>NC_079312.1:124884871-129684871 GCF_029931775.1 Euleptes europaea | reverse complement strand
ATTACAACTGATCTCCATCCGATAGAGATTCGTTCTCCTGGAGAAAATGGCTGCTTTGGCAATTGGACTCTATGGCATTGAAGTCCCTCCCCTCCCCAAATCCTGCCCTGCTCAGGCTTCCCTCCCAAAATCCCCAGGTATTTCCCAACCTGGAGCTGGCAACCCTACCAAGATCACCCAGCAAGTTTCCATAGCAGCATGGCGTTCCAATAGCTGGTCTCCCAGACCCTAATATGATACTCTAACCACTACAGCACACTAGTGTAGTCTACATAGGGCTAATTCAGAAATAAGTTGATATAAAATGTTGTACTCCTTCATATTGAGAGATGCAGCTCACCATGGAAGCTGTACATATGTATAATCTCCAGCAGCAGCTCCAGTTAAAGGGACTAGGCAAGTAGGTGATGTGAAAGACCTCTGCCTGAGACCCTGGAGAGCCGCTGCCGGTCTGAGTAGACAATACTGACTTTGATGGACCAAGGGTCTGAATCAGTATAAGGCAGCTTCATGGGTTCATCAGGACAGGACAGAATTTCAGCCTCCTGAAAAAGTCTAATGTATATAGTTTACCTGATTAGTATGTATGGGAGAGACAAAGTCCCTCTCCCTCACTTCTTTACCAAATCACTCCCCTGATAATCCATCCTACTGGAAACAATGTCATTGTACAATGCAGAAACTATATGCAGTTCAGTGGGACCACAGAGAGATTCCATTGTTTCCCCTCCCCTCATACATAATGTTTTTCTGTGAAATCAATTCACACAGTTTAGTTTTTGTACATGCATGTGTGAACGAGTCCTTTAAAAGTTTGACCTGGGTTCAAATTCTCCTTCTGGATACTGTTGAGCAACTCCTCCACCTGTAAAATGGGAATAGCAATTTATCTCTTAGGGAAAACCCCATATATTCTCTTCACTTTTTGTCATAAACAAAGCACCATTCACTACCCTTTTGTAAGCCAAGGTCTTCCCTTGAGTACTTGGTATAATTCAGATCTACTGTGTTCTCTTTTAATACACAGGATCATGTGGACATTGGGAGAACTTTGGATAGCCAATTTGGTCCATTCTTTTTATGGGCAACAGAGAGCTAACTGGTTATATAGAGACAGGGTGGAGGAGATAATAACATTTCACAAAGACCTGCCCTTGAATTCTGAAAGCCTCATCTAGAACCACCCCTTTAAACAGAAACTGCCTGGTAGTTTTTATAAGAACATAAGAACACAAGAAAAGCCATGCTGGATCAGACCAAGGTCCATCAAGTCCAGCAGCCTGTTCACACAGTGGCCAACCACCAGGTGCCTCTAGGAATCCCACAAACAAGACAACTGCAGCAGCATTGTCCTGCCTGTGCCACGGCACCTAATATATTAGGCATGCTCCTCTGATCCTAGAGAGAATAGATATGCATCATTACTAGTATCCATTTTTACTAGTGGCCATGAATAGTTCTCTCCTCCATGAACAGGTTCTCTTTCACTTTTTACAAATATGAGAGGCAGAAATGCTATGGTTTTTAAAAATGAAAAGGAAGCATTCAGGTCAGCATTTCTAAACATCTGGTAACCCTTTGTTTTAATAGACATAGAATCCATGAATCATAGAATGCTCATGGTCTAATATTTTATACTCTTAAATATTAGCTTCATAGGACTTTCAACCTCAAGGTTGGGTATGGAATTAAAGGGGAATTAAATTTATCTATAGTTAGCCCTGTAATGAATGAATCTGTAGTCTAGACTGCAAAGATCTGTTCCCTGGAGGAAATAGCAGCTTCAGAGGGAGAATTCTGTGATATACCATAGAGTCTAGGAGAAACAGAAGTCCTAGAATGACATCACTTTCCTGCTGAATGACATCACTTCCCCACAACTTCCGTTCTCCCCAGGCACCAACCCAAAATTTCCAGGAATTTCCCATGTCAGAGTTTGCAACACCATTCTTATAAGACTGCATACACTGACTTCAATGCCCTGGCTTGGATAGTCCAGGACAGCCTGATCTCATCAGACCTTGGATGCTAAGCAGGGTCAACCCTGGTTAGTATTTGGCTGGGAGACCGCCAAGCAATACTAGGGTTGCTATGCAGAGACAGGCAATGGAAAGCCATCTCTGAAAGTCTGTTGCCTTGAAAACCCTATGGGGTCACCATAAGTCTGTTGAGACTTGACAGCCAAAAAAAAAGAAGACTTTTCCCTCCCTCAGATAGAAAGTAAAAAGAGACAAGTTGCTTTCGGAGGGACATTCTATACCAAGTCAATAAATGGGGGTTGCATCATAGTCACAGATTTTGCTGAAATTTAGCTGAGTCATTATACATGTTGAAATGTATATGAAATGTCATTTTAATTGAAACGTGAATTTGGAAAAATTATTGCCAGGGTGGCCCTCCTTCCAGTAATCTTTTTATTTTTATTTTCTGTAGTTATATTTTAGGAGGGAAGGCAGCATGATATAGCCTGATCTCAGAAGCTAAGCAGAGCTAGTACTTGGAAGGGAGGCCTCCAAGGAAGACTCTGCAGAGGAAGGCAATGGCAAATGACCTCTGCTTCTCACTTGCCTTGAAAGCCCCTTTCTGTGGTTAACATAAGTCAGCCACAACTTGACGACACTTTACACACACACAGTTGCATTTCAACATGTACAGTAATCCTGCAAAATTTCAACAAAATCCATGACTATGATGCAACACGTATTCATCAGGTTTTGTTCATTTGGCGTTGAAAGACTATGACATTTTAAATAGGAACTGTGTTGCACAGGCTAGCCATGGCTGATGACATCATCCTGCCATTTCTGTCCGTACATAGGTCACTTGCATTATGTGGAAGGTATAGATGCCGTGGATGGCTTCAGGGCCAGACTTACTGTGGAGAGACATGAAGCAAATTCTGTATGTGGTGTTCTTCTAGATGCAGTGGGGTAACCAATTGCCTTTAGATATGAAAATGTCTAGGATGGGATTTGGTTGGGTTATGTGTTGGTGCAGAGCTACTGCACAACAGAAATGGTGGTGGTGGTGGTGTGTGTGTGTGTGTGCTTTAGTTCCCTGTCTTTCTAGATAGGGTGCTTGATTCCAGTCAGATCCAATAGCACAACCTGTGGCAAGACCACAATGTAAGCAGAGATGTGTATTTCACACCCATGCCATGTGATAACATTAGGCAAAGTTTACCACCAGGGTTTGTTGTGTTTTTTTACCTAAAGGGATTCTTTGGTTTGGGCAATTTTCAAAGCTTCAACATGTTTATTTCCTGCAATTGTTTTAAAAAATTAGCACAGAAATAGCCTCTTTCCTGAGGGTTGCAATCCTATGCACACTATTCTGGGAGTAAGTCCCATGGAACCCATGGGATTTACTCCTGCATGTAGTGTCTTTTACACCCCCTTCACCTGTATTTGGTTTGGAGTTTCCTATAGAATTGGAAAAGGGACTCACGTGGGACAACAGTCACTTTGTGGTGAAAATCAGCCCCTGTTCTCTCTATGGCGCACCAGTACTCCCCAGCATCTTCCTCCCTGAGGTTCTCCAGTGTCACCGTGAAGCAAGAGCAAGTATGATTGTCCTTGATAGACGTTCTCCCAGCTGTCACCTCTTCCTCTGATCCTCTGGTCTTAACAACTTCAGTACAAGAACCCCAATCGTCTCCTTGGCACCAATATTTGTAATATAGCCGATAGTCTTTATCATAGTGACACGTCACAGATAGTGATCTGCCAACAAATCCATTCACCTTGCTGGGGCCTCTCAGAGCAGATGTATAACCTAAACAAAAGAAGCAGAAAGTAGTTTAATTCCTTGTGTCTATCCCATAGCTGAAAAAATTATCCAACCACAGTGCCCAAGGCTGGGTCAAAACTGTGGTCTTTGTAATAAGGATGCTGGAGGCTTCTATATAGTTGTTCATGTAACAAAATACTGATATGTAAAACTGTCTAGAAAGTATTTGGTTCACAGAATAAGAAAAATTAGAAAAGTATGATGAAGTATCATTTGACAATGTCAAGAGGTTGCCTCTCCCTCATGGAAGTCTCCAGTCTGAACTTGGGGGAGGGAGGTGTGAAATTAATAAACCATTCATAATGATAGTCTCAGGTGGGCATCCGGGTTCATCTGCAGTAGAAGAGCAATATTTGAGTTCAGTAACACATTTCCAGGGTATACAGTTTCGAGATCAAAGTTCCTGTCATCAGATATCCAATAAAGCAGGGGTGGGGAACCTTTTTCCTGCCAAGGGCCATTTGCACATTTATAACATCATTCAGGGGCCATAACCAGGTGTAGATCTCCCATCGGGGGGGAGGCTAGGGTTGCCAGGTCTCCAGCCACCACCTGGAGGTTGGCAACCCCCAGGGGAGGCCACGCAGAGAAGGCTTGGTGGGCACTCCGCTCCCGTCGTCCTCCCCCCCCAGGCGGGAGGGCAGCCAGTGGTGGGCCCGAGCAAACGAGGCACCAGGGGGGCGTAGCCCACAGCCAATCCACAGGGAGGGAAGGGAGGAAGGAAAGAAAACAGAGAAAGAGGAAAAGGGAGGGAGGGAATAGAGGGAGAAAGGGAGAAAGAAATGGAGGGAGGGGAAGAAAGAAAGAAAAGGACGGAGGGAGACAGACAAAGAGACAGAAAAGGGGAGAGAGGGAGAGAAAGGAGAGTGACAGAAAAAGAGGAAGAAAAGAAAGAAAAGCCTTCCCCCCCACACACACACCCGCACATGCCGGCCCCACGCGACCAGGCCCCAGCCTCCACGCCTCCCCCCCCACACACACACACCTGGCCCCGGAGCTACCGAGGGCCACAGAAAATGTCCTCGGGGGCCGCATACGGCCCCCGGGCCTGAGGTTCCCCATCCCTGCAATAAAGGAATCTAATGAAGGGAGCTTTGACTCTTGAAACCTTATGCCCCGGAAATCTAGTTGGTCTTTAAGATGTCACTGAACTTGAATCTTGCCATTCATAATGACTGATCACTGATCTAATGAAGTGGCTTTTCCCATTTTCTATTATCTGAAAGATCAGTTAGGTACTATGCTAAAGGGTCAGCCTTGAAGCTGGTGTCGACTCACTAAAACACACACACTCAGAGGACCTAAGCCCCATCAGATAGAATTTTGATTCATGTTTCCTCCATTTTTGGATATCTACTAAGCTTTGTTTCCACTGAATGAAACTTTTCAATTCAAAAGGGCTAGAATTCATTCTGCAAGACTCAGCAGGTTTATTCAAAAATAAGATCCATTGACCTCAATAGTACTTACTCCCTACTAAGTGGATTTAGGATCATAGCTTTGTAGGCAGCACCAAAGGCTTGGTATTGGGTTATTCCAGAAGATAAGAAATGTAAAATGGTTGTGGTGGTACCTTTTTAGACCAATTTCTTTGACTGTTAGTTTCTCAGTTCTACATGGAACTATTCACTGGGCATTATGAAATGGAACTATTCACTGGGCTTTATGAAAGCAATAATCAAAGGCAATGGTTCTATTTGATTATGTCTGGAATAGAGATCTACGTTTTAACGGGCCTGGAGCAACTCTCCTATGAGGAAATGCTGAAGAGTCTGAGACTTTCAGTTTAGAAGGAGAGACGACTTAAGGGGGGACGTGATAGACATTTATAAAATTTGTGCAAAGAATAGAGGAGGGTTATGAAGCTCCAGTGGAGTCTGGAGATCTCCCAGAATTACAACTTATCTCCAGACTACAGGGATCAGTTGCCCCGGAGAAAATTGCTGCTTTGAAGACTAGATTCTCTGGCATTATAACCCTCTGAGGTCCCACCCTCCCCAGGCTCCACCCCCCCAAATGTCCAGTAATTCTCAAACCCAGAACTGGCTATCATAGAATAGAGAAAGAGAACATTTCCTCCCTAACCCAAAGTACTAGAACTTGGGGGCACCCAATGAAGTAGATGGGAAGTCAACTCAGGACACCAAAGAGAAATACTTCTTTACTCAGTGAGTGATTAAAATGGGGGATTTGCTGCCAGAGGTTGTAGTGATGGCCACAAGCATAGATGACTTTAAATTGGGGTTTCGATAGATTCATGGAGGATGAGTCTATCAGTGGGTATTAGCCATGGTGAATAAAGGGAATCTTCCCATCCAGAAGCTGTAAACCTCTGAATACCAGTGCCAGGAAGTAACATCAGGGGAAGGCCTGAGTCTCTCTGCCCTATTGTTGGATCTCCAGACTAAATGGTTGGCCACTTTGTGAGACAGGATCCTGGCCTAGATGGACCACTGGTCTGATCCAGCAGGCCTCTTGTAAGTTCTTATGAATATGTGTGTGTGTGTGTGTAAAGTGCCGTCAAGTCGCAGCCGATTTATGGCGACCCCTTATGGGGCTTTCAAGGCAAGAGACTAGCAGAGGTGGTTTGCCAGTGCCTTCCTCTGCACAGCAACGCTGGTATTCCTTGGTGGTCTCCCATCCAAATACTAACCAGGGCTGACCCTGCTTAGCTTCTGAGATCTGACGAGATCAGGCTAGCCTGGGCCATCCAGGTCAGGGCTCTTATGAATATAGGTCTCCCATATCCTAGTAGTCTATCTACCTCACTGGCTCTTTGTCATAAGAATCTGCCCTTCTTTACGTCTGGTCGTTCTGTTCTCCTTGTAGATTGGTTGGAGTTTTGAAGTAGTTCAAACCACCGGTTGACTTGCAATGTGCAAACTGGTCTTATTATTATGTAAAGTGTGGACCTACTCCCTTTGAAAATCCTAATTTCATTTTCAATGGGCCTTGTAGTGGAAAATTGCGGAAGACAATTGAACACACGAGGAGGTAGGTGGTGCTCAATACAGCCCTTCTCCATGTGAAAGCAGTCTCAGGGAGTTAATTGTCCCAGCACACTGTAAATAATGAGCACCAGGTGATGGGGAAATAAATTTAGTTTCACTCTCTGCTGAAAAAGGAGAGGGCTTCAGATAAGAAGCCAGAGACAAGGAGCATCTGGAGAACCAGGAAGGGCTGCCAGAAAGAGAAGGAGCGGCTTGCTTGCCTCTCAGGAGACAACTTCCCATCCTCGTAAGATTATTTAGCCTGGATAAAAGGTTATTTTTGTTTCAGATTGCTTAGCCTGGATAAAAAGGGTATTTTTTTGTTTAATAAAGACTGCATACCTTGTTCTCCCCAATACCAGCCTATTGGAATCCTTTCTTTACCGAACCATGGGTAATACAGGCCTTTAAAAGCCTTTGGGGCTACAGCAATTTAGGGAGACATTGTCACCTGCATCATTAATCCCAGTAAGGCTTTGCTCTTAACATAATTTGCAGCATATATGAGCATAATATCAAAAACATGGGGAGGGGACATAGTTCATTGCCAGAACATCTGCTTTGCATGCTGAAGGTCCCAGGTTCGATCCCCAACATCTCGAGTTCAAAGGAGCTGGTGGTGGGTGATCTCTGCCAAAGACCCCTGTGAGCCACTGCCGATCAGATGAAACCGGCTCTGTGAGACCAATGGTCTGACCCAGTATAAGGCTGCTTCATAAGTCTCAGCAACATGGGATGGGAAATTGTCCTTAATGTATTGACAAACAGTAATCCAAGATTTTGAGTAACGATGATAAATATCCATATCCGTCATGACAACTCCACACAGGACCTCTTCGAACAGCTCATGTCTGATATTTGAGACTGCAAAAGTAAATGCAGATAGTGCCTTTGTTGGTGTAGAATGCTTGTATCATAACAAATGGGGGAAATCTCAAAGGATCTATCAATATGGCACATCTTCTATTAGTTGAGTAGTTGTGAAGCGATATAGCTGAGGAACCTTTGAGGCTGGAGATCGAAACCTTATGACAGAGAACACTATTAATCTTTTGATAGCAGTCTAATCTGAAGCCTAATTTTCAAACATGTGAGTGTCCTCAAAATGTTTGTGCCAAGGGAAACATCCAGAAGACCTTACAACTGACAGATCAAAGTCCAATAGCAATTCCATGGGGTCAAATTTTAATTAATGACTTGGGCCCAAACAAGGCCCATGTACGTGGACAATCTACTGAGGTTTTTCCTCCTGAAATGCAGCTGGTGGGGGTGGGGTGGGGGGACAATGTGTTTCCAACTTGATCGGAACAGTGGAGGGAGGAGTGTTTGGGAGTGTTTCTGATTTTTTTTAAAAATTGCTGCCCCAAGCTGCCTTTCTCTCTGTAGAGGAAGAGATATGAAGCTCCTTAGCTTGAAGAATACCTTAGAATTCCCATTCAGTTCAGTAACAGAGAACCACAGTGGAAAAATCAGATTAACTCAAGTATACGTTTGTAAGCAAAGCAACATTGTGTCATTACTGCACAAGACCAGGACTATTTGTCTTCTCCTCAACCATTTCCCAAATGCTTACTTGCTGGCCAAGCACCAAATTGGGGATTGTCTTGGAGCCACCTACTTATTACAGCCCCCAACCCTGGCCACCCTTGGCATGTAATTACCACCCCTGGACCCTTTTACTATGGTGACCTTAGCATACAATTAAACATGCAGAGACAGTAGCTGGCATAGAAATGGCCACAACTTTTATTGGTTACAGCATCAGGCATTGGCATTGCATAGGGGCTGGATCCAAGGCATTGGTCCAACCTGCCTGCAGACAGATGCATCCTACTCCCAGTCTGCCTGCTGGGAGTAGCCTGAGATGGCAGTATGTGGGACCCACTTGGGCGGAAGCCTTCTGTGTGGTCCCCTGGTGCTTGGTGGGAGGCCACCACCCTGACAGCCCCTGACTAGGCATGTCCCATCCTGACAGCCCCCAACTGGGCATGTCCCTATTCCAGGCCTCCCCCCAAACCCCGCACAGGCCAGCTTTTCCCCCAAATTGAATCTGGACCCATGCCAAAACTGCCAAAAGTTGTGATTCATTAACACAAAATGGACATAATGACTGTGTGTGTGCAAAGTGCCATCAAGTCGCAGACGACTTATGGCGACCCCTTATGGGGTTTTCAAGGCAAGAGACTAACAGAGGTGGTTTGCCACTGCCTTCCTCTGTATAGCAACCCTGGACTTCCTTGATGGTCTCCCATCCAAATACTAACCAGGGCTGACCCTGCTTAGCCTTTGAAATCTGACGAGATCAGGCTAGCCTGGGCCAACCAGGTCAGGGCGCATAACAACTAAACAGCCCAAATATAGAGAGGGAGGGCAGGGCAACTCAGGAAGCAGACTCAGCTGGGCAAGGGAGACGGGTTCTTAAATACCTGGCAGGAGGAGCCGAGTGCAAAAGCTCAGGTCTGTAGACTGCTGGCCGGGTCAGCCCCTATTAAGCCAGGGCCTGATTGGCTTCTTTGCGTTTTTTTTAAACGCATTTTCCTTTGAATGGTGTATGCTCCCCTTCTCCAAGACATTCAATAACTTTTAAAAGTTTCCTTAAGAATGAAATCAACCAGATCATGCACAAAGAAATGGCTGCAATAAAGGAGAAAAAAATCCCCCAAAGTGAAAGTTCCCTTTTCTCCATCATCTATTTCAGTTGTGCATTTATTAAGATATAACAATGCTAGGATTGCAGCAAGTGGCAAGAGGGAAAATCAAACCCAGGTCTAATCATTGTCTTGTAATATATTACAGAACCACCTTGTGTATCCATACTAATTCGTACAGCCATTGTTTTCTGGTTATGTTCTACACTATCCTAATATTGGCAGAATGTGGAAGAAAAAGTGATCAAATGAAACTAAAAACAGTAAAAAATTACATCTTACAGCAGATATAGCAATACAAATCTTACTGCAAAATACAATTACGAATATTTTAAATTGGTAAAATTGCCAGCCTCTGGTTATAGATCTGGTGCCCCTAAACTTCAGGAACTCTCCCTTACTGCAGACACAATCTCTCATTCTCTCTCCATCTGGCCATCTTCTCTTTGGGTCAACAGACAAACATAAACTTCTTACCAAGCAGAAGGAAAATGAAGATCCTCCCTGTTAAGTGAAGCGGCGGCATGCTGCCCAGGCCGATCCACTCTTCTCGACACCTGTTGTCTTCAATTTGAATAGACACGCCAACTTCTCTCTCAGAATGCTACAGTTTGCAAAGTGTGTGGTGTGGCTAACTCCAGCCACTTCTGCTTTCTTCCCCCAAATACGGCCATGCTCTCTCTTCCTCATGATGTCAGGGAAGCCCAAGAGAAAAGAAGGACTGCTGACATCATGCAGGCTCAGCCCCACAATGAATGAATGTGTGGGGGTAGGCAGGGAAAGGGAAAAGGAGAATCAGAGAAAGGACAGGGATAAGCTTGCCACCTTTTCCTGACTTTGCATTGATGTAAATACTCATGGAAAAGAAGAAGAGATACACCGCAACCTCAAAATGTAGAGTTTGTGTTTCTTGCTGTCCCTTACACAGTTTCCAGGAAGGGGGGGGGACAACAAATCCATGCAAAACTAAAGCTATTACCCAATATATGAATCTGGCTGGAGAAGTAGAAAGCCAAATAGGTTAGGCCAATTTATTTTGGTTTAAAATATTCATAACCTGTTTTTCTTTCAAAATAGGAACCTAAAAGTCCGTCCCCCCAAGATATGGAACATGTGGCTAATCCTAACCAGTGCTGTTACTGGTCATTTCTATGCTCAGTAAGGACTCCTAGTTCAGGGCTTCCACCCGAACCTGTAATCTGACAAACACTGCCAAGTCCTCAAGCCCCTACATGTCCACTCTGGCCCTGTTGACCTGTTGCACCTCGGGAGTGGAGTTCCATGCTCAGAACTTTATGAACTATATCCTTTATGAAACATAGGTCTGTAATGAGTGAAATAGAGTACACAGCAATTAGTAAACAAAGACACATGAAAATAAAATGGAAAATCTCTCAAACCCAATTTAAAAACTTACGGTATAAGACAATGAAGCCGTAAATTCAATAAACATGGGCACTGTAGAAGGCTATGAGCTGAAGTGGAGCAGATTGCATCAACCAAGCCTATATGCATGTAGGGAAACACATCCTTAAAGGGACCAAGAGCAAACAGATATTCCATGTACGTAAATAATTGTAAGATAAAACACATATGAAGATAATGTATTTAAAGTGAAAATCCATTGGGCCTCCCTTTGTAACAGTAATTTTTCCATGTTGTAAGACTGATAGGGTCTGGGTAATATCCTGTCAATAACCAAAAACTTGAAATCAGATGGTAAATGGTGTTTTTCCATGAAATGAACTTACAAAGGAGCTTGTAGAGGACAATTTTGCTGTGATGTGTCTGTATCTCAAGGGGTGTGTGGTAGCACCTACATAGAAAAGATCACAGGGGCAAATAAGTATGTAAACCACATTAGATGAGGAGCAATTGGACAAATGATTTAAATAAAGGCCCTTTTAGTAAATGGGATGAATGAAAGTTTTGGTCTGAATTGTCTGTGTACAACAGATGCATCCATGACACTTGTAATGGCCTTTCAAAATAGGTGTGATGCTTGCAGACCAGGACCACGGTGCACAGGGAGAGGGGCCTGACCTGATGTGGTCCTGGAGAGCCACTATTTGCTCCACTGGGGACACTGATATGTATCTATGTAAGTGAGGAATGTTGGGGGAAGATTTAACCCCTCTCCTCACACCGTAGACTCAATCTGAATTAGGGACCTTTTGAACCTGCTTTTTAAAGGAATGAAATTTTTAGGATACGAGCACAGCCATGGCGCTCCTAACATTACTTCTGATTTGCTCCTTTAAAACACCATGGAGGGCAGGGTTGAGCATCCCTCAAACATGTACTTAATGTTTGCTTAATCACAGACACCTTCTATTTTGGTTCTTGTAGGTTATCCGGGCTGTGTGATCGTGGTCTTGGTATTTTCTTTCCTGACATTTCGCCAGCAGCTGTGGCAGGCATCTTCAGAGAAGATGCCTGCCACAGCTGCTGGCGAAATGTCAGGAAAGAAAATACCAAGACCACGGTCACACAGCCCGGATAACCTACAAGAACCAATGAACTCTGACCATGAAAGCCTTCGACAACCTTCTATTTTCTTTACAAGTCAGAGAGATATTACCCCCCCCCCCGCACCAGAGCTAATATCAGCTGGGGTGGTGGGAGGGAAGGGTATATGTGACATTGGATCCATCTCCTGTCCCATCTTCCAACCCTGATTTGCGGTACTGCATACCTGTAGGTAAGCATATGCAAGCAAAACATTTGCCCTTATCTGGCTACAGTCTGACAATCCTTATGGCTGAGGGATGCAAGGGTGACACTTCGTTACATCCTGCTGCTGCCTGCCTGTATGCCAGGGTGTGAAAGTAAAATGTTTGTTTCTGTACCTAGTAGGTGCAGCCCAAGCGAGAGAACAAAACACAGGGAAACTGGAGCCACTAATACAGAATCAAATCAAAGCCCTTCCTACCTAAGTCAGTAACTGATGTTAATAAAACTTAGGAAAGCACAATCCTCTTAGGCAAGATTTGTGTGTCACTCAACCGATTGGTAAATGTCTTTCTCTCATATTTGCTGAGTCATTCTCTTCCCTCCCTTTAACCTTCTTAAATTTTAAAATAGGCCATAGAATAACTAACGCAAGAGGATAGGGTTGCCAGGTCCCTCTTCGCCACTGGCGGGAGGTTTTTGGGGCTGAGCCGGAGGAGGATGGGGTTTGGGGATGGGAGAGACTTCAATGCCATAGAGTCCAATTGCCAAAGTGGCCATTTTCTCCAGGGGAACTGATCTGTATCAGCTGATCAGTTGTAATAACAGGAGATCTCCAGCTAGTACCTGGAGCTTGGCAACCCTACAGAAAAGGCTTGCAGGGTGTGTGAGTGTGGGAAGTGGGAAGCTTGCAAGTATGTACGGGAAGGATGCCCAGGTGAGGGGCACACCAGTCGGGGGGTGAGAAGGGAGGCAAGGGGGGCCTGGTGGGCAGAGGAGGCTCCTGGATACTCTCCACCCAGGCCACCCCAGAACTTGGAACCAGCCCTGCAAAGAAGAGTCTTTTTAGCCACATTTTGGATCACCCATCACCAAGAAAACCTAATCTGCCTTTCTTTTTTGATTTCTGCAGACTATCCTGGTTGGAGACAGTGGCGTGGGGAAGACATCACTCCTGGTTCAGTTTGACCAGGGCAAGTTCATTCCAGGGTCGTTTTCGGCTACCGTGGGCATCGGATTTACCGTAAGGGCCACTGGGTTATTCTAGACATGTTTGGGAGTTGTTACTGAAAAGAGGCAGGCCTTGACAATAAGAGGTGACTCTGGGAAGTTCTGACATCTAGATTCCTCTGTGAAAACCTCAGCTGATGGGTAGGCTTGAACCAGAAAACCAGTCACTGTATCACGAGAAGACCATCTTGTCAGTCTAAATATCAACGCTGTGTGATTATGAAGGGGTTTCTGGTATCACCGTGCCGAGAGCTCTGAAACATCCTAGTGAGCTATCCACGGTTAAGAAACCTGCTTACTAAACCAAAAAGATGTGAGCATCTTGGGGCCAAACTACACAATATTTTTTTTTAACAAGTTGGGTCTGGGTTCCCTGGACCCTATTCCCTTTCCCTGCAGCCACACGACAGCTTCAGAGAACATTGTTTAAAAAAATCTGCAGGGGTGGGTTTGGCTCAGGATTGCAGCATGGAGGGAGGTTTCTGCTTCCCCCCCCCCCCAAGCCAAAATGGCCCTGGAGGAAATTCTGCTCCTCGTACTTTTTAAGCAACATTTCCTGCAGCTGCTGTGTGTCTGGAAGGAAAGCGAGTCAGCTCAGGGAAACCTGGACCTGACTTGTTAAAAAAAACTATCATGTACCCTGGCACTTGGATAGATCTGATTCTGTACACCACTCCACACCCCACAGATCTGTGCTGCTCCTGCTATTTCCCTTCCCTTCCCCCATTCCCTTCTTCTCACCCCTGTTGCTGCCGCTGCCACGAATGGAAGCGAAGCCTCAAGAACGTTTCACCAAATCCATCGGATCGATGGCTGTAGCCACAGTCCATCACTTACTAGCTCTTCCTGATCAAGGCCACCCCCTCACCATAGAAGACTGACTCTGTGGGAGGTGAAGGGCAACTTTTCTTTTCTTCCTTGCCCATGGTTAGCCACTGCCGCTGAGACACAGTGGAAGCACCCATGAAGAGCTCCCCTGGATGGGACCTATGATCCCTCTAGTCCAGCATGACTAGACAGCCAGCATGGTGTAGTAGTTAGGAGCAGTGGATTCTAACCTGGAGAACCGGGTTTGATTCCCCACTCCCGCACATGAGCGGCGGACTTTAATCTGGTGAACTGGGTTGGTTTCCCCACTCCTACACGTTGAAGCCAGCTGGGTGATCTCAGGCTAGTCACAGTTCTCTTAGAGCTCTCTCGGCCCCACCTGCCTCACAAGGTGTCATTTGTGGGGAGAGGCAGGGAAGGAGATTGTAAGCCGGTTTTGATTCTCCTTAAAAGGTAGAGAAAGTCAGCATATAAAAACCAACTCTTCTTCTTCTTCTTCTAGTCATACAGTAGCCAGCCAGCGGGTCCAGAGGGCCAACAAACAGGGCACAGAGGTCAGTGCCTTCGCCCAGTGTTGCCAGCTGTCCCTGGCATTGTCAGGATGATTGCAAGGGGGCTACCCAAACGTTAGGCAAAGGGAGGCAGCCTGCCTCAGCCAAAAGATTGTGAGGTGCCATTAAAGAGCACTAACTGGTCAAATTTTTAGCTGTTATTGGATTTTTATTGCCACAGGAGGTACACGCTGGATTTTTTGCCTCAGAGATGAAAACATCCGGGGTTGTCTCTGAGAACAGAGAAGTCCGTCGCCTTTCCCTGAGTTACTGCACAAATTGTTCACTGAGGGTTAGCTTCATATGAGCAGTAAGAATGTTACATGGAAATGTGTATAAAAATGCTTCTCCTAATGAGGGGAAATAGCCTGAAAGGGGAATTTGGAGTGAAGAAATAGTTGAGGCCCCTTAACCCTTTCCTTGCTCACTGCTGTCAACTGAAGCTGCTTGGAGGGAGAGCTGCAGTGAAAAAGTGATGGTGTGTGTGTGTTAAGCAGATCCCCCTCCCCTGTCTCTGCTCCAAATACTCCTCCCAGCTGCTTTTCCTTAACAGAAGCAGTTGTCTGGGTTTTGTTTCCGTGTAACATAACATTCTGCTGTAACACACTTTCTTCTGGTCGGTGACCGTATTAATAAATTATTATTGCTGTAACACACCTTATTTGTGCTAGGTGGATTTCTAAGTACCACACTTCCTCATTTGTCATTGCCTGAACTCAGAGGAAAATACCACTGGAAAACATCCTCACGGATGCATTTTAGTGCTTTGGGCCCTCTAAGCATGGGAGGTCTTGCCTTGGATTCGCTGCTCTGTAGATGCACATTTTCCCCACCTGAATTCTCAAAACTCAAAAATAAACCCCCATGCAGAGTTTTGAGAATTCAGATGGTTGAAATGTGCATCCAGAAAGTGGCAAATCCAAGGCAAAACCTCCCATGCATAAATGGCCTTGCTATCTAGAAAAAACACCATGCTCTGACACATGCAGAAGTATCCATCACAGTAGACTGTTATCAAACAGCTGTACCTGTCATAAATACCTTAGGTGTGGTAAATACATGTGTGAAGCTGGTTCGAATGGCTGAAAAACTGTAGGGTAGGCAAATCCTCAATGCAGTTGTGAGTCCTGATGTGAGAAAAGCCGCTAGAGCATCCCCCACTTACTGTTTGAGTGACATTTACCATTATTCACCCTACTGAGGACCAATGTGGTGTCACCATTGGCTCCTGGTTTACTGCGATGAGGCAGTTTTTTCATCATTTAATGTTTGCTAGTTCCTGCTAGGTTTGCTTGCTCTTGTGCATTTGGGTCTCACTATTAGGCAAATCAAATCAAATCAAATATATTAATATGGTCAACTGACCAATCACATGCCAACACATCAAAATTTTCAGACTCAATAGTTTTGCACTGCAGAATCACAGACTGCCCATACAAATAAAGGTGTAAGATCAATAAAAACAACCCCCGATTTAAATTATCACCTTAAATTTGATAAAATTGTAAAATATTCTAACTATCATTCTCTAATAAAGTTCTGTGTATTTTAATAGCAACAGCGCAGAACTTGGCAGTTTGGGGCATAAGCTGAGGAGCTTCTCCTAATAGGAGCTTCTTTTCTAAAAGCTCAACTGACTCTGTCTTCAGGGAATTTACCAAGCAGGGGGGAAATAAGCTTTGGTCGACTATTAGGCAATGAGCTGCTTAAAGAATCACTGGCACAATTTTGCTAATGTGGCAACTTGTCTCAACTGACTTTCATGAACCAGCTACTGTACAAAGGCTTATCGGAATGGTGACTAAGCAGGAGCTACTCCTGGATGACTTCAGTGGACTTAGAAGGGTGTTAACCCTGCTTAGGTTTGCACTGTGAATTATTCTAGCTAGAAGTTTTTGTACTTGTCTGGATAGATTGATAGCAGTGGCCTACTATAATCTGTGGGGGCCCTAGGTCTACTTGAGTTAGAATTCCACCCCTGCTGGCTACTTCTCCTCCTAACTGAGAGCATTCTCATGTTTACTGGAACTTCGTGGCAGAGCACATTGGGAGAAGAGAATCACAGTGCAATGCCAAACTCGACACTCTTCTAAATTACTGACTTTAGACCTCTGTTTAGGACTGTAAAACATGCTCTGCGAACCTTTGTACAAAGTGGCTGTCAATGTTGAGCTGAGCTCCCCCTGCCCCAGATTAATTCTATAGGGAATAATGGGATTCAGGTCTTTTGAGGCTTCCCGTAGTCTGGGGCTGTTGGCTGTCCGACAGTGCGATCCCAAACAGAGTCTAAGCCAATTGACTTCAGTAGATTCAGAATGGTGTAACTCCATTTAGGAGTGCATTGCAAGACACCAAATCTCCAGGAATTTCCCAACTTGGAATTGGCAACCCTAGCAAGTGGTCCTCATGGTTGCTTTAAGCATTACAATTGTAGGGGCATGGAGCTTTCTTTGAACTGGAAAGAGAGCAGATAAATAACCTCTATCTATCTATCTATCCATCCATCCATCCATCCATCCATCCATCCATCCACCCACCCACCCATCCATCCATCCATCCATCCATCCATCCATCCTGACCTGGATGGCCCAGGCTAGCCTGATCTTGTCAAATCTCAGAAACTAAGCAGGGTCGGCCCTGGTTAGTATTTGGATGGGAGACCACCAAGGAATACAAGGGTTGCTGTGCAGAGGAAGACACTGGCAAACCACCCCTGTTAGTCTCTTGCCATGAAAACCCCAAAAAGGGGTCACCATAAGTCGGCTGCAACTTGATGGCACTTTACACACACACACATCTTAGGCTATCTGAATGGGGATACCTGAGTTTCATAAGATAAATAATCTATCTATCTATCTATCTATCTATCTATCTATCTATCTATCTATCTATCTATCTATCTATCTATCTAGTTTTAGCA
The DNA here is from genome assembly GCF_029931775.1 of Euleptes europaea. Taxonomy (NCBI): domain Eukaryota; kingdom Metazoa; phylum Chordata; class Lepidosauria; order Squamata; family Sphaerodactylidae; genus Euleptes; species Euleptes europaea. Next base: position 129,667,464 of record NC_079312.1, on the reverse strand, counting down.
TTTACTGCTGTGTAACATAGGAAGTGGCCCTCTGCCACCTTAGGCTATCTGAATGAGGATACCTGAGTTTTGTAAGCCAGGACTGAATGTGTTGACAACCCCTCAATCAGGTGAAGGGAAGGAGTTGTAAAGGGAGAGAATGGATGCACAATTTTCACTTCTTCCGTCACCTTTGATTGGCTGGGGTAAGTCATGTGGCAGCCTGCCTCCCATGAGAGCTCCCTGGGTGGCATCCATCCCTTTGATCTGAGCCACAAAGCAAGTCCTGCTTAACTGCTTCTCACACCGTGTTCCTGCCTTGTGATCCTAGCCTGCCTGCCTTGCCTTGCCCTGCCTCACCTTGTTCCTGCCTTTTGCTTGCTGCTTTTTCCTCCTCTCCTGCCCGGATGGACTCCATTCCGCCCTGGCCTCCACCTGCTTCTGAGTAAGCACCGCCCCAACACAGAGGCACCCTGCACGGCATTCAGGCGATCAGGTTTGTAACCTTGCTGTTTCTCAGTCTGACACCTTGTGATGTCCCCTAGAGATGGCCTATGGTTTTCCATTCCCACAGCTTTGAAAGTCTGCAGAGGGCCTCTAAGCCAAGGACATGTGAATCCAAGTAACATTTCAGCCCTAGCTGCCCAAATCCATAACTCCTGGCGATAGGGTTGTCCCATTAATGTGACAATTAACAACAAAAATCCCTTTACCACATCTGGCTGAATGAATCAAGGAACTAAAACCGTAGCATAGTTTTCTAACAACCTTATTGCTGTGGGTTTTTTTTTTTTCTGATGGCTGAAATGGCCAGAATATATTTTTCCCCACTGCAGAGACATCTGTGTTTGGGAGTTATTCTAGAATGCAAAGTCCTTCTTTTTGTTGCTAGTGATATTATTTCTGAGGTACCAAGAAAGTGCCATTAATAACTTGTCTGCAAAAGTGCTCCGACACATAAATTCCAAGAGAATAGAGAGAGCAAGAGTGTCCCCTTGTGGCAATAGTGGTACAATTTCAGAAGAAACATATTCTCGCTTCTGTTTCCTGGAGGGGCAGAATTGATGATTCATCTTGAAGTTCTTTTCTCTGGGGAGAGGGAGGAGGAAGGACAAAGTTAAGGCAGATTTCTTTCATTTTTTCAGTGCAAAGCCAGCTGCTTATAAATGTTTCCTGTTTAGCAAACTACTGTAGGGTTCATCAGTTCTTGTAGGTTATCCGGGCTGTGTGACCGTGGTCTTGGTATTTTCTTTCCTGATGTTTCGCCAGCAGCTGTAGCAGGCATCTTCAGAGGAGTAACACTGAAGGATAGTGTCTCTCAGGGGCATTTTTCACGGAGCTTTTATGTTTTATACTGTATATATCTTCAGTAGTCCTTATGTATTTTAGTCACTCTGTTCTGTTATTGTCAATTTTGTTTAAGCACCAATAAGAATTTTTTGCTACTTTTGTATTTGGAGACTCCGTTGCAGTTTTTTCTAACCATTTGGTACTAGCATGGAGGTGCCTATTTTGGATTGACCCTCCAGGTGGTGGCTGCATACCTGGCAACCCTAGCCTTGACTTTATGATCTCTTATCAGTAATGTGGTTGCACCATTGGTTGATATTCCAATTCAGCTAGGGTGTCTTGGCAATTTCTCATGCAATAAAAGGGGTCATGGGTGGAAACCAGTTTAGATGCTATGGCCGACGCCACTTCCTCAAGTCGCACTAACAAGGAGCAGTGAGGCCATGCTGCAAGCACCATATCCATGTACAATAGCCAGTGTAGGGGTCCCAGTTGCTACACAGAACACCATGACTGATGTCTCGGGGGATCTTAGTGGGGTGCACAACGCACTGCATGCACCCCCAGAGCAGCCAATGCTTGGCTCCCAAGGCAAGTGTGTGGGAGAACTTGATTTTGTGAACTGGCTAAAGAGCACAGTGTGGTCATGTTACCAAATAAAAAAACAATAGTTTCCCTGATCCTGCCATTCCACGACTGTGTTCTAAGATTAATGCTGCCCAGGTATTGTAGCTGCACCTCTTTCTGCATGCATTTTCGATTCTTTTACTGTTTTACCTGCACATCTCAAACCCCAACCAACCCCCACCTTGTGTGTGTTGACATAAAGATGGACTTTCGAGTAATGCTTTTTCTACTTCTGCGGTGTACATTTTCCAGCTTAATAAAATGCATTCCTTTCTCCATGTGCAGTTTGGTTTATCACACAATGGCAGATGCCCACATTAAGGACGTGGCGTGAAATCAACCGGAAAAATGTTGCCAGCAAGCCTTCTGAAGCCAGGTTTAGGGTGGGGAGGGAAATAAAGAACACTTTCTGCTGAGGCCACAGTGAGGCATGGACTCATTTTCACATTGGTAAACCCCCCCCCCCCCGACAGTTGCTCCCTTGAGAAGAGCAAACCAACCCACACTTCAAAAAACAAATTATCAGGAAAGCAATTGTGGAGAAAATTCAAATCTTTAATAACATTACCAATTACAATGGTGGGGCCTGGGCAACAAATGGAAGTAAGACTAGATGCAAGATCAAAGTGATCAGTGCCCCTGCTGTGAGAGGAATGCACTGTTGGGGGAGCTGCTTGGATTGCAAACCCCCCCCCCCCGCACAAAGCCCCGCCCAGACTGCATCAGCAACACATAGTGGCCGCAAGAATGCCAAGGAAGGACCTAAGGTGGCGACTATTGTTTGGTGGGGCCCAGATATACCTTCTAGTGGTGCTGGGTAATGAGCTACCCGGGGAGGTTCCCATTGTAAAACATAAAGGTGACAAGTGATTAATGACTGGCTGCCGGGACGGGAAGGTTGGGCAATTTGGCAATCTATTCTAATTCCAATGCTTCGTGCAATATGGGGAGGGGTCGCTCTTGTTCGGAGCTCGGATTACTTAGCCAAGACAAAAGGGGACTGCAACTGTCTCTGGGCTCGGTGCTTTTATACTATGCTCAGAGAAAGAAGGGATTATGGCATAAACCAATAGGCAACATGCGTGTTAGACTATTTACAGCACAAAGAGGGGGAAAAACTACATGTTCAGATATAGTTAAAAGCTGGGAAAAAGGAAAGACTTCCCTCTATTCATTCACAATCTAAAGCTTACAGAGAAACAGAAAACAGGAAATTCACCCCCCTTGTGTCCTTTAAAGGAAAATGCTCAAAATTTCTTTACAGTAGGGGAAGGGTTAACGTGAACCCATTCAGGGGGCCCATGTGGGTCCCATGACTGCATGGGTGTAGCTCTGGTTTTGGCATGACCTTCTCTTCTGGTTGGTTATAGTCCATTACCCTGAGATCTCTTCCTAAGGGGACGATTCTAAAAGGGAGTGGAAGGGAGTGGAATCGTTCCCTTGGGAAGGGACCTCCTCTAAATCGGTGAAAAATAGATTGAGCTTCTTAGCAAGCAACATACACCTAGACATATAAGCGAGAGAGAACGTTGTTACACTCATACATATTCATGATAGATGCATATTAGATGGGAATGCAAATTGGTCCTGGTCTTCCCTAGAAGGTTTGACATTTGCAAATTCCTAAATCTTAAAGCATGATGGGTACCTTACTTTTTGCAGCGTTTATACAGTTTTCAGAGGAAGGAGTTTTCAATGGAAAAGGGAGCAACACATTTTTTTGCCTGGCATAGGAGGTGGAGTTTCCAAGGGCATGTTGGTTTTTAGGGGAGAGGGTATGCACTGCAAAGCCTTGCCTACCCAGGGGACATGAATTTGGATACCGGTTCCAAAGAACTCTGGAGGAGCAAGCAAAATTTGAGTCTACAAGTATAAACAAACTTCATTAATGTCGGAGTAATTTCGCTGCCTTGGACAGTTGGGGTGGGGGTGCAGAATACCAACAGCAGTCACACATGTCTACAGTGGCAATTCAGAAGCGGGTGTTTATCAGCAGGGGGTTGATCGCCAGTCATCGGGTCAAACACCCAGAGCGCCTCCTCGGCGATCGCAGAAGTCAGAAGTTGCCTCCAGATCATTCTGATGTAAATGCCTCATCTTGAATGACAGCTGGGGAGGGGGCTGTGGCTCAGTGGCACAGCCTCTGCTTGGCACAGTGAAGGTCCCATGCAGTATAAGGCAGCTTCATGTGTGCATAGGGCAACAGTAAGATGAGAGAATATGATGAATGCCCTATAGCGATCGTTCTTGGCATGGACTGCGTACATGAACTGGAGGGGTCTCCCCTTCCAACATCTCTGGTGAACACCACTGTCGGTGTTTCCCCTCCCCCTTCCCTTCCCTTCCCCCTGTAATCTCCTTTTTTAGGTGTGGTGACCAGAACTGCACACAGTATTCCAAGTGTGGTCTCACCAAACATATGTACAATGGCAGTATGAAATCAGCAGTTTCAACGTGTAGTCCTTGTCTAATTATGGTTAAAACGCAGAACTCCATTCCCAGGATGAGTTGATGGTAGTAGCCAACTTTGCAGCCTGGAAGAGCGGAGTAACAGTATTCAATGGGAAGAGGGATATCCATGGCCACAAGCAGAAAGAGAGCTGGCGCATACTACGTACCTGACCAACCGGACTCAGGGACCTCGGCTTAGCAAGTCCGAGGGAGGCGGAGAGTCCATGTACATTTGGCACAAGGCATTGTGGGATTGTATGAAGCATTTATACACACGAAAAAATCAAGAAAATTGAATTTTTAACTCTAGTTCTGCACTGCTGTTTTCCTTTTTGCTTACAATTTGTACAGCAATAGGAGAGAGGTTGCCAAGGCTGCACTATTGGAATCACCCCTAATGGAGGGAGCGGACGTTGTGGGTGGCAGCAACATACAACTGACTATGCCAAAGTAGGCAATTGGGGGGGGGGGGGAATAAGACAATTTCGAGTCAGTGCCCGGGCACGTCCGGGAGAGTGTTGTCAAATCACCAGTGAGGGAGCGACATCTAGAGGCCAGATGGAGCGAAGCAGCATCATGGCCAAAGTGGGCGGGGTTGGGCGTAGTTGGGGCAATGAGTCACGAGTGGAATGGAAGGGGAAGGATGAGGGAGCAGAGGTAAGCAGTACAGAATACTGCACAGTTCTTCCCAAGAAAAATCAAAACTGCTTCGGGATGGGGGGGGGAGAAGGTACGCTTCCATGAAAAGTAATTTAAATCGGGGGTTTTTTTGCTCCACGGCAAAAGAGAAGCAAAATCTACCGTGAAAAATGTCCCTCAGTGTCAAAGTGTGTTGGAAGAGTAATATATATAGTCAGAAGGGGGTTGGGTTTGAGCTGAGTCATTGTCCTGCAAAAGAATCAATGGTAATGTGCTAATCATTGTCCTGTAAGTATCAAGGTAATGTGCTAATTAGGGTGTGATATGTTAATGTGGAACCATTGTATCCTGAAGTGATCTGTTAACATGTAGAATCTGAAGCTAATCTGCATGGCTATTGTGGACTGTAGTCTTTGTTAGTCTGGAGTTTTTCAGGACAGGAAGCCAAGCCTTATTCATTCTTAAATTCTCTTCTTTTCTGTTAAAGTTGTGCTGATGTTTATGAATTTCAATGGCTTCTCTGTGCAATCTGACAAAATAGTTGGTAGAATTGTCCAGTATTTCAGGAAAGAAAATACCGAGACCACAGTCACACAGCCCGGATAACCTATAAGAACTGATGAACTCTGACCGTGAAAGCCTTCGACAATACTGTAGGGTTGCTAACCTCCAGGTTAAGAACAAAAAAAAGCCATGCTGGATCAGACCAAGGTCTATCAAGTCCAGCAGTCTGTTCATACAGTGGTTAGCTAGCAAGAAAGAGACAACTAAAAGTGTGGAATTGCTAACTCCCAGTGTTTTTTGCTTTTTTTAACATTTCAGATTTTTTTTTTGCAAAACTCGCCTTTTCTCCGTTTTATAGAAAGATCTATTTCTTGTGCACCCTTCTTAAAGTGGAAGTGCAAGTTTCAAGCATCAGTCATCATGCTTCTGCATAACTTCATTGCTCAGCCTGTATTGCTTGTACCATAGCGGTGTGAATGGAGCTTTTCCATATTAACATATCAATAGCACAAAACTCCAAGACAGAACACTACACCTGTATGCTTGTCCGGTTATTAGGAACAGTTATTGTCTTATGAATCTGTGAGGGCAATTTCATATTTGAAAGCTCAGGGTGAAGACTTGTTTTTTCCTGCACCATGAAATCCTTCAGAATTGCTGCTTGTTAAAAACACCTAAGTAACCTTACACTTGAGAGATTTTTTTTATATAGCAGTGATTTAAATTAAATAACATCCCATGGATCTAATCTATATAACAGTGCTCCTGATCTGATACAAATATATATAGCACCCTTATAGAAACTGGAAATACAGGTTCTTCTGGAGAGATGTAATGGAAAATCAAGGCTAAATATGGGGACCAGGGAAAGTAGCTCAGATAAATTAAAAGCCATATCTGTATGTGCCATCTGCCTGTGCTTGCATGCATCATTACTTTCTGGATCGGGGGCAGTACATTGCTAAAACAAATCTTAATTGCAATTTTACTTGCTCTAGTTTAAAATTTAAAGGTCCCCTGTGCAAGCACCAGGACATTCCTGACCCATGGGGTGATGTCACATCCCAACGTTTCCTAGGCAGACTTTGTTTACGGGTGGTTTGCCAGTGCCTTCCCCAGTCATCTTCCCTTTACCCCCAGCAAGCCGGGTACTCATTTTACCGACCTTGGAAGGAAGGGAGGCTGAGTCAACCTTGAGCCGGCTACCTGAAACCGACTTCTGTCGGGATCAAACTCACGTCGTGAGCAAAGCTTGGACTGTAGTACTGCAGCTTACCACTATGCACCATGGGGCTCTAGTTTATCCTTGCCTATATTCATTTTTGGGGAAGGCAATGGCAACCCCCCCCCCCCGTAAAAATAGTCTGCCTAGTAAATGTCATGATGTGACGCCACCCCATGAGTCAGTAATGGCCCGGCGCTTGCATTTTTATATTCATTTTAATTCCAGTGGCTTTACTTTTTAAGACTCGCCCTTGCAAAAAGAACCAAAATAAGCCAGATCAGTGGGGCGGCTCTCCATTTGCTCCAGTGCAAATTAGATCAGAATTACAACACAGATGGCTTTTCAAGGCAAGTTTGAGCTAATCTAGCTTTGGCTGCTCTTGCCCCACAACATAATTTCCCAATCATCTGGGTCAATAAAGAGGTCATGTAATTAATACAAAAAGGGCATAGTCAACCTTTTTATTTATTTAAAATATAGCTATCCTGCTTTTTGGACTAGCTCAGAGCCAGATATCTAAATCTGAGGGCAAGAGAGCAATTCCAGGAGGCTCCAAGCACCTACTAGAGTTCTGTGGGATTGCAACCAGGGTCCATTTAGACCATGGCAGCATGAGCACCGAGAAGCTAGAGAAAGAACCCAGACCCCTGCGAGAAATGGTGCATTGATATGTGCACTGGCAGTAGTAGTAACACCTCCCTGATTGAGGAGGAGGGTGTGTATTGCAGATCCAGATGTTATGGTGCTTATGAGAAAGATTTGGGCTTTAGCTAGACCAGACAGTTGCATGAGGAAGGCCTTCCAAAGGGTTCCTAGAGAAGCCCTATATTCGGAAACAGATTGCACAAAGCCTTCTTTCCAGAAAGCATAGGTTCAGTCAGTCCCCACTACAATGAGGAAATGCTATCCCCTGTATGTACCTCTGCAGAAGCTAAGGTACTTATGATTGCCATACTAAGATCCAGGACAGTATTGTGGGTAGATTGCTGGGGCCAGAAAGAACTGGTTTTAAAGCCAGCGTGGTGTAGTGGTTAGGAGCGGTGGACTCTTGAGAACTAGGTTTGATTCCCCACTCCTCCACATGAGCAGCAGACTCTAATCTTGCGAACCAGGTTGGTTTCCCCACTCCTACACATCAAGCCTGCTGGGTGACCTTGGGCTAGTCACAGTTCTCTCCAGACTCTTTCAGCCCCACCTACCTTACAAGGTGTCTGTTGTGGGGAGAGGAAGGAAAGGCAGTTGTAAGCCAGTTTGAGTCTCCTTTAAAAGGTTGCGAAAATTGGTGTATAAAAACCAATTCTTCTTTTTCTTCTTCTAAATCCTGAGTCACTATGAGAAACCTGGAATAAATCACAGAGGCTGTTGACAGGATTAAAGGACTCTTCCATATTCAGACCTGAGCTGAGGGGAAGAAGAAGAAGAAGAGTTGGTTTTTATACACCGACTTTCTCTACCACTTAAGGAAGAATCAAACCAACTTACAATCACCTTCCCCTCCCCACAACAGACACCCTGTGAGGTAGGTGGGACTGAGAGAGCAGTGACTAGCCCAAGGTCACTGTAGTGGAAATTGCGGAAGACAATTGTACGCACGAGGAGGTAGGTGGTACCCAATACAGCCCTTCTCCATGTGAGAGCAATCTCAGGGAGTTAATTGTCACACCGCACTGTAAATAATGAGCACCTGGTGGTGGGGAAATAAATCTGGCTTCGCTCACTACTGAAGAGAGGAGGAGAAGAGGGCTCCAGATAAGAAGCCAGAGACAGAAGGAGCGTCTGCAGAAGGAGGACGGGCTGCCAGACAGGACGAAGTGGCTTGCTTGCCTCCCAGGAGATGACTTTCCATCTTCCTAAGGTTATTAGCCTGGATACAGGGTTATTTTTGTTTAATAAAGCTACATACCTTTTTCTCCCCAATACCTGCCTGTTGGAATCATTTTTTTCTGAACCATGGGTAATACAGTCACCCAGCTGGCTTCCTGTGTAGGAGTGGGGAAACAAATCCAGTTCACCAGACTAGCATCCGCTGCTCATGTGGAGGAGTGGGGAATCAAACCCGGCTCTCCAGATCAGAGTCCACCGCTCTAAACCACCGCTCTTAATCACTATACTATGCTGGCTGGGAAGAAGGGTGGGATACGAGCCTGATAAGTAAATAAAAATGTTCCTGTGGGGAAAACCTGGAAAGGCACAGGATATCCTGTGGGCATCTGACCACTATACTGAAATCTGTTTAAATGTAAGTGTACATTTCTATTTTACAAATTAAAATACTGCATCATTTCAATATCTGATGTATTATCTCTCACTTCCACCCCAACCCTCAGGCTTGTCAAGACACAGGATGAAACTTGGGCATTTTCATTGTGACCTTTTGCTTGTAAATAATGAGGGAGAAATGAGACAGAGCCTAGATAAATGCAGGGTCACATGAATTTCTTGACAGTGTGTCACTGGAAAACCACTTGTCCTCCACCCCTTTAACCCTGAAACAGCAAGCTATACATAACGGAACGAATCCTCCCAGAAAACAATGCATCTGCTCTAACTCGTCTGCTCTGGATTCTTTTTAGCCCTGGCTTTAGGTCAGACTATGGGAGAGCTCTGGGACTTTAGTTGACGATCTCCACCTGATGGTAGACAAAGGCCATGTGTCTTCGTTGCTCTTACTGAGTTTACTTGTGGCTTTTGATATACTGGACCATGCCGTCTTGTTGAGGTACTTGGAGGAATAAGTAGGTATTAGGGGCTATGCCTTGAAATGGTTTGAACCATTCCTCATGGATCAGACTGAAAGGGTTGCTGTTGGAGATCAGTTATCATCACTGTGGGACCTATCATGTAGGGTTCCATGGAGCGCAACCCTATCCCCCATGCTTTTCAAACTCTTAGGAAAAATCATCCATATATTTAGGGTTGGCTGTTATCAATATGCTAATGAAACCCCACTCTATATATCCTTCTACAAATTTCCTGGTGGTGTGGTTAAAGTCCTGAATAGCTGCCTGGCAGCTGTGGGTAAATGGCTAAGGGTAAACAAATTGAAACTAAACCCTGGAAAGAAAAGGGTTTGCTGGTTGGGATCTTGGAGGACATTATTCTCCCCACTTTTGATGGGGCTCAGCTGACCCTTGCTGACTCAGTTGAACCCATGAAGCTGCCTTATACTGAATCAGACCCTTGGTCCATTGAAGTCAGTGTTGTCTACTAAGACCGGGGTCTTGCACATCACCTACCTGCCTAGTCCCTTTAACTGGAGATACCAGGGATTGAACCTGGGACCTTCTGCATGCCAAGCAGATGCTCTACCACTGAGCCTTGGGGTTCTACTGGGTCCAACCTAACTGCTGGAGAAGCAAGTTAATGCAGCTATAAATAAACACTTTCTTCTAACTCAGTCTAGCTTGGAAGATGCCCCCTCTACCTTGATACTGTTGCTTCTTTAAACTAAAAATTATCTTTCTTTGAAGCCCCTGAGATCAGGTGCTACTGAAGCAATATCCACACACCCAAGCATCTTCCACACAAACATTCAGGGCAGTGGCGGGGGGGGGGGAGGCAAGAGAGTTAGTTCTGCTGGTAGTTCTACAACTGATTTCTGCTAACTGCTGACTTGAGCCTATTTGGGCATTAAAATGCCTTTAGCATTAGCTAGAGGGTTTGTATTCTATAATTACCATGAACATGATTTTGTACAAAGAAAACAACCTCCCTTGAGATAGATTAGATAAGCAGATTGTTTGGGTAAGGTGACCCTTTACCAGTGTGAAAAGAATTCTTGGCAGTTCCAGATGCACACAAACACACACACTCTCACACACACACATCCTTTATTCTATTGTTAGGTTTTCCCAGATCAAAGGAGAGAATCCAAGAATTTCAGAAGGACTGAATTTACTCTGTCTCAAAGATTGTTTGAACTTCATTTTAGAAGCAACTAAAGTATATATTTTTATTTGTAGAGCCTGGAGGTCAAACTGAAGATGTGTTTCTGATTTGGCTTTGGAAAAAAGAGATAATTGTGCTATACGTTGCTTAATTTCACAGGAGCCAACAGATCTAACATAAGGATTATTTAACAAGTTCATTCTCTAAGGCTGATCTATGATAGAATTTCTCAAACTTCAGCCTACTGCTGGGTGTTATGTGCATGCAAAGAAGGGGAATGTGTGGTGGAGGAGAATCCCACCGTTGAAGAGCCAAGCCTATCTGTGCAGCTTGTCTTTTTGGAAGTGGACCCTGCTTTAGCCAAATCTGGAAGCACAGCTCTGGCTACATGTGGTTATTTCTCACACTGCATGTCCAATGCTTGGTTATGAACCTACATGTCCGTTAGCTTGCTACCTCCTCTGAACATTTAGCTAGCAGCCTTTCAGTTTAGTGCCCTTGATGCCCGAAGAATACAGCTATTTGCAAGACCTAGAGCTTAAAGAAAAATCTGGGGCTCCTTTACCCCACTCCTTTACAGCTGATAGATACGGAACATATATTTGTGATGTCCTATCCATTTTGCTGAATAGTAGTACAACTGAAACGGCCGTGTCCCCCAACCCTTCCTTTCCCATTCACCTGATGGGATTATTTTGGATGATACCAATCATTGGATCATTCTGAGAACTATGTTTGTTAATCACCAAGAAGATTATACACCAAGAAGACTATATTGTTGCATAGAGACTGCATCATATGTGTTTTGTATACATTGTATATATTGGTAATTAGGATAGTGATTCAGTATTAGTATCTGGAGGTTGGCAACCCTATGCAGGTCCAATGTAAGGAATCCAAAAAGATAAACAACATGAAGCGCTTTCGGGACGGAAAACACGGCGCAAATCCCAAGTGGTCCACTGTGTGCCATGGGATTTACTCCGAAGTGTGCGCAGGGTTTCAACGTAGGGATGGTAAAAGGGGGACTTGCCTTTTTCACTGAATATTTCTGGTGGGTGAAGCAGGTATTCCTATCTCTGCTACTGGGGACGAGTTCGAAACCAATGTGCTCCTGGTCAATGAAGGTGAAGTGGCCTGTGTGTGTGGTGCGGGATCAGCAGCCTTCTAGGGTTGCCAGGTCCCTCTTCGCCACCGGCGGGAGGTTTTTTGGGGGGAGCCTGAAGAGGGCGGAGTTTGGGAAGGGGAGGGACTATCAATGCTATAGAGTCCAATTGCCAAAGCGGCCATCTTCTCCAGGTGAACTGCTCTCTATCGGCTGGAGAGCAGTTGTAATAGCAGATCTCCAGCTAGCACCTGGAGGTTAAACCTGAATAAATTGGTACGTACGCTGTATAAACGCTAGTTGAAGGAAAAAAGCAGCACCTCTGAGGCTCTCAAACTATATGTAACATTTACTTGAACCGCAATAATTTTAAAACAAAGGTATAACTAAGGTCAATACTTAACTTACATTACAAAAAGATACACAAGAACAAAATAGAGACAAATGGAAATCATTCTATGACTATATTAAAACCAAAAACAACAAGTAAACCCCATGAGATACAGCAGACCTAAATAGGAGATCAAATCAATATTGTTAGGGAGATAATACAGTACACTATTTTATAAGGGGGCAGTAATAATTATGTAATTTTTTTCTCCCTTTTTTGCTTTTATCCCTTTCCCGTTTTTCTTTCTGTACCCCTACTTATTGAAAACCAATAAAAAACATTTATTAAAAAAAATACTTAACTTACTATAATTTTCAGATGGACTGGTTACAGGGATACTTATCCCTGTAACCCTGTCACTTATCCCTGTAACCAATCCATCTGAAAATTATAGTAAGTTAAGTATTTTTTTTTTTAATAAGTGACAGGGACTTCTTATCCCTGTAACCCATCCATTTGAAAACTATAGGAAGGCGAAGTATTGACCTGAGTTAGACCTTTGTTTGTTTTAAAAGTATTGGGGTCCAAGTAAATAGGACCTGTAGTTGGAGAGCCGCAGAGGGGCTGCTTGTTTTCCCCTCCGCGCCTGGAGGTTGGCAACCCCAGCAGCCTCACTCCTCCGCCCCTTTAGGGCAAGCGGGCCAAAGGCGCCCCGGACGCTCCGTTCGCCGCCCGAGCGCAACGGCCGCTCGCCAAGGGGCGGATCTGGGGAGGAGGAGCGGCGGCGGCGGCGGCGTGGCCGGAGCTGCCCCCCCCCCCCGTCCGCCGCGCCCTCCAGTTCCTGCTCCCCGCCCGGGAGCCGCGCCACCATGCTGAGCCACGGGGGAGGCGGGGGCTGCTGCGCCCCTCCCACCCGCCGCGGGTCCCCTTGGCCGGCGGCCCCGCAGAGAGCCTCGTCTCTCGGCGACAGCTACGGCGTCTGCGGCAAGGTCGGGCGCTAGGGGGCGCGAGCGAGAGGGGGGGTCGCGGGGGGGGGAGCCCGGGGGGGTTACTTCCCCCTGCTGTCAACGGCAGGGGTGGGAACTTTTGTCTCTGGGACAGGGACGCCCCCACCCCAGTTGCCCAGCAGCATGTGCCGGTATGGCTCGCCTGATCTCATCCGATCTCAGAAGCTCAGCAGGGTCGGCCCTGGTTAGCATTGGGATGGGAGACCACCAAGGACCACCAGGGTTGCTGTGCAGAGGAAGGCACTGGCAAGCCACCTCTGATAGTCTCTTGCCATGAAAACCCCAAAAAGGGGTCGTCATAAGTCGGCTGCGACTTGACGGCACTTTACACACACACATGCCCCCCACCCACTTCCCGGAGGACGTGTAGCCCCCCTCCCCTCGTTGCTGAAGGCATAGTCGGATGCCTTCCAATGATCCCTCTTGGCCCGGCTTGAGTACCTTTGACCCTGGCAAGAGCCTGGAGCACTGTTTTAGTTCTTTCTTACCTGGGTGGCCCAGGCTAGCCTGATCTCGTCCGATCTCAGAAGCGAAGCAGGGGCAGCCCTGGTTAGTATTTGGATGGGAGACCACCGAGGAAGTCCAGGGTTGCTGTACAGAGGAAGGCTCTGGCAAACCACCTCTGTTAGTCTCTTGCCTTGAAAACCCCATAAGGGGTCGCCATAAGTTGACTGCGACTTGACGGCACTTCACACACACACACACATTTCTGAAATGAAAGGTGCTGTGGCTACAGTTAGCCTGAAAGCCCTTCCTTTCGGTACAGAATTGTGTTCAGTGATGAGGAGGAAAGCAGCCTGCACATGCTCAGAGGCACTCTTTTTCATGCATTTCATGCCTTAGCCGTGGCATCGCGATTGCCATGCTTTTCCTGATGGAGCTGTTGGACGTCAGTTCAGGCAAAGCCTTGCTTTCTTGACGCGGGCAGCTGGATGGTAATAGGGTGTGTGGGGTGACCCCAGTTCTCTCCTCCTTTACAGAGACTGCTAGTTAAAATGGACCCCCGAAACAGCAGCGCAACTTTCCGTTCTTCAGCAACTGCTAACCACACCAAGGGGAAGTTGCCAAAAAATGGGTTTTATAGGGAGGATGAAAATGAAACAGCATCTTGTGAAGTCGTGAGGGGCAGAGTTTAACAAGGGAATACAGTTAACTGCTTAGAATCCAGACTCATCATCCACCTGCTCCTGGAAACTGGGATATGAATTCCAGGAAGCTTGGGGGGGGGTCAGCAAGGGAGAGCAGTTTATACTCTCTGTTGGTTAATTGCAGCCAAGTTTTGATCCCTTGAGCTGACATACAACTAGAAAGTGGCGGTGGTGGAAAGTGGCATCAAGTCACAGCTGACTTACGGCAACCCCTTAGGGTTTTCAAGGCATGAGATGTTCAGAGGCGGTTTGCTCTTGCCTGCCTCTGCATAGCGACCCTGGTATTCCTTGGTGGTCTCCCATCGAAATACTGATCAGGGCTGACCCTGCTTAGCTTCTGAGATCAGGGTAGCCGGGGCCATCCAGGTTAGGGCATAACTAGAAAGACACTCCCCGTATTGCCCCTTGATAGTAGGAGAATATTCCAAGCTATTTTTCCCAAGGAACTGTTAAGAGTGGGTTTTTAAAAAAACATGTTCACTGCCTGATCTGTGCTAGCAAGTCCACGTAAACAGAAGAAAACAGGCTTGGATCAAGGAAAGCTAATTTTGAAATGGTGGGAGTGGGTTTGCATTCAGCACTCCTATTTACACCAACACTAGTACCCCTTCAACAGGAACGCTAGAAGGCTTTCTGCCCTTGTCTGCTTGTGAGAAGCAATGCTGCTGCCTAACTCACATCTCCTGGAATATAGTAGGAAGGGAAGCAGATTTGGGAGGGACTTCGAGCAGAACATTGCCCAGGAACAAAAGGGTTAAGCACCCCCTCTTTCTCCTCCACTCCATGCTCCCTCCTGAAGCTGCTTTTCTGATTAGAAAAGTTGTATGTGTGTGTGTGTATGTGTGTGTGGAGGCTTCATTACACACATTTGGCTGTTAACTGAGTTTTTCTGTAAGGCAGAGCGGCAGACACTTGGCAGAAACAGTGGCGATATCTTCTGCTATTGCAATGCCGTTATTTCAGAAAACAGAGAACTGTATAAGGAGAGTCAGGACATTGCCTTCTACAGAGAGCCTTGGAAGCGGAACACAGGTAGTTCATACCAGATGGGGTCACGACCATCTTTTGATGAGAGAGAAGGAAAGGGATGGATTAACAGAGAAAAAGGAGAATGTCTGGCAGAAAGAAAACTAGAGAGAGACACAGAGAGAGAGAGAGAGAGAGACATCTACATCTAGCTCCATATCCTGAAGCTAATTCCCAACATCCCACCACAGTCTCATGTGCTCAAGAAACAGAACCTTGGGTGGTACTTTGCAGAGGGAGACGGGCTTGATTCTTGCCGGACAGAGTTGCGGGAATCACTTGCGGGCAGGGAGCAGGTTTGTCCCCCTCTGCGATAACGTCTCCAAGACCACCTCCGTGTTCTGCCATATGAGTGAATGGCTGCCATTCTCTCCTATGGAAAAACACAAAACACTGCATCGAGGACACTGTCAGAGAGGGAAGATACAATCTGCCATCCGCCTCCGACTCGGGGAGGCCTGGCTCTCGCTGATAGGGATCAGTTGCCCCAAACACCTTCCCTTCTCCTGTTCCTTTCCCCCCTGGAATTTTTTTAAAAATTACTTTGATTAAAGCTTAGAACATAAGAACATAAGAAAAGCTCTCCTGGATCAGACCAAGGCCCATCAGGTCCAGCAGTGTGTTCACACAGTGGCCAGCCAGGTGCCTCTAGGAAGCCACTAACAAGACGAGTGCAGCAGCACCATCCTGCCTGTGTTCCACCGCACCCAAAATAATAGGCATGCTCCTCTGATACTAGAGAGGATAGGTATGCAGCATGACCAGTATCCATTCTACCTAATAGCCATGAATACCCCTCTCCTCCATGAATATGTCCACTCCCCTCTTAAAGCCCTCCAAGCTGGCAGCCTTCACCACATCCTGGGGCAGGGAGTTCCACAATTTAACTATGCGTTGTGTGAAAAAATATTTCCTTTTATCTGTTTTGAATCACCCTCCAGCTTTAGTAGATGACCCTGCATTCTAGTATTATGAGAGAGGGAGAAAAGCCGCTGATACATCTGGTAGCTTCATCTACTAATGAAAGGCAGGAGATTGCTGTTATCTGAGAAGAGATTGGAGGGGTGGGCTTTTTCTAGATGGATGAGTACTGGCTAATCCACATTTGTCTCAGACAGTCTCCCCCTCCCACTGTAAAAACGGATACAAAGGTGCCAGCAAAACCAGGACTTCTAAGCTGAGGTCTGTTTGCTTAGGAGGAGTGGATGCTAACTTGCTTGTTTGCTCTGCTGTCGGGCAAAGTGGGCAAGGCAGCCAAGGGAAAAGGACAGTCCCACATCAGGAAAAAATATATATGTATTTTTCTCATTAAATCTTACCACCTGAGAAGTGGTTTCTTGAACGTGTTGGCTTTTGCCTGGGACGAGACCCAGCTGAGGTGGAGTCGGGGTGTCCATATGGTCACAGTGACTTCGGGGGCTATTACCCAAACAAAGGGCAAAGAAAGAAGAAACTATTTGTTGCAACAGACCTGAGATCCTAATCATGGCCTGCCCATATATCAGTGACAAAGTCTGGCTCCAGTGAATGGACGATAAAGAGGAACAGATACTGGTTCTAAGGGGTGGCGTCTACTTGCTCAAGGCAAATGTGACGTCTGTGGGAGTCTTGAATAAGAGCAACAGCCATCCTAGACATGCCTCCTGGGTGCATCTTCGGTAATCCAGAGGCCTCTCCAGCCCAGAAATCTTGATGCAGAATAACAGCCAATCCAGAGCGTGTTTACATTGAAGATATGCATGCCACTTATAGGCTTACTACCAAGCAAGCCTGCATAGCACTATAATGTGCCTTTTCTTTTTTCTTTTTTTGCTGTCAAGTCACAGCCCACTTATGGTGACTTATGGGCAAAGCCTGCTTAGCTTCCAAGATCTGATGAGATCAGGCTAGCCTGGGCTATCCAGGTCAGGGCATGACCTGGCTATCTATTGTTTTGTTTGTTTGTTTTTTAAATCTGGCAATACACTGCTTTCTTTTAGGTGCCAGTCCAAGATGTTTCCATTCACCCAGGCTTTTAATCACAGGGTTGCTCTTTCAACACTATTTTCGTCTGGAGACTATCCTTTTAAGCTGTGAGTGGTCTGTTTTTATGGTGGATGTTTTTATGCCAGGCTGGATTTTAATTCTGGATTTTAGTTATTATCTTGTAATGTTTTCTTTTCATTATCTTTATTTTTTAAGCCGCCTTGGGCAGGTTCCTGGAGAGGTGGCATAATGTTTTTCCTAAATAAATGCATGCATGCATATAATAGGACTGGGAGAAGGCATTGGGCATCAGCTGCAAGATGAACAGAAGCATCTAGAATGGCTGTTGTCCGAGAGAGAGGAAATGGCAGCAAGGAAGATGTGCATTTAGGTATCATGGAAATGAAGGGTACGAATCAGAGATGTTGGTTTGTCATGCCTTAAGGCTGCTTAGCTACCTGCAGAGGATCCACACAGTTTGTAGATGCAGGTCTAAATGCAGCTCTTGTGCCCACAGGGAATAGGGTTGCCAACTTCCAGGTGATGGCTAGAGATCTCCTGGGATTACAACTGATCTCCAGGTGACAGAGGTCAGTTCACCTGGAGAAAATGGATGCTTTGGAGGGTGTACGCTAGGCATTATAACCCATTGAAGGCCCTCCCCTCCCCAAACCCCATTCTTCTCAGGCTCCACCCCCGATATATCCAGAGATTTCCCAGCCCAGAGCTGGCAACCCTACATGGGAAGCATGGAGATTTTCCAGGACCGATTTCTACAGTGGAGCCCTGGGCCCCACTACATATCTGGTCACTAAGCTGACTTAGAGCGACTATGGAAGGTTTTCAAGTCAAAAGACGAGCAGAGGTGGTTTGCCATTGCCTGCCTCTGAGTAGCAATCCTGGACTTCCTTGGTGGTTTCCCATCCAAGTAACAGCCAGGGCTGACCCTGTTTGGCTTCTGAGATCTGACAACGTTGAGCTAGCCTGGGCCATCCAGGTCAGGGCACTACATGTTCCTCTTTCCCTTCCTTTCCAGGGAGGAGTGCAGGAAACTGAAAGCAAAAGAGCAACTGCTCTTCCCAGGGAGATCTGTATCCCAACAGGGTAGACCACAGTAGGATCTCCTCCCTTTCCTGCAGAGGTCTGGAGACTGAAGGGAAGGACCCAAGGTGTTGTGCCTCGAGCGGAGCATGGCATACAGAACCTTTGCTCCATGTCATGTCTATTTGCTGTGAAAACCAATGTGGGACTCAGATTGGCAGGAAAGTCTTAGGCCATCCCCACTTCTTACTGGCAGCTGAACCAGGGCCAACCATAGCACCAAGGAAGGAAGGAAGGAAGTGGGCTTCTAGGAGTTGCCTCCATCTGTTGGAGTGTGTTTTTTTTCATGAGGAACCACCATTGATGGATTGCCCTGGTAATACAGGGAAGGTACATAATGAGTGTTCATGGAAGAGCTAAACTGAGTTTGAAGATAATGAGTTTTCCATTTTTCTTTCTTTCCTGGCTGTCCCATCAGCTTTCTAGATTACTCCCCCCCTTTCTTAACTAGGAATTTAAGGTAGCTCTAAAAACAACAGGGCAAGGGCCTATTGTGTGAAGAACAGTATCCAAATGATGAATGAGGCAGTTGGTAAGAGAAAGCAAGAACCCTTGACTGAAATGGCAAAGAGCAGCCCACCCTGTGCTCAGTTATGTTTGCATGATTGTCCAGGCTAGGGTTGCCAGCTCCAAGTTGGGAAATACCTGCAGATTTTGGGGGCGGAGCCTGAGGAGGGCGGGATTTGGAGAGGGGAGGGACTTCGATGCCATAGAGTCCAATGGGCGAAGCAGCCATTTCCTCCAGGGGAACTAATCTCTATCGGCTGGAGGTCAGTTGTAATAGCAGGAGATCCCCAACCATCACCTGGAGGTTGGCAGCCCGAGTCCAGCCCTCTGGGTCTGATATTGCTCCATTCTTTTGCATCAGCGCTCCCCTGCTCCGCCCACCCCAGTGAAGGTGTATGTGCCGTCCATTGCACTATTAATGGGCTTTTGCACCCCATGTTATAGGTGATGCTGCTTGGCGATTCAGGCGTGGGGAAAACCTGCTTCCTCATCCAGTTCAAAGATGGGGCCTTCCTCTCTGGAACCTTCATAGCCACCGTCGGCATAGACTTTCGGGTGAGATCTCTGCAGCTGCCTGCCAACACTGACAGGGAGCTCTGTTTGATACAGCATAAGGAGCAAGCGAAAGGCGTCCTTCTCAGCCCTCATTGTGATGGGTACAGTGCAGGGAAAATGGAGAAATGTATCCCCCGGCATCTGTGACTGCAGGAGCCTTTGCACAGGAAGAGACAATTGGTACAGATAGTCAGTCCCTGCAGCAGAGGCAAAATAGCAGTAAGGCACTACAGGGATCTATCTGTGCTGGTGCCAGTGCTTTTCAATAGAAAACTCTTGCCATGTTGATTCTTCAAAATAGTGAAGGATCATCTGTCTTTCAGTGGATCATTTTGTGCTGACGTAAGCAAGCTTTTGGCTTACGCAGACTAGAAAGACTGGCCAAACTAGTAGGTGTCCAAAAAAATTAATTTTTTTTACAGCGGCCTGTTATTAACCAATCTTACTCTCTTTACAGACAAAGATTGCAGGTCAGCTAACTGGACCACAGACCAAATAAAAAAACAAAAAACCCTCTACATGCCTTTTATTAGCCCCAATCAAATATCACAAAACCACGCGCCACGAAACAATGGCCAAGGTTTCAAATTCTCTCAAACTCTTCATCAGGCTGGATGTTCAGTTAGAGGTGGAGAAAGAAAAAGGCAAGGTGGCAAAGCCCAAGGCCTGCAGGTGTGGTCTTAAATGGTAAAGCAAGATGCACCTCAGACCATACTGGAATAACTGAGAAGGCGTGAGGCACAAAACAGGATTTCCGGTTGCAAAGGAGGGGGAAATGTCATTCCCACTTTTGTGCAGATGAAAGGCAGCAGTCAATCAAAATGCCTCTGTTTGTAGCTGAGCATCATCAACCTTTCCATTCTGCCTGCTGATGGGTCCCTCTGTAATTTCCCAGCTTTGGCCTGGGTGGATAGCATTGCATTTTAGGATACCACTCAAGAGTAAGAAATGGTCATTTGTTTAATTACTATTTTTATTTACCCACCTGGGGCTGGGAGGGGTATACTTCCTTGTGTGTGTGTGTTAAGTGTGTTAAGTGCCGTCATGTTGCTTCCGACTCATGGCGACCCTATGAATGAACAAAATGTCCTATCTTTGACAGCCTTAGGGATCAGTATACTTTTTGGAGCCATGTTTACATACACTTCTGGGGGCCTTGTTTCACCAAAGCGTTAGATGAAGGGCAGGAAAAAAAAGATTTGAGTTCTGGGATGCATTCAGCTCAAGGAGGGGTGAAGTCTGCTTGTGTGGGATCCAATAGAGACATTTAAAATCATGAAAGAACAAAAATTTGAGTCCTGAAGGCTTATTGGTAGAACCAGAGCAGTGATATTCAGCAGCTTGGGACCCACGCGTGGTTCTTTGATATGGCAGCTGCATCTCTTCTGATCACTGTTCCCCAGTGAGGCACCTGTCCCGTGTTTCAGGGAAGCGGGCAAGGCCCTTGTGGAGCTTGTCCTTGCCAGTCAGTTGCCATAAGAAGATCCCCTATGGTGAACGCATATGCCCTTGTTCTGATGGGAGCATAGAGACCCTTGAACATGTCATTTATGACTGCAAAATTTATAATAAAATAAGATAAAACATTCCCCTTGTAATAGCTGATCACCCAGGGAGAACTAGAGCGACTCTCCTTTTTAATATGCTCTCAGATAAAGACACTGAGCTTACCTTTAAAATGGCCAAATTTGGATGGCGAATTATGAAGACTAGGCGAGCATGGATCGAGCCTAACGAATGAGTGTTTTTATATTTATATGTGGATTCTAACTGTGTTTTAGTTAAGCTTAAGTTTTTAATAGTTCTCCTATGAATGTACGATTATGTATTTATTGATGTATATAGCTATTATTTTTATCATGTAAAAGTTTTTATTGTTGGTCTGGGACCGCATTAACACAGTAGTAGTAGTAGTCAGTTGCCACCTTGAAACAGCCACTGAGAAGAATGGGTGAAGCTGCTGACTCCCTGAGGTGCAAACCTTGTGCCAGGGATGGAGGTAAATGCGCCTGTTTTGACTGAGGGTAATGGCGAACGTGGTTCTCCATGAGTTACAGAGTGAATACCACTGAGCTGGTGGGAAGAGAACTTGTGTGTGTGTGTGTAAAATGCCGTCAAGTTGCAGCCGACTTATAGTGACCCCTGGTAGGACTTTAAAAAAAAAATTCACAACGTTAGAAACTAAAACTACAATACATACAATATCACATAGACAACACAACCACATGCCATACACTGTAGTATACCAATACATACTTTGCCAGGGTGCACATAAAACATTTGATTTCATGATGAATTCATCTAACGTAAAAATCTACTGTACTATTAATTATGAACAGGGCTTATTGTAATAACCTTTCAATCATTATATTTATACTTTGCTTTAATCTTGTGTCTTGCCCCCCTAGCCACGTACAATTATTACCATCTTATATTCTTTCCCTGGGGGAAACCCCTGGTAGATCTTCCAAGGCAAGTGAGAAGCAGAGGTGGTTTGCTGTTGCCTTCCTCTGCAGGGTCTTGGAGGCCTCCCTTCCAAGCACCGACCCTGCTTAGAATTACGATATTGGACGAGATCGAGCTGTACCCTGCTGCCTTCCCTCCCTAATAGAATTTAAGGAAGTTATTATCACTGCTAATTTTAAGACGCTTTTGAAAATAGCATAACTTGACCATTGGAATTCATTGCCACATGATGGCCAAAACCATAAACAGATTCCTAAAGGTATATGCATTCACAGACAATAAAAGTATGTATCCTTATTAAACATCAGAGTGACTGAATCATTACTCTGCCCATATTAGACTGCTGTTGAATACTGTGATAGGTGAAATATCACCCAGTGAAGCTGATCCTGTATTAGCTATACAGAAGAAGGGGAAATGGTAATGTTCAACAATCAGCAGGGGAACGTTTCCATCTCTGTGGACATTCATAGCAGACCTGGAAGACATCATACTTCAATAGAAAAGTTTCAGAGAGGGACTCTGGTATGAAGTTGCCAAACTAGTATTAGTTTGCAAATTTGGCACTTTGGAATTTGGTCTAAGCAGATCCTGGGAATTATTTGCTCACTACAGAAAATAATGATAGTTTGTGTGGCAACTAAGTTAGTACACTGCGATTACTTGTTTACTATGGAGAAGTCACAGCTGCTGCAGAGCAGACGGTTTACACAAAGGAAACATACAACAGTTTAGCTACATCAGTACCTGCTGATTTGCTTACAGCAATAGATATTTATCCTGTAGGAATAGATAAGGCTGTTTTGCGTGCCATTATCAAGGCGCTATTAGCTATCTGCTCCCAAGCCACAAAAGACTATTTTAGATACCTTTTCAGTTGCCCAAGTCACAAGTGTAGGGTATTTTCATACATGAAGCTCAAATCACCTTCGAGCCTCTTGAAAAATGGAAAGGAGGCATATGTAAGCAAATGAGCATTTTGGCACAGTGTAGGGAAGCCAGCGTGGTGTAGTGGTTAAGAGCAGTGGTTAAGAGCGACGGACACTAATCTGGTGAACTGGGTTGGTTTCCCCACTCCTACACATGCAGCCAGCTGGGTGACCTTGGGCCAGTCACACACTCTCAGCCTCACCTACCTCACAGGGTATCTGTTGTGGGGAGGGGAAGGTGATTGTAAGCCGGTTTGATTCTTAAGAAGGAGAGAAAGTCGGCATATAAAAAAAAACAATTCTTCTTCTTCCTCTTCCTCTTCTTCCTCCTCCTCTTCCATTACAAACTAGGGGAAGCAAGAAGCCTCATGCAGCATCTCATTCAGGTGCCAGGTACGCACAAGGCCTTCCAGTGGATTCCTTCTTGATTTCCGATGATCAGAGGCTGTGATTTTCTCAGAGCTCCTCCCGAGCGCTAGCACATTATTCTCAATGGCTGCTGCTCACTAAGGTTGGAATGGATCCAGGACAGCCCCAGTTACTAGAAATAAATGCAGGAGTGGGTTGAGGTGACTGTGAGAAGCTGACCATGTGAAGCTGCAGACTGCACTTCTGATAACAGAACACGGTGGGGTCGGGCAATCTCATTTCCCCCTCTTCAAGTCCCCAAACAGCTGCGACAGCAGTTGAAAAGGCACATGAGAACAAAATTGTATGGTCCTGCCATGCCATGGGCCCGATCAGGCAGGGCCCTGTTAAGTCTGCATGAGGGAGGACACACGAGGTCGGAGACGGAGTTCCAACAACAACCGCTTTAATGAGAACGAGAACAGAACTGCAATACAGTGGACTGACCCCCGCTTATATGCCTCTCTGGCCGTGTGCGGCCACTCCCCCCCCGGTCCATGATTGGGGGGGAATGACCCCTATTGACCAATGGCACATACAGTTTTAGGAGCCTCAGAGAACCCCAAGCTCGGCGGGGTTTCTCCTGCCTACTGTCAAAATACATACATAACACCCCTCCTCCCTAAGTTCGAAAGACCCTCCTAACAGATAAAGTCCTTTAGAGGGCTCGGCCGCGATCGTGTCCGCTGGGAGCGGCACGGCTCTGGGACTGGTGTTGCCGGTCACTGCGAGCGCTGGGCCGGATTCGCTCGCGGCGGCAGGTTCTCCCTCCATATGGGCTGCGGGGAAGTCTGCCTCGCAAGTCGGCGGCAGATCCTCGGGTTGCTCGGCCTCCAATGTCTCGGCTTGTGTCTGCTCCGCGGCACTGGAGAGCGGTGGTGCCTCCGGAGCGGCGACGAGGTCAGGCAAGTCTGCTGGGCGGCTGCACAGTTGGTCGATGTGCCCCGCAAGACTCGTCCCTCCAGAGTGGCGACCCTGTAGGACACTGGCCCTGTTGCTTCCTGGACTGTGGCCGGGATCCAGGCTGGGCCTGCCCTGTAGTTGCGGGCGTAAACCGGGTCTTCCTGCTCCACTACTCTTGGGGCAGCAGTAAAGTCCTTGTTGGCGGGTCTCTCTGCCACACTAACAGCATTTGTAAATGGCTGGTAAAGGTAAAACAAGCACAGGGTCATTACTGACCCATGGGGTGACATCACATCCCAACCTTTACTAGGCAGACTTACGTTTATGGGGTGGTTTGCCGTTGCCTTTTCCAGTCATCTACACTTTACCCCCAGCAATCTGGATACTCATTTTATAGACCTCGGAAGGATGGAAGACTGAGTCGACCTTGAGCCGGCTACCTGAAACCGACTTCCATTGGGATCAAACTCGGGTTGTGAGCAGAGCTTTTGACTGCAGTACTGCAGCTTACCACTCTGCGCCACGCGGCTTGTAAATGGCTGACTTCAGCTTTAAAATGGCATTGGCATCCACGGTTCAGACCTGAGGACACTGTAGCATCTTGTTTGTGCCTCAGTGGTTTGTTCAGTTATACTGCAAAGCTTGTACCATTATCTGCATGCAATTCCTGCAAGCACTGGTGGCCTTGACTCATTGCGCGCGCGCCCCCATGCTGTGGTCGCTTTGAGGATATGTGCCTGTTGCTGCTAAATCAAAGGGTGGCATGTTCCTCTCGTGAGATTTCCAGGATACCTTGGTCACGGCTATCACAAATGCCGTTTTCTCTCAGATTCTTCCCAGGCTGAACAGTTATGCAGCCGACGGGTCAGAAGCTGTCCATTCCCCAGTCTTTCAGTCCCTGACAGCTTGAACTGAGGGGCATTAGCAAGAATTCCAGTGACCATATCACATATCCTCTTGCTGAAACACTCTTGCAAAGATTGATAGATTGTTCTTGAAGCTTGGTGAGAGATGGGATTGATGGGGGATTTGGACTGATGGAGTGGTGTTCTGTGTTCTTACGCATGTCGACAAAAGGTTGCTTGGGATACCTGAATGGTTCCTGACTGTTCTTCTGGGTGTTGGTACCTGTGCTTAGTGGTAAGCATGTCCAAGTGGCTCTTCAGCAGTATCATCCTAAAGCGAATGGCATTCATCTAGCTAGTTGAGGTTCATAGAAGCAAACATGTGCTATACTAACCAAAGCCATTTGGGGCATTAATCCATTGATAAGGGACAGTCCTCCAGCCAATGAAAGCAGTAACTATGAAAGATGTGGTTCTTTTCCAAAGCCATGGTACAAAACCATATTTTGCTTTGGGATATCTGGGGCTTTTCCACATTCTCAGTTTCCTCATTTGTAATTTCCTGCTTCTTCAAAGGTTTTTTTTTCCCAGTTCTGCATATGTTTTGCTCCCTCTAGTGGTCGATTTGATATCAAACAAGTTTTTATCCAGCACGTCTTCCTGCAGATTTAAGCTGCAGGTTTTACGCTGGATAGAAACTTGTTTGATATTGAATTGACCACTACAGGGAGCAAAACCCATGCGGAACTGACCCCCCCCCCCAAGAAACAGGAACTTACCAGTGAGGAATCTGAGAATGCGGGAAAGCCCCTAGACTATTTGCTGTTTATCTGATACTGAATTGCTTGGGGCCAGGAAAGAGGAACGATGTCTGCTATTTGCACATAACGAGTGATCCAGTGGAAACTCCCTGTGTCAGGAGACCTTGAGGGAGACATGTAAGTGGTATCAGTACCGAGGAGAATGTAAAGCAGAGGTGGAAATAATAAGGCAGAATTAGAAATGTTCAACTGAGAAATGTTTTATAGTCAGTCACTTTTGTTCCGTGTGATTTTTAAAATACTTCTCTCCAAGGATGTTTCCTGAAATGTGATTCAAATTAATCTTAACTTGCCTTTTTCTAATTAGTAGCTGCTCTTGTTCTTAGTCTACATCTCTGCTAGGAATGCTGGGGTGTAATCATATGTGGTGGCACTGAGATTTCCCTCTGATCATCAGTTGTAACTGAGGATGACCATCAGCAGCACGCAACGTTCCTCCCTCCTCCCAGAAGATTTATTTATTTGGAGAATGTCTGTGTGGCCTCTTTAAAGAGCCTTGCTCAAAGTGGCTTGCAAAGCGAAACATAAAACAGCATGGAAAACCATTAAAGATTAATAACTATTAAAAACAGAGCATAAAATCAGCACAAAACATGTAGCGGCTTAAAACGAGTCTTGCTCAACAGTTCTCAGGCTAGCAGTCACAGTTTTTAAAGATCAACCTCTTAAGGAAAAGCCTGGGTAAAAAGGAAATGTTTTGGTCTCTAGTGCCTAGAACCGTGTTGGCGAACCTATGGCACGCATGCCAAGTCCGGCACGCCGAGCCCTCTCTGTGGGCACGCGCGGGGGCGGCAGGGGCTTTGAAGGGAGCGCGGAGCCGTTCAAAGCCCCCCCCCTCCCAGGATTCCCTGCGCCCCCCCCCTTGCCGAGCTGGGAGGAAACCTCAGTATTCAGGTTAATTGCCGTGTTGGCACTTTGCGATAAATAAGTGGGTTTTGGGTTGCAGTTTGGGCACTCGGTCTCTAAAAGGTTCGCCATCACTGGCCTAGAAGAAGGTAGGGCAGGTGCCAAGCTAGCCTCAAGTGCAAGGGCAATCCAAAGGTGAGGTGCCATGACTGAAGATAAGGTGCCATCTGAAGGTGAGGTGCCGGTCTCTGGTCTCTTCTCCCCTCCCCTCTGCAGGTGGGGAAACAGAGAGGAGGGCGAAGAGGGTTCAGGCAATGTGCTAGAATGAAGCATAGACCAAACTAAACATAGAAAAGTAGAATCTTTTGAAGAAGGTACTAATTAACAAAGAAACCAGGAAACTATAAAAGACAATGCTTGACAGAAGCCCCCAAAAGGTGCAGACTGAGCCAGCTTTCCCTGCTATTTTCTGTGACCAATTGCGTGAAGAGGAGCTGGTGCAGGCAGGCGAAACATGGTCCCATATCATGAATCAAGCTTTTTCCTGAACATGTATGACCCCCCCCCCCCGCATTAGTCTATATAAAGTGATTTAACTGTAATGGATTTTATATTCAAAGGACCCTAGGGGCTGCAGTCTTGTGAGTAGACTATGCATCTGTAAGATAAAATTTCTAACATATAAAAGTAATCAGGGTTCATGGGGGCGGGTTTGAAGAATTATGGGGCCCATAACCTTTTTATCCAGCAACAGTGAACTACTACTGAGTGTTCCATAGGGCTCCCAACGCTGGGCTGAGAAATTCCTCTAGACTTAGGGGTGGAGCCTGGGGAGGGGAGGGTTTGGGGAACTGATCTCTGTAGTCTGGAGATCAGTACTGGGAGATCCCCAGGCTCCAACTGGAAGGTGGCAACCCTACTGCTCCATTGATTTTTAAAATGGTGAGGGCTGTAGCCCCTACCTTTCCCTGGAGCAATCATTTGATTTTCTAATGGCAAAGAAAGAAGCCAGAGCAGACTTTCTCATACCTGCTGTTATTCTGCCTTACATGCTGTTCTGTTTTCTTTTCTTTTACAGAACAAAGTGGTTACAGTGGATGGTGTGAAAGTGAAACTCCAGGTTGGTTTGATGAACCACCACTGACTTTGCATGTCCAGATAATCCCCCCAAAATAGAGACACGATTTGCTCTTTTTCCCATCATGACAGAAAGATACGCAACAGATGAGCTTTCTCCTTGGCTGGATTTCAACCGTTGCATTTTCCTTGTCATGCAATGTTTAGAGGCTCCAAACCCAGTGCCAGAGAGAAAGATAGCAGGGCATGCTCCAAAGAAGTCCTTTCCTTAGCTTCCTGTCCCTCTAATGCATACGCATGTGCGTGCACACACACACACACACACACACACACACACACGGTGCAGTATGATGTAAAAGACTTCCACCCTGATAATGCACAGTCCAGGACAGCCTGACATAAACAAAGAGCCCCAGCAGTTGTTGAACTGGGAAGTAGCCTGTCATCTGAGTGACATTTAGTGAAGTGGCATGTCATCTAAGATGCATCCTCACTTTTCTCATTAGGAAGGTTTAAAGGTTGGATCTTTCCACGTTATGGTCCCCTATATCAGTCAGGTGGGCAGGGGACCAGTGCGGCCTGTCCTGTAAAAACAAAAGGGCTTTCAGACTGAAAAGCATGCATTTCAGACAGGAAGTTGTGTGCTCGGGTCAGCGTCCCTCCATGCTTGCAAGTGCTTATTTGTGTGTGCTTCTATTGTAACAATGGGATGGGAACCTCTTTCTGTGCTGTCTCTCTCTCTAATGTTGTGGGAGGGTGGATGTAGGATGAAGAGTTGCTTGGCTCCAAAACTGTAGCCTAGCAGAGAGGGACTCTTGGTTTGAAATACAGCCCTAACTATGGCTGCCATATTAGCAACATGCATCTGTTACCATTTTATACTTTATTGTTCAGACATCCTCCCCAATCATCCCACATTTCTCCGTCATTAGACCTTAGTTCATGTATATCTGAGACTGTCAGTGTCAGATGGATTTCCTGCTTTGATCCATCTGCCTGAACTGACTTCTGACAACACTTTCTTCATAACATCTTGTCTGCAATCTTCTACCTGCCTGCAAAGAATTCCTCAGATCTGGGTCCCAATCGTCCTGTCCCTGGGGAGACCAGGCCATGCTTTGTTTTGATTTGCTTAGTATCTAGGAATCTGCTAATGGAACAGAATGAAGTGGGTTTTTCTTTTAGTTTACTAAGTTTGCTTCACTGCAGATCTGGGACACCGCAGGCCAGGAGCGTTTCCGGAGCGTGACCCATGCTTACTACCGAGATGCACAGGGTAGGTTCTCTCGCAGGGTGCCTTGACCCATCTGACACTGTGATTGTGAGTGGCGAAGGCTTTTACTACCAGTTTCCAATAAATGAGTAGAGGGGCTATTATTGTGTGACGCAGCTCCTGCTTTGCATAAGCATGGTCCCAGGTTTAATCAGTTTAAAAGAGTGTTGGGAACAGGACTGGGGAGGAGGAGGAAGAGGGAAAGGAAGAGTTGGGTTTTTTATGCCAACTTTCTCTGCCACTTAAGGAAGACTCAAACTGGCTTATAATCACCTTCCCCTCCCCACAACAGACACCCTGTGATGGAGGTGGGGCTGAGAGAGTATGACTAGCCCAAGGTCACCAAGCTGGCTTCATGTGTTGGTGTGGGGAAACCAACCCAGTTCACCAGATTAGCCTCCGCCACTCGTGGAAGAGTGGGAAATCAAACCCGATTCTCCAGATTAGAACCCACCGCTCCAAACCACCGCTCTTAACCACTACACCACGCTGGCTGTCTTGAGACTCTAGGGCAGTGGTGTCAGTCATGTGGCCCAGGGGCCAAATGCAGCCCCTTGGGAGCTCTTATCTTGCCTGCAAGCAAGCCGAGACAGCCATCCCCCCACTCCGGATCTGGGCAGCCACCCCACTCATCGTTGTCAATGATTAAAGACTGTTAAATAAAAGAAAATACTGTAAGAGTGTTATTGTTTTAAACATGTTTATATTTTTAGTAAAAAAAAAAAAGTAAAAAAATAATATCATCAACTGGCTTTGCCAGTGACTTCTATAAAGTTTGTATCTTTGGTACCTGGCATTAAATTTTATGATACTCATGGCCTGGCCAACTAACCTTTATGGCATGTCCTGCCCTCATAACAAGTGAGTTCATCACCCCTGCTCTAGGGAGCCACTGCCAAGGAGAGTAGATTATATTGGGCTAGATGGATCAGTGGTCTGAATTTGTATAATGCAGCTTTATATGCACATAACACTTTGGTAATTTTAGCAAATGCAATTCTCTTCTTGCTTTCCAGCTCTCCTTCTCCTCTACGACATCACCAACAGAATGTCCTTTGACAATATTCGGGTATGTATTAGAGATCGGCAGTCTGACCTTGTGATCCCTTACAAAATGATCGTCCAGACTTCGCTTATTCCAACTGGCTCAGATCCTGCATTAACTGACGCTGCACAATAGGATGGCCGGCAGGCTGTCTTTGTCCGCTCTTGTGCCAAACACCAGTTTGATGTGAAGAAATCAACATAAGATACTTTTCATGCAAAGGAGATGACCCTATCATCTGCCCATCCAAGCGTGGTTAAAGACATGGCTACAGTGGCCAGCTGATAAGTCCGCAGCCCTGAGGGAACGTATGTTTTGGGAGGCTTGATTGTTAGTGTTAATAATCAGAGTCGACGAATCGTGATTGTGGTTACAAAAGAGTCAGATCACAGCACACAACAAAATCAGAGACAAACTTTTGTCTTAATCAAACAAAATCCTTTACTTATCTGACAGGATGGGGTACACTTGAAGTAAAACAAATAATTCTTTCTTTCTACATGATTAGTTCCTTACAAACATGTTAGTTTGCACTAACAGGTAACTACAGGCTTAGAATCCATCTTTGCTTTTAAGAGCAGAGAGGCTTTCCATCTGGTCGGGGTAAAATCCAAAACGTGACTGAGTAACTGCTGCCTCTTCTAAACAAAGGCCAGCAATTATCCCCAATTGTAAGTACGGGACTTTTGGCATGTACCCTATGGCGATTTGCTAGCCCATAGAATACTGACATCTGTCATTGCATCATCACCTTTAGCCTAACTAAACTGTTGATACAAACAAATTAACCCTTTAACTATCTTGACAGAAATGGAACTTGCATTGAGTCCCAACTATTAAGAGTGAAAGAAGTTGTTGTTTTTTCCATTGGTCACTTGTGAGGCTCAGCCCAAGGTTGGTTTTAGAACATGAGACCATACAGTATGGTCTGACTCAGTAGAAGACAGCTTCATGAAGCAGCCCCACTGAAGAGCACCTTTTGCAGTACAATCTCCCAGCCACCAAAACTCTGAATCTCTGGTCCATGTGAGAGACTGCAATGTTTAAAACCCACTTGTCTCATGGATGACCCTGATGGGATAGTCTCTCTCCAGACTAAGGTTGTGTGGCCCACTGGTATCCCATCACATTACAGAAGCCCTGGAGAATCAGTGCGGGTTTCTCCTTACCTAGCTTTTCTCATTGCTTCCAACTCTACAGTAATTGATAAACTCTACCTCTTCTCCCCACTTGTTTCCCCTCCCTTCTTTTGTAGGCCTGGCTGACAGAGATACATGAATATGCCCATACGGATGTGGTCATTATGTTGCTAGGCAATAAGGTATGTGTTAGTTCCCAACAGGTGACAAGCATACTCTTTTGCAAATATTTCCCCTTTCTTGATCCTGAACTCTCCTCACGGGTGATTGTTCTCGTGTGTGTGGCAAAACTCTCTGCTAAAATCAGCACATAAAGCCATGTTGCTCTTAGGGAAATGCCTTCCTAGATGAGGTGATCAAAGACAGCAACGCTGGCACCTTAGGGTTGCCAACCTCCAGGTACTAGCTGGAGATCTTCCGCTATTACAACTGATCTCCAGCTGATAGAGATCAGTTCACCTGGAGCAGTGGTCGGCAAACCGCGGCTCACGAGCCGCATGCGGTTCTTTGGCCCCTTGAGTGCGGCTCTGCCACAAATGAGCGCTCGCCTGGCGCGCTTCCTTTCCTCCCCTTCCTCCCGCGTGCGCACCAGCCCGCTGAGGTAGCCCAGTGTGCTGTGGTGCGCGTGAGAAAGAGAGCGCGAGAGGGTCACTCGGCGAGAGGGAGCCGATTTCAACCCCGCCAACATTGGCGCTCAGAACGCCCCGGCTTCCCGGTTTCTCCCTGTCCAGCACGCATGCGTGTATGTCACGAGACAGACCCTGCCGGGCCCCACTGAGACGTAACCACCCCTTCCAGACAGGAGGCTCCCGCCTCCTCGAAAGGAAAGGGGGGAAGGGACGCCAGAATCCCGGGCGGAACAGACGGCGGCCCCTTCCCAAAGAGGCGCATTTTCTTCCCAGAAGCCGAGAGCCGACGGAACCCCGCCGGCCGCTCGGGAGGGCTCGGGTCCGAAGAGTGAGGCCCCACTTACCTCACCAGTCGGGGGAGAAGGAGGAACCCCTCGTCGGCTCAGCCAGGAGCCGGCAGGAACCCGGGGAAGCAACCTGCCGCAGCCAAGCAATGCAGCCAGCTGGCCTCAGCCCCGATGCCCAGCTGAGAAGCGGCAGGGCGCGCCCCGGACGCAGACGCGCCGCCCAGTCCTAATGAGGACTCGGGAGGCAGGGCTGGTGGGAGGGAGGATCCAAGAGCCAGGCCTACAAAAAGCCAGGGGGGCGGAGGCCAAGGAGGAGGGCAAAAAAACGGCCAAGGGGAATAGTTTTCAGTTTGGGAAGACTTGCTTTTGTTTTGAAAGGTGAGTGCAGTTGCCGGGTCACCCTAAATTCCCCACCCAGTCGCTCACCTCTCTGGTTGCACCTGTTATCAGATAGAGAGGCGCCCATAACAGCACGTTTGTTGTGGGTGTAACATTTGAGGGGATGAAGAGCACATGTGGGCTATGTTGTTGTTGTTCTTTTTTAACGGCAGGAACTCTTGGCTCTCAAAATAAATCTCAATCGTTGTACTGTTGATATTTGGCTCTGTTGACTAATGAGTTTGCTGACCACTGACCTGGAGAAAATGGCCACTTTGGAAGGTGGACTCTATGGCATTGAAGTCCCTTCCCTCCCCGAACCCCACCCTCCTCAGGCTTTGCCAGTGGCAAAGAGGGACCTGGCAACCCTATGGCACCTCCATTTCCTCTACTGGTAGGGTGTGTTTTTTTCCACAATACCAAAAAGTTCCCACATAAACCATTTTGACCCTTCCAGGCTCCAGGGCATGTTTCCTGCTGACATCCAACTTCAAGCATCTCAACAGTTTCTTTTTTATATATTCCATAAACTATTCTATGTTATATATAAAATATCAACCCACATTTCTGTTTCTGAAAGTAAAGTTCAGGGTTTCCAACAATTTGCAAAGATAGTACCACTTGTCTCTCATCTGTCAAACTAACATGATCAATTTACAGTACAATCCTAAACAGAGTTACACCCTTCTAAATCCATTGAAGTCAGTAGGCTTAGGAGGGTCTCACTCTGCTTAGAACTGCACTGTTAGATAATCACCTTCCTTAGTAATTCATAATTTAATATTTAAAACCTTTACTTTTTTTCCAGTGTTCAGCAATCACCATTTTGACTGCTGTAAGAAGATGGAGAGTCAGCTCCTTATAGCCCAAAACAACAAAATCATTTACACAGCTTAGGAAGATAACCCCAGGGAATTTTAAAGCCCACCATACAAAGAACATCCTGAACAACTTTGTCCCCAGATTCTGTATAACTGATATGATCACACGGGTTGGAAATCTGCAGGCCTAGCTCCACATTTCCAACACATGTGGTGATCGTCATTATACATTTTATTCTATCGGGGCCAGGTACGATAGACGCGCACGCACCCAGCCGGCATTCACTCCATAAGACAAGTTTTTAGAGGAGGAAAACAAGATTTTTCTTGTTTTCCTCCTCTAAAAGCTAGGTGCGTCTTATGGAAAGGTGCGTCCTATGGAGCGAAAAATACGGTAAATGCATGCATAGCTGATTTCCCCTATGTTTCATATTTGTATAGTTACTTGACTATAACTGCTGGAATCATTTAACTCGCACATTTGTTTTCTTTAAACCCACTAATGAAATGCATTGTTCACCACCTAGGATGTCAGTAAGTCTTGCAACTTTATTACCTACCCAACTTGATAAAGAACAATGCAAAAAATCTGCTTTCTCCCACTTTTAAACTTTCAGACTCTGCCGCATGCTTCCTACTAGCTTCCCACACGAAACTTCCCCGCAGTTTCAATGACTTGTGTGACTGGGTTTCTTGGAGCTGTTGTTTGGGGTTTGGATAGGTACTCAGCCAAGAGGACATTGGAGCCAGTTATGGCAGAAGAGGAAGCAATATTCATAGGGTGTTCTTTTGTGGTTAAAGGATGGATTTCAACCTAGAGTCCAGTGATGTAAAGATGTAACAAATTCTATTGTGGCAGAAGCTGAAATAGATAAGATCAGTTGTGTGGAATGAGCTGCTAAGCTGGCAGATAATGAGTATCAGTGGGCCCAAGACAAGCAAAATTTTTATGGAGAAACTGGCCAGGAAATGCAAGGTCTTTCACACTTCTCTTTGCAGCCCCAGTGCATACAAACATAAAGTATACACAGTGCATACAAACATAAAGTACAACTGAGCAAGAATGTAGACGTTCCAAGGATAGTCTGGGCATATTTATATAGAATGGGGACAGACATACTAATCTTTGGGCTGCTGGGAAGTGGTTACTTTGTTTAAATGATTCTCCTAGGATTTCTAGCTCTTTTTATTTTTAATTTAAGCTCCATGAGCAATATTAGACAAACTCCTGCAAATGAACAACTGATACTTTAGTCTCCTTTTGCGAAAGATGCCAGCTGCATTTGGAGAGGTAGAGATGGCCCATATTGACACAAAAGCCAAATTGCACAACCTTGCTGACGTGTCACAATGTACTTGTATTAAATCAAAGCCTTGTATTAGTTTCCTTTTTACCCAAACATGTCCAAGGTGGCATATAATGATTAATATTGCATTTAAAAGCGATTATAATTTAAACAAGTCAAATATAATCAAAACATAAAAATATATTTGTTACCCAAGAAATCCATTACAAACAAGTAGTAAATGATTCTTCAGTCTGCACTGAAGTCATCCCCACTTTCTCATATTAGTTCCCTGGTAAAAGCACGGCAGTTGCAGCGGCTGCTGTGTCCTCACTCAAGCTACTTCCGGAGAACATCCTGCCCCCATTGCATGTGCCCCTACCGAAGCAAGCAGGTGACAGCTTCACTGCAGACGGAGGAATAACTGTCACAGCAGTCATCCTTGTGGTTGTGACGCGCCAGAATAGTTGAGTGAACTGGCCCTAATCGTGTTTCCGAAATGTAGTGTGAGAAAAAGCCTTTAATTCAGTTGATCAAGTGGGTGAGATATAATGTTTGTGATACCTGTTGGAGAATGTAAGAGTGAAAAATTTTTTTTGGCGGTAATGAAGAACAACACAGGATCCCATCCACTGCTAAATTGTTAACAGCTGGGATATAGAAAGATTTTTTTAAAACCCACAGGCTTAATATTAAACATCTTGGTAATAGTTAGCTTTCATCTAGCCAGCTGCTGGAATATTTCTGGTATTTTATCAGGAAATTGGGATGGATGTGGAGAATATGTAACCCCCTCTTTTTATGATAACAAGTAGATTTTAGTGAGGAAGAAATATGGGAAATATGATTTTTTTTATTATATTGGAGTGTTTCTTCAGAGATCACATTTCTGATTAGTCTGTAAAAATAATGTAATGTAAAGACCTCTTGGCATGCAAGTGACTTGTTTTGCCATGTAATTTGTCTTGAAGAAAACAGGCAATGCTCTTGGACACTTTCTGGCCAAGAGCAGCCAGCAGGGGGCATCCAGGATCTAACATTTTAGCCAGCGGTACTCAATAAACCCTTCTTGCTTATGTTATTTTGAAAGACAGCAAAGAAGCTTTGGGAGTCTTAACCATCAGACAAAACACAGCATCCCAATATGTAGGTCATTTGCAAAGAACAGACATTCTGGAAGGGGTTCTCAATCCTCAGCTTCGCAGCCCAGAGATGTTCATGAATTGTGGAATTCAACTTTGCAACTGTATTTCTTTGAAAAAACACCTGGGGAGGCTTAACCTCTGCATCCTGTTCTCTTGGTGGGATCAGAACCAGGTTAGTCTTTCAAATGTTTCTGTTGCAGCATGGGAGCGAGGGTTGCCAGCTCTGGGTTGGGAATTACCTGGAGATTTGGAGGGTGGAGCCTGAGGAGGGCGGGGTTTGGGGAGGGGAAGGACCTCAGTAAGGTATAATGCCATAGAGTCCACCTTCCAAAGCGGCCATTTTCTCCAGGTGAACTGATCTCTGTTGGTTGGAGATCAGTTGCAATAGCGGGAGATCTCCAGCCACCACCTGGGGGTTGGCAACCCTAATGGGAACTAGCAGTTGCTGGGGGGGGCTGTAGAGCATCTGCTTGGCATGCAGAAGGTCCCAGGTCCAATTCCCCAGCAACTAAAGAGAATAGGCAGGTAGGTGATGTGAAAGACCCCTGCCTGAGACCCTAGAGAGCAGTTGCTGGGCTGAGTGGACAGTACTGACTTTGATGGACCGATGGTCTGGTTCAGTAAAAGGCAGCTTCGTGTATTCATGTGTTCCTTCTGCAGAGTAGAAGTTGCAAGCAAAAACTAGGTGGGACGGACCCTTTGGATGGTTTCTTCCAACCAGTTTGTTGCCTTACCCATCAGCCAGTGAGCATATGAGAAAGGCCTGCAGGCTTGGATGTCTCCATATGACCCCGGCTTCTAAACATGACCATAATGGTGCAGAAAGAAGCCTGGAGGCAGATGCTCCTGTGGTGCCCTTACAAAAGTGGCTTCAGATTTTCCACTGTATCATTTCAGACAACTATATAAAAATCAGAGTGTAGTTCTCAGATTTTCATTGGACATCAAGACTTATCCCAATGAAGTAGCTACCACAAGATGACTCTAGGCAGCTATATGAATTTTTAAGTGTATGTGGTTAATAAAAAATACAATCTATCAAGATGCCAAGACTGGCACTCTCAGGTGAAAGGTCCCTAGAAGCGAAGTCCACTCTGCAGCGGTTAAAAAAGGTTTGATCTGTTAGTGATTCTTCATTTTTGACCCCCCACATGAAAATTCGTTAGGGAAATTAACTTGCTTTAGAGGAGCCTTCCCTCAGCAGCCCTGGCTTAACTGTTCCCCTTTTGTTTGCAGGCCGATGTGAGCAGCGAGAGAGTGATAAGAACAGAAGACGGGGAATCATTAGCCAGGGTGAGTGGATGAACACACACAGGGCTGGTTCTGGGTTTCAGGGAGCCCTGGACAAGACAACCTACCAGTCCTTTCCCACTAATGGCACTCCCCCCGCAACTTGCTATGGATGCATGTGTATTCTACCTTTCTCCTAGAGAGGGTGACTTTTTCATGCTATTTTAAGCCTCTTAAAAATGTCATGGCTGCTAGTAAAAATGGATGCTAGTCATGATACATACCTATCTTCTCCAGGATCAGAGGAGCCTGTTGATTATATTAGATGCTTTGGAGCACAGGCAGGATAGTGCCGCCGCAGTTGTCTTGTTTGTGGGCTTCCTAGAGGCACCTGGTTGGCCACTGTGTGAACAGACTGCTGGACTTGATGGGCCTTGGTCTGATCCAGCATGGCTTTTCTTATGTTCTCTTGGTTACCAGAAGGGCTAAAAGGAGCCAGGGAAAGTTGGGTCTGTGCTCCCTCCAGGTTCTCGCTGACCAGCACATGAGTGAACACTCCTGAGGCCTCAGAAACATCTCAGGGGGCCCTGGGGTGAGCACCCATTTCCTGTGAGAGGGGCCTCTAGTGAGTCGAACAAACAGGCAGCCAATGCCAAGTTACAGCAGCTGACGCCTGACTCAGTTGCCTTCTTATCTGGGTGGATGGAGAACAGGCGGAGCAGGAGACACAGTGCAGTGTGGTGGGCACAATCCTCCAGGGGAGTGTTCTTCCATGGAGTTGCCCTAAGGGGGAGGTAGGGTTGCCAGCTCCAGGTTGGGAAATACCTAGATATTTTTGGGGTGGAGCCTGAGGAGGGTGGGGTTTGGGGAGGGACTTCAATGCCATAGAGTCCAGTTGGCAAAGGAGCCATTTTCTCCAGGCGAACTGATCTCTATCGGCTGGAGATCAGTTGTCATAGCGGGAGATCTCCAGCTATTACCTGGAGGTTGGCAACCCTAGGGGGAGGTGGCGGCCACTCCTAGGCCAGGTGGACAAGGTAGGTATGGCTTGTTGGGGGGGCAGTGGGCCTTCCTGGGACAATGGGCCTTGGCAACCAGGGCCATCTTAACGCATGGGCCCGATGGGCACTTGCCCGGGGGCCCCACGAGCATAGGGGCCCTATGCTAATCTGTGTATGTTAAGTGACTTGCCATAAATAAATACTACTACACAGTAGTCTAAACTATACTAAACTATAAAATAATATTTGCTGCAATGTTATTGTGTTACAAATGGACATTGTGATTTGTCTCTGATTTAGTATCCCTGGGTTAGTATTGCAGTTTTGTTGAAGTGCCAATAAAATAAATATATGTTTAATATTATCGACAATTTACTTTTTATTCCTGTGAGTGGTTGTCATAGGGGCCCCAGCACACTTGTTTGCTCAGGGGCCCGTAATGCTGTTAAGACGGCCCTGTTGGCAACCCTATCTCCAGGTGAACTGATCTCTGTTGCCTAGAGATCCGTTGTAATAGCGGGAGATCTCCAGCCACCACCTGGAGGCTGGCAACCCTTCCTAGGACCCACCTTTAACCCCAGATGGCAGCACAGGACCTAGTGAGCTAAAAGCATGTGGCAGGAATCCACGTGAAATCACAGCCATGTGACAGGAAGAGGAGGAGACCGAGTCTCTGAACCTGCCTGTGCTAAAAGGGAATTTTCACCACTACTGAGTGACCTTTGCTTTGCTGTCCGGATGCCCCTCTTAGTGTGTGTGCAAAGGATGTGAGGCACCTTTGCCCTCTACGTATGCACACTAACAGCAGGTCCTTCCAAAAAGCAACAGAAATGGAGCTCCATGACCCACCTGGGGGTTCCACCCCATGGATTGAAAATAACTAGCAAACTCGAAGTGGGTGATGTGATATAATAGTGGTGAGACCTAGCTGCTCTTAGTGCTGTCTTTTCTCCCCAGGAATATGGAGTGCCTTTCATGGAGACCAGCGCAAAGACGGGAATGAATGTGGAACTGGCATTTCTGGCCATTGCAAAGTGAGTAATGGGCTGTAGCAAGCTTGCATCCGTTCCTCAAAATTATGACAGCATTTACAGCATAAGGTTGGCCCACCCTCCTGTCAGTGTATCGAACTCACCCATAAGACATGCTGGCCCACTGAACTAACATAGTCCCTCGGGATAAGCACGAGATGTGGCCCTGCCCGTCAACAGTTGTCAAATGTTGCTGACCTCCTAAACCAGTGGACCACTTAACAACAGCCTCTCGTGATTCCTCTAATGGGAGACCAAGTAAGACTCAACCTTTCAGTCTTCAGAAATGTAGGGCGGTTCCACAAATGGTTCTAATTTTATAGCTATCCCATTTCTCCCACTCTGTCAACTTCAATTGTCTTTTTCTTCTGAACCGAACCCCTCCCTCCACCAATAGCTTCAGTCTTTGTAGAGAAAGGGACTCCAGCCCTTGAACCAATTTCATTCCCCTTTTTCCTGTGCTGCCTTTTTGAGGAACCAGAACTCTACACAGTATTCTGGATGTGGCTGCATCATAGATTTATACAATGACATTAGGATACATGCTGTTTAGCTTGGAAAGAAGGGCTGTTTAGCTTGGAAAGAAGGCAGCTGAGGTGATACATCATAGAGGTCTATAAAATTATGCATGGTTTGGAGAGAGTGGACAGGGAGACGTTTTTCTCCCTCTCCCATAATACTAGAATGCGAGGTCATCTGCTGAAGCTGGAGGGTGAGAGATTCAAAGCAGATCGAAGGAAGTATCTCTTCATACAACGCATAGTTAAATTGTGGAATTCCCTGCCCCAAAATGTGGTGATGGCTGCCAACTTGGAAGGCTTTAAGAGGGGAGTGGACATGTTCATGGAGGAGAGGGGTATTCATGGCTACTAGTTAAAATGAATACTAGTCATGATGCATACCTATTCTCTCCAGGATCAGAGGAGCATGCCTATTGTATTAGATGCTGTGGAACACAGGCAGGATGCTGCTGCTGCAGTCGTCTTGTTTGTGGGCTTCCTAGAGGCACCTGGTCAGCCACTGTGTGAACAGACTGCTGGACCTTAGTCTGATCCAGCAGGGCTTTTCTTATGTTCTTATGCTGTTTGATTTTCAGTCCTTCTCCTAATACTGCTAATTCTGAAATAGCTCACTGAGCGTATCTTTTCATTGAACTTTCCATTATGTCCCCCACCCAATACCTTTCTCTTAGGTAGATGCAGAAAAATTTGACCCTTCATTCAATATTATAAGGGTTTTTGGTCTCAGTGTATACAGCTCTGGGTGGACTGACATTGAAACTCGTCTTTTGTCTTATTGCCCAGTCACTCAGTTTGGGGAGATCTTTTTAGAGCCCTTCACCATATGCAATTTGTGACTGAATACTGAAGAAAATGGGATAAGATATCACTCAAGGCCATGAGTGGATGGCAGTAGCTGCCACCATCTTGTTTTTTTGTATGATGTTAAGGTTGTTGTGCTAAGATGAAATATGTTCCCACATGCTAAATAAATCTTTTACATGGAAAGGAAGGGAAAGAGAGCCCCCTGACCCTTCTGCAGGAAGAGTGATGGCTGTATTTTCACCCCTGTGCTTCCAGAGAGCTCAAGCAGCGAGCCGTGCAGCAGCCAGAGGAGCCCCGGTTCCAGATCCACGACTACATAGAGTCACAGAAGAAAAGGACCAGCTGCTGTGCCTTCCTTTGAGGGAGCAGACCGCCAAGTCAGTCTAGAAGACCCAGTGCCAAGAGAGGAGGTCACAAAACAGGCTGGCACAGTGGGGATGCCGAGAGGAAGCTGTGCTGGGGATCCCCTCCAAAGACAATATTTTTTTTAAACAAAGTTGCTCATAGATTCTAAAATAAGAAGCACGTCATACCTGTTCCCAGACTGTACGAGAGAGAGCGGGCAGGGCCTTGCTACAAAAGCCAAACACACTCTTCAGGACTGACCACAACCACCTCATGCTTGAAAGTGGAGGCGGTCAGCATCTGTTCAAGCTTGGCCTTGGTGCAGCCGGAGAGATTAGCCTCAGCAAAGCAAATCAGATTTCCTTTGGCCAGCAGGCTACCACTATCCTGTGCCATATACAGAAAACAGGTTCAGTTTGGTCCGGCTATATGATCCACCTCCCCAAGGCCGCTGCTATTGGGCTGGGTTGGTTTCAGCAGCAGAAAAGAGGTCTACGCCTGTCAAAAACCCAGGGGAATGTTTTGCATAAGGCCTGAGCAGGCTGAAGGGTTGACTGGAAAACGTGACCGGCGGGGGGGGGGGGAATAACCACCCTTTTGCTTGTTCTTAAAATTAATGTTTTATGGGATAAATTAAATTAGCAGGAATATTCAGTAAAGAAACAGTAGATGTATTTCCTTTTGACCTCTGGCTCTTTCCTGCTTCCCACACCCAAAGATCCTGTAGTCAGAGCTGCCTTCCTTCTCCTCCCTTCCTCCCTCTGCCCCAAGGAAAGGATGGGGGACTCCCGAGTATTATTCTGCGTGCCTGCAATGTCAGGAGAACACTGCTGGCTGCTGTCCATTTGAAGAGAGATCCCTGTATATTTTTTCTGACTGGGAAAAAGAGAGATGTTTTAGGAAGTTGACTCTTTTGTAGGGAAAAAAATTAAAACTGATTTGTCCAGGTGTTAAACTAATGTCCTTCTTGGAAAGGAAAGCCCAGAGCTAGTGAACAGGGAAGAAAAGTTGGCCCAGGTTACTTCCTTCTGGAAGCAGAGGCACCCTCTGTCTAGACACTACAGTCAACGCTCCTGGGTTCAACTATTTGGGAAGGAACTAGGGTATCACATGAACACATGAAGCTGCCTTATACTGAATCAGACCGTTGGTCCCTCAAAGTCAGTATTGTCTACTCAGACCGGCTGCAGCTCTTCAGAGTCTCAGGAAGGGGTCTTTCACCTCACCTACCTGTCTGGTCCCTTTAATTAGAGATGCCGGGGATTGAACCTGGGGCCTTCTGCATGCCAAGCAGATTCTCTACCACTGAGCCACGGCCCCTCACCAGGAGGTGCTTGTCTCTCCTTCAGTCTTTCTTGCAAACAGCATTGGGGGGCTCTGGTGAAGAAGCCAATGAGGCCGCACAAGTTAGCCACCAGCCAAGCAGCATGGCTGGAAAATAAGCTCTAGGCCATTTATTTGGACCGGTGAAGTATTTGTCCAAATATAAATCTCCTGTGAATATAGATCTTACTGTGGAGGCTGTAGAGAGGCACAAGCTCCCACGGGGGAAGGGGGAGGGGTTTTCCTGAGGGAAATCTTACCACAATCGCGCTTTCATATAAGAAGAGTTTGTTGATTCCAGTTCAGGCTGGTCGAGATGGCAAATCCATTCAAACTAAATCAGAGACAGTTCTGCATGCTCGTGGCCTGTTTCCATGCATGTTTAATTGGAACCAAGTCCTACTGAATTCAGTGGGACATACTCCCAGGCGAGTGGATTGTAGAATTGATTTCAAGAGGGATGGCGCGTGCTTAGCTTTCCCTGGATGGCACCCAAGGGGCAGTTTTGCCCTCAACTATGCAACGTTGTGACATACGCCATGGTCACATTTCCCTGTTGTGCAAGAAGTTTGTGGGCACTAAGCTACATGGAGGAGAGTGCGAGGGAAACTGTGTTTATGTCTCTGCTTGCACATCACTAGACCCAGGCCAAGGTGTACACACATTCAAAAAGAGGCCTCCGTTGCAATGCCCACATAACTACATAAACCTCTTTTCTGGCACAGATGTTTTTAAAATAATGTGGTACTGCTTCGTTTGGTGCAGAATTTCCTTTATCGAGACCCTGTCTTAAAGTCTGCATTTAGAATGCAGAGTTCATTCTCACCGATGCTAAAGCAGAGTTGTAGACAAGATAAGGCCAGTGGATTCATGGCTCCACTTGGAGCACTGATTCAATCTACAAACTTTTTTTTTTTTTTTTTTAAACAGCCTTTTAATTTGTGATGGGGACAATTTCCCTTCAACAGATATGGCCCTTTGTTCAGAATAAGAAAATTTCTGATTTTAAACAGATCCATCACGGTTGTTTCTCTTCCCCCTGTCCCAAGTGGTAGCATTCCAAATGCCACCCTCCTGATGAGCACTGCCCACCTAAGATTAGTCCTGGTTCAGGTGAACTTTTCATCACCTTTCTTTTGCTTAAATCACCATTAAAAAAAATCTCAACTACTGTGACTAGGAGGAGAGCAAAATGCAGCAAGGTTAACTTAAAGGAGACACTTTTTATTTAAGGAAGGCATCCATTAAAATAGATAAAAAACAACTTATTCCTGCTATGATAACACCAATTTATGGACACTGACCTAAACATGAACACTTAGGTGTTTGATAGGGACATATACAGTTATGTGGGTTAGGAGGAAAGTGATTTTCCTTTCATTCTTTTGAAGCTCAACCTGGAATGTAGTCACCCCACCTTGCAAAGAAGACTAGAAGAGAGGCAGTAAAAGGAGCTGATGATTGGGTGGTGGAGAGAGTCATGTCACATAAAATGTTCCTCGAATTCAGGGTATTCCGTGGGACCATGCAAGGGTTGGCTCTAACCAGCCATGCTTGTTACCTACTGGTGGAGACTGTGCTGTGAGCACCGTTCTAATGTGTGAGAAAGCCTCTTCCCAGCAAATCCCCCCTATTAATTAGCATGATGGGATGTACCCTATAACCCTGGTTCCAGGATTCAGCCCCATCCCTTGAGCTGTAAGTCAACAGAGGCTTGTCCACACCCAATAGGTGTGTTCATCCTTATCTTCAGTCACAGGAGATTCAAAGGGACCCTCAATAGTCCCTTCATCTGGAACAGATTCAAGGGGACCCTCAATAGTCCCTTCATCTGGAACAGATTCAAGGGGACCCTCAATAGTCCCTTCATCTGGGCCAAAGCTGTTCTCTCACTCTGCCTCCCGATGCCTAGCTGCTACATGCGGATGATGGGGCATTCAGCCTTATGGCAGGCTTGCTGCCCTGGCCAATATGGAAGCAACCTCCCCTGCATTAGGTCTTTAATTAAGGATTGTAGGTTGTCAATTAGAGTTTGGACTGAAATGCTTC
The DNA here is from genome assembly GCF_029931775.1 of Euleptes europaea. Lineage (NCBI taxonomy): Eukaryota > Metazoa > Chordata > Lepidosauria > Squamata > Sphaerodactylidae > Euleptes > Euleptes europaea. The sequence continues at coordinate 129,623,514 of NC_079312.1, read as the reverse complement.
CAGGTAACAAAAACTATGAATATGCCAAGGAAAAAGCACAATCTTCACAATAAAGGCATGGTTTATCCACCTTATGGCTGCTCGACCATTACGTTTTGTTCCACATCAGAGATGAATCTCCATTCGTAATGTATGTGAGACCATGTTACTGTCTATTTAGCTCTGTGCGCTTTCACCAGAGAGAAACAGATCCCTGGTCAGTGGGTACCAGGCCAGCACAACTTAGGGAACCCAAATGCTGCCCACCAGCTCTCTTTTGTGGCTTGCCAGGAGCTTGATAAGGCAGCGGGGGGGGGGGGGCGTAAATTTATCAAGCCCGTACTGGGCTTTATATGCATAGCTAAAAAACACACCTCCATTGCAATGTGCCTGTTACAGCAGAAGCCTCTTCCAATGTAAATATCTCCATGCTGTGTGAAAAAAGAAAAGAAGAGTGATGGCCCTTAGTTTGCTGCAGTATTTCCCTTAGGCTATTTATGCTTTGAAGAGTTTGCCACTCTGCAGATACACGATTTTCTGATCTGAATCTTAACAGGCCTATGCATGGGGGCTTATTCCCCTGAAGAAATCCCAGGAGTAGCAGGAGTAAATTACATCAGTGCAGATACCCAGTGAAAATGCGGACCGTCGGCATCCCTCCCCCCTGTATACGCTACTCTTTTAAATTGGCTGCCAAGGGACACCGACGACCGGCACGCCATGAGCCATGGTGGCAGTTGCCCAGTGCCCCTAGTTGGCTCCTGGACAACAGAGAGGATGCTTATAGGGAGGGTCAGGCAGCGGCCATAGGCCGGAAGTATCCGGAAGCGAGCCACAGTGTTGTTTTTGTTGTTTTACGGTGCTGTTTTAACGATAAAACGATAAAATATTAATAAATTAAGCTTATATCATTAAAACAGCACTGTAAAACAAAACAATAAGCGGTGGCTTGCCGCCAGAGACTTCCCGCCCCATGGCTGCTGCCTCACCAGCCCAGCAGCCTGCCCATATGTCAACATTCCCCCGCCAGCCCAGCAGCGGGATTCTTCCATTTAATCACCTCCGTTCCTGGAGATGTTAACACGTGGCTGAAACTGACCAGAGAGGACGCCTATTGGGTGGGTGAGCCGGCTCCCTTCCCCAAGATCTTTACAATCCTTACAAACATGGCTTCTCTGGGAGGGCTTGGATGAGGGTGGGGCAAGGGGCAGAGGAAGATAAAACCCAAAGTTGAGACTATTAATGCAAATTACCTCAATTAGCTTTGCTTTGGGATTGAGGTATAATTTAAATTTGTGATAAAAGAGGTTCCTGAAACCACGGGGCAAGGGCAGGGTGACTCTTGACGGATGGAAAAATCATGAATAACTCAAAAAAAGACCCGGGGCACTTCCATGGGGATTGCACGGCTAATAACCAAGCATAATTGGCCTTAATGAGCTTCTGCCCTTTGGATCTCTGTGTTAACAACATGAAGGCCATTCTTAGTGGTCATCCTAAAGGCACCACACCCATGAGGAGAGCTGGGCAATCGCTTACTAAGTAATGGTTGGGGAGGAGGAGCAAGCCTATTTTGAACCCAATCCTCTTGTGAGTCTTCCTGCCCAGCCTGGGTTTGTCCTGGGTTATCCAGGAATGGAGAAAAGCCCTCTTTTAAAACCTGCTGCATCCTTTTAAAATGTCATATATTGTTCCATAGAGGGTGAACCATACTCTACAGCAGGGGTCCCCACCTTTGGAATTCTGACACAGTGTGGTGGCTACTGTTGAAGGTGGAGCCAGCCCCAAATGGCTGCAGCGGCTTACTCTCTGTCACTAGGGTTTCCAACCTCCAGGCACTAGCTGGAGATCTCCTGCTATTGCAACTGATCTCCAGCCGACAGAAATCAGTTCACCTGGAGAAAATGGCCGCTTTGGCAATTGGACTCTATGGCATTCTAAGTCCCTCCCTTCCCCAAACCCCACCCTCCTCAGTCTCCACCCCCAAAACCTCCCACTGGTGGCAAAGAGGGACCTGGCACACAGAGGGATCCGTCACACAGAGAAGACCCTTGTGCTGTGATAGCTTGTGCGGTGGTGTGGTTAAGAGTGTTGGACTAGGATCTGGGAGACCCAGGTTCAAATCTCCACTTGTGGCACAGAAGGTCGCTGAGTGACCTTGGGCCAGTCACACTCTCTCAGCCTAACCTACCTCACAAAGTTGTTGGGAGGTTAAAATGGAGGAGGGGAGAATGATGTAAGCCACTTTGGGTACCCATTGGGGAGAAAGATGGGGTATAAATGAAGTAAATAAAATAAATAATATATTTATGTAACTTCATTTAATCTGCACAATCCCTGTTGCAGAATTCAGTTTTTTCTGGTCGCAAAATTTTAGTTTTTACTACAGAAATTTAGACTGGGAATTTATCCCATATACGTTCGGATGAGTGAAATATTAAGACCATACTTGTTCAGGGTTCATTATAATTTATTGCGGTCCTTGACAAGTATTACAAAGTTAAAACATAATTAAAACAACAATAGTTCAATACAACAACAAAAATAGCTGCATGAACATTTGAGCTAGTCAAATGGGTTTAAAACTCTACATCAGCTTTAATATTGTTTCCCCGTGTCTTGCATATCCCTAGACAGAATTTGGCTACTTGTCTGGATACCCAATGGTTTCTATCAGACAACAGATATTCTAGTTTAGCTGCGTCAGATTCATGAAGAAGCCCAATTAACACTGGCTGGAGATATTTTAACCTGGCCTCCTTGTAATGTGGACATCTCAGAAGCATGTGCTCTGTAGTTTCCACCTCCCCCATCAAGCATAAACATAGTCTTTCTGAGTAAGGGATCTTTTTGAATCTCCCTACCAGCATGGCAGAAGGAAGTGCCGTGCACATTGCCAAGGTAAATGCCCTTCTGCTGTTGTTAAATTCTAGTTTGGTTAAATAGGCTTCCGGGGCAACCACATATTTAATGCTCGGCTGACATTTAAAATTTGGGGCCCTAGAGAGGTCTGCTTGCCGCTCAATGTCTTCCACCCTCTGTCGAATAATATCTTCCCCACGTTCATACCCACTTTTCAACAGTGCCTGCTGGGGACTTGATCAGGATAGTGTTCTGCACATGTAGCAGGTTCAGATTGTAACTGCTTATTAAAGTGTTTGTTTCTTGATTATGTTTGAGTGGAAATCTACAAAGGTTGTGCTACTGACTTGTATAATTAGGGTTGCCAACCTCCAGCTACTAGCTGGAGATCTCCTGCTATTACAACTGATCTACAGCTGGAGAAAATGGCCGCTTTGGCAATTGGACTCTATGGAATTGAAGCCCCTCCCCAAACCCTGCCCTCTGCAGTCTCTGCCCCAAAAACCTCCTGCCGGTGACAAAGAGGGACCTGGCAACCCTATGTATAATGTCAGTAGTAAAGAGAGCTCCCACAATCCTTTGGGCTTAATGAAACATGGATGGCCTGCATTGCAGGTGTTCAGCTCATGTGGTTGTGTAACTGTGGCAACAATCCTAAGATTATTTTCCTTTGACTTTCCAGCAGACCCATTTAGGGACTTGTTCCCGGCTTCACTATGTAGGCACATTAAAACTCACTACACAAATGCACACACTTAACATTGCTACGGCTCGGCTAATTCAGAAACTTTATGGTGACACACACAGAAGTGTGGCTGGCAAGCTATAATCTGTCCATAGACAAGCTAGTAAACTATCACTCCATAACTAGCTTTACTTCAATCAGAACCACTGTACTGGCTGAATCAAACCACATTTCAATGCGCTAAAAGGAAGGTGTCAGTTTCCCCACAGGTCTCTGCAAAGGCTTCACATGTTAAGTTTGTGGTGTAGCTATCTAGGACTTCTAAAAGGTGCTATCTAACCTTAAACCAAAATACATATGTTTGAATGCTGCATATATTGTTTTTATATTTAACTGTGTGTGTGTGTGTGTGTAAAGTGCTTTCAAGTCGTAGCCGACTTATGGCGACCCCTTTTGGGGTTTTCAAGGCAAGAGACTAACAGAGGTGGTTTGCCAGTGCCTTCCTCTGCACAGCAACCCTGGACTTCCTTGGTGGTCTCCCATCCCAATACTAACCAGGGCTGACCCGGCTGCTTAGCTTCTGAGATCTGATGAGATCAGGCTAGCCTGGGCCACCCAGGTCAGGGCATATTTAACTATAGTTTACTGCTATTGAGCCAATTGCTCAGCCTCCCATAATTCCTATGCAAATTTCTATTTTACGTTGGGCTGCCCCACATTTTCACCCACAAAAGGGGACTGGGGCATAAGGAGGGAGTTTCATACAGCCAAGTCAGAGTAAGGGCAATACTTTTTAACCTCAGCCACAGTGGGTAAATATTTTTGTCCTGTTTCACAGATCCCCCCTGCAACAGTAACAACAATGTGTATGATTGAAAGGGGGCGAATTTTATTATGGAATACCACCTTTCCCTTCCTCGCCATTTTCGCTATTCATTATTACTCATTACTTCATGTTTTCCATTTTACAGCCGACTAATTAAAGCTAAGTCAATGATGTTTCCTATGGCCCCCCAATGACTCTGTCAGCCCATCCCTGCCCATGTTTACTTGCAAGTAAGTACCACAGAATTTGCTGGGCATAGGATTGCAGCCCATGGCCAAGATTAAACTGGCCCCCCCTCCCAATAATTTGATACTTTGTCTACTAGACAGTTCTGTATATTTCTTCTTTCCTGCTACACCTCTGCTCTCTCTCTGTTGCAGACAGCAGAACTTTTATTACCACATTAAATCAGGGCATCAGATCCTGGCGAACAAACAAGACTCCTCTGCCCTCTCACATTATCACGGTAGCCAGCAATAAGCAGCCAGAAAACAATCTCGTGTGTTTTTGCTGATTAATTTCTTCCTTAACGAGTTCCAGAATGGTTGCCAACCGCTCATGGGCTGACTGTGCTCTCAGACCAGTTCTTCTGGTCTCTACACAGGGCTTGCTCTTGCAGCAATGTTTGCCTCCCGAGTATTTCCTGTTCTTACGCATTTGGTTATGTCATACAATGACACTTTTTTTTTTTTTTTTTGGCCTTGGCTGCTCTGCGCGAGTTTCTGGTTGCAAGTTTCAAGAAATAAACCTCCGCATGCTAGAGAACAAGTCTGTCCGTCTGCTTCTTCAGCGGAGCAGCAGGGAGAATTTGGCTGCAATCCTAAACACATTAACCGGGGATTAACAGCTTGATCCCGTTGTGTGTTTACTCAGCAGTGTTCCATGAAGTTCTGTGGAGCTTACTCCTGTGTAAATGTGCATAAGTTTGCAGCCTAAGAGGTATATCCCACTGAACTCAACGTGGCTTGTTTCCAAGTCACTATGTCAAGCAGTAAATCTCCCTGAACTCTGAGTGCCGGCATGATGTAGTGGTTTGACTGTCAAACTAGGATCTGGGAGGGTAAAGGTCCCCTGTGCAAGCACCCGGTCATTCCTGACCCATGGGGTGACGTCACATCCTGACGTTTCCAAGGCAGACTTTGTTTGCGGGGTGGTTTGCCACCCCAGTCATCTTCCCTTTACCCCCAGCAAGCTGGGTCCTCATTTGACCGACCTCAGAAGGATGGAAGGCTGAGTCAACCTTGAGCCGGCTACCTGAATCTGGCTTCCGTGAGGATCGAACTCAGGTCGTGAGCAGAGCTTTTGACTGCAGTACTGCAGCTTAATACTCTGCGCCACGGGGCTCCTAGGATCTGGGAAACTCAAGTTCAAATCTTCACTCTGCCATGGAACATTGCTGGGTGACCTGGAGCCAGTCATGCTCTCTCAGCCTGGCTTACCTCATAGGGTTGTTGCAGGGAAGATAAACCGGAGGAGGAGAGAAGTTGTAAGCACCTTTGGGTACCCATGGGGAGAAAAGTGGGGTACATAAATATCTAAAAATGATAAAAAGGCTTACTTTCAAATCAGCACGTGTAGGATTACACTGTTGAAGGAGAGGCTGCTGCCCAATGGAATTTACTTTGCAGTATTCAGTGGGTGTAGGAGAACCGGGTGCTCCCGGCATCTCTTAATAAGCACTCCGGGTAATGTTCATGACATGTTTCACAGTCCAAAGGTGACAGGGGGGAAAGAGTAAACATGATCTGTTAAATTAAAACCCTCCTCCTCCTCCTCCTCCTCTTGCCGTTCTTATGCTGCAGAGTTCGGCATTCCCCAAATACCTTTATCATCCCACCAACTGAATGGCTGCTGTCACTGGGCTGCTGCTTGGGAGAGAAAATGCATTGTTCTTCTTTTTTAAAAAACGTTTCTAATGTACATCTGAAGTTTTGATCCTTCTTGTAGGAGCTATAGAATGATCTCTGCTCAGGTGAGGCCATAGAAAGTATAAACATTATACTGGATATATTACTGTGGAACTTCCCCCATAATACCAGGATTTTCTCAGCTGCTGGTGGAAACACACCGAATCTCACACTTTTACGTTAAAGCCCCTGTACCAACGAAATTGAAGAAAGCAAAAAGCGTTTCTGATCAACCATCAGTTTGAATTAAAAACGTTCACTTTTTAGGGCCAGGGAGCTACAAGCTATTAATTTTCACCAGCACGAGCACGTACAGTGGTGGACCTACATTTTTGGGACCCTGAAGCTTGAACTGTTATGGGGGGCCCCTTTGCAACCAGCAACAACAGGGCAACATCCAACAAGGTCCAAAGGGCCTTGCTGCCCTTGCAAGGACCTCAAGGCCCAAATGGTGGAGAACAGGGTGATGAGGTGGAGTCCTTGAAAATGAGCCATATAGTGAGCCCCTTCCCACCAGCAACGAGGTCTGGGTAACAGCTGTTATCTTCTTCAACAGGGTTGTTCTATGGCAGATGTATTGGTTCATTCTCTAATTCAGTGGTTCCCAAAACTTTCGGGCCACCGCCCCCTTGGTTCCACAAACTCAACCCCAGCACCCCCTACCTTATCCAACAACACAGTTGAAGGGGCCCACCGCTAGCGCCCCCTTGCTGCCCCCTTGCCTCTTAGTGCCCCCCTTGGTAAGCCCACCCCTCCACGGGGTGGTACTGCCCACTTTGGGAACCACTGCTCTAATAGAGAGGTAGAAGATCATCAGATTGGGCTCGTTAGGATAAAGAGGTGAGAATCTGATTTTTGGTGTTAAAATGCACAAGAGAGACAAGTGAAGCCTGAATTGAGAATTCAGATGTCTTTTTATGGTTCCGATTGGCTCTAGCCTAAGGGCTGAGCTATAGAACTATTAAGCCGTGCACCATCGAAGGATTCGAGGATCCAGCTGTCAAAATGTGGGCTATGAATAGATTCTGGCAAACTCAGTGAGCCCATACAGCTGGGGGTTTGGGCGCTGCAAGCCCCTGAGAAAATTTTGAAATTTGACCAATTACAGGGACATTTTGAGGCTATTAGAACACATTATAAGGTCAATATGAAGTACTTCAACCCATTGGCTTATGATTCTATCACTAAAATAGCCTTATTTTAATAACAAACACAAATCCATCAATTTTGTTGAAAATTCACTCATTAAAAAAGAAGTTGCTTCAGGGCTCCTCCAGGATTAGGGCCCCTGAAACTTAAGCTTCATTGGTTTCATAGTAGATCCACCACTGAGCATGTATGTCATTTGCTGGAACACAGTGTGGAGGAAATCAAGTACCTATTTGGAATACCGTATATACTCGAGTATAAGCCGAGTTTTTCAGCACATTTTTAATGCTGAAAAAGCCCCCCTCGGCTTATACTTGAGTGAGGGTCCCACTGTCCTGGGTCGGCGGCCGGCACCCCCCCCCCCCGCCCCCTTCTGGCTCCACAGGCGGCTGGGGGCAGGGCTGGCAGGAGAACAACGCCGCCGCCCGGCAAGGCGGGGCGCCTCCCTGCAACGTCCGCGGAGATGCAGACACCCCGGGAGGAGAGGCGCCCCCCCGGGGACCCGGCGGGACCGCGGAGACTCTGCACCGCGGGAGGGGCGGGGTCGCCAGGAGCTGCCTAACGCCGAAGACGACGACGACGCCCGGAGCATGTGGGGGCGAGACGGCGCCGGCCGGGGGCAGGGCGGGGGGCAGGGCGGGGCCGTCAAGCCAGGGAGCCCTGTGCCGCCGCGACAATGGCTCTGGGCCAGGGCTCCGTTGCTGCTAGAGGCCCCAGCGCCGCCCAGCTGACGGGCGGGCGAGCACGGGCGGGGCGGGGGTGCCAAGGCCACGCCACACACCCAGTACTTAGTCTGCTCTATTTATTTACAGTACTTAGTCTGCTATATTTTATTTTTTATTTTCGTATTAACCCCTATCTGGACCCAGTGTTGACTATGCTTGCATAGAGCAGCCTGTGTTAGGGCTCATAATATACACGCTGCGTTGTGTACGCACTGTGTTATTGCATGTGTTGCGTTAGCACTTCTTTTTCAAAGTCTTTTTTTTTTATCCTGTTACAAATGGATCCCAATACTTCTAATCCTGGACCAAAACAAAAACGCAGGTCGTACGAAGCTGGTTTCAAACTTAAGGTTGTGTCAAGAGCAGAAGAAAGAATTTTTATTTTGAAATTTACCAGTAGCTGCTGCATTTCCCACCCTAGGCTTATACTCGAGTCAATAAGTTTTCCCAGTTTTTTGTGGTACAATTAGGTGCCTCGGTTTATATTCGGGTCGGCTTATACTCGAGCATATACGTAATTCATTGAGAGGCACTGAGACTCAAACCACACCCCGTGACTGGAAACTCCGCCCTGTAATTGCCAGTGATGGAGTCTGGTTGTGTTTGCTTAAGGGTGAGTCAGCTCAGCATAGTGGGTTAACATATAAGGCCAGAAAGATGGCATAAATCTCCACTCAGCCATTATGCTGTTGAACGCAGAGAAGTGTCAGACTCGCATATGCTTCCTGAGTGATCTGGGCTAGTCGTTTTTTCTCAGTCTGAACTACCTCGTGGGGTTGTTGTGAGGATAAAAGGAGGGGCGGTGTATGCACACTGCCCAGAGCTCCTTAAGGAAAGGGTGGGATGAAACATGTGATGGTTAGTCTCTTGTTTGTATAGAATTCTTTGGGCATGACTGGATCTTCCGAACGATGGCAAAATTAAGAGTTCTCAGAGCATCACCCACCCGAGAAAACCCAGCATATTTTATAAGCAAGCTTGTTAGGGGGTGAGAGGATTTGCCAACTGGTTAGGGAAAAAATTCAGGTCTGCTTTTGTGCCTTGAGCAGAAGACAGATATGAAGAAGGAAGCCGCAAAGAAGCAAGCAGCGCCCACTGCTTCATGCTGTGAAACTTCAGCAAACTGAGGACCCCAGTAAAGTGTGTGCACTGCAGCAAGCCACAAATATCCCATGGAGGCTTCTGTTATTCTTGTGTCCTCAAAATAATACCTTCACATCTACCAGTTGAAAGTAAATTTAAGACAAATGTTTTTATTGTCTGTGTGTAAGGGCTACAATGTCAAGTCTCAGAGGATGGCTAATTCTGTGGGCCACAACTCAACAGGACCCAAATTCTAATTAATCTCTCCCCTTGATCGGAATGGGTTTTGCACTGGGAACAGCAAGGAATTTTACATAAGGCTATTTGACACAGTGTCAGAGCGTTGATTTAGGCTCACTATTATCTATTACAATTAGTAGTAGCTTTAGTAGTAATCTGGTGACCCGGGCTGGTTTCCCAACTCCTACATATGAAGCCAGCTGGGTGACCTTAGGCTAGTCACAGCCCTCTTAAAGTTCTCTCAGCCCCACCTATCTCACAGGGTGTCATCTGTGGGGAAGTGGAGGGAAAATGATTGTAAGCCGGTTTGATTCTCCCTTAAGTAGTAGAGAAAGTCGGCATATCGTTCCAATTTTAGTATATGTGCTACCGAAGCGAGCACAAGACGGCATATAAAAACCAACTCTTCTTCGTCTTGCCAGGGGTCTCAGGCGGAGACATTTCACATTGCCCACTGCCTGATCCTTTTAATTGGAAATGCTGGGGATCGAACCTGGAACTTTCTGCATGCAAACTGGATGATCCACCACTAAGCCACAGCCTCTTCTTGGTTCACAGCTACTAGGTACAGGCTGGCTGGATAGAGGTGAGATGTCAGTGGATGCACAGTAGCAATTGGGAAATAGAGGGAAAACCAGCTCAGTTTTATATCCAAAGTAATTGCAATGCATTGCATTAGGACTGCACCTCCTTGGTGCACTCACATGAACACATGAAGCTACCCTATACTGAATCAGACCCTTGGGCCATCAAAGTCAGCATTGTCTATTCAGACCAGCAGTGGCTCTCCAGGGTCTCAGGCAGGGGTCTTTCCCATCACCTACTTGCCTAGGCCCTAGTCCCTTTAACTGGAGATGACGGGGATTGAACCTGAGACTTTCTGCATGCCAAGCAGATGCTCTGCCACTGAGCCATGGCCCCTCCCCTAACTTAACCAGTTGGAGAGGAGCTCCTAAGTCTGAGCTGTTGGTTCACCTGTATTTGCTCACCATCCCCATATGTACTGCCTAGTGCTCTGAAAAGATCTGGGGGTTAGGTGGTTGCAGGCAACAGAAGCTCTGTCCTTCAAAAGAGAGGAAAACCCTTTCCTTCTTGGCCCCCTTCCTAGAAAACAGCGGCTTAGTCTAGAAGATACAGGCATCATGGGAACATTTCTGTTTCTATGTGATATATTTGTGTATATAGAAGACTTAACATGTAAAGCCTTTGGTATGCTGAGTTGGTAGTTTGCCACCTCAGGAATCTATCTCAGCAATTCTGTAATGGTTTCTTATGATCTCTTTGACTTGTGGCATTATGAACATTTGCATTATGCTCCTGGAGAAGAAGTACACTTTCCATATCAGCTGGCCATAGAGTTTTGATTCCAATCATCTGAAAGAATTGGGACTATGTAGCTGCCTTTTTTTGTCTATGGTACTCCTTTCAAAGTACTGACTTCAACAGCTTCCTGTAAGAAACTTGCAATGGCTTATGGGATAAAAAAAATCTTTGAAGCAAGGGGTTTGGGGGTGTTTTTTTTAAAAGAAATCCTTTATTCCATGCAATGCAGATTAATGTCATCAATAGGGTTGCCAGGTCCCTCTTCACCACTGGTGGGAGGTTTTTGGAGCGGAGCCTGATGAGGGCGGGGTTTGGGGAGGGGAGGGACTTCAATGCCATAGAGTCCAATTCCCAAAGCGGCCATTTTCTCCAGGCGATCTGATCTCTCTCGGCTGGAGATCAGTTGTAATAGCAGGAGATCGCCTGCTACTACCTGGAGGTTGGCAACCCTAGTTATCAATAATCATGACAGACACCAGGTTACCAATCGAGACTGTGCTAAATATGTTGTTTAACCCATGCCTTATGTAGCTCAGTCAGAGGTGCATCTGAGAGGACTGCTGTGTCATCACTAAAGACTTATGGAACCCTGTAGTACTCTTGGAGAGGAGACCCCCTAGGAGTTTCCAGACCCCAGTTTGATATACACTGACACACAGAGAAATGCTATCATATCATTTGCTGGTGTCCAGTTTCAGGAAAACCACTTGAAAAGATGACAACCCTAGAAGTGTGTCTGCAGCATTAATTCAGAAAATGAAAGTGCATGTTTAAAGACACATTTGCAACATTATACTTATATGGGTATACATGAAAGATTATCTTTTGCATATGTTCGCAACAAAAAATGCAAAAATGGAAAACTGCCACTATGGTGGTAAAAAAAATCACAGAAACTTGCAGAAAGTTATTTCTTCGCAGTACACATTTTATGTATTTATTTGTATAGTTACATCATTTATAGTCTGCCTTTCTCACTGAGACTGAAGGTGGATTAAGCATGCTTACTCGGAAGTAAGTTCCACTGAGCTGCTCAATGGGACATACCGGTAGCCTCGGTTCCTCAAATGTTTCTTTTTTTTTTTTTAATTCTTGTATTTTTTATTCAACTGCAACATTCCTCTATGTCCAGCAGATGTTGCTGTTAAAGTGGAAGGAAATAACTTGAATAGTTGTGAGGGGAGCGGGTGACCCATTTTCCCTGAACTTTTAAACATACCACTAGTTAACATTTTTAAAACAAGCAAAGGTCACAAGAAGATTCATTTGGAGGCTCATAATTCGGCCATCATCCTGGCCAGATGCTTTCTCTTCACTATCCTTACCTTTCAGCAAGTGTAGCCTTCTCCCCGCTGTATGACCACCGTCACCTGCCACAACTTCCTTTCTTCTCACACAAATATTAGACTTGATACAGAAGTCCCACAGGGTTTTGTACCTGGTTATCTGTCAGACATATTTCCTCTTCTGTGGCAGAGAAGGAAGACGGGAGGACTTTCCATCCATGCTTTTGTATATACTTAAAAAAAACCTGGCTGCTCATTTAATTGGGGACAGCTTTATCATAGGGTTGCCAGCTCCAGGTTGGGAAATACCTGGGTTTTTGGGATGGAGTCTGAGGAGGGAGGTGTTTCGATAGGGGAGGGATTTCAATGGGGTATAATGCCATAGAGTTAGGGTTGCCAGGTCCCTCCTCACTACCGGCAGGAGGTTTGAGGGGAGGAGCCTGAGGAGGGTGGGGTTTGGGGAGGGGAGGGACTTCAAAGCCATAGAGTCCAATTGCCAAAGCGGCCATTTTCTCCAGGTGAACTGATCTCTATCGGCTGGAGATCAGTTGCAATAGCAGGACATCTCCAGTTAGTACCTGGAGGTTGGCAACCCTTCATAGAGTCCCCCTTCCAAAGTGGCCAGTTTCTCCAGGTGATCTAATCTGTGTCACCTGGAGATAATTTGTAATAGTGGGAGATCCCCAGCCACCACCTGGAGGTTAGCAACCCTACTTTTTCATCAGTTATGATTAGATACATGAGACCCAGCTTTCCCTCATTTCCCCATGCCCATGTGGGGTGGTGGGCTCACCATACAATGTTAGAGCGTCCACTATACACGAAGATGGGAGTTTTGTGAATGGAGAACCCAGCAATTTTCCCCTCTTGAAAAATCAAGTGTGCACCACCCGGGCAAATTAGAGCCCCCCTGGAGCAATCCCAGGTTGGGAGAATAGTGCAGGCAGGGAGGTTTGAACCCCTTGCACTGCAGTCCCAATCCAAACTGAAGCCCCTTTGTGCTCGATTTTTCATGCACCTTCCAGCATCATACATAGCTGATCCTTTGGATGACCCCAGTTCAAACCCACTCGGCCATGAAGCTGATTGCGCTAGTCACTGTCTCTAAGCTTAACCTACCTCACAGGGTTGTTGTAATAATAACATGGAGGGGAGAGGCATGCATGTCACCTTGAGCTCCTTAGAAGAAGGGTGGGATGAAAATGTGACAGAGAGATACTTTGGCATTCTCTGGAATTTCCCCATTGTTAAAGACATTAACATTTCCTTGTTTACAGTTTCCTTGGGCTGGGCTGTGAATTGTTGCAAGCAATTGTTCCATTTCTCTCTTTTCCCCTGCCCCTCCCCGCTCTGTGCAAACACACTTGCCTTTTGCCCAATGCTTAGTCAGCTTAAAAATGCCATGTGCCATTGCAAACACTCTTACATCCTAAAAACTAAAGCGCACTCCACAAGATAACAAAGTGAGAGATATGCAAGGCTTATCAAGAACACCTACGGTCTCAAAACAAAATCCCTGAGAATGTCTCCTCTCTTTTTGCTAAATTTGGAGGATTACTGTTACAGGAAATGTGAAAATGGGCATGCCGTATGCACAGTTATTGAGGAAGCTTTGGTGGTTTACCCCACTGAAAATGTGTTACAGGCCTTTTGTATCAAATGGGTTGGCAGAACTGATTTGGTGGAGAACCAACCACCCATTTGCAGAAGTTGTGATTAGGGTTGCCATACAACTGATCTCCAGCCGATAGAGATCAGTTCACCTGGAGAAAAAGGCCACTTTGGCAATTGGACTCTATGGCATTGAAGTCCCTCCACCCCAAAAACCTCCTGCTTGTGGTGAAGAGGAACCATTTTCTCCAGGTGAACTGATATCTATCAGCTGGAGATCAGTTGTAATAGCAGGAGATCTCCAGCTAGTACCTGGAGGTTGGCAACCCTAGGAATACCGGATCAGGTTCAAGGTGCTGTTTTTGACCTTTAAAGCCTTACACTGTCAGGACCTCCTCTCCTGGTATACCCCCCAAAGAGCATTAAAGGTAAAGGTCCCCTGTGCAAGCACCGGGTCATTCCTGACCCATGGGGTGACTCCACATCCCGACGTTTACTAGCCAGACTTTGTTTATGGGGTGGTTTGCCAGTGCCTTCCCCAGTCATCTTCCCTTTACCCCCAGCAAGCTGGGTACTCACTTTACCGACCTCGGAAGGATGGAAGGCTGAGTCAACCTTGAGCCGGCTACCTGAAACCAACTTCTGTTGGGATCGAACTCAGGTTGTGAGCAGAGCTTTTGACTGCGGTACTGCAGCTTACCACTCTGCGCCACGGGGCTCCTCAAAGAGCATTACGCTGGACTAATAACTTGTTGGTGGTCCCCAGGCCAAGGAGTGTGTGGCTGTCCTCAACAAGGGCCAGGCCTTCTCAGCCCTAACCCAGCCTGGTGGAACTCCCCAGTGACATCAGGGCCCTTCCTTAAAGAGTTCTGCAGGGCCTGCATGAGAGAGTTATTCCACCAGGCCTACAACTGAGGGCAGCCGCAGGTTGTCATCTTTGCTGGCCTCCCTACCCTCCACCCTTTCTGTTTTTATTAACTATGTGGGGGCACGGACTGCTCTGCCGGGTCTCTCGGCAGTGACTATACTTTGAATGCACCATCTGGTTATTAAATAATATTGCTGTGGGGTTTAAATAGTTTTAATTGTAGATGTATTATAGTTTTATTGTTTTATTATTGTTTGTTGTTACCCACCCTGGGGCAGGCTGAAAATGGAAATAAATTAAAATAAACTTTTGCCACCTTTGTTTTTGCCTTGTAGAGATTATGGGGAGAAACTGCCTTCGCTATGCCAGATTACTAAAGGCTCATTTATATAATCATTTTTGCTGAATGTTGTGATCATGTACAGCATGGAGTAGTAGCTAGAGTTTCAGACCCAGATCTGGGAGACTCAGATTCAAATCCCCCCTCCACCGTGGAAACTTGCTGAATGCCAGCCACATTTGCTGAATGCCAGCCACATTTGCTGAATAACAGCCACATTCACTCAACTTACAGCCCTAACCTGGGTGGCCCAGGCTGGCCTGATCTTGTCAGATCTCAGAAGCTAAGCAGGGTCAGCCCTAGTTAGTATTTGGATGGGAGACCACCAAGAAAGTGTTGGAATATGAGACTGCACATGGCAAGCAGATGGCAAGCAGATGTAAAAGATCTATGTGACAGCCAGGTGATTGGTGGTGTCACATGACAGCTCAATGACTGAGCAGAAAAACTGGCTTGTACTGGACTGAGCTAGATAGTCCTGGAGACAAGGCAGCCAACAGGTGATTGGCTGAGAGACTATGCCAGATATGTATATAGGTGTGTTATATATGTATTGGGGTGTGGGTTGTGGAGAGTTGATGACCAAGCGGAGCATTCTGTCACTGTGAATAAAAGAGCACTTTTGTACTACGTGCTGAGTCTTCTGTGCTTACTCGCCTGTAGAGCTGCAACGCTTTCTAACATACGCCAACAGGGTTATGGGCCCAGAACAGCTCAACTGCGCTACATCCTGGAGGTTCTGAGCAGAGGTACTATCTGTGGAACAAGGGCTGTAGTGAGCAGAAGGCGAGTGCATGTCTGAGGTTGAGTCAGACGGAGCAGAGGAGGTGCCCAGCAGGTCTGTCAGCAGCAGTGCGTCTGAGGCGGAGGAGGAGAGCGACACGGAGCAGGAGCAGCAGGGAGCGGGAGAAATTATGGCTCAAGCTGCAATGTCCTTGCTTGTGGAGAAGCTCACTTCTACCAACTACAATGTGTGGGCGTTACGAATGCAACACTACCTTAAAAGAGAGGCACTGTGGATTTATGTCTCCAACCCACCGGATCCTGAGACGCCGCAGGACGTGGTGAAAGATGAGAAGGCACTGGCAAGCATAGTGCTGAGCGTGGCTGACGACCAGCTTGTCCATGTGACGGGAGCTTTGAAAGCGAAAGCAGCCTGGAACTCATTATCACAGGTCTACGTCCAAAAAACAGCTGGCTCTTTGATAGCCATAACGAGACGTTTGTACAGAACTTTTCTTTTGCCGTCAGTTCCTGTGAGAAACCATATAAATGAACTGACTGAATGTTTCCAAATGCTGGAGCAGAGGGGGAAGACTCTACCGGAGGATGATAAAGTTTATATACTCCTGAGCTCTCTGTCTGAGCAGTATAACATGCTAATTACAGCTCTGGAGTCGGTTGAAATTGATAAACTAACTTTACAGTATGTTATTGGAAGAATTTTGGAACATGAAAAGAGATTGCTTGCAAGAAATCCTGAGAAGCCTGCCAAGCCGGAGGGAAACCTGCCAAGCCAGGAGACGCGGAGGTTTGCCGGCGGAGAAAGGAATGCGGAGCAGAGAAAGCCGGGTGATTTACAGCAGCACGTGGCTCTGAGGGTCAGACGTTGCTACATCTGCAAGGCTACAAATCACTTAAAGCGTGACTGCCCAGAAGCAAGGAAGAAAAGCCGAAGGGACCAGTCGTCACGTGAGTTTGTGAGCGGTCAGAAGGCATCATTGGTGCTGACTGAGCACAGTGACACAGCCGGTGTCTGGATTTTAGACTCTGGTGCGTCACAGACCATTTGCCGGCATCAGGAACTTTTAAAAGACACACTGGACTCAAGTTTGCCGCACGTAAGCCTCGCTGATGGAAGGAATTCTGAGGTGACACGTGAGGGGAGTGTGTGGTTCCCAGCTTTGAACTATACATTTAAAAAGGTGCTATGTGTCCCTGAACTAGAGAATAATTTGCTAAGTGTAAGTGCCCTTGACAGGGCTGGATATACTGTAACATTTACAGACAAGGCTTGTAAGATATCCAAAGGTGGGAAAGTGCTTCTTACAGGGAAAATGTGTAATAATGTGTATGTGGTAGAAAATAGGCATGTGGAGGCAAAGATGATAACTAATAAGAGCCCCCATGACAATTGCATACATCTGCTACATAGAAGGTTGGCTCATGCAAATTATGAGACCATAAAGAAAACGCTAGCCTTACTGGGGAAGGAAAAAGTTAAAGAGTGTGGGAACTACCTGGATTGTGAGGTATGCAAAAGTTCCAAATCTAAAGCTTACCCAGTGGCTAAGCATAGTGAGAGACTCTCAGACACTGCATTAAAGGTAGTGCATGCAGATGTAATAGGCCCCTACAGGGAGAGTCACTCAGGTAACCATTACGCGTTGATTCTGGTGGATGATTGCACCAGATTCTCCTGGGTGTATCCTTTGAAAAAGAAGTCACAGGTGTTTGAAACATTTAAGTATTGGGCCAAAAGAGTGCAGAAACAACTTAAATGTACCTTGGATTCTCTCCAAACAGATTTTGGGGGAGAATTCATGTCAAATGAGTTTAAGAAATGGTTACAGGTGCAAGGTGTGAGGCACAGAGTTGCCAACGTGGCGGTGCCAGCAGAAAATGGTGTTGCTGAACGACATGGGGGAATGCTACAAACAAAAATGTATTCCATGTTGCAGGATGCAGGGTTGCCAATGACATACTGGGCAGAAGCAATAAAGGCCGCCTCCTATGTTTCCAACAGGATCTGGACCAGGTCCATACAAGACATACCTTATAGGGTTTTGTACCAGAGGGATCCTAGCTTAGGTTACCTCAGAGTGTTTGGTACAAAAGCCTGGGTTGATGTGCCAATATCCAAGAGAAGGAAAGGAGGAGCGAGAGCTAAAAAACTAACCTTCCTTGGGTATCAGTCTGGCATGAAATCATACAGGTTTGCTGATGAACATAATTCTCTCAGCTACAGCAGAGCTGCGAATTTTTGTGAGGGTAATAACTGGGCCAGAATTCATGGACAGGAGGAGCCAAAAGAAATTGGGCTACCATTGACAGATCTCTCACAGGATGCAGATGGGGTGAAGCAGGAGGGGTCTCCTCAAAGGGCTTCATCGCCAAGGGCTGAAGAGGGGAGACAGATTCCTAGGGTGTCAAGCAGGAGCACTAAAGGAATTCCCCCGGAGAGGTATGGTTTTGAGACCACTGATGTAAATCATGTACAAGTCAAAGAACCAAAGAGCTTTCAGGAGGTAATGGCTTTGGAAAGCAGGGAAAAAGAGGCCTGGCTAGAAGCCATGCAAACTGAGTTTGATTCCCTGAAAGAGAATAAGGTATTCTCTGTAACAAAACTGCCAGCTCAAAGAAAAGCCATAGGGTGCAGATGGCTTTACAAAGTCAAACAGTGTCCAGAAGGGAAGATACTCCGTAAGGCCAGGCTTGTGGCTAAGGGTTATTCCCAAGTTGAAGGGCAAGACTTTGATGAATTATTTGCTCCCACTGTGAAGGCTGATACTATAAGAGCTGCATTGTGTAAAGCTGTCAGAGATAACATGTTAGTGCACCATTTTGATTTCACCACTGCATATCTGAATGCAACAATAAGTGAAGAAATATATATGGAGCAGATCCCTGGGTTTGAATGCAAGGGTAAACAAGGAGTATTAAAATTGCATAAGGCTCTGTATGGATTAAAGCAGAGTGCACGTGCATGGTCCCAATGCATTAGTGAAGCATTGGCAAATCTTGGGTTTAAGCAAGGTGTTGCTGATCCTTGTATGTTTACCAAATGTGTAAAGGGCTCTGACTGTGTTGTATTTTTATATGTTGATGATCTTTGTTTGTTGTGTCATACAAAAGAACAACTAAACTGGTTTAAGGAGGCAACTGGAAAACTGTTTAAAATGAAGCATCTTGGTGACATTCAAAATTATCTGGGGGTAGAAATTACCAGGAACCCAGAAGGATATTTTGAATTGTGCCAGGAGAAAAAGATTGAACAGCTCCTAGAAAAATTTAAAATGACAGAGGCCAAAAGCACTGAGACTCCCATGACAACAGGGTATGTGAAAGAGGTGGATGATAAGGTATTCCATGATAAAAATCAATACCAATCGTTGGTGGGTTCATTGTTATATCTGTCATGTTGGACAAGACCAGACATTTGTATGGCAGTACATTTGCTTTGCCAGAAATGTGCATGTCCATACATGAAAGACTGGAATGCAGCAAAAAGGGTGCTGCGATACTTAAAAGGCTCAGCTTCAGCCAGGTTGTGTTTAAAGGCTGATGCAGAGGAAACAATCACAGTGTATAGTGACTCCAGTTGGGGGGAAAGAGAAGAAGGAAAGTCTACCACTGGGTACGTGTTATTTCTACATGGGGCACTGGTTATGTGGAAGTCTTTAAAACAGACTCATGTAGCTACCAGCACATGTGAGGCAGAATATTCTGCATTAAGCGACAGTGAGATTCAGCTGGAATGGCTGTGTCAACTGGCTAAAGACCTAAATCTTGAATATGAAATGCCTGTAAGTGTTTACTGTGATAATACTGCAGCACAGCAATTGGCTGGATATCAAGGTATTAGAACAAGAAGTAAACACATCACAATAAGATACCAGAATGTCAGGGAAGCGGTAAACAATGGTTTAATGGTTCTGAAACATTGTGCTTCAAATGTAAATATTGCTGACGTTTTCACCAAATGTTTGTCTACTGAAAAGTTTGAACTATTTAGAAGCAAATTGGGGCTTGCAATGTCAGTCTAGGAGGAGTGTTGGAATATGAGACTGCACATGGCAAGCAGATGGCAAGCAGATGTAAAAGATCTATGTGACAGCCAGGTGATTGGTGGTGTCACATGACAGCTCAATGACTGAGCAGAAAAACTGGCTTGTACTGGACTGAGCTAGATAGTCCTGGAGACAAGGCAGCCAACAGGTGATTGGCTGAGAGACTATGCCAGATATGTATATAGGTGTGTTATATATGTATTGGGGTGTGGGTTGTGGAGAGTTGATGACCAAGCGGAGCATTCTGTCACTGTGAATAAAAGAGCACTTTTGTACTACGTGCTGAGTCTTCTGTGCTTACTCGCCTGTAGAGCTGCAACGCTTTCTAACATACGCCAACAGAAAGACCAGGGTTGCTATACAGAGGAAGGCACTGGCAAACCACCTCTGTTAGTCTCTTGCCATGAAAACCCCAAAAAGGGGTCGCCATAAGTCGGCTGCGACTTGACGGCACTTTACACATACAACGCATCTCACAGGGGTGGAGTTGTGAGGATAAAACGGAGGAGGGAAGAATGATGTTAAGAAGAAGAAGAGTTGGTTTTTGATATGCCGACTTTCTCTGCCGCTCACGTGGAGGAGTGGGGAATCAAACCTGGTTCTCCAGATCAGACTCTACTGCTCCAGACCACTGCTCTTAACCACTACTCCACGCTGGCTCTCTGCTTTAAGCTTCTTTGGGTCCCCATTGGGGACAAAAGAAATGTAGAAATAAAGAAAATTCAATTAAAAACATAACTTGCTGTCCAGTACTGTATGTATGCTGAACTATTATTTGTTTTGTCGAAGGCTTTCACGGCATCTTCAGAGGAGTAACACTGAAGAGAGGAGAGACACTGTCCATCAGTGTCACTCCTCTGAAGATGCCTGCCACAGCCGCTGGCGAAACGTCAGAAAAGAAAATACCAAGACCACGGTCACACAGCCCGGATAACCTACAAGAACCAATATTATTTGTTTAATGCCGGTTCCGTGGTGTTCTGGAGGCATTTTGGCCCAGAAAGGGTTAACATATGCATGCTATTTCCACCTTTTGATTTCTAAAATATTGTTCTGGAGTGTCTGTAAGGGATGCCGCTGTTTTTCCCCCGGTACTATTATTTGTTTAGTGCCCTTCCCGGGCCACAGAAGTTTCCGTAGGCATTTTTGGCCTGGAAAGGGTCAACAAATGCCAGAATGCACCCTTTAAAACACTGGTTCCCAACCGGGGGTCCGTGGACCCCCAGGGGTTCGCGAGAACTAAATTAAGGTCTGCGAAACAAAGTTATAAACCCATAACAAATTAATATTTTCAATTAAATGTTCTCTATTATAAAAATATATATTCAAATAAATTTCTAAGTTTAATGTTTCACTAACAGTTATGATTAAAGTTTATTTTCAAATTCTCGGAATTTTTATTTTGAACCTTGGGGTCCCTGCACCGAACAAAAAAGTCCTAGTGGTCCCTGGCCAAAAAAAGGTTGGGAACCACCGCTTTAAAGTTTCACTTCGCAGAAGTTTCACTTTTGATCCTTCCTAACATTCCGGCTTCCTGGGAGGCGACAGAGAGACAAAACTTTCTTTTCTCTCTCTCTCTCTTCCCCCCCCCCTCCCGGCTCCAGACAAGACGACCAATAAAGAAGGAGGAGGGGAGGGGCTACCCGCGTCGCTATTTACATAACCCCTCCTCCGATTCGCCTCTTGCCTTGGAGGAGCGCCCTCCCGACTCCGCCCACCGCCTCACCGCCCGCTGCCCTATTGGTCCAGCGATGCCCTCGGGGACTTGTGCCCGCCCCCTTGATAAAGCCGGGCTGACAGCTCCGGGAAGGCTCAGACCCCCGAGGGAGGCTGCGGCAGGCGGAGCGGGTGGCGTCTGTAGGGCAGCCTCCTGTGGCTCTGGGGTCGTTCCGGGCCCGCCCCGGGGAACACCTGCTGCTCCTGCCCGCCAGGCCCCGTCGCCAGGGCTCGCCTTTGCACCTCCCCTCCTTGCCCGACGCGTGACCGGAGGACCATGAGCGACGGGGCGGGGAGCGAGCCGCCGCGCTTGCCCCGGCTGTGCTGCCCGGAGAAGGGGCCCAACGGCTACGGCTTCCACCTGCACGGCGAGAAGGGCAAGGTGGGCCAGTTCATCCGCTTGGTGGAGCCGGACTCGCCGGCGGAGCAGTCCGGGCTGCGGGCCGGCGACCGGCTGGTGGAGGTGAACGGCGAGAACGTGGAGAAGGAGAGCCACCAGCAGGTGGTGAGCCGCATCCGCAACTCGCCGGGCTCGGTGCGCTTGCTGGTGGTGGACGCCGCGGCCGACGAGCGGCTGCAGCAGCTGGGCCTGGAGTGCCGCGAGGAGCTGGTCCGCGCGCTGCCCGCCGGCCAGGCCGAGGGGCCGGAGGGGCAGGAGCCGCGGGAGGCCGCCCCGCAGCAGGGGCCGGAGGAGGAGGAAGAGGAGAGCCGCCAGGAGGAGGAGGAGAAGGAGCACGATGCCCAGCGGGTAAAAATCTGGGTCACTCCCGGGCGGGGGGGGGAGCGCATCGCAGGGGGCTGCTGGGGGGGGCAGACGAGTAGTTAGAGGCCGGAAAGCCGCGAGAAAGACGCTGGACAGTTGGAAAGGGAGCAATCCATCGCGGGGCTACTTGGGAGTCAGTCCCGTTTTAGTGGGTAGGGTTTACTCCCGGGAAGGCGTCCTCGGGTTGGCAAGCCGCTCCTTGGGGGCGGCTCTGAAAGGGGGAGGGGCAGCAGCGCCATAGCGGAGGCCTCCCCGAAACTGCATCTTCTTGGTGTCGGTCAAGAAGTTACGCCGGACGCATTTCTGCCTGTCTCACCGATCGGTTGGGGAGCGGGGGGGAGGAACCTGCCGGTGAAGTTGCCGTGAGCTGACCTTCTGCCGGCCTCGCTGCTCTTGGCGCCTGCAAGATCCCGGACAGGAAGGAATCCTAATCCGGGAGGATCTGGGTGGGTGGAAAACGTGGACGTGGTTCCTTAATCCTCCTGAGTTGGGGGCTCGAGTGAAACAGGGAGGGCTTTCAAGCGGTGCGGCTGCTGCGTGCTGATCTCCCGAGGAGCAGGAGCAGAAACTGGCCTCTTATCTTTCAGGAAGTAGATCTGAATTAGGAGAGCTCTTCCCACCCTTTAATCCTGCAGGGCTTTTTCTGGAGCGAGGGAAAGCCGGGTCTTGAAAGAATTTTTCTTTTTCCCCTTCTGGTGCTGATGAATAACCCGACTCTGCTTTCTCTCTCTCTCCTCCCCTCTGTCATTATGGAACGTGACCTCTTCTTGAAAAGCGGGTCGCTTCCGCTATGTGTGAGCTGAATGCAAAAGCCGCTGGCACCCACATGAGCCGGGAGTGCCGCCCAGTCTCAGCTTGCCCAGAGCAAGGTGGATAGTGGGGTTGGGGGGGGGTTGTGGAGGGGCTCTTGGCGGTCCCCACCCCAGCTGCAGCCATCTCCTTGCCAAAGTCTCCAGTGCCAGTCTGGTATCCCAACTGGGTGCCAGGAGTAAACTTGAAGGGAAAGATCAGGGTGTTCTTTAAGAGGCAGAACTGGGTTGGTGTGAGGTTTCTCCTTGTTCTGTTCCAGCGTTAGATCGCCCAAGCAGAAAGGACCTTTCAGTTGTTTGGTGCTTCCTGACACGCTTTGCCTTTTTTGGTACCTACCTGGACCTGAAGGAAGGCAATGACTTGTGAAATCTCTACAAGTACAGCAGGTGCCAAAAAACAAACAGACACCTCCTTTATACTATTAAGAATGAGAGCCAGCGAGGTGTAGTGGTTAAGAGGGGTGGCTGGAGCAGTGGACTTTAATCTGGAGAACCGGGTTTGATTCCCCACTCCTCCACATGAGCGGTTGACTCTAATCTGCTGAACCGGGTTGGTTTCCCCACTCCTCCACACAAAGCCAGCTGGGTGACCTTGGGCTAGTCACAGCTCCTAGAACTCTCTCAGCCCCACCTACCTCACAGGGTGTCTGTTGTGGGGAGGGGAAGGGAAAGTGATTGTAAGACGGTTTGATTCTCTCTTGTGATAGAGAAAGTTGGCATATAAAAACCAGCTCTTCTATTCTCACCAGGCTGGATATAGATGGGACTAAAGCTTATTTTTAGTCCCTTCTGGATGCACACCTTAATGTGGTGAGGGGGTTTGTGTGTGTCAGGGAAGCTGAGAGCAATACCGTAAGGGGTCTAGACTCTATCAAGAGACTAAACTCCTAGCAGAGTCACTCAAGACGGAATGGTCACAGCTGAGACACCAGACGAAGATGCATCCACCCCCTTAAGGGATCAATGGCCACATCCGCAGAAGAGAACAGGCAGTTCCAATGGGGATGGGGGCAGAGGAATCCCTGAAGGTTAGCTACTGGGCAGCAGCAGTAGTGGAAGGTGACACTGGCGGAAGATCTTTCGTAGACAACGGCAGTGCCACTATGGCTAACCCTGGTTAGTACTGTGCAGAAGAAGGCACTGGTAAACCACTTCTGACCGACCTTCACCTTGAAAACCCTATGATGAGACAATCCAAAATGAAAAAAGATATAGTGCTGGAAGATGGGACCCCCAGGTCGGATGGCACTCAATCTGCTACTGGGGTAGAGCAGAGGACAAGTACAAGTAGCGCTGTTCTTAATGATGTGATTGGACTAAAGCCGAAAGGACGTTCAGTGGTTGACATGAATAGATGCAAAAGGAAAGTCCGAAGCTGTTCGACGCATATAATAGGAACATGGAATGTGAGAAGCATGAATCAGGGTAAGCTTGAAATTGTTAAACAGGAAATGTTATCCTAGGGGGTAAGTGAATTAAAGTGGACTGGATTAGGACATTTTCAATCAGAAAATTACAAAGTGTTTTATACAGGGAATGACAAAAAGAGAAGAAACGGAGTTGCTTTAATAGTGAGGCAAGATGTAGCAAAGGCAGTCAGGAGCTACAATGCAAAGTCTGACCGAATAATATCAATCAGACTTCAGGGAAAGCCTATCAACATAAGCATCCTTCAAGTTTATGCCCCCACTACAGATGCTGATGAGGAAGAAATTGAATGTTTTTATGCCAGTGTTCAGGAAGAAATAGATCACACACCTAAACAAGATATGCTGATAATCATAGGTGATTGGAACACAAAAGTAGGAAACAAAGCAGAATCAAATGTTGCTGGCAGATTTGGGCTAGGAGCACGGAATGAAGCAGGAGAACGCCTCGTAGAATTCTGTGAAGACAACTATCTGTTCATTGCAAACACATGTTTCAGGCAACCAAACAGACGATTGTATACATGGACATCACCAGACGGCCAGTATAGAAATCAAATAGATTATATAATTGGAAGCAGAAGATGGAGAAGCTCTATTCTCTCGGCCAAAACAAGACCAGGAGCTGACTGCGGTACAGATAATGAATTGCTAATATCGAAAATTTAAGATAAAGCTTAAGAAAAACACCAAAACATTCATAGCACCAAAATACAATCTAAGCAATATTCCGGAAGAGCTTAAAGACCACGTAAGGAACAGATTTGCATTACTGAGTTCAAGTGAATGTAAACCTGAAGAACTATGGGTGGAAACTAGAGATATTATCAAGGAAGAATGTGCAAAGACTATTCCTGTAGCCAAAAGAAAAGAAAAACCTCGATGGATGTCTGAGGAAACTCTTAAAATTGCCAGAGATAGACGAAAAGCTAAAGTAGAAGGTGACAGAAATAGAATCAAAAGTAAGTGCAACGTTCCAGCGACTCGCACATAGAGACAGAGAGACCTATTATAATAACCTATTATAATAACCAGTGTAAAGAAATAGAAGAGAACAACAAAAAAGGAAGAACAAGAGATCTGTTCCACAAGATCCAAGAAATCAAAGGGAAATTTAAAGCACGGTTAGGCATGCTGAAAGATCAGCATGGAAATACATTAACTGAACAGGACAAAATAAAGAAAAGGTGGGAACAATACACTGAAGAACTATACAGAAGAGATGAAAGGATAAAAAATTCTTTCCAAGAAGAATCTTTTGAAGAAGAACCTATAGTTTTAGAAAATGAAGTGAAAGCTGCATTGAGAGCAATCGGGAGAAACAAATCACCAGAAGCAGATGGGATATCAATAGAGCTATTCCAAGCCACAGAAACAGAGTCCATCAAAATTTTGACAAGAATATCCCAACAGGTATGGAAAACAAAACAATGGCCCACAGACTGGAAACGATCCATTTACATTCCAATTCCCAAGAAAGGAGACATCAAAGACTGCAGCAACTATCGGACCATCGCATTAATTTCTCACGCAAGTAAAGTGATGCTCAAAATCTTACAGCAAAGGCTGTTACCATATATGGAACGAGAAATGCCTAATGTTCAAGCTGGTTTCAGAAAAGGAAGAGGCACTAGAGATCATATTGCAAACATACGTTGGTTACTGGAGCATACGAGAGAATTTTAGAAGAAAATCAGCTTGTATTTCATAGATTACAGCAAAGCTTTTGACTGTGTGGATCATGAAAAGCTATGGCTGGTTTTAAAGGAAATGGGTGTGCCACTACATCTGATCGTTTTGATGCGCAACCTGTACCCTGGACAAGAGGCCACAGTTAGAACAGGATATGGAGAAACGGACTGGTTTCCAATTGGCAATGGTGTCAGACAAGGATGTATTTTATCTCCCTATCTCTTCAGTCTGTATGCAGAACATATAATTAGGAAAGCTGGATTAGATTTAGATGAAGGTGGAGTGAAAATTGGAGGGAGGAACATTAATAATTTGAGATATGCTGATGACACTACATTATTGGCAGAAAATAGTGAAGATTTGAAACTACTACTGCTGAAAGTTAAAAGAGAAAGTGCCAAAGCAGGACTACAGCTGAACATCAAGAAAACAAAAGTAATAACTACAGGAGAATTACACAACTTTAAGGTTGACAATGAGGAAATTGAAATTGTTCAAGACTTTCTATTCCTTGGCTCCACCATCAACCAAAAGGGAGACTGCAGCCAAGAAATCAGAAGGAGGTTGAGACTGGGAAGGGCAGCCATGAAGGAGCTAGAAAAGATTTTGAAGTGTAAGGATGTGTCACTGGCCACCACGACTAGATTAATTAATGCCATCGTATTTCCTATAACTATGTATGGGTGTGAAAGCTGGACAGTGAAGAAAGCTGAGAGGAAGAAAATAGATTCCTTTGAAATGTGGTGTTGGAGGAGAGTGTTACGGATTCCGTGGACTGCCAAAAAAACAAATCAGTGGGTTATAGATCAAATCAAGCCTGAACTGACCCAAGAAGCTAAAATGACTAAACTGAGGCTATTGTATTTTGGTCATGTCATGAGACGACAAGAGTCACAGGAAAAGACAGTCATGCTAAGAAAAGTTGAGGGCAGCAGGAAAAGAGGAAGACCCAACAAGAGATGGATTGACTCAATAAAGGGAGCCACAGCCTTCAATTTGCAAGATCTGAGCAAGGCTGTCAAAGTTGGGACATTTTGGAGGACTTTCATTCATAGGGTCGCCATGAGTCGGAAGCGACTTGACGGCACTTAACACACACAAAGCTTATTTTTGCAAACTCTTTCTAGGGAAATTTAGGTAGTTCCCCATCTTTACTTTTTATCTAGCTGTCCAATCTGTTTTATCTCTCTCTCCCCCCCCCCAGAATACATAGTTATGGCCTCTTAAAAGGGTTTTATTGGTAGATTGAGCTAAAAAATTGCAATACTGTATTACAAGTGATAACTTATTACCATACCTCTCAAAGCCTTCAGGGAAGGATGGAATAAAAAGACAAGGGAAGTAAACCCAATGAAGTGATAGATGTAAATGCTAGTGCATTTTATATTACTTAGGAAATTTCTATGCTGCCTTGCCAGGATACCTGCCAGGATGGTTTACAAAATAAAATAAAAATAAGTTATTAAAACCCACCATCCAAATACAGCAGAGCATAAAACATGAAGCAGCTTAAAACTTGTCTTAAACATACCTGAGGCTAAAGACAGACGATAAAATGACGTTAATAAGATCAGCCCCTTGTTATAAGCATGAGTAATCAGACATTTTGGGCTGGCTGGCACCTGAAAGAGCATTGTAGGCTCCAGGTGGGCCTCCAGAGGAATGCATTCCACAAGCAAGGTGCCACCACTGAAAGAGCCCTGTCTCTGGTTGCCACTTGCCATAGCTCCACAGGTGGGTTCACACAGAACAGGGCTTATGGGTAAGATCTTAGTTGGCAGGCTGGCTGACGTGGGAGGACCTGGCTCCAAGCCGCTTAGGGCTTTCAAGTTAAGAACTAGCAAAAACATCAGATCAGTGCAGACAACACTCTGTGTTAGTGAGCCAAACGACGGTGTGAGCTCTAGTAAGTGTTTTATACAAACCAAGGAAGAGAAGGTCTCTGCTGAGTTCTTTACCTTTTGTTTCTTCTTGGGAGCTTGGCTTTTTCCATTACATTTTTAGATTATTTTTAGATTATAATCCAACACGTCTCCCTATGGAAGTACAGCCTGCTTTTCTTTAAACACACATGAAGACTTTTCAGTGTTTAATGTCTAAAAAGAGAGGTGCTATAGCACTCTGACATGCGCATGCACCCTGCAGAAGGAAAGCTCCATTTTCATGATTTCAAGTATGTATGTACCTCCTGCTTAGAAAATAAAATGGCCCCCACTAAAACCGGAATCCCATTCTCATGGAGCATGCAGGCACTTTGGAAATTTTGAGAGGGTGCTGGTCACTGCCACAAAATGGATGCTTGCCATTGGATGTGTTCAGTCCCAAAAGGCTGGGAGACTTCAGGCCAAGGGTTGACCGGCAACTAGGGTTGCCAACCTCCAGGTATTAGCTGGAGTTCTCCAGCCGATACTGGAGAAATGGCCGCTTGGGCAGTTGATCTCTATGGCATTGAACTCCCTCCCAAACCCCACCCTCCTCAGGCTCTGCCCCCCAAACCTCCTACCAGTGGTGAAGAAGGACCTGGCAACCCTACCTGCAACAGAGGCACCTTCTTCTGAATGGATCCTCTCCCCAGATACAAAGGATATCTTGCTCCATGGATATAGAGGGAAGCAGGGAGTAGCTCTTTGCTTTGGGATAGAGATGCAGTTTGGTGTCAATTTCCAAAGAAAGGGAAGAGTTCGATCTCTGTATGGCCACTGAAAGGTTTCCAAGGCCAGGGACATAAGGAAGTTATTGTCTATAGCCTAACCAAGGAGACATAGCTGTAACACATCTGCATGGGATGTGTTCAGCACTTTGCTTCTTGGTCCTGTGGTAGGGAACACCGTAAAGCTCCTGACTTTTTCCTGTATTATTCAAGAGCTTCTGGATTTCCCCCACCCCCTAGATTCTAGAAGCAAGTGGGTACCAAAGAACATTATTAGGAACCATGGCATCCCCAGGCACCATGCAGGGATCACTGCACTAAAACATCCCTCTGTATACTACCCAATCTATACAAAACATCTGTAAACAAATAAGCCAGCCAGGGCTATCCCAAAGGGCTTCCCAGAGTTGCCAAATAAATCTTAGGTTTTAGGAAATATCACAATCCCACCAATATAGCAAAGACCCCACATGTGCAGATGTTCTGGGGGGGGGAGGATTTGAATGGCAATGGATGAAAACATGGGCTAAAGTAGATGGAGAGGGTAGGACTGAAACAGCTGCGTTGTGTCTTTATCTGGGTCGCCCACTTCTCCCCCCTGTTGCTGCACTGGGGTGAGGAGAGGCAGGTGGGGAGAGAGAAAGCTAAGCAGCCATTTAGAAAGTGATCCAGAGTAGTAAAGGCATGGGGGGGGAGTCAAGCCAAGCTGAGATGAGGGGCAGGTCACAGTGGGTGGAGGGGAAGCAAGATGCAGTAGTGAGGACAGAGAAGGGATTTCTCTTTGATTGTAGGTCCTCTTGTAAAAATATACTATGCCGCACGCAAGGTATCTAATGAAGCAGTCTGGTGGGAATCACTGGTTAAAACTGGCAATAAGACAGTAGGGAAGTTATCAGAAACTTGTCCTCTCTTGGAAAGGAGTTCTCGAGAATGGGAGTCTTGTACGTTCCAGGGCCCAGCCTTTGTATTGGAAGATGTTTCTGAGGTTAAGCCCTGAGACAGCTGAAGTCTGGGAAGCATTTTGCTGTTCAGGCGCTTGCTGAGAAGTGTATGGCTTTGGAAGTGAGCATCCCCGTGATGATCTTTCTGCGGTGGAATCGGGCTGAATCCTTGCCATGCCAGCTGGCAAGTAGGCAGGCCTCCCAGTGCTAATGTGTGTGCAGAGAAGTGTACATCCTGCTGCAAATCAGTTGGATTTGATTTACAGCAGGAAAGCAAGTGGCAGGTAACTCATATGAAACAAGAGAGCTAATATGTTTGGAAGCATTTAGAAATGTTCAGCCTCAAGCACACTTTGTATACACAGAAGTACGAGCCATTCACAAATATAAACGAGGTCACGAGTGTGCCCGCTTGGCGCACAGACATGTGAATGGCTTATCTTCTGCCATAATCCTGTTCTGAAATATTTAATAGACTGGGAGATTGGGCTTCTCTGCTTGAGAGTGAGTCTCGTAATGTAGGGCAGGGGGGCACAGAATGGTTGCCTCTTCAACCTCTCGCTAAGATGCTAAGCTTCCTTGTTTCCCACAGAACTTGGACACTTAAAGAGCCTGTAGGGTCATCGGAGATCCAACAGCCTGAGCTGTGAAAGCAGATTTATTTCATGCCTGTTTGATAAAGAACCCGGCTAACCTCTTGTAAATCTCCAAGGGAGGGATTTGCATGACCACCATGGGGAATTTCTTACCGCTATCAGGACTCAGATGGATCTTGAAGTTTTGAATCTAGACTGCCTGTTTTGTTTAAATTCATTGCTCAGATTCTTTGCCTTTTCTGCTTTCTTTAATAATACTGAACAATTACCCGGTCTCCTTTTTTAGTATCACTTTTACTTATGAGAGAGAAGCTAATGCTACATGGTAATGTGGTCCCCTAAGATAGGAGAGAAAATATTTCAGGTACAGAATGAGGATTTTATGGTTACCACAGTTTAGGGGCTGGTCATGGTAGTAATATCATCTGGCCTGACTGTCTTCCATCATGAGCTTGTCTTTTAAAAAAAAACGTATGCTGATGGGTATCATAATACCTAGTGGTGGTGGGTTCCTTGGGTAATTAATGTTGTTAACCCTAATCCTATTTGTTTCAGTTTTGTGGATGACTCTGAGGGAAGAACTGCCTATTACCCCTGTTGATGTGTATTCTGAAATGAAGTTATGTGCAAAGGTGGGGTGGTGCTTAATGCTTCCTTATAAAAGCTCCCTCAATGCATTTTATTCCAGCCAGGCTTACGTTTGGTTGCAGAGCCTAACTTGAGGGGGAAAGGTGTTAAAAAAAAACTATCATAGGGCATTTGCAGGGTTGAGCAGATGGCTGAGGGATGGGTTAATTGCCTCTCACCCGTCCGCTCAATCTCCCTGCACGTGCGTCCCCCTCCAGCATCAGAGCTGAGACAAATGTACGGTCAAGAGACCTGGGTTCAACTTATAAACTGTTGGCCTGTCCTGAATTCCAGTGTGCTGATAATTCTGTCACTTGTCAGTATCTTGACACAAAATATGGACCCCAAGGTATATGCTGTTGAGATTTTTGGAGTTATACAGAAGGTTATTTATAGTCCTAGGCAAAATACTCTGTTAATGACTGATCTTCTCTACCACCCCCTGCGTATGATTTGAGGATCCCAAACAGCTGCTCTAAATTCAACTCCCCAGAATGTTCTTAAATGACATCCCACAAGTGCCCCATTTTTACCAGTACTGGGTCAATGATGTTAATATAACTGCTATGCTGGTTGTGTGTAGACAATGTCTGTCACCCCTTGGCCCTAGATAATATGTCACGTTCTCCTCAAAGTTACCTGTTACCCATTGGTTCCAATGCCAAGAAGTAACTGCGGCATTAACTTTGCTGAAACTGGAGGCCACCTTGTTGGGTGAGGCGTGAGATAATTCACTCAAATGCTCAAGTGTAAGCTACCAAGGGCTAATCACAGCATGCAGTTAACCTTTTCATAGAGATATAAATGGATAACTATATTGGTGTAAACCAGGGGTGTCGAACTCAATTGTTATGAGGGTCTGATATGACATAAATGTCACTTGGCCGAGCTGGGCCATGCCTTGCCAGCCCAGATCAAGAGTGAAGGGGGTAGCTGTCTCGGGCTAGATAAGAGCTCTCAATGCCCTCGGGCCTGATGTTTGACACCCCTGGCGTAAACAGCTCAGAAAAAAATAAGCATGAGCAATGGCTGGTGATGGTCTTGTTGGTAATGCATGTGGAAGTGAGATTCTGCTGTAGTAGTACGACCCTATGGGCCACTTTCATATGTCGTACTGAGGAAGCACACTCAATTTCAGTGGCATATGGTTAGCCATAAATATCTGAATGCAATAACGAAATGAGGAAATTTGCTTTTTATCTTTTATAGCACTTTTATGGCGGATGATGCCATCTTATTATCTTAAAGGAATTGGGTGGTAGCCTGTTATGAGAACTATGCAATTAGCTGTTTAGTACATTTGTATGCCACATCTCCAGGGTCTTGCTCAGGGTAGCTTACAAGTAAAAATAATACAATCAAATAATGAAAAGAGCAAGCCAAAATTATCAATATAAACATAGACCAGAGGCATAAAAAATTAAGCAGCCGAAGGTGGTGATGTCCTTGAACAATTCACAAGCTGGAGGGAGGCTGCAAAACAGCTAAAAATGATGGAACAGTGTTTGCTGCTATAAAGCTGGGCTATTTTGTTGGGGCAGGTGAAAAAACCTTGCTGAGAACAGTGCTTGGCTCTTCGAAACGTGAGTAATTTATTACCCCAGGACTGCATGGACACTTCCCTGAGTAGCCATGTTAGAAAAATTCAAAATTCATCCAGGTCTTCTTTTGTAGGTTAAAATATTGTTTATATGTGGGGTGGGAGAAGCGATTCACAAATCCCTTTTCAGGGAGTGTTGGTGTGTTGTGGTGGCTGAGAATATAAGCTGTGGCCTGGAAGGCCTCTGGTTCAAACTTTCCTTTTCTGGAGAGCTCACCAGGCAATCTTAGGCATGCCATTTTTGCTCAGTCCCCCGAATACTAAAAGCACAATAATTGTAACTGTAAGTAACCCCTTACACTAAACTCTGATATGAACAATGCAGTCCTATGCAGAACTGATTCCAGTAGTCTTAGGCCTCTGTCATATTACCGTTCTATACTGGATGTTCTCCGTTGTTGGTCCAATTCTGAGTAAAGCGATAAAGGGATGGGCGTTTGATACAGCTCATTTCAACCCATCTATGAGCCGTCTCTAAAGTGCTTGGAAGCACTCTGGCCATTTCAAACAGTGCTGAGCTTGTTTCCCCTCCTTTTTTCATGCCTTGTTCTTTTTCAGCTTTTAAAAAAAAACATTCTAAGATTAGTGCTATAGCGCTACAGAATCATAGCAATCCAACTGCTGGTGATACAGCAATCCGGCTGCTAAAACGGATTGTAAGGGCAGTTTGAACGGGGCCTTTGTTTGCAGCAACTCTGCGAGGGATTGTGCTGTCAACATAGGTAATAGATTGGTAAAAGGGAAGACTTTGCATTCTCCCTAAACTGGCTGTGTCTCAGTTTAAAGTGATACCCGAATGGCTAATAAGTGGTTATCAGCGTGGTGTTCCACGCAACCCAGTTTTGCGTTTAAATTGGGCCTTCTGTGACTGTGCACGTAGTGCGGGTACAACACGTACCAGGACCACTGATCCCACATGGGTAGCAGTTGAAGGACTGACGTAAATGTGAAACCAGCCACATGGAATACCATATGAGTAAACATTTTTAGCCCCACCCAGCGTTGCTGGGTGGCACCCCAGCAGTCATGATGCTGAAGGGCGAAGTGGTGGTTTTAAACGGGCAGTTGTGAGAACAGTCTCTGTTAATCGGGAATAAACCAGGATTAATACAAGATTTAAAACCCTTCTCCTAACTGGCCCTGAAATAGGGGAAGGAAATCCATCTTCATGCTGCCTGCTCAGTCTGACCCTGCTCCATGACCTTGTGGCATGAAAAATACTTTTTGCACTTGCCTTCTGAGTAAGCCGTTGCATTGTGCTTTTGATGCTAATCTGATGCCGCGGTGGAGAGATCCTCTTTCAGTTCAGCTGATTTCATAAAAGCAGGGAGTAACTAGTTCTCAGATCCAAGTGCCTTGAGTGACACCATGCAAGATGGGAATCTTAAGCTATTCATGCCAGTCTAGCCAGCCTTCTCTGAGGCCTCGCTGTACATTACAACATTAGAAAAAGCAAGCACTTGTGGGGAGAAATCTTATTTTCTCCCACTCAACTGTTTCCTCTTTCCCTTCCCCAGAAGTCCCCATAGTCCTTTTTCTGGCTTCCTTCTCTCCTTCCTTCCTTCCCACCCACCAGCCAATCTATCTTTATCTGTCCCCCCCATCTTCAGCTTTTCATCATGACCTCCCTCTGAGAGAACTGCATGGTGCTGGTTGCCTGGCAGGGCCAATTGCATGGTGGAGAATTTACAGACTTGTGGGGGGCCCCTCTCTTCCCAATCCCCAAACTACTCCTTCTTTTCATTCTCCTGGCAACTCCCACATCTTCACCTTTCCCTTCTTTTTCTCCTTCCCACCAGTCAACCTTTTATCTTCCCACATCTTCACATATCTATTTATTTACTTCATTTATACCTCACTTTTCTCCACAGTGGGGACACAAGGCAGCTTACATCATTCTCCTCTCCTCCATTTTATCTTCACAACAACCCTGTGAGGTAGGCTAGGCTGAGAATATGTAACTGGCCTAAAGTCACCCGGTGAACTTCTGTGGCAGACTGGGGATTTGAACTCGGGCCTCCCTGAGCCTCGTTCAAAACTCTCACCACTATACCACACTGTATTTTGTGGGGTGACTGCACTCAAACAGTAGCCAGCTACTAGGCCTGGGTAAGGCATTCAAGTCATGTGGTATCAAGTTGCCCAGTGGTTGCTGCTCGGCCTGGCCCCAATGAGTCCCCTCGAAGACCAAAACAGCCTTGGATACTGATCGAAGCCGAGGATGGCAATATTGTTGTGGTTGTCTAGCAACAGGCACTGAGGTAATTTGTTTCTTAAAGCTATGATGCTGCTTTATGGGAGTTTTAAGTCCCTCACTTTTAAAACGAGACTTCAGATTTTTCTGCCAACCTGGGGCTTTTCTCAGGTTTTTATGTACAGACCTGTCCTGTCTGTTCATGGCTCAAGTCCCTGAATATAAGTATCCACAGGTTTTGCCACATTGAGAATTAAATATATTGATTGTGCCAGTCAGCCTGCCTCTATGTATGTTGGGAATCAGGACCCCCTGAGTTCAGCTGGGCTTATTCCCAAGTAAGTGTGCATAACATTGCAAGTTTGGCCTCTGAGTCATTATCTCTGCGAAGGAAAAACTTGTTGCATATTTTGATAATTTGTATACTTATGGATTGGATCCAGTGATCAATCAGCAGAAGGTGCTGTGGCTGTCTCTGTTCTTCTCCACTTTCCCTTCTCTTTCCCGAGAAGCCGTTTCCCACCCTGGAAAAGTTGATTCCCAGGACTGCATGTAGGACCTGCATCATGGAATGAAGCCACATAGGTCTGTTGGATGCAGTGAGATGGGGAAAGGAGGCAAAGCCTGCCTTTTTGCCTCTTCTGTTTGGCACCCTTTACTTTGTCAGTGCAGCCCAGCCACCACCCATGTAGGTCCCACGACCCTGAGAATCAGCTTTCCCAAGGCTGCCAATGGCTTCTGGAGAGAGGGGGAAGCAGGGAAGATTTACAGTTTAGGCACTAGTGGATCACAGGATCCATTGGTTTTATGTGATTACCTTCTGGCTCTACAAGTTACTTATTAAACATTTTTTTTTTGTTTAAATAATTCCATGAGCTGATACTTGATGATGACTGCCAAACCTTCTTGGTTTCAGGTTCAAAGGTTGCAGTTAGGAGTGCAGCCCTGTGGCACGTCACTGAACCAGTGGGACATTTGAATAAGTATGTATAGGATCACCGTGTATGCTTCAAGAGATATATACATAGTGTGATGGGATTACTTGACTGTTGCTAATATAGTAATGCTGCAGAGTCCTCAGAAGAGCCTACCTGTCGCATCTCTGTGCGAGTCAGTTTTGGGCAGGCATTCTTCCATTGAGGGAACTCGCTTGAAAACACAGGGACGGGCTTTTCTGATGTCACATAACTCTTATTCTTACATACTGTTAAGGGTGTTTTCACACATGAATGCACTTTAACAATATTTTGCAGGTGGATTTTGCCATTTCACACAGTAAAATCCAGCTGCAAAGTGCATTGAAAGTGGATTAAAAGTGCGTTATTCAGCATGTGTAAATGTGCCCTAAATATTTTAGGGTGTAAGAAGGAAGTGTTTCCTGCTTTAACTTGGGGGGGGAAGGGTTGGGGGAGAAAAGGAGTGAGCCTGCTGTTGGAAGTCTGTGCTTGCGGCCCAAGCTTTCACACGTGGCTAGCAGGTGTCTTGCAGTTGAAGTTGGTGTAATCTGATTGCATGCTCCAGCTGTGTTAGAGGCAATCAGGTAAGGAGTGGGGAGGCTGTTTCTGAAGTCTGCCAGAAAGGAGTTGGACTTTGCTGTCAGTGCTGAGCCATCACTTGTTCGGTTCATGATTGTGTATAGTTATGTTAATGGTTCTCCTTGTTGGACTTTAACCGAAGAACGGGGAGGGCCGTGGCTCAGTGGTAGAGCATCTGCTTGGCATGCAGAAGGTCTCAGGTTCAATCCCCGGCATCGCCAGTTAAAGGGACTAGGCAGGTAGGTGATGTGAAAGACCCCTGCCTGAGACCCTAGAGAGCCGCTGCCGGTCTGAGCAGACAATACCAACTTTGAGGGACCAAGGGTCTGATTCAGTATAAGGCAGGTTCATGTGTTCAATGGCTGCTTCCCTTTGGCCAACTTGACTAACAGTAGGAGTGGCAGGGGCCGTGGCTCAGTGGTAG
This sequence comes from Euleptes europaea, assembly GCF_029931775.1. NCBI lineage: Eukaryota > Metazoa > Chordata > Lepidosauria > Squamata > Sphaerodactylidae > Euleptes > Euleptes europaea. The sequence continues at coordinate 129,586,866 of NC_079312.1, read as the reverse complement.
AGCATCTGCTTGGCATGCAGAAGGTCCCAGGTTTAATCCCCGGCATCTCCAGTTAAAGGAACTAGGCAGGTAGGTGATGTGAAAGACCCCTGCCTGAGACCCTGGAGAGCCCCTGCTGGTCTGAGTAGACAATACTGACTTTGATGGACCAAGGGTCTGATTCAGTATAAGGCAGCTTCATGTGTTTATGGTATGTATATCTCGGAAAGAAATGGTTAAGAAATTGGGCATCCAGCCTCCTACTCATTCCAGACCATTTTCTTGAGTCCTGTCGGAGAACCCTCTTCTTCAGTAATTGATTCATCAGGGTTTTTTTCTTTTTTAAAAGAGAAGTTTTGCCTGAGCTGACACTCCTTCTGTTTGAAGCATGTCTAGTTGGCGCAGCCCTGCTATGTTGTGACAACAGAACTAAGAACATCATGGAGAGGTAGAATACTGGAAAACCAATTGCAGACTCTTCAGTACAGACAGAACACTATTGTATATCAAAGGTCATTAAGAGTTCTCATCAGAATAAGAAAACGCCCCTGCAAATATTGTGCTGGGGAACACACTCCTTTAGGCATGCGATATAATACTATTTTGACGATCTTTTGTTTGTTCGCAAGTGGCAAATAATCAGAATAGTCTCTCTAAGACAGATGAAATGTGGAAAAGTACGGTTAAGTTGGTTGCTGTTCTCTGTGACAATGTCAGAGAGATACAAATTCAGCCCACGTGCAGGTAGTTTCTTGAATCAGATCAGACAAACTCCTGCCTTTAGCTTGTAACTTTCAAATGTTCCTGTTTAAATGCTCCACTAAAACTAACTTTGCAAGAAACAAATGGTGAGATTCTCAAAAAACAAAATTTGTGCCACCTCAACGCAAGGTTTTGCACACAATGCCGTTAAAACCACAGGTGAGGAAGATTTTATTCACTAAATGTGTAACATTCTTCTGCAGGGTACTCGGTATCCTATTCCATAATAATTAAATATCAAAGCACTAAACAAGAGACCACAGAACAAAACCAAATAAATCACATCAAAAAGCAGCAACAACCAGATACTTAAATCCCGTCAAAAACGGAAGAGAAAATTTAGTCCCCAGTCTAGCTAAGTATGCTTCTACGCATGTTGTTGTATTGCCCAAGATCCCCTGATAATCTTTGTTTTACTGCAAAGGTGTCTTCCCATAAGGACTTTTAAGGGAGATTATCAGTTAGAGGCCCTTATCAGGCATGTATGAGTTACAATGTATTGTCTTTAAACATTCTGTTCGGAAGTGATGGGTGGATGGCTATAAATGGATCCTGAATACTGATATGCATCTTCTGCAGATACTTGGAAGGTTTCTGGCAAAATGCTTTGAACAAAGGGCCATGTGCAGGAAGCACTTATTGGTAGGGTTGCCAACCTCCAGGTACTAGCTGAAGATCTCCTGCTATTACAACTGATCTCCAGCCTATAGAGATCAGTTCACCTGGAGAAAATGGCTGCTGTGGCAATTGGACTCTATGGCATTCAAGTCCCTCCCCAAACCCAGCCCTCCTCAGGCTCCACCCCAAAAACCTCCCGCTGGTAGCGAAGAGGGACCTGGCAACCCTACTTATTGGAAGGAAGGAGCTAGGTGAATTTGTATATCATTCTCTCTTGGAGCTAGTTAATGATCTACTGTTAACATTTTCAGAGTAATTTAGAGTAAACACCATCTTTTTCTTCTCACAACGAGCCTATGAGGTAGATCACTACATTCTGGGAAGTGCTTTAACAAAAGGATGAAGGGAAATCACTTACCTTACAGACGTGAGCTGGAAGCCCTCTCCCTTGAGTGGTGGTGATGATTCCAGAGAGGTAGCCATGTTAGGCTGTTGCTGCCAAGATAAGCAGTCTGGTGACAGTTTGCACATTAAGGGCCTTGCTAGGCAGGCAAAAATGTATGAGGTTGCAAAGAGGGAAAATAGTTGTAAGCAGCAGGATCCAAGGGCCATGAAATGCATGGAAGTACTGGATCAGATGTAATGCCAAATTCGCATGATCAAGAGAAAGATGGAGTCTATTCGCAATAGAGTCACTCTAGTTTTGCTAAGCTGCTTAACTGTGGCAGGGGCTATAATGCAAGGACACGTGTGTTGGATTCTGCTTGTTCTGCAGTCCTGTAGAAAGGAATTACATCTTTCACTAGGGTCCCATCTAAGCAGAGAGGGAAGGAGATGGTCATAAGGGCTTGTGAAGGTGGAGTTCCTAGGAATGCTTAGGACTAGGTGCAAGACCAGTTGCGTTTTATTGACTTCTCATGACAGTATGCTATGTTTCTCTTTACGTAAGCCATCCTGCATATTTTTTGCAATGGGAAGATGGTGTGTAATTTGAAGAAAGAATGCTGCCAAGTACCCACACACAGGATTCCACCTTGCTTAGTGACTTGTGACAGCATCCTTCCCTCGCCTCAGCCAGCAGATAAAGTAGGGCTGGGGGGGGACATCTGAGATTTTTGAGAGCAGGCGGTAGGTGCCACAATAAAATGGCTCTCATGGGTGGGATCAATACAAATGGTTCCCCTATGGCCTGGGGTTCAATCACAAATCATTTGGAGGCTGCACAAAATGTTTAGGGGTTCTAAGCTAAGCATTCCTCTATGATGGAGGCAGATGTTTCAAGACAGGTGCTCCCTGCAGACCTAAAGTTGACGCTTCCCTGGCTCTTCTGAAGTACCTCCTATGCCAGGGTTGCAGTATAGGTCCTTGTGCTGTGGTGGCAACTGATGCCAAAGCAACTTTTTTAAAAACTGCACAGCCAAGCAAATCTCCAACCGTAAATCAGAAGCCTTGCTGGCCGAAAGCCCTACCTGGCCCCACCCACTTCCTGAAACACTTAGCGGGAGCCAGAAAAGGTGCCCCTGAGCACCACATTGGGGACCCCTGAACTAAGCCATTGAAGTAGAGGAAAGCCAGGTTTGTGTCTATACTTGGGAGTAGATGCTGTGAAGAAAAATCAAGTGGGCACTTGGAGACATATTGGCAGAAGGCATTTACTTGTTTACTGCATCTATACCCTGCCTTTCTCCTTAGTGGGTATCCAAAGTGGCTTACATCATTCTTGTCTCCTTCATTTTATCCTCACAACAACCCTGTGAAGTAGGTAAGGAAAAAAGAGAGTGACTGGCCCAACGCCACTTGGTGAGCTTCCAAGGCAGAGTGGGGATTTGAACCTGAGTCGCTCAAGTCCCAGTTTGACTCAGCCCGCTATATCACACTGTCTCTCGTGCCTACACTGCACCTGTGGGCATCCTGTTGGGCATCAGTGAGGTGGAACATTGACTTTGGCGGAACTATGGGAAAGTTTCTCTTGCCTGTTAGGGATATTTTACTTATTGTTACAGTCTTTGACCAGTAAACTGCATATTCAGATATAAAACATTCAAGCGAAGAAGAAAACAATTTTTGATAGGGCAACACCAGAAGACTAATTCATGATAATAGTAAGACCATTTTACCACTTGTATAATTCCAATGACAATGGAGTCTATAAATAAATATATAAACACTAAAATAAAAATAGAGTAAAAATGTGAATATAAAATTTGAGAATTAAATCCATTTAACATTTTTCCCGTTGTCGTTGGGGCGAACTTTATATGCAAAAGCACAGAACTTAGCAACATTACTTGTGATTTGTCATCAGAGGAGTTTTTTGAGTCGAGTTTTTTTTCCAGAACGACCTCCTATTAGGGATAAGTAATCATTGTTGCTTTAAGGTTTGGTAATGGCAGCATAGTCTAGAATAGATTTTGCACTAGCAGTTATACCACTAGATAGCCGTCTGCTAGGAAAAGCATTCTTTCATTCCGGGTAGGGCTGCCCGTTTCCGAATGTCCTGGTTTTATTTACTTTCAGCAAGCTTTTACAAACGTTAACTGCCACCACCTGCGACGTATCTGTAAAGCGACTGCTTCCTCGAAACTGGAACTGTCAGTGTTAACAAGGCAGCCTCATATGTGTTGTTAGTTCCTGTCCTTCCCACAAACAGGAAGGATGTCTCTGGGGCAAGATATGCACTAGCCCACCTCATTTCGTGTGTGGCTTGTGGCCCTGGGTTCGTGAGACCAACTTTGCAATTGTCAAGTGAGCGCCCTTAGTTTGTTTTGGCAGCTTGCTTTGTGAAATTTAACCAACTGCTGAGGGATGAAAACAAGTGTTGTGAAAACTCCAGAAGTATGGCAGCCTTTCAAATTTGACTGCCATTTCAGAAGCAAAGTTTGAATATCTTTAAAATGCAGACCTAATTGGTAAATGTTGGTAGCTTAATTTCTTGTGTATTTGGCCCCGTTGTGTAGCGGTTATTGCTCCAAGAATTCACTGCACCCAAACAGCCAGGGTGAGTTAATCTCTTTTACTGACCTGGGAGTTCAGAACAGAAACCAAGGCAGGGTAAGAGTTAAAGCAACTGTACAGCAGTTCCCTCCTCTGGTTTTCCCCCTCTACTGCCTCTGTCTGTGTACGTACTATGCCGTTTTTAGAATCTGGACCTCCCTTCTTTCTGTCCACCCCTCACTACCTGTTTGGTGAAACTTAGTTAAGCTCAGAGGCTGAGTAACTCACATGGGGTGCGCAAAGAAGACTGGACTGTACGCAAAGAAGACTTGCTGATTCTCCCCATTCCAGTGGTCAAGTGCGTTTCTAGAAAGGTATTGAATCCTGTGGTGACCTTTAAATCTTAAGGCTATGTGAAATACCTTGTCCAATTCACTCTGAGATGCATTCCTTATACCCCTGCTTTCCAGCTTTGAATAACTGAGTTTGAATGTTAGAATTCTTGTGAGCAAAAACCAAAATGAAGCTTGATTTCTTATACTCAGAGTGCCTTTTAGTTCTGGTTGACTTTGTAGTGCGGGATCAAGTGAAGGATCTTCCTTGGGTGGTTGTCTTTTGATTTATCATCCCTTTTGTGTGGAGATCGCCTCTCATCAGAACTCTGATGAAACCTCTGGCTATTGAACAAGACTGGAACTATTTTTGCAATCATACCTTGAGACTGATTTTAATTGTAAGTTTCAACTGTAGCATGGAGTTTAGGAGAGCAGCACAATCTGCCCTTACTCTTTTACATGCAGGGCAGAATTAGTCTTATCTGCTTTAGACAATATAAAAACAAAAATAGCTTACATTTAGAAAGGGCTGTAGAGGGCGTTTTGCGGTCAGTAGGCTCGCCCTGTCCCTTGACTTTCTCCATGGCTCTTAATCAGTGTATGACTTCTCCATAATCCGTGCTTCCTATTAGCATATAACCTTACACCTTGCCCAAAAGATCTACAGTCTACAAACAGACTCCACTGTAAGAACCAAAATAGCTTACGGAAAGATGTCAGAATGGAAGTGGGATTTAAGCATTGTTACAAGTCGGTGAGAGAGCCGAAGCTGTCGTCAGCGATAGCGCATTTCTGCAGTAGACTTTCTGTCATACTGATACCTGAAATGCTGCATAACTGATTATCTTTACAGGTAACAGTGTGAAATTGTGAATCCACAATTCTCTCATGCACTGAATGTTCCTCGAAATCTACAGAGCTTCTTGTGTACATGCGTATAATTGGCATGTCCTAATGAAGCTCAGTTGCCTGCTCGGATCCTATGAGTTCATGTGTAGATCCTCGCCATATTAATGTCCAGCATTCCTATGCCTTACAGTATTAAAATGGGAAGAGGCTAACTTCAGCCAGATCATGCAGCAGAACGAACCTGCACCTTAGCAGTGGATTAAATGCTTTTGCCAGCTGCTTATCTGGGGCCAAGGCTCCCCACACCTACCCCCGGTTTAAAGTCCATATCTTGTTGGGGTTGATGATGAGGCTTCAAGTCCTGTTCACCAGCTGGGATATTTGCATATGTCAGAGTCTTATTTACTTTATTGAGTTGGACTTGGCCTTGTTTGCTTAACAAGCCTGAAGCAATTTTCTGCCAGGGTGTCATTGGCAGGCGGCTGGCAATTTAGTCCGTTGGTTATTGAGGGACTAGAGCAGAAAAATGGAGGCTGCTGTATTGAGTTTTGGTGCACTGCTTGCACATGCCTGCCTCAGTGTTCCCCAAACTTCCAAGATTCCAGGAACATTTCCCCCTTAATTTAAATTAAAGGCACGCTTCACTGTCATTCATGCAGGTTTAATTTTTGAGTAACAGTAAGAACTGCCCAGTTCTAGACACACCCACCCTGTTTCAGTACGAGTCACTGCTGGGGAGGCAGAACAGTGCCTTGTATTATGTGCTCTTCTGCAGGCACATAGTTTTACACCTTCTCTGGCTTGGGGATTGTCATGTGATCTGATTCCACCTGATACAGAGGGGAAGAACTACCTGCCTTGAGCAAGAACAGTAAACCGTGCAGACATAAAGCACGCCTACTTTCTTTCTCTTCAGCCCTCTATCAGGAGGCAGGGGGCATGGCAACAGGGCCCTCATTCAGGGCTGTTTTGGCCTTTCTACTCTGCCTACCCCCAGTATTGCTGGGTAATTTGGGGCTTGGATGAATCTCCAGTTAGTGCTCCGGGCTGGGTATTGTGGAAGTTCCTCAGAGTTTCATTGCTCCTGTGGGCTGTTAAAACTGAGACTTGTGGCTGACTTTAGAACTTGTAATGTAGAATTATGTACTAAGTGGGCCTAGTTTCATGGGCAAGGGACGTATCGTATTGCAAATAAACAGAAGAAGAAGAAGAGTTGCCAACTTTCTCTACCACTTAAGGAGGAATCAAACCGGCTTACAGGCACTTTCCCTTCCCCTCCCCGCAACAGACACCCTGTGACGTAGGTGGGGCTGAGCGAGCTGTGACTAGCCCAAGGTAACCCAGCTGGCTTCATGTGTAGAAGTGGGGAAACCAACCCGGTTCACCAGATTCATATCCGCAGCTCATGTGAAGGAGTGGGGAATCAAACCTGGTTCTCCAGATCAGAGTCCAGCACTCCAAACCATTACTCTTAACCACTACACCATGCTGGCTCCTATTTTATGGTATTTTTAGTATTGGTGGCCTCGATACATCTGGAAAGGCTCGATATACCGTATATACCCGTGTATAAGCCGACCCGCGTATAAGCCGAGGTGCCTAATTTCTCCCCCAAAATGGGGGAAAATTAGGCACCCGCGTATAAGCCGAGGGTCGGCTTATAACCCCTCCCCCCCCCGCAGACTTACCTTCTGGGCTCCTGGCGGTGGGAAGCGGCGGATCTGGCGGGGGTGGCCTTCCTGCAGCTGCAGGAGGCCCCCCCCCAGGCAGCTCCTGGCGGCGGGAAGTGGTGCGGCCCGGCGGGGGCGGCTGAGCAGCCTCTGGAGGCCGCTCCCCGCAGAGAAAAGGCGGCGGGGGCAGCGGAGCGCCCTCCCCGCGGCCGCAGAGGGCCTCTAGAGGCCTCTCCCGGCCGGGAGAAGGCGGCGGGGGTGGCGGAGCAGCCTCTGGAGGCCGCTCCCCGCCGAGAAAAGGCGGCGGGGGCGGCGGAGCTGCCTCTAGAGGCCTCTCCCGGCCGGGAGAATGGGGCGGGGGCGGCAGAGCGCCCTCCCCGCGGCCGCAGAGGGCCTCTAGAGGCCTCTCCCGGCTGGGAGAAGGTGGCGGGGGCGGCTGAGCAGCCTCTGGAGGCCGCTCCCCGCCGAGAAAAGGCGGCGGGGGCGGCGGAGCAGCCTCTAGAGGCCTCTCCCGGCCGGGAGAAGGGGGCGGGGGCGGCGGAGCTCCCTCCCCGCGGCCTCAGGGGGCCTCTGGAAGCCTCTCCCAGCAGAGAAAAGATGGCGGCGGTAAGTTCCCCCCTCCCTCCTCCCTCCCCCCTCTACCGTATTGACCCGCGTATAAGCCGAGGCCGGCTTTTTCAGCCCTTTTTTTGGGCTGAAAAACTCGGCTTATACGCGAGTATATACGGTAAGTGTTTTGAGTGATTCTAGAATGTCTTCTCCAGAATTTCAGGCAGCATCTCCAGGCTGTGTTTAACTGGTAGCTGTTTTTCAGTGGTGACAGGAAATGTACATGCCCTAGTTCTCTTCTGAGGCTAGGGCATCTTGAAGTTGTGGGTGTTTACCAATGCTCTCCGGGGAGGCAGGACCAAACTTTACTTCCTGTCTCCTCTGGTGGGAAACAGCCCTCGGCTTCCCACTTTCCATCCTGCCTTAGAGGGGAGAGCAGTGTGACTGCACAGCTCTGAGCTAAGTCTTAGATTTAACTCTTAATTCTTCCTAAAAAACTTACCTGTCCCTCCTTATCTATCTTATCCTTATTCTATTCCTCCTACTGGCTTTTAAGCTCCTTCCTTAGCCTCCTAGATCTCTGTCCCCGTTCCCCCCTTTCTCATTTTTCGGGCGGGTAAAATGGCGGACGGGGAAAAGGCGAGAGAGGACGATCTCCTCTCTGTCGGGGACTGTGAAAGTGGGCTGGTCCAATCCGCCCGCAAGGACACTGAGGCTCCCAACGGCTGCTCTCGCTGACCCTTGGTTGAAAGAAGCCCGCAAGAGCCTTTTAAGACGGGCGAGGAGGTGGCCACGGCAAACTGCAAGGGAAAAAAGGCGCGAAAGACCGTGTCGCTGCCGGGAGCCGCAAAAAAAAAAAAGCGCAGGTCAAAGTCAGCTTTCTCTTTCAAAACTGGGAAATCGCTCCAAGTGGCTACCAGCGGGAAGGGTAAAGTAAGACTCTCTGCTTCAGCAGTCCCCTTCCCTGCGCCAAAGCCTCTTTCCCCACAGAGTTAGGTCCCTCCTCCGCTACCAGAGTCGGCTGCAGGGACACAGATTATCATGGATGCGGAGGCCGCCATTATGAGTCCCTCTCTCTCGGGGCCATCTGCAGTTGGGAACCCAGCTACCCTCGAACAAGTCTCTGTGTTGTTTAATACTGCCTTAGAAAGACAGTGGCAATTCATGCAGTCCATGCTACCTTGTTTCCAATACCCCAATGTAGGGGAACAATAGAGTTCTGCGGGCAGTTCTTCCTCCTCCTTCCAAATTCCCAGGCTTGCTGAGGATGCAGTGGGGGGAGCTAGTTCTTCTCAGGATGCCCCTAGACCATCGCCCACTAAAGCAGCCATGAAGTCACGTCCTGCTAAGGTTTCTAACGCACAGCAGGATCCTCCCTCCCCTCATCTGGATTCAGATGACGAGGAAGGAGAGTGATTCCAATGAGGATTTCCCTATAGTTGAAGAGCAACAGCCCAGTCTTTTTGCCACTGAGGATTTTCAGGGCCTTCTGGCCAGAGCCTTAGTTGCTCTGGATCTTAATGAAGAGACAGAGTTGATAGAGGAACCTCAGCCTAAGTTAAAGAAAGGGGTTAAGGAATGCTTTCCCAGGACTCAGGCTCAGAATAACACTGTTCCTTTCCCTGAGTTTTTCCAAAAGGCTGTTAAATTGGAATGGGAGAGCCCTGCCTCTAACAGGCAATTCCCTGCTAATCTAAGAAAGCTTTATAGATTGGCTCCTCATGCCACGGATCTGTTAAAGATCCTTTTAGTTGAAGTTCCAGTGGTGGACGTTCAAAACCCCGGCTTAGTCTCAGAAGACGGGAGTGGTTCCATTAGGCATCACCTAGACAGGAAAACAGAGTTCCTCACTTGTAAGGCCCATGAGGCTGCGGCTTTGCCCATTCAGGCCAGTGCCACTACCTCAATATTTGCCAGAGCTTCCACGACATGGATGAGGAAACTTATCCAACTGATCCCGGAGGACAACCGCAGGGTTACAGTAGGTTGGGACAGAGTTTTCAAGGCGATCTCCCTCATGGCAGATGCCTCCCTTGATTCCATGTCTTTTTCCACCAGGTCTATTGCATCCCTCTCCACCATCAGAAGGGCTCTATGGCTAAGGCCTTGGCAGGCCGATTTTAGATCAAAGGCGATTTTAATGGTTTATCCCTTACAGAGCGGCCGCCTGTTTGGCAAAAAATTAGACAACATAATAGTGGAGACTAGGGATAAGAAAAAGGCACTCCCTAAACAAGTAAGGAAGGGCACTAGGGGACCCTCGTACCCTTCCTTTCGGCCTTACAGACCAACTCCCAGAGATAGGTCTGACTATAGAAGGGGCTCCTGGTCTAATAATAGAAACTCCTTTCACAGAGGGGGGAAGTTTCAGAGGCAAAATCAACAGTTCAGAATGGAGAAAGGGGACAAGTTCCCCAAAACCAATCCCCAGTGACACCAGTGCATTACATGTGGGGGGGAGGCTGCAACATTTCCTACACCGATGGCTAGCCTCAAACCCAGACAATTGGGTCCTCAGGGTCGTCTCCACCGGGTATCTCATAGAGTTTTCAAGGACTCCTCTAGATCGTTTTGTTCAGTCCCCCATGTCACTGAGGAAGGAAAAATATCTAAGAACCATAAGGGCCAACCAACACCTTTACAACATCAAAGCCATAGAGCACGTGCCTCCAGAGGAGGCCGGTCTGGGCGTGTATTCAATTTTTTTCACAGTCCCAAAACGAAATGGAGACTGGAGGGCTATTTTAGACTTAAAATATGTCAACAGAAGAATTTTCCCAAAACATTTCCACATGGAGACCCTCCAGTCTATAGTGGAGTCTCTCAGGCCACACACATGCATGACTGCGGTAAATCTCACAGAGGCCTATTTGCATATTCCCATAGACCCTGCACACAGGAGGTTTCCCCTCTTCACGCACAGACACAAGCACTGCCAAGTCAGGGCCCTCCCTTTTGGACTGGTCTTCCCCGCGCATTTTCACCAAGGTCTTGGTGACCATCATGGCCACCTTAAGGCAGGAGGGAGTCCAGGTACACCCGTACCTGGACGACATCTTCATGTGCGTGCGGTCTCAGGACCAGTCTGCATGACACACAGAGAGGGTCATTCAGGTCCTGGAGGAACATGGCTACCTGGTAAACACAGCCAAAAGTTCCTTGGTCCCCTCAAATTAATGTTGCATCTTGGAGTGGTCATAAATTCGAATACAAATTCCTTCTCATTACCACAGGGGAGGATAGACAAAATCTCCAGAATAGCCAGGGCCATCTATAGGACCAGGTCACCCCTACTCATGCTCCTTTCAAAACTAATGGGGCTCATGGTATCCTGTATGGCCATAGTACCATGGGCCCGATTTAATTCCAGACCTCTTTAGTGGCTCCTGCGCCCGTATCAGAAGAATATAACTCAAAAGCGGGACAGGCCTATACTGATTTCAGAGAAGGTGAGACTCAGCCTGACCTGGTGGTATTGCTCCAGCAACCTACGTCGAGCAACACAATACCTGCACGAAGATCCAGTCCAGCTCTTCACAGATGCCAGCCTGGAGGGGTGGGGGGGCCACCCTGCAAGACCAAATAGCGCAGGGACTCTGGTCCCCACAAGACAAGAGATCTCACATCAACTTGCTGGAAATCAGAGCCGTCAAACTGGCTCTGTTCCACTTCAGCTCAACCTTGCAGAACCATTGTGTTCTCGTCAGAACGGACAGTATAGCCGCATAGGCTCATCTAAACAAACAGGGGGGCTCAAAATCCTCAGTCCTCCACAAAGAGACCGAACTGATCTTCCAGTGGGCCCAGAACAACATCAGGTCCATCAGAGCAGAGCATATCAAGGGCTCCCTCAATGTGCAGGCAAATTGGCTGAACTGACTATCGTTAGACAAAGGCGAGCGGGCCATCAGTCAGGAGACCTTCAAATACATCTCCCACAGGTTTGGAACCCCAGTATTGGATCTCTTTGCCTCAGTGAGCAACTCCAAACTTCCGAGGTTCTGCTCCCGGTACTTCCATCCAAAAGCGGAAATGACCAATGCACTTCTGTCCCCCTGGCCCAAAGGGATGCTATATGCATTTCCTCCTCTACCCATTCTTCCCAGAGTGCTCAGAAAAATACAGCAGGAGAGGGCCAGCGTTCTCCTAATAGCTCCTTATTGGCCTCGCAGACCTTGGTTCGTCACCCTGAAACAACTGTCCATACAAGAGCCTTGGAGGATACCACCGGAACTGACCTCCCTTCAACAGGGTCCATTCTTCCACCAGGACCCCCGTTGGTTCTGCTTAACCATATGGAACTTGAACGGGGACGTCTTTTAGATTGCGGCTACTCCTCGGAAGTCATAAATACCATCATTGAGGCTAGAAGGCCAGTAACAAGGCGCATATACGACACCTCTTGGAAGGCTTTCGTTCGATGGTGCCGTAGAAAGAATGTGTCTCCACTCAATCACGGAGTTGGGAAACTTCTGGAATTCCTTCAAGACGGGGTTAAAATGAATCTCTCAGTGGCCATGTTGAGACGACAAATTGCAGCCATTACCACGGTCATTCCAACGATCGAAGGTTGGCCTACATCTAGACACCGCGACATACTAGCCTTTCTGAAAGGTGTAGCACAATTGAAACCTCCAACTATCCATCGTTTTCCTACGTGGAACCTCAACACGGTCCCTTAAGGCTCTTACTAAGATGCCTTTTGAGCCCCTCAGGTCAGTCCCTTTGAAGTATTTGAGAATGAAGGTTCTATTTTTAACGGCTATTACTTCGGCCCAAAGAGTATCCGAACGGAGAGCCCTTTCCATCCGCAAAGGACTATGTACCTTTCACAAGGACAAAGTTGTGCTAAGACCAGATCCCACCTTCCTTCCTAAGGTGAATTCTTCTTTTCACTGGGCACAGGAGCTCAATTTGCCATCTTTCTGTCCCAATCCCTCCTGTTAGAAAGAACAACAATGGCACACCCTTGATATGCGCAGGGCTCTGTGCATCTTCATCAACAGAACCGCGGAGTTCAGAAAATCAGACGCCATGTTCATTTCCATATCTAATCCAAATAAAGGTCAGAAGATGTCGGCGGCTGCCATCAGCTACACTCTGAAACTATGCATCACCGAGGCATACAAAGCCAGTGACACACCGATCCCAGATGGTATCACCGCTCATTCCTTGCACAGTGCCGCCACCACAGCGGCCTTCGATAAACAAGCACCAGTAGACGAGATCTGCAGGGCTGCAGCCTGGTCCAATGTTTTTACCTTTATTAAACATTATAAGAACAACACATGGGCATCAGCCCATGCGGCCTTTGGGCGCAGGGTACTACAGCACATAGTAGAATAAACAGTTTTCCTTTCCCATCTGGGTTGAAGCTCTTGCACGTCACAGCTTCAAGATGTCCTAGCCTCAGAAGAGAACAGAGCCTTGATTACTTACCATGAGGGCTCCTTCTGTTCTGAGGCGACGGGCATCTTGCCCACCCGGTCAAATGTACGTTACACAGTAGGCATGGTGGGACACACAGTTGATTATGTTACCTAGTTCCCTTAGTTCTACTTATGGGGAGTTCAGAATGTATCGGGCTCTGTTCTTATCTTGACTTTACCCAGTTTTTTCTTAATACTAATTATACTGTTGGAAGTTTTTCCTCTTTACCTTTCTGCTGGAGTTTTTTATCTTGACAAGTCTGAAAGTGGGAAGCTGAGGGCTGTTACCCGCCAGAGGAGACAGGAAGTAAAGTTTGGTCCTGCCTCCCTGGAGAGCATTGGTAAACACCCACAGCTTCAAGATGCCCACCGCCTCAGAACAGAAGGAGCCCTCACGGTAAGTAATCAAGGCTCCGTTCTCCCAACGCCCCCCCCTCTCATTTTTCTAGAGAATAATTTAGTCTTGTTTACACCAAATGAAATCCCCTGGACTGGTGCTGTGGCACATTATCTTTTGGCCTAGAAATGTTAGTCGTCATCTTTATAAGCTAAAAGTGAATAAATAATGTGGTTGCTGATCTTGAAAAGTTTCCTAATCAAGAGAACAAAATGTTAAGAAAACTACTCTGGAATGTTGTGTTAAATGCTTCCAAATTCTCTTGCAGTAGATAACTTTCACATCTTAGCTTGAGTCACCTGGGTAGGGTTGCTTCAATTTCTAGGGAAGAGCTTCATTTAAATGTACATATGTATCGAACTGTGTGTGATGTAGGCATTGTGCAGCTTGTAACACAGTTCTTTGACAATATCCCTGAAAGTTGTGGGTTCAGTTGTTGATATTACACAGTCTATATCCAGTCCATTTAAGCTGCAAATTGATTAGAACATTGATCTAACTTGTTTGAAAGGCAACCATGGTAATAATGGCAGATCCATTCTGTTCTGGGTAGGCTTATGTTGCCTCCTATGGAATGGTTTTGGAATCTGTCAATCACAACTTCTAGCTAGAAGTAGGAGACCCTTTTAATTCTTGTAGTGTGTTCCCAACATCCATTGGCAGCAGAGTGGGCTTATTTTAAATGATCTAGCTATGTTTGTGGGTTAAGATGGGAAGTAAATGTCAACACCATTTGCTTGACAATCATAAAGTACATGGCCATTCACTTCCCACCTTAACCCACAAACAAAGCTAAATCATGGTCCTCATTTTAAAGTAAGCGATTGTGCTTAGTTTCCTTATATAGTGCCAAGGCTGCAGGAACAAAGGAGCGGAATTCAAAATTTAGGGAGCTTTATTTAGTTACAAACAAGTGTGTATTGTTATAGCAGCCAGTTAGTGTGCATGCTTGTTCAGGCAGTGTACGATTGACAAAAAGGGGAATGTGATATTCTCTTGGCCCTAACTCAGGGATTTAAAGAATGGATTAATTTCTTTGAAGACAATAATGCAAAATCCAGGTTTGAATCTCCACTTGTGTCATGGAAGCTTGCTGGGTGACCTTGGGCCCGTCACGTACTCTCAGCCTAGCCTACTTCACAGGGTTGTTGTGAGGGTAAAACAGAGGAGAAGCGAATGATGTAAGCCACAGTTTGTTCCTCAGCATGAAAAAGTATTGCTGCTTTTTTGAAGTCTCTAGGAACAAATAGTTAACCACCTAACAATGTTTAACTGAATTCCTGGTGACTTGGCAAAGCTGTAGCCCCATCAGAAAGGGGTGTAGGGTGGGGAGGGACCAGCACCTTTGATTGAAGCCTGAACACCCTTCTATGTATAGGGGAGTGAGCTGATTGTTGCCTTCAATTGCTAGCTTTCTGGCTTCCAGTACTTGAAGCAGGATGCTTTTGAGTTCCTCAAGCACATCTTTCCCAAACCACATGCTACCTTCCAAGTAAGCTCTTGGCCTCTCATCTGGCATCTTGACCTGGAGCTTTGTAACTGGGCAGTATAGCTCGGCTCTATTAACCTTGTCACCCCTGCCAGCCTGCTAGCTCCCCGTGTCCCTTAATCTTTCATCCGAGTACTTAAGTGGCCTCCTTGTCTGGTCTGTAGAGTTTGCACTGTGGGTGGAAGTAGCTGGGAATGGGTGGGGCTGGAGAGCGAATTTGCTCCTGGCTTCCTCCTTACCGTTGAAAAATGGGATCAGAGAGGAGGGAGGAAGTTTCGAATCTTTCCTTGGAACTCTTGGTCTCCCCCACCTGGGATTATAGAGTACAGATGTAGAACTGCAGAGCAGATGTGGATGGATGCAGTGGAATCTTGCGTTGGTTTGAGGGATGCTGGTACAATGCAAAGAGTTTGGTGCACAGTGGCTGTTTTGTATGCTTGTCACTCAAAGCTTTGGCTAGATCTGTGCTTGGACTCTGTCCAGGGACCTGGAGCTTTCCATATTTGTGCTCTACTTATATCTGAAGACCTGGGGGAAAGAACAGGGGGGAAATTCTTCCCTAAGAACTTTTCATATTTTTCAAGGGAATAATTAGAAATACTGTGGAGTACTGGACAACTCATGTAAAATACTTGCTCCTTTGGAGTGAGTAAAATGCTTTTTAAGGTTAGGTTTTACACAGGGATTTTTTATGGTTCTCACTCTTCTCTTCCAAGCAGGCTGGATTTGATTTAAATGAAATAGATTTAAATCAATTGTCAGACTAGATCTAAATAATGGTTTTCTACATAAAGACTCATTCTTGCTGTTATAATCTTAATATTTACAACCAGATGAAGGTTTCATTTTTAGAATAATAACTTTTCAGATTATCTTTGCAGTTGTATCAACATTACTGATTTTGTTATAATATTAGAAATACATAGTTCACCTTGCAGTAAGTTTCGTAATTATCTCCAGTTCATTTTCAGTCTTCGGTGCAGTCCCACATTTGGGACTGTGCCTGTGCACAGGCCTGCCACTGGAAACTTTTACTAGCCTCAGGCCTATGACGGGGATGCCTCGCCCACCGAGCCAGCAGACCCAGCTTCCCACCGAAACCACCGCCCTCCTCAGTTCCTTCTTTGCCACCGCCGAGAACGGAGCTTCTTTACCTCAGTGCGACTTCTTCTACTTTTGTTTTTGTGAGTCTTCATTGCCGGCTGCCGCTCAGGGCTTCCTGACCAGCCCCTCCCCCCCCCCACTCTTCTATCCAGCTCTTAATTTGGAGAAGATAACTTTTCGCCTTGGTCCCCTCGGCCGCATGCTGAGGGCCGGTATGGCCCCTAAATCGCCCTTCAAGCGCTGCCCCAAGTGCTCTACTAAGATCCCACACACAGACGAGCATGAGTTGTGCCTGATCTGCCTGGGCGAGGGACACAACGTATCGGTATGCAAGATCTGCCAAAAGTTTTCCACCCGAGCGCGAAATGCTCGCTCCAACCGTTTGAACGCAGAGTTGTGGAAGAAGGCTTTACTGGCCCCATCTCCCTCTGCTGGTTCCGGGACGCCCCAGCGTGCTCCATTAGTGCACTCGGTGCCGTCTGCTCCAGCCCCTGGATCTGGCTCGGACCCAAAGCGCTCGGATCCGACTCAAAATAAATTGGATCTGGTACATTCCAAGAAACACAAGAGCAAGTCCAAACACAGAGACAAGTCGAGCGACTCAATCAGGTCCAGATCCACCCCAGCCACTCCAGTTCCACCTGCGTCGGATCTGAAGCTTCCGGTCCTGGTTCCGCCGAGGACCCCGTCTTTCCATTCAGGATCTCCCCTCCACTCGTTTTCTGATGTGGAGCTGGCGCTACCGGCAGAGACCCAGCAGCCTTCGGATCCGAACACTCTGGATCCGAGACCCTGTTTACAGCTGGGTTTGGTTTCAACGTCTCAACCCAGCATTTCCCTGGCCCTCTTGCAGGATTGGATTGAGTTCTGCCGATTCAAGCAACTCAACCTGCAGGGAAGACCAATGCCACAGGGCACTATGCAGCAGGTGCCTTTCCCATCTACTTCCTATACCCAACCAGTCTCTTTACCGGACTCGGATCCAGAGGATTTTGAAGCCCTGGCATCTGTAGACAGCTCAGAGGGCGTGTCTGAACCCTCTCCTGATGAGCAAGTGGGGGATACTGAAGCGGTCTCCCCTTCAGAGGATCTCTGCCTGAGAACCGAACAGATGATCCGGATGGCTGAGGCACTGGAAATTAATGTTGCCACCTCAGACAACAGACCTAAGGATAGGATCCTTAGCCAACTGTACCCCGATTCCCTGGGTATTGCAGCATTCCCAATACTAGAGGGCTTATCCAATATTACCAAGACAGTATGGAAGGAGCCGGCCTCCACTCCAGCTTCCACCAAGAAAATTGAAACCTTTATAGGGTAAAACCAGACTCTGCTAAGTTCTTGACCATCCACCCTCCCCCATCCTCCATTGTTATGGGAGAAATGCAAATGAGACAGAGGCAAGGCCAGCATTCCACCCCTGCCGAGAAGGGGAGCAAGAGGATGGACTACTTGGACAGAAAAGCTTATACTTCCTCAGCTCTTAGCTTCAGGATTGCAAACTACCAGACAATAATGGGGGGCTACCAGCTCTTTCTCTGGGAGAAGGCCACCCCCCATCTGGAACTGCTACCAGAGGAATCCAAGGCCTCACTTGGACTTATTCAAGCTGAAGCAATTCGCCTGTCCAAGCAGGTGATAAGTGCAGGCAAGCATGCTGCGGAGATTGCAGCTCGGTCTATGGCTACTGCGGTCACCCTAAGACGTCATTCTTGGCTGTGTAATACTGCATTACTGCTGGACACTAGATCTCAAATTGAGGACCTGCCATTTGAGGGAGTCACATTCTTCGCCTCAAATACTACAGCGTTCCTGACCAACATCAAGAGAGATTGCCAGATGGCTAGATCCCTTGGCATCACACCTACCTCTAATCCTCAGAAGGAGAGATTCCAACCCTGCCAACAGGTTTTGCCTCGCCTTTCTACAGAGGACAAAGGCACCAGAGATACCAACTGTATCCTCAGCAGAGGCAATTCCAGCATCAACAATACCAGCAAGGTCAATCAGGAAAGCGTAGACCATTCAACAGGCAGAGGCCCCCCAGTGGTCCTCAGACCAAGGACCAACAACAACAACCTTTCCAGAGAGTCTGACTATTACAGCAAGCCATCCCAGAGGAGTTTCCCTTCCTCAAAAGACTGGCTAAATATTCTGATGCATGGCTCTCCATTTGCAATGATTCCTGGGTCTACAAAATCGTTTCAGAGGGCTATCACCTTGAGTTTAAAGTTATTCCTTCTTGTGTCCCATCCAGTTTGGCAAAGGACAACCCATTCCCAGAGTTTGCCCCACAGTTGCAGGAATTATTGCAGAAGGGCGCAGTTCAACGTGTTCGCCCTGAATGTTTTGGGTTCTTCTCTAGGATCTTTATGGTGGAGAAGAAAGACGGAAGTTCTAAACCTAGTCTAGACCTCAGAACTTAATAAATGTTAGAGAGTGTCAAAATTCTGTATGGTTTTGTTACCATCTGTTATGGAACTGCTCACCCCCAATATTTGGTTCGCAGTCCTAGACTTAAAGGACGCGTACTTCCATGTGTCTATCCACCCCTCACATAGGAAGTATCTTATGTTCCGCTACGGTAAGGAGGTGTTCTGTTACACCGTTCTTCCCTTTGGTTTGGCTACTGCTCCATGGGTGTTTACGAAACGTGTAGCTGTAGTCTCATCTTCGGAGTAAGGGGTGGAGCATCTTCCCTTACCTAGACGACTGGCTTATTACAGCCAACAGTCCTGATACCTTAAGGTCCCATATAGATTTGGTTTTGACCACTTGCACCTCCCTGGGCCTTTTGGTCAACTGGAAGAACTGGTCAACTGGTCCCCTCTCAGAAGGCCCAGTTTATAGCAGCCGTCCTAGAGTCCACTAAGGGGAGGGCCTTCCTCCCACTGGAGAGGGTGAGGGCTATTAGGTGTCGAACGTTTCTTACACTGTAGACTCCAACCCGTTATAGACATCCAGAGACTGCTGGGCCTCATTGCTTCCACGACAACAGTAGGGTGCTAGGCTGCAGATTCGCTAGGCAGCAGATGAGGGTTCTACAAAACTGGTTCTTTAGGGTTTTTGACCAGTTCCGCCACTCGCAGTGGCACAGACTTTCCATCCCCAGGGCAGTCTTGAAATCTCTGGGGTGGTGGTTATGAGAGACAAACTTACTCGCCAGTGTGCCCTTTGGTTACTGGAACCTGTACTTTACACTACTTACTGCATAGATAGAACAAAGCAGTTCAGGAGGTCTAAGAGTCTCTTTATTTGCTATCAGGGCCCTAAGAAAGGGAAAGCTGCCTCAGCGCAGTCCATCGCTAGGTGGGTGGTATCGGCAGTCAGATCTGCATACAGAGAGGCAGGCAGGACATGCCCCCTAGAAGTCAGGGCCCACTCAACTAGGGCCCAAGGGTCTTCAGCTGCTCTTCACAGGAAGGTACCACTCCTAGACATCTGTAAGGCAGCAACGTGGTCAAGTAAATGTTGCATGAATATACAGCCTCATGCTACAGAACTAAAAATGTATCCTTATTTCACGATGAGTAACCTTTGTACTATAATGTATCTTAAGTAGAAAACCATCTTTAGATAGTTTTTTCCTCAAAAAGCATTTTATTCACACACAAAAAAGTACCCCTTCACCTTCCAAACTGATGCCTCAGGGTACTCACCTGAGTTGCACCATGAACCATTGAAGCCACATTTTCCTGCACTGCTTCTGCAAGCCGCCTATCACTTTCAGAGTAGGGTAGGTGAATCCCCTCAGCATATTGCCAGTTGTGCCAGAGGGGTAAAAAATTCCTGCCTGGTCCCCAAATGGGAGACTAGCTTGCACCTGTGTTCACTTTCCCAAAGATGGAGGATCAGCTTGACGCAGACCCATATATGCCTTTTTGTTGGGCCGGCCTCTCTTTCCACGTCAGCCCCAAGGCATGAATGCTGATTGGCCCTCTGTTCCCACCACTGGCAGCCAAAACACACCCCTCCCCTCACTTCTTTGAATGGGGTGGGAATGGGATGGCCTTTGTGCTAGTGCATTCCTCTAGCAGTATAATTTGAAATATTCAGACTGTCAAATGTCTGAGAATTGTCAGTTCTCAGGCAAGCATGAAGCGTATCTCTTGGTTCCAGTGTGTGTGTGTGTGTGTGTGTAAAGTGCCATCAAGTCGCAGCCAACTTACGGCGACCCCTTTTTGGGGTTTTCATGGCAAGAGACTAACAGAGGTGGTTTGCCAGTGCCTTCCTCTGCACAGCAACCCTGGTATTCCTTGGTGGTCTCCCATCCAAATACTAACCAGGGCTGGCCCTTCTTAGCTTCTGAGATCTGACAAGATCAGGCTAGCCTGGGCCATCCAGGTCAGGGCTTCGTTACACAGCATATAACTGATCCTCTGCTTTATACAAGGAAAGTGATATGGCCACATAAGCGCTTTCAGAGCTTGCTTACATGATAAGGAGTCCCAGGGTCACTGGAGAGGCTGTTTAAATGCCTTATCATAGGTTCTCAGCTCTCTCTGTTTAGAGAAGACACATTTTCCACTTAGATTAAGTCACTGATGCTTTAGGCTTCCTGGAGTTACAGCCTCATGATAAAACCAAGGGACTGTGTCATCCACCCTCCTAGTAGGAATAGCCATGTTCTCTTTTCCCCATCAACCTTTCTTGCCTGATACTGCCTCTTTTTCCCTCTATCTCAAGCAGTTATCAATGTGAAGCCATGTATTACATGTTAGCAATTCTTCTCTAATAAGAGGAATGCTGTCCAGTGTGATGTTTGTGAAGATTAGTATTTATATCCCAGTGTGTGGTTGAACAAACAACTCGAGGCAGGTTATGGCTTAATTTGTGACCAAGGACGTGAGGGCGGCTTTCCAACACCTTTTAAAGGTTGCTTAATTTGGCGTATTTGTTAAAAAAAAAAAAAGGCTTTTGCCTGGGATAAACACGTAGGGTGTGCTAGCCACATGCACAGATTGTAAATGTACTCAAAACAGTGAATTATAATTGCTATTACTCTGGCTCTTATAACATGCCAGAGAGGCAGAGTTGATGGGGCCAGTCCTGGAAAGTCCACCTGTAGTTTTTATTTCTCCAAGATGGTATTGTGCTACCTGCATCCCCAATCCCTGTGCTCAGTCCATTCATTGTCTTTCTCCTCTACCTATAAAATTCAGGGCTAATTGTACACAGCACAGCTGGGAGAAGGATGGTCCCCTCCCAGCCAATGGTAGGAAGCACTCATTTGTATAAAAAGTATCCTCATCCAAAGGTAGGGTTGCCAACCTCCAGGTACTAGCTGGAGATCTCCTGCTATTACAACTGATCTTCAGCTGATAGAGATCAGTTCCCCTGGAGAAAATGGCAATCTCTTGGAATGAACTTGGCGGCCCTAAAGGCCTGCAGTCACTTATTTCCTTTGCATAAATCAAGGTCCACGGTCGCCAGTGATGTGATCAAGTATCTGCTTCCCTTCATGTGTTGCTGAAAGGGACTTCTGATTTAAACAAATCAAATTAAACAGAGTAGCTGAGGGTAAATGTGCCTTTCACTTGATCACAGAATGCTGCAGGTTTGGTACTGCCCCAAGGAAACAGGCCACCTTGAGTGCTATGTTGTAGTAGAAGACAGGGATGAAAAATGCTCTTAACATAAACACTCTTAAACCAATTGGATCACTTTAAACACACTAAGGGCAGAGTCTGTTGGAATTCCTGAGGGAGGGCTATGGAGCATCATGGAAGCAGGAACATCTGTCTTGGCAAAGCAGAAGAATTTTTGAAGATTAAAGCCCCCTTCCAATCAACAATGATTGCCAGTGTTAAGAAGGTGGTGGCAGCGCGAAAAGTACAGGGGTTAGCCCAGAACTATTGAAACCCTCTTGAAACAGTTGAGCTCTTGTGTTAATGAGCCTGTTTCCTGCAGGAGCTTGTTTTGGACTATTTACTCTTTATCCATGATGATGTGTTTCCCAGAGCTACATTATTATAGTGAGATTAGTGCAGTGGGGCACGGAGCCAGCTTGGTTTGCTGCTGCTGCTCAAAGGATCCTGAAATGAAATTAAGAGGTATTTTACTGGCACGTAGAGACAGACCAACATTGTTATTAGTCTAAGGTGGTTTGGGTCTTATATATTTTCCCATGTTTTCTAAGCATCCCATGTGGCCTTTCTAGTAACAATAATCCTGTGTAAACCGTAACTTAAAAAAAAAAAGGCCCAGCCAGAGTACACTAAGTGTGATTACACAATTCTAATTTCCTTATCAGTTTACTTGGTATACCTTTGCAGCTGAAACTTGGTTAGTAAGGGTGCATCCGTGGTTCACATGGGAGGAAAAAATACTGAAAAAAAATCAGGGTTTCTGATTCTCTTGATTCAGTTGATGTCAAGTTCGTGAGGCTAGGTCTAAGTGGCTGATGTTCTGTATCTGGACAATTTATTGCAACCATCATATGACTTTAGTTGCTCAGAATGAGGGAAAGGAACTTGCACAGGAAATGTTATTGGGCCTTTAGGACTTAAAGGGAACTTAAGTTTTGAAGGAAATCAAGCTTTTGCAAGTCAGAATGATTCATTTGCTTCAGAATCCTGCAAGATGTGCAGCACTGTCAGCAGGGTTTTTCCTGGAGAGCTGTAACTTCCTCGAGAAGAACTGACCCTTTATAAAACATGGTAACAGTGAAATAGGAGCCACATCCAGTCTGCAGAGACTTGGAAAATGAGTAATAGAATTCATGAAAAGGAGAAACCTAGTGTATTCTAAACCGCAATAAGTATTAGCATCTCTATTAAGTGGCAGCCATCTTGGGGTATCATTAAAGAGTAGCAAATGGTTGCAGTAGTTGTGTTGACCCAACTGGTAGCCTTGGGTGGTTTTGTCTCAAGCCAAGTTAGATGTTAGGGCAGCAGCTCAGACTTGAAATGTAAAAATACACCAGTCATTTAGCAAGAAGAAATGGGAGTACAACGTCAAAAGCACAACGTTGAGGCTGCTTTTCAATCATTCTAATGCAGCATGTAATAGTCTTCAATAGCATGCATTAAGGAATACCACAGCCACATTAATGCTGGCATAGTTTACGTTTATAATAGTTAAAGTTGCCTTAATTATTCTGTTGAAGACCTCTAATTCCTAACACACCCACAGCTGCACCTGTAACCCTTCTATTAGGATTTCAGTGGACTTTTACCAGAATGTAGCCAGCTTTATTCTTCACTTTTCCTTCCATATATTATTTGCTTAAGGCTGATACCATGAGCCCCCTTTGGTCATAAGATGCAGCTTGAAATTCCAGTGCATGTCTGATCCCTGACAAATGACAAGGTGCTTGCGCAGCGACAACCATAAGCAATTTTAAGCTCATTGTGACCCCCCCCATGTTTGAAAGATGAAGTCTGCTACATTATGCAAAAAAAGGAGAAATTTTGCATGTGACCAGGGACCAGAGGAGGTGATGTCTAGCTGTTTACTGTGAGTTATATGAACTAGGTTTTGATTTCTTGGCTACTGAACTCTTGAACAAAATGGGTCAGAAGAGGAAGTTGGTTTTTATATACCAATTTTCTCTACCTTTTTTCTTTAAGGAAAATCAAACTGGCTTACAATCTCCTTCCCTTCCTCTCCCCACAACAGTCACCTTGTGAGGTAGATAAGGCTGAGAGAGTTCTAAGAGAGCTGTGACTAGCCCAAGGTCACCCAGCAGGCTTCATGTGGAGGAGTGGGAAACCAACCTGGTTCACCAGATTAGAGTTCACCTCTCCTAACCAATATACCACGCTGGGTCTCTATCAACTATCAAAACATCCTGCACTGAGGCAACTCAATGGCAAACTGCTCATTAGCAATAGTTTTTTCTTCCATCTCTTTAGAATGTAACCACAGTGTAAAGTTGCTGTTTAAAAAGCAAAATTGTTGTGAACACAGTTGCATTCTCTTTCTTTATAGTAACTACCAGCATGTGGAATAGTACCGAGATATTGCCTCTGCACTTGTATGTAGAGACGGGAAGCCCTGAAAAAGAGATATATGTTTTTTGCCAAGGACTTTAATGTCTTGAGTCGAAAAGCTGAGAAAAATTGAAACTTTATGAACCATTTTCTTGAGGGAAATTTATAATACTTGAACTGCCTCTTGCTCCCCCAGAGCTGCCTAATCACTGTTTTATAGCAATGCGTTCTCCAGACTAGGCAGTTAATTCTGATATACCACAGACATGTGCAACTCGGAATCCTCTCACCTGCTTCAGATTCCTCTCTCTTCTACGGCATTTGAAAGAAGCGGGTCTCTGGCCAACAGTAAGTTAGCAGGATGCGGAAAAAACCAAGCAGCATGTTTGAAACTGTGGAAACCTTTCAATGCCACGGAAATACTAAAAGCTCAGAACTGAAAGCTATTTAATCCTTAAGAAATTTATTCTGATTAGAGAACCTTAATAGGAGAACCTTAATGGAAGTTTTTTGAAGCATGGGAGAACCTTAATGGAAGTTTTTTGAAGTAGTTTCGATAGCATGATATGAGTGTGACACAGCTAATCTTTGTCAGTTACTTTGGCACTAACTGAGGGTGGCGATGATTACCAAAGAGGTCAGTTTATTCAGTTTCCAGATTATGGGTGGCATTTAACTGTGTAGGGCGTGAAACAGCAGCCAAATTAGTCTTGAAGGTGGGCTTAGGCCCACTTTTCACGGAAGATTTTGATGCTCTCTTGCCATGGACAAAAACAAAAACAAAAAACGATTTAAATGTTTTTTTCATGGCCGCGATTTATCCCCATCAATCTCGATGTAGTTTTGGTTTTTCATGGGAACAAAGAACGCTATATTTGACAACGGTTTGGTCTGTCCCTTTTGCAGGAGGCCTCCCCTTCCAACAAGCTCATTGTTTATGCCTGCCCCCAACTCCACCCCAACTCCGCCCAGCAGATTGCCTCGTGCGGTTCACCAGCCCCAGCGCAAAAAACAAGCACCAGTCCCTCTGGTCTCCATTTTTCTTCCACCCTCGCTCTGTTCTGCTTTTGGAACAGTCAGATTCCAAATTGGGGGGAGGGGGAGGCAACGCTTTCCTCAGAGCTTCCTTCTATTTTCTATAGGTGTGGAACCCATTGCCCTTTAATGACAGACAGGATTGGGGGGGGGGCAGGAATTGCATCCATGTGCCCAGAGAAGTGTTTAGCTGAAAGTGGGAATGGAGCAGCTCCAACCTGTGCCGCTTCAAGAGGTGTGCCTTGGATTTGCCGCTCTCTAGATGCACATTTTCCCCATTCTAATTCTCAAAACTCTTCTTGGGAGCTGATTGTTGAGTTTTGGACGGGAAAAGGGTGCATCTAGAGAGCGGCAAATCCAAGGAAAAACCTCCCGTGCATAAATGGCCACTGTAAACCTCTTGCATTAAAGCAATTTCCCAGAGTGTGTCCCCCCCAGAAGCCCCCTGGCTTGCGCGCTGGCCCTGATCTGACCCCAGTGCATCGTGAAAGAGAGGAGGGCTCCTGGCTTGCGCGCCAGCCCCTATCCAGCCAACGTGCATTGCGGGGGGGAGAGGAAAGAAGGCCCCTGGCTTGCGCGCCGGCCCTGATCCGGCCCCAGTGCATCGTGAGAGAGAGGAGGGCTCCTGGCTTGCTCGCCGGCCCCGATCCAGCCAGTGAGCATGGCGGGGGGGGAAGAGGAAAGAAGGCCCCTGGCTTGTGCACCGGCCCTGATCCGGCCACAGTGCATTGTAAGAGAGAGGAGGGCTCCTGGCTTGCGCGCCGGCCCCTATCCAGCCAGTGTGCATGGCGGGGGGGGGAGAGGAAAGAAGGCCCCTGGCTTGCGCGCTGGCCCTGATCCAGCCCCAGTGCATCGAGAGAGAGGAGGGAGACCCAGAGCAGACTGGCCGCCCCTCTTCAGAAGAGTGATGGGAGGGAGTTTTGACTTGGGTTTTCCGTTCTCAGGATGCATATTTTTCCCATCCGAATTCTCAAAAATCCCCCCTCCCCGCTGGGGTAGAGGGGCCAACAGCCCCTTCCCTTGAACATCTCTCCCCACGGGTCCAGCTGCCCTAGACCGAGCTGCCACCACCACCACCCCCAGTGCGCAAAGCACACATGGCGTGGCCTCGCCGGTCTCCCCCTGGAGCCGTCCGTCTGACGTCCCCCTGGGCTTGGAGGTGTGGGCCCAGCTCCAAGGCCCATCCCGGGCGGGGAAGGCGTGCCGCCTGCCTGCCCGCCAGCCTCCGGGATGGAGGGAGAGAAGTGCCAGGACTCTAGGCAGGCAGGCAGCAAAAGGGGCGGTATTCTTGTCCGAGCGCGAAACTTTCCCAGCCAATCGCCGTTCTTGGGGGAGGAGAAATTAGCCGGCACGGGCAGGGACAATTGTTCCAAACCAAGGAACAAAGGCAGTTTTTTTCATAGAGCTCCGAGCCAAAAACTGCGCAGCAACAGGAAAGAACGGCGCAAAAGTGGCTTGACTTGCCCCGGTTATCCCGCGGCTTTTATTGCTCAACCCGAAAAAAATCTGAGCAGCCATGAATAACCAAAAATTTGCAGCGATGCAAACCGGCTGTAAAACCGCTGCAAAGCTCCGTGAAAAATCCCCCTTAGAGTTGGTAGAAGTTTGAAAGTGAGGTTGTTGCTTCTGATGTATGTGTGCATCCTACTACAGCCTCTAGCAAGCAGGAGTTGTAAAGTTTTTTTTAATACTGTGTTTCTGGATAAGGCTGGCCATAAAATCCAGATGACGCAAGCCTTTTTATTTACTATACTTTTTATCTCTTTTTCCTGTTTCTTCCCCAGCTGTCATAAACGAAGGTCTGTTTGGTTATCTTTAAGAAACTGCTGTGTCTCTTAAGACATAAATAATGGCACATGCATAGTACGTTTTGCATTCTGAAAGAACATTTAAATCTGAAAAAGGGAACATTGCATATTGTTTCACTTTCCCCAGAATTTCCACCATTATAGAAGCCACCAAGTAAAAGAGCATGGTGGCCATAGTGGGGTGGTGGTTGGGGTGAGCATATCGATATGCTGAATTTTAAAAACCCGAAAAATACTTTTTTGGTATTTGAGGGGGGAGCGGTTACTGGCAAAACTGGCAGCAAAACATGGGGCTGAAAAAACGGGCCCAAATAAATGCCGAGGGAGGCGGGAGCATTCCTAATAGCCCCTGTGCCTGCATGCTCTGACTCCACGGAGCACACAGACAGCTGGCTAGAAGAAGAAGAGTTGGCTTTTATATGCCGACTTTCTCTACCACTTAAGGAAGAATCAAACTGGCTTACAAGCACCTTCCCTTCCCCTCCCCCCAACAGACACCCTGTGAGGTAGGTGAGACTGAGAGAGCTCTAAGAGAACTGTGACTAGCCCAAGGTCACCCAGCAGGCTTCATGTGGAGGAGTGGGGAAACCAACCCAGTTCACCAGATTAGCCTCCGCCATTCATGTGGAGGACTGGGGAATCAAACCCGGTTCTCCAGATCAGAATCCGCTGCTAGGAAATCTCCCACCTCCCTCTCTAAGCTGCATGCCAGATCAGGCCTCCCCAGGGCCGAAAAAGCAGACGTGGGGAGGTCCGATCTGTCATGCCGCATAGAGAGGGAGGCGGGAGCATTCCTACTGTGGAGTTGGAGCCTGCAGGCAACAGAATTAGGAACACCCCCACCTTGCCAATTTTTTTGGGAGGGGGGTATTTTTAGTTTTTTTCAGATTTTTCAAAAAATTTCAGGTTTAATAAACCCAAACCCAAAAATACCAGGAAAAAATTGGTGCACACCCCTTATGGTGGTAGCTTTACCACCTTTTCTCCACTATCAGGAGCCTTGGCAATCTTGCTCTGTAGCCTGAACTGCTGTGCCCGTGCTGAAGAAAGAGCAGGAAGGGAAGCCCTTCTGCTCACTCCAAATGCCACAGGGGTTGGCTAAAGGCTCAGCAGTGATGGGGAAAGACAACCCTACATGCTTAGAACTGATCTGGTAATTAAAAACATGTTTATATTAGCAGCTTATATTATTGTATGTGTCATTGCAGTGGCACACAGGGCATACTGTAGTTGTGTGCTCTTTTGGCCGATGGTAACTGCCAGTGCGGCTCTCTGCGAGCCACGGAGTGAGTATCACGTGTAGAGTGTAACTGTCCCAAATGAAGATCAGGCTGCAAACACTCCGCAGACTTGCCTCCAGTTTAACGTTGGTAAATAGCAGCATGGAATCGCTAGCGGTTTCTTGTACTTGCTCGAATAACGTAGTTGTCGATGCAGCATGCATGCGGAAGCTGGCAGCTCTCTGTCTGTTTTTTTAAGACAAGGGATTTGTGGCAGTAAATGGGGATTAAATGCAGCCAGGTTGAAGTGACACATGTTCTTTCCCCGTGGCAGTTTGTCATTTGATACTCCGCAGGGTCTTTACTCTTCTTCAGCTTCCCATTGGGCCTTAGCTCTGGCCCTTCACTTTTCATTCATAGAAAGCTGTGCAGACCTTACTACTGTACTTGGCAGTTTGACTGGCTAAAGGCCGATTTCTGTAATTACGGTTTCCTCGAGATAAAGCTACATAGACCAGAAGGAGTCGAGAAGGTGATAGAAATAGTCAGTGTCTCAATCAATTGCCTCTGAAGTAGGCTCTCACCTACAGAAGCATAGGCCATAACAGTTTTCATTAGTTCTTAAGATGCCACAAGAGTCCTTTTTTTAAAAAAAAGCAGCCGAGTTACAGTATGTCATTCATTAACAATGAGCCACATTCAAATCCTGGCTCGTATGGCCTTGCTGGGTGGCCTTAATTGGTTCACTCTGGCATGCTCTGTCCTTGGTAAAAGAAGAGGCATAGGGGCCAGCATCACATAGCTGAGCATGAGTCACCAGTGCCATAAATTCTTGGCACTGTTTAAAACGTGTTGGATGCGAAGCGGCAAATGTTTAAGAATGGGAGAGAGAACTTGCCCACGAACCCCGCTTTCCCCCTCTTTTTTCCCCATTGGTGAAATCAATGGAGGTGCTTTACAATACAAGTCCAAATGATGTTGTTTTCAGTGGTTTATATCAACGTTAAGCCTTCCGGATTGTATTTTCCTGTACATGTTTCTTTTTGTTTACGATGTGCTACTCTGTGGATGTTGTTTTTGAAGGCTTATGGCCACATACAAATAAATTTTTGCTTCCAATACAAGCCCAGGGAGGAGAGGTTTAAATACTCACTAATATAAACTTGGCACTACATGGTGTGTTCCACAACACAAGGGAGAAAGTGTTGGGTGGGCACCCTTTTCCGTCACTTCTCTCCCCCACCCTTCAAAGGCTCTTTTTAAATCTGCCCCTTTTGTAAGTTCTGCTGTTCCTGACTTCTTGATGTGCAACCCTATTGTGAAGGGTGAGTGAGTAAAGCGTCCTGCCATTCAGTGACTGCAGTAGAGTGACTTTATTTGAGAACTCTTTGTTGGGAGAGCCAGCATGGTGTATTGGTTAAGAGCGGTGGTCTCTGATCTGGAGAGCCGGGTTTGATTCCCCACTCCTCCACATAAGCGGTGGAGGCTAATCTGGTGAACTGGATTTGTTTCCCCACTCCTCCACATGAAGCCAACCTGGTGACCTTGGGTTAGTCACAGCTCTCTTAGAGCTCTCTCAGCCCCACCTACCTCACAGGGTGTCTGTTGTGGGGAGGGGAAGGGCAGGTGATTGTAAGCCGGTTTGATTCTTCCTTAAGTGGTAGAGAAAGTCGGCATATAAAAACCAACTCTGCTTCTTTTCTGTGAGATTACTTACAGGCTGGTTCAAGCTTGGGCTATTTTAGACAGTCCGGAGATACTAGTGTGAAAGGAAAGGGGTAGCTTCTCTCAGCAAGGTGTGTGTCAAGTGGATGTACACTTGTAGAGCCAATGGCATATGACCTCAAAGTGGGTGGTCTGGAGTTCATCACTGCAGGTGCGTACAGCAGGGGATTCTTCTTTATGCTTAGGCTTGCTGACACTCAGGAGAAAAAAAAAGCCCTGCCCCTTTAACAGAGGCTTAATGGATGCTATTTACCAGGTGATGTTGTTCTCTGTGCCTCAATTGCTTATTTCCAATGTGCCTCCATGTAAACCCTCAATTGCTTATTTCCACACATGAAGCAAGGGGCAAGACATTTTTTTTGTCTTGAGGTTGTTTGTGCTGCCTGTCCCAATTTCATTTAATTGGGACAACCAGGGCTTTCAGAGCTGGCACAGGAAAAACCACACCCTCCAATTGCCTGATATTTAAAAAAGCAGGTATGCTTCATTCCCTTCATTTCTTGATCACATCAGTGTCCTGCTTGTGGCATTGTGTTGGTGTTACGCTGCTGAGCTCCGCCCCGGTCCCACTTATTCCTCTGAGTGTCTCTGCTTCCTTCTCTGAAATGTTGGAATTTATGTCTCTAATGTACTAGTTTATTCTTTATCTCCCCCCCCCCCCATCCTGTACAACTGAAATGATACGGTTTAGAACTTTTCAGTCAACATTCTGATCTCTTTAAGGACTGATGTGGAGGTTGGGCTAAAATAGTTATTGACTAGTCTTGCCATCCACAAGAGACAGTAAATGCATCTTTAACTAGCTGTGTACTGTACTTTAGCCTACAATCCTATCTTGTGGCCTCTGGGTAATGAAGAAAACCAGTGTATTTGTAGAACAAGATTTTGAGTCCTGTAGTGCCCCGTGCCACAGAGTGGTAAGCGGCAGTACTGCAGTCAAAAGCTCTGCTCACGACCTGAGTTCGATCCCGACAGAAGTCGGTTTTAGGTAGCCGGCTCAAGGTTGACTCAGCCTTCCATCCTTCTGAGGTCGGTAAAATGAGTACCCAGCTTGCTGGGGGCAAGTGTAGACGACTGGGGAAGGCACTGGCAAACCACCCCGTAAACAAAGTCTTCCTAGGAAACGTCGGGATGTGACGTCACCCCAGGGGTCAGTAATGATCTGGTGCTTGCCCAGGGTACTACCTTTACCTTTAGTGCCTTAAAAACCAACACATTTTTCCACGGTTGTGAGCTTTCATGAGTCAAAGCTCACTTTGACTCATGAAAGCTCACAATATCTAACAAAGCTCACTTTGTTAGATACAAAGTGACCTTTGACTTGTGAGAGCTTATACCCTGGAAAAAAATTGTTGGCCTTTAAGGTTCTTCAAGGTGAAGAGCCAACATACTGTAGTGGTTAAGAGCGGCGGACTCTAATCTGGAGAACCAGTTTGATTTCCTCCGCCTCCTCTCCCCATGGCTACCCACTGAAAAATATCTTCAGGGAAATGTATTTATATGTGGTCCAGAGCAGCTTTGGGTAGTGTATGCGGGAGGGGCAGAGAGTAATAGTAGCCTCTCTTGAGCAAAGCAAAAGTTGGTGATGGGACCAAAGTGTTAGAACCATCTGAAGCTGCTCTGTATGCAGCATTAGACTCCATGTATGTTTTCTTTGCACACATTTTAGGGGTATATATTTATTGGTAGTTTCATTTAACAATTGCAGTTTCCTATAAGTGTAGCCTAGCAAAGTGAACTTACAGTTCACATGCACGCTGCTATTCAAGAGTTTCTATACTAGTGCACACAATAGCCGTGTTCACATGTTACATTGAATGCATATACATCCGGCATGTACAAGTGTACACCGATTTGTAAGTTAGAGCTAACGTGTGTTCACTTTACAGTTAGAACTGGTGTGTGTTCACTTTACAGATAAAACTAGGGACTAGTACCTGGATAAATGTGGGGATTTAATCACATGTTCAGCTGTACATACATTAAATATAACATGAAAATTACTCAATGAATATATAAACATATTAAGTATACACTGTACATCGGGGTGTCTAACATACGGCTTGTGGGCTGGATCAGGCCCTCTAAGAGCTGTTATCCGGCCCTCAAGTCTGCTGACACAGCCGCCACCACCCCAGTCTTGAGGTGTCAGTGATCAAAGACTGTTAAATAAGAGTGTTATTGTTTTAAGCAGGTTTATATTTTAAGTAACAAATAAAGTAAAAAAGAGTATCATTAACTGTCTTTGCCTGTGTCTTCTATAAAGTTTGTATCTCCGGTACTTGGCATTAAATTTTATGGTACACATGGCCTGGCCCAACCAAGTGACATTTTTGGCATATCTGGCCCTTGTAACAAATGAGTTTGACACCCCTGCTGTACATGGATTTTACATGTGTTCACTGTAACTTGCGAAGAGGGCTGCTGTCTTCTCTACATAGGTATAAAGTGGCCTGAACAAAGGAAGTGTCAAAGATATTTAAGATATAGTGTTCAGGAACATGGAATCTGCTCCCTATATTGTGTTGTATAGAATCATACATTTACAAATGAGAGACAGATTTCTTATAGAATTCTTAATGTGATGGATGGCAGAGTTCTATGTAGAAACTAGAATATTCTAGCAAGGACCCAGTTGATCACAAGGGATGACGCCATGGGTTCAGTAGATGCATAAGAAACCAGAAATGATGCTAAAGTCCAGTTTTACTCCCATCCGACTCTTGGGGCTTTTCTTCACGCCTGACTTACTCCTGATTTTCTTGGCAGTAGGTCCTTGAGCATTGGAACCAAGGCATGGTTCTTCCACATGTCTGCATTTTCTTCCTCCCTCTGCATTTTCGCAGTTGTCGAGTCAGTTTATTTTCTTCTGCATATGCCTTCAATAACCAGGATTTTCAAGGGAAGGTGGTGTCATCATTGGTAGCATCATAGGTGGTGTCACAGCACCCCTTTTATTTTTTTATGCTTGTTTATATCAATATAATGCCTGCATTTCTTTAAAAAGGCACAAAGATATCAATATATGCTATAATGATAAGTCAAGCAGGTTCTCTGAATTCCCAGCTTTTATTAAAAACAATATATTGATCCCTTTCCCACAAAATCACACAAGGTTGGAAGAGACCACAAGGGCCATCCAGTCCAACCCCCTGCCATGCAGGATCCCGCAATCAAAGCGCTCCCGACAGATGGCCATCCAACCTCTGCTTAAAGACCTCCAAAGACGGGGACTCCACTCCGAGCAGGGCATCCCATACACCTTTTTCCTTATATCTCTGCAAGGGAATGGGATAGAGACTTAACGTTATAAAAATGAAAGCTGGGGATGCAGAGAACCTGCTTGACCTGTCACTTTGTACTGCTGATAGTTTGAGGGGAGAAGTTAATGTTTTTTATTAGGATTTTGATGCAGCTTTTTGCTTCTTTGTATCAAAACAAAATCCCCTAGAAAATGCACAAAATGTTAGAATCTGGGATTCAGAGACATTTTACTTTGCTGAATTGTTGTCTAGGCTAAGGATATTCTCCCCCAAAGGCCTCCCCCAGAAGCCTGGAAGGTGTGCCTGGTATACGTAAAGCAAAGCCAATCTTCTGCTTTGCACTCACTTCTCTTTCCACATTAGGAAACCTTGTAGGTGGTGAAGGAATCTTGGATAAGAATTTGCTGTAGAACTGGGTGTTGGTTGGCTTGTGTTAGAAGAGCTTGTATCATGGATTTTTTCCCCCTTTTCACCAGAGCCTCTTCAGCAATTACATAAGCATGGGGTATTTATAAAGAGAATCTTCATTGACAAATGGCTAGGCAGCTAAAATGGCTGATTTACTGAGAACTGTCCTCCGTCTAATGTAGGAAGTTCATGATCTCAATGTGGACTCTAATTATTGCTTATGTGGCTCTGTAAAAATTACCATGGCTGGTTACAATGATCTCTTGTGCTCTGTGTTGACAATATGCTGCTTCCAATTTACTTAGACTGTTCAGCAGGCAGAAACATTATATTTTTTATTTGGGTTGGCTTAAGAACATAAGAAAAGCCATGCTGGATCAGACCAAGGTCCATCATGTCCAGCAGTCTGTTCATACAGTGGCCAACCAGGTGCCTCTAGGAAGCCCCCAAACAAGACAGCTGCAGCAGCATTATCCTGCCTGTGTTCCAAAGCAGCTAATGTAATAGGCATTCTCCTCTGAACCTGGAGAGAACAGGTATGCATCATGACTAGTATCTATTTTTACTAGTAGCCATGAATAGTCCTCCATGAACATGTCCACTCCCCTCTTAAAGCCTTCCAATTTGGCAGCCATCACCACATCCTGGGGCAGGGAGTTCCACAGTTTAATTATGCATTGTGTGAAGAAATACTTCTTTCATTACATGTTTATGAGAGACTATGTGCATGCAGTGATCCCCTACTTGCTACCTGTTTAACTCTTATATCAAACTCCTAAACTTTTGTATCAATGAAGAAATAGGCAAAAAAAAAGACTCTTGTTCAAGCTATGATTCTTATCAATTAAGGGTACATAGGTTTTCCCTTTAGAGAAAAAAGGAAATGAAATGGCAACACACTTGTATTTTTTTTCCGGCTTCAGATGAGTATCTGACTTCTTTAAATTTTCTAAAACAAAGTACATTTTGAAGGCATCATCTGAGTTACCAAAACCAGCGTACTTAAACTACAGTGTTCCTGATGAGCTTGGGATGGATTTCGGTGCAGTGTTTCATGTTGGTGGGATGTGCTGTAATTACATGACTGCTGCCCAAAGAAACTCAGGTCCTCTGTCACTCGTTTGGTTTCTGTATCTGCCTCAGAGGAAGTTCTGGAGGCTGGTGGGTGTGCCAGCTCCTCTACCCTAGAAGCCATCAGTGTGGCAACGGTTATTAATGAAATGTAGCCACGGCTACCAATGAACTCCCTCCGAGCTGACGGGAGAAACTGTTGGGTGGTGACACATGAGGCAGGGTGGCCTTGCAAGTGACACATTGGGGGGGAAGGAAATGCAGCCCTGTAAGGGAAGGGTGTTACAGACCGGGCCGTTGATGATATCACGACTCTCGGCCAACATTTAATTGAGTGCTAATTTTTAGAGGCCTTGCGATAAACAAATATGGAGTTGATTCTATGGGTGGAGTGACTGAAAGGGTTGTCTGTATAACTGTTGGGAAAGGAAATGATTTTATCACTTCCGATTTTTAACTCCTTGATTGCTTTAGCATGCTTTCATGTCTAGATCACTGCTTCTTAAACTGTGGGTCGTGACCCCATATGGGGTTGCGTTACTGAATGTGGGGGTAAAATTCGGCAACAGTAAAACCAAAGAATTGTTTTAAAATAAATTTCTTTATGACTTATTATCAGTAAATGTTTGGTTTGTATACCTATTTTATGTAACTATATACCCGGGGTGCGTAAAAATTTCTTGGATGAAAAGGGGTCGCGAGTGGAAAAAGTTTAAGAAACCCTGGTCTAGATAATATTCTTTGCTTGTTCCTTGCATCATTTATGTGTGACATATGGAGACATGTCCTCTAGTTATGAAAGTTTTCAGTGTATGCTAGGGGCTGAATGGTCTGACGGCTGTGAATATTCCATGTTATT
Organism: Euleptes europaea; assembly: GCF_029931775.1. Classification (NCBI taxonomy): domain Eukaryota; kingdom Metazoa; phylum Chordata; class Lepidosauria; order Squamata; family Sphaerodactylidae; genus Euleptes; species Euleptes europaea. The sequence goes on along the minus strand of NC_079312.1, from coordinate 129,551,428 downwards.
ATTTTTTAATCTATCCTTAGGCAATCCACATTTGGTACAGAGAAACATGGTTTATTCAATTTAAATTTGCCTAATCCTTAATTTGGATGCTTACATTTTTCATAACCAGTCTTAATTTTACTAGTCATGGAAGAAGCAAGGCCCCCGAAACCCTGCCTTCCTGCAACTACATGATCTTACTGTGCTAGCTTTTATACTGAAACAGCTGCACGTGTTGCTCACACATCTGAAGGATATAGTCACAGCCATGAGGGCCAGAAACTTGGTTGAAATTAAAATAGATTTTTCAGCTGCATTTGGTATCCTTTGAGACTTTCTGCATTTTCTCTTTGGCCTGCAGAATCTTGGTGCACGTACACAACATTGCCTGTGTGTGATTTGTCAGGGTGCAAAACACAGAAAAGAAATTTAGATGGTGAAAACAAGCCAGTAGCAGGGTCTCTGGGGTTTGCAATTCTGCTTTCTTTTTTTAGGAGGCGGAAAACATCAACACTGATAGAAAAGTGGGGATGGAAAGTCACTTCCATTCATGCAGTGATGGGGTACTACTTCCCTTTGCCAGATTTCCCATTCTTCGGGATTCAGCAGATATGGTGATATAAAGATTGCAATTTGTACAGCTTCTGTGCTAATTATTTTTGTGAACATGCCCCAGGTTATGAAGGATTGCAGACCCAGACTGATTCCATGTTAAGTAAGCGTTTGCTTCTAAATAGATGCTGATCCTCTTGCCCAGGTTCAGTATAGCTGACATGAAACTGATAGGGAAGGCTGACTAGACAGATGATGAAATAACCGTAAACCATCTTCTGAATGCTGTTTGTGATTCTCTGTTTTAGGATGAACTGCGACCTCGCCTCTGCCAGATGAAGAAGGGCCCCAATGGGTACGGGTTCAACCTCCATAGTGACAAGACCAAGCCAGGCCAGTTTATCCGAGCTGTAGATCCAGACTCGCCAGCTGAAGCTTCAGGATTGCGCCCGCAAGACCGTATTATTGAGGTATAAATGATGGAGTGCTTCAAGGGGCTAAGTATAGGGTGTGTGTAGCTGGATTTTGCCAACTCAAAAAATGCCCAGTATTTCATGGATCGGATTGGCAGGTATCGAATACTGTTCTTGCCTCTTTGACACAATTCCCAGTTCCGCTGTTACCAGTCCCAATAATATCTGGATCAGGCATCCTGTCTGGGAGGCAGGATCAGCTTGGGAGGTGCTCTCTCCCCATTGGTTGGTGGCATGTTGTCCCTTTAAACTTTAAAGGATCATTATTTTCTGAGAGGTAGACTTGGGCCCCTGTAGATTGGAGGCCAGGTCTTCCCATTGAGACCAATGGCCTTTTAAAGTTTAAAAGGCCAACATGCCATGAACTAGGTGGGGGTGGCAGGTATCCTGCCTGATAGTTTTAATTAAATATTGGGAGTATTCTGGAACAACTTTCCAAAATGTTACAATATGCGCAGTGTTTAATAGAAACGATAATCATGCCCTTCCTGTTAAAGAATTAAAATGATAATTTTGCTGGTGTGCGCCCCAAGCTGAATGAGTGATCATGTGCATACAAAACATCATCATTTGGTGGCATGAAAATAGAACATGCCGTTAAAAGACTTGGCAGAGTGAAATGACTGCAGCTTCAAATTTAGCACTAAAATCTTCTATCTCTCCCCCACCCCTCACTTTCATCTGGCAGCAAGATCTACTTGGCTGCTGTAGCAACTACCTGAAGAGCGAAACAGTTCCTTCTCCAGCTGCTGCTTGTTCAGGGCCTCTGTGAATGGATCCTCCTGAATGCTGTTTTTTATTATCATGGTGTTTTACAGAGTAATAAACAGACCAGTCCTAAAAGGCTTGAACTAGGGGGGACAAATGTATTAGTTGTCCTGGCACCAATTACAGCCAGATCTTTTCTGCTGGAGCTGTTCAGGGATTAGCAGTGAAGCCAGGAAAACCTCATTAAAATCAGATTTTCCTGAAGCGATTAGCACAGGATTGCACAAGCCAAGCTGCCAGGTGTGCATAGCCAGAGATGTGCATGGTCTAGATTACAGGCCTGCACCAGGCATGTGATATTGTGTACAGACTGAGAGGCTGTCAGGCAAGCTCACGTGCATAGATTTTAAATGCTGGAAGAAATTTCCCTTGTGTCTTATTTGCCATGGAAGATCTTTCCCTGCCCTACAACTCGAGAGCCTTTTAACTGGCAATGTTGAAGCATAATCTGTGACCAAGGCGTGGCTGAGAACAGCCATTGGTTATTAACGACAATTTGCTCATTGCTATTGGGCTTGACAATTTGGTAACCTGTGGCAAAAGATTTCAGCACTAGCCAGCTGAGTTCTGTGATCATTTTAGCAGTTGTAGAATCCACACACCCTGCACGGCTGCATTTGTTAATCTAGCACTGGGCAGACGTTCACAGCCTTATGGTAAGGATATAATGGGGAGGGGGAAGCACTATACCTGTCTCCTTTGAAGCACTATAGATGCCCAAGCTCCTTTGAGGAAGGGCAGGATCAAGATCCAAGAAATCATCGTAGAGAACTGGCACTGGTTGAGTTCTTGCCATGGTGGAAGAAAATTAGTGTATAAACGTGATAAGAAATAGTGATAATGTGATAAAACTCTAGGCATGACTGTGCTGTACGCTGCTAGACAATGGAAGGAAATGAGCCACAAACATGGGTGTATTCCAGGGTGCTTAACATAATGTGAAGTGACAAATAACTGTAACCACCCCGTGAGGTTGGTGAAAAGGGTTCCTGACAGTCATGGTGAAGAGTTACAGAAAAGTAGTGGCAGCCACAGCATGGCTTGGCAGTCATGTGACTAAGGTTCTCTTGGAAACTGCCTCTCCCTTTCTGTGGTCTCAAAGCATGTTATTGTCTTGGCAGGTGAATGGGCTGTCCATGGAAGGCAAGCAGCACTCTGACGTAGTCGCAGCCATAAAAGCTGGCGGAGACGAGACCAAGCTGTTGGTGGTGGATAGCCTAACGGATGATTTTTTTAAAAAGTGCAAAGTCCTTCCCTCAGAGGAGCATCTGACAGGTGAGGTGTGAGATTGTGGTGGTATCAGTTTTGTACACATTCCTCGCTGTAAGAATGTGGTGGTATCAGTTTTGTGCTATGTAATGGGTGTGTGGCAAGGTGTTTTGAAAATGAGACTGGCTTGGATGCTAATGTTCAAGATGATATTGTTTCTGGGTTAATGTTCTGTCAAATTGCCAGCTACTCATTCAGTATACGTTGCTGCAATTGTGGAGTATCTGAAGAACATACCAGGCCAGTCCAGCTGTAATTCTGGCTCCTGGGAAATCTTGGGTTGCAAACTGGAAGCTGGCCTTTAGAATGTATCCTCCTTCTATTCCCCTTCCTCTGCACATTAACCAAATTTTCCATATGAATGAAACTATGGTTTAAATCATGGTTATGACAGAATCTGGTTAGTATAGCAGCACACATGAACTCTAATCCATGATGAATAGTGGGTGTGCAGGGAGGGCAGTGTGTCCTCAAGGCATGCTCCCGTTTGGCAGGCCAGAATTTTCAGGGACTCAGTGTTGGGTGTCTTCCAGACCATAAATGTGCATTCAAAAAAGATGGAAGGTGACTTTCTTTTCTTCCTATTTGGGATCTTGAAGAGAGCTAGTGAGGAAATGAGTTATCAGCCATTATAGCCAGCTTATTTATGTGCTGTTGGGTAGTAGTGGTTGCTTTATAGGACAGAAGAGTTGACATTCCCACTCTATAGCCTACTTAAAAGTGAGGGAGGGGATATTAACATTGTTCGCTAGAAGGCTAGTTTGTAATGTAGCATTTGCTTGTAGTAAAAGTAGTCTGCAAACAATGCTGTTTAGTGTTTGTTAGGATACGTTACCTACAGCCATTTGAGTGGGTGACTTTGGGCCTACTCCCCATAAAGCCTTTGCAGGGGAGAAGCTAGCTGACCCATATTACATGGAATGTACATAAAGTTTACTGACAGGTCCTTCTAAGCAACATCTGTGTAGAAAAATCATTGTGACCAAGCTTCGTTCCTACCAGATGTTGTTCATGACAAGGAACTTGTCAAACGTGCTGCATGTGATTATATGCTTAATACAGACTTTGATCATTGGATCATCTAGACCAGCGGTTCCCAAACTGCTCCATGGAGCACTCAGTTCTCCGCAGAACATCTAGTGCTCTGTGAAGAGATTGGAAAGAAAAATACTACTGTCCTTTGGTTTAGTATGTAGGTGCTAGTTGAAAATTAGTGCTCTGTGATTACTTTCTCTCCTGAGAAGTGCTCCATGACTCAAAACGTTTGGGAACCACTGATCTAGACAATAGATGATTTTTATTATTGACTTCACTTATACCTCTTTCTCCTCAATGGGGACCCAAAGCCGCTTACATCGTTCTCCGTTCATCCATTTTACCCTAACAACAATCTTGTGAGGTAGATCACGATGGGTAGTCGTGTTTGTCTGTAGCAGTAGAAAAGAGCAAGAGTCCAGTAGCTCCTTAAAGACTAACAAAATGCCCCAACTACTAAACCACACTGGTGCTCTCAGTACTGTCCACCCTGACCACAACAGTTCTCCTACGTCTCAGGCTGATATCTTTCCCAGCCCAAGTACCGAAAATCTTTTACCTGGAGATTCTGGAGTCCTGCCTGAGAAGAGTGTGTTGTTCCAAGCAGCAATTGCTCCCCCACCCCGTTTCAGAGGCTCAGAACAGAGAAGGCATGCTAGAACAGCACTTCTTCTCTGGATGATATTTCTAAGCCATTAACCTGGCTTCTGGAGGGCAGACGCTCGAGTTCTATGTGTGTTCTATGTGTGGCTCCAAGGCTCTTGTTCCTCACTGTTTTCTCATTTGGCAGGGCCTGACATCCACTGTTTGTTAGCCATGCAAATGTAGACATGCAAATATGATCTCCTCTTGTAGGCTGGAACCGCAGAGCATGTTGCACACATGCCTGCTTTGTGCCCTGACTGGAGAGATCTGCACCTTTCCAGTTCTAGGTTGTTGTTGTTGTTTTTCCTCCTCTTGCCCCACTGACTTTGGGTGAAAATTTGCAGTAAAACCTCGTCAGCTGTTTCTTAGCTCTCCTGTTGTTTAAGAACCCCCTTCTCAACATCTCCGCAATTGAACCTCCTTCAGATTTTTGTACCTAACCCTTCTTAGAGGGAATGCCTCAGGGCAGAGGTTTCAAACATAACGCCCAGGGTCCGGATCCAGCCCCTCGAGAGCTCTTATCCGGCCCACGAGCCAGCCAAGGCAGCCACCCCCACCCCCAGTCCCGAGTTGTCAATGATCAAAGACTATTAAATTAAAGAAAATACTGTAAGAGTGTTATTGGTTAAGCATTTTTGTATTTTAAGTAAAAAAATAATATCATTAATTGGCTTTGCCTGTGTCTTCTATAAAGTTTGTATCTCCTGTCCCTGGCATTAATTTTTGTGGTACACGTGGCCAGGCTCGACGAAGTGACATTTATGTCATATCCTGCCCTTGTAACAAATGAGTTCAACACAACTTGCATTTCACATCTGACCGGGACTCACCTTCAAAATAGTGTGTGGGGGGGTGGCGGAGCAAATCGGATGTGGAGCACTGTGCAGCAGCAGGAGGGGCTTCAATCTTCCCTCCCTTCTGTCCTAGGGAGGGGCTTTCTCTCCCGCTGCCAGTTCCTTGTGTCTGCCCTAGGGAAGATCGAAGCCCCTCCTGCCACAGCACCATGCTGTGCGGCTGATGCTCCCCCCCCAACTGTTTTTGCAGGTGAGTCCCAATCAGACAGGAAACCCCCAACCTAACTCACATTCTGCGTCTCATGTAATGGGACCCTCCGAGTCTATCAAAAGGACTTGGGGCAGGAGACAGCTTTTGATGTGTCTAAAGAATGTGTCGTCTGCTAAGATTAATGCTAGTTACTAGAGTGCAAAGTGTGTTGGGTTTTCGGCTCACTTTCTCTTTTAAAAAAAAAACTTGCATCTACAGGTAGTTTGTTTTATGGGCCAATCCTAAGGCCATGGATTTATCTCTTAGGATAGCAGTGTTATTTTAATTCTTCTTCCGTTTGTTTCAATGGGAAATGCATTTCCAGCTTCATCGCTTCTTATCCAGTCACGATGCCATTCTCAGGGCTTGTACGCCCCTTTGACCCTTCCTTCCCGCTGTGGGTGGGGATCTCACTTGCAGAACTGGTCCAAGGTGGCCTGTTAAGTGAGTTTTTCCTGCTTTCCAGGATCCTCACCTGTGGAGGGGAGTGCAGTGTCCATTTTTAGACAAAAGCGGAGCACACAGGCAATGGACAGTGGCACTGTTTCCTCGGCCTTATGTTGCTGGGCTTGATTATTTCAGCACTTTTCTCCCAGTCCACATCAGGTACTGGAATTAGCCAGGCTGGGCAAAAACTCCTGGAATCAGAGTTCTGTGAGGTAACAATGGGAGGAGGTGAGTGTGTGTTTAAAAATAGGCCACCACTGCGTTTTAAAAAATATGAATGGGCAGATATGTGCCTAAATGTGAGGATAACTCAATTTGGCCTTGAACTAGCAGTTACCTTACTCTTCCCAGCTACCCTGCACCCTATTCCTCATCCAATTACCCTTCCTGTGGTTGCTCTTAAGATAAAGTTAACTATGTAGCTCTTTCCTCATCACCAATCTCTTGTGTCTGGTCTGCGCCCAGTCAACTCCTATTTGCTGTTGTCCTCCACATGAGTGGCCGACTCCAATCTGACCACTCTTACACATGAAGCCAGCTGGGTGACCTTGAGCCAGTCACAGCTCTTTCCGAACTCTCTCAGCCTCACCTACCTCACAAGGTGTCTGTTGTGGGGAGAGGAAGGGAAGGTGATGGTTACCTGGTTTGAGACTCCTTACGGTAGAGAAAATCTGGGTATAAAAACCAATTCTTCTTCTTCTCCCAGTCTGCACTGTTGTGATTTGCCTGCTTTCCAGACAGTACAAGCAAAATCTTTCTCTGTTCACTGAAAGTGTAACTTCTGTGACAGGGAGGGGGAGGAATGTACCCTCTGCCTCAACTGTCCCCTCTCTTTAGTCAGCAGCACTATCTGCATTCCAGATGGTACAAGCAGAATGCTTACTCAGTGTATGGAAAGTGGAAATGCTGTGGACACAAATAGTCTTCAGTAACATCTACAAACTGTTCCGTTAGGAAGATGCCTCAGTGTCGGTTACATTCAGTAAGTCCCCTCACTGTTCTGCTGCCCTTACCTCCTGCACTATGAAAAGAAAAGGTGCCAGAAGTACTCTTGTGTTTCTAACAATCAGATTTGGTATTCAAAGAACGAGGAGAGTTTGGATTTTACTAGTTAATATCCAAATGTGCACCCTTGCCAGATAGTTGAGGCTCAGAGACTGGTATTCAGCTGCCATGCCCTCTGAACTGGAGCCTGTGTGTGTTTGTGTGTGTGTGAAGTGCCGTCAAGTCACAGCTGACTTATGGCAACCCCATAGGGTTTTCAAGGCAAGAGAAGTCCAGAGGTGGTTTGCCATTGCCTGCCTCTGCGTGGGCTGAGAGAGTTCTGAGAGAACTGTGACTGACCCAAGGTCACCCAGCAGGCATCAAGTAGCAGGAGGGCCACAGATGGGAGATTCTTTTTAGAGTGAAAACGCTAGATGTGCACTGGGAGTCTTAAGCTGCACCAAACACATCATGCGAATGTGTGCTCAGTTCTGTAATAATTACCTCAATATTACTTCTCTTTTGATGCTAAACCTCCGTTTAACGAAACTTTCTGTTGTGTGTTTGTATTACTGAGTCTTGCCTAGAACGGGGAGTGATCCAGGAATTTATATTTTGTTCTCATTTCTTTATGGGGTTTATTGCTTTGTATTGAAGCTTGGCTCATCTGTAGTCAAGGTATGATATGGAGAGTGCATACAACATTTTGAATCATGGCCGGGAATGAGGGGAGGCAACAGAACAAGTAGTGTAAATGTGGCACATTGCATGTGTCAGTTTCCTAGCAACTTGGCCTTGGCAGCCTTGCCTTTTTCTTGTCTGCATAGTTCAGCTATTGCTGTACTGGGGAGTCCTGCGTGAGCAAACTTAATTAAACTTGTGGGTTACAATTTCTCTGTGTATTGCTTCTCAGTTTGGCTCCTTGTGACCATACGTCTGCCTTATTCTTTCTCAGCAGATGTATATCAACATCTACCTTGCAGGTCCAGAGAATATCTGCGTGAAACTAATGTGTTGTGTACACTCCAAGACTCCTGGGGTGAATTTAATGAATGGGTCCGTGGTTAAGTTAACCAGATTTTTGCATTGACATCTAAACTTGAGATCTGCCACCACATACTTAGGTCCTAGCTAAAGGGACCCATTTATCTGCATCCGTGAGTCATCTAAAATTTCTGATCGCTCTCCCAATTAATAATATCCAATGTGGGAACTAAGAGGTTAGAGATTTACGTTGGATTGGGGCTAGGGCTTCTGAACCTCCAAGGCAAAACTCAAGGTTTACAACGAGAAGGGGCTTCCCCCCGCCCGACCCCAGCACACATGTAAGGAAATGCAACACCCAAACGGAGTTCTGGGTAATTCTGTCCTAGTTTAGATGATGGCTGCGGAACTTGGTGTGATGTACTTGTTGTAGTGTTGACAGATGATATCAGTGTTGTTGTTTCCCATTGCACTGCCAAAGCAGGTTGTTATGGACAGGGTGGGAACCGTCAAAAGAGCTGATGCAAGGGCCTTAAAGTAATTTGTACTCATTAGGAGGTGACCTTAAGGTTCATTTGTCCCCTCCCCTAACATTTTCTTCATTTATAGTCACCTTTCTTCATTTATAGCCACTTTTCTGTGTCCAAATGCGTGCAAATAGACTCCCTGCATACCAGACTAAGGCCTTTTGTGCATGGCTGTTTCCCTTGCGGTCACCCCCCGATCACTTCGGGTCTTTGTTTTGTTTATGCATGCTGTTTCTGACCGTCAGAGGTCGCCTCTCTCTACCCCTGCCTTTCCCCACGGTTTGCCCACTAGCTGGAGATCTCCTGCTATTACAGCTGATCTCCAGCTGATAGAGATCAGTTCACCTAGGGCAGTGGTCGGCAAACTCAGTCAACAGAGCCAAATATCAACAGTACAATGATTGAGATTTCTTTTGAGAGCCAAGAGTTCCTGCCGTTAAAAAAGAACAACAACAACATAGCCCACATGTGCTCTTCATCCCCTCAAATGTTACACCCACCTCTCCATCTGATAACAGGTGCAACCAGAGAGGTGAGCGACTGGGTGGGGAATTTAGGGTGACCCGGCAACTGCACTCACCTTTCAAAACAAAAGCAGTCTTCCCAAACTGAAAACTATTCCCCTCGGCCGTTTTTTTGCCCTCCTCCTCGGCCTTCGCCCCCCTGGCCTTTTGTAGGCCTGGCTCTCGGATCCTCCCTCCCACCAGCCCTGCCTCCCGAGTCCTCATTAGGACCTGGCGGTGCACGCGCGTGCGGGGCGCGCCCTGCCGCTTCTTAGCTGGGCGTCGGGGCTGAGGCCGGCTGGCCGCGTTGCTTGGCCGCGGCCAATTTCCTCGGGTTCCTGCCGGCTCCTGGCTGAGCCGACGCGGGGTTCCTCCTTCTCCCCCCGACTGTTGAGGTAGGTGGGGCCTCGCTCTTCGGACCCGAGCCCTCCCAAGCGGCCGGCGGGGTTCCGTCGGCTCTCGGCTCCTGGGGAGAAAATGCGCCTCTTTGGGAAGGGGCCGCCGCCTGTTCCGCCTGGGATTCTGGTGTCCCTTCCCCCCTTTCCTTTCGAGGAGGCGTGAGCCTCCCGTCTGGGAGGGATGGTTACGTCCAAGCGGGGCCCGTCTCGTGACATACATGTGTGCGTGCTGGACAGGAAGAAACCGGGAAGTCGGGAGAAAATAGAAAAGTTTGCGCATGCGTGCCTGTTCACGTGGCGTTCTGAGCGCCAATGTTGGCGGGGTTGAAATCGTCTCCCTCTTGCCGCGTGACCCTTTTGCGCTCTCTTTCTCGTGCGCGCTGCAGCACACTGGGCTACCTCAGCCAGCTGGCACGCGCAAAAGGGGGGGAAAGGAAGCGCGCCAGGCGAGCGCTCTGGGACCCGCACTGGGTCATTTGTGGCAGAGCGGCACTCAAGGGGCCAAAGAGCCGCATGCGGCTCGCGAGCCGCAGTTTGCCGACCACTGACCTAGGGAAAATGGCCGCTTTGGAAATTGGACTCTATGGCATGGAATTCCCTCCCCTCCTCAAACCCCACCCTCCTCAGGCTCCGCCCCAAAAACCTCCTGCCAGTGGCAGAGGGACCTGGCAACCCTACTGATAGCACCTCTCAGTATAAGAGGGTGGTCTGATCTTAGCCTTTCTGGCCACAACCCCTGCAGCAGACTGACTACGACAAGAGTTGAATGTGGAATGTCGGGCATGGAAATCAGCAAAGTTGCTAAGCTACTGCATCTCCCCCTCCAGCACATTGATCCACCGTACCTTGGTGCCTTTTTGTACCTGCAGCCACATGCCAGCAGTTTCCCTGTGATGCTATTGCATGCAGCTGGTGGGTATATATTACTGCTCATATAGGTGTGGCATGTGCAAGCAGATGAGGGAAAGGAAAGCCCCCCCTCCCCATGGTCTTTATGATTGTTGTACATGTGTAGCAATCACATGGGATAGGGGTATGGAGAAGCAGCTGCAAGTGTGCATGAACTGGATATAAGCAGTCCCTTCTTTGGGGTGGGCTGGGGTGGTAGAGCTGGCACAATGGTAGAAGCAGCCTCACTTGTCCCAGTTCTGCAAGGAATATGCTAACTAATACAAGGAGAACTTAGAAAGGGGTTTGTATTTTTTAACAGCTTTGCTAACTGCCTGCTTTGTTTGGTTTTTCCCTTCAGGGTCCTTGCCAGAACCAGTTGCCAATGGCGATGTAGAAAAGGTAAAGATTATGCCAGAACATGTGTGGTCTTATTTTGTACAAAGGCTGCTTTTTATATGTTGCTGATTTGCTATACAGAAAGCACTTTTATGTAGGAAACTACCATGACAGTTGGGCAGACTGATTTGTGATAGTCCATACCTGTTGGGTGACCATGCACTGCTCACCTTTATGAATCCTCTGCACTGCCCTAACTGGATCTGCTTATGTTTCATACCGCAAATTAGATCTGATGGTACACCAATCCTATTCTACCCATCTATCTAAAGTACGGAATGGTCCTCACCCTCCCTTAATGGAATGATTTCATTGTTGTTTCTAACTGGTCTTTCTTTCATGGCATCTCCTCACTCCTACCTTTTCTGTTGCTTGCAACCTGAAACATAAGTATCTGCTGTGGTTGTATACCCCAATTTATACATTTATGCATGGGAGTCATTTATGCATGGGAGTTTTACCTGAGGTTCGTCACTCTGGACCCACACTTTCCAGTTGGGAATCTCTGCACCAGCAGTCTCCAAGTTCAAATCAAGTCCCGCCCCTTTAAATGCTACGTTGTAATTTGCTTACTTCGCAGTGCTCACTATAAGAGAACCCCCCCAAAAAAACACAATGCCGCATAAAAATGCATTTTAAGAACAAAAAAATTGGAGCAATCTAAAAGGAAAGGTGGGGGGGGGGAGAAATCCAAGCCTCGGTTTTAAAAAGCCTTTCTTTTGCTCAGAAAGAGCTCCGAGAAAGCAGGAAGCAGGAACTATTTGAATCCCTGCCTCTTCACATGCTGCTTTGTGATTGGCTGTGAGAGAAAGCCAGCTTCTGTTTTCCCTGATTTGCCTTCTGCATGGAGATTTCAGCCGGGCTGAGATCAGGGGAGAGGGAAGAGTCGATTTAACAGGAATAGGAAGACCCAGACATTGCAAGGGCTGGCGGTGAGGTCGTTTCTAATGGACGGAAAACTCGTGCAGAACTCCAAGGAACAACCGAGTAAGACAAGGGGGTGAACATGAGTCCAAGTACCCGTGCATAAATGACCAATGTATCTGTTGATGTGAGCTTTGACTCAAGAAGGCTTCTGCTGGAATAGCAAGGTACAAGTCCAGTAGCATCTTAAAGACCAACCACATTTCCAGGGGATAAAACTTGGATATCTCTAAGGTGCTATTGGACTTGAATCTTGCTCCTCTACTGAAGAACAACACAGCTACCCACCAGAAACTTATGCTGAAATAAACTTCTGTAAGCCTTTAGAGTATCCCTGGACTTCTGTATAACTTGGCTGTGTGTACTTTTTAAGCATGTAAGCTGCTTATGGTGAAATCTTTCCCTGTACAGCAGCCCTTCTGTGTAAGAAATGCATGATGTTTAAAGCCGCTCTGAGTTGTGTGGCATCTGCCCCAAGCTAGGGAGGTGGGGTGGGGTGAGCATCTTGCTGCCTCTTCTGATTTGTGCTGTAGAGCAAAGCCAACCTCTTGGGGAGGAGACGGGGGTGGGTGGGCCTCCGAGGCATGTCACTCAATGGCCTGGCCTGCCTCTTATCTTGGAACAGAGTAGCTCATTCTTCAGCCTGTGGGTGGAAACCCACAGTCAGGGCTGCTGTTCCAAAAGGCCACGTTACTTCCAGTCTGCTTTGAAAACACAAAACCTAATTAAGCACCAAAAGGGAAGCCTCATTAGAAGCTGAAAAGGAGGGCAGGGCAGCAATTTTAATATCCATTAGGGGACAGAACGAGGATGTTCCCAGACTAAAGATAAACTCAGTGAATATAGTCAACTCCTTTCTTCGGCATCGGTCTGCTTTGTGTATTGATGATTATTAGCCAGGGTGGCCAAGATGCTGGGATTTCACGACACAAGGTGATGAATCCCACTTCCACAGCACAAGACAATGAATGCTGTCAGAATTGGAGACAAGGTTCTAGCACATGTGAAAGTGAGAAGCAGCAGCTGTGAAAAGCCACAGATAGGTCTGAACTTGGGCTCTGGTTGTCGGGGTGGGGGTTGGGCGAGGGAGAGCAGTGTTCCTTCCTTGTCCCGAGCTGATTACTCTTAATAAGCCAAGAGTGTCTATTTTGTAGAGTACCAAACTTCTCTTTTGTCTGCATTCAGACATAATAAAACATTGGTTTTGTTTTGTAATGGGCACAATCCTGGTTATTGGTCATGCTTATGAGCCCCCCCCCCTCACACATGCACACTATGTTTTAAGATACCTTGGTTATGGAAGTCTTTGATCCAACTCCCAGTTGGTCAGGTGTGAATGAGGAGAATAGGAGTTTGTTTTTTTCACTCAAACCAGAATTCTGATCTAACTCGTGTTTGCCCAAGTGATTGCATTCAGATGTAGCAACAGATTGGGAGGTCAATCAAAGATTTCCAGGAACAAGAAATTATCAGTCATGCTTCACATGTAATAGGAGAAAGCATGCAGCTGCAACTATTAGCCAGGTTAGTACCTGAGTGGAGATTTTTGAGTGTCAGTGAGAAATTAGCTTTCTTCTAAAATTGATGAACATATGAAGCTGCCTTATACTGAATCAGACCCTTGGTCCATCAAAGTGAGTACTGTCCACTCAGACCAGCAGTGGCTCTCCAGGGCCTCAAGTAGAGGTCTTTCACTTGCCTAGTTCCTTTAACTGGAGATGCCGAGGATTGAACCTGCCACTGAGCCACAGCCCCCTCCCAATTATTGATGAATTGGGAGAACTCTTTATCTTGTGTCCTTACTCATGTCTTTCAAATGTCTGGTGTGGCAAGGGCAAGCCTGTCTTCCCAAAGTCCTTCTCAGCCCTTTCAATGTAATGTGCATTTAGTTTGAATTTTAAACTTTCAATTGAAAATCAAATGCAAGAGGCCAGGAATGCTTATTTTTCTCCAGAAATCAATGCTTTAATTCTTTGCTCGGCAAAAAAACCAAAACAACAACCTGTGATTAGCCGCTTATGCTAATTCAGCATTTGCTTATCAGCTTTCCCTGTTGCGTGCCACATTGTAAGTGCCATCTGCACTACAATAATGGTGTCTGCTGGTTGACTTGTGGCAATCTGATTGTCAGGGGCTTGCTGATGGGAAAGCATTTTGCCTAATTTTACTAATTGCCAGTTTCAGAGTTCAATTCAAGATGGTTGTTACAGCCTTTAAAACCATTCAAAGCCTGGGGTCCCCCATATCTGAAGAACCATCTTCCCCAAGCACAAATTATCTTCTTCTAGATGCCACCTTCTAGTTATTCCCAGTTTGTCTGCTCAAGAATGCTTATAGGGAGGAAACTTTTGGGGGGAATGGAATTGCCAAATTTTTCCACCCTTCCTGTGGTTGCTCTTGGTCTACTCCAACCCAAATTGGTTAGATTACATCTTTCCATTTCTATCTCGGGTGCGTTCCACATGGGAACAGGCTTAAGTGGTTTCCCCATTGGCAGTAGTGCAACAGCAATAGGGCTTCCACGCGTCAGGTTTCCCCACAGTTTTCCTGCCACTGATGGCAGTGGCCTTCCCCCCGCTTCCCTGGGGATTTTTCAGTCTTCCAAAACAGGCAACTGAATATTGTAGTAGCAATGTCTGTAACAGGTTGTCTGAATTCCCACTTCTAATTTTTTTTTAAAAAGATAGCTCTTTTCATTGTAACAATATGCCTTCCCTCTTGTATCTTTACAATAAAAGGGGCTAGAGACTTTTTTTAATGCAAGCTGGGAGTTGAGGGAACCTAACGTTACACAGATCGTTATATTGCTATGATGATACTCAGTTTCTGTTTTTAAAAGCCCCCTGTGGCAGGGGGAGGAAATGGTGACTGCAGGATCAGCGGCAGGGAAAATAGCCATCATGTGGGTGGGAAGAGCCAAACTTTCCCACCCGCAGGGCAGCCATCCAGGCTTTACTGCAATCTTTCCTAAAGCTTTGCAACAAACCAGGTTTAAGAAAGAAAGAGAAAAACCATGGAATCCCTGAAAGTGCATAAATGATGCTGTGAGGAAGAAGACAAAGGTCACTTATGCATGGTCGGTTTAGCCTCCTTCATTCCCTGTTTCAGCCAGGATCAAACTAACCCGGGTTGGGGGAAACTGTATGCATTGGCTGGAATGATCAGGGGTAAAACCCTGTGCTAATGGAGGCATGAATCGAAAAGCAGTCTCCCAAGTTCAAATCAAGTCCCACCCCTTTAATTGCTGCTCTGTGATTGGCTCACCTCATGAGAGAACATTTCCTTCCCCCCAGACCCAACTGCCGCATAAAAAAGCATTTTAAGAACAAAAAACGGAGCCATTTGAAAGAGTGGGAAGCGGGCGAAATCCAAGCCTCCTTTTAAAAAAACCTTTCTTTCTTTCCGAAAGAGCTCCCAGGAAGCACTTGAATCCCTCCCTTCCTCTTTACACACTTCTTCATGATTGGCTGTGAGAGATGCCAATCTTCAATGCTTCCCTTATATGGCTATCAGCAAACAGAACAGAAGAGGGGTTTGGAAAGGGGGGGAGGGAAACTCAACGCGAGGCCGGCATATGCACGCTCTTTCAATCTGGTTTGAGCCAGGAAAGGCGATTTGACTCGGGTAAGAAGAGGAATGGGAAAAGCCGAGTTCGTTTAAGGTTGAAACGGGGTTGAGCCGGAAAGGAATGAGGTCACGTGCATTTTCAAAAACTTGGTCCTGGCTGAAACAGGGAATGAAGGAGGCTAAACCGACCATGCATAAGTGACCAAAAACTGCACTTCCTAACAGTGTTGAATCCAGGGCAGATAAATCACATGGAAATGACCCCTGTGGACTGAACTGAACATTTGTAGGGATTGAAATTGTCTTCTTTGTCTGACATTTCGTGACTTTGTCTGCGTATTGCCGGAGGTGAGTTTCTTTTGTAAGCTGCAAAAAACTGAGGAACCTGAAGTGGCCTAGAGAACTAGAGAATTGTACAATATGTGAATTGTGTTTGTAGTAACTATGTAAGAGAGTTGTTAGCATTTTGAGGCAATAAGGGGGAGCTAAAACAATTGAAACTTTGCCTCAAAAAGCATGCTGCCTTGTGAAGCCTCAATTTGCCTCTGGGTTATGCAGGTAAGAAAGGGAATGTTTAACCCTTAAACTTCCATTCATTTTCACTATTCCAAACAAGTTCCCTGCTTTGCTGTTAGCAGTTTTAAAGGATGAAAGAAGTGTCCTTTTCAAATGTTTATTTTCTGTCTTTAAAATGCCAGCAAAAAAGCAGAGAGCCTAATTTTGAGCTAGAAAAGTTAAGTGGAGATTGAAGGGTTAAACACCCTCTCCCTTCTTTGCATAACCCTGAGGCAAACTGAGGCTGCCTGAACCTGTAGTTCTCATTTTATGGGCAGAATGAGATTCATGACCTATCTTGTCTGTTTGAGCTCTCAGTGACTATATTGTAAAAATGCAAATTCCTGACTGAAAAGTTAGGCTGCCTACTGAGTTCACGGCAGAGCTAAATGACACTCTCAAACTCCGTACCCCCCCTACTGTCCCTGCATCTGCACTGTGATGGTAATCATTTCCTGCCTTACAGAGTCACTATAAGGATTACTGAGATGATTTATATGAAGTGCTCCACTGCATTATGAGCATATATCATTAACGATGTTCTTATCCTCACTCCTTAACAAAGATGTAGGAGTGTGTCTCCACAAAATGTGTGAGCTGGCCAGAATGGGAAGAATGGCTGTACCTCCATTTCTGCTAAGTATCTGTATGGCACTTAAGTTTCATGTTTCGGTCTCTCTTTCCAGGAGAACAGCAAAGATGAACAGCGGGAGCATGTCTATGAAAGTCCTCCTACCCCTGAGCACTTGTCTGCTTCCCCCACTGTGAATGAAACTCACCATGAGGTATGAGAAACAACCTGGGTACCAGACGGATGGTATAGGGAGGCCGAGTGCCCTGTGCATAAGTGTTACATGGAGTGGCGAGTGGATGTTGCCCAAGAAAGGCCAAGTAGATCTTATTGTTCTGTCCCCTTTTTGACAACATAAAGCAATCAAAGCTTTGCCAAACCTTTTGCTGTCCTGCAAAGGGGGGGGGAAGTAAATGAGATTTGATGCTGAGTCCCTAGAATAAATTTCAGGTTCTTAATTGAAGCTGAATTGGGCATCATTCCTGAGATGGTGAATACCTGGACCTGGTTCCAGAGATGTCGGATGCTAATTACTTCCCTCACAAGAACTGCGAACAATCCAGCCCATTTGAAAATGGTTCCACTTAAGACCTGAACCATTGAGGGCTATTGTTTGCCTAGAATTGCCTAGGAGACTTTCATGGCACAAAGCAACTGGCAATCTTCATTGGATTCTGTGAATGTTCTGGAAAATGTCTTGCGTATGTAGCCAAGATCTGTGGCTCTTCTGGGCAAGGCAAAAAGTGAATAGGATTAGGTGCAAGAGCCCATGTTGGAAGTCATTGTGCTATACAGGCCTTTTTGTCTGGGTAGTGTCATAATTCACAGGTTGAGACATGCACAGTACAGCTGTTGTGGGGTAGAGGTGAGCAGAGTAGAAGGGAGTAGCAAGCCTTAATACACACAGTGTTGCAATTATGTCTCTGGAGAAAACCCTCCCTTTACACAAGATGCCAGTTAACAGGAGAAAAAAGGTTCTTCAGTGTCAACTCTTTGTGGGATCAAACTTAGTTACCAGTCTGTGACCTCAGTACCTTGTTAGGATTAATGAAAATGAACATAAACACTATCCTGAGCATTCACAGTCAAAGTTGTAAACAACCAGAAACGTTTAGTGTTCCTAAAGGTTCACTGACCATAAAAAGTGCTTACAGATCTTTCCACCTTCTCCCTTTCCCCAGAAATTTCCTGGCACCCATGTGAAGAAAAAAGTTCAGCTTGAGAGGCTGCAATGAAGAGAAGAAACTGGGCAAAATTACCCCCATCTTCCTCTTCCACCAGTGGAGCTTCTGCTGGCACAGGAGTGAAGCGGGGGTGATTTGGCTCATTCTTCCGGCTGCATGGCTTTATTCACATGGGTCCCACAACCTTCAACATTAAGTTTCTAGGGGTCTTGAGGAGAGGGTTGCTCAGAGAAGTGGGAGGCAGGAGAGACTGATGTCCATGTACCCCTTCCCCATGTGTTTCATAGTATCCAACTCTGCATTTTATTATAACTCCTAGGATGCCAAACACTTGTACTAGGAACCTTAATCCCCAGGACAGGAGAGGCACTGGGGAGGAGGGCAGTCCTGCCTGTGGACTCTGATCTGGAGAGCTGGGGTTTGATTCCCCACTCCTCCACATGAGCGGCGGATGCTAATCAGGTGAACCGGGTTGGTTTTCCCACATGAAGCCAGCTTGGGTTAGTCACAGCTCTCTTAGAGCTCTCTCAGCCCCACCTACCTCACAGGGTGTCTTTTGTGGGCAGGGGAAGGGAAGGTGATTGTAAGCCGCTGTGATTCTTCCTTAAGTGGTAGAGAAAGTCGGCATATAAAAACCAACTCTTCTTCTATGGGCAGGGCCAGTCAGGTCCACCTGCTGTAGCAGAAGCTTGTATCTTCGCTTGGGATGAGCGGCTGAAAGCTTTAGGAACCCCTGATGGTTCCAGTGACATCAGGAGTACCATAGGGTTCTGAATTGCATGAGTGCGCAAAATCAGGCTGGAGATAATCATAGCTAATCTGAAAACCCCTCCCCAGAAAGATTTCCCATAGCCATTTCTAATGATAACACAATAATTCCAGTCAGAACAAATTGTGCAAGAGACTTGCCTGGCCTGTCAAATTACATCAATATAGACATGTTTCTTTGCCCATCCAAATCCTGTGCCTAGAATATGTCTAGCCCTGGACTGTGGCCTTGGGCTAGGCATGGAGGCAGGAGAACAGATGGAGCTTGGGGAGGATAGCATGTTTGCTGTGAACTCTAGTCTTATTTTCTGTCCTGTCATTCTTGCAGCTCAACTCTCAGGAGAAGGTAGAGAAACGCAGCTCTATATCCGACCCAGTGCTTGATTTGGACATCCCTCTGGCGGTGGCCAAGGAACGTGCCCACCAGAAGCGCACCAGCAAAAAGGCACCTCAGATGGACTGGAGCAAGAAAAACGAACTTTTCAGTAATCTCTGAAGTGTCTCATCCCCAAGCTGGGAGGAGAAGTGGGGGCAATACCATAAAATATGACCTGATCTTCCTTGACTCTAGCTGTCAGCCTCCAGTTTCTTGGGGATTCTTCCCTCTCCTCCTCTACCCCTTCCCCCCCCCCCCTTAGCCTGGGGATGCACAATCTTCTCTATCCTGTGTAATCTGAAGGAAAACCAATGGCATGATGACTGCGCCTGTACAATTTTGGGGAATTTAAGAGAATGGGGAGACATTTTTATACACTGTCTATAAATAATTTAGTGGGTTTCATGTGAGTGTGTGGCGAAGGGTTGGGCTGATCTGTGAAGCTGAAACCAGTATGGGGCCTGTGTAGATTGCTGTCCACATCACTCCCCTCCTCCCCCATACAACAATATTTTTAGTGAAAACTTGTGTTCTGGCCAAGGTTTGAAGGTACCAAACTTAAGGCACCTAAATTGATATTAATTTGCTTAGTACTCCTTAAAGAGCATCAGCTTCAAGAGTGTCTAAAGCTGGACACCTAAAATAGTCAAAGTTGTTGCTCTCAGCTGACTCATGCTGACAGAAATACACCTGATTGTTTGAGGGTCTATAGCATTAGGATAGCATGTAGGATTTAAAAAAGATTGGTTCCCTGATCTCCTTTTTGAGAGCCAATAGACTTCCTTTTCCATGAAGTTGCATTTTCTTCTGATTAGAAATTCCATCCCTAACACTCCAATCTTTTTATCACTTTCCTGGATAATCATTCGTTAGAAGAGATTGAAAGTGATAGTAAGGTACTCATTCATGTGACAACAAGACTTGTGTTGCCTCACTTAGGCTTCAAATATTTCTGTCACACTCAAGGTCTGAGGCAGGAAGGAAGCTTCAGAAACAGTCTTGGCTATAGGCAGGTGGGGGTTTTGTTCTTCTGACTAGGAAAGCTTGAATGTTCAGGCCTAGCTGTAAACAGCCAAGTGTATTGCCACAGAGCTTGTGCTCATCCAGGGTTTTCAGTAATAATGCTCAATTAACAGTTTATGTAAAAACTGTTTCAATTTCTGAAATGAGATGTTTTCTAATCGCGGTCCTGCTTCCCTCTCCCTTTTGTCTACGTATGTCGTGGAAATTATTCTTCTCCGTGAATGTTTTATTTTCTTGATTTAATGTTTGTACTGTCAAATGCGAGAAGAAGAAAAAATCTGTTTACTAGAAGGAAAAAATTGCATTGACTGAGTGTGTGTGTATTCATTTGATGTCTCCTAGGAAATCTTGGAGCTTGTGACTAGGCAGTCTCTCTGACCTTACAGCTCTTAGGTATGCCATGAAGGAAACTATAATGTTGCTAGAATCTACTTAACATAAACAGAATAGGCTACAAATATAGTTTCACCCTGCCCCCTTGTCAGAAAGCCAAATTCTTCCTGGTATTATTGTGTGTTAACTCATCAGTGTTTAGGGTGTGGAGACATCAGGGAAGGGATGTATGAAATGTTTTCTCCTTCAATAATTTTTTCCCTCATCAGATTCTAGCAAACTATGGGAGCTCCATCTACAAATTAGTTTCCCATTTTTGTATTGGTCCTTGGACTTGAAGTTAATAGCATTCAGCTGAAAACTGTTGGCAACCGGAGCTGAACCAGAAATATTCTTTTCTGCTAAGGGCTGGAGTGATGGCTCCAGCACCCCAATTGCCAAGTAGGCAACCAGCCAACAGCCTGAAGGAGAGGAAGAAAGCCCTTGAATGGGCTAAGTGTTGATGAAAGCTCCAGTCCAAATGGGATGACAAGAGCAGACCCCTCCACTGTAGCAACCCAGTGAATATAATATTGGGCTAAACTACTGCAATTACTCTTGCATCTGGTGTTATATTTGCATTGACCAGGTTTGATGTCTGGGGGGGAAGGATCTGAAACTATCATTTCTGACACTGAAGCAACGTGTCACTCAGTGCTAATGTTACCCCTTCCATCTCTGATCTGTGTCCACTATCCCATTGTTACAGAAGAGAAAAAGGAGCACCTTGGTAAAAAGGTGGGATAGAAATGTAGTGAATCACTTCCATTCTCCATCCCGGCTTGTAGCAGAAGGCACTGCTGCTCTGGCCAAGCCAAGAGGTGGATGAGGTCAGTGTACATGAGGAGGAAGAAGAAGAGTTGGTTTTTAGATGCCGACTTTCTCTGCCACTTAAAGAAGAATCAAACTGGCTTACAATTGCCTTCTCTTCCCCGCAACAGACATCTCTGTTTTTAAATGATACCCTCCCCCAAATCAAACACCTGAGACCCTGGTCCTGACTTTCCTTGCCATGTGGTCCTGGACAGGTAGCAGAACCTAATCTGGGAGATCTGGGCTGAGAGGTGGGGCAACCTTGTAAAGCACAGTAAATTAGCAGCTCAGCCATGTTTCTTTGAATGACACGGGGCAGACAACACATATCAAGCAAATTATCTGCAACCAAACAAAATGCCTCGAGAGGAAAGCAAAGGCGCCAAACTGGGCGAGAGTTGCCCTCTACCACACAAGAAAGTGGCCTTGTGTTGGAAAAAGCAGTAGGAGAGTGTTCTTCCAGTATTACCTCTTAGCTAATCTGTAACTTGGGTTAATGATGATTATATGGTAGAATATTAGAAGTGGAAAGCTCAATATACAGACAGTCTTTTTATTAGATGGCAAGGAAGTGGTGGAGGGAAATTACAGGGTATTGTAGTATCATGCAGAGAAACTGGAAGAAAGCTCACCTGATAAGCAAAGGCATAAGAATGCCCAAGATCTTTGCAGATTCCCAGAATAGGCGTTTCCAGCTTTAAGCAGGTATTGGTGAGCAAACTAATATTACTTTACTTCTATCCCATAAAGTATTTAATGTGTGCAATGCTGAAACTGTTACTTACTGGTGGAGTGGGTGTAGCTCAATAGTACAGCATCTGCTTTGTATGCAGAAGCTCCCAGTTTCAATCCCTGGCATTTCCATTTATAAACAAGCAGATAGTAGGTGAAATGGTATACTCCTACCTGCCTGAGGCCCTGGAGAGTCACTGTCATTCAGAAGAGACAATACTGAACTACATAGACTAATGGTCTGTCTTGGCATAAGGTTGCTTCATGTATTTTTCTCTCAAACCCCCCCCCCCAAGCTTCTTTTAGTTGGGCCCAAGAATAAATCAACAGATCCTAAGAAACAACAGTCCACTACTGCTGCAATACAGGGAGATTCAGTTTTGAGCATTAAGAAAGATCTGAAAATAATAAAAAAGAGCCAATGTGCGATAGTGGCCTAGGATGGGCGAGACCTTTGTTCAAGTCCCTCACTGTGACACTCGCATGGGTGACCTTGGGACTGTCTTTCCCCCATCCTTGAGCCTAACCTGTGAGAATAAAATAGAGGAGGGCAGAACCATGTGCCACCCTGAGTCCTTTGGAGGAATGGTGGGATACAATTGCACTAAATAGCACCTAAGATAATGGATGCAGTTTTGGAAGGGTGGCTTTAAGAAGAATGGCAGAAGCCGCTATGGGTTCTTGTCTTACAGGCTTAATGAAGAAATGACTGTTGGGGGCCAGAAGGGCTTGTGTATGAAGAAGAAGAGTTGGTTTTTATATGCCAACTTCCTCTACCACTTAAGGAAAAATCAAACCGGCTTACAATCACCCCTCCCCACAACAGACACCTTGTGAAATAAGTGGGGCTGAGAGTGTGTGACTAGCCCAAGGTCGCCCAGCTGGCTTCATGTGCAGGAGTGGGGAAACAAATCCAGCTCACCAGATTAGCGTCCACTGCTCATGTGGAGGAGTGGGGAATCGAACCCAGAGCAGACTCCACCGCTCCTCCAAACCACCTCTCTTAACCACTACACCATGTTGGCAATAAGCTTGGAAGCACATGGGGCAGGTTCTTTCTTCCAACCAGCCCAATTGAGAACCTGTGAAGGAGCCATGCAAATGTCTCAGCCCAGCTCTCCTCTCATGTAGGGCTTGTTCAGAATTTCCGATAGTTACCCTGTTTTGCTGCAGCTAGACTAGAGAGGTAGATAGTTGGAATGTTATACTGCTTCTTGCAATATATGGGGCTGCTTTTCTGTACAAGTAATGTACTCTGAGGACAGTTATTTTCTGTTCCTGGACAGGCAGATAGTGTTTGAAACAGGAGAGTCTGACATGCAGTTATTTCTAATTACATGTATTGGTTTCTTCTCCAAACCCCACATTAGCGAAAGGAATGGAATGTAGATAGCAGGTCAAGAAATATGGGCTTATTTTGTTTGAAAACAGCTGAACAGACCTCTATATGTAAAGCACTATGGGAAACAGATTTGTACTGCAATGAATCCTGGATGCTAAAGTGTGTTCATGTAGCTGATGAATCCATTTAATATTTGAGCACAAGATTTTGGATTCTGCTCATGACCAAACCAACTACCATGTTTTAGGTCCCAAGCAGAAAGCATCAATAACTTGCAAAGGAAATAATTATGAATAAATATTTCTCTCAAACCTTTTCCAGTTCTGGAAGTAGAGGTAACAGAATGGCACCATTAATACAACTTTTCAAAGCCTCTCAATACTAAAACAGATCCTTGCTTGGCGTTCATTGAGGGAGCTAGTGATAGTGGGGCAATCTACCTTTTTTTCTTTTGATTTTTGTTCATTGAATACAAAATGCTGAGTGCAAAGTAATTGATTTCTCTCTTCAAAACAGGAGGGTGGAGAGGTCTCAGCCTATCCCTCCATACGCTAATAATGGCTTTGGATTATTAAAAAGCTCTAATCCCCACTGATAGGATAGGAAAGGGGAGGGAGGAAAGAAGAGAATAAGACTGCTGCATGTATCGGCTCTATAACCTCTCCTTGGCTGGAAAGGCTCCCCAGGAAATAGTTTCTACAAGCGCCACTGATTATTTTAGTGTTTACTGACCTGATTTAGCAGGCATCAGCCCCTGAGCACTTGCTGCCTTGGAGGAGCACAACAGGGTTTTTCAACTTCTAAGACATGTGCAAGCCTTGGTCTGATCTAGGCTAGCAATCCCTTCTGGCATCGCAGATAAGATGATATGCTGTAAAGGACTTGGCATGCAGCATGCTGTTGCAATCTGTGGAAGGTACTGTGGTCAGTGTTACAACTTCATATGGCAGTGCTTTGTATGAAAAGTACCAGACAGTCTTCAGTCTCTGAAGAGCTGCCAAGCGCCCAAAGTTCAGGGAGGGAGATGCTGTGGGCTGGTGGTAGATAAGAGTCCAAAATGAATCATAGTCATAACTATAAAATCCTTAGAGACAAGACTTTATTCCAATGCAAGTTTCCATGGATGAGTCCCCTTTGCCAGGTTGATGTAGTGGGTCCTCACTAGGTTGACAACGCTAGGACCCACAAGTAGCCTCTAGCCCACAAAAGCTTATGGTGGAATAAAACATTGTTGGCCTTTAAAGTGCCCCTACAATCCTGCCCAGGCTAGCCTGATCTCGTCAGATCTCAGAAGCTAAGCAGGGTCAGCCCTGGTTAGTATTTGGATGGGAGACCACCAAGGAATACCAGGGTTGCTGTGCAGAGGAAGGCACTGGCAAACCACCCCTGTTAGTCTCTTGCCACGAAAACCCCCAAAAGGGGTTGCCATAAGTCGGCTGCGACTTGAAGGCACTTTACACACACACACAGTCCTGCTTATTTTTGGTCCAACCAAGTAATTCTGCTGCCCCTCTGCAATTATGAAATCTTTGCAACACTGAAGTATACATTTGAAGAAGAAGAAGAGTTGGTTTTTATATACCGACTCTCTACCACTTAAGGGAGAATCAAACTGGCTTACAATCACCTTCCCTTCCCCTCCCCACAACAGAAACCCTGTGAGATAGGTGGGACTGAGAGAGCTCTAAGAGAGCTGTGACTAGCCCAAGGTCACCCAGCTGGCTTCATGTGTAGGAGTGAGGAATCAAACCTGGTTCTCCAGATCAGAGTCCACAGCTCCAAACCACTGTTCTTAACCACTATACCATGCTCCTCTTGTATAGAAAGGATGCATTGCTATTTTTGTCAGTGTAAATAAAATGTAGTGCATTGTTATGCTACATTTATCAGTACCAGAAGGGTTGCTGAATCAGTTACTTGTAGCAAAACAATAAAGTCTTACAGTAGCTTAAAGACTTACCGGATTTACTGTTGGATTAATTTTGATGAATACATGAAACAGTATGTGCAGTTGACAGGTGTATCTATACATAGGTACAAAGAAAACAGGTGTAAAAAGCCACAAAACGGCAAAGTGTAGCAGCAGGTCTCACATACTTGTATGGTTTACAAGATAACAGTTTTTGTTCAGTATAAACAGCCATCCACAGTATGCCCATGTTTTGGTAGTGGTAGGCACTGCTGACTCTGAAACTCTCTGCTGTCTTTAGGCAGTCTTGAAAGACTGTAATTCTTGAAAGCACCAGGAACAGCAGTGGTGGTCATCCAGTAAATCACAGACTACCAGAGCCAGCGTGGTGTAGTGGTTAAGAGTGGCAGACTTTCTTTATTAAAAAAAATATGCCAACATATACAGAAGCATATACAAAAAACGATTTCCAAGAATGGTGGACTCTAATCCGGAGAACCGGGTTTGATTCCTCACTCCTACACATGAAGCCAGCTGGGTGACGTTGGGCTAGTCACAGTTCTCTTTGAGCTCTCTCAGCCTCACCTACCTCACAAGGTGTCAGTTGTGGGGAGAGAACAAAGACATAAGAAAGGCCCTGCTGGATCAGACCAAGGTCCATCAAATCCAGCAGTCTGTTCACACAGCGGCCAACCAGATGCCTCTAGGAAGCCACAAACAAGACAACTGCAGCAGCACCGTCCTGCCTGTGTTCCAAAGCACCTAATATAATAGGCATGCTCCTCTGATTCTGGAGAGAATAGGTATGCATCATGACTACTATCCATTTTTACTAGAAGCCATGAATAGCCCCCTCCTCCCTCAACATATCCACTCCCCTCTTAAAGCCTTCCAAGTTGGCAGCCATCACCATATCCTTGGGCAGGGAGTTCCACAATTTAACTATGTGTTGTGTGAAGAAATACTTCTTTTTATCTGTTTTGAATCTCTCACCCTCCAGCTTCAGCAGATGACCCCGCGTTCTAGGTTTATGAGAGAGGGAGAAAAGGGAAGGAGATTGTAAGACGGTTTGATTCTCCTCAAAAGGTAGAGAAAGTCAGCATATAAAAACCAACTCTTCTTCAAAATATTATCTGGCCCTGGCAGCCCTACCAAATTTTAACCAACATGTAGTAAAAATATTGCTCATGGTCTTAAGGAATTATTTCATACGTGAGGAGGGGGAGGGAAGCGTTTTAAAACTGTGAAATGTCTGTTACATGTTGATGCGCATACACATACACAATGGCATGGCTGAGGACATGTGCTCCATAACTGTGTACCCCTGACTGCCAGATGGCATTATCACCTTATTTTTTATGGAGCCTGTCGACACAGATCCGACATTCCAGTTGGTGCTGCAAAATACTCATCTGGCTCCTGTGACAATCATGTAGGGGGGGAACTACCCAATGATGGTTGGGATGTTTTATTATCCCAAGTCAAATTCCAGTATCTTGGGGTAGTCAAAAGTCCCATGGAGTGCTGGCGGCGGGCTGAAACAGGCTCTGGCGAGTTGCGAAACAATCACTCAAAGCCTTGACATAGCACTTTCACCCCAGGTGCAATGTTTCTTCTGTTTAGATCACCTGCTATCAGGTTGCCTTTCTGTGAAAAGAAGGCGGGGCTGTATCGCTCCAGCGTACTTAACAATGCTTTCCTGGATCCAAGTTTCTAGGGGAAATCACAGGGTGGCTCGGTGGTTTAAGGTAAAAACAAATGCTTCCAAATAGCAAAACCATAAGCCACCCGCTCTCGTGGGTGACTAGTGACAAGTGTTTAGCTGGCTTGTCCTGCCACCTTGTGGTATATCCTTGGCACAAGCAGCCAGAGCATATTTATAGACAGGGAATCCTCCTGTATACACAATGCTGCCTGTGTAGCTTAAGTGGGTCACCCAGCTAAATCCTTCTCTTGCAGAGCCTTCTGCAGGAAGGTGCGGGTAAGCACAGCCAGTACCCAAGCAAGCTGAAAGTGCTGACTTCCTCAGGCATTAGTTACACTAGCTGTAGAGGAGGGAACAGCCTTCCAATTGGGGAGAGTCAAGGTCGTTTCTCCTAACTATGAAGTTGCCAATTCTGGGTTGGGAAATTTCTGGAGAACAGCCTGGGTATGGTGGAGTTTGGGGAGAGGAGGGACCTGAGCAGGGTACAGTGCCATAGAGTACCCCCTCCAAAGCAGCCATTTTCTCCAGGGGAACTGATCTTTGTCATCTGGAGATCAGTTGTAATGCCAGGAAATCTCCAGGCCCCACCTGGAGGTTGGCAATGAGCCATGCAGTGAGTAGCTTACTCTGGAATGTCCTTCTACTTCCTGCCTAGCTTCTTTAGAAAAGGTACAGTCTAAATTCCTTTGCGCTATCTTGCAAGTGCCCCCTTGCGTATCTAACACCATAATTTGACTTGAGTTGGGCGTTATGCGAATTGAGGCTAGGGTTTTTCTTCTATCAGTCTTAAGATAAATATAAATGGAAGAGGCCTATTTCTAGGGTTGCCAACCTCCAGGGGGTGGCTGGAGATCTCCCGCTATTACAACTGATCTCCAGCCGATAGAGATCAGTTCCCCAGGAGAAAATGGCTGCTTTGGCAATTGGACTCTATGGCATTGAAGTCCCTCCCCTCCCCAAACTCCGCCCTCCTCAGGCTCTGCCCCCCAAACCTCCCGTTAGTGGTGAAAAGGCACCTGGCAACCCTAGGTAATGCTCTTCTCACCACTGGGTCGGCCCAGAGAAGGAAGGGTAAGTCATCGGCCCATCAGAAGAAGTCCCAGTAGATATAATGGCCAATCTACCCCTACGTGCCATGGGCTGAACATAGGGACTTTTGCATACAAAGTATGCACAGTCACTGAACCACTATAATCCCTTTCCAATGGCTTGTTACCAGAGCAGTTCATAAGATATGTTTCTTTCACTTATTCCATGTGATAACACTGATTTACATGTGTACACAGCCATCTGTGGTATGGGGTTCATCAGCATCCTTCTGACTAGAAGAAGGAAGCCACCATAGCCTCAAGGAAAGCTGGGTTTTGCCCCTTTTCTCCTCCCTTCCCTTCCTCAGTACAGCCCAGTACAGTAGGCATGGGCCAAAAACGCATGGCCGCTTAGCCCACTTTATTCCCGGTTTCAGCCAGGAGTTATCTCGGCTCAGCCCTGGATTAAATCTTTTTGAATGAATGTTACCTCATCCCTTGTCGGCTCAACCCTGTTTCAAGGCAAAATGAACCCGGCTTTTCCCATTCCTCTTCTGGCAGCCGACCAGGGGAAGCACAGAAGATTGGCATCTTTCACAGCCAATCACAAAGCAGTGTGTGAAGAGGCAGGGATTCAAGTGCTTCTTGCTTCCTGCTACCTCGGAGCTCGCTCTGAGAAAAAGAAAGGCTTTTTTAAAACGAGGCTTGGATTCCCCCCCCTTTCAGATTGCTCCGCTTTGTGTTTTTTGTTCTTAAAATGCTTTTTAAATTACAAGCTGGTTGAGAAAAGCCTTCATTGGTCAATTCGAAAGGACCAATCACCAGGAGCTGGGGCAGGGTGGGGAGGGCTTACTCTGCAGGAACTCCACAGAACCCACATTTTCTGTTTACATGAATCTGTTTGCACAC
Organism: Euleptes europaea; assembly: GCF_029931775.1. Lineage (NCBI taxonomy): Eukaryota > Metazoa > Chordata > Lepidosauria > Squamata > Sphaerodactylidae > Euleptes > Euleptes europaea. Next base: position 129,522,755 of record NC_079312.1, on the reverse strand, counting down.
AGTTTCGTCCCTGCTCATTCCAGGTAATGCATACAGTTTCTCCTCCAGCCCGGATTACTTTGATCCAGGCTGAAACAGGGAATAAAGTGGGCTAAGCGACCATGCATTGTTGGCCATACTTGTATTTATGGGCATGTATTTATGTTTGGGGAATTTGCAACTGTTTGGTGCAATGAATCGATACCTCCACCTCAGACATCCCCCCACACACGCACATACATCTTGTGAGTTGAACCACATGTTACATGAAAGTAAGGCCTGGTCTACATATAGGATTGACAACCTCCAGTTACTAGCTGGAGGTCTCCTGCTATTACAACTGATCTCCAGCCAATGGAGACCAGTTCACCTGGAGAAAATAGCTGCTTTGGCCATTGGACTCTATGACATTGAAGCCCCTCCCCTTCCCAAACCCTGCCGTCCTCAGGCTCCGCCCCAAGAACCTCCTGCTGGTGGCAAAGAGGGACCTGGCAACCCTATCTACTTATGCCACAAAATACAGCAGTAATGAGATGGCAAAATGTTTAGAATGGACTGTACCATTTTAGGTTGAAGGAGAGGGATGACATATTAAACTTCCTCTACCTTAATAATTGTCTGAAAGTAGAAAACTAGCCCAATGTATGAAGGCCTATGCTAGAATCTTTCTCCCTGACGTGCTGTAACAGATTCACCGAGGCGGTCCTCTCTGTGACAATCTGAAGTGGTACAGTCCCATCTACCACCTCAGATTTATACCACCCCATTTTACTGGATGTGGAGCCTGAGACCATAATCTCAAATCAACTGGGATTAGAAGATTTGTGAGTCCTTTGACTTCATTCCTAGCTACGAAAAAGCCTTCCTCCTCCCCAGCTTTCTAAAGCAGTTTCTACCAGCTGCAAGTACAAGGGAATGCCAACAGAGAGGCCTAGTCCATTGCAAGCACTACAGTGCGTGTCTCTGTCCAATGCATCTTTCCACATTTCCCAGCCTGTGCTCTTGTCTGCCAGAATTACATCCTCCCATTTGTCCGCCTGCTAAACAGGGAGTGATGCAAAGCGGGGGAGGGAATGCTTCTCCGGTAACTGTTGCTGGCCTGATAGAAAGGAGTTGGTGGACAAAGCATGTAGGAGTTTCTCAGGGCCCCCTGTTGTGTGTGTGAGTGTGTGTGTGTTCGGGATAAGAAGCAGGACTGAGAGAAAGAAGCCAGCAGTTGCGTTAGGAAGCATATGGGGCCCACACTGCGCTCGATCCAGCTTGGAAACAAAGCCACATAAAGTAACACCTCCTTGTGACGGAACAGCCGTGAATCCCAAAGCGTCAAGGCCGACTCTGCTGAGCCATGCCTAGAATGAGGATCATTTAACTCCTGGATCATTTAACCGTTCTGCTAAAGAGTTAGGATAACACCTCCCCATCCACGGAGGAAGGCAAGAGGTTTCCTGGACTTGATTACAGGATGGAGATAGTGTCTTGTGACCGGGGACAGCCGATGACAACAGCTGGGGAAGGGAGATGAGGTGAGGGGGGAAAGGGTTTTTGCTTTAGAAGGAGAATTGGTAGGAGACGGCAGAGGGCACCACAGTTTCCACACGCAAGGAGTAGGCAGGTGTTTTGATAGCTTCTGCTCTAAAGCTAAACTTCAGGATCTGCCTAACCTAAATGTATACCGAGGCATCCCTAGAGTTTGACAACTGATCAAAAGTAAACAGAGTATGCTAGAACTTGACTCCCTTGAATACTGTTGAATGATTCTTTTCCCTTTTTTCTGCACTGTAAACAGAAAGGAAGGAAGAGAGTCAACATCAGGTTTCTCTTTCTTTGCTCTCAAAGTTGGAAAAATATAAACAGGTCAGAAGACATTCTCTGTTGATTTGTTTTGTGCATTTAAAGGGAAAACCTTTTTCAGTTTTTTTTTTCTTCCTGGGGAATGCTCCTTGTTATGCTGGCAAGCATGCTACAGATTGTTTGGCATTGCAGAAGTATTAAAATCTATACAAATTAGATTAGTTTATTCCTGCAGTACTGTCTTGCACGCTCAGTCTTGCCCAGAAGACTGGTGTGTTGTGTTAACATGGATAACTTTGGTAGACAACATTAATTACTATTTGTAGATAGTTTTCCTGCTGCGGGGACAACCCATTGTATCTGCTGTGACCTCATTGTGACCATAGTTTGCTTACCGTCTCTTATATTTCAACTGTAAATTCTTCCAAGCAGGGTGTGGGATTGTTATGGATTAAATATTTTTGCTTGGTGAAGCACTGTTGCAAATCCAAGTGGCAGAAACGTGGACACGGTGCATTTGAACCTTAGAACAAAGTGGCTAACATCAGTCTAAACTGGGGGCAAGCAAACTGCCTTCTGGGTATTTCTGACAAATGAGATGAAAGTTGAAAGATATGTGTCTTGTTCTGCTGATCTACTCAGCATCCTCCAATGTTAGTTTGCTTGAGAAATAGGATAGAGAGGGAGAAAATCTGCCAAAACAAGGCCTTTTCTTTGTGATGTGAATGCTGGAAGCCAGAAGATACCACTGTGTTTCTGGACCCATAGCTTTGCAATGGAAATAGAATTTGTTTTGCCCACTCTGGTTTTCCAGTGCTTTTCCAAACTAGATACTCTCTTGCCTTCCAAAGGTATGATAGCTGTTAGGTCTGATGCCGGTGACATCTTCTGTAATTCCACTAGTCTCTTCAAAGGGATGCTGCTGTTCTGCATCCTCAGCTTAGGGGAACTGTCCAGTTTTGCAAGGGCTCTGCCAATGAAATCAGTGGTTGGAGGAGAAACTGCCCTGAATGGAAACTCAGGCAGGTGCAAGGTAGATATAGGAAAGGGTCCGGCCTGTGGTGGACGTGGGGAAGAGGGTGGGCAGCAAGCCTCAGAAGAAGCAGATATGGATAAGTTCGGCGGAAGGAAAAGAAAGCCCTTGCTGATCAAAACCAATTGCCAAAGTAAGAATGAAGAGTCTTCGGTACTCCTTTGCCCCTCCAGATGTGCCTGCACATTCACAGTTGCGAACTGCTCTTACTTGGGGTTGCTGGAAATCCCTACGGAGGATGCCTGCTCACGGAGAAAAACAGCCTTGTAAGTAAGCTGCTGTGGTGGTGCCCCTCCAATGGGATAAAAAGGGGGGAAGGGGATGTTGTGGATCCCTATGAAGGATGTGGTGGTGAAGAGGAGTGGAAGCATGTTTGTTGGAGCCGAGTGGCGCTATCTCATGGGAACAATCATGACAGGAATGTTGGTCAGACATAGCTGATACTGAGGAGACGGAGGAATGCTCACTCCTCTGCATGACCTGGCCCCTGACCTCATGGCTGAGGGCATGGAGATCTCTGTAAAATGGGCAGGAGACAATGATGATTTAGACAAATTGCCTTCACGCCTCTCCTGGAGACTGTAGAGCATGCTGCTTATCATCAGCCTAATTTATAGACCTACAAACACCCCTACAAACCCGGAGCCAGAGAGACTCACAGAACAATAGAATGAAACAGGAGTCTAGTGGCACCTTAATTTATTTCTGCATAAGCTTTCATGAATCAGAGGTCACTTCATGAGCTGTATGAATCGTACATCCATTAGGCAGATGTATTTATACTAAAGAGCCAGCTTGGTGTAGTGGTTAAGAGAAGTGGTTTGGAGCAGTGGAGTCTGATCTGGAGAACCAGGTTTGATTCCCCACTCCTCCACGTGAGCAGCAGAGGCTAATCTAGTGAACTGGATTTGTTTCCCCGCTCCCACACACAAAGCCAGCTGGGTGACCTTGGGCTAGTCACAGGTCTATTAAGAGCTCTCTCAGCCCTTCCTATCTCACAGGGTGTCTGTTGTGGGGAGGGGAAGGGAAGGTGATTGTAAGCCGGTTTGATTCTGCCTTGAGTGGTAGAGAAAGTCGGCATATAAAAGCCAGCTCTTATTATTATTCTAGTGAGAATAAAATAGAGGAGGGAAAACCACGTGTTCTTGAGCTTTTTGGAGGAAGGGTGGGTTAAAAATGCATTAGAAAAAAATAATAATACATAATGTACCTGCACTGCTGATGTGACTTCTGTTTTCTCTCATTTGCATTATAATATCTTTCTGTCTTAATAATGGATATTCTCACGTGTGTACTTCTAATACTAATGAGTTTTGTCATCTGTATACGTGCTGAAGAACACTTGGAGCCAGTATCACATTGAAAATAGGAAGTGATTGCATCACATTACAGGGATTACATTTGTGTCAAGTGCAAATTTAAGATACTGGAAAAGTCCAGACAGTTCAATTGCTGCTGAGGTCCCAAGCGACCAGTTCTGAAGAAGGCAAGTTTTGCCTTGCTAAAATAATGCTTCTTTTTTTTTGCTCAGAGGTGCTTCATCACTGGCCATTTTGCTCACCACTTTCCCAGGACCTTTCCATAAAACAATGCACAGCCCATCCAGCCTAATAGTTATCCTAGCAAGATTATCAACAGTCTGGAAGTCAGGATCTGTATTGTAGGACAAAGCAGAGGCTTGGATCAGTGGTGCACAAGCAGAAGCATAGATAGATTTAGTGCTGTTCTGCTCTTTCAAGATCTTGTGCAATACTTAGCATTTTCCTCCCTATATATGTAGGGTAGAAAGAGTAGAACTTGAAAGAGTAGAACTGTGCTAAATCTATCTATCTATCTATCTATCTATCTATCTATCTATCTATCTATCTATCTATCTATCTATCTATCTATCTATCTATCTATCTTGCAATATGTGTGCATGTTTGTCCCTATATAGTGCCCAGAAATTGGTTGCACAAGATCTTACACAAGTAGAAATGTAAATCTGGCTTAGCACAAACATCTACAACAGTCTTTTCCTTGAGCTTTCACTTGCTCAAGAGCTCGAGCACAAGTGAACATTTAGTGCTGGATCCAATCCATAGGTTGTGACCTGGGTAGAGCCTATTCTTTTTTGTCCCAACCCCACTTGGGGATGATCTTTCAAACAGGGCTATTTTTTAAAAGTGCTGAGAAGAATATGGAGTGGTTTTAACTCTTGAATGCTATGTAAATACTAAATATTATGGTCCCTCCGTTTCCAGCTGTAACACACATACCATACACAGATAGTGATGTGCTTCACAGGAATGGGGTGCTTACTTTCTAGAAAAAGAGATGTTGGTACTTCTGTAAATGACATCCTCTAATGTAGACTCTTCCTTAATCCTGAAATGAAGAGATCCTCAATGTGGTACCCACTGACATGTTTCCTCGTGTCCACTTGCTTGTCCCCCAAAGCAAAGAACTAACCATGGCTTTCGTCCAGTCCATGAGGCCTCTTCAGAGAAGCTGGGAGGCATCATCTTTGGGTCTTCAGGGAGCACCCATTTGGAAAGAGTTGCCTCCATCCTAGGAAAATGCTTGTTTTAGAACCTCTTGACGTTTTGTGATTGGCCCCTAAGCAGACTTTTTTGTGATTGGCCCAGCATCCCATGGCAGTCATTTTGTGGTTACACCCACTACCCTTTCGCAAAATTACAAAAGAGCCCACAGGGTCAACCTGTAGGGCTGTCGATTCGGTTCATCCCGAACTGAAAAACAGCTGAATTTTCCCCGATTCGGCAGTTTCTAGTTCGGATGGAACCAAATTCAAAAAAGGTGGGAAAACAACGAGCCGAATTCAGCAAGTTTGGGGTGATCGCTGAATAAATTCGGCAAATTCGGGGGCTCCGAATCAGCAGCATAACCATAAAGGCATTAAAAACACATCCGCGCCTTTCTGTGGCTCTGGGGGGGCATGCTTGAAGTAGGGCTGTTGAAAAAAAAAATTCGGTATAGTTCGGATTCAGCTGAATTCATCCCGTCTGGATTCTGGATATGCCGAAGTCTGAATTCCCCCGCTTCAGGTCTGTGCAATTCGGCGCCAATTCAAAGTTCGGGGAAAAAATTCGGCTGAATAAAGCCATTAAAAACACAACCGCTCCTTTCCGGGGGGGAATTTTGGGGGGTAGAGGTCCCAAACTTTCAGCGGAGCTTCAAAGGACCCTTCTTGCAAGACCCCCCAAGTTTTGTAAAGATTGGGTGAGGGGGGGGCTGAGATATGGGCCCCGAAAGGGGTCCCCCCACCCTTAATGTGCATCTCTGAGCAGAGCTTGCCGCCCACTCACAAAACTCCCAGCCCCAACAAACAGCTGAGCTGCGGGGAGCAAGGGCGGGGCAGGTGTGAAGAAGTTTGCAAAGCAACACAACTGCAAAGCATCACGTTTGCAACCATGCAAAGCAACACCTGACACCTGGGAGTTTGCAAACCATGGAAAGGGACAGAGACAGCTAGCTATGCATAATGAGCAGGAGGGGGTGGAATTTCCCCTTTTGCATCGAACTGGGGACCAGGCAAATGCATTCTTTAAGTCACCATTTGAAAACCAGTTTTGAGCAAGCATCAAAATAGACCTAACTGATCTTATGAATGAGGGAAAACCTGAGGACACACAACTGAAGCCCCCCCCCTCAAACCAGGGAGAGAGAGACTCGAGGAGGCACACCCCCCCAGGCAGAACGGGCGAAAGCCCCCTTTGGCTTCCCCCCCATCCACAGAAACTGCTCCCTCCCCACACACACACAGACTCTGCTCCCCCCCCCACACACACAGGAGAAAAATTATAGATTAAAGCCCCCAAAGGGGTCTTACTGGGCTGTCTTCTGTTCCATCAGGAGGGGCTGGGAGGACTGGGTAATCCAATACGATTCTATTTAAGCACAGGAGGTTTTGCCTTGGATTTGCCGCTCTGGAGATGCATACAGGATCGGGTGATCCATTCATCCCAATAGGGAAAAGGGGAAAGCCCATATCTCGGGACCTCCTGACCCAATTTTACAAAACTTGGGGGGTCTCTTAAGAAGGCTCGTCTGAAGCTATGCTGAATGTTTGGGGGCTGCACCCCCAAAAATGCGCCCCCTGCAGCCACGGAAAGAGAAAAGGGGGGAGCCCATATTTCTGCCCCCACTGAACCCATCTTTACAAAACTTGGGGGGGTCTCTTAATAAGGCTCGTCTGAAGCTATGCTGAAAGTTTGGGGGCTGCACCCCCCAAAAAGCACCCCCTGCAGCCACGGAAATGGAAAAGGGGGGAGGGGAAAGGGGTGGAGCCCATATCTCGGGACCCCCTGACCCAATGTTTACAAAACCTGGGGGGTCTCTTAAGAAGGCTCATCTGAAGCTCCACTGAAAGTTTGGGGTCTCTACCCCCCAAAATGCACCCCCTGCAGCCACGGAAAGGAGCGAATGTGCACACCCACACACCCACGAGGATTTCTCTCTCTTTCTCTCCCCAGCCGGGCTGCGCAGCAGCTGATTCCTCCAGTACTCAATCCTGACTGATTGGCCAGAAGAAGACCCAGCTTGGCCACGATTGGCCGGGGAAGAATGCTGCTTACTGACGGTTATGCTGCTGCGCCCCGAATTTGCTGAATTTATTAGTGAACTCCCGAACTCACTGAATTCGGCTCCCCCATTTTCCCTCAATTTTTGAGTTCAGTTCGTCCCGAGCTAAAACCCCCGAATCAGGGGAAATTCAGCTGTTTTTCGGTTCGGGCCGAACCGAATCGACAGCTCTAGTTTGGAGGTAGAGGTCCCAAAAATTCAGTGTAGCTTCAGGGGACCCTTCTTTCAAGAACCCCCAAGTTTTGTAAGGATTGGGTCAGGAGGTCCCAAGATATGGGGCCCGGAAGGGGTCCCCCCAAAAAATCACCTACAGGAATAAAGGCATTAAAAACACATTCGCACCTTTCCGCAGCTCCGGGGGGGGGGTGTAGCTTGAGGTGACCCTTCTTGCAAGAACCCCCAAGTTTGGTGACAATTGGGGCAGGGGGTCCCGAGTTATGGGGCCCGGAAGGGGCCCCCCACCCATCTGCCCATTACAGCCTTTAAAAACACATTTGAGTTGGGCTGCACCATTACCCCGGCCCGGGGGTCTGGTCTGGTGGTTGCCTCGGCAGTTGGGCCATACCATTACCCCTGCCCGGGGGTCTGACTAAAAGGCAATTAATCCCGAGTTATGGTGTCCCCCCCCCATCCACCGATTGGAATGAGTGGGAGCAGGCAATCCTTAATGTGCATCTAGAGAGAGGCAAATCCAAGGCAAAACCTCCCGTGCCAGAGAGTATGTGTGTGAGAGTCTGCTAGAATCGTATTGGATTACTCCTGAGTCCTCCCAGTCCCTGCTCCTGATAGAAGAGAAGACATCCACAGTAAGACCCATTTGGGGGCTTTTCTCTATAATTCTCTATAATTTTTTTTCCTGTGTGTGTGTATCTGGGGGGGGGAGATTCTCGCTCTCGCTCTCTCTGTGTGTGTGTGTGTGTGTGTGTGAGGGGGAAGCCAAAGAGGGGTGGGTTTACCTGTTCTGCTGGGGGGTGGGCTTGATTGCCTCTGTGTGGGACTGTGCTTTCTACTGTTTTCACCAGTTGCCAACTACGTGTGGAATTAACTGTGGGTCAGTGAGTCTCTCTCTGGCTGGTTCCTATTGTTTCCAATGGGCTGTGCAGCCACTCCTGTTGTTTCGAATGGGCTAGCCTGTCATTCGTTTTAGTACATCCCCTGCAATGTATTTCAGTGGAGTCAATGCAAGTCAACCGACATTCCCCTCTCCCATTATCTTCAATGGGCTGGGCAGCCTCTCCCATTGCTTCCAATGGGCTGGTTTGTCATTCATTTTAGTACATCCCTTTTAATGGCTTTATTCCAATGGGCAGATGGGGGGACCCCTTCCAGGCCCCATAACTCAGGGGGCCCTGACCCAATCTTCACAAAACTTGGGAGTTCTTGCAAGAAGGGTCCCCTCAAGGTACGCTGAGATTTTGGGACCTCTACCTCCAAACATGCCTCCCCAGAGCCACGGAAAGGCGTGAATGTGTTTTTAATGCCTTTATTCCTGTGGGCGATTTGGGGGGACCCCTTCCGGGCCCCATATCTCGGGACCCCCTGACCCAATCTTTACAAAACTTCGGGGTTCTTGCAAGAAGGGACCCCTCAAGCTACGCTGAAATTTTGGGACCTCTACCTCCAAAAATGCCCCCCCAGAGCCGCTGAAAGGAGCGAATATGTTTTTAATGGCTTTATTCGGCTGAATTTTTCCCCAAACTCGAAACTTGGTGCCGAATTCCATGGATCCGAATAGGGGGAGTTCGGACTTCAGCATTTCTTGAATCAAAATGGGCCAAATTTTGCCAAATCCAAATTTTACCGAATTTGTTTTTCAACAGCCCTATCAACCTGTTTAGTGACTTCTGCCAAAATGTATGGGGGCTGTGTGTGGTTACTCATTGATGAAGGAACTCCATTCTGTATCTGCTGTAGGGCATGGTAATCTATTTCCACATTGTACATTCCAGTGTTGAACTCCTGATTAAGTCCTGGCACGAATCAAACTTTATCGTGTTCTGAGAATTAATGAGATGAGGAACAGTCTTATGAGCCTTGTGAAAAATAGATAAATGTGTGTGTTCTGTGTATAATCATCAAGGCTCAGAATAAATTCTTCTGATGTAAAGAACATATAACCCTGTCCTGGATGGCCCAGGCTAGCCTGATCTCATCAGATCTCAGAAGCTAAGCAGGGTCAGCCCTGGTTACTATTTGGATGGGAGACCACCAAAAAAGACCAGGGTTGCTGTGCAGAGGAAGGCACTGGCAAACCACCTCTGTTAGTCTCTTGCCATGAAAACCCCAAAAGGGGTCACCACAAGTCGGCTGTGACTGGACGGCACATTACACACACACACACACAAAGAACATATAACCCTGCCCTGGTTAGCCCAGGCTAGCCTAATCTTGTCAGATCTTGGAAGCTGGGTTGGCCCTGGTTAGTATTTGGATGAGAGATCACTTCGGAAATCCAGGGTTGAAACAAAGAGGAAGGAAATGGCAAAACCACCTCTGAACACCTCTTATTTTGAAAACCCCACAGGGTCACCATAAGTCAACTGTGACTCAATGGCAAGAAAAGAAAAGAACAAGAGGGGAGAATTTGAAGTAGTGTTTTTATTTTCAGTCTCGTAAAACACTAGTTCCTCTTTCTGAAACTCTCTTTACTGAGAACATGGGTATGGTGCCTGCTCACAGTAGGGGGGGGTAGATGTTCCATTCCTAAATATGTGCAAAAGAATGTATCCATCTAATCCATGATAAGCACTTTCTTTTTGCCCATCCCTATCACATACCAGATATTGCTGGCAACTAGATAGCTCAAGCTAGAGGCCTGCAGTGACTCACCAGAGTGGGCTGGCAATATGGAAAAAAAAAAAAAAACTCACACCAACCCTCCAAATCTGCCTCTCCCTAGATCCTCTAATGTCTCAGGGGTCTGAGGAAGTTGATTTCTATTTTCTCTCTTTTCTCTTTAACTAACATCAGGCAGCTCTCAACATTCTGTCTCTTCTGGAGCATTATCAGCCACCATCAGACTGATTTTAAGAAGTTTGATTTACAAAGTCATATTTTTCTAAGTACCTGGGGAGTGCCCCTTGCCCCGTAGGTAGGGATCTCTGCCTTGCCTGTGGATAGACTGGTTGTGCTGATTTTTACGATCCACACATGGGCCAGCAAAGTTAGCATTTAGATATAGGAACAAGAGGGGACCTACAACAAAATGGTGCGGGCTTTTAGCTTGTTCTTCCTGTATAGCCTAAATTCAGCCATATATGTGAACTTCAGTACAGGATACAAAGTATGAATTTGATGCCTAATGGGTCAACACTTCATGCCTGTGATGAGCTGAGTTCTGACTCATGAAAGCTTATACTGGAATAAATTTTCTTAGTCTTTAAAGCGTCAGACGATTTTGTTTTTAAAAGACCATCAGTCTCCACTGCTGTCTCATCCAAAGGAAACCAAACCTACAGCGTTCAGTATGACAGTTTGGATCTGGTTTGTTTGGACTTGGAAAAACAAAACATCAGTTACAAAGAGAGCAAATTCTACCAAGTAGTTCAACCTTGAGCAGCTTTATACTGAGGTTGAGAGCCAGCATGGTGTACTGGTTAAGGGCGATGGTTTGGAGTGGTGGACTCTGATCTGGAGAACCAGGTTTGATTCCTCACTCCTCCACATGAGCGGCAGACTCTAATGTTGAGAACTGGATTTGTTTCCCCACTCCTACACATAAAGCCAGCTGGGTGACCTTGGGCTAGTCACAGCTCTCTCAGCCTCACCTACCTCACAGGGTGTCTGTTGAGGGGAGGGGAAGGGAAGGTGATGGTAAGCCAGTTTGATTCTTCCTTGTGGTAGAGAAAGTCGGCGTATAAAAACCAACTCTTCTTCTTCTTCTGCTTCTCCTCCTTCTCCTCCTCCTTCAATGTAAGTCTCCAAATTTTCTAACTTCCCAGCATGAAGAGAAGGAATGAGTCCAACAGCCCATATAGGAGGTAAGGTCCTAAAGCTTTTTGAACTGGCAGATAGTTTACATGTTGGGTTAGAGACTGCAGCTTCTTGTGAACACTTTATGCAACAGTGCATCATTTCTAAAACTGAACGAGAGCTGGTGTCCAACTCCCAGTCTGAGCCTCACTATGCCTGACAAAAGGTGTCTGGCTTATGCCTACTTGTGATTGCTTGAGGAAAGAGCACAACATTTGCTTAAAGGCATCTACTTATCTCTACTGTACATATTCATAAGCAGAGCCCTGGTCTTGAGAATAGGTCACAGGCTCTGCTGAACCCTGGCTCAAATCAAGCTTTGCCCAGCAGCCATTTTTGCACTAAGAATGAATCACTATGAAAAACAATGCTCCATAATCCACAGTCAAGGACCTGCCTGGTTTCTTTTGGTGAGAAACTATTAACTGCTATAACTCTTTATTTGAACACAGAGACATCTCTCATAACTGCTTGAGCATAATCCACAGAGAAGAGTTTGCTGGGTATCCCAACATTCAAGTGCTGTAAGTATGTGCCTGTACATAGTTTCTCCATGCTATTGCTCTTCAAGTGACATTATGAGGTTGGAAGGATGTAAATCCCATAAAATCAATTTTATCTAGTTTATCATCTCATCCTGACCAAGAATAAGGACACTGTGATATCCAAGATGTGTATATCGTACATGTGTGCATGAGTGCACCCACACATTAGTTTCCTTTTCAGATTCAAATTTTGTTTGACTTTAAATTGAGCATCTCTGCAAAAATGTATGCTGTTTCCTGATTTATTCGAAATTCAAAATCTGGAGGCCTGCAGACTCTCTACATTCAATAAGAATTAAGAGAGTAGGAAAGGAAAGGATGGAGATTCAGGGCAGATAAAAAGTTATTCGGTCAAAGAGTAACTAACGTATGGGTCTCTCTTTGCAAGGTGTATTGATGGCCACTAGCTTAGTTGGCTTTTAAAGGGGATTAGACAAATTCATGGAAGGATAGGTCCATCAAAGGCTGTTAGCCACAGTTATTAAATGGAATCTCCATGTTCAGAGGCAATAACCTTCTAGATATCAATACTTGGGGAGGGGAGAAACATGGAAATCTCTGGCCTCTGTGTCCTTAGGGTTGCCAGGTCCCTCTTCACCACTGGCAGGAGGTTTTTGGGGTGAAGCCTGAGGAGGTTGGGGTTTGGGGAGGGGAGGGACTCCAATGCCATGGAGTCCAATTGCCAAAGCAGCCATTTTCTCCAGGGGAATTGATCCCTATCGGCTGGTGATCAGTTGTAATAGCAGGAGATCTCTAGCTAGTACCCGGAGGCTGGCAACTCTACCGACAGGCAACCCCACATTTTGAGTTCTATGATTACGAAATATGTATAAAGTGTGTGTGTTAGTGGTGGTGGTGGTGGTGACTTCTGCTTTAACATCCTTAAAGGCTGAATGTGTTTGCTTTGTTTTACCACTGCAGCAGAGGAATGTCTAATTAGCCATTATGGATGACAAGCACGGTCCTGCCATTTCATGAATCCTTGCCTCGCCTCGCCTTGCCTGGTGGGAATTTCCCATTTCCACTGCTAGAATGATCACCTTCCTTTCCATTAAAAGGTGTAGGCCATGCATGTCAAACATAAGGCCATAGCCATTTTGAGCAGCCTTTTTGGTGCAACAAGACTGAATTATTCTCTCTGTATTAGATTGCTATTATTGCATCTACAAAGACAAATAAATTAATATCTATGAAGATTCCAGCTGATGAAGCTGCAATTTTGCAGTGAAAACGCTAGTGTGCATCCGGACCGCGTTATTGTGGACTTCTTCAATTTTTCAGCTTTCCTCGTGTTGCTTTTTGAAGAAAACAACCTAGAGATAAGACTCTTACTTACCTTGAAAAAGACTTTCCATCTTGGATTTGCTTGTACATACTATCACTGCTGTTTTCACTTGTCTGTAGATGTTACACATTGTTCACAATATATGTTTGCATAGTTTGCTTGTGTATTATTTAAATTAATTGGTTTGAGCCTAGTACTATATTTCCACTACTATCCCAGTAGTACTTGTGCATATTTTTCTCAGACCACTTGAAGGTTGGCAACCCTATGGCCTTGCTTGCTTTTTTATATTTAGGAACATGTTTTTTTCTTCTTCTTGTGTTTGTGTGTGTGTGTGGGGGGGTTCCTAGGGTAGTTGGTATACCCCTCCAAGTATTTAGTTCAAAGGTGGGAACATATTAAAAGGAATGCAAGTGAATTAATGTCATTGACGAAGTGGTGGGCTCATTTCAGATTTGGAGTCTGTGTACAAACCCTCTCATATATGCTTGGACAACTGTTAAGTATTGGTTTCAACAAAGATAAAATGAGTAGCCTGCTCCGTCAATTTTTTCGTATGAGCAAGAATTTATCTTTTTCTTTGTTTTGCCAATACCCTGCCTTTCCCTATCCTTTTTTACCCTCTGTATCCTTAATAATATAATATAAAATAAAAATTATAAACAAAAAAACCCAAAGATAAATGAGGTCTCAACTAGCTTAACTGAAGAGCAAAAGATGAGGTTAAGTATAGCTTGAGATCAACTACCACTTACAGACAGCCGGGCCTAGAGCACTGCTGAGTGTGGGTAAAAGTGCCACAGAGAGCAGAGAAACGAAGGTTGCCGTTTTCCCTCTGGGGGCAGGGGATCTCCTGCTCCTTTCCTGCTGCCACTCAACTGGGTGGCAGGAGAAAAATGGGAGTGAAATGGAGGTTGTTTGCCACCATTCCTACACACCGATGTCACTTTCAGTGCAATTGGAAACGATGTCATTACATCACATCAGTGCTCAGCAATCAGTCAGAATGCTAGAGCATCTACAGCAATGTGCTGGCATCACTCTGGGTTATGCCAGATATAGGGTTGCCAATTCAGGGTTGGGAAATTTCTGGAGATTTGGGGGTAGATGATGGAGTTTGGGGAAGGGAGGATCCTCAGTGGGATATAATGCCATATAGTCCAGCTTCTAAAGCAGCCATTTTTTTCGGGAGAGCTGATCTCGGTAGTCTGGAGATCAGTTGTAATTCCAGGAAATCTCCAGGCCCCATCTGAAGGTTGGCAACCCTATGCTGGGAGTAACATCAGCTTGTCACCAGTGACATAGGGCCCCTGTATCTCACCTCTTGGTTAGCCTTGTGCTGGCAGCCTGAAGAGAAAGAGAAAGTATGCCTTAAAGGTGCACTACCACTATTTACAGAACTGTTTCATACAGTACAACAGCCCCTTTGATTTTGCACCTCTAGTGGTTTTAAATGATTAGTTTATGTATTGTATGGTATTGAGGCCAAAGGAGCACACTTAATTTGCCACATTTTTATTTGCTCCATGCCTCCTTCCTTGGGAAACAGGCTGCCAGCATATGCTGAGGGAGCTGCCTGATTTTCTTGCCTGACTTCCTCTTCTTCCCTCCACAGCAACCTTGTTCCCAACAGCTTCACGTGTGGCTGTTCCTTGCGAAGGCTGGTAGTTTGGGCGCAAGAGAGGAGAATCCTCATGAGCAACACAGAAATGCTCCAGTGCCCCCCACCAGCTGCCTCTGGCAGCATCAAGCTACCAAGCCTGGATATCTTGTCACTAACCTTCGGTGAGTGAAATGCCCTTGAGATAGATGTTTGGGACTCAGAGGTTGGAAAGTCTCTGGCTTTTGACAGCTCTCAGAGTATGTGCCTTGTCCCTTCAACCCAGAACTACCCAACTGTGAAAGCCTGTGGAGTGTCTCAGACCTGCAGTGTTATGAATGTAAGTGATGGAGGAATTCATCTTGCCAAAGACAGTTTGAGGTATTTCCATTAAAGGAGGTTATTTCATCTTGTGTAACTCTGGCAATCTTCATATCCCTGTCATGTTTCATAGATACCCTTATAATTTTCACTGTGTGGTGTCAAGATGTGTTTGCAGGTTAGCATATGAGTGCAGGTTAGTGGGATCCTTGGACATTACTGTTAAATTATCTGTGCTGTGGATTACACTTATATGTATGCTCAACTGCTGTTCCTGAAATTTGCACTGCAGGAAAACATAGCTACTAATAAAAGAGCCATGCTAATGGTCTGCAGAATCTGATTCATACTGGTGTTGCTAGTTGTCCCATCTATACCATGCATCTACAACAGTTTAATACCTCTTTAACTGCCATGGCTTCTCCCCAAAAATCTTGGGTATTGTAGTTTAGGTAGCAGTTTTGCGAATTCTGTTAGAGATCTTTAGCTTTCTCCTGCTCTTCACAGAATTAGAATTCCCAAGGTTCCATGCAATGAAGGAATTATACCTTGGATATTAGAGATCTGTTTGGTAAAAGCCTCTTTGAAACCCTGCCCCCCTTTCTTTTATATTCTACATTTTGGGGATTTTCCCCCCTGTACATTGAGCTGTATAACTGAAGACGGGTCATAAGAGGAAGTGGATGACCAAAGATGAAAGGCTTCATACATTATTTTCCTTTCTTGTTTAGAACTGAGAAGGGATTTTTCCTTCAACTTGGACTGATTGATGACCTTGGTGATTTATGGCTTTCCTCCCCACCCTTGCTTGGGGTACATTCCAATGTGAATGGTGTGGGCTAATCCTGGTAGCGCTGAGTGCAGAGGACATAGCTGGATGACATTTGGATGATTTCCAGCCTTTCAGTATTATTTATGATTCTGTAACATGTAGGACTTAGAAAGAATTTAGGGAAATGCATTTTTTCTGAAGGCTTGCCTGTTAGTAGCTCTTGGAAGTGGATGAGAAGTATGCTAGAAACTTCCACTCTCTTTGTGTTCTGTCTAAAAAATGGCAATAATTTTCTGGCCTACTTTTCAGGAAAGGTGCAGGGATAGATTGCAGGGCACACCATAAATAAAAAGAGTTGTACACAACCCTAAGAGAAACAGAAGCTGACTTTTTTAAATATCAGTGTATTCAAAGAGTTTTCTTTCTTTTCCAGCAGTTGTTTTTATCTCCTGTGTGAAGGATACCCTAACAAAGAGAGATGCCATCCTGCACTACTCCTATCTTACCACTGGTATCTACACTCAAGACTCCTGCCTCACACTCTGCTACAGCAAAGGGTACACCCATTATGGGATGGACCTGTATCACTGCCTTTGTGGATCTCTGGGCAGCAATGAAATGGTGGGCTCTGGAAAAGTTTCTTCTAATGCAGTCCAGACTCGGGTGTGCAATAAAACAGTCATCCATGTTGTGTACCCAATCCAGGTAATTCAGTTGTTTCTAATGGCACCTCTGCCTGATTTTGTGTTGGGAATTGCTGATGAGGAAATCAGATATTTTCTCTTCGTGTGCGTGTGTGTGAAGTGCCATCAAGTTGCAGATGACTTGTGATGACCCCGTAGGGTTTTCAATCAAGACTAATGGGGAGGGGTTTTTGCCATTGCCTGCCTCTATATAGTAACCCTGGAATTCCTTGCTGGTCTGCCATTCAAATACTAACCAGGGCTGACCCTGCTTATCTGAGGAAATTATTTTGCCTTTAATAGTGGTAAGAGGATTGTTGACAGAGCACCTGTTCCATGTGTATAAGGTCCCATGTTCTATCTTCAGCAGCTTCAGTTAAAAAGTTCAGTTCAGTTTATTTACAGTCAATTGACCCATAAATATCAGTACAAAATTACAATTTAAAATCCCAACTGAGGATCTCCATACCTTACTGGCTACATACAGAACTTTGCCACTGAACAAGAGATAAGAGCATCTTTATCTTCTAGTAAAAAAATAACAATAAAACCATCTGAATGGCTAACATTCCTAAAATTTCTGGTCAACACAGGTAAAATCAGCTTATTTCTAACCTCCCGATAAAATTCACAGTGTAATAAAATATGTATAATTGACTCAATTGAATTAAAATTACAGGGGCTTAATCTGGCCTCTGTAGGTATACGCGGAAATCTCCCACTGAGCATAGCCGACAGAAAGGCTCTTGAAAAGGCCCATCGAAAACTAGAAAATGTAATGGTTGTTAAATAAGGAGCACTAGACAAACCTTCCCGGCTCTTTAATGAATTATTATGTCTTGGGGGAAGAGTCAACTCATTTTGAAATTTGATATGAGTTGACCAGATTTTTTTTGCTCTGTTTAAGCCCATTTCGAGTAAGTTATCAGGAGTTAAGCCTATAGAGGGAAGTTTATTAATTATCCTTTCACTCCAAGAGAGTTGTGGGTACTTCAGTTAATAAAGACTCTGGGGTAGCGGGGCTGAGTCCTCTGCCACTGCCAATCAGAGCAGACAGTGCCAGGCTAGGCATACCAGTGTTCTGACTATGGATAAGGCAGCTTTAAATGCTCTCTTACGTGTTCATATGTGAGGACTAGAAATTTTGGGGAGTGTTGAGAATATGGAAGCAACCCCTGCAAGAGATGGAAAAAGAGTAAGTGATGGGCAAATACAATTTTAAATTGGCAAGTGTAACTTCATGATCCTCACCCACCCCAATTTTAGATCCACACTGAATATTTCTTTCTTTATTCCATTCTAGGCAGAGGCTTTCTACACCTCTGTTTTTTTAAGGCAAGGAATGGCTAGAAGGTAGATCTTAATCTAGCGCCTGCTGATTGCTTGGATTCTTACAAAATATGTTGGAATAGATCAAATAGGTCGAATCCAGTAAGCCACTTCTGATGCGCTTCAGTAAGGGTTGCGTGCTCAGATTCATTTGACAGATTTATCAGGCCTTAACTGTGGATAATTCCTGAGTATACTCTCTTGTGTTGTCAATGTAAAACACACCGGTGGTCCAAAGTAAGTGAACTGAAGGCCATGTAATACTAAAGGAAGTCCCTGTCTGCTTTCAAATGCCGGGTGTTAGATAATGTCCCAAGTCTCTACCAGCTACAAGGCTGGTACGGTAGGTATCATTTTCTCCAAATGAGACTTATGTGCCTTTTTGTTGCAAAAGAACCAACAAGTAATAGAATCTCTCTGCCATCTTTTCCTTTTTTGGCCTGAATGTGGAAACCCTATTCTCTCATGTTATCACTATCTAATGGTTGTGAATCTTACCTTTTCATGGCCCTGCTATGACTATCCAAGCTGTACAACATGAGGGATGATTCTAATTCCCCCTTTGCCCTACTTCAGAAATTGCCCATGTCCTGCTTCTGCCCGGAACTGAAGGAAGGGAAATTAAATCTGACTAGAGCTGTCTTCTCTGCCTGCTGTCTTTTTTAGGTGAAACTCTCATTTTCCATGCAGCAACACAGCAGCCAGTTTGTTGAGTTCTCTGCGGAAGCCCCGCTGCCTGTCACTCTGTATATCTGGGATTTTGGAGATGGTGGGGAAAGACTCTACACAAGCCATTCAAGAGTGCAGCATGTATACTTTCCTGGTACCTATACAGTGATGGTCAGAGCCCTGATAGTTGGGAGGACTCTGCTTCACAAAACAGCTATCCATGTGGTTTTGCCCCTAAAGGCTGTAAGCCTTGAATGTCCTAAAGTGATAATTAATGAGCAGAAACATATTGACATCTGGATCCATGTCCAAGAAGGTACTGATCTGTCTGTCGTCTGGGGAATGAGAGATCCAAGAGGAGAAGAAATTCTTGGTGAGATATGTGGAATTTCTGTGTATGGTTGGATAGCTAGAGAAATTAGCTGTTATTATTTTCTTGGAAATAAGTAATTCCCATAGTCACGGATGAAGTTCAAAAGCATGCCATGACAACTAAAATAAGGGAAAGCAATAATATGTCAAGGGGTTATTGCAAAGAAAAAAAAAACCCAAAGGAATTTCACTACTAACCTGGAGGTGGAGATGTAGCTCATGCTTTGCAGACAAAAGGTCCCAAGTTTACTCTCTGGCATTCCCATTAGAAAAGGTTGGGAGAGACCTTTCTCTGCCTGAGCTAGATGGGTCAATGGTTTGACTCTATAAGGCAGCTACATATATTTTATATCTAGCAATTAAAGTGGAGTGGTTGTGTTAGTCTTCTGCAGTAAAAACCCAAAGGGGAGGAGTCTTGTGGGACCTTCAGGACAGATTTACTGAAGCATATGCATGAATAATGCTGTCCATAAGGCACCGCAGACTCCATTCTGTTTGTTTATATCTAAAGTGTCCTGGGGCTAGTTCCCAAACCCTTGAATCCCTCAAAATTGAAATCAGAGGATGGAAACTGAATATGACTACAGAACCTGGAAGTAGGAAGTATAGGTGAGGCAATCTGAAGAAAAACAGTTATTTCAGACAAAAGGCTGGCGTGGCTAAGGGAAGAGCTGAGAACGTGATTCTGGAATACAGAGGGAGATTTGGATCAGTAGCTTTTCCTAGTATCTGGCATCCAGTGTGTGTGTGTATGTGTATGTCTTGAGATAAATTCATTAGTGAGGATTGGAATGAACAACCTTGTAAACATGACAGTGAGCAGACCTTCGTGTTAGTGTACTAAGAAAATGGAAGTCAGTGGGTCAGGCAGGGTTATGGGACAGAAGCTCTGGGCATGGCAGCTGACAGTGTGAGGAAAGTTCCTTACACAGAGAATTTTAGTGAAGGGGAGCAGCGGCTGCGTAACCAGGGAGACTTGGGACAGCCAGGAAAAAGGCATTTTTTGAGTGAATGAGAGTGAAAGACATGTAGAGCAGAACCCTTATAAAAGGCACAGAAGGCAAGAAGCAAAAGCTGAGCAAAGCAGCCAGGAGCATCCATAGACCTTGGAAGGCAGAGAACACTGTCTTGTCCCTCGGACAGAGAAAGTTGAACAGGGGCCTCGAGACTCTCCATTTTCTTTGTCTACGTTTTGTGATGACAGTTGGAATATGAGAGGTCAACTGTGGCTCTCATCTAGAGCTACAGCCTCCCCCAGGAGCCTGCTGATATGGAGGCTAGCAAACCAGCGGTGGCTCCTGCTTCTCCTACTTGGCCAAGGAACAACAGGTACGTAAGGCTTTTTTGAGAGAGAGAGACAGAGAGAAGGGAGTTCTGTCTTGAACTGGTATATGGATGCAGCTGGTGCAAGGAGAATATTAACCAGATCACTCAGAGAAGATAGGTTAATTTCATGCATACTTTAATCACCCTTTTATTAAAGCAAAGAATTCATTGTACCCAGGATCTTAAATACTTTCTAGAGTAATGGTTGACCTGCTCTGGGGCTGTGAAAATGCACCAGATTAATTATTCTGGAGTAAAAGACAAGAAATAATATGGAGAATTATAAATTAATAATATGGAGCTATAAGCACAAACTCCCCCATCCCCATAAATAAGCATTGAAAGAGAAGGAGGGGGAAAAAGGTTAAGGCATATTCATTGGCTGATTTATGCATGTCTTAGAGATCACAGTCTAGAGTAGAGAGCGGAGATTCTAGTATGTGTTAGTAATTGTTATAACAGAATGAGGGTCGTTCTGGATTAATTAGCCCATAATAAAACACTTCCCATGGAATGGGAACTGGTTTTTCACAGGCTCATAACTCTGCTTCCAGTGTGCACCCTCAGAAGCTTCCATAAACGGAGTCTGATGTATCACTGCTAGTCTTTTAAAACCACGGTGAGGACACTGGGATTTGGGGAGTTAGTGTGATTGTGGGTTCCCTTTCCTCATTCTTTCTCCTGAACGGCCTTAACCGGAGGGAGTGTCACAGCTGTGCTGACTCTGACCATAATTAATGATAACCAGTTTCCCTATTCGCCAGACTGAATACAAGCAAACTTTGGTATCTTGGTATTTGCATAGAACAGTCACTCTTAACAGCAGTTATCAGTGTAGGACAATCAAGTATTATTGCTCTGGTTTTCAAATCAAAATAGAATTTGTGTCTTTGGAATTAGGGTTTCCAACCTCCAGGTAGTAGCTGGAGACACCCTACTATTACAACTGATCTCCAGCCAATAGAGATCAGTTCACCTGGAGAAAATGGCCGCTTTGGCAATTGCACTCTATGGCATTGAAGCCCCTCCCCTCCCCAAACCCCGCCCTCCTCAGAATCTGCCCAAAAAATCTCCAGGTGTTTCCCAACCTGGAGCTGGCAACCCTATTTGGAATTATCCCTAGTACTTAGGCCCAGTTAATTTATAGTTATGGCTTTTCAATGTTTACATCCTGTTTACTAGGCCAGATCTAATTTTCTAAAGGCATAACTGTATAGGCTATAGGCTTGAAATACAGCAGCCCCTCCCTAATTAGCACAACTGGTCCCTGTCATCATTGATGGGGTCCAGGCTAACATGGATGAAACTGCTTTGCTCTTCTTGGATCTTGTTGCCTTCTTCCTTGCATCATCCAGGTGAGTGAACTCATTTATTCCTATTTTAGAGATCTGGAACTGAGGCATAGTGTGTAGGGTTGCCAACTTCCAGGTAATAGCTGGAGATCTCCTGCTATTACAATTGAACTCCAGCCAATAGAGATCAGATCACCTGGAGAAATGGCCACTTTGGCAATCCCCTCCCCAAACCCGAAACATCCTGTCTTTGAGATCCTTGTGAGGAACCAGTCTGATCTGTTATGAAATGATACCTATTAGGTACATTCTATTTCCTCTTTTATTGATTGCATAGCTGATGAAGCCCATAGCAAAATGTGGTCACAAGATCTAGACAACACATCCTATCAATGAAGCTATGGATTAACTCTTGATGTTTGTTCCCAAGCCTTTTGTCTGCTTCTTCCTGCAAAAGAGAAATACAAGATTATATAGAACAAGCATTTTTCAAGATCTGTGATCTGAATACTTACCTTTGAACTTGTTATATTATATCAGTTTCTGACCATTGTTTGAATTGTCTAGGCTGGGAATTTTTTGTTGTATATATTTGTGCATTTTGTTCTGTTTGTATTTTTGCTTATTTTACCTTTTCACTTTAATATATTTGTATTTATATCGTATTGTTCTTGCGTGCTGTTTCTGGTTTGCTTTACCTACTATACAGCACGGAGCCTTCCCTTTTTTTTCCAACTTCCAGGTAATAGCTGGAGATCTCCTGCTGTTACAATTGATCTCCAGCCAATAGAGATCGGATCACCTGAAGAAAATGGCCACTTTGGCAATCCCCTCCCCAAACCCCGCCCTCCTCAAACTCTGCCCCAAAAACCTCCCACTGGTGGCGAAGAGGGACCTGGCAACCCTAATTGTGCATGACCTCACAACTGAGCTCAAACTGAACCTATGTCTCCTACACTGTAGTTGAGGGGCCCTACTTTCTTTCATCTGCATTCCTCAAAGTTCTTGATTGACATGGACTAAATTAATCAAAGGCAATACACTTCTAAATACAGCATTACAACACTGTGGTGGTCCCTTCCAACTCTATGATTCTATTCCACAGTAGCTATGAGCATAAATTCATAAACATAAGCCAAAAAAGATTGCGACTTTATGCTTATTTGTTCCTGGCTAGCAGAGGGAGCAGCAGTTAGCTTGAATGAAGGCCCTCTGGAGATGGATGTGGGGCAATAGGTCACCAGGCAGAAAGCTTGTGGCCCTTGCTAGTCATTATCTCACTAGTTTCTGCATGCAAGAGGGTTTTTTGTAACTTTGGGGAGCATTCAAAAATGTGATCACCTACAGTCTGAAGTAGTACAATCCATTCTACCTCTTCAGACCTTTTCTGCCTCCTTGTATTACATGTGTCTTCAGTCAACCAGACGTGAATACTTACTTTGAAATCACTCTCCACCCTATTCTCCTCTTGTTTGGAAAAGGGCAACAGATACTGAAAAGCAAGCTCCCTAGAAACGGTAACAAGTTTTCTGCACAGAGTTTGAAAGAGGTATCTGAAAGGTTCGAACAAGGCCTCTCAGTGACACCTGAATGTTAGTACATAAAAGAGGGCTAGGGGAGCCCCCCTGGAGCAATTTCTTTCACGGGGAGAATTTATGGGGGTCAGCAACAGATCCAACTTTGTTTAGGGTTGTCATGACAATGAATTTTTCTAGCTGCCAGCAGGATAGTTCTGGTTGTTGCCATGATAGCTGGGAATATTAAGTAGGGCGTTTGTCTGTCTCACAACAACAATCCTCAATGTACAATCATAACTCCATTTATTTGACTTAAAAAAAACTTTTTTCAAGCATTCCTACGGGTGGTCAAGTCCGTTTTCCTGGGACTGCTTTGTGTTGTTTATATTCCAAACGGTGGGCTTTGTAATAGACTTGGTGATAGTGATTCTTTCCTCCTTATAAAGGAATGGCTATACTACTTTAATAAGAAAGCCTAGCACATACCCCCTACTATTGGTTTGTATCCCATCTCCACAGATTCTCAGGTGTTGAAAATATTCTTTGAGAATTGACCAAAAGGCTTGCATCACTGATTTAAGGGGGAGGGGGAGAATGTGAGATTGAATCGTAATTTATGTGGGCTCAGCAGTGCTTAGACTTCTCCAAATATCTATAAAATGAAGTTAAGATCTAAGCCACTTGCTTTTGTTTGGAAGATTTTGAAAAAGTGCTTGCTCAGTCTCTTCCAATATTACCCTATAACCCTTTGAAGGGCATCGTTTTCCTCTGCTTGAATAGTAGGGTTGCCAGCGTCCAGGTGGTGGCTGGTGATCTCCTACTATTACATCTGATCTCCAGGCTACAGAGATCAGTTCCCCTGGAGAAAGTGGCCACTTTGGCAATTGGACTCTATGGCATTGAAGTCCCTCCCCTCTCCAAACCCCACCCTCCTCAGGCTCCACCCCCAAAATCTCCAGGTATTTCCCAACCCAGAGCTGACAACCCTGTTGAATAGGAATGAGTAGAATCCCACCTTAGGCTGGAGGAAGTTCCTTGAAGAGCCTTGAAATTTACAGAAGAGCCACTTAAGTTGGAAGAACGATCTTCAGGATTGAGGAAGCCTTCAAGCTTTAGATAGTAGAGTGGTAGGATACAGGCCAATGGCTTCTGGAGTATTAAAGAGAGTGGCCTTGTGCCACTTCCATGCTTCAAAGGTTAAATGGGAAAATTCATACAACATTGACTTGCTTCTTGCTAAACTCCTTGGTGAATTTTTCCACTTTCCCCACCTTTCACAATTGTACTATTTGTTCCTTTTATGAGAACCCTGTCCATAATTATTAGAAGGCGTTTTGAATTTAGTTTGGCCTTATTTTGTTGTTCTGAGTGAACGTGATTAAGTTCCACTGATTGCAAAAAGGACTTCAAATAATCAGGATGAATTTGCTCCCTTAGTTTCAATGGGACAATCAATAACTAAAATAAATTTACCTAGTTAGATTATATTTGTAATCTGTTTTCCAATTCTATATATGGTTTCATTCTTAGCAAATTAGATACACATGGTTAGGAGAATTAGATGATCTGAAGCAAAACAGCTACCATTTCCTACACCAAGGATGTGGACATAATATAAAATTGGTGGAAGAAGGCTGACAATTTGTGTGGCTGTTTTTTTTACTATTTTAGATACTTCCTCTTGTCCGCAAGCTGGACGGATCAATTTACAGAACCTGAACTGTTACTGGATTAGTGAAACTAAGGAGACATGGCAGGATGCCCGAAAGGTCTGCCAGGAGGTCCCTGGAGGAGATCTAGTGGTGGTGAGGTCCCTGGAGATCCAGAACTATCTACAGCACTCTTTCTCTAGGTAAATTATAACTTGTAACGTGCCACTTATTTTTAAATGTCCCACTCTCATGTATTGTAAGGGATGTTTTATACCTATTCTTTGAATTGTATAGTCCATGCTGTTTGAAGGACTCAATTTACACAATTGTTTGCATTGTGAATGCTATAAAAGTAGGTCCTGATGTCTGTAATATAAAATGATGGTGCATGCAGCAGTGCAACTGACTCAAGTCAGTACAACTTTTACAGCTGATCTGAAAAGTGACTACCACTCTAGATTTCAAACCTTTCCTTCTGTTTCCTAGAACCACTTCTTCCATGTACCCACTTGTACAATTCTTTGGTTCTAGCTTTCATTAGACTCTCCAATGAAAGGGTCATAATATAACAAAAATGGCCAAGGAGAAGACAGACTACAAATCATACGTTTAAGAAAAAATGCAACTCTCTCACTCAGCTATTAGCTTTCTACTCTGTATTTCTTTAAAGCTGGAGCCTACCAAGAGCACTGTACATATTCATCTCCTCTCTCCTGCAAAAGATGCAACAAATCCCACCTCTTTTTTTTCCCTACAACCCAGTCTGCTATTTTCTGTCCTACTCCTCTGCAGTGAGCTAGGAGCGCAGAAATCAAAACAGTTTTCTAAGAGCAGAATATGGGTTTCTTAGGTAGCGATTCTAAACTGGTCAGCTCAGAAGTAAGTCCTAGTTTATTTAACCAGTCTTACTCCCAGGAGAGTGTTCTTAGGATTTCACTATTAGTTTGGTTTTTTCAGTATCCCGCTGGACTTGCAAGAAAAAGCAGTCTATCAGCAGTGGGATTTTTTAAAAAATTTGTGAAATTAGGATTGTGCAACAGAGAGCTATGTATAGCCTTGATCAACCAGAAGAGATTCAGGATATTCTGGCCACCTGAGACTGATGGGAATGCTCTAGAATCTTTTACTATTATAGCTTTCTGGAAGGCTTCTGCCCATCAAGGTTAGGTAGGAGTAGACACTATCCAGGAATTTGTCATCAGAGGTCAAGCTTGAGTCTACAGAGGCAAGAAACCATTCCAGCATGGAGCCTCTACATGTTAACCAAGCTGTGTTTTACTTGATTAGCAATGAGTTCTTGTTCAGCCATCTTTGATCTGCTACTAATAGTTATGTCAACTAGTCTTGTTTTCTCACCAGCCACAGTTATAAATAAATGAATATTTTTCTATCTTTCTACCCAAAAATTCAGGGAGGCTATCAAAAGTAGAATAGAATAGAAATTTTATTTGTATCCTGCCCTCCCCTGGCAAAGATGGACTCAGGGTGGCTAACATCACAAGTATACATACATAAACAATTTTTGAAATATTTAAAAGCTATATAACAATGCTGAATAACAAATGTATCTAGAAATGGTGCCATAGTAATTTTCCCTATGAGGAGAGATGTCAGTTCGCCGGCTGACACTCCACTATTTTGTTTGATGTCATACCTCAGGGGGAAGGAGATGGATGACAAGATCAACACAAGGAAAGGAAACACATGGGAAAGGTGTAGGAAAAAATGGAAGGGGATAGCCAGGAAAAGGGAGAGGAAAAGGGGGAAGAGGGGAAGGGAGGCCAGCTTCAGATGGATACCGTCGCTGCCCTCAACCATAGACCTGGCAGAACATCTCTGTCTTGCAGTCCCTGCGGAACTGAGCCAAGTCCTGCAGGGTGCGGGTCTCTTTGGAAAGAGAGTTCCACTACGCTGGGGCCAAGGCTGAAAAATCCCTGGTCTTGTTCGAGAACAGCTGGACACTCTTAGGGCCAGGGATCACCAACAGATTATTCCCAACTGATCGTAAGGCTCTCTGGGGGGTGTATAGGGAGAGGCGGTCCTGCAGATACAGTGGTCACAGATGCCTGAGGGCTTTAAAGGTTAGTACCAAAACCTTGAACTTGATCTGAAATTCAATTTGGAGCCAGTGCAGCTGACGGAGCACCAGGTGGATATATGCTGTCCAAGGGGTCCCTGTCAGGACCCAAGCCGCTGCATTTTGGACCAGTTGCAATTTCCAGAGCAGTCTCAAGGGTAGCCCTGCATAGAGTGAGTTACAGTGGTCTAATATAGAGGTGACCATTGCATGGATCACTGTGGCTAGGTTGGTCTGAGACGGGTAGGGGACCAATTGCCGGACCTGGCAAAGATGAAAGAATGCTGTCCTGGCAGTCCACGTGACTTGGGCCTCCAAAGACAAGGAGGCATCCAAGATCACTCCCAAACTCTTGACAGAGGTAGTCGGTTCCAGCTGAACCCCGTCAAGAGTGGGAAGCAGGAATCTCCCATCCGAGCCTCCCCGGCCTAGCCACAGGACCTCCATCTTTGATGAGTTTAATTTCATGCGGCTCTGTTTTAACCATTTCACCATGGCCTCCAGACACCTGACCAGATTTTCTGGGGCAGCGGCCCATCAACCCATGCAGCTGGGTGTCGTCTGCATATTGATGACTCCCAAGCCCAAAACTCTGGACCAGTTGGGCAAGGGGGCACATATAGATGTTAAAGAGCATTGGGGAGAGGATCGCCCTTTGCAGGACTCCACATACCAAAGGATGATGTGTGGAAAGCTTCTCCCACAAGTGCCAGACTCCGTCCCCAGCCCTGGCGAAGTGAGGACGTCCATTGAAGGGCTGTCCCACATACTCCAGTACCAGCAAGGCAGTTGGTCAACAACTCATGGCTGACCATGTCAAATGCTGCTGTGAGACTGAGCAGCAACAGCAGCACAGACTTGTCTTGAACCAGCTGTCTCTGGAGATCATCTGTGAGAACAACTAGCACAATCTCCATCCCATGGCCATGCTGGAAGGTGGATTGAAATGGATCCAGAACCGATGCTTCCTCCAGTAACTCATAGAATCATAGAGTTGGAAGGGACCACCAGGGCCATCAAGTCCAACCCCCTGCACAATGCAGGAAATTCACAACTACCTCCTGCAACTGTTCTGCTGCCGCTCTCTCTACTACCTTACCTAGAAACAATAAGTTTGATACTGGGCAGTAGTTGACTGGATCAAGCGGATTTAATGATTTTTTTTTAAAGAGCGGTTTCACCGCTGCCTCCTTCAATGTTCCCAGGAAGACCCCTGAAGTCAGGGACAAATTAATAAAGTATTTCAGAGAAGCTTGTACCCCCCCCCCACACACACACACTGGCCTTAACCAACTAGGATGGGCACAGATCAAGGAGACAAGTGGTTGGCTTCACAGTCATCAGGATCCTGTCTACATAGGATTGGAGAAGCACTTTAAATGATGTAATACTGGACCTGAAGATGACCAATAAAAATGCAGTATCAAAAGAATTTAACCCATCACTAATAAATGAAAGCACCTGATTAGAAAGCAAGTAAACAAAAGCACCTGAGAGCTAGTGTGGTGTAGTGGCGAGGTAGATATTGGAGACCAAGGTTCAAATTCCCACTTTGCTGGGGGACCTTGGGTCTGCCACTCTCTCTCTGCCTAACATCTCAAAGGACAGTTGTTGTGAGGATAAAATGAGGAGGGGAGACCCTTGTTTGTTCAGAACCCTAAGCACATCAGAGGAAGGTGGGATAACAATGTACTAGATAGATTAATCTAACAGCAGCGACTCAGAGACTAAAAATGTCCTCCTCCCTTGAAAAATGTTGGTATAATCCAAGGTGTTGCCCTAGTTTTTGTTTTGCCCTTCTGTTTTTTTCTCTTTAGCAGTGCTGGCATGGTTTGGATTGGACTGAGTGACCTTGGCTCTTCAGGATCCTTGCACTGGGTAGATGGGGGCCCTGTAGATTCATTCCAAAACTGGATGCCCCCCAGCAAACCTGTAGGAGGAAAAGAAATCTGTGTACAGATGCTTCTCCTGGATTCAAAAAGGCCCTGGAAGTACAACCCATGTTCTGGGAAAACATCATTCATCTGTGAAAAGAGAGCTGGCGGTATTAATCATTCTAGTAATTTGTGTGTGTGTGCGCGCACGCATGTGCAAGCATAAAGGGGGTGATCTCTGGGATTCAAATAATGGGACTGCCATTCTTTAATATCGGTTCCCCTCTCCAGAAAAATTAGGGAGATTACTTAAAAAGAAGCTGAAAGGAAAAATCAAGAGGAATGAGTTCCACCAGAAAGTAGAGATATTTATAACTGCTATCATTCGGGGTAAGATGAAATGTATATTGCAGACAAGAAATATCATAAATCTGTTCTAGAAGGTGCCAGATTAAGTAGTATCAAGGAAGCCATGAAAGGCAAGAAGACTTCCTTGAAAAAGTGATATATACTCAAATAATAGATTTTTTAAAAAGACATACTCTGGAAAAATAAATGCAAGTTCATGGTACAGAAAAACAAAGAAGAAATTTGAGTAGCTAATATACATATAAGATTATATATATATATATATATATATATATATATATATATATATATATAAATATATATATATAATTTTAACTAACTAAAATAATTATTTTAATATATCAAAAGTGAAACAGGTAGACAGAGAAGCAGCAGAACGATTAGATGACAAAGATATAAAACAAATGCTAAAGACATGGAAATAGCTAAGAAACCTAACTGGGTTCATTGCATTAATCTTCACTACAGATGATGTTAGAGAAATACATGTAGCGAGACCACAAGTTAGAGATCTGGGGTCAGATGGCATTAACCCATGACTTCTTAAAGAAACCGGTGGCTTTATGCTAAAATTAGCTTCCTTGTTGGAAGGTAACTATTTTTTTTTTAATGATCCAGAGGGTGTGAACAGTATGTGTATGTTTATTTATTTACAGAATTTATATACTTCATCTCCAGAGTCCTGCAGAAGTAGGTGTGCCAGGTCCCTCTTTACTACTGGTGGGAGGTTTTTGGGGCAGAACCTGAGGTGGGCTGGGTTTGGGGAAGGGAGGGACTTCAATGCCATAGAGTCCAATTGCCAACGCAGCCATTTTCTCCAGGTGAACTAATCTCTATTGGCTGGAGATCAGTTGTAATAGCAGGGGATCTCCAGCTAGTATCTGGAGGTTGGTAACCCTATGCAGAAGATGGGCCTAATAAGTGTTTTAGATACTTTTTTTCCATGAGAAATTCACTTGCAATTAGGCCTCACGTGTGCTGAAATGATTTTACATGTGTTCTGTGTTTACAGCTGCCCTTCCCAGCCCAAATATATTTTTGACAGGATTTCCGGTGTTTAGTAGTATCTATAATGTGAAGAACATCAGCGTCAGACAAGAGACACCTTCCTTGGGAGCCAGCAGTATTGAGGTAATACCTTAGAACTACACTCTGAACCCATTTATTTTCATGATAGATGACCCCAGTTTTACCATTTCTGCTGTTTTAGACTATGTTGTTGAGAAATCTATAGGAACTGGCAAACCAATGGAAAGGGCACATTGTTTAAGGAAGGGTACAGATGCCAAATGGCTCCTGATACTGGACTGTGAGCAAGGGGATTTCTGGTTTCTCGGACTTCAGTATATTGCCCAGAGTCGGCAACCCTACCTTGCAGGAGCAGCAGTTTGGAGGCCCCATTGAAATACAGCAGGAGAGGGGGGAGGTGAGAAAGTTGTGATGCACAGGCAGAAAAGTACTTCCGTCTGTAGAAATGCTCCATGGGACCCAAGCCTCTGCTCTAACCAAACCTATTGATTTTGAGATGGAGAAAAAAAAGTCAGGGGCAAAAGAAAAAAAATGGTGTTATAATCAGTGACTGATTGCTCTCATATTGACCAAGAAAATATCCATTAGTTATGAGAAGTTCAAGCTCAATTTATTACGGTCATTTGACCAGCATTAGTTATGAGAAAGAAACAGCATTTTAGTTGTGATAGATTATTATACCTTAGATCAGTGGACATGTAGCTGACAAGCATTGAAGGGAACCTTGACTTAATGCTGAGCAGAACCAAGGATCTAGTTATGCAAGTAGGGTGGCCAGGTCCCTCTTTGCCATTGGCAGGAGGGTTTTTGGGTGGAGCCTGCGGAGGGCAGGGTTTGGGGAAGAGAGGGACTTCAATGCAATAGAATCCAATTGCCAGCGTGGCCATTTTCTCCAGGTGAACTGATCTCTGTCGGGTGGAGATCAGTTGTAACAGAAGGAAATCTCCAGCTAGTTCCTGGAGGTTGGCAACCCTATATGCAAGTCTTGCCAAACTGTTTGTGAAAAGCGACTACAGAGAAAGTCCAGTACAGCCACATTTAATATAAGAAGCAGGAATGTCCAAAAAATGACAGGTTTGTTAAAATTAACAAATTGACACCCTCAAGCTGGGTGACATTCACCTGAACTCAAATGTGTAATTATTGCTGATCTGTTGACAAAAACCCTGCCTTCTTACTAGAGAGTAGCCAATGTAATACAAATTATTTTAAAAGGGATCCTGAAATTACAGACTTCCGCCTAAATCTAATCTGAGGTCAATTGGTTGCCTTTATGTATTGCCTTTAGGCTAGCAAAAAGTTGTTTGATTGGACACTGTTGGAAAGAGGGTGCTACAGTAGCTGGACCCCGAATCCATTGTTTTCTGGTTGTGCTTCCAGTAATAGGATTGATTCAAAATGGGCAAGAAATGTCATTTGTGTCTTGGAGGTATGAGATAATTGTCAGAAACCATGATACCTTGTTTTAAGCTAAGTACGTCACTTGTTCCTAACCTTCTGACATAAAAGACTTTTGGGAGGAGCAATACCACACAAATTAGTTGGAGGAGTGAAGGAATGATGAGAACCGAAGAGAACCAACCATTAGAGAACTGTAGATTTTTCCATACATACATTTTATAAAATTGAGGCAATTATTATATTAAGATCCTATAATATGGATTAAAATTCTGTGTGGGAAACTGGGGAAGCGACAAAGTTGGCAGGAAATATTTTATCAGGGTGCTCACTACCCCTTTCTGCTACTAGGAATTTCTGGAACTCAGCCATATAGGTGCCAGTCATGTTCAATAACTCCTGCTCAGGGCTTTTTTTCCCCTTCACACGTCCTTTCTTTCTGTTTTCCTTGGACTTTTTTTTTTGTCCTGAAGCTGATGCTCTTTCCTGGCCTCTGGTTCAGCCATAATGGAACCGTCAGCTCTATAGACTTTGGTGTGCAAGCAACCAAGAAGCCAGTCCACATCCGTTTCCAGATCTACCGTCCATACTGCAGCCCCAGCCAACACTTGATTCCCCCTGGTAAGACAGACTAGCCCCCTTGCTCCTTTTCTTGTACTCTCTGCTTTGTTCACCCACCAAGGGAGCAGTTTATCCTTCTTTCAGTTGGTGGCTTGGCTCTGCATGATTTTGTAATGCCAGCAAGGCCCTGACGTTTTAAGACTGAAGAGTTCAATCTCTTTCACTAAACCTAACTCAGATCTGACTGGTGATAAAAGTGGAAAGAAATGACATCATTAATTTCTTGAAATTTCTTGAAAAATGATTTTTTTTTGTATAGAGGCTGTTGTGTTGATAGTAGCCCCCCCTGCACCATTGTTTTCTCTAACCAAAATACAATTACCTTGCTTCAAATATTTCTGTTTTCAGTTCTTCCTTTTTACTTTTTTATAATCTGAATTGTCTTCAGATTGTCCTCATTTCTTTGAAAACATGATACTTAAATTTGATGCCTCAGGTGTAGGATTTCCATCCTCTAGGTGGGGCCTGGAGATCTCCTGGGACTACAACTGACAATAGAGATCACTTCCCCTGAAGAAAATGGCTACTTTGGAGGGTGGACTCTATGGCATTGTACCTTGCTGAAGTCCCACCACTCCCTAAGCCCACACTCCCAAGGCTCCACCTCCAATTTCCCTGTCTGGAGTTGGTAGGGTTGCCAGGTCCCTCTTCGCCACCAGCGGGAGATTTTGGGGCGGAGCCTGAGGAGGGCAGGGTTTGGGGAGGGACTTCAATATAGTCCAATTGCCAAAGCGGCCATTTTCTGCAGGTGAACTGATCTCTATTGGCTGGAGATCAGTTGTAACAGCAGGAAATCTCCAGAAGTACATGGAGTTTGGCAACCCTAGAAGTTGGTAACCCTATGTGTGATTACTATGTGGAATAGTACTTTGAAGATGATTCTGTTCCTGGATTTTGGTTTTTGGAGTTTGCCCATTTTCACAGAATTCTTCTAGAATCCTTTGAGAACACAGATCTAGAACACCCTGACTTTAACAAGCAGTAGAACCTGCAATTGCTAGCCCAAATAACATTCTCAGTCTCTCCTCTCCTCCCCAGCCCACATATTCCCATCATTATTTGTATCTTTTGAATGAGCCAGGCATAACTCGGTCCGTATGTTTCTGTTCTCAGGGTGTGCACTGCTTCAAACATCTTTTGCTTGCTGTTACTCGGAGCCATTCTGTAATACCATGGGTTGGTGTCCAAATGGGCAGCAGTGGTGTCCTTTGAAGAACTACTGTCTGAACATCTCCAGTCCTTGTAGCTCTTATGCCTTTGAGAACATGACTGTCCATATCCTGCGGCTTCCACACCCACCACGGTACAAAGGGGTGCCACCTTTCTATTCCCCAGTGGCTGATCTTCCCTTATTGCTCACTCCGAGTAGTGAAAACACCCATATCCATGTAAGTGTACCCATAAACATATGCCTTGCTTGAAATGTTATGTACTACAGCCCTTTCAAGTTTTTCTGTCTTGTGAGGTTTTTTCATATATTCTGTTTTTCTCTTGAGTATGTGGTAAACAGTTTTCAGGACAGTATAAAAGAGTAACTGTGTTCCACTTTTTCTTTCTTTACATCATTCATACCTTGCCTTTCTCCCAATGGGAAACCCCCCCCCCCACACACACACACACAACACACAAAGCTGCCTTATACTGAACCAGATTCTTGGTCCATCAAAGTCAGTATTGTCTGCTCAGACCAGCAGCTGCTCTCCAGGGTCTCAGTCAGAGGTTTTTCACATCACCTACTTGTCTAGTCCCTTTAACTGGAGATGCCGGGGATTGAACCTGGGACCTTCTGCATGCCAAGCAGATGCTCTACCACTAAGACATGGCCCCTCCCCAAAATGTCTTTCATCATTCTCCTCTTCTCTATTTTATCCTTGCAGCAACCCTGTGAGGTAGGCTAAGTCAAGAGTGTGTGACTGGCCCAAGGTCACCCAGCAAACTTCCATCACAGCATGGAGATTTGAACTTGGGTCTCCCAGATTCTAGTCGAGCACTCTAACTGCTACACCACACTGGCTCTTGTTGTCATATGGATTAGCTTATTTATTGTCACGTTGTTCTGCTTTGTGTGGATTACCTTGAGACCGATATCAGCAGGAATCGTTGCATGAAGAGCTAAGTCAAGATGTGCACTATTAAATGAAGAATGTATCCAAATGCTCCTGAAGAAATCTTTTCTGTGCATTTTAGGTTCTTCTGCCAAAAGAAGATATCATTGTCTATCCGGATGACATTATAGGGATACAGCATGATGCTGGTGCGGGCTTACTTCTACAGTGCCTGCCGTACACGCATTCCCCTTGGCGGCAGAATTATATCAGCCTTATGAAGGACAGCTGGTGGGAGGGAAGCATCATCGGGTTTCCCAGCCCCACCTGGGTGGACAGTGTTCTTTGTGATATCCGAGTGACTTTTGCACGTGAGATGAAGAGCTCGGCATCCACTTCTTTACTGGGCCAAAAGTTGGTACCTGGCTTGTACACTTACACAGCAACAGTGAAAAATGCTATCAGCAGCGCACAAGCTCACTGTACGGTACAGGTGCAATCCAAAGTCAGTGGTTTGCAGCTCATCTACCCCATACCAGTTAATGGAAAGCTCAGTATAGTTACTAAGCAGGAGGTTTTGCTTGTTATCAAAATTGTATCTGGCTGCAAAGCCGTGGCTCACTGGACATCACCAGTGGACAGGGCTGGAGTGCCATTTGTGGCCACTTGCCCGGCAAGCATTGTAACACGAGTGCCTGCCTGCTACAGAGATACCGCAGATACCTGGTTTTCCTCAGTGCAGTTTGTGGTGGATGAGCCAAGAGAAGAGGAGACCTTGGATATCCTGGTCTCCAACGAAGTCAGCGCCACCCAGAAGTTGTCAATGAAGATTCAGTCATACAATGCCATTGAGGGGCTCCAAGTGGTACCCCCTGGACCCTACCAGATGCTCATGGGGGTGTCTCAGGTATGTCTTGATGTCAGTTCCATTTTTGTCTCTAGGGTAACATGAAGGGTATCTGGTGCTGGCTGCATACATCCTAGTTCCATGTGTAAGGATAGTTCCACATGGGTCATAGTACTCTGGTCATACAGACTCTGTCCATAGTATTCAGCCCAAGCAACAAATTTTAAGGAAGTCTGCTGCAAATGGAAGAGGCTCCTTTCTGAAAGAAACCTACAGAAGTGCTCACCCTTCTTTTTGAATGAACCGGGGCCCAAACTTCCTAGGCTTGTGTGGGGAAAGTATGCACCATTCAAACCACCCTCACAGCACATTCTTTGCTGATTAGGTGAGAGGGTTTATGTAGTCTGACAACAATATTTGTATGCACCATTCATACCCTTATTACACACGCCATGCTAGAGAGTTTATGTAGTCGGACAATATTTGTAACTTTGCAGAACTCAACAAGGGATGGCATTTCTTAGCCATGGGAACCCTGATCACTGAAATCCCAGTAACTCTTGCTTCCTGAACTCCCAAAGCCAGTGGTATACTTGTTTTCAAACTTTCTGCATCCCTGAGCACTAGAAAAGTATTTCATTTATAATACAATGTTCAGGCTGCAAAATTTATTGGCAGTTTCCAAATTGCAGGCTGAGACGCAGGGAAATGGATGCTCAAAATATGGACAGTTTTGCCTATTTTGTTGTGCCTATTGTTTGATCACTAGTAGATAGAGGAACCCAGCTTGTTGAGTACCCAGCTTGCTGGGGGTAAAGGGAAGATGACTGGGAAAGGCACACTGGCAAACCACCCGGTAAACAAAGTCTGCCTAGTGAACTTCGGGATGTGACGTCACCCCATGGGTCAGGAATGACCCGGTGCTTGCACAGGGGACCTTTACCTTTAGATAGAGGAATGCTCTTGCTTCGGGCTTCCTTTTTGCTGCCTGCTACCTTGCCCAATATGCAACTGTGAAGGCTGGGATTCTAAATACCATGTAAACAGAGGTAGCATGCTGCATAATTCAGCCAGTGATCTCTACCCCAACCAGCTTTTAACAAACTGAACCCAAGCGGCCTTTTTTAGCCATCGATGGGCCCTGATTGGTTGCAAGATTCTTTACGCATACACCAATCAAGCAAACGGGATTAGTGACTGATAGAAAGGGGGAGGGCCTATGCTCATCGGTCACACCAGCCACGATGGCTGAACCAACACCTGAGCCATTCTAATCATGTGATTTTGCTTTGACCAGGTATTCACAGCTGAGATCAGTCGGGGCTCCTCCGTGTCCTACACCTGGCTCATGGATAACATGGACAAGTTTGCCTACAGTGGTCAGAGCTACAGGGTCAAATTTAGGAGACCTGCCACATACCAACTGAAGGTGAGATGGCAATACCATACCAAAAGAACTGAGAGCTAAGGAGCAGCCATTTATGGCAGTATAAATAAAAATATTGATGTAATACTTCACACACATTATTTCAGCAATCCTTACTATAG
The DNA here is from genome assembly GCF_029931775.1 of Euleptes europaea. Taxonomy (NCBI): domain Eukaryota; kingdom Metazoa; phylum Chordata; class Lepidosauria; order Squamata; family Sphaerodactylidae; genus Euleptes; species Euleptes europaea. Next base: position 129,486,225 of record NC_079312.1, on the reverse strand, counting down.
CCTTGTAAGGTCAGAGGTGGGCTGAAAGAGGAAGTGACTTGCCCGGGGCTAATAAATTCATGTGCGCCAGGACTTCTTGACACCTCATTCTCTTTACCATTGTGCTATATTTCAGGTAGTTTTCCCTTTCCCCCTCCCTCACCCTACTGCATCATCTTATTAGATTATCACACTGTTTCACTCCTCAGTAATATTTCTTGGTAATACTTAGGGTTGCCAGGTAGCTTGGAATGGTGGACAATTGCCCGTTGATCCATCTGCTGGCTGACAGCAAGGATCATGTGCTTGTGGGGCCGCAAGCAACGCAATCCCATCACTTCCAGTTTACTTCCAGAAAGCTGCAGCATGACGGGACGATTTACCACTCAAGTGGGGGTTTGAGTGGTAAATCGCCCCATTGTGCTGTGGTGCTTCCGGAAGTAAACCAGAAGTGATGGGAGCGCATTGCCTGCGGCCACACTCGTGTGATCCCCGCCCCCAAAATCTGCCAGAGGAGAGGGGGGACCTGGCAACCCTAGTAATACTGCAGTACTTCTCAGGAGTAGCTACTCTTTATTGAGCACCATCTGTTGTTTTAGCATGGTTATCTATGATTGATTTTATTGTTTTAATGAATATGTATTGTTATTATGACTGTAGGATGGTTTTAGTGTTGTTACCTGCCCTGAGCCTGGCTTCGGCTTGGGAGAGCGGGATAGAAATTTAAAGTAATAAATAAATAAATATATTTCATTGTTCTTTAATTGTATAATTTAGTTCTACTGCATTGTTTTGTTTTGTTTTTGTATTTTTATACCAGTCTTTATCATATTGTTTTTCTAATTCTTAATAAGAAAGGAGAATGATAAATGAAGTAAATAAACAAGTAAAAACCAAAAGTCAGCTGCACTCATGTTAATGTTCGCGGGGGTGATGGTGGTGGTGGTGTGTCAGTGACTTTAGGTATGGGCATAGAGGTACCATACTTTTTAAAAAAAGGTCTCTCTCTCTCTCTCTCTGGTCATTTTTTCATGGAGGTTTGCAGCGGTTGCACTTTTGTTTTGCCACGCTGCTAATTTTTGATTTTTCATGACTGCTTCAATTTTGAGAAAAAACCCGCTTCATCCCTGCGTCAAATCAAACCTGTTTTGGTCCGTTCTTTTCTTTTGCTATGCGGTTTTTGGCACAGATCTCCATGAAAAACTCCCTGGAGTCGAATTTATTCTCCCCGCCCATGCAGACAAATTTCTCCTCCCTCCCTGTGACTCGTCACGCACGCAAACGGTGATTGGACAAGGGGAGTTTTGTGCTCCGACAAGTTTCGTAGGCCGCCATTCCACCTCCGCAGAAGTCTTCCGGCTGGAGATGTGTGCGTTTCCTCTTCATAGGAGTGCCAGGCGGTGCATAGCTGCTGCAAATCGCCCTCTTTGTTCTTCGGAGAGCGAGTGCCACAGCTTTGCTTGCCGGGGGGGGGGGTCTGTTTAGGGGGATCGCGCCCGGGGGACAGCCTCCCTCCAAGGCAGGACGGATCGGCATGCTGCGAAGGGAAGGGAGAGTGTTTGGCCATTTATGCATGGGAGGTTTTGCCTTGAGTTTGCCACTCTTTAGATGTAAATTTCCCCATTCAAATTCTCAAAACTCTGCTTTGGGGGCTTATTGTTGAGTTTTGAGAATTCGGATGGGGGAAATGTGCATCCTCAGAGTGGCAAATCCAAGGCAAAACTTCCTCCCGTCACCCTTCTGAGGAGGGGCGGCCAGTCTGCTCTGGGTCTACCTCCTCTCCCCGCCCCCCGCCATGCATCCTGTGCATCCCCAATCTAGTAAAAGAACAGAACAAAGGAACTCTGGAAATCTTGGGGAAGTGTGTGGATCGGCATGCTGAAAGGGAAGGGAAGGGAGAGTGTGCATCCAGAGAGCATCCAGAGAGTGGCAAATCCAAGGCAAAACTCCCCATACATTCAGTTGCATGAAAGTGGAGTCGAGTGGTTTGGTCTCCTGAGCACTCACCACCAAGGCTCTCCCCCAAGGCTGCCAGCCCTCTTGAATGGAAGTTCCTGGCACTGGACGGCTGGAACTGTACTGGGTGGGAGCACAACAATGACCGTCCCGTCTGTCAAAGTCTGGGAAAGGGGGGAGCGTCACCAAGTATGGGGCTGGGGAGAAACGGGGAGCATGGTAAATAGAAAAATTATATAAGGAAACCACAGGGACTGGTGCTTGTTTTTTTTTTTTTTTTTTTTTGCGCTGGGGCCGTGTCCCAGAGGTGAACTGCACAAGGTAATCTGCTGGGTGGAGTTGGGACGGAGTTGGGGGCGGGCATAAACAGTGAGCTTATCAGAAGGGGAGGGCTCCAGCAAAGGGGCAGACCAAACCGTTGTAGAATACTGTCTGCTTTGTTCCCATAAAAACCAAAACTACTTCAGGATTCACAGTGGGTAGCCGTGTAAGTCTGTCTGCAGTAGTAGAAAAGGGCAAGAGTCCAGTAGCACCTTAAAGACTAACAAAAAAAATTTCTGTTAGGGCATGAGCTTTTTGTTAGTCTTTAAGGTGCTACTGGACTCTTGCCCTTTTCTACTTCAGGATTGACGGGGATGATCCACGGCCATGAAAAAAAAAATTAAATCATTTGTTGTTGTTTTTGCTCCACGGCAAGAGAGAAGCAAAATCTACCGTGAAAGGTTGGCCTACCCCTCTCTCTGTTTTTGTTTTGCATAGCTGACAGCAAGGAACCCTGTGAGCTTCAAAACTTTGGAGCTGGTGCTCACAGCTGAAGCCACAAGACCCTTGGCTAACCCTGAGTTGCTGGGCCTCCCAGGAGTTGTGGAAGTCAATGCTCTCCAGACTCTGACATTCAAGGTGGAAGCAGACACGGCTGTGGATATCACTGTGAGGTGAATGACAGAGTAAAGTATTTTAATCCAGTATTTTAAAAGTGGTTGCACACTACAGAGCTCCACAGCATGCAATGTTGCCTACATTACAGTTGCAGGGGAAAATACTAAAACAGCCAAGGCCCTTTCACCTCGCCATTCCAGTGTATGAGATCTATGGGAAACCCCGGGGGGGGGGAAGCTGAATTTAGCTCCTGGTGATGCATATACCTAACTGGCTTTGCACAGCTGATGTGCCTGCCAATTGACATGAGCCAGGCTGTTCCCATGGTAGCCATGAACTGAATTGGTCATGTGAACCAACTTTTTGAGATAATCCAAGGTTGTGATTTTTTTAAAAACCAAATTAAGGAAATCCCTTAAGTTTCTCTAGTCTAACAGACTGACAATTTAAGAAAAAAAAATATGTACCGACAGATGTGGAATGAAAAACAATCTGCTCAAGAACATTTTATTTTAAAATGGTGTTTTAACGTTTTGGAATATGATCAAACTGGAAAAAAATATCAAAAAGGAAATTCTATATTGTATTTAGGAATAATGTACTTGTAAAGGAATAATGTATCTATAATTATGAGGAAGTAGGCTGCTATAGGTTATTATCATGCAAGTTTAAGGAAAGACTGAATGTTGTGGATGTTTATATCTTTTTTGCTTATATTTGCAAAACATTATAATAATAAAAATGAAGAATAAGAGTTGGTTTTTATATGCCAATGTTCTCTACCTTTTAAGGAGAATCAAACAGGCTTACAATCTCCTTCCCTTCCCCTCCCCACAACAGACACCTTGTGAGGTAGGTGAGGCTGAGAGAGCTCTGACTAGCCCAAGGTCACCCAGCTGGCTTCATGAAGATGAGTGGGGAAACCAATATGGTTCACCCTATTAATGTCTGCCGCTCAAGTGGAGGACTGGGGAATCAAACCCGGTTCTCCACATTAGAGCCCACCACTCTTAACCACTACACCACGCTGGCTATATTTAAAGTGTTGTCGCTGCTCCCAGTTCATTTTCAGGAAGAACTTGGTTGATACTTCTGGTTCATAGAAATTCTTGTACTTAGGCTTCATACTCTCTAGATCAACAGGTATTTCTTGCAGAAATTTTGCATTGAACTGTCAAATGTTGCAAGCACATCCAAGGGTTTCTGCCTTAAATGCGTCATTTCTGTTTTCTGCAGGATGCAGTCATGAATTTCATTCATATGCATAAATTAACAGTGCATTCCTAAGGAGAGTTACTCCAATCTAAGTGCATTCATTTCAATGGGCTTAGACTGGAGTAACTCTCCTTAGGAATGCTCTGTAAGTTGAGGAAAACGCTGTTACTCTGGACCTCTGCTACTTTCCCTCAACACACCTGATGCGCTTCTTTGCTTTCTGTACTCTTGTATCTGAGACAAAGTTATTTCTATTTACAGATGGAACTTTGGTGACAACAGCCCAACGGCAGAGAGTGTTTTGACTCCACCTTACGGTGCTCAGCTACCACATCCGGCTGCACAGACTGAACAGGTTCAAGTGTCAGCCAGCGTGACCCATGCATTCATTCAGCCAGGTGGAGAAATGGGATTGGTTCTGGAAAATAGCTAGGGAGATAGAGGAGCTTCCAGGCAATGCTTTCCTTCCTGAAATGAAGAGGGAGAGAAAAGATGGAGGGAGAGAAAGAAAGAGCGCAAAACACAATGATGAAATGAGAAAACATGCCAGGGATGTAGTAATGGGACAATTAGCCACGATAGGGTTAGGACCCTGGAAATCAGGACATAGGAGGGGAGACCAGCACAGAAAACTGGGATCGAGGCAAGAATACTGACATATAAGCAGGTGAGAAGAGGCAAGCTTTTCTTGGCATGACAAAACAGTCAGCTGTTCAGTCAGTCAATTTTATTAATGTTTTAGTCACAGATTAGTCACAATGTTCAGATTAAAACCATACAAGATGTATAACCCACAACACCCAGAGTTACATGAATAAAAATTTTAAAATGTTACAGACAGCCACATTTATACATATTGGTTACTGAATTGAATGTTATAGTTCTCCTAAATTATTCTTTCTGTGTCAACTTCGGAGGCTAGTTTTCAACAAATTTCTTCCTTAGCTTAGAAGCTAACATGATATAAAAGGCCACACTAAGCGTGATCTTTGAATTAACATCTGCCATTGACCTGGATGGCCCAGGCTAGCCTGATCTCGTCAGATCTCAGAAGCTAAGCAGGGTCAGCCCTGGTTAGTATTTGGATGGGAGACCACCAAGGAAGACCAGGGTTGCTGTGCAAACCACCTCTGTTAGTCTCTTGCCATGAAAACCCCAAAAGGGGTCGCCATAAGTCGGCTGCGACTTGACGGCACTACACACACACACATTGGACAGGCAGTATCCTCAGCCTTGCTGTGATCTGTGGGTGCAATCAGTGCCAGCGTAACTGGTCAGGTGATTTTGGCATCACAGGGGTAAACCTAAAAGGTAAAGGTCCCCTGTGCAAGCACCAGGTCATTCTTGACCCATGGGGTGATGTCACATCCTGACATTTTCTAGGCAGACTTTGTTTGCGGGGTGGTTTGCCAGTGCCTTCCCCAGTCATCTTCCCAGTCATCTTCCCCAGTCATACCTAAAGAACAATTCAAAATGAGTTTGGGTCTAGGGTGGCCTTATGCTAAGCTATTTGCTGCACCCTTTGAGAGGAAGCTTCTCTTTAAAAATCGTGGCTGCGAGTAAAATATTAAACCTAGAAAGCTCAGTTTCTGAGGAAGCCATTCCCCCCGCCAAGTGACGCTGCCCATTTCTGTTTTGTAGGTGATTATGTGGTCAGAGCTGATGCCTTCAACGAATACGGGCAAGTTCATCAGACAGCCAGAGTCCGTGCTGTCATTCCTCTAAGAACGGTGACTGTGCTGGTGGAGCCAGCCTCCCCTTCAGTTAATGAGGTTACTTGTTTTGAGGCACTGGTGTATCCTTCCCCATACGGTATCTTATATTTCTGGAACTTCAGCGATGGATCACCTGTGCAAGAGGGACCAAATTCTACTGTGTGCCATTCCTTTGAAAAGAGTGGAATTTATAATGTGACATTACGAGTCGATAACAATATTAGTGAAATTTCATCGGCTGCATCTGTGTTGATCAGTGAAGGAATCCTGGGTCTCCATATAACATGTAGCGGACCTACTGAACTAGGTTCGGTCACAGTTGTCAATGCTACATTAGTCTCTGGGGCAGATGTCCAGTGGTCTTTTGACATGGGGGATGGCTGCATCTACACCGATCTGTCACGCGGCATTGTTTCTCACGCTTTTTCTAAAGAAGGAAAATACACGGTAACCGCGACAGCTCACAATGCCGCTGCCTCTAACTCCGTATCCACCATAGTTGAGGTCTATAAACTTCAGATTATCAGTATCCAGGCTGCTAGCTGTCTTTCCACAGGGGAGGCGACTCTGCTCCAGGCTGTTGTGACAGGGCCAGTGAAAGGGGTTCGGTTCTACTGGGATTTCCAAGATGGTAGCCCCTCTTCTGTCCAGCATGGAGATGCCACAATCCTTCACAGCTATAAGGCTGCCGGGAAATACCAGTTGAATCTAACGGTCCATGGCATGGTGAGCAGTGACTCCCGTCGGCTTACCATTTGCGTAGAGGACAAAATCAGTTCAGTTCAGTTATTGGCTCCAATGCCTGCTGCGGCTTTAGGAGAACCACTCTCCTTCTTGGCTGAAGTGGATCCAGCACCTGACCCCATGCACCAGTATAAGTACCATTGGGATTTTGGGATTGGTGAAGACCCTGTACTTTCTAGAGCTCCAGAAATCACCTTTGTGTACCTGGAAGCTGGGTTATACATGGTGACGGTGACTGTGTGGAACATGGTAAGCCAACAAAATGCTTCGGTGTCCGTCGTGGCTCAGAGAGCAATTAGCACCATCTCCATTCATCCCAGTGATGAAACCGGCATGTTTCTAGCTGTGGGCATTGCCTATCTCTTTGAAGTTGAAATCAACTGGGATGCTACAGCTACATTTAAGTGGGACTTTGGAGATGCCTCACCTCAACAGGTAGGTCAGAGAGCCTCTCACACCTATCAGAAGGCTGGAGAAGTTACCATTGTGGTTGTGGGTGAGAATCTGGTCAGTCATAAAACAGCTACTCTCACCATGATGGTGCTGACTCTGGTTAAGCACTTGACTCTATATGTTGAGCATCCAGTGGGTGAGACTGGGCAGGAAGTCACATTCAGAGCTTCCTTAGCTGCTGGAGATCATGTCCACTATTGCTGGGCTGTTGGTGAAGCAAGTGAGTTCCAAGAAGGGGCAGCCACTTTCTCTCATATTTTCCCCACTGCTGGGGCTTTTGTGGTGTTTGCCATGGTGGAGAATGCAGTGAGTATGGAGAAGGCTAATATAACCATTGAAGTCCAAGACAGAATCCAAGGGGTGGCGATCCACAGTGAACAGGTGGTGCAGGATAAATACGTGGCTGTTGCTGAACCACTCTCGCTCCTGAGTGAGGTTGCTCATGGCTCCAATGTCACTTTCCAATGGACTGTTTCACAAGGAAAGCATCAGTTGTTTACTGCTGAAGAGCAGTTGCTCTCATTCTTCCCCAATACAACTGGAAAGCTCCTAGTGGAGGTCAGAGTTGGGAATGCACTGGGAGAAGTTACCACCAGTCTTACCTTAGAGGTCTTGGAGAGAGTCTCCGGTGTCAAGATTCATTCAGCCGCTGATAGGGTAGCAGTGGGGAAACCCGTGAATCTGAGTATCTCGGTGACTTCTGGGATAGATCTGCTTTACTTGTGGGAAGTGGAGAAAGATGCCCAGCCCCTGTTGACCACCTTCTCCTCCCTTTCCTATACTTATACCACCCTGGGCTCCAAGCTGGTTTTTGTTACAGTCTCCAATGCTCTGGGATCCAGCAATGGCTCCAGAGAACTCAGAGTCCAAGAACCCATTTCTGGTGCAAATTTCAGTTTGATGGGAACCATGAGACCCTTCTTCTTGAAATCAGGCACCACTGCACAGCTTTTGGGTGTGGTTGCCACAGGCTCTGACACTGAATGGGAATGGCAGCTGTGGAGGGAAGGAGGAGAGAAACTAACCTTCCATGAACAGAAAATCTCATATGCATTTGAGCAGTTTGGAGACTACACAGTGTTTCTGCGAGTCTGGAATGACATCAGTGAAAGTACCACCACGGATGCAATCTCCGTCCATGAACCGGTGGCTGGATTGGCTGTGAGAGTGGACAAGCAGAACGTATGCACCAGTGATGAGGTTACTTTTCTTCTGCATGTGTTGAAAGGCACAAGCATGGCCTTTGCCCTCTGCATCCCTTCATTGGATATTTATGAAGAAAATCATAGAGGGATCTTCCATTCGTCTTTTCCAGTGCCGGGCCATCACCAAGTGTTTGCATCTGCTTACAACAGCATTAGCAATCAGACAGTTGCTATTGTGGTAACAGTCCTGGAAAAAGTGAAGAGGCTGCACCTCCTGAATCACTGCCCATCAGTTCTGGAATCCAACAAGGAACTTACATTCAAAGCATCAGTGCAAACTGGGGAGAATATTACCTTCTCCTGGGCATTTCAACTCAATGGGATTCCTGACTATACTGCCACAGGCCAGCAGATTACATATACACCCAACGGTGAAGGCAACTTGACTGTTCTAATAGAGGCCAGCAATTCTTTCTGTGCTGACACTCTTATCATTACGAGGACCTTAGAGGTGCCAGTAAAGGCTGTTACTCTGTCCAGCAATGGAACGAGGACTTTTGTCAATCAAACAGTATCATTTGATGTGATAGTTGATGGCGGCAGCAATCTTCACATTGAATGGAAGTTTGGGGATTCAGTAGAGTCCTTTGCCAGCAGTCAAGACTGGAGAGTGTTTCACAAGTATAACCATGCTGGTGATTACTTGGCAGAAGTAAGAGTCTACAACCACATCAGTTTGGTCCTGGCACAGACAAAAATAACTGTTCAGGAGCTGGGATGCAAAAGCCCCACTGTGAAGCTGGTGGAGCCTCTCCCTGTGATCTCCAGATCCCACCCCAGCTATTTTGAGGCTGATGTGGACTTGAAAAACTGTATAGCCTACCGGGCCTTGTATCAGTGGGAGATATTCCACAGTTCTACCTGTGATCACCTGTCCAGCACTAACCTAGTTTTATTATCTAATGTAGATATGCTAACACCACGCCTTGTGCTCCCAATGCTCTCTTTGGATGTTGGCCCCCACTGCCTACGTTTCACTGTCTCTCTTGAGGACACTCCTTTGTTCCAGATGGTTTCCAGTAACTTCACTGTGCTCTCCAGCAAGCTGGTTCCAGTCATCCAAGGGGGATCCTGGAGGAGGTGGACAGCTAAATTGGACCTGGTTTTAGATGGAAGCAAATCATATGACCCTGATGTAGAAATGGATAGAGACTCTTCTCTGGAATACCAGTGGAGCTGTGAACTGAAGGTAATAGAAGTTGGAATGGCAACAATAAGGCATATCATTTTCACAGTCAAGAGAGTTAATTACTGGGATGTATAACTCCAGAGAATGGAGTCCTTAAACATTTATATGGAACCTTGAAAGGTTATCAGTACTATAGTTTGGCAAGTACATGCGACTCCCAACTGGACCAAGCATTTTCTCTTAAGTTTTTTAGTACATTTGCTCTGCTTTCCTTTTGGTAGATAGCCATAAAGTAAATGGAAGTAGCAATTGCTGGCATAACTTTATAACCTGCTTTATAAGGTAGTGGTGTGTATCTGTGAGTGCAATCTTAATTTTCCCTTCTGTTTTCTAAAAATTATTCTACTGGGAAACTGTGTCCCTGTTCATTATATCTCATATTTAGATTTCAAAAAAATACAGGGGAATATCAAGGTTGTAGTCACACATGTCACCTAGAACACTTTTTAGTTCTTCTGCTATTAGTGGGCACATGTCAAAACAGAAAGGCAGTTTAAAATGGGCTTCTACTGGGTTTGCATTTCATACTTTGCTTTGCAATGCAGATATTGTGGTCTAAACTTCTCTTTAAACTACCTTTAGATTGGGTCATGTAGGATGGAGACTTTTACATTGGGATAATGAAGCTTGGGTGGACTCCATTTATCCTTTAAAAAAGTCAGAAAAATCTAGGTCCATGTTTTAGAACTTGCATATTTTAAGAAGTCTTTGGTAAGATATGACAAGTGTCTTTTGCTTTATTTTATCACCATTATTGCAGAAGCAGGCTCCCCAAAGGGGCATTAATTAATTGTCTCTCTGTCACAGGCACCTCATATGTCCACAGATCTGTGTGGCTTTCCATCTCTGGTAGGCAGTGACAGATTCATTGTCCCCCACTCTTTGCTAAGTGCAGGGGTGGCTTATTGCTTCATCCTTACTGTGAAGAAACCTGGTAAAAGTCCTGCTTCTGTGGCACAGAAGGTGAGCTTGGCTTTACTACTACTGTTTGCTCTCTTACTGATGTGTTCCAGAGTTTTAAATCCTGTCTTTCGGTCTTCTAGGCAGCTTACGGATATGCTTGAATAAAGTTGTTTTCAGTCTCAGTGGGGATGGGCTTCCATGTATAGATCTTCCACTCTAGGACACACCAGCAGATTCCCAATCCCTACACCGAAAGTCCATACCAGGAGGCCAAGACCCTCTGCCCTCATCTTCAATGGCCACCTGGTAGCAATGCCTCTGTGCATGGTGGCAAGGCAAAAATCAAGCCCTTTTCCTGAATCACATGTCCCCTCAATCTGTCTGGGACTGCAGCAAATAGCCATGTCTGGGTCAGGGAATTAGGGCCGCTTCGGTCACACAGCTCTTTATTAGGGCTTTACAGAATTGCCTCCTCCCGCACGCAGATGTCAGTAGCAGTTCTGGCTAGGGTTGCCAACCTCCAGGTAGTAGCTAGAGATCTCCTGCTATTACAGCTGATCTCAAGCTGATGGAGATCAAATTCAAATTTCAAATAACTTTAAAATATTGTCGAAGGCTTTCACGGTCAGAGTTCATTGGTTCTTGTAGGTTATCCGGGCTGTGTAACCGTGGTCTTGGTATTTTCTTTCCTGACGTTTCGCCTGCAGCTGTGGCAGGCATCTTCAGAGGAGTAACACTAAAGGACAGTGTCTGTCAGTGTCAAGTGTGTAGGAAGAGTAATATATAGTCAGAAAGGGGTTGGGTTGAGCTGAATCATTGTCCTGCAAAAAGTATCAAAGGTAATGTGCTAATCATTGTCCTGTAAGTATCAAGATAATGTGCTAATGAGGGTGTGGTGTGTTAATATGGAACCATTGTATCCTGAAGTGATCTGTAGGGCTGTTGAAAAAAAAATTCAGTAAAATTCGGATTTGGCAAAATTCGGCCCGTTTTGATTCGGGCCGTGCCGAAGTCCGAACTCCCCTGCTTCGGATCCCCGCTTTGAATTGACTCTAGGTTTTTCAGCCTCTTAGGTTGGTTGCTGATGATTTCGTCTTCTTCCCATGATGGGACGACTTCAGTCTGCAATTCTCCTTCAAGTAGAAGACTGATAAATCTGGGAAAGCGTCAGTGGTCTCTGCACTTCTGTCTCACTTGCTAATGTTGAGCGGACAGTGGAGACAGCGGAGACTGTAGATCACAAGCAGCCAGTTTTGATACTAATCTTTCAGCAGAACAGGACATAGGGGGGATTGGGAATGAGAGAAAAGTAATCATTTTTATGTTCTTGCCTGGATTTGTTTACACTTTTGCCTGATCCCAGAGCAGCAGCAATGCCCTGCTGAGCATCTTGTCTCTCTTGAGAGCCAGCATGGTGTACTGGTTAAGAGTGGTGGTTTGGAGCGGTGGACTCTGATCTGGAGAACAGGGTTCGATTCCCCACTCCTCCACGTGAGCAGCGGATGCTAATCTGGAGAAACAGGTTTGATTCCCCACTTCTCCTCAAGAGCGGCGGAGGCTAATCTGGTGAACCGGGTTGGTTTCCCCACTCCAAACATGAAGCCAGCTGAGTGACCTTGGGCTAGTCACAGCTCTGTTAGAGCTCTCTCAGCCCCACCAACCTCACAGGGTGTCTGTTGTGGGGAAGGGAAGGGAAGGTGATTGTAAACCAGTTTAAATCTTCCTTAAGTGGTAGAGAAAGTCGGCATATAAAAGCCAACTCTTCTTCTTCTCTTTTCCTTGCAATGTGTTGCTTCATTTGTATCCACTCCTGCATAGTGTCTTATTTTCTTTGAGTCTCTAATTTGGACCCTGATATCTGCCAGCAGGTTTGGATAGAATCTAACCACATCCTGCCAGTCACTCTGGAGTGTCGTTCCTGTAGGGCTTTGTCAAGCTACAAGGTCAGCAGCAGCATCCACGTCACGTTGTCTGGACAGTGCAATGGCTGTGACAACCGAACACTGGTGAGAGAGCATGTTCTGAATCTCAGGAATAGTGAGCAGCCGTGATTTAGCTGTGCTTGCCCCACGCACTGGTCTCTTGTCATTTAGAAAAGGGAGACGTCCAACTTCTGTAGTTTGTGTTTCTGCTTCTGTGCTCTTCTTTACCACACCTGAGGAAATGCCGTCATTACTAACTACTTCCCTATTTGCTCTTGAGATATTTTGCTCTTTCTACCACACTAGGAAAAGTTGAAGGCAGCAGGAAAAGAGGAAGACCCAACAAGAGATGGATTGACTCTATAAAGGAAGCCACAGCCCTCAATTTGCAAGATCTGAGCAAAGGTGTTAAGGATAGGACACTTTGGAGGACATTGATTCATAGGGTCGCCATGAGTCAGAAACGACTTGACGGCACTTAACACACACACACACCACACCCAATCACTTGTAAAGCTGAATTGCTGTCTTGTCTCTGCAAATGGTTTTTACCCGACATGTCAGTCTACCGGGCATCCTGAAAGTTGAACACCGTTTTCTCTGAAAAGTTCAAGATCTGTCTTTCAGACATATCCTCAGATGATGGGATGACCTGCCACTTTACCTTTGATTTTTTCCCCTGTCTTGATCATTTCTTGCCAAATTGGGCAAACATATACAGCCCATGAGCCCCTAGTGCCTACCCAAGTTCAACTCTGTGGCTTGCTAATCTTGCTGCACCCACATGTCTCCTCACATTACACTGTCACTGTATTCGTTTGCAACTGTATTGTCCTGTGTGGACAAGAGAATCTAGGAGATCAATGATTGCCATAGCACAACAGTGTCGTGTGTGGATGCTGTTTCTGCTACCGTTTCAAGAATCTACACACTCAGAGCCAAACTACATATTGAAGGTCACTTTGTGTAGCAAAATTCTTTTTTCTAAGAAGGGGCAGCGGCTTTGAGAGGGAGCAACATAGAGTGGTGGGAGGAAGGGGTGCTTCACCCTTTCCCCGCCTGCTGCTTTTACATTGCAACTCCTCCTCCAAGCCATTTTTTTTACTTCAAAGGGACTGTTTTGTTCCATGAGCTAATTTGTAATAACTGAAATGTGAGAGGTAGGAAAAGGATTATGCGCCCTTTCTCCCCCTCCCTGCATACTCTTTCCCAATCCAGATCGCCCCTCTCAAAGCTGCTTTTCCTGAGAAAAACTAACCATTAGGGGTGCTGTTCTGTGAGTAATACATAGTTTGTCCATCATTTATTTTCAAATACAGACTTCGGCTTTCCAGCTTGTGCTGTTCATTGCCCATTTGTGCTGCTGCTTCATGTTAAAGCATTAACCACCAAAGCTAGTAGGCTATGTGGAATGATACCCCATGTACAGGCACAGATTCTGGGGACAAACAATGGATGGCCCCATAATCCTCACAATCCTGCTTGACAGTGCTCAGAGCCATGTGAATGGCCACAGTTAGAAATGGCAGGGCCCCTTGGCTTGTTCCAGCAAGGCATTTCTTACATCCTTACCATTGCTCCTTCAGCTTCCTTCTCAGGGGGAAGCCAAAAAGGTTGCATTATTCAACAGAGATGCAATTTTGATACCATGACCAGTGCTTACTGCAAACAATCCATCTAATCCATGCAGTATGAATGGAAAGCTCAGAGTTCCAATGGCCAGATTCTGACTTTGGACAACATGACCACTTCCACGGGGGACTCCAATCGTGATCTGGTGATTAGGCAAGGGGTCCTGCAGGATGGAGTCAATTACACTTTCACTGTGTTGGCCATGCAGTTTGGTGGACAACTGCAGGGAGCATCCAGCATCACTCTCACCCCAAACAACCCACCCAGAGGAGGGGTCTGTGTTCTAAGACCAGAAAACAGCATCTATATCTTGGAGACACCAGTTAGATTTCAGTGTATGGGTAAGTAACTCAACACATTTCACCATCACTCTTACTGAAAAGAACACTGGCCCAGCGTGGTGCAGTGGTTAAGAGCAGTGGACTCTAATCTGGAGAACTGGGTTTGATTCTACTACTACTACTCCTCTTCTTCCCTCCCCCTCCTCCTGCTACAAGCAGATGAGCAATCTTGTAACCTGCAAAAATGGAATTTCAAGGATTGAGAATATATAGCCATGGGTTATATGTGTCATTTGGAATGCCAAGCCACTAAACACCAAGAGAAAAACTTGTTGGGTTGCATTGCATAGGACTTGTTTTTGATTGAAGCATATCCACCTACGATCAAAGAAGAGGTCAGAGTGGGAAAGAAGAGGGGGCATGATCCATGCACACATATGACTGAACCTGAAGTCAAGCATACATTTCACTTAGCCCTTCTCCTTCCTTTTCTCTTTCAGGTTGGATGGATGAGGACAGCAGCCCTGTGCAACTGATCTATACCCTGACTGCTGAAACATGCTCCCCTCCCAGCAACAATTGCTGGCACTTCTGCCTGTATCGGGGGATCAAATCCTCCTTCAGTACCTTCCTGCCAGTGAGGAGTCCCGTCAATCAATCAAGCATCAATATCCTGGTTGAGCTGGAGGACTCACAGGGAGCAAAGACCCTGGCATTAAACCAGTAAATGTGGAATCTGCTTGGAATGGGCTGGATAGTAGATCTGAGCAATAGAGTTGCACCTTGTTTTTCCAGAGGCCATGGTTGATGAGCAGGCAGACAGTGCTGACTTTGAAAGAATCTCTTTTAGTTGGAGAAATGAGAGGTTAACAGCCCATTCCTGACCTCCAAGGACGAAAGTCCTGTGGAGGCCAAAAAGGGACTGCGCCAGCATAAGTGGGATAGCCGCCACCAGCCCACCCACTTATGCCGTCCAGGTGGGCTTGGACACCAGTGGGGGGCCCAGACACTGGTCTCCCGGTGCTCCCATGGCAGCGCCACCCAGGGACGCCGGCTGGGCCTTCTGCTGGCATCCCACCGGCACAAAGCTCCATGCTTGGAACCCAGGGGGCATTCCCGGGGCATGCCGGGGGTGGAATTTCCAGTAGGCAGCTTCCTGTCCCCTTTCGCCCCGGCACGCCGGCGGGAAGAACAGCGTTGCTGCGCCTGCTTTTTTGCTGGCTCAGCCTCGCTGTTCTCAATGGGCAAAATGTCATTTAAAAAATAAAAAGCTGACAAAAGGCTTTTTAGGGCCTTTTGGTGGCCAGGAAATGGCTTTGGGGGCGCTGTGGCAGTGCCTCGGCCACACCATCCCCGGCCGCCAAAAGCTCAGGAATGGGCTGCCCACCTTCAGTCCTTTGTTTATTTGGGATAGTTCCATTGACAGTGATGCTGTTGGATAATGATAGTGATACTATTGCATTAGTTATACGAGGACTATAGCAAAATTTTATTTTCCAAATGTAGTTTTTAATGCAGCCAATGCAAAAGAAAGGGTACATCTGCAAAACAAAACTCACACATAGTCCATTCCTAACTTTGTTTAGTTGTCTATAAATCCCGTTCAATAAGTTTTTATACATAAGTATGTTTAGGACTGCAGCCATTTGTGGCAGCAAAATTCCTTTGACCTCAGTTAGGGCTGCCAGGTCCCTCTTTGACAATGGTGGGAGGTTTTTGGGGTGGAGCCTGAGGAGGGCGGGGTTTGGGGAGGGACTGCAATGCCATAGAGTCCAATTGCCAAAGCGGCCATTTTTTCCAGGGGAACTGATCTCTATTTGCTGGAGATCAGTTGTAATAGCAGGAGATCGCCAGCTAGAACCTGGAGGTTGGCAACCCTAACCTAAGTAGGGAACCACTATGAATTAAATTGCTTAAGGAGTGTTGCATTCAATGTCTTTGGTTCCATGCAATCCAGTGCTTCTGTCAAAGATGGCTACAGGGAGGTATTGAGCATCTTAAAGGAAAGCTAAAATTAGAGATGCAACTCCCATGAACTAGGAGCAGAAAGACATATGAGTAAAAACTTCAGACTGCAGTAGCACTGTGGAGTGAGTAGCCTTTTCATTGTAGGCTATAATGAGTCTTCTTTTTGAGCTGCAATCACATACTTTAATCACTAACACAACAGCAGTTATTGCTCATGGGACTTAGGAAGCGCTATTGTTTTCTTGAACTAATGAGAAAATGTTCACCCATTTGAGAACCACAGTAAATTTTAACTTGAGTTCATCTTGTGCTTATTTTGGAGCCCATTAATGCTTTGAAACTGTGTACATTTTAGAACTGATTGCTGCCTGTGCATTGTGACTTTGCAGCATCCCAAGAGACGTCAACTGCCATTCACACATACTGTAGAAGTGAACTCTTAATTCCACTCCTAAACACATTTACTTGGAAGTAAGCCCTGGTGATTTCATGAGCTTAATTACAAATATTGGTTTACATTTGAACGAATAATTGCTTTTCTTTCCTCCCAGAACCTTGATGCTCACCATGCCCGACCTTCCACCACAATTTAAGACAATAACCAGTTGGCTGAAGGAGAAGAGCAGGTCAGAGCTGTGGGGTTTGGTCCAGCAAGGTAACCCACAGGAGCTGATGCCATACTCCCTGGCTCTTATAAGTCTACTCAATAAAGTAAGGACTTGGTAGAAGAAAATCCCTTAAACCTGCCCACAAGTGAGCAATTAATTATTGTTGCACAGACTGAGAGATACATGCCTCTTGGGGTTTCTTATGTGTTTTCCAGGATTTGGGAAAGCAGGGTGGCATGAAGGAGCTAAGGGACCGGATATCCATCCGCAGCAATGTCACTGCAGCCCTGGCCTCCCTGAATGTCTCCAGCGTGAAGGATGTGGATCAGCTTAGCGCAGCACTGAGAGCATGTGTGGTATGTCTCCTTTTCTCACCCTCAGTGACCCTGAAGGTCAGACAGACTTCTCCAGAAGTTTTAGTGACTGAGGCAGAAGATCCAAATGTTTCCTCTGCAGTGGGTAAAAAAATATGCTAACAAAATAATTGACAACTCACTGGCCTCCAACGCTATCATAAAATTATCCAACGCAGGAACCTGCTGCCTTTCCTTGAAGAGTAGACAAAAGTACCTCCATTTAGAATGAGTGTGAACAGCCTCTCTGGCTTCTTCATTGCTAGGATTTCCGACCTCCAGTAGTAGCTGGAGATCTCCTGCTGTTACAATTGTTCTCCAGCTGATGGAGATCAATTCCCCTGGAGAAAATGGCTGCTTTGGCAATTGGGCTCTATGGCACTGAAGTCCTTCCCCTCCCAAACCCCCACCCTCCTCAGGCTGTGCCCCAAAAGCCTCCTGCTAGTAGCAAAGAGGGACCTGGCAACTAGGCTTGCCAGGCCCCGTAGCTCCATCGGCGGGAGCTTTGCGGGGCTGCGGCCGAGGTGCGCAATGCGTCTACGTCACTTTTGGGTTTACCTGGAAGCGACGTGGACACTCTAGCGATCTCAGCCGAAACTCTATGGTTTCCAGCTGAGGGCCATAGGGTTTCCATAGAGTTTTAGCTGAGGTTGCCAGAGTGTCCGCGTCGCTTCCGAGAAAACCTGAAAGTGATGCTCGCGTGCACGTGCACACAGTGCCCGCTGGCCCTTAGCTGGTCGGCGGGCAGCCCGGTGGATTGGCAGGATTTTACCCGCCACCACTGGGCACTTGGCAACCCTACTGGCAACCCTATTCATTGTTTCAATTGGAAATAGCGCTGGATTAAGAGGCTTTACGCTAGGCTAAGTTTAAAAGGCCACATAACATTGTCCCCCCCCCAATGTAAAACAAAATTTAATCATTTTGTGCGTGGTCGCTGGTAATTAGAGGCCCTAAGCTGTAGCTTACTTAGCATTTGCATAAATCCAGCTGTCTGGAAAGGGAAGGTTAAAAGGTACTGAGGTAGCTAACAGGGGCCAGGAAGTGGAATGGTCATTTAATGCATTTTTTGGATACAGTGGAAAGAGGTAGCAGATTTGTAGAGATGAATACATGTAAACAAGACTTTCCCCCCCACTCTGAAACCAGGCATTCCCAGAAGAAGTCAGCCTTGAATCTTGGGCCCAGGTGCTGGAGGCTGCCGAGAGAATGATCCAAGTCATAAACAGAGAAACAAAGGAAGGCCATGAAACTCCTTCCTCTGCTGGCAACAGCATCTTGGCAATCCTTGGTAGGTAACCAAACAAACAGCTGCCAGTGCCACAGCTGTAGGGGAGGAAGTTGGCCAATACTTAGTGAACTGAAGCCATCATTTAATCTTTGTTCTCCTCTGTATACTGGGATTGCTGAAGGAAATCTAGTTTAGCCCATGAGCGAAGTTCTAATGCCTGTTCACTGAAGTGAATTTTTCTCTGAGGTGAATTCCCCCTCCCCTATGGGTACATTTTTAGAGGCGCAGCAGTATTCTGAAGGTTGTGTTTTCTCCTTTATTTTTCTAATTTATTGAGAAATGTAATGCCTTTAAGATTGCTGTTATAGATTGCGAATAAGACCTCCGGGATAAGCTACATGTGACGGGCAATTGCATGGAATAGCAACCTGGCAGTGTTCTGTTTTGCTTGAAAAGGGGGAGTAGAAAACTGCAAAGGCTGCAAAATGTTAAGGTTTTCTGTATTATTTGAAAGCCTGTCTACTTTCTGAGAAGCTGGCCTTATAAAGGCAATCACTTTACCTACTTTGCATCAAATCTTGTATAGCCTTGTGGAAGAAAAAGTGGACACAGCCTCCTCCTAGTACCAATTCTCCTCCAAAATACCACACTAACAGCAAATATTTCAAGATGAAAGATAGTAGCTTCCTAATAACTTTTAATAAGAATTTCCTTTCCACTGTTGACTTGGTTTTTTTTTTGCTGCCACTAACAAAAAACATTGGTGCTAGACTCGTGGTGTCATGAAAACTCTCAGTGCCAAGGGCTGACTCCCAAAAGTCAAATACCTAAGGTGTATTATCATGTTACATAGCAACATAGGACAATGGACAATAAATCACCACCAAGCCAAGTTCTTACTTACATGGATCTTAGTTTGGTCAAAGAAGTTCGCCCTCTGTTTTTTTTTCTTTTTCTTTAGTGGTTTCTACTTAACTACATTTTTTTAGGAAGGGGTAGCTATATTTCCTGGCAGACCTGTGACCGGAAAGTCCCTCATTGACCTTCATTCAGGTCACCATGCCAGAACAGTCCTATAAAGGGAGCTAGTAAGAGAAACGATAAAGAACTGTATCTCTCCTTGATACGTATAATATTTTTTCCCCAGGGAGGATGTTAACTACTGCAGATGCAGCTGTCTATCCAGAGGCAAGCCACCATCTATCAATGGAACTAGACCTCAGGAATCAAGTCTCATTTGCCTTCAATCTCACTCACGCCCTTATAAAATCCTTGATGAGGTCCCGTGTGCTGAATGAGGAGACTCTGTCGCTCTCAGTCTCGGAGATCCACGTTCAAGGGAAAAGGGCAGACGCTAGCAACTTGCTGTGCACGACCCCCTCTGAAGAATGTCTTTTCTCTGTGCCCAGAGCACTTGCTGAGCAGCTGGCAGAGAGCCAAGAGGTTGTGCAGGTCACCATGGATCTTGCCATCAACCCCTTCCCATTCAACTACTACACCAACTCCTCTATTTCCACCCGCCTTGCACTACTGGAGTTCACCACCCCAACGGGAGTGCCTATTTCAGTTGCCAGACTATCTAGAGAGAGAGCCATCAGCCTGCGGTTGCCAGCTGTACAACAGAAGCCACAGGACTTGCCCCAGAAAGAGATCTTCATCCCTTCAAAGGAGTCGGTTAACTTTACTGTGAAAGTGGAGTTAGGCGGTAATGCTACCAGGACACACATCCACGTCAGTTTCACTGTGCTGAAAGGTAATAGAGGAGGGGAAACAGGGTGGAAGGGAAACAATGGGAGAACCTCAAGTAGGCCCAACTCAGGAATTTGTTTCATAATTAAGATTGCCAACGTCCAAGTGGTAGCCGGAGATCTCCCGCTATTACAACTTATCTCAAGGAGACAGAGATCAGTTCCCTTGGAGAAAATGGCCACTTTGGCAATTGGACTCTATGGCATTGAAGTCCCTTGCCTCTCCAAACCCTGCCCTCTTCAGGCTCCACTCCCAAAATCTCCAGGTATTTCCCAACCTAGAGCGGGCAATCCTTTTCATAGTGCTCTTACAAGCAGGACGAGACCTTTGCCAAACTACAAACCTTTGTTTGGGCCTAGAACTCAAACATTATATTCTCTATTTTTTCAAACTTTCTTCTATCCTCTGATGTTGAGTTGGCAGTGCAAACTAGGTTTTGTGTATAGCCATATCCAAACACGTCCCCACACAGAAATATAGAAATGTACTCATGTACATACAGAAAGACGGTAATGGAACTACTGCACATGGGCAGAAACAAGCAAATATTTGCATAGATAAACACTTAGACTTGCAACCCAACCAAATCTAGGGCTCCTTACATCTGGAGACTGGAGCCATAAACGAACAAGACATCTTTTGACAAACCTGAAAAATACCCCAGGTTTCCACAAAAATATGAAATCTTAAAAAAAAAAACATTGGTTTTTTTAAAACTCAAATGATAAAAGGAGTGTCTGTAGCTTTAAGAAATGGATAACCTCAGTGGCGATTGCCAGGCAACCACGACAGTTTTGCCAACATTCCAGGCTTGGTTTCTGTCAGCAGAAGACAAGGGGAGGGGGCAAGGGCACTTTCCAGGGCTGTTTTGGCTTTGAGGGAGGACTCATCAGGGGCTAGGGTTGCCAGCTCTGAGTTGAGAAATACCTGGATATTTTGAAGGTGGAACCTGGGGAGGGAGGGGTTTGGGCAGGAGCAGGACCTCAGTGAGGTATAATGCCTTAGAATCTACCCTCCAAAGCAACCATTTTCTTCAGGGGAACTGATCTCTGTCACCTGGAAATCAGTTCTAATTCCAGGAGATCTCCTGGCCCCACCTGGAGGTTGGCAACCCTTTTGGGGGCAAGCTAGGCAGCAGCCACCCAACTCGCTACCGTCTGACTCACTTAGGACTGTTTACTGCTGTTCAACAGCAGCCACCCTATGAAAGGTTAGCGTAGTGACTGTTGAGAGGGAATTAGAGAAGGAAGCAGGGAAAGGGGAGAGGCTCATATGGTTGCCAACTCTGGGTTGGGAGGGTGGAGCCTGGGGAGGGCAGGGTTTGGGACCTCAGTGGGGATAGGCTGCCATAGAGTCTGCGCTCTACAGCTGCCATTTTCTCCAGTTTAACTGATCTCTGTAGTCTGAAGGTCAGTGGTAATTCTGGGAGATCTCCACGCGCCACTTGAAGGTTGGCAATGGGAAACTACACAGGGGCTTTCAAGGAAGGGAAACAGGAAATAGTGGAGGAGGGGAACATGAGATGCCCCCTGCAAGTCCTCGCGGTT
Organism: Euleptes europaea; assembly: GCF_029931775.1. NCBI lineage: Eukaryota > Metazoa > Chordata > Lepidosauria > Squamata > Sphaerodactylidae > Euleptes > Euleptes europaea. The sequence continues at coordinate 129,464,696 of NC_079312.1, read as the reverse complement.
ATGCTGCTTGTGAGTCTGCCCTCTAAAACTGCCATTTCTTCCAGGGGGACTGATCTCTCTAATCTGGTGATCACCTATAATTCCAGGAGAAACTCAGGCTACACCTGGAGGATGGCAACTCTTAGTCACTGAGAACTAAGCCTAAAACTGGATTGTCTACTTTTATTTTGGATGTGTTAAAGTCGACACATAATGATAGTTGCCTATAGGGCTGTCGATTCAGTTCCATCTGACATGGAAAACAGCCAAATTTTCCTCGATTCGGCGGTTTCCAGTTCAGATAGAGCCGAAGTAAAAAAAGGCGGGAAAACTACGAGCCGAAGTCGGTGATTTCGGGCGGATGCCGGATAAATTCGTACAAGTTTGGCACCCCCGAATCAGCATTCTCCCGCGGCCAATAGTGGCCCAAGCTGGGTGGTCTTCTGGCCAATCAGAGCAGGGATTCTCCCTTTTGAATTGGCCAGGAGAAGAGTATTAAAACTCCCGAGTCCCTCTCATCCTGTCTGTCCCCTCCCGAGCTCATTTCCTTCCATTTTGATGGTGCTGCTCCTGAGAGATCCTGAGCTGAGCTGCTTACTGGAATAGGATTGGATTTACTTCTTCTCCCTGCTCCTGCTGGAAGACATCCACACAGTTTGATTTTTGGGGTTTTTCTCTATACCTTTTCTCCTGTGTGTGTGTGTGTGTGGGGGAGCAGATTCTGTGTGTGTGGGGGAAAGCAGTTTCTATGGTTGGAGGGGAAGCCAAAGGGGGGCTGTTGCCTGTTCTGCCAGGGGGTTGCCCGCTCGCCTCTGCGGGAGTGTGCGTTCTGCCTTTTTCTGCCCGTTGCCAGTTGGTGCGGTGGTGCGTGCGTGAATCCCCCTCCGCTCGGCACCCACGCCTCCTCCTCTTCCTTGGATCGTTTGTTTGGGGTTGATCCGAGAGCCATACTGGTTTGAGGGGGGGGTTGCCCTCTTGCCTTTGTGGGAGTGGGCGTTCTGCCTTTTCTGCCCTTTGCCACCCTCGCCTGGAGTTGAGTCAGTGTGGCGGTGCAGCGTGAGTCTGCCTCTGCTTGGCACCCGCTCCTCCTCCTTGGTTCGTTTGTTTGGGGTTGAGCTGAGCCATACTGGTTTGAGGGGGGGTTGTTCTGCTGGGGGGCTTGATTGCCTCTGTGGAGTGTGATTTGGGGGGTTATCTGTCCTGGGGGGGGCTGATTGCCTCTTTGCAAGTGAAATCTATCGATCCTGAAGATACGGAATTTGTGCAGGTCGCACTTACGCTAGTAGCATTATAAGATGCACTTTGGCTGTGTTGAAATGAAAAGATACATACATTACCCATGCTAGTTACGCTGTTTACTTATGCTTTGAGCGTTGTAACTACTCCAAAAGTGCATCCAACATCGGCTCTTAGAAGCCAAGGACTGGCTTCTACTGTGTGTGTGTGTGTGTGTATGGGGAAAGCCAAAGGGGGGGGGGTGACTTGTCCTGGTGGGGGGGGGGCTTGATCTCCTCTTTGCGAGTGTGATTGTTGCTGTTTTCACTGGTTGCCACCTTCGCCTGGAGGCCAGTGTGCGTCGGTGAGTCTCTCTCTGGCTTCCCCAGAAACAATGGAAGGTTTTGCCTGGGATTTGCTGCTCTCTGATGCACATTAAGGATTGCCGGCTCCTCTTCATTCCAATGGGCGGAGGGGGGAACCCCTTCCAGACCCCATAACTCGGGACCCCCTGACCCAATCTGCACCAAACTTGGGGGTTCTTGCAAGAAGGGTCCCCTCAAGCTACACTGAAGGTTTGGGACCTCTAACTCCAAAAATGCCCCCCCCCGGAGCCACGGAAAGCTGCAAATGTGCTTAAATGGCATTATTTGGCCGAATTTATTCGTGAACGCTGAATTTCATGCCGAATTCCATGGATCTGAATAGGGGGCGTTCAGACTTCAGCATTTCCCAAATAAAAACGGGCCAAGTTTTGCCGAATCCGAATTTTACCGATTTTTTTTCCCAACAGCCCTAGTTGCCTACCAAGCTGTGACGTACATTTGACAGAACCAGTAATGGTAGATTTTAGGAAAGCAATATATTTATGCTTGTTAAGTTCCTTAAGGTGCCCTGACCTGGATTGCCCAGGCTAGCCTGATCTCATCAGATCTCAAAAGCTAAGCACAGTTGACCCTGGCAAGTATTTGGATGGGAGACCTCCAAGGAATACCAGGGTCATGACATGGAGGCAGGCAATGGCAAACCACCTCTGTTAGTCTCTTGCCTTGAAAACCCCACCAGGGGTTGCCATAAATCAGCTGTAAAGTAAAAAGTATCTGTACAAAATACAAGTGATTCTTAGCATGGTGTGAAAGGGGAAATCAAATGATCAAAAATATAAAGTTTGTATTTATACAAAGTTACTTCAATTAAGCATGAATGTGGAAGGATAGTCTTAAAGGTGAATCTTTATCAGCTTTATAAAAAACAACCGAATCTAAACACTGCAACATTCTAGGAAAGTAGTAGGATGTGAACTCTTCTGTGTGTGTATGTGTTTGTGTGTGTGTAAAGTGCCATCAGGTTGCAGCTGACTGTGACCCCTTATGGGGTTTTCAAGGCAAGAGACTAACAGAGGTAGTTTGCCACTGCCTTCCTCTGCATAGCAACCCTGGTATTCCTTGGTGGTCTTCCATCCAAATACTAACCAGGGCTGATTCGACTTGGCTTCCAAGATCTGCTGAGATTGGGCTATAGCATGCTGCCTTCCCTCCCAAACTCTTTCTACATAGTGCAAAAAGGCATTTGCATTTGAGATTTAACACCATGCTTGAGCCACAGGACTAAGGTCCTAAACCCCCTTGACAGGAATGATTCTCCACCTAATTGGTGCTTTCTTTCCTTTCCTCCAAGATGTCCTTATTGGGAAATAAATTCCAGCTCTCCACATCTGTTACAGTTGTATTAAAATGGATCTTCTTTGTTCCTAGGCTTCAGCCAGGAGAAGAAACCCTCACTCTGTGTCTATGGACATCATGCATCATCTCCCAATGAGTTCCACTACAGTCTGAAGAAGGAAATTATCTTTTTTAATGGTCTGGAAGGAAGCAGACGCAGGGAGGTCACCATATTAATTTCTTCTCTGTACGTGTTTATCTTTCTAAGGAGCAATACTCTGCTCTCTGGCTTTCTCTGAGATTATGGTGAATCATTTCCTGGCTTTTGATACCTTTGAGCAACAGAGGCGATGTGAGTCCCTGTGCCAGTAAAGATCTTGCTTTGAACCACGAGGAAAAGCAGGGTATAAATGTTTTAATTAATAACAAAATAAAAATCTGCCCTGGACCACTACCCCATAATTACACATCTGAAGTACGTACAGGTTTTAATTGATTACAGAATAAAATGTTATGCTGACTTCACAACATAATATAACTTTGGGATTTCTTTCAGTGCAGCCCTTTCCTCTTTCCTTTCTCTTTGGTCATTGCCTATACTTTTGACAGCATAGAAATCTACAGGTAGCTATAACTGTTCATGAATGGATCACATTGCTGTGCTTAATAAAAGATCATTTCATAGCTATCCGTCTGTTCTGCCTAGAAACCGCCTCAACGAGACTCATCAGGAATATTACATCAACATCACCAGTCACTTCTGCTGCTCTCTCGTTACTGCCCATGTCTCTGTCTTTGTCAGTCTCTGCCAGTACTTCCATTTTCCCAGCATGCAGTGGAGCATAGAGGGCGTGGCCCCAACAGCTGCCTCTAGCCCCAAGGAAATTGTATGCCAGACACAGCATCTTACCATCTTCGGGGCTAGCCTCTTTGTGCCTCCTCACAGTGTTGTCTTCTTGCCACCGGTAAGTTAAGTGGAAGGTGATTGGGTAAATGGCATATAAATAATGGTAGCTCTATTGTGAATGCATTGTAGGTCAGGGTTGCCAACTTCCAGGCACTAGCTGGAGATCTCCTGCTATTACAACTGATCTCCAGCCGATAGAGATCAGTTCCCCTGGAGAAAATGGCCGCTTTGGCAATTGGACTCTACGGCATTGAAGTCCCTCCCCTTCCCAAACTGCACCCTCCTCAGGCTCCACCCCAAAAACCTCCCTCCAGTGGCAAAGAGGGACCTGGCAACCCTATTGCAGAAAGATATCTGGTTGGTAAACTTTTCCACCCACAAAAGTATGACAGAAGACTACAATTTGAGCCTCATGTCTAGTGACTCCAGTCTGGTAAGGGAGGAAGATTCTGACTGTCTTTGCTTGCTTCAGTTTCTCCACTGGTTGCACCGTGTTGGTTAGCCTGTGGCAGAGCTTCTTGTTTTCTCTCCCTCCGTTTTCTCACTTCAGGTCTCTTTTCTGTTGCAGAAGGGGCATTCTCAGCAGAGCCCTTTGGCAGTCATCACTTGCTGTGTTGTCTTTGCTATCTATCTGGGACTAGCACTGATATCCCACAAACTGGATGATATTGATATCACTCGAGCGGGGATTATCCCTCGGTGTGGCCAGCCTGGACGGTACAAATACTGGGTGATCGTGAAGACTGGTTGGAAAAGAGGCTCAGGTACAAGGAACAGTGACTGTTAATTTGACAGTCAATTTAAGGTGCTCTCACACTAGGCCTTTCCCCCAGACTTACTTAAGCCTCAAATTATTGCTTTTCTCCCCCCACTCCCGAGATGTCATCCTGTCTTCTCAGAATGCCTAGTGTTTTTTTTTTTAATTAAAAAATTATTAGGTGCATGTCTTCAGTGTTAAATATAATTAATAATAATTGACTTTCCCGCTGACTTCCTCCCTCCCTACAAATATCTGGTGACTTCTTTGTATTAATATTTTCTAATCTTTATAAGTCATTATTTTAATGTTATACTTTCCCCTTATTTAATATATTTCGATAAGCAATAATGATATATTAATAATAAAGAGAAAAAAAAAGAAAAGATCATTTAAATATTAAAAACAGAGACATAGCAAAGCACATTAACATAATTTTCTCCATTCACTCATCTCTGTCATATACAATGGATTAGATCTTTAAAAACTTTATATACCCTTAAGTAAAAAATTAGGTTGATATCATTTTTTTTCTACCCCCCCTTTCCCATATTAAGAGTCAAATTGGTATTCTTCCGGCTTTCTTTATCAGAATGCCTAGTTTTAGCTGTTTTTCTGGAGAGCCAGCATGGTGTACTGGTTAAGAGTGGTGGTTTGGTGCAGTGGACTCTGACCTGGAGAACCGGGTTTGATTCCCCACTCCTCCACATGAGCGATGGAGGCTAATCTGGTGAATCAGGTTGGTTTCCCCACTCCTTCACATCACGCCAGCTGGGTGACCTTGGGCAAGTTACACTCTCTCAGCCCCACATACCTCGCAGGGTGTCTGTTGTGGGAAGGGGAAGGGAAGGTGATTGTAAACTGGTTTGATTCTCCCTTAAGTGATAGAGAAAGTCAGCGTATAAAAAAACCCCAACCAACCAGGGGAGGAAGAAAAGTTTGATGTGAGAGGTTCTTAGCACATGCCAGCCTTTCTGCCTGGTTGGGTTGGAGAATGGCCCTGGCACCAACTCCAGCCTTTGTAGTAAGGAAGGGGCAGACAAAAAGCAAGACAGATAAAACTAATAAATAATTTAAAACAGGGCAACAAAAATAAAGTGTTTTTAATGGATATAAAAACCAACTCTTCTTCTTCTTTTCAAGTTTTCATCCCAGTTGTAATATAGTCCCGTGAGATCTAAATGACATTGCGGTATTGTCCAATCTTAGTTTGGAGGCATTATTTCTAATGTGGTTGAAGATGGTGTATAATCCTATGCCTCTCCATCTTGCCCATCCATCATTACTAGGTCTGAAAAGGCATCTCTTTGCTATGGAGTACCTGCTATGGAGTACCCTTGTCCATGTCATTTCCTTGAAACTAGTCAGGGTTGCTGCCATCATCACAGGATCCACTGTTCCTACAGATCCCAAATTAGACATTTAACTTTGGTAGTGTAAAGCAGGGATCAGAGTACTAAAAGCTATGCCCCTCTCCTCTAGATTTTCTATATTTATGGAAGGCAGGAGGCAATTGAGCAGAAGAAACAGGAGAATAGACATCTTTATAACCCACAAAAGATTTGGTTCTTGCTGAATCTACTAAGGGCTCTGTTAATATACCGTATATACCCATGTATAAGCCGACCCGCGTATAAGCCGAGGTGCCTAATTTCTCCCCAAAATTGGGGAAAAATTAGGCACCCGCGTATAAGCCAAGGGTCAGCTTATAACCCCCCCCCCCCACAGGCTTACCTGGCGGTGGGCTCCTGGCGGCGGGAAGCAGCGGATCTGGCGGGGGCGGCCTTCCTGCAGCTGCAGGAGGCCCCCCCAGGCCGCTCCTGGCGGCAAGAAGTGGCGCGGGCCTGGCGGCCCGGCCGCAGGGGGCCTCTAAAGGCCGCTCCCGGCCGGGAGAAGGCGGCGGGGGCGGCTGGGCAGCCTGCCTCCGGCCGCACGGGGCCTCTAAAGGCCGCTCCCGGCCGGGAGAAGGCGGCGGGGGCGGCTGGGCAGCCTGCCTCCGGCCGCACGGGGCCTCTAAAGGCCGCTCCCGGCCGGGAGAAGGCGGCGGGGGCGGCTGGGCGGGCTCCCTGCAGCCGCAGGGGGCCTCTGAAGGCCGCTCCCGGCCGGAAAATGGCGGTGGCGGTGGTAAGTTCCCCCCTCCCTCCTCCTTCCCCCCTCCCCTCCCCTACTGTATTGACCCGCGTATAAGCCGAGGCCGGCTTTTTCAGCCCTTTTTTTGGGCTGAAAAACTCGGCTTATACGCAAGTATATACAGTATATCCAATTTTCTTCAGAAAGCTTAGATCTCTCTCTCTCTCTCTCTCTCTCTCTCTCTCTCTCTCTCTCTCTCTCTCTCTCTCTCTCTCTCTCTCTCTCTCTCTCTTTATGGAAAAGCCCAGAATGCAAATTATTATGGATATATGATGAACAATCTGTTTCTAAAAGACTTATTTTGCATTTACCATTTATCAGCCATCACTGACTATGAGGCAATAGTATTACACTGTAGTCTGCAGAAGAACATTACTTCCTGCTATCTTTATATCTTTTCAAGGTACCACAGCCCATATAGGGATCAGCTTGTATGGGCTGAACAAAAGCGGCTCTCGCCATCTGGACAAAGGCTGGGCTTTCCAGAGAAACAGTCAGGACATTTTCCAGGTGGAGACAGATGCAAACCTAGGAGAGATTTGGAAGATCCGTGTCTGGCATGATAACACTGGTATGGCCCGTAATTAAAAGATGCTGTTTATTACAAGTCAAAACATCTGCAATCTAGCCCTGCAAGTTGACTAGAAACAGAGTAAATTAGATGAATAAATCAACAACAGCCCACCAAAAGCCTTTAGGTGCTCAAGAGCAGGTCATGAAGGCGATGGCCTTCCCCTGTTGTTTCTCCCGAGCATCTGGTACATGAGCATCGAGGTTCCATTTAAATACAACGGATAGACCTTGCTTCCATAAACTAATTTTTAAATGTACCTGGATTACTGATCACCGTTGCAGCTGGTAGCAACTTTTTCTAAGTTAATTGCATATTGTTTGGAGAAGTATCTTGTTTTGTTGACTTGAACTACTGCCATCTGGTTGTTGCTAAATCGTCTTTCTCTTTGCTTTTAGGGCTAGATCCTTCTTGGTACCTGGAACATGTCATTATATGGGACAAGCTGACGAACAATATGTATTTCTTCCTGGTGGAGGATTGGCTGTCTGTAGAAAATGAAAAGAATGAAGGAATGGTGGAAAAGGAGGTGCTGGCAGCATGTGAGCATTAGCCCGGTAGAACTGTGATTCTGAAGCACAGTTCCCAGCAGGTTACTTTGAAATCCTGTCCAAGTGTAATCCCAGTGCTCTTTCTCTTCACCTTTACTTTTTAGAAGGGGTTTTGTTGCTCACCTGGCCCTAGGAAGTGCAGTTCTGTGAGTAAACTATCAATCTCCAATTCTCTGCATCAAACTACAATCCCAAGGAATCTTTAGGGGAAAACATGACAGTGAAATTGGTATGAACCTGCTAGAATTTAATGCAAGTATGCCTTTAGCTATACCACAACAGTCTGTAATCATCCCCTCAGGCATAGTATGGACAGTAGAGAAGAGGGAATTGGTGGAAGTTTACCCCCGCCCCACATGCATGAGGAGAGGTTCACTTCTACTTGTGCAAGGCAAGGGATTAACTCCAGACAACTGTTGTTCGTTTTCTTCAGACATTCTAACATGGCTAAATATTTGAGTATTTTTATAATCTGGTCCCATTCACTGAAAACTGGGGGAAACGTTTTTGATAAAAATGAAGATTTCTATTACACTCCCCCCTCCTTCTCTCTTGGCATTTAATGCACTTTTATTCACTGCAGTTTGTCAAAATAGAAACTAAAAATGATTAATTTTCACAAAAAATGCACAATATTTCTGTGAGAAATTTCTTTATTTCACATTTTGGAAGTGGTTTTTTAAAACATATTGCTTGTATTTGGATTGATTTTTTTACAGGGTAAGTATCTTTTAGGAAAGTGAGGTGCCAATATTTGGAAGGGAAAGTGAGGTGCCAATATTTTAATAACTATTCTGAGGTTTATGTCAGTATGCATATATGAGAAGTTTCACACATCTCTACCAATATAACTGATGCCCTAAATGAGTCAGCAGTCAAAGAATTATGTAATTCCAAGGATAGTGATGTGGTTAAAGGAAATGATGATCGCTAATTAGGAGGGCAAGGTGGTGTTTACACTCAGGAGGTGGTGTTAGGAGGAGGAGAGAAACAGTGATAAAAGAGTGATAATTGCCATTACTGTTCTCAGGTCCCCAGGAGCTGAAGTACTTTTCCCGGATTTTCCCTGCACAAATGCGCCTTGGCTTTTCTGACTGGCATGTGTGGCTTTCTGTCTGGAGCCGCCCTCCCAGCAGCCGTTTTACCCGTGTGCAGAGGCTCACTTGCTGCATGCTCATGGTTAATCTCTTCTTGGCTGCCTGCACCACCTGGTATGGAGCCATAGGTGTTGAGGGTCACAGGTGGGTCATTGCATCTTGGTGACAGGGGAGCTTGTGGGATCAAGAGAGGGATGTACAGAAAATGCCCCCCCCCAAAGCCAAGAATGAACTCATTAAAGCATTATTGGGAGGAAACCTTAATGGATTTTTAAAGCAAATTGCTCTTCTGGAGCTCCAAACCCAACTAATGCACGGCTATATTATCTGTGTATTCTAAAAGCTAAGTCCTTATGAATGAGTTTGCATAAAATATGACTCTGAAGCCAGATCGACTTTCAAAATCATTGTTCGCTAAGGGCCAGATCAGACGACATTGAGGAATAAGGATTGGATCCCTAGCGTGTAATTTAGGCTGAAAAATATATGATGGGGCAATATGGACAGTGGCTGCTGTGCTTGGAGAGGGTAGTTAACTCCCTTGCATTTACACTGTTTGTCCAAACAAAATGGATTCAGGCTGCTTTTAGTCCAAGCAGGGAAAAATACAGATATAATACAAGTACCTGTCTCCCCCCTCCCCCAACTAAAGCTAAAAGCAGTTTGAGGGCCAGTTTTAACTGGGGGAATGGCACAGGTGGTGGTGGAGAGAGTTTACCCTCCCCCTTCCCGTGCCACAGGCCAATCCATATCTGACCTCCATATGGCTATTCTTTTCAGGATAAATATGTAATCAAGAATCACAGATTCCTAGCCTCAAGTGTTGTTTGATCCCAATTCTAGGCTCCAAGATTAGTTACTAAATGGCTTGGTCTATTATGGTTGTTTTTTTCCTTACAGCCACCCCTTGGGGAAGCAGACCTCTGTGACAGCAGAAAGCATTGCAGTTGGAGTTGTTGTGGCTGTAGTGGTTTACCCGATACAACTACTATTCATCTTCTTCTTCAGGAAAACCTACAGTAAGGTACAGTTCCCACCCATTGCAATCTGCCATCAACCGCAAACCTAAGGGAGAAACATCCTCCTATCATACAAAATAGTGGTCAAGCAGGGAAAACCCCAGAAATGGACAAAACCACTCAGTGTAAAAATAGAACAAATGTAATGGTTACCACAACAAACAAATCTACAAGTGTAGTGGAATTCCAAAATACCCAATCTACATCAGATCACTGGAAACAGATTGGGCATGAAATGTATACTGATGTGGATTTACTTCTTTAGAAAAGCTTCAGTACCTTGTAACTTCATTCCTTGATTTGTCCAACTCATCTGTAAGCAATGAATTGCTCAGTGGGGGTACTGCTGTTTGCCTCTAAGACTAGCTGTGTTACAGGAACCCTTTGGAGCGCTAGAATAGGAAGGGAAGATATTGTGAACACGTCCCCTGTTTCCTGCAGGTTGTAATAGAAGACCCTGACTCACCTGCTCAGGACACTCAAACTGTAGAGATGGAAGTGTCTCTGAACTGTTCCAACTTGGGCAGCTCCTCTTTCTTATCTATCCCTGGGAGAATGGAGTCCATTGTGGATGTGGGTTCTGTCAGCAGCGTGAGTAAAACTGTTCTGTGAGCTTGCCGATGGTGACAAAAATAATTTCCTGAGCATGGAAGAGGGCATGCTTTCGGCTTTCAACTGTGCCTGTAATCAGCTTTCCCTCCTCGTCTTGGGACTCCTGCTTTCATTTGAATAGAATGTTTAGAATTATATTTTGTGTCAACGTGCTTCACGTACATGATCTTGCAACAATCCTATATGGTAGATCACTAGTATTAACTCTGTATTGCAAATAAAGTCTGAACGATAGTGCCTTACCTAGTGAATTCTTGATTAGGTGAAATTTTAACGAGGGAATTCCTGGTTCACCTCTTAATTACTGCACTGCACCAGCTCTCTGCTGCCACCTACAGTTTTGTTATTCTACTCAGATCACATCTGAAGGCATCTTGTATTTTTGAAAATACATATTTTTCTACAGATCCCAGCCATATAACAGAATGCAATTCTTTGTTGAGCCTAAATCCGCTACCTATATTTTGAAGAGTTGTATTGCAGAAACAGTTTTAGCAAGTGCAACTTATTGTGTGACTGGGCTGTAGGGTGGGGGGGAAGCCATTTTTGCCTAAGTTCTGTCTTCTACACTCGTATAAAAAGCAGCCTAGTTCTCTGTTATAAACTCACTGTAACACTTAGTTCTTTCCGGGCTTACCTTTATATGGCTGGGATTCTAAACCACTAGTGCAAGGAACTCATAGAAGCAGCTATTCCCCACCTTTCCCTTCCCCTCTAGCAGCCCCCAGTGACCCTTGAAAAACTAGTACTGAGGATTCATGAGCAGAGCAATCCTGAGTGGGGGGGGGGGCAAACCGGCTCAGGAGCCGGCGTGACCCCTGAGCCAGTGTAAGTGCCACTTGTGCTGGCTAAACTGGGACAGAAGCTGGTACAGGGCCACTTACGACGATACTGGGGAGCAACACATTTTCCCAGTGCGAAGGCTCGCCCCCGCATCAAAGGGGGCATTCCCAGGGGCGCAGCTGGTTTTAGTCAGCTTCCAAAGCCCTTTTGCCCTGGGAACGCCCCCTTTAGCCAGCGCAAACCTGTGCAGGCAAAAAGGCAGGTGTAGCCCCGTGAAACCCTATGGAAGAGTTTCATGGGGTTTTGTCAAAATTGCCTTTTTGTCTTGCTTATTTTGGGCCAGGATGATGTTCAGGAGGCGGTGCAATTGCGCTGTCCCCGTCCCCGACCCAGCTACCCCCCCTTCAGGATTGTGCTGTAATTGCCTTGTAGGATAGGAGGCTGTAACACATAAGGGGAATTAGGAGAAACAGCCCTCCTCTTTTGCTTACAGAAGAAGCTTGGAGGAGCAAACTCTCAACTTGCATGTGGAGAAAATTCACTCAGTTTTTCTTTTCTCACTACTGCTCACCATGCTATGTGTTATTTTGCCCACAAGGGTCGCCAAGCTCTCAGGATTATCTTCTCAGGGGTCACTGAGGGTTTCTGGGAGAAGGGTAAAATGAGTGTGTGTGTGTGGGGGAATCTACTTCTGTTCTCATGGGATCCCGAGGCCTCTGACTTTATGAGGTATTTGCAGCAAACCTTTTTCATCTGTCTACTTTTGCTCTTAACAGGAGTCCCCCACGAGTGAAACTCCAGCTTCCAACAAAGAGAACTTCATGGGAGTGAGAAAAGACAGGTAAAAGAGAGTTGGGAAAGGAAGAAGACTTCTATCAACTCATCTGATAATCCTTTATTTAAAGTGCAAGTGACTCTAGAGATTGCAACAGACAGGAGGGACATCGAGAGGTGATCCAGTGGACGTAGCAAGTGGTCTTTAACTAAAGTTCCCATATCATTTTTTAATCCTTGGAGAACAGATCCTAGACATCTTTTCCTTATTTCACCATTCATTCCTTGTATGATGTTGGATTGACATGTACATGATATCAAAGCATAGGGCCAAATAGATGCTTTGATGCCCCCTTTGTGTGAAATGTAGCATTAGCAGGGGCATCCTAAGCACAGTTACAGTGAATGGAAGAATTCATGTGGGGGGGGGGAAAGTTAGAATGAGAAACTATTACCGGTATATTCTGAGGTTAGTTGGATAGCACCCTCCAAACTAGATTATTCATTAGACTGATTTCTATGCAGCATCTCCCAAACGATTTAGGGCAGTTTGAACCATGGTAGTAAAAAGAAGACTAAAAAGGAGGGTTTCCTGTGATGGTTAAAATTGTCCAAAACTACTTGGTGTGCAAACTCTGCACAAGAAAAGGCACCCACATGGCTTGCCTTTGGGACTGTGACCAGGCTGCTAACGCAATTTGTGAGGCAGTATCCGATAAATCCTTCAGGACTCTCTTTGGCTTTTCCATCTGTATCTGCATTGCTTACCAGAGAACATGAAGCCTACTCAAACCACACATGCCTGGTGGTTCAATGCTATATATTTGTTGCATTTGTATCTTGCAGCTTCTCCAAGGTGCTCAGAGTAGTGTGTTAAACCTTATGACAAGTCTGTGTGGTAGGGTAGGCTGGGAGTTGCTCAAGACTATTCATTGAGCTGTCTTAGCTGAAAGGAGATTTGAATCTGGCTTTCCCAAATTCAAACCCAGAAATGTAGCAGCTCTGCCATATTTGTTCTTTCTACCGGACCAGACTGTGTGAGCTTGGCTCATGCCAGAGGACAGACCTTGAGAATGTGTCATTTTTAAACATCCATAGGATTGTCACACAATGGCCCTCATGCGACAGCATCTTTGACATCCCTGACTTCTGGAACTCTGATTCTTTGACAAATCGGAGTCGGATTCTCAAGAGGAAGAAGGCCCTGGCAAAGCTGGGAATGGAGTCCCTCTTCAGCTCTGATGACGACCCCTTGTCGTTTTCCTTAGAAGATTCTGAGGACAGCAGGAAGTCCAGCTGCAGCCATCGCTCAGGTAACCTAAGCCAATCGCATATTTTTTGGCTCCTGTACTCAACATTTCTCTCACAAGTTTTCTGTTCCCCAGCTTACTGTTAGGGATTTGACAATGGTAGGAAACTGATCAAACGTAGAGCTGCAAAGTTTAATTGGTAGACAAATCAATAAAAACTTTAGTGGATTAATCCAGGCGCAGTTTTAATTGGTGAGGACAAATTCTGATTGATTAAGAGCCCCGTGGCGCAGAGTGGTAAGCTGCAGTACTGCAGTCCAAGCTCTGCTCATGACCTGAGTTTGATCCCGATGGAGGTCGGTTTCAGGTAGCCGGCTCAAGGTTGACTCAGCCTTCCATCCTTCCGAGGTCGGTAAAATGAGTATCCAGCTTGCTGGGGGTAAAGGGAAGATGACTGGGGAGGGCACTTGCAAACCACCCCATAAATAAAGTCTGCCTAGTAAACATCGGGATGTGATGTCACCCCATGGGTCACAAATGACCCGGTGCTTGCACAGGGGACCTTTACCTTTTAAGGGCACATAAGTTTGAGGCTAATTTGGTTCTGAAAAATATTACGGCCTCTCTGTAATTTGTAGCGTTTCCTAATTAACTGTAAGCTACATTACGTACCACAAAAATACCAACAATGGGGTGGGGGTAATTTACCATTTTGTTTGAATTAAATTATTTAAGCAGTTAAAGGCAGATGATTCATCAATTAAAAATTCCTTGATTGGTGGACAGTCTGATTTGTAAAGGAATAGGGATAGTGGTGGAATAAAATTCCAGAGCCTGGATTAATGGACTACTGCTGAAATGGTACATTATATTGTTTCCATTAGAGGCAAAATGATGGATAAGGGGGAAATGTTAAACTCTTTGTTTGAATGAAAATGAGTTATGCAGTTTGTTTGCTATGAGCAGGAATGAGTCACCACAGGTGCAATTTAAAAAGCAGCCACTGCTAGCTGAACAGTTATCAGAATCAGTCTTCATTTCTAGGGCTTTGCCACCATTTCTCCATCTACCTTTTCATTTCTGCTTGTTGATATTCCCATTGACATAGATACAGCAAGACCTGGCCTAGCAATGAGGCCTCCGTGTTTAACTCCAGCTTTTCTTATCCACAGAGAGAGTTTTTCTTGGTTCTGTCAAAACCAAACCTCAGGAGAACATCTCTGACTGTGTCACATCTGACAGTGGAAGGTTTTCACCAGAGGCTGAGACAGATATTGTCTTTGATGGGTATGTAGGTAGAATCATAGAATCATAGAGCTGGAAGGGACCACCAGGGTCATCTAGTCCAACCACCTGCCCAATGCAGGAAATTAACAACTACCTCCCCCCCCCCGCACATCCCCAGTGACCCCAACCCTCCCCCCACCATGCAGGATCCCACAATATAGATCTTTTGTTGCTGAGATCTCTCATTTAACTAAAGATACCTGAATGGGGAGAGCAAATGCATAATCAGTCCAAACCTATTAATGGTACCTCTTCATTAGTTTAGATAAAAAAGAATGATTTATCTCTTAATCAGTTCTAATATAATAAATATAGCTATTATTTTGTCTTATTATTTATTTAATTCATTTTATTTATTTAGAAAATGATTTTGGCCTCATGAAAATCCAAGGGATGGTCAGCCAATGAACACCCCTGGTTGGGAGGGCCTGAGCCAGCCTCAGCTTAAGTGGGAGTGAATAAAAAAATGTCTCTACTTCATGTGGCACTGCTGGTCTCCAATTTCCTAAGTAGCCACTGTGCTTCACACCTGTCTTAATAATTTTGGTACATCCCTTAACTTTAACTTTAGCACATTTCCCTCCTCCTTTCTGGATGGCAGGATGGAAAGTTCCTGCAGTGGCTGGTCTGATGGGATCACACAGCATGGGATCAGTTGGTACTTTTTACGGAAGTCCATGTCTTATGTTTCTGCTATGACAAGCATCGGCAGTGCTGCCCTTTCTGATCTGGAACCTTCTCACTCCCCGGTTTCATCAGTTACCACCCGGATAGGTGTGTATGAATCTTGGAGAGGATGCTAGAGATTTTACCACAGTGTATCTCCTGACACAGATTAGTTTTTTTTCCTTTGCATACTTTTATAACTCTCTCTTGTACATATGGTCACAGTAGTTAAGGTGCGTATTTCTCATTGCACATCAGAATGAAGATTCTGTTCTGTGTTAGTGATTTTTGAGTTCAAGATCAGAGAGTTGTAATTATGCCAGGTTAATTAATGTGGAACGTGTACATACATCCATACAAGTCACCAGTGCCAGTGAGCAAATAAAAGCCTTCATATCTATGCAGAGAAAGGAAGACAAGACACTTTCAGGGCATTCCTAAAATGTGGGGAAAGGGGAAAGGATACAGCAATATAGATGTTTTGCCTGATCACATTGTAATCCCATGACAGAATTTGATTATAAATTCTGCAATGTAGGGGCAGAACTACACATTATGTTTAGTTCTATATGTCCCGGGAGGGGCCCCCAAACCCCCTTCCCGGGCCTAGGAACAACCCCCACACTCACCAGGGGGCCTCGAAGGGCGGCGTCACCGCGGCTCCCTCTCCCCCCAGCAGCCCTGCAAGCCGGCCGGCGAGGAGGGAACCCAGCAGGAGCCGACGCAGGAGCCGCCGTCAGACGCCCTGCCAGCCCGACCCAAGCCGCGGCAAGAGCCGCAGGCTGCCGCCACGCCGGCCCAGCCGCCGCCGAGGGGGCCGGGACTCAACCCGGCACCAGCCCAGGAGCCCCAGCCGGAGGCGCAGCATGCCGCCCCCGCACCGGCGAGGCCGGGGCAGCTGAGGGCCGCCAGCCTACAGGGCCGGCGGCCAGAGTAGGAGCGCCCGGGAGGGGCGTGGAGAGGGCCGCGGCGGGAGCAGCCCCACCCGCGGCCCAGCTGATCGGCGGGCGGGCGAGGGCGGGGAAGCGACGGGGGCCACGCTTGAATGCCTATGGCATGGAAGCCAGCCCTCCCCGCCCTTATATGGAGTTCCGGGGGAGGGCTAGGGGCGGAGCTGGGGAGGGGCTTCTCTGGCCTGGAGGGATATAAGGCCAGAGAAGTCTGCCTGCCGGGGAGGATACGAGAGCCAGAGTGAAGCTACAAGGTGTGTCCTGTGGCAACCTGGCGACGACCGAGGGAGAGTCGAGCTCTGACTCCCCCTCGGATTGGTCTGAGGCGGAAGAGATTGTCTCAGCCTCAACATCCTCCAGGTCAGAGACCCTCGCACCGGCCACGCCCAAGGAGCAGCGCGACACTATAATAATGTCAAAAGACATCCCTCCCCGCAATGTAACTGTTGAGGCTACTTTTTTGAGAAGCAGAATGGTGGGAGAGAGGAAAAGATCTTTAACACTTTCCTCTTTTGCTGTTTTCCTACTGAAAAAAGCAACCCTCAAGCTGCTCTTTACTCTTGTTGGGGAAAACTTGTAATAATAATAATTAAACTCCAGCAATAGGGTTGCCAACCTCCAGGTACTAGCTGGAGAACTCCTGCTATTACATCTGATCTCCAGCTGATAGAGATTAGTTCACCTGGAGAAAATGGCTGCTTTGGCCATTGGACTCTATGGCATTGAAGTCCCTCCCCTCCCCAAACCCCACCCTCTACTTCAGATGGCATTGCTGGTCTCCAATTTCTTAAGTGATCACTGTGCTTCACACCTGTCTTAATAATTTTGGTACTCAAAATTATCAGGCTCCGCCCCTAAAACCTCCAACCGGTGGCGAAGAGGGGCCAGCAACCCTATACAAGAAGTTGCAAAAACCTCATGGGGTTTTCAGGACAAGAGATAAGCAGAGGTGGTTTGCCATTGCCTTCCTCTGCATAGCTACCCTGGTCTTCCTTGATGGTCTCTCATCAAGCTAATAACCATGGCCAAACCCTTCTTAGTTTCCAAGCTCTCGTGAGCTCAGGCTAAGTCTGGGGTATTCAGGCTATTGGGAAAATGTATAGGTACCCACATTTTCCCTCAGCAGGTATATAAACAGCTCAGAAGTGGCATCAGGAAGGGGCAGGAGAAGGAAAGATAAGACCTTCCTCCATAACATTCTTCTATTCCAAAAAAAGCAGCACAGACTTTGAGAGGCTAATAATCAAACAAAAGGATAATCTTTTAGGTAAAATATACAAATTATTACTCAGATATGAAACTGAACAAGTGAAAGGTTGTATGGTAAAGTGGATGTAGAATTGTAGAAAAGAAATTACAATGCAGCATTGGGAACATTTATGGTCAAAATCCATAAAATTTACTGATAGTTACAATTTGAGAGAGAACTGGTATAAACAGTTTTACAGATGGTATATAAGTCCAGTGGACATTAAAAACATGAACAAACATGCTGATAGCCGATCCTGGAAATGTAAAACAAAGGATGGGGCTTACTTTCATACCTGGTGGTCATGTGAGAAAGTTAAGAAATTCTGGGTAGATATTCATCAAGAAATGCTGAAGGTTTTAAAAACTGACTTTCCTCTAGACCCAGAGATAATGTTGTTAGGAATATTGCCGACAGTACTGGATAAGAACAACAGAGAACTTTTAAATTATATGATAACGGCAGCCAGAGTCACATTAGCATCAATGCGGAAGCAAGATAAAATTCCAGAGATTGAAAGATGGCAAGAAAAAATGGCAGAATACACAGTGATGGCTAAGCTGACACATTTGTTGAATAAAAGACCTTTAGGAGAGTTGCAAAAAAATAATAATGGAAATGCTATTTCAAGTATGCAAAATTGTAATTATGGGGAACTTATTGCCATGTAGATATGATATAAGTATCTAATAAGAGTCGAATAATAGGTATTGAGAGATGTTAAATATAGTAATTTCACTATTGAATAGTTTTTTATATAGAATGCTATCAAATTAGTATTAAGAGATAAAATAGTAAGTATAAAAATAGAAAATAAAAACGGTTATATAGGGTTAACAGGATTTTAGTGATTCCTTAGCATAGTTTCTCCAATATGGGTTTTATCAGTAATTAAGTGGGCTGTGTTATATGCTATGATAGGTATAGGCACATTTTAGAAGGGGGGAAACTGCTATATGTTTGTTGTGTGTATGTGGAGTTAGTTGTGTTTTTGTGTTTAATAAAGAAAAAAAATATTTTTAAAAAAGCAGCTGCAACAACCTTCATTTGGAAATGGGGTGGGGAGAGTAGTATAAAATGATTCGTGGAACTAAGCATACTGCATTGGTCCATCATTACCCTTTTCTGTAAAGGCTCCTAGAATTTGGAATGCCCTAACGAAAAATGCCTGGCCCACTCTTTTCTTTTAGACTGCAAACAAAACTATTTTGCTTAAACACATCTTTGGAGGAGGAGGAGAAGTACATTTAGGAAACTGTTTATTGTTTCCTATATCTGTATTTGTAATTCAGTATATTTTGATGATTTTGTTTCTTATTTTGTGATTTTTTAAAATGATGTCGACTTGGTTGTGTTAGTTGCCTTGGACACATAGAAAACTGGGATAGAATTAAATTTTAAATAAAAAATATTACCTCATTCAGTTATGAAACATAATGACGGTGGTGAAAAATCTGCTTGCTTTCTGAAATAGGGCATGGATCTATTTATGGTTATGTGACGGACATAACGGCCTAGAAATAGTTGAGGTAAGGGCAATTTTGCCCTCTTCTGCTGGACTGATACTTGACATTACTGGTAGTAGAGATAAAAATGATTCTGTACATCATTTTTGTGAGTAAGGTTCCCAGTACTATCCCAGACAAGGGGGATTTGACCTGTGCACAATCCTCATCCTGGGTTGTATTTTTTTTCCAGGGGTACCCCGAAGAACTCAGGAATGGCTATTCCCTGCTGGAATGCTGCCAGCAATCTACATGTTAATCTTCTTGCTGGTAGCTGGCTGTTTCTCCATCAACATCTGCTATGGTTCTTTCTTCCTTGAACACACTACCTTGATGTGGCTGATCTCCTCTTCCTGTGCTTTTATAACTTCTGTCACCTTTCTGGAGCCACTGAAGGTGAAGTTAAAATACAATAGAATTCACAGGGTGGTGATTTTCTGTGTTGTTTTCACACAACCATGAAAGGAATTATTGAATGAATTCTTTTTTACCGAAAATGGAAATGGAAAAGAGGGTGGTTAGAGGAGAAAGGGGATGAACTTATTGGGTTTTATATATGGTTAATATGGCAGAGTTTGCCCAGTCATGGAAGCGTGATATTGAGTGCAATTAAATCAAATTTACATTTATTCAAGTTTAGTCTGTTAACATTCTTGTTGCAGTTGATAAAAGATAGAAAGCCTAATCTAAAGAATACATTTCTCTATACAAGTGGCTAGCTAACCCAGCGTCATGTGAGTGCAAGTATGATTGCATTGTTTTTACAGGCGAGACCAGTAGAAACGTCCTGCCTCCATGCAGACCATGTGGAAAAGAGAGAGACAGAAATGGCTACTGAGAGAGAGATAGGAGGGGTTAGAAGGCAGTCCTCAGGTTCAGGCAAAGAGGAGCATCCCGTTCAAGGGATAACAACTACAAACTTAGAGAAAATTAGCCCCCCCCCCCCCATGTCCAGGCATGCTGAGTTGCTCTCACTCCAACAGAACTAAAGTTGCCAATGTCCAGTTGGGGTCTGAAAATCTCTTTTAAAGTATGCATTTGTAGCTTCTGATAGAGACTCCTTTCTAATGAGTCTAGTTAAAGAGGACTTGAGGGAGAGAGAAAGAGACCAATGAAATCCTGAAAGTAGGGAGTCATACAAGGATTGTGTATGGAATTTACAAACACCATTAGAGGGTGGTGTACATAGCTCTCAGGTAGTCCTCCTAATTTTGGCTAAAAATTGTTAGAAATAAAAAGAAGCCTTGAAAAGCAGAGGCAAGATCCTTTTCGCATTTAGTTGTGTTCTGTTTTCTGTAGCTTGTGGTGCTTGGCCAGGAGTAGCGCATGGCATATTTTATCATCCTCTGACACCAACTTACCTGTTCTCTTAGGTGGTGATTGGGGCTCTGCATGCTGCTCTCATTAGCAAGCCAGTGGAGAGTGAAGGTGAGATGCTGGTGGATGAGCCCTTGGTGAAGCAGATGCCTGAGAGAGTTGGGAAAGTACGAGTGCCCTGTGGTTATGGGCTGTTGCAAGCCAAGGAAGAGGCCAAGAAGGTCCGTGTACTCAGGGGGTTGATGCGGGTAAGTTGACCCTTTTATCCAAAGGAAGTGTGTCTGTATCACAAAGTGAGCAGCTGTAGCTCATTGAGAAACCACTGACTTTCTATATTTGCATATTAGAAGTCCCCTGGCATTATTAGCTTTTAAGCTTTGGGGTACCTGGTTTGAAAGAGGACCCCTGCTTGAGACCTTGATGAACTACTGGACTAGATGAACCAACAGTGCCATCCTAGGAACCACAATGGCTGGGGATGGCATGGCCTTACGCCTCCATGGAGGTTTCCCAGCAACCATGGGTGGCTGGGGGTGGGGGAAACGCCCCATTGCAAACAGTGATGCTGGGCCACAAAAAAAATGGTGGTGCAGCAACGCCATTGCGTTAGGGGGCGTTCCCAGCACAAACGGGGTTAGGAAGCTGCCTAACAGCAGCTCCACCCCCTGAACACCCCAGGAACGCCTCCCAGGATGCTGGTGCAGGGACTTGTGCTGGGAGAATGCTGGTGGGAGGCTGCACCGGCTTCCAAGGGCTGCTCTGCCAGCACGGTCCAAGGGGGCTGATGTAAGTGGCCCTATTCCGGTGTCTGTGCCAGTTTTCATGGTGCAAGTGGCACAGATGCCGGTGTAGGGGTCACACTGGCTCCTAAGAGCAATAGTATGACTCAGAAATGTAATGCTTCACCTTGTACAGTACTCAGCACAGGGGTGGTAATGGTGATGCTGATGGTATGTGTCATTGTGGAATGCTGGTCCCCCCCCCCCCACATGTCTGAAATTAATGTGTAGTGACATAATAGACTCCCTTTGCCCTCTGTCCAGAACACCCCTGTGCAGCATCTGGCTGCTCTGTGGGACACTGCCTTACTTTCATACATCATAGGAACATGGCTTTTTAGATTGGCAATGTCCCTTTGACTTCAGTGGAATCAGAAGGGTGTAACTCTGTTTACAATTGCACTGTTAGCCTGCCAATTGACCTTTAAAAAACAAAACAAAAACAGGCCTATCTAAATAATCAGTTTTCCACTGCAACCTGGTTGACAAGGCCAATGGCATTGTTTTTGACCTACATTGATGGCAAAAGCCAAAACACACTCTCTTTTTGCATCATAATTACAAATTCCAGAGGGTAGACCTTTACAGCAAAAAGAAAAAAGATTTTTTGTAGCATCTTAAAAACAGATTTATTCAAGCGTGAACTTTCGTGGGCTAGCATTCAATTCATTCAGCATCTGATGGAGCAAGTGAACTGTAAGACACTGAAGGTTATATTACATAAATGTGCTAGTCTTTGCGTCAAAACAAACATGACAAAGATCAGGGATGTAAATGATAAGGATCTAACCCATCATCCCCCCACTCAGTTTCATTAGTTGAAACAGGACTTCTTGTGTGCATGCCTTAGCTTTTGAAAGGAAAACTGGGCTTTTAAAGGACGCCCCCTTGTTTTACCCTTTACTATACTAATAACAGTTCAGGGAAATGATAGATGACAAAAGAAGCTAGAACTGGGAGTTTGAGTGGTAAACAGCCCCTTGCAATGCAGCACTTCCGGGTGTTAAATGCATTGCAAGGGGCTGTTTACCACTCAAACTCCCAGTTTGGGGTGTGAAAGCTGGACAAAGAAGAAAGCTGACAGGAAGAAAGTAGATTCCTTTGAAATGTGGTGTTGGAGAAGGGTGTTCTGGATACCGTGGACTGCCAAAACAACAACAACAAATTAGTGGGTTATAGATCAAATCAAGCTTGAACTGACCCTAGAAGCTAAAATGACTAAACTGAAGCTATCATACTTTGGTCCCATTATGAGAAGACAAGAGTCACTGGGACAGACAATCATGCTAGGAAAAGTTGAAGGCAACAGGAAAAGAGGAAGACCCAACAAGAGATGGATTGACTCTATAAAGGAAGCCACAGCCCTCAGTTTGCAAGACCTGAGCAAGGCTGTTAAAGACAGGACATTTTGGAGGACATGGATTCATAGGGTCGCCATGGGTTGGAAGCGACCTGACGGCACTTAACACACACACAAAAGTATTATCCAGAATGTCGAAGTAGACTCTGGGGAGTGACCTTGAGGGAGATGCTGTCATAGGGAGTTGTCATAAAATCTGGGCAATCCAGCTGGTTGCACCTGGCATACGTTGTTGCTGCTAGATGAAGCCCCCAGCTATGCAAAAGCAGAGTGTTTTTTCCCAATGCCATCCATTAGACAATGGTATCACCAATGTTAGGACTTTCTGTGCCCACTAGATGTCAGAACATATTTAGATTTTAAATTTATTTTAAAAAGGCTAAAACTAAGGAAGAAAGACTGTTTTTTCTGAAAGTTGAAAGCAATAGGAAGAAGCCATCGTTGTCCATTATCACCAATCAAGCTCTTTTGCAGATTATTGTGCTTTGCAAATTTGGGGAAAAAATGTTGTGATGATAACAAAACAAAAGAAATGATAGTGTATACCACAGGTGATAATGGCTTAAACTGATCACCTTCAGCAAGCTTAAAACCCATTACCTGTCCCCTCTCTAAGAGAACTGTGGTGTCTTTTCTAGATTTTGCTAAACATTAGTTACTTGCACAAAGGCAGGACTGTATGGTTAAACAGTGGATAGGAAACAAGTCTTAGTTCAAGTCTCTGCTTTGAATTGTACTAGGCTTATAAAACAAGGATATCCTCTGCTGTCTAGAACTGTTGCCTGTCTGGTTGAAATGGATCTGACCACTATTAATGCCAGTTATCTTTTTTTAATCTAGTAGTACAGTTGTTAATCTTTTCACTCTGCCTAATATTACTTTTGTGTGTATGGAAATGAGATAATATATCCAAATTAGTGACTGGTTAACAGGTTTCGCCTCTCAGCCACCAGATTTCAGTCATTTTCATGTTCAAAATCTCTCATCTGCAGTAATGACATTCTATGCTACACCATTTTGGTTCCATGTTGTGTTGTTCCCTCTTCCCCAGAACTGCATCACTCACTTGCTTTTCCTCCTTGTGGTGCTGACCATCAATTACCAGAGTTGCTTCCATGACAGCAACATCCACCTTTTGCATGCTGCTGTCAAACAGGCCATCGCTGTAACAAATGACAAAGGACTGAACTTCACTTCTGTGAGCAGGTGAGCTCCCCAGAGAGAAAACATGAGCAGAAGAGGTAGCTTGCTATCACTATAGCCACTTAAGAGTTACATCGCAAGAAGATACCATGCTACCAATTTTTCAGGTTTGTCCAAGGGCAGGTAAGTGGCCCTCAGTAAAACCATAAATACAGTTGCACTGGATCTAGTTAATTCATCACATACTCAGACTTCTGTCAGTGTTGATTATCATTGCCAGATGCTACAGAGAGAAGAAGAGTTGGTTTTTATATGCCGACTTTCTCTGCCAATTAAGGAAGACTCAAACCGGTTTACAATCACCTTCCCCTCCCCTCCCCACAACAGACACCCTGTGAGGTAGGTGGGGCTGAGAGAGCTCTAACAGAGCTGTGATAGCCCAAGGTTACCCATCTGGCTTCATATGTAAAGGTAAAGGTCCCCTGTGCAAGCACCGGGTCATTCTTGACCCATGGGGTGATGTCACATCCCGACATTTTCTAGGCAGATTTTGTTTACGGGGTGGTTTGCCAGTGCCTTCCCCAGTCATCTTCCCTCTACCCCCAGCAAGCTGGGTACTCATTTTACCGACCTCAGAAGGATGGAAGGCTGAGTCAGCCTTGAGCCGGCTACCTGAAACCAGCTTCAGTTGGGATCGAACTCAGGTCGTGAGCAGAGCTTGTAGTGCAGTACTGCAGCTTACCATTCTGCGCCACGGGGCTTTTGGCTTCATGTGTAGGAGTGGAGAAACAAATCCAGTTCACCAAATTAGCATCTGCTGCTCATGTGGAGGAGGGAGGAATCAAACCCGGTTCTCCAGATCAGAGGCCACTGCCTCAAACCACCTTTCTTAACCACTACACCACACTGAACATTCACACTGAAACTATTAATGTTTTACTGATCTGTGTACAATTTTCTAACATGCTTGAGGTTTTATTAAAGAAATACTTCAGACCCACAGTGGATTCAAGAAGCTGACAAAAGAAATAGATGAGTACATTTAAGAAATGTACAAACTGCCGAATTTGGGTTCTTTCGACATTCTCAGACATGTCTTTTTCCTCCCCCATCCCCTTTGGTATTTCACATCTAGCCTGATGAAGAGTTCTGGGGAACTTGAAAGTTTGTGCATGCTATTCTGTGATAGTTTCATTGGTTCTAATAAAAAGGTACTTGTTACTGGTTCTGAATTTTTTCCCCACAGACCAACACAGCTATCTACAATTTTTGTAACTTCCCTAATGTGAATGTGCAATCAAACCCATTTGTTTTGATTTCAACCACGTTTATACAGGATGGATTTCACTGTCACTGTGCACAGTGACTTTGGCTATGCTTTGCCTTAATAATGTTCCACTTGACTGATGAATTGCACTGGTCCTCTTTGATTCTGCAGCTTTTCTGATATGCTGGGATGGACAGACTCTGTGCTCCTGAACTACCTTTACAACAACCCAAGGCTAACACTAGTAGGAGTGCCTCGACTCCACCAACAAAGCTTCACTGCAATACTGACTAGGGATTCAGGTGGGGATTCTGTCATGGCAGGTGAAGTGGGAAAGCTCAGGAAAATGAGGAAAAGGAAATAGTGTGTGTGTGTAGGGGGTGTTATATCTGGTCAGAAGAGACATGGAGCTCAAGCAAAGAGATGCTACTGTTTTATGTCGGACACCATCTACCATAACGTAACAACTGCTGATCTAGGTAGGCTTGGTCTTATATGCATATCTAACAAACAATGAAGAGAGAAATGAGAACATTCAGGCCACCCATCTTTTTTAAAAAGCGAGGTGCGGGCAAGGTTAGGAAATATAATTTGGATTTGTGAAGTCCCAAAAGATGGTGGCATGAAAACTGGGTCTAATGATCTTTATAGCTCTGAGTTCATGGCATGGGCATTACTGAACGTGCACCGTGGGTCTGACAGAAAGCTGTGGGGTCGTATAAATTAAGTTACTAAGGCAGGCATGTGAGGGGAGGGTGCACACAAGGTATAGTTATTGAGATGTACAGCTGAGCAAGTTGCTACTGACATTGTTTGTTTTTTGTTTTCGTTTTTAATCTGCCTGTCCTTTTCCTATACCTCTCAGGAGATCTCCAGCCTGGATTTAATGCCCCATCATACCACTTCACTACTGCCAACAGCACTTGTCCCTTGTGCCTCTTGCCTGTGTTCAGATCAGATGCTTCTCAGACCAATCAGGTGGAGAGAGACACGTGTTCTGACCCAACTCCATGGGATTCTTTCAGGTAACATTTTATACGAATAGAGTAGGTTCCCTGTGCTCTCTATTAATTTCTTCTTGTTTCTCACGGAAAGACCCATTCTTACAACCCGCTCTTAGCATGTGACAGCTGTGATTTTCGGTTGATTCTTGTTGATGTTGGGCTAATCATGTGCATGAGCTAGTCGGAATGAATTCTTTTTTTAGTGTCCCTTTGCTGTCACTCAAAAACTTGTACAGTGTGCAAAAGCTCTTCCATGTGGTATCCGTAGTCACGTAGCCAGCTCAATACATAGCAGTGTTACTGTGTATGAGCATAGAATTACTCTTAGAAGTCCAAGAATGGGGTGGAGGATTGTCAGTGGACTTGAGGATGCTCCAGAGGGAATCAGAACTAAGGCTGGAGGCTGTTGCCCTTTGTGTTTGGAAGGAGTGAATATTTTGAAAACGAAGTTTTACTATATTCATCTCAAGTCAATTTTGACAGTTTGTTATTCTCATGTGCTTACAAATGGACTTTTGTTGGCAGGTTTTGGATCTGGGGTCAGGAAGGATTTTACCACCTTAATGCTGGCTGCTCAAGGGATCTTGGGAACAATTCTGCAGTGGCTCAGGGGATACTCCATGATCTACAAGCAAGCAACTGGATCAAGAAATGGCAAGTTGCCTAGGACTTTTATTTTTATTTGAAATTTCGCCTTCAAGAGAAGACAAAAATCAATGCTGTGTTGAATTGTTGGTCTTGTTATGGGAATGAAAGAAAGGCCCTTTCTTGGGTGGTTTCTACTGTACTTCCCCCATCTGCAAAGTTTGAGGGGAAAGTAGTATCCATCACTGCTTTGAAACTGATTTAATGACCACAGCCTCCCATTGAAAGTCCTGAGAATTCTATGAGGGTATTAAGGTTTTTAGCCTCTTCCACAACTACATTTCCCGGTGGTCCTCAACGAAGGTGAAACTGGATGAAATTTGTGGACATGGCCCTAGTATGCAAGGTAGAAGGTGAAACATCAATTCTGATATTACTGTTTATGATGTCATCTTGCCTTTCTGACAAGAGGTCAGTAAAACTAACTGAGATGGTTTGGACAGACAGGTAGGGTCACTACTGAGAGCCAGTGTGGTGTAGTGGTTAAGAGCGGTGGTTTGGAGTGGTGGACTCTAACCTGGAGAACCAGTTTTGATTCCCCATTCCTCCACATGAAGCCTGCTGGGTGACCTTGGGGTAGTCTCAGCTCTCTTCGAGCTCTCTCAGCCTCACCTACCTCACAGGGTGTCTGTTGTGGGGAAGGGAAGGTGATTGTAAGCCAGTTTAATTCTTCCTTAAGTGGTAGAGAAAGTTGGCATATAAAAACCAACTCTTCTTCTTCTTCTTCTACTGGAGGGGTGTGTGTGTGAGCAGAATTACTAGATCTCAATAATGCTTACCTGTTCAGCCCTTCCAGAGAGAGAAATTCCTAATCCCTTTTACACCAGCCTATGCTAATATCCAATTATTTCTAGCCAGTGGAAAATATTTCTGTATAGCTAAATTCTGTAGTCACAGGTTTCTGTTTCCACCTCCCTTTGTGACAGGACTAATGCTGTGTTTATCGAATTCACCCAATATAATGCCGATGTCAATCTGTACATAACCGTGATGCTCCTGTTTGAGTTTCCATCAATCAGACCAGCAGTGTCTTCAATATCCGTTCTCCCCTTCCAACTGTTACACTTAGGCAATGGTCTGGATCTTCCCCTCGCCATGGTGGTATGTATCTGGAATAACATTTCTCAGTGCACTCCAGAGATCTCCTGCTATTACAATTGATCTCCAGCCAATAGAGATCAGTTCACCTGGAGAAAATGGCCACTTTGGCAATTGGACTTTATGGCATTGAAGTCCCTCGCCTCCCCAAACCCCGCCCTCCTCAGGCTCCACCCAAAAAACTTCCCACCAGTGGCGAAGAGGGACCTGGCAACCCTACTCCTCATTCAGAAACCCCTCCTCATTCATGAGTACAGTAGGCCCTGAAATATATGATCTCTCACTCTTGTAGGCTAAGAATAGCTTTTGTATAGAGCCAAAAGAGCCTCCAACCTCTTCTAGATCAAGTCCTGTACCAGCACATCGTATAATACAAACTACCCCTGACAGATACTGGCATTTCCTTGAGCTCGTTGAAAAGGGACCTTCCAAAGCCCCCCTAAACGTTACACCGGACAGCAAATGTATGTGAAAATGTTAAGGGAAATTTAGGGCAAACTTACCTTCCTGTAGTTTAAAAGTACTGCTTCTTGCCATACCATCAATTAAAACAAAAGAAAAGAGGGCTGCACCAAACCAAATGGAGACAAAAAGCAGCAAGTGGTTCAAGGGAAAAATATTTAATACTTAACTTTCCCCTTCGCATTTCACATATGCTTCCTCAGGGGGATCTTTCTTAACTCAAACGTCCCAGCAATTGCTTGCTTGGGACATTTCAGTTAAGAAAGATTCCCCCTGAGGAAGCATATGTGAAACTCGTAGGGGCAAGTTAATTATTAAATATATTTTTCCCTTGAACCGCTTGCTGCTTTTTGTCTCCATACCATCAATTGACAGGATGAGCAATCTCTTCTCAGCCATGCCCTAAAAATGTTGCCCTTCAGTGGGATTTCCTTCTGGCCCTTTTCAGGTCTTACACCAGTGTGTAGCAGGAAGCTGGCAGACATGAGTATCATGAGCCTGCTACTTCTGATATGTGCAGCCTCCATGTTGTCTGAGCAGTACCCTGTGCTTCAGGATCCACGAACCAGGACACTGGAAAATCCACAGTGGTTGGTTCATTCATACCAAAGATGTAGGCAAGTGCAAAATGTGTGTGGTGCCCCAATCAGACAACATTAGGTTTGCCAACCTCCAGGTACTAGCTGGAGATCTCCTGCTATTACAACTGATCTCCAGCCAATAGAGATCAGTTTACTTGGAGAAAATGGCTGCTTTGGCAATTGCACTCTATGGCATTGAAGGCCCTCCCCTCCCCAAACCCCGCCCTCCTCAGGCTCTGCCCCAAAAACCTCCCGCCCGTGGCGAAGAGGGACCTGGCAACCCTAGACAACATGGTGACTGCACGCAACAGGAGGAGCTTGGTCCCAATACCCCATGGCTCTGGATTCCCAGTGTTAATGAATATCACATCTGAAAAGGGCTTTGTGCATAGGATTGCCATCTTAATATACCCCAATCTAATATCAAAATGCAGCCATAGATCTTTGGCACTTGCTCTTGATTTCCCCCCCCAGATATGCCTGCTTCTCTTCAGTGGAGCTTTTCTACTGCCAGACTTGACCTTTACATCTCAGGAAAGACTGCCTTGTTTCTGGAAGAGCCACAGTTGCTTCCAGCTCCTCCTGACTCTCCTCTCTATAGCTGTTGCTGCTTTGCACTTTGGTTATATCCAACTGACAAATGTACAGCTGATGCATTACCAGAAGCACCGTCATGCTTTTACCAGCTTCTATGAAGTGGCAGTGTTGGCGCATGCAGAAGCCACCCTCTGTGCCCTGTTACTGACTTTCACCATGATGAAGGTAAGAGGAACAGAAGACCATATGATGCACTTGTGAATCTGACACCTGAAGTTATTTCTACCTGCCTTTTTGATAGTGTTCTCTTACCAATTTATTCTTAATCTTTAATGCCTTAATATTTATCCCTACTGCCATATAATGGGCGCCTGGGAAGATACCCATGAAGAGCTTACTAATTTGGAATTCTGTCTAAAGTCTCTAGCTGTGAATGGATTTTTCATTAGGTGGTGATTCTGTGGCCCATCTTGGAAGGTGAATCCATAGCTCCAGTGTTTAATTTTTCTATTATTTCACTAGTAATATGTTAATCATAATGATGGGAAGTGAGAGAAGGACAGCACAGGTACTGTGAGTATGCTTAGGGTGGTGGGTACAGGACCGTCTCTCTGTGGAAAGATATGCATTGTTTGTTCCTCATCAGGATCCCCATCAGTAAGAGCCAGACCAGTGTCAAGATCAGAGGCCATTTCCCCCCTCTTTCTGCAACAGCATTCCCATAGACAGTACTTTCTTTTCCTCATAAATGTGTACAGCATTATCTCACTTATATGGGAGGTAATAAATGAAAGCACACCGTGATCACAGGAAAGAGGACTACCTTGTCCAGGTGATCTTCTTGAGAATCAACATTGCTTCTTTCTATATAAACCCATCCTGGATTCTGTTTCTTGCTCACATCAAAGCAACCAGGGTAATAGCTTTGACTGAAATCCTGGAATTAGATCCTGATGTTATCCCACTTCAAGTCAATGGGGGAATGCTCCAGAACAACTCTATAATAACTCTAAGGTCATTTATGCATGGGAGTTTTACCTGGGGCTCAATGCATGCTCGTCCCACATTTTCCTGTAAAAAAGCTTTGCTCCAGGACAATTACCATGCTTGATTCCGGAAGCATGAGTCCCCGCCCCTTGAAAACGCTGCTTAATAATTGGCTGTAGTGCTTACTGTGAGAAAAACCTCCATTTCCCCCCTTTCTCTCCCCTCCCTGGCAGAAACCCAAGTGCCTGTGTAAAAAAGGATTTCACAAAAAGGAGCTCTTTTAAAGGAACGGAATGAGGACGGAAGCCAAGCATTTTAAAACCCTTTTTTGTGACAAATTTACTCATAACTCCTGCTGGGAGACAAAAAACCAGGAAGCATTTGAGCCCCTGCCCCTT
This sequence comes from Euleptes europaea, assembly GCF_029931775.1. Taxonomy (NCBI): domain Eukaryota; kingdom Metazoa; phylum Chordata; class Lepidosauria; order Squamata; family Sphaerodactylidae; genus Euleptes; species Euleptes europaea. Next base: position 129,434,155 of record NC_079312.1, on the reverse strand, counting down.
TAAATGCTGCTTTGTAATTGGCTTTAGTGCTTACTGTGAGAAAAACATTACCCCCCAACTCCCCTGTCACATGCTTTGGCTTATGCATAGAGATTTTACCCTGGCTGATCTCAAGGGAGATCAAAGAATCAGGTTATTACAGGAACAGGAAGACCTGGGATTTGCGAGGGCTGACCGCGAGGTCATCTCTAATGGACGGAAAACTCATGCATAACTCCAAGGAACGACCAAGTCACACCAGGGGCGAACCTGAGTAAAAGTACCCATGCATGAACGACCGGAGTCTCCATATCTGAGCAGGATTGATTCATTCCTGTGTCCTGCCTCCACTCTGTCACAACCCTCTTGCAGTCTTGGCCAAGGTCCATCTAGCTAGTTTTTGCCATAATACATTTTCCATCCTGTATAAAAAAAGAGTGTGTTAGAACAACAGCATGCTTTATGCATAATAGAAAAAGTCTGTTCTGGAAGGCACTGCCTGATTCATTAACACCAGAATACTGCATAGCTTCTTGTTAACGTGTGCATTAAATGATGCTCTAAAGGCCTCATAATTGTCACTGACACTGTAACTGAGGTATCATTCCTTTCGTGTGCTATCTAATGAATCTGCATAGGGAGAGCCATCTGCTCCATCCAAAGCTGGCTGTATTAGAGCTTTGTGGCAGTCTTTCATTTCCTTAATAAATAAACAATGAATGAGTGAATAAACAAAGGCTGCTGAAAGCTCACTCTGTAGAGTCAGCTGGAGAGGTAAGGAGGTGGACAAACAAAAATCGATGCAACAGAGTTTTCAATAAGCAGAATTGTTGTTTCTCCTGTAAGTTTATTGTTTGTGAGCAAAAGGGACCAGATAAAGGCATTTTATGCATGGCTGTTTCACTTGCTATCACCCCTTCCGACAAGTTCGGGTCTTTGTTTTGAATAGGCATGCTGTTTCTGAGTGTCAGAGGTCGCCTCGCTCTCCCCCTGCGTTTCCCCGCGTTTTGCCCCCATTTTCAAATTCAAGATAAAACAAGTCCCTCAAAATGTGGGCAAAAGGTGGGGAAACGCAGGGGGAGAGCGAGACGACCTCTGACGGCCGCAAGCGGCATGCGTAATCCAAACAAAGACCCGAAGTCATTGGAGGGGTGATGGCGAGGGAAACAGCCATGCGTTAAAAGACCAAAGGGAAACTCTGCGTTCTTTGATAGAAATGCTGACCTCTGAGAACTTCTAAGGCCCGTGCCTACATTCCAAACAGAGGTGAATATTTTCGTTTCAGGCCTGATGCCACATCTTTAGATTGCAAAGTAACATCCAACCCATAGACCTACAGCACTTGCTTAATAGGCTTTCAAAGAGCTATGCTGGCATGAAGGGATATCTTGTTTTTGAGGTTCTGATTTCACATTTTTAATGGATTATAAAGCTACAGCCACTGCTGTAATCGCTTACTTGGCTTAAGTATGGTTGTGTGGAAGGCTCTTCTTGTTTCCTGAATGTAGCCTTGCAATTTCATCATGTTCATCTCATGATAGTCGAGAGGACAAGTTTTTTCCTCTCTCCTAATGGCTTCTTCCTTCCAAAAATACAAGCTCCTAAAACGTCTTCCCACTGTTCCTAGATTGTACAACAGATGCACTTTGTCCGAAGGTGGTCAGTGTTTGGAAAAACTTTCCAACATGCTCTGAGGGAGCTAGTGGCTACTACATTCCTCTTCCTCCTGTTTCTTCTCATCTGTGCCCAGTGCGGCTGTTTGGTAAGCTATGTAAAGGAATGAGTGGGTGAGAAGTGAATGGGAAGGATGCTGTACAATCATGATGGTTTAAATATAGGCTGCATTCAGGCAGCAACTTTAACCATAGTTAAAGTGAAATGTATTCAAACCAAGCTTCTTTCTAAGCTTGTGCATCCATACCTTGCCTCCTCCTTAGGGTTGCCAACTGCCAGGTAGTAGCAGGAGATCTCCTGCTAATTCAACTGATCTCCAGCTGATAGAGATTATCGCGGAAGTCAGCGGGTTATCAGTTGGTCCAAAACACGCCACCAGACTCCAGCTACTATAAAAGCGCTTAGTTTATTTTTCAGTGTATAATACAACACTCCCGACAATATCTTCCCGAAACACCAACAACGAGCTTCACATTCTTCTCAGTTATATACATTTCTGCCCCCAGATATCAATTAGGCCACCTGCTGTTACACCCACAGCGTTACATCATCCTACTGGCCATATCTGGTTTAATCCAGTTCATTCTGCTGCTTCCAGGCCCTTGCAGCCTCTTGCATCAGACCAGATCCTTCTGATCTGACAGTTCCTTGACAGCTTTACTGACCAGCTGTCTGTCACAATATTAGAACAGGCTTGTATTTCCAACAGAGATCAGATCACCTGGAGAAAAATGGCTTCTTTGGCAATTGAACTCTATGGCATTGAAGTCCCTCCCCTCCCCAAACCCTGCCCTCCTCAGGCTCTGCCCCCAAAACCTCCCGCCGGTGGCGAAGAAGGATCTGGCAACTCTCCTCCTCCTCTCCTCCAGGGTGGCCAGGTCTTCCACCTCCCACTGGCAGCATGCTCTTCTTGCCACTGCTCCTTTGGGCAGCTGAACAAAAATATATAAAAATCACCACTGTCACCTGCACTGTGGCGTCACTTCTGGAAGAGATGCCATTTTGCTCTAGGAATCCCTGGAAATTCTATGGTTTTTACCATAGAGTTTCCAGTGATTCCTAGAGTGATGTGATGTCACTTCTGTTTTTTTTTAGAAGGGATGTCACAGTGTACACAATGCTGCCACTCCTCTGTATGCACCCCCCATCTCTTGTTCGTTGCCAGCCACTGGCTGGCAGTCAGTCCAGCTCTCCACTTTTTCACAAGGACTGTGATGAAGGAATACTTGTTAGAAACTAACTCTTCCAGACTGTGATGTAGAAATGAGACATGCTGGCTCACTGGGGTTAGTTCCTATGCTTTCCAACCTCCAGGTGGCACTTAGAGATCTCTCAGAATTATAACTGATCTCCAAACTACGGAGATCAGTTCCTCTGGAGAAAATGGCTGCTTTGGATGGTGGACTCTGGCAATATGCCACACTGAGCAGGGCCATCTTAGCAGCATTATAGGCCTCCTGGCAAAGCAGGGTACTGGGGCCCCTACCTACACAACCACTCACAGGAATAAAAATGATCACGATGGGTAGCCATGTTAGTCTGTCGCTAGCAGTAGAAAAGAACAAGAGTCTAGTAGCACCTTAAAGAGTAACAAACTTTCTGGCAGGGTAGGAGCTTTCATGTGTAACAACTCACTTCTTCAGATATCGGTTCTTCATTTTCGTTACATTTTGCATATTTAAGCCTCAATCGGGTAGATCTGTACAGTATCCAAAGCATTACCTAGTGTGGTACTTATACACAACTCCTCTGGAATAGATCACGATGGGTGTTTGTCTATAGCAGCAGAAAAGAGTCCAGTGGCACCTTAAAGACTAACAACATTTCTGGCAGGGCATGAGCTTTTGTGAGCCACAGCTCTGAAGAAGTGAGCTGTGAAGAAGTAGGCTGTGGCTCACCAAAGCTCATACCCTGCCAGAAATGTTGTTAGTCTTTAAGGTGCCACTGGACTCTTGCTCTTTTCTACTGCAAGGAATAAAAATGTAAATGGTCGATAAAATTAAAGATATATTTATTGGTAATTCCAACAAAAGCAGTATTTAAACATTAAAAAACATGCTGTACAGCAAAGAGCAATCAACACAAACATTTGAATGATATAACATGATATTTATAGTTCATAATATTTATAGTTTAGTAAAGTATTTATTTATTCATTGACAGCAAATCACAATATACATAGATTAGAATGGGACCTCTATGCTTGTGGGGGCCCCAGGCAATTGCCCGGCGTGCCCATGCGTTAAGACGGCCCTGACACTGAGGACCCTCTCCAAACCCCACCTTCCTCAGGCTCTACCCCAAAATCCACAGGAATTTCTGGATCTGACATTGGCAACCCTATTCACTTTGCTCTCCTGCACAGCTACTAGAAGAGGCTTGTAGCCTTGATGCCACCCATAGAGTAGTGCTCAAAAGCCGTGTCCGAGAGGATTACAGTACCTCACAATTTTTTGCAATATGTGCCATAAAGGGATGCGCTTTGCTAGAGCAATTAATGAGTACTTTTTCCTTCTGCGTTGCACTGTGATCTGGAAATATGATTGGGAACTTCTGTGAGATAGCTGACACATTTTATAGACATTCTTGCACGTTGTTCTTTCATTCCTTGTTACCAGGCCTTCTCTGCAACTGTGGAAGAGTTCCAGACACTCCCATCTGCATTTTCAGTTCTACTTTCCACTCTCCATGGGAAGATAGCTTTTCTCCCGTCTTTGATGCAGGCTTCCCCCGTCATGGGTACCGCGTACATCCTCAGCTATGGAGTTGGCGTGCTCTGGATCGGGCAGAGTTTTCTTTGTGCTTCTGTCATTCACAGCTACCACATTGTCCATTCTGAGATCTATCGTCCAGCCATTGGGCCTCAGGCTTATGAGATGGTTGAATTCTTGGTGAAAAGGTTTAAATTGTGGATAGGACTCAGTAAAACGAAAGAGGTAAAAGGAAAATGTGGGGGGGGTATACTAATCTGATTCAGTACCCTGGCTCAAAGAGAGAGGGGAAAGCACTGGAGAGAATGTAGACACTATATGCAACTTGGACAGCTGTAACTTGCACACTTACTGCATTTTGGGAATATATCCTGCTTTTCGACTATGAAGTCTGTACTTGGGAATGAGTTTGTTCATTGTTTGAATTTCAAAGCGGAATCAGAATTGCCTATCAAATTCAAATGAAGCCCAATCCAACATCCACTCTTGGAACATGTATTTAATTTTCATCATCTGTCTTGTGCCCCAAAAACCGTGAATGACCTTGAAAGCACCCAATAGCTAACAAGTGCTAGATAGGGCTGTTCGCTGCTTAACTGAACTGCTGTGGGAGCCCTTTCACAAAACTGAATTTTAGCATGTTGCCGTAACTGACTAGCCAATTCTGCTGACAAACTTTCTGTCTTCTAGATTCCATAACCATCTGTCTTGCATCATATTATACCCTATAATATCAAACCTTTCTGAACCTCTTGTCAGAGAACTCTCTGTGTCACGGACTTCTTTTCCTACTGACAATATGGAAAGGCCCTTTCACTGATACACGTGAGCGATGGGGTTAACAGACGTGGCTCAAGGCAAAATGTGGCTCTGAAAGGGAAGGAAATAAAAGAAATTGTATTTATTATTTATATATTTCTACTCTGCCTTTCTCCCTTATGGGAACCCAGAGAGGCTAACAGTTGTTCGCTCCTCATCCATGTTATCCTCACAACCACCACCCTATGAGGTAGGCAGACAGAGAACGATTGGCCCAAGGTCACCCAGCCATCGTCCATAGCAGAGTGTGGGATTTCAACTTGGGTCTCTGTAGTTCAAGTCCAGCAGTCCAGCCACTGTACCACACTGGCTCTCTCGCTTGAAGAAAAACTGTAAAATGGTCTCCGCTGTTAGCATTTGAGGAACTAGCTTGAGTTATACTTAAGGGGAGTGAAGCTGCACAGTTGCGCCATTAATTCACTGCAAACCGTAGCCAAGATGCTGCTTCTGTTTCCCCATTTGTAGAAAAGGGCGGTACCACTCACACTGAGAGGGGGTGAGGGGATGGATGTAGCTGCTCTCTGTTTTGTGTACAGAGAAGCCTGCAAATATCTGCCTGTAAATAAGCACCGCGGCTCCTGTGTTCCTTCATCCCAGGACCAGTCATTTGTCACCAAAAACGTAGCAGTCTTTGATTCCCGCCCCCTTGTTTTTCAGTTCCGTCACAAAGTGAAATTTGAGGGGATGGACTCCTTGATTTCCCGCTCTTCCGGAAACTCCAAGCCATCTCGCTTCCCTTCTCCCGGCACCAACTTCCGCTGTACAAGTGCAACCATTTCTTCCTTCAGCTCTGAAGAGCTGGCACTTCCTGAGAGCCCTGCCCGTGATCCGTGCAACATGGGCTTCTACCTGGAGCATCTCCCGTCTGCAGTGGACGATCTCCTGGACCACTTCGACAGGGTCCTCAAACTGCTGGAGGACGTGTGCCAGCTGGAGACCAGCCTGGAGGAGACCCAGAGGAGAATGAACCAGAAAGGGCCGAAAAAGAGCCTCCCGGCGGAGAAGGCAGCTTCCCTCCCTTCAACAATTCAGCCAGGGCTGCCAAGAACGTACAGCGCCTTCTCAGAGTCTGCTTTGGCAAGGCTGAGAGACCACCAGGTCAGAATTCCCAGCTGCAGTGCTGCTTCTGAAGGGTCCAAGCAGTACACAAAGGACATTGTACCTCAGCAGAGGTCAAGCGACAAGGCTCAGCTGGGCAACGCACCAGCTACAGGCAACTTCTGCCGAGGAACTATTCCATGGCCAGGCCATTTGTTCAAAAGGAGACCAAAGAGTGAGGAAGGACAGGGCTGCCAGGGCTCCGAAGTTCTTCAGGGACCGATCCCATTAAAGAGGAGAGCATGGCAAACAGAAGGCATGGAGTAAAGTTCTGATGGGGCTGAACTGGGTCCAGAATCAGCACCTGTTTATTTTTCTTCTGGCGTTTCTCTCATGTTCTTAACTCAGAAAATAGTGTCTGGCCTGGGCAGAGCTTTGTCCTTGCTCTTCTTGTTGACTTTTAGGATCGTACCAAATGGGAGGAGCCCTTGATTGGGTTCCCAGATCTGCCTTGGCGGACTGCACATGATGTTTGTAAAATGGGAATGACTGCCCTAGCATTTAACATAAGAAGGCCATGCTGGATCAGACCAAAGTCCATCAAATCCAAATGTCTGTTCATACCGTGGCCAACCAGGTGCCTCTAGGAAGCCCTCAAGCACGACGACCACAGCAGCATTATCCAGCCTGTGTTCCAAAGCACCTAATATAATAGGCATGCTCCTCTGATATTTGAGAGAATAGGTATGCATCATGACTAGTATTCCTTTTGATTAGTAGCCATGAATAGCTCTCTCTTCCATGAGCACTGATTTGTTACACACATTGCAAATGATTTGTGAACAAACACACTATGGCTGTTACCACACTAGGTATTCCCAGCGATGTATCAAGAGTTTGGAAATGTTATAAAAAACATCGCTTTAAAAGGGTTTTTGGATGCCACGGCTAAAAAATGGTTGGAAGACATCTTCACAGCTAAAGGGGCCAAACAAAGTGTGAACAGTATTTTTTATAACAGTTTCAAACTCTTAATACATCGCTGGGAATACCTAGTGCGGTAACAGCCTATGCTAACTTAAGTTGGTGAGATAGAACAGTGACTACTGGTGGTAACAACATGTCGTTACCCAAATCATGGAGAATACAAAAACATGCTGCAGCCTGGTACTTCAGCTTCTTTGGGTGATCCCACCACAATCTCATACTCCTGACTGGTGCCAAAATGCTCTTGAGAAGTCTTCAGGGTGGCATCGGTTGAGCAGTCTTCAGGGTGGCAGTCTTCAGGGTGGCATCGGTTAAGCAGTTAATCGCTAGAAAATAACTGCTTTGAGTTCATCCATCGGAGATGGGCTATGGGAGAAGACGAGTGAACGATAGTTGGGTAGGTACCCTAAACCAGTGGTGGACCCATTGTTGTCAGCTGGGCTATCCAGGGCTGCTGCAGAATTGTTTGTAGCCATAGATAACTCTTCATGTCTATAGTAAAACAACACGTGTAAGAAACTGACAACTGATAAGAACAGCCGTCTTCATTTATATAAGACCCTATATATTTAAAACAACAGCTGTTGGACTGGAGCTTCCTCAAAGGGCTGGGATGCGACATTCCACACCTTCTGGAGTTTTGTGCTAATGCAGCAATCAGCATAGGGACAATTCACACATTACAAAGTCCTTATGTGCCCCATGGGGGTTTAAGCCCCACCCTGGGGAGAAATTTGACCTTAAGGAAAGTCACGAGTACTGACGGCTACATGTAAGATTCCGCATTGGGGCAAATAACAGTTCCTGGGGTGTTTCAGATTGGGCAGACACCACAGGGGAAGCCTGAAGTGCCGTGGTTATAATTGGGATCCCCGCCATGTGCCCAGGAATTAATTTCACAGAACAGAACTATTAAGTGCGTATGTGATCCAGAGTCCTCATGACAGCCGCATGACCTTTGTAATGTGTGAATCAGCCCTGAGAATGAACTGGTTTCATGTACTGGGGAGAATGACAGCACCGATAAAACACCACTTGATCGTAATTCTGTATACTTTAATGAAAAGAGGCAGAGCAGACCAAAGAATCATATAGCATTACACATCCCTCAGTCCAGAAAGAAGACTGACCAGGGACTGTCGAATGACTATTATGCCGGAATTCACACCTTCTGTTCCCAACCCCCCTTGAGAACTGGGTTTTCTGTAACGTTAATAAACTTCCACATTATGGAAACTTCTGCACCATAAGAGAGAGGCTTTGATCCACCAAAGATTTCCATTCGTGGAGCACAACTTTAATGATTCCCCCCTCCTGCTGTTGTCCCAATGGCCCTGAAATGCTGTTCCTGAGGGTCAGCTCTCCCCACCCCGTCGGAATAGCATTAAAAGGGAGTCATATCTACCACAGAGGGAGGGAATTGTCAAAGATCCATCCCCCACCCCCAGAAACCCTCCACTGGCTCCAATCCATTGCCTGACAGTCTTCTGTACTTTCTCTGTATCCTACTTAGTTCCTCAGGCGTTCACTGAAGCATCACTGCTGGTGAGCTGGGAACATAAAGCGGTACGCCGTTCCCCCCAAGCTCCTGTTTTCAGGACTATTCTTGACACCTGGACTGAAAGAATTGCTCAGCTTGAGGGGTGTTTTTTGTTTTGATGAGGTGTGTGCACAAACACGCACTGATCAAGAAGCCTACGAGGGAGGATATACTTTGAGAACAGTCTTTATCAAGGGCAGGCGGGTTTAAACTCAAGGAGGTCACATAAAACAGTCAAATAAGGCATTTCCACTTAAAACAATGGTTGAATGTGCTCAGTTTTAAATATGAAGGGTTCCTCCACACACTAAGAATTTGTTCATTGCAATGAAACTGGACATTAGAGATTTTTTTTAAAGTATGGAGAGCAGCAGAAGTACATTTTGAATTCTGATCCAGTACAGTCTCATAGTGTTTTCAGCTGTCACTGATGCTTTGAAATCCAGCCTGAGGGGAGAGTTAGGAAGCCCGCGCACTCAGAAATGCTGTCAGCTATTATAAGCCTGATTCTGTAGCTTCATGACATTGTAATTTTTTTCGTCCACATGGCTGGTTTGCTCGAGCAACCATCCTCTCTCTTGTTCGTCCACCCTCAGTCTCAGAGTCACTTCTTGGAAGACACTGTTTACTCCCACCTAGACAACACAGAACATAATCCAAGTTAACTCTGTCTCTGGAACAAATACCACTTTGCATGCAGATAACGAGACAATTAACTGCCGCACCTCCTTAAAATGAAGCTTTTTGAACATGCCGATACTGGCTTCGTTTTCTAATCCTATTTTAGCCTCAAAGGTAGTGAGTCCCAGCCGTGTCATTCCTGCAAGACAAAAAGACTAGCGATAGCCATCCCTCGCCTCTACAAATCGCACTACGAATCACGTTCACAGGCGAATGAGATTCCACAGCTTCTTAAACAAGTATTACTAACAAGGCATCTCAAGTCTCGAGAAGCATTTCAGTCTGTAAAACGGAAACCCAAAAATGCAGATCTGTGCACAGAGATTCCTTGTTCCGTGTCTTGCTTGTAACTGCTGTTTCTATGACCATTTCCGCACAGATTATTTGTCCCTTTGTCCAATGCTTTTGGAAAGTGTTTTAGTTTTCATGCTTTCTCATGGTAGGTATCGTGGTACATTTGTGCACCTCCCAGGACTTCCCTGGTTTTTTCGCTGATCTTTCCCAAACCTGCTTTGTTGTGAACTTTTGGGAAGGATTGCAGCAAAGTCTGGATAGCTGTCATGTAGGTGGGAACTCTGGATTTTCCTGGTCCTGCCCACAGGATAGCCATTTTTGCTGCCCCTATCCCTGTGGTGGCCATTTCCTCCCCCTGCTACCAATGACATTTGTTTTTTTCCAATCAGCAACTGAATATCATAACAATCTGTATATCAGGTTCTCTGAACTCCCAGCAATGAAAGGGGTTAGAGACTTACTGGGAATGCAGAAAACCTGATGCACAGATTGTTATAACATTCAGTCACTGACTGAAAAAACTCTGGTAGTGGGAGGGGGGATGGCCCCTGCTGAGGGATTGGGACAGGGAAACATGCCATGTGGAAACTCCACTGCTGCTGTGCTGTATTGACACCCGTAGCAGCAACAGGGAAACGACACAAACCTGTCCCTATGTGGAAAACACCTATATCTTTATTGTTCATAAGTTTCTACATAACTTTATATATTTGTAATGCTTTTGTAAATTTTATGTAGGACAGTTTCTATTTGAAATTATTTTTATGAACATGCTTTGTGGTATGTATATCTTGGAAAGGATAGCGACCTATGGTTAAGAGATTGGGCAACGTTCTACATGTCAGTGGTACTCACTCTATGCCTCGCAGAGAGCCACATTCACAATTACCATCAACCATAAGAACCACATGACTAGTGTATGCCCTGAGCATAGGGTTGCCAACCTCCAGGTACTAGCTGGAGATCTCCTGCTATTACAACCAATTTCCAGCCAATAGAGATCAGTTCACCTGGAGAAAATGGCCGCTTTGGCAATTGGACTCTATGGCATCGAAGTCCCTCCCCTCCCCTCCCCAAACCCTGCCCTCCTGAGGCTCTGCCCCAAAAACTTCCCGCCAGTTGCAAAGAGGGACCTGGCAACCCTACCCAGGCACCACCCTACTGAACACACACATGCAAAAATATAACTACTGATATTCAACATATAGTTATAGCCAGAGGCTATGAAGGGGGTATTGGAGAGGAAAGGTGATTTACTTCCACCCCTGGCATGAAACCCCCTGCTCAAGAAAGCTTAGCAGCTTACCCATTCTTCACTCTTTCCAGCAACAGCTGTTTCAATGTGGGAACAACAAGAAGCCCCACTGGGGAATGGCCTTGCCCAATTTCCTGGAAGATGGGATGAGCACCACATTGGAGAATGGTGCTCTGAAGAGCCACAGATGGCTCCCTTGCCACTCATTGCTATATATTTAGCAGTCAATAGCATGAGAAAGCCTACCCTGGATGGCCCAGGCTAGCCTGATCTTGTCAGATCTCAGAAGCTAAGCAGGGTGGTATTTAGATGGGAGACCACCAAGGAATACCAGCGTTGCTGTGCAGAGGAAGGCACTGGCAAACCACCTCTGTTAGTCTCTTGCCATGAAAACCCCAAAAAAGGGGTTGCCATAAGTCGGCTGCGACTTGACGGCACTTTACAGACACACACCATGAGAAAAGCTGCTTAAAGTTTAATTCTTGGGTTGCTTATCAATGGACTGAGAATATCTTTAGATTACTGAAGTTTCTGATTGTTTGGGTGTGTGCTGAATGAGGTGAAAAACTCAAGGCAGTAGGCAGAGTAGATTTTTTAAAAACAATACAGCTTACAAATGAGGAATTGAGGTCACGTGTGTTGATTCGAAGCTGCTGAAGACCAGTGTTGAAATATTGCTGGCATTTCTTTGTGGACCTAAGGACAACTTCTGCACTATAATTTGACTTCTACTCACTACTCAGCATTTCTCAAATATAGTGGATTTTCACAGCTCCAATGTTTCCTGCCTCAAACTAGGTTTTCAAGTGTGTTTTACATTATTTGTTTGATATCTCTTCTAGGACCCATTATATTAGCTTTTAAATATAGTAACAGCTTTTCTGTTTTGATGTATTTTAGTCACAATGAAGATGGGATTTCTGTATTTATGATCAACTTTCTTTTTCATAGTATGTGATTTATTTTTTATTTTATTGTTTATTGAAACCCATCTCTTCTCCTCAAGGCACTTTGCAACATGATTCTCCACATCTCCATTTCATCCTCAAAACCCCCACCCTGTGACATAGATTAGGCTGGGAGAGAGTTACAGGCCCAAAGAGACATAATGAGCTTCTATAGCACGATGGGGATTTTAATCTGACTCTCCCAGATAGCAGTCTGACATTTTAAAAAATGCAGAACTTAAAAAAATTGCTTCCAATTTTGTATACGGGAAGGAAGGGGAAAAATGGAGTTGAAACATAACAGAAAGTGTGAGATCATTATAACTGGAATCACAGTAAAAAAAGACTAGAAGGTTCAGAACATTAATCCCCAACATTTTTGAGTCTGTAGGCTTCTTTGGAATTCTGGCACAGTGTGGTGGGCACAGCCACACAATGGCTGCCTCAGGAGGCGGACCCAGCCGCAAAATGGCTGCTGCAGTTTACCTTCAGTTACACAGTGAAGATCCCTGTGCTGTGGTGGCAGCGGCTGTCAAAGCAATGCAGATATCTGCACAACCAATCAAATCCCCAGTGGTCAATCAGACTCCTTGCTGGGCAAAAGCCCCACCTGGCCCCGCCCACTTTCTAAAAACACTTGGGCGCCAGGAAAGGTGTCAGCGGGCGCTATGGTGCTCATGGGCACCATGTTGAGGACCCCTGGTTTACAAGGTACAGACATCAAACTTCACACAGATTTGTAAAGCTTTTGCAGAAGTTGTCTATACAATCTGCAACTGGAAAAACAAGCAATCAGTTTTGTAGAACTTCTTACATTCTGCCATTTGTGATTGCACAGATTCCTGGATTCTCTGCTTATTCCTCCCTCCACAAATACACAGCCCCCAAGAATGTACCTGCTTCTATTTTTCCCTATTATATCCACCAACACTACCAATCCTTACCATAGGACATCATGATCTGAGTGGCTTCCTTACCAAAACCTCTGCCACGGTAGCTGGCCTCTGAAAGAGAGAACAACAAGTAAAAGCTTTGCTAACTGGCGCCCAGTTAACTGGGGCGCCATCTGCATCACTCACCCTTGTACCAGCCGAGTGACACAGCTGGGCACTGCCTAACTCACTCAGCTGCAAACTGGACAAATGATAGCAGCCAAGAGACTCGGGCAGATGCTGCACGACTCCCTCAGCCGTAAGCTAGCAAAGTGACTTAGGCAGGAGCCACTCAACTCACTGGACTGCAACCAGGTAAAAGCTCTGTTAACCAGCATATTTGATTAACAGGCAACCCCAGTTCCCCATGGATGCCATGTAACAAAGCTTTTAAGAACTGTCTTTGACAGTTTCTAGGTCTATCTAGAACTGGAGTCTCTCACCCTCATAGATTTTGGGCACCTTATCTATTAGGTTCATCCCTCTGTTCCTTCAGGAAACTCAGAGTGACTGAGCTTTATAGCTCAGGAAGGATTTGATCTCAGCCCTCAGCTGATCATGCTCTGTGCTTAGCATCTGAAAACTTAAGGAGGACAACTACAAAATCTAATAACTGGTGGACACTGAGAAGAAGTCTGCACTAAGATCCTAAGGATGGCTTGTAAGCCATGTTGAAAGAGCAGTGCCAGAAACATATGCATAGGACACGTGCCTGGACATAGACCACTTGCGTTTTGGCTGGCTTCAGCCATAATTCTCTGTTCCTGATGATGAAAACAGGTGATTTTGTAACACCTTCGCATTAGAAAGCAGAAGCGGGAACAAGTAATTGATATACTAGTTTACCTGCAATCATGACTTCAATCTCTCCCAGTGTTGGATCTTCAGCATCCGTGAGGAACAAATTCACATCTCCCACCATAGAGTCTTCCTCTGTGGCTGCCTGCCTGGACCACTTCTCTGAATCAAGTATTATAAATGTGCATTCTGGGAAAATAAAGCAGCAGACCTAACAATAAAAAACCATGACAGTAGGAAGAAACTGATATATACCAATCAGGTTTTAACAAATCGGGTTGCCAGTAACAACATTTTCAACTTTGGAAAGTGATCGCATGTCCTGCTCTGTATAACATATCCCCTGCCCTGAGTTCTCCTTGCAGAGAACTTGGAGCTATACTTTTTTTTCTTTGTGTAGAATGTGATAGATGAGACCTCACCCTTCTCCAGAAGGGAAACAATTGAGAAGACAATATTTTAGGAAGGGTTGGGTCTCATCTTGCTTATGGCAGGGCTTTAAAAAGAGGCAGAGAAGTGGGTCACTTGCTACAGATCCAAGCATGGAGACAAACCCCTACCCCAAGATTTCTATGACAGGCAAGGCATGGGGTGAGTGGCAATCACAGACAACCAGGCTATAAAGCCAAGCTAGAATTGTGGCTCCCTGAATACAACTGGTACCAAGCTGCACCTACTATCAGCCAAAGGAACCGAATCTCTTAAGAAAACAAGGAGAACTCAACCCCACATAGACCACTTCTGGCAACAGCATAAATACTGTACAAGAAATGAAAATTGCAGGCCTGAATGTAGGACCATACAATAATATCCTAATACTCGCTAGATTTTTTCTGAATCTATACCATATCATATAAACACAGGAGCATAGAGATGCAGAAACTGTCTCAACTGTGTCTCTCTGCTACCACCATATACAAGAAGGATTTCAACTATATGCAAGAAGGATTTTACACTGATGGTCCCAGTAAATCTATGTAAAACTGCTCTGTGGAGCACAACCTCTAGAGCACCCAGAGATGACTGTGAGAAAGTTATCTTACTGCAGATTGGGTGTTGGGCATTTGACTAATCAAAAAAGATTCGGTCAGCTGACCAGGTCAAATACTAGTCCAGTATTTTAAAACCACAAACAATGAAATAATAGTTAAATCATCAACAAGCTTCATACTTAGGTTAATTACAAAAGCAAATACGTTCACTTCTGTTTTGAAACAAGTAACTTTTACATCCGTCCAGTCCTGGTTCAGAGTTGTCTGTGGTTATAGAAGGAAATAAGCAGAGGGTTTGCTGGGCTGCTAGGGCTGTAATTGACTACTCTGCCCTCACTGATGCCCTTGCTGAATACGACACCATAAAAGCAAAGAGAGAAGCTGCTACTGACTTGGTAGCATTCTTGGCATTCTTCTGTGACTGGATGATAGGCTGTCAGCCTAATATTTGACTGATCAACTGACCAGTGTGCCAATCCTACTGAAGGTAATTATGGTTGGTATGTCTGGGTGTTGTTTGATTGTTGGACACCTGCACACTGCATAATTTTGTCCAGCAGCAACTCCTAAGGGTAAACCTACAGGCAATGTTCACACAATCCAAACAGAAACATTAGGTGTCACCACACTGTGCTGAGAAGCTGTTAAAACTTTCATATGAAAGTAATCAGCTTTAATCCCTTGGTGGCCCCATAATCACACACATTTGTTCAGTATGGTCCTCAGATGCAACCTTAAGTAGCACATAACAATGTATATGGCCCAAAACATTCCCAAGCCCTAACAAATATTCAAAAGCCTCACTGTCTGTATCCTCTCGCCAGCTGCACTGCATCTTATATTCCTGTTCAAGGCTTAGTGGCTCAGATGCAGTCAGACGCTGGAGTTCTTCCGATTTCATCCACTCATGGTATCTAGTGAGAAAAATAAGGAAGAATATATGCCCTCTTCAGATTCTCACACTGCTGTACATGCTAGCAGTAAGCTGGAGAATTAATCTTATCCAACTCATGTATGAAGACATATAAATGTCAGTCTATAAGGATCAGACAACCAATATAATCCTTGCTCCAGTTCCCAAATAAGTAAGCCAGAACTCACGTTATCTAGAAATATTACAGAGGCATAAAAACCGGTTCTCAACATTTCACACATTGTATTTTTATTCCACTTTTTAGCCAAAATTGCTGTTTCCAAAGCAAGGTTCAGGATCAAAAATCAATACAAATGATAACAGGGATGGAGGGCAGGAAGCAGCTAGGCACTGCTTTATCATGCCTGGGCTTCATTTCAGCAGAAGCCTCCCTTCCCATTCCAGTTTCCAACAGCCATCAATGAGGCTGTAGGCACATATCCATCACTGCTTTACTGCTTATGAGTCATCTCAAAAATATATAAAGGGACCCAACAACATACTTACTTGATAATTTTTTTCAGGAACTAAACAAAAGGCTAGCATTACCAGTTTTCCCTTCTCTGTCATAATCTGATGTTGTCTATCTGTGAAGGTTTCAAAGCCGGAGTCATTAATTCATCTTAATATTGAAGATTAACTGGAAATAATATCTAATTTCTATATACTATATGTGAAAAACTGTATTATTTAAAATTCTACAACTGCTATATACCTATCCTGTTAATTCAATGAACTAGCTTGATCAGGGCAGTTGCAGGTACCCTGAGCCTGGCAGGCAAGAATAACCTGTCCCTATATGTTCTTTTCCCAATAGAAATGAAGGACTAAGAATATTTTCTTCTCCCCATTAACATTTAAAATTGAGAAAGAACATTTAACCTGCTAAGCTGTCAAACCAATATTTTTTTCTGGGAGGGGGGTACAATCGGTTTCCTACCTTGGTACATGAGCAGAGGTGTATGGTACCAAAGTCACTCTCTTCCCCTGCAGAACAGTATTTTGGTTAATCCTCATAGCCACAAGCCTGAAACAACAATATAGATTAGTGGAAGACATTATTTGACCAAAATAAATGCAGATCACATCTGAAAGCAGTAGAACTAATGCAAAACTCCAAAACAAACAAACAATAACAAAAGCACCCCTCTTCAGATATTTACTGTATACTTTTCCTTTGCTCTTTATTTCTCTAGAGCACACATAGAGGATGAACAAATACAGTGTGAGAGTCATAAAACTATAAATGAGGCCGGTCAATGAGCCATACAGTTTAGTATTCTACATTCACTTTGGTTAAACTTTGGCTACTTCAAACAGTAACTACATGAGTACATTTTCAACATGCATACAGACTGAGGACATCTTAAAGCAGCTCTTCTGAATGCAACTACGGTACGTTGTCATTCACAATATCCCACGTAAGTTTTACAAGCTAATTGTGGCCTGCATGAAATTGCATTCCCATTTTGAGAATTTCACCTGGCATCTTCTAGCTCACGATTTTTCAAAGAAACAGAGCAACATATTTTCATATCCTACCCCAGTGATACTCAGTGGCTCAAGAGCCACATGTGGCTCTTTGACATAAAGTCTTAATATTGAGGATTAACTAAAAATCAGTGGGGGGGTTTTGAGCACCATTCCCCAATTTGGCACACATCCTATGTTCCAGGAAAGTAGGCAAAGCCATTGTCCAGTGAGGCTTGTTGATGACAAGCGGTTCCCACCTTGAACCATCCAGCACTACTGGAACTGGAGGATGGGTGTGCAGGCCCTGTGCTAGGGACAGAAATAAAGGGCCTGGAAAATCACGTGGATGAAGCCATAGTTATAGTCATACATTTAATGGTTTTATATTATGGTTTGTGAATGTTTGGTAGGGTAGTGTACAGGACAGGCAGTACTCATGTGGCTCTCTGCCAGCCACAGACTGAGCACCACTGTCCTTGTGCAATAACCACCCTAGAACTGATTTTTTTTTATTTACAGACATGACAATTCTAAATTGAGCTATACCTGTCTAATCCCGTTGACTTCGATTAATTTAGCAGGCTGCAACTGTTTAGGATTGCACTACTAATATACAGAGCCCAAGGTTAAAAATACAAACTATTTCTTGCTTTTCCTCATGTAATGGGCAGATGCTCTCCACATCAGAGAACACATGCCCTCTTTGAAGGCTAAAGATGGACAGAGTTTTACAATTCGTCTAAAGATCAGGAAACTCCAAGTGTTAAGGCACACAGCTCCTTGAAGGCAAGGAAGGTGGCTACTGCCTAATAGATCTACGATGTAAACCCAAAGAAAGGAGCGATCACATGTTGGTGCATTGAGAAGTGGGGGAGGTACTATAGTCGCCCTGAGAGGATGGATTCATGGCCCCTGGACTGGAGAAAAATGGCTTAGCTTCAACCCAATCTTAAAACAGGTTTCACTCGACTTCAGTTAAGTCTTGCTTCCTAAGAACCATGCCTAGGTTTAAAGGAAAGGGCAAGAATCCAGTAGCACCTTTAAAGACTAACAAAAATATTTTCTGGTAGGGTAGGAGCTGTCATGAGCCACAGCTCACTTCTTCAGAACAGATCTTCTTCAGATCGGAAGAAGTGAGCTGTGGCTCACGAAAGCTCATACCCTACCAGAAAATATTTTTGTTAGTCTTTAAGGTGCTACTTTAAACCTAATTCACAGTGGGTAGCCGTGTTAGTCTGTCTGCAGTAGTAGAAAAGACTAACAAAAATATTTTCTGGTAGGGTATGAGCTTTCGTGAGCCACAGCTCACTTCTTCAGATCTGAAAATACTGCTGTTAGTCTTTAAGGTGCTCCTGGACTCTTGCCCTTTTCTACTCCTGCAGACAGACTAACACGGCGACCCACTGTGAATTAGGTTTAAAGGCTCAGTATTACTAAAGGACGGCGGACAGAAGCCGCGAACGGTCTTTCCCCTGCGAAACGAGCACCTTTCTCGTTTTTTCCAGCACCGACTGCTGTCCCGAACAGCCGCCAACACAGCACCTCACGCATGCGCAGTTGCCAGCTCCTCACGGCCACCCGCTCCGCTACGGCGGCCGCCGCGTGCCAACACGGTCGCGTTCCTCACTCCCCCCCCCACCCGTTGTCACGTGCCTCTAGAGCAGGCCCAATCGGCGTAGAAAGCGGTTCGGACGGTTCCAGTCACGCGTACGGAAGGCGGTTTGGCACAGTCCTGGAGAGGCTTTTGCTGACGGCGGTTGTACGCATGCGCTCTGGGAGTGTTTCTGTCTCGGCTGCTCAGGTTCCTCGGGTCGGGATGAGGGAAGCCGGGCCGGAGTCGGGCGAGCCGTTGCTGCTGTTGCCGGTAACGGCTGTGTGCGGGGAGGGGAGAGGGCTGGGTGCAGTGAGGGAGGGCGACGTGGTGGTGGGCGGGGGGGGGGGAAGCTGTGGGGGAGGGAGCTTCCTGGGAATCCAGGGGGGCAGAGGATCAGAAGCCCCCTGGGGCGAGCCCATGGGGCAGGCATCCTCGGGGTCAGCAATCACCTTAGGAGTGGGGCGCTCGCCACCAAACGGAGGACAGATCACGATGGGTAGCCGTGTGAGTCTGACCCTAGCAGCAGAAAAGGGCCAGAGTCCCGGCAGCGCTTTAAAGACTAACACAATTTTAGTTTTGCTGCTGCAAGAATTGTAATAGCTAAAGTTTGGAAGCAAGTGAATAAACCTTCAATTCGTGACTGGGGAGAGAAATTATGGATGTATAAGAGGATGGCCAAACTCACTGAATTCCTACATGGAAAAAGATACGGATGAATATATATATAAAAAAAAAACTTGGGCAAAGGCCGCCACATATTGGAATAAACTGGCAAAAATGGATTTTACTACTTTAATTAGTGAATTATAGCAACTAGTTTTAATATTTTCATAATTTACTGTTAATAGAGGTTTTTAAAACTGTAAGACACTTCTTCGGAAGCCGGGTGATGGGTCACTTTTTTAAGGTGGGTGGAGGGGTGAAGGGGTATCTCTTTGGTTTTTGTAATTTTGTAATTACGAATGTATTGATTAACATATAACATATATAGATAGAGACACTGTCCTTCAGTGTTGCTCCTCTGAAGATGCCTGCCACAGCTGCTGGCGAAATGTCAGGAAAGAAAATACCAAGACCACGGTTACACAGCCCGGATAACCCACAAGAACCAATATATAGATACTCTTTTGTATTTTTTATGTTAATTTTTTTAGTATTATTATTTTTATATTATTTTATTGTATTTGTGTTATGTTATAAAAATTAATAAAATTTATATAAAAAATAAGACCAACAAAATTTCTTGCAGGGTAGGAGCTTGCGTGAGTCACAGCTGACTTCTTCATACTCCAGGACTCTTGCTCTTTTCTGTCACATTCTACCTGTATCCGAAGAAGTGAGCTGTGGCTCACAAAAGCTCCTACCCTGCCAGAAATTTTGTTAGTCTTTAAAGTGCTACTGGGACTCTTGCTCTTTTCTACTGCTTCAGAATAGAGGAGTATTGCGGGGTTTCTAAGCGAATCTAAATGCAATATAAGAAGGTTAAATGAGAAATCAAGCATGGTTTAACAAAAATGCTTGATAACATGCCTTAAGTTAATTAATTGTTGATATCTAAGCTGTATGCCTTCTTCCCTTGCTCAGATATACACGATAGGGTTGCCAGGTCTCCTCTGGCCGCGGAAGGGAGATGGGGTAGGTTTGCCAGATGCATGCTGGGAAACTCCTGGAGATTTTGGGGTGGGGCCTGGGAGGACAGGGACCTCAGTGGGATACAAGGCCAGTGTCCATTCTCCATAGTATCCATTTTCTCCAGGCGAACTATCTCTGGAGTCTGGAGATAAGCTGTAGTTCTGGGGAACCTCAGGACCCACCTGGAGGCTGGCATCCCTAATAGACAATGAATGGGGGTAAAACTTATAACACTCATGCACTCTACCACTGTGGTGTAGTGGATAGAGTGGCAGACTAAGGACCCTGGGCAACCCGGGTTTGAATCTCCATTTCTATCATGGAAACTTGCTGAGTGACCTGTCACAAACTCTCAGCCTGGCCTACATAACAGGTTTGTAAGTGTGAGAAAATGAAGGTGGGGACGATGACATTCTAAAAGCTGCTTTGAGTCCCAGCTGGGGAGAAAAGCAGGATATAAATAAAGGCATGCAAATACATAATCATAACTTTATGTCATTTATATTTACTTATTTGTTAAAAGTCTTATTGTATTTTTCAGGATAAATATTGGCTCATGGAAAAACATTATTTTGCTCAGTAACAACCAATCCTTGCTTCTGGAAAGTCCTGAACACGTACAGCCTGTTTCTTGTGCATGTTTACTCTGAAGTAAGTCCTACTTTGTCAGTGGCACTTCTGAATAAGTACATAAGATTGCTGCCTAAGCCTTCGAGTATGTGATCTTATTTCAGGCCCTTTCATGTGTTTGTGGAATAAAGTGTTGCCCATAGTATGCTGTGATTATTTTATTGTTCTCCAGTCTTGTAATCCTGGTTCCCTGCCTGTATTACACTGTGTGTATAGTTCAGTGTTCTCTTACTTTGTTGGTTGTATGTTTTATAATATTCTTACAATGCAATGTCAAATAAAGTCCCACCCTTCTAAGGCCAGTGGTTTTAGTGGGCTTAGAAGGGTGTAACTGTTTAGGGTTGTACTGTTACTTCATTGTTTTTACTTGTAATTTGCTATGACTGAGGAAGAAAAGTGGTCTATAAATGAAATAAATACATATAGAGGGAGTTAAGTGAAGTTAGCATTATGAAAAGCTTGCAGTCTGCCTGTCTAAAGATTATTCTCCTGGCTTATATAAAGGCAATATTAGTTGCAAGTCAGTACATTTTAGCTATATTATCAACTTATTTACTTCATTTATACTTCACCTTTCTCCTCCATGGGGACCCAAAGTGGCTTACATCATTTTTGTCTCCTCCATTTTATCCTCACAACAGTCCTGTAAGGTAGGTGAGGCCAAAGGCCACCCATCAAGCTTCCATGACAGAGTGAGGATTTGAACCTGGATCTCTCAAATCCTAGTTTGACTCTCTAATCACTGCATCGTACTGCATCATACACTTGTTCATAATCACACCATCATACACTTGTTCAGCATTTGAGAATTTTATTTAAATACAGTATTTTATTTAAATTGTTTCAAGCATGTTGTACTTCAATTGAGCTATCTGCTTCGATCTTGAATTTCTGGAGTGATGGAGAACATTAGTATTGTCGAAAGCTTTCACGGTCAGAGTTCATTGGTTCTCGTAGGTTATCCGGGCTGTGTAACCGTGGTCTTGGTATTTTCTTTCCTGACGTTTCGCCAGCAGCTGTGGCCGGCATCTTCAGAGGAGTAACACTGAAGGACTCAGTGTTACTCCTCTGAAGATGCCTGCCACAGCTGCTGGCGAAACGTCAGGAAAGAAAATACCAAGACCACGGTTACACAGCCCGGATAACCTACGAGAACCAACATTAGTATAGTTTGGTGTTAGGACATGATTATGTTCTCTCAAAAAGAGTTGTGGCCTTTAGTGGGAATTGCGGAAGTTGTCATATGAGTGAAAAAATTTAAGTTGGAATGCAAATACTAGCTGTGATCAAAGTCTCTCTTTACTTTTCATTCCAAGGAAGGCTGATGCAACATTATACTGCTACACTTGTTCCATTTCACCAATAGACAATTGTAATGTTTCTTCCAGGATATCTGTGGCAGAAAAAAAGGGCTGACTCTGAGGTCCTTCTGTCCTTTTCAATATGGCTGGAGGCATTACTGATACAGGAGAGCTTTATTCTCCTTATGTAAGTATTTAACATTGATATCATCACTTGCTGTAGGTATATATTTAGCCCATTTTTTTCCAGAAATGCTTTTTTCATAGAACAGTTCCATCACGGTATGCCCAGAAAACAAAATAACTGATGTAAAAATGAATTTAAGTAGGCCATTGGAGCATGCTTTTCCTTATCAGTTTTCTTGAGTTTTTTCTGAATCATGTGGTTGATAATTTTAAAAATTATGTTCAAATAGGTCTGAAAGTGATGTGCGTGCATTCTCCTCCCACCCCCTTTGAGTTAATGTTTCTTGTGCGTCCTTGAAGGGAGTGGGGAAACCCAACATAATTCACATGGCTTGATGCTTGTATCTTGTCATACGGAATTGCAAGTGAAAGTACATACTTTCATTCAAACTGCTTTGGTGAGCAATGTGTTTTCAAAATATAATACATTATTTTTCTTAATATTAAAAAATAGGAATGGGAAGCCCCCCAAAATAGGAGAATAGGTGAACAGAGACTTCATCAGTAAATAGGGGTGCTAAAGAGGGGTTAGAAGGTGCTAGTGACATTCCAAAAGCAAAATTCAAAGTGACAACATTATGCTTCAAGGAATTGTCTGAAGAAATATGAGGCAGGTCTTATCCGTTGCCTGGGTGGGATGCTTCTTAGGATCCGTGTGTATTTATGTTGAGCCCTACAGGGAAGTTGGGGTGTGAGCATATTAAATAACTGATTGTACTTTTTATATATTCATAAGTCTCGGGGATATGACTTATTATCTGATGATCTAGTCAAAATGGATACTAGTCATGATGCTTACCTATTCTCTCCAGGATCAGAGGAGCATGCCTATCATATTAAGTGATTTGGAATACAGGCAGGACAATGCTTCTGCAGTTCTTTTGTTTGTGGGCTTCCTAGAGGCACCTGGTCGGCCATTGTGTGAACAGACTGCTGGACTTGATGGACCTTGGTCTGATCCAGCATGGCTTTTCTTATGTTCTTATGTCAAGCCTGCCAACACTGGCAGACTTCAGACAGTTTGAGTAACTTTGTTTATTCAGGATATTCATGCCAAGGAAGAAGTACTTTATGTACCAGTGGCTTATATTTATCACAAAAAATAGCACAAGTTGACTGTAGGGTGGAATGTTGAAATGGCATGATTGAGCATGGAGGAAACAAATTTTTAACTGATGATTACAGCTTGCTGTCAGTGCACAAATTCTGTATCCTTTAACCTAATGCATACATTTTGTAGCATGGTCTTTCTTGCAGGGTTTCCATACTCTTGACAAAGAAACTTCACCTGTGTTTTCTGCTGAACTACTTTACATAATAACTTGAGGATACATTGAAAAAAGCCTTTAACTGCCTAAAAGCCCAGATTTGGGAGATTAATTTTATCTTTCTGCAAATATAATTTTTTTTTGGCGTATAACCCAAGGAATACTTTTTTGTTTCTGCACACAAAAGCTTCTGCGAGAACAGCTATAAAAACCTCTCTTTAGCAAACAGTGTCTCCAGTTAAAGTGTGATTTCAGATCTTGTGGGCGAAACAGAAACTCCCAAGTAAACATTGTGGAAAACTTTTCTGATGTGCAAACTAGGAACTTAAGACAGCAAGGCCAAGACTTAAGGTCAGACTTAAGACAGCAAGGCCAAGAGATCACATGCCATCAGGATTAAATCTACTATGACTATATGGCAAAAGGATATGAATCCAAGGTGATACCCCTATATGTAGCTCTTCATTCTAGCTGTAGTGATGAGTCACAGGTGTTTTTTTTAAAGGCTGTTTCACCCAGCATGAAAAGGAAATGTGCACAGGCATGCCCAAGATTCCTGGACCCATGTTTACTGTAGAGGCTCTTGGTGGTGTTTTATTTCCCCAGTTGTGTGAGTTGTCACTTCTTCAAAACTAGTTTGAAATTCTAGGCTTGCCTGAATGGATTCTGTCTTTTCTCCATATGACCACAGGAAAAGCCATGCTGGATCAAACCAAGGTCTATCAATCCAGCAGTCTGTTCACATAGTGGCCAACCAGATGCTTCTAGGGAGCCACAAGCATTATCCTGCCTATGTTCCACAGCAGCTAATATAATAGGCATGCACCCCTGATACTGGAAAGAATAGATATGTATCATGACCAGTATCCATTTTAACTAATAGCCATGGATAGCCCTATCCACCATGAACATGTCCACTCCCCTCTTAAAGCATTTCAATTTGGCAGCCATCAGTCACCACATTCTGGGGCAGAGAGTTCCACAATTTAACCATGTGTTGTATGAAGAAATACTTCCTTTTATCGGTTTTGAATCTTTCCCTCCAGCTTCAGCAGATGACCCCATGTTTTGGTATTGTGAGAGGGAGAAAAGCTTCTCTTTGTCCACTCGCTCCGTACCATGCATAATTTTGTAGACTTCTATCGTATCTCCCCTTAATCACCTTCTTTCTAAGCTAAACAGGCCTAAGCTTTTCAACCGCTCCTCATAGTTGCTCTAGTTCCCTGATCATTTTGGTTGCTCTTTTCTGCACCTTTTCAAGCTCTGCATTATCCTTTTTAAGGCATGGTGACCAGAACTGTTCACAGTATTCCAAGTGTGGTGTCAACTTAGATTTGTACAAGGGCAGTATGATTGCAGCAATTTTATTCTCTATTCCTTGTCAAATGATGGCCAGCATGGAATTTGCCTTTTTCACAGCAGCCGCAACTGGGGTTGACATTTTCATTGAGCTATCTACTACCACTCCAAGATTCCTGTCTTGGCCTGTTCCTGCCAGCACAGACCGCCATCAGTGTATATGTGAGGTTGGGATTTTTTGCTCAAATATGCATCACTTTACACTTGCTCACACTGAATCTCATTTGCAATTTTAATGCCCATCTCTCCAGTCTGGAGAGATCCTTTAGGAGCTCTTCACAATCTGTTTTTGTTTTAATCACCCTGCATAATTTGGTGTCATCTGCAAACTTGGCCATTTTGCTGTTCACCCTCAGCTCCAGGTCATTGATGAACAGGTTCAAAAGCACTGGTCCCAACACATCCCTCTATTGTGAGAACTGACCATTGATTCCTACTCGCTGGTTCCTGTTTTTTTTATCCATCTCCGGTGGTTTAAATCCCTGTGCTAGTCCACCACTTTCAGAGTTGCAAAAACAACAGGCTAAAAATCAGGACTACAATCTTTTTTATTTAATAATGATTGAAATAAAAAATGGTTTTGGAAGCATCGTTTTTTTTTTAAAGTTCAGAACTGAACTTGCTGAACTTGCAGCTTTTCAAGCTCACTTCTATGTCCTTTCTTCTAATATATAGGCCATAACGCCTCTTCGTGAAATTTGTTCTCATGAGTGGTGATTTTCTGATTGCAAGTGAAGTTTGGAAAGAACTAAATCAAATTATGGTTGCTGGCGCACTTAGTCCATGTAAGATTGATCTCTTTCTTCAAGGAAAAATTTAGACCTCCAAGATGTTAAATTACCAACTACCCTGAAGATTGAGAATTATAGTATTACAGAGACTTTAGGCTGTTGAGCTCTAAGAAACCGTACCTGTCCCATTTTTAGAGAACAGAAAATGCGTCTCTAGCTGTTGTGTGTGTTATAAATCACTCTTCCATGATACCATTCTTTTTAATCAGTCAAAAGAAAGCCTCCAAGGTTTCTGTCCAAAGTCTTTCTCTACAGAACTAATTAAGTTGTGGCCAATAGGTGATGTATGCTGGGAATGATACTTCTGCCTGGTTAGTTAAAACAAACAAACACCACCACCACTCTGCAAAGTGAGCGCACTTGTGTGTCATCCTCTGGGAGATGGGTCAATAGATGAATTACTGTTCTGATGCCAAGGGGAACAGGAGGAACTTGTTCTTTGAAAGAAAAACAGATGTTTGTGTGAAAAAGGCTCCTGAACAATATTCTTTGTATCATAAGGCTTCTGCCACAAATGCTGGGTTACTCTAGTGTGTATGTTCCCTTTTCTTGGCTAATTTTATTTATCACTAGCTGGATATTCAAGAGGAATTGCATGGGAGGGATAAGTAATTGGGGAATAATTTTCTCTTTCCTTGCTCCCCACACCTCCCAAGCTGTATGTCCCTTTTCAGGGTTCTGAGAGCTCTTAGGCTCACCAGGCGAATCCCCATTTTTAACTGACTTTGAACTACTGTTATCAGTGTCTCTTAGAATCAAACAGTTCTTAGGTTGTTTTGGGTTTTCCTCTGGTCAGTTTAAAAAGTCAGTTTCCTACATACGTGGAGAGCCCTGTCTTGAACACATGAAGCTGCCTTATACGGAATCAGACCCTTGGTCCATACGTCAGTATTGTCTACTCAGAACAGCAACGGCTGTCCAGGGTCTCAGGCAGAGGTCTTTCACATCACCTACTTGCCCAGTCCCTTTAACTGAAGATGCCAAGGATTGAACCTGGGACCTTCTGCGTGCCGAGCAGATGCTCTACCACTGAGCTACGGCCCTTGTCTGTTGATGGGCTTTTTTTTTTTTTTTTTGCTTTCATGGTAGTTTAATGTTAGATATAGTGATGTCTATGGCAGTGAAGATGGGAGTTGCAGGTAAGTGGTTGCCTTCTGTCACAGGGTATACCAAAGGCTTTAATGAAGGGGTGGGAGCTATTTTATTGATACTGTTTCTGTCCCTACCCTGCCCCAGCAGTCCCAGTTGGATGTATCAGGTAGTGTTTAACATGAAAACTGATTTTTTAAAAAAAGTATTGATTTTTTTGCGTGCCTTTTGACTCTGATGATTCCTTTGGATATCCCACCCTCCATGTTCGTGTACATATTTTTCATGCCGCTTTTCAATCTTGAAAACCTGTGAAGTGTTCTAGTTTTCAAAGAGTTGTTCAGAATAGCAGTGATGGGGGCAGTGATGTCACCTGTTAATGACAGATGTCTAGAGCTCAACCTCTGCCCCACCAGTAGATAAAAAGTATTTAAAAAATACTTTTTAAAAAAACAACATAGCCTCAGATAACGAATACCTGGCATCCCTGTATGAAGTTTCCTAGAACAATATGTCAAACAAAATTATTTCTGAAAAACATTGGAAGAAACACCATGTCTGCTTGATCTAAATTCTGATGAACTTTGATAACAAGGAACACATTTTAAAAGCCGCACTCTCCCAGTTCTAAGAACCAACAACTTTGACAGGCAATGTGTAGTCGCTGGCTCATCCAAATCAAGGGGAGTGGCAATTCTGTTAGGTAGAGGATTTCCTTTATATATTTTAAAACATGTTTAATGTCACCTTTCAACCCAATCAGGGTCCACAAGGTGGCAAACATTAAAACAATTAAATTAAAATATAAAATTCAATTAAAAACACAAACACCAGAAGGAGGGCCAATTACTGTTGTTGGGGATATGCCATGAAACAAAGGTCTTCATTTGCTTGTGAAAGACACACTGATAAAGGGAGAGGGTTCAGGTGGCCAGAGCAATTGAAGCAGGGCTTCTGAGGAAGCGTTGTCATATGGGAGAAGGTGGTCCTTAATATATGTTGGTCCCAGGCTATTCAGGGCTTTAAAGGTCAGTGCCAGAACCTTGAATTGCGCCCAGAAGCAAACTGGAAGCCAGCGCAGGTGGAACAAGGCTGGAGTGATATGACCCCTACAACACACTCCAGTCAACACTCTGGGTGCAGCATTCTGCACTAACCGTAGCTTCCAGACAATCTTGAAGGTTTCATAGGGTGCATTGCACATAGTGTATTGCACTAATCTAATCTAGATGTTGCCACTGCGCTTCATGCACTAGTAACATCTTTTCTGATTAGGAAGGGGCTGCGGCAGGCTCATCAGCCACAGCTGGTGAAAGGCACCCTTGGCCACCTGTTTATCCAAAAGGAGGCCTGGTTCCAGGAGTATCCCCAAGCAGTGAACCTGCTCCTTTAAGGGGAGTGCAACCCCGTCCAGTACAGGGCATAACCTGTTTCCTGGGCCAGACCTCCCCCCACTCTAGTAGCACCTCCATTTTGTTGGGATTTTCAGGTTGTTAAGCCCTTATCCTTTCAAAAACAGCCTCCCTAAAGGTAGATCTGAGATAGCATTGAGTGTAGGAGTGGGGAAACAAATCCAGTTCACCAGATTAGCGTCCGTTGTTCATGTGGAGGAGTGGGGAATCAAACCCGGTTCTCCAGATCAGACTCCACCACTCCAAACTACCGCTCTTAACCACTACATCACGCTGGTTCTTGTAGGTTTTCATATACATATGTTCAGTGTGTCATACTCATGCTTTCATCTTAAATACCTGTGCTGGTATAACTAGCTACTGTCCAATAATGTTCCACTCAGCCTGAAAAAACTCTCTCAATCCTCTCTTGGGTTTTTTCAGTGTTAAAGAGAAAACTGCACTCTGAAGGCACCATAGGAGGATGCCAACCAACAGCAATGCCATCTTTCTCTCAATCTTCAACTGGCCTCTAGACTTTAGTGTTTTTGCTAGTGAAAATCAGTTTATCCAAGTCTTCCTGACTTAAATCTCTCTGCTTTGCGTACCCATAGATAACATGGGGGGGCTGCTGGGTTCCTGTTTGGTTCCAGCAACCATTCACCTAACTCTATACTACCAGAGCTGTTTCTGTATGTGATGAAACCTAGTACATTATCCTACTGACCCCAAACAACTATGAACATCTTCTGCTGTGCTACTTCATCTGGAAAGAATGCAAGCAGGACACTTTTTCCAGAAAACAGATAACATTTGGCATAGGCTTTCTTTTGCAGCTAGACTGATTATGGTTGTGTGTAAAGTGCCGCCAAGTTGCAGCCGACTTATGGCGACCCCTTTTGGGGTTTTCAGGGCAAGAGACTTAAGGAAGTGGTTTGCCAGTGCCTTCCTCTTGATTATGGTTACCTGAGAGAAAGATGGCAGCCACAATGTAATGGTGTAACAAGCAAACTCTATATGGGGTGGGAGGAGGTAGATTTCTTGATACCATGTATTTTAAGGCAACTGATAAATTTGCTACCACCCAGTTCTAAATTACATGATCTCTTTTTACAGGTTGGCCTGATTTATATGTTCAATCTCATAGTTGGGACAGGAGCTTTAACAATGCCAAAGGCTTTCGCTACTGCTGGTTGGCTTGTCAGCCTTATCCTAATAATGTTCCTGGGGTTTATGAGGTAAGACTGCCTCTCTTCCTGTCTACAATTGTCTAGGGGCCCGTGTTAGTGAAAGTGTGGTCTTTAAGATAGGCAGACTTTCTGTCATCTTGCTATTACGATTTCAACAAGAATGTTGTACTGGGCCTTGTTGTTTTGCCTTGTATAGGATAACTTGTATTCTGTGCCTTTATAGAAGCCTCTAACGGATTTCTGTAATTGTTAGTTATGCCTCTTTTCTGTCAGTTTAGGTGGGGTTCTTGTCTCTTGTGTTCCAGAGCTTCCAGTCTGAGCAAAGTAGAAGATCATTCTTCTATGCCTTTTTAGCTGTCTCCTCCATGTTAGGACTACTCCCCTTGCTGCTTCTAGGTTTTTCCTTACTAATCAGTTGGGGAAAACTGTTTTTTGGCACTGCTGCCTTTGATGTTTTGGCAGATGCTTGTTTATGCTATTGATAGTCCGCCTTTCTCACTGAGACACAAGGAGGATTACACAGAGTAAGTCAATGCAGTCAACAGGTTGGGACATCCAATAATGATAATTGAAATACTACTAGAACATAACTCCTGTTGTGGTAGGGCCCACAATACATTGCACATCACATTTCTTTTTAAATCTGGAGACAGAAACTTATTTCTGCTAGCTTTGGTTTGTTAGGTCAGGGTCTTTTGTTTTGTTCTACATGAACAGTGAAGTGGGGGAAGAAGGGCATAAACTCCCATCCTGACATCTTGAAATGTACACTTTTTGTTGGGGAGGGGTGATACCCAAACAACCTTTGCGTTTAAGAATATGCAAAATCTTCATCAGTCTGGCTGGAATTATTTAGATCATGTCTATTAAGTTGTGAGATTCTGAACAACAGCTATAAGCAAAGTTATAATATTATGAGGAAAAATCAGATTGCTATATATATTATACCTTAATCTGCTACCCAGAATGGTAGGGATCTTCAAATATAGTCTCTGGGAGATCAACAGTGGCCATAAATCATTTTCTGGATGCCTAGTTCAGAGTGAGATACCCCTCCTGTACATTCTTCATGTGTTTCAGAGAACTTGTAGCAGTCTCTGACATGATCATGGTATCTTGTGAACATGTGCAGAATTAATTCCATATAGAGCTTAAACACATCATGCACATACAGAGGTTTGTGTAATGTATACTGAAAGTCTGTGTCATGCTGACAGGCAACTCTGTGTCATGCTGACAGGCTAGCTCAAGGTTAGCTCTAATCAAAGCTAACTACTAAAGTTACTCTGGCTTGCCCTTGAAGGGGCAGCGTAAAAGTCATCTTTCTGACTTAGCTGCCAGATGTCAGGATCTTAAATGGCCTTTTCAAGGTCTTAAGATATCTTAATGTACTAAGAGTGCATTAATAGTTGGAATTGTGCTTAAAATATAGCCTAAAGGCATTATAGTTCTCTCAAAGATAAGAGTAATATGCTTCCTTGCTCTACTGTAATCTTGCCAGATGCAAACCTGCTAACTAATGTAAACAAAACACTTTGCAAAGTGACAATGTCAGCTAAAATTATGTTTCATGAGTTATATAGTTAAACGTTGTGCTACAGATTTCTAAGTAGTCTCATTTAATGCGTATAGTCCTAACGAAGAGGATGGTATAGAAATTAAATATGTAATGTGATCATGTAACTCAGAAATGAGTATTTATACTTTAGGCACAGAGGACTGAAAGGGAAGGATGTCCATATTTGGACAACAAGATATCAGAGGACAGGAGCAGAATCCACTAAGCTCCTGGTATCGGATAAGAAAGGGGAATAAAGGTACCCTTTTGAGGACTAAGGAAGAGGGGAAAAGGAACATTCTTCACTCTTAATGGGTCTAGAAATTGTATAAATACCAGCCACAGTCCAGCTTGCATTTTAGAGTTCTATGGCTGGCAGACTGCAGCTGTCTGGTGTAGGACCTCCATCTCAAAAGGCTTGAGATGTAAAACATTGAAACTCTGTTCTTGCGTGGACAGTAGTTATCAGAGATATCTTGAAATATCAAGATCTGGATATTTCAACATATCTTACTTACAGTCTTCTTGTGAGACTGCTCTATTCCTAGAAGAGGATAGAGACCCTTAGAATTCCTATTCTTTGAATAGGAATCTAAGTGCAGTGATCTTTCCATGTAATGGAACACTGAGAGTCCATCAGATTTATGGATTCTTACAAACTAAGCCTATTTGGCTTACCAATGCTAAGAAGCATCCTGAACTCAGGGATAATAGCTAGACCTCTGAGATTGTGTCAGAACGTCCTCTACTTAACAGAGGGACTTCTGAACCTCCTCAGAGCAAGAGACCAGAGAAGTTCCTGAAGGGAAAGGAGATTCTCTGTACTCTGTGAGATATGCACAATGCACATACACAGATTGGCACAGTCAAAGAGACTGTAAATAGGTTTAAGCTAACACATAGTATTTATATATTCAGCATTGCTGTCTAAAACTAGAAAGAGCATGCATAGCATGTACATACACAATGCCTGATCTTAATGATGATCAGTTAAGAATATTAATAGAAGTCTTTAAAGGACTCCAGGTGACACAGATGACACAGCAAGGTATAGTGTGTCTTCTGTACAGAAATGTTATGATGTTTTGAATGATTTAAGTTAGGATACTTCTAACCAAATCTTTCTCCAAAGAATTAACCATATTTTGACAGGATTTCTGTAACCTTATATTCTGAATGAAGGTGCATTGCACTAAGGATACTTTATGAGTATATTCTGACTAAAATACTCCTTTATGGAGGCATAGAGAATGTGAATGATTACTTGCTACATAAACATGTTTAAGACTAATGATGTCTATCCTTATATGATATTTTAAGGCTTTGCAACCAAAAAGCATATATTGTATAATGTAAATAAATGTGTTTTTTATATACTTCTACTCTTGTCCATTATTATAAATTTATTGGCGTGTTCAAGAGATGTCCTAGGAACAATAACAAGTTTCTAGGAACCGTTGATTCCGGTCTAGTGGTGTCTCGCTGAATAAGATAACTCCATTTCTCAGTGAATGGTACATTCTAAGAGTGTAGGCACTTAACGGCCCGAACCGCGACAGTGGGAACAAGAATTTCTCACCAAGCAGGTAGGAGAGAGAAGCTTTATCCTTCCTCTGAGTTCTCTGGCATGCTCAGAAAGTTTCCATGCCTTAATTGAAGAGGTCAGTGAACAGGAGACACTGAGAAACAACAGGAATCTTTCCCCCTTGCTTTTGACTGTCTCCAGCCTGACTTGAGGTGAAAGACTGACCCAGCTCCTTCTCTGAATTCTCTGTGTATCACAGGAGTAAGTGATAATAAGGTAACCAAAATTTGTGGCCCCTGCTGATGGACCCTACTTACTGTTGTAACTTGTTACGGCTTTTGTAGGTATTTAACTTCTCATCCCAAGGTACATACCTTTCAGTGGGAAATAGTGGTTCTCTCTTCCAGTACACTTCCTTTGTGGGCCCTGTTTGTGTGTTGAGACTTAATCTTATAAATTGCTTTACATCTGTAGAAGAGAAAAGCTCTACAAAGGTGCAAGTTCTTTTGAATGGGAGGCATAAATCATTACAATAGCGGTGACTGAATTGCTTTCGAGAGTCTTTAAAAAAGAAATTGTTCCAAAACCACGAAGCCTGCTTATGGCATTCCCTGCCTTCTGCTTTGATTCTTCTCCAGTTAATTTCTTGGTGATGCTGGGATGTGTGCAGAGAGGCTGTTTTATGTTTCATATCAGCCTTGAGATGTGTTGCCCACTAGTTGTTTGTGGTTTGAGAATTATTACCCCGACACTTCCATTCCTCTGTTTTGCGCTTCTGGTTGCCTAATACCCTCTGGAGAATGTCGAGTGCGGTAAAAGGACACCAGGGAAATCATTATCCAGGCCTCTGGAAGGAGCTGCCATGCTCTAATCCTAGCAAAACTAATTTCTCATTCAAACTTGATAAATGAGTTTAGCGGGCGAAGCAGAAAAAAGGCCATTTTTGAGGTTTAAATAAGATTGATTTTTTTCGGTTCTGGTAAAAACGAGAAAGGATACTTTAACTGGGATAACGGCAATTCATTTGTTAGATGAACAAAGCAAATTGTGATGGTGAGTGGATGGGTCAGTTGTTCCTCGCTATCTTGCTGGCAGGTCTTGGTAAAAGTTTTCAGTCCTTCCCTTTTAAAACCTTAAAGTGGCCCATCTTTCTTGGCCCAGCGCATTAGACATACATGTTGAGGATATTTATGTATTCAAGTCATCTGAATGTGACTTTGATAATGTACTTCAGTTGCACCTTCTGTCCAAGAATCTAGGTCCTCTGCAGCCAT
Source organism: Euleptes europaea (assembly GCF_029931775.1). NCBI lineage: Eukaryota > Metazoa > Chordata > Lepidosauria > Squamata > Sphaerodactylidae > Euleptes > Euleptes europaea. The sequence continues at coordinate 129,400,334 of NC_079312.1, read as the reverse complement.
TGAAAATTTTGTTGCATCTTATTGTAAAAAAATTCTCCCTTGACATTTGATGATTAATACGATGTAATTGCTGTGGGGCTGGAGAGCATGATCTGGGGCAGAGTAAAACATCTGTGAAACACGCTAACTCTGTTGCTTATTGAAATTAGCTGCAGCTTTTCTGTTAGCAGTTAGACTTCTCAATCTTGAATAACATACACATGTAGCACAATTCCTATTGGAATTGTCACATAACAGAAGTCCCATAAAAATGAATGAGAAGGGTACGCAAGAGTAGCTCTGATTTTGTGCATCTCTCCTTCCTTTTGTTTGAAGTTGTGCAGGAGAAGTACCTGGGCAGGAGAAGTATAGTTTGGAGCGATGATGGAACATTGCCTCTTCAAGTAACTAGTAACTTTTGTTTTCCTACTAGCTACATGACTACAACCTTTGTAATGGAGGCCATGGCTGCTGCAAATGCTCAGCTTCGTTGGAAGAGGATGGAAAAGCACAAGGTTTGTGTGGCGATTTAACTTGATTCCAAATCCCACTTGACTGGCTGTCTTTCATTTCATTTGTAATATTTACCCTGTAAAATACGTACGTGTGCATATGTCTGAAAAGCCCACCACAAATCCAGCAACATTTGTTTCATGATGAATGTCAGTCTTTTTTCCCAGTGCTGGAACTGTAAGCATAATAAAAAGCCAGAAATTGAGGGGATTGGTTTCTTTTCAAACACATAAAAGCTACTTGGTTTTCAGAACTTCCTGTTTCTTGTCAGAATTCCACAGTAATCCCACATTTTGGGAAGTTATGCTAATTTCTTGCTCTTCTAGGAAGATGATGATGAAGATTCTTCATCTGGAGTTTCCGATAGTGATGTTCTCCTCCCTGATAGCTATGAGCGATCAGAGGCGCGTCCTATCCTTTCTGTCCGTAAGTATCTAGTTGATGCTACTTTAATCATGATAACAAAGATGCTTTTCTCACTTACCTGAGCGCTGCTCTTCAGTTAAAAGAGAACAAATGGATTAATGAGGCCCTTCTGCTCTTTCTGCAACATGGGTAGTAAGTAGAGATGCATCCTGAAGATTACATTTCTTTCCTGAGAGCTCTGCTGTTATATTTCTGACCCAAATCTAGTTTATCAAGACTGCAAGCTAAAGAACCTGGCCCAGGCATTTCTGCTTCCAAGAAGCCATAAGGACACAGAACGTGTTATCGCAGTGTCCTGTGAATACTCCTCTTGGAGCCTCTACTTTAGCTGACATATACAGTCCTGCAAATGAGTCCCTGAAATTTAATAGCCCACAAGCTTTACCTGCCCACCTGCTTCACACATACTTATAAACTATTCAAAGAGAAGACCAGCCTGGCCCAAGAGATCTGCCAGACATGGAGCAGATGCAGAATGGTTCCGTTCTTCCTGCTAGAAAGTACCTGGCTCTAACAGGCACTTGTACTGGGATAACAAGCAGGAGGAGAAAGATGCTGTATTGTTTTAATTTGTTGTAAGCTGCCTTAAAAACTTTTTTTGAAAGGCAGAGTACAGGTTTTTTTAAAAGTATATGTATGTATAATAATTTCTAGCCAACAACAAAAAAAACCTCTTCTAAAGCTTTCTTTCTTGGTTCTTTGGAGGTTATGTGGTAAAATGGGCCCCACAGGCACATTGTTGCACCACAGGGAATGTAGAATTTATTCAGCTAGCACAGGTGTCAAGCTTGAAGACCTCAATGAGGCATTTACCTATCCAACTTTATTCGTCCCCCCACCAAACGCACACATAGAATTCCTTTTGCTGCCACCAGCAGAGTGAGATTTAGAGGTATGCTTGCCTAGTAATCTGCAACTCAGACGCTGTATTTCTGTCTCTCAAGATAATTTTCTTCCAATGAAGTATTACCATTTTTCTCTAAACTGCCATGGATGAAGGAGACCCTTGAAAATCTCACTTATTTAGATTCATGCAGGTGTCCCCCGCCTTCTCTTTGTACCTTGCTAAACATGGGCTGAGTTTAAGCTTCCATGTGAGTAAGATAGACCACCGTGACACCAGTTTCAGAAACAAAAATGTAGTTACTTGTATAAACAGCCAGTGTTTACAAAAAGGAAAAGTATATAGCTGCGCAACAATGTACAGACAACATCTGAGCAAAGGAAAATAAAATGAATAATACATGCATCCTCTCACCCTAGGTCTAAAACATACCCCCTCTGATGGTGAAGTAAGAGGTAGGCAGAATAATCTTTAAGTTTCTAGACTTCTGTTCAGGGTCTGTTCATTTCTTTGTTTCTCCACCACTTTTCTTCTTGGTCTTATTCCTGAGAGTCTGACTCTCCTCACCCACCAAAAGAGTTTCTAAGTCTTTTCTTTCTCTCCCAGCAAAGGACAGAGCTTCTACTAGTTAGCCTATTAGACCCCCCCCTAAAATTGCCAGCCAGGTCCTTGCAACCCTCAAATGGACTGTGTTCTCTTGGCTAATCCCATCAACATATGAATTGCAATCCTGCCCACTTGGCAAGTTAGGCAGAAGGTTGCAGAACAATCTGGTAAGGTGGTTTTAGTTAACCTCTGAGCAGTCAGAAGGTACAAATCCAACATTTGCCTGCAAAGTTGTAAGTCGTTACCCAGGTTCCTGGGGTGGAGTGTCATTTCCCCACAGGTGATAGTTGCCATAGGCAACCCATGCACACAATGGACTGTTTAAAAGACTAGAAAGTGTAGAGAAAGAATGGGTTATGATTATGGCTTGAGCAGAGTCTGTGTGTTACCTTGAAACATTTGGAAAAAATTCGAAGAATGTTCTTTTTTCTAACCTGCAGAGAGACGAGGAGCACCCAATATTTTTGAAATCACGGAAAGGATAGAGATGGGTCAGATGGCCTCCATGTTCTTTAATAAAGGTAATTTACCTGTGAGCCCTGAAGATCCTGCTTCTTGGTGGGTTATTGTGTCACTTTTCCTTTAAGTTAATTGGTTACAGGTGCTGAAAATTCTTTATACATTGGAGTCAGACTGGTGGGACTCTGCATAGGATTGCACTGATAGTGCTCAGGGTAATAAAGGTTGATAATGTGACACTAACTGTGCAATCCTAAGAGGGGGTAGTTGTGGCAGGCCCAGGGGCTGCACAGGCGCGCCTCCTCCTGAGCAGCTTGCTGGCCATATGCAGCAAGCTGAAAATATTATTCTCCCCAAAACTCGTGAAACTGTTCTATGCAGTTTCATGGGGCTGTGCCACCATTTTTGCAGGCACAAGTTCGCGCTGGCAAAAGGGAGCGTTCCTGGGGCAAAAGGGCTCAGGGAGCTGACTAAAGTCAGTCCCGCCCCGGGGAACATCCCCTTTGGCACCGGCGCAAGCCCTTGTGCTGAAGAAATGCTGCCGCACAGTGTAAGTGGCCCTGCTCTGGTTTTAGTGCCCATTTGGCTGGCACAAGTGGTACTAATGCTGGCGCAGGGGTCACTCCGGCTCCTAAGGCCATTTGCCCCCCCCCTTCAGGATTGCTCTGTAAATGTCCTACAGGTTCAAACCAAAATAAAAATAAATATTCTCTTTTGATAAGGGTTGCCTTTTGGAGGAATTACATGAACTAAAACTCCGGGTGTAGGCAGCTAGCTGGCTGGAATAGTCTGCTGCTGCTGCTGCTGAATGCCTTATTTAAATGCTCAGTCCCGGGTGACCTGTTAGAGGTGCAAGTTAGACTGTTGCATATAGAAGGCATGATGCCTTCCTGTTTTAATTGCTGTTATGGGTAACATCATCCAGTAGAGGGTGCTCATACCACACTACAGAAACTCAGGACAAGGGACGTTGGGTGTAAACTGCCTTAATAAAATACTAAGTATTTGGTAATTGCAAAAGGAGATTGAAAAGTCCGTAAGAAATGCCTCTTCTGAGTCAAGGATGACCGAGCAAGAATTTTGTGATAAAATTTGCTACTTTCTCCTTTGATATAGGAAATGACACTTTGGTGCTGTAGAATTCTGAAAAGACCATGTGTGTTTCACACATCCACAGGCACAAGCTGTCAGCATGGACTTTCACCTCCCGATAATTTGCTTCAACTTTTACAGCTAGATTTTCTTGAGAAAAATTTTAAATGTGCATATGGTGTCTACAGAAGTTGTAAAGGCACTGAACACCATGTGAAGCAGTTTGTGTTAAACCTGTACTAGGATTTATACCAGGGGTGGGGAACCTTTTTCATGCCAAGGGCCATTTCCATATTTATAACATCATTCGGGGGCCATACCAGTCGTAGATCTCCCAGCGGGGGGGGGGGGGAGAGGCTAGGGTTGCCAGGTCTCCAGCCACCACTTAAAGAAACTATGCAGAGAAGGAAGGAGAAGGAGGGAAAGAAGGAAGGGAAGGAAGGAAAAAAAGAGAGGGAGAGAAAGAAAGAGCGGGGTTCCCATCTTTCCCCTCTCACACACACAGGCACGCCCCCGGCTGCGCAAGCGGCCAGGAGCCATCGGGGAGATGCCTCTGCGGCTTCCCCTGCCTTTGCGTGCGGGCTCACACACACAAGCAAGCCAGCCAGCCCCCAGCCGTGCAAGCAGCCGGGAGTGATCGAGGTGAAGCCTCCACGGCTTCCCCCGCCTTCGAGTGCACACACACACACACACACAAGCCAGCCAGCCAGCCCCCAGCACGAGTGACCTGGAGCAATGGGGGAGAAACCTCCGTGGCTTCCCCCGCCTTTGCGTGCGGGCTCACACACACAAGCAAGCCAGCCAGCCCCCAGCCGTGCAAGCAGCCGGGAGTGATCGAGGTGAAGCCTCCACGGCTTCCCCCGCCTTCGAGTGCACACACACACAAGCCAGCCAGCCAGCCCCCAGCACGAGTTGCCTGGAGCAATGGGGTAGAAACCTCCATGGCTTCCCCCGCCTTTGCGTGCGCGCACACACACACAAGCAAGCCAGCCCCCAGCCACGTGAGCAGCCGGGAGCGATCAGAGAGAAGCCTCCGCGGCTTCCCCCTGCTTTTCGCACGCACACACACACAAGCAAGCCAGCCCCCAGCCACACGAGTGGCGATGGGGGAGAAACCTCCGCGGCTTCCCCTGCCTTTGCGCACGCACACACATACTTTATCTGTTGGCCTCGGGGGAGAGTGAGGGGAAGGCTGTGTAGGAGCCCACTGAGCCAGTGGAGGGTGCAGTGCGGCCATCGGCAGGGCGATGAGATCGAGAGAGCAGCAGGAGATTCGGGTGCCCCAACAACTTTCCAGGAACAGGAAGCAGGGAGACATCAGCTTTTAGTTTTGTTCGCATGCTCTCCTGCCTCCCTGCAAAGCCCGAAGCGCCGAGAGAAGGGCCTGGCTAGCAATAGCTAGCTCCTGGTCTCGGCAGGTGGGCCATGGAGCTTCAGGCCTCGGCAGGCGGGCCAGGGGCTGGATAAAATGGTCTCGCGGGCCGGATTCAGCCAGCGGGCTGGAGGTTCCCCACCCCTGATTTATACCCTTGCTGTTTTACTCCCTTTTTTCATTATCTCTACTGAATCGGTAGTCAAAATAGAATACAGTCGTCTAACCGTCATGTAACTTTATGCAGATTTGAATAGCATGCTTAACGCCTCAAACCCAGCTAGGACGGACCTGATTGCTTTCATTCGTGATTTGTTTTTACCAGCTGAACATCCTGCTTGTTTTGTCTGCTCCTACTCCATTCATTCACTGGTGTTGCAGGGACACTCGGCTTGTAGTAGTTTGTCTAGAGTAGGGGAGGACAGATTTTAGGTTTCCAGAACAACTGATTTTTTTTTTTAAGTGTCACACAAAATGATGACCTTGGTAGGTGAAGCTGGCCATGAAATGTGTACAGAAAACTATATCTAGACTTCCGGGCGGAGACCGAGCTTGCCAGACGCGATCTCTTTCACGGGTGCTCAATCGCTTCCGAGGAGACCCCCCCAGGCCTGGGGGAGGTGGGCCAAATAGGAGAATCGCTCCATAAAGCCCCCCCGTCTTTTCGGGGGTCCAACAGCCAGCAAAATGCTGATCCCAGCGTCTGGTGACGAAGGAAGCAACTGGGGGTGAGTCTACCGAGATCATGGCTGCCCTCCGTCCAAATTTTCCCTCCCCCCCCCCACTTCCATTTTTTAAAAGACTTATAATATTTTATATAAAGACAGATCGAAAGCCGTCATAAGCTCAGGACTTTACTACACAGAAATTAAGGTTCTAAAATAAGTTTGAAAAGGGGCTGCGTTGAGCGAAGACGTCTAACCGACCGGAGTGGAGAAAGGGGGGGGGGAATTATCTCCCGTGACGAACTATTCGAGTCGGGGCCGGCTGAAAGCAAGTAACAAACCGTGCGGCACGAATCATCACGGTCTCTGTGCGGCTGTTCTGGGCTGCTGGCTCACCTGGGAGCGGGGGGGCCGACAGACCCGGCGCGGGCCGTAGGAGCCAGGACATCGGTGGCGGCGGTGGCGTGGAGGCGCGGCAGCGGCGGTAACATTAAACACTATTCATCAGCACAGACCTTGGCTTCTGGCTTTTCCCACACCCCCCCCCCCGTTGGATTAGCTCCGCGCCCCTTACTGTGATTCTCTTCTGTTGCGGTTGTTGCTATACAATAAATATCAAATAATATAAACTTCCTAAACTTTAAGCGGAGTCTACAAAATGGAGTCAACGTTACTGAGAGTTACTTTCGTTTCCTCAAACTGAATAACTCATACAAACACTTTGCTGCCCTCCAGTGGATTCCGGACGAATTGCATTCCCCTTCTAACTGACTTTTTATTTTTTATATTAGACTTGGTACTCTTACTGGCTAACAAATATAAGAAATCAACTGAAGACTGGACCAACCTTTTTTTTTCCTTTCTTTTTTCTTTCTTTTATATAACACTCATTTATGGAACATAATTTTTATAATTTTGGCAATCACTGAACCTTGGAATTATTTGTTGGGAATTTTTTTTTTATACATATATATTTTTGATTACTGACTATTGATAAACATTTAATTAACTTACTTTTTTCCCCTTCTAAGCGAAATAATAGTCTGTGTGAACTGATTTACTATAAGAATTTAATGAATTTAACGAATTCAATCAGTTAATGAACTTAAGAATTTAATAAGTTAATGAACTCAACAAATTAATGATTTGACTATTCAAGAACCAACTGCTATATTTAGATTAACTATTTACTTTTTAATACTGTGTAGCTGGGTGAATTAAAGTGACAATAATTTTATATGTATGAAATTGAAGTTAATATGCTTTCAGGTCTCCAATTACTATAAGGAAAAGATTTACAAGCTTTGCGCACCGACAATCTCAAAAATTGAAAGGTAAACAACAAAAGAAATTTTTAGAAGAATTCGAGGAGTCTGAAGAAGAAGGACTAGAGATTGACGTCGCGAAATTTAAACCTACAGTAGAAAAGTCAGGGAAAGAGTTCGGGGATGGCTAAAGAAAGTCAGGACTTTTTCTTGCGCACTCAAGAAATGATACAGGACATGAAAACTTGCTTACAGAAATCAATCCAAGACTCAGAACAGAAGGTGCTTCAAAGCATTGCAAAGGTGGAAGAGAAGCTTGAACTCAATTCACAAGAAATAGTTAAAATCAAACAGAAGCAAGAAGACATAGAGACTTCAGTAACACAACACACAACAGAACTTTTAGAACAATCCAAAATAATTCAAGATTTGTCAGTTAAAGCTGATGCCCACGAAGTGAAGTTTAGAGATAAAAATATCAAATTTCGTGGAATTCCAGAACGATTTGAGAAGTCCAGTTTGGAATCAGATAATAGAGCACTGCTTCACGAAAACTACGACTTTGATGATGATGATACCCTGTTAGAATATTGTTACAGAATAAATTCATCCTATGCAACTAAGTATAACAAACCAAGAGACATATTGGTGAGATTTGTTCACAAAAGAACTAGAGACTTGTTGCTTAGAACACAAAGAGACGACCCCCTGGTTTGGGAGGGAAACTCAATACAGATTCTATCTGATCTTCCAGGAAGTGTCCTAACCAGAAGGAAAGAGTACAACGAGCTAAAACAAGAATTGATAAAAAGACAATACAGATTTCGCTGGCTCATTCCTTACTCTCTAGAGATCTCCTTACCACAAGGTAAAAGAACAGTCCATAATCGTTTACAAGCTGAAGAGTTGCTCGAAGAATTAAGAACATCAGAAGACTCATCTCCAAAAGATTCAGGAAACACTTTGGAAGCAATTTCCAGTACCTCCCAACTGACTCAGAAAGACAAAAAAATACCACTGGAAAAGCGAGAACTACGTAAACACAAGAAGACATTTGAAGGAGACAAACTAGACCAAGCAACAGCGTTGTAGACTCCTCTTTTTTCAGCATGAATTTGTTACAAATCTTATCATTGAATATCAACGGTCTAAATTCCCCTAACAAAAGAAAGAGAGTTTTCCACAGTTTAAAAAAGAAAAAGAAAGACATTATTTGCCTTCAAGAAACTCATATTAAAAGAGAGCATGAGAAACTTTTACACATGACCCACCTTGAAACTCCTTACTTTGCTTCGGCTGGAGAGAAGAAGAGAGGCTTGGTTACATATATCAATGAAAAAATCTTAACTGTCAAATCTCACATGGCAGATCCAGATGGACGTTACCAAATTTTAACTCTTTTCGGACTAGATGGAATCTGTTTCACTTTGGTAAATATATATGCTCCAAATGCTGCTAAAGAAATTTTTTTTGAAACATTGTTCAAGAAACTTGTAGATTTCCATCAAGGAGAAATTATACTTCTAGGAGATTTTAATGCGGTAATAAATCCAATGATTGACAAATCCCACAATAGCACATCCGGGAAATTACCGAAGAATGTCTTCAAATGTATGAAAGAATTTAACTTAATAGATGTATGGAGAACGAAGAATCCAAAAACAAAAGACTTCACATTTTACTCAAACCGTCATGGATCATTTTCCAGGATTGACATGTGCTGGACTTCCAAATCTATTTTAACAAGTTTGGATAGAATACAGATCGCTCCCAGAATACTGTCAGATCATAATCCAATTGAACTTACAGTGTCGAGAGGAAGACCTGGAATTAGAAGATGGCGGTTAAACGATCAAATATTGCGGAGAAAAAATATACTTGAACAATGTAAACGTGATGTGGAAGAGTTTTTTATTTTAAATAAGACCCCAGACATGTCAGATTTTACTGTGTGGGATGCCAGTAAAGCATTCATTAGAGGGGAAATGATAGCTTTGAACTCCAAGATTAGAAAAGACAAGCAAAAGAAACTTAAAGATCTTCAAGAACAATTAAGAATATTGGAAAAAAAGATTCAAATTAAGCCAGATAAAATTACTCTTCGTGACATCAAGATGACTAAACATCAAATTGAACTGATAGAAACGGAAGAGATTAAAATGAAAATGAAATATGCCAAGCAGAGATTTTTTGAAAGAGCAAATAAACCGGGCCGTTTTTTAGCCAGTCAACTTCGACAACAAGAGAAGAAAAGAAAGATAACCGGCACAAAAGTTAATGGAACAACTTACAACAGTCAAAATGAAATTGAAAAAGTATTAGTTGATTATTACAAACAATTGTACGTTAAGGATGATTTGCAAGACCAGGGGCTAGCAAGATATCTGATAGATGCACATCTACCTAAACTATCATCAGAAGAACAAGAGAGTCTTAATCAGAAGATAACAACACAAGAAATTGTGGATGCCATAAATAATTTGAAATCGGATAAGGCACCAGGTCCTGATGGATTTACACCACAATATTATAAACTTTTTGAACAACAATTGACGCCTGTCTTACTATCTCTGTACAATGAGGTAATCGAGCATGGAAGAATTCCACTGTCCTGGCAAGAAGCACATATATCTCTTATACCAAAGGAAGGCACCGATCCATATCTTCCTCAGGCATATAGACCAATCTCTTTGTTGAACATTGATTATAAAATTTTTGTTTCTATTATCACCAAAAGATTTCAAAAACATATTAACAAATTGGTGCACCCAGACCAAACTGGTTTTATACCAAAGAGACTTATGAGAGATAACGTACGATTGGTTCTTAGTGCAATTAAATATACAAAGTCAAAATCTTTAAAGACTGCAATGATTTTTTTAGATGCGGAAAAAGCTTTTGATAACGTATCTTGGCACTTTATTTCTAAAATACTACAACAAATGAATTGTGGAAATACTCTTCTTACGGTTTTCAATGCAATATATTCTGTTCAAAAGGCACGTCTATTGATAAATGGATCTCTTTTGACAGAATTCAATATTAACAAAGGTACCAGACAAGGATGCCCACTTTCTCCACTTCTTTTCGACTTATCAATGGAGGTCCTTCAAACTATATAAGAAACGACCCTAAAATCTTAGGTCTGGTTGTTCAAAACGAAGAACATAAAATTAAAAGTTATGCAGATGATGTTGTATTGATTTGTCAAAACCCTCAACGAACTTTACCATATGTCTATCAACACATCAGAGAATTTGCTAAATACTCCGGCTACAAATTGAATAAAACAAAGACAAAAATTTTGACTTTCAATACTACAACTGATGAAGATGTGAATCTACAAGGAATTACTGGATGCCAAATAACGAAGGAGTCTATTAAATATCTTGGGGTCAGAATATCATCACAGAATAAGACACTTATGAAGTCAAACTATTTGAAAATATGGGGAGACATAGAAAAAGATCTAAATTTATGGTCAAAAATGAATATTTCTTGGCTGGGAAGAATATCGGTTATAAAGATGAATGTACTCCCGAGACTGAACTTTCTGTTTCAATTTCTGCCGATCAGTATACCAGACAGAACAATAGAAAATTGGCAAAAACAAATCGATTCGTGTGGGCCGCGAAAAAGCCAAGAATTAGATTCAAAGTGTTACAAGATGAAAAGAAAAGAGGAGGTTTGGCACTACCTAATCTTAAACTATATTACTACGCAGCCTGCCTAACCTGGATTGCAGAATGGATAAAACATCCTAATCACAGACATCTGATTTTAGAACGAGCGGATCTTGGGCAAGGATTTCATAAAATTTTGTGGGACCCTACAGCAATCACTAACAAGGACAAAATATCAAGACTGTGACATCAAGACGGCTATACTAAAAGTATGGAAGAAGCATAAGAAAAGAATAAGTCCAACTCCACCATCCATAATGTCTCCAACCGAAGCATACCATGACAACGTTAAACTCAAACCGGCTGTTCAATTTACTTATAATGATATGATAGAGCCAACAGGTGAAATCAAGAGCTTAACTGAACTTCAAAAAAAATTTCAAAAATTAAACTGGCTAACTTATCTCCAATTGAGGTCTAATCTGAAGAAAGATTGCTTACATCCTCGGCCATTTCGAAAATTGACAGAGTTTGAACTGCTAATAACCAAGAATGATTCCCATCTATTAGGAAAAATTTTCAAACTTCTTTTAAAGTATGATACAGAAGAAGAACAAGTAAAAACGAATATGATTAAATGGATGCAAAACTTTGGCGAAATGATCAACATGGAATCTTGGGAAAGACTCTGTACCTCTGAATTAAAGTATACTGTGTGTCAAGAAGTTAAAGAAAACTGGTACAAAACATTTTATAGATGGTATTTGACCCCAAATATGCTCTCTCATATGACATCTTCCGGGAAAAAAGGCGTTTGTTGGAAATGTCAAAATACAGACGGGTCTTACTTTCATGTTTGGTGGACATGCCCTAAAATTCAACAGTACTGGAAACAGATTCACAGAGAACTCCAGACGATATTGAAAATGAAGATACCACAAGATCCCAAATATTATTTACTTAGTATCGTCCCACCAAACTTGCCTTTGAAATTTCATGATATTTTTAAATATGCCACAACAGCAGCAAGAACGGTTCTGGCAAGGACTTGGAAACAAACGTCTATTCCCGAAATTGAAGAATGGAAAGAAAAGCTTTTAGACTACGCCAGTATGGCAAAAATGACCTTTATTTTAAATCCAAAGATTAATGAATCCATGGAACAATTTAATGAAAAATGGGAGTTATTTTATACTTATATGTCTTCTAAATAAGCAATTGACTAGTTAATATCTCTTTCAAAACGATATATTGACAAATAAAAGATATTTATCTTTAAAATGCCATTTTATTAGATAAACTGTATAATATTTGTTTGATATTTGTTGTACTCTATGAGCTTATTTTTTAACGAAATTCTAATGATGTTTTTATATACTCATGATTTATTTTTTCCCCTTCCTTTTTTTCCCTTCTGTACCCCTAAAATACAAAATAAAAGAAAAAAAAAGAAAAAAGAAAACTATATCTAACCTCATCCCCCATTTTTCTCACATCTGCCCACTTCATTTTGCACCATTTGACCTTCAGAGCATCCCTTTTGCAATGCTTTCCAGCCAGGCTCCCCGCAACAGAATGTAACTGTGCCAGCTCAGTTTGTATGTTAACATTGTGCCCACCTGGCCAGTTTCCTATTAGGGACAAAAAATGTACATATTACACTCAGAGCATAGTACTTTCAGCATTTAAGGTTTTGATGAAGGACAGTTGGGACTCTGTTATAGATTATGCTGAGAGTTATTGGCCTGTTAAAAACTAAAATCCTCATTTTCACTGTGTTTCTAGCTTGTTTCCCTTGACTCTTAACATATCCGACATGGTTTAGGTCTGCAATCTTAGATGTTAAGCTGTGGGTAAATCATCTGCTTGCAACTTGACTTCTCGCTTCAGGGAGCAGATTTGCAGTCTTAACTGTAACGGGCAACAAAAGACTGCTTGCCATTTCATGTGGAGGACCCCTAGTCTGAGGGATAGTTGGGCGCTCTCTGCTGGGGATCTGGGAGTCATTTATTGTAATAATGGATTCTAGGCACATACATCATGTACCTTTCTTGCAGGAAGTAATTGATCTTCCTGTTTTGTGTCCTGTAATGAAAGTATTGATCAGTGAGGGTCAGCGGCAGTTTATAAAGCAGTCCTGAAACTAACGTCTGTCTGTAGGAGGAGAGGATGGAAGTTGGCAAGCGGTACTCTCACGTGAAATCCTTGCTGTTTCTGAAGATCAGCCTGACCTGAACAAGTAACAAAGAAGGGGACTAAGATGTTCTTACAGAAGAGCAGCAAGACTGGCTAAACAGCTGAAGTTGCAATTTCCCAAGAATAAGGGGCCTTAAAATAGAAAGCTGATCTTAGACTTAACCAGACTCTATCTCTGAATCAAATGCTTTGGGCTGCTGTGGTCAAAGCACGCTCATTTCTGCAGTCCTAAGAACAAAAGAAAGTGATGGGACCCACACCTCATCAACAGTTTTATTTCCTACCCAGATACTTCTTTTATAGCCAATTGAACTATAAAGCTCTGGTCTGGTATAGGTGCATGATTCGAGCCACTGTAGTAGAAAGAACTAATTACTTGCACTCTTCTGTTAAAAACACATGAATATGCTGTTGAGTCATTTTGGGAAAATTGGGCTGCCCTCAGAATGCATAGCCGTGGCAACTAAATTGGCTGTGATTATTAACCCTGGTGAAATGAGTAAGGTCTCACTGCTGTTGTGATGCTGTTTTTCCCACACCCTCTTGCAGCATAGCAACTTGAAGCCAAAAATTGTGCCCTTTGATTAGTTATGATTTCAGCATACGCTATTGCATCTCCCAGAGTTTCCATAAGTTGTAAAACACATTTCAGTATGGTTTCAGGCCGGGTTTGGTACTGAGAAAGCTCCAGTTAAACTGGTGCCGGGCTTCATTTACAGTTGGACAGGGGACAGTCTTCCCTGCTGATACTGTTGAACCTCTCAGCGGCCTTTGATAGTTTGACCACTCCATTCTTCTCCATCGGCTTGAATATGGAGTTGGTATTAAGGCCCTTTGGTGTGTCAAGAAGTTGAGGCCTCTCAATTTCTTGGAGTGTGTTATTTCTTTGGTTCAGGCCTGGGAGGCCTATGAATTTTGTGTTATTGAGGTTTTAGAACAGAGTGATATATGGTTTTAACATTTACTCAGTCATGGTAGATTAGAGCTTTTAGGTAAAATTAAGGTACCCCTAATTTCACCTGGAATAAAGGGAAGGATGTCAAGAAGTTGAGGCCTCTCAATTTCTTGGAGTGTGTTATTTCTTTGGTTCAGGCCTGGGAGGCCTATGAATTTTGTGTTATTGGGATTTTAGACCAGAAAAATAAGTTTCCTTTTGAAAACTGCTTCTGTGGAGGGAGTAAGCCCCAGCTGGTGCTAGTTAACCTCTCCCCTTTTTGGAATGCAAGGCCGTGCATTGCCATGGTAATTAAATGGTCAGCCATCATGACAATGTCCAGGTGCAGGTAGTTCTGCAGGCTTCCTCACCTGAACACATCTCTGAGTGAGTCAGCAATTCTGACCAAGCGATTAATTAATAGCTAAGTGCTTGCGTTTTCTCAATTGGCCTCTATGAGCTCATGCCACTGAGAAAACGAATATAAGGACAAACCAACCCTTGAGAAAACTATGCACGCTTTGGGGTGCACAGCAGGAAGGCTGTGCTGGCTGCATCACAACCCATTTGATTTTGGCCCTACGGGGAAACTCTGGTCAAGCTGACCTGCTTGGAGAATCCTTTGGACAACCTTTTGAAACTCTTGAATACTGGAAGCATCTTTGGGAAGTTGGTAACTATAAACCTGATGCAAGAAACCTTTGCCAATCCTTTTGAACCAAAAAGGCTTTTGAATGTATTAATTAGCTAAGCTAAATAGTTTATTATTTTCTTGCTTAACACTTCATGACTTTTCTTTCCTGTAAACCAGCTTGAATCTTATAAATAAATTGTTAGCCTTTAAATGGCTTGTGTCTGTGATTTTGGGATTTCTAGCCTAAACTCTAAGTGCCTTGTTGGAGTGTAAAAACCACCTACCAAAAACCTAAGACATTTTTAGGAGTGTAATCTTTCCCTGGCAGGCCTTTCCCTTGCAGGGTAAGCGTTGCACTTAATTTTGGAGTGAGTTGGGAGAGGATTGCCCTTATCTTCCCCCTGGAGCTCAACCTTTTGAAAGGGCTGGTGGCAGCTACTCCTTGGACTTGGGGCGAAAGCCTGGAGTTCAAGGTTTTGTCTTTTGGAAAACTTTTGACCAAACCAAAGCAGCCTCCAACTGGTGGAGACAGGTTGGGGAGCTCTTTGACATGGTGGTTTCACTCTTTTCTGTATTACCAGGCACAGAGAGTCTTCACCAAAGATCAAAATTAGTTGAATGGCAATGATTTTGTGGGATGCCGCAGGGTTCTTTTCGCTCACCCATGCTCTTTAATATGTATATGAGTCCACAGAATAGATTGCCCAGAGCTTTGGGGTTGGGTTTCATCAATATGCAGATGACACCCAGCCTCCAGATGCGTCCGTCTTGGTTGTGAACCAGTGCTTTGAGGCTGTGGTCAGGTGGCTAAGGCAGAATAAACATAAGCTGAATCCAGACAAGACAGAGGTAATGCTGATCAGGAAGGAGAGACTGAATCCACTTGTCCTAGATGGAGTGATGTTTGCTTTTTCAGAGCAGGTTAAAAACTTGGGGATGGTCAGGAACCCTGCCTTACTGTTTGAAAAGTAGGTTGGCATGGAGGACAGGAGTGCCTTCTGTCAGCTGCATCTAGCCTGCTGACTTTCTCATTACCTAGACTCAACAGAACTGGTTACATGTAGAGCGTGTTGTAGTAATCCAATCCCGGTTGGATTAATGCAACACGCTCTACATGGGGCTGCCTTTCAAGATAACCTGGAAACTACAACTGGTCTCGAATGCAGTGGCCTGACTGTTGTCAGGGACTAACTGCCGGGAACACATGTTACCCGTTTTGAAACAGCTACATTGGCTGCCAGTCTGTTTCAATTCAGGGTTCTGGTTATGACCTTTAAAGCCCTTCACAACTTGGGGCCCACATGTTTGAAGGACCATTTCCTTCCATATGTCCCTGTGCGTCAATGCTGGTCATCAGGCAGCCATCTGTTGGCTATCTCACCATTTAGGGTGTCCTATCTGGCAACGACCAGAGCCCATGCCTTTTCCATCGTGGCTCTGGTGCTATGGAATGGGCTTCCTGAAGAAGTGGGAGCGGGGCTCCCTGGACATTTTTAGGAGGCGCTGCAAGGCCTGCCTGTTTGACAGGGCTTTTGAGGGGGTTTGAACCACAGGCCTCTTTTAAAGGGAGTAGGGGGTAGGGATTTGGGTTTGCTATTTTACCTTTGGTTTTAGCTGGGGATGTTTTAACTATTATTGTAAGCTGCCTTGAACCAAGAGGAAAGGTGGGATATAAATGTTTTAATAAAATCAAGATGGTGCAGGTCAGATGTCACCAATGCAAACTGGTCAGTTGTGTATCGCACATTCTTTTCAACAGTAGAACCTAGAAACCTACTGGTCATGTGTTCTCACAGACACCCCTTCCCAGTCTGGAGGTTTCACATCGTGACTGCCTCTAGAGAAACAGCTTGCTATATCAAGTACCGGTATGTAGCAATTACAACACAGCTTTTGAGTTGTTTGAAGCAGTATGGAAAATTGTCTGGAGTTTAGTTATACCACCAGATCTTTTACAGTGAAGCTGAACTCCATTGTTTGTAGATCAGTCTGTTCTATGTAACATTTTGGGCCCTTTGGTTAGAAATGTTCAAGCACTACAGACTTTAAGAAAGCATCATTCACCAACACAAGACTGAATAAGAAACATGTAAAATATCCAAAAGGCTCCAACACAAGCTTTGGTTTGTAAAGTGACAGGGCAGCAATAGACTGACTTAACTCAAACCTGCTTTTAACATTTCTTTCTTTACAGTGGGAGTCAACTTGTTCTATTTCTGCATAATCATCTACCTCTATGGTGATCTGGCAATCTATGCAGCTGCAGTCCCAGTTTCTCTTATGCAGGTGACCTGGTGAGTGTGCTTTTGTTTACAGGGTTTAGTTTTTTTAAGCATCAGTCTCTTGCTGAAATGCTGGATGCAGTAGTTCCTTCAGCTTAGGTGGCTCAGACAGATGGCTGAGCTGCATTTAAGTGTTCTCTCGAATGCTCATTAATAGACATTCAGAGTTGCTTTAGGAATAGAGAATAAAACTTCTGATATCATACTGCCCTTGTACAAATCTATGGTGAGACCACACTTGGAATACTGTGTACAGTTCTGGTGGTCACACCTAAAAAAAAAATATTACAGAGCTTGAGAAGGTGCAGAAAAGAACAACCAAAATGATTAGGGGACTAGAGCAACTGTCCTATGGGGAGCGATTAAGACGCTTAGGGCTGTTTAGCTTGGAAAGAAGGCGGATGAGGGGAGACATGATAGAGGTCTATAAAATTATGCATGGTTTGGAGAGAGTGGACAGGGAGAAGTTTTTCTCCCTCTCCCATAATACTAGAACACGGGGTCATCTGCTAACGCTGGAGGGTGAGAGATTCAAAACAGATAAAAGGGAAGTATTTTTTCACACAACGAATAGTTAAATTGTGGAACTCCCTGCCCCAGGATGTGGTGATGGCTGCCAGCTTGGAGGGCTTTAAGAAGGGAATGGACATATTCATGAAGGAGAGGTGTATTCATGGCTATTAGTTAGAATGGATACTAGTCATGCTGCATACCTATTCTCTCTAGTATCAGAGGAGCCTGCCTATTATTTTGGGTGCAGTGGAACACAGGCAGGATGGTGCTGCTGCACTCGTCCTGTTTGTGGCTTCCTAGAGGCACCTGGTTGGCCACTGTGTGAGCAGACTTCTGGACTTGATGGGCCTTGGTCTGATCCAGCAGGGCCTTTCTTATGTTCTTTATTTTTGTGGAGCTGCAGTGTTTATCAACCAATTAAATCAATTGATTAGCTCTAGATTTTGAAAAATAGAATTACTTTTAAAACATGAAAAACAGGTACTACTGAAGAAGAAGGATTCCCCCTTCTCTCCCACCCAGGAGAGAATACCTCTTCTAAGACTGGTTCTAATGTGATATGTGTGGACATCATCTAAAAATAAAACAAACCTTTTCTTTAGAATTGTTTGTTCTCTTGCAGATAATGCAGATTTAATCAATTAATTCATGCAATTAATCAAGTAAGATGTTTTTTAATTTGGTGACGGTCTGAATGTACAGATTTTTATTGTCAGTTCTGTTATTTGCAACTATTTAATGATGTCAGAGCCAAACAGCATGTTTCTTTATGATACCTAAAACAGTTTTCTGGAAGGATATAATGGTGCTTGGTGTATTTTGTTCTCCTGTTTTTCTCCATGAGCCTTTCTTCTGTGTGATAGTGGTGACTTAGAGAAGGCTCTTAAAGTTTCTAGAGGTGGATTAATTATAGCCTACTTTTGTTCTCCTCATCAGCAGTGTGAGTGGCAATAATTCATATAGTGTTGAAGATGGCTCAAAGTATAATGATACAGACAAGTGCTGGGGCCCAATCAAACGGATTGATGCTTACAGAATTTATTTGGTGAGTGTCCACAGCTAAGATTTCTGGCTGAATTTTACATTCTTTTCTGAGTAACTGTTTCTAAAGTGATTCTTACGCACTCTGCGCTTAATTCTAAGTTATTCTGCCCTTGCTGTCTTTCCTTCCCCTTCTCCAGCTTTTGCAGAAAATCAGCAAATCATGTGATTTAGGTGCTATCCTAAGCAAAGTTACACCCTTGTAAGCACATTGACTTCAGTGGACTTAAAAGGGTCTAACAATGCTTAGGAGAGCACTGTTTGACTCACTTGTACTGAACAGCCATCTGTAGTCCACCTAACCATAAATGAATACTTGCATCAGTGTACTGAGCAATCAAAGGTAATGTGACATGGCTGCTCCTATTCTAACCTCATTGGGTAGTTCGTTTGGAGTAGATTCAAAGTGCATATGGAGGTATGGTGTCTTATTTGTTTTATTTAGTTACTTGCTGATAGCTTTCCCACTTTTCTTTCCGTCGTGCCGCTCTTCCTGAGTGCTGTAATAATCAGTCCCCGTCCCCCCCGTGTTGGGTAAAGTCATGAGGGTCTCATAAAGCCATGGACGTTTATGTTAGAATGCATCTTGAGATACGGCTCACTTAATTCTTGCCTTGTTATCCGCAGTGTGTGTGCTGAGATGACTTTAGTGTTGAATACTTCAGCTGTTTAAATAAGGCTGAACCTTGTATGTTCGGCAGGTTTCCAACCAGTTGCTTCCCACCCATTAAGAAAGCAGTTCGACTCTGTTGGTCTTGTTTCACTAGCATTCCAGTGAGTATTAGGATTTTCTCTGACCTGCATGTCTGTATAGCAACTGGGTGCTCTGGAGCATCCGTGTGAGAAACCTGCATAGGCATATGTAGCAGTTACAAGATACCATTCAAGAGCAAAGGATTTGGGGTAAGAAATGGGAAAGGTTTTTTTTTTTCTGAATGTAAAAACCAAGCGGAGAACTCCAGAACAAGAATCAAAGATGAAAAATCAATCTTGCAGTTGAAGGTAAACAAAATTGGGTGGCGGGCTGGAAATTACCTGGAGCAATATCCAGTTTTCATTTGAGGCTGCTCACCTTGGAGGAGGAAAGTGGGGGCTTGTGTGCTGGTTGGACCGTTTCCCTGAGTAGCACACTTTATTATTGTTTTTTAGTAATAATGCTGAAGCAGGAGCGAGGCCTCAGGAATATTAGCAAATGTCACCGTCTGGTTAATTATTTAAAAGAAATATTATTGCTTTATTAAACTGCATCTGAGGCCTGTTTCTTCAAAATTTCTGCATGATTGAAGATTTCCTCACTGAATTTCAATAACTCTTTGACTCACCAGAAGGAACTCATCAGGAAAGGCAGACATGCATTAATTACTGCCTGCATCTCCCAGATATTGCACTTATAACTCATAAAGATAATTGTCATTAGCCAAAGATTTTTTTTTTTTAAAAAAACCTACCAGCTATGTGCAAGTATTAGATTTGCAACTCTGAACGGGCATATTCCATGACACTTGTATTTGCTTGGCTTTTTAAAAATTATTATTTGAAGGCAGTATTTTCATGGCAGGTCTGTAGCAGTATTAATTCTCTGTCTCTGTGACTTGGTCAGAGTTGAGTACTGTTTTTTGTTGCTAATTTTAGCCCTGCCATACAGATAGCTTCCATGTTCTGTGTATAGCATCTGCAATACTCCTCTGCACACATTTAGCAGTTTAAAAAGTGGGTGAAAACTATTTTGATCAGCCTTAATCTGTCTTGTCTTCAGGCAATTCTGTTGTCGCTAGGTTTTTTTTTTTTAATTATTTGCTGAGTTAGGCATGTAAAAGAAGGGATCATATGTTTGTTTGAAAGCTGGATGCCCCTTGACCATGGGTATTTAATTTGCTAAACTGTTACCATTGAGCATGAGTGAACCTCCAGCCGGAAGGGATGTCTGCTTCATTGAACTGGAAGGTGGGATAGCTTCAGAACTGAGAGGGAGGAGGCCACAGAGGACTGGACAGAAGTGCTGTGAGCTGAAAAATGGAGGGACAAGAGACTAGGTTATAGTTTAAAATTACTAGCAAAATATATAGTTATTGGTCTTTAGTAGTTGCAGCGGTATTAGTAATAATCAGTGGCATAGTTTGTTTATTTAGAAAATTTATATGCTGCCTCTAGTCTCTAGAGACCTTCTTGAGGCAGCTAGAACTGCTGATCCTGCTAGTTAGGATTTTTTGGAACCTAGAGAAGGCACATTGTTGAACTTACTCTCCTTTTGCATGTGCACCAAGCAAATATGTTGTTTTAAAAGTGTGCATACCCAGTCCTACCTTCCCTGCCCCCATGAAACTTTGGTAAAATGTAAATGCTGTCAACACACTGTGGAAGTATTCAGTATATTTTATACCATATACAGAATGAAACGTCAGATTTTACCTTTTCCTGGGTAGTGATGTTTTTCCTCTGCAAGCTGGGCTACCTCTAAGTAGCCTAACTTGGGGCTGGGGTCCTGGCTTGGTCATTGGCCTGAGTTGCCAAGAACTGCTTACGTTTGTCCACCAGGCCTTGCTGCTGCCCTGAGGCAGCCAGAGCTGCATTCACAGAACACTCAGTCGTTGCTGAATGGGGGTGCAGACATACTTCCAAGCTTCTGCTCCTGTTAGGGAGAAGGTTGCACACATAAATCTGGTACAACAGCAGTGCTCAGGAAATGCTTGTGGCAGCTGCACCATGCTGGTGAATCCCTAGGGTTGCTAGGCTCTGGGGCAACCACCCCACCATGCCCACTGGATGCTGTGCCGTTGGTAATACTTTTTTCTCATGCAGAGGGATATTGCTTAAACTCATAAAGAATTTGACTGCAAAGCTAGGAATCTCATTTAAATGCTTGAAATAATTTCTAATTTTTTGACAACTGCTCATGGTATTCTGCTTCTGAAGTTTTGTACAGGTTTTTGGGGGAGCACCTTGTTCGGTGGGTTGAACAGTTGCCTCTAAAGAGAGGGAACTTGGAAGTGAACTGAACCCACAGAGCTTGTTGTGTTATCATCTGGATTGAGGCAATTTTGTACAGAAACTGAATGAATGAAGGTATACAAAAGGGGCCTCGAATTCCGTTGTAATCCTCTAAAATTCTGCTTGATTTCTGTTGTTTTTATGTACATATTACTTTGTTTACATTCTAGACCTTTGCACAGAATCATCTTGGTTCTTCAGGAGGAATAGTTTAGGATCATATTCCTCCTGAGCAAAACACCAGACGAATGCAGTAAAGACCAAGATCATATTAAAATACTTAATCACAGTGGCAAGAATAGTGTTAGCATCACTGTGGAAAACAGATAAAATACCAAAAATCGAAACCTGGATTGACAAAGCGTACGAATTTATAACTATGGCACACCTGACAGAAATATTACAAAAAGACACTCAAAGACCAAACAAAGATAAATGGAATTCCTTCTATGAATATATCAAAATCAAGAAATAACAATAAAATCTTATGAACAATATGAAAGCTAAGTGGACGACCAAATATATTATGTTAATAAGTGAGGGTAATTTGAACTTTATAAAGGGGTACAACTATACATACATATATATACATATATATATATTTTCTACGCAATGCTGTTTGATGAACGATTAACTGATGGTTTATCTGATGGATTTTTCCCTTTTCCTTTTCTTTTTTTCTGTATCTCTAATTAACACTGAAAACTAATAAAAATATTTATATAAAAATAAGAATCATCTTGGTTCTTCAGGCCCTTTTCCAAAAAGCAAATAACTTGTTTCCTAAACTCTAGGGTTTCCCCACTTCTTTTTTCTTCTGATAATATTGGAGCACTCTGCATGGCTGAAATAGAACCTCTAAGGCAAGCTAGTTTTTGGGGAGGAATGAAGATTTCCAATCTGATGTTACTTGGATGTCCTGTTGGGTACAAAGGGAATTCTTAGCAAGTATGGTTAGAATGTTGGTCAAAGAGAGAGTGGATCCCATACAGGGCTGCTGTCAGCATACCCTGAGATGGGGCAGCTGCCAGGGCCCAGGGCTCCTGGTGGGGCCCACTGCTGTCTACATGCCCTTCCCCATCTGTTTGCTTGAAGTGCTCTGCCACCCATGCTCACAGCTGCCCAGCATCACTAGGGAAACCTGTGTGGCACACAGAGGTGGCACTTCTGGTGGCCACGGCAGCAGCACTCACCAGCCAGTGCAGTGGGGGAAAGGGTGTGCAGGCGGTGCAAGCCAAGTGAGCATGGGCAGTGGGAGAAGGAGGGAGGCACACAGATGGGGGTGAGAAGATATGGAGGGGATGGGCAGGTCGCAGCCTCCGGGCCCTGTCTACCCAGGGCCCTCAAAACCTGGAACTGGCCCTGATCCCATGCTTTTAAAATTGTGCAAGCTTCTTCAGAAACAGTAATATTTGAATTCTTTGTAATACTTTGATTTACAAACAAACTCTCTCTTAAGAATCAGAAAACATTAAACTTTCACTTCTACCAATTGTGATACATATTTGAATTCATACACCTTAGTTTATGGCTGTACAGGTAACAAAAAAAATTAAAAGGTATTTTCGTCTTTTTTGCCCAGTTCTTTCTTTTTCTTTCCAGTTCTTTTTTTTAAAAATTTTTGTGACAGTACTGGGTTTAATTGAGCATTTTTCATCTTAAATATAACAGTTTCTTGGAAAAGCCTTCCTGTCTCCTTTGTGTTTTGTTTACTTCCTCTCCGTTGAAATAATAACTTTTAAACGTGGCATCTTGGGGCTGGGAAAGGGGCGGAGATAGTGCCTGACATAAAGCTCTATTTCCTGATTTAATGTCCCAAAAGTCCTTTGGAAACAGTCTCTGTTCCTGTGCTTCATGAATAAAAGTAGAATGCCATCTACGTAATGAGAATATTTAGACAGATTAAGCTGCTCTCTGATGAGTTGCCTTCCTGTGCAGCATTTTTAATATGGCTCTGCAGACTCCAGCACATCCAAGTGTGGCTGCATTGTCTGCACACCGTCTACTGGGCTTACATTAACCTTCGTCCTGCAGAAATTTCAGTGTTATATCATTTCTCTTGTAAATCACCTTTGAAAGTACAGTCTGGCAAAATAAATAGGTAATGGGAAACCATGTTGTTGATGCTCAAATCAATCTTCTCCCTCCTCCCCCTGTTATACCATTTTATGCTCAATTCTGTGTTCATTATTTTGGGGAAGCAGATGGGTTTTGAAAGTAAGATATGTGCATTATTAGTGGGGGGGGGGGTTGTAAACCAGCTAGAGGATATGCTGGCAGTGGTGGCAATTCTGTTTGGCCTGGTAACCCTGACAGCACTGGTTGTTGGAGGTGATATTCTATTGGGAATTTTCCTCCTGTTAGATAGTTTAAAATAGTCTTTCTCACAGCAGGTAGAAAACCTTGGAGTACCATTGGCTCCTCAATTGTTCTTTGAGAAAAAGGTGTAGACTGTGGCATGGAGTGCTTCCCCTCCTCCCGCCCCCGCTTTCTGACATGGTGTAGTGGTTAAGAGCAGTGGGCTCTAATCTGGAGAACCCAGATTGATTCCCCACTCCTCCACATGAGCGGCGGACTCTAATCTGGTGAACCGGGTTGGTTTCTCCACTCATCTTCATGAAGCCAGCTGGGTGACCTTGGGCTAGTCAGAGCTCTCTCAGCCTCACCTACCTCACAAGGTGTCTGTCGTGGAGAGAGGAAGGGAAGGAGATTGTAAGCCTGTTTGATTCTACTTAAAGAAAGGTAGAGAGAGTTGGCATATAAAAACCAACTCTTCTTTAAGGAACCATTCTGCATTCTATATTCCGCTTATCTGTCCACATGATCCATGCTACCATAACACCAAGGGCTGATTACTGTCATGTCCTCTACATGGGTCCACCCTTGAAAATGTCTCAGAAACTGAAATGGTACAAAATGCAGCTGCTTTTCTGCTTGCTTAAACAGGTAGATTTGAGCATATATTGCCATTGTTGAAGACACTGCAAGGCTTCCAGTGTGTTCCCGGGTCCAGTTCAGGGTGTTGGTTATTACCTTTGAAGATTGTGATGAGTGAGGGACATGTCCACATGTCTGAGGGTGTGCCTCTCCAGATATAGACCCGTGCACATACTTAGGTCTGTAAATCAAATTCTTTCATCCATTAGTGTGATTAACTTCAATGTTCTCTGTGGATGCACCTCATTTATGAAACAGTATTCTTGAAGAAATCTAGCACATTCTGAATCTCTTGTCCTTCAATATGGCATGGAAGACCTAGGAATTTCATCAAGTCTTTTGTTGATAGTTACTTGGATGCTGCTGTTGGTGGCTCTTTGGACATCTGAGCGCTATGTGAGTGGCACTAAGTTGAACATTGTGTGGCGGTAGGTAGCAAGGTAGGTAGGCTTTGTGGTTGGGTTCATAAAAGTCAGTCTTGTTTGATTTTTAGTGGTGGTGCTAGCTGCTCTGAGCTTTTGTTTGAAAGAGTTGACATAAATGTTCTAAATAAATTCAAGGCTACAGCAAATAACTTTTATTTTTGCTTTGTTACTGAGGAAAATGGAAGCACAGGATGCACGCAATATCAAAACATTTCTGATTACTAATACTCTCACCTTCTTACTCTCAACTATCCTACGCTCATTTTAAATGCTTCCTGAACCCAGTTGCATCTGGAATGTTAACACACACATAAATGGAGGAGAGGAGAACAAGGTAAGCCGCTTTGGGTCTCCATTGGGTAGAAAGGTGGCGTGTAAATCAAGTAAATAAGTAACTAAACGTAGTAGATGTTGCTTAATGGCTGTTCTAATTAGATTTCTAAAACCAAGGTGACATGAGACAGTTATTTTGAGCCATTTTCTGGACACAACTCATAGAGGTTTGCTTTGCAATCTTGTCAAAATGCATCTCAGAAATCTCAAAAGATTTCCTATGTAATCTCAGGTATAGGTGGACAGGATTTAACATTCAGTGTACTGCGCTTCACTCGTTCCGTATGGTCTTACTCTTGTGGTTGATTAGCAGTGGATTATAGATTTTAGGTTGCTAGAAGAGATTGAAATGCCCGTGAAATTATTTTTAATTGTAGCAGCAGATAGCCGTTCAAGGGGTCTGATCCCAGATGTAGCTCAATAATTGCAAACATCACCTCTGCTCTCTCTCATTCTGTCAGTCTGCTTCCTTCAGGGCATAGCCAGGAAATGGCTGAAGCTCCCAAGATAGAGAAGATGATTGCAGAAGAAAGCATTGCAGAAGGTGCTTTCTCTGGCATAGCTTTGTTCTGTTTGAGGCAGTCTGGTGCATCTGTTCTATTAGGGTCTGGGCTGGGGCTTACTAGCTAATCAGGACAGGGGCCTGGTATCCATGTTTACAGGTTTGCAGATGCTACAGGGAGCCCAGCATGTACAGGCTGAGCGAAGACGGGAGCACAGATGGTTTAATGGAGATTATCCCAGTTGGAAGCATGCTAGTGCAGAGAACAAAATGAGGGCTCACAAGCATTTACCAATTCTCTTTAGAAAGAGACAATGTCACCCCAGCCTGACACATATGAAAATACTGAGGAAGTAGAACTTTGCCTGTCTGATGAGAAGGTAATCCTGAGCCGATCAGATCTCTTTAGATTCACAATATAACCAGAAAGCACCAGATCTGAAACACATGGCTTGCTGGGTGTGCATTTTTCTTGGCCTTCTGTCTCTCTGTTCGGTGCTATCTGAGTGGAGCTTGCATGCCCGTACAGACAACAGCCAATAGCTTCACCACATCTTTCTCATTGTTCTTAGGGATATCTCCTGCCATCACTGGGTGATAGCTGATGTTTGCTATGCATAGAAATGGCACCAGAAATAGATGCTGGTGCTGCTCATTTTCAGTATGTATTATGAAACAAGTGTTTGGTGGAAGCAAAGTCATTCTGGGCGAATAGTACCAACCTTATTGTTTATTTATTAAAATATTTATATCCTGATTTTTCAGGCAGTTTATAAAACTCAATTTAAAATGTACAAAGCAAATCCTCAAAGAATCCCCTATCCTCTAAAAGATACCTCTTGTCTATACCTCACTAAAAACCCTGGCAAGAAAGCCAGTGTGGTATAGTGGTTAAGAGTGTTGGGTTAGTATCTAGGGGACCTGGGTTCGAATCCCCACTTGTGCCATGGAAGCTCGCTGGGTGACCTTGGGCCAGTCACACACACTCAGCGTAATCTACCTCACAAGGTTGCTGTGAGGATAAAATTGAGGAGAGGAGAATGATGTAAAGCACCTTGGGTCCCCACTGGAGAGAAAGGCAGGGTACAAATGAAGTAAATAAATAAATAAAAACTCCTGCAGTGCCTCTTGAGCATTTATAGATATGGCACATCCCTCATCTCCTCAGGGAGCCCATTCCACAAAATGGAAGCTGCAACAGAAAAGACCGGTTGATGTCAGGTGGACTGCACTGAGTATGTGTTTTGGGGAGGGGGACTAACAACAGGAGCATATTGCATGATTTGCTGTTAAACAATTATTGGTCTACTCATGCTATGAGGCAAGAAACAGGAGGAGAAGGGATAGGTTTGTAAAGAACAGGGTATCTTAAACTGAAAATGAGATTTCAGGTTGCACCAAGGGCTGCTGGGACAGAGGCGGCGACGACGACAATGACTGTTCTCCCTTTGACCATATAGAACCCACTGGTGCTCTTGATCTGCCTGTTACCAAATGGTTGGCGGCCGTGTAACCCTCATAAGCAAAGTGGTAAAAGGTCCACTAGGATGACCATATCCAGTTGAGGTTCTATTGAGCCTGTACCTGGTAGTGTAAAGGTAAAGGTAGTCCCCTGTGCAAGCACCGGATCATTCCTGACCCATGGGGTGACGTCACATCCTGATGTTTACTAGGCAGACTTTGTTTACAGGGTGGTTTGCCATTGCCCAGTCACCTTCCCTTTACCCCCAGCAAGGTAGGTGCTCATTTTACCGACCTTGGAAGGATGGAAGGCTGAGTCAACCTTGAGCCGGCTACCTGAAACACTCCTGTCGGAATCGAACTCAGGTGGTGAGCAGAGCTTTTGACTGCAATACTGCAGATTACCACTCTACACCATGGGGCTCAGAAGTGTACACCGCCTAAAATTAATCTTAATTTTCTAATCTATGAATTGTTGTGCTTTACATTTGCTCTAGAAGGGACCTACCGTATGTGTTGTAGAGGTAGATCCAGGTTACGGCTGGCTTGAATATTTCCAGAAACCACTACTGCTTTGTCCCAGGATGCTTTGATGTAACATGAGCTCTTCTTGCAGCAAGCATCATGTGATCTAGTTACATCTGCATAACATTTCTTTCATTCTATTTTAACATTGCTATCTAACGTTGCAATCCTACGGACAGTTTCCTGGGAGTAAGCCCCACTGAACAGACCTGAGTAGGATTCTGAGTAGACCTGCTTAGGATTGTACAAGTCTCTGATGGCAGTCTGCCTTCCTTCTATATTAATGCTAATTGGCATGGCTATTATCACTGTTTAACCCCAGTGGCACTTGTGCAGAGGGCAAGGCTAGTTGAATGAAGCTTTTCCAGAGAGACAGTTTTTATTGCAGCTATTCCATCTGGCTCTAAGCAAATGCATACTCTCCCCCAAAGTACTTTGATCTGGAGAGAGCAAAGACTGCCTTAGAGATTAAATGAAATCTTCCCTGCTGATATGGCAGAGCTCAAGTCATATACCAGTTATTTAATCCTGTATAAAAGAATAAAGCGTTTGCACACATGTGTCAAGGAAGCCATGACTGCATCAAACTCTCATACAGTGTTTACTGCATATTTTTCGCAATCATATACATTTCTGTCAAGTATTACTGAAAAGATGTGGTTAGCCAGCAATGGAAATGAGGACCATCTTGCTGGAACTCATAAAATGGCCTTTTGGCTAAGATCAAGTGTAAAAATGGCCCTGGGGTGTGAGAAACTGGTATCTTTCCTGCCCTAGTGACACACACAAAAAAGTAGCCATTCTACATGGCAATTGGATGGGAGTCTTCCAGGCTGAATGCACCTTGTGAAGTCAAAGAATGCACAGTTCATTTCTCCTACATCTGAAGTAGTGTTCACCTAGGTCCTGTTACTCTGTTTCATAGGCTTTGTACCGAGGAGTAAAAAGGTTTCTCAAAAGTGTAGACTACTGTTGCAGGTCTGGTAGTCTAATGTTTTTCAGAACTCTCAAGTGGTGTGAGGATCCGTCCCCTCGGGCCCCGCCTCTTAGCCCCGCGGCCTGGCCGGCTTGACTTGGAGAGGGCTTCCTTTGGCCTCAGAATGGGCCTCCTGAGAGGATTTCCTTTCCTCCTCTTCAGCCCACGGTCCGTTCCTGCTCCTCTGAGCCACACCAGCTCCAGGGACGCCCGACACCGCTTCCTCCCTGGCCTTCCACCCCCTCCCCGTCATATAGCCAGCCAGGCCCTCTGGGGTTCCACCCCTTTCCCACCTCCCCTCCTGTCTGACAGGGGCTCCACCAATCAGCCCCTGGCAGCTCCGTCCATCCGCCCTCCCCCTCAGGAGGGCTGCGGCCCCGCCCCAGCTGATCGGTTTCTCGTGCTCTGCCGCTCCCGCTCCCGTCCCTTCGCCCCTCCGGCCCTTCCCCGCCCGGCTCCTCCTCTGCCGGGGGACTTCGCCCCAGCGCCTGGGCCGGCGGAGGCGTCGCCCTGCAAACCCTGCCAATACCGGGCGGCGTTGCCGAGTCGCTCGGCCCCAGCCCTCCCGGCCAGGCCGGCAGTTCTCCCGGGGCTCCCGCGGGCTGTGGCACTGTCGGCCCTGCCCCCTTTTCCCCATCCGGCTTCGCCTCCTCCTGCCCGGTAAGTGCGCTGCCGGGCAGTCCCGCGCCCGGGGCTAGCCTGGGCGCGGGACAAGTGGGGAGTTCAGACTCTATGTGACAGGTGTGGGCAGGGAGATCTAAGCTGATCAACTGTTTCAGCATAAGTCTGCATATTTAGAAATCTTTAGAGACTGCACTTTCCAAGGACGCCGTGAAGGAATACAGTTGAGGGAGCTTCTTGTGCCAAAGTGTGGCATAGGTTGGTTAAAAATCAAAACCTGCATTATTAAAATGTATAGCTATATTCCAAATCACTGTACTCTGTAGTATAAACATTTTAAATGTTTTACTTTGTTAATTGTTTTTCATTATGCATTTTTCTCCTCAAATTCCTTTTCCAGGACTGGAGCATGTTTCCCCAAAACAAGCCAGTGTCTATTTTATTAGACAGGTAGTGGAGTGGGGCTACATGAACAATTAGTCGAGGAAAAGAATGATAGCTGTTGTTTTGTAACCAGATAAAATGCTGATTGTTGAAAATACAAGAAATATTCACTTAAGCACAACCTGGCATAGAGTGTACGCACTTAAGCCCATTGAAATAAAGAGGCTTAAGTGGCCTTAATTCTGTGTTTACTTGTGGCCTTTAATGCTTCCAACACCTATTAGAAATGATAGTGTTGATCAAAATATAATTTGAAGCACATAAAGGTGAATGACTAGAGAATTATAAGGACACATCTTGATAATGTTGATTATAAGGACACATCTTGATAATGTTGATCTTCTATGAGAGGCTTGTTCAGTGCTATGTGTGTTCTTTGTCATGTTATCAGGCAACATTGGCTAGTGACATAGATTATCTGATGAGCAAAAAAGTTTTTAACAAATGTACAGTGCCAGCTATACCAGCATCATCTCAAGCAAATTGAAGAGGAGCAAGCATGGGGTAACTTCCCTAGTTGTAAGAGGTTGTTTATAACTGTGCTGGTCCAAAAGCAAAATTCACAACCAAGAACACAATCCATTTGTAATACTTTTCATTAGAACCAACCTAATGACACAGAACAGTGTGTGAGTTTTTGAGTTCTCTACAACTCTTCATTAAGCTGGATTTTTTAAAAAGTATTAAAAGGGTATGACTTGCAAAGTAAAAATAATACAGTAAAATCATAAAAACAAAAGCAGAATAGATCTCAGTATTGGAACAAGCAAGGACCACAGCATTCAGCAGCAGCCTAAAAGGATATTCATTAAACCATCCTAAGGTTACGAGCAGACCAAAGGAAGAAGAAGAAGAGTTGGTTTTTATACCCCGCTTTTTCTCTACCTTTGAGTCTCAAAGCGGCTTACAATCGCCTCCCCTTCCCCCAACAGGCACCTTGTGAGGTAGGAATCTGAGAGAGTTCTGAGAACTGTGACTGGGCCAAGGTCACTCAGCAGGCTTCCTGTGGAG
This sequence comes from Euleptes europaea, assembly GCF_029931775.1. NCBI lineage: Eukaryota > Metazoa > Chordata > Lepidosauria > Squamata > Sphaerodactylidae > Euleptes > Euleptes europaea. The sequence goes on along the minus strand of NC_079312.1, from coordinate 129,369,667 downwards.
GTGTGGGGAATCAAATCCAGTTCTCTAGATTAGAGTCCACCACTCTTAACCACTATACCAGGAGCTGGATGAAGTCATCCAGAGATTTGGGCTGGGCTGTTACCAATGTGCAGATGACACTGAGTTTATGTGGGCTAATAAACAGAAGGTTAATCCTGACAAGATGAAACTGCTACTGGTGGGTGGAAGGTCTGACCTGGGATTTAAGGTGCCACCCATTCTCAATGGAGTTGCAGTTGCCTTTGAAGCAACAAGTCCATAGTCTGGGGGTGCTCTTGGATCCAAGCTTGCTGATGGATAAGCAGATGGCTGCTGTGACTAGAAGTGCCTTTTACCAACCTCAAATGGTTAGCCAACTGCCAACTGTGGCCTTTTCTGGGCCGAAAAGATCTGACCACTGTTGTAAATCCCCTAATTATTTTTAGATTTGATAGTACAATGTGCTATACATAGGGGTGCCCTTGTGAAGTGTTCAGAAATTTCAACCCATGCAGAATGCTGCCACTAAGATGTTGACTGGAGTGGATCATAGGTACCATATCATGCCAGTCTTAGCCCATCTACATGAGCTCCTAATTTGTTTCTGGGCACAATTCAAAGTGCTTGTGTTGACTTGTAAAGTGGTATATGGTTTGGGACCGATATACCTGAAGGACTGCCTTATGAACCTGCCCAATCACTATGGTCATCTTTGGAGGTCCTGCTTTGGTTGCCCTTGCCTTGTGAGATTAGATGGGTGGCAACCCAAGAGAGCTTTCTTGGTTATGGCACCAAAGCTCTGGAATTCTCCCAAAGGAGATTCATCTTTCCCCTTCTGTTGCTGTCTTCTGCCAGTGGGTAAAGACTTTGTTTCATCTGGCATTCCCTCAGTGATCCCTCCTTCTTAACCAAAGTTTTAATTGCTGTTTTTATGTTGTATATGTATTTTAACTCTGTTTTTTAAATCATTTTAATGATGAGTGTTGAAGGGGGAGTTGATTTTAATGGTTTTAAAATGTGGTTTTATGTTTTAAAATGTAAGGCAGCATACCAATTTTGTAAATAAAATAAAATAAACACACCTTTAAAAGATGGAACCCTTCAAATAAAAGCTTGGGTACAAAAATCGTTTGGTCTGGCACCTAAAGGACTATAAGGTAGGTGCCAGGTGAGCCTCCAGAGGGAGGGCATTCCAAAGACAAGGTCCCACAAATGAAAAAGCCCTGTCTCTGGTTGCCACCTGCCTCACCTTTGCAGGTGTAGGCAAAGAGAGCAGAGCTTGGGAAGCGATCTTAACTAGCAGTCCGAACAGTATGGGAGGAGGCAGGCCTTTAAGTATCCTATTCCCAAATCACTGTAGGGTCTTTAAGGTAAGAACCAGCACTTCAGATTGTGCCCAGAAACTGACAGCCACTATAGAAGAGTAATAAAGTCCCTGTATCCAGTTCCTTACAGTAGCCTGGGCACCACAGTTTGGACCAGTTGAAGTTTTCAAAGGCAGCTTTGTGTAAAGCACATTACATTATATGCATGGAGGAGGCCTGGGCCTTTAACTGTAGCCAGGATCCAGCAACACTCCTAGCTATGAACCAACCCTTTCAGAGGGAGTACAACCCCCTCCAGGATTGGCTGACCCTTCAAGCAGGTTTTGTCATTGACTAACATCACCTCAATCTTATAAGGCTTCATTTATTGTCCCATAATCTTTCCCCAGGCGTTTTTTCAGGACTTCCACAGACCCACCTGAGGCAGCTGTTACAGAGAAAGATAGTTGGTTTCATTTGCATATTCCATTCACGGAGTGAATGTTCACATATTCACCTTGCTTCAGGTCCCTGGAGGGATCTCTTCTTACGAAACTCGAGATTAAGATTTGCTCCCAGCCCCAAATATCCAACACTAAGGGAGTTGGGTCTTTCTAGGCTTCTCCTCATGGGAAGATCCCATGAGTTAATAGGATTCCTCCCCTTTCAGGTTGGGAGGCTACAACAAAATGCCCAAATAAGTCAGAGAGAACTGCCAAGGGAGAAATTTGCAGAGGAATCAGGTAAACCTTTCCCATAGGACTTTTCCTAAACCACTACTAAAGTCATCAGAGTTCTGGCACTAGTAGAGGTCCAGAAGGAAGAAGATGAGCTTTGGTGGGGGGGATGACAACTGTAGGACTCCAATGCTGCTTTCCCACAGGGCACTGTTAAAACCTCATAGTGCTTTCCCCTGCCCCTTTAGCTAAGGCCGGATGGGTGTCATCAGGGCATAGTAAAGTGACTCCTAAACTGACTTATTAATTTTATTCTTTACCTGCCAGTGTCATGGAATGATTATAGACGCCCTCAGTAAAATCACATGAAGCTGCCCTATACCATGTCAGACCATTGGCCCATCTACCCTAGCATTAACTACACTGACTGGAAGCATCCGTTCAGGGGCTCAGACAGAGATTGTTCACATTGCCTGTTAGTTGGAGGTGTAAAGGACTGGACCTGGTACTTTCTTAAAGCAAACCGAGCACTGTCAGTGAGCTGTGGTTCTCTTCCCAAATGATGCCCTAAGGACAGTCTTGAGTGACAATTCAGTAATTCAGTTAGACAGTGATGAGTTGTTTTAAAATTCTTGGAAAGCTATTACCCTTTCCCCCAGAGCTATCAAACTGTAGCCAAACAACCTGGGGTCATATGGGGTATCCTTAAAAGATTAGTGAGATTTTTTAAATTAGAATCTTTATCGGACTGTACAGCATTTGGACAAGGCCATGGCAGTCAACATGACAACATACAAACAGCTGGTTGCGCTACTAAGAAGTGGACTCAGGTTTACATTTATGCAGCTAATGTTTTCTTCACTGGGCCTAAACTTTTTGAAGAGTCTGTAGATCGTAGTGGGGAACGATAACAGACAAGCTGTGCCCACTCTGAAGAAAGAAGGCTAAGTACATTATAAGCCTCATTTTGTGTTGAGTTTCCAGGTCTTCTTCATGCCTTAAACACTTCAGGCACTTGAAAGTGGCAAACTTTCAAGTCAGCAGGGGGGGAAACTGACTTTTAACAATATTCTTCTGCAAGCCATAGAGCAGGGAGGAAAAGCTGAAAAATACCAGAACCGCTCACGTTGAAGTAATAGACATCTCCAACATTTCAGAAGGTCTAGGCTGGATCCACGTTTGATTTTTGGTTGCTGGAGGATGGTTTTCATGGTTTATTACTACTTTCTAGCCCTGTTTTCATACTGAAGTTAATGCAGGCTGAGGATTATATTTTACTGACGGTGAATTACAGTGAATTGCACCTTCCTAACCCCATTGACTTCAGTGTACTTAGAAGAGTGTGGCTTAGTTTAAGATTGCACTGTGATTCTGGTATGCATATCTTGTTCAATTTCTGTTTTCTTTAAATTAATTGCCAAGGAGTTTTCTGTTTTAAGTAGTCATTTGTGTATCTTAGAAAGTAATCCTTTCCAATTATGCACTTTACAGATAATTTCTTCAGACTCCATTGTGATTATAGGTTGCTATCATTAGTATATGCAGAAATGAAATTTTCTAGGGTGGAAATATTTAGTTAGCTAAGCTTTTCCCAGTGTTGAGTCTTAAGTAAGCATTGCCCATGTTACAATACCTCTTTGAATAATAAAAGCTTCAAAACAGTTTGAGATGGCAATTTATTTATTTTTGAATGTATATCCCGCTCTACCCCAACCAAAGTCGAGCGCAGAGCAGCTCACACCATTGACACATCATTACAAACATCAATCAGGTACATTAATAACAAAAACAATTTACACTTAAAACCATAAACCATGAATTCTAAAATCCAGTCGACACATGATTTATAGCATACGGGGCAGCAGCCAGCCCTGAGGGGGATGGTCAAGGTCCCAATCAGTCCAAATCAAATGAAGGAAGAAGTGGGGGAGGGAGGCCAGCCATGATGGAAACCGTTGCTGCCCTCAACCGTAGGCCTGGAGGAACATCTCAGTCATCTTTGCCATTTTGTCAGTTTTAACAGGGAGGTAATAACTACAACAAATAATTTTCAGCACCATAATTTGACCTATTTGACCAATTCAAACCTGTTTAAATTTTTCAAGAAATGGAGACTTTCAGCAAGTGATCATCGTTTGCTGATCAAATTTATCAGCATTTTTATTAATACTGGTTGAGAGTAGAGGCATTTCTAGTCTCTGGCCCAGGTTTGGGAGCAAAGGATGAGCCCTCTCATTGGTGATGTTTGCAAGGGAACCCTGCCTGGTAACCAAAAGGTGCTACTCCTGATCTATCATAAGTCCACAGACAACAGGAATTGATAGTAAGTCCAAATTTAGTTTTTGAATGGGAACATCTGCACTTCCTAGCATGGATTCTCAAAATGCTAAGGACTATTGGAAGATATTCCATAACTAACTATGCTTTTCCATTTCTACCGGTATGCACAACCATTTCTGCCATGTAAGAGTAGTTCCTGGTTTTTAGTTTTCAGTTATTATATGGGAGAGTTTTCATAGAATTCCTGATTTCTAGGTGTAGCTGTGGGGGAACAGGAGAATAGGTAAAATGATTTGAAGCTAGTCTCTCTTTGACTCTTTGGGACTGATGTTCAAATGATTCTTTGCCATAAAGATGTGCCTTTTAATAGCTTGTGATTTGTGCTTAGATTACAGAAAGGAAGATCTCTCAACTCTTCAGTGTCTACTTGCTTTTGGTGCTTCTACAATATATAAATAAACTAAAGACCATGTACAACTCACTCAAGTTCCAGTGTTAAGTCTAAGCCAAGCTAATCCATATGTTATGCTGATGGGAAGAGTGTGGGGGACAGTAAGATGAAAAAGATAGATACTTAACAGGAGCAGGTGACACAGGTTGTCCCCAAGGACTGAGACTGCTGAACTGCAGAACCAAACAGTTGGAGGTCCCAGGCAGCAGCTACACACCTAGTAAAAGCGAAGGTATGGCTGGAAGAACTCCATTTGGGGGGCAGAATATATTAAGAAACATTATAGACTTTCTGTCAGGAAGAAGAAAAGAATACATAGGAATCCTACAAGCTTGGTGAGGGAAAATCAGATTAAGAGATTTCAAGATCCTGTGTTTGAACCAATGTTTAATTGTATACATATGCTGTTGGAAGCCGCCCCAAGCTCAACTTGCATTGGGAAGGGGCAGAGTATAAATTGAATTAATAAATAAATAAGATATAAACCTAAAGTTTTCTTTAAAGGTTCATTTTGGAGGTCTATACTTGAATCTGTCGTCTGTTCATAAAATTATATTCAGAGATAATTTTAGAGTGAATAGAAATCTAATTTTAGCTTGCAGGTTCCTATTTTAGCATTATATACATGTGAAGATACGTCAGAGCCACAGAAAGAGGTTGCTTTTGATTTCGTCCTGATAATCTGGAGTGGGGTTCGGACAAAGACAAGAAATGTATAGATCATATCCACCTAAGGGAATAATCCAACGGAAGTGCTGTCTCTTAGTTGCCAAATTGTTATCCAAGGCAGGGACTTATAAAATTGAAGTACAAGCAGAGTTGAAAGGCAATCGTATAGTAATCCCAAAAGCACGGTTGTCACACTATGTAGTTTTTTCCACATGTGGAGCATCTTAGCCTTTAGTCAACTGTTAATATGCACCTTTTCTGGAACATTTTGTCAACTTTTGAGAATAAACCTCGCCTTGCAGAGTAAATTTGGATTATTTAACTTTATTATTACTACACACCAGTGCTGGTGGGTGTTGTTTGCTTTTCCTGACTTCCTTTGTTTTGTTGCAATTAGAGGGTATAGAACTGGAAGTCAAGGAGGTACTAAAGTGATTACAAGATGTGTGTGTGTGTGTGTGTTAAGTGCCGTCAAGTCGCTTCCGACTCATGGCAACCCTATGAATGAAAGTCCTCCAAAATGTCCTAACTTTGACAGCCTTGCTCAGATCTTGCAAATTGAAGGCTGTGGCTTCCTTTATTGATTACAAGATACCTCACCATAAATAGTTTGGCAAGGAAGAATTAAACAGCAGTTTCGTTAGAAAACTGGCAGCATCTCTCTGTTATCATTGCTTACTTTTCACAAGATATAGAAACAGTGGAAACCTATCTTATCACTGACGCTGACTTTTGGCTATCATTCTGTGTCTATGTGTGCTAATAACCACAATTCTTGTGTCAAAGAACTTCTTGAAAAATCTTGTCGCCTTTTTTAATTTAACAGGGAAAAATTGGGTTGAAACCCTCAGAGTGTAATTATTGTTTAAAATGTTCTGGTTTGATAAAGCTGAAGATTAAAGATTTAATCTACAGCAAAGGTGACATCCCAGACAAGAGCAATTCATACCTTGGTCATAATACCGCTCTAGCGAGAACATCCCTCAACTTTGAGTGAACCAAGCAATTTGTAATCCTTGAGCCATTCATTGTTGGGCCTGGTCTCCACATGCAGCAGAATGAAGTGACAGAGCACTGAGGTGATAGAATGGACTACTTCTGACTATAGGGAAAGGATTACATTTTTCAAACAATTTCAAATAATTCCTGTTAAGAAGAAAACTAACACAGCATATAAAGAACTGGGCTTTCTCCCTGATCATAAGGTGTGTGTGTTTCATTTATAGCAGTAGTTCCCAACCGGTGGTCCGCGGACCCCCAGGGGTCCGCGAGAACTAAACCAGGGGTCCGTGAAACAAAGTTTACCACCAGGGGTCCGGCACGCAGCTCTCTCCCTCTCTCTCAGTTGAGCCGTTTGTGGGGAGGTTTTGCCTTGGATTTGCCACTCAGATGCACGTTTTCCCCATCCAGATTCTCAAAAAACTGCATGGGGGGTTATTGGCCATCTGTGAATGGGAGGTTTTGCCTTGGATTTGCCTTTCAATAAAAAGTTGTTTGTATCATTGAAAGCTCTGCTATTGTGTTTTTCTTTTAAGGCAAAAGATGTTAACATATGAGTAGTTTTTTCTAAACTAAAACCTCAGTATTCAGGTTAAACTGCCGCATTGGCACTCGGAATTTTTATTTTGAACCTTGGGGTCCCTGCACCGAACAAAAAAGTTCTAGCGGTCCCTGGTCAAAAAAAGGTTGGAAACCACTGATTTATAGGAAGGTTTTACATGGGAGAACATTAAAAATATGACTCTGTCCCCAGCTGCATTCAAGATTCTACCACCTCAATCTGCTGCATCTGTAAACCAGGTCTTGGTCTCTTGAAAAACACTTAGTAGAAAAAGGAGAAGTGCAGGACAAGGAGATCATACCAACAGCCACCCATGGTCTGAGAGAGTTTGCCTAAGCAGCCTCCCCTTTCCTTCCCAGTGAATGCTTAAAGACTAGTATTGCTCTAAGAGGGAACAGTGTAAGAGGAGAAACATAGCCGGGAAGCTTGTAACATTGGCTAGTTACTGTGTTTTTATATTATGTTATTTTAAAATATTTGAATAGAAAGCTTTGAAGTTATACCTGTTAGAAGGGCTGATTCAGGTGTTTCACATTTGAGTTTAAAAATTCCCAGAGTTGGCATAATGTTAAATAGGTGCTCTGTGTTCATCATGTATGGCTAAGCATGGAATAGTATGCAGAATATGTTAGTTTCAATAACAAAAATATGAACACTGTTTCCCTATGAACTGAACAAGCTCCAAGGAGGGAAAACGAGACTATTGCAGCATGAGCATACAATGTGTCCCATGCATCTCTGACGAGGACTTTTTTTTGTAACTGAAAAAGGCTCAGATTCGAACTGGAATTTAAGTTGTGCTCTTTGCTGAACCATAAATAAGTAATCAACAAATGAGACTTGTTATAGTTAAATCTTCTTTTCCCCAATGACTTATTTACAGCTCAGCAACTAGAGGGATTGGAGCAGAAAGAACAACAAATTGTTTTGGGCACAATTAATTCCCCTTTTTTATTTTCTGTGTATGTGTGTATGTATGTCCATCTTTTAACTAACATGCAGTAACCATTCACCATTCACCATGCTAATATTTTTAGATGTCAGCATCATAGCAGCTATCACTGGTCTTAGTTTTTATCGTTTAAGCCTTTTAAAGGTGTTTAGAGAGAGCTGCTGAGACTGATACTGTCTTCTGTTTTGCATGCTTTGTATCGCAAACTGAAGGACACTTAGATTCTAGTTCTCGTGAAGAGCCATCTGGTGCTTTTGCCGAAGATCAGAATTTATCCTGAAGGGAGGTGCATGTTAGCTGTCACATACTGTAAAGACCAGGCAGATGGCAGTCAAGATTGGAAAAGGGCAAAGGGCGCCACATATTGGGATAAATTGGCAAAATTGGACTTTACTACTATAATTAGTGAGTTATAGAATTTAGTTTTAATATTTTTATATTTTACTGTTAATAGATATTTTTAAAACTGTTTAGACACTTCTACGGAAGTCGGGTGATGGGTCACTTTTGTAAGGTGGGTGGAGGGTTGAAGGGTATCTTGATTCTTAAATCTTATAATTTTATAATCAAGAATGTATTAATCAGTATATTTAGATACTCTTCTGTAATTTCTTTTTTAATTTTTGTTTATTATTATTATTGTATTTTTATGTTATAAAAATAAAAAAATTATATATATAAAAAAAAGATTGGAAAAGGCATTCCTGAGAGCATTGATCACATGAGAGGCCGCTATAGCCACTTGCTTATGGGTTTAGAAGTTGCAAATAGGCGTGCCAACCAAAAGGTCATGACAAAACACACATAATGGTTTTTGGAGCATTAGGCAGAAGCCTCATGTTTTCTTCCAGGTAACTGATACACCCTAAGGCACAATTCGACCAGCTCCAGCAGGACTTTAAACGCCCTTTTACTTACCGGCAACTAGACCCAAAGCTCATTACTAAGCCTTTGGGTATCTCTGACCTGGAGATAAGGCTGCAGGATGAATAGCAAGGGGGAAAAACTGAGCATCTTTTTGTCAGAAGCATGTCTTGGTTCACTGGCTTTTATTATTGTTTAAACAACTGCTGCCAATCTTAGTCATTCATCACATCTCCACAACTATCACAATGTGTTCATATCCTTCCATTGAAGTAGTCTTGGCTGATAGCTGCTTTCCCCCCTCTGTTGAAGTGCCTGCGTCCTTTCTGCTCCTGTAAAGGTCACTTGCTTGGGAGCGCTAATTCAGCTAGAGTTATGTGTTACTCTTAAGACATCACTGCTTGTGGGAATGGTTTTTACTTCCCCGGTCTCTCCCCCACCCCAGTTGTGCCCAGGAAGTATTTCCCAGTGAAATTCTTTTGCTTATTAAATATTTGATTTGTACTTCGTTGCACTGTCAGACTCTGTGCCACTCTCTTTTGAAAAGAACTGTCGTCTGTAGAGCAGTACCGATTTTGAAATCAGCACTGCTGTCCTTGCAAGACTGGCTCTGTCCCTTCTTATAGGAATCTAACCCTTGTAAATCTTTATCTGTATGGATTTTCTCGTAGTAACTCACCTTCCAGTCTTGGCCCTTGCAGCCCGATGGCTCAGCCCAGTACTTTGGTTTCAAATATGAAATGGTGCCAGGTGGATTCCTGGATCGGATGGCTTCAGAAAAGCAATGTGTATGGGAGGCATTTAAAGGCCAACTTCAAGACCTCCCCAACTGAGTAAGCTGCTCTTCTGCTCATTCTCACACCAGCCTGCAGGCAGAGGGTAATGCAGAGAGACAAGCTGTCTCTTCATCCAAATCCTCCCCTGTCCTATTATGCTCCATGGCACCAAGCTTCTAGTTTATTCTTGACTGGAAATACAACCTTCCGTTAAAACCTCCTAACCATTGCTACCTCATCCTCTTGTGTACTGGGTTGGTATACCTTAAGCTCAAAAGCACTTGCATGTTTTTGAGCTTAAGGTATACCAACCGCTCTGAGCCCGACCTTCAGGTTGGGGAAGGTGGGGTAAAAATGCAACAAAATAAATAAATAATTTTGGGGGGAGCGGCCTGGCAGCGGCCAGCGGGGCCTGCCTGCTCCCAGGCAGGCCTTGCCACCGCCGCCACCGCGGCCCCCCCCCCCGCTGCCTGCCCGCTCGCCTTCCCGCGGCCTGGGAGCGGCCAGCGAGGCCTGCCTGGGAGCAGGCAGGCCTCGCGGTCGCCCCCCCCCCACCGCCAGCCCGCGCCCCTTCCCGCGGCCTGGGAGCGGCCAGCGAGGCCTGCCTGGGAGAAGGCAGGCCTCGCAGCCGCCCCCCCCCCCCACCGCCGGCCCGCGCCCCTTCCTGCGGCCAGGGAGCGGCCAGCGGGTCCTGCCTGGGAGCAGGCAGGCCTCGCCTCCGCCGCCGGCCCGCTCGCCTTCCCGCAGCCTGGGAGCGGCCAGCGGGGCCTGCCTGGGAGCAGGCAGGCCTCGCCGCCGCCCCCCCCCACTGCCAGCCCGCGCCCCTTCCCGCGGCCTGGGAGCGGCCAGTGAGGCCTGCCTGGGAGCAGGCAGGCCTCGCCGCCGCCCCCGCCGCCCACCCCCGCCGCCGCCCCGCACCCCTTCCCGCGGCCGGGGAGCAGCCAGCAGGGCCTGCCTGGGAGGCTGCCGGGCCCGTGCCGCTTTTCGCCGCCCGGAGCGGCCTGGGGGCGGCCTCCTGCGGCTGCAGGAAAGCCGCCCCCACCGGGCCTGCGCCGCTTTTCCCCACCAGGAGCCGGTCAGGTAAGCCTTTGGGGGGGGGGAGGAGTTATAAGCCGACCCTCGGCTTATACGCGGGTGCCTAATTTTTCCCCATTTTTGGGGAGAAATTAGGCACCTCGGCTTATACGCGGGTCGGCTTATACACGGGTATATACGGTAGTTACTTCCACCACTGTGGATCTTTGTGTATGTATGAGAGGAAGCAATGAGTAGATATTACTGGAGTCTTCCCCTAAATAAGAATAAGTGTCCTACTTGATCTTGGGTTTAAAATCATCTTCATACTACCAATAAGGAATGTTATAAATGGCTATAACTTTTAGCTGAAAATTCTGATATTATTTCTTGCCTTGTTCAGTTTGATATGAACCTGTCTTCCGAATCAATTGACGTATGTCATACAACTACCAGGGTAAAATAATGTGCTCCAATTTCAAGATTTGCCTGTTTGTTCTGCCTCAGGTTAATTTGCTGAAGCTTAGTAGGCCAGGTGATAGATGCTTTAGATGTTTCTAAAATAGGTAGCTTGGGAGATGAGCTGCAAAACTTCAAACTCTTAAAGTATCAACTTGGATTCTATGAGGTTTTAAAGGTTTTATGTTTATCATTATTGAGCTAGTGGTGGTAGACACATATATATTGATGGGACTAAAGATGAAATGCCTTAAATGTTTTGAGTTCAGGCGTATTAATACTTCTGATAAACAGAAAAATGGTGGCTAGGGGGCTGTTTGTTTTACCGCTGCTGATTGATGCAGTGACCTCCAACTATGGAACAGGCTGAAGCCTATGAAACAATAACAATGTAACAGCATCATGAACTCATGGACCATGTACATGAAAATTCAGCCTTTTCAGATTCAAAGACTAGCTTTAACTACAGTCTTCAACATGAAACACACTACAGTCTGCAACAAGGGACCCATTTGGGAATGTATATATGCTTTTTTCCCTTTTCTCTCTACTGTGATAAGATGAAAAGAAGGACTGAGACCTTGCTATGTAGCAAAGGGGAGTTCTTAGAGAGAGCCAGTGTGATGTAGTGGTTAAGAGCAGTGGTTTGGAGTGGTGGACTCTAATCTGGAGGACTGGGTTTGATTCCCCACTCCTCCCCATGATCAGCAGGCGCTAATCTGGTGAACCAGGTTGGTTTCCCCACTCCTACACATGAAGCCAGCTGGGTGACCTTGGGCTAGTCACAGGTCTCTTAGAGCTCTCTCAGCCCCACCTACCTCACAGGGTGTCTGTTGTGGAGAGGGGAAGGGAAGGTGACTGTAAGCTGGTTTGATTCTTCTTGAAGTGGTAGAGAAAGTCGGCATATAAAAACCAACTCTTCTTCTAAATAAAACCTCTTAGGCAAGGAGGTGAAAAGCTTTACCTGCTGAAACTTCCTCTTCTGTACAACCTTTAAAACGTGCAAAAAGCCTGTCCTCCTTTTTGTCTAGTAACTTCCTATCCTTTTCTTTTTTTTAAAAAAAATAATTATCTCTTGGGAAAACAGAAGGATTGGTTTCCCACCTGAGGTTGGTGCACAGTCTACCAGTTGAACCAGTAATGTAGACTGTCTGTCACGGATGCTGTAAAAATTGTCACTTTTGAGGCCTGCTCTTTAGTGCAAGAAACAATAAATGTGCACAGTTTCTTGGACAGGGCATGCAGCTTTATCCATTGATTTTTTAAAATAATATTTCTCCTTTTTAAACAAAAATTACACTGGTTACTACCTTGTGGTCTTTTGTGTATTACAATACTGAGCCTTGCTCCTGCCCAGAACTGTGATTCAGAAAATTTTAGAGCTATCTTTTAGGTACAAAAGACTCCTTCCATCAGAGATCCATCTCTAACTCTGATTAAAGAATAATTTTTCACTTATTCTCAGGGGGGAAAAATGAGTTGGTTTCTGGTTCTTGCTGTTTGTTAAATTGCAGCCTCACAAAATATTACTCACCTGTATTTTGGGATTTGTATATTTTTCTGTTCAGTAGTGGATACAATCCCATTGTGTCTGCTAAAGGAAATTGGCTATATGAGCCCCTGCTGAATAAATGTTTATACTCTTTACAGGTGAAGAAGTGCAGTCTTCCTCCTCTCCTTTGTGTTTACTGATGGGGCTGGGCAGTAATGTGTATGTCTGGGCACAAATTCATCATACATTTATTTCCTTCAGTTCCATTTGAGAATCTTATTAGGAACAAAAGATATTTTTTCTTATTAAAGGCGAATAGAAAAGAAATCCATAATTCAGGCACAATGATTTGTGTCCATTTCTCCTCCAGTAATGAGCTGACTGGTAGAACCTTGAAGAGAGGGAGTGTTTGAAGATGTACTCTGAAACTGATCAATGCGATATGGCGGTGATGATTGCTTGAGAATTTATAACCATGCAAAAGTGAGATTGGAAAACTATCTGGAAAGGGTTTACTTTAAAACCCTTCTGACACTTCCTTGCAGGAACGGATGCAGAAATCAGGCAGCAGCTTTCTCTCCAGAGTTTACTAACAAAAATTTGTCTCCAGAATAGGCTTCTGTGCAAGGCTAGGATAGGAAACAACGTGTTGGAGGCAGTGTTGCTTTGTATATCAAAAAAGGCATAGCGTGAAATAAGCAAGAAAATATTAGGGGGATAAATTCCCCCATGGATTCGCAATAAGTTGAGATACCACGCCTCAAGGCTTACTTGAAAGTGGCTGTTTACTATTCCCCCCAATCAAAACCATGAGGCAGATCTTGAGATGGAGAGGGAAATAAAGGAGTTGCCTATCATGTAACTGAGTTTGGGTCCCTCCCTATGTGTAGCGCTCTGCATTTTTTCTCCCATCAAATGAAGGTGCACATCCCCAAACCTTTATATTCCAACTCACATATACAAATAACCCTCTTCCTTGCCCCTTCCAGGCAGGTGGGCAAATGAATATCTCCATCCTCTCAGCCATGCTTTCTCCATCTCCTCTCAGCCTGAAATCTGAGGAGTTTTATGGCTCCAGTCCCAGGAAAGAAAGTTCAGGGCCTCCCTGAGTGTTGAGCAAGGTATCCTGCATTCCTTTACCACAACAATGCCAAATTATCCAGAATGGTGAAAAGCAAGATGGATTGTGAATAGCTCTATAAATGGGATGACTGGGCAACAACATGGCAAATTAGGTTCAGTGTTGGTAAGTGTAAGGTGATACACACTGGAACAAAAACTCCCAACTCTAAATATGTGTTGATAGGGTCTGAACTGTCTGAGGCCAAGACTGAAAGAGATCTTGGGACTGTGGTGGATAGGACAATGTTGACACAGTGGGTGGCAGAAGTGAAAAAGGGAAAATCCATGCTGGTGATTATTAGGAAGGGGATTGAGAATAAAGTGGTCAGTGTTGTTATACTCTTGTATAGAGCTATGGTGTTTCCTCATTTGGAATACTGTATACAGTTCAGGTCACTGTATCTCAAAAAGGATATTGCAGAGCTGGAAAAAGTGCAAAAGAAGGTAACTACAATTAAGGGGTTGTAGCACCTTTCCTATGAGGCAAGGCTGAATAGTCTGGGAATTTTCATATTAGAAAAAAAGATGACTGGGGCATGATACAGGCTTATAAAATTATGTGTGGGTTAGAAAAAGTGGATAGATTTTCTCCCTCTCCCATAATACTAGAACTTGAGAGCACCCAATGAAGTTGACGGGCAGTAGGTTCAGGACAGGGAATTACTCAATGAGTAATTAAATTGTGGAATTCACTGTAAGTGGATATATTGATGGCCATGGGTATGGATGACTTTAAAAGGGGATTAGACAGATTCATGGATGATAAGTCCATCAGTGGCTACTAGCCATGGTGACTAAAGGGAACCTCCATATACAGAGACAGAAAACCTCTGAATACCAGTTCCAGGAAGTAGTAACAAGGAAGTCCTTGTCCTCTATGCTCATTGTTGGCCATCATGTGAAACAGGATGTTGGGCTTGGTATAACTCTGGTCTTATCCAACAGGGCTCTTCTTATATTCTTAGGCCTTTCACCACTTAAGCAACAATTGCTCTGGGGTAATTTCGGGCTTCAAATCTTGCCTCCTTGACCATTGGGGATGCTTCGTCCTTCCTCATGTTGGACCAAGGTGCTGTTTTTCCCCCAGTTGGTTCCAGTGTGTTCTAATTTACAGATAACACCTGTTCTTTAATTATCCACATCTCTCGCCTGTCTCTTTATTAAAGCTCCTTTCTGATGTATAAGTTAATCTTTTTTTGAAAGAGGGTTGTATTAACAGTCTGACCATGTGTTCCTAAGAAAAAGGGCTTGGCACTCAATTTTGATAGTCAGAATTAAATTGCTGATGCTCTTCTTTTGCTGCTGATTCAGGTGTTCAAAATAACAATGTCTCACGCAGCCCTTCCAAGATCTGGGACTTTTATACTTGAAGGATGGCCTCTCCATGTGTAGACCCACCAAAAACTTTGCTCAGCCCAGCATTTTTTGTTTGGCAGTGTTCTCCTAACAGGAGATATGAGTATCCTCTTACAGATCAATGGCATTCTCAGTGATTGCCCCCCCCCCCATTGAACTGTCTGCTTAAGCAGGTGTGCAGGGCACCCTGTCTAATTCACTTTTGCAAACGGTGTCACCTTGTTTCAGTGAGCTTTTCTTGGCTGGGACCCAAATGAGATGTAGTGCATTTTTGTATGGGCTTGTTTCCGGCAGCAAAAATATTGGCATTTTTAGGGACTGTTTTGATTAGTTGTAATTGTTTTAACTTGGTTTTATTGATTTTTCTCCCTGTGTATTTTACTTTGATTGTAGGACATAGATTGCTTACGTAAGTGGGATAAAAAATGTAAATAAACCATAATAATATGGCTAGCTCTGCTTTTATAGTAGTTTGGCAAACCAAATATCCATTGCGGATGAAATTGTGGTAGCGAGGAAGGGAAAGCTTGCTTCTTTTACAGCCCTCCTTCCCACATTTTGTGAGCTGTTGCTGCAACCCACAGAAACCAATCTACTGCTCCTCACAGTCTCTAGTAGTGGTGGCTTACTGAGGCTGACCTATGGCAAAAGTGAAAGGAGCATACAGAGGCTAGTCCAACCAAAACACATCCATCACATACCAGGCAGGCTGTAACTGCAGGGGCTCTGCACTTGGGCTACTCTCTCTCATAGTGAGAAGAAGGCATCCCTGGACCACACTGACCCAAACAACTACCAGTGGCCAACATTCCATTTTGGGGCAAGGTGCTTGAGTGGGTGGTAGCCATGCAGCTTCAGGCATTCTCGGAGGAAATGGATTATCTAGATTATCCCTGGGTTTGGTCACCCGTGACAGATTATCTTCCCTGGGAGAGTGATGGGGTAGTGCGTCCTTGTTGATTCCCCTTGACCTCTCTTTAGCATATGATACCATTGACTGTGATATCTTTCTAGAAAGGCTGGTGAGTTGGGAGTGGGGGGCGCCATGTTTTTCTGGATCCACTCTTAGTTGAACGGCTGATTCCAGAAAGTGGTGCTATGGCACTGCTGCTGGACTCTACGGCATTTATATTGTGAGGTCCTGCAGGGTTCCATGCTGTTTAACATCTACATGCTGGGAGAGATGATTGGGGATTTGGACCAAGGTGCTACCAATATGTGGTTGACACCCAACTCTACTTCTCCTTAAGTCAGGTGGGTCTGTGGAAGTCCCGAATGTGTGACTGAAGATGGTAGTGGGATGAGGGCCAATAAACTGAAGCTTCATGAAGACTAGACTGTGGTGCCGCTGTGCAATGACATAGCTGCTTGAGGGCTGAGGAATCAGCTTCTCCTGGAGGGGATTGCACTCCCTCTGAAGGAACAGGTTACTGACCGGTACTGCTTGATTCTGGCCTACAGTTGGAGACCCAGATGTCCTCTGTGGCACATCATGCCTTTGATCAGCTTCTGCTGATATACCAACTACGAGTGAGCAAAAACAACACCAAGCTAAAGAATGGAACAATATGTAATGAAATAGACAAGAAACATACAAGAAATACTACAATATATAACAATCATATAGTATCTAAACACACATGAAGATAAACATTATAGTCCAACCTCACGTGGAGGTGAACAAAACCAGAGAAATCCAAAGACGTGAAGAATACTAGTGGTCAGGTAAGCGTGGATGCTGAACAATGATCCAAAATGGATCAAAAGGTCCAAAGGAGATCAAAGAAGGAGACGGTCATTCCGGATACAAATTAGGAGTCCATTTCTGCCAAAGGCTTCATCAGGCATTCAATCTCAGAAGAATCTGTTCATAATATTCACTTCTTTCATAGGACATTTAAGCCTCTTGCCATATTAGATTCAAATCATCACGCTTAGCGTAATAAGCAGCCAGTCTATTGTCATGGCTGGATACATGGATCATGTCAGCCCAGTGCTGAAAGATCTGCACTGGCTTGCCCATTGTTTCCAGGTGCAATTTACTAGCCATGCTCAGAGGTCTCCCTGTTGAATCCTTACCTGCTGGAAAACAAAAACTGAGACACGTACAGTGACAAGTGACCACAAGTACCTTGCTGGGTGCAGTCATGTCCATCGTGGCCTGACAGGGACGTCACTGCGTGGCCCATGGGACGGAAGTGTGCTGCAACCCTCCTCCCAGAGGCACGAACCACACTCACCTGTTCTCCGTTGAAGTGCTCAGCAAGTCCTAATGATCCATAGGCAGCAGCTGCACAGGGCTCTGTTCCTACAAGCAAATGAGTTCAAGAGTTGTGTGGCAACCTACTCCACTTGGGACGGAGGGGCTCCACAAACACCCCAAACTTGCATCCCTTTGCAACACCCTTTGAATGTTGGTGCAAAGTGCTCGCCCAGTAGTGCTAAGTGTCCTTTCCATGCTTTTCCCATCACCAAAGTGCCACGCTGCTCACTCTAAGTCCGCACAGCAGGGAGCTCTTAGACAGAGTCCTACACCGTGCGCTCTACCTTGTGAGTTGTGCGGCATCCTGGCTGGGGTTTTCGTTGGGCTGGGAGGTGCAATTGGTTGCTGGAGAGGGGGTTTGGCTGCCGCAGGGAAGGGAGATGATGGGTCATATCCCTAGTCAACATCCTGAGCTCCTTTGGGCCTCATAGGCATGGCAGCTGCAGTGGAGACGCACTTGATTTTTGAATACAATTGGTGCTTGTGGGCTACACTGTGCTTTTTGTTGGTATAAATTTCTGCCTCTGACTGGGGCGTTTACAGGCTGGAACCCCAGGACCACCCACAACCACACCGGTGCAGGGGTCTATGACTCAGCTGCACTAATGGGCAGCCGCTGCGAGGCTCTGCTGGTGCCTGAGAGTGGCGGAGCAGTGCTGGGGCCTGCATCAGCATAACTGACCCTTATGTATCTTGGAGATACGTCTAGGATATTCGTTGGTGTAAAGGTCACTCGGCTCCCTGAGCACATTTGCCCCCCACTTAGGGTTGCACTTTAAGTGATGCTTTTAAGGTAATATAATAAAACAAAAGAAATAAAATCTCACTGCATCCTTTCCACTTGCATGAAGCATCCTTAAGCTGTATCTCAGAAGAGCCCTAATCACCATTATTTGCTGAGTGTTGCATGTCAAATCAGTACATCAAAATCTTTTGCAGTAAGTAGGGTCTTCTGTGTATTGTCATCCCTTGCCTCCTTAGTGTAATGTACAAGCTAACTACCATGACCACATAACAGTTCTGTGGGCTTCTGAAAAACAGCATAACATTTAATGGGGTCTTTTGCCTTGGAGAAATTGCCAGAGTTTGAAACTGTGACATCTGTTTTAAAAGTTGCCTTTGTTTGTTGGCTTAAATGGAGGCCTGGAAAATGAACTCATCACGTCAGCAATGACAGTATTCTGGGAGAGACTAACAATACAATAGTGGAAAGGAGAAAATTAAACTGATCTTAAGGCCATGCTGTTAATAATAAAATGACAGGAGAAAAATAGAATATCAAGCAGCGGAAGGAAACGGGCATTAATACAAAATAGAAGAAAGCTGCCCATGTCTTGATGCTCATTCTACCTTTACTGTAATGCAGCACTATGGCATGGCAAAGGCAGACAAAAAGACAAGTAGGGTTTAGACTAGTACAGTGGTTTAGTGGTATGGCCAATTTTGGCCACCACTTTATTAAAGAGTTAATGGCAGTAGTTACCCCTAGATACAGAAATGTTATCTTAGCTCTTCCTTGTTCTGTGGAAATACTACCAATAGGATATAAGATTGGGTTTGACATATCACTACAAAAATATAAACCGTGTACATATTCCATTTTTAATTAATCTAATAAATATAATATAAATATAATAAATATAATCTAATAAATATAAATGCCCTGACCTGGATGGCCCAGGCTAGCCTGATCTCGTCAGATCTCAGAAGCTAAGCAGGGTCAGCCCTGGTTAGTATTTGGATGGGAGACCACCAAGGAATACCAGGGTTGCTGTGCAGAGGAAGGCACTGGCAAACCACCTCTGTTAGTCTCTTGCCATGACAACCCCAAATGGGGTCGCCATAAGTTGGCGGCGACTTGAAGGCACTTTATATACACAATAAATATAATAAAAGAAATGCAGCCCATTAAATATATACATTCTTACCATAATATGAAAAAGGAGAATCATTCTCGCAAGTCCCATACTACATTGAACAGGAAAAGAAAGAGATGGGCATTTCCCTTGACTAGTAACCTTCTCCCCTCCCCGCCATGTTGCCAATAATATTCATCCCTTTGGGACAGGATTCTATTTCACTTAACTCAGTCCATTCTCAGCCACGTTTGAAGCCTTTTGACATTCTTTTAGTATTATTTAAGCCTCTCTTCTCATTATTATCTTCCTTAGTTAATTAGAGTCTTAGTCGAGTAGCACTTTATGCCCCAGTGACAGCAAATCAGCATAAGAGATCACAGCCCCTTTGCACACTGTGCGTTTTCTCCGATTCCGTTGCATGGCTGTGCAATGAGAGAATCTGGCATAGGTGAAATGTTCTGTTGGCAGCTGGTGCTTGTTTTTGTCCAGTTACTCTGTATCTGTGTGTTTATGAAAAGACAACCGCAAGATGCATATCTGATTCTGCTAACACTGTTCTCACATGGGCCGTAGACCAGGAGTTTTCAGTGGCTGGTCCACAAACTGCATCTTGCTTGTGTGCAGAAAGAGGCCAGGTCCAGAGGAAGCACTCTTTCCTCTCACAGAAAGCAAAGTGATCTGCTGCCAACACTGAGGCCAAGCCTGTTTCAGTGACTGCAGGGCGGAGGAATCCCGCTTATGTCCAAATCCCTTTGAGAAAAGTGACCAAAAGGAGCTTAGCTCTCTGTTGTTGTTTGGCTGTTTAAGATTGAGAGACTAACAAGAATATAGAAGAAAATGGAGCCTTCTCACTTTAGCTACACAGAACATCTTCCTGGTATTCTGCAGAAGGGATTAGCAGGTGTTCCTCAGTGCGCATAACAGATGAGGGGCATTGGGATGGATGTTCCATATTGCATGCAACTGGAGGGCTTGCCTCTGAAGCAAAAAAAACCCACACACACTAAAAAAAAGGTTTGGGAACTATTTCTTTTATGTCTCCTCTGAGTTCTGAAAGATCTTGTGATTGAGACAAAGTGGTGTTCATGTATTCATTAATTTCTAAGTTACACAGTTCCTGTTTTATTGTTTATGCATATACACCAACAATGACTGATGGCCATTTTTCTCTGTTGGACTGGTAATTGTTTCTAGCAGTACATACTGCTTATTCTAATTCCTTTATTTTTTTTAAATCTTGAATTTAGATAGGGCTGCTTATTTAGGCTTATAGTATCACAGCTCTTTTACACGAGCACAGTATGTTCAGAGCACTCAGCTCCTAGATTATTCTGTTGTTCATTCTAAAGCTCTTTGGATACTGCTGGAGGTTGGAGCCATGATGTACCTCAGGCTCTTAGCATCTGCCTCCCTCTTGCCCTGCAGTCTTTAGCGAGTCTTCCTCTAACTGGAGAGAATAAGGAGTCAAATGGAAAGAGAGAGAATGGCAATTTCGTTCCTCTTTCTTCCCAGATAGGATGATTAAAGAGCACGCAATGGGTACACCCACTTAACATCAGCCTTTGCAGACCCAGGAAAGCGTAAAGTGGGCCAGTATGATTGATGGAGTTTCACAAGTTTTCCTATCACCTGTAAAATGAAGATTAACAATAGCTAAAAGTGGCTTATTAAACTGTTCTAACGTGAAATTGTTCAAATATATTAGTTTTTTTTAGCCATTATAAGATTACAAACAAAAACATGCCATTCCAAGCTTCTGTTATTATGGTGGGTAACAAATAATGAAGGGAGTCCTTTTTTTCTCCTAGCACAAATATAGAGTTCAAGAGAAATGACTAAGAAACAACCATCTATTGATGTTATATATTTATTTAAAATATTTATATCCTGCTCTTTTGCAAGGGTCTGAGTATCTAACCATATCTAGCATTTTAAAAAAAGTATAGTTATACTTTAGTACAACTATACTTTTTTAAAATAATGAAACAAATAATGAAAATAAAACTTATATAAGTTAAAACATAATTTCTTGCACATCTACAGATGTTACCAGTTACCATGCAAAGGCAATAAATAATATTTCACTTACCATTACTCCATCCAGAAACTATCAGCTGATGGCCTTCTGGAATAACCAGGCTTCTCTGAAGGCCAAAGATATGGAGATTTAGCACATTGCCTCAGGAAGACTGTTCCGTAATTGGGGGGGCACCTACAAAAAAAGCCCAGCCTCTGAAAAGAGAGTAAATTTACTCACTGAGAAGGAGGAAAGTTCAGAAGAGATTGTTGGGTTGATGTAAGCATCCACATGGGTGTGTGCCACAAGAACACTCCTGGATGTGCGCATGAGGCAATGGCAGGTCATGATGCATACCTATTCTCTCCAGGATCAGAGGAGCATGCTGAATATATTAGGTGCTGTGGAACACAGGCAGGATGGTGCTGCTGCAGTTGTCTTGTTTGTGGTCTTCCTAGAGGCACCTGGTTGGCCACTGCGCGAACAGACTGCTGGATGGGCCTTGGTCTGATACAGCAGGGCCTTTTTTATGTAGAAGCAGTCTCATTATGTAGGCCCAAACTCTTAAAGGAGTTTAGCAAATGCCATGAAAAATTATATTAGGTAATCCATCTCTAGTAGATTTATAATGTTTTAAATAAGGGTCTTACAAGGCACAGGCCACTGCAGACAAAGGATGTATTAATATAAGCAGCAGACATAAAGATCTAGTTAAAGGTATGGGTTTTTTTCTTAGTCCCACTATCTCCCTATTAGTAGGGCTGCCAGGTCCCTTGCCTTTTCAGGGGCGTGGCTGGGGCACATGATGCGCGTGCACCTGGTGCAATGCATGTGCACGCCCCACACGCCACACCTAGCAATCTCCGCCAAAACTCTGTGGTTTTCATAGAGTTTTGCCAGAGGTTGCTAGAGCATCTGTGTCGCTTCTGGGTAAACCTGTAAATGACATGGGCATGGTTTGCGGGCGCGCATGCACGCGTTGCCCACCGGCCCTCAACTGGTCAGCAGGCAGCCCAGTAGATTGGTGGGATTTTGCCCACCATCACTGGGCACTTGGCAACCCTACCTATTAGTAGTGATTACCCACAATGTCTGCTTTAATTGTTACCATACCTTAGGTAATGGGTAACTTTGAGAAACACAAGGTAAGAATAGAATGTGATTTTTATTTTTATTCTTTTTAGCAGTAGAAATATGTGATATACATAGAAAGGTCTAGAATGAATCTGCTTTTAGCTGTTAACACCTATAAAACTATAACAATTTGAATATAAGGGATTTAAAAGATTTTTGAGCAATGTATGCTTTTAAGAAATTGTTTCCATAGAAGGGAACAGAAGAAGTAAATCGCATGATTGTGCAAATTAAAACGGCAGCATATGGGTAAAACATGGTACATCCCATTTCATACCCTCCAAAATGAAAAGGCTCATTAAAGGTTCTGTACAGATGGTTCTTGGCTCTATCACATAGAAAATATTGTTCTATTATAGGGTGCTGGCAGTTTGAATGCTGACTTTGTATATTGTTGATAGCTGGAAATAAAGTGGTCTGTAAGGAAATTATAGATCTGAGTCTGCTGAAGGACAAAATAAAACTGATGTATAGAATAATTGCAATAGCCAAGAGTGAGAAAACATCAGACATTCCAAAAAAAGAAGAACTTCTGTGAAACTTGAGAACACCTTGAACTTGATGGGTTAATCAACTAATTTGATCTGTGCTGGAAATGGGAGAAGAGTGAACAATTTTAAATTAAAGCAAGAATCTTGTAAATGGCAATCTTTTTTGCCTGCTATAATTTTATTTTGATTTTTCTGTTTTCTTTATGTGATCTCTATATCAGTTATTCTTGACATAATTTTTGTGTGCTGTATATTTAATAGTCAGCTCTATAATAACTTCAGTTAATTAACTTTTGGTCCAAAGCTCTTCGGGGTCAAGCCATCAGAGTTTTGATTCTGCTGGAATGGTTTGCAGCATATAAGATTAAACAGAAGGGAATTTAATGCTTTGTAGCATTTTGTAGCAGCCATAGCAAATGTTTGTGAGCCAAATGCAGAGAATGTTTTGATTCTGCCTGGGGCAGGAATCAGGCATGCCGCTTGACCACCAAGCAGGTTGTCTTCCTGTTAAACAGATTATAGCTCAGACAAATCCTTTGTTATATACTTCTCTAGAAGAGTCTTCTCTTCTATAATTGAATGATTTTCTTAAGTCTGAATTTTGTCCCTTGTCTGTTTCAGGCAGCGTTTACACTCCTGTTGGGTCCATTCACCTTTTTTAATGTACAGAAAACGAAGTATCTACAGATTATGACATCGCTGATGAGGTGGATAGGTAAGACCTTGAGCCTAAACTATTCTTTGACCCATGTATACATGAGCACGCACACAGCACCCCAGTTCCACTAATCAGTCTTTTCTGGTGCCACCCTGACAAAAGGGTCTAGGCACTTATTGCTCATAGATCTAATTCTTGGATTGATTGCTCTTTTGTACCTTTTCCCTAATATATACCATAAAACTATAAATAAATACATCATGTTAATCGTGCACCAATAATTTTTGTTAAAAATCTAAAGTTGTGGCCCCTGGCTTATCTGTTTTAAATGATGTGCTTTAGCAATGTGTTATAATTATTTTAACAGCTGAGTATTTATCGATCATATTTATAGATGTTACCTCTTGGATGTGTGTTAGGGAAAAGGTGGGGCCCATAAATACTCTAAATAAATCCATAAAGATAATCACTTCAGCATCTAACAGCCTTATTACTAAAGAGAATCAATATAATGTAAAAGGTAAGTAATGGCAATGATTTTTAATAATTTACTTGGCATCGTGTGTGAATCCTTGTACTATTTGGAAGTCCATTTTAGTCATACCTTGGAAAGACCATTTAAGTGATACTTTGGAAAACAACTTATTACTATTGGAGCTTTCTTGAATGAAAAAAAAAGATAACGAAAGAGCATTTATACTCCTTAAGAAACTGAAATACCGGAGGAGAAAGATCATTATAAATCATGAACAGAGTATATACCTAAACAACTAGAAAATGGTGAAGAACTGGCTCAGAATGTAACAGGTAGGCTGCTAGCAGGTATAATTTACAAAGATCACTGCTTGCCACTGTGAAAAACTTTACTGTGATTGCTAGTTTGCTCCTGGCCAGAATTCAAAGTGTTAAAAATCAAGACGGACTTTTCAAGCCCTACTTGGTACCTGAAGGATCACTTTCTCCCTATTTAGTACCCATTGAGGTCATCATCTGTATGCCCCCATGTTCTGAAGCCAGATGGTGCACACTAGTGGTGAGGCTTTCTTAGCAGTGACCCCTACATTTTCTAATCCCTTCCCTACAGTGTCTTGTGTCCTTTAGGTGCCAGAAAAAGACATTTAAATTCTCTCAAGACTTTTGGAGGAAAAAACCAAACACACACACACACACATTTGGTTTTAACTATCTTACCTTATTTGGATGATTTTAGACCTTGGTTTTAAAGACATGTTTTACAGCTGATTTTAGGATCTTTAAGATTGTATCCTTATACCAGATGTTACTACTGGTTTTAAACTGCTGACTGTTTTGTGTTTGATGACTTTATTGGTTCTTTTTTATGCCTTGGTGAGAAGTGAAAGAGGTAGGATGCTAATTAGTCTACATGCAGCTGCATTATACATTAAACAGAGTTTAGAACTAACAGTCAGTTTAGAACTAACAGAGTATGCATACAGTTGGGAGGGGGTTTCTCCCAGTGTGCATCACTTTTCACTTCCCTTGAACCGTTTTTGCCATATAGTTGCCCACTCACCCAACTCACTCCTATTGGAGTTCTTCATAATCTGCTTTGGTTTCAACATAAACCCTTGGTTCACTAGTAGATTGCATGTTTTGCATGTAGAAGGTCCCTGGTTCTGTCTTGTGCACCTCCAATTAGAGACTCTCAAGCATTGCAAGAGACTTTTCTCTGCCTGAGACTATGGAGAATTTCTACTAGTCAAGAGTGTTGGATCCCATGATTGATGGGTGCAAGCATCTGAGATCTTTCCTGTATTGCCCTCCTCCAGCCATCCTTTCCAAACCCATGGAAGTTGATTCTTGTGGCTGTGGAATTCATGGGGACTGGCAACCATGGGGGTTGTGGGTCTGCACTGAAGAAGGCTAAGCAGTTGAAATCCTTCCCTTCTTCCTCTTCTGCAAGTGCCTGCTCTGCTGACCTAAGAGGCTGGAGAGCAATTTTCCTGCTTCCCCATCTTCAGCACAGCCCCTGATCTGCATAGCTGTTAATCATAGTCTCAGTGGGTTCTGCCATCTAGGCCATCAACTTTTCCAGGGAGGAGAGGGGAGTGCAGGAAGAATCCATGACTGAACTTCATATATCAAAGTCTGCCTTATTTTAAGGGAAGTTCATATGGTTAGCTGCCAAGAGGGATCATGAGAGCTTGCATTTATATACGTTCTTTTTTATTTTGATTATAATTAGGGGAGTGTTACATGTTTGGGAGATGACTGAGGAAATTGATATTTTTCTGCATACCAAGGTATTTCCCCAAATATGCATAAACTTAGTTTATATGTTGCCCTGTATGATGTAGTAATTACCAAATGCCATCTGATTCTCTATTAGAAGGAACAAGCTGGGAGCCTATGAGGAATTGGGTATGAGGGGTGAGATAGACAATTTAGAATTTCACCTTAATAATTGGGGGGATTGAACAAACTCATCTCCCCCTACCATTACTATCAATCAACATTTTGTTGCTCCGAGTAGGGCTGTTGAAAAAAAAAATTCGGTACAGTTCGGCTTCGGCAAAATTTGGCCCTTTTAAATTCGGGCCATGCCGAAGTCCGAACTGCCCCGCTTCGGATCCCCGAAATTCGGGCGAGATCCAGAGTTCGGGGGAAAATTTGCCCCCCCCCCCCCCGGCGGGCCTTCAGGGGGTTTCCCTGAAGGCGCGCGGGGGGGCCTTTAAACAGATCTGCGCCTCCCAGCTGTTTAAAGGGGGTGGAACAGATGTGTGCCTCCCGGCTGGGAGGCACAAATCTATTTAAAGGGCCCCCTGCACGCCTTCAGGGAAGCCCCGAAGGCTGCGAGGGGGAGTGGAACAGATGTGTGCCTCCCGGCTGGGAGGCACATATCTATTTAAAGGGGCCCCCATGCGCCTTCAGGGAAGCCCTCTGAAGGCACGGGGGGGGGGCTTTTAAACAGATCTGCGCCTAACACCTGTTAGGCGCAGATCTGTTCCACCACCCCCCGCGCGCCTTCAGGGGGCTTCCCTGAAGGCACGCGGGGGGGCGTGGAATAGATCTGCACCTCCCAGCCGGGAGGCACAGATCTATTTAAAGGTCCCCCCGCACACCTTCAGGGAAGCCTGTGAAGGCGCGGGGGGGGGCAGAGGGGTTTAAAGACCCCCTGCCCCTCTTCCCGGGACTCCCGGGAAGAGGGGCGGTGGGTTGTCAAGCCCCTCTGCGCTGTCTGCGCAGGCAGGGCAGAGGGGTTTAAAGACCCCCGCCCCCTTGTTCTGGGAAGACAGATAAAAGACAATTTTAGGATTCTACTAGATGCAATGGAATATTATGAATACAATAATCAACATAAAGCTGCCTTTGTCTTCCTGGATGCCGAGAAAGCTTTTGCTATGGTCTCATGGGAATAAAATAAAGTATTTACCCAGGATATGAAAATTGGCTTTATAAAAGACAAATCAACCATACAACGTTTACTGTTGGACTCTGATTATCATTTAATTTCAAAGATGTATAAAATGTTGTTGATTATTTACACAGAACAAGACCAAATTAAGCCTACGATGGTAACTTGGGCCCAGACATTGGGACATAATATACCTTTGAATAAATGGGAAAGGCTGTGGACAAAAGATATGAAATCCTTACTTTCGCAAACACTAAGAGAAAATATCTATAAGATGATTTATAGATGGTACTTGACACCAAAAAAAGTAGCGAAAATGTATGGAAATATGTCGGCAAACTGTTGGAAATGCCAAGGTGAAGTTGGCTCATTTCATCATGTTTGGTGGTTATGTGAAAAAGCCAAAAACTTTTGGGATATGATTTACAATGAACTAAGACTGATTTTACAGCATAATATCCCTAAAACACCGGAAATGATGTTGTTAAGCATTATACCAGATACTATATTAACTCAGAGAACTTTTCTAATACATGCCACCACAGCTGCAAGAATGGTGTATGCAGCAAAATGGAAATTGTCCGAAACCCCGGACAAGATGGACTGGATAAATAAAATGTTAGAATTAGCAGAAATGGCTAAACTAACAGCATTGATAAATCAAAAGGACAATGCAGAATTTGTGGGAGAATGGGAGGCATGGATAACATATTGTGAAAATTAAACTTGGTAAATATGAAAGGATATGTATTGATCTAATTCGAATGTTTATAGATTAAAGGTAATGGTTTATTTTTAATTACTAAAATTTTTAGCGAAATTTAAATATAAAGAACCATGACGAATTAGATAGTAAATGCAAAGGGGAGTATTAGAATCTTAAATGGACAGAGGAGGAGGGAGAGGAAGTTACAGAAAGTATTATAAACATATGAGAACTGTTTGTGTTTTTTTTCTGTTTAAATTAAGACAAATGATGATGAAATTAACTGTAATATTATTAAAAACAATAAAAAAATTCAAAGAAAAGACCCCCGCCCCTCTTCCCGGGACTCCCGGGAAGAGGGGGGGTGGGTTGTCAAGCCCCTCTGCGCTGTCTGCGCAGGCAGGGCAGAGGGGTTTAAAGACCCCCCGCCTCTCTTCCTGGGACTCCCGGGAAGAGGGGCGGTGGGTTGTCAAGCCCCTCTGTGATGTCTGCGCAAGCATGTCAGAGGGTTTTAAAGACCCCCTCCCCTCTTCCCGGGACTTCAGGGAAGCCCCCTGAAGGGACGCGGGGGGTCTTTAAACAGATCTGTGTCTCCAGGCCGGTAGGCGCAGATCTGTTTAAAGACCCCCCGCGCGCCTTCAGGGAAGCTCCCTGAAGGCGGGGGGGGGGAGATCTGCTCCTCCTGGGCGGGAGGCACAGATCTATTTATAGGGGCCCCCGCGCGCCTTCAGGGAAGCTCCCTGAAGGCGCGCCAAGTGGGGGAAGGGCCCAAATTCATCGAATTTATTTGGGAACACCCCGAACTTGCCGAATTCGGCTCCCCGTTTCCCCCCCTTTTTTGAGTTTGGTCCAATCCGAACCAAAAAACCGCCAAATCGGGGGAAATTCGGCTGTTTTTCGGTTCGGACTGAACCGAATCGACAGCTCTAGCTCCGAGAGCCTATACAGTCTTCATCAGACCAGCATATTCGTGTATCAAGTTAAACTTTGTAACACTGAAAATACTAATACACTAAATTGTCATTAAACAGATTATACCATATTAATTGTTGCCCAGGTTATTTACATTTAAACAAATCATATTCTTTAAAATTTGTTGTAAATAGCTTCAATATACATAGGTATTATCATAATTTGTCTTATATAAATATTTTCATACTGTGCCTTTTGAGTAAAACCTTCTCTTAATGAGCATTTCACTTATTCCAAAAGGAAAAAAACAACATATTTCATAAGAGTTCGTTTCAGTGCTTCCCAAATTTTTTATTGTCTCCATCAGAATAATTGAAGAAAGACCTCAGACTTCCTCATGCTATATATGTTGTATGAGAAAATCTTTGTCTTACGAAGCATTTCTCTTAATCCAAAACAGAAAATATTTCATGGGAGTTTTTCCAGTATTCTCCAATATTCCTCAATTTTCCATTGAAAAAAATTAGCATGCAGGAGAATGGGTTTTTCCTGATTTTTTTCTAGGCCTTCACATCTCTGGTGTGTCTGTTTGTTCACACAGGTCCCATGACTCAAGGAGTAATCTTTCTGGGGGTCACAGGTACTGCTAGGAGGCAGGGGAATGAAGACATGCACCAGCATATTTTGCTAGCAGGTGATTGGATCCAAACCAATTATCAGGAACATTTCAGAAAATTAACTATCAGTGGATTCAGCTCAAAACAGTGGTTCTTAACTTGTAATCTACTGCTGCCTAACAAGTACCCTGCATTGTCATCAAATGTCTCCCAAGCTACAAGTAAAAAATTAGGACATAAAAACAACACTCCAGATAAGGCAATTTTATATAGATATATTATTTTAGCAAACAAGGGAGAAAGTGAAGAAGTGAGCTGTGGCTCACCAAAGCTCTTACCCTGCCAGCAATTTTGTTAGTCTTTAAGGTGCTACTGGACTCTTGCTCTTTTCTACTGCTGTTGACAGACTAACATGGCTACCCATCGTGATCTATCTCCAAGGGGGAAACAAGTTCTCAAAAAAGTGCCATTTGTATTTGATCCCAACTGTCACTTTTTGGACAACCAGTTTTCCCCTTCTCTTTGATGCTATTATAATGTCCCCCCTGTTTTCCTTTTGAAAACACCTCACACATATTTAGTATCATGGATGGGGGAATACTATGTTTTGTTGGGATGAGAGGGCATTCCTGTTTGATTCCTATTTGCTTTGTGCCACTTTTTTTGAGGGCCTAAGGGAGACATTCAAGGCATTGGGTTTTATCCTTAGGGCAGGAGGTATAAATAAAACAATTATTCTCTGCAGGTTGTCAGAAGCCACTGCAAGCAGGCAGAAAGGGCTGACTAAATTTCCAAATACCCTCAACTTGCTCCCAAATCTTCAGATTTGTAGATCACCCCCTTCGGGGCCCCATGTAAGTATCACTGGGCTAGAATATAATCCAGCACAGATAATTAGAAGGAACACAGTCTTCCAGATGTTCAGCCTCCTGTTTGTCTTGTTTGCAATTATAACATGGTAAGTAACAAAAGCCAAATCTGGAAATGAAATTCTGTGGCTCCTAATCCTGATGCTGAATTGCCAGTAGCAGTATATACCAGGAAATGAAGCACTCTTTCTGTCACAAGGGACTGTGACAACAACTTAACTAGGGTTTTTTCCTCTGTGAAGATTGTTGTCATGGTTGATGTGAATGTTCAAGATGCAGTGACTTATATCTTCAAGGAGTTTTTAATATTAATACTTATTAGGTGTTGTGTAAAATTTCCAAATATTGAAATCTCCCCTTTGTTGCATCAGCACACAAAAAGCTTTGCAAGCTGCATGTTTGCTGGCAGAAAGGTATTAAGAGTGAAAAATGTAATCCCTTCTGAGCTTTGTGGCCCAATTCTGATCACCCAGTCTTCCCTTTGTGAAGATCCATCACGCAAACCTCATCCTGTCTCTGTGACAACCTGACAGCTGTCTGGCCTGCAGTAGTAAGATCATTAAACTTCATTATACAAGTAGAGCTTTACCTCTGTTTGCTTGTTGGAGAAGGTAACTGCGAGAGCAGTTTCGGCATCATGTAGGGGAAAACCTGCCCATTAATTTGATTCCTGTAACCAGGTCAAGGGAGGATAGTTACTCCTTTTTTTATTTTATTTTTCTTTTGTTGTTGTTGTCAAGTCACAGCTGACTTACGGAAACCCCATACGGTAATTTCAAGGCAAGAGACAGTTCGGAAGTGGTTTACCTTTGCCCACCTCTGCGTCGAGACTCTGGTATTCCTTGGAGGTCTCCCGTCCAAATGCTAGCCAGGGTCAGGGCTGAGAGTATGTGACTGGCCCAAGGTCACCCAGCAAGCATCCATGAGAGAGTGATTTGAACCTGGGTTTCCCAGGTCCTAGTCGGACACCTTAACCACTACACCACGCTGGCCAGTCCATAGGTAACATTTAATGACTATGGCTGTTCAGTGTAGATGATTTTCAGTGACTTTTCCTTAAAGAAGGAATGCCCTTCTTTGTTGTTATTAAAACGTTTTTGCAGGCAGCAGGCATTCTGTGAAAGAATGGGTGTGGTTTCAGATTTTGGCCGGTTCTTAGTGTCTCCCCTATATTACCTGAGCACAGAGAGGATTTTCAAACTCCATGCTTCTTAGAGTAAGTGAAAAAAGGAATCCCTTCTCTGGTGTGCTACTAAGTTGTTCGCATCTAACAACACTCTCCCTGGCCCTTATACAGGAAGAGAAAGAGGCTTTTCTCTTTTTTCCCTATCTACTGTTGCAGACTCTGTCTACTTGACCTCTCCTTCTGTAGAGAGCATTTCCTGGCTTATTGTAAAACTGCCGTGGAAGCCATCTTGAGCTTTCTTGCCAACCTCTTCATGTGGGTTAGACCAGTTAATCCAGATTTGCCTGTTAAACTGTTAACAGACATGTGTCTGCTGATGTTTTCAAGGGACTTGACTTTCTCTACCTGGGATGGTTAATTTTCTTTGAAATCAAATACAGCTTGTTGCCTCTTTTATGAAGAAAGGAATTTTGGGCAGGTGACCCAACTGAGTAAACTGTGCTTAAATCCTCTTGAGTGTGTCTACCATAGGAGCTGCCTTACGCTCACTGTTTCACTCAGGCTGGGCCGCATCAATCTATTCTGAAAGGTGTGTGCTAAATTGAGTTGACTATGGGCTGAGCAGATGCTTTTTGACAATAAGAGTATTGAGGTTGAAAATAATCTCTGGAACTTGCTTTCTTTTCAATTGCAGCAAGTACAATCACTTTGTTTTCGAGACACATACCTAGTGAAAGATCAGGAAGGCCAGCAATATTGTGTAAGAAACCCTTGAAATCCTCTTGGGCTTCAGAGTACAGGTTTGATACAGTCAGCAGCTCTGGACAGCTGGGGGGAGTCTGTTAGCTGGGCCTTTGGGGCATGGTCTGGAAACAAAAGTTGGCACGATGAAGTACTTGTTCTGTCATAGTAAATAAAAGGAAGACGGGCACTGGGATGTAGCACCTGAAACATAGCAGGCTCCAGACCAAAGGATCTCAGCACAGACTCCTGAATCTGCATTAATGTATCTAGAGAGCTTTCGTTTCAGTACATGCCTTGAACAAAAAAGGCTTCCTAGAAATGCTAATCTTGTTTTGCACTCTAAAAACACAAGTTATTTTTGATATTATTTATAATCTGCCTTCTCCCCCATTCATCCATTATAACAGGAGTATAGGCAGCTCACAGCAAAATCAGTAATAGAACAATTATTAACATATCAAAATGTGAAACAATTTTAAACCCAGGCTAAACCTCCCATGTAAAACACCAGCTGCCAAATGAACAGAAGGCTCTCCTAAATAGAAGAGTCTCTTACAGCCCTTCCTAAACACCATCATAGTATTTATTTGTTTGTTTGATATTTGGATTTCTAACCTGCCCTTTCCTGCCAAGGCCAGGCTCAGATTGAGTAACAACATTAAAATCAACATGTAAAACCATAATGCATATATATTTTGAACCAACGAAACATCTAGTAATATTAGAAGCATAAAACAATCTTCAACAACACTATTAAAACAGAAGGTGGTGTTTCTGGTACTTCTAGGGTCCTTTTCCAGGAATGGCTGCAGCTGGTGAAGCATCCTGAGTTGGTTGAACCACACCTACTCACCTCCACCACTATTGTGGTGGATCAGAGAAGAATCCAGGAGCTCTGTCATATTGTGAGCTTGCTCTTTCAAGGTAGAGCAGGTTATAGTAGTCAAGTCTTGAGGATATACTAGCATGAATCAGTATAACCAGATCTGAATCTCGGGTTGTAATAACACGCTCAGTGACAGAGCGTCTTCTTTGCATGCAGAAGGTCCCAGGTTCAGTCCCCAGCCTCTCCAGGTAGAAGGAATCTGGTGCCAGATGATGTGAAAGGCTTTGGAGAACCCCTGCACTCACAATCAACAATACTGAACCTCATAGACTGACTCTGGATAAGGCAGTTTCATGTGTGTGTTCACATTTTCTTCAGACCTTGCCGTTAGTTTATGATTGGAGTTTTTGTTTGCTTTATTTTAAGTTCAGAGTACATACACACCTTGATTGAGTTGCTGGATGTTATCTGGTCTAGGAGCCAAGATATTGTGAGTTTGAATCCACCACCTGCAGAACCTGACAGCATGATTAACTTTAAACCAGCTCTAGTGATGGAACTGTACATGTTGGGAGGGAGAGAGAAGTTTATAGCAAACAGCCATTTTGGGCTGTACACACACTCAATAAATACATGGGTTTAGCATGCAATCTTTTCCCAAGAATATCTCCAAATGAATGACAGTATAATCCTGTGTTTGAGACTTCTTGTTAATTTTGTGATGAGAAGAAATTCCGAACGCGAGTGAGAAGGCAGTACCTTGGATTAATTCTTTATTACATAAATATTACCCCCGCCTTTCTTTCAAAATGACTTTGAGCTAGCAGAATACGCTTGCTGCTAAGTTTGATCCATTTTCTGTCCTGTTTTTGTGTAGATTGCATGCGTCTCATGGATTTGAGCTTGGCAGGACTGCCTTCTTAAGGTAGTTTTCTGAACAAAGTTTTTTGCGGATTGCTTCTGCAACACGAACTTTTCTGCCTTTTCCAGTCTCCACAGCAAATGAAAATGGAGGAGTCCATCTGCCTAGAGTTAGGCATGCAGTGCCTCTGTTTCTCCAGCGGGTCTAGTGAGATGCCTTGGTGGTTAATCATGCCTTTGTGCTGTAATAAAATCTCTGTCCAAGAACCATACAGGAGAGTTATAGGTCATGAGGAAAACACGCTTGGTGGGCAGGAATGCATCATTAAACAGGGAGCTACAGTGTGTTACCCACTAAAGCATTTAATTGCAGCTTATTAAGAGTCTGGGGCTCCTAGCGGGAACTAGTGCTGGTTGCAAAGATTTTAACGGCATGATTATCGACTCTTTATTGAGTCATTGCTGGCAAGCCTTTCAGGCAGCCCTCACTCAGAGGCAATTTCTGGGCATTCTGCTACAGACGCTGCATCTGTAACTGTTAAACGTTTTATTGCTTTTTAATAATGATGCCTTCTGCAGTAAAATACTTCACCCTCCCAGCTTTGGACTGCATAATTGCATTTTCTCTCGGCCCCAATTTCTCTTGATGGTGGAGTAAAATGTAGACCTTTCAGGCAAACTGGTACATTGTCCATGTTGTCAGCTTCTTGAACGGGGGAAGTTAAGGCCCCTTCCCAAAGAGCACTTAAAACATAGGTGGTTTTTTGCTGTTCTGACCGGTAGCTGATTAAATTAATGATTCAAAAGTCTATGACAATGGTGTGATATGAGAATAAAGTTAAAACAGTGCTGATATTCCAGTCTCTATGTGTTCCCTCCATCTCCTCTCCCCATCATTTTATTGTTTTCAAAACCTGCAAGGCAACGTCATATGGGATTTTCCCACAGAAATATTAATTTTAACTTTGGAAAGTATTTTTAAATGCTTGAATGTTGGTGTCTGTCTCTGTTTGTTCGTACATAGGTAGTTAGGATATCAGTATATGTGGCAGATTCTTGGTCCATGTACAAAGGCTGAAATTTTCTTGCATCAAATATTATAAAATCACAGGTTAAAAAATGTCTCTGTTTATATAATATGAGGAAAGCCTCTCAAAGGAGACTATTTCTGCAGCATAGCTTGTACCTCTCTCTAAACATGGTTAGAACAATTACTGGCCATACTATTTGGGGGGCTAGGGATAATGATCTTCGGTTAAATCATACCATTTAAATTGGCTTATTTGGGACTTAATAAACACCATAAATGTATTGGTTTCTGAACTTCATAGAGTCACTTTAGATTACCTGTTCAGTTTCCCCAGTCTTGAAAAGATTCACCTCTCTTCTAACTTGAATTTCTTGTAGGGTTCAGATGGCTACTTCGGTAGAGATGTTTTAGTTTAACTCAAGAGAGCTAGTTCTGCATTTCAGAACCTCCCAAGTGTTCTTTAACCTTGAACTAGGTCTGAAGGGCACATGATTTTTCTTCCCATGGTAGTTCAGTTGTCATCACCTGTCTTCTCCAGAAGACTAATTGGTGAGAAACAAAGAACACCATTTCCCGGACCTCTGTACAGACTTAGAATCCCAGCTTTTAGTCATGACCATCCTGCTGTCATTTTGAAATTAAAATGTAAATGTATCTAGAGACTCCATCTCTGAACCAATTTTACTATATCTCTTAAAATTAGATATTGCAAATTGAAAGAAGGGCAGGGGAATGATTTGGGAGCTTTGGCTAGTGCAGGGATATAAAGTCTACTATTATTTCCAGTCTCCTTCAATGAAATTAGCCTGCCAGTATTCTCACCATTTAGACATGTCAGGTTCAGGCGTTTACCTGTAGCATCCCAACAGTAAACACACTCAGGCAGGCGATCCTGAAGCAGTATACTTTATTAGGAGCAAAAAGGTAAATATAAGATCTGACTGTATGGAAACAGGTAAAGGCTGCTAATGACCACAATAGGGAAAGCTCTAGCTTAAAAGCACTTTAGCCACTAAAGGAAAACACAATGAGGTAAACCCGAGATAAGACTTCTCATGAGGTGTAGACCAAACAGCTAGGCAGCTGCAGGACGGGAAGTATACACAGTATTTACAGGCATGTGAACCAAGGTCGCTTGACATGGAGCCAGAGCCAGGCCAGAACCAGCAATGGTCTGACAGAGTCATGTCAAGGGATCAGGCCTGAACCAGCAAAGGCCTGACAAGACACTCCCTTTTTCTGTGTTAAAAATTGGAGCATAGCATGAAAGTTTATGAGAGGACCCGTTAGAAATTGTGCTTTTTAGAATCTGTTTCACACACAGTAATGGAGGGATGGGGAAAGAGTTGAACCGTACATAGTGTTGTGTTGTTTTGAGAATGCCTGATAGATGCCCTTCTTCTCACTAAGAGTGTGTGCATGTGTGTGAGAGAATGTGTTTGTGTGCGTGTGTACACAAACACACACATTTCGTCCCTGCTAAAGAAGACAAGAGCAGCTGTCAAATTCCTCATGGATAAATAATTCAGTATGAGAGAAGAAAATGTATTTAAGACCAATTTGAAATACCATACTTTCCCATAATCACTTATGTTTTAGAAGCATCTCCTAAGGAACTAGTTTGAGGTGAAATGGGGCCAATTTATTCTTAGCCACTTGTTAGTTTCAGATCAAGACTGACATGGAGTGTGGATTTGGCTATTTAGGATCCTGCTAGATATAAGTGAGCATTGAAGAAGAGTTTCTTTCAGCCAGGAAGAGAAATTGGTGCCATTTAGAAAGTAGTATACACAATTAATCAGCGTTGTTCAGCTATGGCAATCAGAACAACCATATGTTGTTTATTTCGGGGTTGAAGAAGGAAGGTAAAGCCTACATTTCCTAACACCTGCAGTGGCATGCTGTGGTACCCAGAATATTCAAGGAAGTTACTGTGATATTATTCCATTGGATAATGTGCCAGCAAAATGAGAGGTTTGATTTGGTTTGCATCAGTTCATATGATCCCAGTACATTGAACTATGAAAATTCCTTGTGAGATAGGCAAGAATTATTGTTGTTTCACACCCTGAAGTCAGATGTCCACATTCTTGCCTCCGATTCTGAAGGCCCAAGAAAAAACTTTCTGGTGTCAGATGAGTATCCTTCTAGCTCAATATTAAAATTAGGAAACTCAACATTTGTAAATAATCTAAGATAATAGGACTGGGCTAAAATCCTCCTGTTAGTATGCCATCTTGGAAAATTATTTTCCACAGTCCTGATTCTGAGGTGGGCTGTTTGCTGAGGAACTATAAAGAGATGTAGAGACATAATGTAAACATTCGCACTGATAATTAGCCTGCCCAGCTTTTGTTCCCCTCCCAGCCACACATTTGGAATTTACTGGAAATTGTCTGTTCTTTTGGAGAAGCATCTTCTAAACATTAAAGGCAATAAATTATCCCTTTTCTCTCTCAGGATCCTGAATTCTGTGCCCAGTACTCAATTCCATGCTTACCCAGAATGCTAATGGACCCACTGAGTTAATTCAGCCTTCCCCCAGGCCTGCTTATGTATCTCATGCAAACACCATCATGGACAGGGCAGTGAGCTGGGAGAAACATAAAAGGGAGTGTAAGATCCCATCCCTCTGGCTTCTGCAGCAGAAAGGTTTGTAGTTTGTGTTGCCAACAAAAGCCTGTATACTTTATAGAACCTCATCCACAAAATTTTTGCCACCCAGTCACCTTTATTTTTGGCCATCATGCTGAAAGCTCTGAATGTCCGTGCTATCACAGCTTCACTACCTGAATGAGCACCAGTGTTTTGTCCTGCAGTTTGGCAGATGTTACATAATGCCCATTCTCATGGAGTGGAATGAGAAGCTTTCTTGATATGTCCATTTGGTTAAAATGGTGCAGGATAGCAGGCGCATTGCTGTATGTTATTGCCAGAAAAACTAGGGGAAAGTTTAGCCATCTGCTTGATAGAAGTGCCCAGCAAAACAACTTTCCCATGTCACTGCCTGGCCGACTGTACCCAGTTCAGTTTTGTAATGTCATAATGTGATCCCTCATACCTTCCATATCCCTTTACAGGTCTACTCCTGTTGACACGGTTCTTTTCAGAGCTAATGGTCTCAGCTCTCTCTGAGCTCGATTGTCACCTCTGCAGATCTCCTTGTTCCTATCAGAGGATTGTTTTCTCATTTCAGTTCTTGCAGTTATTTGATTTTCTGTTCTCGGCATCTGCATACGTGCTAAATTTTATTAAAGCTTTACATGTGCTGAAACCTGTGTTTTCAGTAAAAGTGGGAGGAGAATATTCCACCTTGCAGAGAGTTGGCAGGAAAGCGGATTGGTTCAAGGTTGCAGTTCTAAGTGTGCTTAGCACAACTGAAATGGAGTAGCTTTCACATAAATATTTTTCATCTTGTGTTAGTCAAGCAAGGTGCTTTTGTGTCCACATTGCCATATTTGTTTCGCTCCAGTAGTACCATGCCATGAGTTCCCTGAACCATAGGTGCCAGTCATAGTAATCCCCTTTATCTGTGGTGCAGAAAGTTGTGCTACTATAGTTTAATTTGTCTCAGTTTTTCTCAACACATTTTGTGGACTTTCAAGAGAAGCTGGATGAAGAGTTTTAAACTAATTTTATTCTATAATGAGAACACATTTTAATTCATTAAATGCAAAACACATAATTTTAAAGAAAAGTTTTAATCTGTTGATCCGAATTTGAAACCTAGTTTCTGTGTCATCCATTTTGTACCTTTCCCCTGTTGGCTTCCCTCTTGATTCTGAACTGGAGCCATCTCAATTCAATACTGATTAGAAGACTCCAACTCTAGAGATCCCTAAGCCATTGAGTTAATATTGCATGCAACTGTTACTTATGTGTGGAAAATAGGCAATCGCTGTGTGTTTGTGCATATAACTACGAGAGGAGCAAACTATCCCCGAAGCATCTCCAAAGGGCATTTGCCCCAGGGAGACTGCAATTTCCTCTCCTCCTTCTCTTTGCCTCCAGGTGCTTCCTCCCACTAAGAATCTATTCTGCTTTTTCTGTGAGGAGTGAAGCAAGAGGGTATTTATTGCAAGAGGGTGATTCATTATCATTATGATCTGGCATATTGATTCTCTGCTTTGGAAAAGAAAACTCAGTCATGCCATCGGCTAGTGCTGATGGATAGCTCTGCCACAAATGTGTCAAAACTCTTAGCACAGGGCTTGTTTAAACAAATGGCTGTAAATAGGTTGAGGGGAGCAGTGGGGCATGGGATCCTCCCTTTGTATCAAGCATGCTGTTGTGGGATTTCTGACTGTGATCTCTTTTGGATCATTTGGAGAGATGACAAGTAAAATAAGGTGTGTTCTATGCATATTAGTGACACCTGATGCGATTAATCATGGCTTCTGGCTTGGAGAATGGCTGGCGCTGGCAAAGGTACAAGAGCTGAACTGCTGAAAAAAGGGAGACTGTAAACGTACTGCATGTATTATAAGTAGAGAGCAACTCTGACTGTGTTGTCTTGCTGATATTTAGAACTGGTCCCAGAGTTGCGGAAACATTTCTTGAAGTAAGGTAAAGGTCCCCCGTGCAAGCACCGGGTCATTCCTGACCCATGGGGTGATGTCACATCCTGACGTTTCCTAGGCAGACTTTGTTTATGGGGTGGTTTGCCAGTGCCTTCCCCAGTCATCTTCCCTTTACCCCCAACAAGCTGGGTACTCATTTTGCCGACCTCGGATGGATGGAAGGCTGAGTCAACCTTGAGCCAGCTACCTGAAACCGACTTCTGCCGGGATCGAACTCAGGTCGTGAGCAGAGTTTGGACTGCAGTACTGCAGCTTTACCACTCTGTGCCACGAGGCTCCTATTTCTTGAAGTGCTTGTACAATAATTTTAATAATTTAAAGTCAGCATTAAGATAGTTGAATATATTCACTTCGTCAGAAAGGCAGCCACTGGATTCTTGATCCATGAAATGCCCCAGGAGCCTGGTCATATTTCTGTGCAGCTCAGTAAGGAACTCAAATATTGCATTTATATTCCACTTTCATAAATGCAGACAAATGCCATTCATTTATGACATTGTGTTACTCTAAGCAAGTTTTTTACTGACAGGATAAAGAACCTTAAAGTATAAACATCCCCATCAACTCTTTGTCAATGCAAGAATGAATGTCCACTATAAAAATGACCAAGTCCAGCAGTGGTCTATTCTGAACTCAGTATAACAACCTGTGGTATTTCTGATCCCATTGATCATGTTGAGTTCCTTGCAACAGTCTGATGTCTTCCTGGGCTTATATTTTTTGTCTTCCAATAGTATGTATGTGGGACAGCAGTACTCATTCAGGAGAAGTCCATCATGTTCTGCCACATAATACTTGATGAGCTTGGAAAGGCTAGATTAACTTTGCCCGTCCCCTTGCAGCTCTGTGTCGTTATCTTTCTGCCACAAATGGAATTTTTAATATCCCCAGGCTTTCAGACTTTCCCTAAGTGCCAGTGTTTAGATATAAGCTCATGCATATTCATTTCACATCTGGCCATAAGAGCAGTTCCCAGTAGTACAGTTGTCCCCTTCTCTAAAATCAGCATATTCTGGGTCAAGTTGGTTAGGCAGAATTTTCTTGCAAGACCTGCTGAGAAGAGTCAGTCTCATCCCTCTGAGTTGCTTGTAGAATTTATCTTATTCAGATTTGCTTTTGTACGTAGAGGGAGAGGCAAAGAATAGAAGCTGATCTTGCTTCCTACTCAAATGCGTTGCAGATTTGATCGTATTACTCAGACAAGTCTGCTATGTTGTTTGGTAATGATGGTTCATCTAGAAGAGTGAGAGCATTGGATGTATTCTCTGAAAACGTCTTGTTACTTTATTTGGGAAAATACAATATGAATGTAAAATTACTTTTTTAAAAAACAAGGATTGAGCAACCTTCATTCCTTATCAGAGGC
Organism: Euleptes europaea; assembly: GCF_029931775.1. Classification (NCBI taxonomy): domain Eukaryota; kingdom Metazoa; phylum Chordata; class Lepidosauria; order Squamata; family Sphaerodactylidae; genus Euleptes; species Euleptes europaea. Next base: position 129,329,276 of record NC_079312.1, on the reverse strand, counting down.
CTTGAGACAAGGCCACCTTCCACAGTCAAGAATGCCACATGGTTTAAGCATGCCTTTGCCCCAAGAGGGGGAGACTGGATACACACACACACCCCACGCACCACCAAGTATGAGGCATCTGGGCAGTGCTTTAGCATTCAAAGACCAGAATTCTATTGGACTGACCAATGAAAAATTTGCTAAATTGAGGTGGGGGGGGAAGGTGGAACAGAGCCAGCTATGAACCAGAGCAGACAAGGGATAAGTTAAATCCCTTTTTAAAATGGAGGATTTGAACCTAGAACAAAAAGGGGCACCTTTTGACTTTTTGAAATCTTGCCAACCAGCTAATTGGAGCGGTGGACTGTGATCTGGAGAACCAGGGTTGATTCCCCACTCCTCCACATGAGCGACGGAGGCTAATCTAGTGACCTGGATTTGTTTCCCCACTCCTACACACGAAGCCAGCTGGGTGACCCTGGGCAAGTTACAGCTCTGTTAGAGTTCTCTCAGCCCCACCTACCTCACAGGGTGTCTGCTGTGGGGAAGGGAAGGTGACTTAAGCCAGTTTGAGTCTTCCTTAAGTGGTAGAGAAAGTTCTGGATTTTGGCTGTGGGCTCTTGGCACGCAGGCTGTTGATGGCCTTGCACTTGAATTGTAAGTCTGTAACATCAGCTGCCATCACCCTAACCTCCCATCACACCTCGATGCATCAATGTCGTCTTTATGACATTTTTAAAGAATTGGCATGTCTGCTTATTTCTGTGTAGACCTGCCAGAGATCCTCATTTCAACAGCTCTAAGGAGGCTGTGACTTAACAACAATAGGTGAACAATGTGCTCCAAGGAAGTCTTCAGTGGTACAGAATACTTTCGGAGTGTTGCAGTCTCTTTTGCTTCCAGCGACGCAAGCCAATTTTAGAACTTCTCAAGTTAGCATCTCTTTCCTCCCACCCAGTTTCCAGATATATGATTTTTCTTTTATTTTTGACTTTTTATACATTAAGTGTGTAACACTTATTGCAAGGGGTTGGCGTTCATGCAGAATTCATGTTTAGTAGGAGCTACAGTTGCTCTCCTTACAAACTCGCAGGAGTTCTATAGCACCTCAGACTTATTGTAGTAAAAGTGTTTGGTTAATTGGAATTTGTCAATAGATTTAATTTATTATCTGCAGCTTCACCAGAGCCAGCATGGTGTAGTGGTTAAGAGCGGTGGTTTGGAGCAGCGGACGGTAATCTGGTGATTCGGGTTGGTTTCCCCACTGCTACACATGAAGCCAGCTGGGTGACCTTGGACTAGTCACAGCTCTCTAAGAGCTCTCAGCCCCACCTACCTCACAGGGTGTCTGTTGTGGGGAGGGGAAGGGAAGGTGATTGTAAGCAGGTTTGATTCTTCCTTAAGTGGCAGAGAAAGTCAGCATATTAAAAAACCCAAAAAAACCAACAACCTTTCAGCTGTTGTAAATGGTCACTGTGCTTTGAGTTTGCACAACTGTACATGTTTCTTTTCATGGTATTTTAACTCCAGTGTTCTCAATTTCCCCCTCTTATACCCATGTGTGTAGCTTTGTCTGTTGACTGAGGGTTCGCTTCATGCATCTTATAAAGTAGGCTATATCCACGATATTTATGCTACAATTAATTTATTAGTCATTCAGGTGGTACAAGACTCACTCTTGGTTTTCCCACAACAGATGAATGTGACTCTAGTCCTCTGGAATTAGTTGCTTAATTTGTACCAAGACTTCACCAAGGCTTAGCTCAGGAGTTCATTCTCAGCTACAGTGCTGAGTGCTAGAAGAATAAGGTACTTCTGAGCATGAACAGAGTGCCTTCCCATCATTAGTGAATAACCAGAGTTTTCTGCTCTTCACACACTTAGTTCTTAGGCAGGATTTTCAAATATGAGGGATGAGCAACAACCATCTCTGTCTTGAAAAACCTCTGTTTCTGATTTATCAGAAGCTAGCTCTTTTGCCAACTTCCAACCAATTTACAAGAGCAGTGGAAAAAGGAAATGTTGTTTTTAAAATATTGATTTTGGTGCTTTATCAATAAATCAAATGTGCGTAAAAGTTTGAAAAAAGCCCTTTCCTTCTTCAAACTCCTCCTCCTCCTTTTCCATCCCTAGGAGTTTCCACTGACCCTTGTCTAACTTCCTTAATCTTAATTGGCTGGAGTATGAAGTAGCCAATACTAAATTTATCTCAAGCTCACTGAATACGGAAATGTTTTGGAGGGAAGTTGAGAAGCTTTGGGTAGAGGGGGAGAATCAATAAATTCATTTAAAAGAACTTATTATATGCCAATTACTATTCTACACAGAACCTCCCTGTGTCTAATGTCCTGGTGGGGACTTCACTTCCCACTCTGGATGAAATGGACCAGAGAAAGATACTGGAAGTTTTATTAGATGATCCTACTCTCTTATTTGCTCAGTTTGGTTGTGAAGAACCAACTACAGTTGTTTCGGAGAAGATCTTGGCCGCTGTTTTTCGTCATGATGATTTCTTTAGCTGTGATGAACTTTGTAACTGACAGGAGCAAGTAAGAATGCTAGTGTACTGGGCATCTCTGGGAGCCTCTGTGGCCTGTGTTTGCCCTTGTTGCCTCAGGAACCCGAGCGCAGTTTCACACATGCCCACAAAACCCTGTTTTTCTTTTTTGTTGTTGAAAGCTATCTGTTCCAGGCTATCGCCCTCTCTTCATTTTGATTTATCATTGGACTAAACTGAGTTTAGGAGGTTTGTCTTCATCATGCCACTTCACTGGGACAGGAAGATAAATCTCCCATATGAATGTTTAACTCTAAAGTTCCAGCAACATAAAGGGGAGGAAATGCCCTTCTAAGTCCCCTTGACTAGGATGGTAGGCCTGCCAGGATATCTTCCAAGTGCAGACCATTAGCAGATCATTGCGAATTGTGCATCTGAAAAATTCCATTTTATTCCATCAAGAAACTTCAACCGAAAGGATATGAAATAGGAAGAAAGCTGATCACTGCTTTAAAAGAGCAAACTCTTGTTTTGAGAAGTTTCAGACTCCTCTGCAGAATGTCCATTTTGGTTGAAAGAAGCACTGAGCTTGTTGCACAAAAACACTGCTCAGTGCTCCTTGAAGTACATAATTTTTTCCCCATGAAAGGACACTCACTGTTCTTTGTAAGAGTTGCAGAACTGTGCATAACCATAAGACTGCCATCTTCCGCGATGGGTGGCTCCCATTGTGAAATCTGATAATTCTGGGCACAGGCCTTGAATGAAGCTCCCAAGCACCAGGGGGAGAAGTCACTTCGCTGGACTAGGTAGCCGGTGGTACAGACATTGTCCTTCATCACACATGAACACTTTAAGCTGCCTTATACTGAATCAGACCCTTGGTCCATCAAAGTCAGTATTGTCTACTCAGACCGGCAGAAGCACTCCAGAGTCTCAGGTAGAGGTCTTTCACATCACCTACTTGCCTACGAGCCCCGTGGTGCAGAGTGTTAAGCTGCAGTACTGCAGTCAAAAGCTCTGCTCATGACCTGAGTTCGATCCTGACGGGAGTCGGGTTCAGGTAGCCGGCTCAAGGTTGACTCAGCCTTCCATCCTTCCGAGGTCGGTAAAATGAGTACCCAGCTTGCTGGGGATAAAGGGAAGATGACTGGGGAAGGCACTGGCAAACCACCCCACAAACAAAGTCTGCCTTGGAAACGTCGGAATGTGACATCACCCCTTGGGTCAGGAATGACCCGGTGCTTGCACAGGGGACCTTTACCTTTTACTTGCCTAGTCCCTTTAACTGGAGATGCCGGGGATTGAACCTGGGGCCTTCTGCATGCCAAGCAGATGCTCCACCACTAAGCCACAGCCTCTCCCCTCACAAAAAGGACATGGTTTCTTAACCAGGAGTTTTTTTTATCAGTGCTATAACTAGTCTTCTTGAATTATTATTATCATTGTTATCATTATTATTAAAATATTTTAATGCCGCCTTACCACATTATCAGAGTCCCCAAGGTGGCAAACATGAAAACAATAAAATGTTTGAACAATTAAAAGCAACATTTAAAATGATAACATAATTCAATAAAACACATGAACATACAGCACCTGCACCAGGGAGGAGGCCAATAACCGTTAGAGGGTATATGCCAAATGATACCAGCACCTTGAATTAAGGCTAGAAGCAAACTGGGAGCCAATGTAGATGGAACAAGACTGGAGTGGGATGGCCCCTATGACACATTCCAGTCAGCACTCTGGCCGTAGCATTCTGTACAGGCTGAGGCTTCCAGACAGTCTTCAAGGGCTCGTTGCACTAATCTAACCTAGATTTTACCAGGGCATGCACCACAATGGCAAGATCTTTCCTGCCCAGGAAGGGCTGCAGCTGGCTTATCAACCAAAACTGGTGAAAGGCACTATGGGGCGAGTGCCCATCCTCCCTCCGTGCCCCCTCTGGGTCTCGCTGGATGAGCTTCCTTGGCCTCAGACCATTCAGAGGGGGAGTCTGAGCTCTCCTCCCCTGAAGTGGTCAGCATGCTTGCCTTCAGAAGGTTCAGAAAGGCCTCCTCATTGGCCTCCGCTCCCCAGCTTTATGGAGGGCAGGCCTCTTTCACCTCGCCTCCTGGTCCTCCTGACCCTGCCTCCTCCCAAGGCTTTATTGGGCCTCCTCTCAGGCAGGGCTGTGCACCATCCCACCCTCACCCAGCCGCAAGCCTCACTGTCCCCCCAACCACGCCGCCGCCCGGTGGGCCATGTGGCATCCGGGCATGTTCCTTTCGCTGCCGGCTGGCTGGTGGAGAAGTCTGTGGAAGTGGGGCTGGCAGCGCGGGGAGTCCCAGGTGATCTGGGACAGGCACCCCTGCCCACCACTGCCACCTTTTTATCCAACAGGAGGCCGAGGTACAGGAGCACTACTAGGGTACAAACCCGCTCCTTTAAGGATAGTGCTACTCCATTCAGAACAGCAGATAACCCATTCCTGGGTCAGACCTTCTCCCCACCAGTAGCACCTCTGGTTTGTTGGGATTAAGTTTCACCTTGTTAGCTGTCATCCATTCCAAAACTGCCTCCAAGCATCTATTCACAGTTTCCACAGAATGGATTTTGATAACACCATGGTAGAAGAGGCTACATGCAAAGTGGCCTTGGGTGTATCAGTCCATTCTACTCTCAAGTAAAGTCAAAACAAAATTGTGGGGGGAGGGATTGGTCTTATATTTTTTTTTAAAATAAAAAAGAAAGGGAAGCAGATTCTGTACTCCCTAGCCCTGACTATTGTACTTATGCAAGCAGATACAGATTCTTGAAGCAGGATTAACTTCTGATTTATGAGTTTGCAAACCAGGCTTCTTCAGTTCACACAAGCTATGTTTTGTTTGCTCAGGTTGAACATGCTCTTTTATCATTCACACAGTTTATCATGGGCATGTCAGTGATATGTGCTTATAGTGGTCCATTCACAGAAACAGTTTGCTCTAGACAAACTGAAACAAATGAGTTGTTAAAAGAACCCACATGTTCAGCAGTGCAGATTAGCCCTAAAGTAATTGCCAGTCTAGAAAAGACCAGCATTCAAGCATTTATTCTGTTGTGACATGAAGTCTTGGTGCCTGCTGGTCACCATTCTGGAAAGCCATGATATTTAGTGGAACCACAGAAGATAGGTTGTGGGGTTGGATCCTTCTAACAGCTTGTGCAAAAAAATTTAGGGGGAAAAGTGACATTGCAAAGTTCCCCTCCAATGGTATGTCTGCTAGAGAAGAAAGAAACAAACCTACTGGGTAAAATAAAGGATATCAATTCCACAAATGCAGTCGTTCCAGTCCGCTGGGAAGCGATTCGAATGCATATGCTACTTGTGTTAAGGGAAAGAATGGGTTAAATATGCAGTCTCTACCTGATAAGGTCATAACTTCACCCTTGAATGAGCAGAGATGGGCAAGATTTACTGGTTCTCTCCTGAGCATGGAAAGAGGTGCAGAGGTCTTGCAGTTAAATATAGTTAAGTCATGGTAGAGATACAGGGCTGGGCACCACAAGTCAAAATTTTCTCCCCAAAGAGAGAGTTATGTATCTTTGCTCTGCATTTCCTGAGAGAAATCTTGCTAGTTCTTTCTTCGGAGCTGTCTCTTCTGTCTCCCTCTGCCTCTACTGTTGTCACCAGACTGTCAAAGCTCACAACTCTCACAACCCTGCTATGTGAATATTTAGTTCTATATGACTTGTAGGGCCTGGCACCTTTGCTGGGGTATGTTGCAAGTTAGCTGTGAATAGTTTGGAAGCAAGGGGGGATTGTAAGGAATAGTTTCAAGCTGATTTATACAGTGTTGTGGCTCCTCGAAAAAGAAAAGCAGGGTGATTCTCCAGAATGAAGAAGAAGAGTTGGTTATATATACAGACTTTCTCTGCCACTTAAGGAAGAATCAGACCAGCTTACCTTCCCTTCCCCTCCCCTCCCAACAACAGACACCCTGTGAGGTAGGTGGGGCTGAGAGAGTGTGTCTAGGCCAAGGTCACCCTGCTGGCTTCATGTGTAGGAGTGGGGAAACAAATCCAGTTCACCAGATTAGCCTCCGCCGCTCATGTGAAGGAGTGCGGAATCAAACCCTGTTCTCCAGATTAGAGTCCACCACTCCAAACCTCCACGCTTAACCACTACACCACGCTGGCTCTCAATGAGAGAGATGAGAAACATTTCCCATCTGCTTCCAACAGCAACAGCCAAGGGCGGCTATATGCAGTGAAACCCTGTGTGATCCAGTAGATAGAGCTGGATTTGAAACTCATTGTGTAAGGTATATATTTTTCCCCTTCTACTGTGAACTCATTTTGTGTCATTGAGCAGGGCACCATCTCATCCCCTAGTTCCATAAGAATAATGACCCTATCTCACAGGGTTTGGTGAGGATGAACTCAAAAAACTGTGAAGTGGTTTGCAGATTAAGAGTGTTCTATAAATTAATAATAGCACTTTGCCAGTTCTTCTTGACTGATCTTGCTTTTTATATCATTCATCTTGTATAATGCATTTCATCCTCCTGCTTAGAGTACATCTACAGCACAACCTTCGGGAGGCCAAAAGTGAAATAGGGGTTTGATACTTAGTTCACACCCTGTACTGGTTTATGCTTCTCCCTTGAGCATTTGAATCTGATTGCTGTTGTGTACGGGGACCTGTGATAGCCACAGGTCTCATACATTAAAGATATTTCTAGGGGTGGGCTTTGTTAGATTTCTTTGGCAAACTGGCCAGGAATACCTGTTTATTGTCAGCTGATTCATACGTTGCCTGTATGGTTTGTCTAAACTCCCAAATTGTACTCCTGTTCCCACATCCAAAGCTGTCCTCGATAAGGGGTCTCTTCCTATACTTTGATGTACAAAGTTGGGAATGGCCGCTTGCAGGTTGTGGGCTGCATGCAGTTCCCATCCTGAATATCCCAGATTCCTTCTTCCCCCTTTTCTCCCCCACCCCTCACTAATACCCAGTTGGGAGTGCCGGACACCACTTACATGGCAGGCATCCCTGCTATTGGGAAATGGTCACCTCAGAGACCCCTGCAGCTTATGCCTTTGTGTTGTAAGTTTTCTTGGAATTGACACTGCTCATGTTCAGAATGGCATGGGAAGAATCCATGGGGTCATGGCTCCCATCCTGCTGCAGTAATACATGCATTATCCCTAATTCCTATCCAGATGGATCCAGTCATGTCTCGTTTGGGGGTAGAAAGTATTGATGGTGCTTAAAGAGCCCCCCTGAATCAGTGACCATATCCTACAAGAGCTGCATGAGGTAGTATGCTGAACTGCATTTTGTCCACTGTGGATTTTTGAGGTTTGGCTAGCTTGTGTAGGAATGTTTCTCTTCTTCCCACCATCTTCCAAGTCATAGGCACAAGCATGTACACATACCACAGCTACTTCATTGTTACAGGCTCACTTCTTTAGGGGGCGGATATGCATAATTTTTCAGACTTCTGTTTAAGAAACACTTTCAAAAGGATGTCACATGGTAAACATTGGGTGCCACTTGTAATGTAGGACTAGAAAGTATAGTGATAATTCACATTGGTTTGTTCTTGTAAGATTGCCGTTTTTGGGGTATTAGAAGTTCAGATATCCTTGTAAAATGATACCATGGTGTTTTGCCCCAAAGTGGTTCAGTTTATAGGAAGCATAGAAAAATCTGCAGAGAGGTAGTGGTGGCAGCTGAGCATTACAAAAAATATACATGGTAGGATCCATGGGTGTTTTCTTCCATGCGTTCCAGTAGATAAAAAACAACAACATAGTAATAGGAACCCTGTATAAATCTGATGGTGCTTGCTGTTTTTTTGCTTTAACATTTAAGGCATCAGAGACAGTCCTTGAATTAAAGTATTTCTAGAAGACTTGGCTATCAGTAATGGTTAACGTGTCAGCACTCAGATGATGAAGTGTGCAAGAAAATAGGCTTTGACATGTTAAACCTATTTACTAAGAGATTTGACTGCTTTTGTAGATCTAAGATTGTGCACTGAATGCTGGGAAGCACGTGTGACCCTGGGTACAATAAGTGACCTTGTAATTCTGGAAGGCTGACTGCACTGAGTGGAGTTAATTTCTTCCCTCCAAGGAGAAAGCTGTACACAGTGTGCTTGAATGTATCTCTAGTTTCATCTTTTCTCATAGATATAAACCCATAGTAGGGGTAGGTTGTGTAAACTGTTTTTTGGCTGATACAGAGCAGGCCTGAAAAGTGGCCAACTAACAGGGCATCTCTTCTTTCTTCAAAGAAAACACCCTGATTTTGAATTCCTGGGTCACTTCTGTTGATTGCTGTACTTTCTCATTTGTTTGAATTTTGTCCCCAATTCTTTTTTTTTTGGGGGGGGGGAGTATCTTTAAACATTCCATGCAGTAGATTTTAGATATAGATTCATTTATTAATATGGCAAATGCCATTAAAACATTCATATCAGTTACAGATTTAAAATAGGAGAATATACAGTAACTAAAACTATAGGATATACGATTTATAGACAGTTTATACAATTTAAACAGACCTCGAATTAATAAAACATTCTCCATTTTACCAAGTCCCAGCTTTGTCTGGTGGATCTCATATATTGCAGCACAGAATTTAGCTACTTTCTTCACCCTCTGGTCTGATCTTTCCCATAGGAGACTCCTCAGTCTCCCTTCTTTGGAGCTATCCTTTATTATATTAAGGAGAGGGGAAATTAGCTTGTATCGGACTTGCTGATAGAAAAAGCACTTGAAATTCTATGCAGTAGGAACAAGTGTTAACGTTTGGTGTGTTTCTTCTTTATCATATTTGATCAATTGATGTAGGGCAGGGATGGGGAACCTCAGGCCCGGGGGCCGTATGCGGCCCCCGAGGACATTTTTTGTGGCCCTCGGGAGCTTCGGGCCCTGCCACGGAGGCGGGGCGGAGGGCGGCCCTCCCCGAGAGTGTTCCTGGAGCCACAGCTTACAGGGGCGCTGCAGTGCCCTTTGGACCTCCTCTCGCTGGCTGTTGGTCGGCGAGAAGGGAGGGGGAGGGAGCTTCCCCCAAGGCTGCCCCCTACAGCCGCAGCGTACAGGAACACCGTGGCACATTGTAAGCCCTTCTCACTGCCTGTCGGCTGTTGAGAAGCGAGGGTGGGAAGAGGCCGACGGCTCCTGGTGGCAGAGCATGCATGCGGGAGCCAATCGGGCTTCAGGGGGGCCTTTTATGGACTCTGGGGGGGGAGGGCATGGAGACTGGGGCCCAGTCGCTCGGGGCTCCGTGTGCCGCAGGGTGTGTGTGTGTGTGGGAGGCTTTTCTCTCTTTTCTTCCTCTTTTTCTGTCACTCTTTCTCCTTTATCTCCCTCTATTTCTCCCTCTTTTTCTGTCTCTTTCTTTGTCTCCCTTCATCCTTTTCTTTCTTTCCCTCCGTCCTTTTCTTTCTTTCTTTCTTTCTTTCTTTCTTTCTTTCTTTCTTTCTTTCTTTCTTTCTTTCTTTCTTTCTTTCTTTCTCTCCCTCTCTCCATTTCTTTCTCCCTTTCTCTCTCTTACTCCCTCCCTTTTCCTCTTTCTCTGTTTTCCTTCCTCCCTTGCCGATCGACTGCGGGCTGTGCCTCCCTGGCGCCTCATTTGCTAGGGCCCACTGCTGGCTGCCCTCCTGCCTGGGAGGGGGGAACGGGGGTGCCCTGCAGGCCTTCTCTGTGTGGCCTCCCCTGGGGTTGCCAACCTCCAGGTGGAGGCTGGAGACCTGGCAACCCTAGCCTCTCCCCCCCCCACCAGGAAATCTACACCTGGTATGGCCCCCGAATGATGTTATAAATGTGCAAATGGCTCTTGGCAGGAAAAAGGTTCCCCACCCCTGATGTAGGGCTTCAGTTTCTAAGCCACAACTAAAGCCAGTTTATAAAAATGCCAAATCAACTCCATTTGGTAATTTCATTACCCTAAGCCACAACTCCCCCTCCCCAACAAAGTCAGGGGGAGTTGTTTACTTTGTTTTTTAAAACTCACAATGTCCCATGACCAAGCTCCCTAGATCTACTTGCAGTCACCTTTTTAGGGCTTATCTAGATGATACATGTGACACCTGACCCAACCCATTTCACACGTAACATCCAGGAACTAGCATTCCTAAGTGCTGCGGGGCCGGATTCGGCTCTCAAGCACATCACCGTCTTATGATGACCCTGTAGGGTTTCCAAGGCAAGAGACATTAGGAGGTGGTTTGCCATTGCTTGCCTCTGCATGGGCTGAGAAAGTTCTGAGAGAACTGCGACTGGCCCAAGGTCACCCAGCAGGCTTCATGTGGAGGAGCAGGGAATCAAACCCAGTTCTCCAGTTTAGAGTCCACTGCTCTTAACCACTACACCACGCTGGCTCTTCTTCTGTGCCATTTACCAGAGCCAAAACAGCTGCAAGGAGGAGCCCTGTTTACCCCACTGTGGAGTGGCACGTGCTGTAGTCAGTACACCTGGAACTGTCTCATGTCACGTGTATCACTAATTGAGCCCTTAGGCTTCCATCCCTGGAAATCTAAAACAAAGCACTGTAACCCACAAGAGGAAAAGTCAGTCGGTGCCCTCTTTAATTAGGGGCACAAAACAAAAGTAGACTTGAAGTTGCAGAAAGTGGGAATAATTGGGAAAACAGTACAACTTGAGCCATCAAATGAAGTTTGAGTTGGATGTGGTGAGGCGCTTAAGAGATGCATTTAGCTTAATTCTGGCAACATTTCTGTTCTGTGGTTTATTGTAGAATTCTCTGTACTCATGTAAGGATGACATTCCTGCTATGTGTGTGAGACGCTGGAAGAAAAATGCTGCATAACTAGTTCCGTGCATCCAAGTGGGCTGTGAACATGTGTTTCTTGAACAGAAGTGCTTCTCCCCACCCCAAAGCAAACAACAGTCCTGTATGTTCACTGAAGTACAGGGAAGGAGACCAGGAGTGAATGCACTGACCTTATCCCCTGACTCCATGTGATTGTCTGGTCATCCACAGGTGTGACCCTGTGGAGAAACTGGCCATGTGAACTCTCCCTCTCGGTTAGTGACATTCCAACACCTCCATCACTGATCACAGGGAGGGAGAATTCACCACAGCCATTTCCTCTGCACAGTTGCCCCTGCAGACCAGGCAATCTCATGGGACCAATGTGCTTGCGCCTGCTCTCCTTCCCCAAGCATTCAGTGAACCCTTGGGGCAGTAATGTGCACTGGGCTACAGCAACTTTCTTTTGAAGCAAGGAAGTTTTCAAAAGCAATTTATACGTAGCATAATAGGCTTGTGCTTGAAGGAAGAAAAATCAGAAATCCTGCTGTGTATTTCTAAGCCTCTTGGTCACACCTAAAGTTGATCTTTAGATTCTAGTTAGGGGTGCATAGTTGCATTGTTTATTATTGCAAAAACAAAACCTTTAAATGGCTAATTCGTTTAAGTTTCATACTTGGGTCGGCTGGAGCTTCCAGGGGTCAAGAAACCGATCTTCAACCTTGTTCCTTCCTCACGATCTTCAGCTCATTGCTTGTACCCATCTAGCACCACATGGATTCTTTTTGTTTTAGTTTAGTAGAACTGGTTTTGTTTTCAGGACAAATGTTTAACATTGCTGTTACCGCACTAGGTATTCCCAGCGATGTATCAAGAGTTTGGAAATGTTATAAAAAACATCGCTTTAAAAGGGTTTTTGGATGCCACAGCTAAAAAATGGTTGGAAGACGTCTTCACAGCTAAAGGGGCCAAACAAAGTGCGAACGGTATTTTTTATAACAGTTTCAAAGTCTTAATACATTGGTGGGAATACATAGAAAGTGCGAACAGTATTTTTTATAACATTTCCAAACTCTTAATACATCGTTGGGAATCCCTAGTGTGGTAACGGCCATTGGTTGTTAGACCTTCTTGGCCTTGCAATAACAAATCTTCTTTTGACAGCCTATTTAAACATCATTAAATGTTATTAACATGATAAACATCAGGGAGGCAAGTTGGTGCATTCAAACTCAGCACTCAGTACTTTATTTTCACTCTCTGCCATACTTCCTTCCATTGTGGAATAGCCATAGGCAGACTGTCTGACTGTTACTTACACAGGTCAGTTTCCATGAGTTCTTTACACATACTCTAAATTTTGCAGAGGCCAGTTGCAAACACTTGTGTAAAATACAGTATTGCCCTTGTTCAGTAAAAGCTGTTACAAGCCAAATAGAATGAGCATCATTTTTGTGTGTTCTGCGTCCAGAAGGAATCTTTCAAACGACCTTTTTGCCAAGCAGCGCATGTTTGCTAGGGCAGCTCATCTGAGACCAAAAACCCTGCGGTAACGAGAAGGTGTTGAGTTCAGAGATGGTACAGTTGTTTTTTTCTTGGAGGACTCTGGGGGCAGCTGTGACAGGTCAAGCCCATTTCCTGAGACACAGGTGCTTCTGAGAGGGCGTGATGTCTAAATAAACCAATTTTAAAGATAGCCATGTTTGCTTCTGTATGTGACTCCCCCTCCCCCTGTGTTCTGCCTGGCGTGGACCTTGCATATTGATGACTCCATCATAAAGCTGTCCTTTATATGTAATACTGCTTTCTCCAGAAAAGTGCATTTTCATTGTCTCTTAAGCTATAGACTTGCAGTGAGATCCAGCCAAAGGATTAACATGGAAATGTATGTTTTAGGGAGCCTAGCTACTACTCTTACTTAACCATATCTCCTACCCACCCCATCCTTCTTATCTTCCAGCCTTTGTCATCATGATAATTTTCGCCCTCATGCGCATTGCCAAGGGCCAGGGGGAAGGCCAGCCCCCTCTGGCTCAGCTCTCGGGGATCCGCAACCTGTTTGGCGTGTGTGTCTATTCCTTCATGTGCCAGCACTCCTTGCCTTCCCTCATCACGCCCATCTCCAAGAAGAAGCATGTTAACAAGCTGGTCCTGCTGGATTACGTCTTAATCCTGGGTTTTTACAGCCTCCTCTCCTTCACCGCTATCTACTGCTTCCGCAATGGGACTCTCATGGACATGTACACACTCAACTTCACCAGCAGCCAGATAGTCCCTTATGCCTTTTTGCGCTACTTCCTGGGCCTTTTCCCGGTGTTCACCATCAGCACTAATTTCCCTATCATCGCCGTGACTCTGAGAAACAACTGGAAGACCCTTTTCCACCGGGAAGGGGGAACCTACCCGTGGGTAGTAGATAGGATTGTTTTCCCAGTGATCACTCTGATTCCCCCCATCCTCGTGGCCTTCTGCACTCACGATTTAGAGTCCTTGGTGGGCATTACTGGGGCCTATGCTGGGAATGGGATCCAGTACATCATCCCTGCTTTCTTAGCATATTGCAGCCGAAAAGACACTCAGCTGGTTTTTGGAAACGGCACACTCAATAAACATCTGTCCCCTTTCCGGCACACATTCTGGATCTGGTTTGTGCTCCTCTGGGGCCTTTTTTGCTTTCTCTTTGTAACCGCAAATATCGTTTTGAGTGAAACCAAGCTCTGATGATGGAACAGTACGGCAGTACTGCTTGTCATGCAGAAACTTCAAGGTGACTTAGCCTTGCACCCAGTGAGAACTTTTAATAAGCAGTCAGCTTGATAGCACACTCTTGAGTGTGAGACTTGAGCTGGATGCTGACTTCAGTTTTGGGTGCAAGGCTCCTGTTCAATTGCTTTTAACTTTCCCACCCAACATACACAGCTGTGGCTTTGAGCATTTTACCAGGCTGCTGTGCTTGCCCAATATCTGCCTTCTTCTTTTTTGCCTTGGTCAGAGATTCCCCTGTGGAATGTCTTCCTCTCTTTTGAGCTGTGATATGTCAAGAGGCTGTTGGATACACATCTCTAAGGATAATGCAGAGGACCGTTATGCCATTATCAGTCAAGCAAGCAGCCAGTGAATCAAACAAGCAGTGATTCCTTCTCCTCGCATTTTCAACTAAATGTGGACAACTGGCTCAAGTAGGCTTTGCAGGAGTTGACATTTTCCTGGGTGAGAGGGCCAACCTAAACTGTAGAGAGTGGGAAAGGAAAACATCCATTGGGACCATCTTCCTGCCTGCCCAGTGGTCACTTGAACAGTTGCCATTTTTTTCCTCAGTATTTATTTCCTTTTCCATTTGTTACAGCCTTTCCAACTTAAATTTTCCTTTGTTGCCTGTAATGTGGTCCCTGGTTTCCCAGAAGCTGTCGTGGGCCTAAATGAAGTGGATATATCTGAAAAGATCACAACTATGGTTTATTTTTCTCATGGCGTTGTGTGTTTTCCAGTCTCTGATTTCCTCTCCTTGTATACCTTGTGTTTGGTGAGAGGCAAGTGCTGCTAAGAACCGCTGAGCCCTTGCTTCGCAAGGAATAAAAGGGAAAGCCATTTCCTGCAGTTTTGGGCTGCTGAGTAGCCTCGGCTGTTGCTGCAGTCATCCATTTCGTACCAGTGCTGGGGCAGCAGGGCAGGCCAAGGCTGCCCCAGTCACTGTGTGGGGGTGGAAGTGCGAATTACTTGCTGGACAGGTAATGTATAAAAGCATTCATAGAGTGCATGGACTTGTTTCTAAGCACCTTAGCTGGGTGTTGCCAGATGCGGGGCTTAGCACTTAACCATGTATTGATTGCAAAATAATTATATGCAAATGTAACCAGAAAGAATAAAATCATGGAGGCTAAGAGAAAGTCACTCCATTGTTTTGTGTCTTCTGTCTGAATATAAAGGCTCTCTGAATTCTCAAGACACCTGAATTCCATTGTAACATTCAGCTCCCCACTCCTGCTTTCATGTTCAGGGAATATAAAGAAAAAACCACCACCACCCCCCATGTACGCTGTCTATTTTACTGTACACAAAGCTCAGACTATACATGATGTAAACCTGGGTCTGCTGTAATCACATCTCAGGAGAAGAGCTGGGGAATGGTTTTAAGAGAAAAAGAGACAGATACGGGCACAAAACTGCCTGTCGCCCTTTGCTCTTGTCATGTTTTCCTGCAGCCCCCACCCCCAATCACTTTTTGCTCAGCCAGGCTCCAGTATCTGAAGGGAGCCTAGGTGGGAGAGTGGGGGGATGGTTCAGCATTCCTCCATCTCATGTTTAAATCAGATCTCCAGCCTCTCACTCTCAGACTTGAGTCTGTCCTTGTCATACATAGATAATTGAAAAGAAATACCTCTCAGGCTGAGGTTCTCCACCTTTTTTGGTGAAATTGCAAAAGAAGAAGAGTTGGTTTTTATATGCCGACTTTTTACCATTTAAGGAAGAATCAAACCGGCTTAAAATCACCATCCCCCCCTCCCTGAGAGGTAGGTGGGGCTGAGAGAGTGTGACTAGCCCAAAGTCATCCAGCTGGCTTTGAGTGGGGAAACAAATCCAGTTCACCAGATTAGCCTCCACCACTGATGTGGAGGAGTGGGGAATCAAACCCTCAGAGTAGACTGCTCCAAACCACCGCTCTTAACCACTACACCACACTGACAAAAGTTAATTAGTAGACTGAGGAGTTTGGAAGGAGTCATAGATCACAAATGTTTTAATCATATGAGAGCTTTGTTTTTTTTGTTTTTTACTCTTTTGGCTATAAATATATTTAAAGCAATTCCAATCCCTGGATTATGTTGTCTTCTCTTAGCCCAGTACAGCTGTGTTATTAAATGTGACATTTCACCAGTGTGATCTACGCAATTCAGTGGTGTTGAACATTTTTTTAAAACCAAAATTGTTATCAAGCATAATTTTCCAGCCAGTATCAAACGGAATTGATTCTGCTGCAGAAACAATCAAGTTGGCAGAGACTATGTCAAAGAAATAACAACAGCAACTTCAAGAGTAACTGAACTCAGCTCAAAAATAAAATGCCCTTGGTGTGTTACGTAAAGCTGGGTTTGCCGACTAGGGGGAGTTTGCTCCCAGCTCAATAAAACCTGACATCCTCTCACTTCTGGAACTCAAGCTGTACTTGGCAGCTCTTGCTGGTGCATCAGAGTCACCTAAACAGTCCTGAGAGTTCACAGATAAACTGATGCTGTTCCTTTGCTTACAGGTTACGGAGGGCACTCTCTTGAGTGAATTGGTACAGAATAGTACGCTGCTGTCACGTAGGAAGAGCAAATGTCACGGATTTTGGAAGACTGGACCAGAGTTCAGATGAAATGGAAACAGAAGCGAAGCAGTGGTTTATCACTTCCTTCTGTCATTCCCCCCCCCCCTCATGATTGTTACAAGACTCTGTCAGACAGCAAGCCGGGCAGGTCACAGATGGCCGTGACGGAGTGGTCACATACTGGTCCGGTCTGTCCTTGTGCTGTATGAGACAGGCATTGGTAGGATCAGAATTGGCATTTTAACAGCAGAATAGATACACCCAAGAAATAACCTTGTAATGGACGAACACTGTGTTACTGCAGTCTTTGTTTCGTCTGGCATATACTACAGGTCTGACATCTATTTCAGTCCTCTGTAAGGCTCACTGAATTTTTCACAATTTTGCCTCATAGGAACTAACCTGTCACTTTGTACTCGTCTTCGTGCCCAGTCGGCAATGGGTCTTTTCTTCCTCCCCCACCCCCCAATCACATTTATTTCCTCTCTGCAGCCGGGCTCAGAAGAAATTCCTACTTAAGTAGAGTCTGGTGTGCCTTTATATATGTTGCACCAAGTATTGTCCAGAGAAGCACTAAATGCAGAGCAGCAACAGAAATAGTTCAATATGCTGAGCTGCTGTAGCAATATCTTTTTTTTTTATGGACACACCGTAAGCGTGTTCTGGGAGGCTAATGCTTCTTTTTACTTTTTCTTTTTTCCTTTTGAAAGGCCACAACTCGTGGCCCTCCTGGGACCCACCACCAAAGATTTTTCTGCCATCTTCTTTCCCCGGAGCCCACATTGCATTGTGTGCCTTTTTGCTTTAGATCACAAACTCTTCTTTTAAATGTGCCCCCAAAGGGCATGAAATGTGAAATTGCTATGAACTTGTCCTCAGATTTCAAAACAAACTTCACAGTAAGAGAGATGGATTTCTCTTACCGTGAATAGGAAGGAATATTTTGAAATAGCTAGATACTAGTGCCTTCCATCACTACCACCACCACCCCAAGAACTTAAGAACATAAGAAAGAACAAGAGTCCAGTAGAACCTTAAAGACTAACAAAAATATTTTCTGGCAGGGTATGAGCTTTCGGGAGTCACAGCTCACTTCTTCAGATACTTTTCGTGAGCTGTGACTCACGAAAGCTCATACCCTGCCAGAAAATATTTTTGTTAGTCTTTAAGGTGCTACTGGACTCTTGCTCTTTTCTACTATTGCAGACAGACTAACACGGCTACCCACTGTGAATAAGAAAGAACATAAGACTTTCTTATGTTCTTGTAGTTAGCACTGAAGTAACTTCCCAGGTGTAAACAGCAGAAGAATCTACCTCAATTCCTGGAGGAAGCACTACAGTATAAGGGTCATTTTCAAAATCTGCCTTAAAAAATTCCACAGCTGTCCAGGCCAAGGTGGATCAAGCAAGCAGGCTTGTGTGTGTGTGTTTCTACTTTATTACAATAAGAGTCATGGGGTGGGAGTAGAATCCAGGACTCATTCGAGCTGAATGTGATGCATTGGTTGATATCTTCCCCCATCTGGTTTGACATTAGATTATATTTTTAATTGGCTGTTATAATGTAACAATTCTTCTTTCTGGCTTTTTGCGGCACTGTGCGCTCAGCTTGTCCCTCTATGTAATTATTTTTCAGAAAGGCATAAAGAAATAAAAGCACATTATACATCTGTTGTGGTTTGGCCTTTTCCTGCGTGCATTAAAGGAGAGTATCTTGAATTGTTTTTTGTTGATGGATCAGTTGACAGAAGCCACAGGGGGGTTGGAAGAGCAGCAGCGGTAGCCAGAGAGGGCATCCGTGCTGGCAGCAGCTCACAGAGCATATTTTGCCTTCCCTTGTCCCCTTGTATTAGCCTACTGCTTCCTTCTTTTAGCACTAGGTGTTCTCGGAAAACTCAATTAAAACAGCTGTACTTCGCCCATCCCAATTACATTTCCTTGCACCAAAAAACTAAACAAATTGAATCATTTTGCTGCCTCAGGCAGCAAATGAAGTTTCTTCCAGCAAATTTATTATCATCATAAAACACAGCTTGATTTATGTTAAAATATTAAAAGAAGCCTTTTACGATGGAAATAAACACTTTCTGCTTTCTCTTTGTCGTTTGCAAGCTCTTTCTCTTTGAGGGATTAAAGGGCAATAGGGGATTTACAGGAGAATGGGACTGTAAATCTGGAATCAGAGTGGCACTAGAGTTGAAGTCTGTCTTTCCACACTTCAAAGACCATGAGGGGGAAAGGGCCACACTTCAAGAAAGAAAGACTTTTAGAAGAGGTCTTAGGAAGAGCTTTAGTGATCACCTATATTGTTGTCCTAGTTGATAGTATAAGCCTGCAAGAGTGCCGTAAAAAAGTGTCCAATGTCAGTGGAGGTTAATGGGTCCAATCCCTTGTCAATTCTACAGATTCTCTGAGTAGCTCTGTACAATTCTCTCGCTCCCACCTTCCAGATCCATAGGTTAATACCTCTACTCATAGGATTTTTTTCTGGCTGTAAGGATTTTAGAATACAATTGCAACATGTTTGCAAATTGTGAATAAGCCCATAAAGGACCTCGACTTCTACATCTGATTTGCTTCAAAAGTGGTAATGTGAAGGAAAGTGGAACCTAATAATCTGAAGCACCAAACAGTGCTTAAAAGTTGTGCATCCTGCTGTCCTATCCCAGTTATGTGTGAACAGTAGAAAAAGATACTTGTCTCGTCTACTCAAGGAATTCCTAGAATAAAATGCTTCTTATGTTACGCTTTTTGGCTAGAGCAACCCATAGAGTAGAGATAACACTTTGATCATACTCAGCTGCTAAACCAGATGATTCAAATAATTCAACCTGGGGAACTGCCTATTGTATTACTCCTCTTTCATTTGAAAGAATACTTCTTTCAGGGGGGGGGGAACTAGAGCAGTACTGAATGGACTGGTATAGAACCTTTATCTCCAGTGTCAGTTTGTTTTTAATTTTCAGGGAGGTTTTTCTGAGGTAGCATTCAAAAATGTCGTCCCCACCCTTGCTAGAAGTGAAACTGCCCAAGGTCCCCTTCAGGATTCTACCACCGCGCTCTTCTTGTTGCTGTTGATCAGTCCTTGGTGAAGGAGTTTTCAGATAGCTGGGTCATGGCCCAGTGCCAAACTGCAAAATGCTCCTTTCAGCCACTCCGGAGCACAAGAGTTGGCTTTATCTGCTGTTACTAGACGACACTTTATTGTCTCTCTCCCGAGGAGCCTTGTCCTCCAAACAATGAGAGATTTGACTCAGCCTTTCGTTGCTCTGAGAGTACAGCGAAGCCTCTTCTGCTGAAGTCTGTTCTTCTGACACAGCAGTTGGACTGGCTGGTACCTGGAAGAAAAGGTGGCTCTTGCTGCTTAATGAAGATGATGACCCCCCCCCCCCATTGCAGTGTATATTGCAGATGGATAGAGTTCTGGATAGAGATATGGATAGATCTGCGTGCATATGGATAGAGTTCTGGACCAATCCCTGAAACAACTCAACGACTAGTATACTGCCAAAGTCCTAGACCCACAAAAAGGACAAGGATCAATTGTATGCCACTGCATCCACTTAACATTTACAGCATGGTGTAGTGGTTAAGGGCGGTGGTTTGGAGCGGTGGACTCTAATCTGTAGAACCAGGTTTGATTCCCCACTCCTCCATATGAGCGGCAGAGGCTAATCTGGTGAACCAGGCTGGTTTCCCCACTCCTACACATGAAGCCAGCTGGGTGACCTCGGGCAAGTCACACTCTCTCAGCCTCACCTACCTCACAGGGTGCCTGTTGTGGGGAGGGGAAGGGAAGGTGATTGTAAAACCAACTCTTCTTCATCATCATCTGTGTGCATATGAATAGAGTTCTGGACCAATCCCTGAAACTCAGCTCCATGACTAGCATACTGCCAAAATCCCAGACCCAAAGAATGGACAAGGATCAATTGTATGCCACTGCATCCACTTTACATTTTTTCCTATTTCATAGGTGGACCGTTGTATACTGATGGCCAGTGTAGTATATTGGTTAGATGTTTAGATTTGGCTTGGGGAGACTAGATTTTTATTCCCTACTTGGGCAGTGAAGGCCCTCAGCTTAACCTACCTTACAGGTGACAACCCCTTCGATTACATCAGCCTGAGCTCCTTGACTGAGGCCTGAGGTCAGACCGAGGCCTGACTCACATTATGTTCATGAGTAGAAAGACCTTATCCACACGATCTTTCACACGCCCAGGGTCTTGCATAAACCAGGCTCTTAGCTGCTTCAAATGTGAATTTAACACTCCAAGGATCTATAACCTTGGTGGGTGTTGTGCCGGAACACTTATGTTGCAGATCTAGTAGCACAGTTTACGTGAAGCCCTGGGCATGCACAACATTGCGGGGGTAAGTTCTTGCTTGCCAGCACCATAATTAAATTGGGTTTAACATCTGTCGAATGAGCGTTTTTTTATTCTTTTAGGCAAGAAGGGAGTTCTGTCATGGTTTTAATAGTATATTGAAGCAATCACTAACTATGATTATGCATTTGCGAGAGTTGGAGTCAAAAGAGATGGGAAATTAGCTGAGTTATGGAGCCTGTTTATTCTTCCCCTCCCTCTGCTGAAGATACCAGCTGTGAGGTTTTAGAATATGGCTGCTCCAGTAAGAACCTGAATGGCATCTCAAAGTCACCGAGCACAGCCCACTGACCAGACTCCAGATGGCAACAACTTTGTCACTACTATTCAGTAGGCGATATGAAAATTCACACTCTTATTCTGAATTAGTTAATCTGGGGGGGAAACACTCCCTGGATCATTTCGCACAGCTAACAGATTTGGAGATCTTCATTGTACAATTTAGAATGCATTCTCCTGATAACTTAATATGGGCTAATTAAACATTCGTTCAATGTTTAAATCTGACCTGCTGGAACACACCTTCTGCTTTCTTGAAACTTCCCACCATATCATTTCTTGCAACAGAAAAACAGAAGCAGGAGACTTGCAAGGGAGCATCTCATTTCAGGGAGCATCTCATTTTCCCCTCCCCTGCTGTTTTCCCTTCCCCTTCCCTGAAAGCACAAATAGCCTCTCCCCTTTTCCTGACTCCTTCTCTCCTTCCCACCCACCTACCTACCTTTTATCTGCCCCTCCTGCCTTCCACTTTCCCTCCTTCCCTCCCCCTGGTAGCCTCTCCCTGAGAAAACTTTGCCCACGATGCACGGTGCTGAGCCTGGCCCCCAGTTGCCCAGTGCCACTGGGTCTGGGACCAGTTTCATGGTGGAAAACCCACCAGGACTTGTGGGGGGGGGGGCACCTCACTTTCCCCTGTATCCCCCTCTTCACACAACTTCCTATTCCCCTCTTCCTGACAGCTCTCATACCCTCTCCCCTTCCCTGCTTCCTTCTATCCTTCCCAGCTTACCCACCCACCTAACTTTTATCTGCCTCCCATCTTCAGCGAAAATGAATGAAATGGAGAGCGCAGCCTTCAAATGTTCATGTTTCTGGATTCGTTGTAGTATCTTGTAACACTCTAGAGATGAGATGGTCAACTTCTGTGCTGGGCCAAGCAGCCAAAGGTGTATCCTGATTCCCATACTGACTGCCTAATAAAGCTACTGCCACCTCGCAGTAAACGCCTTGTCATTTGTTGGCCTACATGCTTGTGCATAGTTTTACATATTTCAAAGCCCAAAGAAGTTATTTCTTAGCATTTTTCATTTCTGAGTGATAGTGGTACTTTTATGTGGCCTCTAAATACCTCAGGAGCAAGATCTGACTTGCTGGCCAGAAATTCGCTATTCCTTCTCTAGGTAACAAAGAAATATTCCTTTCACTTTCACATGTTGCTCGCCTGAGTTCCACATCCTAGAAAAAGACATGAGTTGAGTGTCTCGTTTTCTTTTTAAAAAAATAATTATCCAATAATAGTCTATTTGATCTCCTCTCAAGGGCTGACCTGGGACCTATAGTCCTTAGTGTTCAAGGAACTATTTCCAACCAACCAGCCTTTGGCTCAAATGGAATCTATATTCATGGTTAGGGAGCCTGGTTTTTTTCAAGCAGTGCTTTAATTGGTTTTTTGCATATGCAAACAGGCCCTTAGTTCACTTAAGCAGCATACTTGAGAGAAATTTCCATTTTTGAACAAGGTCAGCTGATACCTTTCAATTGTCCAGTGAGATCAGATTAAAATGCAAACAATCCTTTCCTCCCCCACCCCCCATGATATTCCTCCAATTAAAATTAGCTTTAGGCAGTTGTTCTAAGTAGACTCCAGGGTGATGACAGAGATTGTCATGGAGAAGTTTGTGAAGAAATGGCATTTGGCCTATTAAAACACCATCTGAATTATTGCCCTCCAAACAGACATGGGAAACCTGCTTTTTGAAAGCATCTTCTGGTGTCCTCAGTCAGTACTGTTTTCTTTAGTTGGCTGTCTCATCCCACAGTGTGGTCCTATTTTCAGGGCATTTATTTATTTACATTATTTATAGTCCCCTTTTCTAACAGGGACTCGAAGCGGATTACACATAGCGAGCCAGTACAATCACAAAAATGGGACATCCAATAACCAATGCATTAGGATTTCAGAAGTCTGGAACCACCAGAACGAATGGAAGCATAACATAGGCATTCACTGAAACATAAGCAGTACAGAAATTACATAACTAGGATCCTACTTAAGGTAAGGTAAAGGTCCCCTGTGCAAGCACCGGGTCATTACTGACCCATGGGGTGACGTCACATCCCGACGTTTCCTAGGCATACTTTGTTTACGGGGTGGTTTGCCAGTGCCTTCCCCAGTCATCTTCCCTTTACCCCCAGCAAGCTGGGTACTCATTTTACCGACCTTGGAAGGATGGAAGGCTGAGTCAACCTTGAGCCGGCTACCTGCAACCAACTTCCGTCGGGATTGAACTCAGGTTGTGAGCAGAGCTTTTGACTGCAGTACTGCAGCTTAACACTCTGCGCCACAGGGCTCCTACAGGATCCTACTTACAATAAGCTAAACACAGCAGCACAGACCACAGTCCTTAATCATTTACCCAAGCAAGTTTGTCACACCGTTTTGTGAAGTGCAACCCTTTTACCTGCATAGAAAAGCCTCCTTGAATAGTTCAGTTTTGCATAGTTTGCAGAAGGTCAGGAGAGTGGGAGTTTTCCTGACCTCCTTGGGCAAGCCATTCCACAAGGCGGGAGCCACAACAAAGAAAGCACATGTATGGTCAGTTGTTGATTTTGCCCATGGGCAAGTTGGCACCTGCAGAAAACACTGCTGACTTGAGTGAAGTTGTCACGGCAGAGCATGGGGAGACACACAGTCCCGCAAATAAAAGGGGCCAAGGACAGGAAGGGCTTTGTATGTGATAGCCAATACCTTAAACAGCCCAGTAACAGAGGAGCAGCCAATGGACTGTCTGCAGAATGGAAGTAGTATGCATGTTCCATCTGTCTCCAGTTAACAGCCAAGCAGTGGCATTCTGGACCAGTTGGAGTTTCCAAGTTGACTTTGAGGAGAGAGTTGCTCCAGTTTAAAAGTCACGGCTTCCCCCAAAGAATTCTGAGTTTGGTGAAGGATGCTGACAACTTGTTAAATATCCCTCACCCCTCTCGCAGATGTTTAAGGCTGTGCCCACAGTAAGAGGCCTCTCATTGCCGGTCCAAGGCATCAAGTGAAAACTTGGGAAACCATTCAACTGCAACAAGATGAGAACTACTTCTTTTTCTCTTCGTACATTGTGTCATTTGGTAATAACACCAGGAAAGGGTTGCATCCAAGATTTCCTTGAATAGGATGAGTCTTCAGGGGTGGTTTTTACCATATTCCCTCATGAGTCTCCTATAAAGCCTCTGCTAAAGATTGAGGGATCCTCCAGTGGAATGTTGAGTGACTCAGAGGCTGCAGAAAGAAGAGGGTAGCAGTCAAAATCCCCAACCCCTCACTATTTGCGTGCTCTTTTGCTGTCTTCATGGCATAAGAACATAAGAAAGGTCCTGCTGGATCAGACCAAGGCCCATCAAGTCCAGCAGTCTGTTCACACAGTGGCCAACCAGGTGCCTTTAGGAAGTCACAAACAAGACGACTGCAGCAGCACCATCCTGCCTGTGTTCCACCGCACCCAAAATAATAGGCATGCTCCTCTGATACTAGAGAGAATAGGCATGCAGCATGACTTGTATCCATTTTAACTAATAGCCATGAATACCCCTTTCCTCCATGATTATGTCTACTCCCCTCTTAAAGCCTTCCAAGTTGGCAGCCATCACCACATCCTGGGGCAGGGAATTCCACAATTTAACTATGCGTTGTGTGAAAAAATACTTCCTTTTATCTGTTTTGAATCTCTCGCCCTCCAGCGTTAGCAGATGACCCCGTGTTCTAGTATTATGGGAGAGGGAGAAAAACTTCTCCCTGTCCACTCTCTCCAAACTAGGGCTGTTGAATTAAAAAAAATTCGGTATAGTTCGTATTCGGCTGAATTCGGCCCGTTTAGATTCGGGATATGCCGAAGTCCGAACTCCCCCACTTCGGGTCCGTGCATTTCGGCGGGAATTCAAAGTTCGGGAAAAATTTTTGGCTGAATAAAGCCATTAAAAACACAACAGCGCCTTTCCGCGGCTCTGGGGGGGCATTTTTGGGGGTAGAGGTCCCAAACTTTCAGCGGAGCTTCAAAGGACCCTTCTTGCCAGACCCCCCAAGTTTTGTAAAGATTGGTTCAGGGGGGCTGAGATATGGGCCCCGAAAGGGGTCCCCCCCACCCTTAATGTGCATCTCTGAGCAGAGCTTGCTGCCCACGCACAAAGCTCCCAGCCCCGACAAACAGCTGAGAAGTTTGCAAAGCAACACAACCCTGCAAAGCAACACCTTTGCAACCGTGCAAAGCATGGAAAGGGACAGAGGCAGCTAGCTATGCATAAGGAGCAGGAGGGGGTGGAATTTCCCCTTTTGCATCGGACTCGGGACCAGGAAAATGCATTCTTTAAGTCACCATTTGAAAACCAGTTTTGAGCAAGCATCAAAATAGACCTAACCAATCTTATGAATGAGGGAAAACCTGAGGACACACTGAAGCCCCCCCTCAAACCAGGGAGAGAGAGACTCGAGGGGGCACACACCCCCAGGCAGAACAGGCAAAAGCCCCCTTTGGCTTCCCCCCCCCACAGAAACTGCTCCCTCCCCACACACACACTGCTTTCCCCCCCACACACACACACACACAGGAGAAAAAGTATAGATTAAAGCCCCCAAAGGGGTCTTACTGTAACTGTCTTCTGTTCCATCGGGGGGGCTGGGAGGAGGACTGGGTAATCCAAGACGATTCCATTTAAGCACGGGACGTTTTCTCTAGAGATGCCTACAGGATAGGGTGATCCATTCATCCCAATAGGGAAAAGGGGAAAGCCCATATCTCAGGGGGCCCTGACCCAATGTTTACAAAACTTGGGGGGTCTCTTAAGAAGGCTTGTCTGAAGCTCCGCTGAAAGTTTGGGGTCTGTACCCCCAAAAATGCACTCCCTGCAGCCACAGAAAGAGAAAAGAGGGGGAGCCGATATTTCTGCCCCCACTGAACCCATCTTTACAAAACTTGGGGGGGTCTCTTAAGAAGGCTCGTCTGAAGATATCCTGAAGGTTTGGTGGCTGCACCCCCAAAAAAGCGCCCTCTGCAGCCACGGAAATGGAAAAAGGGGAAGGAAAAGGGGTGGAGCCCATATCTCGGGACCCCCTGATCCAAAGTCTACAAAACTTGGGGGGTCTCTTAAGAAGGCTCGTCTAAAGCTCCACTGAAAGTTTGGGGTCTGTACCCCAAAAAATGGGCCCGCTGCAGCCACGGAAAGAGAAAAGGGGGGAGCCCATATCTCGGGACCCCGACCCAATGTTTACAAACCTTGGGGGGGTCTCTTAAGAAGGCTCGTCTAAAGCTCAGCTGAAAGTTTGGGGTCTGTACCCCCAAAAATGCGCCCCCTGCAGCCACGGAAAGAGACAAGGGGGGAGCCCATATCTCGGGACCCCTTGACCCAATGTTTACAAAACTTGGGGGGTCTCTTAAGAAGGCTTGTCTGAAGCTCCACTGAAAGTTTGGGGTCTGTACCCCCAAAAATGCGCCCCCTGCAGCCATGGAAAGAGAAAAGGGGGGAGCCCATATCTCGGGACCCCCTGACCCAATGTTTACAAAACTTGGGGGGTCTCTTAAGAAGGCTTGTCTGAAGCTCCACTGAAAGTTTGGGGTCTGTACCCCCAAAAATGCGCCCCCTGCAGCCACGGAAAGAGACAAGGGGGGAGCCCATATCTCGGGACCCCTTGACCCAATGTTTACAAAACTTGGGGGATCTCTTAAGAAGGCTTGTCTGAAGCTCCACTGAAAGTTTGGGGTCTGTACCCCCAAAAATGCGCCCCCTGCAGCCATGGAAAGAGAAAAGGGGGGAGCCCATATCTCGGGACCCCCTGACCCAATGTTTACAAAACTTGGGGGGTCTCTTAAGAAGGCTTGTCTGAAGCTCCACTGAAAGTTTGGGGTCTGTACCCCCAAAAATGCACCCCCTGCAGCCACAGAAAGGAGCGAATGTGCACAAGCACACCCCACACACACACACACGAGGATTTCTCTCACTCTCTCTCTCTCTCCCCCCGGCCCGGCCACGCATCAGCTGATTCCTCCAGTACTCAATCCTGACTGATTGGCCAGAACAAGACCCAGCTTGGCCACCGATTGGCCGGGGGAGGAGAATGCTGCTTACTGACGGCCCCGAATTTGCCGGATTTATTCGTGAACTCCCGAACTCGCTGAATTCGGCTCCCCCGGTTTCCTGCCATTTTTGAGTTCGGTTCGTCCCAAACTAAAAACCGCCGAATCAGGGGAAATTCGGCTGTTTTTCGGTTCGGGCCGAACTGAATCGACAGCCCTACTCCAAACCATGCATAATTTTATAGACCTCTATCATGTCTCCCCTTAGCCACCTTCTTTCCAAGCTAAACAGCCCTAAGTGTCTTAACCGCTCCCCATAGGACAGTTGCTCTAATGCCTAATCATTTTGGTTGCTCTTTTCTGCACCTTCTCAAGCTCTGTAATATCCTTTTTTAGGTGCAGTGACCAGAACTGTACACAGTATTCCAAGTGTGGTCTCACCATAGATTTGTACAAGGGCAGTATGATATCAGCAGTTTTATTCTCTATTCCTCATCTAATTATGGCCAGCATGGAATTTGCCTTTTTTACAGCAGCCGCACACTGGGTTGACATCTTCATTGAGCTATCCACTACCACCCCAAGATCCCTTTCTTGATCTGTCGCTGCCAGCACAGATCCCATCAGTGTATATGTGAAGTTGGGATTTTTTGCCCCAATATCCATCACTTTACACTTGCTCACATTGAATCTCATTTGCCATTTTAATGCCCATTCTTCCAGTATGTAGAGATCCTTCTGGAGCTCTTCACAGTCCGATTTTGTTTTTACCACTCTAAATAATTTGGTGTCATCTGCAAACTTGGCTACTTCACTGTTTAACCCCAACTCCAGGTCACTGATGAACAGGTTGAAAAGCATTGGTCCCAACACAGATCCCTGAGGGACCCCACTGCTCACATCCCACCATTGTGAGAACTGACCATTGATTCCTAGTCTTTGCTTCCTATTTTTCAGCCAGCTCTCAATCCATAAGAGGACTTGTCCTCTTATCCCATGACTATGAAGTTTGCTTAGCAGTCTTTGGTGGGGGACTTTGTCAAAAGCTTTTTGGAAATCCAAATACACAATGTCCACAGGCTCATTCCTGTCCACATGCTTATTGACGCTTTCAAAAAACTCTAATAGGTTAGTGAGACAGGACCTACCTTTACAGAAGCCATGTTGGGTTTTGCTCAGCAGACCCTGCCCTTCTATATGCTTGACAATTCTATCTTTAATGATGCTTTCCATCAATTTACTCAGAACAGATGTTAAGCTAACTGGCCTGTAATTTCCTGGGTCCCCCCCTGGAACCTTTTTTATAAATGGATGTTACATTGGCCATTCTCCAGTCCTCTGGTACTTGTTTTAGTTGCACAATAGTAAGAGATTTTGACTGAATCCCCCCTTCTTGCTGTACCGCCCATGCACAGTATATTGTACTGTACAGGATCCTGACTCTCAGCAGCAAGTTTCAGAAGGGGTAGGGGGAAGGGAAGGTGGTAAAGACAGTGTTGCAAACTTGTTCCATTCGTGGACGCCTTGGATGCGTCCCTTCCCACCACGACTCTATCTAATCCTATTCATGTTTCCTAATCCCAGTTGATTCAGTGGGGCTTATTTTCAAGGAAGTGTGCTTTAGGATTGCAGCCCTAATCTAACAGAACAGGGAACAACGTAATTGCAGAACTAGAGAGAGAATGGCTAACAGCAGGGGGTGGGGCTTGATGGTGAACTTTCATCCTAACCATCAGTTAAAAATAAAATAATCATATCTTTTCAGTCTTTGTATCTCTCCTGGAGGCTTTGTCTGTTTCCCAACCTCAGATCCTGTATTAATTAGAACATTAAAGGATATATGAAAAAGAACGTAGAATGTAACAGAATTCATGAATGTGAATGGTACACAGGTTTTGATAATAAAAATTTGACGGGAGGATTTGCATCTCTGTTGGAAATGTATTTTATTGCACTTATTTCTGGTTAATAATTACAGGTCATCGTGGCTCCTGGTTTAAACAACTCCGGGGTGTAGATTTATTAGAAAATGCAAATAGGCATTTGGTACTTAATGGATATTATTAGAAATTTTTGTCCTTTTTTGCATCTACTTATTTGCATTGTCTAAGGTCACTGAACCCAGTGAACATTTTGTATTTCATTACAGCATGTTTCTAGTGCCTTAATGCCTTTTGAAGTCAGGAGGAATTTACCATTGAGAATTCCTGACTTTAAAACTTGCAAGTTACTGTTTATTAAAATGCAGCAAAATAATTCAACATTTTCTAGATGTTATTAACATCTTTCTAAGATAAAAAAGAGACTGACTGATCATGTAGGGTGGATTTTTGAAGCTGAAAATTCAAATTACGCTCAGCTTTATGGTTAGTCCAAAGCTGTGTTTGCCATGTATAATATCCTGTGCAAGAGAAATGCAGTGTATAATTTCTAAAGCAATCTCCTTCCACATCAAATTAAACTTTCGCATGTGCCCCTTGAGGCCTCTGCAGAACTTTATTCCATCTCAGCTCATCTTTGACTTCCACGCTGATGATCATCATTCCTTTTATCTTTCTCCTGCTGCTTTGCAACCGTTTCTGTTCCAAATGCCAGGATTTCTGTTTCGTTGCTGATGTTTTCCCCTTTCTCAGTCGTTTCCTCCTTAAAGTTTATTTTCCTGTCTTTAATAAATCCGGCTCCACTCACCAAAAAACTATTACACCTTTAGACTCCTCTGAGTTTCATAACCACATTTTTGGACTTGTCCCAAGGTGTTAATGCACTTCTTATACAAAGGACAAGTAGTGTGATGTCTGTCCATGCACAAGAGCAGACAGATTAGCTTTTATGCATGCAGCTTGCTCAGGGTAACAGCCAACACTGCCACTTGTTACCACATAGGGAAATGTACCTGGACAACACAAACAGGAGCCAAACTAATAGGAAATCTTGACACCCCCTTTCTAGGGTTGCCAACTTTTCAACTGGTCCCTCTCGCTGTCACTTTAATATCAGTTTGTTCTGCAAGCAATTATCAGGTGATGATATATAACTCTATGCCGCAAAAAGATTCAACCACCCTTTTACACTCTGTAGACCTCTATTAAGGAGGGTGTTTTTTTCCTGTCTATCAGAGCCCCATGGCACAGAGTGGTAAGCTGCAGTACTGCAGTCAAAAGCTCTGATCACAACCCGAGTTCGATCCCAACGGAAGTCAGTTTCAGGTAGCCGGCTCAAGGTTGACTCACCTTCCATCCTTCCGAGGTTGGTAAAATTAGTACCCAGCTTGCTGGGGGTAAAGGGAAGATGACTGGGGAAGGCAGTGGCAAACCACCCAGTAAACATAGTCTGCCTAAACATCGGGATGTGACATCACTCCATGGGTTAGTAATGGCCCGGTGCTTGCACAGGGGACTACCTTTAGCTTTTTTTTTTTTTACTGTCTAGCTGGCAACTTTGCCCCTTTCTTATTTAATATGGGGAGCTTTCCATTCTTACCACCTGTCCTCTTTTAAAATATTAGCTAAATAGCACAGAACCAAGCAGTCTGAGATGTATTTTGGTCTAAGCCAGATCTTTTGACTAGCCAGTGTAAATTTAGGCATATTTTTAAAGGGGGGAGGAGAGTTTATTGATGTAACCAAGTCAAATTTAGGCATTTAAGAAAATAAGCTTTTAGACTTCTGTTTTAATATTTCTATCTTTTTTTGTTTATGAATATGATAAGCCATCCAGGAACCACTTTTCTGATTGAGGGACCAGATATAAACATTTTAAATAAATAAAGGGATGAAACAAAAAATGAATTTTACCTATATACAGTTTTAGCTCCGCAGTTGCAAAATGCCTAAATCAGAGTCAAAGCAAGCTGTTGCAAGATGTTAATTGCTGCTCAAGCAAGTTAGAATCAAAATCTTTTTCCTTCTCCCTTTGGAGTTATGAGTAGGGTGGATCCCCTTTTTCTTCCCTTTTCCCCTTTTCTTTTCTGTACCCCATATCTTTAAAAGCAAATTAAAAATATTTTTTTTAAAAAAAATCAAAATCTTTTTCCTTCCTGTGAGAGAGAGATAATTCTTTTTCAACTGTACAGATGCATGCCTTGTGTGTATGGTCATAGTTACTGCAATATGCAGATCTTATAGAAAAAGACTGTTTAACCCTTATGATTTAGAACTAGTCACAATCATTTGGTTACATTTCAAACTAGACAAAAACTTAAAGCCAAATCATCCTGAGAAGGAAGAAGAGCACTAGCCAGATACAGGCTGATTTATACTTGTAAAAGAATGGCTGGGAGGTAGGGTTGCCAGCTCTGGGTTGGAAAATACCTGGAGATTTGGGGGGCGGAGCCTGGGGAGGGCAGGATTTGGAAAGGGGAGGGATTTCAATGCCATAGAGTCCAATTGCCAAAGTGGTTATTTTCTCCAGGGGAACTGATCTCTGTCACCTGGAGATCAGTCGTAATAGCGGGAGATCTCCAGCCACCACCTGGAGGTTGGCAGCCCTACTGGGAGGCTCTTTGGCCTGCAGAGGCTTGAGTGTAAGAAGAATACCCAATAGCTTTAGAACAGAATATAGATATGTCTGGCGATCTGAAAACAGTTTGATTTAGTAGAGCGGACATTACTAAAAGGGGCCACAATTAGGAACAGCAGTACTGATACGCAGAATAAGCAAAGGCTTATGCACCTGTCTTTTGAATATACCTTTTACATTTTTTGAAATTATTGAGTTATACTGTTTCTTTTCTAGCATCTAACCTTAACAGTATAGTGAGTTTTTTCATACTACCTTGAGTTCTCACTATGGCTCAAAAAATTGCCATGTTCACCTTCTCCAATGCAGAGCGCGAGAAATTGTTAAAAGTTATGCCTTCTTTATGTAATTCCGAAGTTAATGATGTTTTTGATTGTGACAAATTGTTGGGTTTGCTTAAGAAAAAAAGCACGTATAGAACTTCACGGGTCGTCCCTGATTGATTACGCTAAGTCTAATCTAATACCTAGAGGACTCAGGATACAGAAAGGGCCTGCGTTATTCATTGAAAATAGTGCTTTTAAAGAGAAATGGGCCACGGTGTTGAACCGCTGCTCTATGGACTTGATGTTGCTCATTATAGAGCAAGCCATGATGGAGATTGATACTATCACCAAAGAGACTGAATCCACTAAAAGTAACATCAAAAAGGATTTATCTGAACAAGAATTTAAGACGCAAATTGCTAATATGGAAAAGAATCTAGCAGCTTATGTAGCGAATATTAAGGGATATAAGTTGTGTAAGTTTAATCGTGACAAGGACGATTATGCTAAAAATAGAATTTTCAATTGGGAATTTAGAGACAATGGTAATTTCAACAGAAATAGAAGACAGCAAAATTTTGACCCAGAACAAGCAGGCTCAGACCACGAGAACATGAGTTCCTTCAGTTCTTATGGCTCAAATTCTTCCACTAGGTCTTATCAACTGAGGTCTCAAGGACAGAACAGAAATTTTCCCCATGATGCCCGACCTTGCAGTTACCAGCGGAAGAAAAGATAGTGGTAAACTTATCTTCCCATGTTTTGACCGAGGAAGAACTTACAATGCTTAATTTGGGTCTTGGGTTCGTCCCTAATGCTCCTTATTCATCCTTTCAAACCAAGATTGAATTGTTCAAACTTTTTCGTAACATTAAACTACGTGATTTCTTTCAAGATAAACAACAACCACAACAGGATGTGACACGATTTCATGGTAAATCATCCTTTATCCCTAATACTTTGAATTATTTGATAAATGCGTTTCAACATTTAGTGACTCAAGACGTTGCCAAAATTGAACAACATAAGTAGCAACCTAAACCTAATCTTACTTCAGAACAAACCAAGATTCTTTCTGATTTGTCTTGTGATGACTCTTTGGTGATACATCCTGCTGACAAGGGCGGGGCTATTGTCTTACAAAATGCTGACTCATACAGAGCCAAAATTATGAGACAGTTGTCTGATAAGACATTTTATATGAAGCTTTCTGGTAAAATCTCTAGTAAATTGACTAAACTCATACGTGATTTCTGAAGGACTTCATCTTGGCTATATTGATCAACAAGTGGCCGATTTTTTGACTGTTTCCTTCCCAAAACTACCTACTTTCTATACACTCCCTAAGATACACAAAGAAACCCGCCCAGTTCCAGGGAGACCAATAGTATCATCATGCGTATCTTTGCTTGAACCGATCTCCAAATATCTTTATTATTTTCTTCAGCCGTTTGTAAACCAAACTCCATCTTTTGTTTTGGATTCAAGGGATTTTATACAACAAGTAGAACATGTATCCTTACCTGTTAATGCAGTGGTTGCCACACTAGACGTCAGTGCCCTATACACTAACGTACCGCTTGAGGAGGTCAGGAACATTATTGCAGATAAATTGGATTCCCGTACGGATCCCTCACCTCCTACTCACTTTTTGTTACAATTGATTGATTTGATGTTTGAAAACAATTTTTTTAGATTCGAATCTGAATTTTTTTTTGCAAACCAAAGGGGTCGCGATGGGCGCAGCCTGCGCCCCCGCTATTGCCAACCTATTTATTATTGATTTCGAATTATCCCATATTGTTCAAAATAATCCTTTTATCTCACAGATGCTTCTTTATAAACTTTATGTTGACGATTTATTTTTCTTATTTACATCTTCTGAAGCCTTTAGCGAATTTACTACGTGGCTAAACACTTTAAGTGAACATCTTACCTTTACAGGATCTTGTGACTTTAAATGTATAACATTTCTCGATTTGGAAGTGTATGTTCAGCACAATAGGGAATTAGCAGTGAAACCATATAGAAAAAGCATGTCAAAAGATTCTGGCTTGCATTATTCTTCTAATCATCCGCTGCATTTGAAAAACAATCTACCATTTGGCCAATTCCTTCGGCTTAAGTGGAATGCTACCTGTGTTAGCGAATTTAAGGTAGCAGTGGATAAAATGACTTTTGCTTTAATCAAACGTGGTTATCCTTCCCATGTCATTTTCTTCTTCTTTTAAATATTATTTTATTTTCTTGATTTAAACTATAAACATATAAAACACTATCCAATGTTAAAAAATACTACTACTACTAAAGAGTCAAACAATATTACTAAATTAACCACAAATTGACTTCCCCCTCTCCCTCTTCCATCTAAAAATAAATTGTATAAACCTTTGCTAACAGAACTAATCCCAATACTGTTTTAATTAATACATTCTTGTCCTATCTAACATTATTAGATCAATACCTAATATAAAATTGATAAAAAGTGTAGATAAGGGATTAGATCAAAGAGTATCCTTTAAATGGTCCCATTTAGAATTAAATTTTTCCAAAAATATTAAACACATAGTTTAACAATTGACATAAACAGTAAAAGATAAAAACAGATAGGAACCATTATTTAAGATATTTGTATGTAATCAAAGATATATTAACTTCCCCTACACCTCCCTCCATTTCCATTAAAAATTAATTATTCTGTAAGTCCTCCATTTCTCCCTAAACTCATTTAAGACATATTATAGTTGTAGTAAATTAATATCATATATGGTTCTATTTCCAGTAAAGCCAATCCTTTTAACCAACTCCTTTTAATCCTTTCCACAAGAGAAACTAAACTCTTTTAAATTAGTCCCTTAGCTCAGAATTTCCAACATTTCCTTCTTTTCCCCATTAATAGTAAGCATCGAAGAGCGTCTTTGGAGGTTGTTGGTATAGTCTCTTCCACAGATAGATGATCTTCATAGTATATCCACGCTGCAGTATCTTCCATCCCGAATTCAAAGAAAAGGATCCTGACAGCTCCAGTTTCTCTACTCATTAAGTCCTCCAAGCAGGTATTGAAAAGGTCATCTGGCAGAATGAAGAGACAGAGGTCTAAGTCACTCACTTTCAGATCCATTGTTGCCAGCTGGGTTATTGCAATTTGCTTGTTGTAGATCTCCATTTCCTCTGCAAAATACTTCTGTTCTTCATCTCTCTTGTCAGCTAGAGGGACATCTTTAAGGTCTTCTGTTGACTCATTCATTTTTTGAATGATTGACTGGGTAATGATGTTCAGCATGGCATTTATTCGTTCCATCTGTTTTGACATCTGCTCTTGTTGTTTTGACAGCTGTTCATGTTGTTTTGCAGTTGTCTCACTTTGTATGGCAAACATATCTTGGATTTTCTTTTACGTATTTACTTCTTGCGAGAATCTTTAAATTTAAACC
Source organism: Euleptes europaea (assembly GCF_029931775.1). Taxonomy (NCBI): domain Eukaryota; kingdom Metazoa; phylum Chordata; class Lepidosauria; order Squamata; family Sphaerodactylidae; genus Euleptes; species Euleptes europaea. Next base: position 129,293,854 of record NC_079312.1, on the reverse strand, counting down.
ATTTTGACAGGTCTTGAAAGATGTTGTTTCCAGAGTGTAGGTAGTTTAAAATCTTATGCTGAGCAAAATCGCTTAGATATTTAAGCACAAATCCTCCAAATCATCTTTAAATTTGAAGTACCATCGAGTTTTCTGGATGCTCTAGGTCGACAAGCAGACAGGAAGTAGGAAGTCGATCAATCAAAAACTATAGAGCCGCGGACCTTCCGTCGTCCCTTTTCAGTAGTTGTTAGTGTCAAACCTTTTAGTTGGTACACCGAGGGGAATCACTTCCGGTCCTGCGGACCTCAATCCTTCCCGTCTCCCTGGTATATCTTGCAATGCCATGGTGCTGGTAGAGATCTTCCAGTACTTCAAAATGAATCTTGAAATGTGGCTGGAGGACCTTCCCGACCCGGAAAAGGCATCATGACCAAGGGGTAGGAGGGTTTTATTTCTCCTTTCCCCTCAAACGTCACGGAATCTGATTGGTAATTGCCCCATCCTTCAAAAAATTCAGTTGTTTAGTCTACCCACAGATCTACTTGATAAAGTCCTTGCTGTTTTATCTGATATCTTACCCAAATAAGAAAGTTCTTGTACGATAGGGAGGGAGAATGCGTAGTTCCCAGTTAATTCTGTCAATCGATTCAGCTTTCCTTTCCCGGTAAGATCAAAAGAATTCTTGTTACTCACTTAGATTTCAGAGGGCGAGGTTTTTCTTCTTTAAACAGTTCATAAGTTGGTTATAGGTAATGGAGGTCCAAGCCTAAAGCCAAAGAAACGCTTGCGGCAATGCTTTCTCCCCTCGATGCCAGCAGGACAAACATCCACACCTCTGGGGGACTTAAAAAAGCTCCCTCAGAGAGTGTGGGAGTCACACCGCTTTCTTCGGGCTGCAGAGAAATTCCTGCGTCCCGGTCCACTATTTAGAACCGGGTTGGGAGCTCTCCCAAGGGACCAGCTCAGTTACCAGAAGTCCTTCCCATATCATTTTCAATGCCCGTCAAAGAGCCTGTGATAGAGAACATTCTTCTTTATTTGAAAAAAAGATGCAACATCGTAGTAACAAGATCTTTTGCTCTTTAACATATAGCAAACATTCACGTGAAATTCAACAAGCAATTAGAAGGCACTGGCATATCATCCAAAGCATGCCAGGCTGTAACTCTCCGCCTGTTTTTGGCATGTGCAGAACCAGTTCTTTTCGGGATCATCTTGTTCATACTGATATGCTAAAACCCACACAACACTCTTCGGCCTTCGGCCATTTTAAATGTGGGAAGTGTTCTGTTTGCCCCTTAAGCCTTCCCGTTAAGGAATTTCGCTCCACGACTACAAATTTCAAATTCCAACTACAGCACTTTTCCAACTGTGCCACAATCGCGTTGTATATACGATCACGTGTAAATGAACAAAACTTTATTTTGGCAATACGGTTCGCCAGATTAGAATTTGGATCGGCTAACACAGATCAAGGTTAAGGGCTCGCAATTTTGATGCCCCCTTAACTAGCCATTTTGTTGAGCAGAAACACTCAGAAAACGGCCTGAGATTTTTTGTGTTGTGGGTCTACAAAGACCACCCGCATGATTCTAGAAATGTTCAGAAGGTACTACTTCAGAATGAAATGCGGTTTATTCATCTTTTTAATTCCTTGGCCCCCAATGGGTTAAATAATGAGTTTGATTTGTCTTGATTTTTATAGATTCTTCATTGCTTCGTTCAACTGCTTACATAGCCTCTGTCATCAAGAGGTTAGATAAAAAATAGGCTCTGTCTCTTTAAATTTCCTGACAACTCTTCTTAGCATCATGTGATCTGTTTTGTCCTATATCAACCTAATGTTATCCTCTATGGTTAAGAGACAACTTGAGAATATTAGCAGCCAGTTTATAGTGGGAGCTAAAAAAACAACTTTAAAAATTGAAAATTAAATATATACTTAAAAATTATAAGGCTTACTTTCGAATCTAACTCACACATTACCAGTTGTTTGTGTGATTCTAAAAGAAAGAAATATAAAAACCTCCCAGATGGGTCATTACATGTTCTTTGCTTTATACTCTGAGGTAAGCTATGCTTATTATACTCATGTAACTTCGGATTACTTTTGTAGAATTATGATTACATTATACTCCTTTAATATTGATCTTATAGGCTGGTGAAGCTATGCTTTGGTGAAAGCGCTAGATATATCGGGATAGTGTTTCCTCTCTCCGGTCTTCATTTTCGCTGCTTACCTTTTTGGAGCAACTTTTCCCATGGTGGATGTGAAGAATTCTACCTACCTTACCTGATTGGACTATCACATTTTTTTTGGAGATAGCTATTATGCTCATGTTTAACTTGTTCTACCTTTGTATATAGTTGTATTTGTGTATATGTAATCACTTTGTCATTGCACCGTGTTTATGCACCTGTCTTTTGAATATACCTTTTGCATTTTTTGAAATTATTGAGTTATACTGTTCCTTTTCTAGCATCTAACCTCCAGGTACTAGCTGGAGATCTCCTGCTATTACAACTGATCTCCAGCAGATAGAGATAAGTTCACCTGGAGAAAATGGCTGCTTTGGCAATTGGACTCTATGGCACTGAAGTCCCCTCCCCTCCCCAAACCATGCCCCCTCAGGCTCCTCCCCAAAAAACCTCCAGGTATTTCCCAACCCAGAGCTGGCAACCCTAATGCCGCAGAAGACATCCTGTTAGAGGCATTACTTATTCCTTCTTCCCCCAGCACAGTTGCCACTGGAGGGCAGAACATTCCAACCGGGGTTGAGGGAGGTCATCTGCTCGGCCCCACCCACCTCTGTGCTTGAGGCACTAAAAGAACTTCTGCCTATGAATCTCAGCCTTCTCATCTGAGATTGTTAGTGTGACTTATTATATTGTTATATTTTCTTAGAGTGACTCTTATTCTAAGCCACTTTGGGTCCTGCTTTGCAGGAGAAAGGCAGGGTTAAAGCATTTTAAAATCAATAAACTCTTTTTTGCAGTGGCACTTGCCATCATCTGGTGTGTCAGTGCTGGTATTAGAAAAAAAGTTCTTGAAAAAAATTTGCTGGCCGTTTTGCCTCTGTCCAAATGTTTTACTTGAAAGATCAAATTATTCATTTGAATAGATGAAATGGTAATAGACCACTGATTAATATTACATACACAAGAGTTATCAAAAAGAAAAAAAGTTACTGTAACGGTAATTGTATACCTAGAGTATTGCTGTTATATGTTAATATGTACTGAATTTTGCACATGGTTAGCGAAAGAAATGTTTCTTCTTCATTTAGCCCTGCAGTATTTATTACATTAATCAGCTAAATTAATTAATCGTGCCTTTTACCTAGATCAAAGTGTTATTAATTTGTTTGATCAAGCAACAGACAATAGATGCCATCTTAGAGTAGACATTCATCTTCTGAACTTGAGAAAAAGACTATTCCACCAAAGGACCACTGAGAAGGAAAATTCACCGTAAGTGAATGAATTTTCCATTCTAAGAGGGTGCCAACGTGGGTTTTTTTAAGTTCTCTTTTTATTTCCTTCCAAAAAAAAACCCTAGAAAAAACAAATAAAAAAATCGTAAGAAGAATATGCATAAAGACAAAAATATAATAAGAGTAGTCATTAACATGTCTAGATCCACTACCACTGTTATATTTTTGTCTTTATGTATATTCTTCTTAAGAGGGTGCCAATTGTGGTACATGTGTACATCATCAACAACCAGGGAAAGTAAGTCCCCCCCCTTCTTCAGAATGCAGAACTAATAATGGATTAATAGGATAAAACTCATATAATTAACTACAAATTCTTTAATGGAATGACAGCCCCAATAAAATTGATGAAATGAAAGCAGAAGAAATAATAATTGCTTGTCTTCCCTGTATCAAATCAGCCCATCCTGAGCTGTGTTTTAGACAGTTTGATTTGTTCTGGTTAAGGGTATTTCCCCCCCCCTGCCCTTTTGTACCAATGGGCTCCTCAAGGCCTTACCATCAGACCCACCCCCCACCCCACCCCCAGGCAGCCAGTGCAGATCTTTCAGCACAGGGCTGATATGATCCCTGTATCCAACCCTCAATGATAAATGATCTGCCATGTTTAGTTCCCTTTGGAGTTTTCAAACAATTTTCATTGGCAGCTCCACATACAGTAATCTAGCCAGGATGTGATCAGAGAGTGGAGCACCATGGCCAGATCCAGTTTTTCAAGGGATGGCCATAGCTGACTTATCAGCCAAAGCTGGTAAAAGGTGATATGTGCCATGGAGGAGAATTTAGCCTCCAGCCATCAGGATCTAGGAGTACTTCAAAACTCTAAATATATTCCTTCAGGTGGATTGTATCCCCTTCCAGGATACGCTGACTCCTCAACCCTTGAGTGACTTTGTCATTGACCAACAGTACCTCAGTCTCATCTGGACTGAGCTTTGCTTAATTGGCCTCCATTCCCTTCTCTAGGCACCTGTTCAGGACACACACACCTAACTCAGCTTTAGGAAGAAATACAGCTGGTTGCCTCCCATATACAGGGTGTCACTCCATATCCCTGAAGAATCTCTCTCAATAGTTTCATGTGCATGTTAAACATCATGAGGGACAAGATAGACCCCTGTGGGATCCCATCGCATTTCGGTGTTAGGTGTAAGACCTGGGACATCTTGTGATTATTCTAAACCTGTTTTTCCTATCTGTGCAAAATGAGATTGTGCTCAGGCTGTAAAAGTCAGCGACTCATGGGAACAGAGTGTTTCATTACCTAGCACATAATCTGAATTTCCATGCATGTTTTTGCGAGTGTAGGGCGTGGAATTTTTATTGTTGTTTTTCATTTTATTTACTATTAATGAACTAATGCAAAGACCAGGGAAAGGTTCATTTTCTCAGGAACTCGCATCTCAATCAAATGAATCTGAGAACGGGTTTTATGAATTGCCCTGAGGGTCAATGGCAAGTGAATAGTGATGACAGCAGATTTCAGGGGCATGTCAACTGATATTAAAAAAGGAAATAGAATCGAGGAAGAAAACAGGTTACAATATCAATATCTCTTGCTTTTAACCCTTTGGCTGGATGGAACCAAATATTCTGTAATGTAAAGTATCAAAGATATCGTTACTGATCTAGGTAGCTCCTTCTCTCCTGGATAGTAGAAACAGAGCCTATGGGAAGTAGCCACATCCTGGCTCCAGTTTTTGTCCATAGGGGCTGAAATATACATGCAGGCCACACGGTCCTATCTCCTGTGCTAAGTCTAGGTATTAGTTTTAGATTATGTCAAAGTTATGGGTTGGGTCCAGATGAACAGTTCTGCAAAACCCCTCTGTTAGTGGAAATCTTCCATGGGATCCAACACAACTTTTCTGCCTCCTAGGATGGAAGCAAGCTCAACCCTTCCCTTTTTTTCCCTCCTAAAGAAAATGTTAGTATTTCAACACCTCTGCATTCTTCTCTTGTTGCACAAAAAAAATGTTTGCACCTTTTAAAGTGTAACTAAGAAACAAAATGTTCAACCTTGTCTCAGGCCAAAGACTGGCAAGTCAGTGGGAAAGGGGCTATCTGGGCTCTTATTGTGCTTAGCATTGCTAAAGTTAAAAGGTAGAGGTAGTCCGCTGTGCAAGCACCGGGTCGTTATTGCCCCATGGGGCGACGTCACATCACAACGTTTACTAGGCAGACTGTTCTCAGGGTGGTTTGCCATTGCCTTCCCCAGGATGTTACAAAACTGGAGTTTGCACTTCTTCAAGGCTTTTGCCTTGGATGAGGCCTCACATCCTGACCTACTGAGGCTCTTAAATGGCACTTCTCTTCCCTGAGGTTATCATCTTCCTCAGAATATACTAACAGTATCTAATGAAAAATGAAATGGTGTTGGTGGGTATGAGTGTTCCAATGATACCATTCGGACATTTGAATCTTCTGCTGTTGATCAGTTGGGCACACGGTAGGATGGACTATGATGCCATCAGAGGACTGGAAAGTCATGGGTTCTCTGCGCCAGATTCGAACAAAAATATTGGGCATTATCCTACCATCTGTATGCAGCAAGCACATGGAGCTTTCCTACATCCCCCCCCCCCATTGCTGCAGCTCCCTGTGATCCTAGAAAGATTACTCCCAAGGTCCCAGGACTCTGGATTGATGGTCTGGATCCAGGAGAGGGATGGGGGTCTGGATCCAGGAGAGACAAGGGGATTCAATTGCTTCCTTTCCTCAGTGGAGCTGCACATGCAGAACAGTAAAGGGGAGTAATTTCCATGCCTTGTCCCTCCTTATTCCAGGTAGCTCTCACAACCCTGATCCCCCCAGAGGTTAAAAACACTTGTAGCAAGGAGAGGGAAGCGGAGAAAGTACACCTTCTGCACACAGAGTGGTAGGGTACTGCCCAGTGTTTTATGATGCTGGTTGTATTAATGAAATAACAGCTTCACCTGGGAACATAGTTTACATTCCAAGCATCTGCAGGCTCTTTTCTTCTGCCCTGTGTTATCTGTTCAGACTGTACATTTGTAAACAGATTCACATAAAGGCAGCATACTTTTCTGGTCCTCTCTCCTGCAGAAGAAATGGATCCTTATAAAGGGTGCCCTGAACTCCCCCACTGCTCAGGCTAGAGTGTCTCTCTGAAACGGCAGGGCTGCTTTCTTTTCCCTCGTGTAACCGAGGACACCAGGATGGTTTATTTGAGGCAAGCCTGGTTTTGTGTTCCAGCGTGAATTGCCCTCGGTAGTTGAATACTCCTTAAATCATCCTCAGCCATGGTCTCAAATTTCTTTGGGAACCTTGACTCACCTCAGAGAAGAGAGAGAATTTCAAATACAAACTTGATAGGCTGCACCGGAGGCATCAGTTAAAAGCCCATCTTACAATATCCTTCACATGTGCACTGCAGGTTCTCTTCTAGAATGCAATTCCCAGGTGCTCAGTGGCCCTTCAGATCAGGACCATGGGGAGAAGACAGTAAGCCTTCCTCATCTGAAATAACCCTGGTGGGGCAGTGTAGGCCCTGTCACAGATCCACTTGCCCTCAGACACCTGTCCTCCCTTCCCCCTTGTTCTGCCAAGGCAGGGGTTCTTTAAGATTTGGAGGCAATGAAAATACTAGTAGGTGGAGAAAAGGCAATGCTTTACTTATAAAGTAACACAACATTCAGCTTATCAGCTTATAATCCACAATACAAAGTAACACAAAGTAATAACACTTTACATGAGTCTCTCTCTCCTCCTTGGCTGCAGGGGCTCCATGTGCAGCATCCAGAGAGATCCCAGGGTCAACAGTCCGGTCACACAACATCCAGGCTGATCTGTGTAGAAGCCCCATGTCTGTCTCCTTTCTTGGGTTTTTTAATTAGGCCAGGTACTTTGGGTTGATTCAGGGCACCTGGCCCACAGCCTTGCCTTCCTGATCATGCACACCAGCTGCTGCATGAGTCAGCATAGACTGCCTAATCAACTAGTGAGTACATCTGGCAACCCAACACTCCCCTTAAAGTAACACTACAGAAACCAGCATTCATTACAGAAAACTATACTTTCATATAGGGAATATGGAGGGATATGTGACATGTCAACTTAAAACTCCTCATACAATATTCTTCCGCATATTGCCACTACACCCCTGCAGTCTCACATTGGTGTACTGAGTTGACCAAGAGCCCGGGGCTCTGTATTTAAAACTACAACCCCCAGAAAACAAGAAACTCTTTCCTTTTCTGAGGGTTTACTCTAGTGTCGCTGCCACCAGCAGAAGAATCATTTCATTGGCTCCCCTGCGAGACCATGACATGTGAATGTGTTTGTGAGAGAGTGAAACAAGGTTTTGTTTTTTTTAGTTACTTTCCCCTCTCCTCCTTCTTGGTGTCTGTTGGAACTATCCTTTCAGCACTGACAATTCTTGAGAAGGGGAAGAGGACTAGTAATTATCTATCAGGGCAATTGATACCCTATCTCAAGTGGTAAAGTTTTCCCCTGGTGATTCAGCCATTTCCCAGCAAATTGATCACTATAAAGATGCCACCCTTTCCCTGGAATATAATTTGGGGGTCCTGTTTCCCAATTCCAATTGGGAATATTATTTTAAATAACATGTTTATCTTTTCCCAACAGACTTCATCATGGAAACCTACATGTGTCCTATCAGTACGCATGGGTCAAGGTCAAATAGTAGCACCCAGTTTAGGAAGATGGGATTGTGATCAGTCAGACCACTCCTCCCATTAAAGGGCTTCACGAAGGCAAGAGGGCCAGCGCGGTGTAGTGATTAAGAGCGGTGGTTTGGAGCGGTGGACTCTGATCTGGAGAACCGGGTTTGTTTCCTTACTCCTCCACATGAGCAGCGGATGCTAACTGGGTGAACCAGGTTGGTTTCCCCAATCCTCCACATTAAGCCAGCTGGGTGACCTTGGGCTAGTCACAGCTCTTAGAGCTCTCTGAGCCCCAACTACCTCATAGGGTATCTGTTGTGGGGAGGGGAAGGCAAGGTGATTGTTAGCCAGTTTGATTCTCCCTAAAGTGGTAGAGAAAGTTGGTGTATAAAAACCAACTCTTCTTCTTGCTCCCTAAAACTGGCATCAGAGCAGGGCACTGCTCCCGCAAAATGGATACCCCTCAGAGTTTGAGAACCATTTTGTGTCAAGCCTGGGCAGGAAGGTGTTGGCAGCTGACTGTCCCCTCAACCTAAAGGTATGCCTGGCTTAACAATGGGTCCAGCTAGACCTCATTGTGTCACCTTAAGGTTATTTAATCAGTGCTCCTAGCAAACCATTACTCACCCAATCTGCACCCATCCCTCCAATCAATCAGTACTCAAGGAAACAGCCCAGACATTCTCTTGGGACCTAACAAACCATGATGCCTCTTCCACGCTTTTGTCAAGACTCTGGAAAAGCAATCAATTCTTTGTTCTCCAGCTTTTCTGCCAGAATACCTTATACCGCTCCAGGACACATTTTTGGGTATAAAAACAGGTCCTTCAGGCCCCCATAATGTGTGTATGTCGACTTGGATCTGTACACTCTCTCCCACTTGAACGAGGGGCCTGTCTTTGCTTCTGAAAATGCTGGCCATTTTCTGCTTCCCTGGACCTTCAGGACTGTTAATTATCACCCTTCCTTACACGCTATCCAACCTCCTCCCTTTTCTCTAGTTAGCTCTTATGTGCTTTATATGTGTGTGCTGATCATTTGTAATCCATTTATTTGATTTAGTTAATAAAACCCATTTTACTTCAAATAATTGCTTGTTTGTTTAAGAGTTCTCACCCGGGAAAATCCTGGTATATGCAGGTTATCAATCCCAGTTAGCCCTTCTCGCTCTGCATTCAGCTAATTCCCCCAATTTAAATGGAGACTGCCTGCCCAGGGTAACAGGATGGGAAGGCTAAATTCCCCGGTTTTCACATTTCATGGTCCCCATCTATATTGGCACACCTGATAATTGAGTTTCCAGCATGGAACCCTTAAGGCATGACTGATCAAAAGTCTTTGTGGCTGACCCAGACATGACCCAAGGACTATGTGACATGTACTTAGTCCCTCTATTTGCAGAGTTCAAAGTTATCTTTAAAATGTGCCTTTTCCCAGTTGTGCTGGCTTTCAGGTCTTAGTAAGTGAAGTGATTTGAAAGGAACTTCTTCAATTTAATTTCTGATGCAATATGACAGTGCCTGCCAGAGAAGTACTGTTATTGCCTTCTTTGTGTTCTTCTAGAATAGATTTAATGTGTTTGCAATATTCATCTTTCTTTCTTTTTTAATGGGCATCCTGTTTTTGTTCTTCCTAGATGCATCTGCCTTGCAATTTGACTTTGGGAAAGTCACTTGGCCTCTTCATGCCATCTGTGAGGTGTCGGATAATAATGCCTCCCATGCAGGGGTGCTGAGAGGCTTAATTAATGTTTGCAAAGCATGGCGTGAGCATCTTTTCAAGAAGCACTATAGAAGGGCAACAAATAATTGTTAGTGAGGAGAAAGCATTTCAGTCATGGAACTCGATGTTCCCTTGTCTGGCATGCTGGAATGCATCACCCAGTGCAGTGCTGGAAAAACTCCTTTGGAGTGTCAATGGTTTCCACAGTGAATTGCAGAAATAATGGGCGAAATTTGCTGTAGAAAAACTGAGCTGCTGTTTCCGCCTAGGAAGGAGAGATTGAAGGAGGGAAGTCATTGGCTGTCTTCAGATCAATGGAGGCTGGTTCATTAGGATAGATGGAGCACTGCCCCACCAATTCAAGCTGCCTCCAGTGATCTTCTGCCTTACTATCTTTACCAGGCAGTCTCTGGGCTGGCTGGCTGCCAGTTATGTGGTTGGTCAGTTTCTGTTGAACTCCGTGGTGCAGGCAAACAAGTCCCTGCTTATAAAGACAGAGGGCTTTTCCCCATTGGCCTGGCCTTTCGATCTTTCTTCCTTTACCAGGGAAGGAAGGATGGGAAGAAAAAACTGACTACACAGGAACTCTTCTCGAAGAAATCTGATGGATTAGCAAAGCCCAAATGAACTAGTGTACTGTCTCTTTAAAGCCTTCTTATTCTTTCTTATTCAGAATCAAGCTTATACAACAAATGAATCCATGGTATTTTTTTTTCCACACATGCCCATTTCACTCAAGACATATAGCCTCGCCCCTTCAGACCCAGGAGGAGGCAACCATTTTCTGTTAGTAAGAAGGGGAAAGGCAGGAAAAGAGAATTCACAATGAAAGTTGCTGCTACAGCAGCAGTGTGAAGCTTTTGTCTTAGTGTGAGGGGGAAATCTATTATCCACCAACTTTTCCCCTGGCTTTGAGAAGCTGAAGAAGAAGGAGAAGGATGACTGAGAGTAACTCCTATGGGGGCTTTCAGCAAAGGAACATAGGAAATAGTCAGGGAGGGTTAGATACCTCTTGTACGTTTTTGTGGGTTCCCACTTACATCCATTTAACAGCAAAGGCAGGATTCCCCGCCTTCCAATATCAACTTCCTTGTCCAAAGAAAACCAAACCTTCAGACTGCAATCCTATATACACTTGCTTGAGAGTAAATCCTACTGAATATAGTAGGGCTTGCTTCTGATTAAATATACATAGGATTGCACCATTAGTAGTAGCATACAGGCACTTTGCATGTGCTTTCAATTGTTTTGTCGCCACGCCAGAACTTCTGAAAGAAGCCAAGGCATGGGGGCTCCTGACAGTATCTTTTGCTGGAACCAGCCACTGTCCTTTAAACTGGCTTGGGCTGGTTGCATGTCGTTAATTAGTAGGGTTGCCAGGTCCCTCTTCACCACCGGCAGGAGGTTTTGAAGTGGAGCATGAGGAGGGCAGGGGTTGGGAAGGGGGAGACTTCAATGCCATAGAGTCCAATTGCCAAAGCAGTCATTTTCTCCAGGTGAACTGATCTCTGTTGCCTGGAGATCAGTTGTAATAGCAGGAGATCTCCAGCCACCCCCTGGATGTTGGCAGCCCTATTAATTAGCCAGTGGTGAGGGAATGCCTTTGACTTCTACAAATGGTCAAAGGCCTCCTTGTTTTCTATTACTTCACAACATGAAAAATGAGTCAGGTTTCAGTGAGTTCTGGATCATCATGTGACCTGTGTTTCTCCTATCCTTCTTTGCATCATAATCATTACGCTTCTGATTAGTGTGTTGAGTAGCGGGCTTTAGAAAAGCAGGCACATGGCAGGATTTCTTTCCTGCATTAGGTATTCCTACTATTGATGAGTTAGGTTGACACCAAGTGTTAAGGGAACTGTTGTGCAGTGCTTATTACTGGCAATGGAGGGGAAACTAGCATTAGTTGCCTTCACCAACTGTTGATTCTGGCCCCATCTGTACCACCAGTCCTATTGGGTACCAGCCACTACTGATTCAGATACAACACAGACCATGATTTTCCACTATATGACTGGTAATGCATACTCCACCTTCCTTCTCCCTTGTGCATAGCTCTGGGATTAAAGATTTTTCTGGTTCTTAGCAAGCCATTGTTTGTCATGGCATCTAAATCAGATGGCATACAGACTTTCATTCCAAACTAAGAAGCCTTTAGCCTTTGCATAGTGTATACTGGGAGGACGAACTCATGCTCATAATGCTCATAATGATGAATGCTCATAACGATGAACTCATGCTTATAATGATGATTTCATGCTCATAATGATGAATCTGTGTTTGTTATTACATCTGAAGGCAACCTGTATCTAAAGGAGAGTCCTAGAGTGGATCCTTTAATTCTGAAGTCACAGAAGGCTTTATAGAATTTGACCAATGTCATCACATCCCCAGGATCCCATAAATAGGAAGTTATGGAATCTGTAGTCATTGCTGGCTGGAACTGTATTCCATAGCCCAGCTACTAGTGACCTATGCATTGCCCCAGAGTTTCAAACACATGGTATTTACATTTCAACTCCAAGGCAAGATCCAACACATTCAGTGGCCCAAGTTATATCAGAAGTGTTGGGAATTGCTGGAAACTTATTTTGTCCTGTTTCTTCTACAGTACAAGTGTTCAATGTGTTTCCCTTAAAATTGTAATATAACTGTGCAGTTTAAAGCCATATCCAGTCAGCATACAAAGTTTTCTCTGGTCCTCCTATCGGACACAATAGTTATCCTATCTGCTAGCATGGCCAGATTTGCTTGGTTAGCAATTAAAATAAGGCAAAGATGGCTCAAGGCTATACAGTTGCCAAGCAAATTGGGAACTTGTATTCTGCGTACTTGTCCTTATACCTAATGTATCTGCTTTCTAATAGACTGATTTTACCAAGCTTTACCAAGCTTTTGCTATTATTAAGCACTTCAATTTTAATAATATATTGCTTTCGTTCTACTTGATATTAATTAGCTCTGTACTTCTACTTTTCCCCCTCATTTTAAGTATCTAAATTTTAATTGTATTTTGTACTTGTTTTACTTTATATTATTCTGTTTGATGGTCTATGACTGCAAATAAAATGCTGCTGCTGCTGAATATCAGTTTGTTTTTTTAATGTAAAAATTACTTAGCAATTTAAAAGGGCTTGCTCACATCACTTATTTACAGCTTTTAAATTTGAAGGAGGGTGAGAGACAACAATGTGTCCACAGAGGATACACGGGAGCTAACTTTTGCTTAAAATAATTCTATATTAACTGTCCAAAGAATTCTGTACAAACTGGTATACAAATTTTAAAATATTAAAGTACCATAAAACAGAGGGGGGGAAGCAAACAATAAGATGAACAAATATATAGCTGTGCTATTATAAAAACTGTAGTAATAAAACAGCCTAATCAAAACCATAAAACTATTGAGCCATAATCATAAAGTCATAAAACCATCTGGTAATAAAATAACACCACGTAAAATAACATTGTTCCCTAATATGAATAGCACAGATTCGGACAAGAATGGAAAGGAGGCAAAAATGAAGGCACATGATTCTAGGCAGCAACTGCTGAATAGGAGTCTGCAGGGATGTTGTTTTTTTCTTCATTGTAGACTGCTCCTACAACTTGCGACTCTGTCTTTAGAATGAAACTTGACATTTCTGTAGGAATAGTTTTAAAAAATCATTTTCATTGATCCCAGACATTACCAGTAGGTGTCAACTGAGGAGTAACTACCATTTATACTTCAACAAGTTTTTTTTTTTTTTTAAAGAAGCAGACAGAGGGTTTTTTTAACTACCCCCACTGTACTTTTTTACCTTTCATATTTCTCTGCAAACCTGGGGCTTCCCCACTTGTAAGTAAGCACTCTCTATGTGTACATGGCTCTATTGTGTATAGGGTTGCCAGGTCCCTCTTCGCCAACGGCGGGAGGTTTTTGGGGTGGAGCCTGAGGAGGGCGGGGTTTGGGGAGGGGAGGGACTTCAGTGCCATAGAGTCCAATTGCTAAAGCGGCCATTTTTTCCAGGTGAACTGATCTCTATCAGCTGGAGATCAGTTGTAACAGCAGGAGAGCTCCAGCTAGTACCTGGAGGTTGGAAACATACAAAGAACAAAATTTTGGAGCAAAAAAGTATCACATAGGTAACTAAGACCCCAACTTTCAATAAGGGCTCATATTTGTATTGTAAAGCCCTTATTGAAAGTTGGGGTCTTAATTACCTATGTGATACTTTTTTGCTCCAGAATTTTGTATGTTTCCAACACATATTCTTAATAGCATTAATTGCTATAGTTTGGTCTTCTTATTATAGAAAGAATTGTCTTGTGCTACTTTCTTGATTTCCACACTCCCTACTTAGCACTTGCAAGCCGTTTTTTGATTAGTACCTGGAGGTTGGCAACCCTAATTGTGTAGATTTTTTGATGCATACTCTGGGGTCATTGTTCAGAATTAGATGTAATGATTGCTAAAATATATGATGGCATAGAAGGCACTATGGTCTCTGAATCTGTGTGATCATTGGTTTGATGCAAAAGAGAATTATGTCCTTGGTGTAAAACTGATTAGTTATGGCATTTCACTTTGGCTTAAAAGAGAAATAAAGTTTTCAGTGCAGAATGCAATGCCTAATGCAACAGAAGCAGGTCTATTTACATAATACCTAATTTGTTATACTTTTCCTAATTTGCTCAATATGTCCTGGCCCCAGAATTTTACAATCTGGCTTACCGAATTTGACTTCATGTCCGCATGGGAACCTTCAATATACCTGAAAGTGCCCCAAAGGAGCTATGAACAATAGTATATTGCAACCTAGGTTGACATTTCCAAATTAGGTTTTTTTTTCTTAAGTAAACATAAAGAGAGAAATCCCTAGAGGAAAAATCCACAAGAAATCCCCCACTCCCTGTTCTATTGTTGCTTCATTATTTTTTTAGCCATGGACAGAAAATTGCTTGTTCCTTATCATTGCTAAGGTCACCTGCCCCCAATCTGTCAGTGTTATGGGTCTGGCCAATCAGAGGCTCTTAGTTAGACTGACAAAATGATGCAATGGAATGTTATTAAACAATTTTTACTCCAGATTGGCTGATGGCAAGTACTGCAAGGTGTACCCAAGATGTAACTCCAAAACAGAATAATGCTATAGTTGAGCTGAGCAAAGGTGGTTATGCTGCATATATCTTCAGGAGGAGGAGAAAAAGATGATATGATTGCCAGCTCTGGGTTAGGAAATCCCTGGAGATTTGGGGGTGGAGTCTAGAGAGGGCAGGGTTTGGCTTGGGAAGGGACCTTAGCAGGGCATAATTCCATATAGTCCATACTCCAAAGCAGCCATTTTCTCCAGGTGAACTGATCTCTGTAGTCTGGAGATCAGTTGTAACTAGAAGCTGGCAACCCTAAACAGAGAGGTATGGGCTTCTTCTCTGCCTCAGTATAGTAAAGTCTGTTTGTTTCACTTAGAATTTAGTAAAGGAAATAGCAAAGACCTTTCTTGTCTGAAAACAACATCCAGTGTATAACTTTCTCAGATTCTAATCATTAAACTTCTAGATATATTAGGATGAATAACGTATGGTGAGATTCTATGTAGAAAATTGATTTATATGGTGTTTTATGTGTTTTACTCTGGTCCTGAATGGCCTGTGGGGCATCCATTATGATGATGATGATGATACATTTATTTACGGCAAAAGCCAGAATAAAAGTCCAACTACAACCTGTGAGAGATTAAGATCTCTCCTGTTTAAAATATCACAATTTAAAACAGTTAAAACCAATAATTTATCAGATTAAAAACAATATTTTACCAGATAAAAAGATCTCTCCTGTTTAAAATATCACAATGTAAAACAGTTAAAACCAATAATTTACCAGATAAAAATTAGCCAGTCCCAATTATTACCTTTCCCGTATGGATCTCAATTATTATTAATATTTGCCATCAAGTTGGAGACAATTTATGGTGACCCTGTAGGGTTTTTAAGGCAAGAGACATTCAGAGGTGGTTTGCCATTGCTTGCCTCTGCATAGAGACCCCTGGACTTCCTTGGTGGTCTCCCTTCCAAGTACATACCAGGGCCAACCATGCTTAACTTCTGAGAGCTGATGAGATCGGGCTAGCCTGGGCCATCCAGGTCAGGGCTTTTCTGATTTTACTTAAACATGTTTAAATGTAACTCTTCAGGCAACACTGCAACACTGACTTCTGAGTTCAGAATCTGGATATAGAAAGTGTAACACAAGAAGCTTGTGTGCTAGGGATGCTGCCCACGACTACATCATCAACCCAGAATGTACAGACTTCGGTGGTCCTATTAGGAAGAGTGCCTGGAGTTGACCAACCATGATTTGATCATGTACCTTGCTTTAGAAAAATGTATTTACCACCAAGCAATAATAATTAAACCCTCTATGCCAATAAAGGTTTGAATTGAAATAATTAAACCTCTTTCAGTTCCACACCTCTTTCAAAGTGCCTTCCCCCGCTTTAATCAAGCATTTACTAACTCCTGAACTCACCCAAATAATCCCTCCTGGACAGATGGGCTAGGATCAAGCACAGATTAAATCAGCTAGAGTCCTCCATAATTGAGCTTGCCCATAATCTAGAGCCTCGACAATGGAATGCCATCCAAACAATTTTGACCGGACGGTTTCCGTGACTGAAATGTTAAGCTAATGGAATCAAAGTCGGGATGGATCCAAGCAACAGTAAATCCATCTGTATTACTTGCAGTGGGTTAGATTCAGGGTTTATGCAAGGACTGCAGGGCTTCCCCGCTTTTCACTCTCCCCAGCAGTTCTTTCCGTTTCAGGGCTGGGAATTTGGGAAAGTTGATTCCTGGGGTCTTAGGACCCATGTGGAGTTATAGCCATGTGGTGAGCTTAAGTGCAGAGCTGGAAAGGGATAAAATCACTCCCTCTTCCCTCAGCACACCCCCTGCTCATTGCAACCCACCAGTCTGCATGGCAGTTTTTGCAGCAAATCAACTTTTTCAGGATTGGAAGGGACTGCTGTGAAAAGGGGAACACAGGGAAGATCTGCGACTCTCTGCACTTTCAGCTGATGGATCTCTGGTCTAACTAGGGTTGCCAGCCTCCAGGTACTAGCTGGAGAGCTCCTGCTATTACAACTGATCTCCAGCCGATAGAGATCAGTTCTCCTGGAGAAAATGGCCGCTTTGGCAGTTGGACGCTATGGCATTGAAGCCCCTCCCCAAACCCTGCCCTCCTCAGGCTCCACCCCAGAAACCTCCCACCGGTGACAAAGAGGGACCTGGCAACCCTAGGTCTAACCCAATGTGAATCTTTGGGTGGCTAAAGGCAATGCAGAGAGAGAGGGGACACAGGACCATGGGGAGGAGAAGGTAGCAATAGGTACATAGAGGTAAGGGGCTGAGATGTGGTGGAAACTGAGTGCAGTGAGATGTAGGCATAAGAGATGAGAATGTGAAGGGGAGGAGCAGAGATGGAAAGTGCCTTCAGGCGGTGCAGTCACTCCATGTAACTAGGATATTATACTCCCAGGAATGAACCATCTATGTGGTTTACAAATTCAGGCTCAATCTTGATTCGTGCTTCTCACACTCCATTCGTAACTAGGATATGGAGAAACTAGATGCCCTGAAGCCTTTTTTTGTATATGATGCCATCTGATAATTGTGAGCTAGACACAGCTACCGTGCTAATGACATTCTTTGCTTATAGTCAGATAGATCTTCCTGTTCATGTCCAAATGACATCACGCACTGCCTTACAATCAATCAGTCATTTTATTTGCAGTCTTAGACCCTCAAACAAATTGAGTTTACATTACTGAATAATATAGAGTAAAACAAGTACAAAATTCAATTAAAATTTGAATGCTTAAAATATAAAAAAAGTGCAGAGGTACATACCTAATTAATATCAAAGAGAAGGAAAGCTGTATATTATTAAAATTGGAATGCTTAATAATAGCAAAAGCTTGGTAAAATAAGTCTATCAGAAATTAGTCTACTCATTCTCAATTTCCTAGATTACGGTATAGACTTAAGTGATCTTTGCCTTATTTTCATTGCTAACCAAGCAAATCTGGCCACGCTAGCAGATAAGTTCGCTATTGTGTCTGATAGGAGAAGCACTAGACGTTGTTTTCTCAGAGATCTGGGGCAGTCCACTAATAATAGAATCAATGAACCTGTGCGGATATTTTGGTAGTGTTTGGTAGTTTCAAGAGCATCCTGTCTGCATACGCATCTACATGTTTCTAATGGGTGTTTATTATATATCCCATCTATGGACTTGGAAGGCAGGGCGTTATGCCGTAGAAGCATAAAGGCTCGCACTGCAATTACATTTTGCTGCTTGTTTTATGTAACTATTTGTAAAAGCAAGTCGGTCCATTTCCCCCCCCCCTCGGAAGTAGCACCCTATCAACATCTCCATCAAAATGCGTGGCCTGCTTGTCCCACAGCAGGGAACCGTGTTTTAATTAGTCCATACCCATTGAAGAGCAAGCTGTAACTCTGAACGGCTCACTTCCTAAGACAGCATGTTCCGAAGATTGTTATTATTTGCTAGTGTACCATTGCTGGGGCAATTAAATGATGTAATTGTTTAGATATTTATGGAGAGGGCCATCATAGAGGAAACAGTATGCTGGAAATGGATCAGAAAGTCAGGTGGTTTGAATCTCAGCTGAGCATCTGGCTCATCAATGTGTGTGTCCTTATTGCAGATAGTTTCCTCATGGCAGAATTTTAGGGTTGCTAGGTAGCCATCAAGCAGAAAGCCCTCTTAGCGATGTGTGAAAATAAGGAGCAGAAATATGGATTTTTATTAATGGATTGCCTGTGGATCGCTAATGCTTGGTAGTATTCTGACAGGCCAAATTAGCTGCATAGCTATATATACTGGAAGCCCATTACTGAAAACCAGAGGGTAATAAAAGAGGTTACAGATGGGGAGGTGGTCAGGGGTAAGTGATCAGTGACCTGTGGTTAATCTCTTTAATTGCTCCATCAAGGAATTTGCTGCTGCGACTTACATTCTGTTTTGAATTCAATGCTAATGCTTCAAAGCAAGCAAATATCGGGCGCTTGCATTGTTGCAAGCAGTTGTTTCCAGCATCACATTTCTTTAATTTGATTGTGATGAATGCCTCTGGCCTGGTTTCATTTTTCAAATACGCCTTTCTTCCCCCCCATGCTTTATGACAGGCCAGTTTATAATAATTGCAGTTATGAGACATTCTTTCCCTACCTTCCCCCACTGCATTGGGGTTGAGAGAGGCAGGTACTGTGACAACTTGCATATCTAGTGGTTGGGTAGGTGATAGGGTTGCCAGGTCCATCTCTGCCACTGGCAGGAGGTTTTTGGGGCGGGGCCTGAGGAGGGCGGGGTTTGGGGAAGGGAGGGACTTCAATGCCATAGAGTCCAGTTGCCAAAGCGGCCATTTTCTCCAGGTGATCTGATCTCTATCAGCTGGAGATCAGTTGTAATAGCAGGAGATCTCCAGCTAGTACCAGGAGTTTGGCAACCAAGAACAGATATAACTGATGCACCAGCCAAAGCTGGGCAAAAGCACCCTAAGCTAGGGTTGCCAGCTCTCGGCTGGGAAATACCTGGAGATTTTTGGGGTGGAGCCTGAGGAGGGTGGGGTTTAGGGAGGGGAGGGACTTTAGTGCCATAGAGTCCAATTGCCAAAGTGGTCATTTTCTCCAGGTGAACTGACCTCTATCGGCTGGAGATCAGTTGTAATAGCAGGAGCTCTCCAGCTAGTACCTGGAGGTTGGAAACCCAAGTTAGACCAGAGATCCATCAGCTGAAAGTGCAGAGAGTCGCAGATCTTCCCTGTGTTCCCCTTTTCACAACAGTCCCAGGAGTTCGGCAACCCTACCTATCTTACAAGGTTGTTATAAAGGCAGGAGATCAGTTGTTATAGCAGGAGATCTCCAGCTAATACCTGGAGGATCCTCCTATGCAGGCAGGTTATTTATCTGTACGCAGCCACTAATCACTCTAAATTTTCTTTTTCAAATTGTATTACACTTTATACATATCAACGTATCATGAATTATTACAATAAGACATACAATACTGAATACACAAACCCGACCATAACATATAAATGTCCATGAATCAAAGTTCATATTACTGGGATTTCCATAACCATATTTCAGCACACCTCTTGTTTATAGTACCTGGAGGATGGCAACCCTAGTAGGGGATCATTCTCTGGACTCCCCCCACACACACACACACCTCACCCTCCCCGATCCATCTATTTGGCTCAACCCCTTAAAGCGAAGATCAAGTTCATTTGTTTGCTGTCAGGATTATAACAAGAATGGCAGATGTGCTGTAGGGCTCCTTGGAGAGAGACTCCGGTAAGACCGAGCTGGATAGAAAGCCACAGCCAGGTGATGGAAGACCACAAGCTTGGCTTGGCCTGGCAGATTCCGCCCAGCAACAGCAGACGGTCGTGTCTCAAACCTGGTGGTGCACAAGGTGGAAGCTCAAGTCTTGCCAAAAACGAGTACAGAAAATTCTCTCTTGACACAATGACTGATTGTGCACGAGCAGTGCTTGGCAAATTCTGCACCCCCAAACCCCTGTTCTGCCGTAAGAAAAGCCAAATTCCAGCAGAACAATATATCATAGAACATGGAACAAGAGAGGAGCGGTTTTTGGTGCAGTAGCTACAAGGTGCGTCTGCTATAGCAGATCCTACACAGATGAGACTTGCCAAATGTGAGTGAATCCTGAGTCATAAGAAATGTTGCTTGTTAAACTGTCCAGAATTGTCTGCTTGGACTTGCTTGGATGCCAACTGGCTTGGTGTGGGATTGCAGATTTGTTTCCTCTCTTGTAACAAAGCATCTTGTGACATCTTGCAGGCTAAAAAATACATTCTGCCGTAAACTTTTGATTTTAGGGTGAGAGGAAAATATGACTTCTTCCTGCTTGGGGAGATGAAAAAGTGAAGTAGAAAGACCTGAAATGCATGGAGAACACTCTGAGAAAGCTGTAGCCAGTACAGTTGTACAAAAAAATCAGTTTTTTTCAGTAAACCTGAATAAGTCTTATACCCATACTGGTAAATATTGGCATTCGGCTTATAACTGGGTTTACTGAAAAATTCGGGCCCATTATAGTCCATGGGGATTTTTTTCAAAGTTCTTGTAGGGGCATTTTTGGAGGTAGAGTCCCCAAATTTGCAGCGTGGCTGCAAGGGACGGTCACCAAAGTTTGGTGAACTTTGGGACAGGGGGTCCAATTTTATGGACCAGCAAAGGGGCCACCCCTATCCTCCAGGCATTTGTGGGCCAAGCTGTCCCTCAGTTTCAGTTCAGTGTTGCCGAGGACTGGCGGAGCCAATTGCCAGGCTAGTGCCTCAAGGTTTTGGGGGCTGCCTTCGTATCTGGGGTGCATAGCATGATGTCCATGCAAAACAGAGGAAAAATGCTTAAATGCAAAAAAAATAAGGCACGGAAAACATTTATTTTTGTGGCAAATGACATCCTGTGAATTGTTCTTTATTGTGGTCATAAAAAATCTGATTTCAAGAGATGGTCATGGTGCAGGGAAACAAAGCCTCTACTCAAGGCAACCTTCAGTTTGAGAGCAGGTTTTCGGGGGGGGGGGTGAGATCGGAGCCAGCCAAAGTTTTGACCATGGGGGCTGTCTGAAGGAGATTGCTCATCCACATGGATGAAGAAATCTCCTTCGGAAGCCTGGTGGTAGCAGGAGTCGAAGATGGTACCTTTTTAGATGGAGGGTATATCCCTTCGGAGTCCGGACAGGACTGGGTGAACCCTGTCTTTTAAATTACTCTTATGCTTTATCAAGATTAACCCACTGAATAGTGATGATGGATGGATGGTTGTGCAGTTGGAAGGCTGGTCAGACCAAGTTGGCTACCTCAAAAGGGCCCCAACTATGGGGCCCTAACAAAACCAGTCAAAAAAAAAGCTAGAAAAATGGGGAAAAGCAGAGCCGCACCTCTGAGCAAAGGCAAATAGCCCAACCCAAAAAAGGCGAATATATATTCGGCTTTTTTGGGAATCACCTATTTGGCTTCAGGGAGCCCCCAGGTTTGAGTGTTTGGTAAACCCGAAGCCCGAAAATTACCAAAACGGCTAATTTTGGGTTTATTTTCGGTTTGGGTTTATCAATATGCACAGTCCTAGTGGCCAGGTTGCCAGTGTGGCAGCATGGAAGCTGCTTCAGAGCTACAACTTTGATGCCTCTGTTGTAGAGGAAAGTATCTACACCACAGAACCTCCTATGTGGCTTTACTGCAGCAGCATCCACACCATTAGTATAATATAAGAAGACTCACTAAGTGTAAAAATCCTGTGCCGCTACTTCACAGCCTGGTATTTAAGCCTTCTGGAGGCATGTAGTTGATTGTATTTGATTGACGTTAGCTGCTCTGAGCCCGGCCTTGGCTGGGATAGAGAGCAGGATACAAGTCTAAATAAATAAATAAATAAATAAATAAATGTATAACTCACACCGGTTTTGTGGTAGCTTAATGGTTGGCTTCACTCTAAGGATGCTGGGAATTATAGTTAGCTGGAGATGCTGAAATCTCTGTCCTCCAGTAGTACTATAGTACTAAGCATCCAAAGTTTACCGTCTGATTCCAATTACAACTATGTGAGATGACCCCAGCCACTTGCAAAAGCTCCCCGCCCCCACCCATACCTTAACTTGTTGGCTGCGTACAGGATCATTTCAGTCCTAAGAAAGTGGTCTGTTCTTTTTTTGTCACATGGTGCCCTGGAAAAGAAGTACAAATGGACTTGGACTCTTCACATGTGCCTAGATGAATATAATCATGATCACATACTGGCAAAGATAGAAGGAAGGGGAAATGAGTTTCTCTTCTAGTCTCAATTAGCATATAAATAAGATATGCAAATGAGCCTAGCCCTAGTGTTTTGTTTCACTCTCTTGCGGCCCTTAGTTCTTAAATGCAAAATATAGGGAGGTCACAGTCAGTTATATATACCCTGCCCATAGGGGAGGAGGCTGTTGATAGGAAGGGCCCTTTTTCTTTTCATGGTGTCCAGCCTTCAATCTGCAGTTAGAGGCAGTAATGCACGGGAATTAGATGGTGTTTTCTTTTTCCATGTCTGGAGCAGTCCCATTGTGGTGAATGTGGCCACACACCAAAAGAGTTCGCACCCAAAGAGTGGGTGGCAAAACTAAATCTGTAGCCTTTGAGATCTGAGCTCGTTCAGAAGTAGGATGGAGTTGAATAAAGCATGCTCAAAACCCATTTGGCAGCATAGTATGGAGGTACAAAAATGTGCTATTAAATTAATTAGAGGCTCTTTGCAGCTTTGAAAAGGGCAATTTGGAATGGAATTCCAGCCTTTTAAAAAAAATTCATCATCCTGACAAATCAGCTTCTAGCTATGAATTTTTAGGGGGAAACAGGTGTCATTTGTACGTTTTTCAACTTCTGTTGGACTAAAAAGAAAATGTAAGAGCATTTTCAAACAGCGTATTAGTTTGCCTCTCTGTTGCCCAAGCTCTGGTTTGCTAATGGTATTGCCACATATCTGAGTGGCCCGATGCACAAGCAATTTTTTGCAGTCTCTATTCAGTGAACACCTGGAGAAACAGTAGCGGAGATTGGCAGGGGGGACGATCAGTCTGCCAAAGCCTGGACTGGGCACCCAGCTGCCCAACTGCTCTCTTACAGCATCCTTCCTTTGAATGGAACAGGCACCATTTTTGCCCCACCCCACCCCGGCAATCACTGAGTTTGGCTTCCCTGTTTCCAACTTCAGCTGCGCAAAACTGCACCGAAGAAAAATCTATCCGGCGTTGTCACACTGGTAACTGCACAGCGATGCTGAATTATCAGCTCAGCCAATCCACCCCCTGCCAGGTCAGGACAGATTGTGCAATGGAATATGCACTAGGAAGCACTTCAGCCAAGCAAGTACTTAACTTTAAGCACATGATTGGGGCTCTTGTTGTCTAGAGGGTTTAAGCATGCGTTTAAGTGCTTTGCAGCTTCGGAGTGAAGAGCTTTCATGCCCACGGCCTGCTCTCGAGTGCTTATATTGGATCGCTGAGCTGATGTTGTCTTTCATCTTAGCCATCAGAGCCACCACCCAACCTCCTCAGTCAACAGTCTCATGTTACCTACCAAGCAATGACCTTCTGTGACTTTTAAATGTGGGAAGATGGCAACAGTTATGATTCAGCTCCTTTCTCAGTTCCTGTCCTTCTCTCCAGTGATGCTCTGGATGGTGGCATGCCAGGCCACTAAAACAAAATCGCAGAAGTAAATAAATAGAAGTTTAAGTCATCAGGCTGCATCAGACAACCATGCCCTGAATGTTCTAGGGTTGCCAGGTCCCTCTTTGCCACCGGCAGGAGGTTTTGGGGGGCAGAGCCTGAGGAGGGTGGGGTTTGGGGAGGGGAGGGACTTTAATGCCACAGAGTCCAATTGCCAAAGTGGCCATTTTCTCCAGGTGAACTGAACTCTATTGGCAGGAGATCAGTTGTAATAGCGGGAGATCTCCAGCTAGCACCTGGAGGTTGCTAAAAAGAACCAGTACTAAGCCATAGTACTGTGTACTATGGTTCTGGTTTGTACTGGTTCTTCTTAGCAAGTACCTGGAGGTTGGCAACCTAGCATATTTCCATGTGCTCTTCTCAACAGAATATCTTATCTGTGCCTAGGGTTGCCAACCTCCAGGTAGAATTTATAAAAAATACTCGGATTGCACAAATAGTTAGTCAAGGAAAGCAATCACAATGGCTATATACAAAACCCATATGAGACCAAAATTACACAGAATAAATTTCTTGTTAGTGCTTTTTTTCTGCACAAAATAATATATATCCAAACCTGGATGTCAGTACAATAAACTTCAAAATATACAATATCAATATAGACAAATATTAATATAGACCAAGACAGGCTTCCGGTAACTGTCCTGTTTCATGTAAATACTTTCATCAGTTGGTAAGTATTCAGATGGTAAGTATAAGTTCATATAATTATTTAATCCTCTTCTTTTTGTTTCCAGATTTCTTGCTGGAGAAATTGAGGATTTGAATGCGCAGTGGCGATCCCACGGTGTTTCACAAACCTAAATAGCATTATAGCCAAAAATCATATATAATAGGACCAAAGTGCGAGTACAAATAGCTTGCTAAATTATGCAATGAATTAATATTAATAAATAAATTACTTACAGACTACTTTCCACGTCTTGTATACAATGGCTGATGTTACAGCTTATAGTATCTATGTTATGATGGGATACAGTGGGGTGGGTGACAACAGTATTTATAGAAAACGCCAAGTAGTTATAATTGAGCATAGCAAAAACTTACAGAAAGGCAGAATAATTGCATGCCGAGTTCAATCCATTTGGTGCAACTGTATTAAAAAGTGAAATGAAGTAAGCCTCTTTTTGAAGAATTTTATCTATATTTTCTCTGTGGTAACGTTTCTTATGAAATTGCCAAAGGGCAAAAAACCTCAAATCAGTGTCACGGTGTTTGGCTTGATGGAAATGCGTGACAATCGGGGCTTCTAAAACAGAATTCCGAATCCTCGATCAGTGCTCACCGATCCGTATTTTCAATGATCGATTGGTTTTGCCTATGTAGAGAAGTTGGCAAGAACATTGTACTTCAGAAAATGTGATTTACGCCGTCCTGTCTGTACAGGATTGAATTTCAAAAGTAAAGCCAATTTTAAGATAGGTAAAGCTTTTTACAGGGAGTGCTAAAGGGCACATAATAAAAGAGCCACATCGAAAGTGTCCCCTTCTGGTGCTTGTGAATGGGCGATCTATCCTATCTGTATGCACCGGATCATCCTTGAGAGATCGAGTTCTCCTATATCCCAGGAGGGGTGGTTCAGAGCAATCGGGTATAGATCTAAGGATATGCCAATGTTTATTAATAATTTTACGAATTCCACCCACCAATGGGGTGTACTGAAAAGAGGCAGTCAGTTTAGATGTTTGTTTTACAGAGCGGGAAAACATCTGTTCACATATCTGTGCATCCGCTCGTTTTTTAGCAGAGTCAATCACTTGAGTCGGATACCCTCTATGGATTAGCGCACTTATCAATGAATTGGCAGCATTATTAAAGTCTTCTATTTTAGTTGAATTCCTTTTTAACCTTAACATTTGGCTGAACGGTAAGTTACGTTTGAGATGGCCAGGATGATTAGAATTGAAGTGTAGAAGAGCCATCTATCAATTGGTTTCTTAAAGGGCGATAACCAAATTATTCCATCAGAGTTCTTGTTCACATTCACATCCAAGAAATTGATGCAGGCAGAATTACATTTAAATTCAAATTTGATGTTGGGATCAGCATTATTAAGTATGTTAGTAAGCATGTTATAACTGTTCTCATTGTCTATGCACATTATCAGATCATCAACAAATCTTGCATAAAATAAAACATGTTGTTTGAACCATTCATCAGAATACATATGCAGCCTCTCTACATGTATTCAAAAGTATAATTTCAAAACACCTTAGTAGGTAACATCTCCTTAGGGACCACCAACAGACCTGAATAGACACTGTTGGTGGTCCCTAAGGAGATGTTACCTACTAAGGTGTTTTGAAATTATACTTTTGGATACATGTAGCTGACGAAGTCATATGCGAAACGTGATTGATTATGATCTAGACAACACGTCCTGTCATCCTGTATTGTGGCTTTGCAAATGTTGCTTGATTTCCAGCGTACTGAAATATAGTCTGAAAAGACATACAACTGATCCCCATAAAGGAAATATTCTTCCTATATAACTACTGGATTTATTGGACTTACATCTGAATGGACTTGAGAGGTTTCCAAGTCCTTGACATGCTGGATTGAGATATATTATTTACCTGTATCTTGTTGTATTATATTGTATATATTTATTGTCACTTTTGCACTTTACTCACTTATAAAATTAAGCATTTCTTATATTGTTTCTGTGCTGTTTTGGTTCTCCAATACTTTTACAGCACTGAGCCTTCGTTTTTTCCACAGACTCCAGGTAGTAGCTGGAGATCTCCTGCTACTGATCTCCAGGTGACAGAGATCAGTTCACCTGGAGAAAATGGCCGCTTTGGCAACCCTACTAATTACCCTCCAAGCTTCATCTTGCAGTGAAGTGCTCTTTGCATCCTAGTTTTGGTGTCCTTTTCAGAGTTTCAGTCTTACTAAGTGAGGACCCACAGAAGTAACTGAAACATGTCAGAATTTCATTGACCCTTATGGGTCGCCATTTGGTAAGGTTGTGGCTTTGCTCCCCCCCCCCCATGTTATACCTTAGGAGCGCTTTCCCTCCCTTAAATTCTACAAATGAGATGATGGGGCGGGGAGTTTCCTTTTTTCTTTTTGTTACAGATTTTCTCATTCTTTATCAGAATGATGGATTGGAGCACAAACTCAAAATGTAGTGGATATTTAGAAACACTCTCCCCAACAGATTAGATTTTATTTTCAATTTTCCAGTACGTGTAGTGTAGTATTTTCCCATAATCTTTACATGTTTTAAGTGATGCTATTGCACAGATCAAGAGCCCCGTGGTGCAGAGTGGTAAGCTGCAGTACTGCAGTCCACGCTCTGGCACGACCTGAGTTTGATCCCAATGGAAGTTGGTTTCAGGTAGCTGGCTCAAGGTTGACTCAGCCTTCCATCCTTCCGAGGTCTGTAAAATGAGTACCCAGCTTGCTGGGGGTAAGGTGTATATGGGGGAAGGCAATGGCAAACCACCCTATAAACATAGTCTGCCTAGTAAACGTCGGGATGTGACATCATGGGTCACTAATGACCTGGTGCTTGCGCAGGGGACCACCTTTACATTTTTTATTGCACAGATCCCCCCCCCCCCGCCATGTTGCGTGTTGGCTGATTCCTTTTGCTGAGCAAGCTGCTCTTATTGTAAGTCTCCTTGGCTTTTAAGATTGCAAAAGTGGTGCTATTCAGAGTTCTCTAAGATCTGTTTGGCAAAGTTCTGGTTGTGGCCCCGACTCTGTGAGTAGGGTTGCCAACCTCAAGGTGGGGCCTGGAGATATCCTGGAATTACAAGTGATCTCCAGATGGCAGAGATCAGTTCCCCTGATGAAAATGAATACTTTGGTACATGGACTCTATGGTATTATACCCACTGAGGCCCCTCCCCTCCCCAAATGCCACCCTCTCCAGGCTCCATCCCCAAATCCCAGGAATTTCCCAATTTGGAGTTGGCAACACTATCTGTGTGACACTGCTGGTTGGAATCTGCTGGAGCTTTTCCCAGTAGGTTCTTTCGAAAGGCTGTAAAACTTGACTTCTTAGACAAGCCTTTGAAGAGAAGTGATTTATTATTTTAGTTCCTCCAATACATCTTGTCTTAGTTCTTAGGGCGAAATCTAGACAAGATGTGAAATAGCCATGTGTAGGATCTTCCAGAGTTTTTTTTTTTTTTTTAAGAACAAGAAGCCCCAGGTGGCTCCTTTGAAGCTTGACGGAGGAGGCTCCCTAGAAAGGAGAGAGCATTTAACTCTTCCCTTAAATGCCTTTTCCCCAGTTGCAGTGGCTCCTCTGAAGCCAGTTAGCTTTGTGGATGAGGAAAGACAGGAAAAGGGCTCTCACCTGCCCTTGCCACCACAGAGAACTAAACTGCAGCATCAGAAGTGCTATTTTAAAAATGGGAGAGGCATTGAATGGAACGGTTAAATACCCTTTGCCCTAGCACCCTTTCATCAATTTTCAAAATACTTCTTAAAAACCATGGACAATCCAAATCACAAATCTCCCACATCTTTTCTAGTTTGGCCCTTGCCAAGGTAATAAATCTGTATCTGGATTTCAGATTACTCTCATGATGGAAATGTTCCTCCATATCAAACAATTCCCTTCACTTAGAAAATTAGTATGTCAGGGAGAAGGCTAGGCTGAAACATCTCATTTTTTATAACCAAAGAATTTTTGGTATGGAAAGCAGTGGAGACATGTGAGCCCCCATCAACTGTATAAAAAAATGTTGTCAGCTCTGGATTGGGAAGTACCTAGTGATTTGGGGGGTGGAGCCTGGTGAGGGCGGGGTTTGGGGAGAGGAGGGATCTCAGCAGGGTACAATGCCATAGAGTCCACCCCACCCCCATGCCAGTTTTGCATCCTGAAAGGACTCTGGCTATTTGCTTTGGTGGGAAAACTTATCATGACATGTAGCAGCTCCTCAAGGCCATTTCAGAATGTGAAGACAGTAGGTGAGGATAAGGCTGAAGCCGCTTCTCCCCCTGTGTCAGTCAGGTTTGTGATCAGAACCAGGCCTGTGTGCATCTGGGAAGCCTGGCATTGCATGCTACCTAGGCAGTGAGTTTTCCAACCACCTGGATAATAAAGGTAAAGGTCCCCAGTGCAAGCACCGGGTCATTCCTGACCCATGGGGTGATGTCACATCCCGACGTTTCCTAGGCAGACTTTGTTTGCGGGGTGGTTTGCCAGTGCCTTCCCCAGTCATCTTCCCTTTACCCCCAGCAAGCTGGGTACTCATTTTACCAACCTCGGAAGGATGGAAGGCTGAGTCGACCTTGAGCTGGCTACCTGAAACATCCAGAGTCACATAGGCTTATTGTATTCAGTGTGAAATTGAGATAGACGTTGTTCAGATATTTTGCCACGCTAGTGTTTGAATATAGGTCCTCCTAGGGGAGCAGTGCTTTTCAGGAAGGAAAAAAGAAATTAAGCGATACAGTGTTGTTCATGCCAAGGTAGCAATGAAGTCGTAACCAGGTTCTGTCACACCTAGATTCAGATTCAGAGCAGGATGGATAACGTGAAGATCCAGAATTATCATATTGTTGACAAATATTAGGAATGTTATCAGTATATGTCTGAGACACAGAAATGATCCTGACAATATGCTGGCAGCTGACTTTTCTGATAAACACAACTGCTCGCTCTAGTGGTCTGTTTGCATGTACAATGTAATGTCAGCATAGCAAACTCACACAAGACTTTCTCTTCATGAACTAGAAAGTTGCCATCTGCAGTCTGTGAGTTGTCAGTTCCTGGAAGAGGGCTGATCTTGTGTGTGTCCTTTCAGTTTGAGTTTTGCCTTGGCAATGTATTTATTTTAAAATATTTAGAAGCCTGTCTTTTCTCCTGATATATCAGGCCCCAAGGTAGGAAGCAAGAACTGTATACAATACATATCAGATGAATGAACCTCACATTAAAACCGAATGGAGGAATAGCCTAATGGAGGAATAGCCGGAAAACATTTTTGATAGGACTCTTAAATTGTCACACTTTGAAATAACTCGGTTTTACAGCTTCACTGAAAAGCCAGGAGGCTAGAAGCCCTCCTGAACTCTTCCAGGTGGGTGGTTCCATAAATATAGACCAGGCGAGGGCCTGCGCAGTTGCAGAACAAACCCCAGACAAAGGGGCCCAGATAGGGTTGCCAGGCCCCTCTTCACCACCGGTGGGAGATTTTGGGGGCAGAGCCTGAGGAGGGTGGGGTTTGGGGAGGGGAAGGTCTTCAATGCCATAGAGTCCAATTGCCACAACGGCCATTTTCTCCAGGGAACTGATCTCTATCGGCTGGAGATCAGGTGTAATAGCAGGAGATCTCCAGCCTCTACCTGGAGGTTGGCAACCCTAGGCACTAGGGCTGTTGATTCGGTTCGGCCCGAACTGAAAAACAGCCGAATTTCCCCTGATTCGGTGGTTTTTAGTTCGGGACGAACCGAACTCAAAAATGGCGGGCAACCGGGGAGCCGAATTCAGCGAATTCGGGAGTTCACGAATAAATCCGGCCAATTCGGGGCGGCAGTAAGCAGCATAACCGTCAGTAAGCAGCATTCTCCTTCCCTGGCCAATCGGTGGCCAAGCTGGGTCTTCTTCTGGCCAATCAGTCAGGATTGAATACTGGAGGAATCAGCTGATGTGCGGCCCGGCCGGGGAGAGAGAGAGAGAGTGAAATCCTTCTGTGTGTGTGTGTGGGGGGGTGCTTGTGCACATTCACTTCTTTCTGTGGCTGCAGGGGGCGTATTTTTTGGGGTACAGACCCCAAACTTTCAGCAGAGGTTCAGACAAGCCTTCTTAAGAGACCACCCAGGTTTTGTAAACATTGGGTCAGGGGGTCCCGAGATATGGGCTCCCCCCCTTTTTTCTTTCCATGGCTGCAGGGGGCGCATTTTTGGGGGGTACAGACCCCAAAATTTCAGTGGAGCTTCAGATGAGCCTTCTTAAGATACCCCCCCAAGTTTTGTAAACATTGGGTCAGGGGGTCTCGAGATATGGGCTCCACCCCTTTTCCCTCCCCCTTTTCCATTTCCGTGGCTGCAGGGGGTGCTTTTTTGGGGATACAGCCCCCAAACTTTCAGCATAGCTTCAGACAATCCTTCTTAAGATACCACCCAAGTTTTGTAAAGATGGGTTCAGTGGGGGCAGAAATATCGGCTCCCCCTTTCTCTTTCCGTGGCTGCAGGGGGTGCATTTTTGGGGGTGCAGATCCCAAACTTTGAGCGGAGCTTCAGACAAGCCTTCTTAAGAGACCACCCAAGTTTTGTAAACATTGGGTCAGGGGGTCCTGAGATATGGGCTTTCCCCTTTCCCCTTTTCCCTATTGGGATGAATGGGATCCTGTATGCATCTCCAGAGCAAAACGTCCCGTGCCTAAATGGAATCGTCTTGGATTACCCAGTCCTCCCCAGCCCCTCCTGATGGAACAGAAGACAGCCACAGTAAGACCCCTTTGGGGGCTTTAATCTATAATTTTTCTCCTGTGTGTGTGGGGGGGGAGGAAGCAGAGTCTGTGTGTGGGGGGGGAGGGAGCAGTTTCTGTGGGTGGGTGGGGGAAGCCAAAGGGGGCTTTTGCCAGTTCTGCCTGGGGTGTGTGTTCCCCGTCAAGTCTCTCTCTCCCTGGTTTGAGGGGGGGTTTCAGTTGTGTGTCTTCAGGTTTTCCCTCATTCATAAGAGCGATTAGGTCTATTTGGATGCTTGCTCAAAACTGGTTTTCAAATGGTGACTTAAATGCATTTGGAGTCCCATGCAAAAGGGGAAATTCCACCCCTCCTGCTCATTATGCAGAGCTAGCTGCCTCTGTCCCTTTCCATGGTTTGCAAACTCCCAGGTGTCAGGTGTTGCTTTGCACAGTTGCAAAGGTGTTGCTGTCGTGTTGCTTTGCAGTTGTGTTGCAATGCTTTGCAAACTTCTCAGCTGTTTGTCGGGGCTGGGAGCTTTGTGCGTGGGCGGCAAGCTCTGCTCAGAGATGCACATTAAGGGTGGGGGGGCCCTTTCGGGGCCCATATCTCAGCCCCCCCTGACCCAATCTTTACAAAACATGGGGGGTCTTTCAAGAAACATCCTTTGAAGCTCTGCTGAAAGTTTGGGACCTCTACCCCCAAAAATGCTCCCCCAGAGCCGCAGAAAGGCGTGGTTGTGTTTTTAATGGCTTTATTCGGCCGAATTTTTTCCCGAACTTTGAATTCCCGCCGAATTGCACGAACCCGAAGCGGGGGAGTTCGGACTTCTGCATATCCCGAATCTAAACAGGCCGAATTCAGCCGAATCCGAACTATACTGAATTTTTTTTAATTCAACAGCCCTACTAGGCACAGACAAGATATTCTGTTGAGAAGAGCACATGGAAATATGCTAGGTTTCCAGGTACTAGCTGGAGATCTCCCGCTATTACAACTGATCTCCTGCCAATAGAGGTCAGTTCACCTGGAGAAAATGGCCACTTTGGCAATCGGACTCTGTGGCATTGAAGTCCCTCCCCTCCCCAAACCCCACCCTCCTCAGGCCTCACCCCCAAAAACCTCCTGCCAGTGGCAAAGAGGGACCTGGCAACCCTAGAACATGCAGGCCATATTTGTCCTTCAAATATGTGGAGCTCAGGTCACAAAGGTTAGGTAGGGTGATCTGTAAATGTGCCAGAGGTAGTGAGTGACACGTCTCTTGCCACTCCACCAAGCAACGTTTGAAGCCTTCCTCCAACAGAAGAGCTTAAATTGGAGGAAGAGTTCAGAGTTGGGTACAGGCTACTGCATATTATTCCACTTCTGTTTATAATAAGGGTTCTGTATCTGACACAGGTGGTGCTGAATGAAATCCCAGTGGATCAAACACTTGTACATCTGCACATGGAATTCTTTGATCCCCTCCAGGATAAACATATGAAATCGTTTTGGTATTGAATATTCTGGAAGTCAGTCATGGAAGCACGTGATGGATGTTTGATTTGCACAGACCTAGAAGTGTCACGGTAGAGTCGGTGGGTCCCATTTTTGAACTTCTGTCAGAAGACAGCTTTCAGAAAGCCGCTGCTCCCTATTACTGAGAGATCAAATGCTTCCCGCTCTGTCATCATCATCCCCTCTGAATCCCCCACGGCTCCCTCGCTTTCGTTACTATCCCAGTGCAGAGCTTTTGAGCGCCGCAAGGGAGCAAGCTATTTCCCAAAGAGATCAAACTTGTTCTTGAATTGATTTACAGCCAAGCCTGTTGATTTGCCCTGTTCACTGTTTATTGTCGTTTCAAAAAAAACAAAACAGCTGTGTGCTGCTACAATTCTTTCTATTTTTCCATCTCTCCAAAGCCTTAGTTTAGTCACTATTAACTATAGGTAGTTTTGTTCACCTGCTGAGCCACACCGCTCTCAAAATAAGGGTGTGCCCAGGCATCAAAACAAGGTTGACAGTCTGCTTGAACTGGAGAAGGAGGGGGCAAGACAGATAGTTAAATCAGTGTTCCGTTCCCTGGCCAGGGCATCTATTAAATTTATGGAGAAGGTGGGGAGAAGCTGGCCTTGCTCCATGGCAGAAGAATGCAGCGATTCCTGCTTTAAAGTACAGCACTTCACACCCTAAATGGTGCAAATTAGTTGAAATATGCAGATTCCACAGAGTTGTGGATGAAATCTCTCTTTTCATATCAGCATAGGGTTTCCCGATTAAGGGATTTTTTTCTACAGGTGCTTTCAAGAAGAAGTAGCTTGACTGCCTGAATACTCCTAAGGAACATTAATTAAAGATCTTTTGTTTGACCTTCCAAAGCTTTTCACACCCATGGCCATGAGTAAAGTCCCAGATTTGCAGGATAAGAACCAAAGGGCGAAAACACATGGGAGGTTTGGCTTTGGATTTACCGCTCTCTAAATGCACATTTCCCCCAGTCAAATTCTCAGAACTCAAAAATAAGCCCCCATGCAGAGTTTTGAGAATTCAGATGGATAAAATGTGCATCTAGAGCAGGGATGGGGAACCTCAGGCCCGGGGGCCGTATGTGGCCCCCGAGGACATTTTTGTGGCCCTCGGGAGCTCCGGGGCCCCACCGTGGAATAGGACGGCCCTCCCTGAGGGTGTTCCTGGGGCCATGGCTTGCAGGGGTGCTGCAGTGCCCTTTGGACCTCTTCTCGCTGACTGACGGCTGTTGGTCAGCAAAAGGAGGGGTAGGGACGCTTCCCCCAAGGTTGCCCCCTATAGCCACAGCGTGCAGGAACACCAGGGCACACTGTAAGCCCCTCTTGCTGCCTGTCGGCTGTTGAGCAGTGAGGGGGGGGAAGAGGCCCGCGGCTCCCGGCAGCAGAGCATGCGTGCAGGAGCCGATCGGGCTTCAGGGGGCCTTTTGTGGACTCTGGGGCGGGGAGGGCATTGAGCCTGGGGCCAGGTCGTGTGGGGCCGGCGGGTGTGTGTGTGGAGGGGAAGGCTTTTCTCTCTCCCACTCTTTCTGTCTCTTTCTTTGTCTGTCTCCTTCCATCCTTTCTTTCTCCCCATCTTTCCATTTCTTTCTCCCTCTCTCCCTTTTCCTCTTTCTCTGTTTTCCTCCTTTCCTTCCTTGCCAATCAACCGCGGGCTGCATCTCCCTGGTGCCTCGTTTGCTCGGGGCCCACTGCTGGCTGCCCTCCCGCCTGGGAGGGGGGGAGGACTGGGGGAGCCCTCCAGGCCTTCTCTGCATGGCCTCCCCTGGGGTTGCCAACCTCCAGGTGGTGGCCAGAGACCTGGCAACCCTAGCCTCTCCCCCCCACCGGGAGATCTACACCTGGTATGGCCCCCGAATGATGTTATAAATGTGCAAATGGCCCTTGGCAGGAAAAAGGTTCCCCACCCCTGATCTAGAGAGTGGCAAATCCAAGGCAAAACCTCCCATGCGTTTTCACCCCAAATCTCCCTTACAATACAAATTCCCCTGGTAATTCAACTGTGACCCAGGAAGAGCCATCAACCCATCGTTGACCATTGTCAACAGATCTCAATCACACCTGCCACCTCTGCTAATTCAACCATCTTCAACCAGTCCCATCTCCTGGTTTCCATTACATCACTTTGGTGCTCTTTCTTGGTACATCTTCCAACATGTAATGTTTGAACCATTCTATGATAGCCTGTGCCCTGACCTGGATGTCCCAGGCTAGCCTGATCTCGTCAGATCTAAGAAGCTAGGCAGGGTCAGCCCTGGTTAGTATTTGGATGGGAGACCACCAAGGAATACAAGGGTTGCTGTGCAGAGGAAGGCACTGGCAAACCACCTCTGATAGTCTCTTGCCATGAAAACCCCCAAAAGGGGTCACCATAAGTCGGCTGCTACTTTACTGCACTTTACACACACACACATGATAGCCTGTATCCTGACCCTTGCATCAATGTGGTTGTTGATCTTAATGTTACACCAATCACAATGCAAGCCAACACCTTTTCTGGTGCCCGCCAAATGTTTTTAGAAAGTGGGCGGGGCCATTTAGGGCTTTTGCCCAGCAAGGCTTCTGATTGACTATTAGAGATTTGATTGACTGTGCAGATTTTTTAAAAATGCTGCTTTGGCAGCCACCATCACAGCACAAGGTTTTGCACTGTGTTACTGAGGTTATGTTGTGGCAATCTTTTTTTGCCATTGCTGTGTTCTCCATACCATGTCAGAATTCCAAATGTGCCCACAGGCTCAAAAAGGTTGGGGACCCCTGGTCTGGTCATTCAGCACTGGGCAAAGTGAGGTTTCTCTCTTAAGGTAACTATTCTGCTCCGGTTAGTGCGACTGAATTAGATGCAGTCCTGCTTCCTCTGTTGTCTCTGTCAGTCTTTTTGTTTCTGGGATGACTACGAACCTATTAACTGGCCCAATGCAGAAATAGAAAGGACAAAAGCTGGTCCCAAATCTCACTGGATCTCAGGCAAGCCACGGAGCAGGGGTGGGTGGATGAGATATGCAACACATCCAGACTTTATTGCACCTTTTGTTGCCTTCATGCCTGCCATAGCTGGGAGACAGCATAATGAACCAGATGGACCTTGGCTCAGATCCTGCAGGGCTTAAGATCTGTCAAAGACCCCCACCTCCTTGTGGCCCATTGCCTCCCCCCCTCTCTCTTCCTTCCCCCTTTCAGCAGGAAGTGCTGGAAAGCATTGGTTATTACCAGCACACATGCAATCAGTTTGACCAGCTATTGTTAACAGCTATATTTCTCACTTTGGCAGTGCTGTCAGGCTTGTAAATAAATCCAAACATTGACAAGAGCTGCTTTGCTTGCCCATTTCTCCTGTGTTATTAAAGCCCAAGCCCTCGATTTCACTCTGGGCTTCTGAAATCTCTTCCCTTTGCATTCCTGTTTCTGTCAGTTTGAGTCTTCACTTTCCCCTTGTCACCTAACCAAAGGAGCATTCCCATAGCATCAGCGGAGAACGGAAATGTCATGTGTGTGTGCAGAGGAGAACAAACGCCACCTTAGACTTCTCCTCTGATTTATCATGTATAGGTGGGGGAGAGTGACACATTTGAATCTTTGGACTGTGCGTTTTTATGAATAGGGTTGCCAACCTCCAGGTATTAGCTGGAGATCTCCTGCTATTACAACTGATCTCCAGCTGATAGAGATCAGTTCCCCTGGGGAAAATGGCTGCTTTGGCAATTGGACTCTATGGCATTGAAGTCCCTCCCCAAACCCCACCCTCCTCAGGCTCTGCCCCCCAAACCTCCCGCCGGTGGTGAAGAGGGACCTGGCAACCCTACTTATGAAGCGCCCATGTTTCTCTGAGCTTTGACACAGCAAGCAGTTCCAGGGCGACTGGGTTTTAGTGCAGAAGTAAACAAAAGCAGGAGACCGGGGAGACAAGGAATGCCTTGCAAGAACAAAAATGTGGGCAAGAAGTCTACCTTGTTTATCTCAATAATGATCTTACTTTGAGTAAATATGTTAAGGATTGCAGTATAAATTATATAGAAGTCCTTTTTTGGTAGGATGACAGTATAACAAATAGTATACACTATGGTAAGATCAAAAAGAAAACCCCTTTTGTGACAAGTGGCTCTCTGTGTGGGCACGTACATGTGTGCAAGAGTATGTGTTGAAATAAAGACTACGGAAAATGTGTTGTCCCAAATTTCCCCTTCAAAGAAAATGTCATAGCCACTTTAGTGGTCTTGGGCTCCCTCCTGCTCTCTTTATTCCTGAAAATATCTTTGTTGGTTCATTTGGCTAATATGAGTCTGACCGAACGTATCAGGCCCTTTCCACGTCCTGTTCAGCTGAGCCCTTTCCCAGGCAGAGCCCGCAATCCTGTCACATGTTGAATTGAGTTTTTCTTACCAAACAGCTGTGCCCTCATTTATCCTGTGATACTGTGGCAGGCAGTAAGTCCTACCCTTGTGACCACTAGGCTTGATTATTGCAATATCCTCTGAGCCGGCTGCCCAGTCCAAAATTCCTCTTGTTCTTCCAGACCAGCTTGTTCAGAATACGACAGTCACACGGACAGCCCTGATCCTGTTATTGCATTCCCCGCTCAGCTCCCTGCCTGGAACGATTCACAAAGCTGCCTAGAAAACAGCATGGTGCTGATTTGATGTTCCCGGGTTCCATTAAATCTTTTGCTGTGTTGGATCTAAAAGCTCCCCTATCCTGTTTTACAACTGTGTGTTCAGGGCTATACTAATTAGTTGTGCAACTATGCGTAGTGTGTGTGTGTACTGGCTTAAAATGGGCTGGTTTATCATAACTGTGGATGCCAGTATGACTTATGAAAGATGACCCACGCCAGGATCTAAAGAACTGTGCCAGGAGGCAGTTAAGGGGAGACATGATAGAGGTCTATAAAATTATGCATGGTATGGAGAGAGTGGACAGGGATAAGCTTTCCTCCCTCTCTGCAGAAGTTGGAGAGTGACAGATGCAAAACAGATAAAAAGAAATATTTCTTCACACAATGCATAGTTAAATTGTGGAACTCCCTGCCCCAGGATGTGGTGATGGCTGCCAACTTGGAAGGCTTTAAGAGGGGAGTGGACATGTTCATGGAGGAGAGGGGTATTCATGGCTACTAGTCAAAATTGAGACTAGTAGGGCTGTCGATTCGGTTCCATCCGAACCGCAAAACAGCCAAATTTCCCCGGATTCGGCAGTTTCCGGTTCGGATGGAGCCAAATTTTTAAAAAGGCGGGAAAACGACGATCCAAATTCGGTGAGTTTGGGCAAACGCCGAATAAATTAAGCAAATTCGGGGGCTCCGAAGCAGTAGCATAACCGTCAGTTTGTAAGCAGCATTCTCCCGCGGCCAATGGTGGCCAAGCTGGGTCTTCTCCTGGCCAGTCAGAGCAGGGATTCTCCCTTCCCTCCCATCCCGCCTGTATTCAATCATTGCCTTCCATTTTGGTGGCAGTGCTACTGAGAGATCCGATTCCTGACGGGGCCGAGTGGCTGCTGCTTACAGGAATAGGATTGGATTTACTTCTCCTCCGTGCTCTTGCTTGAAGAAGACATCACACAGTTTGATTTTTGGGGTTTTCCTCTATACCTTTTCTCATGTGTGTGTGTGTGTGTGGGGAAAGCAGAGTCTGTGTGTGTATGTGGGTGGGGGAGCAGTTTCTGTGGGTGGGGGGAGCCAAAGGGGGGCTTTCGCCTGTTCTGCTGGGGGGGGGGGTTGAGTGCAATGGTGCGGCGGTTTTTTGCTCCTGGCCACCCTCGCCTGGAGTTGAGAGCGGCGGTGCGACTTCCCCGTTTGGGGTGCAGCCGCACCGCATTGGTTTGAGAGGGGGTGGGGGGAGAGCAGCGGTGCGACTTGCATGAGTTGTCTCCCGCCACTTGGCAAACGCGCCTTGTACGCATTGGTTTTTTTCCCCGCTTGGGGTCCAGCCGCGCCACATTGGTTTGAGAGGGGGTGGGGGGGAGAGCAGTGGCGCTTTGCAACCGCGCATCATGCGCTTTGGTTTCCCCCCCCGCTTGGGGTGCAGCTGAGCCGCATTGGTTTGACAGGGGGGAGAGCGGCAGTGCGACTTGGGTGAGTCTCCCTCCGCTTGGCAACCGCGCCTCCAGCGCTTTGCAAACTCCCAAGGTCGCACCACGTGTTGCTTTGCATGGTTTTGCAAATTCCGACTCCGAACGGTCTATTTCTACTCATTCCAATGGGCAGATAGGTGGGAGGACCCCTTCCGGGCCCATAACTCGGGGGGCCCTGCCCCAATCATCACCAAACTTGGGGGGTTCTTGCAGGAAGGGCCCCCTCAAGCTACACTGAAAGTTTGGGACCTCAAATCCCAAAAATGCCCCCCCAGAGCCGCGGAAAGGCGCGAATGTGTTTTTAATGGCTGTATTCGGCCGAATTTTTCCCCGAACTCGAATCTCATGCCGATTTCTACAGATCTGAATCGGGGGAGTTCGGACTTCGGCATATTTCAAACCAAAACGGGCCGAATTTTGCCGAATACAAATTTTACCGATTTTTTTTTTCAACAGCCCTAGATACTAGTCATGATGCATATCTATTCTCTCCAGGATCAGAGGAGCTTGCCTGTTATATTAGGTGCTTTGGAACACAGGCAGGATGGTGCTGCTGCAGTCGTCTTGTTTGTGGGCTTCCTAGAGGCACCTGGTTGGCCACAGTGTGAACAGACTGCTGGACTTGATGGACCTTGGTCTGATCCAGCATGGCCTTTCTTAGGTTCTTACATGTTCTGTGCACTTGAGAGTTTGGGGCTTGACGAAGAGCAGTCAGCACATAATTCATAGCAGTCTACTTTTGAAACTAAAGGAGCATTTGAAAAGCTGTTTTGATAAGGCTGGAGGATTTGCTATCCCCTCCTTGGATGCACCTAAACTATCTCTTTAGATCTCAGCCAAACTGACAAAATCTTAATAGTTACAGACTGTACTCCAGCCTTAAGCAAACGAGTTCAGGCAAAGGATTAAAATTCTGTAGAGCACCAGTCCTCAACCTTTCCAGACCTAGGATCTATTGATCTGCAAGACCATGACATCAGAGTCACATGACTGGAAGAGGGCAGGCCAGAGTCATTTCTTTTATTACCTCACCAGCATCAAGGGCAGGGATGGGGGGCAGTAGACAAAGATAACCAGTCAAGGTTAGGGTTGCCAGGTCCCTCTTTGCCACCGGTGGTAGGTTTTTGGGGCAGAGCCTGAGGAGGGCAGGGTTTGAGGAGGGAGGGACTTCAATGCCATAGAGTCCAATTGCCAAAGAGGTCATTTTCTCCAGGTGAACTGATCTCTATTGGCTGGAGATCAGTTGTAATAGCAGGAGATCTCCTGCCACCACCTGGAGGTTGACAACCCTAGTTAAGGTTCAGAGCCATGAATGGAGGAATCCTTTCCACTGAGTGACCTTGTCTTGTCCCTGCTGCTGCTCTCAGTGCACGTGCAAAGAGAAGCAGAAGGCATGATATCATTGCTCTCTGTACATACACACTAGGAGTGAACCCTTCCAAAAAGCAGAGAGAAATGGGGCTCAGGAATTATCAGGTGGGCTCCTGCAACTCACCTGTGGGCCTCCAAAGCCCCACTCTAGAAAACGTGGGTGTATGGCTGTGCATGTCAAATGGATGTGGCTGGAAGAATGCTTGATAGAAAGGTAAGTACCAGAGCACCCAAATTAGCAAGTATTTATGGTTCCTGTAGCAATTGTGTTGCAAATATATACAAGTGTGCCCTAAATCATTATGTAGCACATAAAAAGTGTAGCACAATTTTCCACACATTGGCCAGGTTCCAAAGAACATGAAGATCATTATGGAACCTGAGAGAGTGTTTGGACTCTTCCCCCCCCCTTTTTTCTTTTCTTTTTTTTTGAGCAGCAGTCCATCCTCCCTCCCTAATACACACAAATTGCATGGCAAACATCTTAAAAAAAAAAAAACTAAAAAAAGTTTGAAAAGCAATTTGTGATATGGCACAAGGACCAGCAGGTCCAAAAATAAAAGTCCTAGATTCCTAGCCCCCTATGTGAGCCTAAGCAATGAATTGAACTCAGGCATGCTGTGGCATATCCCTGACACAAAATGCTTGCAAACATTTCCAATGTAAGAACATTTCCCACCCCCCATGGCTGAGGTTTAGAGCAAGGGAGGGCTGGTATCATCATACCGGCAAACATTTTTATAAAAGCTCAAACCATGATTTAAACTGCTTCCCATTTATATTCCCGGATGGTAGGGAGCTATACCTGTGTTAGCCTTCAGGGACCATATAGCACAGTCCTAACTTGAAGAGAACTGAGACTTCAGAACTATTTTCCCCCCTGCACCATTTTTTTTTGTCAGAATTGCCCCTGAAACTGCTATTTGCCACATGGTAGAAAACATGCAGGTACCTATGAACTTAGACTGGGAAACTAATGCGAGGAAAGGTGTGATGCCCCCTCCTTCTTCAGAGCTACAAATTCAGTCCATGCCTTCCCCATCTCCTGTAGTTTGAATAGAAATAACCACAGGAGATCCAGCTCCCAAATCTCCCACATTATGTCTAGTCCAGTGCTTCCCAACCTTATCAAGTATGAGGAGCCCCTTCATAACATCAAAAAACTTCACAGACCTCCCACATGATAGCAGTTGGACTTAGGGTTGCCAACCTCCAGGTACTAGCTGGAGATCTCCTGCTATTACAACTGATCTCAAGCTGATAGAGATCAGTCCACCTGGAGAAAATGGCCACTTTGGCAACTGGACTCTATGGCATTGAAGTCCCTCCCCTCCCCAAACCCCACCCTCCTCAGGCTCCACCCCAAAAATCTCCCACCGGTGGTAAAGAGGGGCCTGGCAACCCTATCTGTGCCCCCTTTGTCTGGGGCTTGTTCTGCAACTGCGCAGGCCCTGGCCTGCTCTATATTTATGGAACCATCCCCCTGAAAGAGTTCAGGAGGGCTTCTAGCTTCTTCAGTGAAGCTGTAAAACCGAGTTATTTCAAAGAGTGACAATTTAAGAGTCCTATCAAAAATGTTTTCCGGCTGTTTATTAGGCACTGCAGATCAGAGTTTACATAACTGATGGTCAATTCACAAAGTCCTCCTGCCCTCGGTGTATCCCAAGAGAGATGTTATAGGATTTCTGGGCTCAAAACAATCCCCAGGAGCTTATGGGTCCAGTTTGGATCTGCACACAGGGAGAAGGGATTTAAGCCTCTCCCCACCTCTCATTTTCTTTAACTCTCTCTCTTTCTCTCTCTGTCTCTCTCTCCATAGGATTATTCCTTGTACACAGAAAATGTGATGTCTTGGAGAGGATGAGTTTAGAACTAGGGTTGCTATGTCCCTCTTTGCCACCGATGGGAGGTTTTTGGAGCAGAGCCTGAAGAGGGCGTGGTTTGGGGAGGGGAGGGACTTCAATGCCATAGAGGCCAATTGCCAAAGCGACCGTCTTCTCCAGGTGAACTGCTCTCTATTTGGCTGATGATCAGTTGTAATAGCAGATCTCCCGTTAGTAGCTGGAGGTTGGCAACCCTATTTCTCCCTTTCATTAAGTTTGTTTGTTTTTAGGGGGTAGGATTTGTAATACAATCCTATGTAGAGTGACTCCAGTCTAAATCCATAACTGCATAGGATTCCAGTTTTGCTATATAGAGAGGAATATTCAGCCTCCTCCCGCACAAGTTTTGCCACCATGTCCAGGAGATCTAGGCCTCCATTTCACCCCTCTTACCGTGTTGTTGTTTTATTGCATGAAACTCTGTGTCCTTTCTTCTGCCCCATTTTTCCACATCTGACAGCTCCAGATTAATGATATAATGTGTTATGATTTACATATCTCTCCCATCTCGCTTATATTTGTTCAGCGCATGAGCCACTTGGGCGATAGGCATAAAAAAGAATTATGGCGAGGTCTGTTCTCCACGAATGTCATCTGAGAAATAATTCACACCTCCTGCATGAAGGTGAATACTGTGCTTTCCCTACATAGTTAAGCTACTTTATGTTTAGCAAGTCTTCATTGTTGTGCCAAGCTTGGTGGAGTTTTGGAACACGCCGCACAAACATGCCTGCTTGTCAAAACAGCAGTTCACAGAAGGGGAAAAATGGGGAATAAGTGTTATAAATGAATAAAACAAAAAGAGATGTTTTCAATGAACAGTCCTTTAGTGGCTGCTGCCTTCCCAGACATTTTGGGGTAGTCGTCATGATCCTCCCAGTGTGAACAATAAGGCTGGGGCCAGGATGCCCGGATTTATTCTCGAACTGTAAAGAACTGGAAAACTGGCAGCCTTGAGTCATATTAGATTTTGGAGCCTCTTTGGTAGAGGACAGCAGGGGGACGCTGGCTGCAATGAATAATCCGCCTTGGGAATCGTTGGAGTCAACCGTACCCAAATACTGTTCCCTTTACTCGTGTTGTTACAGCTGGGTAGGTTTTGAGTAATTATCCCAAAAGGCAGCTTAATTTGGTTCTATTTGCTTTTCATTCAGTGGTTGTGCATGTTGCGGGAACGGAAGGGGAGGGGGAGCTGGATCCCAATACAGAAGGGATTAATTGCTAGGTGGAAATGAAGCTCGGACAGGAATAGATCTTTACTGGCCCCAGATGGGTCGGGAGGGTGATGCCTGCCATCTGTTCCATTATGTAGTACTTGTGAGGGTGTTTTGATTCTGATGGTGATACCGGATAAATCTTTTTCCTTCAGCGCATGTCAGTAGGCCTTTTTGAGGGTTCATTGTCCAAGCTAATTTTATTTAACTGTGTGTAAGTGGCTGCGGCATTGTTTAGGAAAACAAAAGGCACAAAAGGGAGGGGCTGTGGCTCAGTGATAGAACATCTGCTTGGCATACAGAAGGTCCCAGGTTCAATCCTCGGCATCTCCAGTTAAGGGACTAGGCAGTTAGGTGATGTGAAAGACCTCTGCCTGAGACCCTGGAGAGCCGCTGCCAGTCTGAGTAGCCAATACTGACTTTGATGGGCCAAGGGTCTAATTCAGTGCAAGGCCACTTCATGTGTTCACTTCCTCTCAATGTGATCAGAAGTGAGGGCTGAAGTAAGAGACCTTGTTTTTCCCATTGAGGGACTTTGTGGTAGAAGCCCAGCACCCAATGCTAACTCAAGCTAAATGTTAACCAGCAGCCACTTCAGTAATTAACTTTCCAAGCGGACATTCTGAAAATAACAATATATTCCTATAGAAGCTGCCCCAGACGCCATCATTTGGTAGTTTCTCAGGCCTTAGGGACAGGATGCCCCCAACTTGACTGACCTTCTCCC
The DNA here is from genome assembly GCF_029931775.1 of Euleptes europaea. NCBI lineage: Eukaryota > Metazoa > Chordata > Lepidosauria > Squamata > Sphaerodactylidae > Euleptes > Euleptes europaea. Next base: position 129,249,577 of record NC_079312.1, on the reverse strand, counting down.
AAGCACATCTGGAAACATTATGAGGTGAGACTATAGGTGTTGCCCATGTTGGTTTAACTTATTAAGAAGTGTATTGGGGAGTGATCAGGCTAGCCTGATCTCGTCAGATCTCAGAAGCTAAGCAGGGTCAGTCCTGGTTAGTATTTGGATGGGAGACCACCAAGGAATACCAGGGTTGCTGTGCAGAGGAAGGCACTGGCAAACCACCTCTGTTAGTCTCTTGCCATGAAAACCCCCCAAAAGGGGTCGCCATTAGTCGGCTGTGACTTGACGGCACTTTACACACACACACATTGGGGAGTGATGTTTGTGAAATGATTTGTATGAGGAAAGACTTGACGAAGACACATGAAACGAGAAGATAGCTCCTTCCGTTCACTTTCCCATCCAACTTTAGCTCTCATGTTTATTACAACATTGTATCTCCTGGCTTTAGTTGGATTCGTTGTAACAATTCGAAATTTTGTGTAAATTTCTCTATAGTGGGAGACCTCTTATTTGTATAATTGGCCCTGAAGATTCAAGATACGTACCTTTGATGTATTTACATCGTTAAAGATAAAATATACGTCTTATCATCCTCTGGCAATTTACTTTGTTGTGCCCATTACACAGTTGGTTGTCGATTCTTTGTTCCCAACCTGACTGTGACACCAACAGTAGGGGAACTTGATTTCCAAGTGCTCTGGCCCCTGATTCGGATTGGGACCATATTGCAGGGGGGAAAGAGCCTTCAGCCTTCCCCTACATCATTTCCCCAACCAAAAATGGCCCTAGACAGTGTCATTTGCCCCACTGGGGGCTGTCTGCATACTGATGGGCAACCTATGCATCCCCTATGGGGCAAATAATGCCCCCTGGGGTGGTGATGGGCTGGGAAGATGGCACAGAGGGGAATGCTAAAGACCCTTCTCCCTCTGCACCACAATCCCAATCCAAACTCGGGCTCCGGGCGCTTGGAAACCAACTTCCCCCACTCCTAACATCTGACTGTTGGTGTCAAACTCAGGATGGGGAAATCCCAACCATACATGTTAAAATGTGTAACCAACAGTGTCAAAGTCAAATTGTAACATGTAAGCCTGGCCTCCAGGAACCCCGTGGTGCGGAATGGTAAGCTGCAGTACTGCACTCAAAAGTTCTGCTCATGACCTGAGTTCGATCCCGTTGGAAGTCAGTTTCAGGTAGCCAGCTCAAGGTTGACTCAGCCTTCCATCCTTCCAAGGTCAATAAAATGAGTACCCAGCTTGCTGGGGGGTAAAGGGAAGATGACTGGGGAAGGCACTGGCAAACCACCCCGTAAACAAAGTCTGCCTATAAATGTCAGATGTGATGTCACCCCATGGGTCAGTAAAGACCCGGTGATTGCACTTTACCTTTTTAAACCTGGCCTCAGTTGCATAATGTGTGTGCATAAACTGGTCCAGTTGGCTTTTGGGGCACGCTGCTGGTCTACCCCCACTCCTGAGATATGAACTAAAAAGAACTCTCTTGCATAACAGCCAGTGCAACAGCTCCCGGCACTTTTCACCCTGATGTGTCACCTTGTCCCAGGTACTTTGGCAGCCTCATCTGCTCCCAACACACACACAGCTCCAAATTGGAAACGTGGCAGCTCTAACAGTGAAGGCAAATGAAGACACATTTTAGTCACACCAAACGCTCATGCTATCTGGTGACATTAAATGAAAAATTAGCAGTTAAATGAAGGCTCCTCAGGAGGTCTTTGATCCTGCTGGGACTATAATGAGACAAAAGTGAATGGAACACAAAACAAGCCTTGTGGAAATGAAGAGGCAGAGCATCAAAGGTCTCTCCCCTCCCCCACCCCGCCTTAAAAAAGACTGGAGCCAAACTGAATACATTTCCTTGGATCTCAGGGAAACAGCTGGACTCTCGTGGTGTCAAGTTGCATTTAAGTCTGAGGGGGAGGAGGGGAGACCAGGTGGGGCAATGCTGAGCTGTGATATTTGCCAATTATTGAGCAGGTAATATTTCAGAAGCTGAATGGATCAAAATTAGCATTTTTGTGACCCAGAGAAGGGATAAGTATCCCTGTGTGTGTGTGTTAAGTGCCGTCAAGTCGCAGCCAACTTATGGCGACCCCTTTTGGCAAGAGGTGGTTTGCCAGTGCCTTCCTCTGCACAGCAACCCTGGTATTCCTTGGTGGTCTCCCATCCAAATACTAACCAGGGCTGACCGTGCTTAGCTTCTGAGATCTGACGAGATCAGGCTAGCCTGGGACATCCAGGTCAGGGATACTGATACTACCACTCACTAAAAAAAAAAAAAAAAAATCAGACTGGGCCATTAGGCAGTTCTAAAGCTCACATTGAAAATGTCATCATGAGCACTGCACTTGTATTCCACTACTGTGTACAGGATGGGATAGATCCTGCTTGCATTTCCACTATGAAGGAAGAAGGAACACTTCCCACACCCTTTTGGCTGTGCTAGGAATTGTCAAACCCATGAGGACAAATGCCACATGGGATGGAGATGGCAGGAAGGAGTGGAATTGGGTGGGAGTGGGCAGAACCGGTAGGATCCAACTCAAATCACGATCGCTCTGCAGCCCTGCTATGAGAAGATTCAGCAACTCCAAACTATGCTTGCACATTTAAGTGACTGTGCACTGGCTGTATTGCTTATTTCCTGGGCGATTTATATGTACATATATATTTGCTATCTGATTTGCATACTTCACAAACTGAAATGAAACAAAAGGATTTTACCAGCTTTAAAAAGTCTCAACACTTAACTTACAGCATGGGTAGGGAATGTCAGGCCTGGGGGTTGTTTGAGGCCCCCGTAATCATTTGGTCTTGCCCTTCGTGGGTCCCTGGCTGATCACTAGCTCAGAAGGATCGAAGACTGGCGATCCGCCCCCTCTCGCAGACAGGAATAGCCTCTATTCAAGGCAGATGTGCATTTGTTTTGCTGAGAAAAGGAACCTTTTCCCCCCTTGCAGAAGAGTCGTTAGCTATGGAGCTGCTAGGACTGCCCAAGAAACTGTTAACCCTTTCCCACCCAGGCCATGGAGAAACATATTCCCTCTGTACTACAAGAGGGCTGGAGGTGGAAGTGGCGACAGTGGAGGGGTTAAATGGGGCAGGGCCAGAATGCATACGGGGGGCAGGGGGGCGAGTTCTTAGCCAGTGTGTCCGCAGGTGGAGGTGGCAGGAGCTGGCTGTAGAATCCATCCCCATCCATGCAGAGCAGGAGCAATTCCAGCTTGCAGCTGGACATCTATGCCTGGCTGGTGCAACAGACCACCCTGTGCCACCAGGTGAGCGAGTGTGCCACTCGTTGGATGCCTGCCTGTTTGCCCATGCCGGGGGGGTCATCTGGAATTGCTGCCTTCTTGGGGCTTGGTTGGCTAATTTTTAAGTTGATAATTTTGCATAGCCCACAAATGATGTTATAAATATCCAAATGGCCCTTGACAGAAAAAGGATTCCCCACCCTACTTACAGGAACATTGTGCATGACAGGCCTGACCATGGCAGGTACACGTTTGTGCTTTTTTTGGGTTAGGGTACATGCATGCTCAGCTTCTGCCTTTCTTCATTTGCCAGAAATGTTTCCTACTGTGCTGGATGCAGTGATGGCAGCTACTGCTGAAAAGTGCATTTTTGGCCCTATGGTAAAACAGTGATAAGTCAGTCCCATTCTAAAGCAAATGAAGAGTAATGGGAGCGGGGTCTTTTCCACCACCATTCGGTTAATGCTTTCTTTCCTCATCTGCACTCTCAGCAGGCATTGCCTTGAATTCAATGTGGACTTTTCTCCTGGTTTCTTTGCAAAGCAAGATTCAGGGATATTCTTGGCCATCTTGACACTAAAGACATCGTCTGAAGGGCTGTCATATAGAGGATGGTGCTGAGTTGTTTTCTGTTGCCCCAGAACCAACGGGTTGAAATTAGATCAAAAGAGTTTCTGTCTAGACATTAGGAAGAATTTTCTAAAAGAGCAGTTCCTCCGTGGAACAGGCTTCCTCAAGAAGTGGTAAGCTCTCCTTCCCTGGAGGTTTTTAAGCAGAGGTTAGATGGCCATCTGTCAGCAATGCTGATTCTATGACCTTAGGCAGATGAGAGGGAGGGTAACTTGGCCATCTTCTGGGCATGGAGTATGTATGGGTAACTGGGTGTGTGGGGAGGAGGTACTTGTGAATTTCCTGCATTGTGCAGGGAGTTGACCCTGGTGGACTAGATGACCCTGGTGGTCCCTTCCAACTCTACCATCCTATGATTACGGAAAGCAACCTGACACTAGGTCAACCCAAAGGAAAGAAGGAAGAAAGGAAGGGGAGTGAATACATTTTAAGAAGTGTGTCTTTAATAACCTTTGTTTTGGCATTTGGGGTTCTGTATGAGGAACCAGAAAGTAATGTAAACACTAAAAATATCACACTATGTGCCTGTAAGTCCTTTGTACAGTCCCCATTTAGGTCAGTGCATATGAGAAAGCAAGATAGTCCTAATTCTTAGCAGGCTGTTAAGCATCTCCAGCTGTGTCACAGAGAGCATGCTCTGAAAGATAACTGGCACTGAAATGCAAATGGTTGACACGGAAATTGATACTTAAGCTATCCACAGAGACAGTGTGACTGTGAATCACCACCACGAGACTCTTCTTGCGCTTGATGAGTGTCCCAGTGCCCAGCAATGGAAGACTTTGGAAATCAGTCCTTAAACTGCCTTCATCTGCGGCTGTTTTTTTTGTTGGTTGGTTGGTTTGTTCCATCAGTTGATGAAGCAGAAAGGTCACTTGCTCTTCTTTCGGTCCAGGTCAGCAGAAGAGAGACAAAGATCGTTCTGTTGATGCCAGCTGAGTAGGAAGAAGCAGACTGGATGAGTCCATCTTTTGCCCTTATTAGGGATTGCTGGCCGCCAATGAGCAGTCCCCAGCATGTATGAACTCGTAAGTATCGAAACCCTTAGCATCATCCCCTTTTCCATCTCAGACCTCAGACTCTAGGCTAGAGATACGCCTCCAAGACCTCGTTGCGTAAGGGCTGTGCATCCTCTGGGTGGCCAGGAAGTCCCTCCTCTCTGTGTTGACCAACTGGAAAACCCCTGGATCCACCCTGCTCCGGTCCCTGCAATCTCTGTATGTGCTACCAAAGTACATGCTCCTTGGACCATCCTCATGGGCCAAGAAATCTCTGCTGCAAGGGGACCAGGGCGCTCGAGTGAAACAGTGCTGGGTAGCACTTGACTGTCCGCACAGACGAGGAAAGCCCTGATAAAGGTGGTCCCAGTAAATAGGCAGGTTTGTGTAAGAGTTCATGTAGGCATACTGCTTGTGCACCACTGTGGAAGAAGCCCTGTGCATGCCTGGGGGGTTTTGTAGGCAGGCCTCCCGATACGAGGGGAGCTTTGTGGTTTGAGAATGCAGTAGCCGTTGGTCCTTCCAAGGCAAACTGTTGGCCCCCACACATTTCCTATTGCACGTATGACTTGGCCTAAGGGCATCGGGAGGATAGTGGTGGATTCCACGATGGATTCCAGGCACTGTTGATGTTTTTGGAGCCAGACCAGCTTTGGGGAATAGGTCTGGCACATCCCCATAAACAGAGGACTTTCCATGATGCTTCCAGATGCCTAGAGACTGTGGTCTCTCATAATGCTCCCAGGTTGACCTTGGGAGGTTGTGTCTGTGGCTCTGCTTCTCCCTCCTTCGCTCGAATGTGTCAGATTCTTTGTATGTGAAAGGTCTGCAAGTCCTGTCAACTCTGGGGAAGGATTTGTGTACACATGCGTGAGGCAAGAAGTGGTTTTCCAAATCCTTTCTCTTCTCAGGAGTGTGAACCAGCCCTGCCATTTGGGCCAAGCTGTCATGCCCACCTTCTCCATACACCAAGTGAACGTTCTGGCGGAACCTTTCCTTTCCTCTAGGCATGGGTAGCTTATGCTTATGCTGAGGTGGGAGAAGCTCCCTAAGAGACCCTACTGGAGAGTGGGGCGCAGCACTAAGGTGGTTTCCGAGTGGCACATGGTTTTTGATACGAGTCTGAGGTGTGGTTCTCACCAAGTAGTGTGGGGAGCTGTTCACAGTGGAACCGGGAAGCACCTTATCCTCAGAAAAGCTGCCTCGGAAGTTCACTGGATGAAGTATCGGTGGCTGTTCGCTTGTCCCTCTCCAGCTTTCACTGGCTGGCACCAGAGGCTGTTGGGGCACAGGAAGTAACGGTGTAGTAGGTCTCCCAAGCTTCTCTGTTGTTGCTACGCTGGAGAACTGGTCTGGCCTGTTAGGACCACTAGTGTTCTGAACTACAAGCTGAGGAGTCCTTAAGGAGAAGGTGGTTTGGAGGTTGTCACTCCTGTTCGACCAGTTCTCAATAGTGCGTGTAGCATTCTCTAAGGAGTTCCCAACGCTCGCTGTGGACACCATGTTCTTGGCAGCCTGCAGCATCTTCAACACGTTGGCTTGAGCAGAGCTAGCAGTGACATCAGGTTTGTGAACACGAACAGGACTCTCCAGGTTCTGGACTCCGTTAAAACAGCTATAGATGCCCTGGGGAAAAAAACATAAGAGGAAAAGGAATGCAATGACCAAAATGGCTCCCAAGTGAATGGAGAAAAGAATGGCAAATGGGCATGTCTTAGGAAGTGGTGAGCTGGGGGACGCTGGCTTATGCTCAAGTTCCAAGTTCATGAAGGATATGAAAAACACAAGGTGGCCCCACTTAGCTCAAAGACCTGGAAAATGTATAAGTATTTGGGAAAGAGAGCTAGTCTGATGGCTAGTTATATCTGCTTGTGATTACCCACTCTGTTGTAAACCAGATTCTTCAGTAAATGTCTTTGAAAGTCAGGAAGGGTTCTTTTGCTGCTAAAAAAAAAAAAGGGAGAAAGAAGACTGGCATTTTTGTTGTTGTTCAGGAACACAACAGTTGTCAGGTCTCTGCTAGAAGAGCTCAATTCCATAATAAAACCTAACATTAAAATAAAGGTTGGGAAGAAAGCCTTTCTCACACACACCCTGACCTCAATCAGATCATCTGGTTATGCAGACTTTGGTCATTTATGCATGGGTACTTTCACTCATGTTAGCCCCTGGTCTCTCTCGGTTGTTCCTTGGAGTTATGCATGAGTTTTCCCTCCACTAGAGATGACCTTGCTGCCAGCCCTCACAAATCCCAGGACTTCCCATTCCTCTGTTAACCTGATTCTTCCCTCTCCCCTGAGCTCAGCCCCGGTGAAATCCCCGTGCATAAGGCAAAGCATGGGACAGCAAGCTTGGTTTCTCTCACAGCCAATTACAAAGCAGCATGCAAAGAGGTGGGGATTCAGATGCTTCCTGCTTCTTCGGAGCTCTTTCTGAGCAGAAGAAAGGCTTTTTAAAACCGAGGCTTGGATTCCCCCCCTTCCTTTCAGTTTGCTCTGTTTTTTGTTTTTGTTTGTAAAATGCTTTTTTATGCAGCAATTGGGTTTGGGGGGAATTTTCTCTCACAATAAGTTCTACAAAGTAAGCCAATTACTTACAAAGCAGCATTTAAAGGGGCGGGGACTTGTTTTGAGCTTGGAGACTGCTGGTGCATAGATTCCCAACAGGAAAGTATGGGTCCAGCGAGCAACGAACCTCAGGTAAAACTCCCATGCATAAACGACCTTTGTATTAGTGGAAGTGGCTGATTAATAAACTTTGCCCTCTAGACACCTCAGACACTGGCTGATCCAATTACCTTCTACTCTGCTTTTTAATCTGATATTTTCAGATTTTCCTAAGAAGTAGGTATGTTTCTAATGCCAAGGGATTATTTTTGGACACTGTATTTTCAGGTGTTCACTTCTCCTTAGTGCTCATCCCATTTTTTTAAAAAACTGTGGATTTCCAGTGGTTGTCTGTTAAGAGCCATTACCTTGTAGTCCTTAAATAACAATAGGATACTATTAATCTGGATTGTTAAACATTTCAGAAAACACAGATTTAGAAAGTGTAGAAGCTAGGGCCATGACTCCCAAACTGTTAGTATAACACACTTTATCTGAAGCAGTTCATAGCTAAGATACAAACATGAAAAGCTGCTATTATTTTAATACCCAGAAATCCAATCCCAGTTCTCTATGAACAAATCCTTTCTCTATTGCTTCAGTTCGCACCAGCCCAATATTTTACAGTTTCAAATGCATTTTACTTTGATCGGATAAGGTAATGAAAAAAACCAGCCAAGGTGGACATTTTTGTTTTTTGAAGGAACCAACAATATTGTCTGGAAATGGAACTGTGCTGGGAACTGGCAAATCAATTCCCTGTTCATTTTTCTGGTGCATTTCTAATTGAGGAATAATTGTTTTTTTTTATTGGTTTAATTTCAGATACATTTCACACAAATTAAACATGAGTGATACATTCCTATACAAATTTCTTTTAGGACCTGGAAATCTTACAGTGTGTGCGTGTGTGTGTGTACCTGAAATAACACCTTGATATGGTAAGGCAGAGTTACAGTGCATCTCATTTGTCAATAATTGTAGTAAGGGGTACAGTTGTCAGTAGAACTGGTTCCTTCAAAAGAACGCATGGCAACCTAAGTGCCATATATATAATATATTTACCTTTAAGGGGGAGGAAAGCTGAATTTCGACAAAAAGACTATTGAGAGATACCAGTAAATCCTATGGGCTTCTTGTCTAGGCATATGGGGAGCCCTTTGTGTAACAGGGGGATGAGATTAGCTCAGAAGTGTTGAGGACCAAGACTCCAGTAAATTCTGGTAAGTTTTTCTTACCTTGACTTGGGAAAAAAGTCTATACCCCCTTTTTAAAAGATAGATATATCATAGGCTGGGGTGATGATGAATATTGCTGGAGCTGCTTGAGACACTGTTTTCCCAGCAGGGCAGGGAAAAGTTCACATGCACCAGCATATGAACTGTGTTTTGGCAAATGCAGACAGACCATGTTTTCTTACCTACTGTGTATGGCGAAGCTGCGGATCACAGCAATTTTCTCTACCCTCTAGATATGCATGTATGGGCTACTTTGCAGAAAATCTAATGTGAATAAGTTCCCAGACTTTATGTGGAATATCAGTCATACAATTTGAGCCTATGAGAGCCACCTTTGTACAACGGGGACTATTGCAGATTATAATCCCAGAGGGAGAGCCATGGGAGCCTGATGCAGCAAAAATGAACAGGAGTCTTGTGGCATCTTAAAGACTCGTGTGGGTGGCCTGCAGGTTAGAAGGCAGGACAGGTACTTGTGGAGTTCAGAGAGGACCTTTTCAGTTCCTTTCTACCACCCTAAATGTATGGGCTGAGACGCTGCAACTGGAAGGTAAGAGCAAACCCACCCCAAAAAGCCCATGTGTGGATTTCATCCATGATGGTGAACACAGCCCCCATCCCCAATACTGGTGTCTAAACATGCAGGGCTTGAAAGCTAAGCAGATTCGGTACTTGGATGGAGGACCACCAAGGTGACTATGCAGAGGAAACCAATGGCAAACCAACCCTAAACTTGTCTTGAGGGCCTATTATTTACACTGATGGTTCCTGGTCTAAATCCAGCTGCTGAATAAACTTGATCTGGCCCCCAGTGGGCAATGACATTTTATTCAAGGCATGAGAAGAACAAGATTGTCCATAGGTTCAGTCACCCTGAGCCCAGCCTTAGCTGGGGAGAGTGGATTATAAATCGAAATAAATAGGTTTATTTATAAGGAAAAGAAGCAAGGAGTGTCCATGTGTTTTTCATATAAGTGATGGATATCTCTTCTCATGCCCATTCTAGAATCTTAGGTAGGGTATTAGTTCCTCAATCTCCCACCCCCAATCAATGACCTTGCACCATCTGAGTGTATAGCTAGGAAGAAGGCCAGGTGGTGAGAAGAACCTTCAGGAGGTGTGAGATTGTTCCATCCCTTAGAATAGGGCCTGGAGCCTAGGGAAGCCTCCCAGAAAACATCTGGGCCAGCCCCTTCACTAGGCACACCTATGTGATCGCCTAGGACACCACAGGTGGATGGATGCCAATCTGCCCTGTTGCTGCCTTGCCCGTGGTGTCAGGAGCTATCCAAGGAGGAGCCCCCAACCAAGGTGAGTGGGCTGTGAGTGGGGCCTGCTCCTTTCCCCCCTCCCTCAGGGATGGGGCCCACTTTCTCCTTCCTTCACACATAGAACAGAGGGGAAGAAGAAGAAGAGTTGGTTTTTATATGTCGACTTTCTCTACCACTTAAGGAAGAATCAAACCGGCTTCCCCTCCCCACAACGGACACCCTTCCCACCATCCCACAGTGCCTTGGAGGGGCAGCAAGCAGTGTCTTCCCCACTGTGCAGGAGGGAGCAGCCAAGTCATTCACTGCCCGGGGTGCCAAAATCCTTGGGCCAGTCCTGGAAGACAAAAGAAGGCTATCCCTAATTTAAAACATGATAATATCCTCGAGGGGAACCTGTGCACCTCCTTGGAGAAGGCCCGGGTGTGTAGGCACGGCACTTACCCTGCTTATAGCCAAAAGGAAGTCGAGCTTGTGAGACTTGGGGACAGAATGTCGCAGCTTCCAATAAACCAGGTGCTCCCAGGCAAAGACCAGCAGGCTCAGCCCCATGGCCACCAGCAGCATGTAGAAGACTCCCGCCATGTTGTCAATGTCTAACTTGCTGCTCATCACTTCGTTCTTTTCATTTTGACAGATCCCAGACAGCCACACGGTCTCCAATTTCTGGGTTTCCCCTGGGAGACACGCAGACACAAATATAAAGAGAGAGTAAATTCCTATCATAATAATAAAATATATTTGCAGCTATTTGCCAGATAAAACAGAAGCTAAACTTAACAAGGAATAAATTTACAGACAGGGCTAACACGATACTCAAAGGCGACGTATCTTAAGTGCAACCGCATAGTATTTTGCAACCTGTGTGATGATTGGGGAATTCCTAACTAAGAACTCACTCTGATGTTAGACATGTATTCATGGGGGTTGTGTACAGAAACAGTATTTGGAACATCTTAACAGCTGTATTGTTTTCTTTATTATACTTATTACATATTTCAGATTCTTTTCATTTGTTGTTTCCTGCCCTCAAATACTTGAACGGCTGTCATGCCGAAGAGAAAGCAGATGTTCCCTCTTTCTCCAGAGGTCAATGCTAGCACTAATGGGTCAAAATGACAAGGAAGTAGATTCTGGCTCAATATTAGGAGGATGTTTCTAACAGGAAGAGCTGTTCAGCAGAGGAACAGACTGCCTCTGGAGATGGTAGACTCTGGTTTGCTGGAAAACTTTCAGTAAGGGCTGGATGACTAGCTGTTGGTATCCTATAGTTGTGTATTCCTTCATTGACTAGGTTGGACTAGATAACCTTAAAGGTCCCTTCCAACTTGAACACACACAGTTTCTTCCCTCCCCCTCCCCACACAAGCACTTTCTTTAAATCTAAACCACAGATTGCTTTCTTTTTTCTCCTACTGGAACAAATGGTGTGTGTGGGGGGAGGGGGTGTCTGTATCAGAAAATGGCTTGGATGCTTTTACCTGAAATTAAAGGCTCGCATTCTGAATCGATAGTTCTCTCACAGGCAGGAAAATTATACTACACTTTCTCATCACAGATCTCTTGTGTCTCACGTGGTTTGCAGTGTATGTGTGGTTACTGTTGGGGGGGAGGCTTCGTCTCTGTCCCTCTCATCTGCAAAGTAGGTGAGTTACCAGACCTTTTTCTCACCCTCGCCCCAGTCTGTGCAGCTCTGCCGGCCTGCCACAGGTTTGGTATTTGCCCCTGCTGTCCCATGCAAGTCATGTACGCTGCCTGTCACTGGGTGGGTGGGGAAGCAGGGGGTAAAGCCTGGGTCCCTGCTCGCTCTTTTCCAATCAAGCAACGTACAAGGCAAAGTAAATCCTAGTATGCTCAGCCCAAATAGCAAAATAGTTCGTATAAACAGAACTCATGCTTATATACAACCTACCCTTTTAAAGCCACTGAGATTATTCATTGCAAGAACAACTAAAATTGCAATGATTGGCAGAAAGTGCAAGAATCATGAGAGCATTCCATGGCCGGAACATCACCATGCCGTGGGTAGATAACAGCCCTGTCAGGCACATTTCTACTGAGTCACTATTTCTCCTCACTGTATTGTATCCTTAGAAAAAAGTAAGAGTTCAGTAGCACCTTAAAGACTAACAAAATTTCTGTCAGGGTATGAGCTTTTGTGAGCCACAGCTCACTTCTTCAGATACCTCACTTCTTCAGATACAGCTAGAATGTGAGTCCATCTATCCTTAAGTAGAGAAGAGTGAATTAGACACACAATGACAATGTAAATGTCAAAAGAAGTAAATGACACTGGCAGGCGTGATTGGATTAGGTGTGATATGCAGAGGGGTAGTAGGCATGGTGAAATTAGCATTGGTAATGAGACAGGAATCCCAGATCTCTATTCAATCCAGGAGAATGAAGTCTTGAGTTTCATTATTAGTTGTAATTGTGTCCTGTTACTAACATTAGTCAGTCAGTCAGTTTATTAAAACGGTCCATGACCAGTCAAAATATCCGTCACATGTATGTTACTAATATTAACTATATTAACTATAATAAAAGGGGCATGATTTGGGTTGAACTTTCATTTGCTGTTTATCGAATGCACACCTCTACCACCTGTTCAATCCCCAAACAATGTTCTTTTCATTGTTTACACTCTTACAATCTCAGAATACAGATCAGTCGAGTGATATGCCTTTTTATACAAAGAGAAAAGGTGTTTTTCTTAATTTGCTACTAAATGATGGTTTTGGTACGTCAAGAAAGACTATTTCTTCACATGCTCTCATTTGGCTGTGAGCAGACAAATTATCACATAGCATGGCAGAGACAATATCTACGATTGTAAAATAGTCATGACCCAGCCGTTGCGGCTAGAACCTGCCTCAACCATTTCCCCATTTGCCCCCCAACATTTTTCTGTCCCCAAAAGCTGAAGGAACCTCTCCAATCAGAATGACAAGCATTTACCTAATTTCCTTATTTGGCACTTTATTTGCATGCACAGATTTTTTTTAATGTTGTAGACATCTGCTTTTTGTATACAGAATTCCCAGGCATCCTAAGACAAGATGTGCAGCGGAATGGGATTTTCCTGATTAGGGAAACTTTGGTGGAGCCAAAAGTTTGACAAAAGTCAGGAGTTTAAATTTAAACCAGCCCTTGACCCTGAAAACTGTTTCAAATGCCAAGCAACAACTCTGCCATGAGTAAAGCACACTTGAACATGTGCAAACTACGTTTCTATGATCACTGCCCATGTATCCATAGATCTGGGATCAGTTGCGCAGGTATCCAGGTCAGAGGGTATAGTATCCAGGCAAGCCTGAGCCATGACAGCGATCTTTTTAGCAATGAACCACTGCCAATGAGGAGGCTGTGCACAGTGCGGTTCTTCTCCCCGCTTGCTTCAAGCCTCGGAGAACACTTCTGAGTTAAGAGGAAGGAGCGTGTCAGCAACACACCACAGTGACTCCCCAGTCGGCTCTTTAATTGTATTTCCATTGCTCCTGTAACTGCACGCACCATCCCTTCGCCTATCTTTTCCCTGTTCACCCGTCTCCCTCCCTGACTCTCTGATCCCCATTACGCTTGACATTTCTCCGGTCTGCATTCCATTACAATATTTTCACGGGCTCCGAGGGACAAGGGCGTTTTTATTTTCTGTGGAAGGGGAGAGCGAGAGATTTCAGGGGCAGAGAACTTTCCAGACACCTGACAAGAGATGCTGTGCTTGATTTAATATTAAGCCCAAACAAGGTGGCAAAGAAGAACAGATCTCTGAAGCCTTCTCAAAATTCCCCCTAAGGGCAAGGGAACTTAGGGGCACGGCCTGCTTGCTTGACTGCGCAGAGGCTAGGCAGAATTCAAATGAACTGCAAGACCTCTCAGGTATAGGAGGCAGAACTGAACCAAGGGACAGATTCGCAGATGGCAACAGTGGCTTTGCTGAAACACTGGCAGAGCTCAAGGATACAATCCAGGCGGTCGCACCTATTCTAGCTACTCTAATTTTAGCTGTAGTCATGATGGGCCGTTGGATGTTCTTTTGATAATTTTTCTTCAGTGCTTTCAAGCTGGGAAAAAATAAATGTTTAAATACACACAGAAGAGCTGTATTTTTCACCCAAGAAAGGAGGACAGAAAAGAAGGGGAAGGAGCAAAGATTAGACGAGATAGAAGTTCTGCTTGGCATCTGTCAGATTTTCATGACAACATTGTTTCTGCAAGTCTGGACAGAAGCCCGACTCTGTTCTGTGACCTCCCTGAAGCACAAGACACAAGAGACTTCCCTCGAGACTCAAGAGGCAAAGTGTGTCCAGGACACACACCTCCTCAACTTGCAATTTGATCACAATACGTGAGCAGCACCTTTAAGCACTCAAAAAAGCTCACTTGTTCTTACTCACACCTGATCTGTGTGTGTAAAGCGCCGTCAAGTCGCAACTGACTTATGGCAAACCCAGCCAGGGGCTTTCAAGGCAAGTGGAACCAGGGGTGGTTTGCCATTGTCTTCCTCTGCAGAGTCTTCCTTGGTGGTCTCCCCTCCAAGTACTGGCCCTGCTTAGCTTCCGAGATCTGATGAGACTGGACTATACCATACCACCTTCCCTTTTCCACACCTGATCTAAATGGTCCTAAAAATGCTGTGTGTGTGTATGTGTGTATTCTCACACTGCTTTCCAACAGCTTTCCCTGTGCCCCCTGCCCATTCTGCTGTCTATCCAATCCACCTAGCAGAAAAAAAAATAGCGTACAAAAGAGGTGCTTTCCTTGGATGTCTCCATTCTGCTGGGGAATGGGGGAGCCCCTTGTCATGTCTCTAGTTTCCAGCCCTGCCCATCTTTGCCTCCTGACTCCCTAAGTTGAACATGTTTATCAGACATTCTAAATTGGATCACAAATATCTTGCATGTTCATGTGCTGCTGCCTAGAAACTGTCATTCAATCCACACATTAGCACATGAAGCTACCTTATACTGAATCAGACCCTTGGTCATCAAAGTCAATATTGTCAGACCGGCAGTGGCTCTCCATGGTCTCAGGTAGAGGTCTTTCATATCACCTACTTGCTTGGTCTTTAACTGGAGATGCCAGGGATTGAACCAGGGACCTTCTGCGTGCCAAGCAGATGCTCTACCACTGAGCCACAGCCCCTTCCCAATAAGTTCTGAGCATGCACCAACATGACAAATGCCACTGACTCCACAGGCGAACATACATTTGAATTGCAGCTTGTTCTAAATGCTGCAAATGATGACCCTGGGCCACAGGGAATCCAAGCAAGCCAGTCAATTGTGAGCATGAGGTTACTTGCCCAGCTGCCATGCTGAATGCTGCCAACGATGCAGACAACCCCCCCCCCTCACAATACTGCTAGTTTTAAATTTCAGAGATGCAATCATGCGGGATGCCTGATCTGACAGAAAAGGTACATTTGATTTCTTTTGAACAACTGGGAGAAAATCCTTTCATCATCAGGAGACTGGCGATACTCACCGTCCCCCAGGAACTGCAGAAGGGCTAAATCGATTGCCCTCTTCCACTTGGAATCCTTCTGGAGGGCAATGCCGTAGCCGGTGGTGGCAAAGACTTTCCCACTGCCAATGGTCACCAGCTTGCAACCCTCATCCTTGCCGGCCATGTAATTGAGCACGGCAGCGTCGTATATAAAAGCATCCAGCTTCCTGGAACCAAGCAGAAAGACAACGCAAACAAGGGGGACAGCTTCATAAGATGGACTTCTGTCCAGCAGAGTAGGTGGCAACTTTACAGGCTGAAATGAGACACGCACCAGAGGACCACAAGTTTACATATGGAGGAAAAGCCATAAAGCAAGACTCTCTAGGCATAAATGCGCTCTGGGACTGGAGAAGGGAGTGTGCACAGCCTTCGAACAATTGAACAATATATATTTAAAAGATGAGGGCTCCCACATGGCTGTGATAGAGCGATGCATGCACCACCACATTTCACAGGCACGAACGTAGTAAGTTGGAAGGCATATTGCTTGTTCCCAGTGATAAATTATTGTTGTTTGAGTCATAGGGGGAAAAATGATATTTTTTACAAACAAAGTGCTATCTTGAGGAAAGACATATGAATCTCACCCAAGGACTAGACAGTGATGTGATTATTGTTTGAAATGACAATAGTATGGGGAGGATTTTAGAAACATCTATAGCATGAGCTTTGTACATTAATGGCTCATGGAGATTTCATGAAGACCAGGGACTAGTGTAGGGAGGGAAGGTGGCATAGTATAGCCTGAACTCATTCGATCTCAGAAGCTAAGCAGCATCAGTACTTGGAAGGGAGGCCACCAAGGAAGACTGTGCAGAGGA
The DNA here is from genome assembly GCF_029931775.1 of Euleptes europaea. NCBI lineage: Eukaryota > Metazoa > Chordata > Lepidosauria > Squamata > Sphaerodactylidae > Euleptes > Euleptes europaea. The sequence continues at coordinate 129,233,240 of NC_079312.1, read as the reverse complement.
AGGCAATAGCAAACCAACTGTGCTTCTCACATGCCTTGAAAGCCCCTTGCTGGGGTCACCATAAGTTGGCTGAGACTTGGCAGAACTTTATATACACACACAGGGGCTAGTTCAAATTCTCATCTTGTGACGGACCTGGTACATTTGGTAATGAAGGAATGTGGTACACCCTACCAAAGTCAAAAGTCTTTATTACGATCCACAACCAGCAAACATAGCAAAGATGCACCCTACCAATTGTATATATACCATACCATGTGTGGCATGACCTGGGTGAGATATAGTTAGACCCAATGGCTTGCCTGGCATGCATGAGGACAGGGGAGGTAGGGCACACAGCCATTCAGTCTCCCCTGGGCCCCTGAACGGCACATCACAGGGAAACTGCAGCTGGGGGCGGGGGGAGAATGTCACCCTCCATGGAGGGAAATTATTCCATCTACAGAAACCCTTCATTGGATCCAAACCAATACCTAGAAACTGGAAGGGACAGGATGTCACCACCACCCCGCTAATTTTGTTGTCTTTATTCAAAATTTACTGTGGGTGCCTTAAGACTCCAGCCACATTAGAACTTCAGTTTAGCCCTTTGAAGATTTATTATATGATATTTGTAGATATCCTTTGAAGATAACCTTTGAAGATAACCTTTGAAGATTTATTACATTATATTTGTAGATGTGACACGGTAGACACCTACCCCATCTTGAGACTGATCAGGGCATCCTCCACTGAGCGCTGGTTGTATTTCACCATGTGGGTGTGCATGTCGTGGTAGTTGCTCCGAATGTTCCGCTCCGTGCTGCCGTTGGGAACTGTTCCAAACCGGAATGGGGGATACTGCTCTTGGGGTCTCTGGAACTGGAAAGGAAGCCAAACAACCCAAACATTTGTACTGTAACCCCTGAAAGAACCAGAACCCCGAAAGAACTAGCATTTCAGCATGACGTCATGCTGTAAGAAATCCTATTTATTATTTATGTATTAAAATATTTGCACCCCATCTTTCCTCCAGGTGGCTTTTAAAATGTTTATTCACTTCCATTTTATTTCACTGTATTGTCCACATTACCACAGTGTGTCAGGAGTCAACAAACAGTGCAGCCTGATGTATTCAAGCAAACACAGAAAGCAAAGCACAATGGTCTTCAGCCTTATAAAGGCTGTTAAGAGTATTAGCATTCTGCGGATCCCAGAAAAATGCCTTACACAAGATGGGTACAATAAGCAATATTTTACCTTCTGTGGGGGAATCTCAGCTGACATCTAGCTGCTACCTAAAGTCTACAAACTGCATTCTGTGCCAAGTAGGATTGCCAACCTCCAGGTGTGGCTGGAGATCTCTCACTATTACAGCTGATCTCCAGTCAACAGAGATCAGTTCCCCTAGAGAATGGCAGCTTTGGCAATTGGACTCTACGGCATTGAAATCCCTCCCCACCCCAAACCCTGCCCTCCTCAGGCTCCACCCCCAAAATCTTCAGGTATTTCCCAACCCAGAGCTGGCAACCCTAGTTGCCAATCCAACCCAAGAGAACTTGCATATCCTCAGTGGGATAACTCTCCAATTTTTCTTTCATTAGCTGAAGGGTATTTCTGTTTGTTAAAAGGCCCACTTTGATTTTCACCAGTCACTACCTACCACTACAGACTCGCATGTTGCATCTTAGAGAGTCCCCCCCACAGCCCCTAGTAACTCTGCTCTTCAAGGAGATACACTAGAAAAAGGGGGGATGGACAGGAAATATCCAATCCAAGAATGGAGCTCTGTACTAATATTCATCATAATTTTTCTTACCGTGAGGCTATTCCAAGCCAGATATGCTCATTGTGTTACCACACTTAGCAAGCTTAGATTTATTACCCAGCCCCTGCCGCGAGCCCTTCTCACCTTCTTATCACTCAGCCCAGAGACTGTGTCAATATATTGCTCCTGGATCATGAACGCTGCCAGATTGGCTGTATAGCTGGCCAGGAAGATCACGGCAAAGAAAGCCCAGATGAGCACCATGATCTTACTGGTAGTGCCTTTGGGGTTTTCAATGGGCACTGAATTGTTGAAGACCAGGGCCCAGAGCAGCCAGACAGACTTGCCGATAGTGAAAGAAGGGCCTCCAGATTCTAGGAAAAAGAAAAGGGATTGGAGAGTCCGCATGACTTCTTTGCTAGGTGCACCATGCTTCTTGAGTTTCAAATTCAAATTTATTAATACAGTCAACCACCAGCTAGAAAAATACAACATACAACCTAAACCTAAAAATTACAAATTACAGTACATGAATGGAGTCTGTATAAACATCATATAACTTGACATAACCTGCTTAATATTTTAAAATAGTAGAGTAATTCAGTTAATCTTATTCTAACAGTGTATGGCATATTTTGATAGCTGCAGCACAAAATTTGGTGGTTGGAAGTGAAAACTGCGGTTTTTCATCTGTTAGGAGCATCTTGTCCAAAAACATGTCAGGTTGGCCAGGGAAATAGTTAAGCAGAGGAGAAATTAAGGCTTGTGCAGACTTCCTGATAGAAAGAATAGTGGATCAGAAAGTGTTCTGAAGTTTCAATATCCCCTGACCCACAAGGGCAAAGCCTTTCTACCACAGGGACCTTCTTGTACCTTCCAATACCACCAATGGCAAGACCTGGCACGTGGTGAGGGTGAAAGTCTCAGACTCTGTCCTCACAATCAAGCCGCATTTGTTTCAAGAAAAAAAAATGAAAAGTATCCTTTGCCAGTTTTTAAGTTGAGTAGAGTGCCAGAAGGAAACAGGCATTCCTCTTGACTACGGTGGAAATGAGGAAAGCTAACAATGGAGAAACAGTTTCCAATATTTAGCATGTTGAATGCTCTCAGCAATTACCATATAGGAAACTAATTCTGTCTCTGGAAGGAGCTCTTATCTTTGGCGTTTATGAGACACAGCAATGGATAGCAATGGATCTTAGATCCATGGCTATCCATTGCTGTGTCTCATAAACGCCAAAGATAAGAGCTCCTTCCAGAGACAGAATTAGTTTCCTATATGGTAATTGCTGAGAGCATTCAACATGCTAAATATTGGAAATCAATCAAAATTCTAAATGTTAAGGAGTAGTTTGATGACATGTCGGACCATCCTCCATGGCTAAAGTAGCTAATTATATTTGCGTGAAGGGGGAAAGACATAATTGAATGAATCTGCTTGAAACTGCATGCCTTTTATTAAATTCTGTAATGATAATAATGTTCTGATGTAAGCTATTGTTTTAATGTTGTAAATTCAGTTTGTAATTCAGGAAATTATGAGCCTATGTGATGATACTGGTAAGTTTTTAAACAATAAAAGAAAGGCAAAAAAGTTAAATTCACTGAGCTGAATCCAGACTTCTAAGAATAGAAAGAATATGTTGAAATCAGCCTTTCCTTTTCTTCAGCAGGCCCCAGCGCACATGTGAGCGTTGCCACACAGTCATTGCTGAGCAACTGGAAGTAGGGTTGCCAACCTCCAGGAGGTGGCTGGAGATCTCCCACTATTACAACTGATCTCCAGGGGGCAGAGATTAGTTCACCTGGAGATAATGGCTGCTTTGGAAGGTGGACTCTATGGCATTATAACCCATTGAAGTCCCTCCCCTCTCCAAACCCCGCCCTCCTCAGGCTCCACCCCCAAAATCTCCAGGTATTTTCCAACTAGGAGCTGGCAACCCTATCCGGAAGCCACCAAGAACCATATTGGCATGAAGGATGCAGCAAGAAGAGAAACATGATGAAACTGACCCCTCCCTTAGCATGAGCTTACTGAGCTTCCTGAAGATTGAGGAGAAAATATTTTTGTCAATTCCTCCTTCTTGCTGCAGGGCCACCCCCCCCCCCATTAGCATGGGGGTCCCCAGAGACTGAACACTGGCCTTACACAGAAGCAGAAGGCTATGAGATACAGAAGAGAAAGATTTGTATAGCAAATTCCCACTGTTCACAGAAGTTTGGGGTCAGCTCACTTTTTAAACATAGTGTGGACTTTTAGAATATTTGTTCCATGAATTCTGATTACCTAGGTCATAATTACCTGGATTACCTGGATGGCCCAGGCTAGCCTGATCTCGTCAGATCTCGGAAGCTAAGCAGGGTCAGCCCTGGTTAGTATTGGGATGGGAGACCACCAAGGAAGTCCAGGGTTGCTGTGCAGAGGAAGGCACTGGCAAACCACCTCTGTTAGTCTGTTGCCATGAAAACCCCCCAAAAAGGGGTCGCCATAAGTCGGCTGCGACTTGACGGCACTTTACACACACACAGGTCATAATTACTTCATTATCAGGATTAAAGGTATTGGTTTAGTGATTACATTCCCATTTTTCCCCCATTAGTTTGAACTGGAAACAGATTTTTGTGTGTGTGTTTTTACCCTTCCAATCAACTGAGATGAAATTTCCAGGGATTGTACCTGTCATTCCTTAGAATTTCCCTCTGCCAAATTTCAGAGAGATAGGAGAAAATCATTCCTGGCTTACAGGCAACTAAATTATTACTTGTTGAGTGGACACAGAGATGTAGATTGGCATGAATACTAGATTTTCCTCGTAAGAACATAAGAAAAGCCATGCTGGATCAGACCAAGGCCCATCAGGTCCAGCAATCTGTTCACACAGTGGCCAACCAGATGGCTCTACAAAGCCCACAATCAAGAGAAATGTAATAGCATTATCCTGCCTGTGTTCTACAGCACCTAATATAATAGGCATGCTCCTCTGATCCTGGAGAGAATAGGTACGCATCATGACTAGTATCCTTTTTGACTAGTAGCCATGAATACCCCTCTCCTCCATGAACATGTCCACTCCCCTCTTAAAGCCTTCCAAAGTGGCAGCCATCACCACATCCTGGGGCAGGGAGTATCCCTCCTTTCTGTGGATCCTCAATCAGAGGGAGGGGACGCTGTTTTTAAACAAAACTGAAGTGTGCAGGCAAGGGGAGCTATCCCCTGCCCCCTGCATAGTCTCACGGTGCTCTGCTGGTTTTAGTATTTTTCGCTCACTCTGGCTGACTTCTGGTACCAATGCCTGGCTGGAAGAAAAAACGTTTCAAAGACCCAGAGTAAGGTGTGCGAGGGGGAGAGGTTTCATTCCCCTTGCCAATTCTCCAGGTTTGTTTAAAGAGAGTTAAAGGAACCTACTGCGTTATAATCGCACCAATTGCGCTATCAAACCTGGCATTCAGCCACAATATGTTCAGAATTTAGTCATTCTTCAAAGGTTATTGTTAATAAGTTTCTCCCCCTGATAATTGCAGGAAAATCGCCCCAAATGTCTGCAATGGGTTTTAAGCAAACCCCAGCATGTCTATGTTCTCAATAGCTTCTTTATCCCCAACAATGTGATTCTTTTATAGATCCTACATTAGGAATTCAATAATATATTTTTTAAAAGCAAGACAAAAAACTCTGAAACCCAGAATTGGGGGAAAAAATAGTTCAAGAAAACAAGACTTCAGCAAGAGGGGAAATGCAGTAGGGTCCCAGCAAAACACATCCTGCCAGAGTCTTTATGGAACTGGATGATGAATGCTAAAAATAGGCTGTATATTTTTACTCCGGGCTCTCGGCTGCTCTCTCCTCACAGTTACCAGTTTTCCCCTGACTTCCAGTATCCTTCCCCATATTTGATCCTTCCTCGGCAGCAAGCTCTCCAAGGTCAATGGCGAGAAAACCAGAGAGCTCTCTGGAGGGGAAGGAGGCCTGGTCCAAGGTGGCGATCGGCACGGAGGGATTCATGCTTGTCACTTCACAAGCTTTTTTTCCATTAAGCACGTCAGGATGTCTACGTTTTAATGAGCATTTATCAAGGACAGGGATGATGCGGCTGGCCCGGGGCTGACGGCTTCTCAAAGCAGCGGTGAGAAATCCTCTCTCTGGCTCGCTAAGACGTGGAAGCCGTGAGCAGGTGGAGACACTCGCAGAGTTTACGGACAGGCCTACAAATCAGGCTGACCGATTTAGCCAGCAGCTGACGGCTCAGACACAACTGGATTGTATCAGTCTAAAGAGGAAATAGGTGATCACGCCATGCTCTGGATCCCAATTTAAGCTGACCTAGGCTGCAGTTTCACAGGCAAAGTGCTATTATGTGACTGGGAGTATTTCCATTATATTGTTGCATTGTGGAGATATGCCAGTCAATCAATCAACCAATCAATCGACCTTTATTGGCATATATTGTGGAGATATGCCTTTCCCTTTATATCTCTGCAATGGAAGGGAACAGAGATTTACTTTTAAAAAAATGAATGCTAGGAAGTCACAGGATTTGTTACTCTTATATTTATACACCATTATAACAATACACTTATATTGTAAAGGTAGTGTAAGAGTAAAGGTAGTGCAAGCACCAGGTCATTACTGACCCATGGGGTGACGTCACATCCTGACATTTCCTAGGCAGACTATGTTTATGGGGTGGTTTGCCAGTGCCTTCCCCAGTCATCTTCCCCTTTACCCCCAGCAAGCTGACCTCGGAAGGATGGAAGGCTGAGTCAACCTTGAGCCGGCTACCTGAAAACAACTTCTGTCGGGATTGAACTCAGGTTGTGAGCAGAGCTTTTGACTGCAGTACTGCAGCTTACCACTCTGTGCCATGGGCTCTTACATTCATATACCATTATAATAATAATGATATGAAATTGCCTTTTTTAAAAAAAAAAAAAGTTGAGGAAATGGCTGCCATGGGGACAGAGTCAGGAAAAATGGTAGCCATGTGGGTGAGAAAATCCTAACTTTGTCACCCACATAACAGCCATTCCAGCTTTATTATGACCTTTCCCAAAACTTCACAGCAAAGCAGATTGGAGAGAGATCGGAGAAAAGCCAAGGGAACCAAAATGCACTATAATACTGTGGGGAATCTGGGGGAAAACCTGCTTCCCAACAGCACTGAACCTGAGGCAGATAACCTGTGTGGAAATGGCCCCAGAAACACGATTGAATTTAGGATGGATTATTCTATATGCTTTCCAAACCATCCACGTTTTCATAACTTTATGATGACCTTCTGCCAAGTTCAGAAAATTACTTACTTTTGCCACTGGTTAAATTCTGGTTGTAGCCAACAGGGCTGAAATATTCAAACATGAAGACGGTGATGGCCACCACAGTGAGACACATCACAAACATCATCACCCACACGGCTGGGCTGTAGGGCTCTGGAAGACAAGAGGAAACCAGTCAACCCAAGGGCACACCAAGCCAGCAATCACCCCTTTATGTTCGCCAGTTGTAATTTACAAGTCCCATCCGTCGGTTTTTAAATGGGGGGAGAAATTAGGACCCTCCATCACCTTCTAGAAATTGCCGGAAAGGGGTATACCATAAAAGGCAGGGACAGCCAGCTCCCACTGGACCCCTTTAGTTTGAGTAGAGCGAGTAACAAAGGTACAAAATGGTTGCTACCCTGCAGCTGAATTCCATCTCAGCACCACCTTTAAACAGCATACTGGACATAACACACATATAAGACAGAGTATCAAAACAGCACCCAATACTGAGTGCTTAAAAAGCAACATGCACTAGGGTTGCCAGTTCCCTCTTCGCCATCGATGGGAGGTTTTTGGGGTGGAGCCTGAGGAGGGTGGGGTTTGGGGAGGGACTTCAATGCCATAGAGTCCAGTTGCCAAAGCGGCCATTTTCTCCAGGTGAACTGATCTCTATCAGCTGGAGATGAGTTATAATAGCAGGAGATCTCCAGCTAGTACCTGGAGGTTGGCAACCCTAACATGCACTCATACTGCATTTATGAAATCTTCTTGGCATTCTGCCATTGTAAGTCTCACATAGCCCACTGTGCCAGTTTCGACTGAGGGCTGAAGGAAATCAAGATGATGCCGAAGACCTAGAAAATGTCCTTCCTGAGCTGTTTACTGCCCACTTGTCTGACTTTCCAAAATCCTGTAAGATTCATCTGTTTTATCCCTGTGCTCTGCCACGACAGCTCCTCTCATTTCAGCAGGGGTTTCTGCAGGTGACAACCTGCAAATGGGCAAAATGAACAAGTGCCTGTACCTGTGTTGTCTCCACTGTGGCTCCCACCTTATGGAATGGCCAACTCAAGGAGGTCAGAAAAGCTCCCACTCTCCTGGCCTTCCTCAAACTATGCAAAACCGAACTATTCCAGAGGGCTTTTCTACACAAGTAAGAAGGCTGCACAGTACAAAATGGTTTCACAAACTTACTGCTGTCTATAGTGATGAGTAGCTGTGTTAGTCTGTCACTAGCAGTGGAAAAGAGTAGAAGTCCAGTAGCACCTTAAAGACTAATACTCTTTTCTATTGCTGTATATGTGTGTGTGTAAAGTACCTTCAAGTTGCAGCCGACTTATGGCGACCCCCTTTGGGGTTTTCATGGCAAGAGACTAACAGAGGTGGTTTGCGAGTGCCTTCCTCTGCACAGCAACCCTGGTATTCCTTGGTGGTCTCCCATCCAAATACTAACCAGGGCCCACCCTGCTTAGCTTGAGATCTGATGAAATTGCAAGGGGATTCTATTATGTAATTTCTGTACCGCTTAATGTGTCAGGTTAATACTTATGCTGTGCTTATGTTTCGTTCTGGGGGTTCCAGACTTCTAATATCCTAGTGCATTAGTTATTGAATGTCCCATTTTTTATTGTACTTATTCATGATGTGTAGTCTACCTTGAGTCCATGGGAGACGATAAATAATAAAAATAAATAAAAATGAGTTAATTAATTATCCGTCTCTAGTACTGTCTCAGAGTTCTTGTAGTCAAGCATGAACACAGAGCAACAGGATAGCTGTGAGTGCATGCAAGGATTTAAGTTTACATTTTCAACATCCAGGTTTAGCATTCCCATACTGGCCCACAGGGCCAATTCCAGGCATCTAGCTGTGTGCGCGCTAGAGTTGCCAGGCATCTCTTCACCACTGGTGGGAGATTTTTTGGGTGGAGCCTGAGGAGGGCAGGGTTTGGGGAGGAGAGGGACTTCAATGCCATAGTGTCCAATTGCCAAAGCGGCCATTTTCTTCAAGTGAACTGATCTCTATCGGCTGGAGATCAATTGTAATAGCAGGAGATCTCCAGCTAGTACCTGGAGGTTGGCAACCCTACTATGCGCTATTGTTTGCTGCAACAAGCTTGACAAAGTGTGCCAAGAAAATGTGTGCCCATAAACACAGTAGGCATGCACTAGAGTCAAACCAACCCTAAACCAAAAACTGGACTGTCTCCACGCCCCCCCCCCCCCGCCCATTTCCCTAAACAAAATCTGAACTCTTAATTGAAAGTGTCTGTTGAACCCAAACTGGAACAGAATCCTAAACAGGGAGAATCCAGATTACAAATTCAGCATAAAGATTCAAGATTCAACCACAAGAAGTGATAGTGTGGTGCACACATGTTAACACACACACACATAAGTTCTAATATGAATGTGCCATGAGTACATAAACCTTGTCTAGAAGGATTTTTATGTAAACCTTGTCTAGAAGGATTTTTATATCTGCTACTGAGTTGGGACTTTTTCTGCACTCCTTTTTACTGAATTAAAAAAAGGAAAACAGATGTCTAGGGAAACAAAAGAGGAAAGATGAATTTATTTAAAAAGGAGAGACATTCACAGTGCAATCCTGAAGGGGGCCCTGAAAGGGGTTTGGAGGCGGCATGACCCCTGTGGTGGCGTAAGTGCCACTTGTGCCGTCCAAATGGGCACTTATGCTGCTGCAGCCTGGGCAGCAGCATTTGTCCAGCACGTGGTCTTGCGCCGGTGACAAGAGGCGTTCCTGGGGGCGGGGCTGACATTTGTCAGCTCCCGAAGCCCTTTTGCCCCGGAAACACCCATTTTTGCCGGTGCAAACCTGTACCGGCAAAAATGTTCGCGTAGCCCTGTGAAACTGCATAGAGCACAGAACAATTTCACAAGGTTCAGGGGGGTTTTCATTATCAACTTGTTGCACTTGCCGCAGCAAACCACTCAGGAGGTTGCTGCCCAAGAAGTCTCTCCCCCCCCCCTCACCCAAAACCTACTTTCCTGAGCAACATTTAATGTACGGAGGTAGCGAAAGAGGAGCGGGCACGTGCTCCCAGTGAAATACTGTCAGTAAAATGTATCAGTCAAGGAAGTATGGGGGGAACATTTTCAGAAACCTTTAGGTAACCTAAGTGATATTTAAAGTGGGAAATGCAAACAGGCTCCTGAGTCACAGTGGTAGCTTTCAAGAAGCACACACCTCAAAGTGACTTGTCTCCCCTCATTATGAGACTGATAACGGAAAAAATTAATACTGAATCAAGTCACTTGTCAAATGTGTTACATGCACCTAGGCATACAAATAAAAAGGTGTTTTGCAAGGTTGAGACAAACATGAAATACCATTGCTGTGACAAAGTGCTGGAATATATTTTCCCTTGCTTCATGGCTGCACTTTCAAGAGCAAAGAAAGAAAATACATGGTAATAAATTTTAGAAGACAACGTTGATGATATTTTCCAAATTTCAGCTAATGAATGTTCACACTGCACGCCTGGTTCCAAAAGGCTGTTTACATTGGGAGTCATGGAAGTCATTCCCATCTAAGCCCGTTAAGGGGGGAATGGAGCTTCTGGGCTGCTCCCCAGGGATTTCCTGCAGTGGCCCTTTAAAACTATCTAGGTGGGAGATACTGGAACGTCACCTTCTCTCACCTATTCCTTCCTTGTCTGCCTCTCCTGTACTTGCTACGATCTGCGTGCAGCAATTGGGGAACTGAAAGGGGCAGAAGGTGGGGATTGAGTGGGTCAAAGCACTAGTTGGCAGGGGAATGGGGCAAAAACCACAGCAGCTGCTTCTCCCACCCAAGCAGTCATTTGAGAGGCCTTGTGAGGGAGAAAGGACGCTGCACAGCTGGCTCTGGGCCTTCCATGACTACTCCCAATAGCTTTGTGGAATGGGGGTAGGATTGCCAGGTGCCTCTTCACCACTGGCGGGAGGTTTTTGGGGTGGAGCCTGAGGAGGGTGGAGTTTGGGAAGGGCAGGGACTTCAACGCCATAGAGTCCATTTGCCAAAGTGGCCATTTTCTCCAGTGGAACTGATCTCTGTTGGCTGGAGATCACTTGTAATAGCAGGAGATCTCCAGCTAGTACCTGGAGGTTGGCAACCCTAAATGGGGGGGCAGCAGCCAGGGCTGAGAGAGGCTGCTCGCTGTACTTCAGAGACTTGGATGTCCTGAGATACCAAATCTCATCCCCTATGTAAGAGCCATGGGGGCACGATCAAAATGGGATGAGAGCCAGGTTATTACTAAGAGATGTACTTAAAAGAGAGAGAAAAACACACACAGAGAGAGACCAAATAGTTGTCAAATGATAGCAGTAGACAGAGAGGAAGGGAGAGACGGAGATTCAGCATTAAAGGGCAGGCTGAAGGATGGGATTAATTCAGGCCCTCAAAATACAGCAACCGAGGCCCATTTGTCAGCTTGTCCTTCCCTGTCAGGGAGGACAGAAACTTTATCTGATGCCATCAGATGCATTTCATTAGCACGTTCAGGCAGATGAGAGGGAGACAGCAAAGGGTGCGAAATCTAACCAGAAGAAGAAGAGTTCCCACTTTCCGCTAGGCTTAGTTTTGCCCTCTCCCGTCAACAATAAAAGTTGGTTTCGACTCTCAGAGGGAAGCTGTCCTCTTCATCTGTTTAGGTTCCCCACATAAAATATTCATGGAGCGGTATCACTGTGAGAGGTCTGAGGGATTCCCACTGATTCCAGCAGACTTCATGCACTCACTTAGGGATGCCTGTTCGAGCTGGAGAATTGTAGCTTGAGATACAGGCAGCTGTTATGATCTATGAGATGGTCTGGAATATGGAAGGGCCCCACTTTCAGGAAGGGAGATCTTCCATTCACCAGTGCCTTCTTTTGTCCTTAGCAGAGTGGATTTTTAAAAAAACTCTGATTCTTTACATTGGCTGAAAGGTTACATGTAAGTTTTTTTTAAAGGTTTCTGGCATAACAATGTACACAGGCATTTGAAGGAAAGTACAGCTGCGTACATATACACGCTTCTATACCAAGTAACTTCCTGCCACTACTCATGTTAATTATCCAAGGGACTCAGCTCAGATCCACAAAACACAAAGAAGAAAAAGCAATAGCTGGTTTTTATACCCCTATTTTTTCTACCTGTAAGGAGTCTCAAACTGGCTTACAATCACCTTCCCTTCCTCTCCCCACAACAGACATCTTGTGAGGTTGGTGAAGCTAAGAGAGAACTGTGACTAGCCCAAGGTCACCCAGCTGGCTTCATGCCTAGGAGTGGGGAAACCAACCTGGTTCACCAGATTAGAGTCTGCCACTCATATGGAGGAGTGGGGAATCAAACCCAGTTTCCCAGATTAGAGTCTACCGCTCTTAACCACTAGACCACACTGGAGCTTGTACTCTGGATACATACTCGCTGATAAAAACAGAGTTTCACTTGCCTGTAACTGTTGTTCATCTGGTGGATCTTCTATGCAGGCACACATTGGGGACTGTGCAGGCGCAGGCCAGCCATGGATCAGATTTGTCAGCTTTTAGCAAAATCTAAAAAGAGAGTGCTCCCCCTCCCCTTGGGGCATGCAACCCCCCCCCCCACCCACCGGTCACATGACCCAAGGGGGAGGGAGCACTCTTCCCTCCAGTTCTCCAACCTGTCGCCACGGAACCAACCACTGGTCTAGCGGAAAGGTCCCACAGCGGGGAAGGAGGGAGGGATGTGTGCCTGCATAGAAGATTCACCAGATGAACAACAGTTACAGGCAAGTGAAACTCTGTTTTTCATCTGCGTGGCTTCTATGCAGTCCCACATTGGGAGAGTAGCGAGCTCGCTTACCAGGACGGTGGGTGTGGGACAATCACCGAAACAAAGACTGCAGTACGGCACGTCCCACGGCTGCATCTCTCACTGAGTCCACATCCATAGCGTAGTGTTCCATAAGCGTGGAGGGCGTGGACCAAGTGGCAGCCTTACAGATGTCCCAGAGATCTATCTTGGAAGAAAAGGCGATGGAAGCCACATACACTCTGGTAGAGTGCGCTTTAATCATGGGGGGCATTCTTGGTGAGCAAGATCATAGGCCAGTTTAATGATTGACGTGATCCACCTCGAGAGGGTTTGAGGAGAAGCATGATGACCTTTATGGTGTCCCCCAAAGCAAACAAAAAGGTTTATCGTCCTTACGAAAGTTCTGAGACCTCTTAATGTAAAAAAGGAGGGCTCTTTGGACATTGAGGGAGTGTAGCGCCCTATCAGCATCTGATGATGGATAAGGGGGAAAAACAGGGAGGACAATGTCCTGTGTAAGGTGGAAGGCCGATATGACCTTAGGTAAAAAGGATATCTTTGGCTTCAGTACCACTCTATCCGAGTGGAACTTAGTATAAGGAGGGGAATGTGAGGGCGCCGATAAGTCGCTTACCCTCCTTGCTGAGGTGATTGCGACCAAAAAGGCCGCCTTAAATGAAAGTAGAGCCAGTTCGCAGGTGGCTAACGGCTCAAACAGAGGTCTCATGAGCTGTAAGAGGACTAAGGAGAGACTCCACTGAGGAACGGGAGGAGTGACGGGAGGATATAAATTAGTGAGACCTCTCAAAAACTTTTTGGGAAGGGGATGAGAAAAAACTAAAAAGTAGTCGATATCTGGGTGAAAAGCCGAAATAGTGGCTAAATAAACTTTAATGGATGAATTAGATAAACCTTCATCTTTGAGGGTTAAAAGATAATCAAACACAGTAGATAACAGGCAAGTAATTGGCAAAACATCTTTGACCTTAGCCCAATTAGAAAAAAGTCTCCATTTAGCGTAATAGGACCGTTGTGTGGAGGACTTCAGGGAGTGTAGTAAAACCTTAGCTACCCTGTCAGACCACTGCCCTGGGGCCGCACCCTCCAGGCAGCGAGTTGTAGGTCTGGGGGGAAGTGGGAGAGATCTTTCAGAAGAAGGCTGTAGTTCCCTTGCGCAAGCGACATGAGCACTGCAAACCATGACCTCCTGGGCCAAAACGGAGTGACAATGATGGCATCTGTCTTGTCGTGGTTCAATTTGGCCAGGACCTTGTGAAGTAGAGGGAATGGGGGAAAGAGATAAAAGAGAGCCCCGTTCCAAATCGCTTGAAAGGCATCCCCCAGTGAGCCCGGGCTGGCTCCCGCCCTCGAATAAAACCTGTGACACATGGAGTTGAGGTGTGTGGCAAAGAGGTCTATTTGTGGGTAACCCAACTGTCGGAATATTTGGTGTTGTTGCTCAAGGTGAGCTCGTGCGTCTGATTGGGAAGGCGACTCAGAGCGTCTGCTAACGTGTTGCTCTTGCCTGCGATGTGAATCGCTACGAGAGTAGCGTGGTGAGTTATGGCCCATTCCCAAATGTCGCTGGCCTCTTTGGAGAGCGAAATGGACCCTGTGCCACCCTGCTTGTTTATATAATACTGGGCGGTGGAGCTCTCTGTAGCGATCTGAATGTGGTGTCCGTCCAGGTGCCCTGTGAATGAAGATAGAGAAAGACGGATGGCACGAAGTTCTAATAAATTTATGTGCAACCGGGATTCTAGGTGCGACCATGTACCCCGTGACGTACGTTTACCACAATGAGCCCCCCATCCAGAAAGGGAAGCATCTGTGAACAGGTGCCTCTCAGGGGAAGGACAATGAAAGGGGACGCCAGAGAGGATATTGACATCATGTGCCCACCATTGTAGGGAGGAAATGACGTATCTGGGGATAGATAGGCGTTTATGCTGGGGATCTACATTGAGCCTAAATGCCCGTAGGAACCAATTTTGGAGCGTGCATACTCTACCACAGCTGTGGTAGAGGCCATGAGGCCTAACAACTGTTGTATATGATAGGCTGTTTGAAAACGTTTCCTAGTGAATCTAGCCACCAGTTTTGAATGGCGCGACCTCTTTGTACAGGGAGGAAGGCCCTGGCTTGCTCAGCATCCAAACGCGCTCCAATGAAGGTTTGCACTTGTGCAGGGACAAGTTTGGACTTGGAGAAATTAACTAAAAGACCCAGGTTGTTAAGGACTGAAAGGACTAAATCGACTTGAGTGGCCAACTCCGACTGAGATGGACCCACGATTAACCAATTGTCGAGGTAGGGAAATATTACACAACCCTTCAGGGCAAGGTGAGCCACCACAACCGCAAGGCACTTTGTAAAGGTCCTGGGGCCGTAGACAACCCGAATGGTAACATATTGTACTGGTAACATTTGCTGTTACATTCAAATCTCAGGTATTGGCGACACTGTGTGAATCGCGATGTGGAAGTAAGCATCGCGGAGATCTAGCACTACGAACCACATATGCCTGTCCAGGAGAGGAAGCACTTCCGGGAACGTGAGCATACAGAATTTTCTGGTCCTAATAAAGGCATTAAGGTCCTGGAGATCCAGGATAGGACGTTTCCCTCCCCTTTTTATCCACAAGAAAAAAGCGGGAGTAAAACCCGCAGTTCTGGTCGGAAGATGGAACCTCTGCAATAGCCCCCTTGGAGAGGAGACTGTCAACCTCTTGGACAAGTAGGTCAGGGGCCGGTGTTGGAGCGCGGCCCAACCGTCTATATGGAGGTAACATATCAAACTCTATGAAGTAACCAACATTTATTATTTTCAGAACCCAGACGTCGTTGGTAATCGAAAACCAAGCATGGAAAAAAGCAGACAGGCGATCAAGAAAGCAAACGGACACATCTAGTCATGCCTGTTTTGGCTTATTAAAACGGGCCGGAGACCTTCTGGGGCCTTTGCGGACCCTAGGTTTGTTTTGGAACTTCCTTTCGTTTTGAGGGCGAGGAAAGGATGGGCGAAATGACGATTGTGTGAAAGAACCCTGAAAACGGTATGGGCGGGAAGGCTGGTTGGCTTGCCAGCCAAAGTAACACCGCTTAAAGTCGGGTGCCTGAGGGGTAATCCCTAGGGACTTTGCATTTGTTTTATTCTTTTTCAAGCGATCCAGGAAGGTATCCATTTGGTCGCTGAACAAGGACGTCCCTTCAAATGGAAGGTCCTCGATGCATGATCTAGTATCACAGGGGAGCGCAGATTGACGTAGCCAAGCGTGTCTGCGAATAACTATGGCGGATGCAATGGCTTTACTGGACGAATCCGCCATGTGGCGTGCCGCTGTGAGCTGCTGTCTTGCTAAAGACATTCCTTCTGACTGAATGGCTACCGCCGAAGGACGCTGGTCATCAGGAACGACGGAAATTTGAGGGGCTGTGCGATCCCAAAGGGAGTATTGATATCTGGCCATGACAGCAAGGAAGTTGGAAATGCGGAGGCCTACCGCACTGGATGTGTAAATTTTTCTAGCAAGGGTATCCAGTTTACGACCTTCTCTATCTTGCGGAGAGGAATGTGCTCCTGACCTATATTTACCAGGCAAGGCCTCCACTATGACGGAATTAGGTGGAGAGTGCTGATAAAGGAACTCTCCACCTTCCCTGCGAATCTTATAGAGATTCTCTACTCTTTTGGTGGACAAGGGGACTGAGGCAGGCTTGACCCAGTTGGTACGGACCACTTCGAGAATGCTTTTTATCATGGGGAGGGCCACAGGGCCTACATCAGGGCTATGGAAGATATCCATAATATCATCTAACGGACCGGAATCCTCCGGTTTAAACTCAATTTTAAGAGCCTTCGCCATGCAGATTAGTTGTTCCGCGTATAAGCGAACATCTCCCGTAGGAGAAACCGGTTTAGAGTCCCCGACAGTGTCCTCAGGTGAGGGAACTGAAGCGCTGGATTCCTCATCCTCATCTGAACCAGGAGAGAAGGAGGCGTCATACACGGAATGATCAGCGTCCCTTGACATGGAAGGAGACCTGGATAGAGGAGGCTTGCGAAGCGGCGCTTGCATTGGACGGACGGAATCTTTGGATCTGTCATCAGGGTGGTGAGACGGCGTGTATTGATGCCGACGAGAGCCCCCGGAAGGCGAGCGTGAACGGGAGTGATGGTGACAATGACAGTCGACTGAAGAACCTGAGTAAACTGATGGAGTCGGGTATCGGCGTCGAGAAACATCCCGGTGCCAACGGGAGGGAGACCGGCTCCTAGAGGAGGAACGGTGCCTCCGAATGACAGGGCTGCGTGAACGAAGTGAACGGCTATGTCCGGTGATTAACTGCTTGGATGATGAACGAGTGTGAACATCTGGACCATGTGAGCAAAGTGAACGGCTATGTCTGGAGATTGACTGTTTGGATGAAGACCGGCGAGATTGGGAGCGGCGAAAAGTAGATCAGCGCCAACGATGAACGGATTGGCTCAGACGATAGGATCGGCTCCGACGAGACAAACGGCTCCGATGCGAGGATCAACTCCAATGATGGGATCGGCTCCGACGAGAAGAACAGCTCCGACGAGTAGATCGGCTCCGACGAGAGGATGACAGGCGTCTGCGGGAGACGGATCGACTCCGACGGGCGGAACGACGTCGAGAAGAGGATCTGCTCCGACGGGTAGGGCAGCGACGGCGTGAAGTAGACCGACGCCGACTGGATCTGGATGAAGCCGGACTTCGAGAATGCCGTCGAGAAGTCGATCGACGCCTAGGCCATTGACCAGGTTTGAGATGGGACAAACCTTTCGGCGACTCTACTTGGGTCTTTTCGACTGACCGTTGAGAGTCTCGTTGGGTGCTCACAGGAGGGGGTGGCTGAACGGCACCTTCCTGGAGCTCTGCAGATTTTGGCTGAGGCCCCTTATCGCCAGGCTGTGGGGACTTTGTAAGCACCGGAGGCACATCTTTGTAGAGGTGAAGGAGGTGCTGTTTGAACTCAGCCGAGTCTTCCTGGGCCCTGCTCGGACACGGAACCAAGGGGGTAGCCAGGGAATGAGGAGGCGAATCCTCGATAGTAATGGGCTGCTGCGCAGCTACCTCGGAGGCGATCGACGCCGAAGGATGAGATGACTTGGCCTGACATCGGAGTCGAGGAGATGACGAGGGTGATCAGCATTGAAAAGACTTCGGCAAACGCAAAGGCGATCAGCGCCGAGGTGATCTGGAGCGGAAAGCATGGGGCAAAGAGCCGCGGCCATCTTGGGAATCCGGAGCAGTAAACTTTGCCGGACGAACAATGACCGACGAGAGCTTTTTAGAAGGGCCACCCTTCTTGGGTGTCTTTGTTGGGGGTCCCTCTTCGGACTTTGGCTTACCAGTCGAAGTACCAGGCTCAGCAGATTGACCCCATGGATGCAGAGACTCTATGTAGAGGTGAGAGAGCAGGAGAGTCGACCGAGCCCTCAGGGCCTTGTTGGTGAGTTTGGAGCAACTTTTGCAAGTTGCAGGAATGTGGCCTTCTCCCAAACAAAGGAGACATTCAAGGTGAGGATCAGTCTTCCCCATCTTGGTACCACAAGAGGTACATTTTTTGAAAAGTGGAGCTTTCTTGGGCTCCATGGCTAGAGACGAAGCTAACACGTTCTCTCTCCGTGGCGGCAGAAAGAGAACTGGAGGGAAGAGTGCTCCCTCCCCCTTGGGTCATGTGACCAGTGGGCGGGGAGATTGCATGCCCCAAGGGGAGGGGGAGCACTCTCTTTTTAGATTTTGCTAGAAGCTGACAAATCTTATCCGTTGCTGGCCTGCGCCTGCGCAGTCCCCAGTGTGGGACTGCATAGAAGCCATGCAGATGAACTACAGGTTATCACTGATGTCTTGGCTTTCAGGCTACGTATCAAGCTGAGATAACCATTATGGCTTTGGTTAATGATCTCCACCTTGAGATCAATGCATGTAACTGTTACTGTGTGTTCAAGAAGATATATACGTATCTTAGACATGTGTTTATATGACCTTAGTTAAAAGTGTATGGGGAAGGGCCATGGCTCAGTGGTAGAACATTTGCTTGGCATGCAGAAGATTCCAGCTTTAATCCCTGGCATCTCCACTTAAAAGGACCAGGAAGTAGGTGATGTGAAAGACATCAGCCTGAGATTCTGGACAGCCACTGACAGTCTGAGCAAACAATTCTGACCTTGATGGACCAATGGTCAGGATAAAGCAGCTTCATGTGTCCAATCCATGTGTCTATGAATGTGGCCCACTCTCCATTATGAGCCCAAATTCACACTAAATAGTCTGAGAGTAAGAAGGAAAATCCTCATTCCACCATCTCTCATTCCTGTGCTAAAGGAATTGTTAGTTTAGGTTCTATACCTGGTTTAAAGGAACAGAATATGCCCAACCTGGGCAGTGCTATAAGGTGTCTTTGACAAGGTGGATACAGGAAACATAGAAATATAGTTTACTGAGGTGCATCACTATAAATATATGGGCTGAGTAATTAACTGTCTTAAGCAATCAAAAGAATCCAGTACCACCAAATACTAGAAAGCCCACAAAAGAAGTCACTCACTTAAAATATCAGTACACTGCGCCAGTGACTACACGCTAGCAAGGGGAGGCCAAAAGTTGTAGAGGAAGGTACTGATACTCCAGAAGTCCAGTTCTCAAGGTAGTGGTTCGAACATCTAGGCAGCAAATGACCCAAAAGGGAACGATCCACATGACAAGTAGGTAGGCAAGTAGGTGAGGTGAAAGACCTCTGCCTGAGACCCTGGAGAGCCACTGCCAGTCTGAGTAGACAATACTGACTTTGATGGACCAAGGGTCTGATTCACTATAAAGCAGCTTCATGTGTTCTTCTTCTGTTGCCATCATATTTTTCAAATGTATTTATTCACACTTCATATATATATGATGCACACACTACTGCATTTTTCACCAGAAGTACGCAATGTGCGTGTGCTTGATCATAGAGTGGGCTGGGCAAAGCTCCATTGTTCCAAGAATTAGCCCATACCCAGTTTGAAATCCTAGACCCATCAATCATTTGCTGTGTCAAAAGGCAAGCACAGCTGTATATGTCAAGTATAGCATTGCAAATCTTTCTGGAGCATGACAGCAAGATGTCAGCTCCCCCATGGTAGGTGCCGCTCACTTGCTCTGTACCACGCTGTGAAGTGCTGACTTGCATAATATTACATGTGCGCATGTTTATAAGCTACCAAATTATAGAAGGCACAATACATTCTTGCACAAAGTAGCCATGTAGCAAAGGGTAATGTTTCACAGAAAGCTCTTGTGTAAAGGGGCATTAATTTATTTTCCCCACGGATATTATAACTTGTAATCTGCTTCAAAAGCTCCTGTTTTCCATAATTGCTGTTTTGCAATTCCCCCCCCCCAAAAAAACACAAAAAAACACCCTAAGACGACTCCTTGGTTCATTGCAGAGATAATTCTCTGTGCCCAGCTTGCCTCTGCTTTTGTTTATTTTAGTGCCTGAAGCTTTTGGCATATATGAAGGTTGGTGCTGGAGAAACAGGAGAAAGAAAGTGACAGCTTTTGTTTCACAACAGGGAGGAGGAGGAGGGGCAGGCCTAAGAAAGCCCCATCTGCCTCGGAGGGACTGTCAGGGGAGCCAATGGGAATTCAGTGTCCTCACCTTGCACTGAACAGTCGTCTCTGGGGGAACTGTACAGAGTGGAAGGCAAGGCTTCTTTGGCACCATCCTTCTTTCAAGGGGAAGGAGAGGTTTGTACCATAAGATGCTGGAACTAGGAGGTCTGGTCTAGCCCTCACCTTTCAGGTGCTGAAACAAAAAGGTGTCCTATAGAATAACGAGCCCAGTGAGGAATTCAGGAGCTGATGGAGGACGGCGGCTGAAGGGCAGAGGCCGGGAAGCCTCCAGATCAAATCTTACCCCAGCCTCCAACTCAAAGGGTGGCCTTTAAACAAACCACTGCCTCTGCCTCTCAGTCTATCTCACTTGCTGCTTTTAGGCTGCTGAAAAGATCACTGAGAGAACATACAGGAAATGCTCTTATTACCTCAAGTGTGCTTTATAAATGCTATTATTGCTGTTGTTGTTACCCATTAATCTATAGTTAATTCAAATCTAATCTACAGTTAATGCTAATCGAAGAAGAAGAAGAGTTGGTTTTTATATGCCGACTTTCTCTACCACTTAAGGGAAAATCAAACTGGCTTACAATCACCTTCCCTTCCCCACAACAGACACCCTGTGAGGTAGGTGGGGCTGAGACAGCTCTAAAGAGAGCTGTGACTAGCCCAAGGTCACTCTGCTGGCTTCATGTGTAGGAGTAAGGAAACAAATCCAGTTCACCAGATTAGCCTCCGCCGCTCATGTGGAGGAGTGGGGAATCAAACCCAGTTCTCCAGATCAGAGTCTACCACTCCAAACCACTGCTCTTAACCACTACACCACACTGGCTCTCTAAGTAAACATACAATTTATTTTGCCCATGTGTATATTATCTAATATTTACTTCTTCATATAGTTGCATTCCAGACCCCAAAGACTGCAGCCTTGCAAACAGTTAAGGTTGCTTAAACCCCACTGAAATAAATGGGATTCATTTTATTTATGTTCTGTAGAGCCTGCCTTTCTCGCTGAGACTCAAGGATGATTACACAGTGTAAGTAGACTAAGTGTATGTGGAACTACCAACACAGGTAATGGAAGTTTTCGTTATCCAGAGTGGACTCTCCAGTAAGCAGTGATTTAAGAAATCTTCCTTCCTTCATTGGCTGAAACTCAGTGTTTAAAGAATTTGTCAAAATGTACCTGAGAATAACAACTAGGCCCAGGACCAGGTATATTCAGCAGTCCCTGTCAAACAGATTTGAACTTTGGCCACACGAGTCTCATTTGTCAGTGCTTTCTCCTACTTAAGTCACAGGAGAACCATCTCTTGTCCACTACAGCTGTTAGACAAGAGATCACCTAGGAAGTGAAGAGTGACCCCTCCAAGGAACTATTGTACATTCAGGCTGAGGGCCAAACCAGTCATGATGGTGTCTACAGTATGACCCGTAGACGCCACAGGCATTTTAAAGGGATTTAAAAATGCCAGTATTGAAAAGGCACGGGGAGATAAGAACACCTCATCCCGCTGCACTGCAGTGCCAGTTAGGATCAGGCCCTCACAATATTTTTTTTAATCACCTCATTGGGCTTTAAAATGATAGAGGCAACTAATGGTCAGCCCTGGGGACACCATCACATTTCGTTTGGCCCCGACACTCTAACCATTACCCCATGCTAGCTCTTATATTTGAGTATCCATACCAGAGTACAGATAAAGTCCCAGAAGATTGCCCAAGATAGTCCTGGCCTCTGAAACTTCAGAGCCTTATAAATAGCAAGCAAATTGCCTCACAAAAGAGTCAACATCAACAGATGCTGTGCGTGATAGAGACAGACGTCTGACTGTGTGAAACAGGGCTTTTAAAAGTGTTTCTGTGTGTGTTGTGTGCGACTTATTTATTTAGTCGGTTTTATATCCCGCTCTCATTCCCCAGCCAGGGCCGGGCTTAGGGCAGCTCACAACATAATTATCAATGCATTCAATGCAATAAAATTACAATAAAACCGTAAGGTTAAAACCATTCACAAAATCAACACTTTCACAGCCCCAAGAACATCAAACACCACAAATAACAGAATGGCGCTCATTTTGCGGCATAGGGGCTGCTGCAGGGCCTGCGGACAGGCAGGGCCCCCACATATTAGTCGGTGAGCAGTACAAAACAACGTAAAAAGGTGGGGGAGGGGAGGGAGGCCAGCACTGATGGAAATCCTAACTGTCCTCAGCCATAGGCCTGGTGGAATAACTCCGTTTTGCAGGCCCTGCGGCATTCTTAGGCGACAATCATAAAGAAATTTTCCTGCAAGTAAGCCCCATTAAATAACATTGGGTTTACTTCCAAGTAGACTTCCTTAGGATGGCCCCCTTAAAGTACCATAGCCCAGAAATGGGATGTTTTAAATTCTGGGAACTGCTGGGGTAAACTGAAGCTTTGACCAGAGAGAAGCGTTCAGCGCTGAAGACCAGTTTGCCAGAGGGAGAGCCACGGAAGCTTACTGGCCCACAATGAAAGCGAAAGCCGAAATGACAACCGGGTTGATCCTACACAGAAGCTTAACCCAACATGCGGCCTCCCACTTGTTGTCTTTTCAAAATTACTCTTAGGATGTTACATTGTGATTGATGCATTTGGCAGCTGACAGAGAGTCCAGCTGAGATGGAGCAGCAACCAGTCATGACGAATAAGAACAGCCGTAAATGTTAGTCCTACAGTACATTTTGTCCGAGTAGCGTGAAGGGATCTATAGTCACTGATGAAACCTCCCGGTTCTCTGGTTTTAGAGTGCCTCTTTTGCCTGTTGGGATCAGGCCAGGAACTGTGTTGCGGCCTGCATCAGTTCAAACTGTAAGTCACTAACAAACTGAGAAAAATCACAGGGCTGGAAAGATCAATTGGCCTTTACAGGACAAGAGGGAGGTAGTTCACACAGACACAAGGGAAGGACATTTGCTCGGGCCACTGCCAGCTTTATCTCCATTAACAGACTTGATTGGTTTTAACTGATCAAGGCATAATAAGGTTTGTTTTTTTTCAAATCTTGCCTGTGAGCATTCTTCACTGAGGGGCATACCACACAAAGGCATGAAAAGGTGCCTCGCAGTAATTAGCAGGGCAGCGGCAGGATGGAATGGCCTCCACATGTCCCTGTCCCCACCCCTTCCCCTTGTGATTTGTCACAAAGGTGCAGAAGCACTGAGGTGACAGTAATCTGGGCACACACATACCCCACTGGGCGACCCCAACCCCTATTCCCCTTCACAGATGAGCAATGGTTAAAGAGACACAGGATACAGTTCTTGCATAAAACACAGAATGTTCTATACTAATAGACACAGAATCACAGAATAGTTGTTATAATCTGACTGTAAGGAATGAAAGAAGAAGAGTTGGTTTTTATAAGACGACTTTCTCTACCACTTAAGGAAGAATCAAACTGGCTTACAATCACCTTCCCTTCCCCTCCCCACAACAGACACCCTGTGAGGTAGGTGAGGCTGAGAGAGTGTGACTAGCCCAAGGTCACCCAGCTGGCTTCATGCGTAAGAGTGGGGAAACAAATCCAGTTCACCAGATTAGCCTCCGCTGCTCATGCGGAGGAGTGGGGAATCAAACCTGGCTCTCCAGATCAGACTCCACGCCTCCAAACCACCGCTCTTAACCACTACACCATGCTGGCTCCCCAAGCCTTTTCATTGAGAAAATTTCATCTTTAAAAGATCTAAAGGAGGAGATGCTACAGAGTTCTATTGGCCCTGTTCTTCTGGCCATCTTGAAAAGTGTAAGCTTCCGCTGGAGAAGGGCAGAAATGTTTTACAAAAAGAAGAAGAAGGGATACCGGAGAAATAATGACCTTTTTAATTTAATTTCTATCTCCAGGATGTTATTACAACAAATAATGAAGCAATTCATTTCTAAATATCTAGACCTACATGGGGTGATTGCTAGCATTTGGTATGAATTTGTTAAGAGCAAATCAAGCCAAGGTAAGAGAGCTTCCTTCGCTGATAGGATAAGCTCATGTAATAGATAAGGGGAATGTAATGAATATCATATATCTTGACAGCTCTGCCTCTTCCAAGCCCTGCTATCTTTGTCCTGGAAGGGGAATAGCTTGTAACTACGTCTCTGATGGTATCTTTTGCTGCCAAGCTTTCTTGATACCCTTTCCCTTTAATATTTCCATCTACATGACTTCTAGTGTCAATTCCCAAAGCAAGCTGCAAAATATTCTTTTCAAACTAATCGTTTTCACATCTGCTGCTAAACTTTGTCTCCCCACCACCACCTACATCTCATGCCAAGCACAATCTTTTTTTCTCAGCCAGGTCTTCTATATCCGTAACTACCAGTACAAAATAACTGAATCGCTAATCAACACACCTTCTGTGTTCGGTTGTGCTTAGGGCTAAGTCAAAACTATTCATGGTTTTATGTAAACATTTTCATTGACAAAGACTATGTTTTTA
Organism: Euleptes europaea; assembly: GCF_029931775.1. Lineage (NCBI taxonomy): Eukaryota > Metazoa > Chordata > Lepidosauria > Squamata > Sphaerodactylidae > Euleptes > Euleptes europaea. The sequence goes on along the minus strand of NC_079312.1, from coordinate 129,208,369 downwards.
TGGTTTTAGATTCTCCTCGCAAAAATGTTTGCTTATTCATCAGCATTACCCTTTCTGGCCCTCACTGTCAATGACTTCACTTGCTCCTAGTAATGTCATCATACAAGCAAATCTGATTGGCTACACAAGCAGTGTGATGTTATCCTGTTTGTGGTGTGATCCCTGATTGTGTGGAATTTCCCAAGTGACTAATTCAGGGAAGAAAAAACAAAGGCAATCAGCAAAAATGGAATCAAGCAGCAGCCATCAGGGGAAATAATGGCACCGCATAGGATAAAATAGGGATTGTTTCCAATATGTTGAGGAAAACACTTTTAAGTCCTAAAAACGTCTATTTCACCTTGAAAATAGAAACTGGAGAATATCTGGCACAGTCTTAAGTGTGCGTAAGTATCCCATGTGTGAATTAACAACCCCTCCATTATCACTAGTACATATGAGTTGGAATTTCCTGAAAAATAAGTCAAGAGCCTTCTTGCTCAGCACCCAACTTTCATTACCGTTTCCACACCACTTCAGTCCTGTTGGCCATACCTAGAAAAGCAGAGGGTGAGACAGTTCCATTGCTCCTTGCCACCATGACGCTGATGCCAGTCTCCACAAAGGGCACAGAGAAATCCACGATTTGTGAGCGCTCCTCATTGATGGTGAGGGACCCAATGGCCATGTCTGCTCGCTTGTAATATACCTTTGGGGGGGGGGGACACACAAAGTAAGTATGAAATGACAGAAATAAACCCATACACACCCATTAAAAACGCAACAGACCTAGTTCTGTACGGCTGAGAAGAGTGTCTCGACCCCTTCCCTGTCCCATTCTGCATCACTTAGCTAATGGGGAAAAACGGAGGGACTATAAACATGAAAGTCTCCCCTGTATCTAAGCTATCTTTGCGCACAGAAAGCTGGCATGTCAAGGAGAAAGCCTACTAGACTCCCTGACATGCTTGCTTTCTATGGGTATGGATGCTCAGGTTGGTTCCTAGCTGCATCAGCCCATTGTTAGCTGGCTGTGTCCATCTGCCACCATACTCATGATTCAGCCCAGATTACATTTTTACCATGCCAACACAAATGCTCAGGGATGTTTGTGGTGGTATGGTGAATTTGGGCTGGATCGTGTATGTAGCTATCTTGTAAGGGGTGAATCGTATGCTTGATATCTTATTTACGTTTATAGAAAACCTTCCTGAACATATAGTGGGTAACGGAAGGAGCCAGACTGGTACTCCCTCCCTGACATGTTAATGCTGTCCCCTGCTCCAGTTTGGCTAGTGCTATCTTCTTTTCCCTTTGTTCCTATCAAAAATATCATTTTTTAGCATTGTTCTGCCTTAGGAACATTGTGAGCAGATTCTCAGATACATAGTTATATTTTGTTCCACTTTTGCAACTTTTAAGAGAGAATAAATGACTGTTGCTGTAATTGTATCCTGGTTCTGTGTGTTCCCCAGAACGCAATCCAGCTCTTGGGACCATGTAGGATAATAGTATGGCCCATCAGGCTTAGACTCTGCTTCCCAGAACCATGGGAACCAAGGCCACATATCAGAAAAGACAGCTAACTTAGACTGAATCAGACACAGGCCTAAAAACCAAAAAAAGGAATCTTGTGGTGCTTTAAAGGCTAACAGGGTTATTGATGCAGAAGCGTTTGTGCCATAAGGATCCTTTGTGGGGTTTTGCTACAACAGACCCACATGGCCACACCACTGGAATCAGTCACAGCTCTTGGAATGACACAAACCCTCGATTCTACGACACAGAAGTTCAGGTTCACAGAGTAGGCCATGATAATTTACGAGATTTGGGGTTAGGGCTTGGCTGGGGGAACGACAGCATAAAAACTTCAGGGCTAATTGGCAGTAGCAGGGAAGCAGAGTACTGAGGCAAGACTGGAAGTCTGAGGAATGAGTAAAAAATTATGCACCACTTCAAAATTACAGCATTCAAATTCATCTCGGGGGATTTTGCAGTTTTGTTTTGGAAATTATATTTTGAAGGATAACTCCAGGGATAATGCACTTCTCTGCTGTATCTGCTCCTTCCCTTCCTGCACACACTGCCCACACATCGGCTTTGGGGTTAGCTGGCTTCCAGTGCCCCCCCCCCCACACCACCTCCTCTTTCTTGCACTCACACATGTTCAGGAAGAAGTGAGATTCCTGTGCGTTCCCTTTAAGCCTCATTTATTCCTGCCGGGCTATAAGAAACAGAAAGGGGCTCCACTCCTTTCTCTGACTCAAACGCCCCTCCCACAGGACTAAAAAAAATGCCCCAGAAGCCAACGCTATGTCATAGGGGCCTATTTCCTCCGGGGAACGGGCAGGCAAAGCTTCGGGAAAGATCAACGGTCCCAGTGCCAACCAAAAGCCAACCTTTGACGCCAGCCCTGCACATGGGAGTTTTTGATTTCTGATCCTCCTTCTCTGTTAGTAGCAACCTTCCTATGGGCCCATCCAGTGGCTGTTGCAGAGGAAGGTTTGGATCAGACAAGAAATATTTTTTTTGCCTCAACTTGCCAAACTTGTATATCTTAGACTACTCCCTCCCCCTTTAAATTAGTAAGTCCCAACAATATTCATACACTGATAGTGTTAGTAAGAAAAAAAACTGAGTTAGAAAATAGGCTCATTTGAGCTAGGGGAATTTGCTTGAGAACTTCCCCCAAAATATGTTTCTGTTGCTGCTTTAGACTTCCCAGACCTTGCAGAAGTCTTATGATTTCCTCACTTGTTGGGCATATTAATAGGCTCACAACCTGGTACAGAAATAATTGCAGTTTCTGAAAATAGCTTAGTTATGAATATGAGCATGCAGTTCAAACACAGGGCTGTATGGCTAATGACCCCCTGCCTGGTGACAAGCCGAGCTCCACCTTCTCTCTCAAGGAGGCTTAACCACATTTGCCAACACGCTCGCTCCAGTGACTCACAGCAGTTTGAAACACTGATACACGTCCACAGCAGCTGGTTTAGATGGATCTATGGCTCCTTCCTGGGGTGATGCAGAGCAGCAGGAGCACTCCAAAGCAGAGTCTGGAGAAATGTTTAAATATGACCATCCCACTTGCTAGCCCCTCCGGTAACCATGCCCCTCCTTAAATTACTAATCTTCAAGTGATCAGTCGGCAGGACTGGAAGACACATAAACATCACCCAGTCCTTTCTCACAGCTCTCTACACACAAATACCTTTGACCAATAAGCCTGTATCATCCTACATCTAGCGAGCCATAAGGACAGAGCAGATTGGACTAAGGCAGCAAGTTGCTTGAGAGAGAATGAATACCGTTGAGTCGGACTAACTGTGTAGCTGAGGAAAAAGCACTAGGCCCATCCCCCAGCTTGGGAAAGTGGCAGAGAATGGGGGGGGGGTTGTGTGTGGAAAGGAGACAGCTAGTCATAGAATAGAATCACAGAATCATTGAGTTGGAAGGGGCCATACAGGTCATCTAGTCCAACCCCTTGCTCAATGCAGGATCAGCCTAGAGCATCCCTGACAAGTGCTTGTCCAGCTTCTGCTTGAAGACTGCCAGTGAGGGGGAGCTCACCACCTCCCTAGGTAGCTGATTCTACTTTGAAACAACTCTTACTGTAAAAAAAAAATAATCCTACTATCCAGCCGGTACCTTTTCGCCCGCAATTTAAGCCCATTATTGCGAGTCCTATCCTCTGCTGCCAACAGGAACAGCTCCCTGCCCTCCTCTAAGTGGCAGCCCTTCAAATACATCAAATTAGGAACCAAAACGTCATGTTCTTATTTATTAATTTACTTACTTAGAAAATGTTTATGCCACCTCTCCAGGAACCTGCCTGAGGTGGCTTACAAAATAAAAATAATAAAGCATTAAAAAATACTTATAATCCAGCAGAGGGGAGAAAAAAACAGCCCAGCATAAAATTATAAATCATAAAAACAGACCACAGACAGTTTAAAATAAGTTTCCAGACCAAAACAGCATTAACAAAATCAACCCTTTAATTAAAAGCCTGAGTAAACAGAAACTTTTTGGCCTGATGCCTAAAAGAGAGTAACACTGGCAGCAGGTGAGCATCAAGGGGAAGGGCAATCCACAGGCAAGGTGCCACTACTGGAAAAACCCTGCGTCTGGGTGCCACCTGCCTCACCTCTGAAGGCTGGGGCACAGAGAGAAGAGCTTGTAAGGCAGATCTTTACTGGCAGGCTGGACCATACAGGAGGAGGCGATCCTTCACCCTTTTTTAAAAATAACAGGGACAAGTTAAATGTAGGGAGAGGGGATGCTGAAGTAAGGAGGAGATTCTGATACTTTTAATGAGGGTCTGTCTCAAGCTGACAGGCTGCAATTCTGTTAGAGGCCTGTGCCGGCAGCAGTGGGGAAAAAAAAAGACAAATGGGATGGAGTGGGAGAAAGGCTGGAGACAGGTGAACCCCTCATTGAAGTCTAGAAGTTTAAGATCCATCCCAGGAGTAAATCCTTCATCACCAGCAGTAAAAACAAAGGCCTGAGGGCACATTTCACAAAATTACCCTTTTATCCTCTCTGGGTCCACTGCAAGGACTTTCAGTCAAGCAAGGTTTATGAGTTCCATGCTGAAAACTCAATTTCCAAGTGCACGAGGCCTCAATTCACCTCAGGACCATGGTATGTGAAGAAAGGTTCTTAAGCCTCTCCCGGTGCCACTTCCCCAATCTCAAATAGCTCCAGGGAACAGGTATTTGCCCCAAAGGGAAACTTGCAGGCCCTGATGGTTTTCCATACATAGGTTTCCCCAACAGGGCAAATAGCAGCTTTCTGGGCCATTTCAGGTCAAGATGACAGAGCAGGAGAGGGGATGAAGCCCCCTCTCCTTGTGCTAGAGACCTGTGGTACAGAGTGGTAAGCTGCAGTACTGCAGTCCAAGCTTTGCTCACGACCTGAGTTCGATCCCGACGGAAGTTGGTTTCAGGTAGCCAGCTCAAGGCTGACTCAGCCTTCCATCCTTCTGAGGTCAGTAAAATGAGTACCCAGTTTGCTGGGGGTAAAGTGTAGATGACAGGGGAAGGCACTGGCAAACCACCCCTTAAACAAAGTCTGCCTAGTAAGAATTGGGATGTGACGTCACCCCATGGGTCAGGAATGATCCGGTGCTTGCACAGGGGACCTTTACACCTTTTACCTCCTTGTGCTGCACAGTCCCAAATGGAATCAGGCCCAGGTGCACCTGAGAAATTAGCACAGAATTCACAAGGCACATCTCACTGAATGGAGCTGACCTTTGTACTGGGTGTGCCACCACAGAAGGTGATATCAAAGATGTGATAGCATATTGCTAGGGTTGCCAGGTCCCTCTTCGCCACCGGTGGGAGATTTTTGGGGCCCGGAGGAGGGCGGGGTTTGGGGAGGGGGGGACTTCAATGCCACAGAGTCCAATTGCCAAAGCGGCCATTTTCTCCAGGTGAACTGATCTCTAACGGCTGGAGATTAGTTTTAACAGCAAGAGATCTCCAGGTAGTACCTGGAGGTTGGCAACCCTAAATATTGCCACTGAGCTCCCTCTTCCCCCCAAGCTCTGCCTTCCACAGGAACCCCTGCCAAATCTCCAGGAAATTCTAAGCTGGTGTTGGTAGCCACAGAACCTCCTGCTGGAGACCTAGGAGGACTGTTGCCGGCCAGGATCGATAATACTGAGGTATATTGACCAATGGTTGGACTCAATATAAGGCAGCTTCCTGTCTCTATGTTCATCCCCTTACCTCGCCAATCATGCCATTCCAAAAACCATCCACTATTTTTCCATGTTTCCCATTTGTCACCAGGTAGAGGTCATAGGAGAACTTCACTGTCTTGGCCAGCTTCTTTAAAATATCAATGCAGAAGCCTTTGCAGCAGAGTTTGGTATAGGGGGGTTCATCAGCACCACTGAAAGAAAGAGATTACAATCACACACAGACCTGCAGGTTAGTTCTTTGTCTCTCCTCCCCCCTCCCACCAACACATTGTCATGTTGGGGCCATTTCCTCAGGTTGTGGGACATTCTCTTCCTAAACTCCTAGACCTCTGAATGGCTAGTCAGAGCACAGAGGAAGCAACATTATTTATTTATTTACTTCGTTTATGCCACACCTTTTTCACCAGTAAGGGCCCACCCCAGTTTATATCATTCTCCTCTTCTCCATTTCCCCCGCACAACAACCCCATGAGGAAGGTTAGGCTGAGAGTATGTGACTGGCCCAAGGTCACCCAGCAAGCTTCCATGGCATGGAGGGGATTCAAACCCGCGTCTCCCAGAGCTTAGTACAATACTCTAATCACTGCACCACACTGTATACAGAGTTATAACTCCTGGATCCTGCTTTGCTTCCGATGATTATAATGCGAAGTCATTCTGATGTATCAGTTTTATATAGCTGCTATCTTTGTAGAAGACCAACAGTCCTGTGAATAAACTACAAACCAGCATGGCACTGAATAATGGGGTATGCCCAACGCACAGGACACAGTGTGTCTTCGTAAATGAGCTTCATCACTTAATCAGCGCCCATCAATGCGCCGGTGAGGCCGACGTGGCTCCTTTTACTACACCTCATGGGCATCTCCATGCGTGTGATGGCATTGCAGCAGACAGCCCCACACACAAACACTCCCACGCACACCAGTTGTCAGCAGACACCTTTTCTTCTGTTGCCCTCCGAGCATTTGTGACATTCTGGAGCACAGTATCCTAGCTGCGCTGCACGTGGCCAGTGTCATCGGGAGGTTGGGTGCGGGGAGTTAAACAGAGAGACAACACACACACTTGGGAGTTCTAAAGAGCAAAACACAAATATTTATTTGCCTGGGACCGTTAGCTGCGCTCATTCCAGTTCCCCCTCTTCCCCACACACGATACTGGGAACGTCTGTGAAAGAGCTGCCTATGCACTTCTGGGCACAATTCAAAGCGCTGAGTCGCCTTTAAAGGCCTAAACAATTCTGGACCAGGCTATTTCAAGGACTAATAGCTCCCACATAAGCTGTGCCCAGAAGGCTCTGCTCAGTGTGCCCCCACACTCAGAGACAAGGAGGGCAGTTGCTCATCAGAGACAAGGCCTTTTCGGCAGAACTCCCTCCCCCCAGCTGTTCACTTGGCAGCTAAATGATCAAGCTTTAGGTTAAAAACCACTTCAAAGTAGAGGTGCTTAAAGTGCTGTTCCACATCAGACACTAAAGTTTCATGACCTGCCAGCCATTTCGTACCTCTGGGCTGGGCACATCAGTTTGTTAGCCTTTCACTGGTCCATGTTCCCAGGTCCTCCCTCCTCCTTGCCTTCATGGGGCTCGTGGGTCTGGGGAACACGGAGTTCCCACTACTGCCACCTCCACCACAACTTGGAAAAAACAACCTTGTAAGATAACCATTTCCCATGTGGTTCAAGTTGACACATAATAAGCCACAGGTCACTTCCTAACAAGAGATGAACAGAACCTTGCCATGCTTCAGCTCATATGCTAAGTTTTGTGAAGCTGCTTCTGATCCATGGTGACCCTATGAATTAATGACCTCCAAAACACCCTATCCAGCTGATGTTGGCTCTTCCCCTTTTCTTGCTGCTTTCAACCTTTCCTAGTATTATTGTCCGTTTCATTGACTCCTGTCTGCTCATAATGTGATTAACGTACAATAGCCTCAGTTAAGTTGTTTTAGTTTCCAGGGAAAGTTCAGGCTCGATTTGATCTAGAACCCACTGATTTGTCTTTTTGGCAATCCACGGTATCTGTAAAACTCTCTTCCAACACCACATTTCAAAGGAATCAACTTTCAGCTTTCTTCCTTGTCCAACTTTCACACCCATACATAGTAATGGAGGATATGATGGTATGAATTGTCTTGATCTTGGTCGCCAGTGACACATCCTTACACTTAAGAATCTTTTCTAGCTCCTTCATGGCTGCTCTTCGCAGTCTCAATCTCCTTCTGAGTTCTTGGTTGCAGTCTCCCTTTTGATTGATGATGGAGCCAAGAAATAGAAAACCTTTAATAATTTCAATTTCTTCATTGTCAGCCTTAAAGTTGTGTAATTCCTCAGTAGTCATTATTTTGTCTTCTTGATGTTCAGCTGTCTTTGCACATTCTTCCTAAATAACATCTCTGGTTTTAACATATAGATCTTCCAGTTCCCATTCACTTGGATTTTAGTAATGCAAATCTGTTATTTACATGGTCTTTAAACTCTTCAGAAATGTTGTTTAGATTGCTGTTTTGGCACATGAATGTTTTGGTGTTTTTCTTCCTTCTCTTTAGTCTAATTTTTGATATTAACAATTCACGGACTGTACCACAATCAGCTCCTGGTCTTGTTTTAGCAGAGAGAATAGAGCTTCTCCATCTTCTGCTTCTGATTATGTAATCTATTTGATTTCTATGTTGGCCATCCATTCATGTCCATGTATACAAGCATCTGTTTGGTTGCCTGAACATGTGTTCACAATGAACAAATTGTTATCTTCACAGAATTCTGTAAGTTACTCCCCTGCTTCATTTCATGTTCCTAGCCCAAATCTTCCAACAATATTTGAGTCTCCTTGTTTTCTACTTTTGAATTCAAGTCACCTATGATTATCAGCACATCTTGTTTACATGTGTGATCCATTTCCTCCTGGACACTTGCATAAAAGCTTTCAATTTCTTCCTTATCAGCATCTGTAGTTGGAGCATAAACGTGAACGATGGTTATGTTGATAGGCTTTCCATGAAGTCTGATAGTATTCGGTCAGACTTTGCATTATAGCCCCTGACTGACATCTCGCCTCACTATCAGAGCAACTCCATTTCTGCTATGTTTGTTATTTCCAGAGTAAAACACATGCTTCAGTACCTAACCAGAAATCCAGGGAAACAAAGGGGTGGTAAAAATTCTCAGCAGCTCTAGCCAGGATGAACCCAATTGGTGCGTGCAAAGGCAGATAATATATTCTGCATGTGGAAAGCCCTGAGATCAGTCCCTGGCATCTTCAACTTAAATAACAGAAAGTGTTGGGGAATATCTTTTTCTGCCAGAGATGCTGGGGAGCTGGTCAAAGCAGATAGGCCTGAGCTGATGGGGTGGATCAGTGGTCTGTTTCAGTATAAAGCAGCTGCGCATATTTCTAACTGCCTTATCCAGTACTTACAATATGCTATGATAAGTTACCACTTGGTAAATTGTTGCTCACCCATGAACTCCTGCAGCAACCAAAAATCTCTTTTAAGTAAGATTCCTCTGGGCTGCTTGGGAAGAAAGGGGCGCCCAGGATCAGAAGGAGGACACTCCTAACCTGGAAAATGTTTCAGTTCATTTCACATGGAGTTCAACACTTTAAAAATATTACGGGCTACGAGTTAGAAGATTTTGAGCAACCATCTAAAGATGGACTTGGAGACATCTCTACTTCCAGCTAATTAAACTTCCAGTTTGTGGGCTTCCTAGAGGCACCTGGTTGGCCACTGTGTATACAGACTGCTGGACTTTATGGGCCTTGGTCTGATCCAGCAGGGCCTTTCTTATGTAGGTTGGCCATTCCCTGTTGTCGTTGTCCCTTGGAGGCAGTTTTGGCATCTTCCTTCCTGGCAGAATATCTATTCTATTATATCTATTCTGCCAGCTTTCAACCCACATTTTTTAAAGAGGAGAAAGCAACTGTTCCTTTCCCCAGCAGGTTAGCTGACATAACCTTGATCAGCCAGCAGCAGAGGTCAGCCACAGGGAGGTGATTAATAAGAGTGGGCACCACTTTGCAGGTTGGGTCCCAACAGGGACATGTTGCCGGCTGATTGCCATGACCACCTTTATGGCTAGGTGGCTCCATGGAACTGCCACAGCTGCGAAGCTGCAGGCTGGGTCACCACACAAATACAGCCCTGGAAGTATAATTGATGGGCCGGCTCACCGGTTGGCCTGTGGGGAAAATACTCCATTTATAGACATAGAATGGAGTCTGAGAACTCTGCTCCAGGGGTTTCTCTCTGTATCAGGAGCGTGGAGTCTTCATACAAGCCAGAGACATCCTGCCGAGGGCACTGGAACCAAGCCAGTCTTGTCTAGAGTAACCCAGCTGTCATTATTTGGACAGTATTTCATCCCTGACTCAAAGCCCTGCCCCCAAACTCCTCAAAGATTCAGCCAGTGAACTGTGCCATCAATTCTTTCTTACAGCGAACTTCTGTCTTTGTCAGCACACACATTTTCAATGCTAAATCCTTCAGAGGGGAAAAAACCAAGATCTCCATTGACTGATAATCATTTCCATAAATCAAGGCGAATCCCACTTCGAGTGTCACCCGGGGAAGGGAACTAATGGCACTGCAAACGAACGGCAACTATTCCACACACCGGCACTTAGCATCCATCACGTCTGTGGAATTGTTATGCAAATTCAATTAATTGTGAGACGCAAATGAAAATATGACAATTAGCTTCAGTTTTCCAGCTCCGTGATGCGATTCCATTACGCCTTTTTGTTTCTCTTTTTGAGAATCGCACTTCTCTGGATTTAAGCCTGTGGCAGAATCTGGTTTTCTCTATAGGGCAGAGACGAGAGGGTATATCTTGTCACACAGGCAATCCCAATAAGGGGCAAGACTGACCTAATGTAAGAAGAGGTCTCACAACATATTCCTACTAGCTTTGCAGCTGAGTTGAAAGAAGTACATACCAGTGAACAGAATAAACTGTCTTGCCTCTCCCCACCATGATTCCTGTTGATTTTTTAGATGTTTATACCATACTTTTCACCCTGATGGGGACCCAATGTGGCTCACAACCTCCTCATAAGAACATAAGACCAAAAGAAAGGCCATGCTGGATACCAAGGTCTATCAAGTCCAGCTGTCTGGTCAACCAGGTGCCACTAGGAAGCCCACAAACAAGAAGACTGCAGCTGCATTATCCTGCCTGTGTTCCACACCACCTTATATAATAGGCAGGCTCCTCTGATACTAGAGAGATTAGGTATGCATCTTGACTAGTATCCATTTTTACTAGTAGCCATGAATACCACTCTCCTCCATGAGTATGTCCACTTCCCTCTTAAAGCCTTCCAAGTTGGCAGCCATCACCACATCCTGGGACAGGGAGTTCCACAATTTAACTATGTGTTGTGTGAAGAGTTCTGTTAATTTATAATATGTAATCCATTAGTATTCATTCTGTTATTACTCCAGACAGGACACCATGCTGGCTCTCATAGGGTTTTCTATGCTGAACTCACCTATCTGCTGCTACTCCTGCTGCTTCCTCAAATTGGGATAAATTCAGTGAGGTCTCAGAGCTGCAGAAATGAGGATCACCTATTTTCTCTCACACACACAAACTACAACATACAACAGTTCAAAGGAAAGCAGCGTGTCAGAGAGCCAAAAGGAATAATTTATGAGAAGCTGATCTATTTACAAATGTTGGCTATTGTTTATTGCGTCCTGGAATGAGAAAATATGTGCTAAGATGTTTCTGTTTGTATTCTACAAACCACTGTAACATAGTTTTATTCATTTACTTTTTTTGTTTCTATTTTTGTAAGTTAACTAAAAATGAAATTTTTAAAAAGGGGGTAGCTGCATGTCAGGTTGGCACAATTGTTTTTACACAGGTCCCCAAAGAGTTGGGTGTTCCAGTTCAGACATACATGTGATAAAAACAACATATAGGAGCCATAGGATGAACAAATTTATTGAGGCATAAACATTTGTGGACTAGAGCCTACCTCAACATCATTTGAAGTATATCTTTAGTTGGCAGAATCATCCACTATATATGTGGTATAGCAGTTAGGATGTGGGACTCGGGCCTGGGAGACCCTAAGTTCAGACCCCTGCTCAGCAATGAAGGTCACTGGGTTACCTTGGGGGAATCACACACTCTCAGCCTAACCTGTCTCACAGGGTTATTGTGAGGAGAAAACTGAGGAGGAAAACATTGTGTATGCTGCCTTGACCTCCTTGGAGGAAGAGTGGGATAAACATGTAATAGACAGATATTCGGGGGTGGGGGAAATGTAAACCAGTCAAAGGCCATGAAATTCAAGAGGTATTGAAAGGTCGAAACCAGCACTTGCCTATAATTCTCTATGGGTGCTGGGGGTTGTCTCGTTTGTCATCTCTTGGCGAAAGTGCTCCAAGGGCTATGCTGGAAGTTCAGAGTGGAAACCCCATTGAGATTTTTTAGACAGGAACTGGCAGTAAAGAATGCGACGAAAGGCCTTTCCCTTCTCGTTTCCTCCTTCCTCTTCCGCAGGGTTTGAATTGCCGTCGCCATGCTGAAGCTGAGCAAAGAGGCGAAGCAGCGGCTGCAGCACTTCTTCAAAGGTGGCCAGTTCGCTATCTGGTGGGGTTTTATCCCCGTCGTGCTCTATCTAGGCTTTAAGAGAGGTGCAGATCCTGGAATGCCTGAACCATCCCTTCTAAGTTTGCTTTGGAGATGAAGGATAATATAATATTATTCTGGAAGTATCCTCTGAACAAATAAAGTTGCTGAAGATGCGTAAATTCCATTTGTTGAGCTTTGCCACTAGCCAGCACTTCCCAGACATCATAGAAAACGCTTACAACACCATGGCTTTTCTGTCAATCTAATTTATTTGTGCCCCACTTTCATTTTCTACTGTTAGAATAAATATTTTGTCTCAAAAAAAGAAAAAAAAGAAATTTAAGAGGTATTGGCTGAGATATCTCCATGTGAAATTCAAATATATTCAAGATAAGCACAGTGACGATTCATAACAGCAGTAACTGGTGATAGATAACAGGGTCTCCCTAGGTTTTGCAAAGCTAAACCCTGTAATGTTTTGTCTTTATTCAATTATTGGAGAAGACAGTCAAATTTCTTGATACGTTTTAATTCAGCAATTTCATGCCAGAGTCTCCCCCGGAAGTTTTATTATTATCATTATTATTATTGATGAAAAGTAACTTTCGGGTTAGCAGCAGAGTGTCCTGGGAGATTTATGCAGGGGGTTGAACATCCTGCCATTACTGAAAATTGGCAAATAAAGGACAAGCTATGCATTGTGTGGGAGATCAATCAACAGATTGCCTGATGTTTTCTATTGGGCTAAAAAGAAACTTTGGAGGGGGGGATTGGATGCTGGGGAAGAGAAGAACCCTTGTCCTCACACCATTTCCTCTAATACAAACTCCCTTCCCCAAAACGCTCTTAGTTGTGGGGTAGGAAAAAATGACAGATTCAGATGAGAAGCAAATTTGATAGAGGAAACAACAGAGAGGACAATATTCCTCTCCTACAGCACCAAGTCCTGATCAAAATCTGTTCTCCCACAATCCAACAATTACTCTTTTATCTTCAAGGAAACATCAGGAACTATGATCACAAATCTTCTGAACCACACGTAATTTGGCCCCGAGTTGTTTTAGTGTGAGCATTCAGTCTAAGAACTTGGGTAGTTCTTAATAAATGTAGCTTAATCCTGACTGCCGGCCCATGCTTTATGTGGCAAACATGATTGCCACAAGTATGCTAATGTTACGCTGGTGTTCCCACAGTACATACATAAAGTGCTGATATTACACACACCTTTTCAGCTATCCATGTACCTGGTTGGAGAAGCCTGAGTCAACTGCGGTTCTCAAGAACATGTACATGGTGTTGAAAAGTTTATGTTACCTGAACATTAGGTGTTTGCTACTGCAAATGCTGATACAATATCAGGATACTCACGACAACTGGATCTGCCATGTAAAGCATCTCATTTCAAGTGAAAATGCTGCTACAATTAACATCTTGTTTAAGAAGTTACGTTTTTGACCTCCCTTGGCGAATTCCAGAAAGATCTGGACTTCAGTGCTCCCCATTTGGACTGCCAAAATCACAGAGTTCAAGCTACAAGAATAAACCTTATGCCTTGCTGCCTGATCTCTGTGATGAAGAATTCATATAGACATACCAAATGAAAGGCACGAAACCCACATGGTGTGCATTTTATTTAGAAATATTTGCCAGTTATAGCAGGACAATGTGGAAGGGAGATGGCCAACCCAGAAGAAGCACCGTAAGAAGTTTTCAAAGCTCTCCCACTTGCAAACAAACCAAACTTAATATAAAGGCAGTAATGAGCTTGTGCTAACACTGACTTTCCACCCACACCCTTGTTTACCTCTCAGTGTAGTTGGTCTGCTTCCGGCAGGGGACAGTATTACGGATGCACACTCCTGTGTTTGGATCTGTGTTCTCCACAATCACGAAGGGCCTCTCCTCGAGGGTAGCCACTGTGAGGTGGCGATTGTCTGCCATAGGCTGTAGGAAAGATCCATAGCGCGGCCACACTGGATAGTTCATCTGGATGATCCCCTTCTCCCATTTCCCTACCTGGATAGTAGTGGAGGATAAGAAATACTTTAAAACCATGTAAGAACTGCCCTCCGCTATTGACCTATCTTTGTCATCCAAACTGTGTCATCTCAAATGGTAAGTTACTCCGAGTGAATGCTTATGATGGGGGAAGAAGACTCTAAGAAGAGCCAAATCTCCTTATGGCTTTACAGGTCAAAGAAAACCAGCACTGTGAAATATTGCCCAGAAGGCTACAGGAAGCTAATACAAACCCTTGGAACAGCTAGGGCTGCTACTGTAGCCTTTGTCCAGTCTGCACAAAAACACCTGCAACCACCAGACAATCATAACCAAGAGCAATTTGCCACACAAGTCAATAATAACAGGTCAATGGGCAATCTGAGACCGTTTACAATGAGTCTGTTCTGTTCATACACGTAAGACAGATGTTTGTTTCTTTCCCTCTGATTGAATGAAGACCGTTTGAGGACTCAAGCTCCTTTTGCAATTGGTTTTTAGGAGATATTGCTTTTTGAGGGGGGAGAAAAAAAGATTTTGTGATATTAGCTTTATACCTGCTGGGAAGGACTAAACAGAAATTGGCTAGATATAATATTTACAGAGATTGAACATAAACTGGCTATCACCCCAGGCAGAAAGAATTTGGGTTTACAATGGAGCAATGGGCGATAAGCTTTGCTTTGGTTTTATAGCATTTGCCCAGCGCCAGCCACTAGTCGGAACGCACACTACCCTGCTGCTAACCCCAGGTCTTCTGCTCCCCATCTGCTACCTCTTTCGTAGCCCTGGATACTGGGGAATTGCAGCCAACAGCTGACTCATGCCTTTTTCAGAAAGCTTGTAGGCTGGCACTGGAACTGTTTGCCTGGAGGAACGGGACCCCTATTCCTTGTCATGTCCATGAGTAAGGAGTTTACTGCAAAATGAAGTGCCCGTTCCACACAAACATGCACTGAAAACAAGGACAGATCTGGCTCTTCTAAATCATGCTTTCGCTGTCCTCATTATGAATACATAACGGTGCATGTATAATGAGTGAGAATCAAGATTTCTGCAAGATCAAAATTGGGGAAAAAGTCAGGGACATTATACAGCAATAATATCGGGTTCTGCAGTGCTGGAGTGTCCTGAACTAAGAAAGAAGAAAAAAAGTTGGTTTTTATACCCCGATTTTCTCTACCTTTAAGGAGACTCAAACCAGCTTACAATTGCCTTCCCTTCCTCTCCCTACAACAGACACCTTGTGAGGTAGGTGGTGCTGAGAGAGTTCAGAGAGAACTGTGACTAGTCCAAGGTCACCCAGCAGGCTTCATGTGGAGGAGTGGGGAATCAAACCCGGTTCTCCAGATAGAGTCCTCCGCTCTTAACCACTATACCACACTGGCTCTCACTAAAGTAATGGTAATTTTGCTGAAATTAGGTCGTCGTTATTTCATTTCATTTTTCATTTATTTATATTTCATATACTGCACCAACAAAAGTTATATATAATAGCTAATGATGAACATGGAACCAGAACGTGGATCAAACAATCTGAACAAGGGGACATGTTCAGATGGAGGGTTTTCCCACAAACCTGAGAAAATCCAAGAGTTTTTAAAAATGGAGGAAGGGAACCCAAAACTAGGCTTCGAGGGAAAAAAGAGATATCTCACAGCACAGCAGTGTAAGATTTCAACTGGCCTTGCTGGGTGGAAAAAGTAGAAGGGAGCTAGTGGTGTGGTATCTAGGGGCAATGCAGATGGTAGTGGTCCAGAGAAGAAGATGGGTGGGCAAATATAAGGTCGGCAAGCGGTGGCAGCTAACGTTAGAACAGGCGGGTGGCAGCTGCTGCTGTTGCCGGGGGGGGGGATGGGTAGGGGAGAAAAACCTGGGCAGGTGCGCAAGGCAGCCAGCAGCAGCTTGGAGAAGATAGCCAGAGAAAGAAGACTGACATGCAGCGGAGGCTGGGGCAGGTGAAGGTGGGTAGAGAAAGAAGGTCAGCATTGTGGGATTGCCTGGCAACAAAGGAACCAGAGGCTTGGCCTTAGAAAGTGCAGCATGGTTAGGGTTGCCAGGTCCCTCTTTGCCACTGGCGGAGGTTTTGGGGGCAGAGCCTGAGGAGGACGGGGTTTGGGGAAGGGAGGGACTTCAATGCCATAGAATCCAATTGGTAAAGCGGCTATTTTCTCTCTATATATAATCCATCATACAAAATAATGAAACAGTGGGTGATGTAAACAATATATTTATATCATGAACTGCAAGGTTGAGGTCGGATAAAATTGAATATATAGTCTGAAGAAGCCATCGAAACAAGATAGAACTGGAATCTTGTCATAAAGGGGCTTTTGCCCAAGTATTTAGAAATGCATAGCTGGTTCTAGCAGCAATATTTCTAAAAAGGAGTGTGTCTGATTGGCCAGCAACGGTCAGCTGATCACAGAAGCAAGTGCATCTCCTTGGCAAGTGCATCTTCTTGGTGTTTTGCGGTGCATAGGATCCACGCAGCTGGAAGAAATCTGTCCTTGGCAAATCACACAACAATACAGTGGATTACAACACTATTGGAAGTTTGGTCCACAGGACTATATGGGACTTTGACAACATAGGATCTCGCTGGGCGTAGGGGAATCTTTGTGCGTGTATACGTTGTTCAATAGTCTTGCAAATAGTAAAACAGTCATCTTGCTATTGTTTACATCACCCACTGTTTCATTATTTTGTATGAAGGATTATCTGGTTTCTATTGTATAATTAAGATAGTACCTCAAGAGTAGTAAAATTGCATGTAAATTAATCAGTGGTTGCGTACTGATATTCTTACCTTAGTGGTTTTTTGCACAACCTTCCTTCAGTACCTGGTGGTTGGCAACCCTAAGCATGATAGCTGGTTATGGTGGGGAAGGAACAACAGAGGTGGGAAGGGAGAAGGAAGAATTCTGGAATTTGAAATGGTAGACAAAATGGCAATGGGAGTAATCTAGAAGGGATAGATTAGGGGCTAGCATGGGAGGATGGGACTTCCTTCCCCATGAGTCTCATGGGTCACCTGCTTGTAAAATATTAATTGATCAAAGTTGACCTTTGATTAAATATAAATCTCTTGTGGCTAACCCTCCCCCACCCCAGAGATAACTAAACATCGTATGTTGCAGCAGCTCAATGCAATGCTGAGATGCGACTCAAAGATTAGAAACAAAAGGATTGGAAATGTCAAACAAAAAACAGGGTACTAATGGTGCAATTGTAAAGAGTTATGTGTTTCTGACTCCATTGTCGTCAGTAGACAGAATGGTGTAATTCCACTGTTACTGCTGAAAAGAACCAAGAAGACCAAACATGATCTGTGACATTTGGATGTCAATAAACTTAGAATATTAATTACCTTGATAAGCCTTTCAAATGTTCTACAGTCTAAATTAGGGTTGTAAACATTTAAGGTTCACTACCAGGTGTTTTTCATTACTGAGACATGAAATGCCATGTGAAATTAGGGTTTTCCATATTTATTTTTTTTCAAAATAGCAATGGCATCAAGGTTTAATTTGAGGCAGGCAAACTAGATAATTCAAACTGTACCTTTCAAACTTGCTCTAGATTTTGTTCACAAAAGAAATGCTACTGTTATTAAGAGACTATTAAGTGAGGAAAAAGTCACTGTACTTTGGAGAGGTAAATTTGTTTCCTTCTTTACCATAAGGCAGGGCTCCCCTACCTGGCACATATGGGTGTCATGACACCTGACAGTACTTTCCTGGCACGAAGCAAACTTTGCAGAAAGCAGCGGAGCTTGTTATCAGCTGCCATTAGGGTTGCCAACCTCCAGATACCAGCTGGACATCTCCTGCTATTACAACTGATCTCCAGCAGATAGAGAGCAGTTCACCTGGAGAAAATGGCCACTTTGGCCATTGGACTCTATAGCATTGAAGTCCCTCCCCTCCCCAAACCCCACCCTCCTCAAGCTCCACCCCAAAAACCTCCCACTGGTGGCGAAAAGGAACCTGGCAACCCTAGCTGCCATCATTCAAATGAAAGGGTTTTTCACAGCTGCAGCCACTGGGGGATCAGAAGGACTGGTAAAGAATAGGGCTTGTGGTTCCATTCCTCCTTCAGGCTTTTCTTCATTTTATTACCCCTTCTCTTTCATCCTTCCTGTCCTTGAGCTTGTCCTCCAAATCCAATGGATTTGAGCTTGTCTTCATTTCATTTAATTCTTCTTCTGCAATTCTTTCGGGCAAAGTGAAGAAGGAGGTATTGTGTTTGGTTCTCCCTCCTATGGCAGTAGGGTTGCCAACTCTGGATTGGGAATTTCCTGGAAATTTGGGGTGGAGCGTGAGCAGGGCAGAGTTTGGGAAGGGACCTCAGCAGGGTATAATGTTATACAGCCCACCTTCCAAAGTAGCTGTTTTCTCCAGTGGAGCTGACTACTGTCATCCTGAGGTCTGTTATAATTCCAGGACACCTCCAGCCTCCACCTGGAGGTTGGCAACCCTATGTGGCAGCCATTTTGGGTTTGGCTCTGCCTCCTGTGGCAGCCACTTTGGGGTAGCACTGATCACCCCCTCTCAAAATCCCAAATGTGCCTTTCAGGCTCAGAAGGGTTGCAAACCCCTGCCACGAGGCATTTCTCCTCACTTCTTCACTGAAAGATTGGGAGAACTGATCACACATCTAACCATCGCAAATGCAATCGTATTTGGACTGTGTGCCTAGGACTGTGCTGTTCTTAACTAAGCAGTAGTAAAAACTGATATGACACACAGGAGAGCATTTTGACAACTAAAGATGATCATATGATAAATAAAAAGAGTCAACAGAAAACATTTATGGAAGTTGCAGGGTTTCTTAATTAACACCAATATTATTCCACTGATAGCATTTACCTTTTCCAGAGCAGTTTATGGCAGTCTTCCAGACAGAGGGGGAATCCTGAGCAGAGATATTTAGTAAGACACATTTATCGAATAGGACCCATGACTAGGGTTGCCAGCTCTGCACTGGGAAATACCTGGAGATTTGGGGGGTGGAGCCTAAGGGCAGGGTTTGGGAAGGGAAGGGACTTCACTGCCATGAAGTCTACCTTCCAAAGCAGCCATTTTCTCCTGATGAAGTGATCTGTCACCTGGAGATCAGCTGTAATAGTGGGAGATCTCCAGATAACACCTGGAGGTTGGCAACCCTACCCATGACACACTCTCACCCCAATACACATATGTGATGAGATGTTTAGCCTTCCTAAGTGATTGGCTGTCTTCCTTAAGGTACTGCCACTTGAAAGACCGGAAAAAATTAGCGAGGGCTTAAACATCCAGCTGCAAGGAGAAAGGCACACGAGCGATGTTTCACTTAACCAAAGTAGTATTTGGTTATATGAATGGACTCCAACACAGCCAAGCTGAGGCTGTGGCTCAAATGCCTCAGGCAGTCAGAATATTCTTATACGGCCAGATGAATGGCATAGATCAACTGCCTCAATCTTCTGGAACATGCTGGTACAACTGAACATATGGTACAACTCAAGAACCTATGCATACCAGAACCTAACAGGTAAAAAAACAAGCCAAGGCAAATCAGCTCTCTTACTTCAAGGGGCCACAAATTAACACTGAGTATAGGAAATGTGTGGACCAGACCAAAGCATAAGACTTGGACACTGAATGTGAATATGAATATCTATATGGATATCAATTAAACATTCAATGCTTGAGTCAGGTAATATATACAATGCTCTATTTCTTGCACCTTCTACCTGTGAAGTGGGCACTTTGGGAAGCCCCAGTACTATGCCATAGTTTTATTTAAAAACAATGCTATTTCTGGATACCAACATGCTAATCCTTAGATTCCATATTTCCAACTTTCCATCTATTATTTGCACCTTGTTCCTCCCCACCACAGAGCAGAGACAAGTATCACTGGTCCATGCACTAAAGCCAGTATCACCTTCAGAAAATGCTTAAGTCCACCAGTGTCATGCCCTTCCAGGGCGCCCCTGTGTGGCGGTCTGCCAGGGTTTGCCTCAAGACCCTTTTAGCCTCTGGCATCACTGGCCTCAGATTGGGGGGGGGTGTTCAGCCACACAATCGCCTCCTCCCTGCCAGCACACAGAGACAGCCTCGCACCTTGGCTGTCCTGCCGCTCTCACACTCCGACCAGCCTCCCCTTATATACCCTTTACTCTTCCCTCCCCCTCCCACATGTTCCCCTGGGCAACGCCCCTACCCAGAGCCTTAAAGGTAAAGGTCCCCTGTGAAAGCAACGGGTCATTCCTGACCATGGGGCGATGTCACATCCCAACGTTTACTAGGCAGACTTTGTTTACAGGGTGGTTTGCCAGTGCCTTCCCCAGTCATCTCCCCTTTACCCCCAGCAAGCTGAGTATTCATTTTACTGACCTCGGAAGGATGGATGGCTGAATCAACCTCGAGCCGGCTATCTGAAACCGACTTCTGTCAGGATCGAACTCAGGTCGTAAGCAGAGCTTTTGACTGCAGTACTGAAGCTTACCACTCTGTGCCAAGGGACTCTTTTTACCCAGAGCCTTAAAGGGCCCTTACTGGCCGTTCGGCCCTCCTCCGTTCCCTCGCCCGTCCACTCCTCTCCCACTACTCAGCTGGCCTGGAGTCTCGCCCCTCCTCCAGCTGATCAGCGGCCGGGAGGAGTGCCATGTGCGCCGTCTTGTCCGCTGCCTGTCAGGTGGCAGCGTTTTTGTCAGTGCGTGGGCAGGCTCCCTCTAACTGGCCCAGCTGATTGTCAGGGACCTCTTTGCACCTGCCACACTGTGACAGCGGAGGTGGCGCTTCTCCTTTCCAGCTCACTTTGACCTGGCGTCCCCCTTTTGGGCCAGGTAAGTCAGCCCCGCCTGTGGCTTCTCCCTGGAGAGAGGGGGAAGGGGTTTTCGGCTGTCCGGATAGGGGGTTGGGGCGTGCTCTTGTGACAACCAGTGGGTATTATAGGTACAGCAACAAGGGAACCAATACTGGAAGCAGACTATATTAAGACAACTCAATTTGAGTTCATGTCAATAGGGCTTTTTCCATTTGGTTTCAAAACCTAAAGAATATGATTTATTGCCAAGTCATCACAGTTGTCTACAAGGTCTTTTAGAACTACATCTCAAAGATATAACTTGTTTAAATGAATTTGCCTTCCTATAATTTGGCCAGTTATTAATTTAATTCAATTCCATGCGAGTGAAAGAAAACTACAAAGCGCTCTTGCGCAAACAAGGACATGTCAGTGCACTTGTCCAACTGAGTTACGTGCCCTGTAGCATGTGATATTTTACCAAGGCATTGCAAATTAAATAAATTAGTTGTATAACACTGAATAAATGAATCTGGAATTTCATTTCATGGTCTTTCAATTTGTTTATGAAACGAAACTAAATTGCCATGCAGATTTGGAAAAAAAAACACAACGCTCTCTACACAGCTCTATCAGTCAGTTGAACCGTCACATTGACAGCAGGAGCAGGAAAGCTAATGAGCATACTGGAAAGGACAGGCAAAGTGGTAGCTGGGGACATCCAATTCTTAAGTTTACAGCTCAACCTTTTACTTTCTTCTTTCTTTTATCTTATCCCCTCTTCCTTCTGCTATGTCGATACATGACCCATGAAGCTGAGCCAGACCACTGTTCAGTATTGTCTGCTCTGATCAGCAGTGGCTCTCTAGGGTCTCATGTAGAGAAGAGGAAGAAGAAGAGTTGGTTTTTTATATGCCGACTCTATCACTTAACGATCAAACTGGCTTACAATCACCTTCCCTCCCCCTTCCCACAACAGACACCCTGTGAGGGCGGTGGGGCTGAGAGAGTGTGATTGGCCCAAGGTCACCCAGCTGGCTTCATGTGTAGGAGTGGGGAAACCAACCCAGTTCTCCAGATTAGAGTCCACCGCTCCAAACCACTGCTCTTAATCACTACACCACACTGGCTCTTTCCCATCACCTGGAGGTCTTTTCTATCACCTGGAGATGCTGGGGATTGAACCAGGGATCTTCTCAATGCAATGCAGATGAGCTACTGAGTCATGGCCAATCCCCACGGCATACATCACCCAAAAATCCTAAAGGCAGGGAATCTGAGGCTTGAACTACGGAGAATCACAACTGCAGATTGTGGAAGGAGTGTTCTGCTGTGGCCCTGCCTGTACACACAGACAAGACAATGAAAAGAAGGAACAAGAAGCCCTTACCATCTTCCAGAGCCGATGCCGGTTCAGCGAAATCACTATCATGGTGGGCCTGATCAAGTAGCCGCCTTCATTGAAAGAGAAATCCCTCTGCTCCCAAGTCACGTTGAGCAAATGCCTGTTGAGAGGAAATGAAAAAGGACTGCTGAGGGGAAAGTGGTAAGCCTTTGATTGCCTGGGTTCTCAAGTATAATACACTCAGCTCTTCCTTTGATAGGCAAGTGTTTCTCATCAGTCTCTCCCATGCTGATGAGCTTGATAATTTCACAGGGAGACTGCTAAAATTCATTTTTTTTAGCACCATAGTTCTGCCTGTGCTGATCCTGCTAGCTAGTGGTTTTCAGCCTTTCCAGACCAAGGGTCCACTGATCTGAAAGCATGTGACATTGGGATCACACAACAGAAAGAGGGGAAACCAGAGTTATGACCTCATGGTTATCAGGACCAGCACTGTTGTCAACAGACCAAGATAACCAGGACAAGTAACATAAGACAAGGATCAGGAGGTGTATCACAAGGGTACATGGCTAAAGCATAGGAAACGACATTCACCAAAAACCTTTCTGTAACTTTAAGCCCCTTCACCAGCTTCTGTTGCCCAAGGTCATCTGCAACCCATTTCCAAAATATGCAATCAAGACACACCAGTTTTTGTGAGCCAAAATACAAGAGGTAGGATCCCGCAAGTGATTTCCACAAATGGAGAGGGAAGGCTGTTTTCTCTGACTCCCCCATCTCACTGCAGATCTCCATTTTCCTCCATGCTTTTTCTAGGGTCCCCGGTCTCCTAGGAGCACAATTGGAGTGGCATATTGGGGCTGCAGTGAGAGGGGGGAGGCAAAGAAGGTCCATTTGTGCCAGTGGAAATCCTTTCTGGCAATGGAAGCGTTCCACAATAGTCCAAGCAACAGTCTGAGTTCCATGTAATTTTCCACGGATTTTTGGAGGGGTAGAAGAAGAAGAGTTGGTTTTTATATGCCGGCTTTCTCTACCACTTAAGGAAGAATCAAACCGGTTTACAACCACCTTCCCCTCCCCTCCCCTCCCCACCCCACCCCACCCCACAACAGACACCCTGTGAGGTAGATGGGGCTAAGAGAGCTCTAAGAGAACTGTGACTGGCCCAAGGTCACCCAGCTGGGTTCATGTGGAGGAGCGGGGAAACAAATCCAGTTCACCAGATTAGCGTCCGCCACGCATGTGGAGGAGTGGGGAATCAAACCAGGTTCTACAGATCAGAGTCCACCGCTCCAAGGTGAGGTGCTTTCTCAGCTGGCTGATGTCTCCTCAAAATCCCCTCTTGTCCTATTCCGCTTTATAGGGGACAAGATACAGGGACAGGTATCTTATCCCCTTGAAGGGACAAAAGCAAGTCAGAAAGCATGTTTGAGAGGCAAAATTACAGACAAGGGGAAAAAATTAATCACCCTTTGTCTACCTGCTTTTCCTCCACCACAGATTGCAGCCTGCAGTGACTGCTGTCCTTTAAAAAAAACAAAAAACTTGGAACATTACACAAGAGGTGAGTCAGCGTGATACATAATTTGACCATGGGATACACAATTAAGTGAGATGGATAGCACCATGTCCAACATCCTTGGGCTTTTCCAATCCCAATCTTCACGCACTCATTAATCGATAGGTGAGAATAGAAGCAGTCTTCCAGCATGAACTTTGTACCTCCCACCCCGCCGAGTAATGAAGTGCCTCCTTCAAAATGTGAACACCTAATGGATTAAGCCCCCATTAATTAAAAGAGAATGCAGAGAGGCAAAGACAAAATGGTCAGTGTTATGTGGCGTAGCTGTCTAGCACAAAGCGCACCCGTCCCAGAAAAGTCTATTATGCTTTACATGGAGAGCCCCGAAGATGATGATCATTCTTTCTCCAAAACAACTCCAAAACATATTCAAATGGATTCTGTCATCCAAGAGATTCTAAGGGTGCTACAACCATACTTTGGATCCTCAAACTGCTCCTCTAGTCCCACCACCATTGACTTGCAGATGGGTTATACTCACAGAGTACTTTCAGGATTATGCTACTACCCACCAGTACCCTAGAGTTACAGAACCACAGGTTAGAGCTGTTGTTATATGACTGTCACACTCCAAAAGTATTCATTACAACCTGGAAGTTAAAAAAATGTTTAACACAATCAACTTCTTCCTACTTTTCAGTTTTGTTTGGTTTCTGGCTCATGTCACATGCGCCTGACTTTGCACTGCAGGTCTGGGTTGCTTCCCACATTACAGAAGTAACAAGCCCGGCGCATGTGATGTGTGAACTGACATGCAATTATATTTATTTTATCAGAATAAAGTGCTGGTAGAAGGCATGGCCAGCTGTGGCTCTTTACATATGGTGAAATTAATACATGTACCTGTCTCACATATTATGGAGTTGATCATTAGGGCTGTGCTGCATTTCAAAGATGGAAATTTTCAGCATAAAGTATACCAGTACCCAGCGTGGTGTAGTGGTTAGGAGCAGTGGACTCTAATCTGGTGAACCGGGTTTGTTTCCCCACTCCTACACATGAAGCCTGCTGGGTGACCTAGGCTAGTCACAGTTCTCTCTGATCTCTCTCAGCCCCACCTAACTCACAAGATGTCTCTTGTGGGGAAGGGAAGAGAAGGCAATTGTAAACCACTCTGAGACTCCTTAAAGGAAGAGAAAAACTTGGTATAAAAACCAACTCTTCTGCTCCGCGAGGGTTTTTTTTAGTAGCTATTCACTGCTCTAGCCTGTCTCTGCACCAATTCTTCCCATCAAGGTTCACTTTTTACATGTCATCACAACCAATAAGGGATCATGTAGTGAGTTTGGTGGCTTCATGGTGACATACAGACACACAGACTTGGCTATTTGGTAATGACAGTCAGCTCTCATATTGTCCTCACTCTGGAAGAGCGAGAAGGAGCAAGTCTTGGGCTGCTTCCACACTGTGATTTTTTGGGGAGCTGCAACACAACATTGTGCTCTTTCCAAACATGGCTCCTGGGACTCCTCCTTTTTGGTCATAGCAATAAAAACCTCCTTTGCTCTGACTTAAAGGGGACACAAGCCAACTACAGACAGAAACTGTATTAAAGCTCTGCCTGTAGCCCATCCATAAAGGGAGCAGAGCAAGATACCGCTCAAGTCAGCTCTTTAGTGCCAATATGACAAGGAGGGTGGGTAGGGGGAGGTGGCACCAGCAGTGAGCAGCACAGAGGCAGTGTGTAGATGCCATCCACACACCCATCACGTACGCTACTGCTTTCACCATGGAGGTGGCTTTCCCACCAACACCACCCCGTGGAACCCACCCCTGTTGCAGAGGCAGGAACAAGGTTCCTTGTCTTGCTGTGCTGCACGGATACAGTAGTTTCATTGCTATGCAAATCCACCAGCATTGCACAGCAAAGGAAAGAATGCTGGTTCCCCAATATCCCACAAAGGATTGACAAAATACGGAGGGCCCTTCTTTTTTGTAGAGCTTCCACTACAGGTTGGGAAATTCCTGGAGATTTGGGGGTAGAGCCTGGAGGTGGCAGGTAGGGCTGTCAATTTGGTTCGGTCCGAACTGAAAATCAACCGAATTTCCCCTGATTCGGTGATTTTCAGTTCGGACGGATCCGAACTCAAATCTGGCGGGCAACCGGGGGGGCCGAATTCAGCGAGTTCGGGAGTTCGCGAATAAATTCGGCCAATTCGGCCCCCCCTTCAGGGCAGCCCGCTGAAAGGCGCCGGCTGCCCTTTAAACTGATCTGCGCCTCCCAGCTGGGAGGCTCAGATCAGTTTAAAGGGCAGCCCGCCTCCCTTCAGCGGGCTCCGCTGAAGGGGGGCGGGCTGCCCTTTAAACTGATCTGCGCCTCCCGGCCGGGAGGCGCAGATGAGTTTAAAGGGCAGCCGCGCCTCTCCAGCGGGCTCCGCTGCAGAGGCGCGGCTGTCATTTAAAGTCATCTGAGCCTCCCGCCCGGGAGGCTCAGATGAGTTTAAAGGGCAGCCCCCCCCCCCTTCACGGCAGCCCGCTGAAGGGAGGCGGGCTGTCCTTTAAACTCATCTGTGCCTCCCGGCCGAGAGGCGCAGATGAGTTTAAAGGGCAGCCGCGCCTCTCCAGCGGGCTCCGCTGGAGAGGCGCGGCTGTCATTTAAAGTCATCTGAGCCTCCCGCCCGGGAGGCTCAGATGAGTTTAAAGGGCAGCCGC
The DNA here is from genome assembly GCF_029931775.1 of Euleptes europaea. Taxonomy (NCBI): domain Eukaryota; kingdom Metazoa; phylum Chordata; class Lepidosauria; order Squamata; family Sphaerodactylidae; genus Euleptes; species Euleptes europaea. Next base: position 129,181,714 of record NC_079312.1, on the reverse strand, counting down.
GCCTCTCCAGCGGGCTCCGCTGCAGAGGCGCGGCTGTCATATAAAGTCATCTGAGCCTCCCGCCCGGGAGGCTCAGATGAGTTTAAAGGGCAGCCCCCCCCCTTCACGGGAGCCCGCTGAAGGGAGGCGGGCTGTCATTTAAACTCATCTGTGCCTCCCGGCCGGGAGGCACAGATGAGTTTAAATGACAGCCCACCCCCCTTCACAGGAGCCCGCTGAAGGGAGGCGGGCTGTCCTTTAAACTCATCTGTGCCTCCCGCCCGGGAGGCTCAGATGAGTTTAAAGGGCAGCCGCGCCTCTCCAGCGGGCTCCGCTGCAGAGGCGCGGCTGTCATTTAAAGTCATCTGAGCCTCCCGCCCGGGAGGCTCAGATGAGTTTAAAGGGCAGCCCCCCCCCTTCACGGCAGCCCGCTGAAGGGAGGCGGGCTGTCGTTTAAACTCATCTGTGCCTCCCGGCCGGGAGGCACAGATGAGTTTAAAGGGCAGCCGCGCCTCTCCAGCGGGCTCCGCTGGAGAGGCGCGGCTGTCATTTAAAGTCATCTGAGCCTCCCAGCTGGGAGGCTCAGATGAGTTTAAATGACAGCCCGCGCCTCTCCAGCGGAGCCCGCTGAAGGGGGGCGGGCTGCCCTTTAAACTGATCTGCGCCTCTCAGCTGGGAGGCTCAGATCAGTTTAAAGGGCCCCCGCGCGCCTTCAGGGAATCCCTGAAGGCGCGCTTCGGCCGAATTTTCCCCCGAACTCCGGATCCCCCCGAATTACCGGGGATCCGAAGCGGGGGAGTTCGGACTTCGGACCGTACCGACCCCACAAGGGTCAAATTCGGCCGAATCCGAACTGTACCGAATTTTTTTTTTTTTGACAGCCCTAGTGGCAGGTTTTGAGAGGGGAAGGATCTCATTAGTAGGCTTGGCAACTGCCCAGTGGGGGCAGGCAAAAGCCTGCCAATCCAACAGGCTGCCCACCACCCCTCAGCTGGTTGGAAGGTGGAAGAGGGCTGGGGGGGGCGCTATTGGGGCACGCACAACCCATGCGACACGCCGACATCACTTCCAGGTTTATCCAGAAGCGACGCATACTAGCAATAGAGTTTCGTAGGCAATAGCTAGAGTGTCCTCATTGATTCCAAGTAAACCCATGATGTTGGTGCGTCATGTGGGTTGTGCTCCCCAATTGTGCCTCCCCGCCCCCGGTGGCTATGCCCTCACAAAGCTCCTGCCAGTGGCCAAGAGCGACCTGGCAACCCTACTCATTGGGGTATAATGCCATAGATCCCACCCTCCAAAGCAGTCACTTTCTCCAGGGGAACTGAATTCTGTTGTCTGGAAGTCAGTTCTAATTCCAGGAGATCTTCACACCCCACCTGGACATTAGCAACCTTACTTTTGTGGGGCAGAAAGATTCATGAAAAGTCCCATTCTGTATTAGCAGTATTCACTGTGAAATCACAAGCTGAATTTCCAGCATGCTCACCGATTGCTTACATTTACCCCTAGTTATTCTTACTTTCTTCCCTTGTATTCTTTCCATTTGTTGTCCATCCCACTAGGAAAACTGTGGTAAGCTTCACTATAGCAGTGGCTATAAACAACAGAGCCTGCTGGGAAAGGTAGTAGAGTAGGACAGGAGACTAGAAGTTAGAAGTGTGTTCTGGCCTGGGCCTAGTCTGCCTTACTGAATGATGCTACCAATATATAAAGAAGGGAGTGGTACCTGAATAGGGTTGCCAAGTCCCTCTTTACCACTGGTGGGATAATTTGGGGGTGGAGCCTGAGGAGGGCGGGGTTTGGGGAGGGACTTCAATGCCATAGAGTCCAATTGCCAAAGCAGCCATTTTCTCCAGGGGAACTGATCTCTATTGGCTGGCGATCAGTTGTAATAGCAGGAGATCTCCAGCTAGTACCTGGCAGTTGGCAACCCTATACCTGAACATAAACCAATAGAAACCAATACCTCTGTAAGTCTATTTTATATACATTAATTAATGGTTAACTCCATTATATATATAAGCTTTTGTACAGATATTGTAACATAAACAAATAAGCTTTTGACGAGGTTTTGTGATTTTTCCTTGTTTCACTTTTGCTTCCTCAGAACTCTGTTGCTTTAAATTTCACAGGAGAATCTTAGCTGCTTTTGAAGTCTTACTGATTCTTATTCCTGTTTTCCAAGCAAATATTCCATTAAATCTGACAGACCGTGCTGTTTTGGGCTCCATGCCTCTTTCTCTCTCTAGCAAAGGTCTGTCTATGTAATGGATTTAACCATTAATCAATGTATATAAAATAGACATATTTGTACAGTGGTATTGGTTTCTACTGCTTTACTGAATGATGCAGCAGTTGCTGTCAGGGTTGCCAGCCTCCAGGTGGGGTCTGGAGATCTCCTGCTATTACAACTGATCTCTAGATAATAGAGATCAGTTCTCTGGAGAAAATGGCCACTTTGGAAGGTGGATTTTATGGCATTGTACCCTGATGAGTTCCCTCCCCTCCTCAACCCCCACCCTGCCCAGGCTCCATCCCCCAAATCTCCAGGTATTTCCCAATCCAGAGCTGCCAACCCTAGTTGCTAGGCCTGTTTAAGAGTTACAATAAGCCTTGTTTGGAGTCTAAATTAGACTCAGATACAGCAAAAGTGTTCAGATTATAATTTTTTTAGGGCCGACCCTGGTCTTTCCTTTTTCCTTGAGTTATTCTATAAAATATCAGGATCACTGATTGCCCTGGACACCTGAAACTCCTGGCAAACTTCTCTGCCTATGTTCAAGACAGGAGAGTTCTGTTGCAGGATTTGGTGGCATATTCAGAATCCTGAGGTTTTTGCCTTTGATTTAATATAAAAGAGAAAATAAAATGGCGGAAGGGAGAAGCTTGAACAGGTTTAGCAAGTTTCTGATGAAAATTCAGAAAACAGTGCTTTGGAGCTTTATGCGTCAGAATATACGGGCCTTGAACACCTTCTTGCCTCTCCTGCCATGCTCTGATCAGCAGCATTCCTATTTGCTGCCACACATGGATTCTTCCCTTAGCTGTGGTTTCACATTGCCTTTCTTCTCCTCCAACCCTGACCATTCTGTCTAATATTTATGTAAATATGTTGGATCTGGAGAGTTCTGATGGTAGAATTTCAATCATTTCTAGGTACAGAATGTTCAACAGTACTGAATCCTAGGTCTACCATAGTTATTAAACCATGCCACCCAAGAGAGAAAATCTATAGGCTTCATTACATAAAATCACTGCAAATCGAATTTTAATTTCTCATGCATGCCTACAGCTAAGTGTTGAAATTGTGCTCCTTCATTGGCTGCAGCCTGTGCTGACCTGTAGAAAGTGTTGTTTGTAGGACTACTGGGAGGTGTCCTGCAGTCTCTTCCCACCATAGGGAGGTTGCCGTAGGTCTTGAAATAGCTCTCTGCTCCCAGGGCGATGATAGCCACACCATCCTGGACCTTCTGCCTTAAGCTCATTTTCCAGTTCTCGGTGACCACACTGATGAGGCCAATAGGAAAAGAATTGGGTGGGACATCCATGTTCCCCACAGCCAAGCTAGGCACAATCCAGACATAGCCAGGTCCAATCAAGCCAACTTGCTCTGCCACTTGGAAGAGATATTCTGCCTCCTCCCGTGAGCAGTACACAATCATCACCTGAGCATCTATCTGACGCAGCAACCGCTGCATTCTAGTATCACTCCCATCCTGACTCATCTCAAAGGTCAGGGGTTCCTGCATCTCCCAGCCAAAATAGCTGGCATCTGTGAAGGACCGTATCACATCCAGAAAGACGTTGTATCCTGGGTATAGGCTGGTGATAACAACAAAGGAGCTCCAATCATACTCCTCCAAGACTTTGAAGATCACCTGGATCTGCTGCTCGATTGAGGCACCCAACTGTAAAAATGCAGAGCCGGGTTCCTGCAAGAGGGGGAAAAAATGAATTAACAAGTAGAACTGTATGAACAGTTTTTTTAAAAAAAATAAAGAGTTTTAGCTTTTTAAAGCCACTTTCACAAATAGCCTTAATCTGCATGCCCTTTCCGATATAAGACTGGTTGCTACAGCATATAGCTAAGAGTCCAGAAACTGGGCTTTGGTTTCTTGCTTTGACACCTGTTCACCACATGAGATTGCTCAGCTCTGCAGAACCTATCCTGTGCCTCAAATCCATTTCCATTTGGAAATGGGAGGCACTTTCACCTCTATAACCCTTACGGCTATTCTGAACATAAAGTCTTTGGCTTGGATCCTCTGGAGTGTTTCAGTGGGATTTCCGCTCACAGAGCATGACTTTCTTGCCTCTCCCATCCTGCTGCAGCCCAAAATGCCTCCCAAATGCTGATCCTGGAGGAGGGGGGAAGCTAGAAGTTTGTGATCCGTGGGTGGAAACAACTTCTGCCCCTCTCTGATCCTGCATCAGGCACTCATGTCCTGTATCATCAGCAGTTCCTTCCAAGTTGAGTGTTCTATTTCCGGTTCCTAAATATCACTCCTGATACTATTTTTTTTCCTCACTACCATCTATCCCATGCTGTGCTGACATATTAACATACACAAAAAGCATGGATTGTTCGCTCAAACATCCATTGCACCGTTTTCAGAACAAATTAATGGAGAATGCCACAGACCAGTAATGAATTGGGAACCTTCATGTCCTTAGTTTTTCTAACACAACCTTTTGCACATTGTCCAACATTCAAAATTTCTTACACCTTGACAGTTTTTCTCACCAATTAGCCAAGACAATCAAGTCATACATTCTCACTCTCAATGTATCTATCATAATTTTTAATTCCTACAGTACCGAAATAAAAAGAAAAAAATTCACCTGCAGAATGTACTCTTTTAAACTCTCTGCTTCTCAGTCTATGCTTGCCCCCTATCCATATCACTCTTGCACCGGGTAATTCATCTCTTTGTTCCTATCTGCATCAGCAGTTCTTAATTTACAAACATTTACAAAACTTGCTTTTGCAGAAAGTCGTTCGGACATTCAGAAAGATTTTTCAAAGCAAGTTATGGTCATTTCCAAAAAACCCTTTTGTTTTTCTTTCAAAAGAGACATCCCATACAAAGAGTCAGTATGAAATAAATTGGTAGTGAGGATCTGTCTTGGCATCTGAGATTCCAACAGGTGCTGTGCAAATTAAAAAGCATAGGATGTTCATTTAGAAGAAGATAAAATATTCCTACAGCAACTAACTGCAGTCATGAAGACTCAAGGAAATGAACAAAATATACAACTGTGATCCAACTTCGGTCAGCTCAGACTTTGAAGACTCTTCCTTGCAAAATGAGCAGTCCACTAGTTTAGACTCAAGGCATTCTACTGCTAGTCTGCTGGCTTTGCATCCTTGAGCACAGCACAGAAGACTTCCACAAGCAGGTGAGGGTACTAAAAGTCAGCACAGCCTTCAATGAATCCTAACCATTTTTTATTCCTACTGTCCACCCTTTTCTTACACTCAAACCCTACACATTCTAAGCATAAGGAAGGACACATTCATTCCAAAAACCTCAATATAGCCACTTCGGTGGAATTTACAAGGTACCACACTGCTGAATATGTCTGAACAATTGGTGCAGCCATGATAATACTCTGGAAAGTGGTGATGAAAAACTAGGCAAGTTCTGAAATTTAAGCTTTCTTTAATGGATGGCAGAATCCCAGGCCTTTATTTATCAACTTTCAGCTAGACTGGCATAAATCTTGAATTTGTACAAATTCTGCTTTGTGAAAATACTTAAATTCCCAGTTACTTTCACATATGAGTTATACTGCTAGCTTCTCTGGAGTGAGCTATCCATGTTTCATGTGAATGGGGTAGTTATTAACCTTCACCTCTCATGTTCCCTCAGATGGCTGCTGTTCTTAATCATACCGGGCACACAGGGACAAGCGCAAAGGAATCCATTAAGAGTGCCACTTGGGACAAGGCCACCGGAATTTCGCCATGCAAACTTCACAGATAACTGCCGTGACTGAAGCTAGCGGCTTAAGACTGATTAGTTCCACACTAGCCACTTAGCCTGGGATGGCTATTATTTGTTTATTCTTTTTAAACAGATAATCCAGACAATGTCATTGGCAACCCGTTCATTTAAGCATTTACCGCACTGTTGTTTTTCCATCTTTTTCATACCTGATTTGTGGTGGGTTTTTAGAATGCGATTGCAGTGTAAGTCCATCCCACATAGACAGGCAGCCCTGACCTGGATAGCCCCAGACTAGCCTGATCAAGCAGGGTTGGCCAATATTAGTATTTGGATGGGTGACCTCCAAGGAATACCAGAGTTGTCGCACATCTCCTGCCTTGAAAGCTCTACGGGGTCGCCATAAGTCAGCTGTGACTTGATGGCACACAAAAGAAATATGGACAACCAAAGCACTGCTTGTTTCTCAGTACTGCTGCCTCTTATGTTTTCTTCCCTTTCTTTCCTTCCATCAACCTTGAGCGAGTCACTGCCTCTCAGCCTAACTTACCTCACAAGGGCCTTGTTGTGAGGGGAAAAAGGAGGAAGGCAGAATGATGCTTTAAGTCACTTTTGTTTCCCATTGGGGACAAAAACGGACATAAATATTTAAATAAGTATACAAACAACTTCTTGTTTTTCTTGCACCTGACCAGGCTCCTATTCACCACCTCCCTCACTGTGGGAGGTGCAGCTAAAGATTATGCCATGATGATTTACAACAACAGTAAAATTAAAGGGAAAATGAGCAGCAAATTTGGATGGCTATAAAAGTGAAAAGCAGCATTAAGTCAACCATCACCCTAAAGCAACAGAATTCATGATTCCTCCACAAAAACTAGCCAAGCATGAAACAGAATAGGAAGCATGTAATTAGGATGCAAACAAAGAAAAAAGAAACTAAAAGATGCAGGGAAAAGTAGAACGCTTTGCTAAAACGGGTTTACTTCCAAGTAGACATATAGCGGGATCTTGCCTGTTGGGGTACATTTTTATGGTTAATATAGTGCTTATGGTTAATATAGTTAATATATAGGGAACCACTCTTTTGATTCTACTTTTACATGACTACAGAAAAGGAATCCTTCAGCCATGAAAAAAGGTAGGAGTGAGGAACCACCCACTCCATAAATGATGATTTATACTATCATTATTTTTAAAAAGTCTCCGTTCATGGTATAGAATATAAACCTATAAATTAATTATATCTCTAGTGACGTTTTAAATTAAAAATGTAAGAAGAGCAAGCTTTCCCCATCAATCATGATATTAGTCTTTGTTTAAAAAAATATGTTTATCCCACCTTTCTACCATAATAGGGCACTCAAGTCAGCTAACCCGTAAACAGTGAAATAAAATATTCAGATGCCCAGATCTAAAAGCTATGCAAACATTAAAATACATTAACAGATAAATATCAACATAACAAGTGAAAAATACAACATAAAAGTGTAGATAAACAGCATACAAAAAAATCTGCTTGTAAGAAAATAAAATGTCCAACAGTTGATCGGATTCAGTTACTGAGAATAGTGAAACAATTTAGCTTGAGTTTTTTGTTTGTTTTTTGGCCTTGCAACAAATGGGAAGCTGTACTATTTAATAATTATTTGGGGGAAATATCAGTTTTTCTAAAGAAAGTGATAATTTTTGGTCTGCTCTCTTCATAGCCTGATAGTGGCCAAAGTATCATTTTGAATGAAGTGTTCCCATATAAATAGATTAGGGGAAACCTGAGCCTGCTTTCACATGCATTAAAGAATTTCCAATTGCCTCCTGAAAAAGGTACACAGTGGATACTCAGAAAGTCTCCCTTGCGTGTGATCCATGCAGTACTTGTGACCTGCTACTAATGCATGTAACGGATGGGTGGCTGGGGGAGGATGGGGGGAATATGATATGGCCATTAGTGCATTAGCTTTCCCCTTGCACACATGAACAGTAGGTCAAAGGTGTCACTTGGGGGTACGTTGCTGAGATGTTCAAAGAAGCTAACTGATAAGGAGGCTTCAATAATGGGCACTGTCAGAACTGTTAAAGATAATCTATGGTTCTTTTTTTTTTTTTAAAAGCTTCCCAACAATCTAGTACATGCAGCACCATGAACAGCACCACTGCAGACTTGGGCTATGCTAAGCTGGCTCCTCCATCAGTATTGTGTGATTCACAATACATTGGCAAAGCAGAAGGAGATGTGACAAGGTACACGGGGCTGCTGCTAAAAATGGCAACCCTGTGTTGAGTTTCCCCTTCCACTTTCCCCTAATATGCAGTAATTGGAAAATGTGACAGGGCATCAACACATTATGCATTTCCTTGAAGTCATTCAGCAGCAGCCAGTGACAAGAAGCGCATTTCCATTACTCCGTGTTACAAGGAAGAGGAAAACAAACTTAACACATGTCTGGGTAGCTGTACGAAAGGAACATAACCCAGGTGCCACAAGTGCATATGTGAAACTGGCCATGTTGCAGTCTCTGTGGCATCTCCAATTCGTAAACAGTTCATCCAAAGCAGCTGATCACATAGAGGAACTTCCTGTCCACACAATGCCACAGACCTACACCTTAGGGCGTTTGTGATGGCATGGTGACAATAAAACCTCAAGTGACGGATTGTGATGAATGAATTGCTTGAAGGTAGAGGTAGCCACCACAGGAATCAATTTAAAGTCCCCTTTAAGGGGTGAGTGAATTAGCCACTGGCTCTTCTAGAAGGCAGGGTTTAATTTGGCAAGGCCCAGTAGCAATGTCTTGTTAAAAATCCGAAACCATTTCCACTGGAGAGACAGAACTCATCATTAGTCATCTGTGGACATTTCCCTGGATTATTCTATGGCACAAAAGTTGACATGAGCATGAGCATTAGCCGGGCCTGACAAAAGAGACAAGGCTGATCCAAGGGTGTCCTGATTGTTCCTAATCATGTCTTAAAGGGTCTTCCCTCAGATAAATATCACACATAACAATCCAGAGTCAGTTTCATACAAATAAACCAAATTGCAATGGCTGTGAACATGGCTAATAGTGAGAGGGGAAAACTTTGCACATTTTCCTACGAGCAGATGACAGTAACCACCACTGACAATCTGTGACAGGCAAGCAAACTAAAAATAATAGTCCAGTGCACACTCCACCTGTAAGAAACCAGAGTACCCCACAGCGGTCATTGCCATCTATTTGCATGTGCCCTGAGCAGATGATTTAAGATGCAAACACAGCTTGGCTGGGATAAAACATGGGACTGTATCCACCCTTGCCTGCCTGCCTGGGGCTCATCAAAATTCTTCTGAAGGGATGCAGGATGGCTTGTTCTTAACATTAGAATTCACTGCGCCAGAAAGACATGTTTAATTTCTTGGTATTCACTTACGCAACCAGACCAGAAGCATCTCTTATTGGCAAAGTTGCTGGCCATACACCTTCCTTCCCTCATGTGAACCAAGACATTCTGTTTTCTCTACTTCAGTAATACGGAAGACAGTTATTAGGCATTCTGTAATCGGAAGAGGTTTCTGATTTCCATTTTGCTGCCAAGACAATTTTAGTAGCAACAAACAAATGATAAACTCTCGGTTGAATTATGGGCTGAAAACCTATAGCTCCTATATCCATGACAAGAACCATTCAAGACCTAAAGAGCATAATGCTGATTGTCAAGACTTGAATCTTTATTTTTACATATGTTGCGACTTTTAGATTACTCCGTCATCGTAAGGAACTGCAGGGTAAAATGATTAAGAAAAATTAAACCGGAGTAGCATGTTGGCTGAATGCCTACAAAATTTAGCAGCAAGAGCAGGACCTGGGCCCCACATGATACCAGAATCATCTAGTCCTACCCTCTGCTAGGTCAGGTTGTGGATTAATGTATAAACACTCATCCACACCACACAACCAACTCCCTAGAAATTAATCCAAGCCAACAAATTTATAAGGTACCACAAGCAAAGGGGAGAAGCAAAGAAGGGACGAAAAAGGGACACCATGGCAGAGGAATCTACGGGCCTGCAAAAGCACAGCAAAACAATATAAATGGCTCTGCTGAATTGATACCAAGAACAAAGTGTGCCTTAAGCATCATGAGTTGATGCAGTGATCTTGCCTGATGTGCGGGCAGATCTTCAAACGATCTCCCTCTAATGCACCTGCCAAAACCAAGGACCAATGAACTGCCATTCTTAAAGATTTCAGTTCACCCAATTCTGAATGAAGGGGATACAGATTCTCTGAAAATGTGCTCTTTCTATAAGCAGACAGGAAGGAACCTTCCCAGCACCTCCAGCTTCTGTCACATGAGAACTAAAGATGTCTTGCCTGCTGACTTCAAGACTTTGCACAGCCTATGCTAAAGAACAGGACCCCCCACACTCCCTCACAAAGAAGTCATCTGGACCAATATGAATGAGGGTTTCCAAGTGTTATTTTTGCACTATTTTTGTGCCTTTTAGCAGATGCCTGGCATGGAGGAAATCAGCTGATATGACTTCTCCAATTGCTTTATCTCTACCCCAGAAAGTACTCACCTGCCACAGTCCTGCATCTCTGGCTGCTGTTCCAAACACAAGAACAAAGCCACTAAAAATGCTGGTATCCCTAACAAAAAGCTACCAGAAGGAGGTGAAAAGTTGACCCACCGTTACACCTGGCTGCCTACCAACTATAGTACCATGAGTGGGATCAGAACCACCACTCGCCATTAGGCAGAACCACAGCTCATACCTGAGCTGAAGCACCAGGAGATGCTGATGGAACATCCTCTGCTAGCTCAGCTTCCTGATGCCAAAGCTTTGTTCCTTGATTCCTTCCTGGCCTTGCAAATGTCACTACCTGCTTAACCCATTCCCTGCTGGAATTCCTACAACTTGAATAGGCTGGATGGATTCCCTTTCTCTGCCAGGTTCCCTGCTCATAATTCTGTCTGCCCACCTTGTTTGTTTCACTACCTGCATCTGTTGGTTTAATTGCCAAACTGGATGGAAGCCTGAACAGGTAGAAGTTGTCTAACAGGAGCCAGATATTTAGTAGGTATAAATTGCTACAGGATGATTGACAACATTAAGATAAGATACTTTTATAAATATCCTACCCTTCCCATTCCCAGCCCAATCATCCAGAACAACAAAGAGGTTTCACCTTGGGCGTCAGGACCACAGCCGATCCTCCACTGATGCTGATGATAGGTACATGGGTCTGGGATGAGATAAAGTCAAGGATCTGAGCCACGGCCTCTGTACCAATGTTGTCCTCAAAGACAATCCCATGGACCTTTGTGTTGACAAGTATGTCACAGATTTGGGTCAAGAGAGTGCTCGGGTTGGTGTCGTTCACTATCACTGTGACAGGGTGGATCTCCAGAGGAATGTCCAGGAAACTCTGTTGCGTCAGCCGACTGCGTATGTGGAGAGGGTATGAAGAGCCTCCAAAAACCACAGCCACATTTACCACTGGTTCCCCAGGGCTTGGTGACAAAGCATCCATTAGGACAGCTGAACTGCCCAGAACCATGGACAGCACCAGGGTGTTTGTCAGAGCTCTGCCCATGTCCACCATGGAGTCCCTGCAACCCAGAAGAAAAGTAAACCAGGGTCAGAAAAGGCAACAACAAAAAGATCTGACAACAGAGTAGGAAGAAACTGCAAACGTTGTGCTTTTCCAGCAGGTAAGAGTGAGAAAGCACAGAGAGTACAAGGATCATTTCATAAACTGGGCACCAACACATCTGGATTTACCAAGCAGTTGATTCCAGCTCTGCAGAAAAGTTATCTACATGACACATTGTGTTCGAACACCTGTCCATTGCATTTATTTTTTATCTTTATATTTTAAAATATGATGTAGACCATTGAAGTGGTAATGTGGGAAGTGGTCCTGTATTAATAAAGTTAGTACAGTTCTACAGAGTAATTGTTTCCCTTATTTAGACAAAATGATCTACTAGCTCTACCCCAGGGATCCCCAACGTGATGCCTGTGGGTGCCATGGTGCCCACCAACACCTTTCCTGGTGCCCGCCAAGTGTGTTTGGTGAGTGGGTGGGGTCAGGTGGGGCCTCTGCCAAGCAAGGCTTATAATTGGCCATTGGATATTTGATAGGCTGTGCAGATTTTTATAAACATTGCTTTGGCAGCAGCTGCCAGGACAGCACAATGATCTCCACTGTGTGACTGAAGGCAAGCTGCAACAGCCATTTGTTGTAGCTAGTTCCACCTCCTGCAACAGCCATTTTGTGGCAGCCATTTTGCAGCTGAGCCCCCCATGCTGAGTCAGAATTCCAAAGGTGCTCACATGCTCAGGAAGTCGGGGACCCCAATACTAACCCTCCTCTTTTGTAAGCCAGCCTCATTTGTTCCTTCTTTTCCTCAGCTTCATCTTTAACTTCCATTCCATGTGCCTACTACTTTCACTCTTCCCAAGTCTCGACCATCCATCCCTACCAGAATTTTGTCATTGATGCCCTGAGGTTCTGTTTTCCTCAATTGTTTGCTGTATCCCTTAATCTCTAGGCTCTAGCTCATCACTTCTCCTGCCTCTAGCCTCCCATTTCCTTTCTCCCTCTATCCCTGCCCACAACCCCTTTCCTTCCTGACCTCCCTTTAAACGGTCTATCTCTACATTTTTCTCAGCCCAGCTTCCCTTTACTGCCACCCAGTGGCCCATTCCCACTTCTTCCTCATTCCACTCTTTCCCATTGCAAACGTATCTTTTTTTTTTTAAGCACATAGTGCAGCTATTTCCATCCAGCCTCGGCTCACATTTTGTCTCTGCTTTCTCTAGTGACACAGCTGTACTATTCAGTTTTATTCTTCTTTGGTATCTTGATTAAGAATGACTCCTCTAACATACAGAATAGCCAGAGGCGACAAACAGAAAGGGTTTGAGGCTACACTGTCTGCTGCTTCATATAGCTGACAATCAAATATTTAAAAGGCGAGCTTCTTCCACCCTATCCATTCTACAGGTGATTCTTCAGCACTATGGATTATCACCACTGTACTTAACACTTACTGACATCATTGCTGGCAAGTCACCCAGTTGTCAAGGTTTTCTTTCCACCTTTTGCAGTGCAGAGTGGAAGATCAGTACATCTCATCCCACTAACAGAATCTCTCAACTCAAATGAAGCCCCTAACTCTTCATTACATTGGTCTTTTGGTGGCATAGGCTGAAGAAGACTATCCTTTCCTAGAGTTTATCACCTCCTTTCCCAAATTTATAGGAACAATCTGCTTGCGCTGCTGACCAAATGCATTTTAGTCCCAGTATACCACGCGGTACACATGTCTATTAAGGCAGAAAGGGAAGTTTAATACATAATTTAATTAGAGCAGACATTTGTACCACACACCCCAAAATTGCCTATTTCTGTGTGTCATAAGTACAAAACCCAGCATTTGTCACAATGTTGGCTTCTGGGGTATGCCAGATTTCATTTTAAAAGCCCAACACATTTCTAGGTTGTGCAGTTTTGGGGGGAAAATTGAATTTGTGAAGCCCCTATTCTGCCTGCCCTTGCCACCATTCCATCAGCCACTTCATCCTAATGCTTCCTGTCAGCAAAGCCCTAAATATTGCAATCAGAAAAGATTGTGTCCAATGGGTAATTTACTCCAAATATGCAGTGTGTACACTGCAACATAAATCTAAGATTTCAGTCTCACTACAGAAAGTACATCAAGTTCTCCGAGTCCTACAATTAGTGATGTTTTTAAACTACCTGCAAAATAATACAGGCTGTAGGAGCCCAGCAGACACCTCCTCTGCTGTTCCTTTAGAAGTGCGGGTTGTTTCCATGGAAGAAAGTGGTGTGGCAATTTTTCCTTCATTTCTAATCCATGTCCCAGTTAACCCACATTTAGTCCACCAACCCTTCAGTTCACATCAGATTGATTGTGCAATTTATAACTACGGAAGCCGTTCCTGATCCAGCTTCCAAAGGGCAATGCAATTTCTGCAATTTGAATTATGATAGTGAAGATTCTCTCTCAGTTTAACCTCCTGCGTTGGGTTGTTTTTTAGAATAAGAGAAGGAAGGGGAGAACACGGGACGGTGCCCCAAGCTCCTTGTGGAAGGAAAGGATAAAAATGTGACAGTTGCAAAATGTAAATGTCATATGTTAAGGAACATAAATAACACCATTCTGGGTGCATTTCACAGCAGTTTACAGAAGCTGCTATGTCCATGCTGAGGATTGGAAACTGAATTAAACGAAGTTAGGGAAGATCACTTAGCCACTTGAAGAATAAAAAAACATTGTTTCCTTAACTATAGGATCAAAGAACACAAATAATATTTAAAAGTATTAAACTCAGATTAAAGAATATATTAGGGATGAACAGTCATACATTTGCTAACCAAGATCTGGCATAAATCTACTCATCAACATCATAAGTGCTCCGAATCCAAATAGTATTATTTTACATACATACATACATACATACATACATACATACACACACACACACACACACACACACACACACACACACATACACATCTCCTATTTTTCTTCCTTCTGGGGCCCCAAAGCAATTTATTCCATTGTTCTCCCCCCTTTATTCTTGTAACAGCAACCCTGCAGGTAGGGTTAAGATGAGGTCCTAATCTAACACTCTTAACCACTACATTATGATTACTCTCTTCTAATTTCTGTTTAGAACAGTAGGAAGCCTTATAGAATCATAAAGTTGGATGGGACCACCAGGGTCATCTAGTCCAACTGCCTGCACAATGCAAGAAATTCACAACTACCTCCCCTCGCACACTCTCAGTGACCCCTACTCCATGCCCAGAAGATGGCCAAGATGCCCTCCCTCTCATGAACTGCCTAAGGTCACAGAATCAGCATTGCTGACAGTCATATGCCTTCAGCATATGCCTTCAGCATATGACTGGTATTTTGGCACCTCCCTGCTGGGTTTCATTTTCTGGGCAGCAGGAGGTGGCAGGGGTAGGAAGGGGACTGAGTAAGTCCGCAGAACTGCGTGTGACAGGGACAGCATCCAGCAAGAACAGTTAACCCATCTATGCATCGGACAAAATCATCCCAATTGGCATTTCTGTGCTTTCCACTTTCTGCCAATCGTTGTGCTCCTCAATGATTGTGCTTTCTAATTTTCTATAAGCATAGGTCTTATTTGTGTAAGTTATTATGACTCTCTGTATGTCAATCTCGGCTGATCTATGGTCGTAAGAAACAAAAGATTGATTGATGGTGTCAGCTATTTCATTCTCTAAAGCAGTGCTTGACAGGTTGGGAGAAAGGCACGGTTTGTACATGCTGTAAGGCAGAGCAGTGAGGGCTTTGGGTGACGTTTGCTCCACCCATGTGATAAAATGCCATCCTGCATTAAGGTACAAAGGCTTTGCTTACATATGCTGGCAGGCAGGGCTATGGAGATGGACAGGAGAACATGGGTATGTGTTAGCCCCCCTCCACTCTTCCTCCTCCCCTTACCTTGCTGCACTTTAAAACATATCCCCCCTTTTTGCCATCAAGTCACAGCCAATTTATGGTAACCTTGTAGGGTTTTCAAGGCAAGAGTAGTTCAGAGGTGGTTTACCATTGCCTGCGTCTGAGTAGCGACCCTAGATTTCCTTGGTGGTCCCCTCTCCAAGTACTAACCATGGCTGACCTGCTTAGCTTCCAAAATCTGATGAGCTCAAGCTAGCCTGTGCTATCCAAGTTTAGGCATTACAAAGCAGAGTGTGTCTTTTTTTCTCTTCACTACTGTTTGGGGTATATCGTAGTCTGGAAAGTATGCTCTCATCTTGTATGGAGCTATACAGTCCCCAGGAGACAATCTACATATCTCGGGAGGCCTTCAGGATATTTGACAGTAAGTGTGTGGGTGGTGGGCTTCAGGATTTTAGGCAGCCCCTCCCTCCCCCCCCCCACTTGCAACAGCTTCTAACAGCCAGCACAGAAGAGTCACTTTATACTGATAATTACACATTGAGAATACAATCCCAGATTCCTCCCCTACATCTGATTTATGGAGACCCCTGGTGGGCTTTTCAAGGCAAGA
Source organism: Euleptes europaea (assembly GCF_029931775.1). Classification (NCBI taxonomy): domain Eukaryota; kingdom Metazoa; phylum Chordata; class Lepidosauria; order Squamata; family Sphaerodactylidae; genus Euleptes; species Euleptes europaea. Next base: position 129,165,718 of record NC_079312.1, on the reverse strand, counting down.
GCCATTCAGAGGTGGTTTGCCATTGCCTGCCTCCACGTCACAGCCCTTGTATTCCTTGGAGATCGCCCTTCCAAATACTAGGCAAGATCAACCCTGCTTAGCTTCTGAGACCTGACGAGATCAGCCTAGCCTGGGGCTTTCCCCTACAAGCCTTTTGAAAAGTAGCATGCCGCAAACAGGAATCAAACCTAACGGAAAAGAGTTTGTCCATCAGGCGGTAGGGTCTCATTAAATGTATGCACATATATCATACGGTAAAGTGTGCCATCAAGTCACAACCAACTCATGACGACCCCATGAAGTTCCACTTAGTGGGATTTTCAAGGCAACAACTGAGAAGTGGCTTGCTATCACCTGCCTCTGAATATCAAACTCTTTTACCCATTCAAGTACCAATCATGCTTAACTTCTAAGCTCTTACAAGCATTGCCTGGTCTGGGCTGTTCGGGCTGCCATGGATATAGCATAAATATATTTATATGAATAACATTGCCTATTCTGGAGGGCTGTTTTTATGTCCGAATTTTTTTAAACTTATTGTGGGGGTATTCATTGATAATGCTCCATACTTGGTGGGAAGTAGTGGATTAAAGGTTAAGAATAATTGCAACAGCTTATACCACCTCAGCTAAACTGCACACACTTTCTTGTGGAGGGGATTATGATATATAATCCAGTGCAATTGTATGAAGAAGAAAACTAGACAACTGAGGGAAATATTACCATGCAAGGAAGCCATTGTAATTTACACTGTTGAGATGGATGGAAGGGCTAACCAAGGACGACTGGGAACAAAATGGAGACTTTAGATGTAGGTATCTCTCAACTGCAGCACCTATCACAAAAATGGAGGAGAAATGAAAAGTTGGTTTGGATGCGGAGACTGAAAAGGCCTCGCTGGCATGCATAAGAGATGGTAGGGAGCTCAAGCTGACATAAAGAGAACACCGAGGAATCCAAAGCTCAGGTGGAGTGAAGTGGGATGGAAAGGCATGAAGAAATAGAGAGTGACAGTGGAAACTAACCAGGGCAGAAACGAAAGTATGGGGGAAGAGGGAAAAGATTATGGGGGAAGGGCCATCCAGAAGTTCTGAATTTGAGAGAGAGCGAGAGAGACCATCCCTCCACATTCTGTATATAGGAAACTGAACTCCTGTGGTTACAGTAAACTGTGCAAAGCCTTATACAAATGTTATTAGGTTCTCTAATGTTTACCAAATACAAACATTTGGGAGCTTGCATTTTTGTTAACATCTCTGGCATTTGCCAGAATAATGAGAGGGTAGGATGGAAGAAGCTTTGAGGGAGAAGCAAGTACACAAGAAAGGAGACTGGGGGAGTAGGCCTATTAGGCTGCAATCCTATTCACATATTACTACTTTAGAGTAACCTCTATTGAACACAAGGAGATTTTCCTCTGAGGCACAGATCATGCTGCTGATGTTTATATGGTGCAATGGCAATCAGGCCTAACTCTAGTGTAACACAAACACAACAGACACAACAAAAATAATCACATAATCATAACAGCAAAAAAATCAAACAAAAACTCAGGGACAAAAGAATTTTCTTCTCCCCCAAGGAGTTAAAATAAAGACAGACCTCTGCTTTAAGGACTGCATAAAAAGCATGCTGATGAATACTTTCATGCCGGAAGCTAGTTAAAGTCACAGCAAACCTGTGAAGCAAGTGGAAGAATGGATACTTTTCAAAGTATTTCTCCATAACCATGAGGACTAAAGACTTTGTTTTACATATGTAGGGTTGCCAGGTCCCTCTTCGCCACTGGCGGGCGGTTTTTGGAGGGAACCTGAGGAGGGCGGGGTTTGGGGAGGGGAGGAACGTCAATGCCATAGAGTCCAATGGCCAAAGTAGCTATTTTCTCCCAGTGAACTGATCTCTATCGGCTGGAGATCAGTTGTCATAGCGGGAGATCTCCAGCTAGTACCTGGAGGTTGGCAACCCTATACATATGTCACTCCATACATTTCTAGATTCTACCTCCAACGAAAGGCAGATGCAAAACACGGATCTATTTAGGCAGAATCTGATGCATATGTGCTGGGTTATAGAATGTCCCTGAAGATTCCAGGTTCTTCTCCACTTTCATGGAAAATATATTTACCCTTTAATCCCACCTACTCACTTTGCTCTTTCCCGCTCTGTAGGCATTTAATTGAAATCCAGGCCGGATCTACATTTTTTTTAAGGGGGGCAAAAGTACAAAATGATGCCCTCCCCATATTTTATATACATATTTTTCTTTACATATTTGTATATAATCAACAACTCTTTTAAATGATAGAATAAATTATGTCAACCTCTATGAACTTTTAATGAATAATGATACTTTTACATTATTTTATCTATAGTATTTGAATACTCCCTCAGACCCTCTTATTACCCTTGATAAGTAAAAAGGAGTCATCTGATAAATATAAATTATTGTTGTTATTGAATAACCAGAACCCAGACTTAATCAATTGGGTAGCAGAATTCCTACAACGTGCAATAAGCATAAGGGAGCTTGTTTCTTAACTGTGCAAATTTTAAACTTGGATGTATTTTAACTGTTCTGATTATTCCTTTTTATGCCAATAAAGGTGATGGATGATGATGGATGATGATGGAATAAATTATGTCCTCCTCTATGAACATTTAATGAATAATGATACTTTTACATTATTTTGTCTATAGTATTTGAATACTCCCTCAGACCCTCTGCAGACATAAAAAAAACCAACCCAAGAAGAAAGTTTTTCAGCCTAGCCTTTTCCCCGAACATTTTTTAAATGGGGAGGGACTTCAATGCCATAGAGTCCAATGGCCAAAGCGGCCATTTTCTCTAGGGGAACAGATCTCTATCAGCTGGAGATCAGTTGTAATAGCATGAGATCTCCAGCTATTGCCTGGAGGTTGGCAACCCTATCTCTATCAGCTGGAAATCATTTGTAATAGCAGGAGATCTCCAGCTAATACCTGGAGGTTGGCAACCCTATCTCTATCGGCTGGAAATCATTTGTAATAGCAGGAGATCTCCAGCTATTGCCTGGAGGTTGGCAACCCTATGGGTCACTGATTCATAAGTCAGAAGCAACTTGATGGCACCTAACGCACATGAACAGGCCCTCCATTTTTTCCCCTCCCCTTTTCCAAAGTGTAAAACCAGGCTCTTGGGGGAAGGCCAAGCCTATCAGTTGAGGGAGCAGGTCAACTCGTGGCCTTTGGCAAAGCCAAGCATAACACAGCTCCCAGTTTTAAAGAGGTGGAGCAGCAAGAGAAGAGCCTTCCCCTCTGCCCCATTCGACTCCAGGCTGCTCCAGGGTTTGCAGCACCTCAGCAGAGCACAAGACAGGGGGGCGGGAAAGAGGGGCGATTCAGACATTCTAAACCATTAAGTCACAAGCCCCCAAAACTCTTCTTCCCCTGTGAGTGTTTAGAATGCGCCCAAAGACCCCACCCCCAGATGTCTCGTGTGCTCAAAGCCTACCACAGCCACTATCAATGTGCAGTCCTTGAAAGGGGGGCAAGAAAACAAGGAATTGGAAGGTCCCACAGGTTGAAGGGCGCCTCAGCAGGGGAAGGAGGGTGAATAGCTAGGCCAGGGAAAGTTACCGGGGGGTGGGGGTCTATGTCTCCCACTGCATAGAACTTGACATCTTTCAACATCTTCTCAGGAAACTTTAAGTCCCCTTCCTCTTCGCTCACCATAGTCTTGCCTGACTAACAGCTGCACGTCTGCCTTATCAAGGGCTGAATCCCCCTCCGAGGCCCGGGGTCTCCCTCTCCCTTCCCCCACCTCCTAGCAGCAGCCTAATGAGGGGTATGGGGTGCATGCGCGCTGCAGAATGAGCCATCTCTTCCATGCAATTCAGTCTCCCACACCACCTAGCAACAGCCTAATCGGGGGCATGGGGCGCATGCACACTGCAGAATGAGCCACCTCTGCTAGGCAATTGAGCCTCCCCCACCTCCTACCATTGTCCCCTCTTTGCCTGCTACCTGGGAGACCTCCCCCCTAGATCCAGCCCTGTTGAAATCCTGCCCTCCTTACAGCTCTCTTCTTCTTGCCCTTATACTCCAAGTGTCCTTGATCATTTTTCATATTCTTTCAAAATGATGTTGTGTGGCAATATTGTTTCTCCTCTTCTCATCTCTTTCCTCTTACGACTCTTGCTGTCCCCCTGCTGTCAGCTGCCAACGCAGCCTGCAGTCCCTTTCAAATAATCTACTGTATTTCACAGCCTGATAGGACCCTTCAGATCCATCCACTCTATAAAGATTAAGCGCCGAGGATAACAATAAAATATTTAAAACACTTCAAGGAAAATAAATTAGCTCTAACTACTTTGCAAAAGGCGGTAGTCGTGGCAGTTGGCTTGGAGAGGATACAACACAGGACAAGAAGTCCTGCAGTTTGGGAAGAGATTTTAGAGGAAGCCAGGTACCCTGACCTCAAAGACGTTACATGGGAGACCCACTGATTTCATTGGAACACAGAGCAACACCACGCATTCCAATCACAACATCAACCTTACGCTGGCGCTGTTTGCAGCAAGTGCAGAGAGTGTCAAGGTAAAATATGCACGTACATGCATCTTTAAACATGGTGCTGGGAAACCTGATTAGCCCACGTTTCCCAGGCACATATACAGTGGTGCTCAACTGTGTGTGTACATGAATATTTTACTTTAATGCTTTCCCCATTTGCTACCGAAAATACTGGCGCAAGATGGATGGCTCCCACAAGAGTTGTAACTTGAAGGGCTGCACTATCACTGCATAGGATTGTGGCCTGGAACAGTTTGCGCAAAGGGATAAAAAGGCCTCTGTGGCAGCCAAACAACCCTCCTGCCATCAGCCTGGCCCAGAATGTCCCTAAAATTATCAGATTTGGGCTATCTCTTCATTTTTTCTATCCGCATAGCCTGTGAGCCGCACAGAAATTGTCATGGTGTATGAGAACACGCTAAGCCAATATCCCAGCTCAGATTCAACAGTTTCAATAGATCATGAAAGTCCACTACAAGCAATTACAAAATAACCCAAGCATAAGCTGTACATTTTCCCTGAATCACTGTGAATTGCAGCCCCCTATTGAGGCTGAGGGCGCCTTCACACATACTGAGTAATGCACTTTCAATCCACTTTCAATGCACATTAACGACTGTTTGCATGTGGATTTTGCTGTTTCACACAGTAAAATCCAGCTGCAAAGTGGACTGAAAGTGCATTATTCAGTGTGTATGAAAGCACCCTGGTACTTGACATTAAAATGCCCAACACCTCTAAAACAGCTTAATTTAAGATTGCTTCCACACTAGCCATACAGTCTAGAATGGAGATTGCTCCTTCACTCAGTTTTTACAAAGAATCCAAACAAAGCTGTTACCAATTTATTTATTTCCAGTATTATCCCTATTGTCATCCCATCTTTTTTCAAACCTGCTTTTTGTGTGTTTTTTCCCCATAGTGGTAGTGCTGGCCTGTCCAGTATGGACTAGCAATACACTACTGAGGTCTCTCAGAGCTAAGGTTCCTTTAAATTTTGGTTGTTTGCTTCACAGCCATTTCTGCCTCTCTGCTTAATTAAATATTTGTAGAGGCTGCAACATTTCTCTAATGATCCTCAATTATGTTTTTTTATTCTAGAGGAAATGTCGGTGGTTAATTATTGCTTTTTTCTTTGCAACTGAGTGATTGCTCATTAATGTTTTGTATTTGTTCAATTACAAAATTATGATAATAAAAATAAAAGAATGTGAACAATTGTTTTGGCTGTAAAGAGAAAAAAACAGTAAGTAAAATTGTTCATGAAGGAGCAATTCAAGGCTGCCACAGCTACCGCAAGAGAAGAGGAATAAAGATGTGGCAAATCCCATTGAACTTGTGAAAACAGAATGATCTGCTGAAATTTAGCAGCATTTAGACTGGGGGTGGGGAATGTCAGGCCCGGGGGCTGTTTAAGGCCCGCAAAATCATTTGGTCTGGCCCTTCGTGGGTCCTGGCAGATTTCTAGTTCAAAAGGATCTAAGACTGGTGATCTGCCCCCTCCCGCTGACAGGAATAGCCTCTATTCAAGGCAGATGTGAGTTTGTTTTGCCGAGAAAAGGAACCTTCCCCCCACCCCCCGTGTAGAAGAGTCTTTAGCTATGGAGCTGTTGGGACTGCCCAAGAAACTGTTTAACCCTTTCCCACCCGGGCCATGGAGAAAAGTATTCCCTCTGTACTACAAGAGGGCTGGGGGCAGAAGTGGCGACAATGGAGGGGTTAAAGGAGGCAGGGCCAGAATGCGCGCACGCGCGGGGGGGGGGGACTTCTTAGCCAGTGTGTTCTCATTTCATCCCTGCAGATAGAGGTAGCAGGAGCCGGCTGTAGAATCTGGCCCCAACCACGTGGAGCAGGAGCAACTCTGGCAGGCGGCTGGATGGCTACTCCCGGCTGGTGCAACAGACCATCCTGTGCCACCAGGTGGGTGAGTGCGCCTGCCTGCTTGCCCGCATGCAGGGTGGGTCATCTGGGGCAGGTGCCTGCTTGGGGCTTGGTCAGCTAATTTTTAAGTTGATAATTTTGTATGGCCCGCAAATGATGTTATAAATATCCAAATGGCCCTTGGCGGAAAAAAGGTTCCCCACCCGATTTAGACCATAGTAAGTGGGTGAAGAACAGCAATCTTTGACAAGGCATTCTGGGCTAGGAAAAGCACTTGGAATAAATTAAATAGTTTAATGGCAAATAGCTCAGTTTACTCCAAGGCCTATTTGTTGCTCAGAATACTTCATTCTAATTCTATGAGCACATACTTGGTCCTGAATGCTACTGAACTCAATGAAACTTATTTGTGAGTAAACATGATAGGATCAAGTGGCACACGGCCCAAGCTACATGCTATGCAAAAACAATAATCTACAGGTTCAAGACTTTTTGAACTGCTACTCTGGAGACATGCAAGTCCCAGAATAAAGGACAACCAGAGATAAAGGGGAGCCCCCCTGTATCCAGGACATTTCACCACACACAGCTTTTCTCTCTTGACAAAGTCCACCAGAAGCCAAGCAAACCAGCCACAAGGAAGGACCAGCAAGTAAAAGAGCACTGGACTGAACTAAGAGGACATGTGGCAATGTAGGCTGTGTGCAGACATTATGCTGAATGCATGCATACAGCCAAGTTTGTAGGAGTGATTTAGATCCTTTCCATGCATGCATTGAACATCAGTGTATCATGCGTGCAGTCCTAAAGTGAAGGGAAATGTTGAGAACAGTCCCAAGAGGCAGGTGCTTTTCTTTCGAGCCAGGAGACAGAACGTGACCAAAGTTTCATGTTGTAGTGCTCTATCCAACATATCCATAGCCTTGCAGTGCAATCCTAAACAGAGTCCAGGTTTAGATTAGGGTTGCCAGCTCCGGGTTGGGAAATACCTGGAGATTTTGGGGGTGGAGTCTGAAGAGGGTGGGGTTTGGAGAGGAGAGGGACTTCAATGCCATAGAGTCCAATTGCCAAACGGGCCATTTTCTCCAGGGGATCTAATTTCTATTGCCTGGATATCAGTTGTAATAGCAGATCTCCAGCCACCACCTTGAGGTTGGCAAACCTAGTTTAGAAGTATGTAACTGTTTAGGATTGCCCCGTTAATCTTACTTAGGAGGACGAAATCTCCTGACGCTCAAAACTCTAACAAAAAAGGCACGAAAATGGGAGTAGGAGAATCTTCCATCTGGAATATTCAAAAGTTATTGAGTTGATCTCAGTTGCCGATGAGCATCCATTACTAACATGGTATCACTGACATGTTAGAAGTTTTCTGATTTCATTCATTATTTAGTTTTTTTATGACTCACCTTTGTAAAAATATTTGTACTCAAGGTAGTTCACCAAAAATGAATAGAAACATATACAATTTTAAAAAAAATTCAAAAGAGGCTTGCGTGTCAACAGGAACTGGTTGGCAGTCTTTGATTCAGTTCTGTCCAATATTTGACAGTTTATAGCAGCTTCGGGAGGCTATCAAAGCATATTCCAAATTTGAATTTTCACAGTCATTCTGAGAGACAGGCAGAGGTCCTAATTAGAGTGGCCATTTTTTTCTGTAAGTGCTTCTGTGTCTTCTAAAGTGACAAACCAAGCAGAAATTCAGAATGGAAGCTTTCCCCCATCTCTACATCTGCGGGCTGAGTACAGCGTCATTTCTTCTGGTCCCGTAGCTGTTAAAGAGCCTCTCATGTGGGGGTGGGGGATGGGGCTTAAGGATAAAAACTGTGACTGATAGGGTTGCCATTCTCCAGGTGGTGGCTGGAGATCTCCCGCTATTACAACTGATCTCCAGGTGACAGAGATCAGTTTCCCCAGAGAAAATGGCCGTTTTGGCAATTGGACTCTATGGCATTGAAGTCCCTCCCCTCTCCAAATCCTGCCCTCCTCAGGCTTCACCCCCCAAAATCTCCAAGTATTTCCCAACCTGGAGATGGCAACCCCAGTGACTGATAAGTCAGTCATCTTTGGAGGTGCCAACTGTTTTTTTTTTTACTGGCTGTTTTTGGGCTTTAACTGCAGTGTGGCAGGCAGAAATGTAGCAAGTGAAGCATTTCCCATCACTTTACCTCAACACTAAGAAGAGCCTCATGTGCCAAATTTCTGCATGCCTGGCTGCTTTTAAAGGCTGCTTTTTAAAAAGCAACTTTGTGCATCACAAATGTGATGTCTCTCCTGTTCGAATGCTGGCTTTACAGCCCTGAATGTTAACATTTGGTCAATGAAATATTAGATGCTTAACTGTAACAGCAAGATCCAGCCTAAAAACCTTAATGGACCTGGAAAGGGCAGGAGACACTTTTGCCGTGCAACAGTGAACTCCTGCTCCGCAGCAGACACAAATGCCAGTTTCCTTTTGCTACCGCAAGATGTCAGTTGCCAGCAAGAGCCCTGGAAATACCAACTGTAATTAAAAACTCGATTTCTAGATACACTTGCTTTGCAGCAAGAAGCATCTCTTGCTGGGTGGACCCTTCCCTGCTGGGCTCTAGCCAGACAGATGCAAGCAGCTGTCTTGAAAGCAACAGGGGGAAAAGCTGCATTCGCCTGGCCTGGCTCCTTGCACTTTCGGCACCTCCTGCTATTCGGCACTTGCCTGCTTAACTATTTCAAAAGGCAGAAACAAGCACACAAGGTCAGAAGTCCAGAAGCGTTAGCTATCCTCTAAAACTCACTTTAGGGGTAACAATGCTCGCCACGTTTGAACCAGAGGCTGTGCCTAGCCGTTCTCTGCATCAGAAAGGCGAAACAAATTAGGACATCGAAGTGTCTGTTGTGACCACATTATAGTTATGGGCATCTAGTCATATTGTTTTAATTACGTCGTTCAAAACAGGCCACTAATATAATATTAAATTGATCGATGATTCACCAAAGAGGGGAATACACGGTTTGTGATTCGTTATATGAAACTGCCTTATCCCAAGTTGGACAACCCATTATCTTCTCTGGCTGCCTGGAGCTTTTCAAAAGGGAGAGGTCTTTCCCAGCCCTGCTTTTGGAGCCTTTTAACTAGAAATGCCAAGGATTCAACCTGAGACTATATGCATGCAAAGCATGTACTCTGCTCCTGAGTTGCACGGCCTCCCATTATTCAAGGTTACTATTTTTCCATTGTGATTGCATCTCTTACGAGAAATGGTCCAGGACAATTAAAAATATGTCCAATCTTGCAGCATAATTTTCCTTGTTTTATGGGCAGTTCTACTGAAATATGAACAATCGCTAAAAATTAGGAACAAATGACAAGCCACCCTAGTAGACTCTTGTCCTCTAAGTCTCGTTCTTCACCTCTGTGATAGTTCATATAAGCAGCCCAGACAACCAACGATTGCAGCGCTTGGGCTGGTGTTTCCCCCCATGATGCTCTTGCAAATGTTCTCTTCATTGTTAATACTGACCATAATTAATATACTGGAGTTAATTACTTCTGCTCCTATTCCACCAGAGTTGATTAAAGGATTTTGATGTAGAAATGCTGTGACATGAAGGCCAGTTAGGATTACTAGGTGGCTTGGTATGGGGGAACTGCCCACCAATCCATCGGCCGGCTCACATAAAGCCACGAGCGATGCAATCCCATCACTTCTGGTTTACTTCCAGAAGTCCTGCAGTGCGATTGTCCATTAAAGTGGGGGTTTGAGTGGTAAATTGTCCCATTACACTGTGGCACTTCTGGAAGTAAACCAGAAGTGATGGGATCTCACTGTTCGCGGCTGCACGCATGTGATCCCCGCCCCAAAAATCTCCCGCTGGAGGAGGGGGGACCTGGCAACCCTAAGGTCAGTACTGTCTACTCAGACTGGAAGCAGCTCTCCGGGGGCTCAGGTAGGGGTCTTTCAACATCACCTTGATTCTTAACTGGAGATGCCAAGGAATGAACCTGGGACCTTCTGCATGCCAAAAAGATGTTTTGCCACTGAGCTACAGCAGTTTCTCTAACCCCATGATTAAGGATCAAATCGGGGGGAGGGGTGTTTATTCCTGCATCATTTGAAAAAGAAATCAATCCAGAAATTAGAAGTTGAAAGTTCTATGACGGAAGACAGCAGCAAACTCCAGGACATAGTGGATATAGAAGGTTATATTGCAAGACAATTCAAGTTACATCTAACTCAGCATGCTAGAATACTAAAATTGCAGTCCTCAGAACACTTTCCTTGGAGTAAACCCCACTGAATCCCCACTTCAGTAGAATTCTGAGGAGACCTGCTCTCTAAATGATTTTCAGAATTCAGCACATGAAGCTTTTCATGATATGGAGATAAGCTTTATTATCTGCTAATGGCTACATGTCAACCAGCTGCTGTAAAGGCAAAGCACAGAGCAAAGGCCAAGAAAAAGAAAGCTGCAACCTTTATTATAGCATCACCAGGATTTTGCTAGGTCATACAGTCATAAATCCAGGGATTAATGTGTTTACAATGAAAAGACATTTCAGTGGCATGAAAATAGGTGCCATTTACGGAGGGCAAACTGGATGTCTGGTTTCCACCAACAGAAGCAACAGGGGTCCCCAACCTTGTTCAGTCTGCGGGGACTTCTGGAATTTTAAATAGTGGGCACCACCCACAAAATCACTGCATGGGTAGGGTTGCCAACCTCAAGGTGGTAATAATTCAAGGAGCAGCACGAGGGCTCAACAGAATACAATTTGTCCTTCAATACAATGGTTATTAAATTTCATAAATTTCATATATTAATACTAATCCTAAACTAATTCTAAACTACTTCTAAACCAATCCTAAATACTATTATACAATTCTTAAAGGTGTGAATTCACCACATACAGATCAAAGTGCAATTTAACATCTAGGAAGGACAAATCCTATTAAACAATGTAGGCAAGAAACAATAATCCGAGAGTTCACCTGGAGAAAATGGCTGCTTTGGAAGGAAGACTCTATGGAATTATACCCCATTGAAATCCCCCCTTTCCAAATCCTGCCCTCCTCAGGCTCCACCCCCCAGATCTTTCCCAACCCAGAGCGGGCAACCCTACTTGCATGGGAAAGTCAATCCAATGACAAAATGGCTATTGTGGAGGAAGCATCAGCAATTTCCTTTGAGGAAGAAATGCTGTTTGGTTTCAGTTTCCAAAGGTAGGGGCCCTCAAGGAGAGGTTGCCAACAAGCACAAGAAAATTTACATCCAAGACCAAGTCAAGAGTGTACGTCTGCGACATGCCTGTCCAGAACATGGGTTGGCGAGCTGCATGCGGCTCTTTGGCCCGTTGAGTGGGGCTCTCTGAACTTGGTTCAGAGCCCCTGCTCTCGCGCCTGCTCGCACCGGCAGCTGGGCTGCAGAGCCAGGGTGCCTGAAAGAGAGAGAGAGCACAGGTGAGCGGGCGCGCGGTCCCCCCCCCCCCCGTGGAGAATGGCCGGGTCCCCCTTTCCCTTTCCCTCAATGGTTGGGAGGCTAAAGCCTCCCCTCTAGCCGCGTGATTGCTGGGCAGGCGGCTCAGCGGTTCCTGGCCCGCCCCGCCCATCAGCTGTTGGGCAGGGTGGGCTTCCTTTGGCGGTGCGCCCCAGCAGCAGCGCTGGGTCGCGGCGTCCCGTCTTCTGCGGCACCGACTCCGTTCCCCTGTCGTCTTCTGGGCCTGTGGGTCCCTGTAGGGAAGAGGCACACTTTGGAGCCAGCAGGGGCTTGTCTGGTAAGTGGAGGGTGGCAGGAAAGCCCTGAGGCACGGGGTGGGGCCCCTGACCCGGGACACACATAATGGTACAACTTGGGGTCGTCTGCTGAAGCTGGAGGGTGGAAGATTCAAAACTGATAAAAGGAAGTATTTCTTCACACAACGCATGGTTAAATGCTGGGACTCCCTGCCCCAGGAGGTGGTGTTGGCTGCCAACTTGGAGGCTTTAAGAGGGGCGTGGACCTGTTCATGGAGGAGAGGGCTATCCATGGCTACTAATCAAAATGGATACTAGTCATGATGCATGCCTATCCTCTCCAGGATCAGAGGAGCAGGCCTATTATATCAAGTGCTATGGAACGCAGGCAGGACAATGATGCTGCAGTGGTCTTATTTGTGGGCTTCCTGGAGGCACCTGGTTGGCCACTGTGGGAATAGACTGCTGGACTTGAAGGGCCTTGGTCTGATCCAGCACGGCCTTTCTTATGTTCTCATGTGTTTACTGCGTCTGTGAATCTAGAGAAAAGTTTGCTCACATTGTTCACATTAAGTGTTTGTCAGTCATTGTCATGATTTAATTTTATGGATACCTTACTTACTTTTCCCCCTCAGAGGCCATGTCTACCCACTGGCTTTCTTGGCGGTAGACCTGGACTCCGAGGAGGGGAAAAAGTCCCCCTTCAGAGGCCAGATCTACCAATTGGCTTCTATGGGCCTCCGGAGGCCAGGTCTACTGCCAAAAAAGCCAATGGGTAGACCTGGCCTCCCAATGGGACTCAGCAGGAGGCCAGGTCTACCAATAGGCTTTTATGGCGGTAGACCAGGCTCCAGACGAGGACTCCGGAGGGAGAAATGGCAGGGACTTACAATTTAATTTTTATCAATAAATAAGATCACTATTAAGTATGATATCAAGTTTTATTCAGTGTACCTATAGTTTAATTAAGACTTAAAACTTTAATTAAAGTTTATTAAGTTAATAAACAGTGTACCTACCTATATAGTTTAAGTTTAAGAAATTTGGCTCTCAAAAGAAATCTCAATCATGGTACTGTTGATATTTGGCTCTTTTGACTAATGAGTTTGCCGACCCCTGGTCCAGAAGAAGCTCAGTGCTTCATTAAACAGTTTGCTTCCTGGTTTGTTTGTATTTGGTTTTTTCCCAAGATTCCAGAAGAAAGTGAGTGCCAGGAAACATATTCACAGCCGCTGTGGTGTCCACAGGCACCACACTGGGGTTCTCTGGACTATATGGCTGTTTCTCAAAAGAAGCTCTATTTCTGTCCAACTTACTGGTTATACAAGCAAAGTGGGATGACCATCCAGGAGACTGGCTGGATCCTGATGAAAACCTGAATCTTCAGAGGAAGCAGAAACCCATCCAAAACAGGCCAAACACCTTCTTCTGGTCTTTCTTACTAGGGATCTGTGTGCTTTGATTAGTACTGGGTAGATACCTAATTAATGTCTGGTTTTTACATTCTCAAAGGGCAGCCATTGTTTGCTTCGCTATCCAATTAGCCTGTGGGGCATCTTGTCTCTTGCTTTGTACCCAACATACCTAATCCAATTATGCTTGCAACACATCTATTTTAAAACTCTTCAAACTGCAGACTAGGGATTTCTCTACCATGCCATGAAATATCTTTTCTCTCCCCAGCTTCTTCTTTTTTTGTACTGAAGACCAAGACAGATGAAGAGTTCTAAGGAAGCTTGCTATGTTGATTGGTCATCATTTCTGGATCCAATATGTGCCTGATCAGATCAGATACATTTTTACTGCAAATCTCAATATGACCTCTCTTCATGTAGGTATTAAACCGCATGGGAGACTACCTTCTTGCTGCTCCCAAAAGCCCTCTAAGGAAGGGGAACTGCAGTCTCCCAGCAGCATCTACCCATCAGAAACTGTCAAAATCAACACAAAACAAGTATAAAAACTACCCACAACAAATGTTCTTAAAACATAGCAGGTGTTTTTGCAAGTTGATCACAGAAAGAACAAGCCTTTAAACTCTACTGATTCCCCCCGACCCAGAAATCTCTATTCTGTTCTTGAATTCTAAATGGGTACCCCTGTATCTGAGAAGAAAAATCCAAAGTGATAACATGAGGTAGCCCTATGTCTGCAATCCTTGGAGAAAGGGAAAACATAAGATAAATAGCTTGACAGTAGGGTTTGTTAGCTCCGGGTTGGAAAATTCATGGAGATGTGGGTGGAGGTGTGCAGAGGCCAGGATTTGGGGAGGGGAGGGACCTAAGCAAGGTATAATACCAAAGAATCCACCCTCCAAAGCAGCCATTTTCTCCAAGGGAATTGATCTCTGTCATCTGGAGACTAGATAAACAGAAAGACAGATAGATCATGGGGAGTTATATACCGATTAACATGTGATGTGGCACAATCCTTAAGGAAGTTCGGCAGATGCCCTATAAAATTAATCTTAATGGGTTGGGTAGCCACCAGGCTGGCAGAAAAAAATGTCCTGTCCATTTAATAGAGGCTTAATATAGGGACGTAAGCATCTGAAGCGTTTCATGGCACAGAGGTAAATATAGGGTTGCCATTCGACAGGTGGGGCCTGGAGTTCTTCCAGACTTACAACTGATTTTCAGACTACACTGATCAGTTCCCCTGGAGGAAATAGCAGCTTTGGAGCATGGACTGTATGGAAACACACCCCTTTTGAGCTTCCTCCCATCTCCAAACTCTTCCCTCCCCAGGCACCACCCCCAAATCTCCATGAATTTCCCAATTCAGGGTTGGACACCCTTGGTAAATAACTAGGGTTGCCAAGTCCCCCCTGGCCACTGGTGGGGGATAGGGAGGTAGGGTAGGGTCGATAGATCCAGGTTGGGAAACTCCTGGAGATTTAGGGGTGGAACCTGGGGAGGACAGGGACCTCAGTGGGGTACAATGGTATAGAGCCCACCCTCCAAAGCAGCCCTTTTCTCCAGGGGAACTGATCTCTGTAGTCTGGAGATGAGTTGTAATTCTGGGGGAACCCCAGGTCCTACCCGGAGACTGGCATCCCTATAAATAACAATCCCTATACTTAACAAGCCTCTATTAAAAGGGCTGGACATTTTTTTTCTCCAGGTAGTTGCAAACCCTAAAACACAATTATAAAATGCAACTCTGCTTTCTCCACCCCCACCTATTTTTAAAGGGCCATACAGCAGTTGTGGCCCTTTGCACATGACTGTTTTATTCAGGTCTCAGAGGGGGGAAAAATTAAGGCCATCTTCAAATAGGCTTGCCAATTGCCTTTGGTTACCTCCATGCCATGGAAACTGCCTATTTCTACACACTAAGTCAATGTTAAAAGGACTGGACATTTTTCTCTGTATACAGTTGGCAACCATGTCTTCAAGTAACGGTAGACATAGTTGCCGGCTCTCCCCGTCTTCAGCTTTCCCTCATTCCCTCCTCTTGGCAGCCTCTCCCTTGGAAAACTCTGCATAGGGCTAGCAGCCGGGCAAGGCCCAGCTGCACTATAGGGAACCCACGAGGACGTGCATCCCATTCTTTCTCCTGGCAACCCCCACAGCCTCACCTTTCTCTGCTTCCACCAACCAACCAACATTTTACCTGCTCCCATCTTCAGCTTTATTATTTATTTACTTCATTTATACACCACCTTTGTCCACAATGGGGCCCCAAAGCGGCTTGCATCACTCTCCTCTCCTCCCCTTTATCCTCACAATGTGAGGTAAGTTGGGTTGAGAGAACTGGTCTAAAGTCACCCAGTGTGTTTCGATGGAAGAGCTAGGATTCAAACCTGGATCTCTCAGATCCTAGTCCAAAGCAGCCCTTCGTTAGTAGAGATCACCACCGTTCCACTTTTTGAGTCAGGTGGAGAAAGGCAGGCAAACATTGCCCCAAATAAATACAGTTATAACAGGAAGAGAAACTGTCAGCAGAAAACTGAGATTCTGCAATCAGGATATATAGTGATAGACTTTATAACTTAGACATGTTCCCTTATATTTAACAGTGTTTAAGGACTTGCCCTAACATCACCTGACCATAGTTCTAGAACAAGGCTGTGTAAGATGTTTTAGTGGCTGTTTGTATTAAGCTGTCTTTTAAGCCATTCCTCATTCTGGTAGACTTTACCCGTGGACCCAAAAATATCACAGGGCACATTGTACATTATATCTACAGCATTATATCACAGCCATCATAATTCAACCTATGGCTAAGGAATTTTTAAGAGTATAACTTAAAATAGGAAGAAATTCTGGAGCTATGTGTACGTTTGATAATGGACAGGAGGAAGAAGGATTGTGCACGGGTTTTTAAAAAATAGGGGAAGGATGCTCCACACAAGCTACTGTTTCTACTCTGTGCCAACTCATAAATGAATAGTAACAAGAGCTGTAAGCTAGAAGTAATTATTTGGTCCTATCACCTTCCTGATCCTCAGAACAGATAAATGGAGAAGGCCCAAATGCCATACAAACAGAAGCCCAGTGCTTGCTCCCACAGGGGTCCATGGTTGTTGTGACTACTGTACAAAGCATCTTGAAGGCCATATAACATCTCTAGGGTTGCCAGGTCCCTCTTCACCACCAGCAGAGCCTGAGGAGGGAGGGGTTTGGGGAAGGGAGGGACATCAATGCCATACAGTCCAATTGCCAAAGCACCCATTTTCTCTAGGTGAACTGATCTCTATCAGCTGGAGATCAATTGTCATAGCAGGAGATCTCCAGCTAGTACCTGGAGGTTGGCAACCCTAAGCATCTCACATGCGCACAGACACATAACACACACTGAAGACTCCTTATGTACCCGCTCTGGCCAGTAGGAGAGTCTTTTACACGCTTGCTGTGAATTTCCAAGTATTTTTAGTCCTGTGATCAATAATTCATAGGGAATTTGGCATCAACTACCTGAGCAAAGAAGGGAAAAACTAACAACCCACAGTCTCTTAAATCTGTGATATGCCCGTTTTAATTTCTCTTCAAGGACATTTCAATACTTTGTAGGCAGCACTTTATCACCACAGAACTGACATGCCGCTGATGTATCAGAAACTTGGGGTTAGGACAATATGTAACTCCACAGTTGGTCAAAGCTACCTTTGTCTTATGAGTAGCATATTGAAGACTGTACTAGGTACCATTGCTTAATGTCTATCAAAAACACAGAGTCTTCTTAAAAACGAAGGCAAAAAAAGCACAATAATTGGTGCAAGGGAATATTTTAATAAATTCTGTAACCCCTACACGTTTTGCACAAGCTTCTTCAGGGATCTTTTTCCACTTCACAGTCCCATTGCTTGATTGCTTGCTTGGAACTCTGAAGTGGAAAGAGAACCCCCTAAAGAAGCTTGTGCAAAATGTGTAGGGGTTACAGCATTTATTAAAATATAATTCCTTTGCACCAATATTTTTTTTTTTTTGCCTGTGTTTTGTTTTGGTGCAGCTCCCTCTTTTTCTATCTTAAAAACTAAGCATGAGCTTCCTTTGGCCTCTTCATCAGATACATTAAGTGAAATCTCAGTCTTTAGATATGGATACCTGCACGTACGTGCTTGAGTGTACAGTGGGACAGGGAGAAATCTTGCATTTTCTGGCTTGCTAAAAGCAGTTTTTCATCATTTCCCACCATATACACCGGCAAACTGATGTTGCCGGCTTAGTGCTTAGCCGTGCGGGGCACTCCCCAGCCTAGTACATACCCCTAAGTAATAAAATGTAACATACACTAAATAGTAAGCAAAGACCACACAGAGACAAGTTTGGATGAAATGGCACAACTTTACTGATTGCAGCAACAAGGCATTGGCATGGCATGGGGGCGTATCCATCCATCGGCCTTCCACCCTGCAGGCCGATGCAGCACCCCAGCACCCCTGCTGGGACAGCTAGAGATGGCAGTTCCCAGGACACACGTGGGCGGCAGCCAGCTGTGTGGTCCCCTGCCACTTGGAAGGAGGCCATCCTGACAGCCCATGGCAAGGCATGCCAACCTGACAGCCTCGAGTGAGGCTCGTCCTTGGCAGCCCTCCATCTTGGCATGTCCCCTTCCGGCCTCCCCCAAAATCCCTTACTGGGATCCTCCATGTGGGAAAATGAGGCACGCAGGCCACTTTCCCCCCCAAACTGGATCCTGCCCCGATGCCAAACCGCCCAAAGTTGTAACGAAGTGAAAACCCAAAACATAAAACCTTTATAATTCAGCGGTGGGTGGGTGGGCCAAAAGAAAGCGAACAGGGAGTGTGAGGAGGCGAGCCCTCTTTTTATGCCCAGAAGTCGGACCTGAGTGAAAACTCACCCAGGTCTGACCTCAGGAGGGCCTCTGGGAGCCTCAAGCCCATTGGCTCATTCAAATGAGGCTCCCAGCCCTGACGGACAACCACGCGGCTCCCCAGTCAGCGTCTGGCGAGACGCTGCTGATTAGCCTCTGCCCGGCCAAAGCAGATGCGGGGGGGGGGGCGGAACGGCTGGCGGCTCCCCAGCCAGCGTCGGGTAAGACGCCGCATGGCCTCTCCCCCTCCCGAGCAGACGTGGGGGTGGGGAGGGGATCCGTATGGACAGCCGCCCCCTGAACCCCCGTTCTACCGCTTCCAGCGCCGCCACGGACTTGGGCTGGCTTGTCCGCACCCCGCCCAGCACAACCCGGCAACCCCGGGCTCAGCGGTGAGTCGCGGCCGCGTTTCACTTCATCCGATGAAGTGCTAGTATACCATGAAAGCATCAATATACCTGTCTTCAGGTGACACAAGACTTCTTTTTTTACTTTGCTGCAACAGACTAACATGGTTACCCCTCTGGAACTGATGTTGTTAGAAAGGCATGCCAGTGCTCAAGGCTTCCTAGGACTAGAAATGTCCCCTAATTAGGGTTGCCAACTTCCAGGTACTAGCTGGAGATCTCCCGCTATTACAACTGTTCTCCAGCCAATAAGAGATCAGTTCACCTGGAAAAAACAGCTGCTTTGACCATTGGACTCTATGG
The DNA here is from genome assembly GCF_029931775.1 of Euleptes europaea. Classification (NCBI taxonomy): domain Eukaryota; kingdom Metazoa; phylum Chordata; class Lepidosauria; order Squamata; family Sphaerodactylidae; genus Euleptes; species Euleptes europaea. The sequence goes on along the minus strand of NC_079312.1, from coordinate 129,146,586 downwards.
CATTGAAGTCCCTCCCCTCTCCAAACCCCGCCCTCCTCAGGCTCTGCCCCAAAAATATCCCACCAGTGGCAAAGAAGGATCTGGCAACCCTACCGCTAATCCTTGTGTGAAGGCTCTTATTATCATTATCTGTGATCCTGAGAATATCCACGGAACACATCCAGGGCAAATGTGTCCCTGTAAGCCTTGGTTTTCAAAACAGGTTCTGGGAGGCTTGGCACAAATCAAGCGTGTGTTTATATCTTAGAAGAGTTTGTTCAGGGCCAAAATCCTGATATGGAATTTTAAAAGATGATTTTTGGATAGCCATCAAGACTTGCATTTTTGGCAAAGTTTGACAGAATCTAAACATAAGATGGGTCCCTTGGTTAGGTTCGTTCAAAGAAGTTCTCCTCCTCCACCCCTGTGAACTTGCCTGAAACAGCTTCTCAAAATCTCTACTACTTTGGAACAAGAGTTAACCCCCTGAAACTAACAACTAGTTCATAATAAGTGCTTCAATAAACAAGAAGCTCTTTTGAGATATGGTAAAGGAAAAGACTTTCTCCACAAGGGTGATCAAATACAAAAGGAGGGCGGGGCTTCTGCACTTCCCACAGAAGCACAGAACTTCAGGAAGGGCCGCTTTCCCCCTCTCTGCAGCACTGTGCTGTATATGCTAAAATCCTCTCTTCTGCACCAGTGGTCTTCCTTTCCAGATCTGGCACCAACTTTTAATTCCCAGCAGCAACCACATGGCACACAGCAGTGTTCTACACCTTTGTTCTACACACAACACAACACAAAGGTTTATGACCTTTGTTATAGGTACAGGAGATGGCCCCCCTTTGCATGTGGTCGCTGTATTTTCTGTACAGGAAAATTTTCGAGGAAAGTATTGGGAGAAGACAACTGAAAGGGATAATTCGGGGAATGCTAATTCTGGCTCTGGGTCAACAGTGTAGGACCAAAGGGCAAGGTGGGTGGTTCCCTCTGGGCACAGGATTCCTGCAGGACTGCCCTAATGGGGTTGCTGCCACAGTTTTTGGGTATCTGCTGAAGTTGTACAAGGTTTATTAGTGCCCTGCAGTAATTCTTTGCAACCACTGGGTATGCTGTAGATCTGACCCTGGCTGCCTCAAAGCAACAGCAGCTAGGATTGGCAGTTTCAATTCTGGCAGGTTTTTTTTAAAAAAAGGAAAACTATTTATTAATTTATTTGTTAAATTTATAACCCGCCCTTCCTGGCCAAGGCCAGGCTCAGGGTGAATACTTTAGGTTGTTTTTTTAAAGTTATGTAACTATGTTTTTTAAAAGTTATGTAAGTTTTAAAGTTATGTCGTGTAGGGGTTTTTTTTTTTTAAGTTAACTATGGAGTGATGAAGGCATTGCAACTTTTTAAATAAACACGTTTAAGCAAGTTTCTATAAAAAAAATTTGTAGTTTACCCAATGTCAGTAGTTTGCAGCCTGTTCAACCAAAAAGTGGGTGCTAGAAAAGAAAAAATGAAGGAAGAGGAAGTGGCTAGGGGCACTGAAATCAAGGTAGGGAGAGGGTGTGTCCCTGCTCAGGATACCAACTTCTCTCAAAGGAGGAAAAAGACAAAAAAAGGGGGAGAAAGCAAAAATTAGCTAACTGATAGGTCCAGTTGTTTACAATGTCTTCAACTTTCAATTCCAATTCTCTTTCAGTCACAAATGTCCAGCAAATTCAGGTAATGATTTTAAGCTATTTCTCAATGTGAATCCTAGAGGCCTTAGGCTAAAGGAAGACCCACAGGCTTACAGCTTTCTTCTTATACTCCTTTTATCAATAAACCTCAATAAACCTAAGCTTTATAGAGTCAGAAAGAATATTCTTTACTACTAGAAGAGAAAGAAATACAGTGAGATCTGAATTCAGTAACAGGTAACGAAAATTATTTGCTGTCCTACTACAAAAATCAGTACGAAAAGAGAATTTTGGGGGAGTTAAATTAGTTTCCTTCCCCTCAGTGGTCAAATACAGCAAGATGGTATTTTGGAGGATTTATGCAAATAATGGCCAGGATCCAAGGATCCTCATGCATGCGTCAGAAGAGGAATTAAAGGACGCTCTGATGCATCTACACAATTGAATACGTGCACCAGAGCGTCCTTTTATTTCCTTCGCCACCTTCTGCTCTGTCGTATGTTGCTCCAGATGGTTCCCTAATTTTGGGGGAAGGGCTTTGGGGGGGGATGGCATGAGGTCAGTACTGGTTCCGCCTAAAAGCCAATGCAAGCATCTTCTTGAAGTGGCAGAATGCAAGAGGCACTGGGAGAATCTGAAAAAATCCTAGCAGGGTGAATACAATTAATTGCCCCTCCCTTAACTCTTGGGGTGTATTTATTTATTTAAATACCATTATCCCACTCTTCTTTCAAACATAGGGCTCAGATCAGCTTTTGCCCAAAATTAAAGCAGCAGTTCCAGCAACAACAATAAGATTTGGTTTTTATATGCCGACTTTCTCTACCACTTAAGGAAGAATCAAACCAGCTTACAATCACCTTCCCTTCCCCTCCCCACAACAGACACCCTGTGAGGTAGGTGAGGCTGAGAGAGCTCAAACAGAGCTGTGACTAGCCCAACGTCACCCAGCTGGCTTCATGTGGAGGAGTGGGGAAACCAACCCGGTTCACCAGATTAGCATCTGCCGCTCATGTGGAGAAGTGGGGAATCAAACCCTGTTTTCCAGATCAGAGTATACTGCTCCAAACCACTACACCATGCTGGTTCTCTATATCTAAATAGAGACAGAAAGGCAGACAAAGGTAACACTCTCCTCACTGCTGTTCTAACCACCCTCAAATGCTGTTTGAAGCAGTTCAGTCTTGTACCTCTTTCTAACAACCAGAAGGGCAGGTGCATTCCTGAGAACTACTAGACGGCTGTTTCACAACATGGGAACAGCCACAATGTAAGCTTGAGGCTAGGCAGTAGCAATTTTAACATATCTGAAGGTGGGGACAGACAGAAAGCTCTGCTTGGCCGAGCAGTGTTGCCTCATATGGGGAGGTTCGTGCAGGGAGAGACACTTCTTTAAGCCTCTGGGCCCACAGGTTATGAAAGGCTTTAAATCAGCACTTGGAACTGGAAACAAATAGGCAACCAGCCCGATGTGTACAAAGTGACGGACCCCAGATAGTAATGAAGCTGCTGCATTTTTGCACTGACTGAAGCTTCTGATTTGCTTTCAAGGGTAAAGTGTGGCAACAGCAACAGACCTCAGGTGAAACTCCCATGCATAAATGACCAGAGTCAGTGGTGAAAAGACTCACCTGATCTAAAGTGAGCACCACAATTCTGGAACATCAGCCTTCTCAAGCAGCCTAACCCAAGTTTACCAAAGTAACAAGGAAGGCGAGCAGAAAGGGATACTAACAAAGGAAGATGGGCAGGTGAAAAGAGAGGATGCTTAACATTTCCTATGTTCGTTTTCCTCTGCAAGTGTTCTCTGAGGCGATTCCCTCCCTTCTTTTATGGTTCACTTGGTTTCAGAGCTTAGGAGGAGGAAAAAAATAAAAAAATGATTCAGACATATTTGCAGAAAGAATCAGCAGGCAGGGAAAGCGCAAAGCACCCCCACTAAGAGGTAGCTAATGGCATAGGTGATGATGAGTATAGGTTAGCCATTCACCTCCTTCTGCACCACCCCTGGCAGGGTCCAAGACAGCAGCCCAGCCCTGCTTGCTCCATGGCTGTTTTATGGTGCCAGCATGGTGTAGTGGTTAAGAGTGGTGGTTTGGAGCGGTGGACTTTAATCTGGTGAACCAGGTTTGATTCCCCACTCCTACACATGAGCGGCAGATGCTAATCTGGTGAACCAGGTTGGTTTCCCCACTCCTACACATGAAGCCAGCTGGGTGACCTTGGGCTAATAACACTCTCTCAGCCTCACCTACCTCACATGGTGTCTGTTGTGGGGAGAGGAAGGGAAGGTGATTGTAAGCCGGTTTTGATTCTGCTGCATAAAAAAGAATTTTAAGAACAAAAAACAGAGGAATCTAAAGTGGGGGAGAAATCCAAGCCTTGGTTTTAAAAAGCTTTTCTTCTGCTCAGAAAGAAGCAGAGGGAGCAGGAAGCATTTGAATCTTCACCTCTTTACACACTGCTTTGTGATATGCTGTGAGATAAACCAAGCTTGCATGTCCCATACTTTGCCAGGCTTTGCTCAGGGGAGAGGGAAGCATCGGGTTAACAGAGGAATGGGAAGTCCCGGGATTTGTGAGGGCTGGCAGCGAGGTCGCCTCTAATGGACGGAAAATTCATGCATAACACAAAAGAACAACCGAGACAGACCGGGGGCGAACGTGAGTGAAAGTACCCACGCATAAATGACCATAAAGATCTCAGCTTTTTGACATTGAACCCTGGTTCAAATCCAGCAAAGCAATTACACATGTGAACAAAGTAAGCACAGACTTCAATGGGATTATTCACAGGCATAATGTTAATCATCATATTTGAGTGCTTTGCTGGGCTGTGGCCAGAGTGTTCACCTTTTTGCTCGTCTCTGCCCCTGTATCTTATCCCCCTTAACCGAAATAAAGGTAAACACTGACAGAAAACCTCAAGGATCAATGCACAAGCATGCTATGGCTAGAACGTGCTACCTGCTTAACAACCGAACAGCAGTCCCCACCGCCAAATGCTAAGTACAGGATCAGAGAAGGCCGTCACCATTTCTCAATACAGAATGAAAAATTGAGGTCAGCATCATAACTGTGACTTCTGCTGAATTTCAGCTAGGACCCTTCAGTATTCTTAAAGAGTGCTGTGAGGACCTTTAACGACAACAAGTGGTCATAATCTGACAAAGATGATACATGGATTCTGACTCAGGAGCACGAACTATGTAATTCAGCTGGAACACCTTGAGCTGGCAGCATAATGTCACAGCCATTCCAAATCTCACTGGTATCTCCTGCCTTGTTCAGAGAAATGCCTTGATTTTGAAAATTATCCCCCCCCATACACAAAGTCTTTTTACTAAGAAGCAATTTCATTATAAATGTACATTCCTTTTACCAGTTTAACTGCTATGCTCTTCTCCCCAAATCCTGGAGATTTAGTGTCATCATAAGCCAAGTTACACCCTACACCTTTCTAAGCCCATTAACCTCAGTGGACTTAGAAAGGTGTAACACAGAGCACTCTACAGTACAGTTACCCTCAGAATCCTCTGGAACAAAAGTGCAAATAAGTGAACTTATCTACTTCTTTTAATCAACAATGGCTCAATTAACAAAAATTCAGCATGAAAATCAGCCTTGGGGGATCACCTAGCATTGGGACCTATGAATATGGAGTATATTCTGAGAACTGCCCTCGGAATTCCAACTAGACCAGAACTTGCTTTGCTTCAGAGAATTCTTCAGGATCAATTCTTCAGGACCAATTATCTGAAAGACCGATTGGTTACAGAGACTTTTATTTCCCCAGGCTACCAAGTGAGCCTTTATCTTTTGGGAACTTGCCTATGACAAGTTAGTGATTTTTGCCCCAAAATCAGGCGGCAATCCTAGTCTTGACACTGAAGACTCGTTGGTTTTAGCAGGATCTGATGCCATTTCACAAGAGATGGAGGCTGCTATCCGAAGGATACTTTCCTGGGAGTAAGCCTCCTCAAATAAAATGGGACTTACTTCTGAGTAGACCTGATTAGCATCGCTCCCTAAACTGCCAATCCAGAATCCTTCTGTGCTTAGGAAACTACTCAGCTCCCATGTATGAAGCATGTGATGATTTAATTTTACTGCTTTACACATGAAGCAGGAAACCATTACCAACTGCAGCATCTCACTGCACGTACACATATCAAAACAGACACTGAGCATGCATCACGCACAATGAACTACATGCCGGATGTACATGAACTGACTGCTATGTAAGAAACGGATCTTATGTGAAATGGACCATTATAATTGCTGTGTTCTGTTAACATCCTTTATCAAGTAGTGGTAGAGGGAATTCTAGAGCAAACATATCCAATGCTTGTGGGGGGGGAGGAGGAGGAGGAGAAGGTTTTTATATGCCGACTTTCTCTACCACTAAAGAATCAAACTGGATTACAGTCACCTTCCCCTTTCCACAACAGGCACCCTGTGAGATAGATGGGGCTGAGAGAGTGTGAATAGGCAAGATTACCCAGCTGGCTTCATGTGGAGGAGTGGGGAAACAAATCCAGTTCACCAGATTAGCCTCCGCTGCTCATGTGGAGGAGTGCAGAATCAAACCCAGTTCTCCAGATCAGAGTCTTCACTCCAAACCACTGCTCTTAACCACTACACCATGCTGGTAGAATGGAATTACAGCCCATTCCTGAGCTGACGGCGGGGAAGAGGAGCAGCTGCGCCTCCTCCTAAGCCATTTTGCGTATGCCATTAAACAAAAAAAGGCCATTTCGCGGCTTTTTTTGTTTAACTGGGGCCTTTCACCCCATAGGGAACAACGAGGCTGCGCCTGCTAAAAAGCAGGGGCAGCACCGCCGTTCCCGGCACCAGTGTACCGGGCCGAATTGAGAAAGGAAGCCGCCTAACCAGCGGCTCCTCCCGGCGACCCGCCCCGGGCATGCCCCCCTGCACTGGCACGGCCATTGTACACCATGGCCTGCGCCACGGAGAGGCTGCACCAGCGGAGGGGCAGGTCACACCGCCTCCTATTGAGATTCATCACGAATCTCAGGAATGGGCTGTTAGTGTCTCCAAAGTAGAATGGGAAGGATGGAATGGGCATAACAACGGGGAAACTGCTGCACACTCAGAGCGCAGCACTAACTAGGAGCTGTTGAACCCATGGAGATGGACGAAAGAGTATATGAGTATTTTCCATCATTACAGAAAATACACATATCTTTCACTAGTGCACTAACTTGCTTGAATGCAGTTGTGAGCTGGAGGGAAACACAACTGAAACAGGTTGTGGATAGGTGATTATGTTCACTCCAGATTTTCACCTGTCCACATTCTGTGTTTGTCAAATGTCCCTTAACGAGAGACCAAATACAGGTAGTTCAAATGGGATCAAAAAACCCAGCAACCTGTTTCCTGAAGCATTCCGCTAGGAACATCCCATGCCGCTGACCGGGGCTTACCTCTGTAGAACATTCACAGGACCAAAAAAGTCACTTGTGTTTTAATTACATGATTTTAAATCTTCAGGAAGATGACACTGAGTATAAACAGAGTTGTTTTTCTTTAGCTACCTGCATTTGTTGTTAAATTTCAGCAATATCATGTATATATCATTATAACATCATCAGAAGAATGCTGCTAAGGGATGAACAGGGAAAAGCCAGGAACTACAGATTGTAAAACTGTTTATGTATCAACACACTAAAATAACTTTGGGCAAAATAAAACCTAAAGATACATATACAGTCAATGCCTTAGATTGGTGTACATTTAAACCTAATCTAAAACTAAGATCAAGCTGTTTGCTTGTTCTTGCAGCTGGATGATTTTACCCCATATGAATGTGATTTCAAATCTGAGTACAGAAAACGTATATAGAACTCTGAAGCTCCAACTGTGTTTAGTTCAAAGATCCTGTATTAATATGCCAACAAAGTGGATAATTTTTAATAAAATAGAAAATGAACATTAAAACTGGATTTTTACTTAAATTAGATTACTTTAAACATTAAATTAACATAAGCACCTCATTTTAAAAAAAATAACGCAGTCTAAAGGGGAACCTGAGTTTAATACTAACATGTTACAACCTAATTTTAAATTCCTCAAAATTAAATATATCAGTACACACAGCTAGAGACTACATTTCAAGGTAAAAGAAAACCACTGGGAAATATTCAACTTCTGAGGTTAAGGATTACAAATAACAAACTGCCATGCACAGTATTTGTTACTGTGGGTGATGCCCACTGGTGATGTCATCCTGTAACTGACCAGGATCATCCACCTATACAAAGGATCTTTTACTTCTATGCTAGGACTGCCAACCAAGCAGCTGGGATATTTACTTCCCAACTTACCACCTACCAAAAACTGCCAGCACTTGCGTCTGGAAAGCCTTGGATATGTTACAGTCTGATTTATGCATGTTTACTCCGAAGTAAGTCCCACTTTGTTTAATGGGACTTACTGGCAAATAAATTTTCTTAAGCCTTATCTGTCAAGTATGTGATGATGCTTAGTATCCTTGCATAAATGCAGAGAACACCAACCACAAATCTGTCTCTTGCCTCTAAGCAGATATATTTCTGCAGTGCAAAAGGCATATGGGCTGCATGGCTAATAGTGTGATCCTATGTAGAGTTACTTTGGCCTATGCTCACTCTGCATAGGATTGCAGTGCAACGATGTTGGCTTATGTCCCTAAACTGTCTAAAGGTTCCATTTGGTAGCCAAACAATATGTCTTAATTGTAACTACCAATCAGTATGCATAGTTAGGCTGGAAATATATGCATTTCAAAATGAGAACTTGATTAATAATCAATGATGTAAATTGCCTTGATTTAAATCAATCCACCTTGAGTGCCAAGTGAGACAAGCACTGCCAAATGAGAGGAAGCCTGCGAAGGGAAGCTCTTGAGAGGAAGAGCTGCCGGCAGGTGCATGACTGATCCGTAGTTTAATTCACGAGGAACCGAAATCCCTGTGTCCATTTCCCTCCTCGCTAGCCACTGTAGAGCCAGGGCAGGTGGCTACAACTCACGGCCAATTCTGCCAGCTCCCTCCCTCCTTCCCCAGTAAAATCCAAGTGTGTGTGTGTGGGGGGGGGGTGAGTTGACATTGTTTCCCAGGCCTGCATGTTCTGTACGTTGCAGATCAAATCAAATTTTATTAATACGGTCAATGACCAGCTAGAAAAATAAAAGTATGTTGCAGATCATTTTTCCCCTGATGGTACTTTTTAAAAGTGTATTAAAAAAAGGGAGGAAATATAACCTTTTTAATCCATATTTCCTAAAGCCCTCTAAATAAGCATCACATAAGTACTTATTTAGGGAAATTATTTAAAAGGGAGATTATAAGCCGAATGGATTGAGCAGCCAGTGCTGCTGTGTTCAGGGTGGCCAGTCTGAAATATTCCAGACCTTGGGACAAGGCAGAATATATTCAAGTGACTTTTCAAGTACAAGGAAACGCTTACTAATATTTCCCTTCCCAAATAATGTAGAAGATTATGATGGCCCCAGTCCTGGTGTCATGGGAAGTTAGATACAAGCATTTAACATTTATGAAGCAGCCAGAAAATGAAGAGCTCTGCATACTGTTTATCACCAGAACCCAAGATTGGTCTTCTAAAAGTGTTGATTACATTTTGGGAACCCAGAAACCTGCCCCGGTATGTTTTGCAGTATTTCTATTCCAAGTAAAAGTGTCATCTCATCTACCTTGTCAACATTCTGCATGCAAAGTATGGTTTGGGGAGGGTAATTTATGAGCATATTGTGATTTTTTAAAAGGCATATCTGTTGGCAACTATAATTCTACTGGTGCCGTCGTAAAAATCCCATATGTCATTACACCAAGGTTTAGTATGGACTGGCAAAGCTTGCATAGAAAGAGCGATGGGAGAAAGGGAAACCAACAGTGTAATCGAAGACATATTTATGCAAAAGGAAGTTGCTACAGAAATAGCTCTAGGAAGATCTCCTGCACGAGTTCCGTTGAAATGAATGGGCTCTGTGCCAGAGCAGATGCGCCCCTCTCTAAAAGTGACATACGTTCAACTAGCCATTTCACGGCACTGCCCTCCCCACTGTCCATTTCAGCCCTGACAGATGGCCATCTTCTCCCAATAGGCCCCTCCTGAGTCTTTCTCACCTGCCTTTCTTCCATCATGGAACTCATGCAGTTCCATGGAAGCCTTCCCAGGGCTGCTTTATTCTCTCAGGGCTGCTACATTATGTGCCCTAGGGCTTACCCTAGGGCTTCATACAGGTCAGACATCGACTTTTGTGGAAATTTTGCAAACTCCTTGTCCTGAGGAACAAAGAGAATTCCTTACAGCATTTAAATATTTTGTCCTGAGCCTGTTTAAACTATGTAATTTTAAATCCCATTGATTTCAATGGGAGTTGAGCTTGTATGTATTTCACTCCCCCACTGAAATGAATGGGGCTGAACTGTTTTGCTTCAGCCATTATCACAATCACCGTTATTCTCTAGAAAATTCTAGGTAGGTAGCTGTGTTTGTCTGTTGTAGCAAAATTAAATGGAGGTCCAGGGGCAATTTAAAGACTAACAAAATTTATTCCAGCATAAGCTTTTGTGAATCAGAGATCACTTCATCAGGAGCACTGAAGTGTACATCTGTTAGGTTAATGTTTACATAGTTAGTCACAACTGAAAGGCAAGGGTGGGAAGGGAGATTTGCAGTCTAGTCCTAAGAACACTTTCTTGGCAGCCAGCCCCACTGAATAGACCTGAGTAGGATTCTGAGCAGACCTGCTTCAGATTGAACTGTTTGTGAGTGGAAGAGCTTATGTTATCAGATGTATTGGGGTGCACATCCATCAGGACGATGCTTTTATATTCACAGAAGAAAGGGGAATGTTACAAAGTGATGCTACCAAACAAACAAATGACACCTGTTACTCTTTGAGGTACCACTGGTCTCCTGTTTCATTTTATCATCTATTAAATTAATTGTAAGGCATGAGGCAGAGTGGAGGGGGTGTGTGAAGCAAGTGTCATCGATTTACACCAGCAAATGCAAAAGAGAATTCAAAGTGTGAAAAAGAAGAGGAGGGGAACCCCTCCAATCTACTCCTGACTTCACTTGGATGAGTGACAAGGACACATAAGCAGGGGAGATGGTGATGCAATTCTTCTCCACAGGAAGCTACTGGAAATTTCACCCCTACCACTGATCTCCTTTTTCCTTACCATCCCCCTCCACAGGTTTCTTTCTCCATCACTCTGTTGGGTCTTCTAACAACTAGTTTTTTTTTGGGGGGGGGGCATCCGGAAGAGGGTGACAGCAATCCCCAAACTCCCCTCTCCCCCTCTTTCCCCACCTGCTCTCTCTGAGAGATAAATATTATCATGAGAACGTCCTTTCCCCTCCCGGTTAACTCCTCAGGCAGCAACAGTTGGAGACAAAATAAAGCATTACCAATACCTATTTAGAACACAGAACCCGTTATTTGAAAACCAAGGCCAGATGCGGGGATGCAAAGTGGGGAAGGGAGGGCAATAAAAAGCATTTGTCACCGGGACCCGCTGGGCTGGAGCTCAGACAGGCAAAAAAATAAAAAAGGGGAGGGGGGGGTAAATGCAGCTTTAAAAGATCGCATATGGATTAACCCAAAATAAATGCAAAGTGTCCTGCCTCATGCGACGTTACGCAAGGTGCTAGATGGGGATGCAAATACTGACACTCGGGAGATTAAAAAAAGATGAAGAAACGCGAGCGCAGACATCTCCAAACCTGAAATACACTGAAATACAACCCGACCCGACCCACGGGGGTAGATCGGAGCGAATCCAAACCCTCTGGAAGGAAGCGGCCGGAGGAGAAAGGAAGGGCCGGGAAGGGGGCGAGAAGAAAGTTCTGCTTTGGGGTTTCAGAACTTGGGGAGCCGCGCGAGAGATCCCCAGGAGGGACCTGGAGCCGCCGCGTCCCGAAACGCGCCAAGCGGCCAAGAGACGGAGCCGGTCACGTCCGCGCCTCTGGGGCTCCTCGCGAGCAAGCGGCGGCGGCGACGGCGGGGGTGACTTACTAGAGGGCAAGCGCTGCGGCGGGCCGCATCCCCTGCTGTCCAGCGCCGGTCTGGGCTCGTCCGGTCTGGGCGGGAAGGCGGCTCTCGGCGGGTCCCCCCGCGCGGCCGGCCACTCTCCCCGGCGCGCCCTCCTTCCCTCGGGCCGCCCGGCTGCCGTCAGAAGCGCCTCCCGGGGCGGGGGGCGGGGGGAGAAGCCGCCTCAGGTTTGGGAGGGGGGAGGCGCCCTCGGCGGGGCATGGCCCTCGGAGGAGGCGCGGGGGCCGCCAGCTCCGGAGGCCGGCGAAGGGCTCCTCCCGCCAGCCTTCATCGCCCTCCTCGGGCGTCGTCCGTCTCCCCGGCCCAGGCGGAGGGAGGGAGGGAGGGGGCGGGCGGGACGGCGGGGTGGCTTTGAGGCGGGGTGGGCGTCCTCCCCTTGGCGCGGGGCCGCCCTCCCCTCCCCTCCCCTGGCGCCGGGGCCAGCGAGGGGTCAGGTGGCGCCGCCTCGCGCCGCTCCCGGGTCGGGAAAAGGTCGCGAGGGGTGTTTACGGGAGGGGGGTGGGGGGGTGGGGGGGCAGAGTCTTTGCTCCCGCCACTTCCCCCCTGCTCAGGTCGGCGAGGAAGGGCGGCCTCCCAGGCACTCACCTCGAGGACGCATCGCACAGACCGCCCGCGCCCTCGGAAGGTGTGGGGGGCTTGGCTCGCCCGGCCGCCCCAGGCCCGCGCGAGCCTCCCGGAGGGGCTCGAGGGGGCGCCGGCTAGCAGGAGCGGCCGCGACGCCCCCTCGGCCAGCCCCGGGCCGCCTCCGGTCCCGAGCCGCCCCGCCGCCGCCAGGCTCCCCCGCCCCCCCGGGGCCCCGCCGGCGGGCTGCCCGCTCGGCCGCTGCGCTGCCCGCTCCCCTTCCGCCGTCCCGCGGCCATCCTCGGCCCTGCCGTGGGTCTGCCCGCGCGCGGCCCGGCTCCCCGTCGACGGCCCCGCGCCCCGCCACGAGCCGGTCTGTGGGCGAGAGCGCGGACCCTGGCCCTTAAGTGGGGCGGCGTGGGTGGGAGGGGCTCGGGGAGAGGCGCAGCCCCCTCCCCCGCGAGGCAGCCGGCGGGGAGGGGGCGAGAGTTGCGAAAGGCCGGGTGGCCAGCCGGGGTTGGCCCTGTGGCGTGGGGCAGCCTCCGACCGGGGCTGGGTCGCTCTCCGTTTGCTACGTGGACCAAGGGGGGAATCGGAGACGCTACTGGACTTGTTCAAAGGGAAGGAGGCGGCTTGGTAATGTAGCGCTCTCGCACGCTTTCCGTGTTCAGCACTGGTTAGTAACCCTGTTCACACGTTACGGTGAACACGTGTACATCTGTCGGCAAGACAGGAGGAACATGTGTGCACTGTAAAGATAACATTGGGGACCAGTACCTGGATTTCTTTTTTTGGTGCCATTAAGTCACCGCTGATTTATGGCAACCCCCACGGGGTTTTCAAGGCAAGAGACGTTCAGAGGTGGTTTGTCATTGCCTGCCTCCAAGTCACAACTCTGGGGTTCCCTCCAAATACTTGCCAGGGTCGGCCCTACTTAGCTTCTGAGGTCTGACAAGATCAGGCTAGCCTGGGGCTATCCAGGTCACCTGGGTAAATGTTTAAATCACACATTCTAATGTACATGTGTTGAATATGATTACACAACATATCTAAAAAGAAAAATCAAACGTACAATGTATGTGGATTACACAAGCATTCACCATAACATGTGAACAGGGCTAGTATTGAGGGATTTTAAAGAACAGTACTAAAATCTCCCATGTTCGTTCTTGATTGGTGTCATCACCACCGTCCTGTATGGAATGGAGTCTCACTGGGGCCATTTTCACTTCATATGCACTTTCATTGAAGAAGTTATCCAGGCGCTTGTCATACTGGTGTCCTTTTCCTACAACACAGGTGCTCTGGCAGAGTGAGGGAGGTCTCTGGGCATTCTAAGGATGTAGTTAGCTAGAGGCCAGAACTAATTCTCTGATCTGCTAGAACAGGGGTCGGCAAACTCATTAGTCAAAAGAGCCAAATATCAACAGTACAACGATTGAGATTTCTTTTGAGAGCCAAATTTCTTAAACTTAAATTATATAGGTAGGTACACTGTTTATTAACTTAATAAACTTTAATTAAAGTTTTAAGTTTTAATTAAACTATAGGTACACTGAATAAAACTTGATATCATACTTAATAGTGATCTTATTTATTGATAAAAATTAAATTGTAAGTCCCTGCCATTTCCCCCTCCCCGTCCAGAGTCCTCATCTGGAGGCCTGGTCTACAGCCATAAAAGCCTATTGGTAGACCTGGCCTCCGGGTGAGTCCCATTGGGAGGCCAGGTCTACCCATTGGCTTTCTTGGCAGTAGACCTGGCCTCCGGAGGCCCATAGAAGCCAATTGGTAGACCTGGCCTCTGAAGGGGAACTTTTCCCCCTCCTCGGAGTCCAGGTCTACCGCCTAGAAAGCCAGTGGGTAGACATGGCCTCCCAGTGGGACTCAGCCGGAGGCCAGGTCTACCAAAGGAAGCCCGCCCCGCCCAACAGCTGATAGGCAGGGGGGCCAGGAACCGCTGAGCTGCCCAGCAATCGCGCAGCTAGAGGGGACGGGAGGCTTTAGCCTCCCAACCATTGAGGGAAAGGGAAAGGGGGACCCGGCCATTCTCCACGGTGGGTGGGGGGGAGAGACAGCGCGCCCGCTCACCCACTCTCTCTCTCTCTCAGGCGCGCCAGCTCCGCAGCCTGGCTGCTGGTGCTAGCGGGCGCAAGAGCAGGGGCTCTGAACCAAGTTCGGAGAGCCGCACTCAACGGGCCAAAGAACCGGATGCGGCTCTGGAGCCGCAGTTTTGAGACCCCTGTGCTAGAATACAAGCCTCCTCACCCCCATTTATACATAACACATACTTTATAACAAGACAGTTTGTTGCTTGAGCTCAGATTTCAAAGAAGGGCTCTTGTGGGGTACTGAAGAAAGCACTGGAATTACTCAGATACTCTTAGTTTAGAAAAACTAACTGCGCACTGGCTCAACATGAACAACCCAGAGATTTAGCTTTGGACACAGTAATTACATACAAGGCAAGATGATTTTCCAGAGCACCCAGCCACCCCTCCCCCATCGTGACACACACCTTGCTTTTGTGCAACACAAATCTGAATTCATCTCTTTGCTGGTCTGATTGGGTGCCTAATTTTGCAGAATACCCAAGTATATAAACTGTTTTGAGGAGGCTTCTATTGCACAGATAGCCACAGGCTTTACCACTCAATCAATAAAAGGGTCTAGTTTTAGCTTTCAGAGGGCATGTGTGATCCCTAGTGTGGTGATTTGGCTATGACACCTCATCAACTGAGTATTTAACTACCAATTCAGATCTAAGATGCTCAGAATGAGTTTTCACAACCAAGGGGAATATTATGGCCTTCACCTGTTCTTAGCCGGCAAACCATTCAATGTTTTTCCCATCAGAACTCTTCTTTTTAGACATGACTTCTGGGAAATTGGGGCACAGTGAGTTGGTTGCTATTTGTAAAGACCTCTGAGTGACCTGTTTCTCCCTGGTCCCTTCTAGCTCCCAAACACAAATCAAAGGTCAATGGATCAGGGCATTCCTTTGAAAGCAGGGCACAAAGAAGAGAACGTTCCCTTCTAGCTTTGCAATCACTTCTGTATCTTAATAAGGAAAAAATATGTCAAAAGGTACCCCAAACTGTATCTTCAAGACGTCATGGGCCAAGATTCAAAAGCTAAAAAAAAAAGCATTCTGGTTACATCAGATTGCTGCGTAATGCCCAATGCCCAATCCTTTTGATATACAACTTCCAAAAAAGTATGCATAGAAAGTTATTTCTTTTGAAACCAGGATAGTGACAGTGCCTTGGTTAGGAGGATCTGGGGCTGCCGATAAACCCGGGAGTACTGAAATGGCTGGGAACAACATACCCACAAAGAACCCCTCACATACCAAAACATAATAATCCAGTGTCTAGTAGAGGTTTTAAAAAAATATATCCATGAACAAACTTGTACTTTGCAGAACAGGACCAAGCGGTCATATCATCTCATTAAATCTATATATAGGAATTACAGACACAGGAAATATAAAAGCCTTCATTTGTGAAAAGGTTTAAAAGACACCACAAGCAGTGACCACCAGAGAGGACAGGAGTATCAAAGCAAGGTTGAAGGAGAAGAGACAAAGATGGAGTCTTCTCACCGTGCTCCATCTGCTCCTTTCTGCTCTTCAGGAACAGCTGTAGGCACTGTGGATGCCAAGAATGTCTGCCAGAAGGTTGGGCCCTGCTAATCTCTAAGGCAGGGCTATTAACACTGTTCTACAGAGCAACTGATGTTCTCAAATCTGTGATTGTGGCACAAGAAAGACCCACTGAACTGTCTGAAAACACAATGACTACAGCTACGGTGGCCTGATCTTACGCAGTGCCTAGATGGGAGACCAACTGGGAGCCATGTCTAACCTTCTCTGAGCTCCTTGGAGTAATAAATAAATAAATGGGGCTTGTCTTATTCCCAGAATTGTGGCAGAATCCTTGTTCAGAGCACAAGTAGACAAACATGTCCTAAAACTAACCTGTCCCCTGGGGCGGTATTTGCTGCAGCTTAGATGTGGTGAGAGAGGGAAAGCCAGCACCACTTCTAGTACCATGTAGTCTTGAAACATTACCTATGCTGCAGATTCCGTAGCTTGATTGAGCATCAGCCCACAGCTAGCATAAAACCAACCGTCAATTTTATACCAATGCATTTCTGGTAGAGGATCCACTTGGGTTCCCAGTGCAGAGAGGGAAAGCTCTAGAATCAACCCAAGGCAGTGTTGTTAATTCCCTGTCAATACTAGAGAAAACCCCTTCCCCCGTTACTTGTACATGACAATGGGAGGTCACTGTGATACTCCAGGGACTGAATAGGTGATATCATAAGTTTCACATTGTCTTCCAGCTAAAGAGAACGAGAGAGTCTGTTACAGCATTGCTAAACAGTTATATATAACTCAGGCTGTTTAAGGGTGCCTATCTTTAGCACTGTAGGCCACAACTTCAGTCTCTGGCACAGTGACAAGTATCCTATTGAAGCCAACAGGAAGGGGAATTGCTGAGCAACTGATCTGTCTCTGAACTGAGCCAGTGGCAGGACACTAAATATGGATTCCTGAATCCAGCTCTTTGTCCCAGACTGGGAATAAATTATAATTCCTAAAGGTAAATGCACCCATATTCAGGCAATTGATGCTTACTTCCCAACTAGGGCACCTTACCTTAGCAGCAAAGTCAAACAGGTGTATATTTTGAAAGGGAACTCATATCTCATGTGAGAATCTGTTTTCAACTTGTTGGTGTGTAAATTAGAGTAGATCTTTTGGTAGCTCGCCAGAATTGCCTCAGGCAAATTTTGCAGCTACATTTCTTTTTGTTATATACGCTGTTCTGAGAGGAAGAATCTGAAGTTGTAGCACTTCACTTTACTTGTAGAATATGAACATCTTCCCTGCAGAACTCAAAAGGGGCAGATGATAAATTTGGCAAAAAACAATCACCCTCAGATTCCCTAAATCTGTGCAAACAGATATTAAATCATGAGCAAATAAGGATGAAAGGGAGTGGCATCCAGATGGAGTCATAGAAAGTCACAAGGATAAACAAATTTGCACAGTATACTGTTTTGTATCCCCAAATAGGAAAATGGTTGAGAACTCAAAAGGACCAGTTCTGGAATACTGAATGCCTAAGAAACTTAATCCTGACAAAACAGTGGCCATTTCCACTTGAATCACCTACAACAGTTTTTCCTCATGGTCGATTTGTGAGGCTTGGAAACACATTCAATTTTTTTGTTCACATCTTTCCTCTTTCGCCGTTGTATTCTGTTTTCCCAAGAACGTTTTACCCTGTCCACACTTTTCTAAAAGGAATTATTTTTTTTCTCCTGGGGAGCATGGCGTTATTCGTGAAATTGTGGATGCACCAGATACTCCCTTTTTCTTTTTGCGCATGCACTCTAGCAATGGTGCCCTGGTGCACTGTGATTGGTCACCACCTCACTGAGTACCTTTTGAATTGGTGCCTCCACTGTTTTATGAGATTCTTGCGTCTGAATGCTGGCACATATGCACATACCCCCAAAAAACAATCAGAGTGCATCCGTCCACTGTGCTATTAAATTTGCACTAAGGATGGATGGTAACCTTTAGAGTTCATTATTAAGCATTCCTCTTCCATCCATCTCCCAGGAAAACAAGAAAGAAACAGGCTGTAGGAATGGATAGAGTGGGAATAAGAGCACAGAACTACCCCCTTCACAGTCGGATAAAAAAACTTTCACTGGTTATGTCTCCCATGAAATGCAACAAGCAACGATGTGCACAAATAGGAAATAGAAACATCAGGACACCGCGCAAATCACTCTCTTAAATGCAACAATGGGGAGGGTTGTTCTAACAGTCCAACGTCTAAATGCATTAAATAAAAAAATTAAATGCTGGGAAAAGGATATAAACAAAAATTAGAAAAATAATCCAATTTCATCAAAGATTTTTTTATATACATATAATAAACAATAATTGATGATAACAATAATATTTAAAATATTAATAAATAGTGATATAAATTGAGTGGTGGTAACTATTATATTTAATTTAAACAAATTTCTAAAAATAATGTAGGGATATTAAAAAATAAGTCCTTTTTACAGAGCAATCTTGAAGGGGGGTGAGTCGGCTTAAGAGCCAGCGTCACCCCTGCGCCAGCGTTGTCACCCCTGCACCAGCATTAATGCCACTTGAGGCATGAAAATGGGCACTAATGCCAGCGCAGGGCCACTTATACTGATAGTAGGGAGCCACGTGGCAGCGTGCGGCAGGGGCTCTGTCAGCAGTATTTATCTGGTGCAGGGGCTCACGCTGGTGCCAAAGGGGATGTTCCTGGGGGCGGAGTTGACTTTAGTCCGTTCCCTGAACCCCTTTGCCCCGGGAACACCCCCTTTTGCTGGCATGAACTTGCTTGGGGAAAATCTGATTTTTTTTATAGAAACCAAGCCTCTGTAAGCCACTTGGGGTGGCATGGCTGCATCGTCCCTGGGTGCCCCACAACCACCACCCCCTTTAAGATTGCTCTGTTGTCATCTACCTGCTATTCATTTAAATGTTTTTCTCTTAAACGCCTTTTGGTACAATATAGCAAAGAAACTAACATTAATACATACAAACACACACACACACATATAAAACAATTCGGCGTGCTTCCTCTTGCACTCCCCATTTTATAGGAATAATATGAATAATATGCTTTCCATTCATCTAGAAATTCTGTGATTGGTCTATTATTCACATAGGTCATTAATTTTGCCATTACTGCATACTCTGCTAGTTTACTTTGCCAAACTTCCCACCATCAGCAATCTTCTGCTTTCCATTTTGTTGCAAATGTAACTCTGGCTCCCAAGTATTTCCCATCCTGGAGTTGGCAACCCTACCTTAGGGTGCTTTTGCCCAGCTTTGGCTGGGGCATCAGCTGTATCTGTATCTGGTTCAGTCAGATCTAGCCACAGGAATCCATGCCTTAATTACATTTAGAATGGCCTACTACTAGGTTGCCAGGTGCCTCTTCACCACCAGTGGGAGGTTTTGGGGGTGGAGCCTGGGGAGGGTGGGGTTTGGGGAGGAGAGAGACTTCAATGTCATAGAGTCCAATTACCAAAGCAGCCATTTTCTCCAGATGAACTGATCTCTAGTGGCTGGAGATCAGTTGTAGTAGCAGGAGATCTCCAGCTATTACCTGGAGGTTGGCAACCCTATCTACTACAATGCACTCTAATTGGGACTACCCGTGAATAATGTTAAGAAGCTGCAGCTAGTGCAGAATGTTGGGCTAGACTGCTGATTGGGGCCAGCTACCAGGAGCATGTGACCCTGGTACAGTAGCTATTACATTGCCTGCTGATCCACTCCCAAGCGCAATTCAAGGTGTTGGTTTTGTCCTTTAATGCCCTACATGGCTTGGGACTGAAGGACCATCTTTTCCTATACAATTCCTGCCCAGGAATTAAGAACACAGGGGGAGGCCCTCCTGACTGTCTCACCCTTCAATAGGGTTGGCAGGTACTTCTTCGCCACCGGCGGGAGGTTTTGGAGCGGAGCCTGAGAAGGATGGGGTTTGGGGAGGGGGGACTTCAATGCCACAGAGTCCAACTGCCAAAGTGGCCATTTTCTCCAGGTGGACTCAATCTGCTGGAGATCAGCTGTAATAGCAGGAGATCTCCAGCTAGTACCTGGAGGTTGGCAACCCTACCCATCAAAGAAGCTCATCTGGTGGGCACATGAGAGAGGGTCTTTTCGGAGGCCGCCCCACAGAGGTGTGCCTGGCCCCCTCGCTTTTAATCTTCAGGAGGCCATTGAAGACAGTTTTATTTAGGGTTGCATTTAACTAATTTAGTTTTTATTTATCGCCAGTCCTAATTGAGATTTTAAATTGTAGACTTTTAGGGTTTTTAAATATATATATATTGTTTTATTAACTGCTTTGAGTAATAAACATTTTAAATAAATAAGAAGAATGACGCTGAGTCAAAGTGCAGGGCAGGTTAATTAACTAGGTTATTATTAATTATAAGACTATTAGTATAATATTATTGTGTTTTGTGTTAGGTAGATGGCATTCATTTGCGCTGGAGGAAAACAGCTGAAGTGTGTATCTTGTCAGTTGAATCCAATGACCTTCCTGAAATTATTTTTGTGTTGTTGTTCATTGCATGTCTGAATGCTTCCTTGCTTAATGTTTGCCAGTCTCTGGGGCCATCAGCCTTCTGTAAAATGAGAAAATACTGACCTTAGCTTCTTGGGTCTTTCCCCCAAGATCTTTCCTACAATTATGCCTGCTGTTCATTAAAAGTACAATTTGCTTTCCAGTTAGGCATGTTGAATCCCAATATAGGTAAGTGCCCATGACAGCCACCTAACAGATTCAACCTAACCTTGACTTCTCATCAAGTAAAACCACAAACAGGCACATCCGAATATTCTGTGCTAGTTAAAATGGACCAAAGCAAAACATACAGAGGATGTCACTTGATCCTAACATGGCACTTTGCTGCTTACCGTACTTAATAGGTCTGATCCTGCCTCTGAGGTATTGGTTACTCAAACTATTGTTTAATAAGTGCATACAGACTAGTCTGAGGGAATTTGGGGCCTCAGTCACTTGGAAAGTCTCTCAGTAAAACCCTGGAGAAAAACTGTCACAGACACTCAAGAGAAACCAGACCACCAGGTCCAGGTGTATAAGTTTCCCTAGCAGGATTTGTGAGTGTGTGAGGGTGTGTGAAATGCTTAAAGCAACACTAGTCACGGTGACAGAGCAAGCAGGGCCCCTGCCTTTCTTTGCCATGAGCCATATGTATATGGGTTGCCAGCTCCGGGTTGGGAAATGCCTGGAGATTTTGGGGGTGGAGTCTGAGGAGGGAAGGGTTTGGAGAGGGAAGGGACTTCAATGCCATGGAGTCCAATTGCCAAAGTGGCCGTTTTCTCCAGAGGAACTGATTTCTATCACTTGGAGATCAGTTTTAATAGCGGGAGATCTCTAGCCACCACCTGGAGGTTGGCAACCCTACAGTTAGTCTTGTTAACACCAAGTTTACACTTTATGTCGCAGATGAATTTAGCACTAATTCACTATAGGTTTCCTGCAATGTTGAATGGGAAATGGAATCCTGTAATGGGATCGCCAGGTCCCCCCCTGGCCACCGGCGGAGGATGGAGGGGTAGGGTTGCCAGATCCAAGTTGAGAAACTCCTAGAGATTTGGGGATGGAGCCTGGGGAGGACAGGGAGCTCAGTGGGGTACAATGCCATACAGTCCACCCTCCAAAGCATCCATTTTTTCCAGTGGAACTGATTTCTGTGATCTGGAGATGAGCTGTAATTCCGGGGGATCACCACATCCACCCGGAGGCTGGCATCCCTATTATGTAAACATAATTTTAAAAAGGCAGACCCATACTGGGTAATCATGACTAGCTGTATTGCCCCCTTCCACCATTAGAGTTGCCAACCTCCAGGTAGTGGAGATCTTCCACTATTACCTCTGATCTCCAGGAGACAGAGATCAGTTCACCTGGAGAAAATGGCTGCTTTGGAAGGTGGGCTCTGTGCAATTATACCCTATTGAAGTCCCTCCCCTCCAAAGCCTGCCCTCCTCAGGCTCCACCCACAAAATCTCCAGGTATTTCCCAGCCCAGAGCTGGCAACCTTACCCAGTCTCCCAGCACCCATCCTTTTCCTGCAGGCATTTGACTACAACGGTAATGCATTTAGAGGCCTCTAAGCAGTGTTGGAGTACAAGGCTATGGTCTTGGCCTTTGTTCCTTAAAGATCCTTCCAGTTCAGTGCCATGAGGCGGCCTTGGTCAGTCATTAGGCTTGGTGGAGGTAGAATTTAAGGATTCAGTTGAGCTCTGACTGTCATTGGATCATTGGCTGTATTCCCTTGAAATGTTCGTTCCTATAGGCCCTGATTCACCCTAGTGGCTAAACTGTCTTTGATACCTGTTTGATACCTGGTAGCTGTTAGTGATTGCCTCCAAATTGCTTCCAGGCCCCTAGAAGCATGCCCATCAGCTTTGTGGACCTCGAAACTGGTATGGCATGTAATATGTGATTCATCCTCACCTGTCCCATCTTGTTAACCCACAGGTTATAATATTTAGCATGCAAGTATATTTCAGTTCGTTTTCTTCAGAGAAATAGTCTTGCTCTTTCCCTTACTTGGCATCATAGCACAGCATGAAGAAAAAGTGATTGCTTATGCTTATATATTCATAATCCTATCGGCTTACCCTGAGTGTGTTACAGACAAGTATTTGTGGGTCTACATTTATATACAAAAACTCTATAAAGATGCACACTAGTACATTCTGTTTTACATATACATGCCACAAGGCAAGAACTACACTTGAATATGAATTTTTTTTTGCTTTTGTAAATGAGCCTAATTACACTGGAAACAGCAAAAAGAAGCATTGCCATGCCACAAGATCAATCTGTCTATGGCTCAGGCAACTCATCCGTGCTCCGACCCTGGGGCTGACTCAACAAGCTGTCCAAGAACAGAAGTCCCATTGACTTTAATTAGGAGTACCATTTGCAGGACCAGACTTTCTTTGATTGTTGATTAAGAGCTCAGCTTTGCAAACATTTCTGTGGCTGCATAAAGGCATTGCGTCCTTTTATTATTTTTTTAAAAAAAGATTGAGTCATAATACATGTAGGAGGTGTCTCATAGCTAGGGTTGCCAGGTCCTTCTTCACCACCAGTGCGAGATTTTTGGGGTGGAGCCTGAGGGGGCGGGGTTTGGGGAGGGAAGGCACTTCAATACCATAGAGTCCAATTGCCAAAGCGGCCATTTTCTCCAGGGGAACTGATCTCTGTTGGCTGGAGATCAGTTGTAATAGTGGGAGATCTCCAGCTAGTACCTGGAGGTTGGCAACCCTACCCGTAGCACTAGACACAACACCACACCTGCACAAAGAAAGGGGGCAAACCCCCATTAATTACCCAAGGTCTGGTGACTGGAGTAACAGTGAACTTTCCCTTTGGATCACATTTATAGTATAACTAATTGTGTGTTATGTTTTCAGCATAACTTCCAGGCTGTGATGTAGGAGGAGATTGTTTGAGCGTGGCACAACAGCCAAGCAGAGAAGGGCAAAGCTTCTGACACATGGTGCCAGAGCATTGAGGAGATGGATGACTTCACTGAAATGAGTACACACCAAGACCTCTGGCTGCAACAAAAAAAGTACGGGGCGGGGGGGAAGAAAGTGACCTGTCATATGTTTTTGGGAGCAGAAAACCCAACCAGCTTTAGCACTGCTTCATGGGAAACAGTCGAGCAGTATCCAAAGTGCCAGTCCGGAATCATAACAACAACTCAGCATATCTATCAAACTTTCCAATCAGGTGAACTGATCTCTATCGGCTGGAGATCAGTTGTAATAGCAGGAGATCTCCAGCTATTACCTGGGGGTTGGCAACCCTAGGTGGCAGCTGCCCTCCTCGCCCCCCTCCCCTAGTTATGGCCCTAGGAGAAGAAAGCCAGAGATGGGACCCAACTTCAGCATCTGCATAACTAAACCTCGTACAAGGTTCTGATTCCCCAGAGTCTGCCCCTATAAGAACATGTGACCAACTGACCATATGTACTGCTGGAGTTACTGTAGGTTGATTGGATGGGATACCTATTAGATATATCAAAGATTTATTTGATCCCCATATCCGATCCTGCCTCATTGTGCGAATGTGTCATCCACATTTCCAATCCATGTGGTGGAACAGAAAAAAAAGAACATGGATACAGATGGCCTAGGTTTAGAGCCTCAGGCATGAAGGAGGATCTTGCGGAAGTCACGCTATCACAGACTAACATACCTCGCAGATGTGTTCTTGTGATCAGATGTGACATAAGAATGGGGGGAGGGAGTCATTCTGAAATGTATTATAGGTCAACCACAATTTTAAAACAAGAGAACATCCTGTGGATGAGACTGTTCATGCAGCTACAAAAACAGAGTGAGAGACAGAGCAGTATTGGCAACCACCAGTGATTTTACCATACAATCATGTTTTGAGAACGCTTGCTAAATTTTGAGGAAAATCCATAGTTACTACAAAATCTGGGAACATTAATGATATATTAAGCCATGCAATACAAATAATTTTAAATTTAAAAAATTGTTCTCTCTAAAAAATTCAAAACGGTTACTCTCTTTAAAACCTCTTTGGCTCTTATTTTCTTTGCAGCCAGGGCAAATAGTGACATTCCGTAGGTAACATATAAATCAGTCTCTGATTGGGTTGCCAACCTCCAGGTATGAGCTGGAGATCTCCTGCTATTACAACTGATCTCCAGCCGATAAGAGATCAGTTCACCTGGAGAAAATGGCTGCTTTGGCCATTGGACTCCATAGCATTGAAGTCCCTCCCCTCCCCAAACCCCACCTTCCTCAGGCTCTGCCCAAAAAAACCTCCCACCAGTGGCTAAGAGGGACCTGGCAACACTAGTGCCTGAATATACTAAGCCTATCCATGTGTGTGTGTGTGTGTGTGTGTGTGCGCGTGTGTGTGTAGGGATGCATTTCAATACTGGGTACAAATTTAGTATACAAGAGTACCTGGTAGGATTAATAATTATTTACTGCCAGCAGCATATTTGGTGCCTTACATTTCAACAAAAGGCAAATTCCTACCTCAAGGAGCCTGCAGTGCAGTCCAAAACTCAGAGGCAGAGGCAAAAGTAACAGGATGACTGGAAATAAATGTGGTTATTATGGTGCACATAACAAATGGCAATCTTGTGGCACCTTAAAGACTAACAGATTTAATGTGGCATAAAATTTTGCAGACTAGAATCCAATTCATCAGATGCTCGAAACATGTTCCCAGTTGGCAGATGACACACACACACACACATATATAGACATAGATTAAAAAGAAGTAAACAATGGGGTCAAAAAGTAGTGAAATGTAAAAAGTAGTAGGAAGTGCAGGAAATCTATGATATTTTATGTAAAGACAGAACACTCTGTCAATGACCTAAATGTCACCATTCTTTGAAGGGAGAACTGCGCATGAAACAGCTGAATTAGTATTTATCAGAAAGCTTAATACAATCCAATTAGGGATCAACAGGAGTTCTGTGTTCCTCTCACACTACAGGTGTTAAATTAGCTTAGTAAGTCTAACAAGGTTGCATTATCACCTATTACAACTGCAGTGAATATCCACTGTGCTTATCTTGTGTTCATTTGAGTTTAGTATAGAAATGTCACAGATTCTACTTTTTGGCTTCAGTTTTGATCCCACTGTTTTACTGCTCTAGTCTACACAAGTTGATGCTGCTTTAAATCAGTTAGTCTTTAAGACGCCACAAGCCACCTTTTTGTTTCTGCTATAATGGGTTATCGCAGCTCCCCCTCTGGAATAACAAGAACACCGTTTGTGTAACCCCTGCACATCTATGCAGTAACCCCTGTAACCCAATGTAAAAACAGCAAGACGCAAACGTCTTTATTGTAAGAAAGCAACCTTGCTACACTGCCCTGCTTATGATAACTGGGCAGCAAAGCTAATGTTGCCAGTAATTTTGGAATCCCCTATCCTTTGAATGATTGATTTCTCTACCTTTCTAGCAGATGGGTGGGAGGTGCTTATTTCATCCTACTGCTACCTAACTTTGTGTAACATCTCCTTGAGATAGGAATCAAGGCTACAATCCTAAGAACACCTGAATAAAGCTGGACTTGCTTCTGCATAGACCTGCTTAGGATTGCTCCCTGAGTTGCCTTTAAGGACTTCATGCAATTGATTCATCTCCATGAAAGCCAGAGTATAAAATTATGATGTGTTTTTTGCCACTCTTATGTAGGGTTGCCAACTTCCAGATGGGGCCTGGAGATCCTCCAGAATGCCAACTGATCCCCTTTTGGGGGGTTTTCATGGCAAGAGACTAACAGAGGCGGTTTGCCAGTGCCTTCCTCTGCACAGCAACCCTGATATTCCTTGGTGGTCTCCCATCCAAACACTAACCAGGGCTGACCCTGCTTAGCTTCTGAGATCTGACGAGATCAGGCTAGCCTGGGCAATCCAGGTCAGGGCATTGTTATTAATAGTATTGGTCTTTTTGGAGGCACAGGAGGGTGAAGGGGAGGGGTTGAGCGAGGGGAATAGGGGAATGGTGGGTGTGTTATGGACCTTCTACCCCCATCTAGGTCATCACTTGGTAGTTCTTCATGTGAACCTGCACAACTCTTTGCTAAGTTTATGTTCTGAGGTGTTGTCTCTCAATAATCGATGTTTGGTCCATCTCAGAGCAAGGCATACCAATCTTTGATGCGAAGTAAACACAGATCGAAATCCTTGCCACTTGACCTTACTTGTGAGGGCAACTTGACTCAAGTTCTTGCAAGAAAGAAAAACGTGACATGGGAGATAGCTGTTGTGAGGACACAAGCATCCTGGGCCACCTTCCCATCATTCTGGGGGCATCCACCCTCCTCAATAGCAGGCATCTCCCTAGTTTTTCACTCTTACTACGCCCGTACTTTCCACTTGGCCTTTAAAATTTGCCCAAGGATTTTGGGCTTTGCTCATATATCCAATGACATAAACTTTTGCCCTGTCAAAGCTCACATGACAATGTGCCAGTTGGCCTTTTCAGGTGGGACAGCACCTTTTGTCTCCGTGATCTCTGTTCACTTGACAGCAAATCAGAGTCTACAGGACTTCAGCAAAGCAGAAAGATTGCATTATCTCTGCTTTATGAGTAGGAAATGCGAGGCAAAGAGCAACAAGGTAATTTGCCCACGGCCTATGTCTAAATTAAGCCTAAAACTGCCTCCTGCCCAGAGCCCTGGATTCATCCCAGCCCAAATCAGCCCTCTCGTTCTTTTAATAGGACTCATCGACTGCCTGTGGCCATTTTATCCAAGTTCCATTTTAGCTCTCCTGCCAGACCAGGTGCTCATTCACTGATGCATTACACGTGGCAAATGACTTTGTCATTTTTCCCCTTGAAAGCACTATTTTTTATTAAACTTGAAGAGTGACCCTTCCCCAGAGAGCCTGACGGAAATATGCATCCATCAGCCTTAGGATGGCACTGATCAGCTGCAGCGGCACACAGGGACAAGGCATGCTGTTCTTAGAGGAAACGGATTGGATATTGTGGGCTTTCCCTCCCTCAACCCAGAAAGAAATTTCCAGCAGCTACAAGGGGAAAATGTACATAATCAGAAGGAAGAAAGAGGATATGATTGCTTTGAAGAGCCAGTCTTGGCACCAATCAGTCTAGGCAGCTGCAGGTTTGGAAAAAGGCAGCTGGTGTAGTTCTCCAGCTGTCAGTCCCTAGCAATGCAATTATGGTCACCTTATAAGCATATAGATTCAGCTCTGGGAACAACATCCCAATCCACCAGACATACTAAATAGCTGGATCCTGTATTGACACTCCACTCCAATGAGTAACAGCTCAGTGTGGTGTAGTGGTTAGGAGCAGTGGACTCTAATCTGGAGAACCTGGTTTGATTCCCTACTCCTCCACATGAGTGGTGGACTCTATTCTGGAGAACCTGGTTTGATTCCCTACTCCTCCACATGAGCGGTGAACTCTAATCTGGTGAACCGGGTTGGTTTCCCCACTCCTACACATGATGCCAGCTGGGTGACCTTGGGCTAGTCACAGCCCTCTTAGAGCTCTCTGAGCCCCACCTATCTCACAGGGTGTCTGTTGTGGGGAGAGGAAGGGAAGGGGGCCGTAAGCCAGTTTGATTCTCCTTAAAAGGTAGAGAGTCGGCATATAAAAAACAACTCCTCTTCTTCTTCACCAACACGTGCACACACACACACACACACAGTATTGTGTGTAAACTGTACTCCACCATCTGTTGGATGGGTTGAATTACTGTGATGGGATGCAAAGAAATTATTGCTTTACACCCTAAACACAGTCATTATTAATTGTACATATTAAGGACCCACCTACCCTTAGGATTTCTTCCATGAGTTATTGTAAGTAACTTTTTCTCCTTTTGCAAATTTAGCTGAAGGTTTGTTTTATCAAGGAGAAATGTAGGATGCAGACATAGGGATACTATAACTCTTTCCTCCCCTGTTGTTTTCTCACTGGAAAAAGCCCTCCCAAAACTCTGAACTAAATGTACAGGCACCCATATTTTTCTCTAGTAGGGGTAAAAAGCAGCTCAGGAGTGGCTTTTTCTAGCAAGAAAATGGCAACAGAGGAAAGAGTTCGTTTCCCCTCTCTCCTTCCCCTCATGCACATGTGCCCCCTGATAACACAATTCTGGCAGCTAAAGTTGCCAAAGAACTTTTAAAGTTTAAAATACACAGGAAGAACTAATAAAGTGTGTTGAGTTTTGAGTCTTAGAGCAGAGACCCCAGAAAACAAACTAGCATTGTTAGTCTTATAGATTGGGTGGGTGGGTTTGATGAGCCACTAAAAATTCTGCCCCAAATGCAGCAGGAATGCCTCAACACTGCTACAAAGTAGCATCAGCAAAGTTCTGTGAATGAGCAATCCCAATCTCTCAGCAACTGCAAAGGTAATGGTTAGGGTTGCCAACCTCCGGGTGGTGGCTGGAGATCTTCTATTACAACTGATCTCCAGGCGATGGCAATCAGTTCACCTGGAGAAAATGGCTGCTTTGGAAGATGGGCTCTATGGCATTATACCCCATTAAAGTCCCTCCCCAAGCCCTACCCTCTTCAGGCTCCACCTCCAAAATCTCTAGATACTTCCCAACCTGGAGTTGGCAACCCTAGTAATGGTGAGCAGCAGCAAAAGCAAGCACCTGCAGAAAACCTATAAATGCACCATCAGTCCAAAAGCAACAACCACAGGTGAGAGTTGGTGCCCCTGAGGCACCCTTATGTAGAGTCCAAAATGCGTTCTTTTGACAGGCAACGGTATGATGGAAACACTTTGTCCAAAAACCAATCTATGCAATCATCTTGACCTACAATATCAATAATACACTCCTCCAATTGGCCACTGTCCCAGTCTCTCACTTCCATCATCTGCCACCTCATTCTCTCCCACCTGCTGCCACGCTGCCCTGCCAGTAGGGTTGCCAACCTCCAGGTAGTAGCTGGAGATCTCCCTCTATTGCAACTGATCTCCAGCCAATAGAGATCCGTTCACCTGGAGAAAATGGCCACTTTGGCAATTGGACTCTATGGCATTGGAGTACTTCCCCTCCCCAACCCCCGCCCTCTTCAGGCTCCGCTCCAAAAACCTCCCACCGGTGGCGAAGAGGGACCTGGCAAACCTAGTTGTATTCGTGTGTCATAGCGGAATAAAAGACAAAAGTCCAGCGGCATTTTAAAGACCAACAACATTTATTTCAGAATGAGCTTTCATGAGTCACATCCCACTTCATCAGATAGATATGTGAAGAAAAATCGTACTGGAAAATACTAATGGGAGGGTTGTGGGGGAGAACAGTCTTGGGGTGGTGTGTATCACCCCATGAGTCTTTCAAGTGTAAATCTCAATGTAAGGGGAAAAGAGAAGAGTTGATGTAGAGAAGGCAATGTGTGAGGCCCCTCATAATTCAACTGATTTAGAAGTTACACATACTGGAGGATGACAAAGGTCAGAGGTTTCAACAGATAGTTTAAGCAAAAGTTAACTGATACTGGTCTGATAAAACATGTTAAGAACAGCCAATTAAAATTTCTTTAAAATCAGTCATGTAGAGCTATTAAATAATTGAGTGACCGAGGAAGCCTAAATCACTGTTTAAGACAGGATGACATATAGTTTAAGTTTTTGCTGAGTTCTAATTTGGCACTTTCATGTTGAATATCCCATTTGAAGGGTTGGGGTTGGTAGAACAGTGACTTTCAGGGAGATTAAAATGTTCCTCCACACATCCCTGCTTTAGATCTGGGCTGGCGCACCCGCTGCAGGCTGGTATACGTGGCTGATCTGGGCTGGTACA
Source organism: Euleptes europaea (assembly GCF_029931775.1). Lineage (NCBI taxonomy): Eukaryota > Metazoa > Chordata > Lepidosauria > Squamata > Sphaerodactylidae > Euleptes > Euleptes europaea. Next base: position 129,116,381 of record NC_079312.1, on the reverse strand, counting down.
CATGGCCCGGCCTGAGCAAATTACATCTATGTGATATCCGGCCTTCGTGACAAATGAGTTCGACTCACCTGGTGTGGCTGATATTATTAGGTCCTGTAACAGTATTGCCTGAGTGTATATGGGAACAAAGTTGGCATCTAGATCTGTTGTAGGGTTTGGTTCCTGGGCTTGTCTCTCTGTTGGGTGATCCATAGTGGTTGGTGAGAAGCTGTTTAAAGTTAACGTCTCCTGTCAGCAAGTAAAGGACCCAACGCTTGTGAAAGAGAAGATTCATACCCAGGAGAAGCTATAGGTAATTGATGATGCCTTGAAGTACTTTTAAGTTATGAGCTGAAGCAGACCACCAGTGGTATTCTGTTGTTGCCTCCTTTGGGTCTGTCTTGTAGTAGAATGGCATCGGATACCAGTCTGGCTTTGTTGATCTGCTCTTTTACTTTACCAGGCGGGTATTGTAATCCAAAATATGCTTTTTGTAAGTCCTCCAGGTGAGAATCCCTGTCTGAGGGATCAGAACAAATGTGTTTGTAGAAGAAGAAGAAGAGTTGTTTTTTATATGCCGACTTGCTCTACCTTTTAAGGAGAATCAAACGGGCTTACAATCGCCTTCCCTTCCTCTCCCCCCAACAGAAACTTTGTGAAGAAGGTGGGGCTGAGAGAATTCAGAGAGAGCTGTCACTAGCCCAAGGTCACCCAGCTGGCTTCATGTGGAGGAGTGGGGAACCAAACCTGGTTCTCCAGATTAGAGTCCACCACTCTTAACCACTACACCACACTGCCTCTTGTAGTGCAGTGCTTATGGATTGCTTTATATTTTCTGGATGGTAGCTGGAAGCATGCAGGTATTTTCAACAGTCAGTGAATTTTTGATATAGGGTGGTGCTAATATGACCACTCACAGTTTCGCAGTGGTCTCTAGGAAATGTAATTGTTGTGTGGGTTGGTTCTTCATGAGGTCAATACTGGGCTGAAAATTGCTGACATTATGATGGAACCTCCTGAGAGCTTCCTTCCCAGATGATATAAGTATCATCAATAAATCTTAGGTACAGGGCACGAGTTAATGGACAGGAGCTGAGAAAGCAGTGGTCTAAGTCAGCCATGAAAATGTTTTGCATATTGTGGTGCCATGAGGGTCCCCATAGTTGTGCCGTTAATCTGAAGATGTAAACTGTTATCAAATTCAGAGTAGTTGTGGGCGAGGACAAATGAGCGAATGCCGATATACAGGTTTGCTGTGGTGCAAGGAATCTGACTTGTAGCAGAAATCTATGAAAGGTAAAAGGCCAGAGGTCTAGAAGTGGGTTTATCACACACATACTAACTAGGGTTGCCAGGTCCCTCTTCGCCACCAGTGGGAGGTTTTTGGGGTAGAGCCTAAGGAGGGTGGGGTTTGGGGAGGGGAGTGAGACAGCAGGCCTTTGAAAAACCAGTAGGCCTCTGGAAAAACAAGGGCAGAACGGAGGGGGAAATAGGGAAAGAAAGAGTGGAGCCAAGAATAGCAAAAATGAGAAAGGAGGTCTGTTGATTAAAGCTAGCTAGACAAGGGTGGAAGGGAGTTGATATCTTCCAAGGTTTGGCTGGACCAGAGCTGGGAAGATACCAGAACTGGTGTCTGGAATCTTAAGGAAAGAACAATAGTCAATGGTAGTTACCAGGGGCAGGAAAGAACTTCAAACAGGACCAATGGCATTCCTGTATTCTGTATTATAATGAAGCCAATCATAAATAAGCTAAATATAATAATCAACCAGTAAGCTATTAGCTAATACTTTGCATCCAATGAAAAGTTATTATAAAATATGCATAGATAATGTATTTTAAAATGTATAATGAGCTTATAAAAGATGTTGCACACCTTTGTTAAAATGCGCAGCTAATTCTTTTAATGCTCTCAAGAGCAAGGCTGAGCCCAGTAGCTACTGAATAAACACTGGCTTTTTCTAATTCTGGTCTGAGGTCTCTCTGTCTCCCTTTCCTGCTTTTGATTTATTATTTTTCCCCGCTACAGGAGGGACATCAATGCCACAGAGTCCTATTGCCAAAGCAGCCATTTTCTCCAGTTGAACTGATCTCTGTCAGCTGGAGATCAGTTGTAATAGCAGGAGATGTCTAGCTAGTACCTAGAGTTTGGCAACCCTAATACTAACACCCCAGCCACTCAGAGCTTGGGAACCGGGGAGGCAGAGGACCAAGGAACTGGTGGGATCAGGATACTAACCACTGCACTACACTGGCTCTCACACTAGATTTTCATTAGTTACATTCCAAATGCACATCGTTTGATATTAATGCCTTCCCAAATGCCATTGTGCAGGCAAACGTCAGAGCTGGGAGAGAAACCATTTATCTTACAGGGCGCCTTCACAATTATGCTGTTTCTAGCACAGCACCTTAATGCCAGACACAGGAAGAATCCTCTGTGGAAGATGGTCTTGGGAAGTACTGGATGCATTCAGAGTATTCACCCTACACAAAGCAGGTCCCTGTGTCTACATCACACCCCAATGATTTTCATCTGCTCTTAGGTCAGTGATGGCGAATCTTTTAGAGACCGAGTGCCCAAACTGCAACCCAAAACCCACTTATTTATCGCCAAGTGCCAACACGGCAATTTAACCTGAATACTGAGGCTTTAGTTTAGAAAAAACAACTCATACATTAACATCTTTTGTCTTAAAAGAAAAACACAATAACAGAGCTTTATATGCTTTGCACACTCCTTTGCACACTTTTACCACATGCATTTGGAAAAGCAAACCTTTTTTTGAGGGGGAGGGATAAAAACCCTAAACAGACTTTGGGCCAAGGAAGCATCTTTAAAGGTCTCAGCAAACCCTTTTGCACGCTTATACCGCACGTCTTTGAAAAGCAAACCTTTTTTTTGCGGGGGGGGGGGAGATAAAAACCAACACTAAACAGATATAAAAACCAACATTACACAGTTTTGGGGCCAAGGAGGTGTCCTTATGGGTCAGAGCAAACCCCTTTGCACACTCCTATCACATGCATTTCAAATAACCAAACTTGGGGTGTGTGTAGAAGAGATGAAAATCACCACGTCTAAAAAAGGTGTGGGGAAGGCACCAGGCTCAGTGGGCTGGTTAACAGTGAGGGGTATTCTTCACGGAGATTTGCTGCTGTTTCGATGCTGATTTGCATCGGAGTCAAATTTTGGTTATTCACTGCAGATGCGTGGTTTTCCCCCCTTAGCAAAATAAGCCGGGTTAAAAGAGAGGCAATCCAAACCACTTTTGAAACGATCTTTCCTGTGGACACGTGTTTTCTTGCGCGGATGCCCATGAAAAAATGTTTGCTTCGCTCCCCCGGACGTCTCCTTTCTCCTCCCCCAAGAACAGTGATTGGCTGGGGGAGTTTTGCGCTCGGACAAGAATACCGCCCCTTTGGCTGCCTGCCTGCCTGCCTAGAATCCTGGCACTTCTCTCCCTCCGTCCCCACACGCCTTCCCCGCCCCTCGCCCGGGATGGGTCTTGGAGCTGGGCCCACACCTCCAAGCCCAGGGGGACGTTGGACGGACGGCTCCAGGGGGAGACTGGCGGGGCCACGCCATGTGCTCCTCGCGCGCTGGGGGTGGTGGTGGTGGCAGCTCAGTCTAGGGCAGTGGGGGGATCTTCAAAAGAAGGGGCTGTTGGCCCTTCTGCCCCAAAGGGGAGGGGGGATTTTTGAGAAATCGGATGGGGAAAATGTGCATCCTGAGAGCGGAAAACCCAAGTCAAAACTCCCTCCCATCACTTTTCTGAAGAGGGGCGGCCAGCCTCCTCTTATCTCCCTCCTCTCTCTCGATGTACTGTGGCCGGATCATGGCCAGCGCGCAATCCAGGGGCCTTCTTTCCTCTCCCCCCCTCGCCATGCACACTGGCTGGATCAGGGCTGGCATGCAAGCTAGGAGCCCTCCTGTCTCTCACGATGCAATGTGGCCGGATCATGGCCAACGCGCAATCCAGGGGGGCTTTCCTCTCCTCCCCTCGCCATGCACACTGGCTGGATCGGGGCTGGCATGCAAGCTAGGAGCCCTCCTGTCTCTCACAATGCAATGTGGCCGGATCATGGCCAGCGCGCAATCCAGGGGCCTTTCCTCTCCCCCCTCGCCATGCACACTGGCTGGATCAGGGCTGGCATGCAAGCTAGGAGCCCTCCTGTCTCTCACGATGCAATGTGGCCGGATCATGGCCAGCGCGCAATCCAGGGGCCTCTCCTCTCCCCCCCCTCAGCATGCACACTGGCTGGATCGGGGCTGGCATGGAAGCTAGGAGCCCTCCTGTCTTTCACGATGCAATGTGGCTGGATCATGGCCAGCGCGCAATCCAGGGGTCTTCTTTCCTCTCCCCCCACCCCCCATTCCCACTTTCAGCTAAACACTTCTCTGAGCACATGGATTCCCTGCCCCTCCCCCCCAATCCTGTCTATCATTAAAGGGCAATGGGTTCCACACCTATAGAAAATAGAGGGAAGCTTTGAGGAAAGCGCTGCCTCCCCCCCCCCCCCCACAATTTGGAATCTGACTGTTCCCAAAGCAGAACAGAGCGAGGGTGGAAGAAAAATGGAGGAGACCAGAGGGACTGGTGCTTGTTTTTTGCGCTGGGGCTGGTGAACCGCACGAGGTATTCTGCTGGGCAGAATTGGGGCGGAGCTGGGGGCAGGCATAAACAATGAGCCTGTTGGAAGGGGAGGCCTCCTGCAAAAGGGACAGACCAAACCGTTGTCAAATACAGCGTGCTTTGTTCCCATGAAAAACCAAAACTACAGATAATTGATGGGGATAAATCGGGGCCATGAAAAAAATATTTAAATCATGTTTTTCTTTAGTCCGTGGCAAAACAGAAGCAAAATCTACCGTGAAGAATGCCCCTGAGAGTCATTAGGCAAGAATGCAAACAGGAGCAGCGACAACCCAGGGATTTGAGATTGCCTTTTTGCCCCTCTCCTTTCTCCTGCTGCAGCCTGGACAAGTCGCCTGCGCTCTCCCCACATTTGCTGCCCAAGCAGGGGAGAAGAGAGCCAGAATTTGCAAGAATGCAAACAGGAGCAGCGTGCGCCCCAAGAGCAACCCAGGGATTTGAGATTGCCTTTTTGCCTCTCCTTTCTCCTGCTGCAGCCTGTTCAGTGGGCCCTTTAAGAGTGGGAAGGGCAGACAGACAGGAACCTCTCTCTCCTGCTGAAGCCGGGACAAGTTGCCTGCGCTCTCCCCGCGTTTGCTGCCCAAGCAGGGGAGAAGAGAGCCAGAAGGGGTGGGGTGGGAGGAGAACTGCTCGTCCCGCAGGCCCTTTAAGAGTGGGAAGGGCAGACAGGAACCTCTCTCCTTTCTCCTACTGCAGCCGGGACAAGTCGCCTGCACTCTCCCCACATTTGCAGAGCAGAACTCTCTGCTGGGGCGACGGCGCACGTGCCCACAGAGAGGGCTCTGAGTGCCCGATCTGGCACGTATGCCATAGGTTCGCCACCATGGTCTTAGGTCATATAGGCTCAGTTCAGGCATGAACTACTGGCTTAATGACTATGGTTAGTATGCTTGTTTGAATGCCTGTCCAATCCACTAACAATGGTTAGTTAAGGCCTGTCAAACCAAGATCTAGACCATGTTTTGAAGCGGTTTGCTAACCACTGAGTTAGACCCTGTGATCCACCAGTAGAAGTAGGGTTGCCAACCTCCAGGTACTAGCTGGCGATCTCCTGCTATTAAAACTGATCTCCAGCCAATAGAGATCAGTTCACCTTGAGAAAATGGCCTCTTTGGCAATTGGACTCTATGGCATTGAAGTCCCTCCCCTCCCCCAAACCCCGCCCTCCTCAGACTCCACCCCAAAAACCTCCAGGTATTTCCCAACCCAGAGCTGGCAACCCTAACCTGACTGTATGTCACAGAAACATTATCAGGCCAATAGGAAATGGCTCTTCACCTGTCTAGTGGATAAAACTTACTGCATCTTGAAAAATTCCAACCTAGAGAGAAAGCTAGGCTGATACTAACTTTGTATACGAAGGGAAGTTTAGGTGATTTATTTAAAGATTTACTTAAAGCAGGTAGGCAAGTCCTTACCAGCACACCAAAGACCAAGGTAAGCTGGTTTGGCTGAATGTATAATGTGATCCTGTCCTGACATTTCCAATATTGATATCTCCTTGTTCGTCTTGCTCACTATTGTCATGCAAATTAAATTTGCAGTTATGTTTGCTCGGCTTCCAGTTTTTCTCTCTTCTCTTGTGTTCTCCACCATCCTTTTATTTTATCCTAGATTACGGTGTACATTTTGAAGAGGAAATCTGTTTCACAAGATCCTGTGAAGTCCCACGCACACTGCTGATATAATAAATGAGGCTGGTACCTTATGTATGAGGCAAGTACCAGGATGCTGATTGCTCAAAATACCTTCCTATGAGGAATCTTAGAAAAACTTCCATGTGTGTGATTATGTGATGTTCTCCCAGAACAACCTGAGGCAGCTGACTTTGGAATAGGAAAGGTGAGTGCATCGCACGTCACGTCTCTCAATCAGCCTTTCCTTCTGTGCAGTGTGGCTGCATTTGCATCAGAGCATAATGGAAAAAAACAAACCATTGCTCGTGTTTGTTAATAACAGCAAAGTGCAGGTGGCTGACAAGCGGAGGGCCAACATTTCATTGGAACGTGCTCTTACCTGGATGTTAGTTGTAACATAGACCGGACGAATACACCAGCTGGTCTATTCATGGATCATTTTGCCCCAGTTTCTGTGATGGATATCAACAAGATCCTGGGATTGATGAAGGTCACTATTTGCGCTCTGGATCCTTGCCCACCCTGGCTGCTAAACTCATGTAAGGACCACATCAACAAACCCTAAGTATCATAAATCAGTCACTTACTCAAGGCACCTTCCCTTGACCACTCAAAGAGCCAGTTATCCATCTGCTACTTTAAAAACCATCCCTACAGAAAAAGTATGCAAGCCAAATCGCTTGGTTTCTAACTTGCCTTTTCTTGGCAAAGTGTTTGAGAGAGCAGTAGTGGACCAATTCCAGGTCTTCTTGGATAACTCATGTGCCCTAGACCCTTTTCAGTCTGGCTTCAGGCTAGGCTGTGGGACAGAGACTGCTCTGCTAGCTTTAGTTGATGACCTCCATCTGAGTGTAGACAAAGGCCATGCCTCCTTGTTGCTCTTATTGAACTTATCTGCAGCTTTTGATACAGTAGACCATATGAACTTGTTGAGGCACTTGGAGACAGAAGTAGATATCAGGGATGCATGATAAACAGGTTCAAATAATTCCTCACATATTGGACTCAAAGGCTTGCTGTGGGAGACCAGTTGTCATCAGCGTGGGACCTATCCTGTGGAGTACAACAGGGCACAATTCTATTCCCCATGCTTTTCAATCTCTATGTAAAGCCCTTAGGACAAAACATTCATAGCTTTGTGGCTGGATGTCATCAATATGCAGATGATACCCATCTCTATATATCCTTATCCAAATCCCCTGGTGATATGGTAGAGGTCCTGAATAACTGCCTGGCTGCTATGGTAAATTGACTAAGAGTGAACAAATTGAAACTAAACCCTGAAAAGACAGAGGTAATGCTGATTGGGAAGGTGGAGATCTTGAAGGACATTGTGTTCCCCATTTTTGAGGGAGTTCAGCTGACCCTTACTGAGTCAGTTAAGAGCCTTGGTGTTATACTGGACCCAACTTTATTACTGGAGAACTTTATGCAGTTGCTTAAGTCTTTCTTCCAACTCAGCCTAGCCCAAATGATGGTCCGTTATCTTGATAGGCTGATCTGGCCACCTGGACCCATGCCACAGTGACATCGAGCCTAGACTACTATAATGCACTGTACATGGGCCTCCCCTCACAATCAATTCAGAAACTCCAGCTGGTGCAGAATGCCGTGGCTCATCTATTATCAAGAGCTAGATAGAGCATGCCCATTACTCTCATCCTGCAGGCACTTCACTGGCGCCCATCAATTACCAGGATCAATTTAAGATATTAGCTGTCACATACAAAGCCCTTCATAGCCTTGGACCCTCAGAATCCTTATGGGTGACAATTCTGGGCCCCAAAGGAGATTTAGTACTGGGGACGTTCTATCGGCCCCCTGACCAAATGGCTCAGGGTGATCTTGAGATGGAGAATGAAATTAGGGAAGCATGTAAAGGTAATGAAGTAGTAATAATTGGAGACTTCAACTTCCCTCATATTGATTGGATAAATGTATGCTCCAGTCAAGCCAAAGAAATAAAAAAAATTTAGACATCCTAAATGACTGTGCCCTTGAACAGTTGGTCATAGACCCAACCAGAGGGGAGGCGATCCTGGATTTAATACTCTGTGGTGCTGCCAGTGATTTAGTGCGGGATGTGGATGTAGTTGAGCCAGTTGGCAATAGTGATCACAATGGCATCAAATTTAATTTGTCTGCAAGTGGAAAAGTGACTGGGAAATCTCACACAATTACCTTTGACTTTAAAAGAGGTAACTTCTCTAAAATGAGAAAACTGGTAAAGAGGAAGTTGAAAGGAACAGTTGGGAGGGTTAAATCTCTTGAAAAGGCTTGGGGGTTACTCAAGTCCACATTACTAGAGGCTCAGCTAGCTTGTATACCACAGGTCAGGAAAGGTAGTAATAAGTCCAAGAGGTCACCACCATGGCTAACAGGTAAGGTGAAGGAAGCAATTAGAGAAAAAAAGTCTTCCTTCAGAGACTGGAAGGTTTGCCCAAACGAGGCGAACAGAAGCAAACACAAACTTGCACAAAGGAAATGCAAGCAGATAATTAGAGATGCAAAAAAAGATTTTGAGGGGCTTATTGCTAAATGCATCAAAACAAACAATAAGAAATTCTTTAAGTATATTAGGAGTAGGAAACCAGCTAGGGAAGCAGTTGGACCATTGGACGACAATGGGAGTAAAGGAACTCTAAGGGAGGATAAAGCGATTGCTGAAAAACTAAATGAATTCTTCTCATCTGCTAAGCAAACTTCATAGTCACGGGATAAGAGGACAAGTCCTCTTATGGATTGAGAGCTGGCTGAAAAATAGGAAGCAGAGAGTAGGAATCAATGGTCAGTTCTCCCAATGGCAGGATGTGAGCAGTGGGGTGCTCAGGGATCTGTGTTGGGGCTGGTCCTTTTCAACCTGTTCATCAATGACCTGGAGTTGAGGTTAAACAGTGAAGTAACCAAGTTTGCAGATGACACCAAATTATTTAGGGTGGTTAAAACAAAATCGGACTGTGAAGAGCTCCAGAAGGATCTCTGCATACTAGAAGAATGGGCATTAAAGTGGCAAATGAGATTCAATGTGAGTAAGTGTAAAGTGATGCATATTGGGACAAAAAATCCCAACTTCACATATACACTGATGGGATCTGTGCTGGCAGCGACAGACCATGTCCACAGGCTCATTCCTATCCACATGCTTATTGATGCTTTCAAAGGAGGACTGTAGAATAGATAATGTAAATAAATATAATTTGTACACTTATATTCTTTTTCATTGTGGCAGTAACTTATCTTATTGTGGGTCTGTTTCTTCTCTCTGGACATTTTTTTTTTTTTGTATGAAAGCACAAATGTGCATGTCTAAACAAAGGATGGAGATTTAGGTTAGGTTTAAGTCTAGCCAAGTTGACCTCAAGTTCATAAGCAAGAACCATTCTTGCTAAACAGAGCTGAAATAAACCAGGGGCGGGAGCAAATCTACCTAGCAGATAAAAAGCCTCCCAGCATAGCACCGATGTGTGATGGAACTACAGAACAGTTTAGTTTGTCATCTGCTAAGGATCCAACATTTTAAAGAAAGATTTCATTTAACTTAAAAGGATAACCACAAGAGACCTGATATTAACATCTTAAATAATTTGCATAGAAGAGTGCAGTCAACCTTGTAATGCTTCATCATTGCATCTCAGCACCGGGTTTATCCTTAAAACACCCTGGCAAAATAGAGCATCCTATTATCATTATGCTCCAGTTAGGCTTACAACACTTAGCTTCGTAGACAATAACATTGTGGAGAGATTAGCACTTTTTAAAACAGATCAATTAAAGCTGATTTGAAGAAAAAGCAATCTAAGCATTCATTCAACAAAGGTAGGAATGTAGATTGTTTCGTCCTAATACTGTTACACAACCACTGAAATTTTTGAGAGCAGGTGGCTTGCAACATTTAGCTGCTGTCTTACTGAAGTTAGCATTTCTCTCGACTAATTCTGGATTCATTTGAAAGCTCACGCCTTATCAACAAACACGTGCCAGTTACCCAGTTTACCTTACAAGTGACTACACATTTTTCCAGACCTCATTCTAGTGATCCAGTAACTATCTGGGAATAAGCAGCAAGGTGGAAAGGGCTGGTCTGTGGGTACCATTGCTTGTATGCCTCCTTGTTTGTTAGCAGCTCATCCTGTATATTCTTTGATTTCTCAATAAAAAGATATTACAAACCACTGTAAGCTGGACTCAAAGATCTATTTTAAGGACAGGACAACTAAAAAGAAGGAACGTGAAGGACTGATTTCTTATGTCATCATGACAACCCAGAGATCATATGCTCAGTATTGAAAACAACTGAAGAGTTCAAAAGTTGCATGGTGGTTGGATAAACTGTCTACATTCAGACATTTCATAAACAGGTTTTTGAAATGTCTGAATGTAGACAGTTAATGTTCTTTAATGATTATAGACAGTCCCTCAATGGGAGCTAATTGTCAGGAGATGGCAAGAAGCCATCTTATTTTCTCTTATTTTCTTGTTCACAAACTTATCAGAGTTTGGAGAAGGCGTGCCAGTGCAGGTGGAAAACCAGTGTGGTGTGAAAGAGAGATCTGGTGCATAGTAAGGCTGATTCTTCCCTTCACTTACATTCTATTTGTGTATTTGTAAAAATGCCATATGTCTCTAATGTTGTCTTATCCAAAGGAAATTAAGTGCTGCCTGTGGAACCTCTCACATGGAATGCTTTAATATTGTATAATTTCTATGTAACCAGAATATCCAACATTCATATTTTTAAAATGTATATAAGCAGCATATATTTCTAGTACTCCTTACAAGGATTGTCACCCGTAAAACACGAAGGTGTTCTACTGATCAGCAGTCAAGTCAGGTTATCAACTTTACTACTGACACGGTGGCTGCAACTTCTGCATTGTTTTGCTCTTAAAGGAATAGATGCTGGCCCATCAACAAAGCTAGAAAGTCTAGTAGATAAGGGAGACGATAGATCAATGAAATCCCGAGACCAGTCATGAAAACAGAATATGGACAATAAACAGTGCAATCCAAAACAGTTGGTTCTGGTCTTACCTAGAAGGTAGGTTTCAGAAGGTGGTGCTATGGGACGGCTGCTCAGCCTTTGGCCTATGGGGTACAACAAGTTTCCATCTTGTCCCCTATGCTCTTTAACATTTACATGAAACCATTGGGTGATGTCATCTGGAAATTTAGGCTGACATGTCATCAATAAGCGGATTACAGTTCTACCTCGCACTTCTAGCTGATCCCAAGGAGGCTGAAAAAACAGTGAACTGGTGGCTGGAGAACGTTTTGGAGTGGATGTGGGCTAGTAAACTGAAGTTTATCCCAACAAGATGGAAGTACTTCTGGTAGGCAGATGGTCTGACCTGGGATTTAAGGTATCACCTGTTTGGATGGCATTGCACTCCTCTTGAAGGAACAGGTCCATAGTCTGGTGTGCTCTTGGACTCAGGCCTACTGCTGGATAAGCAGGTGGCAGCTGTGGCCAGGACCTTTTACCAGGTTAAATTAGTTAGCCGTGGCCTTTCCTGGGCATTAAAGTTCTGGCCACTGTGGTGCATGCCCTGGTTACATCAAGATTAGATTACTGCAATGTGCTCTGCATGGAGCTGCCCTTCAGAAGTGTTTGGAATCTTCAATTGATACAGAATACTGCAGCCAGCACCTTGACTGGAGTGGGTCGTAAGGACCATATCACTCCAGCCTTGGCTCATTTACACTGGCTCCCAATTTAATTTTCAAGCACAATTCAAGGTACTAGTCTTGACCATCAAAGTCCTATATGGTTTGAGACCAACATACCTGAAGGACCCACCTACTCCCTTATGAACCCACCCAACCACTACAATTATCTTTGGAGGCCCTGATTCAGATGCCCCCACCTTCTGAGTTTAGGTGGCTGGCAACCTAGGAGAGGGCCTTCTTGGTCATGGCACCAAATCTCCAGAATTCTCTCCCCAGGGAGATTCATCTGTCCCCTTCTGTTGCCACCTTCCGCCAGTGGGCAAATACTCTTTTTTGTTTCATTTGGCATGCCCTCAATGATCCCTCCTTCCTGACTGTTTTAATTGCTATTTTATGCCTTTGTACATCTTTTAGGAGCCCCGTGGGGCAGAGTGGTAAGCTGCAGTACTGCAGTCAAAAGCTCTGCTCACGACCTAAATTCAATCCCAAGAGAAGTTGGTTTCAGGTAGCCGGCTCAAGGTTGACTCAGCCTTCCATCCTTCCGAGGTCGGTGAAATGAGTACCCAGCTTGCTGGGGGTAAAGGAAAGATAACTGGGGAAGGCAATGGCAAACCACCCCGCAAACATAGTCTGCCTTGGAAATGTCGGGATGTGACGTCACCCCATGGGTCAGGAATGACCCGGTGCTTGCACAGGGGACCTTTACCTTTACATCTTTTAACTCTGCTCTTAATTTTTTTTCAATTATGTGATTGGGGTTAGTTTTAATGGTATTAAAATGCAATTTCATCATGTATATTTTAAATTGTTAGCCACCTTGGTGGCACTTGTGAGGGCAGAAAGGAGGGATATAAATTTTGTAAATAAATAGTTACACCCTTCTAATGCCATCATATTAAATAGACTAGAAAGGGTATGACTCTGTTTAGGATTGCACTGCTATGAGAGTAGAACAAATCTAAGCTGTCCATAGGATAGCTAGACATGAGTAGCATAATTTGTATGATTTTGTAAGACAACCACTGTAAGGGTGTCACCCTCAAACTACCTAAGGCCATTGAAAAGTCAGCTTTACCTACACAAACCAGGGTGACAGAAGTACACATCCAATTCAAGACTGGCTGCAGGCAAGAATTTTAAGAAGATTTAATGAGAAAGAATATCTAAGAAAGAATCTGTTAAGTGAATCAAACAACCAGACTTCATACAATCACTTTGGTAAATAGCCCACAGGCAGTGGGAATAGCTGGTTAGATAAGAAATATAGCCCCTCTTTCAACTGTGTTCAGCAATAACAACAGGTTGGTTTCTTAATCTTGCACTCCCTCAGAGGCCAATTGAAGGCTTTCACTAATGGGAAGCCTTGAATCAAATTCCAGTTCACTGTCACAGCCAAATGCAGGCCTCTGAGAAGATTAGGGCTGATGTTTTCCCTCCAAACTGATACTCTAAACCTCACTTAATTCCAGTTTAGAATGGGGTGGGAGCAAACTCCAATCTGCCCAGTAGGGTTGTCAACCTCCAGTACTAGCTGGAGATCTCCTGCTACTACAACTGACCTCCAGGTGATAGAGATCAGTTCCCCTGGATCAGTTCCCCGTCCTCAGGCTCCACCCCAAAATCCTTCCACTGGTACATAAGAAAGGCCCTGCTGGATCAGACCAAGGCCCATCAAGTCCAGCAGTCTGTTCACACAGTGGCCAACCAGGTGCCTCTAGGAAGCCCCCCAACAAGACAACTGCAGCAGCACCATCCTGCCCGTGTTCCACCGCACCCAAAATAATAGGCATGCTCCTCTGATACTAGAGAGAATAGGTATGCAGCATGACTAGTATTCATTCTAACTAATAGCCATGAATACCCCTCTCCTCCATGAATATGTCCACTCCCCTCTTAAAGCCCTCCAAGCTGGCAGCCATCACCACATCCTAGGGCAGGGAGTTCCACAATTTAACTATGCGTTGTGTGAAAAAATACTTCCTTTTATCTGTTTTGAATCTCTCACCCTCCAGCTTCAGCAGATGACCCCGTGTTCTAGTATTATGGGAGAGGGAGAAAAACGTCTCCCTGTCCACTCTCTCCAAACCATGCATAATTTTATAGACCTCTATCATGTCTCCCCTCAGCCGCCTTCTTTCCAAGCTAAACAGCCCTAAGCGTCTTAACCACTCTGCATAGGACAGTTGCTCTAGTCCCCTAATCATTTTGGTTGCTCTTTTCTGCACCTTTTCAAGTTCTGTAATATCCTTTTTTAGGTGTGGTGACCAGAACTGTACACAGTATTCCAAGTGTGGTCTCACCATAGATTTGTACAAGGGCAGTATGATATCAGCAGTTTTATTCTCTATTCCTCGTCTAATTATGGCCAGCATGGAATTTGCCTTTTTTACAGCAGCCGCACACTGGTTTGACATCTTCATTGAGCTATCCACTACCACCCCAAGATCCCTTTCTTGGTCTGTCGCTGCCAGCACAGATCCCATCAGTGTATATGTGAAGCTGGGATTTTTTGCCCCAATATGCATCACTTTACACTTACTCACACTGAATCTCATTTGCCATTTTAATGCCCATTCTTCCAGTATGCAGAGATCCTCCTGGAGCTCTTCACAGTCCGATTTTGTTTTAACCACCCTAAATAATTTGGGGTCATCTGCAAACTTGGCTACTTCACTGTTTAACCCCAACTCCAGGTCATTGATGAACAGGTTGAAAAGCACCGGTCCCAACACAGATCCCTGAGGCACCCCACTGCTCACATCCCGCCATTTGAGAACTGACCATTGATGCCTACTCTCTGGTCATTTTTTCACGGAGGTTTGGCACGGTTTTGCCTTTGTTTTGGCCCGCAGCAAATTTTTGATTATTCATGAACTCTTCGAGTTTTAGCAGAAAAACCGCGTCAACTCCATGTCTTCTCAAACCTGTGTTGGTCCGTTCTTTGTGGTTGCTACGCATTTTTTTTAGCTCCATGAAAAACATTCCTGGGTTCGGACCAATTGTCCCCGCCCATGTCAGCTAATTTCTCCTCCCCTGTGAACGACAATTGGCTGGGAGAGTTTCAAGCCCGGGGGACAGCCTCCCTCCAAGGCAGGACAGATCTCCCTCCTGCAAATCCAAGCCAAAACTCCCATCACCCTTCTGAAGAGGGGCAGCCAGTCTGCTCTGGGTCTCCCTCCTGCCAGTGTGATCCTGTGTTTGTGTTTTGAAGGGGGGCATCCTGAGAGCGGCAAATCCAAGCCAAAACTCCCATCACCCTTCTGAAGAGGGGCAGCCAGTCTACTCCGGGTCTCCCTTCTCTATCTGGATGGAAGTTCCTGGCAATGGATGGGCGGAGTTCTACTGGGGGGGGGCACAATGATGATCGTCTGTCAAAGTCTGGGAAAGGGGGTGTGTGGCCAAGAAGGGGGGGGGGAACGGGGAGCATGGTAAATAGAAAAATTATATAAGGAAACCAGAGGGACTGGTGTTTTTTTTTTGCTGGGGCTGTGTCCAAAGAGGTGAACTGCACTGGGTAATCCGCTGGGTGGAGTTGGGGCGGAGTTGGGGGCGGGCATAAACCATGAGCTTTTCAGAAGGGGACAGACCAAACCGTTGTAGAATACTAGAAGGTGCTAGAGATGCTAGGTGCTAGAGACTTACTTTTTTAAAAATGGAAGCTGGGGATTCAGAGAACCTGCTAAGGCTATTGTTACAATGTTCCAGTGATATGTCGATATTTTAATACTATTTTTTTAAAGGGGTGCTTTGATGCCACCAAAGACACCATCAGTGACAGCACCCTCCCTTGAAAATCCCCATTATTGGAGGCATGTGCAGAAGAAAATAAACTGACCCCACAACTGTGAAAACGCACAGGGAAGACAGACGTGTGGAAGAACCATGCCCAAACCGCTTCCAATGTTTGTGGATCAGTTCTCAAGAAAATCAGGAGTAAGTCCAGCATGCGGAAAAGCCAAAGCTCAAAGTACTTCCAAATGCACCACAAGTACTCAGCACTGATGAAGAGTTGAGGACCACCATTACATACTATTTGTGCATGTAATGAAGGGCAGCTCAGGAAACTATTCTGTAAAACAGGGGTGGGGAACCTTTTTTCCGCCAAGGGCCATTTGGATATTTATAACATCATTCATGAGCCATACAAAATTATCAACTTAAAAATTAGCCGACCAAGCCCCAAGCAGGCAGCTGCCCCAGATGACCCTCCCCACACGTTTCTCCATTGCCCAGGGTGGGAAAGGGTTAACAGTTTCTTGGGCGGTCCTAGCAGCTCTATAGCTAACGACTCTTCTACAAGGGGGAAGAAAGGTTCCTTTTCTTGGCAAAACAAACACATCCGCCTTGAATAGAGGCTATACCTCTTCGCGGGAGGGGGCGGATCGCCAGTCTTAGATCCTTCTGAGCTAGAGATCTGCCAGGACCCACAAAGGGCCAGACCAAATGACATTGCGGGCCTTAAACGGCCCCAGGGCCTGACGTTCCCTACCCCTGTTGTAAAGAAATCCTACTTGCAGACAGTAGGAATCCCTGCCCATTAAACAACTCAACTGCTTTCCTTTAAAAAAAAAAAAAAGGCAAGATTTGCCTCACAATGAGGACAAGAAATCAACGTTTGGGGTTACACACACATTTTGATATGACCACTTTGGATTTTACACAGGATGATGCCATAATCTAACTACCGGGATCTCCTCAGGATCCCAAGAAATTAAGGAGTGTCTTCTCATTCCGACTTCCCTGTCAGGTGGACGTATAAGAACAAGGGCCCCCATCTCACAACTGGCTTTTTCAAGAGACTCGGCGAACTGGCACGCAAGCCAACGTTTCAGTAAAATGGCGCCTGTAGAGCCAGGAGCCTCCGGTGCCATCTGTTCCTTGACTGAAGGGCCATTAAAGAAAGAATCATGAAGCCGCGCAGAACAACGGCTGCCGGGCGTGATGATTCATTGCCGTTAATGTCAGAGAACTTTGAAAGCGAGACGCCGCGCCTCTACAGACGGGGTAATTTGGGAAATTCATCTAAATTCATTTTTTTTTTACGATTTCATTAAACAAATCACTCCATTTAAAACATCTCCCTGCTTCCCCCTCCACTTGCTTCTAAATCACTCCCCCCGCCCAGCCCAAAATGGAAACAAGGGCCTCTTCGCCTCCCTCCCCAGTCAGCATTAAATAAGCAGGTAGATGGGTAGCCCCCAGGTAGCACCGCACACACATTTAGCGAGAGGGCGGTTGTTAGGCAGGCAGGAGCCCCAGCCATTTGTTGGGCCCGCGCAGAGCAGCTTGTTTACAAACACTATAGGAAGGAAATGACAGGCCTTGGCGTCAACCGCTATAATGGGCGTCTGCTGGGGAAAGCTGCCGTTTTGGCATCAGGCACTCCGCTGCTTCTGCAGGGGGGCGGCCTCGTGTATTTTTGTTCTCGCCCGACTCCTCTTTTTTTTTAAATAATTTTTTTATTTTCTTCATTTAATATATCAACAACAATATAAAAGTAATAATAAAAAGCATACAAACAAGTGATATCTTTAATTTAACAATACAATGACTCCCCCCACCCTCTCCCTCTTTCATCTAAAAATAAATTGTATAAACTTTTGCTAACGGTGCTAATCCCAATATTATTTTAATTAACCTGTTCTTATCCTATCCAACATTATTAATTCAATACCTAATATAAAAATTAATACAAAGTATAATTAAGGGATTAGATTCGCCCGCCTCCTTTTTTTAAGGCTGTGCAATGGGGAAATGGGCTGGGCCCATAGGAAGGAGAAGCAGCAGATGGATTATAGAATTCTTCACTATGGTGGGATGGGCACTGTTAACAAGCATCCACCCTATTATTCTCTCTGTTGTTCTGTGAGGCAAAAACAGGGCTGCCAACCTCCAGGTACTAGCTGGAGATCTCTTGTTATTACATAGGGTTGCCAACTGCCGGGTAGTAGCAGGAGATCTCCTGCTAATTCAACTGATCTCCAGCCGATAGAGATCAGATCACCTGGAGAAAAATGGCCACTTTGGCAATTGAACTCTATGGCATTGAAGTCCCTCCCCTCCCCAAACCCCACCCTCCTCAGGCTTCGCCCCAAAAATCTCCCGCCAGTGGCGAAGAGAAACCTGGCAACCCTATTATTACAACTGATCTCCAGCCGATAAAGATCAGTTCCCCTGGAGAAAATGGCTGCTTTGGCCATTGGACTCTATGGTATTGAAGACCCTCCCCTCCCCAAACCCCGACCTCCTCAGGCTCCATCCCTGGCAGCCCTATGCCTGGTAGATGCAAATGAGTTCAACAGTGATCACTTCCTTTCAGTAGTTGGGTTGACAAGAAAGAATTGGACTCTATGGCATTGAAGTCCCTCCCTTCTTCAAATCCCACCCTCCTCAGGCCCCGCCCCAAAAATCTGCAGGTATTTCCCAACCCAGAGCTGGCAACCTTAGGAAAAAACGTTTAGCATCTATTTATTTATTTAGTTCATTTTTGCCCAGTTCTTCCTCCAAGGAATTTAGGAGGGTGGCAACCCTATCTCCCTACCTCCATTTTACTTTCATAACAACCTTGTGTAGTTAATTATGCTGGGAGAAGCTGATTGACCCAAGGTTACTCAGCAAGCTTCATGGGAGAGAGGAGATTTGAACCTGGTCTCCCAGATCCTGGTTCAATAATTTATTTTATTTAATGCATTTGTACCCTGCCTTTCTCCCCAAGGGGGACCCAAATGGCTGTAACCACTACACCAAACTAACACTTAGCCAGAGGCTGGAAATAAATGAGCACATGCACCTTGGAAGATACCTCTACACATTTGGTTCTCCCCCTCCCCCCCCCAAAAAAAGCCTTTCAAAAGCCTGGCTTTGCAGACAATCATAGAACCAGAGTTGTAAGGGGAGGAGCTGTGGCTCAGTTTGTAGAACATCTGCTTGGCATGCAGAAGGTCCCAGGTTCAATCCCCGGCATCTCCAGTTAAAGGGACTAGACAAGTAGGCGATGCGAAAGACCTCTGCCTGAGACCCAGGAGAGCCCCTGCTGGTCTGAGTAGACAATACTGACTTTGATGGACCAAGGGTATGATTCAGTATAAGGCAGCTTCATGGGTTCATACAGGACATCTAGTTCAAGCCCCCAATCTCAGTTATTTAGCTGTGGGGGGGCATGCTCTCTGAATAAGATTTCTAAGATGAAGCCTGAAGACAGAATAGTCTCTCCAGTCCGCACAGTTGCCGATTACTACCGCAATTTGAGCTTCCGTGCTATTAATATCTGTGAGGCCTGGAAACATTTGCCACTTGTCTCATCACAGAAGACATGATACCTGCTAATTTTCCTGCTTTAGTATAGGGTAATTAATTGCACAGGAGCACCATTTAGGAGCAGACATTGGCAACCTCACTTATGAACAAGGGATACCAAGGCACCAGTCCTCCTATTCCAGAGTGTGTTGCAGTTGCCATAAACTGCTCCCATTAGGGAGTGAACAGAAGGAAAGCTGTGTTCATCTGTTGCATGAAATTAAACAAGTCTAGTGTCACTTTAAAAACTAAATTTATTGCTGGGTTCCTTCTTGTGAGCTGGAGCTCACTTCATTAGATGTGAGTGGATGAGAACAAAAGAATACTCCACACATGACAACCATTGCAGTCCAAATTGCAGAACGTGTTCAACTCAAAATAGTTTGGTAAATTATGCTGATTTCACAGTCTTTCTCTCTCTGTCCCCTCCCCACCACAATTAAGGATATGTTTCTGGTCTTCATTGGAAGAAAATTAATTCCTGCTAATAGTTTGAGAACCAGGAGAATCAACAGTTGTAGAGATGATACCTCGTGAAGGATTAGAGTATGTTCAAAGTAAGTTCTCAGTTTCTTCACTCTGGCGCCTGTGTTCATATAGCTACACAGTTCCAATCTCAGTATTCAATGGGTACAAAAGTCTTCTCCTAGAGCTCACTGCCATAACCACCACCCTCCTGTTTCTAGCAATTCCAGACCTTATCTTAGGATTTTGAAGGCATTCTATTTTGGTGCTTAGGTCCCTGTTTCCTTTAGTCCCTGTTCTTGAGGAGGATCATACTTCATGTTGCAAATGGTTATTCCCAGGTGAATGTTTCATATCTTGCAGGGGGAACACTCCATAAGAGATACTGCAGAGTGATGCTTGGCCATGGCTCCCTAATGCGCATCCGTTATTTGTTTATTTACACATCTGCATGGCCAGTCCGGTGCTGCTCACTGCTTGTATGGGTGGTGAGCAGCCAGAGAGCCATCTGCTTCATGAAGTGGCCCTCAGATGAACCTAGGGTTACCAACCTCCAGGTACTAGCTGGAGATCTCCTGCTACTACAACTGATCTCCAGCCGTTAGAGATCAGTTCACCTTGAGAGAATGGCCATTTTGGCAATTGGACTCTATGGCACTGAAGTCCCTCCCCTCCCCAAACCCCGAAAATCTCCCGCCGGTGGCGAAGAGGGACCTGGCAGCCCTCGCTGAACCCTATGGAGAGGCTTAAACCCAAAAGGACCTACTGCTTTGATCCTGTCTGAACAGAGATTATATCTGTTGGCCACAGTTGCACCCTTTAGTTTTCATATTTGTAGGAACAGACCCAAGATAAGAACATAAGAAAAGCCATGCTGGATCAGTCCCAGGCCCATCAGGTCCAGCAGTCTGTTCACAGAGTGGCCAACCTGGTGCCTCTAGGAAGCCCTCAAACAAGACTACTGCAGCAGTATTGTCCTGCCTGTGTTCCACAGCACCTAATATAATAGGCATGCTCCTCTGATCCTGGAGAGGATAGGCCTGCATCGTGACTAGTATTCATTTTGACTAGTATCCAGATTGTGATGGCCTTTGGCCACAAACAAGAAACTTTATAAATAACTAGTATCCATGGATAGCCCAGTCCTCCATGAACATGTCCACTCCCCTCTTAAAGCCTTCCAAGTTGGCAGCCATCACCAGATCCTGGGGCAGGGAGTTCCACAATTTAACTATGCGTTGTGTGAAGAAAGGCTTCCTTTGCTCTGTTTTGAATCCCTCACCATCCAGCTTCAGCAGATGACTCCACGTTCTAGTATTATGAGAGAGAGAAAAGCTTTTCCCTGTCCACTCTCTCCATAGCATGCACAATTGTATAGACCTCTATCATGTCTTCCTTTAACTACCTTCTTTCCAAGCTAAACAGCCCCAAGCATTTTAACTGCTCCTCATAGGGCAGATAATATTTAAAATCCAGCACCAGAATACCCCCCATATGATAATTAGTCAATTATCTGCATGTTTTTTAGATGACCTTGGTTGCTGAGGACAGATGCTTTCCTAACAGAAAGCAGGCTAACTGACATGGTAACCTTCCTCCCAAGTAGCAGACAAACTTTATACAAGCAACACAAATGCCGGTTCTCCTTGCAAAGTGAGGCAGCCCTCTCCTACTTTTTAAAACAGAGGAAGACACCTGCAACATTGCAGAACTTGCACATCAGAGAACAAGCTCATTTCAAGCCTTGCCTTTCTCTCCTGCACGTTAAGTGTGATCATTTCCATTAGAGGTTAGGTGACTTCAGGCTAATGCCCACACACATGAAACTGAGGTGGCAAAGTCAGAGTGAAGACTGTCAACAGGCCGTTTCAGAATACGGCATATAGTGAGGCAGAATAGTTCCTTTAGCATTGTGTAATGGGGCTGGGAGCTCAGGCAGGGGAAGGCTCAGGGGTGAAAGGGAGCTGGTGCAGGCCACTACAGAAGACCGGTAAGAAAACAGCCAGAGTGATACCTCCCATCTTCTGTTTTAAGCCCCTAAAGGAGAGATTACCTGTAAGAAATTTACTGTCACCCCCGGGATGGCAAAACTAGATGCAAGACTGTGAGATCAATGAACAGATATTTGCACGATTTTTACCAGGAGAAATAGCAGTCACACAGGCCCCAAATTCATATTGGAGACAGGGTGCAGGGGGAGAGGAAATTTAACCCTTCGCTATGCTTGATTCAATTAATTGAAACTGAGTTTCTTGCCCCTCCCCTTTGAGTAGTTATTTGATCAGGGGGCGGGGAGAAAGGTACCGGCCAAATTTAACCAGGGCCCTACATGGCTGTTATTCCCCTTCACGAGGAAGATCTCCAAGCATCACAACTGAGAATCATACAATAGTTCCTGTCTTCATCTATGACACGCTGGAAACTGTAGGACCTAAGGAAGGCACATGTGAAGCAGGCTGCAGAGAACTGCTCTGTGAGAAAAGAGGCTTACAGATGGGAAGATTCATAAGTGGGCAGAAGCTAGGGAATCTTCTCTCGCCTGCTTCTGCCACAACAAAGCCCTCAGATGTTGAAATGCAAAAAACCAGATGATAGAAGGAGAGTGGGATTAGACAGCAGGCTCCTGTAGGCAAGCTGGACTCTGAAGGAATTGACCCCTGCACCAGCACCCAACGGGCTCAGATCAGCATCTCTAAATTAGAGAGCTAAGTGCAGAGGGAGGATTTCACTGCAACTTTGTCTTCATCATTCCAGGCAGTTTGGTAGCAAAGACAACCAAGATGTGGATTTAGACACGTTGGGTTGCTTTCCCTGTGAGCCTGCTTAGGTTTATTTATTTGTTTTTTCCCAGTTTTTTAAATCCCACCCTTTCCTGATCAAGTCAGGCTCAGGGTGGCTCACAACAAGTTTCAACAATATTAAAATCATATCACTTACCATTAAAAAAAACCCTCCATTTCTGTTCAAATTCCAATGGCGCCCTTAAACCTGAAGACAGTGACTGGGAGCCTAGTCAAAGAGGGGGAAGAAAAGGGAAAGGAAGGAGCAGGCAAGGTATCCTAGGCAAAGGATGGGGGTAGGAAATAGGTAAGATGGAAAAGGTAGGTAAGTTAGTACGTTGCAGCAAAAACATAAGATGTTTTTTGGCACATTAAAGACTAACAGATTTAATGAATCATAAGCTTCTGTGGGCAGGAGCCCATTTCACCAGGTATATGAAGTGAACCTTGAGCCTGCATTCATAGCTAGATACAACTAGAATTACCTAAAGCAGTATGGTGTAGTGGTCAGAGTGTGGGACCAGAACCAGAGACCCTGGATTCAGACCTCCACTCAGCCAGAATATTCACTGGATGACCTTGAGCCAGTCACATTCTCAAGTTTGGACTGCCTTACAGAATTAATGTGAGGATAAAATGGGGAGCAGAGACCCAAATATACCTTCCAGAGCAGAAGGAAGTTGGGATGAAAGTGTAATAACAAAATGAAAAGGCCATGAAATGCAAGAGGTAGTCTGTGCCACGTTTCACTAACTGAGGCTTCACTTCATGCGTCAGATTTATAGTAGCACAAACTTGTGTGGGCATGAAATGGTTTCTAGCCCACACAAACTTGTGTTATTATAAATCTACTAGTCTTTCAGGCGTCACAACACTCGTTTAATACTGCAGTGTGTAAAGGGAAGCTATTTATTGAGCCTGAAGAACAGAGTTTTCCTTCAAAGGCAGAACAGATCTTAAAGCAGAGACAAAGGCAGCCCAGTTTATCTTCAGTGTAGGCAGCAGTATGACATCAGATCCATACCTTAGATAAACTTCAACGATTTTTCACTCCATGCTGCAAAAAACTTTGTTGCTTTCCTGCGAAGGGTGCGTGCAATGCTTACTGGCTTCACAGCACCATCTAATGGGCAGAGCAGACTTGGGCTAAGAAAGCTTTGGGAAGTTTAGAATTGAGAAGGGAGAGGGAAGGATGGCCAAGTTTCCAAGCCAAACTGAAGAAGTGAGCTGTGGCTCACGAAAGCTCATACCCTACCAGAAAATATTTTTGTTAGTCTTTAAGGTGCTACTGGACTCTTGCCCTTTTCTACTACTGCAGACAGACTAAAACGGCTACCCACTGTGATTTAAGCCAAACTGGGTCACAGTAACTGGTGCTACAGTTCAAAAGCCATTACTTTATGTAATCTTCACCTAGGGTGCCCTTGTTCACACAAGGTTTAAGCCTAAAAGATAGACTTTTTGTCTTTTAGTGCTACTTTGCATAGGGGGCATTAATTCCAAAGCTCTGTCAGATTTCAATGTGCAATCCCCCATTAGTTCTTCCTTTTCCAGTTTGTAGAAAAGCTAGGGCAGAATGAGCAGATTTTAACCTACACAGCAATAGGATCTTTGCACAGGTAAGGACAAGGAAATATTATATCATGTGCTATTAATCTTCACCTTGGGTTCTTTGCATTCAATATCTTATGGTGCAAAAGGCCCCTGGGTAGACCATATGGTGATTACAGTGGTGAGATGCTAAGGATTTCTGCGGCTTTTGGGATCCAGCTGTTTTCATCGTCAACTGACAAGCAATATCTTGCACAGGGCTGGTGACCAAGACAATTTCCACACCCTCTCTTCATTTACCAGCAACCCAGTTCTTCCCTCTATGCAAACAGAGCCTGTGACCAAAGCAAGGCCCATTCAACAATGAGGCAAAGCTGCGCACTTCAGTTGACTCACCTGATACATACCAGGGTATTTCTGCTTCCTGGCTTTTATGTTACAGCATTGGCATGAGATTTATTTAACTACACTTCTCTTTCCTTTCCCTAGATTTAACAGCCACTGGCTATCCATCAACCACTTCCCACTTTAAAAAGGGGAGATGAAATTTAATTTTCCTTGACACTATAAAGAGAAAAGTTGCCACATCTCTCACGCAATTGACAGATCTATTTGACAGCAGATAACATAGTATCCGCTTCTCAAAAAACATCTTTAGCTGTTTTATCCAGGGAGTGATATATTTATTTTGTGCATTATTTTGTGGACATGCTAAAACAATGTGGGCTAGGGAGTCTATTTGATCCAGACAAAATGGGCATTTTTGTTCTTCTGCAATAATTTTATTGTATCGCCCTTGTGTCACCCTTCTCTTTCATTTGTTAAAGACCACAAACAGCTGATAACAGCTCTACACCTCCCAAGTGGTACTGAATACACACTGAATTTCCCCAGCCATATGAAGAGTCAGAGATACCATCATATGTAAGCCAAGAGGCTACTGGTGGAAGGAGAGCCACTCCAAAAAGCTTTGGTACTGGAGGCAGAAAATCCACATGACCCTTTCATAAATGACCGCCTCTCCTGGTATGCCCCCCCCCCAGAGAGCACTGCGCTCAATGAATAGCAATTAACTGGGGGTCCCCGGACCGAGGAATGTGTGGCTGTCCTCCACAAGGGGCAGGGCTTTTTCAGCGCTGGCCCCAGCCTGGTGGAACAGCCTCCCTAATAACACCAGGGCCTTGCGGGACCTAAATGAGTTCCACAGGGCCTGTAAAACGGAGCAGTTCCACCAGGCTTTCGAATTAGGGCAGCCGCAAGTTTTTTTCCCAATACCATCATTGCTGGCCGCCCCATCCTCTCCCCCCAACTTAGGTTGGGGGTTACTGCCTGACCTGGTTTTTTCAGTGGCTCTGTTTTTTTTGAATGTTACTGTTGCCATCTTGTTTTATTCATTGCTGGGACGTGTGATTTTAAATATGTTTTAATCTTCGTTTTTATATTAAATGTTGTGACCCGCTCTGAGCCTGGCTTGCCAGGAATGAGGGTAAGATATAAATGTGAGGAAGAACATGCCTCTCGTCAATTTCAATATGGCAGGTTGCACCCAGGGTCAGAGCTGTTATCTTCTCCCTCTGCCACTTAATGGCTCTCAAAAAACCCTTGTGAAACAACAGCTTCTTGCTCTAGAAAAAGGGAAGAATCTTCTAAACAGAACACTGGGATCCAAGCCATCCACCTCTTTTATGCCAAGTACTTGCTTGCAGAGTATGTATAGACCCAATGCAGTCCACAGAGATGGTTAAGATGCTCAAAGTACAAGATGGTTTTCAGCTGCGATGCAGAAAGCTCTCTCTTTTTAGAAGTCTATACCAGTGGTTCCCAAACTTTTCAGGCCACCGCCCCCTTGGTTCCACAAACTCAACCCCAGCACCCCCTACCCTATCCAACAACACAGTTGAAGGGGCCCGCCTCTAGCGCCCCCCTGCTGCCCCCTTGCCTTAGTGCCTCCTTAGGTAATCCCACCCACCCCCAGGGGGTGGTACTGCCCACTTTGGGAACCACTGGTCTATACAAACAAGGAAAACTTTAGGCTAAAGAGAAGGGCAGAGAGAGTAAGCATTATTTTGGGCCCTTGAAGTTTCCCCGAACAGGGGACGCAGATCTGTTCCAACCCTTCTAAGAACATGCTGCCGAAACCAGTTTAATCACGCTCCTAAATCCAGAGTTGATGCCATTTCTAGATCAAAGAAAGTAATACTCTAAATGCATCATCGAAGCACCATAACAAGGGCTATATCACATAAGCAGCTGTTCGACAAATGTTATTGCTCATTTGCATACAAGCTTCCAGCAGTTGTTGCATTTCCCTAATGAGACTGCAAATGAGATTCTGGTGTATGTGCGTGCAAATGCATGTGTGTATCTCCTCTAGACTAGAAATGGGGCCCAAAATACTGGAATTCAAATTGCATCCTTCTAGCTGAAACAATGCTCATAGTTCACCAAAAGCACACAACAAATTGGTTAAGTTTTAATTTAACGTTTAAAATTTCCATAGGCCTAGAGGGGCTGAATCATGGCTGCATGTTCTGTTCCTCGAAGAAAAATAACAGCAATTCTGTGCTAATGTAGCAAGCACTGTATAAAATCAAACATATCTGTAGGTGTCTGCATAATTTATTCCAATATGCTAATAATAGGGAGTGCTCAAGAGCTAGGCAGGACATTAAAGGCCCACCTTTAAAGGCCAAATGGAAATCCTACATAGCCTAATTCTGGCACTGGATATTCCTCCAGAGTTTTAACATAACATTTTTTAAAAAGCCTTATTTTGAAGCCATGAGTCTAGAACGTAACAGCATTCGAATAATGAGCAACGGCTTTGGCTGCAAAGTGGAAAGAAACCCTTCATTTTCCTTTCACACCCAAACCAAGAACTGACAATAAACAATGGATTCAAAAATACCTGGACCCTCAGAGCACAAAAAGTAAGTGTTCAGGCTGTAACACAAACAAACAAAAATTGCAGAGAGCAGCAAAACCTCTGCTGAATGAGACTAATGCCAGGACAAATATTTAGTAAGATCTTTCTTATGAGTGCAGGTATTGCTGGATTTTTATGGGGAATATTGGTGCTGTGTAGAACTCAGTTCCTTGTCTGCAATCAGCTACTAATGGAATAATTGAGCAGAATGAAAATGTCCTCATGTGAAAGAAACTTTTGGTTTTTTTAACATGTGTTTTATTTCACAGTTAGGCAAAACATAAAGCTGCTTAAGGGTAGATTAGATGAGATGGTAGCAGTTTTGTGATCACAAAGAAAGACGCATAGGTGAGGGATCTTCAGGTATACAGCTGAGGGCACCCTGATTCTCCTACGGCTTTCCTCTCCCCAAATGGTTTTCTGTTATTCTGAGTCTCTCCCAGAATCAGTCTTGATGGTCAGAAAAGTGCCTGATGACAAGGGTGATAGGGAGGTAAGTCCTTGGGATGTAGGGGTCTGCACCCACACACCTTTTTGCCTTCAAAATGAGACCCCCCCACCTTTCCCAGCCCTAAGAAATTGAGGCAATGCCATCTTCAAAACACACAGAACTGCCAAAAACAGATCCATTTTGGGTCCCTCCGGTTCAGCTGCACGGCTGTCCCTTCTGGCGAAAAGAGGAACAAAGACAAACAGTAGAAAGAAACACAGATATAGGGCAGATAGTGCAGACAGAGGCAGAGAACAGGAAGATACACAGATAGCAGGAAAGATCAGAGGCATAGTGAAGGTGAAGAATTTCTTACTCCTGATAATAGTTGTACAAAAGTCGGAATGGAAGGTTAAGCCAGAGGCAGCGCTGAAGAGAAAATGTCTCCATGCTTTAATCAGCGGCAGTGACCTGCTGCGCACACAAATGCGTTCCTGAAATAAACACATGAACCACAAGGCTGTTAAAACGCTGTGTACAGCCTGGGACCAAACCTCTCTGAAGCGAGTACATGGGTTTGAAGGATATGCATCAGTTGCTCACATTTCATGGGTTTGCTACAGGAAATGCCAGCGTTCCACTCATATAGCAACCAAGTCAAGCCACCTGGAGTGGGAAACTCAATCCCTGGCCCCTGGCATTACCAACAGTATCTAGTACTCTATTTGAGCCCTGGCAAGAGATAGTAAGGAGGCAAATCATACCAATGGCCAAGGTAGGCATAACCATCCTTTGTTGTATTCAACCCACTGGATTCAACCTTGTATTCAACCTTCTTACACTTTCGGTCTGGTGGTGGAATGCCATAATTCAAGTTGTTACTAATGTGGTCTGTGCTGTCCTGCTGGACAAGAACAAGGATTACAAATGTGGTTTCATTTTACTCTAATAGATTGGTCCAAAAGCAGTGCTTCATGAACTCAGAGGATTCTAAAATATACAACCCAAGAATCCAGTGAGAACGTCAATCAGAGCTTTCTACTATGGCATACCTCCACAGCAAACTAATTAGACATGCATGTTACTTTATCTGCAGCAGTAATCCAACTTCTACTTGAGTTTCTGACAAGAAAAGATAACCATCTGCCATGATTTATTGACAGTAAATGTGTGCTTGAACTTGGCAAGGATCGGTCAAGTTTGCAAAGAGCTGCCTTGCATCTCCTAGCTCTTTGGCTTGTTACCACAACAGGTCACCAAACTGACATTAAGGCAAAAGCCCACACACCAGATCAGGCACAGAAGCAAAGGCTGCCGACCCAGGCTAACCTTCTATTTGAGGAAGAGCTTTATTTTCAGAAGATTATACAAATACCTTCCATTGCAATATGACATCAAAGTTATAGGAATCAGGGAGGTGAAGAAATTGAGTTTCATGCTGTAGGAAAAAGAGTAGCAACACTCTCTTTTGCTGTCTGGCATGTCCCCATGATTATGCAGATGTTTAGTTCCTCTCTGAATTTCCTTATGTTTGGCTTTCCTGTCATGTCCAGCATGTTTGAAGCAGGTTCCTTTTAACATAAGAAAAGCATGCTGGATCAGACCAAGGCCCACCAAGTCCATCAGGTTAAAAATGGAATGCTCTGCACATTTTAGTGTGAGTGTTCTATGGAAGTTTTTGTTCTCTCAAAGTAAGCACCAGTGAAAACTTGTTCAAGAAAGAGTTGAGGCCCAATTTTGCCTTTCCCAAATGGTTCATATGAGCCCAATATAAAAAACTGGAGCCAGGCAAAACAACAGAAAAAAAAGAATTATTAAGGCACCTACCCCTAAAAATCAAACTTTTATGTACGTAGTGTGCCCCACAAAGGGGTCCTGTGAATCATTAAAGCAATTATGGAAGAGGGAAGAGTAAGGTACTGCTTGCATAGAACTGCAGAATCCAACTAGCATCTACTCAGGAGTAACTTTCATGGTCAGGAGAGAACAAGATGGCCAAGGCAGTTGGCTAAGGCAGTTAGCCAAGGCAGTTGAGAACTGCTGCCTAGCCTATAATAACAACAAGCTTTTAACCAATTCACATCCTTTAGAAATCCAGAACCAGCCCAGTCTCAGGGTCTCCAGAATATCTGTAGGCTGAGGAGTAACACAATCTTCTGTAGAGACAGTATTTTTGAGGGAGACAGGGCCACAGCATGAACGTGGCCAGTTCACACAGCGCAGATGCCCAGCTCAGCGACCAGTCAGTTCGAGCATCTCCCGCGGATCCACTATCTTCTCTCGAGGCTTCCCAGCCAGCTTGCCTCTTGCCACTTCGGCAACATCAATCTTCTCCCAATCCGAAAAGGAAACGGGATGGATCCCTGTCAGATCATAGCGAATGAGAATGTAAAGATCAAGTCAACCCGCTCCCCAAAGGCACAGAAATTATATCCCCATGGAAGCCCCTAAAGCCCACATGGTGTCTATGTAAAGGCCTCTGCAGAACCAAATGCTGAGTAAAAGGAATGCTTGGCATGTCAGTTACTAGGCTGATTTAAGAGGGTGGCTAAAATGGATTTGGCAATGAACTACCTTAGGCAATGAAGCACTTTTGGTTCACTTAAAAATGAAGAACTGGTTTATAAGGAACATATGTGCACACACCAAATAAAAGCATTTAATGACTGTAAATAACCCAATCGGGCTTCCTCATGCATTCTTAGGTAGGTTGGAGAAGGATCACCATAAAAATAATCCCAACCCAGTAGCCTTTCACATTCTGACAGTGATGCTTCACGCACACACGCACACACACAGCACATATTCATACTGACCTTTTCCAGGTTTTACACACTGGAAAGTGATAACTATAACATCACCTCTCATAGCTTTGCTAACTTGGACCACTTCACCTATGATTCATTTTCGACACAAACACCACTGCCATTTGGCAAACAGTCATTTGCAGAAAACACATGAGGCAGGTCTCTAGCACAAATTGAAGGAAGGACCGGGGCTCAGTCGTAGAGCATCTGTTTTGCATGCACAAGGTCCCTAGTTCAGTCTCTGACACAATTAAAAGCATCAGGCAGAAGATGACATGAAATACTCCTCTGCTGAGCCTTTGAAGAACCTCTGCCAGTCAAAGTAAACAATACTAAGCTGGATGGACCAACAGTTTGGCTCGGTATAAACACATGCAGCTGATTCTCCACCTATCAACATAGAACAAAGCCCATCTCAAAGCACATCGATAGGCATGTTGCAAAGCAAACCGCACACTTAAGTAACTTAACAATAATACTAGATTCTATACGTCCAGCAGACTGTGGTTCCTGGGTGAAGAGAGTAGAATTGAGCGCTCATGATGTTTAGGACAGGAATGCTCATTACAAGCTAGAACAAAAAACCAAAATTGATTGTGGGTATTCCCACGGATGTGGAGAGAGTTCTGAAGAGTGTGACATGAATTACTGTTATTTATGAGCCGCCTCAGTAACACAACTTGTAAGCGAAGTAATTAAACATCACGATCAAGCGTGAAGAACAAAGTGACTTACAATCTAACAACGTGTATTTTAGAAGAACCATGTGAAGACAAACCCAATTCCCAGACACCTATAACTATTGTTTTTCAATCTGAATTTCCAAACCCATGGTGTTATTTTGGGAGCCTGAAGCATGGGATTGTTAGTTTCTTTAATCACCTCTGGTTGGCAGTACCATTGTTCCCTTTAGGTAGGCACAATGAATAACTGGAGATTTGCCACAATTGCCAACATGGCGTCAGGTGAGATATATCAGCCAACCAAGTCAACTGGCTTATTACAGGTTGAGATGTGTTTCCCCACACACACTCACCTCGAGACTGAAGCATGATTCTCACCAACTCAAAGCCTTCCTTGGCCTTCGAAACATCCAGTGAGCCAGACCCCAGGTCCTCCAGCACAGACTGAGCAGTGTCAAAGCTGTCATTCATGGTGGTGAGGATGACACCCACAGGCCCCCGCTTGACCCAGCCACTGCAGTAGAGCCCTGCAAAGCGTCACAGACCAACAGGCAGTTTAGCCAAGGAAAACCCCCAAGTCTTTGTGCGAAGATTAATTCCATTAACCTGTCTTAACACAATTCTTTAGCTTGAACACAGCCAAGCAACAGCCAGGGACCTTATAGTGCTCTCTATGAGACCAAGATAACCATGGTATGTCTGTTGCTGATCTGAGAAAAAGCTTCACTCAGGGTCAAATATCATAGCTGAACCAGTATTTGCACAACTGGTCCAAAATAGTTTGAAGTATTATCAAAACTAGATTCCTTTGAAATGTGGTGTTGGAGGAGAGTGTTACGGATTCCATGGACTGCCAAAAAAACAAATCAGTGGGTTATAGATCAAATCAAGCCTGAACTGACCCTAGAAGCTAAAATGACTAAACTGAGGCTATTGTATTTTGGTCACGTCATGAGACGACAAGAGTCACTGGAAAAGACCGTCATGCTAGGAAAAGTTGAGGGCAGCGGGAAAAGAGGAAGACCCAACAAGAGATGGATTGACTCTATAAAGGAAGCCACAGCCTTCAATTTGCAAGATCTGAGCAAAGCTGTCAAAAGATAGGTCATTTTGGAGGACTTTCATTCATAGGGTCTCCATGAGTCAGAAGCGACTTGACGGCACTTAACACACACATTATCAAAACAATAACTATTTTGCTTATCGATCAGTTAACAATTACAGTCCAAATTATCCTGGCCAGTCACTCCTATTTTTACTCTAACCCTTCTTCCAATCATCTCAGGATGGCATACATGGCACCGCCTCCCCTCTCATTTTTCCCTCAGAACAGCCCTGTGAGGTAGGTTAGACTGAGTGCACAAGGCTGGCCCAAGATCATCCTGCGAGATAAATGGTAGACTGAGTGCACAAGGCTGGCCCAGGATCATCCTGCGAGATAAATGGTAGAATGGAATTCAAACTCAGATCTTCCCAGTCCAAGGCAGGCACTCTAGGCCTACATTACACAGGCTCTTCTGAGCAGTCTGCCAAAGCATCCCATCCTCCACCACACAGCACTCTCAATTACACATGTGGCCTTAGCCGTACTGACCTGGGGCGCCAAGGACTCTGCCCAAATTGTTTGGAATAATCCCTTGCTTGGCTTCAAAGGGTACGGCCGGGTCAATTGGGAGGCTCCTGTAACCGATGCTGCTGAGGATCAGCCCACACAGCAGGTCCTCGACTTCTCCAGTGGGAACTGCCTTGACCGTTTCTCCTGAACTCTGCATCGTCCGGGAGCAGAAACGAAGAAGAGAGGGGGGCAAGGTTAGGCAGGGCATCTGGTTGTGCCAACGGTGTCAACTGACATCTTGGCCAGAAAATGGTAGTGAACTTGTGGACCCTTTTATCAGAGCCTGGGAGGGAAAACCATACACCCGAAGAGCCCCGACGCAAGCTGATCCGAGTATTCTAAAGGAAGGGCAGCTACAATAAAGAAATAACAAAATATCCCAACAGCAGATGCAGCATTACCTCTGTTTCAGCTCCTTCATATTCATGGCAACCCCACCACCAGGACATGTAAGTGTCCTCTTATCACAACTATCAATACCAACAGGAGGGGTTTTTCCCCAAACCATTATGCAGAAAGTGGCTCCTTGGGGAGACATAGTGCTGGCTTGCTGAGAAGCCACCATTTCAGCTCATAGGCAGCAGGCAGTTACATTGGTGGTTCTAATTAGACTGGGAGAATAAAGCTGTCTTTAGCTTAACGCCGAAGGGCTCCTGGGGGGGATCTCCAAACTAAAAGGCTGCAGCGAGCCTGTGAGAGCCAGACAGAAGAGGAAAGGGGGGGGGGATAAAGCTTTTTGGCATGGAGGCAACTTAGGAGCTCCTACTTCCAACCTGGTGACAGCCATTCGGATCCCTCTGGCACGCTTCCCGTCAGTGGCAGGCAACACTTCCAGCGGGCTGCGCAAGAACTTCAGGCTCCACTCTCGAGAGGCTGAAGCCCAACGGCCGGCCAGTTCTTCCCCAGGCTCCTCTAAGGCCGTTTTGGCCATCAGCTCAGTCAGCCGTCTCCTAGGTCTGGGAACATCTGCAAATTAAAAGAGCACTGCAGAAGAACACAATAGACCCAGCAGATCACAGTTCAGCCATCTAATTTCATAGCATCATAGAGTTGGAAGGTACCACCAAGGCCATCTAGTCCAATCCCCTGCACAATCCAGGAAATTCACAACTACCTCCCCCCCCCAACACACACACACACAAGAGACCTCTAGCCCATGCCCAGAAGATGGCCAAAAAACCTCTCCAGGATCCCTGGCCAATGTGGCCTGGAGGAAAATTGCTTCCCAGCCCCAAAGTGGTGATTGGCACTACCCTGGGCATGCAAGAAAAGGCCACGAGAGCCAAAGACTGATGCAACCCTTCCTGCCCTCCTTCTCATGATCTGCCTAAGGTCATAGAATCAGCACTGCTGACAGATGGCCATCTAGCCTCTGCTTAAAAACCTTCCCGAGGAAGCCTGTTCCATTGAGGAACCACTCCGTCAGAAAGTTCTGGTCTGACCTTCTGGGGCAAAAGAAAACAACGCAGCACCATCCTCCCCCTACCCCCCTCTATAAAAACAGATATGTAGCTAACCAATAAGAAAATTAGTATTTTTTATCTTAACTGACTGGGAAAAAACTTGGCAACTGCCAATGTAGTATTAAACTAATGAATCATGCACTTCTTTACATTGCAACAAACCCTGATGGAGGAGAGTGGTACCTCTTTAATTAGGTACTCGCTCACGTTCAGTCCCCAGCATCTCCAGTAGATCATGTAGTACATCACATAAAAGATCTCTACCTGAGACCCTGGAGAGCCGCTGCCATTCAGAGCAGACAATAGTGCCATAGACAGACCAATGATCTGACTCCTTATAAGGCAGCTTCATGTGTTCACTAAAACTGTAATTTTAAGAAGAGAAATCCAGTATTTCTAGACTTTTATTTTAAGCTGGCAAAAGTAATCGTATTCTGTTGTCGGCTCAGGCCCTGCACAGTTCTTTTTTCCCCAAGTCTGAAATTACCCCCCAAATCCCGTCAGAGGAGCTGTATCGACGTTTCAAAAACCAGCTGAGATAAAGCAGCAGTCTAAACATAGTATTTATTTATTCTCCCCCTAGAATGGTTAACCTTGCAGTCTCTTCCACTTAATGTCATAAAAACCCGCCTCTGAGCACACTGCAACTCCACTGCCACAAATCCCTCCGCTCTCATTCCCCCCCCCCCCTGAATTTCAGCACTCTACAATCAGGATATGCAGGGAGCGGCCCCTAAGGAAAGGGCAGCCACCCTCCTGCTGTCTGGAGCAGCCTCTGCGAAGTCGCTGGCCCTCGGCCATCTCAAGGTTAGACAGCTGCTGCTGTAGCTCATTGCCCTGTGGAGCACTGCAGTTCATCCCGACAGCACCCGTCGAGCCAGTCAGTTTATTACCAGAGGTAGCCTGTCAGAAACACAGGCAAAGTACAGGGGGATGTTTAGCTTGTTAACAACACAGTGAATGAAACCTCTTCCCATTCTAGGTCTATCTATATCAGGGGTGTCCAATCTTTTGGCTTCCCTGAGCCACACTGGAAGAATTGTCTTGGGCCACACATAAAATACACTAACACTCACGATAGCTGATCTCAATGTTTTAAGTAAGTTTGCAATTTTGTGTTGGGCCGCATTCATAGCCGTCCTGGGCCACATGCGGCCCAGGGGGCGCAGGTTGGACAAGCCTGATCTATATCATGGCCAATTCCTGAATCGTTTGGTGACTGGGGTCGGGGAAAATTGGTGAAAGCCCCCCTGGGATTCCCAAGATGCTTTCTATCATCCTCAATCACAGCCCATTAAAAAATAACATGCCTGATCTACAAAGTACTAAGTGCCAAACAATGTTAACTATCAAGGAGAAGAGTTAGTTTTTATATGCCGACTTTCTCTACCACTTAAGGAAGAATCAAACTGGATTACAATCACCTTCCCCTCCCCTCCCCACAACAGATACCTTGTGAGGTAGGTGGGGCTGAGAGAGTGTGACTAGCCCAAGGTCACCCAGCTGGCTTCATGTGTACGAGTGGGGAAACCAACCCGGTTCACCAGATTAGCATCCGCCACTCATGTGGAGGAGTGGGGAATCAAGCCCGGTTCTCCAGATCAGACTCCATCGCTCCAAACCACCGCTCTTAACCACTACACCACACTGGCTCAACAGCTAAACCAGTGATGTATCTCAAGCTCCAGCTTCAAGGAAAAGGGGTAAGAATCATAAAGGAGTCCAGCTGATCGAATGGATGCTCCCCCTGTCCCTCAGGGCATCACCTCACGCCTTGTACTTTCACTGAAACAGCGTTTCTCCCCATTCCCTCACACCCCTTCCCTGGAATCCAGACCTGGGTACCTTCTCTTGAGGTAGCTTCTCTATCTGCCTGATGCAAGGGAGCACAGGCCATCCCCCTCTTCACTCCGGCGTGAGAAAATGCTGCTCGTCTCTATTGTTTGGTCTCCTGTATCTTGTTTTAGTATGTTAAATTGTTCACCAGACTTGAGTGTGGTAAAACGGCACAAATGAAATATTTGGCTCCTTTGGCTCCTGATCACATTCACTTCCTCCCGTGGCCTTCTTGATAAAGCCATCAGTTGCCTGACCAGGCTACCCGGTGACAATCGCAATTTCTCACACAGCTGTCCCACACCTGGGCTCAATCTGGCCTCTGATACAAACAGCTCCTGATTTCATGGAAGAAACTGTTTTCTCCAATACAAGTCATGCCAATCCAAGGACTTACTTTATTGCAGGCACTCAATTCTCCCCCCTCCATGCCTCTGAGCATGTGAACATAAGAATGGCCATGCTGGATCAAACCAAGGCCCATCAAGTCCAGCAGTCTGTTCACACAGTGGCCAACCAGGTGCCTCTAGGAAGCCCACAAACAAGGCGACTGCAGCAGCACCATCCTGCCTGTGTTCCACAGCAACCTAACAGGCATGCTCCTCTGATCCTGGAGAGATCCTGATGTGTGTAGGGTTTTCCCACACTGCATTCTCCTTCTTAGCAATTGCAGTCAGCTCTCACATTCATAGGATTCGGCAAAGGGCTTTGGGATCAGGGCACAGCTCTGCAAAGGGCTGAAACCAAGGAAAACACCCCCCCTTAAAAACAAGCCACATTGATCCTCACCCTTGATAGCATCTCCAAGGCCTTTGAAGTCTGCAGGATCTAGGAAAGGTCTGGCACTAGGAAGGTTGATCATCTCCCGCAGCTCCTGAGGTTTTCAGAAAGAGAGACATTACATTTCCCTACTCCATACATGCGTATTTCAGAAATCTATGCAATGCTTGGAAGGCTGTTCTTCCGACAATCAGCCCAAGCACAACTGCCCCCTCAATTTTTTTTTTTTAAATGAGAAGATAACCCAATAACCGTCATTCTGAATTATAGCACATCCAGATGTCAGAGTTTCCATGCTCTCCATTTGGCACTTGTCTGCAAAACTGAAAGGCAGTCTTTTCTACAAACTCCTGGCATCAAATGTAAACGGAATGAGGAGTTGTCAGATTATGTATCATTTTGGACAAATAAGATTGATGTGAAGCTCTGATGAAGATTTTTATGAAACATGATCAGGAACTGGCAACCTGTCTAGTACTGAAGAGATTATTTATAGCCATTTTTCCACCGATACTGAAGAGATGATTTATAACTTTATGAACTGATCTACTGGTGTTACATCATTGAAGAGATATCCACAACATACGGAAGAACAAGCTCAAGGATTGTGTATGGACTCTTGATTCTATGCCAGTAGAATAATTGTGTTTTCTTACTTTAGATGTATTTCAGTCAGTATATATAGTTATAATGCTGGTACATAATTAAATCTGTGAGTATTGTCCCTTAGCCACATGCTTTTGTTTTTTTGGGGTTTGATCAAATGTAACGTGCCAGCCCCAGGGATGACCGGGCCAAGGGGAATATTTTCAGCTACAAGGAAGGTCAAGCATGCCAACGCTGTATTTTTTACCTTGATGGTGAAAGCCACCTGGAGAGGACCCCTCCTCCCTACAAGGCACACCCGCCTCACTTTGCTGCGGGCCAGGACTGCCAGTGAGTCTTCAGTGATATCCGTTTTCTGGGCAAAAGGAAATGGCAGTAAGACAGGGGATTAGGCAGGGTAATGGGGGGAGACTGGAGACGTTCACATCCTCATCAGCCCTCCAGTTCACATTAGCCTTCCTTGATGCAAAGCGCTTTACACAGATAATGCTTCAGTGCTGCATTAATCAAAAATATCTGAATGCCTTTTTGCCAATCATACTTCATTTTTGAATTACTGCTTCTTGGTCCATTTTTATTGAGCGATATCCTATGAAGGACACAGGGCAGGGAGCTCTGTCTGAAGTCTGAACATGGCCTTATCATCAATTATATTTCGTACACAGAAGCCAAACCCCACAAAAACCCCTTCACTCGGCTGTACGGCATGCCCATACGTAAGCTATGGCTATTGATTGCAAAATAAACAATTCCTTTCCTGATCACCAACTATAAGCATTTTGCAAGGAAAAAGATATACTGTGGCTCAGCTGCAGAGCATCTGCTTGGCATGCAGAAGATCCCAGGTTCAATCCTCAGCATCTCCAGTTAAAAGGACCAGGCAAGTAGGTGATGTGAAAGACCTCTGCCTGAGACCCTGGAGAGAGCCACTGCCGGTCTGAGTAGATAATACTGACTTTGATGGACCAAGGGTCTGATTCAGTATAAGGAAGCTTCATGTGTTCATGTGTATCTGCACGTACTATCCAGAAACAATGCTATACGTGCCCTCCTGCACTGACATCCAATATGTAAAACTGAAACTAGTCTTCAGAAAACAAGGAGAGTCTTCAGGTTTCAGAGCTTCTGTGTTTTGTACAGTTCATTATAGATTATTGCCCCATTCTCTGAACCCCACATACCCACACCTGCCTGTCATGACCCCTTATCGCCCATGTATTAAAATGGAATCCTGAAGCTTCACAAACACCGTAGTTAGATTGGTTCTTGTAGGTTATCCGGGCTGTGTAACCATGGTCTTGGAATTTTCTTTCCTGACGTTTCGCCAGCAACTGTGGCAGGCATCTTCAGAGTAGTAACAGTGTCTCTCAGTGTTACTACTGTCCTTCAGTGTTACTACTCTGAAGATGCCTGCCACAGTTGCTGGCGAAACGTCAGGAAAGAAAATTCCAAGACCACGGTTACACAGCCCGGATAACCTACAAGAACCAATGAACTCTGACCGTGAAAGCCTTCGACCGTAGTTAGAATTCGACGCAGAGGAAAGAAAGAAAAGGACGATCCCAGCAGGCAGAACCTCTAGGGCTTCCAACTCATTCATTTCAAGAGAGCTCCGTCCTTTGCGGCACTGCAAGGCAAAATCCATGAGACACAGAACGGGCCTGTTGTCATTCTCTGCCATTTTACTCTTTACAAGTCACAGAATAACTTGTAGATACTTACTGTCTCTTGCTCCCTAGTTGAACAAACTCCATTTTAGCCAATGCTTCATCGCTGGATTTAGTCCAGACAGAAAGAAAGGCCAATTGCAG
Organism: Euleptes europaea; assembly: GCF_029931775.1. Taxonomy (NCBI): domain Eukaryota; kingdom Metazoa; phylum Chordata; class Lepidosauria; order Squamata; family Sphaerodactylidae; genus Euleptes; species Euleptes europaea. The sequence continues at coordinate 129,077,391 of NC_079312.1, read as the reverse complement.
ATGCTGGTGAGGGGAGCAGAGCAGATAAAACTCAAAGCGCCTACTAATTTCCCCAACACGTACGCATGAAAAAAATAATGGATACTGCCCCCTTGTGTTTAGTTCAGATATCGAACGTGATTCCAGAACACATGATGTAGATCAGGGTGTCGAACTCAATTATTACAAGGGCCAGATATGACATAAATGTCACTTAGTTGGGCCGGGCCATGCCTCGCCAGCCCAGATCAGGACTGGGGTGGGGTGGGTGGCTGCCTCAGCTAGCTCACAGGCCTGATAAGAGCTCTCAAGGGGCCAGATTTGGCCCTCAGGCCTTACATTTGACACCCCTGATGTAGATAGAGTTGTTGCCATGTCCCACACAACCTAAAGGCATCTCTAAAGGGGGAAAGCCAAAGCTCTCATCCTTCACCTGCCACAACGAGCACATTCCATTTGTCTTTTTTTTTTAAAATGGGCCTTTCTGCAGTTCGTACAGAAGAGACGCGTAGACTTTCACACTGATAACCTCTAGGTTCACCAGCTCTTTGATGCTCCGTGAGAAGATGCCCAGCTTCCCAACAGGGACTGAGTGAGGGGAAAAATAGCTCCATAAATGCCCTTGATAAGGGGGAGAAGCAGAAGAGGAAAGAAGAGTCCCTCTCTCTAAGGAGAACCACAGGTTAAGACTTCTATCCTCTGTGGCTGCAGGCTGATAAAAGCCAAGAACTCAAGTATTTAGCGTGCTTAAAAAGCAGCAGAACACGAAGCAAAAGTTATCTGTTTTGACAGTGACAGCGTGTCAGTCCTAGCACCGTGGATTTAAGGAGAATGCCTCGTTTCTCGCAGACAGTCTCAGAAAATGAGAAGAGAGATTTTCTCACATCCCGTTTCTCCCTTCCTTGGTAAAGCAGGACCTCATATTGAGCGCACACAGTGATCCGCTGCCCTGATCCTATCTGCTCCTTCAATTGCTCTCCCACCCACCCCCACCTCTTTGGGTGGCAGATGCCGGATTACAACCTTCCCACAGAGCTCAACAGCAGGCCAGCTCTTATCTGCGAGGCGAGAAGCCAAGAAGCCGGCTGCTTTCACGGAGCTGCTTTAATGAGAGATTCTGCCCAGCTCCACCTCGGTGCCAGAGTCCTCCTTTAATCCAAACGGGATTTCTGATAGTTTTAAGTAATACCTTACACATCCTTGCACTGCAGCTAGCATTTGTTCTTGACTCACCCTAAGAATTTCAAGAGGCGACAAGAGAATCCTTGCAACATCCAGAGCCACGTTCCCATGTCCGAGGACCACCGCTGTCTCGCTGCTCAGGTCCGGCTTCAGCTACAAGGTTAGAGAGATCTTTCACAAACCACCACTCCAGCTAGCTCCCGGCCTCCTACAGGCGCACCCCAAGTTTTTAATCAAGGCAACCCAACACAGAATTTCTGATAGGTTCTCACACAAGTTATGCCTTGGGGACAACATTCAGGGCCACTTTCTAGCAGACTGTTTCCCCCCACTGCGTGTCTCTTCTTTACAGTAAAATCAAGTGCATGTGACAAATGCAAACACCTACTTTGCCACACATAGAGGCACCAAAATGCAGACAGTGGGACAAGTCATACTTCACAGGATACGCATGGCTTTTCTACAAAATAGTCATCTCATGGGATGCATCCTTCAGTGGAGCTCATGGCCATACTCTGATTCCATACAGCCTCAATGCCCAGGGCAAACAGACATGTTCCCCACCTATAAAGCTCCATTTAGACCCATCATCATCCAGTATAGGTTATATATTTAACATGCTGTTGAAAACGCATCTCCCAATATGGCGACATCAGACACTACTTTATAGCTTCGTCCCTGTCTACCTACAGCAGTGTGGACACACAAGGAGGGGGATTGTGATATTCCTTCCTTGCTGAGGAAGATATGGGGTGGGGCCATGGGCAGTGGTAGGGTGTCTGTTTTGCAAGCAGAATGTCCCAGTTTCAATTCCTGGATCCCCAGCTAAAGCAGGCGGGGTAGCAAGTGATGCGGAAAGTCTCCATTGGAGACCTGCAACCAGTCAGAGTAGACAATGCTGACCCTGGCAGACCAATGGTCTGACTCTGTATTTACTAATGCTGAGGGAGAAAGTGGTTCTCTACTGCACAAGAAAACCAACACTATGCCTTCACAGTAAGACAAAAGAGAGTATTCTCACTCTACAACCCACTCTCCATGTATGTGTATACATACATGTGCATCCACACATACTCTGATAGAATAAGCTTCTGTCCAGCTCTAGGCAAACAAGGTTAATGAGGAACAGAACTGGTTATCCTACGGGGAACCACAACAACTTTGTACAAGTATTTTTACCACTGTATACAGCAACACAGATAACACAACTTAGACAAAGCAGCAGATTTCATCAGTCACACAAGCCAAAGAGGGTTGTGAGATCAGACTCTGCTCCCTCCCATAGTTATTCAGAATACTTAAAAATATTCCTACACCTCTGTGGGTAAAACACCCTGTGTGAAGTGTCCAGACCTTTCCCTCATGTTAAGGGCATAAGCGTCCCTTCCAGTTTTCCTCATGGCACCTCTCAAAGAGGGAGACAGCTCTAATCCCCTTTTTACGGATGTGCAAATTGTTCACATTTGTAAATCTGAGGAGGATTTAATTTGACGTCTGCTAATCTTTTCCAATTTCAGGCCTTTCAGCCACTAATCTGAAGCTGGATAGCTGTATCTGAACATGCAGAAAGTCTAGTGAGGCAGGGTGGGGGATGGGGAAAGAGAAGCTTACATCTTCTTACATCTCTATTTTCAGGTAGGCCGTTGTACCAACCCACAAAGGCTCTGGCTGTATAAACTCCCGCGAGATCCTCCCCTGGAATTCCAAGGGTCCGATTGTCCTCAGCCCCATAGCTCTGTACAGAAAGAACAAAAAGGCACACACATTTTCCAGGCTACAAGTCTCACACTCAGATATACACATAGCTGACATTACTTCCACAGAGAAATACCCGTAGAAGAATACATGCTGAAAAGCATTTCTAAAGAGTTCAAAATCCATTAGGGTTTTATAGGAAAACTCAGTAAGCAAAAACAGGCAAGAAGAAGAAGAAGAAGAAGAAGAGGAACTGGTTTTTATACCCTGCTTTTCTCTACCTTTAAGGAGTCTCAAAGCGGCTTACAATCACCTTCCCTTCCCCTCCCCACAACAGACACCTTGTGAGGTAGGTGAGGCTGACAGAGCTTGGAGAGAACTGGGACTGGCCCAAGGTCACCCAGCAGGCTTCATGTGGAGGCTGTACCATATTTCTTACAGATTTCTTGTATGCCATTATGAAATTTTTCAAAGGTATTGCTCTACGGAAAGGGGGAAAGTCACATTGTCACAGAGGTTCTATCACTGAATCAATATTGGATAGAACGGAACTCAAAAAGAGCGCACTCTTTATGAAAACTTTCAGCAGCTGTAAAAAAAGGCACCCTCCATACACACAAAAACACTTTCAGCAGTCTGGGGAGGGGACGTTGCAAGAGGAGACAAACATGTTTGCCCACTGTACTGAAGAGAGTGGTGAGGATGGCAGCCACCCAGTTAACAGTAGCAAGGGCACAGGACACGCAGACCCCACAGGGCAGCAGGCAGGAAACACCAGCCCAGTTGCTATGCTCTCCCCGCTGACAATCGCAAGGACAAGCAATGAAATGACTGCAGAGTTGCAAGAGTGGGAAGCATCAATCAGGTGGCCTTATTTAGAGAATTTGTAGGCCACCTCTCCAGAACACGGCTCAAGGCAGCTCACAACTGAAAACAACAAAACAGGCCAATAAAACCAACAAAACAAGTAAAAAAAAATGACAAGCCAATAAGAGCATGCCAGAGAATAAAAGCAACATAAAGGTGATACTGATAAACATGATACTGATAAAACAGTCCTCAGGATCTGGACAGACCATAAAAGAGCTGGAAAAGATAAAACCTCTTATTTAAAAGCCCAGGTAAAGAGAAATGTTTTGGCTTGATGCCTAAAGGAAAGTAAGGGAGACACCAGGTTAGCCTCAAGGGGGAGAGCATTCCAAATGCAAGGTGCCACCACTGAAAAAGCCCTGTCTCTGGTTGCAACCCATGTCACCTCTGAAAGAGTGGGAAGAGAAAGTAGGGTTTGATCAGCACATCTTAACCAGCAGGTTGGACAATATGGGAGCAGCCAGTCCTTGGCAATGGGAGTACCTCTTCCCAACTCTCGGGCTGAAACCTTGTCTAACAGGTAGCTGGATGCCCACCTCCACCTCCGCAGCATCCACTCTGTATAAGCAATGAAATGATAGAAGCATAGACTCATTCTCAATTGACTTCATTTGTCTTCAATGACACAGTCATGTAGGCAAAATCTGATTGGCTATGTAGCACTGTGACACCATCACACTCACGTTATTACCTCTTATTGATTACAGTTACTATCCCATGGAGTATGATTCAAGCTTTTAAAAATGTCATCAAGAGGGACAGCCAATTGATGCAGGCAGGCATGAAAAAGGTAAACATTTGGAGCAAATGAGAAATGTTTTTGGCCTAAAACCAAAATGGCCCACCATTCTGCACAGCACTGATAATCAATATAAGCTTGCAGACACGATTCTCAAATTTGTATTTACGATGGAAGATAAAGCAAAACAGACTAATTCAAACAGAAGCCAACAAGAACATTTAGGGATGGGAGAACGTTTTCCAACATATTACTAAGGTAAAAGGTAAAGGTCCCCTGTGCAAGCACCGGGTCATTCCTGACCCTTGGGGTGACGTCATATCCCGACATTTACTAGGCAGACTTTGTTTGTGGGGTGGTTTGCCAGTGCCTTCCCCAGTCATCTTCCCTTTACCCCCAGCAAGCTGGATTCTCATTTTACCGACCTTGGAAGGATGGAAGGCTGAGTCAACCTTGAGCCGGCTACCTGGTTGGGATTGAACTCAGGTTGTGAGCAGAGCTTGGGACTGCAGTACTGCAGCTTACCACTCTGCGCCACGGGGCCCTTCAACATATTACTACACTATTAATAAACTAATGAGATTGGTTGGTGTAACTAGTTCTTTTTAAAAAGGAAAGTTGAGAACAGAAAATAGCAGGTTACTACAGCATTCAATTATTCTTCCATGCCTTCAGCAAACCTGTTTTCTGATTCAGATAATGGGGTTACTTGGCGGTGGGGCTATCCTGCTCCCAACAGTCAGAATTAATCAAAAGCAAAGAAAAGCTCACTTGTGCCTGCTGTATATTTTAACCCCCCCACCCCAAAAGCAATGCAATTCCTCCATGGGCCCAATCCCATGGAGAAAAGTTAGAACCTGGTCCCGGATGCTGTGAAAGGCATGTGTGATGTGACAAACTCGATTTTTATATATTCTATGTCTTTTTATATTCTATAAGTTGAGGGGCTGTGGCTCAGTGGTAGAGCCTCTGCTTGGCATGCAGAAGGTCCCAGGTTCAAACCCCGGCATCTCCAGTTAAAGGGACTAGGCAAGTAGGTGGTGTGAAAGACCTCTACCTGAGACCCTGAAGAGCTGCTGCCAGTCTGAGTAGACAATACTGACTTCAATAGACCCAGGGTCTGTTTCAGTATAAGGCAGCTTCATGGGTTTGCTTGGACCTGCCATTTTTCTCCACCCCCTTGTTCTCTTTCTCTCTCTTTCATATGACAACACGCAGGCAAGCAAACTCACCAAGATCACCGCATGATAAGCCTTCTGCAGTTCCTTCACAGTGATATCCTTCCCCACGGTCACATTCCCGTAATAGGAACAGCGATCAGAGCGTGCTGTCTGAGTGAACGTGTTGATCACATTCTGTTGGGAGAGGTCAAAAGAAGCGCCATCTGAAAAGCAATTCCTCTCTTCCCACAGAACCCAGCTGCAAGGTCTATGGATGATAAAAGATCCCTCAATGACCTTGTGGCATCTAAGCCAGCATCTCGCTCTCTGATTCATGCTGCTTCTTCCAAGACTCTTATCTGCCAACTAGTAGAATATCTCATTTTAAAGTAATGCTGCTATCCATAGCTTCTAGGCCAGTCTGTGCCACAAAAAGGGTAAATCCATTCCCACCCCCCCAGCACACAATGGCCAGTAGCATTTCAGTTGCTTTACAACATCAGATTTACCTCATGGAAAAACAGTGGAAAGTTACCCACTGAGGGACTTTTATTCACAGGAAATAACGAAGGCAGAGCAGTGATGACCTTGTTTAGACACCAGGTTTATCCTTCCAAAATTTGGTAGCACACATTACTGGTTAATTACCTTTCAAGATTTATAAAGGCCTTGTGAAATCAAAAGGTCAGGTGCAAAACCTAACCCCCTAAAAAGAAATGAAGTGTTGTACACGTGAAGGCATAGGTGCGCACACAATACAGCTTCTAGAAGAAGAAGAGCTGGTTTTTATATGCCAACTTTCTCTACCATTTAAGGGAGAATCAAACCGGCTTACCATCACTTTCCCTTCCCCTCCCCACAACAGACACCCTGTAAGGTAGGTGCCCAAAACTGAACACAGTATTCTAGGTGAGGTCTAACCAGAGCAGAGTAAAACGATACCATCACTTTGCATGATCCGGACACTATACTTCTGTTGACGCAGCCCAAGATCACATTTGCCTTTTTAGCTACTGCATCACACTGCTGACTCATGTTCAGTGTTTGTTGTACTAAGACCCCATGAACCTTTTCGCACACACTACTGCTCAGACATGTTCCTGACAAGCAAATCCTCAAGTTCTAGCCCACGTGCCCCCAATGGCTCATATGCCAAGCCTCTCTTCCTGGCAGAATGGAAGAAAGGTTTTAATGACTGAAGTGAGAGATTCAAATAGCCATCTGTGCCCAAGCCATGAGAACCAATTCCAAATCTCTGGTCTCCTCATTGTGCACCCCATCCTTTACTGACCAGTACTGACCTTGACTTCTGGATGGTCTGGAGCTACTCCAAAACGAACAAGGCCAAAGGGAACTGGCAGCTTCTCATAAATGTCCACCTGAGCCTGTCTGTGATGCTGGGGGAAGAAGAAGTTCAGATTCATTAGAACATAAAACACCCAAGAGGACAAAAAGCAAACAAAAGCCAAAGGGGCATTCATTGAGGTTATTATATATTTGTGGTGCTTTAATGCAACTCCTGTTTCTCCTTTCAACCTGACAACTTGGAAGCCAATTTTTGCCAACACTAATCATGTAAATATGTTCATATGTTGTGTCTCTGCATTATTCTTTAAGGAAAAAAAGGATCCTCCAGTAGGTGACATTTAATCTAAATGGCTCCATAGAGCAGCCGAAGCATCCAGATTTGAAGTCAGCACTAAGAGAACTCCAGAATACCAAAGATCAATAACATTACTTGATTTGGAGTTCAAATAAGCCCAGCGTCCAAAGACAGTGGCCTGTATCTACTCACACATTCTGAAAACTGAAAGGGCACATAAGATTTCGAAAGGGGGGGTTGAGAGAGCAATTTCCAACTACAGTCTCCTCCTACAGTCCTCACTTTTTCTCCTGTGCTGTTCCTGCGGGTCTACTTACCCACGAGAACAAAACTTCAAGGGGATCAATGGCCTACAATGGGAGGGGTAAGTCATGAGACTAGGTTTCCCCATAGTCTCATGTTCAGACTCAAGACTTTGGTTCAGGCATAAACTTTGGGCCATGATATATTATTGGATAAATGGGAAAGACTTTGGTCTCAAGATATGAAAATGATGCTTGCGCAATCTTTAAGAGAAAATATTTATAAAATGATTTATAGATGGTATTTAACACCCAAAAAGATGGCGACAATTTACAATACAATGTCTCCAAAATGTTGGAAGTGTAATGTAGAAACAGGTTCATTTCACCACATGTGGTGGACCTGCGACAAAGCAAAAAAAAATTGGGACATGATCTACAATGAAATAAGACTAATAATATAGATCAATATATCTAAAACATCAGAGATGATGTTGCTTAGTATGATACCGAACTCTATTTTGACTCAAAGATCATTCTTAATGTATGCCACCACGGCTGCAAGACTGGTATATGCAGCTAAATATTCCAGACAAAAAAGATTGAATACAAAAAATGTTAGAATTGGTGGAAATGGCTAAACTTACAGCACTGATAAACCAAAAAGACAATATACAATTTATGGGAGAGTGGGAGGCTTGGAGAATGTACTGTGAAAATGAATTGTAAATGGGGAAATTTGAGGGTTATTCTCTGATCTAATCCATTTTATATTATTTTTAAGGATGCTTCTATAATTGAATATATACTTACTGGAATAATTGATTATATGACAGATAATAGATACTTATGAATTATATATATATATATATATATATATATATATATATATATATATATATATATATATATATATATGTATATATATATATATATATATATATATATGAATTTTCTATGATTGCTTTAAATATAATTATATATTCATAATTATTTAGTAATATAAGGATTAGAACTGTTGTCAAAAGAATATCTAAATTTATAAAGAAATTGATGGAGATGAAGGGGAAGTCAAATTTTTTATTTTAAATATGTTTGTAATTTCAACAATAATTGTTTTTTCTTTTTTACTTCTCAACTTAATTATTTTTATTATTGTTGATGCATGTGTTTATATGTTTTGGAAAATAAAAAAAATATTACAAAAAAAACTTTGGTTCAGGCATGAGGCCTGCAGAACATGGAAAATTCCTGATTTCTGAGCACCAAGGCCAAACTGACAGTGACTCCGAGAGAGAGGTAAGGGTGGATGGGAAGCAGTTCATAGGTGCAAGGAGTACAACCAACACTAAAGGTTTCCAGGCCACCCTTAGAAGCCTACACTTTCCATCTAGTTAACGCAAGGATTTATGGGAGACTGTCAATTGGATCTGAGGTATCCGCAGAACACCAGATACTTATTGGCAATCTCACCTGATTGGCTACTTTACCTGGAAAGCAACACAAATGGTCAAGTGGATTATATAATGGGGGTGACTCTTGATTGGCTAGCCTGAATCATGCCAGTGCAGGCAGCAAGGCATAAAGTGAGATCCTTCATCCTAGTTTTGCATGCTTAGTCGACCTGAGGGAGGACGGATTAGAATAGATAAATAAAGTAGCCCACTTGGAGCTCTTGCCATAGCTTTGATAGGGGCCATGCCATGTTAGACCCATGCCATGATTACACTCTGCCCTACTGGGAAGGAATGTTGTGGGAAAGGAATGCTGACAGGGAAGGCTCCTTGAGAAAATGCCAAAGGGAGCTTCTGTAAAGAACAGTATATTATGCATAAGCTAGAGAATTTGAGGCACCAACAGAGATATCTGATGTCCATTGTTTATAGAACATCGCAAGGCTAGTACAGTGGGTATCTGAAGGGTATGTTAATGGATGAATGTCCTGAAGTAATGATGACAATCTGTCATCTATGCATATCAGTACAACACGCATTTCAAAGAGTGTCTACACATTTCAAAGAGACCCCAACAGTCAATGCATTCCCAGACCACATTCCAATATATTGATTATACTAGCTCATGTGTCATTAGTATATTTTATTATTATATTAAACAACTGCTGTATGTTACGTGTGTGTCATAATGGTGCATTACTACACACCACCCAAAAGGTATATCAGATGACATTTTGCTTGTATCCAATGCTCTCTGCATTAGCAGCCTTTGTCTTGCTAGCAGTGGCCTTATTGTGCACAATAAACTAAAGATTTTACTTTTTTGCCTTTGCCTCTGGTTCATTTTGTACTTGGACAAAGCACCAAGGGCCGAACCTTAGCACAACCTGTGGGTGGCGCTAACAGCTTGAAGGCTTGGCTCGGCCTTTTGACTGGGTGGGCCAGGACAGCTGAACACCTGTTGATTTTGGATTTTGAAACTATCTTGGATGCTGCCTTGTTAAGTACCCTTTAGATTAAGGAACCACTGTTTTGTGAGTATCTAGAACTAGTTATTTAGCCTTTATTATTTTATTCTTGCTGTTGTTTGCTCATTTGTATATTCCTGCACATCCTTTTAATAAAACACATTAATTATATTTTGGTATGTCTTTGCATTTGGGTGGTATGGCTTTGCATTGGGTGACTTGGATCTGAATCCAAGTTACCTTGGCCAGGCCTGCTATAGCTACTGCTACCAAAGTAATTTGCTCTCACTTGTATATTTTATTTGAAGACTTACCCTGTGAGTGGTCTACCTTACAGGGTGGGCCAGTTTTGGGAGCTGTCCAGCTCAGCGCCTCCTTGACAGGGTAAATCAGCAGAAATTGCCATTCATTCTTCAGAAAACCAGAATGCCTTTAAGCCTTCAGAACTGGATGCTTGGATACAAGGTGCAGAATTTATGGACCTCATACACTGCCCACCCTAATACATTCCAGAAGGCTGTAGGCATCAGAAGGCTGAAACCAAGGTTTATTTCAGAACTAGACTACCAGCTGAACAAGAAAGCAGAGCAGAAAACTAGGGAATAGGGTCATGTTTAGTTACAAAGACAGAGGTATGGCCAGATCTGCAATTCCTAAAACTCTGTAACCCAGCTTCTAGAACTGTCCCATATAATACAACCAAACATGGGATTCAGGTTCTTTTCAACTACCACGGTATGTCTGGTCTAACACTTCCAGCTCATGGAGAGACCCCTTTGAATAACTGTCAGGCTTTGACTCCTGCGGGCCAGAGCCCAGGGCAGGCATGCCCTCCAGCATCCTTTCTTCACCAAGCCCAAGGGTTGGGCCTCAATTTATGGAGAGGAGGGGGGGTTCAGCTGCACCCTGAACCTTCCCTCTTCGGCTGCAAAGACATGCCCTGCCTGGCCCTTCTTCTCAGATCTCTATAGGACTGACTACTAAAGGATTGCACGGGGGCAGGCTGACCCTGTACGCCCCCAATATCCTCTCTTCAGGAGCAGGCCCACAACGATTGAAGGGAATCAGGGCCAATGGCCTCCCTGGCTGGGCCCTCCACTAAGGTTTTAAGAGGCTACTCTGCTGGCATGCGCAGGCCCTAGGAGCCAAGCCGGTGCCAGCCTCCTCCCCTGGCCTGTTCCCAGGGGCAGGCTGCTGCCCGAGGCCCACCTCCCTTCTGGGCACGTGCCAGGCCTGCTGGGCTTTGATGTGGCCGGGCCTTTGCTCCTTTTGTTACGCCAAGCACAGAGGTCTCCTTTATTTGGGGAAATTAGCTGGAGACTAGATAGAGTTATGTGAGAGGCTGGCGTGGGGATCTTTTTAACCAATTCTGCCCCTAGGTGAGCTAGCCAGATGGAGAGCAACCCAATAACGAGGGAGGTTTTATGCATTTTAAGGGTTTTATTAAAATTAAACACACACACACACAATTTCCAACACATACAGAGCTAAGAAAGTAAAGGTTTGAGATTCCCAAGTGGGCCATAGGTAGCTTCCTGCACAAGGAGGTTCCAGAATGGCAACTGCAAGAGGGGGAGGGGAAAAGGACTGCACTCCAGGTGTAGAGCTTAAATTTTGTGTAAATGGCAGCCAGCCACTATGGCAAAGGGAAATATTTTTATACCCAAGGAAGGGAGGAGGAGGAGGCATGGTTTCCCTGCAATTGGCAACTCCCGGTGATGGCTGAGGTACTTGAGAGTTAAGTGTACAGCATAGGATTGGAGATTTGAGGTGGGGTCCGGAAGATGAGTAACTGAAGGGTTTGGCTGGAGAAAGGATGAGATTAAGGTGCATCAGAATGAACTGACAGGATTTGCCAGGGAGTGAGCAGCCTTGCTGCAGGAAGGGTATAGAGACACAAATGGCTTATCTTGGGCTTCTTTGTCTTTGCTCAGACGCTGCAAACGTTCCTTTCCTAGGAGGGTATGGCTCACCTTTTGCTGTTCAGACCCTGTCAGCTCGCTTCAGCCTTGCACAACCAAAATGGTTGCCAGGAGACCCCTTGTCGTCTCTGGCTACATGGCAGGGTGCCATCGTAGCACACCAGCTGTGGCCTTGTACACCATGTGGGGGTGTCCCAGGATTGCCTAGGGTCTGGTCTGAGGCCATAACACTTTCTCCACAACCCTAACTCATCAGTGGCTGGGCAAGGCTGTCTCTGTTGCCCATCTGTCACCCCCAGATAATAACCATTTATCAACACTACTTATGTATTTACTTCATTTACTTATACCCTGCTTTTCTCCCCGTTGGGAGAAAAGCAGCTTGCGTTGTTCTCCACTCCTCCATTTTATGGCAGCCAACTACCAAGCAACAGAAATGCCAATTAGCCCTGGACCAACGGCACTGTAAATGTGGCCTCCTGCCTAGCCAAAGCACATAGGAAATTAAATGCAGGGAAGTACTTTCTCATCACATCCCCATGATCCTTAAGAAGAATATGAAGAAGAACGAGACACACTCATTACCTGCAGAGTCTGACCACAGCAGTCACTTTTGAATTGTAATTGATTTTACTGCTGAAATCAATTAAGAAGGGGGCCAGGCATACAACAGGGACAGGAATTATGGATTGTTATACAAGACCAACCCCTCAGTTAAACTAATTTGTTCCCCTAGATAATCATCTCAATAAAAGCAAGGTGACACTTTCAGTGACAGAAGACAAAATGGCATTGGGGCATCAAGCTAGAAGGTTGATTCCAGCATGATTAGACAGCAAAGGAAAAAAAATCAAAGAGTAAAGACAAGTATACTGTGGATTCAGCAAACATTAGGAGAGAAAAAAGACGACTACAAGAAATCCTATTTAACTGCCAGGTTCATGTGAACCTGCTAAATAGCCCACAGATGAGTGGATTTTAACATGGTGCTAATAAATATTTACTGAAAGGCTGATCGCAATGGCCATATTCTAACATAAAAAAACAAGAATGTTTTTTGTGGGAAACACAGATCACTGAAGGAAGAATATTTTAACTCGGATAGAAGTGTAAGCAGAGTACCAATAGGTAGGATTTTATTGCTCCCTCAAGAGACTTCCCTTGTGACCTAAGAATTCATTAGCTGCCCATCCACCTTCATCTGGAGATCGGAGTGTTGGCTTAAAGCAATAAATTATCAGTATGCATAGCAGCAGCGTCCTGTATATTAAATGTTTTGGCTGGAGGACCTGATGAACAATCGGCCAGAGGAGTATACCAACTGAAGTTAGAGACATTGAATGCTATGTCTTTTCCTGTTACGAAGCAGTCTTCCATTTTCTTCTGCTTATATACGGGGGAACACAAACGTCTTCTAAGTCCCGTGCACGCTTGCTAGCTCCCATTATTTGTTTTGCAAATTTCATGGTAATTAAATTGTCTAAGCCAAGGATGTCGAATTCAATTGTTACTAGGGGCCGGGCCATGCCTCGCCAGCCCTGATCAGGACTGGGGGGGCGGGCGGTGGCTACCTTAGCTGGCTCGCGGGCCGGATAAGAGTTCTCAAGGGGCCGGATTCAGCCCTCGGGCCTTACGTTTGACACCCCTGGCCTAAGCTATTTATGGTGAGCTTGTACATAACATATAAATGAGACTGCGCAACAGATATAGAAACTATGAAGGAATTACCAGCTTGTCGTTTGAAGTTAGAGCTGGGATTGTTATGGCCCGGCACAACTGAAGTCTTTCCTAATTTATTACCGCAAAGATATCCCAAGAACTCTTCCCTCAGTCTGTAATAGATTAAAGTGATCTCCCTGAGCTTCCCCAGCAGCAAAACCACTGCTTGACAGAGAGATAAGTCAGTTAAGAAGGTGAAATAAATTTGACTTGGTGAGAGCTGCAGCAAGTGCGTCCTATCTCGGCGCCATCTTGGAAGCAGACCAATGAGCTGCTCCAGCTTAAAGCAGAAGAAGGTAAAAAGCTTTAAAATTCACTTAGCCCAGTTTTGAAATCCCTTTGATACTTCGAACTGGGAAAACCCTTGGAACCACAGTTCAATGAAAGGACCAGGGATTGCCAGCCAGCATTCCCACAGAACTACAACTCCCAGGGTTCTTCAGGGAGAAGCCACAACACTTCAACAGGCTTTACATCACTTCATGTGTGTGACATGAATTAGAGATGTGCATTTGTGAAAAATAATGAAAAATAAAAAGATCTTTTCTGCTGCTACAACAAAAGCAAATGGGAAAGCTGACATTTCTTAATATTTGTTACACCGGCTCCAGACTGCCCTAGAGTTCAGACTTCTGACTAGGGAGAGTCAATAGAGAATAAAATGACAGGTATTCTTTCCAATGAGTGGTGGGAGGACTGTGGAAAGAATGACTAGTCATTGCTGGTTTGGGGAGGGCTTCCTCTATTCTATGCAAGCACAATCTTTGCAGTTACTTTACCTGCGTTTGTACCATTCTCTCAAACATTGTGAATTTATATGTTTTTGCACTTTGCACATTCCATAGCTATATAACTGACCTGTGCATGAGAGAAAATGTAATTGGTTTACTCTTTTTTGCTAGGGTGTGGTTTTTCCTTCATTTGCTTTCCTTTCTCTTTAGTCTTGGCTCTAGTGCAAGCCTGTTAACTCTGTACTCTGCCAGTGAATAAGTTACAGCACAATCCTACAGACAGTAACTCCTGTCTAAGCCTATTGACCTTCCACAGGTTTGCCCTCTTAAGGATCACTGTCTTGCGTGTTGGTCTCATTATCTGCTGTATGTACACTCAGTCCTTGTGCATCACTCATACTGAGTGAATGCATATTAACAGTTCAGTCCATCTGTCCACATCGCCCAGTGCATTGCATGCACATTTAAAGCAATTTCCACCAAGTACTACCAGAAGAAGAGTTGTTTTTTATATGCCGACTTTCTCTACCACTTAAGGAAGAAACAAACCAGCTTACAATCACCTTCCCTTGCCCTCCCACAACAGACACCCTGTGAAGGAAGGTGGGGCTGAGAGAGCTCTAAGAGAACTGTGAATAGCCCAAGGTCACCCAGCTGGCTTCATGTGGAGGAGTGGGGAAACAAATCCACCAGATTAGCATCCACCGCTTATGTGGAGGAATGGGGAATCAAACCTGGTTCTCCAGATCAGAGTCCACTGCTCCAAACCACCGCTCTTAACTACTACACCATGCTGGCTCTCTACTAATATTCCATTGTCTGTTTCCTGCAGGCACTCACATATTTCCAACACAATGCAAGCCCCTATAATCACCCTCCTATGCTACCTACCTTTCTTGAGGCGCCAAGTGCCTTCCTCTGTGCCTGCTGCCAACTCTGCCTGCCTTGTTTTGGGTGCGAAACACTTCACTGTGCCTGCACTGAAACACTGCCTACTTTCTGGGAGTACGATACACATCTCTTCAAGTAAGAATTTTAATTGAATTCTGGGACCCTTTGTCCTGTCCACCTGATATTTCAAAGGATCCCTTGCATACAGGTGTACAACTTGATCTCTACCTATTGGAAAACAAAGATGTCACAGCTAGAAACACATCTCCCATTGAAACTAACAGAAAAACAAGTGAAGCTTTCAAAATGAAAATGGGCGGGGGGTAGGGAACATTTGCACATCCCTAGCATGGGTGTTACTGCAGCTTAAAGGAATTTAGCTACCCCTTCTACAAACTTCTATAGAACCCTGTGGCACAGAGTGGTAAGCTGCAGTCAAAAGCTCTGCTCACGACCTGAGTTTGATCCTGACGGAAGTTGATTTCAGGTAGCCGGCTCAAGGTTGATTCAGCCTTCCACCCTTCCGAGGTTGGTAAAATGAGTACCCAGCTTGCTGGGGGTAAAGGGAAGATGACTGGGGAAGGCAATGGCAAACACAGTCTGCCTAGTAAATGTCAGGATGTGATGTCACCCCATGTGTCAGTAATGACCCGGTGCTTGCACAGGGGACTACCTTTCCCTTTCCCCTCCCTTACAAACTACATCTAAAGAACTAAGAAGACTGAGCAAGCCTTTACACCCTTGCTACCAGAATGGCAAGTGACAAACTGAACAAAGGAGCTTTATGAAAGCTAGAGGTGCCATTGAGCAGGCCCACAGTTCTACCTGTGCTTACAATATCATCACAAGGACTTGCCACTGGCAGATAGTGATGCCCTTGAACATCTGTAGGAGGATGACAACATTCATTTCCTTTCTCCCTATCAGTGGAGTATGCCCTTCAGGGTTACCCTTCAGAGATAAATGCTGAGCTGTAACAGCAGTAATAGCATTCCTCCCCTCCCATTTACAACCAAGAAAGAGCTCTGAAGATCAAAAAGATCAGGAAAAAGAAGATTCTAATTTAGCAGTATCCTATCCACTGGAAAGCGCAAGCAGTAGTACACTTTATTCCCAATTATACATTATCTTCCAAATTTGATCATAAACTTTCTTGCTAGAGATTTCCATTCTTCTGAAGCCTCTGATGTGTTAGTTAACCTACCTGACCTGGCTATTCGCAAGCACAGAAATCCTCCCCCCCCACCCCCCGTGCCCTATTTTGTTCAAATTACTTTTTCTTGAGGAAGGGTTTGCTGGGATTGGGGATGGGGAGACTGCTGATTTTCAGGTAGGACTGGTTTGGGGTTCAAATCTATGTGGGTTTTGGCATTCCAAAGTTTTGGGACCATTGTTTTCCATGGGGAATGAATTTGAGGGTCTGTTGCGGCTGCTGTAAAGAACAAGGGACCAAATTTGCATAGAACATAGCGTCCATCTAATCTTATTACCACCACACCTCAAATTCTAAGCAGATTGAACAAAGGGGTTCAGCTTTACAGACCCTTGAAGTAGGCGCCTCTGGGTGTGGGTGCACTTCTCTCCACTGATTCCTAAGGGGGGGGATAGCTACTGGAATTTAAAAAACCAGCAACCCTGTCTGCATTTATTTCATGTTTCTAATCTTACAGTGACTGACTAACGATTTTTAAAAAATTACTTTTCTACTGAAAACTCTGAGTTTATAGTCATTCATTGTGGTCTGTTTGTTCCCTTTCACAAAGTGACGGAGGGAGGGAGAGATTTTTTCTCACAGTAAGCACTACAAGTAAGCCAATTACAACACAGCATTTAAAGGGGCGGGGGACTTGATCTGAGCTTGGAGACTGCTGATGCATAGAGTCACAACAGGAAAGTGTGGGCCCAGTGAGCAACGAACTTCAGATAAAATTCCCGTGCATAAATGACCATTGTAACTGCATCTGAGTAAAAACAGATACCCAGTAGAAATCCTGCAGGTCTTTTCCCATTAAAGCCCCTTGCAGAATGTCTTGAAGCACATATTGAGTTTTTTCTTCCTGAACTAATTCCATAGCGCCCCCGCCCCCCGCAATGTCTCCAGCAGCCCTACAGCTCCGTACTTTTGTAGGTTACCTTCAGAAGATGGTGGGCCGTGTAAAATCCAGCAGGACCGCTGCCTACGATACATATCCGAGGTACGAGCTCATCGGTGGAAAGAAGCCTCTTGACACCTGAGAACAAAATTGCATCAAAACAGAGAAGTCACATCAAAGAAGCAGGGCTGTACTTGGGGGGGGGGGAAGGCCTTCATACCTGTCAAGACAGAAAGGTTCATTTTACATGCTTGACCAAAGTTTAGATCTCCATTTTGAAATGCTAAGTGTTAGTTGTAGTTATTTTCCAGAGCCACAGAAGCCTAACAGTCTGCACCTGTAGCTTGTTAAGGCTAGTGAGATATCTGTTCAAGGACACCTACATTCCAGCTTAATTGGATGGTACTGTGCATCTGCGAGAAGTTGGGAGGGGGATGAGATCACTCCTTGGTGCCTGAGAAGTGTGCCGGTCAGAACCGGTCAGATCCAACTAGAAGTTTCTCCCTGGCTAGTGCCCTGATTGGGGGAGGGAGAGGGGTCATCTGACCTGGGGTTAGAAATCCATAATTGCAATTAGGCATTAGGGTGGTCACCTTCTCGTTTGCTATCCGCATGCTTTACTTCTGCTTGGAACACCGTTATTCTGCAACTTACGTAACGCAAGGCTCGTGCCCAGCCTGTATGGCGGAGACCAGAACCAGCTTAGAGCAGCGAGTAAGAGTGCCTGCTAAGTGCCAGCTAGTAAGTATTCCGATTAAGTTAGATTTTGTTATTTTTCTTGCCAGTGTGCCTTAACTGTAACCCGTGTATTAATCAGTTATTTCGAACTTTCTTAATAAAGCTTTTTCCAGCTTTTTAAAAGGCTGTGGTTTCTTTTGAGTTTTCTGGCCTACGCTCGGTCCCGTTCCACAAGCTCTGGGGTCCCTGGAGAGGGCTCAGGCGTGACAATACCCCATTCAGCTGCAGCTTTCGGCAACTTTCCCATGAGGCGTGTGTATATGTCACTTCTTGCCAAATGAGGAAGTGACACACAAATACTTTTGTCCTCCATTCACAGGCCAGTAGAGATTTCCAACACAACACATAGTTAAATTGTGGAACTCCCTGCCCCAGGATGTGGCGATGGCTGTTGGGGGAGTTGGACATATTCATGGAGGAGAGGGCTATCCATGGCTACTAGTAAAAATGGATACTAATCATGATGCATACGTGTTCTCTCCAGGATCGGATGAGCACGCCAATTATATCAGGTGCTGTGGAACACAGGCAGGACAATGCTGCCGCAGTCATCTTGTTTGTGGGTTTCCTAGAGGCACCTGGTTGGCCACTGTGAGAACAGACTGCTGGACTTGATGGGCCGTGGTCTGATCCAGCATGGACTTTCTTATGTTCTTATGAACACTGAGCTGAGAACTGATCTGAGCTCTGGCAAAAAGACCAAGGATCCTGATTGCCAAGCAACCAAAGACCTGATGGACATGTGTGAAATATTTGACAGAATTGGTTCCCAAGAATTGTAATCTGATGCTTATGAATTGTTTTTCAGCCTTGCTTGATAGATGGGGCAGTCAGCTGTCTTTTGCACTAATGAAGTAAAAGCAGTAGCACCAACTTTCCTATTAGCATTTATTAATATAGCCTTGGGTTTAGAAGACCCACAGACCAGGGTGGCTAAAATAGATGATTTTTTAAAAAAACAAAAAAAATCAGATTTTTAAAATTTAAATTGGGATTTTTAAAAAATAAAATGCTTTTTGAGGAAAAAATATTTAAGATAGATTATAGTCCAAAAGTTATTCATCATGAAATAAGAATTAGTTTTGTAGCATGAGGCTGTATATTCATGTGATGTTTACAGGTTTTGGTAAATGAATTCCATTAATCCATTCACAATGCCATGATTTTCCAGAGGTTTCTGTAAGATTATTTTGGGAATTTTTCTGTCTAGAAGATATTACTACAGATGCTTGGTTTTGCAGTTCTCAGAACTGTGAATACGTGTCTACAGAGATAACATTCCTTCTTCTTCACAGCAAAAACGTTATAAAGTAAACGTACAAAATTGAGAAAAAGACCTTAATCCCCTTGTTCCTTTGCAAATCTATGTACACAGAATAAACCCCTTACCCCCTAAGTGCTATGGTTCAAGAAGTTCAATGAATTGAGGATTGTTTGGAGTGGAATAGATCTGCACAAGGAGCTAAGTGTGAGGAGGGATGGGCAAGCAGCAAAAACGATAGTGAAACCTTCTGAGCAGAACTCTCCACAAGTCTTGGGATCTTTGTGTGTATAGCTTGAGGTTTATCATAGTATTCTCTCCCTGGAGGAGAAGACCTATAATGGCAGCAGGCCATAAAAGGTTGTAGAAAACCATGATGATTTAAATCTAGTCTTACTGACTAGTGGTTGAAATCAATTGGATTTAAATCAAATCCACCTGACATAAACTCATGCAAGGGAACTTCTAAAATTTCTATTATATTCTAACTGGAAAGGATCCCAGCCCTTTTATTTACATTTGACCATAGTTATACAGAACCTTAATACATAAGGTCAAACTCATTTTTGAGCATTAACATGAGAGTAAGAAAAAAGTAACATCCAGAAATTTAAACTCATGTTATTTGGTGAACAGTAATTGCCTCCCAAGAGCCCCGTGGTGCAGAGTGGTAAGCTGCAGTACTGCAGTCAAAGGCTCTGCTCGCAACCTGAGTTTGATCCTGACGGAAGTTGGTTTCAGGTAGCCGGCTCAAGGTTGATTCAGCCTTCCACCCTTCTGAGGTTGGTAAAATGAGTACCCAGCTTGCTGGGGGTAAAATGTAGATGACTGGGGAACGCACTGGGAAACCACCCCGCAAACAAAGTCTGCCTAGTAAACGTAGAGATGTGACGTCACCCCGCGGGTCAGGAATGACCCGGTGCTTGCACAGGGGACCTTTACCTTTTTAAATTGCCACCCAATATCTGGGTTTACCGAATCCACCTTGGTGTCAGTCACACCATTACGCAGCTTTGCACTGTCATTGAGTACACCTGTCCTTGGCAACATGCTATTTATGTCAGCCACCACATCTGTAATCTCGGTTCCATTTGCTACACACAGTGGACCCCTGCAGCAATGCCAGTCTGAAATCTCTCATTCATGACAGCGCTAAGAGGCAGAGGCCAGAGAGCACTGATAAGTCTCAGTTAACATGACGGAGTTAATCAGAGAAGTGAAGGTCTAGAGGTGATCGCCAAGGCCTTGTTGGTCTGAAAACAGGCGGTCATTGAGAAGTTTTACACTTCAGAGTACAAAGGGAATGACAAGATAGGGAATAAGATAGCACACTGACGCCTGAGGTTTTTCTCAGCTATCCCTGATATTTTCACCAGCTTCTCTGAAGCAGTGCTTGACTTGGTTAGATCGATGGTCTGTCTAGCCTAGTACCGTACTTCCAGAATGGCCAATAATAGATGCCTTAGAGAAGAATGTCACACAACAGAGGGGTAATGGGAAGAATTTATCCTCCATCAGGCACTCTCAGCTTCTGGCCTCCAGCAGTAGCAATGCCATGAAAACAAAAAGTTTATTTTAATATATCAACTTTGGGCCTCCAGACGTTTATTGAATCCTTTTTTTTGGTAGCAAATTAAACTGAGGATGCCAGCGTCCTGTTGCAATCCGCTAACTCTACACGGCCCGAAAAAGATTCTGTACGCCAAGGGCTGGCAACTGGTAACCTGGAAGTCCAATCCTGGCTCCAGCAGCTTTTTGCCTTGCCATATGATAGCACAGTCCCAAGATTTTCCTCCCCTTGTGCATCTCAGCCATTCTCTCTTCAACCAAGGCACAAGGAAAGGGCTCTTCAGTCCTCATTCTCTCTCTCTTTGGCAGAGTTCCCTCAGCAACCCTGTTTGAATTAACACAGACCAAAGGGAAGGAGCATCTGGGAGGATAAGAGCTGATGTTCCATGCAGGGAAGAGGGGGTCCACCAGCTCTTTGGTTATGGGCATTTCCATATTACAGATTTAAACTGTTTTCATGGTCATTCTGCTTTGTCTGGGACCTTGAGATTTGCAGATTTGCAGGCTTGTGATAAGAGAGCTAGGGAGCTCTAAGAGAATTTTCAGCTCCTCACCAAACTATGGCCTTTCACGCACGGGTTGTTTCTGCCGCGATCACCCCCCAACTACTTCAGGGCTTCGTTTTGAAGATGTGCATAATGAAAATGAAGCCCCAAAGTAGTCGGGAGGTGATCGCGAGGGAAACAACCCATGTATAAAAGATCTATATTTTCCAGAATTCCTTGCAGAAACCATTGACAGTTAAATTAACACAAAACCACTATAAAATAGTAGTGTAGATAGGGCAAACAGATTGAATAGGAGTGAATAAGTGGGAGATGGTAAACTTTTATATGCTTTTTATCACTGATATTTCAACAAGACCAATATGTGTTTTACCAATAAATAATTGTGCACCTTATTATTAAAGACATTAAATCAACCTATGCAGGGGTCCCCAACCTTTCGGAGCTTGTGGGCACCTTTGAAGTTCTGCCACAGGATGGCGGGCTGCCACAGGATGTGGAGCCAGCCATAAATTGGCTGCCACAGTTTACCTTCAGTCACACAGTGAGGACACTTGTGTCATGGTGGCGGCGGCTGCTGAAACATTTTTAAAAATCTGCAGTCAATCAGATCGCCAATGGCCAATCAGAAGCCTTGCTGGGCAAACGCCCCCCAAACACTTCGCAGGTAGAAGGAAAGGTGTTGGAGGATGCTATGGTGCCAATAGGTACCATCTATAGTTTATCAGGTTTATCTGTTTGATAGATTCCCCTAGTGGTCTATGCTTTTTTAATTTGTATCCTTCTATGATGCTGAAATTATTGACAAAGAATGGCCAATGAATTGAATTGGCCTTCTCCATGGCCACAGGAATACATGATTTCCAAGGAGTCACTAGAATGCATTAGAACAAGGAAAGAGGTTACTCACACAGTGTTTGTTGGAGCCTATTCCCAAATGGTTAAACAAAACAAGTAGTGCCCTTTCAGTTGGCCATTGCGAAGGGAGGCCGAATAACAAGCTGTATGAACCATCAGACGTCCTGCAGTCAGTCATGGCCATATTAAAGGCGCACCCCCATCCCAAGACCATGGAGCGCATCAGTGCTACAGCCTCCACCTGCCCTCTCTTTAGAAACAGATGGTCCTTCTCAATGGTCTTCACTGAAATCCACTGGTTTTGAGCCAGTGGCTTATGGGAACATGAAGAAATCTACTAAAGGTCATAGGCATGCACCCAGGTTGCCCTCCCAAGGACTCTGGAGATGTTTACAAGCCCCTCCCCCTTTCCTCTGGCACAATATAGGTATCACATTCAGATAGTGCTCTTCCTAGGTATTCTCTCACCAAGCTTTAGTCTATGCTCTGCAGAGCAGCATACAGTATCACAATGTATGCCAGTGCATTCTCATGGCTATTCAGAAGGATCAATATTTATATAGACACCTACCTCACACTGTAGGCATGGTATATGTGTATGCAAACCTCAAGAGTGTGTAAATGTTAGCTAGAATCTTACTATGACAGCCTCTGAGGGTCTACAGGGGTGATCTATATCTGCAAGAAGGCTCCTGAGGTTCCATAGGTCATCCAGATGCATGGGAGGCTATCTGGAAACCCAGTTGACTTACATGGCAGATACCACAGCCTAAAGGCAATGCAGCAAGATCCAATCTATGGCAGTGTTTGGCCATACAGGGACACACCCTCAAGACCAATGCCTATGCTTAATGCTGGGTGCCATTTGAAAAATCCCCTGAATTCCTAAGCCTTTCAAAAGGAACCATCAATGCATTCTAAAGACCAGTTGGTGTCCTAACTTTTCTACATCTACTTAAGCTGTGCACTATCCCATTCTGGGATGTTTCCTTCTATGCAACTCTAAAAAGGATGCCTGTATATGTGCTTCAGTCATGCACATGAAATGTATGCACAGCACAGAAATGTTTAAGCAGGTTCAAGAGAACAGGGTGCATGACCTAGTTCAGCAGCACTATGCACAACTGTGGCAACACTAAACCAAACTACAGCGTTACTAAAAGAACAGTTTGGGTACCCAGTTGCATAAATGCACGAGTGCAAATCTAAAAGGTGCGTCTGCATGGAAGTTTCCCATATTACTGGACCAGCCCCTTAATGCTAGTATAAGGCCATTTATGCATGGTCAATTTTGAAGCTCTTTTTTTTAAATGTGACTTTAAAAATGCCTATTCATGTTCCCGACGCAAAAGGAGAAATTCCACCCCCCACTTGCCTGCTCCTTTGTTCCTGTTTGCATTGTCATTAGCATCTGCATAGCTAACACGCCGCTGTTGTTTTGCATGGTTGCTTCAGGGGGATTCTTTGTGGCAGACACCAAAGGTCGCGTTAAAGGGGCTCTTAAGTAATGTGAGTGTGCGCCGGCTTAGCAGTCACTTCCGGAATGATGGTTCAGCGTGCAAAATTCAAAAAAATATGCGGGGCAATTCAGCCTGGAACGTGCTGCTGATTACCATGCATAAATGGCCTAAGAAATGGGAGGGGGATTTGCATCTTCCTGCCCACAGTGGCCACACGAGCACCTTTTTTCAGACTATGTAGACCACATGGGACTCCACTCCCCATAGCAGCGATTCTCATACTTTTTTTTAAAAAAAAAAGTAGGATGCAAATTTACACTTTTGGTGATCCACTTGTAAAGTAACTCCACACTCCTTTCCCCCTCCCCAACATAAAACACATCAATCAACACAGAGGTTTGTATAACATTTTTCCTTTTCAGTACAGTACTTATAGGTAGATGGGATCTTTTGACTGGATCTTGATTTAAACCAGCCTCTGCTTATAACATCACCCGTCCTTCCTACCTTTCTGTTGTGAACATAAGCCTTAACAACCGACGAAGTGAACGCTGACTGATGAAAGCCGACGCTAGAACAAACGTTGGGGCTACTGGATTCCTCTTTGATTCCGCTGCTACAGATTAACAAAGATATACCCAGTTGCAATTATTTGCGATGCCGGCGACTGCTCTCCTCCACCCCAAGGGCATCTTTCCACGCAGCCTCAGGCCTCCACCGACCCTCCTCCCAACCTGCGTCTTCAACCGCATGGCCTCAAGTCTTTCGAGGCCACCCCCTCCATCCCCGGCACACCGCATGCTGCACTGTCCAATGCAAGACCAGACCAGGTGGGACCCCCGACCTTCCGCTCTTTGGGCTGAACTCATGGGGCCAGGGATTCTCCCCCCAACCCACCCAAAACGTGTGAACCCAACTATTCCTCTTGTAGCGGTAAACGGGTTCGTGGGGGAAATAGAGACCTGAACCGTTATTTCAAGAAAACAGTTTATTCTGGCAGCTGCTGACCCAGAGGCCCTAATGGGCAGAAATCAAAAAGTCCCGATCATCCTGAGGAAGGGATATTGATCCAAATTCAAGATATGACAGCCATCAACGTTCAGGGCATATCTCATTGTAATACAGAGAGAGAGAGGCGGCAGTATAGTAACAGTTCCACCCAGTTCTTGTGATGGTTCCCGGTAACCCTCCGTGACTCTTGCCCCAATCACCAGCACACAGACCCGCAGAGATACCCCGCCCAGCAACAAGCTATTCCCTGGCTGTCCTAATACATTTCAATACATTTACAGAAAGGGGAAAGAGAGTATTGCAAATTGCAAAATCAGTGGATCTTCCATAGCCAGGGGAAGTCTACCTTGCTGTCTCACTCTCCCCACGCAATGCATCTGCAGAGTGCGCCGAAGCCTGGATTCCCCCCCGCCCCAACGCGAGACCAAATCCTCAATAGCCTCCCCCCAGTGAAACCAGCCCATCTCCTCTCGGCTTTCCTGGAGCCTTTCAGTCCCTCCTCGCCCCGGCAGGCCTCGAGCTCAAGGATGGAGGGAGAGGCCAGCGCTTACCGAAGGGGGAGCCACTGGGCACCCAGAAGCGGGACGCAGACGCCCGTCTCCAGCACAGGATCCCCCGACCGCGACCCATCCTGCGAGCGGCGCGGAAAGCGCCAGCCCCGCGGGCTCCCATGCCGCTCGGCTCGGTTTGGAACGCGACACGACCAATCACAAAGCGAGAGGCGCCTCACATTAGCATAGATCCGCCCACACACTCTTCCCTTGCCTACGGAGCTGTCGAGCGAAGCCTGGCCCGTCCCGGAAGCTGGGTACGGGAAAGGGGAAGTACGTGACCGAACGCTTCTTGTCGCTCAGACGCGTTTTCGAACTCTGTGGTCTGTCCGCCGCTCGCCAGCGACGCTGATTTTGCCAGGCGTGCGCACAGGACTGGACGGCGCCAGCAGCGGCGATTGCACAAAATAAAAGTAGTAGAAAAGGGCCAGAGTCCAGGAGCACCTTAAAGACTAGCACAAATATTTTCTGGCAGGGTGTAGGAGCTTTCGTGAGCCACAGCTCACTTCTTCAGCTGATGTTGTATTTTGATGTTGTATTTTAATGGATCAGTTTTAATGTCTTGAAGTTAGAGCATCAAGCTAATCATCAGATACTGAGTCTCAGAACTTGGACCCCTTAAAAAGGCCCTGGCAAAGTTTGACAAGATTGTGCTCCAGAAACCTCTTGAGACTGAGCTATCACAACAACTGCGCAGATGATCTGAAGAAGTGAGCTGTGGCTCACGAAAGCTCACACCCTGCCAGAAAATATTTTTGTTAGTCTTTAAGGTGCTACTGGACTCTTGCTCTTTTCTACTACTGCAGACCGACTAACACGGCTACCCACTGTGGGAAAAAATAAATAAAAGGTACCTCCGACAGGGGAGCGCCGGTCATAGTCATATTTCCTCCGTCTTTCATTCCACTGTGCACAGCAAATAAATCCTGACCAGCCCTGATTCGTAATAAGGCTTCACTCACCCGGCTCTAGCCTTTTACAAAGAGTGTACTACGTTTTTACAAATAAATAAATAAAGCCTGGGGATTAGTAGTCAATATTTATATATTCATTCCATGCGAACAAAACAGGCTTGCTTTTTAAAAAACACACACGATTGTTTTGATGTATTAGATATTCATATCCTTCCTCCAAAGAGTTCAAGGTGGTATAGGTGGATGCTCCTTACTTTTATCCTCACACAGCCTTGTGAGGTAGATAAAGCAAAAAAAGGGACCCAAGATCACCCAGTGAGCACCATGCGGTAGAATAGGAATTTGAACTCCAGCCTCCCCTGTCCTTTTTCTGACATTCTTAATGCTACCGGCACACCACCTTTCAATATAATAAGTGTATTATTGGCTAGAGTATGATATGCAAATGTTGGGGGTGCTGCAATGAAGAACTACAACCCTGCTTTCTTGGTATACTGAGGAGCTGAGGGTGAAGAAACAAGTAGGAACACCATGAGATGCACTCAAGACAATCTGACCAAAGGCAAATGAGGGCACATTATTGTGCTTATTAAGTGTTGGTAATGACAGTGAAACATTCCCACTTCTTCATCACCATTGAGACTACAGATGGCCCTGTAGCCTGGCTGTTCTGTGTAGTGAGGGGGCTTTTGAAATCGACCCCTGATGTTTCTTTGGAAGCTTCAGTATCTCACTGTGAGAAATCCACAAGGCATTTCACAGGTAAAGTTGCTCATAGCTGACTTGGACTGTGCAGTTGTTGTGATAGCTCAGTCTCAAGAAGTTTCTGGAGCACAATCTTGTCAAACTTTACCAGGGCCTTTTTAAGGGGTCCAAGTTCTGAGACTCAGTATCTGATGATTAGCTTGATGCTCTAACTTCAATGATGCTTTAACTTCATTAAAATACAACATCAAGATGAAAGGGTATGTTGGATCACCTATCTGCATGCTCCATTTACTGGACTTTGGCGTACAATGGTCCTTTTTGTGTGACTTACAGATTTAGTCATCATATGACTAGAGATCTGAGGTCAGATCTCCATTCTACCAAGAAGTTAACTGACAGAGCCATCCTAAATTGAGTTACATCATTCTACACCCATTCACCAATGAACTGAGGATGATATAACTCTGCTTAGAATGGCATTGTGAGTGACCCTGATGAGCAAGTCATTCTTTCTCAGCCTAATCTATCACAGAGGGTAGTTGTGTGAATAAAACGGAGGAGTGAAAACCAATGTACGCTGCCGGAGCTCCTTAGAGTGTGATAAAATGTAATGATAAAAAAACAGCAAATAGTGTCTGCGGAACTGTGTACAAAATTTCAAGTCTGAATGATTCCCATAAGCTGCTGAACGATATTAGAAATTGTAACACTGTGCAGGCAGAATAGGGAATATAATGTGTTGGCACCAATTAATCTCATCATATAATTCTGAGGATGGAGGGTACTGAGGTGGAACAGGAAAATGAAAGGCATCTGTGCACCATTTGTTTCAGCTCTTGTAGTTTGGCTGTTGCTTTAGATTTGTCTTTACTGGTCTCATGATCCTCTTTAATCAGATGTCGCACTGATGTTGCTTTTAGGCAAAATGTTTAGAACTGCAACTATATAGCCAAGTTCTAGTTACAAAGTGATGTGTCCACCTGATTCTGTGCATGTTTACTTTGGGGGAAATTCCAGTGTCACTCAGTGAGACTTAATAAAAGTGTACAGGATTGCAGCTTGCCTTTAAAATGTGTAAGTAGGATCAGAGCCTTATGTTTATGGTAATTTTTTTGGGATTGGGAACATTCTATCTGACATAGTTTATACATTTCTTGGTTTGTTAATTGGTATCTAATGTTCTTGTTAACAATCTGGAGGTCAGGGAGGCTCCTCTTTTCTCATGCTTTCATCTGCTTTCCGGACAATGCCTTCAGAAGTCTATTTTTGTTAAAGACCTTGAGGCTAAGAATATATACTTCTGAAAAGGTCAGCTAGATAAGACCCTCAAAGAGAAATATAAAGCAAGGCCAGAAATTTTCTGTTTATAATATATTGTGTATTTGGCCTTCCCTGATTTGTTGATCTACAGTGTAGGCAGTATTCCAGATTTCCTCGCGGAAAATGTGTCGCAGTGCTTACTTTAATGGTACTGCTTATACAGCTAATTTGGCTCTGAAGAGTGTCACACTAAGATGGGGAGCCCATTCCTAAGGGGGGGACTGGATCCACGGCAGCCAGGAGCGGCACAGCCACGCCTCCTCCTCAGAGGCTTCCCGGCTGCCTCGGAGAAAAAAAAGCATTTTTTTTAAAGTAAAAACTGAAAAAAGGAGGAAATGCCCCATAGCAAACAGCGAGGCTGCACCACCAAAAAAGGTTTGCAGTCCAACATTCTACCCAGCACACATCCGGTTTTAATGAGTACACATTAAAGATCCACATTATGTATCGGCTAACCCTGACTTTCAAAGGGAATATCCATTGTGTACACCCTTCATTCCTCTTCCACTGGGGATGATGCTGGTGGTCTGAGGTGTTATCAGGCTCGCCTACTGAGATTAATGTTTTTCTACCCAACTGTGATGATGAAACAACCAGGTGCTACTTGCACAGACAGACTAGCATATGGAAAATATGGGTTGAATGAATCCATACAGAATGTTAATGCTTTGGGGGTCTTAATGGTTATACAACAGCACTCAACCCATATTTACTACACACCATTTTAACCCTTCTGCCAATTTTGTAGAGTTGTTGTGCATCACTGCATTTTGCAGCAGGCACTTCAAATGAGAATACTTTAGGCCAACACTGCTGACTTTGGGCAGCTTTTACTACAGTTTTTGTAGCTCTGTGATTCAACAATTGGTTCAGGTAGACTCTGTCACTACATCTCGATGATTGAAGAGGTATCTAGGTCAAAGATCAACTGAAATCTTTATTAGATTGTACTAATCTAAGGTTTGCCCAGATCTTCCAGATAGTTTTGTAAATAATTAATTCCTAGTTTAGCCTGGGTCCATCTCATATTATTTTCTGTTGTTCCCACAATACAATAATAGTGGCCTATATCCTGCCATGCAGTTAAGAAACCTTAAGTATCGTTAAGTTTTCTTACGGAAGGGCAATGAACTCCACCAATTCCCCTCTCCTGCTGCATTCCCTGAGTCCCTGGGTCAGCGTAATCTCAGGAACAACACAGTAGGGGTCTGTAGAGGAAGAAAATAATTGGCAAAATCATTGTCCCTTTTAAAGAAAACTTAAGTGCCCTTAAATGTGGTCGGATACAGGCAAGTATGCAAGAGCGTGCAGTGGGACAGTCAGACATCTATTTTAATGCTTGTTGGACCAATTTCAGTCAATTGAACTGTGTTTGAATTGAAGCAAGTGTGCCTGTCCTAACATCAGTGGATTTTGTCAGGCCGAATGTTCTAGCTGGCTGATCAGCGGCTGGAGTCAGGGTACAGCGTCTCTCAGGAACAGGGCTGGGGAAATTCAGAAGCGGAATCAAAAGGGAGCCAGAGGAGTTGCCAAAGCCAGTTATCAGTCCAAGGTTGGGTAAGTTCAGGAATCAATCACAATGGGGCCAGCAGGTTACACGTGTGGTGAACAAGTTGCAGCCATGCCCTGCAACTCCTTCCCAGGAGCTTTATAGCTGGCGCCTGCCTCTGGGAATCATTCTGCCAACACTCTTCATCTGAGCTTCCCCCATGTAGCTTATACCTGGCAGCCAATCTCGTGCTGTGCCAGTGTTCATGCATCTCCGTGTGCAGTCTTCTGCGGCAGACTTCCACGGGGGCTGGTGACCCTGGAGAGCTGGGGCCAGGGTCTGGGGCTGCTGCCTCTGGTGTAGGAGGGGGCTCTGGGCTGCCTAGTGGGTGCACCCCTGAGAGTGCCTGGGTCTGGTCTTCTTGCTGCTTCTCTACTGACAGCCTTGGGGTGTCCACACAGGGTCCCTCTTCCTCTGAGGAGTCCTCACTATCGTGTGGCACAGGCTGAACCATGACATCGAAGCCCCGCTCAACACAGTACGGACATATAAGACCAGCTGCAGTTTGAATCTGGTTCATCTTGGCATTTAGGAACCCAAGAACTGCCCTGTTGGATCAGACCAAGAGCCATCTGTTTCCAACAGCAGCCAACCAGTGAAAATCACAAATATGCCTTGCAAATTGTAGCATCTCCATGTTTGTTCCCTGCACCTGTTAATCAGAGGTATACTTCTCTGCAAATGGAGGTTCCATTTAGCTACTATGGCTATTCACCACTGAGAGATCTTTCCTTTCCCTAGATTTAACAGCCACTGGCTATCCATCAACCACTTCACACTTTAAAAAGGGGAGATGAAATTTAATTTTTCCTTGACACTATAAAGAGAAAAGTTGCCACATCTCTCATGCAATTGACCGATCCATTTGACAGCAGATAACACAGTATCTGCTTCTCAGAAAGCGTCTTTTGCTGTTTTATCCAGGGAGTGATATATTTATTTCATGCAATATTATTTTGTGGACATGCTAAAACAATGTGGGCTAGGGAGTCTATTTGATCTAGACAAAATGGGCCTTTTCATTCTTCTGCAATGATTTTATTGTATCGCCCTTGTGTCTCGGCTGAGTCTAGGGCATTACATCTTGCCAATAAGAATGCTCGTCTGAACTTATGAATTTCTAACCAGTGGAAATCGTATGGCAAGGAGAAAGTTCTGTTGAAGGGTATCTGGAAGAAGTGAGGTGAACATTTATGGTTTGCGTCCTTAAACACTAAGGACCAATCTGTTAGCCAAATTGCTCGGTTATGAATATTTATATGGGGAAATTAGCAAATCAATAACCGGCACTGGGCATAACCTGCAGGATCTAACCTATGTCTATGGGAGTCCAATCAGTAATTCAAAGAATAAAGCGGAGTCAATGGTTTTAGTTTCAAAGTTTTACTGGTTATTTGTATGTACACAAGCACTCCAAGAACATGTACACCACAATACACAGAGTCTAGGAATTAAAAGAGAGGAGTATAGAGACAGTTGCCAATGTGGCAGGCCCTTTGAAGATGGTGTAATACTGCACCTGTTCTGAAGCGGAGTTGTCCTGGGTTCCGTGGGCTAAAAGGAATAAAAAGGGGGTGGGGGTCCCCTGCGTGTTCAAGCATTGCTGCTTACTCCAACAGAGTGACCGCAAGTATGCAAGGGGAAGACCTAAGGTAGCGTATGGATTAAAGGAGACCCCAGTTATACCTTTCTCCGGGGGCGGGGTGATTGGATTACCCCTTCGTGGTTCCCGTGTGAAACAAAAGGTGACAAAAAGATTAATGGTCTGCTACCAGGGTGAGGCAACAGGGCAATTGAAACAAACTATTCTACTCCTACTGATTTGTGCAATTCCGGGAGGACCGGGTGTCATTCGTAGATGGGATTAAAGAGCTGGAACAAAGACATGTACAGCTGCCTCCGGGCGAGTCATTTTCGCAATGCCGGAGGAGCGATCTTCTGGAGCTGATATCTCAAAGGCTTCCGATGGGCCATTAATCATGCATATGGAGGAGTGGGGGGGAAGGACTGCGTGCATGCTTGGTCATCTCTTGCAAAATGACAGCTTGCTGGAAACTGGGTCAGAGAAAATGGATTCCCTCTGGTTCTCGCTGAGAGGCTTGTCTGCCCGTGGTCCCTCCTTGTCAGTTTCATTGGATGGTGCGGGAGCCTTCCCCATTGCGTTTGGGGCTTGGCACATGTCTGGAACGGTGGTGGCATGTGTCTGTTGGGGTTGCCATGACCAGTCCGGGAGATTGGCAACCCATTTGCTTACAAATCCTCATTTAAGATCTTATTTTGTAATTGTTTACAGCTTCCTTTCCGAGTACTATTCCTTGCAGCTTTCAGTCACTCGGAAGATCTATCTTCCATAAGTTTTAAAAACACATTTAACCTAGAGGGTATCATTAAATTTTATAGTAGTAAATTGCATAAGCTGTTTATGCATTGTGTGAAGAAATGTGTCCTTTTGGCAGCCATTAATTTATTGTCAGCCAGCTTCATTGCATGATCTCAAATTGTAATGCTGTTATAATGCCTTTTATCTGTATCCACTTTCTCCACCCTGTTCATAATTTTGTAAATCACCCACTGCCAATAGAATATCACTGTGAGCAAGCCCCTCGTTCTAGTCCTGTAGAGTCAATCTCATTCAACCTGCAGACATGTATTATTAAATCTCTTTGGGGTACTGTAGGTATAGGCATCAATTTCAGGTGCTAACTGCGCACAAAAACTTACCACCATGCTGCCAGTACAGTATTACTACAGCTTTTATTCTTCACAGGATAAACATTTGTCAAATGTAATCATTTCCAAACGGAGCTGTAATTCTGTCAGCAGCATTTGGCATTGGGATTAACCTCTTCACACAATCTGAAACAGTATCTAAGGCTCAGATAAATCCACCCCCACCCCTTGCCTTTGCTGCCATTTGATTGGGCAACACTGTGGACTTTGTAAATCACAGAGGAAATTCATCATCCTGATTAAATCAGGCTTTTAATGTAAATATTCATTGTTTAGGATTATTTTGTATGCAGACTTTATTTTGAAATTTGAAATTATGAAGTCATAATTTTAGCCAATGGTTGTTAAATTTAAAGTTGAAATAAAATATGCTTGTTTAAGCTTATGAATAGTAGTGTGATTTCCCAAACTTACATATGAAAAGTCATTATTGGTGCATACTGTTTCATGTGTGTGTGTTAAGTGCCATCAAGGCGCTTCCAACTCATGAATCAGTGTCCTCCCAAATGTCCTGCTTTGCTCAGATCTTGCAAATTGAGGGCTGTGGCTTCCTTTATTGACTCAATCCATCTCTTGTTGGGTCTTCCTCTTTTCCTGCTGCCCTCAATTTTTCCTAGCATGACTGTCTTTTCTAGTGACTCTTTGTCTTCTCATAATGTACCTTGACTCATTTGTTGGTTGACAGTGATACATCTCACCAGGTTTAAATCAGACAACATACCAATGCAAACTATTGTTTGCACTGACCACAGTTTACAGTCCTTGTATCCCTGTGTGGTTATTTGCAGGCATAGCTATGCTGGCCCATCTCCTTAATTGGATTCTTCTACAACAGAAGAAGAGTCCAGGATGGACCACATTCACACTGTGGTGTCAACCGCTTGTGGAGCCTACAACACTACTAATAGCTGCAGTGACCAGTATGCACCTAGCAGCTCTGCTATGGGGTTGCCAACTCTCTGGGTTCTAGCCTGGCTCCTGCACCATTGCAAGCTGCTTAATAGAGTTGTCTAACAGACAGGTATTCTTCTCATGGGCATGCAGTGATAAGGAGAGTTACTAGTGCAGCTTTCAAAAACACAAGAAGAGAATGGGCAGTCCTAGTTGTTTCTGCTTTGTATAGGTGTTTTTGCCCAGGCAATTACTGGGAAGATGAAAGGAATGCCTTCTGTGAACGTGCAGTTGTGTGTTCCCTTGTATGCTCTCCTAGCATTTATGTCTTCCTCTTCCTGCCCTGGGATCTGAGTCAGCTGTGGAGGCATTGGAGTGGCTATCGTTGGAGTGGCCATGCTTCCTTCTCTGTTTATCTGTTTGACAAAGGAATATGAGTTGGTAAAAGGGGATTTGAACCCCTCTCTGTGTAGCTCCCAGGAATTACAGAGATCCTGCTGGGCATGCCATGGTCCTCCCTATGGTGAAGAATGCTGTGTTTCCTTTCTTCCTTCCCTTGTCGTGTTCTTTGTGTGGGTGAGGGTAGGGTGCAATCATGGAGACGGGCTGGCATAGCTATGCATTGGTTGGCTGCTTCCATGTATGACTGACATGGGGCCATCGTCAAGCTCCTTGGAGAGGTGTCTTTTTAAAAATGTCTGTCAAGAAAGCATTGGTACTGATCACTGGTGTGATTTTGGCATCTGGGGCTTATACTGCTCCCCTCTCTGGTGTGATCTAGTGTGATTTTCCCTTCTCTTCTCAGCCTTAACTATGATTTCATGTTACCTCTTCCAGCACCAAGCATGATTTTGTGTTACATGCATACCAATGCAAACCATGGTTAACACCAGTCAGGTTCCCTTGCAACTATTCAATCACTGGTTTGTTAGAGAGGAGGGTTTTTGTTTGTTTTTTACTTAGCCACGGTTTGTGTTCGTGCACATATAATGTGAAACTATGGTTAATACCACAAAGGAGAGGCAAGAGGAAATTGTTCTGGAGAGGAGGAGGAGGAGGAAGCATGAGAGCCCACTTTTTCTGCTTACCCATGGTTAAGAAAACAGCAGCATGATGTGTGCTTTGACTCTCGCTTGGTTAACATGATGGGAATACGAATCTTAACGGGAAACAAGAACATATTTATTTGTGTAGTCTTTTGTTATTTCAGGTCACAGACTGGTGCTGTCAAGAAGAATGCCTCTGATAATACATTATTTCCATACAGTATGGCACTGTATCATAATATCTTTGCACAATATAGAGGGCAAGATAAGAGATGTGATTCTTATGCTTAAGCATATTTAGGGCATGAATACAAGACTTTATATTCCAGGAAATGAATTTAGATTAAATGTCAGTCCATCCACCCCAAGACTTTTATCTACTTACCGCCACCAACCTGAGCTAGAATCACAATTCTTCGAGGGAAGAGCAGGTTGCAAAGGGCCACAAAAGCATCCTCTCCTGGTGAATGGAGGGACTGAAGCAGAAGAAAAAGGCAAGCAGATGGCTAAGGTTCAAGTGGCTTCATGTTTGTGCAGAAGCTGATAGATTTTAAACATTGTGCCACTGCAGTGGAAGCAGCAAAGTTGTCTTTCTTTTCTACCTCTGCAGAGCTGCACAGGCTGGTATCCCACATACTGAATCAGGCTGCTCTGCTATAATGTCTTTGCTACCCATTCTAACTAAGCCGAAGTGGGGATGTGTCAGCCACTAGGGAGGTTATGCCCTTGCGTACACACCATATCTCTTCTCGCTTTCCTGCCTCATAAGCACCTCCACACAATTCTCCCGGTTCCAAAGACACTCGTATCATGAACTAATCTGGCTTCAAGCTGAAAAGTACCAAGAACCTGGTTATAACAAATAACAGAGGATGGCGCATTGGACAAAAACAGTGGCATGTTGGCAACCAGAGAGTGTGCAGGGGTGGGTAGAGTACAAAGCACTGAG
Organism: Euleptes europaea; assembly: GCF_029931775.1. Taxonomy (NCBI): domain Eukaryota; kingdom Metazoa; phylum Chordata; class Lepidosauria; order Squamata; family Sphaerodactylidae; genus Euleptes; species Euleptes europaea. The sequence continues at coordinate 129,042,082 of NC_079312.1, read as the reverse complement.
AAAGACAGGGCACAGAAAGAACTGCTCTGAAGATCACAGACCTATGCAAATAGCCTGGCAGACTGTCCTCCTGTTGCAGAATTTCCATTAAAGGTTCTTGCACCAGAGAAGGATTAGCTGGCCACTAATGATTACGGAGCAACATTGCCATGTTTCCCCCCCCATAGCTCACTCTTCTGTCCCCCAGTCATCTTCCCTTCCTGCTTCATCTATGTCAATCGACTCATGGTAGCCCCAGGACCAAAGGATTTTCAAGGCAAAAGATGAACAGCGGTGGTTTGCCATTGCATGCCTCTGAATAGCATCCCCAGGCTTCCTTGGTGGCCTACCATCCAAGTACTAACCATGGTTGATCCTGCATGGCTTCCATGCTCTGATGAGATTGGGCTAGTCAGGGCTATTCAGCCTGCTATGTGTGAGAAGCAGTAAGTTATTTTCCTCTGTCCCAACCCCTGTACAGGTCCATTACATGCTCCACACAAGCAGCAGTCCTTACTTTAGACTTCCTTTACGGTGCAGGTGTACCATCAATAAAGAATATATGTCCCTGGGTTTATGTGACTTCATCTGTTCCTTTTGCAGAAAGGCACAATTTTCTACATGGAAAAGACTGAAACGCATTTGTCAGCAAAGAATCCATCCACAGTGGTCCCCGGCATGGCTTACTGATGAGATCTAGCTTAATTTGTCAAGAAATCACTGAGTTATATCATGCACACAGGATTCAGTTAGAGCCTGATCACGTATTACTTTTTCCTCTCACAAAATACCTTCTGTGTGCATATATCCCTACACTATGAGAGCAGTGCCGTTTTCTTGCTCCTTTATGGCTTCTTAAATAGGTAAGCCATAGCCTATTATCCTGTTGCAGAGAGGAGATAAAAGCTGCTGCCGCCACCCCCAGCGTACAAGTATTTTCCTATTTGGAAATGATCTTGGCAAAAACATAACATATGAAACAGCCCTTATAATTTCCTCTCCATGGTTGCAAACTAGGAGAAGGAACACACCAAATGTGTTGATGTGCAAAGTTAAAACAGCAGCGAAAAAAACACTAGCTGTTGAAATATTTATCTCCTGACGCTATAGTATTGGAGCTGCTAATCTGCCCTTTGACCTATCATGGAGTAATTGGGTGTTTTTTTTTTAGCGTTGCGCCATTTCTGGAGTCATATTTCCACTTGTTCAACTGGGAGACGTGCTGGTTTTCTTCGTAATTGCTTGATCAAAGCCTAAATTGGGTTCCAAATTCCATGATCCTGGGGACTAATGTGGCTGTCCTTGCTTGGCACGCCAAAGGTGCCATCACTGAATTCCAACAAGTTCGGTAATAGGCGGTGCATGGACCATCAGTTCTTCATATTTGTCCAGGAACAGCTTCAAGCGGGATAGATATGAATCTTCATTATATGGCAATTTATTTTCTTTTAAATATTGAGAAACAACTGGCTTGATCTAAAAAGGAAAACCAACATTAGCATATTGTGGCATGTAATTACTAATATTTACTACCATATTGGTCAACTCCTAGATCCATTCTAGCCTGGCAAAAGAGGATGAGGTGCATTTGGGATGACTGGATTTGAGCCCTGCCACTAGAGGGGGTGATGTCAGTGACTTTGGCTAAAAGGTGCCATCTAGAAGTGGTGCCTTGGCAGATTTTTGTTGTCCAAACCCTACTGCACTGTTGACTGGATGTCCCATACAATCCGACTTACACTATGTAATCCATCTTGAGGGAGAAAGGTGGAATAAGAGCAGTTCAGCAGTGGAATTGGCTGCCTTGGGATGGTGAGCTTCCCTTCACTTGAAGCAGTCTTGAAGCAGCGGCTGGACGAACACTTGTCAGGGATGCTCTAGGCTGATCCTGCATTGAGCAGGGAGTTGGACTAGATGGCCTGTATGGCACCTTCCTGTATGGCCCCTTCCAATTCTATGATTCTAAGTCCGAGCTCTAAAAGCATAGTACTTTCCCATTCCTGGGATATGATTCTCTTGATTTCCCATAAATGTGCATCCTTGTTACTCATGCAGGTTCCCTTCTTTCTGAGTGCCCCTCTCCCACTTCCCTTTCAAAACTGCCACCAGCCTCGCACCTTCAGGCACATGTTATCAGAAAGTGTTGGGAAGAGGTGATGCTCCACGTGGCAGCTGATGAGCGAGTGGCCAAAGGACCAGTCCAACAGGAAATTTCGAGGCAAGTTCAGAACGCCACATGACATCATGTGAATCCGTTTTGGCTTCTTATGAGGAGCGAACATCGGGAGGCCAATGTGCTGCAAGAAAAGAAGGGGAAAACCACGGCAGAGATGCTGTTTTGGATCTTCCTTAGAAAGTCATAGTGCCAACATGCCTGATAGGAAGAAGGACAGTCAAGGAGAAAGCAGAAAATGGATATCAGATTGCCCATTGCCCAAATCCTTTGCAGGTACTGATCACACTCTCCAAGGAGAGAACAGGTTAGCACCTTTGGGAGAAATACTTCAGTTATTCACTGTTTGCCTGAAGAATCAACCTTGGGCTAATACATCACCATGCAGGGCTGGTTCCAGGTTTGATGGGGCCTTGGGCAGAAAGTGCAGAGAGCCCCTTCCTTCCTCTGCTAGCCACCAGCCTCCAACTTACTACATTCTTCCAACTCACCCACTTTCATTCCCCCCACACCTGCCTGTGTAGCCTCCTTATCAGTAGGGTTGCCAACCTCCAGGCACTAGCTATTGATCTCCTGCTATTACATCTGATCTCCAGCCAATAGAGATCAGTTTACCTGGAGAAAATGGCCACTTTGGAAATTGGACTCAATGGTATTGAAGTCCCTCCCCTCCCTAAACCCTGCCCTCCTCAGGCTCCGCCCCAAAAACCTCCCACTAGTGGTGAAGAGGGACCTGGCAACCCTCCTTATCAGCCACTGCATGTGCTCAAAGCTGCTCACAGTCCCTTTCCACAGTGGTGTCAGGCAGTTCGCAACTAGGAATATCCCAACTGTGGCTGCCAAAAGCACCACCACCATACACCACTTGCACAACCTTCCCCAGCAGCACTGGCAGTACATGCAGACAAGAACTTGGGTGACAGTGTGTTCATATATGGACAGGGGGAAGGGTGCATTAATGGATGGCAAGGCAGATAGATGGGTGGGGAGTCAGCAGCAGTGGGCCCTGCTAGAAGCTCTGGGCTACGGCAGCTGCTCTACCTCAGGGTATGCCGATGCCGGCCCTGTCACCAAGTACCCTGTGGGGAGCAGACGTCCCATGCAGCACTGCCCTTCACCTTCAGCAAGCTTTTAGTTTTTAAACATTTCTTTCCAAGCATCTGACACGATTACCCATTTACCGTAAAAGATTGTTAAATACCTTTGTTGTTGCTTTTTCAAAGAAAATCTGTTTCTTCTTTAAAACCAACTTTAAAACACAGCCCTGGGATGTGGGGCTGGGACGTGGCTTTGTAGTTGCCCAAAGGAGCAGCCAATCCATACTATTCACAGCTAGCTGGGATTGGAAAGGGAGGTGGGCTTCATGACTGTCACAAAGACCAGCCAGTCAACATTTCCAGCTTGTGCTGGAAACAGGAAGAACCCTACATAGCCTTACCTGGAAGATGTTAACATGGATGTAAGGATGGGCAAGGAAAGATCGAGTGAGCAGCATACAGCCGATTGCAGACCACATCGACTGGAACTCCGAGACATTGAGCAGGAGCCAGTAATGGGAGTACAGGCCAAGAAAGATACAGCAGAGGGTCCGGATGGCTGTTTTCAATCCAACTTCTTTAAGTAAGCCTATGGAAACCATAGGGGCAGGGTTATGGTCAGGGTTGATGCCAGCAGGCCAAGAGAGCCGAGGACAGAAACACCATGAGGTGTACCATGTGAGAGACAAGCTATGGGTCAGACCCATGGGGGAATCCTCTCCACTACTGAGCGGCCTCACCTTCCTGCCACTCCTCTCAGAATGTGTGCAAGGGGAAGCAGGAAGCTTGGCGCCCTTGCAATCTATGCATGGACACTACTAGCCTAGGGTTGCCAGCCTCCAGGTGGTGGATGGAGATCTCCCACTATTACAACTGATCTCCAGGTGATAGAGATCAGTTCTCCTGGAGGAAATGGCCGCTTTGGCCATTGGACTCTATGACATTGAAGTCCCTCGCTTCACCAAACCTCACCCTCCTCAGGCTCCACCCCCCAAAATTTCCAGGTAATTCCCATCCCGGAGCTGGCAACTCTGTACTAGCCTCAGGTTGTACCAAAATGCAACAAAAACTGGTGGCTCTGTAGGGTTTTGTGACCCACCTGAGAGTGGCTACCCAGGAACTGAAGACCACTGCCTTCAAGGATAATTTTTGAAATACTTTTCATTGACCAATAAGGCTACATTTTCTTTTATGACAGATGTCAGGGTTTTTCAGATTATCTTGTTCATTGATTTTTTTTATTCTACTGTAAAATACAGATCCTAATGTTTATTACAGTTATAGAATCATTAAGAATTTACTTTAAAACCGAACAAAGACTCATGCTGTGAATCTGAACATCTGAAAACTAAAGACAGCTGTGGGTGCAAGCCTAATGCAAAATGGCCATTAAAATGTTTTGCTTGGAAATCAGAAGAAGATATAGACGTTGGATAGCATTAAGTTATTTTGCAATAGAACTGCCTTGGGTAGGATGCAGTTACTGAGTTTTGCTTTGTACAAGTCCTGACAGATCATCATAGTTAAGTTCAGGAACAAATTTACCCACAGGTGGGGCTGGCTAGCAATCCCAGGTGCTTTTCCTTTCCTTTAACGTTATGGATTGGCTGGCTTGCTTCAAAGACCTGGAGCTATGCTTAGTGTGTACCTCTGTTTGCTTTTTGCAGAGTTTCCTGAATTGAGTAGGTGGATCTGAGAAGGGCTTGGTGGGTGGATTAATCTTGCCTTGGGGCAGATAGCTGTATTAGGTAACCTTTGGTTCTTTCTCAGTTTCATTTTTCCAGTGAACAAGAAACAGTGTACACAGTGAACTATGACGATAGAGCATAATCTTAATGAACTAAGTAAATAACAGTCTGTTGCAATTAGGTCCTTAGCATTACCTAGGATCTAGCTGGTTTGCAAAAGTTATACCAATATATAATCGATGTTAGAGGAAAGCAACCTACCAATGGCCGCTAAAGGGGTGAGAACAGGTATTGCTATGGGTGCGATGAACATGTAGACATAACGGTTCAGGAAAGGAAGCTTCCATGTACTAGAATCCCCGAGACCAATGACATTTGTGTAGCCATGGTGCAGCTTCACATGGTTGTAGGACCCCTGTTCTGCCGTGAATGACGAACAAACCTGGGACAGAGAAGATTTTGAAAAAAGAACATTGCCGGGACCTGTATACAGAATGTGGATGCAGGATTCACAGAAATGAAAATATTAGTGTGCACACAGACAGCAGTTGGAAAAAAAGCTTTCAGTTCTCTGAATATTCTTTGAGTATTTAGCATACACGTGGCTGTAGCACATCAACGAATCTAATACTGGTGTCTCCTGCAGTCACTGGGCCAGCCTCACCCTTGTGTCCCCTCCCCCCACTGTGATCACTGGAAATGCCTTCTTCCATCTCAGGCTCTTGAAAGCAGAGCCCTTTTCTTTCCCAGCGGGTGAGAAGGCAGCAGGAGAGTGAATGAAGGGCCAAGCAAAGGAAGGAAGCACCTTGCAGCCAAGTACTTTCTTTCCCTGCTTGCTTTCCGGTCACTCTCTGCTGCCGCCTAGAGTTGCCAGGTCCCTCTTTGCCAGTGGTGGGAGGTTTCTGGGGTGGAGCCTGAGGGGGGGGGGTTGGGGGAGGGGGGACTTCAATGCCATAGAGTCTGATTGCCAAAGCGGCCATTTTCTCCAGGGGGAACTAATCTCTATCGGCTGGAGATTAGTTGTAATAGCAGGAGACCGCCAGCTAGTACCTGGAGGTTGAGAGAACCAAGCAGCACCAAGCTCAATTGTTAATTATAACAAGACTTTAGAGTTAAACAAAAACACCAAATACTATCATGCAGACATGAACATATATTAATCACCATATATGCTATAAAGATTACAATCCAAAATCTCCAGTAAGATACTGAAATTATACAATAACTAATAAATGTATTACTTCAACTTTCAACAGAAAAATAGTCTCAGGGTATGTTCCATCACACAATTTCTAAAAGAATCCCTTCAAAATATAAGTCTCATAGGATTGCTCCACAGTATCGGTGCAAGTTCTAAACGTAGGTATGAAGAAATTCAAACTAAGGCAAATCCAAAGGAAAAGTCCAAAGAAGTCCAAAACGACACCTCCGGGTTTAGTGTTCGTTTCGCGGTTGCTTCATCAGTTGTTGTCTCCTTATCAATTCATGTCGGGTTAATAAACCTCTAAAAATATTTTTAATAGCCCAAAGATCACAGTTAACCATTCAGTCTAATATAACCATTCATAAATTAATTACTACATTTTAATCAAGCATGCAACAGCTTACCATCATTTGACCAATGTTCATGTCTGCATGATAGTATTTGGTGTTTTTGTTTAACTCTAAAGTCTTGTTATAATTAACAATTGAGCTTGGTGCTGCTTGGTTCTCTCAACTTACGTTCTTCAGCATACGTTGTTATTGTTTAGTACCTGGAGGTTGGCAACCATACTGCCGCCTCTGCTGGGAAGGGGAGTATCGCCCAGCCAAGTGCTTCCTGTCGCTGTTTGCACACTTGTTCCCGTGGTGCTGCCATAACTGCTACCCTCCTGGGAAAGAAAGCCCCCCTCGCCTGGGGGCCTGAGATGGAAGCGGTACAATCTTCCCCCATCTCAGGAAATCAGCTGCCAGGTATTTCATTTTCCAACAGGAGGAGGGAGAAGGAGGAAGAGGTGGCAGTGATGGAATGGCCAGCCAGTGGTTGCAGCATCCACCAACGTTCGATTGGCAGATATACCACACCCGTATATACCGTTTTTAAAAGATCAAAAAATGTTCACAGTACAGTGAACCTCTTTTTAGAGTCTGCTTGTTTTCTCCCTCACAGTACTTCCCCCACAACAGTGACCCGACGCATGCTTACTTGGGAGTAAATTCAACTTAAATAAATGAGACGACCGGTAGTGATGAGGCAGGTTTAGAACAGTGCCCTGAGACGGTGAAAATCCTCCGTTTGTTTAAGCCAGAACACTCCCTCGGAGCCCAAGGGGACTATGGTAATGTGAGTATTTGGGCAACTGTCACCTGAAAATCACTATAACATAACCAAGGGAGATGTTTTGTCAGTTTGCATTGTTTAAAGGGCAAAACTCTTTACATGCAAGTAACCATAGCCTCCATTCTTTTGGAACCTGAGGGTAGAGAGGCAGCAGGAAGAGGAGCCTCACCCTGTCCTCGTCCACTTGACCTGTTCCAAGTTGCCCTGCAAGTTTGACGTGAAGGCTTCTACAAATGAACATTTAAAACCAGTTTGCGTAGATCAGCTGTTTTCTGATGAGCCCTGAATCAAAGCAGTCGGATGCTAATTAAACACCTTAACATGGCATCCAGACATAACTTGGTAGATCTGGAAACCGATTCCAAATGCTCGGATTAGTTTTTGCTGTGCTGTAGAAGCACGTGACGGTCTTTGCCCAGAAGTGATGTCAGAAGTTGCCATGCCCCACCCCCTTTTCGGCAGAGGCCTGGCAACCCTAAAAAGAAGCACGAATCCATGGCCAGAAGTCACTTATCACCCCATTCGTGTGACAGATAGGTAGAGGAGCAAGTCTTCTGAACCTGCCTGTGTGTAATCCTCCCTGCCACTGAGGCACTGCCTTACTGTTCTGCTTCTCCTCTCAGCGAGGCTGCATGAAGAGGAAGGAGGTGTGGCATCCTTCATCTCTATTTGTGTGCACTAGCAGCAGGTCCTTACATGGATGGATGGATGGATGGATGGATGGATGGATGGATGGATGGATGGATGGATGGATGGATGGAAGAGAGAAAGAAAGAGAGAAAGAGAGAAAGAGAGAAAGAGAGAAAGAAAGAAAGAAAGAAAAAAAGAAAAAAAGAAAGAAAGAAAGAAAGAAAGAAAGAAAGAAAGAAAGAAAGAAAGAAAGAAAGAAAGAAAGAAAGAAAGAAAGAAAGAAAGAAAGAAAGAAAGAAAGAAAGAAAGGCTGTTACCGCACTAGGTATTCCCAGCGATGTATTAAGAGTTTGAAAATGTTATAAAAAACATCGCTTTAAAAGGGTTTTTGGATACCACGGCTTATAAATGGTAGGAAGACGTCTTCACAGCTAAAGGGGCCAAACAAAGTGCGAACAGTATTTTTTATAACATTTTCAAACTCTTAATACATCGGTGGGAATACAAGTGCGGTAAGAAGGAAGGAAGGAAGGAAGGAAGGAAGGAAGGAAGGAAGGAAGGAAGGAAGGAAGGAAGGAAGGAAGGAAGGAAGGAAGGAAGGAAGGAAGGAAGGAAGAAATATTCTTAATCAATAGTTGGGGCACCACAAAACACCTGAGAATCCCAAGCAATGTATTGAAGATCTCTATTCTAATCAGTCCCATCATTTCCAGTATAACATGAAAGGTGGTCAGGAAGAGCCTAGTTTGTGACAGACGGCAGTATTATTGCCTTGTTGCCAACACTTGTATTTCAGACCCCTAAACTATTTCAGACATCTGAAACACCAGCTTTGATTTAGTTAATATATCCAGGAAGATTAGCAAGACTTTCAAAACTATTTCTGAATCAATTTGGGGAGCTTGCTCATCTCTGCAAGAATCAGAGATGTCCGACTTTACAAGGCCCAGCTTTATTTATTTATGTACAACATTTATACCCCATCTTTCTTCCCTATCAGGGCTACCAAGGTAGCCGATAGTTAAAACAATTATTATAAAAAGACATCATAAAAATAAATAAAACCAGAACTAAAAGACATATATCGAAGGGCAGAAAAATAGTGATTAAAAGATTAGTGAAGGCAGGAAGATTTGGTCTCTGTATTATGATTGCATCGTGTTTATATGAACTGCAGATGGTAGGTCTTATGCATTACGATGCATCCTAGTGTCATCCTTTACTACAGTCCCGTTGCAAAAAAAAACCCTGTCAGGATTTTTGGGATGGGCTGTATGACAATTTGGAAACTTGGGGCAGTGGATTTCCAAGCAACAAACTGTCTTCCATGCCATCGCAGAGGGGGTGTGTGTGTGTGTGTTAAGTGCTGTCAAGTCGCTTCCGACTCATGGCGACCCTATGAATGAAAGTCCTCCAAAATGTCCTATCTTTGACAGCCTTGCTCAGATCTTGCAAATTGAAGGCTGTGGCTTCCTTTATTGAGTCAATCCATCGTGGAGGGTAGGGTTTGTAAAATTTCTTTTTTACACAAGCCTGTTAGATCCTGTGTGTAACAACACTTGGTCTCACCTGCTTTCTGTGTCACAAGTATGGGTTTCTGAAAACGCACCTCTAAGAAGAATACGGCCAATACTTTCCCCCACGACTTGGACTCCACCAAAGAACTGTGGCTGGCCAGGTGGCTCCCCTTCACGGTTATTGTGTAATGTGCCATTCCCAGGACTACAATGCCCAACAGGAAAGAAAAAATACTGTCTGAACGCAGAAGCAAGAACCCTGGGAAAGGAGAGGAAAATTTTAGGACTTTATCTTTTTCTACACAACCAAGAATAGTACACAGCAGACAAAGAACTATAATTTTCTATTTTGTTCTTAGAGTTGTTAACCTCCAGGTAGCAGCTGGAGATCTCCTGCTATTACAGCTCCAGCCGATAGAGATCCGTTCACCTAGAGATAATGGCAGCTTTGGCAATTGCTCTATGGCATTGAAGTCCCTCCCCTCCCCAAAACCCGCTCTCCTCAGGCTCCGCCCAAAAACTCTCCATGTATTTCCCAAACCGGAGCTGGCGACCCTATTTGTTCTACTAATAAGGCCCTCTGATTTATTTGAGTTTAGTTCAAAGCTAGAAGAAAGACTGAACTCAAACAGAATAACAACACTGTGGAGCTAGATTGTACCTGCTCTTTGGGATCTAATGCCGTGACTGAAAGTCTTAAAGGATTTAGCAGACAATATGAGAAGATACGCAGAGTTGTTGCCATTTAGGATCTCTTCCTTGTGGCTTCTGGTGTGAACACAACACTTGATGTGTTGACCCCATGCTGTGAATTACTCTACTCCTGCCTCACGTTATTAGCTGTCAGTGGCAGGAGAGGAGCAACAAAGAGAATGATGAAAAAAACAGAAAACCCCATATGAACCTACTAAACCACTATGGTCATCTTCGGAGGCCCTGCTTCAGATGCTTCTGCTGTCTGAGACTTGGTTGGTGGCAACCCAGGAAAGGGCCTTCTCAGTTGTGGCATGAAAATTATGGAACTTCCTCCCCAGGGGAGTGGCTGTTGCTCAGTTGCAGAGCATCTGCTTGGCATGCAGAAGGTCCCAGGTTCAATATATGTGTTTTTAATCTTATTGTAACATTTTAGTTTTCACCATTTTGGGGACAATGAGTCAGAAAGGCAGCTTAAAATTCTTATAAATAAATAAATAAATAAGCCATGTTTTGTATTCAACTAAATGTTATAAGGAATAGGGGGAACAGACAAGAAGCAACCACATCATTTTCTCAGCTGAGGTCTAGATATGACTTGTCAACTTCTGTTGAATAGCAATATTTACAATTGAAACATCTGTTAGTATCTAAATATGACCCTGCAGCATTAACAGTGTAATCATAAAGAGAGTTACTCCAGTCTCAGCTCCAGTGTAAGAGTAACTCTGTTTAGGATTGCACTGTAATAGCACAGTCCTATGCAGAGTTACTCTAGTCGAAGCCCACTGAAATGAATGGGCTTAGGCTGGAGTAACTCTCCTTAGGGTTGCACTGTATGCAGAGTCCTCTTTGCTCCTGGAAACTTTAATTGAATTGAGGAAGAAAACAAAACCTACAATATTTATCTGTAAATATTTGATGTTGGTTAATAAATATGATATGCAGAGTCTCAGGAGTGAATGAAATAAGGAGCTAGATCGCTCTTGTTTTGCCAAAGCAATGGGATATGGTCTTAAAGTTTATACCTGGTCTCTCCATGGATCTTAAGTTGCCACATTCACCAAAGAATTATGTCCAAGATATGCGGGACACTTCAGTCACTCTTAACAAAGGACTGAATAAAGTGTCTAACTGTTGGTTTTGTAATTCACAGGACGCGCCCCTTAAACATATACTTTGGGCGTATCCAATCATTTGGTTTTTCCGAGAAGAAGTTATTAGTCATATCAATTTTTTATTAGAATGTTCATTTATTTTTGAGGATGCTTATGTACTTTTAAACTACCTGCCTGTCTCTTGGAGGCTAACCGATGGTCAACGAAAATGGAATCTCTGTACCTTTACTACAGCTAAAAGACTTGTATTACAACACTGGAAAGATAAAAGCCCACCTCCAATAAATATGGATTGAGGACCTTAGAACTCTATCAGTATTTGAATGCATGGCAGACAAAACTGCAAATTTATTCCTGTAGTATACCACCCCACTCAACATCCCGCTTCCAGCTGTGATTATTTCTGGTAAAATTCTTTCTATATGTACAGGACAAGTTTTTACCGATTTTGGGCCCCAATTTTTAGGAAGTGAAATGCAGTGTTTTTGACCTGATCTGTCAAAACTCCGAAATGGGATTAGGGATAAGATCATAACAATAGCCATCTCCTTCCTTCAGTGCTTATCACTTGAAACAAACAAACCCAGCCTGGCCATGATACAGTTGCATTATGATGCAGAGGCATGAGGCTCCCAAATTGTTTGCATCACAGGCTGTTAGTACATGCACCAAACATAACATGTGGGATTGGATAAGTCTAGTATAGCAGGAGCAATCCATAAATAAGATGAGCAAAGACTCATAGTCTATTGGTAGCCTGGAGAAAAGATGTCCTGTACCTTTAATAGAAGTCTAATGTATGGAAAAGGGCAGCTGAAACTCCTTGTGGCATGGAGGTTAATAACATCAACTGGTAAATTACACCTCATTAAACCTCTGTTAATGGGCTTTTCTCCAAGCTGTCGGCAAGCCTTCTATAAGGCAATGTTTGCAACCAGATAAATCCTAACTTCCTGGATGCAATATGCTATGGTGTGCAATTATTGCATATCTTGGGAATCAGCAAAATATTGATGCTGTGTGTAGTACATGGCATAACAATGGGCGTGATATCATTTCAACAGGTAGGTATTTGTTTGTGTATGTAGCTCTGCACCTCTGATATGGTTGAGCTGCCTGACTCATCACACATGAAGAACCAGTTCTCTTGCCCCACATCTCAAAGGATTTAATGCAACCCTATTGTACAATAACAAGTTAACATCTCTGTTTCTATAGACGGGTGTCTTGACAGTTTACATAGTTTTTATTGCAGCCTAAGGTCACCCAATGAACTTCACAGCTGAGCAAGGATTTATAGGAAGCCCAATCAAATTTTTAATCAAAGAATGATAAAAAAAAAAATGTAGGCCGCCATTTCATTCATGAAGAAAATAAAATTGTTTTCCAAAAGTTGTGAGAGATATTTTGTGCTTCCATATCACACCTTGGTTTTGTATGTAAGCAATGAGACACCCAATTAATTATATATACATTAAATTGTGTTGCTGTTTCATGCATATGCATGGAAGGCATGGACCACAGTGACAGTCTGCCTCTTGAGGGAAATTTTGGGGCAGCACTTTAATTCCTCAGTGTCCCACTGCCCCATGGTGACCTCTTACTGCCCTGGCACATGAAGTTAATTTACTGCAGGATAGCACTGACTTTATGGTAAAAAATATAAAGCCTGACCATCCCTGAGAGGATCAGATTTTACAGCACAACATACCAGACTACTGCCTGAAAAACAGACTGGCTCCCTAAGATACAGGAGTTGACCATCCCTATCTTACCTAAAACTCACCTAACTGAGGGCAGAAGGGCAGGGTCGAAATTTTGTATAATAAATAAATAAATAAAGAGGATCTAGATGCTCCAACAAAATACAGCATTCCTTTAACGGCAATGCGGTTTCTAAAACCATTGTGATAATGTTTGTCCATGACTATTGTTGCTTAGTAAAGTTTCCATGCGGTGATCAATGGATCACTCCTGTTTTAATGAAATTACCTGCCACCGTAACTGATGATAAAATAGTCCCCTTTTTGCTGGTGGATAGAGATCCAAGTATAGGGGAGGGGCCGTGGCTCAGTGGTAGAGCATCTGCTTGGCTTGCAGAAGGTCCCAGGTTCAATCCCCGGCATCTCCAGTAAAAGGGACTAGGCAAGTAGGTGATCTGCCTGAGACCCTGGAGAGCCACTGCTGGTCTGAGTAGACAATACTGACTTTGATGGACAAGGGTCTGATTCAGTATAAGGCAACTTCATGTGTGTATAACATTGGCAGTGGCCAAGTATCTCTCAACCATATTTTCCTTAAAGAAATAGATTTTTTTAAAGACTCACTATTAACTGCTCAAGACCTGTGGGTCATGGGAGCTTGGAAGGAAAAAGAAAGTTCGCCATGCCAAGGTCAGTCTAAGGGTCCATCTAGCGTTATCTCTCACTAATCAGGGCAATGAAAGGCAAGATGTAATAGCCATCCCCTTGTTGGCTTAGTATCTAGCAATCAAATATATAATCCCACATAGTGTTCAAGATCAATAAACCAGAAGACCTAGCAACACATTTCCCCAAAGAGTTGCCAGCCTCCAGGTGGAGGCTGGAGATCACCCATAATTACAAGTGATCTCCAGATGACAGAGATCCGTTCCCTTGGAGAAAATGGCTGCTTTGGAGGGTGGGCCCTATAGCAATTTACCGTGCTGAGGTAATTTTCCTCCCCAAACCTGACCCTCTCAAGGCTCCACCGCCAAATGTTGAGGAATTTCCCACCCTGGAGCTGGCTCCCCTGTTTCCCCATTAGCTGCAAATTTCCCTGTTAATACAGAATGGGAAAACCAGATAGAAGTCACACTTAACAGTGTACCAAATCATCCTAGGCATTCTGCTTACCTCCTGGGAGGATGAGAAAGTTCAGAGTAATAATTGCGTCATCAATGCCATGCTTCTCCCACCAGCTGCTTTTCTTCACCACCTTCTGCACCATCTCGGAGAGTTCCCCCATCAGGGCATCCTCACGCCTCCTTTCTCCAGCTGGCAACATCTCCTCCTCCTTCACTGTTCTTTTTAATATGACCATCTCTTCTCCTGGGGAACTCGGACTTCCATCATTGTCTGGGCCTGAGTAATCTGGGGAGGGCCTCCGGCCATGTTCTTTCAGAGCCTCATCCTCAGGAGGACCTTCTCTTTTGAAACCATTTTGCAGCTGTATTGTGGCCTCAGCAGTTTCTTGGCTTAGCGTGTCCCCTCGTCCTAATATTTCACCTCCTTCCAGGAAACTGTTTTCCCCTGAGGGTGAACCTTCCCCCCCAGACTGCTTCTGTTCCCTTCTTTCTAGATGCCATTCCTGGTTCTTCAGCATCTCCTCCTGCCTTGGCTTCATCTCCTTGCTGAGCTCAGGACACTGCAGAGGAAACTGATGCCCTAATGCTTCTTTCTGCAGGATCAAATAACAAACCAGGCTGTCCCTGGGAGGGCAAAAACAGCAGAGTAAATGTTGGTGGCCTTTGGCAGAAGCACCAAATTCTGCAGTCAGAAATGCTCACTGGGCTACAAGCTCATATTGCTTAGCTCTAGCTCTGAGAAGCTGGCTCTGATCCCATCCCTAGACTCTGCCCTGTTACCGCCCTCTCCTTTGCCTGCGTCCTCCTTTCCCTGTCTGCCTGCATCTCCATCCTGGTGCAGCCGTGGCTCTTGCCCTTGGTTCTCCCTATCATTAAGAACAGCCTGTGCAGGCAGGACTTGTGCTACTGCTCTCACCACAGCCGAAGGACATGGGAAGGGCAGCAGTGATGTAAAAAGGAGCACTGAGCTCTGCTGAAAGCAATTGGGAAAAGACCCAGAGAAAAAGCGCAGGAACCTGAAGGGAAACCCAGGTCTTAAAGGGCCATCACAGAGTTAAAGCAAAACAGTGACAGACTCCTCTCTCTACAGCTCCACAAACATGCCTGGCCCCTTATGTTAAACAGTATTTTTACATTCTGCCCCTATATTTCTCCTGTATATACCTGGTTATCAGATAAAGGGAGATTTGTAAATCAGGAATAGCCTCTATTCAAGGCGGATGTGAGTTTGTTTTGCCGAGAAAAGGAACCTTTTTCCCCCCTTGCAGAAGAGTCGTTAGCTGTGGAGCTGCTAGGAGAGCCCAAGAAACTGTGTTAACCCTTTCCCACCCGGGCCATGGAGAAACGTATTCCCTCTGTACTACAAGAGGGCTGGGGGCGGAAGTGGTGACAATGGAGGGGTTAAAGGTGGCAGGGCCAGAATGTGCGGGTGGGGGGGAGTTCTTAGCCAGTGTGTCCTCATTTTATCCCTGCCGGCGGAGGTAGCAGGAGCCGGCTGTAGAATCCGGCCCCGACCATGCAGAGCAGGAGCAACTCCGGCGTGCGGCTGGATGGCTACTCCCGGCTGGTGCAACAGACCATCCTGTGCTATTCTCATTATAGCATTTGGGTGCTCTTTCTCAAGAGGAAAACACAAGCTTGGAATTTAGGTCACAGATATCATTAATGCGTCAAGTATCAGATGTGGTGGTTTGTCACAGAAATATATGTTTATTTTATCTTTCCTTCCCCTCCTTTCCCCTGTTTTATCTTATACCCTAAAAATCCAATAAAAAAATTTCAAAAAAAAATTCCCCGACAACAACAACAACAAAAAGATATCGTTTCCATTCTGTGAGAGAACAGCATATAATAGATACACAGTGAAACTATCCAAACTGGTTTGGGAAGCAAGAGGCAGGAGTGGGCGGAAGCATCCAGCGTCTTCCAGTGTGACCCAGTCAGATGGTGAGAGAAGCTGGGGTCTGCCAGTTCAAGAGACACAGTGTCAAATGCCTGGTGTCATTCTCCATGAACTCACATCTTCTCTTCTAGGAACATGTGTTGTGGTATGCTGACAGCCCTAGTGTTGGATAGTATACATTACATTTAAAAGGTAAAGGTAAAGGTCCCCTGTGCAAGCACCGGGTCATTCCTGACCCATTCCTCACATCCCGACATTTCCAAGGCAGACTTTGTTTGTGGGGTGGTTTGCCAGTGCCTTCCCCAGTCATCTTCCCTTTACCCCCAGCAAGCTGGGTACTCATTTCACCGACCTCGGAAGAAGGGAAGACTGAGTCAACCTTGAGCCGGCTACCTGCAACCGACTTCCGTCGGGATCGAACTTACATTTAGCAGAGTCAATAATAACAGATGCTAATGTTAGCTTAAACGTGAAGATTTATTCCTTAACTAGCATCCTAGATATAAGTCCTACACTATGGAAAAGCTAAATCAACTACAACAACTGAACCTAGATATATAGCCCAATGTCAGTTAAAACTCCTCTTTTGGGGATCAACGGCTTTACTCCATGCCCTATTGGCTACATACTAACACAGAAGCAGTTAACTCTGTCATGACTGGATGCTGAGACTTGCCTATCCCAACACCTAGGCTACCCTGGTATGCCATACAAGGTGTGCAGGACTGGAGCTAGTGTGCAAGGATGGAACACTGCTGTATAGCCAGAGACAAAAGGGGTCTCTTAGCATCCATCTTGTTTGCACCATGCTACGGAAGGGTCGCCACGGGTTTGAAGCGACTTGACGGCACTTAACACACACACACACACAGAGAGAGAGACAGAAGCCGACTGGGCAAGTTTTGGCTTTTTTACTTGTTTTCCCTTGGGAGAACATCTGGTGTTCCTTGGAGACTAAGGGACAAAAGACAAACCTTGTCAGCATTTCTTTAGTTCTTTCTGCAGCACATAAGACACACCTTGCTAGATCTCCTCAGGAATAAAACTCCATTCAGAGAATCTGGATGGGCACAAATAATATCATCAAGTTGCTAGCCAAGCCCTCTGACTCACCCAGGCATATAGGTTCCCAGACCTCGCCTTCATCTCCAACTCTATAGCCAATGTCCAGGGGTACTTAGACAAGAGTACCTCGGTATTGTTTCTGATCTAACTCATCTCCTGTTCTATTCTCCTTCCTACTCCTAATCCAATCTAGAGCAATCAAACATTTTGTCCACTGGCAATGACAAGCCATTTCCAAATATTGCCAGGCGCAGTAAGGCTATGGCTCCAACTCCTCTCCTGGGTATAAATATATCCCCATTTGCCATAACAAATTGCTAGCATTTTTCCTGGATCTAAAATATCAGCCACTGTGTTTGCGTGTATAGTCTTCCTTTCCTTGTGAGTAGCGCTGGTCATTATTTGTCTCCATGTAGCTGCCTCTTTCTGGACCCTCTCGTTCCCCAGAACGGTAAATATAATTTCCCCTGGGAACCTTTAATCCTTGTGTCCACCCCTCCTGCCTTTGCTTTCTGAGTTCTGTGTGTATTGGGATTTGTGTGTATGTGTAAATGAATTTGACTATTTTTAATAAAACCCTTGTGTGTGTGAAGTGCCGTCAAGTCGCAGCCGACTTATGGCGACCCCTTTTGGGGTTTTCATGGCAAGAGACTAACAGAGGTGGTTTGCCAGTGCCTTCCTCTGCACAGCAACCCTGGTATTCCTTGGTGGTCCCCCATCCAAATACTAACCAGGGCTGACCCTGCTTAGCTTCTGAGATCTGACGAGATCAGGCTAGCCTGGGCCATCCAGATCAGGGCATAAAACCCTTACAATTCACAAAAGGTTTCTTTATTGGGAACCTTTGCCACGGGTATGCTTTGAATTCAGTTCAAAGATCCCCACGCCAACCTCTCTTGCATAGGTCTACCAGTTTCCAGTTAATTTCCCACAATAAAAGGAAACCCCTCTATTTGGCGTAACATGCCCTCCAAAGTTCCCCAAAATTAACTTCATCTAGCCCTCCCTGATGGACCTCCAATAGTTAATTTAAGGAGTTGTACATCTGTTACTTAGCTTTATTTGAAAGGAAAAGAAGCAATGAGGCTCTGTATTATTTCCTATTCATTTTATTACACTGCTTCTCTCACTCATGTTCTGTAACGACAAAGCAACACTGCCAAACCGGCTCTCAGGCCGCCCCATCGTCACCCTTCAAGGAAGTGAGAGGAGGGTAGGGTTGCCAACCTCCAGGTAGTAGCTGGAGATCTCCAGTTGATAGAGATCAGTTCACCTGGAGAAAATGGACACTTTGGCCATTGAACTCTATGGCATTGAAGACCCTCCCCAAACCCTACCCTCCATGGGCTCCACCCCCAAAACCTCCCCTCGGTAGTGAAGAGAGACCTGGCAACCCTAGAGGAGGGGCATGGTTTGGCCGCTGGTGGTGGGAACAGAGAGCCAGTTGGCTGTTATACCTGGGGCCTGATGTAGAAAGAGGCAGCTCAAGGAAAGGGCATATAGGAACCCATATCATGCTGACCCTCCCTATTTGGGAAAGCAAACGCAGCAAGGGAGACATGACAGCAAGAAGGAGAAGACAAAGGCCCACATGCAGGATAAGTATGTGTGTGTGTGAAGGAGTACTCCACGCAAGCAATTTAGAAGGGGGAGAGGAATTCATGATGGCTTAGGTAATTTGAGCTCGTACGGTGGGACCCTGCCCAAGTACTCTCTACCCCCTCGCTAGAACATCCCCCCTCCCAGCCTACAGGCTGCAAGAAGCAGTGGGAAGGTCTCCCTAGGATTCCCCTCATTTGTCCCATTGTTACCTTCTTGCCTACATGATTTCCCTGTGAAGATGCATGTTTGCCAACCTCCAGGTTGTGCCTGGAGATCTCACAGAATTGTGAATGATTCCCAGGGACGGGGGGTGGTTCCCTGGGAGAGGATGGCAGTTTTGGAGGGTGTTACACAGCTTCTCTCACGCATGTTCTTGAAAGGCAAAGCAACCCTGCCGAACCAGCCACCCCAGTTCATTCATATCAACTGAGTGGATATCCTCTGACCATCCTCAGCTTACAATGAAGCTGGTAAACAACTTTGCTCTGAACTGGATGGCCCAGGCTAGCCCAATCTTGTTAGATCTAGAAAGCTAAGCAGGGTCAGCCCTGGTTAGTATTTGGATGGGAGACCAACGAGGAATACCAAGGTCATTATGCAGAGGAAGGCAATGGTGAACCACCTCTGTTAGTCTCTTGCCTTGAAATCCCCATAAGGGGTTGTAATAAGTCAGCTGCGACTTGACAGCACTTTGCACACATACAACACCTACCAGTTACTATGAGGTGAGCCAACTTTATTATAAAACTGAGGCAGTCAGGTAATTACAGCTACTGGATTACTGTTAGCAATACTGTAGCCTCCAACAGTAAAAGGTAAAGGTGCAAGCACCAGGAAATTACTGACCCATGGCATGATGTCACATCCTGACATCCTGCTTAAAGGGAAGTTATTTACCAACTATGTTTTGTTTCTGAAACAAATCAGCAGACTGTGTTTACGGGGTGGTTTGCCATTGCCTTCCCCAGCCATCTACACTTTACCCTCAGCAAGCTGGGTACTCATTTTACCAACCTTGGAAGGATGGGAGTCTGAGTCAACTTTGAGCCGGCTACCTGAAACCGACTTCCGTCGGGATCAAACTCAGGTCGTGAGCAGAGCTTTTGACTGCAGTACTGCAGCTTACTGCTCTTGCGCCACAGGGATCCTGACTATAAATGGAAAGTTATAAAGTCTGAAGATGCTATGCTCCTATGTTGCAAAAAATTTCAAACTAAGCCACTTGGGGCCCCAAGCAATGCCTCCTCTGGAGTCCTCAGTAATGCCTGATGCATGTGATGATCTCTTTAGCTGATGTAGGCACAAGATCAGATTTGCCGGGTTTCCACTTGGGAACCACCTGAAGGTGCTAGGAGAAGGCTCTTTGATTCTCCTCCTCTCTACACCAATGTATCAACAGTTATGCTTTTCCAGATATGCTTAAAGGTAAAGGTCCCCTGTGCAAGCACCGGGTCATTCCTGACCCATGGGGTGACGTCACATCCTGATGTTTCCTAGGCAGACTTTGTTTTACGGGGTGGTTTGCCACTGTCTTCCACAGTCATCTTCCCTTTACCCCTAGCAAGCTGGGTACTCATTTTACCAACCTCGGAAGGATGGAAGGCTGAGTCAACCTTGAGCCGGCTACCTGAAACCAACTTCCATCAGGATCGAACTCAGGTCATGAGCAGAGCTTTTGACTTAAGTACTGCAGCTTATCACTCTGCGCCACAGGGCTCCTCTGACTATCAAAGTATGGAATCAAAAAGTTCGACAACTGGTAAAACTGAATAGAGTAACAGAAATTGTACAACAAAGAGATGGAAGGCAACTTCTTGAAGTGCTAGAAACCTTTTTTTTCAACTTACGGCATGAGACTCCTGGTTTAACCCTGGGTTTTTGTCATTGTTCTTCTTTGCTGTGAATTAAATAAATAAGACTGAATGATAATATGGGATTAACACGTTAATTAAATCCTAAAGGAGAGCACTTGACAAAGATATCACCAGGAGCTGAACGTAAAACTCTTATTTTAGCACTCACGCTCTAGCAACTGAATGTAAACCTGTAAATGAAGAAAGTATCCCAACATGATGCAAACACAAGCCAAGGCCTCCAAGAATACGGGGCTGCCCAAAGATACGGGGCTGCCCAAAATAAGAGATCTTACAGTGGAACTTGTGGCCTATTCAAAATAATGAAAGCAAGGTTAAACTGCAGAATGAATTGCTATGATTAAACTTTTAGGGGGGAAAGGATAGCAGAGATCTTAGCTAGTATGACATATGTTGATGATACCCCAGCTCTACATTTCATTAACTAAGTATTCAGGAACTGCCATCTGTGTCTGAACCAAAGTCTAGAAGCCTCTCTCAGGTGAATGCAAGTGAATCCATAATCTTTTTGCAAATCAGATTGGACCTATTATGTCTGTTGGTTTGATCTAAAACTCAGTGATTTGTCTTTTTGGTGTCCACAGTATCAGTAAAACTCACTTGGGAACCTGTGGACATTTCTGTGGCTTAATAGTGTACCTTTGTGGACTTTGTTATATTCTGGAATTACCATTACATGGATGAGATAGTCAAAAAGGGCAAGAGTCCAGTAGCACCTTAAAGACTAACAAAAATATTTTCTGGTAGGGTATGAGCTGTATCTGAAGAAGTGAGCTGTGGCTCACGAAAGCTCATACCCTACCAGAAAATATTTTTGTTAGTCTTTAAGGTGCTACTGGACTCTTGCCCTTTTTGACTACTGCAAACAGACTAACACGGCTACCCACTGTGAATTATCTTCATGGATGAGATAATATGGGGCTGAAGAAACCAAGGTGAAACGGCCGTCCCCCATCTTTGGATTTATATTCACTGGATTCATACCAGATGAACATATTATACAATTGGAACCAACCAACTTTGATAGACTTAAGAAGAGGACTTTTTTGCCTGGTTATTCTATAATCCATGTATATATTGTACATTGTGTAGTCACTGCTGTTAGTGTACATTGTGTAGTCACTGCTGTTAGGTCTATTTGTCTCACACTGCTGTCTTTGATGTTTTGCACTTATTAACATTTGCATTTTTGCTACTTGGCTCTGTGCATTTGTGTACCTTTCACCCGTGCTAATTTCCAAACCATATGGTATAGGCACGGGAGTGCTTTTGTTTTGTTTATATTGAACCTCCAGGTACTAGCTGGAGAGCTCCTGCTATTACAACTGATCTCCAGCTAATAGAGATCAGTTCACCTGGAGAAAATGGCCACTTTGGCAATAAAGCTCTATGGCCTTGAAGTCCCTCCCCAAACCCCGCCCTCCTCAGATTCCACCCCAAATATCTCCAGGTATTTCCCAACCCAGAGCTGGCAACCCTAATGGCTGCCCTCCCCAGTCTCAGACTCCCTCTGCTTTCTGGCTCGTAGTCTTTCTTTTGGTTAATGATGGAGCCAAGGAACAGAAAACCTTGAACAATTTCAGTGTCTTAATGGCCATCCTTAAAGTAGTGTAATTGTGTTCATTACGTTCATCTTGTTGATGTTCAGCTGTAATCCTGCTCTGGCACTTTCTGTTTTAACCTGGGCCTGTTCTGCATGCTGCTGTTGCTGTTGATTTTGTACAGTGTCGATCCACAAGCTTAAAGGATCAGCTTTGCAGCAAATGACCTGCGCCTCCCTATTTCCCATGCATTAGTCTTGGGGTTTTCTCCGTTTTAAGAAAATCATTTTATACCTGCCCCAGATTCAGAATTTGAAACTATGTGGCACCAAAAATTTGTCCTGGTTAGAACTATTGCTATCATTTATATAATTTCACTCCTGAAATTTAACGTTTTCTCCAAGTATTCCACATTTCTATTTTCTTGTCAAATGCTTTGAAAGGGGAATACCAAATTCACACAATAAGCCATTTCTTCATAGGTGGGGGGCTACTACTCTGGGAAAGTATCACTGTCTCCAAAATGTCACCTCTTGCTGTGAAATATGAACCCCCCACGACAGTTTAGCTTATGCCTATTGTGAATCACGTTTGCCTACCGGACATTGTTGCTGTCTTATGGTTCTTGACAACAGTCACTGTCCTCAGCGTATTCAGTACTGGAATCCACTGCGTCTCCAACTTGCACCAAGGGAGCCTCATATTTTATTAACGTATCATGGTTGCCAACTTCAGCTTGGGAAATTCCTGGAGATTTGGGGGCACTTGCTGGGGAGCAAAGGGAACTCAGTGGGGATGTGATGCTATAGAGTTCCACCTCCAAAGTTGCTATTTCCTCAAGAGGAACTGATCTTTGTAGTCTGGAGATAAGTTGTAATTCCAGGAGAACTCCAGGTCCTACCATGAGGTTGGTAACCCCCCTACATACTAGATATCCTTCATCTAATCTTTCCTACTTTTATTTTTTTCCCTTTCTCTCATTCTCCTTCTCCTCCCCCACTATTCTTCCTCTTAAAACATCTAAAACAAAATAAAAAAGGGTAAACACCAATGTATGGTGTAGTGGTTAGCTAAAATCTATGCTAAATATCTAGAACAACAACTAGTTAAATGGATATATGACAATAAAATCATTGGTCCTGAACAAATCGGATTTATAAAAGGATGTTCCACAGTGGATCACTGTCTTCTTCTATCTTGCCTAGCTAAAAAATATATGAAATCGGGCACAAAAAAGTTACACGTTGCCTTCATAGATCTAAAAGGAGCTTTCGACTCAATCGATCGGAACCTCCTTTGGAACAAAGTGTCCCTGAACACAGATTCCCGTCTTCTATATCTCATCAAACAACTCCATACAGGTACCTTTTGCCAGGTCAAATTCTCGGATGAAGGCCGCTTAACATCTAAAATTCCCACCCTAAAAGGAGTGAAACAAGGCTGCATTTTAGCCCCTCATCTTTTTAATTTATTCTTAGCCGATCTCCCAAAGATTTTTAACTTAACCGATGGTCATTCCCCTAAGATTGGAAGTTTAAAAATTCCACTATTACTTTACGCCGCCGCCGCTATTTTATCTTTTACAAGGGTCGGCTTATTAAGACATCTACAACTGTTCGCTGATTACTGCAAACATAACAAATTGCATATCAACTATGCCAAAACCAAAATTCTAGTTTTCACTAAAAGCTGACACCTTTCAAAATGGTCCATCGACAACGTACCAATAGAGCAGGTCAAGACTTTTAAATATTTGGGTCTTACTTTTAATTACAATTTAACTTGGACATTTCACAGAAATAATGTCATCAACTTAACTAAATGTTCAGCATCACAGATTAAACAATTTTTTTACTTAAAGGAAACCATTATGTACCTGCAGCTATTCACGTTTTTACAGTTAAGATTTTGGCGCAATTACTGTACGGGATACCTGTCTGGATAGAAGCACTAAATAAAAACTTGGAAGCTGTACAGACTTCCTTCCTCTGCCAAATATTAGGACTTCCTAGTTGCGTCCCATTCCAATCTATACTCAGTGAAACTGGAATGATGACTTTAGAGACCAAAGCTTGGCTCTTAACTTTTAAATATTGGATTAAGATTCATTTTTCCCCAAATGAAAATCGCCTTATTCCTTTTTTATTAAAAGAAGCTGCAGATACAGAGTGGTTCACGCTTATTTCACACAAACTGAAAACCTTGGGATTAGATATAGACAATTTATTGATGTTGGACAGCCAAATAATTTTCAAAGTTATTAAGCAAAGACTACTTGACCATGAAAGTCAAACAATTCTGCCTACAACTCCTTTATCTTGTTCTTCATCCAAATTGGGTCTTTCTGCCAATTTTGGATTGCTTCAGGGTTACTTCTATTTTCTAAGTGATCCCTCCCTCCGCAGGGCTTTTATGCTAGCTAGATTAAACGCCTTCCCATCGGCGGTTCTATTTGGGAGATTTAGTGGTACCCAGTTGGAAAGGAGAATTTGTGGTCGTGGCTTGAATCAGATAGACTCCATACATCATATGTTATTGGAGTGTGTAATGCTAGCGGATTTACGCACTAAATTTTTAATGCCATTAATTCAGGACAGGAATTTTTCCCCTCACTCTTGGTTTAGATTCCTACTGAATGGGCACAACCTAGAAACGACAGAAATAGTAGCCATGTTTTTGAAGCAAGCTTTAAAGATAAAAATCAAACAAAAAATATAATAGCTATTATTTCTGTTACTTTAGATACTCGTTTTCTATATATACCTTATATTCACTGCATTCCAGCATATCCTATTTCATCTATTTTTAATGATATAGATTTTGATATTGATGCTTTATCATTTGACTAATTCTGGAACACTTTGAACGACTTGTTATGCCAATAAAGGTTTTTGAATTTGAATTTGGTTAGAGTGTGGTATAGTGGTTAAAGTACCAGACTAGGATCTGGGAGACCCAGGTTTGAATCCCTACTTTGCCATGGAAGCTTTCTGGGTAACCTTGGGTTAGTCACACACAGTCAGCCTAAACTTCCTCACAAGGTAGCTGTGAGAATAAAATAGAGGAGAAGAGAAAGACGTTGGATGCTTTAGGTCCTTACTGGGGAGAAAGGTGGGTTATAAATGAAGTAAATAAATAAATAAACTGGTACAGCCCATCTGACACTGAGTACAGCCCATTGTGAGAGGCTACCCATCCACTGAACTTTAAAATATATATATACTATTTAGAATCCGCCTTTCCCCCACAAAGAAGAGAAGAAGAAGAGTTGGTTTCTATACCCCGCTTTCCTCTACCTTTAAGGAGTCTCAAAGTAGCTTACAATCACTTTCCCTTCCCTTCCACACAACAGACACCTTGTGAGGTAGGTGAGGCTGAGAGAGTTTGGAGAGAACTGGGATTGGTCCAAGGTCACCCAGCAAGCTTCATGTGGAGGAGTGGGGAAACCAACCTGGTTCACCAGATTAAAGTCTGTCGCTGATGTGGAGGAGTAGGAAATCAAGCCCGGTTCTCCAGATTAGAGTCTGCTGCTCTTATCCACTACACCTAAGGTGGCTCAAAATAAAAATCAGCCATAAAATACCCCCAAGTGAAATCACTGACAATTCACAACACAGAAAAATAAGCCTCTAATAATAGCTCTAAAAAAAAAGTTCAATTGTCAATCATTTCAAAACCCTCCTAAACAGAACTATCTTATAAACCTTCAAGCAGGTGTACCTACAATGTAGGGGCCACCAGTCAGAAAGTCCATGAGTGGGCTGAAGCTGTTCTAACCACCCTGGGAGATGGAACAAGAAACTGCTGATCACAACTGACACTCAGGTTAACACAAAGGTTTATCTATGCAGCTTGTAAAATTAAACTGCTTGACAGATAACATAAAAGGTATTAGGATCTTCAAGAAGGAAGGAACAAAACAGACAGTAAATCATAATAATATTTAATGTTTGTATAACATTTCTGAGATGTAAAGCACATACCATTAATCTCCTTCTTGTTATCCTTACAACAACACTATAACGTAGACCAGAATTATAATCTTCAAATGCAGCTTCCGGCCACCTAGAGAGACTAGGGACTTCCCCATTCCCATCTCAGCTTCTTACCCTCTACATTAGCAGAGCAATCCTAAACAGGGTAACATCCAGTGTGTCCAATGGCCTTAGAAGGGCATAACTCA
The DNA here is from genome assembly GCF_029931775.1 of Euleptes europaea. NCBI lineage: Eukaryota > Metazoa > Chordata > Lepidosauria > Squamata > Sphaerodactylidae > Euleptes > Euleptes europaea. The sequence goes on along the minus strand of NC_079312.1, from coordinate 129,015,932 downwards.
CTTAATATGGCACTGTAAACCATCTCCACTCGTTGCAGACTCTGTCACTAGCTTTTGTCCCCTTTGGCTCATGTCAAAATCTATAGCAGAATGGTAGTAGCTCAGATTGCCACCCACGGTAGGATTCATCTTCTCTGGGAATTTGTTATGCAACCATGTCCAAACACCTCCAGGCCATTATCCAATGGTATGATTGAAGAAACTGGTCCGAATTGTCACTTTTCAAATGGGGGGAGAGGATTTAACTTGGTTTCTAGGAAAAAAGAATACTTCCCCCAATAGCTTAAAGTCTCCCTGTGTTTTTCAGATAAACATATATATTGCTGCTCAAATATTGAAGGGGGAAGAATTACATGAAGCCACTTTATACTGAGTCTGACCATTGGTTTATCGTGGTCAGTATTGTGAGATTGTTGTGGTGAATTAAAAACCTTTATACTGATTCTACAGCCCAAGTGCAGTGTAATAGAGAGGGTCATTTAACTGCTCCTTTTCCCGTTGTCCGGGGGGGTTAGACAGGGGTGCCTTTTAGCGCCATCCCTTTTTGATTTGTATCTGTCTGATTTGCCAGCCTTTTTAATTGACCCTTCTTTCCATGCGCCTAAATTACTGGATACTTCAGTCCCTCTTTTACTTTATACAGATGACTCAGTTTTACTCTTCCAAACCTAGGTTGGTCTTCTTCGGGCTCTGAAAAGGTTCCATACTTATTGTTTGCATGAGGAATTATCTATAAATTTTACTAAACCTAAATTATTAAGTTTGCTCCTTGCTCTTCTACCAAAGGGAAACATGGATATTTAATGGGTGGAAGATTTCCCAGGTTTCCTCGTTTAGGTATTTGGGTGTCCTATTTCATTCCACTTTGTCCTGGAGATGTCATAAACAATTGACCACTCAGACGTCCACAGCTACTCTGAAGGCAATTTTGTGATTTCCCCCCTCTAATGGGGCACATTATATCTCAGCAGCTATTAGAGTTTTAAACTCAATAGTGATGTCACAACTTTTGTATGGTGCCCCTATATGGATTTCTGCTGTAGACAATTCCATAACTAGAGTGCAGTCCTCATTCCTTTGAGCAATTGGAGGGTTCCCCAGGTGCATTTCATCATCAGCCCTTCGTTATGAGCTTGGTCTTAGCTCAATAGAAGCTTGTGCCTGGGTACATGCCTTTAATTATTGGTTTCATCTATTTTTGAGGCCCCGGAAGATAGCTTGGTAAGCTTAACCCTCAAGGACTCTTATAAGGTTCCCTGACTCCAGCATTTTGAACATAAGCTATCATTTGTAAATTTGAAGGTGGAAGATCTTTACTCTTCTTCTGCAGATCAACGTAAAAAACATGTGGCCAAATTGATCTGTGCTAGAGATAAGAGTTACACTCATTTTGATGCTCAAAGGATATGTTCTCCACTTGCCCTGGGCCTGTTATCTAAAGGTAATCTTCCTTCCTATATGGATTCTCTGGTTAGTCCAAAGTTATGTAGAATCTTTATGCATTCAAGATTTAATTGCCCCTTTTCAATGATTTTGCTGGGCCATATGCTAAAGATCCCTTTTTAGGACCAGCTGTGTCCCTGCCCTCTTCAATCAGTGGACTCCTTGGTACATGTCCTTTTGCACAGTTCTTACATATACCAAATTAGGCTAAAATGGATTATACCATGTTTTAACAAATGGTCCACATCTTCTCGAGCAACTTTGAAGCAAAAGGTTCAGTTCCTCTCAGAGTACTCTGACCCTCAGCATTCTTATTTTATTGCTCCTTTTTTGGAGGCTGCAGAGAAGAGACGAAGGGAAGTGTTTTTACAGATGGGTCTTATTTAAGTTTTATGGTTTTATTGTTCAATACCTCTGTCTAAGAACAGGGGGAAAGAAAGGTCAGTATTGTGTACTCTTACTGAATAGTTCAGGCAAGGGGCATTTTTCTGAAAAGAATAGTGGAGATGGGGATGATTAACTCCTCCGAACACCATGGTCCCAATCTATATCAAGGCCCCCTACAGCAAGTGGTACACGATCTCCTTCCTGCCCTTAATTTCAGTTTAGGGCAGGGATGAAGATGCAGGAGTTAAGCCAAAGGATTCACAAAAAAAGTGTTTGGGGGGAATCTGACCTCACTGGTGTATGATTTTGCCAGAAGCATAATGTTGATCCAGGGGCAACAGTCACTAGGTGAAGGGGGGGAAACTGGTGCGCAGTAATCAACTCACTTTGCAGCCACACTGAGTGCTTGCTCCATTGCAGATCTCAGTCACTTTCTCCCACTGAAGAATGACATACTGGTGGTTATGCCACTTGAGAACCACCACAACCTCCCACTGTCCTCCCAGATCCCGGGACAGCTATGCACCAGCCATGACGCACCAGGGCCCAAACCACAAGCCCTCCAGGATCCCCACCCCCGCTCACCCAGCAGGAGCAGTGGAGAGTGCAGATGCAGCCAGGAGAAGACGCACTGCCAGGCAAGGAGCCCGAGCTCCAGCCAGGGAGCCAGACCATTTGCTTCAGGTGACTTGATCCCCTGCGGGATTGAGCCCTATTATGACCTCGCTAGGTGAATTCCAGAAGCTGCCTTTAGAACTGCTATGGCTGCTTTTGCCCCACCCTATTTAAGCTGAGGCCCTGTCTTGGATGGCCCAGACTAGTTCGGTCTCATCAGATCTTGGAAGCTAAGCATGGTCGGCCCCGGTTAGCATGTGGATGGGAGAAATCCAAGGAAATCCAGGGTTGCTATGAAGAGGAAGGCAATGACAAACCATCTCTGTTAGTCTCATGCTTTGAAAGCCCCATAAGGGGTCACCATAAGTTGGCTGCGACATGACAGCCATTTACACACACACACACACACACACACACAAACACAGGTGATATGAAGATGAACCCCACCCGAAGAGTCTGCAGCTCTGCATGCCTTCAGACAGAGCTGCTGACTTAGAATAATAGAATCATAGAGTTGGAAGGGACCACCAAAGTCATCTAGTCCAATCCCCTGCACAATGCATGCAATTCACAACTACCTCCCCCACACACACTGCCAGTGGCCCCTTCTCCACACCCAGAAGATGGCAAAAAACCCTCCAGGATCCCTGGCCGATCTGGCCTGGAAGAAAATTGCTTCCTGACCCAAAGTGCTGATTGGCACTACCCTGGGCATGCAAGAGAGGGCCACGAGAGCCAAAGTGATGCAAACCTTTCTGCCCTCCCTCTCATGATCTACCTAAGGTCATAGAATCAGCATTGCAGACAGATGGCCATCTAGCCTCTGCTTAAAAACTTCCAAAGAAGGAGAGCTCACCCCCACCCCCAGAGAAGCCTGTTCCACTGAGGAACTGCTCTAACTGTTAGAAAGTTCTTCCTAATGTTTAGCCGGAAACTCTTTAGATTTAATTTCAACCCATTGGTTCTGATTCGACCTTCTGGGGCAGCAGAAAATAACTCCGCACCATCCTCTATATGACAGCCCTTTGAATACTTGAAAAAGGTTATCATATCACCTCTCAGTTGTCTCTTCTCCATGCTAAACATACCTAGCTCCTTCAACCTTTCCTCATAGGATTTGGTCTCCCCTCACCATCTTTGTCGCCCTCCTCTGGACACGTTCCAGCTTGTTTACATCATTCATAAATTGCGGTGCCCAAAACTGAACACAATAGTCTAGGTGAGGTCTAACCAGAGCAGAGTAAAGCGATACCATCCCTTCGCGTGATCTGGACACTGTACATCTGATGATACAGCCCAAGATCGCATTTGCCTTATTAGTTACCACATCACACTGCTGACTCATGTTCAGTGTTTGGTCTACTAAGACGCCTAGATCCTTTTTGCACTGCTAAGACAAGTCTCCCCCATCCTATAATTATACTTTCTCAAAAAAAGAGATAAGATTAGTCTGACATGACTTGTTCTTGAGAAATCCATGCTGGCTCTTAGTAATCAGATCCATCCTTTCTAAATGCTCAAGGACAGACTGTTTGATTATTTGTTCAGAACTTCTAAGACTTTTCCAGGTTTACGGTAGACATCAAGCGGATGGGTCGGTAGTTACCCGGATCCTCCTTTATCCCCTTCTTGAAGATGGGGACAACATTTGTCCGCCTCAGTCTTCTGGCGCCTCACCTGTTCCCAAGAATTCTTAAAAATAATGGACAGAGGCTCAGAAATTACATCTGCAAGTTATTTTAGTACCCTTGAATGCAATTCATCTGGCCCTGAGGACTTTGTTTCGTTTAAAGAAACTAGGTGTTTCTATATTACCCCTATGCCAATCCTAAACTGCAACTCTCTTCCCTCATCATGTGTTCTGTTTTTGCCATGTTGAGAGTCATTTCCCTCACAAGAGAAGACTGCGGAAAAGTAGGAATTGAGGAGTTCTTCCCTCTCTTGATCTCCTGTTACAATTTCACTTTCCGGTCCATGCAATGGGCTTATCATGTCCTTGTTCTTATTCTTACTCTGAACATAGGAAGAGAATGCTTTTTTGTTGTGTTTAGCATCTCTCACTAGCCTAAGCGCATACTGAGCTTTAGCTTTCCTAACATTCTCCCTACAAGTGCTGGTTATTTGTTCATATTCATCCTTGGTTATAAGGCCCTCCTTCCACTTCCTAAATTAATCTTTTTTATTTCTCAAATCTCCTCTGCCTACAAGGAACGGCTGCCAATTTAAGAAACATTCTGTTGCTAGCCTTTATGATTGCACATAAAAGAAGAGAAAACATAATAATCATTCAAGGGTGACCATCAATATTTTAAATTGAAAATCCAGAGGCACCCCAACTGTAATTTTTTTATGGGTTTCCACAGGCTTTCACTACTTCATCTGATGCCAGTGGAACTATGAGCTGCAAACCAGGGAAATCAGGAGGTGGGATGTTCATGTCTGAAATCTTAGAGGAACATTCACAAAAGGGATTCTGAGCTGGGGTCTCAAAGGAATCACAAAGGGAAGGGGTGGACTTTGAAGCAAAAATGGCCCTGGAAAGGGCTCTGCCTCCCCCACCCCCAATGGAGGGGAGAGGAGCAAAACCCAGCAAAAACAGCTGCTCGCTCACCCACCCTGTCCAGGTCCCCTGAAGCCAGCTTGGTAGTCACAGTGACAGCGCACCTGCCTCGCCCAGGGCCAATGCAGCCGGCTTGCTAGCTGCCACAGTGGCTCGCCCACCCTGAACAGGGCAAGGGCTGTCAGTTCACCACAGCGGTGGCTGGAAGGGCTGCTGGCTCACCGCAGTGGTGCCTATGAGGGCCACCCCAAATGGGCAAAGACCTACCCCTCACTTGGGGCTGGGGTGGCCCTGGTGGAGGGAGGAGGTAGCCCCCCCTCCCGAGTCCATAAGCCCACTGGGACTTTTCCTAGTGACCTTAATGGCCAATCCATCCTTGTCAAAGGGGAACAATTTGGGGATCCTACCCTAATCCCCTGCACCAGGATTTTTTTAAGCTCTTGGGATTGAGCAGGCTGCCTTCTTTTTTTTTTTTTAAAGCTTATCTCTTCTGAAGCATTTTCAGCCCACATCAGGCCAGTTTTCACGTCTTTTATGGGGAGGGGTGTTAATTTACAAAGTTATATTTTTTCCGCATCTCTGGGAATTCCCCTTAGTTGGTAGATACCCCTACCTTGTCTGTGAGTGACCTGGTTTTGTAGTGGTGACCATCCACACACAGAATGGATGGTTTACTATTTAATATAGTGAAATATTATTGTTATTATTAGTAATTACATATTTATCCAGTTCCCACCCTTTCTTCAAGGTGCTCAGGGTGGCGTACATTGTTCTCCCATCCTGAGTGAGAGTGATCGGCCCAAGGTCACCTAGCAAAGTGTTTGCCAGGTCCCTCTTCGCCACCGGCAGGAGGTTTTTGGGGCGGAGCCTGAAGAGGGTGGGGTTTGGGGAGGGGAGGGAATTCAATGCCATAGAGTCCAATTGCCAAAGCGGACATTTTCTCCAGGTGAACTGATCTCTATCAGCTGGAGATCAGTTGTAATAGCAGGAGAGCTCCAGCTATTACCTGGAGGTTGAGGTTACAACCAAGTAAATAAACCAAATTGCTGTAATACAGTAGTTAGGAAACAAACAGCACACAAGCTCAAATTTTTACAAACAAATCACTTATCTTTTATAAGGTGAATTTCTTTGATGTAATAAATACTTTCTATACTTTATACACAAAATTTACAAACATCAAATGAAGCTATTGGGGGTGTTCATGAGATAAAAGAGACCACAAAAATACAGTTCCCAACGCGAGTTGGTAAGTATGAGTTCAAGCAGGACGCCGAGGGGCAAGAGCGGTCACGTCAGTGAAGATTTCAGCGGCGTCCCAAGAGTGCTCTAAGGCTATCCAAGAAGTCTTCACCTCCATACCGGAGGCGAGACCGAGAGACCGGGAGGTCCCGGCGCGGCTGTGGAGAGCCACAGTCCGAAGGTAAACAAGGGAACATTCTATCCGGAAACGCTTTCGCCAAACGGCTTCATCAGCCCAGCTTTCATCAATATTGCTTTCAGTAGACCTATAATTAGGTTTCTATAGGGAAGGGGTGGACTTGGAAGCAAAAATGGCCCTGGAAAGGGCTCTGCCTCCCCCACCCCCAATGGAGGGAAGAGGAGCAAAACCCAGCAAAAACAGCTGCTCACTCACCCACCCTACCTAGCAAGCTTCATGGCAGAGTGGGCGTTTGGCCCCAGGTCTTCCGGATCCTAGTCTGATACTCTAATCACTAGACTACGCTGGCTCTTTTGGGGAAGTTAAGTCAACAGTTTCCTAGGAAAATAAGAAATTGTAATCCCTGTCTAGGCTAATCCCTAATTGACAGTCATATTTCTGAATAAATTCTTGTTGTGCTAGGTCACATTCTGTATGTCCACCTGATTACAAGTGAGGATGACTTGATTACAAGTGAGGAAAGTTCGACGCATATAATAGGAACATGGAATGTGAGAAGCATGAATCAGGGTAAGCTTGAAATTGTTAAACAAGAAATGGAACGCATGGACATTTCAGTCCTGGGAGTAAGTGAATTAAAGTGGACTGGATTAGGACATTTTCAATCAGAAAATTACAAAGTGTTTTATTCAGGGAATGACAAAAAGAGAAGAAACGGAGTTGCTTTAATAGTGAGGCAAGATGTAGCAAAGGCAGTCAGGAGCTATAATGCAAAGTCTGACCGAATAATATCAGACTTCAGGGAAAGCCTATCAACATAAGCATCCTTCAAGTTTATGCCCCAACTACAGATGCTGATGAGGAAGAAATTGAAAGTTTTTATGCCAGTGTTCAGGAAGAAATTGATCACACACCTAAACAAGATATGCTGATAATCATAGGTGATTGGAACGCAAAAGTAGGAAACAAAGCAGAATCAAATGTTGTTGGCAGATTTGGGCTAGGAGCACAGAATGAAGCAGAATGCCTCGTAGAATTCTGTGAAGACAACAATCTGTTCATTGAAAACACATGTTTCAGGCAACCAAATAGACGATTGTATACATGGACATCACCAGACGGCCAGTATAGAAATCAAATAGATTATATAATTGGAAGCAGAAGATGGAGAAGCTCTATTCTCTCGGCCAAAACAAGACCAGGAGCCGACTGCGGTACAGATCATGAACTGGTAATATCGAAAATCAAGATAAAGCTTAAGAATAACACCAAAACATTCATAGCACCAAAATACAATCTAAGCAATATTCCGGAAGAGTTTAAAGACCATGTAAGGAACAGATTTGCATTACTAAGTTCAAGTGAATGTAAACCTGAAGAACTATGGGTGGAAACTAGAGATATTATCAAGGAAGAATGTGCAAAGACTATTCCTGTAGCCAAAAGAAAAGAAAAACCTCGATGGATGTCTGAGGAAACTCTTAAAATTGCCAGAGATAGACGAGAAGCAAAAGTAGAAGGTGACAGAAATAGAATCAAAAGTCTAAGTACAACGTTCCAGCGACTAGCACGTAGAGACAAAGAGACCTATTATAATAACCAGTGTAAAGAAATAGAAGAGAACAACAAAAAAGGAAGAACAAGAGATCTGTTCCACAAGATCCAAGAAATCAAAGGGAAATTTAAAGCACGGTTAGGCATGCTGAAAGATCAGCATGGAAATACATTAACTGAACAGGACAAAATAAAGAAAAGGTGGGAACAATACACTGAAGAACTATACAGAAGAGATGAAAGGATAAAAGATTATTTCCAAGAAGAATCTTTTGAAGAAGAACCTACAGTTTTAGAAAGTGAAGTGAAAGCTGCATTGAGAGCAATCGGGAGAAACAAATCACCAGGAGCAGATGGGATATCAATAGAGCTATTCCAAGCCACAGAAACGGAGTCCATCAAAATCTTGACAAGAATATGCCAACAGATATGGAAAACAAAACAATGGCCCACAGACTGGAAACAATCCATTTACATTCCAATTCCCAAGAAAGGAGACATCAAAGATTGCAACAACTATCGGACCACTGCATTAATTTCTCACGCAAGTAAAGTGATGCTCAAAATCTTACAGCAAAGGCTGTTACCATATATGGAACGAGAAATGCCTGATGTTCAAGCTGGTTTCAGAAAAGGAAGAGGCACTAGAGATCATATTGCAAATATACGTTGGTTACTGGAGCGTATGAGAGAATTTCAGAAGAAAATCAGCTTGTGTTTCATAGATTACAGCAAAGCTTTGACTGTGTGGATCATGAAAAGCTATGGCTGGTTTTAAAGGAAATGGGTGTGCCACTACATCTGATTGTTTTGATGCGCAACCTGTACTCTGGACAAGAGGCCACAGTTAGAACAGAATATGGAGAAACGGAATGGTTTCCAATTGGCAAAGGTGTCAGACAAGGATGTATTTTATCTCCCTATCTCTTCAATCTATATGCAGAACATATAATTAGGAAAGCAGGATTAGATTTAGATGAAGGTGGAGTGAAAATTGGAGGGAGGAACATTAATAATTTGAGATATGCTGATGACACTACATTATTGGCAGAAAATAGTGAAGATTTGAAACAACTACTGCTGAAAGTTAAAAGAGAAAGTGCCAAAGCAGGACTGCAGCTGAACATCAAGAAAACAAAAGTAATGACTACAGGAGAATTACACAACTTTAAGGTTGACAATGAGGAAATTGAAATTGTTCAAGACTTTCTATTCCTTGGCTCCACCATCAACCAAAAGGGAGACTGCAGCCAAGAAATTAGAAGGAGATTGAGACTGGGAAGGGCAGCCATGAAGGAGCTAGAAAAGATTTTGAAGTGTAAGGATGTGACTCTGGCCACCAAGACTAGATTAATTCATGCCATCATATTCCCTATTACTATGTATGGGTGTGAAAGCTGGACAATGAAGAAAGCTGATAGGAAGAAAATAGATTCCTTTGAAATGTGGTGTTGGAGGAGAGTGTTGCGGATTCCGTGGACTGCCAAAAAAACAAATCAGTGGGTTATAGATCAAATCAAGCCTGAACTGACCCTAGAAGCTAAAATGACTAAACTGAGGCTGTCGTATTTTGGTCACGTCATGAGACGACAAGCGTCACTGGAAAAGACCGTCATGATAGGAAAAGTTGAGGGCAGCAGGAAAAGAGGAAGACCCAACAAGAGATGGATTGACTCAATAAAGGAAGCCACAGCCTTCAATTTGCAAGATGTGAGCAAGGCTGTCAAAGATAGGACATTTTGGAGGACTTTCATTCATAGGGTCGCCATGAGTCGGAAGCGACTTGACGGCACTTAACACACACACACATGACTACTCTGAGGCCTTTGACTGAGTGACCAGGGCAGTTAAAATAGTATTATTATTTTATGTTCATCTAATCTTGTCCTCAGTCTTCTAAAGGGCATCTTCTGCAAACTATTTCCAGTGTAGCATAGCGGTTAAGGTGTCGGACTAGGACCTGGGAAACCCAGGTTCAAATCCCCACTCTCACCATGATGGAAGCTTGCTGGGTGATGACCATGGGCCAGTCACACACTCTCAGCCTTGACCCTGGCAAGTATTTGGATAGGAGACCTCCGAGGAATACCAGGGTCATGACGAGGAGGCAGGCAATGGCAAACCACCTCTTACCTTGAACGTCTCTTACCTTGAAATGTCTCTTACCTTGAAAACCCTATGGGGTTTGCCACAAATCAACTGTGACTTGATGGCAAAAAAACAAAACAAAAAACCCTGCATATGCAACATTGAAAGAAATGAGGAATCCTAAGCAGGGGTACTTGGAAGAAAGCACCATTTTATACAGTGCCTCTTACTCCCTGGAAAGTGTTCCTAGGATTGCACTGTAAGCACCCAGATGTGGTAGACAGGGGCAGTAGGTCCTTTAACTGTATTGTTCGTGTTGATTAATGAGCATAATTGGCACTTTGTTCTGTTGCATGGTGTTGTGCCAATTACTCTCATTAATCAACATCAGCAGCACAGTGCTGTTATCACCAGTTATTGTGAATGGTCTCTGTTCTTTTCTTGATTGCATTCGAATTTAATATAATTACATCTCACCCTGTTACCATCTACATTTCACATCCCCTTGATCCGTTTTCTCTTTTTAAACATTTTATATACATCATATACCTAACTGTGAACCTGGCTCTTATGTAGCTTGATCGTCCCAGAGAATGGGGCCAGCTGCTCACATTAGGCATTTTTCTACAGATTTGTAAGAACCCCCAGGTTTGCAGAAAAATCCAAGGCGGGATAGAAGTGGGATGGCTGGCATGGGACTGGTCCAGTGGTTGGGGGGAGGGGATTCCCCCCTCAGAAGTCTTGCAGGTTCTTCCTTGTGTGCGTATATACACAACACACACGTGTGTGAGTCTATTACATATGTCCGACAAAATGGCTTCTAGTTCATGAAAGCTCACGGTAGAAAAAACTGTAACGGGGGGGCCATAAGACTTGTATTTATTTTTACCCCTTCAGTGGTGGTTACAGTCCAAGGCTCTCACCAAACACATTTTTCCTTCCCTTGTGAGGTGCAAACCATCTCCTGATAGAAGATCTTCTTCTCAAAAGTGTAAGCCTTGGTCCAGAAATCCAAACCTTTCTTGACGACACCATCTACGCATCCAGTCATTGATTTGTAGTATTCTTCTTTCCCTTCCTAAGCCATGACTTTTTACAGGCAGAACTGATGAAAACACAACCTGCACCCCCAGGTCCTTCACTTTCTTACCCAGAGCTGCATAGTGTCTTTTAATACATTCTGGGCTGTGTCGGGCAATATCATTTGTTCCCACATGAATGAGCAAGAAAGGGTAATAATCTGTGGGCTTGATGAGTCTTCCTACCCTTTCTGTCACATCCTGGATGCGTGCACTTGGTAGACAGCAGACCTCTCGAGATGACAAGTCTGGTCAGCATACTTTAGACTCTACCCCTCCCAGTAGGGAATCCCCAATTACCAGAACACGCCTCTTCCTAAATTGGAGAGCGGAAGATCAAGTCCTCTCATGCACAGGAGCCTGAGAAATTTCTTTCATGTTTCGGGGGGGGGGGGTAGCCCTTGTTCCAGTGGTCCAGAATCAGTATCTATGGGGAGATCCTGGAACCGACTGCTGAGCAACAGAGGACCAGATTGAGTCCTGATTTTCCTGCTCCTGTGGGTCACATTCTTCCATGCACCCTCCTCCTGTGTTTCTTGCACCTCCATTTGTTCAGATTCCTTACTCTCCTCCTCCTGTTGCTCCCTAAAGAGTGCTTCATGAGTTCTGTCCATGAACTCTTCACCTTCCTTTATAAAATGGAATGTGGACAAGTATGCCTCAAGACCCTGTATCTTCTCCTCCAGCAGGGCTACCAACTGACACTTGCAGCAAGTGTAATTATTGTTACCCTCAGGCAAAAATACAAACATGCCACAGACCTTTCACGTTACTTCCTCAGCTCCCTCACTAGCCACACTGCTGTGATCCATTGCTGAAGTTGTTCAGTTTCTTTCCTGCACTACTCTGATAGTTCCCCTGACAAATTGCCTCTCAAGTCTCCCTGCTCTTTAGAAACTCTAGGTCCTGCAGACTCTCAGCCCAGGTGCCTCAGGTTCTGCCTCTGGCGAGAGGAGCCTTCTTAATGAAGAGCTCTCAGTCCCACCCCTCAACAGCTAACAGCAGAGGGTGGAGCCAGCAATTACCCCACTCACTCACACTAGCCCTCCTCACTCAGGAAACAGCAACTCTTTAGAAACTGGGTTCTGAGCCCAGGTGCCTCAAGTTCTATCCTATCACTTTCCGAATAGCTTAGCTCCCATCCTTTCTCCCTATAACACCCCAATACTTGAGAAGCAATCTTACCTTTGTGCACCCAAGACCACCTGTCTAGTGAGTCACCCTTCCTCAAGGCAGAATTTTATTATAAATATAGCTAGCCTCACAATGGCAATTTGCAGGCATTTTACTGGATCCAAGCGTTTACCCTGAGCTGTTAGTGTGGTCTTTTCCTTTGCTGACTCCTGGCTGCAGTTATTCTCCTTGGAACTTCTCTCTGGACCTCAGAAGGTAGCTATAGAATCCAGTTGCTCTATCCCTATTAGGAATCTGTGTGTGTGTGTTTGAATTATTGTGTTATTTCTCTCTGTGTGTGCCCCCCTTATTCCCCTTAATAAAGACCACCTGTTTTACATTTTAAATTGTTTCCTGCTAGTTTTATTCCTCTCGATTTGCTCATCCCTTGTAAACAAAGGTTCAAGATTCCACTTTAAATCAAGCCTCTCATTAGTGCTCTAAATTCCGTCTCCAATAAGCTAATTTCCCTATTAAATATCAGAGACCCTCAACATTCCCCGTAACAATGTGTATAAGGGGAGGGCAGCAAATCAGGCTGGCTCTGTTCCATCCTTCCAAGAACCGAAACTGACCCACACTCGCTGTTAAATTGACCAAATAAGTACCCACGAAGATCATTTATGATTATTTCCATGTTCTCTCAACTATTCAATCTGAAACTGACCCACACTCACTGTGAAACTGACCAAATAAGCAGCCTCATGGTATCCCAGCATTATTCTCTCACTAGTGCACTTGCAAATGGCTTTGAGGAGAGAGGTTGGATGAGGGGGACAGACACTTGTGAGTGAAAAGCAAGAATGGGTGTGGGGAGCAAAACCCAAAGTGACAAGTATGCACAGGACTAGCTTTCGATTTGGGATTGAGGCAGACTTTAAACTCGGGGTAAAAGAGCACCCTGAAAATGTGGGGGAAGTGCAAGGGGAGAGCGAGGTGACTTCTGAAGGTTGGAAAATACATGTATTATTAAAACAAGCCCCCAAAGTAGTCAAGGGGTGACCACGATGGGAACAACCCATGCATAAAAGGCCTTCCTTCCTTCCTGGGTGACCTTGGGCCAATCACACACTCTCAGCCTAACCTTTCTTACAGGTTAGAGAGGAGAATATGCCAGCCACTTTGGGTCCCTATTTTGGAGATAGGCAGGGTATAAATGAAACAAGGAAATAAATATTGTAATGCTGCACTAAGCAACTGTCCTGTTTAAACTGCTATGCATGGAGTGCTGCTACATATGCAATGTAAGCATGCCATTTTGATCTCTGGCATGCTAACATTGCACATGTGGTGGCTGAGGGCCTAGTTCAAACAGGACTTTGGGCTCACATAGCATTGCACGGGTAAATTCTTCTTTCCCTTCAGCGACTAATTTAAATCACACCAAAGTGCCTGTGGAGGTTTGCACAAGAATGAGTCAAAAAGAAGAATTATTACTACTGTATTTTTTTTTTATTTATTAATTTAGAAAATAGATGTGCTGCCTCTCCAGAGACCTGCTTGAGGTAACTAGACCCCACTAAAAAATTAGTTCCCAACCAGGTTATAGGCTACATTGTATCTCCCAGATAGGGATGTCATTTACTTGCTGGGGATGGAACATCTCCTGCCCCTAGCTCCTGTTGCCCACTGCTGCTCCAGCAGTCAGTGGGGAGGTGGTGGTGGTGGTGGAGAAATCACTGTTGGTGTGACAGCATCACGTCACTCCCGGGGAAATCTCCCCCCCCCCCATGTCCCCCCAGACTCCTGCTATTTGCCATCTGCTGGCTGGCAACTGTATTCCCAGTTTATTTTTATTCCTTGCCACTCAGTAGGGCTGTCAGGCTACCACTGGCAATCCCCAGAACTAAAAAGGGGTGGGGCCTGGTGATGTTGATGTACTCATTATCATTCCCAGTAAAACCTGGAAGTGACATCACTGGATGCTTGATTATTTTCAAAAATCCAATTGCACTCTCCCCAACTCCCCCGCTTCCTCCCACCAGCATTTCAGGTGCTTGGCAGGTACTGTGAGGGTTCAGCAAAAGACCTAGCAAGCTTACCACTCAGAGATTTTGCCATTGCTTTCCCACTTTAGGGAATATATTGAGAAATATAGATATTCTTTGGAATTCCATTTGAATTAAAAAAAAAACACGGGACATCTAAGGAAGCTTAAAGGTTTCTATGATTTTCTTTCCTATTTCTGCAACCTATGTTTTGTCATGTGTTTAATCTGTCTACACCAGTTAGTGTAGCAGAGTCCAGACTTCTTCCATGAAAGTTTCTTCTTATGTATGAAAAGACTAGATGTTTTTAAGAGATGTCTATGAGTTATTGTCAGGTCCAATGATACAGTGCTATTAGCAAGCAAATAGCACTTGAGCAACACCTAGTGTCAGATTGCAAGTATTTCAACGTACCAAACAGTAAAGAAGAAAATTTTCTGGTGCGAAGAGACCCATGTCTTCAACTAAAATCTCTAATCTAGGCAAACATTCACAGAAATGCCACTAGATATAATTACCAAGTAAATACATCTTTGTTTTAAAAATTAACAACTATAACAGACAACTTAATACTGTAGAATCCTTGTAAAATTATTTTTATCAGGGTTCTGATCTACCTGGAATCCTTGATTCCTACACCCAGAGAGATGAAAACAAGCTGTATCTACTGTGATGAAAAGTAAAACACTATAAATGCTCAGCTCTGTAGCTGGTGAGGAGGGTGGATGAAAAAATAACTGTTCTGAGAACAGTTACAAGCTCTGACTTGTATTAACTATGAGACCTCCCTCCTCCAACCCCCACTTAAATTCAGAACACTGGAGAAGAATTGGTTACATAAATATTAAGGGCTGGTAGTATGCTGCTATCTTATTTGGAGATACTACCATAATGTTGACCTAAAAACAGAACTGAATTCACACGCAAGATAAATAAGGTACATTTTGGAACCTCAGATTATGAGGGGCCTCTAACCCCCTGGTTATCTTGGTTGCCCTCTTCTGTACTTTCCCCAGCAATGTCCTTTTGGATATGGTGACATGTTTACATGCTAGGGAGGGACCTCTTCTATTTGTCATAGTTTAGGGCCTCAGCAGGACTTAATCTGCCCCTACCTGAAACCAATTTGCTCACTGTGAACATAGGTGCTGGGGGGAAACCGATGCTGCTGATAGGTAAATGGCAGGCCATACTGGAATTAAATCCAATGTGAAAATCCCGAGTTATGACTAGTGCTATAGTAGTAGCTGTCTCTCATCTTCTGTCGTTTAAATAGCAAATATTCTTTGCAAGGTCTTGTTCAGGGTGGTTGTTCTGTTGTTTTTGCTCTGGCAAATGTGTGAATTATTTCTTCATCCCCATGTGTGAGAAACTGTTGTTAGTAGCCCCTCCAGCTGTGGATGAGACTGGCAGCTGAGCCTGGCTAGTGAGATCAGACATCACTTTTCAGGGGAAATGTGACAAGCAAGAGTGAACTAGAAGAATAAGATGGCAGGAGTAGCTAGTGATGTGACCCATAGAGACTGGGCAAAGAAGCAAGTAAATAAAGATGGAATCAAAGGTAAGTTTCAAACTGGATTTTCATATTTCCAAAATCCAAATAATATATGCCACATAACCATATAAAATGATCCCACAGAGTGCGTGTAGTTGCTTCAAAGTGTGATGGGCTACAGAATTAATAATAAGGGTGGGATAGTGTTAGCATATATCTGAGGACTTAGGCAGATCATGAGAGGGAGGGCAAGAAGGGTTGTGTCAGTGTTTGGTCCTTGTGGCCCTTTCTTACATGCACAGGGTAATGCCGATCACCACTTTGGGGACAGTAAGTGATTTTCCTCCAGGCTAGATTGGCCACGGATCCTGGAGTGGTTTATTTTTTTATTTTTTTTATTTTTTTTTGCCATCTTCTGGGCATGGAGCAGGGGTCACTGGGGATGTGGGGGGGAGGTAGTTGTGAATTTCCTACATTGTACAGGGGGTGGACTAGATGACCCTGGAGGGCCCTTCAAACGCTATGTTTCTATGATTTCTATCTCTGAAAGAGTGCTTCCCTCCAACAATAAAGGGAATGGGAATGGTCTACTCAACACCAGAGGAAGCACCAGGTGAAGAACACTCATTTGGTCACAAGCAACAGACAACAGGGGGCAAACCTGAAGAGCAGATAAAAAGTCCCACTCAGATGGAGGCCGTAGAGCACTTTGACAAGATTACTGACCTGTTTTGCCACATGCACACACACACACACAAAACACAGAATGCTGCCTGGGAAAATTTCTTTTTCAACTCTTTCTAATATTTTGTTTCTACAGAATGACTTTGTATATGTGCAACACTCGGTAGGAAGATTTTCTGTGCGTGTTTCATATTTCTTTTTCCATTGCCTTTTTTAGGAAGTAATGTTTTGTTTGCATGTTTGGACAGCACCTGTAGGTGGCTCCATTTCATTACCTTACTGGCTGGCATAATTCAGCTTCTTTTTTTCTTTTTTGCCGTCGAGTCACAGCTGACTTACGGCAAACCTGTAGGGTTTCAAGGCAAGAGACGTTCAGAGGTGGTTTGCCACTGCCTGCCTCTGCATAGTGGCTCTGGACTTGCTTGGTGGTCTCCCATCCAAATACTAACCAGGGCCAACCCTGCTTAACTCCTCCCTTCTTCTCTTCCCTCCCCTCTCCTTCTGCCAATCATTTTCTTTTCTTTGATTTTTTTTTTTTTGAGACAGGACCTACCCTTACAGAAGCCATGTTGGGTTTTGCCCAGCAGACCTTGCCCTTCTATATGCTTGACAATTTTATCTTTAATAATGCTTTCCACTAATTTACCCGGAACAGACGTTAAGCTAACTGGCCTGTAATTTCCTGGGTCCCCCCTGGAACCTTTTTAATAAAAGGTTACATTGGCCATTCTCCAGTCCTCTGGTACAGAGGCTGATCGAAGGGACATATTACCTTTGTTAGAAGTTCAGCAATTTCCCATTTGAGTTCTTGAAGAACTCTAGGATGAATACCGTCTGGTCCCTGTGACTTGTTAGTTTGCAGTTTGTCTAGACGTTCTAGGACTTCCTCCCTTGTTACCACTATTTGCCTCAGTTCCTCATTTTCCCCTCTCCAAAATCTCTGTTCAGGAGAAGGAATCTGCCCTGAATCTTCAACAGTGAAGACAGATGAGAAGAATTCATTTAGTTTTTCAGCAATCGCTTTATCCTCCCTTAGAGTTCCTTTACTCCCATTGTCATCCAATGGTCCAACCGCTTCCCTAGCTGTTTTCCTACTCCTAATATACTTAAAGAATTCCTTATTTTTTGTTTTGATGTGTTTAGCAATACGCCCCTCAAAATCTTTTTTTGCATCTCTAATTATCTGCTTGCATTTCATTTGTGCAATTTGTGTTTGCTTCAGTTCGCCTCGTTTAGGCAAACCTTCCAGTCTCTGAAGG
Source organism: Euleptes europaea (assembly GCF_029931775.1). NCBI lineage: Eukaryota > Metazoa > Chordata > Lepidosauria > Squamata > Sphaerodactylidae > Euleptes > Euleptes europaea. The sequence continues at coordinate 128,998,226 of NC_079312.1, read as the reverse complement.
AAGACTTTTTTTCTCTAATTGCTTCCTTCACCTTACCCGTTAGCCATGGTGGTGACCTCTTGGACTTATTACTACCTGTTGAATTGTTACTAGCAAAAGAATGCTGGAGTGTTGTAATAACCCCAACAGGACTGTAGCTCTGTGATTGTTTGTGTTTGGGTGGGAGGGGGAATTTGCCTGCACAGACATTGTGGTTAGTGTCATTCTAAAGGTAAAGGTCATTCCTGACCCATGGGGGGGGATGTCACATCTGGCCGTTTACTAGGCAGACTATGTTTATGGGGTGGCTTGCCATTGCCTTCCCCAGTCATCTACACTTTACCCCCACTCATTTTACCGACCTCGGAAGGATGGAAGGCTGAGTCAACCTTGAGCCAGCTACCTGAAACCAACTTCAGTTGGGATCAAACTCTTCTAGTGTCTTTCTACATGCCGTGAAAAATGAAGTGATTCTCAAAATGGCATACGAACACAAGAAGCACACAAAAGTAGTGAAGGGGGGAAAGTAACCTGGTGAGATGGCAACCAATCACAGCGCACCATTGCACCATTGCACCAACGCTAGAGCACATGCGCAAAAACAAAAAAATGGGAGAAGAAGAGGGGGGAGCATCTTGGACATTAGTGACATCACGAATGATGCGGAATATCGTCCTTTTCCTAGAAGGTGCAGACAGGGGAAAATCGTTCTTGGGAAGGAAGTATACAATGCAGAAAGTGGTGAAATGCAGACAGAAATTTGGAATTCATAACCAAACTTCGCAGGTCGAACACAAGGATAATATGCTGTAAGTGAATGGTGCAGAAATGGCCAGGGAGTGGTATTTCCCTATGGCCACAGAAGAGCAACCAAGAGAACAGGAGGGTTAATTTATAACTTTCTGTAATGTATGAATTGGATTTAGATACTGAAAAGAGTTGCTTAAAAGATATGAACTAGTTTACCCTTGTAGCAATATACTGGACTTACAAAAGAGGGAATTTCAAGCATGCTTAGGGAATCAGGATTCCAACAAGTCATAAGAACATAAGAAAGACCATGTTGGATCAGACCAAGGTCCATTAAGTCCAGCAGTCTGTTCACACAGTGTCATCCAGGTGCCTCTAGGAAGCCCACAAACAGGACTACTGCAGCAGCATTATCCTGCCTGTGTTCCAAAGCACCTAATATAATAGGCATCCTGGAGAGAATACGTATGCATCATGACTAGTATCCATTTTTACTAGTAGCCATGATGAATAGTCCTCTCCTCCATGAAAATGACCACTCCTCTCATCAATTGCTTTATCCTCCCTTATTGTTCCTTTACTCCCATTGTCATCCAATGGCCCAACCACTTCCCTAGCTGGTTTCCTACTCCTAATGTACTTAAAGAATTTCTTATTGGTGGTCTTGATGTGTTTAGTGATATGTCCTTCAAAATCTTTTTTCCCCATCTCTAATTGTTTGCTTGCATTTCTTTTGTGTAAGTTTGTGTTTGCTATTGTTTACCTCGTTTGGGCAATCCTTCCGGTTTCTGAAGGAAGCCTTTTTTTCTCTAATAGCTTCCTTCACCTTACCCATTAGCCATGGTGGTGACCTCTTGGACTTAATACCCCCTTTCCCGACCGGCAGTATATAATTTAGCTGAGATATGTTATTTTGATTTTGTCAAATGACTGTAAATTAAAGATTGATTGATTGATTGAATCTAGCTGTGCCTCTAGTATTGTGGACTTGAGTAACCCCCAAGCCTTTTCCTCAGATCTAACCCTCCAAACTGTTCTTTTCAACTTCCTTTTTACCAGGTTTCTCATTTTAGAAGTCTTGCAAAGGACACTTATATTTTAGTTAAAAGAAAAGAAAACTATATTTCTGAGAAGACAGCCTTCTCCTTCTGCCTGTTCCTCTGTTTCGAGTTGTCTTCTGTGGTAAACATGGTTCCTTGGCCAACTGCTTTGGCGGGATGAAGACAGCCCTTGATCTGAACAGTACAGCATAGGGAAGGGAGCCCTTCTCCTCCAACGCTCGGTTACCTGTCCCATACGTGAGCACTATGACACAGTGATGCTATAGAGGGGAGTGTGCTGTGTCCAGCTGTACAATACACTACTCAGCTAGCCCCTGAGTGGTACAGAGGCAGGCGAGAGCTGGCCAATCATCCCTGACCAAAAAAAGTTCCTGATTTGGGCCTGAGTCACAGGTACATGTTCTGGGAATTGTGATGTAAGAACATTTGAGGTCATCAGTCGCCTGAATAATTTTATTGGTTCATACTGTACAGACACGCACATCAAAATCCTGCTGCTGCCCACACATAACTTTAGCCAATCAAAAGATAGCATAAATGGCCCCTGATGCATTGCTTCTCTGGCACCGGTCTCAGAGCTGCCTTCTCACCAGTTGGTATGAATGCCATTTGATGCTCCTGATTAGAGAGATGATAACTCTTCATTGCATCTTTGCTCTACATTGCATGATGCCGTCAAAATTGGCTTTTGAACAACAGGTTGTGCTGGATTTTTTTAATAGTGTTTTCCTCCAACACGTTTGGGTAAATTACCGCAACCTCAACAAAGAGAGGAATTAACTGTTGAGACATTTTACCATCCATGGGAGACAATAATAACAAGTGCCTGTCATAGTTAATGATCTGTTTGGGGCAGCAGCTATGGATGATTAGCTGCTCTAGGAGTTACAGCACCAGCCACACTCAGGCAGTGTGCGGCGCCAGGGGAAAGAACAAGAGTTCAGTCCAGCAGCTCCTGTCTCAGGCCATAAAGGTCAGGCTGGGCTAAAGAGGGGTGTTCTGCTCTTGCACATTCCATCCACAAAATAGGCCCTGCCCATATGATTAATCAACATAATATCCTAGATGCATCAACCCAGCAAGCAGTGTGGATAGGAAGGCAGGGGCTTTCTGATCCCCACTGCCTGCCTGCTCCTAGAGGCAGCAGGGATAGGAATGCCTCCGCTTTCCTATTCACCATACTCCTAGCTCCCCCTCCCCTGTGTCCTCTGTGATTGGAGATCACAGGGGAGGGGAAACTAAGTGCCTCCTTAAAAAAATCGATGGCACCCCGCTTTTCTGGAATCCAGAGAAGCAGGACAGCATGGATTTATTTCAGATCTGCCCTTCAGGTCTTCTCTGGGGCAGTGTGGATTTCTTTCACATCCATGATGCTCCCCTTCTCTGGAGCCTGGAGAAAGGGAACGGCGTGGATTTCTTTCAGATCCACCTTGCCAGACTTCTGCAGGGTTCGGAGAAGGCCAGCGGGGCAGATGTGAAAGAAACCCACACTGCCCCGTTTCTCCCCACTCTGGAGAAGTGGTGTGGTGTGGATTTCTTTCAGATCCATGCTGCCCCCCTTCTCCGAAGAAGGGGGTGACATGGATTTATTTCAGAACCACCCTGCCAGGCTTCCTGGACCCCAGAGAAAGGGGGCAGTGCGGATCACAAATGATTCCTATGAGAAGGGAAAATGGGAGGAACCTAAAGAGGCCAGGGTGGCTCCATAAACAACTTTTTAAGGAGTTGAGAAAATGGAAGTGGAAGGACGGCCTTATAACCAAGGATGAATATAAACAAATAACCAGTGCTTGCAGGGAGAGTGTTAGGAAAGCTGAAGCTTAGGCTAGCGAGATATGCTAAACACAACAAAAAAGGGTTCTTTCCCTATGTTCAGAGTAAGAATAAGAACAAGGACACGATAAGCCCATTGCATAGACCAGAAAGGGAAATTGTAACAGGAGATCAAAAGAGCGAAGAACTGCTCAATTCCTACTTTTCCTCAGTCTTCTCTTGCAAGGGAAACGGTGCTCAACATGGCAAAAACAGAACACATGATGAGGGGAATTGCAGCCTAGGATTGGCAAAAGGGTAGTATATAAACACCTACATTCTTTAAATGAAACAAAGTTCTCAGGACCAGCTGAATTGCATCCAAGGGTACTAAAAGAACTTGCAGATGTAATTTCTGAGCCTCTGTCCATTATTTTTTAGAATTCTTGGAGAACAGGTGAGGGGCCAGATGATTGGAGGCGGACAAATGTTGTCCCCATCTTCAAGAAGGGGAAAAACGAGGATCCGGGTACCGTATATACTCATGTATAAGCCGACCCGCGTATAAGCCGAGGTGCCTAATTTCACCCCAAAAATGGGGGGAAATTAGGCACCTGTGTATAAGCCGAGGGTCGGCTTACACAATGCCCCTGCCCCAGGTCGCCCTCCCGCCCGCCCTCCCGGGCCCTCCAGACCCACCCTGACCCCAACGCCACCCCTTCCCGGGCCCTCCACACCCACCCTGACCCCAGCGCCACCCTAGGGGGGAGGGAGAAGAGCCCCTGAACCCCTTACTCACCGGGAGGACGAGGCCCGCTGATCAGCTGGAGGCGGCAGCAGGGAAGGCGTGCGGGCTGGTGGCGGCAGCGGCCGCGGGGCCTGCCTGCGCGCAGGAAGGCCCCGCTGGCCACTCCCAGGCCACAGAAAAGGCGCGCGGGATGGCGGCGGCGGTAAGTTCCCCCTCCCCCCTCCCCTACCGTATTGACCCGCGTATAAGCCGAGTTGGCTTTTTTCAGCCCTTTTTTGGGGCTGAAAGACCCGGCTTATACGCGAGTATATACGGTAACTACTGACCCATCAGCTTGACATCTATAGCTGGAAAAGTCTTAGAACAAATAATCAAACAGTCAGTTCTTGAGCATTTAGAAAAGATGGATCTGATTACTAAGAGCCAGCATGGGTTTCTCAAGAACAAGTCATGTCATAACAATCTTATCTCTTTTTTTTGAGAAAATTACTACCTTGCTGGATCAGGGGAATGCTGTAGACATAGTTTATCTTGATTTCAGTAAGGCTTTTGATACGGTTCCACATAATGTTCTTGTTGACAAATTGGGGAAATGTGGTTTAGATCGTATTAGGTGGATGTGTAACTGGTTGACAGATTGCATCCAAAGAGTGCTTGTTAACTGTTCCTCATCCACTTGGAGAGGAGTGACTAGTGGAGTGCCTCAGGGATCAGTCCTGGTCCCTGTGTTGTTCAACATCTTTATAAATGATTTGGATGAAGGAATAAAGGGAATGCTTATTAAATTTGCAGATTAGGGCTGTGCATATCAGTAAACCCAAGTCGAAAATAAAGCAGAAAATCGCTTTTTTGGGGCTTATTTTCGGCTTGGGTTTATTGGGCGGGGGGGAACACACTTGAATCAGCCGAGCCGAATAGGTGATTCCCGGAAAAAGCCAAATAGGCGATTCCTGGAAAAAGCCGAATAATTATTCAGCTTTTCTGGTTTGGCTGGGGGGGGGGGCATTTTTGGAGGTAGAGTCCTCAAACTTGCAGCATGAAGGGACACTCTTTGCATGACCCCAAAGTTTGGTGAAGATTGGTAAGGGAGTCCGATTTTATGGGGTCTGGAAGGGATTGCCCCTCCCACAGAGAAATATTGCGAAGTTATAGCTAAAAAGGCAAATGCGATCTTGGGCTGTATCAACAGAAGTATAGTGTCCAGATCACATAAAGTGATGGTATCGTTTTACTCTGCTCTGGTTAGACCTCACCTAGAGTATTGTGTTCAGTTTTGGCCACCACAATTTAAGAAGGACGTAGATAAACTGGAACGTGTCCAGAGGAGGGCAACAAAGATGGTGAGGGGTCTGGAGACCAAGTCCTATGAGGTAAGGTTGAAGGAGTTGGGTATGTTTAGCCTGAAGAGGAGATAACTGAGAGGTGATATGATAACCATCTTCAAGTACTTGAAGGGCTGTCATAGAGAGGATGGCGTGGAGTTGTTTTCTGTTTTGGGAAGAACTTTCAGACAGTTAGAGCTGTTCTTCAGTGGAACAGGCTTCCTCGGCAGGTAGTGGGCTCTCCTTCCCTGGAGGTTTTTAAGCAGAGGCTAGATGGCCATCTGTCAGCAATGCTGATTCCGTGAACTTACACAGATCATGAGAGGGAGAGCAGCAATGGTTGTGTCAATGTTTGGCTCTCGTGGCCCTTTCTTACATGCCCAGGGAAATGTCACTCGCCACTTTGGGGTCAGGAAACAATTTTCCTCCAGGCCAGATTGGCCAGGGATCCTGAAGGATTTTTTATGGCCATCTTCTGGGCATGAAGTAGGGGTCACTGGTGGTGGGGGGAGGCAGTTGTGCTGAGTTGTTTTCTGTTGCCCCAGAAGGTTGGACCAGAACCAACAGGCTGAAATTAAATCAAAAATGTTTCTGGCTAAACATTGGGAAGAACTTTCTAATAGTTGGAGCGGTTCCTCAGTGGAACAGGCTTCCTCAGGAGGTGGTGGGCTCTTCTTCCCTGGAGGTTTTTAAGCAGAGTCTAGATGGCCATCTGTCAGCAGTGCTGATTCTATTATCTTAGGCAGAGGGAGGGCAGGAAGGTTTGCAACAGTGTTTGGCTCTTGTGGCCCTTTCTTGCATACTCAGGGTAGTGCTGATCACCACTTTGGGGTCAGAAAGCAATTTTCCTCCAGACCAGATTGGCCAGGGATCTGGGGGGTGGGTTGCCATCTTCTGGGTGTGGAGTAGAGGTCACTGGGGTGTGTGGGGGGGAGGTAGTTGTGAATCTCCTCCATTGTGCAGGGGGTTGGACTAGATGATCCTAATGGTCACTTCCAACTCTATGATTCTATGTTCTGAAAAATCCCATTTTTTGAGTATTTTGGGGGTTCAGGTTTATTAATCTGAAAATTTTCAAAAAAAAAATCTGGGTTGTCCAGATTTTTTGAAAATTGATTATTGCAATGCAATACAAATAGTGCCAATTTCTCTATAAATCAAAAGAGGAGTTAGATTTTGACTTGTTAATTTATACCAGTACATTACAAATGGGGAATGTATTTTCTTCTAGCATGCAGCAATCAATATGTGGACACAAATTACTAAACCCAATACAAGTTCTAGATTGTTATCTGTAACAACATATTTAAGAAAACCCAACAAGAAGCCCTGCTGCAGTTTTGAGGGAAGAGAAAGCAACCAGCTCGATGGTATAACAATAAAGGTATTGAAATTGAAATTGAAATTGAAAGCAACCAGAGTGGGAACAACCAGTGTCTTGGAATGAGTAACAGCTCTAGGATTAAGGTAAATCCCAAATTGAGCCCCAATCAAATACTTCTGGGAAACTCACCACTTCTCACTTCACAAGTTAAACCTGATGTAAAATTCAAATACCATTCAAATTTGTGTGCATTGGGCAGCTGAGACACATGGGGTGCTGATTCACCAGGGGAACAGTTGTTCTGAAAATCATCCGTTGCTAGATGGCCTTAGGCAAGCCACTCTTGCAATACAGTCAGTAACAATACTGACTTATATTACAGGTTTGTTATAAGGATTGCAGCAACTGAAGTATGTGAAGAGCCCCGCTTATCAGATTAAGGGTCTATCCAGTTCAGCATTCTGTTGTACACAGTGGACAAAAGGCGCCTCAAGGAAGCCCATAACCAGGGTTCAAAACCGACAGCACTCCTCTGTTGTTTCGCCACCACCTGCACTTGACATTCAGAGCCAACATGTCTGTTAGTAGCTGGCGGATCTGTCTTTGAATTTGCCTTTTAAAAAGCCATGGAAGATATAAATTCAGCTATTTACTAGTACACATTTATACAGTGCCTTCGAAAGCGTTCAAAGCACGTCACACCTCACGCACTGCTTTCATCCCAAAGAGAGTTGCCAACCTCCAGGTGGGGTCTGGAGTATTCCCTGAATTCTGGAGTATTCCCTGAATTCTATTCCCTGAATTCTCTGAATTCTCCTCCTCCTCCTCCTCCTCCTTCTCCTCCTCCTCCTCCTCCTCCTCCTCTTCTTCTTCTTTTTCTCACAGACAGAATTGCTAGCAGAAGAGGAAGCAAGCTCCACAGGAGAGGCATGCAGGGAAATCGTTCATAGGATCCAAATCTTAATCCTTTGCAAGAATGTCCAACCATATATGCAATACATATTTCTAAGGTTATATCTACACATGGTTGGATATTGTCCTATCATTGCACTATATAGCAATCATTTGCAATTGGATTGGGTTGTCCACACAGTTATGAATGACTGCTATAACATAAGCGCAGTATCCAATAATGTGTGGATACAGCCTCAGTATTGGGGCGGGGGTGCCTTCCCATCACATTGACATGTTTAGTACAACAAACACCAGTGTACACACAAAGAATATGAGTACCACATGAACTGTGAATCAGTTCGTACTTTTAAAATTATGTAGGATTTTGAATGGCTCCGGGTTTGGTTTGATATTTCAGTCAATAACAGCCAGTAAAGACAGTACATTACTGGTAAACAGTAAGATTAACTTTCCCCCCAAAGATATTGATTTGCAACTAGTTATCCAGAGCCTTTTACTTCCTTGACTGCACAGTCTAGCATGTGGATAACGGAGCATTGCTTGTTCAAGACAGATCCTTGCACCTTTGCAAGGGGATCCTAATAGCAGCATGCTATTGCCAGTCTCCATAGTCAATCAAGAAACAAAACACAGCAAAACATTGACAGATGTTGTGGGGGAAAGGCAAGTAACATCCTTTATCAGCAGCAAACACATCAGGAGTGTAAGGGAATTGCTCACTGTAGGAAAACCAGAACGTCCCTTATCATTGGTGATTTAAGGCAGGGATTTGAGATGATTTGGCTGAAGAGAGATTATTCTTCCCACTCAAGGCTCATTAGGCTAGTGAGCCGTGACCCTGGAGCACAAGCAGTTACTGTGCAGCTGCAAAGCTGCTTGGCATTTCAGCTAGCCATCAAACAGCAAGGCTGTCTGATTGGGGGCATGTGAGGACAGGCACTTCTTATCCATTATTGTCACCCTCCGATAGTGATGTTAGACCACACAGCCAAGATGCTCAGACATTAGAGATTTGTATACCTTCATATTTACTGTTGGGCAGCTCCCATTTTTAGCCCCTAGGTCATCAAAAGACTCTGTTATAAATCAGACTGGTCATCATTTGGTGGAACTTTGTGTGAATTTTAATCTATGTATTCTGAATGGTTCTTTACAATATGATCCCTTTGGCCAGTACACTTATAACTCCCCGCGCGGTTGTAGTGTTGTTGATTTTGCAGTCCATTCAGCTGACCTAAGTGATCACATTGTCAATTATGTAGTTGGCAATCGATCAGAAAGTGATCATCTACCCTTGCTCCTGACTTTTAAGACTAGTTGTGAACCTGCCAAGCCCTTTTTGTCGAACCAGGATCAGGATCACACTGTCAGCAAGTATAAGAGGATTAAATGGTCTCCATCTACTGCGACCCAAATTCAGCAATGGATACATAGTGATACTGGGCAGCATTTATTAAATGATCTACTAAATGCTGAAACCCCAATGGCGGCGTTGTCAATATATAACAATATTGTTGACAGACTTGGTGACTTTGCTCAACCAATTAGTCATAGGTCCTCTAAATGCCTAAATAGCACCTGGTTTGATGTTGAATGCCTTGCTGCAAAGAAAGAGCTTCGCCATCTGTTTAAGTTGATGCGTTCAGGCCTGTTACCTTGGGTCCCTTCAGTGTACTGCGAAAAGAGAAAGGGGTACCAAATTTTGCTAGCCGGAAAAAAACATGCTTTTGCTATGGAGAAATGGTTGCAGTTATTCCAAGCATTTAATAGTAAAAACAGCAAAGCTTTCTGGTCACTAATTTCAGGACTTAATTACTCGGTTGGCGGCAACTCTGCAAGTTTAATTCATGCTCAGGCATGGTTTTTGCACTATTCTAATGTTTTTAATGTGAAGTCCCCAGGGGTTTCTATCAGAGAATCTTTTATAGCCCCTGATGTACCAGAATGGCCTCCTGTCACCTGTGATGAGATGAGAGAACATATTATTAGCTTAAAATTGGGCAAAGCCCCGGGACCCGATGGTATTCTTGCAGAGCTCCTAAGGAGTAATTCTGATTGGTGGGCCCCGTTACTCGCACACCTCTTCACGCTTATAGACAAATTTGGTATCCTCCCAGATTCGTGGCTGAATTCTATCATAATACCATTGTTTAAGAAAGGTGATTCCAGTAAACCAGAAAATTGCAGACCAATTAGTCTTTTGTCTATTATAGGAAAGCTCTATGCCAAGCATCTCCTCAAGAAATTATCTGAATGGATGGCCCTTCATAATCTCCCAGGGAAAGAGCAAATTGGATTTTTACCTAACCATTCTACAACAGATCATTGCACAGTTCTTGCATTTTGGCAGAAAAATATCTTAAGTTCCCTAGAGGAAAGTTATATGTTGCTTTTATCGACCTTCAAAGAGCATTTGACACAGTCAATAGACAGATTTTATGGGAGAAACTATGCCATATGGGCCTTGACCAACGCCTTTTGTTTTTTATTACGTAACCTCCATACATCCAATACCTGTCAAGTTAGATTCGATGAGGGGAGCCTTTTAACCCAAAAAATCCCGGTGACAAATGGCGTAAAGCAAGGCTGTGTACTGGCACCATCCTTATTTAATTTATTTATTTCAGATCTCCCTGCTTTTTTAGCTAATACTGATGGTCATGCACCTAAGCTAAGCTCTGAGAAAGTCCCTATTCTGTTATATGCGGATGACGCAGCAGTCCTATCCCTTTCAAAGATGGGTCTTAAACGTTTATTAGCTTCTTTTATCCTATTTTGTAAACGGAATTCTCTATCTATTAATTTTGATAAGACCAAGATCCTGATCTTTTCTAAGACTTGGAAGCAATCAGTTTGGAAAATTGAGGGAAGAGAAATCGAACAAGTGAAAACGTTTAAATATTTGGGGGTCTCTTTTCATTATAATTTAAAATGGATTGCACACCGTAATCAGTCCCTAACCTTGGCAAAAAATAAGATGGCTGCAATAACTCGTTTTTACTATAAGAAGGGTAACCATTTTGTTCCGGCTGCCTTACAGATTTTCCAAGCCACTGTGATCCCGCAACTTTTGTATGGAATCCCAGTTTGGATCCAGGGTTTTAATAAAGAAGTGGAGCGTCTCAGGGCAGTTTTTTTGAGACGCATCCTTGGCGTCACAAACTCTATTTGTTATTTCTCTCTGTGCGCTGAGCTGGGACTGCACACGATAGAATCTGGTGCTTGGATTACTACTATCAAATACTGGTTACGCTCTCATTTTCGATCCCCCCCAAGTAGTTTATTGGCAGCCTTACATACTGACTCAACTGTTTCTAGATGGTCTAGGCTTACCTTAAATAGGATCAGATCACTCGGGATTGATCTCGATTCCTTGTCCAATTCCAGTGAATTATATATTTTTAGGACAATCCAAAAAAGGATATGGGATAGTGATTCCCAAATAATAAAAGCCGGTGCTGAAGGTATCTGCTCCCCTCGTTTTTTAGGCCTTTCTTATCAAACAAACTCTATGGCCCAGTATTTTTTTAACTTAACTATACCCTCTCACCGTAGAGCATTTTTGTTGGCCAGATTTAATATATTCCCTTCAGCTGTTGTTAGTGGTAGATACAAGGGAATACCATGCGAAGCAAGATATTGTAGGTGTCAATGCAAAGAACCTGACACAATACAACATATTCTCTTGTACTGTCCACTTTTTACACAGCTTCGATGCAGCTTAATTAGCTCCCTTCCTCAATTTACTATTGCAATGACTACTGGAAACATAGCCCATTTATTGGATGACAAAAGCTTTGAAGTTACCACTCAAGTAGCCGAGTTCCTGGCCAAGGTCCTAAAGGAGGGAGAAAGAAGGAGGGGAACCCTCATTTAATTGTTTATTATAATATTTACCGATGAAATGTGTATTCATTCTTTTTTAGATCCATATCTAGCTGCTTTACATGTTTGTTTTGTTACTGTTAATGCCAATAAAGGTTCTGTTTTCTGTTTTCTGTTGGGCAGCTCAGGGTAGCTTTTGATCTTGCATTTAAGTGTCAAAAGTGTATTTCTGATGGAACATATGAGAGGGAGAACTTGCACATTTCCCTTTTGGACATTACATTGGAAGCACAAAGTAAGAAAACAAGAGCTGTTTCCACATCCTCCTACAGTGCTTAGGGTTGCCAGCTCCAGGCTGGGAAATACTTGGAGAATTTTGAGGTGGAGCCTGAGGAGGGTGGGGTTTGGGGAGGGGCGGGACTTAAATGCCATAGAGTCCAATTGCCAAATCTGCCATTTTCTCCAGGTGAACTGTCCTCTATCGGCTGGAGATCAGTTGTAATAACAGGAGATTTCCAGCTAGTATCTGGAAGTTGACAACCCTAACAGTGAATATCTGTAACAGCTCCTCCGATTCATCCCATTTTTTAATTTATTTAAGTGATTTTTTAAATTTATTTAAGTGAATTTGCATGTCGCCCCTCCAGAACCTGCTCGAGATGGTTCATGTGCCCTCTACCATAGCCAGTGGCATGGGAAATGGCGTCCATGCATATACATAATCCCTCTCCACTTGCTGCTGCCACCACCCCAACCCACACTCGTCACTTTTTTGTGCCAAGACCCTCCCATAGTCCTGTAAGACCCCTTTCCCCTCACTTTACCTTTTTTTCTATCAAACCATGCTATAAGATTACAGTGTGGCTCAGCAGAAAAAGGAAAGAAAGCCCCCTAAAGGGCTGAAGGGGCAGGAATGGCTTGTGGCAGTGAGTTGCCCTGCAACAGTTTGAAAGCAAAGCATAATGCCATCCTTCCTGGTAGTTGCAACAGAGGGAACGTCAACTTAGAACATTCCCTGCAGCCGCTCTGAAGATTCTGGGCTTACCAACTCTGGCTTGGGAAATTCCTGGAGATTTGAGGGCAGTGGAAACCAAAGCTAAACACTATCTACTGTAACCAAAAAAACACATTAATTTTATTATATATTGTGCCCAATTGTATTTAAAAACACAGGGCCTAAAATAAGGCTTCCTAAAAAGCACAGAAATGTTTACAAATTATTACCAACACATATACAGTTGATGTTAGTACATACAATGACCAAAATAAGACTAGACGTGTTTTGGCCCTTTAGAGGCCTTCTTCAGTGGCCATACATGCATAATTTTATGATACACATCCTGACATCCTGTAATGGCAAAGGTCAGCTTCTCCTTCCCTTCATGTGAAGTCATTTCTGCCCACCTCAATTCAGTTTTTACATTTCCCACCTCATATAACTTCCCCTGCCTGTTTCTACTAACTTACATCATTTGATAGCTTCTGTTTGTGTGCATTTTGTATGTCATACTAACCTTTTATACTAAATACTTGTGCTGGTATAACTGACTGCTGTCTGGTTAGGTTCCACTCCACTTTTGAAAACTCTCAAATTCCTTTTCAGGTTTTTCTTGTTAAAAAGAAAAATTCACTATGAAGAAAACGGCGTTGCACTTCCCTGTAACTGTTGTTCATCGAGTGGTTTTCTGGGTGGGCACACAGGGGACTGCACAGGCGCAAACCGGCTGCGGAGATTAGACTTGTAAGCTTCTGGAAAGATTGGCTCCGTGGGGCACTCCCCCTCCCCTCCGCCTCACGTCCAAGTCGGAGAATTTTCCTGCCCAAATGGCCGCATGATAGGGGGGGAGGGAGCACTCCTCCTTCAGTTCTCACTCCGCTGTGGAGTAAAAAACGGTCTTATATAAAGCAGTCCATAGTGAGGAAAGGAGGGAGGGATGCGTGTCTGCACAGAAGACAGTTGATGAACAACAGTTACAGGTAAGTGCAACTCTGTTTTCATCTTCATGGCTTCTGTGTACTATTCCACATGGAATAGTAGCAAGCTCACTTACCAAGGAGGTGGGTGTGTGACTGCTCAGCAAAACAATGATTGAAGTACTGCTCTCCCAACAGCTGCCTCGTTCCTGGAGTCCACATCCATGAAGTAGTGTCTGATGAACATGGAACGAGTCAACCAGGTCGCTGCTCTGCAGATGTCCCGAAGATCAACGTTGGAACTGAATGTGACTGAGAAAGCTTGTGCTCTAGTAGAACGCGCTTTGACCTGGACGGGGAACTCTACCTTTGCCCTGTCGTACGCTAGCCTGATAGCAAAGGTCACCCACCTAGAAAGGGATTGAGCTGAATCTACCTTCCCTTTATTTGGCCCCCTGAAGCATACAGAGAGGTTATTGTCCCTTCTGAATGATGCTATACAGTGTAAATAAAACAATAACACTCTATGACGGTCTAATGAGTGTAATGCTTTTTCAGCAGTAGATTTTGGTTGTGGAGGAAAAAATTGGCAGTATTGTGTCCTGTGAAATGTGGAATTTGGATACCGCTTTTGGGAGAAAATCCAAACTTGGACGAAGGACAACCTTATCTCCATGAAATTTTGTGACTGGAGGTTCATGCTGGAGAGCATGCAGATCACCAACTCTGCCAAGGTGATAGCTACAAGAAAGGCAGTTTTGCACAATAAGTGAGAGAGGTCACAGAAGACTAGTGATTTGAAGGGTCGATACATAAGTTGAGACAACACCAAAGACAGACTCCACTGGGGTGAGGGAGGTTTGACAGGGCGATACAAATTATTTAGGCCCTTTAAAAACTTCTTTGAATGAGGATTGGAAAATAATGATGCAGAGTTGATACCACCCACATGGAATGCTGCTATAGCAGCCAAATGCACTTTAATGGAAGAATCTGAAAGGCCAGAGTCAATAGATAGACAAAAATTTGACAACAAATGACAGTCAGGGTTAACATGTTTCTGAGATGCCCATACAGTAAAATGGTGCCATTTGGCAGCATAGGACTTCCTAGTAGCTGGTTTCTGGGAACACAACAGTACATCAGTTACCCTATCAGACCAAAGATTTAAGGTTGGATGCACCATGCCGTGAGATGGGGTCAATCCATGTCGTCATGGTGGAGAGGCCCTATCTCTAGCAAATCCTCATAAGGAGGAAGAGGCACGAAATTCCCCTTGGCTAGACTCCAGAGTGTGGAGAAACAGATCATTCTGGCCCAATAAGGGGCTATTAGAATACAGTTTGCTCTCTCCGCTTTTACCTATGCTATGACTCTGTTCAACAGGGGGAAAGGTGGAAATGCGTACAGGAAAACACCCCACCACCACCACTCCATTTGAATTGGAACGTGTTTCCCATTGAGCACTTGCTACTTTAGCCCTGGAACAAAAATGAAGGCACGGTATTGTATGTCACTGCAAACAGGTCTATTTTGGGGTGTCTCCACAATTGGAAAATAGGTGTTAGGTATCTGATGTTCAGGGTTCACTTGTGTTGATTGTACAATTCCCTGCTTAGTGCATCTGCTACAATATTGTCCTGGCCCACTATGTGACTGCTGTGATTGCATAGTTTGGGGCTGGGTGGTCCAATGCCAAATATGACAGGCCTCTTCACATAGGGCTATGGATCCTGTGCCCCCTTGTTTGGAGATATAAAATTTTACCATCATGTTGTCTGTGGCGATCAATAGTGACTTTCCATGACCAGGGCTGAAAAAGAAATGAGAGCAAATTTGACAACCCTGAGCTCTAATAAATTGATATGAAGCTTGGCTTCAGCAGACAACCAAGAACCCATTGCATGAAACCCATTACCGTGAGCCCTCCAACCTGATAAAGAGGCATCTGTGAATAGCTGTAAATCATGGCGTTGAAACCCTAACTGGACACCTTGCAACAAATTGTGTTCTCTAGACCACCAGGCCAAGGTTTTAATAACTGATCTGGATATAGATAACTTCACCCATTGGGAATCTACATTAGTGCTAAATTTACACAAAAACCAATTTTGAAGAGGACTCACGTGCAATCCAGGGGAAGCCATGAGACCCAGCAATTTCTGAATATAGATGGCTTTTTAGAATCTGTTAATGGAAAATCCATGAACCCAGAGTTTGACTAGCTCATATTCTCTGTAATGGCAGTTATGCCCTGCCAGAAACAGAGTCCAACAGCTCATTCCTCAACTTTGTGGCGGCCAGTGAGGCATAGTCAAGGCACCACCTCCAAAGCAGTTTCCTGGACGCCAAAAGGCTAAAAAAGCCTTTTTTAAAAAAATTTTGGGGAAAATGGGGCATTTCCCCCCATTGTAAACAGTGAGGCTTCACCAGGAAAAACCTGGCACAGCAGCGTTGTTGGTGGAGGGGGCATTTGCAGGCTGGAGGGGCTTAGGAAGCTGACTAATGTCCCGGGAACAAATCCCCATGCCGGTGCCGCATTTTTCTTCCGGGATTTAGGTCCCAGAGAGACTGCGGGGGTGAGGCAGCAGCATGCAGCTCCACGGTGCCCAGGTGCTGACAGAACTGCCCCGCTGCCAGCGTAAGTGCCTCTTATCACAGAATAAGAGAGCACTTACACTGGCAGCGGGGTCACACCATCTCCAAAGAACTTTCATCCCATTTGTCAGGAATCTGCTGCCAATATGCCCCAATGAATTCTATATCCTGTGTGGGTTGCAATTTGGACTTTTCATAATTAATCATTAGCCCCAGATTCTCTAAGGAGTGAATTGCTAGTGCGTTCTGATCCAATAGGGCATTATATGATCTTCCCAGTCATAACCAGTCATCTAGATAAGGAAAAATAGAGCACCCTTGCAGGATCAAGTAGGCCATCACTGCAGAAAGGCATTTCATAAATACTCTAGGTGCTGTCGCCAAGCTAAAAGGCATAACCATGTACTCATAATGATGGTTACAAATAAACCATAAAAATCTCCTACACTTTTCATGTATAGCAATGTGAAAGTACGCGTCCTTAAGGTCAAGGACTACAAATAACATGTCTTGCTCCAGTAATGGAATTATATCATTCAAGGAAAGCATCTTGAACTTTTCAATCTCAAGATATTTGTTTAACTCCCTAAGGTCCAAGATTGGCCTCTTACCACCTCCTTTTTTTGTCAATTAAAAAATACCTAGAATAGAATCCGTTACTGGCATCCGAGTGAGGCACTTCTCTAAAGGCCCCTTTCTTCAGCAACTCTGAAGTTTCTTGCTGTAAGGAAGGCAAGGAGGCAAGGAGTTAAATTCAAGAAAATAGCCTTATTATACCAGTTGAGTATCCCTTATCCAGAATGCTTGGAACCAGAAATGTTCCGTATTTCAGATCTTTGAAATAGTTTGGAATATTTGCATATACATAAGATATCTTGAGGATGGGACCCAAGTCTAAACACAAAATACATTTATGTTTTATATGCACTTTATACACATAGCCTGAATGTAATTTAAAACAATATTTTTTAATAATTTTGTGTACATTGAGAGACTTGGCGCACTGCAGAGGGCCTGTGAGTAATGCCTGCATGTCAGCTCAAAACTTCCAGTTTTGGGGTCATTCTGGTTTTTGGATGAGGGATACTTAACCTGAGATAAGAACCCAGGAGTCTTGAGTAATGGACTCCCATTCAGAAACAAACTAACATAACCTGTTACCAAACCTAGGCGTCTCCTGTAGTCAAGTGAGAGACTTGCCCTTTGGAGGGTTATCTGTCAGAGATTGAGCCCCTTTCCTAGTCTTATCTCTTGGTTGGAACCTTTTTTCCCTGCTGTGGAGGGGGAAAGGAAGAGCAGTACTGGGTTTGGTGTTGATAAGGAGGGGTCTGGTACCTATATGGCCTCTGGAACTGATGCCCATGCCTTGGAAAATATCTTTGTTTATAGTGACCAGATGACTGTCCAGTGATCTTGCAGTAAGTCTGTTCTTTCTGATCCTGTCTAATACAGAATCAGTCTGATCACTAAAAAGGGTTTTGCCTTCAAAAGGCAGATCTTCCACTCTCGCCCTTGTGTCAGATGGAAGGGCTAAGGCCCTCAACCAAGAGTGTCTTCTAAAAACAATAGATGAAGCCATTGCTCTGCTGCAACTATCAGCAACATGGCGAGATGCATTTTGTTACTGCTTGTCTAAATGCGTACCCTCCGCCTGAAGGACTTTTGCTAGTGGCTTCTTTTCTTCATTCAGGGAGTCTATGTACTGCATCATATGGTCTCATAAAAAGACTTGCTATCTGCCCATAATGGCCATGAAATTAGGAATTCTTAAGCCAAGTGCTTCTGATGAGTAGATTTTTCAAACCAGAGAGTTTCCATGGTACACCATAGGAGAAGTGATTTTCTAGAGCATCCACTTTCTTCAGCCACTCTGGGGCTTCCATTACTCCTCCAAAGCTGCCATTTCCTCCAGGGAACTGATCTCTTTAGCCTGTTGTTCAATCGTAATTCTGGGAGAACTTCAGGCTCCACCTTGAGGTTGGAAACCCTAGAATACTCCCATTCTAACCAGAGAAAAACAGGTTTTTTTCTGGCTTTAAAAGGAAAGTCCCAGAAATGCCACAAGCCATACTTGGAATTAGCATGACATTATGTGGGCATTTCCCTTTAATGCAGGGGTTATCTATGCACAGAGTAATTTGCATGTGGAAGCAACCTAAGAGTGAAGACAGATGTTCATAATGTCAGCAGTAAGTTTGCTTTGGAAGCTCATTCACCACATATTAATACCTATATAACATTCTTTTAAGCATAAGGTTTAGGGGAGAACCTGTTCTTCTAGTTTAGAGAAGAAACTGGATTTCCACAGGGCTGATTGCTTGGCCTTTATGGCAGTCATAAAAGAACTCCTTCCCTGCTTCTCAGACCTAATTTTGTACAGTGCTGATTGGTTCTCTTTCACCCTTGTGTTACTCAGGATGATACTTCCATTTCCACCATCAGAGGCAATTTAAGGGGGAAATGATGCAAGAATACAGATGTTAAAGATGGTAAACCTGCTGAGTTCTTGGAGAAAGCACAATAAAAATAAAGTGGGCAGTCTTTTCGAAGCACAGGGACACTTTCAATCAGTGCTGGAGGTGTATATGTGTTAAGGGGTTAGAGTGGGGGGCAGGATTTGTTTTGCAACTGAAAAACATGGGCTTGCTCTGCTTAGAAGGTTTTCAGAATTTGTTTCTCAATTCCGCCTCTCCTCACAGATCCACTTCTATTTTTGCTTTCCTTTTTCTTCTGTTGCCATTCTCTTCATCATGTTCCACACTCCTTTTGTTTTCCTTTTCTTCCTCAACCCTCTTCATTTTTTCCCCTCTGTCCTTACACTTCTGGTTCCTGAGGGTCAAATGATATGGCCATTATCCTTATTTTTTAATTTGTAAGTGTTGGGGACAATGGGTCTAAGGAGCTGAGCTGTCTATGCCAACATGTACTCAAGACTCCAATACTTCATGTTATTTCAGTTCATAGGCAAAGGATCGGGATTGTGTATAATATACCCGAGTATTTCCTTCAGGGATCTACAGGTTGATTTGAATGTTGGGTTACATCTTCACAATGTATACACACACCCATGTGATTGGGGACCCTGAGTTTCGAGAGGTCTAGATCAGAGAGTCTTCTATGTGTTTCTTCTGACATCAAACCAAACCATTGCCTGAATATTGGATGAGGGAACAGCACAGAAGTTAGACTGTTGTACAGTGGCAGAATACTTGCTTTGTATGCAGAAGGTTCCAGTTTCAATCCCCAGCATCTATAGTTGGGGTCGCCAGGCCCCTCTTCGCCACCGGCGGGAGATTTTTGGGGCGGAGCCTGAGGAGGGCGGGGTTTGGGGATGGGAGGGACTTCAATGCCATAGAGTTCAATTGCCAAAGCTGCCATTTTTCTCCAGGTGATCTGATCTCTATCAGCTGGAGATCAGTTGAATTAGCAGGAGATCTCCTACTACCTGGCACTTGGCAACCCTATCTATAGATAAAAGCATCAAGATTAGTAAGTGATGTGAACTACCTCAGCCTGAGACTCTGGAGAGCTGCTGCCAGTAAGTTAGGGTGGCTGGTAGCCATCAGGAGTCCGGGGGATGGAAGGCGCTACATCACTTCTGTGGAAAACCACAGCATTTCTGCTGATTCCTAAAGTGATGTGACATCATGTCGTTTTCCCCAGGAAATGATGTAATACCAATGACCATTTTTATTTTTTCCCCTCCTGCCAGCTGCCAGAGTTGCAGTGGGCAATAGAAGCTAGGGGCAAGAGATATCCTGCTCCTGAGGGCACATGACATGTCTAGTCAGAGTAGACAATACTGACCTTGACCTTTTCTGCACAGTAAAGTTACTCCTGATTTTCTTGGGAGTCGATTTACAAGCATTGGGATTGGTTTGGGCAGGATTCTTCTGCATTTTTACTGCTGTGGAGTCAGTTAATTTTCTTCCACTCGCGGCTTAAATAATGAGGATTTTCAAGGGTGGGTAATGTTATCATTGGTGTCATTATCGGTGGCGTCAGAACACCCCCTGTATTATTTTTTTAATGGTCCTAAAATATTGACATTATGCAGCCGTGCTACAATGATACTTTAAGCAGGTTCTCTGAATACCCAGCTTTCATGTTTTTTAAAAAAGTAACTCTCTATCCCCTTCCTTCAGGGAGATATGGAGAGAGGGAGTGGTTTAATGATGATGACAGTTCAATAATTGAAAAGTGGGCTGGAGGTGGGTATGACAAAGAAAACCAATAGAAACATTACAAACTTGGAAAAAGCCGATTCAAAGTCGGCTTCCAGAAGAAACATCAGGGTAAAAGTGGCATCAAAAGAACCAGGGAAAAATCGAGGGGGCGGAGGGAGGAAAATTAAAAGCAGAAATCAGGGAATAAATCGAAGCAGTACAGGGCCAGAGCCAATGGAGGAAAAATCCATCTGGAAAAGCTCCTTGATAGATCAATTGTCTGACTCCTTAGAAGGTAGCTTCATTTGTTTATTTGTCTTGATTCCCTTCCCATGTACTGAGAAAGCTCAAGCCTTCTATGGGGCCTTCAAGGAATAAAGATTCCTCAAAGAAAAAAAATCCCTTTGGATAGGCAAACCAACAGGGGCTTTGGCACAGCAAAGTAGAAAAGATCTTTTGTTACTGTGTGGTTGACAAAGCCATCGTCCTTGTCTGTTCCTCTCTCACCCTGAGCTCCAGCTTGCTGCCCCGGGCACTCATGCTCTTCCCTTCCTAATTCCAATTCCCTGTGCTTCTCCCGTCTTATTCCCCACCCCCAGGTTCCAGACTGGCTTCCTTGTTATAATGTGTACTAAAATCTATCTCATCTCTCCCCTAGTTTGTGCTGCACTTCCTTGATTTTCTGAGCCTATGCCAGCCTCTGCTGTGGGAAATGTTGGCAGTGAAGCCTGAGTAAGAGATAATGACTTTCCAGACTTGATTCCACTTGTTAAAGCTGCCCATAATCTTAGTTTGGCCAAATTGATATTATGGGCTTCTGTGGGAAACAAACACCTTGAAGAATGAAAAGGCTGTTTTTCTTAACCTCTTCCTCTGGTTTTATAATATTGGTGAACCCACAATGGGTAAAGAATTTATCTGATCTGTTTATGCAAATCTATAATCAGCGAAAAGGCATTTCCTTGTATAGATAAGAGTCAAACTAAGCATTACTTAGAACGTAAACTCTGGTGGTTTAGGCCAGTGGTCTATTTAGTCCAGCATCCTGTTTCACACAACAGTCAACCAGTTGCCCTGGAGGGTCAACAGACAGGGCATAGAGGACAAAGCCTTCTCATATTCCTGCCTCCAAGTACTAGTGCTCAGGAGTTAGCTGCCTCTGAATATGGAGGTTCCCTTCAGTCACTCGAGCTAGGAGCCACTGATGAACTATGAATCTGCCAAATTCCCTCTGAAAGCCATCTAGGATTGTGGCCATGACTACGTCCACTGGCAGTGAATTTTACAATGTAATTACTCACTAAATAAATATTTCCTATTGTCTGTCCTGTACTTATTGCCTGTCCATGATAGAATCTGCAGGTTTATTCCCCTTCTCTTATGCCATTTTCTCAGTTTTTATCCAGGCCCTGCAAACAAATAAAAACAACAGGTATCTCTTTTTTTCACCCATGGAACAAACAGTAGCTGGAGAAGTTGATTTCAATTCGGAAACGGCAGGAGGGAAGTAACTACCCACTCTCTCAGCATAACTTGCTCCATTTAAATGTAGAGCTCTCTGTGGTTGCTTTAAGATTATTTAAAAAAAATGGGAGATCCAGTCTTCGATCTCATGTGTAAGGTATAGCTGGGACTATCTATAAGGAAATGCCATTTTGCCAATTATAAATTTGCATAAACAAACCAACTACATTCTTGGCCCGTTGTGTGTTCGCTGATACCATAAAACCAGAGGAAGAGGTTAACGAGAACACTCTTTGCATTCTTCATAGTAGTTTCCCATTGAATTCCAAAAGTTCTTAAGAAGAGGACAAAGCCACCCATCATAGATATATCTTTTCTGACGCATGTTGCCCCAAGAGACTTCTCAACAGGAAAAGTGCATTTGAGCATGATAGGAACAGTACAATTCATTACATGAATCACCAGTTTGGGCATGATAAAGTTTGTTGCTCATTATCAGAAGACTCCATGCCTACAAGATCAATGGTTCAATTTCCAGCCAAAATGACCATTATTCTTACTTGGAGTTCTATCACAGAGAGGGTATTTTTCCATGGGGCTAATGAGATAGGTTTTGTCTGCCTGGCAGCCTGATTCCCAAGGGTGTTCTTTGTCATTTTATATGCTAGGCTGTGCAGAGTAGTAGTAACCATCAGTGCATATGTCATTTTGGGACAATATGATAGATGTGACATTATGGGAGAGAGAGGTCTGTTTGTCATTACTTGCTGATTTATGTCAGCTGAGTGGAAGTCCTCACATTTTTCCATAATAATGCAGAAGTCTAAACTTTAATAGAAATATTTTTTTGTGGAGGGCCACCAGCAGTTACTGGGATAGAATCTGCACTCAAGATGTACAGTGACTTGTGAAGCAGAAATTAATTTAACGAGACCAGTAAAATTGATTGTGCACCATGATATTATTAATGGACTTCTAAAACTGAAAACCAAAAACTGACTTTTGGCATCAGTGCCAGAGCTTTCAAAACTATTTTGGATAAGATCTGAATCTTTTGGTTCCAAATCCCCAAACTTATTCTCAGGACTGGCATGACCAGCCCAGCCACATTCTGACCAGCCAATACAGAGTGCGATGGTGGTGAGGTTATCCAACTC
Organism: Euleptes europaea; assembly: GCF_029931775.1. NCBI lineage: Eukaryota > Metazoa > Chordata > Lepidosauria > Squamata > Sphaerodactylidae > Euleptes > Euleptes europaea. The sequence continues at coordinate 128,975,251 of NC_079312.1, read as the reverse complement.
TTGAGGATTCATTTGGGATTTTTAAAGTTTCACAAAACCTGGAGCTGTCGCAAGATTGAGAACCATGACCCAGGACATTTCCGCACCATTGACTTACAGCATATTACAGCATATTATCCTCATGCTCAACCTGCTATGGATTCCAAATTTCTGTCCACATTTCACCACTTTCTCTGTTGTATACATTCTTCTCAAGAACATTTTTCCTCGTCTGCACCTTAGGAAAAGGAAGATGTTGCGCAGGGGAGTGTTGCGCCAATCATGACGTCACGAATGCTGAAGACACTCCCACTCTTCCCCTCCTTTTTTGTTTGTTTTTGTGCATGCGCTCTAGCATTGGTGCAATGGTGTGATTCGCTGCCATCTCACCAGGTTACTTTTTGGGTTCTTTCCATTTGCTATTTTTGTGTGCTTCTTGTGTTCGTACGCCATTTTGTACAATCACAGAGCTGCCGTCCTGTCGGGGTTTACAATGCTCTAGCATTCATTTGCTAGTAAAAATTCAACAACAAAACATGAACAGCAGGGGGAACAGGAGGAAGAAGGGAACCCTGTCCATGCGATTGTGTAGTATGGGAACCATTTCAAAGAAGGCTGAACTGGCCGCCGCCGCGGGGAGATGTCGCTGGCTCGCAGCTTGGGATGCAGCATTGGTAGTTCATTCTACTAATTAAAAGGTCCCCGCAGCCTCCTCTGATTGCTCGCTTAGGGTTGCCAACCGCCAGGTACTAGCTGGAGATCTCCTGCTATTATGACTGATCTCCAGCCAATAGAGATTAGTTCACCTGGAGAAAATGGCCGCTTTGGCAATTGGACTCTATGGCATTGAAGTCCCTCCCCTCCCCAAATCCCACCCTCCTCAGGCTCTGCCCCCAAATCCTCCCACCAATAGCAAAAAGGGACCTGGCAACCCTATGCTCTCTCTCTCACTCACTGGCCCCCTCCTTCCCTGCTTCACACACGTGCTGCCCTTCTTGGCGATCCTCGCCACCACTTTAAGGGGTAGAGAAGAAGAGAAGCAGAGACATTTGGGACCTGGGAGCAGAGCAGGAAGCCATGCATGCATGTTTGCTTTCATAAGCAGGGACCTGTCTTTCCCCTGCCGCCCACCTCATGGGGCCTAAAAGCCTAGTTACAAAGTACACTTAAAGGAAATGAGATGTTAGGGGAAAGTTAAATTGGGACACCACATACATCAGCAGGGTTAGTTCAATGTTCCAACGTTCCTTCGGTAGTCCAAATGCAGATCATAAAAAAGCAAAGCAAAGAAAAAGATTGGTGGAAGGAGAGGGGAGGGGAGGGAGGATGGGAAGAGACAGGCAATGCAGTGGGTGTTGCCAATGGACTGGTGGAGAAAGGAAGCATCTACAGCTTGTCCACACCCTGAGGATGATCATCTTTGAAATGGAGTAAAGAAATACACCGTCATATAAGTGTTTGTCAAAAACACGATGATTAAACACTTGGAAAACATTTCTGAGACCAAACCGGGGGGCGGGGGAATGGTGCGGACACAAAAGGTAAGATGTTTCATTAAAATTACAAATAGTCCGTGTGGAAACATCTCCAGAAACAGAAGAAATCTTGATTGGAAATGCAGAACTAGAGAAATTTTTCTCCCCGCCTACTCCACTTGCATAAACTATTTTTGGCATAGTTGTGGTCTATATGAGGGCAGAATTGCTTTTTATTTTTTATTATTATTACAGAATCTTGTATGTATTAATTAATTATCACAATGAACTCCACAGATTCAGCATAGCATAGGGAGCATGAGAAACCTGTGAATTAGGAAGTCAAATTTCATATAAGTCATGAAATTGTTGACTTGGTTCAACCATAATACCAAACTAGGGTTTACAGTCAACACGATTTGGGTTCTAGATGTACAGGCAAGCCATTATATATGCTCCTTGCCTCCTCGGCCACCTCCCAACAGAATCCTGGATACTCTCACAAATAGCTCATGCATGCCTGAACGCAGCATATACTGTATGGGCTGCCTGGTTGGCCAGTGTGAACAGACTGCTGGACTTGATGGGCCTTGGTCTGATCCAGCATGGCTTTTCTTATGTTCTTATGCCCTGTTACTATTGGTCAGCTGCAACAGTGAAGCAGGGAAGCAGAAAGGTCATCTTTTCAGAGATCTTTGGGTTGCTCTGAGATGTCTGAGGTTATGTTTTGCTGTGATCTTTTTCCATTTCAGATTAGCTGTGTCCTCCCATTTACCCCAATATATGCTTTGGGGGATTTTTTAAAATCGTGATGGATAAAGAATACAGCTTGCAGAAGATCACTGATTGGATTGTCAGATGGTAATTTTCTTAGCTTAAAAGTATCTGAAGAAGTGAGCTGTAGTTTACGTAAGCTCATACCCTTCCAATTTTGTTACAGTGCATTCCTAGGGAGAGTTACTCCAGTCTAAGCCCATTGAGTAACTCTCCTTAGGAACGCACTGTTAGTCTTTAAGGTTCTACTGGACTCTTGCTCTTAACTTAAAAGTGTAGGTGTGTGGAGGTGGAGGTGGGAGAAAGGAGTACTTGGGGAAACAGCCAGATCAGTTTTTTTTTTTTTTTTGCTTACTCTAGATCACTGGTTCCCAACCAGGGGTCCGTGGACCCCCAGGGGTCCGCGAGAACTAAATTAAGGCCCGCGAAACAAAGTTATAAACCCATAATAAATTAATATTTTCAATTAAAAGTTCTGTATTATAAAATATATATATTCAAATATTATTCTAAGTTTAATGTTTAACTAACAGTTATGATTAAAGTTTATTTTCAAATTCTCGGAATTTTTATTTTGAACCTTAGGGTCCCTGAACCGAACAAAAAAGTCCTAGTGGTCCCTGGTCAAAAAAAGGTTGGGAACCACTGCTCTAGATTCCCTTCTCTGCGGTCTGACAGCCTCCAAAGGTTGCTTTAGATGCAACACCAAACCACAATTTGGCCAAAGTGTGGTTTTCAAATCAGCTTTAAACCATAGTTTCAGATTCTGGTTTGTCAGCTGGAGTATAACTCTGCTTTCCCAAACCATGACTTGGTGTTAGGTCTGAACCATGCCATTCTGAATGTCTCAGCCCTATTTCACAGGAATGCTTGTATGGATTAGTGAAGCACTTAAGGAAAGTGCTGGGTAGATACCAAGAAGTATAATTTTCAGAATGTAGATTCTGGAATTTCTTCAGATCCTCAACTTTGGAAGACATTTTGTTTCAGGCTTACTTTCAACCAGACGTATCAGTGGTGGGAGCAGCTTCCATCTGCAGTTCCTTCAAATCCTTGTGATATACTCAGAAGAATTTACAACAAGCACACATCCTGCTTCTCCCCGTGATGCACTTGCCATAAACACAGAATGGGCCATCACTCATCCGCCAGCCAGCTGTTCTTCACAGGCCACAGAGTGTGAACCAGTGCCCTAAGGTGTGCATTATATGCCATCTGCTAATTTAATAAATTATTGCCGCACATGCCATAGATATTAGCTGCAGCATTGCTCACAAAGCTACATGTTTTGAACTGAGGTCGTGAGAAAGCAGTAGACTCTGCCACGAACACTCAACAGCAGGCAACGTGGTAAGAGACTGGCCACTAGAGGGAGATCTTTCCATGGATATTGTCAGTCTGGCATCAGTTATACTTGACTGACGGGGCGCTTGAGAAAATAGTGGCAGACTTCACGGAAGCTTAGAAGGGTGTAACTCTGTTTAGGATAGCACTGCTACTGTACTAAACCTGTGCTTATGATTCATTCAGCTAAAAATATCCATTGGTACACTGCAGCATTTGGGTCTTCTTGGTGTGGTTAAAGACCTGGTGTTAATATTGTCCACTGTTCTGTTTAGGCAACATCTATGGTTGGATGCCAGTTATCATTTCCATGGGCACAAAGACTTCCACTGCAGAGCATGATTTTCTGTCTTCCCTAGGAGGCTGAAATGCTGGATTTCGGGGGGCGGGGGTTCAGGCTTCAGTTGTGGGGGGGGAATCACATCCAGCAAGCAGAAGTCCTTTTACTGCCAAAACCCTGTTCAGGATCCGAGACACATACTGTGTTTGAATAAAGATGTGTATGTGGGGAGTCAAAATTATGCCTCTGGCCCTCTCCTGCTCAGCATGCATCCAATAGAACATCAAAAATTACACATGTGCAAAATCTATATGTGTAGACTTGCTCACACAATCTGCAGCCAACATTTTTGCAGGGTACAGACTGTGCATACAGAGCCTATGTACAATCTGTACATTCAGAAAGTACCTGTGGTTGCGGAGTTGCTTGTTCAAAAGGTTTTGTTAATAAATTCTATTAGGTCAGGGTAGTGCCTGGGGGTCCAAATACCACCACCCCACCCTCAAACAAGTGTGCACTTATTCCATATACTCTGTCTGAATACAGCTCATATGTTTTGAAAATGCCCCTAACATTGCACAATTTTTGGTGAGAAGTAGAATCTAGGATCAGTGTTCCTCAGCAAATTTTTAATTCAGTATTTTCATTATAGACTTAGGGTTGCCAGGTCCCTCTTCTCCACTGGTGGGAGGTTTTTGGGGCGGAGGCTGAGGAGGGCGGAGTTTGGGGAGGGGAGGGACGTCAGTGCCATAGAGTCCAATTGCCAAAGCAGACATTTTCTCCAGGGGAACTGATCTCTGTCAGCTGGAGATCAGTTGTAATAGCGGGAGATCTCCAGCTATTACCTGGAGGTTGGCAACCCTATATAGACTACATGTTTCAGGTGCGCCAAAACCATCTAAGGCTTTAGAACCATGGAACTGCTTTAGTAACTAAAAGGATTGTTTTAAAATAACTCAAGTTGCACATTTGATTTGACCATCAGTAGACCTGTGACATACTTGACCCTTGTGCTTGAAACAATAATCACTTTCATCAAGGAGGATACTCCCGAGTCCTTCACATTCTATAGTGCATACTTTTAAAAAAAACCACCTCTTAAAACATTAACACACCCGTTTGGGTCACCTGCTGACTGCAGTAACTTGTTCATAGTTCTATGCCCTCTCTTTCTTTTTCTTTGTTTCCACTTCATTTTTCATCTCTCTGTCATATATGGACTCTGATCCGCAGAACTCTTCTTCTTCTTCTTCTTGTCTTTGTAGACTCTTTAGGGATGCTTTCCTTTCAGCCATCATTTGTATTCAACAAAACCAACCAAAATAGGAATGGTAAGAACAAACGGGACCCACGAGAACTCTTGGGGGACCAAAAAACCCAGCCTCCTGCCATCCTCCCCTCACCATGCTTTGTCCATACCTCCTGTTAGCTTGAGTCAGCTACCCACAAGCAAAGGGGAGGCTGCCTTAAGGTAAAGCCCACAGGAGGCTTGTTTCTTTAAGAAAGGGATGGCTATTCTTTATTGATAAAGAAGTCCATACTGCAATAGGAAAGGCAGGTTGGGCATTTTAACTAGCTGTCTAACTAGGACAGAGAGCCCATGTTGCTGTCTTCGAGGAACAGAAAGAAGAGGTGGCTGGAAGGAAAGAAGTCCCTGAGATCAGCAACCTAGACAACAATGGGATAGCATCAGAGCAGGCAAGAGGGAAGCATACAAAAGGAGCTGGCTTGTTCATCTTGCTTTTTCTACCTCTCCCCCTCTTGTAGCAAGCACATTGCATTAGTCCTTCTCTTCCAACATTCCCTACCCTTGTCTGTGTCCCCTCCTCCATGTTTGCTCTAGCTTCCCTTTGCCTTATTGGCCCCATTTCCCCTCTCCTTGCTACATACTTCTCACTTCCTGCCTCTTCCCCACCTACCTTTACTGCTTAGTTCTCCCCTCACCTGGTGGCTTCCCTCCCTCCCATCCCCTCTCAGCTCCTTCATCTCCCCCCTCCTCCTTTTCTATCCCCTATTTCTGACTTAGGGTTGCCAGGTCCCTCTTCACCACTGGCGGGAGGTTTTTGGGGCGGAGCCTGAGGAGGGCTGGGTTTGGGGAGGGGAGGGACTTCAATGCCATAGAGTCCAGTTGCCAAAGAGGACATTTTCTCCAGGTGAACTGATCTCTGTCGGCTGGAGATCAGTTGTAATAGCAGGAGATCTCCAGCTAGTACCTGGAGGTTGGCAAGCCTACCCTTCTGCCTGGCACAAATTCCCCCTTCATTTTCCCTTGTTGGCTTTAACAGAGGTTTAACGTTCCATCTGCGACAACTAGGGTGATGAAGTCCAGGAGGGGGGAGAAAGAAAAATGTGTGGGAAAACCTATCTGTGAGTTTGGAGAACATTCAGCCTCCCATTTGTTTGTTTGTTTAACATAAGACAATCTGCAGCATTAGGTAATGATCATTCCAATGTATACAGACAGACCACATTTTGAAGAATACTATGTTTGTGTTCATATAAATAGTTTTATATCATATCTATGATGTTTACTAAGGGAAATTCCTAGAGTGTTGCTGATGCCATGACATCACTTATTAGAAGCGCTATATAAGAATTAAAATTATTTAAAAACCATTAACCATTAGCACAATGGGTTGAATAGGTGATACTTGCACACAATTTATGTGGGAGACATATACAGCCCCGCATAAAAACCTAAGACAATCCTACCAGATGTTGGTGTAATTGGTAATATATACAACCTATTACATGCCTGGTCTGTTGTATATTACCTGTATATGTACCGTAAATATATTTGTAATGTGTGTGCATGTTTTATATATGATTTAAATAGACCACTGAGGAAGGCCATATAGGCCGAAACGCGTTTGGCTTGTGGTGACAGACATCAACCTTAAGAAATGCCATTGTGCTATTTTAACAGTTTTTAAATCATTTTAATTCTTATATAGCGCTTCTAATAAATTATATATTTTCATTATACACACACACACACACACACACACACACTCTACTTTTCCACAGTTTCCCCCCGCCCCAATGTTTTCAGGGGTTATTAGCAGAGAGCTGGCAACTCTGCATACTGCAAATGAAAAACGGAAAGGGATGAGGGGTTTTCTGGGCATGTTATGACATCTCCTATGATTGAATTTCAAGGGATTGCCCACTTATTTCAAATCCCGTGGAAAACCTTTTCAGTTCGGATAGGGATTAAGGTCACCGCTAACTAGAGCTGCTGACTCTGGTTTGGGAAATTCCTGGAGATGTGGAGATGGTGGCTAGAGAGGGTAGAATGTAGGGAGGAAGCTCACCAGGCAGGAATCCTGGGCAGGGGGCAGGGACATGATAGGGATACCATCAGGGGATGCACTCCATTAATGGTTTGGAGAACAACCCGATTTAAAGCCGTTTCATCCAGCATCACCTGCATCTTGTCTGGATTTAGCCTTCAGTTTGTCCTCCCTCAGCCACTCGACCAACACATTCAGACGCTGGGCCAGGACAGGGACCGTCAGAGGCTTATTTCGAGCACTGAGTGTCATCAGGATACTGGTGGCACCCCACTCCATGAGGCAACAAAGCTGTGAGCTGAGCTGACAGATGTTGTCATGGTTCTAATGTCCATCTGGATTACATGCTCCTTTTTTCTACCTTTTGTGCAGATGCCTCTCTAATCTGCTTTGTCAGTTCTTTATGCCAGAGGTCCCCAAACCACATTCCTTTGCAATTGCTGGAATACCACTTATTTTCTTCACTGTAAGGATACCTTCATACATCACCTACCCAATACTAATACCAAAACCTTTAATGGCATAAAAATTTAAATTAAACAATAAAAATATATTACATGTAGATCAAATTATGTTACAATCGTAAACAGTATTCATCCCTGAGTTTTGTCACGTCGTACTTTTATGACACTCTTGAAAGAATCTGGCCACTTTTGCAATTATGATGTAAGAGCAATTATTCGAGAGAAAAGACACTTTTACAGAATCAGATAATCCAGTCTTATTTACCAAGATGGGTGTTAAAAATTTCGATTGAATTTCATCATAGCAGGAGCAATAGAAGTGTGTGTGTGTGTTAAGTGCCGTCAAGTCGCTTCCGACTCATGGCAACCCTATGAATGAAATTCCTCCAAAATGTTGTATCTTTGACAGCCTTGCTCAGATCTTGCAAATGGAAGGCTGTGGCTTCCTTTATTGAGTCAATCCATCTCTAGATGGGTCTTCCTCTTTTCCTGCTGCCCTCAACTTTTCCTAGCATTACTGTCTTTTCCAGTAACTCTTGTCATCTCATGACATGACCAAAATACGATAGCCTCAGTTTAGTCATTTTAGCTTCTAGGGTCAGTTCAGGCTTGATTTGATCTATAACCCACTGATTTGTTTTTTTGGCAGTCCACGGAATCCATAACACTCTGTCACGGTCTCTGACATAATTATGGTATTTTGTGTACATGTGCAGAATTAATTCCATGTAGAGCTTGAACACAGCATACAAATTGAACCACAAAACTGCAGAGGTTTGTGTAATGAAAAGCCTGTGTAATGCAAATGTCTTTAAAATAAGCTGACTGAATCCTTTCAGGAAATAACTATTTTGCCCTGGTCTTATCCTTAAAGGGAAAAGAACAGAGTTACCCTTTACCATCTACTAAGAAAGATGTATCTGGAATTGCCCTTCCTGACTCATCTGCCAGCTGTCAGATGCTCATATTTCAAGAGCAGAAAAATTCTGCTATCTTATAGCCTCATATCTCAAGAGCACAAAAACCTTTACTTTTTGTAAATCTTGCTAAAGGCTATATTTTCTACTAACCAGCTGGTTACAAATTGCAGTGTCAGCAATAATTATGTTTTATGCTTTATATAGTTATATATTGTGTTATAGACTTCTAAATGGTCTCATTCAATGTGTATTGTAATAATGATGAGAATGATATGAAAATTGAGTATATAACGTGATCATGAAACTCAGAAATGATTGTTTATACTTTAAGCAAAATAGACTGAAAGGAAAGGAAGCCCATATATGGTCATGGGGAACTGAACAGCTGCAACTAAGACATTACTGCACTGCTCATGTTATTTGAAAGAGGGAATAAAAGGTATTCCTTTTGATGGATAAAAATGTTGTCTGAAAGTGGGAATAAAATTCCCCCTTCACTCTTAATGAGTCTAAAACAGTATAAATACAGCCACAGTATGCCCAGAGAATCAGAACCTTCCAAAAGGCTCTCAAGAAAAGGCTGAATGGTATTTATGGCTTAAATACATTACTCTAGACTTTGTGAATTAGATACTTTGAACTGAATCAGAATAATTTGACTGTTATATTTTAGAAGTTGGATTTTGAAACTGAATAGTATGTAAGACTTGCTTGCTTTTATTTCATACATTGTACATACATACATTGTACTTTGACAAGAGTTTTTATAGAAGTGTTAAAGACTTGATAATCTGCATTTATACATATTGTACTAGAAGTATGTCAATAAAAAGACTTGCTTTTGAAAAGTAGGTAAAGTTGTTGAGTCCTGCTTACTCGATGTTTGGTTGAATAAGATAACTTCACTTCTCAGTAAGTGATACATTCTAAGAGCCTATCTGAACAGCACGACCCGCTTCAACTCTCCTCCAACACCACATTTCAAAGGAATCTATTTTCTTCCTATCAGCTTTCTTCACTGTCCAGCTTTCACACCCATACATAGTAATAGGGAATACGATGGCATGAATTAATCTAGTCTTGGTGGCCAGCAATAGAAGAGCATATGTGAAATGGTTTCAATACAGCTCTTCCCACACAGGCAATTCCTTGCTGAGTGGGGTAGATTTTGAAATCTCCCGTACGAAATTGAAGATGGCAAGACATTAAATCACACAAGGGAGAAGGCTCTGCATGGCTGAGGAACTTGCAGGAGGTAGAAATACGAGGATGGTTGGCCTCCTTCCAGGGAGACCCCGAGGTTAAGAAGAGAGCACGTTTTATTTGCTGCACTATTGAGATTTTGGTGTTCAGTCTCAAAAAATCTGTGTTTTATCATTGGGAATGCCTCTGGGGCTGAGAGAATAAAGAACGAGTTGAGACCAGCGGATCTAATTTTCTCTTCAACATCACCTCCCGAACAATGGAATGAGCATGCTCCTTTGACAAGTCTCCCATTCATGTTATGTGTAAAGTGCCATTAAGTCGCAGCCCATTCATGTTATGTGTAAAGTGCCATTAAGTCGCAGCCAACTTATAGCTACCCCTAATGGGGTTTTCAAGGCAAGTGATTAAGCAGAGGAGGTTTGCCATTGCCTTCCTCTGCAGAGTCTTCCTTGGAGGTCTCCCTTCCAAGTTCCAACCCAGCTTAGCTTCTGAAATCTGATGAGATTGGGCTATACTATACCATTCCCTGTTCCCATTACAGGATATATAAAGACAGTGATGATTATTTGCTAATAGATTCTTTCACAACATCAATTGTGACCAACCAAGAGCTACATACTCAAGAGGAGAGAGTTCCCCTTTATAAGGCAGGGCATTTTTATTTCTGACGACATGCCCTTTATAGTTGTATTCAAATTGATGGTATATATCAGACCATATAATTGTTCACTGGGGTAATACCATTCAGCTTTTCCAGTGTGAGCAGTCTTGGGTAATGGTTAGAGTATTAGATTACAATCTGAAAGATGTTGATTCAGACCCCTACCTTTGGGGACCTTGGGCCCGTCAACCTCTCTCAACCTAAACTACCTCACAGGGTTGTTGTGAGGAAAATGAGAAAGGAAGAATCAAGTGTGCCACTCTGAGCTGACTGGAGGAAAAAGGGAGGAAAAAGGGCAGCTTTAAGACAGATGTTTTGCTCCACCTAACGTCCTTAATGCAGCACTGTTTCCAGGATCATCCACCCAACATCATCCTCTCTTTGTCCTGCGCCGTGGGGCATATCAGCCATCTGGGAACTGGCAGGGGAAACGACCACATGGCAGCTCTGTTGCATTGCAAATGTCTGTGTATTCACAGCTTTGACCGAAAGAAGACAGAAAATCACCACCGTATAGAAGTATCCTAGATTTCCAAGGTATTTCTCAAACTGAGCATGCTGCATGAATGTGTGAGTGTGTGCCCTGGGGCTCCAGATGCATGTGTATGCACTTCTGAGTAGCTTTGCACAGATGAAGGGCTGAAGGACAAAGCCATCTTTGAAAGCAAATCCAAGGGCCAAAATCAGGCCATTTGTGCTTGGTTGTTAGCCGCAGGATCTCCATGGAACTGCCCCAGGTCTTCTTTCGAGTTGTTCATTATTTTTCTGTCCTTTGGAGGTCACCCCGTGGCTGCCCCACACTTGCCCCGCAGTTTCAGAAACCTCTTTTATCACAAATTTAAATTTTGCCGCAATCCCAAAGTGAAGCTAATTGAGGCAATTTGTGTGAATAGTCTCTTCCCCCTCCCATTCTGTCATTTGTCCTGCCCTCATCCAAGCCCTCCCATAGAAGCCATTTTTGTAAGGAGTGTAAAGATCTCAGGAAGGGAGTCAGCTCCACCACCCCAATAGGCGTCCTCTCTGGTTAGTTTCAGCAGTGCGTTAACATCTCCGGGAACGGAGATGATCATGTGAAAGAATCCCGCTGCTGGGCTGGCAGGGGAATGTTGACGTATGGGCAGGCTGCTGGGCTGGTGAGGCAGCGGTGGCAATGGCGATGGGGTGGGAGGTATCTGGCAGCAAGCTGCAGGGCTTTTTTTGTTTGTTTTACAGTGCTGTTTTAACTATATAACACTTAATTTATTAATATTTTAGCGTTTTATCATTATATCGTTAAAACAGCACTGTAAAACAAAACAAAAATGCTGTGGCTCGTTGTTGGAGACTTTCCGCCCCATGGCTGCCGCTGCTGCCTGTTCGCCCCCCGGCTCTTAAGTGTCCTCCTGTTGTCCAGGAGCTGGCAAGGGGCATTTGGGTGACCCGTCACCGCAGCTTGCAACCTGCTGGCCATTGAAGCCCCTCGGCAGCCAGTTAAAAAGAGTAGTGTATACAGGGGGAGGGACTCTGACGATCTGTATTTTCGCTGGGTTTCTTCATTGATGTAATTTACTCCTGCTACTGCTGGGATTTCTTCGGGGCAATAAGCCCCCATGCATCGAGCTTTTAAGATCTAATTCAGAAAACTGTGCGTCTGCAGAGTGGCAAACCCTTCAAAGCACATATGGCCTTAGGGTTACCATCTCCAGGTGTGGAAATTCCTGGAGATTTGGAGGTGGAGCCTGGGGAGGGGAGAGTTTGGGGAGGGGACCTCAGCAGGGTATAACAACATAGACTCCACCCTTCAAAGCAGCCATTTTCTTCAGGGGAACTGATCTCTGAAGACTGAAGATCAGGTTCAGTTGTAATTCCAGGAGCTCTCCAGGCCCCACCTGGAGGTCAGCAACTCTAGCCACACTGCACAAGTGCTTTGTGCCCAAAATGTTTCTTGTAAAATGCAGCCAAAACAGCTGCACTAAAGCAGTGGGGAGGGGACTTTAATCTTTTCCTCCTTGACAGGAAGAAGGGACAAGAAGAAAAACCCATCTCTCTCCTGCCCGTGAACTTGTATTACTGTTTAATTTATTGCCTCTATGGCTGCCTATTGTCAACCAAAAGTGTTGAGATCGGATTCCACCTGAGTGCTGTCACCTCTTTGGTCCTCAGTGAGGAAGTTGTGAGAGCTAAGATCAAGATCAAGAATACGAATAAGGCTAGCACCATCAAGGAAGTTGAAGGTGAAAGCCTGCTTTCATGCACTACACTAAACAGCCCCTTTTATTTACTATTATAACATTTCTATATGGCTTTTATGCCAAAAATGGCTCTCTAACAGCGCATTCCTGACTTCTGAGGATGAAAGTCCGCAGGAGGCTAGGAAGGGGCTGCACCGGCATTGGGCTGCACACCACCGTAAGTGGCCCAACCAGGAGGCTGCCAGCGGGGAGGCCCGGATGATGCTCTCCTGATGCTGCTGCAGCAGCGCCACCCCAGGATGCCGGCGGGTCCTTCCGCTGGCATTCCACTGGCATAAAGGCCCACGCCAGCATTCTGGGGGGCATCCCGGCATCCCAGGGGCGGGGCTTCCTGTAGGCAGCCTCCTGTCTCCTTTTGCCCCGGGTACGCTGGTGGGGAGAATGGGGTGAAAAGCCTCATTCTCAATGGGGTGAAAAGCCCCATTTAAAAAGGGGGGGAAGCCTGTAAAAGGCTTTTTTCAAGCTTTCAGCAGCCGTGAAATGGCCTAGGAGGCGCCACAGCGGCACCTCCTCCCCACTGTCCCTGCACGCCAAAAGCTCAGAAATGGGCTGTAAGAGGATTTGGAAATTAAACTATTCATTAAACTATTTGTTGATTAAAAGTGGAACACAAATTGAAATAATTAAACGTGTTAAAATCATAGATTAAATCTAAAAACAACACAACAGATATCATTTAAAACAACCAGACTAAAATTAAGCACCAATCTGAAAAAAAGGCAAGGAAATGAGCCTCTGGAGGCATCAGATTCCACAATCCTGGGGCAACTATTTAGATGGCCCTGCCCCTGGTAGTTACCAAACTTGTGTCCACTAGAATTGGTGTTCTTTGAAATTTGTCAATGGGGCATTGTTCAGGACAGGTAGGGTTTTCATGGGATCCAATGCTCCTGAAGGGGTTTTGCCCATGGATTATACAGTAGGTACCGCAAAGGAGTGTTTTTAATTGAAGCTACTGTGGAGAAGAGAAATGGCATGTATGATCAAGTCCAGTGATCCCCAACTTTTTTGAGCCTATGGGCATCTTACACAGGGCGGCAGATACAACCACAAAATGGCTGCTGCAGGAGTGACGCCAACCCCATACTGTCAGGGATTGAGGTTATACATAATTCTAATAGTAAATCTTCAATATTTCAGGCAGAAGCCTGGTTTAACAGGTTGCCTTTTAAAATGAACATATTGTTTTAACATATTTTCTTGCATAACCGCAGCTTACCTTCGGTCACACAGTGAGGATCCTAGTGCTGGGGCGGGCAGCTGTTGCCAAAGCAACATTTTAAAAAATCTGCACAGCCAAGCAGATCTCCAATGGCCAATCAGAAGCCCTGCTGGCCAAAAGCTCCATCTGACCCGACCTATTTTCTAAAAAACACTTGGCGAGCCCCAGGAAGACTGCCAGCAGGCACCAGAACACCCATGGGAACCATGTTGAGGACCCTGATCTAGTCAATATATGTATCACGTTTATATCACAGACTGATTTAAACAGAAGATAAGATTCCAAAAAAGCCTTTTGGTGGTCAAAGAGAACTGTCTTCCTCCCTTTTTCACCAGTGGAAACACTGTTTGGATCCAGCTCTTCGTATTTTTACTGAGAATTGCTAAGAAATACTACATTAAAATCATTGTTGAAAATACTAGGCACCACAATGAAGTTTCTAGGCACCATGGCAACCTGGTACCTTGGATTTATTGAGCCCCGCCTTATATTCTGCCTCTCTTTTTCTGAAGCACAGGCTTTTAGGAGTTAAATTTCAAACTAGGTGCAGTTTCCCATGCTTTATCTTTTCTTGGCTATGACATGCACTACTTGAACCATTGTGCCTTACGACCTAAGGAAACAGTTTAAATCAACAAATCCCTTTCTGCCTAGGCTTCTAACTGAGAGATTACATCTTTTCAGCCATTTTTATGGCTTGCTTCTAGCCTGGAGGACTGTTTTATGCATATCATTTTAGGCGGCTCAATATTTGTTTTCATGCTGTTTTTTATGCCTTGGCTTGTTATTGCCATTGCTGAGAATCTAAAAAGTATTCTTCTGCGTATTTAAAAATAGGTTTACTACTTGACCTGACCCAATGATGCACGTAAATCACTCCTGCTCTTCTCTATCTGCACAGGAAGGCTGTGTCTTGACCCAGTTTTTTCTCACCTCATGCCATTCCAATTGTGTTGAAACCAGCAGGGTTGCAACATTGGAACCTGGTGAACAGTCTAGTCCAGTTATGCCTTAATTCCTTTGACAACTCCCACTTATGGAAAAGCTTGGAAAGTAGTCTTGGTTCATTGCTATGTATTCCTATCAACAATGCAGGGTTTTTTTTTAGAAACGTTAAGACAGAAGAACTACCCCAGATACAACCTGACCAGTCCAGCAAAAACCCTTTTCTAAGGGCCAAACTACATAATACGTCTTACACAAGTTTGCCATGTGGACTTGCAGCCCTGCTACCACAGATGTGAGTCCCTGGTGGCAACTCCTGTGCTAAGTGCAGCAGGGGCCCAATTCAGATTGGGACCATGGCACGACAGTGAGGAGTGGCTCCTGCCCCAACCCACAATCCTTCATCTTACTTGAGGCCATATTTTGTGAGGGATAAATATGAAGGGGACCAAAAATAGTTGTGTAGGGGAGGACTGCTGGAGGTATCAGGAAATTGATAGGCAGAAAACTGATCTGCATGATGGACATTGGCTAAAGTAGCCAATACAGTAGTCAGGTTCCTTCTCTCCATACCCTCCCATTCTTCCTTTAGACCTAAGCAATAATGTGCTGTAGAATGTATGTGGGCACAGGGAAGTGTGTGAGAGAGGGAGGGAGAAACAGAATGGTACCAATGATACTACCTGTGAAGAAAGGTAGTGGGAGTCATAAGCATAATTCCATGTTACCCATCAGATACCACTTCACATTTAACTTTGACTCAGATAATATCCTCTGGCTTATTTTTACCTTGGAGGGCTTGTATAACTGCAGGAGCAATGTGACATTGAATAAAAAATACTAACACAAAATGATGTGGCAAATTCCACAAACAGGGATGTCCTTATTCCCAGAACATACTGTGCATTCAGCACTGGTCCACACAAGTACAAGTTCACAAGGTTGGAAGAGACCACAAGGGCCATCCAGTCCAACCCCCTGCCATGCAGGATCCCACAATCAAAGCACTCCCAACAGATGGCCATCCAGCCTCTGCTTAAAGACCTCCAAAGACAGGGACTCCACCACCCTCCAAGGTAGTGCATTCCACCGTCGAACCGTCCTCACCGTCAGAAAGTTCTTCCTAATGTTTAGGTGCAATCGCTTTTCTCTGTGAGCAAATAGCAAGTGTTCTGTGAAACAGTAGCTCATGAAAGCTATCCCTCATCAACTTTTCCCACTGAATCACAGTGGTTAGGCGCCATCTGTAATTCTATTTTTGTATTTTTTAAATTTTAAGTTTTAATTGGGATTTTATTGTTTTAAATTTAGATTTTTATTACTGATGCATTAATGCTTTTGTATGCTGTTACCCGCCCTGAGCCGGCTTCGGCTGGGGAGGGCGGGCTATAAATCACTAAATAAATAAATAAATAAAAACAATGCAAAGTTATTGATTCCATCATCATGACTGATACCAGCATCCCCATCTGCAAATTCAGTTACTGCAGCTGAAGATAAGAACATAAGAAAAGCCCTGCTGGATCAGACGAGGTCCATCTAGTCCAGTATCCTGTCTTACACAGTTGCCAGCCAGTTTCTCTGGAGGTCCAACAACAGGGCATAGAGCAGGGGTGTCAAACATAAGGCCCGAGGGCCTGATCCACCCCCTTGAGATTTTTTATCCGGCCTGTGAGCCAGCTGAAGCATGGCCCGGCCCGACCAAGTGACATTTATGTCATATCCAGCTCTCACAACAATTGAGTTTGACACCCCTGGCATCAGGGGTGCAAACCTCCAGGTACTAGCTGGAGATCTACTGCTATTACAACCGATCTCCAGCCAATACAGATCTGTGGCCACTTTGGCAATTGGACTCTATGGCATTGAAGTCCCTCCCCAAACCCCACCCTCCTCAGGCTCCGCCCCAAAACCTCCCACCAGTAGCGAAGAGGGACCTGGCAACCCTAACTGACATACAGGCTAAGGCCTCCTCCCCCTCCCCCTGATGTTATCTCTTGGCACGGGTATTCAGAGGTTTACTGCCTCTGAACGTGGAGGTTCCCTTTAGTCGCTATGGCTAGCAGCCACTGATAAACCTATCTATCCTCCATGAATCTGTCTGATCCCCATTTAAAGGGGTCTATGCCTGTGGCCATCACTCCATCCTCTGGCAACAACTTCTGTATTTTAATCACTCACTGTGTAAAGAAAGAAGTATTTCCTTTTGTCCATCCTGAATCTGATGGTGTTGTGCTTTCTTTTTCACACAACAAAACTGCTGCTTTAGGCACCAGGGGAAAGGAAGCTGAAAGGGGACTTGGAGAAAGACCACAGGTTAGCACAATTGGGGGTTATGAAGTATTATAAAATTAAACTCGATAGAGATAGGCAAAACAGAGCAGGCTAAGTCAAGCTCATAAGTTCTAGAGGTGAGGAAATGACAGGAAGAGGAAATATGGAAGGGGAATGGCCCAGAATTCTTTTTTTAAAAAGTTTTTTATTATTTTTATTTTCAACACTACACATAAATACAGAACACACATACTTGATACAACACTGAGACAAGACCATATTCTGCTCTTATTCAGGGCAAGTCTGCAATCTACAGTCAACCTAGCTTCTGTTGTTCTTAAAACATTTTACACATATAAGGTATAAAATATAGGTAAACCATAGGGGGAGGGAAGGGAAAGCCTGAATATGTATTCAGAGTTATAAATAATACAGATCGCATCTGTATTATTGGACTCTATGGCATTGAAATCCCTCCCCTCCCCAAACCGTGCCCTCCTCAGGCTCCGCCCCAAAAATCTCCAGGTATTTCAAAACCCGTAGCTGGCAACCCTAATCATTCTGCCAGTTACTTAAACCCTCTGCACCTCATGGCCTTTCAACGCAATTGCTGAACCTGGCCTGTGACTGGGTAACTTTGTAGTTGCTTAGGGCCTTGCCTTCAGCCTGCCTCACCCTGGTCCTGCCTCTGGGCAGTGAGAGGTGAGCCTTCTGCCAGCTTCCTTGCACTCCACCCCTTGACTCAGGGTGGTAAGAAGCTGTTGCTCTCATTCCTTCTCCTGCTGTGGAGGAGTGGAGGAGGAAGAGAGTCTGCCCCAACAAAGGATGGAAGGATAGGGATGCCAGCTTCCAGGAGGGACCTTGAGTTCTCATGGAATTACAACTGATATCCAGATGACAGAGATCCATCCCCTTGGAGAAAATTGTTACTTTGGAGATTGGGCTCCATGGTATTATATGCTGCTAAAGTCCCTCTCTTCCCCAAGCCCTAACCTCCTCAGACTCCACCCCAACCCTCCAGGAATTTCCCAACCCAGAGTTCCTGGAAGCTGCCCACTGGGGCTAGAGTCATCTCTTGGATCTTCCACTTGCTGCGACATACTCTGATGCTGTGGGCTGGCAGCCAAGCCAATTACAGGACTGGTTGGCACCCATCTACCCCTGGCACCCTTGATGTGCCTAATGGACAGGCTGGCCCTGAGAGTCAGCATCTTTATTGTTTCATCTTTAGTGCTCCATTGTTTCATCTGACCCCTACTGGGTTGGAAGCTGTGGTACCACTCACTGGCAATCTGAAGCGGCAACACTGCAGGATAGCCAAGATCAAGCAAACAGATCTTATAGGTTGCAAAGTGCCACAATATTGCAAGGAGTATGAGCTCTTGCTGCCCAAAATCCTGGTTTGAAACCATTTGGCAGCTACAGTGGTCGGTAGGAGGCAACTGAGGATATGTGTTCAGAGAAAGACTTCCCTTCCTCTATTTTCTACGTTTGAGATAAGACACCTCAGAACTTAAAATAAAAGTTCTAGGATTAAGTAGGGTTACCAACCTCAAAGTGAGGCCCAGAGTTCTCCCAGACTTACAAATGATCTCTAGACCACAGAAACCAGTTCCTCTAAAGGAAATGAACACTTGGGTTGGTGGATTCTATGGAATCACATCCCTCCCCAAATTCATCTGTCCCCAGATAATACTCCCAGATCTCCAGGAATTTCCCCAGACAGAGTTGGCAATTTAGGGTTAATAAATAGAGAAGTAAAAAATCTTTCATTCTTCTCTCCCTCTGATCCACCCAATTGCTCTGCTCTTACCATAATTCCTGCCGCAGCATAATGCAGCATGTTGTAGAGTAGAATTCCTAGATATGAACACATGACTCATGCTTTATACTGAGTCAAAGCTCTGTTCAATTCAGCTCAGTGTTGTCTGTTCTGACTGGCTCTGGCTCTCCAGAGTCTCAGGGGGCGAAAACGCATGGTCGCTTTAGCCTCTTTTATTCCCTGTTTCAGCCAGGATTCAGCCAGGATTGAACACATGAGTTTCGCCGAACGTGCGTTCAATCCTGGCTAAATCCTGGCTGAAACAGGGAATAAAAGAGGCTAAAGCGACCATGCGTTTTCACCCAGGGAGTGAGGGTCTTTCCCGATACCTGCTACCAGCAGTCCTTTAACTGGAAATGCCAGGGGTTGAACCTGAGACCTTCTCCAGCTAAATCATGCACTTTACTGCAGAGCCATGAAATTTCCCCAAACTTAAACTTGAATTACATAGCAGTTTTAGTGTGGGATATGCTTAGGGTTGCCAACCTCCAGGCAGTAGCTGGAAATCTGCTATTACAACTGATCTCTAGCTGGTAGAGATCAGTTCACCTAGAGAAAATGGCCACTTTGGCAATTGGACTCCATGGCATTGAAGTCCCTCCCCTCCCCATACCCTGCCCTCCTCAGGCTCTGCCCCCAAAACCTCCCATTAGTGGCAAAGAAGGACCTGGTAACCCTACTGTAGATACACTCTAGGCTTGCCAGGTCCCTCTTTGCCATCGGCAGGAAGTTTTTGGGGTGGAGCCTGAGGAGGGCGGGGTTTGGGGAGGGGAGGGACTTCAATGCCAAAGCGGCCATTTTCTCCAGGTGAACTGATCTCTATCGGCTGGAGAACAATTGTAATAGCAGGAGATCTCCAGCTAGTACCTGGAGATTGGCAACCCTACTGGCAACCCTAGGTAAAATTCCCATGCATAAATGACCATTATGGCCAGTTATGGTTTCCACTACATGTACGTGAAGGAGAGAGAATATGAACACAGTGTTTATTCACATAGCACCAAACAATTATTTTGGCATTATGTCTGAATCATGCCATTCCAGTGTGCAGAGCAAAGAGACCTTGTTTGGGGTTAGGGTTGCCAACCTCCAGGTACAGCTGGAGACATCCCACTATTACAACTGATCTTCAGCCGACACAAATCAGTTCACCTGGAGAAAATGACCGCTTTGGTAATTGGACTCTATTGCATTGAAGTCCCTCCCCTCCCCAAACCCCACCCTCCTCAAGCTCTGCCCAAAAAATCTCCAGGTATTTCCCAACCAAGAGCTGGCAACCCTATTTGGGGGGGAACATTCAAATCACCCAGAAAAGAATAGCCAAGAACTACTAAACTATAAGCAATTGTTTCAGTACATAATTCTTGGTAATTACTTCAGCTCATGCGTACATTGTATGCAGGTATCTATGCTAAACAATTTTGCTCTAGTATCTCTAAGAATATTTATGTGAAAAATGAAACAATGGGCACATGAATAGGATTGATCTGGGGCTTATTGTACCAAAACATCCTGGGGACCCAGGCTTCTATCTCTGCTGACTTCCATATTCCTTTAACCCAGAAGCATTTAATGTGGCATTCTAATCAGAGCACAGTTTAACTAAGCAAAATACCCAGTTCCAGTGAATTAAAGTAAGGGAATGTTCTTCAATATTGTTTTTTGCAGCTGAAACAAAACAAGGCGTGGTCTACGAATACACATATAATAGAATAAGGCAAGAGAATGCCAGGGTGCTAGAATGGACTTTTGCTGCAGGGGTGTGCGTGTGTGATATTTTGGGATACTTCCTTGCACTAAAACTCATTGGACACTGATTCTCCCTCAAGTACTAGCTTCCTGTTTTGTGTGTGATGAGGTTAATGTAGGTGAACATTAAAAACGGTATTCCTCCATCTAGGGCTGCCAGGTATCCCCCTAGGGTTGCCAGCCCCCCTCCCCAGTGGTGGTGAGGAATCCTCTGCCACTAAATTTTAAAATAGCCATCAGCTGATGGTGCAATATCACTTCCAGGAAAACCCAGAAGTGATGCCATGCCTCTCTAGGAATTGGTAGGGCAAACCATAGCGTTTTCATCAATTCCTAGAGAGGACAGACATAGCGTCCAGGTTTTTCTGGATGTGATGTAACACTGATGGCCACCCACACCCCATGGCCCTCCTGCCCAGTCTCCACCAGGCAGTGCTCATCTCCCATTATAGCAGGAAACCTCTTGGCAGCAGCCCCTGCCTCACTGCTCAGTAGGGTGGCAGGGGGGAAATGCACCAAAAATCACCATTGAAGCAACAGCATGTGTCACTTCTGGAGTGAGCCAGAAGTGACCCCATTGCATTTATGTGATGCTCTAGGATCCAGCAGAAACTCTATGGTAAAACCAACATTTCCGGTGAATCCTAGAGCATTGGGTTGACACAATGAGAACTGTTAAGTCCGCGAGGTCTGGAAAATCGCAGAACCTCGCGGCCTGCCAGAGCGCCACAACATCGGTGGACATGGTCTCCCCGATCTCCTGGTCCCTCAGGTGGAACTCCAGACGCCGGGCGAGCTGTGTGGGCTGGGGGCAAAGTGGGTCCCCAGAGCCTCTGTGATGGCGGCGAACAGCGTCTCGCTCAACTTTGCAGGGGCCAACAGGGTCTGCGCCTGCTGGAAGGTCCGTGGTCCACAAACGCTGAAGAATAGCGAGCGTTTCTTGCTGGTGTCGGGGATAGGGCTGTCGATTCGGTTCGGCCGAACTGAAAAACAGCCGAATTTCCCCTGATTCGGCTGTTTTTAGTTCGGGATGAACCGAACTCAAAAGTGGCGGGAAACCGGGGAGCCGAATTCAGTGAGTTCGGGAGTTCACGAATAAATCAGACAAATTCGGGCCGTCAGTAAGCAGCATTCTCCTCCCCCGGCCAATCGGTGGCCAAGCTGGGTCTTCTTCTGGCCAATCAGTCAGGATTGAGTACTGGAGGAATCAGCTGATGAGCAGCCAGGCCGGGGAGAGAGAGAGAGTGAGAGAAATCCTCGTGTGTGTGTGTGGGGGGGGTGCTTGTGCACATTTGCTCCTTTCCGTGGTTGCAGGGGGCGCATTTTGGGGGGTAAACACCCCAAACTTTCAGTGGCGCTTCAGACAAGCCTTCTTAAGAGACCCCCCAAGTTTTGTAAACATTGGGTCAGGGGGTCCCGAGATATGGGCTCCCCCCTTTTCTCTTTCCGTGGCTGCAGGGGGCACATTTTTAGGGGTACAGACCCCAAACTTTCAGCAAAACTTTAGATGAGCCTTCTTAAGAGACCCCCCCCCCCAAGTTTTGTAGACTTTGGGTCAGGGGGTCCCGAGATATGGGCTCCCCCCTTTTCCCTCCCCCCTTTTCCATTTCCATGGCTGCAGGGGGCGCTTTTTTGGTGGTGCAGCCCCCAAACCTTCAGGATATCTTCAGACGAGCCTTCTTAAGAGACCCCCCAAGTTTTGTAAAGATGGGTTCAGTGGGGGCAGAAATATCGGTTCTCCCCCTTTTCTCTTTCTGTGGCTGCAGGGGGCGCATTTTTTTGGGTAAAGACCCCAAACTTTCAGTGGAGCTTCAGACAAGCCTTCTTAAGAGACCCCCCAAGTTTTGTAAACATTGGGTCAGGGGCCCCTGAAATATGGGCTTTCCCCTTTTCCCTTTTCCCTATTGGGATGAATGGATCACCCGATCCTGTATGCATCTCCAGAGCAAAACGTCCTGTGCTTAAATGGAATCGTCTTGGATTACCCAGTCCTCCTCCCAGCCCTCCTGATGGAACAGAAGACAGCCACAGTAAGACCCCTTTGGGAGCTTTAATCGATACTTTTCCTCCTGTGTGTGTGGGGGAAAGCAGAGTCTGTGTGTGTGTGTGGGGAGGGAGCAGTTTCTGTGGGGGGGGGAGCCAAAGGGGGCTTTCGCCCATTCTGCCTGGGTGTGTGTGTGTATGCCCCCTCGAGTCTCTCTCTCCCTGGTTTGAGGGGGGGGGCTTCAGTGTGTCCTCAGGTTTTCCCTCATTCATAAGATTGGTTAGGTCTATTTTGATACTTGCTCAAAACTGGTTTTCAAATGGTGACTTAAAGAATGCATTTGCCTGGTCCCAGTTCGATGCAAAAGGGGAAATTCCACCCCCTCCTGCTCCTTATGCATAGCTAGCTGCCTCTGTCCCTTTCCATGCTTTGCACGGTTGCAAAGGTGTTGCTTTGCAGGGTTGTGTTGCTTTGCAGTTGTGTTGCAGTTGTGTTGCTTTGCAAACTTCTTAGCACCTGCCCCACCCTTTGAATTTTTGCAAAGGTGTTGCTTTGCAGTTGTGCTGCTTTGCGGTGTTGCTTTGCAGTTGTGTTGCTTTGCAAACTTCTTAGCACCTGCCCCGCCCTTTGCATGTTTGCAAAGGTGTTGCTTTTCAGTTGTGTTGCTTTGCAGTGTTGCTTTGCAAACTTCTTAGCACCTGCCCCGCCCTTGCTCTCATCAGCTGTTTGTCGGGGCTGGGAGCTTTGTGCGTGGGCCCATATCTAAGCCCCCCCTGACCCAATCTTTACAAAACTTGGGGGGTCTGGCAAGAAGGGTCCTTTGAAGCTCCGCTGAAAGTTTGGGACCTCTACCCCCAAAAATGCCCCCCCCAGAGCCGTGGAAAGGCGCAGTTGTGTTTTTAATGGCTTTATTCGGCCAAATTTTTTCCCCGAACTTTGAATTCCCGCCGAATTGCACGGACCCGAAGTGGGGGAGTTTGGACTTCGGCATATCCCGAATCTAAACGGGCCGAATTCAACCGAATCTGAACTATACCGAATTTTTTTAATTCAACAGCCCTAGTCGGGGATGTCGTTCGAGTCCAAGAAGAAGTCGAGATGGGCGGCAAAACTCTCCCAGTCGCCGGGGTGAGCCGCATCGAACACCTCCATTGAGCGGTGACCATTGTGCGGTGTGTTGTGTCTCCCTCGTGTGTCGCAGAGATTCAGCAAGGCAAGCCGGACTGCCTACCAGCCACAAGTGATTTCAGCAGGATCAGCTGGACTGCCTACCACCAGCCTTCATCGCCCCTCTTAAGTCCGTGTGGGGGAACACACGAAGTCGGAGATGGAGTTCCAACAGCAACCGCTTTATTGTGATAACAAGAACTGAACTGAACTACAGCGACCGGACCCCGGCTTATATGCCCGCTTGGTCGCCTGTGGCCACTCCCCCCCCGTACTTGATTGGGGGGGAACCCCAGTAGCCAATAGGAACATACAGTTCAGGAGCCCTGGGGAACTCCAAGCTCCACAAGGTGCTTGTTTTCCCCGATGCAATTGCAAGAAACTTGTTTCCCTTGATTCAATCACACATACAGACATGCATATATAACAAGAACATTTCCAGTTCCCCCTGGAAGTGGTGCCATACTGTTGCTCTGATGACATCCCTCCCCAGGCTCCCACCAGATGCCAGCCATAGGCTGGCCACCCTACCCAAACCTGTAATCTGAAATGGTACCATCCAATCAGTGGTCTGTGTGTGTAAAGTGCCGTCAAGTCACAGCCGACTTATGGCGACCCCTTATGGGGTTTTCAAGGCAAGAGACTAACAGAGGTGGTTTGCCAGTGCCTTCCTCTGCATAGCAACCCTGGACTTCCTTGGTGGTCTCCCATCCAATTACTAGCCAGGGCTGACCTTGCTTAGCTTCTGAGATCTGAAGAGATCAGGCTAGCCTGGGCCATCCAGGTCAGGGCAATATCAGTGGTCTACTTAGGTCATTTTAGGCTCTGGACTTAATGGATTTACAAGGATCCTCCTTAGATGTGAACTTCAAATGCTAAGCTACAGTCTGCTTTTGCTCCCTCCCACATACCTGCTGAACCTATGAGTTGGGGGCCCTGGATTTCTGTCCCAAAGTCTGGCAGGGACGGCGCTATGGAATATAATCCACCAGTTCAACTTTCTAACTGTGGGGTAGGCAATCCTCAGCATGTATGCCAAACATTGGCTAGCCGGACCATTTAGCTCTACTCATGTGGCTGGTTCTCCTCCCAAGGCACAAGCGAAGCCAAGCCCTTGAGGAAATGGCTGCACTGCTGGGGCCCAGCTGGTTCCCACTGTGTCTGGCCAAGTACAGCCACTGTCTTCCCTCCCCCTTTCTTTGCTAGCACACCAGCAGTCCTACCCTGTGTAAGAAATACTAGTACAAATCTTGGGCCAGGGGTAACTTGTATTGTCTTATTACATGGTGAGGATAAATTGATGGCATTTTTGTCCCTGATTAAAAGTCTGGAGAAGGAGGGAATGGTAAATACTTAAAACAAACACACACACACATACTGAAAAGAGCAAAGTTACACATAACACACATTTACCTTGGTTTGTTCTGATTCTTCTCGGTTTTGAGCATTTTGAAATACCTGAATCGTTTATGTGAACATTGCTCAGATTTTACTCAAGTGAAGTTCTGCTACATTTGAAGTCAAAAGGACTGGCATCCATTTTACACTGAACCTCGACTGCCCAGAAAAAACTTGGCAAAATGTGCACGGGCACATTTATGGATAGGCTGCTTTATTAGGGTTGCCACTGCCAGCTCTGGGTTGGGAAATACCTGGAAATTTTGGGGGTGGAGCCTGAGGAGGGCGAGGTTTGGAGAGGGAAGGGACTTCAATGCCATAGAGTTCAATTGCCAAAGCGGCCATTTTCTCCAGCTGAACTGCTCCATTGGCTGGAGATCAATTGTAATAGCGGGAGATCTCCAGCTAGTACCTGAAGGTTGGCAACCCTATGCTTTACTCCCACCTCTTAGACATTTAGGGTGCTACCAACCAAGCCCCCTCATCTCACCTCACCTATGCATGCTATTTTTACCCAGTGACAGATCCCTGAAAATTATAGCCTTTTCAGATATACACCCATCTCTCTGCCCTCACAATTGACATGTAATTAGATCACTTTTGAATGTTTCCAAACGCATATTTGTTTTCATGCCTATAAATCTGTGGCTATTGCAATATCATCTGCTTGTCTATCTGTCACATTTTTATCCTGCTCTTCCTCAGGGCAGCATACATTCTCCCAGCCGCCATTTTATCTCCACAAGAACACTGTGAGGTAGGTTAGTAGCAGAAGGTCAATCGTTAGGTTACATTATCAAAAGTGTTGCAAAATTTCTGACAGTTCCTTTTACCAAAACACCCATATTTTCACACTCTCGAAATTGCATAAACATCCCACCAATCCCCCTGGCCGCCCCATAATCTTGTCACGGGGAAGTTTAACTGAACCCTTGTCCCAATTATTGGATTATTATTTACAGCCTTTTGTGAAGGACACCCCCTCCTTCTTGCTGGACTCCAGGGGTCTGATTAAGCAGACAGAGGGCTTCTATGTTCCCGCCAATGCAGCATTAGCCACCCTGGATGTAGCAGCCCTGTATACTAACATCCCGCATGATTCGGCTCGAACCATCATAGCAGACAGTCTTGACAAACGTGTTAATAAAATGCCACCCACGCATTTCTTGCTTGACCTAGCCGATATTGTGCTAGAAAACATTTTTTTCAGATATGGTCCAGATCAAAGGAGTTGCAATGGGCGCCTCATGCGCGCCCACGATAGCAAATCTGGTGGACTTTGAGAGTAAATTTATTTTGAACAACAACCCCTTTAAAAAAAATTGTTGCTTTATCGTAGATTTGTGGATGATCTTTTATTTTTATTTACCTCTACTAAATCTTTTCAGGATTTTACTAAATTGATTAAGAATCAAGATATACATTTAAAATTTTCAGGCACTTGTGATTTGGAAACAGTCCAGTTCTTGGATCTCGAGTTATATGTTACAAAAGATAGATCTCTAGCCTTTAGAAATTTTATCAAACCTATGGCTAGAAACTCGGGACTCCACTACAACTCTTACCATCCTTTTCACTTAAAAAACAATCTCCCGTTCAGTCAGTTCTTACATTTAAAACGAAATTCAACCCAAACAAAGGATTTTGAAATATCTACACAGAAACTTAGCAAAGACTTAACAGAGAGAGGTTATCCTAAAAACATCATAAATAATGCCAAATTAAAAGCGGACCTCAGAGATCATATCCATGATGATAAATAATAATAAGACTAAGTCTGATAGAATATTCTGTTCCCTTGCCCACAGCCGACATGCAGGTTCGATTCAAAAAATTATAAAAAAACATTGGCATGTAGTTTCAAGTATTCCCGGATGTACAAATCCGCCAGTTTTTGGTCTCAGAACGAATGTTTCCTTAAGAGACACATTAATTCATACTGATAGTCTTGTTAGACGCCCGCCTCCTACTGTCTTAGGGCACTTTCCCTGCGGTTCCTGTAGCGTTTGCCCTTTAAGTTTGCCGGTTAAAGAATTTCACTCGATTCATACTGACTTCAGGTTTAAGATAAATCATTTTTCAAATTGCTCCATAAGCAAAGTGGTTTATTGTATCACATGTAAATGTGGGAAACTCTATGTTGGGAGTACGGTTAGATCCATTAAGTTGCGCATTGGTGAACATAAATCCAGAATACGGGCAAAAATATTGGACGCCCCTTTAACAGCGCATTTTCTGGAAAATAAGCATTCTGAAAATGATCTCAGGTTTTTTGTAATTTGGATATATAAGGGCAACTCGTTCAATATTGACAATGTCCAAAATATACTTTTGAGACAAGAAATGAAATTTATCTACCTGTTCAAATCATATTTTCCTTATGGCCTTAATAATGAACTAGACTTATCCTGTTTTTTGTGAGATCCACAACATTATTGTGTGAGACTTATATCTTAAAAGGTCCCTTTAATAAAATCAGCACTTCGCAGCTCTAACCAACGCAGCTGGTGTAAGCTTTGGCAATCAGTCAAGGAATCAGTTCATATTAACATTAAGAAATAAGTAGTACTCAGCTGTGCTTAGAGAATACAAGCAGCTTTATCCAAGCAGCCAACTGGGCGCAAAGAAGAAAAAGATACGTGTTTAAGAATATATTGGTATTATAAGGTATGTTAAAAAATCTTTTGTACAAAAAAAAATTTCTGTATAAATTCCTTGTATAGCTTGTCTTCTTCAAAAGTTTGTTTATTAATAGAAAAATACGGAGGATAGAAACGAGTTAGATGGGTTTAAGTATAATTTTTATTATGAATTATAGGAGAAACAACTTGAGGCTATTGGCTGAAGAAGCTGTCTTTTGACAGTGAAAGCGTTGAAACCATCTGGAAGGCACTTCCAGCTTTGACGTGCCTCTATTCGTTCCATGTTCCATCTACTTCTCTGAAAGAAATACATAGAATAAGTCATTGTACTTACCTTTGAAAGACAATCATTGTTGAAACTGACCATCTTTTTTGGTAGCTTGCTAGCTACACTCTATCCTTGTATATATGTCCATGTATGTATCTTTATCATTGTTGGCTCCTTGCACTTGTATATAATATAACTGCACTTTTGCATATA
Source organism: Euleptes europaea (assembly GCF_029931775.1). NCBI lineage: Eukaryota > Metazoa > Chordata > Lepidosauria > Squamata > Sphaerodactylidae > Euleptes > Euleptes europaea. Next base: position 128,946,940 of record NC_079312.1, on the reverse strand, counting down.
ATTTACGAGCTTGATACTATTATTTTACACAGCCTGTCTAATTAGTATTGGTGCTTTATTTTTGCTAAACCTCCAGGTACTAGCTGGAGAGCTCCTGCTATTACAACTGATCTCCAGCCAATACTGATCAGTTCACCTGAAGAAAATGGCTGCTTTCGCAATTGGACTCTATGGCATTGAAGTCCCTCCCCTCCCCAAAGCCTGCCTTCCTCAGGCTCCTCCTCAAAAATCTCCAGGTATTTCCCAACCCAGAGGTGGCAACCTTAAGTGCAATCCTAAACACGCTATACTCTTTTAAATCCATTGAAGTCAATGGGATTAGAACGGTATAACTTTGTTTAGAATTGCATTATAGGTCTCTCAAGTCCAAGTCTGACACACTAAATACTACACCTCGTTGGCTCTCATAGAATGTTCCAATTCTTTCAGCATCTCAGTGGAAATAATTTTAAGGCCCTCTTGGTTTGGCACAAGATCAAGTGGATATAAACTTGTTTACAAATTGCATCAAATGAAGTATATTGTGTTTTGAAGGGCATACCAACTTGCTATCACTACCAAAGTGGACTTGAGGTATGGGACCTAAATTTTATGGAAAACACATTCAGACTATTTAAAGCTTAGGAAATCAACTCGAGTTCAAAGGAACAAATACTCCCATGTGAACCTACCTGAAAACCATGGTCATCTTTGGGGGCCCTACCTTGGGGGGCCCTGCCATCTGACACTATATAGGAGGCAACCCAAGAAAGGTCCTTCTCAGTTGTGGTACCAAAAGAATGGAATTCCTTCACCAAAGAGATTCTACCGTTCCCTTCTATCACTGTGTTCAGCTGTAGGCAGGGTTGCCAACCTCCAGGTGGGCTGGAAATCTGCCAGGATTACAAATGGTCTGCAGACTACAGAGATCAGTTCCCCTGGAGAAAATGGTTGCTTTGGAGTGTAGACCTTATGCCATTATACCCCACTGAGGTCCTTTACCTCTCTAAGCCCTATCCTCCCCAGGAATTACCCTCAAATCTCCAGGAATTGCTGAAATTAGCAACCCTACCAGCAGTTAAAGACTTCTGTTTTCTTTGGCATTGAAGCTGCCTTATACCGAATCAGATCCTTGGTCCATCAAAGTCAGTATTATCTACTCAGACCAGCAGTGGCTCTCCAGGGTCTCAGGCAGAGGTCTTTCCCATCACCTGCTCACCTAGTCCCTTTAACTGGAGATGCCGGGGGTTGAACCTGGGACCTTCTGCATGCCAAGCAGATGCTCTACCACTGAGCCACAGCCCCTCCCCGCAAATTCCCTCACTGATTCCCTCACTGATTCTCATTTATCCTTCTTCCTGTTCATACACCTACGTTTGTTTAATTGTTTAGCCTATATCTATGTGTTTTTAACTCATTTTAATTTTTTTTATTGTTCACTTCCTTAGATACTTGAGGCTAGGTGGAAATGTGGCCTTAAAATGTTTTCAATTAAAATAAATAGAATTGGGTATTATTGTTTTCCTGTATTGTTTCATGACATTGAATTGTTTTAGAGAAGATGAGAGAAAATAACTATATTTAAACAAGGCGAAGCCAGAACATTTTGGATTTAGATGACGCACGCTAGCCTTGCAGTAAGATACTTTTGGACTTTGGGTTTAACCATCTTAGCCTGCCTACCTTCATCATTTATGTCAGATATTCTGAGAACTATACAGGAAATACAAACTGGCAGCCGTGGTCTATCTTGCTTCCCTTGTCAATTCCCCTGTTAAATTCAGTATGGAGCAGGTCATGGCTGGTGACATTTTAAAAGCTGACACCAACAAGTGGCCAATTAGCATCAAAACATTTGGAAATCATGGTTTCAAAGAGTCCTGTTTGACTCATGATGCAATAGCAGTTTCATGTTTTCACTTGCCTGGGTCCATGAATAAACCATGCCTCATCCACCCAAAGTTTCTTAAGTCATATCCTCTCTCAGCTTACCTGAGGCCCACAGCGTAAATAATGTGTGCCTCTATTCTTGTCCTAATGAAACCAAGTCCTTTCTCCCTCCTCCTTCCTGGGTGTCACCACCTTGGTTGGATAAAACCCGCTTGGGATGATAATGAAGCTTCCATTGCTGTCCTGCAATATATTCTTGTCTTCTTGGATTACAGACCATTCTTGAATCTTTCCACCTTAGCTCTACATGTTATCGCTATCTTTCTGCAAAATTTTCCACTGATCAGCTGATTTTTAGTATGAATACGCCCCTTTTAAATTTAGTTTTCATATGTTCTCATAGGGAGTCTTTTTTGTTTTGTTCACTTTTGTTGCAGATGCTCTCAGTTGGTTTGTTGCCTTTCCATTATTTATAAGTTATGCTCCACTTCATATATACCATTCGTACACAACTGGCTCAAAAAATTAACATTACGTAAGTTCAATGGGGAAAATTTGGTAGGAAGAAAGAGAAAATGGCATAAAAATATTTTGCTTCAATTCCACCAGAAGGCAAAATGAAAAGGGTTTTTACAAATTGGAATGGGTGGATTGTGGAATGTGGTAGCATTCCCATTTTTAATACATTGTTGGTGTTTTATTATGTACATGGTGAATTTATTATATATTTGCTGCTGTTTTAATATTTGCATTTTGAAATCGGCTATTTGGTGTTATATATTTTTATTAGCGATATTTTTGAGGTTTAGTTTATACTCTGAGCTACATGATACAACTTTGGCCCAGAGGACATAAATGTTGGAAATAGACAAATAAATTGTTCTATCATCCATTTATAAAAAGGAAGATCTCTGTAGGATTATACCCACGTAACCATCACCTAGATGCTCACAGCTAATCACGTCTGAATCCATTTTTGTCTTATACTCACTTGAAATATATCACAAAAGCATACATTATTGTTCAATGCATTTGGGCCCCCACAAACTATTTCTGAATGTGATTGCTTTAACATCTCAAGTTTGCATGCCATGTGGATTGGAAGATGTGGATATTTGCAGGTCCCACCCATATCAGCACCATTTTCCTTGCCTCAGCCCCCTACAGCCACCAGTTTGCCCCTCCCCCCACACCCCATTAGAGGGTATTTGGGGGTTTGCATCAGCAAATGACATGTCACTGTAATATTATAATGCTCTATTGCCATGATGTCCAAATTCCTAGCTTTTATTTTTGTTTTTTCTAAAAGTAAGCCAATGTAGAAATATAACTACCATCTTTCCCCTTATATCTCAGTGCCTAAAAGGGATAGAAACTTCAAAAAAAAAGAAAGAATGGAAAATAGGGAGCTAGTAGATTTTGACAGTAGATCATTATAATGTTATGCCACTATAGTTATGTATCAATTTCCATCTTTTTTTTAAAAAAAAAAAAGCCCTGGGGGAGGGGACAGTGGCCACAAGGGGCTACAGCAAAGAAAGTGGGGAGGGGGGGAACTGTTGTGTAGATGTCACTGGCAAGTCCTCTGCATTTGCAGCAGAAAGGAAAGCTGCATGAAAAATTGTCACTGTATGGAAGCAGCCCTCAGGGAAGTTTAACCTGCTCCCTCTTTTACTGTGTGCAAGGAGCTTTTTCTTTTTTAAATGGAAAGCATTTCAACACTCACCTCCCACTTACAACCTGAAGGGCTACAGTGGATGAAAGCTTTACTTTTCTGGTTCTTCTGTAATCTGGAGCACTGCAGCTTGCCTAACACCAGTTATGAGAGAACACGCGGCCAAGGCAGGATTAGAACTGGGTACTTCCCAGACCACAGCTAACATTCCTGCACTGCGCCAGCCGTGGATATACCGTTCACTCCTACAGCTAGGTTTTCCTGACCTGAATCTGAAATTCACACAGCTTGCTGTTTCATCCACCAGCATAATACTTAGGGTTGCCAACCTCCAGGTACTACCAGAAGAAGGGAGGCTCTGTGCTGTGAAGTATAGCAACCAAGCAACAACAGCACAATTTCTTTCAATGCAAAAACATATATTAAGTGCAAAAGGTGTAATGTGAATACATAAAAGGCAAACAATACACAATACAATTTCAAAACTAACAAATTGTAACTATCAATCAAGGTAAGTACTAGTAAATGTTATTAATAATAATCTTTTCCTTTTCCACAGAGTTCCAGGTAAGTATAGTATAATATTTTAGACATAAATTAAGAAGAGTTCCACAGTGAAAAACAGCCGGAAGATGATGGACGTGTTGTCTAGATCGTTGTCCACGTTTCGCCAAGGCTTCATCAGCTGAACAATTTCTCAACAAATATAATACATATGTATCATCACCATAATAAGTGCAGTTTTCAGCTGCCTGAAGGGCTTAGTATCAAGTCAATGTGAAAATGCAAGAAGAAGGGAACCCTGTCCGTGTGATTGTGTAGTATGGGAACCATTTCAAAGAAGGCTGAACTGGCCGCCGCCGCGGGGAGATGTTGCCGGCTCACAGCTTGGGATGCAGCATTGGTAGCTCATGCTACTAATTAAAAGGTCCCCACAGCCTCCTCTGATTGTTCGCTTAGGGTTGCCAACCTCCAGGTACTAGCTGGAGATCTTCTGCTATTACAACTGATCCCCAGCCGACAGTGATCAGTTCACTGGAGAAAGTGGCCGCTTTGACAATTGGACTCTATGGCATTGAAGTCCCTCCCCTCCCCAAACCCCGCCCTCCTCAGGCTCTGCCCCCAAAACCTCCCACTGGTGGCAAAGAGGGACCTGGCAACCATAATAACACTGCCTGTGTGCCAGATCACCTTTGGGCCTTCAAGTCTGTATCACATTCACCTGATTTCCTCCTCTGTTTTCTGTTGTTATTTTGGTGTTGCAATGTATCTAGCCATAGTCAAATCTAAGACCCCTCGCAGTTTGTGCTTAAATTAAGAACTAGGTAGACATCTCCAGTTTGTGGGCCAGTCAAATTGACCCATCAAAGGTAGCAATTCTATTAAGCTCAGGCAGCAAAACAATATTTCAATCCTGTATGAAGTACTGAACCAAGACTCACTCAATGTTGGACCGGAAATGTATTAATCACTGATGCTGTTGCAATGACATAACCCCATGTTGCCACTTTCTTTTTGATATAGGAAGACTCACAGTGTGGTCTGCTGTTGAAATAAGCATATTATCATACTCCGCTCATACTCTGTGATTGCATCCATAGAAGTAACAGACGATACAAGAAGAAAACATACTCTGGAGCTCTGCCCAAGCTTTTCATTACCTTAGCATGATAACACAGGGAATTAGCAATACTACGCTGGAAAGTTTAAGAAATTGCAACCAGTCAAATTAGCTGGCTGGCTAACCTGAAGCTTTCCTGGCTTAAGAGTTTGCAACACTGCTTCCTGAAAGCTGCTGCCTTGAAATACTTCCCCCAACAATGGTATCATCATGATTTTGCCTACTCTATCTGTGGCTGACTCTCTAATCTTGTACATAAAATAAGATAACCCTGAAACAATCAACTTCCTTTTACTGTAATTCCCACTAACTTATTTAGAAGAGCTGGAAATCCCTTCTGACAATATCTACCTGGAATGCTGTTTACCTTATGGCACTGAGAAGGCCAAGAGATTACCAGTACCAAACATGAACTCTATGTTAGGCAAATTCTCATGTTCCTTAAAAGAGCAGTCTTCAGACAAGGGATTAGATCCCATAACCCATCAACAGAAGGTGCTGCTGCTTCCCATATTCCCTTCTCTCCAGAAATCCTTTCCAACTCCAGAAAAAAAATACTCCTGGGGTCGTGGGAATTGTACAGTGGGGAGGAGGAACGGGTCCAAATCACACTTCCTTCCTCTTCTGTCAGCCCAGCTCCACTAACAGAAGAGGAAGACAAAGCCAATTTCACGCTCTTGAGAAAGATGTATGATCTCTTGCATTCATGGATTGCTGATCCAACCCAAGGTTCCAATGGGCAAAAGCACTGCCAAATCATTGGCTGCTCTGGTGAAGATTCTTAAACACCAACATTTCCATGGAAGGGATTTTTATGCTTTAGAGACAATGTCTGTCTCAGAGTCAATATTACCCCATTTCATATGTGATCTATGTTGTTCAGTGAGCAGGATTCTCACCCACCCCCCAAAGTCCATGAGCACAGTTGAAGTTGAGCAGTCTCTACATGTACAATCTGTCTTTGGCAGGCTTTCCAGTTGTAACTGTTCTAATTACACTTTTAAACTATGCATTTTAATAGATTTTTTAAAAAATGTTATGTATTGCTGCCTTGGGTCTTGACTATGTTGGGAGAAAGGTGGGGTATGAGAGAGCCTATGAAATACTACATGTATATGTGTAGGCTATATTTCAGACATTCAGCTGAATGAATGGATGTCAGCATCAGCAAACATTTATTCATTCATTTAGAAAATTTCTATGCCACCTCTTCAGAGAACCCATTTGTGCTGGCTTATGAAGTCGAACATAGAGCACCATAAAAGTTGCTAAGAATTAATAAAAGTATTAAAACCCCAATCAGGGCATAAAAACATAGTTAAATAGTATGCAGTTTAAAACAAGTCCCATAATGAAGTTCTAATGCTAGAAGCACCCTGTAAAATGATGGGAAAAGATCAACCCCTTAATTAAAAGTAGACACTAATCAGCATAGGGGCAAAATGGATCCATCCCCATACATAAATGCCATGGATTCAAGCATCTGTCCCTAGCATCACCTCAGCCACTCAAGTAAGAGCAGAACTACTGAAGCATGGAGCCCCACTCTCCCACCCTAGCCAACCTGTCCAGAAGGATACCATGGCAAATGGTACTGAAAACCACTGAGAGGTCCAGAAAAATCAACAGAGATGTGTTCCTCCTGTCAATCTTCTGGAAAAGATCATCAATCAAGGTGACCAAGGCCATTTGCACCCCAAATCTAGACCAGAATCTGGATTGCAATGCATCTAGATAACTCATCTCCTCCAAGACCGCCTCATGCCGAGTAGCCACCACCTACTTTGGCACCTTGCCACAAAAAAGGAATGTTGACCACTGGGCGGTAGTTATTTAGGTCACTGGGTCCAGACACACCTTCTTCAGGAGGGGTTTCATGACTGCCTCTTTCAAAATGGTGGGAACTACACAGTCCTACAGAGAGGTGTTTATTATCTCCTGCACCCAATCAACCAATGCAAACTGGTTTAACTCCAACAGCCATGAAGGGCAAAGGTTGAGTCTAGATGTGATGAGCTGTACGTTTCTAAGCAGCTTTGCGACTCCATCATGCCACATCCACTGTCTGACGATCATTCATATAACTAGATGTACCCTGTGCTCCACCGTCATCATGAGATTGAACCAAAGCAACTGTGGCTTCTACATCATGTTGGAGGTGAGTGATTTTATCTGCAAAATGCATCATAAAAGAGCATGTGAATGCCTGCATTTGTATCCTCAGGGGCCCAGGATAAGAGCCCCTTCACAGCCTGGAAAAGCTCCACTAAGTGGACACAATGGTGGAAAAGAAGCAAGCTCACTTCGCCACCATCACCACTAAGCAAGATAATGTAAAGCACACTCTCACCTGTGTTTGGTCACACTCACTCCCAGCTTTCGTTCTGTCTGCCCACATGCTACATTGCCACAAGCTCCTCAGTAAACCAAGGGGCATTTGAAGCTCTTCAGGAGAGAAGAAGGACTCCAGAATAATCATGTCCATAGCCTGGGTCATCTCTATATTCCACAGATCAACCAGGACTGTGACAAGATCATCGAACTTGCTGACCAGAAAATCCCCAAGAAACGCCAGGAAAACATCCGGCTCCATCAGCCTCCTGGGCAGGCCATCCCAAACTGGTCTTTCTCCCAACCATTGCGGAGGTGACCCCAGTCCCTCCCCACCGTGTTCAGTGTATGTGTCCAAATTGCTATTATTATCCTCTATAATAGCGACTACCATTGCTCCAGCTCCTAACTTAAGCTCAGTTAAGATGATAAACATTTGAAAATTTGATGGTGTCTGTAAAAACAAAATGGCCTCATTAGACCGGAGAAGCTAATTAGTTTTTAAACTGAGCTGGATTAATTTGTGGAAAGCGTCGTGGTAGTACATTATTATGCTGACTTGTCAGTGGCTGATTAGGGCACAGGGCAAACCCGTCAGTTTAAAAAAAAAAACCCCCTTTTTTTTCTGAACCACCAGATGTAATGAGAAATAGAAAATAAAGCTGAATGTGCTTGCCACCCAGTAAAACTCCATCGGTCACCACCCAGTAAATCCGATTTCAAAGCCACTTGACAGCTTGGCCATTTCCCACTGTCTAGACAAGGTGTATCCCTCTTTGAGAAGCTCTCTACTGCCTTCACTATCTCTCCCAAGGGACCACAGACCAAAGGGATGGAAATTTGTGCCAACATATCCTTACACCGCCAGGAGTACAAGCATCTGCCTCATTTTGAAGCTCCTCCAGTGAAATCCAAAAATAATGTCTATAAATTAGTAGGTGGCACCATCTGTGGTATTTTGTTTCTTCTTAATGTATTTAAAACCTCAGGGTGAAACCCAAGTGCAAGAAAGAGTATGTGACAGACTCTCTGGCTTCCCTTGTTACTTATATAACCAGATTATATAACCTGGCTTAATTTTTCATGGTAATTACGCGTGTCACCCTTTTGTTTTTGACAGAAGCGTTACCACGACTGCGGAATAAATCTTCAGGCAATGACCAAGGCAAATAACTTTTGAGCTAGCCATCATGGAGTGATGATCAATCCCAAAATGGGTGTGTGCAAGTTCCTCCTCCAGTATACTGGGAAACAAACCAATGAGGACCTTGTCCTCAGATATCGCAGAGCTACAGCAACAACATATCAGCATGTCACCCAACGGGATTGAGTCCTGTTAGGTGACCTTAGCCACACATCATCATCAGGAAAACGTACCAACCCATGCAGAAAGTTTTCTCGCCCACCTCTAATACAGGTGATATGATGAACAAACAATAGAAACGCATCTGTGCCAACCAGTCACATTAATCAAGCTTGGCAAACAGTAGTTACTAAATATTTGGCAAAGCTGGAATCTAGAGGGGTTGTTTGTTTTTGGGGTTTTTTGTTTTGCCTTCCAGCCCTAACCCAAATGGAACAAAATGAAACAGATAAGAAAGTAGTTATTGAGAGGAGTGTAGGCTTTGGACCGATGTGAAGGGTGAACCTGAGACCTGCTGGGCTGCGTGGACTCATTTCCAGCAATTTCAGAAAGAAAGGGAGAAACCCACTGGTTTGGATCCACAGATTGATTTCTGCTGACCAAAGGGATTTCTGTCAGTGGAGTGCAACTTCCTCACCTCCCACCTCCCCCTGCATCCCCAAATGTCCCCAGAATGCTTCTGTTGGGGGACAGGAACAGCATGGGGGTTTCAGAGGTCTGTAGTGTGAGCAGGGAATCAGCAAACATTACCCCCACACACACTAGGCTTGCCAAGTTCCAGGTGGTGGCAGGCAAACCCCTGCCAATCCACCTGGCTGCCCGCCGACCAGCTGAGGGTCGGAGGGCAAAACGTGCACATGCACCTGCCCGAGGCGCCACATCACTTCCGGTTTGCACCCAGAAGTGCTGCATCGCAACAGGGCCTTTACCACCAGTAAAGGTGGTACTTCCAGGTGTAAATGAATCACAAGGGGCCTTTTACCACTCAACCTGGGAGTTTGAGTGGTAAACAGCCCCTTGCGATGTGTTTTACACCTGGAAGTGCCGCATCGCAACAGGCCTTTTACCACTTTTACCACTCAAACTCTCAGTTTGAGTGGTAAAGGCCCCGTTGCAATGCGGCACTTCCGGAAACTGGAAGTGCAGCGATTGCGTCGGCACGGCCGTGCGCATGCGCGATCGCACCTCACCTCCACCCCAAAAACCTCTCGCCGGAGGGGAGGAGGGACCCGGTAAGCCTAACACACAAACACACCTCTGTTCATGGAAATCGTCTACTGGATCCAAACCATAATCTCTTACCAAAGAGGGAAACATCGATACAACTTCTGAAATCGTTTTCTCCAAACATTTCTTACCAAAAGTGCTCCTCTGACAAAAGAAGGTACTAAGGCTGCAGGGCCAGATGCTGAAATGAACAGAACAGCAGCAAACATCTGGAGATATAGATTGTAGTCATTTATGCATGGGTACTTGGACATTCATTCATCCCCTGTCTCACTCGGTTGTTCCTTGGAGTTCTGCATGAGTTTTCTGTCCATTAGAAATGACCTCGTTGCCAGCCCTCGCAATGTCCAGGTCTTCTTATTCCTCTGTTAACCTGATTCTTCTTTCTCCCCTGAGCTCAGCCCGGCTGAAATCTCCATGCAGAAGGCAAAGCAGGGGAAACAGAAGCTGGGTTTCTCTCACAGCAATCACAAAGCAGCATGTAAAGAGGCAGGGATTCAAATGCTTCCTGCTTCCTCGGGGCTCTTTCTGAGCAAAAGAAAGGCTTTTTAAAACCGAGGCTTGGATTTCTCGCCTCCCCTTCCTTTCAGGTTACACAGTTTTTTTGTGTTGTTATTCTTAAAATGCTTTTTTATGTGGCAATTGGGTTTTGGGGGGAGGAATTTTCTTTCACAGTGAGCACTGAGAAGTAAGCCAATTACAAAGCAGCATTTAAAGGGGCGGGACTTGATTTGAGTTTGTAGACTGCTGGTGCAGAGATACCCAGCTGGAAAGTGTGGGTCCAGCCAACAGCGAACGTCAGGAAAAACTCCCATGCATAAATGATCTATGAAAACACATACTCTTGGAATAAAACCAATCAATTTTTCAGATACTACAAAGGCCAATCTTTCAGGTGCTACAAAGGCCAAGTCTTTATGAACCGGGAAGAGAAACCATGGAGAAAAGCTTCCAAGGAGCTGGTTGGAAGCCTTTCACTATACCTATAAAAACAAATGCGCATATGGTTATTGTGCAGGAGCCCATGCAACACGTGTGCTTGCACAAGACAGGCTATAAATACACTTGGCACAACTTGAAACAGGCTGGCATCTCTGAGCACATCCCCAGACAAAAGGCCAACCCTGTGTTTTATAGCGTCAAATAATAACCCCCTCACAGTGTTCATGGCGCTCTACTATCTCAAAGGGCCGGGCAAGCTTTTAATTAACAGAGACAGAAATGGTTGTATTTTGGTATTTCCATTCCATGTGTGTGGAAAGTGAACTGCTCTTTGACCACACATCTCTCACCATCTGTACATGAGCTGCCGACGCTAGATTTGCCTGCTTATATGCAAATGGTACTCCAGTAGGGTGCTGCCTTTTGCATGGGAAGTGTGGCCTGCTCTCGCCACCTCTCCCCACAACGCGCATTTAAGCATGACCTCGACCAGGGGGAAAGGACTTCTCACACACCCTAGTGCCTTGCTTAAATGGAGCTGCTACCCATGCTAAGCGGCGACATGTATTTAGCATACCGGTGCAGCATCCGCCCAGGCTATGGATCGCTGGTATGCTAATTAAGCAAGCATTTCTGCAGTCCAATTTAGGTGCCACACTAAGCACGTGCAGATTTGCACAGGTACATGCTAGCACCATGTTTAAATCAGGCCTCAGTCAGTATGTCTCTTGAGCCAGGAAGCAAAGTGGCAAAACATTGTTCACTTTTCGGACACAAATATTCATGTCATGCCAAGAAGCTGTGTTTTCACACGGCCCAAACCCCTTATTAATTGCCAGTGTTTTTCGCTTGACATACACCGAAGCACTATTACTAGGGTGACATGTAGAATTCCGTGGGAAATATTTGCAATATACAGGTAAGGCTTGCTATAAAATTCCCTGTCTTGACCTGGATGACCCAGGCTAACCTGATCTCATCATATCTTGGCTACTAAGCAGGGTTGGCCCTGGTTAGTAGTTGGATGGGAGACTGCCAAGGAAGTCAAGGGGTGCTATGCAGATCTAGGTACTGGCAAACCAGTACCTCCATCACAAGGTTCTCGATAACAGAACTTTCGCCTCCTCTTTCATTTGAGCCATTTCCCCCTCAGCAAAAGAAGTCTTGGGGGATTTTTTCCCGGAGGTTTGCTGCGGTTTCACTTTTGTTTTGGCCTGATTTTAATTTTTGATTTTTCATGACTGATTCAAATTGATGAATAAAAACTGCTTCATCCCAGCATTAAGTCAAACCTGTTTTGCTCCATTCTTTGCTGTTGCTGCGCGGTTTTTGGTTTAGATCTCCATGAAAAAAAAATGCCTTTGGTTCTTGTAGGTTATCCGGGCTGTGTGACCGTGGTCTTGGTATTTTCTTTCCTGACGTTTCGCCAGCAGCTGTGGGTTACTCCTCTGAAGATGCCTGCCACAGCTGCTGGCGAAACGTCAGGAAAGAAAATACCAAGACCACAGTTACACAGCCCGGATAACCTACAAGAACCAATGAACTCTGACCATGAAAGCCTTCGACAAAAATGCCTTTGTTCCTTGGTTCGGATCAATTGTCCCTGCCCATGCCGGCTAATTTCTCCTCCCCCAAGAATGGCGATTGGCTGGGGGAGTTTCGCGCTTGGACAAGAATACCGCCCTCTTTTGCTGCCTGCCTAGAGTCTTGGCACTTCTCTCCCTCCATCCTGGAGGCAGGCAGGCGGGCAGGCGGCAAGCCTTCCCCACCACTTGCCTGGGATGGGCCTTGGAGCTGGTCCCACACCTCCAAGCCCAGGGGGATCCCGGACGAAAGGCTCCAGGGGGAGACCAGCGGGGCCACGCCATGTGCGCCTCGCGCGCTGGGGGTGGTGGTGGGGGCAGCTCGGTCTAGGGCAGCTGGACCCACGGGGGGATGCTCAAGGGAAGGGGCTGTTGGCCCCCCTACCCCAGTGGGGAGGGGGGATTTTTGAGAATTCGGATGGGAAAAATGTGCATCCTGAGAGCGGAAAACCCAAGACAAAACTCCCTCCCATCACTCTTCTGAAGAGGGGTGGTCAGTCTGCTCTGGGTCTCCCTCCTCTTTCTCGATGCACTGGGGCCGGATTGGGGCCGGTGCACAAGCCAGGGGCCTTCTTTAGTCTCCCCTTCCCGCCATGCACACTGGCTGGACTGGGACCGGCACACCAGCCAGGAGCCCTCCTCTCTCACACAATGCACTGAGGCCGGATCAGGGCCAGCGCGCAAGCCAGGGGCCTTCTTTCCTCTCCCCCCCCCGCCATGCACACTGGCTGGATTGAGACTGGCATGCCAGCCAGGAGCCCTCCTCTCTCACACAATGCACTGGGGCCTGATCAGGGCCGGCACGCAAGCCAGGGCCTTCTTTCCTCTCCCCCCTCCCACCATGCACACTGGCCAGATCTGGACCGGCACGCCAGCCAGGAGCCCTCCTTTCTCTCACAATGCACTGGGGCCGGATCGGGGCCAGCGCGCAAGCCAGGGGCCTTCTTTCCTCTCCCCCCCCACCATGCACACTGGCTCGATCGGGACCGGCATGCCAGCCAGGAGCCCTCCTCTCTCTCACGATGCACTGGGGCCAGATCAGGGCCGGCGCGCAAGCCAGGGGCCTTCTGGTGGGGACATACTCTTGGAAATTGCTTTAATGTAAGAGGTTTACAGTGGCCATTTATGCACGGGAGGTTTTTCCTTGGATTTGCTGCTCTATAGATGCACCTTTTTCCCATCCAAATTCCCAAAACTCAACAATCAGCCCCCAAGCAGAGTTTTGAGAATTAGGATGGGAAAAATATGCATCTAGAGAGCGGCAAATCCAAGGCACTCCTCTTGAATCGTCACAGGTTGGAGCTGCTCCATTCCCACTTTCAGCTAAACACTTCTCTGGGCACATGGATGCAATTCCTGCCCCTCCTCCCAAATCCTGTCTGTCATTAAAGGGAAATGGGTTCCACACATATAGAAAATAGAGGGAAGCTTTGAGGAAAGCACTGCCTCCCCCCCCCCAATTTGGAATCTGACTGTTCCAAAAGCAGAACAGAGCGAGGGTGTAAGAAAAATGTAAGAGACCAGAGGGACTGGTGCTTGTTTTTTGCTCTGGGGCTGTGCCCACAGAGGTGAACTGCACGATGTAATCTGCTGGGCGGAGTTGGGGCGGAGTTGGGGGCGGGCATAAACAATGAGCTCGTTGGAAGGGGAGGCCTCCTGCAAAAGGGACAGACCAAACCGTTGTCAAATACAGCGTGCTTTGTTCCCATGAAAAACCAAAACTACATCAAGATTGACGGGGATAAATCGCGGCCATGAAAAAAAAATTAAATCGATTTTTTTTTTGTCCGTGGCAAGAGAGCATCAAAATCTTCCGTGAAAAGTGGGCCTATGAGAAGTATAAGGGCTGTCACTTTAATTGGTACCACAATTGATACCACAAACAGCAGGACTTTATCACAATCCTGTATAGGACAGAGCACAAGTTTGAAACTCCCGACTATGATGTAGACAGTCTTATATTTCTGCCTATATCTTCCACGCTACTCTGCTGCCTGTTTCTAACACAGCAGGCTGGAGCCCACACTAGGGTTGCCTTCTTTTACCCCAGACATTGAATGCTGTTTAAATCCCTGCAGCTCCTCCCTCCCATGCCTCCGTGAACCAGTCATCCATCACCCCTGCAGCTGCTGTGGTGAGCAGGAAGCCACTTGGGTTACCCGGCAGGTGAGGAAGTGATGGCAAGGCATCAGAGGGAACAGGATAGAGGAGACTTGGCCATCTTTTCTCCTGCTTCAACCAGCAGTGGTGTAGTGGTTAAGAGCGGTGGTTTGTTGCGGCGGACTCTAATCTGAAGAACCAAGTTTGATTCCCCACTCCTCCGCATAAGTGGTGGATGCTAATCTGGTGAACCAGGTTGGTTTCCCCACTCCTACACCTGAAGCCAGCTGGGTGACCTTGGGCTAGTCACAGCTCTCTTAGAGCTCTCTCATCCCCACCTACCTCACAGGGAATTGTGAGTCTGAAAGAGAGGAAGGGAGGACAGTGTATGTCATCCTGAATTCTCTGAAGGAAGGGCAGGGAAAAGTGTAATAAATAAATTTAACAAACACATATGGTTCCACTTTCTCCGTGGACTTCTCCTACACCAGCATCATAACTACCTGAAAATCTGCTAGCAAGGGTACATTCCATGTGGAACAATATTCCACAATTCTTCAGCCAGCATGGTGTAGTGGTTAAGAGCGGTGGCTTGGAGCAGTGGACTCTAATCTGGAGAACCAGGTTTGATTCCCCACTCCTCCACATGAGTGGCGCACACTAATCTGGTAAACCGGGTTGGTTTCCCCACTCCTCCACATGAAGCCAGCTGTGTGACCTTGGGCTAGTCACAACTCTCTTAGAGCTCTCTCATCCCCACCTACCTCACAGGGTGTCTACTGTGGGGAGGGGAAGGGAAGGTGACGGTAAGCTGGTTTGATACTTCCTTATGTGGTAGAGAAAGTCGGCATATAAAAACCAACTCTTCTTCCTCGTCAAAGGTCAACATCCACTCCAGAGTTTGGCCTGGGGTAAGAGGTGGCAAGCCTATCAGGGAAGTGGGTGGATGCTATATATGAACTGCAATGTACAGTAGAGTAGCATTATTAAATATTTTTGTAGACTTGTGGCACACTCACAAGGCTGGCCACCACAGTCCTTGTTACCTTTGACAGGGCTTAAAGGGCTGTTTCCTTGGCTTGGGGAAGGTTGTAAAAGGATAGATTTGGAAAGGCTCTGCTAGAAAGCACACTCCCCAATACTGTACCTCCTTTCAAACTGCCAGATGGACAATCCAGCCATTCACTGGATCAGTTGGGCAAAACAAGTTAGGACATCAATATGCTTACTGTAGCCATGGTATAATCATGGGTTACACACATCATTTTAATTATTTTTAATATTAAATACAGAGTTGGAAAACAGGTCATTGCTAACGATAGAGATGAATGTATAATCTGTGACTTGTTCATGTGAATTCTGCTGCTTCCACTGGGATTTAATTTCACAGGAGAAATAACTCATACGAAAACAGACACAAGCAATGCATACTCAGATTTTCATTCTATCCTAACATATGAAAAATCTATAAAATTACGAAGCAGTAGCAACCCTAGTGTGGGGATAAGTAGTGTCATAGTCTCTTGCTTTTGAGAAGGTGCTGCGTGTTACAGATTATCAAAACACTAGCACACAATGTGAATTTCCAAGCATACAGCTGCTGTGAAAACATGTAACATATATTTGCATTTTCCACTTGTAACAGGGTTGCTAGCCACCCACTGGTCACCCCCCCCAGAGCACTGAGGGGGGTCAGGGACTGCAGAAACCACCCCTTTATGACACTCTAGGAATCCCCCAAGACCGCCCCCTCCCCACATTCAAAGAATTGAGGGGAGGGGCGCATTTTGTCTGCGGGCGCGAAAGGAGAGCCAGTCCTCTTGCATCTTTGCCTGACGTGGGGAAGAGGGCGGGCCTGGGGGAAAGGGCTTAAGAGCGCCGGGGTGGAAATTTCCTCCCTCTTTTGGAAGCGGACGGAGCAGACAGGCAGTCGGAGGAACAGAGGAACTCACACCCGGACACGTGGCTAAGTATCCGAGCGAGGGAGAAAGGCGGGGGGGGGGCATCCGCGTAGTACAGTCCTCCCAAGGGGGTGGCAAGCATCTGCTTGTGCACGGAGGGTATCAGCAGCTCCCGCTGTCCGCACGCTGCTTCGCTCCTTTTGTTTCCTCTGCTTTTAAGGGTCATATCCTTTGTCCTGTTTAGGAAGCCGGGTTGCGGACGGGCTGCCCGGCAACAGGGCCCTACTGCCCCCATTGTTAAGGGGCTGGTGGCTTAGCTTTTGTTTCTCACTCACGCACGTTTTAGAACAGAAACTTTTGTCGGCTGCAGCATCTGCCTCCTGCTTCGCGCACGTTTTTGAATCGGAAGCCCCTGCATTCCTTCTCTGACCCCTCAACCTCTGGCCTTACCAGCCATGGGATCAAGGAAAGGCACACAGCCCTCACAGGCCATAAGGTCTAAAAGGGCACGTAAGCCTACGCTGAAAGTGCTGGAGGGGCAGGCTGCTGGCCACGTGGCCCGGCACATCCAAGCCAGAAGCACGACCGCCCGGAAAGGGAAGCGGGGCGGTGCTTTTCAAGGAGTGAGTGGGGTGCAAGGAATCGTGGGGCAAGGGAGGCCGCCTGCTCGGGGTGGGGCCTCACCACAGGGGGCTCATGATTTAGAATCCATTTACCAGATTGTGTCCGTGATTGCAGGACGTATGGATGACATTGCAGGGCGTATGGATACGCTGGAGCAGGGGAATGCCAGTGAACCCAGGGAGGGCAGTGAGTCTGCCCCTGCACCAACAGGGGAGAGCTGCTCTCCACCCAGGCTCTCGGAATCAGGTGAGTCCCCAGTGCAGACACAGTCACGGGCCACAACATCTACTGGGGAGTCTTTAGTTAATGAGCAGGCAATGGACTTGCCACCCCCTTACCAGTCAAACGAAGCACTGCCTGCCTTGGGGCCCACACAGTTCTCTGGGCGGGGGCGGCAGCCTTCTCGCCAGCCTGCTGCCACTGCCCAGGATCCAATGTCTGTGGTCAATCAGGTTTGGCAAGGACAGCAGGCCACTTGCCCCCGGGGGACGCTGGACGGGGGAGCCACAGGGCCCGCTACAGTGGCTGGGCAGCCTACTGCTGCAGCTACGCTTGGCCAGGGCCCTCAACCTCAGTTGATGGCACATGGGGAGATGGGGCTTCCTTTGGGATCCCACCTTCCCCAGGCCCTCACAGACAAAATACTTAGAGGGGAATATGTGGATATGTTTTCACTCCTGAATGGGGATGAGGAGCCAAAAGGGAGAGACAAGGAAGGGCATAGAGATGACGATAAGTGGCGGAGGAGGAAAGTGGACCGCACTTGGCCCAACTGGCTGGTAGGTTACCTTATCTACCAGGGGGTGATTGTGCGTGAACAGCCATCCAGGGCCTTGGCCTTGGTCAAGTATCTGGACATCATTAATCGTGCTTATAGCGAGTTCACGGGCCAGGCTTGGCTCCAGTACGATGAGAATTTCAGACTGCGAGCGGCTCGTAATCCGGCACTTGCTTGGGATGTCCCGCAGGGTGAATTGTGGATGCAGTGCATGATGCCTGCAAGGGCTGTGCAGGGTGAGAGGTCCCACAGCGGACACCTCATCGATCGCGCTCCAAGCTCTAGGCCCCCTGGGGGCCAGGCGGTTCAACCCCGCTTGCTCTGCTGGGATTTCAGTTCCACCGGCCGCTGTGATCATCGCCCCTGCAGATACAGACATGAATGCCCCATCTGTAGGGAACCCCACCCCGTCACTTCCTGCCCCAAGGGCCGACCCAATAGGCGGGGTCGAGGGGACCGGGGCTGGGGTCAGAAAGGAGGTGGGGGAACTGCCACAGGTGCTGCTCCAAAAGGCGCCCAGTCCAATTAAAGTTCTCGAACTCCGGCGCCTTTTAGCTGCCTACCCGAGGGACTTAGACGCACGGTATTTGCTGGATGGTTTTACATATGGTTTTCGGATCCCAGCGGTGGGCCCTAGGGCTCATAGCATGGCCAGGAACCTGAAGTCATTAACTGGGATGGAGGGTATAGTTAAAACGAAAATTGATAAGGAAGTCAAGGAAGGCAGAGTAGCAGGCCCGTTCAGTGACTTGCCCCTAAAAAACCTGCGTATTTCACCACTGGGTATAGTCCCAAAGAAGGCTCCTGGGGAGTTTAGGCTGATACATCATCTATCATTCCCAAAGGGCGGATCGGTGAATGATGCCATTCCCCAGGAGCTTTGTTCGGTCAAATATTCATCCTTTGATAATGCAGTGCGTTTGATACGCAATTTTGGAGAGGGCGCACTGTTGGGGAAGTGCGACATTAAGTCTGCATTCCGCCTCCTCCCCGTCCATCCACTTGACTTCGATCTCCTAGGTTTCTCATTTCAAGGCAAATTCTATTTTGACAAGGCATTGCCTATGGGCTGTTCCATATCATGCGCAGCATTTGAGAAATTCAGCTCCATGCTGGAGTGGGCAGTTAGGGTGCTTTCTGGTCTATCAGGTGTAACACATTATCTAGATGACTTCCTTTTTGCCGGCCCCCCCGATTCGCAGAAGTGTTTGGAGCTCATGCAGCGATTTCATACATTGTGCCAGGGGCTGGGAGTGCCCCTGGCCCACGAAAAGACTGAGGGCCCATCCACCAAACTGACCTATCTAGGTATCGAACTGGATACCGTGGGCCAGCTTTCGAGGCTGCCAGTCCAAAAGCTTGCTGAGCTACGGGGCCTCGTGCTTAAGGCTAAGCGGGCAAGGAAAGTCACGCTGCATGAGCTCCAATCCTTGGTGGGACATTTGAATTTTGCATGCAGGGTAGTCACGCCGGGGCGTGCCTTTTTGCGTCGCCTCTGCCGGGCCATGGCCGGCGTGCGGGCCGCCCACCATAGGATACGGGTCACTTCTGCCATGCGGCAGGACCTTTGCATGTGGGCCCATTTTCTGGAAAGTTACAATGGGGTATCTTTCTGGAGGGAAGACCTTTTGCTCGAGGCAGAACTTCAGGTGCACTCTGATGCAGCGGGGGCCCATGGGTTTGGCGTTTACTTCCGGGGCAGGTGGTGTGCCGAGCGGTGGCCAGCAGAATGGAAGGCCAGGGACATAATACGGGACCTCACTTTCCTAGAATTTTTCCCAATGGTTGTGGCAGTTCACATCTGGCCGGAGGCTCTAGCCAATCATTCAGTGCATTTCTGGTGTGACAATCAGGCTGTGGTCCACATCGTTAACACACTGTCCTCCCGCTCCCCTAGAGTCATGTCTTTGGTGCGGGCTTTTGTACTACAGTGCCTCAAATATAACATCCTCTTTTCAGCTCGCCATGTTCCTGGAATAACAAATAATTGCGCTGATGCACTATCCCGTTTTCAGATAGAGCGCTTCAGGAGCCTGGCCCCTCTAGCCCAGGAATCACCAGAGGAGATGCCCGTGGCACTGTGGAGTCTTGGAGGGGTGAGGCCTGGCGTGCCATAAACAACTCTTTGGCTCCGCGTACTCGGAATGGCTATGCCAGGAGTTTCCGGGCTTTTGAGGAGTTTAGGGGGAAGGAGCAGCTACAGCTGGCTTGGCCTATACCGGTGGACCACCTCCTGCAGTACTGCGTCCAGCTGCACGACACAGGGTACACGGTTTCCACTATATCTGGCCGCCTGGCAGCTTTGGCATTCTACGCAAAGGCAGCCGGGAAGGCAGACACGACAGGCGACTTTAGGGTGCGGAGGATGCTAGAGGGGTGGGCCAGAGAAAAGCCAAGGAAGCCAGATGCCAGGGCCCCTGTGTCCCCTGAGTTGCTAGCAGGCCTGTCGCTGGGCCTAGAAGCGCACTGCGCCTCAGCTTTCGAGGTCAAACTGTATCGTGCAACTGCCCTCCTGGCCTTCTTTGGGGCCCTGCGGATTAGTGAAATGTTAGTGCGGTCCAAGTGGGATCGATCGGGCAGGGCACTGCATATGCGGGATGTTTCCGTAACGGCCACGGGTTTGGCGGTCACGCTCCGAGCATCTAAGACTGATCAGAAGGGTAAGGGAGCGGTATTTCAATTGTACCCCTGTGCATCAGTGGCCATTTGCCCCGTGCAAGCCGTGCAGAGCTATGTTGCAACACGGGGACAGGGATCTGGGCCTTTTTTCCAGCATGCCGATGGCAAGCCACTTACTAGGTACCAGTTCTGGGCGGTGGTGAAGAGAGTTTTAGCCAGCCTGGGAGCCCCCCCTCACCTTTTTGGTACTCACTCATTTCGCATTGGGGCTGCCTCCACAGCGGCCACTCTGGGACATGGGGATGAAATGGTTAAGGCAGTTGGCAGGTGGCGATCAGCAGCCTTCAGGTCTTATGTCAGGCCTTTGGTCGCGGTGGCACAGCTACAAGGAGTGGGTCCGGGGCAGGGATCCTCTTTGCCGGCACACTGACATTTTGTCTTTACAGGCTGCCAGCGCAGGAGGAGGCGGGTGCTCATCTGTGGCCACAGCATTATCTTTTGGGCTAGCCGCAGGGCAGCCACAGGGGGTTTCGGCACGCAGCTGGGTTTAAGCGAAACGATGCTGATTGCATGGCTGGGCAGAAGGGGCATGCAGTGGGAACAGTTACTGCCAACCCTCCACGATCACCTGAAGGCGTCTCACCCACCTCAAGTAATCGTCATCCACTTGGGCGAGAATGACATGGGAAAGCGGCCTGGAAAGTCTATTGTTTTGCAAGCCCTGGCGGATTTTGAGCACCTGAGGGCCCTGGTGCCCGGCGTACGGTTGGTTTGGTCAGACATGCTCCAGAGACGGGTCTGGAAGGGCGCATTGGCCCCAGGGCACCTGGAAAGGGCTCGGGCAAAGGTGAATGGTGAAATACGGCGTGCAGTAGTCTCGGGGGATGGCTTGCATATTGCGCATCCGGAAATCAAGCATTGCTTTCCACGCCTATACAGACCTGATGGGGTCCATCTTTCAGATGCAGGCTATGACATCTTCTTGAGGGATCTGCAGCGGGGCCTCCTGGCAGCCTAGAGGGCAAGTGGGGGCTGGGGGCGGACCAAGCATTGGGCTGATCCGCCCCCGTGGCGGGAGCAGTGCGGGAGAAAGGTGGCTTCATGGTTCATTTTACAACTCCGGTGAGCACCCTGAGGCATCACTTGGGAAGATGAAGGAGTAACCCTCAAACCAGGACTGGGGCCTCGGTGCCTGGCAGGGAACTGGGACAGGAACTCCTTGAGGGGTGCCGCTATCCTTTACCTATAGACCTCGCGGCTAGGGTGGATTGGACGCGGCACACCTCCCTCGAGCACTAAAAAGGCTTGGCAAGGAAGAGCGGGAGCCGTACCACATGTGACGGCTCGGAGCTCAGAGCCAGGGTGGGTCTCGCCCTTAGAGCGGGGATGCAAAAGCAAGAGGAGGCCTGACTCTTCAGCATCCCCACAATGGCCCGCACTGCAGTCAGTTATTGGGGATATTTTGGTTTTGTGCGCTGCAGATCCCTATTGAATGATTAAATAAAGTTGGCCCTTTTATTATCCCAGCTCTGGTGTCGGCTCACATTATTTACGCATCCGCGGACAAGACCGCCCCCTCCCCACATTCAAAGAATTGAGGGGAGGGGCGCATTTTGTCTGCGGGCGCGAAAGGAGAGCCAGTCCTCTTGCATCTTTGCCTGACGTGGGGAAGAGGGCGGGCCTGGGGGAAAGGGCTTAAGAGCGCCGGGGTGGAAATTTCCTCCCTCTTTTGGAAGCGGACGGAGCAGACATCCCACCCTCCCTCTCCGTGTTTCAGAGTAGGCGTAAGCTGGTCGCCCGTCTGGGGGCCGGGTAGGAATTTTTTACCCCCCAGGCACCATTGGCAACTAGCCGAAGGGGTTTTTTCGCCTACCCTGCTCTGAAAGTGGTAGGTAGCATGCGGGAGCAGTGCGGGAGAAAGGTGGCTTCATGGTTCATTTTACAACTCCGGTGAGCACCCTGAGGCATCACTTGGGAAGATGAAGGAGTAACCCTCAAACCAGGACTGGGGCCTCGGTGCCTGGCAGGGAACTGGGACAGGAACTCCTTGAGGGGTGCCGCTATCCTTTACCTATAGACCTCGCGGCTAGGGTGGATTGGACGCGGCACACCTCCCTCGAGCACTAAAAAGGCTTGGCAAGGAAGAGCGGGAGCCGTACCACATGTGACGGCTCGGAGCTCAGAGCCAGGGTGGGTCTCGCCCTTAGAGCGGGGATGCAAAAGCAAGAGGAGGCCTGACTCTTCAGCATCCCCACAATGGCCCGCACTGCAGTCAGTTATTGGGGATATTTTGGTTTTGTGCGCTGCAGATCCCTATTGAATGATTAAATAAAGTTGGCCCTTTTATTATCCCAGCTCTGGTGTCGGCTCACATTATTTACGCA
Source organism: Euleptes europaea (assembly GCF_029931775.1). Classification (NCBI taxonomy): domain Eukaryota; kingdom Metazoa; phylum Chordata; class Lepidosauria; order Squamata; family Sphaerodactylidae; genus Euleptes; species Euleptes europaea. The sequence continues at coordinate 128,924,142 of NC_079312.1, read as the reverse complement.
TCCGCGGACAAAACTCTATGGTTTTTCCATAGAGATTTGGGAAATTCCTAAAGTGTTGCACAATGCTGTGACCATCTCGGTTACCCTCTTCTGAATACATTCCAATTTGTCTACAAATTAAGGGCAAAGCCCAGAACTGCACTGTAGTCCAGATAAATACTGACTAGTGCAGAATAGAGTGGAACTATTCTTGTGTTTTGGGTATTATGCTTCTGTTAAGGGAGCCTAAAATCGTATTATTTTGTTTTGCAGCCATACCATGCTGCGGACTCATGTTCAGCTTGTCAATGACTACAACCCTGAGATCCTTTGCACAGTTACTACTACTGCTAAGGCATCCTATACTTATCCATTTGTGTCTTAATTTGTCTCCATTGAATTTTATTTCGTTGGTAAGCTGCAGTAATGCAGTCCAAAGCTCTGCTCACGACCTGAGTTTGATCCCGACGGAAGTCGGTTTCAGGTAGCCGGCTCAAAGTTGACTCAGCCTTCCATCCTTCCGAGGTCGGTAAAATGAGTACCCAGCTTGCTGGGGGTAAAGGGAAGATGACTGGGGAAGGCACTAGCAAACCACCCTGTAAACAAAGTCTGCCTAGGAAATGTCGGGATGTGACATCACCCCATGGGTCAAGAATGACCCGGTGCTTGCACAGGGGACCTTTGCCTTTACCTTTTTAAGGTGCCTTGCACTAGTATTCAGCAGTTTACTGCCTCTGGGGGTTTTCCGTTAGCCACCATGGTTACTAGCCACAGATGGACCTATCCTCTATGGATTTAACTAATCACCTTTTAAAGCTATCCATGCTTGTGGCCACCAGTACATCCTCTAATAGTGAATTCCATATTTTAACCACTTGTTAGGTAAAGAAGTACTTTCTTGTGTTCATCCTGAATCTATTGCTCATCAACATCATTGAGCACCCTTAAGTTCTAGTATTTTGGGAGAGAGAAAGTCTTCTCTGTCTGCTCTCTCTGCCCCATACATAATTTTATAAACCTCTATCATGTTCCCCCTTAGTCATCTCTTCTCTAAACTGTAAACTCCCAGACTCTTCAGTCTTTCCTCAGGTGCTCCAATCCCTTAATCATCTTGGTTGCCTTCTTCTGTACTTTTTCCAGCTCTGCAATGTCCTTTTTGAGTGGCCAAAACTGCATACAGTAGCTGTACCATAGATCTGAACAGCGGCATTTGACGGTGAAATCCTTAGGTTCCCTTGAATCCAAACTGTTTACTTGGAGACAATAAAATTTTTAAGACAACTTTATTATGCCATGGCCAAAGAATCCTTCCTAACTACAAAGTCAAAAAGCATTCTTCTGAGTCCCACCCCTCTGGCTACATGTACTTATACACCTTTTAACATCATTGTTACAACCTCTCGTTTCCCATCACTAAAAGAAATGGCAGGTGTAATTTCTGAACCTCTGTCCATTATTTTTGAGAATTCTTGGAGAACAGGTGAGGTGCCAGAAGATTGGAGGCAGGCAAATGTTGTCCCCATCTTCAAAAAGGGGGGAAAGGAGGATCCGGGTAACTACCGACCTGTCAGTTTAACGTCTATATATACCTATAAAAGTTTTAGAACAAATAAACAGTCAGTCCTTGAGCATTTAGAAAGGACGGCTATGATCACTAAGAGCCAGCACAGGATTCTCAAGAACAAGTCATGTCAGACTAACCTTATTTCCTTTTTTGAGAAAGTTACTACCTTGCTGGATCAGGGCAATGCTGTAGACATAGTTCATCTTGACTTCAGTAGGGCTTTTGATAAGGTTACACATAATATTTTTGTTGACAAATTGGTAAAATGTGGTTTGGATCCTATTACTGTTGGGTGGAGCTGAATTGGGTGAGTTAGCAATGGAGGCTAAAGCATGGATAAAAGCATTCCTTTGGAAAGTTAAGATCCTAAAATCTGAGGAGAGGCCTATGTTACTTGGTCTTGTACAGGCAAATGTGAACATTAGCCAATGGGATCATTTATTGGAAAAGAAAATGAAATGTCTAGGAATTACAAATAACATGGTAAATGTTGGCAGAGAATACTAAGTATGCAGAGAAGTGTCAGACTCACTTATTAAAGATAAAGTTGCCTTTATTAAGGGAACTACATTTTAGGATAGGAAAGCTGAGAGACAGCACCTCTAGGTGTCTAACTAGCTAAGGAGGGAGAGAGAGGGTAGAATGACTTCCAAGAAGGAGGAGAAATTAGATTCCTAAGAATATCAGTCTAAAGACAGACAAGAGGTGTGAAAAAAGGATAGAAGGGTCTCTAACCTTACTGCCCTAACTAGCTGACCACTTACCTATTCCCCTGCTGGGTCTTCTTCTCAGTTCCTTTGCATGCTAGACATTGCAACTCTTCCAACAGTAAAGACTACAGAGACCACAGAAAAGGTTTTAGAACAAATCATCAGTCAGTCAGTCCTTGAGCATTTAGAAAGGATGGCTGTGATTCCTAAGAGCCAGCACGGGTTTCTCAAGAACAAGTCATGTCAGACTAATCTTATCTCCTTTTCTGAGAAAGTTACTTCCTTGCTGGATCAGGGGAATACTGTAGACATAGTTTATCTTGATTTCAGCAAGGCTTTGATAAGGCTCCACATAATATTCTTGTTAACAAGTTGGTAAAATGTGGGTTGGATCCTATTAGGTGGAGCTGAATTAGGTGAATTATCAATGGAGGCTAAGGCATGGATAACAGCATTCCTTTGGAAAGTTAAGATCCTAAAATCTGAGGGGAGGCCTACCTTACTTGGTCTTGTACAGGCAGATGCACACATTAGCCAATGGGATCATTTATTGGAAAAGAAAATAAAATGTCTAGGAATTACAAATGACATGGTAAAGACTACAGAGACCATAGTAATAACTATGCTAATCAAAATGTGGGTAAAGGAATTGGACTCTAACAGTTCATTTGTTAGGGCTCGTAGAGTATGCTTGGCATCCTTTTAGGATATTGCCCTTCCAAAGCAACTGCCGGAGTATTTCTATCGCCTGACAATACCAAAGCTCAGAAGAGCTTTTACTTTGGCAAGAATGAATGCCCTTCCTTCAGCGGTTCTGGAGGGCAGATATTGAAAATTTATAGGGGCAATAATTAAATATCAGAAGAATAGTATCAGAGAGGGATGGCAGTAAGGGTTGCATCAGTACTTGGCTCTTGTGGTCCTTTCTGACATGACCAGGGAAAATGTTGATTGCCACTTTGGAAGCAATTTTCCTCCAGGCCAGATTGGCCAGCTTCTTGATATTGACAGACTGGGCAAGATGTACAAAGGTGCTGTGCCAAGTAGTACAAACTTGGAACAAAAAAAGAACCAAGTTTGCTTGACAGCATGGTGTAGTGGTTAAGAGCAGTGGTTTGGAGCGGTGAACTCTGATCTGGAGAACCGGGTTTGATGACCCACTCCTCCACATGAGCAGCAGACAATAATCTGGTGAGCTAGATTTGTTTCCCACTCCTCCACATGAAGCCAGCTGGATGACCTTGGGCTAGTCACACCTACCTCACAGGGTGTCTGTTGTGGGGAGGGGAAGGGAAGGTGATTGTAAGCCGGTTTTATTCTTCCTTAAGTGGTAGAGAAAGTTGGCATATAAAAACCAACTCTTCTTCTTCTTAACCAGATCAATAATCCCCCTTTTGACCGCCTGTCCAATGAATGTACATGTGGACAAGATAATGGAGTAGGATGTGTGGAGCCACAGTACGGCCAGGGCTGTGGCGCTACAAGCCCTCAAAGTACAAGGTGCACCCAGCCTTGCTCCATGTGACTTTTTAGAATTAGGGGCAGATGCTTGACGGTCTCCCAGCTCCTATAGGGAAGGCAGTGGAGCAGGCTTCAGCAAAATTTGAAATAGATAAATGGCAGCAGCCAGTGGAGGGTGAACTTCTAGAGAGAGCTTTAAAATTGTTAGAAAAACATACATAAAAGGGTAAAATTTTCTGATAAATTTGCAAAAATAATTGAAATGCCACCATCTTATAAAGTGCTGGATTCATTGTCCCATCTGTTAAGTTTTCAAGCATCTTTATTTAATTTTTTTTCAAGATCACATGACTTCAGTGGAGAAATAAATCATGATTTCAGATCTTTACAGAGTAACATGGAATGGCTTGCTGTTAATCCACAGACAGCTCTTTACTTCCAGGTCAACAATATGGCACAAACTGTGAAATGAAAAACTAGTCGCATGAAAAAGATTCCAACACAAACGTTAAAATGTACACACGATGAAAAATAATTTGCATTGACAAATAAGGAATGACATTTATTAAAGCTGTGCTTAAGAGAGGATGTCTAAGGCAAGGCACCTGAGACAAGGCACAGATTGGGTTGCAGGTGTGCAGAGCTGTCTAGAAGAGGAGGAGGTCGGTGCTGTCGCTGATGAGGTGGGCATGCATGCAAATACAAAGTGCACTGCTGCTCCTTCCAAGTAAAATCTGACAAACGTGTAACAAAATACTGTGAATTTCTTTTTACAAGTCCACCATTCCACTTCTTTTTTTAAAGTAAAAATTTGGCAAAAGATCCCCCCCCCCAAAAAAAGATGGTCCATCTGTGAAGAGCTACGAGTCAGAATTAGAGAGGAAATTCTTGGATACCTGAGCAAGGAAACAAAAAGGCATTAGTTAGGGCAACACAATCATGCGTCTCTTTGTTGGAGGGCTCCATCATCAGTATAGCAGGACCGTGACACCAGCATTAGCTGTCAAAAGGAAAAGTTCATTTTTGGTTATGTGCCAAGAAGCTGAGTCTTATAGTTTAGTAAGAAGGCTAAAACTGTACATAGAATATGGAGGGGGGAAAGCTTGGAAAAACAGTGGAAGAAAAGAACAAGAATTTCGGATTGTTGCACTAAAAGTGCTGAGCTACAGGATAGGGCTGCTGAAAAAAATCGGTTAAATCCGGATTAGGCAAAATTTGGCCCGTTTTTATTTGGGAAATGCCAAAGTCTGAACTCCCCCTGTTCGGATCCGTGGAATTCGGCATGAAATTCGGTGTTCCCGAATAAATTCAGCCGAATAAAGCCATTTAAAGCACATTTGTGGCTTTCCACGGCTCCGGGGGCACATTTTTGGAGGTAGAGGTCCCAAACTTTCAGGGTAGCTTGGAGGGACCCTACTTGCAAGAACCTTCAAGTTTGGTGAAGATTGGGTCAGGAGTCCCGAGTAGGGCTGTTGATTTGGTTCGTCCCAAACCGAAAAACCGCTGAATTTCCCCCGATTCGGCGGTTTTCAGTTCAGGACGAACCGAATTAAAAAAAGGAAAGAAACAGGAGAGCCGAATTCCCCGACTTCGGGGTGTTCGGCAAATAAATTCGGGGTTCGGCGCAGCCGTCAGGCTCCCCCCCGCGTGCACCTTCATGGGGCTTCGTTGAAGGCGGGCAGGGGGCCTTTAAACAGATCTGCGCCTAACAGGATGCTGCATTGTATGGCACATGACACCACTGGTGCATACACATATGCACGCCCACTACACGCCACTCCTTCCCCCCCATTGCGCAAAAGAAGGCAAAAGCTCGGATTCTATGAACACGGCCCACAGAAGCAATCAACCCCCCCAAGCAGAACAGCCCCCCCCACGACAAGAAGTCGCAAATTCCAAACGAAGGAGAACAACGGGGCAGCCAGAGGGAGAGACTCAACGACCCACACTGATGTCCAGGCGAAGGTTGCAACCAGTGAAAACAGCAAAAAAACACTAGCGCAGAGGAAATCAACCCCCCAGCAGAACAGCCCCCCCTTTGGCTCCCCCCCCACAGAATCTCACACACACACACACACAGGAAAAAGGGTCAAACTGTGGATGTCTTCTCTTCCAGCAGAAGCAGGGGTCAGGAGGAGTAATCCAATCTGATTCCAGCAAGCAGCAGCAGGTCAGCTCAGCTCAGGATCTCTCACGATCAGCACAGGAGCAGCAGCAATGGAAGGAATACAGACTCACACACACAGACTCTCTGGCCATTTATGCACAGGAGGTTTTGCCTTGGATTTCCGCTCTCTAGATGCACATTTTCCCCATCCAAATCTCAACAATAAGCTCCCATGCAGAGTTTTGAGAATCTGGACAGGGAAAATGTGCATCTAGAGAGCGGCAAATCCAAGGCAAAACCTCCCGTGCATAATTGGCCTCTCTCTCTCCCCCCGCCCCTTGGGCCGCACAGCAACCTGGGACCATGCACGCGCACCCCCACACATGGGGATCTCTCTCTCACACACACACACACAGACACTCTCTCCCCCCCCGGGCTGCACAGCAACCCGGGACCACGCACACACACCCCCACGGGGATCTCTCCCACAGACACTCTCTTTCTCTCCCCAGGCTGCACAGTGGCCGGGCTCATGCACTCATCTGCGACTGATTGGCCAGAAGAAGACCCAGCTTGGCCACCTATTGGCCGCGGGAGAATGCTGATTCGGAGGCGCCGAATTTGTACAAATTTATCCGGTGTCCGCCCGAACTCACTGAGTTCGGCTCGTCGTTTTCCCGCCTTTTTTTACTTCAGTTCTATCCGAACTAGAAACCGCCGTATCGGGGGAAATTCGGCTGTTTTTCAGTTCGGATGGAAACAAATCAACAGCCCTACTACAGGATCTAATGCTAAAATCTGAGCTAAAACTGGTTTTTCAATTTCAAGACATATTGAAACCAAAGAGGTAGGTTTGCCAACCTCCAGGTCCTGCTATTACAACTGATCTCAATCCTGTTTCAGCCAGGATTCAGCCAGGATCGAACGCATGCGTTTTGCCGAATGTGCATTCGATCCTGGCTGAATCCTGGCTGAAACAGGGAATAAAGAAGGCTAAAGGAACCATGTGTTTTTGCCCAGCATTAACCATTTGAGATATGCAGATGACACCACATTAATGGCAGAAAATAATGAAGACTTGAAGGTAATGGAGACTACTGAAGGTTAAAACACAAGGTACCAAAGCAGGGTTACAGCTGAACATCAAGAAGACAAAAGTAATGACTACTGGGGAATTACACAATTTTAAGGGTGACAATGAAAAAACTGAAATTGTTCACGAGTTTCTGTTCCTTGGCTCCATCATCAACCAAAAGAGAGACTGCAACCAAGAACTCAGAAGAAGATTGAGACTGGGAAGGGCAGCCATGAAGGAGCTAGAAAAGATCCTTAAGTGTAAGGATATGTCACTAGCAACCAAGATAATTCATACCATAGTATTCCCCATTACTTTGTGTGGGTGTGAAAGTTGGCCAATGAAGAAAGCTGACAGGAGGAAAGTTTATTCCTTTGAAATGTGGTGTTGGAGGAGAGTTTTACAGATACTGTGGACAAATTAGTGGGTTTCAGATCAAATCAAGTCTGAATTCATCCCTAGAAGCTAAAATGACTAAACTGAGGCGATCATACTTTGGTCACATTATGAGAAGACGAGAGTCACTGGAAAAGACAATAATGCAAGGAAAAGTCAAAGGCAACAGGAAAAGAGGAAGACCCAACATGAGATGGATTGACTCAATAAAGGAAGCCACAGCTCTCATTTTGCAAGACCTGAGCAAGGCTGCTAACAATAGAATATTTTAGAAGTTATTAATTCATAGGGTTGCCATAAGTCGAAAGCGACTTGGCGGCACTTAACACACACACTAGCTGGGCCTAGTTTACAGGGAATATCCTCAGTGCAGATCAAACACATCCATCAGGTAGGAACACAATACTAATAATTACCAGGTTGGATCACAATATTAATAATTAGCAATTCCTCCCACAGCACCTTCCTACATCTCTCACAGAGCAGGAAATTAACCCTTAGGTTATCACAACGTCCCACAGTGCACACATATTGTTTGGTACCTCTTCTGTCTTACAGTATTACCTGTTGACTCATAGTTGTTAATGACCTCTTTATTAGAAAGCATTTTGAAGAAGCAAAGGCAGCCAAAACAATACTTTAAAGACTTGCCTTTAGAAGCATTTCACACATAATTCCATGGTAACGTATTTCATATTTTCCCATTTTTCCACTGCAAAAACTAATGAAAAAATGACTACACACACATAACCCCCTGGGGTCTTCACATTTGTAGACTTGAGTTTAGATCTGATTACAGGAGACCCAGAAAGCTGTAGTCCAATGATTTTTCTTGGAAGCAAACCAGGGACCCTCAAAGGCTCTGGAAATTATTTCCTCAAGGTAGAAAATCTGCAGGTCATGACTGTTGTCTGGACCCTCACACTTGTGTACGTAGAATGAGTAGAGTGGACCTACAAATGCAAAAGTATCCTCAGAAGCAGCAATAAGGTATCCTCCAGGTGGGGCCAGGAGATCTCCTGGAATTAGTACTGATCTTCAGGCTAAAGAGATCAGTTCCCTGGCAGAAAAGGGCTGCTTTGGAAACTGGACTCTATGGCATTATACCCTACTGAGCTCCCTATCCAAACCCTGCCCACCCCAGGCCACACTGCCAAATCTCCAGGAATTTCCCAACCTGGAGTTGGCAACCCTACAATATTATAGAGAGCAGGAACAGTAGCAGGGGAATGGGTGGATAATTTACTCCTTTCCTTTTTTCACCCTTGAAGGAAAGTATATGTGGGAAAACAGCTTGGCGTGCATGTGCTATTCTGAGCAGACAAACAACTTGTGCGTGCCTGAGGACAGGATAGCATGCTGGGAAGAAAGACACACTGACCAGTGCAGGAGGATCAGGCGTATAGAGCAGGGTGGATCTGATATTGTATGAATTGCATCAGAGATGTCAAGCCTTGAGAATTCAAAGGCATGACAATTGCTACCATTCAGAAACTATGTGGCACTCTTCCTATATTACCTATAATCTAATGGGTTTGGAGTACTGCTTGCTGGAGATGTAATCTAAAAAGGTAGGAAGCAGAGGAAGAATACAGTTGGGGCCTTATGGCTGAAGACAGAGGTGATATAAAAGGAAATTCACAGAACTGTGTGAACTTGCTGTTCTAAGACTTTGAAAGGAATCGAAGTAGTGTAACATCTTGAGCAAACTTTGGATCCCCATACACTCCCCCACCACGTTCCCACACCCATTGAAAGAGAGAGAGGGGGGAAATTTTCCTGTTTTGCTGGCTCTTTTCTTTTGCTAACTTAGTATTTCTAACCATTAGAATGTTTATGTCATTCAGACTAGTATCAAAGGATTCAGCATGCTGTCTGTGGACTTGTAAATTGTTTTCCTCAAATTATAATAAAGGATTCGTTATAAGCATTGATGTTGGCATACAGCAAACTGCATGTTGATATGTCACTCTTACCTTTTTCCACTCTCTCTTGGACCAGTCGCTACTACCATCACCAGTGCTTGACATGGGAGGAAGGTGTCAGATATATCATCTGATATATTTCAGACATACATTAATATATGTAAAAGAATTAGGGTTGCGAACTCCAGGTTTGGAAATTCCCAGAGATTTGGAGGTGGAGCCTGAGGAGGGCAGAGATGGGGAGGAAACTCAGCGGTCATACTGACATAGACGCCGCCTTCCAAAGCAGCCATTTTCACCAGGGGAGTTGATCTCTGTAACCTGGAGACCAGTTGTAATTCCGGGAGATCTTCAGGCCCCACCTGGAGACTGGAAGCCCTAAAAAAACCTGACAGTAAATTCATAGCATCCTGAGATCCTTTTTAAAAAATATTACATGTCTTCATATCAAACAGCTATTCGAATTTACCTTTCTTGCCTCAGCAAAAATTAACTTGTCAGGATATGAGGAAACAGCTTCAGTGCAGTTACAGAGATTTCAAGTAAGATTGTCGCTTTCAAATAACTACTCCAAACAACCAACTAATGTAACTATCAAGGAACCACTGGTCATGGAGCAGATGCTAGCATTACTGCAGCCAACTAATCTCCCCAAATAAGTACTTACACAAATAGCCTATTTGTGTGAATGTTGGAGGAGCAATTTCATAGAAGTTCATGGTTACTTTTCCATGATTAAAAAGGCAACTTGCTATTGTACTGTTCACAGAAGGAAAGGTGCAGTCTTGAGTAAATTTGCTGTTCTGAAGCTATTATACAGCTGATGACTAGACGATTCCCACAAACAATTATCTGGCAAGAATAAGCTGGCGGTGTAACAGCTCTGCATCACCAGGCAGACATTCTTTTATTGACTGGGGGGAAAAGCCTTAAAGATAAGATCACTGCAGCCAGGCCTCAATCAATGGCCTAATCCATCTGTTGTGTCCTCCTGTAATGCAAATGCTAGAACCAAGACTATGTTGCCCAACAGCCCACAGTCTCTTGAAAGAGGGCCAAACAAGAAATGACATCATCCATGGACATTGCTGTCATTTTAAAGAGATTTTAAAATGCCATGAGTGTAGGGTTGCCAGCTCCATATTGGGAAGTACCTGGAGATTTCAATGCTATAGAATCCAATTGCCAAAGCGGCCATTTTTTCCAGGGGAACTGATCTCTGTCGCCTGGAGATCAGTTGTATTAGCAGGAGATCTCCAGCCTCCACCTGGAGGTTGGCAACACAATGTGATGGCCCAATCACACACACACCCCGAGCAGTGGGCTGAGGTGCTCTTGTTCCCTCCCCCTGTGCCTTTTCAAGTGATGAATCAGCTGTGGAGGGTGCAGCTATTTCAGCACTTGAAAAAGTGCAGGACAGGGATGAGGGCCTCAACTAGGGTTGCCAAGTGGTGGGTAAAATTCCGCTGATCCACTGGGCTGCCCGCTGGCCAGCTGATGGCCGGCAGGCACTGAGTGCACACACGCACACGTGTCACTTTCGGGTAAACCCGAAAGTGACACGGATGCTCTGGCAATCTTGGATAAAACTCTATGGAAACCATAGAGTTTTGTCCGAGATAGCTAGAGTGTCCGCGTCGCTTCCAGGTAAACCTGGAAGTGATGTAGGCGCGTCACATGGAGTGCATGCACATTTTGCACTTGGCATGCATGTGCGCGCATCGTGCACCGCAGCCACAGCCCCGGAAAGCTCCCGCCAGTGGAGCTACAGGGCCTGGCAAGCCTAGCCTCAACCCACCACACTGTAGGCTTGGGTCCTCTTGAATAGGGTTGCCAGGTCCTTCTTTGCCACTGGTGGGAGGTTTTTGGGGCAGAGCCTGAGGAGGGCGGGGTTTGGGGAGGGACTTCAATGCCATAGAGTCCAATTGCCAAAGTGGCCATTTTCTCCAGGGGAACTGATCTCTACTGGCTGGAGATCAGTTGTAATAGCAGGAGATCTCCAGCTAGAACCTAGATGTTAGCAACCCTACTCATGAAGCTGTCTTATACTGAATCAGACTATTGGTCCTTCAAGGTCAGTATTATCTACTCAATCTGGCAGCAGCAATCCAGGGTCTCAGTAAGTTTCCAGATTTATTAATAGGGTTTCCAACTGCCAGGTAGTAGCTGGAGATCTCCTGCTATTACAACTGATCTCCAACCGATAGAGATCAGTTCACCTGGAGAAAATGGCCGCTTTGGCAATTGGACTCTATAGCATTGAAGTCCCTCCCCTCTCCAAACCCCACCCTCCTCAGGCTCCGATCCAAAAACCTCCCAGGCAACCCTATATATATATCTCCTGCTATTACAACTGATCTCCAACCGATAGAGATCAGTTCACACACACACACACACACACACACACTCCCTCCCCCGGCTCCACATTCCTATGTCTTCTTCCAGTTGAATTCATAAAAACGATGAAAATGTCACCTCATAAGCAGCCAGCAAAAGAGCAACCTCTTCTAGGCACTAGAGCTTGACTAATTTCCATGAAACGTTTAGCTGGTGCTAGTTTATAGGCAATACATCTTCGATAGATTTTTAGGTTTAAATTCCATGCAATTTAAGTGTGGGTGTGTAAATTAACAAAATTTTAAATGACACACTCAGACTTTTCAGTAATGAACACATTTTTTAAAAAAAAATACATTAAAAATATTGACAATCCACATAGTGAATCATGTACTGAAATCAATAGGGCTCAAATTACCTCATTTTTGACAGGATTGTGCCCCGATATTTATATCCTTCATATAATGAGTATTAGAATTTATGTCAGTAATTTATAATTTTGAACTTCAGAACGAGGTCAGAAAGTTTAGGATGATCATGTAAAAAATACTAGCAAAAACTTCAAAATTTGTTTGTCTTACTCAGTATCGCTTAAGCAGAAAGACAGCAGGTATCTCATAAGTGTGTTACAGACACTTCTGTAACACATAAGTGTGTTACAGACGGTTCTGTTGCATGGGACCCTTTGTGGTTCATTAGATCTTCCAATCCGATCCTGCTGACTAGTGCGTTACCCCTCAAGCTTTCTTCTTTAGCCTTTGCTGGATTCCCAAAGCCACTGAGTAGAATAATGCACGTATCACCATTTGGCACATACATGAAGGCTGCTATCATGCTCCGTGTGTACCGAGCGAGAGACTGCTTTCCAAAATGTTCGACAGGAGTTTTAATTTTTCTCCTTCGTCCCTTTACTTATTTTACCCTCAGTAGAAATGAGACACCAGAGGCTTTTTCAAGTTAGCAACCAAGTAACAGGTATTTATTAAACACTGTACAAGGGATGGAAGGAAAACGGTAGGTAGGGGAGGTATAGAACCAGAGCTAGTTTATAAATTTTTCTACAGAGAAGGCATAGATTTTAGGCGGCCTAGTTAGTACAGAATTACAAATCTTAAATTATGTTCCCAAATTCAGTTCACAGAACTTCCTATAGACATAAGAAAAGCCCTGCTGGATCAGACCAAGGTCCATCAAGTCCAGCAGCCTGTTCACACAGTGGCCAACCAGGTGCCTCTAGGAAGCCCCCAAACTAGACAGCTGCAGCAGCACCATCCTGCCTAGACATTCCTAGTCAGACTCTGCTGCCTAGCTAACAGGGAAGTATGGAGATTATACAATCTCTCTCCCCCCAGAGAACAAAGAAGTATGGAGATTGTTCCTCAAATCTCTCTTCCAGTTCTCTCTATAGATCTACCCCACTTTTGTGGCAGTAATCCCTTAACATGCAGGTTACGAAAAAAGGACCCCCTCCCTTTTTCAGAAAAGAGAGCGCTCCTTAGCTCCGCCTAGTCCCTGCCAGTTTTCTCTCCCTCTGAGCTTCTCTCAAAGATGAACTCTTTGTTCGTCACAGCTGCATTTCCTTTCAACGCTTTATAAAGTCTGTAAAAGCCTTAGCCAGTATACAAAATTGAAAATAAAACATCCTACCAGCTTCCAGTCTCTATAGTCAAAATGGAGCACTTTGAGCATATTGGTTTTAACAGGAGAGATTGAAACAGCCTTCACTTACCTCAGAGTAGGTCCCACTGGCTAGAGTGGGGCAGCTCTGAGGCAACGTGAATAGAAGGCTGCTTTCGACATAACGCCAATCTGAGCTCAGGAGTCTTCAATAAATGCTGGGTGCTTCACAGGGATTTATCAGCGGCTCTTACTGCTTTGCTTATTAAATGAGAACGATACAAGGAAAGAACACTGTCTAGGAATGGAGATAAATAGACGAAGAAGAAACTATTAATGATACATCAGGGGAATTCTCTTTTAACTTGTCGGCTCATCTTCCTTGTGTGTGATTTTCCAAATTTGCATCACTTCCCTCAGACAATAGACAAGAGATTCCTCTTTGCCTCGCTCTATCCCATGTTCCTCATTCTTCTCGCTCTTTCATACCCTACACATCTAGTTTCATTTCTCAATGCTTCCAGCAAGTTGCACGTGGCCTTTTAAACCACCATCTTTAACCTCCCAAAGACCACTGGTTCACATGAGTAGTCTATGGAATTTATTTTTGATCCTTCGTGGTTTTTCTTTTCCGACTACCAAGGATTGGACATGGAAACTATGGAAAACAATATTTTTGAAGCACAAAAAGGTGGGGGGGTTATACTTTTTAATTTAAACAAAATCCTCTATGCAAATATTTCGACCAATTAGTTTTCCAGGAACACTTAAAACAGATACATGCCTATTTAAATCCATCTTCTGGAAAATTACCTTAAGAGTGTCCATTTAAGTAGTAACTATCAGCCATGTTATTCACCAAATAGGTCAACATTCAGACTCACAAATTCTTACGAATTCTTTCCCCCCCTGTTTGTGTGCTTAGCAAGCTATTTGATTAGTATTCTTGTTATTGATTAGCAAACTGAGCCTATTTGATTAATGATGTGGCTGGTGAATGATGGTATCACTGGCAACTATACTTGGATTTACTTCCCATAAACTGCAGATGAATGTGGATCAATGATATGACCAATTTCAATCTGCTTTCCAGCTCAGATTTGGTATTGAAACTGCCTGCACCATGCATAACACCTGGGACATGTGACCCTGTTCATTCCCCTGGACCTCTCAGCAACATTAATAACACCAACCATGACATCTTTGTGGGCTGCCTGGCTGGCATGGAGATAGGAGGCACCATGTTTTGAGGGTTCTACTACCTGTAGATTACGGTTGCCAGCCTCCAGGTACTAGCTGGAGATCTCCTGCTATTACAACTGATCTCCAGCCTATAGAGATCAGTTCACCTGGAGAAAATGGCCGCTTTGGCAAACTGGACTCTATGGCATTGAAGTCCCTCCCCTCCCCAAACCCCGCCCTCCTCAGGCTCTGCCCCCAAAACCTTCCACTCGTGGCAAAGAAGGACTCGGCAACCCTACTGTAGATACACTCTAGAAGGGATATATTACATTTTCTATGGCATCCTACCAAGTTCTGTTCTGTCCTATTTAACATCTTCTTGGAAGTGCCGGGCAGCCTGGTGATTTAGTATGTGGTGCCGCTGGTATGCTGATGATGACTCTCAGTTCTTCTTCATTACATTTGAGACAGGAGTGGGATGGAAGTATTTAACAGGTGCCTGGAATCAGTAATGGAATAGATGAGTGCTGATGCTCAATCCAGACAAGACTGTATTGTTACTGGGAAATTATTTTCAGTCTAGCTGTTACACTTTTTCTTAAAGAGCAGGTTCATGGCCCAAGAAGTACCATTAGAACCAGCCCTTACTCTGGAGCCTCAGACAGCGTCTGTGGCGAGAAGCACCTTTCGGCAGCTGTGGCCTCTGGACAGATAGCCATGCTTTTGATAAATCCAGATGAGATTAGCGCAGTTAGGGATGCCAGGCCTCCAGATGGGACTTGAAGATCCCCTAGAATTACAGCACATCTCCAGACTCCAGACTACATTGAAGCCCCTCCCCTCCCAAAACCCCACCCACCTCAGGCTCCGCCCCAAAAATCTCCCGCCGGTGGCGAAGAGGGACCTGGCAACCCTACTTTAGCCTCAAACTCTGCAACATAGAGATACTGACTTAATTCACAGGGTTATTAATCAGAATGACCAAAATGTCTGAAATAATGTATATGAATCCCTTTAAACGAGGGGTGGGGAATGTCAGGCCTGGGGGCTGTTTAAGGCCCGCAAAATCATTTGGTCTGGCCCTTCGTGGGTCCTGGCAGATCTCTAGCTCAGAAGGATCTAGGACTGGCGATCCGCCCCCTCCCGCAGACAGGAATAGCCTCTATTCAAGGCGGATGTGAGTTTGTTTTGTCAAGAAAAGGGACCTTTTCCCCCCTTGCAGAAGAGTCGTTAGCTACGGATCTGCTAGGACCGCTCAAGAAACTGTATTAACCCTTTCCTACCCAGGCCATGGAGAAACGTATTCCCCCTGTACCACAAGAGTGTCCAGGAAGGCAGCTATGCCAGGGTTGAGTCACAGGTGGGGAGACGTAGGAGCAGAATCTGGAGTTCTGTTTTACTGTGCATCCACCTCCAAGATGGAGTCCAGGTCACGTCCCCTTCTCCGGATCCAGGTGCTGTGTGCCATTCGCAGGATCCTGCTGGTTCCGTACAGCAATGTCCGGAGGGGTGTCTGGGTGCTCCTATGCCTTGGAGAGTGGTGTTGTGTCTCTCTATGCCTCCCCTGTCATTCAGCAGCAGGTTCAAGGTATAGATATGAGAGTCCAAGAGTGTCCATATTATAGGGGGTATGAAAGGGTGCCGTTACAGGCCGGGGGCGGAAGTGGCGACAATGGAGGGATTAAAGGGGGCAGGGCCAGAATACGAGGGGAGGGTTCTTAGCCAGTGTGTCCTCATTTCATCCCTGCAGAATGAGGTAGCAGGAGCCGGCTGTAGAATCTGGCCTCGACCATGCAGAGCAGGAGCAACTCCGGCGTGTGGCTGGACGGCTACGCCCGGCTGGTGCAACAGACCATCCTGTGCACCACCGGTTGGATGCCTGCCTGCTTGCCCGAGCCAGGGGGGTGTCATCTGGGGCAGCTGCCTGCTTGGGGCTTGGTCGGCCAATTTTTAAGTTGATAATTTTGTATGGCTCGCGAACGATGTTATAAATATCCAAATGGCCCTTGGCGGAAAAAAGGTTCCCCACCCCTGCTTTAAACATACAAAAAGCCTACCTGCTACTACTTTGCATTTATATAACACTCTTGTGATTTTTCTAGAAACCTCCCTATATATAGGGATGCCAGTTCCCCCCTCTCCATCAGCAGGAGGTTTTGGGGGGCAGGGCTGGGTTGATCACGCACTGGCGTTTTGGGGGTTTGAGTGCTAAAGTGGCCGTGGTGATGTGGCGCTTGCGGGGGTAAACCCGGAAGCCGGGACGTGATCACGTTACACGCAATCCCTGCTCCAGAGCAGCCCGGGGGATTGGCAGGAAATTGCCCACTGGAACCACCCACCTGGCAACCCTACCTATGTACAATTCAGTAACTTGCTGAAGGCAGTGTAGAAAGAGAAAGCAGGAAGTCTTTTCTCTGCCTCCCAATGGTTAACTATTTAGAATACGAGGATACGTAAATCCACTGACCTTCCTCCAGTCTCAGCTAGGGGGACACTAGTAGTGAGGTTTTCTTCTCATACTCCTGGGCTGGTTCCAGGTTTTATCCAGTCCAGGGCAAGATACCCCACACTAAGTGCTCCACCACACATGTCTTGCCTACATAGTTATCTTCATAGTGTTTATACCATAAAGGAGAACCAGAGTTGCTGTGCCACTCCTCCATCACCTATCCAACTGGAAAACAAATTACCCCTCTGTCCCCCTCCCATGTGTTGTTACAAGGGTCTCTGGGAGAGGGACTACCATAGGGTTGCCAGGTGCCCACTGGTGGTGGGCAAACCCCCGGCAATTGCCCCCTCTGCCCGCCGACCACCTGAGGGTCGGTGGGCAAACGTGCATGCATGCGTGCATACCGCGCACTGCACTTCCAGTTTAGAACCGGAAGTGCCGCCTCGCGAGCGGCCTTTACCTCTTCGTTTGAGTGGTCAAGGGCCGCTTTACCACATAAAACTAAGAGGTAAAGGCCCTTTGCGAGGGGGCACTTCCGGTTCTAAATCGGAAGTGCTGCGGGTGCATCAGTTGCCAACCTCCAGGTGGTAGCAGGAGATCTCCCCCTATTACAACTGATCTCCAGCCGATAGAGATCAGTTCACCTGCTTTACTAGGTTGATACCTGCACACATAGTATAGGAGAGACTTATACTAACCAGTATTACAACAAGAACCTATTATACCAGATGTTTGAGTAATTGGGAATAGAATTTACAACATATACACATGCCTGGTTGGGTTTGAACTGTTTGTATTTGTATTCATTAATGTATTTCTGTAAATGTGTGCAGGCTTAACAAAGGGTTTTAGTTAACCACTGATGAAGGCCCCATAGGCCGAAAACGCGTTTGGTATGTGGTTACAGTGATCAACCTCAAGAAATGCCCTTGTGCTATTTTAATGCTTTTAAATAATTTTAACTTTTACATAGCACTTCTAATAAATCATACTTTCGGTATTTATACATAGACTTATATATATTTTCTTTTCACCCAACCTTGGGTCCCCAGCTTCTGTTTTTAGATTGGGTTTTATTCCCCTCCTTTTTTTCTTCCTTTTCTCCACCAGAGCCTTCAGCAAACCTGTGGGATTCAGCAGATATATGAACACCCTGATATTGGCCCTAGAGTGTTTGGGTTTTGTTTGTTTAAACTGTTGTTGAAGGAGTACACCCTGCTCTTTAAACACGTTGGGGAGTTGATATGCTGGCGAGGAGTGCCTGGTAGGGCTGTCAAAAAAAAAAAATTCGGTACAGTTCGGATTCGGCCGAATTTGGCCCTTGTGGGTTCGGTACGTGCCGAAGTCCGAACTCCCCCACTTCGGATCCGTTCAATTCGGCGGGAATTCAAAGTTCGGGAAAAAAATTCGGCCGAATAAAGCCATTAAAAACACAACCGCGCCTTTCCGCGGCTCTGGGGGGGGCATTTTTGGGCTTAGAGGTCCCAAACTTTCAGCAGAGCTTCAAAGGACGTATATTGAAAGACTCCCCAAGTTTTGTAAAGATTGGGTCAGGGGGAGCTGAGATATGGGCCCTGAAAGGGGTCCCCCCCACCCTTAATGTGGATCTCTCCGCAGAGCTTGCCGCCCACGCACAAAGCTCCCGGCCGGACAAACAGCTGATGAGAGCAAGGGCGGGGCAGGTGCTAAGAACTTTGCAAAGCAACACAACTGCAGAGCAACCCCTTTGCAAATATGCAAAGGGCGGGGCAGGTGTGAAGAATTTTGCAAAACAATACAACTGCAAAGCAACACAAGCACGCAATGCAAAACCTTTGCAACAGTGCATAGCAACACCTGACACCTGGGAGTTTGCATACCATGGAAAGGGACAGAGGCAGCTAGCTATGCATAATGAGCAGGAGGGGGTGGAATGTCTCCTTTTGCATTGGACTTGGGACCAGGCAGATGCATTCTTTAAGTCACCATTTGAAAACCAGTTTTGAGCAAGCATCAATAACCTAACTGATCTTATGAATGAGGAAAAACCTGAAGAATAAAAATGAAGCCCCCCCTCAAACCAGGGAGAGAGAGACTGGAGGGGGAACACACACCCCAGGCAGAACCGGCAAAAGCCCCCTTTGGCTTCCCCCACCCACCCACAGAAACTGCTCCCTCCCCACACACACACACAGACTCTGCTTTCCCCCCCACACACACACAGAAAAGAAAAAATATAGATTAAAGCCCCCAAAGGGGTCTTACTGTGGCTGTTTTCTGTTCCAGCAGGAGGGGCTGGGAGGCTGGGTAATCCAATATGATTCCATTTGTATCCAATATAAGATCCATATGTATGCATCTCTCGAGGGTGATCCATTCATCCCAATAGGGGAAAGGGGAAAGCCCATATCTCGGGGGGCCCTGACCCAATGTTTACAAAACTTGGGTGGTCTCTTAAAAAGCCTTGACTGAAGCTCCACCGAAAGTCTGGGATCGGCACACCCAAAAATGCGCCCCCTGCAGCCATGGAAAGAGAAAGGGGGGGAGCCAATATTTCAGCCCCCACTGAACCCATCTTTACAAAACTTGGGTGGTCTCTTAAGAGGGATTCTCTGAAGCTATGACAAAAGTTTGGGGGCTGAACCCCCAAAAAAGCGCCCCCTGCAGTCACGAAAATGGAAAAGGGGGGAGAGGAAAAAGGGGTGGAGCCCATATCTCGGGGGGCCCTGACCCAATGTTTACAAAACTTGGGGGGTATCTTAAGAAGCCTAGTCTGATGCTCCGCTGAAAGTTTGGGGTCAGCACACCCAAAAATGCGCCCTCTGCAGCCATGGAAAGAAAAAAGGGGGGGAGCCCATATCTCGGGACCCCCTGACCCAATGTTTACAAAACTTGGGTGGTCTCTTAAAAAAACCTGTCTGAATATCCCCTGAAAGTTTGGGGTCGGTACCCCAAAAAATGCGCCCCCTGCAGCCACGGAAAGGAGCGAATGTGCACAAGCACCCCCTCACACACACATGAGGATTTCCCTCTCTCTCTCTCTTTCCCCGGCCGGCCGCACATCAGCTGATTCCTCCAGCACTCAATCCTGACTGATTGGCCAGAAGAAGACCCAGCTTGGCCACCGATTGGCCGGGGGAGGAGAATGCTACTTACTGACGGTTATGCTGCTTACTGACGGCCGAATTGGCCGAATTTATTCGCCGAACTCCCGAACTCGCTGAATTCGGCCCCCCCGGTTGCCCGCCAGTTTTGAGTTCGGATCCGTCCGAACTAAAAACCGCCGAATCAAGGGAAATTCGGCTGATTTTCAGTTCGGGCCGAACCGAATTGACAGCCCTAGTGCCTGGGCCCACATTAAGCCCCCTACTGACCTCTAGTGGTGAAAGCAGCAAGTCTCAAGAAAGCCTGGGAAACGCATGTGGTGTAATTAACTTGCAGCCACAAGATGCAGAGATGGCCATGAGCTTAGATACTTGAGCAGGGGAGTAGCCAAATTCATGAAAGAGAGGTCAATAGTTAGTAGCCACAGTAACGAAATGGAAATTCCAACTTCAGAGGTCGTGTACTACTAATCCTAATTGCTGGGAGGCGGCGGCTTTTGTCGTCATGCGCTGCTTACGGAGTTCCTGAATTCAACCCAATTCAATTCGTTTTTCCTGCTCCCTCTGTACAAAGTGCAGAGACGAGGGCAGGATTAGGCTGGGCCGCTGCTGGGACGGGCCGAGGATATTCCAGGTATGCAGTTTGCTGCTCAAACTGTATGCCCTGTGAGCAAGAGGAGCAGGGCTTTTTTTATGTGAGAAACGCTTATAAGATAAACCTGTGATTTAACCCTTAGGAAATGATAGGATGAATGAAGAAATTCTGTTTTACAGGCCTGAATTCCAAAATCATCTCCTCGGCATGGGGTAGAATTGCCAACTTCCAGGTACTAGCTGGAGATCTCCTGCTATTACAATTGATCTCCAGCCGATAGAGATCAGTTCACCTGGAGAAAAATGGCTGCTTTGGCAATTGGACTCTATGGCATTGAAGTCCCTTCCCTCCCCAAACCCCGCCCTCCTCAAGCTCTGCCCCAAAAACCTCTCTTTGGTGGCAAAGAGGGACCTGGCAACCCTAACATGGGGTGGGGGGGATCCTGAGCAACGCTATGCAACGCTATGCATCAAATTGCAAGAAATATTAACATTGGTTCCAAGTTGGGTTTTTTTGCCTCTATTGCTTCCACATGTAGTTATTACACTGATTTTTGTACTAGGTAACAACTTTGGTGCTGTAGTTAATTTTGTAGCATTCTCTCCCACTGAAAAGCTACAGCTCCCAATGCATGGGGATCTTTCAACACCAAATTCCACAATAAATCCCCATTCACTCTGAGCAAGCTGGTTTTCCCCTGTGCCTTTCTTGGATGTGGCTTCTTTTGTTTGCCTACTTTCACCCACTAAAATTGCTCCAACCTCTGTCTTTTTATGGGCCAATTTCTACTCTGATTTATAGTGTAAAACCCAGTACAGTTTCATTAGCCTAACTAAGGACAGAATTCTTACCTGGCCAGTTAATAAGGTAGCCATCGTTATACAGGCTGATCGTGCTACTCTTCTCTTAAAGAGATGAATGTGAATTAGTGCAATTTCCATAGAATCAAGGTGGAGGAAAAAAGTTCACCGGTCTTACCCAACACAACCCAAGCTGAAGAGCAACTGCGTTTGCCAGTAAAGGTGCTGCAGCAACTGGAAGGGGTGGGGCCACAGCTCAGAAGGAGGCAGGGAATGTTGTGAGGACCCAGAATGCTACACCTGCCAGACTCCTTCTGCTCTGAGTGACTCTGCTGAACCTGCTAGGTGCTTCATCACTACTCTTCGAGCAGCTTCCTGGATCTTCTTGTCAGCCTGGAATGAAGACAGACTTCTGCGCGTCCGACATACACAAACTGCAAGCAAGACGCTTCACTACACCACTTCTGCAGCAATAGCTAGTCAAGTTGCCACACAACAGAGAAGGGAGTGATGGAGCAAGGTCAGTGAAAAAAAGGGGGGCTTTTTTGTGCAGGATCAATGGCAAAGGAGGGAGAGTTGGCTAGCTTTCTGATGGACGGAAGGATGTTTAAAAGGGTTCATTTAAATAACAGGACTGAAATAACTGCTCGTGCTTTTAAGGAGCTTTTCCTGTTTTGTATCTGGCTGATGATTGATTGAAAGTCGAGACTTTATTATTTAAGGATAAAGTGTTGAGCTCCAGACTCAACACTTGTAGACAATGTGGCTTGTAGACAATGTGGCTGCTGTACCTTCCTCCTCACAGTTGTTGTCATTCTGGTTTGAAGACTGTCCACGTTTTGTTCCTTATCCATCTGCGCCATAGGGATGAATCAGACAAGGGCGCTGACCACTAGTCAAGATGATGAATTAATGGCAGCTATCAAGCTATTCTGTCACAAGTAGATGCGGCTTTCAGCCTGTAATAATGTGTACAATAGCTCATCTCTTTTTGGGTTGAAAATGGATCGGGCCGTATCTGATGGAGCAGTGAGACACATCCAAGACACATGTATTTGGTACTCTCTTGATTTCTGCTCAAAAGAAGCGAAACATCAACTGGTAGTTTGAAGATGATAGGATAGAGCCGTTGTTGTCCATGTGTATGTGCGCACACATACCATACCACGATTTATTTCTGTTCAGGCTGGTTTTGCAGGTTTTCAGTGCTTCAGAAACCTGTTAAGCCTGTTTGACCAGGGATGATAGAGGAACAAAACAATTATGTGTACACTGCTAGCAATCTGCAAAGGCTCGATCGTGCCACCTTCAGTCCTCTGAAAAGACCTATTGACTGTCTCCAGCTGGAAAGATCTTTCAGGCTAGAATCCCATCTCATTATAACAGAGACACTCTTTGAAATGGATACCTACTGATTCCACAGTCACCGCTTTTGCTTCTCTCTTAAGCATATGTAAAATCTAGGCCGTACTCAGATTCTAATTTTGTGCTGTCCGGAGATATTTGGCAAACCTTTTAGCATATCACACATCAAGGCACGGTTACGGAGATGACGATACTCTTTGCCCTCCTGTTTATGTTATAAATTGCTCAGTTGTATCCAGTTCTTCTAGAATGGACATCAGAGATTAGATTTCTGCAGTCCAACAAATGGGTTTGCATGCACAATTCCTATTCATTTCACCTTCTATAGTTTTGGGTTGATTTTCTATAAAACTCATTTATTCCAATAGAACAGGAGCATGCTTAAAAATTGCAGCTCATGGGTTGTCCCTCCTTGGGTCAGGGGTCTGTCTCCCTCCCCCCCCCACCCCCGTGTAACAGTAAAATATGAGTTGTGGGTTCTCTTCAATAACCCAGCATGTGGTGCTCAATTCAAATTGGGCCTACGTGGAAAAGGGGTGTCATTCTCCCCCCCAATGGCCCCTGGGGGCACTTTCGCCTAATGGGAAAACCCATGTGTAACCCAAGAAAAATTAAAATAGAGAAAGCAGCACATAGAAAAGGCTGAATCCTAGACTTGCCAACAACTTGTCTTGCTCCTTTAACACTTGGAATGGGCAGTGGAAGCTTTTCATGGCACAGAGCTAAATAACATCACCTGTTAAATAACATCCCATTATGCTTCTGTTAAAGGGGAAGGACATTTTTTGCCCTCCAGATTGTTGGCAACTCTAAACCCTTCTCCGTGCATGCCACAGGCCTGATCTAAATGATGCACTGGAATTGAGGAGAACCTGCAACTTGCTTAGGACTGTTACACAGCGTGGGTACCCCAGAACCAACCTATGTATTCTTCAATGTGTGAATAGGTCTGAGCCTTGCAAAGCAGATGAGCCAGGAGCAACAGAGCCACGTGCAAGCAACCAAAGAGCACAATAAATCCCAAGGAAAGAGAAAAGTGGGGGAGACCACATCTTAACATTGGTGATATGGTGCCATAAAAAAAGCGGTGACCAAAACACTCTTCCAAAGAAAGAAGACTGAGGGAAGTAGGAACCCTTATTGTTCTGGAGTAAAAACATTAAAAAGTGCCCAGACCTTCAATCTGAAAGTAGTACGTAAGAAAAATCTAATAGGACAGCTCTAAGTAAGTGGAAGTAGTTGCTTGCTGAGAGATTCATGACGTTCTTAGGGCAGCATTTGTTGCATTAATTGTTCTTGAGCCAAAACATCAATTTAATTTGCTTATAGCACACATTTGTTTAGGTAGGAGTCTAATTTGTTTGGAAAGCCATAGACCTTGATGGCTGTGGTTTTCATTTAAGTGGAACTAATGCAACAACTCTCAAGCTAGTTATCTCTGATCCAGAGTACTCACTATAATGTTTTGAGGATTATAGTCTTGCAACGTGGTCTAGGTTTGTCTACTCAAATGTAATCCCTAAGGAGTTTAGAAGAAAAAGAGTTGGTTTTTATACCCTGCTTTTCTCTACCATAAGGAGTTTCAAAGCAGCTTACAATCACCTTCCCTTCCCACAACAGGCACCTTGTGAGGTAGGTGGGTCTGAAAGAGTTCTGAGTGAACTGTGACTAGCCCAAGGTCACCCAGCAGGCTTCATGTGTAGTGGGGAGTCAGACCCAGTTTTCCAGATTAGAGTCCGCCGCTCTTAACCACTGCTCCAATAATTGTGCTCAGGTATGCAATTTTATACATGTTTACTTGGAAGTAAGTCCCTTTGTGTTCAAAAGTGCTCACTCCCAGGAAAGCATGCATAGGGTTAGCATGTCCATTGAAGTCAATGGACTTAGAAGGGTATAACTCTATTTAGGGTGGCACTGTTAGCGCTATCGATCTTAGACTAGAGCCACTGTACTTTTGTCATGAACACTGTTGAGGCATTTCTAGATATTGTGTCGAAGAACAAAATGATAGATAAGCAACTTTACTTTCCAAACACTGTAGGGAGAAAGCTTGAACAGAGAAAGATCTGGATTTCTTTTACAATTTTGATTCTGATATGTAGGCATGAAATTGCTCTACTAAACATTTGTCTGCTTACAATGCCCAGGGAAAGAGCAAATTATGTTATGCTGTCCTTGTAAAGGAATCAAGTCAACTATACCAAGCACTTTTTTTGTTGATTTTGTTCTTATGAGCATTTGTCTTTTAAGAAAGCAATATTTGGGAAGTAATCTCCTCCTGCATAATTTCTCATTAGTTGATTGATGCAAGAAGTGTGTGTGTTAAATGCATTAAAGTCGCTTCCGACTCATGGCGACCCTATGAATCAATGTCCTCCAAAATGTCCTATCTTTGACAGCCTTGCTCAAGAGGTACAATAGTCTATATTTCTCTAGCCTTCTCATAATTTAGATGCCAAGCTCAACAGTATCTTGCAGATATTGAATGTACTGGGTATAAACTAGGAAAGGGGAGGAGCAGGAAAGAAGATCTGTGCTGGGAGGCAAGAGGCATACTTGTGGTAAAATAGCCATTCCTGCCACTGTTGTCACAGGTGAAAGCGGTGCTGGCATCAACAGTGGGCAGGGTGGGGCAGATGCCAAGGCCCACCCAAGCTGGGAAATAATTGGGTGGTGTTTTTTTTTCCCCTCATATTGCAAACTACACACCAGAGTACAGTGGAAAGTGGCAGCTTTGTTACTTTAAGGTGCTAGATGCTCAGCTGTTGCCAAGGTGCCAAGGCTGCGCCCCCAAAACCTCCCGCCGGTTGTGAAGAGGGACCTGGTAACCCTAGTTAGAGTGCTGGACTAGCATCTCGGAGACCCAGGTTCAAATCCCCACACTACCATGGAAGCTTGCTGGGTGACCTTGGGCTAGTCACTCTCAGCCTAAACTACCTCACAGGGTTGTTGTGGGAATAAAATGGAGGAGAGGAGAATGATGTGAGCCAAAAGAAGAAAAGGCAGAGCCGAATGGGAGGGGCCAAATGGAAGGGATGTTGTTAGAGGGGAAAGGGGCTGTACCCAAGGGGGAAAGGGCCTAGGGTTGCCAACTGCCAGGTAGTAGCAGGAGATCTCCTGCTAATTCAACTGATCTCCAGCCGATAGAGATCATCACCTGGAGAAAAATGGCCACTTTGGCAATTGAACTCTATGGCATTGAAGTCCCTCCCCCCCAAACCCTGCCCTCCTCAGGCTCCGCCCCACAAATCTCCCGACGGTGGCGAAGAGGGACCTGGCAACCCTAAAAGGGGCCCCTGATTATATTCTGTTGCCCAGGGCCCATGCAAACCTGAAAGTGGTTCTAGGTGAAAGTACGGGTATGTATTGTACATTTCCTGTTTAACCACAATTTTAGCCATGGAAACAAGGATGTCTAAATGTTTCAGATAGATCAGGATGGGTAGCCATGTTTGTCTGTAGCAGTAGAAAAGAGCAAGAGTCTAATAGCATCTTAAAGACTAATAAAATTTCTGGCAGGGTAAGAGCTTTTGTGAGTCACAGCACGCTTCTAAATATTTCAGGGGAGGTGCTCACATAACTTTATCGCTCATGAGATTCTGCACTGAAACTTGAAGAAATTGTGTATCTTCTAACTGGTTTGATCAGCTTAGCCACTCAAGGATAGATCTGCAGAGGGATGTCTACTATGGTCACCATAGAGTTTCCCACTATGGGGCTGGAAAACAGGAGTCCCTGCAGACATTTGCATGGTACCAGGCTGGGAGAAGGCCTGATATGCATGAGCTTATTTAGCTGCCTCATACCCCATCAGACCATTGGTCCCGTAAGCTCAGTATTGTCTACTCTGATTTACCTTTATCAATGCCTCATGCCTGAGGTTTTTTAACTGGAGATGTGGGGAGCTGAATCTGGGACCTTCTACACCTGTCGTATATGTTCAGTCACTGAGCCAATATACCTCTCCTTCACTGGGACCTAATGGCAGCCTTTGTCATTTTAAATGGGGGGGGGGGGCACAGAACTTATTGTGGAAAGTTGATGGTGACCTGACTCCAGTGGCTAATAGCTTCTGTATGTTATGGCGAATACCTTTAACAACAAAATAATTCTTAAATAAATTTATCAAATAGATAATTATTTCGTTTTAAAATGATGTTTAATAAGAACTGGGGTTCTACCTGTTTACTGTTTACCTTCTCCCTAATTTTTTTTTGGGGGGGAGGGGTCCTTACCGTTGGATGAAGATGCAATCTGCATATGCTCAAGGGCATTCTTTTTTAAAATACTTTTTTAATACTTCATATTTCAGCACTGAACCCTAGCCGTACCTGTCTTTGCGACTCTGCTAGCTGAACGGAAGTACTTTATCTAACCTCATCTTCGGCTCAACCCATTTCCTAGTGCGGGCTAAATTAAATTAAGTGGTTATGAGCTCAGCTTTTGGGTGCGCGCCTGCGTAGTTTCCCCCCCATCTCCGCTGCCACGTGAAGCTAAGCCTGGGAACGAAAGAGGAGGGGAGTGGTTTGCTGTAATGGAGGAATTTCTTTATGACCGAAAGAACTCTTCCAATGTCTTCAGCGTGCTGCAAATATTTTCAGCTGCACTGCGTGTAATTAACTGGTAGCGCTGGCTGTTGCTGGATATCAGTAAGGGCTGAATCAGAGGGAGGCAACACCGAGATGACTGGGATGAGCACATGTAGCAACACCAGCTGGGATGTGCAGAGTTCATTAAATGGTTCAGGCATTTGGGTTTCCTTGAAGGGGAGAGAGCTGCCGTTGCTTCACAACGGTGTTGTTTGTTTTGTGGCTTGTTTTTGCACTCTGTCTACACTCTGGTTTCACCTGCTGTGATAGGTCAACTGACGTGTATCTACCTAGCGGTGCCACCCAAAGCTCAGCTGTCCAAAGTTTTAAAAACAGAGCCAGCATGGTGTAGTGGTTCAGAGCGGTGGTTTGGAGCGGTGGACTCTGATCTGGAGAACCGGGTTTGATTCCCCGCTCCTCCACATGAGCGGCGGAGGCTAATCTGGTGAACTGGATTTGTTCCCCCACTTGGGCAAGTTACAGCTCTGTTGGAGCTCTCTCAGCCCCACCTACCTCACAGGCTTTCTGTTGTGGGGAGGAGAAGGGAAGGTAATTGTAAGTCGGTTTGAGTCTCCCTTAAGTGGTAGAGAAAGTCGGCATATAAAAACCAACTCTTCTTCTTCTTCTAAGATGGCAACCTTAAGTGCTTGCAGCTCTCCCGTAGGAGTCATAGGAGACCAAGGAAAACAGTTCTGCAAACCCCAATAGAGGCAACAGCACGTTCTTGGTTTCCTTTCCCAGTGTTTCCCCACCATATACTTGGTTTCTGCTAGGATTTAGCCCATCTCTCCCATAGTAAGTGAGAATACCATCATCTGGTTTTGGGCTAGGATTGCTAACTCCTGATTGGGAAGTACCTGGAGATTTGGGGGTGGAGGCTGGGGGGGGTAGAGTTTGAGGAGGGGCAGGATGGAGCCCAGTAGGGATGTGATGCCATAGAGTCCACCATCCAAAGCTGCCATTTTCTCCAGGAGAACTCTGTAGTTTGGAGAGCAGTTGAAATTCCAGTTAAATGGAAGTGTACAAAACATAAGATTTGGAAATCACTGTAATTATAAGATTGTGGTTTTTTTCAGGCTGTGGTTATATGTGGTCTAGAGACTGCGTCATCCAGGTTCCAGGATATCAGAGTACCTTTTTTTCAAATGACGTGAAGCAATGAGTGTTTGGAAATGCGGAGAGCTGTTCTGTTTTACTGTGTCATCATTCTAAAGTGTCACCCTGGCACAGCAATCAAATTGATCCCTAAGAGTGAAGTGAAAATAAAATACCTATTTTTCTGCATAATAGCATGGTCGCAAATGCTGCTTTGAGAACAGAAGATAGTTACAAACTATAATGAGGTAGCAAAGATTTGTGCTGGTGAAAAGTACCATCAAGTCACAGCCAACTTATGGTGAGCCCATAGGGTTTTCAAGGAAAGAGATAAGCAGAGATGGTTTGCCATCACCTGCCTATGTGTAGCAACCCTGGACTTCCTTGGTGGTCTCCCATCAAAGTACTAATCAAGCCTGACTCTGCTTAGCTTCCAAGATCTGATGAGATCAGGCTAGCCTGGGCCATTGAGGTCAGGGTGGCAAAGAATGTACATTATGTAAATCTGCAGTAGATTTTTATTCAACTTGTGAATCGGGAATGTGTAATATTATCATAAAAATCAATTTCACAACATTGCCACCATTCTATTTAATGTAACCACACTGAGGGATAATATGAGATGATTTGCTGCACATTCTGGGTTGCAGGATTAACAAGTGGGTTCAGCAAAGGGCTGTGGATTCAGCAGTTCCACAATTGTACCATAGATGTATAGGTAGGGTTGCCAACCTCCAGGTAGTAGCTGGAGATCTCCTGCTATTACAACTGATCTCCAGCCAATAGAGATCAGTTCACCTGGAGAAAATGGCTCCTTTGGCAATTAGACTCTATGGCATTGAAGTCCCTCTCCTCCTCAAATCCCACCTTCCTCAGCTGCCCCCAAAAAATCTCCAGGTATTTCCCAACCCGGAGCTGGCAACCCTATGTGCAGGATTAAGAGCAAGCTTGCTCACCAAAACCCAGCCCATTTTTTGGGGGGGGGGCTTTGCATTACCTTCAAAAGATACTCTGGTTTGGGACTGAGCAAGGAACTCCATGGAAATGGGGTCACATAATTGTGGGACAGCAACTGGAAAGCTCTCTGTATGCTTAAAAACCAAACCAAATATGATACATTCCACAACGATATCATGAAAATATCCAGTTATGGCCTTCCACACAGATTTTAATAGGTAATTAGCTGTCCTGGGTGGCTGATTTAAACACTGCGGATGAGCGGATGTTCAGCCCTTTCCTCCCAAGCCTCTTCCCAGTTTAAATTGCCCGTCCAAAGTTTCAGTTAATTCTGCATGTGGGAAAAGACAGCTACAGGAACCTGGATCCATCTTCCGCACATACTCACATGCATCTTTATTGGCTGTTAGGGTGTGGATGGGGAATAATCAAGAGAGTATTGCCCTTTGATCTGAAAAATGATGATATACCATTAGGCAGGTCTCTAAGAAAATATTTGGGACGGAGCAGAATTTTGTGCTGTACGTACTGAGTAAATGCAGTAAGGATGGAGTGTGTAAACAGCAAACACTCGATAAACCTTGACATAACCTTTATATTGTATAACCTTTGGCCTTGGATGGTGTGTGTTTTTCCTGACCTTTGGGTACTTAATTCCCATGTTGGGCTATTCTGTGGCTGGATTGGCAGCATGAAAATAAAAGGTCATACACAAATGGAATTCTTAGCAAAACTGAGAAAAGGGAGCAGCAGACCTATATGAAAATTGTGTCTCCTTTCCCCATGGAATCCCTTCATTTTGGAATCTTGTTCAGCAGTCCTACAAGACACTTAAATCTTTGCAGAACATATGTGCCATTAGTGTGCAAAAAACCCCACCATTCTGCAAACAATTGTGGCTTGAAAACAATGCAGGGGGGGCTGACTGAGAGAGGTGGTGGCTCAGTAGTAGAGCATCTGTTTTGCATGCAGAAGGTCCCCAGTTCAATCCCCAGCCTCTCTAAATAAAAAAGATCAGATTGAAGGCGATGTGCAAGACTTCTGCCTGAGTCCTTGGAGAGCCGCTGCCAGTCCTAGTAGGTAATACTGACCGTGATGGACCAATGGTCTGAATCAGTATTAGGCAGCTTTTTGCGTATGTGCATTCTTCTTGACTGATATTCTTCTTGACTGGTATTCCTCTTGACTGCCTTCTTTTAACCGCCTCTTGACTTTTTTTCTGAGTAGAATAATAGTAGCATGATACACAACGTCAGACCGCCACAGAACAAGAACCACCTTTCTTGCTCACTCTACCCCACAAAAGCAATGTACAGTCATCCACTAGAATTTGTTCATACTTCAGTTTTGTGATTTGGGCATTTCCCCCTTACGACAGATGGCGCCATAAGCAGAAGCTCACTGGGAGTGGCAACACAGGTTCTATGACTGTTAACATCTAGACATTCGATAGATGCACCAATCAACATATTTCCCTGAGCAATTCCTTGTTTCATAAATAAGGGAACTAAGGATCAGACCAATCCAGGGCCTTGCCCCAAAAACCATACAGGAAATGGGGTGAGGAGTCGGGAAATGCAGCCAGTTTCTGGGCTCCACCTCTGTGCCTGAACCACCCACCAGCGAGACAGTAACAGGTGGAATTCCAGGGAGGTGACTGTTCTGCCGGCAGCTTTTTGTATGTGCCGCCCGCCGGGCAGTGAAGGGATGATTGTGCCCTTCATTGGCCTATGCAGTGAGAGAGTCTGTTTCGTAAAGGTCTATCATACGAGGTAGTTCTCCTTCTTATTCCTAGTGTCTATATTAAGAAGCATAAAACATAGCCTGCAAAAGTTCCAAAGCCCATCACCCAATCTTTTCTCCCACGCAATCCTCTCCTTCCACTACTTTCCCAACGATAAAAAGATGAAGTCACCTAGCCTGGAGTAGTGATCTTCAGCTGGTGTGCGAGATGATTCATCGTGCTTTTCAGGAGCCTCAGCAAGCAACCGCCTGAACCCAGCAGGAATTCCACTGGTTCCAGCAGAATGATCTGAGCCACACAGCCACAACCTCCAGTCTAGTCACAAAGGGTGGGCTATGATGTTAGTACCTTTTATTAGACATGCTCCAGGATTAGGGTTGCCAGGTCCCTCTTTGCCACCGGCGGGAGGTTTTGGGCGCAGAGCCTGAGGAGGGCGGGGTTTGGGGAGGGGAGGGACTTCAATGCCATAGAGTCCAATTGCCAAAGCGGCCATTTTCTCCAGGTGAACTGATCTCTATCAGCTGGGGATCAGTTGTAATAGCAGGAGATCTCCTGCCACCACCTGGAGGTTGGCAACCCTATCCAGGAGCCACAAAGAAAACCCTAAAGTTCTTAAATCTAAAATTATGCAAACCTCAGCACAGCAATTTCTTCTTGCTGTTCTGACCTCTGCAAGAGTATATTTCACTGCTGTCTTCTAATGTTATGGAAAAGCCTTCCAGAAGAAATTAGAAGATAGATGCTGCTTACACTTTTAGACAGCTTGTACAATCAGAATCCTTAGAAGAGCCTTTGGTTCCTTGGGATGATTGTTGGATGGGAGCCTTCAATTTTAAAGCTTTTTCCTGATTAATGTTTTAAAGTTTTTAGAATTTTTTATGGGTTTTTTATTGTCATCACCAATTGACTGGCTCCTAACATACTGTCTTTTCGGAGTCAGGCCCAAACATTTCTTTTTAACCCAGGCTTTTAATGAAGGTTTTTTTTTTATCATTTTAGCTGTTTTATGGTCTACTTCCTTTCTGAGATCAGTTTTATGGGCATTTTTATGTTGTTTTATGTACCTGACTTGATTTTAAATGGGTTGTTTTGATCTTGATAATATAGCAATCCAGGATTTTATTGTAAGAAGAAGAAGAGTTGGTTTTTATATGCCGACTTTCTCTACCACTTAAGGAAGAATCAAACCTGCTTACAATCACCTTCCCCTCCCCCCAACAGACACCCTGTGAGGTAGATGGGACTGAGAGAGCTCAAAGAGATCTGTGACTACCCCAAGGTCACCCAGTTGGCTTCATGTAGAAGAGTGGGGAAACCAACCCGGTTCACCAGATTAGTGTCCGCTGCTCATGTGGAGGAGTGGGGAATCAAAACCGGTTCTCCCGATTAGAGTCCACCGCTCCAAACCATCTCTCTTAACCACTACACCATGCTGGCTCTGCCAGACGTCTAGAGCAGGGCTCTGGTCCGTCTTAACAGCATTATGGGCCCCTGGGGAAACCAGTGTGCTGGGGCTCCTACAACAACCACACAGGAATAAAAAGTAAATGGTCGATAGTATTAAACATATATTTATTTTATTGGCACTTCAACAAAACTGGTGATAAAACATTAAAAACATGCTGTACAGCAGTCTAGACTACTGTGTAGTAGTATTTATTTATGGCAAGTCACTTAACATACACAGATTAGCATAGGGCACCTATGCTTGTGGGGCCCCCGGGCAAGTGCCCATCGGGCCCATGCGTTAAGATGGCCCTGGCTCTGGTGAAGCAGCATGAAAAGTTCCTGAACAGGCCAATACAGGCTGAGGGAGACCACATACTCTTTCATCTATAAATGATACCAGGATCAATTTTCCAGTCTGATTAAATTCAAGTGACAGCATTAAAAGCTCATCTGTGCTAGTTCATTGCAGTTTAAATTGGCTTTCATCCAAGTGCTTGAGCTTCACTGTTCTTTAGGGAAGCCAGACATGAGGAAGTTTGGAGCACTGCCTTTCTTCGTATTTGCTAAAGAACATAATCCTTCTTAATTAGGTGTTCCTTTCCTGCCTTGTTTGAGCTGCACAGAGCCTCTTATTTTGACAGATAAGGTGGGGGAGACAAATGCAATCATGTAATTGAGACGATTTGGCTGCAGAACAGACTTGGAAAAGTGAGAATTTTGCTTTAAGCAACTGGACATAGAAGTATGAAATACACTAGCCCTGTTCGCAAGTTAACTTACATACAACCCATGTACAGTGTACACTTCATTTACATTATTTATACTCTGTCTTTTTCACAGGGGCTCAAGGCAGATTTCACATAGTGAGTCAGTTCAGTCAACAAAATGGGATATTCAGTAATGACCAATGCATTAGGATAGAAGTCTGGAACCACCAGAAAGAGCTGAAGCATAGCATAAGTATTAACATGACACATACAGAGATTACATAATAGGATCCTACTCAGCAGCATAGACCACACAGTCCCAATCATTTATCCAAGTACGTTTGTGATCCATTTTGTACAGTGCAACCCTATTACCTGTGCAGAAAAGCCCTCTTGAATAGTTCACTTGATATTTCTTTATTATGTGCATTGAGTAATTCTTATGTTATATTCAGTGGATGTACAGCTGAACATGTGGCTGAAACCCCTTATTTATCCAGGTACTGGCCTCCGGTTTCATTTGCAAAGTAAGCACACACTGGCCCTTTGTTACAAATAGATAGGGTTGCCAACCTCCAGGTGGCGGCTGGAGATCTCCTGCTATTAACAACTAATCTCCAACTGATAGGGATCAGTTCCCCAGGAGAAAATGGCCGCTTTGGTGATTGGACTTTACGGCATTCAAGTCTCTCCCCTCTCCAAACCCTGCCCTCTTCAGGCTCCTCCCTCAAAATCGCCAGTATTTCCCAACCCAGAGCTGCCAACCCTACAAATAGATGTATGTGCAGGATGTGCATGTGTTCAATGTAACTTGTGAACAGAGCTTCGGGTAACAGCCACTGGAGTTCTTGCCAACTGCTGTGTGCGCTTACATGATGCACACACACACACACTCATACTTACTTACTAGCGCTGTTCAAAAGTTACTAGCCCTGTTCACTTGAATTTTCTTTATACATACTCGGAATTATTCTCATGTTGCACTCAACAACACACGTACATCTGAACATGTGATTGAAGCTCCACATTTATCCAGGTACTGAAGCTTGGTTTCATTCGTAAAGCGAATGCATGGTGGCACTTTCTTACAAATGGATGTATGCATATACAGGTAGGATACATGCGCATTCAGTGTAACTTCTGAACAGGGCTAATGTCTGGGGCTGATTTCATAACCGCATCCAGATTAAGAAAAGGGCCTGGCAAAACGAAAAGGGCTAGAACAATTGTGACAGTTGAGGAGGCTGTAGAGTGTTGCTCTTTGCCTTAGCGGCCAAGAAAATTTGGGCTACAGCTGTATGTAATCAGGGCCTTTAATGACTAGCATTTTTTGGTCGGACTGTTTTCATGTTGTTATTTATGACTGTGTTTTATATGACAGATTGTAATGGCCTTTGGCCGCAAACAATGAACTTTATTGCATCGTAACACAGGCGTATGGACCGTTGTTACTTTAATGTTGCAGGATGAGAGAGGTGAAGGAAAGAGCTGACTCTTTTGTTGTACAGGGGCAACAAGTGGAGATCAAGAAATGGAAAGGAGGCAAGTGCATTGTGTTACTAAAGTTAAGCTGAGGCAATCATTTTGTGGCTGGCTCCACCTCCTGCAGCATCCCTTTTGTGGCAACCATTCAATTGCTGTGCCCAACATGCCGTGTCAGAATTCCAAATGTGCCCGCAGGCTTTAAAAGGTCGGGGACACCATGGATTCAGCTTCCAAAACTCAACATACTGCTGCCACTGCTTTCCACTAGGTGGGAAGGCCCTCTGAAATGATTTGGCCTTACAAAGCTGTGGAAATTATAGCAATGTGAGGGGCATCCTGGCCCACTTAAGGTGGCCATTCCATGATGGCTGAAAAGACCGAGAACAGGCTGTAGCTGTTTGAATTCTTCTCTGCAAGGAGGAATGTCCCAAAAAAACTTTGGTCAGAAAAGCATAAATGCTATATAAGAGACTCACTGGTAGGGTTATAAAGGGTGTTAACTTGCCAATCAGCAGACACCAAGTAAAAGTATGCCCTGGAATTCATCTCTCTAGGAGCCACATCGCCGTAATGAGAAATCCTTTTGAAGATTTGAAAATACGATCCCTTGGATTTCCAAATTCCTCTGTATCTGCGTTTGTTTGTTTTTCCTGAAGCATTTTATTTTCTGCATGGTCTGTGAAAGGAGAGAGGGTGAGATCACGAAAAGCAGCATGGATCCTCCTGAGTAAGGCTTTTGTACAATGAAGGGGGGGGGGAACACATGAGTTCATTGTGTTTGGTGGATTATGATTGGGGCAAAAGAATAGCTAAACATAGAGAACAAACAGAGCTACAAAAATCTTATTATTTTCTTAAGTGAGATGCTTTCTAGCAAGTATCTTTAGCAAGTGTATCCTCTAGTGGTCGATTATATACGTACGGTACTTGGATATGGAGGAAAGACGGTAAACACTGGAGCCATTTTCCCCCTCTTGACCCATGCTGAATGAGGATATATTTTATGGATCTGATGGTGGGCTGTCAAATCTGTCAAAGCCAAACTAGACAAGAAAGTAAGGCATCCATAGAGATCCAGTGTGGTGTAGTGGTTAAAGTGTCAGATTAAGATCTGGGAAACCCAGGTTCGGATCCCCACTCTGCTAAGGAAGCTTCCTGGCTAACTCTCAGGCTAACCTACCTCACAGAGTTGTTGTGAGGATAAAGTAGAGGAGAAGTGAGGATAAAGTGGGGGAGCAGTGACCAATGTAAGTCACTTTGGGTCCCCATTGGGAAGAAAGGTGGGATATAAATAGGGTTGCCAACCTCCAGGTACTAGCTGGAGATCTCCTGCTATTACTACTGATCTCCAGCCAACAGAGATCAGTTCACCTGGAGAAGATGGCCGCTTTGGCAACTGGACTCCATTGCATTGAAGTCCCTCCCCCTCCCCAAACCCCATCCTTCTCAGACTCTGCCCCCAAAATCTCCGGGCATTTCCCAACCCGAAGCTGGCAATCCTAGATATAAATAAAGTAATTAAAGATATAACTTTTTGAAAAAGAAGAGGAAGAAGGAGGGTTACGTTTCAAAAACAGCATGCCACAACCGCCATCTGAATCCCCACCATTCCATAAAACTGCCGGAGAGACCTTGGGTTGCTCACCATCTCTAGTGGGGCCCTTGGTTTTAAAAGTGCCACAAGACTCATGTTTGTTTTTGCTGGGAAAGACTATAATGGCTCTCTGGTATTTATCAAGTAACAGTCTGATACTGTCATTTCTTCAGCTGACGTTTCTAAGCCAATGGTACCATAAAAAACAAAAATGGCACCAAAAAGGGAGCCTTTAAAAAAAAATTCCAGTTGTTCCCTGTATTAGCTGGCATATAAGATTACAAAAAAAAAAAAAAAAAAAACAGAGCAGGTTGTAAATAAATAAAATAGGTGGGCAGCCCAATCCGGGGGGGGGGGGTAGATAGACGGCGGCCAGGAATGGCACAGCCACGACGATGCCACAAAGGCTTCCCAGCCGCAAAAGAAAAATTGAAGGGGGGGAAATAGAAAAAGGCAAAAAATCCCCCATTTGACAGGGCTATGCCACCAAAAAAGGTGGCATAACAACGTTGCTGCGAGAAGGGGCGTTCTTGGGGAACAGCCTCCCCCCCCCCACCAGTGCAGGCCTCCACTTCTGGAATTTCCCCACACAGCTCTGGGCTTCCCAGCACTGACATGGGTACCATCCATGACGGCGTAAGTGCCCCTAATCCAAGGTTAAATGGGCATTTACGCCTCCACGGGATCACGCCAGCTCCTATGGAGTTTCGCCTCCCCCCACCCCCAGGATTGCCACCTTAGCCTTGTAAATCTGAAGCCTAGAAAAGTAAACTATTTTTCCAGAGTGCAATCCAAATATTTTATGTCTGTGCGGCTATGTTTGTCCTGCATTGTGGTTTAACCATTCCGTGTGACTTCAGCAATCATCAGGAGAGCATCTCTTTTTATGACTTATGGCACTCTTTGCAGTTGCCTATTTCCACCACATGAGTATTGCTTTTGTTTGTTGTCTGTCTACGTTATTTGTAAAACTACTTGGGGCTCAACTACACGACATTTAGCCGCAGCAGTTGTGGGGAAACATTTTTCCAAGTGCTGCAGTGCCTCGTTCATTTTGGGAGCATGAGGGAAGAAGGCCTTCTGCCTCTCCTCCTCACACCCCCACACACACCCTTTTCCCAGTCCACTATAGCCACGGGCGGGGGGGGGGTGATATTTGCCATGTTGGGGGCTCCATATATATGGAAAGACTTCTGATTGAGTCTTTTACAGGTCCACTCACTTTTCTTTCTCTGGCTAGTATCGCGTCAAGGTGAGGCACGCTAAGCCACTGCCAATTTTGAAGAGACGGTTCTCCCTGAACAGGTCTATCTAGTTTGGGTAAAGAAAAAGAAAGCCGAGCTGTTCATTTTACAACTCTTGCAGAGTGATCGCTGGATACTTTCCAACTCTGGTTTTATTACTTCCTCCTGTGCCGGTCATGGCAAGCTGACCTGTGCTTTCATCCCAGTGATAATGGCTAGAAAGCTTAGTCAATGGCTTTCTTTAAAGCGGCCATAATATTCTCAAAGCGCCCAATAAACTGGCCACTATACATTTGTAAACACTTTTAAGACTTTCTTTCAGTGCAGCAGGAGAATGCAATTTTAATTCCTGATTTGCAGAACTGGAAACACAGTACTTCCGTTCTGTATCATTTATTAAGCTTCTGTATATATTTGCTTATTGCACTTTGTTATATTGCTCCTCTTTCAAAATGTTCAGAGCTGTTTACCTGAAACTCATTGACATTGGATTCCCCGCCCCCACTGATCAGCAGATGGAACCTGGAGCAGAGGTAATCTTGCCGAGTTCCCCTTCTTGCTGCAGCCCCCTTGATAGGGTTGCCAACCTCCAGGTAATAGCACAAGACAATTATTTCCAAAATTAGGAAAACAAACAATTGCAACACTTGCTATTAAATACATATATTAGAAGCAATTATAATGATCGCAATACTTGAGCAAAAAGATGTATATCAGGAATGGTCTAATTGAGACCCCAACTCCTAGCATAAGGCTTTACAATACAAAATATAAGCCCAAATGCTCAATCCTTATTCAGTCCGTAACAATGAATCCATAAAAGTAGGCAACAGAAACAAGACATAATACAATGGAGATCCGGTATAAGTCCATTTCGTGTAAACTTTTTCAAGCCTTCAGTCTTTCCGTGCACTATTCATTCAATGCATGAAGGAGTGTACCTTTCCTATGTATTTGGACGACGAAGTAAGACGTAAATAATGGTAAATAAGGGTTGTTGCAGTAGTGTGTGTATGGGGGGGATCAGTTTACGTAGTCTTCCTGAATGCAAGAGTAAGGTTTAAGTAATTTTTATTTTATTTATTTACCTCATTTATACCCCACCTTTCTCCTTAGTCAGGACCCAAATCTCCATCCATCATTCTCCTCTCCTCCCATTTTTTCCTCACAACAACCCTGTGAATTAGGTTAGGCTGACAGCGTATGACTGGCCCAAGGTCACCCAGCAAACTTCCATGGCAGAGTGGGGATTTCAAAGCCATGTCTCCCAGATCTTAGTCCAACACTTTAACCACTACCTCTGTGGTACTTTGTTGTGCTTATGGAATATGAGCCAAAAGTGGTGATCCTACGTGCATGTATTTTGTAATAAATCCCATTGAAATAAATGGGACTTGTTTAGTAAACGTGGATAGAATTGTTACAAAGGGCATCTCCTGAAATTGTGGTCCTCGAACTCTGATCTGTCCATGTAAATAGTCTAGAGATGGTCAATCTGGCATACTTGCCATTTCCATGAAGAAGCACCCTGGCTAGGGCCAAGTACCCGTGTTGGCATTCAGGCTGCTAGGAACCTAGGATGCTAACTGTCCTGCTTCTCTATTGCTTCTGAAAATAAACATACCTTCTCAACTGGCTCATGCTATTCACTTGTTGAGCTAAATAGTTTGAGATTCCTACTCCAGAATGCTTTCATGATTTCCACCTTTCTTTGCTTTTCTCCCCCCACCCACCCATAAGAATCTTCTTTTTTTCAATTTATTTATTTATTTATTTATTTTGGTAACCAGCTTCTCCTACTTGCTTTACTTCAAAGAGCTCCTTTTCTCAGTGGGTTGGTTGCAACATATCTCTGGTCTCCCAGTTGAGACATGTATTTGTGATACTGCAGCTCTTGGAAAGGCTGAGCTATTTTCTGATTGTTAGCCAAGAACAGCATATCATCATTAAACTGGAGATCCAGGTAAACAACATTAATATTATTCTGAACATGAATTCAGAAGATAGAGGTGGTTGCTGGATTGGTGAAGTTAAGAGGTCTGACAGTGTTGTGCTTGCCACAGTTGATGGGGTACAGTGGTCTCTGTCTGATTTAATAAAGAGTTATGCTAGATCTGCATTGTTGATGGAGAAACATCTCAGTGTGGTCGCAAAAAGTGCTCCTTCTCAAATCCATCTAATACAGAAACTGGCCCCTTTCCTTGACTCGTCCAATTTGGCCCACTGGTCTATGCCAAAGTAACCAAATGTTTGGACTATTGTAATGTGTTCTACTTAAAGTGGCCCCTGAAGACAATTTAGAAACTTCAGCCAGTGCAAAATTTGTTATCTGGAAGTAGCTGCATTTATAGGGTTGCCAGGTCCTTCTTTGCCACCGGCGGGAGGTTTTTGGGGCAGAGCCTGAGGAAGTTGCAGTTTGGGGAGGGGAGGGACTTCAATGCCATAGAGTCCAATTGCCAAAGTGGCCACTTTCTTCAGGAGATCTGATCTCTGTCGGCTGGAGATCAGTTGTAATAGCAGGAGACCTCCAACTAGTACCTGGAAGTTGGCAACCCTATGCATATAACATCTTAAACCTGCATTGAGAACTCTTAATTGGCTGCCTGCTGGTTTCCATGTTCGATTCAAGGTGCTAATTATTTCCTATAAAGCCATTTATGGCATAGATCCTACATGGGGTTACCACCTCTTGGAAGGGGTCACCTGGAGCCAGACCCCACCCACCCAAGATCATGTCGAAATGGGTCACATGGTGGAGACCTTGTGCCCAGGAGCAGAACTAAAATGTAAAAGAGCAGAGGCATCAGAAAACATTCTTTTCAATTAAGAAGCAAAGCTATTTTGTGTGTTTACAAATTCCATCAAGAAATAAGCCTATACATGATAAGAGGCCAACACAAATAAACCTACCACAATCCAGATTCCTATTCAACTACAAGCACAATTCAAGAACTAAAAGGTGATATAACTCAAACAGGTGAGTGCACTGCTGTTTACATCTTACATGTATAACACAACATATTATTAAGGACACATTTGGGGAAACCATTTTATTGACAGGTGTGAGGGAACAGACCCACAACCCTTTTTTCTTCAGGGCCCAAGGAGGTTGGAAAAGACCCACAGTTATCCCAAGTCTCTGCTCGGCAATGCTGCCCCTCCATACACCAAAAACAAAGTGGGAAGTAACT
Organism: Euleptes europaea; assembly: GCF_029931775.1. Lineage (NCBI taxonomy): Eukaryota > Metazoa > Chordata > Lepidosauria > Squamata > Sphaerodactylidae > Euleptes > Euleptes europaea. Next base: position 128,883,442 of record NC_079312.1, on the reverse strand, counting down.
GCCCTCACCCGCAATTGAGAGAGTTCCTCCCAGTGCATGGGTTTATACATCAAGCAGTCTTTACCTGCATTGTCGTTTAGAGGCTCCACCTAGCTGCTGTATCTCCTACTTAGCTCCTACAAGCTAGAGCAGGGACAATCGATCACACTTCTGCAATTTTGAGCTTTTGCACACAGCTTACCTGCTGCCTCTCCCCATTACTGTGCTTTAGATAGCAAGACCAAATAGATCTGGTGTGTTTAGAGATAAGGCTTCAGGTATTTGTAATATAATAAAGTGTAATAAACAAAAATAAAGAAACAATGGAAACACAGGTCCTACTATGGCATGGCTCCTACAACTCCAGTCAGCAAAAGTCTGAAGCCCTCTTCTAGCCAAAGGAGCCTTCTTTCAATGGAAGAGCCACTTGTTGGAGGCAGGGCCTCCAAGAGAGAGGGGACAAAATTCCTGGGGCCCAAATCAGCTAGAGGGGCCCTGAAGCCAGCGACTTGGCGGTATTCAGAAGTCATCTTGATTTATTTTACTTCTCATGCAGCTCCGCGCTGCAGCCACTAGGGGTGCAGGGATGGTAGAGCACAGTAAATAACTGTCTCTCTGCTTTCTGCTTAGAGTGCCTTTCAGCAAAGGTTACTAAAAGGAGGCAAATGCTTGCATATCCTGCTAAACCCATCAACCAAGCCTGCACTGGAGCAAGGCAAGACCAGCTAGCACAGCTCATGGCTGCTACAGTCATTACAAGACTGCAGCCTCCTAACAAAGTTGTTGTTAACAGTCTGCTTCCCTCTTCCTTTCCTTCCACCCAATTCCATAGTTCTGTCTGCTCAGCCAGACTGTCCCTGGGAGTGAGCTGTAGAAAATAAAATACTCATCTTCTCAAAGTCTCTTCCTTTCCTCCCCATACTTTTCTCCTCTTTCATTTTGCTCTCTTCCTTCATTATATTCATGTCTTTCTCCCTGCTTCTAGCCCCCCCCCTTATTTGTCAATCTTGGCCTCAATTCTTCATCCCTACCTAGACTGGCAACTTAAAAGTGTTGAATAGTAACACAGCAGCAAACCCTTGTTAACATCATGAACAGAATTTGTGGAGGGTTTAATATTTCCCCATGATCTATTAAAGTAATATAAGGATGCATCTCCCTCCCCTTTACATGCATGGTAATGGAATGTTAATCTGATTTAGAGGTTACACATGTGGACCAAAAGTTAAACCTCCTCACCCTTTATTAGATATAATTACATTGTACACACTGTACAGGGAGTGTGTTGTTGTATTGGTGGGACATCTAATATCCCTTTGTAAATGTTGTTTTGCTACTGAGGACATTAAGCATCATGGTTAGGGTAGCCAGGTCCTTCTTCACAACCGGCAGGAGGTTTTTGGGGTGGAGCCTGAGGAGGGTGGGGTTTGAGGAGGGGAGGGACTTCAATGCCATTGTCCAATTGCCAAAGTGGCCATTTTCTCCAGAGGAACTGATCTCTATCAGCTGGAGATCAGTTGTAATAGCAGGAGATCTCCAGCCACTACCTGGAGGTTGGCAACCCTAATCATGGTATATGACAAATGGTGTAATCATTTTAGAAAACATGTCAGCAAAATCAGTCCCAATGATCCCAGTACTTCTACTCCAGCACCACTACATAACCAGCTTGCCCCTGCTTTTGTGCTAGGTAAAGTCACAAAGGTAAACTAAAATAGATTTCTTCCTGCTTTACTTACTAAAGCTTTATTGTGAAATGACGTTTTTGTGAAGTACAACCCACTTCATCAGATGTAAGAAGCGTATCCTATATCCGTGCACATATGTATGTGTGTGCAAATAGAAAGTGACAAAATTAGACACATGGTTTGGATCAGGGTCCTATGATGTGGAGGAGGTGGAATCTCTGTCCGTGGAGCCATGGTGGCTCTCTGCAGTCCTGCTTGGAGGATGGCTTCCTAGCCTGGAGGAAATTCATATTCTATTCTTAACTGACAGTATAAAATAGTGGTACTGTGCTTTCTCCCCCCCCATCCACCCCCAGTCAGTTTCTCTCTCTCTCTGGCAGAGCAGCCATCAGGAGAGCGGGGAAAACTTACTTTTGAGGCACAGAAAAACTTATCTTGCTTGGTTGGGGCCGAGAGACTCAATGGTATACTGCAGAATCTAGGGGAAATGGAAATCCTAGAGTGACGTTGTCTCCCTGTTGAGCTCCCTCCCTTCCCCAGGCAATGACCACAAATCTCTAGGAATTTCCCAAGCTGGAGTTGGCAACTCTATGGTCCTTTGGAGGCAGCTATGTTCTTCAGACTGAGGCCTACTAAGAGTGCTGTCAGGCAGGGTGGGTTGGGAGTTGGTGGTTTAGAAGTGGTTTTTATGCTGTATGACAAGGTGTTGTTTTGTTTTATTACCTTTAGTTCATACAGTAACCTGCTATGAATCCTTTTTGAAAGAAAGGTGGGTTAAAAATGCCATAAACAAAAATTATGCTACCGTCTTAAGCCACTGTTCATAGCAGAGAAAGAAAGAGGAGCTGCCTGGCACAAGAAGCTGAGAATTGCAGCTGAACTAAATTAGGCAATTGTTTCATCCAGCCTCCTGGGCAAAATATTCCATATTCAAACATCCCTAAGGGATGGGTACAGGATATTCGAATAAATATGGTTTCTGCTTGCCAAATGTTTGTGACACACTGCAGAGTGGCTTGGATAGGGTTGCCAGGTACAGATTGGGAAATACCTGGAGATTTTAAGGGCGGAGCCTGAGGAGGGCAGGGTTTGGAGAGGGGAGGGACTTCAATGCCATAGAGTCCAATTGCCAAAGCGGCCATTTTCTCCAGGTGAACTGATGTCTATCGGCTGGAGATCAGTTGTAATAGCAGGAGATCTCCAGCCACCACCTGGAGGCTGGCAACCCTAGGCTTGGAGGACAATGAATTCTTCAGAATTGCTCAGGAAGAACACCCACATGGCACCTGAAACAACAATAAGGAATCTCCTCCAGAACTTCACTGTAGAAAGTGGCCAGAGGATTACTTTTGGTTTCTAACCTACTGGAGGGCCTGTAATTCTGTGTCTATGTTCACACGTTTTGCTTTTAACTTCAGGAAACCCAATTCTAAGGGAGAGATGGGCAACTGGTACTCCATGAAGAGATGGGCAACTGGTGCCCCAAGCAATTTTATCCGTCCATGATGGCCCTATAGTAAAAAAAAGTTTCCCCACAATTATATTCTGTAAAGAAAGGATAAAATGTTCTAATATTGTATGTGAGACTCCACGCTTGAATGTTACCTCTGTTAATTTGATATGCTTCCCAGAGAATACCCTGCTTGTGAATCCTTACCGCTAGGTACTACCATCTTATTGATGAACAGCCTGGTCATTCATAAGAAAGTCAGTTAAGTCATGGGCAGATTTAATATTATGACTCTCTTGGTTTCAGCACACTCTAGAGGCACTGACAAGGAGAAGGGGGGAATTAAAGGGCAGTGGTCAATATATCTGCACTAGGCTTTGTGTGCTAGAAAACACTTCCTGCCCCTTGTAAAAAAAAAAAAATACAGAAAGGTGTTTGTCAAGCATTACAACTTTTGTCTCCCTTAGGATTCCTTTGTACTATGCTATACAGCCCCAGCTTTTTTCACCCTGAAATTATTAAGTACATTTTCTACTTCTTGGATCATTCTAGATTATTCACCCTTTGATTCCCTCCAAAATTACAGATGCAGGGTTATTGATCTCAGATTTATCCGGCAGTTCTTTGAGTTTTTCTGATAGACCCCATCCCTTTCTTATGGCCCAAACTCCTGCACTAGAAGGACCATCTGAGGCGCTTGTCTTAAGCAGAGAGGCAAAGATAGACAACACGAACCTACACAGTTACTACAAACTGTCTCATCCGCAATGACGTGCACGCTGGGCCTGAGCCTTTATCACAATTATTATTGCGCCCTGATGCTTCAGTAGCACCTACAAGCCTATGACATTGCCACATTGCACAAGATAGTTTCTAGTCATCAAGTAAATAGCAGCCACTGCCCCCCCCCCACAGAAGACCTTATTATCATGTAGATGTGACGAAACATCCCTCATCTAAGCTGATTAAGGATGCTGATGTTATAAAAAGCACTCAGAGCTCTTCTTTCTCCTGTTGGGAACCGTGAGCACTTTCTCAGTGTTTTTTGTGGACCTAAACGCCTTCTGTGCTCTGGTCTTCTCTGTATCAACTTGGGATCTTTAGGAGACTTCCGTTCTCATAGGCTGAGGGAAGGGTGGTGTTACCCGATTTCATTAACATGCTGTTGTGATTCAGATATCCATGTTTCTCATATGGCTTGCTTCTCCCCAGCTGGGGTGAAACTGTAGCCATTTTTGTTACCTCCGCTACATAAATGAATTTGGTAGAAGTGTGACGTTAAAATTGGTGCCTGTTTTGCAGCACTAGCATATAAATAAATAAATATATGACGTCCCAGTAACAAACTGGGAACCCCAACAATGCCAACGATGGAAAAGGCCGCAGTGACAGCGTACGAAAACAAAAAGGACATCGTCCTACCTTATTGATGTTAATTGTGCTCAGAAAAATACATTTTTTTCCTGGAAGGAGATCCAGTAGGTCATCTAATCACAGTATTTTTCCTACTCTCAGGAAACACTTCCTCGGCAGTCTGGCTGCCAAGGAAACCTGCTTATTTCAAAGCACTCTAGAGCAGGGGTAGGTAACCTCCTAAGCAAAATTAAAATAGATCCACATATAGAACATACACAGTATGTTCAGCCAAGTACAACACTCATCTTCCCTTCCCCTTTTGTTTGCCAGCACACCAACCTCTTAACAGGTAGACATTAAATGTTTGGGGCACTTGGATCAAACGGTTGCCTGCTCCATCTCTGTAGGGCATGTTTTAGAGGCAATTCTGGGTAAAGGGCCAGGCCTCTTCGTCTTCACATTGACTCATATGAACTGGAGCATAAACAGTTCTCTCCTGCCTACCCACGGTTATTGATTCTTTCATTGAGGAATCCTTAATATACGTCCAAGGAACCTCCGTTTGAAAGCCATTGATCTAATGTGAACATTTTTGCTAAATATAACCTGTAGCTAAAGTATCCCTAGCAGATGGCTGCCCAGCTCTTTCCTTGAGAACATTCTTGATGAGTAGGGTTGCCAGGTCCCTCTTCGCCACTGGCGGGAGGTTTTGGGGGCAGATCCTGAGGAGGCCGGGCCTTGGGGAGGGGAGGGACTTTGATGCCACAGAGTCCAATTGCCAAAGCAGCCATTTTCTCCAGGTGAACTGATCTCTATCAGCTGGAGATCAGTTGTAATAGCAGGAGATCTCCAGCCAGTACCTGGAGGTTGGCAACCCTATTGATGAGAGGTTTCACACACCTCTCATTGCAGACTGCAGCACAGTTCAGTTGAACCTATTCTGCACTGTGGACCCATGAAAGTACCATATATATCTATTCAGCTGATAGGATTCCCAACTGCCCGGTAGGCCAGCTGAAGTGGGGGGCGGTGATCCACGCACGCACTTCCCTCACTTCCATGTTTATCCTGGAAGTGCCAGCGACGCTCTAGCACTCTCCCCCAAAAGCTCTATGGTTTCCTTTTCAATGCCGGCACTTCCGGGTTAAAACGAAGCTCCCAGTGGTAAGGAGGAGGCAACCCTATCAACTGACGTTCAAACCAGTTGCTCTTGAGCCAAGGAAGAATAAGTCTATTTCAACTTTATCACAATAGCCATTCTAGTATTTGAAAACAGTTGGCACGTCAGCTGTTAATCATCTCTCAGGGCTTAAAACATATATTCATGTCTTATACATTCTAATCTATTGACAATGTCATAATATACTTGCAGTCAAGACATTCCCCAAGAAATGATCTGCATACAGAGAAATAACTTCCCCCACTTTTGATAGGCAGCCACCCTTGAGACCAGCAGTCTTGATTAACACATTGCATGATGATGCAACATTTGAGGAAATAAATTAATTTTATATTGAAACAGCAAGGGACAGTAGGCAGGTTGGAATTACTTAATTTAGGCATAACCTCCAAGTAGGGTTGTTAATTTCAGATTGGGAAATTCCTGGAGATTTGGGTTGATGGTGCCTGGAGAGTGCTATACTTGGAAGTCAGTCTCAATGAAATTGGACTTCTTAGCAAACATAGGATGAGGCTGTAAAGCAGTCATAGCAATTATAATAAAAATAGTGTGATGAATCTATGTATTTAAGTGATCCCTCAAGAGCTAGTTCCTATTTCCTCCCTCAAGTCCTGTGTGGGAGGGGCCTCACTTAGATCTTGCTCTGTATATGTGTGTGGTAGGGTTGCCAACCTCCAGGTACTTGTAATCAAAGTTACAGTTGTAGGCTTATTATAAAAATGTAAACCACTGACAAAACATATAGTGATTACTATATTTACAATGATAATTATTCAGTATGAGACATATATTGTAGACACATTATTGTTTGCATAATGTTAACATAGAAGTCTCATGGTTATATGCTTCACCATGTACATACCATCTCATCCCAAAAAAATTTTTTTATACAGCTGCAAAATGGCACAAAATAATGTTCTTGTTAATTTTATGTTGATTTTCTTTTGAAGTAAAGTTAGGCTGTTATCCGTCTGGTAGTGAACTAGGCTGTTATCCGTTTGGTAGTGGTACAGGATACCGGTCAAAATGCCTGTTCTGATCCTTCTTCAGCCACCCCAATTGTTCACAGAAGCCTTCGGTTACTGGGTATTTACCTCAGAGCTATAGCTATTAATTTAATGCAATATTACAGTTAGCTCAGCATTATACTTATCTCTTAATTAAACTATGTTTACACCTTATGTTTACATTATATTTACAGCAGTCAAAAAAAGTCTCATACTCACTTAATTGTTGCATTCATCAATTTAGCACAGTCACTCGTGAGGTTTGGACGTGACAGAGATTCTTTCTTGTTCACAGTCATTATGTTACTAGCAAACTCAGTTTAAATATCTTATTTCGATCCCAAGTGCAATGTATTGTTACAGAAAGGGTGTATTGTTACAGAAAGGGTGTAAAGTCATTGATCATGTTTAACCCATTGGGTGTTACACAATTAAAGAGAGGCACAAAGCATGCCTCTTGTTGACAGAGTATTTTCTCTACATCAGAGTTTTGATACTTCTTATAGGTGTAAATTGCCAAACCGCAAAGAATTTTAAGTCATCTTCTGAATGTTTGTATTGCATCCAGTGCTCTACAGTAGGCGCCGCTGTCATGTGATTGCGTATTCTGGACCTGTGTTCTCCGATCCTTAATTTTAGGGGGCATGTCGTTTTTGCTACGTAAATTAATTTGCATGGGGAAATTAATATGTAAATCACATTCTGCAAATTGCAATTAGTAAAGTGGCGTAGATTATATTTAAAACCAGTGTCTTCTCTTGTGAAACTTTTCACTGGTAATGAAAAGGGACACACTGCGCATGATCTGCAGGTGTAATGACCTACTGCCCCTACTGTAGGTGGAACATTGGTCCAATCTGTATGGACTAAGGAGTCTCTTAAAGATACTGTCCGCTTTAACCCAATTAAGGGTAGCTCTGAGCATCCTGGTATGTCCTGTACTATGTGCCAATGTTTAAAAATAATATTTTTTATTTTATGGGCTAGTGATGTGTAATTAAAGGAAGCTGTTAATCTGTCTGTAATCCGTTTGTTTGTTTTTTGGATAAAGAGTGAGGAACGATCTATGCTATTAGCACGTTGTTTAGCTGCATTAACAATATGTTTAGGATAACCCCTTCTTAATAAGGTGTTAGTAAGATCATTTGAAGCTATGTCATAGTCTTCCCTTTTTGTTGCATTTCTCTTTAAACGCAAGAATTGCCCATAAGGTAAATTGTTTTTTAAAGGGGGGGGTGATGTGAGTCATAATGCAGTAATGTTCCCTTATCTGTTGGCTTCCTATAAGGGGCGACCCATAGTTTCCCTTGTGCATCTATGTTTACCACAGTATCTAAAAATGGCAACTTCGTAGTATCCATTTTGCAATCAAATTGAATATGTGTATCACACTCATTAATTTCTTTGCAGAACTGTTCACAATTCCATGCATCATCAAATAACATTATCAGATCATCCACAAATCGGCGAAAAAATATCACATGATTTTTAAAGATATCATTAACAAAAATAAATTTCTTTTCAAACAAAATCATATAAATGTTTGCCACCGAGGGCACAACCGCTGAGCCCATCGCGACTCCTTTTGTTTGTTGATAAAGGTTGTCCTCAAACCTAAAGTAATTATTATCAAAGAGTAGGTCTAGCAAATCCAATAGGAAATGAGTAGGTGGTTGCTGTTCTAACCTACTCTCGAGTAATCTTTCTATTTCGGCTCTAGCCTCTTCAAGTGGAACATTAGTATATAGAGATCTGACATCTAGCGTGGCAATAACCGCACCCGGTATGTTGGGAATAGTTTCAATTTCCTTTATGAATTGTGTGGTGTCTTAATATGTAAGAGGAGGTTCTGATAGAATATTGATGAAGGTGGTTTTCAAGGTATTTTGATATATGATCCAAAGGACCATTGATGCCAGATACTATGGGGCGCCCAGGAGGTGGTAGAATACCTTTATGAACTTTTGGTAGTATGTAGAATGTTGGAATGTTAGGATATTTATTTAATAGAAAATCAGCTTCCTTTTTTGTTACATAATCCAAAGTTAGTGCTTCATAAATTACTGTTTTTATACGGTTAAGAACCGTATTTGTTGGATCCCTTTTTAATTTCTTATAGTATTGTATGTTATTAAGCTGTCTATGACACTCTGCATCATATTCTGATTTTTTTAAAAGTACAATAGCCCCGCCCTTATCAGCTGGCTTGATAATAAGGTTGGGAATCATTTGTAAATTCTTTATAGTATCTCTATCTTTCTTCGTGATATTGTATTGGATCGGGATCCCTTTTTTCTCTATCGTTGCTATGTCTCTCTGAACTAATTCGTGGAAAGTAGAAATTAAATGATTTTGAACTGGAGGCACAAAAGTAGATTTTATTCTAAAACCACTTGGGTTTGGTAGGGTTGTGTGTGTGGTAGGGTTGCCAACCTCCAGGTACTAGCTGGAGATCTGCTATTACAACTGATCTCCAGGCAACAGAGATCAGTTCACCTGGAGAAAATGGCTGTTTTGGCCATTGGACTCTATGGCATTGAAGTCCCTCCCCTCCCCAAACCCTGCCCTTCTCATAAGGTTGCCAACCTCCAGGTACTAGCTGGAGATCTCCTGCTATTACAACTGATCTCCAGCCAATAGAGATCAGTTCACCTGGAGAAAATGGCCGCTTTGCCCATTGGACTCTATGGCATTGAAGTTCCTCCCCAAACCCCGCCCTCCTCAGGCTCCGCCCCAAAAACCTCCTGCCAGTGGCAAAGAGGGATCTGGCAACCCTCAGGCTCTGCCCCAAAAACCTCCTGTTGGTGGCGAAGGGGGACCTGGCAACCCTAGTGTGTGGGTTGTAGTCTTCCTGTGTGTGTTTTAGTATTTTCCATCTGAAAATGTTCTTTCGCATTTACAAGTAATAAAGAGACTATGTTCTGTCTGTTGAGTAGGACTGAAGGATTATCTGATAGATAAGCATACTCCTATCCAACATGTCTCAAAGGATGCTACATTGTGTCAGTAGTGGGATACTATAAATAGGAAGCATTCCATACTTGTAAAAACCGCTTTGTCATTGTTGGGCAGAGAGCCAGCTGAAGGATAGGTGTGATCTCTGCCTTGGAGGGCAGAGTACTCAAGGATGTCCAAAGAGGTGTGGCCTGCTTCTGTAAGCCTCTCCTAAATGAGTTGGCTGCTGCCAAACTTTGAACATCAATTAGTGCATGTAGTAGACTAGTTTAGGTGAGCCACAAACGGCCCTTGATTTACACAACAGCCTGTTTAGCATGCAGGTATAACCACAAAAGCAATCCACACAGCAGAAGAATACCTGTGGTATATCTGATGAGGCTCAACTGTTCTAACATTGTGTCTTTGATAGTGGCAGCTAAAATGCCTATAAAAAGCTCACAAGCATCATTCATGTGTGCCCCCAGCATAGGGTAGCCAGGTCCCTCTTCGCCACTGGCGGGAGGTTTTGGGGGTGGAGCCTGAGGAGGGCAAGGTTTGGGGAGGAGAGGGACTTCAATGCCATAGAGCCCAATAGCCAAAGCGGCCATTTTCTCCAAGAGAACTGATCCCTGTCGCCTGGAGAGCAGTTGTAACAGCAGGAGATCTCCAGCTAGTACCTGGAGGTTGGCAACCCTACCCCAGCATCTACTAGATCATACTAGAGGCTGCTTGTTTACAGGGGTGGGGGTAGGATTTATTTTATTTCAAACCTTTCCATGCTGCCTTTCCACCCAAATAGGATCTTCAAGGCAGCGAACATCAAACAATTAAGGAGTTCAAACAGCATTTTAAAAAGTATATAAACTACTTAAACAATTCAATATAAACACTGACAACAACACAAACAGGAAGGAGGGCCGAAGGCAACAATGTTGGGGAGACAGACAAATCCCCCTGGGGAGGCAGTTCCAAAGTTTTGGCACCATGACTGAAGAGGCCCTTTCTCAGGTTGCCACTTGTGTAGCCTCAGATGGCCAGGGCACCCGAAGCAAGTGCCTCTGAAGGTGACCCGAGTGGATGGGGAGTTTCATATGGGAGTAGACAGGTTGCCAACTCTGGCCTGAGAAATACCTAGAGATTTGGGGGCAGTGGTCTGGGACAGGTGGCGTTTTGGGGAGGGGATGGAGTTCAGAGCAGGGGTGAGATACCATAGAGTCCACCCTCCAAAGCAGTCAGCTCCCAAAGGGGAACTCATCTCTGTAGTCTGGAGATCACTCAGCATTGCCAACTCCAGGTGGTGGCCTGGAGTTCTCCTGGAATTACAACTGATCTCCAGAGAGAAATTGGTTCCCCTGGAGGAATTGACATCATTGGAGGGTGGACTTTGTGGCATCACATCCTTGTTGGGCTCCCTCTCCTCCCTAAACTCTGCTTTCCTCAGCACTACTCCCAAATCTCCAAGAACTTGCCCATCTGGAGTTGGCAGCCCTCAGTTATAATTCAAGGAAAACTCTGGCCCTGCTGGCAGACTGGTAACCCTAGTTGCGGGATGGGAGTGTTCACAGGAGACTGAGGCAAGGAAAACGGCACCGACCTTCAAAAATACACAGCTTCTTTTCCACACAATGTGCAAAGGCTCTTTGACTGATCCTTCCTAAAAGCTTGTACCAAACCAGGTTTGGGAATAGGGTTGCCAACCTCCAGGTACTAGCTGGAGATCTCCTGCTATTACAAATGACCTACAGCCGACAGAGATCAGTTCACCTGGAGAAAATGGCCACTTTGGCCATTGGACTCTATGGCATTAAAGCCCCTCCCCATACCCACTTTCTCAGGCTCCGCCCCAAAAAACCTCCCACCAGTGGCGAAGAGGGACCTGGCAACCCTATTTGGGAAAGATCACAGCAAAGCAGCAGTTGGAAAGTGGACAATTATGGGAATGATATCTGTTTGGATGCTCTGGGAAAAAAATGCCTCAGTTTACACACAAAACTGGAGCAAAACTTCTATGTGGAAGCAATCTGAGATAATGGCCTTCTTGTGGCAAAGTTTATTATGTGTTTAAAACAAGTTCTTGGTTTTTACGTGTCATAAAACTATCAGATTTAATTGGATGACCCCAATGTATAACTTTTTGAGAGAGGGAATAATCCGTGCAATACTTGTTGGTACACAAGACGGGCACAGCTGACTTTGGACCTCTAGCATGTTTATATCAAAATATCACAAGTCGGGAAACCGATCCCCTAAAACACTGCCTCCTCATTATAAGGAGAATTCCATGAAAGAGGACTGACTAGTTGAGATGAGTATTAAGCTGTGAATCAGGAAATGATAGACAAATTAAATCAAGGTCTCAAGTTTTTAGGTTACTGCTATCAGTTCTAAGCAGGGTGGAAGCCACATTTCTGAGAATATCAAGTGGACTGTGAACCTTTCTTACTAAAAAGGCCCTAAGGAAACTGTATACAAGATTTAAAGGGTAAGCTTTGTAAAATGGGCATTTCTCACCAAGAGTAGGCTGCAGCTATGTACATTCGGGGTGTTTGGTTGATGCCCGCCACCCCATCCCCAAGCAACGTGTACAGACAGTTATTGGAGTTCCTAGCCCATCACTGATCGAGCACTAGATAATTCTGTCTGAAAGTCCACTGTCCCTTTTAGGTGGCAGGAGTTGACTGACGACAGCCACGCTCGCCTCCAGAGCTTTACACAACGCTGTGCGAAATGGGCGCAGTTTCCTTTTGTCCCACACCACCTTGTTATACCATTTATTATCCCAGCCTGTCAGTTAAGATCTAAAAAGCTTCCTCAGTTGAAGACACTCCTGCTGGGTGTAAGTAAATAACTGAGTTTTGGTTTCACTTCACTTGTGTGAGCTTAGAATGGGAGAGGTGGAGGGAGGGACAGGCATCATGGAACAAATTTGGTAAGAGCAGAGATGCTTGGAGAGCCGCCATAATGTGCACACTCAGGCTGCTGCACTTCTCTGCTGAAGAACTTAATATGTGTTTATATTTCTGTCAGCTGAAATTATTAGAATAAGGAACGGCAAGCAAGCTTTGGAAACAAAACATTTAGTTCCCGTCCCTAACTAAACAAATGTTTTAGTTTATTAAATTGTACATATAGTGATAACAATATTAACTTTTAAGTACCCAAAGGACTAGGTGCTATACAATCCATTATTATAAAATATCCGGGAACATAGGGCAAAAACGCATGGTCGCTTTAGCCTCTTTTATTCCCTGTTTCAGCCAGGATTCAGCCAGGATCGAACGCATGCGTCTTCGCCGAAGGTGCTTTCGATTAGGGTTGCCAGGCCCTCTTCGCCACTGGCGGGAGATGGCATTGAAGTCCCCCCCCTCCCCAAACCCTGCCCTCCTCAGGCTCCTCCTCAGAAACCTCCCGCAGGTGGCAAAGAGGGACCTGGCAACCCTAGATCACATAGCCACATTGCATTTGTCTAGTATTTTATAAATTTGGCAAGCTTCAGTTTGTTCCTTTCACTGTACCACACACTCTCCTAAATCAAAGTTAAATTGTTCAAGCACCAAGTGGATTATACGTGCAGTTCCCCATTGGGAAGATGAAACAAAATGAAACATGCAAGATAACACAAATGGATAGGGATGACAGTCACAAATGGATAGGGATGACACAGTCACTTCATAAGGAGCGTGTACTTTATTCAGATTTCAGGTCAAAGGCACAGAAGAACAGTTTGTAATCCCAAAGTACAGTTGTTCCCTGTATTTGCTTTGCACATTGCACAAGAATCCCAGATGACCAATCATTACTTTGACTCTAAATCCAGGTCAAGCAGGATGTTGAAGCAGCAATTGCAACAGCTGTCTCTCCATCTCCATCCAGACTTCAGTGCAATGCTGATTGTTGTGCTTACTGCTGTAGACTATTTTGCAAATTCATTTTCAGTTCTAATAGGGCCTTGCAGCTAGGGCATTTGGGCAGTATATCAGAACCAGTAGATCAGATCTACCAACTGTCAAGGTTAATTGCTGTTGGTAGGAGAGCACTAGTTTCACTGAACTTTTCCTAATGAGCGCCGTGTAATAGGCTTGTGTGAGATGTGCATGTGGTCTTTTCAAAGTTGATGATTGGCAGCAGTCAACCTTCCTTCTCAAGTCTAGCAAAAACATCCAGCGCACCTCCCTCAAAGAGGCACCAGCTGTTGTATCCCAGAAAGACACGCCCATTTTCCAGACAGAGCCCGACTGTCCATTAAGTGGACCTAGGAAATTGCTTAGGCTGCTGGGGCATGTGAGGTGCCAAAAGAGGCTCAGGGCAGGTTCCAGATGGGGCCAAATCAGCTGCAACAAGTGGAAGCCCCAGGCAGCCCCACAAGTCCCAGCTCCACCACCCAGGTGTACCACATGATCAGTGGCAGAGTTGGAGGCCAGGGCATGCTTGGCTGGCCTGCCTCCCCTCAGCCTGCCATGCCCCCAGAGGGAGGGAGGAATAGCAGGTGGCTGCTGGCTTCATGCCACCCTGTTAGCAGTGGTAGTGATGTGTGTGTGCGTGTGTGTGTACACACACATCTGACAGCAATGCTGATTCTGTGAACTTGGGCAGTTCATGAGAGGGAGGGAGGGTTGCCAGGTCCCTCTTTGCCACAGGCGGAGTTTTTTAGGGCAGACTGAGGAGGGCAGGGTTTGGAGAGGGGAGGGATTTAATGCCATAGAGTCCCAATTGACATTTTCTCCAGGTGAACTGATCTCTATCGGCTGGAGATCCGTTGTAATAGCAGGAGATCTCCAGCTACTACCTGGGGGTTGGCAACCTACTGGGGTTGGGGAGGTAGCTTTGAATTTCTGGCAATCTGCAGGGGGTTGGACTACATGAACCAGGTGACCATGGAGGTCTCTTCCAACCCTATGATTATATATATGTATGTATGTATATATAAAAATTTGATTTTATGCCCTTTCCCAAATTACTATTAGTGGTAACACAACTGCAGTACTTTATTGAGAATGCCTGTATTCATGTAAAAATCTTCACCAGTGATGTATTTTCCAGCACGTGTTCTTGATCTGTGATGCTGGTGAATCCCTGCCTTTTGTTTTCCTTTTGTTATCTTGCGTTCACAATCTGCAGCCCGGTATGAGTCAATTGATAACCTCGCGCGATGTTCCCTTCACAAATTCTCCCCATGATATACTGGCTGCTACAGATCCTATCTGCCACGTGAAGAGATGCTCATCTCTTATAATTCTGTTGAGCAGGGCGTGGAAAGCATTTGCACGTTGCTTCAGTGAAAGTGAGGCTGAGTTCCACATTACCTGTTCCGGTCGCTTCACCAAATGTCAACACTATTATTAATCAGGAAAATATCTTTTAAAAAAAGAATGTAAATCCCGATGATGGACAACAGGTAAGGATCTAAGCAATGCATTTAGACTGAAAAAGTAAAGTTGGCCTACTACATTGGGTATGTCATTAAATGAGACATCTGACCTATGGATCCCAGGATTTAGGTCTATCTTTTCTCCAGTAGGGGGGGGTAACTGCATTACTAATCTTTACTAATCTCTGTTTTTCTCTGTTATGTGGGGATTCATGGCTGGAAACAGGGGCTTCATGGCAAAGACTTTCAGAGCAAGCTATGGTGATCTAGCACATTCTTTCATGGCATGCCAAGAGCAGAATAATAGTCAGGAGGGAATGGGCATGAACCTATTGGTTTATGTGCACGTCTGGGAGCTCTCAAGGACAACCAGAATTTGGGGCAATGCTAAATGAAGGCTTCTTGTCGGGTGGGAAAGCCGCTGTCTTTATCACATTGTGGACTTCCATTCACTTACGGGCTTTCGCGCCTCCCCATTTATTTCTGGTTGAATACCCTCTGACATCCTATCTATTTGTTGCGTAGAAGGGAAAGTGTAATGAGCTCAGACTTCTTGCAGTATGCAAAACTGGGCCAGTGCTGGTGTTGGAGGAAGGGAGGCTTTTTGTTTTGGTTTGCAGTTTCCACATTTCTATAATCTCATCTGCTTCTTGCTTGTATATTCATCTGCCATCAGTAGGACTCTGTGTGTTTAACTGTGTACAATTGTGAATTGGGGTATTTGACACCCTATGCCGCCCTTCTTTTTTGCTTACAGAAATTGCACTCTTTATGCTTTTGTAAAAGGGACTGGGATTTGTGGGATCTTCTTTAGAGTAATCAAGGTTAATGCTGGGGACCTCTGGGTACAGTAATGCTGGGTAATGCTGGGTAGAGTAGTCAAGGTTAATGCTGGGGACATCTGGCAGAGGGCAGGTGGTTCATAATTAGGGTTGCCAGGTCTGGGTTAGGAAATTCCTGGTGATTTGAGGGTGGAGTTTGGAGGGGGGGGGAGCCCGGCAACGATGTGATGCCATATAGTCCATCCTCCAAAGATCTCGTTTTGCCAGCAGATCTGATCTCTGCAGTCGGGAGAACTCCGGCTGTTCACCAGAGGTTGGCTACCCTGTGGTCATTGGAAGCGAGAGATCAAGGGGGCAGCTGCTACTTTTGCATCCGCCTTTATCTTTAGGGTTGCCTGAGCTTTGGTTTGGAGATTAGCACACCGATAAAACAGCTAGATTTCCCTGCTGCCTGTGGCAGCGGCTGGCTCACCACTTGACATGTTATAGAGTTTATGTATATACCACTGCAATTCTTAAAAACATCCATAAACTCATAATTGATGAAATCACAGATTTCTTATAGGGGACAAAATATTAATGCCAAAAGTAGCCAAGCCAGGCAGAGAGTGAGCTCCCAGACAACTTGTGGAAGCTCACAAAGCAGGTCACCGCCACCACTGCGGCCCTGTGCTTTACGCACCCAGCCACGCCTGTTCTCTATTAATGGGATCCTGCATCTGGACACGCAGATCTGCATGGTGATATTCTTGCAATAATTGTGTAGGCTCTAGGCAGGGTGAAGCACCTGCCCTGGGGTTGGAATGTCAAGTAGCTGGTAAGCTTATTTGCAGTGACGTCCATAAAGAATTGCAGGCCTATAGCCCTTCCCAAGCAGGCAGATGAAAGACGATGAAGGAAAAATAACTCGAGGAAAGGAAAAGAGGTAACGATGGGCCATAATTCCACTGGCAATCAGCACAGGCATAAAAATGAGATACGGGGGAAGTGCGGAAATCCTGTGGCCTTCTTTTTAAATTTCCAGAGGGCCTAACTATGCATTATGTTTTCTTCACATCCTTTCTGGGTCCCAGCCATCTGGTACCCCGTGAGTTCCATGCTCAAGACTCAGTTCCCAGGATGTAGGGGCAGATATTCAAAGCAAGTCTGCAGTGCATGGATAGGGGCTCAGATTTCACCCGCGCTGTGCTCCCAACCTGAATGACTCTGGGGAGCATTATTTGCCCCATTGGAGAAAACTGCACGTACTCCATCAGTATATGCTGAGCCCCAGCTGGTGCAAACAGAGCTCCTGGGGTTGTGTCTGAAAATGGTCCAGCTGGGGGGAGACTTAAGCACCATCCCTGTGTGTGTTGTGCTCCAATCTTATATCTGCCCATGCACACCTGATAGGGTTGCCAGGTCCCTCTTTGCCACCAGCGGGAGGTTTTTGGGGCGGAGCCTGAGGAGGGCGGGGTTTGGGGAGAGACTTCAATGCCATAGAGTCCAATCACCAAAGCGACCATTTTCTCCAGGTGAACTGATCCCTATTGGCTGGAGATCAGTTGTAATAGCAGGAGATCTCCAGCTAGTACCTGGAGGTTGGCAACCCTAACACCTGGGAACAGAGATCCAAGCACAGAACTTGCAGCACGCATCTGATTGCCAGAACATGAGGAAAAGGCAGCGTGTAGGTTCTCCCCTCTAAGTGGAAGCGACCCTTTCAAGTTAAGGGCCGGTTCACAATGAGATATGTTAACACGGTTAATTACATGATGGAGATACCTATAGGAGTTGATATTTTGGACTTGTTGGTCTTGTGAATGGCACCGAGTAATGTAAAGATTGCAGTTATTCTCCTTGCTCATTTTGAAAAATTCTGGCCGTGGGCTGAGCTGCAGTGTTGAAACATGGTGGGACATATTCACAAGTCTAGTCACTGGAAGCCAAGTGTCAATTTGTAATAGCTTCAAAATGTTACTAGCATAACCATCTCAGTGGGGTAGATGTTAATTTTGAGCACTAACTCAAAACGAGGTGATGTGTGAGAAATGGAGAGAGAGGAGAAATGCAGTGAGCCCTTCTTCGCCGTACAAAAATCATAAATGTTGCCACCCAGATAACATGTCTTACAAATGCATATGCCAAGTTGGACAGGTATGGAACTGGTGTTCCTATTGCTGGGCTTACAAATAAGAATAATTGTTATTCTGCCTTTCAGAAGATCAGAGTAGCATTTCAGCCGTACAAAACTCTTTTGAGGTCGCTAAGGTGAGAAACCATGACTTACCAAAGAATAAAAAGTCCCAACCTACTCTGCCAAGTGGCAACCATACATTAAACCAGAGTGAAAAAGAGACAAAAACCCCAGGAAGTTGTTTTTTTCATTAAAAAATATTGTAGTTAGACAGTGGCATGTAAGAGAATGCACATTTTCTAATAAATGAGCAGTAACAGTGTCCTTTTACAAAGAGGATATACATACATACATTAAATATATACCAAGCATCTGCAAAAGATAGAGATTTTCTGTGCATAAGTATTTAAGGGACAGAAAGACGACTGGTGCAGAAATGGCCTGGTGCAAGAGAGACATAAGAGAAGTCCCTCCACATTTTCACAATGGTTGCAAACCATAGAGCACTTACTCCAGAGTAAGCCCTCTGAATACAAGTGGCATGAGAATTGCAGCCAATACTGAGTTCTCATTTTAATGGCTAATATAAACAAAGAGCTTAACTGTACAGTTTACCGCACTTCAGATGTGTTCCTGTGTTGGTCCCTAGACAAGCACCGCATTTTTAAACTGATCATCACTCTTAATGCTGTCAGTGGTAATTGGGTGCTGGGCTTAGCCAGCAATGGGGCTGTCTTGTACTAAAAGGGCAATACCCTTATTTTGTCAGTAAAGGTTTCTTCACCCTTTTTTATTTGGTATGGCTTTTCTTGTTCTGCTCTTAACATTTATTGAAAATCTTGCAAAAGACGTTATGCAAAATTCTGGTGAAACATCAGAGAGGAAAGTGGAACAGAATGAAACCACCCATCCACCAATAAATCCATGAACTCAATAGATAACGGGCTTGTCAACTTCAGTGTTGTTCCCACTGGAACAGCCAAAGACAGTAGAAGCTTCTTCAGTTTTTGGCACTCCAACTGCACTTGAGGATCGTGCAAAGTGCAATAACCTCTTTTGATACTTACAGATACCATTTTGTGTTAACAGGGCAATATGTGTGTAGTTTTCTGCTTTAGTACACACAATTGGAAACCCAGACTTCTGAGGATGTATATTCTTGCATACCAAAGCTGGAAAATATGTGTGTTGCCCTGCACACGCAAACTGGCAGCCACATATATCAGGGTTGTGAGTTGTACACTTTCCCATTGCACAAGATTGGAGTACCAAAGTCATGACACGTGAACAAGGCTGAAGAGAAAAGGAGATGTTTCTACAACTTCTATGTAAACTGAGCAGCCACAGTGGACAGATGTAGGTTAAAATGGAATGTTTATCTCCTCACATGGTTGTACCTCTTCTTGAATTCTGTTACCCTTCCTTTAAAGTAGTGCAGTCAGAACTGTTCACACAAGCTACAAATAAAGTTGCCAGCTCCGGGTTGGAAAATACCTGGAGATTTTGGGGGCAGAGCCTGAGGAGGGCTGGGTTTGGGGAGGGGAGGGACTTCAATGCCATAGATTCCAATTGCCAAAGCAGCCATTTTCTCCAGGTGAACTGATCTCTGTTGGCTGGAGATCAGTTGTAATAGCAGGAGATCTCCAGCTAGTACCTGGAAGTTGGCAACCCTAATGTGATCCTCCATGAAGTTGGCAACCCTAATTAGAGCTTGCACAGAAGAAGTCCCCAGTGGATTGCACCCAGAATTCACAGTCATTCTTAAATTTTCTATCCCAGATAGCCAAAACTAGATGCTTTCCACCCTTAACTCTTATGTTTGTAGAGAAAATGAGATCAAACATAAAATTTCAAAGAATCAAAGAAAAAAGATCACCTCAAAGGTGAATGCACTTCTCTTCCTTGATTTTTTTAACCATATGATTGGCAAATTCCTGGCAATATTTCTATCTTATCAACGGCTGAGTTTTGTTGGGATGTATTAGAAGAAATAATAAATTGGATCCTACTATCTTTTCTGCTGATGCAAGAGGAAGGAATGTCCCCTTGGACATGCCAGGAATCATGGGAATTTAATCCCGCACAATATCTGGAACTGCAACACAAGGGAAAGAACTGAAGGCAAAACAAGCTTTGATGGCTGCAGGCTCATCTCTTCAAATGCAGGTTGCAGAAATGAACATAAAGTCAGGCAATAGAAAGGGATTTCTGCTCCAAAAGGGGAATGGGAAAGTAGTGCTGAACCTTTCCCATGCCCACTGTTTTTCCTTTCATAATCTCAGACACTTTTCTCTTAGCCCAGGTCTGAGGTGAGAAATAAGTTTAGCTAGGAGAAAAAATGGCTGGGTGTGTGGTGAGTGCCATAGCTCTATTTGAAATCATACCCCACCTCCAGTTTTATATTTTATCAAATGGTTCTGCTGTATAGTTGCATTCTCCAACTGGGGCCTGGACTCCTCTTGGAATTACAGTTGATCTGCAGATTACAGAGATCAATTCCCCTACATGAAATGGCCACAAGAGAGGCCAGACTCCATGGCATCGCACACCTCTGACCTCCCTCCCGTCCCCAAACTCCACCTGCCTCAGCCTCTGTCCCCCAAATCTCCAGGGATTTCCCAAGCTGAAGTTGGCAGCCCTACCCTGCCACCATCTTGCCTAGTTCACCCTGAGAGCTGTAACTCTGTCTGTTGGGGGACTGAGTCATAACGGTAGTACTGAGTAAGGGAAACTGCCGTTTGATCTAAGTAATTCGGTCATTTCCATTATTACCCCTGATAAAGAACAATATACAGCTGAGGGATTTTCTGTAATAAATCTACCTCTGCTCTAAGTTACTGATGACAACTTATACTTTGTTAGGGTGCAGCCCTCTTGGCAGACCTCAGCACCTGAATTAGGGATTCCACTGACTTTCCAGAAATTCAGGTTAAGGCAGGAATTGAAATTAAACAAATCAGACTTATAATAACTGAATTAGATTCATAAATTAATATCCCCCGATTGACAATTTTGCCATTTTTAAGCTGTTCTGATTCAAGCATATGGTTGTTTGGACGTGTTAAGGGGTAAATAATCAGCATTCTGTCCCTAGCTCTCCAAGCAAGCAACTTTTAGACTAGTTTCATGTAATAGGTGTCTCCAAAATTCTCTTTAGCACCAGTTTGCTATCTGGCAGATTTCTGCAGACAAGAAAGCAGAACAAGGAAGCTGAAAAAAAATGAGTTAGAACTGAGTTTTTTGTTGTGGCGTTCAGGTTTCCCACCGTTAGGGTCACTGGGAGTTGTTTTCTGGCAACTTAGAACTTTTTTGTTTGTTGTATGTTCTCTAAAAACTGCTATCTGTAAAGGAGAAGAGAGAGGCCATTAATATAAAACAAGACTAAGGAGCAAATACTGATCAGGTGCTTAAGTGATATAAAGGCATAAAACAACAACATTATTGTTTGTGAGAAGCTGAAATATTTTCCATTACATATCCAGCATCCGATTCCACAAAGTTGGTTTCCCCCCCCCCACGAAAGCTATGAAATTACTACTTCTGCTTCTCATACATCATAATAGCAAAGATGTACATTTTAACATTCAGAGCTGCTTAATAAATACCCACCGATACTTTTAAATCAAACCTAAGGCTGGGAATAAGAATTGGATAATGGGCATAACATTTCTGAAGTAGTGGCACGGGCTTTAAAAGATTTAAACTGGGGCTTCCAGTTTTACAGGTATCGTTTCAGTGCAGTGAATACCTGAAGGGCCCTATGCTGCCATCTAGTCAGCTAATGCGTCTATCTGATTACAGTCAAAGGTAGTGGAGTGAAATGAATAAGAGGCAATGTACAAGGCCAGATTTACTTCCTACACACACGTTACTTATACATATTCCTACTGCACGGAGATATCTCCGTCTCCATTTCCAGGCAATCAAGTGGTTTGAGTCAGAAGCGGCTATATATTGGCACTTTGTGATGAGATATAAACCTCGTTTACTTCTTGGACTAGTGAGGTGGTCTGAGCTTTGACTAGTTTTTGCATACCAAGCAAGGCATGGGACAAGAGGCTGCTGCCAAGTGTGTGGGGGGAGGTCTAACATCTTTGGGAGAGGCAAAGATAAGGAAGCAGCCAAGCCAAGTGATGGTTTTCTCAACATCTGGCTGCGCTGGAGGCTTTCAGGGTGAGAACAGTCGCAAGACTGCTGACCTTGCAACTCCTAACTATACTCCCCCCCCCCCCAATTCCCCAGTATTATGGCCTTCATTCAATTTAGGAAGAGCCAGCTGATTTTTAGTGTGGATCTCCCACATAATACATCCTTAGAGGCTTACATAACTGTATGCTCCCTCCAATTTAAAAAAAAAAAGCCCTGTATACAGAAAACTAGCCGTCAGGTGGAAGAGTTGTAGCACATCCTTCTTCCCAAAATCTGGTTTGATATGTGCAAAGGAATCTTTTGTATGGAAGAGCATTCAATTACGTGGCTCCTCACCTGCACTGTGACATATTAAAACAGGTGACAACTTTCTGATATGGATAGAGACACAGATACCGTGGGATTCAGAAAAGTGGAGCATGTTGCATAAGGTCAGAGGAGGGGGGTGGCACATGCACAGTCGACTATAATAATATTTTTTCCTTTGAGATGCCTTGGAGCAGTAGGGGGTCTGTCCCCTGTGGCTCTGTTTTTGTCTGTTTGGCCAAGAACTCTAAATAACTAAATACTTCCATAGTCTTTAACAGCAGTTAGCCACATTGATTTGGCTAAGCAAAAAATTATGATGATACCAAAAAATACCATACCCCTTGGTACTGATGCAAATCCGATCTAGGAATGTTCCAGAAGGTTACCTCTGGGTGCTGAGCACCTCCACTCTATGAACCCAGCTTGCAACTACTGAAACTTATAACTAACGAGTTTTTGTTATACCTAGAGATTCTCCTGAATCCCTGAGTCTAATGGGACTCTAGTCTTCAAATGCATTATATGTATTAATCATATTGTTTATCTATAAGGCTTGCCATTACATGCTGAAGAACTGCATGTATCCTTAACTATGAAGATGGGGCCCTACTGCTTACAGATCTGTGTCTTCTATGACATCAGGCTTCTCCAAAGTCTGTTTTCTTCTCTGGACCGCATCCAGAATCTTTTTCCTGGGCCCCAGTGGAATGTTGATGCTCTTCAGATCATCGTCTGAACACAACACAAGAGCTTCCAGATCAATTTTCTCTTTCTTGAGGATGGAAATGAACTCAAACATATGCAAGGAAGCCAGGAAGGTCTCCAGGGGGGTGGTGTCGGGTTCAGGATCATCATCCAGGCCTAACTCCACGTCATCCCACGGCAACTCCTCCTCGTTCCTCTCCTGCAGGCTGTTGGCACTGCCGATGCTGTCATTGAGACTTGGCGAGCGCTGCAGGCGGCTGTGCAGTTTAACACCTAACCTATCCATGTCGCCCTCTTCCAGAGCGCTGGGATCATCCTGACCGATTCCAAACAGTCCGCCGCTGACATAGTTCCTCCGGAAAACCATAGTGCCAAGTCCAGGGCGGTTGAATAAGGAGTCGTGACCCGAATCAGTGCTGACCTCAGAGTGGGCTGAGTCCATGTGCAAACCTGGGTCACTTATGGCACGGGAGACGGTATCTTCGTCAGTCAGAAACATGTCTCTAATGTTGCGCCGGGTCCACTCCTTTGGACTAGCATAGGTGCCCTGCTTCACAAACATAACATCATTGCCCAACTGTAAACCAGACAAGGACCTCACGCTTTTCCTCCCATCCTCGTAGATCTTGAATGTCCCATCAACCTGTTTCTTTTTCTCCAGCTTTTTCTGGATTTTGGTTTTGCCCTTGGCGGTGCCGTGTATGGTGGCCTGAGAATATGGCAAAGAAGTCATCATGGACACGTGCTGGAACCTCCTGCTCAAAGTGCTGCTGGCATAGCTGGAAAAACTCATTGTGTCAGAGTGATCAGACATCTCTTTCCTGTACCTCTTCTCCATCCGCTCGTGGTGCTTTTTCTGCATTTTCACACAGTCCTTAATACGCCTCTCTGCATCTTTGAAGGCCTTGTCCTTCAGTTTGCCCACCAGCTTAGGGTTGAGGCTGCTTTGCTTGGCAGCAATGGAGTCCAAATAACGCACACACTCCATATGGCCCTTCATGGCAGCCATGTCCAGTGGGGTGTGGTAATCATTGTCTAGGCACCAGATGTTGGCCCCAAAAGACACCAAGAAGGAAAGGCAATTCAGATGGCCATTGGCTGCTGCCAGATGAAGAGGCGTGTTCCCCCAGATATCACATTTGTCAGGGTCACCCCTAAAACGATATGTGAAAGAAAGAATTAGTGTTTGGGAAGACCTGTATTTCTGTTGTGGAGAAGCTTATTAGGACTTCATCAAAAAACAGTTACCTGAACTTACCTGAACTGAGCGTCTGCTTACCTAAACAAAGAGCCACAATATGCCTTCGTTTTTATTACTGCATGGTTTGTCATTTAACCGTAGCTATTCATCTACAATACGTATAATTAAAGGGGGGGCACTTTGGTGACTAGAAGAATGATAGGGCAATTAATAGTATGGGATTGGGAACTGCAGCAATATCCAGGCAGGAACTACCTATGACATCACTTTCTTAATGGTGGCTGAATTAACTGGTGGCCAGCCCTTAAGAGAGGGTTGTAGCTAACTTATCGATGATGGGGTGGGTGGCTGGGAAGAGGATTCCATACACTTTTTGTGCAATCCAGTTTTTGAAGTGGCATACCCTGTCTTTCTCGCCATCACCTAATCTATCTGAGTCATTCAGGTTGTGTGGAGCAGCGTCAATAAAACAGGGGATTGCTAAAGCTAGGGACTTTAAAAATCATGCATGCAGTAGACTGGGGGTGGAGTGGGCAGGCTGACTCTCAGAAGGAGTGTAGGTTTCACAATAACAAAATCTTATACAACGGTTTGATACTGCCTCCACTAACAAAACATAGGAACTGACAGATACAGAAATGAGACTTCTGAGTACGTAATCAGCTATTGCTTCCACAGGCATAAAATCCTGATTCATTCTTCATGGAAAACACCAGACCTCTATTCAACCTGCACTTCCCATCAGCTATATATCCCAGTGCCTTTTGCTTCTGTTCAGAGTTAACTGAGAGCTGTACCTGAGTTAACTGGGTCGTTTATGCATGGGTACTTTCACTCACGTTCACCCTCCGTCTGTCTCAGTTGTTCCTTGGAGTTATGCATGAGTTTTCCCTCCATTAGAAATGACCTTGCTGCCAGCCCTCACAAATCCTGGACCTTCCCGTTCCTCTGCTAACCCAATTCTTCCCTCTTCCCTGAGCTCAGCCCGGGTGAAATCTCCATGCATAAGGCAAAGTGTGGGACACGCAAACTTAGTTTCGCTCACAGCCAGTTACAAAGCAGCATGTCCAGAGGCGGGGATTCAAATGCTTCCTGATTTGAGCTTGGAGACTGTTGGTGCATAGACTCCCAACAGGAAAGTGTGGGTCCAGTGAGCAACGAACCTCAGGTAAAACTCCCATACATAAATGACCCCTGTGACCTTTTTCTTCTATAAGGAAAGGCTGCTTTGAGTCCCTCAAAGGGATGTAAGCTCCTCACAGGGGTGAAACCAAGGTACTCGTGGTTCCAAAATGATTCTTGACTTCTCTGTTGTAGGATTCTGAGGAATGGAGTGAGAAAGGTCTCCTACCTAAATCGGGTTAAAGAAAGTAAGGCCTCAACAGCGTGAGCCCTATTCAGACATTATGCACACCAGGAGGCTGACAAGCAGCACATCAGGAGCACACTGCTCCAGGGACACACAGTCACCCTCTTGTTTCAGTTGGGGCACCATGTAGATTTTGCACGCACATACAGCTTTGGTATGCATTTATTTGTTTGTTTAATTTCTATCCTGCTCCTGACCAGCCAAGGCCAGGCTTGGGGCGGCTCACATCCAATATAGCAACAATCATAATACATTGGTTCTTGTAGGTTAGCCGGGCGTCCTTCAGTGTTACTCCTCTGAAGATGCCTGCCACAGCTGCTGGCGAAACGTCAGGAAAGAAAATACCAAGACCACGGTTACACAGCCCAGATAACCTACAAGAACCAATGAACTCTGACCGTGAAAGCCTTCGACAATATAATCATAATACAATTCAATTTAAAAATCATACATTGTTATACATAAGTTGCCATTAAAATCTCTAATAATGTATACATTCCAGTTTCCAGAGGCACCATTCAAAATAGTTAATATTTATCGAGGGGAGGGACTTCAGTCAGGAGAAGAAGGTGGGTGGGCAAGATGGAACCAGGTTGGAATACACAAAGAGCAGGGACAGTTATGATGAAAACTGTTGCTGTCCTCAACCCATAGGCCTGGCAGAACATCTCTGTCTTGCAGACCCTGTGGGACTGCACAAGGTTTCACAGGACCCGGGTCTCATTCAACAGAGTTCCACCCAGGGTTGCCAACCTCCAGGTAGTAGCCGGAGATCTCCTGCAATTACAAGTGATCCCCAGCCAAGAGAGATCAGTATACCTGGAGAAAATGACAACTTTGGCCATTGGACTCTATGGCATTGAAGTCCCTCCCCAAACCCTGCCCTCCTCAGGCTCCGCCCCAAAAACCTCCCGCCAGTGCCAAAGAGGGACCTGGCAACCCTAGTTCCACCAGGCCGGAGCCTGAGTCAATAAGGCTCTGGCCCTGGCTGAGGTCAGTTGGACATTTCTCAGGCTGGGGACCACTAACAAATTGTTATTGGATGAGCGTAACGCTCTCTGAGGGGTGTATTTGGAGAGGCGGTCCCACAGATACAATGGTCCCAGTCTGTTTAGGGCCTTAAAGGGCAGTACCAGAACCTTAAACCTGATCCGGTACTCCAGCATGAATAAGACCCCTAGAAAAAATGGTGACAACTTCATGTATGCTGAAGCCGCACGCATATTTATTTATTTTATTACATTTCTACCCCACCCTCCCCAGCCAGAAGGCCGGGCTCAGGGTGGCTATGCAAAATATGTGTCAACCCAGAGTCAACCCAGACACAGCTCTCAGTGAACTCTGAACAGAAGCAAAAGGATATGCAAAATATGTGTGATACCCTGTTCAGATAACATGGTGACCATGCGTATCAGGAACAGCACACTGCCATTATGCTTAGTTGCCAGCATCCTTGTATGTTTGGTCAAGTCTGAAAAGGGCTATGGTCTTTAGGATTTGGGGGATTGGTGATAACTAGATTGCCTTTGTTAAGGGGTCCTCCTTGCCTCTACCTCCAACTTTCCACAAATTGCTTATGGAAAAGAAGGAAGAATTTGTAGAATGTGGCAGAGATCAAGTCTAGAGTAGTACTAGGGTTGCCAGGTCCCTCTTCACCACTGATGGGAGGTTTTTGGGGTGGAGCCTGTGGAGGGCGGGGTTTGGGGAGGGGAGGGGCTTCAATGCCATAGAGTCCAATTGCCAAAGCGGCCATTTTCTCCAGGTGAACAGATCTCTATCAGCTGGAGATCACTTGTAATAGGAGGAGATCTCCAGCTAGTACCTGGAGGTTAAGCAAAAATCAAGCACATACCTATAGACAAGCTGGGTAAAGATAATGGTATCAAGCTCAAAATAGTATGCAAAAGTGATGTATTATTTACAAGTGCAGATATTGTATTTTTGTATAATATCTGCACTTGTAAATAATACATCACTTTTGCATACTATTTTGAGCTTGATACCATTATCTTTACCCAGTACCTGGAGGTTGGCAACCCTAATTAGTACCCCTTATCAGCAGCTCATTGGCTGGCCTCTGCCAGAATGCCTCTGCTTTACTGACTTTTTCTTTCATCCCAGAGTACCAATGCTCCTTCTGAACTAGTCCATATGTATACCTATAGTCTATTAGACAATGAAGTATTGTTTTCCCCTGGGTCTGGTGCTAGGATTTGGAATGTGACTAGTACTGTCAGCGAGGGCGTCCAGTTGAGCCCCGGATAAGCAAGCTCCGTGTGGCATCCCCGCCCCCCGTGCTCTTTGTTTCACCCGCTCTGCGTTTCAATAGAGTTCCGCTGTGAAGCCTCTGGCGCTGCGGAACAATGTGTGAGAGCCAGGAGATCGCCCGGTCGTTTGCTAGTCAATTTCACAAGTATGTGTCGAATGGGTAATCGCCGGCAAACACCTCCTTATTGTAAATTTGTATCCTTCCCTTCCAAGACAGCTCCGCTGCACCTCAGCCTTTTGTGTTCTGACATTACTGTAATCAATCCTATTGTATGTCCCCTATAAAGACAACCAGTATTTCCCCCATCTGTATTCTGACCTTAATTTTGTATAGACCTACTGAACCCGTTTGCTTTCTTAATAAAACTTTAAACTCTCTGCAACGTCTGGAGTGAAGTTTACTATTGCTGAAATGCAACGAGGTACTGAAGTCTGACAGTAGGTCAGAATCTCAGAATTCCTTAGCTTTCTTTTTTATTTTTGTGTTTAGTAAATAGTGTTAGTATGTCTACGCGATCCACACACTCGCTCCTTACAGGGGAAGACCTCCGCCGGAGCAACGAACGAGGGGCAACCCTCATTGATTTTGGTCTGGAGGAAGCGACCCCGGAGCAGCGTCAGCCCGGGCTTACCGACTTCCCTAGGATGCCAATGTGGACCTCCTTGCCTACGCAGGTGGAGTAACGACGGAGGGTCGGGGCCAATGAACGGGCGGCGTCGGACCCATGTGGCGGTTTCTACCGGGGACCGCTAACCGCCTGGTACGGTGATGGGGAAGAATGGGACCGAGAGGTTGTACCTAGAGAATGGTTGGAGGGACCCTCGCTCATCCACACTCCGACCACCCCAACCGCCATCGCCACGGAGGAAACTACCCTGCTACGCGACCAGAATCAGAAGTTGACCCTACAGAACCGGGACTTGCAGGCGCAGCTGAACGCTCTGCAGAGGGATTTGACTGCAGTTTTGGAGGTAGTGAGAGAGCTCAGACAGCCCTCGCAGCAACCCCGAGCCAGTTCCCTACCTGCCGCGGAACCACCCGTCTGTAGAGAGGCGCCCCCACCCAGGCGCCCTACTGCCAGAGAGCTGAAGGTATCCTTCGACGGATCCAGCACTCAGCTACCCCACTTCCTACTCCAAGTGTCCGGTTTCATGAAGGATCAAGGAGAGACCTTTCCCTCGGAGGAAGCCAGGGTCAGGTACATGATCAGCCTACTAGAGAAGGAGGCGGTGGAATGGGCAGTGACGGTGGCGGAGACTATGCCCAGGGTCTTGAAGTCCCTGAATGACTTTATGTCTGCTTTGCGACGCAGTTTCGAGGACCCTCATACGGGGGAGAAGGCAAAGATTGCCATGCGTTGTTTGAAGCAGGGGGCCCGCTCTGTGAGTACGCCCAGGATTTTCAATCCCTATCCTGCAAGATAAGGGAATGGAGTGAGGCCACTAAGGTCCAACACTTCCACGAAGGACTGCGTTGGGAAGTGCTGGACGGCTGTTTAACCCTGGGAGACCCAGAGTCAGTAGAGGACTGGATTAAACTGGCGGCCTTGGTGGAAAATCGCAAGCTAACCCTCCAGTTTTCCAAGGATTGCCTGTCAAAGGTACCCCCCCGTGGCACCCGCCAAAGGGGGCAATGCAGCTGAACTGCGGAGAGACGGAAGGAACCGAGGGGGCTTCAGACTGGAAAGGGCGCACCGTCTCAAGGAAGGAGCATGTCTCCAGTGCGGGAGGAAGGGCCACTTCGCGGCAAGTTGCAACAGAGCATCGGCGGAGGGGTCAGGCAACCGAGCGACCTGAGAACGGGAGACTACACCACCTCAGACCCTAGACCGGAAAAAGCAGAGGGGACTGCCAGCCGGTGCGGGACGGCGGCCCTGCAAGCAGAACCGGCATCTGATCCGAGCAGCCCTAGCCCTCAGGATCGCTCCAGAGATCCCTCGCCGGCAAAAAACGAGGACAGCCTTCTGTGAGAGAGCCAGCACGGAGGGCACCCTCAGAAGAAACCAAACCGCTCCGAGTAGGGTGAGTGACCAGGGGGAAACGCTGCTGCTGCCTGTTGTGTTGCGGAACCCCCAGGGAGGGGAACCTGTGGCTGTCATTGCTATCTTCGACTCCAGGTGTTCCCGGACCTTGATTGATCAGGCTGTAGTAGAACGCCTGAAGGTTGGGACTCGAGAACTGAATCAGCCCTTGCATTTCCATCAAATGGATGGGAGTGATCTGCGGGGGGGGGGGCGGTCCATTTGCACTCTCGCAAGGTGTTGTTGGGGGTGGGAGACCACTGGGAACAGATCCACCTCACGGTAGTGCCTAAGATATATTCATAAGCCTTTGGGCTGCTTTGAAATTGTATCTTTTCTTGTTATATGTTATAGCCGTTTGGCTACATTGAAATACATTTGAAGTTCATAGCCCTTTGCTTGTTTCAGAGGTGCTGCCTTAAGCCCTGCGAGGCTGCGGTTTTAAGCCCTGCGAGGCGATTTGTGTGATGTTAACACTTCTACCTCTTACTTTGGTTTGTTGGTTGATTCTTGTATGCTTTTATTTGAATAAATTAACCCTTGGTTTTGTTTCGAATTGAATTGAATATTGAGCCACGTGCTGTCTTCCTGCTTAGTACCTGGAGGTTGGCAACCTAACCTGAAGAAAATGGCCGCTTTGGCAATTGGATTCTATAGCATTAAAGCCTCTCCCCTCTCCGAACCTCGCTCTCCTCAGACTCCACCTCCAAAATCTCCAAGTATTTCCCAACCCAGAGCTGATAACCCTATGTATAAATAAAGGCAGGAGACGTATTTTTTTTTAAAAAAATTAGCAATGAAAAGATTATGACTTCTCACAGTCTCCCAATTTAGCAAGGTGCTGAAGTGGCTGAGCCATGATTTTTTGAGCAACTGGCAACCAACTCTGATGACTCATTAACTTCAGTGGCATACCCACCCACCCACACTCACAAACAGAAAAGTGCTAATGCGGGCTGACCCAGAAAGAAATGACAAGAAAAAATCGAAGCTGCCTGGCAGCAGAATGCCGGAGTGGGGTTTTCTCTTGCTCTGGGACTCTCCAGGAGCTGGCAGCAGGTCCATTCTGACTCCTTAGCCAGCCCAGCCCTCTTCCCTTCACCTTGATACTGGCCTATCAGGGCTGGGGAATTCAGGGGGAAGATTAATATTTGATGGATTGCAAGAGAAGAATCAATTATTGATGGAGCGTGGTTAAAGAGCCAGCGAAACTGTAAATGCAGCGCTGGGCGGAGGGTGTGCGAAGGTATTGTTTATGTTTGTTCTGAATGAACACATGTGCTGGACTTGGGCATGCAGGCCTGAGTGTGCAGCAGGAAGAGGGGAAACAGAGGCCAGGCTCATTTCTTCTCTCCCAGCGCAAGCGTGCTTATTTCCTAGTAAACTATTTCTTACCAAAAGCAGCCACACAATAATACCTTTTATTAGGAGCAACCAAAATGTCGCAAAAGGGTATGAAATAAAGCTTTGGAGGAATTCAAATGCTTGCACACTAGGGTTGCCAGGTCCCTCTACACCACCAGCAGGAGGTTTTGGAGTTGGAGCCTGAGGAGGTCGGGGTTTGGGGAGGGACTTCAGTGCCATAGAGTACAGTTGCCAAAGCGGCCATTTTCTCAGATGAACTGATCTCTATCACCTGGAGATCAGTTGTAATAACAGGAGATCTCCAGCTAGTACCTGGAGGTTGGCAACCCTATAGCACATGGTTTGGTATCGTGTTGGTTGGTCCTAATAAAAAGTGGATTGGGTTTTTGTATTTGGATGTTTACTTTGAGATTCTAGATATATATAATCTCAAAGATGTTTGTTCTCCCTGCAGATAGCTTCCTGTTTCATACAGCTTTTGTCCCTGGTTGGCCCAGCAAAGGGTTTCCTTTTTTGTAATGGCATATTAATTCAATAAACATTAAGCTGGATTGTGAGCAGGCAAAAAGTAGGCTTGGTCTGACCATTTTTGCATCATCTCTTGTGAAATGAAGCATGAGTGCTTGCTCCCCTGTAACTATTGCCTTTTGACCCCATGTACTCAAAGAGCCTATAGGGTAGGGTTGCCAGCACCGGGTTGGGAAATACCTGGAGATTTTTGGGGCAGAGCCTGAGGATGGGAGGGGCTTCAATGCCATAGAGTCCAATTGCCAAAGCGGCCATTTTCTCCAGGTGAACTGATCTCTATCGGCTGGAGATCAGTTGTAATAGCAGGAGATCTTCAGCTAGTACCAGGAGGTTGAGCAAACTGATAAAATGTATAACAAGCACACAGACCACAATAGTGATACAAACAAACTTAAGTACTATCAATGTTGTAGCATGTATTAAAGCTCATACAAGAGGTTGTTCAGTCATTATAGTGACTGTCACTGTCACTCATACATGGATATTACAAACATAACAATTAGTATACAAGAACCATAAAATGCCTCTAGAGTAAACGCTATAAAAGATCCTTCAAACGAGGTGGAATGGAGCGTGTCCCCAAGTAGCGCTGTTCCAAGCATGCGCAGTAGTTAAGAAGTGCGCTGCACCGAGCATGTGCAGTGGTGAAAACTGAAGAGCGAGGAATGATCAATGAGACAATAATAGCTTCCAATAACATACTGGACTCTTGTATATCCACAAAGCGTTTGGTGTGTGCTGAGAAGATCTTGCATACACCACCCGAAAACCGGGAAACAAGCTGAGCTAAAAAAGCTCTGGGTAGGATTGGAAAACCTGATCCACGTATGGAGAACAAAATGACAAGCTCCGGTCAGACTTGTTTTGTTTCCTTCTTCAGAATGAAATTCATAGCATAATATCCATCAGACCACAACATTTGCAGTTCTTGGAGAGACTCATATGTCCATTGTCCATAGGGCAATGGGGCAAGGTGTACAAAAATTTCTAAAAATCGTTTGTGCTATACGCTTCATAAATGATAGTGTGCACAGTTTTTCCTTTGTTGAGATTATCAAACCATATTTAAAACAGAGGAACGGAAGGATAAATGGAGGCTGAGTGGTCCCTTTGCTGAAGAAGACATGAGCAGACATTTATTAGAATGCTGCCAATGGAAACAGGCAGTGCTTTTTTATTTTTTTAAAAAGTGCTGGTACTCATATATAAGGCTGTACTGATTTCCACCAGTTCTTCTCTCAGGACTTGGGAAAGCCCCCTAAAAAAGGTGCTGGTACTCATTACCAGTGGGTACCACCACAACAAAACAAAAAAATCCTGGGAGTAGGCAGTGCCAGATTTTTAAGGCAAATATAGCACGCTATGTAAAGCTCCAGTTGCAATAGTGGAAGAATAAGCCTTTAACCACACAAAACAAGCCTTGCATTAGGGTTGCCAGGTGCTTCTTCATCACTGGCAGAAGGTTTTTGGGGCAGAGCTTGAGGAGGGTGGGGTTTGGGGAGGGACTTCAATGCCATAGAGTCCAATCAGCAAAGCGGCCATTTTCTCCAGGTGATCTGATCTCTATTGGCTGGAGATCAGTTGTAACAGCAGGAGATCACCTGGAGGGTTATGGTTCGTACCTGGAGGTTGGCAACTCTACCTTGCATAGATACTCTTATCATCACAAAACAAGTCTGGAAAAAACATGGAGCAGCAACACTGAAAATATAGAAGTGTAACAAGTTGTGCAGAATATCAACTGGGTTTTCCATTTAAAAAGGGGGGGAGAACAAACTGGCAATTCCAGGATAAGTAACTAGTCTGGATAAGAATCAATTAATTGATCCTAGCAAGGATTGGTAAACTCAACAGACTGCATCCAAACAGGAAAAACATAATTATGTGTAATTATTATTTGCAATTGCAAAATAAACTGAAGCTGGAGTCAGCAAGTACTGGGGAAATCTGGGGAAGTACCTGTGCAGTACTAATGCCAGTTTCGGCTGGCATAGCAAGCAGTGCTTAGGGCGGAAGGTTGGTAGCAAGTTACAGTCAATGAGAATACCAATGCTTGCATAAATTTCTTACACCTTGTTTGACGTCTTGAAAGCACTTCGCAGTGGTGAGTAAACACTATTAGCTTACCTCATTGTAAAACACACACACACATCTCAACCAGTGGTTCATGATGAGTCACCATATTATCTTATCACCTCTTCCATTTGTGGCCACAGATTGTGATGCAACGGCTACAAACTAGGCCCAAATCATGTGCCCATATATTTGGGATTGCCCCTTTTTCTGACAGAGCTCCTACGCTTTTGCAGCCATATAACAATGTAGTTGGCATTGTTTTTCCCAGCCCACTGCTGGTGCTGTGTTAGGAGCAACTGACACCTGTTTAGGGTTGCCAACCTCCAGGTGGTGTAGGGTTGTCAACTGCCAGGTAGTAGCAGGAGATCTGCTAATTCAACTGATCTACAGCCGATAGAGATCATCTCGCCTGGAGAAAAATGGCCGCTTTGGCAATTGAACTCTATGGCATAGAAGTCCCTCCTCTCCCCAAACCCCGCCCTCCTCAGGCTCCGCCCCAAAAATCTCCTGCCGGTGGCGGAGAGGAACCTGGCAACCCTAAGGTGGTGGCAGGAGATCTCCTGCTATTACAACTGATCTCCAGCCGATAGAGATCACCTGGAGAAAATGGCCGCTTTGGCAATTGGACTCCATGGCATTGAAATCCCTCCCCTCCCCAAACCCCTCCCTCCTCAGGCTCCACCCCAAAAACCTCCCACCAGTGGCAAACAGGGACCTGGCAACCCTACACCTTTTAAATTCCTTTCAGTCATCCACAAAACTCTTGTCAGAATAAAAGATGGCAACTCCCATCTAAGTTTGTTTGTTTTTTTGTTTTTTGAGGAAACTAACTTAGACCTTCATTTTCAGAAGGATTTTGGAACGCTGGAGTGACTGAAAAGAAGTTATGTACTATATTAAGGGCTTATTTGAAATTAATTTATGTATGCCTTTAAGTAGTCCTAATTTGATTATTAGGATCTACAGGAACCAGGGTGCAGTCAGCCCTACAAGTTAAGCCTTACAGTATGGTACGTTAAAGGTAGGGTTGCTAGATCCCCCCTGGCTACCAGCAGGGGATGAGGGGGTAGGGTTGGGAAACTCCAGGAGATTTGGGGATGAAGCCTGGGGAGGACAGGGACCTCAGTGGGGTACAATACCACAGTGTCCACCCTCCATTTGCTCCAGGGGAACTGATCTCTGTAGTCTGGAGATGAGCTGTAATTCTGGGGGATCCCCAGATCCCACCTAGAGGCTGGCATCCCTATTTAAAGGAAATCAGCCACAGCTGTGTTGTGAGTTACGTGTAATGGCTAGTGAGATAGGTTGCCTTAGTTCGCGTGCCCTTCTGCATGGCCTTGTTTTGTTTTTTTAATCAGCTCTTCCCAGTACATTTGCAAGTGGCCAGTGTTTCTTCAGAGCAAAGAAAGAATATTAACTGTAACGTTCCACATTCTTCAGTCTGCATGTCTCCCTTTTCCTCCTGAACTGCTTTGCTGGCAATAGCACAGGTAGGAAAAGTACAATTCGAAACTAAGAAAGAGGGAAAGGTAACAGGCTTAGTGTTTGGAGAAACCTCAGTATCTCACAAAGGAGAGAGTTATGGAGGTGAAACTCCAGCAAGGATGTCATAGGTCATTGAAATCAATAGCTAGTAAACCAATCCTTTCTTTTCACTCCTATTTGCATGTTTGCATGGACAGTGAAGAAAGATGATAGGAAGAAAATAGATTCCTTTGAAGTGTGGTGTTGGAGGAGTGTGTAACGGATTCCATGGACTGCCAAAAAAAAACAAATCAATGGGTTATAGATCAAATCAAGCCTGAACTGACCCTAGAAGCTAAAATGACTAAACTGAGGCTATCGTATTTTGGTCACGCCATGAGACAACAAGAGTCACTGGAAAAGACAGTCATGCTAGGAAAAGTTGAGGGCAGCAGGAAAAGAGGAAGACCCAGCAAGAGATGGATTGACTCAATAAAGGAAGCCACAGCCTTCAATTTGCAAGATCTGAGCAAGGCTGTCAAAGATAGGACATTTTGGAGGACTTTCCTTCATAGAGTCGCCATGAGTCAGAAGCGACTTCACGGCACTTAACACACACAATCCCCATTATTAGCTGATGTGCGGCTGCTAATTCAAAACACTCTATTAGTACTGCCATATATATCAGGACTGGAAAGTCATCTTAGGCCTGGCTTTTGCAAAGATGACTGCTATATATAGCTGAATTGAGTCAATTTATTAGAACATCTAACACAGCCTACAGGCTCATGGCATCTGCCTGCAGTCTGATAACAGAAGATGGGAAGAGAAATCCTCCTGTGATATGGGCCAGATGATGGGAGGACATATTCATACAAACAAGATAAATGTGGAGAGAAGTTGAGTGATAGGGTTGCCAGCTCCCTCTTCACCACCTGCGGGAGGTTTTGGAGTGGAGCCTGAGGAGGGAGGGGTTTGGGGAGGAGAGGGACTTCAATGCCATAGAGTCCAATTGCCAAAGTGGCCATTTTCTCCAGGTGAACTGATTTCTATCAGCTGGAGATCAGTTGGAATAGCAGGAGATCTCCAGCTAGTACCTGGAGGTTGGCAACCGTATTGAGTAACTATAGAATTATAGTGGAGAAAGGGAACTGGACTGTGGCTGTATAAGAGGAGCATGGATTAGATGGAGACCAAGCAACATTGTTCATTGCTACAAAGCCACTTAAGGTTGGGAAAACAGCATGTGGGGGAAGAAGCTTCAATCACCCCTCCCCCCCCACATAGTGATGCTGACACACATTGTGGCCTACTTTTTAAAAGAAGAGAAATTCTGTGGATCTCATTGGTGGAACTCCCAGCACATCCTCTGATGAGTCCCATTTATGCAAGTGTTTACCCATCCTTAGGAAAGGCATCCATACAGGGCTCCCAACATTTATACTGATATAGTGTTATAGTTATAATTGAAGCAGGTTCTCTGACTTGACAGCCTTCATTTTTTAAAAAGTAAGTTTCTAGCCCAGGTAGGGTTGCCAGGTGCCTGCTGGTGGCAGGCAAACCCCCGGCAATTTACCCCTCTGCCCGCCGACCACCTGAGGGTCGGCGGGCAAACGTGCACACGCACATACATACTGCGCACACGTCACTTCCGGTTTACAACCGGTTTAAGGCCTCGCAAGGGGCTTTATATCACTCAGACTCTTAGTTTGAGTGGTAAAGGGCTGCTTTATCACTCAAACTAAGAGGTATAAGGCCCCTTGCGAGGCGGCACTTCCGGTTCTAAACCGGAAGTGACGCGCACGTTCCCGATATCAGCCGAATAGCCTCCCGCCGGAGGAGAGGGGGGACCTGGCAACCCTAAGCCCAGGGGTCCTGAAGCACCCCTTCAGTGGATGTCGCCAATTTCTTAGTAGAAGTGATAAATGTCCAAAAACTTACAACCTCTGATAGCTGAGGTTACTGGCTACGATTTTATCTTATCGGTTTTAAGATTTATGACCATTGTTCGTATTAATTGTAACAATTTATATGCCATTAAAGGTTTATGAATGAATGAATGAATGAAATGTTTTTAGAAAGTGGGCAGGGCCCGGTGGGGCTTTTCCCACAAGGCTTCTGATTGGCTGTGTGGATTTTTGAAGATGTTGCTTTTGAAGATGTTGCATTGGCACAAAGATCTTCACGGTGTGACTGAAGGTAAGCTGAGGCAGCTATTTTGTGTCTGGCTCTGCCTCTTGCAGTAGCCATTTTGTGACAACCAATTTGTGGCTGCTCCCAACACACTGTGTCATAATTTCAGAGGTGCCTGCTGGAGGGTCAAAAAATTGGGGATCCCGCCTCTTCTCTCAGATAGGGTTGCCTGCTGCCAGGTTGTGGCTGGAGATCTCCCACTATTACCTCTGATGTCCAGGCAACAGAGATCTGTTCACCTGGAGAAAATGGCCACTGTAGAAGGTGGACTCTGTGGCATTATACCCCATTGAAGTCCCTCCCTTCCTCAAACCCCACCCTCCTCAGGCTCCACCCCCAAAATCTCCAGGTATCTTCCAACCTGGAACTGGCAATCCTACTCGTAGAGATATGCCTTTCCCCTTATATCTTGGCCAGGGAATAGCCTAGAGACTTCCATCTTTTGTTAATGAAACCTGGGAATTTAGAGAACCTGCTAAATTTATCATTGCAAAACTATATTGATATGTCAATATTTGGGGGGCGATTTAGGAAGAAAATAAAAACTGAAGCCCCTTGTCTTCAGTCGGGGGGGGGGGAGTGGTTTGACAATGACAACAGTCCTATCATTGAAAAATGGGCTGGAAGTGGGTGGGACAAAGAAAACCAACACAAACATGCACTAGGACAAAGTTGACTCAAAATCAGCTTCCAGAAAAAGATCAGGGTAAAAGCGGTTGCAAAAGAAGCAGAAAAAAAACAGAATAACAGCAACAAAAAGCAAAAACTAAACCAACAAAAATGCATGAGGAAATGAGGGGATAAACAAAAGCAGTATGGGCTAGAACCAATGGAACCCCCACCCCCGAGAAGACCTGTGGCATCTTCAGAACTGTCAAGTGAGCCATGGTTGAGAAAGTTCCAAAAAACTACAGAAAACTCATGCATAACTCCAAGGAACAACCGAGTCAGTCCGGGGGCGTGGGTGCTTTGACTCACATTCGCCCCCGGACTGACTCGGTTGCTCCTTGGAGTTATGCATGAGTTTTCTGTCCCTCAGAGTTGACCTCATGCCCACCTCGCACTTTTCTCAGGTTTTCCCAATGCTGTTTTGTCATGGATTTAAAGTATACTCTGAGATCAACTCGGTTCAAATTGTAGCTATTTGTGTGCATAATGGATTCCGGGTTTCCCCCTCCTCCTCCTCCAGGCAGGGCGGGGAGGAAGCTAGTGTTTGCATAATCAGAAACCAATTTAGCTGCACTTATGTGGGCTCCATTGCAATGCATTACAGTACAAAAACAGTTGCAAAGAAAAGGCGGAATGGATTTTCCATTAAGGTCACGGCCCAGATAGACTACTCTGGCACTGGAATGACAGCCCCCAGAGTGGAATGACGGTGCACTCTGGGGGCTCTCAATCCAGTGCCAGAGTAGTCTATCTGGGCCAAGTACTGTGATGTATTTCAATGGAGCCCATGCATGTCAATTGGCAATCCTGGCTCATATGATCTTCAATGGGCCTTCTAACCCCTCCCATTGTTTCCAGTGGGCAATCCTGTAATTCCTTTTAGTACATCCCTTTACAGACTACAGCCAATTACAAAGCAGCATTTTCAAGGGGCAGGGACTCAGACGCTCCGGATTTGTGCTGGTGATTCTGCACTACAAAAACTTACTCCTGATATTCCAGGACTTCCTTCGGGGCAAACAACCACCATACATAGGTTTTTGAGAATTCAAGGGAGAAGTCGAACCCAAGGTAAAATTCCCATGCAAAAAAGACTTAAGTCTCCTCCTTCCTTCTCAATATATTCACTAGCCCACATTTCCTACTCAGAAATAATGTCATTGCATTTTATTATCAAGCTCATTATATTTCAGAAAAACTGATACTTCACACAAGTTTTTTTTTTTTACATATAATTCCATGGAGATTAAGTGCATGAATGGATGCAGGCATGAGAAGAGTGGCACTGGGGCTGGTACTTGTAAAGGTCCTAGCAGGGGAGCGTTTGAATTATTGTATTGATTCTATTTTTATTGGTCTTGGACTGTATTAAATAAATTTGTTTGTAAAGGTCCTACATTGTATAACCAAAGTATGTTCTCCCCATAATCAGTAGGGTTGTCAACCTCCAGGTGGTGGCTGGAGATCTCCTGCTATTACAACTTATCTCCAGCCAATAGAGAGCAGTTCTCCTGGAGAAAATGGCC
Source organism: Euleptes europaea (assembly GCF_029931775.1). NCBI lineage: Eukaryota > Metazoa > Chordata > Lepidosauria > Squamata > Sphaerodactylidae > Euleptes > Euleptes europaea. The sequence goes on along the minus strand of NC_079312.1, from coordinate 128,843,736 downwards.
GCTTTGGCAATTGGACTCTATGGTGTTGAAGTCCCTCCCCTCTCCAAACCCCGCCCTCCTCAAGCTCTACCCCAAAAACCTCCCACTGGTGGCAAAGAGGGACCTGGCAACCCTAATAATGAGAAAATCTCAGGGTCCTGATTGTACAAAGAGGTATGCAATATATACTGGCAGTCCTAGCTATGTACAAAGAGGTATGCAATATATACTGGCAGTCCTAGCTATGGGGCAACTTGCCCTGAGCTCCTGCTGGGGGTAGAGTCACAACCACCAAGCAGCTCCCCTAAATGCCCCTGCTTACCCTCTGTACTGCCACTGCAGTAGCTCCTGGAGAAGCAAGGACAAAGTCACTGCTGCTGTGCCCCTGGCCACTGAGTTGAAGTGAGGACAGAGGAAGAAGGGGTGCTGTGGCATGACTCAGCCAGGCAGCTGAGCAAGAGAAGCTGCCTGGCTGGGACTGGCGGGTGGGTGCCACACAGCGCTGTGCCCCAGTCCCACAGGCCGGCCAGCACACCGGGCTGCAACTGCATGGGGGTTAAGGCAGCATACGTACGAGTGGCCCTTCTTGCCCATGGCCTGCATAGCGCCCATCCAAGCACGGCCACGACATGTCACCACAGCAGCAGCAAGCTGCTTGCAACCCAACCCATTCATAAATTGGGGGCTGAGTGGGAATAAAAAGGGGTCCGTCCATCCTCGACTTTTGCCCAGCATCACTAAGAACACCCTTGACAATACAGTTAGGCATGCATTGGATTATAGATGCCTTCAAGTGAAGCTTTCGCGTCAAGGGTGGAACTTGCCGCTGCAGGGCATTCCCACCCCCGCCCCTCCGTGTGCTCAGTATCCACAGAATGTGTGAAAATGGCTAGAGACTATATTCAGGGTGCAGCGATGCAACATTAAGCAGCTCAACTTTCATACCAATTAGTCTTAATCGCACCAGGATGCTTCCTAAATCTGGCCTCTCCACTGCATGATTTAGGCATACAAGCCACATATGTATGACTTGAGTCCCCTCAGCATTACTTATAACTTGATCGTGTATAGAGGCGCACCCCGTTTTATTGCACTTCGCTTTAATGCGCCCCACAGATATTGTGTTTTCAAGAAGTCTGTTGGTGCCATTTTTTCCAACATCATGTGCTCACCTCGTGTCTGTGTCACATTTTGCTAACTTGCAATATTTCAAACTTATTATTATTACAGTATGTTTTTTAGACATATTACTATTGCACACTTCATAGACTACAGTACAATGTAAACATAACTTTTATTTGCACTGGGAAAACAAAACAAAAATGCATGTGACTCGCTTTATTGCGATATTTGCTTTACTGCGGCGGTCTGGAACAGAACCCGCAATATCTCCGAGGTATGCGTGTATCCTGATATGGATGCTCTCTTCCTTTTTCCTAAGATATAAAGGACACAAATGCAGATACTGTAGCATGAGGTTTTTGCATCCTACAAAAAGGAGAAGCCCAAGCCATAGTAATTTGGGGAGGGATTGTGGCTCAGTAGAAGAGCCTCTGCTTTGCATGCAGAAAATCCCAGGTTCATTCCCTGGCATCTCCAGTTTAAAGGATCAGGTAGTAGGTGATGTGAAGGACCTCTGTCTGAGACCCTAGGGAGCTGCTGCCAGTCTGAGTAGACAATACTGACCATGATGGACCGATGGTCTGATTCAGTGGAAAGCAACTTCGTGTGTGTGTTCAATTCAAATCCAAAGCAAGAAGTACAGTCAACCCTGCAATCTTAACTCCATGTTATATTCAGTCTGCAGCTGAATTATGTTCCCTTTGGGATACACACTCTGCATTCACAGGAATAAAACGATGAGAACAGAAACACCGTTCTTCACAAGAGAGCATTGTTGCTAAAACAGCACACTGACACTCTGTTAGAAAGAGGCCCCTCTCCCCATCTCACCTCTCGAAATATTTAATTGTTTATCCCAGCTAATCATAAACTGGCCCACCTCCCATCTTGGGCACCCAGGCTGAAAGGGCTGTCAGACTCGCAATGAAGGATGATTGTCTCTCTGAGGTTGTAGCACTAAATGCCAACTTGCCTCCTTCTCTCAGCCATCACATTAATTGTGTTCCCTTCCCTCATTAGAGCACAGCCAGAAGGATGAAAGAGGCATTTTGTATGACTAATGAACAGGACAGGTCACCACCAAACCCTTCTGCCCTCCCCACAACCCTTCCTTCATCCAATACCAATGCTGCATGAAAGACAAACATGGTGTTTACTGAAGCATGCACATCCACAAAAATCCTCCATGTATGACAACAATATTGCTTCATTATTCCCTTCCTTTAGATCAGGGGTGGGGAACCTTTTTTCTGCCAGGGGCCATTTGCATATTTATCACATCGTTTGGGGGCCATACTGGGCGTAGATCTCCCACCGGGGAGAGGGGAGACAGGCGGCGAGAGGGGTTTTTAAAGTGTGCCGTGGCGTTCCTGCACACAGTAGCTGTAAGGGCAGCCTTGGGGGAAGTGTCTTTCTCCCTCCCCCCTCCTCTCGCTGATTAACATTTTCTGTCGTTCTTGGGAGCTCCAGGGCCCTGCCATAGAAACATGGTGCAGCATGGCCCTCCCCGAAACTGTTCCTGAAGCCGCCATGCTGCGCCATGTTTCTATGGCAGGGCCCTGAAGCTCCGAAGGGCCGTTTCCAGCCCGCGGGCCGGAGGTTCCCCATCCCTGCTGTAGATTAAAAGGATACATTTTCCTTCATATGTACTGTTCATTTATTATTCCTTCCTGTTCCAAATTTTTTTTCACTCTGGGCCACAATATATGTTTGGGTTGAGTACCCGATGCTTCTTAATGAATTTATCACAGCACCTCTTTGATGTACTTTTAATATAGTCTAGTGAATATTATCTTGGTAATAGATGTGGGGAAACAGAAGCATGAAGAGGTAAAGCACATGATTGCTTTAAGTTTGCAAGAGCCAGAGATGCAACACAGACATTTAAATTTGGAGTGCACCTATGTGTACAACACACCCACAGCCTCAGGAGCTTTTGTGAAATGTGGGAGTCACTGTATTTTTATGAGCAACAAAGGCTTCATGTATAAAAGGAACCATCTGTGATTAGAGTGACTTATTCAGATGGTTTCTTCTGGTCACAGAATTATGTACACTGAGAGCCAAACTACAAGTGACAACAGCCCCAGATCCATCCCATGGCCGCTGATGCCATTTTAGAAGTGTGTGTGTGTGTGTGTGTGTGTGTGTGTGTGTGTGTGTGTGTGTGTGTGTGTGTGAGAGAGAGAGAGAGAGAGAGAGAGAGAGAGAGAGAGAGAGAGAGAGAGAGAGAGGTGCTGTCAAGTCGCTTCCTTGGCAGTCCTATGAATTAACAAACTCCAAAGCATCCTATCGTTAACAGCCTTTTCCCTTTTCCTGCCGTCAACTTTTCCTAGCATTGTCTTTTCCAGTGAGTCTTGTCTTCTCATAATGTGACCAAAGTACAATAGCCTCAGTTTGGTCAATTTAGCTTCTAGGGAGAGTTCAGGCTTGATTTGTTTTTTGGGTGGTCTATGGAATCTGTAAAACTCTCTTCCAGAACCACATTTAGAGCTTTAAAAATTGCCTCAAGGATAGGGTTGTCAACCTCCAGGTACTAGCTGGAGATCTCCTGCTGTTACAACTGGTCTCCAGACAATAGAGATCAGTTCCCCTTCCCCAAACCCCACCCTCCTCAGGCTCTGCCCAAAAAGGAAGGGGCCGTGGCTCAGTGGTAGAGCATCTGCTTGGCATGCAGAAGGTCCCAGGTTCGATCCCCAGCATCTCCAGTTAAAGGGACTAGGCAAGCAGGTAATGTGAAAGACCTCTGCCTGAGACCCTGGAGAGTCACTGCCGGTCTGTGTAGACAATACTGACTTTGATGGACCAAGGGTCTGATTCAGTATAAGGCAGCTTCATGTGTTCAAAAAATGTCCCGCCAGTGGAGAAGAGGAACCTGGCAACCCTACTCAAGGACCCAGGGCCTTGTAGCAATTTTTAAAGAGCTTCAAATACTTCTAAAATGGTGTCAGTGGCAACAGGATGGACCCGTGGCCACTGTCATTTGCAGTTTGACCCTCATCAGTTGGAACATGCTAAACCTCAGCTGTTGTAGCTTTGTGGTGGAGAGCCACACTTATAGCTAGATCATGGGAAGGGTTCACCACACTTGTCTTGGCCCATGATCCCAATGTATATTGGATTCTGATCACGGTCAAGTTGCCCATAAATAGCCTCTGAAAAGCAAAAACAAAAAGGTCTCTGGCAGTGGAAATACTGAACTTGCCCAGCATAGGTCCAGGTGGGAAGTATTTTGTGCTATCCCACTAGAAAAGTCAAGAAAACAAATAGATCCAGTGTAGTAGGAAGTTGTTGTGCCTACCAGATCTTCCAATGTTTCTAGCGTTCTTGCTCAAAAGTAGTAATAAGCAAAAAAAAAAAAAATCCCTGAATCCCTTTCTCTTCCAGAACATAAGCTCATTATGCAATAAAAGGGGCCTGAGTAGGGTTGCCAACCTCCAGGTGGTGGCTGGAGATCTCTCACTACTACAACTGATCTCCAGGCAACAGAGATCAGTTGCCCTGGAGAAAATGACCGCTTTGGCAATTGGACTCTATGGCATTGAAGTCCCTCTCCTCTCCAAATCCCACTCTTCTCAGATTCCACCCCCAAAATTTCCAGGTATTTCCCATCCCGGAGCTGGCAACCCTAGGCCTGAGTGAACTCTGTTATTATCACAGCAGGCTATGAGGAATTGTGGGAGGGTGGTACATTTCAAAACACCCCCATCCTCCTGGATTTCATAAGCTGAACCAGTTAATTTTCTTCTCTGCCTCTTTTCCCGCTTCATTTGATGCTCAGCTTCTCTGGTCATTCCTCAGTGCTACCTGTGTATAGCCTGGTTTTGCTTCTTTTATGATCAAAACAGCTACCTCACTATTACCTTGCATATATTAAGCACTGACTGTATACTTAGCATGGTGCACTGCTCAAAGTTTGAAACATTTGACAATGGGATCCACATAGGTTCAGTGTCAGAATAAACAATCCCATAATGAGAGCAGTTGTCAAAAACACTCAGTATATCTGAGTAGCGAGAGTTTCAGCTGCACTACCCTTAAGGAAGCCTGACCATTTCTGTGCTGTTAAACACCCCAACTATTTTCTCTCTACAGCCAAGCAGCATCAGCTATACTAAAACAGGAAACTGTACTATAGTTAATTTTTAAAAGAAATGGCATTACAGATACATGGAATGACCCTAACCGATACTGAACGTCTATAATCTTGCTCCTCAGACTGCATCAAAGCAAACCCATCTTGTAAATAATGTGCTGTTTTAATTATGCACCCTGCTAGTTTTCTTCCCTCCTTGATAAAGCAGTCAGTGAAGAAAACACTTCCTCAACCCCCTGCCCCATGTATCTTTTCCCAATCCCATTCATCATCAAAAGGGCACAAGCATTTGTCTGTCCAATATGCCCCAGATGACAGCAAGCACATCTCTTTCAGTTGATTAAACACTAGCAGGGACATAAGGGAGGATTTTTTGCTGGGCCTATATATTCCAGCTTTCATGCATCAACAACAGCTCCACTAGGGTTGCCAATCTCCAGGTAGTAGCTGGAGATCTCCTGCTATTTACAACTGATTTCCAGCCGATAGAGAACAGTTCCCCTGGAGAAAATGGCCGCTTTGGCAATTGGACTCTATGGCATTGAAGGCCCTCCCCAAACCCCCTCCCTCCTCAGGCTCTGCCCAAAAAAATCTCCAGGTATTTTCCAACCCACAGCTGGCAACCTTAATCTCCATGCAATAGAAATCTACCCTTTAAACTCCTTTGTGGTGGCAGAAGCCTTATCTGGGCCCAAAACACAAGTGGGTGCTGAAAAGGTCGTTTGAACTATAGGACCCTTGGCAGAATTACGTAGGCAGGGGTTGTTGCTGGTCAGGGCCAAGAATTACAGCCCTTCTAAGGAAAGGAATACCCAGAATTTACACAGATTAGAGTTGTGGTGTGTGGAAGGAACTTTGATACACAGCCCAATACTATGGATCTCTGCATGTTTTAAATTGGAAGGAAGGTTCCCTTGAGTTCACGAGAGCTTGCCCCCAAGAAAATGGGACAGCTGCCAAAAGTTTAAAAATCATGAAATCTGAAACAGGAGAAACTGCCTACCTTCAAAAATGGGCGTTTATTATTAAACGTGAAGCCAGCCCTTGCTCCCAAGTGATTTGGCCTTGGTTTATGGTTAAATTCCTTGTGAGAATGTGTGGGAAAGTAGTCAACCCAGAAGGGGCCAGCATTTATTTTGCAGGGAGCTGGACAATCCTCCCCTGGCCCCTACAATAAGTACAGGGCCACAGCCTCAGTCACTTACGGCTGCCAACCTCCAGGTACTAACTGGAGATCTCCTGCTATTACAACTGATCTCCAGCTGATAGAGATCAGTTCACCTGGAGAAAATGGCCTCCCCAAACCCTGCCCCCCCCAAACGCTCCCCTTCCCAAACCCTGCCCTCCTCAGTCTCCACCTCCAAAACCTCCCGCTGGTGGCGAAGAGGGCCCTGGCAACCCTGCATTTACTCTATCTATCTCTGCTCACCCTCGAGTGTATGTACATCCACCCTCTACCTACCTTTCTAAGGTCAGTGCCAGCAGGAATGAAGGGATGCTCAAGAGGTCTGCCACTCTGCTGTCTCAAATCAGGAAATCAGAGAGACTCTGTGATCTTACAAGGATCTCTGGAATAACCTCTCATTTCTTGCTGGGAGAAGAGTTGGAGGAAATGGGGCACAATGCTGGCATGAGAGAACCGCACTCCACTGCCTTCCCCACATGTATTTCTCAGTCAAGAAATGGGAAAACAGTGCAGAGCCTTCTGGGGCAGCTTCCCGTTTTTGGGTTGGAGCTAGGGTTGCCATCCTGCAGGTGGTGGCTGGAGACCTCCCGCCATTACAACTGATCTCCAGCCGATAGAGATCAGTTCCCCTGGAGAAAATGGCCGCTTTGCAAGGTGGACTCTATGGCATTACACCCCGTTGAAGTCCCTCCCCTCCCCAAACTCCACCCTCCTCAGGCTCCACCTTCAAAATCTCCAGGTATTTCCCAACCCTGAGCTGTCGACCCTAGTTGGAGCAGATGGAGCAAATGGGCCTGATTGCTGCTGGGCCCTATCAACCATAGACACGTTGTTGTTACGATAACTGAGTTTATTTTGGATTAGTTTATGGTTGAGATATTATTGGCTTCCTGTGCTATTATCTTCGTGTGTGCTGGTCCCTAAGCCTTGGCAGGTCACTGACTGTGCCACCCCCTGATGCCAGCCCTTGAAGCAGGCATTGGCCTGCCCTGGTCCAAGAAATTCTAGGCTCTTACGCTGCTGTCGCGCTTTAAAAGACAAAAGCATCTCCTATGGATTCACCGGGAGGCCTCAGGCAAGGCAGGATTTCTCAGCCTCTGTTCAAACAGGAATCATGGGCTCACCTCACTTCAAATCGTGTTTGTGGTCACATTAGAACTGCTGCATCAGTCCAAAAGCAACTAGCTATCCAATATATAAAGTAGCCTCAGAAGACTGTGCCTCAACTATCACTATTCCTCTCCTCTGATAACATTTAGCCTTTGTGGGGTAGACGTTGGTCACTCTTGGACAGCACAAATCTAGAAATGGAAGCCACTCGTTCAGTCTCTTCTCTCTCAGTCTCAGATTCTTCCACTCACAGTTAATCTCCTATAATGAACACTATCACTGATCCTGAAGGCCAAGAGGTCATTTTCTCCTTGTCCGCCTATACATCCAAATTGCATTTCCGGCATCCAACTGGGCAGGCCCGCCGCCAACCTTTTCAGCACAGGATTGGGGAATAGGCAGCATGGAACACTGAGAATCTCTTTTTGAACTATAAAGAATAGCAAGGCTGGAGGACAGGTGATAATATTTTGGGAGAACTGTAGGCAGTTTGAAGGAGGGATCTCTCCTCTTGGCGTGGTTCCTCTTTCACCTCTGCAAAGCAGGTTTTGCAGGTTTTGTGTAATTTCAAAAACACGCAATACCTGTTTGGCAAGAGACAATAGTAAGCCACATGCAATGTTTGTATGCACCATTGGAAGCAAAGCCTCCCTTAAACTAGTTTCAGCTCTCTGAACCGTTGTCTGTCTCTCCAGCCATATAAAGCGAGAGAGGTACCCAAGTGCTTTAACCCAAACCAAAACAAAAAAGGAATAGAAGAAGATAGGTAGGATTAAGGCTGCCGGATGAAAATAAAGGGAACACGACTAGAGTTTACACCCCAGATTTGAAAAGTGCATCGGGAGCTGCAGAACTGGCGCTAGGCTGTGTGGCTTTAAAGCCTCCGTAGGGGGAGATAAATTTCATCAAGAATTTCAGACTTGCACAGATTTATACTGGAACCCCCCTGACTATTTACATGAAGAGTAATTGCACAGACTCTCTGCTGTGAGTCTGTTGCTCTCGTTCTTACTCAGCAATAAGCACTCAGCTGGCCTGTGAATCAAACACACCGTGGGGCAGGCACCAAGCCCTGAACTTCAAGCAAAAGTGAACAGAACATGATACGGGACTTACCCTCTGCTAACTATCAGCCTTAAAGCGTCCAGGTTGCCATGGTAGGCAGCCCATAGAGTGGGGGTCATGCCATCTTCATCAGGCGAGTTTAGCTCCTTCCTGGTAGCTTCCTTTAGCAGATCCAGGTAGCCATCCCTGGCTGCTCGGTGGTACTGGTCATTCATGGTGGAGGGCTATTCCCTGGCCATTTCATTGGGAAAGGAATGGGATGGTAAAAGGGTGGGCATTGAGTAGGGTGAGAGTTCTGGGAAAGCAGCTGCCTGAGAGAAGAGGAGGAGGGAGGGAGCTTGGTTACCAGGACACCTGAGAATCCCTGACCAGTGAGGGAAGGAACTCCTCATATTGAATGCATGAGAAGATTTTCTGTGGATTCCCCTGGGTCCTAAGGATGCCTTTCTCTATTCTAGTATTGGCTTCACCTTAACAAACCTCAGGCTCTGGCAGAATGACATCAATGTAGCCCTCTTCCTAGCAATTAAATGTACTGGAAATGCCATGATGCTTTGTTTGTTAACCAAGAAGTTATTTCATCAACATATCTTAGAGGAAATTAAGGGTCCTATCATTTTATTTTATTTTTTGGCATTCATCTTTCTACAGTTTTAATGCCTAATCTTTTCAGACTAAAAATTGAGATGCCCCTCCCACCCTTCAAAGCCCCCTCCACTATACAAACACTGCACCCTATTGCCAGCTATCTGTGTGAGAATAGCTTCCTCTTATTCCCTTAATGATTTGGTTCCTTCAGCCCATGAAATGCTAGCTTTTCGAAGACCCTGTTCATAGAAGTTGCAGATTTTGCTTTGGAAAGTCTGGCTTCCCTTTCGGAATGGCACTGATGTAAGCAACAAAGTAAAACTTTGCCAGTTAGCCCCTATAGAAGGCTGGCAGCTCTTGGGTACAGAGATGGAGATGTCCTGGCCTCAGGAGGCCTTCCTTGCATTCTCAGTGCATACAGGTAAGGGAGAGGGCAGGGCGATGCACACTAGCCCTACATAGACATGTGGGTCTCTGTGTGGTGAGCGCATCAAGATCTTCTCCTGCCCAACCAGTGGGGGCTGCTGCACCCCTTACAACTGTATGCTGGACCATCATGTTTGCGTTGAAGCCTGAATCTGCAAAATGACGTGGGTCAGAAACCATATGCGTGGGGAAAACATCTGCATCCATCTACACTTACAGGTGTATAGTAGTTGAGAATCTGCACATGCTCATTAGGAACCTGCTATCGATCACAGCTTCACAGTGATTACCTGACACAGTCGATGCAAGCGAATACACTGGCGTACATTCCCCCCCCCCCTTTATGGCAGTTACATGCATGCAGTTTCAGAGGGTAGCCGCGTTGGTCTGCGGTAGACCAGTTAGATTCAAGTCCAGTAGCACCTTAGAGACCAACAAGAGTTTCAGGGCATAAGCTTTTCGAGAGCCAGAGCTCTCTTCATCAGACATGCAATGTGTGAAGAGGCATTAAAATTAAGATAGATCCATTCCCTCTCCCCTCCCCGTTGCTGTTCCCTAGGGAATGTGTGGTCCTTTGGTGCCATCTGTTGCTCAGAGATTGAAGTTCGCCTGCTGCCCCACAACAGACATTCGCATGAACACATGAAGCTGCCTTATACTGCATCAGACCCCTGGTCCATCAAAGTCAGTATTATCTGCTCTGACTGGCAGTGGCTCTCCAGGGTCTCAGGCAGAGATCTTTCACATCACCTGCTTGCCTAGTCCTTTTAACTGGAGATGCTGGGGATTGAACCTGGGACCTTCTGCATGCTAAGCAGAGGCTCTGCCACTGAGCCACAGCCCCTCCCTCCTTTTTGTCCTACGATGGTGGATTAATTGCTTGAGTGCAAGAGTCTGAGTGCTATGGATTAATTTGCAGCATATTACACACTTGAGTTTAATAGACCTTGGTGAGTTTTCCTGAGCGTAACAGCAACTCATTGCCAGGGCTTCTTGTCTACAGTACAATAATAGAGTCACTGTGCTGGGCTACTACTGCACATTAGAATGTTGGGCTAGGGAGGCCTGGGTTCGAATCCCTGCTCAGCCATGAAACTCATTGGGCAGACACTCAGCTCATTGTTTGACCTTGAGCATCTCTCAGCATAATCTCCTAATAGGGCTGTTCTGAGTATACAATAGAGAAGGAAGAACTACATATGCCATCCTGAGTTCCTTGGAGGAAAGGTGGGATAAAACCATAAAAGACAGATGGTAGTATTGTTTCAGCTCATCAGTCTGCGTCTGGGATCCCTTATTCTCCTATATGGTCTGAAAAATCTTCCTTGGGGCCCCATTCTTATTTCCATCTTCATGTCTAAATGTTTTAGTAAATAATCAGAAATGCATGATGCTCAGGGACGGACTGGCCATTTAACTTCCTGGGAAAGTTCCTGGTGAGCTGCTGGAGTCCTGGAGGGCTGTGGCAGGCCAGGCTCAACCAAGAAGTTTACCCCGGTTTGCCTCGCTCCTGGGCTGATTCTAACTTCCTAGTCCACCCTGATAGGGTTGCCAGGTCCCTCTTCACCACCAGTGGGAGGTTTTTGGGGCAGAGCCTGAGGAAGGCAGGGTTTGAGGAGGGGAGGGACTTCAGTACCATAGAGTCCAATTGCCAAAGCAGCCATTTTCTCCAGGGGAACTGATCTCTGTCGGCTGGAGATCAGTTGTAATAGCAGGAGCTATCCAGCTAGTACCTGGAGGTTATGGCGAAGGAAACAGTCAGCCTGCTGTAACGTTAGTTGCACTTGCCCAAACAGCAGAACTCAGCCCAGTACCTGGAGGTTGGCAACCCTAACCCCTGATAAGATGCTGACTGATGGTCATAACCCCAAACACAGACAGTCCACTCTCACCCCTAACCATGCTGGATTTTAAATGCTTTTTTATTATATAATTGTTCCCGTTATAAGTATTTTTGAATGATAAAGGAATGGATTAGGGGGTTACCAACTTTTTTCAACAAAGCTGTGTATCTGTGCCTTTTGCAGTAGCTTGACCCTGCAGATATTAGCAGGTGGTATGACCTCTGAATATCCAGCAATCTGATTATCTAGTCCAGGAGTGTTGAACTCATCTGTTACAATGGGCGAATATGACATAAATGTCACTTGTTCTGGCCAGGCCATGCCTCGCCAGCCCAGATCAGGACTGGGGGAGGTGGCTGCCTCGGCTGGCTTGTGGGCTGGATAAGAGCTCTCAGGGGGCCAGATCCAACCCGTGAGCCATAGGTTTGACACCCCTGATCTAGTCAGTTGGTACTATTCCCTCCCCCCATTTGATGCCAGATTTTGGTGCTTCATAGAATAATAGAATCATAGAGTTGGAAGGGACCACCAGGGTCATCTAGTCCAACCCCCTGCACAATGCAGGAAATTCACAACTACCTCCCCCCCACACCCCCAGTGACCCCTACTCCATGCCCAGAAGATGGCCAAGATGCCCTCCCTCTCATGATGTGCCAGCCTGGGAGATGTGAGGCAAAGCTGTTTCCTTGAAAAAGCAGGAGCCTTAAAACGAACGTATTCACTCAGATTAGCTTTGCTCAGAGTGCCCAGGTATAATGATAACTCCACTTGCCAGTGTGGGCAGCTACAGAGGAATTCATTGGGACATATGGATTCCCAGATTTGTACGGATATTCAAATCTGACATCTTTTTATGAAGAGACATCCTGTGCCTAATAGCTACCTCAACATACAGAAACCAAAGGGGAAGCTTCTCCTTGCACGGAGACGCAGACACGGTTAAAGCTGCGCTTGTTGATGGTTGCCTGTAATGCAGCTCTTAAAGGCACAAAGCATATGTGATGGGGGTAGCGGAGCACTATGGAGCCTTTATTTCAAACCCACCTGTCAGCCCTGGGAAGGAAGTAAAACCCTTTCATGTTTAGTTGGGCCTGTGATGTGCGCCTACCTTCTTCCCTTGTTTGTTATGAAGAGTCCTTGATCCAATTTCTCTCGCCTTTTCCTCTTCCCTAAAACCAGCTCATGCACAAAATGGATCATGTCAGCCTTACTGAGGAATTTATGAAGCAGCACTGTCAGCCCCACCGCAGGTGTAAATCACGGAGGCATCCGAACAGATATAAATTTCTTGGCATTTGTGAGCTGGGGAAAGAGGAAGCTTGTGCCAAAGCGCTGGTGGCAACGGAGTGTCTGCTGGCTGGCAGAAAGCAGGTTGGTGGAATGGCCTTTCGCTAAAACGCTTGTTCTTCTCTCTTCATGATAAACATGTCTAGTTATAGATAAAGATACTAATTAATACAGAACCAAATGGAATCAAAGCAAGTATTTATTGGGAACTTGGGGGAGCAAATGGAATAGGTAAGAAGCATAACGTTACCACCAAGTATATTGTGCCTCCGTTGGGATTATTCCCTAGGGATTATTCCCTAGTCGTTTGCCTAGGATTGAGAGAATAATTGCATCACCTGTCACCTACTGAGCTCAACACAGTCCTCTTACAATATGTTGCAACTTGCCAGGTGCTTAACAAATCACAAATCTACACTGGTGTTGGGGTTTTGTTTTGTTTCTGGTTTTTTAATTTATTTATATTTTTATCTTCAAAAAAAAGGAAAAAACATAAAAGGGGAAGAGGAAAATAAGGGATTACAATAATGCCTCAATATTATTGTATCTCCTGTTCAATTATGCGTAAAGAGTATATACACTAGGTGGAAATATGCCTTTTATCCCAATTTAATCTTTAACATTCTGAGATATAATATATTTGATTTTCTTGTTAAGATACTGTTTTCTATATTTCCAAATTTCTATTACACTAAACAAAACTACATTTATGAAATACTTTTTCAATATTATCCTAATGTTTAACTCCTTCTGATTGATACTATTTTACCAATACTCTCTATTTTTATATCACTGTTATAAAGTCACATAAGCATAATAAAGCTTCCAGTTTCCAGGTTGGGGTTTTGTGTGCTTTGCTGTCTCAGACATGCCACAAAACCAGGAAGTTCACAGAACACTTTTTTGAGTTTCTGAGTATGAATGGTGGGCCACATTGGACTTGAGAGGTCACACAAGGGCTGTACTGTGTCCAGTCTTGGGTGTGAAGGGCACCCCCCAGATGATTTGGGGCAGTCCCCCACAGCTGTTTGAGATACTGATGAGGTTGAGTCAGGTCTTGGAAATGCCTACGAGGTAAAGGGGGGGGGCGCACAACTTTATAAACTGAATCTTAAATAAAGCATATGTGAGAGTCCCCAACTAGCATGTCCCTCAAGAAAAGGCACTACTAAGAAGTCCCTCCAAAATGGAACTTGTCAAAGAAATAGCTGAGATTATTCTCTAATGTTAATAGATTAGATTTAAAGTGGATCAGTATAAGGCTGTGTCTGAAAATGCAGGTGAATTATTATTTCTGTGAAGGCTCTGTCATAGGCAGGTAAGGAAAGCAAGGAATTTTATTTATGAATGTACTTATAGTCCTCCTTTCTCACTGAGACTCAAGGCAGATTTCAGTCTAAAACTATCAGACGAGACAGCTAATGAGCAATGCAGTAGGACTAGGAATACAAACAAAGCAAAAAAGGTTAGATGTGATCTGTCAAAGAGTATTACAGAAGAAGAAAACAATGCAGTGAGAGTAGGATAATACATACAGCAAACAGATAATCCATAATATACAGTGATACTGGCCACAGTCCTGTTCCCTTTACAAAAGCGCCTTCCCGAACCATTCCGTTGCAATATAGCCCTGTTACCTTTACAAAAATGCCCTGCTGAACAATTCGGTTTTATATAGCTTGCGAAATCACAGAGTGTGGGAGCCCTCCTGCCCTCATCAGGCAGGCCACTCGGGAAGGTGGAGGCCACGACAGAGAAGGCACGTTGTACAGGCAGTTGTTGATCTTGCTTGTTTGCAGGGTGGCACTTGCACGAGGCCCTGCTCGAATGAGTGAAGCTTTTGTGGCAAAGCAAAGGAGAGGCAGTCCTGCAGTGACGAGACTCCAAGGCCACGAAGGGCTCTGTATGAGTTATCCAATATCCTGCGTTGATTTAGTTAAAATTATGCTAAAGGACCTAGGTAAGAAACTTCAAACCCCATTTCATCAAAAGAGCAGGTTGAGCAATTATGAGTGATCCAGCTTATGATAGGAAATATCAAAAGCACTGAATTGTAGCTTGAAGCCCAGCTTTTAAAAATCCTGATTACTATGGCCTTTTATGCATGCCTTTTCTGCCCGTCAGAGGTCGCCTCGCTCTCCCCGCGCATTTTGCCTGTGTTTTCCAGATGCTGTTTTAGCCAGAATCAAAAGAAAGCCCCGAAGCAGTCGGTGGGGGTGACCGCAGGGAAAGGTCCCTGCATAAAAGGCCTATGTTGTCCGTTTGATACAATCATTCCATTAACTTCACTCTCCAACGTTTGGACGAGACCTGAGACACTGACCTGAAATTAAACACTTTGTCCAGGTGTTATCATTCATTTTGTTTTGTTGTTTTACACCAAGAGTAACATATCAGTGTCTGTCAAATGATGACCGGGGTGTCTGTGTGGAAAGACAACGAAATTGGACGTGAAGATTCAGTCATGGGCTCCGGCCACAGGGATGACAAGAACAGTTTGGGACCTGAGCAGCTTGCCTCTCTCGGCCATCACAAGTTCCCATCCGCCTTGACACACAGCCCCAAGGAAATCTGGAAGAAAGGGGGGCGTGTCTTCTCTGTTCTCCTCGCCATCAATTTGGTGCTGCTGTCCTGCACTTTGGTCAGCGGCGGGGCTTTCCATGAAATAAAACTGCATGACTATGATGTCTTCTTCATGCTCACCATTGTGATGCTGATCGCCATTATCTGGATGCTCTTCTACCTCGTCCGCACCTCCAGGCACCGGGATGCCATTCTCTGCAAGGATACGCACGCAGGACCCATTTGGCTCAGAGGTAAGGATGAGTTAGTTCTGAGGGCTGATGGGAGGGGCAAAGGGTAAGACGGACAAGTTAGCTGTTCGCATGGGATAAACATATGAAGAGGAGGCATTCCAGGAAGAGCATATCTTGTTAGACAGACACACCTTGTGGCCTCCTTCTTTTATAGAGTTGTACAAGAACCAGTGTGGTCCCAGGTAAGTGGAGTGCCGGAAGAACAGGACTAGGGAGTCCTGGGCTTGAATTCCTGCCTGGGCTGTGATGCTTACTGAGTGTTCTTGGGCTAGTGACTGAGAGCCAAAGTAGACATTATGGCATCCATGGGCCAACACCTGCCCGCCGAAGCCATTTTGGAAAATAATTTGACCATTTAAAACTACTGCTGTGGCGTATGGGAGGGTCTGTGGCTCAGTGGAAGAGCCTCTGCTTTGCATGCAGAAGGGCCCAGGTTCAATCCCTGGCATCTCCAGTTTTAAAAGGATGAGGTAGTAGGGGACATGGGAGGCCTCTACCTGAGACCCTAGAGAGCCACTGCCTGTCTGAGGAGACAATAGTGACCTTGATGGACTGATTCAGTATAAGGCAGCTGCATGGGTGTTCATTTGAGGAGGGGGCGTGCCTCAGTGGTAGAGCATCTGCTTGGCATGCAGAAGGTCCCAGGTTCAATCCATTCCCTGGCATCTCCAGTTAAAGGGTCTAGGCGAGTAGGTGATGTGAAAGACCTCTGCCTGAGACCCTGGAGAGCTGCTGCCTGTCTTAGTCAAATCTGACTTTGATGGACCAAAGGTCTGATTCAGTAGGCAGCTTCATGTGTTCATGTGTACTGGGAGCAGGCAACCTGCCCCCCCACCCCCACCAAGCATTTTCGAGTTTCAAAACAGGCTGTTTTGTCACTTGAAAAGGTGTGCAGGAAAGCAAGATCACCCGATCCCACTGCACCATGGCCCTGATCATTGAACTCAGGGCAGATAAGCTGTGCAGAAATGCCATCGCTCACTTCTGTTCCCCAGTGCTTGGGAGAACTGCATGGATGAAGGACTACAGAATGAGTGAACATCAAACTCTTCCTGGAAGAAGCGTGAGTGTCTTGTCTGGCCAAGAGGTAAAGGAGCACTGTAGGTCTCTTACCTGAGGGGCCACAAAAGACTGGAGTCAGCCCTGGGTATGACCATCCAAGGAGAGGCTACTGAAGCTCCGTTTACAGAAAACTCAAAATTGAGCTTGGATTCCAAATATGCATGAGGCAAGATTATGAATTGATGCGCTCCATTTTCTATGAGCTGTTGGTGGGCTCAATTCTCAAATTTGGGCTGCAGTTTGAACTAAACTAGTGCAAGTACAGTGAGGGAAAAAAGTATTTGATCCCCTGCTGAATTTGCCCATTTGCCCTCTGACGAAGAAATGACCAGTCCATAATTTTAATTGTAGGTTTATTGTAGCTGTGAGAGACAGAATAACAACAGGAAAAACCCCAGAAACCCAAAAGACAAAAGTCAGAGATAGATGTGCATTATAATGAGTGAAATAAGTATTTGATCCCTTTGCAAAAGATGACTTAGTACTTGGTGGCAAAACCCTTGTTGGCAATTACAAAGGTTAGATGTTCCTTGTAGGTGGCCACCAGGTTTGCACACATCTCAGGAGGTATTTTGTCCCACTCCTCTTTGCAGATCCTCTCCAAGTCAGTAAGATTTCGAGGCTGATGTGTAGCTCCTCGAACCTTCAGCTCCCTCCACAGATTTTCAATGGGATTAAGGTCTGGAGACTGGCTAGGCCACTCCAGGACCTTAATATGCTTCTTCTTGAGCCACTCCTTTGTTGCCTTGGCTGTGTGTTTTGGGTCATTGTCATGCTGGAATACCCATCCTTGACCCATTTTCAATGCCCTGGCTGAGGGAAGGAGATGCTCACCCAAGATTTGACGATACATGGTCCCGTCCATCGTCCCTTCGATGCGGTGAAGGTGTCCTGTCCCCTTAGCAGAAAAACACCCCCACAGCATAATATGTCCCCCTCCATGTTTGACGGTGGGGATGGTGTTCTTGGGGTCGTAGGCAGCATTCCTCCTCCTCCAAACATGGCGAGTTGAGTTGATGCCAAAGAGCTCAATTTTGGTCTCATCTGACCACAACACTTTCACCCAGTTCTCCTCTGGGTCATTCAGATGTGCATTGGCAAACTGCAGACGGTCCTGTACATGTGCTGTCTTGAGCAAGGGGACCTTGCGGGCTCTGCAAGATCTCAGTCCTTCACGGCGTAGTGTGTTATAGGGTTTTTGAAAAAAAAATTCAGTAAAATTCAGATTCGGCAAAATTCGGCACGTTTTTATTTGGGAAATGCCGAAGTCCAAACTCCCCCACTTTGGGTCCGTGCAATTCGGCATGAGATCCGGAGTTCGGGGAAAAATTCGGCAGAATAAAGCCATTAAAAACACAATCGCGCCTTTCCGTGGCTCCGGGGAGGGCATTTTTTGGGGTAGAGGTCCCAAACTTTCAGCGTAGCTTGAGGGGACCCTTCTTGCAAGAACCCCCAAGCTTTGTAAAGATTGGGTCAGGGGGGGCTGAGATATGGGCCCCGAAAAGGGTCCCCCTCCTTAATGTGCATCTCTGACAATGGGGGTTTGCCATTAGCAGAGCTTGCCGCCCACTCCCGAAGCTCCCAGCCCCAACAAACAGCTGAGCTGAGGGGAGAAAGGGCGGGGCAGGTGCGAAGAAGTTTGCAAACCATGCAAAGCAACACATTTGCAGCTATGCAAACCATGCAAAGCAACACATGTGCAACCATACAAACCATGCAAAGCAACACATTTGCAACCATACAAACCATGCAAAGCAACATGTTTGCAACCACGCAAACCATGCAAAGCAACACGTTTGCAACCATGCAAAGCAACACCTGACACCTGGGAGTTTGCAAACCATGGAAAGGGACAGAGGCAGCTAGCTATGCATAAGGAGCAGGAGGGGGTGGAATTTCCCCTTTTGCATCGGACTCAGGACCAGGCAAATGCATTCTTTAAGTCACAATTTGAAAACCAGTTTTGAGCAAGCATCAAAATAGACCTAACCGATCTTATGAATGAGGGAAAACCTGAGGACACACAACTGAAGCCCCCCCCCCCAAACCAGGGAGAGAGAGACTCAGGGGGCACACACACCCTGTAGAACAGGTTAAAGTCCCCTTTGGCTTCCCCCCCACCCACAGAAACTGCTCCCTCCCCACACACACACAGACTCTGCTTCCCCCCCCCCACACACACACACAGGAGAAAAATTATAGAGAAAAGCCCCAAAATGGGTCTTACTGTGGATGTTTTCTGTTCCATCTTCTTTGCACCTGCCCCGCCCTTGCTCCCCACAGCTCAGCTGTTTGTCAGGGCTGGGAGCTCTGGGCGTGGGCGGCGAGCTCTGCTAATTGCAAACCCCCATTGTCAGAGATGCACATTAAGGGTGGGGAAGAAGACCCAGCTTGGCCACCGATTGGCCGCAGGAGAATGCTGTGTACTAACTGACGGTTATGCTGCTGCGCCGAACCCCGAATGTGCTGAATTTATTCGCCGAACACCCCGAACTCGCTGAATTCGGCTCCCTGTTTTCCTGCCTTTTTTTAGTTCAGTTCCATCCGAACTAAAAACCGCCGAATCAAGGGAAATTCGGCTGTTTTTCAGTTCAGGATGAACCGAATCGACAGCCCTAGTGTGTTACCAACTGTTTTCATGGTGACTATGGTCCCAGCTGCCCTGAGATCATTGACAAGTTCCCCCCGTGTAGTTCTGGGCTGCTTCATCACCGTTCTCATGATCATTGCAACTCCACAAGATGAGATCTTGCATGGAGCCCCAGACCGAGGGAAGTTGATGGTTAGGGTTAGGGTTAGGGTTGTCACCTTCTCACCAAGCTGCTTGGCAATAGTCTTGTAGCCCAGTCCAGCCTTGTGCAGGTCTACAATCTTGTCCCTGACATCCTTGGACAGCTCTTTGGTCTTGGTCATGGTGGCTAGTTTGGAATCTGATGGATTGATTGCTTCTGTCGACAGCAGAACCCTAACCCTAATCTGGCTGGTTGATAGGGGATCAAATACTTATTTCACTCATTATAATGCACATCAATCTCTGACTTTTGTCTTCTGGGTTTCTGGGGGTTTTCCTGTTGTTATTCTGTCTCTCACAGCTACAATAAACCTACCATTAAAATTATGGACTGGTCATTTCTTCGTCAGAGGGCAAACGGGCAAATTTAGCTGGGGATTAAATACTTCCCCCCCACTGTAGATGCAAGAAACACCTTATTGTCACTTTAGATATATTAAAATGTATAACTTTTCATGATGTGCATAAATGGAAAAATTGGGACTATTGGGGACTGGAATGGCCATTGTGTCACGGTATGTAATTACTTTTCTTTAAAAAACAGGAGGTTTGGTCTTGTTCGCAGTTCTCACCCTGGTGATGGATGTTTTTAAGACGGGATATTATTCCAGCTTCTCTCACTGTCTGACAGCCATCAAAATAACCTATCCAGTGGTGCAGGCTGTCTTTGTGATTGTCCAGGTGAGTGTGGATCTCCTCATTGTTCTGCGCGTACAAGGAACAGTCTGTGGGATAACGGTAGTCAACAGAGTTCTGACTGCTCCTTGGCTTCTTAGTGTGGAGCCACACACTAACACACCCAACCTTTTTAACTGAGATGAAGGCTGAGATCAAACTGACGCTGCTCCTTTGGCCTCCTGGGCTGTGCCTGTCCTCATTCTGGGTAGAAGGGCCATGTCTGCTAAGAAAAGATCCAATCAAGTTCTAAGATAACCCCTTTCCCTTTTGTTGGGCCTCAACTAGAGTCGAACTAGATGTGACAGCATCCTCAAGTCGTATTTATTTACGGTCATAGACCATCAAGTAAGACAAGATTAAGTGATGGCATCCTCATGTCTGCCACAGGGATGCTGGCCCCCCGTTTTAAAGTTACTTAAAATGCTTTGAGGGCATGGTCCTGCGGCATGGCGGCTGTTTTGGCACTTGAAAAGGAATGGGGAGAAACAAGAGCACCTCAGCCTGCCAAGCTGCAAGATCAGCCCCTTGCAACAAAGGTACTAGAGCCATTAGTGAAAATCGTCAACCTGACTGAGGGGCCTTTCCCTAGGCCTTTGAAGCAGGCAGTTACTAGACCTCTGCTCAAAAAAAAAAAAACCTTCATTGGCTAGGATGAGTTGGCCAATTATAGGCCAATCTCCAATTTGCTTTTTCTAGGGAAGGTGATAGAGCAGGTGGTAGCAGAGCAGCTCCAGAGTTTCCTGGACGACACATCTGCCCCTGACCCATTTCAATCTGGTTTCAGGCCTGGGTTTGGTACCGAAATTGCTTTAGTTGCACTGGTGGACGGTCTTCATTTAACTTTGGACAAAGGACAATCTTCCCTGTTGATATTGTTGAACAGCTCAGCAGCCTTTGACATAGTTTGTTATGTATGTAGGTAGTTAGGCTGGTAAGCAGGGAAAAACCTAGGAGCTTGAGTCCCTGACGAAGGCTCCTAAACCTGCACATGCCATTGGCCCTAAGCCGGCACGCGCCATTGGCGACCCCGGGGTTGTTCCCCCCCCTATCACAGATCAGTTCTGTTCATCAATAAATGCGTTGTTGTTGGAACTCCATCTCTACCTCATGTGTCTTAACACATGTGCGGACTTAACATAGTTTATTACTTCATTCTTATTCACTGGCTTGAATATGGAGTTGGTATTAAGGGTATAGACCTTTGGTGGTTTTACTCTTTTCTGTCTGACCAGACACAGAATCTCCACCGGAGGTGCAGAGTCAACTGGGTGGAATTTACCTTGTGGAGTGCCACAGGGTTCTA
This sequence comes from Euleptes europaea, assembly GCF_029931775.1. Classification (NCBI taxonomy): domain Eukaryota; kingdom Metazoa; phylum Chordata; class Lepidosauria; order Squamata; family Sphaerodactylidae; genus Euleptes; species Euleptes europaea. The sequence goes on along the minus strand of NC_079312.1, from coordinate 128,822,383 downwards.
TTCTCTCATTAGGGTTGCCAACCTCCAGGTACTAGCTGGAGATCTCCTGCTATTACAACTGATCTCCAGCCGATAGAAATCAGTTCACCTGGAGAAAATGGCTGCTTTGGCAATTGGACTCTATGACATTGAAGTCCCTCCCCTCCCCAAACCATGCCCTCCCCAGGCTCCACCCCCAAAAAAAACTCCCACCGGTGGTGAGGAGGGACCTGGCAACCCTATCTCTCATTCATGCTTTTTAGTATATGTGTGAGGCTGCTGAATGAGATTGTCCAGAGCTTTGTGGATTGGGCTCCCTGAGGTGAAGCCCCCACCCCTTGAAGATCTTCAGGAAGTTCTGCTAGGCCTGCCTGTTTGCCAGGGCTTTTGAGGAATTTTGAATGGCAGGCAACTTTTAAGAAGGAGGGGGAGATTTGAGGTTTGCTGTTGTGTTTTTGGTTTTAGCTGGGAATGTTTCAACTATTCTTGTAAGCCACCTTGGACCATGAGAAAATGTGGGACATAATAAATAAATAAATGTCTTGAAACATCTGAATTCTCTCCTTCCAAAGATAGTTGAATGTTTAAAAAAATCAGAAACATTTATGACAACCTCACTAGGTTTTTCATCATTTATTAAGTGTATTCCTAAATTTTCACATCATCTTTATGGGTATTTTAATCTCTGGTGCCTCTGAAAACTACCTCTTTAAAATGTGTACTAGGTTTTGTGTTGGAAGTGAAGAACTTTGCGCGGTCTCTTAGTCTCAGACTTCAGAGGGTGACTATAGAGAGTCAGAGGGATAGATAGGCCATGACCCTGAGGATCCTTTCTTTCTACTGCTCTGATGCAACCACTTTGATGTGTAGATTGCTACTCTCAGGGAATCTTCCTTCCGGCTGACATCTTCTCTCACACTCTCTTCTCCATCTTGGCATCATGAGAGCAGGACATGCCTCTTGCATCTTCATCCATCATATTTAGTTAGACTAGATTAGACTCCTGTGTCTACTCTATCCTGTCTAAAATGGAGTTCCTTACAATAAAGGACTCATATTAGTTCTCAAGATAAACACATGCACACCAGGTAAATTCCACTGTGTCATGTGCATTGAGCACCCTGCTAATTTAATATTCTGTCAATCTGGTATAAAGATTTGCTGCAGTGGAAAACTGGTTTTTGTTTTTTTACCTGCTGTACAATAAACATTTTGGGGGAAATTTCACCCAATTCTGTTCTACAATAAGGGTTTTAGATGTGACATCTGGAAACAGAGCTACTCCTGGATGAAAATTTCCTCTGTAGAAATTGTATGGGAGATGCAAAATGTCTCTTAGGAAGACCTGCCAGGCTTTTGAGCCTTGGTGGAAGCTTTGGAAGCCTGCAAACATGCCCCAGTTGAAGGAGAATAAATATTTCCAGCTATGGATGAAAGAGTGGAAATCTATAATAGTAAAAATAGATAATAGCCTCAAAATTTATTATGTATTGCCTTTCTTTTGCTTTCCTTCCATTCATTCATTTCACATGCTTCATGAAAAGCATCAAAAGTCATTTTTAATATATTTGTTTCTAAAGTTATTTTATTGATATAAAAATGCATAGTTTTACAGAATCCAAAAAAAAATTATTTCCAGTGGTCAGTAAGCAATATCTAGTTCCTTATAAATCTCTGATTATTCTTTCCTTCCCTCTTATAATATAATATAATACAATGTTGTTGTTTTCCCTCTAGACTTACTTTCTCTGGGTTTCTGCCAAAGATTGTGTACACGTGCACCTGGACGTTACCAGGTGAGTCCCCTGAACCACTAGGCAATTCCCTCTGTATTTTTTTCACCATTTTGCCTGACTTTGTGAACTAAGGAGAACCCAGCTCCACCTCTCAGTCTATGATCTGCTGCAACATCAGCAATACTGAAATACAATCATTAGAATACTGGAAGATGACATTATAAGAAATCACTACTGCCTTTCCTTCTTCACGTAAAGTATTTTAATTTTCCCTTCTCCTCATCCACACTTTCATTATTTTTAGTTCAGTTTATGTAACAAATAAGACAATGCAAAAGCTGGTGTGGTGAGGCGGAGTATTCTAGGATCTGGGGGACCCAAGGTTTAGAGCCCCTCTCTGCCAAGGAAGCTCATTGGGTAACCCTGGGGTAGCTGTTTAAAAAATATATATATATTGTGTTTTTTAGGACTCTGAAGACATGGCATAGAAATATTCTAAATTAAATTTACTCACTCTCAGCCTTACCTACTTCACAGGGTTGTTGTGAGGCTAAAAGGGGGGAGGTCACCATATATGCCATTATGAGCTTCATGGAGTTGGGCTAGGGTAAAAATCAAATAAAAGATAAGTCATTCACCAAAAAAAAAAAAAAGTGTGTATCTGCTGAGATCTGCTGAGTATCTGGAGTCGGTTCTAAAAAGGAAGAGCATTACATTAAGATGCATTATATTAAAGATTATCCCTTATTCCAGAATATTAAATCCATAATTACATATGCTTGTGAATAAAGCTAGTTTAGAAGATGATCTGCTAAACACAGGCTTTTACTAGATTTATGATGGTAGATTCCCTCCTTCCACCCTCATTCCCTGCCTGTCACCAGTTTTTAAAATGTGCTGATTGGCCTTTTTCTGCCTCATGGAAATAATAAGTACTTATTATTTATATAGGCATGGATACTAAAATTTTCCACGTGCTGGAGGGCTATTTTTATCTATTTCTCCTTCCTACTGCAGCCTCACCTGCACATTGTTCCAAGAGATCCATGACCTCTTAGGGGCACGGTAGGTCACAGCAGAAGAGGAATCAGTCAAAGTTGTCCTTCTCTCTTCTACTTGCAGAAATGCCTTCTGCAAACAGAAAATCTAGGTCAGATCTAAGCCACAATGCTTTATCTTTATATTCAGAGATCTTCACGTTGTTTCAGTCATCCTGTAAAACAGCTTTGTGAGGTTAACCAATATAGTTGCTTTGTGATCCCAAGGGTGTGGTTTGTAATCCTGGAATTCGACTTTGTCTTAATGTCACTGTTTTCCTTTCTCTTCTACAGATGTGGCTTGATGGTCACCCTGACCACCAATTTAGCAGTGTGGATGTCGGCAGTAACAGATGAGTCGGTGCATAAAGCACAATTAAAGAATCCAAATGGCACACACAGAATGTGTAAGTGGCACGTGAAAGGGAATCGGTTTAGAATTATGTTACTTAAAAACAAATACGAAAGGATTCTCAGGAGCCAAGTTTATGGAAGTTTGCTTATACTAAAGTTTCGTTTGCTCAAGAACTCATTTCAGTGAGGTTGAAATTCTGAATCAACCCCTTGTCCTTCCTTATCCCTTGAAGATTTTTACAGATGGGAAAAGCCCATTTTTCCTGCCTCGGTCTAATTGTAAACTGAGCAGTGTGCATTGCTACATTTCTCAGCTGTGTGCTTTTATGGTAGCACTGTGATTAGGTAATATACACACTGGTTTTCTGGCAGTAGCTGTTGCTATGTTCTTCTAAAACTGAAGGAAGTAGGCCCAGTGACAAGCAGGAATAAGCACTATTTTATTCACTGATTATACCAATCTGAGTATTACCCTGGATTTTCAAATTAGTTTGTGTAAACAAATAGGCCTTTTATGCATGGCTGTTTCCCTGACAGTCACCCCTCCTGACTACTTCAGGGCTTTGATTTGATTATGCATGCATTTTCCAACAGTCAGAGGTAACCTCTCTCTCCCCGCATGTTTTCCCCGCATTTTCTAGATGCAGGGAGAGCGCACTGACCTCTGAAGCTCGGGAAATGCATGCATATTCAAAACAAAGGCCAGAAGTAGTGGGGGGGGTGACCACGAGGGAAACAGCCACGCATAAAAGGCCCTAATTAAATACAGAGCTGTCTCAGAGGTGGCCCACCAACTTAAAAATGTCTGCACAGCTGTTCCATGTCCATGCGTACACATGATCAGGATTGTACTTCGAAAGAGTTCAGAAATGGTCTTCATCCTCCTGCTTTTGAAATCTGTCCCCTTTCTGTTTTTTCTTAGCCTGGGGAGGACTAAAATACCAGTTATTTAAGCACTGGATTTACTCTGACCTTAGGAAAAGAAACCCTTCTAACAAAGGATCTCCTGTCCTGTATCTCTGTTTCCTTTGTAGTGAAGAGTTAGAGAAGAGAGTGCATGAGAGTCTGCGGATCTAGCCCCTTCCAATATTTCCCTGGGACAATAACAGCCAAAGAATCCCTAAATTATCCCCACCACCCTGAAAAGCCTTAAAAGACAGAAAGGTATCAGAGTACAGAGATGATTCAGAAGAGCAGCTCTCATTTCAACCCCATTCAAAAATTTGTGATTATGCTTCTTATCAAGATAGCTCTTTTGTAAAGAAATGTTCAGGTAGCCAAAACTCTAACATTTTCCTCTTTCCCCCACTGCAGTTGAGATAAGGAGCAGCCCCACAGAGAGCTGTAGCTGTGACGGAAAACTCTGCAGCGTCTTCTATGACGGCTACTTTTGGATGTATCCCTTCAATATTGAGTACAGCCTCTTTGCTTCTGCCATGGTCTATGTTATGTGGAAGAATGTCGGCCGCCTCATAGACCACCACGAGAACCCTATGTATCACCTGAAGTTCAAGCTTTTCAAAAAGACTTTCTTTCTGGGCGCCATCTTGGGGCTCTTGATATTAGTGACTGGGATAGGGGTCCTGATTGTATATGAAATACAGGTAAATAAAAATAACCCTGTTGAGAAAAAGGAGCAGGCGCTCATGATGTACTACATCTTCAACATTGTTTGCCTGGGCCTGACGTCCCTTGCCTCCATCGGGGGCTCCATAGTTTACAGGTTTGACAAGAGAGATATGGACCGTCACAAGAACCCAACTAGAACCTTGGATGTGGCTCTTTTGATGGGCGCAGCCCTGGGACAATATGCTATTTCCTATTACTCTATTGTGGCCATAGTGGCCAGCATGTCAAGGGATACTATCAGTGCCCTCAACTTGAGCTATTCCTTGCTGATGATTGCCCAGCATACTTTCCAGAACATCTTTATCATAGAAGGCCTCCATCGGGAGCCCCCAGAAGAGGAAAACAAAATGGACCCTCAGCAGAAGGATGTCTATGGGCTCACCTTTGTCAATATGAATGCGGTATCCCTTCGTGTCCCTGACAGTGGAAGCGCCTTGCCGTCTGCCACACCTCCAACCTTAGCAATTCAAGGACCTTCTGAAGTGATACAGTCCATAAAGGTTTCCAAGAAAATGAACTGGAGGAGGACATTCTTGAAAGAGGTCTCGTCATTCCTGCTGCTGTGTAATGTAATTGTAAGTACGTCACGCACGTGGCATCTTCTTTAAGGCCATTGGATCATTCAGCCACAGGCAGGTTACAGAGATGATTTGTATTCCTTTTTTAAATACCTAGCAGCAAAGCATGAAGTGCCATTTCCAGGCCCTTGTTAAGGGAGGAAAGTATATATAAGGCTTTATTTATCTCCAGAGCTTACTCCAGAGATGCTATTGAACTAAAATATTATCACATCCCAGGATGTGTTGACTTCAGTGGAATCTTTCCCATTGTGCATGGAGCCTCACTTTCCTATTATTTCCAATGAAGTATTTCAGCACTTCATAAACATTTACTCCCCGCAAGAGGATGGACACAGGATGTACTTAGGGCTGAATAAATGTACATGCTGCGTTTTGAAAAGGAGGAGATGAGAAGAGGGTAAGCCAGCCCACCAATTCAGTGTTCAGTGTACTGACTAGTACATCTCTCCAATATAGACGAAGAAGAAGAGTTGGTTTTTATATGCTGACTTTCTCTACCACTTAAAGGAGAACCAAACTGGCTTACAATCACCTTCCCTTCCCCTCCCCACAACAGACACCCTGTGATGTAGGTGGGACAGAGAGAGTGTGACTAGCCCAAGGTCACCCAGCTGGCTTCATGTGTAGCAGTGGGGAAACCAACCCGGTTCACCAGATTAGCCTCTGCCACTCATGTGGAGGAGTGGGGAATCAAACTCGGTTCTCTAGATCAGACTTCACCTCTCCAAACCACCGCTCTTAACCACTACACCACGTTGTACACACAACATGTTGGTGTACAGGGGCAACGTGTGCAGAGGGAGAGTACAAGTGTGCTGGCCTTCACCTTGCTTGTGACAAGCATGCTGACCCCACCCTCTCTGAGGCACATCTGGACATAGTACCCATGTCTGTAGAAATTATACCCATTTTGGTGAAGAACAATTGGGATGATGCATTTCTGATCATAGGGACAAAACCTACATGAGTCCCGCTTGTACTTACGTAGGCTCTGTGCCCGGGTTTGGGTGAATGTGCATAAAATGGGGTGGATCTAGCGTGTTCAGTCATGAGCGGGGTGGTGGGTCCAGTGTGCCCTCACGTTATTTGTGTTGCCCTGTAGACCAATGTGTCCTATGGTATAGGGCTGACACTGTAAAGGTGAGGAGGAAGCCGAATTTGAACCATAGAAGAAAAATGTACACTAAGACCTGATTTGCACATATGTTCCAATGCACTCTAGCATAAGCTGCTTTAGACACTTCGAGCCTCGGAGGATATAGTTGGGGATTTTTTTTTTTTTAAGCATAAGGAAAAATGTTCAAACATTATGGGTCAGAGGTTGCCCTTCTAGGTTGCTTCCACGTGGGGACTTTTCCCTGTGTGGGCAGCTGAAAGGACATTGAAACTGAAATTGAAAAAAACCTTTAATGGCATAAGTAATATTACAATTGTTACAAAGGTACATAAAATATGCAGTCATTAAGATAAAAACATAGGCCAGTAAATTCCAAAAGTAGAAATTACAAACTTTGGGCTTTTTGAACTTTCATCACATCCACTAGAAAATTGGCAACATCTAAGGTAACCTCCGGATAGGAATCGTTTAATAAAAATTGACATTTTGCTTGGGTAGATAGGTGATATTTGGAAAGAAGCCAATTTTTTAACCATTTCCCACGGGTGTTTCATATAAGGGGCAGACATTATTTGCACACAATTGTACCCCATGCTTTCCTCATCGTTTCCTACTTGCTGAGTTTGGTTCTTTTTTGTCTTCCCCCCACCCCCAAACAGCTCTGGATCATGCCAGCGTTTGGAGCCCGGCCACAGTTTGATAATGAGCGGGAGCTCAAATTCTATGGCTACCCTATGTGGGCCGCCATCGTGGACATCTGCCTGCCCTTTGGCATCTTCTACAGGATGCATGCAGTGGCCAGCCTACTGGAGGTCTACATCATGTCTTAACAGGAAGATGAAGAATTTCCTGTGTGAACCCACATTTCTCTCATCTCCCAGGACTGAAAACCTGAATAACTACACTGAGGGGATTGAGGTTTACTGGGGTGTTCGACCTTGGTGATTAGTGGGCATTACTCCATAATACTCATGACAAAAAAAGAAAAGATTATTTTGGGGCTGTTGCTTGTTTGTTTCTGTATTTTTGTTCCATGACCCCTTCATCCATCTAATAAGGGGTCTTCAATTCCAGTGACTTTTCTTGGAAATGTCGATGTGAACCCTGACTTATTCTTTATCACTTTAAGGGTCCCTTTGACTTCAGTTAAACAGTCTGGGGTAGTTAGTTCAACTTGAAAGAAGAACTGAGTAAATGGTGAAGACCATTGAAACAACTGTGGAATCCACTACACCACTGTAGTCTAGATGGCTTCACATGTTTGTGTTCTGTTTCTTCAACCCATCACCTAATGAAGATCAGAATCCAGTGATTCACAAAGGTCCCAGCAGTATGATCCTCCTGGGTGTACACGTGCTAAGTATGAACTTGAAGTCTCACAGATTTCAGTAGAACTCAGTTCCTGTCCTGAATTGGGGCCCATAGACTGTGAAGGCCAATAGATAATTGTTATCAGGAGAATATTAAGATATATTTTTAGAAGTAGCTTGATAATTTTTTTAATGAGTCTATTTTTTATAAAAATTATTTATTGATTTTCATTGTGACAATCAAAAATGACTCAAAGGACCATAATGCAGACACCAATGAACTCAGCACAATGGCAGTGCTCAAATTGCAGCTGAGATTGAGGACATTGCCACCTTATGTGAGGGCACTTATACCTCAGAAGTTGTGTGGGGACAGCTTTCTCCTGAACCCTTCAAACACTACTGAAGGATCTTTTTATAACAATGTGCGAGGTTCTGCAACTACATTATCGTCTCTCGTCTAATTGTAGAGTTAGCACTACAGCCATAGCCAAAAGGCCTAACTGTTCTTCTCAAAGCCTTCCCTTGTGTATTCACAGACACACACACATACAATACTTTTTGGCTAATACAAAACTTGGGATAAGGTAACTTGCAATTGTAATTACTCGAGAGACTCTGCATTATTAGCTAGGATCATCTGGTTACATGTCTCATTAATGCTATGCAAGGGGTAGGCCAAAGATGGAAGGTTGGGTGTTTTGCTCGTTTAAGGTATCTGGTCTTTTGGGCTAGTCCACCCAAGTGATTTTTGGATGACTGTCAACCTGTAGGTATTTAAGCTAGAAACCTGTGCAGCTGTAGATAAAATTTATGCTATGACAAGATTTAATGAAGTTCCAAGGATGGAAACTACAGCTGCAAATTTAAGATGGAAGATTAAATGGATGGAATCATCCAGTTCCACTCCAAAAAAATATTTTGTGAATCTAGATTTCCTGGGTGTCTGCCAAATTTCTGCTACTTGTTCTGGTATCAGTTTTGAAGGTCCCAGTTCCAGCAACAAACATAGCAAAATCTGAATGGTTCTTTCAGCATACAGTGGAATCAGGGGGCTTCATCGACCCTGTAAGCTTCTGCACATGGTATGGCAGAATGGCAACTTTGGATTATGTCAATGTAGGAAGTCTCTGCCCAGGGGCTAGTCTTGGTGTACCCTCCCAAACCCATGAAAAGACTTACTGGATTCCATTGTCCCTAGCGCATTCTCTGACCAGAACCACAAGTTGACTGCCAAGCTCATTCTGGGGTGATATCCAATGGCATCTCCAGTGAAGAGAGACCAAGAAGCATTTAAAGAACTGGAAGAGCTTGGTGGGGGCTATGTTTAAGTCACAGGGAGAACTGACTGAAATTCTACAGGCTGTGTTATGTAAGAAGTGAATGTTAGTGATCCATACCCCTACCCCTCTTACTGGATGTCTTTCTTATGAAATTGTGAATACAATGGAAAGAAATGTCACTTTGTTGTTTAGAAAATCCCAAGAGCGGGAGAACGATGGGTTTGCAAAACTGTTTCCCATAGTAGCTCCTTGAGCATCTCAAATGAAAGAATAAAAAAAAATCATGGCACTTCATCCTGCCGGTTTTTGTTCTCTTCTATTGAAATTCATAACACTTGTTTCATAGCCTGGTTGACGATTTACTCACTGGCACAATTCTAAGCCTCTAAGAAAATCAGCTGTGTGATCAGGACTGAGTTGGTGTAGTATCGGTGATTCAATCACAACACTAGAACCAGCGCAGCACAACGGCGAGAGTGTTCGGTGTGAATGAAGGAACTCCACGGAGAGGAGACTTTTAATATTTGCCAGGTCTTTACTAGTCAGTGACTTAGTAAGAATGCACTTGTGTAAGCTGTTTGATCTGTATGGTCAATAAAGGGTCAGTAGTAGTAAATTGTGATTTGGGGTGTCACTTTCAGTAGGAGATGCAGTGTATCACTGGAAATCTAAAGTAGTAAAAACTGTGTGTCACTTAGGACTCATGACAGCCCTACAGGGTTGCCAACCTCCAGGTGGTAGCTGGAGATCTCCCACTATTACAACTGATCTCCAGCCAATAGAGATCAGTTCACCTGGAGAAAATGGCCATTTTGGCAACTGGACTCTATGGCATTGAAGTCCCTCTCCAAACCCCACCTTCTTCAGGCTCCACCCCCAAAATCTTCAGGTATTTCCCAACATGGAGCTGGCAACCCTACCTATGAATTAATGACTTCCAAAACATCTTATCTTGAACAGCCTTGCTCCAGTCTTGCAAACTGAGGGCTGTGGCTTCCTTGATTGAGCAACCCAATGACACTAATAGTGTTCAAGCTTTTGAGTTCCCCAGAACTCTTCATCAGGTCCAATGATTTAAAAAAGCCCCACAAATAAATTAAAAAATAACTAAGAGGAAAATAGCTGCTTTTAAACAAATTTCATAGCATAAGAAGACTCAGGTTTCAGGTTGCTGCTGGCCAGGAGCCATAAAAACAAGAGCAATAGTGACTAAGAGCAGTGGTTTGGAGCGGTGGAGTCTGATCTTCTTCTTAGCAGGTCTACTCAGAATCCTACTGAAATTGCTTCAGTGGGGCTTCTTACTCTCATGAAATTCTTAGGATTCTATTGTAAATGTGTGAATAAAGCCACCCTGACCCTTTGAAGTTGTCAGTTGTTGAGTGTAGCTGATGCAGGAATTGCTTGTAACAATATAGATGAAGTAGGCAATAGCCTCAGGCACTATGCTTTACGAGGTGCCAAGTTAGACTGAGCTGTTTGTGTTGTCTCTAATAAATGAACGCTCATTCTAGTCTTTTAATTTTTCTGAGCAGTAAATGTGGAGTGGTAAAGTCCATCAGGCCTAGACATTCTTGGGGAGAATGGATTTATATTTTTCTGAAGACTCCCCGCCCCCCATTTTTCTCACAGAAAATTTGGGGGAGCGCTGGAAAAAAACTTCTATGAAGTACTTTCTTTTTTAGAATGAGTAAAAAGTTTATTAAGCAAGGTTTTTCAAACTCAAAGTGTGTAGCATGAAGAAGTCAGGACTTTTTTCCCATGGAAAAACTGGGAAATTTGGGGGCGTACTGGGGGGAAAAACTCCTATGAAATAGTTTCTCCTTCTGAGTGAGTAAAACCTTATCTTATAAAGCATTTCACTTATTCTAAATATACAGCATGAAATATCGTAAGAACTTTTTCAATTTTTCCAGTGGAATCAGGCAGTTTTTCCGAAGGAAGCATTGGGAAATTTTGAGGAGCACTGGAAAAACTCTTATATTGTAGATAAATGCAACGTTTTCAAGAGCTTATTTGTTTGTTTCAATATAGGTAATTTAGGCAACAGTTTATATTAGAATGTGTTTAATGATAATACGTTAATAAAAAGTGCATACTTATTTTCAATGTTTTAAAGTTTAGTTTAATGTCGAAACATGTCAGGAGTGCTATCTGCTGTGACTCTATGAGAGAGTTCCAAATAATGTACTTCCTTTTGTTTACTACACAATTTGTTTTCTACCTTTACCTTTTATTTTTTCCTACTTCTCAGAGGTCAAAAATTAAAGATACATGTGCTATGGTAGCATAGGAGCAGCAGTTTGCAGCTCCCAAGTATTTGGTATACTTGGAAATTTTCTTATAGAAAATGAAGATATTTATACTTTTAAATTCCAAATCATAAAATGTTATTTGCTTTGCTGTTAAATGAATAAAATAAGTGTATGTTTGATAGGTAAATAAATATCGCATACATTTAAATTGTCTTCAACATTTCCATTTAAACAAAACACTATATTTTCCTGTGGCTTCAAAAATGCCAGAAATTATACATCTCTGCAGATGAGTAAGCAGGAATTGCCTGTCAGAGGTTCAAAGTTATACTATTAGCTAACTGTTGAGGACCAGCTCTATATGGCTCTATATGGAACTCAGAGCCAATTCCAGGTTTTGCTGCATCCTGAGCCAAGATGTCCACCACTAGGTAAGCATGATATCTCTGGCAGCATCTCATTCTCCTCCACTCTTATTTTCTTCCCCACCCATGACAACAACACATACACACCCTTCCAGTAAGGCTAAACGGAGCCAGAGAGTTGCTGCTCTGCTTCAAGTTTCATGGGCCCTTGGGACACTCCTATTTCCTTCATGGAAGAAATGGAGCCTTACGTCTTCTGTTTCCAAACTTTCCTCAAGAAGGCTTGCAGTAGCATCAGGTGGCACATTCCATTCCCTCTTCCAGGCACTCTTCTCAGAATCAAATGATGGACCACCCTCGAGATTCCTGTGGCGTGAGCAGACCGTCTGAGGTCATCTTTCCTAGTGGGGAATGATAGATCAAGTGTCTCTGATCCATGCCTCTGGTCCTGATTGGCATCATCATTGGACTGGGGGGAAGGAAGTGGATTCGGCCAGCATTATGACCTGAAAACTGGCAGACAGGGATAGGCAGGATTCAACACAAATAACAGGTTTCAGAACTTGAGGAGACTGGGAACCACAAGGGAAGGAACAACACAACAGGCTGGTTCATTAGTATAAGCACAGGCCCACCCAAAGCATTCTGAACACAAACTTTTAGTCAGTCGGCAAGTATCTGTAATGTTCACCACTCTCAATTTCTAATGAGGAGAGAGATAGGCAATCACCCTATGTGCACAGGGCTAAGGGATATTGGAAACCCTTACGCTGCAAAACCAAAAACTTTAACCATGACTAAACAACATCATAAATGAACCCTTCCCTTGATTCCAATAATGGCTTCGGCAGGGGTTCATTTGTGATTTTGTTTGTTGAGTGCTGAATAATTGCTAATTGCTTCATCAGATGCATGGCTTCATGGATCTGATGAAATCAGCTCTGGCTCATTCAGAGCTCACAACATGTCACAATTTTTTTTTAATCTTTATAGTGTCAGAACACTGCCTTGGCTGCCACAGACTGCTACCTTTTTGGATAGAAACGATTATTCTCAGTGAATATGTAAGCAATTTAGCAGCAATGGTTTTAACTTGTTCTACATAGAGTGGACCCAGGGAATATCCACAACAAATGTGGCTCAGTGGTAAAGCATGTGGTTTATACAAATGGTTCAATGTCAAGTAGCAGGGTACTGAGGAAGGGCTTTCCCTGACTGAGAGCACAGAGATCCACAGAAGACAGAACAGGCAATATTGTGCTCTGATCCATAGCTAGCAATGTTATGGTGAGAGGGGTGTTTGTGTACACTGAGTGGGGGGTGGTAGGGTTGACAACCTCCAGGTAGTGGCTGGAGATCTCCCCCTCTTACAACTGATCTCCAGGCAACAGAGATCCGTTCCCCTGGAGAAAATGGCCGCTTTGGGAAATTGGACTCTATGGCATTGAAGTCGTTCCCCTCTCCATACCCTGCCTTCATACCCTGCCTGGCTCCACCCCCAAAATCTCCAGGTATTTCCCAACCCAGAGCTGGCAACCCTAGGTAGAGTTGCCAGGTCCTCATCACCCCACACCCTGAGATGCATTGGATGAGACCTGGTGATAACACATGAATATATGTCACTTGTGATCATCTTTCAGGGGTAGTTGCAGGGCATGAGACTGCAGGGTGGGAATAAAAACTGTGTTTGGAAAGCTGGGGATGGGGGAGATAGCAATTAACACTGCCTTAATTACTAAAATGGGAGAATCCTAAGTTACATCTGCCTGCAAATCACTTTCTCCAGCCTAGAAAATACCCCTATGACCAGGTGGGTAGGCATGATGAGTTACTATTTAGTGGTGTATCAGTAGGGTTGCCAACTTCCAGATAGTAGCTGGAGATCTAATTCTAATCCTAATATTATTGTTAATATTTATTGATCTCTTTAACATTTATATTTTTCAAGGGGAAAAAATTAATAGTTAATGATATCATATAAAGGAAAGGAAAAAGAAGAAAAAGAAATAAGAATAAAATAAAAAAGAAAAGAAATAGTAAATCTCACTAGTAATAAATGGATTAGCATAATAAAAAGCATTTGATTAAGTCCATTAAAATTAATTATTTTGTAAGTCCTCCATTTCTCCCTAACACTCATTTAATACATATTATTTTTCTAGTAAATTGATATCATGTATAATTCTATTTCCATTATAACCAATCCTTTTAATCAGTTCCTTTTCAATCTTAGCCAGAAAAGACACTAGACTCTTTTAAATTAGTCCCTTTATCCGGAATTTCCAGCATTTCTTTCTTTCCCACAGTAGTAGTAATCGTCGAAGAGCATCCTTGGAAATTGGTGGCAAAGTCTCTTCTGCAGATAGATAATTTCCATAGTAAATCCATGTTGCATTGTCTTCCACCCCAATTCCAAGAAAAGTATCCTGACAGCCCCAGTCTCTCCACTCATTAAATCCTCCAAGCAGGTGTTGAAAAGTTCATCAAGCAGATTAAGGGGGTGGAAGTCAAAATCACTCACGTTCAAATCCATTGTTGTCAGATGAGCTATTGCAGAATATTTATTGTAATCCTTCGTTTCCTTTGCAGGGTTCTTCTGTTCTTCATCTCTCTTGTCAGCTAGAGGGCCCTCTAGTATCTCCTCTGATCTCATTGTGATCATTTGGGTTTTTATGTCTTTAAGTTCATCTGAAATAGTGTCCACTTTTTGATTAATAGATTGAAATGAAGTGCTCATCAAAGCAGAAAGTTGTTCCATCTTTGTAATCAGATGTTCTATGATTACAGCTTCTAAAAGTTTCTATTAAAGCTCAGTATAAAAAGGTGCTGCAGGAATCTGAGTCATAGACCTTCCGTCTTCTTTGTAGTCAGAAACTTGGGAAATATTTGCCAGTTACACACTGATGCCACACTTCAAATTCCAAGTTCTCTGGCTCTCTCGCGATGATAGATTGTTTCGGGGAAGGACGTGGCAGGAAGTCTTGTTTAGTTAGAAAGACTGCTCTTCGGAGTGGGAGGGGTTTCCACTCTTCCCTCCCCTTTGTACGTAGTAATTCCTGATTGGCAACTGAAGCGTCTTTCAAAGATCTTAGTTGTTATGTCTTCCCACTGATCAAATTGATAAGATTCCTGCCAGGCTATCAGATATTTTCTTGTTTTTAAAAAGTCATTTAAACATTGAGTGGGGAGATACGGATTCAACTGATATATTTAGTAATCTCCTGGGACTTCCAAATCCAGGTAAAACAAAGGAGTTCTTTTAAACTTAATCAGATTTTAGGAGAATAGGTATTCTTGCTTCTGTATAGTTGTTAGCTGGTAATAGGGGAGAGCGAAGCTTAAATTCCAAAGATTCCAAAGAGATGTCTACGGCGATTTATTGCTCCTCAAGCTGGCAGGGCTGCTACTGAGTCTCCAAGGTTGTAAATCTCAGAGTTCAGGAGCCAAACCTCTCTTCATCGGCTGCAGGAGATTTCCTGATACCCGTTCCACTATTTAGGAATCGGGAGGGGCACGTTAACACCCCTATTTAAGACGTTTCTTGGTTCCCCCTCCGGGAGTCCCCGGGGAGACGAGTGCTTCGCTCAGCAGCCTAGAGGAAGTCAGGAAATGCTCCATCCTAAGAGCCCAGACATTGTTATTAGAAGAGGTGAGCTTGTCCACAAGCAACGCCGACGCAGCTTGAGCCATTTCACTTTCAGCTCCCTGCCATTCGACCTCTGTATCGCTCTTCTCCTCCTCCACTGACGCACTGCTCTCACTGCTCAGGCTTATCTCGTCCTCAGCTCCATCTGGCTCCACGGAAGACATTCACTTGCGCTCTGTTTGCTCAGCCCACGTTCCATGTATCAACCACGTTCAGAACCTCCTGGGTGTAGCGCAGCGGCAGCGGGCTGGGCCCATAACCCTGATGGGGTTTGTTAGTTTTGTTAGCCACCCAATCCAAATGAATACAGCGGAGTCCAGCACAGTTTAAAATAGTGCTATTTATTATACAGTGAATCAAAGTGCTTCGCCAGTATCTCTCTCCATACACCCAACACCTTTGTACAGGTATCATACAGTTATATACAATACTGACCCAGTCTATCTACCAATCCACTGATAGCTGCCCAGCTCCCAGGTAAAACCTGTTCTGTCCAGTTTTCCTGCAGGGTCATGATGAGCTGGCATTAGTCATTACTTTGTCATGTGATCTCAGCTGTCAACTACCTGTCTCCTAGATCACCACAATCTGCTTACTTTCTAGTCTAAAATGCCAGCAATATTCCCCATAAGCTATAATGGAGCTGAATTTTTTCAGGATTCCTGGGGAGGGTGGGGATTGAAAAAACCATGCCAGTTTGGGTATTCAGAAAAATTCAGGGATCCCAAAATTTTTCTAGTCCAATATACTTGAACCCCAATTTTCCTGATTTTTTTTTTTTTGCATACCCCATTGCCAATTGGAAACCATCCTGTTTCTCCATATTCTGTCCTAATGGTAGTCTCTTCTCCAGAGTACAGGTTGCGCATCAAGACAAACAGATGCTGTGGCACATCCATTTCCTTTAAAACCAGCAATAGCTTTTCATGTTCCACACCGTCAAAAGCTTTGCTATAGTCTATGAAACACAAGCTGGTTTTCTTCTGAAATTATTTTATACGCTCTAGTAACCAAAGTAAATTTGCAATATGATCTCTAGTGCCTCTTCCTTTTCTGAACCTGGCTTGAACATTTGCCATTTCTCATTTGATGTATAGTTCTGTCTTTGTTGTAAGATTTTGAGCATCACTTTACTCATATGATAAATTAATGCAATCGTCCAATAATCGTGCTTCAGTCTTTGGCATCTCCTTTTTTGCCCCCAAATATCCCACCCCAAAAAGTTGCAGGCCTGATTGAGCTAGATGGACAATGGTTAGGTGCATTATGGTTGCCAGCTCCGAGTTAGAAATACCTGGAGATTTTGGGGGTGGAGCCTGAGGAGGGCAGGGTTAGGGAACAGGTAGGACTTCAATGGGGTATAATGCCATAGAGTCCACCTTCCAAAGCAGCCATTTTCTCCAGGGGAGCTGATCTTTGTTGCCTGGAGATCAATTGTAATTCCATGAGATGTCGAGCCACCTCCTGGAAGTTGGCAGCCCTAAGATGCATGTGTTCATGCATCGCTATATTCTGGACTGTTCATAGGTTTCATGGTTCCAATCTATTTCATGAAGTAGTTGGAAGACTAACAGTACCATCCTAAACAGAATAGAAGCCAGAAAACTCAGAAGGGTATAGCTCTCCTTAGGATTGCACTGGCAATTGCAATTCATACAGATAAGGTTGCCAGCTCCAGGTTAGGAAATAACTGGAGATTTTGGGGGTGGAGCCTGAGGAGGGTGGGGTTTGGGGAGGGGAGGAACTTCAATTCCATAGAGTCCAATTGCTGAAGCAGCCATTTTCTCCAAGAGAACTGATCTCTATTGGCTGGAGATCAGTTGTAATAGCAGGAGATCTCCAGCTGGTACCTGGAGGTTGCCAACCCTACATATAGATGAGGGTAAAACATTTTACAGAATAGTCTAACAATTAGCCTTTAAAGCCTGTGGTAAAGTTCACAAAAACACATCAATTGATTAGTTTCACTAGAACCTCACCCTTCCTGTCCCTGGCCAAGTTAAGCTACCCCGCCCTCCTGAAGAATGAAGCAAGCGTCAATATTAATGCATTTTACAAATAGGTTTCAAGATCAAAGCGCACGCATGCCAAAGTGCAGAGGGAGATGGGAGGGTGGCGTTTTGCTTAGGAAGGAATGCTGGAGCCAAGGTGTCAACCACCGGGCTATCTTAGAAGCTTCAGGTCACAACCTTCCTCCAGCCCTCACAGTCATTCTCTTCATAACTTTCTGTCTGGGTAATCCAAAGGGCTATCATTGTGGGACAGAGAGTCTAAGAGCACCTTCTCCCATCTATTACTTTTTTTCATCTTTTGTTCAAGGAGCTCACGTTGCTCTCAGTTCTACCCTCACAGTAACCCTCACAATCATTTGCTGAGAGTAAATGACTTGTTGAAAGCAAATGACTTGCTGAGAGCAAATGACTTGCTCAAGATCACCCAGAGAGTTTCAGTAGGCCTGGGGAGACCCAGGTTCAAATCTCAGGACCTACGTGCATGCTCTGTTATTCCTGGGACTGTCCCAGAGTGGTCCCATCCACCCAGGACTGTCAAGCTGATGTTCACGTGAAAGCTCTGGAGAACTTGAGCTACTGCGTGCCAAGGAATCTGTTACCCAGGAACTCCGGGCACGTGTCTTCTTGACAGTCCTTGGGGAGAAGCCAAGGAACAGCCCAGGATCAATATATCATGTAGTGAGATTTGAACCTGCCCCCCCACCAATCCTGCTTTAACACTATTAACCTTATCTCTGCAGCTTAAACCATAAAATAGTAGCATTTACCGCATAAGATACATGATACATTTTGCAAGTTGGGGAGTCAAAATATCCTCTGATACAGTAGAAAAAGGAGCCCCGTGGCGCAGAGTGTTAAGCTGCAGTACTGCAGTCAAAAGCTCTACTCACGACCTGAGTTCGATCCCAACGGAAGTTGGTTTCAGGTAGCCGGCTCAAGGTTGACTCAGCCTTCCATCCTTCCGAGGTCGGTGAAATGAGTACCCAGCTTGCTGGGGGTAAAGGGAAGATGACTGGGGAAGGCACTGGCAAACCACCCCGTAAACAAAAGTCTGCCTAGTAAACGTCGGGATGTGACGTCACCCCATGGGTCAGGAATGACCCGGTGCTTGCACAGGGGATCTTTACCTTTACCTTTACAGTAGAAAAAGGAAATGCATTACCTGAATAAATATCCTTCAAGCAACTGGGGTTTTGTATACAAAATATCAATAGACTAATTTGCATCACGCCCTGAGGATCAAATGGAGAAAGGGACAAAAGGGAAAGTCCCCTTTTGTCATCACAGTTGTAGGCAGTCTTCCACAGGTAGGGTTGCCAACTGCCAGGTAGTAGCAGATCTCCTGCTATACAACTGATCTCCAGCCGATCGCAATCAGTTCACCTGGAGAAAATTGGCTGCTTTGGCAATTGGACTCTATGGCATTGAAGTCCCTCCCCTCCCCCAAACCATGCCCTCATCAGGCTCCACCCCAAAAATCTCCCACCGGTGGCGAGGAGGGACCTGGCAACCCTATCCACAGGAACTGGACTGATAGGAGCTCAGGCAACCAGTGCTCTAGACCTGTAAAGGCATGAAGAAGAAGAAGAGTTGGTTTTTATATGCTGACTTTCTCTACCACTTAAGGGAGAATCAAACCGGCTTACAGTCACCTTCCCCTCCCCTCCCCACAACAGACACCCTGTGAGGTAGGTGGGACTGAGAGAGCTCTAAGAGAGCTGTAACTTGTCCAAGGTCACCCAGCTGGCTTTGTGCATAGGAGTGGGGAAACAAATCCAGTCCACCAGATTAGCGTCCACGGCTCATGTGGAGGAGTGGGGAATCAAACCCAGTTCTCCAGATCAGACTCCACCGCTCCAAACCGCTGCTCTTAACCACTACACCACTACCTCCCATTACATAATACTGACCCAGGGTAATGTTAACCATAGTTTGTTGCCCAAGTCATGGTTACAATCCCAAGAATACAGCTAAACTAAGGTTTATTTTGCCAAGCCATCCCTTGCTCCAGAGGCCTGTATAGAGCCATCAGCTAGACTTGCTTATTGTCTTGCAAGTAGAGGAGTGATTAACCTGGCTTAACTGTGACTGGCTTGGTACAGAAGGAATTCTTTGTGGTGAGTAATTGAAACCCAATTCAAACCATGGCATCACACCTCAGTTTGCAGCCAAGTAGTGTTGCCAAGTCTGGACTGGGAAATCTGTGGAAATTTGAGAGTGGAGCCTGAGGAGGGCAGGGGTGGGGAACGGGTAGGACTTCAATGGGGTATAATGCCATAGAGTCCACCTTCCAAAGTAGCCATTTTCTCTGGGGGATCTGAAGTCTGGAGATCAGTTGTCATTTTAGGAGATCACCAAGCGCCACCTGGAGGCTGGCAACCCTAAGCCGATCTTTAGCCATGGTTTAATTATTCAGACATCACACAGCCATGTTTTGTCTTTAAAATATATTCATTATTATTCATGCCATTGTGATGCTAACTATGTAACAGTTAATAGGAAAACCATAACGAAGAGCCACCTTCTCAACTACAAGCAAACATGAAAAATAACAGCTATAAAGCTGCAAAGCTATGTATGACAGGGTTAAGAAGCAAAGAAAAGTGAAAGTGAGAGTGGGCATATAAAGAGGGATGGGCTGGATCTACATATTTTCGAAGAGAGGCAAAAGTACAAAATGATACCCCCTATATATTATATATACATATATTTCTTTATATATATACATATGTAAGCAACATATATAATATACATAATTAACAACTCTTTTAAACAATAGAATAAATTGTGTTGACCTTTATGAATTGTTAATAATTCCACTTTTACATTATTTTATCAATCTATTATCTATGCATAATTCCACTTTTTACACTTTTGAGTCCTGCAGCTATACAAAGACTAACAAAATATATCCCAGCATTAGCTTTCACAAATAAGAGCTCACGTCACTAAATGCTGTGACTCACCAAAGCTTATGCTGAAATATATTATGTTAATCTTTAAAGTGCCAGTGGACTCCTGTTGCATTTTGCTGATACTGAGTAACATGGCTGTGCATCAAAAGTTAAGAGTTTAAGTGGAAGGGCCCAGAGTCCTTGCCAGAAGGAACAGGATGCCGCCACCTTGCTGAACTTAAGCATGTTTGGGTCTGGACAACACCTCACTGGGAGATCACCTGGGAACCCCTTAGATTAGGGTTGCCAACCTCCAGGAGGTTGGCAGGAGATCTCCTGCTATTACAACTGATCTCCAGCTGATAGAGATCAGTTCACCTGGAGAAAATGGCCACTTTGGCAATAGGACTCTATGGCATTGAAGTCCCTCCCCTCCCCAAACCTCCTCAGGCTCTGCCCCAAAAACCTACTGTCGGTGGCAAAGAGGGACCTGGCAACCCTACCTTAGATACACCACCCTGAGTATACTGACTAAGGGCTAAACTAAATATGATAGTGTCCCCAGGTCAAACCCTCTGGACGACAGCACAATTTTAAAGCTTAATGATGTGATTTAAAAATGCCACAAGGGTTTGATACTGATATGTCTCTCACCCCCGCTGGCATGTCTTTTCAAGTGGGGGATGCAGCCATTTTGACTCTTGAAAAGGTGTGGGTGGGAACAAGAGCGCTTCATCATGCTGCATTCGAGGCATTCTTAAATCGCCTCATTAGACTTTAAAATGGTGGCTGTTTCCACGAGTCGGACCCAGGGATGCCATCACATCTAGTCTGAACCTGAGAGTGTCCTCTCAAAGAACAACTCTGTGCTCTATTAGTGTTCCCACAGGTGTGTTCTTCCAGAAGCATCATAAGCACGGTTGCCAAGTGCCCGGTCAGGAGGCGGCAGGCAAACCCCCGCCAATCCACCTGGCTGCATAGCAAAAGGCCCCTCGCAATGCGGCACTTCCGGGTGTAGGCCGGAAGTGACACATTTGCATTGGTGTGGCCGTGCGAATGCGCGATCTTTCCCTCACCGCCGCCCCAAAAACCTCCCGCCAGAGGAGAGGCCTTTTGAGGCTAAAGTAGTTTTTCCAGACTTTTTAGCCCCAAGGCTCAGGTTTGGGCGCTCACACCCAGGACAGCAGGATGAAAGTGCAGGAATGTCAGCTGTCCCTAGGGGTGCCAGGTCTTCAGCTATGGTGGAAGGCTTGCCAGAAACCCTAGTTGCTCACCACCACTTAGAGTGGTGATTAGGCTTACCAGGTCCCTCTTCTTCTTCGGCGGGAGGTTTTTGGAGGGGGGGGCATCGCACTCTCCCAGAAGTGCTTCAGCACTTCAGGTTTACAAAGTGCTGCATTGCAAAGGGCCGGTTTCCACTCAAATTCCCAGTTTGAGTGGAAACCGGCCCTTTGCAATGCAGCACGTCCGGATGTGAACCGGAAGTGACCTGTCCCTGCCTGCACAGATTGCCCGGCGACCCTCAGCTGGTCAGTGGGCAGCCAGGTGGATTGGCGGGGGTTTGCCCGCCACCACCTGGCACTTGGCAACCCTACCGGTGGAAGATTTTTTTTTAAATTGCAGCAGCATCTGCACCACTATGTCACTTCTGGGGGGAAACCTGGAAGTGAAACAGCTTAGCCCTACAATTCCTAGAGCTACCCTACATGACTTCCGTGTTTTCCCTGGAAGTGATGTAGCAGCATAGATGATATCACGCTCCCCCGCCATGTTCCCACCACCAATCCCACACACTTGATGGTTTCTTCTAAGAATTCCATGCATGCCTGGGGAGGGTTTGGGGAGCGGAGGGATTTCAGCAGAGTATAATGCCATAGAGTCAACCCTACAAAGAAGCCATTTTCTCCAGGGGAACTGATCTCATTGGCTGGAGATCAATTGTAATAGTGGGAGATCTCCAGGCCGTACCTGGAGATTGGCAACCCTAGCCCACAGTGAAAACTGGAGTTCTATTTGTTTCTACCCTGGTAAGGGGGTGGGGACATGAGTGAGGAGCAAGAGTTTCTTATCCCCCTGACACACATACATGTATGGTGGGAAGGAGAACGGGTGTGAGGGTACTGAAGGAGCAGGGTGGCTCTATTAATCTGCTTATTCTTTTGCCCCTGAGTCAAGATCCTTCATCAGTTCGTCACACCACAAGAGTTCTAATCAGGCAAATAGCCAAAGATTAGATTTCTATTCAAAGATTAAATCTCTGCCTTCATCTGGAACCTGCTCATTATGAATCATGGTTCTTTGATTACTCTAAAAAACCACAACCTCTTTCCTGGATTTCTGGACTATGTGGGATTCTTCCCTCCGCCCCCCTCGCCCTTAATTCTTTTGGTGATTAGTGTCAGGAGAAGATGGAGCATTGGCAGAGCATCTGTAATTGCAACAGCCTAGCTCTTCCTTTGAAAATATAAAATCCAACAGTAATTTGGATCCCAAAAAGGGAGAGCAGTCCTTTATGTTAAGATTAACTTCGATTCATTATAACTGTGTACAGATTTTGTAAGTGTACTTTGAGACTATCTGTTCTACCGAATGGGGGAAAGGATTACTACAAGCAGACCTTATCACAGAAAAAACACAGCTGTAAATGTGGTTTATGCCACAAGACGTCATTTGGCTGCATTTATCTGTGGGGAAGCAGGGTGTGAGATGGTAGCCGTCTCAGGCATGGGATACGCTGTGTCACCTTCTTGGACAAACGGTGCTTTACACAAACTTCCTGGTATCTTGGTTTTTATCAACACTTTGCCTACCAACAGATAACATCATAATGGCCTATAGCATTCTTAACACCAAGTGTTCAAGTAAAATTATTTATTCAATGGTGGTAGATTCTGGATGGTGATTATTTTTGAGATGGGTGCTGATGCCCTTTCAACCACTGGGCCTCGGAGAGCAAGCAAGGGCACCATTCTGAAATATGGGAGTTGGCAGGCTCTCAAAAGATGGGAACTGTTCTTTTTTGTATAGCACAGTCTGGACACTTTAAGTTACGGTTGCCAACCTCCAGGTAAATAATTGGCAATCTCCTGCTATTACAACTGATCTCCAGGCGATAGAGATCAGTTCACCTGGAGGAAATGGCCACTTTAGCCGTTGGACTCTATGGCATTGAACCCCCTCCCCTCCCCAAACCCCACGCTCCTCAGGCTCCACCCCCAAAAAACCTGCCACCAATGGTGAAGAGGGACCTGGCAAACCTACTTTAAGTCCATGGCTCTATGGTGGAGTATTTGCTTCACATGCAGAAGGTCGTAGGTTCAATCCCTGGCATCTCCATGTTAAAAGGACCAGGCAGCAGGTGATGTGAAAGACCTCTGCCTGAGACCCTGGAGTACAATTACCTGTCAGAGTAAACAGTACTAATCTTGATAGACCAATGGTCAGACTGAGTACAAGGCAGCTTCAAATGCATATGATTTAATCTGAAATATGAGCAGGGATTAGAAACCAGATCTCAATCGAACACTAACTATATAGGCCATCTAAAAATGATTTTTTTTGTGTGTATTCAGAGTCAGCTATGTTATCAACGCACGTCTGTGTGCCTAATATTTAGCAGTAATATTTTCTCGCTAGTGTTTCTAATGGGATTGCAAGCAGCAGGCACCAGGGCAGGACAAATTCCCCCTGCTCTGCCAAGCATTGAATGATCATGGAGCTAAATTCACACAAACAGCAACTGAGGTAGTAAATATGTGGGGGAATTGCATGATCAGGTGCTCCTTCTAGTATATTCTTTAGTTAACCAGCCTGGAGAAGTGCCTCCTTATATTAGTAGTAGTAGTAACAGTAGGAAGAGGAGGAGGAGGAGAAGGAGGAGTTGGTTTTTATATGCTGGCTTACAATCACTTGGTTTTTATATGCCATTTTACAATCTCCTTCCCTTCCTCTCCCCACAACAGACACCTTGTGAGGTAGGTGGGGCTGAGAGAGTTCAGAGAGAACTGTGACTAGCCCAAGATCACCCAGCTGGCTTCATGTGTAGGAGCGGGGGAACCAACCCAGTTCACCAGATTAGAGTCCGCTGCTCATGTGGAGAAGCGCAAAATCAAACCCGGTTGCAGTGAGAAACTTGAAAATATGACAGTCATTTATTCATTCCATGGAGTTCAGCCAATCTACAAAGCACTTTTTAGCATTTGAAACACCGCAAGATTATGGTACTTGGTCAGATCCCTAGGGCAACAGCTGAGAAGAACCTTTAGTCCTTAGTACAGTAAACAATGGTCTTTCAACCACATGGGAGTGTTGTCATCAATATTTGTCAGATGGCAGAATTAAATCATGTTATGGAGATCTACAGGCTATTTCTACATGGCAGGTGTGCGTGTGTGTGTATGTGTGTTCAGACTCACCTGCATGCAGTGCTAGAAGCCTCCAACTCATATGTCTCCCAGCACTACCACTTTTAAATTGGATCAAAGGAAAACCTCATTTGATCCAGTTCAAAGGATTACCTGCAGGGTGGACACTCCACCCACTGCCATGAGGGGGGCAGGGCAGGATAGAGGCAGCTCCACCTTCAAACTGATGGCACAAAGCTCTGCCATGCCGCCCCCGCCCCGCCCCGCCCTTTCTAGGGTTTTTTTTTCCTGTCTAAGTTCTGTTCCATAGTTTTACTGTGCAACACAGTTGGGACATGGAGAAGAACGGAGAGGTTTCTGAGCTGAGAGGGCCCCAGCATGATCTGCAGGGTTTCCAATCTGCAGGTGGAGGCAGGAGATCTCCCGCTATTACAACTGATCTCCAGGCGACAGAGATCAGTTCACCTGGAGAAAATAGCCACTTTGGCAATTGAACTCTATGGCAGTGAAGTCCCTCCCCTCTCCAAACCCTGCCCTCCTCAGGCTCCACCCCCAAAATCTCCAGGTATTTCACAACCTGGAGCTGGCAACTCTAATGATCTGTCTTAGGCAGGGTTGCCAGGTCCCTCTTCGCCACTGGCAGGAAATATTTGGGGCAGAGCCTGAGGAGGGTGGGGTGTGGGGAGGGGAGGGACTTCAATGCCATAAAGATCATTTGAAATAACAGGCGATCTCCAGCTAGTACCTGGTGGTTGGCAACCTTAGTCATAGGGTTGCCAGCCCCGGATTGGAAATACCTGGACATTTTGTGGGGGAGCGTCGGGAGAGCTGATTTGGTGAGGGGAGGGACCTCAGCAGGCTTTAATGCTCTCCTCAAGCTCCACTCCCAAAATCTCCAGGTTTTTGGGGTGGAGCCTGAGGAGGGTGGGGTATGGGGAGGGGGGAGGGGGGAGGGGGGAGGGACTTCAATGTCATAGAGTCCAATTGCCAAAGTGGTCATTTTCTCCTAGTGATCTCTATCAGCGGGAGATCAGTTGTAATAGCAGGAGATCTCCAGCTAGTACCTGGTGGTTGGCAACCCTAGTTTGAAATAAGCTGGAACAGAAAAGTGTGAAAGCCAAAATCTTTGAAACTGAAAAACGGAAGGAAAATGCATAGTGTGTCAACAGGACCAGATAACAGGAACAGAGGTTCCACAGCTGTCTGGAAACTAGTAAGGTGGACATGGTGCCCAATTTTGGAGAAGCAGGGATGGGTCAGAAAGGGTGTCTAGATGAGATGAAATGTATTTTGAACCAATCAGCAAACTAAATGATAAAGTATAAGAAGTCATGAACCTTTGTAATTTCTTTGCACTGGATTTGGAAATCATTAGTTCCCTAGCATCATTCTGTAGCTACAGAATAAACTTTACTTCTTCCACCATTGTGGTATTTTTAATTCAGTCTCATACTGCACCAGGCAAACAACCCTGTACCTGCAAAACAGTCAGTTATCACACTCCACAAAGTGATGACGGCTGCGTTAGGTATTTTACCCCTATATGCGATCAACTGGCTTATTGCACTCTTGCCACATTGAGCGCATCCCACAGCTACGCATTTCACAGACTTTTTTTTTTTTTTTTTGCAAAGCATCCATCATTTTGCAACAGAAGAGCAAGGAAGTAAACACCAGAGTCTGGAGGAAGAGGTCAAACCTTTGAAGAGAATTGGCTCTGAATTAGGTGTAGAAGTTCCTATCAACTGGTTAGGCAGTCTTGCTTGCCAAGAAGAATGCCGCCGTTTCTGGAGCCTTGAATACCCAGGGACAAACTGGAGCTGTTAGTCATGAAGACTTGTGGTTTTGCAGCCAGCACATCCTGTGTTGCAAACCACGAACGTCGATAGGAGCTGACTGAGCAGGTACATAAAGAGGGCAGTTGGTTCCCATTGGTTGGACTGCCTGGGGCTAATGAGCCTCTTAGCCTGGTAATTAATATAATGACAAGACTATCCCCAAAGTAAACAGGAGGGGGAAATCAATGCTTCATGAAAAAGCAAAGCACACTTTCCATTGGCAGCTCTACTCACCTGTGACTACTTCTCAGCCCTTCTGAGAAGACTCTGCAAGCCCTGCTGAAGAAACGGCTTTTTCTGACCTGTTCCTGAGTTACCTTTTTTGACTGAGAGATGTAGGACAGACCCTTCTGGTTTTCCTGCTGTAGCTGCTAACGCGGAGGTAAGAAGAACGATTTAGTGAGGTGAAGGCCCTTGGATCGCGCTTTCCCCACCAAGTCCTTGTGCTGGGGATTTGGAAACAGGTTGGATTAGATCCCTTAAACTAGACATTGGTCACAAAAGGATTGTGGGACCTTGTTTTCCAGGTAACTTGATTCTAAGAGGGTTATGTTTTTTAATTAACCTTTTCAATGATTTCTGGAGATCTCAGATTGGAATAGATAACACCGCCCAACCTCCATTGAAATGAATGGGAGTTGCATACAAACAGTACTCTCTTGAACTTTGATAAACTGGTAGAGCCATTTTGAGGCCACGGTTGGTTGAGTGGAGAATATAGATAACTGTATCCAAACTTTCCAAACCCAGAATCTAAGACAGGGTGCACAAGCGAGTATGGACATTGAGTTGTTAGCTCTTTGGCATCATTGTTTTAAAATAATACATGGTTTGAGGGAAAACCCACATTGTCATGATCTGTGTATTTGCAATTTAAGCACTTCTAAGATAATGACTACCCAGCTATTAGAGGGGCTGTTCAGCTAACTTTTTCTGTCATCTATTTGTACAGTTATAACTGTTCAGTGTTCCACATTTGAACTGCTGCCTACTATTTGAATCCTAGGAAAAGGTTGACTTACCATGGGAATAGGATTTTTCAAAGTTATCAAATTCATTTTCTGTTAAATGGCAGGAACACATTTGCCACCTATAAGGGAGCTCGGTTTGCTGGTCAGTGATACTAGACAGAAATCTGTTGAAACTTCTATGGTACCTGTGCTAGAGTTTTGGGTTGTTGTTTTTTTAAACAAAAGGATATACTATGACTCATAAAGTTTATTTGTATGACTTTTTAGTTGAAGATTTAGCTTAACAAGAAAAATGTGTACTGTTTTGTTAGAAGGATAAATCTGAAAGTGTTGTATAGTTTTTAGGTTTTTTTTAATTAATGGAAAGAGTCTAACTGATCCTAAGCAAGAAGTTCACAGTTGCTCAGAAATACTGACCACTACAAAAAAAAATATTTTTTAAAATTCCCATTGAGAAAATAGTTTTAAAATACCTTATACTGAAACGAAACAAGGGCTATTTGTCTGGAATTTATATTGGCACTAAATATGATATTTGATTTTGCTTTCAGGTGACAAAATCTTAAGCTGAAAAAAAATACATATCAACTGGTCATAACGAGCATTTGATAGAAACACAATTTCAGGAGTCCTAAAGAATTTCTTTCTTTTCTTAAATGTAACTTTCCCACAAAATGGTTTTGTATCAAAATGTATTGGCATTGCATTTTAAATACAGAAACTTGTTACTTCTTGTTAGCTGCCCTGAGGCTGACTTTTGTCAGGAACGAGCAGGGAAAGAAAGAAAGTCAAAGAATATGCTTATGATTATTTCTGATTTCCTATGTTTACTTTACACTAGTACATTGAAACCAAATGGGGAACTACACAAATCATTTCTCCCTGCTTTATCTTTATTGCCTCTCCTTTCTCTATTCATATGTCAGGGTTTGCCCAAGTAACTCCTTGCCCCCAGCATGTTACTGGGTTTGGTCCTAAAAATAGGATATGGACTAGGAACAGCACAGAAATTAAGCTATAAGTTAAGCAACACAACAACAACAAAAAAGGTTTTTTAAAACAAACAAAGCCTAGAGCAGCTGCTTTCACTGAGCCACTCTGTCATAGCCAGCAACTTACCTGTCACTCATACACTACCTGTTGGAGACCCCTGCTCTACATGCTTTCAGGCTTTGGCAATTTATTTAACTTTTGGGGGAGTGTGAAACTTCTTAGTTTCGCTGCA
The DNA here is from genome assembly GCF_029931775.1 of Euleptes europaea. NCBI lineage: Eukaryota > Metazoa > Chordata > Lepidosauria > Squamata > Sphaerodactylidae > Euleptes > Euleptes europaea. Next base: position 128,793,790 of record NC_079312.1, on the reverse strand, counting down.
ATCACCTAACAATACAAATGGTCCTTGCAATAAAAAGAGATGGGGATTGACTGAGCCCTGGTTCAGGTGAAACCATGGTTCAGGTAAAACCCTGCTTCGGGTTAAGCCCTGAAACATTCAAATGTGATCGTGAGACTTCCCAATCCACCCTACTGTTCTCTTCCATTTCCATCTGAAGCTGAAAGCCATTTACTTCAACAGCATCCTCTTGGTCTGTTAACCCCCCCCTTTTTTGTTGTTTAATGTGCAGGAGGACTGGAAGCCAATTCTTCCCATCAGGCAGCCAAGCAGAACAGCCACTCAGCCATAGATAGCAAATCAGCCATGTGGCAGAGACGCCATCCCCAGGAAGCTGGAGGAGACGAGCCAGAGACAGCCTCCAAACCAGAGGCCTGGAAGATCCGTTACGAGAAGTCCTGGCTGCACCGGCACTGCTCTTCCCTGGTGCGCAGGGACAAGCAGGCCCAGAAAGCTGGGCGGCTTTTCTCAGGCCTGCTAGCCATGAACGTGGTGTTTCTAGGCAGCGCATTCATCTGCAGTATGATTTTTAACAAGGTGGCCATTACCCTGGGAGATGTTTGGATCTTCTTGTCCATCCTCAAGATTGTGGCCTTAGGCTGGATAGCATACTATTTACTGTTCACAAGGCGGAAGCCACATGCCATCTTGTATCGGGATGCCCATGCAGGGCCAGTCTGGGTTAAGGGTAAGTACTGCCAAGTACCTTCCTTGCCCTCCCAGAGTACTTGACATATTGGATCCAAGTAGCAGCCTTACTGTACTTCACAGGTAACAGGATCTGTCTTCTTATTGTGCATACAAATAGGTAGGGATATCGATGAAGTTGGTATGGAACAAGTGAACGTACCAATCAACAGTGCCTTTTGGGTGGTTTGAGATGGGCCATCTTCACTGAGGTCCAAACCTTACATGTTTGCTAACATGGGGTGAGTGTCAGCATTCTGAAATAGCAAGGCCCTGAGGATAACAGAATCTGCACATTTATGACACTAAAATATGAAAAAAACAGAGCTTCACTTACCTGTAACTGTTGTTCATCTAGTGGATCTTCTATGTAGGCACACATTGGGACTGCGAAGGCGCAGGCCAGCCACGGATAAGATTTGTCAGCTTCTAGCAAAATCTAAAAGAGTGCTCCCTTCCCCTTGGGGCCTGCAATCTCCCCGCCCATGGTCACATGACCCAAGGGGGAGGGAGCACTCTTCCCTCCAGTTCTCCAACCTGCCATCACGGAACCAACCACTGTTCTAGCGGAGAGGTCCCACAGCGGGGAAGGAGGGAGGGATGTGTGCCTGCATAGAAGATCCACCAGATCAACAACAGTTACAGGTAAGTGAAACTCTGTTTTTCATCTGCGTGGCTTCTATGCAGTCCCACATTGGGAGAGTAGCGAGCTCGCTTACCAGGACGGTGGGTGTGGGACAGTCACCGAAATAAAGACTGCAGTACAGCACATCCCACGGCTGCATCTCTCAGAGTCCACATCCACAGCATAGTGTTTCATAAAAGTGGAGGGCGTGGACCAGGTGGCAGCCTTACAGATGTCCCGGAGATCTATCTTAGAGGAAAAGGCGATGGAAGCCGCATAAGCTCTGGTAGAATGTGCTTTAATCATAGGAGGGCACTCCTGGTGAGCAAATTCGTACGCCATTTTGATGGTTGATATGATCCACCTCGAGAGGGTCTGAGGGGAAGCACGACGACCCTTGCGATGACCGCCGAAGCAAACAAAAAGGTTGTCATCTTTACGGAAGCTTTGAGATCTTTTAATGTAAAAAAGAAGGGCTCTGCGGACATCGAGGGAATGTAATGCTCTATCAGCATCAGAGGATGGGTGAGGGAAGAAAACGCGAAGGACTATGTCCTGTGTAAGGTGGAAGGCTGAAACAACCTTAGGTAAAAAGGAGAGTTTAGGCTTCAATACTACTCTATCTGAGTGGAACTTAGTATAAGGAGGGGAATGTGACAGTGCTGATATGTCGCTCACCCTCCTTGCTGAGGTAATGGCGACTAAAAAGGCCGCCTTGAATGATAAAAGAGCCATTTGACAAGTAGCTAACGGCTCAAATGGGGGTCTCATGAGTTGAGAAAGGACTAAGGAGAGACTCCACTGGGGAACTGGTGGAGTGACAGGAGGGTACAAGTTATTAAGACCCTTCAAAAACTTCTTGGAAGGGGGGTGAGAAAAAACTGAGAAGGAGTCAATATCCGGGTGAAAGGCAGATACAGCGGCTAAATAAACTTTAATGGAAGAATTAGATAAACCATCATCTTTGAGAGATAGAAGGTAATCAAACACAACAGACAGTGGGCAATTGATTGGTGAAACATTTTTAACCTTAGCCCATTCAGAAAAAATGCCTTTATTTAGCGTCGTAGGAACGCCGTGTGAAAGACTTTAAGGAATGCAACAGAACCTTAGCTACCTTGTCAGACCATTGCCCTGGGGCAGCATCCTCCAGGCTGCAAGCTGCAGGTCCGGGGGGGGAGTGGGAGGGATCCCTCAGAAGAAGCATGTAATTCCCTTGTGCAAGTGACATGAGCACTGCGAACCATGACCTCCTGGGCCAAAACGGAGTGACAATGATGGCATCTGTCTTGTCGTGGTTCACCTTGGCTAGGGCCTTGTGAAGTAGAGGGAATGGGGGAAAGAGATAGAACAGAGCCCCGTTCCAAACTGCCTGAAAGGCATCTCCCATTGAGCCCGGGCTGGCTCCCGCCCTCGAATAGAACTTGGGACACACTGAGTTGAGGTGTGTGGCAAAAAGATCTACTTGCGGGTAACCCCACTGGCGGAATATTTGGTGGAGACAGTCGATGCTTAGGGTAAACTTGTGCTCTTGATTGGGAAGGCGACTCAGAGCATCTGCTAGTGTGTTGCTCTTGCCCGCAATGTGAATCGCTATGAGAGTAGCGCGGTGAGCTATGGCCCATTCCCAGATGTCGCTGGCTTCCTTGGAGAGCGAAACGGACCCTGTGCCGCCCTGCTTGTTTATATAGAACTGGGCGGTGGAGCTGTCTGTGGCGATCTGAATGTGCTGTCCGTCCAGGTGCCCTGTGAATGAAGACAGAGCAAGACGGATGGCACGCAGCTCCAACAAATTGATGTGCAATCGGGATTCAAGGGAAGACCAAGTACCCCGGGCTGTAAGGTCACCACAATGAGCCCCCCATCCTGACAAGGAAGCATCTGTAAACAGATACTTCTGAGGAGAAGGGCGATGAAAGGGGACACCTGAGAGGATGTTGGCATTGTGTGCCCACCATTGTAAGGAGGAAATAACATATCTAGGGATGGAAAGGCGTTTGTACTGGGAATCAACATTGAGCCTGAACACCCGGAGAAACCAGTTTTGGAGCGGGCGTATACAGAGCCTCGCAAACTCTACCACGGCCGTGGTAGAAGCCATGAGGCCTAATAATTTCTGAATACCATGGGCTGTTTGAAACCGTTTTTTGTGAATTTAGCCACCATTTTTTGGATGGCGCGAGCTCTCTGCACAGGGAGGAAGGCCCTGGCTTGGACAGCATCCAACTGAGCCCTGATGAAGGTTTGTATTTGCGTGTGTACAAGCTTAGACTCATAGAAAAATTAACCAAGAGACCCAGATTGTTGAGGACTGAAAGAATCAAGTCCACCTGAGTGGCCAATTCCGGTTGTGACGGACCCACCACCAACCAATCATCAAGGTAGGGAAATATTACACAACCCTTTAGGTAAAGGTGGGCTACCACCACTGCAAGACACTTCATAAAGGTCCTGGGGGCTGTGGACAACCCAAAAGGTAACACGTTGTACTGGTAACATTTACCATTGCATTCAAACCTTAGGTATTGGCGACACTCAGTATGAATTGCGATGTGGAAATAAGCATCGCGGAGATCTAACACCACGAACCACATATGCTTTTCCAGGAGGGGAAGCACTTCTGGGAGCGTAAGCATACGGAATTTTCTGGTCCTAATAAAAGTGTTAAGGTCCTGGAGATCCAGGATAGGGCGCTTCCCCCCTTTTTTATCAACAAGAAAAAAGCGGGAGTAAAACCCGCGGTTCTGGTCTGAGGGTGCAACCTCTGAAATAGCTCCGACAGGAGAGTGGCAACCTCTTGTACGAGTAGGTCTGGGGCCAGCGAAAAGGAGCGGCCCAGGGGCCTGTATGGAGGTAACATATCAAATTATATGAAGTAACCAACATTTATTATTTTGAGAACCCAAACATCAGTAGGAATAGCAGACCATGAATGGTAGAAAGCCGACAGGCGATCAAGAAAACAGGCAGACACGTCTAGTCATGCCTGCTTTGGTTTGTTGAAACAGCCGGGAGACCCTCTGGGGCCTTTACGGGCCCTTGGTTTGGATGGGAATTTCCTGTCCTGCTGCGTTCGGGAAAAGGTCGGGCGGAAGGAGGGTTGCTGGAAGGAGCCCTGGAAACGATATGGGCAGGAAGATTGGTTGGCTTGACGGCCAAAGTAACGTCGCTTAAAATCAGGCACTTGGGGAGCAATCCCTAAGGATTTGGCATTTGTTTTATTCTTCTTCAAGCGATCCAGGAAAGTATCAGTTTGGTCGCTGAACAAGGACGTCCCTTCAAAAGGAAGGTCCTCAATACGGCTCGAGTGTCATAGGGGAGAACAGATTGGCGCAGCCAGGCATGCCGGCGAATGACAATGGCAGAGGCAATGGCTTTACTAGAGGAATCCGCCACATGGCGTGCAGCCATAAGCTGTTGCCTTGCGAGGGACATGCCTTCGGACTGGATAGCTACTGCAGAGGGATGTTGATCGTCGGGAAGGATAGAGATTTGAGGGGATATATGATCCCAGAAGGAGTATTGATACCTAGCCATAATGGCAAGGAAATTGGAAATGCGGAGGCCAACCGCAGTGGAAGTATAAATTTTTCTGGCAAGGGTATCTAGTTTACGTCCTTCCTTATCCTGCGGGGAGGAGTGTGCTCCAGACCTATATTTACCAGGTAGAGCCTCCACCATTACTGAGTTAGGAGGGGGATGCTGGTACAGAAATTCCCCACCTTCCCTGCAAATCTTATAAAGATTCTCGACTCGTTTGGTGGAAGAGGGGATGGAAGCAGGCTTAGCCCAGTTGTTATGGATAACTTCCAGAATGCTTTTAATCATAGGAAGGGCCACGGGGCCCACATCAGGGTTATGAAGGATATCCATAATATCATCTATAGGGCCAGAATTCTCCGGCTTAAACTCAATTTTTAGAGCTTTCGCCATGCGAATGAGCTGTTCCGCATATAAACGGACATCTCCCGTAGGAGAGAGCGGCTTAGAGTCCCCAACAGTGTCCTCGGGTGAGGGAGCTGAAGTGCGGGATTCCTCATCCTCATCAGGGAAGTAGGAGGCGCCATACTCAGATGGATCAGTGTCCCTTGACATAGAAGGAGACAGATTGGCTCTGACGAGAAGACCGGCTCCGACGATCGGCCCGACGTCAAGAAGAAGATCGGGTCCAATGGGTAGGACGGCGATGGCGCGAATTTGATCACCGCCGACTGGACCTGGATGAAGCCGGGGACCGAGAGATGCGCCGAGAAGTTGAATGGCGCCGAGGCCGTTGACCGGGCTCAAGATGGGATGACACACAGTCTGAAAGCATGACATATGCGGCTGATTTTAATGCACTCTACCAAACAGAGTAATAGACATGGGGACCTGCTGTTCTGACAAATCTACCTTCTCTGCAAGTGCTGCTCAGCCCTGGATGCAGTGACAGTGGGATTGTCAAACTCCAGGGGGTGACTGGAGATCTCCTGCTATTACACCTGATCTCCAGGCAACAGAGATCAGTTCGCCTGGAGAAAATGGCTGTTTTGGAAGGTGTCATTATGTCATTATACCCTATTGAAGCTCCTCCCTCCCCAAACCCCACCCTCCTCAAGCTCCACCCCCCCCCCAAATATCTGGGTATTTCCCTACCTGGAGCTGGGAACCCTAAGCAGCAGACAGCCAAAATAGTGTCTGCTGCCCCTTTTCTATACAAAGGTGACACCTTTTCCTGGCTCCCAGTCCTTTAAAATCCAGAAGATTTACTCCAGCTCTCCCTCCTCCATAAAATAATAAATAAATAAATAAAGTCAGCTGCACTGCTGAATTACTCTCTGTTGTGCAGCTATGAAAAGACCGAGCACCTGGTCAGAAAATCTCCTATTTCCATCCTAGCTCTCAGAATCCATTGCACTATATAGAGAGATTTATCTTTGCGTGCTAAGGTGACTAGCCCTAAAGTGATTACCTGTGGCCACTACCCATTCTCGTTCTGGGCTCTCCAGGCATCTTGCAGACTGTGGGTTTTACCATCACGTGCCCAGGGAGGCAGGACTAAAACTTCTCTTCCTGTCTTCCTGGGCGGGAAAACCTCTCAGTCCCAGTTTCCGTCCTGCCTTGTATAGGGAGGCAGCTTCGCCAGTCGGCTCCGTTAGAGGACAGCGTTTTGGAAGAATTCTTTTACCCTTCTACTTTCCACTCCTAATCTTGCTCCGTCTCTCCCCTACTCTGCTCTAAACTTAAAAAAAAAAGAACTTCTTTCTTTCCCCGTTCCTTCTCCCTCCCCCCCCCTTCGCTCCAAGAGCAAGATGGTGGGCGAACGAGGCGAGTCCAAAGAGGAGCTCCTTTCTGAAGGAGACAACAACTGAGCCCTCATTGCCTCAACAGGGCAAAGTCATAGGGAGGTTTCCAATGACCGCTCTTGCGGTTCCCCGGAACTCAGCGCAGACGGCCCCAGGGCCCCAAAAAGAGCGCGCGCCGCCGGGCCACCTGGAAATGGCGCCAAGAGGGCCGCGCGCCAAAACGAGATGGGCGGAGTTGGAGCCAGAGCGGAGAGATCATTAGCGCAGAGTCCTGTGTCGGATTCGGGGAGTAATGTAAGCGTGATTGATCCGGATTCCCCTTTATCCCGCAGAGAAGCCTTTGAATTGTTTAATGGGGTATTGGACAGACAGTCACAAATGCTCCAAGCCTTTAGTGATTCTATCTCCCCCCTCCTTAGAAATATAGGGAGTAACCCTCAGATCAGCCCACTATCCCAGATTCAGGGCAATCAGCAGAATAGGGGTAAGGAGGAAACCTTAAGAGGTTTGTGGCCCACCAAAGCAGCCAGAAAGGCATCTTTCCAAGAGCAATCCAGGCTCACACAGGAAGATGATCCCTCTATTAATGATGACTCTGAGGGAGAAAGTAGGGAGGACGGGGAATATGAATCCGAGGAGGATACTCCTGTAATTTTAGAGGAGCAACAACCTCGCCTCTTTGGGGCTGAGGACTTCCAGAATTTTCTAAGTAAGGCTCTGGTAGCTCTGGATTTAAATGAAGAACCTGAGCCAGCACCAGAACATAAGAAGTCCAGGAAGAAGGGAACCAAGGAATTTTTTCCTAGATCCCACTTCCAGTATCACACTATTCCCTTCCCAGAATTCTTTGAAAAACAGGTTAGAGCCGAATTGGATAAAATTTTGGCCAATAGACAGTTCCCAGCCAATGTCAAGAAGCTGTACGCTACGGTTCCCCCAGCCATGGGCCTCCTTAAAATGCCAATAATCGATGCCCCAGTAGTGGCAGTCCACTCTCCAGATCTTCCTGCAGAGGATGGTATGGGAAACATAAAAGATCCCATGGATAGAAAAGCTGAGGTCCTGACAAAAAAGATTCATGATTCCACTGCATTGGCCATTCAGGCCTCGGCAGCCACATCTATCATGGCTAGAGCTTCTATCGTTTGGATTAGAAAGATAGCTCAGCTCTATTCCGGTGACAACTGTAGAATCACCGATGGTCTTAACAGACTCCTAAAAGCTGCTGCCTTTATGGCAGACACATCCCTTGACTCGATGACCTTCGCAGCTCAAGGCCTATCTTCCAACATAGCAGTCAGAAGGGCCCTATGGCTAAGGCCATGGCAAAATGAATTCAAAACAAAATCCCTGACTCTTTCTTATCCTTTTCAAGGGGGAAAACTGTTTGGGGAGAGACTGGAAAAGATCCTTGTTGAAGACAAAGACAAAAAGAAAGTCCTTTCAAAATCTTTCAGAAAGGATGGGAAACATTCCTCATCCTATCCCAGCTTTAGGTCCTTCCACTCCCTTTCCTGCTTCAAGCCCGAACAACGAAGAGGGAATTGGAACAACATAGGTTCCCTTCGTAGGGGGGGTGGCAGATTATTTCGTCCCCAACAGGGACAACAACAACAGTTCAGTGCCAAAGGAGATAAGTTCTCCAAGAGCACAAAACAATGACGCCAACCCAATGGTAGTGGGGGGAAGACTATTAAACTTCAGCCACAAGTGGACCCCCACACACACCGATGCATGGGTAACCCAAGTGGTGACCTCAGGATACCTAATAGAGTTCGTAAACACCCCAAGGGACAGGTTTCTAAGATCCCCAAGAGCATTGAAGCAAGAAAAGCATTTAAGAACCATGACAGCCATAAATCACCTGCTCTCCATTCAGGCCATAGAACCAGTTCCTCCCTCAGAATCTGGCGTGAGGACTTACTCAATATTCTTTACGGTCCCCAAGCGAAATGGGGACTGGAGGGCCATCCTAGACCTAAAACACCTGAACAGGTCAGTAAGATACAGAAAATTCAGGATGGAAACGTTGAAATCCATCATAGATGCCCTCCAACCAGGGGATTTCATGACCTCCTTAGATCTAAAAGAAGCCTACCTTCATGTCCCCATTCACCCCCTTCACAGGAAGTTTCTAAGATTCTTTTATGCGGGGAAGCACTTTCAGTTCAGGGCTCTCCCCTTTGGCCTGGGTTCAGCTCCCCGAGTTTTCACAAAGATACTGGTAACCCTGGTGGCCATCCTCAGGCAAGAAGGAATCAGAGTTTTTCCCTATCTGGACGACATCTTAATTTGTTCAAATTCCAGGGAACAGTCGGAAGCTCACACTCACAGAGTTGTTCAGACGCTGACAGAGCATGGCTTCTTGATAAATTCAGAGAAAAGCCACTGAGACCGACCCAAAGACTACAACACCTAGGGGTCATTCTAGACACCAGCAAGAATCTAGTCTTTTTACCCACAGACAAGATAGCCAAAATCAAATCCATAGCCCAAACGTTACTCAGGGTCAACAAGGGGAAACTTATGTTCCTCGCCAAACTCATGGGTCTAATGGTGTCCTGTCTAAGTTGTGTTCCCTGGGCCAGGTTCCACTCAAGACCACTGCAGAACCTCCTACAACCTTATCAACATCTGATTGCCAGAAAGATGGACAAGACTATATACTGGGATCAAGACTTCCAAAGAAGTCTCTCGTGGTGGTGCAGTCACAAGAACCTCAGCAAGGGCCTATTCTTCCTAGCAGAGGAACAGATCCAACTGTAAACAGATGCCAGCTTAGAAGGATGGGGAGCGACTTGCCAGTCCCATATAGCTCAGGGTGTCTGGTCCAAGCGGAGAAGAAACTGCACATAAATGTGCTCGAACTCAGAGCTATCCGCCTGGCACTGATTCATTTTCAGGACCTTCTCCTACATCACCACGTTCTTATAAGAACAGACAATGTGTCTGCCAAGGCACATTTAAACAAACAGGGGGGCTCCAAGTCATCGAAGCTTCACAAGGAAGCAGTCCTGATATTGTCTTGGGCAGAAGAGCAAGTAATTTCCATCTCAGCTGAACACATCAGGGGGGTGCTCAATCTCCAAGCCGATTGGTTGAGCCGTCAGACCTTAGACGAGGGGGAATGGTCCCTCAACAGATCCATATTCCTACAGATAGGAGCGAGATTCGGCAAACCTGCAGTAGACCTCTTCTCCTCGGAACACAATCATCTCCTTCCACACTTTTTTACGAGGTACTACCATCCAAAAGCCAAAGGGATGGATGCCCTGATGTCCCCTTGGCCCAAGGAGCTTCTATTTGCCTTTCCCCTTTCCCATCCTACCGAAAGTTATCAGAAAAATAAGACAGGAGAGGGCCACGATCATCTTGATAGCCCCATTCTGGGCCAGGAGACCATGGTTCCCCAGCCTCAAAGAGATGTCAATACAGCAACCGTGGCCACTTCCTCAGATTTCAGACTTACTGAATCAGGGTCCACTACATTACCCAGACCCACAATGGCTGCGCTTGACTGCCTGGAAATTGAGTGGAGCAATCTCCTAAGTCGAGGATACAGTATTGGAATAGTCAACACCATGATTGAGTCCAGAAAACCATCAACTAGAAGAATATACAACTTCTCATGGAAGACTTTCGTCCTTTGGTGCAAACGAAAGAAAGCTGACCCCTTGACACCAGGCGTATCCAGGATCCTAGAATTCCTACATGATGGTGCAGAACAAGGTCTCAGGGCGGCCACCTTGTGTAGGCAGGTTGCGGCTATTTCTACAGTTATCCCATCTGTTGACGGTATCGCACCATCTAGACATCCACACGTACAGACTTTTTTGAAGGGAGTGATCCAGACCAGCCCTCCACCCATCCACCGCTTTCCTACTTGGCGACTGAACGTAGTATTAACAGATCTAACACAACCTCCTTTCGAGCCTATTTGGGAGATTCCACTAAAAATGCTAAGAATGAAAGCAGTCTTCCTGACAGCGATTACTTCTGCTAGGAGGGTCTCTGAACTGGGAGTGCTTTCCGTGCGAAAAGGATTTTGCGTTTTACACAAAGACAAAGTGGTTCTTCGGCCTGATCCCTCCTTCATTCCGAAAGTGAATTCCAAATTCCATCGAAAACAGGAAATTCACCTGCCATCCTTTTGCCCCAACCCCAGCCATCCCAAAGAGAAAGAATGGCACAAGTTAGATCTCCGTCGGGTCCTCAGGATTTACATTAGGCGTACCTCCCACCTTAGGCGCTCTGATTCTGTTCATTTCCATAAATAACCCGAATCGTGGATGTAAGATGTCCAGATCAGCCATTAGTTATGCCATTAGACAATGCATTGCCGAAGCTTACAGGTCCAGTAAACTGCAGGTCCCAGTAGGTATCACAGCTCACTCTGTTAGGAGTGCAGCCACCTCGGTGGCATTTGATAGACAGGCCTCAGTGGAGGAAATTTGCCGGGCGGCCACCTGGGCCTCCGTATCCACCTTTACTAGGCATTATAAAATTGACTCCATGGCTTCCGCTGACGCAGCCTTCGGCAGAAGGGTACTGCAACACGTCGTGGAGGAGAATTAAGCCCACCCAGACTAACTAGCTCTTGGAGATCCCACAGTCTGCAAGATGCCTAGACAGCCCAGAACGAGAACGGAGCCTTGTTTACTTACGTGAGGGCTCCTTCTGTTCCGGGATCAAAGGCATCTTGCTCTCCCAAGAGTTTTTTCTGACCTCCAAGATGTTAGCAGTTTTCTGTAAGACCATTATTACTGTTTAAATTCAGAAATTTCCAGTCACGTTCAATTGTTCTCCTTTGTCCGCCATCTTGCGCTTACCAAGGAGTTTCCTTTTCACTGGTAAAATGGTTCCAGTTTTTTCTCGTTCCAGTTCTCATTCATACTACCTGTTTCTGTAGTGTTTGTTGTTCCTTGCTCTTACCTGTCTCCTTTAGCTCAGCGAGTCCGAAAACTGGGACTGAGAGGTTTTCACGCCCAGGAAGACAGGAAGAGAAGTTTTAGTCCTGCCTCCCTGGGCACGTGATGGTAAAACCCACAGTCTGCAAGATGCCTTCGATCCCAGAACAGAAGGAGCCCTCACGTAAGTAAACAAGGCTCAGGTTTCTTGCTTGGAGACATAATTAATGCACTATGCTGGAAGCGAAGAGATTTTAAAGAAAGTCTAATAGTGTGGAAGAGAAGCAGCACACCCCAGGGAAAGCTCCTTTTCAGGGAGGGATTTCCCCATTTCCTGTGTGCCACGGCCCACAATTCTCTCTACCCCACATATCCTCTGCTGCAAATTGCATGCCAGTAAACTGACAAGCAAGCTTCCAATATTAGCTCTGCTCTTAATAATAGCTTGTGGGTTGGATCCATACTAATGTTTTTATTGACAGAATGCACTTGTATCAGCAGAAGAAAATTTTCCTGAGCCCCCCCCCCCTTGCTGCATTGAAGTCCCCGAAATGCTACTCCTGGGGGACAGCAATAGATCGAGAGGCCAACTGGGGGTCTGCAGCAGGAAGGGGGAATTATGAAAGGGAAGGAATTTTCCCATCCATTATAGGAAAATTTACTCTGGGAGCAGGCTTCTAGGAAATACATATCATCCTGTGACTTTTGGGTTATTATTATTTATTTATTTTGCCGCCAATTCACAGCTGACTTATGGCTACCCTGTAGGGTTTTTAAGTAGGGTTGCCAACTTCCAGGTAATAGCTGGAGATCTCCTGCTATTACAACTGATCTCCAGCCGATAGAGATCAGTTCACCTGGAGAAAATGGCCGCTTTGGCCATTGGACTCTATGGCATTGAAGTCCTGCCCCTCTCCAAACCCTGCCCTCCTCAGGCTCTGCCCCAAAATCCTCCCACCGAAGAGGGAGATGGCAACCCTATTTTCAAGGCAAGAGACATTCAGAGGTGTTTTGCCATTGCCTGCCTCCGTGTCACAACCCTGGCATTCCTTGGAGGTCTCCCATCCAAATGCTAGCCAGGGTCAGGGCTGAGAGGGTGTGACTGGCCCAAGGTCACCCAGCAAGCTTCCATGGCGCGAGTGGGGATTTGAACCTGGGTTTCCCAGCTCCTGGTCTGACACCTTAACCACTACACCACCCTGGCTCTTGATTGAATTTAATAGCCCTACCCAGTATCAGATTGGAACTGAATTTAATAGCCCTACCCAGCTGAACTGCATTTTTGTAACCCAATACACTGGCTGAGACTACCCAAACACATCAGGGTTCAGAAAGCTGATTGTCTGGGTAAACCTCATTGGCAATAACACTGACCCCAGCAGACTGTAAGACCGATTAGGGCATGTTTTTTTAGGTCTAAAACGCATGGTCACTTAGCCCAGTTCCAGCCCCGTTCCAGTCCAGTTCCCTCCCAGTTTCACCCAGGATCAAATCTTCGCAAACGGACAATACCTTATTTACTCTTCTTTCAGCCCTGTATTGAAGCGAAATGAACCCGCCTTTTCCCATTCCTCTTCTGGGAGAAACAGAAACAGAGGGAAACACAGATGATTGGCATCTCTCACAGCCAATTGCAAAGCAGTGTTTGAAGCGGCAGGGATTCAATTGTTTCCTGCCTGCTGCTACTTCGGAGCTTTTTCTGAGAAAAATAAAGTCTTTTTTAAAACGAGGCTTGGATTCCCCCCCCCTTCTTTCAGGTAGCTCCGTTTTTTATTTTTTAGTTCTTAAAATGCTTTTAAAATTACAAGCGGGGGGGAGCCTCCATTAGTCAATTCGAAAGGACCAATCACCAGGAGCTGGGGGAGGGAGGGCTTACTCAGCAGGAACCCGCATTTTCTGTTTTCATGGATCCATTTGCACAGTTTACTCCCTGCTCATTCCAGGTAATGCGGCTTCATTTGATCCTGGGTGGAACGGGGATGGAACTGGGCTAAGTGACCATGCGTTTTAGACCTTAGTCATGCAAAGACCAGCCCGGGCTGGACCAACAGTGCGAATGCCGAGAACAATGACAAGCCTGTCTGTTGAATTCCCTTTTGGTTTTTTTCCAAATATGCCTCCCTATGTTTAATATTAATATTTTGCTTTTAACAAGAACATTGTCTATACAGGATCTCTCGCGCTGTTTGGAGTGTGCAGCATCCTCCTGAATGTGTTCCGGATGGGATATGACATTATCCACCTTCAGTGCAAATCCCAGATAGAAATCCTGTTCCCCTGCATAGAAATCCTCTTCATCTGCATTCAGGTATTAGATACCTCTTTGGCTACAACTGAGCTTCTTATCTACACTATGTAGAAAGGAAAGCGATTAGAAATATGATATCTGCTAATGACAAAAGTGTAGCTCTCATCAGTTGCTTGCTATCTTTAAACATTATAGTTGCATTTACGACATATGCTGTCATTACAAGTAAGAATACAATTGTATGATTATTATCATCAAGAGCAACAACAGACTGACCCATTCTTGTATCAAAACCCTTTATATTGGTGTTTTTCCTGGCTCTGCATAGTGACCCTGGTATTCCTTGGTGGTCTCTTAGGGTTGCCAGCTTTGGGTTGGGAAATACCTGGAGATTTTGGGGGTGGAGCCTGAGAGGGCAGGGTTTGGGGAGGGGAGGGACTTCAATGAGGTATTATGACATAGAGTCCGCCTTCCAAAGTGGACATTTTTTCCAGGTGAACTGATCTGTTATCTGGAGATAAATTGTAATAGCAGAAGATCTCCAACCACCACCTGGAGGTTGGAGCAACCCAAGACAGCACTATAAACAAATTTCTTATGCAAAAAGTGAATTTTATAGTGAAAAAGTGCAAAATATATACAATTATATACAAATAAAGATACAACAAATGTACAATAAGCAATCCAAAAATGACTATAACAAGGATATCACAGATCCTAATTAAACAGGTAAGTCACAATATATGACCCACTTAGGTGTCTTTTGATAAGAAGTCTCTGATTAATGCAGTAATTAAGTCCAGTTGTCAAGCAACTATATGCAAAAAATGGATCGTATATTGTGGGTCGTATATTGTGACTTACCTGTTTAATTAGGATCTGTGATATCCTTGTTATAGTCATTTTTGGATTGCTTATTGTACATTTGTATCTTGTTGTATCTTTATTTGTATATAATTGTACATATTTTGCAGTTTTTCACTATAAAATTCACTTTTTGCATAAGAAATTTGTTTATAGTGCTGTCTTGGGTTGCTCCAATTATCCTTACAGCACTGAGCCTTTATATTTGAGGGACCACCTGGAGGTTAGCAACCCTATATCCCTTCCAAATACTGACCAGGGCCAACCCTGCTTAGCTTTAAAGGTCTGATGAGATTGAGCTAGCCTGGATCATCCAGGTGTGGGCGATTTGAACACTATAAGTATTCAAAGACTGGTAGTAGTCATGATGGTCCATAGACAATCTCCAAGTACAGGACCAATCAAAATATCATAGTACACTGTGCAAGCTTTCAAGTTCTACAGAACCATAATCAGGCTGGATTTTCAAGAAAAGAGATGGGGCAGAAAAGAAAACTAAGCAATAAGGAATTTTGGGGAAGTCTGTAGAATCTTAAAATAGCATGCAGGATGTGATATTTTGCAGAGATAATTGAATGGCACCTGACTCAAAACAGGTTTTCAAGTCACACCAAAGGCTGCTTGGACAAAGAAAGAGGAAGGGGAAAAAATGGCATTCTCCCTGAGCCGAAAGTATTATTATTTAGTTGTACAAACTATTACTAAGCTTATACCACACAATTTTTTAAACTCTTTTTGTTGATTTCAGACTTATTTTATATGGCATCATGCAAAGGACTGTACCCAGGTTCAGCACAACCTCACCAGGTAGGAAAACAGAATCCTTTATAATGGACTGACCAGAGCCCCATGCCACAATTCCTTGCCTTTGCAGCTTCTAACACGGGCCGTATTTCAATTGTAGACAGAGCTGGGGAGGAAATGTTGTAATCTTGGTGCCACTTCTGAAAAGGCCATGTCCCTACTGGCCACCCACCTAATCTTTGCCGGGGAGGGGGTGGCACATACAGCAGGGCAGCAGACAAGTGGAGCAAAGAAACAGAACTGAGGATGGGCTTGAACAGAAAGGGGAAGGCTCGGTTCCTAGTGGCTGCGGTTACCAAATATTTGTTTAGCCCCACCTCTGTGGCATCCCTAAGGGTATCTCTCTGCTTTCTCCTATTCCAGAGAATGGCTGCCATTCATTCCTATGGGGGGAAGTAATGTGGAAGAACTTTCTGCCCTCCTATTCCTTACTGCAGCTGTTGGAGTTGAAGCAGCTAGAGCGAGGGTCAAAGGCAGTGGGTGTGTGAGATGTGGCGAACAGGGTCAGGAAGGAACTGGACCTCTCTTTTTCTCCTGTCATCGAACTTGCTGAGACTGTAGCACTGAATGGAGACGTAAAAACTGAGGAGAGCTGTGGTTCAGGAAACGAGGTCCTACAAAATCGTCAACTTTCACTTTTCCAGGCTATTTCTGTACATAGAGTTGGGCTTCCTGAGATTCAAAGCAGCTTCTGACCCTTGATTCAGGAAACAACTGAAAATGAGCAGGCAGCATCTACCGGAAGTTCTGAAGCCAAAAGAAAGCTATAAGCTAGATTTCGAGTGCTCACAGTCCCGTCCCCGCACACACACATTGCTTATGGGCCCAGGGCAGTGCCCCTTCCATTCCATCTAGCCACCCCCACCCCCATATCTATAATGCCATCAGAATTATGAAATGATCTGCATTTTCCCTCAGGCATTAGATTTCCTTGATGCACAATTGGATATACAAATTATGCATATCCTGTGCTTCTGTTCATGCTTTTATGTGTTCATGCCTCTGTATAAGGCTTTACATTGCTTTTTTCCCCAAAGTGAGTTATCAGCTACCTTAAGGGCCCAGTATAGAAAAAAATGGGCAGGCAGCTTTGGAAAATATCAAGACCAAGATAAATCTTGCTCTGGTCCCCTTCCCTGCTATCTGGGTTGGATTCCACAATCTGTCAGGTTAAAGTACTGATGGTCATGGGTCTTCTACCCCTACACAAGTTTCCCACCGCTGCAAGAGCCAGAGAGAGTATGGTAACAAACCTGCAGGTCAAGGAGGCTGTGGTGGAGAGGTGGAAAGGGGTGAAATCCCTTCTTCCATCGGCAGAGACCTACTCATGCATGAGGTTGGAGGAAGCAATTTTGCCCCTTTCTCCCTCCTCACTGCAGCCTCCTGTCCTGCAGAGACCATGTGGGTCATGCAGATCCAGGAATAAAAGTTTCCTGATCTGAAATGGCAACTGGAAGATAGAAGACCCAGGAAGATCAGGGATCCTTGTGGAAAGAGCACAAGGTCCTCATGCTGGATCCACCTTTCTGGAGTTAAGGGCCTTTTATGCACAACTGTTTCCCTTGCAGTCACCCTTCCGACGATATCAGGTCTTTGTTTGGATTGTGCATGCCGTTTCCGACCATCAGAGGTTGCCTCACTCTCCCCCTGCACTTTCCCGTGTTTTGAAATTTGAGATAAACAGAACCCTGACAACACGGGCAAAACGCGGGGAAACTCAGGAAACCTAAGTTGTCGGAGGGGTGACGGCAAGTGAAACAGCCATGCATAAAAGGCCAATGATTTCTTTTTAAAAATCAAACTTGTAAACCCTTAAGAAGCTAAATTTTGCACCCAGCACCAAAATCCTTACTTGGCGAGTATGATCATGGAACTGGGGTCTTTTACGCTTGGCAACCCAGTGAAAAATGTGAAAATATAACGAGATGCAAAATATAATGAGATGCCTTCAACCCTAGGTATTCTGTAAGTGGTAATCGGCTCTACATTGTCACCTGCATATTATATGATGTTGTCAATGTGATAATAGGGCAAAGTTACAGAACAACTTCTGTGTCCATTCTGTGAAAAGGAAGTACAACCAGGGCAATCATTTTTTACCAGTAGCAGTACAATGGTTCCTGGTTTTGTTACAAACATTCTGACTCTCAGAAAGTCTGCATGGGGTATCAATTCAAAAGGACTGAAGACATTCCAAGAAGAGCCCAACCCCATGGCAATAAAGTATAAAGACACATTTCTTCTTTGGCAGATGTGGGCTGATGCTTACCATGGCCACTAACTTTCTCCTGTGGCTTGTAGCAGTGACCAATGATTCCATTCACAGGGAAATTGATTCAGAACTTAACAAACTTGTGCGGGCATTTGAAGGTAAGGGTCGTTATTTACCTTTTTTAATTTAAAAAAAATGGGAGGGCAAGATGGAAGATGTACAAGATTAACACAAAGGAGCACTTGCCCCAGCCCATGCACATTTCCACACCAACCACTTTCTGGGTGTGGTGTTTTCACCTTCACAAGGTGCTAGCCCAGGCCAATAGCGGAAAAGCCAATTTCAAAGGAGATTTTCGTGTAGCAGCAATACATAGGTTTGCAATGCATGACGTTTGTTGTAGGCCTAAATTATGAAGAGAAGCTCCATTAGCCTGACACATTTTCACCTTGCTAGACTTCCTGCCAAGCCCTATATCTTAGTATGTGGAAGAAGAAGGAAGCCTGAGTAACGTAAGAGGCACCTTGGTGGGGATTCCAAGAACTGCCCAGCTTCCTCATAGCATTGCACTCTGGCATCAGCGTAATACAATCCATGGGCTATGCTTCTTCTGGAATCCTCAAAATGTCAGCATTAAACATAGAAGAGATGTGTTCTAGCTAAAGAAACACTAAGGTCATTTATGCATGGGAGTTTTACCTGAGGTCCGTTGCTTGCTGGACCCACACTTTCCTGTTGGGAATCTTTGCACCAGCAGTCTCCAAGCTCAAAATTCCCCCCAAAACCCAATTGCCACATAAAAAAACATTTTAAGAACAACAAAAATGGAAGAATCTGAAAAGAAGGGGTACGGGGGAGAAATCCAAGCCTTGGTTTTAAAAATATTTCCTTCTGCTCAGAAAGAGCTCCCAGGAAGAGGGAAATATTTGAATCCCTGCCTTTGGACATGATGCTGTGTAATTGGCTGTGAGTGAAACCAAGCTTGCGTGTCCCGCACTTTGCCTCATGCATGGGGATTTCACCTGGGCTTTGCTCAGGGAAGATGGAAGAGTTGGGTTAACAGAGGAATGGGAAGACCCAGGCATTGCGAGGGCTGGCAGCTAGGTCATCACTAATGGACAGAAAACTCATGCATAACTCCAAGGAACAACAGAGACAGACAGGGGGCGAACATAAGTGAGAGTACCCATGCATAAACGACTTAACTGTCAGGCAAGATTTGAGAGGGGTCATGGTCAGGAACAGGTTCTTGCCCCTTCCAAGCTGTGATTAGCATCAAAATTAGTAGGTTAGCAGGAATCTTGGCCCTGCACACTCAGCATTGGCATCCCATAATGTTAGACTCTCCAAGGATGTTTAAAGCTGAATATTAGGTTTTTGACACATAGGAGTTTCTCTTATGATCCTGCCATTCTCACTGTCTCACTCCAGGGAACACGACCAGCTCCTGCAAGTGTCCTAACACAACAGTCTGCAAGGTCTTCCAGAAAGGATATATTTTGCTGTATCCCTTCAACACAGAATACTGCTTGATTTCCTGTTCCATGCTCTATGTCATGTGGAAGAATGTGGGCCGGCGCATTGCTCAACACCCAGCTGCTCGTTCTAAGCCTAAATTCCAAATCCATGGCTTAATTTTTGGGCCTCTGCTTGGCACCTCTGCAGTAATCATTGGCATCTGTATTTTCATGCTGTATCAGATCCAAGCCACCAGCTCCTCCCCTAGCTATCACGTGTTCGTACTCTACTACTCCTACTACATCATTTTGCTGCCTTTGATGACAGTAGGGGCCCTGGCTGGAACTATCATCCACGGCCTAGAAGAGAGGGAGCTGGACACGCTGAAAAACCCAACACGAAGCCTTGATGTGATCTTGCTTATGGGAGCAGCTCTGGGCCAGATTGGCATCTCATATTTTTCCATTGTGGCCATCGTGGCCACCAATCCAAATAGTCTGCTGAACAGCATCATCCTAGCCTATTCAGTGTGCCTCATTATTCAGCACATCACCCAGAATGTCTTCATTATTGAGGGGCTCCATAGGCAGCCACTGGTGGTAGACGAAGCCTCCAGCCATAACCCACCTGCCATGCAAGGCTCCACCTCAGCCCAGAAAGCACCCAATGAACACATTATCACTTCGCACAGCAGTCAAGAACCTACACCATCAACAGCCAACAAGGAGGTGGAAACAAAAGAAGGAGAAAAGTGTGAAGATAATTATTCTAAAGCTTATAGCTTAGAGATAAGACAGGAGATAAGAAGAGCTTCCCAGGCCTACGTTCAGAACTGGAAAAGGACAGCTCTGCAGGAGATCTCCAGCTTCTTGATCATGTGCAACATCATAGTAAGAACTTAAGTGCACATAGGGAAATCTGTGGGAAATATACATTATACCATAGAAGAAAAATGACAAGGGGAGGCAGGAGAGTATGGGGGAAGTGTTTGAGTTTCTTCATTACATATACCTTACTTTCACCAAGTCTTGTGAGTGGGAACCAAGAAATTGTTTCAAATGCTTCATGGAAAAGTGGGACCAAATTGTTTTGGCAGTTACAGGCCAAAGGGGCAAAGGAAAAAGGATGGTGTTATTTGAGGGAGAAGGAGCTATTCAGATGGCCAAGAGTAAAGGAGCTGAAACAACAAAGCTCATGAGCAGGGATGCATCAGAAGAGGGGAGTGGACAGGAAGCCAGTGTAGGATTTAAGGAGGAGCAATGCATGCTCAGAATGATGACATGACTGATTCTGGTAGCCGAGTGCTGGACAGGAGGGCAAGGAGGTTGATATGTGACAGCAGAAGGCCAGACAGGAGGCTGCAGTAGTCAAGGCAAGAGAAGATTAGAGCATAAGACAGATTTTTTGCCAAAGGAGACAGATGAAGGGCTATCTTTTTAAGGAAACAACAGGGCTCGGCAGCGGATTGGATATGGGGACCACAGAAAAAATGTCAAAGAAAGCCAAGCTTCATGCCTCTACTACATGGTAGATGGTGACAGTTACAGTGGATTTGAAAAATGCATAGGGAGTTGGGAGGTTCAGCCCTGGGCATATTCAGTATGAAGACATCCAAACAGAAACCACAGACAAACAATTAGAGATGTAGAGGGAAGGGGGGAAAGGTTTAGGGATACAGAGGCAGAGAACAGCATCATCAGCAATACAGGTAGGCATGAAAGCCTTGGGATTTTATGAGGTCACACCCAGGGACTGTGTGTAGAGAAAGAACAGAGGGGGGAAGGTTTAGGGATAGAGAGGCAGAGCACAGCATCATCATCAATACAGGTAGGCATGAAAGCCTTGGGATTTTATGAGGTCACACCCAGGGACTGTGTGTAGAGAAAGAACAGAGCCAGGGAAAGATGCCTGCAGGACCGCAATGGAGAGAGGGCATGCCGAGAAGGGCTTCCTTCTGTGAAAAAAAGGAATGAGCAATCACACATTTAGGAAGAGAACCATTTGAGGACATTCATGAACACATAGTATGTAAACAGGTGGGGATGCAGATCAGGGGTATCAAAGGCAGTAAGGAGGTCAAGGAAGACAAGAACAGAGCAGATTATCAGTGATTTGGGCAAAGATGTTTCCAGTGGAGTGCAGAAGATGGTAGTCAGATTGCAGGAGATTAAGAAGAGAACAGGAGGAGCAAAAATCTACACAAAAAGAACAAACAACAAGATCTAAGAGTCTGGAGGCAAAGGCAGAGGGCAGAGAAGCTCTTGGGTGGTAGTTGGAGAGAGGGGTATCTCTGCAATGAAAGACCCTTATTTGCAATGCTAGACCCTTATTTTTTTAATGATAAAAATGTTATATCAACATAATTATACTCAACTGCAGGGAATGGCAGCTGCTGGGGGGACCAGGGTAGAGAAACTATGGGAAAACCTTCCATGTGGAAGTCCATTTGCCACTGGGTTGTACTGGCAGCTGCACCAACAAAGTGCATGTAATTGTCCCTGTGTGGAAAATAGCTACAACATGCAGCCTCTCTAGACCATGGAGGGTGGCTGCCATCTGTGTGAGAGGATGGCAGTTCCAGAAAGAGCAGGAATGCAGGGAGGTAAGGACTGGGAATGAGAGACAGAGTAGATTTTATGCTGCCGGAAACAGACTCCAAAAGGTTGAGAAAAGGGGGAAAGGGTGGAGAGACTGAAAGAAGAATTTGGCAGGAGATAGACTTCATAAAGTGCAGCTACCAGAAGGCATGGGCTGCCTACAAAAAGACAAAGAGTGGGTATCTTTTGGCCTTAGTTGGCTCCCCCATACATTAACGGTGCTGAGATGGCTCTACCTCTTAATTCAAGCCCAGGAGATGCTGGCGTGGTCAGAGGCTGTAGAGGAGATAAACTAAAATGGGAGGGGGGAAGGAGAACCAACAGAAGAACCAACTGTAGAAACCGATGGTGTAGTATGGGATTTACAGAAAGAAAGGGGGAGGCTAGCAACAGAAGCAAGGTCAGACAATGCATACCTAGAGGAGATTATAATCCTTTGCAGACTTTGATTTTGGCACTCCGGCTATGCATAATGGGGAGCATGCACTATGTACAATCCTCCCAATATGCACGGTCACCATTTTGTATGAATGTGGAAACACACATATTTTCTGTATACATACAACGTTAGTAAATGCAAACATGTTCCCTCAAAAATCTGGGGTTCTGTTTGCACATACGAAACCGGCATGTGCATGGAAAACACGTGTGTTGTCTCATTTACAGAAAATGGTAACCAAGGTCATGCACAGGGCACGTTCCCATTGCATAGAGTCAAAGTTCTAAAATCAAACATCTGAAAAGAGGTCTGGAGTAGGAGGGGAAGTGACTGCCAGGACATTCCATAATATGGGACAGGGTCAGAAACGGGTTGATGGACTTTGCAAATGGGTAACAACACTGCCTGCAATGGGTGCTGGAGAGAATATGTGATATAAGGAACCCAAAAGACTACAATTCTCAGGCCACTGAAAGGGGAAACTAAAAAGCAGGTCCCCAAAGGTTTTTTGTTTTTTTTAAAGAGCCACTGAATTAAAACACACATTAATCCTCTAACTCCTGCTCTCTTTTCACAACCCTTTCCAGCTATGGATCATGCCATCCTTTGGAGCACATCCGGAGTTTGAGAATGGATTAGAGAAATCATTTTATGGATACTCTACCTGGTTCGCTATCATCAATTTTGGGCTGCCCTTGGGTGTGTTCTACAGAATGCATTCAGTTGGTGATCTTCTGGAGGTGTATCGGTCAGTCTGAATCAAACTCAGTTCTTCGTATGTAGATGTCACAGTAATATACTGAACAGACTTTCCTACAGGCCCAGAGCTGACACTTCATGAAGTCCCACAGCGTATTACTGTCTGAGGGTTTCACAAGGGGAGATTTGTTGTTTTGTACAGTTTATTCCAGTAAAAAAATTAAGACCTAATCTTGCCGGTAAAGAGCCTCTTTAGTGCAAATGCACACACCCTGTAGCATCTTATTATAGGATTGCATCATTTTGTGTACATTATAGTGTCTAATTATTATGATGCTAAATAATTGCTGACCTTTAAGCAGAAGGGTCAGAAGATGTGGAAGCCAACTTGGGCACCACAGTAATAGGATAAAATTATCACCCACCATGAGCATGCCAAAGATTTAGATGCAAGGCTAAGAACTTTATTATTTAGGGACACCTCCAAAATCTCTTTGGGAAAAGCCGTGGCAAGTGACTGCCCAAGTGTTGCAACCATCCATGCCTGAAGAACCATTTCAGAGTTTCTGTTGGAACCTTGCCCTATTAAGCAGCCTCATTAGACACGCAACCTGGTGTTTTCATGGATCTTTAGACATGGATCTAACTACCCAATATTATGCCTTTCAAAAGTAATATGAGAAATAACCTTTGGGAAGACTTGGATATAATCTCAGTATCAACCAGAAACACAACAAAAACTCTAATCGGTAATACCAGTTTTCTGATCTTTTCTTCAAGGCAGAGGATAGAAAGGAAGGTCCTTGTTCTATCAATTGGGATCTGTTCCATTATTATACTTTAAAAACAAACAGCCCTTTAGAAAGCATGCAGGACCCTGCGAGAGCCACAGCATCTCCAAACAGAATGCTAGAGGTTTATTGGCTACACTGCCTTTCTTTCACCCAGTATTCAGGGCAAAGCAAAGGGAAAACAATGGAAAGTTGCCTTTTAATTATAATAAGCCTCGACTCAGCCTGGTGATTGATTATATAAAGGATTAAAGGCTGGTCCCAGGTTTGCAATCAATTCATCTTTTAGCACTATCTAAATTATTCTTGTTGCTGAGAGCTAATAGATGGAAGTGTAAACACTTGCCATTTTATTGCTCTACTGTAAAATAAATCACTCCCAAGAGCTATTTGGTTAGGGCTGGGGACTTGGCTGTCTCTGAAGTTTTATCTTTTTTAAAAAAGGGGAGAGAAAAAATGAGGGTATAAGAGACTTATTCAGGCTCCCAGTTCAAGGAGCTTCTACCCACATTCCGATCTGTGTTCCTTCCAACACTATCCAGACAACGTCTCTTCAATTTCGGAAGACAAAAGGTCAAATGAGTTTGGACTTTGCATCTGTGCTAATTTCACTCAGCCTTATGTCAATAGGAACTGTCAGAAGAAATAAGAGCAGGATAAATTAGTACTCTTACAAGTTAATTATTATCTCATGCCTCACAGCTTAAAACACAGGAACCCATCAAAGGAACTTACTGAAGGTTAACTCTTAGATAAAGAACAGAGAAAGGGTTACTGATCCTGCAAAAAGAGAACAACAGACATGCAGGGGCAGCAGGCATGTAAAGTCTTGGACCAGTTTTATCACAGCCAAGACCAAACTGATTCACCTGATCAAGCTCAAAGCACCCTATTCAACGTCTGAAAATGGAAGTGTTACCATCCACAGCCAGAAAAATGTTGCAGATTCAGGTGAAGGTTCTCAGCTTGCATATCACTCCATAGATGCATTTATTCTGCGCATTTTAGCCCAATAAAGCCACACTGCGCCCAGCACCCACACTATCCCAAGTCTATGTGACAGGCAGCAGACACAAAGAACTATGCCAATCTTGTGAAGCAGACCACTTTTCTCCCAGGTGCTGCTTCATTTAGCAGTAAAGCGCTGAACCAGGAGTTCCTGTGCAGCCATGCCTTTAATGGAAAGGTACATGTTGCAAAGGATGCCAGATCATCATAAATCAAACAGTAACACAAACAAGCTCATAAACCTCTTCTGATACAGACTGAGTAAAGCCAGTTGCAGTGTTTAAGATAATTTTATCTCTATATGTAAAGCAAACAGTTTACAGTGCAAATTTGAACAAAGATCAGACCTGAAACACCGCAGAATGCAAAACTCTTGATAAATTCACAAGGAAAATACATAAATCACAAAACAAAAAGATGTGAGATCAAAGAGTTCATGTGTGTGCGTGTGTGTGGAGGGATGGGGAGAATAGAGAGACCCGTGTCTGACAGGGAGAACCTTCCCACCTGCTGCAAGATACAAATGTGGTATAATCAGGCAGCCCCCTTACTAGAGCCATCACATTTGAGAGATGGAAGATACTCAAGGAAGTTAATGACTTCTGTCAGTGGGGCAGAATGGTCACATGAGGAGAGGAAGAAGGCTGAAATGAGAGAACTCCATGAGCTCCAGAGGCAAGCAGGATAGAAAGTGTACTTTCCATCTATTCTTTGACTTTTAAAGTATCTAGAATAAGTTCCAAGTTAATATCTAGAATTTAACCACTTTGTTCAAACATTGAAGAACCTTAGGTATCTAGATCCCAAGAACTCTGCTAGACTGAAATCCCTAACTTTTTTTTTTACCTTGAATCTATTACAGTCTAACTTAGGCAGCCATGACTAGGAGCAATACCAGGCAGCCTCCTAAGTAATTCAACTCTGCTCCAATGATCATATATCTTTTCATATTTAATGCGACAGAAATATTCCCTCTGAACTCCTGAAAAGTAGCACATGTCTAGTCCCTCCTACCATTTTGAGGTGTTCCATAGTAGGTCACCTAGTTCTGCAACAATTCTTTCTGAAGTTATCTTGTCTAATTGAGCTACAGGAAACTGATAGGCAGCAGAGGAAACAAACTACTCCCAACACAGAGCAATTTTGAATTTGCTTTATGTGGCCCCATGAAACATAACTTCCTTTCCAGGCTTGCATAAAACACATTAGAGAGGATGTATGATGGACTTTGACACACATCCATCTCCAACAGGATAGCCTCTAAAACCAAGAGAGAAGAGGGAAACAGAAATTCAGATGCTACACTACAGCATCAGGTATAAAGTAGTTAAGTGCATTTCAAAAGCAAAAAAGAGAGAACCAAACCCAAAAGAACCTGAAAGAGGTTTAAATAAATAGAACCCCATGGTCACCTAAGTAAGTAAATGAAGCTATGGCCCCACTCTGGCTCAGTACAGTGTCAAAGATGCCTGCAACATGAAAGGGGCCGGGCTACATTCTTTGGAAAAGAACCACAGAACTATCCTGAAGTAGCACTTCCTTCATTGGTCCAGTTTTAGAACTCTTTACATTCAGTTTTTCCTTCCAATTTAGAGGCTGAATCTGACTAGAGACAACTGTTTCTCAGGTTACCTAGTCAGGTTCAGAATTACACCAGAAAACATAAGCATGAAACATTGTTACAGCAACCACCAAAGCTGCCTGCCCTAGCACATCCTTCTGTTAACATTCCTTGAGAAGCTGGAAGCAGGTCATTAGGGTGGGTCTGTTAGCTTTAAAGTGGCAGATACGTCAAGGGAAGCAATCGTCCTTTGTTTCATTCAGCAGGCAGTGAAATGAAGGAATAGCTGTGATGTAGAAGCGCACAGCAAGATCCTCGTTTCCAGTGTTTCAACAGAGGCAAGTTCGCTGTCTCTTCCCATTGTTTAGACACGCTGAATTTCAAACAGCTTTACATCGGTCTCATACCAGATGGGAGGATCCACGTTTCTGAAAACAAGCACGCATGTTAAAATACAACTGGATCTCTTAATCTAGGACAGTTGCAATGTCCTAAACACTTTGTAACTTTGCAAAGATTAGAGATTAATAGACTCAAGGATACTGAAGGCAAAACTACAAGTAATATTCAGTCATATGTAGTCCCCTCACCCATTCTTTTCCTTTCACAAAATTTTGCAATGCTTTTTTTCTCCTGCTGGTTTTCCTATTAAAAAGTCATTTCCCCACCTATTTTCTTCCTCATGGAAAAATATACCAAATCAGCAAAGTATTAACCACAAAGATCTGATAGTCGCGTTGGACTCACTGGAGACAAGCAACTTCTTGTGCTGCTTAAACCACCTCAGAGCCTCTTACGGTCCCTAAAGCCGTTATCTTTCAGGATAATTAAGGAACATACCCACGTCTACATCACATCCAGACAAAGTCACACTGTGACAATCGTGATCATTTATTTATTTGTTAAAGTACACCCCTGCCTTTCCCTACATGGGCTGAAGGTGGCTTGGCATATTTCATTACAAATCATAACAAAATCACATAAAAGCACAAAAATTCCACTGTCTGCAGTCATCGCATCTTCAAAATATTCCAGTAACAACCACCTTGCAACAGTTTGTGGAAAACCTCCAGTGAAGGTTAACCTCCTGACCTCATCTGGGAGCCCATTTCACAAAGTGGGAGCTACAACTGAAAAGGAACAGGCCTTGGCAGATGCCAGACAGATGGTCCTAAATCGGGGAACAGACAGAACAAGCTGGCCTGATGAACACAACCGATGCACAGGGCAAGAGACGGTTCTTCAACTATGTGGGTCCCAGGCCATGAATGGCCTTAAAGGTAATAACCAGCATCTTGCACTGAACTGGGGGGAAAACTGGTAGCCAGTGTATGTGTCTTAAAACAGGCAAGATATGTTCCCTCCTGGTTGCCCTGACAATAACTGGGCTGCCGAATTCTAAACCGCTGAGAGTTTCTGAATTGTTTGCAAGGGTGGCTGCATGCAGACTTGTCACTGTAATCTAATTTAGAGGTAACAAATGCATGGATCAGCACAGCCAGGTCAGCTAAATTAATACATGTATATGCTGCCTTGACACAACAAGGGCCCAAAGCAGCTTATAAAGTCATGCAGACAATAAAACCGTGAAATAATACATTTATTCTATAAACCAAAATATAGTTTACCAGAAACAGGTTAAGATGTACTCATAACACACACACACCAAAAAAACCCTCAAGAGTATTTTCCAGCTGTTCAGTCAGCCAACCTAGTCCAAATGCCTACTGGAAAAGAAGTGTTTTTACCAGCTGCCTGAAGAGGAGGCCTTCCTATGGAGGAAGATCATCATATCAACTTTCATACACTCCTGCCCACAATACATACTACTAAATCGTACAGTGATCACAAGTTTGCTTACTGTTAATATTCTTTATGCCATTCCATACTATCAGGATTAGGAACATATGCCCTGGAATCCAAAAGTGTCGACATTTATTGGAGAAGGGGATGATTTTGTGTGTATGTTTGTGCACATACATGCAATGCATATGACACAGAATATTTATACGTGTTCTCTCACACAATAAACTTAGAGAGCAAATGTCTTAAATTATCAGAACCAGAAACTAAATGAAACTATCAACAATTTTGTGCTCACAGAAGCACAAAGGAAACACCTAACCAGGTAGGGTTGCCAGGTCCCTCTTCGTCACTGGCGGGAGGTTTTTGGGGCAGAGCCTGAGGAGGGCAGGGTTTGGGGAGGGGAGGGACTTCAATGCCATAGAGTCCAATTTCCAAAGTGGCCATTTTCTCTAGGGGAACTGATCTCTATCAGCTGGAGATCAGTTGTAACAGCAGGAGATCTCCTGCTATTACATGGAGGTTGGCAATAGGGCTGTTGAAAAAAAAATTCAGGAAAATTCGGATTCGGCAAAATCCGGCCCGTTTTGATCCGGGAAATGCCGAAGTCCGAACTCCCCCGCTTCGGTTCCGTGGAATTTGGCACGAGTTTTGAGTTCAGGAACAAAATTCGGCCGAATTTCCTGGGACTCCCAGGAAAGCGGAAGGGTGGCTCTTTGAACTGCTCTGCGCTGCCATGGCTGGCAGCACGGAGCAGTTTAAAGACCCACCGCCCGGTTTACTGGGAGTCCCGGGACCCGGTCCGTCTGGGCCTGAGCAGCCCCACCACCACAAACAGAATGCAGGAGACGGGGAGGGATCCAAAGGGGCCCAGGAGCAAAGGGGTAAACCATCCCCTTACCGGCAGGGTTTTCCTTCTCGGCAGGCTCGGCGGCAGGAAAGGAGGAAGCCCTCAAAGAAGCCCGGTCCGGCAGGCAGAACCCAGAGGAAGGGACCGGCCAATGCGACGCCGCCAGAGGGCGGGGCAGACAGCAAGAAGAGAGCCCAGGAGAAGCCGAGGCTGGAACGCAGCAAAGCGGCGGGGAGTCGAGCGACCGCGGTGTCACGATCAGCCTCAAAGGCAACCGCCCCGCCGCCCAGCTGACAAGTGGGCGGGCGCATCCAGGATGGGGGCGTGACGGCGCCTCAGCCCGTTGCCCTGGCAATAGTCCCGCCGCCCAGCTGGCAGGGAGTCCCGAGAAGGGGGCGGGGGGTCTTTAAACTGCTCCTTGCTGCCTGGGCAGGCAGCGTGGTGCAGTTCAAAGACCCACCGCTCGCTTTCCCGGGAGTCCTGGCGGTGGGTCTTTAAACTGGGCAGGCAGCAAGGAGCAGTTTAAAGACCCCCCCGCCCCCCTTTCCAGGACTCCCTGCCAGCTGGGCGGCGGGACTATTGCCGGGGCAACGGGCTGGGGCGCCGTCACGCCCAGGCAGCACTGAGCAGTTTAAAGACACACTGCCCGGTTTCCCAGGACTACCGGGAAAGTGGCCGGTGGGTCTTTAAAGGCGGGAAAAGGCAGGTTCGGGGAACGCCAAACCTGCCAAATTTATTCGCGATCGCCCGAACTTGCCGAATTTGGCTCCTGCCTTTTTTTAAAATGAGGTTTGTCCCGAACTGAAAACCGCCGAATCGGGGGAAATTCGGCAGTTTTTTTGGTTCAGACAAACCAAATCAACAGCCCTAGTTGGCAACCCTATAACCCAGTGATTTGTATCCTTCCAGTTCCTCAACTGAAGCTTATCTAGACTCAACGCATGGAAGGAGATTTCTCACTCTGAGGTGGCTTGACCTGTTAATGGAATTTAAAGAATATTTTATTAAGGTCTACCTTAAAATTTACCTTTCTGTAATTTAAATTCACTGCTTCGCATGTTGTTTTCAATGGATCCAGTAAAAAAAATGCTCTCCTTTTTTCATTTCTGACATTTCTCATTAAATAATTTTAAAATACAATTTTAAAATAAAAATAAACTGCTTTGTTTCTAGGTTCATACCACTTTAACCCTGAGTGTTTGTAACCCTTGGCTGGAAAGAAGGTTTGGCCACTCTGCAAGATATGGCAGGAATTGTTTACTTGAAAATTAAATGCCATTTAGGGCATCAGAATCTAACACGGCTAATATGGTTATCATAAAAGCAACATGAGAAGCATCAGCAGCATGACACACAAACAGTATGTAAATTATACATATAAAATTTAATATTAGCTGTGTCACTCAAGCTCATGATATGAGGAAGCTTTTGGCTTAAGCTATTTAACCTAAAACCAGGCAGGCTTCAGGCCGCTCCCACCCAAGGAATTAATCAGGCACACTATTAGTGAGAAAAGAGACATAGCTGGGTTGTATCCAACCTACTTACCTCAAATAAATAACTCCCCACATGTAGGTACGAAACCACATGGCAGTACTAGAGTTAGCCTGATATTTGCGAATCAAGATTGGATGGGGGACTGGGAGTAGCCCCACCAGCGTGCCATGCTGCAAAAACTTCAGAATTTCAGACTCATCTGTGAGGCCCCTGCAGACAGGAGGGATACATGAACCAATACCGTAAAGTGTTCACTATGCCACGGGAGATAGAACTTTGAATACAAAGACCTTATACTCATACACAGGTGTTCCTCCTATTTAAAACACACAAGGATTACATGAAAAAGCATCAGTAGTTCTCTAGAGCTTGGGAATTTCTACAGAATGTATAATTGAGCATCCAGTTATTTCCAAAAAAAGATGGAACTCCATGATTCTATGGCCTTGAACCTCCATCTAGCAATGGCAGATGTAGGAGTTCAGGGCACATGGAGCAGCTCACTCCAGAATGAGTTCTGCTATGTGTAATGGAGAGGAGGGGGAAAGAAGCGGGCCTCTTCAAATAAGCCGATAGCTACAGGTACTGGCTCCTTTTCCTCACACACCTGATTCCCTAGCCATCTAGGAGCTATAGTTCTTGACCAGATACACAAGCCAGTTAACCCTGCACCTTGTTTCTCATTAAGGAATCCAGGCACTGGAAATCAGTGGGTGTGCAGATTAAATTCCTATCTGCTGTCACCCAGATTCCAGTAACCAGAGTCCTGATGCTCAAGACTATGCTCTTGCTGACCAGCGTAGCTAGTTATTGCCACATTTGATGTTATCAGAGTCTCCAGGAACCCCGTTTCGCCTTCCCTCATTTACTGACAACAGACAGGTCATTATCAGGCCATTCTGAGTTGTGGTTCCTCAGATGTGGAAGATCTCCTCTTAGCCATTCACCTAGTGCCAAATCTTTTGAATTTGCAGTATCAGGTCAAGGGTCTGGTTGATCCTCTTTCCCTTTCTTTATTATATTTCTTTATTATATTTGGTCTAGGCAATGTTAACCCACTTGCCATTTTGGCTTTACCTTTGCTAGATACATATAAAACCTCCACTGTGTTTTATCTGAGTTACTGGTTTTTAAAAAACATTTCATCACTTTTGCTACTTTTGTAGATTTTTTCTGATGCTGAAAAGTTTTTTTTAAGCAATATTTGTTCTGTTTTATTGTGATTTGATTTTAATTGTAAGCCTCCCGATGAACCACCTGATTGAGGCGTGAGATATAAATGATTTAAATATATAAAATAAACATTTGTGCAACCCCCCCCCCCAGGACAAAACTATGCTCCTGCGCCATCGCCTGCAAAAATGTGAGAAGGTAATGGGTCCTGATCATAATAAGGAAATCCTTACTACCTCACAATCTAAACAACTGTGTTCAAAAAACCCTCAACACTTACTTGTCAATGCATATCTTCTCTACTTGGGGGACCAGAACCTGTAACAACCGCATGATTGTCTGAAGGGGCAGCTTTGACTTCCAGGACATCACCTGCAAAAGAAAAAAGCTGAAGATGAGATCTGTAGATTTGAGCACAACACAACCCATTTAACAAGCTGCGGCAGAATAACCATATTAATTCAATTTACCTGGATATCCAGATTTAGTTATCCTCTAGTATGATCCATATTGTCAACAGGAATTATTTCCAATGCCATCCAACAAAGTTTTCCAAAGGGGTCATATGTATTCAGAGACTAGTGTTATTGTTACAAGAACAAGCCTTGGAAGTTCTCAGGGTCATGCACTCCCCTGTCCCCTCCTTCCCTCATGAACGGTTTGGGAACTGAAGGCTTACTTTGCAACAACCAATGGTTGGTCATTACTTCCAGCTGTGGTTTGCTCATCGTCTATAAACTAGAATCGAACTATAGTTTAATCCTGGTTTGGAATCCTGATTTTCAGGAAATAAATGTATCATAGTTTGTGGTTCGGACACAATGATGGATTATGGTTTATCGCAAACAAGGATATCTTCAATTTCTGAGCCACTTGTAGAAGGAGACGGTTGGGAGAGTTAAGTGTGCAAACTTGAGGACTTTCAAATCTCATTCTCATAATGTTAAACCAGGGTTTGTGATTACATCTAAATGTGAATGCTCGTATCCTATTTTAAATAACAGAACAGAGTTTCCAAAAAATAACCAATTTTCTTCTGAACTCCTTACGCTCCTGAAAGATCATCATGTAAGTAACTATCTTGTTGGAGAACCAGGGCAACCTATTTACCCTACACATGCAGGAAAAGGAAACCACAGAAGAATTTCTTTCTGTTGTCACCCTATTATTATGTACATATATACAAGACTACCCACTTCAAAGTGAAATTTAAAGCACAGTTAAGCATACTGAAAGATCAATACAGAAATACATTAACTTGAACAGCAGAAAATAAAGAAAAGATGGGATCAATACACTAAAGAACTATACAGAAGTGATGAAAGGATGACAGATTCTTTCAAAGAAGAAACTTTTTTTAAAAAGTACCTACGGGTTTAGAAAGTGAAATAAAAGCTGAACTGAGAGCAACTGGGAGAAACAAATCACCAGGAGTGGATGGGGTGTCAGTAGAACTGTTCCAAGCCACAGAAATGGAGTCCATCAATATGAAAAAAATGGTCCAGGGATAGGAAATGCTCAATCTACATTCCAATTCCGAAAAAGGAGATGTCAAAGACTGCAGCAACTATCAGATCATCACATTAATTTCTCACATGAGTAAAGTGATGCTCCAAATCTTGCAACAAAGACTTTTGACTGTGTGGATCATGAAAAGCTGTGGTTGGTTTTAAAAGAAATGGGTGTGCCACAACATCTGATTGCTTTGATGTGCAACCTATATGCTGGCAAGAGGTTACTGTTAGGACAGAATATGGAGAAACAGAATGGTTCCCGATTAGCACAGGTGTCAGAGAAGGATGTATTTTATCTCCCTATCTATTCAATCAATATGCAGATAATAAGGAAAGCTGGAATAGATTTAGATGAAGGCGGTGTGGAAATTGGTGGAAGGAACATTAGCAATCTGAGATGTGCAAATGACACTACATTACTGGCAGAAAATAATGAAGACTTGAAACGACTACTGATGAAGGTTAAAGCAGAAAGTGCCAAGGCAGGATTACAGCTGAACAGGAAGCCATGGCCCTCAGTTTGCAAGACCTAAGAAAGGCTGCTAATGACAGGACGTTTTGGAGATCATTAATTCATAGAGTCACCATAAGTCAGAAACAACTTGACAGCACCAACACACACACAGTTCTAAGTCAGCAGACAGAATCATGGAGGCTTTCAGAGGTCTAGGCTTTCTGAATTCCTCACTCTTGTACTGTCTACTGATTTAACATGAATAGAAATTGGACCATGTCAGGCCAGTTACAATTAAAGCAACAGACAAAGATAAAGCATAGTGCTTTGTGCCTTAGTTCTTTTTCAGAAAAGAAAAACACCCAGTTCCTTTCACAGAATGGGGAACAATGTGTGCCAGTCTCAAAATGATAAAGCAGCATTCTGTTGCCATTTTGATCATAGAGGTATTGCAGACAACAGCAGGCAGGTAGTACACCTAGCATACCTTATAATTTCTAACCACACCCTCGCCTTCATCAGGGCCTAACAAGTAACAGGCTGTAATACTCACACACAGAGTGAGCAAAGTGCGTGTGTAAGTGTCGTCAAGTTGCAGCTGACTTATGGTGATCCTGTCGGGTTTTCAAGGCAAGAGGCATTCAGAGGTGGTTTGCCATTGCCTGCCTCTGCATAGCAACCCTGGTATTCCTTGGTGGTCTGCCATCCACATACTAACCAGGGCTGACCATGTTTAGCTTCCGAGAGCTGACAAGATTGGGCTAGCCTGGGCCATCCAGGTCAGGGTACTTTCCACACTACATATGATTAACAATATGCATTCAATTATCGCGCAATAATGTGAACTGATAACAGTAGTCCCCAGTTTCTCTTACCCATTCAGGAGTTGGGTTCCACTGCCCACTTGAGGATGCACTGGACAAGCGCCGTTGATCACGCTTGGGCTGTAATGATTCCTAAAAGGATAAGCATAACATTGAACCTCCCTGCTGCTTTCTAACTTTAGTTCAAACAATACTGAGATGATTAATCCTTCATGTGCCCTTCAAGAAGCCAAAGAGCAGTATGTATTCAGCGCTAAAAAACAAGGAGACGAAATACAAGGAGGTCCTATACTGCAACTTTTGTTTTTGCAATGCAATGTCAGAGATTCTTTTCATTACTGATGCAAGGTTCCCCATACCTGAGAACTAAAAATTCCAAATTAAGGTGAAGAAATGTAGCAGTTGTGTCTTATTGTTTACCACAGATATGTTGATCAGCTACACAGAACTAAACATGCAATTACCAGGAGGGTTCCGTCAGTAACACTTCCTGCGTGGACTCTTGTGCTGAATGTGCCCTTGACACAAACCACATTAAGCCCCAGTCACAGCATTTCAGTAACAGAAAACTAAAGTTATCCTTCATTATTGACAGTTACAGCAACTTTATGGTTCCCAGATCTGAGAATGGTACTACATCTCCATTCCCTGAGTATGAGAACTTGCCTTACTCCTTTATCCGTCATTTGTTACCATCCCAGTTGACGGATTAAGAGACTATTGCAGCATAATTCTGTTCAAATTGCAGACCACAATTTACCAAAGAAAAATAGTTGCTAGATTGTTCTCACTGATAAGAAGAAACCAGCTGCTTTTTTATTGGCAGATTATAACACATTATGGCCTCTCTGCACATGGTGTACCAGACTACTAACAGGTAAAGCCTCGTATAACTCATTTTGAATTGCCTCACTGTTGATTGCTTTAGGTATGAAGCACCAAGTATGGTACTAGATTATGTTCTGATTCATTCTCAGGCTCTAGAATATGTTGAAACATGACAGCAACAGGCAGTCTTACCCCACTCCAAGATTCTGTATCACTGACAATGCCAGAGGGGCTGCCCTCTACTGGAGACTGCGAAGACTCTGGCTCTAGGGAGCACATCGTTCCGTCCTGTGACACTTGGGCTTTCTCTGTGAGTTTGTCAATGCCTGGATTTTGGGAGATAATATTAAGAATAGGCTGAGCAGTGCTTACAGGGCATCAATAACATACGTTATGCTAAGAAAGAAAATGATCTGCCCCTGTCTTTGTATTGAGTACATCTTCAACAGGAGAATTTGCATCTTTCAACAGAAAGAAGTGATGTGAAGATGTGGGCAACTGAGAATTAAGCTTAAGCTCTAGGAAGCCAAAATGTGTTCCTTTTAGAGATTTGACAGCCAGGGTTGCTGAAGACACAGCCCATCGTAATCTTTTCAGGGGGGGGGGGGGTTGTTTTGTTTTTTTGTGATCAAGTGTGTTCATGACACATACAAATTCCAGATTCTAACACATGCAAAAACCCCAACACACCTTGCAAACAGAAACCTCCACAAATCATTCAGAAACATTATCTGTAAATTAAGGGACCCATGTAAACAACAGTCATGTCGAAAACGTTCTGGCTGAATTACCGTATTTTTCGCTCCATAAGACGCACTTTTTTCCTCCTCAAAAGTGAGGGGAAATGTCTATGCGTCTTATGGAGTGAATGTGCGCACAGAGCCGGCTGGGCGCGCTGGGAGGCGGGCGGGGAAAGCCGGCTCGTGCCGAGGGGGCGCACAGAGCCGGCTGGGCGGACTGGAACGATGCGAGCCGGCTCTGTGCGCCCCACCCGCCTCCCAGCTGGGAGGCGGGCAGGGCGCACAGAGCCAGCTCGCGTCATTCCAGCGCAAGCCGGCTTTCCCCGGCCCGACGGCCAGCGGGGGGCGGGGGGGGCATCTTATGGTCAGGTGCATCTAATGGAGCGAAAAATACGGTAAGCATTTCAGACCATGTAATTTCGAATTTTGCTCTGCGAGAATATGGATCCTCTCAGACTACATAATGGAAACGAGGCACAGACAAAAAACACACAACTGCAGCGTGCACTAACTAAAGAAAGTGTTGGAACTTAAATGGGAGAACATGGCATGTTCTTTGTGAGGGCATAAGTGGAAATCCGGAAGCAAGCCAGCCCACTAGGTGATTTCATACGGTCTGGTAAGAAACCAAAGGATGAACTAACCTTGTGACAAAGTTATTGCACCCCTTACAGCAAGCATATACTAAGGAAATTGGTCTGACCTGGAGTTGCTACTAGGCTGGCTTTCAGTGTCCCAGGCTCAGCAGGTGCAGCAGGTCGCGACCCTTCCATGGACACCCCCTCCTGAGAGTTGGTACGAGATATGGGTTCAGGAGCTTTCTTTTTGCGCTGCAAAGCTTTCTGTATAGACTGCAAATCTGTAGGCAGATTGGCCAGCTGGTGGAACACGTTCCGCTTGCGAATAATGGCATAGACCAAGTTGGAATTTCCTGGGAAATCACGGCAACAAGAGCAAGAAGAAAAGAACAGATAAGCTCTACCATCTTTCCTGTTATGGCTCTGCAGTAAAGCAACATAAACAACATGAAGCTATGCCAAAATTATAGAGGCATGTGAGGACTTAATGGCTTTTCTTGTTTTTTGACCCTTTCCCTGCTTTTACCCTTTCTTCACTCTCACTGGAGAAGACTGGACAACTCCAAATAGTAGCAAGATCTGGCCCACACAGCTAATGATAGGTTCTTGAGCTATTATCCTCTTGGACAGAATTATCTACAAGAGATGTGCAATCAGCCAGGGCAGCACAAGGGTCTCTGGCCACAAAGAGAACCAGCTCACACTGTTAGGCAGAAATATGACCCCAGCTGCTTGAGGAAGTATGGGTTTACAGGGTCCCTTGGCTTGTGTCACCAAAAGTGACTTTAAAATAGCAGAACTGGGGGGGGACAGAAAAGACTATTGTCTGGTAATAAACATGCAGGACTTGGTTTTGAGATAATCCTGCATCCAGGATGAGCTATGATTCAATGACAGGTCTTGATTAAGTCATTGTCTTATAGCCTTACTTTCGCATATGTAAAAAGGAAACAACAGCGACTTGCATCGAATCATTGTTGAAACGATAAAAGAAAACAACAGAAGCTGAAGCAACGAGAGTTTATTCTGTTATTTAAGAAAAAATCTCATGTTTGTCATTAATTAGAAGTGGCTTCCTCTTCTAGTAAAAAGTTTTGAAAGAAAGATGGAAACAAACATAAAATAAATCCCAGGAGTGCTCAAAATAGGAGGACTTCCAGCTCTTAACAGCTGAATGGAAATCAGGGATAGGAAATCTAGAAGAAAGGTCTGCATCATTTCTGCTATGGGTAATTTTCTGTCATGGTCCTAAAGTAACCCTTTTCTTGAAATATTTATGCTTGGAATACAATATCAAAAATGGAAATAGGACTGAATGCTTCAGCTACTCACCATCAAACTGGTACTGGATAATATTGTTGAAAACCTCCAGCAAAAAGAAGACCAGGTGATGGTTCTGGACAGTGGAGAAGAGGAACCATGTAGTTGAAAAGGCTTCCAGTAAGTGCAGCAGTTTGTTAGCAGCTACCATAGAAAGAGACTTCAAGTATGGTGATACTGGAGTAAGGGGAGGTAAGAGCAGGAAAGAGGAAAAAGGAGTTAGGGAGAACCAGATATTATGTACACAGACAATGCCTTAGGGAATACCTATGTTTATTTTTTTTAAAAAAAGGTAAAGGAAGTCCCCTGGTTAATACTGACTCATGGGGTGACATCACATCCAGACATTTACTAGGCACACTATGTTTACGGGGTGGTTTGCCATTGCCTTCCCCAGTCATCTACACTTTACCCCCAGCAAGCTGGGTATTCATTTTTCGACTTCGGCAGGACCTTGAGCCAGCTACCTGAAACCAACTTCCGTCAGGAATGAACTCAGGTCATGAGCAGAGCTTTGACTGCAGTACTGCAGTTTACCACTCTGTGCCATGGGGTTCATGGATGTTTATTAAAGGGTATCTTAAAATAAGGCAATTTGCTCAGCCAACCCTACTTAAGTGCTTGAATTGCTGTACAATATGTTAAATAAAGAACAAAAATGGCATCACAGCAGGTTCTCCATACTATTTGCTCATGAGTCTCAGGGAGCATGACAGGCTACAAATAGGCCAAATAAATAAACAAATAATGGACAAATTAATTTCAGGCATCTAATAATCAATGGAATGGTACTGGTGAAGTTAGCTGATGCCATCTGCTGTACAAAAGCCAGAACTGCAGTACCTCTTCAACCCAGCTTGAAATTATTTTGAAGTTTGCAGTACAGATTGACATAGCATAGAAGCACCCTTTTGAGCATTATTGTGATCTTACAATATTTCCATTCATAATGGCCACCTCCAAAGGAGTCTCTAAAGACCTAGATTGAAGATTCCCAAGCATAACATTTGCCCACATTTCTTGGACTTACCCAGGGTCCCTAGAAATATGCTGCTGGGCTATTATATGCTACTGACATTTTGGAATAATGTAGGTTTAACCTAAAATCTCAACAGTTAGGTGAGCATTCCTCACTATAATATCAGGCTGCTTACCATTCACAACGATGGTAAGGAGGCAGTCAAAGAGGGGCTGCAGTCGCTGGTGCCCACTAGTTATGATCTTGTGAAAGACCTACAGCATGGAACAGAAGTGAAGAAGAGCAAACAGAATTAAAGGCTTGCTTCTGTGGTGCTTCTGTGGTGGTGACTGTCAGGGTACAAATGCAGTGCCAGACATTATTCCCAGGTCCGTCCTGAAGCAGTAATTTTGTTTTCTGCCCATCTCTCCCCAAAAGACTTCTGCCTGTTTAGAAAGGCACAGGCACTACCAAAACAAACAAAAACAAAAAAACGGGGGGGGGGATTGCACTCACAATGATGAGGAGATCGGCATGTGTTCCTGTAAATACAGGGATATCCATCGGTACTCGCACAGAATAAGGCTTGTTCAGGCGAACTCCAAAATTTCTCTCCCCACTAAGCAACAACAGGATGAAGACACCAATATGTGTAAGTCCAACTCGAGCTGTGAATAGGAACACATATAAGTCACTCATCTGGCCAATGGAGACATCCAGTTAAAAATAAAAGTGAAAGGTAATCATGGAGCACAGAACCCTACTGCTGTTCAGTGCATTCCTTTATTCTCTGTATGTAGCAGGAGAGTAAAGGAGAAACTAAGGATTCAGCTAACCCACAACTCCTTTCTAACACTCAAGCACTTTTGTCAGATGGCAATATGTACAAATTTGACTCCCGCAATAAGCAAGTGTAAATCTATCCAAAGATTGGCACAAGACAAGAAGAACCACACAGGCCTCTTTCTTCTCATCTAAGATCACTCAAAATCATAGTGGCTGATTATATGAAAGGACAAGGAAAACCTAATTAAACTTGTGAATTCTAAATTCATCAGGTTTCTGGAGTCTGTGAATTCTGTCTAATCAGCCACTCTCTCACACATTTCCTACTGAAACACGTTCACCTTTGTTGTTCTATCTGTCCTAAGCGCTTCCTTTATGCCTAGAAATGTCTATATCACAGAGGCAATTTAAGCAGTTGCATGTTGCCTTACCCAGGTTAGCACACAGAGGCTGTTGGTCAGGGCAGGTGCGCCGAGCGGCTGTTTGAGGCACCAAACCAATAGATGATGGCGACATGTGAGCAGACGGTAGATGTGGATTCTGCGGTAGATGTGGATTCTGCCTGCCCCCACCTCATCTCAAGTTGATGCTACCCAGCAGGATCCGCAGTGGCTGCAGAGGAAGTGCCTTCCTCTGCAGCCTGCCTTTGAATGTGTGGGGGTGACAGCAACACGAGCAGAAGCACACACCACTTCTCGTGTCTACCACTTGGATCCCATTGGGCGGGCATGGGAGGAGAGCAGGTGGGATGATTCACCAGTTTGAGCCAGCTCTGGGGCTATACAAATGCAGACTGGTGATTTCTGACTTATTCCCAGAAGCACAACTGTATGATCACAATCACACTGTGTGATTGCAGCCCAACTGCAGGTATGTCCATGGTATTGTTTCCAGTTTGAGGGTACAATAAAAAATGAGTGAATACAAAATAAAATAAGAACATATCCAACCTTTCAAAGAGAAGAATAAGCCTTCAAAACAGCTAAGGTAAACTTACACTGATCGGCTCTGGCATCATTCAGAAAGTAGAGAATTGGCACCAGGATATCCAGGACGTCGCTGCTCTTCAGCACAAAGAAGAGAAATTTCTGAAAAAGAGAGAGACCAAGTCATCTCCTCCACAAAGCATTTTTTCTTTAGAACATCTGCATCGGGATCGGTGGCCTGCCAAATTAAGTTGATGCTCTCGTGAAATGATGTCCGCAGAAAGTGGAAAAGGAAGCAAAACCAGCCTGTACAGAAGCAGGCATTTCACATTTCAAAGTGTGGCTTATGAGAAGCCCTGCAGAGGGCCCAGCAGGAAGAAGACTAAACCCCACATTTATCCCGAGCGAATAAAAGACTACACTGACAAAGAGTTTCTCTCTGTTGTGAAGAAACTGTTGACCAGCTGTCACCATAATAGCAGACCTTGTCCATACAGGCAACTTTAAATGGAGGCTTTCCCAGGTGTCAGGAGTGCTGTATCAGCAACCTACACACGGTCCAAGTGGATGTTCATACTGATCTTTGCTAGTAAACTGACATATCAGGTAATGATCAGCAGTGGCAAGACCGGCAACATTCAAAACAGCAATGCATGAATCCCCATAATAATTAATACTTCTCACTTTTGCTAATCTCCCACACACACACACACACTTACACATTTCATTGTAACAAAACTTTGCTACAATGCGGGAATTGCCATTTGGAAAAACCCTGTCTTTAAGGCTACTTCCACATGAAGGTTTTCCATGTGTGCCCCCCCCCCCCAATTCAACTGCAGTGTTTCTTCTCTGGTCATTCCCCTTCTGGGATTTTACCCTCTCCCGGATCCCCGTCCAACACTCTAACCGCTACACCACAATGGCTCCCTTTGTCCTCTTTCCATAAGTGCTGATCTCTGTCCCATCCTACTCCTCAGCACTACCAACCAGATCTGTACCTTGTTAAAATCACAGAGCTTCCAGAAGAGAACCAGGAGCTCCTGATGGAACTGGATTTTTTTGGTAGAGTTTGGCAAGTATGTCTGAAGCAGCGGGTTGGAAAGTAGACGGGCCGTTCCTTTTAGAATGAACTGGAAATCCTGCCAACACAGAGTATGTAAGTAGAAAACATAGCTTGGGGACAAATGCATATTCACCAAACAGTCAAAAGAGAAAACAGAACTTTACCTCTTCTCTGTGTATCCTAGACAAGTAGTTCACAAAAAGGTTGTCTGGTCCTGGAGGCTGCATTAAAAGAAATTTGAATGTTCAGCTTAGTATTTGATTTTGAATACTAAAATACAGTAAGGACATCTATGAAGTGCTTTGAATTCTCTGGCAAACCTTTTCATCATATCATGCAGAAATGTTGACAAATACTGAAAATCTAAAGGCCATTTCCCACTACAGGAAATAAATAAAATGCAGGCTGCAGTAATTCACAGTCCAAAACCACAATCTGAAGTCTTATTTGCTTTGTGTACATTTTATTCTAAACAAAGGTCTTCTTCAGAGCAAGTTGTTTCAAATATTCCAGAAGATAATACAACTATCTTCCTTTCTTATGTTTGCCTTGAGATTAAAAGCTGTGTCTTCTTTTGAGACATATAAAATAATTCAGTCTCCTTCCGCAATTCCCATGTCTTTTCTCTTTTCTGCTCCATCGTTTGTTCCCTACATTCCCCATGTTCAATACCTATACACATTTCCATTTCTATCATAGTCGCACAACCAGAATTATGCTAATTAGATCCAGTTGCCTTATTCCCTTAATATATAAAACTGCATAATTTGGAACACATTGGGAATAATTCTAAGGACCACAAAAGCTTACTTGCCAAATCTAGGAATAAACACTGCCACAAAGTAGAACTCAGTTCCTGAATTATGAAAATGTGTCTCTTTCAAAAAGTCAACAGCAAGCTAGGTGACCATTGCAGGGGATGGTAACTTCCATTTGGATGAATGGAACCTGCATTACTGTTGACCAAAGTCAATGTTTTCAGATGGCAGCTTAGCATCTGCTGACTGGGCTGCTATAGACCAATTCCTATTACATATGGAGTGCTGCTGATTCTAAATAGTGTTAAACACAAAAAGTTATTCCTTTTCCAGTTCTATAGAAGAGTTAGGGGAGCATGCAAACTTTCAGAGAGCCAGTTCACATGTTACAAACGGTCAGATTTGGTCTGAGTGTTCTTTGCTGCAGCTTAATTCCCAGACACAAACAAGCCCAATTCAGAGTGCGGCCACAGCATGCAGAACAGGGCAATTATGCATTTCCCTTTGTGTTGTGTTTACAACCTGAAGCAGCCACCATTTTACCCTACTGGGGAACCTTACATGTACTGATGACTACAGGTGTGTCCCCCAATAGGGCAAATAACAGCTCCTGGAGCCATTTCAGTTCAGGAAAATTATGTGAGGTGGAGGAGGCTTATGCCTCCTCTCTGTGTGCTTCCAGTCCAACTTGGGGATTTGTGTGTCTGAGAATTAAGTTTCCAGTTTGGAACTCCCAGCACACATGTAGTCAAAAGTCTATGTGTCTTTCACATTGACATTGCATCATGTGAATCAGCTCTCAGTCACCATAGAGTTATCTCTACTTGGAGGGGCAAAAAAATCTGCAAAATTTCTATGGTCTCGTAATCAGAAACTAAAAATTGATTAACTCAACAAGTATGACACCAACAAATACTACAGCTAGAAATGATATGTTTTTGTAATAAGTTTAACACCGT
This sequence comes from Euleptes europaea, assembly GCF_029931775.1. Classification (NCBI taxonomy): domain Eukaryota; kingdom Metazoa; phylum Chordata; class Lepidosauria; order Squamata; family Sphaerodactylidae; genus Euleptes; species Euleptes europaea. The sequence continues at coordinate 128,750,553 of NC_079312.1, read as the reverse complement.
GTGAATTCAGAGGCAAATGCCCATAACAAAGTTCCACACTTTTCTTTAAAGAAAAGGATGCCAAACCCTTTCTTGACAGCTGTTTATGCATTCCACAGCACCATCAACAGTTGCCTCTTTTGCCCCCCTCAAGTTGTTCTAGGAACTGTTTACCCTGCCAAAATACATATCTGGAATTATTGGGGGGGGGAGAGAGAGTTGGGGGCAATTTAGAGAGGAAGAAGTTGCCAGAAGGGAAACCGTTAAGAACTTCCATTATATTCATGGCATGTGACATGTTGTTTAGTCTTCCAAACATTATGAAGCACAAGATTCTCCATAACCATCTTGGAAATTTTATAGGACTGACAGATGAAAACCATCCAATTCTGGAAGACTCAGTACCAGTTAGACTCAGCAGGACTGTTTTAGTACTGGAGACTCCCACAGTAAGGGCCAATTAGTTTTTGTCACCCAGAACAGAAAGTGCTCCTTTTGTTTATGCTGTCTCTGCTATTTCAAAATAATGCAATACCTTTTCAGCACGCCGCGCAGGTAGAAATAAAAGCAGAGAAAACAGGCTGTTTTTCACTGCAGTGTGTGAAAAGCCCTGAAGTGAACTGGTTAGCATGCAGAGTAATACAGAACAAGGATTCATAGTTAGTTAGCTTAGTTAGGTGTACACCTCAGAAAGAACACTGCTGCCCATGCTGCAGAGCCACCACAACTGCTGCAACAGTCTCAGCAGTAGTCAAAGACTGACATGAGGTCAGAAAAATCCAAGACTTCAGAGAGGCCGGCTACGCTGAAATCTCCACTGTTGGGGAGGGGGAAATCTCAAGATTGCTTCCGGGCGACTTGCTAGTTCTGTGTGAGAAAAGTCTCTGAGAGAAAAACAAGGACCTCTACATCACTGAACCATTTGGAAGCCCTGAGCTACTGTTTTATAGGTTGTATTTTCTCCTTGATGGTAACTGTATTGCTTTAAAAAAAATTAAACATTTCTTCCTTAAGTTTTGCCTAGGGTTCAAAGAACACCATCAGTCTTTGCCTAAATTGTCTTTAGAAAACTTTCCTGCTGGTGTCTGCTGGAAAGCCCTTCAGGCTGCCCATACGTTTTAACCACTACCTGATTTCTAGAGTCACTTGGATGTAAAAAGTGGCTTTGGTGGTGGCACAAAACCCCAAACCAGATAACTAGATTTAAGCCATTTATGCAGGGCTGTTTCCCCACAGTCACCCCTGCTGACTGCTCCAGTGCTTCGTTTTGATTATGCATGCCTTTCCCAATCATCAGAGGTCATCTTGCTCTCCCTGCACATTTCTGCATGCTTTGCCCATGTTTTCCAGATTCTCGCTAAAACAGCATCCGGAAAACAGGAGTAAAACACGCAGAAACGCATGGGGAGAGCAAGGTGACCTCTGCCAGTCAAAACGAAGCACTGGAACAGTGGGCAGGGTGACTGCAAGGGAAACAGCCCTGCATAAATGGCCTTAGGCTGTCCTCATCTTTGCAAGTTGAGAGTGCTGCTGTAATAAATACCAATGAAAATTTCTAGCCAAAACTCTGTTTCCTATTTTATACAACATTCTATTCGTATGTATTTACAACCCTCTGGAAAAGGCAGGCAACACCACCACCACATCAAGGACTAGAAATACAGCTAAATCTGGGAGACACTCACATCTGCATCATCCATGACGGTTCCAGTAGTAGTGCCGTCTACTGTGGGACTGGAGCTGGTGGACGTATCATAGTCCAGTGTGACTATCAGGACTTGGGCAGCCTGCTCCACCAAGGGTTCACGATAGTCCGAGAAGAGCAAGTGGTTATAAGGGATCCCGTAGCCCACTGGATCATAAGCACAGATGATATTCAAGAGGGAAGTGAACAGTGGTAGTGCATGCCTGAAAAAGGATCCAACATGCTCAAAAAAGACACTAGAAAACAGGCCTGTAGTGCTAAAAGCCTTCCGAAGAGAACCAAACTTTCTGCAAGGTGTACATTCTACTAGCATTGATCCATCTGTGTGAAAGTGCGGAAGCGATGCCTATGCACCACAGAGACAATAAGGGTTAGTGAGAGGAAAGGGGAAGCTGCTTTCGGGTTTCGCCTGATGGTTACTAACCAATTGGATGAATGAAATTATGTTCCATATATACAGCAACATATAACCAGACCCGAACAATTATTACCTATTATCTTTTCTCAAGTACATGCTACTGTTGGATCTGTCAGCTGCTTTTGACACAGTTGACCATCTGGTCCTGCTCCACCACAGCTGACCACCTGGCCTCCTTGGTGGTGAGGGGCACTGCACTGAGGTGGTCCTCCTCATTCCTCCAGGGAGGCGCACAGAAAGTAGCCGTCAGTGGAAGGAAATCGGCTCCCCAGGCCCTAACCTGTGGGTTCCCTCAAGGGTTGATCCTCTCCCCAATGTTGTTTAATATTTATAGGCGCCCTCTGGTGGAGATCATCAGGAGGTTTGGAGTTGGGTGCCACCAATATGTGGATGGCACCCAGATCTACCTCCTGCTTGAAAAGCAGCCAACTGCTGGGATCTCGGCCCTGGCCTCATGCTTGGATACCATAGTGGATTGGTTAGGTGAGAGCTGGCTGAAGTTAAGTTGTTCAAAAATGCAGATCATGTGTTTGGGTAGGTCAAGGACCCAGGGGTAGCTGGCTTTACCTGCACTTGATGGAGTCCAGCTCTCTGCAATGGACTCTGTTAGGAGCTTAAGGGTGTGGCTCAATTCTTCCCTTACCCTAGACAAACATATGTCCAGGGGGGCAAAGACAACATTTTATCATCTACGCTGAGCCTGCCAGCTGGCTCTCTATCTGTCCTGCTCTGACCCTGCCACTGTGATCCATTTGATGGTCACCTCCAGATTAGACTCCTGTAGAACACTCCACATAGGGCTGCCTTTGGAGATGCTTCAGAAGCTTCAGGCGGTCCAGAATGTGGCTGCTAGATTGCTGACTGGATCTCCCTGGTCTGTATACATAACATACAGCACCTGTACTTGCTTCCAATCAGCTTCCAGTGCCAATTCAAAGTGGTGCTTTTTACCTATAAAGCCCTAAAGGGTCTGGGACCATCTTACCTGCGTGGATGCCACTCCCAGTATGACCCCCCTCACATCCGTGGATCATCATTGCGGGGCCTTCTATAGGTGCCTGGCCCACAAATTGCACGCCTGTCAACTACCAGGGCAAGTACACTTTCAGTGGGTGCCCCGTCTCTCTGGAACAAGCTCCCCGTGGAAGTTCGTGTCCTACGGGACCTGCCAGCATTCTGTAGTACATACAAGACTGCTTTGTTTCAGGTGGCCTTTGGTTAGTGCTATGAACTGGGGAGCTGGCCACTTGTTTTAATCCTTCATTTTGGCTTAAATTGATGTTTTAATTGGCTTATTTGTTTTATACTTATCATATTTATTTGTATTTGTATTTATTGTATTTTAAATGTAAGCTACCCCTGGACCCCTGTGGGAAGGGAATGCAAGGAATTAATTAAGTAAATAAATGCTATCAGTAATCAGTCATTCACTATGCCAACTGAAGTAGAAACTGGGAAACAATCAGTAGACTTCTAAAAACTACCAAGGCAGTAGAGGTTAACAAGCTTGATTAAATGAAATGAAGCCACTTTGAAAATAAGGGATTCAAATAACTGCCACAAGAGGGCAGGATTCACCAGGCATTAAAGAAGATAAAACCAAATATGCAAGAAATGTACACAAGTGTCTAACGTCACCATTTCAGTAAATATCAGAAGCTGCAACTGCAAACCAGGAATATAGAAGGTCTATCCATTCAGCTTCCTTATACTAAGGCACAATGAATTAAAACTTCCTATATAAGGGAAGTACCTAGTACTGCGGTAAAATGTATGAGTTGTAGATCAAGTTAAGCAAATATTGACATTCTTAAGGCAACAGTAATGAAGTAGAAGAACACACAGGTTTTGATAGTACCCACCAGAAGAGGGAAGAAAATGGAGGAAATATATAGAAGGATTCTTCGTGAAAGGATAATAGTTCGAATTAAATCAGAACTGATACAAAAGATGTATCACAGGCAGTTAACAACCTCTTACCTGTTCTCAGTGGAACAGAAGAACTGGACCCAGGGGTTAGTGTTGCTGCTGTCTGAGGAGGGTGGCAGATACATGACTTCAGAGAAACATGTCAGCAGGAGTTTCAATAGTTCTGTCCTGAAAAAACATATAGACAAAAAGTCTTGGGCTGCTGCCATGTGGAGGTTTCACTGTAATTTCATGCCTAAATTGGCATGGTATGTTTGTCACATCCCAACAACGTTGCCCCCTAACTGTCCACTTTCCATGTTTTCCCTGCTTTGCTATGATCTCTCCCTAACCTGGTTTGGTACAAACTTATGGGAAAGACTATACAGTTTGTGTATACAAAAAGTATTCATGCTTTGCAGCTCCTACCCACATCAGTGTCATTTTCTTTCTCTCAGTCTCCCATAGCCACCGTTTCTCCCCTGCCCCTCTCCCAGACTCACAAGAGGCCTTTTTGTCTTTAATTGGTAACTGGCATACCATTGTTGCTTTAAATTGGCAATTGACATACCGCTGTAGCTTAACTCTATAGCAATGTATCAATTACTGATTTTTTTTAAAGCTCTCCAAAAAGGTGTAAAGAAAGCTATGGTATGAATACTCTGTTGCAAAGACCTCTGCATTTGCAGTGGCAATGGAAGGAACACGGAAAATTGTTGCCAATGTGGACGCAGCCCAGCTGTGTATGTCTATGGGAGTGGGGTAAGCACCAATATCAGGGACGGTTTTGAATTCTTGGCTGTATTGTAAATAAATTTCATCATTCACTGGCTACATAATACTTTTTTTTCATTTTGATACTTAATTGGTCACTGAGTAGCTTTTTTGGGGGGGTCTTCTTTTGACCACAGAAAATGTACATATATTGAGGTTTCAGCTTTTCCCTGTTTTGTTGTAGTACGCTTCATTTTACATTGTTACGTTTTGCAATTAAAAAAATCTTAAAAGATGTTAGAAGTAGAGTCAATCCCATAAGCAATATTCATTCTGATCACCTGGATACATGCCCCAAATACATTCTCCTGATCCCATTTAGCAGCTATTAAAATGACAAGCTACGAACATTACACGGCGATGTCACCTGATCGGTCCCATTGCAATCACCCAGCCCACCTAGCTGCGGAATACAAACAGTAACAGCAGAAGATCAGAAAGAGAACAGTCATTCAGGTAAGGCCTGTGCATTACAAGCACTGCTGGGCTCATGCAATTTCATTAATTAACAGCTTCTCAGTACGGTGAAAAATTTCTTGCCTTGCACGTTCTTTCAAGCATCACTGAACAGGAAACATGGGCTTTCCTCTAAGAGCAAGAATCTTTAAATTTCATAATTCCCAGCTTTCATCACAGTATGAATTAGAGCATGCTGCCCTCAGCAATGGCCCACTGGGAACCTCACCATTCTATATTCTAATTATATGGCCATGATTCTGAGTAGTGCTGATCACCCAGGCCCATATCTTCAGTTCGCCCTACTCACCTATTTAAATCATGGTTGTAGCTAGGTTGCGGAGAGTGAGCAAACCCAACACCAGCTTCCCAGATGTATTCACAACTATCGATTGCATGGATATCCTCAGCTGTATCCTGGGGCGGGGAAGGGATCAGGAAAGAAAGATCAATATACATGCCAACAGAGGCTGTAAGAACATAGGACACACTTGGTATTTTACCAGAGTAGATATTACCAAGCCTCTCATCTGTATGCATGGACTTGATAAAGATTTGGATGAAGAGGCTACCTGCTGATGACATCTAGAATATGGAAGACAACTGTTCAAGAAGCACAGAAGGTTGTAAAATAAGATGCTTACAGTGACATTAACTGAGGCCTAGTACAGGGCTTGACAAATTCCAGATGACTGGTTACCGTGGTGCCTAGTATTTTCAGCAATGATTTTATTGAAGCATCTCTCAGCAATTCTCAACTGACGTACAAAGAGTTGGATCAAACCAGTTTTTTCACTAGTAAAAAAGGAGGATGGGATCCTCTTTGAGCACAAAAAGAGCTGTTTGGAATCATGAGACCAGCATGGACAAAGGTATGAGGAATGGAAGGCGTGATAAGGAAAAGAATTGGCCAAGATTGAGCAAAAAAGCAGGCTGGATCAAACACAAAGGTTATTTATAATTTTGCATCAGATTGTTTTATTATATGATAAAGAAATAAGTGTACATTAATTTCTTGTTATTGCTTGTTTATTTGTTTTATTGATTTTTTTTCGATTTCTAGCCTGCCCTCCCCAGCCAAAACCAGACTCAGGGCGGGTAACAACATTTAAAACCCTACATCAAAAATATAAATATCAATAAAACATTTAAGTAATAAAACACTATACCACAGTCATTCAAATCATTGAAACCCAAAGATGGCACACAATTTTTGTTGTACCAACTGAGGCAAACAGGCAGGCAGCCCTAAGAGGAAGAAAGCGGTAGGGAGGCCAGTATAAATGACACCTGCGGCTGCTCTCAATTGTAGGCCTGGTGGAAAAGCTCTGTTTTGCAAGCCCTGCAGAACTCCTTCATGCCCCACAGGGCCCTGATGTCACCAGACAGAGCATTCCACCAGGCCAGAGCCAGGGCTGAGAAAGCCCTGGCTCTCGTCGAGGACAGCCACACACTTTTCGGGCCGGGGGACCACCAGCAAATTATTATCAGAAGATCGTAATGATCTTTGGGGGGTATATCAGGATGTATGTAAACTTAACTTTACATCATTCAATAGGAGTGGATGGATTTAGTTCTTAACCAGTTGCCTTCTATACTGGGTCTAATATTCAATTAAATCGAGCTTTTGAAAGCAATAATGGCATTATGAAAAATTGGGGTAGTTATGCTAGGGTTAGAGGTTAGCTTTTTGTTTTGGTGATAATAACCAGGGTTACTCGTATATTTATGCATATACTACAACACTTTTGTCATAGCTATAATAAACATATCAGAAACTGTGAAGAGTTTAGGTTTAGATTTTGGGGTAGTAAAAATTAGAAAACAAAAACAAACAACTCTGAAGGATGAAAAATGAGTCTGGCAACCAAATTTTGGGGTAGGCTCCTGGGGCCAAATTTTTTTGTCAAAGCCTGCCATAGAAAGTTACATAACTTAGTACAACCAGCATCAAACTGCCCTGAAAGTATCCTTGATGGATGCCATGTTTCTTTCTTTCTTTTATTTTATGGATACTACTGATAGTGTGCTTTTTAAATATTTTTTTTAATAGAGTGAATTGTCCAAATGTACAACTATTTCCAGTCTTTTGGAAAACCACCCTGCATGTGATGCAATGGGATTTGGTTCACATAAACATGCTATTCTTTAAGGGGGCACAAAGCTCTTATTTCCACTGTTGTCTTCATGAACCTGGTAGAATGAATCTGGTAGAGGTTTTTCTCCCTGTCTCATAATACTAGAATGTGAGGTCATCTGCTGAAGCTGGAGGGTGAGAGATTCAAAACAGATAAAAGGAAGTCTTTCTTCACACAACGCATAGTTAAATTGTGGAACTCCCTGCCCCGGGATGTGGTGATGGCTGCCAGCTTGGAAGGCTTTAAGAGGGGAGTGGACATGTTCATGGAGGAGAGGGCTAATCATAGTAAAAATGGATACTAGTCATGATGCATACGTATTCTCTCTAGGATCAGAGGAGCATGCCTTTTATATTAAGTGCTTTGGAACACAGGCAGGTTAATGCTGCTGCAGTTGTCTTGTTTGTGGGCTTCCTAGAGGCACCTGGTTGGCCACTGTGTGAACAGACTGCTGGACTTGCTGGATTTTGGTCTAATCCAGCATGGCCTTTCTTACGTTCTTAATGCAATATACATGTCAAAAAAATCATCTAAGGCAAAATATGTGTAGACAGACATTTTTAGCAGAAAGCCACTATCGTATTATCCCGAATATTTTAAAAATACATCTGCCTTAAAAAGGGCACAGAACTCTGAGGATACTCTGCCCCTATTTTGCTATGGGTGCTTTCACTTGCCTTCCAACTCTTCTCACACCTGCAATCCATCTACAAAATGGGCACATTCCACCCTAGTTCCTCAACAGTACTGCTGCCTTTATCCTATGAAAATATTCCTAACACAGAATTATCATGAAGATCTTTTCCCCAACAGCACCGTATTGCACTTATCTTTTCTAGATCTTGAAAACATATACAGGACAAAGAAAGAAGCTTTTCTTTGTAACCCAATTTATTAATAATGCCCTCTATTGCTGTCCCATGATTGTCCGTTGGCAGTACACTCACACACACTTTTCTCTGGTACAAGCAAGTCACCAGAACCAGTTTTGCAGACAAATAGCCATTGAAAACTGTATGCTTTCTTTCCAGGAGCAATCAAGGGTAAAAAGGCCCAAGATTAATGTGTTCAACTCAAGGCCACCTGGCATCGTTAAACATTTTTTTTCAATGCTTTAATTAAGCAAGTTCTCTGTGCTGGTCTTTTCCTGCCACATACAAGTTCACATTACAACTCTCACCTAATGTTTCTGGATTTCCATTATGCAATAGTCAATCTCACACACTGCAGCAGAAAAGCAGTAATTCAAATGGCATCCAGTTTTCTGCCTACTCAGATACTCTTGTGTTGAGTACCTCCTGCAGGAAAGCAGATTAACTTCTAACTGGAAGTATCTAACTGGAACAGTTGTGAGCTTATCACTGCAGCCAACATTGCATTGATTTCTGCCACACAAGACTTACTTGTGCAGAACATTAAATAAGATATTGCAAAATTCCTTAGGACCAAAAAGGTCCATGCTCAACCTTTAAAAAACTCTCACAAATACTGTATCTCCCAAGTAGGATTGCCAACTGCCTGGAGGGGAAACAATGGCCTGTCCCAATGGAAGCTCAACGGAATGTTATTTACTAGGTGATGTTATTTACCTGCATGCCCTGAAAAGCTTCACTTGTCCATTTACAGACATTAATCCTCTGTTTAAGGAACAGGACATAATTCTCCAGGCCTATAAGCTGACCTCCCCCTGAGATCGAATACCAGTAAAAAAAAAAAATTAAAAACCAAACAAACAGGTATCTGGTCTGCCAGTCAAGTCATTAATGATTTGTCATACCCTAGCATGTTAATTTAATGTATGTCCAGCAACCATATGAGTTACAGCTAGAAATGTGCTAATCTCCTAAACTACAGTAATGATTCCATACACTGGAGAGGACATAAATTGTATACATTGCCTCAATTTTGAATGTTACCAAATCTATACGAACAAATATCACATTAATCCAGAATCTTTGCTCTCCCATTTGTAAAAGGGCAGTGCAAGCCCTTCCTTGGTGCCATTTTTTGCTGACCCCACACTTTTGTTTCCCACTGTTGACTCATAATAACAGATTCAAAAGCTGAGACTCTATGCAGTGGAGTTTAGTTTTAACCTTGTTCCAAAGTCCCTCCAACACCTTTTCTTTTGCATACCTGTGCACATTTTTAGCTCCATCTGTAGCCAGCGAGTATGCCGCTATCCAATTTAGCAGCTATGCAACTTTTTTAAAAGTTATACAAATAACAGACTGGCAAAACCCCCACACCCTGGTGACACCAGACAATTTGAAAGGCAGCCTGAAAGGCCATCTCTTCTCATATCCCATACACTAACTATGGTGTTCTGGTTGCGACCTTTTAGTACTCCTGCTTGACAGTGTGCTGCGGTGGTCAGACTAGGATCTGGAAGACCCAGGTTCAAACCTCCACTCTACCATGGAAGCTCATTGGGTGACCTTAGTCCAGTCACACACACTCAGCCTAACCTACCTCACAAGGTTATTGTGAGGATAAAATGAAGAGAACGATGTAAACCACTTTATGTTCTCATTAGGGAGAAAAACAGGATTGAAATAAATAAGTTACAGTGGCTCACCTGGCACGTACTGGGGCCTGCTCTTTTTCTTTAATAGCTCCTAACCTTGTGAAATGTTGCCCTGAGGAGGTGGGTCTCTAGAAATTTTAAACGATGATGTAATATCATTTCATTTGTGAGGGCTTTTAACCGATCACCCACCTGGCATGCCTCTTGTCTCAATGACCTTTTAAAACCAAGACTAGTCAATTACTCAGCAACAACTGCTACACTGGAAACCTGCCACAAGACTGAAATGTACAAGACATTTTAACTTTCAGTCTAATTTGATGATCTCTCATATTGCAAAGTCACCTTTCCTATACTGACTGGCTTGCTACTGAAATCCACGTAACAGTTCCTCATGCTGGTGCCCTGCTTCTAGCTGGTCCAAACAGTGAAAGCTAATTAATCAGCCTACTCAGTAGCTGCTATCACCCTGTGAAGTATTCCATCTGTTCAGGAAAACAATATAGACCCTTTCCCCATTATATTCCACAAACAGTATAAAGCAGTTCTATTTCAGCAAGCTTTCAGCAGATCAAGTGTTGTTGTAATAGTGGTATCTTAGGATTTGCTTTACATGTCTATTGTTCTTTATTCTATGTGCTTATGGTAACGCTGAAATCCACTCTGCGTGCAGACAAAACACAGTGGAAGATTTTTATATTTAAAAATTTTTATGTTTTAAAAAAACTAAGTCTCTACAAACAGTATGACTGCAAAGAATCTGTATGATGAAACAGACTCCCTGAAGGAGTATAAATTGTGTGTGAATGTATGTGTAATTGTATGTTTGTTAGTTTGTATATTTTGAAAAATTTAATAAAATATTTATAAAAAAAGGAAAAAAGAAGCATCATCTAAAAACAAAATACATATACATACAGAAACACAATCTCCCCACCACAACAGCTGGGATTCACAGAATCCTAAATAGAACCCTGTAGAACGCAGTGCAGAACATGAGCCATTCACCCTTTTCACCAAAGCATAATATATTTATTCACTTCCCATTAAAACACCTCTCCAGGTAGATTCATCTTTTCCCTTCCGTAGCCATTTCTCCCCAGCAGGCTTTTTGTTTCGGCTGGCATTCCCTCGGTGATCCCTCCCTTCTGGCCTGGGCTTTAATTGTTGTTTTTATGTTTTTGTATGTGTATTTTAACTTTGGTTTTAACGATTTATTTGTGTTACGTTTTAATTGTTTTTAAGACATTTTTAATCTGTTAGCCACCATGGTGGCCCTGATGAGGGCAGAAAGACAGAGTATAAATTTTGCAAACTAACAGTGGACACTATAAAGTTGTGCATTTAAGGCAGAGCCTATAAGAAATAATTACTTAACAACATCGATCATAATCTGCCTTTAAATAGACACAGCAACTGAACGTTGATATTTCTGAATTTTGAAGCAACCTATACATGCGAGAGCTGCGGAGGGAGGGGTGGTGGGGGTGAGGGTTGGAATCCAGGGTCATTTATGCATGGCAGTCTTGCATGAGGTTCGCTGCTGGGTGGACCCACACTTTCCAGCTGGGAATCTCTGCACCAGCAGTCTCCATGCTCAGATCAAGTCCTGCCCTCTTTAAATGCTGCTTTGTAATTGGCTTACTTTGCAGTGCTCACAGAGAAAATTCCACCCCCAAAAACCCAATTGCTGCATAAAAAAGCATTTTAAAAACAAAAAGCAAAAAATGGAGCAATCTGAAACGAAGGGGAGGAGGAAATCCAAGCCACAATTTTAAAAAGCCTTTATTTTGCTCAGAAAGAGCTCTGAAGAAGGAGGAAGCATTTGAATCCTCTCTTGTTTACACGCTGCTTTGTGATTGGCTGTGAAAGAAAGCCAGTTTCCTGTGGCCCATGCTTTGCCTTCTGCATGGAAATTTCAGCCGGGCTGAGCTCAGGGGATAGGGAAAAGTTGGGTTAACAGAGGAATGGGAAGACCCAGACATTGCGAGGGCTGACAGCAAGATCATTTCTAATGGACAGAGAACTTGTTCAGAACTCCAAGGAACAACTGAGTCAGACAGGGGGGGAACGTGAGTGCAAGTACCCATGCATAAATGACCCAGGTTTTAGAAGCTAATTTGCATGACAAAATAACTTGGAAAAGACAAAGGTGAAGTTTAGAGGTCTGCTAGATAAGTTCTTTCTAATATGCTTAACTCTCTCATGAAAGGAGACTCCTGCTGAGCAAACTATGCCTATGTAGATCCAAAAGAGAATGACAGAACATGTATTATTAAAATTATTATGTTGGCTGAAGGGACCGAGAAAAAATAATGGGGACAATGTTACTTGAGAGGTTCACCCATCTACCGTAATAAACCTCCCTGCCAGCAATACTCTTTGGTCAGTCTGTACCAAGCAAATCTAATGTACTCTTTGTAAAACTGGCACAGGCCTGCCACGGAAGCGAGAACTTGAATTAACAGAATAATTAAACAAGTGGTGTTTGCACTCTACTGTTCAACAGCTCTGAAACAACTTGAAGTGGGAATGAGCCAAGAGGTACCTTGTCCCTCTAACAGCAGGGTAATACAAAAAAATCAACATTGCTTTGGATCAATGTAAATTCCCCAGTATAATCACTGCTGCTAAACCTTGCTGTTGGTTTATTATAGCAGATGCTTCTGGATAGCTCATTGACTGACCTTTCAGAAAACTCTTACTATTTTCAGGCACATCCCAATAAATAGTAAGACACATATCACAAACGCAGCATTAATCAGGCTATGATCCACATATAGGGAGTCACTATTCTGCAGCCAACAGCGGTACAAACTCATCAGAGAACCCTTATAACGAGCCTAGGGAAGGCCTTAATAGAAACCGAACCTGTTTGCCTAACTGGCTCAAACTAGAGATTATTCAACTTACCACGTTGTTTTTTCGATGACTTTGGACTGTGAATTCAGGACAGAAGAGCAAATCTGAGACAGCCAGAAGCAATGATTCAGCCAAAGGCCTAGCATTTTCATCATCTTCATCCCCCTGCAGACCATGAACAAAATATAGCATTCTCAGTCTGAATTTAGCAGTCATTACAGAGCAGCTCTACAAACAAAATTTTGAGGGAGAATTACAATGAAGGTGGAAGTCATAGTTGGGAAAGTAGAAGACTCCAAGAGCTGCAAAAGAAGGAGACATGGAGCTGCATCATTTGGTTTCCTCTGAAGACAAAAAAAGTAATCAGGACTCTTCCATAATTCCCAGGTACTAAAAATCGGGAGGGGGAGACCAGGAATGGGAAACCAAGCATATTCAAGAGACTGGATGAAGCTGTTGGCTTATTTTCATGATAACACTTTTTCATGATAACACTTTTTCGTTTGCCCTCCTAATACGTTACAAGGTAACTCTTTTTGCACTTCGGAGGCTTTCCATTAACTGAGATAAAAGTGATCATGAGGATGGATCAGGAGTACATTCATAATTATAATAGACCACAAGTGAAAGAAAACTTGCTGTCTCGAGGAGGAATCTACTTGATAAGAGCTGGTATTGTAACTCATCTAGAGCTGGTTTTTACCACTCATGGGGACTTGTACACAAACTAAAAACTATTGACAATCCTGTTTTGATGTAATAAAAGTTGGTTTTGGATCTAATCTCTCTTTTACAGTTGAGGCCTTTTTGCTTAACTATGTACCAAAAGTTCCTAATAATCTACACTCCATTTTCCCACATCTTATAATTGCTGCTAGAACTGTGTTCACGAGGCACTGGAAACAGACTATTGCTCCTACAGTCCAAGAATGAGCACAAAAATGTTTAGAGACTTATCAGATCTTTAGATTGATGGTTCTGTGGAATGGGAAAGATGCACAACAGACGGAGTTGGTTTGGAGACCGATTATGCAAAAGTTATATCAGCTTGTCAAGTAGGGTCTTTATTGTGTATTGTATCTTTGATTTTTGCCTGTATAGCAACTCTTTTTTTCAATTTAAAAACTGTGTTTTTGCTGCATTCAAAATGCAATGTCCCTATATTAAAAGTGCTATCCTGGACAACGTGTATCAAACAGGGCTATATATGCCACTGCTTTGTCCAAAGTAACTTCAGAAAAGACCTAAGTTTCCTGGTTAAATGATCTAATCATAGGGCTGTGGTGGCTTCAGTTGCACTATAACATTTATTTGCTTTGCAGAATTTAAATGAGGCATACAGTACTATATGATAAATGTGCCGCAGAGGCAGGGGTTACTCAGCAAGAAGATGGTCTCAGCCTGCTGTGACAGAACAAGCACCCTCTGGCAGAGCAACCTGAGTGCTTCCAGGCATTCAAACCAAGCCCTACTCTCATTGTATCAGTGCTGATGTTTCAGTCACAAATCTACAGCTGTTTCCAAGGGAACCACACGAGCTCCTTCTGCAGGCCTACATCACTGTATCTCAAATCTCTTCCTCAATCTCAGACCCTCCCCCTCCACTAGGAGAGGTTTATGGAAAGAAACAGAAGCTTATCTGTGACAGCCAGGCTCCTATCAGCCTGTGCCCAACACACAGCACTATGCTCATGGCAAGCATCTGGACTACAATAATGACCTACATTGATCTGATGTTGCCTAGTGCCTTCCATATCAGGGCAACCAATAAAAATCATTCCAAGTTCAGAAACAGGCAATTACAAGAGATGAAAGCAGGCAGACTGCAGACACTTCCATTCAGTTTTGAAATCAGAGATGGAGAAACAGAGCCTTCTGGCATCTTAAGAGCCAAAACATTAATTTGCTACTCAGAAGCACTGATCAGCTATTTCACCCATCACCCATTAACAATAAGGATGGTTTAACACAGCTATGGTCTGCAACAGAATATTCAATGTTCCCCAGGAGTTTCTCTTTCTCAAGTTCCATCAACATGAATGGATGAAAGATACTAAGAGCACAGCTGTGCTCTTATAAGTCCTGTCCATTTCATTGATGCTACCCTGAAGAATCTGGTGAAAGAACTGCACCCAACATATTTAAAATTATTTTCCCCATTAAATTATTTGACCAGGTATTTAATCATGAAAAATTATTTTCACGTTTATTAACAATATTTTGCCTATTATAATATACAATCAATTAACTGCTTTATAAGTTATCAGCAAAATAATCATTTAAAGACAGCTGACAAACTGTATCAGGATAAACTACAGAAAGGCAACCTGAGTTGCCAGAGAGGGAGACTCCATCCCTTACTGAGGACACAAGTAACCTATATTTGTCATGATTGGCAAGAGATTTGATGTGGAAAGAAATATGGGGCATTTTCAACTTTACAATTTTTGCATGAACCCATTGCAAAGAAAAATCAATTCTTTTCACCCATCCACAGCTTGTGGCTAAAGTCTGACTAATTCTCCAATGAAAAAAAGTTCATAATTCTGCAATAAAGAAAACCCAACTGAAAAAAGCAGATTAAATAAAATACAGAAAATATAAAAATGGTAGAATGTTCTACATTTCCACTGCAAAAGTTGCTCTGAATGTTCCTACCGGTATATGGATTCCTAGGCAAGAACTGAGTTTGATGGAATCCATAGCAGGAAGGGGATGTGAAATGGTACAGTATAGCCCGATCTCGGAAGCTAAGCTGGGTCAGTACTCGGATGGGAGACCAAGGAAGACTTTGCAGAAGAAGGAAATGGCAAACCACCTCTGCTTAATCACTTGCCTTGAAAATGCTATGAGGTTGCCATAAATTGGCGGTGACTTGACAGTACTTTACACACACACAGCAGGAAGACAAAGGAACTCCACTGGGCATTGGGAAAAGTGAGCCAAAGTTATTCACAGGCCATCAGTTTGTGGAGAAATGCAAAAAAGCACCATGTTTTATCCCTTTATACTGACATTAATCCTGATCATTACTAATGGCCTAATTTCTAGTTCTAGTAGTCTGTGTTAGTAGAAAGGCATACCAGGGGCTTGAGACCTCCCCTGGCTTGGATGGGGTTACACTCCCTTGAAAAGTTAGGTTCACAGCTGGGGAGTGCTCCTCGACACAACGGTAATCTCAGAAAACCAGGTGGCTGTGATGGCTCAAAGCGTTTTTGCCCACCTTCAGCTAGCGCGAGAGACAGCGTGGTGTAGTGGTTAAGGTGTTGGACTAGGATCTGGGAAACCCAGGTTCGAATCCCCACATGGAAAGTTGCTGGGTGACCTTGGGCCAGTCACACACTCTCAGCCTTGACCGTGGCAAGTATTTGGATGGGAGATCTCCAAGTGTGATGTGGAGGCAGGCAACGGAAAACCACCTCTGAACGTCCCTTGCTTTAAAAACCCTACGAGGTCGCCATAAGTCAGCTGTGACTTGACGGCAAAAACAACATGACACACATCAGCTAGTGCGCCAGCTACGCCCATCCCTGGCTCAGTCTAATCTGGTTACTGTGAACCTTGCCTTAGTTACATCTAGACTGGACTATTGCAGTGCTCTCTACTTGGGGCCATTCTTGAAGAGTGCTGGCAAGCTGCGGCTAGTGCAGAATGCTGCAGCTCGACTGCCAGTTTGGGGGGGGGGCACTTACCAGGATCATGTGACCCCAATCCTATAGCAAATACACTGGCTTCCAACCCACTCCCAAGCCCAACTCAAGGTGGTGGTGTTGATCTTTAAAGCCATGTAGTGCTTTAAAGGTCAATACCACCACCTTGAGTTGGGCTTAGGAGTGAAGAATAGTCGTCTCACATACGTTCCTGCTTGGAAACCAGTATCATAGGGAGAGGGTATCTCGACTGTGCCCATCGATCAAAGAAGCATGTCTGATGAGTAAATAAGATCGAGCCTTTTCAGTGGCAGCTGCACAATTATGGAACAGCCTCCCAGGGAGGTGTGCCTGGCTCCCTCACTCTCCATCCTTAGGACGCAGCTGAAGATAGTTTTATTCATGACAGCAGGGTTGCACACTGTCCCCTGCCACATCCAAATCCATAAATCCATGACAACAATGAGACAATAGTGTTGCAATCAGTTCATACCAAATCACTGTATGCAAATGCATTCTTTACAACTTCCGCTGCAATGGTTTACAGATGAGCACTGCCTATATTCTCCAGAATAAATGAATGAGTGAGATCAATACCAGAAAACAAGGCTAGGGTGGAAGCACCCACTGTGCCTTTCATTTGGCAAGAGACGCTCCTATTGCTTCTCTTATATCAAGCAAGACACTACGTTAAGTGACTATATGACAGGAAGACCCACCCCAGTCTGTAAAGATTGCACGCACAATGAAAACATGGTAGCCATCTCACAGCATATGAAACTACATAGCCTAAATATGTATGAATTAGAAAAAGAGATGCAGGGCATTCAGTCCTTGCCATTCCCTGCCATCACTAGAGATCAAAATTCCTGAGCAAGCTAATACGGGTGCTGAATAAGGTATAAAATTCCCACAAGAGCCTTTAATGGTACAGCTCCTATCCAATAGACTGTGAGCTAATGGTATAAAATTCAGTGACTGATATTGGCTGAAAAATAACAAAAACCCCACCACATTTCGTTTTCTTTGTCAGGTCAGAACTAGTCTCACATTTTAATTTTTTTCCTCCCACACCTATTGACTTAAAAATGGGGGGGATTCAAGACAGTTTTTCATAACCAAGAGAAACTGCAGCAGAAGGTATGCCCAGATGAGAGTGATATAATGACCTAAAATGTACATGGGTAAAAACTAACCAAAAGTGACAGGCTTGGTTCCTGCTTGTTCACTCTACCCATTTTCAGTCTCTATCAATCCTCTTAAGCATGCTGAAGTGGTCCTTTCTAAAAGGCAGAAAGCTACAATGATCTCGGTAAAGCAAGAAGTATCAGGATGCAGATCTAGGCATCTTTATTTATTTACTTCATTTATACCCCACCTTTCTCCTCAATGGGGACCAAAAATAGCTCACATTATTCTCCTCTCCTCACAACAACCCTGCGAGGTAGGTTAGGCTGACATAGTGAGACTGGCCTTCGGTCACTCAGCGAGCCACCACAGCAGAATGGGGATTTGAACCTTGGTCTCCCAGACACTAAGTGTCTGACATTCTAACCACTGCCCAACACTGTGCAGTAACCAAGGCACTTTTAATATAGTATTCACCCACAGACATTTCAAGGAGAAACTCAGGGCATTAGAACAAAGTAGGCTTCTACTCTTGCCGTTTCACTTGGTTATAGGAAGCTGTCTGTGGAGGAGTGCTGTGGATTGTTGAATCAGAGGAAGTTGAATTGTTTAGTAAACATCTAAATTTAATGCTGTTCAGTGCACAGATGCATAGGCACAAGGATATTCCTGTTGTTGGATATTCCTGTTTAATAATAGTCATCCTCCTGCAGCTCCGCCATGCCTTTGGAAAGCAATGATCTGGTTTAGTGGAGACCTACCCCTCCTCGCCCAGCCCCAGGAACAGTAGACCAAAAGAAGCCTCTCCAGTCAGGATCCTCAAAGATATAGGGTAGGATACGAGTCAACAGGCGGCTGCAATTCAGGACAATCTGCTTTTCCTTCTCAGAATGACAGCCACTCTCAGCTCCCTGCACTAGTTTTTCCACTGCCTGAAACAAGAGATTAAGCAAATGTCAGGAGCGTACAAGTACCAATTCTTGCCACAGACACACAGCAAACGTTTGAGTGGCTTATAGCAGGCTCATTATACCATGGAAATGTATAATTGTTTATTATTTCTGTCAACCTTCCTTTGGAAACAAATGAAAAATCCATATGAAGAAACCACTTTCTCAAAATGCAGTAACTTGGAAAACATAAGAATTCTATTTTCAACCTAAATCCAATCCCAACTTTTGAAATGATAGCGTATGCCCTCTAAATATTCCTTTCTTTCAAACAACAAAACTGAGGGAGGCTCAGCGCTTTGCAGTGTATGCCAAGCCTTGTTGAACAGACCTTTCCACAAGTAAGCAGTGGGCCAGTCACAGTCCAAGTAACTTAATAGTCTGCGTGTCCTATGCTGCAGAGAATAGGAACAGGTACCCCTTGTGTTCAGCAAACAGCAAAGGAAGAGAGGGAGGAAATCTCACTTGGCTGAGGTTGCCAAAAGACTCAGCTGAAGGTTCCTGCACTAAATATATTTTCAGTATGGGAAATAACATGGTTGGATTCTGAGTACTGTCAGCTGAAACAACATGGAACATCAGCACATCCCCCCTCCAGCCCAGCAATCCCGTTCAACCCACAGAAAATGGAATCTTGGGGTTGTGGAACCCACATGGACCAACATTGATTGGGAGTCTGCAATGAAAATGGGGTCATCAGCTCTGGGTTGGAAAATACCTGGAGATTTGAGGGGGTGGAGCCTGAAGAGGGCAGGGTTTGGGGAGGGACTTCAATGGAGTATAATGCCATAGAGTCCACCTTCCAAGGCATACATTTTCTCCAGGGTTGTAATAGCAGGAGATCTCCAGCCACCACTTGGAGGTTGGCAACCCTAGATGAAGTGTATTAATTACCTTTTCCTACTTCTGTCAATGCAGCTCTGCTGATGGAAGAGAGGGAGCAATTTCATCTCCTTCCCCCTCCCCACCATAATGCCCCAATTCGCACAGCTGTTGGCACATGCGGCTTTTACAACCCTAAGAATCTACCTTCCAGGGTCAGAAAAAGCTACTGGCAGGGAGGGGAATTCAGCAAAGGCATTTTACTGAGGCTCAAACACAGGAGTACATTTCCGGTTACAGCAGGTGAGGTTCCTGCTGCTTAATACAGGAGAGTTCTTCTATGAGACATACCCAGAGGTGCTAAACATTTTTCCTTGTATATTACACATATACAAGAAAAAGAATGAATCATCTGAGATTCAAAAACGTTTCCTATGGCCGATGCCAAGATATAGCATGTCTGAACCCATGTGATTCAACCACTTTTGTCCTGCTCTACAAGGCAAAGAATTCAACAGTATACCTGAATGTCATCTCATCTTGGAGAAATTCATTATTGCCCAGGTAGCAAGCTTGAAATAAGCAGCTATAAAGGTTTGTTTAGCTATATTTTGAAAGAAAACAAATTACTTCCGAGAAGGCAGCGACTTCTTACCTTGTAACACAAAGTAGCCAAATTTGAAGGAGATTCTTCCCTCACAGCTCTGATTTCTGCAGCTGGAACTAAGGCAAAGACATCTTGTACTGAAGTAGCTGTATCTACCCAGAACTGGTCCCAGAAGGCATCATCTGTTGCCTCTACAGGCTGAAAAGAGACAAACATTCCGAAAATCACTTTGGGAGGACTGAAATCTACACAGGGATGATAACAGTCAAGGAGTACATAAATTACAACCTACACGAGTTTTGAGCTATTGGATTAGCTCTTTTACCATTTCAGCTGTTAATCAGAAGTAAAAAGACCATAGTTGGGCGATGCTGGAAAACCCTGGTAAATGGGGAAACCTTGCCAGCCTTTTATGAGGAAACAGAACCTTCTTTGTCTTGAGGAGAGACACTTTTGGCAAGCATGAAAGAACACCAATTTGAGTATGGTAATCATGTTGTTAGGTGCATGAGGTCCAGCGTCTCAATCTCCCCATGTTGAGTGCAGTTTATTTAACTACATGTGGTTTACAATGTCACTATAGTTAGAACGATAAGTAGCAAAGTGTACATAGCTCCAAAAGGTTCCAGCAACAGGCTACAATTCCATATCAATGCATTTGACCCAAGAAGACACATTCCAAAATATTAATTTAATCCTATGATTATGATCGTTCATATTTCACCCACCTCATCTAAATCCCTTGATGCAAGTGTTTCTTCACAGATTCTGCAAAACTTTATATTAAACTTGACCTTTCCCTGAGAAAAGAATCTATGACCACCATCTTACATTTGCAGGCAATACCTTCTGAAATGGCTTCATCAAATGCTTGTTTTGCTTTTTAAAATGTGAAAAATGTATCTCTGTGCTTGTGTCTGGTTCTCCCACTATAACAGCATGCAAACAAGTAAACCTAATTGCATTGATCTGAAATGGTACCATCACCTTTATATCCTGTATCACAGCAAAGCTTCCTCCCCTCATTGAATTAGTCTCTGTACTCTGTGGTGATTCTGAAGACTAATGAAGGCCCAATTTGGAAGGTACAAGGGTAGCAGCAGACATTTGCAAAAAGATACAGAAATGGACTTTGGAGCCATTCTTAAAAAGACAGAAGGAAAGTAACACAGAGAAGCTGGAAGTAAGGAGACAGATAATATGGGCTCTGGGGTGCGACAAGGAGCTGTGGTAGAGAGCACAGGTCTTAGTTGCTGAACAACAGAAGTTCATTAACTGGTCTGATGGGTTTTGTGTTTTCAGCTTTCAATTAGACATTATAATGGGCATGAACCATTGTATACATGGGAACAGATATTGTACATGGATAGGGTAATGTCCAGTATTCTCTACAAGGACTCTCATTTATTCATACTCACACATAAATAGGCTATGTTCCAGACAACCACAAAAGCTGTAGTGAGTATGTTTGTTTGTTCTGCCACTACAATAAAGATCACTCTTTGTAGGAATACTTTTAGGAAAGCATTTGCTGAATGATGTTCAATAAGACAAAACAAGCATTCAAATCCGGACTCCTTTATATGATTGACATAAAAGCTCAAAGAGCAAACAGTTCTTGCCTAATAGCGGCTATTCTAACCAGTGGGTGTTTCAAATTGTGCTTGGAAAACGTGAGGGGAAAGAAGAGATATGAATGTTTAAATAAACTAAAACAATTTCCTGATTTACAATTTTGTGGCTTACAGCAGACCATTATTAAGTAAAGTTTTAAAATGGATAAGGCATGTAGAACTTCACCAATTCTATTTAACATTTGCCTATGTCAAAGGAGAAAGCATACCTCCTTATCCAGAAATAGGTGATGTGTCACTAAAACCCAAAGACCAGAAAGCAAGAACAAGAAAGCAAAGCCTAAACTGGTAGAGCAGGTTTGTTCTGTGGCAGTTTTTTGTTTCTATGATAGGCTGATGCCAACCACCTTCCTATCACAGTCTTTACAGCCCCTTTAAACTCTCTAGAAGTAGGTGCTTAGTCACAGGTGATTGCTTTAATACAGAACATATTTGCATGTTTAGCTAAAGGGCAATCCAGCAAGTCTGCATTCAGTTTCTCCTGCTAAAGAAAGGGGTGGGTGAGTGAGCCATTTCAGATAAATTTAGTAGGGCAGCAAAGATGTATGAGAAAATTACTGAGAATCAGATATTATGGGAAGTCATAAGAACAGCCACCAAAGCAACTCCAAGAGTGAACATAAGAAAGGCCCTGCTGGATCAGACCAAGGCCCATCAAGTCCAGCAGTCTGTTCACATAGTGGCCAACTAGGTTCCTCTAGGAAGCCCCCAAACAAGACAACTGCAGCAGCACCATCCTGCCTGTGTTCCACAGCACCTAAGATAATAGGCATGCTCCTCTGATCCTGGAGAGAATACATATCCATCATGAGTAGTATCCATTTTAACTAGTAGCCATGAATACCCCTTTCCTCCATGAACATGTTCACTCCCCTCTTAAAGCCCTCCAAGCTGGCAGCCATCACCACATCCTGGGGCAGGGAGTTCCACAATTTAACTATGTGTTGTGTGAAGAAATACTGCCTTTTATCTGTTTTGAATCTCTCACCCTCCAGCTCAGCAGATGACCCCGTGTTCTAGTATTATGGGAGAGGGAGAATATAGCCTTGGATACTCACCGTGAGGGCTTATTCTCCTCTGAGGCGAAGGGCATCCTGAGCTGCGGGTTGTTTTCCCTCTCCATCCGGGTAGGCAGGACTAAAAGATTCTGACTTCCTGTGATACTTGGCGGGAAAACAGCCTGAGGAAGCCAGTTACCGTCTAGACTAGCTACATTAACAGCAGTAGGAAGAACTCGCTATATAAACTAACTGTAAATTGCAATTGCATATAACCCAACATGAACAGATAGACAGATAGAGCCATTCCTGTGCTAAGCAGGAGACAAGTACTGAACAGTTAAAATTTTTATTGTAAGACAAGTTATAAGGGAGGGGCAGGATGCCCTTCGCCTCAGAGGAGAATAAGCCCTCACGGTGAGTATCCAAGGCTATATTCTCCCCTGAGGCAAGGGCATCCTGAGCTGCGGGACTTATAAGAGCTCCCCAAAAAAGGGTGGGATAAGCTACACTTACTCGACTACATTCTGCAGGACCCTGCGGCCGAAGGCCGCCTGCGCTGAGGACCATGTGTGAATTTTATAATGCTTGATAAATGTTGAAACAGAGGACCAGGTTGCGGCCCGGCAAATTTCTTCCAGCGGGGCCTGTTTGTCAAAGGCGGCAGTAGTTGCCATACTCCTAAGGGAATGAGCTGTGATGCCCTCGGGCACTGGCTTGCCAGCTACCTTGTAAGCTTCAGCTATGCATGCCTTGATTGTGTTACTGATGGCAGCGGCTGACATCTTTTTTCCTTTACTGGGGTTAGATATTCCTATAAATAGGAAGTCTGACTTTCTAAATTCTGCAGTACGCTTAATGAATGTGCGGATGGCTCTCCTGAGGTCTAAGGTATGCCATAATGCTTCGGTTGTGCCTGATGGATTGGGGCAGAACGATGGGAGGTTTATTTCCTGAGATCTATGGAAATGGGAGTTTATTTTAGGCCGGAAGGTGGGGTCAGGAGTTAGGACAACCTTGTCTTTAAGGAAGACACACAGGCCTTTTCTGATGGAAAGGGCTCTGAGTTCCGATACCCTCCTAGCTGAGGTAATAGCTGTAAGGAAGAGGACCTTCATGCGAAGGTACCTCATCGGAACCGTTTTGAGAGGTTCGAATGGTGGACCCATGAGAATCTTAAGAACCAGATTAAGATTCCATGTAGGGAACCTGTGAGAGGCAGGAGGTTGAATTTGGGATACCCCTTTTAGAAAGGCAGAGATGTGTCTATGCTGTGTCGTGGGATGTCCGTCCATGAAAGGAACAACAGTAGAAATGGCGGCCAATTGTCTTCTTAAAGTGGAAGCCTTCAGGTTCTGTCTAACCCCTTCCTGTAAAAATTCCAGGATGCCGGGAATGTCAGGGTGAAGTGGGTCCATTTGCTTTCTCCTGGCCCAGCGAACGAAAGCCTTCCACGACGCGTTGTAAATGCGCCTAGTGGAGGGCTTTCTGGCCTCCAAAATTGTGTTAACCACTTCGACGGAATAGCCTAGCTCTAGCAGTGACCGCCTTTCAAGTGCCAGGCGGTCAAACAGAACCAATGAGGGTCTGGGTGAAGGATAGGTCCCTGTCTGAGAGTGTTGGATTCCGTTGGAATTTGCCATGGATCTTGGCAGGACATGCGCTTCAGAGTTACAAACCATGGCCTCCGAGGCCAGTAAGGGGCTATTAATATCACATTGGCTTTGTATTGATGGATCTTGCGGAGGACTTTTGGTAGAATGGGTATTGGGGGGAAAGCATACAGCAGTCCCCTGGGCCACGGGCTGAGAAGGGCGTCTGTGCCTTCTGCCTTTGGGTGAAAATACCTGGAGTAGAATCTGAGTACCTTGCGGTTTGATTCGGAGGCAAACAGATCTACTAAGGGGGTGCCAAATATTTCTGTGATCTGAAGAAATGTTCCTGGATCTAACTCCCATTCTCCTTCGTCTAAATTTTGCCGGCTTAACCAGTCGGCCTGGCAATTGAGGTCTCCCTTGATATGTTCCGCTCTGATCGAGGGAAGATTGGCTTGAGCCCAAGTGAGAATTGCTACTGCTTCTCTGTGAAGGGAAGAGGACCTGGACCCCCCCTGTTTGTTGATGTGCGCTTTTGTAGCGACATTGTCCGTTCTGATAAGTACATGATGGTTCCTGATTATGTCTGCGAACTTCCAGAGAGCTAATTTGACAGCTCTCAGCTCCAACAGGTTGATATGGAGCAGTGATTCCTGGTGGGTCCAGCGACCCTGGGCTACCTGATCTCCCAATATGGCCCCCCATCCGAAAAGGCTGGCGTCTGTGAAGACTTGAACAGGGTCTTCGTGAATGTACTGTGTGGCTTTGTGCAGGTTCGACGGAACAGTCCACCACAGAAGACTGTGTCTGACGCTGTGTGGGATTGTCACTGACTTGACCTTTTTTCTTGCTATATCTAATTGTTGGGGACGTAGAAGCCACTGAAGGGGGCGTGAGTGAAAGCGTGCCCATGGGACAATCGCTATGCACGACACCATCAGGCCCAGTAGAGCCGCAAGGGACATTAGCATAGCGGACTTTGATTTGGTCAGTTTGGTAGCAAAGGTTTTCAGTTTGCTTATTCTCTCCTGGGATAGATATAAAGAGTTGGTCTTTGAGTTGATTCTGGTTCCCAGGTGTGTCATAACTTGGGAAGGTTGTAAGGAACTCTTGCCGAAATTTATGAGATATCCATGTTCCTGGAGGACCTGGATAACGTGATCTGTATGGGTGCGGGAGAGATTTGGTGTTGGAGCACAGATCAGAATATCGTCCAGGTACGGGTGTACCTGGACTCCTTCCTGTCTGAGTGTAGCAATGACTGTTACCAGTACCTTCGTGAAGACCCTCGGGGCGGATGTCAACCCGAAGGGGAGGGCTCTGAATTGGTAATGGTTAGGTCCATAGGCGAACCTGAGGAATGGTCTGTGTAGTGGATGTATAGGAATATGGAGGTAGGCCTCCGTCAGATCCACAGCCGTCATAAAGGTGCCAGGGAGTAGAGATTCCACTATTGACTTGACTGTTTCCATGCGGAAGTGTCTTCGAGCCATCCTCTTGTTGATGTACTTCAAGTCGAGGATGGCCCTCCAGTCGCCGTTTTTCTTTGGCACCGTAAAAAATATGGAATATACTCCCTGGCCCTTCTGAGAGCTGGGGACTGGCTCTATGGCTTTGATGAATAGCAGGTGTTGAATTGCTGTTATTGTCCTTGAATGTTTCTCTGTTTTGAGTGATATAGGGGAATTTAGGAAGAGATCCCGGGGTCGGGAGGTGAATTCCAGTAGGTATCCATTTGATAGGATCTGAGAGACCCATTTGTCCGGGTTGGACAAGGCCCACCTTGCTGTGAACATTTGTAACCTCCCCCCCACGTAGGTGTGATCGGCGTCACTGAGGGGGGTGTTTGGGTAATCGGTCGCCCTTATCTGACCTGGCCTGGAAGTTTTGGGGCCTAGAGAATCTCCCCCCTCTGCGAAAGGATCTGGTATTGTTCCATGATCCCCGGTTTGACACCCAAGAGCCTCTCCTGAAGTCTGTTCTGAATCTGGGAGTGAATTTGGGGGAACGAAAGGAATGATACAGAGGAGAACGTTGGTCTTTTTTGATCTGCATGGGAAGGACCTGTTTTTTATCCTTTGTTTCAACAAGGATACTGTCCAGCTTTTCTCCGAAAAGCCTCCCCTCTTTGACTGGGTAGGCCATCAGTGTAGCTTTGGCCTTAAAATCAGCTGGCCAGGACCTGAGCCATAGACCCCTTCTAATGGAGGTGACTGATGCCATTGACCTCGCTACTGAGGACATGGTATCTAGTGAGGCATCCGCCATCACGGTCAACGCAGTTTGTACTCTGTCAAGACCACCAAGAACTCTGAGGCTATCATCTGGTACAAGTTGTATAATTTTCTTGACCCATAAATAAGCGGCCCTAGCAAAGATGGAAGTGGTAGCGCTGGTCTGAATGGCCATGGCTGAGGCCTCGTGCGCCTTCCTCGCCAGGTAGTCTGACTTTCTGTCTAACTGGTCTCTCAGGGAGCCCACCCCGTCTTCTGGGATCAAACCTGGTGATTGGAGGTCCAACACAGGGGCGTCTACTAAGGGAACCTTAAGCATTTCCATGGCATGTGGAGCCAGATTGTATAATTTTTTAATACTAGTGGGGAGTTGTTTATTGGGAGTTGGGTGCTCCCATTCGTCTCTGACCGCGTTAATGAAAAATTCTGGGAAGGGTACTGAATTGGTTGTTGTCTTAGGTCTTGGAAAGCATTCCTTGACCCCTTTTTTTAACTTAGACTTTGGCTCTTCAGATTGATCTGATTCCTCATTGAGATCAAGGGGGGGGTAGAAGACAGACCAACACTCAAAAAACAAGGATCAAGGCGAAGATTAAGGACTCACGGAACACTGAGAGGTAAGCTGTAACACGAACGGGAAAGAAACTACTCCTAGCTAAAGAAATGAAGCCTAAAGGCACAGAGCTATGCGGAGTTGCCTGCTCCACCCGGATAGGCAGGACGGAAACTGGCTTCCTCAGGCTGTTTTCCCGCCAAGTATCACAGGAAGTCAGAATCTTTTAGTCCTGCCTACCCGGATGGAGAGGGAAAACAACCCGCAGCTCAGGATGCCCTTGCCTCAGGGGAGAAAAACGTCTCCCTGTCCACTCTCTCCAAACCATGCATAATTTTATAGACCTCTATCATGTCTCCCCTCAGCCGCCTTCTTTCCAAGCTAAATAGCCCTAAGCGTTTTAACCGATCCTCATAGGGCACTTGCTCTAGTCCCCTAATCATTTTGGTTGCTCTTTTCTGCACCTTCTCAAGCTCTGTAATATCCTTTTTTAGGTGTGGTGACCAGAACTGAACACAGTGGGTTCACACGGCCATTCAAAAGCATATAATGCTTGGTTAACAGCCTTTTGAAATGAAGCTTATACATGGAAATGGGTCTTTGTGAGTCACTGTGCAATTCAGATCCATCTGTTTCTTTGGTGTTTTCCACACCAGAACAGGCTTGTGTAGTTTCCCTGTTAATGCTGCAACTGCCAATACAGTGCAGTGGCAACAGGGTTTCCACATGACAGGCTCCAAATAGTTTTCCTGTGACACAGGCCTCCAGCAGTGGCTAGCCCCCAGAGCTTTCCCGGTGTTTTTTTTTAATTGGCTATTGAATATTGTTATAACAATATAACAACCTTTGTATTAGGTTCTCTGAATTCATTTTTCAAAGAGTCTGGCTCCTGTGGTTACAGATAAATGCTTCCCCTCATATTTCTGTACTGAAGAGGGTTAGAGATTTGGTTTTAAAAGTGAATACTGTGAATTCAGAGAACCTGATGTACAGATTGCTTTAGATATAACAGTATTTAATTAGAGGCTTTAAAAAACCAGACCCCTAGTGATGGGGAAGCAATAACTGCTGCGGAGATAGGGAAAATGGCTGCAAGGTGGACAGAACTGGGAAAATCCGAACTTACCCATCCACTGCAGCCATCCATGTGTTGCTACAAACTTTCCAAAAACGTTACAGCAAAGCAGGTTTGGGAAAGATCAAAGAAAAGCTGGGGAAATTCTGAGATGTACATGAATGCACTATGATGCTGAGAGGAAGCAGGAAAAACCCATTTCTCAACATCATCAAACCTGTGGCAAATAACTTGTGTACATACATGAATACATGAGGTTGACTTATACTGAATCAGACCATCAAGGTCAGTATTGTCTACTCAGACCGGCAGCGGCTCTTCATGGTCTCAGGCAGGGATCTTTCACATCACCTTCTACCTAGTCTTTTCAACTGGAGATGCCAGGGGTTGAACCTGGGCCTTTCTGTATGCAAAACAGATGCTCTACCACTGAGCCATGGCCCCTCCTTTAATAGATATTGCCCTCTACAAAAAGCAATGGTTATTGGGATTTTGAACGACAGATTTTTCGACATAGTTCATCAGACATGGTTCATTGATGAGGGGTTGTGGCTCAGTGGAAGAGCCTCTGCTTTGCATGCAAAAGGGCCTAGGTTCAATATTGGCATCTCCAGTTAAAAAGGACCAGGCAGTAGGCGACATGAAAGACCTCCTCCTGAGACCATGAAGAGCTGCTGACAGTCTGAACAAACAATACTGACAGTGATGGACCAATGGTCTGATTCAGTATAAGGCAGCTTCATGTGTTCATGTGACATCTACATCCTTAAAATAGATCTATTCGGAAGGGAACCCAACACACTATCGGTAAAAGATGGGAAAGCAAGTAGAATGAAAACCTTACTGATAATATGCCAAATGGTTCAGCTAGTACATTACACTGGATGGATTGTTGACAGGATAGCGAAAATTTTATTGCACAAAATCCTGCCTTAGGTATATAGACTTGAACTATTCGAACAGGCAGCCCATTCCTGAAGGGAGGGTGGATCTGTGGCAGTCGGGAGCAGCACAGCTGCCCCGCCTCCTCTGAGGCTTCTCAGTCACTGGGGGCGGGGGGGACCTTTTAGTAAAAGTTTAAAATTTTTAAAAGGGGGAAACGTTCCATAGCGAGCAGTGAGGCTGCGCCACTGAAAAAGGTGGTGAGCCTGCCGCCATTCAAGGGACGTTCCCGGGGCAAAAGGGCTATGGAAGCTGCCTAAAAGCAGCTCCACCCCCAGGAACACCCTGAGAAGGCCCCCCACGCTGACGCGGGCTTTCCCTTCCAGGAAAGCTCTGCCAGCGTGGCTGTGCTGGCAGCGGGGGCTGGCAGCGCCCAGATGCCAGTATGTTTGCCCCCGTGCTGGTGTAGGTGCCACCTTATTCCATGTTAAAATGGCACCTACGCTGGCTCCTAAGGAGCTTCATCCCCCTCTTCAGGAATGGGCTCAAAGTGTTTCAAAGTCATATCATTCAGATAAGCCTATTGTAGTAAATGGGGAAGAAGGCAGACTTAAAGAACTGTGTCTTTAATCACAAAAGATAAGCACAAGGAGTTTACACCAAAGTTCAAGAAGCATCTTTTCCTAACATCTTCCTACAAGGTCTTTTCTCAGTTGTGTATGGTCCTTAAAATGGCCCTATGCTTCATTCCATCACCACCACCTTCAGAATGAGTATGTTCTTTATTGCCCCAAAACTGATATTTTTGTATCATTCTCTATTACAAACCATTACAATGGTCACAGATTTACCACAGGACTACTATAAATGAGTAGTAATGACCAGCAAGCCAAAAAAGACCAGCATACTACAAGTGGACATTAACTTCAGTATGTAAGTAAGAAACCTACCATCTAAGAACTGACGGTTTGATTAGGTAGCACAATTTTGGTCACATGATTAGGGTTGCCAACCTCCAGGTAGTAGCTGGAGATCTCCCACTATGACAACTGATCTCCAGCCGATAGAGATCAGTTCACCTGAAGAAAATGGCTGCTTTGGCAATTGGACTCTATGGCATTGAAGTCCCTCCCTAAACCTCACCCTCCTCAGGCTCCACCCCAAAAATCTCCAGGTATTTCCCAACCCAGAGCTGGCATCCCTACACATGATATAAAGTCAACAGCTACAATCACAAGATCTCACACCACACTTGAGTAAATACAGGAAATACACCTTAACAAACCTTTCTGAGGAAAGGGGTTAAAAAAAGAGCACTGCTATGGCTTAAAGTAATCAGCTGTGAAGCAAAAGCTGTAAATCTAGCTTTCATGGCAGGGGAAACTAAAAAGAATGTTGCTGTTTTTAACTCTCACCAAGAGAAAGTGAATGGGCATATCAAGTGGAATAACTGGTTCAGGGATCCCACTCATTTTGGGTTCTTTCACTTTCATGTGTTCTGTATTTCAATTCTGTGTTGACAGTTTCATTTGAGATTTAAAGATTTAAAAAGCAACAAACTGGAATCCAGTCACCTTGGTAGTTTCCAGAGAAACAACAACTCTTAATGAAATTCCTAAGGAAACAGGATACATCTGCAAAAACAAGAGGACAGAGCTGCTCTGAGCTCTTACAAAACAGGAAAAGGTTACTGAGCACTGTCTCAGCTGAGGATTAAGGCACCTAAATATTCTGATAGCATTAGCTTAATAAAGATTAAACAAGGCAGAAGACAGAGTATTTGGGTTTGTGTGTGAGAGACTGAGGTTTACATCTCTGTTCAATCAATTAAGCTCAGTTGGTGGACTTGCTTGAGTCATCATCACTTAGCCTTGCCTACACGTTTATGGCAAGAATAAAGCAAGAAATATTTTGTAATCTACCTAGACCTCTTAGGACAGGAAAGGAAAGCAACCTGTATATAAAGGAAGAATTCAGACACTTTGAATCCTGATTACTAGTTTTTGGCAATGAGTAAAACTCTCCTGGTTTCTCAGTTCTTGAGGTAAGGTGCACATTGATAATAAAACAGGTATACAGAAAAGCCTGCTAACCTTTTAATGTTGCCAAGCAAGAAATCCCAGTTTGAAACTAGTAACCCAGATGACTTCTGCTTTTCATATCTTAAAAAAGCCAGTTACCCTTTGCTGTACTGCCTGGGCTCCACATAACAAAACTTGAGGGTTCTTTGTTTGTTTTCCTACCTACCAATGGGTGAGAAAGTAGGGCCAGGGCAGTTATTCAGATGAAAGAGGAATCCATACTTCTTCCTCAGGCTAAAGGATTTAAATCAGGCCAGAATGCTTTTGATCCACAGCGCAATGCTGAGTAACATACTGCACCAAGGAGCCAACTGGAAATGTAGCATAAGATTCCTGCTAATAATAAAATCATGCTGGCTTGCTTAAATGTAATAGTAACAAGTCCCAAGACAGTGGATAAACTGCCATTCTTTTATGAGATAGTTTATGAAATTTCAGGCATTATGAACATTTTAGATGCTTTAGAACTGATCAAGTACCTAGTGTACTGTTGCCACAAATACTTCATATTTCAGCAAAAAATTTCCACATACATAGATCTATGCAAGCTGCAAAAATGGTACTTGCTGCATGATGGTTTATAACTTTTCCCAGCTGCAAACATAAGGATTAGAAGTGCAGGTTGTCAACAGAAACCTTCCATGCCCTCATAAATCCAAACAAATTGAAAGTTTCAATGGAGCTTTCATATGGCTATAGATTTGCAACTAGACTTTAAAAAAAGACATTTAAAGTACTTGGATTCAATGAGTTATATAGACACGACCGTTACATATATGATGCTTCCTTTTATTATATCTGACTGCTCACATCTATCATAAGAACATAAGAAAGGCCCTGCTGGATCAGACCAAGGCCCATCAAGTCCAGCAGTCTGTTCACATAGTGGCCAACTAGGTGCCTCTAGGAAGCCCCCAAACAAGACGACTGTAGCAGCACCATCCTGCCTGTGTTCCACAGCACCTAAGATAATAGGCATGCTCCTCTGATCCTGGAGAGAATATGTATGCATCATGACTAGTATCCATTTTAACTAGTAGCCATGAATACCCCTTTCCTCCATGAACATGTTCACTCCCCTCTTAAAGCCCTCCAAGCTGGCAGCCATCACCACATCCTGGGGCAGGGAGTTCCACAATTTAACTATGCATTGTGTGAAGAAATACTTCCTTTTATCTGTTTTGAATCTCTCACCCTCCAGCTCAGCAGATGACCCCGTGTTCTAGTATTATGGGAGAGGGAGAAAAACGTCTCCCTGTCCACTCTCTCCAGACCATGCATAATTTTATAGACCTCTATCATGTCTCCCCTCAGCCGCCTTCTTTCCAAGCTAAACAGCCCCAAGCGTCTTAACCGCTCCCCATAGGACAGTTGCTCCAGTCCCCTAATCATTTTGGTTGCTCTTTTCTGCACCTTCTCAAGCTCTGTAATATCCTTTTTTAGGTGTGGTGACCAGAACTGTACACAGTATTCCAAGTGTGGTCTCACCATAGATTTGTACAAGGGCAGTATGATATCAGCAGTTTTAGTCTCCATTCCTCGTCTAATTACGGCCAGCATGGAATTTGCCTTTTTTACAGCAGCCGCACACTGGGTTGACTCCTTCATTGAACTATCCACTACCACCCCAAGATCCCTTTCTTGGTCTGTCGCTGCCAGCACAGATCCCATCAGTGTATATGTGAAGCTGGGATTTTTTGCCCCAATATGCATCACTTTACACTTACTCACATTGAATTTCATTTGCCATTTTAATGCCCATTCTTCCAGTATGCAGAGATCCTTCTGGAGCTCTTCACAGTCCGATTTTGTTTTAACCACCCTAAATAATTTGGTGTCATCTGCAAACTTGGCTACTTCACTGTTTAACCCCAACTCCAGGCCATTGATGAACAGGTTGAAAAGCTCCGGTCCCAACACAGATCCCTGAGGCACCCCACTTCTCACATCCCGCCATTGTGAGAACTGACCATTGATTCCTACTCTCTGCTTCCTATTTTTCAGCCAGCTCTCAATCCATAAGAGGACTTGTCTTCTTATCCCATGACTATGAAGTCTGCTTAGCAGTCTTTGGTGGGGGACTTTGTCAAAAGCCTTTTGGAAATCCAAATACACAATATCCACAGGCTCATTCCTGTCCACATGCTTACTGGCGCTTTCAAAAAACTCTAATAGGTTAGTGAGACAGGACCTACCCTTACAGAAGCCATGTTGGGTTTTGCCCAGCAGACCTTGCCCTTCTATATGCTTGACAATTCTATCTTTAATAATGCTTTCCACTAATTTACCCGGAACAGACGTTAAGCTAACTGGTCTGTAATTTCCTGGGTCCCCCCTGGAACCTTTTTAATAAATGGGTGTTACATTGGCCATTCTCCAGTCCTCTGGTACAGAGGCTGATCCCATTTGAGTTCTTGAAGAACTCTAGGATGAATACCGTCTGGTCCCTGTGACTTGTTAGTTTGCAGTTTGTCTAGACGGTCTAGGACTTCCTGCCTTGTTACCACTATTTGCCTCAGTTCCTCATTTTCCCCTCTCTAAAATCTCTGTTCAGGAGAAGGAATCTGCCCTGTATTATTCAACAGTGAAGACAGATGAGAATAATTCATTTAGTTTTTCAGCAATCGCTTTATCCTCCCTTAGAGTTCCTTTACTCCCATTGTCATCCAATGGTCCAACTGCTTCCCTAGCTGGTTTCCTACTCCTAATATACTTAAAGAATTTCTTATTGTTTTGATGTGTTTAGCAATATGCCCCTCAAAATCTTTTTTTGCATCTCTAATTATCTGCTTGCATTTCCTTTGTGCAAGTTTGTGTTTGCTTCTGTTCGCCTCATTTGGGCAAACCTTCCAGTCTCTGAAGGAAGACTTTTTTCTCTAACTGCTTTCTTCACCTTACCCGTTAGCCATGGTGGTGAACTCTTGGACTTATTACTACCTTTCCCTGGCCTGCGGTATATAAGCTAGCTGAGCCTCTAGTAATGTGGACTTGAGTAACCCCCAAGCCTTTTCAAGAGATTTAACCCTCCTAACTGTTCCTTTCAACTTTCTCTTTACCAGTTTTCTCATTTTAGAGAAGTTCCCTCTTTTCCCTCTTTTAAAGGCAAAGGTAATTGTGTGAGATTTCCCAGTCACTTTCCCACTTGCATATAAATTAAATTTGATGCCATTGTGATCACTATTGCCAACTGGCTCAACTACATCCACATCCCACGCCAAGTCACTGGCAGCACCACAGAGTATTAAATCCAGGATTGCCTCCCCTCTGATTGGGTCTATGACCAACTGTTTGAGGGCACAGTCATTTAGGATGTCTAAAATTTTTATCTCTTTGGCTTGACTGGAGCATACATTTATCCAATCAATATGAGGGAAGTTGAAGTCTCCCATTATTACTACTTCATTACCTTTACATGCTTTCCTAATTTCATTCTCCATCCCAAGATCACCCTGAGCCGTTTGGTCAGGGGGCCAATAGAACGTACCCAGTACTAAATCTCTTTTGGGGCCCGGAACTGTCACCCATAAGAATTCTGTGGATGAATCTGCCCTTTTTATGGTCTCTAGCTTATTAGACACTATGCCTTCCTTGATATACATAGCAACACCCCCTCCAATACGCCCTTCCCTGTCATTTCTATA
The DNA here is from genome assembly GCF_029931775.1 of Euleptes europaea. Lineage (NCBI taxonomy): Eukaryota > Metazoa > Chordata > Lepidosauria > Squamata > Sphaerodactylidae > Euleptes > Euleptes europaea. The sequence goes on along the minus strand of NC_079312.1, from coordinate 128,715,936 downwards.
CAGTTTGTAACCAGGAATGACTGTATCCCACTGGTTCTCTCCCCTCCACCAGGTTTCTGTAATGCTCACTATATCTATGTTTTCTCTTAAAACCATGCACTCTAATTCCCCCATTTTTGCTTGAAGGCTTCTAGCATTAGCATAGAAACACCTCCACACTGTTTCTCTCTTTCAACTTGCCTGGAATGTACCTTTGGGCATCTTTAAGTAGCTATCCATCTTTTTTTTTCCATTCCCTTTCATGTCTAAGTAATTCCTATGTGGGCAATCTGAAGCAATTTTCCCTTTGTCCATATGCACTGAGTTTGCCCAAACCAGATGCTTCTCAGCTCCTGTCGGCTTTCCCCCCAGGTTCAGTTTAAAAGCTGCTCTGCCACCTTTTTTATATTACGCGCCAGCAGTCTGGTTTCATCCTGGTTCAAGTGGAGCCCACCCCTTTTGTATAGGCCCGGCTTGTCCCAAAATGTTGCCCAGTTCCTTACAAATCTAAAGCCCTCTTCCCTGCACCACCGTCTCATCCACGCATTGAGACTCACCAACTGTGCCTGCCTAGCTGGTCCTGCAGGTGGAACAGGTAGCATTTCTGAAAAAGCTACCTTGGAGGTCCTGGCTTTTAGTCTCCTGCCTAGCAACCTAAATTTGGATTCCAAGACCTCCGGACTACATTTCCCCATGTCGTTGGTGACAACATGCACCACAACCACTGGATCCTCCCCAAGACTATCTACCAGATTACCTATATGACAGGTAATGTCCGCAACCTTCGCACCAGGCAGGCAAGTCACCATGCGGTCCATGCACCCGCCAGAAACCCAGCTATCTACATTCCTAAGGATTGAATTTCCCACTACAAGAAGCCCCCCTCCCCTCTGAGGCATATCCTCGGTACGAGAGGATATCTGTTCATCCACCAAGGAAGAGGTCCCTTCTAAGGTACCACATCCCCCTACCTCAGTGAGATGGCCTCCTTCCCCAAGGGCTCCATCATCCGTGACTGGCAGGTTGCCATCACCTTGGGACTGGGATGTGACTATTTCATCCCCGGAGTCCTTAGTTACCTCTCTCTCTGCCTGCCTCAGCTCATACAGTTGAGCTACCTTGGCCTCAAGGAAGTGAACTCGCTTCCTGAGAGCCAGGAGCTCCCTGCACCGAGTCAATCACTTTAACTAGAGGCAAGTCTGATATTGTTTTATTTTGACACAACAATCAAAACCAGTGTCAAGTATCAACTTACCAACCCAACAGATATGAAAAGTCTGCCTTTTTCTTATAATTAGGGAAAGCATGGGTAGCTTGTTCCATACAGAATATGTAACAAACCTCATGCATATCTCTTAGTTACTTACAGGAAAACCTAGTCACCTTTACTGCACCGGCAAGTAGTGACTTTCCCAAGTATGTAAATATAGGTGTTCCCTTTTTCTTAATGGCACAACCGGCATTTTTAGAGGCTTTCAACAAACCCAGCTAGGAACACTGAATGTTCCCTTTTAAACAAGTGAACTTTAAAAGTCAACAAAGCATAGGGGAGAGGAGCCTTTTAACAGGGCAGGAATAACACAATTTTCCTGATTTTAAATACCTGTCTAGAAGATAGGTATGAAGGAGCAGAGGACATCTGTTTCTCTTATTGTTTTACTGCATTTTTAGACACGTAAGCTAACATGAGTCCTACTATGCAGGAGAAATGTGGGATAAAATATATTTTAAAACCCCCAGATAATCACTATGGCTCTTGCTGTGCACAAAGACCCTATACATACTATATTAACTTTACAGGCACTGTACATACTGCGTTTTGAAGTATTCCTCTGATGGAAGAAGCATTAATATTCAACAAAACCAGCAAAGTCTTCCTAATAAAATTAATTTATGTTCTCTTGACTCCCAAATACTCATCCAAATCCCAAATTCTCTCACAAGATTTCACAAAGAATGTAATGATCACCTATTCATTTAAGAGGAACGCTCAAATTCCCATTTGTTCTTTATAGCTGATTGGAGAAAGAGAATACAAAAAGATTTTATACTTTTTCCTCATATCACAACCACTGTACATTTACATAGCTAGCTCTGAATTTGTATTCTTCTTTATTTTCACTATGTAGCTACCACAAACCCTTTTGGGGAAATTATCAGAACTATCGCTGCTAGCAGCTCCCCCCAACCCCTACACACACACCATTAAGGGTTCAAGTATAATTTCTCTGGACACAGTTCAAACTAACATAACCCATTCATTTTTTCCCATCCCATATAATCTCAGAAGCCATGAAAGAAAAATATTATGGTAATGGGCTTTCAGCTCAGGCTAGGACCCCCACTTTACCCATGTTTGGACCCGAGCTACATTGCAGCAGATCAGTGACAAAACTCATGTGATCAGCTTTATTTTCACTTAACTTACAGCCAATATAATAGTAGGTAGGGTTCTCCCACAGAGCTTGCATGAACTAATCTCCACAAGGTGATTTTAGACTAAATGTGCTAGGAACACTGGACTTGCTCTAGTATATCAGAAACATATAGCCCACTGCTTTTGAGGCTTGTTTCAAAATCTTTAATAGGAGAGGGAATTAAAAAAAGACAGCACAGTTAGGCCGCTTGTACAATGGCAAGTCCAGGATCCAGCAAGTTATGAGCCAGCTTCCTGAAGATTTCCTTATCTTTTAAAAGCCTTCAAAGTGCAAAGGAAAGGCTTTCAACACAAAAGGCTTTCAACACAAAAATCATGGTGTTGTTACTATCAAAATACATCCCATAAATTCAACAATTATACTAAAATAACTCAACTCAGTATATGACAGAACTGCCAAACTGTCCTTTATTTTGAAAGGCACTCTCTGTTAGCTCTTGTGTGCTAGTGTGGTGCAGTGGTTAGAATATCAGAATTGGATCTAGGAGACCCAGGTTTGAATGCCTACTGTCATGGAAGCTTGCTGAGTGACCAGTCACACATTCAGCCTCACCAGGAGAGGAGAATGATGCAGCCACTCTGGGTCCCTTTTGGAAAGAAAGGTGGGGGTCTAAATTAAGTAAATAAACAAACTGTAAAATATTAAATTCAAAGAAATCCATTACCATCTCTTATTTCAAAGCAACTTTATCAATATGTTAAAACAGCTCAAGAGGGTGCCTTTCTGTTACATTTTGACCTGCCAGTGCCTGAATAAAAGGAAATGCATTGTATTTTTAATCTGTATTGGTATGTACTAACACCACTCTCTCTTTTCACTCCCTTACTGTACGTATGCCTACTGAGGGATACTAAGCCCATGATCTGTGAAAATTCACCAACAGCTGTCATTTGACCAGTAGGACTAAAGATTAATACCCTTTAGGACTACAGCCCCCAATCCAGATATATATATATATATATATCAGAGAGAGAGAGAGAACCCCTGAGCTTCCTACAGAACAAAGAGTGTATGCTTAAGGCATAACTTACAAACTCAGCTTTCCCTTTTCAAGAACACATGAAAGGCCCTGTAGCACTACAGTTCTTCCTATTCTTCTGTCAATAAATACCACTTTAGGCAGCCCAACATGCCCTCAGTATGTGCAATATTTCTAAAGTGCAACAGCTGTTGCAACTTACCTGTATATGGTTACCGTTTGCCTGTTAAACTGCCAGGTATTTAGTATTTTTTCCACAGCATTTTTGCACTAATATGCAAACTATTCAATTATTTTTTTAAACACTCATATCCCACAAAATCTCCACCACATTTGCCTCTCAAAGTGGCTTAAAAATCAAACATGAGAGTTAAGAAATATTAATAAAATGAAACAACTTTAAAAACCTGGCAAAGCAAGTTTAGAAACACATTATTAAACAGAGGTCCTGCCATGTGAAAGTTGTTTTTCTATAAACTTTTCTGAAAGTGTAAAAGGCATGGTCATCCAGCAAAGGAAACCATTTAAAGCATATCCCTAAAGAGTTGTAATCCACTGCATCAACATAACAAGCACATGTCACCCAAACAATCCCAGAGAAAGATGGGCTTCAATACTAATTATACATCTGTCATTAGGGATCTCCCATCAAGGCCAACCACACTGGTAAGGCAACATGTGCTTCCAACTTTTTCACTCAAATGCACAATGCAACTCAGCATACGGTTCCACTGGCATTGTTTCTTCCATCCCATGCCCAGGCGTTCTACTTAAGGCAGTCCAGCTTCTTCGCTCACACTACTCTGTGCTATTCCCCTTCCTAGGCCTGCTCTGCTTAGTAGACCCATATCACAAAGGCTCTAATGTAACTCAACAGTACCAGCCAACACCCAGATTCTAACTAGAGAGAACTCCTTATTTGTATGGCTGCTGAATCAGGTGCATTATGGAGATAATATGTTGATAATCAGGGGGAAACTGTTCCTAAAGGCCATGACCGGTGGCGATATGCTTTGGTGGTTACTCCTGTAAGAAAGCCCCAAATGAGCGAGCAACCCAACTCCGCTGGATTGACTAGCTACCAAAGGCCTCCATCCCCCACCGCACCTGTAATATATAAGGATTCTGGGCTTCCCCCACACCATGCTCCGTAAGAGATGGAGAAGTGCTCAAAGCCAGGAGGTTGCCTCTCGGACTCCTCACACTAACCAAGCCCCACAAATTTTACATATAAAATGTATACTTCATTACACACACATAATTTATATAAATGTATATATATACACAGACACATATTATATATATATATATATACACACACACACACATACTATATGTGTGTGTACATACACATACTATATGTGTGTACATACATACCCACATATACATACTATATATGTGTGTGTGTGTGTGTGTGCGTACATACCCACACATATACATACTATATATGTGTGTGTACATACATACACACATATACATACAATATATATATATATGTACATACATACATACATGTACATACTATATATGTGTGTACACACACATATACATACTATATATATGTACATACATACAAACACACAAATACATACTATATATATGTACATACATACACTCATATACATACAATATATATATGTACATACATACAAACACACAAATACATACTATATATATGTGTGTACATACATACCCACACATATATACGGTATACTATATATGTGTGTACATACATACAAACACACATATACATACTATATATATATATGTACATACATACAAACACACAAATATATACACAACACATACTATATATACATGTACATACATACAAACACACATATACGTACAATATGTGTGTGTGTGTGTGTGTGTGTACATTTATACACACCCATATGCATACTCTCTCGATCTCTCTCTCCCTCAGAAAGCTGCCCGCCCAGGCTCACCCCGGCTGTGCCCAGAGGCCCCCGCCTCCGAGACCCCCTCCGCCGTCACCGCCTCGCCTCAGCCTTCACCGCCGACAGCCACGCTGGCCGGCTGAAGAGCCCCCCCCCCTCGGGCCATCCACCCTCCCTCAAGGGGCGAGACGAGGCGAGGCCGGCCCCGCGCCCACCCCCTTCCCCACCTGGGTCTTGGTGGTGAGCTGGATCACCGCCTTCCTGAAGTTGAGCTTGGAGTCGCCGTTGCCCATCCTCCCGCGGCGGCGCCCGGCTCCGGCTCCGGCGCCGTCTCCTCGCGGCGAGCCCGGCGTCCCTCCCTGCGGCCGGCCAGTCCGCGCCGCCGCCTCCCCTGACGTCCGCCGCCGCTGCTAATGTCCCTCCCGCTCCTCCTCTCTCGCTGACGCAGCGGGCTCCATCCCTGCCGCCTCGCTCACCTGCTGCCTTCCCCCCCCCACCCCACGCACACACCACCACCACTTCGCGCCGCCCTGCCAACTGCAGCCTCGCAGCTGATGCCGCGGGCCCGGATCCCGCCTTTCCTCGTCAGAGACGCGGCACGTCCTTAGCGGTCCCCCCCCCCCACGCCCTGCCTCGCCGCCGCCGCCGCCTCCTCCTCTCCCTGTCAGAACCAGGCGCAAGCCCGCCTCCTCTCCCATCGCATCTGGGACCTCCCCAATCCCACCCAGCCCCACATCCTGGTCTGCTCAGCCCACCCCCCCTCTGCCGCCCTCAGTCCTTCCATCCGCCCCAGGGACAAAGGCCTTTCTCAGACCTTGCTCCTACAGCACTAGGCCAGCCAGCCGCGCTGCCTCCATTTCTCCCTCTCACCCACCCACAGGGCTTTTTTTCTTCTTTTTCTGCTGCTGCCTCCAAGCCCCAGGGCCTTCCTCGGTTATGCCAAGATAACCTGATTCCTGCTGCTCTCTTTTTTGTTTATTTGTGTTTTCAGACTTCCAACCCGCCCTCCCCAGCGAGCCAGCTCGGGGCAGGTGACATCCTTTAAAATGCATAGAATCACGTTCAGTAATACATTGATGCAGGAGCTGGATCTTAAACACAAAGGCCCAAAGCCAGTTTCTGGAAGGAAAGGTTGTTTATTTTAAACAGCTGTTTGGTCGGCAAACTCTGCTTTCATCAGCGTTAAAAAAAGGAGTTGGAAGCCCCTTGCAAAAGTGGGTTTAGACTTTTATAATTTCTTAATTAGCACATTATAATATTCTAACTACGCATATTACATAATAACTTGTCATTGGCTCAGAGTTCTAGGGGATTTCATTGGTTTGTAATAAAAATCAGAATAATCTTATTGGGTTACAACATAAGGAAAATCATTGGTTTACAGAAATATAAAAATAATTTCATTGGTCTAGAAGATAAGACTTGTTTAGAGTTATTGTTAGTGCACCTGGTATTTCTATCTAGTTACAATTAATCTTTCCCTCCCTTAACATCCCAGCCACCCTGGCACCTTTGTCTGTTTATTACAACCCTGGCCAGCCTTGAGATGAACAAACAGTATTGTTTAGCTATCTCTTCTTGAATTCTTTTTCTGTCTGTCTTTAACTTCTAAATATATCTCTCCAGAGGACCTCTGATTTTGGAGCTTTTTAATAATAATAATTTTCAATTTTTAACTCTCACAGGCTACTGCCTCAACATAAAATCCTTAGTAAAATCAGACAGTAAAACTCTAAAAAACCCAACCTGATGGCGTGCTAGTCCCCAATATACTGTAAGCACCGTACAGGTGGCACCCCTTCAATCTATATTATTCCCATATTCAGAGGGGAGTGAAGGAGGGGGAGACCAGTAAAGATGGTATCGGTCCCTACATTACTTAGCCCATATTACTTTTCTCCTTGTTTACATATTTGCCTTGCACTTATAATTATATATTTTTCTTGTTGGGATTCAGTGCGAGTTCCATTCCTGTCAGGGCAGTTAAAGGGTTAACTTGTTTACCTCCATAGTTTAGATTGTCTCAAGATGATGACACAAGAGACAGATGTAAGTATTATATTGGCTGGAAAATCGCCATTGCAAACATGCACTAAGTCATGTAGTCAGAACTGCTATTTATTACCCTGTTCTTTTGTTTAAGGTGTAACTTTGGGGCAGGGTGACCAGTTGCTTTTTTAATCTCAAACAAGCAAGATGTCTGATCTCAGCCCTCTTTGGCTAAGAGACAGACAAAAGGGATTTAAGCCTTAGAAACCTGCTAATACTTTTAGCAAGACTTATAGGGAACTAGATAGGAAGATGTTAATTGTTTTATCCATGTTACCCTTCCTAATTTTAGTACAGTAAAGGATTTTTGTTTGATTAAGAAACAAGTATTTGACTCTGTTTTATTGTGTGCTTGACCTGAATTCTTTCTAACTGCAATCACGATTCATTGGGCCTCTATAGATTCCAATAAGTGGTAGCTGAGTTACAGTTGGAGATCTTTATGATCTTTATGATTGCTGGTTATGAAAGCTGAGTCTAAAAGCACAACTTTTGATTTTTGAATCGTGTCCCATTGGGGAACTGAGGATTACAAAAGGATCAAAAAAAGCAGCCTGCAGACCCTCTCTCTCTCTCAGCACTTCCAGCAGGGAACTCTCTGAAAGACTGTTTGAGAATTGAAAAGGGGCCACGCTCTCTGCAACGACGAAATCAGAGGATCAATCTACAACACTGGTTCCCAACCAGGGGTCCGTGGACCCCCAGGGGTCCACGAGAACTAAACCAGGGGTCCGCAAAACAAAGTTATAAACCCATAATAAATTAATATTTACGCGGGCGGCATGGTGGTGGCTCGCGGGCGCAGAGCGCGGTGGCGTGCGGTGGTGACTCGCAGGAGCGGCGCGCGACAAGTAAGGAACATGCGGGGGCTGGGAGGCCAGGGGAGGGTGCAAGTGAGCCTCACACAACCACACACAACACTTGTCAAACCTTGTTTGATGATAGCTGTCGAAGAGGTTTTAGGGATGGAAGCCAAAAAGAAAATACAAGAAATACCTCTATCGAACAACACGGTAAAAGCTTGAATTAAAATTATGTCAAATGACATCGAGGAGCAGCTTGTTTCAAAAATAAAAAATTCGCCATGTTTCGCTTTGCAGTGTGATGAATCGACAGACGTTTCTAATTGCAGTCAGTTGCTCGTATTTGTCCGCTTTTTAGACAACGACAACACTATTAAAGAGGAATTATTGATTTCGCGGAAACTGGAAACGACGTCAAAAGGTATCGACGTCATTAATATAATAGCGGAGTATTTTGAGAAACATAGCATTATGTGTGAAAAGCTCGCCGGCTTCTGTACGGATGGCGCTCCAGCCATGTTAGGATCACGCTCCGGTCTAGCAACATTAATAAAACAGAAGAATCCTTCAGCAATAACAACTCATTGTATCTCACATCATCAGGCATTAGCTTCCAAGACTCTTCCTAAAAGCCTTGTTAATACCATGGAAATGGCCATAAAAGTGGTCAATGTTATTAATAGCAACACCTTAAATACACGCCTTTTTAAAAAACTGTGCACTGAAATGGACTCCGATCATGAGACTCTTCTTTTCCACACCAAAGTTCGTTGGCTATCGAAAGGCAATATGCTGGGAAGGTTATTTGAACTAAGAAAAGAGGTTGAGCTGTTTCTAGCCGAGAAGAAAATTAAAAGATTTACTGGAGCTGTTTTCTGATTCGAAAAGTCAGATGCATTTGGCTTATCTTGTGGATATTTTCTCACATTTGAATAAACTAAACTTACAGTTGCAAGGTTCTGGAAACATAAATTTAGCAGGTGTGGGAAACATTTTTATGTTTGAAGATAAACTGCGTGCCTTTATTTGCAAACTTCAATTATGGGTAGGCGAAAACAATTATTCTGCGTTTGTGACATTAAAAGCACCAGTCGATGATAGTAAAGATGACATGATCACCGCAAATATACAAGACAACATCAGAAGTCATCTGCAAATGCTCGTCGATGAATTCCACTGTTACTTCCCGGAATATAACCAGACAGAATCAAAAGATACCCAAAAGCTGATTCGCAGTCCTTTTGGTATTGCTGTTGAAGAGGTTGCAGAAGAAATCCAGGAAGAGCTCATTGAATTCCAAAATGATACGCACTGTAAGAATGCGTTTGAATCAGTTTCTCTTGAAGAGTTCTGGTGTGAAAAAGCAATTTCATATCCTACAGTTCACCTTGCGATATCTTATGCTCTTCTCCACAACTTATTTATGCGAACAAGGGTTTTCTGCTTTGCTTATAATTAAGAACACGACAAGAAATCGATTGGAAGCAAGTGATGATATTCATGTAGCTCTGAGCAACAGTATTAGCCCCAGAACTGCCCAGCTTGTAAAAAGGATGCAAACTCAAAAATCACATTGATTTATAATTAAAAGTTCTCTATTAAAAAAATATATATTCAAATATTATTCTAACTTTAATGTTTAACTAACAGTTATGATTAAAGTTTATTTTCAAATTCTCTGAATTTTTATTTTGAACCTTGGGGTCCCTGCACCAAACAAAAAAGTCCTAGTGGTCCCTGGTCAAAAAAAAGTTGGGAACCACTGCTTTTGCCTATCATTGATGCCACTGTCCAAGTCTGAGCTGAGTGGCACATGCAGTGCTGGCTCATCACACTGGTAGGGCTCCCTCAGCTTGGCTTGCTCCAGCTTAGCTTCTCAGTCCAGTCCTGCTGAGTGACCTCATCTTATAGTCCTGCTGCCCTTCTCACAGGTTTTAAAACATCCATAAGCCTCTCATACATTATTATACAGTATGTGAATGAATCCATTTTGACTAGATTGTACCATGTGGACTTTAAATGTGAGTTAGAGACTGCTGTAAGCAAATTGCAATCCAAACCTCATGTGTAAAAAAAATCCTTTAGGGTGAAAGACCCAACTCTAGTGAAGCTAACTATTAGGCAGGTTTTGAGCATCCCGCTGACAGAGGCTCCATTTGTACAGATATGGGAGTCTCCCTGCACAGAGTAAAGAGTGTTTGGTCTACACTGAATAATTCCCAGTACAATTTTAATTGTGGATCACAAGTATCAAAAACTATAACTTTATTAAGGCTGAAATATTTTAGCCTACTGTGAGCTAACATTGCTCAAGGATTACAGTAGTGGTTCTCAAACTGTGGGTCTGGCCCCAAAAGTGGATTTCAACTCTCTCACTGGTGAGCCCCAGGGAAGGAGAGATAGGGAAAGGCACTGGTAAACTTGATTGAACATTTGGGATTAGTTCTGTATAAAGCAGAAAATACAGCCTTTGCTCACTAATGTTTATCATATTAAACATGAAAAATAAATTATAAGCTTGGTTAGGGTTAATTGATGTGAGATTCCTACCTTTTACGTAAAGGGGAGTAGTGTGGAATTACTTTGAAAGTACATCCCAAAAAGCAGAGTTAAGTTTAGAAGTATGTTCTGTTTCAAAAAGATTGAGAGCCACTGGATTGCTTTGCTGGTCAATGACCGTAATAAATTGAAATTGTTGTTGTTTTGTTTGAGAGCCACTGGATTAGATGGTAGGATGCAAGGTCCACTTCCGCTAATATGTTGTCTGATTCAGCCTCACTCTTTCCTACATTTGGTGAATGGGGACTTGAAAAAGTGAGATTATTGCCAGCATATATAGGTGGGCTATCTTTTCCCCCCAGATAAGAAATATAGGTTCTTACATTACAAAATCTGGAGCTTCATACATCCAAGTTAGATTACTCTAATGTACATGGGGCAACCTTTGAAAACTGTATGGAAACTTCAAATAGTACAGAATATGTAACTATATCTCACTGGCCAGTACAGCCTGGGACCAACATACCTTCAGGACTGCCTTGTCTCATGTGAACGTACATGGGTTGGTTTGCCCCTGCTTGGGTTGCCCCTGCCATCTGAAGCTAGATGGGTGGCAAACTGAGAAAGGGCCTTCTTGATTGTCGCACCAAAACTTTGGAATTCCCTCCCCGGGGAGATTAATTGGTCTTCCTCTATCAGTGTCTTTTGCCAGCAGGTGGACTTTTTTGTCTGGCATACTCCCAATAAAGGTCATTGGCTGCCCCTTCTAATGTTGTTTGTTTATCTGTTTTAATTGAATTATTTTATAATTTTTAACTGTCTTTTAAAATGTTTAATTTTTTTTTTAAAATGTTTGCCACCTTGTGGACCCTGATCAGGTGGGAGGGAGCATAAAAAATGTTTTAAATAAATAAATAATATAAAGGACATATATTGCTACTATGGCTTCCATTTTGTTTCTGGGCACAATTCAAAGAGCTGGTTCTGACCTTTAAACCTTACATGACCTGGGATCAGAGTACTTGAAGGATCACTTTTTCTTATATCACCCTGGTTACCATTTGAGTTACACTGAAAGTCCTGCTCTGTGTACCTTTTTACTTTAGAAAGTCAAGTGAGCAGGGACTACAGACCAGGCTTTCTCTACAGTGGTACCCCAAGAGTGGAATGCCCTTCCCTACAGTGATTAATCTGGCATCTAGCCATTCAACTTTAGATGCTTGATAGAAGCATTTTTATTTGATCACACCCACTATTATTTGTATCTTTTTGGATGGCCTTGGTTAAATTGTTTTTATGCTGCCTATTAAATGTCATGTTTAAATGGTTTTATTGTGCCATTTGTGCTATTTTATTCTGCACCTTTATTGATCACATTATGGATTTTGCTTATGAGTTTATCACACAAGTTTTATGATTTATGTTTAGCTGATTTTACTGTAAGAAACTTTGGACATATTTTGATGGAGATAGACTAATAAATAAATAAAACACAGTTACAGTTTAATTATAGCATGTTTAGAATTGTCTGTAAACCTGCTGAACTGCTCTGTTGCCCAAATGAGAGAAGGAAAAACTGAGCACAAGGAAGCAGCTGCGAGAAACAGGAAATCATGCTGTCAAACTGAAATAAAGTTTACATTACATGTTTTGCAGATTTATCTAGTTCATTTAATAGCTTTTTTTGATTCTGTGCAACCAAAACAGAAGCAAAGAATCACTGGTGCCTAACTCCTGTGATCAGAACACTCTTGAGTGGGTTGTTGAGTTTATAGAATTTATGCATCAGGAAACAAAATTAGCATTCAGGCCTCTGTGAAAATCAGTTTTCGTTTTTTAAAAATTACTAGAAACGAGGAAGAATATGAAAACATGGTTATGACGCTGCCCCACAAGTCCAATGCCCAAAGATGTGTTTTAATTGATGTTTTGCTTGAGGCTGAATCGGTCTGCAAGTTTTGTTCACTGACATAGCACCCGGGCAAACTAATAAATCTACTGCGCAGATGAGACATAGAGGATGAGTGAAAACAGTCTGCACAAGTAAGCCCATGTGTGTGTGTGTGTTAAGTGCTGTCAAGTCGCTTCCGACTCATGGCGACCCTATGAATGAAAGTCCTCCAAAATGTCTTATCTTTGACAGTCTTGCTCAGATCCTGCAAATTGAAGGCTGTGGCTTCCTTTATTGAGTCAATCCATCTCTTGTTGGGTCTTCCCATAGACAATGCCTATTTTTAAAATAATAAGATGTATCAGGGAAGCTTTCCCCCTTAATCCCAGAATCACGGGAAGGGGTCTGTATGGGGTACGAGTTACTCTGAGGGAAGAAAAATATACTATTTTGGAACACGTTCAATCACACTCGTTCTATAGAAGCAAAGGGTGCTAAACTAAATGCCAATGAACATGGGTCATTAAAATAAACTCTGAGGGTGGCTGATGTGGGATCCCCCGAAGCCCGTGCCTCTGGATCGTGTACCCCACCTAATGCACGTGCGTCTCGTCTCCCATCTATTTCCGTGAACAAGAAGCTTAGATGCATAAATTAGATGCATAAATAAAATAAGAGGCATAAGTTTCCACTTGGATTGCACCGGAACCAAGAACCGAGAGGCGCCGAAGAACAATGGCGAAGAATCCCTCCCGCAGAAGCACCGCAAACTAGCACCAGAACGCCGCGGCTCGTTCTGACGAGCGCACACGCATCATCGGCGTGCAAATTAAAATCTGCACAGCCCGCTGTCGTCAAGAGCCCCTCCCACCTTCTCGGGAAGGGGGGGGGTTCGCCCCGACTGGCACCGTTCAGGACTCCGCCCCTCCTCCTCCGATCCTTGAGGAATGCGAGCCTCGCATCCGCCTCGCTTGCCTCTGGCTTTCCTCTGATTAAAAGGATCGGCGGGTTAAAAAAAATGAAAAGGGGGAGTCTGTCTTCCTTTCGACCCCCTCCCTCGCGCCCATGGCTTCTGCGTGGATTTTCGTGCAGCGCTTCCATGCTCGAGGTGTCCACCGAGCTGCACAAATAGGAACTGGCTGCCTTGGAAGGTTGCCTTTTTTTTTTTTTTTCCTTTTGTGCATCATCACCCCGCTAACTCGGTGCAAATAAGAGCTCCCCAGTCTTCGGCCTCGGATTTCCACCCATAACAAAAGACTCATAATCCAGCCGCCCAGAACTCAGGAGTTTGGCGTGGAAGACAAGGGAAAGGCTCGGGGGGGGGGAGGGAATTGGTGCAGGCGTCGCGCGCCACGTCTTGGCCCTTGGGCTCCCTCCCTCCTTTGCAAAAAAGGCAGATGGGGAGAGAGAGAGGGAAGGTGATGCGAAGGCGGAGAGCGAGGCAGCTGGGAGCCTGGTACCGCCGCTGCAGCGGCCCCGACCACAATAGAACATCTGCAAAGCCATTGTCCCAACCTCAGGTCTGATCGGCCCGGCGGCTGGCGCTTGCCTGCATCGGCTTTGGTCTCCGGAAGAAGATCCTCTCTCTCCCCCCCCCCGCCCCTTCTCACCCTTGACTCTGTCTCTCTGCTGCAGTATTCCTCTGGAGGGCTCGACCTCTCTCTGCTTTCCGCTCTGTTTTGGGGGGTTTCGGAACTGGGAGAGCTCATGCTGAGCGCCGACAGGATGGACGAGTTTCAGAGTGAAGAAGAGGAACCTTGGTATGACCAGCAGGATTTGGAGCAAGGTAAGGGAAGTGTCCAAACCAGCACTAGAGTCTGGATGATGTCCACATCCCAGGAAGGAATGACCCAGCAATACCCGAAATGCTGCAGCATCGGATTTTATTTTATTTTAATTATTTTTTTTGGTGGGGGGGGGGGTAAATTGGTATCTTGAATAATCCATCATGCTCGTCATGGGGCATCTTCAAGTTAAAAACGCCGGTGTCAATTTTGTTCTTGGTTATTGTTCTAATGGGATAAAGGTCTTGTACTGATATTAGTTATCATGGTATTAGACTTAAAATTTGTCATGACAGGTGGCAGCTGCAGGCCCAACCATTTTGTTACAAATGCTATTTCAAATTTAGATTAGATCGTTAGAGGCAATTGTAAAAAAAAAAAGAGAGAAATTACTTGTGCTAACATGAAAATGGGAGTGTGGTTACATTTCCAGTTGTAAATATAACCCAAACAAGGATGAATCATATTTTTAAAGACAAATTAATCCATTCTGGGTTTTTTTACATGAACAGTTACAATTTTTTGTTGTGCGCTTTTACGAGTGTTTGTTCTGCAAGGTGCAATGAATATTTGATTTTTCCTTCTTTTTTGCACAACATACTTTTGGGGCAAAATTCTGTATCACAAAGAAAGTTCCTCTTTTAATATATGTGCTTCACAAACCAACCTTTATGTGTACAATAAGAATCAATTATATTAAGAGAAACCTACCACTATCTATATTTATTTGCAGCTTTAACAAATGATGAGATAGACTCACTTGGACAGTTATATCCTTACAGTATTTAGTTGCAATTGCAAGTTTTCAGAACTTCAGTGTCACAACAGAAAATAAGAGAAAGGTGATTATCTAGGATTAAAGCATTCCATTTACAACTTCACACATGAGATCTGATGGAAAAAATATTGTCATCTAGATATCAGGGCTGCAAAATGTTGAGCCCTGAGCAAACTAGATGAAACTGGAGGTAAACACTATCACTACCCTTGCAAGGTGAATAAAGACAGGATGCAATCTAACCAAAGCTGACCACATTGATTTCAGCGGAAGAGAGTTAAGCATGTGCTTAAATTTCCCATTAAAATCAGTGGGCCTATAAATGTACTTGACTTTAGTCAGTTTCTGTCCTTACTTGTTTGAAATCTCTGCAGCTTAATTTCTCCAGACCACAAGCGGTTAAATTCCTAGTTTGGGATGCAATCTGATGAATCTAATTGGAGAGTTTAGATTATGAACAGATTAATTTGATCCTAGACAGCATACAATTTGGGCCCCGTTTCTTGTGCATCAGTAATATAAATATAATTCCTAACAGTGAGGTCATTGGGAGGACTTTTGATGACCCTGAACTGAAACTCTGTCTCTGACAGCATTCCTATACTTCTGAATGAATGGGGAATTGATTTGTATAGTATGAAAAGAAATACCAGTACAGGACAAAGACAATTTGAAAAGCTACCACATCCTTACCTACCAAGACTTACTGAGCCTACATATAACTGCTCAGGATAGAGGCATGTCAACAACATTAACACATCAAAAATTATGATTTTGCACTTAACATTGTAGAGACATGACAGTGACTTTTTAGGTTAATAAACTGGCACCAGCATTAAGGAAGAGTGTGCAAGAAAATAGTAAGTATAACAAATTGACTACAAATGGAGACATGGAGAAGTCTTTGAAGCCCATGGAATGGAACTTTACTGCCTAATAACTACAACTGCAGTTAATTTGTATGACAACACAAAACTCTCAGGTATTTACATCACTGAGGCAGAGCAACAGTCAGCACAGCAAGTTGAACACATCACTGCAGAGTTTGGAAATGGGGTTAGCATGGGAAGCATTGTTAAGAGGATCAGGATACCAACCTCCCAAGGGTCATGATAGAAAGGCTGTATTTGGAAGCAGATTCAGACAGGAAGACATCAGATGCATCTTCTCAGTGATCCTATCTTCAGGTTACCTGCTGAAACAGATAAAGGTAGTAACCAGCTGTCTCAGTGACTTAGTTGATCCTGGATATTTTATTGGTGGTTTTGGTAGGTCATCAAAGGTTATTGTATGGCTAGTAGCAATTGATGGACAAAGCCATCTGTGCTTGTGGCTATCACTACATCTTGTTTTAGTGAATTCCAAATTTTTATCACTAGTTGAGTAAAGAATTTCTTCCTTTTGTTTATCTATTACCCATCATTGTATGTGTAAAGTGCCATCAAGTCTCAGCTGACTTATGGCGACCTCAGCAAGGGGCTTTCAAGGCAAGTGAGATGCAGAGGTGGTTTGCTGTTGACTTCCTCTGCAGAGTCTTCCTTGGTGGTCTCCCTTCCAAGTATTGACCCTGCTTAGCTTACGAGTTCTGATGAAATTGGGCTGTGCCATGCTGCGTTCCCTCCCATCAATTTCTTTAGGTGCCCCCAAGTTCTAGAATTTTGGAAGAGGGAGAAAATTTTATCTCTATCCACTCTCTCATTTACCGTATATTCTTTCTTGGAATCTCCAAGTAGTTAGAATATTCACTGGCTGCCCAAGGAGTTTGCTTGCATGAACTATTAGCTATGCTGTTGCTGCTGTTTACTTTCCTTTTAATAAAACTTGGTTGTGATCTAAAGGCAATTTTTACATGATGCACCTTGATCTTTCCTCCTTGTAGACCACAGGGTGGTCAGATATAATTACTAAACTTAGTTTCCAGTAGCCCTTGCAGAATTCTAAAGTTCTGCTTCTGTTTCATAGAATCATAGAGTTGGAAGGGACCACCAGGGTCATCTAGTCCAACCCCCTGCACAATGCAGGAAATTCACAACTACCTCCCCCCCCACACCCCCAGTGACCCCTACTCCATGCCCAGAAGATGGCCAAGATGCCCTCCCTCTCATCATCTGCTTAAGGTAATAGAATCAGCATTGCTGACAGATGGCCATCTAACCTCTTAAAAACCTCCCAGGAACCACCTGCCGAGGAAGCCTGTTCCACTGAGGAACCGCTCTGTTAGAAAATTCTTCCTAATGAAAGGAAAAGCAAATTTCTGTCCTTCAAGGTTTCTAGAAAATTAGAGAGGCAGTATCTTTTCAAGCTCATATGGTCAGTACAGAACTTACAGTAACCAAAGGGTTGCTCTGCATATGTCTTTGCTTTTTCCCATGCTGCTCCCCAACTTGCCCTTAGCTCAACAATCTGTGATGTATGTATCATTTAACATAGGTTGTTGAAACTAAAATAAATTAAAATGGTGCAAATTTGAAGAGTGCATTCTGATTGGAGAGTTAAAGTTTTCTGATTCAAAAATGGAGTCATTTAGGACAGAACCCTAGACCCTTGACTATCATCTGGATGGTGATGTATGCTGCATTTTTTATTCTATAGGCTCATCTGTGAGAAAGTTTAGATATTTAGAGCCTGTGATGGGAGGTAGACTAGACTGGCTCATTCCAGCTTTTTGATTGTTTGCTTTGACAAAACTACTGGGTACATTAATTGATTTTAGTAATCTAAGTGGTCTTCTTTAGGCATGATTTGAATCTGCACTGGATCTCATTTCTGTTTCTTCAGTTTGAGTCTAGACAAAAGAGTATTGGCATAAGAACATAAGAAGAGCCCTGCTGACTCAAACCAGTGGTCCATGTAGGCCAGCATCCCATGTCACATGGTGGCCAACCAGTTATCGTAGAGGGCCAACACCAGCATAGAGGCCAAGGGCTTCCCCCTCCATGAATCTGTCTAATTCCCCTTTAAAGTTATCTACACTTGCAGCCATCACTCCCTCCACCGGCAGCTAATTCCACGTTTAGTCACTTGTTGAGTAAAGTACTTCCTTTTGCCATCCTGAATTTGTAGCCCATCAACTTGATTGGGTGCCCTTGAGTTCTAATATTTTGGGAGAAGGGCAAGAGAGAGGAACAAAAGAGTGACTTTATTTGGGTTTCAGCCCTAAGACTTTTCTCTCTCTTTGGACAAACAGCTGAAGGTGGTATTGCTGTGTCACCCTTAAAATAATGTTACTGAGTTGTGCTTTTTGTTCTCACCTGCGCAAAAAGCAGTCCATGGGAGTCTGATGAAGCAAGCACCACTGTACACCATGGATTGAGTTTAATCCCAACCACCCTTTCACATTTGCTGAGGAAAGGCATTCCGGCTCTGAAGCGCTGTTCTTTTAAAGGAGCCCTAACACTGGAATGCATGAATGAAGGTGGAGAAAAGTAGAGACAATGAGCCTTGTTTCTGGCAGCTGGATGTGGTGATGAGGCTCTGATGACATCATGCAGCAGCTTTCCAAGGAATGTTCACTATGAAAGCACAAGAGGCTGAATTATGAAACCCAAACTGTTAAGGATCAGGGAAGTCTTTTCTACTCCTTGACAAATGGTTTGCTTTCTGATAAATGCTTTTAAAAATTGATTGCAGTCAGGTGAAAAACAAGATGAAGAAGAAGAGTTGGTTTTTATATGTCTACTTTCTCTACCACTTAAGGAAGAATCAAACCAGCTTTACAGTCACCTTCCCTTCCCCTCCCCACAACAGACACCCTGTGAGGTAGGTGGGGCTAAGAGAACTGTGACAAGCCCAAGGTCACCCAGCTGGCTTCATGTGGAGGAATGGGGAAACAAATCCAGTTCACCAGATAAGAGTCCACCACTCTAACCCACCGCTCTTAACCACTCCACCAATTGCTATAGCTGGGCTTTCATGATATTCATTCCAGACGCATGGAAATTGCGTTTATATTGTATTTACTGCATTTTTATCCTGCTTTTCTTCCAAGGAGCTTGCAGTGGTGCGCTTCCTTCTCCCTCCCATTTTATCCTCACAACAACCATGTGAAATATGGTAGCCTAAGAGATAAGCAACTGGCCCAAGGTCACCAAAGGTGCCTCATGACATGCTTGTATATAGGCTTGTTTATTACTTTATACTGTATCATAGACTGCAATCCTATCAACACTTTCCTGGGAGTAAGCCCCACTGGATAAAACAGGGCTTACTTTTAAGTAGACATGCTTAGGATTGCTCTCTCAGTGACATAAATTAGCTGCTCCCATCTAGATCATCATATTTTCCAATACAGCTCTTGTAATGAACAAGGAGGGACAGGAAAGTGTTGCTAAACTATGGGTGTGTTCACAACTGCCTTCTGAAATGGGCAGTTTACTCCAGCAGTAAAGTCCTTCATGCCCTGGCCTGGATGGCCTAGGCTAGACAAATCTTGTCAGATCTTGGAAGCTAAGCAGGGTTGGCCCTAGTTGATACTTGAATGGGAGACCACCAAGGAAGTCCAGGGTTGCAATCAGAGGCAGGCAATGGCAAACCACCTCTGTTCATCTCTTGCCTTGAAAACCTTACAGAGTTTCCTTAAACCTGCTGCAACTTGATGGCACTTTCCCCCTTGTCATATCCATAGGGTTGGCACTCATTTCACTGGGGATTAAATTGCTGCTGTTCTTTGCCTTTGCTCTTCCTCCCCTGGATTAGTGGGAAAGAAGTGGTTATATGTAATATATAAAGCTGGATGTTAAATAGGACTCTCCCTTTCAAAACCCAGTGAAACTCCTGTTTGCTGTGACGGCATGAATGCAGTTTGCTGATCGTGCCCAGATGTTCTCCTTGTTCCTTCCTTCCCACATGCAGTGCAAAACCAAATTCAAAACAGGAGCACCGCTCCCTGTATGAGCCCCTGCACCAGTTGTGTTTGTCATGCCAATTTCTCCTCAGCATCCACTTCTGTTTTATACTGAAGGTAAAACTTCCTGGAATTAACCGTGAGGTGAAGAAAGGTTATCTAGAGGTGTTTTACTAAATAAAATGTCTAATTTCCCATGAGATCTGAATGCAGGCACCTGGACTAATTGGAATTTGCCCTCCCCCTGCCCTGAATTTGAATCTGGGGCTGGGTTTTACAGACAAACATCTATTTATCCGTGCAGCTGCATTCAGATGTCACAGGCAATTGGAATTTATTCTTAACTGGAGTTTGTTTTTGTGCACCATGATAGAAGAAAGTAAGGAGAAATGAGGGAAGCATCTGGGCAAAACAAACAAGCCATGTTCATGCTCGTAGTGCACTGTAAAGGTAGGATCAGAGGAGCATGCCTATTATTTTTGGTGCTGTGGGACACAGGCAGGATGGTGCTGCTGCAGTCGTCTTGTTTGTGGGCTTCCTAGAGGCACCTGGTTGGCCACTGTGTGAACAGACTGCTGGACTTCATGGACCTTGGTCTGATCCAGCTTGGCCTTTCTTACGTTCTTTATGTTGAAGTATTGTGGTTAAAGCTGCAGCTGTCTGCCAAGTCTTCCAGGAATGGAAAAGTTCACTGCATGGGGTGACAGGAACCTTCCCAGGCAGTGTTACAAATCCAGTTGCATTGCTTGAAGAAGTTCAGTGCAAGTCACCTGACCCTGTGGGCTGTGCCGCCGTGACTGAATGGCTGCTGTTTGACTCAAAAGCTGCACAGTCAGAAGGGATGTTGGCTGTCTCTGCAGTAACTGAGGGTCTTATTTATTCATGAGGCTGAAACGGCAGGTGTCTCTAGCTAATGGAAAGTTTTTCACTGACTAATTGCTGAGCCCCTTGCAACCCTAGACTTAAGTGCCAAGTGCTGCTACACAATAGACCGGATGTAAGATACGTGGAAGGGATTATATTTAGCTCTTCCTTTCAGATCCTTTTCCAGTTTTAACATATGTGGGCACCTGATTGGTGCCACAAATAATTCGCAAAAATAAAATTGTATTGTAAGATAGATTGGAGTTGTCGTCAGGAGTAGACATGGTTCAGGAGTTTGCCAAAGTTCAGGGTCTAGGGTTGCTGGCCTCCAGGTGGGGCCTGGAGTTCTTCCAAAATTTCAACTGATCTCCAGATTACAGAGACCAGTTCCCTCGGAGAAAATGGCAGCTTCAGAGGGTGGACTTTATGGCTGCATATCCCTGCTGAGCTCCTTCCCTTCCCTAAACTCCACTCTCCCCAGGCTCCACCCCATATCTCAAGGAATTTCCCAACGTGGAGTTGGCAATCGTATCAGGGCTGCACCCAGGGTTGCCAACCTCCAGGTATTAGCTGGAGATCTCCTGCTATTACAACTGCTCTCCAGCCGATAGAGATAAATTCACCTGGAGAAAATGGCAGCTTTGGCAATCGGACTCTATGGCATTGAAGTCCCTGCCCTCCCCAAACCCAGCCCTTCTCAGGCTCCGCCCCCAAACCTCTCACCGGTGATGAAGAGGGACCTGGCAGCCTTAGCCGCACCGCTGTGAAGCAGCAGTGGTTGGTGTGCCATCTATCTGGATGATGGTATTGAGCCCCCCTGGAAGGATTGTGCCTGCCCATCCTACCTTCCTTGGCATGCACATCACTACTAAAAGTAGAGGTTATGGTCCCTCCTCCCCTCCTTCTCTATCAGAGAGGGCAAGCAACAGTGATTGTGTGTGCCACTGTCATTGTGCACTGACCTACTGTAGCCACCTACTAGAGGGAGGAGGTAGCAGGCAGGTGACCAGTTGCTTGTGCTTTTGGAGATGAAGTAGATTCCAAGCAGCAGCCACCATTTTCTTGTTTACCCTTTCTGTCTCTGTCATAGCCATACCTGGGATGAGATTGTACCTTTCCCCTATAACCTGAGCCAAGATATCTATACGTGTGTACTTGTAAAGCAGCCAGAAGTATGCCCCACTGTTCCTGAATTCCCATGTCTTTTCATCAGTAGATCACATCTAATCAGAAGATTATGACCACAATCCAAGCAACCAAATTGTTTCACCCATGAAAGCGTTAGACTTCTGTTCTTTGAATGGCATTCCATTATGTTGTATAGCAAACCAGTTTGGAAACTGAGAGGCATTTCAAAAGTTAGTTGTATTATGGCGTGGAGGAACGTGTTGTAGAAAGAGAAGGGAGGCCTGTTGGATACATGTAAGTCCCTAAAGTCTCCATTTCTGATTTTGGCAAGGGAGTGGTTTATAACAATACTCCAGTGAATGAAAAATGTAATATGGAAAACAATCCTTAACTGGATTGTTAAATCACATTCTTGTGATTTAATTAAGATTCTTCTGATTTAAGAGATTCTGAAATTCCTCTTCTAAATGACAAAAAAATCCCAAAATCTGAAGCAGAGTGACATCCAAGAAATTCTTGGCGTGGAGGGACCACTAATTTGATCACAGGTAGGAAATTCAGGCGGAATTCACACAGCAAATTAAAAATAAAAAGTGTCCACTGAAGATAATATAGTCTTAACTGTGGCTTTTTCTATAAGGATATAATTGGGGATGGATCATAATACTATGGATGCTGCAGAAGCACCAGTTACAATAGCAAGGAGGATGATCTTAAGTAATTTAGCATTTGAAAAAACGGAGGTATAGAGAGGTACAGGCTGCCTGGCCTGTAAATTTCATTGTTTTTTTTTCCAGCATGTCACAGCTCAGATCAAGTTTTGAACATGATCACCCCTGCCAGCTGCTCCAGAGCTTCATTTTTATTGTGCATGCATTTCCTGACCGTCAGAGGTCACCTTGCTCTCCCTGTGCACTTCTGCACATTTTGCCCGCATTTTCCAGATTCTCATTAAAACAGCATCTAGAAAACATGGGAGAGCAGGGAGAGCAAGGCAGCCTCTGACAGTCGGGAAAGACGTGCATAATCAAAACAAAGCACTGGAGCAGTCGGCAGGGTGACCGCCTGCTTCACACCCACTATGCCTGTTGTTTAGTGAGTTTATAGCATCTGTGAAAGGTGGTCTCACATTGTCACAGTACATTGGCTCCCATCACTGATTTCACAACATGTAGTTGTCATGTGGTATTTGCTGGATACTGTAAAAGTTAAAGGGATTAACGTCATTTATGCACGGGAGTTTTACCTGAGGTTCGTTGCTGGCTGGACCCACACTTTCCTGTTGGGAATCTATGCACCAGCAGTCTCCAAGCTCAAATCAAGTCGCTGCCCCTTTAAGTGCTGCTTTTTAATTGGCTTACTTGTAGAGCTTGTGTAAAGTGCCGTCAAGTCACAGCCGACTTATGGCGACCCCTTTTGGGGGTTTTCATGGCAAGAGACTAACAGAGGTGGTTTGCCGGTGCCTTCCTCTGCACAGCAACCCTGGTATTGCTTGGTGGTCTCCCATCCAAATACTAACCAGGGCTAACCCTGCTTAGCTTCTGAGAGCTGACGAGATCAGGCTGCCTGGGCCATCCAGGTCAGGGCTTGTAGAGCTTACTGTAAGAGAAAATCCCCCCCAACCCCATTGCCACATAAAAAAGCATTTTAAGAACAAACAAACAAAAAAACCCGGAGCAATCTGAAAGGAGGGAGAGAAATCCAAGTTTTAAGAAGCCTTTCTTCTGCTCAGAAAGACCTCTCAGGAAGTATTTGAATCCCCGCCTCTGGACATGCTGTTTTTTAATTGGCTGTGACCAAAACCAAGGTTGCGTACCCCGCACCTTGCCTCCTGCATGGGGATTTCACCCGGCCTTTGCTCAGGGAAGAGGGAAGAGTTGGGTTAACAGAGGAATGGGAAGACCCGGATATTGTGAGGGCTGGTAGCGAGGTCATCTCTAATGGACGGAAAACTCACACATAACTCCAAGGAACAACCAAGACAGACCGGGGGCAAAGGTGAATGAAGGTACCCATGCATAGACCTAAGTCAGTGGGAAGTTTTCCCCCCTCTACCATTCAATAAAGGTGCAGCTTAACTCCAGTGAGAGTCTCTTGTTTGCAAGCTGAACACTCTCTAATGTGCTTGAGCAGATTCTATGCAGTCTTTTGAAAAGGAGGTGATAGATCAGCACGCCTCTCTCTCACTCAGAGAAGAAAATACAGCACAATCCATTATGGATCCATTATGTTTGGATAAGGTATTGTTGGACTATTACGTATGTATTACCTACAAAAGCTAAAATGTGCTAAGAGCATGCTCTGATCTGATCTATCTGGATAAGCACTTGAATTGGTTTAAATGGCCATGTTCTTTGTTAAAAAGAAAATGCCTCTTTGCCTGAATGGAATCTTCCGTGGAGAAGGATGCCATCTACCAAAACCATTCCTAATAGATGCCATTACAAACTTTCAGTGAAAAATTCCAGTGAGGAGATGGTTCTTTCCAACTTGTTCCAAATCTCAACTGCTTTTTATGGCAGCTTCTCCAGTTAAGTCCACGAAAACCTCTAAGCCACACAGATTTCTTTCCCATGCATACCTGTGTTAGTCCCTTTATGGCAAGTTGGCTGCCTGAAAGAGCAAAAAAAGTTTTTCTCAGTTTACGAAAGTATTCATGCCTGGTTGCCGGACCAGGAAAGTAGCTATTAACAAAGTTATTGCTAGGAAAAAAATTTTCCCATTCATATTTCATTGAAACCTATAGTTCTTATTTTTTAAGAACATAAGAAAAGCCATGCTGGATCAGACCAAGGTCCATCAAGTCCAGCAGTCTGTTCACACAGTGGCCAACCAGGTGCCTCTAGGAAGCCCATAAACAAGACGAGTGCAGCAGCAGCATCCTGCCTGTGTTCCAAAGCACCTAATTTATTAGGCATTTTTATGTATTTCCTACTAACTAGCATTATGAAATACATACAAGGCTGAGAAGTATGTGTTTTCTTGTAAAGTGTAGTTTTACTCTTGACTTTCAAATATTATGAGCACAATCCAGCTCTTCCATTGAAACCAATGGAACTTATAAATGTTTGAATTTCACAGGATCACATTGTATATGAATATACTATAAAGAAAAAAGGATTTATCTTTTCATGCAGCAACCATTTTTCTGTATCCAGTACATGCACCCTTTAATCGCATCTATACCCTTTTGCACCCTTATAACTTCCTCTGACTCCCTTACTAATTGTCACCATCCTTGAAACTGTATTCTGCAATTTGCTACTAATGCAGTCTCACAATAAAGGCATTAAAATAGACCTTCTAATGTATTTTTGAAATACATGGACAGAGGACTGCCAAGGAAGCTGTGACACAGTGCAACGATGGTACAGTGAGCACTAAAGATTAAGAGAACCAGGAGTACGTTGTGTAAAAGGACAAACAAAAATGTTAACATGTTGCTCACAAATAGGGTTGCCAACTTCCAGGTACTAGCTAGAGATCTCCTGCTGTTACAACTGATCTCCAGCCAATAGAGATCAGTTCACCTGGAGAAAATGGCCGCTTTGGCAAGTGGACTCTATGGCATTGAAGTCCCTCCCCTCTCTAAGCCTCGCCCTCCTCAGGCTCCACCCCAAAAATCTCCCTCCAGTGGTGAGGAGGGACTTGGCAACCCTACTGATGAATAAAATGACACAGATAAGGAATTAGGTATGTTGAGAGCTGAAGAAAGTGCAAAGTGAGCAGGGTGCCAACAGGCCTGGAGAGAAAAATGTCCCTTTAATATAGATTTAATGGGATATTATTTACCAACTGATGTTATTTAGCTCCTTGCTACAAAAAGTGGCAGCTACCTATTTCCTCAGATTGTGTGTGTTAAGTGCCATCAAGTAATTTCCAATTTATGGCAACCCTATGAATTAATGACCTCCAAAACGTCCTATTATTAACAGCCTTGCAAACTGAAGGCTATGGCTTCCTTTATTGAGTCAATCCGTCTCATTTCTTATTATATGTGTCAATTTTCTTTTTGCGTCCGTTTGTATCAACAACTGAATGTCCTTTTGGCTTTAGTCCAGTTGTGTAATTAAGAATAGTGCTACTCGTACTTGTCCTCTGCTCTTCCCCCATAGTTAGTTGAATGCCATCCGGCCAGGGGATCCTGTCTTCCAGCATTATATCTTCTTTCATTTTATAGTCTCACTCATCATAGGGTTTTCAAGATAAGAGACATTCTGAGGTGGTTAGCCATTGCCTGCCTCTGTGTGTGTGTGTGTGTGTAAAGTGCTTTCAAGTCGTAGCCGACTTATGGTGACCCCTTTTTGGGGTTTTCATGGCAAGAGACTAACAGAGGTGGTTTGCCAGTGCCTTCCTCTTCATAGCAACCCTGGTATTCCTTGGTGGTCTCCATCCCAATATTAACCAGGGCTGACCCTACTTAGCGTCCAAGATCTGACAAGATCAGACTAGCCTGAGCGATCCAGGTCAGAGCTAAACTGGAGAAAATTAGGTTTTTATTTTCTCTGGATTAAGAGGGGAAAATGGGAGCCAGAAAAGTAATGTGCCCACATTAGGCACTGCATCATCTGGACATGCCCATTTATTGCTGGCGCAGGGCTTCTGTTGCCAGAGGAAAGCTGCATCATTAGCAGAAGGGCTAATGATCCAACCCAAACAAAATTTCACATTCACATACCTTTAAAAAGTTTAAAGTTTAAATTGAAAAGTGGAAGTTTTGAACCTATGGACAAAATAGATCAGCATGACCACTCTTCTTAAAAAAAAATGCTGGGGCTCTGTGACAGGTACTCTCAATCCCATCTGGAAATGAGTTCTTCCTCAGACTGTCAACGGTTCTGTTTTCCAGTCTTATGCATATAACATATATATTTTTAAAAAAACAATTTTAATATTTTCCATATCATATTCAAACATTTCAACAGTTGATAAAAATCTTCAACAAAGAGAAAAAAAAGAAAATATAATATTGGTTCTCGTAGGTTATCCGGGCTGTGTAACTGTGGTCTTGGTATTTTCTTTCCTGACGTTTCGCCAGCAGCTGTGGCCGGCATCTTCAGAGGAGTAACACTGAAGGACAGTGTCTCTCAGTGTCAAGTGTGTAGGAAGAGTAATATATAGTCAGAAAGGGGTTGGGTTTGAGCTGAATCATTGTCCTGCAAAAAGTAACAAAGGTAATGTGCTAACCATTGTCCTGTAAGTATCAAGATAATGTGCTAATGAGGGTGAGGTATGTTAATATGGAACCATTGTATCCTGAAGTGATCTGTTAATGTGTGAAATCCAAAGCTAATCTGCATGGCTATTGTGGACTGTAGTCTTTGTTAGTCTGGAGGTTTTCAAGACAGGAAGCCAAGCCTTATTCAATAATGTTTCTACGGAGGCAACCTTTCCCATGTGGGATTGTGACATCCTTCTGTATCAAAAGATGCTTCTCTTTACTAGTGAACTAGTATTTTCTAAGGGGCTATCATCAGTTTTGTGTACTAAAACAGGCCCAGTTCCTGCATACTTACTGCCTCTGTGCCAACTGGGAAAGAGCCGTACTTCGCTTTCTAACTTCTCAGTCAGTGTACATGAGAACAACTATGTATATTGTCATCTCTCAGGCCTCGGTATCATGTTGGTCATCTCTAAAACGAGTATATGTTTTCTGACAACTCTTCTACGTTATTAATTCTTGATCATTTTATAATAATAGATTGTGCAATTTGACCAGAACTTCGTGACTTGGCTTGGTTCCTTGACGTATCTGCCCTCCATGCAACTTATTTTGTGCTGCTTGATTAGTGTTTCTTTGTAGCCTGGAGTCATTGTGGTTAGGATGATCTGCAGTAGCCTGCTATAGTGAGTGAATGGTAATGCTTATTGGCCGAGTACTGGTAAGCTATAGAAAGCATTTTCTCTGGACTGTGCCTTCTGACCCTTGATCTGTTAGGTACCATTTATTGACCTGCCAGGCTTTGTTTCTTGACCCACCAAAGCTCTGCAGAAAGAAACGGGGGGGGGGGAGACTTGTAACATCCCCCATTTTTGATGGTAGAATTTGCATCTGTTTTCCCTATTCCTAAATTTATGTTCTGTTTATCTAAGTGAGTTTAAGGTCAGTTTAAGGTTCAGTTAAATCAAGTGGTAAAGCTTTATAGGCAGAAGATGTTGGGGGTGGTGGTGGTAAAGTGCTAGAATATTCTCCCCAGGAACAGTTTTCTTGGACACAAGAAACAAGAATGTCAGAGGGAAGGATACAGCCTAGCCTTTTTCTTGACAAGACTATTTTTTATGTGCATTCTTGGCTCAGGGTATTTGTTCAGTCGTGTAATGCCCCACCTGTGGCTTGAGATCACGCAGTTAAGGAAAAGCCTTTATTCCATTGAATGTATTCACTGGCCCTTCTCTTTATTCAGTTTCTGTGTGCCACTGAATTGCTCAGATCTTTTGCCAATCCAACAGCCTTGCCATGTAAAAATTATTATTCTGCATTTAATGAAGAAGTGGGCTAATTGTTAAGTTAATTAACCATTTCAGTTAAATCCATAGCTCTTCATCATTTTTATTTGTGATAGTTGCAAATTCCTTGCAACCCCTGTTTGCCTGGTTGAAGAGAAAGGGGCTAAGTGGATTGCAAGTTCAGATCTGGTTGCTCTATTATCATGTGTATGAAAATTCCCCAGTAGAGGAAAAGAGGCTGTTATCAGGAAAGAGGGAGCTTGGTGTTGTTGTTGTTGTTCATTTAACTGCATTTACAGCCTGCAGTTCTCATTGAGACTCAAGGCGAGTTACCAAATATGTAGAACAAATTTAATCAAACAGCAAAGATCCTCCTAAACAAAATAATGCAGTGAGGCTAGGACTGAAGAATTAGAAAACAATGCAGGCAGAAAGGCAACACAGTTATCCAAGGTTTGACATACCATACTGAAGAAGGGGTTACAAAGGGATAAGGTATTGAATTGTAGTTAAGGGGGTTGATATGTACACTGCAATATGCTATAATACTGTCGCTTATAGAAGCAACCTCCTGAACTGATCCATTATACCAGGGCCCATGCTGTAGAACTCAATTGTTACGAGAGCCAGATATGACATAGTTGTCACTTGGTTGGGCTGGGCCATGCCTCCCCTGCCCAGATGGAGAGTGGGGTGATGGTGGCTGCCTCAGCTGGCTTGCAGACCGGATATGAACTTATGACACCCCTGCATTATTCTATACTGTAGTTCTGACCTGTTATACTATAGTCCTGATCCCTTTATAAGCATGGGGGCCTTCCTGATAGCCTCAGGCTGGCTGTTCTACAATGTGGGAGCCACCCCAGAGAATGCACGTGAATGGGCAGCTGCTGATTTTACCTATCTGCAGGATAGCACCTTCAGATGAGCACGGAACATAGCGGGAAGGACTGCTCTGCAGGTGTGCTGGTCCAAGCTCATTAAGCGCTTGGTAGGAGATAGCTAGAACCTTGAATTGAACCCAATAACTAGAATGGGAGTGACACGCACCTTCCATGTAGTGCCCGATAGTAACTGGACTGCAGCGTTCTGTATCAAATGGAGTTGCTGAGGCTCCAAAACACACACACACACAAAAAAAATCATGCACATAAGCTATGAAAACACGGCAACACTGTAGTTTTGAAAAGATAACAAAAAACTCAAGGAAATGAACCAAAAAAAAAAATCTGTTCAATTTGGAAGAAATCTCGGACAACTGGAAGACCTGCAAACGGAGCATGACGTTGAAGGTGAGGGTTTCTCTGGGGCATTTAAAGTGGCATCAAAAAGGCCCATACAGCGTTACCTCCTTAACAAGAGTTTGTTAAGCCCCCTTATGACAGCAGTTGGAAACTTAACAGTTTGAGCCACAGGCTTGGAAACCTTTGGTAATTACCTGGTTGCCTCTGAGATAAGCAGAGAGAACAGACTTTACAAAAAACTAAGCAAAGAGCAACAAACATAAGACAAGGTCAGAGAGCTCAGGTGTCACACTCACTTTAGAGCACTGGTTCCCAACCGGGGGTCCGTGGACCCCCAGGGGTCCGCGAGAACTAAATTAAGGTCCGCGAAACAAAGTTTTAAACCCATAATAAATTAATATTTTCAATTAAAGGTTCTCTATTATAAAAATATATTCAAATATTATTCTAAGTTTAATGTTTAACTAACAGTTATGATTAAAGTTTACTTTCAAATTCTCTGAATTTTTATTTTGAACCTTGGGGTCCCTGCACCGAACAAAAAAGTCCTAGTGGTCCCTGGTCAAAAAAAGGTTGGGAACCACTGCTTTAGAGGCTTCAAAGAAGGGAGCAGAAAATAAAAAAAAACAAGCTTTTCTTACTGCCTGGATTAGCGAAACTTTAGAAACACAAGCAGAGAAGGGTGCTGCTCAGACTAAAACTTCATTCTAGAGAAGATTCTTTGGAAGTAGTGGAGGATAAGATTGTGGGGAGGGGCTGTGGCTCAGAGAAAGAGCATCTGCTTTGTTTGCGGAAGGTCCCAAGTTCAATTCCCAGCATCTTCGATTAAAAGGCTCAGATAGGTGATCTCAAGAGAATACTACTGTCGTCACACTACCATAATTATGAGATTAACACAAAATCTGATGTTAATTGCACAGATGCTCATAATTGAACAATGGAAAACATCTTGAGCATAAAAAAAGTGACGTTGGATTAATAACAACTATATTTAGAAGACAAAATGACATTTTATCAAACTCTTAACACTTTTCTTCCCACGTATATAGAAGGATGCATATCCACGAAACATAATTCAAATTAAAAGGTTTGATAATTAAACAGTGTTTAAAATACATTAACAAGGAAAGGTGTATGCTGGGGAAGAGTGGGTAATATTATTCTGATATTATCTCTGTTCATGTTTTGTACTTTTTTAATAAACAATTGAATAGTTTTTTTAAAAAAGTAAGTTGTCCTAGAGTTCTTGTGAGTGAGGCACTCAGAGCAATCTCTGCACCATGAAAATTGGGAACTGAGCCTCCTTATTGTGTAGTTACCATAAGCTCACTGAATATGTATTTATTTGTTTGTTTGATACATTTGTATTCAGCCTTTCTGCCACTGCATTCAAGATGGTTTAAAATTCAAATAACTGCCTACAATAACACACTACTCAAAAGGGAAAGGGGTCAGGCATGGAAGAGAAAAACAAGCAAGTTCAGGTACCAGTTCTTAGATACCTTACACAGTTGGTTTGTAAGGAACAGATGGAATGGCTGGTATAGGAATTATAAATGATTCATGAGAGGTCTTTTTTCATAATTAGCCTTAAAATACAGATTTTTATCAGAGGGAGTGTAGGGCAGTGGAAGATTAATGTATTTATCTCAAGTGCATCCAGTAAATGTAGCTCAACAACTATGATATTTTTGCTTGGTCATTCATGGGTGTGTGTGCATGCATATGTATGTGCGCGCACAGAGAATCCCTCAATATGATAGTTTATTGAAGCAGCCCTTTAAGAAATCATCACTTCAAAATGAAAAGGTTAACTGTCATCTTCCTATGGAGCCTCACTCAGCATTAGTAAAGAATCATATCTTTCCTTTCCTTGCAATATTTTCAAATTCTCTGCCTCTGTTATATACAACTTCCAGATCCTACAGAATTAGTGCAGAGGGGTTTCTTTAAATCATAATGCTGGGCTCCCTAATCCATTTAACTCAACCCCAGCAGATTAAATCGGATGCCATATGGCTGAATGAGGTTAATATAATCCTTGGGGACTCAGGGATACCCCTAAGCTTTGGGCATGAGGCAGCGTGAATGCTTCTGCTCTGATATTCTCATGCCAGCCAGATCAAATCAGGATAAAATTTGCAACAGAAACCTTTGGTTTAGAAAAGGAGCGGATATCAGTCACAAGAAGGGAGCTAACGAATGTGAAATTTCTCTCTTGACCTAGAGGAGAATGAAACAAGGGAAAATGTCCTGTCCCTTTAATAGATGCTTAATGGAATTTTATTTACTTCCATACCATGAAAATCTTCAGCTGCCTATTTCCACATATTAAGCCTCTTTTAAAGGGGCAAGACATTTTTCTCCTGGCAGCCCTAGGAATTACCCCTCCCCTCCCCCAATCTTACCACCAGTTTCCCTCTTCATCATTCTTTTAGTCTCCTGGGAACATTTCGTAAATTGGAAGCAACTGATTGGAGTTATTTATTTGGTTCGTATATTTTTATCCTGCTTTTCCTCCAAGGAGTTTAGGGCAGTGTACATCATTCTCCACTCCTTCATTTGAACTCTGTGAGGTTAGGCTGAGAGAAAGTGACCGGCCCAAGGTCACAGAACAAGTTTCAAGGCAGCGTGGGGATTTGAATCTGGATCTCCCAGATCCTAGTCCAACACTCTTTCACACCGCATCTCTCTACCACTGAATGTACCACTAGTCTTTTAATCAATCCCTTCTAGGGATTGTAACTGTCAGATCTGGTTGTTCTATATCCGTGTTGGCGAACCTATGGCACGCGTGCCCGACCTGGCACGCGTAGCCCTCTCTGCCGGCACGCGGGTAAGTGGCTCGGGACGGGACCGAAAGTCCAGGCGGGCGAGGCAGCGACGGATGGAAGCGGTGGAGAGAGAGCCAGCCCGCTTCCCGAGGGACGGGGCGAGGAACCGGCAAGCCAGCAGCCAGGAAAAGACGGAGCGCAGAGACGCGGCGGCGCTCTGCCGCACCCCAGCTGTAGCCCCGCCGCCCGGTCGCGCCTGCGCCAGTCAGAGGACTTGGCTGGGGGCGTGGGGAGGAGGGCAGGATGTTTCAGCCCTCCCTCTAGTCCCGCCCCCAAGACCTTATTAGGGCTGAAACATCCTGCCCTCCTCCCCACGCCCCCAGCCAAGTCCTCTGACTGGCGCAGGCGCGACCGGGCGGCGGGGCTACAGCTGGGGTGCGGCAGCACGCCGCCGCGTCTCTGCGCTCCGTCTTTTCCTGGCTGCTGGCTTGCCGGTTCCTCGCCCCGTCCCTCGGGAAGCGGGCTGGCTCTCTCTCCACCTCTTCCATCCGTCGCTGCCTCGCCCGCCTGGACTTTCGGTCCCGTCCCGAGCCACTTACCCGCGTGCCGGCAGAGGAGGCTCCACCCCCACCAAAGGTCGACCACGAAGCCTCTCCTCACCGCCCCATTTCTGGTTTATTCCCCCCACACACACACACACAAGAGAGGTGGTGTGTGAGGTAAAGCGCCACCCTCCCCCTCCCCTCACAGCGCGGCCGGGTTTTGAATGCGCGCTCGAGGGCCGGCAGCGCCAAGGCGGGCGGCGAGGAGGAGGTCGGGGCTCGGGGTGGGGGGTGGGGGGTGGGGAAAGCAAAGTTTGATTCAAAACTCTGCATGGGGGTTATTGGCCATTTATGAATGGGAGGTTTTGCATTGGATTTGCCATTCAGATGCACATTTTCCCCATCCAGATCCTCAGAACTCAACAATAAGCCCCCTTGCAGAGTTTTTTTTCAGACGGAACCCTCTGAATATAGAGCAGGTTTTGCTTCATATATTTGCCTTAGGGTTGCCAGGTGTCTCTCCCCCAATCATTTACCTCTTTCCCTGATGGTTCAGTTACAAATATCAAGTTTCACTTTGAAGAAGAAGTTGGTTTTTATATGCCGACTTTCTCTACCACTTAAGGAAGAATCAAACCGGCTTTCAATCACCTTCCCCTCCCCACAACAGATACCCTGGCCATTTATGCATGGTCAGTTTTGATGTTCACTAAAAGCTCTTTTTTAAAATGCGAATTTAAAACTGCCTATTCACGGTCTCGAAGCAAAAGGAGAAATTCCACCCCTCCCACTCGCCTGCTCCTTTGTTCCTGTTTGCATAACCATTAGCATGTGCATAGCTAACCCGCCACTGTTATTTTGCATGGTTCCTTCAGGGGGATTCTTCAGGTTAAATTGCCGTGTTGGCACTTTGCGATATATAAGAGGGTTTGGGGTTGCAGTTTGGGCACTCAGTCTCTAAAAGGTTCGCCATCACTGTTCTATATCATTATGTTTATTAGAATTAAGAATTTGTCAATGCTCAGATTTCACCCTAGGGTACAATATGCAGAGCTGGAGATCAGGTTTCTGAAAATCAATTAAGAAAGCAGAACTGGTAACCTAAGATTAATGCCAAACTCCTAAGCTGTCATTCAGATCAGATGACACTTTCCACATACTTCCTGAGAGGTTGAAAATGATAAGGAGAAATTTGGTAAAATCCAGTTACTAATTTTGAGTTTTATATCTCTGTAATGTAGGACATTCTGACCGAGATCTGTTCCTGTTTAACCTCCCTCTACCCTTAGAATAGCAAGTTTCAGGTGTGTTTTCAGTAGAGCTTGGTGGACTCCATTTTAAAACTCTTGAGAGCCAATGTGGTGTAGTGGTTAAGAGCGGTGGACTCTAATCTGGAGAACTGGGTTTGATTCCCCACTCCTCCACATGAGCAGTGGACTCTTAATCTGGTGAACCAGGTTGGTTTCCCCACTCCTCCACATGAAGCCAGCTGGGTGACCATGGGCTAGTCACAGTTCGAGCTCTCTCAGCCTCACCTACCTCACAACGTGTCTGTTGCGGGGAGAGGAAGGGAAGGAGATTGTAAACTGGTTTGATTTTCCTTAAAAGGTAGGAAAAAATTGGCATATAAAAACCAACTCTTCTTCTTCTTGACTAAAGTAACGTGTGTGTACAGTATCAAAAGTTCTAATTATAGGAAAGACATTTGGAAAGTGAATTTCTTAATTCCTTTTTGAAGCCCGGGGCCTACAAGTGTGGAGAAGGAAGGAAATACGATGCGGATTACTGACTCCATCCTTTTGCTACAGCAAAAAATAGCGACCCAGACGTTTTGCTTACGACATTCCAGAGAAAGCAACGTGAGAGACAGAAATTCAATTAGCACCTCAGTGACAGCACTACTCCCTTCAGCTTTCCACTACACTGGGATGTATTAGAGCAATTAACCACACAGCTGCACTGTCCTAGGGAGGTCTGCTACTGAAAACAGACAGATGCACTTGGATCTCCTGCTACTTGTAGGAGCCTAAGGCAACCTGTCCCTCAGGCAGTAGCCATTAACAATCCACAGCCTTCTCACACGTTAGCACACAAATAGGTGATCAAAAAAAAAGGCAACTTGAAAATTTGGATGGGAAGCTTCATATCCTCACTGTGAGGGGAACAAGAGATGGATGAAATGCAGAGGGTTTAGACAATAACTATAAGCTATGCCTGCTCATTTAAGGGATTGAATATAGTTCCTAGTGTCTTCTGGAAAACTGGCTGGATTCATTCAACATCTGAATGGTCGCTAGGAAAAGCTGTGACTAATGTAGTAGGACTTTCATTCATAGGGTCGCCATGAGTCGGAAGCGACTTGACGGCACTTAACACACACACAATGTAGTAGGGCTGCCTTCGAATAGTCTTCAGAACTTTCAATGGATTCAGTATACAGAGGTCAGATTGTAAATGGGGACTTTCAACAGTAAGCCTGTTTCACCAGTGTTCAAACTGGCTTCCAGATTGTTTCCAAGAATTGTTTAAAGTTGAACTTGAAAGCCCCCAACAGCCTTCGACCAAGGTATCTGAAGGACTACCTTCGCCCGTACCTTTCAACCCATTAGTTGAAATCATAATTGCCAGTCCTTCTCTGGGGCCCCTTATAATCCAACTGCCCTTATAATCCAATTTTGCAGCCAGTTGCTAACGGATTTTTGTGTAATTTCAGACACTACCATTTGGGCTCCCAGATTTTTTTTTTTTTAACCTTTTCAGATAAAGCCGTTTGTGTCCCATTGGCAACCTGGTGCTCAGCCATTTTTTATGAAAACTACTTTCTCCTGTTTTCAGTGTGCTGTTTAAAATGTCTGGAGCACTTTTGAAAGGACCTCTTCCCCCCACACCACCACCTTTTTCTGCGGCGTGTTCTTCTTTGCCTTTTTTAAAATTTCTGACACCCCATTCCTGAGCTTTAGGCTGACAATAGCTCAGGATGAGCTATTGCTTGCGCCAGTGCCCGGGCTGCTTGTGCCGCTGTGAGAGGCAGGGACGCTGGTGTTGGGGTGTGCATGCTGGCCTCCCTGCGCTGCCATGGCAGCACAGCTCAGGGATGCCGGCTTGGCCTCCCGCCGACAGCCCACCGGTTCAAATCCCTGCGCCGCCATCTCAAGGGCATTCCCGGGCGTTCTGGGGGCGGAGCTGCTTCTTGACCCCTTTTGGGCCGGGAATACCCCCCTCTGAAACAGCATTGCTGTTCCAGGTTTTTGCTGGCGCAACTTCAGTTTTCAATGGGACAAAATGCCCCATTTTCACAGGAAAAATGTTTAAAGGCTTTTTTAAGCCTTTAAGTGGCCAGGGAACTGCTTTGGAGGCGCTGCCGCAGCACCTCAGCTACGCCGTTCCTAGCCGCTGCAAAGCTCAGGAATGAGCGGTGAGATTTGCGCTATAGTGGCAAAAGCAATCCAATGCAGCCCAATGCTGGCGATATAGCAATTCAGCTATATAGATATATAGAGCTGTAGCGCAAATCTCAGAACGTTCAGAAAAGGGTGTGAAGAAGAATGCTCTGTGGAGAAAAGCAGGGCAAAAAGCGGCGTTGTTTGAAATGGCCAGAGCACTTTAGACAGCTCATAGATGGATTGAAATGAGCAGTATGAAACGTCCATCTCTATATCACTTTACTTAGAAATGGGCCAACAATGGATGACATCTGGTTTCAAATGGTAATCTCAAAGGGGCCTGGGTCTCCCCACCTTCTAAAATTAGGGAGAGAATATAGAGAAATGTTTGTTGTTACCATCTTAGTTATCCATCAGGCTCCAGTGTATTCTGCCCTATGAACCTGAGCCTTTGTTGCTTATGTTTTGTTGTTACTTTTTTCTGAGGCTGTAGTACTTGCTAGTTTTGGTTTTAATGCCTTTTTAACTGTTGCTGCTTTTATCATTATTGAATACTTTTTATATTGTATTGTTTTAATGTTTAGTAAGCTGCCTTAAAGTCTTCTGTCCTGGCAAGTAAAGCAGCATACAAAATTTTAAAACGAATATAATCTTATTCTGAGAGAGAATTAGGGATGCTCCTGTGCAACCGTTTATTGCATTAATGCAAGTTATCTTCCTTGGATGGGAGCTAAAGACTGCATAACAGGAGTGGGATTTCTCTTGCCAACCCTACCTACTGGCATCCAGATGTCCAGCCAAACATCTGCAGCGAGCTCTACACCTACAGGTGTAGGCTTCTCCAGGCATTCAGGAACACTGCAAAAAAGTAAGATCTTGCCACATATAGGTGCCTGCAAGCATGAACTTGTACACATAGAGGGACCAATTTTGCGTTTCCATTCACCTCTATACACTTTCAGCAAATACACAGGCCAGCATCTGAAAGTTCAAAATGCTATTATTTGCCTCCTGATGAATATCAGGAGGGGTAAAAATATTCCACTGGTTTTATAACAAGTGAGCTGGTAGCTCAAGGTGTTAGTTGGGGGCCATTTGCAGCACAAAGAGTGCATGCTGGCAGGGCAACATCTGTCCTGATTGTATTGGAAGATGCTACAATCAGGGGTATCAGTAACTTAAATATTCTTACTGGTACTGTCTCTCTTGGGGGTTGTCTCGAAGCAGAAAAAGGGAGCTACCAGTTCAGCCGCTTTCTTACTGGTACTCTGTACCAATCAATACCAGCTTACTTTCTCCCCTGGCAACAACAGTTCACATGGATTCAGACCAACTTATGCACTAAGGAGGGTTTTGGAAAATCAAGGTGCTATATATGAGATAATCCAAAGTTTTGGAGTTTTTTGTGGTAGTTATGCATCCATTAATACATCTTGCTAAATAAGTCTCCGGATGCTGCCATTTCTACCCTAGATCAGTACCTTGCTGTGGTCAAGTAGCCAAAAGACAGTACATTGAAACTCTGAATCGTGTCAAGATGGAGGTGATGCTTGTTGGTGAAGGGGTTGCTCAGGGGGAGGAGGAGTTGCTTCCTACACTAAATGGGGTTTAGCTTTTTTCGAGATATACATTGAGGACCTTCGGGATACTGTTGGACCTAGCTCTATTATTAGAGAAGAAAGTGTCCATCGTGACCAAAAAAGCATTTTCCCAATTGAACTTAGCTCAAAGGCTGTCCCTTTAATTAGAGACCACTGATCTGACCACACTGATCCATACTATTGTAACCTTGAGGTTTGACTATTATAAGATGCTCTACATGGGTCTGCCCTTGAAGACAATTTAGATACTACAGTTGGTACAAAATGTAGCTGCTCATTTGCTGTCAGGATCAAGCTGCATAGAGCATATTACCGGTACTTCATTTTATGAACTTTGCATTAGTTGCGAATTTCTCCCTAGATCCAGCTCAAGGTGCTAGTGTTTAAAACCCTTCACTACCCTGGGACCTACTAACTTGAAGGATTGCTTGTCTAGATAGGAGCCCATGTAGCAACTTTGTTCTGCAAAACATCTATTGATCATCCCACCCCTGCTCCCCTTGAGGGTTCAATATGCTATTTGTTTGCAGGCAACTCTAGTCCTCTAAAATATCCTTCCAGAGGAAGTTGAGAAGTCCTCAACCCTGCTGAAATTTTGAAGGGGCTGTAAAACATAATTTTTAAAGAGGGCCTGTGGAATAACTTTATGTAAACCATGGGTTTTGTTGATTGTTGGTTAGGCTTAGACTGAGTCTGTTGATGGTTACTGACCTGTTGTATGGGTTATGTATTGCTATTTTTGTATTGTTCCAGCTGTGGGGTGGTTATTGTTTAATTTAGTATCGTTTGAATTGGTTTGATTTGTTACCTAGCTTGGGTCGCAGTTGTCTGGGGGGAAAAAATCAACATTCCTCTCTAACAGTGAGGCTCCAGGTTACCTCTGCTTTCCCATCTGTCTCCCTTCTGTAACCCTCGATCCCCAAGTATACATGTTGCATAAATGGGTGTTTGGAATACTTGCATTTATTGTGAGCATTCTAGTATTTATTGTTCCTGCAAGCTGGACATTATTCTAATGCTTGAGTGTATTTTATATTCTGCTCAACAATTCTGTTTTGAATATCTCTGGATGTCAGTGTGGTTTTCCAAACTTGCTTAGGTGTCTTATCCCTTGGTCAAGAAATCTCTTAAGAAGTTGTGTGTGTATCATCCCCAGTTTATACCAGGTGCAGCCTGAAGCTCCCTCTTAAGAGAGTGGAAGAAAGGATTCGTCTTGCCCTGGGATTCCTCGGCGTGAATTTGGATTGAACCAGATTGGGAAATGGGCCTCATTCATCCAAACATGTAACTAGTGCATTCATGTCTCTCCAACCACAGAGGGTGGTAACACCCCCATAGCTGTTACCCTCTGTAGGTTGGGCCCTGTGCTAAATGTCTTTGTTTCAGGAATTTAGCCCACCAGAATCCAGGAATAGGGCCTTTCCTGCAATTGAGTAATGCCTTCCTTGATGGGATACCAATGAGAACTCCCACGTGGTCTTCCATAGATTTTGTAATATATATTTATTTCAGAAGACATATCACTGGTGGTGATTCTACTTCTGTGTTGTGACCACTTTTGATTTAGGCATTTTTATGCTTGTTGGTTTTCTTAATGAATTGTGTGTGATTTTTTTGGGAGCACAGGTAGCTGCCTTGAGCCTTGGAAAGGCATGAGAAAAAATATTTTGAATGAATGAATTAATCAACTACAGTGAGTTCGTACATTCTGTTCCTAAGAGTATGGAGGGAAGGCCCTCAAGGGTGTTTTCTTTCTTTGACTTTTCAGACTTGCACTTAGCTGCTGAACTCGGCAAGACCCTGCTGGAGCGCAACAAAGAGCTGGAGGATTCTCTGCAACAGATGTACACGACCAATGAGGAGCAAGTCCAAGAGATAGAGGTACTCATGGCAGATGCTGGCAAAGCACATAACCATTTTGTTGCTGTTCCCAGTTAAACGTGGCAACTGAACACCTCTGTGTGTGTTTAGATGATATTTTAGTCACTTTAGCATAGTTATCATGAGCTGCTGCCAAGGAGATGTGTTACTGGGAGGAGGGGTGGAAAACATGTGGAGGAGGCTGAAAGAGAAAGATTAAAGCCTGCAAGAACATAGCAGACCAGTGAGACTGTGCCCGCTACCCCCAACCCATATGTTTTCATTCCATGCTACAGCTTTGGAAAGGGTCACTTTGAGTCTTTTTTGAGTCCCCCGATTAGTTTCTGGATAAGGCTTTGAAATTGGGTTAAACTGCGCTGTCCCCTCATGACCCCATACATCTGTTTCCCCCTACATTTCCCATAGATGTAAAAATCCCAGTCTTAAAAAAGGGATTTTGAAAAACCTCCAGTAATTCTACAGGTCTTGTACATTAAAAGGCAGAATGTTTTTTTCTTGAGGAAAATATTGACCATTCTGTACTGGAAATATTAGAGAGAATGAATAAGAATCAAGAAAAGGGGATTTTTGTCCGGCTTTTAGTACAGAAGTAACAGCTGTGGAAATAACTGCTTTATTTGAGGTAACCCTGTTTTTCTCCACAGTGTGTATAATCAGTACTACTACTGTGTATTGGAATGCTGGGAAAGCTGTATGAAGAAGGATGTAGCAAGAGAGGCTGCAGTGAAACACAGTTTAATGGACCACTGGGAAGGAATTGTCTTACTAGAGAAAAAACTGAATGTTAGGGCGATCAGCCAGGATATCACATCTGATTACAGCGCAGTCCTGAGTGGGGGGATGGTTACGGCAGGGACGGCGCAGATGTGCTGCCTCTTGAACGGCTTGCTGCCGGGCACAGCAAAGCTGAAAATGTTACTTTAAAGAAAACCCCATGAAACTCTCCATTGAGTACCATGGGGCTACACCACCTTTTTTGCAGGCGTAACTTGGAGTTTGCGGAAAGGGGCGTTCCCGGGCCGAAAGGGCTTAGGGAGCTGACTAAAATCAGCCCTGCCCCCAGGAATGCCCCCTTTGGCGCTAGTGCGACCCCCTGCACCAGAGCCATGGTACCGCGGCAGCTGAGCTAGCGCCCAGCTGAGACGCTGCAATGCCCCCCCCGCCGGCGTAAGTTCCCCTTCGCCAGCATAGATGCCAGTTTAGACGGTGTTAGTGGCATCTACACTGGCGCTGGGGTCACACCGGCTCCTATGCCCTTTTGCCCCCCCCCCGGTCAGAATTGCTCTGTTAATCACACAAATCTTAACTGAGTAACCGTTTGATTAAATCTGGTCACTGTTTCTCTAAAATGACATTGCAGAGCTGGAGAAATTGCAGAAGAGGGCAAGCAAGGTGATTAAGGTTTGACATGTTTCCTATAAAAAAAAAGGCTGAAGGCTCGAGGACTTTGCAGTGTAGAAATAAAGCTATGGGGGGGGCACACATGGTAGAAGTTTATAAAATTATGCATGCAGTAGATAAAGTGGGTAGAGAGGACTTTCTCTCCTGTAATGTGAGAACTTGGGCATCCAATGAAGATGGACA
Organism: Euleptes europaea; assembly: GCF_029931775.1. Classification (NCBI taxonomy): domain Eukaryota; kingdom Metazoa; phylum Chordata; class Lepidosauria; order Squamata; family Sphaerodactylidae; genus Euleptes; species Euleptes europaea. The sequence goes on along the minus strand of NC_079312.1, from coordinate 128,674,544 downwards.
ATTAGAGTTAGGGTAGACAAAATACTTCTTTACTCAACAAGTAAGTAAATTCTGGAATTTACTGTGAGTGGATGTAATGATGGCCACAAGCATTGATTGATTTAAAATGAGGTTAGATTCATGGAGGACATCATGGGAAGGAGACCAGGCCCTAGAATCATAGAATCATAGAGTTGGAAGGGACCACCAGGGCCATCAAGTCCAACCCCCTGCACAATGCAGGAAATTCACAACAACCTCCCCCCTCCACACCCCTAGTGACCAGAAGATGGCCAAGATGCCCTCCTTCTCATCATCTGCCTAAGGTCAAAGAATCAGCATTGCTGACAGATGGCCATCTAAACTCTTCTTAAAAACCTCCAGGGAAGGAGAGCTTATCACCTCCCGAGGAAGCCTGTTCCACTGAGGAACCACTCTAACTGTTAGAAAATTCTTCCTAATGTCTAGATGGAAACTCTTTTGATTTAATTTCAACCCGTTGGTTCTGGTCCGACCTTCTTGAGCAACAGAAAACAACTCAGCACCCTCCTCTATATGACAGCCCTTCAAGTACTTGAACATGGTTATCATATCCCCTCTCAGTCTTCTCCTCTTCAAGCTAAACATACCCAGCTCCTTCAACCTTTCCTCATATCCCTAAGAGGAAAGGCTGAGGGACTTGGGAATGTTTAGTCTGGAGAAGAGGAGGTTAAGGGGGGACATGATTGCTCTCTTTAAGTATTTGAAGGGCTGTCACTTAGAGGAGGGCAAGGAGCTGTCCCCGTTGGCAGCAGAGTATAGTACTCATAATAATGGGTTTAAATTACAGGTGGAAAGGTACGAGCTGGATATTAGGGGGAAATTTTTACAGTAAGAGTTGTTCAACAGTGGAATCAGCTACCTAGGGAGGTGGTGAGTTCCCCCTCACTGGCAGTCTTCAGGCAGAGGCTGGACAAAACTTGTCAGGGATGCTCTAGGCTGATCCTGCGTTGAACAGGGGGTTGGACTAGATGGCCTGTATGGCTCCTTCCAACTCTATGATTCTAAGGCTGTGGCCTCTGTGCCCTGTTTGTTGGCTTTCTGGGGTAACAACTGACTGGCTGCTGTGTGAGACAGGATCCTTGCTAGATGGACCACTGGTCTGATCCAACAGGGCTGTTCTTATGGGTTGGATGTACCCACTATAGAAGGGGCATTCTTCCTGTATGACAGAGAAGGGCAATGCTTCATCTAAGGTAATGGCTGCCATTTGTAATTTTTATACTAAAAATAATTGCTGTTTTTAAATGTGTTGCCTAGTTAATTGGGACTACGTTTTTAGTTGCTCACAAGCCTTTTAACTGAGTAATGTAATCTATTATTTGACCAACCATCAAAGCTTTGAAGAATAATTTTTGTGGTATTGTGTTTCTCATATTTTTGTGGGCGTCTTTTTTTCCTTTTCCCAGTATTTGACAAAACAGCTGGAAATGTTGCGGCATATGAATGAGCAGCACGCTAAGGTCTACGAGCAGTTGGATATGACAGCACGGGACCTAGAACTGGCCAATCAGAAGCTTGTGCTGGAGAGCAAAGCATCCCAGCAGAAGATACAATGGTAATGTTTCTTCTGGTGGGTCCTTTGGGTGGATTCACACAACCGGTTTTCCCCCCAGTATGAATTAACATCATATTAATGGATCATCAATGTAAGGTGACTTTTTTAAAAAGTCATTTTTGAAGAGGAAAGGAAAACCACATGATAACACATAGAGGTTAGCAATTTCGTAATGTTAATCTGTCATGAAAGCCAAGAGGACAAGAACATATTATGGAAGGTGTCTGCATTCTTCTTTGAAGCTATGTTGACCCTAAGAATATGTCTGCACCATTTTATGGGATATAAAAAACTGTAGACATGGTGTGCCTCTTCCTACTTTGATGTGGTTGCTTAGGGCTTTGCTTCGAGGTTTTGTCTCACAAAAGTGAGTAACTCATTCATAAGGCACTAATGTTCCTGCAGTGGACTTCAAGACGTGTAAGTAATTATCACAAAGGTCATTGCCTCCAGTCTTGCAAGATATATGCTGCTGCAAGTAAATTGACTCATACACTCGAGATACATGTGCCTTTTTGAATAATTCACTGCGGTGGCTACTCAAGAGTAAATGTACACGTTCAGACTCAAATGCTGTAACACTTGATGCAGGCACATCCTATGGTTTGCTGTGCTGTCTGACACCCTTAGTAACAAAACATCACAAAGCTTGATGTTATGCTAGGATGACTAGAAAATGGCCAAGAACAAATGTCCAGGACTGGAGCACAACTCTCCTCATTGCTGTTCTCACAGTTCACTCCCTGGAACAGTTTCCCTTCCCATCACTTGGTCCCAGTTACATCCAGATCTGCTCAAATCATATGAACACATGAAGCTGCCTTTTACTGAATCAGACTCTTGGTCCATCAAAGTCAGTATTGCCTATTCAGACGGGCAGCGGCTCTCCAGGGTCTTGGGCAGGGGTCTTTCATATCACCTACCTGCCTAGTCCCTTTAACTGGAGATGCCGGGGATTGAACCTGGGACCTTCTGCATGCCAAGCAGATGCTGTACCACTGAGCCACAGCCCCTCCCCATATGTAAAGTGTGGAGGTGGAGGATGCAAGTAGGGTGTCCTGACTCCTTCTTCCACCTTTGTTTCTGCAGTTCTTCCACCCCCCAATGTCTTTTGTCTTAGTCAGGCTAATTTCTATTATTTCAGTCTAGCTGGGGGAAGGACATTGTGGAATGAACTGTAAAAACAGTGATGCAGGTAGGGTGGATTGTTCAGCACCATCTGTACGTGTTCTTCATATTCTTTACATTGTACACTTTTTCATCCCACCCCATTTAGATGAGAATGGGACATATCTGCATTTAAAGATGTAAGTTTGCCACCATCACACATAGCTTGGACATTATTTACTACAGCATTTATTTATTTTGCAGAATACACATTTTAGACTATACCTGCTGCCAAAAGAACAATAGAAAAAAGAACAGATAAATGGATAACCTACAGTGAACAGGGCAAAAGAGAAATGCTTGACTGTAGACCCATGTGCATACTAAGAAACTGAGTCTTTGACAATTGAACAAAATGCCATAGAGTCCAATTGCCAAAGCAGCCATTTTCTCCAGGTGAATTGATCTCTATCAATTGGAGATCAATTGTAATAGCAGGAGATCTCCAGCTAGTACCTGGAGGTTGGCAACCCTAGATGGCAGAGCAAGGCCAGCATTGCAGTTCAGCTGTTCCCTGTGTGCATTTACTCTCTATATTGTAACCTGTCTACCTTCCTAGTGTCATACTATTCCTCAGGCTGAGATATCAGTCAGTTTAAAAAAAAAATTCTGCACACTTTTGAAACATGCCTTAAGGGAATGAACAAACAACCCCTGTATTCTTAACTATGAGTAATTTTAAGGGCGTTCACTGCAAAGTGACAGCAGGACACATTTTGCAGGCTGGGAATTCCAAATGATGACGCTGCAGGAAAAGGGGAGGCAGATGGGTAGCTTCCCCTGTTTCCCATGCTATACTTTACTTGCTGAAATAGTTAATCTGTACTTCTGCCTCAAGGTAATTTAACATTCTCTCTTTTCTTACTTAAAGTCTGACAGAAACCATCGAAGGACTGCAGAATCAGGTAGACGAACTACAAAAGCAAGTGGAAGAGCTGCAGAGCCTAGATCAGCTGCGTGTCCGCCGGGAGAAAAGAGAGCGACGCCGAACCATCCACACGTTCCCTTGCCTCAAGGAACTGTGCTCGAGTCCCAGGTACTCAGCAGGAATGGGAGTGGGGTGGGGGAAAACTTCCTCTTCTTAAATATTCTTCTGATGATTTTGATGGAGTACCTGTGACTTTTTAACTAAATTTGGCCCTTTGCATCTACCTTGGTCCTTGCCTGCTATACTTACTATAACATGTGTTGAAGGTAGATTCCGATGTTGCAGCAATTCCCAGCATCATCGTATTCCCCTTTTTGGCAGAGAAAGTTGGTATTTAGCACCTTAGATGCAGGATAGCTCTGTATCATTCTGAGAGCTCTGGCTTTGGGGAAAGGATTGATAGTGCTAGTTTGAAGAGGTATTTTGTGTACTTATGCCCTGGGAATTGCTGTTGGCAGGAAGCAGATAAGAGAAAGTTTCATTGTTGCCAATGCCTGCCTTTCTTGGAGTAGTACTGGCTGAGGCAGTGGGGAAGAATGCATATTTTAGAACCAGGATCAAACTTTTTTTTTTGCCAGCTAGGGTTTTTTTTGGGGGGGGCTTTCCTTCAGCTGCATACTGTGATGCCTGAGAGACAGCAGTGCCTAGCTATCCTTATTTGGTAGATGTGAAAATTCCCTGCAAACATTCTTCCATAAATTGTAAAAATAAGAATGCAAAAATCCACTTGTCAGATTCACATGTTAAACTCAATCACATTAACCTCTCTTCATATGGCTGACTACTACAAATCATGAGATGGGGCATGCTCTACCAGGTATGAGGCTCAGTGTGCATGAATGTCACTTCAGATAGCAGGGGGGCGGGGCCACAGGTTTTAGTAAAAGAGGGTGATTCAGCCCGATCCCTGTTTTTGGATTGGCAGCTCTGTATTTTAAGAGCATTTCTTTAGATTATTTTTCTATGCATCACAATATGTAGCAGTGTTATCAACACAGGTATTACCCCGGCCTTTTCTTTTTTTAAGCTAAATTTGTGTCCTTGTCATGTACACTGAGTACAGGGATCACTTAATTATCTATCAATACTCACATGGTGTGTAGAAATAGCAGGATGGCCAGAAATACAAGCGGTTCTCTGGAATAATTACTCGAGGTTCCATTATCACACGTGACGTGAAATGCAGTATGAGGGAAACCGGTTCTTCTGCTCTCCTTAAATGGTGCCCTAGTCAAGAAGGGGCCATACAGATGCATCTAAAGACAAGGATCACCACACTCTTAAAGCATGCTCACCATGTTGTCAGATGTATCTGTTCTTTCCACAGCATTTATGCACACCACTGATTAGCTGCTGGCTTTGATGTCAAGATCACAACTCCTCATGCCTCCTCCCCCATGGTAGTTTTGCAACTTTCTAAAAATTAAAGTTTTTTAAAAAATAAAGCCAGTGTGCCATATGAACTATTAATTGCATACACGTACAGGCAGCATTTAAACAGATTTTTTTAAAAGATGGACAACTCACATGAAGCGTGGGGGGGGGGGGAAACCAAGAGCATTTGAAACAGAGGCAAGTATCTCTTGTCAGTCGTAGCTCGTGTTCCTGTCACCTGAGAATCAAGTGTCACCTAGGAGCTCCCAGCACACGTCCACTTGACAGGACCCAGGGATGGGCCTAGGAACAATGTACCACGTTGTTTGCCCTCCAGTTCCCCACATGACATTTGCAAAGATAGAATATTTTTTAAAGCCATGGGAAATGCTGTGAAAGATAGACACACAACATCATGAGGGAACTGAGCAATTTAACCCCATTTCAAAGCCTTTTTCAGAAACTAATCTGAGGACTCAAAAAGGGAGATGGAGACCCTTTCTATAACAATGTGGGGACTTTCAATTTTGTGAGCTTGGCAAGAGGGGAGGGTTAAACCTCCTCTCCCCTTCCAGCCCAACTGATTCAGACTGAGGTCCTGCACAGCTGTATGTTGGCCGAAAACACTGCTGGGAAGATCCATTCACAGTTGTCCCATCATCTTGTCTGTTTTGATACTGAGGCCTTGTTTATCGTGATGAAGCCCACTTGTAAGTTCATGGCCCTTTGAACATGCGTCTCTAGTGGCCCCTCTGATGTCTCAGTTGAAACAGTTTCAACAGTTGACGACACAACAAACACAATCCACGGAGATCCAGCAAATACTGCTGTTTTAATGAAAGAGATAGTACAAGGGCATAAGCTAACCTTAGGCAAAATCTGTTCAGGGACTATGTAGATATATTCCCACAGTGCTTCAATAATACTTTACCCATAGTGTCTTCAGACTATTTTGAATATAAAATTTGCATGTGGATTTTGGAAGGTCATGTTGTTTTATAGCGGATTCTCAGTGCTTTCTCCTACCCAGCCTTTCCAAGTCTAGCATAGAGTCTCATCTCCCCTTCATCCATTTAAGTAATGAATGAATTGTGGGCTTTTATTAAGGTACAGAGAATGCTGACTGAGAAAACCACAGCTTGTTCCCCCTCCCCATATTGTAGAATAACTCTTGTAATTCCAGCTGGAGCATGCTTCTTGCCTTCTCACTAATTCTGAGCAGCTTCAAAGACTATGGCCTTTCAGGCAGGGAGGTTTCCCCGCGGTCACCCCCGCCAACTGCTTCGGGGCTTCCTTTTGATTATGCACGCCTGTCAGAGGTCGCCTTGCTCTCGCCGTGCGTTTTGCCCACATTTTCCAGATTCTGGCTAAAACAGCATCTGGAAAACACAGGCAAAATGCATGGGGAGAGCGAGGCGACCTCTGACAGGCGTGCATAATCAAAAGGAAGCCCCGAAGCAGTTGGCGGGGGTGACCGCGGGGAAACCTCCCTGCATGAAAGGCCTGTATAGCTAGCTTTTTTGAGGCTTAGAGACCAGCTTTAACAAATGAGCTGTCCTAGAATTATGCACTCATGTTTTGTGTCATGCCATGGCCTCCGGTCAGACCGGTTGAACAGATTCGTTTAGTGCTTCAAATATTTCCCTGGGAAATCAGAGCAAGCCCCCAGAAGCATCTCCAGTACTGCTACAATAAATGAATGTCTGTGTAGTTGTGTAACCTGCAACCATATATTGGATAATGCACATTATAAGCAGCACAGAGATGCAGTGCTGAGAGCACTTCTGGGACTGTTTGAAAGGTTTTTTTTAAAACAACAACAATTAATCCATAATAAAATAATATTTTTCCTTCAAATCCTTCCTTGAAATTCTTTTTTCCATGAGGAAAGTAAGCCTAAAGAAAGCGCAAACTAATTTGTTCAAATTCATACTTGTTACGCTTTCCTCTGAGGACACGCAAAGAGATGTGCCAAAGGTCACAGTTCTCCCGTCAGTCTGTAAAAGGCTAATTATGGGTGCCGCCACAATTTGGATTGGGACGGGATTTAACCCTAATCGAAACCAGGATCCCTGTGCTGTTTCTAGAATTTTAAAGGAAAAAAGACAGGTCCTTTAAAAGAAATTCCCATTAAAATTCTAACATAACAGTGCAGGGAGCCTAGTCCTGTTTAGCGTTGATTGAAGAGTTAAATCCCCTCTTCTTTGCCCTCACGACTCTGTCCAAGTCACAGTCGCACACATGTGCCGTTTACCTTTTCCAGACTGATGAACAGTGTTCGTGATGTCTGTTTGTGCCCCTGTTCTCCCCCCGCCCCCCCGGCCAGATGAAATTTAGATTGTGTTTCTCAGGGCAGGCACCTGAATTATTCAGGCTATGTTGTACTAAAAAGCCTTATGCCGGTGCTATATACATTAATAATATGTATGCAAAGGGGGTGAATGGGTATTCATATATAAGCCCATCTGATCTTAAAGCAACAGCGCAAGGTTTCTTCAGGAGCGAAATTAAGTTAAATCAGTAGCTATGGTTGGTCTGGTAATAGAACTCAGTATGGAGTGCAGAGAAATGGCTGCCATGAGGGAAAAGAGCAAGCAGCCCCCCTGATGTGCCATTGTGCAGTTAACAAGGTACCAATGCTGGACCATGTTAGCACCCCCACAGGGGTAAGAGGGAAGTCCCTGCCATTGTTGCAAAACTAATCATCTGTCCAAAGCCTCAGATGTATGATAGTACAGCAGTAGTTGGGACAGTATTTAGTGGTTGTAGAGCAGCCCAGTTTACTGCTAAGTTGAGATGTATAAATGTGTAAAGGTTGCTTCCACCCCACTTTCATTGTTCCTTTCAAGCCAGACCAGATGTCTGAAGAGCAGAGGCGTCTGGTTTCCACATGGTCCTTTTACAGGGTTAAGCCAGATGGGTTTCATTTCAGAAATGGCTTCTGCTGGCCTTTTCCTCCAGTATAAGGGCTGCCAGACTACATGCACAGTGACCGCTCCATTTGGTGCAGACGTGGTTTCTGGCAATGCCTTTCTCCTATTCCCTGATTACAACCTTCATTAGTGCTTGAGCAGAAGGAATAAATGATAGTACAGTTGAACTTTCCTAGCCTGCTTGGTTTACCTGCTGCTGACTATCCTTCCATTTTCCCTAAATGCACCTGTGCAGCATAGGAGGTTAGCTCCAGTATACACTTAGAAGAACTTTAGTACAGGAAAAAGGCAGACAATAGAGCAGCCTGATGTATTACCGTAAAAAGGTACATAGAGATAGAAGAAGAGTTGGTTTTTATATGCCGACATTTCTACCACTTCAGTTAACAATCACCTTCCCTTCCCCTCCCCACAACAGACAACCTGTGAGGTAGGTAGGGCTGAGAGAGCTGTAAGAGAGCTGTGAGTAGCCCAAGGTCACCCAGCTGGCTTCATGTGGAGGAATGGGGAATCAAACCCGGTTCTCCAGATTACAGTTCACCGCTCCAAACCACCGCTCTTAACCATTACATCATGCTGGCTCTCATGGGGCATGGATCCTACCTATGCTGGAGGAACATGTCCAACCTGAGTGGCGCTTCCCACTTAAGATACATTTAAGTTGGAGGCAAGCTTCTTAGGCTGGAGAAGGGCTTCAGACTTTGCTTGGTGGAGTGATAGGATACAGGCAAATCTCTCACTCTCTCTTTCTGAACCTGAGGCACATGTTCAATGGAATCGCATGATAAGAACTCTTGTTCAACTATACTACTTCAGACTGCACATAGGGGAAATCACATTTGAAGGCTTCCTATGTGGGGGACCAGCCTCACATCCATAGTAAAATAGCATATTAGGGTTAAATAGATATTCCCTTGAGAAGTAAGCAAACAAGTGTCAACAAATGTAATTCCTTTATTATATGGAGATAATTTAGCCATGATTTCAGTGGTTTTACAGGTTGTTACGTTGCTAACTATTTTTGTTTCTTTTTTTAAATATCAGGTACGAGGATGCATTCCAGCTTCACAGTTCTTCCATGGAGTTCACTCAGATGCCCTTAGAGCGGGAGAACGAGCGACTGCAAGCAATGGTAAACTCCCTCCGGTCCCAAGTCAACCAGGAAAAGCAGCGGAAGGAGAGGGTGGAGAGAGAGTACACATCTGTCATCCAGGAGTACTCAGACCTTGAGCAGCGTGTGTGTGAGATGGAGAGCTGCAAGCTGCGTATTAAAGAGCTGGAGGCAGAGCTGTTGGAACTCCAGCAGATGAAACAAGTCAAGAAGTATCTCCTCAGCAGAGAGGACAACCTCTCGGAAGCCCTTCTGGAGCCTCTAAACAACGCCCCAGAAGCTGATTACATTGACCTTTCCGAGGAAGGTGGCGGTAAAAACCATGAATCTTCCATGGCAGCCTCTCCAAACCACCCAGTCCGGAAAAGCTGTAGTGACACAGCCCTGAATGTCATTGTGACCAAGGATGCTGTGAGCCGCCACGAGGGCAACTACACACTCCACGCCAACAATGTACGCAAGAGGGGAATGTCAATCCTGAGGGAGGTGGATGAGCAGTACCATGCCTTGCTAGAGAAGTATGAGGAGCTCCTCAGCAAGTGCCGACAGCACAAGGACGGTGTGCGTCACGCTGGAGTCCAGACCTCCCGCCCCATCTCCCGCGATAGCTCGTTTAGAGACTTCCGGGGAGAGGCTTATGAGCTAGACGAGCTCAAGACAATGGAGAAGAGCCTTAGCAAGCATGTGGAGGCCGTGGACAAGCGGCTCGAGCAAAGCCAGCCCGAGTACAAAGCCCTGTTTAAGGAGATATTCTCACGCATCCAGAAGACGAAAGCAGACATCAACGCCACCAAGGTGAAAAAGAAGACCAGCAAATGAATCCGATAGCCAGGTCCATCTGCCACAAGCATCCAGCTCTTCCCTTTGGCCCCAGGAAATTTTGGTCTGGCCTCCGAGGCCCGGATGCTTCTCACTTTGTTCTCTTGCCCGGGGAGCCCAAGGAGTATTCCAAAGGAGCCTCTTGGAGCGTTTCAAGGGTGGGAAGAACTCAAGACACATTCTTTAAGTCAGTGGCCAAGTTGCCAGGAACCCTGAATGTGCTGCAAAAACTAAATGTTGCCGTTGTAGTTGGTATCAGAGATTTTTACAAAGAATCCCCTTTATGGCACTATAGCAACCGGAAATTACAGAAAGGAAATTTCACCCACTAGTTTCACTTTCTTCTATAACCACTGATTAGTTTCCCGCAGTCAACATGGGATCAAGCTTGGATTTCTTACAGTGCCCTGTAAGAAACTCGTTTTGGTTTCAAGAAGGAACTTCAGAACATGCACTCTTTCTCTTCTGGTATTTCCTCCCCCCGCCTTTCCATATAAAGGACCCACAGATGCATCCGTGAGACTTTTGACTGGACTTTTCTCTTTCCTGAATGGAAAGGTGTTCTTCCCTGTTAAGCCATTCTCGTACCGGTCAGGTTTTTCGATATTTACAATGCGAGCTCATTGCAACTGGAAAAACTTGAAGAGAAATGTCAGACTGCTGTGACATCTTCATCAAGCACACCTAACTGTTCTGCGCATAGGCATAGGACAGCGTGAGCATAGGATTTACACTTTTTCATTTCAGTAAGTTGTCACTTCACTCCTTTATCCCGGGCTTTTCCAGAAGCCAAACAAGAAGTGCTATTACTGGCTTGGAGAGGCACGCTCACCTTTGATTGGGTGTTGACTTTCCATGCCTTGCTGTTTGAGCGGTTACCCTTCTTACTGACTTTTACAGCTGACTCCTAAGACATTACTTGCATGGGCTTGCTGAAACTGAACAGCGGTGACTCCTGTAGGCACATGAGCCAAACGCCCAAGTTCAGTTACCGCCACTAACTTGCCATTTACCGCACTAGTCCACAAATTTACTTGTTAGTTATGCTCCTTTTGTCAAGCTGCCTTCTCTCCTGAAGGCTTCTGTGCTTTATTCATGCATACACTTCACATTTGTACCACACATATACACACAAAAGGTCTCTTAGACTCAGGAATCATCAGTACCATTTCACAGAAATGCAAAATTGAACTTCTTTAAACACACACTAAGTGATATCTAGCTGGGGTCACCTGCATATATGAAGATAAAGCAGTATTATGTTTCATTAAGCATAGGGCACGCATACCAGAGTTCTCTTCTACAAGGGAACAATAGTAGCAATGACTTATTAACTTACCAAGCAGTATTATACTTGAAATTTTGGATCAGTTTCCGATTTTAGTTGCAGCTGAATGAAATCCAAAGTCTGAGGTGTTTCTTTGGAGTTTACTGTAAACAAGATTTCAATCTGCATTTTCATTATTTCCAACATGTTGTGATCATGTTCTCTAATTTTCCAGCACAGTACTTTCTTAACTGTGATCCTGAAGCCACATTCTTTAAAGTGTTCAGTATTAGGCCTGAGGAAGTAGATTGGGACTCGTGGCTCCTTACAGATGGCTGTTACAGTAGCAGGCTTTTGCCATTTCTGCCTCTTGCCATCCTTTTACATTTCATTTATATTGTCTCTGGTTTTGACCAAAATGATGGCACAAAGTGCCAGTTTTGTGAACTCAGTAAATACAGGGGGGGGGGGAATTGTGGAGGACCCAGTGTTAAGTCAAACCTGATGTGAGCATTTCCACTCATCCACCACCAGACCATCATCTCGCTATATGTTCTCTAGACTCTTGCTGTGGGATACTCTGGGGGGAGGGGTGTGTTTAGTCAATTAAGATCACTTTTGTAAAAAAAAAAAAGTATTTCAAGGTAGCCTGTCCAGGGGGCATTCTGTTCTGGATAGATTCTTCCTCTACTACTTAATGCCAAAACTTGTCTTCTTTTGTACCCATGATGTAGCCCGAACTCGGAAGTATTAGGAGCCATAGACATGATAGTGGCTACCAATCTGGTAACCATATGACAAACCTTCATGCCTTACAGTGTGAAAAAAAATCAGTTATCTGGAAACAATAACAAAGGAAGTTGGTTTCTAAGAGCATTAACTTTGGTCTCTGTTGCTGCCCATCATGGTTGCTGGTGTTTTGATTAGCTTTCCTTTACTATCTTTCTACTAAAAGATTTTTGGAGCGATGTGTGTTCTGAAAGGCATTTGTTTGTTGCATCAGTATTTGGGGAGGGAGGGGGCCATTGCAATCATCTTTGGTTTTGAACACTGTTAATGTGCAAACCAGCATCCCACTTAAGTGTAGTATACTTCAAATTAATATATTTAAAAATGCTTTATTCTCTTCTTAAATAAAAAAGAAACGCCAGTATTCTGACCACTAAACTTGTCCATGTGTATTTCTTTGCATTCTATAAACAAGCTTGCTGTTTTCAATTCACAACATGATTTAGGTCAGGAAAATGCTTTGGGCATGATAGAAAGTGGAGGAAAGACACCAGAATGCATGTCTTTACTGCGACTGCTACTTTATTACATAATAAACATTCCCTGCATCTCTAGGACAAGGACTCACCGCATTAATAAAAAGCACCTCTTTACAGATGTAGACATTGACCACTCCAGTGGGTTGCAAATATTTTTGATGTCCATCCTTGCAAATGCCAGTTTTGATTCTTGAACAGGTTCCAAAGCAATTACTCATGCAAATGACAAAATATTAACACTTGACTTAACAAAAGAACAGCTGCAGCATATTGTCAATTCATTCAGCAAACTGCTGAATGCATCATTTCTTTGTCCAAAAATAACATTGGCTTTATTATGTACACACACTGTTGTGTCTCAATCTAGCAAGCTGTTCTTTCTACTAAGAAATAAAAAATGGATCTATTTCTGTAGTGTATTTGCATCTTAATGCTTTGCATCATATTACCGCTCCATTGGATCCTCAACGTAGAAATAAAAACTTGCAATCAGTTGGAATAACATTCCACCTGTTATGGGTCAGAATTCATTTGAATTTACAGTTAGATTCTAAACAGAGTTACAGCCCGTTGGTTTCGATGGACCCTTTTGTTTAGGATTACACCATAAATTGATAACTAGATTGATGTGATAGCTCAATTTCTTTTGAGAGTCCTTGGCATGTATGTTATTGGTGCAGAGGGCTCCACCCTCCTGCACCCTACAGGTCCCAAATGTAGCCACTTCTACACCCCACCCAAGTAGCACAGATGATCCAGTCACAGGAAAAGTACAGCCCTTTTCACCCTGGTGATGCTTTTGATGTAACTGGCTTGCAACAGGCACTTTGGAACAAGTTTGCTGTTTAACAATCTGATAATTCCAAAACTGCCACCAAATTCCAAGTTTCTCTAGAATTCAGCAAGAACACATGAAGCTGCTGTGGACCATTGGTTCATCAGAAGGAACCCTAACTGGGATTGAATTGGCACCATAACAGGCATCTTAGATGGGAAAAATTGTACTTTTGGAAAACTAACACCTTTTCCTAGAAACCCCACAATGATAACGTTTCATAATGCTGGATAGTAACAGGCACTGCGGGAGGATTTGTTCCCTCTTCTTTCAGTGCCTTGCAGCTTCACAGACTGCAGGTAAATCTCCTTGAGGCCTTTTCACCACCAAGCTGGTATTGCTCAGTTCGAAGATTAGAAGGAACCATGCGTATTCTTTACAGGATGTCAGAATGCAAAGATTTAAAACATTGGCATACATTCTCCTTAAACAGTCTTTGGATACAAGAGGGGAAAAACTAAACTAAAGTCTCGGGCCAAACTCCAGGACACTGTTAAACAGGACTACCCGCCCTGAGCCTGGCCTTGGGAGGGAGGGGTATAAATTGAAAATAATAAATAGAGTCAAATGCATATGGTTCAAAGGGCCAAAGTTTTCACACAGCAAATGCGCGGGAAGTCCACCCACTGTCTTGCAGCAAAAAAACAAGCAAACAAAAAACATAGTTTTTGATGGGGATGGAGTCATAAGACCAGATACCTTTAAAAATATGTCTCACAATCCAGTCTCAATGTGCTACTTTTTCACTTATTGGTTGCAAGATTCCTTCTACTAGCCCCAGTGACACCGTCAACTGCTAGGTCTCCCATCCCACCTGTCCCTTGCTACCATTTAAACTTGTGCTGATCTCTCAAGTCCTCTTGCATACCCAACCAAAAACTTCCATGTTATTCAAATCTCCCACTGAAAAATGGCCATCACAATGTATTCCAAAGCCTTTCCTTTTGGCTGCAAATGCTGATCAATTGAGATTACACTGTCCAATCTATGCCACTCGTTTCAATGGAACAGGAGAGGACACACTGATGTTGATGCATGCAGCAGTTTTGGGTAGGTCATCCCTTTTACCACAAGGGTATTGGCATCCTAGTCTTGAAGATTTGGGTTGTGTGTAATATGACTACAAGCTATACTGTGTGTACCATTAAGGAGTTGATAGGGCCTTGTCTTGAAAGCCATGCTCTAAACAGTATCACTAAACTAGGGATGGACAAACCACACCTACCAGTTTATTTTTGGTGAGTTCCTACTTAGAGGGTTATTATGACATCTAAGAGGATTTGAGAAGTCATGCTCTTGCATTTGCAAAGGAGGTTAGATGGGAAGCTGCAAGCTGCGAGTGCTTGAACAACTTGACGATTGATTACATATATGGTATGTGGACCATGTAATCACTCAATAAAACACTCAGAACAGTTTCTCAATACCAGTAGAAATGGAAAGAACACACTTGGCTGTCTTAAAGGAGATAACTACCATCTTCAAAATTCAATTTGAGTCTTCTTTCACATGTCTGTTCCACCTCAACATCCTTTATAAACATCAGAACATGAATTATTGCACAGATGTACAGACTAATGAAAAGGAAATTGTTAGATTTTGTAGTACTGTGTTGGCATTAAAGAAACTCTTTGGCTGAATTAAACAGCCCATGAACTACTAAATCACAGTAATGTGCAGTGAGTGAATGCACCCTCAAATGCACCTTTAAAGGAAGGTCAGAAGTTAAGCAGATGATGAGAGCGAACACATCTTGGTCGTCTGGGCATGTAGTGGGGGGTCACCGGGGGTGTGGGGGAAGGGTAGTTGTAAATTTCCTGCATTCTGCAGAGGGTTGGACTAGAATACCCTGGTGGTCTTCCAACTCTGATTCTAAGTTTATTTGTTGTTCCAGGTTCAATATGCATATCCTATATTCCCCAGCCAATAATCAACCAGTGATTTGGTTAAAAATGTTATTTAAAAGTAATATGTTAAATGATTAAATAAAAATGTATCTATTGCACTGGCATGGATTTATTTATTTATTATTTAAATGTCTATCCTGCCCTCCCCAGCCAAGGTCGAGCTCAGAGTGGGTAACAACAATAAAATTATAAATAAAAACATAATACATATACATTAAAAACAACATCATTAAAATAAGATCAA
Source organism: Euleptes europaea (assembly GCF_029931775.1). Taxonomy (NCBI): domain Eukaryota; kingdom Metazoa; phylum Chordata; class Lepidosauria; order Squamata; family Sphaerodactylidae; genus Euleptes; species Euleptes europaea. Next base: position 128,659,115 of record NC_079312.1, on the reverse strand, counting down.
ACAATCTTAACCTACAACAGTAAAACAATAGATTAGGAACATAATAACTGCTGAGCACTTGGCAGTCAGACAGAGCCCCCCCCACCCCGCAATGCATAATCAGGCAGAGCCAAAAGGGAAGCCAGCAGATGACCCCCACGGCTGCCCTCGATATAGGCTTGGTGGAGAAGCTCCCTCTTACAGGCCCTGCGGAACTCTTTAATGTCCCGCAGGACCCTGATGCTATTGGTTCTATCACCTACAGGTCAGTTGTAATACAGAGAGATCTCCTGCCGCTGCCGCCACCTGGAGGTTGGCGACCCTGTTAATAAAGACCAACGTGAGAACTCTGTGTCAGCATGAACTATTTTGCAGGGGTAGAAAAGAGCAAGAGTCCAGGAGCACCTTAAAGACTAACACAAATATTTTCTGGCAGGGTAGGAGCTTTTGCGAGCCACAGCTCACTTCTTCGGATACCAGTATCTGAAGAAGTGAGCTGTGGCTCACGGAAGCTCATACCAGTATCTGAAGAAGTGAGCTGTGGCTCACGGAAGCTCATACCAGTATCTGAAGAAGTGAGCTGTGGCTCACGAAAGCTCACACCCTGCCAGAAAATATTTGTGTCAGTCTTTAAGGTGCTCCTGGACTCTTGCCCTTTTCTACTACTGCAGACAGACTAACCCACCGTGAATTATTTTGCAGGGGTTTGAAAGAAACCCCTGGAAGCGCTGAACACTGGAGAACATAGGCATTGCGTGTCTGTCTCCTGAAGAAGCAGAAGATAACCAGTCAAATCATACCTCCGCATCCTATACAATCATAACCCAGGTCTCAGGGGTTAAATCCCCACCTCTGTACTAAACTCCGGTGGGGGAAGAGACCCCGGAGAGCCTCAGATGAGCAAGACAGGTTTGTCCTAATACACCCCATCCGAGCAGAAGTGGACCCAATCCCGATGAAGCCGCCCTGCACGTGATACTGCCTTACCCGGCAAGAACGAGGGTGCCATTGTGGTTGCCGTAGCAACCAGGCTGACGTCGGCAGCCGTGCCTGGTGGAATGCGGCGCCTGCAGGCATCAGGAAGCCTGGGCAAAGGCGCCTTAGTTTAGAGCAGCAGCTGAGGGAGGGGGCTGAACTGAGGGTTTTGGACATCTAAACGGGAAAAAAAATCTGAATTTAAAAATTCTCAAGAATCATCCCAGTCTGCCTAGGGTTGCCAAGCTCCAGGTGGTGGCTGGAGATCTCCTGCTATTATAACTGGGCATCTATTATAAATGGACATAAGTCTGACATCAGAAACCACAATATTCAAAAACCAGTGGGAGAACGTTTCAACCTTCCAGGACATTCTGTTGCAGATTTAAGAGTAGCAGTTCTCTTACAAAGGAATTTCAAAGGGAGATTGGAAAGAGAAACTGCTGAATTACAGTTGATATTCAAATTAAAGACAATGCATTTACCTGGGCTGAATAAAGCCCTTGCATTCAGGGCTCATGACCAATGCTGATTTTTCCACACCCATCTCTCCCCTGGACATCACAGACTCTTCTGCAGACCACACTTCATCCCATCACGCCTGCTATTCACATTTACATACTGTTAACATTTACATACTAATGCTTGTCTGAATTCACTCTCCTCTACTTAAAGACAGATGGATTCACATTCTAGCTGTATCTGAAGAAGTGAGCTGTGGCTCACGAAAGCTCATACCCTACCAGAAAACATTTGTGTTAGTCTTTAAGGCAGGGGTGGGGAACCTTTTTTCCACCAAGGGCCATTTGGATATTTATAACATCATTCGCGGGCCATACAAAATTATCAACTTATAAATTAGCTGACCAAGCCCCAAGCAGACAGCTGCCCCAGATGACCCCCCCCCCCCAGTACGGGCAAGCAGGCAGGCATCCAACTGGAGGCGCACTCGCCCACCTGAGGGCACAGGATGGTCTATTGCACCAGTCGGGCATAGATGTCCAGCCACACACTGGAGTTGCTCCTGCTCCACATGGTCGGGGCCGGATTCTACAGCTGGCTCCTTCTACCTCTGCCTGCAGGGGTGAAATGAGGACACACTGGCTAAGAACTCCCCCCCCCACACACATTCTGGCCCTGCCCCCTTTAACCCCTCCATTGTCGCCACTTCCACCACCAGCCCTCTTGTAGTACAGAGGGAATATGTTTCTCCGTAGCCTAGGTGGGAAAGGGTTAACACAGTTTCTTGGGCGGCCCTAGCAGCTCCATAGCTAACGACTCTTCTGCAAGGGGGGGGGAAGAGTTCCTTTTCTCAGCAAAACAAACCACAAGCCTTAAATAGAGGATATTCCTATCCGTGGGAGGGGGCGGATCGCCAGTCTTAGATCCTTCTGAGCAAGAGATCTGCCCGGACCCACGAAGGGCCAGACCAAATGGTTTCGCGGGCCTTAAACGGCCCCTGGCCCTGACGTCCCCCATCCCTGCTTCAAGGTGCTCCTGGCCTCTTGCCCTTGTCTACTACTGCAGACAGACTAACACGGCGACCCAGTGCGAACGATCTCCAGGTGACAGAGACCAGTCCGCCCGGAGAAAACGGCCGCTCTGGCAATTGGGACTCGATGGCACTGAAGCCCCGCCCCCGAAAAAACCTCCGGGTCTTTCCCACCCCGGAGCCCTCAGTCGGCCCAAAATCGCGCGAGGGGGCTTCTGAATCTCTTCCACGGGGGACGCTTCTCATCCTAGGAAGCTTAAACCGGAAAGCGGTATTTGGCCCGGAACGCCGGGGACTCGGGCGCGGTTCCGCAGCCGGAGGCCTTTCGAAAGCGCAACCGGCTCCCCCCCCCCCCAAGATGTGGGCGCGCGCCTTGCGCTGCTTGTGGGGAAGGCGGGTCCCGCCCATGCTGGCCTGGGGAGCGGGCCGGAGCGTCCTGCGCCGAGCCTTCGCCCTCCCTGCTCCCACTTCGGATTTCCGGAGCGAGTACAGCCTCGACAAACTCTACCCGCCGCAAGCAACAGGCAGCGGCCACGACGACGCGGTAGCTGAAGATTGGGGGCGCGGGGGGGGGGGAAGGGATGGAGGGAAGAGTCCGCGTGGCCGACGAGGTGGGGAGGGTGGAGCTTGCGGGAATGGGGGGGGGGGTTGTTGCAAATAGATGCAGTGGCGCCCAACCTTTTTTCATTTGCGCACCCCCTTGACAGCTCATTTCTATGAATTGTACCCTTCACATTGCTGAAATGCTTGTAATTAATATAGTTGCTGTTATTTCAAATGTATGTTTCCGGCATTATTCAATTTTTTTCCCCACGTACGCCTAAATGCCCTGGTTTGTACCTCTGGGGGTACACGTACCCCAGGTTGGGAATCACTGAGATAGAGGGATGGAGTAGTATCGCAGTAGAGAGATATTTGGGGATTTAAATCAAGGTTGATAGCGACAGCTTCTCTTTTGTATGGGGGTTGTTGGAAGATCTTGAACAGCTTTGGGAATTGGTTCTTGTAGGTTATCCGGGCTGTGTAACCGTGGTCTTGGAATTTTCTTTCCTGACGTTTCGCCAGCAGCTGTGGCCGGCATCTTCAGAGGATTAACACTGAAGGACAGTGTCTCTCAGTGTTACTCCTCTGAAGATGCCTGCCACAGTTGCTGGCGAAACGTCAGGAAAGAAAATTCCAAGACCACGGTTACACAGCCCGGATAACCTACAAGAACCAATGAACTCTGACCGTGAAAGCCTTCGACAAAGTTTTGGGAATATTGTCGAAGGCTTTCACGGTCAGAGTTCATTGGTTCTCGTAGGTTATCCGGGCTGTGTAACCGTGGTCTTGGTATTTTCTTTCCTGACGTTTCGCCAGCAGCTGTGGCAGGCATCTTCAGAGGAGTAACACTGAAGGACAGTTTTGGGAATGCTTTGCCAATGCATTTTGGCTGCCTTTGATTGCTCTCGATGACCTGAAAGTTATGTAGGATTTGGTAGACCTATTATGCTGTTTCTGCTAGCTGAAATAACTTGGAAGAATCCCAGATTTATGAACGGCTATGTAGATTTGTGTGGACCTCTAATTTAGAGGAAATGAAATCATTGCATTATTTTTCCTATCTTGTGCTGTATTTTAAAAATCCAAGATAAAGCGTTAACTACTTTTCACTGTCTCTAACATCCAACCTATAAATACTCTTAAATAAAAAACGCTAATACCATTCCTCAATGCATAATTTAACATTGTGCTCATATACTTTTATAAAGTTCCATTAAATCTGATAATACTTCTTAAATGACTATGAGCCTTCCTGCGTGCTTACATTTTTAAAAATTCCATTGTTTTCTCAAGCTTATGTTTATAGACACTATTGCATAATTTTTGTAATAGTATCGGGTAGTTTTGCCTAACCTCATGTGTCTCTGTTTTACAGGATTCAACAAAAAAGAGTGTTCCTGATATTCCTGTAGGTGAGTTCAGAACATGAGAGAGAGACTTCCCTTTTTCTAAAACAAGCCCATTTTGCTTTCTTGTAAATCACCTAAGCTATTTAATGGAAGATTCGGTTACTGTTACACAAACTGTATATAATAAATTCTAAAACCATCAGCAATATCAGTTTGTATTATATGACCTACAGTGCACTCCTAAGGAGAGTTGCTCCAGTCTAAGCCCATTGAAATGAATGGGCTTAGACTGGAGTAACTCTCCTTAGGAATTCACTGTTAGAGCCACTGGTAACTCATGGGTTTAGAGCCACTGGAGCATTTCCTTGGGTGGAACAATTTCTGCTTGCAGAACATGACTTTTTCACATACACACACCCTGCAGCCCACAAAGGGGACAAACCTCAGAAAGAGTATTTTAGGGAACATTTGGGGCTGTACCAGGAGTGGAGAAATGAGAAAGTCATGTTCTGGGAGCAGAAATTGTTCCATCTGCAGAAATGCTCTGGTTGATTAAAGCCTCTATGTTACCAGTAAAAACGTATAATGAGTAGGTTCAGTTTACAAATAAAAATGTTGGTATAATTTGCCACCTTAACTTTTCATCTGCCAAGATTTAGCTGCTTAAATAAACATGTTATTTTTTGTAAATACTCAAGTATTGTGCTGCATATTATTTCGTTAATTAAGTTTCACAGATGGCCAAACTGTCAGTGTTTCTACTGCTACCAGACAGAGTCCCTCCCCAACCTAATCTTATAAAAACTGAAATTTCATTTCCTGTCTCTTGTTACAAGACATACTTAAGGTTCCTTGCTAGTTATTGAGGGGGCAAATTGCTCCATATCATATCCCCTTGATATTTGCAATTTGATATGTATTCTGCCTTAACTCTGCGCTGAAATATGTTTTCTTTGGAATCTAACTAGCACGTTGACTTGATATTTTGACAAAATGGGCAAGGGGGTGTACTAAAAGCAATTGGCCCTTCTCCACTCACACAGAATGCCTACCACGATCACCAGCCTCGCTCCCATAGGCTCTGTTACACATAGGTATCATACATCGCTACCCTTCTTGTCTCTTTTAATATCTCTAGAGAGCCATGACTATTTCACCTCTCAGGTCCTCTCTCACACTCCCAGAGACATCAGCAGACAGGGTACCCAAGCCCCCTTTTCTAAGGCCATCACTCACTGAATTATTGGTGTTGGGGACTCATACACTGTTTCATTCACACACTGCCACCATTTATTCATATCCTGTAACATATATAGACAGATCTTCACTGGTGTGTGTGTTTCTTTCCCAGAGGCACACAGCCCACAGGGTTAAATAAATAAGGAGTTAACTTTTATTTATGGTTTTAACATAACACTAAAGAAAGTAGAGGCTACAACATTTTGCTTCCAGTGAATTTATGAACTGTTCCCCTATTCCAGCATCTTGGATCTTGTGTTACAAATTGACTCTTTTTAGTCAGCTAGCTTGAAGCTGATTTTTGCCTCATCTTCACTCAATCAGACCTCTTATTTTCTCCTCTAACTCCCAACTGCTTTCTTAACTGCTCTCCAACATTCCATCAGTTCTCATTGGTCGCTTTTAGGGAGAGGCAGAACCCAACCTGTCTGTCACACCTGTGCATTCTATTTGGGGCTGAAAATAAATATCTTAAATCTGGTTTGGGTTGTAGATTGGCCTGGAAGTGTTACAATCACAGTATTTTAAAAAGTCAGCATGCATATATTCAGTTTGACTTCAAGTGTTCAGCGGCTGCAAGGCATAAATAAGAGGATTATGATACATGTAGAAATGTAGGACTACCTCTACAGGACAAGGAGAATGTTCCCTCAAAGGATTGTGTCCATGGGGTTCACTATCTTGCTTCAAGATGACTTCTCATTTCCATTCCTAACTTTGCTGATACCTATATTACTATAAAAGTATGTCCTCTTCCTTTTCTTCCTCTTTACATGCAAGCAAACATGAACAAATTTTGACAATTACTTTTGCTAATCAGTTATTTCTCTTTTTTTTTCTTTTTCTTTTAGATCGCTTATCTGTATCTTATTGCCGAAGTAGTGGCCCAGGAGGCCAAAATGTTAACAAAGGTACAAAAATTAACAAAAAAGATAGGTAAAAGAGTCAGTGCCAAACTGTGTGTCTGAAACTGCCGTTTAATCCATACTGACATGAAAGTAAGACCCATGAATATATTGGTACTTCTGAATAAAAATTCATAGTATTGGGAGGCAGTTAGTGGAAGCATTTGTTGTGTCCTTGTTAAACTGACTATTGAAGAGTTTATTTTTAACATAATTGGTCCCTTAAAATAGCATGAAGTTTTGTTTCTTCCCTATCTAGACTTGGTGAACTTTTGTTTGTTCATTCTACTGTATGTAAAGTCTAACTTAATCCTGTTTACGTCAGACTTGATAAACCTGAGTACTAGAGATCAACAACATATGAATTTCTGAATCATTACAGAAACAACTGGATGGTTGTCAGATGAGCAGGATTGTCAGATGAGCAGGATGGTTGTTAGATGAGCAGGGGTGGCCTGCCTGCTGGGCAGCCCTAGACTGTTGCTTGGGGCACCAGGGATGCCCCTGGTCCCATTGCTGCCATCCTGGTATGTTTGCCTGCTTAGGCAATGGAAGAAAGTGAGGGGGAGAATTGTGGAAACCCCTCTAAGAACTCTGAAGTCTCTGTGGTTTTTACCACAGATTTGGGGGATTTCTAGAGTGTCACCCAGAAGTGGCATCACTTCTGGATTTTGCTGCAGTTCCTCCCCACTTCAGCAAACAAGTGAGCCCTGAGCCATCTGGCCTGCCAGTGACTTGGGCTGGCCTGCCTAGGACTCAGAAATTGGCTGGCCCAGAATGTTAAGCTGCCATTGAAGACAACCCACAAACTGCAGCTGGTTCAGGATGCAGCAGCCCAGTTATTGGCTAAGTGATGAGAATATATCTTGCTTATATTAAAGCAGCTACATGGACTGCTGGTTTGTTTCCATGGCCAGTTCACAGTACTGGTTATCATCTTTAAAGCCCTTTACAGCCTAGATCCCTTGTGTCTAAATGTCAGTCACCTTCAATATATCCCTATGTAAGCTAAGCAGGGTCAGCCCTGGTTAGTATTTGGATGGGAGACCACCAAGGAATACCAGGGTTGCTGTTCAGAGGAAGGCACTGGCAAACCACCTCTGTTAGTCTCTTGCCATGAAAACCCCAAAAAGGGATCGCCATAAGTCGGCTGCGACTTGACGGCACTTCACACACACACACCAACTATAGTTCTCAGGCTGCCACCTACTGGCTGTTCCCAGAGTCCATGCCTCTTCCATTGTTAACTGCCTCTTTGTGAGACTAGCTTCCTGAGAAGGTGAAGGGAACACTCGAAATTTTCAGGAGGCACTGCAAGGCCTTTTTTTGCCAGTACTTTTAATGGGGTATAAATTGCAGGCATGTATCAGGGGAGGTGTCTGTCCGTGGTTTCATTTTTTGAGCTTTGAATTGTAATTTTTTAATTGTGACTTGTAAGCTGCCTTGAGCCACAAGGAAAGGCAAGATATAAACATTTTAATAAATGCATTCATTAATATTCTTTTTTTCCATCGTGGATCCAAACGAAGCATATACAAGTACTGAAGTGGTCTCCCATCCGGGCACTGATTCTGTCCGGCTTAGTTGACTTGCAATGTCATGTGCCTTCCAGTCATATCCTGGGACTTACTTTTAACATTGCCAACAGCCTGGAGAAAAAAAATGTCATGCCCCTTTAATAGATCTGTAATGACTGTTGTTCACCAGGTGGTGTTATTTGTCTCCATGACATGAAGTTTTACCTGCCTGTTTCCATATGTTAAGTCCCTGTTAAAGGTTTCTCCAGGTTGTTGGCAACCTTACTTACTTCAGAGTAACAGTACATAGGATTAGGACTGTTGCGGTATGGAGTTGTTACACATTTTTACCGTGGCAGAACTTTCTTTCTGAAAATACCCTAGATTACAAAAACATGGTGCTTGTTAATCAGATCAGCTTGTGGTAGATAACAACGTCATTAGTGAACATGTAGATCTGAACTATAACTTTGGGTAAGATCTATAACTTCTAAAATCTGTTTTGGGGAGTAATTTATTTTGATTTTTGTTTTTCATTCACAGTGAATACAAAAGCAGAGGTCCGATTCCATTTGGCATCTGCAGACTGGATTGCAGAAGATGTGCGACAGAAAATGGCAGTTATGGTAGATTTCAGTGTTCATCTTTCCCTTTTATTGATTGATTATATTTGTATCCCATCTTTCTTCCCTAATGGAGCTCAAGGCAGTTTACATAGGATCTCCAGATCTCCCATCCAGGCACTGACCAGACCCAGAACTGCTTAATTTCATCAACTTTGCTGTATTATGTGCTCTTTAACTGTGGCATATATTTTTACAGTGGCTTCACACACCATTCTACCCATCAAGTTATTGTGGTTTTAGTGTACTAGTTTTCTGTAGCACACAAGCCAATAAACCACCTTCACATCTCAGTTAAAGTGTGTGGTAGGGTATACTTTTAAAAAATCAATCAGCCAACCATTTCCTTGTGAATTCTGCAGGTTGAATTCCTGCAGAAAGGAAAGCCAGTATTAATGGCTAAGTTTGCAGCTAGAATATTTATTATTTCTATAGAAGTTAACATTTAAAATGTAGAGGAAGCAGTTGAATTGTTGGCCATCGCAACTCTGTTCTGTCTATTTCTTTCAAAAACGCACATTTTCAGAGTTGATCATGATATGGAATGTTCCATAGGAAAATATGGTGTGTGTTTTTCCTCAGCACAAGAATAAGATCAGCAAGTCTGGAGAGTTGATCATTACCTCTGAAGTGAGTCGCTATCAGATGAAGAATTTGGCAGATTGCTTGCAAAAAATCAGAGACCTGATTTCTGAAGCCACTGAGAAGCCTCACGCTCCAACCAAAATGAATGCGCAGATGATCAGAAACAGGTATAAGAGTCCACAGTTTGCTTAATACTTCAACCATCTGTTTGCATCAGCAGCTGCCTACTAATATACACACAATATGCTAAGAGTTACTTACACAGAGCTGGGTGGAATCTCCTGAGTCAAAAGCTAGCCAAGCACAGAAGTCTCTGGTCTCCAGCATGCATCACAAAATCATATTTCCTAATTAGGGCAAGGAAGGCCATTAATGAGTCCAAATTTAGTACTTTACAACAAAGTAAACATCCCATTTTGTCTTAATTCCAGTGTCGGGAAACTCCCCCTGATTTAGCAAAGCATACAATGGAACCAATTTCAAAACCTTTTTTTAATCCACTGATGAGACTAAGCGGAGGCTATCAACTCCCGACAGAGCTAAACCTAGGGATTCTTTCAAATGACTACTACAAGAAATAGCATATGTGGTTTGTAATATATATATCATGCTACTTTTAAAACTGAACCCTTTTCTTGACCCCAGCTGTCCCCTTAGGCCCTCTTAGCCCCTTTTTCAACAAAGACAGGAAACGTGCAGTCTGTCAAAATACAGTACAGTGGCTAAACATATGAACTAGGCATGAACTTTTGTGGCCTTAGGCAAATTGCTGTTTCTCAGCCCCCATTTGCAATCTGGGATTGACAATACAAGCCTACCGTAGAATTAAACTACTGACAACTTTTTTCTGCACTTTGGTAAAAGGAACTCATCTGAGAGCATTGATCACCTCCATCCATTGAAATGAATGAACAGAGCTTTCTGTGCATTGTACTTCATGTAGACCTCTGGATTGGCATTGGCATGCATATTTAGTTTCTTTAAAAAGATTTTTCTGCATGTCACTCTCCTGTAAAACTTAGTAAGTATCCTATTTGAAAGGGGTAGCCATGTTAGTCTGTTTTAGCAAAGTAAAACAAAAATCCAGTGGAACCTTAAAAAACGTTAAAAATGCACAATATGAACTTTTGTGTCCCAGCCCACTTCTTCAGAAAGAGATATAAAGGAAAATCATGCTGGAAATTCTTATGGGGAAGATTATTGGGGGTGGGGGACACCAAGGCAGAGAGGCTTGGTGAAAATTCTAGCATGAAATTTTAGCATAAATTCTCAATATAAGGGTAAACGGGAGGGGTAAAGGTAGAAAGGTTAGATACAAATCCTGTCATAAATCAATAAAATTAGCAGTTGAAATAGGATAAATAGTTTATCCTTTTGAACCTCTGACCTCACTCATCCATACATTATGAGTAACTGCTAATTCTATGGATTTATGGTGGGATTTGTATCTAACCTTTCTACTTTTGCTCCATCCTTACATGTATCTTACACTAAGAATTTACACTTCAAAGATTCATGGCAGAATTCACACCAAGCCTTTCAGTCTCCCCACTCCCCCACCCAGGATAACCTTCCCCATAAGAGGAATTCCCAGTATTATTTTCCTTCACATATCTATCTGAAGAAGTGAGCTGTGACTCATGAAAACTGATACTGAAATAAATGCTGTTAATCTTTAAATTACCACTGGACTTTTGTTTACATTATTTTAGAGACCACAGCTGTTCTAGCTTCTGCAAAGCAGGTGCATAATATTTTGTTTCTTTGAAATGTTAGTCTTATGACCTAGCTCCTTTTAATACAATAGTTTGAAAACGTTAACAAAATGATTCTGGATTAAGTGTGTTGTTGCCTCTTTCTCTGGTCCTAGGGTAGAAAATATGAACCGTGAACGTCTCCGACAAAAAAAAATCCACTCTACTTTAAAGCAGAGCAGGCGTGTGGACTTTGACTGAATGGATTTGGAAAAGAGATGCCGGCTCACTTTCCTCTGTTTCTTGAAGAAAGCAAACTACTTTCTTTAAGTAAAATATGTGGCATATCTGCTTTTTGTTTTTAATGTAATGGACGCGTGTCTTCAATAAAATTTAAAATATTGTTCTTGGAATATGAAGAGGCAAGCTGAAATCCACCACTGTAACACAACATCTCTGGCAGTGATTAAGTTTCACTTAACTTAGGTATTCTTAGGCTTCTGTTCTGCACAGTGCATTTTTACTCTTCCTTTTGAGCTTGTTCTCTCTTTTCTGATCTTAATTTCTTTTGCGGGATTTTGTGTATTTGTCTCCATAAGCAAAAGTTACATTCTTCCTTAAGGTGATAACCAGTTTTTGTCTGGAGAGAGATGTTTGCTCTCATAGGACTTGCTGAAATTGACTCCTGTGATCTTTATACATTCTTTCTGCACATGTTCTCAGTGACAACTGAGCCTCACACACTGCTCCATGTATGCAGGAGGAGATAATGACTTCTTAATACATGAATACAAAGGGAAATAGCCCCTTAGTGTAGTGACCTTTTCCACTGTGTATGTGCCATGTTGGAAAAAGAAATATGAAAACCCTGAAAGGGTAATTATCTAGCTATTTAGGTTAGTTGCCCAAACAAGCAGGCAATTAAGAATTATACATTTCAAAGTACATGGGGAACACTTCCAAATAAGAGGACTAGTTCTGGCGTTTATTGGCAGATAGAGGGTGGCAGGCCTCCAGGAACTTCAGTGCATGGTTGGTTTTTGTACTCTGTAAGCAGCATTGACCTGCAGGAAAAACAACAGGGCTGATCCTTGCATAATTTCCCATCTTGAGGCCAGACTTTTTAAATTCACTTTTTAAAATGTACAGGTCTAGTCCTTACAGTTGTGACAATATACTTGAAAGGTTTCATTAAGGCTTTAAAAAAGTATGTATAGCCTCAAGGTAGATTACAGAATAGCGAAAGGAAAAAATGTAATCAAACAGTATAAGACATCTAGAGCTAGGAATACAAAATTCTATGACAATGTGAGAATAGTAGACTGTATAGCCGCCTGATCACTTTGGTCACTTTCTTCTGCACCTTTTCAAGCTCTACAATATCCTTTTTCAGGTACGGTGACTACAAGATTCTAACTGGTCTCACCATAGATTTGTATAAGAGCAGTATGATAGCAGCAGTTTTATTCTCTATTCCTGTTCTAATTACGGCCAGCATGGAATTGGCCTTTTTCACAGAAGCTGTACACTGGGTGGACCCAAATGTCCCATTCTTAGTCTGTTGCTGCCAGGTCAGATCCCATCTATGTATATGTGAAGCTGGAATTATTTGCCCTGCTTTACAGTTGTTCACATTGAATCTCATTTGCCATTTTAATTCAATTCCCCTAGTTTGAAGAGATCCTTTTGGAATTCTTTGCAGTCCCTTTTTGTCTTGTTTATGTAAAGTGGTGATTTATGGCAACTCAGTAGGGTTTTCAAGGTAAGAGGCTAACAGAAGTGGTTTGCTATTACCTTCCTCTGCATAGCAACCCTGTTATTCTTTGGTGGCCTCCCATCCAAATACTAACCAGGTCTGACTCTGCTTAGCTTCTGAGATCTGATGAAAATCAGGCTAGTCTGTGCTATCCACCCTAAATAATTTGGTGAAATCTGCAAACCTGGCCACCTCGCTACTCACCCTTAACTCTGGGTCATTTATGAACAAATTGAAAAGCATCCCTCCCAATACAGATCCTTCAGGCTCACCCCTGCTGTGATCCCACCATTGCAAGAACTGAAATAAAGATTCTTGTACAACAACAAAGCCTTTATTGGCATAATATAAAATGTACAAAAGCAAATACATAGAATCCATACAGTACAAGGATCGCCATAGTTTTTACAGTAAAATCAATTTAAGTGCATTAGTTAATTTAACAGTACTGGGCCAGCCTTATTTGGTACACAAGCGCTCACATTCTTGAATTGCAAACTGTACAAATCTTGCCACCGATTCAATTTTTATGGGGTCCTGGGTGGTCATAAGGAGAGACACCTTAATTTTGGCGGGTAACCATCCCCTGTCTACAAATAACGGGTCAATAAATTGAGAGCGGCCCCTAGAGTAAAATGGACAGTTGAGGACATGAGGAACTGATTCTATTACGCCCTCCCTGCAGGGAAAAGATTCTTGTAATGTTTTAAAGACTAAGATTTATTATGGCATAAACAGTTGTGGACTATAGGGCCCTTAGTGTGAGATAATTAGATTTTAAATGCATAATTTTACAAAAATAGGATATGGGATTTGTTGCAGAATGAATGAAATATGTATTATAAGCAATAACAGAGGCATAAATTATTCATTTCATTGGAGCCAACAACTTTAAGTAGTCCCCCCCCCCAATTTTTAAACATCTCAGGTGCTAAAGGTTGAGAACTTCCAAAACACCAAAAAACATTCCAGCTCTAGATCACACCTATGGAAAGACCTCTAAGCTTCCAATTCTGTTTGCACTATATAATCTTAGAAACGATTTCGGGGTGGGGAGGGGGTTGTGCATGCAAAAATGTAGAGATAGCAGATCAAACTGTGCGAACCAGTCAAGCAGATCTATAAACGATCTGCGTGTCGTTGACTACGTCGTTAAAAAAGAATGAACTTTTTTAACGCGGTTGTTGAGAATATCGCCTACTACGACGAGGAGGCCTTTGAGTCCTGGAATATGAACATTCCTGAATTTCTTTGCGTGGGAAAAGCACACTCCACCCCAGATGGGACTCGAACCCACAATCCCTGGCTTAGGAGGCCAGTGCCTTATCCATTAGGCCACTGGGGCACCTTCAACAATACGTCGCCACGTTATTACTTAACTCTGTAATAGCCGAACCAATTTTATTCTTTGCATCCATACGGGAAAGTATATATTTGTCTATCATAAAACTTTTTCTTTTATAACCGTACTCCACTTACCGAGCACTCAGCAATCGCTGTCTGTTATTAGCCCGCCTAGTTATTTCAAAGCGTTTCAGTATTTAGATAATCTAAATGGTTAAAAGAGAAGCGTCACGGCGCTTAAAACTACCTAGAAGGCTCAAGCGGTGTTAATAGGCTGCACTCTGCACATGTTCAGGGACAATTAAAGGCTGATTCAAAGATTATACGGGTAGTTTAATTGAAATCACGTAATATGCAGACAACGGTATAGAGAATCCATAGAGAATCAGTCCGTACAGAATTGCTAAAAGGAGGCGGGGCTGGAAACAAAGCATCATTTTCTAATTTGTAGATGTTAGCGAACTTTTAAAATAAACATGGGAGACAAATAAGAGATTCCCGATCACAGGCTTACCAGCTGCAGCAAGCGGAGGAGTAAGATGAGAGACGTGCAGGAACTACAAGGAAACACTTCCTTGTTGATAATTCACAGTGGGTGGCCGTGTTAGTCTGTCTGCAGTAGTAGAAAAGGGCAAGAGTCCAGGAGCACTTTAAAGACTAACACAAATATTTTCTGGCAGGGTGTAGGAGCTTTCGTGAGCCACAGCTCACTTCTTCAGTAGCTCCTACCCTACCAGAAAAATATCTTTGTTAGTCTTTAAGGTGCTACTGGACTCTGGCCCTGTTCTACTTCCTTAAGAGGTGAGGATCAGCATTCAAACAGCGCCGGTTTCAAGACCCACCTTTCAGGTCCTGCAATGCAAGGCCATTGTAATCTATTCTATACCTTCTGTTTACCAATGGTGCCCTGTTTCCATCAGTGACCGCGTGGCCTAATGGATAAGGCGTCTGACTTCGGATCAGAAGATTGAGGGTTCGAGTCCCTTCGTGGTCGATACGTTTTAGTGCTGCTAGTTAAATCTACTACACGCCCCTTCCCAAAAATATCCTGAAATCCAACGAGACCATTTGCAAAGGACAAAATGGTTGGTTGTGCCTCGGATAACGTTTGCACGTTCTCTTCGTGCGGAATACTTTTAACTCCGTTTTGTGCGGAGGAGCAGAAAGGGGGCGCGCGCAGATCTGAGCAGTCGTCCCCGAGGAAGGAGAAAGGACTGGCAGCCGTGCCCGGCTCTGCGCCTGTTCAACCCATCAAGATTAATTCCGGAGGGTGACACGGGTTAGTCTATATTGCAACCACAACAAAAGGAAGGAGTCCAGCGGCGCTTTGAAGGATTAAAACGTTTATTTTTTAATTCCCGTAGAGACAGAGGTGTCCATATTTGCGGTGAGATCGGGAACCGTCTTTCCTGCAGAAATGGGCGTGTTTTGCTCCATGGAGATTTCATATCAGCAGCGTTTCGTTTGTGCAGATGTCCTGCTTTCCTTGGAAACGTGAATGACGCAAAACTTCAGCAAAAAATAATGAACTTTGCTGTGATGGGCGGGGGGGGGGTGAAGCAATTTTAACATATGGAATGAATAAAAGGAGGGATTTGGGTGTGCAGCCCCAGTGGCCTAATGGATAAGGCACTGGCCTCCTAAGCCAGGGATTGTGGGTTCGAGTCCCATCTGGGGTGGAGAAACATGTATTTTGTTAAACATTTGGGTGGCTCAAAATATTGTCGAAGGAGACACATATTGTCGAAGGACAGTGGCTCAAAATATTGTCAAAGGGCAGAGACACTGTCCTTCAGTGTTACTCCTCTGAAGATGCCGGCCACAGCTGCTGGCGAAACGTCAGGAAAGAAAATTCCAAGACCACAGTCACACAGCCCGGATAACCTACAAGAACCAATTTGGGTGGCTTTTCAACTTTCTGTGCTGTTTGGTTTCACTTGTCCTGTGCAGTTTGGTTTCATTGGTCTGTGATCCTTGGTTTCACTGGAGCACCGCAATTACAAATGGGATGTTTCTTCTTTTTTCTCACAGAAGCTGAGAAAAAAAGCATGACACCTTGAATCTGTTATGTTTTATTATCTAACCAATACACTTAAAATGCACACCTCATGCTTTTACATTTTTATGCCCATATTACATAAAAGTAGGTTATGCACAAGCAGTGACCTGGATGGCCCAGGCTAGCCTGATCTCGTCAGATCTCAGAAGCTAAGCAGGGTCAGCCCTGGTTAGTATTGGGATGGGAGACCACCAAGGAAGACCAGGGTTGCTGTGCAGAGGAAGGTAACGGCAAACCACCTCTGTTAGTCTCTTGCCATGAAAACCCCAAAAGAGGTTGCCTTAAGTTGGCTGCGCCTTGATGGCACTTTACACACACGGAGATCATGCACAAAGTAATTCTGTGAAAGAAAAGGTGGCTAGCCTCTTGGATGATTAAGATGGTATCAATAGCGGCCAATACTTTTCAGTAAGCCCACAGACAAATCACAATTGCTTTCGATCATGAATCACATGAATCACAGGAGAACTCTTATATGTCCCGTGAGCCAGCTGAGGCAGCCACCCCCTCCCCAGTCCCTATCTGGGCTGCGAGGCATGGCCCGGCCAACCAAGGGCCATTTATGTCATATCCGGCCCTTGTAACAAATTAGTTCGACATCCGTGCTACAGAGGTTAGTGGCAAGGACTCCAACATCACACCTGCATCACGAGTCCCATAAAGTTCCTGGCTACAGGGCAGCCAATCCACTATACACATCAGATATCCAAAGAGAGAGAGAGAGAGATCCTGTACAACCGAGGGGCTTCAGCCAGCTCATAGTTCTCTGTTTCTCTTTCTGCCTCTGCCAGACTCAAGGATGCTCTTTCTTCCCACACTGACACACATTTATTTGCCCCTTCAGCTGGGGTAAGTCCCCTCTTTCAAGCACTGATGAGTGTGGTTCAACAGACCCTTCAAGGGATCATTTCCTGGTAATTGGTGTCCATTGAGAAACATCCACAGCCATTAAGAAACATCCAGTCATAAACACTGGTTTCTTCCACATGTGTCCCTTCAATCCAAGTGCATATCACATAGACACATTCACAACAACAAGATTTCAGACTCACAACAATACTCTTTTGCTTAGGTGAATCATACTTTTTCTCATTTGTTATGCGCGGAACAATTACTGTAATGACTTATTTCATATGGCAGCCAAGGATGGCAGTCCTTAAGCACGTGATGTGCAACCATCGAGGTCGCCAGTGATCAGATAAGAACTGCACTTACATTTATGCAGTCGTTTTGAATGAGGCATTGCCATTCCCAAATTACTCCCCCCCATCATTCTTCCATAATAAAGATTTCTTCTAATTGTGCCTCCTGCCAAACAAACAAACAAAAAGTTAAGATTTAATGACACTCAGGAAAAGAAGTTACAAGAAAGAACAAAAGGGAATGGCTGAATATCAGCTTACCAGATAGAAGAAATCTCTATTGGGAAGGAGTGATGGGAGAAAGTCACTCTCATGGCCATTATCCTATAACTTCATAAGATTCTGATGAATGACCAGAATGATGGAGCTCCTCTGACATTTAGCCTCCTTCTTGTTAGCAGATCCACACAAATACAACTGAACAAGCCAATATAAGAGCTCACTCATGCTGTCATACAGAGATGACGAAGAAGAAGAGTTGGTTTTTATATGCTGACTTTCTCTACCACTTCAGGAAGAATCAAACCAATTTACAGTCACTTTCCCTTCCCCTCCCCACAATAGACACCCTGTGAGGTGAGGTTGAGAGAGCTCTAAGAGAGCTGTGACTAGCCCAAGATCACCCAGCTAGCTTCATGTGGAGGAGTGGGGAACCCGGTTCTCCACGTTAGCATCCACTTCTCATGCGGAGGAGTGGGGGATCAAACCTGGTTCTCCAAATTAGACTCCACCCCTCCAAACCACCGCTCTTAATCACTACACCACAGCGGCTCTCTGAAGTGGTGGTGACTGGCAGCTGAAGAATGTTGTTGAAAGGAGGTCAGTGATGTTAATAGAAAGAAATACTGGTGGAGAACACCTTCGATTTATGAATTAGCAGCTCTAGTCAGAGGTAGGACCTCCACTAATAACCCGACCCAAGGAATGCTAAGGTTATAGTATCAGGATGTCTCATAGATCAAATGTAGGCTCAACTTCTGGTTTGGGGATTAGACTGCATAGCTTTCTTCTAGAGCAGTGGTTCCCAACCTTTTTTTGACCAGGGACCACTAGGACTTTTTTGTTCGGTGCAGGGACCTCAAGGTTCAAAATAAAAATTCTGAGAATTTGAAAATAAACTTTAATCATAACTGCTAGTTAAACATTAAACTTAGATTAATATTAGAATATATATTTTTATAATAGAAAACTTTTAATTGAAAATATTAATTTATTATGGGTTTATAACTTTGTTTTGCGGACCTTAATTTAGTTCTCACGGACCCCTGGGGGTCCATGGACCCCTGGTTGGGAACCAGTGTTCTAGAGATTAGATAGGGTTAATAGTCATTCCCTCTCTCCAAAGAATCTTCAGAACTGTAAATGTGTGTGACGGGGATGCTGGCAGGGATCCTCAGCAGAGAATTCTCAGCATCACCCAACTAACAGTCCCAGGATACTTGGGAGATCCTTAATGAAGTCGCATAAAACGGATATATGGGGGTAATACAGCTGTATTCTGCGGTGCATTTACGAAGCCCAGCCAATCACATTCGCAAAAGAGTGCAGTACCCACAACCAGTAACGATATCTATCAAAGAGGATTTGCAAAGTGCATTAAATGGAGCACTAATTGCCTGGAAAGCAAATGCATACTAAAGTATATAGTAGCTTTTTAATTATGATCAAGAGGAAGAGAAAGTAAAGGTTTTCTGAGTGTGACAGGCCAGCAGGCAGAAATGGAGGCATGCCAGAGCCAGTCGTTGGGTGGAATGCTTCGAAGTGAAAGATATTAATGAATCATCCTGCAACTGAGAGGGAATTCAGCTTAATATGAAAACGTTACGGCTCCTCTCCTCAGTAAGCTGGACAGCCCAGCAGTTTTGCATCCAACTCTAAATCTCCTTCTTAATCTTTCAAATAGCAGAAGAATGTGGAGAGCTGCTGCAATCATTTTTCTATCATTTTGTGTGTCAGGTAAGATAGATTAAGGCAACTTCTCTTCCTTTCGCTCAGCTGCCAAATCAAGAATGAGAGTCATGGTGGAATGAAGAACGGCAATTTCCCCACCCACTGGCTTTCAAAGCAATGGTGGACAGCAAAGCCGGTGAAGAAGAAATGCATTATGTGACTCTGTTTTTTTACAAAATGGGGTTGAATCTTGCTATTGTTCTCCTTCCCCTCAGAAGTCACCCCAGAGAAGATTTGTAGGTATTATGATGTGGCTGAGCACCTGAACATTTCTGCTAACAAAGGACTCTTCTTGTACACCGCACCCAAGAGGAATTGGAAAGAACCTTTGGAAGTTGGTCTGGACTTCACCCTGATTTCCATCCTTTCTGTAGTAAGAGAAAAAATGTTACTCTGGTGTTTGTAATGGGACTCCTATAAATATGAATCAGAGGACAACAAGAGGGCTAGATTGTCTGTGGTGGGGAGAACGCTGTTACATATGTGAGCTGTCAGGCTGCAGAAAGCTTACTTGTTCAGTAGCGGTACTTACAGCTCTGACAGTCTATCAGCGCCACTGAGGGGATTTGCTACCCAAAGGAGGGTAAATCCTTTTTGGAGGGCTCATCTGCTTTGTCCCCATTTAGTGCAGCATCTCTCTCTCTCTCTCTCTCTCAATATATTTGTATTTTCACTTCTTCTTTCAGAAAGAAAAATTGCAGGTGGTCACTTTCTATTTCTGGCTCATTGTGGTAAGGTGCACTTTTCTTTCCCCCTGTACATAGATCCATCCTCCAGGAGAATGCAAACTAGACTTCTCAAGCTAATCATTTACATCTTTTTCACCTCCACTAGATCTGGAAAAATGACTTTGTCTCCTGGAATCCCTCAGATTTCTGTAACATTTCGCAGATCACTCTTCCTGTGAACCTTTTCTGGATGCCTGACATCTACATAGATGAACGGTAAGGTGGCTTTCATTCCTCTTTCTCATTATTTTCAGACTCTGGGTCAGTTCGTGTGATTGCTTTGCCTGCTAAGACTATATCAAGTGAGTTCAAATCACCATTCTCATGTCCAGACGCTGGGAACCCTATGATCTTAGCCAACGGTTTAACAATACTGGGGCATGAGATTACTATAAATACGGAAAATGTTATCAGGACTATTGGAAGATCCTGTGAATTTTGCACCAAGGTTTTACTTTACTTTTGGTGTACTGGGCATATGCCTTGACCTACATCTAATCTAATTTGTTTAATGCAAAACATTCATAATTTTATCACAAAGTTAACTAAACATGTGAGATACTTGAATAGCTTAATTTTGTATATTGCTTAAAAAGGGTATTTTTAAGCTGCCTGGAGAAAGAAAAGTTGTTCTATGCGGCAGTTATTTAAAAACAATTAGAGCTAACTTGACCGAAATTTAATCTGAACATCAACTTTAAAAGATAGTTATAATTTTCTTTCTCTTCTATCCCAAACCTTTTCACAATAAAAATCAGTATTCTGCACTAGCGATACTAGACACACAAGCACACAAACACAGGTTTGTAAGATGTATAAACAAAGTGTGATGCCTCTTTGCAGTAATAGAAAACACATATCAAAGATCTAGGATAGAGCTTGGGTTGCCAGGTCCCTCTTCGCAACCGGGGGGAGGTTGTTGGAGTGGTGCCTGAGGAGAGCGGGGTTTGGGGTGAAGAAGAGAAAGATTTATTTCTCTTTTCTGGGATCTTTTCAGTAAAGTCAATACTCGTTTGAATATGTGATAGAACCTGTGAAAGTTTTATCTTGTACTTTATATAATCCCAGGCAGAGTTAAACAGCGAAATTTAGTTTAGTGACTTTGGCTATTGAATCTGTTAGGATCAGTAGCCCTGCTCTCTCCCTCCAGCAGACTCAAGAGTCACTGTTCCAATGCAAGACTGCAATATTCCAACATGGGGAGGAATTCCAACGCCACAGAGTCCAATTGCCAAAGCAGCCATTTTCTCCAGATGAGCTGATCTCTATCGGCTGGAGATCAGTTGTAATAGCAGGAGATCTCCAGCTAGTACCTGGAGGTTGGCAACCCTAGATAGAGCAGGTCTGAATAGCTGGCGATCTACCAAGACAAATGCAGTCCCTCAGCCTATTTGTTGAGTCACCTCCTGTTTATTGCCTTTATACGCTGAAAGCCCTGGTGTGGGAGATATCAAATACTGGAAAGGTCACAGTACATGACTGGTGGTCTGTATTTTTGTTGGTGGCCACATGTTTTGCAG
Source organism: Euleptes europaea (assembly GCF_029931775.1). Lineage (NCBI taxonomy): Eukaryota > Metazoa > Chordata > Lepidosauria > Squamata > Sphaerodactylidae > Euleptes > Euleptes europaea. The sequence goes on along the minus strand of NC_079312.1, from coordinate 128,637,715 downwards.
ACTTTAGATAGGATATTGGGCTTGGATCGATGATTAAACATCTGCTTAGCTAAAGGTAACTTGGATTGCTTCTGCTCAAATTACTGTCTCCTCCTAAATTCCCATTCTATGAAATGGGAATCAACTAGAGTTGGGCCAGAATTTTAAATTAACAGATTCAATAGCTCAGATTCAAATACTGAATCTCAATATACACATCTCATTGCAACACCCCCCCCCCAAGTATTTGGTGGTGTTAATAAAATTTCAACTTGAAGTGAAATTTCAGTTTGAAGTGAAACTCAAATTTTATTTTACCAAATTCTTATTTTATCATCATTGTCAATTTTTGCAATATGGTTAGACTTTTTTTTAGACATTTAAGGGGTTTCGTTTCAGCGGCAGAATAAACTACACTGTTGTTACTGAGTAATCTTAGACATGTTCTGCGATAGCGACCAAATTATGTGAATGTTGTTAAAAATCAAAACTTAGAGAATCCAGATGGATGTGGTTAAATTGACAGTCATCCTGCCTGAAGTATAATTCATTAAGTCTCTTGCTATGTATTTTTAGGCTGCTCTTCCAGACTAGGTCTGCAACTATGATAACTGCATCGATGTGGATATTATTCACATAGAAGCCAAAGCCCTGGATTGTGTTTCCCGCTATTGTATAATCTTGTTGTTATTCTACTATTTGGTGTTAGGTTATCATTGCTGCTAAAATTGAATGCGCATAGGGGTTTTTTAATTACTGCTGATAATTTTATTGTAATTTATGGCTGTTTAAATTGTTTTAAATGGTTGTAAGCCATTCTGAGCCAGACCTAGTCTGGAAGAGCGGCCTAAAAATCCAATCAATCAATCAAATGTGCAAAATACAAACCTTGCCTAATTATAATCCCATGTCTTTAGGGCAGATGAAGACAAATTCACATCCAGCCCCTTTATTGCCTTGACAAACAATGGTTCTGCTTTTACATTCCAAGTATATCGACTCACCTCATCTTGCAACCTGGATGTCCATGCATTTCCTTTCGATGAGCAAAAATGTAATTTAACTATGACAACTTCTATACATTCAGGTAACCCAGCTAGGCATGGTCATATTTCTTTGGACTGTCATGATTTTTTATTTTCTTCTCCCCATTCATCTAAAATATTTGTGGATATTCCCTCCATCCTGTAACCACACTGGACTTACATTCATCTCCAAACTTCACCCCTTTCCCACCTGTGTCTGCAGCCCCTGCATCCTGTGCATATCCTTCATAATATATCCACTTTCGTTTTCCCTTCAGTACCTACACACTTCCCTCCATTCTCCAAATTTCTGCTCTCTCATGTACGTTTGTTGCTTCCTCATCCACATACCCCAATGTCCCAAGTCTTAGGAACCTCCAAAACTAGTTGCTGCCATGGGTTATTAACCACCGTCAGTTTACTGTTAATACCTCACCACAAATTTTACTCTGATCTCACATCATGCAATTTCAGCAGGCTACCATAAAAGATGGAATTGTGACCAGAATAATCTCTTTGAATTTCACTTTCTATATATATTTTACATATTCAAGACACACATTATAGTCATTTGTTCCCAAAGTGGCAAACCTGTGTCTTCTGTTGACTCTAGATAAGCAAGTGCTACTGAAGAGCATTAAAACTTCCAGCAAGACAAACCAAGATAGTCGTGAGTATTACCTCACAAATGGGGAATGGAAATTTGAAAAACTGAGGATCATAGAGCGACAAATGCGTTATGATACAATAACCTTCAGTGGAATCACATATGAGGTATTCATTACGAATGCATTCTTAAACTGGAAATATGGGGAAAATACAGAAACTGATCACTGCATAAATATGAGTTGTGTTATCTTTGCAGATTTGTATCTCCATTTATTAAATAAAGGTTGGTTTTCCAGACATGCTTCTTTGTGAAGTAACGAAAAAAGGGATTCTCTCATTCTAAAAATCTGTGCTTAATTATACGTTACCGTCGTATATTTTGAGCTTAAATGACTGTGGCAGATTTATTCCTTTATGTCATTTCTAACCATCCTTTCTTCCAATGGAACTCAAAGCAAGCTACAAAGCAGGCAAGCAGACTTAGCACCTTAGGGACTGTTATTCTGTGCATACTTACCTAGGAGGAAGAGCGGTGGGACACACTGAAATTTATTGTCGAAGGCTTTCACGGTCAGAGTTCATTGGTTCTTGTAGGTTATCCGGGAAAGAAAATACCAAGACCACGGTCACACAGCCCGGATAACCGACAAGAACACTGAAATTTACTTCCAAGTAAACATGCACTGGGTCTTGTTATATTACTATTGACACTGGTGATGGCTGGTTGGTTTGCAGGACTTGTATACCACTTTTTTTTTGCCACAATAGCTCTCAAAGGTGTTCACAGCAATACAATCAGTTGACAACTTGACAGGCAGACGCTATTGCTCTGATGAGGATGAACCTTTTGAAATGTTTCAGAGCACTGGAGGAGATAATACCTAGACAATGTTATCTTGCGGGTCCGAGGCATGATCTAGATATATAGACGAACAAGGTGGGAATAAGGAGGGCAGAATGCTGTGGTGGCAGAATGGACTGTACTACTTCAGACTGCAGGTGAGGGAATCCGCTGTTTACACGTCTTCTGCTGTAAATGGAAAACTGGCACAGCATATGAAGGTCTAGGCTAGAACGTTCTCCCCTAATGTTCTAATTTTTATGGTGCAGGAGGTTTTTACATGAAGGTATGTTAAAAGTATGGTTCTCCCCACCTACATTCTGAAGTGGTACCGCTCATTTTACCGTCTCAGAATTCCTCTGCTTCATTCTCTTGCATGAGTAGATTAGGCCTGAAGGGCGCTCTTTGGTAAAGGCAGATGAGCCTCTTGTTTCAGCCTTCGCCCTTCGGAATACCAGGTGCTGCTGACGGGAAAGAGCCCAGGCTGAGGCCCAAATGCCGCAGCTCCTCCTGATTGTGTTTCCTCTGAACAGCTGTCATAGGAAATGTTATGTGCCTGCGGTTTAAATTTGTTGGATACAATTGATCACATCCTTTTGGATTGCCCTTTCTATGTGACTCTGCGGGATAAACTGCTATTTACTTTGCTCCGGTACAAGAGATAACAGGAGTAATGAAGTGAAATGCAAATTTCTTTTGAGTGATCATGATCCTAAAATTACGGCTACCCTGGCTGAATTTCTTACAGGCGTTCTTAAAGAACAAGAAAAGTTTTATTAACCCGACGTAACTTATATGTATTGCTCTTTGGAGGAGGATGGATGGATGGATGGATAGATAGATAGATAGATAGATAGATAGATAGATAGATAGATAGATAGATAGATAGATAGATAGATAGATAGATAGATAGATATGTCTTTTGGTATGCCAATAAAGGTTAATGAAATGAAATGAAATGAAATGTTATGTGCAAAGTGGGGCCAGATGGTTTTCAGAGTCCTCTTCCCAAACCTCCAGGAGCTCCTGCCACCACCACTGCTGCACTGGTCACATGAACACATGAAGCTGCCTTATACTGAATCAGACCCTCGGTCCATCAAAGTCAGTATTGTCTACCCAGACTTCAGCAGGGTGTCAAGTAGAGGTCTATTTGATTAGTCCCTTTAACTGGAGGTGCTGGGGATTGAACCTGGGACTTTCTGCATGCCAAGGACATGCTCTACCACTGAGCCACAGCCCCTCCCCCCTCCCAATGACTCCCAGATTTCTGAATTTTTGGTAGTGCTGGCTGTTGAAGATGCTGTGGGGGGCAATGATCGCTAAAGTCATCTCCCCAGATCTCATATCAATTTGAGCACCTCACTGGATTATGAGGATGGTATTATTTCATAGGCACCTGATTTAGCTATGGACTGTATAACGGAGGCTATAATCCTAAGTGTACTTCCTTGGAAATAAATATGTCGATCAGTAAGTATGCTTCTGAGTGAATATGGTTAGTATTTTATTAAATGTGGTCGATAAGGCAGAATCTTTCAGCTCAGTCTAGGGATGCCAACTTCCAGGCGGGACCTGGGGATCCCCCAGAATTACAGCTTGTCCCCAGACTACAGAGATCAGTTCCCCTGGAGAAAATGGATGCTTTGGAGGGTGGTCTCTTTGGCATTGTACCCCACTGAGGTCCCTGTCCTCCCCGGGCTCCATCCCCAAACCTCCAGGAGTTTCCTAACCTGGATCTGGCAAATCTACCTCTCCATCCCCTGCCGGTGGCCAGGGGAGACCTGGCAACCCTAGCTTAGTCCTGTCAACAACATGAAAAGTTTTACGGAAGAATTGCCATCTTTCTCTCTTTCTTTTCCTGGTAGGGTTTGTGTGCTTTGTACAGCCGCACGACAGGTTGTAATTTCGTAGGTGTAACTTTTTCTGATACACAGCTGCAGCAGTGGTGGGGGAACGTAACTTGTTGACTTTTTGCCTGCTGGTTTATGGAGTGGGGAGAAGCCCTGCTAGAAATAAAGAAGACAAACTATTCACAGCCACAGACCTCAGGCAGAGCATCACCTCGGTGGTGGGAATCCACTTTTGGCCCTCCCCAGCAGCTCTACTGATATGGCTGCCAACCAGGCCGGGCATTCTCCTGGAATTACAGTTCCTCTGGAGAAACCATAAAGATATGGAAGTCCTAAAGTGGCTAGAAAGAGTGGATGCTCTAGGAATTCCATTTCTCCTATGATAGACCACAGAGATTCGCCTATACAGTTACCTATAAAGGTATTAGAGGCCAGGTGGGGATTGAGAGAGGGCTGGCATGTTCCCATGGGTCTTCAGACTGAATTTTTCTCTTTAACAGAAAAACCTGAAAGCAGTTTTGAGAGGTTTTTCAGGTTGAGTGATGCAAGGCAGAAAATTAAAATTTAAGCTTGGTTGGGGGGGGGGGAATGACCTCATAGGAAGGGGGAAAGCTGGAGGGGCTGGCCTTTGATCAGGATGTAACCCCATAGGACCGTGTTGGCGAACCTATGGCACGGGTGCCACTTCCGGCACGCGTAGCCCTTTCTGCCGGCACGCACGGTTCCTCCAAGCCGCTGGCCTTTCCGGTTCTGCCCCACCCCAGATGGGGGAGGCTGTAGCCCAGGGGTGGGGAACCTCCGACATCATTGGCGGTGGCCCCCGGACTCTCCCACAGAAGCTGCCGCCATTGCTGCCGCTGGAGCGTGCGCGGCCAGCCAGGCGGGTGGGAGAGCGGGGAACAGAAGCCGAGCGCCCACACTCGGCATGGCTGGCGGCTTCTCCGGCGCCCTCTGGGCCTGTGCGGGTGGAGGGGCATGGCTGGTCTGTGGGTGCGAAGGAGGCACCCTCTGCCCCACCCTGCTCGCCTCTCACAAGCCTGCCGCCGCGCCCCACCGAGTGGCAAATCCAAGGCAAAACCTCCCATGCATAAATGGCCTCTTTCTTTTTCTGTCTCCCTCTGTCCATTTCTTTCTCCCTTTCTCTCTCTTTTTCTTTCTTTCTTTCTCTCCCTCCCTTCCTTCCCTTTCCCCCTCCCTTCCCTTCTTTCCTTCCTTCCTTCTTTCCCTCCAGCGGCTTCTCCAGCACCTTCTGGGTCTGTGCGGGCGGAGGGGCGTGCAGTCCTATTCCACCTTTGAAGTGCCCACAAGCTATCCTCCAAACACCTTTCCATTTGTCTTGATATGTAGAGAGAAAACACTAAGGAACTAGTTGCCAATCTCCAGGTACTTGAAGGAAAATAAAGACACCTCTGCACACGTATCAGAAAGATGAGGAAATTAGTACAGGAGTATAGCTGTTACCAAAGCCAAATATATTGTAGCTGTATTTTTCACAGTATGTGGTAACACAACCACCCTTAACAATTCTATATACTATAACAAAAGATGTACAATTTTACATAATGAAATGTCAAAGCAAGTAACACATTAATTCCTCCAGCAGGTAAGTAATGAAGTACAGTTTGCAAGAAATGTTCTTATAGGATGCTCTATCCTTATAGCAGCAAGATGTGCATAGAAGGAGAGACACGAAGTCTTCTCTTAAGATGCTCTTTGTTCACACAACAGCAAGTTATGCATAGAAGGAGAAAACGATCGTTTCAGGGCATAAAGCCCATTTCTTCATCAGTTCTTCCTGAGATTTGGAAGAAGCAGACTGTCAGACCAGTTAAATTTAAATTATCCTTCTCTGATCTTCTGGGAACTTGAAAATGCTTTAGTTCCTTTTTATGCTGCCAGGCAAGGAAGAATGAAGAAACTTCCTGTTGTCCAGCTCTGAGTCAATCCTGGTCCCAGCCTCACGGCTGGGCATAAATCTTGCGTAACAAAGTTGCAGAGTAACAAAGTTCCAAGCAAATAAAGCGTAGCGGTAGCAAGGCGTCAGAATAAAGAATAAGAGGAAGAAGAGGAAGAAGTTGCCAGCCTCCAGGTACTAGCTGGAGATCTGCTATTACAGGTGATCTCCAACCAATAGAGATCAGTTCCCCTGGAAAAAATTGCCACTTTGGCAATTGGACTCTATGGCACTGAAGTCCTTCCCCAAACCCTGCCCTCCTCAGGCGCCACCCCAAAAACCTCCCACTCATGGCGAAGAGGAACTTGGCAACCCTAGCCTCTCCCTCTGGGCCCCCTCTGGGGGTGGTATTCAGGTTAAATTGCCGCATTGGCACTCGGCAATAAATAAGTGGGTTTTTGGTTGCAGTTTGGGCACTCGGTCTCTAAAAGGTTCGCCATCACTGCCATAGGATGTGGCCTCATGGGGTTGCCAAACTCTGGGTGGGGCCTGGCGTTCTCCCAGAATTACAACTGATTTCCAGATTTGATGGCATTATACTCCACGGAGTTCCTTCTCCTCCCCAAACTCCATCGTCCCCATGTTCCACCCCCAAATCTTTAGGAATTTCCCAACACAGATTTGGCAACCCTAATCACATTCCTGCAGAGGAATGGCAACCCTACAGATTTTGGCAACCCTAATCACATTCCTTCACTCCTCTCCCCAGATTGTGCCCTCCCTAAGCACTGCCCGTATCTCCAGGAATGTCCCAAGCTGGAGTTGGCAACCCTACCTACTGTTCCCACCTAATGGCCTGCCAGTGGCTCCATGGTTTTCCCACAATAGTTCAAACTGAGGATTAAAGAAAATTTCAGAAACAAGGGATACTACAAACTTGCTAACCATTACAGTGCCGTCCTTATCAGAGTTACACCCATTGACTTCAGTGGACTTAGAAAGGTGTAAATGCTTTGGTGGCACTGTAAGATTGCTAAAAATTGGGTCTCATATTAGGAATGACAAAATAGATTATCCTTTCTAATAATCTTTGCTGGGTTGTTGTTGTTTTGTCTTTTTATTACAGATTTCAATGAAGAGGAGGTCCATTTTGTACGTGCTAGTTCTGATCATACCAACCTTCACGCTCTTTTTGCTGGATATGGCTCTTTCTTTTACAGCTGTGTCTGCTGGAGACATGATTGCCTTCAAAGTCACACTGATCCTGGAAGTATCTGTTTTGTCATTGATTCTTAATGACATGCTACCAGCAACATCAGATTTCCCACCCGTTATAGGTAAATGCCTTGCTTCTGTGGATTTGTTTTCATGTGGCATTTAGGGCCTGTCACATCATTTGTGATGGTTCCATAGGATCAGTTCACACTATGAGTAAACCTCGTATTTAGCATTTATGTAGTGTTTTAGAGCATTCAAAGCACTTCACGTGTATTATCTTGCTATACTTACACCTTCCCAGTTCTATTATGTGGGGCTCAGGCTCAATAACCTGCCTAAGGCCATCTTATGAGTTCATGGCAGAGCGTTCTTTGCACCAGGGCCCTCTGAATATCAGAGCTGTAACACCTCTCAATTCATTGTTCAGTTGAGCTAAGAGTAAAGCGCCAGCAAACATTGGCTCCATCCACTGACTTCTACATGAGCGGAAAGAAAGGCAAAGATCTTCTTAAGCTCCTCCTCCTCCTTGTGAAGAGTGACTGCAAAGATGCTGAATTAGAATTCATTAACAATTACAATCAATGAACAGACTTGACCTTAGTCTCCTCAGTTACTATAGCTGCTAATGTCTCAGCATGACCCACCATTTACAGGTGCTAATTGATTTCCATTGTAACTTGGTATGGTCTTCATATTGCCCGATGGGATTCTGCTTAACTGTCCCAACACTGTATTTTACATTAATTAGATTTTATGGTAATCCTACCCTGCCTATGTATCAGAAACTTCACCTTAAACTGTCACTATCAAAGGCTCTATCTAGCACCTGTGACGGGTTTCATTCTTATGGACCTAGACCTACTTTCTACTCTGCTTACCCCAGCGACACACAAAACCAATCATCTTCTACCTCATAATTAGGGTTGCCAACCTCCAGGTAATAGCTGGAGATCTTCTGCTATTACAACTGATATCCAGCCGATAGAGATCAGTTCACCAGAAGAAAATGGCCGATTTGGCAATTGGACTCTATGGCATTGAAGTCCCTCCCCTCCCCAAACCCCGCCCTCCTCAGGCTCTGCCCCAAAAACCTCCCGCCGGTGGCGAAGAGGGACCTGGCAACCCTAATCATAATTTGTTTTCATTGGTTGTGACATGTATTTGTGTAATTCTGTCACCTTTGGTGCTAAAATTAAATTATTGATGATGATGATGATGATGATGATGATCCTCACTGAATAAACAAAATGGCTCTGAGGCCATTGCAAGCTCCCTGTGAGGCCCACATTTTGACACACTGTTTTTTCTTCTGCATAGCGATGTTTTTCACTGGCATATTCATGTTTATGGTACTTGGAATCCTGGAGAACGCCCTGATAATGTATCTCAAGGAGAAGAAGCCAAGCCTCCTTTTCTTCAAAGTCAGGAAATGTATGAGCAGATTCCTGAGAAAGAAAAAAGAGGACCCTGCGATTATTCCAGGTAAAATGTTAATACAATTTCCAATAAGAGAGACAAGGGGTTAAATCAAGCACAGTGTGAGTGCCAGTAGCTGTGGCGTGTGATTCTTTCAGCTCCCTCCTTCCATGTCAGCACAAAATGCCCCTTGAAATCCTGTTCTTAGGGGGCCCCTCTTCCCTGGTACACGATTTTTCAGACTGCCATGGTGGGGTAGCAAAACGTGTTCTTGCATCCATAAAAACACTGCACTGAATCTTACCCAATGTATAGAGAGCAGAAGAAGATGAATTCCAAGCCTTGACACCTGGGACTAGGGTTGGCAACCTTGAGGTACAAGCTGGAGATCGCCTGCTATTAGAACTGATCTCCAGTCGAAAGAGATCAGTTCACCTGGAGAAAATGGCCGCTTTGGCAATTGGACTCTAGGGCATTGAAGTGCCTCCCCTCCCCAAACCCTGCCTTCCTTAGGCTCTGCCCCAAAAATCTCCAGGTATTTCCCAATCTGGAGCTGGCAACCCTACCTGGGACCGTTCCCTGGGTTCAGCCTGGCTCCTGTCAAGCAGACATGCAATAGAAGTTCTTGGATACTCAGATACATAGGGCAATTTGGACCAGGACTGTAAAGCATGGGGAGACAGGTGTAAGCCTTCTCCCTTGTGCTGTTTTCCTGGCCTGAAATGACCTGGGGGTGAGTACTATTTGCCCTGTTAGGAAGATGCACATGTGTCGATGGACCACACATAAAACTCCCCATTGGGATTAATAGCAATTCTTGTCTTGGATGCTGCTGACTCCTTTGCTCCTGGGCCCAGCCCTGTGGTCCACAGCAGTAGCAGGCCGCACTGCTCTAGGTAAGGGACCACCAGTGCAGCCACATCTGTTCCTGGTCCCCTCACTCCTCAATCAGGTTTCTGCAGTTGTGGGTAGGGCTGTGCCACATTCGGGACTAGCGCCATCCCCAGGCATTAAGACAATAGAGAATAGGGTTGCCAGCTCCAGGTTGGGAAATACCTCCTAGAGACTTTGGGGGTGGAGCCTGGGGAGGGCGGGTTTGAGGAGGGGAGGGACTTCTATGGGTAGGGTTGCCAGGTCCCTCTTCGCAACCGGCGGGACATTTTGGGGGCGGAGCCTGAGGAGGGCGGGGTTTGCGGAGGGGAGGGACTTCAATGCCATAGAGTTCAATTGCCAAAGCGGCCATTTTTCTCCAGGTGATCTGATCTCTATCAGCTGGAGATCAGTTGAATTAGCAGGAGATCTCCTGCTACTACCTGGCAGTTATACCAAAGAAGCGGCACGAGGGCTCTATTAATAAAAATGTTAAATATACTCACAACATGTTGGTGTCCCTTTACTTATGTAAAACTATATACATACACAAAAACAAGAAAATAAACAATATGTGTTACATTCATACAATACATGTATCGAGTTCAGTCCTCTACGCGCTGTAAACGTGCGCTTTACAATGAAGCAAAATCCAATTGAAAATTGGCAAAAGGAAATGTCACCCCTTGAAAGGGCGCCTCCTCCCTCATTTTCTTTCTTTTTCACCTCGCTACGCAGCCAGCTATGAACTTGTAGTCCCAGGCTGTGAAAGGTGGCCGTGACATTTCCTTTTGCTAATTTTCAATAGGATTTTGCTTCATTGTATAGCGCAAGTTTACAGCGCGTAGAGGACTGAACTCGATACATGTATTGTATGAATGTAACACATATTGTTTATTTTCTTGTTTTTGTGTATGTATACAGTTTTACATAAGTAAAGGGACACCAACACGTTGTGAGTATATTTAACATTTTTATTAATAGAGCCCTCGTGCTGCTTCTTTGGTATAACTAAGTTAACACAGCATAGGTTTTGTTGTAATTACCAGACTACCTGGCAGTTGGCAACCCTATCTATGGGGTATAATACCATAGAGTCCACCTTCCAAAACGACCATTTTCTGCAGGTGAACTGATCTCAGTTGTAGAAGATCAGTGGGAGATCCTCAGCCTCCATGCGGAGGTTGGAAACCCTAATACAGAAAGTAGAAGTAAAATTTTCTTTATTGAAATATGTCTGGTTGATGTGGTCTTTCTTTCATTGAAGATTGGGATGTTTAAATAGTATTTTAGAGTCACTTTTAGGTCTTCATTACATACCTGCCTACAAGGAGATCTGGAGCCCAGAGTTTGGGGCCCTGAAGAGAAAACATTCAGCCTGGGCTGATACCGAAAAACTCATTTTGGTATCAAAGAGGGTGTAGATGTAGTGCTGAAAGATGTGCCACAGCTACATACTGTGTTGTAGCTGACCGCAATTCTTTATTCTCAAACACTTTCTATTCCTAACCATTATCTCCTTTACATATTTACTCTTCTTTCTTATTTTCTACCATGGCAGATGAGACATCCATTGAGAATAAGCAGATCGGTGAAGGTACCTTGCCAGAAACAGACAATGCAAACAGCCTGGTGCTTCTGAAACAGCTGGGTGTGGAATTGCAGCAGATCAGAAAACATCTGGTTCTAGAAGGACACCAGGTTGAACCCGTCCTTCAGGATAAAGCTGTGCTCCTTGTGGACAAGGGACTCTGTTATATCCGCTTGGTTTTATCCGTCTGTTTTTTAATATTTATTGTTATAAAGTGGAGAGAATAAATTGCTAGCAACAAACATTGGATACAGGGCTGTATCCTCTATCCATCAATGTCACCTTTCCTGACTCCTCTGGGTCACCTGGACCCTTGCCGTAGCCCCCCCACCAGCCACCCTAACTGCATGAAGAGCATATTGTGTCAATCGACTCAAAACAATCTTCAATCTTTGGTGTTTCGGCAAGCACAAATAGAGCTGCCTGGTTCAATATTAGTTTTGGTGGTTCAGATCGAACAGGTCTCTCCTGCCAGGAATCTTGTCCCGTTGAATGGAGTGATTGGATGATCCAACCTACTTTGTTGAATGGCCACCTTTCAGCGGGTGTCATTCTCCTGTCCTCCTACCGCTTTGCCGACAGAAGCGGCACCCATCACAGCTTTCCCTTCTACCACAGCTCAGGAGCCCTTTGCTGTCTTGCATTTGACCACCCCAGGGGGACAATGAACATGAAAGTAGTCTAGCTTTTAATCAATAATTAGATATTAAAGGAGCAATAATTAATTTTGGCATGGGCTTTTTGAACCTAATAACATTAATGCTTTGGATCATTGTTCACGTTCTGTGTGCCACTGCCGTAAACATTCTAGTTGCATGACCTGAGAAAATATGTAATAAAGACAATGCATTATGACAGTGAATGCAGCGTTGTGGCCTCAGTGTTCTGATATACTTACTCCTCATCCTCCTAGTAAACATGCTTCGGTTCAAAGAGTTTGCAGGTAGCCACATTGGTCCAAAGCAAAGCCACAAAATTAAAGCCACCTTTAATAATGCTTTTTATCAAGGCTGACCAAAATGACACAAAACAGTGTGCAATCGTTCAAGTTCTCCAGAACTCTTCATCAGGCTGGTTGTTTTGAAGAAAGAGGTGTGGGGAGAAATGTCTTAGGCCATGGTCTTAAGGTCTCATATTGTCATTGTCCTATGCAAAATGCTGGGAAGGTATGCACATTTAAAAAGTGGCTGTAGGTATCAAGTTGCACCGTTGGCCTTGAGGGAAGAAGACGACAAAAATGGAAGCATCGCATTTATGTTACAGATCCCAGAATGTTTCCCTGGAGTCCTTCGTGTGTGTGTCTTTGCATGCCCTACTCTTTTGGACCCCAGAAATGTGTTTAGTAGACTCATTGCCACCATCCAGAAAATTTTAGGAACCGTCAGGTGGACTGTTCCAAACTAGCCAGTACTTCCACCCCTGAATATGTGTGATTGTGCGTGTGTGTGTGTGTGTGTGTGTGTGAGAGAGAGAGAGAGAGAGAGAGAGAGAGAAGGGCAGAATCTCTTCCATCTATCCCTTCCTCAAGTCTGTAGGGTGAGCTAAAAGCAGCTGTCTCATAGGGGAGATAAGATAACCCAGACAGCCACTTCGAGCCTGGCCTTGTTGGGAAGAGCAGGACACAAATCGAACAAACAATTAAAATTGTACAAATTGTAACAGGTCTGAGAAGATCCAGTGGTGTTTCCTTCCTGGTCAGTGCAGACCAATCGCATTCAAACAGGCTGATGAAATGCTGGGGTGGGGAGTGGAACCCGAGAAGAGTTTAATTGTCAAGTTTGAAGTCTGGAGGGAGAAGGGATAGGAGATCTCCTGGACTTGGCAGGGAATCCACTAGGGACTGTAGTGTATGAGGGTTTGAGTGCTGTTCCTCTATAAAAACAGTGCATTATAAAAGCTGTCGATTTATCGTCTTTAAGTCTGACATGCTGAAAGCACCATCATTGTAACCATTACTTATAATGCACCTTCCAGCTCTGATAACTGTGTCAGCTATCACACTACAATGGGAAGGCACCCCAGGTCACGCTCACAAACTAATTAAAGTTGTTATATATGTGCCTCCTGTGTTATCCTCAGTTTATATAACCCACTACATACTCTGTAAGACACAGAAAAAAGAGGATTTGCAGCTGTGGTGCTCTCTGGTAAAAGATTAAGGAATCCTGTGTGTGTGTGTGTGTAAAACAAGACACACTAATAAAAGAAATCCATTTTACTTCACACACCAAAAGTTAACCGTGAACCTGGTATAGAACATAACAAAGAGGGTGTGGGTGGTGAGGTGGGTCACAACTCTCCAGCCTGTGGGACTTGTTGGCAAAGTGGTATACAATAACGAGAGAAAGCCTGGATCAGGGGTTGTGACGGTGAACTATAGAATACAAAAAAAGAAGAAGGAAAGCACAGTTTCTTGATAACACTTATACAATCTGCCAACATGTCCTCACACTACGTTTTTGTGTTTTCAGTTCGAGTTCTTTAATCGACATCATATGCACATATTAGACAAACACCCTCCCCAACCATAAATAAGCAACTGAGGAAAAAAACCTCAGTTGGCTCAGATTGGAATAACTCTGTATTCAGTTGCACTGTGAGTCTCACATACACATGAATGGAGCTCGTCCTGACTGTTCTCTGGATGGTTCTGTTGACACATACTGTAGTTGAGGGTGTCTTGAATGACTACAATATGACAGGTAGTTTGTGATTTTTTTCACTCTTGCAAGCCTTCACTGGATGGTCAACGTGGTGTCAGGCCACGATGCAGAGACTGCATCTGCCCCTTCAACAGATCTACCACCGTGAAAGAGAATGTAGATATAGCTTCTGACATCCTGCTCTTTTCCTAGTCCTGTTGCCCACCCTCTCCTTTAGCTTGCCAGAACAGACAATATTCTGTTTTAACCCACAGCAGAGAGGATATCTACAGGACCTGAGGAGGTGATATGCAGGAGAAAGTATGGTATCAATAAGTGCAAAATTCCTGTAAATCTTCAGGATGTGGCTACGCTAATGATTGTTTGAGCCTTTAAATGTGAGGTAATTGCTTTTAGGAAATTGACTTTAAGCAAATATCTTCCACACGTATACTGAAGCATAACAGCCCTTCTCAATTACCTAGCCTAGGATGTTGAGGGCATGATGCATTTTTGAGATTCATACTAATAATGTGCAGTTCTGCTCATTAATGGTAGCATCAGAAGCACAGGCAGTCAGATCTGGAAGGGATCATAAATATTCAATTAGGGACATGGGACCCTGCCAGTGCAGGCTTTCTCTTTGGTTCTTGGCTTTTTTCTGATCCTTCTCTCCTGTGATTTATGTTTATTGTAAGTAGATCAATCAAGCAGGTAGAATGGAGTACATGTGTCCTGATGCCGGCAGATATGAGGACCAGAGGCAGGCAGTGTAGTCAGGAAACCAGTGCAAGGTTGAGCACCGTGTTGATCAGGTCCAAGTCCAAGGCATCAGACGGGCAATTCAAGTCCAGAGTCAGAGTAGCAGGAATCCAGAGAATAGCAAGAGCATATAGACAATACATGGAGTGGGTGCGACTAGTTGCTCCCACAATGGGCCAGTCTCATTGCCTGCTTAAATAGGCCCTTTTTGGGATAACAGACCAGTAATTGCTTATTAGCCATTTCACCATTCCAAGCCTTGTGGATTGTAACAGCCTCATTACTGCTGTCGGTTAGTGGCCCACACTGGGCTTGTAGCCTTGCACTTAGTCGCCTGTCTTGTATTTCCACTCTGAGCCTTCTGCACCTCTGTTCCAGCAATCTTGGTGAGCTCTCCGGTGATGCTGACTGTGGCTGGGCCTCAGGCACAGTTGGATCCCCTGAGCTGGAAAACTGCAGACATGGGGAGGCCTCCTCTGCCTGTGATTGCTTCTCTCTCCTTACACTGACTTCTGCCTGCTGCGGCTCCTCTGTTCTCACACCGCCTTCTGCCTTTATTCCCTCTTCATCTGAGGAAGTCTCAGCAGGCTAACCCACGACAACATGGAAGCTATTCAACTTTTGAGAAGACATGGAAGAAAGGGTAATAATTATTTGAAATAAGAGTCTCCTTCCTACCATAAAGAGAAACAAAGTGATTAGAACTGCTTTACTTTCCTTGATTGTACTTCCAAGGAAACTTGAAATGGTTTTAAAGGGACTTACATTCAAGGGTAGTAGCCTTGGTACTTTATGCTGACCATATCATAACTACATGTCACCTTTGCAACCCATTCCACTGCTCTTCCTCATCAGACACTCCACAGAGAGACACCAGTGGATTTTTTTTGGGGGGGGGGATTTGAGACACCAGTGAATTTTTTTTTTTTGCATACAAGATTCTGACTGAATAATCCTAAAACTGAAAATGAGAGAAATTGTAGATATTACATTTTTGAATCAAACGTGTAGTCTTTCCCTTTCTCCTCAGTTACATGTTTTGGGAAGTTTCGTTTCATAGCTCATTTTAGAGTTTGGCAGCATGCATGTGAATTACACTAAATAGCAAATCCACTGATAGAAATTCATTGTTGCATTTGTCTCTTTTCATCCATTAAGATTATGCAACTATCTTCCACGTGGGCAATATCTGAGGTCCAAGAGGAACTCCGGGTTGCCAACCTCCAGGTGGTGGCTGGAGATCTGCTATTACAACTGATCTCCAGGCTACAGATCTCAATTCCCCTGGAGAAAATGGCCGCTTTGCCAATTGGGCTGTATGGCATTGAAGTCCCTCCCTTGTCCAAACACTGTCCTCCTCCACCCCCAAAATATCCAGGTATTTCCCAGTCTGGAACTAGCAACCCTAGAAGAACTCCCCATTTACACAGGATTATAATATTCAAAAAATGTGGTTGGGTCAAAAAAATTACTGGTTAAAGGGTGTTAAGTCCATGTGGGCGATACAGGAGATCGGAGATGGAGTTCCACAACAACTGCTTCATTGAGAGAACAAGAACGGAACTAACTGCTGTGACTGGACCCCTGCTTATATGCCTGCTTGGCTGCCTGCGGCTACTCCCCACTCAAGTCCTTGATTGTGGGGGGGGGACCCAGTAGCCAATGGGAACATATAGTTCAGGAGCCCTGGGGAACTCCAAGCTCCACAGGGTGCTTGTTTTCCCCTGATGCAATTACACATACAGACATGCATACATAACAAAGGGTATCCACATGGGTCATTGATGCAGCTGATAATAATAAGGCTGAGAAGTACCTAGATCAATACTATTATTAGATGGAAATAGATGCGTGCATTTCAGTTATCCCAATCATCATATTCTGTTCAGAAAATAATACGCATATGGCATGTGGTAGAGAATGTCTCAGGATGCAGATTTTCCAAATATTGGTTTCAGGAGGACTGTCGTGGTGCAGGCAAGGAGCGAGGGCTGGAAGCGTAGTCTGGGGAACAGTCCAAGGTCATTCACAGTTCAGGCAAAGTCCAAGATCTCAATACCGGCAAGGGAAGCCCAAGGAGTTAGTCAAAGCCAGTCCAAGAAGTCAGGATACCAGGAATCCAAACGACAGCAGGGAAACAAGGCCAGTACACAAGGAGGTTGGTGACAAGTTGCTTGCACAACAGCCAAGCCTAACTGATGGCTTAAATCCCTTCCCCTGCTGCTGTAGCAGAGACAGCTGATGCTGATGAGGCTGAGTTCACAGGTGGTGCTTCAGCCCTGCTCTTCCTCATCACTGCTACTGAGGAGGTTCCTCTGTAAAGCCTTCAGTCTAGCACTCTGCCGTCTCTGCTGCATTGCCAGACGAACCTGTTTTCTTCTCTGCTCCAGTGGCCTTGGTGAGGTGCATGTTGCAAGGTGTCAGGTCCAACTGGAGTCCTTGAGCTGGAAGGCTGCAGGCATGGTGAGTCATCTCCTGACTTTGGCTGATCCTCTATTCTGGCAGGCTGTAGTCCCTGTGGTTGTTCCTGTGGGACTTCTGCCTGAGGATGTCCCTCTGTTCTGGCTTCTAATTCCCCTTCGTCAGAGGAGGTCTCCGCAGGCTAACTCATGACAAGGACAAAGAATTCTAGGGAATTGTTTACATGCTCTGATATTGACCATAAGCCTACCAACAGCACTTTACCTGTTGGACATTTCAAATTTGGGAAATGTTCTTTCTGCCTTGAAACTCGATACTTTCTGCCTTGAAACTTCAACATCTACAGGATGCACAGATGTATGGATCTGAATCTAGATCTAGAGATGGATAACCTGCTCAAAATGACAGCCAAGGCAGATTGTGCTGACCACTTTGTGCAAACCCCATCTGGGTCATAAGCCCAGGCATGTAAACAAATCACATGACCCGCCCAGATCCATGGGCTCCTAGAGTAAGCAGGGCTCTGGAATTCGGTTCCCTTAGTCATTCCCCCTACCTACTGTGGGTGAAGGGAATAGAGATGCTTGCAATGTGCTTACAGCTACCATGATGCCATTCTGCACAGGAACTAATTGATTTTTGTGAAAAGTATTAAAATATCCTCTGGGGTATATTAAATACAAATGCAGTCTGCGGAAACTGGATAATTGATCTGGAAAGGAAAGCTCAGCAATTGATCTTCACTATGCAATAAGCAAAATGGAAATTGTGTGTTGATGCATATCAGCATAAGTAGGAATAAAAACTGTGTTCCAAGTTGCTTTTGTCTGTTCTACATAAGTAGGATATGGTACTACAACTTGTCATCATGTAAGGGAGGGACATGTCATTTTTTGCAAAGTTTGTTTTTTGTACAGTGGGGAGACCGTGGGGGCAGGGGCAGGGGTGTGTGGGGGGGTTGGTGTGTTCCAGCTGCTGCTAGACAGGCAGGTGTGAGTGATTCCCTGTGTATTTTTTTTTAGAACGCAGTTCATCCTCCAGCCTGCGGGGTGGTTCAAGAGCAAGTGTCTGGCATCCCATCTCCAGGGCTGGAGATTACCCAAAAACATGTTAGAAGCTTACAGAGCTCTAGAGACTTAGAAGAAAGAAGGCAGGCAGGCTGGCTGGCTGGCTGTAGGGAGAGGCCAGCCTATTCTCCCCCCACTCTTTTGGAGAGTCAGAGGCAATGTCCTGAGCAGATTTTTGCACAAAGTCTGCTGCGGACAGGGAAACTCCCTTCCTCCCCTTTTAGACTACACAGCTAAAAAAACCTCTGCTTTGAAAACAGCGTTTTCCTCTCAAGAGGAGGCGAGGGGAGTGCATGGAAAAAGCACATGAGGGCTGTCCTCTGCCTCCCGTCATTCCAGCCCTACGCGTGGTTAAGAGAATTTTGTAAGACTGTCTGCAGCATGCCCACTGTAAAAAGCCCACCCCCGCCGCAGAAAGAAAGCTCCCAGACCTCCCCCGGCCGAAAAGAGCTGTTTATCTCTGGCAACGCTTCCTGTTTTTCACGGGTCACAAGTTGAGGTTGAGGTTGAGAGAGAGATCGAGATCGCTTGAGTGTGTTTTTTTAAAAACAAGATCTTCTCAATCAGAGAAGTGTAGCAAAAAGTTAGTTAAAAGCTGTGCTCCAGCCCAGTCTATACAAGGAAACGCCTCCGTTCCCTACCACCTGATCTGGCTTCAGACACGGGGTGTCTGAAGCACACGGTGTGGAAGGAGCGGCGTTTTAGGGGGCAGCCCTGACTGACAGATACCTTATCTTTTTTTTCTAAACCCCTCTGTGCAAAAAAACCTGCCATCTCATGGCACGTCGGCTGATATGGAGAAAACTTTCTATGTTTTCTATGGAAAGAGGGGGTATCGCACAGAGGGGCAGACCTAGAAAGCAGACACCCTACAAGGGAGTGATTGACAACCCCAAGGCAGCAGGGGCGGGGGAAAGAGGGACAGGGCTTTGGACCTTCTACGGCAGGGGTGGGGAACCTTTTTTCTGCCAAGGGTCATTTGGATATTTATAATATCATTTGCGGGCCATATAAAATTATCAACTTAAAAATTAGCCTGCTAATTTCTTGGGCGCTCCTAGCAGCTCCATAGCGAACGACTCTTCTGCAAGGGGGGGGGGGGAAGGATCCTTTTCTCAGTAAAACAAACTCACATCCGCCTTGAATAGAGTCTATTCCAGTCCGCGGGAGTGGGCGGATCGCCAGTCTTAGATCCTTCTGAGCTAGAGATCTGTTAGGACCCACGAAGGGCCAGACCAAATGAGTTCACGGGCCTTAAACGGCCCCCGGGCCTGAGGTTCCCCACCCCTGTTCTACGGCAAGCGTGCAAGGGAGGGAGGGTAAGATGGTCGGAGGAGCCTTCTGTTTTGTTCTAAGTGGTTGAACGAGACCCTCGACTACAGCATAGCAGCAGCAGGGTGGGGGAGGGGGCTCAGACTCCTGCTTGCTTAGCTGGCCCCCGTGAAAATAAAACGCAGAGGAACGTTTTCCTTTCTTAAACTCTCCTGTTGAAAAGAGAGGTTGGAGGGCTAATTCATGCGAACAGAACGCTCACACGTCACCCCTGCCACCGAGCCCTGAGAGAGACCGTACAGAGCCTCCTGTTTTTGGCCCACATGTGTGTGTGTTTTTTTTAAACGGGCTTAAAATCAGTCTTAAAAAAACACCTAACGCCGACCCTGCCAGGCCGACTTTTCTGACCCAACTCGGGGCAGAACGCTGATCTTTGGCACAGAGGTCAGGGGCGGCAAGCCTGGGCGCCCCGCCGATTTTCGTCGAATTTTGAGCTGGTTTAACCGATGACCACTGAAGATTCTTTGGACTTTTTGAAAAGCAGTGGTAAGTAGTCTTATTTTTGAAATTGCATTGATGTTGTTACAAATGTATTCTCAACACTCTTGTCACTGTAGCCATTTTGATAAGCCTTATTATTATGATGATGATCATTATTTCTAGAAGCCATTATTATTGGTCTCTTTAAACATCGTTGTGGTCGCCAAGCTGAGGAAGGATTGGCTTCCGAAACGCGTACTTGTGATAGACTCACCTTGGACCTTTCTTCGTCTCTTCGTGATTTTTCATGGACTATAATTCTTGAGTATACATGAGCCTTTGTTAAGGCCACAGAAATAAGTCTTGAATTTATGTTGTTCATGTTTTGTTGTTAAAAGCAATCTGTATATATACATTTTTTGTTATTTCAGACCCAGTGAGGTTTCTGTGTGGTTTCAACACAGTGTTTATGAATATATGTTGTGTTTTGGATTTTCCAAAAAATAGAATTATTATATTCTATATTGTTTTCTTTTCCAGTTGGTATATTTCACATTATATTATCTTTGAAGCCACGTGCTGCCATTTATTATAGTTTCTACTATTTCCAGCATAGGTATTTTCTTCTTCCAGTCCAACCAACCTCCAGGTACTAGCTGGAGATCTCCTGCTTTTACAACTGATCTCCAGCTGACAGAGATCAGTTTACCTGAAGAAAATGGCCACTTTGGCAATTGGACTCTATGGCATTGAAACCACACCCTCCTCAGGCTCCACCCCAAAAATCTCCTGCCGCTGGCGAAGAGGGACTTGGCAACCCTATTCATTATTCACTTTCTCACTGAAATCACAGGGACTGAAAAGCGCTTAAATATGACTGGGTTGTGCCTTTAATTCTTGTTTTAATACTGTTGCCACTGTCCAAGGAGAAAAATAAAGGGCTAGAATCCAAGACAGGATAATGTGTATTTAAACCCCATTAACTTTAATGGGATGTGATTTAGCAGCATCGAAATGATTGCACTTTGCTGTTTTATCCACCGTGCCCAGTGTTTGAATTTAACTGAAAAGTTTTGGTTGTTTTATATTATTGTGAGCTGCCTTGGGAACTAAATTAGTGAAAAGTGAGGGTAGATTTTTTAAAATATAAATTTAAAAAATTGGTTTAGTAAAGTGAGAACAGATAACTAATTGTACTACAGGTAGATTCTCTTTCAAACAACAGTGGAATTAGCAGATCCTATTTCAGTAAATGCAGTTTTTCCAATGATTAAATTGTCTCTGTTTCAGACTTTCTAATGTAGTTATATTTGGCTCATGATTTCCATGTTCACTGTCTCTATTTGGAGCGGGTGGGGGGAGCAACCCTTCTCCAAAAACAGTTGTTGAAGAAGTTGTCCAGAACACCAACTTATGGATTGAGAGCTGGCTGAAAAATAGGAAACAGAAAGTAGGAATCAATGGTCAGTTCTCCCAATGAGCGCCCATTACTCTCACATAGGCCTCCCAGCTCTAAAAATGGAAATAAAGGAAAGAAGAGTTGCACCATCACCACAAAATGCAACTTTCATACAAGAGGACAGTGTATTCCAGTAAGTCCACCAGAGCCAAGGAACAGAAAGTCTTGAACATTTTCGATTTCCTCATTGTCAACCTTAAAGTTGAGTAGTTTCCCAGTAGTCATTACTTTTGTCTTCTTGATGTTCATCCGTAGCCCCGCGTAGGCACTTTCTCCTTTAACTTTCAGCAGTAGGAGTTTAAGTCTTCTCTATTTTCTGCCAGTAATGTGGTTTAATCGGCATATCTCAAATTGTTAATGTTCCTCCCCCCCACCATTTTCACTCCACCTTCATCTAAATCTAATCCAGTTTTCCTTATGATATATTCTGCATACAGATTGAAAAAAATAGGGAGATAAAATACATCCTTGTCTACCAACTTTGCCAATTGGAAACCATTCCGTTTCTTCATATTCTGTCTTAACAGTAGCCTCTTATCCAGAGTACAGGCTGAGCATCAAAACAATTAGATGCTATGGCACACCCATTTCCTTTAAAACCAGCTATAGCTTTTCATGATCCACAGTCAAAAGCTTTGCTGTAATCCAGGGGTGGGGAACCTTTTTTCCGCCAAGGGCCATTTGGACATTTATAATATCATTCGCGGGCCATACAAAATTATCAACTTAAAAATTAGCTGACCAATCCCCAAGCAGGCAGCTGCCCCAGATGACCCCCCCCCCCACGCAGGCAAGCAGGCAGGCACCCAACCGGTGACGCACTTGCCCACCTGGTGGCATAGGATGGTCTGTCGCACCAGCCAGGTGTAGCTGTCCAGCCACACGCCGGAGTTGCTCCTGCTCCGCATGGTCGGGGCCGGATTCTACTGCCGGCTCCAGCTACCTCCGCCTACAGGGGTGAAATGAGGACACACTGGCTAAGAACTCGCGTCCGTGCCCCCCGCGCGCATTCTGGCAATGCCCACTTTAACCCCTCCATTATCGCCACTTTCGCCCCCAGGCATGTAGTACATACGTTCTCCACAGCCCGGATGGGAAAGGGTTAACACAGTTTCTTGGGCGGTCCTAGTAGCTCCATTGCTAACAACTCTTCCTCAAGGGGGGAAAAGATTCATTTTTATGGCAAAACTCACTCACATCCGCCTTGAATAGAGGCTATTCCTGTCCGCGGGAGGAGGCGGATCGCCAGTCTTAGATCCTTAGGCTATTCACACACTTTGTTCAAATATTGTGTGAAGACAACTTCAATTCTATATTTCAAAGAAATTGTGCTGTCAAGTTTATCCAGAATAAACGTGGGGATGAATCCTGCCAACATTGGTGCTGTATTGGTGCTGCAAGGGGGGAAAAGATTCATTTTCTTGGCAAAACAAACTCACATCCGCCTTGAATAGAGGCTATTCCTATCTGCGGGAGGAGGCGGATAGCCAGTCTTAGATCCTTCTGAGCTAGAGATCTGCCAGGACCCTCGAAGGGCCAGACCAAATGATTTTGCGGGCCTTAAACAGCCCCCCGGGCCTGACGTTTCCCACCCCTGCTGTAATCTATGAAACACATATTTTCTTCTGAAATTCTCTCATATGCTCCAGTAACCAATGTAAATTTGCAATATGATCTCTACTGCCTCTTCCCTTCCTGAAAACAGCTTGAACATCAGGCATTTCTTGTTCCATATATGGTAACAGGCTTTTTGTAAGATTTTGAGGATCACTTTACTTGCGTGAGAAATTAATGTGATGGTCCAATAGTTGCTGTAGTCTTTGATGTCTCTCTTTTTTGAATTGGAATGTAAATTGACAGTGGTACAATCTATTGTATTACCTCAGGAGACTACCATCTAATTCCAATATGTGTATATTAGGCTTGTTCTCTCTTTATTTTAGTAACTTTCTACCTCACTTACTGAACATTGTGCTGTTGGGAATTTGTGTGCTTCTGTATCAACCATCTCGGCTAAATGATGTGTATCACACTGTCTTCCAGTGGGCACAATAATGTTTGGTCCTCCTGAGGTGATCCCCAAGTTCTCTTATTAAACAGACAATGTAGTGTTTTACCATAGACAAAGAAACAGATGGTGCTGCAAATAGAAAAATGGCCTCACTGTTGTTTACAACTGCAAACATTAAAATAAAGATTAAAAGATTCACAAATGATTGTCGCTGCTGATTTTAACGGTTTTAAAGCATGATTTTACAATGTATGTTTTAAATTGTTAGCAGCCTGGGTGGCCCTTGTAAAGGCAGAAAGGCAACATATATTGTAAATAAATAAAACAATAATTTGTGAAGCACTTCTCAGGTTGTTGCACCTGTGGCTGATGTACACATGAGCATAACTCCAGAAGCAAGTGCCCACCCTTGAATTTGCTTTAATTTATGCAAGATTTTGGGCCCTCTGGGTTGGCTTTATTTAATCTTTCCCAGGCTGCATCTATTTGTGCTCTCTTAACCATATGCATTCATTTCCCTATTGGTGATCTAAAAGGAGTATCCAAGGTATACTTTTAGGAGTATGGACAAGGCTTCCTTGGATCTGTTGTTCTATTACTATGTCACGATGTTCAGCTACTTTAATATTTTTGAGGAAGATGTTAACATGGGAACCAAATTACAAGGGAGTGATTATTTTCTCCCTCATCATAGAACGTGTTATAGCCTTGCTGTGTGAACATATGATCCTTCTGCTTCAGAGCGGCTCTGGAATAAAGATTTTTATTTAAATGCAGTGAGTATAACGAGCATTACAAGTAGAAGTATCATAAAACCAAAGTGTTATTACAGGATGTCAGGATTTCTTCCAGAGCGCCTGCACCATAAGCAATTGTATGGCCGTCAGAAGTTCAGCACCTGCAACCTTCCCTACAGCTGTGTCTCCATGCTGGGAGAAGCCTGCTCTGCAAATTTCTGCCTGTCACAGGCCAACAAAGTCACTTTCTGGGGAGGAAATTCCACTGAGCAGATTTTTCATATTTTATAACTTGTAGCTGGTCTAATTAAGGCCTCCATAACTTGAGACCCTCCAAGTGGTCTGGCAGCTGCTTAACAAGCTCCCCTGGCCTTATGCCTTCTACCCACCTCAGATTTTGCAATCCTAGGGTGGCAGCAAAAATAGGTTTTGCCCTATGGATCACAAGATGTTCAGGCCTGGTGTAATTGCATCTCCATTGCATAAAGCCAGTGGCTTTATGGAACCTTAAAGTTTACAAGACTCGGGGTGGGGGACTGAGAGCTTGCTCCAATTAAAGTATTAGTATAAATTATGCATAGTGCAGAAAAGTAGGGTGTGCCAAAAACTAAATTGAAAAGAGCAAGCCATATTTCGAAGAAATGATTTGATTTACAAAAGGGGATTCCATTAACCTTTAATGATCAAAGATAGGACCAACAGAAATTTCTGAGGCAGAATGGATAAAACGGAAGTCTGGACATTTCTGTATAGAATCATTAAATCAGTTTGTTCATCTCATACTTGCAAAAAAAACGTTCTAGTTTGTGTTGCTTATTGCTCGGGAATATCAAATCCAAAGTGATGTGGCTAGGCTTGGTTTTAGTGAAGATTTTTAAAATTTCTTTCTTTTAATCCAAGTGTTAGACACAGAACTTAAGAACAACAACATATGGCAAACTGAAATTTCATTATATTGTTGAAGGCTTTCACGGTCAGAGTTCATTGGTTCTTGTAGGTTATCCGGCCTGTGTGACCGTCAGGAAAGAAAATACCAAGACCACGGTCACACAGCCCGGATTACCTACAAGAACCAATAAAATTTTATTACTTTCAGAAACAATTTGTGCTGCGGCATGGGGGATACTGTTTAAAGGGAGAAAGTAAACATTTCACTCATACAAGACCATAGGCATGTCTCAAGTAGCACTTTGAAGCACTGTTATTATTGAAGCAAAACATACATTCCCATGTAAAAAGATAGTGCTCCTTGCAATTTCAAACTATTTAATTCTTTTAAATCATCTTCAATTTAAAACTTTTCCCCCCTTTGCTGCTATACTCATTGAGAATTTCAAATGCCATACTTGGGACTTCAGTTATAGACACCATAGTTTTGACAGATATATGAAATAAATTACATTCCCAACATATTTATCTGTGTAAGGAAGGAAATGCACATAGTCTTTTACACTATTTGCTTGAATGCAAATTGCAGAAAGTTATATATAAACAACTTGTTGAACTGTGGTCATTTGGAAAGAACCTACAATTCTCTGCCATTAAAAATGCAATTATTGTACAGGGAATTGTGTTAGAAGAGTTGGTTTTTATACTCTGCTTTTCTCTACCTTATGGAGTCTCAAAGCAGCTTACAATTGCCTTTCCTTTCCTCCCCCCCACAATAGGCACTTTTTGAGGTAGGTGGGACTGAGAGAGTTCTGAGAGAGACAGAAAATCAGAGCCACAATTATTTTCCCTCTTCCTTTCAATATATTTTTGTATTTGATTGAATTAGCCTGATCTTAGCCTACGTCTCATGTCTATTAACATTACTGGCAATTGAGCTGGTCCCAAGAATTAGCAGAGTGCTTTGAACATTTACCACTGAATTTTCACTACAACAATTTAGCTGCAAATCTTCTACCCTTACACTTCTAATATTATATCTTAAAGAACTCAAATTTGAAACCAGTATATGTAACTTGCTGCTAAAGTTGGCTTCCATACCAGAGGACTACAAAGTAGAAAATGTTAGTGATTTTTAAAAGGGGGACCAGAGGAGATCTGGGAGATTACAGACCACTTAGCCTAACATTTGTTCTGGATAAATTAGTAGAAACTGTTATTACAGAGAGAATTATTAAGCACATCAAGGAAAAAATCAGCCCGGCTTCTATGAAAGAAATTCCTGCCTCACCAACCTTTGGGAGTTGTTTGACATTATATACTTGCACTCCCAAAAGGCTTTTAACAAGGTACCACTCCAAAGGCTCCTTTTATGGATTAAAATTGGTTAACCAGCAGGCAGCAGGGAATAAAAATAAATGGACAGTTATTACAATGGAGGGAAGTGAGAATTAGGATCCCACAAGGATCAGTATTAGGATACGTATTCTTTAATTTGTTCATAAATGATTTAGAATTTGGAATTGGGGGGGGGGTGAGAAGCGTAGCACCCAAGTTTGATGTGGTTAAGTGTAAGGTGATGCACAGTGGCATGAAAACTCTCAACTTTAAATACACGCTGATGAGGCCTGAACTGGCAGAAACCGAGAGGGAAGATAGCTTGGGGTTGTAGTGCATAGAACAAGGCAAGCTACAAAGACTCTAGTACAATTACTTTATTTAACAGATTCTATATTTGACCATCATCACAAAGTGCTTCCAGACACAGAGGTTTCACAAGTCCGCAATAGGCTTGTATGGCCAATATGGATATTTTTCTTTATCCAGTTTAGTTTCAGGAAATGCCTCGTTGTAATCCTCAATTGTCATCTGGTCAAAAGGAATCATGTTTTTAAACTTTTGAAGCTTAAAAAAAAGGAAAAACAACAAGTCAATAGTTCATCAAGAAGATTACTTAACACAGAACTTATTTGGTTGAATCCAGTGATTCACAGGGTGCAGGAAGTGCAGATTGTTGCTGCATCCTCTCCCCTCAGTGGGACCCACATGGACTAACAGCTACACAGGCTGAAGACTAAAACTGAGGAAGTGGAAGAAAGCAAAATCCCCCCTCCCCACAAGCACAGCTCCACTACCAGAAGGGGAGACCAAGCCCTATGAGGAAAGGCTGAGGGAGTTGGGAATGTTAGGTCTGGAGAAGAGGAGGTTGAGGGGGGGGGACATGATTGCTCTCTTAAAGTATTTGAAGGGCTATCACTTAAGAGGAGGACAGGGAGCTGTTCCTGTTGGCAATAGAGGATAGGACTCGCAATAATGGGTTTAAATTGTGGGCAGAAAGGTACCGGCTGGATATCAGGAAAAAAATTTTTTACAGTTAGGAGTTGTTTGCCCTGACCTGGATGGCCCAGGCTAGCCTGATCTCGTCAGATCTCAGAAGCTAAGCAGGGTCAGCCCTGGTTAGTATTTGGATTGGATCAAGGAATACCAGGGTTGCTGTGCAGAGGAAGGCACTGGCAAACCACCTCTGTTAGTCTCTTGCCATGAAAACCCCAAAAGGGGTCGCCATAAGTCGGCTGCGACTTGAAGGCACTTTACACACACACACACACACACGAGTTTAGTAGTGGAATCAGCTACCTAGGGAAGTGGTGAGCTCCCCCTCACCGACAGTCTTTAAGCAGAGGCTGGACAAGCACTTGTAATGGATGCTCTTGGCTGGTCCTGCATTAAGCAGGGGGTTGGAATAGATGGCCTGTATGGCCCCTTCCAACTCTATGATTCTAAGGGGAAGGAGGGGGCAGCTTTAGCCCCCTTCCCCTTCTCAGCATACCCGTTGACCAGCAGGGCCTTTTGTCCACTCAGGTCCTGCAACCCCAGGAATTAACTGTCCTGGAGTCAGAAGGGGCTGCATGGTGTGTGTGTGTGTGGGGGGGGGGGCTGCAGCACAGATCCACATCCACCAGCGCCTTCTGCTGACAAACTGCTGGATCCATCCCACTGAGAGACAGACAGCACAAACTGTTTGTATCATGAAAACCGCCAGCTTACCTCCTTCTCGTACTGGACAATACGGGCTTTTGAGGCTTCTATATAGGAAGCCGCACTCTTGTTCTGCAAGAAAGATAAATTATCCAGTCAGCGTATTGATGAAACTCTTGAATGCTGAAGATGCTAAGGAGGCTGCACTTTGGCTCAGATTCTGCAGCTCTGAGGTGTCCAAACCTACCATGAAATTTCTGATTAATAGTTAAGAAAACAAGATGTAGTAGGCCTGATGAACTCATTTTCAAAGCTGCAGTTATTTAATATCTGCACATTCCATACAGTGAGGGTATTAGGAATACACATTCAATATTACAGTAAATATCTCTGCCACCGCAGAACTGATATCTATTTAATGATGGCCTTCAGAAGCCAGTAAATACTTCCAGTGGGCCTTTGAAGAGGGTTAAACCCTAGTAAGTTGATTTCAAGCTAGGCTAAAGTCTGTGACTTTTGTTGGGTTTCTTTTGATTGCTGCTGGCCCTTTTATGTCACGATGGGTAGCCATGTTAGTCTGTCTGTAGCAGTAAAAAAGAGAAAGAGTCCAGTAGCACCTTAAAGACTAACAACATTTCTGGCAGGGTAGGAGCTTTCATTAGCCACAGCTCACTTCTTCAGATAAACTTTTATGTATAATTGGAGCCTTTCTGCCATTTCAAATATTATGGTGGGCTTTAGTCACTGGATTTTTGTTACTGTTGTTCTTTGTCAATTTCAAGTGGTTGTATAGCACTTAAAAGAGACCCAAACTGCTTCATCAAATGCGGTAACGCCAGTCTGAAGATTGTGGGAGGTCGCCACTTCTTTCTTCAACAAAAATATAGTCAGAGATTTGTAACTTTACCTTTCCTGAGATTTTAGCACTGGTAAAGAAGTTCCGGTACACGTTCTCCCCCAGCTGACAGAGTATGATAAGCTATGAGCTGACAATAATGTCCAAGCTCTTCTCCCAAGATGCAATTTACAGAAAGTTGTGGCCAGAAATTATAGCATAGTACAATCTGCCAAGATTTCTAGAAGACTCCTTCACTGTACAAGTCATCTACATATACTCAAGAAATGTCACACAACTGGAAAAAAGTACTCACAGCCTCTTGTTCTTGGCTTTGTATCTTAGCCGTCTGATTATCCACAGGCTGAGGAACCTTCAATGCCTTATACTGTGAAATATTAGAGAGAATATTTTGAAGGCTGTTGTCTTTTGATTCAATCAGTGACACCTGCTATCAGTTAGCTTTTCCCCATCTATTAACAATGAGGAGTACCATAAAATCTGCAGGTCCAAGCCAGAGAATGCTAGGCACGCTCAAGTCCTAATACATGAACCAAACTTCCATTAGGCTGCACTTAGTGACTATCTGCCTTGTTCCACAAGAAGAAAATAAGCTGTGGGACCAGGAACTTGAAATCCAATCCCAGCTGTTAGGGCTAGCTGTGCCATAACCTTCGACAAAAACCACATGGCCTTATTTACAAATGGAGACAAGAGAGAGATCTCTTTCTAGCCAACACTAGGACCACAGAGCATTTATTGTTTCACTGGAGCAAATTAGAAATGCCTTAGAATTGTATGAGTGCAGAAACAATAACGGCTCATTCAACAACCCTCCCCAGGCTAACCCAACTTCAAATACATGAACAATTTTTTAATAGGTACGTGGTAAGAAAGACCCAGTTATAAGGGAGGCATAGCTTGGATCATTAGTCTACAATGCACAGAGAGATTTACTGGTAGTGCTAAAGACACTTCAACAGCAAAGGTTAAAAGTTTCAAATCACCAGTGATCTTCAAAAAAGAAAAAAGTAACAATTAAATTCATCGGTTCTTGTAGGCTAACCGGGCTGTGTGACCGTGGTCTTGGTATTTTCTTTCCTGACGTTTCGCCAGCAGCTGTGGCAGGCATCTTCAGAGGAGTAATACTGAAGGACAGTGTCTCCTTCAGTGTTACTCCTCTGAAGATGCCTGCCACACAGCCCGGATAGTCTACAAGAACCGATGAACTCTGACCATGAAAGCCTTCGACAACAAGTAAATTAATAATAAAACCAAGACAATAAAAAGGAATAGCCATACATCTGGACCATAAATAAAGTGCACACAACAGGGTAAGGAATATAATGCAGCATGCCCAAGGCATCCTAAGCTACTACTATATATTTAAATACATACATCCCAGGCTCATACCCTCCCCATCAAAACTTGCACAGTGGTTGCTTAAAGTTGGAAAGAAGATGATATTGGGATAAAAATAGAACAAAATATATGGAATAAATTATGGATGACTCAAACAAGAAAACTATATGAATAGTCCTTAGAGAGAATTCTTTGAAACTACTACACCAACGGTACATTACTTCAGTGAATCTTGTAAGAATAATATAAATAATGCAAAATATTGGAGAAATTGTAACCAGCAAGGTGTATATGTCCACATGTGGTGGTATTGTCCTGTAATGTCACAGTTTTGGGAAAAATATTTATAGAACTGGCAAATAATGCACATCAAATAATCCATGCTACTCCAGCATTGGCTCTGTTAACAATCCGGGGGGGATGGGACAAAATGGAAAAGTGGCATCCAATGGATTGTGTTTATATTGATGGCAGCCTGTAGGATAATAGCAAAATGTTGCAAAACCGCAGGACTTTTAACAATATACTCTTGATATTCTGAACTGTGGCAAAGAGCTATGGCAGAAAAATTGACACAAAGTAGTCAAAGGTATAGCTAAAATATATTTCTACGAAAAGTGGCATGATTTTATTTCATACACAAATCAGAAAAGTATTCAACATCTATCTAAGCCAGGGGTGGGGAACCTTTTTCCTGCCAAGGGCCATTCGCACATTTATAACATCTTTAGGGGGCCATACCAGGTGTAGATCTCCCGGTGGGGGGGGAGAGGCGACCGGGCCCCAGCCTTCCCACCTCCCCCGCCCACACACACACACACACACATGGCGGCGCATGGAGCCCCAAGCAACCGGGCCCCAGTCTCCATGCCCTCCCCCCCAGAGTCCATAAAAAAAACCCCAAGCCCAATTGGCTCCTGCATGCATGCTCTGCCACCAGGAGCCGCCGGCCTCTCCCCCCCGCCCCGCTGCTCAACAGTCGACAGGCAGCGAGAGGGGCTTACAATGTGCCGCAGCGTTCCTGCACGCCGCAGCTGTAGGAGGCAGCCTTGGGGGAAGCGTCCCTCCCCCTCCCCTCTCGCCGACCAACAACTGACAGTCGGTGAGAGGAGGTCCAAAGGGCGCTGTAAGCCGTGGCCCCAGGAACACCTTCGGGGAGGGCCGCCCTGCGCCCCGCCTCCGCGGCAGGGTTCCTGGAGGTCCCAAGGGCCACAAAAAATGTCCTCGGGGGCCGCATACGGCCCCCGGGCCTGAGGTTCCCCACCCCTGATCTAAGCCCTTCCTCAGATTATGGAAAAGGAATTAAGTACAAAATATATACAGAATTATGGTTTTTTTAATCCCCAGTGCCGTTAATGAATTCCTCTCTTATCTGTAATTGTAAAATAAATTGAAAAATGTGTTAAATACTAAGCCCTGCCAATAATTTGATTCAATTTCATGTATTTTTTTGTTAGTTTGTTTGTATTTTTAACATAGTTGGTACCTATGGCCTGAGCGCTAAGCACATTTCACACAAGTGCATAAGCCTGCTGGAAAATAGCATTTCCAATCAGTGCAAATTCTAGACTTGGTTCAAGTACAGAAGCCCTTATTGAGATTCTAGAACATCCAAACAGTCAAATATTACAACACAGGCTCACCTTCTTCTCAAATTCATCCACCATGCCAGCTTTAGCGATCGCAGTTTTGTAAGCAGCCCAGTCAATGGCTGGGGGAGATTCTGGCAAAGAAGCAAGCCTAGTAATAGGAAAAGTACATTTCAACTGTTAGAAGTTTCGGACTATTTCTAGTTTACACCCATTACTTCCATACAGCACCTCATCTCCATTCTTGTCACACATCCTAAGGGGGGCTAGTTAAAGCTGCTAATGCTGCCAGAAATTCAACAAGTCATAAGTGAACTTTGTAAGAACCTGCTTGAATACACAACAATTAACGGGGAGCTAAGATTTAAATTTCCACACAAAACCCAATGTGGGACATTCTGTCTACCTATTTCTGTGCTTTTCTGATCACTGCTCTGCAAAGATAGCCTGCATGGTGTAGTGGTAAGAATTTCAGACTAGGATCTGGGAGACCAAGGTTTGAATCCCCACTCTGCCATGAAAGCTTGTGGGTAATCTTAGGCCAGTCACACACTCTCAGACTAATCTACATCACAGGGTTGTTATAAGAAAAAAAATGGAGGACAGGAGAATGATGTAAACCCCTTTGGGTCCCCATTGGGAAGAAAGGCAGAGTACAAATGAAGTAAAATAAAAACTTGTAAGAGTGTTCTGCAGGTAGTTTGTAAGGCATCATTAGATGGCTTTTTCTTAAAGTATACAAAATTGCCCTTTTTCAACAGGCCTATCAACACTATGTCTCCAACTGTAGGCTCCACGAAAAAGAAAAAAAGAACTGCCAAAGCATAAAGCTATTGCTCGGCTTTGAGGTCATGTTTGTAATCTGCCTTGTGCTAAACAGGAATGGCAAGGCAAAAATATTTTAACTAAATAAATGAGTTTGCATTTCTGTGTTAAGACCTGACTTGCAGCTTGTGCCAATTTAGGACAGTTGTGCTAGAACATGATAAAGGATTTTGAGTTAAATCTTAAAACAAATAATTGCATTTCACAGCTTTCAGAATGCAGCTTTAAGATGTGTGTGTGTAAACTGCCACCAAGTCACAGCTGACAAGCAGCAACCCCACAGCTTTAAGATACCAAATTTTAATCACACTGCTGGTTACACAGATCATCAATATTTCATTAAGACCATGTTTTTTACAAAGATGGGCAGCACATAGGTTGGTAAGCTAAAGGAAGGGTATCATAAAGTTGCCAAAGAGAACAAAATGCAGTAATCTATCCACTTCAACAGGACTATTTCAGTAACAATTAATAAATGGAGCCCTCATCTTAAATTAAATATTTTGCAAAGTATGAGGTTTAGATCCACTGAACAGTGCTGCAGTCAAACTAATCTCTAGCAATAGAACATAATTCATTCTAGTAAAAATTAGTCACCAATAAGGCACAGCTTGAAACCCCCCTGCCCCAAACACAAAGAAGCACTTGTCCTGAAAACAGGTCTTCCTGCCCCACAATGCCCTTCTTACACTTAAGAAAATACTCACTTGGCTGAGAGTGTATCACTGCGTGTTTTCAGGGCATTGAACATGGGTTTCTGATTGGGAGGCACTCGCTCAGCAAAAGCCACCCAGTCTATTGCTTTCAAAGCAGCTCTGCGGCTGGCCATTGTTGCAGTCTACAAGATCAAGAGAGGAAAGTAAACAGTGCAATAAGGAGAGCACGACTACAGTGATTTATGCCACAATAATTTTACACTCTGCAAAAGTCAAGCACCTGAACCCTTTAAAAATAGATCAAACTTGATGTATCATAAGCCTCATGAACTCAGTGACATTTATTTTGAGTAGACCTGTACATTGTGAGCTTGTAAAGCCCAGAATTGAATTATATACTCTCCAATGCTTACCCAATAATATAATTCACAGTGGGTAGCCATGTTAGTCTGTCTGTAGTAGAAAAGGGCAAGAGAAGCGAGCTGTGGCTCACGAAAGCTCATACCCTACCAGAAAATATTTTTGTTAGTCTTTAAGGTGCTACTGGCCTCCTGCCCTTTTCTACCAATAATATAAGAAATTGCTTACTCAAAGCATTAAGTCTACAAACTGCGTTAAGCATCATCACCTTGTTTCTACAACAGTTCATACAATATACAAAGGGCAAAACACGCAAAACTAAAGACGTGACAGTCAACATTAACCTCTCCTTGCCTAGTGCTAGTGCCCTGTTCCTAAAGCCGTAGGCAGAGGCAAGTCAGCGCTTGGCCACAAACCTCCTGCCATAGGTCAATACAAAGTAACACCCGCAAAATGCAGAAGAGTGATCCACGGAAAGGGAGGGGGGGTATATAGTTCAGCAACCTTGAACGGGCTAGAAAAACCAGCGTCTGGTCAGTGCCAAGGCTAACCCCTGGGAACCCCATGGAATGGGATCCAAGCATCATAAATAATACTCAGCGACGAAACGCCAGAGAAAGCAAGAAGAAGTGCAGCATAAGAGACCCTCTTCTCTGCCCTCCCAAGCGTGCCCATGATTGAGGACTAAGAAAAACCGGGAGTTCTCCACTCACCTTCAACAACCCTCCAGTCCTTGCTTCCCCCGGAAACGTCCTTCCGGAAGTAGAGCTCGAAAACGACCAACCAGGACAAACGTTCCCGGAAGCACTCCTGCATAGAACCCTAAACGTAACACAAAGTCATAGACTATGAAAACAAAAAGGGCACGGCTATCATTGAAACAAGCTACAATCGCACCTTCCGCATTTTGTCGACGTTTCCGGACTAGATCTCAACGGTTTTGACGCTGTTAGTGGTCCCGCCAAACACGTTCATTATAGAGATGCCAAAGCCTAGAGCGACACCACTCTGAACTCAGAAACTCGCGGCCAAGGGGGGGGGTTCAGTTTTTACCGGAAGTTCCCTCTGCAGTTTAGTCTAGGGCTCGATGCTCCGACAGATTTCTAGGCTTCCTTCCGGCGCACTAAGAATCTACTCAGAAGATTGTTTCCGCTGATTCCCAGAAGTCTCCTTTCGTTCAGCTTCAGACGTTTACTTAAAAAAAAAAACCCTGCCTTTATCGGCTTCCTCTGTGGTCTATTATGGTCTGTTATGTCAAAAGCGAGCCTGAAACGGCATAACTGGGTCTGAAGAAACGGTCGCCGACCCGGAAGTGGATTGCCGACCCGGAAGTCCGGCTCTCCCTGTCAGTGGGGGCTGAGGAGATGGCTGCGGAGCCCCGTCGAGCGCAGCTCCGGTTTCTCCGTCCCGGCCGTTGAGTCAGAGCAGCCGCTGCCTGCCTGCACGCCCGACCGACCGACCGACGCCCGGGGAGAGGCCGCCGCCGAGAATGGCGGAGCTGGCGGCCGGGGAGGGGCCGCCGCGGGGCCGCACTCCGAGCCCGCTCCCGCTGACCGGGCCGCCCAGCCCTCGCCCGGCTGGGGCTCCCGCCGGCCCGCCGCGCAGCCCGGAGCCGTCGGCGCCCGACAAAGCCGTCCCGGGAGGCTCGAAGTGGGTCCGGCTCAACGTGGGGGGCACCTACTTCGTGAGCACCCGCCAGACGCTCTGCCGCGAGCCCAAGTCTTTCCTCTGCCGGCTTTGCTGCCAGGAGGGGCCCGAACTGGGCTCCGACAAGGTGAGCCGGTGGCGACGCGGCTGCCCTGTCAAGCCGCCCGGTTCTCCCTGCTTGCGGCATTGCAGAGCAGGGCATCTGGGCTTCCCTCCCCTTTCCATCCTGCCTCCTGAGGGAGACGCTCGGAAGAGGATGACGCCGAATAGCCATTGGGGGGTATTTGGCTGTGCCTCAGGAAAGCCCTTTCTGCTTCTGTAATGAAGCAGGTCTGTTTACATAAGGTGTGAGCGAGCAAGATGTATACAGCACTCTGGCTGCCCGAGGCTGTGGTAGGAGCCTCTATGGCAGCAAAAAGAAAGGGGTAGGAGGGGCGTCGTGTGTACTCAACATCCTGCTGAAATGTAGGTCTTAGTAAACACTAGTAGTAAACATTCTGTAGTAAACAGAATTTAGTAAACAGTAGTAGTAAACAGAATGTAATAAACAGTAGTAAATTGGTTCTTGTAGGTTATCCGGGCTGTGTAACCGTGGTCTTGGCATTTTCTTTCCTGACGTTTCGCCAGCAGCTGTGGCAGGCATCTTCAGAGGAGTAACACTCTATTGCAGCAAAAGGTTACTTCTCTGAAGATGCCTGCCACAGCTGCTGGCGAAACGTCAGGAAAGAAAATGCCAAGACCACGGTTACACAGCCTGGATAACCTACAAGAACCAATGAGCTCTGACCGTGAAAGCCTTCGAAAATATTAGTAGTAAACATTCTGTAGCTTACACTGGAGTTGTGCATGGAAGTGTTGTGTGTATCTTTTCCATTCATTCTCCCATGCTTTTGATGTGGAATGAATCATACTCAGAGCCTGATTATGGAGCGTTATCATAGTGTGTGTTTGACCACGAGGTAGGTCAGTTGTTTATATTAATCTTGCCACACATTGGATGTAGGGCAAAATAATAGTTATTTGCATCCACACAAAATCATACTATTAAAATATTTCCAATAGCCCAGCGTACACTCTCTAATAATATATTAAACTGTCTGGAGAGTTCTGTAAACAGGCTTGGAGGGCAAGATCACTCTTAATTATGTGTTCCAAAGCCCAACAAAAAAATTGGAGTTTTCTGCCTCATCTCAAACTGCTAGTATTTCTAGACCATCTATTGCGTCCCGTGTTGGAATTCTTGTACCATAGTTCTCCAACCACAGGAGAATGTTAGACATTAACATTATGCTAACAAAAAGAGAAGAGAACTCTCCAACTAGCACAGCTCATACTACAAAAAAGTAGAGGCCTGCAAATTCCAGTTATGTTTTGTTTCAAGCTTTTTTTAGTTAATCAGCTGTATGTGCCCACACACATAACTAAAAGTACTTTCATACATGCCAAATAATGCACTTTGCAGCTGGATTTTACTGTATGAAACGGCAAAATCCACTTGCAAAGGATCGTTAAAGTGTATTGAAAGTGCATTATTCAGCACGTGTGAAAGCACCCTAAGAATCTTGTTGTATGCAAATGCATGCCCCCTTTTTGGAAATTCACAGGATTATTGTATCCATTCCACAAGACAGGCAAACAACACTCTCTGTACTGTACATTTCAGAAGTACAGTTCTTTCTTGAAAATAACATTAACAGTAACCACACTCAGCCCTTTTGGCATCAGATAGGGATTCTCTTTTCCTCCAAGCCAGTTAACCCATACCACTTTCCTTAGAAACAGCACACATCACTGTGAACCTGTAGTTACAATCATGATACTTGCTATAATATGATAATTCATATTTTTCTAGTGAAAATATTGACCAAATACATGCAATTATGTTTTGCCACAATTGCCTGTTCTCTCTCATGGAAAAAATATTAAATTATTTTCTATTTAAGAATGGGCACAGGCAGGACTGAAAAGTGCACCAGAAATATGAACCAACTCTTTTGAACACAAATAGTAAGGCTACGTACTGTCAGAGTTTGGTCTTGCATTACAAAGCCTAATACCAAATTCTGCATGCCAGGCATAACTTTGTCACCACTGTAGTCAGTGGTGAAGTTACCACTCTTGGAGTAATAAGAAAACACATAAGAAAATGCAATCAAAACCTCTATTACAAAGCAGCTTGTCCCATTCCTGTCTTAAATACTTAAAATGATGTCCCAGAATAAAATATGTCTAAATGGGATAGATTCTTTCAGAGTGCAGTGACTGATAGTTCTGAAATAGTGTGAAATACGACTACTCTATAATTACCGTATGTGGCCCTTTACAGTGGAATTTTATTTGAAAAACGAAGGACATGCTTAATGGCTACTGGCTCAAGGAAAAAGCCAATATATGTTCTAGAGAAAATAAATCAGACAAAGATCTAGGCTCTGTTCTTGTTTCTTTCTTTTTTTAGTAATTATTTTAATTACTTAGTACGTCACTGAAGAAATGCGATTGCATTGCCCCATTATATACGGTAGAAATATTTTTACTACATCTGGAGACTGCTGATGTGGCCAGTTTTCATGTTTGACATACAAGAGGATTTCCAGGTGTGCCTTCTAAAGTGTCACCAGTTTTAAGATGTTGCCTCTGATGCAAGCATAAACAGTTCATTTCAAGCATAAGAACAAGATCAAGTAATTAAGCAGAATGCCTTTATGTAGGTGGTGGCCTACTTTTTAAAATTGCATCAGGGTGTAATCTGATGATTAAATCAGGATTGCTTGCTACCTGACCTGCGGGAGCTTAGGAACACACATGCACATCCATTCCCTTTCCCTGATTCCTTTAGAAAATTGACACTGTAACCATACCAACATTTACAGTCTGTCTCTAATTTGCTTAAAATGCTCAAATCAAACTATGTAAATGGGCTATTCCTGATATAAAGGCCAGAAACTGCTAATCTTTTGTTTCACTGACATGCATGTATGTTTGTATATTATTGTTAATTGTAAGTACTCATTGATTAAAATAATCCTGAATTTAATTTCATTAACAGTTTTCATGACAATTAATGAACATTTGGGGTTTTATCATTATTAGCTTAAGTCTCTGTTAATAAAAGTTTAAGTTACTGTTTTAAATACTTGTGCAATCAGTTGACCCAAGTTTTATTTAAGGAGAGGGCTAGTCAAAACGGCTACGCTACACAGTTGTGACTTAAAAGCCCCATTCCATTTGGCTGGGTGATTCAGGATAGATTTCACTAGTTCAAAAAGAGCCAACTTGATTTATAGAGAAGAATATGGAGTTGTAGAAGGAAACCAAATTCCCATTTGTCATACCAGGAGTTCCCACAGCCAAATATCCTTGTTCTATTGAATTGTCCATTGTAGCGTCAGAATCTGACACCGGTGTATCCTTGACAGGATGAGACGGGAGCATATCTCATTGATAGGGATCCCACGTATTTCGGTCCGATCCTGAACTACCTCCGACATGGAAAACTCATAATAAATAAGGAGCTAGCAGAAGAAGGTAAGCAAAAATTATTGCTGTGTTTTATCTTCTGGCTATGCTATGTTTATAAGTAACCAAATGGGTCCTGAATGGATGTAGGCCATAGTTTGGCAGAATTCAGTGCATTTAGCCATACGGATTTCAGCAGTGTTTAGTGGATCCAACTTCAGGCTGGAGTGAGGCCACAGTCTGCATATTCTTTTATCACAATGTGGTGGCTTATCGTAATCAGATCCACAGAGCAGTACAAAACCTGTTGTTCATGGAAGCTTGCATTTCTATGTTAAATTTTTATTTAGTCCAAGGCTTTCTATCAGCAAACACTGGTGGCTTTTTATATTAGATTTTGTTTTCTGTGAGAGGATGGTCTGCGAAGGCAAACTCCCTGCAAAAATCTTCCAACAAAGGGATACTTTCCTGCCAGGTTATTGTTCTGGTTTTCTGTAGTGAGAATATGCACTCTGTACACTCACATTTTTTCATTTGTGAATAGAAATGTCTTCAGGTATTTCTAGCAGGGCCGATATCAGCATACCCTGAGATGGGACCTCTGTCACTGACCCTCTTTCCCACGTCATTCCTCTGCAACTCACCCATATGCCCTTCCTCCTTCATTCACAAGCACTCCTCCAGTGCCACCTGTGCTCCTGGCTGAATATGCCGCCCCGTGCTACCAGGGAAGGGCACGCAGGTGGTGCTCAGTGGTGGCAACACTTCTGTGGCTGTGGAAGCGGCATTCCCAGTTGCACCACTGCCTCACACCGTCAGTAAAAGAGCAGGTGATGAGTGGGTTTGCAAGCAGGCGAGGAAAGACAGGTCTAGGGAGCATGCAGGTGGGGGGGCAGGAAGAGAAGCACAAGGAGGAAGACCTGGGGGTAGGCATGGGAGGGGAAGGGGACCCTCTGCTCACTCTTTGCCCAGGGCCTCCCAGAACCTGGAACTGGCCCTGGTTTCAATTGTACTTTCGTGTTCTTTTGTTTCATTATTTGTTCCTAACGAAATGAAGTTTCCATAGCTGTGTTGATTCGCAGATTTAATTACTGGTTTTAAAATAAATCTGAATATGGGCAAACATCAGAGCATGGGAGATTTTAGAAGATAATCTCTTCTCGAAGATTAGAATAATTACTAGCTGTATGTTTTATTCTCATTCCTAGGTGTGCTGGAGGAAGCTGAATTTTACAACATTGCATCTCTAGTACGACTTGTGAAGGAACGAATACGGGACAATGAAAGCAGAACTTCTCAAGTAATGCTTGCTAAAAGACAATAGAAGGGGGAAGCTGATAATCAAATTAAAAGATTCACAAACATCTTGACAACAAACCCTCCCTTTCTTGGGACCAGTGGCATGTGCAGAGAATTTGGAGGAACAGATGAGCACCTTCTACAATACTCCAGGGAGTTACTCCAGTCTGTTGTTTGATATCATTTATCTTGGACTGGAGTAGCTCTGCATAGGGTTGCATTGTAAGATCTCTGTGAAGGGTAGTTTCCCTCCTTTCACAGTAGGCTTTTCCAGGACATGCTAGCAGCCACTGCTCTTGCCACCTCCTGGAAAGGCCCTGTGGGAAGAGAGAAAATCTTGTTTCTTCACTCTGCTAAATTATCCACGAACTGCAGAAATACCAGTGGTAGGTGGCATTTTCAGGGGAAGGCCTTGGCCTCTGTGCCCTATTTTGTGGCCCTCCAGGGTAACTGGTTGCTGATTTGTGTAGGGGGAGGAGCGTTTTCTCTGCCTGCAGGTTGCCTTCTGCCAAGACTTCTGCAGTTCACAGAGAGCTCTGTGTAGCAACAGGATCTTTGTTGGGGTGCTGGGAGAGACACTTACCAGGGTGGGGAGGAGAGCTTACTGTTGGCAAGTGAGAGGTGTGTTTACGTTCCATTGAAATAAAACAGCTGAGCACAAGCTTTATTTGGAATTCATGCACACTTGAATTCTATTCATAATTCAGATTTTTTAACGATACAGTGTCCAAAATTCCCAACGTTGCTACAAGGTCAGAAGACTAGAGTCATACTACAGGAATAAATTGTGTACATTTGTGAATGTTTCATTTTCATGGATTCTGATAATACGTTGGGAATATGTTGGGAGTTTAGGGTGTCTTTTCTTTCTAGAGGAAGGAAGGGTAAAACTGGAACACTGGTGGTAGTAGGTATGTATCCATGTGCAACCAAGAGAAATTCAGGTGTGCGTGAATTCCAAATAAAGCTTATGCTCAGTTGTGTTGTTTCAGTGGAACCTAAACACACCACTCTCTCTGGGCTGTGCCCCCATTCAGAAGGAAAAAGTGGGATATGTGCTGTGTTCAGAGGTTCCATGTGTCTGGCTACTGGAGACTGTACCCAGTTGGGAATGCAGGAGAGAATGTTGGACTGTTTCTCCACCTTTCCCAGTGGCACAGTTCTCCTTTTAATCCTTTGTGGTTGGCACCCGTGACACTTTTGTCATGTCCAAATATGCACAAGCTTTGGTCCAATATGTTGCTGTTTATTTTCCTGATGCAAAAGCATAGCTGCATTTTCTTTTAAAACAACCATTTAATACTTAGCAAAGTTCGTAGCTACAAGGTTTCCAACTTGTGGGTTGTTTTTTCCTCTTGTGTTTCAGGGACCTGTCAAGCATGTGTACAGAGTCCTGCAGTGTCAAGAGGAAGAGCTCACCCAGATGGTGTCTACTATGTCTGATGGCTGGAAATTTGAACAGGTATCCTGTGCTAATGTGTATTTCCATATCCCGAAGAAGGGGTCCATTTGTGTGGGATTACCTCCCAGTCCATTGGCCTTATATCAGGACTTTCCTCTCTTTATGGCCAAGCAGAGGTGCTTGGGCCCAGCACGTCATCGTTAGAGGCTAGAGGCCTCAAGCCAGGGAAAGCTGGTAGGCCAGGAGCTTCCCAAGACCCAGTGCTGAGGCTGGGAGGGCAGCCACCACAGCAATAGGCACTGGGAGGTCATCTGTTCTGGAGAAGCCCACCTCCTGTCAGCCATCTGGGCTTGGCAGATGCGAGGATGGAGGCATAGGTAGCAGGGGTTGGTGTGTACCTGCCGATGCCAACTTGGGCCTCAGCTCAGTCTGATCTTTGATGTGCCACTGCCACCTGGCCCCGCCATGGTCTCATTATTCGCTTTTGACAAGAGCAGGGAAAGAAGAATGACAGCAGCCTAGTAAAACACGAATGCTGGTGTATATTTTCACTGCAGCCCTTTTAGAATATAAGGAATCTTACAAGTACAACACTGTACCTAATCTGCGGTTGTGGCCATCCTTCTAATGCAAGGGGAGGTCTGATTTCTGAATCTACAACAGATGCTCTCTGTTAGA
Source organism: Euleptes europaea (assembly GCF_029931775.1). Lineage (NCBI taxonomy): Eukaryota > Metazoa > Chordata > Lepidosauria > Squamata > Sphaerodactylidae > Euleptes > Euleptes europaea. The sequence goes on along the minus strand of NC_079312.1, from coordinate 128,595,592 downwards.
GAAGCCTGATTTCAGGCTCCACTTTCTGCTCTTTCACCTCCCCCCTAGTCAGCTAATTACTGCTGTCGAGCTCACCATCTGTTCAGTAGTGGTGATTTTACATTCAGCAGTGGGCATGCTGCTTGCTGAGGATCTCTGGAGCGAGCACAGTATCTTTGCTGTGGGAGGCATTTACAGAATCCACTTTAGCTAATACACTCTGTTATTCTCAGATAATTGGTTTTGGATTGATACATAGTTTTGTGCAGTGTGGCCAACAGGTTCCCTCTGAATGAACTAGAATTCTCATTTTTTTTTTCAGATTGGTTTTTGTTATTACATTTAGACATCATTAGGGGACTCTGTAGAACTTTGAAACTTTTCTCCAAGAAATTTTGATGCTGTTAGGGTATAACCAGATGGCAGCTTCCCACACTCCCTTGTTAGGGTGCTGGAGCACTCCTTTGCAGATACTTTCTACCGGAAAGGCAAGCAATTTTTCCCCCTGGGGTCTCGTTCTGCTCAGGTCAGCCACCCATACAAGCTGAGTTTCCAGCATTGGTTCTGGTAATCTGTGTCTGGGCAGAGACCTGCACAAAATGCCACCCAGCCATTCTGGATAGCAGGAATCAAGCCACTGTGTGCCCTGCTTCAGAGTTACCCACCTGCCCTGTTGCACTTCATGGGGTAATAATAACTAAATTAACAGCACAATGGCCAAAATATTATATCCCAAAATGTCATAAATTTGTATTATACATTAATATATATTCAAAAAATTACATGCCAGTTTTTCACAGTATTACAAAACACAGGTAAGTATAGTATTTCTAGGTATTGTTCTGTAACTGAAGATACAAACAAGTATAATAGTCCATACAATAGTCTTGATATAACTAATGCAAGTTCCTCCTCCGCTGTATGTAAGTGAAACTGATAAGTATGAAGTAATGAAGCCAGATGATAACCAGCAAGGCTGAGAAGAGATGAGATGGGCATTCTAGATAACTTCCCGTTTCACCCTACAAAATGAGGCTTCCTCGATCCACATATCTTTGTTTGTTAAACACCATAGATGGCATGAGAATTCTTTTGAAGTATTGTAAATCAAGCTTTTGTATTGCACTTCATGAGGTGACACAGGACACAGCAAAGTCTGTCTCATATTCATTCCTATTCACTGAGTGTGACCATGGAATTAATCCTTATGCTCAGGTTGTTTTTAGGCTTAAGAGAAGCAGGTCTCAAATTTTAGCAGCCTGTGGAACCCAGAGCCCTCCCCTCCTCCCTCTGACATGTCTGCTGTGTGCTGGGCAATGCCCTTTTAAAGACGGTGGCAAGCCATGGTGTGGCCCTTAGAGGCCTTGTGTCCTCCAGACAATACAATAGAAACCAGATCAGCTACACTTTAAAAGCAAATGTAAATGTTTGTATTGTCTATATGCATGGCCTATAAGGCAAAGTCTCAGTTGATTCTTTAAGGCTACAACTCAGAAAGCCCTGACCCGTTCTATCAATCACGCCCCTTGATTGGAAGGGACTTTGCGCTAGAGAATGTGAGAACTTTCTTTATTGGCTAATGGGTGGTAGAACGAGGGAAGGAAGGGGGTGGGCAAAACTTTCAGAGCTGCTCATAGAAATAAAAGACCAGTGTCACAAAAAAAACTAAATTTCTGATATTCAGTTTTAAGCTGCCATTCACTGCTGTTGTCTGTAGATGCAGAGTAGTCATTATCTGTATACTGAAATCTTTTGTATAGGAAGAGTTTGATTTTTATACCAGAAGTGATCAGCCATTCATTTTTATGCTAGAAGTAACTATTGACTGTATTAGGACTATACCTCCCTGGTGCCACTCAGCCAGTTTAAATTCTAGATCAGAGCTACTGGATTTGTGCAGCCAATTAACACATTTTCTGGCTGATGCTCTGAGGAGATCTGGAAGATCTGTGACCGCAGGTGGCTTTATGAACTCCAGCCTTGAAAGAGGAGGAACCTGATTCCATCTCCTGAGCTAGAGAATTTCTGCATCTCCTTATAGAAAACTGAGAGGCTCTGTTTTCACATTAGCCAGATGGGTGTTTGGGGGGGGGGGCGTTCCCTCTGTCTTAACATAGTAGCCCCTTAGGTGTCTGGACTCCAGTTTAAGAGATGCTGCTTTACTGGGTTTTGCTCTCTAAAAACTCTCATGATCCATTTTTCCCAAGCTGATTTACCTGTTCTGTTTTCTTGAGTATTCAGGAATGTGTTGAATAGTGTACTGTCTTGCATCTCTGTATTCAGATTGTTTCTTTTGATACCTGTGATGGCTTATTCTCGTCACATAATTATAATGGCAAACAAATCACAATCCTTTTGTACACTCTGCCTGTCTTCATTTATTTCAAAACTTTTCTTATTTTTGCTTAATCTTGGGAGTTGAATGCTCATACAAACAAGTGTACATCTCCCATCAGTGCACCATAATCCTAAAAGCACCCAATCTGAATGCCAGTTCAAGATAGAGGTAGACCTGTAACATTCCCTAATACAGAGCCAGCATGGAATAGTGGTTAGTGTCAGAAAAGGATTTTGGGAGACCCAGTTTCAAATGCCCACTCTGCCATTAAAGCTTGCTGGGTGATTTTGGCCCAGTCACATGCTCTCAGCCTAATGTACCTCACAGGAGAGGAGAACAATGTAAGCTGCCTGGGGTCTCCGTTGGGGGAGAAAGGTGGTGTGTAAATGAAGTAAAATTTAAACATTCATAAATAATATTTGTCTGACACAGTAGCATGGCAGTGTTGCGGGAAAACGGAGGTTCGTGGAGGAGAGAGACCCGAGACCATTGGTCAAGAAAACAGTTTTATTACAGCTGTGGCCCAGCCGCCTTAACAAGCATAAAAGACTGAGCCCCGATTGTACTGGGGAATGAACTTTTATCCTAATTCCAGGCTAAGACATAACACGTCACCATTTGGTGCTTATCTGGTAGCTTCACATAGTCGGGAGCACAGCAGTTCTATCCAGTTCCCTTTATCATTCACCATGACTTTTCCCCCACTGACTCAACACAGAGCTGTCTTGTACTGCAGCAGACTTGTTCCCTTGCTGTCTCAATACATTCACAGAGAAGGAGAAAAGGCTATCAAAAACTATTAAATCAAAATACTTAAGTGGATCCTCCACATTAAGAGGAAGTCTACCTTGCTCTCTCAGCAGAGAAGCCCATCTAGTCTAGCATTGTGTTTCCAACAGGTGGCTCTGGGAAGCACACAAATGGGTGAATAAAGGCAGTCACCTCTCCCACCCAAGCTGGTGCTCAATGATACACTCTGAAAAAAGTACACCCAAAAACCCTGTTAGTTTCAGACAGTCACAATATTTTTAGGACTTAAGAAACAAAAGCATGGATGTTCCCTTAGGCTGTCTGAAAACTTGGAATGCATAATGCTTTTTATGACTACATGCTGTTTGATGCTTCCTCCTATGGTATCTGAAACTGACCACTGTTGGAGATACTGTGCTAGGTGAAATGTTTTTCTGACATTACAGGCTACTCCTTATATATACTGCTTTTAACACATACATTATCTGTGCTGCTTTCCTTTTCATCAGCTGATCAGTATTGGCTCTTCCTACAACTATGGAAACGAGGACCAAGCAGAATTTCTCTGTGTTGTATCCCGAGAGCTCAATAACTCTACCAATGGCATTGTCATAGAGCCTAGTGAGAAAGCAAAGGTGAGGAACCTGTTTGGGAACGGATTTTTTAAAATTGTAGGTGGGGGGGGGTACAGAAGGGGAAAAGGAAAAATGGGGATATCACAGTACAATTAAAAGGACAGAAATGCGTGATGTGAAAACGAATCCGTTTGGCAACAGACTTTTTGAGAAGCATGGTCATTTTTCTTTATAAGGTAAGGTAAAGGTCCCCTGTGCAAGCACCAGGTCATTCTTGACCCATGGGGTGATGTCACATCCTGACGTTTACTAGGCAGACTTTGTTTACGGGGTGGTTTGCCAGTGCCTTCCCCAGTCATCTTCCCTTTACCCCCAGCAAGCTGGGTACTCATTTGACCAACCTCGGAAGGATGGAAGGCTGAGTCAACCTTGAGCCAGCTACCTGAAACCAACTTCCGTTGGGATAGAACTCAGGTCGTGAGCAAAGCTTTGGACTGCTATACTGCAGCTTACCACTCTGCGCCACGGGGCTCCTTTTATACCTTTTATATATACTTTTATACGGGGCTTTCTTTATACCCAGAGTAAAATGAAACCTTTTGATACTGTGAAGTGTGCAGTTCCTGTACATCACAGTTTTGAGTAAATTATTGTAGGACATTACAAACAGCACCCACTACCCCAAAATGGCAATGAACATAATAATGAACCATAAGAAAAAGAAAAGAGTAAAAGTCCAGTACCACCTTAAAGATTAACAACATTTCTGGCAGGCCATGTGCTTTCGTGAGTCACAGCACACTTATCTGAAGAAGTGAGCTGTGGCTCACGAAAGCTCATACCCTGCCAGAAATTTTGTTAGTCTTCAAGGTTCTACTGGACTCTTGCTGTTTTCTTCTGCTACAGACAAACACGGCTATCCATCATGATCTGTCTCCATAAGGAAAAGAGACAAGTATCCAGAGTGGTGGAGGCAGATATTTCCTAGTGCGGCGATTAGTTGTCATGAATCCTCAGTGTGCTGCTCTAACTGCTATTTAGAGAGGAGACTTCCCTTCCTACTTCCCTTTTCTGAGAGTCATTGAGGGTTTCAGTTTTAAACGGAACACATGAAGCTACATTATAGCGAATCAGACCATTGGTCCGTCAAGCTCAGCATTGTCTATTCAGACTGGCAACAGTTCTCCAGTGTCTCAGGTAGAGGTCTTTCACATCACTTACCACCTTATCCTTTTAGTGGGAGATGCTGGGGCTTGAACCTGGGACTTTCTGCATGCTGAGTAGGTGCTCTGCCGCTGAACCACAGCCTCTCTTGTCTTATCTAGCACCTCCTTCTGTAACATGGAGATGTCTCTTGCATAGAGCTATCAGCAGGGAGCATGTTAACATTTGAGCAGACATTTAATCTGTTGTCTTCGTTGCTACATTTTATATTGGTATTTAAAAGCACAGCGAAAACCGAATCCAAGCTAACTGATGTTCTCTTGGTGCTTCTCTTTTCTCAGATTCTTCAGGAGCGAGGATCCCGGATGTAAACTGGGTATCCGATGCTTTAGAACTCCCAGATGTCAAAAAGGCAATCTAGCTGGGCTTTTTGTACAGTAATCAAAATAACACAAAGCAAAGCTGAGCCTGTCCTGCCAGCGGAGAATTAATCCTGGTAAAACCCAAAGGCTCGTCCCACCCCTATTGCAGAAAGCAAAAATGGAAAGAAGAGACTCTTCCAGCCTGGTAGCCCCTTTCTGTTCTGCCTTTTTTCTCATCAGCATTGATATAATTTTTTTCCCTAACAATAGGTGGGCTTATTTCTTATTTTCTTGTGAAGGGTGTCCAGGTATCATTAGTCCGGAGTTAATTATGGAGAGAGCATTGGTTGATCAGTGCCATTTCTTATACCGAAGATTGGAAATTTGTCCCAGTTAGATACACCCAAATGTAATAAAAATGGATTTGGGAGTTTCTAAATGAAAAACTTTCCTTAGTGTTTGTTTTTATTTGGGAGGGGAGAGTCTCAACCTTTTTTCATTCTTGATTTATACCTGTTACTGACTCAGATACTTGTTAGGACATCTAAAGGGTTGTGGGGGTTATATCTACCATGGGGCCTTGGCTGAATATTTTTCTTCTGAAAACACTAAAACAGGAGCGCCAGGCTTTTCTTACAATGTAGTTTGGTCTTCACTCATCTTTACAAATGTTCGATCACCCGCCCCCAATCTTCAGATTCAGTTGTACCGTCTTTTATTCTCTCAATGTCCAAGGATAGCAGCAATGGAGAGTATGTCCCATTTGTCCTGCCTGCCAGAGCCTGGAATATAGTCCCTTGGTTTAATTTAAAAATTTCTCTTATCTGGCAGATTTGTTCTTGCCAAGTTCAGCTTTGCCTTGTCTTGTCTCCAGCAGCATGAAGTGACTTCCTTGTTCTCTTGCTGTCTTGCATAAAAGCAACTTTTATTTTGTACTATAGTTAATTTGGTAGGCTATAACAATTCTTATCCAATACACTTGGGGATGGAGGGTCCCGTATTTACACATCGTGGTTCTACTCATCTTACCCAAAATAACTAAGGGGCATTGCACAGGTTTGGGAGGGGGTGGGGAGGGGGTGTTGAAAGTTGCCAAACTGTTGTGATGTTTAATGTCCAGTGGTGTGTGAACTTTTCTGTAAACTTCTTTTCCCCCTTTGGAATGCCTTGAATGGACGTGAAAATGTTGTGCCTCTCTTGAATTCTAATCTTAGCCAAATGGGACTCGCTGATCTTGTCAGTGAATTTGTGCCATCCCTAATCGGTGAAATGTCCCCTTCTAGTGGTTGGTAAATTGAATCCCTTAAGCGTATGCTGCATGTTACCTCCCTTTCACATCCGAGCTTTGTTCCTTGCTAGTCATCTTGGCTTCTGGGCCTTTGAGTTGAACGCCAAACATAATGAACCAACGTTTCAGATAAAAAATAATGCTTTGGTCTCTTCCCCCCCACCCCAGGCAATAATGGAATCTCCTATTTTAGCCTGTGATCAGAAGACCCCAGATTCCAATTGGAGTGCTTAGAGCTTCCCACCGAGGAATTGCAGGCACTGTGTCCTTTTAACGTTTTGTGGTGTAGGGTCACGAGGCTTCCCATTCTATTTCTTCCTTAAGGGGCTGAGGGGGAGGGCAGGGAAAGGAGTGCTGCTAAGGGCACGAGAGGGCTTCCTCATGGATGCAGCCAAGGAGTTCAGGTTTGGCACCCCATCCTCCCTGTTTCACATCCTCCACTGGTCTTCAGTGTTTCTGTGCATATATCAGTGAGCTTCCCCACCACTTCTGCCAGTATACCTCCATTAAAGTTTTGGAGGGCTGTGGCTTGATTAACAATGGCTGATTTTAGTCTCTGTAACAATAGGCTGTGCCAAAGGTCTCACGACTCTAATTGTGTCAGTGACAGGCTGCTGAAACTCATCTGGCTCCATACTGTGTTGAATTAAACCGACTATCCTGTCCTACCCTGACCTTCCTGTCGATGATGTGTCGGTGTTGGCTCGATTAGACTGTATGTCTTGGCTGGATCTAACTTAACACTGTGATGTGTATATAAATCTGAGTATCTTGTACCTTCAGCCGTTGTCAGTATATGTCCACAACTGAGAAATAACCAGATGTGTGTATGCTGTTAGACCGTATAAGAACCACAGATGTATAACATTCGTATCCTCATCATCTCTCCTTTTTCCCCGGGGCAGGAGGGGTGGAGAGTGGCGGCGGGGGGGGAATAGTATTAACTGGAAGAAGGAACAGGCTGATGATGCCAAGAGTAGCTGCCATTTCCGACATGGCCTAACCCAACTCATCCCCCACCTTGCTGGGCACGTAGCAGTGTTAGGTGCGCTTGGAAGGAGACATTACTGTGTAGCTTTGGTTGATTGAAACAAATACCTCATTGCTTTATTTTATTTTGTGGCCACCAAAAAACACCATTCATGGAGAAGCCCTGTTAGAAGCATGCCTGATGTCGGGATTCAGCAGTTTGAATAAAAGGAATCTCATTCTTCTGCCCGTACCACCGTGCCATTGGGAACAGGTCTAGAAGGGGGGGCGAGCTGTAATTGTCCCGACACAGCGAGACTGGAGATTGTTTCCTTGTACTAAGGTTGGAGCTGACCTTCTCTTTGACCGTCGTGTAATCCTGTGTGTTTCTACCTGATAAGTGGGGCAGACCTATCCTATCTACTACACTGTACTGCTGACAACTAGTGAGAGATTTATAGGGGATTTAGTTCTTCACTGGAATACAGTTGCCACCTCTTTACCCTCCCTTCTTAAACACTTTCAGCTGAAATAGCTAAATTTGTTGGAACCCTCCCTGGAATGGCAAGCCGTTTGGTTGGAGATAGAAACAGTATTAGGGATTGGGAAAGCTGTTGGCTTTCCCAGTATAAGGGCTTGAAATCCAGCTACGGCGGGGCGCTGTTCCAGGTCATCCACTCGTGACGTTCTCCTCTTTCCCTGCTACAGCAGGCAACTTTCAGGCCCTGTTAGTCTCAGCTGGCTTCCATTTGCTACCACCAGTTGCACCTCTGCCTTTTATAGCAACAGGGCTTTCCCTTCCATTTGCCTTTATAGTCATCAAAACGTTCTCTCCCAAGCTGTAAAGTTGGAAAATAATCAAAAGTCCTGTTTCCCCTGTGGAAGGCAGTCGAATTGGGGGTGGGGGAGAGAGAAGCAAATGGTAGGGTAGATATGAATTTGGGTGATTTTGTGTCACTTGGAAAGGTTTCGTTGAAACCCTGGGGATCAGTAGCAGGTCCAGTTTCCCAGTGGTCAGTCGTTCCGTTATAGCAAGGTTGGAGCTAACCTCTTATAAAAGTGTCTTTGTTTCTGCACATTTTTAATCAATTTTTCTCAGGGGTGACTGAGTGGTCCGAGGGGAGGAGGTTACCCACGAAGGAGCTGGAGGTGGCTTCTCGGGCCTCCGCAGCCAGGCCGTGGGCTCCTCACCCTCAGGTTTTGCCTGCAAACCTAGAGGTTTTGTACAGTTTGTCACATGTCAGTGCCCTTTGCTACTGTTTCTCTTTGTTTATTAAATGTGTTTGAATAATAATGGAGATGCTGTGATTTTTTTTTCCAATAAAGATTCTGACATGACTTGAACGTTTGATCTGTTTTCTTGCGACTCGTTCGATTGCCTGTACAAAGGGGTCCTTACGCATATGTCATATGTAGTTTCTCCATAGCAATGGATGGCATCAGGTGTTTCTCTTTGTATTTTATGTCCTTTCCCAGAGTTAACTGAGATACAAATAGAGGTAAAAACAGTAGGTTTTAGCAATCAAATTTTTGTTGGTGAAAAGTTTTACCACTCTCTTGAAGCAGAGCAAAAAAAAAAAATTACAAGAATGAATAAGCTGCAGCAAAATAGAAGCAACATGTGTCTGTTTGCAAACCTAACCTGCACAGGCCAGAAACTAAGGGCACATTCCTGGGGGCGGGGGGCGAAACTCCTTAGGAGTCGGCATGACCCCATGCTGGCACAAGTGCCCATTCATCCCATGATAAGGGGCATTTACGCCAATGTCTGGGTGATGCAGAGCTGCACCGGCCTCCCCTACCAGCATTGCCACTCCAGGAACTAAATCCTGGAAGAGGCAGCATATGCTGGCATGGGTGGGGGGGGCAGTCCCAGGGGGCAGAGCTGCCTTAAGTTTCCTGACCCCTTTCAGCTTGGGAACACCCCTCGGCGTGGACCTTTTTTGGTAGTGTAGCCCTGCTAAAGTCAATGGGACTTTTTTGCCCTTTTTTGATTTTGTAATTTTTTAAAAAGGTTTTTTTCTTTGCGGCAGCCAGGAAGCCTTATTGATGGCAGCATGGCTGCGCCACTCCTGGCCACCGCAACCCCCCCCCACCCCCACCCCTGGAATGGGCTGCCCAAGGCAAAGTTAATGTATTGTCATTTGTGAATCGTCTAGGCCTAGGAATAATGCCACTTCTAATACACATTTTTATAAGGTTTCCATTGTCGATCCTGTTATGAATGCATAAGCATATTTGCATTTCAGGTCTTTCAAAAGCAAAGCCGTAATATAAAATGTTTTGACAGCTTGGAAATGTTGCGGGGGTGGGGGCAGTCTTTAATTCTCTCAACATTCTGTGTTTTTAAACACCTATAATGGCAGAGGAATCCCAGCTCCAAGGCTCGAGGAACGCATTCAGCATTTTCATGCTGAAGTCTCCCAAGAATTTAAGGAGTCCTTAGCATTACAAGTATTAATCAGCTTAGCAAAATGTGGGAAATCACATTTACTGCAATATGTGACTGAACTCTGTCTTGGTTACATTTTAATTTTACATCATTGCATCTCTCCTGTATTCATGGCCATGTAATCCTACTGTTGACAAACAAAATTTATTATCACCCAGATGCACAAAGTTGATATTTAAAAAAAAAACTTGCAGAAACTTCCACATGACTTGTCTGAGATGCCTACAGCCTGCCTCCTCTCACCCAAAGGCATTACAGAGTGGTGCTTAATGGATTTATCTGTGCAATGACATCACAACCAGAGTGCCTAAGCCCTCCTGCAGTTTGAACTGTGATGTCACCTAACAAAGCTAGACCCTCCCAGAAAGTCTTCAGGCAGGGACTCCCCAAGGGAGGTGCTCTTTGGCCAAGAGGAACACAGCTTGTCACTGGAGTGAGGGTGAGCAAGACGTGGGTGGAGCAGCTAAGGGTGTTCCGGCTCTCTGGGAATCCTCACCGGTTGCTGAACTGCCAGAGTTTTTCAGTGTTACAGGGGGCCACGTGTGACAGTGAATCTCCGTTGACCAAGTGAGTGGAAATAATTTGTTATACTGATTAATATTCACCAGTTTATAATGTGTGTGTGTGTAAAGTGCCGTCAAGTCGCAGCCGACTTATGGCGACCCCTTTTGGGGTTTTCATGGCAAGAGCCTAACAGAGGTGGTTTGCCAGTGCCTTCCTCTGCACAGCAACCCTGGTCTTCCTTGGTGGTCTCCCATCCAAATACTAACCAGGGCTGACCCTGCTTAGCTTCTGAAATTTAAGTCTTGAAGGAATATAACCTAATCCTAGCCCCCTTGTGCTGATTTGACTGATTAGTTAACCAGTTTTTCTATATGTTAGTAATCCCAAAACAATACTCTGGGGCACACTCATTTTCTTGGGCTAAATAAGGTGAGAAAAATATTTTAAATAATTACATGGGCCTCTACACACCACTGGTCTTCACCCACAGAAGAGGTTGTCTGCTATATCTGTGCATGGTTTACTGTGTCAGTCTTGCTTCCTTGCAATTTGCGCTGTCTGCATGATGATTCAGTCACACCCAATGGATAGGTGCAGAAGACTAAGAAATATTTGAAGGGCTGTCACTCAGAGGAGGGCAGGGAACAGCTGTTCCTGTTGGCAGCAGAGGATAGGATTCGCAATAATGGGTTTAAATTGCAGGGGGAAAGGTACCAGCTGGATATTAGAGAAAAGTTTTTTACAGTAAGAGTTGTTTGGCAGTGGAATCATCTACCTAGGGAGGTGGTGAGCTCCCCCCCTCACTGGCAGTCTTTAAGCAGAAGCTGGGCAAGCACGTTAAGGATGCTCTAGGCTGATCCTGCATTAAGCAGGGGGTTGGACTGGATGGCCTGTATGGCCCCTTCCAATTCTATGATTCTATGATTTATTTACCCTAAAAGAAGGCTGCTTTCTCTGCATGAACCACTGGTCTGAGATGACTGCCTTCCATGCCCAGATCAGAGACTCATGCAGAAAGATTGAGTGGTCTTCTCAAGACAGATTGTTGTTACAGTTACATTTTCTAAAAGAAAGTTGAGCATGCATTGTTCACATCCAACTGTTTTTTAAGTGCCTTAGCTATCTGAAAAGCACTGGGTTAGACCCAACATTTCCTTTCTGCTAAATGGTGGAGCCCTCCCATGCAAGGAGTATTTTCACCAGCCGAACACGTGTCCTGCTACACCATAATCCCTGTGTCAGCAGAAGGCCCCTTGAGTTGAAGAATGGCTCCACGGCTAACAGAACAGGAATATTGGGTCCAACTTCTGCTGTGGGGTGCCACAAATGGAAAAATAGGGAGTCTGTCTACGCAATCCATCTTTTCACATTAAAATCAGATGTTATTTTTATTTGGTTTGCAGAGTTCGTAAACTTTCTTTCCAGGCAACACTTTTGTTGCATGATACTGTGTTTTTAGAGCAGGTGCTGAGGTGGGAAGCGTTCAGAGAAGCGTTCATTTTTACAGCAAATACACTGTAGAGGGTAGTTGCATACGTATGGGCAGCAGTTGGTGACATACATTGTTCATTCGATATCTCCTATTGATTATATTGACCTACAATTTGTTTATTAGATGTCTCTTTGTATGGACTGTTAATTGATTTACACTGTAATCTGCTTTGAGTCTGTGAGAAAGGAGGACTATAAGCACAGTAAATAAAGAACTAGTGATGAGCAATGCAATTCCTTCCTCCCTTACTCAACCTATTACCTTCTAGTAGCTGCTCAACCATTCCATGCCATTTGGTGAACTTTATTTTCATGTTAAGTGTTCTTTTCAGTAGTTTGGAGGTTGAGTATCTTTCTACTGCATGTCAGCAAGTACACAAACCATGGGATTTTCTCTTAAGCAGCAAACAGCAGTAAGCCTGCCTCTACTTCTTCCTAAAAGGTAGAACACCTCTAATAAATATGGATGGGATATTCCTATATTGTAGAAACTTTCATTGTGGAAATAATGCACAATGGCATTGCTAGGGCATGCTTTGAGTAATTGGAAAGGTGGATCACACCAAAATTCAAACAAAGAATGAGGAATGTTTAGAAACATCTACGATGCCTGTTCAAGCAAGAATAAATGGGATGTTCACAGGTAAGCCAATATTTGTGGTTGGTGCAGTGAAGAGCATCAAAGCAGATGGCCATCAGGGCTGTGCATATGAAGTACATGTGTGGCTTGCAAGCAAACCTGGCAGTATAGAAACTAGGATCTGACAGAGCAGATGACTTCAAATATCTCAGCTTTTAAAAAGCAGGTTCTAGTCCTCCATTTATGCAGAGACAAAGTCTGAAAAAGGGAGAGGGGGGTAAAAGCTTTGTCAAAATGTTTGTTGAACATTCAGTTTTCAGCTGGAACGTATTGGAAAATTCTTCCAATGGCCCCAGAGCCATTGGAGCCCTATATACCCTTGCCACTGGTTCCAACGTATTAAGCCCCACTTCTGGCCTCCTGTCACCCATGTCATTGTCAAAATATCGATTCCTGCTATCTAAATAAATTATGCAAATTAGATCATTGACTTCATTTATTCCAAACCCGGATATGACTATTTCTGGAATATGGTCAGTTATCTGTGTCCCCTGGTTTAAAAATGCATATGTGTTTTATGTATCATAACAAGGCCTCAAAATTGTTATAAATCTGTTTCCATAGCGGTGTTAACTTTTTGTGTGACCATTAAACTTGTGTCTTTTAACTAGGGCTGCACCAATGTAATTGGCTAGATTAATCAGTTAAAATCCTGTGATGGATTTAAATTAACTAGGTAATACTTTAAGGCACTATAAAAACTACCGGGGAAGGCGCCATCTTAGAAATGCGGTTGCCCCTTTGTTCTCACACAGGGAGGAAAGCCTCTTCTAAGACGGGGCCTGCTTAGGGTTGCCAACCTCCAGATTGTGGCTGGAGATCTCCTGCTATTACAACTGATTTCCAGCCGATAGGGATCAGTTCACCTGGAGACAATGGCCGATTTGGCAATTGGACTCTATGGCCTTGAAGTTCCTGCCCTCCCCAAACCCCACCCTCCTCAGGCTCCTCCCCAAAAACCTCCCGCCTGTGGCGAAGAGGGACCTGGCAACCCTAGGCCTGCTGCATACATATATGTAAAAATAACACGTTTTCCTTCAGAGCTATTTATTTGAATGTAAATGTGCTTTTTTAAAACTCATGTGATTAATTGCCTAGGATGTCTTTAAAGAAGTGACAGTACTTTTTCTAACATTTTCTAGAACATTGCAAGGCCTAGACGTATTCGCGGAGTCCTGCCTGACACCTCCGCCCCCCCGCCCCGAGAAAGATTTTCCGTCTCTATGAAGAAGTCTGGTTTTATTTTCCTCGAGGACAACGTTGTGTGTCCGATATGCCTTGAGGTGTTCAAAGACCCTGTCACCACAGCCTGCGGGCACAACTTCTGCATGGACTGCCTGCAAGATTACTGGGATCACCAGGCTCTGATTGGGGAATGCCCCTACTGCCCTCAGTGCCGGGAGACCTTCAACGCGAGGCCTCAGCTCCGCAAAAATATAACCCTGGGAGAAATTGCCATGAGATTTGAGCGAGGCGAGGCTCAGGGGTCGAGGAAGCTCCCCTTGGCGGCTCCGCGGGAGGTCCCGTGTGACTTCTGCACCCCCAAGAAACGCAAGGCCCTCAAGTCTTGTGTGCAGTGCATGGCCGCCTTGTGCCCGAGCCATATCCAGTCCCACTGTGAAGACAAGACCTTCAAAAACCATCAGCTGGTGGAACCTCTCAGTGACGCCAAGGCCAGCGTGTGCCCGAAGCATCGCAAGCTGTTTGAGCTGTTTTGCAAAATGGAAGGCAAATTAATCTGCCAGCTCTGTGTCCGGGAGGAGCACAAGAATCATGAAGCCATCCCGATAAAGGAGGAGAGGGCCAAGAAAGAAGTAAGTATTGGGCCTTTAAATCCTAGAAGGCAGCTTTGAGAACAGAGGAATGGGTTGTGAAGACAATACCCTAACTACCATCCTATAAAGCACTGGTTCCCAACCGGGGGTCCATGGACCCCCAGGGGTCCGCGAGAACGAAATTAAGGTCCGCGAAACAAAGTTATAAACCCATAATAAATTAATATTTTCAATTAAAAGTTCTCTATTATAAAAATATATATTCAAATATTGTTCTAAGTTTAATGTTTAACTAACAGTTATGATTAAAGTTTATTTTCAAATTCTCGGAATTTTAATTTTGAACCTTGGGGTCCCTGCGCCGAACAAAAAAGTCCTAGTGGTCCCTGGTCAAAAAAAGGTTGGGAACCAGTGCTATAAAGCTATCCAAGGTTTTTATTTAGTTTATATTTTAATTCCTGGAGTTTTGGGGGTGGAGCCTGGGGGAGGGCAGGGTTTGGGGAGGGGAGTGACCTCAGCAGGGTATAATTAGGGTTGCCAACCTCCAGGTACGAGCAGGAGATCTCCTGCTATTACAACTTATATTCGGGCGCTAGAGATCAGTTCACCTGGAGCAAATGGCCGCTTTGGCAATTGGACTGTATGGCTTTGAACTCCCACCCCTCCCCAAACCCTCCCCTCCTCAGGCTCCGTCTCCAAAAATTTCCAGGTATTTCCCAACCCGGAGCCGGCAACCCTAATGCCACAGAGTCCAAAGCATCAGTTTTTTTCCTGGAGACCAGATCTCTGTTGTTTGGACATCAGTTATATGCTACTGTCAAGCCTGGCCCCAGGGATTCACTGTAGACCTGGTCAGACTCTTGGCACTAAACATAAGCATGTTAGTATCATTCATTCCTTTATTGGCATAAAAACATAATACACAAAGGGTACAAAAGGAATGGAGATGTTAAAAAGTGCCCTTTATGGCATAGTTAAAAGACAGTTACATCAAATAGCGCTGTTTGTTGATACTGCCATCTAATTAACAGTTTGGTGGGCTTTTAAAACAAACTTTTAAAACTGTGCCACCGTCTCCAATATATGGGGCGAACTACTTCAAATAGCCACAATGAATATAGTAGTGGTAGTAATGGAAAGATTCCCTAAAGCTCTTGTTTCTGTATTTATTGCAGATTAAATTGACCTCTTAAACTAACAGGTAGCATTCAGAGATGGGTAATTTTCCCCCCATTTTAATAAAGTGCTTTTCACAAAGTTGTCCCATTCCCCCAGTTCAGACATATGTAATCTGTTCAACAGCTTGAAGTTACAAACCAATGTAAAGACCTACAACCTTTCTTTAGCCTATTGTTCTTTGTCTTGAATTGTGAAATTAGTTTAATTTGTCAGGAATTTTTTCATGATGTTCTAAAGGATTTTTGGGCGGGCACAAGGACAATGATCAAAAGTAGAATAATTATGCTGGCAGAATAGCTTGCTTGCAATCTGGACCAACTTCTCCTGCCGCTGCCACTACTGCCGCTGCTATAAAAATTGTTATTCTATTTTGCCACTACTGCAGTGAACCAGTTAATACTGATGCTGACATAAAGATTGTTATTCTTATATTTTGGACGTGGTTCATTCTTGAGATTTTCTTTGAGATGTCTCTGAGAACATTTATTCCAAGCGGAACAAAGAGGTCAGTAGAAGACAGCATCATATCCAGTTACATTCGGTTCATGGCTGGGCTGGAATGGTTTTAAAAATTAAAGCTAAGACCCTGAAGCATGTAATAGCCTTACTTCGTCATTCCACTGGCTCTGTTCTTCCTAGCTTGGTATTTTGCAATTGGAGTTCAACAGGATCTTTTTGATTAAAATGTACAGTATTGGAACACAAACCAGGAGTGCAACCATACATTCTCTGGCATCCATCCTACAAGAGATATGTCAATGCTCCAACGTCATTCTTCATTGTTTTTAAATCTTTCCTAGGTGGAGGTCAACAGAACTCAAGCCAATGTGGAAAACCAGATTTTGATGTTGGCATTGGATGGTCAAAAACACAGGGGTAGAGTGAACTACCTAATGGTAAGTAAAGCTTTTCAGAATACACCCACCAAATGTTGAATATATGACACATGGTGTGGTATTGTGCCGCACCTTGTGTTAGTGTTCACCTATATGATTTTGAATCAGGTTCTGGCTCATTTGGGTCGGGAGACCATGTCCACGTTAAAAGGTCTAGCTGCTGAACATAGGCTACCTTCCTTTCTATTCTATGGAACATCCCTGGTCCTGATTGGATCCCAGTCTGGAGTCAGATAAATAACAGCTATCCTTGCAGGTTAGGTGCAAATCATCTTTGGGGGAAAATACTGAAAAAAACCCAATGAGGTTTTTCAACACACAGTTTGAACACTCTCATAGGGTTGCCAACCTCCAGGTACTAGCTGGAGATCTCCTGCTATTTCAACTGATCTCCAGCCGATAGAGATCAGTTCACCTGGAGAAAATGGCCACTTTGGCAATTGGACTCTATGGCATTGAAGTCCCTCCCCTCCCCAAACCCCGTCCTCCTCAGGCTCTGCCCCAAAAACCTCCCGCCGGTGGCGGAGAGGGACCTGGCAACCCTACACTGTCATGATGTGCATCTTTGTTCAGAGAAAGGTATTCAATAACGATAAATAGTCAGTGAAGAAAATATGGTGTGATTGGCATTTCCTCTCCATTCTAGAAAGTGGTGAAGACTGCCAGAGATGAAGTGACCCGGACCTTTGCTGAGGTACTCAAAGAACTCAAGTGGCTGCAAGCCAAACTGATGGACTTTATAGACCAAGAAGAAAGGTCTGCTTTAGTGGAAATGGGAAACTCCATTCAGCGTAGGCAGGAGGAACTGACCAGTCTCAAGAAGCAGAACGTGTGGTTGGCTATGCTGGTTGATGACCCAAGTGATAATCAGTTCCTGCAGGTAGGAGCACCACTCTTCCTATCTGTAGTTAGAACATTGTCAAGGCTACTGTCTAGTAGCCCAAGAGTATCATAGCAGTGGCCACTCTGATTTTTTGTGAAGCTAGAGCAGGGGTGAGGAACCTCTGGCCCGTGGACCGTTTACGGCCCGCAACATCATTGGCTGCTGCCGCAGGGCCACCCGCATGTGTGTGTGTGGGGGGGAGCCAGGAAGGCTTCACCCCGATTGCGCCTGGCTGCTCATGCGGCCGGGTGCTTGTGTGTGTGTATGGGGGGGGGGGAGAAGCCAGGGTCTATCTGTCTGTCTCTCTCCTTTCTTTCTTCCTTCCTTCCTTCTTTCTCTCCCTCCCTCCCTCCCCTTCCTTCCTTCTCTGCATAGCCTCTCCTAGGGTTGCTAACCTCCAGGTGGTGGCTGGAGACCTGGCAACCCTAGCCTCTCCCCCCGCCGGGAGATCTATGCCTGGTATGGCCCCCGCATGATGTTATACATATGCAAATGGCCCTTGGCAGGAAAAAGGTTCCCCACTCCTGAGCTAGAGGCACCAGGAGAGGCTGTTCATTGATAGACACATTCAAATACATAACATCTTGCAAGGTCAAATTGCTATGTAAATCACAATTGTAATAATTTAGAGCAGTAGCACTATACTTTCTTCATTACAGCAGGATCTTGCCACTAACTTCTTTTCTGCCTTCCCAGCATTCCTGAGGGACTTCCCTTCCCTCCATCTAGGGTTGCCTACCTCCAGGTGGTGGCTGGGGATCTCCCACTATTACAATTGATCTCCAGGTAGGGTTACCAGGTCCCTCTTCGCCACCAGCGGGAGGTTTTTGGGGTGGAGCCTGAGGAGGGCAGGGTTTGGGGAGGGGAGGGACTTTAATGCCATAGAGTTCAATTGTAAAAGTGGCCATTTTCTCCAGGTGAACTGATCTCAGTTGGCTGGAGATCAGTTGTGATAGCAGATCTCCAGCTAGTACCTGGAGGCTGGCAACCCTATCTCCAGATGACAGAGGTAGTTCACCTGGACAATATGGTCACTTTGGAAGGTGAACTCTATGGCATTATACCCCATTGAAGTCCTTCCTAGCATTGTGTAGTGGTTAAGAGTGGTGGTTTGGAGCTGTGGACTTTGATCTGGAGAACCAGGTTTGATTCCCCACTCCTCCACACGAGGGGTGGACACTAACCTGGTGAATTGGATTTGTTTCCCCACTCCTGGATATGAAACCAGCTGGGTGACCTTGGCTTAGTCACACTCTCTCAGCCCCACCTACCTCACAAGGTGTCAGTTGTGGGGAGGGGAAGGTTATTGTAACTAGTTTGATTCTTCCTTAAGTATCTTCCTTAAGATTCTTCTTCCCCTCCCCAAACCCCACCTACCCTTGACTCCACCCCCAACATCTCCAAGTATTTCCCAACCTGGAGCTGGCAACCCTACCTCCATCTGTCTGAGCATCCCATGCTTGCTTAGATAGATGTGTCTCACTCCAGGAAGGTGGGTACTTGGCCTGTGTATTGGTGTACTGGCGGTTATTTCTCATGATTGAGCTTTGGGATGGAGATGGACATTTTGGGAATGGTTTCAGGACCATTGGTTAAAATGGCCAGAGAAATGACACTGGTGTTTTCCACACACGTAGTTTCCCCATTGCTGCTGTGGCTGCCAGTACAGCACAGTGGCAGTGGGACTTCCTCATGGCAGGTTTTCCTGCAATTTCCCTACCAAAGTCCTCCAGCCATGGCTATTGCCCCTGCCCTGGACTTAATAAAATTATATGGATATTTAAAAAGTAAGTCTCTAAGCCCCTTCTGTTGCAGAAGTGGGCCTTTTTTTCTTTGCAGAGATAAAAGAGACATAAAAGGTAAAGGTCCCCTGTGCAAGCAGCTGGTCATTCCTGACCCATGGGGTGACGTCACATCCTGACGTTTCCTAGGCAGACATTGTTTGCAGGGTGGTTTGCCAGTGCCTTCCTCAGTCATCTTCCCTTTACCCCCAGCAAGCTGGGTACTCATTTTACCGACCTCGGAAGGATGGAAGGCTGAGTCGACCTTGAACCGGCTACCTTACAACCAACTTCCGTTGCAATCAAACTCAGGTCTTGAGCAGAGCTTGGACAGCAGTACTGCAGCTTACCACTCTGCGCCACAGGGCAGGGACAGACTGCAGTTTTAATTTTTTTTAAAAACATGAAAGCTGGGAATCCAGGCAGCCTGTTGCATATTTTGTTATAACTTTATATCACTATAATGATAGTTGCTGCTTTAAACAAACAAAAAAGCCCCCAAGAAATGGCTGCCATGTGGGCAGAAAAATCCAAACTTTCTTGCCCACAAAGCAGCTATCCAGACTTTCCTGCTATTTTCCCCGAAACTTTGCAGTAAAGCAGGTTTGAGAAAGATCACAGAACCCCTGAGAGGTGCACAAATACACCACAATGGAGTAGGGAAGCAATTGTGTGTTGGGGGGAGGACATTTCCCAAGGACATTGAACCTGGGGCAAATAACCCCTGTGGAAATGACTACCATCACATCTCTCTTAGATCATTTATGCATGGGAGTTTTACCTGAGGTTCGTTGCTCACTGGACCCACACTTTCCTGTTGGGAATCTATGCACCAGCAGTCTCCAAGCTCAAATCAAGTCCCCGCCTCTTTAAATATTGCTTTGTAATTGGCTTACTTTGTAGAGCTTACTGTGAGAGAAAATCCCCCCCAAAACCCCACTGCTGCATAAAAAAGCATTTTAAGAACGAAAAGCAAAAAATGGTGCAATCTGAAAGGGAGGAGAGAAATCTAAGCCTCAGTTTTAAAAAGCCTTTCTTCTGCTCAGAAAGAGCTCCAAGGAAGCAGGAAGCATTTGAATCCCCGTGAGTCTTTATACTCTGCTTTGTAATTGGCTGTGAGAGAAACTAAGCTTGTACGTCCCTCACTTTGCCTTATGCATGGGGATTTCACCTGGGTTTTGCTGAGGGGAGATGGAAGAATCAGGTTAACAGAGGAATGGGAAGTCCCTGGATTTGCGAGGGCTGGCAGCAAGGTCATCTCTAATGGAGGGGAAACTCACGCATAACTTCAAGGAACAACCGAGACAGACAGGGGGCAAACGTGAGTGAAAGTACCCATGCATAAGCAACCTTGTTGCATTTAGCTGCAGAGTGCTTTCATTTCTTCCCGCATTGCCTCATTGGCCCCCTTGCTGCTTGCAGCCATCTCTGCCCCTTCATCTACCTGCTCTTGAGAATGCAAATGCCCCACAGCTGATTTCTTGAGAGGGACGTGGTTGATTCCCCAGCACAAGGAGTATATGTGGCAGCAACTGGTGCCACCCAGTGCCTGTGCTAGTATTCGTTCACTGATATGCCACAGACAGACATATGTTAGAAAGAGAGCTCAGTGCTTAACGTATGGACAATACCTAGCCTTTTTCTCTGTGATTGACATCTCTGCCTCTAAAAGCTCTATTTCCTGTACCCACTTATGACAGTATTCTTCCTGTGCCCATTTAGAACAATTTAGCACCTAACACAGTTGCAGCAGCATTTCCAGAGTAAATTGGCACACTATTGCCACACCTGGTGTGGAGGATGGGCTAGTCTTCATTACTTCCCTTCCCACTTCTCCACCATTTATGAGCGGTCCTCCCACTCTGCTTTTCTCTCAATACAGCAAAACTGACAAAATCGTGATGAAAATTTTGTGAGTTTCACCCATGTTCTTTATTTTCAAAATCTCTATTTCAAAAAAGGGGGACAGACAGCATGGTGTAGTAGTTAGGAACAGTGGTTTGGAGTGGTGGAGTCTGATCTGGAGAACCGGGTTTGATTCCCCACTCCTCCGCATGAGCGGCGGAGCCTAATCTGGTGAACTGGATTTGTTTCCCCACTCCTACACATGAAGCCAGCTGTGTGACCTTGGGCAAGTCATGCTCTCTCAGCCTCACCTACCTCACAGGGTGTCTGATGTGGGGAGGGAAAGGGAAGGTGATTGTAAGCCGGTCTGATTCTGCCTTAAGTGGTAGAGAAAGTCGGCATATCAAAACCAACTCTTCTTCTTCTTCTTTAATCCCTCCCCTGGAAGCCATTAGCGAGAGAATAATGTTGAGGCTGCCGGTCAGTTTCAGATGGAACAGTTGAGAGAATACTGAAATAACCACAAACAACCTATGCAGCAGCTGCTGGTCAGTTTCACAGTGAGTGTGGGTCAGTTTCAGTTCTCAGCAGGATGGAACAGATCAAGGCTGATTTGCTGCTCTCCCCATATACGCATCCTCTTATAAGCATGAAAACCTTTTCTTTTTGTTTGCGAGTGTGACTACCAATGGAACAATGAATGTTACAAATGTCCATGTGAGTGTTTTAATGTTCTTATGACCCCTGCATTGAGTTATGCAGAAACAAATTGGGGGAGGGTGGACTGGACCCTTCTTTGCTTTGGCTGTAAAATGGCCACTCGGTTCAGATCACATGAAAAAATCCCACTGCGGGGCTGGCTGGGGCTGGTGACATATTTTTTTTTAAAAAAATACACAGCCAAATACAAAGCAGTGTTTTCAGGGGGGAGGGACTCACACATGGTTCAGAAGCTCCACATTTTTGCTGGGGATGCATAATTGATCTGAATGTCTTCAGGACAAAAAGCCCTTGTGCATAGTGTTTTGAGAATTTGACTGCAAATACTATGCAGTTAGAGAGCAGCAGATCCAGCGGAAACAGACCATGCATAAAAGGCCTTCTTTTGCTTAACCCCACCCCCCACCATTTTGTGTTCAAACAGTTGATACTGCAGAAATACAAATTCACAGGAGACTTAAACTGAACAAAGTGGTGGGAAAATGGCTTCTGTAACATTTTTGAATGGTATTTTGAAGGCTCCAATAGAACTTAGTGGTAGGAATGGACAGAGATGGAATGTGCTAACTAACTGTATACAACTGCAGTATCTAAAACGTGCTGTTTATTCTCAAGACAAACCACACAAGTGACTGCTTGAGGTGGCACAATGTGGAGGGCAGAGATTGGTCTCCAGTTGCTCCCACCATTAGCAGCAGAGGAGGTGACTACCATCACCACCAGGGCCTGCACTCTTAGACTTGGCTGGTAGTGGTACAGGCTCAGGTGGTAATGGGTGTACTTTGCTTCATATGGCCAAATATCTTGAACTGGTTGTGATGTTAGCCCTTAACAACAAACAGCAGTGAAGCATTATTCAAATGGCTGTAGAAATGTTTGACAAGTAAATATTCAGGTGTTCTTTTAATCTGAAGGTAATAGTATGATGAATGTCCACCAAGGATCATGTTTAGACCACACAGGATTATCTTTGGTATTTATTTCTTCATTACATTTCCACCTGCTCATACTGTAAGGAGATCAAAGCAATGTTTGAAGGTAAGTAGAGATTTGCCCAAGGCCACCCAACACGTTTCATGGGTGTGCTGGAATTTGAACCTGGTTTCCCACATTTAAATATAGTGGCAATCCTCTCACTGGCTCACCTGGTTCATGGTTTACAGGACTGAGGGCTGTACTCTTTCCCATCTCTGCCTGCTCTGCATTACTATCACCTCTCTGTTCTTTGCAGGAACTGTTCGACGCACTCTGTCAGGGCTCCTGTTGCCTCCTTCCAGGTCTTGTTCTTCCCTTCCCTTCCCTTCCATCCCATCCTATTCCCTTTCCTTATTACCTGTGTCCCGCAGCTTGACTTCAACACTTTAATTCTGGAAGATCTCCAGGGCCCTTCTAGAGGTTGTCAACTCTATATTTGACCCTCAGCAAACATGGATTTTCAAAAATGCATTTTTATTGATAGTCTACCAAAAGGATAGTCCATATCTTCCAGTAGACAAGATAGTTTAGTTACTGATCCATGTTCTTTTGGAGAATCAGAAAAGGAAAATGTTGTTAAAATTTAAAAATATCTCCAGCTCTTACACCATAAGCACAAAGGGTAAAAGCGTGACAATATATTCATCACAAAATTCAACATGGTCAGTTTAACAAGATAAATATGTCATTGCGTCTTCTTATAATGGCAGTTTTTATACAGAGAGAACATAAAACATGTCTGAAAGCACACAGTCACTCAGTGCAAAAGACGCAAAGTCCAGTTTCTGCGCCAAGCAAATAGAAATTCACTGCCCCAAAAAGTATTTTGGTGAATTATAATATCTTCTATAACCTGGTTGCTCCTACAGGACTTTCCAAAAATGAAGACAATGTCTGGGTGCACAGAAGCTTTGATTGGCCTGAAATGTGAGGAGGCTACCAGTTTTTTAGGGCTCAAACAGACCCTGAGTGACTTGAAATCCCAGTTATCCATGGTTGGACTCTGCTTTATCAACAAAGTCCTTCAGAAAGGTGAGTGAGATCTGCTGGCTCAAAGGTGAAGGCGTCTGGTTACAGCATGACAGAATGAGGACCATATACTAGGTCTCTGCGGGCCAAACTAGACTTAACACTGGGGATCTGTGAATTCCTCAGAAAGGACACTTAAAATTTAGTCAAAAGAAATGTCTATTTCTGAGAGAACCTGCTCCCACCTGCCTCCTAAAGCCCCATGTCTCTTAATCAAATAAGATTTATTCACCTGCCACTTCCTCATTATATCCAATAGAGGGTGGTGATTGTGACGCCAACTGCCATTATTGTTGGGAGGGAAGAATTCAGATATGTGTTAAAAATCTATCACCCACAATCCTGAGGAAGAACCTAAATTTGCCATGCAAAAGGAGGCATTCAAGAGTGCAGATTCACAACAGAGAAGACGTTCTGCCATTAACAGGATTGTTCTAGGTGCTGTATAAGGTGTTTACTATTCAAAAGGAAAGTTCCTTGTCCATCATTAGTAAACTGATTCTATACTTCAGTGCAGATGGGCTTGAGAGAAAGGCCATTTCCATATGGGTCATTTGCCCTGGATTTTATGCTGTTGGGAAGTTGTTTTCCCCCCATGCTTCACCATAGCATCATGGTGCATTCATGCATCTCCCTTTGTTTCCCTGGCTTTTCTCTGATGTTTCCCAAACCTGTTTTGCTGTGTATGGTTCAGATTTTCCCGGGTGTGCCATTTTCCCTGCCTCTGTCCCAGATGCCCCAGGTGAATGATTTTTCTGCCACTGCCTATGCACCCACCCCCATCACATGGTAACCTCATGCTGTCCTCACTGGGTGGGGGCAGTGTAGGGTTGCCAGTCTCCAGGTACTAGTTGGAGAGCTCCTGTTATTACAACTGATCTCCAGCCAATAGAGATCAGTTTACCTAGAGAAAATGGTTGCATTGGCAATTGGACTCTATGGCATTGAAGTCCCTCCCCTTCCCAAACCCCACCCTCCTCAGGCTCCACCCCAAAATTATCCAGTTATTTCCCAACCTAGAGCTGGCAATCCTAGGGCAGTGGCTTGCAGGTGGATTAGGAGGCAAAAACGACCCTGGAAAAAGATCCTGACACCCCTGGTGTGCCCTTGAATATCGTTATCATGATGTAACAATCTGCATGTCCGGTTCTCCAAATTCTCAGCCTTCATTTTTTAAAAAAGACCCTTTTGTTGCGGGGATATAAGGGGGGAAAACATATCTTCTCAATGAAAGGGACTAGAGCATTTTTTTTAGAAAATGAAAGCTGGGAGTTTAAAAAACGATATACAGATTGTTGTCTTGTATCAATATTTAATTACTAGTTTTAAAAAAAAAAACCTGGAAAAGTCCTGGGGGATAGCCTTTGCCAGTGGACTAAAACAGGGAAACTACAGGGAAACCTACCATCTGTCACTACTGTGCTGAATCGGCAGCAGCAACAGGACACTACGGAAGCTGAAACCTCCGAAAAATAAAACTTTAAAAACAGAGAAAACAAAAAAGTTTCTGGTAATATCATAAATGAGGAAAGACATGATTAAAAATGTACAAAATAGTCAGGTGCTTGAGTGAAGCAGTGGTTGAGTGGTTGGAAAGTAGGACAAGAAACCATTAAAAGGTCATATTCCTAAGTAAATTCTTGATAGTCTTTAAAAATATGTGTATTTCATAATGAGGCAATCATGCCTACAGAGAGCAAAGGAGAACATTAAGTTCCCCAGACCAGAAAAGTAGGGTGGAAATCTCTGTTGTGCTCCTACTTAGTGGTATCCTCACAAGTGGCCTGAGCTAAGAGGAAGCAGATACAGTCTCTAGCTACTGCATCCATCTTGTGGTGTTCTGTCTCCACCCCTGAAGGTTACAACCAGGGCACTCAACATAAGCTTTCACACATGCACAAAATAAGTAACTCAAGTACCTTTAATCTTTCAGGGATTACAATGGTCCCTTATGAAGTGATACCAGTACCTACGGATCGAAAGAGTCTTCTGAAGTGTAGGTGCTGCAGTTTCATTTGTTGAATCGCCATTACCCTTAAAATGGTTTGTAAAGGTAGTCACTGTTCTTGACTGACAGAAACTCCACAGTGATTTTTGTATGTGCCTGAGCAAGAAAGAGCCTCCAAAGTGGCAAAATGCACATGACAGGATGACATGCTTATCAGGAGTAGACGCTTGGCTAGAAACAGTGAAAGTGGCATTCTCGGGATATAACGTAGAGTGGGTGTTCTAAATCCAACACCTCTTCAGTCCTGCAATGATGGTATTTTCAGCTTGGATGTAAACTACATCAATGAACCAGTTTGTTAAGATGCAATTCAAAGGAGATGTATAATGTATCAAGAATGATCCTGGGCATGGAAGCTGCACACAATTGGTCTTGCTGTAGAAGAGGGAGTTGGTTGTGTGGGGATTTCAAGCAACTTCTCGTGTCCCTCAGAGTCACAGACTGGCTGTCCCGACTCAGCCTTGTTACTTGTTCCATTTCACACAACCAGGAGGGGCACAGTAAATCGCTTGACATTCCTGCAACATGAGCATTTGTATATAATCACGTTAGGTAAATTTCCAGAGAACCAGCTTCATCCTGAGCATATGACAATGGTATGATCACTACTTATGTGCCAGGCTTTGTATCAAGGCCCTAATAATGGAAACCCACCAAGGCAGCCACTTCAGCAGAATGGGTTAAATTGTCGCATCATTAAACCATCTCCAAAGATCTCGTAATCTACCGGCAAGTGACAGAAAGCAAAGGTCTCCTCCAACCCTGAATTCTGCACCAAAGAAAAAGCTTGATGGCACCAAAAGAGTAGGGAAAGTCAGTTATAAGCAGAATACCCTAAGCAACTAGTGATGTGGTGCTTAGCTTACATTATTTTAGCCACTGAAACTGCATGTAAATTAGAAATAGTGTACTTGGGACACAGTATAGCAAAAAACAAAACAAAACATGGGGCATTGCCAGCCCCTGTTGTTGTTGTTTATTTTGTCTCCCTAGCAGGCTCTGATTCCTTTAAGGACTGCATGACATCCTTCCTTCTCCCCACATTTCTGTGCCAGAAAACCCAGTCAGGAGTGACTTTCTGTCTGTTGAAGGCTCAGGGGTTCTGGATGGGGGGAAAGGTTAACAGATATGAAGGAGACCCTGGTTGTACTAGAATCTTTAAAGCAGGATGGATGGTTGATAGGTTCCAGTTTTGACAAGCTTCATCTCCAAGCATTTCCCGCAAGACTTTGCTGACAGGTGCAAAACTGTTTTTAGGCCAGTTTCTCTTATGAAGTGCTGGCATTATTATTACCCAAATAACTAATATTTTAGATTTATTCCCCATGTGAGGAAGTATCCCTCAAGATTGTAGGTACCAGATTGTACCCATGTGCAGTCTTAATCATGATACATGGAAGAGATAGGCTATTTACATTGTAACCCTAAATACAGTTACACCCTTCTAAGTCTGTTGAACTCAATGGACTTAAAAAGGTAAAGATAGCCCCCTGTGCAAGCACCGGATCATTACTGACCCATGGGGTGACATCACATTATGTCATTTACTAACTAGGCAGACTATGTTTACTGGGTGGTTTGCCATTGCCTTCCCCAGTCGTCTACACTTTACTCCCAGCAAGCTGGGTACTCATTTTACTGACCTTGGAAGGATGGAAGGCTAAGTCAACCTTGAGCCAGCTACCTGCAACCAACTTCCCTCAGGATCAAACTCAGGTCATGAGTATCCTGATTAAGACGGCACACGGACACAATCTGGTACCTACAATGTTGAGGGATACTTCCCTACAAGGGCAGTAACGACCAGAGGCGGACATGCATTAAAGTCTGAGAAGAAGCCATGTGTGATGGATGGACAGAAGAAAGTCCTGCCCCTTAAAGGTAAAACAGCCAACCAGCTGTTTTTCACCTGAGCCTATGGGAGTGCTGCGCCAGCATCCAGGCACCTTTCAGAGGGGGGATGGCATGTTGGAGGGAAGCACAGCAGCAGTCAGTTTGGGTCTGCCCCAGCAAGAGAGCAGAGAGTAATGCCTGATAGCAAGGCCGGGTGGTTTACCTCTGGGAGAGGGCAGCACACTTAGGCCTGTCTCTGGTAATGAACGAACCTGGTACTGCTTAGTCTGACTCTTGGAAAAGGGCAAGCTGGGGTGGGTGGAGTCCCAGGTGAGTTTATGTGAAAGGACCCAACCTGGCGGCTGGCCAACGTAAGCATTAACAGGGATTCAAGTTACAACTTGAAGCCATAACTAGCTTAAGTGCTTCAGCCAGACGTCTCCTGTGATGGTCTGAAGACCAGTACTGCAGAAGCTTTCTTTAAAAACAACCTGCGCAAAAATAAACCTTGTTATTTTATACAACTCCTCCTACCTCAGTGATCTCCGCGTTCTTGCTTACCACGACACTTGCCTCATGGCAGCAAACCCAAAGCCTTTATACCTGCTACCCTATCTATGCCTCACCAGTAACTGGCTCTACCAAATTATTGGAATAGAGCCCAAGATATGAACTTACCCTGATAACAGTTCTTTAACATCAGCAGAATAGATGAGGAAGAATACAGCTTCAATGGAAGTTTCGGAGAGAGTAGGTGAGTTAATTTGCCCCCTATTATTTTTCTGGAAGGGCAAGAGGTCTCAGTAGAAACCCTTTTATGCCCCCCCCCCAATTTCTGTCCCCCGTGGCGCAGAGTGTTTGAGTTCGATCCCGACGGAAGTTGGTTTCAGGTAGCCGGCTCAAGGTTGACTCGGCCTTCCATCCTTCCGAGGTTGGTCAAATGAGGACCCAGCGTGCTGGGGGCAAAGGGAAGATGACTGGGGATGGCACTGGCAAACCACCCTGTAAACAAAAGTCTGCCTAGAAGGCGTCGGGATGTGACAACACCCCATGGGTCAGGAATGACCCGGTGCTTGCACAGGGGACCTTTACCTTTTTAAAATTTCTGTCCTCGGTCATCCTCATTGGGAACAAAGCTTGAAAATAGGCATTCAGTAACTGGCATTTATACGACACTTCTAAGGGCTTTGGCGATTTCAGATACGAGAGATCATGAATGAATTTCAGTTGTTCATGATGGGCACAACCTTAGTTAACTACTAGGCCTGTGTACTTCCTTCCTCCTACCCTCTGGCAGCCCTTCCTCTTGCACTCACTTTTGGTAGCATGTATACTAAAACTGGAACAATACAGAGAGGCTGAGATTGGTTTAATCTTAGTTTCTGAGAGAAAAACAAGTCTCAGGCTGAGTTCAGTCATAACACGCAACCATGGTTTATTTTAGATGCGGATAGTTTGTGAAATGATCATTATAATGCGCAACTATGATTTATTTTAGATGTGGATAGTTTGAGAAATGATCATTCAGGTTTTGGTTTGCTTTGACAAAATGTTAGTTTCATCTCCTACACTCTGGACAGACATCTCTGTTGCTGGGGGCTGTACAAGAGTAGTACAAAGGAACAAACCCAGATTAAGCCAGGAAGTCCATGTTTGTACATCAAACATAACCACAGTTAAATTAAATTAAATCATTGTTTCAGATTCTGATTTGATATACCTTTTGTAACCACCATTAGTTGTGTGACCCACATTTGGATAATTGCACAAACTTCATTTTAATTAAATCACAGGTTCGTTGGACATTTATTTATCTAGTCTACGTTGTTTGATTCCACACACATATATTTATCTACTGATTCTGATTTGGCTTCATGACTATTATCTCATATGTAGATGTGGGACTTCAGGAAGCCTTTTGATTTATAGCAGGTAGATACAGATTTCAAGTCTTCCTCTAATTTCCAGCCTGATTGGAAATTGGAAACATTTGTTTTTCATGAGAAGACTTCTACGAAATATGAGATATTTGCAGATTTATTGCTTTATTGTACATGCACACACATAGTTTGTGATAAGTTGTGACTTGTAATGTGTAGCACTTTTACACCACTGAATAAGGTGGAAGCTGAAATGTTTTTGGTGTTCTGGATTAATTTAATACATGACAAGCCCATGGAGGTTCTTGATAAACCCTAGTCATGATGCATACCTATTCTCTCCAGGATCAGAGGAACATCCCTATTAGGTGCTGTGAATCACAGGCAGGATGCTGCTGCAGTCGTCTTGTTTGTGGGCTTCCCTAGAGGCACCTGGTTGGCCACTGTGTGAACAGACTCCTGGACTTGATGGGCCTTGGTCTGATTTGGCATGGCTTTTGTTACGTTCTTATTATTCCTACTGAGCTTGAAGGGCTAACTAGTAACCTCTGGATTTAAGAGAATGAGCTAGGAAATCCTTGAGCTAGGAACCACTACTCCCATCTAATCTGTAATAAGGGGAGGAAACTCTTTCTTCACAGTTTAACTGGGTGTCCACCAGAAAGTGAACCTCTTCTGTGGTTGTACCTCTTTTATAGTACTACATCCTCAGGGATCTTCACCTATAAGGCTATCTTCTAGGCATCAGCCCAAGCACGCCCTGTTTGCTTGATGCTTTCAGGATGTCTTTCCTCTGGCCCTTCTTGGTTCCAAAATCTTCTGATTTTCTAGGGTGTTTTTTTTTTAGTTTTAAAATTTTGAAATGCTATTTTTGAATTCTGCAGCTGCCATTTGTATTGATCATATGGATTTTAGCTTTTTATTGTGAACCACCTTGAACGCCCACTGAGGCAGAAAGGCATCATACAAGCTTTAAATTGTATCGATCGGGCACGTTCCTCATTTTCTTCAAGGTGGAGTTAAGAAGTACCTGACAATTAAAGCAGTTTCATTTGCTTTAAATTAAGAAAATGCTGCACTCAGAATCTTCTGGCACTCTTTGAGTAAGCGCAGTCCCAGTAGAGGAAAAGCCAATGTCAAAGCTAATCAGATTACCGATAAACCCAGCATTAAACCAAATACCAGCCTGTGCTTGCCAGCTAGCACCAGCCGCGCGGACAGATCATAAAGTTTGTGTGTTTTCTGTTGACCCATTTAGCAAGGGTTAGCAGAACAGCAATGTACTGAAAGCCATCCTCTTTCTCCTGGTCGCTGCTGCATATATGTAGAGGGCACAACACTCTTTAATGGGGGTCTGAAGGAAGTGGAGTGTGGCCCCCTGACAATGGTACATAAGCATCACAACTCTGGTTTTTGCAAACCTGGCACCTAGAAAACATCTGTAGCCTTTCATTGTTGGTATCCTAGAAGGCATCCTAGCAATCTTCTAAGAGCCGCTCTACAAATGTGAGAACAATTACTCAAGTGGCATATGCTTTCCAAGTAGAATCCAGGCACCCAATCGTAAGGCCTCCAGAGTCTAGCACTTCTGAACTAGGATGGGAGAAGATGTATCTTATCTCATTTCTCCCTCATTTCTCTTTTAAGAACACAGAAGCAAACTCCCAGCTGACATATGACTTTTTAATCCATCTCACTTCATAAGTATTTAGGTAAAAAAAATAAGACTATGTGTGCAACAATTAATTTCTGTGAACCAGCCCATGAATAAACGAAATATCAGAAAGTTTCTAGTAATAATCAGAAGTATGATTCTCATAAATACTCTCTCTCCTATTACAGTTGTGGGGGCAAAGAGCATCAAAATAGATCTAGAAATACTATCAATATTATATGAATGCACCAGTGCCTTGATGTGGTTAGGCTATCAGATCCTAGTGGGATCTTCATTCAGAACCCAGATTAGCCATGAAGCTCACTGAGTGATCTTGGGGCAGTCAGAGTGTGAGTCTAACCTACTTCACAGTGTATACTATCCTGAGCTCTTTGGAGGAAGGGAGGGCTAATAATGTAATAGATAGATGTTGCTTGCTTTTTAATCTATCGTCGCAGTGGTAGAAAAATAATCTTCATAAAATACTTTTGTTTTCCTCATTCTTCTGGACATAAAAATTGCCACAGCTGGATACAGGCATCTTGGTGTGCCAGACAGGAGTTATATGTGGCCAAGGAGATTTTCCGTTGGAACACCATGAACCAGGCCTTGTTCAGGACAGGCAACATGTAAAAAGAGAGCTTTTAAACCATCTGTCCGGTATCTGTAATACTCAGATTCCCAATCTGCCATAGAAAGTTGTTGAGTGACACATTCTCAACCAAACTTATCTCACAGGGTTGTTGCAAGGATAAAATGAAGGACAGGAGAACAATGCAGCTTTGGGTCCCCATTGGGGGAAAAGACTAGTTATGGCATTTTTTGTAAATCTAACTTTTAATGACATTAAAAAGATTATGTCATTTGTCATATAGGAAAGTAGCCTTTAGAAAGGGTATTAGATCTTCCATCAACGTAAGTATGATGATACAAACCCAGTTCCTGAACTGGGATTTCTAACTTCTGTTCCACCTGTATAACCACTAAAACAGATAGCATCCTTTTGCTACGAGATCATGGGGAAAATATTAACTCCCCCCTTCTGTTCATAATAACAAAGGTTTGCTAATATCTTATTATTAGGTACATTCTGTTGCCAGGCAGGATAGGAATGAGGTGCTGAATCAGGTCCTTCTTTGCCTCTGGCAGGAGGTTTTTGAGGTGGAGCCTGAGGAGGGTGGGGTTTGGGGAGGAGAGGGACTCCAATGCCATAGAGTCCAATTGCCAAAGCAGCCATTTTCTCCAGGTGAACTGATCTCTATCGGCTGGATATCAGTTGTAATAACCTCTAGCAGCTGGAGATCTCCAGCTAGTACCTGAAGGTTGGCAACCCTATGATGAGACCAAGAATTGAAAAGAAATGGGGGGGGGGGCATGGAAAAAAATTGGCAGAGAGAAATGCATGAGAAACATGTTGAAAAGAGAGGGGAGCGTTTTATCTTGCGGCAACGCACTACTGTCTTGCAAGATCTGGCTGAGCTGGATACAAGAAAAGGAAGAAGGAAAGGATTGGCTACTGGAGATGAACTTGTTAGCGGGCTGCAGGCTGACAATTACCGTAGCAGCCGTCAGGTGTAGCGGCGTGTCTTGCTCCGGTGCTGGCTTGGTTGGTGGGCTTAGCGCGATCTGTTAGGAAAGTTTGCTGCTATAGTGACTCAGAGGTCATTTTTGATACATGCCACCACTGCTGCAAGACTGGTTTATGCAATGAAATGGAAAACTTCTGAGATACCAGATAAGACCGTTTGGATAGACAAAATGATGGAGCTGGCCGAAATGGCAAAATTAACTGCATTAATAAATCAAAAAGAAAATACTGAATTTTTGCGAGAATGGGAGGCATGGACAACATATTGTGCAACTGAACTTAAATTGGGAAACATCAAGGGATATGAATTAATCTAATTCAACATGTTAGGAGTAATTAAACTACCAAAGTTAAAAAAATGTATTGTAGGATTGACAGATTTGGTTTATTATAATGAATTAGAACTGAACACAAAGAGAGAAACATGGATAAAAGGAAAGGGAAAAAAAGGATATTAAATGGACTGAGGAGGGGAGAAGGGAAGTTATATATACTTGCTTAGAGATAAGATAGAAATCTTTTATAGTATGTACTTTGTGAATTGAAAAATAATTAAGATTGTAAATCAATTTGAAAATAATAAAAAAAAGTTTTTTTTTAAAAAGGAAAGTTTGCTGCTTCAGTCTTGCAGAAAGGCGAGTATAGCCGGTCGTCTAAGTGCCTGCCATTTCCTGTGCTCAGACTTCCCTGCGCCCCCAGCGGCTCCAGCCAGGACAGCATTAAAAGGGAAACAGCTGGAAAAGGCGAGATGCAGCATGCCGCTGGCCCCAGGGGCCGTCCAGCTGACTTGGGCCCCCTGCCTTTTGTCCCCCTAGTCCCCGCCACGCATGCTGTACTGACCTCTTTTTCTAGGCACTTTTGTCATAGGTCACTTTATTTTGCTGCTGCTGTTTGCTTGCAGCACAAATTACAAAGAGCCAACGGGATGTACTAAATCAGGGATGGGGAACCTCAGGCCCGGGGGCCGTATGTGGCCCCCGAGGACATTTTTGTGGCCCTCGGGAGCTCAGGGCCCCTGCTGCGGAGACGGGGCGCAGGGCGGCCCTCCCCAAGGGTGTTCCTGGGGCCACAGCTTATAGGGGCGCTGCGGCGCCCTTTGGACCTCCTCTTGCCAACTGTCAGCTGTTGGTCGGCGAGAGGGGAGGGGGAGGGATGCTTCCCCCAAGGCTGCCCCCTGCAGCCGCGGCATGCAGGAACGCCGCGGCACATTGTAAGCCCCTCTCGCTGCCTGTCGGCTGTTTAGCAGCAAGGGGAGGGAAGAGGCCGGCGGCAGAGCATGCATGCGGGAGCCGATTCGGCTGGGGGGGGCTTTTGTGGACTTGGGGGAGAGGGTATGGGGACTGGGGCCCAGCCGCGTGGGGCTCTGTGCACCACTGGCTGCCCTCCTGCCTGGGAGCGGGGGAGCCCTACAGACCTTCTCTGTGTGGTCTCCCCTGGGGTTGCCAACCTCCAGGTGGTGGCTGGAGACCTGGCAACCCTAGCCTCTCCCCCCCACTGGGAGATCTACACCTGGTATGGCCCCTGAATGATATCATAAATGTGCAAATGGCCCTTGGCAGGAAAAAGGTTCCCCACCCCTGTACTAAATAAAGCACTGGGCTTAAACTAGGAAGAGAAGACACGGGTGGGGGGTTGAGCCAATCGCCATCCATAAGCCTCACAAAGTTGTTGCTGTTGTGATCATAAAAACTGTAAAACTCTATGCTACCCTAGGGTCTCTGACCTCCAGGGTTTCCAACCTCCAGAGATCCGTCCACCTGGAGAAAATGGCCGCTTTGGCAATTGGACTCTATGGCATTGAAGTCTCTTCCCCAACCCCTCCCCAAAAATCTCCAGGTATTTTCCAACCTGGAGCTGGCAACCCTATGCTACCCTGAGCTTCTTGGATAGAGGATAGAAATTAGGTATAAGTGATGAGCAGCTGCCTATGTTGTTCCATAGAGTGACTGATGTATAGACTGGATGTGGTACACTTTGTGGAGCATTTTGCCTCTGGGGAAGGGGTGTGTTACTTTCATATGCTCTTCTAGCCCAGTAACACTATGATTTTTAACACACTTTGTCCATGTCCACTGTAATTAGGGTTGCCAACCTCCAGGTACTGGCTGAGGAAACAATAGTACAAGGCTCAAGCAATCAAATGCAACACGTATATTGGACAATTACAATAGTGAAAGTGCAGTAAGTGTAAAAAAGGAAACTTAACAAATTATCTATCTACAACAATCTTAAAAATTGATGGGTTCATGTCAATAAATATGTTTCAATATAAGGTCAGATGGACTCTATCACAGTTCATAAATAACGTATCCTATGCTTGCGTCAGAAGACCAGTAGACGGGGAGAAGACGGAACGCCGTCCGGATGCTTTGCGTTTTTTGCCGCCCCCGCGGGCGGCTTCTTCAGCTCTCCGTTCAAAACAGAAACAGTACTCCTTCAGTTGTTACTTAACTGGTTCTTATATGAAAACTTCTCAAACAGACTTTTCTTGCTCCCGGCAGGGTTGCTCAGTGAAAATGCATTGCCGGGAGCAAGAAAAGTCTGTTTGAGAAGTTTCCATATAAGAACCAGTTAAGTAACAACTGAAGGAGTACTGTTTCTGTTTTGAACGGAGAGCTGAAGAAGCCGCCCGAGGGGGCGGCGAAAACGCAAAGCATCCGGACGGCGTTCCGTCTTCTCCCGTCTACTGGTCTTCTGACGCAAGCATAGGATACGTTATTTATGAACTGTGATAGAGTCCATCTGACCTTATATTGAAACATATTTATTGACTTGAACCCATCAATTTTTAAGATTGTTGTAGGTAGATAATTTGTTAAGTTTCCTTTTTTACACTTACTGCACTTTCACTATTGTAATTGTCCAATATACGTGTTGCATTTGATTGCTTGAGCCTTGTACTATTGTTTCCTCAGCCAGACTTTTGTTAGTACCAGTGCATATTTATCTCAACCTCCAGGTACTAGCTGGAGATCTCCTGCTATTACAATTGACTTCCAGCCAATAGAGATCAGTTCACCTGGACAAAAATGGCCGCTTTGGCAATTGGACTCTGGTGTTGAAGACCCTCCCCTCTCCAAACCCTACCCTCCTCAGGCTCCGCCCCCAAAAAATCTCCAGGTATTTCCCAACCCGGAGCTGGCAACCCTAACTGTAATATGTGGCATCTTCACTCCTGAACAGAGAGAGATGGGCTTATTTTGACACTTTTTCTTTTTGTCCCATGAAACAGACTACCATAACCTGAATTTTGACGCTGGCACAGCCAACCCAGAGCTCTTCCTGTTTAAGGAGACCCACTCCGTGTTGAACATGGGCATCCTGCTGGAGAACTACTCAAAACCCAGCCAAGGGTTCAACCACTGGCCGCAGCTCTTGTGCAGCCGTAGCCTTTGCGAGGGCTGCCATTACTGGGAGGCTGATATTTCCAGTGCCTGGCTGTGCTTGGGAGTCACCTACAACTACAGGCATAGAACCGAAAAAGGGTATATGTTCTACCTGATTGGCAGGAACAACAGTTCGTGGTGCCTGGAGTGGGATTCTATGAAATTCTCTGTTTGGAACAATAACATCCAAACCGTGGTAAAAGGCAGCTTCTACAAAACCGTCGGGGTCCTGCTAGACTACGCGGGTGGCTCCTTGACATTCTACGGCATCAGCAACACCATGAACCTCATCTACCGCTTCCTCACCACGTTCACGGAGCCGCTGTACCCAGCTGCTATGGTAAGCAGTGGGGCCTCTGTTACGTTGAAGCAGCACCCAGAGTAGAGACCAAAATACCTCATTCCTTATAGAAGGCTTTGCTGTTGCTGATAAATTAACTTCTGCCTCATTACTGGTAATGCAAGGGTCCTTTTCATTTTTCTCCTAAAAAAAATCCCATCCTCACAAGCAGAAATGAAGGATGCACTCGTTGCAGTTACCTGTTTTCTGGGTCTGCTCGGCGTGCCCGTATGAGACATCGGGTGGCCACTACACACTCTTGGACCATAAAATACCTTTTCAGTATTTCCTGCCACCATGTACAGCTTGTAAATATATTAGTAGGCTGCTCTCAGCCAGCCGGTAATTCTCCTCTTTGAACACAGTCTGCATGTTTGAGGGCGGTTTTTCAGTGTGCTTTAGCAATCATTTACAAGTGGATTTTGCCATTTCACACAGTAAAATTGAAAGTACATCACTCAGTGTGTGTAAAAGTGCCTTGAGATAGGGGAAAGGATCCTATCTCACCCTTTTCTCCAGAAATTGGTAGTGTGTGCTTGAGCAGCAGGCTCATGAGGCAAAATAATTCAGAGTATCTCTCAGGCTCAAAGAACAAACTAGCG
Organism: Euleptes europaea; assembly: GCF_029931775.1. Taxonomy (NCBI): domain Eukaryota; kingdom Metazoa; phylum Chordata; class Lepidosauria; order Squamata; family Sphaerodactylidae; genus Euleptes; species Euleptes europaea. The sequence goes on along the minus strand of NC_079312.1, from coordinate 128,558,706 downwards.
TTGTCAGGTCCCTTGTTGCCACCAGCAGGAGGTTTGGGGGACAGAGCTTGAGGAGGGTGGGGTTTGGGGAGGGGAGGGACTTCAATGCCATAGAGTCCAATTGCCAAAGCCACCATTTTCTCCAGGTGAACTGATCTCTATTGGCTGGAGATAAGTTGTAACAGCAGGAGATCTCCAGACGCCACCTGGAGGTTGGCAACCCTAGAACAAACGGAAAGGAAAGGTTTGCTTCTTCTTTTTTTAAATAAATTTTTATTGCGTTTTTATAATAAAAACATACAAAGAATACATGAAAGAAAGAAAAAAAAGGTTTGCTTCTATATAGGTAAGCTGATGGGGAAATCTAAGTAGTGAAGCTACAGAATGCACAAAAATAAAAGGGCAGTTTTCTTGCTACCTAAAATAAAAGACGTCTCTCCCCTTTAGAGGCTGATCACCTTTTGCACATCGGCACCTGGAAGAGGGTGTGGCAAAGGAATGACAAAGACTTGCTCCTGGCCAGCACCTGTTTCAAGGAGACCCTACTTGGGAGCAGGGAGTTTCTCTGTGGCCCAATCAGAAAGTGGGATGCTCATTCAAACCTCCCACAAAGAGAGGATTTGGCCAGTGAACTATTTCCCCATGCTCATGTGACACTTTGAATATAGTATCTGTAGTGCAGAGCACACAGGAAGTGGGTGGGGTGCAAAGGAGAATTAATGGGTGTCAGATCAGAGGAAATTCTCCATTGGTTCCCCCGGGTTGACATTTGTCTAGCCATTGGTGGCAGTGGCCACATGGTACGGCTTTATGCTGATTCCACCCCACCCCATAATCTGGGATGCTTGCATGTTTTGCTCATCTCAGTATAAATGAGTTTGTGGTTCAACTGAAAACTCACACAAGACTTGGCCCATTTTCCTTCCCAAAACTTAGGTGTACCATAACAACATCTAACTGTGTTTACAGTTGATATCAACAATGGGAGAGATCTTGACTTGCAGCTCAGGGTTCTTTGAAGGTGGCAGGGGAACCTGCCACCCACCAGTTCATTCTAGCCTTCCCCAGTCATCTTCCCTTTACCCCAGCAAGCTGGGTACTCATTTTACCGACCTTGGAAGGATGGAAGGCTGAGCCAACCTTGAGCCAGCTACCTGAAACCAACTTCCGTCAGGATCAAACTCAGGTCATGAGCAGAGCTTGGACTGCAGTACTGCAGATTACCACTCTGCACCACAGGGCTCCTCACTCTACCTACCCTCCCCCTTTTCATTCTCAGCCAAGTGAGAATTTTAAGATCCCCATCTCAACAGGTTTCTTCTATCTCTAAACCCAAGGGCTTTATCTCATAGTTGATGAAAATTACATATGGCTGTGTGTATTCTGCCATCATCCTGCATCATTGTGGGTTTCACCACTGGATATGGAGAACTATGTCAGTTTACTTGATTTTACTTGTTTATAAAGTTCACTGTTTATACATTTTAGCTTCCTTGTTGTGGAATTTGGACTGTCAGCATCACATATCCATGGATGGGGGAAACCCTAAAATATTCTTTAGTCTCCTGGTTCCCAGTATTATATGTCTAGAAGAGGAATAGGATAAGTCTTGGGACAACACATAAGCCTCTGAATCTTAAAAGCTCAGTTCTGTGTGCAGGAGGATGAGAGGTCTCTGTTTACCACCAAAAAGGCTATCCTGGGGGTCATGGGACCTGCATGGATAGAACTTATGTGAGATGGGGGCTGTAGTAAGGAGGAGCATTGGGTAAGTCTGATTGAGAAAGCTGGCTGGATCCAACTGCTTGCCTATATAACTTACTACTATTAGATTCATTCTGCAAACCCATTCCTTTTCGTTGCGTACTGGACACCTAATGAATAAATTTACCTCCTCTTCATTTTGATCTGCCATGCTCATATATTGCACTGTAGTGGCTGGCACCAGGTTGGGGGGGCACTAAATCCTCAGCTTGAAAAAAGATACCTCAAGCCTGCCAATGAAATCTGGCACTCCACTGCTTGATAGCCCTGTCCTCTAAATCTATGTGAATGGTGGCTGACTATGGAGATTCAGTATTGTAGGATCTGCATTCTGCACATGCTCAGAAACACCCTTCCTTCCTGCCATCCTGAACATTTACAGAGAGAATGCACCAGAATGCACAACATAGGAAATTTCACTTGGAGAAGTGCAGCACTGGTTTCTAAAACACATTTTATATTCTAATAGTGAAGTCGGCCAAATCTGAAGATACTTAAATCTTGTGATTGGAGCTGTGCATAGGCAAGGCAGATCTTTCCACAAACCTGTAAAACACCCCAGGTTTGCAATAAATAAATAAATATTCCCTCAGTGGCTGTTGCTAGGCAACTACAGCATTCCAGGCTGGGTTTCAGTGAGTAAAAGGCAGGAGGAGCAGTCAGGGCCCTTTCCAGGGGTGTTTTGGGCTTTGAGGGAGGACTCACTGGGGCCAGGCCCCTGCCAGAAACCTCTGAATAATTTGATACCACCCGATTTACATGACTCAGCTAGGCCTAGCTGCCTACTACTCTTCAAAAGCAGCCACTCTATGAAAACTAGCGTGGTGTAGTGGTTAGAGCTTCAGACTGGGAGACCCAGGATTGAATTTCCATCTTCCTGTGGAAGCTTACTGGGTGATATGGGGCCAGTCACATACTTTCAGCCTAACCTACCTCAAAGGGTTGTTGTGAGGAGAAAAAAGGAGGAGAGGAGAATAGTGTAAGTTGCTTTGGTCCCCACTGTGGAGAAAGGTGGGGTATAAATGGAGTACGTAGCCAAAGGTGGGAAGTCGATAAAAGGTAGGTTAGAGAATGGATGAGAAGGAGAGAATGAGGAAGGGAGAGGGTATGAGGGTTGCCAGGAGGAGTGAAAGAAGAAATAGTACAGGGAGGAGGATACAGAGGGAAGTGAGGTGCCCGCTCACAAGTCCTTGAGGGTTCCCTACCATGTAAGTGGGCCTGGCCCACTGGTCACCACCATACAGCTGCGTCATAGTTTTCCTAGGTAGAGGCTGCAGGAAGGGGATAGGGAAAGCTGAGGACAAAGGAGCAGATAAACGTGAATTGGCTGATTGATGGGAAGGAGAGAAAGAAACCGGACAGAGGAGAGTATGAAAGCTTTCAGGAAAGGGAAAGAAGAAATAGTAGGGGAGGGGGAAATGAGATGCATCCTGCAAGTCCTTGTGGGTTCCCACTTGTATAATCTAACACCAATTAACCCAGCAATGGAGCACTGTTTGCACTTGAATTTTGTCCTCCCCCAAACATTTTGGTTTGAATCTTTAATGTGAAGGCACACTGCCATGGAGCAAGCCACCCTCTGCAGGCCAGAGAATGCAGTAATTTGCTTATCTTTTGAAAACACAACAGCACCTCCTACTAGATTCTGCCCAGCATTTCCTAATTTACGTCGATACAAGCATATTTGTGCAAATGACACGATACAGAGTTTGAAAGGAAAGGCAAAGACCATCCCCATTCCTAGGGAAAGTCATTGTGCTTCACACCTGTGAAGACATTATTTTCTTGTTGTTCCAATGGCATATTTGATTCGTGTAAGAGAGCTGATCCACCCATTGTGCAATGAAGTCAGCAACATAAGTGGCATTTTGCAGCAGTTGCAATCCTAAGGGCACTTTCCTGGGGCCAGGCCCCATTGATTAAATGGGTCTTACTTCTGAGCAGACTCACTTAGGCTTGCTCTTTAAATGTTCTAGATTGTTACCTGCCTCATTTTGGAGTTGATGCAACACCCATATTTCAAAGATATGTCATGATGTTGTATCACAATTATGGTGTCACACGTTCATTTGTGTCCACTACATAGACAACAAGATAATATATTTTGTTCTTTTTTTCAGCCTCCCCCACCCATGGCCGCTTCAAAAAAAATAAGTGTAACAGCCAGTGTGGTGTAGAAGAAGGATAAGAAGAGTTGGTTTTTATATGCTGACTTTCTCTGCCACTTAAGGAAGAATCCAACTGGCTTACAATCACCTTCCGGTCCCCACAACAGACACCCTGTGAGGTAGGTGGGGCTGAGAGAGCTCTAAGAGAACTGTGACTAGCCCAAGGTCACCCAGCTGGCTTCATGTGTAGGAGTGGGGAAACTAACCCTGTTTTCCAGATTAGAGTCCACCGCTCCAAACTACTGCTCTTAACCACTACACCATGCTGGCTCTGGTAGTAGTTAAGAGTGGCAGACTTTTATCTGGAGAACTGGGTTTGATTCCCCACTCCTGCACATGAAGCCTGCTTAGTGACCTTGGGCTAATCCCAGTTCTCTCAGAACTCTCTCAGCCTCACTTATCTGATAAGGTGTCGTGGGGAGGGGAAGGGAAGGTGATTGTAAGCTGCTTTGAGACTTCTTAAAGGTAGAGAAAAAGCAGGGTCTAAAAACCAACTCTTCTTCTTATCTATAGTGGAGTACACCTGTGTGATCCCCTTTCCATGGACTACAGTATAATGATGAGAGGCCATGGCTCAGTGGTAGAGCATCTTACTGGCATGCAGAAGGTCCCAGGTTCAATCCCTAGTGTCTCCAGTTAAAAGGATCAGGTAGGAGGCAAACCTCTGCTTGAGACCTAGGGTCGCCAGCTCTGGGATGGGAAATACCTGGAGATTTTGGGAGGTGGAGCCTGAGGTGGGCAGGGTTTGGAGAGGGGAGGGACTTCAATGCCATAGAGTCAAATTCCAAAGCGGCCATTTTCTCCAGGTGAACTAATCTCTGTTGCCTGGAGATCAGCTGTAATAGCGGGAAATCTCCAGCCACTACCTGGAGGCTGGCAACCCTACTGAGACCCACTGCCGGTCTGAGTAGACAGTACTAACCTTGATGGACTAATGGTCTGGTTCAGGATAAGGCAGCCTTATGTGATCATGTGAATTCAGACACCAGCTTGCCAAGAACCTGTGGCTACTTCAGAGCCAAGGGCTTGTATCTTCAAAGGCCTTTTAAACTAGCCACAGACTCCCAACTGGTTCCTTGCACTGCTGGATTAGCTTTACATGTCATTACGATCTTCTGACAGGCTCCTTAAGTTAAGCTTTAAGAACTTCTGGATGTTAAATTGCCTTTGTTGGCAGCGATTGCCAGCAATTTGCTTCGCTTGACTGCCCTGGCTGCTTCCCAGTGTCTCCATGGCTGCATCCAAAGGCGCTCCCAAGGCACACTCTATTGCAAATCAGTTTCTACTTTACCATTTAATTACTGAGGGTGGAGTCCTCTGTTGCTTGACAAAACATTTATTAATTTCAGTAGGTGTTCATGTCGAGTACTAACCATATCTTGCTGTTCTGGAAGACAGGGTAGTGATTGGGAGGGTGTCTCCTCTCAGACAGGATCCCTCTTTGCTGTTCTGCAGTACTATCAGACCAGTGTTTTGGACCAAGGACTATTGCCAGAACCATTGTGTAGTTTGCAATGAGATGCAGCATGACTGTTCAAGACCCAGATGGATCTGGATCGTACATTTAGAACCATACTGGGACTGGTTTTGTGAAATGTGTGTCTGATAACCATACAACTAACTTATGGAAATAGTGTGGGTGGGTGCATATGGGCTGATGGGAATGCCATAATCATCGAGTGCTTATGTGAGCCATTTGGAGATGTTGCTTTGTAGCTACCAAATGCAGTATAACAGTCCCCCAGGGGTAACTGGGATCACATTTTGCTATGTGAATGTTCTCCATGTCACCTTTTACTCACTGGAAGGAGCTGTCCTACAGCAAGCTCATGCCCTTTGTATGTGGAACCTAGGGCTAAATTCCTTGCTGGTTTGGTTTCTGGTTTAAATACTAGCTCTAGTGTAAATAAATAAATATTTTTGTTAACAGACTCTGATGGGTCTGTTTCCTATAAGACCTCCCTGTTTGCCTTGGCAGCAAAGAAAATAAGGTCCAACATAGCTGCTAAGAGAGTCGATCCTGTGAGCTGATTTTAAATGGTTGATAACTCTTACTGGTTTGTCGGGATTGTGTTGTAATATTTAGCTAACATTATTTTGCATTTCACTAATTTAGCTAACATAGCTCTGCATTTTACTAATTTGGAATGTTTTCCTTTTTTAATTATGCATATTTATAACTATTAGAGGTAACTGTTGACATGTTTGTAATGGCCTATGGCTACATGCAAATAAAACCTCATTCATTCATTCATTCATTCATTCATTTTTCACAGAAAGCTCAAGCTTTCTTTGATCACCATGTATTCTTGTTCAGTTTTTAGTACTTCCAAAAACAAAGTGCTCCTTGCCCCATCTATGCTGTTAACCAAGTCGTAAATGGCCACTGGATCAGATGCCACTAGTCCTTCTACTATTACTGTGGTACTGTATAGAGCACAATAGAGCTGGAACACAGGCCATCTTGGAATGCGTCCCTTGCCGCAGATTTTCCATGCGGTCGATCTGCGAGGCTTGGAATCGATTTCCCCAACAACAACACCTTTATTGGCATATGTTCACAATAAGTGCAAAGACTATTAGAGTGCAAAACTACGACTAAACAAAGACAAAATTTAAATTCTCAGAGCCTCAGAGCCAGTTGCAAAAATTTTGCTACCCTGTCTATCGTTGCAGGATTTTGTCCGGAAAGAAATAGTTGTACCTTGCACTTGTCCGAAACACCATTCCAATGAACTCAGAGTGGGTTAAGGAGTCTGGCTCGAATGTCAGCATAAAAAGGGCAATACAGAAAAACATGCTGTAATGATTCTACACATCTCAGTTTGCAAGGACAGAGTCCATTTATGTATGGGGTTTTCTGAAACCTCCCTAATAGCACAGCTGAGGGTAGAACATTAAACCTTGCAAGCACAAAGGCTCTACATTGCTGTGGGTTGGTTGGGTAATTTCCACATTTTTTGTCTGCACACCTTGCTTTGCAATGTTGTTATTTGTGTTCCCATATCAGTTTTATCTTGTTTGCACTTTTCCCTGAAAGAAATGTTTTCATGTGGGGAGTGTCACGTCATTCGTGACATCATGGATGATCGTGCTGGAGGCTTCCCCCACTTTCCCCTACTGTTTGTTTTCTCGTGCATGTGCCCTAGCAAAGAAGTTGGCACAAACTGGATGCCCCAACACTGAAGCACAGTCTACCATTAGGGACACCCCCCTCAAAAAACAACTACATTCCCTGTGAGTTTGTGTCTCTTTGGCACTCTTTGGTCATTTTTTCACGGAGGTTTGGCACAGTTTTACCTTTGTTTTGCCCCGCAGCAAATTTTTGATTTTTCATGAACGTTTTGAGTTTTAGCAGAAAAACCGCATCAACTCTGCGTCTTCTCAAACCTGTGTTGGTCCGTTCTTTGTGGTTGCTACTCGATTTTTTTCGCTCCTGGGTTCGGACCAATTGTCCCCACCCATGTCAGCTAATTTCTCCTCCCCTGTGAACGGCGATTGGCTGGGAGAGTTTCAAGCCCAGGGGACAGCCTCCCTCCAAGGCAGGACAGATCTCCCTCCTGCAAATCCAAGCCAAAACTCACGTCACCCTTCTGAAGAGGGGCAGCCAGTCTGCTCTGGGTCTCCCTCCTGCTGGTGTGATCCTGTGTGTGCGTGTTGGGGGGGGCATCCTGAGAGCAGCAAATCAAAGCCAAAACTCCTGTCACCCTTCTGAAGAGGGGCAGCCAGTCTGCTCTGGGTCTCCCTTCTCTATCTGGATGGAAGTTCCTGGCAATGGATGGCCAGAGCTTTACGGGGGGGTGGCACAATGATGACCATCTGTCGAAGTCTGGGAAAGGGGGGCGTGGCCAAGTACAGGGGGGAATGGGGAGCATGGTAAATAGAAAAGTTACATAAGGAAACCGGAGGGACTGGTGCTTTTATTGGCTGGGGCTCTGTCCCCAGAGGTGAACTGCACTGGGTAATCCACTGGGCGGAGTTGGGGGCGGGCATAAACCATGAGCTTTTCAGAAGGGGTCAGACCAAACCGTTGTAGAATACTGCTTGCTTTGTTCCCATGAAAAACCAAAACTACTTCTGGATTGGCAGGGATATAAAAACATGAATTTAAATCGCGCCCATGAAAAATAAATTTAAAACGCTTTTTTTTTTGCTCCGCGGCAAGAGAGCACCAAAATCTTCCATGAAAAGTGGGCCTTTCTGTGTGTGGTACTGAAAGCCCCAATCCCCCCTTTTCTTTCTAATCAGATCTCTTTAATCAGGTTACTTTTGATGCCACAGAGAACACAGGAGACTGCTGCTATTTCGCGTGCCCCCCATTCCACCTTTTAAAAAAATTTTGGAGGCTCAGACCAGCAATAGAACAGTTTATCAATACATCAATCCATTGTTCTATTGCTGCTCTGAGCCTCCAAAAATTTTTTTAAGTGGCTTGAGGGGAAGGGAGGGGACGCAGGTTTGCAGCAGTTGCCTGTGTTTTCTGCAGCATCCGAAAGTAACCTCACTAAAGAGATCTGGTTTAGAAACAAAAGGGGGGATCTGGGCTTTTGTTCTCATGCACAGCAAGAGTGCCGATGAGAGGGTAGAGTATATTTTTCAATTGAAGTGAGGGGAGGAAGCTACAAATGAGAGAATCCCCCCCCTTTTTTGCATTGCCTTGGATCGAATGCAGAAAGATGGGGGGGGGATTCTTGCATTCACGCTGCATGTGATCCAGCAGCATCAAACAAGCCAGGCTTCACTTAAAAAAAAATATTTCAGGGTTCCAAGAAGCACCAGCACCTCGCCACAAATCCCCTTTCTTTTCCCATGGTGGGGGTATTCTAGTGTTCCTTTGCTGGTCTAAAGGTAAAAATGAAAAAAAATTAGGGGGGGAGATGGGGGGTAGGAGGGGAAGAGAGGAAAGACGAGCAAAACTGTGGGCGTGAACAAGGGAAGAGTGTGTGGTGGGGTGGAGACATAAAGAATGTTTCAGGAAGTCCTCACGCTGGGGACAACTGATTCGGAAACGGAGAAAAATTACATTGCAGTAAAAGTGGTTGAGGAAGAAACATAGAATAGACGATGGAGAAATGTTTCCAACACCAAACGGAGCAAAAAAATGTGTGGACAGGAAAACTACAGCAGAGCTTTTTGATGGCATGAGATGTTTACCACTCGTGCAGAAATAGCCACAGTCTCTGCCACAGAATTTACAACATTCTGGAGCTTATAATACTTGGGAATATTATTTGTGTGAATGCTATTGTACCCCGGGCATTGCAACTGGGAAGTTTCCCTGGATATTTAAGGTTGCCAACTCCAGATTAGGAGATTCTTGGAGATTTGAGGTGTTGCCTGAGGAGGGTGGTATTCAGGGAGGGGCTCTGCTGGGGTAAAATGCCATAGAGTGCACCCTCCAAGGAGCCATTTTCTCTAGGGGAACTGATCTCTATAGTCTGAAGATCAGTTGTAACTGCAGGAGATTGCCAGGCTCCACCTGGAGGCTGGCAACCCTAATGCATATTTAACACATCGATATAACTGTGATGCTGGCAACCAGAGGAGCATGCCTATTATATGAGGTGCTTTGGAACACAGGCAGGACAATGCTGCTGCAGTTGTCTTGTTTGTGGGCTTCCTAGAGACACCTGGTTGGCCACTGCGTGAACATACTGCTGGACTTGATGGACCTTGGTCTGATCCAGCATGGCCTTTCTTATGTTCTTATGCTGTACATCAGTTAGACCTCAAAGTAAGGGCCACAGGGTACTAAGGCCTCACTAAATTATATATTGAGTGATTCTTGCTTATACTTTTAATTGTTGAAAGCAACTTTGGGACCTAATTTGTTTGTCTGAAAAGTAAGATAAATAAATAAACGTATTAGCAGCTAATCCACATGCTGGATTGCCAACCTGCCAAATCTAACGATTTAACTGGTCTTTAAAATTTGCAGTTGTCTGAAATCCCAAGACCCTTATGATGAAACTGTGGAAATCTCAGCTTTCATTTAAAGAAATTTTGACTACCATATAGGTATGGGGATAAACAAACAACCCCCCAAGTAACCATAACTAAAATTCAGAATGTTTAAATTGGATTCTCATAATTCACGTGGTTTTTTTCCTTTGACTGATTGGGAAAGTTTTCTTCCTCCACCTTTCAGAAATCATCTTAATAGAGTTTTAACTGGGTCATTCTGTTCATGCACAGAATTGTTTAAAAAGGTTTGGCCTCGTAGGCATATATATATAACGTTATCTATGATCCTGGAACTGAGACTATGGAGGTCTCTCTTATCTTATTCCCTAATTTAATTCATCATATCCTTTTGGCTGACTTCTGTTCCAGTTCTCTAATACTAACTCTATCTTATAGCAAGTAGTTGAAGGTCAGGATATGTTTGCAACAATAAAAACTTAACCCTGAGTGTTCCAGTAGTATTGCACATTTGAAGAGAACTCTAACTCGCAGTTGCCCAATCAGAAGTAGCAGTGCCAGAGTTTCCCAACTCTGGGTTGAGAAATTCCTGGAGATTTGGGGGTGGAGCCTGGGGATGGTGGAGTTTGGGGAGGAGATGAGGCTCAGCAGGAATGTGGTACCATAGAGTCCACCCTCCAAAGCTGCCATTTTCTCCAGGGGAATTGATTTCTGTAGTCCCGACATCAATGGTAATTGTAAATCTGGAGGTTGGCAACTCTAGTGCCATGGTTACCCTGGGGTAAGTAATATCTCTCTTACTCATCATTCAATTATAAACCACACATTACTATTTTGCAAGTACTATTTAAATGCCTTAGTACTGTGGAGTTACGCCGAGGTAGCCATGCGGGATGATTGACAACATGGCAATTCAAGCTCAATCCCACAGGAGATTCTGGGAGTTCTGTGGATTGAGTTCCCAGCATTTTAAATCCAATTATCAGATTAGGGTGGTGGTGGGGGATTCTGATTGAAGTGTGTGGGGAGGGCAAACCTTCCATTCCACACTATTTCCCCACCTAAAACAGCCTTGGAGAGCCAAGGTGGGGAAACTGCATGGGGGAAGGGAAGGCTTAAACCTTCCCCACCCCCTTGCATCACAGTTCCGATTGGAATCAGACCCCTAAGCATCTGAATACTGCATTTAAGAAAATCACTGGAAGCTCCAGTCCCGATATTCTTTGGTCTTGCATGCATGGCTGTTTCCCTCGCCGTCACCCTCCCCATGACTTTGAGTCTTTGTGCAGAAGATTATGCATGCCATTTCTGAACATCAGAAGTCGCCTCACTCTCCCCCTGCATTTCCCCATGTTTTCAAATTCGAGATAAAACAGGTCTCTCAAAACGCAGGCAAAACCCGGGGAAATGCAGAGGGAGAGCGAGGGGACCTCTTATGGTCGGAAACAGCATGCATAATCAACATAAAGACCCTAACTCATCAGAGAGGGGACGGCAAGTGAAACAGCCATGCATAAAAGACATTTACCTATCAAGTTCAGCTAGGAGGCAGACTATTTGGGAATGATTGCCATATTGCAGAACGTTAATCTATTCTTGACCAGAAACTATGGGTCGAATTGCTGACCTTAATGTTGTTCTTCTTGCAATTAATATTTGCATCTGAAAATAAAATGCAGCATATAAAATTATAACGGGTTCTTCTTGATACAAATGAAGGAAGGGTCTTTTGACCACTTCACTACCACTGTAATCTTCAGGGCACCTTTCAGTGAGACCAGGGAGATATCACATGCACACCCATGCTTCAGATAGTCGGCCTGGAATATTCCTCAAGAGTGTCTAAATTTCTGGCCATCTCAGTGCTTCCATATTCAGGACTACAATTAGAAACTGATATACATGCCAAAGGCATCAACCTTTTTGCTTACATAAAGATAATATTGCTGTAATCACTATGAAATAGTAAAAAGTAACTATGATGCTATCTTAAAACACAACGTTGCATTTTAATCTTAAATATATCTAAGAATGTCTCTTAGATGAAACTTGCTGGGAACCTCCCCACCCCCAAAAAATCAGAAATGGTACTCCTAGTGATATTGAACTGACTGTACAGCTTGGTTTGGTGCTCCTTTGTTTGAGTTAGCCCCAAGTCTGTTATTCCATGAGGCTGACATGGTTACAACACTCTAATAACCAATCCCCAACTAACTTTCTCTGAGTCCTCTACAGAAACTTTTGTTGAGTGAGGTATAGAACTGGAGCAGCCAGTTTGGAAATGGGGTGAGGCCTTATCAACTCTTTTATATAAGAAAAGCATTTAAGATGCAACCCATGTAGTTGCACGGGCCCAGATGCAGCCTACACTCTCAGGTCCATGTTGAATAATTGTTCTAGTGATCTGTGAACAATTCTGAGCCCATTATTGATTATACACTATCATATTTGACCAGCCTACAGAACAAAGTCTCTTTTTTCTGTCAGCTTAGCCCCATATCTCTGATTCTGTGTGATGTTTTGTAAATCTTCTGTACCAAAAACCTAAAATGGCCCCTTCCTTAATTTGAAGAAAGCATTGAAGGCTGCCTGGTTTTGAAATATGTATAGTAACCAGAGACACCCAAAGAAATTATATTAATTACTATACCTGGATCAGTTTCACTGACTAATGTGATATATAGCATGTAATGCAGTGATAATGTGGTGTCCACTAGGGTTGTCTGCCTCCATGTGGTGGCTGGAGATCTTCCACTATTACAACTGATCTCCAGGCTCACATGTGAGATAGAAGAGGTTAAATTGGAGAGGAGAAAGGCAGAAGCAGTCCAGATGCTACGATCAGCAAAAGACAAAAGAGACCCCCTCACCTCTGCAGGAGTATATCGTATAACTTGCAGTTGTGGACAAGTTTACATTGGGACCACACAACGCAGCATACAAACAAGGATAAAAGAGCATGAAAGATACTGCAGACTTGGCCAACCTGAGAAATCAGCAGTGACTGAACATGGACTGACCCAAACAGGACACAGGGTCTTATTCCAAGACACTGAAAGACTGGACAATTCTACCAACTATTTTGTCAGATTGCTCAGAGAAGCCATTGAAATTCACAAATATCAGCACAACTTTAACAGAAAAGAAGAGAGTTTAAGAATGAATAAGGCCTGGCTTCCTGTCCTGAAAACCTCCAGACTAACAAAGACTACAGTCCACAATAGCCATGCGAATTAGCTTTGTATTCCACATGTTAACAGATCACTTCAGGATACAATGGTTCCACATTAACATACCACACCCTCATTAGCACATTATCTTGATACTTACAGGACAATGATTAGCACATTACCTTTGATACTTTTTGCAGGACAATGACTCAGCTCAAACCCAACCCCCTTCTGACTATATATTACTCTTCCTACACACTTGACACTGAGAGACACTGTCCTTCAGTGTTACTCCTCTGAAGATGCCTGCCACAGCTGCTGGCGAAACGTCAGGAAAGAAAATACCAAGACCACGGTCACGCAGCCCGGATAACCTACAAAAACCGAGTCCATGTTTGTTTGACTGAATTTCAGTCACAAAGTTGCAAGGTGAAACAGCTCGCTAATTATACTATTGTACGACTGTGTACTATTGTGATTGCTTTTTCATTGTTATGCTGGTCAGTCACTGTATTTAATTTATCTCACCCAGTCAAAAGATAATGTACCTCTTATTCAAGTAGCCATATTTCCTATTTAGGAATAGATGGGCACATCTTAGTATCCCCATATTTTTGTAATTAATATTAAATGTATGGAAGTTAATATTAAATTGAATTCAAACAATGTACCAATGATTATGAATTGATAACTTATTCCAGTACAACTAATAAGGGTGTCAGTTATGCATATGCATTTAATCCAGAATCCTGGAAAGATCACTGTTATGTGCAAGGAAGAGAAATTTAATTGTTGAATGTAGATTATAAAATCTGGACAAGGTTACTGCTCATAGACTCAAATGAATTTCCTTCACATTAGATTAATATTGACCAGACATATTTTAATTAAAGGCAGGCTTTGATATAATACCAGGAAACTGGTTATCATAAATAATGCCCAAACTGAGAGGACTTTCATATTGCTTTGATCTCTAAATACCACTTAGGCCTTCATACAGATATTTATCTCTAATTCCTTGCAACCAATTCGTTGGATAGATAAGAAAGGCAGAAATAGAACATTGGGTCAGAAAGCCATACCTGTTACTTTATTGAAGGCTTGAGTTAAATATAGGAGGAAACAAGTAATAATTTAAACAGGTTGCCATCCTACAACCAAAGAATGGTTATTTAAAACCTTTTAGAAGGTCATCATTGGATAAACTGAGTTTTCATCTGAACCACAAGCAGTTGAGATTGTCAGAAGAGGTAAATGAACTTTTTCTGCTCCTAGTCTAGAAAAAAAAACCCTATTTATTATTGGAATAACAGCTGCAACTTCATTGCCATAGATAAAAACATTTTTGTGTAATCTTGTTGTATTGTGTTGATTTAAAAAAAGAACTGGATAGAATTTTATAATGGTGTTTTACAGGTCTGTTTAGGGTTGTGCATATCAATAAACCTGAACCGAAAATAAACCCGAAATTAGCTGTTTCAGTAATTTTCAGGATTCGGGTTTACCCGATACCAAAACCTGGGATAAAGCCGAAGACAAACAGGTATTCAGCTTTTTGGTTTCGGCTATTCGCCTTGCTCAGAGGCACCGCTCTGTGCTTTCTCCCCTTTTTCTTCTTATTTTTGACTGTTTTTGTTAGGGCCCCATAGTTGGGGACCTTTTGAGGTATGGGTCGTGTAATCTGAGCCAACTTGGTCTGACCATCCAAGCGGTGTGCTGACCTGCACTTTAAAAGATGGGGCTCACCCAGTCCAGAGGACGTTAGTTTCCGTCAGCTGCTCATGGGCCTTCTGAAGAAGGCTCCCTCACCAGTGTGGATGAGCAATCTCCTTAACATGAGCTACCTTGGTCATGACTTCGGCTGGCTCTGATATCATTTCCCCGCACCATGACCATCTCTTGAAATCATACTTTTCATGACCACAATAAAGGACTGCTCACAGGATGTCATTTGCCACCAAAAGAAATGTTTTCCGTGCCTTATTTCTCTTGCATTTAAGCCTTTTCCCTCCGTTTGGAAGCTCATTTGCATGGACATCATGCAAAACAACTCAGAAATTAAGGCAGCCCCCAAACTTTGAGGCGCCAGCGTGGAATTGGCTCTTTTAGCCAGTTCTCGGCAACGCTGAACTTTTGAACCTGAAAACCAATGGACTACTCACAAATGCCTGGAGGATGGGGGCGACCCCTTTGCAGGCCCATAAAATTGGACCCCCTGTCCCAAAGTTCACCAAACTTTGGTGACCATCGAAGGAGAGTCCCTTGCAGCCACACTGCAAATTTTGTGATTCTACCTCCAAAAATGCCCCCCAGGAGCTTCGAAAAAATCCCCATAGACTATAATGGGTCCAAATTCTTTCGGTAAACCCCAAAATAAGCCAAATACCAACATTTACCAGTATGAGTATTCAGCTTATTTCAGGTTTACAAAAAAAAAGTCGGGCCCAATAAACCCAAACCCGCAATTTACTGGGAAAAAATTTTTTTTGCACAACCCTAGGTCTGTTTTAAGAAGATGTTTAATGTCTCTATTATTTATATCACTACCTCTTTGAGTCTTCAAAACAGACTGCAAAAAAATCACAATAACATATATTTCAGCCTATCAGATCTTCCAGGGATCCTTTCTGTTCATAATGAACATTTTACACGTGGATGTAAATCAGGGATGTCTTATATCTTACCCATATCATAGAGGTTATCTTTTTCCTTATCTTTGCAAAAGTTAATGAGGGGGAAAGTGTGTATTTGCTGACATTGACGCGCCTCTTCCCTTTGATAACCAGCAAATCTCTACATAGGCAGATAGCCAGAAATCTACTTGCTGTTATCACAGGTTGTAAGTATTTGCTATGTATGTCCCCTTCCTATCAGTTGAATGAGCAGCTACTTGCTGCATGCTCAAGTTCACTTAATGCAGATCAGTTGTATCCTTTAACTATCCTTTCATATAAACTTGATGATTAAAGAGTGGTAAAAGGCTATACTTAATAACCCTCATGTAACTTGGTCGGTAGCCGGATTTCTTGTAATTGCATTAAGCATGCCACACTAAACGGGACTTTGCAGACAGTGTGCGCTCTCTGATGATGCGCCAGTTGTGTTGATATTTTAGGCTATGCCTGTTTATGTTAAGTCCGCATGGGAAGGATTCATGAGATCAGAGATGGCGTTCAACAACACAGCTTTATTTGATTTCAGCACAGAACTAACACTCTGAACGTGCCCTGCTTATATGCCCCCCTGGCCGCCTGCAACCACTCCCCCCCTGATCCATGATAGGGGGGAATACCCTCTCAGTGACCAATGGGACATGCTGACTTAGGGCCAATAGAATCCGTTTGTTTGACCAATAGGGTGAGCAGGGTTTAGGATCCTTTGTGCAGAACTCAAACTCCTGAGTCCCCCTTGATTACTCCCCAACTATATACGTGTGTGTGTGTGTGTGTGTAGTGGCGTCAAGTCGCAGCCGACTTATGGTGACCCCTTTTTGGGGTTTTAATGGCAAGAGACTAACAGAGGTGGTTTACCAGTGCCTTCCTCTGGACAGCAACCCTAGTATCCCTTGGTGGTCTCCCATCCAAATACTAACCATGGCTGACCCTGCTTAGCTTCTGAGATCTGACGAGATCAGGCTAGCCTGGGCCATCCAGGTCAGGGCAACTATATACATACACAACAGTTTATGCCAGTGTGTGTGTGTGTGTGTGTGTGTAAAGTGCTGTCAAGTCGCAGCCGACTTATGGCAACCCCTTTTGGGGTTTTCATGGCAAGAGACTAACAGAGGTGGTTTGCCAGTGCCTTCTTCTGCACAGCAACCCTGGACTTCCTTGGTGGTCTCCCATCCAAATACTAACCAGGGCTAACCCTGCTTTGCTTCTGAGATCTGACAAGATCAGGCTAGCCTGGGCCATCCAGGTCAGGGCAACTATATACATACACAACAGTTTATGCCAATGTGTGTGTGTGTGTAAAGTGCTGTCAAGTCGCAGCCAACTTAAGGCAACCCCTTTTTTGGGGGGGTTTCATGGCAAGAGACTAACAGAGGTGGTTTGCATGTGCCTTCCTCTGCACAGCAACCCTGGTCTTCCTTGGTGGTCTCCCATCCCAATACTAACCATGGCTGACCCTGCTTAGCTTCTGAGATCTGACGAGATCAGGCTAGCCTGGGCCATCCAGGTCAGGGTAACTATATACATACACAACAGTTTATGCCAGTGTGTGTGTAAAGTGCCGTCAAGTCGCAGCCGACTTATGGCGACCCCTTTTGGGGTTTTCATGGCAAGAGACTAACAGGGGTGGCTTGCCAGTGCCTTCCTCTGCACAGCAACCCTGGTCTTCCTTGGAGGTCTCCCATCCCAATACTAACCAGGGCTGACCCGGCTTCGCTTCCGAGATCTGCCGAGATCAGGCCAGCCTGGTCCACCCAGGTCAGGGCTTTTACGCCAATGAAGAGTTTGAATTGGATTTTCTGCAAGACCTCTGTTTTGGAAAACTGGTTAGCCACGGGGAGGGGGCGGGGGCCCAAGTCGTCAGCCAAAGAGACGGGCCCCGGCCCTGCTTGACGATCCAGGCCATGCAAAACGCTGCCTGCCGTCGGCTTCAAGCCGCGCCGGGGCTTCCCCCTGCTCCTTTCCCCGTGGGCAGGGTCGTCGTCGGGGGACTCGCCCGCCCGCTCGCTCTCTCCCCGCCTGGCCGGCCCACTCTGCACTGGGGGCGTCCCCGGGCGGCTGGGGCTGCCCTCGCCTGGGCTCCCCCGCCGCCCAGTCTCCACCCCCTCCGCCAGGCAGCCACGACGGCTGCAGGGGACCGGCGGAGGGAAGGAACCGGACGGCCCTTCGAGGAAGGCGAGGCGGGCGGGAGCAGGTAAGCGGGGGGGGGGCAGTTTTTTTTTTTGGGGGGGGGAGATAGGAGCTCGAGCCCCTTGGGGAGGGGAACCACGTTTTTTTGCAAAAGAGAAACTCAGGATCCCGCCCGGCCCCTTTCCCTGTTAGGGGGCTGAGCAACGCGAGGAAGATCTGCCGGGGATCTGGGGCAGCATACCTGGGGAACCCTTGAAGCGTCGGAAGACCCCCGGCAGGTTGGTGTTGGGGCTGGATCGCCTGTCTCCAGGCTGGGATCGAGTCCCTCGATTGCTGGTGCCCCCGCGCCTCTTCACCCTGGACCCACTTCCACCCACCGAGGAGACCGCGTTATCATCACATGTGCCCCAAACAGCGCTTCGGACAAGGCAACTTTATGGGCATCCTGATGCTCTGTGCATGCCATACGTGCACAGATGTCAGGCACCCTGTTTGCTGTGTGCCGCTTTGAAAGGTCTAGTGCGGACAATCTAGGATCTGAGTCGGAACCAGCAGTGTAAAACTGCTTTGCTGGCTGTTGAAAGGGGCTGCCTGGACCGAATGGACTGCCTGAAATCCCAGATGTCCCCATTTGCCCCCCCCAAGTTCTGACCCCCCCACCCTGATTTATAGATTGCCCCTTGGGGTTGTTATATGACTCTGATTAAGAATCGCTGGTTTAGAAGATCCTCTCAGTGTTACTGGATAAGTATGTTCTCTTAGAGGATAAACCCTTAAAACTATGCTGTAACGAACATGTTTTTGGGGACCCTATGTACTAACACATTTATTATTGCATAAGCTTTTGCCAGATGCAGGAAGCTCCACTTAGAATTTCCTCTGCTGCCACTTAAAGTCCAAACTGTAAAATCTCAAACCAAACAATCTCTTCTCTCCCTCTGCAAAAATCCAGATGACTTGATTACCATCTTGTTTGACAAAGAACTGAAACGGATAGACCTGAAACGGATCCCTGGAAGTTGCTAAACACCATGGGACTAAACTTTTTTTTTAATGGAGGTTGTTTTTTCTTTAACACAATGATACATAGGAGAAATTATTTACAAAACTTTAAAATACAAAACAACCAGTTGGAACTTTAAAGACCACATAATCTCAAAAGCATATAACAAAAAGAAAGCAGATCCACTCTGTCAGATAACAAATTAAATGTCAAATGGTTCTACTAAGAACCAGATTCTATTGGATGACTATCTCTCTGATATCCCAAGCTTTCTGCAAAGCAGTTAGCTTGACTAAAACCAACACATCCTTTCCAATCTTGTTTTTAGGAGACCGATTTGGCAGAGGTTAATCAATGTAGTAATAAGATACAAAGCAATTTTATAAAATCAGTAGGGGGTGCCAAAAGCAAATGACAAAGAGCATGTCACTATTGTCCAAAAAGAATTAGCCCTGACTCATTTCTACCACATGTGCAGAAAATCGGCTTTGTCTTGTCCACAGAACCAGCAACAACTGGACCGATTTCTATAAATGTGTGCAAATCGCAAAGGGCTTAAATCCCACTGATACAACATTTTTCAACACCCCCCAAGCAATATGTGGATAATATGCTCGTCTGTTTTATAAGATTGCTGAGATATTTTACAACACTTTTAACACTTCAGATGTGCCATATGAATCCTAAGTAGTAATATTAAGATATTAAGGCTAAATATACATATGCACATATATAAATATACATATATACAGTGTGGTGTAGTGGTTAAGAGTGGCGGACTCTAATCTGGAGAACCAGGTTTGATTCCCCACTCCTCCACATGAAGCCTGAGGACCTTGGGCTAGTCACAGTTCTCTCCAAACTCTTTCAGCCCCACCTACCTCACAAGGTGCCTGTTGTGGGGAGGGAAGGCAATTGTAAGCCACTTTGAGACTCCTTAAAGGTAGAGAAAAAGGGGGGTATAGAAACCAACTCTTCTTTTAATCTGAATATTGCAAAGGGTTAGCTGTGTAAGTCTGTTATAGCAAAATAAAACAAAAGTAAAGGTACCACTGGACTTTGTATTCTTAAACCTCTGGATACCAGTGCTAGGAGGCAACGTTGTCCTTGTCCTCTGTGCCTAGTTCTTTAGCCCTCCAGGGCAACTGTTTTGGACACTGTATGAAACAGGATGCTGGACTAGATGGACCGCTGGTCTGATCCAGCAGGGCTCTTCTTATGTTCTTATGTGCCTATTGATCAAAACCTGAGGGAGAAGCCTGAGGACAAATATTACTCCTCCTGTGCTGTATTTGTACCAAATAAAATAGAGGTTTGTGTATGCATATGTCCTGTATTTTAAAAATTAACGGGAACAGAGAATCAGTAATCCAGTACACGTGGGTGTGGTAATGGTTTGTGTTTCCATGTTCCTACCAATGGACAGGAGCCTTCAACTGAGTGATGGTATGGAATGTGAGGGCCCCTATCTAGTGCCTTCAATTCTGTGCTGGAACAAGCAGGGTAAAGGGGACGGGGATGTGTGAAAGTGCTCATTACAACTCAACTACATTTATACTTTCCTCTGTCCTCAGCCTTTGCATGCATTGCCTCCTCTTGGTACAAGAGTTTTATAACATCAGATAAAGGCAGCCAAATGAAAACAGGTCAAAGGGGAAACTAGTAAGGAAACGGTGGTGAGTAATGCTGGCTCCTACCTCGATAGAGGCGTGTCTGCTATTATATCAAGAGACATTCATACTCTTGCAAAAAAGAAGAGGAAGGCGGCTCTCTCCCATGCCAGCTGGTGAGACTGAGAGGTGATTTAGAGAAGCACAGAGAGTTCTGCTTAGGAGCACTGGCTATTTTGCAGCTCTTTCTTTTTCAATGAACCATCTGCTGCTCACTCTCATTTGTTTGCCTTGAACTAGGTTGTCTGAGGAAAAAGTTCCCAGGGACAATGGCCCATGAAGGAGAAGCAGCCCCTCAGATCTCCAGAGTCCAGGATAAAGGATGGGCCTGGGTGGTCTTAGGAGCCACTGTGCTGGCTCAAGGCCTTTCGTTGGGCTTTCCTTCCTGCATCGGGGTCTTCTTCAAAGATCTGCAACGTGATTTCCAAGCTAGCAACAGTGAGACGTCATGGTTCCCCTCCATCATGACCGCTGTGCTGCATGCGGGCGGTGAGTATTTATTGACCTATTTTGTACCCAAACCCTAGACAATCTGGAAAAACCCAGCCAAAACAATAATAATAAGCAAGATTTCAGAGTTATCTTCCTTACCACAAAAGAGACCATTATCCATGAGCAGGGGAAAGTGAGTGGGTGACCATTAGCAAACTTTTAAAATTAATATTCAGCTACAGAGGACTGCTCATAGGGTCACCATGAGTCAGAAGCAACTTGACAGCACTTAACACCCACACACACAGAGGACTACAAATGGCATTAGACTCAATCTGGCGCTCCTATTGGTTCACTTTACTTCAACCACTGCAGGCAGCCATGCGGTGGTAACCCATTAAAAAGGTTGCTTGGTTGATACTAACCCAACATATGGGAGTTGCTGCTTTCAGGAAGGGCACACTCAGATGTAATTACAGGAGAATTACACAACTTTAAGGTTGACAATGAGGAAATTGACATTGTTGAAGACTTTCTATTCCTTGGCTCCATCATCAACCAAAAGGGAGACTGCAGCCAAGAAATCAGAAGGAGATTGAAACTGGGAAGGGCAGCCATGAAGGAGCTAGAAAAGATTCTGAAGTGTAAGGATGTGTCACTGGCCACCAAGATCAAGTTAATTCATGTCATCGTATTCCCTATTACTATGTATGGGTGTGAAAGTTGGACATTGAAGAAAGCTGATAGGAAGAAAGTAGATTCCTTTGAAATGTGGTGTTGGAGGAGAGTGTTACGGATGCTATGTACTGCCCACCCCCCAAAAAAACAAATCAGTGGGTTATAGATCAAATCAAGCCTGAACTGACCCTAGAAGCTAAAATGACTAAACTGAGGCTGTCGTACTTTGGTCACATTATGAGAAGACAAGAGTCACTGGAAAAGACAGTCATGCTAGGAAAAGTTGAGGGCAGCAGGAAAAGAGGAAGACCCAACAAGAGATGGATTGACTCAATAAAGGAAGCCACAGCCCTCAGTTTGCAAGATCTGAGCAAGGCTGTCAAAGATAGAACATTTTGGAGGACACTGATTCATAGGGTCGCCATGAGTCAAAAGCGACTTGATGGTACTTAACACACACACACGCACACCCCGCTCAGATGTATCTCCCTAAATGGGCTGGTATGGGGAGGTTCTGCTATTTGGTGAACTCTTCTTCCTATCTTTTCTAATGACACTTGTACTTGGTTCTGAATTTGCTGCTGGTGTTCATCTCTTCCCCATACTTGGCTCCCCCCCCCCCCAAATCAGGTTCTTGGCATGTTTAGCTACTTATTTGATAGTTTTACAAAAGCATTTTTAAAATTTTGGACACACCTCCAGAGGGGAGGCAGTGGTCTTGTGATTGGCTGGGCCTTGCGGCAATTAGCACTTGGCACAGATGCCTTCTGCTGGAAACCAGAAGAACTGGTTACTCCTGAGCTCAAGTCCTTGAGGAAGGTTGTATCTTTGACCACAATGAGGTGAGTGTGAATTCACTGTAGGTTCACCACTCATTGACCATGCAAAAGCCTTAATAATCCTGGAGGCAAGGTGAGTCAGGAAGCAAGTCAACCTCAGGGTACACCATTGTGACAAATAATTGATTTATGGTGGATACTCCATGCTACCAACTAAGAGTTCTTCTGGACGCATGGAGATACACTGTGCAAAAGACCTCAGGAGTGTCACTGGCTGGACAAAGCTGGTAAATTGTTGAAAGAAGCATAGGAAACATTGACAAGACAAAATCTCATGTTCTCTTACCAGTTGAGCTGACAGCCTTTAGACCGCACACCAGTTATTTTTATTGAATGCATCAGAGAAACAAATAACAACATGCAACAGATGTTTGGCTGTGTAGGTCTTAGAGACAAAAGAGCCCTGCCAGAAAGATGTGGCCATCTCAACTGAATACCCCCCCATGGCTCTCACTGTGCTCTCCTGGTTCATTTAGTGGCTAACCCTCTTCTCTCCTATGACTGCTTATATCCCAAAAGGGAGCACAGGCTAAGGAAAATCCTGGAGTGGGAACCATAGACCCCTTCTACATCAGCACAGATCCAGCAAGGGTCTTTGGTGTGGAGTCACTGCCTCCCCACCATATTCCCAGCGGCAGAACTTTTCCCCTCATCCCAGCCAGTGTGGTGTAGTGGCTAAAGTGTTGGACTGAGATCTGGGAGGCCTAGTTTTGAATCTCTGTCCTGATATGGAAACTTGCTGGGTGGCCTTGGGGCAGTCTTCTCTAGTCAAGAGGATCTCAGATAGCAGGGCTGAGAAGGGCTCTGCATTACCACTTTTTGAGGTAAAACTGGGCTAGATTGACTGACAGAAGTCCAAATTGCTGGATGGCCCAGGCTAGCCTGATCTCGTCAGATCTCAGAAGATAAACAGGGTCATCTCTGGTTAGTATTTGGATGGGAGACCACCAAGGAATACCAGGGTTGCTGTGCAGAGGAAGGCACTGGCAAACCACCTCTGTTAGTCTCTTGCCATGAAAACCCCCCAAAAAAGGGGTCGCCATAAGTCAGCTGCGACTTGACGGCACTTTACACACACACACACACAAACACAGGGTCTTATAAGTCAGCTGCGACTTGACGGCACTTTACACACACACACACACAGGGTCTTATCATTTGAACCAGACATTCACATGTACAAACTGTGCAGTTGTTGAGGGGTGGGGTTGGCATGCTGAGTGGGAGGGTGAACAGATGCGCATTCTCTGCTCACCACACATAGGGGAACAATTGGCAAAAGTATTGTCCGGTGTTATCCATATAAGGCATGTAGGCACATACTGCAGCCCATCAGGTACTTCATAAAGCACACTGGTGTGGTCCCAGGTAGGTCCCCCCAAAAGAAGGGAGAGTTATGAAACATAGCTGGCTTGCATTATGCAGCATGCTGTCTGATCAATTTGGCCTATGCAAAAAGCTCATCTGTTTAGCCAGGTATCTTGTTATTCAAATACTTAGGTGCCTCCCTCAGACTGATGACTTTATTTACAAGGTTCATTCACTATACTGTCTTGCACTCATGCACCTGCTTTAAAGGATTCTGGTGGTCTCCTGGCAACAATGAATCCTGTACATTTGAGAAGTCCCTCAGGGCAGGTGCTAGGTGTGCCTGGCCATTCTCCATTTCTTATCTCATGCTTTGTGAAGTCATGTGTAGAACGCCCTGTTCTTTAGTGAGGAACAAAGTAAATCAAAGCTTTTCTACGTGGGAGGATTACAAGTGGTCAATGAAATGATACCATAGAGAAATACGAGCCTGATGTAAATTTCTCCTGGTCTTCTTAGATGGTTCTTACCTAGTAAAAGCCTGAAAGGACCCTTTTAGACCATACGGCCATAGTGGGTCAGAGCTGCTTGTGGTACTGATTTCTGGTAACTCCATTGAAGGTAAAGTCAGCCTGTTCTCTGTATAGTATGTTCTTTCACAGGCTGCATGACTAGAAGGGTTATATAAACTAATGTTAAGAAGGAAAGGAGATTTAAGCCAAGTCACAACAATTAATCATATAATAGGATCAAATTGAGCTGGGCTGTGGAAAAACAAAGAATTTGGCCCTCCCCAACAATAGCCATATTAAAATTGCAATCTGTTTCTCTTGAAAGGCTCCTGTGCAATTAGCATCTGCTGTGTAGGCAGTTCTTAAAAGCACAGGAGCACTGCTAGAAAAACTTGGCAACCTACCCCTCCAATCCGTTTCCAGAGAAAAATGGGTACCTAGAAGCTGGACTTTATAATGTTTTATATGAAACAGAAGGCTGCTCTGGTTCTTTGTTAGTTTATTAGGTTTGAATTAGTTCCAGAGGGGTAGCTGTGTTAGTCTCTTTCAGCAGAAGTAAACAAAAGTCTTATAACATCATAAAGACTAACTCAATTTTACTCCAGCTTGAATTTCCATGGACTTTCATGGACCATTTCTGAGTAGGTGAATGATAGTCCACGAAAGCTTATGCTGGAATAAAACAAAGCTTTTAAGGTACAGCAATACATCTGTTTATGTTCGAATATACACTGATAATTTCCTTAGCAAAGTGCTGTCTGATCATTCTGGCTTTTCTCCTTATACCAAAGCCAGGAGCAAGATATTAATTATTTGCACTTTGCAAAAGGGCAACTGTACCTTGAATATACTTTTAGGTCACCCAATGAGTTCATAATTCAGCAGAAACTTCAACCCAGGGCTCCCATCTCCAAGCTGAACCCAGTGCTGTCTATTAGACCACATTGCCTCTCATTATACTTGGGTATGAAGGGCTGTGCTATCATGAACACATGAAGCTGCCTTTATACTGAATCAGACCCTTGGTCCATCAAAGTCAGTATTGTCTACTCAGACCAGCAGGGGCTCTCCAGGGTCTCAGGCAGGGGTCTTTCCCATAACCTACCTACCTAGTCCCTTTAACTGGAGATGCCGGGGACTGAACCTGGGACCTTCTGAATGCAAAGCAGAGGCTGTACCACTGAGCCACAGCTTCCCTAGGTATTTTGTTCTTGTGTCTGTAACAGCTAGGTAACAAATGTAAGTTCAGTCGGTGAAGCTGTACCCAGCCCACAGAAGCAGTGAATGGAAAGGCTTTGCCTACTGGATTTTTCTCATGTCCTGAGTTGTTAAAAGCATGGGAGACACACCAGAAAAATACCTTTGCAGTTCTAATTTGAATATCAGTTTAAGGAAGCTGGAGTTAATGGGTTACCTGCCGCCCACTAACATTTGGCTACGCTTTGCCCTGGTGCTTTAAAACTTTGGCTCCGAGCTACTTTTGAGCGGGGAGGGGGGGGAATTCATGTATCTCCATAACACCCACCTCGCCTTGTATTTGCTGACCTTTATTAATCTTTTCTGTGGGTGTTTCTCTCCTGTGTTCACTCTATAAACAATGTGAGACTAGGGGAAAGGGGCCAGTCGTCACTCCGCACTGATCTTGCCATTCACGCACACCAGTGCTGAGGAAACATTAGGAAATTCAAGGTCATGCCAAGGCCATGTGGGAAATAACAGACTGGTGTTTGATTTGCCCCCACTAAACGGCTGGCCCCATGACACCGCTGACAACCTGGTGGGTCAGGAAGAAACTGTACTTTGGTAGAAAGGAGATGAGCCTGGCTAAATCCGGTAGAAACAGAAGGCACGGAGAAAGATCTAAAAAAGAAAGGGAGAAGACACCATTCTCTTAGCTCCTGAGGTGGAAGTAAAAATCTGGTTCAGATGTCATACTTCATATCTGCTTTGCATAGGCAGCTAGCAATCCAGTTTAATGCAAGTGTTGTGTGAGTGCAAAGTCCCACAGGAGAGTGTGTTTGCTTTGCCAGTAATTTGCTGCGTTTTCACTCTTCGGGAGTGAAAGGAAAGATCTTAGACATCGTGCCCTGCCTACTCATACGATGCTTCTCAACACCCGAGTATTTGATTAAAATTAGTATTAACAGCCTTCTTGTGAGGAGTCAGGATAATGGTCTGTCTGTTTCATGGTTGCCAACCTCCAGGTGGTCTAGTAACTATATAACCAACAGCACGCGGCTCATAAGAATGACAGTCAGTAAAAGTTGACGTCATTCTTATGAGCCACGTGCTGTTGGTTATATAGTTACTAGACTTACATTCAGCATAGGTATTTAGTTCAACCTCCAGGTGGTGGCTGGAGGTCTCCTGCTATTACAACTGATCTCCAGCTAGGGTTGCCAACTGCCAGGTACTAGCTGGGGATCTCCTGCTATTACAACTGATCTCCAGCCGATAGAGGTCAGTTCACCTGGAGAAAATGGCTGCTTTGGCCATTGGACTCTATGGCATTGAAGTCCCTCCCCAAACTCCGCCCTCCTCAGGCTCCGCCCCAAAAACCTCCCGCCGGTGGCAAAGAGGGACCTGGCAACCCTATTTCCAGCCGACAGTTCACCTGGAGAAAAAGGCTGCTTTGGCGATTGGACTCTATGGCACTGAAGTCTGGTTTGTCTTTCACCAACCTGTGTGTGTGTAAAGTGCCGTCAAGTCGCAGCTGACTTATGGCGACCCCTTTTGGGGGTTTCACGGCAAGAGACTAACAGAGGTGGTTTGCCAGTGCCTTCCTTTGCACAGCAGCCCTGGTCTTCCTTGGTGGTCTCCCATCCAACTACTAACCAGGGCTGACCCTGCTTTGCTTCTGAGATCTGACGAGATCAGGCTAGCTTGGGCCTACCCTGCCAGTAAACTTTAGCCTAAACTTTTGATTTTCTTTTCTTTATTAAATAGAGGGAGTCCAAAATAACTAGCCCATGTTGTTATATCCATCTGTAATATGAAGCCTCTCGGCTTTAGAAAATTGCCTTCAGCAATAGCAGCAGTTTTTCAAGAGAGTGTCAGAGGGGATATGTTTTTAACAAGGCTTTTTTGCGGGGGAGGGTTGGGGATTTATTTCCTTACACCAGGGGTCGGCAAACTCATTAGTCAAAAGAGCCAAATATCAACAGTACAACGATTGAGATTTCTTTTGAGAGCCAAATTTCTTAAACTTAAACTATATAGGTAGGTACACTGTTTATTAACTTAATAAACTTTAATTAAAGTTTTAAGTCTTAATTAAACTATAGGTACACTGAATAAAACTTGATATCATACTTAATAGTGATCTTATTTATTGATAAAAATTAAATTGTAAGTCCCTGCCATTTCCCCCTCCCCATCTGGAGTCCTCGTCTGGAGGCCTGGTCTACCGCCATAAAAGCCTATTGGTAGACCTGGCCTCCGGCTGAGTCCCATTGGGAGGCCAGGCCTACCCATTGGCTTTCTTGGCAGTAGACCTGGCCTCCAGAGGCCCAAAGAAGCCAATTGGTAGACCTGGCCTCTGAAGGGGGACTCCCCCCCCCCTCCTCGGAGTCCAGGTCTACCACCAAGAAAGCCAGTGGGTAGACATGGCCTCCCAATGGGACTCAGCCGGAGGCCAGGTCTACCAAAGGAAGCTCGCCCCGCCCAACAGCTGATAGGTGGGGGGGCAGGAACCGCCGAGCCGCCCGCCCAGCAATCGCATGGCTAGAAGGGAGGGGAGGCTTTAGCCTCCCAACAATTGAGGGCAAGGGAAAGGGGGACCCGGCCATTCTCCACTGCGGGGGCGGGGGGAGAGACAGTACGCCCGCTCTCTATCTCTCTCAGGCGCGCCGGCTCCGCAGCCTGGCTGCCGGCGCGAGCGGGCACAAGAGCAGGGGCTCCGAACCAAGTTCGGAGAGCCGCACTCAACGGGCCAAAGAGCCGCATGCGGCTCTGGAGCCGCAGTTTTGAGACCCCTGCCTTACACCAAAAAGGCATCACAGTCACAGGAATGAAGAGCTCAAAAGAAAGTGACATAAAAATAGTAATTTAAGCCAGGTAGAAAATCACCACAAAGGACACATTCTGCTTCCTGTACACATCTCCTGCATTCCTGTAGCTGCTTGCTGAGAAATTCATGCCTTGAGGGGAAAAAATGAATGTAGTTATTACTCTGTGAAGGAATTCATTTTACCAGAGGGGCACCTCTTAATTGTTTCTAGAACAAGCCATGGTATTTTATGCTGCTGTAATTATAATAGGTAGGGTTGCCAGGTCCCTCTTCGCCACTGGCGGGAGGTTTTTCGGGTGGAGCCTGAGGAGGGTGGGATTTGGGGAGGGGAGGGACTTCAATGCCATAGAGCCCAATTGCCAAAACGGCCGTTTTCTCCAGGGGAACTGATCCCTAATAGCTGGAGATCAGTTGTAATAGCAGGAGATCTCCAGCTAATACCTGGAGGTTGAGAAAACCAGTACAGGAGCCATGCTGATAACAATGCCAATATATTATAGCTACATATACACTTTACAGTATGTGGTAATGAAACCACCAACAACACATACATTCAGTACGACAGTGGATGTGCAAAAGTTCCACAATTCATTTGAAATATAAATTCTATCAGGTAAGTATCACGTAAGTCCTTTGAAATAACAATCTTGGTCTTTTCTCAAAACATTCAAAGAATATTCTTTGAAACCTGGTATCATGGATGATGATATAGGATTGCATGCATTGCATCTTTTGAAGGACTGATGAAGAACTGAGCCTTTGTGCTCCGAAGCGATCGTATTCTCCTTGACTGTTCATCTTGCAGCATCTGTTTTGAGAAAAGACCAAGATAGTTATTTCAAAGGACTTACTTGATACTTACCTGATAGAATTTATATTTCAAATGAATTGTGGAACTTTTGCACATCCACTGTTGTACTGAATGTATGTGTTGTTGGTGGTTTCATTACCACATACTGTAAAGTGTATATGTAGCTATAATATATTGGCATTGTTATCAGCATTGCTCCTGTGCTGGTTTTCTCATCCTCCTGATAATAGTACAGAGGTGTCTTTTTTTCTCCTTCAGTACCTGCAGGTTGGCAACCCTAGTCATGATGCATACCTATTATCACCAGGATCAGAGGAACATCCCTAATAGTAGGCCCCAAGAGTGATCCAGGCTATGAGTGATACAAGGGTTGCCAGCTCTCAGTTGGGAAAATCCTGGAGATTTGAGGGTGGAGCCTGGGGAGAGAGGGGTTGGGGTGGGGCCTCATCAGGGTATAATGTCATAGAGTCCTCCCTCCAAAGCAGCCATTGTCTCTGGGGGAACTGATATCTGTTGTCTGGAGACCAGTTGTAATTCCGGGAGATCTCTAGGCCCCACCTGGAGGTTAGCAAGCCTAAGTGTTACTACGTTTGCCAGGTTCCTCTTCCTAACCGGTGGGAGATTTGGGAGCCTAAGGAGGGCGGGGTTTGGGAAGGGGAGAGACATCAATGGCATAAAGTCCAATTGCCAAAGCGGCCATTTTCTCCAGGTGAACTGATCTCTATTGGCTGGAGACCAGTTGTAATAGGAGGAGATCTCCAGCTAGTACCTGGAGGTTGGCAACCTTCCAAGTACTCATAATTTCTCTAGTACTTTAGGACAACTGCAGACTGTTGCCGAATATTCTTCTACCCAAACACCACATTACCTTGGTTTTGTGCTCTTGCCAAACAAATTGTATTTACTCAGATTATTTTCTATCTCCTTCCCAGAGTGGCTTATAATATATTGACTCCTTACATCTCCAGTATCCAAACCCAACATTTTGTTCTCTGTATTGCACTGAATACCTGTATTCTTAGCTGTGACACTTGGTATAATTGCTTTTCAGGGCCCCTCTGCAGCATTGTGGTGGAGCGATTTGGCTGCCGGACTGCTGTCATGTTGGGAGGCCTCCTCAGTGGGGTGGGCATGGTGGCCAGCTCATTCTCCCAAACCATTAGCCAGCTGTATGTAACAGCTGGATTTATCACCGGTGAGTATACCGAAATGCAGGGACAGGTATGCCAGTCTTGATCTTGCATCCCACACACACCTTGTTCATCTGTTCCAAGGGTGTGCACGCTAGACATGTTGAGAAGAGTGGGATTATGCCTTTGGTCACAGTCCATCAGGAGGGGCCATGGCTTAGTGGTAGAGAATGTCATTTGCACACAGAAGGTCCCAGGTTCAATCCCTGGAAGTTCCAGTTAAAAGGATGAGGTAGTAGGTGATACGAAGGACCTTGGCCTGAGACCCCTGAGAGCTGCTCCCAGTCCTAGGAGGCAGTACTGACTTTGATAGACCAATGAGCTGACTCAGCATATGGCAGCTTCACATGTTCATGTGGGCCCACCCCTGGTTGCCAGGACATATGGATTAATGTCTGCAGGGAGCCTTACATGAGTACAAATGTAGCTTTGTACTCGTGACCTGCTTTTTATAATATTTGGGAGTAGAGTGGGTTAAGATTCTCAGCAGTGTTTATAGACCTATCCTTGGTTATATTCACATCTAAATTGCAAAAAAACAAACAAAAAAAAACCCAAAACCCACACACACACACCAGAAATGTAGTTTGAAGAACACTTATTGAGGTTGCTTTATGATAGCTCTTAAAGGTTATACCAAAGTTATCAACACAGATCAGTAAATCTCATTTTTAAAGCAATGAGAAGGCATAGGTAGTGTTTACAATAAGTGATTGGGCTTTTTTTCAAGTCAGGTGGCATATGGTTTCTTTCCAAATAGTTTGACTGAAAGGGGGATTCGAGCGGTTAGCTCTTCTTTACTGTGGTGCTCCATTGCTTTCAAAAGAGCCAGACAGAGAAGGTGAAAAGCCAGTGGCTCCCTGTTCTTTCACTCTGTCCTTTGTACCATTCCTGATGGCTCCCACACAGAAAAAGAGGAAACATTCACTAATTTTTGAAAAGTGCAATGTAATCGCAGGATGAGCTGTACTTCTGCATAATACTGATCCAACAATTAACAGAGGTATCATGTAGAAGTCAACTGCAATTTATATTGTATCAGTACAAGCAGGCAGGATCTAAAAGGTAGTAGCGATCTGGAAGCTCACGGGGTTTATTGTGTATAAATTTGAGCTTTTTGTTACAAAGCCAAAGGCTTTACCTCTTGTGTTCCATTCTCTCTTGATCTCCCAGTATAATTATTTTGCCTTTTCATCTCTGTCTCTGTCTGCCAACTGAGGGTAACATTTCATGCAACTGCTGATCCGTGGAAGCTTATGCCACAATTAACTTTTTAGCCTTTAAGTTGCCACAACACTCCTTTTTGTTTTGCTTGTCAACAGATTTAACTGGGGAAAAGGTGGTAACCACAGAGTAGAATACAACATTCACAATCTTAGATAAGGTGAATGACATATTAACCCTTTATAGACCAAGGGCAACTAAAACGAGCATGGAATTAACAATGAAACTCTGCAGTCATTTGAATATATAGAACAGTACAATACCAACTTGTGGACTCCCTGTCTTTGTAATGACTGCAAAAACTGTAGCAGATCCAGGTAATAGTAGGTGAGTAGAAGCAAATAGGTTCCCTCTGAATGGGATGGTAGAATACCAATGCTGAGCAGAAAGGCCTCTTTGTTTCTAACAAACATCTGCATTGCAAGTTCATATTCTTTCATGTGTCTCTTTTTCTCTCTTTAAAGGACTAGGGGCATGTTTTAGTTTCCAGGCAGGAGTCACTGTGCTTGGCTATTATTTTACTCGCCGGCGAGCTCTGGCTAATGCGCTGGCCTCCACTGGTGTCTCCATGGGTTTCACACTGTGGCCACTGCTCTCCCAGTACTTGCTTGATGAGATGGGCTGGAGAAACACTTTCTTTGTGTTTGGAGGAGTCATGTTGAACTGCTGCGTTTGTGGGGCTGTGATGAGACCATTATCAGCCAAATTGCCTGCCCTGTCACTGAAGTCCAGTCCTGGACATTTAGCTGAGGATGTACATTTATCCAATGGAAACACCTTGAGTCATGAGGTGCACCTGCGTCGATCCAGGTGTGACTCTTGCATCCAGACACTGCAGAAGTACCTGGCTTTTGATGTCTTCTGCAAGAACAAAGGCTACAGGATCTACACCATTGGAGTGGCCTGGATGGTGATGGGTTTTGTGTTGCCTATGATCTATCTGGTGCCCTATGCTGTCTTGAATGGAGTGGAGGAGCGCAAGGCAGCCCTCCTCATCTCCATCATTGGATTCATTAACATCTTCATGCGCCCCATGGCAGGCCTGCTCTCTGGACTCAAGATCTTCACTGGCCGGAGGATCTACCTCTTCAGTGTGGCTGCAGCGTTCAATGGCCTGAGCAACCTCATCTGTGCTATCTCCACTGAATATAGTACTCTTGTCCTCTACTGTGTGGTCTACAGCATCTCCATGAGTGTCCTTGGTGCACTTATCTTCCAAGTGTTAATGGATGTGGTAGAAATGAACAGGTTCTCCAGTGCCTTGGGCCTTTTCACCATCTTGGAGAGTATCACCATTCTCATTGGGCCCCCTCTTGCAGGTGAGATGTGATTCTGATGTGACAGGTATTATAGAATTCCTTGCAGGAAAGTGACTACAGCCTAAGAATGCCCCAAAGGTTGTTTTCATCTTCATCTGTTAAGGTGCAGGCAGTGTTCATGGATGACTAGGGACTAAGAGCAGCAGCTTGCAAATAACCTCCTTAATAGCCAGTCCATCCTCCAACTTTCCCATTGGCCGTAGGGCCTTGGCCCTTTCCTTTCTCTTTACCCCAATGCCTCCTGTATGCCAGTTCCACCCACTCAATCCTTTCTAAATAATCTATGTCCTACAGGGCAGTTCTTCCTTTGGCAGAATTATGCAAAAGGAACAATACCATCTAATTAATTTAATTTCCAAAGAAGCATAGAACTCAAAGCAATGATCTTGCCCCATCCCCCTTTGTTATGCTGTTGGGATGTCTTGGAATTCTCAC
Source organism: Euleptes europaea (assembly GCF_029931775.1). Lineage (NCBI taxonomy): Eukaryota > Metazoa > Chordata > Lepidosauria > Squamata > Sphaerodactylidae > Euleptes > Euleptes europaea. Next base: position 128,525,471 of record NC_079312.1, on the reverse strand, counting down.
TCTGTAAGAGGGAAAGGGTACTAGGGTTACCAGGTCCCTCCTCACCACTGGCGGAATGTTTTTGGGGCGGAGCCTGAGGAGGGCGGGGTTTGGGAAGGGGAGAGACTTCAATGCCATAGAGTCCAATTGCCAAAGTGGCCATTTTCTCCAGAGGAACTAATCTCTATCGGCTGGAGATCAGTTATAATAGCAGTAGATCTCCAGCTAGTACCTGGAGGCTACAATAACAATAGAAAACCTGTGCCGTATATAACGTCGTTGTGGAAATTAGCAGCACGAAAGGCTCCAAATAAAATCCAACTGGAATTACATCACAAAACTATATTGAGTGAAGCATTACATCATGCTAAGTAAAACAAAATCAAGCATTACATCATGCAGAGATAACAAACATATGCGGCTAAGACAATAACCCCAGTGCAACAAGCTGGTAAAGTGGGGCGGGACAAATCCTTCTACTAGCCACGCGTTCTCCTCTCCTCTGCATGAACTTTCTCCGTCCTGCTTACTTGTTGGTTCTTTGGACTTGCGACTTGACCATCCCAGACAGTAGAAGGATTTGTCCCGCCCCACTTTACCAGCTTGTTGCACTGGGGTTATTGTCTTAGCCGCATATGTTTGTTATCTCTGCATGATGTAATGCTTGATTTTGTTTTACTTAGCATGATGTAATGCTTCACTCAATATAGTTTTGTGATGTAGTACCTGGAGGCTGGCAACCCTAAGGAGGCAGCCTTGAGCACTGGTGAGCTTAACAGTGCAGTACATGTGCGCATAAATGGACTGGATGAATGTGTACATGGAGGTTTGTACATGTGCAAGTGGTTTGTACATGGGAATGTGAAGTGTTTGGAGTGCATGTGTAGTGTAAATGGAATTGGGAAATGGTTTCAGATAAGTAGTGTAAACAAAAATTCATCTGCAAATTTGTGTGAGATTCTGTCCCTTTTTTCTGAACAGGATTCCCCCAGGCTAGATATCTGTGGTAAAGAACTTTGAATTCTGCAATTAGGGTTCTGTGAAACTCTAAATCTTGCATACATTTTCCACAGTTGTTTGGGAAGGGCAGAAAACCACAAAAAGTAGTACAAGCTCCCTTTCTCCTTATAAAAGCTTCATCCAGCTTGTTATGGCTTCTCATTTTTTAGCAGACCCTCACCAGATGCTTAAAAGTTTCCTCCTGGGAATAATGAAGGTTGGAAATGGGCTTGCTTTTTTGTTTTAAAATAAAACAGGGATTTTAGATACCATATTACAGTACTGGTGAAATTCCATATAGATTTCTATTTGCCAGTCATGGTGTTTGGTTCATAAGAAGAGAGGCCAAAAGAAGGCTAACTTAGAGATGATTCTCCAGGGCTATCTACATGTACAAATGTATATTTAAGCCCAGACCATTATTTTGTTAGATAACAGCTTTGAGAGGGAAAGATTAAGAGCGACACTGCATCCTTTCTACACCTGCCATTGCCCTCCACCAAACTGCATGCCAGGCAGTTTTTCCAATGTATGTTTATTTGAAAATTATTATTAAGTAAAAGGTAAAGGTCCACTGTGCAAGCACAGGGTCATTCCTGACCCATGGGGTGACGTCACATCCCGACGTTTCCAAGGCAGACTTTGTTTACGGGGTGGTTTGCCAGTGCCTTCCCCAGTCATCTTCCCTTTACCCCCAGCAAGCTAGGTACTCATTTTACTGACCTCGGAAGGATGGAAGGCTGAGTCAACCTTGAGCCGGCTACCTGAAACCAACTTCCGTTGGGATCGAACTCAGGTCGTGAGCAGAGCTTTTGACTGCAGTACTGCAGCTTACCACTCTGCGCCACGGAGCTCATTTATATCCATACTTCCCCAGGACTCAGAACTGTGAAAATGAGGATGATCCCATTTGATCCTCACAACAATCCTTTGAGGCAGGCTATGCTAAGAGAAAGTGACTGGCCTGAGGTCACACAGTAACGTCCATGGCTTGTAGGGATTTGAATCCAGATCTCCCTGGTCAAGTCCAACATTCTAGCCACTAACTGGTGGTCGAAAGCAATGTCAAGTCGCAGCCGACGTAAGGTGACACCATAAGGGTTTCAAGGCAAGAGATGTTCACTGGTGGGTTGCCATTGTCTGGCTCTGCACAGCAACCCTTGTCTTCTTTGGTGGTCCAAGCACTTACCAGGGCCAACCCTGCTTAGCTTCTGAGATCTGACAAGAACAGGCTAGCCTGGGCTACCCAGGTTACTAATAATACTAGACAAACCCTGTAGGGGGAACAGCCATATGGAGCATGGAAATGGGGGGCACAGATTAGGCCCCTTTCCACAACAGGTTCTTTGATCTCAGCTGCTCCCTCTCAAGCTGCTTTTCTTTTTAAAAAAAATCCAGGGCTTTAACATGTACAGTTATACATACTGGCATATATTTAACCCATGCAAGTTCTTCCTATAGAACAGCATTTCTATTTGTGGAAGAGAGGATAGTGATTTCTGCTGATTTCCTGCTCTGGACACAGATATTCCAGTTTGCCCCTGTTGCTGTTTCTGACCCCTGCCAACAAAATTTTGTGCAGTGGGCTGCAGCAGGAATGAGAAGCACAGAAGTCCCATCTCTAGAGAGACAGCTGGATACATGTGCCAGTGTGTAGTTAGCTCTTTATAAAGTGGCTACCATGTGTCCTATTTCCCCCCCTTCTCCACAGTCTGTTTACAAACATGCAACATTCTTTCATGGTTGCAATATTGTAACAGACACCACATGATATTGTAAGCGTAAGTTTTTATGATATTCACGGCAGAAATACCAAATCTGAACAGATCTCTTTCGAACACGCGGGAGCAACTGGGAACCTTCCAATCTATAAGTGATTCTAGCATCTTGCTGTCTGTTTTTTTCCTCTAGGTAGCAGGAGGTGGGTGGGCCAGCGAGGGGTGACAGTGATTCAGCAGAAATGGGACCGGACGGGATGTTGCGTAACTAGAACTGTTAGCAGATTGTCCTGCCAAACAGGATTGTCCCAACTGTTGTTTCTGTGCGAAGTGTTTCTCCTGTCTGCCAAGTCACTGTGTAATTGCAGAGGTTGTGGGAGAGCTTTTTGTTTTCATATAAGCCTCTGGTGATGAGGGGCAAAGGCTTTGCTTTTCCTTGTCAGCAAGGCAAGTTGGAAGGAATATGTGAGTGAACCATTGATTCAGGATCTCAGATTTCTTAAAAGCAGCTGGGTGGAGACCCAATATATATGTGTCCCCCTCTGACTGCGTAAATTGAGTGTGTGTGTGCGCATCTGATTTTAAAGAAACCTGTGAACACGGCTGCCATAATGTGACTAATTTCCCAAATTCTTGGGAACTGCTTTCTTTGTAACCTTTAGGAGTTAGAATTTCAAGGCATGTTTTTTTTGCCCCTTTGCTGGCTCCTTTGACCCTGTGCTGGGCATATGATCATGCAGTAGAAAGAAAAAGCCAAATTATGTAAAAATAGTCACAGGAGGGAAATGACAAATTTCCGGCCGACGTTAAGATCTGAAAATATTTGGGTTCTGTTCTCAACAGGAACCAGATAAAGTTCTCTGCTTGGAAAGAATCTGAGAAATAGTTAGCTGTGTGACACTTGTGCAGGATTGTGTGTGTGTGTGTTATCAAGTCACAGCTGACTCATAGTGACCCTGTAGGGTTTTCAAGGCAAGAGACGTTCAGAGGTAATTTGCCATTGCCTGCCTCCATGTGGGCTGAGAGAGTTTGGAGAGAACTTTGACTAGCTCAAGATCACCCAGCAGGCTTCACATGGAGGAATAGGGAATCGAACCTGGTTCTCCAGATTAGAGTCCGCCACTCTTAACCACTACAGAATTATTGTTGTTATCGTGCAGGATTATAGACATAATCTAATGAATGAATTAGGGGGGAGTTGAAGCTTTTCATAGAATGCTGGAAAATGACTTCACATGGTAAATAACATGTGGTTGTTGAAAGTGGAGCCAGGTAACCGTTGCTAACAATCTGGAGGGAAAAGGTCCTGTTCTCTCAATAGAATATGGGATGTTATTTGTGTGTGTAAAGTACTGTCAAGTCACAGTTGACTTATGGCAACCCAGTAGGGTTTTCATGGCAAGAGACTAACAGAGGTGGTTTGCCAGTTCCTTCCTCTGCACAGCAACCCTGGTATTCCTTGGTGGTCTCCCATCCAAGTACTAACCAGGGCTGACCCTGCTTCTGAGATCTGACAAGATCTGGTCTCCCATCCAAGTACTAACCAGGGCTGACCCTGCTTCTGAGATCTGACAAGATCAGGCTAGCTTGGGCCATCCAGGTCAGGTCAGGATGTTATTTACCAGGTGATATTATTTTATCTACACGCTATGAAAAGCTTCAACTGCCCATTTTCACACATTAAGCCTGTATTAAAGGGGCAGGAGATTTTTTCCCTTCAGGCTGTTGCCAGTCCTAGATCCAGATGTACTGAGTAGTCCAGGATGGGATTCCTGGGTGTGCCACTCTCGTAACATCTCTGATACTAGTGATAAAAAGAGTTAGGAATAGTGGAGTCGATTTGGAAGTGTAAGGACCGGAGGAGAGTTGGGGCCACAACAGTTCTGATTGGGGTAGCGCTGACAGGCACGGGGCTCAGTCAGCACAGTTCTCCCAGCAGCAGCAGCATCCTTTCCCTGCCCTCTTTTGCCCTCTGGAGAAAACTCTGATTGATCCACACAGCAGCTTCCAAAATTCCTTGTGGGATGCTCATAACCATGTACATAGAAAGTATTCTGTAGAAAAGATTCAGAATGAAAGAAGAAGAGTTGGTTTTTATATGCTGACTTTATCTACCACTTAAGGAAAAATCAAACCGGCTTACAATCACCTTCCCTTCCCCTCCCCACAGCAGACACCCTGTGAGGTAGGTGGGGCTGAGAGAGTGTGACTATCCCAAGGTCACCCAGCTGGCTTCGTGTGGAGGAGTGGGGAAACAAATTCAGTTCACCAGATTAGCCTCCCCCGCTCAAGTGGAGGAGTGGGGAATCAAACCTGGTTCTCCAGATTAGAGTCCACCGCTCCAACCCACCGCTCTTAACCACTACACCATGCTGGCTCCTGGGTCAGGACAGTGGTTCCCTTAGTCCTACAGTGGTCAGCTATGGCTCTGAGAAGATGGCAGGCAGGGCATGAGTCCCTTGGAGCTGTCCCTGAGAATAAAGGGCCCATTTTAATCAGCCATGGCTAGTAGCCGTTGAAAGGTCTGCCCATTATGCGTTCATTTGCCATCCTTTTTAAACTCATCTGAACTAGAACTGATCACCACATTTTGTAGTCATGAAGCCCATAACTTAATGTTGGCTTAGCGAGCAATATTTCTTCTGTAGTAAATGCAAGAAGGCTACCACTCACTGAATACAATCTGTGTTAGCCTTGGACCTCATAGCCTGTGCAGACAGTAGTCCCAGGCAGTCTTAATCTACCTGCACATCTGGACTATGGGAGTTCCATGTTCTGAACCTGCTTGATATCTAGAACTACAGCAGCCTGACAGTGAAATACTTCTCACCCCACACCCACTCATCCTTCGGAGATTAGGCTCCAGAGCATGTTAAGTCACATTAAAAAAAAAACATCTTTGAATAAGGAAAGCATAGAACCTGAGTGATAAAATGGGACAGAGTGAAGACGAAGATGAAGGAGCAAGTGGGTGGGGGGAGAAATAGCAAGAGGGACAGAGAGGCTCTCCTCAGACAGCAACATTTAGTTATATCTAGTCTGCAAACAACACTATGAGATAAGTGCTATTATTCTGTTTTTAACAGCAGGAGAACCAAGGACAGAATGGGATTTGCTTGGGTCCACATAGCAGTGCCATAGCTGAGCTGGGATTTCTTGGGGGGGGGGGATTCCACTACCCAATCTGATGGACTGTATCATCTCAAAGCACAGCGATGTTCTATGTGGTTAGAAATCATGATACAGTGATTGACAGCAGTCCATGGCCTTGTAATGAAGACTAATTACTTTGGGACATGAGGATCGGGGCATATATAAACCATCAGTTTTGTTTAATAGTCATCCTTCACCCTGAGAATTGTAGATTATTGGAAACTGTAGTTCTGCGAATGAATGCAGCTAGGATCTCTGGCTAAGAATTCTTTGTACCCGCAAATACAATTCCCGAGATCATTTGGTGGAAGCCATCATTTGGTGGAAGTTAAATTGGTGTGTAATACGCTAAAATAACACGTTTTCAGTGCAAATTTCAGTGAATGGGGGAGGGGTGGAGTGGCACATTCCTTGAGTTTCCCTATAGAGGCATCTGTATTCTGTATTGAATGAGGTCATCCATATGTTAGTTTGCAGTGCACTTTGAAGAATATATGGATGATACCAGAATGTTGGCCACCATTGGCATGTTGACTGAACTTTTAACTTCTTGTGTTGCAGGTCTTCTTGTGGACCTTACAGGCCATTTTAGATATGTCTTCTACACTTCCAGCTTCTTCATGGTGACAGCAGCTCTGTTCATGGGGTTTAGCTTTTGCACCATGACAGCAAAGAATAAATCGAAAGAGTCTCATAAACCAACTCCTGAGAACACTTCCCGGGGCAAATATACAGAAGTGCCAACAGAATTGGGGCCTGAGAAGAATGGATCTCCTGCAGTCATTTATGTGACCAGCATCTGAATCCAGAGGAGCTGGGTGTTGCTTCCCTTGCTAATTCAAGAGCTCTGAAAGCAGAGGAGCAAAAACCAAAACCCCAACAGTTCCTCCTTTCTAAGATTCCAACCTCCTCTCTGTTGTGACAGTCTGCTCAGCTGTGTTGAGCTCTGATTTCTAGACAAAGGATCCAGATCAGAAGATATACATTGAAGGGCATTCAGAAAGCCAAAGAGCACTTTGCAGCAACAACAAAATTACACAGTGCAAGCCATGGGTATGGCAAAGGTAGTCACTGTCCCATGACATCTGCATTACTTGAAGCTTAACCATTTTTATTATCAGTTGCTTCTGATGTATTTCAGCTTTTTAAGAATGGAAGGACTTCTTCACCTATTGGTTTATGCACTACAAGTTTCCTGACAGAGTAGCGTAAGCCTACCAATGAATGAATAATACCACTTTAGTCATTTTGGTACTGCTAAACTCACAATGAAGTCAACTGGTCACTTCCCATCCAAGCATAAGGGAGGACATCTTGTTTACTTACCGTTGCGCTCTTTGAAAATAGCATGGAAATGTTTATGCTTCCTGCACCGTTCCAGGCAGGCTGTTGTGAAATAAGTTCCATACGTTTCTACTTTCAGCGGCCTGATAAAGGACAGGTGGGTCATATGTGCCAGTAACTAAACAAAGTCAGTTATTTCTACATTTCTAGAGTATTTTCAAGGACCATAAAGGCTCAAAACTGAAGCCACAAAGCATAGCAAACCTGGGCTACTCTAAAGTGCCTGCATATGGATCACCAATGGTGTCTTAAACCTCTTTTGATCTGTGCTGCAGAAAATAAAGGTTCAGGGCTGATCAAAAGGAATGACCATTTTGTTTTGCCAGGAACACCTCTCAAGCCTACCAAACGGTGGCAATTGTAGGAACGCCAATAGAGAGGTATGGTTAGGTTTGTCTTCATTGGGGTATCTGCATTCTTGAAAGTCCTCAAGGCTCTATCTAGAATAAACTCAGAAGACTTACATAAGCTATATGAAGGTGATAATTACATGTGGGTAATTTGGTCGTCTGTGTGTGTATGGTATAAAGGAACATTAAGGATGACCAGTGCCAGCCTTAGATGCAAGCACACACAAAGCAAAACATCAAAATGAAGACAGACTTTCCCTGCTCTGGTCTGAAGGTCATAGTTTTTTAAGATAACCTACAGAAGTAGGTGGTTAGGGAAATGGCAACCCCCTCTAGAATCTCCTTCCTGTGGTGTTCAGGCTAAGGCCAATCAATCAATCAACAGCTTTATTGGCATAAATGCTAAGGCCAGTCTTTAAATCACCTCAGGATGTTTGCTTAGTTGGCTGGCAAAGTTGTAGCTAGCTTTGCCAAGTCCTCCAAATTTGCTTGTTCCAATGCTTGTCAAAATAGTGGTGTTTGAACTGGAACAGAACTGTGCTTTAATTCTCCTTTCCTTGCTTTCTCTTCATGATTCGAGCCCCTCATCTTACATTCTTTTCTTACAGTTCGGCTATCTCAGAAAACACCGACCTGAAGGTTGTTAGCGTGTTTTAAATTTTTTAGAAATATGAAAGTCTGAAATGGTTTCAAATGGCATGGAACACTGGGTAGGAATTCTAGCATTTTCTAAAACAGAAAGCAGTCATCAACGGCACAGAAGGATAGCTCAGTCATATAGTTGTAGAGGTCGGGCCAAATAGACCTATATTAATCCACTTGAGGGCCAAATTGGGGGCCTATACCTGCAGAGCCAACCCAAGAAATTTTGACATTTGAGGCAGAAAATCCCAATGGGACCTCCTCAATTAATTAATACAAAGCGTAATCTACTGGGATTTTTTTTGCATAAACTTCATTGACCTGACTGAGAGTTACACAAGAACATGGTTGTCACATTCTTTTCAATGGGGTGTATACAGAGGAGTTTCTCAGAAAATTACACCCCATCCATCAGATCCAGTTGCCTCCCATTATTACCGCCCTTAGTTATGCCCAAAATACGTGTATACAAGCAATCACTGTCAGAGGAGATGGAGCAGCATCAAAGGCAGGTCACTAGTCACCCTTTTCTACTTGGGGAGGGACTTCTCCTCAAAGAGGGTGGATCAAAATCCATTTTGCTTCACAACTATATCTACAATGAGACCTCAGCAAGCTTGCCTTAAAGCTGTTAGAGAGGGGGAAAGAAACAACTTACGTTCCCATTATTGATTCAGGGCTTACGTTGAAAAGCAGGGGGATGGCTATAGGCGCACACTTGCAGATAGGTTTTGTATAGATGTATGTTATAGATGGCCATCTGTCAGCAGTGCTGATTCTATGACAGGCAGATGATGAGAGGGAGGGCATATTGGGCATCTTCTGGGTATGGAGTAGGGGTCACTGGGAGTGTGTGGGGGAGGTAATTTCCTGCATTGTGCAGGGGGTTGGACTAGATGACCCTGGTGGTCCCTTCCAACTCTTATGATTCTATGAATTAGGTATGTGTTATAATTCGGTAATAAAGCCACAGTGCCCTGTTGGTTTCCCAGTAGCTATATACCAAGCAGAACCCTTCAGGATTATTCTGTGCTTCCAATCATTTTGAGGGTGAAATAATTTGCCAAGTCTGGAGAATTTATCAGAATATAAATTCAGCATATATGCATGGTTCTGGAAGCTTCTGCTTTCAATAGCCAAACCCCCAAACCTTACAAGACCCTGGATATTTTCATAAGTTACTCTAAAAACACCTTTGAGTTTCTCTTCTGTAAAAGCTTGTGATTGTTTTCCATGCCAGATAAAAAGTGGGAGAGAACCATTTAAAAATAAAAGGTACATTCTAGAATAATTTCTGATAGTGGCAGGGGAAATACCAAAACAGATTTACAGCTCAACCCAATGCATGCTTAAGTTGCTTTAAAAGGAGTTAGACACATTCATGGAGAATAGCTCTAACAACAGCTGTCAACAAATATCGCTCAGTAGAACGTCCCAAGTCTAGAGGCAGTAGATTTCCGATTACCAAAGCTTGGGGACAAACAAGGACTGCTGCCTTCATGCATTGATTGTTAGCGTCCCAGGGGCATCTGGTAAGCCACTGAAACAATACTTGATAGGTCCTTGGTAGGGTTATCAACTCTGGGTTGGGAAGTTCCTGGAGATTTGAGGCAGTGTCTGGAGAGGACAGAGTTTGGGCAGGGAAGGGAGCTCAGCAGAGATGTCACTCCCAAGACTTCTGTTTCTTCCAGACTCCATGCTGCCATTTTCTCCAGTAGAACTGATCCCTGTAATCTGGAGATCAGTCGTAATTCTGGAGGAACTCCAGGCTCCATCTTGAAGTGGGTAACCCTACCCTTTGGTCTGATGTTGTAAAGGTTTTCTTGTATTACTTGAAAGTATGTCACAAAGGGTTGCCACCTCCGGGTTGGGAAATACCTGGAGATTTGGGGGGGGGTGGAGCCTGAGGAGGGTGGGGTTTGGAGAGGGGAGGGGTTTCAATGCTATAGAGTCCAATTGCCAAAGCAGCCATTTTCTCCAGGGGAACTGATCTCTGTCGCTTGGAGATCAGTTGTAATAGTGGCCGATCTCCAGCCACCACCTGGAGGTTGGCAGCCCTAATATCCCACCAAGTCCCATGGGACTTCCTTTTGTGTGTGCATATCATTAGAGTCCTAAGCATTGCTAGCAAAAATGGTCTCAACAGGCTCAAACTAACAGTGGCTTCCTAAACAGGTCTATCTAGAATCCTATGCAAGTCTATTTAATGGGGCATATTCCCTACAAAGTGTCCTTAGGACTGTATGGCAAGTTTGCCTGTGAAAACTGAGTACGTTAGGGCCCTCGTCATGTTACTCCTACTTCAGTAGCAAACTTACAGTACTTTAGTGCTGAGGATTTGCAGTGATTGTGTTTAAGCCATTCTGTTCCTTTTGGTTCAGTAGCTTTCAACAAGCAACTCTAGATGCACTGTGCTTCCTCAACACACCGTGAGGCAGATGGATGCACTTATTCTCATTCATCCTCCTTTCTACTAAAACTAGGCCCCAAAGTGGAATTCAGGCAACCTCCACGATCTTGAGCACTGGGGAGCCCAAGGATGAATTCACAGCGTGAATGTTGATGCAAGTTGCTAGCAATTCCGTATCAGTTAATTAGCCTTCTGCAATGGGGTTCATGGAACTGAATGGGACCCAAGGAACAAGTCTTTGTAAGGATTTAACAATGGACCAAAAACGTTAAATTGATAATAGGCTGCTACCCGCAAACTGCTTCCAAAGGGCTGGTTTCAGGGCTGTGGCCAATTTGTTACTGTTTGTTCTCAAATAATATTGCTGCAGAACCTATGTGTAGTTGTCTTTTTATGATACTTTAAGGTCAAATGCACTTTTGTAAAACTGACAGCACTAAAGTGAACTGACACTTAAGACCTTTGAACTTGTAATGCACACAAGCTTTAGTGCTTTTGGTTTCTGGTTAAGGGAATGCATTATGGTTTTTCCTCTCAGAACAAAACATTTGAGAAGGGACCTTAGCACTTTTCTGTCTTTTTCGAAATAAAAACAACCCTAAGTAGTAAAGCATCTTTTCAGAGAGGTTTTTTTTTAATGTAATCTCTATTATAAATTTATTTCTATGTCTGAGATTTTCTGTTATTTCTCTGTAACTTTTCCCGTGGATTTAAAGGAAGTATTCCTCCATGAATAAGGTTTTACATTGGCTTGGATCCTGACTAAATTTTGCACTCATGCAAGGCACTTCTGTCAGAGGAACAGAGCATTCTGGGAAAGTACAGGCTAGTTAGCTAAACATCTTTTCCAGGTAAATTGATGGAAAGCATTATTAAAGATAAAAATGGTCAAGCATATAGAAAGACAAGCCCTGCTGAATAAAAACCAATGCGGCTTCTGCAAAGGTAAGTCCTATCTCACGAACCTCTTAAAGTTCTTTGAAAGTGTCAATAAACGTAGACAGGAACAAGCCGGTAGACATTGTTTATCTGGATTTTCAGAAGGCTTTTGACAAAGTCCTTCACCAAAGACTCCTGAGCGGTCTTCAGAGTCATGGGATAAGAGGACTTGGAAACTGGCTAAAAAAAAAACAGGAAGCAGAGAGTAGGAAGAAATGGTCAGTTCTCACAATGGAGGGACGTGAGCAGCGGGGTCCCTCAGGGGGTCTGTATTGCAATGGGTGCTTTTCAACTTGTTCTTAAATAGCCTGGGGTTAGGGGTGAGTAGTGAAATGGCCAACTTTGCAGATGACACCAAATTATTTAGGGTGATTAAGTCAACAAACAGATTGCAAAGCTCTCCAAAAGGATCTCCAAACTGGTGGAATGGGCATTAAAATGGCAAATGAGATTCAATGTGAGGAATAGAGAAAAAACTACTGCTATCATATTGCGCTTATATATAAATCTATGGTGAAATCACACTTGAAATATTGTGTTCAGTTCTGGTCATCACACCTGAGAAAGGATATTGTAGAGCTTGAAAGGGTACAGAATAAAGCAATTAAAATGTTCAATGGGGTAGAGCAGCTACCCTATGAGGATAGGTTTAAAACACTTAGGTCTATTAAGCCTAGAAAAAGGCAGTTAGGGGAGATACCCTGACCTCGATAGACCCAGACTAGCCTGAACTTGTTAGATCTCAGAAGCTACGCAGGGTCAGCCCTGGTTAGTATTTGGATGGGAGATCCCCAAGGAATTCCTGGGTCGTGATGTGGAAGTAGGCAATCGCAAACCACTTCCTAATGTCTCTTGCCTTTAAAAACCTACAGGGCCACCGTAAGTCAGCTGTGACTCGATGGCACAATAAATGGGGAAGACATGATAGAGGTTTATAAAATTATGCATGGCATGGAGAGGGAGGACAGGGAGACGCTTTTCTCCTTCTCCCGTAACACTGGAACCCAGAGTCATTCTTTTAAGTTGAAGGGGGAAGATTCAGGACAGAAAAAAAGGAAGTATTTCTTCACACAGCGCATAGTTAATTTGCGAAACTCGCCACAGGATGTGATGGCCGCCGGTTTGGAAGGTTTTAAAAGGGGAGTGGACAAATTCACAGAGGACTGGGCTATTCATGGCTGCCAATCATGATGGATATCTACTCCCTCCAATACCAGAGGTAGTATACCTCCTTAAATCAGTTGCTGGGGAGCACAGGCAGGATGATGCTGTCACAGTCTTCCTGTTTGTGGGCTTCCTAGAGGTAGGTAGTTGGCCACTGTGTGAACAGGATGCTGGATTGAATGGACGTTTGGTCTGATCCAGCATGGCTCTTATGTTCATTTGTGCCCTACCCTCATTTCCATCCCCAAAAATGCTGTTCCCAGAGGACGGGATCCCTGAGGAACAGCATGAGGTCATTTGGAATTGGTGGAAATTATCCCACTCCTTCCACTAGCAGAAAATGTAGTCTACATCCAACCCATTCTAATTAAATATCTCTGCCCTCTTTTGCTAGGAAAATGAATATGGCTTTGCTGAAACCCATAAAAAATCCTATAGTTGATTATTTTTCTACTTGTCCTGCTTATGTTGATCAATTTAGCAATGGCAATGCATCAAGCAGGGAGGGCTGTGGCTCAGTGTAGAGTATTCGCTTGGCATGCAGAAGGTCCGAGGTTCAATCCCCGTCATCTCCAGTTAAAGGGACCAGGCAAGTAGATGATGTGAAAGACCTCTACCTGAGATCCTGGAGAGCTGCTGCTGGTCTGAGTAGAGAATATTGACTGATGGACCAAGGGTCTGATTCAGTATAAGGCAGCTTCATGTGTTCATGTATTTAATGTCTTAGTTGCCAAAGCAGGCACTGATTTTCCTGGCTTCATGATTAGTTGGTGGGCACAGAGCACTCTTGTTTGATACATTATCTCACTTTAAATTAAGCATAGTAGATTAGTTATATTTAGGGTCTTCCTGTTTCCCATTGACCTGTAGTTCCCTAGTCTCACTCGTAAAGTACTACCAGCACTCTTATCCTACCTCGCTACCAGTCACCACCACATTTAACTCTGACTACATATCTCCCTTAGTCCCCCCCCTTTTCTTTTCTAAAAGTAAGCAACAGGAACAAGGTGATGTTCCCATAAATTGTCACCACCAATTCTATTATACATGAACAGGATATTGTGCTGCTGGTGCTGGATACGTACTAAACATCTACATCACTAAAAGAATAGTTCAAGTTCTGTTCATACTTGGCAAGGTAATAAGTAACAAAGATTTCTTTCACTGGAATTATATTGTTACATTATAAAAGGAAGTTCCTGCTTGATCGCTAAGCCCTGAAAAGGAACTGGATTCTTCAGAGTTTCTAGGAGGAGGGCAGGGAAATTAAACTTTAATCAAAAGTAATAAGCAGGGTAACACAAACCTAACTAATTTTACTATACAAGATTATAAGCTGGCAAAGCTAGGAAAACCGGCTAATGGTCACTCCCTGCTGCCGTTGCCTTCTTCCAGTGTCACTATCCTTTTTCAAAGCTATCGTAGGTGGTGTGCTGTTTCAAAAGACATGTTTAATCACAGGGCTATGACAGACTAAAGCATTAAGTTTTTAGATTACTTTAGAAGTGCAGTGAAATTTTAAAAGTCCCACTACTCCTTAAAGAATATATATTGCTGTATAGTATTGCAAATTAAACCAATCGCTCAAAATAAAGAGCCTGCAAGTCAAGGATAGTCGAAATCAATTTATTTTAACAATTCTCAAAGTAAAGTGATATCTTGCCCTTTCCCCCAACAAATTGATGCCATGTCTCTCCCTAATGAGTAATTATTAATAATATTTCCATTTATATCCCACCTATCAAAGAACTCAAGATGGTCTCCCACCCCTAAAATGACTAGAGCCCAGGTTTGCTTGGCTTTAACAAGGTTACTAGATCATAAAACCACCACGTATATCTTGGGTACTTTAATTGTACGCATCATCCACACACAAGCAAATTAAAACTGAAATTCTAAAAGGACCCTACAAATTATGTTCTCAGCAGAGCCAGCTCAATGAAATGACATTATGACTGTCCTCAAAACTTAGTTCACATTGTCCCAAAAGTCTGGGATGGCAAGGGACGACCAATTTGAGTTCCTCCAAGGTATTTTCCTTGATTAGCCTAGAGCCAATGAAATGCAGTTGTTCCACATAACTGCTGATGCTGCCATCATCAGTCTTCTCTAAAGCAGCTACAAGACCATTTTCCCCCAAATGCCTTCCTCTTGTTCCAGGTTGCAGTACAGACCTAGAGATGTGAAGGCCCAGAAAAAAACCCCTGAAAAAACTGGGGGGGGGGGGGAGAAAGACTTTCCCTTGTTTTCTCTAAGGCCTTTTTTCAATTTTTCCTATGGGAAAAATGGAAATTTGAGGGAGTACTGGAAAAATCTATGAAATATTTTCTTTTTTATAATGAGTGAAATGTTTTTGATGACAAGGTGGGTATACCTAGAAGGACACATAATCTTTATGAGGGGAGCATGCAGGGCTCTCATTGCCTCTCAACAGTTTTATGCCTTCTGTTGTTCTTTTGCCCTTGTACAAATCTATGGTGAGACCATTCTTGGAATACTGTGTACAGTTCTGGTCACCACACCTAAAAAAGGATATTACAGAGCTTGAGAAGGTGCAACCAAAATGATTAGGGGACTAGAGCAACTGTCCTATGTGGAGCGGTTAAGAAGCTTAGGGCTGTTTAGCTTGGAAAGAAGGCGGTGAGGGGAGACATGATAGAGGTCTATAAAATTATGCATGGTTTGGAGAGAGTGGACAGGGAGAAGTTTTTCTCCCTCTCCCATAATACTAGAACACGGGGTCATCTGCTAAAGCTAGAGGGTGAGAGATTAAAAACAGATAAAAGGAAGCATTTTTTCACACAACGCATAGTTAAATTGTGGAACTCCCTGCCCCAGGATGTGGTGATGGCTGCCAGCTTGGAGGGCTTTAAGAGGGGAGTGGACATATTCATGGAGGAGAGGGGTATTCATGGCTATTAGTTAGAATGGATACTAGTCACGCTGCATACCTATTCTCTCTAGTATCAGAGGAGCATGCCTATTATTTTGGGTGCTGTGGAACACAGGCAGGATGGTGCTGCTGCACTCGTCTTATTTGTGGCTTCCTAGAGGCACCTTGTTGGCCACTGTGTGCACAGACTGCTGGACTTGATGGGCCTTGGTCTGATCCAGCAGGGCCTTTCTTATGTTATGACCTAACATGGTTGACATTTCCACATCTCCCTCAAAAAACTGACACATTTACCAATAGACTAGGTAAAAAGTAGTTTATTGCCCTACCTTGCAGGAGTGAGAGAAAAAAATCAGAGGTGGGAAAGAAAATGCACTAAAGCCTGAGGAAAACTGATTGTGCATTCCTGAAGGGGGGGCAGAGTCGGCTTAGGAGCTGACAGCGGAGTAAGTGCCCAGTTATCTGGGGGTAACGGGCACTTACTCTGCCATGGAGGGCATCACAACTGGCCCTGGGACACCATGCTGCAGCCAGTGGAGCCTTCCGCTGGGGTTCTTCCGGTGCAAATCCCTGCGCCAGCATCCCAGGAGGTGTTCTGGGAGGGCAGAGATGCATTTACGCAGCTTCCAAACCGTTTTCACTCTGGGAACACCTTGTGGGATGCCAGCAGTCTTCCTGCGCCACCTTTTTAGTGAAAAGGGTTTTAGGTGGCGCAGATGGGCTTTTCCCCTATGGGGGAAAAAAACTTTTTGTTTTTATTTTGGAAGAAAGGCTTTTTTCCCCGCTGTGGTGCCGGGAAGCCTCTAAGGAGTCTTTTCAGCTGTGTCCCAGCTGCCATGGTTCGCCCCCACCCCTCCAGGAATGGGCCGCAACTCTCTAACCAGACAGTAAACATTAAGGTACATGTGCTGAGTTAGCATAGAGTGCATCAGCTTGCAGTTTTCTCTCAAGTACTGGGTATATTTTCAATTTTGCTTGTACAAAAGGCATTTATAACTTTTAAACTCCATAAATGTGTCAAATATTGCAATTTTATATGCTAAGCAAATTCTAAATGATGTGTTTTATGTTGTTAAAGCGGTAAAATCATATTAGATTTGATAGGACAGTCAGTATTGGATATATTTCAATTTTCCCCCAGAAAATTTCCATTTCCTCCAGAAAATCAAACAGGAAAAAAAAAAACATTTTTTCATTGCTTCAAAATTTCTGGAAATTTTGCATCTCTGAGCAGACATTACATATATAGAAGTCCTTCCTTCTTTGTTGTTTTTCATTTGCATCCATTCCCCTTTTCTTTATCAATCAACTGTCTTTATTTGAGGCCCAATCAATTGGGAAAGACTCTTACACAAGACCACTGAAGTAAGTGGGAGAAGTAGACGAGCATGGTGATGGACTTGTGCAGTTCTCATTCACTTTAGCTAAGTATGATCTTTCCAGTGAATTGCACACTTGCTAGCCTTCACTCTTCCAATGCACTTTCTTCTTATACATCATGGTTCCTGCAGGATCGGGAGTCCATATAGTTCAGAATCCTATTTCCAACAGAGGCCACTCAGATTTTCCAGGAAACCAACACACAAGGCAAGAAGGTGACAGTCTTCCCTCATTGCCCCTCCCCCCCAACTAATTTTCAAAGGCATAATCCAGATGCACTACCTTTTACAAATGGTGGGAGCAAGATAAAATACCATTACACCATGATCTTAAATGTATTACAATACGTACATATTGCTAAAATATAGGGGGAAAGGAGTGCAAAGGGAAGGGATTCCCCACCGGAATCAGACATTACCTATACGCCTTATCCACATGCAAATTTGATCTCTCTCATAACCATCATTAGCTCATCCAATAAAACCTTTCCCAATGACTTCATTCCCCCCACTGCCCTGCTTTTGCCCCCCTCCCCCAGCATCTCCCCCAGTTTAAGTCCTTTGAAAATCTCAATCCTAGAAGCAGAATTTTTAGCCCCAACTGAATTACTGTATTTGAACTCATAAATATGCAGAGGTTGTCATTTCATCTGTGAAGAAAATGTACACAGAAAAAATAGAGTTGATTTATAAAGTAAACTTTTAAGTTTAACTTATAACTTAGTTTTATAAATTTAACCTATATGTTATAGAATTTGTTTCATTTACAACTGAGTGTCTAACAAATGAGAATCCTACCCATGACCAGATCTTCCCAGTGTTACTAAAAGGTGAACAGAGACTGCATGGGGCCCCAGTCTGGGAAAGCTTGAGGAAAGGAAAAGTCTTTAACCCACCTTCACACAGAAAGGATAAAAGACAGACACCCTTCTCTTTTGCTTCCCCCCCCCCCAACATAAAAGCACTGGGGTGGCAGGTTTGGCTGAGAAACTACACAAAAATCTAAATAATGCTTAAAAATTAGTAACTGTGTTCCAAACAGTGATTTTAAAAAACACATACAGGAAAGTATGCACCAGAACAGTCACTTAGGCACTTCTGCACAGGCACTAACTGTGTTTTGTACTGATGAAAAATTTCCAAAGAGAGGCTTCTACTATTCATTGCAACCCTGAATATTTAAAAATCACAATATTGTCTGACAAGACAATTTATATTACCTTTCATGCTCAAAGTCACGTAAAAGAAGTCAATAAAACAGCCAAGAACAGATGTCAAGTTTCCTCATTCCCCAAGCCCTGTTTTGTTAGACCAGTCATACCATCCAGTGAACTGGGCAAGTGCACACAGCTGCTGGAGGCCAAACTCCCCCCCTCCCGCCGCCAAAGGCTGTGGGTAGGAGTGAAATCCCACCTGGTCCATTTAGTCAGCCGGCCAGTCAGGTCGGTTTCTGTCAGCAGTACAGGTCCACTAAGAGGCACTTCTTTTCTGTGCAAGCTCAGCCAATTGCTTCTGGCGCCTCTGCAGCACCTCTTGGCGCTTCTCCTCATTGCGATGATACTCCTGGGCACGAAGCTCTTCTACCTCAGGGAAAAACTGATGTCTATGGTAAACACAAAGAGTTCAGTAAGCTTTCCTATCTTACTACACAGGTTTCCCTTAACTTCCCCTTGCCCTCATCAGTATAGATGAGTATATACATTCCCATCAACTGGGATATCTGCTTGGAAAACCTGTAAAGCAAAAGACAAGATTTTGCAATGAGCGATACTGAGCTTCCATTAACTGTTGGTCCTGTTCCCTCTCTACCCACATACATCAGGTGTATGAGGCTAACCTTTCATCGGATTCCAAGGTGCAGCTATACAGCTTTTCAGGCATACTCCAGTTTCAATTCCAATTCAAGTAACATTGGTGCTTGAGTATTTGCTTGACCAGGCAATGCTTCATGGGTGTTCCCCTGAAGAAGTTTATGGGATGGGAGTCTTAGCTGGGTTGGTTCTCCAGCCTAGGTCACCCAAGGGTCTGCTTGGGGTGGCACAGTGAGGAGAGTGCCTATTTGGCTGACTCCTGGCTACTAGAAGCAGGGCTCCTGCTGCCAGACAGGTCCAAACCAGACCCTCCAAGTTAGGGTTGCCAGGTCTCTCTTCACAACTAGTGGGGTTTTTTTGGGGTGGAGCCTGAGGAGGGTGGGGTTTGGGGAGGGGAGGGACTTCGATGCCACAGAGTCCAATTGCCAAAGCGGCCATTTTCTCCAGGGGAACTGATCTCTATCGGCTGGAGATCAGTTGAAATAGCTGGAGATCTCCAGCTACTACCTGGAGGTTGAAGAAAACAGCAGCACCAAGGCTCTTAAACTAATCACAATATTTATATGGACAAAAATGAAAAACAAAGATACAGGCTAAGGTAAGTACTTAACTTGCTTGTAAAGTTCCAAATTGGTTACAAGGACATCAAAACTAATCCAAATAAGCATGAATGAAAAGTCCCAGTGCCCGGTTACTCCACCTGTCAGCACGTGATGTTATAGTTAAGCACAAGGTCCTTTGTGAAAATCCAATTCTACAGTCCAGTTGGTTCAATATAAATCAATTCCAAAGCCAATCCAAGGTCCAATATATTCAAGAATAAGTCAAATCCGAAAGTAAATTCCAAAGAACAAAAATCACAAAATCAAAACGACACTTCCGGATTGGTGTGCGTTTTGCAATCCGGTTGCTTCTTCAGTTGATTATAGTCACCTCTTAGTTTATGTTTTTTCCGTCTCAATATTTTGTATAGGGTACAACGACCTCTGAAAAAAACATAGTAATATATGTGGACCCATACAGGATTTTATAAACCTGAACATACATCTGAGCCGTGTTCATACTCACCCACAATGACCAGCCGACCCTCAAGGTTCTGAACTAATTCAGAAGGCTGGTATGTATGGTCAAAATAAATTCTCATTTTCACAATCGTCTAACAGCTGCCTCTCATCAAATAAAGAATTCACCTCACAAATGTTTGAGGAAGTATCTCGTAACTACTTACAAAGGGATTATCTGAGGAATACACTTTAAAGAAAAGTGGGACTTTTCATTCGTGCTTATTTGGATTAGTTCTGATGTCCTTGTAACCAATTTGGAACATTACAAGAAAGTTAAGTACTTACCTTAGCCTGTATCTTTGTTTTTCATTTTTGTCCATATAAATACTGTGTTTAGTTTAAGAGCCTTGGTGCTGCTATTTTCTTCAACTAGTGTTTATTCAGCACACGTATCAATTAATTCCGGTTTAACTACCTGGAGGTTGGCAACCCTACTCCAAATGGACCCAAACAGCAGCAGCCTTGGCCCATAAGGGAATCAGTGTACTTTGCTTTGGAGTGACAAAAGACCACCAGCCAGTCTTTTGGGGGATTATTAGTGCGTGCTTTGGGACCTGAGGGCCCTTTGCAAAGCTAATGAGGGATACTTTCAAATATTCATTTTACAACCAGGGCGCCCGGAAGGCACCATTTAGATTATTTATTAGCTGCCGGTGCACATCAGCTGTACTTCAATAATATCAATAAAGTAACGTGTGTGTGTGAAGTGCTGTCAAGTCGCAGCCGACTTATGGCAACCCCTTATGGGGTTTTGAAGGCAAAGAGACGAACAGAGGTGGTCTGCCAGTGCCTTCCTCTGCACAACAACCCTGGACTTCCTTGGTGGTCTCCCATCCAAATACTAACCAGGGCCGACCCTGCTTAGCTTCTGAGATCTGACGAGATCAGGCTACAGGGCAACAGAGTAACATAATCAGGAGTTGACAGAGTCACACGCCCTCCAACCTCAACAGCACCCCCGCTTCAATACGGCTACCCCTCCCTCTGGATTCTCCCGCTAGGACAACCGCCCCCCCCTCCCGTTGGCCTTGCACCTGTACACGAAGGCGGTCGCCAAAGCGCAGAAAACGCTCCCAAATAACAGCGGCTTAGCCAGCCGCCTCTGCGCCGACAAGCCCGCCATGACTGCCAGCAAGCGCAGACCCTTCCTCCCCTTCCCTCCAACCCTCGGGGGCTTCCGTACGCAAAACAGTGGCGCGCAACCGGAATTTCCGGTAGAAACGAAAACGGGCCACAGGCTCTGGTCCTCTATGGAGGCACAGGGGGCGGCGTTCTATCCCTTGTCGTCTCTATGGTTGGAAGCCTCGTCTACTCTTTGCGTTGGAAGCGAGAGTGAAGCGCCGGTTCCATTGGAGACGGGAAGTGTCGCGAAAGACTACCCTCGCCCCCCTCCCATCTCTACGGTACGGCAAGTACAGCCGCTTTGCCGGCTGTTCTGATACGCAACTTCCGACCTGTAGGAGAGGGCAGCAAAGGGGATGCTTTTCCGACTTCCGGTTTAGTTCTTGCAGGATGGCTTGCGCAGCACAGGCTGGGCCCGTGATGGTGGGGGCAGTTGGAGTATAAAGTGAGCGGAGGGGGGGGGGTTAAAGCCCTCCCAGGAGAGCAGGTAACAGGGAGGGGTCAGGAAGTAAAACAAACAACTTTACAGTGGGTAGCCGTGTTAGTCTGTCTGCAGTAGTAGGAAAGAGCAAGAGTCCAGGAGCACCTTAAAGGCTAACACAAATATTTTTGGTAGTCTTTAAGGTGCTACTGGACTCTTAATCTTTTCTACTAAAAACAACAACAGTGGAGGGGATCCGTTTTGGAATGTTATAACCTCGCTTTAAAACAAAAGGAATTTTGTGGCCCCCTTTACGATTATCAGATTTTTTTTGGAACATAAATTTTTGTTGGCACCTTGCGTCAGGTGCATCTAGTCTTTTGAGGAGCCACAAGAATTGCTTTTGCTGCAACATACTACGCCAGCTGCTCCAAAGGAATCTGTAATAGCCAACTACTCCCGCCTGTTTATTCCTATGGAGCAAATCCTTGTTGTTATTGTTGCTAACCTTTGGTCTGGCAGAGCTCCTAATGAATAAAGAGAGACAGGGGGAAATGTTTCTCATTATACCAGAACTCGAGTACCCCTGTAGGATTGCCAACTCCAGGCTGGGAATTTCCTGGCGATTTGGGGGTGGAGCCTGGGGAGTGTGGGGTTTAGGGAACTCAGTGGGGAATAATGCCATGGAGTCTACCCTGCAAATCAGCCATTTCCTCCAGGAAAGCTGTTTTCTATAGTCTGAAGATCAGTTGTAATTCCAGGGAAATTGCCAAAACCTGGAGGTTGGCAAACCTAGTACCCAGTGAAATTAATTACAGTTGGGTCGGGACTGCATGGTGATGGTAGCTAGTAGTTTAGACAGCATTTTAAAGGAATTGAAAAACCAAAGGATATCTCTATCAATGGCTAAACCCAACCATCTTCAGAGGCAGTGTCATGAAATTCAAGGATAAACAGCAGTGGAAAAGCATCACTTTTATGCTTGCTTTTGGGTACCCAGAGTTTACTATTGGAAACAGAATGATGGATTAAATGGACCCTGGTCTGATCTAACAGGCAGTCTTTATGTTCTTATTCCTTTAAGAGCATAAGACTCCTAAAGTTCTGGCTGTTGCATTGTGCATCAGGAAAAGCTTTACATGCTGAATTTCTGTTGCCTTATGTTCCAGACTCAGGAGCCCTGCCAGACACTGGAACCCTGTTCATCATAAAAGGGGTTTCCCATAGAGGATGTGAAGGAAGGGAGTTGCATCCTCCTGGGTCATCATTTGTGTACTGCATGGCCAGAATTGGAAAAGTGATGCTTTTGAATCTCTGAAGTTCTCTTCAGGTGGTGGTGTCTTCCAAATTTGCAGAGGCAAATGACATTGAGATCTTGAACAAAAGCACAACATAATTGGGCAGTATCCCCACCCCAAAAATAAAGCCTGAGTACTGCTGTATTGACTGGTCAATGTTATAAGACAATGTCAGCCGTTTAAGGGGTAGCCTTTAGGCTCTGCTTTTATCCGTTCATAGCATGGAATGAAGCCATGTGTTAATATGATCTTAGCTGTTAATATGATCTTAGCGGGGAAAGAAAATGAAGCAGAAATCTTATACCTGTTAGAACTTTTCGTCAAACCTACAGTGGTATGTACTTTATGAAGCACCCCCTTTTTCTCCAGCATCATGTCCCAAAAACAGCAGGAGCTGCAAGGACTGGGTCGGCTTGAATACCTGCAAGCCCTAGTTACTGAATTCCAAGTAACAGAAAGTTCTGGTGAGTATATTTTATTGGCTCTTCTCTACTTTATCCCTGGGTTTATAGATGCATTACCCAGTTCAGTTGCTTCTTTCTTCATTTCAAGGGTGTTGTTGTTGTTGTTGTTATATTGCAGAAGCCAAGGAGCAAGTGCTGGCAAATCTAGCTAATTTTGCTTATGATCCCAAGAACTATGACTATCTCCGGCAGCTCAAGGTCTTGGATCTGTTCCTGGATATGCTCACAGAGGATAATGACACCCTTGTGGAATTTGCACTTGGTAAAGCTTTAACTTAAATCAATACTTTGAATTATGTCTTTTCCCAAAAGCGACTGGGCATATAGGAGATACCAGGATGCCAGCCTCTGTACTTGGAATTAGACATCCACATCAGTTCAGAGGCAAGGCAATGTGTCAAAGTTTGGTCAGTATGAAAGACTTGTGTAAGAAGTAAGGTTTTTAGCAGAAATTGTAGAATGCATGCTACAATGTCAAAATAGTTAAACATAAACTGAAATTGCAACACTTGGATGACACAGTCAACTTTGCAGGACGGGCACGCATTGAGTTCCCAGCCTGTGACACTTTAGATGCCCCACTGCTTGGTCTTGCTTCGCCATATTGCTCAATTTCCATTAGGGCCCCACATTTTGCAAGTGGTATATTGATTCCTGAAAATTTGTGGAATGAGTACAATTTGTACTGATTTCAGAATTTGACTTTTCTGATTCAGGAGACTTTAATATATAAAACGATACTTCCAGTTATCTCCAGGTCTTGCTTGGGTTTCATGATTTTTGTGAAATCTGACCAACAGAGTGAATGCAATAATTTACCAAGTGATAATTTACTATGTGTATGTAGACCATATGATTAAGTAGTCATCCGCATGGTCCTTTCAGGTAGTGAGCAGAAACTTGCCACTCTTGATTCTTTGGACCTCTGCAGACTTTCCTTACAACTTGGCAGAATCATACTAATAAGCAGTGTACCAAATGATTATATACATGCCATTGTAAGTTACCACTTGACCAAGCATTCATCTGTATTTACCCAAAACATGTGCTTGCTCTAGCATCCCACTGTAGGACCCTCCAAAATGGGTGGTTTACCTTGCATGCATCTTCAGAGGAATGTTGTTTATAGTCAAGGTTAACACTTAACAGTTTGTTCTTCTGGATGTTTACTTGGGGTTCAGTGAGAATCACTTCCTTGTTAGCATGCTTGGAATTTCAATAGGGATTCTTCGAAGAGGAAGCAGGAATCCCTGTTAGCAAGAGACCTAACACATCACAGTGATTAGTGTCAAGGATGAGGGGACCCGGGTTCAAATCCATCCTCAGCCTTATGCTTACTGGGTGATCTTGGACCCTCTGCATAGCCTATCTCACAGGTTGCTGTGTGGCTGAAATGGGGGGGACCCTCTGCGCATTCACATTTTGGGTGAATCAGCTTAATTCATTGTAGGAAGGGCAGGATAAAAGTGACAAACAGGCAAATGAAAAGAGATTAACAGACACTTGTCTATATTTAAAATGCACAAGTTGCAAGCACACTGAAACTGCATAAAGAAAGAACTGAAGAACCAACTTACCTTAAAACATGAGAGAAAAATAGCTGACAGAACGAGGTAACAAGCTTTTATTCTGTCATATTTTAGGCGGCCTTTGTAACCTGTGCTTGGACAAAATCAACAAAGACTACCTCTTGGAGGCTGATGGGGTAGCAGCTGTAATCAACTGCCTGTCATGCTCAAATGAGGAAACCGTGATGTCTGCGGTCACCACTCTGATGTACCTGACCACACCCCAGTCTTGCCAACAGATCACGGCTCTTCCCGTAGTGGAGTGCATGCTGCGTTTCTCTCTCTCAGCCAACAGGAGGCTATCCAACCTGGCAACTATCTTCCTTGAAGACTACTGCAGCCCTCTGCAAGTAGAGGAGGCCAGGAACCTGACCAAACACACCGCTTTAGGGATCCCCCTGCCAAAGAATTAATGCACTATCGAGGCCTTTCTTCCTTGAGAAGTGGCTCATCTTCCTAGCAGAGTACTGGAAGAAATCATTACAGCAATACAAATCATTACAGCCTTGCAAATAATTGTTAGGTATTTGGGTAAGTATTCCAGCCCTAATTTTCTGTCATTTTAGGGGCTCCTGCAAAATCCACACACTTTCCAGATATGAGACATATGTTTTTCAAATGCCACTTGGAGGTTTAAAAAGCTGTCAGAGGCCTTAATAACTATTATACTTGGCCTGATATTTGAGAAGAAGTGGAGGAAAGACAGGTTTTTTTAGAAGAAGTTAGGGTTTTTGTAACATGACACAGTACAGCAGGAGGTGGCAGATTATTGTAACATAAGCTTTTACAGCAGGGGCATTTACCCATTTGAGTTTCAAGGGCCAAACTCCCCACCCAACAGACACACTCCCCAGATCACAGATCTCCCTTTCTTTATGGCTCTTTCCACTGATGCCACTGGGCATACCTGGTTGCATCATCTGACAGTACTGACTATACCTGAATTGGCCCTTCCACACACAAGGCAAGGAAAGGAGAAAAGGCGAAGCTGGGTGGGAAAAAGAGATGGAAATAAGGCGAGGAAGCAAGTAGGTGAGCACACTGTTGGCTCCATGCAACACTTAAGTCATTCATAGCTGAGGCAGTGCGGCCATTCACTCAGGTCACCTGCCTGCCAACCAGAGAGGGCACATGAGGTGAGCAGGAGAAGCACCTCTGTGCTGTGGTGACCTCAAGAGAGCAGGAGGGAAGTCACCTACACTACACTAGCGTGGTGTTTGGAGCAGTGGACTCTGATCTGGAGAACCAGGTTTGATTCCCACTCCTCCACATGAGCAGTGGAGGCTAATCTGGTGAACTGGGTTGGCTTTCCCATTCCTACACATGAAGCCAGCTGGGTGACCTTGGGCTAGTCACCGCTCTCTCAGCCCCACCTACCTCACAGGATGTCTGTTGTAGGGAGGGAAAGGTGATTGTAAGCCGGTTTGATTGTTCCTTAAGTGGTAGAGCGTCAGCATATAAAAAACAACTCTCCTTCTTCAGTCAGGCAAGGCTTTGCTTCCTCACTCAGCACAGCGAAAAGCTGCTGCCTGACTGGCAGCCTACAGCTGTGGACTGGTTGATATTTTTTTGTGGGCCAGATATTTGACACCTCTTTGACAGTTTTGCTTACTTACAAATGATAAAGATCCAAAATCAGGATTTAGTATTTTAATAATTCTTTAAAAACAACAAGGATTAGGGGTAGGATACTATTGTATTGCAAATTGGGGAGGAAGACATAATTTGATTGGGTGAGCTATGCCTCCATCCAGCGGAACTTAGTCATTGGCTGGCATCCCAGGTGAAGTGTGTGCCCCACTCTTTTAGACATCACTTGGAGCGTTTGCTCTCCAGTATCGCCCTCCAGTCATCGGTCCAAGACTCCAGTCGCCTTCGTGGAGGCTGCAGCTTTAGATGCTTATTATGACAACAAGAGAACAAGATGTGTTCCCAGCTTGGATTCGGCTCCACCCCTGAGAAGAACCAGAACATTGCAAGGTCAACCGTTTCGCCATCCAAGCAATGGTAGAGCCCTTTGATGCAAAAGCCACACCTTGTAGATTTTCATACCTGTAACCACATCCTTGTCATCAAACAGCAAATCAGCCGACACAACTGTCTTATCTCTGGTCAGGATTATTCGTTCCACAAATCTGGGACCCAAGTGCTTTTCAGTCCAGCTGTACTATCAGGCGAGGAGAGAATAGCAGTAAAAAAAACGTTTTAAGTTCTAATAACAACTTTTTTACTACGGCTACTCGACTGAGTGTGATATTTAATCAGCAGTACCTGTTCTCATCAGATTTTAGAAGCTAAGCAGGGTCGGCCCTGGCTGGTATTTGGATGGGTGACTTCTAAGGAATACCAGGGTGATGACACAGAGGCAGCCAATGGCAAACCACCTCTGAACATCTCTTGCCTTGAAAACCCTACAAGTTCGCCATAAGCAGTGACTTGACAGCAAAAAAACAAAAACCCAACCTAACGTTTGTGACAGAGCTCATCTGAAATGCATTTTGTGAACCTGCACTGATGTATACATTATTGCTTTTGCAAACAAATATAGAAACAGCTGAAAGGGACTGCAAGTGTCATCTAGTCCAATCTCCTGCACCACACAGAAAATTCACAACTCCCCCAGTGACCCCTGCGTTATACCCAGAGGAAGGCAAAAAATCTCTAGGATCTCTGGCCTGGAGGAAAATTAATTTCTGACCCCAAAGTGGTGATCGGCATTACCCTGGCCAAGTAAGAAAGGGCCACGAGAGCCAAGCACTGACTCAACCCTGCCTGCCCTCCTTCTCATGACCTGCCTAAGTTCACAGAATTAGCACTGCTGCTGGGGGGCCACCTAGCCTCTGCTTAAAAACTTTCAAAGGACAGCCCACCACGTCCTGAGGAAGCCTGTTCCAACAAGGAACTGCTTTAATTGTCAGGAAGTTCTTCCTAATGTTTAGCCAAAAGTTATTTTAATTTCAACTGGTTGGTTCTGCTCCAACCTTTTGGGGCAACAGAAAACAACACACCATCCTCCGTATGACAGCCTTTCATGTAATCTGACTCCCTGTACAGATCCTGATGACTTCCTACAGAATCTTTTTAGGGAGATAAATTGTTCACTTTTACCCAGAGTTGGATCCTATGAAATGTGTGCAGGAGGTGGTCATCTTTGTCACCTCTCCCTTTTCTGTGTGGACCTCCCCTCAAGGCCTCCACAAAGTTGGTGCTGAAGGTTGTTGGACCCACCTGGGCAAAAAGGCACATAAGCCTTGCGGCTGACCAAAATAATTCCCACTTCAGTCTTGTGCCAACAGAAGCACCAGTATTCAAAGAGGAATATGAGGGTGGGTTTGGCCAGTTCCTCAGGTTGGGTGGCTTTTTGTTCACACAAATCCTAGGGGAAAAGGGAAGGTGGGAAAGATCTGTGACCACTGGTTCTTGTAGGTTATCCGGGCTGTGTGACCATGGTCACACAGCCCAGATAACCTACAAGAACCAATGAACTCTGACCGTGAAAGCCTTCGACAATATCTGTGACCACTGTTATGCTAATATTTTACAGAATCTAATCCATATTCCTTTTCTCCTGTGATCTCTTTACTGGGAAAAAGGCTTGAAAAAAGTCTTTAATCCTGCCCCCCAAGAGGTAGCAGTAAACAGGTCCCATTTTCATGAAGACATCTGATTCCATAAAGAAATACAGTGTGATCTGCATTTTTTTTTTACCATCAACTCACAGCTGGTTTAGAAAACCCATGCTTTTTTCTAGGCAAGAGACAGAAACACCCTTTGTAGCAGAAAATGCTCCTTTTATTCATCCAATCTATACCTGCAATGTATTATTCACGCCCAAAGGATATTAGCAGAGGATGAGGATTTTTTTTAACGTGAGAATACACCATGACATGTATCCTACCTTTGGCTGCAGGAAGGCTTCAGACTTAAATTGGTGTGGTAGGATACATGCTGATATTCATGAACTGTAAGATTAAAATTCTAAAGTCTAAACTGACCCCCTAAGAATTTAGCTCACTGGGCTGTGGCAGGCTAATTAAAGCTGATGAGCTAATAGCATAGTTCTGCTGACAGCACAGTCCTACCATGACACCAGAACAGATCAACCAATAGTAGCGCGCGATGGAGGCAAGCAGAGGAGAGAGGCCAAGAAGGAGAAAGCAAAAGATCAGGAAACTTCAGCAATAAGGCAATATGAAAAGGAAGGGTGCCAACCTTCTCTGGGATGCAGTACTGATATTTCCGTAGAGGGCTTGTGCAAATAAAAACTTCAGTGCTGAAAAGACAAGTGTTATTAATCACTACGAGAACATGGCACTAATCCGGAAATGTTCTGTATTTTAAATGGGTCTTACTTTGGCATTTGGATCATTTCTTGCATTGCTTCAATAGCTCCTGGAATAGGATCCAAGCTCAGAAAGAAGCCCGGGGACTCGTACACATTGGCTGCCTTATCCTAAAAACACACACACACACAATTAGAATATCTTACAACTCTGAATGTTTAAGTTTGAGCTTTGACGGATGAATAGAAAAATCAGAAGAGGTCTCCTGACGATCCAAAGACCCCAAGAATCGTGCTGATCTTCAAAACCATAAGGTCTCAATTGGCCTCAATCAAACAGCACTAGAGGTTTAGTAGGGGAATGGCAGGGCTGTGATTTGTTGTTGATGGAAGTCAAGACTTGGGAAGTAGTTATTTTCTGCCTACTTAAATTGGCAATATAACCAACCTGCAATCACCAGAGTGAATCACCGGTAGTTATCAGGACTTGTTTATATATGCTTTTTCTCCTTCCACTAATAGAATATGATCTACTTTGGTTATAGAAACAAATGTTTTAACACAAGTTTTACTGGGCATTGATTATTCCTCCCCCCTTCCTGTTTTTGCTCACTTAAAACAACTGCATTGTGGCTGATTTTAAGCATTTAGAATGCTGATTATAAAACTAGCACCGAAATGCCTGAAGTTGATCCAAAGCAGGGTGGTTCCCCATAGATTCATCTCGGAGGGCAAAAATGCTATTTTTCTTTCTTTCTACTTCTAGAGCCTTTAATATGCAAAAAAAAAAAAATTCAATTCGGCTTTCCCCGGAAAAAGGGCATCTTGTTTTAATTCCAGAGGGATAGTGAGCTCTGACTCTGGAATAAATGTTAATCTTCAAAGTACCACCGGACTCCTGTTTCAGACAGCGGCTTTGCATGAACGTCGCTCTCATGCAAAGAGAAATAAAATAAAAATAAATAACTCAACGCATATAATTGGGCAGTTCCTGGCAAGCTTCATTTTAGATCCTTCTCCTCCTTTCCCCTCCCCGGAAACACTACGGGTTCCGATCTTGCTTCCCTGCTACCCGGGCTCACCCCCAGGTCCTCCCGCAGGCAGCGGTACTGCTCCCGGGCGGAGAAGCCCCTCCGCTCCGCCAGTTCCACGTGGGGATCCCCAGGGTAGGAAGCGAGAAAGCCCCTCCGCAGCCCGCCCTCGAAGTCGGCCAGGACCCCGTCCAGATCCACCAGCACCCGGAGCGGAGGAGCAGCGACGCCGGCCATCCCCCCCGCCAGGCAGCGCACGCACGTGGGCGGCCGGGACCGGCTGCCCCCACTGCGCAGGCGCAGGCCCCGGCAGGTGGGCGGAGACGGAGCCTCGGGATTGGTCTTTGGCGCCCGTGACGTTCGGAGGAGTCGCTGCCGAACAGCTGGAGAGGCGGGAGGGCTGCTGACTGGCTGTGATGCGCGGAAAGCGCCCGGTGGAGTTGGAGGGGCTCTCCCAGCCGCCTTCCCCTCCACCCCCATTGCTCCGGCTTGCTGGGAGAAGTGGCAACAAAATCTTTGACTCCCAGGACGAGGTACTCTCCCCTGAATCCACAAGGCAAACTTTTAGTTAAGGTAGACTTTCTCTGAATGTGGAGGATCACCCTTAAGTCTTGTCAAAGGTTTTCACGGTCAGAGTTCATTGGTTCTTGTAGGCTATCTGGGCTGTGTGACCGTGGTCTTGGTATTTTCTTTCCTGACGTTTCGCCAGCAGCTGCGGCAGGCATCTTCAGAGGAGCAACACTGAAGGACAGTGTCTCTCAGTGTCAAGGGTGTAGGAAGAGTAATATAGTCAGAAAGGGGTTGGGTTTGAGCTGAATCATTGTCCAAGACCACGGTCACACAGCCCGGATAACCTACAAGAACCACTCCCCTTAAGTATTTTGGCTTAGTAGTTTGTGATCATCTTTTCCCCTTTCTGTAAATGTATTGAGATAGCAAGGGAAGTCTGTTGCTGGGCAGGATAACTGTGTGTGAAGGCAGTGGGTGAAATGTCATGGCGTGTCAGAGTGAACGATAAACAATGATAGGAGAAACTGGATGAAACTGCAACTGTCCTGAGTCAACTTTCTGTCTGTAATCCAATCAGATATGCATAACTTGTTGATGTATCGTCATAACTTGAATTTGGATAAATCTGTCTTCCCCAGTATAATCGGGACTCAAGAGATTTCTGCCCATTAGGGCCTCTGAGTCAGCAGCTGCAAATAAACTGTTTTCTTGATAACGATCTTGGGTCTCCCTCTCCCCGCGAACCCGTTCTACTGCATCACTCCAGTCGGATTAATGGGGAACGACAGGGAGAGGCTGTGGCTCAGCAGTGGAGCCTCTGCTTGGCATGCAGAAGGTCCCAAATTCAATCCCCGGCATCTGCAGTTAAAGGGACTAGGCAGGTAGGTGATGTGAAAGACCTCTGCCCGAGACCCTGGAGAGCCGCTGCCGGTCTGAGTGGACAATACTGACTTTGGTGGACCGAGGGTCTGATTCAGTATAAAGGCATGTGTATATATGGTTAAATGCTTCCCTATGAAACCAAATCACTACTCAGAGGTAAGGAGTGATATGATAAGGTTGAGCCAAAGTGGTGCAGTGGTTAAGAGCGGTGGCTTGGAGCAGTAGTCGCTGATCTGGAGAATCGGGTTTGATTCCCCACTTCTCCACGTAAATGGCGGGGGCTAATCTGGTGAACTGAATTGGTTTCCCCACTCCTACCCACGAAGCCAGCTGGGTGACCTTGGGCTAGTCACACTCTCTCAACCCCACCTACCTCACAGGGTGTCTGTTGTGGGGAGAGGAAGGTGATTGTAAGCCAGTTTGATTCTTCCTTAAGTGGTAGAGAAAGTCAGCATATACAAAACAACTCTGTATAAGGAGTATATTTCACGAGTCAAAATAAATTTCAAGTGGCTCCAACTTAATTGAGGAAGCCTGGTTACTAAAGAATGGCCGAGTTTGTCAGCAGAACAGAGGGGTCAGTAGCAACTGCATATTGACCCCACATGTACACTGGTATCTGTGTGGTGCAGCTTCTTTTAAAACCTGTGAAAGAAAGGGGGGGCCTCTTATAAGAACATAAGAAAGGCTCTGCTGGATCAGACCAAGGCCCATCAAGTCCAGCAGTCTGTGAACACAGTGGCCAACAAGGTGCCTCCAGGAAGCCACAAACAAGACGAGTGCAGCAGCACCATCCTGTGTTCCACCGCACCCAAAATAATAGGCATGCTCCTCTGATGCTAGAGAGAATAGGTATGCAGCATGACCAGTATCCATTCTAACTAATAACCATGAATACCCTTCTCCTCCATGAATATGTCCACTCCCCTCTTAAAGCCCTCCAAGCTGGCAGCCATCACCACATCCTGGGGCAGGGAGTTCCACAATTTAACTATGCGTTGTGTGAAAAAATATTTCCTTTTATCTGTTTTGAATCTCTCGCTCTCCAGCTTTAGCAGATGACCCCATGTTCTAGTATTATGGGAGAGGGAGAAAAACTCCCTGTCCACTCTCTCCAAACCATGCATAATTTTATAGACCTCTATCATGTCTCCCCTTAGCCACCTTCTTTCCAAGCTAAACAGCCCTAAGCGTCCTAACCGTTCCCCATAGGACATTTGGCTCTAGTCCCTTAATCATTTTGGTTGCTCTTTTCTGCACCTTCTCTCCTTCCACCTTAGGCCTTGCAAAAGAAATCCAAATTAAATAAATTCTATTGCCAAAATAACATCCAGTTGACTATTTCAATGGAAGAACTTTTATTGTTACATGACTTTTGTAAACTTCAGTTGTGCTAAAAGTGACAAAGGGGGGGGGAAAGAGTCCATACAGGTAGCTGAGCACCCAGAATGAGAAAGATTTCACTACACATGTAGTGCAGCTGTTCTCTTCACGGGATCAAGATAAAGTGTACATTATGCTGAAGTCCACTGGATACTTAGCCCACATAACCCAAATATCACCATAAAGACTCAGGAGTGATCACATTTGCATACACTTACTTCTACAGAATCTAACTTCTACAGAATCTGAGTTTTGAGAAAATTTTGCAAGACCGAGGTTTAATAGCACAACAGCGGGGGAGCACGCATGCGCTAAATCAAGCCCGTCGCTGAACTCCGAGCTCTCCTTTGAACTAAATTTTTACAGCTCAAAAGATAGTATATACTTACGAGATAAGAGGGGAGGGAAACCGAGAGAAGCAGAGGAGACTAAACTCTAAGCGGTAAGACTTTTATTTATAGCTCTTTTGTAAGGAAACGCCCTGTGCCTGCAAACAGCTTACTCATTACTCCTCAAATTAGCTACTAAAGATGGCAAAGAATATCAGGGAACTGTCAGAGCAAATAACTGCTCTTCAAAATACAGTGCTAGCATTTCAAGATAAAATAAGTGAAGAAATCAAGTCTGTAAAGGAGGATGTAGCTAAGATAGGGAAGGAGATAGCAGGAGTTAAGCAAACAGCTTCTTCCGCCAAAGAACTTGCTCTAGAAAATGAACAGAAGATTACTTATTTAACACGGCAGATTAATGAACTTTCAGACAGCAACAGGAGAAATAATTTAATTCTGGCAGGGATTTCTGAAGAGATTTCTGCCAAGAGTTTAGAAGGAACTCTTAGGGAGTGGTTTGAAGTTAATGGAGTCAAGGTTCAACCTGATGAAATAGAAAGAGCACACCGCTTGCAAAAAAGGGGAAAGGGCGGCCCCCCCCCGTGATGTTATTATTAAATTTTCAAGAGAAAAATCCAACAACAAATATATAAAGAATTAAAAAAGAAGGACTTGAGCTTCAGAGGGAGAAGAGTTTGGATGAGACAGGACTTCTGCCAAGAGACTCTTAAGAAAAATAACTTAATGTGTCCTTATGCCCAAAAGCTGCATATAAATAATGTAAAATTCATGTGGGGCTACCCATCCTCAGTCATTATATTTGAAGATGGAAAGAGACTTATAGCACGTAATACTTCTGAAGCGAAAGAACTGCTTAAACAGCTGGGAATTAATACAGAAGACATGAGTGAGCAGGAAATGGAAGAAGAAGCAGAACTCTGCGAGGACCCTGAAGGAGGAGGTTCAGGGAGAGCTGAAAAACGCCCCAGGCCAGACTCACAAAGTGAAACCACCTAAAAGGGAAATATACAAGCATAAAATGAGCTAATGTTTAATATTTAATAGCATTAAGGGGAGGGAGGGGATGCGTGCACTCCATGAGGTGGAGGGGATGATGCATTCTCCCCAAACGTTTTCTCAGCCACAGGGGTGGGGGGAGACGGGGAGGGGTAGGTTAGTAAACTATATAAAATATCCACAGCCACGGAGTCCCAAAGCCCAAATAATAAGGAATATGGATAGGTCAATAAGACTACTTACACTGAATGTCAATGGATTAACTTCGGATCTTAAGAGATATAGGATATCTAAATTGGCGAAAGATCAAAAGATTGATGTAATATGCCTCCAGGAAACACACAAGAAAAAAAATGACAGAAAGCCGCTGTTAAATGACCTGGCCTGGGAGACATTAGCAGAAGCCAGAAGTGACACTAAAGTTAAAGGGGTAGCAGTATTGATTCATAAGAAATTTAAAGCGGAGGAAGTGGAAAAAATGGTAGACAGAGATGGTAGATACTTGCTTATTAAATTTAAACTGGACGGCAAGAGGTATACAGTAGTAAATATTTATGCCCCAAACAAAGGGCAAAAGAAGTTTTTATGTAGAATATTTTTAAAAAACCAAACAATTCTCAGAGGGGGAAATTATTATAGCAGGGGATCTAAATATAGACATCACAAAAGATAAAATAATTAATCTGGGAGAATGGGGACTGAAAGAGGCGCACGAACTTATGGGCTATCAACCCAAACCCACCCCATATCCAGCAGACATAAAACAGCATCATGTATAGATTACATAATCCTAGGAAAGAGTAGCAATATGAACATTAAAGGAATCAAAACTCACCCAATCTGGATATCTGACCATGCTCCACTAAGTGTCGAAATAGAATTAAATCAGCAACAAACAAAAAGATCCTGGAGGTATAATAATTTAATAATGGCTAAAGAAGAGGATAGACAATATACGAAAGAGCAGATAAGGCTGTATTTTGAGGAAAACAGAGGGATGGTCTCTACTAATAACTTATGGGATGCTGCAAAGGCTGTGATAAGGGGGTATTGTATAAAGAAAGAAAAGAATATAAAAAGAGAGTGGCACTCAAAAAGACAATTCAAAATCCAGGAATTGGAGAGGTTACAAAGTAAATAAACGAACAAATATAACCCCAGTTTACAGAGTCAAATAATAGAACTTAAAAAACAACTAGAGGCTTTAGACTCAGCAACACTATGGAAAAGAGAAGTTATGGTGAGGAATGAATTCCAAAGAAATAGTATTAATTCAGCAAAAAGGCTGGCAAATTACTTGAAAAATAGGAAGGAAAGACAAAGGGTGAAAAGTATAAAAGTAAATAGCCAAACAACACAACACCCTAAAGAAATTACGGAGGCGTTCGAGTCTTTCTATAAAAATCTATATAAGAGGGACATAGTAGATTTTGAAGAAGACATTAACACAACATTGAAGGAGGATGAGAAAGTTAAACTGGGAGAGGATATCACGTTGCAAGAGATAAAAGATGTAATTAAAGAACTGAAAAAGGGTAAATCACCTGGCTTAGATGGGTTTACAAGTGAATTTTATAAGGAAATGGTAGAAATTCTAGCCCCAGAACTTCAGACGGTGTTCAATGAAGTCTTGAAGGGTAAGAAGGCCCCAGGCTCATGGAGACAAACAAAAATAATAGTGATTCTAAAACCACAGAAAGACCCTGAAGAGATAGGCTCATATAGACCCATAAGTCTTCTTAATCAAGACTATAAAATCTTTGCAAAAATAATGGCAAATAGACTAAAGAAGGCTATCCCTAATATAATAAAAGAAGACCAGTACGGATTTGTAAAAGATAGGAACATAGCCCACCCCATTAGAAATATAATAAATGTCCTGCAACATGGCCAGCGAAAAAAACTGGGCCTCCTAAAACTGGATGTATTCAAAGCCTTTGACACCCTTTCCCAAGAATACTTGTGGCAGATTATGAGTAAGTACGGGATAGGGAATATTTATATAAATGCTATTCAGGAGATATATAGAGACGGAACAGCAGTGGTGAAGGTTAACAACGATCACTCAAGCCTTTCAGATTCAGAGAGGAGTTCCTCAGGGCTGTCCGCTTTCACCGCTCTTATTTATTATAGCGATAGAACAGTTAGCTGAAAGGATAAGAAACAGTGCAAGGATAGGCGGCTACAAGATGAAGAAAGAAGAAATGAAAATCAATTTATTTGCAGACGACATCATAGTTATGACAAACCCTAAAGAAGCGATAAAAGAAATAAAGATTATACTAGAAGATTTTGAACGCTGCTCAGGATTAAGAGTCAATATGGCTAAATCAGAAATTATAAATCTCAATGTGAACAAAGACGAAAAAAAAAGAGAAATAAAATTACAAATATAGGGATGGGAGCTAAAGTTTAAATATTTAGGTATAGTACTACAAAAGAATATTAATAGAATTCCGGAGGTCAATTATAATATGATATGGAGAAAGATAGAGAAGGATATGAAAAAGTGGAGAAATAAAACTCTAGGTATTTCTTCTAGAATTAGAAGTACTAAAATGTTCTGGGTGCCTAAGTTAACGTATTTATTTCAGACGATACCACTAGGAATTCGTACAAATAAGTTAGAACAATGGAACAGAATGATAAGAGGGTGGATATTTGGTAGTAAAAAATGTAGAATTCAAAAAAGGTTGGTATATAGCCATAGATCAGAATTGGGTTGGGGAGTCCCCAACTAGAATAGTTATTATGACGCCTTTCAAGTAAAGTCATTATTAGAGATAGGAGAAGGAAGCGACCAGAAATGGGTTAGATTCAAAAACGAGATTAACAGTGACATAGGACGTTTTGGTATCTTCTCCAAAGTTATAAATAAAGACTTAAAATCAATCACAGGGCCCAGACGCTCAGCACTAGAAGTATGGAGTAAATGGCAGCCTTTATGGCTAGGGAGGACCTCAAGATGGGCACCACTAGAGACCATGTACAGCGAGACAAGGGAAAGTAAATTGTGGGAAATCCTAAGGTCAAAAGGATACTATAGACTGGGAGATATGTTCAGAGGAGGAACCCTAAAACCTGTACAGGAGATAGTAGAAGAGATAGGTAAGCAATACTGGTTAAAAATAACAGGTCTCTATAAAATGGTTAAAAAGATTAATGAAAAAGGGAAAATATGGATAGAGGAACCAATGGAATATACAAAGAAATGCAAAAATCAAAACAAGGATTGGCAGGAAAAATTTATAGGAAAATGATATGAAACAAAGACGACAATATTATATTTACAAAAAACTTGGAGTAAAGGTCAGATATCAGAAAACACAGTAGGTAAAATTATGAAAGGAATAGAGGAAATTAAAGTGATTAAATTTAATTAGTTGGAACATAAATTCTTTACAAAATGGTATAAAACACCAGCGCAATTAGCAAATATGTTTCCGGGATTGAGCCCCATGTGCTGGCATTGTAGACAATCTAAAGGATGGTTCTCCCATATGTGGTGGGAATGCCCAGAGGTCAGGGTTTTTTGGACAAAAATATTAAAAATTATAAGGAGAATATGTAAAGTACCCTTAACTATAGATTTTAATCTAATGTTAATGAGTATAACAGGGAATCTGGCAGTAAAAAGGGGGATCAAGCCACATTTAAGGCTATGATACTAGCAAGCAAAGCAGTTATTGCTCTGGGATGGAAGGATAAAAGTAAATGGATGGTAGAAATCTGGCACAATTATTTGTTTGAATTTATACAGTCAGATATAGTTAAGAGGTTGCGCCAGAAGACTACATGGGAAGACAAGATTTCAGAAATCAGGAGGAGATGGAAGACCTACCTAGAGTGGATATCAACAGAAGGAAGAAAAGACATTCAGTGGAAGATTCAGACTTTGTGCCCGTGGCTGGGACTAAAAGATTAAAAACTACAAGGAGAAGGAGGGGGGAAGGGAGGGGTGGAAGGGGTTAAAAGGAATGTACGGGATAAAAACAATAAGTAACATACATCAAAAACCTGTATAAAAAGAATAAAAAAAAATAGCACAACAGCATCTTGGTAGGACTACACTCTCGAGTTATGTTGCAAAGCAACCAACATAACGTAAAGGGACTACCAGTTAATTGTTTAAACACACTAATTGTAAGATGTTCATGAGGCACAGAAAAAGGTTTATCCAGAGCAGCTAAAATCCAGTGATTTTAGATTTCTCTTTTTTTTAAGTTTCAGTTGTCTTTTTAAGTAACCTATTTAAATGACAATTAATATAAGTCACAGCCTACACCTAACTGAAACTATGCCCTGTAATTGACTTAAAAACTGATTTTTCATGTTAAAAAAAGCTAAAAGAAAATCTTAGGGTGAGATCAGGTGTTGCATATGAGATGACATATATGTGGTCAGCAATTACTGGGGGTTTCCTACTGTAAACAGGCAAGTGAACAAAAGTACTAAGATTCAGAAGACCTCAGCTGAGTAACCCAGTACTTCATGTTTCATGCTCTGTAACTACATGAGCTGTACAATGTACCCCATTCTCAGGTTTTGACTGTGACCATACTGACCTGTTTCAGGCAAAAATGCCATTCTGCTAAATAGCCACCAGTCCTTTGGAAAATTATAGACACTTCAGTTGACCTTGCTTCATGGCTCTGAATGCATACAGAAGAGAGCCATCCGTATACCTCTTCCTCCCATACCCCCATCTCTAAGGTAGTAGTATTCAGCAGTCTAAGTTGCATATGAGCTACATGGCCTCTGATTACTCCCACAAATACAGGCTGTATTTAACTGCAAAAAAGATGCTTGCATTGCCACGGCAACCAGTTAGCATACACGCTGGTGCAGGAAGTAAATTACAGTATAGCCAACAAATTTTAACATCAAGTTGTCTTTCGCCGTTGTCAGATTTCCTGCCGAGCATTTCCATGTCATGTTTTAGTAGAGGCCGTTCCATTATGCAAGCAACGAACAAAGCTGCATATCAAATAAGCAACCTGAAAATAAAAGCTCTGACACTTCAAAATTTCTGTATCCTTTATTTGTAAGCAACAGTCCAACTTTGTCAAATTACAACACACATTAAGGAGGATGAAATCTTAACCTCCCGGTCAAGCACCTGCATGATCATGCATAGCACTGGAGTCATTTGGGTTAGGATGCCCCTTAAGACCTTCCCACCCAATACTCACGTTTGTGAGATCCTGTTCCACCTTCGCTTAAAAAATATATATATAGATGAAAGGGTCTGACACTGGGGCAACAGAACAGCAGGCTCACATCACTGTATTTGGCACTGGCCCCATCTTACCTAGGCTGAATCAAGATTCCACTCGTTGAAGGCAACATGGTAGTTATTAGCACCACGTACCTGTTTTGTAATGCACAAGAGATGCTTGCCATTTATTGAAGGATACTGTGGATAACCCAACCAGTGTGTCCCCAAGATGGGTAGGGAACAGACCACCACATCTGTACAACCCTGACTTTCAACCGTTGTAAGCGAACTAAGGGGTTTCAACAAGTTTCAGGACAAAAATGCCACCTACCACACACTCCAAAGCAACCAGTCTAGTTTATAATACACACTACTATATACCTTAGAAATCTTTCAGTCAGCCATAGGCTGTATAGCAAATACCACTGTTCTAAGTCTACCACTGGGGGAGGGGGGAAATCACACATACCACTTCCAGTAGACCCAAGGGAGACAAAACCAAAGTTGGAGGGAAAAAAACCTTCCTTTAAAAAAAATTGAAGTACATAAAGTGCTTCTTTTAATGATAGTTTGAGATGTACAGTCAGGTTCAAGTTGTGCAGTTCACAAGCATGGAAGGAAAACAAGAAAAAGATGACAGACATGAGTTCCAAGTAGTTAGGAGCCAAGACAATCAAGTTCAACCGAGGACTAGGCTGGACTTTCCACCAGGTGGGTTTCTCCTAGATGGTGCAGGGGCTACTGGGCTAGGAACAGGTGCAGCCGGCAGGGGCTTTTCTTCACTCAGGCCTGAAGCGGTTTCTATTTCAGCTTCGATGTTTTCTAGAAAAAGAACAGCAGTGATTATTGGGGAAATGTCGACGTTTTCAGTTGAATATCTACACTTTATGGGTGGAAGCTTAGTTTTACTGGCCAAGAACTCCTACAGCTTGGGTCGATGCACCCAGCGGTAAAAGCCGCCCGCCCCGCCAACTAGACAAATATTTCCCCCCTCAATTCTCCAACTTTCAGTGGAAATTTTGGGAAGCATGAAATTCCCATGAAATAGACTCTTTTAGAATGAGTGAAATGCTTTTTAGAACAAGTTTGATTAAAAATGTGTAATATTTATGTAAAAATCTACTTAGATAAATTATTTTGTATACTGTAGAGCAGCGATTTCCTAACTGTGCTCCACGGAGCACTTGGTGCTCTGCGAAATGTCTCCTAGTGCTCCGTGAAGAGATTGGAAAGAAAAATACGAATGTCATTTGGTTTAGTGTACAGGGGCTAGGTGAAAAATAGTGCTCTGACAAATTTCTCTCCTGAAAAGTGCTCCATGACTCAAAAAGCT
Source organism: Euleptes europaea (assembly GCF_029931775.1). NCBI lineage: Eukaryota > Metazoa > Chordata > Lepidosauria > Squamata > Sphaerodactylidae > Euleptes > Euleptes europaea. The sequence continues at coordinate 128,484,768 of NC_079312.1, read as the reverse complement.
TGGGAACCGCTGGTGTAGAGAGATGTTTAATGACGTTTACCTGTGTTTTTTGTCCACAATAAATTTGCTATAATGTGTATTATACACTATTTAAGAGTTCAATGCTAGCTAGGTTCACCTCTGGATCCAAATATGTTGCCAATCCTGTTCTGGACTGTTATGAGACCCTCTGTCCAAATAACCTACTTCCTTTTGTTCACTTCAAAATCATTTGCTATTCTCAATTTTTATTTTTCCCCACTGTCCAATGGCAAAAACTAAGAGACAAGTACATAGGTAGCATAGGGTACAGCAGACTATTGCTGTAGTACTGGGTACAGCCACAACTTTGCTAGCAGAAAACTAAAGCTTTTACATTTTACATGCATACTTTTACATTTTATGAATATGGAAGATAATACAATTTCATACGCTAAGTTATAAATAATGATGCATTCAATAGGAGGGATCCAGCAGAAAGGTTTCCATGGATGGAAAGGGGATTTTCACCAGTTCCCTCTTCAGCAGACCTGACTTCTCACTCATGCTGTTCTTGAGGGAATCCCCCCTCTGCCAGGAGCAGCACTGGGGAAATTTTGGGGGCTACCGTGTGATGTGAGAAAGCAGCACTCTGGACAAAAATCTTCCGTGGGATCCCCAAAAGTACTAAAATAAGTTTAGGTTTGTGAAGTAGTGCACATTTCCCCAAAATTTGTTCTTTCAAAAATATTTTCCCCATGACCCTAAACTCCCAGCAAATTTTGTCTCTGCTCAGTTGTTCCATGGGATATTAGCTCCCAGTGCCAGATACTTCATTTTCCCACTCATCCCCTGTATAGAGATGGACCGCAGCTGGCTTTGCCTAGAAGCACTGACTCCATTATAACTCCTAAACAACTGAGTAATGCAATAGCAAACGGGGGAGTGGGAAGACTCTCAAGAGCTATCTGTTCTGCAGAAATACAGGCCTGATTTTCACACGCTTATTATTTGGGGGCTTGATTTGTGCAGGATACTTCCTTGGGGAAACTGGTGGATTTGAGCCAGGCAATTTAGCAAAGGAGAAAATACCACACATTTTTCTGGTAACTGAAGTGCTGAATATTTGTTGTACAAGGGGTGGCGTATACAAGCAGCTTGGATATTTTGCTTGAGAAACAGCTACCAGTATTTGCTTAATTCAAGCAACTGTAAAAAAGATATCCATTACAAGCAGATCTAATTTGCAGCTCAGTGTGGACTAAACACGTTGCAACATGAAACTACATGCTGCTAGATAGGCTGGCTACAGTAAATCCACTATGTTCGCCAGACAACTGGGGTACCTTGTTAATTAAGACAGACGGTTTCAAAATTGCTTGGGATGCATCTTTCCTGGAGGTCTTTCAGCCAACAAAACTGCATGGGCAGCAGTGATCAGGCTTAGTAGACAAAACAACCAATTATGGGATGCATGGGTAGAACGTCTTCATATGTATATGATCAAACTGCTTTTGTCATGGTCTTCGAGCATAGCCAGAATGTACAAGATTAATGCTATACTCAACAACCCGCATAGGCAAGTATGAATTATTCTACCAGAGACTAAGATTAAGAAAACTGGATATGTGATATCTAAATTAGAATTCATTTTCTGTGCGATAGACTACCACAGAACACCTGCTTGCATCAGCAACTCTTTTTACAGTCTGCTGGAAAGGTTCCAGGCACATGTTTCTAGAATAACTGCTACTAATCTTTAATAAGACCCAAAACATTACAGGCAATAGCTTTCACTGGTTGAAGAGCTCTATGCATTGCAAAGTTTTCTGGCTGATACCACACGAGCTACACAGAGTAGAGCGCTTCTATGGTTAAGGAGAATGCTTAAATCTCACATAAATTCCTCAGAGCAGCAGTGCACAGATTGCTAGGGATACATTTAGATGTATGTATGACATAGGTATAGAGCAATGTGAGAAGAAGAGCAGAATTAGGTATCCTTCTCCCCCTCACTCCAAGATTTATGCTGCATCTACCACAATGTGGATGCAGAGCCTTTCACAGGTTCAACTGTAGGGAGGTGCAGGACCAGGACACTTAATCCTGCTCCCCTATTACCAGGGTGGATTTGATTTAAATCAAATTGATTAAAATAACGATTTAAATCACTAGTCAGTAAGACTTGATTTAAATCATGGTTTTCTACATAAAGACTTATTCTTGTTGGTATAATTTTAATATTTACAACCAGATGAAGGTTTTATTTTTAGAATAATAACTTTTCTGATTAGTTTTACAGTTATATCAAAACATTACTGATTTGGTTTTACGATTTAAAATACACAGATAATTCACCTTGGAATAATTTCATGATTATCTATCTCCAGTTTCATTTAAGCCACCAAGCCTTGCATTTCTTTGGTGTAGTGTTTGCATTTTGCATGCAAGCCTGCTTTACCCATAGGTAGAGGAACTTCATTAAAATATTCCCAAACTGGGCTTCTTTTATGGCCTACTGCCATTATACATTTTCTCCTCAGGAAGATAGCATGATAAACCTCAGCCTATACACACAAAGATCCCAAGACTTGTGCAGTATTCTGCTCAAAAGGTTTCACTTTCATTTTTGCTGCTTGCCCCTCCCCGCTCACACTTAGCTCCTTGTGCAGATCTATTCTACTCCAAATAAACTTCTGTTCATTGAACTTCTTGAAACTTAGCACTTAAGAGGTAAGGGGTTGATTCTGTGTACCTAGATTTGCATAGGAACAATGGGATTATGGTCTTTTTCTCAACTCTATGTTTATTTTATAACATTTTTGCTGTGAAGAAGAGGCATGTTATCTCTGCGGACACAAATTCACAGTTTTGAGAACTGCAAAACCAAGCAAAATAAATCCGACTTAATTTTTAAAATCCAATTATTATTTTTTAATCTTTGATTTTTATCCACCCTGCCTATTACACATCTTGTTTATCGCACTGACATTTCATCTAACCACAGCTATACAGCTTTCCAAACAGAGGACAGTCAATGGAGCAATTGGAAGAGCAAGCCAGCATTAAATTCCAGCATGTTCACGTTATAGGTGCTCTGTTCAACAGGCTATGCTTCCAACATTATATAGGGGTAGAGTTGTCAACCTCCAGGTAGTAGCTGGAGATCTCCTACTATTACAACTGATCTCCAGCTGATAGAGATCAACTCACCTGAAGAAAATGGATGCTTTGGCCATAGAACTCTATGGCATTGAAGTCCCTCCCCCTCCCCAAACCCCACCCTCCTCAGGCTCCACCCCAAAAACCTCCTGCCAGTGGTGAAAAGGGAACTGGCAACCCTATATAGGGGAAAGGACTTTTTCTGTCATCAAGTCACAGTTTTCAAGCCAAGAGACTTTCAGAGGCAGTTTGTCATTGCCTGCCTCTGCATAGCGACCCTTGATTTCCTTGGTGGTCTCTCATCCAAATACTAACCAGGGCTGACCCTGCTTAGCTTCTGAGGTCTGACGAGATCGGGGTAGCCTGGGCTATTCTGGTCAGGAATAGGACTATACCACAGCTGTATTACCTGTTAGCTGTAGTGATTACCCTGCACTCAATGCACTGTTTTCTACTTATGTAATACCATGTTCTGCACTGTTTAATATGTCTAATGCTTTGTGCTTTGCTTCAGGCTTCCATATAATCCTAGTCCTGAAGCCCTGCACTGACTACTACACTGCCTGGAGTCTCAGTGAGAAAGGAAGACTAGAAAGAAAACAAACAAGAATTAACTAACATCCTCTGAAATAGCAGGCCCAATTCCACTTATTAGTTCATTTGATATTCTGCAGAAGCTTTTTAGATGACACACACACTAGTCTTGCCTGCCAACTTGGTAGAATGGAAGACTGTTGTAGTTGAGGCCAGCGATTCATACTGCTTGAATGCTTCGTTGTCTATACTCCGAATGAGCCGTCAACTTTATGAAGTATGCATGGCTAGGTCCAGACTTTATCGTTGCTCCCGGTGGTAGAATATTCAGCCAATGGGACAATACTGGTTTCAGCCTTTTACTTTTAACTCCAAGGAGTAAACCTACCTAGCTCAACCTGGCTGGGCTTGAAAAGAAGCCAGCTTGCAAATGTTCAAAGCTGTCATATGATAGTCAAAAGTTACACCAACTGCTCATACAACAACTTCATGCAATACAGCTGTGCACTATGATCATGAAAACACTCCTGATGTTGTGGGAGTGTAACAAACCACATTGCAAGCTAGAGCTTGCACAAGAGTTCCAAACATTACCATACAAGGGCCTTGCCAGATCAGACCACTGGTCCAGCATCCCACTTCTCACACTGGCCAACCAGTTGCTGCTGGAAGGCCTACAATCCAGCATGGAAGCCCAAGACCTTCTCCTGTTTCCCTCCCAGTACAGTTTACTATCCCTGATTCTAAACAAGCAGGTTCCATCTATCTGTCATGGCCAACAGCTATTGATAGACCTCCGTCCTCCACAAAGTTATCTAATAATTTTTTTAAGACAACTAGCAACTATTACCACACCCTGCAGCAGTGAATTTCAGAAACCAAACCAGGCTTGCATCGAAGCCTGTACTTCCTTTCCCCAGATAAACCTCACAACCTGAGTTTCCCAGCACTCTGAGGAAGTGATCCCTGCTTTCTTCAGCTCAGGCTGAAGACTCACACCATCAAGCTAATACATGGCATCCTTGCAGTCTGGGCAGAAACAGAAGAACTATGCACAGGAAGCTGAAGGAGGGGCACACCTAAAGATGCTTTTTCCTACAGCGTAACCACTGCAGTACAAAACCAAAGTATATTTAGTTACAAGTGTGAATAACCCCTCTTACATGCTCAAGCCATTACAGAGGATATTACAATCTAATCAGACACACTGCCAAGAGTACCACCACACGAGTTTCTGGGCTGTTTTTATACACTGTCCAAGGGAGTGGGTTAAATGGGACGCGTCTGAACTTCAGAGTTCTCATTCAGTACATTGGGAGTTGAAATTCTTGCATAGAGCAAAGCTTCTTAAACTGTGGGTCGCGACCCCATATGGGGTCTGAATGTGGGCGTCGCGAAAAATTTGGCAACAGTATAAATTTCTTTATGATTTATTACCAGTAAATGTTTGATTTGTATACCTATTTTATATACCTATAAACCCAGGGTCACGTAAAAATTTCTCAGGTGAAAAGGGGTCGCGAGTGGAAAAAAGTTTAAGAAGCCCTAGGGATGCATGAAGTTAGGCAAAAGTGTTGTTAGTAAAGCGGACGGAAAGCCCTATGAATAAGGTGAAAAGGCTTTATGGGCAGACAGCCTACTAAACTACATTTCAAGAAACTGAGGTTCGTCAGCTGCCCTCGGCAATCCCAATAAGTCACTTGCTCAGACAGATGAGTATGAAGCAGGTAAACGTTTATTGAAGAGCACGTTTGGACACAGCATGAGCACTACACGGATTCAAAGCTGCTAACGGCGGTCAAAACTACAAAGCATATTTTTAAGCATGACACCCACCCAGGTGTAGAGCTACGCGGATTGGGAACCAGATGATAACAGCGCCTGGTAGAAAGCAAGGGAGTGAACCGGCCATAACACCGAGAGGCCTGTAAGGGGCTCAAGGCCGGAGCAGGGAGGGAGGATGGGAGAGGGGAGCTCCAAGAAACGAAACCCAAACGAGACATGAGAACAGAAATGGGCCTGACTCATGTCAAGAGCCTGTCCGACAGTTAAACACTTCACAGAGAAAAGAACCCGCATGACCTGGTACTTGACAGAGCCAGGCACAGGACACTCAGGACCCTGGAGAGACAGTCAGGATCCTGACATTCTGCCCCCCCTTAAGACCCCCCTCCCACATCCGCGGCAGGGCGAGGCTTGTGGGGGTCCGCTTCATGAAATTGCCGAACCAGACGAGGAGCTGCGACGTGAGGAGCTGCTACCCGTTCACCATGAGCAGATCCAAGGTGCTTCCACCGGACCAAATAAAACAGCTTTCCCTTCATCAGTTTAGAATCCAGAATTTTAGACACTTCAAGCTGCATCTCCCCCCCCCCCACCACCACCACTGTTGGTACCTCAGGTTTAGGTTTGGGGTGGAACTGGGGAGCAGTGACATATGGTTTAAGTAGACTGATGTGAAACCCTGGGTGTACGCCCCTGAGAGCTTTGGGCAGTGCCAGCTCCACAGCAACTTCATTGATCACTCCGGTGATGGTATATGGACCCACGTATTTGTCACTTAATTGCTGACGTGGTCTCAGGACCGCAAATGTTTGGTAGACAAATAGACCTGGGTCCCCCACAGTAAAATCCCCCCCCCGAGAACGGTGCTTATCCGCTTGTTCTTTATATTTGCGTTTAGCTCGCACCAGGTTCTTCTGAAGCCATGGCCACGGGTTTTGCACCACCCGTACCCCATCACCCACCTCCCTTAAATGACTTGAGGACCGGTTTCTGAAGCCAACTGTTATGCATAAGGGAAAAATGCTTATTCCCTGGAGGTCTTGCATCCTGTTAACTATTCTTTGCATTCAAGAGTTACGCCTCAGGGAAGCCTGTAGGTTATCACTTAATCCTCCTTGAAACCTACATTCTTTGCTAAATGGGTTGGCTCCTGCAAATTCCTTCTATCCCTTCTGAATAGTCATTATTCAGTCTTCAGCATCAAAAAGGAAGCAAAAGGAAGAAGCTAACTGAGGCTGAAGAGCTGTTTGCTTTTCAGGAAAGGAAGCTATTTGAAATGTAAATACCAGACACGCCCAGCCCTCTAAACCATTTTAGATAGTCAAGGTTTAAGCAACTTGAGATGGGAGTGATCCTCACATTTTGTGAAGGTTTAAAGCAACCCTGCCGGCACAAACATGGGCTGCGGCTGCAATACAAGGAAAGGAGAGTAAGCTTTTCCTCTCAGAGTTGTTTCCTCATACAAATCCCCCACAAGCCCTATTTGCTTTGTATGATACCTGTGTGCTTTCCCCTTGGGGCGCTGGCAGCTGGGAATGGAAGATTTGCATAGAGAAAACCTGGGGGAGGGGGAAATGCTAAAGCACAGCCCCAATCCACTTTAGTTGTCTCTGCAACTTCTTTTAATTATTGAAGAAAAAGGAGAGAGATCCAACCACAGATTTTCTTGCACCACATCTGATTTGTTCCACAATAAAACTACACATCAGTAAACAGGGGTCAAACCTGATTGTGATAACTAAGGACACTGAAAGCCATTCTCAAATATTTTAATCTCTTGGGGAGGGGGGGTTTTCAATTTCATTCTTTCCATGGTAGCATAAAGCAGTTTATACAGCTCTTGACATTTGGGGGTTGAGATTTCACTTTTCCCAGCGTTGGTCTTAGGGAGGTGTCCCAAAACATGAACATTTTAACCACCCCAATTGTGAGGACAAAGAAAGTTCTGTGCATGCACTCCATCCCCTGCTTGGGGCAAAAACACTAAGTAGCAAAGGCTTTATTGCGGGTGCGGGGGTGCTAAATATGTACCTCTCTGGTCCCAATGACACTGATACTTTAAGTCAGAATTTACAATGAGAAGAGCCAGTGAGAAGTTTCCCTCACTGCCACCAACTAACTGACAGGGCATCCTCTCAAATAATCCCCCACCCTTCTATGCAGACTCTGCACTTTTGTTCTAACACCTGGGAAGCTTTTACCATAGAGGAGCATTTACCTTTTAGCATCCAGTCTAGAAGAAAAAGAAGAGGAGGAGTTGGTTTGTATATGCTGGCTTTCTCTACCACTTAAGGAAGAATCAAACTGGCTTACAATCGCCTTCCCTTCCCCACAACAGACACCCTGTGAGGTAAGTGGGGCTGAGAGAGCTCTAAGAGAACTGTGACTAGCCCAAGGTCACCCAGTTGGCTTCATGTGGAAGAGTGGGGAAACCAACCCGGTTCACCAGATTACAGTCCGCACTCGTGAGGAGGAGTGAGGAATCAAACCCGGTTCTCCAGATTACAGTCCACTGCTCCAAACCACCATTCTTAACCACTACACCATGCTGGCTCCCCTCCCCTCTATGGTTACACAGGGCAGAATTTTGAATATACCATACCCAGACAGGACCTGTCCTTGCTCTTCTGGCTCTGACTGATTCATTAGTTCATGCCCTCTTGGAATGCAGCTTTCATGAGGAACTTCGATCACGTTATATCTCTCCCCTTCAAACATATAAATCTAATGCCTCTGTGTCTGACTTAATGCCTTTTTTATTCAGTGACAGGGAGCCCAAGGCTACATTGTCAGTGTGTGTGTGTGTGTGTGTGTGTGTTAAGTGCTGTCAAGTCGTTTCTGACTCATGGCGACCCTATGAATGAAAGTCCTCCAAAATGTCCTATCTCTGACAGCCTTGCTCAGATCTTGCAAATTGAAGGCTGTGGCTTCCTTTATTGAGTTAATCCATCTCTTGTTGGGTCTTCCTCTTTTCCTGCTGCCCTCAACTTTTCCTATCATGACGGTCTTTTCCAGTGACTCTTGTCGTCTCATGACGTGACCAAAATACGACAGCCTCAGTTTAGTCATTTTAGCTTCTAGGGTCAGTTCAGGCTTGATTTGATCTATAACCCACTGATTTGTTTTTTTGGCAGTCCACGGAATCCGCAACACTCTCCTCCAATATTGTCAGTGGCAAGATTTATTTCAGTCCTTATATCCCTCAAATATTAGGTTTACGCTGCTCAAGATCAATGGATCAAGGAGCTTCTAAGGGATAAAGGAAAGGCTCTCCTAGTAAAATAGTTCTGTAGAACCTGAAGGACTGCACACAGTTTTGTATCATAAGTCTGACTTTCAAGCCCTCACTCCAGACACACAAAGGCTGCCAACAGTTCAACAGTGGTGAGGAGAGACAACCATACATGCTCAGAGGTACTCTGGTAAGTAAAAGAATTAATATTATATTATTGTATGTGTGTGCGGTATGGCTCTTTTGGTTGATGGTAATTGCCGGTATGGCTCCCTGTGAACCACGGAGGGAGTACCACTTGTCTAGATCAAACAACTGCAGTGGCACAAGTCTTCCCTCCTTCCGTAAGTCCTGGAGTGAGGGTAGTGCAGGAATGGGCTTTACATGGGAATGCTAAGGGGACACTCTATGATATGAACTTCTGTGATCTCACAAACCTTCCAGACCAGGCTGTCCTTCTGACCTTGGATTTAAAAACTGTCTCAATGGGCAAATTTCTGGACGGTTAGCCACAAGATGAAGGAAAGCCCTATATCCAGTTTAATAAGGTGCTCATCTTGACTGAACACATGAAAAATTCTGAGGTCAGCTATGTTTGGTGTGCACTAGACAGAGGAACCGTTTCAGACTAGCTGCCTGGACGCTTTTTTTTGTAAAAAAAATCAGTCATCTCTGAAAGCTGTTTTCATGCATATAAAAAACCAGCTCAGAGAAGACAAAGATCTACAAAGAAGCTGGCCGAGCGATTGTGAATAATGACAACTGCCTGCCAAAATAAAGGTATGCTATTTCACAGCTGATAAAGCTGCCCATGTGCACAAGGCATTAAGCATCATGGGTAGCTGTACCATTCAACAGGAAACTGGACTAATTCCACTCTATTCATCTCACTTCTCTTACAAATGAGAGAGCTGGTTTTAGATTGCTTTGACAGTTCAGGAGTCCCTTCCTGCAGTGTGAGGGATTTAAATTGAATCGATTTAAATCACTAGTCAGTAAGACTATATTTGAACAATGGTTTTCTACATAAACAGCACTTCACATGATGTTCTTTCATTCGGGCCACTAGGCCTTGCATTTCTTTGTAGCAGTGCTTGTATTTTGCACGCATTCCTGCCTTACCCATAGGTAGAGGAACTTCATTAAAATATTCCCAAACTGGATCTCTTTTACAACCTACTGCCATTATAGGTACAACCTACCTACCTCCACATAGATAATAATATGATAAACCTCAGGCTGTACACACACAAAGATTTGCAAAGGAGCAATGGGATTAAGGTTGTTTTCTCAACTCTGTATGTTTATTTTATAACGTTTTTGCTGTAAAGAAGAGGCATGTTATCTCTGCGGACACAAATTCACAGTTTTGAGAACTACAAAACCAAACATCTGTGGTAATATCTTCTGGACAGAAAAATTGCCCAAAATAATCATACAGAAACCTCTGGAAGAGCATGATTGTGAATGGATTAATGGAATACACTTACCAAAATATGCAAACATTGCATCAATATACAACCTCATGCTACATAATTAAAAACTGATCCTTATTTCATGATGAATGACCTTTGGACTATAATGTACCTTAAATAGAAAAATATCTTTAGAGATGTTTCCTCAAAAAGCATTTTATTTTAAAAATTTGATTTAAATTAAAAAAAAAATACTATTTTTGTCAGTTCTTGTAGGTTATCCGGGCTGTGTGACTGTGGTCTTGGTATTTTCTTTCCTGACATTTCGTCAGCAGCTGTGGCAGGCATCTTCAGAGGAGTAACGCTGAAGGACAGTGTCTCTCAGTGTTACTCCTCTGAAGATGCCTGCCACAGCTGCTGGCGAAACGTCAGGAAAGAAAATACCAAGACCATGGTCACACAGCCCGGATAACCTACAAGAACTGATGAACTCTGACCGTGAAAGCCTTCGACAACTATTTTTGTGGGGGGTTTTTTAATTGATTTTTATCCACCCTGGCCGGAATAATAAAAGCATTGCACAACACAAACACAGTTTACACCATATGTATTATAAGCTCCTTTTTGTAGAAAGGATACCTAGATATCACAGTACAACCACAGCCACAATAAGAGTGCTACAGCGTTAAAATAAGGACCCCAGTTCATCAAGCCAGGGGTTTGTCTCCCATGTTAGAAGGCTCCCGCAAGCTGGAAGCCTTCAATCGTGATCTTAAACAGCTGGCCGACCACTGAAACCAGTCAATCATCTCCTACATTCACAACCAGCATTTAAGACTAGTTTACACATTCCATGGGGCTATTCCGCACTCTCCCCCGCCCAAATAATGAAAGATCTATTGGCCGTGCTATAGTAGCCAGAGGTCCCGTTCACAAGTGAAAACACTGGAAAGCATAGGTTCTTAAATACAAACTTAGTTTATTTGCCAGTGTTACAGCGGGGGGCTGAAAGTGGCCTGGAGTGTAAGTGGCCTCTTATCACGGAATAAGAGGCACTTACGCTGCTGGCGGGGGCAGTTCCGTTGGCACCTGGGGGCCGCGGAGCTGCACATCGCTCCTCTGACCCCGCAGTCTCTCCGGGACCTGAATCCCGGAAGAGATGCAGCACTGGCTTGGGGGGGGGGCATTCCCGGAGGCGGAGCTGACGGTAGTCAGCTTCTAAAGCCCCTCCAGCCTGGGAACGCCCCCTTGAACAACAGTGTTGCTGTGCCAGGTTTTTCCTGGTGCAGCATCGCTGTTTTCTATGGGGTAAAAAGCCACATTTTCTTTTAAAAACTTTTTAAAAGGCTTTTTTACGCCTTGCAGCAGCCGGGGAACCCCTTTGGAGGCACCGCGGCAGCGCCTCGGCTATGTTGTCCCTGGCTGCCACAAGGCTCAGGAATGAGCTGTTTATGTCACTAAAGCAAAAACTCTATTGCAGAGGTTCCCACACTTTTTGAGTCATGGAGCACTTTTCAGGAGAGAAATTCATCACGGAGCACTAATTTTCACCTAGCACCAATATACTAAACCGAATGACAGTAGTATTTGTCTTTCCAATCTCTTCACGGAGCACCAAGTGCTCCTTGGAGCACAGTTTGGGAACCTCTGCTTTACTGTAACCACTGTGCATTGACAGTCCTTTTCTAGTTTCCCTTTCAGTATTTCAAGAGCTGCGGTGAACACTTCTTCCCTTTCACTTCTGCCTTTCCCCTACATAAAACTTTAAAAAAACAAAACCTTAAATACACCTACCCCACAAAAAAAGAAGAGAACTGGGCAGGTGTAAATCTCCACCCGTGAATATACATGTACCCTACCCAACCCTCACATCAGTTCTCATATATGTCAGCAGATATGAACCTGAGCCTATGCAGCATTAATGTAGAGAATGCAAGCTTTATGCATTTAAGACTGTAGAACTGTGCCAGGGGCACAGTGTAGTGTAAGACCAAGGGGGCGCAGACATGACAAGCAGGTATCTGCCCCAAGTACCGCAGAATAAAGACAGCCAACCCCAAATTCTATCCTCACCCTCCTAAACCATGTTTAGACCTGGGGCCTCCAGTCACAAGTCCAGCTGCCACCTGTGTTTCACCCCCTCACCCACACACAGGAGGCCAACAGAATGCCTTCAGTAGGGACAGTAAGAGATGGGGAACACATAATATACACATTCAATTAAGTCCCTCGATGGGGAAAATAATTTTCTTCAGAGGTTACAAAAAAAAAGTACTCACCAGGAACTTCGACTTCTCCACCCTAGAACAATAATAATAAAGTTATTTTCTGTTTTGTAACACCTACTACAGACTATTGCTTCTGGAGCCACGCCCCACCTAACAGCAAATACAAGCAGGAAGCGTCTATTGCAGAAGCCCAGTGAACTACAAAGTGCAGAAACCGTTAATGTAGTCTCTAGGTCTGTGACTACACTGTGACTACAATAAGCATTTCCCTACCAATGTTCCAAAGCACTATTCCTAAGCTTTGTACAAATGCATACTTGTATGCCATGAAAGACCACTAGCATGCAAGAAATACATTTAAAATTGAGATCTCCTAAAGCCTACAATATTCCCAGAAGATTCTATCTGTTGTGTTTCAACTACTCTACCTTGCCTTTTTCCAAGCATTCTAAGCTAAGAGCTGGTAGTTCTGCAGTCTCTCTGCACATCAGGAGAGACTGGATTATTCAATCAGTTCCAATGCAGAGATGCAGCAAACTGCCTACCCTCGGAGTCACTCAAAGACCAATGATTCATGTAGAAACATAGGAGCGGGGGACAGAGAGACAAGACCATCAATTATTGGAAGGGCTTATTCTCACACAGCCTAGAAGTATAAGAGTGAAGTGCGCGTCTATTTTAACTCGGGAAAATAGTTCTTTATGGCTATATTCAAGATGTTTAAGGAATCTTAGCTCACAATCCTGTGGGAGTGTTCAAAAACCTGAAGTCGTTTTGCTTCTAGCAATCTAACACTGCTTTACTACTCCTAGACTGTGAAAACAGTTCAAGTCAAAAGTAGTTCTGGGAGTTGTAGTTCTGCAACAGGTCTACATTTTCAGAATCATCACTGCACTATGATTTTTTTAAGGCCTTTGGGAGAAGCCATGACAGCCAAAGTAATTTAAGTCTGCAGCATAGAGATTGTCACAGGAGACCTGGGCTAGACACTCAGCTAAGCTCGGTAGGCAGACCCATGCTCAATGGTGACCATAAATAGACCCAGTTACCTCTTCACAAGCATAAGGAAGATCTGCAACATTTTTGTTGCAATTTATTGTTAATGCCCCTACACTGGTTTAGTTGTTCAATATACAATTCAGAAATGTGAAGCCCAAGGTAAACCGCCGTTTCTCTGTGTAGATCCATGATCAGTGTGTCTCATGGGAAGCCATACACCAGGCTCTCTGATGTGGGTTCCCAGCATCCCATATCTACAAGCTGCCATATGCTTTCTATATGCTTGATTGGTAGCTGGGAACCAGATGGTAGCTTTCAGGGGCTGGGACTGGTTCATGGGTTGTCAGTTGCCTATCACTAATGGGTAACATAACTGATATAAGAAGAAGAGATGGTTTTATATGCCGACTTTCTCTACCACTTAAGGAAGAATCAAACCAGCTTACAATCACCTTCCCTTCAACTCCCCACAACAGATACCCTGTGAGGTAGGTGGGGCTGAGAGAGCTGTGACTAGCCTAAGGTCACCCAGCTGGCTTCGTGTGTAGGAGGGGGGAAACAAATCCAGTTCACCAGATTAGCCTCCGCCGCTCATGTGGAGGAGTGGGGAATCAAACCCGGTTCTCCAGATCAGACTCCACAGCTCCTAACCACCGCTCTTAACCCCTACACCATCTAACTTTAAAGTATTAGTGCTGAAATGACAAACTGAAGAAATGACTGACATAAGAGAAGTTAATTAGCACTATATGTACCAAAGGAAGCTTACAGGCCTGTTACAGAACGCTATCAATCTATGACTAGTTGAGCAACAAGATGAAAAAAGAGCCATTAGGTACCAAACTTTTTGCAACACAGATCAATCTTGTGATTAGTAATGACCATGGGAGATGGTATAGAAATCCTTTTGGCACAGTTCTCCAACCTGTTGCATCCAATCAGGGAGGTTCTAGCCCAGAAAACAGACTGGAGAGCTTAGTCTCAATGAGTTTTGCTGCAACAGACTGCTGTATGTACTTGGGTGGAATTCATCACGTGAAACTGAATACCTGATACGAACCCCCCTCTGAAAATGAATGCAAGTGGCCAACCTTTTGATTATTAATGATTGGTATATACAATGTTGAGAGCTGACTGTTAGTTACCCTGTTACATGCCTACAAATCACTGTGCTTCTCCATCCAAGAAACTATGCAAGATCTTTTCTAACTCGGGGTTTAACTCATAATGCTAGGCTTAAAAGCAAAAGCTTTGAAGTCTCCTTAAGCAGTTCACCAGTCAATGGGAACTTCATCATCTTGTTAAGGAGAGGTAGGCCATGGCAACACATTCAAGCTGAAATGATAAGCTATTGACCTACTTTTTGGAAATAAGACTCAGTTAACAAGTAAAAAAGCAATTACTGCAGTAAAGCTATCTTTAATAGCAGTTTAATCAAGATCTAGTCCTAAATCAAGCGCTTTAATAAAAGCAACTAAGAAGGGAACAGAAGAAGACAGTAAAGACATTTCTAAGGCTGAGATGCTTTTTCTTCCAACATTTTATAGTCAGAATTAGAGAAAACGTTCTTACCTTTGGATCTGTATAGTCACCACAGTTTGCATCAGAAGATTTTCTTCTTTGGGACCCAGGTGCTTCAGAACTTTCACTCACATCACTGGGCTTGGCTGCTACAAATAAGTTGTTTTGTCACTTTATTAAGTCATTCTAGCATTTATATAAAGCAGATGTTAACAGTAAAAGCAACAAGTTTGACATTTCCAAGAAGTAACTGGCGACCTTTGGTTTTCTCAAGCATCCTTTATGACTGCATTGGAAGCACCTACACCCTTGGTATAGTTCCATCTCTTTCTGCATCAGTTATTCAGCATCCCAAAAACATCTGCCCTGATATTGTCTTAAGTTACACCGACTTTTGAAAGGGTGTCTTCTTTGTGTTCTTATTCATAGTCTGCTTTGGAGCTTTATGCTATTTCCTTCACTTGCAGGTAGGACCTCATAAATCAAGCCACAAAAGTGTCACCTGCACCATAATATCCCTCTAACTCTTGCAGAACATGTGCAGCTGATACTATAACTGGCATTCCCACTACCAAGGTGTTAGGTGGTGAAAACTTGCGTTGGGGTAAGCCATTGCTGCAGGGCTGATTTTAGAAACTGCTGGCCTACACATTTGGGTTTTTTCCTACTTTTGTTTTAAAGGCATTTTAATTGCCAGTTTTATATTCTGGGGGTAATTATAAGCTGCTTTGCCCTGACCTGGGAAGCCCAGGCTAGCCTGATCTTGCCTGGCTAACTTGTTTGGTTAGTATTTGGATGGGAGACCACCAAAGAAAACCAGGGTTGCTATGTGCTATGCAGAGGCAGGCAATGGCAAACCACCTCTGAATGTCTTGCCTTGAAAACTGCAAACTGACAGCAAAAAAAAAAAGCTGCTTTGAGGAAGCCTTCACCAGAAACAGAGGTAAGAATGTTGTAATGAATTTGAAATGCACTAAGGCATAGGACTGTGTTGCCAGTAATTAGCACGCATTCAGGCTTAAACTTGCTTTTGTACTGAAGGATGCAAAGCAGTGATTCTACCAGAGATAAGCTGAGGATGACAGCTGCTCTGGATCTAACTGCTGGCGCTAGTAAAGCACGTATTTATATCTTGACTTTCTTCCTCCATGGAACATAAGGCTGCCTACAGAGTCCCAGGAGGGCTTCCCCCCAGCCACTGACCAAACCCAGACCTGCTTAGTTCAGCAAGATTGCTGGATCAGGTGCCCCAGGAGACTCCTGGAGCAATGCCTACAAGTTTCAGTGCTCCACCCAGTAAAGGGAATGCTTTTCACCTACCTGGGGCTATTCCAGCGTAAACAACCCTTAAACTTCAAGTTACCTTTTCTCTAGTTTGCCTTTAATTAGTTGGCAAAAGCTATTTTACAGATTCAAAGCAAAGTCAAAAGGCACTTCCTACAAGTGCTACAATCACTACATCCAGGTATACATAATGTCTGACATTTAAGCATGATGGGAACCTCCTGGGGAGGAAAGGAAATTGTACCTGTTGGCCTAGCCCAGGAAGGTGGATTCTCTTCTGGAGTCCCAAAGATGCTGGATGCCATCCTGTTCCTTCTAACTGGCTGCTCCTTTGGCTCATCAAATGCCAAGGAGAAATTGGAACCACCACCTGGAGGGCGAAGAACCCTAGAAAAAGATGTCCAAGTTACATTTCAAGCATTTTAGCTGTATTGAGGTTACAGTATACACAAAACAGAGATATGCTCATGGTAGGCTACATATCACCTACAACCATCTTTGAGCATTGTACATTTTTAGCCCACTTCAAACTAATCCAGTGTGGTGTAGGGGTTAGAATGTCAGACCAGGACTGGGGAAACCCAGGTTCAAATCCCCACTCTGCCATAGAGGTTTGGCTGGGTGACCTTGGGCCAGTCATATACTCTCAGCCTAACTTACTTCACAGGGTTGTTGTGAGAACAAAATGGAGGAGAGGAGAATGACGTAAACTGCGTTATGTCCCCACTGAGGAGAAAGGCAGGGTATACATGAAATAAATACATAATTTGTTGCCTATTACATGAGGGCAAGACATAGCACTGTAACTCACCAGTTCCCTTTAGTTCTTGTCAAAAGACAGGCCTGGTTTTTTACCCACATAACATGGTGGTAGAATGGACTGCACCTCTAGACAGCAGGTTCTGGATTTCTTACTTTTTTTCAGAAGCACCTGCTGGAATAGTACCCCACTTTGGATAAAGTATATTTGAAAAGGCAGCACACAGAGGAAGGGTATGGACAGACTAGAGAAGAGTTGGCCACTGTGTGAACAGACTGCCACTGCCACACCTGGTTGGCCACTGTGTGAACAGACTGCTGGACTTGATGGACCTTGGTTAAGAATGTTAACATAAGACCTTTCTTATGTTAAGAATGGCAAAGTTTCTAACATAACTAGCTTAATATTAGCTGCCTTGAGCAGATTCTCTGAACAGGCAGATATAAAGTTTCCATATCAGTAAAATATGTATCCATCAGGTAGGTCCAACAAGAGATGAAGCCTAAAGAGATCCTGGCTATGCTCCCAAAACGTGCTGGGTAATACGTTGGATCTTCAATACTCAGGTTAAACCTGGCATTGGCAAACTATTCCCATTCTGCAGGTTAATGGGCAAGCAAGTAAACTAATGGTCTTAGGCCACAGCGCATCCAACAATAGTGTGATGGGGAGGATCTTCACATCTCATGCACATTAAAGCTCAAGTGACAAGATCCCTTTTAACATTAAAAATTTTAATGGACCCCCCACAGGATGGTAGTCATACTGTATCTCCTGATCATAAAAAAACCTAATGACAAAATTCAGTTAACACTTTTAAAGGGATCTGTATTTTATAATTCACAACAGCATCTATGTATATCTGAAAAATAGTCATATATATATGCGTAAGATCTGTTATGTATTCAGTCTACAGAAGGTAAGCTGTTGATTATACTGAGACATTTAACAAGATGGCTGATGCTGTTTTGCAGCTTTCAGAGACTGGAGGTCTGGTTGAAGTGTAGACAGTACAGACCAATGACTTGACAGAGTATAAGAAAGCTTCTTGTGTCTGCATGGTTTGGAGTTACTGGTATAGCTGCCTAGAATGACCCCCTTGGTTAACACAGTTAGCCTATACTCATGGGAATTCACTTGGACCCACAATGAGCTTTCAGTTCTTGACAGAACAAACGGTGGATGCTTATTTATTCTGATTTCAAATCTTTTCAGTGGTAATAAAAACAAAGTCTTAAAAGCGTTAAAACCAAACACATCAGGGTTTACTGACTAGTGATTTAAATCAATTTGATTTAAATTAAATCCACCCTGAAAGACACCATTGAAACAATTGAAACCAAAGCTAAAACACACACACACAAACATAGCAACGATTAAAGCATAAGGCAGGGAGGAGGGATCACTGAGATTTGGGGGTGGGCTATCTTCAAAAGCAAAAGGAAGACCTCATCTCCAGAATACCTTGTCAGGTCTCTGGACATATGTATTGAGCTGCAGGTCTTTTCCACCACTGGTAATGTAGCAATTACTAATCAAGGTGGCAAAATAAAAGTCCACTGATAACCTCAACAAGTAACGGACTTCATTCCAGGATAAACTTTGTTAGAGCTCACTTAAAATCATGAACTGTGTGTGTGTGGGGGGGCACCTTCTCTTTCTCCGCACTTGCAGGCTGCCTGGGGTGGCTGAGAGGGAGACATCATCTCCCAGTGCTCCTGGCCCTGGCAGCTGCCTGACACAGCTTTCAGCCTTCCTGGGCTGGCAGAGATGTAAGAAGGGTCAGGGAAGCCAGCTGATGGGTCCACAAGGAAGTGGTCGGCCAGACAGCGGTTCCTCAAAGTGTGGGCATTTGCAACTGCGGCAAGAGATGGGAGGGGGTGCCAATGTGTAGGAGTTCAACTACCCATCATTTCCTCACAATGCGCATGCAATCTCTGTAGGTCTGTGATTATTGTAAATTCCTGCATGCAAGACCATGCCCGGGTAGGAACTTTTCACAACTGAAGAGACCCGAAAAGGTAACTGGCGATGATACACAAAACTAAAACAAAACCTGCAGAAAAACTATGCCAGTAAGTTCACCAAACTTCAGTTTGGCCTGTACATTTATTTTTCAAGAAGTTACCGCAGAGATCTTTTACAAGACTGTTTGCTCACACGCGCCTAATGTTATTTGTGGACAGGATGCGCATTCAAATGGAGCAGTATGTGTAGAATGAACTTCAAACTTCTATGCTTTGTTGCCTGGTAACTATCCATAGTCAGTTGTCCAGACAAGCGGCCTTTCATAAGACTCCCTCAACTGAAAAGTAACAGTTCTGTATTATTAGCATGGCTTGCAAGGCCTACCAATGTCAAAGAGAGGCTTAAACAAAAGCCAGGGTCTTCCAGAAGCTTGATATGGGAAAGGATGTAATTCGAAAAGCAGAATCAACAGAATTTCAATATACCTGTATAATTCATAAGGTTCTACTTTTGAAAAGAGTTTGCCTGTTTACCCAATCACAATTCTTCCAGTGAAGAGTTTCTTTTCATTTGAAAGAATGGTTTTTCTTGATTCACGTGCCCCGAAGTCATAGCTCACTAGCCTCAGTCATTTATGGCCTTGATTGCCCCACCCCAACCCTTCTCCTTGATTCCCCCCAAAAAGGACAACCATACCACCTCTGCTTGACATCCGATTAGCACCCAGGAAATCATGAGATAAAGACAATAAGGGCAGCTACAGGAACTCTAGATAAAGATGGACAGAAAGCCTGAAGTAGACAAGAGGTTCTGCTGTATGTTGGAGAATGCACTTTCGTGATCGTTTGCAGCTGGATTTTCCTGTGTGAAACAAATTTACTTGCAAACCATCACTAAAGTTCATTGAAAGTGCATTATCCAATGTGCATGAAAGCAGCCACAATCAGAGGCTTGTGTATGGACAACTTCAGGGGAGGGGCTGTGACGCAGTGGCAGAGCATCTGCTTGACATGCAGAAGGTTCCAGGTTCAATCCCCGGCATCTCCAGTTAAAGGGGCTAGGCAGGTAGGTGATGTGAAACATTCCTGCCTGAGACCCTGGAGAGCCGCTGCTGGTCTGAGTCGACAATACAGACTTTGATGGACCAAGGGTCTGATTCAGTATAAGGCAGCTTCATGTGATCATATGTTCTTCTATAGGTGGAGGACATCCCAGGTGCCAAGAAACCCAAAAGATGTTCATCCACATGTTGTGAAGTTACTGAGATGCCAGTGTCAAGACCAATTTAGGGAACTTTGTTGTAACATCATTTCAGATTAAGGACAGGTAGTTCTTAAATTATTTTTAAAACATTCTCACAGAGATGTCTGCTGCCTTTCTAGAGACCTGCGTGATGCTTTAAGTTTACCCTCACCAGAACAGCCAAACTGCTCATTCCCAGTTTCCCTTTAGTCTAAGACAAGGCAGTCCTTCAACCATTTTCAGAAAGACCATAATCTTTTTTGCCCCCACACCTCCCTTAGAAACCCAAGAACGGCTAATACAATATTGCAGGTTTTGGACCAGCAGAAAAGATGTTCCAAGTGGAGGCACCCAGAGCCAAGGCACTGGTGAAGATCCAATCCATTTGAAGCAACAGTACACACAATAGTTAAGAGCCCCGTGGCGCAGAGTGTTAAGCTGCAGTACTGCAGTCAAAAGCTCTGCTCACGACCTGAGTTCGATCCCGACGGAAGTCGGTTTCAGGTAGCCGGCTCAAGGTTGACTCAGCCTTCCATCTTTCCGAGGTCGGTGAAATGAGTACCCAGCTTGCTGGGGGTAAAGGGAAGATGACTGGGGAAGGCACTGGCAAACCACCCCGCCTTGGAAACGTCGGGATGTGACGTCACCCCATGGGTCAGGGATGACCCGGTGCTTGCACAGGGGACCTTTACCTTTCAGACAATAAGCTTAACGCCCCCACAAGTCCCGGCAAGACTAAAAGTCTTCACTGAAGTTCCACAGACAAGTTGGACCAGGGCGGGGGCAGCTTTTTAGGGGGCACCAGGGAAGTGGGCTGACCGCAGTTGCCGCCTCTAAGCCGGGACTGAACAGGTAGAGAGGGCCACAGCCGGGAGACAATAGAAGTGTGCTCAAGCCCCACCCAGCGTGAAGAATCACTGGCAGTAACAGTGTTGCCAGGCTAAGGCATTGGCGACCAAGACATTACCAACCACCCCCCAAAAAGGGCAAGAGTCCAGTAGCACCTTCAAGACTTAACACAAATATTTTCTGGTAGGGTATGAGCTTACGGGAGCCACAGCTCCCGTAAGCTCATACCCTACCAGAAAATATTTGTGTTAAGTCTTGAAGGTGCTACTGGACTCTTGCCCTTTTCTAGTACTGTAGACAGACTAACACGGCCACCCACTGTGAATCACCCCCCAAAAAAGAGAGAGGAAAGCCATGGGTGGGGGGGATGACGCAGGGTCGATGGGGGGGGGGGCGGCCGCCTCCTTTGTTAGGCTCGGAGGCGAAGCCCGGGCTGAGCCGAGCTTGTCTCAAGGCAGCCCGGGCTTGCAGCTGCGCCCCCGGGGAAAGGGCAGGAAATCAGGATGGCGACAGGCAGCCAAAGGCCTCCCTGCCCCACTCCTGGGTGGGCGTGCCCCCCTGCCCATGGGGCAGAAGGGAAGGGCCCCCCCAGGACCAGCCCCGATCTACAGCATCCCAAAGCAGGAAACGGGGAACCCCCATTCTTCTCCCCCCCCCCAATTGCTTCTCCAAGGCTCCATGCTCAGAGCGGCAGGGCGTGGCGGTCCTGCCACCCCCCCCCCCACGCCGGCCGGGCGAAGTGGGGACGCCGCGTGCTGCGGGAGCTCCCCAAGGAGAAGAGGCGCACGTGCAGCGAGGGACCCCGGGCCTAGGGAGCCCCGGCAGCCTTCAAGGCAAACGGGCGGATGCCTCGCCCTACGAGGCCCCGGGAAGGACAGCTGCAGGCGAGGCGTGGGTGGGGACTCCGGGGCCGAAAGGGGAAAAAGGGATGCAAAAAAGGGAAGGGGAAAAAAAAAAAGAGGACGGAGAACCCCCTCCCCGACCACCTCCTCTCGCCTCCCGATTTAGCACCGCGGCCCATTGCACCCCTAAGCCCCACTGGGGCTTTGCTAGGGAGTCCCCGGAGCGAGTCGAGATCCGAGGACGGCTGAACAGCCCCGGCTCGGACGGCCCCAAGAATGACAACCCGGCATCGCAGACAAACGCCCAAGGGATGGGAAGCGGCGACGTGTATCAACCCCCCCTCTTCTTCCCCGGGAAAAGTCTCAATGGAGACCCCACGCTCTGGCCGCGCGCGCACGCACGTGTCTCCCCCCTTCTCATCCCCCCCCCTCTCGAACCTGGAGCTGCTGCGGCCACTGGGATCCATCCCCTTGTAAGTGGTCGTGGTCGTCATAGCGGATGGGAAAAGCGGCCCGAGTCACAGGCTGTCGGGAGATGATGTTCCCGCACCTCTCCTCCCTGCGACTGCAAGCGACGACTGCAGCGGTCGCCCCCCTCCGGCCTCGCCTTTTATACTTGCAGCCCTTGGGGCCATGTCATTGGACGGTTCAAACCCGCTCCTCCCGTCTCATTGAGCCAGCCTCATGCCACTCCAGAGATTGGCCCGCCTCCGAACTCCGGAGACCGAGCTCTCGGCTTTAAGACGACTGGCCGACAGCTACTTTTACTTAGCGTTTATTGGTTGTTCTTGGATGCTCGTCCCCCTTTGTTCGCCGTTTGGCAATGCAGCTGTCATTCAGATGAGACCGCTTGGGATTGGCTGAGCGACATATGAGGCAATAACAAGTTCTCAAGCCTTTCTTTATGAAATAGCAATTTGCAGATTTAGGGGGATCCCAGCGGCTGGACGGCGCTTACACACGCACGCGCTATAGAGGGAGTGGCACGGCAGTGATGCGTAGCTGTTGAGTGGTTTTCGGGTTCTTCTTGAAAAGCTTGCATAGCTATAGCATTTCACACGATGGTTAAATAAGACTTACACCTTTACAATTGTGGACGATTCAGCAGCACTGTTTTAAATCTTACTATGCCACACAATAGCTTTAATATACCACCTAATCCCCATTTGGGCAAACCGAAGCATTTTCCCCTTCATTCTTTTGGGACAAATCTGCCCCAAACTGGATGCTTCTCAGCTTCTGCTGGCCTTCCCTGTTGGAAAAATCATGCAATACACTTTTAGCCGCTGCTACAGATCCACAGGAAGGCACTGGCAAACCACCCCACAAAAACAAAGTCTGCCTTGGAAACGTCAGGATGTGACGTCACCCATGGAATGACCCGGTGCTTGCACAGGGGACCTTTACCTTTACAGATCCACAGGCAGCACAAGGAAAGTGTTTGCACACCAATGAGAAGCACAGTCCTTAAGTCATGGCTATGTCCCACTCAATGCAATAAAAGGGCTGAAATAACCACACAGTACTCTAAACACCGTCTACACTCCCTGAAAGCATGTTGTTTCATATACACAGAATTGTGCCTCTAATCATTCTTTACTTCTGTCATGTGATTGACTGCAGCCTCATACTCTCAGGATGAGATGAAAGTAGCATGTATAATCCACTGAGCATCCTATGCACTTCCATGGCATCTTATTCCTTGGTTCCTAATCCTTGCACAGCAGTCTTTTTCCCAGTTTCCACACCACATTCAACCAAAGAAATAGGCTGCTACTATCATAAATCAGTTTTTGATGCCTTCGTTCCACTGCTGACCAACACAAACTTCTCTACTGGAATTTTGTATCAGGAATGATTTTGTATATTTGCATGCACCATGCTAGTTAAATCCAGCAGCTGAGAAGAACCCACATCAAGGAGCCCTCAACAAGACATCCCAGGACGCCCACTTCCCATTAAACAGATCCACTTTAAAATAGTTGTAAACTAGGTTTTTACCTCCATGTGCTCTGCTATGACTAAAGCAGCAGTCAAAAGTCTGGAAATTCATTGTACAGCACTGATTGTAGATCGTAGGGCAGAAGTCACCATGAACCCAGTATTTACATTAAACACAAATATGTCACTGGTGTTACCATAAAAATGCCTTTTTGTCTGCCCTTCCAACCGATACTACGTATAATTCACCTTTGTGCTTTCTCTTCAAAAAGCCCCATATTTACTAACCATCCTTGAAAATTCAGTGCTAGTATATTCAGAGAAGGAACCTGACACAGTTTACAATATATCAACACAGATTCACTTATTGATCCTCATCCCAGCAAGGGAAGCATAAGAATCTCTAACAATTGTAAGATCCAGCATAATTACTGATTATTTAACGAACTCTTTTGAGATTTAGACTTGCTTTAGTCTTCTAATGATCTCTGGAGTAACTTACAGCACTAGAATAGAGGCTCCATCCCCCACATATTACAGAAGAAGTGGATTTCTTAAAATTCCATTTTTCAGAAAGGTTTTTGAATTCTTCTAGCACGTGAAATCAGACTTCAGCATCTGAGGCTGAAGAAGGTGCAGGCATATATGGCTGTTTCTGAATTAATGGAAAATGAGGGTGGAAAAGTATCTCAGTGCCAACAAGGGCACCAGTTGGAACTTCACACCACAACACTACATGTACCAGGAACTGAAAAGCAATTTTGTACTTTCCACACTTTGCCACACAAGGGGGATGCGGACAATTTATATCGTTATCACTTATTAAGTTTTAAATAATATGCAAGATGCTTAGGAATTTTCAAATAGCCTACAGTTCTTACAAAGTCAAACCTCTCTACCTTCTACTTTCCAGAGCTACACTGAAAAGTGTAGATACAAACACCTCCTTTATTAACGTATTTGAGCCACAATCTGAGAGCCAGCGTGGTGTAGTGGATAAGAGCGATGGAGTCTGATCTGAACCAGGTTTGAGTTCCCACTCTTCCACATGAGCGGCAGAGGCTAATCTGGTGAACTGGATTTGTTTCCCCACACCTACACACAAAGCCAGCTAGGTGACCTTGGGCTAGTCACACTCTCTCAGCCTCAACTACCTCACAGGATGTCTGTTGTGGGGAGGGGAAGGTGATTGTAAGCCGGCTTGAGTCTCCCTTAAGTGGCAAAGAAAGTTGGCATATAAAAACCAACTCTTCTTCTAAAAAACTGCACTGTAATTTCACAGACTATTTTGTTATTCCATATTTATGGCATCTAAAGTTTTTCAAAATAGCCACCTACCTATGCACTCATTTAGAAGTATAAATTTAAAAGTATTTTAATACAAAATATTTGCATAATCAAACGGAATATTTCAGTCTGGCCAGTCTCATTACACACCATGGTGTTTCTTGCAAAGGTCTCCAGTGTAAGAAAGGCTGTTCTCAAAAACAATGGCCAGTTTTCTCTGTCTCTGGCTCTTTTTTTCTCGAAGCAGAGAGCACATTCTGCTGAAAGCTGAGCAAACAACTACTGGAATTTGTCGGCCACAGCAGCTGGTTCAGAGCTAAGTATTACCATAAAACAGAAAAAATTAAAACTGCTTATTTTAAACAAGAAGTTTATTTAAACAACAAGACGCTTTACTTGAAGGGAAAACTATCCAAGATCATTTTTGTTTAGAGTAATTTATCCCTACTTAAAGACAGATTGCTCTACATGTAACAGCTACGTACAAAAAAGTTATAAAATCGTCCTCGGTTGTACAACGATAAAAGAAAAACATTGAAATTATCCAATCAAATAAGGTATGCAAGGTTTTTTTTTGTTTCTTTCCAACTATGAGAGCAAAATAACTTACTGGAATATAAAGATAAAAGTTAAAGGAGCATGCCACTAGTGGAGAAGTGGGGCATTTTCACAGACCAGTTTGTTTTTACCACCCAATCTCCATACGATGTTGATCAAAACATACCATTGGCCATTTAGTTAAAAAAAATATGCATGTCTGTGCACATACACCAGTTACTTTATGTACAATAGAAGGAATAGGAAAAGAAATCAAAGAAGAGAGAAAGCTATACTGCAGTAGTCAGGATGTGGCTGAACCAAGTCTCGCTTTTCTAATTGTGAATGTGTTGTCTGTGGGAAAGGAAGTTTGGTTCTCTTTTAGTAGACTCCTCCTGTCTGCTGCTGGAACACGTCAATTGTATCTTCATCCTCCATTTCCAACTGCATTTAAAAACATTAAAAAGTCAACTCAAAGTATAAGCAATCCATCCAATCCTTTGTATTTTTTCACTATGTCCCTAAAAGGAACACAAGGCCAACATATTATGAGGCAGAAGTTTACCTGCGGCTGCAACAGTACAGAGCCAGTATAGTGTAGTGGTTAGAGTGTCGGACTGGGGTCTGGGAGACCCAGGTTCAAATCCCCACTCTGTCATGGAGGCCTGCTGAGTGACCTTGGCCAGTCACACCCTCTCAGCCTAACCTACCTCACAGGGTTGTTGTGAGGACAAAATGGAGGAGAGGAGAACAATGTAAGCACTTGAGGCCCTCACTGGGGAAAAAGGTGCGATATAAGTAAATAAAGCCCCCAGTTATGTGAACCTGATACATATTGTACAACAAACCCTTCAAAAAGTGAACAGCCACAGATGAAGGGCAATAAATGACATTCACAGGAAGAGGCAAGGTCATAAACATAAAGGTCCAGAGAGTTTCTGCAAATTACAGAATAAATGTACGCAGCACAGCAGATATCTTAGCACAATGCTGCTCACCAAAACATGGACAGCTTTCACATTTCTGAAGTCCCCTTTTCCATTACTGGCATCAATTTAAGGAATTTCTCTGTTTGCTGCAGGAAGCTATTTAGACACTGAATCATACAGCCGTTGGTCAGAGTTCAAGGTAGCTGGTTGCAATGACATTAACTTCAGTGGATACAATTTACAATACATAGGAAGTTCCCATAAACCTAATACCATAAGGAAAATCTTGGCATATGATCAGACCCCATCCTTCCATTAAACAGAAGGAAATGGCCTGGCAAAGTTCACGTAAAAGATGACACCTAGCTTCCATGTTGAGGTATCAGTTGGGCAATTTTAGCTGAACGCTAATTAGCTTTAGTAACATTTTTCAGATAATTAGTTCAAAACAACCACACCATTAGTAGTTATGAAACCACAAGTTCTGGTCTGCATATAGTTTAGCCAACATGTTAATTTAACCAGTTAATGTACAAGATTACTGATATTAGTTAAACAAAAACTGAACACAATTCAGTCACAGACAACCTACACTAGAACACATAGTTCACAGAGTATGTTTTTACCCAAGTAATTTGGGTAATTTGTATATTACAAGTTATATTACAAGTTATATTACAAGTAATCATAATACTTAATTAAAAACGAAGCATTACTATTTACACAGTGTGTGTGTGTGTGTGTAAAGTGCCATCAAGTCGCAGCCGACTTATGGCGACCCCTTATGGGGTTTTCAAGGCAAGAGACTAACAGAGGTGGTTTGCCAGTGCCTTCCTCTGTATAGCAACCCTGGACATCCTTGGTGGTCTCCCATCCAAATACTAACCAGGGCTGACCCTGCTTAGCTTCTGAGATCTGACGAGATCAGGCTAGCCTGGGCCATCCAGGTCAGGTACTTTACACAGTACTTTTACATATTTCATTCTAAATTAGAATGTTCTAATTAGTATACTGCCATTATCACAGTTAATAAGGTCATTACTAAACAACTTCTTGGTCAATATTTGTTGCCCTGTTTACAATTTTCATTCCAGCAGAAATCTTTTAGTTGCCGTTTTTACCTGTGCGGGCGTGTCTGTTTCATTGATCGGTTGCCCATCAAACCGGAATCTGATTTGCCTCATTGACAAACCCTACACAAAGAATAAAAGGAAAAACAATAATATCGTCTAAACAAAACAGCAGTCCACTTGTGTAGTAGATTAAAAATGTAGTGGGGGAATTAAGTGTTAAATATATGCAGCAGTGCCCCTACTGGTAGAATCTAGAAGACGCTAGAACAAGTACATCAAAACCAGGAGCAGTGATTTAAGAGGAAAGATTTCAGCAACCAGAAAACATTGGACAGAACACTTGGGGTGACAAGTTTCAGAAGGTAGCATCTAACAACTTTTCCAAATGAACAGGACTCCTCCAATGATCAGTACCAGAAAAGCAGCTATTTCTGCAATACTGAAACTACTTACCTATTGATACGTGAGTAATAATGCAGACCCCAAAAGCATTCTTAAACAAGAGGTTTTGAGACTGTATATTAAATTACCTTTCCTATCCCCTACTTAAATGGACTGGACTTTTTAAAATGTTATCTTGGATGTAACAAGTAGGTTTCATTTTGGTCAAGAGTATTTTATTAGCTAGCCTGGGTTACAAATAGCAGAAGGTAAGGTTTGTGTTCCAAATAGGGTACTTGCATTAAGTATCTAAGAAGCTGTGGAACCACACCTTTTGTTATGCATGCTGAAGAATATACCTAATTTTTATCCTCTGGTATTTTTCCTGTGTGATTTATGGCAAGCCACTGCCACAATGTGAAGATGAGATGACAATCTTACCACATGCAAACTTTCCTACTTCAGTAAAGAATATATTAGCCCTTGCTCCCACCTATTCCAATCATGGAAAAATAAAACTACAACTAATCCCAGCACGGGCAAGACAACAGACCCAGCAAAAATTACATTCATCCTACCCTTCATAGCATTTCACTCTAACTTTGCAGCACATCTGGCACCCAACCATCACCAGCTAACCAAAAGTGATGCTTAATGTGTAAGACTGGGTTGGAGGGCGCTATGCTTCTGAGGCACTTGGAGCATCTTCAAAGCACAGAACAATGTACACTGGACACAGTCCTCCTTACAAAGCTTGCATTTGCACCCCGTGGTCACCAGTGTACTCTCTTCCAACCAAGGATTATGCCCCAAAACACAGTCTGGTATCAAGGATAGATACTAGGAAGGAGATTCTTTTTCTTGCAGTACATGGTATAGCCACAAAAAAACCAAAACAGTCACAAGGAACTGAAAGTTACACATTCAGCCCTCTCAGGGTGGAGTCTATCCAGAGGCCTTCATTACAAAGGTGACAGCTACTGCTGAGAACTTGCAAACAATGTAATATTTTAACTTTGGTAAATCTAAATGAGATATCCTGGTCAAGGTAAGAATATCATGGACAACAGAGCTAACTCTGCAGACCCTCTAAAGGTCACAAGGATACACAAATCCTATCTTGTGGGAACACTGCTGTCTTAAACAGCCCAGTATGGAACCATGTACCTGGTCAAACCAATTAATTTCCAAAGGGAGCCTTCAACTCATCCACATACATATGCAAGTAATCCATTTACAACATTCCTTTGAATAATCCTCAACTCTATAGATTTTTATGGTTAGTTCAAATCCAGAAATGAAGAAAACGCCTATCACGAACTGCTCAGTGTCACAGAATATGAAGCCGCACAGTGTAATTTCACACCTCCCACCATAATATTGCTAACACGGTTCTGAAAAAAAGTTGTTTCAGAAAAAGACATTTTAAGCAGTCAAATGCTCTTTGCTGCAGTTATCTGCCACTTAACTTTTTTTTCAGTTACAGGTGAAGGTTTCTGAGAATCTATAGAAGGCAAAACTGCTTGCATATATATCTTAACTGACAAGATGATATATACCTAACTGTCTTAAAACCAAACGTTTTCAATTTCCAACACAGCTCACTGTCAATATCTTAATTTGTTATCACAAAATAATTAGAATCCAGAAGCAAATACCAGAGGACTTAAGGTTACTGTTATCAGCATTTAACATTCAGCCATGCTTCCTGCCGTAGGCTTACAACCACACACAACAGTGTAAACAGTATCATCTGACAGGAGAAACTTGGGTAGAAGGCTATATAAAGATAACACATTTTTGGTTTTGCCAATTTCCTGTCTTTGCTCCTTAGGAAAGTGAAAGATTGTATAAGTGGCAACCCAGATGTTAATTACAAAGCTTCCCATGTGTATCACAGTATTAAGATGCTTTACTATTCTTTCAATGACATGAAGGTGCTTCAAAACATTTTTTGAGCATTATATAGCCACCTCACCTGTCGTTCGCAGTAGGCTTTCATTAGTTTGCTAAGTGGTGTATGCCTTTTAATCTTAAACTGCACCACAGATCCATCTTGCCCTGCAACCTTCAGATTAATGTGGTCATTATTTTCTGTTTTCACACCTTCCTGTAAGAGAGGAAATATGATTTTAAAGACAAGTTATTCCACCTAAGAAATACTTTCACATTCAGGTTGGGTACCACATTTATCAATCCTGAAGAAACAGAAACTACAGCTCAACCCCCAAAATATCATTCAATACTCACATAAATGAAGTTTTAGTGGGTTACTATCAAGTAACAATGCACCAAGACAACAAAATTAAGCTATGGCAGTAGCCTCCATGTTTGAAATAAAAATACTAGATTTAATGTTCCTACCATATAATATTTACAAGTAATGATAGGTGATTATCTTCATTTAATTACCCAGTGCAACTGACTAGATGATGAACATTTAAAAGAAAGTCATCCTCACTTTTCACAGAAGAAAAATGGTTTTAAAAGGCTAAGGCAGTAAAATGCAGCTGTGATCTGCACAAGAGTTGATTTTATCCTTGTATAGAAAGCTACATCTATTTTGGGAGCTTTAGCTTCAAACATGCTAATTACTACCACAACTCCTCCTCTGAGCCAGGCCAAGCATTAAGCTATTGTTCTAGTGTATATACAACCCTGAAACACTTATTCTCAAATGGGCAATGAAGAGAATGAAGAGAAACAGCAGCACTCCATTTGTATGTAAAAAAAGAAAACATATTTATTTTACACATCCCCCTATCTCTCAAAATAATTTGCAAGCATAAAACTAGGATGCTTTTTTTTAGTAGCCTCTCTATGCCAATAAAGGGGATTTGAGATAACTTCTTATGTACCGTAGTATTTGTTTTTTTAAATGCTCTGGATTTTATTTTGTTTTTAAGTGGTCTGTTCTAACCAACTCATAAGTGACCGGAAGCCCTTAAGGGCTCTTTTCTTGTCAACAAACTTAGCGGATAATTTAAAACAACCATACTAAATCAGCAAGAGTCCAGTAGCACCTTAAAGACTAACAAAAATATTTTCTGGCAGGGTATGAGCTTTCGTGAGCCACAGCTCATACCCTGCCAGAAAATATTTTTGTTAGTCTTTAAGGTGCTACTGGACTCTTGCCCTTTTCTACTACTGCAAACAGACTAACACGGCTACCCACTGTGAATCATACTAAATCAGTGGACTTTCCAACAAACATAATTTGCAAAACTGTGAGTCAATAAATTTACCCCCTCCTCCAAATACAGAGATACTGATAGGAAAAATATATGGCGCCCTAGGTCAAAAGACAGTATTTTCACACCAGTTATTACAAGCAACCACTCACAATGCCTCACGGAAGGCTTTACACCTCCACAAAAATCCTATGACCATTCCTACTAAATTCATGGTTTGGAAAACTCTTCCGTGCGCCTGCTTCAAAGGACTCTCTCTCCCCGCCCTGACCAGTACAGAATCCACGCAGCCACCACGCTACAAAGCTCTCCGGAAAACACACAGTGGGTAGCCGTGCTAGTCTGTCTGCAGTAGTAGAAAAGGGCAAGAGTCCAGGAGCACCTTAAAGACTGACACGAATATTTTCTGGCAGGGTATGAGCTTTCGTGAGCCACAGCTCACTTTCTTCAGAAAAGAGCAAGAGTCCAGTAGCACCTTAAAGACTGACACGAATATTTTCTGGCAGGGTGTACGAGCTTTCGTGAGCCACAGCTCACTTCTTCAGCTACAGCTAGAATGTGAATCCATCTGTCTTTAAGTAGAGGAGAGTGAATTCAGACCAG
Source organism: Euleptes europaea (assembly GCF_029931775.1). NCBI lineage: Eukaryota > Metazoa > Chordata > Lepidosauria > Squamata > Sphaerodactylidae > Euleptes > Euleptes europaea. The sequence goes on along the minus strand of NC_079312.1, from coordinate 128,453,047 downwards.
CAGTAGTGTGTAAATGTTAAGAGTATGTAAATGTGAATAGCAGGCCACGATCTTTCAGCTACCACGCACCCAAGCGCACACAAAGCAAAGCAAGCCCCATAGACCTTCAGCCCCTCTTAAAACCCAGCAGCCTGAAGCCCACGGCCCTTCCCCACACACAGGATCCTACGGAGGCCTGGAGGGAGAGAGAGAGGGAGGGAGGGAGGGGGGGGAAGCTCTTTGGAGCGGCCAAGAATTTGGCGCCTCCGAAAGCCGCATTTAAAACGAGGCGCGGAAGGCAGGAAAGGGGGCCGCCCGCCCGCAGCAAGATGACCCCGGCTGGGGTGGGGGCCGGGCACTACTAGGGGCATCCGCGTCTGGGGAGAGAGGGGAGCAATACAAAAAAAGAAAAGAAAAAAGGCCCGTTTCTCATCTCTGTCGCTAGCAAGGCTGCGAGCAGCGCACGGGGAGTGGGTTTCCCCTCCCCCCCCTCCTTCAGCCTGCAGGTAGGGCCAAAAAGGCGACCCCTGAATCCGCGGGAGGAAGGGAGGTTCTCTTTTACAAGGGAAAAACGAGCCCTCTCCAGCCGCCAGGGATCCCGCTGCCCTCCCGCCCTCGAGAAGAAGCCAGACGGGAGGCCGGGGGTGGGTGGGTGGGGGAGGGGAGGAAAATGGCGCGCAAGAACCGGCGCGGTGGAGCCAGCGCTGCGCTCCCTGCTGCCCCCCCACCTCCCTCCCTTCCTCCCTCCCTGCCGGCCCGCGGCCTTCCCCCGCTCACCTTGGGCTTCTCATCGGCCATGGCGAGTCCGCGGGTTCGGTCCGCTCCAGACGCCTCGCAGCGAGCGCGGGGGGGGAAACAGAAAGATGAAAAGGCGATCGCGGCGGCCGAGGCAGAGAGGCTGGGGGAGGGGGCGAGTGAGCGCGCACGCACTGCCGCGGGGCCGCGCCTCGGCCGCCGTGCGCGCGCACGCGGCGCCTTCCCCTCCCCCCGCCGCCGCCGCCTCATTGGGCCGCGGGCCGCGAGAACGCGCGGCGCCGTTACATAACGCGAGGGAGGATGGCGGGAGGGAGGGCGCTGGGGTGTGCGTGCGCGCGCCCGGGGAGCCGTCCGCGCCCCTGCCCTACGTGCGCGCTCCCCGTTGGGCGCAGCGAGCTCTGCTCGTGAAGAGGGTATTGTCTTTTCAAAATGGCCGCCGGGTCTGTAGGCCTGCTGAAGTGGTCATTTAGCAAATTGGCCCGGGCAAGCGGTTTAATTTAGTGTTGGTATCTACTTTCCTTTGGCTCATATACAGCATCTCTCCCTTCTTTTTCATTGCGTAAATTAATTATGGATCCACATTCACATAAAGATGGATTCACAGTCTAGCTGTATCTGAAGAAGTGAGCTGTGGCTCACGAAAGCTCCTACACCCTGCCAGAAAATATTTTTTGTTAGTCTTTAAGGTGCTACTGGACTCTCGCTCTTTCCTACTAAATTAATTTAGTTTGTGCACAAACCCTAGTTATTGCCCCTTTCTGCTTTCGTGGGCAAGCATTCTCCTCTTGTGTCCATGTTATCTAGCTCGCCCCCTTTCCCCCCAGATAATAATTATGGTCATGTATTAGTACTACTAAGATTTTCTCCTTGAACCAGCTAGTTTGTAATTCACTAAAGTAGGGATGCCAGCCTGCAGATGGGACCTGAAGATTCCCCCGGAAGTACAGCTCGTTGTAGGGATGCCAGCCTTCAGGTGGGACCTCGAAATCCCTGGAATTACGGCTCCTTTCCAAAGTACAGAAATCAGTTCCCCTGGAGAACATGGATACTTTGGAAGGTGGACTTTATGGCATTGCACCGCACTGTGGTCCTTGTCCTCCCACTGTGGTCCCTCCATCTGCAAATCTCCAGGAGTTTCCCAACCTGGATCTGGCAACCTACCCACCCCCCATCCCCTGCTGGTAGTTAGGAGGGACCTGGCCACCCTAGCTCACCTCCAGACTACAAAGATCATTTCCCCTGGAGAAAAATGATGTTTTGGAGGGTTGGCTCTGTTGAGGTCCCTGTCCTCCCCAGGTTCCATCCCCAAATTTCCAGGAGTTTCCCAACCTGGATCTGGCAATCCTATGCTAAACTCAGTGGCATTTCCTCATAAAACAAGAAAAACTCTCTTCTCTCTATTACTTCTAAACTGCCCTTTACTTTCCCTTCTGTATGCTGTAGTTGAAACTGCATAGCCAAGGCAGAATGGTTGTGTTGAAGGGATCACCACCTGATGGTGGTCAGAGACAAAAATTAAAAAGGCACGTGGAAACTAAGGCATTCCTTGTGAATTAGTGACCTCTGCCAATAAAGGGTCAGATAAGAAAACGATAACGAATATGAATGTAAATAATCAGAATTTATTGTTTCAAATCTAGTCCTGTTAATATAAAACATTGATTAAACAAGCCCAGAATATCCTCTTACCCTTTAACAGAATGAGAAAGAAAAATCCATATATAATTTCTGAACTTTTCTTCAGCACTGTTTATTGTATACATTTCTCATTTTACTGCATTGTTTTCTAATTTGCAATCCAATTTTATGACAATGTTTATTATAGGTTTTCTGCTATTCCTATTGCATTACTAAATTTTGTAATCTGCCTCGAATCTCAGCAAGAAAGGCAGACTATAAAGTGAATAAATAAATAAAATTATAGCACATGAGACGGTCATTATAGTTATACCTATCTGTTAGTTACATAATACAAAAATACTTGTTCTCCTCATCAAATTTTTGGAGCTGGGCATTCCAACTTTGCCAGCATTCATTGATTATTTTAAGGCTCACCTTGGGTGTTTGAAAAGCTAAAATGTATGCTGTGATAAAGCACAGTGCTTATGTTCTAAGAGAAATTTGCATATTCTCCAACATATGGTTATGTGTGCCTCACTTCTCCAAGCAATGAGGCGTTCCAGGGACATTTCTTACCTCAGTTTGGAGAAGGCAGTGCAGGTGGAGGCATACAAGCACTCCTACAGGGCAGCAGATCCACTACACCACATCAGATCCTCAGAGAGATCCTGCACCCCCCAAAGTGCTTCCTCCAGTGAGAGCAGTGGTTCTCCACTTCTCTTTCTTTGCCCTTTCCAGCATCAAAAGTAGATTGGGAATTTTTCACGTAAAGCTGTCTTCTTGGGGTGGGGGCAGGGGGGGCGATAAGCACTTGAGCCAGTGTTGCATAGGAATTAGAGTGTCAGATTAAGAACTGGGAGACCCAAGTTCATATCTCCACTTGGCCATGAAGCATTTTAAATTTTTTAATGATTTATTCTTTCGATCTATAGCCCACCCCCTGCCCCAGCGGGGCACAGGGCAGTTAACAACAAATATAAAGGACAGCAGTTTAAAACATTCCATCCTTAAATTATGTAAATTTAGATTTACCCAATAAATCATCTAATAACCTTAAATCTTCCAATGGCGCAGATGCTACCACATTTTAAAAACTATCTCTCCCGGTATTAGATAGTAAAAATGGGAGAGCATTTGGTGGTAGAAGCCAGCCATAATAAAACTGGGGGGTGGGGGAAGACCCCAGATGGAAACCAGTAAGCTGGTGGCATGGGAAACATGATGTACACAGCCCAACAAGGCACATTTATATTCCCTTTGTCACTTAAAACAGATGGAGACACAGAGATCTGAGGGCAAGCCACAACAACATATAGAAAGAAAACAGCTTTGTCATGAATGTGAAACAAAACCGAAGGGGGTAACTGCTTCTATGATTTGATATGAACCAGCTCCAACCTGGATGGCCCAGGCTAGCCCAATCTCATCAGATCTCAGAAGCAAAGCAGGGTTGGCCCTGGTTAGTATTTGGATAGGAGACCATCAAGGAATTGCAGCGTCACTATGCAAAGGAAGGTAATGGCAAACCATTTCTGTTCGTCTCTTGTCTTGAAAACCCTGCGGTGTCACTGTAAATCAGCTGCAACTTGACAGCAGTTTCCACAGGCACAATTTTGCCCTGATGCGGATGTGTGTGTGTGTGTGTGTGTGTGTGTAAAGTGCCATCAAGTCACAGCCGACTTTTGGCGACCCCTTTTTGGGGTTTTCATGGCAAGAGACTAAGAGGTGGCTTGCCAGTGCCTTCCTCTGCACAGCAACCCTGGTATTCCTTGGTGGTCTCCCATCCAAATACTAACCAGGGCTGACCCTGCTTAGCTTCTGAGATCTGACGAGATCAGGCTAGCCTGGGCCATCCAGGTCAGGGCCCTGATGCGGATAGCCTTGGCTATCCCAATGTCATCAGATAATGTCTGTGAAGTAGGGTTAGCCCTGGTTAGTATTTGGGTGGGAGACCACCAAGGAACACCATGGGCGCTACTCAGAAGCAGGCAAAGGCAAAGCACCTCTGAATGTCTCTTGCCTCGAAAACCCTATGGGGTCACCATAAGTTGGTTGCGATTTGATGGCCAAAAAAAAAAAAAAACCTCCTCCCTGTGTCCCACCTTTGGGGATATCTTTGCAGGTCATTTTCAGTGTTCAAAGGAATCCTGTGGTTCCTCATAAACTTATTGAGTGTTCCTTGATAAGAACAGTAATGGCATACAAGCTTTCCTGAAAAGCAGCTTGCCTACTACATCTTCCCTTGTATTGTGCAATCACAAGAGAATATCAGATGTTCTTTAGTTGCACTCTCAGTTTACTTGCAGCAGTGGTGAGGCCCAGGAGGAATTTTCAGTATCCTACATTGACTGGTGGCTTTTCCGCATGTTTTTTTTTTGTTGTTGGTTCTGGCTCCATATATGCTTTGGTTTATCCTCTGATTTCTGCACACTTTTCATGCTTTTAGTTTTTGCTTGGGGGGAGTTGTCCCCCTCCATTTCCCCCCATTTCTTTTGAGACCACTTTTACCCCAACTTTTTTTCTGGAAGCTGATTGTGAGTAGCCTTTTTCCTCATGTGTCATGTTTCTGTCAGTTTTCTTTGTCCCGCTCACTCCCACCCATCTCCAGCACACTTTTTAATTATTGGACTGTTGTCATCTTCAAACTATAAATAACATGAATAATAAATAGTAAAATATCGCTAAATCAATATAAGCTTGCACAAAAAACAACAAAGGGTGTGTGTGCCACCAATGATGACAGCAGCCTCCTTTGAAAATCTTGATTATTTGAGGCACGTGCAGAAGAAAATTGTGAATCTTCAAGCCATCCAACACTTCCCTACCGTGACACTTGGAGGTGAGGCCTTGGGAGCTTCCTCGGCCTCAGACCAGTCTGAGGGAGAGTTTGAACTGTCCTCTCCCTCAGTGGAGGCCAGGGTGCTGGCAACCTGTGGCTCTCTCCTCCTTGGTCTTGGCTCCTTCTGGCCTTATATCTTGGCCAGGCCATCAAGGCTCCGCTCAGTGCCTGCCCCATTTCCATCTACCCCGAGTCTATAAAGGGGCCTGTGCTGGGAGGCTTCCCTCAGCTCCCCGGGGTTCCTCTCTGCATTGGTTGTTGGCTGCTGGGCTCTGCGCTGCCCTGCCCTCGCCCTTCTGACCATTAGCTGTTTGGTGGTGGGCGGGCAGTTGCTCCTGGCGGGCTGGCAAGTATCCTTCTGTTGGCCGACCTTCTTCTCCAATCTCTCATCGTGTCTGAGGCAGAAGCATGGTCTGGGTCGGGACTAGCAGCGGTAGGGTTGCCTATAACGATAGGAGAGCTCTGCTGCTGGAGTGCACCTGTGGTGGCAGCGGGGTCCCTTGGACAGTCCGGGTGTTTTGTTGGGGCCCGAGGTAAGTTGGGTGCTGGAAGGAGACCTGAGACAGCGGAGTTGTTTCCCATCTCGGGACACACACACACACACACACACACACCCCTTAGTGATGTCTGCTCTGCATCTTCCGTGTGTTCAAAGATCCGGGACATGTAATCGGCAGTGAAATGTTGGACCCCCAGCTGATGTTGCACTGTGAAATTGAAGGGTAGCAGTGACACGTACCTCTGCAAGACCCAAGGATTATGGTCCTTCATTCTATGCAACCACTGGAGTGGGAGTGGGGCGTGATTGGTCACGAGAACGAAGGGATTGTTCACCAGATAATACTGAAGAGAGCCTATAGCCCATTTCACCGCTAAGGCTTCTTTTTGTACTGTAGCATAGTTACATTCTGGAGGATGTAAATTCCAGCTCAAGAACATGATTGGGTGCTCTTGCCCCTCTATGTCCTGGGTCAACACAGCCCCTAGCCCTGAGGCCGATGTGTCCATGTGAACCAAAAAGAGTTCAGGGAAGTCTGGGTTCTAAAGACCGGGCCTTGAGAAAGTACCCCTTGAAGATCTAACAATGCCTGGACCTGTGCTTCCGTCCATTGAGTCTGGTTTGGCTGGGTCTTCCATAAACAGTCAGAGGGTAGGTTCAACTTGCAAAATGGGGAATGAATTTACTATAGTATCCCCCAGCCTGAGAAACTGTCAGAGCTGTTTCTTGGTGTGGGGTGAAGGAGCACCTTCGAGGGTTGTGACCTTTTCCGGTAGGGGTCGCAGTTGCCCGTGGCTCACGATGTATCCTAATTATCGAAGCTCTCGGAAACTCAGGTGGCTTTTGGCAGGATTAGCCTTCAGCCCCCTGCGTCCAGTGCCTTAAGGACATTCTTTAAATGTTGTAAGTGGGTCTCCCAATCGAGACTAAAGATGACAATGTCATCTATGTAGGCCAAACTGTAACCATAACACTGGGCCAGTACCTGATCTTCCAACCGCTGGAATGTGGCGGCAGCCCCATGCAGTGCAAAGGGCATGACCCGAAATTGGTACAGACCAGTAGGGGTGGCAAATACAGTCTTTTCTTTATCTTCGGGAGAGCCAGCGTGGTGTAGTGGTTAAGAGCAGTGGACTCTAATCTGAAGAACCGAGTTTGATTCCCCACATCTCCACATGAGTGATGGATGCTAATCTGGTGAACCGGGTTGGTTTCCATACTCCTTCACATGAAGCCAGCTGGTGACTTGGGCTAGTCACAGCTCTCCTAGAGCACTCTCAGCTTCACCTACCTCACAGGGTGTCTATTGTGGGGAGGGGAAAGGAAGGCAATTGTAAGCAGGTTTGAGGCTCCTTAAAGGTAGAGAAAATCAGGGTATAAAAACCAACTCTACAAATGAGAGCCAGTGTGATGTAGTGGTTAAGAGTAGTTGTTTGGAGCTTGTGGGTTTCCCTTACAGCACATAAAATGGGGTCTAGGTACATATACCATTGACTGGATCAGGCCCCTGCCAATATCCTAAGCATGTTTTTTAAGGTGTGGTTGAACAGCTCTACCAACCCATTGGTTTGGGGTGTGAGCAACCAACGACTACCTGTCGAATCCCTAGCGTTTGACATAACTGTCAGGTAACGATGACCATGAAGGATGTACCCTGGTCTGTTAGAGCCTCACTCGGCAAGCGCACATGGGAGGAAAAAAAACGCCCAACAGACCCCCGGTGTGTGCATGGTCCTAAGGGGAAGCACCTCTGGATAATGGGTAGCATTGTCGAGTATGACTAGTATATACTGAACCCTCCGCGGTGTTCTGGGTAAAAGCCCCACAAAATCCATTGCAATGCTCTTGAATGGTAATTGGCAAGGGACTCAAGGGTGCTTTTGCCAGGGCCCTGTCGTCCCATCCCCCCCACTGACACTGAGGGCACGAACGGCAAAACTGCTTCACATCCTGTGACACTGCTGCCCAGAAAAACCTAACTAGGATACGGGCTAACGAGTTCTTTACCCACTAATGCCCTGCCCAAGGATGATCATGGCTGAACTCCAAAATTTGGGCTCTATAAGCGTGTGGGATCAACAGTTGCCTGACCTCTTTCTCCTTCTCCAAGGCTACCTGATACCATCTTCCCTGTTCCTGAACTATGAAGGGCCACTGGGTAGCCCTCCTCCCAACTTGTACCTGCCCATCTCTCACTGCTACCATTTCTCTCATGGCTCTTAATGAGGGGTCTTGCTCTTGTGACAGTTGGAAGGCAGTGTCTCTTCCCCAGTCTCCGATGAAAAACCTGGGGTTTGCAGTGGGTCCTCGGGAGGGGCCTGGTTGCTTGTCATCACTGGGTTCGATGAGAAGCATTGGATTCCCTTTTGGCCTCCCCGGAGTCTGGCTGATTTCCGCTAGCATTGCCCAAAAACGGGCATCACGGCCAATTAGGACTGAGTAGGGCAAGGTGTGGACCCTTGCAACATCCAAATTATAAAGCTGTCCGCCCCATTCCGCTGAAACCCGTAACACCAGATACTTCACTTGGCAGTGAAAGCATGCTACTGTGGCGGTCCAGACAACTGGCAGCCTTGGGGGCAAGAGATGGGTAAATGCCATGGATATTGAGGACACGCTACCATCCAAGGCCGAGACCTGGAGTTAGATGGTTAAGACCAAAGGGCTGGGCCGGTCCCCTGGGGGTCTGACCTGCATTACCTCCTCTCACCCTAGGTCACACTCCATGAATGGGCATTTATAACGGAAGTGCCTCCACTGCCCACAGGTGCAACAGGGGCCCACTGCTAGGTCTTCCTTGCTGGGGCCCGGGTCCTTCACACCTGCCTTAGAACTCTCTCCCGTAGGAGGCGGTCCCCCCCGAGGGCCTTCCAGTGGTATCCAATGTGGCCGAGGGCCTCCTAACAGCGGCACCTGGGGCAGTGGCCTGGCTCAGCCTCCTCGATTGGGTCCATCCCCGAAGCAAGGTTGAATATCCCCCCAAGGACCCTCCTTTGGGGGTTCCCGTGCCTCGATCGTGACTACATTTTCCAACAGGGTCATGGCATCTCCAAAGAGCTGAGGTTTTTTGCAAAGAATCCAGGCTCGAGGCTTGTGAGGAACCACTTGCACTAGTTGCACCAGGACTATGCAGTCGACAATGGCTTTATTCTCTGGGACTTTCGGTTGTAGCCATTGGTAAGCCACATCCCTTAGTGCTGTCACAAAGGCCCGCGGAGGGTCTTCCTTATGGCAGGTCATTGGTCTGAATTTCTGTAAACAAGTCTCATCACAAATGGTATATCTTTCCAAAATAGCGGTTTTGTGTTGGTCATAACTAGCGCTCTCTTCCTTTGGAAGGACTTTGAGAGTGGCCTGGGCTGGACCGGTTGCTGGGTGCTGGTAGTTAAGACCTTCAGCAACCCGTGGCTCTCCTCCCTAGCCTTGGCTCCTTCTGGCCTTATATCTTGGCCAGGCCAGCAAGGCTCTGCCCAGTGCCCGCCATGTCTTCGCCTACCCCAATTCTATAAAGGGTCCTGTGCTGGGAGGCTTCCCTCAGCTCCCCGGGGTTCCCCTCTGCATTGGTTGTCAGCTGCTGGGCTCTGCGCCGCCCTGCCCACTGCCAAACAGCCGAGAGTCGGAAGGGTGGGGCAGTTGCTCCCGGCGAGCCAGCTAGCGTCCTTCTGTTAGCTGACCTCCTCCTGCAATCTCTTGTGACGTCGAAAGCAGGAGCGTGGTCCAGGTCGGGCCTAGCAGTGGCAGGGTTACCTATAACAACAGGAGAGCTTGGCTGCTGGAGAGCACCTGCAGTGGCGGCGGGTCCCACAGCCAGTCCAGGGTAAGTTGGGTGCTGTGGAGGAGACCTGAGATGATGGGATTATTTCCCATCTCGGGACAAAAATAAACTGACTCCACATTATGGAAATGCAGTGGGAGGGCAGATGTGAGGAAGAACCATGCCCAAACCGATTCCAGTGTTTGCAGATCGACTGCCAAGAAAATCATGAGTAAGTTGAGTGTGCGAAAAAGCCCTGTGTGCCTAAAACATGCAATAGATTGTTCTGCAACAAGAGGATCAATGGCAGTTAAAAGAGGAGTTCCTTAGAAGATCAAAAGCGGGTTCCCTGAATCTTTGCAAAAAAGTTTATAAACTAAATTTATTCTGCTCACAGCACCTGCGAGTTGAGTATTGCAAATGCAGAAGCCAGCATGGTGTGATTAGAGTGTTTGACTAGGATGTAGAAATGTGTTCATTTCCTCCTAATCACTGAAACTGAGGTGATACTGCACCATCATGTCCAAGCCATTGATCAATATTTTTAATCACCTCTGTCTACCCAAAATCAGCTGCAAGTCTAAGTAAAGTGGTGGCATTTTATAAGTTCCTCATTATATAATTAACATACAAAAATATAACATCAGGCTACCACAAATAAACACATTCTTCAACATACCTCGAATGTGGGGACCATATCACTCTATTACCATCTGAACCTAGCAACCATATCACTCCTGTTTTGTTCCATCTACACTGGTTCCCAATTTGCTTCTGGACTCAATTCAGGGTGTTGGTATTGTTCTTTAAAGGCCTATATGTCTTGGGGCTAGAGTAAAGGACTGCCTACTCCCATATGAAACTATCCCATCACCTTTGGAGGCCCTGCATTGGGTGCCCCTGCCATCTGAGGCCAGATGGGTGGCAATCTGGGAAATGGTCTAAGTCACAGTGCCAGAACTTTGGAACTCCCTCCCCAGGGAAATATGTCTGTCTCCCAGTGGGGGAGAATGTTTTGTTTGGTGTTCCTTCACTAATTCTTATTAGCTGTGTCTATGTTTATAAGAGTTTATATATGTTACTTGTTTTAAATATTTTATATATATATTTGTATTTAAACTCTGTTATAATATTTGAGATGTTCACCATACTGAGGACCCTGAGTTGGCACTAGCCATTCTATGAGTAATTAGGTACTTTCACATACCAAGACTTAAAGACACAGATATAGGACAAGTCTGTCTTAAAGTTGTTGTTTTTACTGTAATCCTAAAAACACTTTGCACTGATTTGGATAGTGCACACTAGCCCAATCTCATCAGATCTCAGAAGCTAAGCAGGGTCAGCCCTGGTCACTATTTGGATGGGAGACTGCCAAGAAATACCAGGGTCACAACATAGCGGCAGGCAATGGCAAACCACCTATAAGCATCTCTTGCCTGAAACCCCTACGGCAGATTGTTACAAGGACCAGATATGACATAAATGTCACTTGGCCGGGCCAGGCCATGCCTCACCAGCCCAGATTGGGGGGTGGGGGTGGCTGGCTTGCAGGCCGGATAAGAGCTCTCAGGGGGCTGTATAAGGCCCTCAGATCTTATGTTTGACACCTCTGCTCAATGGGGTTGCAAAAAAAGATGGCAAAAAAAGAACACTTTGGTGGGATAAAATGGGGTTTACTTTTGAGTGAGCATGTTTAGGGTGGCTTGCAATGTGAGGATACTATTTTATATGCTTAGTGTAGTGTAAGTGACCAAATGAAGGTGGAGTCCAATGGAATTTACCTCCAAGTAAGTGTGCATAAGATTCCTGCATTCATTTTTTTTACATTAAAATTATTATTACTGCTTCTAATATCTTTACAATCCTAATGAAAATTACACCTTTCTCAGGTCATTGACTGTGTTTAGGATTATTGACTGAAAAGTGTCTTATTTATATATGACCCAACCACATATAGAAAACATGTGAGATTTGTGTCTGAGCAAAGATTTTTAATTTAGGATTTTCAGGTCCAAAGCCTCTCTGCCACACCAGATTACTGATGATGCACCTCTGATGAGCGATTTCAGTGAGCCTCTATATAGTTATGTTTATATTAGCAAAAGATAAAGATTAAATTCTTCCAGATCAAATCTGTTTTATATCCATCACCATCTTTGTTTTAAAAAATCCACTAGCTGTTTCCCATCCTTTCTTACATCCCTACCCCCTAGTCTCCAGACCATGTCACTCTTATCACACATTTCTGGCTCCTGGAGGATCTGGGGCAGAGCCCAACATTTATTTTGCTGTCAAGTCACAGCTAAGTTTTGACGACCCTAGTGGGGTTTTCAAGACAAATAGTCTAACATAAATGGTTGCTATTGCCTGTCTCCCTGCCATGCCCCTGGCATTCCTTGGAGGTCTCCCATCCAAAAACCAGCCAGGGGTCAGGGCTGAGAGTGTGTGACTGGCCCAAGGTCACCCAGCAAGTGACCTATGGCGCGAGTGGGGATTTGAACCTGGTTTCCCCAGGTCCTAGTCCTGTAATGCCCCGATATAAGGGCTGGTTTAGAACACTCTGTATTCATACGCACACACATGGAAGCTTTGGGAAGTTTGCATCCAGGAGCCATGAACCAACAAATCATGCTCTCTGTGCCTGGTACGGCCTTTCACCAGTAGAGAGCTCTGAATTACCTTCATCCTTAGGAATGTGTTTTCTAGTTACTAAGATCACAAGACCTTGAACTTGCTTAGAGACAGCCTTCGGCCAATGTTTATAGGTTATGCTACTTCACTCTAAAGTAGACACTGAATGTGCATTGGTGCTTTTGTGTATCAATCTGCTTGTCAGCAGCCATGGGCCTGCCCCATGCGAATGCATAAATGATACTGACTTTCCTTTGTTTCTCGGGCGAGTAACTCTGCATCTTATTTGTGGGTTCTTTCACCCCCAGGGTCTCTGTTTAGCTAAATAAGGAACTGTTCCTTTAACCTCCTCCTCGTTGTCTTCATTGGACTCTATAAGACTACAAGGCATTTCAGTCCGACACTTTAACCACTACACTATGCTGGCTCTATTCACCAAACAAATATAGATGAGGGGGGGGGGGACGACAACTACCTTCTTTTTCTGACCATCTACCTAAAAAGCTACAAAACAAAACAAAAACCTCACGAGGCGACCCGCAATCTTTGCAAGCAGCATCCTCTCCGGCTGGTTCCGCCCACCATCCCACTGCTGGGCGGGGAAAAGAAACCGCCCCGCCGCCCACGCGCTCTCCCGCCCTGTCAAGCGAGTCCATTTCACAGGGGGCCTCCCTTAGACTGCGTCGAGGTGCCCCACGGAGTGCCTGTCTCCACGGCACCTCCCGAACGCGAGCCCTTCCCCACGCTACTCACTTCCGTTCGCCGCCTTTGACAGACGTTGAACCAGAGGCAAGCAGCGCTGCTCGGATTGGATACGTCTGAAGAAAAGGGTTTCGAAACGGTGCAGGCAGTGCGGAAAGACAGCCCCCCCCCAAGACGGGAGCAGAGCCTGTCTCTCCGTAAGGGCGGAGGGTCCTTCTCGGAGTGCGCGCGAGGCTGTGCGGGAGGCTCGGCGATTGGCTGGGGAGGTTCAGGCTCGGCGAGGCGGAAGGAGGGAGCCGCGGGAGTTCTGCTCGGGCTGAGCAGCATGGAGGAGCTGGACGTGGAACCGCCGCTCACTGTATGTCGCTCTTCTCTGGGCCAGACATTGGCGGCGTTGAGGGGAGTGGCGGCTAGCAGAGAGCCGTGGAGACGAAATACACGGGGAGGGCTGGGAGCGGGGAGCTGGGCCCAAGGGCAGGGCTGCAAGGTTGAAAAGGTTCGTTTGTGTTATGCCACGCGACCGCACGCGGGCAAGGAAATGCGGCACGATGCTGGACTGGGCAGGGCGACCTCTTGCTTCCGCACAGCGCCTTTAACGGAGGCGGCGTTAGTTAAATTGTGGGACTCCCTGCCCAAGGGTATGGGGATGGCTGCCAACTTGGAAGGCTTTAAGAGGGGAGTGGGCATGGTCACGGAGAAAGGGGCTATTCATGGCTACTAGTCAGAATGGAGCCCTGACCTGGATGGCCCAGGCTAGCCTGATCTCGTCAGATCTCAGAAGCTAAGCTGAGTCAGCCCTGGTTAGTATTTGGATGGGAGACCACCAAGGAATGCCAGGGTTGCTGTGCAGAGGAAGGCACTGGCAAACCACCTCTGTTAGTCTCTTGCCGTGAAAACCCCAAAACAGGTTCGCCATAGGTTGGCTGCTACTTGAAGGCACTTTACACACACACAGTCAGAATGGATACTAGTCACCTGTTCTCTCCAGTATCAGAGGAGCATGCCTATTGTATTAGGTGCTGTGGAACACAGGCAGGATGGTGCTGCTGCGGTTGTCTTGTGGGCTTCCTAGAGGCACCTGGTTGGCCACTGTGTGAACAGGCTGCTGGACTTGATGGACCGTGGTCTGATCCAGCAGGGCCTTTCTTATGTTCTTATGGTAGTGAAAGATGTGAGATTTTGAGTTAGGCAGAACTGTGCCTCAGAGTGGATATAGGAAGCAAAAGCAAAACAACTGTTTCTGGAAGTAGAAATGGATGATAAGTCTTGTTTCAAGATAATATAAGTCTAGGTCAGGGGTCGGCAAACTCATTAGTCAAAAGAGCCAGATATCAACAGTACAACGATTGAGATTTCTTTTGAAAGCCAAATTTCTTAAACTATATAGGTAGGTACACTGTTTATTAACTTAATAAACTTTAATTAAAGTTTTAAGTCTTAATTAAACTATAGGTACACTGAATAAAACTTGATATCATACTTAATAATGATCCCTGCCATTTCCCCCTCCCCGTCCGGAGTCCTCGACTGGAGTCTTCGTCGCCATAAAAACCTATTGGTAGACCTGGCCTCCGGCTGAGTCCCATTGGGAGGCCAGGTCTACCCATTGGCTTTCTTGGCAGTACACCTGGCCTCTGGAGGCCCATAGAAGCCAATGGGTAGACCTGGCCTCTGAAGGGGGACTTTTCCCCCTACTCGGAGTACAGGTCTACCGACAAGAAAGCCAGTGGGTAGACATGGCCTCTGAGGAGGGAAAAAGTAAGTAAAGCATCCATAAAATTAAATCATGACAATGACTGACAAACACTGTACATTTGTCCCATCTGCATTCTCAAAATTCTGCAGGGGGGCTTATTGTTGAGTTGTGCATCTGAGTGGCAAATCCAAGTCAAAACCTCCCATTCATAAATGGCCAATAAGCTCCATGCAGAGTTTTGAGAATCTGGATGGGGAAAATGTGCATCTGTGTGGCAAATCCAAGACCTCCTCCTCGCCGCCGCCTGGGGTCCTTCCTACCTTCCCTCGAGACCTGACCCAGGACTGCCCCGGGGGGACACTGATGGGCCCCGCGCCCCACTTACCTCCAAGCCCGGGGAACAGGTGGTGCGGCGGGAGCACGGTGTGGATGGAGCCAAGCCGCGATGCTGGGCCGAGCAGGGAGGGGCGAGTGACGGGCCCCCCGAAAGCCATCGCCGACAGGAGGGCGGGCCGGAAAGGCATTCTCCTGGCCAGCATGCCGGGGCTGAGAGGCGAGGCCAGGAGCGACCCGGGGCAGGGTAACACCCCAGCGGGCCGGAGCACAGATGCCGACGGCTCCAGCACCAGGCGGCCCTTACAACAAGGGAGAGGGGAGCCAAAGCGGGGCAGCCTAGAGGAGGCCCCGGGGGGAGGTAGCTCTCGGGCCGGCCGGCGGGAAGACGGGCCCGGACGGACACCAGACGGCCCCCCGACCAGACCACCCACCGGAGAGGAAAGGGGCTGGAAACCGGGAGGGCCCTTGGAAGTTCGGGGAAGGTGGAAGGGGCGGGAAGCGCTTCAAACCCCCGCCAGCCAGCTGGGTGGGACTGGAAAGAGCCGCACTCAAGGGTTCAAAGAGCCGCATGCGGCTCGGGAGCTGCGCTTTTGCGACCCGTGGTCTAGGTTAACGTGAGGCATTTCTATACTGCTGTGCGGAGGATTGGTGGAGTTCTGACTGAACATAAAAACTGCAGGATATGGTAGTGCTAAACTGTAATAAAACCAACAGGTTTCTTATAACAATACAAATTTACAGAAAGCCTAAGAATCTGTATGAAAAATTCTTGGAGAACTGGTCTTCTCTCCGCCCCCCTCCCCATCTTCTTCAGTAGTGTCAGCTAAATGTCATTCAATGAGAGCAGTAGTGATGGAAAATTGAGAGGGGGGGACTGACTGTCTTAGCCCTCCCCACTGGTGGTGACAGGTGGTGGTTTTCTTTTGCTGCAGAAGTGATGAAAAATGGGCTGTTATTGGTTTAGGATTGAACCTTGGTGCAGTAGGCCTCAGTTTAGAGGAAAGGACTATTGGCTATGAACGTATGAAAGCAAACTCCCATGTACTACCTGGGCAGTCGCTGTCTTAAGTTTTACCCTCCCCCCATTTAAATAGCTGTCGTAGTTCTCTATGCCACAGTGATACTGTGACTACAAGTACATTTTGTTAGATAGTTAAGGTTGCATATATAAATATGACATCCAAACGTTAAATTTTGGTTCTCAGTTATAAATGCTTGAATCAAGAAGAAGGAACATTGCTCATTATTCTATTGATCAGTTTTATATTTAAGATTCAAGTTATTTATTATTCTATGTGTGTTATTTATAGTCTGCCTTTTTTTTTTAAACCAAGACTCATGATTGGTTACACAGTGTAGGTCAAATACAACAGGATGAAACATCTGATAAACAAAGCAGTAAGATTTGGATTGAAGAAATCTGAAAATGGAGCTGAAACCAAACTGAGCCAAAGCATAAGCATTAACATGACACATTAAATGATCCAGAAATTAAATTGTAGGATCATACTTACATGAACAGACAGTACATACTATACACAGGATAGTGTATAGTCCATAGTCCCTGTTTCTTCAGCAAAGCATCTTTCTGAAACACATGGAGCAGCCTTATGCTGAATCAGACAATTAGTCCATCAAGTCAGTATTGTCTACTCAAACTGGCAGTGTCTCTTCATGTTCTCAGGCAGATATATTTCACGTTACCTACCACCTGATTCTTTTAGCAGGAGACGCCAGAGACTGAACCAGAGACCTTCTGCATACCAAGCAGGTGCTCTGTCATGAAAACATTTTGCCAGACAGGCCATTCCATAAGGTGGGGGCCACAACAGAGAATGTACAAGTATGGGCAGTTGTTGATTTTTCCCATTTGCAGGGTGGCACCTGCAGGAGGCCCTGCTCTGATGAGCAAAGTTGTCATGGTGGAACAAGGGGGGGATGCGGTCACACAGATATGAGGGATGAATTGAGCTTGGTAACTGATGGGCAGTTAATGGAGGGACTATTTAAGGGGATTATATACATGTTTGTTATTACTTGTTTCTATGATGTGTTGGGATTGTTAAATTGTTTATTTATATTGTGATCTCATAGTATTTTACTGGATTTTATTATATTAACGTTGTTAGCCCCCCTGAGCCCGGCCTTGGCCGGTGATTGAAGGCGGGTTAAAAAATCTAAATAAATAAATAAAATGCTCCGCCTAGCTTCTGATAATAACTTAGCCACGGCATTCTGCACCAGCTGGAGTTAGCAAGTTGACTTTGAGAGGAGATCTATATTGAGTGCATTACAGTAGTCTACTCTTGATGTTACTGTAGTGTGAATCTAGGTGGCCAGATTGGTTGTGTCAAGGGAGGGGGCCCTCTTCCAGACCAGAATGAGTTGGAAGAAAATGTTGCAGCTGCATTATCAGTGCATACAGGATAATGGTTTTTCAGTTTTCTGGGGGAATGGAATGAAGGTGGAAACATGTTGCTCTGCAAAACCTGTGTGGCAGTCTCATATAGAAAGCCCTTTAAAAAAACAGTAAGTAGCTTTCTTGCTCCACTAGCAATCTGACAGTAACAACAGGAGATATATGGCCCAGTGCTTGGCAGATGGAGAAAGGCATAGAGAAGATTTTATGATTTTATGGAGAAGGAATGGTTTTATTTACTTATTCCAGATTTTGTAATGAATCCTGGTCTCATTTAAATTTATTACAAAGTGTACTTAAAAGCTAAACCCCTTTAAGTAGTATTCCTATGTTTGCTCTTCAATTTGTCATACAGCTGATTCCAGAACTGAACTCTGAGCAGAAGCAGTTACGTTTTGAGTGGGGACCTGTGGAGATGCTGGTGTGTGAAACATTGTATGGAACAACAGGTTAGCAATGTTTGTCATGAATATGCATTTTTGATGAATTCGTGCTAGTGAGTAGACCAAAGTAAGATAGCAAATTAATGTACTATTAAGCTCTTGTGGGTCTGAATTCTTTGTGAAGGTTGCGTTCATTTTTTCTGCCCTGGACTTCAAAGCACATGGGTACATGTAAAAACTCTTGTACAGCTTTTTTTACTTCAAGGGTCTGTATGTTTTCATGATCCTAGATTGTTAAGATCCAATTAAATCTAGAACTTGTTGGGGTTTTGTTATTTCTGGATGTCGTTAGTATCCTAATTCAGATTAGTTACAGTAAGAGTATAAAATAATGGAGGTTGTTTTGGTTGGGTTTTGTCAATTGCATATCACTTTTCATATTAAGTGTAACAGGGTAATTTTATATTAAAACTTCCCTTTGGTTTGTTTCAGAGCAGAAAGAGAAAAGGCCAGGCTGCCCTTTCGTTTATGTTGTTCGCAAAGATCAAGATGTATACTCCCACACGTTGCGGAAACTTTTCAATGAATCGCACGGGATCTTTGTTGGGCTGCAGAAGGATGAGAAAGAAAAGGTTGGAAAGTCAAGGACAACACAGTAAGTGATCTGAAGGGTCTTAACAATGTGAAAGTATCCAGACACCATCCAAAATCTATAATAATTTGTTAATTAAAACAGTAGCTTACAAATGTAATGCCAGATCATGGTTTAGCGTTATTTGCACCCTACTCCCTCAACTTCCATCCTCCTCTTTTGTTATTTCACCCTACTCCCTCAACTTCCGTCCCTTCCACCCTCCCTTTCTCTTTTGAGACCAACCATACTTTGTTGTTGCATCCAAACTGGCAAACCACCTTCAGATCCTGGTTTGGAGAGCAAACACAAACCATTTTACAGTTTAGCTGTAATAACAAAATTTTATTTGCTTCAAATTGGTGAGTAAAGGAATCATAGAAGGGGAGGAGAGTGTGTGTAAGAATGAGGCCCACTCATGTTATGCCAGCAATGGTTTGGTGCTGCATATGAATGAAACCAGTAGGGAATTTATTTGATCCAGATATTTTCTTTTTATTTGCCTTAGCCTCTTATGTTTCTGAAACTTTTTTTCATATAAAATAGGATTGAAATATACCTATAATGCTTGTGTCAACTGAAAGGAAGATACTTCTATCTATGCATGTGGGGCTTTTTTTGCAAGGAATATTATAAAATCTCTATTACATATAAACCCTATTTTGAAATACCGTCCCCTATAAAATAAGTAATGCTAATAAACTGTGGAGCAAGGCACATTAGAAAATATTGTTTGGATGCTACATAACAGTTGCCCCAAGGAAATACTGAAAAATCCTTTCTTAACTACTATATTCAAAATATGAGGAAACTTAGTTGTATTATTGTAAACATAATTTATATAAATGGATGGACTGATGGCTGCTTTTTCATATGCATTATCATATTCAGTGGTGTTGAGTTTTGTTTGCTTGAAACTGTTAACTTAAAGTTGTTGATTGTATATTTGTGTTTGATGTAACCTGTGCAAAATCTGTATTATAGATTAATTAAAAAACTTTATAAACATTTTATTTTACTTTTGACAGATTGGTTCGAGTCAGCAAGAGCTACCGTTCAGTCATAAGAGCCTGTATGGAAGATTCACACCAGATGGCTGGTAAGTTACCTCATTTACGTGAAAGAAATATCCCCCCCCACGTACGCTGTCAAGAAAAAAAGAGTGGGTCATCTTTGATTCACATACGAGTTACAGTTAAGTAAAGTAACAAACATTTGTATGTAATGTTTGTATGGGGATAATTTTACATTCAGGATTGTCTTCCTTTCAGGTAAATACAATATTCTACACTAGTAATGTGAAACAGGCAGGGCTTATTTCTATAACAGAATATTTTAAGGGCAACCTGAATGGTTCTGTAATTGAATAGTCTTCCACGGTCTTGCTTCTGCACGTCAATTCAATTTGTAAATAAGAACATAAGAAGAGCCCTGCTGGATCAGGCCAGTGGTCCATCTAGTCCAGTAATCTGTTTCACACAGTGACCAACCAGTTACTATGGAGGGCCAAGAAGAAGAAGAGCTGGTTTTTATATGCCAACTTTCTCGACCACTTAAGGAAGAATCAAACCGGCTTACAGTCACCTTCCCTTCCCCACAAAGACACCCTGTGAGGTCGGTGGGGCTGAGAGAGTGTGACTAGGCCAAGGTCACCCAGCTGGCTTCGTGTGTAGGAGCGGGGAAACAAATCCAGTTCACCAGATTAGCCTCCGCCGCTCATGTGGAGGAGTGGGGAATTAAACCCGGTTCTCCAGATCAGAGTCCACTGCTCCAAACCACCGCTCAGTGCCTCCTGGCACTGGTATTTAGAAGTTTACTATCTCTGAATATGGAAGTTCCCTTTAGTCACTATGGGTTAATCCAAATACTATGGATTAAGATCTATTTTGGGGATTACATCATAAATAAGGCTCCTAACACGCTGATGATTGCACAGATAGTGGGCAGGGCATAGTGTAAGGAAATAAATTGCTAAGTAGCTAAATATACTGAAGAATGTTCAAGTCTCTTTACAATGAGAGAGATGGACACGTTGGTGGATCTGGTCTGAACAAGTTCTTTCTCACGGGTGTGTCGACAGGGCTTTTTAAACTATATACCCCAGTCTTGGGAACCAAGTCTTTTTCTCCTCGTTTCTGGACTTGCAGAGATCTATTGAAGCTGTATTATACTGGAGGACACTGGTGATAAAACTGACCTTTCCCGCCCCTAAATCTTATTCTTACTGAGTCATTTTTTTAAAAAAAATGCTGATTGCTGGTTTTATTGCTTCTAAAAGTGTGTTTTTATTGCTTCTAAAAGTGTGTTTTTATTGCTTCAACGATCTGCTTTTACTGCTAAGGTTTTAGTCTTTTGCTTTGTTTAATTTATTCTGAAAATTTAATTTGTATCCTTCCTTGAGGGCTAGCGAAAGTGGTATAAACCCTTTAAACAAATACATAAAATCAGCTTGGGAAAAGGAGGAAGTCTTAACTTCTTTGTCTTTTGTAGTTTCGGCGCGCGACCCAGTAATGAGAACGCAGCACAGTACCCAGGTAACTTAAATATATTGTTGTGAACTGTCACCACTGAGAATAAACTTTTACGAGCATCTACCGCAAAGATCTCTCCTTCCCCCCCCCCCCAACATGGGTATGGTACTGTTAGCTTGTTTTGGAGGTCCTTGCTGCACTTTAAATGGCCAACCTCTCCAAGCCGGAGTAGGGGTAGTGAGTGTCCATCCCATCATGCTCAGTTTCACACGCACCAGAGGAGGCCAGGACATTACCGTGGCAACCACAGTGAGTTCATTCATTGATGCCAGCTGTATGTTTGCCTTGTCCTTGGATCTGAAACCTGAATCCAAATAATATAATGTATGGCAGAGACACTAACTTATTTTAGTAGCATCTTATTTCTGCACATAAAAACATGCATGAGTAACGTTTGATTGTTTGACTGCTGATCCTTGTGTTATGGCTCCAAGCTGAAAGTGTCAAAACGATTGTTGGCCTTTAATTGGTGTACGTCTCTCTTAGGTCTCCATTCTGTCTGCTATGGAGTTGATCTGGAATCTCTGTGAGATCATGTTTATTGAAGCAGCACCAGGTGAAGATTGTAGTATAATGTAGATGGAAAGGCATACGTTTGTGTAGCATGTTTATTTTTCAGAATTGCTTATGCTGCATTTAGCTGTTGGATATTTCTATAAAAACGGTACTAGGAAGGGTTTTCAAAAGCATGATCTCCATTTGTTGCCTCTTGCTACCTTGAACGAGGAATACACTGTGCCTCTTATACTGCATCCTGATCCTGGCTTATTATTTCCCTTCAATGCTGACCATCTCTTCTATTGTACAGAGTTTGTTGCTCAATGGTTGTGGAGAGTTAAAAAAATAAATTTCTTCTCAGCTTGAGTTTCATGCAAACTAAAGTATAATAAGTAGTCAAGTATGTAAGAATAATATCTACAGAGAATTTGGTGTTCTCTGCTTGCGTGGGTTGAATTCTCTGGTGCTTCATAACTAGTGTTCCCACATGGGTGTAAGGCTGCTGTTCACAAAATTAATTTTTGACACAAATATTGTGGGAAATTATGTATGCCACTGCACATCATGAGCATGTGTGTGTGGAATCAAATTGGTAGTGGTATATCCAGCAAGTTAGTCATACATGCACTTATGTATGACTGTGCATGAGGGGTGCATGCCTGTTCTATGTGAAATTATATCTGTTTAGGAAATTAATCGTGTGTATGAAGCAGAGGTTAGCAAACATGAATTGGAATTAGAGTGGTATCCTCCAAGGATAGAGCTAAGGCAAGAGACAATGCTTGTTCATATCCTAGAACTAGATCAAAAGGCAGAGACATAGGTTGTAAGACTGATAATTGCTTTAAGAGAAGCAGAATATAATCAGCCCTGTTATTTGCATCTCTTCTTCCCCCACTCCATAATAGTTGTAGAGCTAAAATTTTCCAGATCTCACAGATTATGAGAATATATAACCTTTTTTCAGCTGGTCCCCTCCTCCTTCACCTTCTTGACTGGGTTCGTCTTCATGTGTGTGATGTAGACAACATGGTCTGTGAAGTTTTGAAGAGTGAAAGTCCAGCAAAACATGAAAACTTTTGGAATGCAGTGAGTGAAGAATTATCTTGTCCAAGGAAGCATATGTGCTTGCTGTCTGATTTTATTTGTTGAAAAGATGAAGCTGGAGCCAGAATAAAGTACTGCTATGAAAGCTCTTTCCTAAAGAAGTAAGATCCGTGCAGTTTAAATCTCCCTAAGGAAGGAAAGCTCTACTGTGGTTGTACCATCTGTGAGAGTCTGAAGAAGAAATTCTGTATTCCAGGTGTTTTTTTTTGCTAGTGAATGAATGCAAGGGTTAATCCTCCAGCAAACTAGCTTCTAGCTTTGTGCAGTATGTCACTGGATAAATTTGAGAAGGGAAGTGGTAATTATCCCATGTGTTCGCAGTTATGTACTATTACACTAACTATTATATCAAGAATAATTCAGAAGAATATCGGCATTCAAAATAGCAGGGAAATTTTCCATCAGTGGGGGGCGGAGCTTGGAGGTGCTCATGATTGACACTCACAAGACAGATGAACACAGTGGAAGATCCCAAAGCTTACTAGGCTAGCCTCTCTACTTAGCATATAGCTTTATTTCTTTTTATTTTACTTCATTTATACCGCACTTTTCTCCATATTGTGAATAGGGCTGTTGAATTTAAAAAAATTCGGTATAGTTCGGATTCGGCCAAATTCAGCCCGTTTAGATTCGGGATATGCCGAAGTCCGAACTCCCCCACTTCGGATCCGTTCAATTCGGCGGGAATTCAAAGTTCGGAAACAAATTCGGCCGAATAAAGCCATTAAAAACACAATTGCACCTTTCCGCGGCTCTGGGGGGGGCATTTTTGGGGTTAGAGGTCCCAAACTTTCAGCAGAGCTTCAAAGGACGTTTATTGAAAGACTCCTTAAGTTTTGTAAAGATTGGGTCAGGGGGGGCTAAGATATGGGCCCTGAAAGGGGTCCCCCCCACCCTTAATGTGCATCTCTCAGCAGAGCTTGCCGCCCACGCACAAAGCTCCCAGCCCTGACAACAGCTGAGACGTTTGCAAAGCAACTGCAAAACAACTGCAAAACAACACAACCTTGTTAAACAACACCTTTGCAACACACAACTGAAACCTCCCCCCTCAAACCAGGGAGCAAGAGACTCGAGGGGGAACACACACCCCAGGCAGAACCGACGAAAGCCCCCTTTGGCTTCCCCCCCCCACCCACAGAAACTGCTCCCTCCCCACACACACACAGACTCTGCTTTCCCCCCACACACACACACATACACAGGAGAAAAATTATAGATTAAAGCCCCCAAAGGGGTCTTACTGTGGCTGTCTTCTGTTCCATCAAGAGGGGCTGAAGAGGACTTGTAATCCAAGATGATTCCAATTAGGCACGGGAGGTTTTGCTCTGGAGAAGATGCACAGGATCGGCTGATCCATTCATCCCAATAGGGAAAAGGGGAAAGGGGAAAGCCCATATCTCGGGACCCCCTGACCCAATGTTCACAAAACTTGGGCGGTATCTTAAGAACACTGGTCTGAAACTCCGCTCAAAGTTTGGGATCTGCACCCCCAAAAATGCGCCCCCTGCAGCCATGGAAAGAGAAAAGGGGGGAGGCGATATTTCTGCCCCCACTGAACCTATCTTTACAAAACTTGGGTAGTATCTTAAGAATAAGTGTCTGAAGCTATGCTAAAAGTTTGGGGGCTATATCCCCAAAAAAGCGCCCCCTGCAGCCACATAAATGGAAAAAGGGGGGGGAAGGGGGAGAGCCCATATCTCGAGACCCCCTGACCCAATGTTTACAAAACTTGGGGGGTATCTTAAGAACACTGGTCTGAAACTCCGCTCAAAGTTTGGGGTCTGTACCCCCAAAAATGCGCCCCCTGCAGCCATGGAAAGAAAAAGGGGGGAGCCCATATCTCGGGACCCCCTGACCCAATGTTTACAAAACTTGGGGGGTATCTTAAGAAGCTTCATCTGAAGCTCCAGTGAAAGTTTTGTGTCTGTACCCCAAAAAATACACCCCCTGCAGCCACAGAAAGGAGCGAATGTGCACAAGCACCCCCCCACACACACACACACGAGGATTTCGCTCTCTCTCTCTCTCTCCCTGGCCGGGCCGCACATCAGCTGATTCCTCCAGTACTCAATCCTGACTGATTGGCCAGAAGAAGACCCAGCTTGGCCACCGATTGGCCGGGGGAGGAGAATGCTGCTTACTGACGGTTATGCTGCTTACTGACGGCCGAATTTGCCGAATTTATTCGCGAACTCCCGAACTCGCTGAATTCGGGCCCCCCGGTTGCCCGCCAGTTTTGAGTTCGGTTCCTCCCGAACTAAAAACCACCGAATCAGGGGAAATTCGGCTGATTTTCAGTTCGGGCCGAACCGAATCAACAGCCCTAATTGTGAATCCAGATTGGCGTACAACATTCTCCCCTTCTCCATGTTATCTTTGCATCAATCCTGTGAGGTAGCTTAGGCTGAGAGTATGTGACTGGCCCAAGATTACACAGAAATCTTCATGGTAGAATGGGGACTCAAACCTGGACCTCCCATAACCTAGTCTGACACTCAGGAGGGTCAGCAAATAACTAACCAGTCAACTTTAGAACCCCTTCCTTTTGGGTAGGTTCTGACTAGGATGTTATGGAACATTGTGGGCATATCTTGATACCTCTGCCTGTTACAGTCTTATATCTGATCTCGGAGCTGCTTCCCCATGTCATGCAGATCTTGTCACTGGTCCCAAACAACCAGGTACCAGCTTCTGCTGTGTTTTTTTCATCTAACAAAAACATGGATTCGAGCTTTTTAAAAAATTACTCCTTTTGCACTATAATGGCCAAGATGATAACTTCCACAAGCAAGATATTCAGTGAAGCCACTGGTAACTATAGTTACAACAGCAACCATTGTCAACTGCACCAAGTAGTAACATCCTAAGCGGTTTTTTTAGCAGAGAGGAAGGAGGCCTTTGAGTTATTTACATCAATGCAGTTCTGTTTGCCTAGTAGGACTGATTAGCCCTCCTTTTCCCAAAATTAGTTTTTCACTTATCTATTGCAACAGATCTGTGCTATTGTATGACGCAAGTTTATCCTTGTCATGCTGTCACAGTGCTCCTTGAAATAAAATAACGCCTTGGATTCCAACCAGCGCCCTGTTGGTGCAAAGCACCCACACTCATAGACCACTACCCCCTCCCCCACACAGGGGCAGATAATGCTGTAGCTACCTTGACATAAGCTACTGTGTGCCTGGGTGCAACAATATATACGTAGGACTGAGCACTGGTATTAATGTGTAGGTCATTTCTCAGGTTCAGTTCTATATTCTGCTACAATCCATTTTGAATTTTTCTCCCCCAGATAACTATCTTTGTGCTTCAAGGACGAATGGACGAGGCTCGGCAACTGCTCTCTAAGGAAGCCAGTGCCAGTCCTGCTTCAGTGAGCATGTGCAAAATTATGGATGAGCTGATGAAGAAGATGCCTATCCTCAGTGTACGCAGTCGGTAGATTTCTCTTCTAGTTCTGCTGAGGAACTTTTTTCAGTGGGCTGTTCACAGAGGTGGTATTTCTAGTCTTCGTCGCCCCGCCCCCCCGTTGTGCGAGATCATACAGTCATTTTTGTTTTGGTAACAGTTGCTTGTATATCTCTAATAAACAGGTTTGATATACAGCTTGAGGGAGATTGTTTTGATATTTGGCTGTGTTGCAAACCCCCATATTTGACAGCAAGGTTTAGTAATGTAAATTGTACAAATGTGTACAAAAGCATTCATCACCATCCATTGTCCTGGATGTTTCATTTTGGAGTTCCCACCCATGCCCTTAAAAAATGTTATGCTATTTCTGACCTCTGTGTATCAGCTTCCCCTCCCCCCCCCATTTCAAGGCAAGTTGTTCCAAATGCTGCACTGAGGACCTTAGAGACCCTTCTTGTCAAAGGAAAAAACTTGCATGCTTATATATTTTACTTTCCAGCTTGGTAATACACAAACTCTGACAGAGATGGAACTGAAATGGCAGCACTGGCATGACGAATGTCAGCGCTTCTTGCAAGATGGGACGTTTGCTGCCAACCCTCACATGGAAACCATCTGCAAGGTGTGTGGGATTTTAGAATGGAAGAACTGGTGGGTCAATGATGGGTTGCAGGTTCTACAAGTATGGTGTGAAGAATCTAAAGGAAGCTTAACTTTTAAGATCTGCTCTTTTCTATGAGTCGGCACTGTATGATCTTGGGGAAGCCTTGAGGCTGTTAAGCTCCACCTTACCCCTTGCAAGGCAGATACATCCAGCAAAAGGGCTGAGTGTGGGTATTTGAGCAGGGATGGGGGGAGTAAAAAGCTCTGAGGCTTGCATGGGGCTATTAATCAAATTACTATTGTTTCTAAAGCTGATTATTCAGAAACAAGTGTATTATCCAGATGTAACAACTTACGTTTGCTTATTGATGATCCCCGCTGAAAGGCTGCATTTCTAAAACAAATGTGGTTATGTAGATCACACTTATAGATTTTGCGCAACAGCAGGCTCAAGAGGTAGTAGTTCCCTGCTTTGTATTTTGATCTGCAATGTTAGTTCATTGTTGCAGGGAGCCAAAGCCTTTCCTCATGCTAAGGCATCTGTTGTGAGGAAATATTCCAAGCCACAATCTTTCAAGTTGCTGGGAAACAGTACATTACCTGGCCTATTGTGATCTGGACTACTGTGTAGAATGTGGCTCTGCAAATTTCATGGGCATACATCACTGGTTAGTGTCGGTGACACCACTTGTAGCCCAGGCCTGTACCTTTTTTGGAAACTTTTAAAAAGGACTGAGAGATGGAGATGGAGCGCTGCCTGCTGGAGCACCATAGCGCACGTGCTCTCGTCTCTTCTTAAAGGGGAGAAATCTCAAGGAACACCAGCGAATCTAGTATTTCGCCTTCTGCTTCTCTTTAAAAAAAAGGTTTTTACGTACTTGATCATGGTATGGCAGGAAAGAAGGGTGAGGGGAGGAACATAAAGCGGCAAGATTTTTGGAGGGAAGGCACTTGTGATGAACAGCATGGCTGTTTCCCTCTTTTGCCTGTTTCTCTGGAGAAAGGCTTCTTGCCACCCATTACACAGAGACAAAAAAATGCACAAACAGTATTTGATCAGAAGAACTGGCAATAATGTAGTTCTAACAGCCCAGTTTTTAGAGACTGAATGAATAACTTGGTATTCTTTAGGGTCTCTGCTGGGGAATACTTAAGTGGTTTGTCTGTTTGTCATTAGATCCTATTGGGAGATGAAAACACCATTCTAGAGAAGAAAGATCTCATGACTACATGGTACCATTTTCTGGTAACCCGGTTGTTGTATTGTCATCCGACTGTGAAGCCTATGGAACTCCATCTCTATGCACAGGTGATTTGGGAAATGCGGCTTTGGGAGAAGAACTGGCTTGAGTCTTTCTTCCACCCAAGCAGAAAGGCGTTTGACAGTGATCCCTCCTCATCCCATCCTGGTTTCTTGCCCTCCATGTCAGTGGGAATGGGAGGGATGACACAATTTTGAGGCGGTGCATGCGAAAGTGGCAGTTTGGATACTGTGCCATCCCTCTCCCCATCTCATGTAAGATTTAACAAACAGCAAATTTTGGAAAGTTTCCAAATTATTGTACCAGACACCACCTCCAGAAGTGGGGTCTCTGTGTGTGGCTTAGTGGTAGAGTACTTGCTTAGCAAATAGAAGGCCCCGGGTTCCACCTCGGGCATCTCCAGTTAAAAGGATCAGGTAGTAGGTGATGTGAAACACCTTTGCCTGAGTCCCCAGAGAGCCGCTGCCAGTCTCAGTGATCAGTACTGACCTTTATGGACTAATGGTCTGATTCAGTATAAGGCAGCTTCATGTGCCTCAGCCCTCTTTGTCATTGATTTGGCCTTGACTTTGGAAGAGCTGGTTTGACTGTGATTTTACCACTGTCTATAAATGGAGAATGCTGCTGGACCAGTATTGTAAGTGATCCGCTTTGTTTATATTGGCCGTATGGTAGTAGGAGTTTGTGTTTTCTTGACTCTTACTGAGAGAATGTAAGGAAAATGCTGTTTATCTGTTTCCGTTCTCCTTCTGTTTATTTTCTTCTGTATTCTTGCTGCTGTGTGTTTTTTAGGAGTTTAACTGAGGTTGGTGCTGGCACACACATTATTGACACTGAATGTGCCTCATCTCTTTGTTTGTAGTCAAGCCTGGACCAATTTCTTGGGAGTGAGAGTAGTCCTGAGCCCTTGGACATTATCTTGCTGGCAGCCTTTGAATTTGACATCCATCAAGTGATTAAGGAATGCAGGTGACTTTACTTAATCATTGGTGTTTTAGAGCGCTTGATCTGTCCTTCAATCTGCCTCATAATCCAGAATTTCTCGTGTATTTAAAGAAATTGCATATGAATGTAGTAGTGGGTGCTGAACAAAATAGGAAAGTGCATATTAAAAAAAGCAATGTATTGAATGAAATATGCACAGAGCTAATGCATAAGATTCTGTTAGATGTAATAAAGCTTGATAAATTGCATGGTGTTGGGCTGGTTTTTGCTAAGCTTTCGAAAGAAGTCTTTACGCGTAGTGTGTCATCAATTATAATTTTATATCCCTTCCCTTTCCCCCCTTTCTTTGTGCAGTATTGCTCTGAGCAACTGGTGGTTTGTGGCTCATCTGACAGACCTGCTGGATCATTGCAATCTCCTCCAGTCTCACAACCTATAGTGAGTACTTCTTAATTCTTGTATTCAGTGGTAAGCAAGCCTAATTCAGGGTTCTGGTATTCACTTTTAAAGCCGTACATGGCTGGGGGCCAGCATACTTTAATGACCACCTACTCCCATATTGAATCTACCCGACCACTTCAGCCATCTTTAGAGACCCTGCTTTGGGTGCCCCCGCCATCTGAGGCTAGACGGGTGGCAACCCAAGAAAAGGCCTTCTTGGTTGTGGCAGTGAAACTTTGCAACTCCCTCCTCTGGGAAATACATCTGTCTCCCTCTTTAATTGTCTTCCACCTATGGGTGAAAACTTTTTTTGTTTTGCTTGGCATTTCCCCACTAACTCTTATTAACCCTCCTCCCTGTTTGTGTGCTTATGTGTTTTGATGTTTTGTTTTCAATGTTTTAAAATATATTTCTATTTTAAGCGCTGTTTTAATGTTTGCAATGTTCGCAGTTTGGAAAGGCAACATAAAAGTGTTTTAAGTAAATGGACGGTGGCGGTTGAGAGGTCTCTTGGTGACTGGCAACTCAGAAAGAATATGTTTATCAGGCTAGAGACAGTTACGAAGATTTCCATGTAGACAAACTTTTATGGATAACACTTAGCTTTTATGTAGCACTTCACTGTGTTCAAAGTGTGTCCCGTACATTATCTCAGTAATCCTTCACCAATCCTGTAAGAGAGCAACTGACAGAATAGCATCTTGGCTAGGACCTCTGGTGTGTTTGTGATTGAGGTAAGAGTTGGTCACTTTCTAGCTTGTACTCTCAACCACCACCACACTATTAGGTTTTACTGATGAAATATGAGTAAAACGCTTCCTGTTTTCTGGCTGTCAGCAGTCCTGTGGCACATATTGCTAAGATAAATCACACAACTTTTGCTGTAGTCCCGAATAAACAATGAACTTTGAAGCTCCACCACAGTTTTGTTGGCGTCAAGCACATGCTTTGCATGCAGAAGGTCCTTGGTTTAGTCCCTGGCACCTCCATTTAAAAGGATTTTGGTGAGCAGGCGCTGAGGAACAGCTGTGTAAGACCTGGGAAAGCTGCTGAATGCCATGGTTGCCAATGCTGGACAACATGAGCCACACAGCCTGGCAGCTTTATATGTTCATGTGAGTCTGTAGATTGAAATGTAGGTAGTCTCTAGCTAAGCCTCTAGAGCAGGGGTGGGGAACCTTTGGCGGCCCGCGGGATCATTTTATCTGGCCCGCGGCCCGCCTGCCAAGGGCCCCTTTCCAGCCCTCCCCCTGGTCAATCTCCCTGCCCGCACGCTGGCTGCGCCGCCACCGGAGGGCCCCTTTCCAGCCCTCCCCCACCTCAATTCCCCGGCCTGCATGCTGGATGCGCTGCCGCCGGAGGGCCCCTTTCCAGTCCTCCCCTCTGCTCGATCCCCAGGCCTGCACGCTGGACGCACTGCGGCCGAATGCTGCTGGGGCGCCCAAAACTTGCGCCGCCATCTTCCCCCGCACCGGCGTGCACGCTGGCTGCACCACCGGTGGAGGACCCCTTTCCAGCCCTCGCCCGGCTCGATCCCCCGGCCTGCGTGCTGCACACCACTGGGGCGCCCAAAACGTGCGCCGCCATCTCCCCCTACACGGGTGTGCACACTGGCCGCGCTGCCTGCTCCGTGGGTCCCTCCGTGGCCCTCCCCTTGCGCTCCCCCGAAGCCAACGCAGAAGCAGGTGGGGCGCGCCGTATTGCTCCCTCCTGCTCGACCCGACCCAGCCGAGCTTGAACTGGAGGCCCGAACTGGCGGCTCAGAGGTAAAGTATCTACTCGGCAGGGGCTGTGGCTCAGAGGTAGAGTATCTGCTTGGCGGGCTGTGGCTCAGAGGTAGAGAGTCTACTTGGCAGGGGCTGTGGCTCAGGTAGAGCATCTGCTTGGCAGGAGCTGTGGCTCAGAGGTAGAGTATGTACTTGGCAGGGGCTGTGGCTCAGAGGTAAAGCATCTGCTTGGCAGGGGCTGTGGCTCAGTGGCAGAACATCTGCTTGGCATGCAGAAGGTCCCAGGGGCAGGATGGACTACCAAACGTGCAGCATCTCTATGTACTCTGTGCCCCTCCCCAATCTGGTCCCTTGCAAGTTCAATCCACGGCATTGCCGGGTCAGGCAAGAAATGAACAGAGGTGGGTTGCCATTGCCTTTCTCTGCAGAACGACTCCGGTATTCCTTGGTGGTCTCCTATCCAAGTACTAACCAAGGCCGACCTTGCTTAGATTTTGAGATCTGATGAGATCAGGCTGGGCTGGGCCATCCAAGTCAAGATCCAGGCAGCATATAAAATTTCTCAATAAAGAAAGTGTACTTCATAGTTTCTCTGGGCCAAAATGGGTAGGCCACCAATAGGTTAAGATCCTAGACATCTGCAGGACAAACTTACTGGCACTTTCCAATGAGTAAGCCCACTGACTGGACTTGACTAGGATTTAGAGTAGACCTGCATAAGATGCACAAATATCTAATAATGATTATATTTATTTGTTTATTTATTTATTGTATGGCCCCCGAATGATGTTAAAGATATCCAAATGGCCCTTGGCAAAAAAAAGGTTCCCCACCCCAGCTCTAGAGTGTGGAACTCTGCTCTCCCCTTGCACCAGCCAAGTCATGTACCACAAAGCTGAGAAAAGAGAAAGTTGCAGAAACCTTTTCTATGAAACCAGCTTTGCTCCAGAGGCAGAGAGTATAGTTCCCTTAAATATTTTTTTCCATTTTATAAAACAATGTGATTACACCAATGGCAGCTGTTAACAATGGTCAGCTATGGTCCAGTTCTTGGTGTAAGTGAGGAAGTAGTTACAGTGTGTTTTTCTTCCAGTTTTGGCTCCAATATGCGTGAATATCTCCTGTTGGAGTATGCTTCTGGACTCTTCTGCCATCATAGGTAGGATCTTTGTTTCCTTGTTTTGAATATGTCATAACTTTGTGGGGTAGAAGACTGAAAGTTACTTTGAAGGAAAATGTATTTTTTACACATAAGTTGTCATTGGATGTGTTAAACTAAGAGTCCTTGAAGGATTCTGTATTCAAACTAAAGGAGTACTCCAATGATAACTCATACTTTAAATGTGCAAGGAGGGAGGTCAGGACACTAGTCTAGAAGAGTAGTTATACCAAATGGCTTCTAGGTAAGAGTAGGTAAAGGTAAATATAGTCCCCTGTGCAAGCACCAGGTCATTACTGACCCATGGGGTGATGTCACATGACGGAGTTCACTAGGCAGAGCCAGTGTGGTATACTGGTTAAGAGCGGTGGTTTGGAGTGGTGGACTCTAATCTGGAGAACCAGGTTTGATTTCCCCACTCCTCCACATGAGCAGTGGAGGCTAATCTGTTGAACCGGGTTGGTTTCCCCACTGCTCCACATGAAGCCAGCTGGGTGACCTTGGACTAGCCAGGGCTCTCTTAGAGTTCTCTCAGCCCCACCTACCTCACAGGGTGTCTGTTGTGGGGAGGGGAAAGGAAGGCAATTGTAAGCCGGTTTGAGTCTCCTTAAAAGTAGAGAAAATCAAGGTATAAAAACCAGCTCTTCTTCTACTACTTGGATTTACTGAAGTAGCCTGTACAAATGAGAGCTGGTGTGGTGTAGTGGTTAAGAGCGATGGTTTAGAGCTCCCTAATCTGGAAAACCGGGTTTGATTCTCCACTCCTCCACATGAGCGGCAGACTCTAATCTGGTGAACTGGGATGGTTTCCCCACTCCTCCACATGAAGCCAGCTGGGTGACCTTGGGCTAGTCACAGCTGTCTTAGAGCTCTCTCAGCCTCACCTACCTCACGGTGTCTATTGTGGGGAGGGGAAGGTGAGCCCGTTTGATTCTTCCTGAAGTGGTAAAGAAAGTTGCCATATAAAAACCAACTCTTGTTCTTCTTTTGTTTGTGTATGTGTAACTGCTGGGTTACTGTTGAGAGCTTTGTAACATACTTCCTTCCTTAAGAAGCAAAACATCTTACTGGCCAATAATTTTTACTTTCTCACTCTGACTATGGTATATAGGTAGGTAAAAAGGAGATAAAGGCAATTGGATGTCCTACACCTAATACTGTCAGCAGTTACTACATCTTTTAAGGAATTGTGATTTTTTTTTTTAATACTCGGGGTGTCCTTGATCATATGAAAGCCTAGCTGAGTAATCTAGGAGGCCAGTTGGTCAAAGACTCAGAAGTCCAACTTTTAAAGAACATAAGAAATGCCCTGCTGGGGTTCTGTGAGGGAGTGTCTGTAAAGGAACCTCTGAAAAGCATTCATGCAGAAACAGAATAGTTGTATAGCTGTAGTTTTACAGCACAATCCTCCTATGCACTGTAGGTCCAAGCCCTTTGAATCAACAGGCTTAAAGTGGAGTAACTGTGTAAGATTGCACTGTTAGTGGCTTCTGATTAATAAATGTGTGCTGTCTCCTGAAAAATGCTGTTTGATCGTTCCCCTTCCTCTTTCATAGCTTGTGGCAGCTTGCAGTAGACTATTTTGACTACTGTCCTGAGTATGGTAGAGCATACTTGGAGCTTCACATTGAACGGATTCCTCTGGACACAGAACATAAAGCCCTCAAAGTACTGAGAATATGTGAACAGAGAATGATGAATGATCAAGGTGAATCTTTGCAAGGCTTGGTTTTGTTGTGTTTTTAAAAAATATATAGTACTATATTTGTGCAACTGCCAATCACTAAAAGTGCTTGCTTTTTCTCCCCCCCCCCTTTTTTTATGTCTTTTACAAAGTTCGTAGCGTTTGCAAAATCATGGCCATGAAAGCTGTCCGGAACAACCGCCTAGGCTCTGCGCTGTCATGGAGTATTCGAGCAAAGGATGCTGCTTTTGCTACCCTCATATCAGACAGGTAGGCTTGAAACTGAAAAGGAGTAAAGGAAGTCCTCTGAAGGTTTTTGGAGATAATCCTAGCAGCTGTTAGAGGACAGGAGTCCATTCAAAACTAATCTCTGCAATCACGTTGGATACATCTTGGTTGGTAGAAGTGGATTGTGCATAGCCACAGTTAGGGTTCTCACTGTGCCGGAAAGACAAGACGCAGATTGCCTAACACTGCTGACATTTGATATGCCCATTCCTATTGGTCTCCTGCACACGAGGCAGCACAGAAGGGGAACTCCATCTTGCATTTCAAGGACGTTGCTTTTGCACGGTACTATAAGTCCCTGTGCCATCTCTTGGGAGCATGCTTCTTCTTCCTCTAGTAGGATTCAGGTGCTGAAGTGCTCTGGGGTAGCTGTGAAAGAAGTTAGCTCTGTGGTCAATGCAACAGAGAAGAAATGGGGATTCCAGTCTGTCTAGAATGCAGCATTTTTGCTAAATAAAAGATCTCCATCACCCAGTTGTGAGCAGCATAGCCACTTTGTGACCAAGCAGCTAATCACTATACAAATCCTACACTGATGAGGTACACTAATATATTTACAACAATAAAACTTTATTGCTGTAGCTAAAGGCTCTGGCAAAATAGGTTAAAATCGTTGGTAAATAACAAGAACTTTACATCTAGCCAAGCTAAACTTATTAATAAAAATAGAAATTGTGTGTGTCCGTATCAGTCAAAGGCACCACTTATATTAAACAGTGTTTTTAGACCTCTGTTTCCCCACATACCTTGATCACATTTTCTTTGATGAAACTGCAAATAATGCATCATGGTAAGATATATCTTAATCTTTATCAGACAGCATATAAATAGTTATATCCTATGATGACCGACCATTAAACCAAATAAGCCTGAGATGGATGCTAGCTAAGTTTGACACTTACGTAAGAGGGAGCAGCCTAGCTGGAAAGTGATCTAGCAAATATACCGTATTTTTCGCTCCAAGGGACGCACTTTTCCATAAGACGCACCTAGTTTTTACAGGAGGAAAACAAGAAAAAATCTTGTTTTCCTCCTCTAAAAATTTGTCTTATGGAGCGAATGCCGGCTGGGCGCGTGTGCGTCGGGACGGTGCGAGCCGGCGTTCCCCGCCCCGACGGCCAGCTGGGAGGCGGGCAGGGCCACACAGAGCGAGCCAACGCACTCGCCCAGCCGGCTGTGTGCAGCCCCACCCGCCTCCCAGCTGGCTGTCGGGGCGGGGAACGTGGCTCGCGCGTCCTGACGCGCACGCGCCCAGCCGGCATTCGCTCCATAAGACACACGGACATTTCCCCTCACTTTTGAGGAGGAAAAAAGTGCGTCTTATGGAGCGAAAAATACGGTAAATGGACTACAGACAAGATGCCTCATAGAGAAGTACAATTGTTAAAAAAATATCTGGGGATATATTTTAATGAACTTACTTGGAGAACTCACTTGGAGGCAGTTAAACATACAGTTTCACAAACTATTTGATCTTAAGATTTTTCTGTTTGAAAGGTCAGCGAGTAGAACCTGACCTTAACAGTTACGTGGGAAAGCAGTTGCTCAAATGTGTTAAAGATTTGAGATTTTGGGAATGGGTAATATTGTCCTAACAGAGTCTCTTCAAAATATCTTCTTCAAATGGTTTTAATCACTATTTCCTGGAACTCCTGCTTCCAGGAACTCCTGCTTCCTGGAACTCCTGCTTTGAGAGCAGAGATAGGGCTCTCCTCTGTTGAAGCTAGAACAAATTAAAGGATGATCCAGTACTTGTGCAGATTAGAAAATATGATGGATTCTAGGTTACCAAAGAAATGCTGGTATGAACAAGTGGGGGGAGAGATCGGACCCAGATTTTCTAAGATAAAATGAGGCCATATTCAATCACAACAAACAGTTACTTGTGGGTTTCAACAGAGTCTTCATAAGGCAGATTTATAAATTTCTCCACACCCATCTCTCCCCTGGACATCACAGACTCTTCTGCATATCACACCTAATCCCATCAAGCCTGCTATTCACATTTACATACTGTTCCTCTACTTAAAGACCGATGGATTCATACTCTAGCTGTATCCGAAGAAGTGAGCTGTGGCTCACGAAAGCTCATACCCTACCAGAAAATATTTTTGTTAGTCTTTAAGGTGCTACTGGACTCTTGCCCTTTTTGACTACTGCAAACAGACTAACACGGCTACCCACTGTGAATTATAAATTTCATGTAAGCTTTGATAGAGAAATAATAAATAACTTGATCTTACTGGTACTGATATATTCACTCACTCTAGTTCATTTATATAACATTTAGCATTAAAAATTGAAACTTTTTGAGGCTGGGAGTCCTTTGAAAATAAGCAGTAGAGAGAGAGTACTATTATGTTGTGCCACATTCTGTGATAAATCCAGGTTTCCATTTACAAGTTTGAGAAAATCATAACAAAAGCACTAAGCAGGCAACTTGAAAAGCTTTTCAAAGAACTAGTTCCGAAGATATAGTTGCTGCTTTACAGAGTTACTCTAGTCTAAGCCCACTGAAATGAATGGGCTTAGACTGGAGTAACTCTCTTTAGGAATGCACTGCAAGTCATTATTAGATTTGTTTATGCCTTGCTTTGATTATTTTCATGAATGCCATTCTTTAATTCTGGTGGGGTAGTCATGTTATTTTGTTGCATATGTCAGAAGTGCATTCTAACCCAGAAATGCTTATACTTCAATAATCTTTAAAGTGCTACAAGACTAATTTTTATCTTTTAATTATCACATATCTGTCATAATAGCAAAAGAAGGGCGCATTCTGGCCCATTAATTCCCAAACTGTGTGTTGCTGCAAGAGACCCACTGTGCTGCAAGCAATGCATTACTTAAATAATCCTGTGAGCCTGAAGTTCCCACCCATAGAGGATGCTGCCGGTTCCTTCTTTGCAGGAGCTACTTCTCTGGCCTTGCTTCCTTCCAAATTTTGTACTTTTTCACAAGTAAAAGTAAATAATTTGGAGTATGATTTTAGTTCAGGCTGTCTAAAGTTTGGGGGACACAGTTCTAGGCACTAAAAGGTAATTCTTTCCACTACCGTTTTTCAGTCTATAGGAGACTTTCTTTGAGGGGTTGGCTTGTGGGGATGAAGTAGCAATGTGCATGTGTTGATCGCCTAGAGTGCTAATCTGGTTTTCCCCCTCCCCTAGATTCCTGAAGGATTATTGCGAGAGGGGCACTTTCTCAGACTTGGACCTCATTGACAACTTGGGCTCAGCCATGCTGCTTAGTGACCGGCTGACGTTTCTTGGTGAGAGTTACCACCTCACAGCCCTTTTTAAAAAATGGCAGTGTAAGATAATATCAGTTCTTGTGCAACACTTAATGCAGCACAACTTGTAAGTTCATATGTGCAAATTCCATAGGACAGAGAACGGCTCTACTTATGCATCTCTAGGAGAATGTAGCAGCTACCCATATTTCATAAGCTGCCACCTCTTTAAAATAGAGGTGTTCTTTTGTGATGTACAAGCACCTTCATTAGAAACAGCAGCTTCTAGA
This sequence comes from Euleptes europaea, assembly GCF_029931775.1. Classification (NCBI taxonomy): domain Eukaryota; kingdom Metazoa; phylum Chordata; class Lepidosauria; order Squamata; family Sphaerodactylidae; genus Euleptes; species Euleptes europaea. Next base: position 128,415,621 of record NC_079312.1, on the reverse strand, counting down.
TGCGTTAGCACTGAAGCTTGGTCCAGATCCTTATGTGCCCCATGTGTTCATGTGTGGCATGAGGAGAGTGGGCACAACCGCACTGGCCCCACCCATTGCTTCCATGTGATTACTGAGCCGTCTACACATCATGAATGCGCAAAGGAAGTGCCCACACGTACACCCCCTCTCCCTGTGATTATAGCAGTGCTGCTGTTGGGATGTTGCTGATCACGGGGAGATGGTTTGCTTGCAGGTAGAGGTTTGCTCCCATGGAGATCACAAGGGGGTGGCCGGGCAGGGCCAGCATGTTCCTGCCTGCTCTCCCTCCTCATGTGTTGAGTGAACACGCAAGGGTGTTGTCTGTACCAGGCTCAGGTGGCGCTCAATCGCAGCTACAGCTGCCACAGGAAGTGATCCTACCGTTGGCAGCATTTGCATCAGATCAGTGTTAATCTGGTCCACTTGATTTTGGCTCGTGCGTGGGTAGTTCCAAGAGCACCAGGGATGTTAGTGTCTGGAAATGTGGACTGATTTGGCGTTTGGATACAGGGAAGTATCGGGAGTTTCATCGGATGTATGGAGAAAAACAGTTTTTCCCAGCAGCCAAGCTACTGTTGACGTTGATGACGGCTCGCATTGCTCCTTCCTCCTTCTGGATGACCCTGTTGACTGACGCACTTCCACTCCTGGAGCAGAAAGAGGCAAGTGTGAAGTTTCTGAACAGTGGATGACCTTTCAGTTGTATTAGTCGCAAGGAATATCTCTCTGGGCTAACTGATACCAGGCAGGAAAGTACATAGACCCAAATAGCTTTCAGACTGGAGCGTTGTTTCAGTGTTAAGTTGCTGTGAACAGACAGGCAAAGGTGGCAGTTTAGCTCACCAGTACATCCTTTAGTTCCTAAAACTTTGTATTATTCAGAAGAGAGATGGAAAATATGAACCTCCTCTTTTTTAATCTGCTTGGAACATAAGAAATAATTGTAGCCATGTTGGATAAGACCAGTGGTCATTCATGATGGTTTCCAACAGTGACCAGCCAGATGCCACAGGGAAGACCCCAAGCAGGGCCTGCAGGCAACATCCTGGGACTTGCTGACTGCTAGCCAGCCTTCTGCCTCTGAGCCTGGAAGTCTCATTCAACTTTCAGGACTAATAGTCAGTGATAAACCCATTCTCCATAAATCTGTCCAGCCCTCCTTTTAAATTCACCCAGATTACTGGTCATCACTGCATCTTATGGCAGCGGGTCCACAAGTTAATTAACAGGTGTGAAAGTTTTTGCCTGCCTGAATCTAGTGCTGATAAATTTCATAGGGTGATTCCAAGTTCTGGTATTATATGAGAGAGAGAGGTTTCTTGGTCCACTTTCTCTACACCATGCCTAGTTTTGCAGACCTGTGTCACCCTCATTCATTTAAAAAAAATCTAACACACACACACACACTGGATTTCCTTGCCTTGCTGTGTAAGGGCAAGTGCTCAAACCCTATAATAGTTCTGGCTGCCCTTTCCGACACTGTTCTTTTTGAGAAGTCCACTTTACTCCAAAGGAGTCTGCATGATGGCATTACTGTACTGGCAGTTTTATTTTCATTCCTTCTTAATATGGATTTTGCCTTTTTTATTGCTGCTGTACAGAGAGTCAGTATTTTCAGCTGTCTGCCAGAATCCTCATGCCTTAGTCTGTCCTTGCCAGCTCAGACTCCATCAGGGTTTACATGAAGTTAGGATGATTTTGCTCTGGTGTGCATAATTTTATACTTACTTTGGATTTCAGCTTCCATGTCGTTGGCCATTCACCCAGTTAGGAGAAGTCTCTTTGAAACTCCTCATAATCCCCTTGTTTGGTATCATCTAAAAACTGCTGCATACTGGAGACTTGACCATCCAGCCTTCCTTTTAACTAATCCCCTCATTTTTGAGAAATTAACCTCTTTCGAAGTTAAACGTGGCTGTGTTCCATTTTCCAGGAAATGTAATGGTCACATGTATGTTGAATTTGATAGCCCCATGGTCGCTGATATCTAATGGTTCAGCCATTTTTACCTCATGCGCCAGGTCCCGCTCATATCTAGGGTCACCTCCTGCTAGTTGGCTTCATGAACTTTCTAGGGCACATTCATTTATCATGCCTAGAGATCTCCTGTCTTAGTTGTGATCTGAGCAGATATTTGCCCGATCAATGCACTGGCAGTTAAGTCCTGCATTATGACAGCACTGTCTCCTTCAGTAGTGTTTTCTTTTTCCACACGTATGTGCAATTTCTTCCTGCTTTTTAAACACTAACTACAAGAGCTTAGGAGCCCCGTGGCGCAGAGTGGTAAGCTGCAGTATTGCAGTCCAAAGCTTTGCTCACGACCTGAGTTCGATCCCAACGGAAGTTGGTTTCAGGTAGCTGGCTCAAGGTTGACTCAGCCTTCCATCCTTCCGAGGTCGGTAAAATGAGGACCCAGCTTGCTGGGGATAAAGGGACGATGACTGAGGAAGGCACTGGCAAACCACCCCGTAAACAAAGTCTGCCTAGAAAATGTTGGGATGTGATGTCACCCCATGGGTCAAGAATGACCTGGTGCTTGTACGGGGGACCTTTACCTTTACAAGAGCTTAGTCTTGCTGCAGATGGGTTCAGCTAACCGTTAATTAATTTATTTATTGGACTTATATCCCGCTCTCTATCCCGGCTGAAGCCAGGCTTAGAGCAACTAACATCCATTAAAAATACAGTAGTACAACAAACAGCTAGTTATACAAAAGAAGTTCAATTCAGATTTAAAAGCAACAGTTTCTGAAACTAAAATCGAGCTGTTGCACTTTTATCAGCACACAGGTCCGCAGCCAGCCCAGGGAAAAGCAGTCAGGGTCCCCTATTGAAAGCTCAGATGGAATATAAGGAAGAGGCAGGGAGGCCAGCTACGGTGGAAACCATGGCTACCCTCAAACATTGGTCTGGCGGAACATTTCAAATCTTACAGGCCCTTTATGCTTGCTGTAAATTTTTAAAAAGGTTTCTCTAGATGCTCAGTTTGTCCAAGGAGTTGTTGCCTACTAGTGTAAGTTCTCAGTAAGTGTATATTTAGGGCGGAAGTGGTCAGCGGTCAGCTACAAAATTCAACTTTATTTGGCTGTAACTCATGGTACACAGCTGCCATTAGAAAGCTGCAGGAGGATCCTAAGCGGTGCGATACTATTTCCTAAAAGCTTCTGCTCGCAGAACTCCAAATGATGCATGCAATGTACATGGGAGCTTCAGGTTTTCTCTTTAGCAGAGATGAGTCATGCTTAAAGGGCTGTTTTCCCACTGATCAAGGTATCATATTCCACTTTCAAGAAATAAAAATTAGAGAAATGGCAATTTGTTAATCTGACCACAGTTTTTCTCCAGGTGATATTCTCTGCTGATCAGACGTACGAATTAATGCGATGCTTGGAAGATGTGATGGCTACAAAATCAAAAAACCAGACAGTCCAGGTAATCCTGTTCAAAGGCAGACTGCTGGATAGTGACAGCTTAGGGCTCCTTGATGCATTATATTTTTAGCACTTAAGGCACAGCCCAACCAAAGTTAAGTACTTTTTATGTTCCATTGGTTTGCTTAACTTCCCATTGAGATCACTGAGATTGAATCCTTAAATGTGACTGGATCAGGCTCTTAATATTTTGCGTGTACATGAAAAATGTCCTTCCCATTAAAGCATTCTGCATCTGGTTTGCCAGCTCTCCCCTTTGTTAGGCTCAGCTGTCTTGGCTGCATTAATTCATGGTTTTGTAAAACCCAGAAACTGCAACGGGTTCAGAATGCAGCAGCCCAATTATTGTCATGGATTAGCCGATGGGAACGCACGTCTTGCATATTTTAAAAGAGCTACATTGTTAGTCTGTTTGCTAGTAGTTCAGTTCAAGTTGCTGGTTGACCTTTAAGGCTCTTTATTGCCTAGGACCAACACCTACCTCTCCTCACATGTCCCTGTGCACCAGTGACGTTCTTCTAGCTGTAACCTAGCTGTCCCTCTTCCCCTGCTTAAGGTTGCCCACTTGGCATCTACAAGAGCCCATTCCTTTTCAATAGTGGCTTCCATCTTGGGATATGGGCTCCCTGACAAGGATGCCACCCCTAAATGTTTTTCAGGGGTGACCACTTCTCTCAACACAAGCCTGTGTGGCAATGCCACTCTTCTGATCAAGGATTGCTGATTATGCCTTGCGTGTCCCTGGGCCTTTTTTTGTGGTTGGTCCTTTATGAAATAGCCATTTTGATACATCTGGAAGGTATCCACTCTTAGGCACATACATAAGTGCCATCAAGTTGCAACTGACTTATGGCGACCCCTGCCAGGGGCTTTCAAGGCAAGTGAGAAGCAGAGGTGGTTTGTCGTTGCCTTCCTCTACAGCATCTTCCTTGGTACTGAGCCTGCTTAGCTTCTGGGATCTCAACTCAACCTCCCTGTTCCTAGACCAGGATCTTGAACAATAAAACCATAAGACTTAAATAAGACCCATATCTAAAATCACCTCCCTTCAACTCTTCTCTGCAACCTCTAAAAAAAGAGCAACAAAATAAGTACATTGTGGGTCAGAGTCTTCTAAGAGGAATTGGACCTTTTGCTGTAAAGTTGCTTGAGAAAATGTGGACCATTTATTAAAACATGGCACAATCCATTTTAGCGTAAGTTGGACACATAAGGGCATTGCAAAATGATATGAACCAAGGAGTCCCCTGACTGATGTCTGAAAAAGGGATCCTTAGCAGATGGCTCAGCAAAACCATTGAAAAAGGGCAATTAAATCTTGAGTGCATAAAGGTTCTACATAACTTTAGACTAACCAGAGACCTGACGAGAATGGGCTATATCGTGCCGCCTTCCTATCCACTCCTATCTACAAACATGAGAGAGCCCCATGGCGCAGAATGGTAAGCTGCAGTACTGCTGTCAAAAGCTCTGCTCACGACCTGAGTTCGATCCCGACGGAAGTCGGCTTCAGGTAACCGGCTCATGATTAACTGAGCCTTCCATCCTTTCAAGGTCGGTAAAATGATTACCCAGCTTGCTGGGGGTAAAGTGTAGATGACTGGGGAAGGCAAACATAGTCTGCCTAGTTAACATCGGGATGTGACATCACCCCATGGGTTAGTAATGACCCGGTGCTTGTACGGGGGACTACCTTTACCTTTAGAAATGCTATTCTATTTGAGAAGATGACTGCTGAACAAACATATCAAATTGCATAGGAGTCTGTTGGTGTGGCTCTAAAGGATATAGAAAATATGTAGGAAATTGACTGGCTGCTTGGTTTGTTTCTGTTACTGAGAGATTATGGTACTCCTGGAAAGCCAGAGAAAGAAAGGAAAACCCAATCTGTAGTAGTGTTTGGTGAACTAAAATTATTTTTGCTTCTAGGATGATGACACTGAGACATTCAAGGTGGAAATGCTGAGGCTCGCTCTGGCACGAAATCTTGCACGAGCCATTGTAAAAGAAGGCACGTTGGAAGAATAGCTTTATGGAGCAACTTGCAAACTTCGCTCCACTGGCTGACTGTACATATGACTGTTTTTCTAGGAATAAATGGCTTTTTTTCATTACCTCTTGTCAATTTTCTTTTGCCATGTGGAAGCTTGCCTTTTGAAAAAGCTCTCTCTTCCTTGATGTTGGACCTAACGTTCAGTTTCACCTGCCTAGAGCTTTGGCAGTTTATAATGACTTATGGTAAGACATCGATACTTCGAGGTGTGTTGGCATAGGATTGCAGCAGATGGTCTCGACAAAGCCTAGCCCAATAAATATGCTCAAACAGATCTAGAAGAAGAGGATGAAGAGTTGGTTTTTATATGCCGACTTTCTCTACCACTTATGGAAGACTCAAACGGGCTTACAATCACCTTCCCTCCCCATAACAGACACTCTGTGAGGTAGGTGGGACAGAGAGCTCTAAGAGCTGTGACTAGCTCAAGGTCACCCAGCTGACTTCATGTGTAGGAGTGGGGAAACAAATTCAGTTCACCAGATTAGCGTCCGCCGCTCATGTGGAGGAGTGGGGAATCAAACCAGATCCAAAACTGCCTTTTGATATGTAAGTGGACTCTGCTGACCATAGCGAAAGGACACACCTTTTAAAAATAATTGGAGTAATGTTTAAAAAGCTGTCCACCCCATGGGGCAGCTGTACCACCTGGCAACATCTCACTTTTTGCTCCATATAGATTGTTTGTCATCAGTCTCTAAACAGCTCCCTAAGTGTTTAAAAGATTCTACTAAATTTTCATGTAAGCTGCCCTACTACCTGCACATGAAAAAAATCATGTGATCCTTTATCTGGACATTTTGTTCAGCTATAACACAGGTAATGGAACTGGAACAGTCTTTACATACAGTCGTTGCTGAAAAAAATAGAATCCTACGATGTAGGAGACAAAACACCCACCAGTACCGAATGGCTGACAGGCAGCTGAAGCAGAGTAAGGAAAGCTATTTTATTGAACGTGCAGAAAAGAAAAACAAAATGCTTTGGAGACATATGTACAGTCTTGAGTGTTGGTAGGAAGCTGCGACTTCTGCCTATGAACAAGTAACATTCATAAATAATTTCTGAAGCTTGTAACAGTACACTTCCACACAGTGAAACTACGGGATCTTTCTGCTGGATTATGCAGTATGGGCACGACACAAAGAAAGCCATTGGGGTAGAAACAACTTCTGCTTCTCCCCCCACCCCCAGCTTCCTCAACTGACTTGCAGCGAAACCTCTTCTCTATGGCTAGACTATGGCACATGGCAAACTTCAACAGCCTAAGCAAAAACCAGATGGCAGGGAGACTAAAATACCACTGAGGTTCAGGTCAGGAAGCAGAAAAAAAACGCCACCCTTTCCCCATCAGTTAATTTTTGCTGTTCTCTGCAGCTCCCGTTTGGCCTATCAGTCACATCCTCTCTTTGTAGATAGTTATATACACAATTCTGACTCCTCCCAACTGCCTCTGGAACTTTTCATATTGTGGTAATTTGCTTTGTACCTATACAATTTGACACCATTGCCTACACATACCATTTCAAGAGATCTGACCATTTTATATTTGTCGTGATTTCTGTCTAATGTTACACATTTCGCTTAATGCCTTTCGCTTTGAACGAGACTTAATGCAGACTATTTCCACACAGCCTCATCTTCACAGTAAAGTGAAATTATTAGTTTAGGGCAACTGGATATATCTATATATTTTAGAAAGGCAGTCTGCTCAAAGATTCTTTGAGTATATTTAGCTCAAAATTGTATTGTGGCAGATAGAAGTGACTACTACATCCAAAGCAGTGATACCACTTATGTAGTTTTCTGCCAGCTTACAAATATAACTCATGTTGAGATACATCTGAACACAGCTGGCATCTCTCCTTCTGGAGACAATTGCACTTAACCACTTAAATACTTGGAATGAATAAAAAGAGAACAATCGATCCAGCACATGCATGGTCATGGCTTTGCTTTTCCTTTAGCTGCAGGCTCCCTTGAAGCTTTCCTTTTGTTTTTATGTACATTATATGTTCCTAACTAATAATACTGCCTTCAGGAGAATAATCAAGACCTTAGCTTTCCCACTTCTGCCCTCTGACCCTGACTAAGAACTGGGCCAAGTGGGTGATTCCCTTTCTCAGTATTATCTCCATGCTCGCCTCTCGAACGGGTCAACTCTGCCTTTGTGACTCATCAGTTTTACTTCTCAACAGAATGCAGTGCTGTTTCTGAAAGCAGAGAGAAAAACTACCATCGAGCCGTGTTCATACAAAACTTCACAGCTGCCCGGAAAGCACACATTGCCATTGGAAGTAGAAAATCAAAGGTAGCAGATTCAGAGCTGGGTGCTACATTCACGTGTGGCACAAGTGTAAAATGCACAGCTGTTATTCATGGTTTTGTGCTGGCTTTTAAGATAGATGTTGCCTAAGAAAGAAAATGGAGTGTCAGGACATGGCAGAAACCTCCTCTTTTGGATCCTGTGTTATTGCTCAGCAAGCCTACAGGTTGTCCTAGTTCTGGCACCAAGGAGGTTAAAAAAAATGTAGCATAGGAACATCTGTTAGGGCTCTGCCCCAAAGGAGCTTACGAAGGCATCATAGCCCTTTGTAGGTATCCAGCCATTATTAAGAGAGAGACCATCAATCATCTCCCTTTCTGCTTAAAAGTTCTCCAGAATTATCATTTTCAAGTCTAACAAAACGGAAGGTAGGACTGGATTGGCCAAGAAGGAATGCCTGCCAGGCCTCGGTTCCTCGTTGCCTACACAAGTTCATGCTTGGCATTAATGTCCCAAGACCACTTCACCCCAGAGTGCAGGAGACATTCTGGACTAAAGCTACAGGCAGAGTGGGTAGGATATGTGAACAAAGTTAACTATCACCACTGGGTACCTCGTATACCCCTTCCGTTTCACCTTCATTCCAGTCCCTGTGGGATGACTTTAGGTCATAGGTTCCCCCATTGCTCAACTGGGGGGAATTGATCTACCTCCCCCACTTCTGTGCTGGGCTGGTCTCCCAAAGCAAAGGTCAGTCGGTATCTCAGCCTCACCTTCTCCTGCAAGAAAGAAGGGAAAAAACACCAAAAAGACATGGCAGTTAAGCACGGCAGAAAAAAACAGATGAGTGCACCCTCAATTTGATGGCCTGTTTTGTAATGCATGTCTCAATAGCTCTGAACAATCCACACTGGGGCCCAAGATTAAAATTAATCATAGCTCTAGCAGAGACTTTAAAAGTATGGTCATCAATAAATAATTGCGAACAGTGGGATATCACATTCATGGAGAGAACAATGTAGAACGCCTGCGCTTATGCAAGGGCGCAAAGTATTAAAACAGAATGCTGCCTGGAGAAGAAATGCAAACACTGGATACCTTATATTACATAAGAATTGGAGTAAGGGGAACAGAAATATGAAGACATAACAAGATGTTAGACAGCTGAAGTGAACAAAATATAGCCCTTTATTTCTTACATGGCCCCAGACTAGAAATGTCCAGACAAAAACCTAGAGATTCAGCAGGGCTGGCTCCAAGGAAAGTGTTCTTAGGTTAGAACTGCCAGACATTCATATTTTTAAATTCCATAAATGTGCCAAATAATACAGTTGAATATGCTAAGTTATAAAAGACAAATTTTATGCTAAAGTAGAAAAACAGGTTTTAGTTTGACAGAAGGGTAATATAGATTGCAATTTTTCCACCTCTCCCCCAGTTTTCAGGTTGCAGATTCCACTACATGGTAGACAGTGTAGTCTGGCTGCCTTGTCAAAGGCCCAAGTGCCACATATGTGTGCCAATCTTTCAATTTCTGAGAGCCACAAAGGTATACTGAGCAGATCCAGAAATGACTTAACATTAAGAGTTGGATGGTTACATCAGTCCACCTTGAAACAGAATCCTGGGTTGGATCTAGCTGGCCTTTTCACTCAATCTCTCCCAATTCTCTTCCTTTTTACACTCCCCCTCCCCATCTCACATGGATTTTATCCATGATCCCTAGCAAGCTTTTGAAGATGGTCAAAGAGGGACCCTCCTTTTGTTTTAGCAGAGGAAAAGCTGGTTGCATCCAACCCTTTTGTTTCCAACCACGGCCACTCAGATGCCTCTGGAAGCTCACATAAAGAACACAGAGGATAGCCAAGGCCATTTGCTGTTTGGAGACATGAATCAGTCGGAACAAAGGGTATCTATGCTGCTGAATCATTTATTTCTCAAACTGAACTGTTTAGGCTCCTACAGATCATGTGTGCTTTTTCCCTCTTTGCCCAAACCATCAAGGGGGGTGGGAGAGTGCATACATTTTATTTGGAGAACTTCAACAGTCCAGTATGAACAAATGTGACAGAATTATCCATCCTAGCAGGAATGATGGAGACATTTTCGACCGTAAGCCTGAGCCCCTCTCACCTTTCTAGGATTTGCAAGCAACATGACCTGGGTAACGGCAGCAGGTGCCTGGATGGGATTGAATGGAGCTAGCTCTGTCCCCGAAGGCGGCTGCAACTTCACCTTCATGGACTGCAGGTAAAAACCAAAGGACAGATTCTTAGATAACACTTGTGTGATGGAATATTTGAGTGAGCACCATACGTTTAATAAGCAGTGATCAAACCATAAAAATCAATACTGGCCGACAGGGCTAGGGAGATAAATCACACTAACTGGCAGTTTGATTCTACGTTCATGACAAGGAAATCCCACTGATTTAATGGAATTTAACTTCACCCTTAGGTGCTCCGGAGTGAAGCCTGCTGCTGTGGTTCGTAACTACTGGCTTGAGTCCACTGGGGCTTTTCTGTGGCTGGAAGGATTTCCCCCCCATAGAGTGTGACTTACTGACTCCCTTCATGCTGTAACCCAAAATGTGCCTCCTGCCCCAGGGACACGCAAAAGTTCTGCTAGATCCACGCCACTGTCATGCAAAGTGGTGCCAGGAAAGGTTTCCTGCTTCTCATGAGAAGCTGCTGGAAAATAACTGGCAGGCACCAGCATAATTCCCAAGATGGACAGCTCCTTTCCCACTTTCCTCCAGAAGTAAGAGGGCCCTGGTTTCTTGTTGTTGCAGTAGCTGGCGATTACCATCTTGGAACCCCTACCTTTGGCACTGCAGCTTGTAGCACAATGTTTTTGATAGGAAGGGGTGCTGTGTTTAACATGGACACCACCACTACCAGCACATCAGGCCGACCGTGCGGACACTCCTTGGCAAAGTGCAGAAGGATACGCAAGCCGTTTTTGTCATAAGCAGTCACAGGAAGAGCACTGCCTAAAAGGAGAAGAATGCATTCACATGATGCAAGAATACATTTGTTCATTGGCGTGGTCTCTGTGCAGTCCCACATGGGTACTGCGCATGCACAGGCCAGCCAAGGAGAACTTTTTGCTGGAAAGCTTCTTGAAGGTATGCGCTGCTCGCCCCTCCCCCCGTCAACGGTTCTTCCTGCCCGAATGGTTATGTGACGGGGCGAGCGGCCGTCCCTCCAGTTCTTTCTTCGCTGCCGCTAGGGGAAGGAATAGTACAACTGACAACTGTTTCAAGCCTTTTCCTGAAACCACAAGGGCTGGAAAAAAGAGGATTTTCCTCACCTAATGGGAGAACTCCAATACTAAGGTGTGGAAGGGGAAGAAATGCTGTCATGCAAGTTTTCCAAAAACTTGTCCTTACACCATTCCCAAAGAACTTGCTGCAGGAGGGTAGCTTGGGTAGTAAAAGGGAAGGATTTGTCCCTCAGTTTCCAGAACCATGAAAAAGACTTTGAAGACTTGTGACACAAAGTCAAATATCAAGGGGGGGAGGGGCAAAGAGACACCGAAAATGCCTACTCGGTTTAATGGACTCCAGTGGGACGTGGACGTTGGCCAAAGAGATCTCGGGTCCTTTCAGAGGGCTTCCTTGCTGGAATAAGGCTGGCTGGAAGAGGGGGCTTCCTGACCCGGCAGGGCAGCTGCTTGGATAAGGAACTGTAGGAACTCCTGCAGTAGTGAGTGGCAATCCGGTAGAAGACGTCAGAGGTGAAGAAGTCGCAGCGGGTAATGCAGCTTCTACATGGAACAGGGAAGTTGCTGTGTTTACTTGGGATGAAATCCTGAAATGGAGAGAACATGGGTTAAAAAAAACTAAAAGAATAATCATAAACATGTAACTTCTCCAGTGCCGCCCTGTATCTGCTTTCCTTCTCTGGTGCTGTGTGAACAATCAGTTTGTATGTGGCAATTATTATATAAAAATGCAGTACTATCCACCTGTGAGATATAGTGTATAGGGATGGTTCTGGATTCACATTCCGATTCAACAGATGGGTGGGAAGAAGACGACGAGTTGGTTTTTATATGCTGACTTTCTCTACCACTTGAGGCAGAATCAAACCGGCTTACCATCACCTTCCCTTCCCCTCCCCACAACAGACACTCTGTGAGGTAGGTGAGGTTGACAGAGTGTGACTAGCCCAAGGTCACCCAGCTGGCTTTATGTGGAGGAGTGTTCTTGTCAGAGGGGAGTGGACCTGTTCATGGAGGATTGGGCTATCCATGGCTATTAGTCAAAATGAATACTAGTCATGATGCATACCTATTCTCTACAGTATCAGAGGAGCATGCCTATTATATTAGGTGGTGTGGAACACAGGCAGGATGGTGCTGCTGCAGCCGTCTTGTTTGTGGGCTTCCTAGAGGCACCTGGTTGGCCACTGTGTGAACAGACTGCTGGGCTTTATAAGCCTTGGTCTGATCCAGCAGGGCTTTTCTTATGTTCTTATGTAAAATCCCTCCCTCTCTCTGACAGCCTGTCAGTTTGGTAAAGCCGTGGGTGTGTGAAATTGTAACTTGTTCAAAGCAGAGCTTCTGTTCTCCCTTGCTGTAAATAGCTGCTACCTTTCTTCAGCTATCCCCCAAACCATAGGTTTTTCTAAGGAAGAGACAATAATCTTATTTCTTTTGTTGTGAAAAGAAGGTGTTAGTGGGAATCACTCTGGAAGGGGGTGGCAAAGCAGATGTTACCTCAGATTCCTATTTCATCTCCAGGTTTCCTCGGTAATCCTGCAGTTATTCTTTAACACTGCCTCACCAATTGCAACCCATGCCACTAGGTCACTGCTAAAGAAGGGTGTGACGTAAAGGTGCAGGGAGCCGAGTTAAGCACTCAGCTGTCACAGTGTGCCACGAACAGGGAGCTGGGAGTGAACATGATGTGCCCTGCCCAGAAATACCTGCTCATTTTAAGAAATCATTTAGTCATATAATTCACATTGCTGCGTGTTCTAATCGGAAGTGCCCCAATTCCCACTTTTAAAATCTGGGTGGTGGGGAGTCTGATTAATGACGTTGCCATGATTATTTTCAATAAAAGAGTGCAAGAAAAAAAATTCCTTACCCTTTAGTCTCATCCAGGAGATGTCCCAATGGATCCATCTTGTGCAGACCATTGCTTCCCACTGCAGAGCCAAGATACCCAGGGGCGACTGGCATGGCACTAGGAGGGCCCAGCGGCGGTCCCAAAGAGAATATAAAAGGGGCTGATGTAGGGACGGGGATATTGGGAATAGGCTGAGGGGCCGTGAATGTGGAAGCCTTAGGCGCTGACGTTCCACACACAGCAGGAAGAAGAGGGTTCACCGCAGAGTTGCAGGCAACCGAAACTGGCTTTGGATTCAAGAAGTTCAAGTCTATCGGTTCATTCTGCAACAGAGGAAGCAGGCAGATCACAGTGATCCCTACAGTCCACTGAGAAATATTTCCCTTCCATTACAACCATCTATGGTGGCATTCCATCAAGTTGGGCATATTCTACAAGGACGGGGGACCGGGAGGCAGAAGTGCAAAAGAGTAACGCTTCACAAAAGACACTAGCCCATTCCACACTGGTCTTACCACCTCACCTCTTAGAGGACCAGTTATGAGAATGAGGATAATCTTGATTGGGTGGGAACAACAGACTGGTACTTACTGCCTGTATCCCTCACGGGAGCAGAAGCTGGAGCAAGCCTCAGTCCTGTGCAGATTCATGCATGCTACCAGTTCCCGAACCCAATGGCGTCCCCTAAAACGTATCATTCTGGGTGACAGTTTATTCCCAAGAGCATAAAGCGAAGTACCTGGAACATGTTCCACTGATTGCTCTCAGCTAGTTCCTTGGCTGCAGTGGGAGCTGGGTCATTCAAGCCTGAATGCAAGAGGCAATGTTAAGGGACGGGCGGAGAACAGACATGCAAAACATTTTGGAAGGTGAAAACACACCTAGCTGGAGAAGTTCCCATGAAAGTCCACGTGGTGTACTGGATAGGATGTCTGACAGAGAGAAGGGAGAGCTGAATACAAATCCACACTCACCTGGAAGAACACAGCCTGGAGTAAGTCATTCTCTCTCAGCCTGTTACCCATGGGGCTGGTGAGGCTGAAGAGTGGGCAATGAATGAAGTCAATCAAGGCACATCTGCAGTGCAATCCCAACCAGTATTATACTCTTCTAAGCCCACTGTCTTCAATGGACTTGAAGAGTATAACTCTGTTTAGGACTGCACAGGTAGTTAAACTCATGGGCACATCAAGCTGCCTTATACTGAATCAGACCCTTGGTCCATCAAAGTCAGTATTGACTACTCAGACGGGCAGCGGCTCTCCAGGGTCTCAGACAGAGGTCTTTCACATCACCTACTTGCCTAGTCCCTTTAGGTGGAGATGCTGGGGATTGAACCTGGGACCTTCTGCATGCCAAGCAGACGCTCTACAAACTGAGCCACAGCCCCTCCCATTTTCATTATTGTTCTCAGTACTTTACTTTTTTCTTCCTAAACCCAGATGATAAACATTATGTTAATGGATATGCACCAGTCTTAGGTTTCATACAACTACATTTTTCAAGTCAGGTTTAAAGTTTTAGGTTGAGGTCGTGCTTTGGGGCTCTTTGTTGTGCCTTTGAAAATATATATATATCCAGGCCCATGCAGGGCTCAGTCTCCCCCTCACACCCACACGCTGTAGAGGTTGAGCAAACAGAGGGGAAGGCAGTACGAACTTCAGCCCACAAGCAAGTGCAAAACTCATCAGACGAGCAGGAAATTAGATCATTGCCATGTTCGCCAAGAAGAAAGGAGGAGCCAGGAAATGTTCAACAGAAGTATTGGTCTGGCATGTCAGTTGCCTCCAGGCACACCTGGTAAATCCACAAAGTTAGTCTGTCCCAAAATTCCTAGATGGATGATCTCATACTGTTCAGTCTGCAGTCATTACACAATATGAAGAGAGTATGGTAAGCAAAGTACTGCATGCTAGAGATCCTGCTCTCATACTAAGGACTAGATATGTTTTACTAGACCCAGCAAGTTCAAACAAGCATACTAAAGCAAAAGGTAAATTTTAAAAAATCCAAGGTTACCAGCTCATTAGATACCGGGGGGAGTTTCCTCACAACCATATCTTGCAAGAAGGTGCACAGCTGCCCATAGACTTCAACCTCATTGTATCTGGTAGTACATCCAGAACAAGCAATGCTACTGGGCAGTAGTCCGCAGCAAGCACACCTGCCTTACCTAAGCAGAGAAGTTCCTCATCCAGCAACGAGAGGGAGTTGCCCATACTGGCCAACTGAGCAGTGGCCTCAGCCTGGCTGGAGGAATGACTCCGAGAGGGACCAGCCATCTGAGGCGGAGGCGGAAGGATGGGGATTTCTGAGGAGACTGGTGCGGGAGTTAGCATTGGTGGTGCTGGCGTCAGTGTCACTGGAGGCATCGGTGGTGGTGGGGGTGGCGGATTACTAGAAATGTCCGGTCCTGCCAGGTCAATGAGCGTGTTGATGTTATTGGCAGATTCACTTCCTGCAGCGATAAGGAGAAAACAGGCACAGTAGCAAGTATGGATCACAGTCTCCTTTCTCTGCTAGAAACCAAATTCACCTTTCCCCCAGTTTCTTGATAGGTACCTTTGGTACAGCACGCAGGGAAGACTCAATAACACTCCTGGGAAACCACTGCACTAAGGCAGGGGATTCTCGAGATTTTGCCAACATGTGACCTGTACATAAATAGAGTCCCCAAACAACTGTACAAGCCTCCACTGGCTTCATGAAGACAGGATCTTAGCTTAGAAGAGCATTTACTCTTCTCTTCAAGTCTGCTGCAGGTGGGAGTTCACTTTGGTTTCAATTTACCAGAACTTAAAAGTGAAGGAAAATAATCGCCCAGTGAGCTTCCATAGCAAAATGGGGATTTGAACTTGGGTCTTGTAGTCCCTGCTCTGAACCTCTAACAGCTACACCACACTGACTTTCACAGGGTGGCTGCTGTTGAACAGTAGCAGGCAGCTGGGCCGACTTGAGTCATGCAAGTCAGGTATCGAGTCACTCAGAGGTTACTGCCAGGGTTAGGGCTGCCAACCTGGAGGTCCCTGCAAATTACAACTGAACTCCAGTCAACAGAGATCTGTCCCCCTGAAGAAAATGTTTTGGAGGGTGGACTCTATGACATTATAGCCTGCCCCCTTCCACTGTCCTTTATTCACAGAAACTGAAGCCTGGATGTTGTGGCTGACAGCAACAGCCACTGAGGGAATCCATTGTTTAAAGCTACAGATGCTCCTTCTATCATTTTTGAGTGTTTTAATCCCCCCAATGTATTTTTATTTCAGGCTTCACATTTTCCTGCAAACCTGGGGCTCTTTTCAGGTGTGTAGAAAGATGTCTTGCCCATTCACAGCTCCAGTCACCAGATTTATGTATCCTCAGATACTTTCATATCCTTGCTATTAGAATATAAGACAGTGGGGCAGGTTGGAGGACCAAGTAAAGTAAATTGTGAAGTGTCAAGGAATTAAACTCCTTCAATCCGTTGTTAATACTTTGGGGTTCAGGCCTATATGGAGTTAACACTGTGATATTAACTTGTAACAGCTGGAATTCAAAGCTTTGATTTGCAAGGCTGAGAACAGTTCCATCTTCGGGGGAGATAAGCCAGGTGTCTCCACTTTATGGCTTCCTCCCTAAATTGCCAAGGCCATCCTTTCACTTAATTGCATACCATACCAATTAGTGCCTTATCTTGTCACATGAGTGGACTGGGCATGAATTATGGACTGCAGCCAGATCTCCGCACCAACCTATTACAATGTGACCTTTTGAGTCATAGGGCCGGAATCAGATGCGTCATTACTTTAATGTATATTTCTGAAATTTGATTGGGTCTTTGAGCTCAGCCCACTCTAAGTTTCAGAAATAAAGATGGCTACCTTGAGCTAAGCAAACCATGGCATCCTGACATGCCTGCTGGCATTATGGCCCATCACACTGGTTCTCTGACTGTTCCCTAGGGTGTGATGTTGGGACTCTGAAACTCTGATGTTATGCTGGAAGGAGCTTTTGAGAAATCTTTTTGGAAAACTGGTAACCTATTTGCCGTTGCATTTTGACTCTGCCTTTGCCTAAGCTTTGAACCAAAGTTACTGAATGCATAAGAATTTGTGACATAGCTTTCTTGTTTTCTATTTCACTACTCATGTATTTTGTCTTGTAACCTGCACAACTTTTCAATAAACTTCCTTAACTTTTGCTTTTGTGGTCTCTTTACTCTTGGGTGGCTTCAATCTAATTTTCAGTACCTTGACCAGGTGGCTTACCTACCAGAACTTTATTTTGTGAACCCACTTTGTGGGTGGCCTACCCTACAAAGTTGGTGTTATTGATTAAACTTTGGACAGGGTTAGAGGCTTGCTCTTTGGCTTCTAAATGAGTTTGGTATTTGAGGAAAGAGCTGGTGGCAGACTACCTCACTGGGCTGTGAGTAGGGTTGCCAACCTCCAGGTACTAGCTGGAGATCTCCTGCTATTGCAACTGATCTCCAGCCAATAGAGATCAGTTCACCTGGAGAAAATGGCTGCTTTGCCAATTGGACTCTATGGCATTGAAGTCCCTCCCCTCCCCAAACCCCGCCCTCCTCAGACTCCGCCCCAAAACCTCCCACTGGTGGCAAAGAGGGACCTGGCAACCCTAGTTGTGAGGATTCACACCCCAGGCTTGTTAATTGTGTGACTGCTGCTACCCCTAAATGAGAACTCACAGGAAGGCTTGCCCTGCGACTTCTCTCCATGAAGTATCACTGGTAAACATTTCATCCACCTTCATCATTAAGATTTGGGCAGCTTTAGATGTTACATATTTATGGATAAATTTTATGTATACCCATACAAATGTAAGGGCAAATACATTTCTAGCTGTATGAATCATACCAGTACATGTCCCAGGGAGCTGGGACTGGTTGTACTTCTCTGCCACATGCACTCATGGTACAAAACACACTTTGTAACCATAGTAGTACGTAAAATCAGTTCTAAAGACAAACATGAACTCAACTGTTCACACTTATCAGTGGCGAATTGAAAATAGATCATTATACAACAGAGGGAAGGGCTGGATAAATGTCAAGCTTGTTCAGGTAGCACTGCCCAAGAAAATCCTAGCACCATCTTGGAGGCCCTAGTAATCAATGAACAGTCTCCAAGATGATACCAGTATCCTAGAGTGGACACCGCTTTGTCCAAGATTGTATCGCCCAATAGAAACTGCACACTGTAGGTGCCAGTATTACCTTGAAAACTTTCCCACAGCTACTGGGGGGTATAATTGAGAAGGAAACTATTCAGGGTACAGCAGTTTGGCACACAGACTCCCAATGTGCTTTACCCTGCCTCACAGTGAGGCCTGCTCTGTGTGTCCCCCTTTCTCAGTCTGCATATCCCACCAGCAGAGACCCTCATTCCTTGCCCCCAGTGTAGTCCTAGAAAGGTAGTATGATCTAGGAGCAATTGGGGGGCTGCTGAAAAGGGACAGGGAGGTGAACAAGGGAGAGTTGGTGCTTTTGAGAAGGCTTAATTTTGTGAAGCCATTTCAGTACGAAGAGATTTAAACTATGCATTAAAATTATATAATGGTCTGGAAACAGGCCTTCTAACAAAAAGGACCCCAGTCCCCAAGGAATGTGACTCACCATCTGTCGTGGGCAACACAGAAGTATCTACTTCACCATTGATGACTTGCCCCTCAATAATTCTTTTGTAGGAATTTATCACCCGTGATAAATTGTCACTGGCTTGCAATATATCTCCTATGAGAGAGAAAGAGAGAGAGAGACTGGATCATAGATATAAATCATTGCACCTTCAAATCTAGCCGTATAATCAACTCGTTCAATTTATTCCCAAGACAAAAAAGAGGTACTAAGACCCTGTATGTATTTCAGTTATATACTTTCCAAGCATTCATACTATTTATTTCTATCACAATTTAGCACGATATGCAAAAATGAGAAATACAAAAAGATTTGGTGGTATTCTAAGAAACACCATTGACTATCCAACATAGGGTTTCCCCCTCGCCCCATCTGACTAGATTTTAATCACCAATTACGTAAAACCACTGTTTGTTTTTTGTATACAGGCAGAATCACTGCTTGTGGTCCCAAACAGGTCCTTCAGTATCTTATCAACTGACAATTTATATTAAGCTCATAAAGTGTTCATTCTGTCTTGCCTGGTATGACTGGAGTTGTGTAATAAGAAATCACCCCTCCAATAGGAAATGATGACTCAGTACAAGTGGTAGCAGACAATTCAGAGATGGCTAGAATAAACACTAAAATACACACAGTGTGCAGTGAATGGCTAGTAGGGACATGGTCTTTACCAACTCTCTCCTCTGAGTTGCAATAATTGGTTTAAATTGCGGGCAGAAATGGTACTGGCTGGATATTAGGAAAAATTTTTTACAGTAAGAGTTGTTTGACAATGAAATTAGCTACCTAGGGAGGTGGTGAGCTCCCCCTCACTGGTAGTCTTTAAGCAGTGGCTGGACAGGCACTTGTCAGGGATGCTCCAGGCT
This sequence comes from Euleptes europaea, assembly GCF_029931775.1. Taxonomy (NCBI): domain Eukaryota; kingdom Metazoa; phylum Chordata; class Lepidosauria; order Squamata; family Sphaerodactylidae; genus Euleptes; species Euleptes europaea. The sequence continues at coordinate 128,396,266 of NC_079312.1, read as the reverse complement.
GATCCTGCGTTAAGCAGGGGGTTGGATTAGATGGCCTGTATGGCCCGTTCCAACTCTATGACTCTATGAGCCTTGAAGCCTGAAACGTGGTTAATACTTTGGAAAGCATTTGGGTGACTTATGAATGGCAGTTCATTTCTGAAAGGGGACAGAGGCCCATGTGACATTTAACATTCAATATTTCACCCTGTGACTTAAACGGATTAAGAGCACATCTGTAAGTACAAGAGAAGCATGCAAATACAGTTTAGTCACACCTGTAACCTAAGATACATTCAGGAGAACCAACACCACCCCTGAAAGGTTTCTGTTTTACCTAAACTACTGTCGTTATCCTCGGTCTCACTGGCCAGTTTGAATAACGTCCGCCTCTTCGTTTCGCATCTGTCAAAGAGCTCCTGGAAATAAATGGTGAGAGACGGCAGCCAATAAGCCAAACCTGACAACAGGTGCAACTCTTTTCTTACTCATTCCTACTTATCCATTCATAAACATTCATGTTTTTATTCAAATTTGAGGCATTACCATCTCATGCGTACTCAAAGGGCCTTCAGAAGCTGAGGTTATACTAGACATGATGCTAGAGATCAATGATCAGATCTCCAGAAATCTTTAATTTTATTTGAAAGCAGCCATTGATGGGAAAGAGGGGTTTGCATCAGGGCCACAGCGCTTTGGGAGGTTTTTTGTGTGTAAGATTGGGGTCATGGAACTGCTGTTGTTGGGGTTTTTTTTTAAAAAAATAACCAGCACTATTTGCCATACAGAACACTCCTCTCTCTAGTTGTTGGACCCCATTCCCCCACTCCCTGGCCAGGCTGCTATACACACAGCAGGAAATCTAGATCAGGGATCTCTTGCTTCACCTTTAGTTGTGCCCTAATTTTGCATGGAAACCTAAGAACATAAGAACATAAGAAGGGCCCTGCTGGATCAGACCAAGGCCCATCAAGCCCAGCAGTCTGTTCACACAGTGGCCAACTAGGTGCCTCTAGGAAGCCCACAAATAAGGCGACTGCAGCAGCACCATCCTGCCTGTGTTCCACAGCACCTGGATGTTAAATACCTCTGCTTTAGAAGAGAGCAGTTACATTGTGCCATGGCCAAACAGGCAGTATAGAAAGCATTAAATATTTTACATGAAAAAAATTTCTTACCCACCTTCATGAGCTCCTTATCAGCCTCTGAAGAGTCCTCTTTGTTATAGTGAACCAACATCTCATTTAACAGCTTCACATTGTTGTTCACTTCCTCCAAGACGTGCATGCGCTTTGTCACTTTCTGTATTCGTGCCTCATCCTTCACATTTTAAAACAAAATAAATAAAAAAATTTTTTCTTGCATCATCAACCAGGGCAGGATGGGCTTGAAGAACCCAAGAAGCCTGAGTATCCAACACCCAGAAGTTCTAGAATTCTGGCTGTAAAGATTTTATGTCCTTCTATAAGAAAAGTCACATTTTTATTTTTGGAAGACCTCATTAAAATCGGAATGGGCAGACTCAATCCTATGCAAGTCACACAGGCTCCAATATGTGCTGGATTACAGACTTACTTGATCTGCATAGATCAGCCTTGAAACAATCCTGTCTGAAACATCTGGAGAGAGCTTCATGTACTGGAAGGGGAAGGGCAGCCTTGGACTGTATGAATGAGAGCAGGAGAAGAGGAGGAACTTAGGGTCATGGGAACACAGGAAGTGTGCCTGCAATGTCTCTTAGTACTAGTCCACGCCAGGACTTCAGGGGGTTGGACTAGATGATTCTGGTGGTCCCTTCCAACTCTATGATTCTAGGGGGCAACAGAGCTAGAAAGACAGATAGGTCAGGACTCTTGTGTCCTTCCTGTTCTCTGCTTTGATGCTGTCCCTTTCTTTACCTAGATTGCGATTCTTAATAAACTTCCTTCCTTCTGGCTGATCCTCCTCTTTTCTACCTCCTTCTTTGTCTAAACACCACGAAGACAAGATGTGATCTCTACAATCGCTCTCCTTCTTAGCACAGGGCTTTTCTGCCAGCTCAACTTACTCCTGATTTGCTTAGCGGTTGATCCACAAGCACTGGAATCGGTTTGGGCACAGTTCCTCTGCACATCTGCCCTCCCTCTGCATTTTCACAGTTGTGCAGTCAGTTTATTTTCTTCCACACATGCCTTCAATAATGAGGATTTTCAAGGGAGGGTGCTGTCCTCACCGGTAGTGTCATTGGTAGCGTCACAGCACCTCTCCTTTGTTTTAAATGGCACCAAAATATTGCTAGATCGCTAAAGTGTTGTAACAACAGGCTTAGCAGGTTCTATCTGAAGATATGTGTTTTCTCATTTTGATATGAATATATGATACTGATTCATTACTGTAGACTGATGAAGCTTGCTGCGAAAACGGATGGAATTATATCTGGAATCTCCGTCTGACTGATCTTGATTCTTACCTGCAATTGACCTGCTTACTGGAACATTGTCCTGCAACTGAACTGGATGGTTTAAGAAGAGAAAATTGTATGTTATGGAAGACCTGGATTCCTGAACTTGGTTTCTGCTTTGTTAATTGTACATCATTTGTTTATTCTTGGAGCTAGTTCAGATGTATTTTTGTTGTCATTTACCTGGTGTTATTTAACACATTTTGTGTAAACAAGATTAACTTTCATTATACAGCCAGCATGCTGCATTTGTTATTGGGATGATTTCGTATTAAAGCACAGGTTTACTTTTGAGATAGGGTTCTGCTTAGGGTTAGGCTGACCATGGAAGAACAAGCAGGGCAGGCCAAGGTGACAGGCTCTGTTAAACCAATGGCCCAGAGCAAAATCTAGAATGGGTAGGCAGAGACTGCAGTGCCACAACCGCTTCCCTGGGAGTAAGTCCCTGTGACGAACAAAGAGTTAATCTTTCAGAGAGGCTCAGAGAGAGAGAGAAAAAAAACTGGCAGGGAGTGGGTAGAGCTAAGGAGCTATCTCTTTTCTGAAAAAAAGGGAGGGAGTCTGTTTTTGGTAAATTGTGTGTTCAGTAGCTAAATTTGACTCTGGAAACCTGAGGGTTCAGTTTTGCCTAAGCGGTTGTGAAACAACTCCTGTGGTGTGACAGGCAGAGATTGGGAAGAAAAGGGCCCTTTCTCAGGTCACTGGAAGGGAGCAGGCTCTGGGAAGGAGATATTCCAGATACGGGTGTTGTTAAGGGATTACTGCCACAAAAGTGGGGTAGATCTATAGAGAGAACTGGAAGAGAGATTTGAGGAACAATCGCCATACTTCTTTGTTCTCTGGGGGGAGAGAGATTGTATAATCTCCATACTTCCCTGTTAGCTAGGCAGCAGAGTCTGAATAGGAACATCTATAGGAAATTCTGTGAACTGAATTTGGGAACTTAATTTAAGAACTGTAATTCTGTACAAACCAAGCCATCTAAGATCTATGCCTTCTCTGTAGAAAAACGTATAAACTAGCTCTGGTTCTATGACTTCCCTACCTACCGTTTTCCCTCCAAGTCCATCCCTTGTACAGTGTTTAATAAATCTCTGTTTCTTGGTTGTTAACTTGAAAAAGCCTCTGGTGTCTCATTTCTACTGAGGTAAAATAAGTAAAGGGACTAAGGAGAAAAATTAAAACTCCAATCGAACATTTTGGAAAGCAGTCTTTCTCTTGGTACGCATGGATCGTGATAGCCCCACGGACTAAAATGGAGTTTATTTCATGACTAGACCTGCTTAGGTTTTCTCCCAGAGTGAACTACAAATCACCTTGCCTTAGCTCACTAACCTGGCTCTCGTTACAGCTTCTCACTCATGTAAGAATTTGTTTTTGCTCATGACGGATATCGTCATTGCTTAAGGAGGGCAGAAGAATTAATGACTTCTAACATTGTGCAGCCCAAAGAGATTCTAAAATGCTTCAGATTTTTTAAAAAAGCCCTAATCAATCATCACCCTTGTTCATGTGTCAGTTAGTGCTCAATCTCACCTCTTTCACCATAGTCTTAATAAGCTTGTTTGCCTCTTGTAAGTCATCCGGATTCTTACTTTTTAACAGTTTTGCTAAAAGCTGTAAAAAAAGAGGGAGGGTGGGGGAGAAAATGTCAGAAAAGCGTTTAGGATTAGTTCAATTTCCCCTAGTTTTCAAGAGCATTACATAAGGACTCATTACCGGGGGTGTCATACAACTCTTGTGATCTGGCAAATTGTTTTAACCCTCCATGTCTGCATTTGCCTCTGGAAGTTTCCCTTCGGCAATAGTTATCTCTGTGAACATGGTTTTTATCTGCTCTTATTTATTTTTAATTGGAGGTTTATGAACGTGCAGGAGACAACATGAAAGCCTTGCTCTGCAAACAGGCAAGACAGGCCTTCCTTAAGTGAATACATTAAGTTTAGATTTGTCTTCAAAGCAGCAAAGTCTAGATCGGGGGTCTCAAACAAGGCCTGGGGGCGGATGCAGCCCCTCCCCTACTCTCAATCTGGGCTGGTGAGGCAGGCCCGGTCCGACCAAATGACTTTTATGTCATATCTGGCCCGCGTAACAAATGAGTTTGACACCCCTGGTCTAGATTCTTGGCAGCCTGATGGTACAATCTAATGGAATCCATGGTTGTTACTTCTGATTATAAGTATGCTTATGATCAGAGGCCAGAACCGTGGATTCCACTGGAATGTTTTTCATGCACTCAGGGAAGTGGTGTCAGTACTATGACTGGTGCAGCTGAAAGCAGGAAATCACTATCTACCCCCCTAGATAACAGTGGGGACCAATGCTGTATCTCTACTGGTTTTCTCAGACCCACGACATCTATAACTAGGGGTGGGTTTCTCTTAGAAATAGGGGGAGGGGGGAACGGAGAAGATGGACTTTGTATCAGTACCCAGCGCTTGTGTGTTTCCACCCACCACCACCAACTTGCTCTCTAGATTACTATTTGCAGCTTGTCCATTTGACTCCTACCACCCATCTGATGACAGAAATCAGACCACTGATTAAAGAGAGAAAAGGAATCAGGCATATCAGATGTGAAGCACTTAGGAAAAGAGCTATATAAATGTCAAGTAGTAAATATTATTCTTGCACCACGTTTTCTCTGTCACACACACAACAATGTTCAAGGTGGCCTGGATGATTTTGCCCTTCTCAAGTTTATTCTCGCAGCCTCTGTGAGGAATTCTAGACGGAATAAGATTCACTGGCCCCAAGGTCACCCAGTGAGTTTCGTGCAGAAAGGAACCTGGGTCTCCCATTTTGTAGTCTGACATTTTAACCATTACACCACACTGGCAGGTGGATTGAATATTCCAACCCTTCCCTCACTTTAGTGCTTCTTCAGTGAAAAATAAAGAACTTCAAGAATGTTAATACTTTGCTGAGTTGTGAGACTTTCATCTGGATGCAGCTCTGACTTTAAAAGGAGCCATTCTCTAATTTCTCTGACAACGCTTTCTGCTTCAGAATGCTTAGAGGGAGCAAGGAAGAAACGGAAAGGAGTAACACTGTTCCTAGACATTACAAACATCTTCATTAAAACTTATACAGTTGTTATGCTACAACACCAAAGGAAACTAAGAACTACTTGAGACTTAGAACTGTATTTCTTAACTTAGACTACAGGTATGAGCAACAAACGGAGGGGGGATTGAGCTGACCTCTTGGCAAGTATCATAAGCATATTTGATGGTTGCTTATGAGAGTTCTCACTTTCACTTTACCTTGGATTTCTCCTCATCATCAAACACAGGATTTTTGGGGCGAGGTGGAGGAGAAGGGATGAGAGTTCTCTCCATAGGAATTACAGGGTCTGACAGAACAATGCCTGAAAGAAAAAGGAGAAAGTGATGTCACTCTTTTACAGGCACAACATTTTTTATTTTTTATTTTTTTTGCTCCAAAAGAACAGACAGCTGTAGCATGTCAAGGCATCTGCTACTTGCTGATGGTGTTCCAGCAGGAGCTTGGAAAAGACTACCGTTTGCTACCTCATTAGTAATCAAGATCCAGACATTGCTCTGAATCTTGATCCAGATTTGTGGGGTTTATCAACAGACAAAGCTCACTGCAGGAGTTGCTTGCGTTTAGACATGCTTGTCCCCATGATCTTGACCTTAGAAGACCGTTTTTTTGCCCTTGAGGCTGTGAATTTGCCATCATTCTACTACCTGCTGATACTTTCTGGTATCGTCAGACCTGATTTTAACACGACAAGCATTTGCCTGAGCAGCAAAGATGAACTTAACATCCAGAGTGGGGAATGGGTAGCTAGTGGGATAACAACAGTGCAGCCAGACTTATATTGTGACAATACTTAACACTTCTCAGTACAGCTGCAAGAATGCGTGTATCTATCTATGTATCAAGTCTTATTCAGCTGAGCAAGTCTACCTTCAGCTGAGCAAGTCTACCTTAGATAAACTGTAGATACTACCTATCTTAGCCGTTATGTTATGACGTTCCATTGAACAACAAAGAAAAAGAACAAAAGGCAAGGAGGAAGTTGCTCTTGACCTTGTCTCTTCAACATGTAGTAAGCATCTTTGATTTTTGACTCTTCTGGCAGGGCTACCGTCCAGCTGTACAGCAACTCAATTATTTTGGTTTTGACCTTCTCTGACACTCTGTCACCTAGGTACTGCCAAAAAAAGAAAAACAAGAAAAAAAGGAAAAGATGTGGATTTCTCTCCCTTCAGACACAAGACTCTACTATGGACCACTGCAAGTCTGAACTGTGAGGGAAACTATGCTGTAAACATTTTCTGTGCAGTCTCTTAATAGTCACACAAGTACTAAGGTGCTCCTCAGGATGTTACAGGTGCTAATTACTAGACCAAAACTATTTTCCAACAAACTCTTCTGAGTAAGGGCCCTGAGATTTAAAAATATACTATTAAAAAACGATTATATCTATCTCAAACAGACTTAGGTGGGGAAACGGTAAACCAAAATAGCAAAAACTCCTTAAACCATAATGACTTAGCAAAGACGTTTCTAATTTTAGTTTTAATAGCTAGATCAGGAACATTATTTAATGCAAGTAACTGTTTTATTACTGACAGAATAGACTGAAACTATTTGTCTCATCAGGATAAATTAAGAGGCAATATGCATGGTTTTTAAATGCCCTTTTTCATAGGGGCATAAAAGTTTCATTATAAGCCTTTAGTTACATTATCCAAATAACATGTATAAATGAGCATGGTGAAACAAACTGAACAATATCAAGCTCTGATGATCACATTTTGGGATAGAAACAGTATTTCAAAATGTAACACTAGCAATAAGAAACCTAACTTCTGATTCTTGATACCTAGGAATGAAAAAAAAATGCAGAACTTTCAACTACCCATACTCTAGCTCACTGGCTAATCCATTCATTATGAAAACCTTTATTATATCCACCTCAGTTATCCTAAATGCCTTTTTAATCTTGTTCTTTGTGTCTTTCTACCTAACCCTATCCCAGAAAGATGTTCATGAACAATGCGTTTTAAGGACTTGAGCAGGCTAGACAAAGGTCAAACTTCATACGAACCTTTGGAGAAACAACTTTAATTAATTCGTTTAAAAAACGGAACTTCCCTACTTCGTTATGAAATCTTCGCCCACAGTTCTTCATACAAGCTTCCAGCACCTACAGAGAAGCAAAAATCAAAATATGATAAATCCAAGAATAAGGATGGGCCTTTCTGGATGAGGATTCCTAGCCTATCTGATGTAAGCACAGGATGTTTATGAGCACCTCAACTGTGACCTGTACCATTTCAAATTAATTTAAGATGGAACTCCCTGGAGACCAAGCCGAAATCAGAAAGAGACTTGACACTGGGAAGGGTGGCTATGAAGGAGCTCAAAAAGATCCTTAAGTGGAGCCTCTAGGGGGCTACAGAACCGGATGGTAGCATAACCTTGAACTGCTGCCCTCCTCCCGCTCTTTTTTATAAAATAAAAGGCTATTAGATACCCATCCGAACATCCAAATGGTCAGGAAAGGGCCAAAAGATCAACCAGCACCTGTCAGAGGAAAACCAGATCCGAAGCTGTTCTTTGCTGGGCAGAAAGAACTCAACAAAGAAAAAGCTGCAAACCATGAAGGCAAAAAAAGGGTGGCCAAAGGAAAGGAGAAGCCGACCCAGCGAGGTGCCTGCCTTTAAAGAGGGCATCTTGCGAAACTCTTTAGACACACAGCAACAAATAATCAGCAGAATGGAGAGCCTGCTGGCCCCAATCAATGCGCAGTTAATGGAGCTCAAAAGAGGCCTCTTGGAGACAGCAGCAACAGCAGGGGAGGCTAAGGACATGGCCAGTTCTAACCAAATGAAAATTCAAAACCTAGAACGGAGATAATCTGACCTCCTTCATAAGGTACTGTCACTGGATGCTAAATTAAGGCAAAATAATTTACGATTTAGAGGATTTTCGGCTGGAGAAGAGGTGTCAGCGAGGGCATCCAGTCGGGCCACGGATGAGCAAGCCCCGTCTCCTTCCCACCCACCCCCGTTCTCATTCCTTTGCTCGCCAGGCATTAGCGTTTCAATAGAGATCCGCTGTGAGATCTCTGGCGCTGCGGAACAAATGCCTGGGAGCCAGAGAGATCGCCCGGTCCTTTGCTAGTCAATTTCACCAGGAGGTTTAGTAGTGGGCAATCACCAGCGAACACTTCCTTATTGTCACCTTGCGATCCAGCACTGTTTCTTTCAAACTGGCTAGCGGGGGTGCTTGACTTGGAAGAAGGCACAGCTCCAGTTATAAATAGAGCATACAGGGTGGGCCCTTCACACAAAGAGTCCCCAAGGTTTACAAGAGACATATTGGCAAGCTTTACTCACGAGAGGACAAAGGCTAAAGTCCTCAGAATGGCAAGGGAGAGCGGAACCCTAACCCACAAGGGAAAGAAGATACAAATTTTTGCAGCTATTGCCCCAGAAATTCTGGAAGAGGCAGAAGCTTAAGATGGCTGCTCAGGCCCTACGGGAGAACCGGATCCGATACAGATGGGGGTTTCCCGCCAAACTTGTGGTATCGTATGACAACCACCTTTTCACGGCCTCTGCTGAGCAACAAGGAAAGCAACTGCTATATGATTTGGGCACCAGAAATCCTTCGCCTGGTAAATCTGCAAACGCTTCGACTCCAACCTCAACTTCGCCAAAGCATAAGCGATCGTTTGAAACAGAGCCGGGGGTTCCAGGTTTCTGCTTTTCAGACATATATTTTGACATGCCTATAAACTGTTTCTATATTGAGTCTAACTCCAGAATAAAACCTGGCCGATGGGCCGCAGAGCTGTGACTCGCTTGAGAGTTCTGTGCATGCTCCCTCTTAGTACAAATGCATTGGTTCTAGTTAATAGAGATCACTAAGGCCTTCCCTTTATATGGTTATAGATAGGTCGGTGTCTTAATGTGGGCCAACCCTTGAAGAGTGTAGAGTTATATGTAAGTTAATTGGTTAAAGCTGGCTAACAAGAGTATTCTATTTGACCCAAGAGTAATAACTACGTAAGAAGCATGTTTCAGTTATAAACACTGTGTTGTACTGTATAATTTCTGAGGGACATACTGCCTCAGAGCTATATTTGTTACAGCTGTATACTAAGCATATTTTATTTGGGTGAAGGTTAATGCTGAGTCAAAAGGCAATGTTTAGTTTTCGCAAAGCTAAAAAGAACAGAAGTGTATTCTATGTATGAAAAGGGTGCAGCGGAGTCTGAAATAAGATACAGCTGCAAATGTTTTGTTACACTTATTTAATTTTGTTTTTATAAAAAAAGAGGAGGATAGGAATTGATATCTTTTAGTGGGTCTAGATATATTTAAGCATTGAGGAAGAGCATTTCTAGAAGGGTATTCTATTATAATGGACTTCCTTAGTTATAAGCTGTATGTGAAGCATATTTTAGTTATAGTTGAAAACTGAGTGTGAAGAACGTTCTACATGGTTTTAGGGCCTTTTTGTGTTTTGAAGAAGGCTAATCTTCAAGGAGGGGGATACAACAACTGGTTTTTAGGGTTACAACAGTCCAGTATCCAGATTTCTCTTAACCCAAATACAAAAGCTGAATATGAAGCATGTTTTAGTCACAGATGATTTAGGAGATTATTATAAATTTTATCATTTTTGCTGGGTCAGTCAAAGTGCTTTATAAATTTTGATAAGTCAGTTACTGGAGCAGCAACTGTGTTAAACCACGTTGCTTTCTCCAGTTATAAAATGACCAACAAACATATTTCCTTTGCCCTGAGAGTTTAAGCTAATTATGAAGAATTTTCTAACTTAGGCCATGGAAAACATACAAAGACAGGAATAAGGCCTGAAATCAAATCTTGAGGCTAAGGTAGCTTACAGCCACTTCAGATTAAACGTGGTTGTGACCGGCCGCTATGGGCTCTTAAATTGACTAAAGGATAACTTAGTTCTTAAAATGAGGTTGAATAATTTAATTCATTGATTTGATGACTAACATTACCCTAGTATTTTCATTACATTGAAACCCAATTAGCATAAGTTAACTATGAGGGGAGGAGGACTGTAGACTCTAACTGCTTCATTGAATGATGGTCTTATTATACTTATAATTTTAGTAAAGCTGACTAGGACGAAAGACTTAGCCACAGATGTGATGAATGTTGATTGTCTGCTCTCAGGTTTTAAATTAGGGGTCCAGCTGATCTCACAGGATATTTTGACAGAGGGCTCGAACTGATTATAGAATATCTATCAATTTCATATAGGAACAGATAGGAGAGCGGGGGGAGAGCATTTCTAGTGTGTAAACCTACACATCTCCCCAAAGACTTTACTCCTCATTGTATAGGAAGTTCCAAGAACTCTCTGAGGGGGTCATGAGAACCTCCTCACTCCCGAGAGGAAACACCTGCTTTCAGGTGTGCTTGTTGACACTCTTAATGTTTTGTTTTAGAATGTCCAGGTTTTTTTCATTTGTTAGTTTTACGTTCCTGTTCCATCAAGCATGGTACACCATGCTACTAAAGATCAAAACTACAACATTATGTAGGAGGGGAAAGAAATTCAGATTTGTGCAACTTGACAGAACCACAAAATCACATTCAGAATGCGCTCTACATCACGATATAACTATACTAATAGTTTTCAAAAAACTTCAATGACAGGTTCAGTTGTCCAGTGTATGACATATAACTGCAAGGGGCTGAATAATCCGATCAAAAGGAAAAGAATTTCATTAATTTTGAATAAGGAGAAACCAGATGTACTATTTATACAAGAAACACATATAAAAACTGCTTCCTCGAGACTTCTTAACATACCTTGGTTTTCCCAACAATTCCAGGCCCCTGGATCCTCTTAAGGCAAGAGGAGTAGCAATACTAATCTCTAAAAATTACCATTTCCAGTTACAAGACTCAATGATAGACCCAATTGGAAGATTTATATTTATAAAAGTATGCACCATGGTCAAAAAATTACTCTTGGATCTATTTACACACCCAATGATCATCAACTTAAGTATAATGAAGAAGTGCTTTCTAAATTACTTGAATTCGGGGAAGGAGAACTAGCTATAGGAGGTGATTTTAGTTTAGCGCCAGACCCTGTATGGAATAAATCTAAATATAAAAGAGCAAGGTAAAATCAAACTTTAAAGATTTTAAAAATGTAAAATCAAACTTTAAAGATTTATTAGAGACCTTAGGACTCTGCGACGCATGGAGAATCTTGCACAGGGGAGAGAGAGACTACACCTTCTATTCTAACTTTCATAAAACTTATTCCCGTATAGATCTTATAATAATCCCGGTGACCCAAGTCTCTAAATTAATGGCAGCAGATATTGGACCAATCATTTGGTCCGACCACGCTTGGGTAATCTGCTCATTGAGCTCACAGGAAAATAAACAGCAATTCTCAGACTGGAAACTGAATAATTCTCTTTTAATGAAGGAAGAGATAATTTCAGAAACAACGAGTATTAAAGATTTTTTTCCTGCATAATGAGAACTGCGGGGTAACATCGCAAGTGGTATGGGACGCATTCAAGGCTGTAATCCGAGGTAAACTAATTTCCATGGCTTCTTACTACAAAAAACAAAAAGAAAAACAGACAGTATTGGAATCCATAGAGAAATTGGAAACCAGGCATAAAAAATTTGGTGGGAGGAAAACATATAAAAAGCTCTTAAGATGAACGCATTAAATTGGAAGTGTTAGAATCACACACGGTGCAAAAAAAAATCTCTTATTCATGAAACAAAACTATTAGGAATCAGGTGCAAGAGCTAGCAAATTACTCGCCAGAAGGGTAGCACAGCGGAAGGCATCTAATCTGATAGATGCAATGAAAGATAAGACAGGAAAAATAAAAACAAAAAATGAAGAGATTTTAGAAATTTTTAAACAATACTACATAGATCCATATACGTCAAACAACCCAGATCATACGTAAATTGAGAAATTTCTAGAGCAGTGCTCCATGAAAAAATTGACATCGGAACACAAATCTTTTTTAGACTCCCCAATATCAGAGGAAGAAACTAAATCAGCTATTAAAAAGCTGAAAAATAATAAAACTCCTGGCAGGGATGAATACACTGCAGAGTTTTATAAAAAAAAAAATCAAGGTATCCTAATAAAACCTATGATGAAAATCTTTAATGAAGCTATTGAGAATGGAAAGATTCCTGATTCATGGAGTGAGGCCTGGATCATTGTATTGCCAAAGGACGGAAAAGAGGCTACTTTGGCATCTTCATACCGCCCAATATCCCTCCTTAACCATGATGCTAAGATATTTACATCATTGCTAGCCACTAGATTTAATCGGTTTATCCATCAGTATAGATCACCAGACCAAACAGGTTTTATCTCAAACAGATTAATTATGGACAATATCAGGAAAACTCTCAATATTATAGAACACTGAGAATAACCACTTAGAGACCGCTATTATTTCATTGGACGTAGAAAAGGCATTCAATCGCCTGGAAAGTCCGTATCTCCATAAATTTTGGCCCAGGCTCATTTAAATTTTGGCCCAGGCTTTTGCCAGACCATCAAGGCATTATATAAATCACCTACGGCATATTTAACAGTAAATAACTTAAAATCAACTGAGTTTAAAATACAAAGAGGCACAAGACAGGGGTGTCCTCTTTTCCCTATTTTATTTGCTCTCTCAATTGAACCCCTAGCTGAAGCTATCAGAACGCATGCAGGAATAGAAGTAATAAAAATTGATGATTCACAGTATAAGATAAGTCTGTTCGCAGATGACATTATTCTATACATAACAAAAATAGAATCTACCTTACCCTGTCTAATGGAAACAATCCAGTCTTTCGGAACTATAGCAGGATATAAGATTAATTACTCAAAATCTAATATCATTACGCTAAACATGTCTGAATAGAACATTTTACAGTTAAAAACAAATCTCCGATTAGACCATCCGCCCCCCAAATGGAAATACTTGGGAGTCACCTTATCAAAAGACATAAATGACATGCATAAATTAAATTATGGCCCATTAATAGCAGATATTAAAAAATCCTTTATGGAGTGGTCTAAGTTGAATTTGTCATGGTTCTCTAGAATTCACTTAGTCAAAATGATTATTTTACCCAAATTTTTGTTTTTCTTTACAACTCTTCCTATTAAAATTGAGGGAAAGGATTTTGTAATATGGCAAAGACTTATTCACACATTTATTTAGAAAGTGAAAAAGGCAAGATTACAGACCTCTACTTTAATAATGCCAACAAGTATAGGTGGTCTGGGGGTGCCTAGCTTGAGGCTATACTATGCAGCGGCTCAACTAAAAAACATAATTAACTACTTAAGCCCTATAGAAAAAGGCTCATGGCCTCAAACAGAACAAGCCTCATGCACCAATATTACCCTGGAGGAATTGGTCTGGCTTGGAGCGCACCAAATACATGGAAAAAATCCAATGTTGCTGAACACCCTAAGGGAGTGGGACAAATATAAAAAATATCTGGTACCAGAGATATCACCAGTAATGACTTTCACTAGAAGCGCACTGTATCCTCCAGGACAAGAGGGAGACAACTATAATATATGGAGGCAACTTCATATAAATAGAATTCAAGATATTATGGAGCGAAAGACAATCCAAAGCAAGACCACATTACAACAAAAGCTTTCCCCCCTGGCACTGTCATGATACCAATTTCTGCAATTGAAACATTTCATCCACACGCCCCAAATCCAACCAAGTTTGCACAGGCCTCCAACACAATTCGAAATAATGGCACGGAATAGGCAAGAGTATCATAAGAGGATTATTGCCAAATTATATAAGATACTTTTGGAAAGTCTCCCACAGACCCCATCTTATATCAGCAAATGGGAAATAGACAATGGGGGGGGCCATCCCAAAAAGAAATGGGAAAAAATTTGGAGAGCTTATCCCTTCAGATCAGTTGCAGTTAATATTAAAGAGCAAGCGTACAAGTTTATGAGCAGGTGGTACATGACGCCTGACAGGCTACATAAGATAAAACAGACATATCCAAATAAATGTTGGAAAGGGTGCGGGGGGGGGGAAGCAGACTTTGCTCACTTTTGGTGGATATGTCCTAGAATCAAAGAATTCTGGGGGGAAATTATTTCTGAAATAGAAAAAATTATTTTGTATAAATTGAACCCGGTACTACCTGATGTATTGTTACATCTACATGATGACCAACATGAAGACATATGTAAGAAGGAGCTTACTTCAATCTTGATTTTGGTAGCACAGAGTCTTTTAGCACTGTTTTGGAAAAAGAAATCCATCCCAACATTGATACAATGGGTACTCCAAAGTGTGAAAGTTAATGATAATGGATAAAATATCATCACAGATCAGAGCCTCGGAGGATGCAAAAGCGAATTCAAACTACTTAAAAAGATGGTTTCCCTTTATTACGTATGTAACGAACAATGACACTCATCAAAATGTGAGTTACTCTAAGTTGGCGTCCATACTTCAAATATGGTCCTCTTATAAACTTTAATTTAGGTATAATGTTGTACTAGGTCTGCCTTTCACCCCTACTGTATTGACTAAGTATACAATATTGTAGAGCAATTATAAATGCACCAAAAATGGAATGAGGAAGTTGATGTTGTTATGTAAACCTATGTTTTGTTATTGTTATGTACGAAAATTAATAAACTTTAAATTTAAAAAAAAAGATCCTTAAGTGTAAGGATGTGTTGCTGGCACCCAAGATCAAGTTAATTCATGCTGTACTATTCTCTACAACAAAGATCTTCTACCTCTTGGGCAAAGACATCAGGAAGAACAGTTGGTTTTTATATGTCGACTTTCTCTACCGCATAAGGAAGAATCAGACTGGCTTACAATCACCTTCCCTTCCCCTCCTCACAACAAACACCCTGTGAGGTAGGATAGACTGAGTTCTAAGAGAGCTGTGACTAGCCCAAGGTCACCCAGCTGGCTTCATGTGGAGGAGTGGGAAAACCAACTGGGTTCACCAGATTAGCGACTGCCGCTCACGTGGAGGAGTGGGGAATCAAACCCAGTTCTCCAGGTTAGAGTCCACTACTCCAAACCACTGCTCTTAACCACTACACCATACTGGAAGGGGGGACTCTTTACAAGGGTACTTACTGTCAAAGCTTGGATTGCCTCCCATTCCTGTGGTGACTGGATTTTATGAGCCAGTAATCTCACGGCTATCTGTGGACTGAAACAAATGAGTAGAAAATTCTCATTTTCCATCTGCTTTTGCAGCTGTCACTGCATAGGCTGCAAGCAGATCTTTAAGGTACGCTCTGCAAATATAAAGGCTAAAAAAGACGAAAGGGGAAGAAAGAATGCTGAGAGTGTCAAGGGTCTGGACCCAGCACAACGATTCCCACTGTTCCAGGCTCCTCTCCCCTCAGCAGCTATTGCTGACAATAGGAAAGAAAATACCAAGACCACATTCACACAGCCCGGATAACCTACAAGAACAGATAGAAAAGTTTATTACAGGATTTGCAGGACCCTCACTGAGTAAGAGCCATGCAAGATGAAGGCTGCAGTGGGGAGGGGGGGAGGAGCAAAACGGTTCTCTTCTTCCTCTTTTGTCTGCTAACTTCTGATCACGCAAGAGGTGGACCAATTTTGCTCCCTTTGTCATTCCCACTGCAGTCCCCCTCCACTTATTTGCCTATTACTCCACATAGATTTTATGACCCCAGGAATAAACTTTCCAGGGCTTGGAAATAGCTGCTGGGAGATCACAGGATGCAACCAAAGATTTTACTTTGGTCCTCCAAAATGATCTACCCAATGACAGTGTTGATTACCAGTTCCCTCTAGAAGGCTTTATGAAATCCTCTTATGAGGCTCATGTTGTAACAGAAAAAAAACCACCCAGCATTCTGTAGCCTTGAAATCTTTCACTGACATCAAATGTTTTGTCCTTACTTTGTTGGGTATGTCAAGCAGATTACCAGCAATCAGGAATGCCTTTGTTTGACTGCTAGCGCAACCCAAAACTTACTATGTAGTCGTGACACAATGTAATTTTCTACCCTTCACTTCCTTGGTAGGTTAAATATAATACTTCTTAGTTTCACAGAAGTGTCAAGGTTCATGACAGTTTATTATGACAATAAGCAAACACTTTTAGAGGCATAAAAACTCGACACAGATGCCAGAGGTTGTGATTACTATGACAGAATGAGCCTTTGGTTCCTTTGTCACAGCGTCTGAAAGTGGTCTGCCTCTTTTACAGTTAGAGCTTTTTTGCTACTTTTTCATGTTTAGAAGATTAAAAAATATTAATGCCTATCAAAATCTATAGTGAATAACTATCCCACTTCTAGCTGGCTCATGAATCATACTAAGTGAAGCACTGAGAACTCCAACTTTCAACTTCTACTGTGAAACCCTGAATGGCTGTTTGCATAGTTTTGAACACATACCCTTCAAGTTCTTTGTTGATCTGATCGCAGAAGCCAATAATGTATTCCCAGTCTTCTTGTCTATTCAGAGGGTTGGTGGCTTTATCTGACAAAATGAAAGAACAAGTGTGTTAAGTCAACACACAAACAAAAGCACCTTGTTTCTCTTGGACAGGATAGTGGCTGAGAATTAGCACACTCTGCCCTTTTCTTTTTTTTTGCTTTCAAAAATAATTTACAGAGTATGTGCTCTGGAAGGAAGGGGGGAACAATGTCTTTCCTTGCTGGGAAACTCCTGTAGAGCCAGAGTTCCCTGGAAAACACCCTGGTAATCAGCTGCCACCACTCAGGAACCTCCTGAGAACATTTAGACTGACCCACAAAGAAAGTACCCTTCTAGTGCAGGACTAGAGCAATAATGAAGTGACAGGGTAGAAACCCTAAAAAATACCTTATAACCAACTATGTAGCATCCATGCAGTCTAGCACATAGGGAAGAGATTCAGAGAAATATCACAGAGAAATAAATGGTACTAAGCAAAGCAAAAAAAAAGTATTAATAAAAGAGAGAGAAAAGGGAAAGTGTTGTTGGATTAAGAAAAGTGGTGGGAAAAGGGCAAATCAAAATACAGGGAAGGCACACAAGATACACTGCACAGAGATTTTCAAATAAAAAACAATAAAGTTGGACTAACTTAGCTAAGTACACGTTAACTAGGCTGTAGCAGGTTTCTCAGAGTATGTGCAGTTAGCTGCAGTAACAAGATACTGGAGGAGCCCTTAACCCCTACCCAACCTCCTGTAGACCAAGTTTCTGCTGAAGACTGAAAACTGAAGACAAAGGCCCAGATGTCCAGATATGTAGCCAATGCATGCAAAGCCCCACCTCTGATGTCAGAGGCTACTGTTACCAATCAGAGAGTTATTAAATATAGTCCCATCCCCATAAAGCATCTGCTAATGGCTCAGAACTTCCATGACAAGTAGGTGGTCTGGCCCAAACCAGACTGTCCTTTGTCCAAAAATTCTTAGCTCTGTTGGGATAGTCTAGTGTGGAATGGAAATAAATGGGTCATCCAAATGTAAAGCCCCAGGTGTCCAAGTTCCCAGATGTTTTAGGTGTTACTCTTGTGCCCTAGTAAGGTTTTAGGGTTTCTGTTACAATGGGAACCCCAAACCCCATGTTCAGAAGGAGGCAAGATCTAAAACCAATTCCTTGGCTTCAATATACTTCAGATCAGTCTCAAATGCGACATGTCATGAAACTGTTTCCAAATCATCTGAGTATGAAGAGCATATTATAAAAATGACCTCCAGAAATATTGTCGAAGGCTTTCACGGTCAGAGTTCATCGGTTCTTGTGGGTTATCCGGGCTGTGTAACCGTGGTCTTGGAATTTTCTTTCCTGACGTTTCGCCAGCAGCTGTGGCAGGCATCTTCAGAGGAGTAACACTGAAGGACAGTGTCTCCTTCAGTGTTACTCCTCTGAAGATGCCTGCCACAGCTGCTGGCGAAACGTCAGGAAAGAAAATACCAAGACCACGGTCACACAGCCCGGATAGCCTACAAGAACCGATGAACTCTGACCATGAAAGCCTTCGACAACAATTAAATTAATAATAAAACCAAGACAATAAAAAGGAATAGCCATACATCTGGACCATAAATAAAGTGCACACAACAGGGTAAGGAATATAATGCGGCATGCCCAAGGCACCCTAAGCTACTACTATATATTTAAATACATACATCCCAGGCATCATACCCTCCCCTATATATTACTCTTCTTACACACTTGACACTGAGAGACACTGTCCTTCAGTGTTACTCCTCTGAAGATGCCTGCCACAGCTGCTGGCGAAACGTCAGGAAAGAAAATACCAAGACCACGGTTACACAGCCCGGATAACCCACAAGAACCAATGACCTCCAGAAAGTTAAGCAAATATTCATTCATCACCTTCCATTTGCTATTTTGTTCCATGTCTGCCAATTTCCCCAGGAATGAGCTGTAGATACATAGTCAGTTTTATTCATGGAACACTGCTCATAGAATAGTCAAAGTGCAGAAGCACTTGAAAACACTCAACCATCTTAAACAGTTTGTAATATTGCAAGGATCAAAACAGCACTTTGCAGCCACTTAATAACCAAGGGAGCAAACCATCCCAAATTAAGAACTTTTGTCCCTTTAATTTGAATGGAACAACAGCGCTTAGTTTTGGATGATTCACCTCCAGTGGTTAGCTTGCCGACTCCAGGACATCTGTATTGTCATATAAATGACAATGAAGGTGCTTGCCTATAAAAAAATTCCTGCCACAACAAAGAAACTAATTTATCTCTAAAGTGCCATAGCATTTCTGGTCTCTTCTTGCTGTTTTACTTTTGGATTACTAGAAAACCTACACATTAAAGCACCCTTGGAATTTGAGTGTCAGACAGCTCTTAAATCTTTGGAATTTCTGGGCCTTGTTCTTGTAGCACAATATTTCAGGTTTTCTACCTTTTCATATCACTTCATCTGCCAAGGAATGCCTATGTGTCTGCCATGAAAGTCTTGCACACTGCAGAGTACTCAGGGGGCAGGTTCTCAGCCTGTGTGGAGCACAGGTCAAGACTCATATGCTTCATTGTGGCCCCCTGGAACTGGGATTGTGTCCTAGGGCACATCCTATGTTCATTTGTAGCTGCAGATAGCAAGAGAAGATCAATTGCACTGGGCAAGTTATCTTTCAGGGAAGCTGTAAAATATTACTGATCCTCTCATTATTGAGCCCCTGAGAGCCAGTGTGGTGTAGTGGTTAAGAGCGGTGGTTTGGGGTGGTGGACTCTGATCTGGAGAACCTGGTTTGATTCCCCACTCCTACACATGAGCAGTGGAGGCTAATCTAGTGAACTGGATTTGTTTCCCCACTCCTACACATGAAGCCAGCTGGGTGACCTCTGGCAAGTCACACTCTCTCGGCCTCACCTACCTCACAGGGTATCTGTTGTGGGGAGGGGAAGGTGATTGTGAGCCGGTTTGAGTCTCCCTTAAGTGGCAGAGAAAGTCGGCATATAAAAACCAACTCTTCTTCTGATAATCTTTTGGGGGAATCATAAAATTCTCTCGAACATAGATTATACTCTTGTTTGGTAGCTGGCACTGCTGTATTCACTGGAGGAGTTTCTATTTCTCACTGGAAACAAGAATCAAACTTCATTATTCCAAGGCCTGCCTTTCATAGATTTTGTAAGCAGCAATTGTGGAACCCAAGGTATCAACAAAGATTTGTCATTCACTTGTTCTACACAGATCAGCATAGAAGCTGATTAAACCTGCTTTTTACAGAACTGACCAAGAATGTCACAGAATGAAAGACTGTTCATTCTTTGGGCAGAACAACACACCTCTGGGTTATATTACAAAGACAACAAATGCAATCAAGGTAATCATCACAGCTAAGAAGAACAGAGAAGGAAAAGAAAAATCTTACCAGACAAACGAAAACGCAGACTGCCAAACTGTCTGAATAACTTAACTTTGTGAACATATATGCATAAAAAAATCGGCTGATTGCAGCCTAGCATGTTTTTTTTTATTAGCATCCCCAGGGTCTAATGATCTGTTTACAGATTTGCAAAGCAAGGTTGTTTGCCTAGGTTTAAGGAGACCAGGGTTCAAATCCCTACTCAGCAATGAAGCTCACTGGATGCCCTTGGCCAGATATTATCTCTCAGCGTAATATACCTCAAATACATAAAAAAGGAACGAAGTAAGTATATTTGTCACTCTGAGCTCCTGGAGGAAGGCTGAGCTAAAAAAAATGAAATAAATAAATAAAAAATACTCAGGATCTTCTAACATTTAAGGCACAATTAATCTAAATTAAATAATTCTGAATTAAAATCTTCTTTAAAAGTTAAGAACTGCCAGGTTGGTCCAGCAATTAGGAGGTGTGAGGTGGACCATCAGAAAATATCAAGTAGTCCACCAGTAAAATGCAGTCTACTTTCTGCCTCTAGAAACTTCACAAACATCCCTAATATTCCAGGGATAATAAATAAAAGTTATCAGCTGATACGTTTTTGTATTAGCCTACCCTTTCACACATATGGATCTTATTTGTGATCTTACACTTTTAAAAAAACTGTTCCATTTGGTGACTTCACAACTGTTTTAGTATGTACTGCCGTGGCCATTGTTCATGCACATACAAATGTAAATGAAGACCCCATACTGCTATAATTCTCACATCACTTCTGTACATCCTTCTATGACTCTGTAATATCACCCAGATACTGTTTACAGTTTCTGACATTAGTGTTCTGCATTCACCCATATACAACATCAAATATACTTCACAAAGGTTTACTACCCTACTTATTTTCTAGATCCGTTTCAATCTGGCTTTAGGTCAAGATTTGGAATACAGACTTCTTTGGCCACCTTGGTTGATAACCTACCAAGAACTAGATGGGGGAGTGTGACGCTGATAGTTCTGCTAGATCTCTCAGTGACATCTGATACCATTGACCATGGTATCCTACTGTACTGCCTCTTGGAGCTGGGACTAAGGGCCACTGTGTTCCAGTGGTCTGAGTCCTATCTGGGAGGCTAGTCCCAGAGGGTGGTGCTGGGGGATTCCTGCTCTGCCCCATGGCCATTGGCCTTCGGGATTCCTCAGGGTTTGGTCTTATCTCACATGCTATTTAATATCTACATGAAGCCACTGGGAGAGGTCCTCAGGAAGTTTGGATTGTGATGCAAACAACATTATCTTTATTTCAGTAAGACTTTTGATAAGGTTCCACATAATATTTTTGTTGACAAGTTAGTAAAATGTGGTTTGGATCCTATTACTAAAACTATAAAATCAATATTAAACATTCACAAATCAGTAGGGTTGCCAGGTCCCTCTTCACCACCGGTGGGAGGTTTTTGGAGCGGAGCCTGAGAAAGGCGGGGTTTGGGGAGGGGCTTCAATGCCATAGAGTCCAATTGCCAAAGTGGCCATTTTCTCCAGGAGAATTGGTCTCTGTTGCCTGGAAATCAGTTGAATTAGCAGGAGATCTCCAGCTAATACCTGGGGGTTGGCAACTCTACAAATCAATCAACAGAAGAGAATTATACTCAGAGTGCCTGGCCTACTTACATGCTTGCCATGATAGAAGAGATACACTGCAAAAAAAAAGAAAGAAAGAAAGAAAGAAAAGCCAAAGGCAGCTACATGTTTCTTCCCAGTTCTTCTGCCCCAACCCTTTGGAGATTTCCTTCCTATGCACTTACACAAACAAAGGTCAGGAAAACTACTTTAGGAAATCCTGTTCTTTGTAGCACAAGTGAGATTCCAAGATCAGACCTTGTTTACTCATATTTACTGTGTTTCCAAACACAAAGCAGTGTATATTTAACAAGTATTTTTTTAAAAGTCAAGATTCTCATCAAAATAATCCACAATTCTACTTCTATACATTACTCAAATGTACATATATTTGATTATTTAGCATAAATTATTCTGCAATACTTCATGAGAAATATCAAAGAATTATGTAGACCAATGAAACCCTGCCCCAACTGTCCACTAACTTTCAAACTTATCTTTGCAGCCTTAAAGATAAGAAACCTGTTTTTGAAAAAAGTTGAGATTTTCAGGATATTCCATTCTGCACTGTAAGTGCAGTGAGACCAGGGATTCGGCATAGACTTTCCCATTTAGCCTCATTTCAACATAGGGGGTTACCGCACTTTGTATTCCCAGCGATGTATTAAGAGTTTGAAAATCTTATAAAAACATCGCTTTAAAAGGATTTTTGGATACCACGGCTTATAAATGGTTAGAAGACGTCTTCACAGCTAAAGGGGCCTAACGAAGTGCGAACAGTATTTTTATAACGTTTTCAAACTCTTAATACATCGCTGGGAATACAAGTGCGGTAACCCCCATAGTCATCACAATGTAGCCTGATGCAAACTATGCTCCTACTAATCAAATTGCTTTGAATATCCTACAGGCAATGTAGAAAAATGAAGTCCTTAACCTTTTTGAGCCCGTGGGCACCTTGGGAATTCTGACACAGGGTGGTGGGTGCAACCACAAAAGGGCTGTTGCAGGAGACGGAGCCACACACACAGAGGAGCCCCAAGGGAAAAGAAAAAGGGCGTAATTGTAAACAATACACCGGGAAAGAGGAATGACTTCTGTTGTCCCTGAAACAACATTATTTCTATATGCCAGGCTAATTGGATCTCCAGTGGCCAACCAGAAGCCCTCCTGGCCAAGTGCTCAATGCGGTCCCACCCACTTTCTAACAACTCTTGGTGAGTGCCAGGAAAAGGGGCTGGTGGGTGCCATGGCACCCACAGGTACCATGTTGGGGACCCCGGTGCTAGGGACACTAATATACTTCTAGCAGTTCTATCAGCCTGGCCCCAGAGATAATGTGTTTTGGTCATACAGTTCTTTCATGTTTATTGGTTCAAATATAATTGTAATATCTGGGAAGAAATCAGATGGGGGGTGTTTAAGAGGGGGGCATTCATGTCTTCTCTGCTATAATATTTATTCCCATACTAGAAAGATTGCACTGCCGGGGCTAAGATCACCTTTCTCCAATGTGGCTCCCACTGATACTTCCCTTGGCAACTGCTGAACTTTATGGAAAGTGGGCAGGGCCATTGTAAGGCAGACATTCAACTCTTGAGTACCTCCTTGTCGAAGTCTGATTGATACTTGCCACAAAGCCAACCACAGAGCGCTTTCCTCTGCTAAGGTCATGATACACATCCATTCCAATCACCATAATTGTTCCAAAGGGATGTCTACACCCCCAGAGTTCTCCTCCCGGCTTGCAGTTGAACTGCGGCAGAACTTTCTGCGCTATGCTCCTAAGTTGGTTGAGATGGGTTGTGATGGTTCGAGCATTAATAACCTGAGAAGGGACTGGTGCCCACACACAGTACAGCTTTTTCATTGCTCCATGCAAGTAATCTCTGTTCCCAGTGATGATACAAACTACCAACTGTACTGTACCCTCAGTACTCAGCACTGATTTGATGGCCTTGGCATAGGCCTCTATTTGGTCATTGTTCAATTCTCTCCAAACAGGTGGGGTTAACTGAATACCCATATTCAAATAAAAGGGTTTCCCACAGCTGCAACATCAGCTGGTCACTGGAAGATCAGGAGGGCTGATAAGCACCTGGGGTTTCCCATAGTCAATGCATACTTCCATTCCCCTTTCAGGTGCGAGGAGGGAGGTATTTGACTCCTCCTCTTGCAGTAGCCATTTTTTGTTTTGTTCTGTCTCCTGCGGCAGCAATGTTGAGGTTGTGCTCACCACTGCCCCTCAAAATTCCAAAGGTGCCCCCAGGCTCAAAATGTCTGGGGACCCCTGGTCAAGATCATCACTAATTGCACTGGTTATGTTCCCACCCCAAAACACACAAAGACACTGATAATTGCCAGTTCACTTCCACAAAGTTTCTACAGACCCTTTGACTGACACGAACCTGTAAATTGCTGTACTAAACCAATGTACAATTCTGTCACAATGTACAAATGTTGTACTAAACCAATGTACAATTCTGTCACAGGGTAGTCCCAAAATGTTTGATATGAAAACATCACACCACTTCCAATAGTAGTTTAACAATGCATTATGTGTAAAACGCCCCTTTGCTGCCTCGAATCCTGAAACATTAACGAAGCTACGTTCAGATATACTTTCCATATAAACCAAGGACAACTATTCATTCATATGTTGAACATTTATGGAATAGGAAACAGGAACTGATGATTTAAAACAAAACCTCCCTGATGAAAGAGGGGGAAATGATAACAAACATCTTGAAATGGACTATTCTTGAGCAAGGTGATTGAACGAGTGGTGGCTGACCAACTTTAGAGATTTCTTAATGAAGCCGACTGTTTAGATCTGTTCCAATATGATTCCAGGCCTGTTTATGTGACTGAATTGGTCTTGGTCACCCTGGTGGATGACATTCAGCATGAGATGGACAGGGGGAGTGCAACCCTGTTAATTCTCCGGGACCTCTTGGCAGCTTTTGATACCATCAATCATGGTAACCCTTTGGATCACCTTTTGGGACTAAGAGGATCTTTTCTGTGGTTCTACCTCGAGGGTAGGTTTCAGATTGTGGTGCTGGAGGACTGCAGCTCTGACCCTTGGTCTTTGGCTTACAGGGTTCCCCAAGGTTCCATATTGTTCCCCACGCTTTTTGACATCTGTGTAAAGCCACTGGGAGAGGTTATCTGGAGATCTGGGCTGAGCTGCCATCAATACATAGGTGACACTCAGCTCGATCTTGTGCTACCAGCAGATCCCAGGGAGGCTGTGGAAACTGTGAACAGCTGGTACAGAATACTTCAGCCAGAGTACTGGCTGGAGTGGGTCATAGGGACCGTATCACTCCAGTCTTGTTCCACCTACACTGGCTTCGAGTTTGCTCCTGGGCTCAATTCAAGGTGCTGGTATTGACCTTTAAAGCCCTGTAAGGACTGGGACCAACATACCTTAAGGATTGCCTTCTCCCATAGAAACCTACCCACGAACTCTGGTCATCCTCAGAGGCTCTGCTTCAGTTGCTCCCACCATCAAAGGTTAGATGGGTGGCAACCCAAGAAAGGGCTTTTTCCGTTGTGGCACCAAAATTTTTAAACTCCCTCCCCAGGGGGATTTGTCTGGCTCAATCTACTGGTGTCTTTCACCAGCAGGTGAAGACTTTTTTTGTATCATTTGGCATATTGCCAATTGGCCCTCCTACTGTTGTTTATGTGTTTTTAAAGTGGTGGCTGTGAGTAGCAAGTCTTCAGTAAGAAAAGGATGACAGAGATCTGATTTAAAAGGAATACAGAGTTTACTGAGGGATTTGGTACAATAAGGGGGGGACTTATCTTAAGCAAATGCCAAACCAAGGCATAAACACATTCCTTATCCTAGTTAATATAGAAACAACTTACAAATATTCAGCAGAGCTACTCCAATCTGGAGCCGGAGTTAATCTTAGAGCTAAAGGCAAGGAAAATGTGGAATAGTGGTTTGGAAAATAGGGGGGGGGGATAGATCAGGGGGAGAGCAAAGATTACTTGACCTATTCTGCAAAGAAATGAGATGGGAGGAGGAATCCAGTGTGTGTTGGAAGTCTGCTGCAATTCAGTTGGTATCCAGGATCAGAGAGATTCTCTTTCCTGATTCTAAAGCCAAGTTGTGTGTGTGTTAAAGTGCTGCCAAGTCTCTTCTGGCTCATGGCGGCCCTATGAATCAATGTTCTCCAAAATGTCCTATCTTTAACAGCCTTGCTCAAGTCTTGCAAATTGAGGGCCGTGGCTTCCTTTATAGAGTCAATCTATCTCTTGCTTGGTCTTCCTCTTTTCCTGCTGCCTTCAACTTTTATTAGCATGATTGTCTTTTCCAATGACTCTTGTCTTCTCATAATGTGACCCAAGTACGACAGCCTCAGTTTAGTCATTTCACCTTCTAGTGTCAGTTCAGGCTTGACTTGATCTATAACCCACTGATTTGTATTTTTGGCAGTCCATGGTAGCCGTAACATTCTCCTCTAACACCACATTTCAAAGGAATCTACTTTCTTCCTATCAACTTTCTTCAAGTTTTTGGCCCATAGCCTAAAATGGGTTCTTTTCCAAAACAAAAGATTACAACAGAGGATAAAGGAATACTTGAGAGTAATCAAGAGAAGACTATAGAACTGACTAAACGGCATCAGGACGGGCAGCTATTGATTGAATTATGAAGAAGAAAAAGAGTTGGTTTTTACATGCTGACTTTCTCTACCACTTAAGGAAGAATCAAACCTGCTTACCATCTCCTTCCCTTCCCCTCCCCACAACAGACACCCTGTGAGGTAGGTGGGGCTGAGAGAGTGTGACTAGCCAAAGGTCACCCAGCTGGCTTCATGTGGAGGAGTGGGGAAACAAGTCCAGTTCATCAGATTAACCTCCGTCGCTCATGTGGAGTAGTGGGGAATCAAACCCGGTTCTCCAGATCAGAGTCCATTGCTGCTTCAGGATTACAAAAGCTGAAGATATTAAATTGAGTCATGTATTGGGTAGGAGCTTTGGGGACAATAGGAAGCTTTGAATCAGAGATTCCAGACTGTCACAGGGCACTTAACCTCTGAATTGGATTAACAGTCAGTGATTGCATATCATGTAAAAGATGATACAGGGAGAGACATCTTTGTCTTCTTATCTGGTGTGGCTTGATTACTGTTGGCACACCCTGATTTCTCCCAACAAGGCTTCCTTGGAAGCAGTTGCTGTGGTTGTCGTCCCAGGATGCTCTGCTGAGTTCACCGCTGCACAGCTCCCTGTGACACACAAGCATGGCAGTTGCTCCCCATGTTTGGTGTGTGCCTCGAGGGACTTGCTCACGGTGTTACTCCACCAATACATCCATTCAGGCTGGGAGGGAGGGCGTGCAGATAAAAGGGGAGCTGGCAACAACTACCGAAAGGGGACTTGCGCCGTGTGTATCTCAGTCCCCAGCTCTGTATTAATATTTCCCTATGAGCTGAATTTCAGAGCTTCTCAGTTTAAAACATTGCTGTTTCTAGGTTTCACAACCTTAAAACTCTGCTCTTCAAATCAGCAGGGCTATGGCAGTGATTTTGAGAGCCAGCATGGTGCAGTGATTAAGGTGTCGGACAAGGTTCAAATCCCCACTCGCGTCATGGAAGTTTGCTGGGTGACCTTGGGCCGTGTATGTGCTCTAGTTTAATTTTTAGTAATAAAGCTTCTTTCCTCTTTAAGCAGAATGGGTCTGAAATCTCACCCACATGCTAAGACTGCTCTTACACGCTAAAGGACAATGTATCCAAGGGGGGAGCCATGGTAATTGGGAGCTCCACCCTTTGTACTTGCTCAGAGGCAGCCTTACTAGAGCATCCCAAGGCACTGGTTACTCAGAGGCCAGGTTTTATATCTTGCGGTGGTGGCAAGAAGAGGAAACATGATTTTACATGCAAGCAAACACGCATGTGAGAACACACAGATCCAGTATGGGAATGTGACATATATTACCATTACCAAAGGCCAACAGTAGTACAGCTTAGTTGTATCTTTTGTTAGCTTTACATCTTGCTTCTGCTGGAGAACTAGAATACCAGTTTTTGACTTTCAAATAGTTAGTCCTGAATATGAAATTCTTTGAAACTCAAGGCTCGGATTTTCTTTCACCAGGAGATAGTAGTCCATAAAACAGTATTGCTGTTGTACTATGTGCCAGTTGTATTCTGTTCAATGCAACAACATTGTTTTAACAAACGTTCTTTTTTTTTTTTTTTTAAGGATCATATACAGTATCTGTCCTTGCAGCAAAATCTTAGAGGTGCTTACTATGGTATAATGGCTAAAGGACTATGCACCAGGAAGTTTCTGGTTGAACTCTCACTTCTTCCATGAATTCACTTAGGCAAGCTATTTCTCTCAGCCCCAGTTGGTCACATGCAATATGTGGTAATGACAACCTACTTTACAAGATTGCTGTAAAGAGTACTGGCATCATGTGTGTAAAACACTCAGAATGGTAAAAGAAAAAAGCTTGTGTGTGATATTTATTTTAGCAAAAGCAATAATTTGTTTTTGTCTTTTATAATGTAAAACATTAATTGTAGAGCCTTGTAGATCCAATATGAACTAAATATAGTTCACCCTGAAAACCTACAAATGCAAATCAGCTAGGAGAGTTCTTTATAGCAAGGGAACCAGTTGTTTATAATGCAATTATCATCTTCTAAGGCCAATGCATAACTATATTTAGGATTGCACTATTAGAGAAGGAAGACAACACAGAATTTCATGACCTTCCTCCTTTTAGAAATGAATCACTGGTTAATGGAGCCAGACTTCAGACTGTCTGTGTCCACTGCAACTCTGGATTTCTGCTTAGATATCTCAGTCTCAACGCACTGCTCATTCAAGTGCACAACAGTTTGCTGAATCTGTATTGGAGAAGGAGCTCATTTTGTTGCAATGGGTAAAGGCCTATCTTCTACCGCCATGAAGCAACCTAGGAAATCTTACTTTGGTATATTTTTATCTGGAAGCACTTAGGAACTGTAGATTGCACTTTGAAATGGGAGGGTGGGCACAAAATGAGCAAGATGAAAGAATCAGATAGTAGAGAGAAAACAATAATCAATTGGGTAGATGAAGAGACCCAGGAAACACAGGGATGGGTCCCATTCAGATATTTCTCAGTCTTTCAGAAACTGCAACATTTCCCCACATAAATTAAATTGGGGGACAGTGGAAGGACAAACAGGACAGGAAATGATCAAAAGCAAGA
The DNA here is from genome assembly GCF_029931775.1 of Euleptes europaea. Taxonomy (NCBI): domain Eukaryota; kingdom Metazoa; phylum Chordata; class Lepidosauria; order Squamata; family Sphaerodactylidae; genus Euleptes; species Euleptes europaea. The sequence continues at coordinate 128,367,084 of NC_079312.1, read as the reverse complement.
GAGATTCACTAAGATATCATGATACTATACTATGCAGGAGCCTGTCAGGAAACAAAGAATAGCTTATCTTGACAAAAATGATACTGGGAACACAACTGAAATAGTCTGTAAGCATAGCATCTATGTGCCTGTGTGGACATTATGGTCCTCCTGCTAGGGTCTGCCTTCTTCTCTCCTTGAGTGAGAACAGCCACAGCCCAGGGGAGAATTTTTTGGAGCAGCAACTCTGTCTCTACAGAACAAGCTGCCAAATGATGTGAGGACCGTACCTTCTCTTTTTAAATTTAGAAAGAAATGTAAGGCAGACCTATTAAGGAGCACCTTGGGCTGAATGATGGTATTAGCTTGGCCTTTAGTGGTTTTAGACTGCTGGTTTTTCACTTATTGTATATTGGTGTTTTCTTTTATATGAAAACCATTTTAAGTTTATTCAGGAAAACTGGTATGTAAATATATGAACAGTTCACACCACCCTTTTTAAATATAACAACCTGCCAGATCCAGAAGGCATGCTCCACTTACACACAGGAAATGCCTGGACTGCGTATACTACTAATTAGGAAATATTTTAACGGCATTATGGTGAAGTGCAAAGGAAGTGGTGACATTTGAACACAGATACTCCTTGATCATGCTTCATACTACACTACCTTAAACTCCAGGTTCTGTATAAAGGAGACAGGGGGAGGGGCTGACGGAAGCTGTATGGACTCAATTATTCATAGAAGGCTGTGCATGTCTGTTATGTAGGATAAAATGGAGAATGCTGTAAGATGCCTTGGGTCCCTTTGTAGGTAATAGGTGGGGTATAAATGAAGTAAAATAAATATATACCCACACATGCATATGGACAATTACTGGCAAGAGAGAGACTTGTTGGGAGCATACACTTTGGCAAGAAAAAGACCTTCTGGTATGGTCTAAAGAAAGGGGAAGTAGGAGACCAGGATTCAAGATCTCTGGGCCACGGGAAAACAGCTCTGGGTAGAAAGTGAGGGTAAGTCATCAGGATGGGCAGGGTGAGACTAAGAAAGCTGGACAAAGATCAGGGGCAAGGATGGGCAGGGCCTGGTGACAGTCACAGGTCGGGTGCCCCTAGGTAAGCAGCACCTTTCCTTCGTGCGTGTGTGTGTGTGCATTAAGTGCCGTGGAGTCGCTTCCGACTCATGGCGACCCTATGAATGAAAGTCTTCCAAAATGTCCTGTCTTTGACAGCCTTGATCAGATCCTGCAAATTGAAGGCTGTGGCTTCCTTTATTGAGTCAATCCATCTCTTTTGGGTCTTCCTCTTTTCCTGCTGCCCTCAACTTTTCCTAGCATGACTGTCTTTTCCAGTGACTCTTGTCGTCTCATGGCGTGACCAAAATACGACCGCCTCAGTTTAGTCATTTTAGCTTCTAGGGTCAGTTCAGGCTTGATTTGATCTAGAACCCACTGATTTGTTTTTTTTTGGGGGGGGGCAGTACATAGCATCCGTAACACTCTCCTCCAACACCACATTTCAAAGGAATCTTATTTTCTTCCTGTCAGCTTTCTCCATTGCCCACCTTTCCTTTGCCCACCTGCCAAAGAAGAAGGGGATTCTGCGCCGCCAACAACACCAAGGGAGAGCGCATGTCGGCCAGCCCAGCTCGGCACCAGGGATGCGAAAAGCCTGCTGCCCCTGCCGACATGCCCTCTTCCAGCCGAGGCACAGCCTTCCTTTGCCTCTCGACCCACCTCTGCCCAGGGCGCCTCGCCGCCTCTCCCCTTTGCCCCAGCCCATCTCCGGACCTCCCTGGGGACTGCCCTCGCCCCATTCACGCTCCTCTCGCACCGGAGCCCCCCACCCCACCCCAAGAGGGGCTCCTGGGCCTCCTTCACGCCATTGCTTCCTCCCCCCCCCCCCAAACCGAGGGGGGAAGCCCAGCTGCCACCACCCCCGCTCGGCGGAAGGGGAGAGGACGGGGGTTACTCACTCAGCCAGGACTCCAGGCTTTCCCCTTCCGCCTCCGCCATGTTGCCGGCCGGCCTGGAGACTCCGCCCCCTGGCCGGGGTACGTCACAGCCGAGCTGAGGCAGGTCACGCCCATTTTGGTGGGGGGGGGAGAGAGAGAGAAGTTCCTATTCCCTGGCACCTTCCTGTCCTGTTAGAACCACGGTGTCGTTTTGTGATTGATTGGGTCGCTGTTTCCTGGTTTGTACCTCTCAGGTGCACCGCGCCTGTTCTAGTCGCACTCCATCTCAAGGCCTGCTTTTATCTCACCCTTCCCCAAGAGTTTAGGCCCTCCCCATTGTAATCTCTGGACAGATATAGTTTCTGTTGATATATTAAATGAAGAAAATAAAAAAAATATTATATATATATAAAAAAAGACAGAGACCCAAATTCAATTCTCCACTAAGCTATGACATTCCTTGGATGACCATAGGCCTCTTGCTCAGCAAGAGGCCTATGGTCATATATAATATATTATTATTATATTATTATATTATTATTTATATTATATTATATTATATTATATAAAAAAGACAGAGACCCCAATTCAATTCTCCACTAAGCTATGACATTCCTTGGATGACCATAGGCCTCTTGCTCAGCAAGAGGCCTATGGTCATATATATTATATTATATTATATTATATTATATTATATTATATTATATTATATTATATTATATTATATTATATAAAAAAGACAGAGACCCCAATTCAATTCTCCACTAAGCTATGACATTCCTTGGATGACCATAGGCCTCTTGCTCAGCAAGAGGCCTATGGTCATATATAATATATTATTTTATTATTATATTATATTATATTATATTATATTATATTATATTATATTATATTATATTATATTATATTATATTGTATTGTATTATATTATATTATATTATATAAAAAAGACAGAGACCCCCATTCAATTCTCCACTAAGCTATGACATTCCTTGGATGACCATAGGCCTCTTGCTCAGCAAGAGGCCTATGGTCATCCAAGGAATGTCATAGCTTAGTGGAGAATTGAATTGGGGTCTCTGTCTTTTTTTTTTAATAATAATTTTTTTATTTTCTTCATTTAATATATCAACAGAAACGATATAATAGTAATAATAAAAAGAAAAACAAGTAATATCTCTAATTTAACAATAAAATGATTTCCCCCTCTTTCTCTTCCATCTAAAAATGAATTGTATAAACATTTGCTAACGGAGCTAACCCCAATATTATTTTAATTAACCTGTTCTTATCCTATCCAACATTATTAAATCAATACCTAATATAAAAATTAATACAAAGTATAAATAAGGGATTAGATCAAAGAGTATCCTTTAAATGGTCTCATTAAAAAATGATTTTCACAGTAAGTTCTCCAAGCCTCCCATTCCCCCATAAATTGTACATTATCATTCTGGTTTATCAAAGCTGTAAGCTTCGCCATCTCGGTCAATTCCAGCATCTTTTTTATCCAGTCTTTTTTGTCTGGTATCTAATTTGGGTCTCTGTCTTAACACTCCAGGAGAGCGTGGAGTAGTGGTTAAGAGCAGTAGTTTGGAGCGGTGGACTCTGATCTGGAGAACCGGGTTTGATTCCCCACTTCTCCACATGAGCGGTGGACTCTAATCTACTGAACCAGGTTGGTTTCCCCACTCCTACACAAGGCTGGGTGACCTTGGGCTAGTCACACTCTCTCAGCCTCACCTACCTCGCAGGATGTCTGTTGTGGGGAGGGGGAGGGAAGGTGATTGTAAGCCAGTTTGATTCTTTCTTAAGTGGTAGAGAAAATCGGCATATAAATACCAATTCTTCTTCTACTACTACACTATATTGGTTCTCCAAGAAATATCGAAAGAGATTCAGATGTGATATTTTTTTGTGCTTGAAGCAACCTCTTCATTTGTTGTTCAAACAAGACATTCCTGAAGATGGAGGAGTATAGGTGTGGACGATTATCTCTTAGCAACCAAAATGATTAGGGGACTAGAGCAACTGTCCTATGGGGAGCGGTTAAGACGCTTAGGGCTGTTTAGCTTGGAAAGAAGGCGGCTGAGGGGAGACATGATAGAGGTCTATAAAATTATGCATGGTTTGGAGAGAGTGGACAGGGAGAAGTTTTTCTCCCTCTCCCATAATACTAGAACATGGGTTCATCTGCTGAAGCTGGAGGGCGAGAGATTCAAAACAGATAAAAGGAAGTATTTTTTCACACAACGCATTGTTAAATTGTGGAACTCCCTGCCCCAGGATGTGGTGATGGCTGCCAGCTTGGAGGGCTTTAAGAGGGGAGTGGACATATTCATGGAGGAGAGGGGTATTCATGGCTATTAGTTAGAATGGATACTAGTCACACTGCATACCTATTCTCTCTAGTATCAGAGGAGCATGCCTATTATTTTGGGTGCGGTGGAACACAGGCAGGATGGTGCTGCTCCAGTCGTCTTGTTTGTGGCTTCCTGGAGGCACCTTGTTGGCCACTGTGTGCACAGACTGCTGGACTTGATGGGCCTTGGTCTGATCCAGCAGGGCCTTTCTTATGTTCTTATTTCCCTCCCCCCCCCCCACCCAGAATTGCTGGAACTCATAAAGTTTAATCAGCAACTCTTGAACCAGTCAGCTTTTGAACCTGCAACCCTACTGTTGAAATGCCCTTTGGACTGGAAGCCTGCTTGTCATTTCAAAACTGCAAACATTGTCCTAGCCCAAGATGCCAGACTTCTATGAGAAAAATAAGAACCACAATGAGCTCCTTGGAGGAAGTATGGAATAAAATGTAATAAGTAAGAAACTAAAACTGCTCAAACCAGTAGGCGTCACTACATCCCAAGCACTGAGTTCCCCGAGTTAATTAAGTGTATTGCGAAGAAGCACTTTTTTTTCCGGGTCTTGAATCTGTGCTGATCAACTTGAGCGACCCCAAGTTCTACTATTTGGGGAGCAAAGAAAAAGTTCTCTCCGCCCCAGGCATAATTTTGTACAGCTCATCCCTCCCCCACTTTTTGTCTTTCCTTTAAACCGGAAAAACCTTTCTTGGTAGGGAAGGCATTCCAACTGCCAGATTATTTCGCTCGCCCTTAGCGTTTTCGACCTGTTTCCCAGCGCCATTCAGATTCTTTTGCAGCTGGGGCATTTCCCCACGCCCTTGTCCTCCAAGCGCGAGCCTTCCCTCGGCACGCAATCCAGCCCAGATCAGCCTTGCGCTGCGGTGCCCTGTGTGTGTGTGTGTTGTGTGTGTGTGTGTGGGTTAAGTGCCGTCAAGTCGCGACCCTATGAATGGAAGTCCTCCAAAATGTCCTGTCTTGGACAGCCCTGCTCAGATCCTGCAAATCCTGCGGTGCCCCAGCACGGCTGATTTGCGACCCCTGCATGCAATGACGTCGGCAGAAGCGGATTTCTAAGTTATGTTGAAGAAGAAACTTTAGCAGGGGCAGCCTCCCTCTGGCAGCAGCATGACAAATAGCTAGTTTTTAAAAAGAAGAGGTCGCGTTCTGAGCCTGCAAGATTTCGAACTAGCAGAATACAGATTAACCTGCAATCATTCTGGGGTGTTGGTTTCCCCTCCCCTATGGAGGACCACGTTTTGCACGTCAAAGGCCGCTACGCAGAAGCCGGCTTCGAACGTCACGGGAAGGAAGCGAAGCTGTCAGGCAGTATCTTAGGGCACCTATCGGTAGGGTCCTGAGGACAGATCCAAGATGGCTGCCCCCGTCATGGAGAGGCTCCAGGTAGCGGGGCGGCAGTTGCACGGCTCTACCAAGGTCTGGTTGCCTGGGTAAGTGGCGTACTAAAATAAGGGTGCCCAGAATTTGGGTTAATAATATGGGATGCACAATCTTCACTATGAAGAATGTTTGTTTGCTTAATATAACTCTGTCTAGCATCGTGTGCCCTGACCTGGGTGGCCCAGGCTAGCCTGATCTCGTCAGATCTCAGAAGCTAAGCAGGGGCAGCCCTGGTTAGTGTTTGGATGGGAGACCACCGAGGAAGACCAGGGTTGCTGTGCAGAGGAAGGCGCCGGCAAACCACCCGTTAGTCTCTTGCCATGAAAACCCCAAAAAGGGGTCGCCGTAAGTCGGCTGCGACTTGAAAGCACTTTACACACACAGCATAGTGTACGCGCACCGCGGCCTCAAAATGTGCCATGTCCTTGAAATATAGACCTGACAGTTATAGCAAAAGAACTCGAAAAGGTAATAGAGTCCAGCCCCCCCCCATACACAAAATGCATGCATGTTCATCCATCAGCCACCTATCCAAGCTACCGTGTGCCAAAAGCAGGAAGTGGGTGCAACTCAAGAAATTGTAGTGCATTGTGGTCCAGGTGACTCGCAGTGTAATCCAATGTAGAGGTTTTCCATTCTAAAGCCACTGAATTCAATAGCCTGATACTAGAGTCTAGGGTTGCCAACTCTGGGCTGGGAAATTTCTGGAGATTTGGGGGTGACGCCGGGAGAGAGCAAGGGAAGGAGGGACCTCAGCTGGGTAGAATGCCATAGAGTCCACACTCCAAAGCAGCCATTTTCTCCAGAGGAACAGATCTCTGTTGGCTGGAGAGTAGTTGTAACTCTAGATCTCCAGGCCCCACCTGGAGGTTGGCAACCCCATTAGTAACTCTAAATGATTGCAGTGCCAGTAGTTCTATGAATGAAGGTGCTTATTTAAGCATGCCCCTCCCTAATTTACAATGCATGTTTGGGGTAATTAATGGTTATAGGTTCTTGTGGTTTCACTTTTCCTTCCTATAACTGTAAGATGTTTGTTTATGATAACATCTGGTTTGAATTTGAAGAAAAATGGGGGAAATTATTTAAATTGGGATGTTTATATAATTTGCCATGGGGTGAGATGGTGGATCTGAATCTGCAATGTATCTTTGGTGCTAGGAAGGGGTAAAATAAACAATTTAAATGAATTGTTTATCTCCTGTTACTAAATGGATGCAAACTCTGTTGCTTTATTTTTGTTACAAAATAACATCTGTGCATTTTACATTAATATGGAAAACTATCATCCTTTTGTTTCATTCTGGCAGCCAGTTGTGGATTATAATCTACCATAAACATGCATCCATCTTTTAACTATACTTTAACAATCCTGAACATAAATATGAAAATTAAATAGTCTGATCCTATACATGTGTGCTCTAGTAACATTGAGACTGAACTACTGTAATATGCTGTAAGTGGGGCTGCCTTTGAAAATGGGCAACCTTATTTGGGTGGAAAGGTGGCACAGAAATGTTTTAAACAAATAAATGGCCTTGGGGTTGGGTAGTTGTACCACCACCGGTACCCAGTGTGCATCACCATATGAACCTGCCCATAGCTTATTGTTTTATACCTTTTGTAAGTTGCCCGGATTGCTTATTAAGTAGAAGGGAAGGATATAAAACTTTAAGTAAAATAAATAATGCAGCCATGTAATTGGGTCACAGATCTGGATGCAGGGGTGTAGAACCTGTAGAGTTCTATACTTCCACTTCCTGGGGTTGAAATTTTGTTGTTGCCAAATACTTTTTCCGTTCTTTGCAGGCTGACCCAGATCAGGTGGAGCCGATACAGTCCCATTTATCTTGAGCCAGAAATAAACAAAGAAGCATATCAGAAGCCTCCGGAGCGATTAACAGAAGAGGAAAAGGCTGAACGAGAGCTAAAAGCAGTCCGACCCATAAAAGCTGCCCCTTCCAATGTCTCCTGTTCTGTGTTCTATGATCCAATGATAAGGTCTGAATGTGGCTATATATCAGTAGATCAGCTATGTCTACTGCTTAACAAAGAAGTCTCATTGCTTTTATTGGGAAATCTAGTTAATAATCAATATGTAACAAATAGCAACAACTATTAGTTGAAGGATCCAGGAAATATAATCAGTTGGGTGACCTGAAGTGGCAGGGCCATGTTGGAAGTTATTCTAATGAGGGTTAGATCAATCCAGAATACTCCTTAGCTTTTCATAAAACAACTGCTGCAATGCAACAAAACTATTTCCTCTCTCTTGTCTATTCCATGCTTTGTTCTGCAAGATAAAGGCAATGCAGAGCCAGTGTGGAGTGGTGGTTTGAAGCGGTGGACTCTGATCTGGAGAACTGGGTTTGATTCCCCACTCCTCCACATGAGTGGCAGAGGCTAATCTGGTGAACCGGGTTGGTTTCCCCACTCCTCCACATGAAGCCAGCTGGGTGATCTTGGGTTAGGCACAGTTCTCTTAGAGCTCTCTCAGCCCCACCTACCTCACAGGGTGTCTGTTGTTGTGTGGGGAAGGGAAGGTGATTGTAAGCTGGTTTGAGTCTCCCTTAAGTGGTAGAGAAAGTTGGCATATAAAAACCAACTCTTCTTCTAATCTTCAGAGGTAATGCTGACCCCATCTCTAGTTTTTATAAACCTCCCGAATGTAGTCAGATGCTAAGTTTAAACTGTGTTCTGCTTGCTTGACAGCTTTTAAGTTCTTTGCCTCTCTGGGCTATTAATCAGTGGCAGTTGGTCCAGCACTTACTGGAGGGCTAGCAACTTCCGCTGATGCCTCTGCATGGGAAAAGGAGAGCTGACACTAATACTGGAAGGCATTGTCTGGTAACAGAGATATGGGTGCTGCCCCCTTAGCACTATGCCAGAGGATGGCTACTGAATGGATGGAAGGGCCGTTGGGAAGGGGCCATGGCTCAGTGGCAGAGCATCTGCTTGGCATGCAGAAGGTCCCAGGTTCAGTCCCCGGCATCTCCAGTTAAAGGGACTAGGCAAGTAGGTGATGTGAAAGACCTCTGCCTGAGACCCTGGAGAGCTGCTGCCGGTCTGAGTAGACAATACTGACTTTGATGGACCAAGGGTCTGATTTGGTATAAGGCAGCTTAATGTGTTCATTAAGTGCCTGTAAAAGTGCCTTTTACAGATGTCATAACCCACTTCTGCACTGTGCAATGTTATCCACTTAGTAGCCACATGCCTGTAAGGTGCACAGATGGCAGTCCTCTGTCCTTGCTTTGCAGTGCTTTCCAGTAAGGTCTTGTGTCTTTCTCCCTGATACAGAAGGGCTTGTCGGGCTGGTAGCCCTCCAGGATATCGCTGCGGGAGCCACCATTGCTGTAGAACTGCCCCTCTAGAATGAACACAATAAGAAGACTGAAAGCAGACATGAAGTAACTGGCATTCTTGCTCTTGATCTCCATACATAATGTTGTGGTTGATCAGTGTAAGATCGTTGGGATCTTGTGCCTTGGGAATGATACCCAGAATTCTAGGACACTCATGGTTGTGCTTTGTCATTACAGCAAATTCACTAGCATCATGATGATGGGAGGGAATAAACTTCTGGCCCGGACCCTCATGAATCAGGTATTTATTAATGGTTTTGTCTCACTATTGCCAATCTGTCAAAGGAACAGTATCCCCATTTTAAAAAAGATATAGAAAGTGCCTACCTCTTCCCTAGTCGTTCTAGTATGACCCTCCGCCCCTCGGCCCATTTTATGTGTTTGCACTCTTTTTTCCTTCCTGGCTTTGTAACCAAAAATTCTAAATTTTGCAAACAACACAAATGATGTATAATGTCCCATATCTATTCTTATACATGGGTAGTTCCATATATCTGCAGTCACGTATCCAGTTGTATACCCTTGCTTTTTGCATTAAATCCAGAATTCCCCAGTTTCTCTCTTTTAAAAAAAAGATTTTTATGGCATCTGAGAATGTTTTAAAAGTTGAATGTTCTGTCTGGTCTTTGTCCTGTGGCCTGAATGAGTCAGGATCAGGCTTCCAGTAGCTAGAAAGGAAACTCGACAGTTGAGGGTCCTGCATGTGCTTAGTTTAGAAATTGAATTTTCTGCCCAGAAAAACTTGGGAGATGTGTATAGGTAATGCTTCCTTCATTCATGAGTAGACCAAATGCTGTTGCTTACAGATTCTTTCAGAGAAAGAGCAAAGGACTCTGCTTATCTATTCTCTGTAATTCAGACTTTAGAAGCCATTAAGAGGAAGCAACTCGAGAAGTACTATAATGCCGATGAGAAGGAGAGAGAAAACATTGAGTGCAACCCTTACACTATCTTCCATCAGGCACTGAAAAACTGTGAGCCCGTTATTGGGTTGGTGACTATCCAGAAAGGAGGTCGTGCCTACCAGGTAAGTCATTGGCCTATTCAAGAGCTAAGACGGTTGTCGTTATCTGTTTCCCTTCATCTCAGGTTGTCGTTATCTGTTTCCCTTCCTCCTGAAAAAGAAGCCTGTTGTCCTCATCACTGGGTGGCATTAAAGAGACCCCAGCAGTCTCCAGTTCTATTGCAATAAACACTGGATGCTGTCAGAATAATGTGGGAGGGAGAGGGAAGAGCAACTCCAGCTCCCATCTTGAGCAGCTGCGTCTTAGGATTGCTGCTGCTTGTGTCTATCTGGGCACACTTTACAGGCACTGACTGTGAGAGCAACAACCCTTCCTCTCAAAACAATCTATCGGGCATTATTCTTTAAGTTACTTTGAAGATTTATTGAGAGCTCTTCATGGATCTAAGCCTCCCCTAGATATCTGAATAAGTGAGCTGTGGCTCACAAAAGCTCATGCCCTGCTAGAAATTTTCTTAGGGCACTTTCACACAGCCCAAATAATGTACTTTCAATCCACTTTCAATGCACTTTGAAGGTGGATTTTACTGTTTTAAAACAGCAAAATCCACTTGCAAACAATCGTTAAGGTGCACTGAAAGTGGATTGAAAGTGCATTATTTGGGCTGTGTGAAAGTGCCCTTATAGTCTTTAAGGTGCTACTGGACTCCTGCTCTTTTCTACTCCCATATATGTACAAAGCAATACTCTATATGCACTTGAGCCATCCTGAGCTTCACCTTTTAGTTCTGGAAAGCTCATGATGCTGCTAAGTAAAGGGTTGGCTGAGAAAGGGCAGTGTTCTCCTTTAAGACTCAGAAGGCAGGGCAAGGCCAGACATTGTATTGCCTTCAGAAGTCTCTGCCCCAGCAGCTTAAGTTCCCAGTCTATCAGCACCTTGACTCTCCTACTGCAGTTCTTGCTCAAAAGAAGACAGTGCTCTGAAACCCAAATCTTGGACAGGGAATAAGCGCCACCATAAGCATTTGCTGGGTGTTTCTTTTGCTCAGATCCAGGGTGTCTTTAATACAAAGTACATTTAATCTTTGTCTCCTGCAGGTCCCTACCCCCCTGAAGGACAACCGGCGGCGCTTTCTGTCTATGAGGTGGATGATCACTGAGTGCAGGGAAAACAAGCACAGGAAGACATTCATGCCTGAAAAACTCTCCAATGAGCTGATGGCAGCCTTCCACAATGAAGGCCCTATAATAAAGAAAAAGCACGAGCTGCACAAAATGGCAGAGGCTAACCGGGCCTTCGCCCACTTTCGTTGGTGGTAGAGAATGCACCGTTCTGGCAAACATATTCTTGGATGACGGAGATTTCACCTTAAGGAAGGCAAAGAACATCCAGATGCGTCTCTTAGCATACCACATGCCTGAGGGTGCTTCTCAAATGACTCTTTTCAAATGATGTTTAACAAATCTCAGAGCAAATTACCTATTAAAATTTCATATTATAGGAGTTCTTTTCTTGACTCTTGCAAGGTAAAGTTCTGGTTACTCCAGTTTCCTAGATGACTTCAAATATATACAAGCCCTTGCTTTTCACTTGCTGTTGCATTCTGAATTCTTACCTGTCAGAGTGTGTATTCATGTTACAGAATGACCTGCTTTAAGGCACAGACATTATTCTTCAGGGGATTAGCAAAAAAGGCAATTTTAACTTCCATATTATTACTGGAGTCTTCTGCAGACATCCATATTTGAAGCAGAGCCAAACTAAGAACTAATGGTAATAAAGATGGAAACCACATTTTGATATCTGAAACATTCTCCTTTCCTGAATTACTTTTGTTTTTGTTTTTTAAATTGGTTGGTTGATTGTAATGAGTGAAATTTGATACCTAACTTAAAAGGAACTTGGGAGAAATCAAAGGGCTGCAACTAACTTTCTGCCTCAAAGAGAATGATGGGAAAGTTGGTACCCAACATTCAAAATTTCGCCCTTGGTTCCAGATGAGAATTGCCTTTCTGCACCATATGTCATGCATATATGCATTTCACCACTTGATTTCTTTACACCCCATGATTGACAGTTGAATGTGTCAGCATGTGGCACTGTACTTGCAATAAGGTGAGTACAAATTAAAATTGTTTGATGTACTATTTATGACGGCTCACCCATCTCTTGCTATTGCAAGCCATCCAACTGCTGACCACATAATGAACTGTACCTGTGGAAAGCTAATGCAAATGGGAAGTACATCAGCCCCAGCTGTAGCTGCGCGTTCATGCAAGCTGCATGAACCGAGAACCAGTGTGGCCTGGTGAGTAGTGATCTATGGGGTTCATGTGGCATTTCTGCTGGGCAATGGCTGGTTAGTGTGAGAGCCAGCGTGGTGTAGTGGTTAAGAGCAGGGGGGGGGTCTGATCTGGAGAATCAGGTTTGATTCCCCACTCCACATGAGCTGCAGATGCTAATCTGGTGAACTGGATTTGTTTCCCCACTCCTACACATGAAGCCAGCTGGGTGACCTTGGGCTAGTCACACGTTCTCAGCTTCACCTACTTCACAGGGTGTCTGTTGTGGGGAGGGGAAGTGATTGTAAGCTGGTTTGAGTCTTCCTTAAATGGTAGAGAAAGTCAGCATATAAAAACCAACTCTTCTTAATCTTAAGTAATTTCTTAGCTCAGCTTTTCTATCTGTAAAACGGGGGCAAGGATGGCCTATTGTGTAAAATGGTGTGAGGAAGATGAAGATAAAAATTGTATGATTAATCACACCGGAAGGGTTATATAAATTGTCATACTGTATAAATAAACTGTTGAATGTTGTGCCTCCTGCTTCTCTCCAAAGAACGGCCTCTGTACAGGCCATAAAACAGCCTTGCAAATAAAGCCAGAAAATCTCATAGGCCACCACTTTTTTTATCGTTACTAGCATGCTTAGTATAATTAAATTGTAGAACTCCCTGCCCCAGGATGTGGTGATGACTGCCAACTTGAAAGGCTTTAAGAGGGGAGTGGACATGTTCGTGGAGGAAAGGGGTATTCACGTCTACTAGTAACAATGGATACTAGTCAAGATGCATACCTATTCTCTCCAGGATCAGAGGAGCATGCCGAATATATTAGGTGCTTCAGAAGACAGGCTGGATAATGCTGCTGCAGTCGCCTTGTTTGTGGGCTTCCTAGAGGCACCTGGTTGGCCACTGTGTGAACAGACTGCTGAACGTGATGGACCTTGGTCTGATCCAGCATGGCCTTTCTTATGTTCTTATGCTTACCTACATGTATTTGCTACACCTTTCAGGGCTAAAGGGTGAGTGGGGGAAAGCAGCTTAGTCACAGGAAGGAAATGTCTGCCATCGGTAAAAACAGAGTTTTACTTACCTGTAACTGTTGTTCATCTGATGGATCTTCTATGCAGTCCCACACTGGGACTGCGCAGGTGCAGGCCAGCCACGGATAAGAATTGTTAGCTTCTAGCAAATTCCAAAATTGTGCTCCCCCTCCCCTTGGGGCATGCAATCTCCCCGCCCCTCGGTCACATGACCCAAGGAGGAGGGAGCACTCTCCAGCCTGCCGCCACGGAACCATCCACTCGTATTAGCGGAACGGTCCCACAGCGGGAAGGAGGGAGGGAATGTGTTACTGCATAGAAGATCCATCAGATGAACAACAGTTACAGGTAAGTGAAACTGTTTTTCATCTGAATGGCTTCTATGCAGTCCCACATTGGGAGAATAGCGAGCTCGCTTACCAGGATGGAGGGTGTGGGACAATCACCGGAATAAGGACTGCAACACTGCACGTCCCACTGCTGCATCTCTTGCTGTATCCACATCCACAGCGTAGTGTTTCATGAACGTGGATGGAGTGGACCAGGTGGCAGCTTTACAGATGTCCTGTATATCTTGAGGAGAAGGCAATGGAGGCCACGTACACTCTGGTAGAGTGAGCCTTGATCATGGGAGGACATTCCTGGTGGGCAAGGTCGTAGGCCAACTTGATAGTAGATGTAATCCATCTTGAAATGATCTGGGGAGATGCCCGCTGTCCTCTATGTTTCCCCCCAAAACAGACAAAGAAGTTATCCACGCCCCTAAAAGACTGGGTTCGGTTAATGTAGAAAAGGAGTGCCCTCCTGACATCGAGGGAATGTAGGGCCTTATCAGCATCCGAAGATGGGTTAGGGGAAAAAACAGGGAGGACAATGTCCTGTGATAGGTGGAAGGCAGAGACTACTTTGGGTAAGAAGGAAATCTGAGAACTCTATTTGAGTGGAAGGTAGTGTATGGAGGGGAATGGGATAGGGCTGACAAATCACTCACCCTCCTTGCTGAGGTGATTGCAACCAAGAAGGCTGTTTTAAACGAAAGCAGGGCCAAATTACAGGTGGCCAAGGGCTCAAAGGGGGGATTCATCAGGCGGGTAAGCACTAGAGACAGGCTCCACTGGGGAACTGGCGGGGCAGTGGGTGGATACAGATTGTTCAGGCCCTTTAAAAACTTTTTGGAAAGAGGGTGAGAGAAAACTGAAAAGGAGTCAATCTCTGGGTGAAAAGCCGATATTGTGGCCAAATAAACTTTGATAGGTGAGTTAGATAAGCCCTCATCTTTAAGGAACAGTAAATATTCAAAAACACTAGGCAAAGGGCAAGAAACCGGTGAGATGCCCTTGCCCGCAGTCCAATCAGAAAAAGGTTTCCACTTAGTGTCGTAGGAACGATGTGTGGAGGCTTTAAGTGAGTGGAGGAGTACTTTGGCTACCCTATCTGACCATAGGCCTGAGGTAGAACCCTCCAGGCGGCCAGCTGGAGGTTGGGAGGTGAGTGGGAGGGGTCTTTTGGGAGAATGAGGTAGTGTCCCCTTGCAAGTGACCTGAGCACTGCGAACCACGACCTCCTGGGCCAAAAAGGAGTGACAAGTATGGCATCCGTGTTGTCCTGGATCATCTTGGCGATGACCTTCTGAAGTAGAGGGAATGGGGGAAATAGAAGAGGGTTCCCTTCCAGGGTATTTGAAAGGCATCCCCCATTGAGCCTGGACTGACCCCCGCCCTCGAATAAAACGTGGGGCACACTGCATTGTGTTGCGTGGCGAACAGGTCTACTTGAGGACGGCCCCATTGCTGGAAAATATGGTTTAGGTACTTGTTCAGTGCAATCTCGTGCGACTGGTTTGGAAGGCGACTCAGAGCATCGGCTAACGTATTGCTCTTGCCCGCAATATGGATAGTAGGAGAGAGGCGTCGTGATGGATGGCCCACTCCCAAATGTCGCTGGCCTCCCTGGAGAGCGAAACAGACCATGTGCCGCCCTGTTTGTTTAGGTAATACAGGGCGGTGGTGCTGCTGTGGCGATTTGAACGTGCCGTCCCTTCAGGTACCCTGCAAACGAAGACAGAGCAAGACGGATGGCACACAGCTCGAGTAAATTAATATGCAGTCGAGACTCTGAGAGAGACCACCAACCTTGTGCGGTAAGGTGATCACAGTGGGCCCCCCAACCCAGCAGGGAAGCATCAGTAAACAGAAATCTGTCAGGAGATTGTCTGAGAAAGGGTACCCCCGTTAGAACATTAACATCAAGAGTCCACCATTGCAGAGAAGATAACACATATCTGGGGATGGACAATCGCCTATATTGGGAGTCCACGTTAACCCTGAAGGCTCTAAGAAACAAGTTTTGGAGTGGACGCATTCTAAGTCATGCAAACTCCATCACCGCCGTGGTGGAGGCCATAAGGCCCAATAACTTTTGTATTTGATGCGCTGTCTGGAACCTTTTGTGAACAAATCTATTCACCAGTTTTCTGATGGCATAGGCCCTCGGCAACGGTAGGAAGGCCCGGGCCGAGTGGGCATCCAGATACGCCCCAATAAATGTTTGGGCTCATGCGGGAGTCAAATGAGACTTTTCGAAATTAACCAAAAGGCCCAAATTATCAAGCGTTGAAAGGATCAAGTCCACCTGTGTGGACAATTCTGATTGTGAGTGGGCCACCACCAGCCAGTCATCAAGGTAGGGGAATATAACACACCCCTTGAGGGCAAGATGAGCTACTATGACAGCAAGGCACATAGTGAAGGTCCTGGGGGCGGTTGAGAGGCCGAACAGCAACACATTATATTGGTAGGACTTGCCATTGCACCAAAAACGTAAATACTGGCGACACTGTTCGTGGATCGCTATATGGAAGTAGGCATCACGGAGGTCCAGCACTACAAACCACATGTGGGCATCAAGGAAGGGAAGCACCTCAGAGAGGGTAAGCATACGGAATTTCCTGGTCTTGACAAAGATATGCAGATCCAGGATAGGGAGTTTCCCTCCACCTTTCTTATCCACTAGGAAAAAATGGGAGTAGAACCCTTGATTCAGATCTAAAGGTGACACCTCAGATATAGCTCCCTTAGACAGCAGGGTGTGGACCTCCGCAAGGAGGAGATCAGAATTAGGAGAAACAGAATGTCCAACAGGTCTAAAAGGAGGAAGAGTGTCAAATTCAATGAAATAACCATATTTTATTAAGAACCCAAACATCAGTAGTGATAAACGACCACTCAGAGAAGAACAGTGACAACCGGTCACGAAAATTAACAGACATGTCTAGTCATGCTTGCTTTGCCCTGGGAAAAGAACCCGGAGATCCCCTGGCCCCTACGAGACCTGTTTTTGTTAGGGAACTTCCTGTCCTGTTGTGGGCGAGGAAAGGACGGGTGGAAGGGGGGCTGATGAGGAGGGGCCTGGAACCTATAAGGGCGAGTGGTTTGGGTAGCTGGGCGACCAAAGTAGCGCCTCTTAGCATCAGAGGGTTGACGAGTGATTCCAAGGGATTTAGCGTTCGTCTTATTTTTCTTAAGGTGATCTAAAAAGGTGTCTGTTTGGTCGCTAAATAGATCTGTCCCTTCGAAAGGAAGGTCCTCTATACGAGCCTTGGTGTCATGAGGAAGCGCAAATTGACGCAACCAAGCATGCCTCCGGATGACTATCGCAGAAGCTATGGCCTTGCTAGACGAGTCTGTCACGTGCCGGGCAGCCGCCAGCTGCTGCCTCGCCAGAGACATCCCCTCTGATTGAACTGCAAGGACCGAAGGGCGCTGGTCATCAGGGACAAGGGCAATCTGGGGGGATACGCGATCCCAAAGGGAATATTGGTATCTGGCCATCATGGCCATGAAATTTGAGATGCGGACACTAATCGCAGTGGAAGAGTAAACTTTCCTGGCCAACGTGTCGAACTTACGGCCCTCTGGGTCTCGTGGGGAGGTGTGCAACCCAGACCTGAACTTCCCGGGTAGGGCTTCCACTATGATTGAGTTGGGGGGGGGGGATGTTGGTAAAGGAATTCCCCACCTTCCTTGCGTATTTTGTACAAATTTTCTATACGCTTAGTGGAAGAAGGGACGGAGGCTGGCTTAGCCCAATTAGCATGGAGAATCTCTAGGAGACTCTTCAGGATTGGAAATACTGCAGGGCCCACATCAGGATTATGCAGAATATCCATGACGTCGTCAATAGGGCCAGAATCCTCTGGTTTGACCTCTATTTTGAGAGCCTTTGCCATGCGGATCAACTGCTCCGCATAGAGACGGACGTCTCCAGCAGGGGATAACGGTTTAGAGTCCCCAACAGTGTCCTCCGGTGAAGGAAGAGATGTGCGGGTTTCATCGTCCCCATCGAATTCAGGTGAGAGGGAGGGATCGGGGGGCCGGGACGACTCCGGCGGCTGGGACAGCTCCGGCGGCTGAGGCGGCTCCGGAGGGCAGAGCGGCTCCGGAGGGCAGAGCGGCTCCGACAAACAGAACGACTCCGGCGTGGAGAACGACTTCGTCCGTGAGAACGACTTGGCGGTTCCCGAGTATCCCCTTCGGAGCGCATCTGAACGACGCCATCTTGTGGCTGCTGAGGCCCCGAGGCAATTCCTTCGTTCAAGGATACTTGCGGCACATCCTTGTAGAGGTGAAGGAGATGCTCCTTGAACTCTGCTGAGACCTCCTGGGCCCTGCTCGGATCTGGAGCCGAGGGGGTAGCCAGGGGATGGGGAGGAGAGTCCTCCACAGTAATAATCAGAAGCGCAGACCCGTCTCAACCCGAGGTTGGAGCCGCGACCGTGTCGATGACAATCGGTGTTGAGAAGACCTCGGCGACTTTGAAAGGGAACGGCGTCGACTACTCTTCGACGACTCCAATGGAGACTTTGGCGGTCTGGAAGGCGGACAGCGCCTGGGGGACCTGGAGCGGGAAACATGCTTTGACGAGCCGCAGCCACCTTGGGAGCCCAGGGCTATAAAGTTCGCCGGCCGAAGAACGACTGAGGATGGCTTCCTCGAGGGAACCCCAATGGACTCACCAACTAGGGCCCCTTCAGAAGATTTAACATTACCGGATGGATGGTCAGGCGAGTCCCCTTGCGGATGAAGGGACTCCTTGCAGAGGTGGGAGATAAGGCGGGTAAAACGTTCCCTGAGAGCTTTGGCCGTGAGTTTGCCACAGCTCTTGCAGGAAGAGGAAACGTGGCCTTCTCCCAGGCAAAGGAGGCATTCCTTGTGAGGATCGGACTTTGCCACCTTCGCCCCACAAGAAGAGCATTTCTTAAACGGTGGAACTTTCTTAGACTCCATTGCTACGAACGAAGCTAAGCACGTTCTCTCTCCGTGGCAGCAGAAAGAGAACTGGAGGGAAGAGTGCTCCCTCCTCCTTGGGTCATGTGACCGAGGGGCGGGGAGATTGCATGCCCCGAGGGGAGGGGGAGCACTCTTTTGGAATTTGCTAGAAGCTAACAATTCTTATCCATGGCTGGCCTGCGCCTGAGCAGTCCCAATGTGGGACTGCATAGAAGCCATTCAGATGAACTAATTGCAATCCTGCCACAAAGCCCCCTTTTAATAAGACCTTGATGAGTGGGAAAGTAAAGGACGAGTACATGCAGAAGTGCAAGACATTTATTTATTTAAAAAAATTGCCAAAGCAAACCAACCTTCTTAAAAGAAATTTACAGTATTGTAGCTCAAAGTACTAATTGTACAAATGTGACAAAATAAGGGCCCAGCTCTGTGTTCTCAAAGGACTTAAGCCTGCTGAAAGGGCCAGGGTTAGAAGTAGCCTGTGGGCTTCCCCCCTCCTAGGAGGAAAAGGCACTGCCTTTCTGGCTTGCTACACCCAAGCCAGCCAGGAGTAGGGAAGAAGGGGTGAGGCACAGAATCAGCCACAGGTTGAAAGCGTTTGTTTTAGCACCCTTTCTGCAGCTACACAGGAATTAATGTACTCATCCTACTTAAAAAAAAAAGTGCCGCTGTATTCTCCAGGACCATAAACTCCAATGTGCTGTTCCAGAAGCATAAATCACCAACTTGTGCAGGCAATGGCTGGACAGCAGCTTCTGTAACACTTTGTGCTCTGCCAATATAAGCGACGTTTCTGTCATGAGGTGAGTGTCCCTTGGTCACTGAAGGATCACACAAGTTTTAACAGGGCTGCTGCTCAAAATAGCAGGGCAAATTAGTGGCTCCCTGGGGCCATTTCCAATGGAAACCAGGCCAAGGGAAGCTTAAATCCCACCCACCCCCATCCCAACAGAATCAGGTTCTCCCCTACCTGAGATTTTTTAAAGAGAAAAGAAAAAAAGCTGGGTGCTCAATGCATGGGACTCGGAATCAAGCACTTCATTTGACCACACTATTCATGTTCAGAAATACTGTTAAGGTTTACCCCCTCCTAATAGGTGACTACGGACTGCCAATAAAGGACACCATGATTGCATGTTCTTTCTTTTTTTAGAAAAAGCCCTGCTTGGAGAAAGCTAGCAAGGCAATATGATAGGCCTTGCCTTCTTGCATGGCTACGCTTGTTTTCCATTTTCAGGGACAGTTTGGAGGAGCATTCAAATAGGCACATCCATCCCTGCAGTCTGAAGTGGTACAATTCTGTCCCCTTAAGTTCTGAATGAGTTAGCTCTAAGCAGAATCTCCGCTTTCAAACATCTTATTTTCAGGGATGGCACACCCTACTCTCTGCATTTAATTCATGGCAGTGATGCTGGTATATTAAATAACGATTGCTAATTCCACCTCCGTTTGCTCGAAAGAAGAGGCAATTTGCTGGAAAAGCTGCCTGTTTTCCATTAACAAACCAACAACAGGAAGTGGTAGGCAACTAGTTGCCGTTAGCGGATGGTGGAAGGGAAATTGGCTCATGGACCAAACATCTTGAACATTCAGAGCAGAGGTAAAATTGCCTAGATGTCATTCCTGTCTCACAGTGACTGTCTACGCCAGAGAGGCAAACACAGTTTCTGAAAGCACTCAAAAGGGCTCATAAGCAAACTAAAATTCTCTGCTACCACTTCGATTATAAAATCCCCTTTTCCCTTCTCAACCAAAGGGTAAATTAAGATCAGCTATGGAAGATCCCGACACCACTAAAGAATAATTTTCCACGCAGAGGCTGAAGAAGGTTTCTAAAGTCCATAGGATTATTCTCTGGTGAGTTTTAAACCACTACCTTGCTGCATCTAAGTTGCATACATTCCAATCAGCGTCTGCAAGTACACATGAAGCTACCTTATTCTGAATCAGACCCTTGGTCCATCAAAGTCAGTATTGTCTACTCTGACCGGAAGCGGCTCTCCAGGGTCTCAGGCAGAGGTCTTTCACATCACCTACTTGCCTAGTCCCTTTAACTAGAGATGCCGGGGATTGAACCTGGGACCTTCTGCATGCCAAGCAGATGCTCTGCAAACTGAGCCACAGCTCCTCCCTTAAGTAAGTTTCCAGGAGGCAGCAACTCTATGAAGAAAAGGCCAGGCCAGCTCGTGACTGATCAATACAGGTCCCTATTTAGTGCAATGCCATGTTCTGAAATAATATCCTTTTCTCCTAAATCAGGCTTCCCTGCTCTCCCCAGTTTCTGCCACCAGTTACCCAGAATAAAGGGACTATTATGTGAGCGCGTTATATATTCTATGTACAAAAAGTGCTAGGCGAAGAAAAGTTAGCAAAAAAAGTTGCATCGTTTGTTTGGTTTGAACTTTGCTGGTGAATGGGGAGTCAGAATAGAGATTCAAACCCTGCCTCCGGGTAGCAGGAGCAGGTGACGGCAATCGCCCGCTCAATCTGTGACCTCGCTGTAATAGTATTTCTGGGCCGCTTCCGTCATCTTCCAGTCGGCAGCCCGGAACTCAATGATCTCCAGCAGGAGCAGCTGGGAAAGGGAGCTGAGCCCCTCCTGCAGCAGGAAGCCGTCTCTTAGGAGGGAAAAGAGCTCATCCATCCTCTGAGAGTTCATCTTCTCAAGCTGCTCCCCAATACGGTGCAGCTGCAGCACCAGGCAGTCCACCTTAAGAGAAGGGGAAAGAATGCAGTCTGTCAAGGTGCAGCTCCTGAATGACATTCCCTTATGGCCCCAGGCTGAATTCTAGCAGGAAACCAGATCAACAAGGAAAGGAAAGAGCAGGTCTCCTGTCTTCCTCCTGCAAAGATGCAAAATGACGGGTGTAGATTCTCTAGCCCCAAAGCAGAACAGCCAGAGTACAGGCAAGCAGGAGGTGCCTTTTCATTGTCCAATCTGCTTTCGCCCCGGCTGTGTCCCTGTGACACTCACCTCTTCCTCCTTCTGCAAGCTGTCAGGCTGGGCCAGTCGGAACAGGCAATCATAAACCGGGTTCACCAATGCCATCATTGGCATGTTGTTGACCTGTTAACGGGGAGTGGATTTGTCAAGTGATGTTACAGCCATATCTGAGTTTTTGAAGACACCTCATTTTTGCAAAACAACCACCACCCAAATTTATTTTAAGCTGCCTGTGATCAGTTTTTAGGGTATATATCTGAATGCTGGGCTTGGGGTTTTCCCCATATGTTTTTTTTTTTTTTTTTTTTTCTATTTTTGCTTTATTTTGTAAGCCACATCCAGCAGGTTCCTGAAGAGGCAGCATAAAGGTTCTCTAAATGAATAATTATCCTTAAAAATTCTGGGAGCATAGCAAGGTTAAACAGTTTGCAAGTAGAACACTAAAGATCTCTGTGGCACCTTTAAAAGACAGCAAAGATACTGAGGTATGAGTTTCAAACCTGCTGCATTGGATGCACAACTACCGGGAGTCTGCTGAATACAGTATAGAAAGAGACATGAACGGTTTCCCTGAGAAACTCATAACAAGAATCTGCAAGGAGAGGGGCCATGGCTCCAGAGCATCTGCTTGGCATGCAGAAGGTCCCAGGTTCGATCCCTGGCATCTCCAGTTAAAGGGACTAGGCAGGAAGGTGATGTGAAAGACCTCTGCCTGAGACCCTGGAGAGCTGCTGCCGGTAAGAGTAAACCGTACTGACTTGGATGGACCAAGGGTCTGATTCAGTATAAGGCAGCTTCATGTGTTCAAATGCATCTCTTCAAAAGAGAATGCTAAGGGCTGCACTTGCACATGTACAGTCTGCAATCCAGCTATCTTTGCACTGATACATCTAGCACGGCTTGCTACCGGGTGTGTGTGTGTGTGTTTCCTCTGAACTGTGTGGAATGTTTCCACGTAGGTAACAGATCCCGCCCCCCAGGGACATCTCATTCACCCAGATGGGAAGAAAAGCCTCCTTCTCATCCTCAACAGGAGCTGCCTCTAGCTTTATTTTCAAGATATAGTTTATCGTTTTCCCTAGCAGCTGCTGTCCTTTAGCAGACAAAAGGTGATGGTCCTCAGTTAAAGTGATACACTGCAACTTTAGAATCACAGAATTGGGAACACCAGGGTCATCTAGTCCAACCCCCTGCATAATGCAGGAAATTCACAACTACCTCCCCCCCACACCCCCAGGGACCCCTACTCCATGCCCAGAAGAAGGCCAGGATGCCCTCCCTCTCATGATCTGCCTACAATCACAGAATCAGCATTGTTGACAGGTGGCCATCTAGCCTCTGCTTA
This sequence comes from Euleptes europaea, assembly GCF_029931775.1. NCBI lineage: Eukaryota > Metazoa > Chordata > Lepidosauria > Squamata > Sphaerodactylidae > Euleptes > Euleptes europaea. Next base: position 128,344,155 of record NC_079312.1, on the reverse strand, counting down.
AAAACCTCCAGGGAAGGAGAACTTACCACCTCCCAAGGAAGCCTGTTCCACTGAGGAACCATTCTGACTGTTAGAAAATTCTTCCTAATGTTTCTTGAAACTCTTTTGATTTAATTTAAACCCGTTGGTTCTGGTCCGACCTTCTGAAGCAACAGAAAACAACTCGGCTCCACCCTCTATATGACAGCCCTTCAAGTACTTGAAGATGGTTATCATATCACCTCTTGGTCTTCTCCTCTTCAGGCTAAACATACCCAGCTCCTTCAACCTTCCCTCAGAGGACTTAGTCTCCAGACTCCTCATCATCTTTGTTGCCCTCCCCTGGGGCTGCTGCTGCTTCCTGCCAAATTCCTGCAGGAATTCCTGCATTCCAGGGAGAGGCACATTCAAATTCATATATTGCCTCGTTGGGAGAGGAACACTTGACAAGGCCTTGGAGCCAACCAAGAATTCACACGTTTGGATTAGCCACGTTGAAGAAGACGGACACTCTCTCAGCAGAGCCTCCTTACCCTCAAATAGTCAAAGATGTTACAGATAAAGGTGACATAACAGACCCACGCCTGGAGGGAACGGGCTCGCAGTTCATCACGGTCCTTGTATTCCTGCTGAAGTCGGTTGAGAAGGCTTCGCCGGAAGACACTCTGGCCAACCTGCTTGCTCTCCGCCTGTAACAAAAAAAAGATGTGGATCCCAGGTGGAAAGGCAATGTTGTACAGGCGGTACAGTGTCAGAATAGGATCAGGGGGGGCAAAGGTTCAAATCCCCCTTCTACCATGGAAGCTTGCTGGGTGCCCTTGGGCCGGCCACACACACTTAGTCCATCTTACTTCACAGGCTTGTTGTGAGAATAGGGGAAAGGAGAATGATATAAGCTGCTTTGAATCCCCAATGGGGAGAAAGGCAGGGAATAAATGAAGTAAATAAATGTGTGCATCTAACTGCCTGTTTGCATGGTTTGGAGAGAGTGGACAGGGAGAAGTTTTTCTCCCTCTCCAATAATACTAGAACTCGGGGTCATCTGCTGAAGCTGGAGGGTGAGAGATTCAAAACAGATAAAAGGAAGTATTTTTTCACACAACGCATAGTTAAATTGTGGGACTCCCTGCCCCAAAATGTGGTGAAGGCTGCCAACTTGGAAGGCTTTTAGTGGGGAGTGGACATGTTCATGGAGGAAAGGGGTATTCATGGCTACTAGTTAAAATGAATACTAGTCGTGATGCATATCTATACTCTCCAGGATCAGAGGAGCATGTCTATTATCTTAGGTGCTGTGGAACACAGGCAGGATGGTGCTGCTGCAGTCGTCTTGTTTGGGGGCTTCCTAGAGGCACCTGGTTGGCCACTGTGTGAACAGACTGCTGGACTTGATGGACCTTGGTCTGATCCAGCAGGGTTGTCCTTATGTCTCTCTTTCAATATTCAAACCTCATCACTGTACAGAAAAATGACGTGGCGTGAAGGAGGAGCCTATAGGGGCATAAAGTTTACAGGGAGGCAAAACTGACGATGGGGCCATGAATGGGTTTTGCTCACCAAGTCTGGGCTGCTGCTGGAGGGATAGATTCACCTTCTATTCCTAAGCTGGGCTGGATACCCAGAAAGGTCAGCAGGGCCATGCCATTGCCAAGCTCCACCTGCAGGAAAGGAATCATGGCTGGTGGTAGGGCCAAGATGAACAGCATGCACTTCCAGAACTGGATTAATGCAGCCTACAGGCTCCTTTTAGTTTGTTTTTTTGTTTTTTTGTTAAAATTAATTTTTGGGTTTTTTAAAAAGTGAAAACAAAACTTCATTCTCTCCCAGTCACCTCCCAACTGTCCCAATGCTATCCTGGAAATATAAAAAATATTTCCTCCTGGAAATATAAAACAGCGAGAGAGGCTGTATGTTGTAGTGGTTGGGTGTGTTGATTTGGGAAAACCAGGTTCAAATGTCCAGTCTGCTGTGAAAGCTCACTGGGTGACTTTGGGCCACACTCTCAGCCTAACCTACTTCACAGGGTTGTTGTGAGGAGAAAATTGGAGGACAGGAGAATGATGTTGTAAACTGCTTTGGGAGGAAAGCGAGGTATAACGATTCCAAGCAAAGAAACAAAGGAAAAGGGAATTTTTGAAAGAAATGCTTTCAGAATAGTTAAGATGACTAGAAACTCATTTCAGAGTACTCATTTGAATGAAAATAATTTTGAAGACATGATGGCATTATGTGGGAAAGACCCTATAACAAGAAGGCAAAGAAAAGGGGGCTTACGTTTCTAAATCTCATGCTTTCTAATCCTGCCTCATGTTTTATGAGACCGCATTAACATTTTTGCACATTTTGGGACTAGTAATACTGGGGTCACTCAGCTGGCTTGAAGTCTCATGTTGAGATGCAATTCATTTTTTTGCCATTGACAGCCACATTCATTAAAGCAGTGCTCAGTACGTGCAAACTGGATCGGTGCACATGGTTGACAACGCAGAACAAATTGCCAATTCCACTTTTAATGGTTTTAAGAAACAGGTTCTACAAGTGTTTACAATATAAATGACTGAATGAATAATGTGAAACAAGGACTCTCAATTTCCCACCTGAATGATGGTATAGCAGATACGCCCAGCCTCTTTGCTGAACACACAGTCTTCAAGGGACTGGTCCACAATTACGTTGGCCACTTTCTCCAGGTCTACACTGCTGGGGTCTACAGAAAATGATGCAACACTATTAACAGTAACTGAAAAAAAACACACTGGCATATTTTTGAATGTCTAAAATAATGCGGCAAATGTGTCCTTTATTTCTGGATTCCTTCATTTTTTTCTGTCTGCTTAGTTTATGGACTTTCCATAGACTGCTCCAACAAACCTTTTCTCATCACAGTCTTCCTGCAAGGAAGACCGTTAACTATTCCGTTTTAAAGATGGGAGAAATCTGAGGCCAAGAGATGAGGGACGCACTGAAAGCTACCCCATGATTAACCTGAGTTACATCCTCAATACAAGTTTAATCCTGTTTCAAACAGGTTGAAGTGCCATGGCTCCCATCAAAGAACATTTGGGGACTATAGTCATATAAAGTGGTCTGGAATCCAAACTACCGGTAAGTATTTTTAGAATCATCATGAAAACAGAATTCCCAAGGTTGTTATTCTTTTTCTTTTGGGGGGAGTGGGGAGAAAATGATAACCAGTTTCAAACTACTTAAAATGCATAATAGTAACAGGTTCTAAAAGTTACAGGTTCAGCAGTTTTTCAAATTTAATCATGTTGATTTCTGCAGGGAAAAAGGCCAGAGAAAAAGACAGAGGTGCCAACCTTTGAGGGCTGTTTTCAGTAACTGCTGAATCTCTACATCAAATGAGTGTATTTTATACTCTTCTTTGCCTGTGTCTCCCATCTCTTGCTCTGCTGCAGTGGTGCTAGGTCAGGGAAGCAGTAGAAAGTGGCGAACTGTGGAGACAGAAGACAGCAGACACAGGTTATTCAGACAAGAAAGGAGTTTGGACTAGATTTCAGAAACTCTGGCTTGCTACGGAGAAGGAAACAGAAGTGCCAATCATATGGGAGGGACAGCAATGCAATTGAGCCCCTGAAAACTAATACAAAGTTGGAATGAAATCTCTTCAACCACAGCTATAACTACCTCCCCCTAGATCCTTCTGATTCAGGACTTCACATTATTCTGTTCACATTAGTTTTTTTATGGGGGAGGAAGAAGGATATATTTGTTCTGCATAAGAACATTCAACCTTACCTACCCACCATTCAGTTCCAGACCCAAACGCTTATCATCCAGCTTCTAAACAATGAATTGACAAATAGCCAAACACATTGCTCGCTCATCAGAATTCCCTGGCTATGACATGTGCTTATGCAGCAGACAGACACTATAAAGGAAGCCACGGCCCTCAGTTTGCAAGACCTGAGCAAGACTGTTAATGATAGGACGTTCTGAAGGACACCGATTCATAGGGTAGCCATGAGTCGAAAGCGATTTGATGGCACTTACACACACACACACACACAACGTCAGGGTGAAGAAACAAGGCATCATTCCAGGGGGGAGAATTAAATAATCTGGGGTCCAATCAAATGGCGAAGCTCAAGAGGAAAAACAGCTATTTTTATACCCCACTGGGTTCCCCGTTAGCTCCGACCAACCCAAGAGGCCTCGACCTCTCTTCAAGCTCCTAGTCCTCTCCACCTTTCAGCCTCCAGTTTTATGTCATGGGCCCTCCTTGTTATCCACAATCAAATTGATGTGTTAATTGCCCCACTCCTGCATTACTAATTCTGTGTTTTCCGCAATGCCTGAAAAGACCTCCTCCTCTCCATTGACCAAAACATTTATTTCTCCTCCAGTAGATTCCTTAAGACACCTCCCCCGTCTCCAGTAAAGCTGTTTCTCAGGCATCTAACCTACATGCCCACTACTGCCCGGTGTACTCTCATCCTCACAACAATTCCTTATCCCCCCTAAACCACCTTGGCTTCGATAATGCTGTAGGTAAATGATGTAATAGCACCATTTTGAGTACAGAAGGGCATGCATATATTAGTAGAGGGTGGTGGCAAGATTCAAGTACAATCCAAAGACCTGCTCTTGGATTTTTCAGTGTTAAAACCCCAAAAGGCAGCATTTTTGAGAAGTGCTTGTTAAGGATATGTTATGTAACTTTTTGTGCTTTACAACAATTTTTTTTTTTGCCATCAAGTCACAGTTGACTTATGGCGACCACGTAGGGTTTTCAAGGCAAGAGATTTTTGGAGGTGGTTTGCTATTGCCAGCCTCCGGGTCATGACCCTGATATTCTTTGGAGGTCTCCCATCCAAATACTAGCCAGGGTCAGGGCTGAGAGTATGTGACTGGCCCATGGTCACCCAGCAAGCTTCCATGGTGCCAGTGGGGATTCGAACCTGGGTTTCCCAGCTCCTAGTCCAATATCTTAACCACTACACCACACTGGCTCTCATTACAATAGCTGTGTGTGTGTGTGTGTGTGTGTGTGTGTGTGTAAAGTGTCGTCAAGTCGCAGCCGACTTATGGCGACCCCTTTTTGGGGTTTTCATGGCAAGAGACTAACAGAGGTGGTTTGCCAGTGCCTTCCTCTGCATAGCAACCCTGGTATTCCTTGGTGGTCTCCCATACAAATACTAACCAGGGCTCCCATCCAAATGCTAACCTGCTGAGCTTCTGAGATCTGACGAGATCAGGCTAGCCTGGCCCATCCAGGTCAGGGCACAATAGCTATAGCAAATCTTAAATACAATGTAAACAGGCTTCTTTTTAAAGTCTTGGGATGCGTACAGCCACTCATGGCTTTGTTCCAAAGATGTGCCTGCAACTGGTTTTTATGCACACACATAAATCCTGCTCAGTAGTCTATTAATCAGAACAACAAACTTATTCACCTCTGTGCATACTGAATGACATCCACTGTATGCAGAATTGTTGTCAAGGTTTTCGAGCCAATGAAAACAATGACTTCTGCATGTGGTTACTCTCACCATGCACGGAGGTGATTGTACAGTTCCTCTAGCATGCACATCGACTAGATTTGTACTGTGCTCTGGTCAAAGTGTGGGGTGGTCAGAGGCATGCTAGCACCTTCAGTCCTGTTTGTGTAATTGGCAGTTTGGACACAGAGATCGGTGGTAGAGCACCTAAAGGTCCCATGCACAATTCCAAGATCTCCACTTTAAAAAGGGATCTCAGATTTTAGGGATGGGAAAGATGTTGGGAGTGCTCCTGCCAGTCAGGGGAGACAATACTGGGCTGGATGGATGGACAGTATCTCTCGGTATAAGCCAGCTTCTTAACAAAGCTCAGCACAGGACTTCAGGCAGTTGCCCTTGCCCCGGCGTGGGTTTGGCTTCACCATTCTTGTGACATTATCACAGTCTGACAGATTCAGCATGATGTTTATACTACTACTGACCAAAAATCCTGTACATACAGTAGAAGAAGCAGAGTTGGTTTTTATATGCCGACTTTCTCTACCACTTAAGGAAGAATCAACCTGGCTTACAATCACCTTCCCTTCCCCTCCCCACAACAGACACCCTGTGAGGTAGGTGGGACTGAGAGAGCTGTGACTAGCTCAAGGTCACCCAGCTGGCTTCATGTATAGGAATGGGGAAACAAGTCCAGTTCACCAGATTAGCCTCCACCGCTCACGTGGAGGAGTGGGGAATCAAACCCGGTTCTCCAGATCAGAGTCCACTGCTCCAAACCACCACTCTTAACCACTACACCACACTGGCTCTCCTACCTTGTGTGCCTCCCTCACCACACATATAAGGCATCTCCCTATGCATATTCCCAATCCCTTGACCTTCCCAATCACTTTTGCTGAGAGAGGATTGCCAAAGTTCAACGGACGGGGGTGCGTCCCACCTGCATACCTGCAGAGCTGAGATAACCCACGGTGTGCACCCAACTGTCAGCCGACACAGACGCAAACAGGCCTGCGGATGGGACGGAGCCTAGTTCGGATGCGGCATGCCAAAGGCCGGTGGCGGTTTGAACGCCCTGCCTCATTGACCAATCTCTGTGCGCCAAATGTGGACGAGCAAGTCTGATTTAAACCCCAGGGCAAGCCAAGCCAAGTCAGCACAGAAATGGCTCCACCCATTTCAAAGCTGCAAGTCTGTTTCTGAAACCACCTAAGGCAAGGGCAAGAGTCCAGTAGCACCTTAAAGACTAACACAAATATTTTCTGGTAGGGTATGAGCTTTCGTGAGCCACAGCTCACTTCTTCAGATCTGAAGAAGATCTGTTCTGAAGAAGTGAGCTATGGCTCACGAAAGCTCATACCCTACCAGAAAATATTTGTGTTAGTCTTTAAGGTGCTACTGGACTCTTGCCCTTTTCTGCTACTGCAGACAGACTAACACGGCCACCCACTGTGAATGATCTTAAGGAAGTGTTTCCTTGTAGTTCCTGCACGTCTCTCATCTTACTCCTCCGCTTGCTGCAGCTGGTAAGCCTGTGATCGGGAATCTCTTATTTGTCTCCCATGTTTATTTTAAAAGTTCGCTAACATCTACAAATTAGAAAATGATGCTTTGTTTCCAGCCCCGCCTCCTTTTAGCAATTCTGTACAGACTGATTCTCTATGGATTCTCTATACCGTTGTCTGCATGTTACGCGATTTCAATTAAACCACCCGTATAATCTTTGAATCAGCCTTTAATTGCCCCTGAACACGTGCAGAGGGCAGCCTATTAACACCGCGGGGGTCTGAAGAAGTGAGCTGTGGCTTGCGAAAGCTCCTATCCTGCCAGAAAATATTTGAGTCGGTCTTTAAGGTGCCACTGGGACTCTTGCCCTTTTCTACGCCTGCAGACCGACTCACACGGCTACCCGCCGAGAATTAAACCCCAGGGCAAGCCAAGCCAAGTCAGCACAGAAATGGCTCCAACCCACTTCAAAGCTTTATTGGACTGACTCAATCAAGGAAGCCACAGCCTTCAATTTGCAGGATCTGATCAAGGCTGTCAAAGATAGGACATTTTGGAGGACTTTCATTCATGGGGTCGCTATGAGTTGGAAGCGACTTGACGGCACTTAACACACACACTTCAAAGCTGAAAGTCTGTTTCTGAAGCTGCCTAAGGCAAGGGCAAGAGCCCAGTAGCACCTTAAAGACTAACACAAATATTTTCTGGTAGGGTAGGAGCTTTCGTGAGCCACAGCTCACTTCTTCAGATCTGAAGAAGATCTGTTCTGAAGAAGTGAGCTGTGGCTCACGAAAGCTCCTACCCTGCCAGAAAATATTTGTGTTAGTCTTTAAGGTGCTACTGGACTCTTGCCCTTTTCTGCTACTGTAGACAGACTAACACGGCTACCCGCCGTGAATTAAACCCCAGGGCAAGCCAAGCCAAGTCAGCACAGAAATGGCTCCACCCACTTCAAAGCTTTATTGGACTGACTCAATAAAGGAAGCCACAGCCTTCAATTTGCAAGATCTGAGCAAGGCTGTCAAAGATAGGACATTCTGGAGGACTTTCATTCAGGAAAAGAGGAAGACCCAACAAGAGATGGATGGACTCTGTAAAGGAAGCCACAGCCTTCAGTTTGCAAGATCTGAGCCAGGCTGTCAAAGATAGGACATTTGGGAGGACTTTCATTCATAGGGTCGCCATGAGTCGGAAGCGACTTGACGGCACTTAACACACACACACACTTCAAAGCTGCAAGTCTGTTTCCGAAACCGCCCTAAGGCAAGTTAGAAAGGCCCAGAGGAGCCCCCCCCCAAAAAAAGTGTCACCCACCTGCTTTTCCTGCACTTTCAGCCGGGAGAGACGAGGAGCCCCAGGCCCTCCCCGATCCACGCGCATTAATGCTTTTTGGACTCCGGGTCGGGTCGCTGGAGGCAGATCACGAGGAAGCCCACGGCCAAGAACAGCAGGAGGAGGAGCAGGAAAGGCAGCAGCTCGAGCATGGAGTGCAGGTGCAGAAGGGGCATCCTGCCGCCGGGCCGCCCCGAGGCAGGCGGAGCCCCCGGCCGGCCGCCGCTCTTCCGGGTCACCCTCGCCGCGGCCTGGCGGCGGCGGCGGCTCCCGGCCACGGCTGGGCCAACCCGCGGGGCTTCCGCTGAGGTCATTTCCTAGCCAGCCCTGCCGAGAAGGGGGAGGAGGGGCGGGGACAGCGCGGCGGCAAGGGCGCCACCTGCTGGACGAAGGGTCCTCGACTCTCTCTCTCTCTCTCCCCCCCCCCCCACCCCTTGCTTGCGTTCGCACGGACAAACCGTGAAGCGCGTGACGGAGCTCTTTTCAGTTTGATCTCATTCAAACTTTGGGAAGCAATTAAGATACCAAGGTTAAAGATCAGGTTTTAAGATAATGATCAATGTGGTTTCTTATAATGGATTAGGCATTAAGTACAAAGAGAGAAAGGAGGATATTAAATGGACAGAGGAGGGGAGAGGGGAAGTCAGTTATATATATGTGTTTAGGGATGAGATAGAAATTGTTTATATTATATGCGATATGTATGGAATGATGCAATAGAATGTGAACTAGTTTGAAAAATAATTTATAAAGTGATAAGATAGACATTGTTTATATTATATACTATATGTATGGAATGATGCAATAGAATGTGAACTAGTTTGAAAAATAATTTAAAAAGTGATAAGATAGAAATTGTTTATATTATATACTATATATATGGAATGATAAAATAGAATGTGCACTAGTTTGAAAAATAATTTAAAAAATTTATTAATAAAAAAAAGATCTCTTTTCAGGATAGGGTTGCCAGCTCCAGATTGGGAAATACCTGGAGATTTTTGGGGCGGAGCCTGAGGAGGGCGGGCTTCGGGGAGGGACTTCAATGCCTTAGAGTCCAATGGCCAAAGCGGCCGTTTTCTCCACGTCAACTGATCTCCGTCGGCTGGAGATCAGTTGTAATATCAGGAGATCTCCAGCTAGTACCTGGAGGTTGGCAACCCTCTTTCAAGAGGAGCAACTTTTTCGTTCCAGGAGCAGCGTTTCAGGTTTCGGGGGTGGGGGAGAAGGAGAAGGAGGAGGAGAAGAATTGGTTTTTATATGCCAACTTTCTATACCTCTTAAGGAAGCATCAAACCGGCTTACAATCTCCTTCCCTTCCCCTCCCCACAACAGACACCCTGTGAGGTTGGTGGGGCTGAGAGAGCTTAAGAGAGCTGTGACTAGCCCAAGGTCACCCACCTGGCTTCATGTGTAGGGGTGGGTAAACCAACCTGGTTCACCAGATTAGAGTCCGCCACTCATGTGGAGGAGTGGGAGATCAAACCCGCTTCTCCAGATCAGAGTCCACGTTTCTCACCAAAGTGAGATATCATTCCCAAGAAGTAATTAGGGTTATCAACAATCTGGAGAAAAAGTGCCCTCGCTCCTTAACAGAGGCTTAATATGAGGAAATGGGCAGTGGAAGGACGAGATGCTGTAAGTGGGAGCGGTATAATTTTATCATAGGATGTATATTTTATATTTTATGCTGGCCTTTGGCTGTAATACAATAAAATGAAAGGGCAGTTGAAGGTTCTTATGGCATGGGAGTAAATAAAAACATCACATGGTACATAACATCCCATTAAACAGGACCTTTTTCCCCTCCAGGTTGCTGGCAACCCCGGAGGGAGCCCCTGACAACCCACTGCAGCAAAAATAAAGAGTCTGGCAACGCCTTAAAAAACATAAGGTTTTGCAGAAACGGCGCATGGAGAAATGAACTGTAGTCTACAAAAAGATTATCTATTAACACTCTTTGTATTGTATTAATGCTTATTACTGCTCTAACCAGGCACACATTTAATTGTATATAATAAAGGCTACCCTCTGCGTAGGACCACTGATCTTGCAGATAACACACGTAATCCTGAAAAGAAGCACTGTCTGAATGAAAGCTCCAATCCACTCTACCCGCATCACAACTCTACTTCATTACCTTCCAACAATGACCAATCAGGAACCGAAGAGAGAGAACTTAAATCACAGGTAGAATCAATCAACACCCCCCTTACAAGGCAAATATTCAGTACACATTAATAAACATACTACATTATAAAGACAGGTGCAGATGGAGGGGAGGCACGCCATACACAGAAAGTCACTCTAGCTTATGACCAAATACAACTAGTATTTTCCATTCATAGAATCAGAGTTGGAAGGGACCACCAGGGTCATCTAGTCCAACCCCCTGCACAATGCAGGAAATTCACAACCGCCTCCTCCACACAGACACCCAGTGACCACTCCATGCCCAGAAGATGGCCAAGATGCCCTCCCTCTCATGAACTACGTAAGGTCATAGAATCAGCATTGCTGACAGATGGCCATCTAGCCTCTGCTTAAAAACCTCCAAGGAAGGAGAGCTTACCACCTCCCGAGAAAGCCACTGAGGAACCGCTCTGTTAGAAAATTCTTCCTAATATCTAGACCAGTGGTTCCCAACCTTTTTTTGACCAGGGACCACTAGGACTTTTTTGTTCAGTGCAGGGACCCCAAGGTTCAAAATAAAAATTACGAGAATTTGAAAATAAACTTTAATCATAACTGTTAGTTAAACTTAGAATAATATTTGAATATATATTTTTATAATAGAGAACTTTTAATTGAAAATATTAATGTATTATGGGTTTATAACTTTATTTCGTGGACCTTAATTTAGTTCTCGCGGACCCCTGGGGGTCCACGGACCCCTGGTTGGGAACCAGTGATCTAGACGGAAACTCTTGATTTAATTTCAACTCGTTGGTTCTGGTCCGACCTTCTGGGGCAACAGAAAACAACTCAGCACCATCCTCTGTATGACAGCCTTTCAAGTACTTGAAGATGGTTACCATATCACAGTGGTGGCGAACCTATGGCACGCGTGCTAGAGGTGGCACTCAGAGCCCTCTCTGTGGGCATGTGTGCCATCGCCCCAGCAGAGTTCGCCTGAGTTCGTTCCCCCGGCTGAGGAGGCTGGGGACCAGTGGTGCCTTCCCGGCTCCTCCGGGAAGCACCGGGCTCTTTCCCAGCGCCTTCTCCGCAGTCGCCGGCTGCGTGGTCTGGAAGCGAAGACAACGACGAGCCTTTTGCCGAAGACTGGAAGAGGCGGTGCTGGGACGGGGCTGGAGTGGGACGCCTGGGCGGCCATCTGCGGCGGGCTGGTTGGTGACTGCAGCGCGGGGGATTGGCGGTGAGGGCCGAACGGGGGCCCGCCTGGCGTTTGTGCTGGAGCCGAGCCCTTCGCTTAGCTCAGGTTTCCACTCTGCTCGTTCATGCAACCGAAGGTGCCTCTGAGCGCGTTCAGAGGGCTGTCCCCACCATCAGCCCCCCCGCATAACAGTCTTTTGAAATCTGTATGAAGATAACAGTTGGAAAAAGAACCAAACTGAAGGGGTGGGAGCTAAGCTCCAGCTGCTTTCCTTTCCCCGCTCGGTCAGCCATGCAGGGTTGCCAACCTCCAGGTAGTAGCAGGAGATCTGCTATTTCAGTTCACCTGGAGAAAATGGCCACTTTGGCAATTGGACTCGATGGCATTGAAGTCCCTCCCCAAATCCCACCCTCCTCAGGCTCCGCCCCAAAAACCTCCCGCAGGTGGCAAAGAGGGACCTGGCAACCCTTAGCCCCATGTGGACTTCTAGCTGTGTTGGCACTTTGCGATAAATAAGTGGGTCTTGGGTTGCAGTTTGGGCGCTCGGTCTCTAAAAGGTTCACCATCACTGCCATATCACCGCTCAGTCTTCTCCTCTTCAGGCTAAACATACCCAGCTCCTTCAACCTTTTCTCATAGGACTTCAGTTTGGTAAATATTACACCCACAAGATCCCTCTCCTCACTCGGTATTTCTGGAGAGGCAGGGATCCATCTAAGAATTCCCTTTCTACTAAACATGTAGGGTGTTGCCATGTTATCCTGGGAGCAGCCAAAGCAAGCCGTTTTTAAAAGGCCTTTTAAAACCTCGGCCCATCCTACCTTTTGCCTCATTTTTCACCCTTCGTCACAACTTTGCTACTCCTACTTTATGGATATTCCCTGTGTGTATGTGCGGGGGGGGGGGGAGGACACAACTAGAAGGCAGGTGACCCTACTCTGGAGCTGCTTCTAAAGCTGCCTATAAGACACTCCCGGGACACAAGGCTACTGGTGACTGTTGAGAGCAACTGCATGCTGGAATACACAGCTCCAGGTAGGGTTGCCAGGTCCCTCTTCTCAACCGGCGGGAGATTTTTTTTGGGGGGGGGAGCCTGAAGAGGGTGGGGTTTGGGAAGGGGAGGGACTTCAATGCCATAGAGTTCAATTGCCAAAGCGGCTATTTTTCTCCAGGTGATCTGATCTCTATTGGCTGGAGATCAGTTGAATTAGCAGACCTCCTGCAGTTGGCAACCCTAGCTCCAGGACTCACTCAAGTCTCTTTTGGAGATGAATATTCTGCAAAGGCTGACAAAGGAAGGAACGCCAGGTGGTGGCGGCGGCAATAGCTCTTGCAGAAGGCCTCTGGTTCAATCCCAGCCTGAAACCTTCGTGAGCCCCTGCCCTTTGCCTTCAGATGATCAAAATGGGCAAACAGTTGAAAAGGGGTTGTAGTCACACTTACTTTGCCAAAACAGCGGTAGTCCGCTCCCACGTTAGCTTCGGCAGCAAGCACTTTGCTTCTCTGCAACACACACTGTCAAGTAACGCACGATCCTCCAAGTGTCGACCCACATGCACGCCGTGCTGTAGTGTCTCTCTCTCTCACTCTCTAAAGGCAGTTTGCTGTTGGAAGAAGCTGGAAGTCCTTTGAAAGCTCAATGGGGCACCTTCCTTGTAAGCAAACACTTAACATAAACAGTACTAACCCTGCCTCCCTGCATCATACTTTGCTCTTGTTTTTGAGAAAACGGTATCCAGCCCTCTGTCTGCCCTGGATGCACCAATTAGGTCAGCCATCTGTTATTTTAAAAGTCCTTTCATGCCTCCTGGATTGACTGAAGCTTATGCTGATCTTATTAGATACCACTGTAGGAAAAAAGCAAGCTCTGCCTTGCTGTGCAGGAACAGTGCCCCCTTGTGAGCAGGACTGTGAACTACAGAAACAATGAAATATTGCCAAAAGCTTTGGAAGCCACACCCTATCAATACTGGCATCTAGCCCAAAACATTTGGCAAGCATTCTGCTTATCATCCACCGGGATTGCCAGCTTCAAGCGCAACCCTGTTCCTGTGCAGCATGATGCGGAGACACGAGCTACTGGCAACATTGAGCTCCATGCTAACAAAGCTGCATTTGGTCGGTGCACATTAAACTGCTTTTAAAGGCACAAGAGCAGGCCAGACCCTTTTTTTCTAATCGGTTGGCAACCTGCTAAAAATACAGATGGCCACGTACTGCTTTACACAGAATGTTTTGTACTTGGTAATGGATCCTCAAACATTAAGCACGCACATATGGTGCTAATTATGAAGACCACCAGTGTGAATGTATCAGCTTCTCCCTTCTTGATCCTTTGTAGACCTTTGCTTTCTTGTAGTGAGAAAGGGGGGGGAAAGGCAAATTTCAAGGTGTTCCTCCTTCAATTCTCAGGATAATGGACAACAGCTGCAAAAAAAAAGCCCAGTAGTCCCCAGAAATATTTGTTAAATATATTTAATATGTTTCTTCCAAAAGTAGCACATGTTCCATACAAAATGAAAAAAACTGAGAATGCTCCAAATCCTTGAAAGAATGCTGCTCTTGAGAAAGATCCGTTTATATTAAGAAACAAACAAATGCTGTACCAGGTTAAGTGTTAATGTAACAACAGGAGTTGAAAAACAAAACCATCTTACAGTAATGGATCCCAAAACATTTATTCCTTGTGCTAAGCATGTGGAGATGTAGCGTGTTAGCTGTGCAACTCGGATAATAAGAGCAACTTGGAAAAAAAAAAAAATCAACCCTAGATCTATTACAGATAATTGGAGCGGAGATCTCAACAGCACAGCTGCCTAAAGACTCCATTGTGGGTGGGTATTATTGATACCAAGACACCCAGCAAAACTGCTGGAACCAGCAGTTTTGCTTAGTGAAGTGCACCTTGACAAAGGGATGGAATGAGAGTAAAATAAAGCTGTAGGACTAAGGGGTGTGGAAGATGAACTGCAGAGGGCAACATTCTGGTAGAGCCCTCATATTCACACCAGGTTGCTGACGCCAAACCTAAACTTTAGGTGTTACTGAAGAAGTGTCCTGTGGTCAGAAGTGCAAACTCCTGACACAAAGGCAGACTGTGCATTTGACCATGGTGGTGGGCCCAGCATTGCAAGTTTACGCTTCTGACGACAGCAAAAACTGTCCCAAGTTGCTCTATTACAAGAAGTGCCACCGGATGAATGGAAAACTGCTTGCACTTTTGGCTGGCTTTATTTCTTTAATAGCATCTGAAGTGGCTCTGAGAGAACTGCACATTTCATTCAGAAAAAAATACCCCCCCCCATACTGAGTTAGCCAAAGTAAACATGAAATGGGGGGAGGTTGCAGGGGATAACCTGTGCTAGAAAGAGCACGTGTGTGCTTAACCTCTCCTCCAGCCTCCATTTTCCCTGCCAAGTTCCCCCTTCTAACATGAGCATTACAAATCGACATGGGTTTGGGAACGCTTCGTTGGCCACCCAATGTGTACTTCTGCCCTGATTTGACTGGCTAAGTGCCGCAAATAAATTATCTATCTATCTTCTGCCCTGAGTGACTGCTATGAAAGAGAATCACCTTGTCAACTTTGAAGGCCAAACAGAAAACGTTGCATGGGTAGAGAGAGAGAGTGAAAGTATGGGCCAGCCCAGAGTAAACATTTCAGAGGTACAAACAGCTTTTGTTTTCAGCAAGTCAAGGGCTATACGGGCCAACTTTCTGCCAACACCACTTAGTGGAAGCAATGTGAATCTCACAAAACGTATCACATGTGCCAGTTAAATAAAAACCATGAGTGTATAAGGAAGAACCCCAGCATGAGATCCCAAACTTGGTCATCTTCTCGACTTATCGAAGGGGCAGGGACTTGAGTCTCCTGCTTCCCCAAACCACTGTAACATACTCCAGCAGCGCACAGAACCATCTGTGCCATAATGTTGTTACAGACAGTTGCCTAAACTAGAAAAAAAAGTGCCACCTGCCATAGATTGAAATGAGGACTAGGACCACTACTTCTAGCCCTCAAAACAGGCCATATGAATTCACACAGATGTGTCCAGTGTATCAGGACAGAGACCCACAGCAGAGGTGCATCCCTAAATGCTCTGCTGCTGTGTACTCTTCATTAAAAACCACTACTGGCCGACCAACACAGCCACCAGTGGGCTGGAACAGGGACTCTCTCCTTCAAGAACACAAGAGCAGTCCTTCGATACCCTCGTACCCCAGACTCTGCTCGCAATCACTCACCCCAGTTTCCTGGCAGATTTCCTTGGTTCAACAGGAGTGTCCAGTTTAGCCCTTTGGCTTGCAAAGTGTGGACTTCACCCACTTTTAGCTCACGGCTAGTTTGAAGAAGTCAGCTTCTTTGACCCAAGACAAGCTGCCAAGGGGATACAATTATTTCAGAGAAGTAAAAATGTACTAACGAAAAAAGACCAGCTGAATAATAAAATCTGCAACATGTGCGCGCTCACACGTGTCTTCTTCATTCTTATGTAATGGTTAGGAACGAACAGAGCTACCCCCTAAGCAGATTCCCACCCTTCAATGGGCTTGGAAGGGTAGAACTCTGCTTAGGATGGCTCTGCAAGAGACCGACATCCGCTAGTGCAAATAAACAGATAAGCAGAAGCGCTACAGGTGACAAGGCACGGGAACGGGGATTTCGGCTGGGGCACACTGCTGCGAACCTTTGCCACAGCATGGTGCATGTGCATCTAGGACACATTAAAAATAGGAGCATAAAAGTCAATGCCTTAAAAAATGCAGGCACCTTGTGTGACTGTTGTGGGTGCATGTTTCCCACCACCTGCAGTTTGGCTAGGCAAGGAGAGGTGTGCATGTGGGAGGAAAAGAGAACACCAGCACCGAAGGCACCACTGACACAGGGGCTATATGGAGTGGTTGCACACCCACTCTTTTAACATGTGGATGCTTCTTGGAGCATTTCTGTAGCCCCTTCTTCCTTACGGAGCATGCCTTTTGAGAGGGAAAAATACAGAGCCTGCTCAACCGCTAATGAAATATTGTGACATCGTTATGGACCATAAAACTACCAACCGGAATCAAGACCGAGGGCTGGAGACGACACAGCAATTTCACTGCCTGTGCCATGTCTCCAACCGTTCAGCAGGTAAGACACTCCCTCAACAAACTCAAGAACGCCAAGGAGCACGGCTTGCAGCTCACACTGCTAATTTGCAATGCCGGGGAAAACCAGCCGGCAACTGAGTCGCTTGTGGAGGCGTGACTCTTTGATGATGGGAGGAAGGACTGTGTCCCTGGAGAGCTAAAGTAGGGTGCCCAGCAGGTCAAAGCATCCAGTACAGCACCAGTTGCAAAAGGGAGAAAGAGCAGTCAGAGTTTTGCAAACAGGACAAGAACATCCTTTGTTCTCGGAGCAAAGTTCGTCAAATCAGATGGGTTTCGATAGTTCCCAAGAGCCGGGGTTTTTTTTAATTAAAACTTTCCCTAGAATTAAGTTGTGCCTCTTATATGGGGGCAGTGACAGGCAGCAGTTCATGCTGCAGGCAGGAGGGACCGCAGCTGCGGAGGGCCAGCGCTCTCGGTTGAGCTTCCGTCAGTCTTCCCGCCTCTTAGAGCTGTTCGCCTCCTTCAGGGCACGCATCAGGCGGCAGAAGGACTCATACCAGAAAAAGGTGAAGCCTGTCGAGAACGCAGCCTTCAGCAGGCTTGGCGAGAGGCCCTTGAAAAATCCCCTGGCTCCCTCATCCTGCGCAATCTGCCGGGCACAGTCCATTAAACCGCTGTACGTCCGCACCTGGAGAGAAGAGGGAGCAACAGCACAAATCCAGCCACCGTAGGAAGTCATGTGCAGGTTTGTTGACCAAGGGGAAATGGCGAAATGAAGCCAAAGGGATGCATCCACAGCCAGAGACTCTTGGGAACCCTAGTCTCTCCCTGAATGAGAGCAAGAAGACAGACAGGCAGGGATTTTCAATTGCTTTCATCCAAGGAGGTGACACTGATCTAACACATGCACAACACCTACAATGCATAGTTAAATTGCGGAACTCCCTGCCCCAGGATGTGGTGATGGCTGCCAATTTAGAAGGCTTTAAGAGGGGAGTGGACATGTTCATGGAGGAGAGGGGTATTCATGGCTGCTAGTCAAAATGGATATTAGTCATGATGCATACCTATTCTCTCCAGGATCAGAGGAGCATGCCCATTATATTAGGTGCTTTGGAACACAAGCAGGATGGTGCTGCTGCAGTTGTCTTGCTTGTGGGCTTCCTAGAGTCACCTGGTTGGCCACTGTGTGAACAGACTGCTAGACTTGATGGACTTTGGTCTGATCAAGCATGGCCTTTCTTATGTTCTCAGACTATATTAGTATGCAAAAAGGGAGGCAGGAGAAAAGAAAGGCTGCATGCGCTTTGAGACATCTCTCACCTGCCCAAAGGCTGCCCGGGCTTGCTCAAAGCCTCCCACCTGCAGTCGCTTCTTGAACAGGTCGAATGGGTAAGTGAGGGTTTTGCTGATGACTCCAGCACAACTGCCGCACACAAAGCTTTTGACGCTACCTGAAAAGCAGAGAAGATAGAAAGAGAGGAGTGTGTCTCAAAAGCACGGTGTGGTTCCTCAGTATGCTTTCTGCTGGCAGAAGTTACTTCTGCCGGAGGGGAGTGGAGGTGATTTTTGCTGAAAAATCTGAAAATTAAACAGAAAAATAGTTGCAGGGTTAACTCCTCCCCCCCCCCCCCGCGCCAAAGCACGATTTGAACACTGTCAGATGGCGCTGAGAAAAACACCTTTTGATGACATTTTGGGTGGGGGGATTGTGGGGAAAAGTGTGTTGATGAGCAGAGGAGAAGAAAGAGGGTAGGGTGAGCAGTGGGAGGAAAACTGGGGGGGGGGGGTCAAAGAAAAGTGGATACTGGAGCCAGAGTGGTGTAGTGGTTAAGAGTGGCGGAATCTTAATCTGGAGAACTGGGTTTGATTCCCCTCTCCTACACATGAGCGGCGGACTCTAATCTGGTGAACCAGGTTGGTTTTCACACTCCTGCAGATGAGGCCTGATGGGTGACCTTGGGCTAGTCACAGTTCTCTCTGAACTCTCTCACCCCCACCTACCTCACAAGGTGTCTGTTGTGGAGAGGGGAAGGGAAGGCGATTGTAAGCAGCTTTCAGACTGCTTAAAGGTCAAGAAAAGTGGGGGTATAAAAACCAACTCTTCTTCTTCAATCCCAGAAGCTCCTCTTTAACCCGAGGATGGCTGCAAAGGTGGAAAAAGTCCTACCTTTGACAGTCATCCTGGGGGGGGGGGTGTTCTGTGCTCTCTCATCACTGTGGATCACTAGGAATGTGGGATCAACGCCACCTTTCCAGCCCTTCTCAGGGCTGTCAGAGAGCAGGTCACTCTCTTACAGCCTTCAGGATGACTGGAAAAGTGGGCCCAAGTTGTTTTATGACCACGGCAAACTGTTCACACCATTGTGGCCATCCTTGGACAATCTAAAAAAACACACATAACATTTTGTGGTGATCTGGCATCTGTACTTCACTATTACTCACAGGGAATGGCCAGTCATCAGAAAAGATATCACAACACCTGGAACCACAACAGCAAGGGACTGGGTGGTACAGGAGAAGAGTTAACTATTAAAGCATCCAACTGTATTATTAGCTATTTACACAGCAGTCTTGGTATGTGGTGATTTGAACCTAAAGTGCATTAATCTTCATAGCAAGCCCTCAAGCAGGATTGTGTACCGCTTAGTGACAAACTATCCTTGTCAAGATTTGAGTCCAGCAGCCAAAGCTTAAAGACCAACAAGATTTCCAGGGTATAAGCTTCCGAGAGTCAAACTTCCCTTCATCAGATACCTGACAAAGAGAGCTTTGACGCTTGAAAGTGTAATGTATGGGCATCAGTTAAGACCATAGCGAAGGAAGCCCAGGAGCTTGAGTCCTAGGCGAAGGATCCTAAGCCCTGCTCGCATGATTGGCCACAGCCAACACATCCTATTGGCCCTAAGCCAGGTCATGCCATTGGTGACCTGGGGGTTGTTTTCCCCCTATCACGGATCAGGGGGGGAGCGGCCACCTGGGGCCAGGGGAGCATATAAGCAGGGCCAGGTTGTATAGTTCCCCAGTTCCGTCTGTTATTGCTGAAATCAATAAAGCTGTGTTGTTGTTGGAACTCCGTCTCGACCTCGTGTGTCCTCCCCACGCGGACTTAACAGAAAGCTTGTACCCTACGAACCTCACTGGCCTTTAAGGTGCTACCGGGCTCGAATATTCCTCTTCTACTGCGGGCGAACATGGATACACACCTGAAACTATCTTGGATCTCTAGTGGGACCAAGTTCACCTCTATCCCTTCTCCCTGCATACACACAGTGGTGGACTGACATTTTTGGGGCCCTGAAGCTTGAACTTTTAGGGCAACCTCCAACAATGTCCAAAGGGCCTTGCTGCCCTTGCAAGGACCTTGAGGCCCAAATGGCAGAGAACAGGGTGGTGGGGGTGGAGTCCTTGAAAATGGGCCATACAGTGACAAAATAAAACTACAAAACTATTAAGCCATGCACCAACGAAGGATTTGAGGATCCAGCTACCAAAATGTAGGCTGGGAATAGATTCTGGCCAGCTCAGTGAGCCCTTACAGCTGGGGGTTCGAGTGCTGCAAGCCCCCGAGAAAATTTTGAAATTTGACCAATTACAGGGACATTTTCAAGCCATATGAAATGGGTATTAGAGCATATTCTCAAGTACTTCAACCCATTGGCTTATGATTCTATCACTAAAAAACTCAATTTTGTTGAGAAATTCACTCATTTAAAAAAAAGTTGTTTCAGGGGCCCCCTCCAGGATGAGGGGCCCTGAAGCTTAAGCTTCATTAGTTTCACAGTAGATCTGCCTCTGCATACACAGCACCAAAGACTAACCTGTTTTTGATCCATCACCTGGAACAATCCATTTGTGCAGTCTCATCAGAGAGTTATATAAGGAGAACTGGAGGCCAGCATAGGGGATAATTGCAATCATTGCCGGGTTGAGGCCCCGATAAAAGGTCAGCAGCCCTTCCTTCTGATACATGTTGAGCACAGCATGGCGGAGGTTCCTGTAAATCTAAAACAATAAAAAAGGGAACAAGTTGCTTTGTGTGAGCAATTAGTATAGGCTTTCAATATCGATACTACTCCCCATTCTCCACTGCACATCAGATTTCAACCAATGCTCACAAATGGTTCAGGGAGTTGAACTTCTTCTAAAAGTAGGTTGCATGGCTACTTAATGCTACCTCAGTTTCCAGCCACATCCCCCTATTCTAGGCATTTGCTCCAACACTCAGATCAGCATACTAATCCTTACCTCCCCAAATCTCCAATTTTATATGATTAACCATGCAAAAAAAAAGAGGACACTGAAACAATAGCAAATTTGCATAAATGGCATTGATTTGCATAACTTATTTCGAGTGCAGAATGTTTTTACTGGCACAGAAGAAAGCATCACTGGACACAAGATTTGGATGTGTGTTTGAGGAGGAACAACCACAAGTTCAGTGTTCTGGCCCCTCCTGCATCCTTTCCTCAGCCCAGCCTGTTTTGACACCACCTCATCTAATATTTTCCAACCCTAGCTGCTCCTGTAAATACTCAACATGGTCAAGAGAGATTGTATTTAGATCGCAGGACAGTGCATTCCTCTCCATTCCGGCAGTTCCTTCCCAGGGTTGCAGGACCCGCCCACAGGACTAGCTGCATGATTACACATGAAGCTGCCCAATACTGAATCAGACCCTTGGTCCATCAAAGTCAGTATTGTCCACTCAGACTGGCAGCGGCTCTCCAGGGTCTCAGGCAGGAGTCTTTCACCTCACCTACTTGCCTAGTCCCTTTAACGGGAAATGCCGGGGATTGAACCTGGGACTTTCTGCATGCCAAGCAGATGCTCTACCACTGAGCCACAGCCCCTCCCCAATGGGGCTGAAGAGGGACAACGGAATGAAACTGCACCCTCCTCTCAGCAGAGGTATGCTTGCAAAAGGTGGGAGGAGAAGCGATTTCATCCCCTTGACCCTCCTCTCTCCAGCTACCCAACCTGCCCAGCTATTCTCCCTGAGGATGATCTTCTTAGGGATCAGAAGGGGCTGCAAAATAGAGAGTAATGTGAGAAAACTCCATGCTCCATACACAGATTGGTTTACACAGGCCAAAAACGTCACGCGCAAAATGGTGCTTCCAGCGTTAGCAAAAAACAACAACCATGTGCAACAATACAAAAATGGATATCAGCCAACGGAAAAGTTCACATTTGGGACTGTTTGCTAGAAACTATGCAAAGCAACTGAAGTCAAAAAATGATCGCAAAAGGCCCATCAACACCTCAAAGGACAGTACAGAATTAATGTTGTTTCCTCCCTGAAAAAGAACCCTCCCCTCAGTTCCTATTACCTTCCTGTTCCTTGAGATCATCCATCTCCTCTCTTTGCTTCTTTCTCCTGTTCCTGCTATACTATTAGAATAACCCTTAACTGCTCTGTATTTAGGCTGCTTTCCCCTCATGCTTCAAGCCCCTTCTCAAGACATAGATTTTTAATACAGCTTTCCCTGACCCATGTGAGTCCCACCTCTTGTCCCTCAACTAGCCTTTAACACACTCAGCTCCACTCCTCATTGTCAGTTCCCAAACGCTTCCCCAGTCTAATATTTCTAGGGTAAGGAGAGCCAGCGTGGTGTAGTGATTAAGAGCGGTGGTTCGGAGTGGTGGACTCTGATCTGGAGAACTGGGTTTGATTCCCCACTCCTCCCCATGAGAAGCGGAGGCTAATCTGGTGAACCGGGTTGGTTTCCCCACTCCTACACATGAAGCCAGCTGGGTGACCTTGGGCGAGTCACACTCTCTCAGCCTCACCTACCTCACAGGGTATCTGTTGTGGGAAAGGGAAGGTGATTGTAAGCTGGTTTGATTCTCCCTTAAGTGGTAGAGAAAGTCAGCGTATAAAAACCAACTTCCTCTTCTAAGTCTGCAAATCTTCTAATAAGGACCATGTTATTTATTTGTCCTAGAGTTGTCCAATTTGGAAGGGGGCTTTTTGGATCTGAAAGGTACATAACATTGGAACCAGACTGGAAAGCCTCTTCAAACACCTCTTACCTTTGGCTCTCCTTGGGCAGCCATGCGGGTTCGCAGTGTGTCAAGGGGCTGAACAGTTATGGTGGCAGCACAAGCAGCCAAACCACCACAGGTAAAATGCACACCAAAGTCACGGGCGTGGTACAATGTGCCATCATGCACCAACTTGGTTAGAAACTCAAAGCTGACGAACTTGCATAGGAAGAAAAGAACAAACGACAGAAATGAGTACGTTTGACTTAGGTGAAGAAAGACAAGCGCTACTCACAGCCTCCCAATAAGTGTGGAGAATGAGGCCTCTCAAGTGCAAGTGAGCAGCAGAGGTGGTTTGCCATTGAATTCCTCTGCAGAGTCCTCCTTGGTGGTCCCCCATCCAAGTACCAACCCTGCTTATCTTCTAAGATAAGGCTATACCATACCATTCCACATCCACAAGTGCAACATATGCTCCAGCAATGTGTGTGCGCGCAAAGTGCCATTAAGTTGCAGCTGACTTATGGCAACCCAGTAGGGTTTTCAAGGCAAGAGACTAATAGAGGTGGTTTGCCAGTGCCTTCCTCTGCATAACAACCCTGGTATTCCTTGGTGGTCTCCTATCCAAGTACTAATCAGGGCGGACCCTACTTAGCTTCTGAGATCTGAAGAGACCAGGCTAGCCTGGGCCATCCAGGTCAGGGCCGCTCCAGCAATATCCCCCTCAAATTAAGAGTGGTATCTGAGCAACCCTTTAGACAACTGTACTATGTACACTTACCCTGGGAGCAATCTTGGCTGACCACACTAGGATTTAAGTACATGCTATTGGGTCACTAGTCCCATTGATTAACTTTGCTTCAATCAGAGTACTCTAGCTTCATCAACTGGTTCTAGATTCTTAGAGAACAGAATTAGGGCAATTTACAGGAAAGCCCTTATGTGAATGCTTCATCTTAACATCTGAGAAAATAGGCTCTTGCCTATGAAAACTCAGTAAATATTAAATTTACCTGTGAGTAGGCAAGATCACCGTTTTATTTTG
Source organism: Euleptes europaea (assembly GCF_029931775.1). Taxonomy (NCBI): domain Eukaryota; kingdom Metazoa; phylum Chordata; class Lepidosauria; order Squamata; family Sphaerodactylidae; genus Euleptes; species Euleptes europaea. The sequence goes on along the minus strand of NC_079312.1, from coordinate 128,320,415 downwards.
GCTTTTGTTGTTGCTGATATGGCTATTCTTGGGGAATGTTTCCTTTTCAACTTCCTCCTTGAGCCCCCTTGTCATAATATGGTTTACAGAACCTCCAGTGCCCTACAACAAGGTCCACCTGCATCCTAACAAGATGTTACTATGGCCTCTTCCCACAACATACAAGAAAGCAAAGTGGAAAGATGACAGCAATATCACGGTCAGAGGAGGATCAAATGACCTCACAACTACAGGACAAGAAAAAAATGCAATTGCTTGGAACTATCATGCTCATAAATCCCAGTTGACAACAGCACCCTGGTGTGGGTCCACTGGAGCGCTTCCATAGAGGGAAGATGTGAAAACATTTTTTTAAAATGTATATATTTGTATATATTCACAGTGAGTAGCTGTGTTAGTCTGTCTGCAGTAGCAGAAAAGAGCAAGAGTCCAGTAGCACCTTAAAGACTAACAAAAATATTTTCTGAGAGCTGCGGAAGATGTAGAGCAGGGATGGCCGAATAGCTGTGGAGAGAGCCAGACCCCAGCAGCCTGACTACAGCCAGTCTACAAGGAGTCCACAAAGGGAGCTGCTACACTGAAGTCCAGGGAAGAGGAGATTCCCCTCCCCATGAGAACGCTGGCAGAAAAGCCTCAGAGGATTGTACGTTTGAATTAACATATAGAATAAGAACAAGGTCAGTTCTGCGTGTTTCTATTGTTATCAAGTTAGTGTTATATATTAAAGAATTCCATTGTCTGGATCTGAAAACAGATGTTCTTTTACTTGGGAAGCAAGTGCCTAAGGCCTAACTACGTTAACCAACCCCGCGAACCCGACGGAAGGATTTCCATCCATGGAGTGCGATTTCCTCACCTCCCTGCTCCCACTGCAGAAGCAGCATTTTGGAGGGGCACTGGAGCTACAGTGGGGGGTGGGAAGAGAAAAACTCACGCTTCGCAGACAAAAAGAACTCCTTCTGCGGAAACACTCCGGTGGACCCAGGACCCAGTCTTTAATACTTGCCCCCCCCCATCTTAATCGTGGCAAGAAACTCACAGAATCGTGATATTAGTCTTTGGAGACCGACAAATGAAATGCAGCTGCAATAAAAGAGGGCTGGCTGTAGAAGAAACCTGGAGAAACTACCATATTCCAAAGTAAAGAGTTAACCTGAAGCATTTTCAGATTCTTACCTGGACAGCTCCAAAGCTGACCGAGAGGAGCTGAGCTGGGACATGGCCCTTCCAGAAAGCCTTCGGCCCTTCCTCCCCCAAAATTTGGCAAACAGCCTGCCAGATACCATAATATTTAGCCTGTGGATTTCTGGAAGACAGTTGCTCTATCTGAAGCTGAAGGAAGAGGAAAGTTAGCTTTCAGTTGTAATGTCTGAAACTTAAAGCATCTGAGGGTGTGAACAATTTTTTTTTTTAAGGAAGAAAACAAATTGGGTCCCAATCTTGTATCTTGGGGTGAGCTACCAAAACAAAGTTTTACATGAAAAATATATATGAATACATGAAAAGGATAAACAGACATGAAGAATTTCAGAGATACAGGAGGAAAGCCAAACCTTAAACCAGGACACAGCTATAATCAAATACAAAAAAAGGCTATGCCTTCTGATCCAAGGGCGAGTTCATTTCAGTTGAGGGTGCCATGACCTAGGTAAGGGAGCTACATGAGGCTGTGCCAAGGACTGCTTTAAGGACAATTTCCTGCTCCTTTAAAAGCTGCACTGGAGCTCTGTGCCCAGAAACAGTTTGGTTGCACCTGTTGTGCAGTGGTTAAGAACAGCTGGGGGAAAAAGACAGCAACTCTAATTATAGCCCAGGTTATCACTTTACTGGGTGACCCTCTGGAAAGGCAAGGCTAGTTAACAAAATCAGAAAGAATTACTATTTGAATCTCAACTATTCTGATCTCTTCATTGCTGATTTCCACACCTGCATTCCAACCACAGTCTCAGCTGAACATAACTTTGAGTAGTTAAGGGTTTAGGCGCCTCACTCAATAAGGCCACATACTGCCCTCCTAACTTGGGTCTTGGCCTCTTACCAGCTTCAACAATAATCTGCTGAGAGAATTATATAACTAAGCATATAGTCAGAACTGTTTACATGCTGAAGATCCAGTATCAAGAACAGTTAACCCAAGCAGTAATATGCAGGGTTGATTACCAACTTTAGGACTGTATTAGAAACACTAGAAAAGACAACTTTTCAGAACCATCTACTATATCGCTGAAAGGCTGCCACACAATTTGCAGAAAGCAGTACCTGAAAACGGATCTTTAGAACGTCAAAGGGGCCAATCAGTGCCCGAGTGACCAACCCAGATGCAGATCCTGCTACTGCTATTTCCACTGCTGAGAGGGAAGTGCACTGGGAATCGGGATCATAGCCAACCATCCCTCCAGGATCCAAAGGCCGCTTCAATATCCATCCACTCCTGTGAACAATGCCATCGACAGCAAGAAAATAAGAATTCCAGCTGCAAATTCTGCTTTAAACTGAAAAACAGAAAAGGTGTAAATTGGGTCTATTCATGATTGGGAAGCTAGACAATGCCTGCCCCCAAACATGACTGTCGTCCATGCACTGGATGAAGGGATAACTGGGGTTTGTGAATGTAGCGTTCGATGAACACAAAATTTATCTATGTGACATTTAAAACACACATTCTAAAAAGGTTACCTGGTAGACAAACCTGGAGGGCAGGTGTGCCCGGGCGTCCCACTTTCTCTGTATGCACGTATATGTAAATAGGGCATTAGAAGGAAGCACACTGAAACTGTACCCATGTTGTTTTAGTCATACTATAAAGGCAACCTTTCAACAAAAACTAGCCAACAGACAAACACATTTCTGCTCAATAGCATATAACACGATATTGAGAAATGACATGTAATAATAGTACAAGACTAGGAGGGCATTTTCAACCATATTTAACCATATTATTCGAACCAACCCAAACAAATACAGATTTGGTCCATATTACAGCTGTGGTAGAGTTAATCAAGACAATTATTATGTTCATACATACCATGCACCACAGTTCAAATTATAGACCTGAGATCCTGCCCAAAAATTTTAAAAGCTTCAGGACAAGAAAGAAGAAGAGTTCGTTTTTATATGCTGACTTTCTCTACCACTTAAGGAAGAATCAAACCGGCTTACAATCACCTGCCCTTCCCTGCAATAGACACCTTTTGAGGTAGGTGGGGCTGAGAGCTATAAGTGACTAGCCCAAGGTCACCCATCTGGCTTCATGTGTAGGAGTGGGGAAACCAACCCGCTTCACCAGGTTAGCATCTACCATTCAAGTGGAGGAGTGGGGAATCAAACCTGGTTCTCCAGATTAGAGTCCACCACTCCAAACTACCGCTCTTAACCACTACACCATGCTGGCTCTCCACTATAGCAGCAGGAGCAGCATTTCCTATCCTAATTCTGAAATCATCTGTTGTCCACCCTCTCCTCTTGCCAGGCTTTGCTCAGCAGCAGTGGGGCAGAAATATTAATCAACAGACTATCCAAGAACCCAGGCGGGGAAGTCTCTGCTGCCTCAGCTTCTCACTGACCTCGAGCTCTTAAAGCCACTGGCAGTCTCCAGATCATACCACATTCCTATTGCCAAATCACTGACCTATTAATCACTTGCATTATGTACACTGACTGGCAGCAGCTTGCCAAGGCCTTAAAGCAGGGTCTTTCCAAGCCTTGCTACTTGTGCCCCTGAACTACGGCTCCACGAGGTGGTATGAGGTGACCATTCAGTCTGATTTAAGGAGGGGGGGGGCGAATTTGGGACTCGATGGGACCAAACTTTTATAAGGAAAAGGTTACAGAGATAATATGTTTCAGATACAGGTACGCTTGGACTATTTTCCAGTGCTGGGCGGAAAGCGAATAGTTTGAGCAGAGTCTGACAATGATAAAAGAAAAGGTTACTTGATAAAAGAAAAGGGGTATTCAGGGCTATTAGTTAGAATGGATACTGGTCATGCTGCATACCTATTCTCTCTAGTATCAGAGGAGCATGCCTATTATTTTGGGTGCGGTGGAACACAGGCAGGATGGTGCTGCTCCAGTCGTCTTGTTTGTGGCTGGTTGGCCACCTGGTTGGCCACCGTGTGAACAGACTGCTGGACTTGATGGGCCTTGGTCTGACCCAGCAGGGCCTTTCTTATGTTCTTATGTACTCATTTGTTTGGGCACTGAACAGAAAGCTAATGTCACTGGTTTGCAATGGGACACAAAAGAATTATCCTCTCTTTAAGAAAAAAACCTGTTATAGACTGGAGGGGCGGGCTTCCACATGATTGTTCATATACACCATTTCAGTGTCAGCTTATAGGTGAAGTGGGGACTTTCTGATCAGCGATGGAGCACATTTTTACAACCTCTTCAAAGACTGATAGTTGCAGCTTCTGCTGAGAGCAAACCCCTGCTTGCTTGAATGGGGAATACCTTCTTCCAGTTAGGGTTACCAACAGGCCTGGAGAAAAATGCCCTGTCCTTTTAACCGAGGCTTAACGTGCGGAAATGGGCAGCTGAAGAGCTTTTCATGGCATGAAATAACATCCCGTTAGACCTCTACTAAAGGGACAGGATGGTTTTTTTCCCCCCTCCATGAAGTTGGTGACTCACTGCTGCTTCTCACTGAGTCACGGGAATGATCTAGCAAGAGCCCACGATACTGGTCCAACATCGCAAGATACAAATTATTTTGAGTACTAGCTGTTGCTCCCAAAAAGATACGAAGACTGCCCGACCAGCGGTTAACCACTGTTCATAGCACATTGGCCTTTGTATTTTCTATTACTCTAAGTGATCACAAGCAAAACTCGCAGCAACACCATATAAACATATTACATAACAAGAATGTGTATTTTTTTTACGCTGGAAAACACCGGTTATCATAATCATCGAGGCCAACGAGGTGACTCAACGAGGGATCTTTTAACTGGAAAGAAAGACCAAGATCGATCTGGCTCAGCCGGCTTAACCGCAGCCCGCATTTCATATCTGGAACTGGTGAAGCAGTAAAGCAGCAGGAAGTACAGCTGAGCATGCATTCCCAGCCCAAGCAGACGACGGGCAGGAAAAAAGAGCTTGCAACATCGGTTTCCAAGAGACACATCAACATATAGGGAATTAAACCCTGGGCATCTGCAGCACCCCACTTCCCCCGGCGCCCCCACCCTGCAACCCACCCTCCCTGGGCTGGCATCTGCTCACCCCCTCGCGGCTACGCAGGCGGCTTCCTCCACGCAAGCACAACCGCCAGCAGCGGGCGACGACCCGCGCTCGCTCCACGGCTCCCTAGGCAGGGAGTCCCTCTGCTCGCTAAGCCTTCTGGGAAATGTAGTCCGCAGTGGACCGCAAGCCCCGAGCGTTCGCTGCCGGTTTAGCCCGGGAGAGCGGGAGGGGGAGGATTAAGTCAACCGGTCTGCAGTTGGCAGCCCTGTCTAATCGCCGCTTCGTGGCACGCCTCTGCTCATTGCAAAACCATCCCGATTAGAAATGGCCTAGATTGCTCCGGTTCTGAATTAATTTTAAGAATATCCGAAGGGGAAAATTCACAGTGGGTTAGTCTGTTTGCAGTAGTCAAAAAGGGCCAGGGTCCAGTAGCACCTTAAAGACTAACAAAAATATTTTCTGGCAGGATATGAGCTTTCGTGAGCCACAGCTCACTTCTTCAGAAAAGAGCAAGAGTCCAGTAGCACCTTAAAGACTAACAAGAATATTTTCTGGCAGGGTGTATGAGCTTTCGTGAGCCACAGCTCACTTCTTCAGATACAGCTAGGATGTGAATCCATCGGTCTTTAAGTAGAGGAACAGTATGTAAATGTGAATAGCAGGCTTGATGGGATTAGGTGTGATATGCAGAAGAGTCTGTGATGTCCAGGGGAGAGATGGGTGTGGAGAAATCAGCATTGGTAATGGGCCATGAATGCAAGGGGAAAAGGCACGCCTTCCTTCCTGCATTTTACAGCAGGGCTTCTTAAATTTTTTTCCGCTTGCGACCCCTTTTTGCCTGAGAAATGTTTACGCGACCCCAGGTATAGAAAATAGATATATAAATCAAACATTTACTGATAATAAAGCATAAAGAAATTTTACTGTTGCCAACTTTTTGGTGACCCCCCACTTTCAGTTCCGTGACCCACGGTTTAAGAAGCTTTGTTTTAGAGTACTTTAGAGACAACCTCAAAGTAACAGGTTTCATCAAGTGAAGTATTTCAGTCCAGCTTCGTGCAGTGTTGAGTTGGAGTTTCCTTCTTGGTCGTAGAGGCAACTCTCATCCGCTAAAGCCAGAGCCTTTGCAGTAGGGTTGGCTTCAAATCAGATATCGCCTCGAAGCCTGCCAATGTTGTCTGCGTTCTGGTGCCACTGGAACGCAGGAGTTGATTCTTTTACCGACAGTCCTCAGCCAACTTGCGTGAAATTTATCCTGGAATATCAAAGGAAAGAGCCCTTGGGGGTTCAATATTCCTTTCAACCATAGCTGGATGGATGAGATGCAAACTCTAGCTTGCACTAAAATATTGTCGAAGGCTTTCACGGTCAGAGTTCATTGGTTCTTGTAGGTTATCCATATTCATATTAACATATCACACCCTCATTAGCACATTATCTTGATACTTACCGGACAATGATTAGCACATTACCTTTGATACTTTTTGCAGGACAATGATTCAGCTCAACCCCCCCCCTTTCTGACTATATATTACTCTTCCTACACACTTGACACTGAGAGACACTGTCCTTCAGTGTTGCTCCTCTGAAGATGCCTGCCACAGCTGCTGGCGAAACGTCAGGAAAGAAAATACCAAGACCACGGTCACACAGCCCGGATAACCTACAAGAACCAATCTAGCTTGCACCTTCAGCATTCCGGTTTCTAATCTGATCCAGGCATTTGGGACGCCTTTGGGAACCTGGAGAGCTGCTCTTAGAAATTTGGATTGCACTCTCCAGTGGTGAGAAGCAAGAGGCTGATGGGCCCAAGAAGGAACCATGTTGAAGTTGAGCTAAAGATGTAGCTTTAAATAACTTCAGAGCTGTATTGAAATTAATAAAATACTTTCTCGAGCTGTTTTGAGTTGCGTGGAAGATAGAAAAGCATTTGCTAAAAATACGATGTGTGACTATTCTTCACCACTTTGTGGTCAGGAAGGAATTTTCCTCCAGGCCAGATTGGCCAGGGATCCTGGAGGGTTTTTGCCTTCCTTGGGCATAAAGCAGGGGTCACTGGGGGAATGGGGGGGGGCAGTTGTGAATTTCCTGCATCGTGCAGGGGGCTGGACTAGGTGACCCCTGATGTCCCTTCCAGCTCTAGATCTCTGTTTCTATTTCTGACCAGCTTGCTGATTCAAGCAACTACGGTGATAAACAATTAAACTGTCTCCAGCCTTTGGTGAGAATGTAAAATGTATAAATCAGTTTCCTGATTTAAAAAAAAAATGAATAACTGTTTAATCTTTGTACAGAACATTGCTATAATGTTATTATGAGATATTAAAATAAAACAACCCAAAGTTCTTAAAATACATGGCTTTGAGCAGTTTAATCTTGCTTATATCTAAACGTGGTCGTGTTCACCTTTTGAAATTTTGCTTCCTCTTAAACGTTGGGACTTTCTTTGAATGCCAAGAGAAGTTCCAAGGAAAGAGACGTCAGATTGGATAGCTGGTCAATGGAAAAATGGGGCATATGTCACATATATAGACCTGACCTTTGGTATATGGAAAGCCATGCTGATAGAATCGGTTGAGATCGATGAAGGCAGCTTCCACAGCTCTGGTAATGAGACACATCCTGGCTGTTCCCGAATTGATCCCTCCTGCAAAGAAAGCAGACATCCTGGCTGAGCACAGAAGCACCAAGGGTTTGATCAAAGACATCAGCAGAAGGCTGGTCTCTGCTTCAAGAACCTTTCTGAGAAAGCTCTCAGGCCTGTCAAAGTTACCACAGACTTGAAATGGGTGAGTCGAGGTAATCGTCATTCATGTCTTGTAGAAAGCAAAGTGGATCAGGTCTAGAGACATAAAATCTGGTTGCAGAATCAAAGATGTCCCTGAACTGGATGGCCCAGGCTAGCCGATCTCTTCTGAGCTCGGGAGCTAAGCAGGGCCTGCCCTGGTTACGGCTTGGATGGGAGACCCCCAAGGAAGTCCAGGGTTGCCATGCAGAGCAAGCAAGGCAATGGCAAACCACCTCTGAGTAGCTGTCGCTTTGAAAACCCCACGGGGTTGCCAGACGTTGGCTGCGACTTGACAGCACTTCCACCTCCCAGAGCCTACCTGGGGTCCCATGCCTTCCAAAACTTTCAGGGGGCCCTCCTTAGAATTGTTTTTGTCTATTAAAAAAAGATGCCATAGGCTTCCTGGTTAATTTTTAAGAACATTAAAGATCTCCTACCACAGACATTAAGACTTTATAGGCTAACATCTTTAATCAATATGTATTGTGGGCACTGATGAATACCGTTCCACACAGAGCTCCAACCAGGGCGTGTGCGCCTCGGCCCGGCCCAATTCTGGCCCAAACCTAGGTGAGGCTGAGGTCTCAGGAGGCGAGGGGGGGGGCTGCTGGGAAGACCCCTCCCCCTCCAGGGCTCACACTCCTCCCTCTTGCATGCAGCTGTTCTAGAGCAGACTCTCTGGCTTTCCGGTCAAAGGGATGTACTAAAACAAATGACCGGCTAGCCCATTAGCAACAATGGGAGAGGCTGCACAGCCCGTTTAAGATAATAGGAGCCTGGAGTGTCCATTGACTTGCATTGGCTCCATTGAAATACATTACAGCACAAAAAGAGTTGTAAAGAAAATGTGGAATGGATTTTCCAACAAGGTCTCGAAGCCCAGATACACTACTCTGGGACTGGAATGACAGCCCCTGGGACTAGCAAAAGTGTTCTTGGGCTGGAATGTCAGCCCCACAAGTGGATTGACAGACCCAGAACACTTGGGCTAGTCCCAGGGGCTGTCAATCCACTTGTGGGGCTGTCATTCCAGCCCAAGAACACTACAAGCTACAGACTCTGTTGACCAGTAGAAATCTGACCTTCGTCCCCCTTCCATTCCCAGGGTCCAGTCCTATGTCCTTCCATCTTCCCATGATGCGTCATGCGCACTTTTGCTCACTCGGTTGACCACCAATCCAGAGCACCCTTTCCTCAGTCTCTCTGTGGAAAACCCCATCCCATACTCTAGGTCAGGGCTTCTTAAACTTTTCCCACTCACAACGCCTTTTTGCCCGAGAAATTGTTACATGACCCCGGGTATACAGGTATATAAAATAGGTATACAAATCAAACATTTACTGATAATAAATCATGAAGAAATCTTTTACTGTTGCTAAATGTTGCGCAACCCCCACACTCAGTTATGTGACCCACATTTTAAGAAGCTTTGCTCTAGGTCAGGCGTCCCCCAACCTTTCTGAGCCTACAGGCACCTTGGTAATTCTGACACAGCGTGGGGGGTGCAGATCCAAAAGGACTGCTGCAGGAGGCGGAGCCAGACAGAAAGGGAGGGTCACAGCAGACCTTCAGGCACACAGTGAAGATGATGATGATGATAAATTATTTGTATCCCGCCCTCCTGCTGCAAGCCAGGCTCAGGGTGGCTAGCTTCATGTCAAATACAGCATAATTCTTGTGATGTGGTGGCAGGCTCACCCACTTCCTAAAAACGCTCGGCGGGCATCAGGAAAAGTGTTGGCACCTTGCTGGGGATCCCTTTTCTAAGTGATGCATCCTGGAAATGTTTCACTCAAGGAACCATCTCCCCACTTGCCAAAACCAACTGGAGAATCGTTGTTTCCCCCTTGCCGTGCTCTGGAAGCAAGGGTTGACCATTGAAACGCCTTTCTCCTTGGGCTCTGTGTTGTAATGTATACAAGAAACCTCTAGGGGGTGAGTTCTGATTTGCATGTTTGTTAGTTTTGGCCCTGCAGGGCTCCTGTAGTTAGAGGGTGGCTGAGGCAGCTAATGGAGAGGCTGACTGAGAGAAGGCCAAGCAGAAAGCGAGACAGCCCAAAGAACTTAAATAAAACTCTTCTTGAGTTAAGCAAAGCTGATGTGTCCTGTGTTCACGATACTACATTTGGCGATGAGGATAAACTGAAGGCATTTTGGCAAAGAAGCAGCTGCTTTTCCTTTGTATTCCTGAAGCTGACAGAAAATGGCCGCCACCCTGGGGACTGTATCACAATTTGATCAGCAGCAACAAACTTGGGAGGAATACTCTGAAATTCTCACACAGTTTTTCACTGCAAATGATGTCACAGATGAGGGAAAGAAGAGAGCAATTTTGCTCAGCAGTGTGGGACCTTCCACTTATAGTTTAATGAGAAATCTCTTACTTCCTGAAAAACCCAGTGATAAAAACATTTGGAGAATTAGTGAATCTGTTGCAGAACCACTTTAAACCCACTCCCAGTGAGACAGTGGAGCGTTTTAAATTTAATTCACGATTCGGAATTGGGGCGGTTCTGGCTCATCAGATGGAGGATGAATTTGAGAAACCCATAGGATTTGTGTCACGAACCCTGACCCCTGCGGAACACAATTATTCACAGCCGGATCATGAAGGATTAGCTGTTATGTTTGGAGTTCAAAAATTCCATAAATATATTTATGGATGGAATTTTACAATTTGCACAGACCACAAACCTCTGATTTCATTATTTAATGAAATGAAAGCAGTACCACAGATGGCTTCACCTAGGATCCAGAGATGGGCGGTCACTTTGTGAGCCTATGAGTATAATATTGTATATAGAGCTGGAAAAGAACTGGGCAATGCAGATGCCTTGAGCCGCCTACCATTACCTGAAGTGCCTACAATAGTACATGATGATGATCGTGTCTTACTAATGGACTGTCTTGCCACTCTGCCAGTGACAGCCAGGCAGATAAAGTCATGGACTGATACAGATCCCGTATTGACCAAAGTCAAAGAATTTATATTAAGGGGATGGCCACAGTTTTTGGACAACAAATAACTTGTAGTATTCTACCAACGTCGATGGGAACTGAGTGTCTATGAAGGATGTGGGGTGCCCGTGTGGTGATTCCAAAACAAGGACGTGAGACCATATTACAAGACCTACACCAGGCCCACCCTGGAATCACTAAAATGAAAGGCTTAGCTAGAAGCTACTTGTGGTGGCCAAGAATGGACTATGAAATTGAGCACATGGTACAGGCATGTGATGTTTGCCAGGAAGGCCGTAAAATGCCTGCTGTGGCTCCCCTCCACCCTTGGGAGCGGCCAGATCAACTTTGGAGGCGATTACATGTAGACTATGCAGGTCCTTTTCTGGGTAAGATGTTTCTAGTATTGGTAGATGCGCATTTGAAATGGGTGGAGATTTTTCCTATGTCTACAGCAACTAGTGAAGCTACTATTGAAAAGTTAAGAATGTGTTTCAGTATGCATGGGCTACCGGAAATGCTTGTGACAGATAATTGAAGTTCCTTTACTAGTCAACAGTTCAAACAGTTTATGGAACAGAATGGCATTCAGCATGTTACCTCTGCACCATACCATCCAGCATCAAATGGCCTAGCAGAGCATGCAGTGCAGTCTTTTAAAGAAGGTATTTCACTAAAGGTGACAGTCTAAATATAAAGCTTGCTCAGTATTTGTTCAATTATAGAATTTCACCACATTCTACCACAGGGTTATCTCCAGCTGAAATGCTAATGGGCAGGAAATTGAGGTCCAGGTTTGATTTGTTACACCCACACCTGACAGGACGTATGCATCATAAACAACAGCAGCAGCAACATGACAGACAAGCAAAACAACGTTTTTTAAATGCTTGGAGATGCAGTCTATGTTAAAAACTTTGGCTCAGGTCCTTTGTGGATACCTGCTACTGTGAGAACTGTTATAGGCCCTGTGTCTTATTCTGTCACCTTACAAGATGGAAGGATTGTGCGGAGACATGTGGACCAAATGAGAAGGCGTGTTGTCTTGTCTCCAACTGCACTTAGCATTGCATCCCAGGAGCAAGCCATTGGCCCTAACTGTCTGGGGTCTCTTGCAGACTTAGACAGACCAACTATACATCTACTTGGGAGCAAGGTCACTAAGACTGAGAAGTTGGAAGAAACAGTGTCACCTGTTGTTCACAACGAGGGGGACTCTGATTATCCTGTGTCTCCCACTATTACAGACATACTGAAAACACCACCACCTGTGGAGTTGCCACTACGTCGTTCTACACAGCAGAGATTTACACCAGCTCATTTGAAAGATTATGTTGTATGAAGTTCTTCATGTTTTGCCCATTACTATTATTGTTATTATATTCTGGTTTGGGGAGTTCAGTTAAAACTTAATGGGGGGGGGATGTTGTATACAAGAAACCTCTAGGGGGTGAGTTCTGATTTGCATGTTTGTTAGTTTTGGCCCTGCAGGGCTCCTGTAGTTAGAGGATGGCTGAGGCAGCTAATGGAGAGGCTGACTGAGAGAAGGCCAAGCAGAAAGTGAGACAGCCCAAAGAACTTAAATAAAACTCTTCTTAAGTTAAGCAAAGCTGATGTGTCCTGTGTTCACAATACTACACTCTGCCCTCTTTCCAGCATGGCCCCCTTGGCCTGCGTCTTGCGCTACCTTTGGACTGGCCCTCCTCCCTCCTCTGCTGCTAAGGAGAAGCTGGTCTCAGCCTCCCTACAAAGGAAGCGGAGAACTTCCTGGGGCTTCAACTGGCTGCCTGTCCCTCAAAGGGCCGTTGAAGAAGAGGGAGAGCGACAAACCGCAGAGAGGCTTCCTGCACTCAGCAGCCAGCGTTGCCCTGGAGTCAGGACGGTTTCCCCCAGTCCTTCAGGAGCAGCTGCAGCGGTCCCGGCCCACTCTTCAAGGCCCTGGAGCCCCGTCCTCTGAGTGCATCTTTCTTTCCCCCACGTCCAACACACCCCTCTCCTTGTGACTCCAGGTCTTCTCCAATAAAGAGATTCAATAAAGAGCTTATGAAGGTAAGCCTGGTCAATGCAATTCCTAATGGTCCGACTAATGGCGGCCCTAGACATGGGTTTTCCCTTGTTAGGAGGGGAAAAGTTTATGAACAGGGAATCTGAAGTCCTAGTGTTCTCAGTGCGCTTGATATCGATCTTTAATGCCCTTCTCAAGTCTAGGGTATGCCACTCCTCCCTTGGATGTTGCAGATTAGTACAGAAGGAGGGCAGGCTGTTCCCTATGAAACGGGGAATTGATTTTGAGCTGAAAGGATGGGTCAGGGCAGAGGATAACCTTATCCTTATGAAAAATGCATAACCCGGGGCTCACGGATAGAGCGCCCATTTCTGAGACCCGACGGGTGGAGGTGACGGCTGTTAAGAAGAGTGTCTTCATATGTAACCACTTTAGGTCTATTGTAAGCAAGGGTTCGAAGGGGCTCCTGGTAAGGGCTGTGAGCACTGTATGTAGGCTCCATGTTGGGTAGCGATGAACCACCGCAGGAGAGGTGAAGGTAACCCCCCTTAAAAAGGTTTTGATGTGTGGGTGTGTAGTAATAGAGAGGCCGGAGACTCTAGGCACCACAGTGGCTATGGCTGCCAACTGCCATCGTAGTGTGGCTGGCTTAAGGCCCTGTTTGTGACCGTCTTGCAAGAAGGCCAACAGATCCGCTATGCGTGGTCGTAGTGGGTCTGCTCCCTTGCGGCAACACCAGCGAACGAATGTCTTCCACATGGTGTTGTAAATTCTCCTTGTGGAAGGTTTTCTGGATTCCAAAATGGTGTCCGTGATGTTAGTGTCATATCCAGCAGCTAGGAGCCTGTTCCTTTCAATGACCATACGGTCAAATGGTACCCGTTTGGATCGGGATGGAGAATGGGTCCCTGTCTGAGTAGGGGCCAGGGATCCCGGATCGACATCTCCAATAGAGCTGGGAACCAGGGGCATCTGGGCCAGAAGGGGGCCACGAGTAGTACTGTTGCTTTCAGTAACCTGATCCTTCTGAGGACCCTTGGAATCAGCGGGAGCGGCGGAAAGGCATATAACAGGATGGGAGGCCAGGGAGCCACCAGGGCGTACGTTTGTTCCGCCCTGGGGTGCTGGAAACGTGTGAAAAACCACGGCAGTAGGTGGTTGGAGGCCGAAGCGAAGAGGTCCACCTGCGGCATCCCTAGTCGTGTGGTTAAAAGTTGGAAGACTTCCTGATGCAAGGCCCACTCCGATTCTTCCAGAGTTTGGCAGTTCAGCCAGTCTGCCTGTGTATTCAAGACCCCCTTGATGTGTTCCGCTGATATATAGGCAAGGTTCCTTTCCGCCCAGGTGAGTATTCGTGTGGCTTCCCGGTGAAGAACAGGAGATCGAGATCCTCCCTGTTTGTTCATGTGGGCCTTCGCTGCTATGTTGTCTTTTCTCACTAGCAGGAACTGGCCCTTGAGTAGGTCTTGGAAATGAAGGATGGCCTTGAAGATGGCGTGGAGTTCCAGGGCATTTATACTCATTTTTCTCTCCTGGAGACTCCAAGAACCCTGGGCAGATTGGTTGTTGAGGGAGGACCCCCAGCCTGTGAGGCAAGCATCCGTGAATAACTGATATGGAGGTTGGTGAATATACAGTAGGCCCTTTGACAGGTTTCTGTGATGGGTCCACCACCTGAGGCTGGTCTTGACCGATTTGGGGAGCAATAATGCCTTGCGTCGTTTGTTGGAGATATCCTCTTGGTATGGCCGGAGAAACCCCTGCAACGGTCTTGCATGAAGATGAGCCCAAGGCATGGCTGGAAGGGCCGAGATCATGAGTCCCTGTAGCTTTGCTAACATGAGTTGTGAGGTTGGAGATCGTATGATGGAATTTGTGAGCGATGAAAACTTGTTGATCTTGTCCACCGGAAGGGACAGGGTATTCAGCGTTGTGTCTATAATCACTCCCGGGTGAGAGTTGGGGTCAGATTGCTTTTTTCTCTGTTCAGGATGAAGCTGTGGTCCTCCAGGATATCTATAACTATGTTAGTGTGTAAGAGACTGAGGTTCTCCGTTGAAGCACATATCAGAAGGTCGTCGAGATAAGGATGAAGACAAATTCCTTTCTTTCTGGCCAGAACCACCAGAGTCACGAGGACCTTGGAAAACCCTCGTGGTGCTGAAGATAGACCGAATGGGTGGGCCCTGAATTGGTAATGTCAGCTGAGGAAGCAGAAGCGAAGGAACTTCCGGTGCATAGGATGGATTGGAATGTGCAGGTATGCTTCCTTCAGGTCGATGGACGTGAGGAAGGCTCTTGGACATAAGGCCTCTGAGACTGAATGAAGGGTTTCCGTTCGAAATTTTCTCTTGTGGACTTACTTGTTCAGGAATTTGAGATCGAGTATTGCTCTCCAGTCTCTGTTCCTTTTTGGTATGGTGAAGAAAACAGAGTAAACCCCTGATGATTGTTCCAGGGGAGGCACTGGCTCAATAGCTTGTATTTCTGAAAGATGTTGGACAGCGTCCGCAGTCCTTAGTCGTTTCTGTTTGTGGGAAAAATTTGGAGAGGCTACGAAGTGGTCTGGAGGCGACCTGTCTAATTCTATCTTGTAGCCCGCAGTGATTATTTGGTAGACCCAGTGGTCTGCAAGGGAGGATTCCCACTGGTGAAGGAATGCTGATAGCCTGCCCCCCACAGGCGGAAAGCGGGCGTCACTGTTTAGCCAGTCGTAGGCCTTTGTCTCCCCTGTCAGACTGAAAGTTGGACTGAAAGTTGGAGAAGCGGGCAGGCTTAGATCCACGGCCACCTCTACGAAAGGAATTACGGTAATTCCATTGACTCCTACGTTGATCAGGCCTGAATCTGGTCTGGAGTGGAAGGGGCGAAAGGAATTTTGAGGTGAAAAATTTCTGGAGCCTCTGTGAAGGCTTTTTGGGAGCGCCATCTTCTTGTCTTTGGTTTCAACCAGGATCTCATTTAGTTTGTCCCCAAATAATTTTCTACCCTGGAAGGGAAACCCCATTAACACAGACTTGGACCTGTGTTCCATGGGCCAGGGGTGTAACCACAGGGACCTCCTAACAGCAATAGTGGTGGACAATGCCCTGGCTGCAAAGGACATGGTGTCCAGGGTGGAATCTGCCAGAAAAGACACTGCTTTGAGGACTCTAGAGACCCCCTCTAGGGCATTTTTGTTCTCTTCAGGTATGAGTTGGGCCAGTTTCCTAGTCCATCAGCTCAGCCCTCAGCATGGCCAGCCCCCCCTCTTGTGAAGCAAACGCGGGCGGTTGTACTTTACCACTGGAACTCTGAACTGTCTGTTGCTGTGGGATGGGAGCTCCTTCCGATGGTTGAGCAGTTCCCTGCGGCGCTGTATTGGGCTGGTTGGAAGCCTCGCCGTTTGTCCCGGGCGCCCAGCTAGCAGCCGCGCCCGTGCTCCTGCCCTCAGATCTGGCTCTGGGGGACGGGGCGCTTGCAACTGGCGACCAGCTAGCAGCCGCGCCGATTTTAACTCACTCCGCCACTGAAATCGCGGCGGCAGATCCAGGCGCCCGGCTAGAAGCCGCGCCATCACTTGAGGTTGCTCCAGTGGAGCCTTTGTTCTTCATTTTCCCTTCCCTCCTGTCCTTTTTTGAAGATACTGCAGGAGCCCCCTTGGAGCTCCCGATCTTCCTCCTCTTTCCTCCCTTGCTTTTGTTAGTAGGAGCCTTTTTACGTTTTGCCTCAGAGGCAGAAGGAAATTCTAAACTCCCTGTTAAACAATCGGCCCCGGGGGCTTGCTCTGACTGATCTGCGGCCACTAGAAGCCCGGGATCTAAATCCCTTGACGAGATATACTCGTCTGTGGGGAACTCCGCCATTTTTTTTATTTTTATTTTTTGGCGGGAAGAGGGGACCCTACTTACGAGGAGCTTGAAAAACAAGAGACGAAGGACGGACAAGGGGGGAAACGACAACAGACTAAAACAGTATCAAGCAAACGAAATACAAGTAAACTAACTACTCTAAGCCTAATAAGCTATTAGTCAAAAGAGGCAGTGAGACGCTGCCGCACTGCTTCCCAAACAAGGCAGGAAACTTAACTGGAGCTCTCAGAAAGGAGGGGGTCATTTCCTCCGAGAGACAGGAAGACCTAAAAAATTTTATTCCTGCCTTCCCTAGCAACAGGCGGAAAAGAACCCAAGCTGAAGACGCCCTCCTCCCTCAGAGCGAGAAAAGTGAAGGACAGTGACCAGGCTTTCTACAGAAGGAATTTAAAAAATTTCAGCTGCATTGTCAGCCAGGCTGTAAAACCTTTTGGCTAGGGCAGGAGCCTGGCAAGATGCCATGGGCTTGTCCCATTCTGCCTTAATTAAAGTCAAAAAGTAATCAGGAACGGGTATGACTTTGGGTGAACCATTATGTTCATGGAAAAACTCCTCTGACCCAAAGGGCTTCTCGTTAGGTTGGGAGTCAGGTTCCCCAACAAGGTCAAGGGCAGATAGGGTTTTATTCATAAGAGACTGAAAATCCTCTGGACTGAATAGCCTGAGCTGCTGCTCTTCGGCTAAGGGTTCCACAGAATCAGAAAACTCTCCCTCCTCCTTCTCCTCGTCAGAGGAATCGGGGGAAGGAGTAATGTGCACCACTTGTTCTCATGGTGGGGCTTTGCGCGCCGCCTTGGTGGGCCATGGATTACCCCCCTCAGTAGGTTGGCGGAATGAGGAACTGGTTCCCTCCCCTGGGTCGTCAGTGCGAAAAGGAGAATTAACTCCGCTGATGGAGTGGGGGAGGCCAATTGCATTGCCTTCAGGCCGTCTGAAAAGGCGTCCTTAATAAGTGCGGCAAGCTCCACTCTTAATTGTGCCAGTCCTCCCACCTCTAAACCCCGGGGAGCTGGTGTAACAATACCCTCTGGCATCCTCAGGCGTCGGCAGGGGAAAAACGGCAGCCGCCACAGTGTCAATCAGGGAGGGAGCGATATCCGCCGCAGAAGCCACAGCCGCCGCTGGAAGCGGCCTGAGTACAAACTCGCTCGGCTGGGCTCCGACAGGCACTGCGGTGGCAAGATCGCTGGAGGCGGCAGGCACGGTAGTTGTAGTTGTGCTTTTAGCCAAGGCGGCTTGCACTTGAAGCTTAGGCTTTTGAACTGTGCCTCTAGCCGAGCCGGCATGTTTTCTCTTAAGGGAGGCCGCCCCTGCTTTTTTGCCCTTCCCCTTAGAGTCTCCAGAGAGACTTCCAGAGGGCTCTTTTAGGCTCTGGGACAATGTGATGAGGAGACCAGGATCCAGATCTCCCGGGACTAAATAGCTGTCCTGGCTGTCCGCCATTTTGTTTAGGCGGGAAAAATACTTCCCCTCAGAAATCTTCCCTCAGATTAAAAGGGGGAAAAAAAACAGGACAGAAACAAGAATAGGTTAGTTAAGAATAAAGTAGAAGAATAAGATAGAAGAAGAAGGAAGAATAGGCGATTTAAGGTAAATTGCCTTCCTTTCCTATAATAATTGCAGAGCACTGCGAATAAGCTGCTCTTCCCAAGTGAGGCAGGAAAGAACTGGAAGGGGAGGGGTGCTCCCTTGAATGGACAGGAAGTTCTTTTCACCTGCCTCCCAGAGTAGCAGAGGACGGAAGCACCCAACATAAGATGACCTCCTTCCCCAGATAGAGAAGAGGGCAATCATATATGCACACAGAAGACCCATCCCCTTTTCCTTCACAAGATTCCAGACAGATAATTAATCGATCTATTAATTAATTAATTAATTCAAGGTGCTCTGGGGTGCCACTCTTTCTCAGCTGGGAGGGACACAGCATTCTGGCAGGGAAACCTCTGGTGGCATCAATGGGTCTGCCAAGGATGCCCGAGGACGTCTTGGGTGGGGCCTGCATGCAAAGAGCCCACGTCCCTCTCACCCCCCCCATGTGAAAGGGCCACGGGGACAGGCCACAGCGCAGGGCTCCACCAGGCCACGTTTGGCACCCCCCAGCTCTGGGCGATCCCTCTTGAGAGTCAAGACCCACACTGCTACTGCCAACATGGAAGACTAATGCCCAGGCATGACAGTTGCCCGTTGCCTTTGATCCTTTTCAGAGAGGAGTAGGCAAAACCCCAGTCTAGCGTAGTGCCAATCTGCCGGAGGAGGGAAAATTCCTACTCGGCCCCCAAACGGGCGACCAGCTTGCGCCCACTCTGAAATAAAGGGCGGGCGTGTGTCTCCCTTGCCGAGGGTAGGTGTTACCCCTCCCCCCCAATGCTACACTAAGGAGGCAGCCTCACTGCTGTTTGGCTCCTGCTTCTGCCAGCTCTGGCAAACCGCCCTCCTTTTCCAGTGCCTCTCTGAGTCTTTCCTGTATCTGTAGATTTTCCTCTGTGGCATCCTCTAACACCCCCCACCCCGCCCCATTGACCGATCTCTTTCTGTCTCAATCGCATGTACAGCTTTCTGTCTCCCAAAGATCGTCTCCCCTTTCCTTCTCTCTGTCATGAGTCAGCCTGCAGAGAGTCAGCCTGCAGAGACCTCCTCTGATGAAGAGGAAGTAGAGGCCAGAATAGAGGATCAGCCAAAGTCAGGAGATGACTCACCATGTCTGCAGCCTGCCAGCTCTAAGACTCCAGTTGGACCTGACACCTTGCAACATGCAGTGTCTCCAGAGGCCTCGCCAGGGCCACTGGAGCAGAGAAGAAAACAGGTCCGTCTGGCAATGCAGCAGAGATGGCAGAGTGCTAGGCTGAAGGCTTTACAGAGGAACCTCCCCAGTAGCAGTGATGAGGAAGAGGAGGGCTGAAGCACCACCTGTGAACTCAGCCTCATCAGCATCAGCTGGCTGCTACAGCAACAAGGGAAGGGATTTAAGCCATCAGTTAGGCTTGGCTGTTGTGCAAGCAACTTGTCACCAACCTCCTTGTGTACTGGCCTTGTTTCCCTGCTGTCGTTTGGATTCCTGGTATCCTGACTTCTTGGACTGGCTCTGACTAACTCCTCGGGCTTCCCTTGCCGGTATTGAGATCTTGGACTTTGCCTGAACTGTGAATGACCTTGGACTGTTCCCCAGACTACGCTTCCAGCCCTCGCTCCTTGCCTGTACCACGACACTCCCACCCACTGAGCTTCCTGTTTCTGCCCCCCCCCACATTTAACTTTCTCCTCTTCTACCCATGGCTGTGCCTCTTTCTCCCCCCACCCCCAACTTTAGCCTCCCCTCTTCCTGGCAGGCTTTCCCCTTTCCTTCTCTTCCCCTCACTGGCCTCCCTCTGTTTGTTTCCACCATATTTAGTGACCCCAATTCCTGGTATCCTCTCCCCTTTCCTTCTCTACCACCCACTGACTGACCCTTTTCTGTTTCTCCCCACCATTTAAGCGTTCCTCCCCCTGGCAGTTTCTCCCTCCCTTCTCCCACCCCTTTGTCTTTCCTCCTCTTCCAATTAAAGTTTTTTTTCCATTTTTGACTCCTCCCGACATCTTTACTTTCCTTCCCACTTTTTTTTCATCTACCTCCCCGCCCCCAACACTAACCAAGGCCTGGAATGTGGGTTTGGAGTTCCCTGGCAGCCCCCCTAATTGCCACCAAGTGGGCTTGCCAGATTTCATTGGCAATAGTGATTACTGATGCAGATCTTGCTTTCATCTCCTTCCCCTTCTTAAATCTGACAAGGTGTTTTGAACATTTCACCTGGGGCAAACTGACACTTCACCCTGTGCTTCTAGAACAAGACCCCCTGTTGGTACATTTTTTAGATCTTACTTTGCTGCATTTCATTTTTGGAAGGTTTAAATTGAAGCTGCATGGTTGTAGGGCTTCTCTGATTTTAAGACTTATTCTATATGTGATGGGCTAAATGTCATCGTCCTCTGAGAAAAATATCTATGTATCATGTTTCCATGATGGCTGCTGGTTTTGCGTTCTCCTTGCCTAACACATTATTACAGGTACATCATTCGGTTCCTTGCATTTTGGCACTGGTGCCTCTGTTTTTCGGGTCCTTTCTTTGGTTCCGGTCTTTGTTGCTCTCCGTTTTTTCTTGTTCCCAGGGAAGTTTTAAACGGTCGGCCGTTGCAAGCACAGACTGAGAGGAGCAGCTTGCTGTTGTGTCTGATGGCCACCAGAACAGAAGACATCTCGGAGAACTGATCCTCACAACAGAGTCCTTTCCCTTGAAGACCGCAAATCCCGAAGGTTCAAGGCCAGTTGGCTGCTCTTGCTGGAGGTGGCACAGGGGAGAGGAAGGTGATCCTCCTGAAGGAGAGGAAGGTTGTCTTGCTCTTGCTGAGGTGGAGGCTGAAAGTTCACGCTCAAGTTGCTCGGAGATATTGTGGTCAGGATGGGGGAAGAAGCAGACCAGAGGGTTGTCCATTCAAATGCCTGCCCCAAGGTGAGAAGGTCTGGTGCATCAGCATCTCCACAGGGGTCACTCCGGCCCGACACGAACTGGGCCATCCAGAACATGCTCTGATGTGGTGGGACGTGGCGCCCCGCTGCCCTGGTGGTCTCCAGCTGTTCTGTTGCATCTGTGAGGCTTCCTAGAAGAGCCCCACGGCCTCTCTGCAGACAGGAAAGTGAGGGTTGGGGGTGGGCATTCCAAGGTAGGGAGGAGCAGACAGAGACAGACAGACAGACACACACACACACACACACAGAGAGAGAGAGAGAGAGAGAGAGAGAGAGAGAGAGAGATGGCCCCCAGAGTTGAACACAGACAGGTGAAGGGAAGTGTCCCCCAGCATCCAGCCTCCCTCTGTGCTATCCACTGTCCCCCAGGGCCTCTGTGGCTCAGACCCTCTTGAGGCTACGGCACTGCTTTGGGCTCCTGCATTGGCAAGGGATGGTGCCCCACTGGCCTTGGCAGGGAAGCCACAAAGCCAGTGTAGCAAGCCCACCGAATGGAAGATGCTCCTGAGCCCAACGGAAGAAAGAAGAGGCCAGAGAAGGAACAGGGGAGCAGGTTCTTAGAAACAGGTTCCCACAGTTTCAGAGGTTTCAGGTGCAAAAAATAAAAAGAAGAAGAAGACGTGCTAAACAATCACAAAACTATTTACACACAAATATTAAAAAAGAAGGAGGGGGGCTTTTTCAGAGGTTTCAGATGCAAAAAATACAAAGAAGAAGAAGAAGAAGACGGGCTAAACAATCACAGAACTATTTACACACACATAATTATTTACAAACGAGGGGAAAGCGGTTTCAGAGGTTTCAGATGCAAAAAATAAAAAGAAGAAGAAGAAGACGGGCAAAACAATCACAGAATTATTTACACACACAAATATTGACAAAGAAGGAGGGGGTCCAGTTTCAGAGTTTTCAGGTGCAAAAAATACAAAGAAGAAGAAGACGGGCTAAATAATCACAGAACTGTTTACCCCACATAAATATTTACAAAGAAGGGGGAGCAGTTTCAGAGGTTTCAGATGCAAAAAATGAAAATAAGAAGAAGACGGGCTAAACAATCACAGAACTATTTACACATACATAAATATTTACAAAGAAGGGAGCAGTTTCAGACGTTTCAGATACAAAAAAGAAAAAGACAGGCTAAACAATCACAGAACTACTTACACACACAAATATTTACAAACAAGGAGGGGGAGCAGTTTCAAATACAAAAAATAAGAGGGGTTAAACAATCACAGAACTATTTACACACACATAAATATTTACAAAAAAGGAGAGGGGAGCGGTTTCAGAGGTTTCAGATGTTAATAATAATAATAATAAGAAGAAGATGGGCAAAACAATCACAGAACTATTTACACACATATAAATATTTACAAAGAAGGAGGGGGTCCGGTTTCTGAGGTTTCAGATGCAAAAAATAGAACGAAGAAGAAGAAGACGAGCTAAACAATCACAGACCTATTTACACACACATAAATATTTACAAAGAAGGAGGGGGAAGCGGTTTCAGAGGTTTCAGATGCAAAAAATACAAAGAAGAAGAAGAAGACGGGCTAAACCATCACAGAACTATTTACACACACATAAATATTTACAAAGAAGGAGGGGTGGAGCGGTTTCAGAGGTTTCAGATGCAAAAAATACAAAGAAGAAGAAGAAGACGGGCTAAACCATCACAAAACTATTTACACACACATAAATATTTACAAAGAAGGAGGGGTGGAGCGGTTTCAGATGCAAAAAATACAAAGAAGAAGAAGAAGACAGGCTAAACAATCACAGAACTATTTACACACAGATAAATATTTACAAAGAAGGAGAGGGGAGCAGTTTCAGACGTTTCAGATGCAAAAAATACAAAGAAGAAGAAGACGAGCTAAATAATCACAGAACTATTTACAAACACATAAATATTTACAAAGAAGGAGGGGGGAGTGGTTTCAGATACAAAAAATACAAAGAAGAAGAAGAAGAAGAAGAAGAAGAAGGGCTAAAAAATCACAGAACTATTTACACACACATAAATATTTACAAAGAAGGGCGGAGCAGATTCAGATGTTTCAGATGCAAAAAATAAAAAGAAGAAGAAGACGGGCTAAACAATCACAGAACTATTTACACACACAAATATTTACAAACAAGGAGGGGTGGAGCGGTTTCAGAGGTTTCAGATGCAAAAAATACAAAGAAGAAGAAGAATAAGACGGGCAAAACAATCACAGAACTATTTACACACAAATATTAACAAAGAAGGAGGGGGGCTTTTTCAGAGGTTTCAGATGCAAAAAATACAAAGAAGAAGAAGAAGAAGAAGACGGTCTAAACAATCACAGAACTATTTACACACACATAAATATTTACAAACGAGGGGAAAGCGGTTTCAGACGTTTCAGACGCAAAAAAGAAAAAGAAGAAGACGGGCAAAACAATCACAGAACTATTTACATACATATACATATTTACAAACGAGGGGGAAGCGGTTTCAGAGGTTTCAGATGCAAAAAATACAAAGAAGAAGAAGAGCTAAAGAATCACAGAACTATTTACACACACATAAATTTTGACAAAGAAGGAGGGGTGGAGTGATTTCAGAGGTTTCAGATGCAAAAAATAAAAATAAGAAGAAGACGGGCTAAACCATCACAGAACTATTTACACACACATTAATATTTACAAAGAAGGAGGGGTGGAGCGGTTTCAGAGGTTTCAGATGCAAAAAATACAAAGAAGAAGATGGACTAAACAATCACAGAACTATTTACACCACATAAATATTTACAAAGAAGGGGGAGCAGTTTCAGAGGTTTCAGATGCAAAAAATGAAAATAAGAAGAAGACGGGCTAAACAATCACAGAACTATTTACACACATAAATATTTACAAACAAGGAGGGGGAAGCGGTTTCAGAGGTTTCAGATGCAAAAAATACAAAGAAGAAGAAGAAGACGGGCTAAACCATCACAGAACTATTTACACACACATAAATATTGACAAAGAAGGAGGGGTGGAGTGGTTTCAGAGGTTTCAGATGCAAAAAAATAAAAAGAAGAAGAAGACGGGCTAAACCATCACAGAACTATTTACACACACATAAATATTGACAAAGAAGGAGGGGTGGAGTGGTTTCAGAGGTTTCAGATGCAAAAAATAAAAAGAAGAAGAAGAAGACGGGCTAAACAATGAGAACTATTTACACACAGATAAATATTTACAAAGAAGAAGGGGGGAGCAGTTTCAGATCCAAACATGAGGAGGAGGAGGAGGAGGAGGAGGAGGAGGAGGAGAGCTAAACAATCACAGAACAATTTAAAAACATATAAATATTTATAAAAAAGGGCAGAGTGGTTTCAGAGGTTTCAGATGCAAAAAATAAAAAGAAGGGCTAAACAATCACAGAACTATTTACACAGACATAAATATTTACAAAGAAGGAGGGGAGAGCAGTTTCAGACGTTTCAGATGCAAAAAATAAAAAGAAGGGCTAAACAATCACAGAACTATTTACAAACATATAAATTAAAAAGAAGGAGGGGGAGCAGTTTCAGAGGTTTCAGATGCAAAAAATAAAAAGGAGGAGAAGGAGGAGGAGAAGAAGAGTTGGTTTTTATATGCCAACTTTCTCTACCACTTAAGGCAGAATCAAACCGGCTTACCATCACCTTCCCTTCCCCTTCCCACAACAGACACCCTGTGAGGGAGGTGAGGCTGAGAGTGTGTGGCTACCCCAAGGTCACCCATCTGGCTTCATGTGTTGGAGTGGGGAAACCAACCCAGTTCACCAGATTAGCCTCCACCATTCATGTGGAGGAGTGGGGAATCAAACCGAGTTCTCCAGGTCAGAGTCCACCGTTCCAAACCACTGCTCTTACCCACTACACTACGCTGGCTCTCAAAGCAAACACAAAGCATCCAAAAGGGTCCCCAGGCCTCTGTCCCCACCTTGAAGATGGGGTTCGATACTCCAACCACAGGAGACGAAGCCACCAGGGTCTTCCTCCTTTGAGCTCGTGGGCAGTTTGAGGGTCTCGGAGCCCCAGCAGGGAACCATGGCAACTAGCATCAACACCTTGGCATCTAGAACCTTCCCTCCAACTGCCACCTCCAGCAGGTTCTCTGGAAGGAGGGCAAAGGGACCCCTTCCTCAATAAAGCCCCCCTCCCCTGACTGAAATAAAGAAGGGACCGGGTTGCCAGCTCTGAATTAAACGGGCCCTTCCCGCTGCCCCTGCGAGGTCAGCCTGGTCTGCAGCATTGCTCTGGGGACTTTCTTGAGCTCCAGGCCCCTGAGGAAGCCCCAAGTGCCCCTTTCCATGCCTGAAACCTCTTCCAAGGGAGAGGCACTCTTTTCCTGGCCAGCGGTGAGACAGGCAGAAGCTCTCGGGGGCAAGGCTAGTCCTGGCTGAAGGGCATGACCTCTCTGCTCTTCTCAGAGGGGTGGGATCCAGCTCCATCCCATCCCTCAAAGCCTAGGCAGCAGCCACTACTTGTAGGGGAAGAGTGTGACACGTTCCTGATAGAAACCATGAGTCTGTGTTTTTGTCTCAGTATTCTCCTGCTGCTTTTTACATCTAGAAGTCATTCCTAGCAAGAGAGTTGGTAGAAGTAAATGTTGTGATCGCAGATTTATAGCTTATTAAGTAGAAACATTTCAACTTTTAGCCTGGGAAGTTTTCCTGGAGAGTTGCTAAGTGGTGATTATCAAGATTGAAATGCTCCTGTATTACTTAGTAGCCAATGATAAATAATACAGTCGGAGGTTGGAAGATTAACGATCTGTTTATTGTGGCCAAAATAAAGCAGTCGGGTGTGATTACCTCAAACAAGCAGGTAAATTCACACACCAGAACAAAGGATTACCACAACATTTATAACCTCTGGTCAGGGGTGTTACAATACACGCAATACAGAGCATAGACATACAAAGACCCAATAATGGACACCTTTGGATTAGCATAGGCCTATCAGTGGGGGTTGAGGTGGGCACTTAGGTGGCTACATGATCTGGGATGGGGAACTGAAACTTAACATTCCTTAGGCTGTAGGTAATTCTGGGCCATGTATTGGTGGAAGGCTGTACCAGACACAGAGAGCCTGATTTACTGACTCATGACTCCTGGGTGCCACCTTCCCAAAGCCTTCATGTGTGTGCACATGAATGCATAGTGTTTCAAACGAGCTCTTATACTTTAGGCCTAGCATTTCCATAAAAGCAAGTATGCAGACTGAACACAAAAGCATACATTTCCAATACATTTCCCATAGTATATAATGATTTCAGGCATTACATTTCCCCCCCTTTTCATGAAACTTTGATTTCTTTCAAAGGCATATCAGAAAGGCACAACAGGTGTCAGGTGGGCAGGGCTTAGCGAAGTTCTTTGGGCAAAGTGCGTAAAACTATAATGCTTCTGGGAGCTTTGGAAGGTGGCTTATCAATGGGCATTGTAACCATGTGTGAGCTTTTGAGAACAGCTTAAATGGGTGGCATGAAACAAGAAATACAACGGGACAGAGAAATGATTTTACATACAGCACAAGTAAGGAAAAACCAATATTTCTTTTAACCAAATTCCTTTAAGAGAATTATTTCACTGAGTTAAGTCCCATGCATTTTTCTTTTTGTAGCACTTAATAGAACGCTCAGAGAATAGCAATTCATACAATA
This sequence comes from Euleptes europaea, assembly GCF_029931775.1. NCBI lineage: Eukaryota > Metazoa > Chordata > Lepidosauria > Squamata > Sphaerodactylidae > Euleptes > Euleptes europaea. The sequence continues at coordinate 128,293,461 of NC_079312.1, read as the reverse complement.
AAAACATATGCTTTGAAACAAAAACATCATTAAGCCATAAACAACTTTTCATGTTAACCTATTAAGGAGCCCCCTCATAAATTCCCATTTTGTACTTGACATGCATTATGAGACACTTGCACCTGTAATATTGTCCATTGTCCATCAAGAGTATCGGAGTGGGCAAAATGTCTTTAAGTCCAAATCTGTCCTGGTTATGATGAGTAGAAACCCCGTGCTGTTGATATCCCCACAATCTCTTTAGTGCATCTGTGCTGATGGGTTTAGTTCAATAGTCAGTTTTTGATAACACAGGGTTGACAGGCACCTGCTAAACATCAAAGCTTGATCTTTTTGTAACTGTTGGAGTCAGTGTCAATTGCTTTCAGAAATCTCATTGGAAATACTCAGGAAGGGGCCCTCATTATTTAGAGGGGCTGTGTTTCCTCTTTGCAGAACACCATGATGGTTTAGGGCCTGAGATGTTTATTATAGATGCCGCATCAGGCATCTGGGGTACTTTTTCCACATGGTTAGTATGTTTCCACACCACCGTTTTCTGCGACTTTTGACCACTGTAAAAGGTAATTGAGCAGTACCTGGAACATTTGCTTTACCTCAGTTGTTGGCCACAGAATTTTTGGGTCAGTACCCATTTGCCTGGAATGACATTATATCTGGCACAGGCCCTCAAGAGTTTTTAAGCGTTGTAATTTCTTGACCTGTATTAAAAGAGATAATTAAAACAAAACATCCTTGCAGCATTAGGAAAGTCTAAGCCTTACTTAAAGGGGAGTCCAGCTATATCAGTGGTTCCCAACCTTTTTTTGACCAGGGACCACTAGGGCTTTTTTGTTCGGTGCAGGGACCCCAAGGTTCAAAATAAAAATTCAGAGAATTTGAAAATAAACTTTAATCATAACTGTTAGTTAAACATTAAACTTAGAATAATATTTGAATATATTTTTTATAATAGAGAACTTTTAATTGTAAATCAATGTGATTTTTGAGCTTGCATCCTTTTTACAAGCTGGGCAATTCTGGGGCTAATACTGTTGCTCAGAGCTACACGAATATCATCACTTGCTTCCAATTGATTTCTTGTTGTGTTCTTAATTATAAGCAAAGCAGAAAACCCTTGTTCGCATAAATAAGTTGTGGAGAAGAGCATAAGATATCGCAAGGCGAATCCCCGAACTGTAGGATATGAAATTGCTTTTTTACACCAGAACTCTTCAAAAGAAACTGATTCAAACGTATCCTTACAGTGCCTATCATTTTGGAATTCAGTGAGCTCTTCCTGGATTTCTTCTGCAACCTCTTCTTCTTTTTTTTTATAAATTTTTTTTATTTTCATAATAAACAAAAACAAAAAACAAAGAACAAAAAAAATACATGTATATAAAAAAAAACAAAAATTACATATTCATGACACAATTTCCGTTAATACAATATTCAAATCATTTTATAAACCATGTGCCCCGAATACAAAACCCATCCCCCCACCAGTGCCCTCCACCATTGAACTTCCGATGGAGTGTTATGGCATATAAAAAGAAAAAACTATTATTATATCATATTAAAAAACATCTTATACTATAATTCGTTAACTATACTTTTAAAATCCGTTTTTGCCACTTTATCCCAATATGCGGTGGCCTTAGCCCACGTACCTTTAAATTCTTCCATATCTTTATCATGTAAAAATGCTGTAATTTTGGCCATCCGCATATACATCCACAATTTTTCTCGCCATTCTTTAATTGAAGGTTTATTTGGTTGCTTCCATTTTTTAGCAATTATAATTCTTGCTGCTGCAAAACTATATTGGCATATGACTCTATCACCTTTATCCAGATCTATTTTTGGTATTCCCAGTAAACAAAAGGCAGGATCTTTCTTGATTTTTAATTTAATCAAATCATTCGTTTCATTCAAAACTAATCTCCAAAACCTCCTTATTTTTTTACAAAACCACCAAACATGCATAAATGTACCTATTTCTGTACCGCATTTCCAACATATATTTTCTCCATCTTTCTTCATTTTGCTTAATAATACTGGAGTTATATGCCATCTATAAAACATTTTATATAAATTCTCTCTTATTTCATTTGAAATTGTAAACTTAAATTCTTTTTTCCATAACTTTTCCCAAATTTCCAAGTCTATATTATAACCTAAATCTCTCATCCATTTCAGCATCACTGATTTAATCCTTTCTTGTTCTAAATTTATCTCTATGAGTAATTTATAAACCCTACCTATCAGTCCTTTATTACCCTTAGCTAATATAACCTCAAATTTTGATTTGGTTTGATTAAAACCCAACTTATTATCTTTATTAAAAACATCTCTTAATTTATAATACATAAACCAATCTTTAATCAAAATTTCTTCTCTTGATTTTAATACCCATATACCATCTTTATTTTCCGTTATTTCTCTATAATTACCACAATCCAAATTTAAATGTGCACCTCTTCTCATAAATGCTTCTATCGGATTAATCCAACTGGGTGTTTTACTTTCAAAAATTTCTTTATATTTATTCCAGATTTGCAGTAAATTTTTCCTAATTATATGAGAATTAAATTATTTACTTTCTCTTTATCATACCACAAGTAAGCATGCCATCCGAATCTCAATTTAAAACCTTCTAATTCTAATAGTTTCGGATTTTCTAAAAGAATCCAATTTTTAATCCAGGTAAAGCATGCTGCTTGATAGTACAATTTCAAATCTGGTAATCCAAATCCTCCCGTGTCTTTTTGCTCAATTAAATTGTTGTATGCAATCCTGTGTCTTTCTTTACTCCAAAGAAATCTCATAATATCTTTTTTCCAAACATCAAATATCTGTACGCCCTTGATTATTGGGAGATTTTGAAACAAAAAAAGCATTTTAGGTAATAACATCATTTTTACTACTGAAATTCTTCCCCATAGCGATAATGGCAATTTTTCCCAACTTATCAAATCCTTTTTAATCTGTTGCCATTGATTCACGTAATTATCTTGAAATAAATTAAGATTATTGTTTGATAACCATATACCTAAATATTTAACTTTATTTTCAATATTAAACCCCGTCTTTTTTACTAGTGTTTGTTGTTGTGAGAGAGTCATATTCTTAGTTATAATCTTAGTTTTAGTTTTATTAATTTTAAAGCCTGAAAGCTTTCCATAAACCTCCAAAATTTTATTCCATCTGTCAATTTGTTCAATCGGGTCGGTTAAAAAACATACTACATCATCCGCATATGCTTTAAACTTATAATGATTTCTACCAATTCGTACACCAACTACATCACTATTTCTAAGATTATACAATAATAGTTCTAATACTAAAATAAACAGTAAAGGGGAAAGAGGACACCCCTGTCTCGTTCCCCTTTGAATTTTAATTTTGGGTGATAATGACCCATTTATAATCAAGTTAGCAGATTGTTGTGTATATATGCCTTTTATAGCGGTTTTAAAATTCTTACCAAAATCCATAGAATCTAATACCTTAAACATAAACTGCCAATTAACATTATCAAAAGCTTTTTCAGCGTCCAAAAAAATCAAAGCTATAGGTGTTGTATCTTGCTCTGCATATTCTAAGAGGTCAATTACTACCCTCACATTCTGACTCATCAACCTTCCTGATAAAAAACCAACTTGATCTTCATGTATTACTTGATTTAATACTCTTTTTAATCTTGTAGCTAAAACTGTTACAAATAATTTATAATCAGTATTTAATAATGATATTGGTCTAAAATTTTTAACTTCCAATGTATCAGAGTTTGCCTTTGGTATTAATACTATGTTTGCCTGCTTCCAAGTTTGAGGGATAATCCCTTCTATCAATCCTAAATTCATTACTTCCAATAAATATGGGATTAGCTGGTCTTTAAATATTTTATAATAGGATGCGTTAAATCCATCTGGACCGGGAGATTTATTTAATTTACTTTTCTTTATTGCCTCTTCCAACTCTTCTTTAGTTATTGGCAAATCCAAAGAATCTTTATTTTCTTGTGTTATTTTTCCCCAACCTCCTTTAGCAAGATACATATCCATTTCTACCTCTGGAGATGTCTTTTTATTGTATAAGTTTGTATAAAAATCTACAAATGTTTCAAGTATCTCCTCTTTTTTTCTTGTAACCTTGCCCTTCCTTTTAATTTGAGTTATTGGTATTTTTTTCTCCTTCTGCTTAAGTTGCCATGCTAACATTTTTCCCGGTTTATTTGCATGTTCAAAAAATCTTTGCTTATTATACATAAGTTTTCTTTCAATTTCTTCTGCAATTAAAAATTCATATTGCTGTTGCAAATTTCTAATCTTCACCAGTTGCTCATATTTACTTGCTTTATCTTGCAACCTACTTAAGTATCTTTCCCCTTGTTTTATTTCATCTAATACATATTTTCTCTTATTCTCCCTTTCTCTATACCATCTTGTATTTTGTTGAATTAGTAATCCTCTGATTACTGCCTTACCAGCATCCCAAACTATATCTTGACGAGTACCCTTGTCTATATTTTCATTAAAATAATTCTGTATTTCGGTCTTCAATTTATCAACTATTTTAGAATTTTTTAAGAGTAAATCATTAATTCTCCAGGGTTTATATCCTCTATTTCCCAATTGGATTTTAACTGATACAGCATTATGATCTGACAAAACTCTGGGTAAAATTTCTGGATTTTCCGCTTTCTCTATTAGGCCTTTCGAAAGCCACAACATATCTATCCTGGAATATGTTAAATGTCTTTGTGAAAAGAAAGTATAACCTTTTTTATTTCCATGTGCCAGTCTCCAAACATCAAACATATTCCATTGATCAATAAGAGTATCAAAAACCCCTGGTAATTTTCCTTCATTAACCGCTTTTTTCTTTTTCCCAGATCTATCTATCTTAGGTAATTTAACCCCATTAAAATCCCCCATCCATATCATTTTTTCTATGGCAAACTCAGCTAGTATAATTGCTAATTTATCATAAAATATTTTTTGATTTATATTAGGAGCATATATTCCCACAAGCATTATCTTCTGAAATCCAGATGTTATTTCAACCAACAAAACTCTTCCCTCCGTATCTTGATAAACAACTCTTGGTTCCAATGAGATAGGTATGTACATAGCTATTCCATTAGTCTTTTTAACACTATTACAAGCCGTGAAGAGTGTACCCAACCTTACATGTTCCAGTCTGGATATGTCCTTTGGGAGTATATGCGTTTCCTGTAAACAAATAATGTTAGCATTGCTTTTACGTAGATGGTGAAATATTTTTCTCCTTTTATTAGGAGAATTCAATCCATTAATGTTCCAAGATAGGACCTGTAACATATCAAAAGTCAATTAATTCCCATAATTTTCCCCATTCAACATAAACAACCATGTCAGTTATTGCCCCCCTTCTCCCCATTCTTTAGTCTTCAGTCGTCAGTTGTAGAGTCCTCAGAGGAGTCTATTGGTAAATCTCCACCTCCAGCTGCTTCAGATGCCTTTTCTTCTTCTGTAGATTCTCTAGTTGGAACTTGCTTGATTGATTTGGTAGGTTTAACCAGGTCTGCCTCATATCTTCTCAGAAACTGCTCCGCCTTATCCACTTCTGTGTACTTAAACCTTTTTGCCTTGAAAGTAAAGGAGATACCCTGTGGGAATTCCCATCTGAATTGGATTCCACTAAGTCTTAAACATTGAACAATCTCCATGAAATCTTTCCTTTTCTTCAATAGTCTTGCCGGTATTTCTTTCATCAATCTCAAAGGCTCATCTTCTATTTTTAATGGAGTCTTGTAATGTGTATTTAGTATCAGATCCCGATGACTCCTCGAAAATAGTTGAAGCAGGCAATCCCTGGGTACCTTATTTCTAGTTGCGTATGCAGAGTTGATTCTGTAGGCTGTCACAATCATCCCAGCAGTTACTTCCTCAGTTTCCTGTAAAAAATCAGCCAAAAGAGTTGACAGGTATCCACGTAGATCCCGATTTTCCACTTTTTCTTTCAAACCACGTATGCGTAGCGAAGATTCTTTTATCTTAAGTTCAATCATAGCCATCTGGTCTTGTTGTCTGTCGTCTCTTTCAGATGAGGATGCTATTGCCATCTCGAGAGAATCCACCTTCTTCTTGGTTTCTTTGATTTCCTGTGTATTTTTCTTGAGCTTGGTTTCAACTCTATCTTGCCTGATGGTCAGGGATGAAATTGTGTCTTGCAAGGTAGCTATTGCAGCAGAATTTTGAGATGTTGTTACTGTATTCTGGGATAACTCCTGCTTCATTTCTATAACATCTTGATGAGTCTTAGTTCAAAGTTCAAAGACAGAAGTCAGAGTTACTTCAGGTTTCACTTTTGGAGGCATCTTGGCACTAACAGATGTTGACGTAACTGGAGATGTTATCTGTTTAGCTGGAATTTGAGTTATTGAAGGCCTTCTCGGAGGCAATGGTACAGCCAACTTTGTGTCTTTAAGAATGTCTTTGGTGTGTTTCTCTTTTTCTCCCATTGATAAGCTGTGAAGGCTGAAGACAAAACAGCTGGGATTTGTAATCCAAAGAAACAGAGGAGAGTGGGGGGGGCAAAAATTTTCTTTTATCTCATTGCACAAAAATTATTTCAGATGAAAGAATCCAAATCAGAGAAAGCAATCACTATGACATCTTGATTGATATTATTCCATGTCACTTGATTGTTCTCTAACTCTTTGTTTTTATTTCCAAATTCTTAGCTTAGTGAAAAACTTTTTTTTTTAAAGTGCGTCACACAACTGGCAAAAAGCCAAAAGTCTCAAAACCAAGCGTAACTGAACTATAGATAGTTCTAAGTAGAGTCTTTAGAAGAAAATACTGCCACACACCCCAAGTTAATTCTTTAAATGTAAAATTTTTTTTTTAAAAAAAAGATTAGAAGAAAGTCGGATCCCACCTCGCTTGCTTCTTGCTGCTCCTTGAAGATGGCGCCGGCCATTCAGCAGAGTCCCGTCAGAGCGACTGCCGCCGATTTCGGGGCGGCTATCGCTCGGATGGCGGGTCTGCAACCGGCGCCCGAATCTGCATCCCCTCTTGCGCCGAGGGGTGCCGCTTGCCGGATCTTTTAGGGGGCGATTGATTCCCCCGCGGCAGCGAGGCAGCAGGAGCGCGGCTTCGCGCTTGCGGCGGGGGGGCCGTCCGACCCGGAAGTCCTTCTGCAACCTCTTCAACAGCAATACCAAAAGGATTGCGAATCAGCTTTTGGGTATCTTTTGATTCTGTCTGGTTATATTCCGGGAAGTAACAGTGGAATTAATCGACCAGCATTTGCAGATGACTTCTGATGTTGTCTTGTATATTTGTGGTGATCATGTCATCTTTACTATCATCGACCAGTGCTTTTAATGTCACAAATGCAGAATAATTGTTTTCGCCTACCCATAATTGAAGTTTGCAAATAAAGGCACGCAGTTTATCTTCAAACATAAAAATGTTTCCCACACCTGCTAAATTTATGTTTCCAGAACCTTGCAACTGTAAGTTTAGTTTATTCAAATGTGAGAAAATATCCACAAGATAAGCCAAATGCATCTGACTTTTCGAATCAGAAAACAGCTCTAGTAAATCTTTAATTTTCTTCTCGGCTAGAAACAGCTCAACCTCTTTTCTTAGTTCAAATAACCTTCCCAGCATATTGCCTTTCGATAGCCAACGAACTTTGGTGTGGAAAAGAAGAGTCTCATGATCAGAGTCCATTTCAGAGCACAGTTTTTTAAAAAGGCGTGTATTTAAGGCGCTGCTTTTAATAACATTTACCACTTTTATGGCCATTTCCATGGTATTAACAAGGCTTTTAGGAAGAGTCTTGGAAGCTAATGCCTGACGATGTATGATACAATGAGTTGTTATTGCTGAAGGATTCTTCTGTTTTATTAATGTTGCTAGACCGGTGCGTGATCCTAACATGGCTGGAGCGCCATCCGTACAGAAGCCGGCGAGCTTTTTCCACATAATGCTATGTTTCTCGAAATACTCCGCTATTATATTCATGATGTCGATATCTTTTGACGTCATTTCCAGTTTCCGCGAAATCAATAATTCCTCTTTAATAGTGTTGTCGTCGTCTAAAAAGTGGACAAATACGAACAACTGACTGCAATTAGAAATGTCTGTCAATTCATCACACTGCAAAGCGAAACATGGCGAATTTTTTATTTTCGAAACAAGCTGCTTCTCGATGTCATTTGACATAATTTCAATTCAAGCTTTTACCGTGTTGTTCGATAGAGGTATTTCTTGTATTTTCTTTTTGGCTTCCATCCCTAAAACCTCTTCGACAGCTATCATCAAACAAGGTTTGACAAGTGTTTCTCCTATTGTGTGTGGTTTTGTGAGGCTCGCACCCTCCCCCGGCCTCCCCACCCCCGCATGTTCCTTACTTGTCGTGCGCTGCTCCTGTGAGTCACCACCGCATGCCACCGCACTCTGCGCCCGCGAGTCGCCACCATGCCGCCCGCATAAATATTAATTTATTATGGGTTTATAACTTTGTTTCGCGGACCCCTGGTTTAGTTCTCATAAACCCCTGGGGGTCCACGGACCCCTGGTTGGGAACCAGTGAGCTATATGATTATTGGGTAAAAGCCAGTGCAATAATGAAGAGGCTGGAGAGAGGGTTTTTGCAAAGGGATTATTGTCTTTGATGGAGATAAGGGTACCTGAATGTCATACTTCTGGCATTAAAGGCTGGATGAAGGTTATTTTAAGCCTGTGTTATTTAGTCCACTTGTGGGGGTAAATGTTTTTTTAAACTTTCTTTGATGTCTTCTGCCACGATTCAGTCTTCTTCCTAGAATTAAAAAATCTTCCAGCAACTTAAAAACTGTAGCAGTAATTGTTTAATTGCTCACGTGTTAGGTCCAGACAGAGAATCCCTTTGTAACTAAATAATGAGCTTAATGCCGGTATTTGTAACTTATTGCAGTTAAAGAAATGAGTGCGTGCTTTATGCAGACTTAAGTGAATAGAATTAAATAGAAAGAGAGAGAGGGGATGTTTTTGACACGCATTTATATACATGGGTGTCACATTTAAAAGGAGGATGTTTGTTTTGCACCTGTTTATGTAGACAGGGGCAGTGCCACAGGTAAAGAACCTTTATTGGAGGCATGTTATCCTCCCCCCTTTTCTTGTTAATTGACATGCTTGTCAATTTTAGGGTGATTTTCAGTGATTCCTGGAGATTTGTGGAAGTCCCTAAAACCGCTTTATTAAGAGTCCAAAAGGTGGACAAACTCAGGAGAGACAGTTGGAAGAAGCACAGACTGAGCAGGAGCCCCAGTGGGCTATGGTGAGCAAACAAGAAGCATTAAGGAAAAAGCATATACAGGTAAAAAACATTGTGCTAACATGAATAGGAATATGTAACTTGTAAACCATGACTGCAGAAATAAAAAGAAGGACCTGCTTTGGTCACCCTGCCCCCCGTTGTGCAGGAGAAAGGGAGAGGCAAGTACAGTTGTGCTTTGAGGGAGTTTGAAATGAAACAGTGGGTTTAAACAGAATGGAAAACAAATGCACACTGAAAATTAAGACTTTGAACAAACACATATAAAAATAACAAAAGAACACGGTTTATGAAGTGCTGGAGCCATAATACTATTTGTGAAACGTTTAGGCATGGCAGGTTCTTAGTAAAAAAATAAAATATATTACATTATACGTTACCCAAGGAAGGAGGTTATAAATTTCAGCTTAAAAAAAACCAAGGACATAACTTCTTAACGTTGTAATATGCCCAGTGCCATTATTAGCAGAGCAGAATGTGGACTGTCACTAAAAAAAATGGAGAGGTGGTTTTATATATGTTTAACTTACAATATTAAAATAGAGAAACAACAATGAGAAAGACACAGAATAAAATTTTTAGTGACCTTGTGCGTAGAGCAGCAGAAAAAATAACATGCCTTTTAACACTAGTTTAAACTTAAGGGAATATATAATATAATGATATAATGATTATAATGATTTCAGGCATTACAAGATGTCGCCTCCTTCACCTGGTGTGGTTCATTGGAAAGAACTCCCTTTAAGGTCCAGCCCTTTTACTTCAAGGACAAGCAGGTGTCAAAGGAAGACATCTCTAGACTGGGGTGGGCATGAAATTATTCCCCACCGAAGGGGCCTGAGCTCAGAACAGAATTATTCACTCCCATGATAGGTAGGGTTGACAGGTACCCGCTGGTGGCGGGCAAACCCCCGGCAATTGACCCCTCTGCCCACCAACCACCTGAGGGTCGGGGGGCAAATGTGCACACGCGCGTACATACCGTGCATGGCACTTCCAGTTTAGAACCGCCTCGTGAGGGGCCTTTACCTCTTAGTTTGAGTGGTAAAGGGCAGCTTTACCACTCAAACGAAGATGTAAAGGCCCTTTGCGAGGCGGCACTTCCGGTTCTAAATTGGAAGTGCCGCGTGTGCGTCGGTGCGTGCGCACGCACGCACACATGCTTAAAGGCGAAAGCCTCCCGCCAGAGGAAAAGAGGAACCTGGCAGCCCTAATGATAGGCCGATGTTTGCCTGCAGACGCCACAAGAACAACAGGAAAGGAGGAGGGAAGAAGAGTTGGTTTTTATATGCTGACTTTCTCTACCACTTAAGGAAGAATCAAACCAGCTTACAATTACCTTCCCTTCCGCTCCCCACAACAGACATCCAGTGGGGTAGGTGGGGCTGAGAGAGCTCTAAGAGAGCTGTGACTAGTCCAAGGTCACCCAGCTGGCTTCGTGTGTAGGAGTGGGGAAACCAACCCGGTTCCCCAGATTAGCCTCTGCCACCCAGGTGGAGGAGTGGGGAGTCAAACCCGGTTCTCCAGAGCAGAGTCCACCGCTCCAAACCACTGCTCTTAACCACTATACTATGCTGGCTCTCAAAGCAAACACAACAGACATCCTTTGGGGTAGGTGGGGTTGAGAGAGCTCTAAGACAGCTGTGACTAGTCCAAGGTCACCCAGCTGGCTTCGTGTGGAGGAGTGGGGAAACCAACCACTACACCACGCTGGCTGAGAGAGGCATCCCAGACTGTGTGAAGCAGAAGTGAAGAGGAGATGGCGAAAGAGGAGGAATCCAGACTGACCCTCCCCTGGGCTCAGCCAAGGAAACCCAGACTGCCCACACGCCTGGCCCTGGACGCCTCGACAAGGCATTCCGCCACACTGCAGGCACCATTCATAGTGCACAGGTGGACGCGCACCCCAGAACTGGCTTCCTCAGAGTCCCCCATCCCACAAAGAAATGACAGGCTAATGCTGGCTCCCCGTTCCGTATTCACAGGTCCTTATTTACACAGTCCTGACCACAGACATTGAGACTCTGCACACTCTTCTGCACTCCCAGAGAAGGTCTAAAGGCACCCCCTGAAGCATCCCACCCCAGACTCCCTAGGGATCTGCCCTGCAAGGGACCAATGCTGTCCCCCAACCCCAAGCCCCGTCTCAGCAGTATCAACTCCAGAAGGGGGTGCCCCAAGGCAAAAGGAACGCATCAGAGATGGAGGGAAGCTGGACCTCAACTTGCCATGCATGGCCAGACACCTTAAAGACTTAAAATATTATAATATTACAAATATAAACAATAAAACAGATACCTCCAGTTAGCACATAAGAAAATAAATACATAGACCCATCCAATCCGTATATAATCAACAATAAAATCATTTTAACATAACGCTAAAGAAACTATTATTGCCAGATATTTTGCCACACATCTAGTTATTTCTGGATCAGAGTCTGCTGGCAATAGTGATACCACCCAGGGCTCAACAGGAAGCCAATCAATCATTTATTTTACGGCCATTTGACCAAAAAAAGAACAGATCTAATCAGAAGTAACAGAAATTTACAATAAAAACAGTATCAATAAGTAAAAAAATGCATAAAGTAAAATATATCAATAAAATCTCATAACTATAAAGACAAATACACTAGTTTCTAAAATGTTTATCAATCAGATTTTATCTATTTATAAATAGCAACCCTTCGGGCCTTATATATAGCAACACAAAAATTAGCCACACATCTCAAAGTTTGTGGCTTACTATCCTCCAGTAGTCATTGGATGCAAATTTTATCAGGTAGTCCTATATTATTTCTTAAAATTTCTTGAATAGTCTTAGCTCTTGACTCATGATGGAGAGGGCAGTATAAGAAGGCATGTTCGCGGGTCTCAATTTCTTCACCATTGCATGGACAGACTCTCTCAGAAAGAATTTTTTTATATCTGCCTAAGACAGCCGCCGATGGCTAAGCTCCACATCTGACTAACGTGAAAGCCCTTCTAAATTTGTTCACCTCCAGTGTCATCATATATGGGGCTGCCATCATCAGGTGTCTGAACTTCTGTGAGGCTATGAAACCAGGAGACCTTGCAAGGTCATGCTGTCTCTCAGTTTCTTCCACTCTCTGCCTTACTACTTTTTTGAATTGATCTCCGCTCAGACTCAGTAGGGCCTGAGGTGAAAATCCTAGTTTTCTTAGGTTTGATTGCACCTCCTCTGACCATTTGGACTGATACGCGTCCAGACTAATAATTGCAAGGAGGCCGGGTTTTTGTATATTTAGTTTAGCCCACGTGTAAAAGGACATGAGATGGATTTTGGCTTCAATTTTCATCATGCCTGTCTCCTGCTATTACAACTGATCTCCAGCCAATAGAGATCAGTTCACCTGGAGAAAATGGCCGCTTTGGCCATTGGACTCTGTGGCATTGAAGTCCCTCCCCTCCCCAAACCCCGTTCTCCTCAGGCTCCACCCTCAAAATTCCCAGATACTTCCCAACCCAGAGTTGGCAACCCTATTGTTGACAGTCATTAATTCCTTAGGGGTGCCACAAGTCTTCTCCTAAGATAATCGAATCTATTTGGATGCCTATAGGGAGCGAAACAGTCCTCTAGCTTCGTTTGCTCGCTCAAGGGAGTTGAACATTTATTTTACCACTCTAAGGCCATTAGGATTCGAAAGAAAAGCTCCTCCACTCAACATCCAACACAGCTGTTCTAGTTAATGAATGCTCAGTTGGGCTTCACATCGAAATAAGGCTTCAAAGTTGTAATGTTCATCCAGATAAGATACAGATTAGCCTCCAACCATCCCCAACTCACATTTAAGGCTCTATATTACCTACAATTAGTTAAAATCTATAAATGACATGCGGAGCTGTGAAAACACGCTTCCAACAGGCAGTAGAAGACGCCATTGTAGTCAACAAGCTAGAGCAGCAGTAGTAGAGTAGCAGTAGATTCGCAGACCAACACCCAATGCTGCTGCACCAGCTAATTCACTACTCAGCTGTTGGGGTTCTCAAACCAAGAGTCCTCCCAGACAAGATAAAAACAGCCAGCACAGAAGCTCTAAAAATCACTCCAATAAAATGCTGAAGGCTCATCTGAAACAGTCAAGGTAAAAGAGAGACCAAAGCCCCGAAAGCGGAGCTCAGCCTTCCAACGCCCCCTCCGCTTTTGCCCGACGAACCAACAAACTAGCTGAGACCAAGGAGTTAACAGAGGCGTAAAAGGATTTAAAAGATTTAAAATGTTCAAAACTTAAGTGAAAATAGGAAAAGGGCCGGGGAATGGGAGGAAGGGAGAAAAGTAGAAAGTAAAAGTGTAATGGAGGTGTAAAAGGATTTAAAAGATTTAAAAGAACTGTTCCTCAGTGGAACAGACTTCCTTGAGAGATGGTAAGTCTCCTTCCCTGGAGGTTTTAAGCAGAGGCTAGATGGCCATCTGTCAGCAATGCTGAGTCTATGATCTTGGGCAGTTCATGGGCAGGAGGGCATCTTGGCCATTTTCTAGGGGTCACTGGGGGAGGTAGTTGTGAGTTTCCTGCATTGTGCAGGGGGTTGGACTAGATGATCCTGGTGGTCCCTTTCAACTCTATGATTCTATGAGAGGGAGGGCACCTTGGCCATCTTCTGGGCATGGAGTATGGGTCACTGGGGGTGTGGGGGAGGTAGTTGTGAGTTTCCTGCATTGTGCAGGGGGTTTGGGCTAGGTGAAAAGTAGAAAGTAAAAGTGTAATGTCAAACAGGATAAGGCTAAAACTCTGCGCGACTACAATCTCACACCTGGGAACAGCGACCATAAAACTACAAAGAAAGATAAGAATGATAAGAACTTTAATAAACTGAAAAGGGCTGCAGCAAAGCCCTAAATAAAAGCTTACAACAAGGCAAACAAGGGACATTTGAGTTCTAGATACCGGGCACAACCTCGAGGTGTCTCCCCCGCCCACCCTCAGGTCAAAAAGGGGAGTTGAAGGGCCAGAAGGAGGGGAGGTCGGGGGCCCTGTGGCCAGACCATGAGCCCCACAAAGAGGAATGTCCTGAGGACACAAACGTTGTCCCCTGGGGGGAGAAAGGGCCCCCCAAAGCCAACACAAAGGCTCTGCCCTCACCTTGAAGATGGGGGATGATACTCCAGCCGCAGGAGACGAAGCCACCAGGGTCTTCCTCCTTTGAGCTCGTGGGCGGTTTGTGTAATGCCTTATTAACTTGATAATATGGGGGAAACATATATTCTTTCACACGTATTCATATTCACAAGCTAATATAAGATGCCATGCTCATATATAAGAGCTTAGGCATCAGACACATATATTCTGATACATATGTAAAGACATTATGCACGATGGGTAAAGTAGACATCTTTGGTCAAGAGATTCACTAGTGTGAGCCCTGGGTCAGGTTGACCCAGCACCACTTCTAGTCAAGTGAGATCATTCTCTATCTCTCCCTTTGCTGGCACAGCCAGGCCCCTTAATGAGGGGGCCTGAAGCTTTGCTTTAAGACAAGAAGTGTCAGCCAGGAATCTTAGCTTTCGTTTCCTCACTAAGATCTTCTAACCATTAGGGAACGCCTTGAAGAGCACTTTCTATTGGACATGCAAATAGTTGCTGATACGTCTATAATGGTTTATTGGCTCGCTTGTTACACGCAATGATAATTAGTGCTATCTGTTTAATTGAATATAAAACAAGCTGTATCCCTTTGTTTGGTGTGGAAGACCGCTGACATTTTAAGAGCTTCCTCCACGCGCCTTGCTGTCCTTTATTGGCCAATAAAAGAACTGAAATGAAATAACCTCTCTCTGAATTACTGTTTGGACTATTAAGGGGGATTCAGAGGCACTACATTTGAGGGTCCCGGCAGGGAACCATGGCAACCGGCATCAACCCCTCAGCATCTAGAACCTGCCACCCCTAGCAGGTTCTCTGGAAGGGGGGCAAAGGGACCCCTTCCTCAATAAATCCCCCCTCCCCTGATCACTGATGTGATGAACCTGCCTGACCGCAACCCCCCATGCCCCTGTACCGACTAAACCTTCACAGCCCACAACTCCTGGCTGGTGGCTCCTTTTTACCTCAGCCACGTGGGTCTTTTTGAATAAACGTTTTTCTCTTTTAAAAGCAAACCGTCCCATGCCTTCCTCAGGATTCAAACCCGGGTGTTCCAGATATGAGTACAATACTCTGAACCACTGCCCCATACTGGTCTTCTGGAAGCAGGAGAGGAACCAGACATGACAGCCAGAGTGACTTAGCAATTGGAGTGTCAGTGTAGGATCTGGGAGACCCAGGTTCGAATCCCCACTCTGCCACAAAAACCTGCCGGGTCACCTTGGGCCGGTCATACACTCTCAGCCTATCCTACCTCACAGGGTTGTTCTGAGGATGACATGGAGGAGAGGAGAATGTTGTAAGCTGCCTTGGGTGCCCGGGGCGAAAGGTGGGGTGTAAATAAAGTAATGGAACAACCGACTGGGGCTCCATGCCTCCAGCGACTTTTCTCAGTGACTGCCTGGCATCTCCCGGCCCCACGCCACTCCCCAGGGAGAACACCTCCTCTCCAGTCCCTCCGCCTCTCCTGTCCAGGTGCTCAGGAGGAAGATGAAGATGAGTTGTGCCCCAAAGTGCTTAATGGCAAGATGCCTCTCTTCACCACGGATGGGCCTGCCCAGGTGCTCAGAACTGGATCCGTTGCAGTTACAAGAGATTTATATATGATACGCTTCATTTGTACCCCACCTCTCTCCTCAACGGGAATCTAAGCCGCTTTCATTGTTCTCCTCTCCTCCATTTTATCCTCACGACAACCCTGTGAGGTTGGCCAGGTTGAGTGTGTGTGAGTGACAGGCCCCAAGTCACCCAGCGAGTTTCCATGGTAGAGTGGGGATTCAAACCTGGATTCGAACAAGGACCCTGCAGCAGCTATTTTGCAGCTGGCTTCGAGGGTTGCCAGCTCTGGGTTGGGAAATACCTAGAGATTTTAGGGGTGGGGCCTAAGGAGGGCAGGGTTTGGGGAGGCAAGGACTTCAATGGGGCATAATGCCATAGAGTCCACGGTCCAGAGCAGCCCTTTTCTCCAGGTGATCTGTTGCCTGGAGCTCTACTGGAAAACCTGGAGATCTCCAGCCACCATCTGGAGGTTGGCAATCCTCCTGGCTCTGCCTCCTGTGGCAGCTTTTCTACAGCCTCTGGGCTGGGCCTGGAGATGTTGACTGGCGACAGTTTTACAACCAACAGGTTTTGTTCCTTGGTGTCCTTTAGCCCAATTAAAAACACACCAAGCGGGAGAAAGTTGAAAAATTTATTACTCAGCTGAATAACAGGCTCCAGTCCAAAGCAGAAGCAACCACTTTTAGTCCAACATAAGATTATATACTTGCCAAGATGTCAATCCTCCTCTTTACATCACAAGGTTATGTTAAGCCCACATCATATCTTTCCATGCGACTAGGGTTGTCAGGTCCCTCTTCACCACCGGTGGAGAGTGAGAAACAGTCACCAGCACCAATTCTGAAACCTATATGCACGTAGGAATGCAACCACTAAAGTGTAGTGCCCAACTGATCCAGAAACATAATGTGACCAAAGGTATTATTGAAAGCCACTGAGAAGTTCAGAAGAACTGGTTTGCAAAATAGTGTTCAGGGGTGTCTGTAAAGCGTGCCACTGTTTTGTGCAGAACGATAATTTGTTTAATGCCCATTCCTGGCCGTTCCGGGGTGTTCCGGAGGCATTTTCGCCTGGAAAGGGTTAATAAATGCGCACTCTCTTTGCGTTTTGATTTCTAAAATATTGTTCTGGAGTATCTGCAACGCATGCCACTGTTTTTTGCAGAACTATTATTTGTTTAATGCCCCTTCTGGGCCGTTCCGGCTTTTACCCTGTCCCAATTCCTTGGGATTATCCCCCAGGCACTGTTGAAAAGTGGGCATGAACGTGGGAAAGATATTATTCGACAGAGGGTGGAAGATATTGAGACCTCTCTAGGGCCCCAAATTTTAAATGTCAGCCGAGCATTAAATATGTGGTTGCCTCGGCAGCTTATTTAACTTATCTAGAATTTAACAACAGCAGAAGAGCATTTACCTTGGCAATGTGTGCGGCACTTCCTTCTGCCATGCTGGTAGGGAGATTCAAAAAGATCCCTTACTCAGAAAGACTATTTTATGCTCGATGGGGGAGGTGGAAACTACAGAGCACATGCTTCTGAGATGTCCATATTACAAGGAGGCCAGGTTAAAATATCTCCAGCCAGTGTTAATTGGGCTTCTTCATGAATCTGATGCGGCTAAACTGGAGATCTCCTGCTATTACAACTGATCTCCAGCTGATAGAGATCAGTTCACCAGGAGAAAATGGCCGCTTTGGCAACTGGACTCTATGGCATTGAAGTCCCTCCCCTCTCCAAACTCCGCCCTCCTCAGGCCCTGCCCCCAAAATCTCAAGTATTTCCCAACCCAGAGCTTGCAACCCTATAGACCAAAGACATGATCTCAGATGCCACAAATTCAAGTTCAATACTATGCACAGCATACCATCCAATGTTTTATGACCTTGTTAAATCTGAACTATCCTCCAGTGCATAACCACACTTTAATGTGTTTGATGAAATATCTTATGGCAGCTGAAAGCTGAAATCCAGTTTTACTTTCACACTTTTCTCCCCCATGGTTGTCTGAATGTTATAGGTAGGAAAAATAAGGAGAAATAAAATGGTCGCACCAGTCACAGGAGATAAAAATAAGGCCAAAAGATACAAATATATTTTATTATTGAGTTAAAATTCCGTACACATTTTGCCCAAGAGGCTTCTTCGGGGGAATCAGTCTTGCAGTAGTTTCCCAAAGAACAGTATAATATCAGTAGATCACGCTACTGATCTTATACTCTTCTTTGAAAAACCACTGCAAGACTAACAGATTCCCCTGAAGAAACCTGTTGGGCGAAACACATAGGAAATTTTAATTAATAAAATATATTGTTGCGTCTTTTGCACCAACGGTCTTGGCCTTATTTTTTATCCCCTGAATTTTATACCTGCCGTGATTCTCTGCCACAAGAGCTCAAAATACACGGAGAGTAATTACAACATCCTCAACAGCATATCTACCTTGCAAGAACATATTTGATGACAAAAGGGCAATCAATATTGTGGTGCAGTGGCTGCAGTGTAAGATGAAGATCTAGGAGACCCAGGTTCAAATCTCTGTTCTGCCATGAAAGTTGCTAGGTGATCTTGGACCAGTCACACACACTCAGCCAAACCTACCTCCCAGGGTTGGCCTTTATGGCGGCAGCAACCCCCCCCCCCCCCGTGCTTTTGCATCCAGGCAGCACGCCAACTGTCCCCCTTCCTTCCCAAGACCCTTGAGTAGCCAGCGCCCTCCCCCCCCCCCCCGCCGTGTGCTCCTGGACAATCGGGACCCAGCCTCCCTCACCGCCTTTCTTGATCTTCTCGCTATCACCTCCCAGGGTTGTTGTGAGGCTAAAATGGAGAACAATGTAAGCCGCCTTGAATAAATAACACTCAGTCACCTCAATAGGTGCCAATTCTTTTTAAAATGTGTGTCTAGAAGAGATATGACAGACTGAAGTCTGAAACTAGAGCAAAGAATCAATGTTTCATAAATGCACGAGGAAGCTCTTAAATACTTAATTTCTTCAATGGCCATAAAAACTTAACTTCTAAACAGATAAAATTGCATCTTAATGCATAGGCCATAGTATAAAGATCCATTCTTTGTACACCTGAAGTGTTCACATAGATTGCTTTACTATTAGGGCAATACAGCAGTCCGTTGTTGCTGTGGTTACTTGTTGGCTAAATTTAGACCTTTTGAAGCTGACAGACAGCCAAGATCTAAAATTTGAACCATATGTCTCTTGATGGCTGATGGCTTGCCAGCAATCAACACAGCAGTCAGGTATGCAGATTTTCTTTTTAAAATAGAAATGTATATGGAATGTGACACCTCTTAAGAGAATATCTGCTTCAAAAGAATTTTGTACAGAAAGATGAGCATCATGAACAGCAGGGCAGGCAGAGATAAGCAGTAATAGGCCATTGCACAAACAGGAAAAATGTGCTCAGAAAGTGATTTTTGTTTCAGCATGTGCAACTTTTTTCCTCCATGGATTTAGGCAGCCAACAGCACCACTGAGGTTGAGCAAAGTGTTATCTGCAAAATGTCCAGGCTTTTTTCTTAGAATACATAGAGCACATTTAAAAGGGCATACATCAAGCCCATTTTTGCACTCCAATTTGGGGGTTATAACTTGCCTAATCTGATAACAAAGATGATGAATGGAAGAGACTGAAAATAAATTAATTAATGGATACCTCAGGATCCTGCAGGATAGCACAAAATATGAACATGTATGAAAACAGTTTCATGTGGGCAGCCGTGTTAGTTCATATTAGAACAAAATTTGAGTCCAGTAGCACCTTAAAAGACTGACCACATTCCCCCCATATACCCCCTAACACCACAATCACAATTTCTCACATATACACCCTAACACTACTAGTTGCCCCATCTCAGGTTCATTCACTTGCTTATTTTTCAGTGTTACTGTATATACGCCGTCAAGTATAAACAATGTCCTTCTACTCTCTGTGTTGGACAGACAGACCAGTCCTTATGCAAAAGAATAAATGGACATAAATCTGACATTAAAATAACATATATATATATTTAAAAAGACACCTTTCAGCTTTGCAGGTAACATTTGGTTAAAAGTCAGTGAGGGTGCTGGCTATCTATACTGAAATGCTTCCCCTGCAGTGAAATCCACAATAATTGATCACACCCAATGGCTTCCAAGAGATGCTACCTACGTTGTGCCGGAATGGCAGGATGGAAATAAGTTTGCTATTGTGCAGAATCATGGGTCCTGGACATAAAGACCATGCAGTGAGCTCTGTGCATAAATAATAGCAACAGAATCTCATATCAATATACAGGTCAAAAATCTTGCTTTTATCACTCATACCATAGTGCCCTAGTTCATGGGCACTAATGGCTGCTCTGACACATTGTTTCTGGACATCATTCAGCACTACATTGCTAAGTAAGAGGAAAAAAATAGACCCTCATTCACAAGTGCCACTTGGAGAGATGAATAATATTCAAGTCTTCTTAATTCTGGCAATTGTGTTCCCACACAATGTGTGTTGCAGCCCTCAATCTCTGTGCTTGCAACATGGCAAAATGTGGTCATGAAAAGTACACTTCATATTTTAAATATTTGGCTAACTAGAGAATCAATAATGTGTGTGTGGTTTAATCTATATAAGACCCTCTCCCCCATATCTGCCCACCTGCTGAAACCATCATGCTACAGGGCTATTGAACACGGCTTAATGCCTTTCATACCCAAGCAACTACACCCTCAACCCATCAGTCAATACAGTCTCAGCCTCTTAGAAGTATCCACAGCAGTCCATTCATTCACTGTGAACCATGCCAGCATAGTCTAGATGCATTCTAACTTTCTTCAGTCTGGAATTCACTATTTTGAGAAGCTCAAGTTCTAAACAGCAGAAGGCATCTTCTGGAAGCGAAGCAACGTTGATCTGATTGTGCTACTGGATGGCTTGGGGAGAAGAAACATCAGGAGATTTTGAGCTTTTGTGTGTGTGTTAAGTGCCGTCAAGTCGCTTCCGACTCATGGCGACCCTATGAATGAAAGTCCCTCCAGAATGTCCTATCTTTGATAGCCTTGCTCAGGTCTTGCAAATTGAAGGCTGTGGTTTCCTTTATTGAGTCAGTCCATCTCTTGTTGGGTCTTCCTCTTTTCCTGCTGCCCTCAACTTTTCCTAGCATGATTGTCTTTTCCAGTCACTCTTGTCGTCTCATGATGTGACCAAAATACGATAGCCTCAGTTTAGTCATTTTAGCTTCTAGGGTCAGTTCAGGCTTGATTTGATCTATAACTCACTGATTTGTTTTTTTGGCAGTCCACGGTATCCGTAACACTCTCCTGCAACACCACATTTCAAAGGAATCTATTTTCTTCCTATCAGCTTTCTTCACTGTCCAGCTTTCACACCCATACATAGTAATAGGAAATACGATGGCATGAATTAATTTAGTCTTGGTGGCCAGTGACACATCTTTACACTTCAAAATCTTTTCTAGCTCCTTCATGGCTGCCCTTCCTAGTCTCAATCTCCTTCTGATTTCTTGGCGAGCTTTTAGCGGTTACCAATCCCATGGTGTGCTAGATACCCCGACGAGATGAGATGTTGGATGAAAACAGCATTTGAAGGTACATCACCTCTATATTAAAAATTCTTGCTAATATCAAATAGAAAAAGACACCAATATTCAAGTGAAGAATTTGTTGTATATTTATTATTCACAGTTAATTACTATCTACCAAATGCTGCTGCAGAGTTAAAGGATTACGTACATAGGCCTTTTTATTTAAACACTGATTTTTTTTAATAGATATATACACACAAGACATTATGTCTGCAAGGCTGCATGATATACACCAATTCCAAAATAAGAAAACAATCAAATGGTCCAAGTGTAGAATGCCATAGATTCATTTTCCAATCGTTTTAGAAAGAAGAAAGTGTGGGGGGGAGAGAAAGATAGCAAGGAAAGGGGGAGAAATTAACACGCTACAGGAGAGCTCTCTTTCATCTGCTGGAGAAACAAGTGTAAGGCAGAGTCCATCTCAGGAATAACACACTTGTAACACTTAGTATAAAAAAGGCACCCGCCAGCACAGGAATATCTCCATTTGGGCGGAACAGGAGATCTCTGCGGAGGCTTTGGGATTTGTTGTCATTGGGACGAAAGTTTCGGCTGTGTGGTGCAGCAACAGGAAATAAGATGAATATTGGCACAAAGAGCTCTGTGGCGTGCTCTCTCCCATCTTACTTTAAAGCACTGATGAAGCCCTATATAGCATCAGTGAGTGTTGTTACGGGGTGGGTGGGGGTGGGGTACAGGCCTGAAATGCAGTCCCCGACACAGCCTGCTGTGCATTGGGAGCACAACACTGACTCCTCCACCTATGATAACACTGACATGAGGAGGTAGGGAATTTGCTGGAGTACAAAGATACCAACTTTCTTTTCAAGAAGCAGTCACTGATTGCATTTGTGCCCCAGCCAGCTGCAAAAAGGGAACTGAACAACAAATCACTGAGCATCATGTTTGAACATTCACTAGATGTGATTAAGCACAATTTCTTGAGGCTTCCCTGCAGTATTTGGGAAAATACATATTTCACAGGACATTCCAGAATATTCACTCTCCATCCTAATGTAGCTTCATACAATATACCCCAATTTTCATAAAGTTATAATCTTCTAGCTTTTCTTGCAAAAGGTTCCTGGCTACAGGTCCTAACCATGCCTTTTAGAGAACACTTAACGCCTTTTCCCACCTGGTATTAAAGAATATCAGATGCCTATACAAGCTTTAAACGTTGCATCTGGTCTATGGAGGTCTTTATATTTAATAGAACTACCTCCTAGCCATTAAACCCCTAAAATATTTACACAGAAGCAGGGGAGGGGGAGGAGATATGAAAAGCTCTGGACTGTCCTTTTAACTTAAGGAAAAGGCACTAATGGAAAAAAATAATTCAAGAATGTGCTCAACCACACACATGGGGGGAAAATAGCGGTCACTGATGAGAACATGATCTGGCTGCAGTTTAGAACTTCTCAGAACAGCCCTGCAGCCCGTGGGGGAAGAAAATGCATCAGCCCTTCCCTCTGCTCTAAGGCTGCTGCAATTCCAGAGGGAGAAGAAAATGGAGGATCTATGTTTTCCAGGCAAAACACTGGCGATTAGAGGCAAAAGCGGAATGGGATCTGTGTGTGTGTGTGTGTGTTTGAGTGCATGTTTTGTCATTAAAAGACTAGGTTGTGGATTTGTTCCCCTTAGTCCCTTCATGAAGACTGTTTACAGAAACAGCGAACACCAGCAGAGTTTTCTCCCTCTTCCTTGAATGGCACAGAACAGACTTCATATAGCGTTAAAACTTCATGCACTGATGAACTGGTGTGTCAGTGTTGGGAGAGAAAGGAAGAGTGAACAAAAGGGGCCAATCCAGGAGCAACGAAGAAACCTGTTAATATCTATTTAATTTAAAAGGTAAGTTTTGGCGCATACATTGGACCCTTCTCTTGCCCCCTCCCCACAAAGTTCCATACTGAGTAAAAAAAAGTGTTCCCCCCCTGGTGCCAGAGAGGTGACTCAGATTTTATGGCCTGACGACTGGAGATCACTGGTTGCAGTTAGACTCTGAATGGGTGCTTTATTGTTTCTCTCGTTCCTTAAATAATCTTTAATAATCTGCTCTAGATGTTCTGGTTCACCGGGGTCACGTAGTTGCGTGGAAACATGCCTGTTTGTCCATGGCAGGCTCCCTTCCACCAGTTGGGGTCAGAATTGTCAAGGACCTGGATAAAGTCTCCACGGCGGAAGCCCAGCTCACCTTCCTCTTGAGGGTCAAAATCAAAAAGAGCCTGGACATATGTGGGTTGCTGCAAGGAAAACAAAAGATAGGAGATATTCATGCTGTTGACATTTCACCTTTTTTTCTCTTCTCTTCTCTCTCTCTCTCTTTTTTTTTTTTGCATACTAGGCTCAGGATGACATGTTCAAACATAAAATAAACCTTTGTTCAGTGTCCGGTAATGAGTAGTAAATGCTTGCTTAGCTTCTGACAAGACGTGCATAAATGAATTGCTTTTCACACGAAGGATACTCAAAATGTACCAGTTTCATCCATTAATATCTCCATAGGGAGCAGACATTTTATGGCATATTGCGGACTTGTGTAAACTCAAATAGATACGATGGTGCGAAAGCCAGTTCTATTGATGGTGCGAGAGCCAGTCCTTGGCATCTTTGTTATCTACATCTACCTTGCTCTTCTTCTCCTGATGCTTACTGTCTTAATTTAAAAAAGGAGGAGCTTTGTATTATTTTGCTTCACATCACTGCAACTTACATGTCAGCTGTAATAACTATTACTTGCTAGCTCCAACTTTAACACTCTGTTCCGATTTCCTGATCCATTATTTAATCACTCTCTATTTGATCCCTCAAGCCGGCAACATGTTCCACCTCTGCGGTGATTCAAAAAAGGATACAACAAACAAAAAACCTAAATTCCAATGCTAGTCTTTGTTCTCTTGGTTCATAACAGCACCTATCCCTTCTACAGAAATGACAAATTAATGAGTGACAAAATATTGTCGAAGGCTTTCACGGTCAGAGTTCATTGGTTCTTGTAGGTTATCCGGGCTGTGTAACCGTGGTCTTGGAATTTTCTTTCCTGACGTTTCGCCAGCAACTGTGGCAGGCATCTTCAGAGTAGTAACACTGAAGGACAGTGTCTCTCAGTGTCAAGGGTGTAGAAAGAGTAATATATAGTCAGAAAGGGGTTGGGTTTGAGCTGAGTATTGTCCTGCAAAAGTATTGTCCTGTAAGTATCAAGATAATGTGCTAATGAGGGTATGGTATGTTAATATGGAACCATTGTATCCTGAAGTGATCTGTTAATGTGTGTAATCCAAAACTAATCTGTATGGCTATTGTTGAATGTTGTCTTTGTCTGGAGGTGTTTCAGGGCAGGAAGCCAAGCCTTATTCATTCTTAAACTCTCCTCTTTTCTGTTAAAGTTGTGCTGATGTTTGTGAATTTCAATGGCTTCTCTGTGCAATCTGACAAAATAGTTGGTAGAATTGTCCAGTCTTTCAGTGTCTTGGAATAAGACCCTGTGTCCTGTTTGTGTCAGTCCATGTTCAGCCACTGCTGATTTCTCAGGTTGGCCAAGTCTGCAGTATCTTTCATGTTCTTTTATCCTTGTTTGTATGCTGCGTTTTGTGGTCCCGATGTAAACTTCTCCACAGCTGCAAGGTATACGATATACTCCTGCAGAGGTGAGGGGGTCTCTTTTGTCTTTTGCTGATCGTAGCATTTGTTGTATTTTCTTGGTGGGTTTAAACACTGTTTGTAGGTTATGTTTTTTCAAAAGTTTCTCCATCCTATCAGTGACTCCTTTAATAAATGGCAAGAATACCTTTCCTATGGGAGACTGTTTTTCTTGAGTTTTCTGATTTTTGTTTGGTTCAATGGCCCTTCTGATTTCATTCTTGGAGTAGCCGTTTGCTAGCAGTGCGTGATTTAGATGGTTAGTTTCTTCCTTGAGAAACTGTGGTTCACAGATCCGTCTTGCACGGTCCATTAATGTTTTGATTATTCCTCTTTTCTGTCGGGGGTGGTGGTTGGAGTTTTTGTGTAAGTAGCGATCTGTGTGAGTTGGTTTCCGGTAGACCTTGTGACCTAACTGAAGGTTTGATTTACGGATGACAAGGGTATCAAGAAATGGGAGTTTACCCTCAATTTCCTTTTCCATGGTAAACTGAATGTTTGGATGGATATTATTAAGATGGTTTAGAAAGTCCATTAATTTTTCTTCACCATGGCTCCAAATGGTAAATGTATCATCTACGAACCTGAACCAGACTGTAGGTTTGTAAGGTGCTGATTCTAATGCTGTCTTTTCAAAATATTCCATGTAAAAGTTTGCTATTACTGGACTGAGTGGACTTCCCATAGCTACTCCATCAATCTGTTCATAAAATTCTTGATCCCATAGGAAATAACTACAGAAAAATGGAACAGGGGTTAACCAGCCATACTTCCAGACAGAAGCAAAAGTTTAACAAATTACAGGAAAGAAGACAGAACAGTCCAAAACTTGACAACAAACGGATTATCTTCAATCTGACAGACCGACAACTCTCACCTGAAGAAACTTCCATCTTAGCTAAGGGAGGAAACTTTGCAGTCACTCCCACCCAAATTCCAGTGGAAGACATCATTGCAAATGTAGAATCTGCCATTCGTAATCTACCTGAAGAAGATGCTGAGGAAATAAGAGGAGAGACAGCAAGAATTCTACGAAAAGCAAAGCCCCCTACCAGCAATATAACACGCAAGGAGAGAAACGCCATCAAGACCCTCAATGCAGATCCAGAAATCATTATTCTACCAGCTGACAAAGGCAATGCCACAGTGATCATGAAAACAGAAGAATACAAAAAGAAGATTGAGGAACTTCTGGACCCTGCCACATACAAAAAACTAAAACGAGATCCAACTTGCAAAATTACCAGGAAAACTAGCATTCTGATCAAGAATTCCACTCTTCATCCCGACACACACAGAAAACTATGCAAGACTGAAGCACAACCACCACGATTATATGGACTACCTAAAATTCATAAGGATTCCGTTCCACTCCGACCCATCGTGAGTGCCATTGGTTCCCCAACATACGAATTAGCTAAATATTTGACCACCCTCCTACAGGACCACATTGGAAAAACCACTTCTTACATCAAAGATTCAACTCACTTCATCAACAAAATCAGTCCGTTAAGACTCAATCCAAAGGATATATTAATCAGTTTTGATGTTGTATCCCTCTTTACCAAGGTTCCAGTTAAAGACACAATCTCATTGATTAACCAGATTTTTCCAGAAGATATAACAGCCTTATTTCACCATTGTTTGACAACAAGTTATTTCCTATGGGATCAAGAATTTTATGAACAGATTGATGGAGTAGCTATGGGAAGTCCACTCAGTCCAGTAATAGCAAACTTTTACATGGAATATTTTGAAAAGACAGCATTAGAATCAGCACCTTACAAACCTACAGTCTGGTTCAGGTTCGTAGATGATACATTTACCATTTGGAGCCATGGTGAAGAAAAATTAATGGACTTTCTAAACCATCTTAATAATATCCATCCAAACATTCAGTTTACCATGGAAAAGGAAATTGAGGGTAAACTCCCATTTCTTGATACCCTTGTCATCCGTAAATCAAACCTTCAGTTAGGTCACAAGGTCTACCGGAAACCAACTCACACAGATCGCTACTTACACAAAAACTCCAACCACCACCCCCGACAGAAAAGAGGAATAATCAAAACATTAATGGACCGTGCAAGACGGATCTGTGAACCACAGTTTCTCAAGGAAGAAACTAACCATCTAAATCACGCACTGCTAGCAAACGGCTACTCCAAGAATGAAATCAGAAGGGCCATTGAACCAAACAAAAATCAGAAAACTCAAGAAAAACAGTCTCCCATAGGAAAGGTATTCTTGCCATTTATTAAAGGAGTCACTGATAGGATGGAGAAACTTTTGAAAAAACATAACCTACAAACAGTGTTTAAACCCACCAAGAAAATACAACAAATGCTACGATCAGCAAAAGACAAAAGAGACCCCCTCACCTCTGCAGGAGTATATCGTATACCTTGCAGCTGTGGAGAAGTTTACATCGGGACCACAAAACGCAGCATACAAACAAGGATAAAAGAACATGAAAGATACTGCAGACTTGGCCAACCTGAGAAATCAGCAGTGGCTGAACATGGACTGACACAAACAGGACACAGGGTCTTATTCCAAGACACTGAAAGACTGGACAATTCTACCAACTATTTTGTCAGATTGCACAAAGAAGCCATTGAAATTCACAAACATCAGCACAACTTTAACAGAAAAGAGGAGAGTTTAAGAATGAATAAGGCTTGGCTTCCTGCCCTGAAACACCTCCAGACAAAGACAACATTCAACAATAGCCATACAGATTAGTTTTGGATTACACACATTAACAGATCACTTCAGGATACAATGGTTCCATATTAACATACCATACCCTCATTAGCACATTATCTTGATACTTACAGGACAATACTTTTGCAGGACAATACTCAGCTCAAACCCAACCCCTTTCTGACTATATATTACTCTTTCTACACCCTTGACACTGAGAGACACTGTCCTTCAGTGTTACTACTCTGAAGATGCCTGCCACAGTTGCTGGCGAAACGTCAGGAAAGAAAATTCCAAGACCACGGTTACACAGCCCGGATAACCTACAAGAACCAATGAGTGACAAGTTCAATCTTTACCCATCTAGAATCTGAGGTTTCAGGCCCATTAGAATTTAATATAGCACTGCCAGACTAGAAACATGCAGGTCTGAATAACTTGGTTTATGCATTTTACTTGAAGCTCCTTGAAACCAGCAAGAGGAATCACCAGAACTTTTGAGTGGTGCTATGTATACTAGAATATGAGTTTCCTAACAAAGTGCACTCTTAATCCAAACAGAAAGTTAGTGTAAAACCTAACATCCTAAATGAAATAGCTCAAAAACAGATGCATATATAATTATTATTGACAAATACAGAACATCTGAGTTTAGCTTCTTCCCTTACTAGGAAAGCCTTAGATTTCACAATAGAAGAAAGGCCAGATATGAATGCAGTTACTTGTTCTCCCTTACCTGAGGCACCTGCTCAATGTCCCGGAGGAATATCTGCTGATTCCTGGAGACAGAGGTTGATCTGTGATAGTCTACTAACTCATTCAGAGAATTGAACTTTACCACCCAGAGGAAATACTTGCCAGCCCCGTCTCGAAGCACCTTGAAGTGTTGCACATCGTTGCCAAATCTAAGAAGAGGGAAAGGGAAGGACATACCCAAACTTAGCATCAACTCCAGCTTTTAAGGTCAGATGCACAACAGGTGTGGTCTTGTGTTGTTACAAACATATGTCAGGCTGTACATTATACCTGGCTAATATTACCTGAGACAGAGGCATGCAAGTGTGAATTTAATGGATTCTTGAACAGCAGGGGGCAGTACTGTGCTACCAGAAGTCAGTATGTGTCAGTGGTGCTCAATACTCACAAATGCATGACTGGTTTTGTGGTAAAGACATAAGCGGTCTGAAATGAGGATCTTGTTTCTCGTTACTCCCAACTCCCAGCACTATAGTTTCTACCAAAGATTTACCTATTACTGTGTAACAGTGAACTCTTTTGGGGAGCTTGAGAACAAAATAGCCTTTCTGAAGGACTACTTGCAGCTAAAAACAAAACACTAAAGCCCTCCTACACTTAGATAATAATATTTGAGAGTCTATGTGAGATTGCATGGAAGAGAATATCAATTTTATCTGTTTGTATACTGCCAAATTTGTAACCACACTTTTTGAATGGACCTCTGTGGCCACTGCACCTTTTTTTGCCAACGTATCAATTGCTGCAGGCTACTTCTAAGATAAGGGCTTCATGTGACTAAGCCAAAAATAAGAATGCTTTAAACCAGAGGGGCACTTAGGAAATTTTTTTTTTTTAAAGTTAACATATCAGAATCAACCTTTTGCTCGTGTTAAGTGATTAAAAATGTAGAATACTGTGATCAAGATGCCAATTTTCCCAGAAAGGATGAGTAAATAAGGACTGTAGTTTTGAAAGGCATTTTCAACCTCACCAAGTCCAAGCAGTGAAAGCAGAAAGCTAAAAAGCTAGAGCTTCTAGAAGGAAAACATTCAGTAGCTAGGGAAAAAAGGAGAAAGAGGATTCAGGCCAATGAGTAAGCATCCCATATCGCTGCGTGATAATCATGTAAGATGTCCTACTTTCTTCCACCACAGCTAAAATCTGCCCCCCAAATTCCAGCTACTGCAGCCAGAAAAAAGCTCCAGGTTTTGGGGCAAAAATTATACCACTTAGGGAAGCAATTCAAATGTACTTAAATTCACTGGGATTGGGTGCAGAATGCACATCAACCTACTACATGTGCAGTACTCACTTGACAGAAAGGGAGAAGTCCCCAGGAGCGCTCTCACTCTCCCGGATGAGGAAGGCACCGTCGTGTCTCTGTTTGCCCAACATCTCCTCTGCCTTTGCTCGGGGAATCTTCCCAAAAAACCACCTGTGCAGAAATGTTGAAAATTAAGCTCAATTCAAACACCATGGAAGAGGCAAATATGGATATTTGCACTGCTGGAAAACAATTTCACCAGATATAATCAACTGAACTGTTCTGAGACTCCTCTTCAAATCTTTGCTGAAATCCACAGTAGTTAACTTATAATTCCTGATGGTAAGCACTTTTATAAAAATTTGCAACCAAGCCAGAAAAACACTGACTTGGGAGGAAAGGAGATGTGGTCAATTTGCCTAATGGAATCAGATTAATTATCTTTTAATGATTATACTGCTGAACATAAGATGAATGACCTATGAAATTGAGGGGGGCACTGGATAAGTTCACAGGATGGCGATAAGTTTTCAGAGCCAATGAAATCACGGGTAAACGTGTAATTTAAAGCCTTGCTAATAAAACAAGCTGTCCTTATGGATACATCTGAGGAAGTGAGCTCTGATTCTCAAAAATCTAGGCTGGAATAAATTGTTAGTCTCTTAAGTCCCACTAAGATGATTTTTCAAGCCTTATCAATTTTAGTAACTGGCAATCCACTGGCTTGGGTCAACCCACAGATGCAAGGGTTATGAATTGTACACTGCATTGCTGAGGCCGCACCTAGAGTATTGTGTGCAGTTCTGGAGGCCTCACTTCAAAAAGGATGTGGACAGAATGGAGCGGGTGCCGAGGAGAGATACGAGGATGAACAGTGGCCTGGAGACCAAGCCCTATGAGGAAAGGTTGAGGGAGTTGGGAATGTTTAGTCTGGAGAAGAGAAGGCTGAGGGGGAAGTGATTGCTCTCTTTAAGTATTTGAAGGGCTGCCACTTAGAGGAGGGCAGGGAGCTGTTCCTGGTGGCAGCAGAGGATAGAACTCGCAAAATAGGTTTAAATAGCGGGCGGAAAGGTACCGGCTGGATATTAGGAAACTGTTTTTTACAGTAAGAGTTGTTCAACAGTGGAATCAGTTACCTAGGGAGGTGGTGAGCTCCCTCTCACTGGTAGTCTTTAAGCAGAGGCTGGGCAAGCACTTATCAGGGATGCTCTAGGCTGATCCTGCATTAAGCAGGGGGTTGGCCTGCATGGCCCCTTCCAACTCAATGATTCTATGAATCTTTCCAGTGTTCCCCCTCTCCCACCCAGGAAAATTCATTCCCAGGGCTGCAGGATCCTTGCGGATTAACAGCAATGCAAGCTGGGAGGAGGCTGAGCAGGGGGAAGGGTGATCTTGCTCACTACCTCCTTTTCCATCAGTGCAGTGCACCTAGCAGAAGTGGCAGAAAGGCCGGTTTCATCCCCTTCCCATTGCAACCTCCCGGCCTGCGAGGCTACTAATCCATACAGGTCCTTGGGAATCAACTTTCCTGAGTTTGGAAGGAGAATGTGGAAACAATCCACAATATTAGGAGAAGGGGCTGTGGCTCAGTTTGTAGAGCATCTGCTTGGCATGCAGAAGGTCCCGAGTTCGATCCCCGGCATCTCCAGTTAAAGGGACTAGGCAAGTATGTGATGTGAAAGACTTCTGCCTGAGACCCTGGAAAGCCACTGCCGGTCTGAGTACACAGTGCTGACTTTGATGGACCAAGGGTCTGACTCAGTATAAGGCAGCTTCATGTGTTCAACATCAGTGCCTTACACTGACATATAGTGGGAACTGACCCATTTTCATGGAAGGGAGGTCGCACAAATCCATCTTAAAGGTTTATCTCCTTCCCTTTGAAGAGTTACCAGCACTGAATATGGAAGTTCATCACTATATATATATGTATACTCTGTAGGCGTTTTTAAAACGGCTGGCTCTTACTGGACACAATGAGAGGCACACTGCCTTACAAAAAAGCGCTGCATGTGTTCAACCTCCCATTTCACTTTCACTGCCAGAGAGTGTAGGAACTGCCACGAAGCCAACTGGTTTTTATATCTGCTGCATAAAATGGTTTAATCTTTCAAAAATAAAGCTTCCTTTCAAAATATATGAACTGTTCGGACTACTCAAGAGTGATGTCATCCACTGGTTGCGAGCCTGTGTGTTGAGGAGTTCTGTAAATGCATTTTAAAATGCCTTAGTATTCCAGGGAAGCAGCTGCCAGCAGAGTGGATAAAAATCATTAAAAAATAATAATCAAAAAATAAAAATAAAAAAAATGCCTTTTGAGGAAAAAATGTATTTAAATATAGTTTTCTACTTAAGATAAATTATTTAGTCCAAGGGTTATTCATAATAAAATAAGGATTAGTTTTTAATTATGTAGCATGAGGCTGTATATTCATGCAATGTTTAAATTTGTTGGTAAATGAATTCCATTAATCCATTCACAAAGTCATGCTTTTCCAAAGATTTCTGTAAGATTATTTCAGGCAGTTTTTCTGTCTAGAAGATATTGTCACAGATGCTTGGTTTTGCAGTTCTCAAAACTATGAATTTGTGTCTGCAGAGATAACATACCTCTTCTTCACAGCAAGAATGTTATAAAATAAACATACAAAGTTGAGAAAAAGACCATAATCCTATTGTTCCTTTGCAAATTTATGTTTACAGAATCAACCCCTTAATTGCTAAATTTCAAGAAATTCAATGAACTGAAGATTGTTTGGAGTGGAATAGATCTGCACAAGGAGCGAAGTTTGAGGAGGGAGGGGCAAGCAGTAAAAATGACAGTGAAACTTTTGGAGTAGAATATTCCACAAGTCTTGAGATCTCTGTGTGTATAGCCTGAGGTTTATCATATTATTCTTTCCCTGGAACAGAAAACCTATAATGGCAGTAGGCTGTAAAAGAGTGTAGAAAACCATGATTTAAATCTAGTCTTACTGTCTAGATTTGTCTAAGCCTGGTATGCTGGCAGCCAAGATGGATTTGATTTAAATCATGATTTAAATCAAATCCATCTTGGCTGCCAGCATACCAGGCTTAGACAAATCCCTTTTTTTTTTACACTTACTTAAAAACAGGCAAAACAGTGGCTTTTTCAAGATGATCATGCTAGAAGCTAAAGTTTGTGAAAGTGAATAAAAAACCCTGGTGCACATATAGCTGAGGGATTCTCAGCCAGAATCCTATGGAGATACTGTTGCTCCATCTCCATATAGACGTTGGCCTAAGTTCCTGGCTCAGCAAGATCTACAACCACAGTTTTCAGCCAATTATCACCATGGTACCCTGGAATATCTGGCCAGTCGCTATGGAGCCATGTTATGCAGACCCTGACTTGTTTTACAATCAGCATGTGAAGCATGTCAGTGGTATGTAATTTAGGCATGCTTCCTTATTACTGGAGTCAGCCAATTCAAAACCACAGCACACTCCTTTACTGTTGGGCAACGCAAAGAGTTTGGAAGCCAAAAATTATACCCCTGCATTAAATGAAAAGAGAGGCTGAGGTTGTGATGTGTTCAGCTGCTTTAACTAGGCCCATTTGTGATGCCTTAAAGCCATTCTTTCCCTTATAAATGGAGGCACTCCAAGATCTGGTGTGGAAGATTACGAAGCTGGAGGACTTTGGCATTACAAATGAAATAGTGTTTGAATTCAGCTAAACAAGAGTGGAGTGGACTTAACAGTGCAATTGTTCTGAGTCAATTAGAGGGAAGGCTTCTTAGCAAATGCCCAAAAAACTTATTGGCACCTGGAGACATTTGCTGAGTCTACTGGTGGAAGGCTTCAAGGTTTCTTCAGTGGAGTGGCAGGACAGGAGTCGGAGCCATCCCAGTGTAAGAAGAAGAGTTGGTTTTTATATGCTGACTTTCTCTACCACTTAAGGAAGAATCAAACGGTCTTACAATCACTTTCCCTTCCCCTCCCCACAACAGACACCCTGTGAGGTAGGTGGGGCTGAGAGAGCTCTAAGAGCTGTGACTATCCCAAGGTCACCCAGCTGGCTTCATGAGCAGGAGTGGGGAAACCAACCCAGTTCACCAGATTAGCCTCCGCTGCTCTTGTGGAGGAGTGGGGAATCAAACCCGGTTCTTCAGATTAGAGTCCACCACTCTAAACCACTGCTCTTAACCACTATACCATGCTGGCTCCTAACCACGCTTGCACATATTCTTCCTGTTAACCTTGCCTGTCTCTCGCCCTATTCCCCCCTCCCCCACAGTCAATTGGGTTGTAAGCTCAGAGGGATCTCTCTTTTGCTTACATTACTCTGTAAAGCAGTTTGTACACAGATGATGTACACAGGACTGAGTCACAGGCCAGCCACTTATATTGATAAAGTACCACATTTCAACAACGCACCACAAATAGTGGAATTGCCAAAGACCTTGGGGTTTAGTACTAACAAGCAGATCTAGGCAAGCTGTTTTTCTATCGTCTCTGTTCATGAAGAAGACAACAAGTAAAAAGGTACAAGTGAGTAGTTTTTTAAACAATGCTGTGATTTCTATGCATTGTTTCAATTAATTTATACCCATTTCTTACTGACACCTGCATCATTTGCTAGAACCCAAGATTAAAGATACAATAAACTTAACCCAAATATGTTTAATATTGAGATAGACCATATTGATTCAGCCCAAAATCAGTGAAAAGAAAAAAAAGACTCAACTCCTTTTGTAGGTTAGCGATCCTATTCCAGGTGTGTGGAGCATTCTCACAGGTTTCTTTTTGAATAGTTAAAGCTGGAACAATTGCCACAGCAACACCAAAAACACTGTGCTGGGTGAAGCAAGTCTAATCAGAACTACAGCAACAAAAATCTGGGCATTACTGCTGATTCTGCAAGGCTTACACTGAATGCACTGACAGAGAACACATGAACAATTTCTTTGTAGCTAATACCAACAACTGGCATTTCTATTAGCATTGCTCTACCTTAATTTAGCTCGATGGCATCTCTGACACCAAAAACATAGTTACTGTATGTTTGAATGATGCTATACAAGACTATACTCTCATATCCATAGAGACACATTTTTGAGGTGTACAGTTCAGAAGGCACGTACCTGGTATCTTGTGCTGACATAAACAGGACTTCAAAGTAATTTACTATGGCTGAAATGAACACCAGTTTTTTATACCAAGCAGAATTTCCCACTAAGAACCTGTGTAGTTTCATGGTTATTTATAAAACAGTGGTTACTGCACTACATTTTGGTTAACTTCATCTTCAGATACCTACTATTAAGAAAACATTTTTTCCCATCTCACTTCTGACATCCTCCTCAGTAGGGATTTGTTTACTTCTTTCAAGGTTTGTAATTTTGCTTTTCAACAAAAGGGGGAAAGCTCTAGTATCCCTTCCACTACAACAAACATAATGTTTACCAGAAACACAAAAGTCACAATGGTATACTTACGGATGTGGTTTCATTTCAATATAGTTTTTGGGAATAAAGCCATCTTTGCCATTGAGTTCTGCCTTGTACCAATTTTGATCACATTCTTCATTCAAAACCTGGGAGAGTAGGAGGGGGAGGTTATATTTCTGAATAACATATCCTTGATACAGTTTTTTAAAACATGCTTTGCTAAAAAATAGTGGTTTCCAAGTTCTGTCCCATCCTGCTCCGACAACCAAAATGTGCTAGTCTAAGATTATCCTACTAAATTATTTAAAAAGTACAATTTGGCAATTCTATATTTAATCTTTCAACAAAGGTCTCCAACTGAACTTTGTCTAAAGTAGATCTGACGCTTCACTATGAAACTTAGGTGTAAGAGAGCATATCTTCTATATTCTTAGAGAATAAAGAGACCAATACATCACTCACATAAATGCTAGGCTCCATTTTGTAGCTTTTAAGAAAGCAGGTGTGGTATAGTAGTTAAGAATGTCAGACTAGTACCCGGGGCAGCTGAGTTCAAATCCCCGCTCTGCTATGAAGGTGATTGGGTGCCGCTGTTTCAGCCTAACATTCCTCAAGGGTTGCTAGGAGGATAACAATTGGAGGATAGGCCATGTACCCCTGAACCCCTTGGAGAATGGGTGGGATTAAACAGAATCAAGTCAAGAGAAAAAATAATTAGTCATTGTGCTGAAATAAAAAGAATTGGTTTTTATACCACGTTTTTCTCTACCTCTAAGGAGTCTCAAGGCGGCTTACAATCGCCTTCCCTTCCCCTCCCTACAACAGACACCTTATGAGGTAGGTGGGGCTGAGAGAGTTCTGAGAGAACTGTGACTGGCCCAAGGTCACCCAGCAGGCTTCATGTGGGGAAACAAACCCAGTTCTCCAGATTAGAGTCCGCTGCTCATGTGGAGGAGTGGGGAATCAAACCTGGTTCTCCAGATTAGAGTCCGCCGCTCTTAACCACTATGCCACACTGGCTCTCAACCTATATTCTAGAAGCCTTTAAACTGCTACCACAATTGATGCTTTTTTGTTTCAATGAGTGGGAACGTGCTCATCTCCCCTGTCCCTCCAGCCCTCCCCATGGGAAATTAAGAGCTCACATACATTTGTGCCCCTTCCCCATAAGGAATTCCTTTTCCAAATAAGCAAACCTACATCAAAAGATTCATGTTGTGTGTTTGTTTACATGTTTTTATTGAATTGTTTTATATATTATTTTAAATGCCATTTTAATGTTCTGATGTTTGCCGCTCTGGGGAAAACACAACCAATGAATAATGCAACAGCACTACCATGACAGAATTATGCAATCAACAAACTATCTAAGGCAAAGTACATTATAAACAATACATACTGTAGATGACAAGGTAAAGACAAATGCAGAAAAAGCAGGTGGTGCCTACAATAATAACTGCAGTGGACTACAATCCCATTCCACTATAAAGGTGACCTTCTGGGATGTTACATTCTACTACAGTTCTAACCTCTTCTTAAAAAATGCCCCCTTGAACACTTCTATTCGGCACATTCTGCGGAATGACAGAAGCGTGGGAGCGTTCCTGAAATCCTAGGCAGGCCATTTCACAAGGCAGGGGCCTTAATTGTATGTGAACAGACAGCTACTGATCTTAGCCATTTGTAGGGTGGCCCCTTTAGAAGGCTTTGCTCAGATCAGAGTACAGCAGGGGAAATGGTCCTGCAGGGATGAGGGTCCAAGTCCATTCAGGGTTTTGTAGGTGAAACCAGAACCTTGAACAGAACTTCGTAACTAACTGGTAACTAACAGAGTCTACCGAATGGGTTGTATCTGGTGCCCAACAGCAACCGAGCTGTGGCGTTCTGCATCAACTAGAGTTTCCAAGTTGCCTTTAAGGGCGGACCCGTGTATAGCATATTACAACAGTCTAGCCTCAAGGTCGCCATGGCAGGGGTACATATAGCCAGGTTAGCCGAGTCACTGTAGGAAGCAAATGAAGATGGAAGAATGCATTTTTTTGCAGCTGTGTTAACTTGCTTCTCCAGCAATAATGTTGTATCCAGTATAACCCCAAGGCTCGTAACTGAGTCGGTGAACATCACCTGGACCCCACTGAATGTGCAAAACAAAGTGCCCATCAGTACCGCAGCCTTCCCAAACAACATTACTTGTTTACCCTTAACCACAACAGTAAGGCACCTGTTCATGATCTCAACAGCATGTCAGGCAATTTGGATAAAGAATATAGAGCTGGATGTCATCAGCATATTGACAACAACCTACTCCAAAACCATGAATGATTTCTCCTGAGAAGGGCTTTACTCAATTTTAATCTGCAAAATTAGCTGACGGTGCAATTGATTAATGCTTTCAACCACCACCACCTTTATTGCTCAATGACAGAATCTTAAGCATTTACATTGTATAGAAAAAGTTTTACAAAAACAGCATGATCCCTTAAAGCGTGGTATAAAATAGAACCATTTTACTGAGACAACTTTAAGGCCAATACAAGTGTTAGATATTGCGCAATCTGGTAAATTTTCTCGGTATCAGCATCGAGGTCAGATAGAGATTAATGCTTTCTGATCTCCTCTTATTATAGGTACCGTATTTTTCGCTCCATAAGACGCACTTTTTTCCTCCTCAAAAGTGAGGGAAAATGTCCATGCTTCTTATGGAGTGAATGCCGGCTGGGCGCATGCGCGTCGGGACGGCGCGACCCAGCGTTCCCCGCCCCGACGGCCAGCTGGGAGGTAGGTGGGGAGCACAGAGCCGGCTGGGCGCGTGCGCGTCGGGACGGCGCGAGCCGGCATTTCCCGCCCTGACGGCCAGGTGGGAGGCGGGCGGGGCCACACAGAGCCAGCGGGCGTGTGCACCGGCTCGCTCTGTGCGGCCCTGCCCGCCTCCCAGCTGGCCGTCGGAGCGGGGAACGCCAGCTCGCGCCGTCCCAACGTGCATGTGCCCAGCCGACATTCGCTCCATAAGACAAGTTTTTAGAGGAGCTAAGAACTAGGTGCGTCTTATGGAAAGGTGCGTCCTATGGAGCGAAAAATATGGTATATCCCAAATGCTGGTGTCTACAAATTCTGCATCACTTTACCCATACAAAATGCAAGTAAGGAAAAGCTCCCATCAGCAATAATTCTCTTCTACGGGTATTTTAAGTTCATTTCATGTGCACTTCATACAGGTTAATCTATGGGTATTCCTGTATCATATATTAACCTGACAGCAGGAGTAAGTACTTAATAGCCCTGTTCAGGACAAGGCCTAAATTTTTATGATCAGACGGAAGGTGTCAGCAGAAATCTCAAAGCCAAACATCCTGATTCATCAACAGTGGGAGAGAATCCCGTCTCTTTGTAGGCGTCAGACACGAAGCTGAAATTCTTATGGTGCTGAGAGCCAAGTCAGTAATTAATCTAGCCAAATTGATGGGAAATAAAGCAACTGTTTCTTTTATGTTGGAACATTTGTGCTGAAGGGACAGCTATTTTTAGCAGTTAACATTTCAACACAGAGACCGCCACGATATGGCCTCTGTCTGTATCCAGCCCTCCACTACAGTAATGCAGTAAAGAGGCTCAAGATGGCAGCCTGTCAGTTCTCAGTTTGATAAGAGATCCATTATCAATACAAACCCATCTGCTTCCGTGGCAACAGAGAAAAGGCAGCTTTTTCAGCAAAAAAACACACTAAAGAAACTGAAGAGGTTCTTACTCTTATCATGAACTAGAAAAATCCTCATCCCCACTCAACTGCGCAGGTCACCCTCGCTGCAAAATTGCCAAACCCCTCAGCCGGGAAATGAGGCACATATGGGGAAGTCTGAAACTCTGCCTGACAAAGTTGTACTGTGAACAGTAGAATTAAGACTGCAGAATCCAACATCACACACTGCATTTTTCTTTCAAAAACATGTTTCTAGCCCTCAGGGCTGAGGGAAGATGTTCACTTAAAGACTGCAAATTGCACTGGTAGCATTCATAAGTCCTTCTGAATCTAGTTACATTCTTCCCCCTTCCTCCAGCCTATCAATTTCCAACATGCTAAAAATTTTGAAAAGAAACCAGAATGCCTCAACCAAGCAGTCTCGCTAGCTATGTATTTCTATGCTCAATTTATTCAAATGGATCATATGTTTTGCGTAACACAATTCGCTTTTTAAAATCTGATTTCTATTCCACCCTACCCTAACCACACCACATACTCTCATTAGCAGATGTACACCGCTGGAAAATTTGGGAGAACTCTGAAAAGAAACTCCTATGAAATATTTTCTCATTTAGAATGGGGAAAAAATGCTTCTCACGACAAACATTTTCACATTCAAAAAAATATACCATGAAAAGGTTTGAGGAGGGAAAAAAGGAGAGAGTGTCTTTCTCTGCTTAGAACAACTCCCATCAGAGAGATTGCTTTAGCTATTATAAACTTTTAACAAAAAACAGATCACAACGTGATTGATAGTATTTTCAAATTTTGCACTTCTGTGTCTGAGAAATGTATATGTAGTTTCTCTTACCTACAATATATGCAGCTGTACTGGTGCCAGTCCAAATGTAGTCTATTAAAAAACTCCCACATTCAACTTAACTGGCCAAAGAAAGCTTATGTCACTATAAAGAGGCAGCTTGTCTTTCAAATCAGTCTTTTGGTCTGGAGGGGTTTAAACCTTGCAAAGTAGCAGATATTTTGTTGGATGCGGGTTGCTCATTAGCAACCAAAAAGTAGACATATAACTAACACTGAAAATCAGAGTATTCCAAATGCCGCAACAGAAACATCACAAAAGTGATTGACTTCAGCTTCAGCAACACTCCACTGCTTTGGTTAATGGACTGCTCTATTTTGTGATAAATTATCAGAGGGAAAATATCTAGAGCTACAATCCAACAACGCCATTTGCATGCATGTGCGCATGTGTAAGAAAGCCACATGCATAGTTAGAGCATGTTGTAATATTTAAAGCCAATTTGCTTCAGTTACTAAGGGAGGCTCGGTAAAACACTATTTAGAAATGTGCAGTTGCATGTATACCTGTTCTTATTATGACCTCAAGCACGTGTAAAGGACAGAAAATTCGTATTCACACTATAGAATTACAGAATATGATTAGAGCAAAGTTTGTAATAACCAAGGAACATAATGATACACTGGTCACACATTAGCTGTTAACATTTGGGAAAAATCAGGATCAGTGAGTTACTACTTTTAATTGTTTCTGGCCACAAGTCTTGCATACGCCTGGATGTTACAGAACTGCCAAGCCATTTTTCTTCACTGCACTCTGCTCCTGTTTATACACGCCAGCTTTTTATTCCTTTAGTGCAGGTTTACTTTCAAGTAGCGTGACTCATCATACTTGCAGATTAAATCCCATGAGCTCCCCCAACCCACAGCAGCTTCTTAAAAAAGAGGAAGCAGGACATTTCAGCGGACAAAGAACAGAGTTTACTGTGAGTGCTGACTGAGAGCCACCAGCCCCTTTATAACTAGCTACTACTTGCGCTCAGGATGTTATCAAGGAAACAGAAGACAGAACATCCTTCCTTATTTCAGTCTCTGTTTAACAGTGGAAATGAGGGATACAGAATTTACAGAGCTTGTTTTTATTCTTAGGGAATGCTGCAATCAGTCTTTGTTGAAATACCCACCTTTCTTCAGTCTATATGTTTTTTCAAGTCTAAATCTATAGTCACACTATTAAGTAAATACTATGTTTGCAGTGTTTACCCTAGATACTTAGAATCATAGAATAATAATAAGAGTTGGAAGGGACCAGAAGGGTCATCTAGTCCAACTCCCTGCACAATGCAGGAAATTCACAAGTACCTCCTCCCCACACACCCAGTGACCCCTACTCTATGCCCAGAAGATGGAGGGGGGGGAACCCTCCAGGATCCCTGGCCAATCTGGCCTGGAGGAAAATTTGGTCCTGACTTATAAAACCAAGTCATACATGATAACTTTAAAACAGTCTGACCAAAAAATGCTAGTCATTAAATACATTAAATGCCCTCATTAAATACAGCCAATTTTCTTGGCAGCTAAGGAAAAGAGTGACACTCTATAGGAAACAAATGGCTCGACATCTCAGAGGAGAAATCTCTGAATCTGAAAAGAGATTTAAGTAATTTAAAAGCACTGTAAGAAATTTAGTTCTGGGGCTCTGTGTAAAGAGGGCAGAATAAAATATAGTGCAATGGGTCCTCTGGAACTGCGGCTCCACAAACGCATAGACAAGAGGCCCACGGTGTATGGGAGTTACATCCAGCTAACAAAGCCTTTGGCATGGTTTGAAAGTGGATTGAGGTGAAAGCTATTCTGAGACTGAGGAAGGGGGTACTAACCATGGGGAGAATCTTAGCTCAGTGGAAAAAGCTCTCAATAAAGGAACATTTGTGTCCAAAGAAAGTGTTTTATTAAAGGCATTTAAAGGGGTACACACCAAATCACAATGTAAAAGCATACATATGCACAAGGTATATAGGTAAAATGGATACAGGGGATTTATAGCTACCCAATAAGGAGGAGGACTTCTGGGGTAGCAGCTGCTTGGAGTGATCAATGACTAGTGTCTCTTGCTAGGAAAGAGCCGCACAGCAGTAGTGCAGGGCACAGCATTTGGATCAGAACGAAGTGACAGGAACCATCGCAAATGGTGCTATATTTATACCCAATTTCTGCCCTGGAGCAGGGTGACTACACAGGCAATGGTGGTCACTGAGAATGGACACAGGAGACCAGGGAAGGTGTGGGACAATACCCTAGTGGTTATGATTAAGTATAGTTAAGTATTTTTAGAGTTTTAGATGGAGAAAGATATTCTAAGACCTGTTCCCAGGCAGAGACAAAGAGTCATGGGTGTGCTGATGAGATTACCAAGCCCTCTGGCCTTGAGGGGGGAGGTTCAGGGAGACTAAAGGAAGTTTGATTGTTTTCCAAACTCCAGCATGATTAGCATTCCTATTGCAAGAAGAGCTCGAACACAAATGCAAAGGAGGTAATATATTTTCTATTGTGTGAGGTTTGCACCTGGCATTGACCTGGGGTGAATCCCAAAGGAGGTTTGATCTGGCCCCCTGTTGAGAGCTATCCCGATATGGGTGCCAAGTGACTTCCATTTTGTCCCTGGCAGCTTCACTCCATCCCTGCACCCCTCTCCCATGGGTGCCAGGTTAGGCCTAGGGCAGGTAGGTGACCCAACACTATTGCTCATAGTTTAAGACAGCATCTCCCACTTAGTGTCATATAATAGACTAGCCACTGGGGCTATTGTGAATGAGATGACTGGAATGGGAGGGTGGAAAGGAACTCTTTCAAAGAGATTCAGGGGATTCATGAATGGAGTGATGGTAGAACCAGCAAAACAGTGTGGAAGACTATTATCCAAAATAGGACTACTGAGTCCTCTGCAGCTTTGAAATTGCAAGGGACACAATACATACTTTAAATCTCTGAAGAGCAGAAAAAATGAGAAAGGGATAGCTGAAATACTCTTCCACACCTGTCTGCCAAGGAGATAGCATTGGACTACACAAACTGGTGCACAACATGAGTAACCTTAGGCAAGGGTTACTGTATTTCAATATTGAGAGCCCTAGTATCCTGTTGGAGGAACAAACCAAGGTGAGGTCTGTTACTGCTCTTCTTTGTGGAACAGCTTCCCAGAAGAGGTAAGGAAAACTCCTGCTCTCCTGACCTTCCAGCAAAGTTGCAAACCAGAATTGTTCCAAAGGTCCTCTGGAGCACCATGAGGAATCTATTCCCAGGTTTAGCTAATTATATCTGTTTTTTATACTGTGTGTGTAATCAAATCGCTTCCAACCTATGGCAACCTGATGAATGAATGAACTCCAAAACATCCTACATTAACAGCCTTGCTCAGATCTTGCACACGGAGGGCCATGGCTTCCTTTATTGAGTCAATACATCTCATGTTGGGTCTTCCTCTTTTCCCGCTGCCTTCAACTTTTCCTAGCATTATTGTCTTCTCATAACATGGCAGAAGTACGACAGCTTCAGTGTAGTCATGTTAGCATCTAGGGAGAGTTCAAGGTGTGATCTGATCTAGAACCCACTGATTTGTCTTTCTAGATGTGTTTTTCTGTAGTTTTTTAAAAGATTGATTGTGTGCTGTTACTATGCATTACTGTAACCTGCCTTGAGTCCTGACTTTTTCAGGAGAAAAACAGGCATGTAAGTATTTTAAATAAATAAATGCAAGTTGCGTAAAGACCGAGATCCTCCAAAAGACAGTGTTGTCTGGGAATCTATTTTTTGTTCATTTACAAGATGAAAACAATGAGTGTAAGTTATCAGCAGAATCATTATCTCAACAGTAGCAGCAAAAGTAACAAACAGGCAAACAAGCAGATGAGCTGGGGATAAAACAGATCTTATCTTACTTTATACATTGAAACCAGGCTTAGTTGCTAACTGAAAATGAATACCATCATGAAATCAACACTAATTCTATACATTTAGGATCGTTTTAAAACTGTGAAGATCTACTCAATTTTTAAAATTTGTAAATGTGCTTATTGCAATTAAAGCTCTTAGTTCCTTGCTTGAAACCAGTTAGTTGCAAAGTTAGGGGGTTACCGCACTTGTATTCACAGTGATGTATTAAGAGTTTGAAAATGTTATAAAAAATACTGTTCCCACTTTCTATGTATTCCCACTGACGTATTAAGAGTTTGAAAACGTTATAAAAAATACTGTTCACACTTTGTTTGGCC
Organism: Euleptes europaea; assembly: GCF_029931775.1. NCBI lineage: Eukaryota > Metazoa > Chordata > Lepidosauria > Squamata > Sphaerodactylidae > Euleptes > Euleptes europaea. Next base: position 128,249,367 of record NC_079312.1, on the reverse strand, counting down.
CCTTTAGCTGTGAAGATGTCTTCCAACCATTTATAAGCCGTGGTATCCAAAAACCCTTTTAAAGCGATGTTTTTTACAACATTTTCAAACTCTTAATACATTGCTGGGAATACAAAGTGCGGTAACCCCCTTAGTTAAACTAATTTCCTCTGTGTGTGTGTGTGTGTGTGTGTAAAGTGCTGTCAAGTCGCAGCCGACTTATGGCGACCCCTTTTGGGGTTTTCATGGCAAGAGACTAAAGAGACTTGGGTTACCGCATTATGTATTCCCAGTGATGTATTAAGAGTTTGAAAATGCTATAAAAAATACTGTTCGCACTTTCTATGTATTCCCACCGATGTATTAAGAGTTTGAAACTGTTATAAAAAATACTGTTCGCACTTTATTTGGTCCCTTTGGCTCTGAAGACGTCTTCCAACCATTTTTTAGCCGTGGCATCCAAAAACCCTTTTAAAGTGATGTTTTTTATAACCTTTTCAAACTCTTATTACATCGCTGGGAATACATAATGCAGTAACCTAACAGAGGTGGTTTGCCAGTGCCTTCCTCTGCACAGCAACCCTGGTATTCCTTGGTGGTCTCCCATCTAAATACTAAGCAGGGCTGACCCTGCTTAGCTTCTGAGATCTGACGAGATCAGGCTAACCTGGGCCATCCAGGTCAGGGCAAACTCATTTCCTACCAGCTCTTAATTTCAGTAGTCGGAATGCTTGACCTCTCCTTTCCCTGCTAGAATGTATGTTTTAGATTTATATCCCACTTTCAATCAAATGACAACAGATTAAAACAGATTGTCTTCCTCGCATCTGGATCCTCTGGGCAATTTGCATTTGGAGCAGAGTTCTTCCTGGTAAGGAGGCGTAAAAGCAAGCTTCCAACAGCTGCTACTTTTCTGGCTAATGGCTGGAGCCAGGAGGTCTTCCCCTCAAGATGAAGATCTTCAAGGAAAGGGAGAGTGTGCAGCTTCCTAGGGGCCTTTGGACTGCTGATCGTGGCAAAGGCCCAGAATGTCTTTCCCCTTAGACCTTATTAAAGACTTTCTATTACAGTTTTGTATTTGATGGGGCTAGTATTCAGATTTGTGGCGCATTTTCAACAAGACAGAACATGCAGGTTAGAGAAAAAGACACTGCCACCATAATCTGTAGTGATTGCATCAGGAATGAAGGCTCATTTAATATAATTAATTAAAAAACAGCTGGTCCATGCAATAAGGATACTTGGGTCAGGTAACAGCTATCCCGCTTCCAGATACCACTGTGAATCTCTGGGATTTGCCTTTCCCATTTGCTTCGGCAACTCTTGTCTATCTTCTCTTGCCAACACAGTGACTTTTGGGATGACACTGATGTCATCAGATTCTCTTTTTGCACAGCTATGTAAAGTACTTATCTTTTGTGTCCTGTCCCTCATCTCCAGCTCCTTCCACCCATATCCTTAAGAAGATGGCATTGAGCCACTAATTTAAGTGTCTTTAGTTGTTGTTGTTGGGGGAGGGGGTTGGTACTTCTTATCAGTATTGCGTAGCGGTTACATTGTCAGACAGGGACCTGGGAGATCCAGGTTTAAACTCCCATTCAACAATGAAGCTCACTGGATGACCTTGCGCCAGTCAGTCTCTTCTATCCCAGCCTACTTTACAGGGTTATTGTGAGCTTAAGATGCAGGAGGGGAGAATAATTCATGTACACCACCCAAAGCTAAATATGTGGGATATGGGTGTCTTTGGTGGTCTTTGTACGTTACACTATATCTACACAGATCTTTAATCAGTGGGGGGGGGGGGGGAATGTAAAAACTCAAAATGCCTGAATAAAATAAGCCAGTTTTCACAGGGTGCCAAAAAGCATAACAAGCTTAGTGCTCGGTGGAAAGACAAGGAGGGGCATTCCATAACGTGCAACAACTGAAAGCTGAAAAATTAAATTTCAGGAGCCATGCATGCTTACACATAAGGCAACCATTAATCAAGTGTCATTTCAAGCAACCTCACCCCAACAATCTGCAAGTTTTACACAATGGAGTAAGCTAGACATAGAATAGTATCTGACCCACAAACAGTTTTTGGATTTTAATACCCAACCCAAGGATGCATCGTCCAGTTCTACAGTTTGGATACTGCATTCTGACAGTTTGTCTGAAGAGAGATCTGCTTTGCTTGCTTATCCCTCCTTCCATGCAGGACCACACTGCAAAGTGTGACACTCTTAAATATATTCTTTGGACGACTTCAAAAGTTAGTATCACCTAACATCCTTTGGAACTGATCTACCCACCGTAACAGGTGCTACAGTTCCCCAGCACATTTTCATGACACTCTCTACCAACACAATCTGGGGGAGTTTACTTGCATATGTATTTTTAAAAGGAAGCATGAACTAAATTTGCCACTCCTAGATTATCACTACTTTCACAGGGATTTAGGAAAGGGTTAAAACAAGGCGCCCCTTCCCAAACCTAGAAAATTTAACGGAATGAGATTAGAATAATATGATTACTACAATCTGCCTCACACATATACAGCTGGTATCTTGTCTAATCAATCCATTCCAAGACAAATGGAGAAGTATGACAGAGATAAGCCAATTTCCTAGAATAAGCAGCTTTTCAAGGTTCACCCCCAAAGCAAATCAACATGTTTTCCAGTTCCTTGCCCATATCACCAGTCTGAAACAGAAAATATACTTATTCCTGATGCTTTAGGTATATACACATTTAAGCAATGGAAAGGATTGCTTCTAAGAGACTGGTATCGCTTGTCAAACACTAGTGTACATCAATGAGAGGAGCTCCACTGAAGGAATGTGGCTTCCCCACCTTCTTCCTGCTGCAGTCCCGTGTGTGCTCTGAAAACAGGTGCTGAAGGCAGGGGGACCCCTAAAGACAGTATGAAACATGGCACACGAGTCTACAGAAGGAAGGGAAATCCCCTCCTTATTTAAAACATTTTAATCCCAATTTTCTATCCAATTAGGGCCCTCAAGCCAGCAAACAGTTAAACCAACTTTAAACAACACACATTTTAATTTCTGTTTTATATATAAACACTTGAATTGGGCCTGGAAACAAATTGGGAATCAGTGTAGATGGAACAAGACTGGACTGATATGCAAACGAAAGCGCTCTTCCGTGCACAAGATAACGTTTAGATCCATGCCCTTAAATCTGCAGCCAAGCAACAAGTTGAATACTTTCATATTTGCTGTTAAATGGCTGCATTAGAACAGGCCATATTAAGGATGAAGCTTCTACTGAGCAAATGAAGAAGAGGGAGCATGTGGAAACTGCAACAGGGAATGCTTTATACAATAAAACGTATGCATTCTGTACTGCTTGGCATCTTATTATTAATTGCATCTTTATCTCTTCCTTCCTCCAAGGAGCTTAGGGCAGCATACATGGCTATTCACTCTTCTATTTATCCTCACAACCACCTTGTGAGATAGGTTAGGCTGAGTGAGAATGACTGGTATGTTTACATGGAATGTTTATTTTCAGCAGATTTACCCCTCCACTTAATACTATTCAATTATAAAGTTGGAATTTATTTTCAATTTGAAACAAGAAAACCTGTATTTTGTATCTAATATAATTAGAAAACTAATAAATTTCATAATTGTTAAAAAATATATAAACTGTTTGGAGCACCAGTTGGAAAGTTTGTTTCCCTTCATGTGGTACATTAGATTTACAGCCCGTTCTACATTAGATTTACAGCCCAAAGACTAAAGTCCTTAGGAGGCCAGGAAGGGGCTGCGCCAGTGTTCGTGCCCCCTGCACCTGCGACCGTGCCACTTATGCCGACCAGGGTGGCCAAGACGAAGTGGGAGGACCCGGACACCATTCTCCCAGCACTGCTACGGCAGCGCCGCCTGGGATGCCGGCTGGGCATTCCGCTGCCGTCCCACCGGCGCAAAGCCCCACACCCGCAACCCGGGGGCATTCCCAGGGCGTTTCGAGGGACTGAGCTGCCAGTAAGCAGTTTCCTGACCCCTTTCGGCCTGGTATGCCGATGGAGAGAACAGTGTTGCTGCGCCAGCTTTTTGCTGGAGCAGCCTCGCTGTTTTCAATGGGACAAATGCCCCATTTAAAAAATAAAAACCCACGAAAGGCTTTTCAAAGCCTTTTGGCGGCTGGGGAATGGCTTTGGAGGCATCGCGGTGGCGCCTCGGCCACGCCGTCCCCAGCCGCCAAAGGCTCAGGAATGGGCTCCTAGTATGACAGCTACACTCTAAGAGACTACTGAACACTTGGAACTAAGATTTACTAAAACACATCAGTAATTCTTTTTAAACACCTTTTGGGATGAATCATCTGCTTCTATTCTTTGGAAGTAGTGGTTTTGGCTGTTCCTGGAGAAATAACGTTGTGACACTGCTGCAGAAATTAGCATCTTTATAACTGATGATTAAACTGTTGAGGAGAACCAATCTCTTTAGTCAGCCACTTGCAGCAGATGTCCTGGAGAGCAACATACTCCTTTCTCCTCTGTCATTTAGAGATTTATTGTTTCTGGTGTAGCAAATGCTAGTTTAGGTGGCCCCCTCTTACTAGAGAGCTTATTTAACTCCTTCTATTTGAGAATTTTAGGATGCAGTACTGCAGTCCAAGCTCTGCTCATGACCTGAGTTCGATCCCGATGGAAGTTGGTTTCAAGGCTGACTCAGCCTTCCATCCTTCCGGGGTCGGTAAAATGAGTACCCAGCTTGCTGGGGGTAAAGGGAAGATGACTGGGGAAGGCACTGGCAAACCACCCCGTAAACAAAGTCTGCCAAGTAAAAGTCGGGATGTGAAGTCATCCCATGGGTCAGGAATGACCTGGTGCTTGCACAGGGGACCTTTACCTTTATTTGAGAATTAGTGGGCATTTGTATTTTTGAAAAAGGAAAAAAGCAGGTGGTTTCGTTTATTTTAACAAGAAATAATTTATTGTCTTTGTTATAGCAGAAAAATAGCTCTAAAATACTGAACTATAAAAATAAGCTACAATTTTTGAGTGGTAGAGCATCTACCCATCAGTTACTGGGATATTACATACAAAGGTCCTGGACCCTCATATTTACAAGACCGCCTCTCCTTCTGTGCACTGCCATGGCAGCTTCGCTCATCTGAGCAAGTCTGTCTGCAGGTGACAACCTGCAAATGGGCAAAATCAACAACTGCCGTAACTCAGTGGTGGAGCATCTGCTTGGCATACAGGAGATCCCAGGTTCAATCCCCGGCATCTCCAGTTAAAGGGACCAGGCAAGTAGGTGATGTGAAAGACGTTTGCCTGAGACCTTAGAGAGCCACTGCCGGTCTGAGCAGACAATACTGACTTTGATGGACCAAGGGTTTGATTCAGTATAAGGCAGCTTCATGTGTATGTATGTGTACTCTGTTGCGGCCCCCACCTTATGCCTGAGGAGGTCAGGAAGGCTCCCACTCTCCTGGCTTTCCGCAAACTATGCAAAACTGAATTATTCAAGAGAGCTTTTCTATGCAGGAATACAGTTGCACTGTACTAAATGATTCACAAAGTTACTCAGATAAGTTATTAGGGACTGTGGTCTATGCTACTGTGTTTAGCTTACTGAAACTAGGATCCTACTATGTAATTTTTATATCTTTTATGTTAAATTTTTATATCTTTTATGTGTCATGTTAAAACTTATGCTTTGCTTCAGTTCTGTTTTTAGATTTCTGATTGGTTCTGCAACCCTATTGCTTTTGTATTGTTTATATTGAATACTCCATCCTGCTGATTGTGTTGACTCAGTGTGTAATCCGCTTTGAGCCCAAGTGAGAAAGGTGGACTATAAATGATGTAAATAAATTAAATTAAATATCTACCCACAAACAATCACAAGTTTCTCTATTGGAAGAAAACAGTGCCATGTGACGGTTCCTGCATATATATGTCAGTCATGACTATCCTACAGCCACAGAAATGGGATCACCTAGTTAGCTACCTGTCTTATGATCGGATAACCGGCACCACAGGTATTTGTGATAGATGTCTCTACAACCTCTTCCTGATAGCTTCCAATGGAAGATGTCCTACCAGCTGCTGAGGCAGGTTAGTGCTATATCTGCGATGAAATAAGCATTAGGAAATATGATTTTGTATTTTTACATTCACTGCTATTTAATTACTTGGAAGCATGCTCATTATAGCACTGATTCTTGGAATTTGTAGTTCAGTTTCATAATGCATGTGTTGAATGTGTTATATCATGGCCATGCTTGTGTGGCATTCCTCAGTATCATGTAACTCCTCCCTTGTGACTGTTACAGATCTATGTCAATAAAAGCAAAATAACGTGGTGAAAAACATGAACTATTTAAGTTGAGCCAAATTAACCTCCATTTTAGATTTTCTACCTCAATAGAGCAGAGGCATGATGAGAAGGGCTCTGTATTTGCTGAAACTTCTCAAAACAGAGTGAGCCATATGAACAAACAAAAGCAATCACTGAATGTGCTGGTGTTAACACTTAAAACCCTTCATGGCTTCGGTCTTGGGTTTGCTTTCTGTACTAGCCTGCCTACAAGTTAAAATAATTGCTTAAGACCTTTCTCCATGCACCCTCACTTGCAGCGGTGAGTCTGGTGCTTTCCAGAGTGGCCTTTTTCTGGGACGGTACGCAGATTTTGACAGACTCTCGTTAAGCATGTTAGCCTGACACCATGTCTCTTAACAGCCAGGTGAAATGTGTCCTATTCTCTAGTGCAATGGTTCTTACTTAACCTTTAATATGTTGCCATCCATTGTAATCAAATGCCACAGAATTCCTGAATTCCAGAAGGAATTCCTGAATTCCAGAAGGTCGGTTGGTGCATAGACCAGGGGTGTCAAACATGTGGCCCGCAGGCCGGATCCGGCCCCCAGAGGGCTTTTATCCAGCCAGTGGAGGCGAGGCACCAAGTCCCCCTTTCCACCGGCCTTTTCTGGGCTTCCCAGGGCCCATGTGTGGCCGGGGAAGGAGTGGGGAAGGAGGCTTTGCTGCGGCTGCGCCGCGGGGGGGGGGAGTTTTGCCACAGCTGCGCTGGGCCACGGGGCACCTGGTGGGGGAGGAGGGAAGTTTTGCTGTGGCGGTGCTGGGCCGCTGGGCAGCCGGGGGTTGGGTAGAAGCTTTTGCTGCGGCTGCGCTGGCCCGTGGGGCCTCTAACCTGGCTGTGTGTGTGTGTGTGTGTGTGAGGCTTTTTTCTTTTCTTCCTCTTTTTCTGTCCCTCTCTTCTTTTCTCTCCCTCTCTTTCTTCCTCTTTTTCTGTCCCTCTCTCCCTTTCTTTCTCTCTCTCCCTCTTTCTTTATCTCTCCCTCTTTTTCTTTCTTTCTCTGTCTCCCTCCTTTTCTCTCTTTCTCTCTTTCTTTCTCTCTCTGTCTCCCTCCCTCCCTTTCTTTCTTTAGTATTTATTTATTTGCACATGGCCCGGCCCGACCAAGTGACATTTATGTCATATCCGGCCCTCCTTACAAATGAGTTCGACACCCCTGGCATAGACCATATAGGTTAAATAAATAATAATAATAAATAAATTTTATTTGCGGCTAGTATGCCAGATAAAACAGGTAAAACAGAAACTGGCTAAACAGAGTAGATGTTTACAACTAAGGCCAAATAAGACAAATCTCAAGACTGAACTTTACAATCTATGATAATTAGAAAGAAACAAGAAGTACAAGTAAGTTACTGGAGGTTAAACCATTCCTTGAATCTTGCTAACTTCATTAGCATCAGTATTTTCATAGAATGAAACTTTTAATTCCCCCCACCACCAAATATAGAACCTTCTTTGCCTACTAGTGATATTTCAATTCTAGAGGGATATCCACATTAGTCAACTGCAGCCAGGTCAAATATCTTGTACAACCCTTAAAGAACAAAAAAATATATTATGGCATAAGCTTTTGCAAGCTGGAGCCCACTCCATTAAATGTATAGAGTGTTATATTATGTTAGCAGAGAAATTTATGCTCAGGAAGGTGATGGAGAGTGGAAGAAAAACTATCATGAAGAGGGCAGAAGGCCCATTTTTCTAGACAAGGTATGCTACATTATATTGCAGAGTACAGGTGAAAATGAGATTCAATCAAAAAATAAACAATCCAGTCACAATGGGTGTGGGCCACTTCCAACTGCTGATGGTTGGGCGAAGCTGGATGAATCTCAATAGTGTAGATAATAGTGCAGGGATAAACAATCACTTCTTGTAATGTGCTAACCATTGGAGTTCCCACTGAGTCAAAGTCTGATAGCAGAATTCATATGCAGATTTGCTGAGCAGTTGCTTGCTGGAGCTGTGGAACTTAAGTCTATCCAGTGTTAACTATTTCTTTTTAATGCTATCAGTTCCGCACTCCATATTTATCAAGCAGGGAAGAATGTATAACATGCCAGTTATAACATGCTACTGATCAAGCAGGAAAGAATGCATAACGCTAGTTCAGAAGAGTTTGATCTTTTCCTTTCATGGCTGTCAATTTGCCCCAGATAACTAACACAGGAATGTGTGGACATACTGAGCTATTAACTTTTCTGCTCTCTTTTATATGTCCAACACAAAACTAAGAACTGAAATACCAATATGGATTCCCCAATTAGAAAGTGACTTTAGTTCAGGCAAGAACGTTATTAAAGGACACACTGGTTACATACTGATAAACTACACCGCGTTGTGGAACAGAGACAGTTTACAATATAAAAGAACCACTGGTCTATAAAAATAGTGGCAAAGCAATATAAGTGTAAAGATGGAGACCTTAACTCAGGCCAATCTGGGAATTTCCAGGGCCAGAGTAACACATGAAAGCAAAACACACACCAAGGCACAGGAAAAGACTAGAAAAGTTACCACAAGTGCTATTACTCTCACTGTCCCTCTGTACACATTAGTAATAAAGTATATTAGCAAGCAAAGTCTGTAAGTTTATCCATAGAGATGTTAAGATGGCACTTTAGAGGAGATCAGCAGGATGGCAGACTGTTCAGCTACAAACTGTCAGTCACAAATGCTTGTTCACACTATTGTGTTAGAGAGGCAATTAGTTTAAACTGTCAGGCACCACCAAATTTCTACAAGAAGGATCATACGGAAAACCCAACATGTTTTTCCTATGCTACTCCTTTCCCAGTACAAATTAAACTACTGTGTGTGTTGGGTGGCAGCATATCAAGGAAAAACACCAACTCAGCATATGAAATTCTGGTGTGGTAATAAAAACTTCTGTGGCAGAAGAAATGGGAAAAAGTGCATTTTGTTTAAAGGGAAGAACAAAAGGCCAGTAAAGCCAGTAATTTTATTGCAGTTAGAATTTATTAATTTTACTGCAGAGTAAGGTAAGTGTTTGCCCCAAGAAGCTGACTATTTACATTTACAGCAGTGGAGGCAGTGGAAGAAAGGGAGGATCGTTTAAAAAAAGGGGAGGGATGAACACAAGCAAAGGTATTTCCATAATTTAACATTAGGCATGAGCTGACAATTGTCAGAGAACCAACCCAGTGGCTCTTACATTGAAAACCACAGGTATGTTGAAAGGGAGGTGTAAGATGGTTGATAGTGTAGTAAGTCAATTCATTGACTACAAACCACAGTAGCACTGCTCGAGCAGCTAGGGGTGGGCAAAGACTCAAGATGACTCTAAGCTGTCTAGGCAGAAACATATTTAGTCTGATGTTCTGCCCACATGTATTAGCAGGATGTTGCTATACAAGAGAACCAAAAATTCTGTAGGGGCTTCGAATCATAAAGTTTCATTTCTATCTGATTTTGGAGTATCCCACACATCCAGAAAGATATAACTCTCAAACACCATTATATCTCCACAGCAAATTTAGCAATTGGGATTAGACTATGTGCATTCTTTCTCAGCTCCTGGCTTCTTCCGCATGTTTATGTCACCACAGTCAATCTAAGTTAAAGAAATCTGGGCATATTCTGAAACTACCCGAAGCCCAAAATCCTAGTTAATAGTACCTCTACATCGTATCTTTGAAAAAGTAAGACAGAGTGCATGGATAACCTAATGCAGAGGTTTGGTTCACTTCCCTGGAACCTATACCAACTTCTGAACATACAGCTGGTCTCCAGATTGTGCTTTAAAATATCACTCCTACAAGTAAATGAGCGTGAAGAAAAGCTGATGATCTAAACCAGTGGCTCCAAACCTGTGGGCCACGGAGTTATCACAAGGGGTCCATGGCTGCCAGTTGGGGCTAGGACAGTGGTCGGCAAACCGCGGCTAGCGCGCCGCATGCGGCTCTTTGGCCCCTTGAGTGCGGCTCTGCCACAAATGACCACGCGCAGGGGTGTCGGTCGGGAGACGTGGCGCAGGCAGGCCGTGGGGTACACGGCGCGGGGAAGGCACGCGCGACTCATGCACGAGTTGAGTGTACAGTAGAGCTTCTCTTGTTGCCATGGCTTCCTCCACTGCAGCCTATGGAGGCGCCGTGTGAGGGTCACGGGCTTCCTGCTGTTGCTGTCATGGCAGCGGCTGACTGCTGAACCGCGTAGTGGAGCTGCATTTGCCATGCTATGGAGAAAGTGGTCCCAGCTCCCTCTTTTGAGACTCCTCGGGAGTCTCCAGCCGAAGACTGTGACGCGTGTGGAGACAACAACTCGACAGGGAGTGGCGGCGGCGGCTCCTGCTCTGCATCTCTTTCTTGGAGCTCTGAGTAAGCAGGGGAGAGAAAGGAATTGGTCTCCTCGTCTGCCAGGCACGCAATGAGGCGCTGTTACATTCCTGCCCACAGGTCTGGGCTTTGCCTTGCATGGGTGGTCCGCAGGGTGCCTTGCCGGCGATAAAAGGGGCGTCTTAAAGCCCCTTTATTCAGTGTACCTATAGTTTAATTAAGAGTTAAAACTTTAATTAAAGTTTATTAAGTTAATAAACAGTGTACCAACCTATATAGTTTAAGTTTAAGAAATTTGGCTCTCAAAAGAAATCTCAATCGTGGTACTGTTGATATTTGGCTCTGTTGATTAATGAGTTTGCCAACCACTGGGCTAGGAGAACCACATCTTCTCTAGCCTTAAGCTAAGTGAGAGGAAAAATAGGTTCCTCCTCTCACTCTCCCCCCACCTACCCCATGTGGTGGCAGTTTGGGCTCCCCCCCCCCCATAAGAGTGGATGAGGTCAAATGTTGGCTGGAAAGGCTCTCCAGTTGGACCACTGCAGCACTACGATACAATCTGTTCAGTCCCACTGCTCCAGACTCTGACCCTCCAACAGCCACCAACCATCCCTCTCCAGACAAGCATGCACAAAAAGAGCATGTGTGTCATATGCACCTTTTACCGCATGGCACGCAGCCTATGCAACAATAGCAGCTGTCTCTGTCCCTCTGATTCCTGCGTATGCACATGCACCCAATTGCAGGCATTCTTTTCCTCATCACAGTGGGCTTCCTCCCTTGGACGTGCACAGCAGCAGCTGGCAGCTTGTCTTGGTTGCAATTTCCTCCCTTGTGTGTGTGCACGTTCCCCTTGAAACGAAATAAGCCAGTGCTTTGCCACAGAACTTATAGCGAGCAGAGCTACTGTCCATTAAAAACCAGGCTCTCCCCCCCCCCCACAGACTAGCACAAGGAGGCCTTTTGGATCAGAAGAACTGCATGCAACCAGACACCCCAGCACTCATTTTAAAACATTAACCCTCAATAGATGACCTTGAGGTAGCTCACCCCAGGGTCCTCCCAGGCGCCGCTATTAGTTCACTGCCTTCCTTTTTTCCTCTTTAAAGGCCTCCGTTTATTTCTCTTCCCCCCCAACCTCAGGATAGATCTGACTAAGAAACAAACCAGCCAACCTAGGCCTGATTATACAACATGCCATCTTAAAGACAGTGCCTTTTCCTTGCAGTGCCTAGAAGTCGCTATTGTGTGGGGAAAGCTGTACACACTGTAAGGAAATGTTTGTTGTTGGGGGTTTAAATTAATGTTTCTGTGGGGAAAGCAAGGCTAGGTTCAAAATAGCCGCAAAAAATGGAGTCCGCACACCACCGACACCCCTTCAGCTAAGAAGCAGTTCTCAAAACTGTGCTGATGGAAGCTGTGCTGGTCAAAATATTGTCGAAGGCTTTCACGGTCAGAGTTCATTGGTTCTTGTAGGTTATCCGGGCTGTGTGACCGTAGTCTTGGTATTTTTTTTCCTGACGTTTCGCCAGCAGCTGTGGCAGGCATCTTTAGAGGAGTAACACTGAAGGACAAACTGTGCTGGTCATTTTGGTGCATATTTGACATTTCTAGCACACAATCTGGAGGGATGCTTTCTACCATAAAAGGGAAACCCTTATGCATATGGAGTGAAGTTTGATGAATACTGGCAGAGAAGAGATGGAGCTCCCACTCTTTTTTCCTATCACCTGAAAAATCTAGGTACATCGTCTCCCCCACAGCACATCTTTCCCAATTAGAACTTATCATAGGAAAGCTTTCACCTTTGCTAGGTGCCAGGTCTTACCTTCGGTGGTATTGGAGGGAAGATATAAGAAGGTCCCTATAGCAGAAAGGCTTTGCCCTTGTGGGTCAGGGAATCTAGAAACTTCAGAACATGTCTTGATCCGCTGTTCATTCTACCAGGAAGTCTGCACAAAGGTTCTTTCCCCTTTGCTTAACATTTTCCCTGACCAACCAGATGAGTTTCTGGCTAAGAAGCGCCTAACTGATGAAAAACCACAGTTTACACTCTTGACTGCTAAATTCTGCGCTGCAGCTATTAAAATACGTCATACCCTAACAGGATAAGAGTAACAGAAATATTTTATTACGCAGTATTAAGGGGGTCACACCAAGTTATACGATGTTTGTATGAATTTTGTTTGTGCATGTGGTATGTGATTTTTAGGCTTAGATTATTTGTAGTAGAAGTAGTAGCTGTTGTTGTGGTTTTCTTATTATCTGTTGTGGCTGGGTTTTTTTTTTTTTTTTTTTGGTGTTTTTTTGCTGGCCAGTGACCATATTAATAAATTATGTTATGAGCTCCCACTCTCATGCTAGACACAGACACTTGCCCGACTTGTTTGATATTGACAAGTCCAGTGACACCTTAAAGACTAACAATGTTTACTTCAACATGCCGTTTCTTGAGTCCCAGCTATGTGAAGAAGATGTCATTATGGGAACTCTTTAAGGGAGAATTACAGAAGGGGGAGAGATATTTATGACATGATTCACACCATATATTTGCCTCAACTCCTCCTTTCCCCCTCCTTCTGTAATTTTCCCTAATTTTCACACAATGATTTCCTTTCCACAAACCTGAAGAAGTGAGCACTAACCTAAAGGTAAAGTAAGGTAAAGGTCCCCTGTGCAAGCACTGGGTCATTCCTGACCCATGGGGTGACGTCACATCCCGACATTCCCAAGGCAGACTTTGTTTGCGGGGTGGTTTGCCAGTGCCTTCCCCAGAGCACTAACCTAGGAAAACCCCTATTGAAAATAAACATTGTTAGTCTTTAAGGAGTCACAGAACTTTCCCCTTTATTATGCTACAACAGACCAACAGGACTACCCCCCTCTGGCATTGTTCGATTCTGCATTTCACCAGGTTTCTCCCATATAGTAGAGATCAGAATGTGAGGAACTTTGCATACATGGGAAGCTGTTCGCTGCCTACATTCCTTTACAAACTTTGATTCGCCCCACAACCATAGCAATGGGAGCGATTGCAGTGCTCAGATATTGTTGGTGAGAGGTACCTGTTCAGCATGTCTGTATTTGGAACAAGAACAGGTGCCTCCAGGACAGGGAGCGGCACGGTGGGGTGATGGAGCCAGGGAAGCCCTTTAAGTGCAAACTTCAGGAGCCCTACCCTGCCGGTTTTCTGTTGTCGTTACCTGTGGGCAACTGAAGCTGTGGGAGGAGGGGAATATCATCCCTCCCATGTCAAGCATGTCTTATTTTTAAAATTAATTCATCATTCTTATATTCTGCTCTCCCCAGCGGAGCTGGGCTCAGAGTGGCTTACAAAAAAACATATTAAATTATTAAAATGTATTAAAACATTAAGGTAAAGGTCCCCTGTGCAAGCACTGGGTCATTCCTGACCCATGAGGTGACGTCACATCCCGACGTTTACTAGGCACACTTTGTTTACGGGGGTGGTTTGCTATTGCCTTCCCCAGTCATCTACACTTTACCCCCAGCAAGCTGGGTACTCATTTTACCGACCTGGGAAGGATGGACGGCTGAGTCAACCTTCAGCCGGCTACCTGAAACCAACTTCCATTGGGATCGAACTCAGGTAGTGAGCAGAGCTTGGACTGCAGTACTGCAGCTTACCACTCTGCGCCACAGGGCTCTTAAAATATTACGTAACAATAAAATCCAGCCCCCAAATCAACAGGCCACTAAGATCAGAATAAAAATACATAAGTGCATTGGATGGCGCTCTTCAGTGGTATACGCCTTGCAGGGCCTACAGGCAGTAAATCCCCCCACCTAGTAATTAAACTGAATAGAGATGTTAAAAAGTGGGGGGGGGATAGAGGGGCCAGCACTGACAGAAAACTGTAGCTGTCCTCACCCACCTGGCGGAATAGCACCATCTTGCAGGACCTGCAGAAATCCTTAAGGTCCCATAGGGCCCTGATCACATTTGGGAGGCTATTCTGCCAGGCGGGGGCCAGGGCAGAAAACCCCCTGCTCAGGTCTGCCCTCGGTGCATGTGCCTGCCTTTCTCCTACACCAGCACGAGTGCAGGAGGGAAAGAGAAGGACTTGGTAAGCAGAGCAAATGGGAGATTGTGAATGTTGATAATGACAGCATACCCCTAGATCTGACATTAAAAGAACAAGACAGGTTAAAAGAACTTTCATGTGACTTTTTTTTTAAAGTAATATTCACACAAAAGCACCTGGCTGACTGACTTCTGGCTACATGTTCCTTCTGGGTATCAGAATTGTCTGATAAAGCTTTGAAGTACCTGATGCTTTTTCCTACAACACATGCTTGTGAAAGGGGACTTTCTGCACTCGTTGTATTGAAATCTAAATACCAAAACAAGCTGGATATGGAACCAGATCTAAAGGTGCAACTTTCATTGCTTCAACCAGACTTCCAACCTCTAAAAGCTGCAAAACAGCACCAGCTGTCTCATTAAATGATGCAGTATAATAACCAAACATACCTTCTGCAGCCCAAATAAGCAATATTCCTTGCAATATATGTACTACAATTTTTCAGTTGTATGTAGAGGATGTTGTGATTAATAAGATACAAATTAATTTTAAAGTGTTCCTGAATTCAAACTAGTTTTTTTGTCACAATGTATTTTCTCAATCAACAAATACCAATAGTACAGCTGATATCATGTGTGGGTTTCATATTAAAAAGGGGTCCTCATACTGAAAAGGTTGGGAACCACTGACCTAAACAAAGCACAATTTAGCAGAATATTTATCAACAAACAGCTTAAGGAAGAAGCCTCAAGTGAAAACTGATCTCACCAGGCTAACACAAACACTAAAAGGAAAAACATTACTTTGATATTTTAGCACTATGGTGTAACTAATATTCTATATAACTACAGCTCAGTTAGTATACATGCTCAGCAAGTAGCCAAAATGTCTAGATATTTCTTTCATATTCTTAACAGCTCTGAAATTGTACGTGCATATTAATATTAGTCTTTCAAGCAAGGGAAAACATAAGACAATTTGTTTAAAATATACATCAAGGCCACTACAGTGGTCTAGCTTAATATTTAATTCATTAACAGGCATCTTAAATTTAAATGAAGCTATCAGGGTAATTTCAAGATGCTAAAATCTGTCAAGTAGAAGAGTAGAGCACATGCTGGTTTTCTATGGTTCTGCACTAAGCCGGAGGCACAGAGAAACAACTGGAACATTAGAACAAAGAGTGGCATCACAGTAAACCACAGAGTTGCTGTATTTGTTTTAAAGAATTCAGAGTATATGTTATGAGGCAAGGTAGTTCCTGTGCGCACACACACAGAAAGCTGCCTTATACTGAGTCAGACCATTGGTCTATCAAGGTCAATGCTATCTACTCTGACTCTCAGCAGTTTTCCAGGGTCTCAGGCAGAGGTCTTTCACATCACCTACTACCTAAGTCTTTTAACGAGAGGTGCCAGGAATTTAACCTGGAACCTTCACCATGCAAAGCAGATGCTCTACCACTAAGCCATGGCCCAATCCAGTTAACTAACCAAATACTGCCAAATATGCCCTGAATGCCACTGTGTGAATGGGTTCCTCGATTTTTCCAACTGCAGGTATCTGCAAACAGTAAAAATGTTTCGTCCTTCTAAGTCTATTGAAGTCAACTGGCACTCTCAGCCCCACCTACCTCACAAGATGTCTGCTGTGAGGAAGGGAAGGTAAGCCGCTTTGAGACTCCTTTAAAAAGGTAGAGAAAAAGCCGGGTATTAAAACCAACTCTTCTTCTTCAATTCAAGGTATTGGTATTGAGCTTTAAAGCCCTATACAGGTTGGAGCCAGCACACCTTAAGGACTGCCTACTCCCATATGAACCTACCTACCTGTCCACTCCCGTCACCTTCAGAGGCCTGGCTTCAGATACTGTCGCCATCTGAGGCTAGAGGGGCGGCAACCCAAGAAACAGCCTTCTTGGTTGTGGCACCAAAATGTTGGGACTTCCTCCCCAGGAAGATCTGTCTGTCTCCCTCAGTCACTGTCTTCCGCGAGCAGGTGAAGACTTTGTTTTGCTTGGAGTACCCACCAGTAAACTCTTATTGGTCCTCCTCCTTAGCCTTGTTGGTTGTATGTCTATATGTTGTCATTGTATTGTTTAACAGCTTACATATACATTTCAAATAGAATTTTGATGTTTGCCTTGGGAATCCTATTTGGAAAGGCAGTATAGAAATGTTTTATATAAATAACACCAGCTATTATTTTGCTTCAGCTGAACTGTTCTAATGAATCATTCACATTATAGAAAAGTTACCCACTATTTTAAGAGCTGTAAAATATTTAATTGTAATTAACAACTGTAAAACAATAAAATGAACTGATGTTTTGTATTTATTGTTATGTATCAAATCTGTTAACTATTTTTGTTATTGCTTTAAATGAAGCTAATGCTTGACCCATTCTTTGACTGATCAGATGCTGAACCCTAAAAAAGAGCTGGATGAGCGCATAAAACCTTCTGCTACCAACACAATGAGAATCTGTCCTAGATCAAACAAACACAGGGGCAATTTCATGCTGTACGTATGCAGAAGGAGACTTGATAGTAGTGATGGTTTTTTCTCTGCAGAAGCCCCAAGAACACTTTGTCCAATGTTTTCAACAAATCTGCTACCACAGTACATGGCTGCAAAAGTTTATAACACGCACACAAAATAAAGCCCATAGACTCACAAAGGAGTTGCAAACAGAACGTCACCATTACCCGTTTCAATACTTCATTGTGTTTTAAAAGAGCTTAGTGTACAAGGCTTTTACACTATGCAAAACAGTATTCTACAGGCCGACAACACACATGGGTTAAATAGGAGCTTTGGCAAAACGTTCCCTGTGCACAAAGTTCTTCCTTCACGTTAACAGCGAATGGAATAAAAGACAAACAAACAGCCTACCGGGAAGTACATTCATATGCAACATACCGACACACTGAGTTTATATTACAAGCAGCCAACTATTGAATAAGCCAATAAGAATTATCACAAAACACACCCACAGATATCGTTTCCGTGACACACAGATAGAAAAGCCAATAAAACAAAGATGCTCAATATAATGGGAGGATGTTTTAAAACAACAGAAGTAATAAAAACAGTCCTCCCTTATCACCCAACACCTGTGAGAGGAACAAAAATTAAAATTACAGGGAAGAAATATGTTGACTACTTAAAGACATCTGTGAATCAACAGTACCATAAGACTTCCAGATAATACACTACCTTGTGCTGTAATTTCAAGATGCAAAATGATCGATCTTAACTGAACAATGCAGCAACACAGGCAATGAATGGCTTGCTTCAATATTGTTCATTTTGTGTTTGTTTTTTTATGATTTTATGGTCTTGGTTTTACTTTGTGAGTTGCCTCAAGCAGGTTTCAGGAGAGACTGCGTGTAAGTTTTACAAAACAAAAAACAAATAATAACCCAAACAAACAAGAGCCTGATTAGCCATAGAGATGAAGCAGCAAATTCTTAGAGCATAACTGAGCCAATTCAACATTTATGCAGCAGCAGGCTATATTGCTCTCCTACTGGATAACTTGCTTACGAAAGAAGAGCCCACTAATTCCTCCACTTAAGAAACCAGGTAGGGTCATAACAAAAGCACAAAGTATCCTAGGCCAATTTTTTTTCCAAACTGGGATTTATGGACCCCTGGGGGCAAGTCCTATGTAAGGACAGAGGGCAAAGCCCTGTGCACTCCCATCTGGATAACATGAAAATAGAGCCCTGTCAGTTTTCTATGAATGTGGACAGGGACTCCCCCTCCTCAGGGAACTGGAATGAACCAGCTTCCCCTCTTTTGAAGGCCAGGATCATACAGAACTGTCCCCACCTGGGGTCATTCAGCTTCCATAGCACCTCAGAACACGAGGCAGAAATGGCATTAATGGTTTACTACAAACCGATAGTTCAGACCTAGGAATGGTTGAGCAGCTCCTAGTAGGTATAGCAGTAATGCAATCCACTGCAGCTGGTATAAAACTCAAGAGATTTCTCATTCTATTTTCGCATGTAAAGGATTTCAGCAGAAAGATATATGCCATTCAACCGCCATCAACAGCACAATTTTTAAAACTAAAGTTGCCAAAGTTTAAGAGCCACTGCTGTAAGCCAATGGTGGAGAACATACATTGTCTGTGTATAACCTTGAAAATACTTATTTGAAATTCTAAGCTTGCTTGCGGAATGGGCACATATGTAAATTCGGCTTTATTCCATAAACATGGCATTTAAACATGCATACCTGCAAGCTTGGAGCCATTATTTTCTATTACAAACATCCATTAATAAAAGTTTTTATTTCTCAAATGTAAGCAGTAATTGAGTTCTGGTAGTCAGCATTCAAAGGGGTTGCCATAGAAGTCTTCAAGGTGCCCCTGAATTTTTGTTTTATTTTAATATAACAGGCTAACAGCATTACAACAGACTAACAACATAAATAAGAACTTTCATGAATTGCACCTCACTTCCTCAGATATACAGAGGGAAAGCAAGCTGATAGTTTTATTTAAAGGGAAGGCTACAAGGGGAGGAGAGACGATGAGACAGAGAGGTGGGTCATCTCCCGCCCCCCTGTAATCTTCCCTTTAAATAGAATTTCCAGTTTGATTTCCCTTCCTGAGGAAGTGAGCTGTGATTCATAAAAACTGATATTGAAATAAATGTTGTCAATCTTTAAGGTGCCACTGGACTTTTGTTTTAGACAGAATTCAAATCAATAACCACAAGCTACATAGCCAATATTGTAAGCAGTTGGACTCCTCCTCCTGCTAAGGGGTGCCACGGAGGCACAAGGGCCAAAGACTAGCATAAGAGCAAGACACTGCTCTCCGCAAAACAGATGCTTCTCAGAGAGTTTTGAGATCCATCTTGTGAGTCAAGCCTGGGCAGGAAGGCAGTTGGCTGCTGAACCTTTCCCCAGGCCCTAGGGTGTGCCTGGCTGGACAATGGGGCCAGCTAATTTCACTGTGTTACCCTAAGGTGATTTAATCAGCGCTCCAAGCAGACCATTATTAATCCTATCTGCACCCATCCCAGCAATCAATCACTATTCAAGAGAATAGCCCAGGCATTCTCTTGGGTCCTAATGACTCATCAAACCTCTTCCATCTTGCTCTTCGAATCACAGAAAAGCAATCAATTCTTTGTCTCTGGCTTTCATTTCAGCTTACCTTTTACTGCCTCAGGACTCATTTTTGGGTATAAATATTGGTCCTTCGACCATTCATAGTGTGTGCTCTGGATCCGTGCATGCACTCTAATTTTCATGTGGACTCTTTCCTTTGCACCTGGAAATGCTGGTTGCTTTCCTCTTCAGCACTGCTTTCCCTAGACATCCCTTCAAGACTGGTAAATATCACCCATCCTTGAAACCCTATCCAAATTGCTCTCTTTTCTCTTACTCAGCTCTTGTTTGCTTTGCATGTGTACGTTCATTGGTTGAAATATATTTCTTGTTTTACTATTTTTGTTCTTTAATAAAACCCATTCAATTCTTTATTCTTTAATAAACCTTATTCAAATTAAAGGGTTCATTTGAGAGTTTTCACGCAGGATTATCCTGGTATACATAGGTTATCGATCCCAGTTACCCCCTCTCACTCCATCTCCCCAGCTAATTCCCCCAACTAAAGGGGAGATTGCTTACTTAGGGTATAACATGAGAATAGCGTTTCCACTCTAGCTTGGGGATTGGCGTCTATTATATCACTGCAAAATTAAACCTTTTGTTACTAAATTTGCCCCATGGTCCTGCCTTAACTTCAAAAGCTCACTGATAGCTCTCAAATGGACAATTCAAGTTTTCTTCACTGGATATTCACTAAACATGTATACTCTTGCAAATATTTAATTTAAAAACATGCACCAGGTTCACGTCACTGGAGCTTTCTAATGCAGGGATCTGCATTCACCCAAATAAAACCCCTGAACACATCTATATTTTACACTATGATAAGATGCCAGTTGGTCCCAGATGGTTTAATCACAACATTGCTAATACACAACAATAAAACTCATTAGAAATATAGCTATACAATTAAACAGAGTGTCAAACAGCTGTCTGAGAGCCAGTTCCTCTACAAAAGCTTCAGTTCAATGTCCCTACTTAGTCACTAATAGCCTCATTTGAAAAATAAGCTTTTTGTAAGAGCCATTTAAGCTAAGAAAGATAGTACTTGGGTTCTAATACTAGACTCCATATTTAACACATAATTTAACCACTGTTACCCCAAGCATGGCACACCATCTCCACTAGAAGAAATTTTAAAGAGATTCGTACTATATTAAGAGATTGGTAGACAAGCCCTAGTAGGGTGAAGTGTATAAGAGAACACTTCCAGGGAACAAAGGTTGGTCGATCTTGCAAGCAGGACACCTGATTTCATAATGAGACTGCAGCTGAATAATTTAATTATTCTATAGTTGCATTCCCAAAAAACCCTGCAAGAGCAGCCTCCAGACATCAGGCAGAGAAGGGGGTGATTTACCGGTAAATGTTTTTTATTCCTCAGACTGTCATAATATACTGCCTTTGATTAAAAATGATATTTTAAAAATCATGAGCCAATTTCTTAAGAGCCCACTGGCTACACAACTGCTTGGAGACTGCATGCTACATTTTAATTAAGACTAACATGAAACCAGCACAGAATGTTTTAAATATAAAGACCAACTTTTGGGGATTTAGGAATTATGAGCCATGCAGCAACAGAGGTTAGAAACAAACTGAAAGGAGCAAATTGGAGATAGAAATCCGCTTGTGGTCCTATTTGCAGAAGGCGGCATTCGAAGCAGGCGGCTAGCAAAAAAATTATTATGTGGGTATGCTTGCCCTGAACTGCTGCCAGGCTTGAGAGGGAAAGCATCCCTCATTCCCACCCTTGCTAACAAGTGACAACATAATGAAATGTAAAAAAAAAGAAAGGATGCCACTTACAGTGTGGAATTCTTGGCTTTATGTAATATTTGGCAAGTACAGTAAGCAGCCAAACTGACAAATATGCAACCCTACAATTAGAAGAAATGTCTAACAGGTAAAGTTAGTTTGAAAACTTAACAGAAGAACCAAGTAAACATCCATCTGAAGTGCCACTGTTGGTAAAGTACTGTTGCTATTAAAGAAGAACAGATTTGTTCAGATCGGGGAGGGGCTGTGGCTCAGTGGTAGAGCATCTGCTTGGCATGCAGAAGGTCCCTGGTTCAATCCCCTGCACCTCCAGTTAAAGGGACTAGGGAAGTAGGTGATGTGAAAGACCTCTGCCTGAGACCCTGGAGAGCCGCTGTCGGTCTGAGTAGACAATACTGACTTTGATGGACCAAGGGTCTGAGTCAGTATAAGGCAGCTTCATGTGTTCATCTGTGTTCACTATAAATAGTAGAACCTGCTGGCTCAGATGCAATTTAACAGATGTAACTTTTTTCCAAGAGGAATGCTTCTGTGCCAACCAGCTTCCCCATCCCCACTAATAACGAGCCTCATTTAAACTAGGAAAAGTTGTACCCGGACTCCCATCATGGGAACTAGATTCCTCAGACATTTTAACTCAAATTGTAGCATACTGTAGAAAATTTTGACAGTCAAGAATGAAGGAAATTCAGCAGTACAGTAAAAAAAAATGTTATTCAGCTCAGGAAATGAGGATTGTCACTTATCCAGCACAGGGAATGAGGGTTGTCACTTAACCAGAAGCACTGGATACTCAAGCTAATGGCTCTGCCCCAGTCCCTAACCAGAGCAATCTGTGGTGACCAAATGCTAACACCATGGTGACAGCTTCCACACCCAGTAGGCCACCCCTGAGCCATCCTAGGCAGCAGACAGACAAGTGGACTACCTGCCTGGGAGCCCTCTGGCAAGAGGTGGCTCCCAACAGCTTGAGGCAGGCCCAGTGTGAAGGAGACACCCAAGGGTGACATCAGCTAGTAGTGCCAGTTGTCAGAAGCCAAGCAATTGCCAGAAGCATCAAGCTGGCCAGTTGGAGAGGTGGGAGCGGAGCACACATGCGCCTGAAGATGAAGGAGTATGGGGGCTAAGGGGAAGGAACTTGCCCTCTGGGCAGTACCCAATAACTAAGTAATCAAGTGTCAGGTAACAAAGCTGTGACTTTAGTAATAGCATTTAAGAACTGAACCCTCATTTCATTTTATAATAAAAGCTTCAAGGATATGCAGAGTCACTGCTAGTCAAGCATTAGGTCCATCTTCTTAGAAGGCCACTGCTCATAAAACCACTGTAGACTCTGAGACAACACAAAAAGCATGCATAGCATAAAAGAAAAGACTGCAGTGTGAGTCAACAATCAGTACACTCATAGGAGGGGGGCTGCTACTAGCCTATAATGTTAAATATCTAAAGAGGGTGAAAATCTGGTTGCCAAATCACACTGTCTTCTTAGAGAATAATATCAGTAATTAGCATGTACCAAAAGTTTAACTGATGCTGGCAAAAAGACTTCAAATATGCAAATATTTTACCAACATCAATCAAGGCAACAAATAATTAGCTTACACTTGGATAAGCCATCTCTGAATGAAGGTTTCCCAGGTCATCCTTGCATCTTCATGGCTGATTACTTGCAAAAGTAGGGAGATTCAGGGAGAATTGTTTACTTCAGCACCCAGCAAGATCCGAAAAGTATCTGGAACTCATCCATCCATCCTCCCCTATCCCCCTTGCAATGTGTAGAACATCCAAACTGAGCGTTCACGTTCATTTGAACATAGAATTCCCCTGCCAAGATAGTTGCATCCATGGAACAAGAGAGATATTCCAACATTCTACAATTCAAGTTATGATGACCTACTTATGGTGAATACTGCAGTATACAAAACACAGCTGGAAATCCTTCAAAGAGAAAGAAGCAGAATGGTTTGCCTAGAAGTACCAATTCAGATGCATCACAGATCCGGAAGCATTGTTCATTTTGAATCAGATTGTGTGAGCAACTGTCCATGTGGCAAGACCCACAATTTGGCTTAAGAATTTACATCAAGCCACACAAAATATTAGATAAAAATATTTTGTAAGTTTTATTTCTGGATGTGTTTTTTATGTATTTATGACCACTGGTCATTTATAATTTTATGGCCACTGAGGAAGGCCTACTCAGGCCAAAACTGGTCAAGCACTGGTCATTTACATTGTATACCAACTGTGCATAAGAATTTTATAACTGATTTTTATACGTAGCCTGTATTCCCGGCCCTGTGTTAACAATTTTACTGTGTACACCTTGCAATAAATGTAATTATTTTCTTATATTGTCTAGTTTGCAGCTCAACCTTTGAAGCTCTGTATACATATTTGGTTGAGTTCCCCCCCTTTTTTTTGGTTCTACAGCATCATCTAAACCATTTTGCACTAGACACACAGTGAAGCGTGATGTGATAAGTTAAAGGGCTCATTGCAGGCTTGGTCAATAAGATTTCTTTTTAAAGTAGAAAATAGCAGTAGGGTTGGCTGTTTAGGCTCACACTCAGCTGATTGTTTTATACTAGTGAAACATTTCGAAAGTATACTGTCACACATGCCATATTACTACCAAATATCTTAACAAATATTAGTCAACTGACTAGCCAGCTGTAAAACCTACAACCACAACAGTATTACCTGTAATAAGACAACTCCTAGACTGGTCAGACCTTACAGTATACTGTGTTAAAAACACACCACTGTCTGTGCTTGCTACCTAAATAAATGAATACCTTTTAGGTTAATTTTGCCTTTAATCTAATTATGTAATTTCCCCACCTATTTGCCATTTCATTTTTTTCTTGTTCAGGGAATATATAAGTTTTACAACATGCTCAAATACTGTACGGCATCTGTATTTTCTGGTGAAAGAGGTTTCTTTCAAATATGTAAAGAAATTTAGGTCAGTCTGTAACTTCATTATACTGGGGGCTTTGTTTGTAACACAAACTGTACAAGCTGTTCAGGATGTAAAATTATGAATACTATGGTTTTGCTACTGAAATGCCTAGTATAATGCTTAAATTCCTGCCCACAAGAGGCAGATACATCCTCTGTACCCAAGAGACAAGAATAACTACTGTCCAGTCTCAAATGCACCATTCTTGAGCAAGGTGACTGAACAAGTGTGGTGGACAAGCAACCAAAGGGATTCCTGAATGAAACATATTGTTTGGATCCATTCCAATCTGGTTTCAGGCACAGCTGGGGGACTGAAACGGCCTTGGTCACCCTGGGGTACAACATCCATTGCGAGATGGTACAGGAGGAGTGCAATCCTGTTAATTCTCCAGCACTTCTCAGTGGCTTTCAATATCCTTGATCACTGCAACCTTCCAGACTGCTTTTTGAGATTGGGATTGGGCAGCCCTGTTCTGCAGTGGTTCTGGTCCTACTTCAAAGGTAGGTTTCAGGGTGCAGTGCTGGCAGACCACTGTTCTGAAACTTGTATCTGGTCTACGGATGTTTACAAGGTTCCAACTCATCCCCCATGCTTTTCAACATCTGTGTAAAGCCACTGGAAGAGGGCATTCTGAGATTTAGGCAGAGTTGTCGCTAATATGAAGATGACACTCAGCTCTATCTCGTGCTTCCAGCAGATCTCAAGGAGGCTGTAGAAACTGTACACAGAGGCAGTTTTTGAATGTATGACGGCTACAAATTGAAACTCAATCCTGACAAAATGGAGGTACTACTGGTAGGGAGAAGGTCTGACCCACATAATGGGTTATCTCCTGTTCTGGATGAGGTCCACAGTTTGGGGGTGGAGCTGGAACCCAGACTTTTGTTGGATAAAAGGTAGTAGTGGGTGACCAGGGGAGTCTTTCACCAGCTTTGGCTGATGAGCAAGATGTGGCCATTCCTTGGGGGGGATCTTGCCACTGTGGTGCATGCTCCGGTAACATTTAGATTAGATTATCGCAATGTGCTGTATGGGAGGCTTCTCTTGGAGACTGGCTAGAAACTACAGCTGGTAGAGAATGCTGCAGCCAAAATATTGATCGAAGTGGGCTTTGCTGGTCAAGGACGGTAACAAATTGAACTGAACTGAACTGGAGTGGGTCATACAGAGCGTATCACTCCAGTCTTGTTCCATCTACACTGGCTCCCAATCTGTTTTTGGGCCCAGTTCAAGGTGCTGGTATTGGGCAGCTGGTTGGGGGAAGGAATCTTTGAATCTGGTGCCTTTTCAAGCTAACCAGCTCTATCCAGGATGATGATGAGGAGAGGAAGAAAATCTCTTCAGAAACTGGGATTATTGCATCATTAATATGGGCCCAATATTAAAACTCTTTCATTTTTTAAACCACACCACAACATGTCTGTCACGATTATATCAATGTTATGGAGATGTACAGGTTCTGTGTAAGATGGTGAATCAACATATGCAGTTCAGTGAATTGGATGAATGCAAAACACCACTGGTGAATCTAGCCCATAAAACAAAACTATTTGCAAGTAGAAAGCTTTCCACAGGGAGAGGTTCAAACCACCACATTTCCTGCAACATTAGAGTTCAACTTGGAAGTAAACTTTTTAATGTAGGAAAACATTTATTATCTCCAGGTGGACAAGGGCTGGCTAAAGCTCAGTGGTGGTGACAAGGGACAGCCCTACATGCTCAGAGGTACTCTGATAATTGTGACTTGGTGGCAGTTTACACAGACTCACATTTTATCATTGTACATGTGTGTTTGCTACAGTGGCACACAGGGCAAACAGTCGCATGGCTCTTTTGGCTGATGCTAACCTTGATATGGCTGGGTGAGCCATGGAGTTGAGTACCACCAGTGAAGACAATGCTGGGCTAGACAGATCAATGGCCTGACTCAGTATAATGCAGTTTCATATGTTTAAGGACGCAATCCTATGCACATTGCCTGGGAGTAAGCTCCACAAAATCCAGTGGGACTTGCTTCTAAGTAAACATGCATATGATCTGCCTGAACATCACTGAAACTTCCCTGGCCACTGGATTTGAAAAAGTATCACACCTGATTTCAGTTTTTTTAAAAGAAACTCTGTTCTGCTAGATACACAAAAGCAGAGGGTAAGTAGAATGCTGTACTTGTGCGGGCCGGCTACTACCCCCCCCCCCAAATTAGGAGATATCAGCAGGGAAAAAGAAGCAGAAAAGACAGCCAAAGACAATGCTTTTGACACACAGAAAAGCTCTGCTTAAAATGAAAAGAGCTGTGAGCTTTTAAAGGTGCAGTGCAGCAAATTCCTTCGCATTAAAAGGCAGATCAACAGGGAGGGAAAGTTCCTTTGCCATCAGCAAGCGCATCTGTGGAACACTGAATGTTAACTTTTATCCTCTAATATGTAAAAGTCTTGGCCAAAATGATTATGCTGTTCCAGTTACCACAGGATTGGATCCAACAGAGGGTTTTTAATGGGGAAGCAATTTTTCACCAGTTTCCCCACACACACACACACACCCCAGGGGGTCTCCTGCCTCCCAAGAACAGCATTCCTGAGTTCACACTGGATTGCAGTGAGAAGTGAGGAAATTATGTTCCACAGATTGAAATCTTCCCACCAGCAGAAATTTCTGGCAGGATCCAAGTTTTAAGTATTTGATATCCTCTAGCTCACTTGGCTAAAGCTAAGTTAAACTCCATTTAATATTTTGCTTGTCATTCGTTTATTCCTTAATCGGGTGATATTGGCTTTTCAGAAGGCTTAATACAGCCCCAAATCCCAAGAGTTGTTCTTTAATTATTAACTTCATCTGCCGCCACCCTTCCCCTGCAAGACAAGCTGAGATATGGGCGCAAAGGTTTCCTCAGCACTCCCCTCAGTTTAAATTGCAGCAAGGCTCCGTTAGAGTCTGGGGTCTTTCTCCACCAGTGGATTCTTACTCCGGTTGATATAATCAGTGAAAAATGGTAAAGCTCTTCTTGGATTGTACCATTTCAGGCTGCAGAGGAGGAACTGCACACATGAATTTTTACTCATTAACAAAACCCCGCGCTTAAAAAACTAATTTGTCTGGGAGAAAATTTCAGTCTTGTTTTCTCTCCAACATATTCCTCTATGAACTGGGAATAACTGGGGAAGCATTAAAACAGTAATAAAGTCAATTAGGACTTCAGTAATCATTTTGTCGCTTGATTATGCTGTTTTTAATCTCCTGGATCTGAAGGCTAGTTTATAGAGCATTTTGCTGGTGTTTTGGCTTGGTTAGTCAAGGACAGAGCCAGTTTTATGGCCTAACAACCCTGGCTCAATTCAAAACAGAAATTTTAGCTGCTGATCAAAGAGGGCTTTAAGCAAAAACTACATTCATTTTAAGTAAAACATCTCTATCACATCACCAATTTATACCAAACACCAGACTGCACTGTGGTATACATATATGTTCCTGCACACTCGAATTTTAAAAATTAAATCTGTTGTTCTTATGCATATAGACCAAGGTATTGTTTACCACTACTATGTTTTTGCTAGTCCTGGAGTTTGTCTGCCCAGCTGAATCCAAATACATCGTTCTGCTTTCAGTGACAGCCCTTGAGGGCCAACACAGTGGTCTCCTAAATAAAGGAACAAAGCAGCCATTTTCCCATGAGAGTTGTGAATGGAAATCAACTTCTATACAAGACTCTGAGACAAAGGCTGCTTCACACTTTGGATCTGAAACATGCTGACAGACTAACTTGATTTCAGCAGGCTATGCAATTAATTCTACACAGGATTACACTGCACGTTACTTCATATTTTCTTCTTTCAGATTAGCTGGCCAGTACACCAAGTATTCCATACCTTTGCTTACTCTGATTTCATGAAATGTCAAAATGTGGGAATCCTACTTTAAGGAATGTACTTAAAATAATTTTACTAACTGCCATGAGGATTTTTAAAGATAAGCCAATAGGGAAGTATTGTGTCTGACTCAAGTTGCTTTCATGTGTTCTACCACATTTTTAGGTTTAAGATCATAGAAAAACCTTTGCTATTTTGGTACAGAAGCTCAATCTGAAAGGCACTGAAAGTTTTATCATATCTTTATATGATTAATGTTTTTAGGTATGCTATGCCTTCACAAAAATTGACAATGCTTTCTTCAAATTACTACTAATACTACTACACACAGCTAATCATAATGTATACTTTGAACAGTTTATACACTCATTTCATTGACAATGCACTGAGTCTGAAAGCTGACCTATTTAGTGTCCCCAATAAAATCTACTTCATTTTATCATTTTTCTGTGCCAAAAGAAATCACATTTCAGCTACCTCCCAGAATAGCTATTTGATCATTTTTGCACCTCTAATACAGCTGAATTTGCATTAGTCTCAAACCTAACCTAATTAACTAAAGGTTACATAATGGAAAATTTTCAGGGGTAGCTCACACATGAGTGTGTACAACTCAGCTTCCTACTGATGCACAAGTCAGAGATGTATGTCTGAACGGGATCGATATGGAAGTTCTCATCGATGACTCAATCCATACAGAACACTACTTGATTAATCATCAACTGATGAATATACATATATGAACCAGACTTCAGTTTAGCAATTCCACCCATTAAGAGAACAGCTCTTCAAGAATATATACATTTATAGCAAATCACTGCCCCAAAAGACTTTCCCAATCCCAAAGCTGAGCTACACTATGGCTTGGACCTTGCAGAGAAGTTCACGGAAGGAGCTGGCTCAGCTGTTCTTTCCCTGCCTTCACCAAGCTTTGCTCTGAAAATCCTCTTGGAGGGTTGACAAAGCTTTGTGAACAAAATGCACCACAGTACAGGGGCACTGCAGCAATAGAGAGGAGAGTTTGGTAAAAAACGCATTTTTTTTGTTCTTCATCCTTTGCTAGCAGCTTGTTCCAGCAGAGGAGGCAATTTTACCCATTCTCCCTCTCACACACACCACAAGCAGCTCCCCGTACTGTCATCCATTTTGTCTGTGAGGCTCTCTCAAACTGCCCAGAGGATTTTCAGAGCAAACAGGAAGTTGCTTGGGGAACTACCTGCTCCTCCAACTTCTTCTGTGAGCTTTTCCATAGGATCCAACTCAATGAACTGAATCATGTGGTGACTGGAAATAAGCAGGTTAGCGAGAAGATTAGATCCTCATTCCTTCCAGTAAGTTATATGCAGAATGTTTTTGACATGGAGGAAGCATGCAACAGAATTCTCATTGAGTCAGCATATAGTTTTGCTTCACAGAACACACGCTAGTTTTGCCATTAAGTTTAACATCAGTCAGATAGAAATGAGTGTACATCGCGGCCAACCTAAATATGACTTTGTAAAAATTCACATAGATCATATTATTGGGGAGGGGGAGAGGAAGCAAAAATAGGAAGCCCCGTTTCCCTTTGCTCACCTCGTTCAACTCACACTGCACAAAAATGTTCTTTCACAATGAAGTTTCAGAAATGTTTTTCGTGCAGGAACTGAAAATGCAGCATCAGCACCATCTCTTTAGAACTGCACCATTTTATCTGACATTGATCTAAGGGGAAGGCAAACAGACTTATTGAAAAAGAATCACGTGAACTCCGCTTGACTGTGAAGTTTAGAAGAGTAGCTGGTATGAGTGCTGAATAGGAAGAAGCCCTGAGGATTCAATTAAGCCAGGCTGAGGACCAACACTGCATAAATTATAACTCTTCACTCCTTCCTTGAGCCCACAAGGGATTTATATTCTACACTGATGAACATTACATGACCCCCAAGGGTTCAATAAAATAAAGTACAGGAAAACTAAGTCTTCAGTGGAGATTTGTTGCGGCGGGGGGGTCATCTCTTAAATACCTTTTCAAACAGCTGTCAGGAAAAGAATTTGCTATCTTCCAACTGCTTTACAAAAGAGACCATATAATTAATGATTTTTTGCTGGGCAGTGAAAAATGGTGTTAATTGCATTATTCTATATTCTCCATTTTGGAAATTACTAGGAAGAGGATGGAAAATAAGGTAGCCAATATGGTAATGCCCTTGCATCATTATGGTGACTGCCTCATTTGAAATACTGCGTGCAGTTCTGGTTTCCGTACCTCAAAAAGGATATTGCTGAGCTGGAAAAAGTACAGAAGGGGGCAACTAAGATGATTAGGAGGTTGGATCACCATTCCTAAGACCAAAGGCTAGAGATTCCAGAACTTTTCGGTCTGAGAAAAACAGCTAAGGACAGAGGTTTATGAAATTATGCATGGGGTGGAGACAGCTTTTTCTCCCTCTCTTGTAATACTAGAACTTGAAGGCACCTAATGAAGTTGACGGGAAATAGGCTCAGGACAAACAAACGGAAATACTTCTTTACTCAATGAGTAGTTAAACTGTGGCATTCACTGTCACTGGACCAAGGGATAGCCATAGTCCTAGAAGGCTTTAAAAGAGGATTAGGCAGATGCAAGGCAGATAGGTCCATCTGTGGCTAGTAGCCATGGTGAGTAAAGGGGAATTCCATACACAGAAGTAGCAAACGTCTGTATACCAGTGCTGGAAGGAAACATCAGGGGAAGGGCTTGGTCTCTGTGCCCAGTTGTTGGCCCTCCAAGACAAAGCTGCTGGACTAGATGGACTGATCCAGCCAACTTTATTTATGTTGTTATACCATCTAGTCCAGCATCCTGCGTGACACAGGATGCTGGACTAGATGGTCTGATCCAGCCAACTTTATTTATGTTATTATAAAGCAGAGACAATAGGATTGCCACCTTTTCCCGTTATGAGATGACTTACATAATAAACATTAGCACGCTGTATTTAAAGGGGAGAGTGAGGATGGAATTATGAGTCCTTATTTTCAGCCAAAGGACTCACACCATCTATTGTTTCTTCTCCACCCGATTCCAAACCAAAACCAAGTATCATAGTTTGTATTTGGACAGTTGCCAGTTGGCAAAGACACCACACAGAACAAAAATCTACCAGAAGCATACTACAATTTCTCAAAGACAGTGTGTAGTAGGTTCATAGTGAACACAGATACTAAGAGGTGGGATCCCTGCTATAGCTAACAAAAAACAATATGCCATCAGAGAAATCTAAGTTTATTTTAAGTATATTTTAACACACTAGGGTTATAAAATAGCCAGATCCTTAGTGGTAAACACAGAAACCACAGGCATCTGAACACAGACCATTAAGACAGAATCACATAATATATTACTATATCTCAGACAATAAATTATCTGCTGTCTCTCTCTATATATATAGGGAAATGATCCAACTACTTTGGAAACATCTTTTGCATATACTGAAGGTTACGGGTGCATCCTAATAACTTAAGGATGAGGGGTGGTGTTGCATCCAGTATTGAACCTAGAGGCATGGTATCACTGGCCAGAGGTACCCTGTATCAGTCTGATGAAACATGGAGGTTGTGCTCATCTTTAGAAAGAAGAGGAGTTGGTTTTTATATGCTGACTTTCTTCACCACTTTAGGAAGAATCCAACCAGCTTACAATCACCTTCCCTTCCACACAACAGACACCCTGTGAGGTAGGTGGGGCTGAGAGAACTATAAGAGAGCTGTGACTAGCCCAAGGTCACCCAGCTGGCTTCATATGGAGGAGTGGGAAATCAAACTCGGTTCTCCAGATTAGATTCCACCGCTCCAAACCACCGCTCTTAACCACTACACCACGCTGGCTCTCAGCAAGTCATTATCTTCATCCATGCCACTAACCACTTTACATGGTATTACCCTTAAAGAGGACTCAAAATATCTACTGGCACAGAAGGTGGCTCACCTCCTTTACATACTTTCAAGCTATTATGCAGCAACTGCACTGCTTTAGCCTTTTGAAGGATCCACATGCCTAAGAGACTTTCTTTATACATGTCTCTACAAGATCTGCATTCTATCATTGGAGGTCAGCATGACCTTAGCCATAAGCAGAGCTGTGTTAGTGCTTGCCCCGAGGTTATGGAACAGTCTCTCAGAAGAGACTGAGCAGAACACATATTTGATGGCTGTTATACCAGGATGTAAGATCTACAACGCCCTGACCTGGATGGCCCAGACTAGCCTGATCTCATCAGATCTCAGAAGCTAAGCAGGGTTGGCCCTGGTTAGTATTTGGATGGGAGACCACCAAGGAATACCAGGGTTGCTGTGCAGAGGAAGGCACTGGCAAACCACCTCTGTTAGTCTCTTGCCATGAAAACCCCAAAAGGGGTTGCCATAAGTCGGCTGTTACTTGAACGCACTTTACACACACACACAAGATCTACAAGAAAGCATTACGGAGCTGATGTACAGATTTCAGCAGCTGCGAACTTGGTTGTTGTGACTTTTATAAAATAGGTAAATTAAGAAAATACAATATTATTGTGAGCCACCCTGAATGCAGGAAAGGCAAGATACACAGACAGACAGACAGATATATTGTGCCAGTACTATCCAGATCAGTAGCAAAATTTATCATACTGCATTCTAACACAACTGGTTTATACAGTTTTGAGTCAAAACTTAACTATCTTCTTTCACTTTTGGCGTACAGCCATAAGGTTACTAACAAGCAAGCAGTTAATGGATGTAGTTCAAATGCAACTCCATCAAGTCCAGAATATATGAGTACACTGCAGTAATGGTACCATGACATCATAGGCAAGTTAACTGTTGAAAATCAGATAGGAGTCAACATGCACCTTTCCTTCTCCCCAAAGCAGTATGTTACTAATACTTTAAAAATCCTTTGAACAGTAACAGGACCTACTATTAATACAGGCAGCATTTTAAGAACCATGATTCTGCCCGATCAGAAACCAATTATATACACTCCTAAACATCCATTTAAGAAATAAATGATCAAGTATGCAAAAGTAATATACATCTCCTCCAGTTGCTTCCACTGCAGCTATATTGGGGGAGGGGAGAGAAATCCTGTCAGATAGCATTAAGCCAGCACTGAACTCACTTCTATGTATTTGTATTTGTCCCCCATTTCAGTTTACAAATATGCATAGTCATTTTCTACCTTGTTTATAGAGTATTAAGCAAAAAACAATAAAGCTACAACCAGCAAAATTCCCAGAAATATGTATGCTACATTTGTTGTTTAACGGATCTAATATCAGTTACTTCCATAATCCAGATAGTTACCCAGTCTTGTTCTTCTGTATATGCAGTAAAAAAAAGGTAAAGGTCCCCTGTGCAAGCACCGGGTCATTCCTGACCCATGGGGTGAAGTCACATTCTGACGTTTACTAGGCAGACTTTGTTTACGGGGTGGTTTGCCAGTGCCTTCCCCAGTCATCTTCCCTTTACTCCCAACAACATTTGACCGACCTTGGAAGAATGGAAGGCTGAGTCAACCTTGAGCCGGCTACCTGAAACCAACTTCTTTTGGGATCGAACTCAGGTCGTGAGCAGAGCTTGGACTGAAGAGCTTACCACTCTGCACCACGGGGCTCCTTGTATATGCAGTAAACACTGATAAACGCTTACTGTTCTCACCAGAACTCAAGGACATGCTCAGGAACAAGAGAACTAATCTCTGGCATGAGGAGAAATGGTTATTATCACTACACAGATGACTGTTAACAAGGCATAAGAGCCAGCGTGGTTTAGTGGATTAAGAATCAGACTAGGATCCTGGGACACCTGGGTCTGAATCCCTTCTGCCATGGAAGCACACTGCATGACTTTGGGCCCATCAAGAACACTCAGCCTGGTCTACCATGTAGGGTTGTTGTGAGGAAATGGAGGTGGGGAGAATTATGTTGTAACCCAGTTTAAGTTCCATCTGGGGAGAAAAGCGGGATATAAATAAATGGAAATGCATGGGAATTGGAACTTTGAATTTGCTACCAAACCTTAAATAGAAACTTCTGTTTCTTTAATATAAAGTGTGGAAACTGTCATCACTTCAAAAGGACATGGTGAACCTACACCTTTTTTAGAATCTCAAACAAAACACTAGGTTAAAGTCAGCAAACACTGACTAGATTATATTTTTTTTAAAAAATTATTCATTGAAGTAGAATATTTCTGAATTTACTAAGATTCTACTATATATTTTATATCTGAATCAGCGAGGCTAAGTTGTTCCACTTCAATAGTCATTTCTCTCCAGAAGTATTGAATAAGGGATGCAAGGCCCTAACTGAATTTTGGAAATCAGTATTCATATTTCAGCAACAGTATAGGCTACACAGTTTCAACATGTGGGAGAAAATACTGAACCTCCATCTCTCTCAGCACTAGTTGTTTTTGTGTATGTGCTGTCAAGTCACAGCTGACTTACAGCGCCCCTGTAGGGCAGGGGTGTCAAACATTAGGCCCATGGGCCAGATCCAGCCCCTTGAGAGCTCATATCCGGCCTGCGAGCGAGACAAGGCAGCCATCCCACCCCCAGCTCTCGATCTGGGCTGGCGAGGTATGGCCCAGCCTGACCAAGTGACATTTATATCAGATCAGTTCCTCGTAACAACTGAGTCTGACAACCCTGCTGTAGGGTTTTCAAGGCAAGAGACGTTGGGAAGTGGTTTGCCATTGCCTGGCTGCCTCCACGCTGTGACCCTGATATTCCTTGGAGGTCTCCCACCCAAATACTAGCCAAGGCCAGCCCTGCTTAGCTTCTGAGATCTGACGAGATTAGGCAAGACTGGGGCTATCACACTTTCTGAACTTGATGTAGACACATATCAAACAGCGAAGCATAAAAGGATGTTCTACCTACTGAATCAGTGAGGGTGTCAAAATGTTCAGTTTGCATAGCAGAGCAATAGATCCCAATCCCTGCTCAGCCATAAAAATCAGTGTCTTTGATCAAGTCACTCGCTTGGATTCATCAGATTTCCATGGAAGGAAAGGGCTTCTGCTCATGGAGAAGGACTACTTCTCCCATTCTCTTCAGCCCAAAATGCTCCATCAAATGCTACTCCTAGGGGAAATGGGACCCTCAGGAACAGAATATGGGGGAGACTAGCAAAAATTACTTCCCCTCCAATCCAAAGAAATATTCCATGGGATCCAAACCATCATCTTCAAGGTGAATCTACTCTCACAAAAGTTTGCAAGGCCAAACATGGATCTAATTCCATTTCTCCCCAGTCCGACTTTCTAACCACCATACTTCTTTTCACATCCCAATGTCATCTGGGCCAGATTCCTATTTACAGCAGGATGAAAAACAGCACCAGTACAGTACAAGGCTGAGATTTCAATTCACTATCTTCAGAAAGGAAATTAAACACCTTCGCCAAGACAACTACTACTGCAATAACCAATTACCATAGACAGAAATCGTATCAGATGCGAACTGGAAATGAACACTCCTTTTCAACACCCAGTGTCTGTGTATCTACTTGGCCTTATTTCCTTCAAAAACAGCATAGAATCTATGCATATTAAACCCTACTAATTAAGCCTTCTTATAAAACACAAAATAAAATTAAAGTTGCCTTATACTGTGTTGGTAAGGCATATGAGAAAGTCAACAAACATTCCATATGTGCTGCAGAGCCGAATTATGCCAAATGACAGTGCTAAGATTCAGCCTTCCATGAAGGCAGGAAGCCAGCAAGCAAGAGGCAAGTGATTGGATGTTAGACTAGCTCTCTCCTTCCAGCCCCTGCCCCCTTCCTAATAATATTAACCAAGGCAATCCATTGGATGTGCTCCTCCCTATAATTTTATGGCACTATATATTTTTAATTGTTTTTAACTGCAAGCCTCCACAGGAATGATTCCGAATGAGGGCCTTCATGTGAAATTACAAATAAGATGTGGCTACACATCATATTCTATTATACGCAACTGAGTACCCACCTACATCTTCCTGCCATTTTACTAAGCTTTCAGGGAGCAGGAGAGGGCTTTATCACATTCATCAAGTTTGAAAAATCAACCCTATACCTCCAATTTAATATAACTCAGTGCCGACCACATTTTTATTCTGCCCTTCCTGCAAAGAGCTCTGGACAGTACACACATGGTTCTACTTCCTCCATTGTATCCTTGTCAAGTATATTAAGGTAAGAGATAATGACTGTCCCAAGCTCACACAGTGAGCTTCATGTTTAAATGTGGATATGAAACCTGGCCAACCCAGATCAAACTAACCACTATACCAGACTGCCAAGAAAGCATTGTCACACTTCTGAAGAAAGCAAATTTACAAAAATAAACTGGAAACCTTCCGCACTGACATTTCAGATCCTCATTCCACCCACATAAATATATCAGAACAAGAGTACTAGACAGCTTTGATACAGTTTCAGAGAGCATGGGATTTAGTTGTACTGTGACTAGAAACATGGAACTTGTCCATCTATGAACCAAAAACAAAAAAAAATCATGTGTGTGAGAGAGAAAAAAGCATCTCTCATATTTTAACGCAGAGCCCAGTCATTCATTCACAATAGCAGTGATTGGTGATTAAGCCTGTAAAGGTTTGGCACTGGCAATACAGGAAGAGAGAGAAGCAGCAAGCAGATATTAAATATGAGAAACAGCAGCCAGACAAACATGAGCAATCATAAACGAAGATACAGAAAAATCTACAAAACAGTGCTGCAATTGCTTTACTTCATCTCCCGGAATTTGGTCTGCTAAATATTCAAAGTGCTCGGGAAAGCGCTTCTATAAAAAGGTGCAGACAAGCAGACCAGTTTAGCCTTTTCATCCTGACACCGAACGCTAGGAATGATCCCGTGGGAATCTCCAGAGAAAGAGGACAATCGTATCCGAGAAAGCCTGAAGAGGGCAACCTTTGCTCAGCCTTACCTTTAGGATATCCCCCCGCTTGAAGCTGAGCTCATCGTCTGCGGTGGCTTTGAAATCGTATTTGGCGATGGCTTCCATGCTCGGGCCGCTCCGGGACAGCAATGATGGGGCTGGGCGGGGGACCGGCTCTCCCTGGATCCTTCTCCGGGCGCTCCCGGTTCGGCCCGCGCGCTCTCTCTCTCTCTCCCGGGCTCCCGCTTTCCGCTCCACTCCTGGCCCCGGTCTTTCACATGCAGGGGACGGCAGCGAGGGCCCGTCCTCCCTAGGAGGGAAGGAAGAGAGGGGACATGGAAGCGAGCGGCCCGGAATCAATGACAGAGGCCGCGCCCTGAGCCTCTCCCACCTTCCCCGGCTCAACTCCGCGCTGCCGCTTCCTCTTTCTGCAGCCTCTCCCCCTCGCCCGCGCGGAGCCCGGGGAAGCGCTGAGCGGCACTCGCCGCGGCCAATCGCGGCGCCGAGCAGAGGATTTCCCCTCCCCGCTCGGCCAGCCCGACAGACGGGCAACGCAGGCCGGCGCCGCCCCCGCCCCCGCCCCCCCAGCGAGCCTTCCTGTGCAGCGGGGCGCTGCTCTGCAAGCTCACCCTTTTCCTCCAGAGGAGAGGCAAACAAAGCCGGGCTTCAATCGCCAGGCGGCAGAGAAGCAAACGCTGGCCGGCTCCCCCATCGCTGCAGGGACCGTCCCCTGTCCTTCCAAGCCACAGATCCAGAGCTCTCTGAACTCCAGACATGCGTTGAGGCTCCCCAACCCACCATTTCCCAGGAGAAACGCCGCAATACCCCTTTAACCCTAA
The DNA here is from genome assembly GCF_029931775.1 of Euleptes europaea. Classification (NCBI taxonomy): domain Eukaryota; kingdom Metazoa; phylum Chordata; class Lepidosauria; order Squamata; family Sphaerodactylidae; genus Euleptes; species Euleptes europaea. The sequence goes on along the minus strand of NC_079312.1, from coordinate 128,211,247 downwards.
CTTCCACCCCCACCCTCCGACTTCTGTCCAGCACGGAGTCTTGGTCTTTTCCTTTTAATCCTTTCCTTTTATCCCTTAGAAGCTCCTTGATCAATTGATCTTGAGCAGCACAGATCTAGTGTTGGAGGGATATAAATCTTGCCACTTGCAGCACAGATCCAGTGTTGGAGGGATATAAATCTTGCCACTGACAATGTCGCCTTGGGGTCCCTATCACTTAGTAAAAAAGGCATTATGTCAGTCACAGAGTCTGGTCTTTTCCAGAGAAATCTTAAGCAGCTACCAATCTTCGCCCACGTGTGCAGTTTCTGGATTTCTGAAACACATGACACTCTCTAAATGGTCTCTTATTCACGACGGGGGGGGGGTTTCCCCTGGTTTCTGTCGAGGTAGACTGGGCGTTCCTCGTTTCTATTAGGAGACTAACGTAAGAATCTTAAGCATGAAGAGTTAGTATATTAAATTGCATTTAAAAAAAAACCCAACAACCTTCGAACAAACAGTCGGATTGTGAGGTGCTACTTAATTCACCAGTAAAATATTAATTAAAAGGCTTTCAGGAAGCTTGTCTTAAAAAGAAGGGAGATGGCAAGACAGGGAACAGCTTTATTTCTTGATAAACTACTCTGACTGAAGTAGGTTAGGCTGAGAGGCTCAAGCTCATCCAGTGAGATTCTGTGGCACAGTGGGGATTTGGATCTGGGTCCCCTAACCACTACCCCACACTGGATACACCAAACCCTGCTGTTCACAGGGGGAAACCCCAATTTTACTTCTGATCTCACAGGAGACAGAATCATAAGTCATACTTACATACCACCAGTTACAAAAAAAAACAGAACAGCTGTGTAAAAGAGAGCCCTTAAACAGGTGCATATTCTAAAAAGCAAAACTCAGTTTTGAAATAGAAGAAACCTGTAATGAATTCCACGATATTTTAAGAGCAAGGGATGTCAGTGCGCCCTATCAAATTGCTATTTGCTTAGTCAAATTTAAAATTCGAGGAACTGGTCAGTAGTGTTTACACTGTGGGTACTGATCAAATATTGAACACTGCATGTGAAGAAGAGTTATTAGGGGGAAATGTCTCTCACTCAGCAGACAAGCTGAAAACAGACACAAAACCCAAAATGCCATAAGAAATTATACACATTCAGAGACATTCTTATTGTACACTACTAGTATTTTCACTGTACAAATACAATTTTAAGAGGTCAAGTATTTCCTATAAGTTCATTTAACACTGCTTCAGTTAGCTTCACAACACTTCCAGTTTTTTTAAAAAGGAGGTGAAACACACCAAAGGGGTGGGGAAAAGGTTGATGTAATGGTATGTCATTGCTGCATGGGAGAGAATATCATTGCATTTTTTAAAGGCTCACATGAAAGTTCTTGTGGTATAGCAGGGAAATGCTTACCCTTAACAGAATGAAAAATATGATAAAACCCTATCAGAGAAACTCTAGCTGTGCTAGCGTGAAGAACCCCCCCCCACCAGCCAATTTTTGAGTTATATGCAGTAAAATATGCCTGCAACTGAAATACATTTTGGAGATAATACACCTCTATGGCCCGCTTCTAGGGTTGCCAACAATGCAGAGAAAAGTTATTCTGTCTCCTTACTATGGACTTTATGAGGTGTTCCTGGCCTCCATGTCATGAAAAGCATCAACTGCTTGTTTCAGCACATTAAGTATCTATTAAAGGAGCAGGGCATTTTATCTCCACGGTTTTGACAACCCTATCTACATCAGAAGAATCGCAAGTGTGTGCTGATTCCTCTCCCCTTCCAAAGTCGTTACTTACCGAAGCCAGTGCAAGCAGATCCTACCCATGTTTCTGTTAAAGAAAATCTTGCTGTAATCAGACAAACCTTACTCCAAGGTAAGATTATAACCTCACACTTGGCAACAAAGAGGGATTTTGCCATTTCACCCAGTAAAGTCCAGCTACAAAGTGCATTGAAAGTGGATTGAAAGTGCATTATTCGGCATGTGTGAAAGCACCCTAGATTGTTACTGAAACAACAGCTTTATAGTACTTTTGCTGCTTTCATATTTAACAGCTAAATATGAAAGCAGCAAAAGTACTATAGAACTGTTGTTGCAACAACTGGAATACTGAAAAGGTAGACAGAAATGCTCCTGCATTTTTATAACGCAACATTTGAGACAAGGAATACAATATAGAGGTGCAAGGGTGGTGGGAACAACAGGGGAAAATATACATCCATTTCAGTAATACATAAGTTTCAATATGGGAGGGGGACTAAGGGATCTAGAGCCTTCATGGGAAAAGTGGGTTTTGGGGAAGGACCTGAAACGAGCAAGAGAAGTGGCACCACTTCTCTTGAATAACCGTCAACCACAGAGAAACGGCAGAGCCCTTTATGGTGGCAGGAAATCTTTAAATCAGGGGTCCCGCAACCTTTTTAAGCTGGCGGCCATCTTTGGAATTCTGACACCATGTGGGAGGCACAGCCAAAAAATGGCTGCCACAGGAGGTGGAGCCAGCCACAGAAGGGCTCCCACAGTTTACCTTCAGTCACAGTGAAGCGGCATTTTAAAAAAATCTACACAGCCAATCAGAAGCCTTGCTGGGCGAAGGCCTTCTCAGGCCCTGCCCACTTTCTAATAACATTGGTAGGTGCCAGGAAAGGTGTTGGCGGGTGCCATGGCGCCCACAGCACCATGTTGGGGACCCCTGCTTTAAATGGTTGAGGGTAGCAGAGCTGAAAGAATGACAGTCGAGGCAAAAAAAAAGTGTGACAACTGCCAGGTTTTTAAACCTAGAATTGAAGAACAGCAACAAACAAAACAAATGCCTGTACATTATTATACTAGCACTTTGAAACTACATAATGAATGAAACACATTCTTGGACAAACGTTCACATTACTCCTAAACAATTCTAAAGTTCTCTTAAGTAAAAAACTTTATTATCAGAAAACCATCCTGAAATTAAGGGTCTATACATTTTGACTGGCCTTGGTAGAAAGGCATTATTTGGAGTCATTGCTGATTCCATCCACCACAAGTCCTCACATATTTTCTCACTGCATTTGAATCTAGAAACCAACTTCTCCATTCCCCTAAATTCTCTATAAATGTCACAAAACCTGGGACAGAGTCCATCAATTCCGCCAAACACAAAACAAGGAACCTCCCATCTCTCTGATACACAGAAAAATGGGGAAAGAGGAGGAGCTTTTCTGTTTGTGTTGGGCAGACTGGAACAGGTGATACACAAAAAGCTGTTGTCACTGTTGTTCATCTAACAACCTCATTTGAAAGTGTTGATACATTATGCAAGCAGCATATTGCCTGGTAAGTTTGTATACAATGGACAAATTAGAGCACACATTGAAAATGTTTAAAACTGACTGTAAACATGAACACAATGGCAATTCAATCCCCAGTCTATTTAAGCCAAAACACTTCCATTTAAGCTATTTTTCGTACCACTGAATTCAGTTGAGACTTTGCTGAGGGCTGAAATGCAACTAACCATTGCTAAAGACAACATGGAGACAAAATTTTTACAGATAACAACTACAAAGCCACCAATGAAAAGCTGATTTAAAAAAATCATATCTACCACTTTGTCCAACAAGATATGTGTTATAATTTCAGTAGTACTAAAAAACCAAGAATGTGACTGCTAAGGCACGCAAGCTATCACAAAACAGTAAATTCATTGAAATAAAACTTAGGGATGGCACAGAAGACAGCAAAGATGACATTTTAGAAAACTTCAGAGTTGATTATGACACAATACTTGTTCTAGAAATTAGCAGATGGCCTGACAAGGGAAGTAGCGATACATTTCCTCACAAGACTCCTATTGCTCAGGCATTTCTCAATTTTAATCAAACCGGAAAGTCACTATAATCATGTCAACCCAAAACTGGAGGGGGAGGGGATTGCAGATCATCCTGAAAAACCTAACTTAAAAAAAAAATCAATATAAGACAGCCCCAGAGAGCCTTATATGAAGCACTCTCCTGGGGCAAGTAACCTTTCCATGCAAGACAGAGATACCACACAAATTGCCTTCCAATACTTAAGTAGCTGATACTTATCTGCAAAGTGGGGTACAAAGTCAAACAGAAGGCATTCAGAGGAACACAGAAGTCATGGGAAGCACACAGCCCCTCAAGCCCTTGTTGATGAAAATGTGGAGTAAGGTCACATTGCACCATGCACTGGAGTAGCAGCTAGAAATCAGACCATATAGTACTCTTCTGATTCCCTGGTTCAGTCTTCTGGCAGCTGAAAAGATGTATTTATCACCTAGTGATGGGTACCGTAGTGTTTGTAAGCCAATTCATGAATGAATGCTCATCATTTGATGTCTTGAGTATTGAGTTTGTTTAATTATATTTATTTATACTTATATTTCTAGCCCACCCTCCCCATGTGCAAAGCAGGGCTCAGGGTGGGTAACAATTTAAAATCCACTAAATAAATACATGGATTAAAACTAAATTAAAACAGTACAATCGATGGCACTAAAAAAGCAGCACCGTGCAGGTTTAGTAGTACTCCCATCCTGAATACAGCTGCCATGTCAGGCACTGGGAGCAAATGCACACTGGCTAACTGGGCTGGTATAGAGTTGGCCAAAATGACTGGATGATCTAATAGCTCATAATGTGTGTGTGTGGGGGTCACAAGTTCCAGGCCAGCCAATAGATTTGCTTTATACTATCACTGCCCTCAACTATATGCCTGGTGGAACAGCTCTGCCTTACAGGCCCAATGGAACTGAACTAGATTGTTTAAAGCTTAAGTAGAAGACACAGCTGAGAAAACCCTGGCCCTAGTCGAGGACAGCTGGATAGCTTTCGGGCCAGGGAGAATGCAGCTCCAAAAATACGAGGGTCCTAGGCCATGTAAGGCCTACACCAAACCTTGAGCCTGATGTGGTACACAACTGGAAGCCAGTGTAACTGTTGAAGCACAGGCTAGATACGCGCTCTCTATGGCGTTCTAGCAAGGACATGCACAGCTGCATTCTGGACCAGTTGCAACTTCTGGAGAGGTCTCAAGGGTAGCCCCACAAAGAGCAAGTTGCAGAGACAAATCTGGAGGTGACCACAGCATGGATCACTGTGGCCAGATCAGCAGGTGACAGTTAAGGCAGGATCTGACGAGCTCAGCAGAGATGGGAAAAAAGCCATCCGGGCCACATTGTTAACCTGGGTCTCTAAAGAAAGAGACATCCAGGATCATGCCCAAACTTTTGACAGAGGGATATGGAACCAATTGTATCCCATCCATGGATGGGAGTTGGACTGCCTGACCTGGACCACCCCGACCTAACCACAGGACCTCCATCTTCGTTGGATTTAGCTTCTGGCAGCTCTGTTTCAACCAATTCACTATGGTGTGTGTGAATGAGACATTACAAACAACTTTGCTAACACTTCTAATATAGTGCCTTTCAACGGAGTCAGTTACACAGCTCAAATCGTCCACATTAAGTCTTTTACCTTATCATTCAAGTGATACACAGGCATATGTGAATCAACTCAGTAAAGGCTTTATTTGGCAATGTGTTTGCGTTTCTAACTATTCAGTGACCAGCAGTAAAACAGTCAACAGTCCAGTGACAGAGACTACACAAGGAAGTAACTCTAAAGACAATTTGTTGTAAGCAGAAGTTTCAACGTTTCACGCTAAACAGTAAAATAATCGAAGGGGGCAGTTTGTCTTTCAGGTATGTTTCCTTGATTGTTATGCTATGCACTGTGACAAAATTGCCTTGCTGCCACACTTTTCACTTACAGATATTTACAAGTAAGCTATGGAAACCCACTTAATAATGTACAATTAAAAACAAGAAACTGCAGCCAGTTAAAAAACAAACAGTTACCAGAGTCCAATGACAGAACTACACTTTCCGCTTACATTGGCACTGTAAATCCTGAAACATTCAAGCTTATCTGAATGTTGGTTTAGTGGTTAGTATATAAACTAGTTAATATTTCCAAGGCAAAAGTTATAGGCATTTCCATTTTCTGCTCTTGAACCAGTCCCAAAACCTTTTTGGGCTGGTTGGGCCACACCTACACAAGGATTCATCAAATGCAGTTCAATCCTATGCATTTTTACTCAGAAATAACTCTTGTCAAATGGAATCTTTAATGTGGCAATACCTCAGACGTGCAAAAAGAAATCATATTACAACACATTCATACGAATAACTCAGCTTCTCCTGTACAAGGCAGATGATACACAGAAGAGTTTCCTTTTAGAAACAGGCTGCCAGTTTTCATCAGATATGAACAACTAGCTCCATACTGAATCTTTACACCACACTCTTTGCTTGTGATCTCTGCAGCATCCACCACATTCTATGAACAGCTAGATGGAGAATTAGCCTCTGAGGAAGGACAGCAAACGCCATCATTCTTTTCTGAGTAAATAAAATAGCTGTTGTTAACATTCGAGGAAGTTTGACGAAATCTTCAGAGGCAAGAATAAATGCTCACTTCCCCCTTTATGCCAGTAACAGATGTTCAATAAATAGCAAGTTTTCAGAATGTAATTCCACAAATCATTAAAGTGAATATTGTGATCAAGCACACCAGTTAACATTTGTAAACTGGTATTGCGGATTTAGCTGGGCTAATTACAATGCACTGTAATTCGCCGAGCTAAGGGGAGAGAATGACATTAGTACTTTTGGATGTGCAAAATGGTAACAAGAGACAGGTGGAAGGGGATCTTCTAAGTAGTGAACTAAGGCTTTTTGTGAAGTAGACAGACCTACATTCCTGTCATAGGGTCTAATTAAAATACTCTTAGTCATCACAGAGGGGGAAATGAGCCAATTAGATTCTCTCTTTTTTTGAAGCTATAAAATAATAGACACCATTGGTTCTTGTAGGTTATCCGGGCTGTGTGACCGTGGTCTTGGTATTTTCTTTCCTGACGTTTTGCCAGCAGCTGTGGCAGGCATCTTCAGAGGAGTAACACTGAAGGACAGTGTCTCTCAGTGTCAAATGTGTAGGAAGAGTAATATATAGTCAGAAAGGGGTTGGGTTTGAGCTGAATCATTGTCCTGCACAAAGTATCAAAGGTAATGTGCTATTCCAGAAATGAAATCAGAAGGGCCATTAAACCAAACAAAAATCAGAAAACTCAGGAAAAACAGTCTCCCATAGGAAAAGTATTCTTGCCATTTATTAAAGGAGTCACTGATAGGATGGAGAAACTTTTGAAAAAACATAACCTACAGTGTTTAAACCTACCAAGAAAATACAACAGATGCTACGATCAGCAAAAGACAAAAGAGACCCCCTCACCTCTGCAGGAGTATATCATATACCTTGCAGTTGTGGACAAGTTTACATCAGGACCACAAAACGCAGCATACAAACAAGGATAAAAGAACATGAAAGATACTGCAGACTTGGCCAACCTGAGAAATCAGCAGTGGCTGAACATGGACTGACATGAACAGGACACAGGGTCTTATTCCAATATACTGAAACACTGGACAATTCTACCAACTATTTTGTCAGATTGCACAGAGAAGCCATTGAAATTCATAAACATCAGCACAACTTTAACAGAAAAGAAGAGAGTTTAAGAATGAATAAGGCTTGGCTTCCTGTCCTGAAAACCTCCAGACTAACAAAGACTACAGTCCACAATAGCCATGCAGATTAGCTTTGGATTTCACACATTAACAGATCACTTCAGGACACAATGGTTCCATATTAACATACCACACCCTCATTAGCACATTATCTTGATACTTACAGGACAATGATTAGCACATTACCTTTGATACTTTTTGCAGGACAATTATTCAGCTCAAACCCAACCCCTTTCTGACTATATATTACTCTTCCTACACACTTGACACTGAGAGACACTGCCCTTCAGTGTTACTCCTCTGAAGATGCCTGCCACAGCTGCTGGCAAAACGTCAGGAAAGAAAATACCAAGACCACGGTCACACAGCCTGGATAACTACAAGAACCAATGAACTCTGACCGTGAAAGCCTTCGACAATAACAGACACAATCTTCTGATATATTTTTTCAGTCAGGCATTCAGTACTCAGATGTTCATAGATTACCACAGCAATAAAGTATCTATTCTTGCACTTGCTCTAAATAAACCCTGAGTTGTGTACATATATACATGTCTGGAGTCTCCCAAAACTGAAGATATGACAGCTAGTCAAAACGCACTCATGCAAAAGTAAGTTCCAACTGATACAGCGGTACTTTCCTGAGAAAACAGGCACAGGATCAGGTTATAAGGATAATGTGTGTGTGTGTGTATAAAGTGCCATCAAGCTGCAGCGGACTTATGGCGACCCTTTTGGGGGTTTTTTCGTGGCAAGAGACTAACAGAGGTGGTTTGCCAGTGTCTTCCTCTGCACAGCAACCATGGTGGTCCTTGGTGGTCTCCCATCCAAATACTAACCAGGGCTGACCCTGCTTAGCTTCTGAGATCTGACGAGATCAGGCTAGCCTGGGCCATCCAGGTCAGGGTATACGGATAATAACTCAGTGCAACTCAAAAGCTGGCTTCCAGTATCTCTCCCTCTGGCTTTTTTCTCCCTATGCAAGAGTTTGCTCAAAAAGACTTCCGCTTCCCTCTAAAGCGTAGGTTATAGCAGCATTTCATTGAGTTGGGGAAAGGAAAGCAGCCCGAGACCCCTAGTCACACTTCCAAAGGACCCTCCCTGCAAAAGCCACAAACGAGAGGGTCGACCGAAACGAGCCCCCCCTCGCTGGATCCAATGTCAAGAGCGACTAGAAGGAGTTGTTCGTAGGCAACGGCGGAGTTGCGGAGCGGGAGCAGCGGAGAGCGCGCGCCCTTCCCCAGATGCAGAGGCGGCGCGCGCTTCCTAAGCGGAGACGGGCCCCTTGACAGGCTGGGAGGGGGGCCGCCCCTGCCCCTGCCCCACCGCCTTTGTCAGCCGCAAAGGCGCGACTCCGAAGCCTCCCCGAGACCCACCCCGTTTCTCCCGCCCTTTGCACCGACCCCAGCTCACCGTCAAGCCTCTGGGGTTCCGCGGCGAGCGGCCCCCTCGTCTTCCCCTCCGAGGCTTCCTTTTTCCTCCCCTTCCCCGCCCTCAGCAGGAGCGCCGCAGCCCAGCTTCCGCTGTGGCCCTCACGCGCCACTCTCGCGAGACTGCGGGGCAGACGGGCCGAGAAGCCCTCAAGCTAACGGCGCACGCGTGAAGTTGGGGAGACGGCAAACCGGCGGGGGGGGGGGGGGAGAGAGAGAGAGAGAGAGAGAAAGGCTGGACAGGCCCAGAGCGCAGACGCCCAACATGCGTCATCGGGCCTCCGCGGTATTGGTGCGCACGCGCAGCTGCTTGCTGGTTGAAACCGAAGCGGGGCGTTTGTTTTTGGAGCATGTTGACTATATCTTTTGCAGATCACTAACCGTAATTTTTCATGTCTTGATGTCTGCGTGACTGTCTTACGGTGCTACAGTGAGATTAAGTAAAAGATCTTTCAGTGATCTCTTTTTTATAACTTTTTTAATTGTTTTTATAGTACAGTAGTTTCCATCATTCATTAAGATAATTATATAATATAAACAATATTTCTCTATTCTATATAACTAATTAGTTCATATAGTTACGTTGACTCCCCCTCTCTCCTCCTCTTATCTTTTTGATAACTTTATTGTCACCTTTCAGTGATCTCAAACGGGAATTAAGTAATATCGTGTACAATAAAACCGGATTACGGAGCCCAGCGCACGTTGGGCAGATACAGTCTGGAAAGGGCATCCTGCATACAATCACCCTCATTGTCATCCTGGTCTACCCCTGGTAGGAATGCCAGCCTCCAGGTGGGACCTAGGGATCCTCTGGAATTACAGCTCAGTTCCAGACTGCAGAGATCTTTTCCCAGGGAGAAAAATGGATGCTCTGGAGAGCGGCCTCTATGGCATTGTATCCCACTGAGGTTCCTGTTCTCCCCAGGCTCCATCCACAAATCTCTAGGAGTTTCCCAGCCTGGCTCTGGCAACCCTCCCCTCCCCGCCGGTAGCCGGGGAGACCTGGCAACCTTGTTTTGCAGAACAGGTAAGTTTCCTGGCCATGCTGTCACAACTTGAGGTTTTCCCAGGTAAAATTCCCTGGCTTCACAACATCGGAATGAAGCGCAAGTGAATGACAGGAGAATTCTAATGGGGCGGAGCCAGACAGGGAAAGAGGAGAGACTGCTGGAAAGGGGCAGGCAGAGGAGTACCTTTAAGAAATACAGGAGGAGACTATAGGAAAGAGGGCCAGTCCCTTTGATTAGAGTATTATCAATTGAGTTCAGTTTGTCCTCATTAGCCTGTTTCGTTTCAGACCTGTGTCAGCCAGTCGCAACAACAACAAAAAACCCGGAGTTTTGTGGTATGAAAATAAACAATATTCTATTCCACTCCGTTTGTGGACTAGATGCTATATCCTTCTTCAGATGCTATATGGTGAGAATCCGTGTGCAGCACCTGAAGAAGAGGGCTATAGTCCACCAAAGCTTAGGCTGGAATAAAATTGTATTCGTTTTAAGGTGCCATAAGAGTCCTGCTTATTTTTTTGGGCAGATTTCTTTCTTCAGCCAGTTTCTTTTTAATGTCAGATGAAAACATGAAAGTGTCTATTTCACTGTCAACAATGTCTCCACCTCAGAAAGAGTGTTTTTAAAACTATACAAACCCTGAATCTTTACACCTCGTGGTGTTGGAAAGTGCTATCAAGTTGGAGCTGACCTGTGGTGACGCCATAGTTTTTTCAAGGCAAGAGACAAACAGAGGTGGCTTGCCATTGCCTGCCTCTGCGTAGGAACCATGGACTTGTCAGTCTCCCTTCTGAGTACTAACCAGGGCTGATGCTGTTTAGCTTCCATGATCTGACAAGACTGCGCTAGCCTGGGCCATCCAGGTCAAACCTTGAAACCTCCCTCTGGTAATTTAAAAGAGCCTAAAGCAAACAGCACACATTCTACTTTAGCTTTCTATCACAGAATGCCTCAAAAACACTGACCAAGTCTTTGTCCACAGTCGTGTGTGTATGCACATACACAACAGTCACAAAAGTGCTATGATGCTGAGACATGAGACTTTCTTTAAAAGGGGGAAGACGTCTGTTGTCTTATCAACTGGTGTCTTATCAACATGAATGGGTTTGGCCTAAGAAACTGGAGCCAGGACAAAATAATAATGTCCCTTCACAACTGTGAATTTTTGCTAATTGTAATTTGCTAATTGTCAGGAGATAGCCCAAATTATTACTTTGTTTAAGTGTACATTAGAACTTGTAGAAGGTGACCCCTCCTAGTAGGGTTGCCAGGTCCCTCTTTGCCGCTGGCGGGAGGTTTTGGGGGCAGAGCCTGAAGAGGGCGGGGTTTGGGGAGGGGTGGGACTTCAAGGGGCCATTTTCTCCAGGTGAACTGATCTCTGTCGGCTGGAGATCAGTTGTAATAGTGGGAGATCTCCAGCCACCACCTGGAGGTTGGCAAACCTACCTCCTAGCTAGGTTGGTGCCTTGTGAAGAAAGAGTCGGGCATAGACAAAGAAGGGAAACAGGAAGACCTTTGCTTTGAGCTGGATGAAGAATCTTTGTAGCTGGCAGGAGTGCTCTCTTTTTGGGGTTGTGATGTGGGGATAAGACTCCAGTGCTCTCTTTCCTCCAAGGGCGACCAACTAGGGTTGCCAGGTCCCTCTTTGCCACTGGCGGGAGGTTTTTGGGGTGGAGCCTGAGGAGGGTGAGGTTTGGGTGGGGGAGGTACTTCAATTCCATAGAGTCCAATTGCCAAAGCGGCCATTTTCTCCAGGCAAACTGATGTCTATCGGTTGGAGAGATCAGTTGAAATAGCAGGAGATCTCTACCTGGAGGTTGACAACCCTACAACCAACTCAGGTAAGCACTGTCCCTGAATGTTTTCACCACTCAGAGAAATGCAGAGTATTCATTTGAAACAAAGAATATTGAGCAACGGATACCATGGACTGGCAAAGAGACAAATTAGTGGGTTCTAGATCAAATCAAGCCTGAACTGTCCCTAGAACCTAAAACTGAGGATATCATACTTTGCTCATGTTATGAGAAGATCAGATTAATTCGAAAGACAATAATGCTAGAAAAAGTTGAAGGCAGCAGGAAAAGAGGAAGACCCAACACGAAAAGGATTGACTCTATAAAGCAGTGGTTCCCAACCTTTTTTTGACCAGGGACCACTAGGGCTTTTTTGTTCGGTGCAGGGACCCCAAGGTTCAAAATAAAAATTCCGAGAATTTGAAAATAAACTTTAATCATAACTGTTAGTTAAACATTAAACTTAGAATAATATTTGAATATATATTTTTATAATAGGGAACTTTTAATTGAATATATTAATTTATTATGGTTGTATAACTTTGTTTCACGGACCTTAATTTAGTTCTCACGGACCCCTGGGGGTCCATGGACCCCCAGTTGGGAACCAGTGCTATAAAGGAAACCATGGCCCTCAGTTTGCAAGACCCTGAGCAAGGCTGTTAATGATAGGATGTTTTGGAGGACATTGATTCTTAGGGTCACCGTGAGTTCTAAGCAACTTGACAACACCACATAAACAGCTGCAACGTTATGATTTTTCACTTAACATTTAGCAAAGGTTTTCTCAGTGTTTCTGGGAAACATTGTGTGTATTCTTGTTTTCAATACGTTATTCAGCCTAAAGTGCTTTGCACTTGGATACTGGCAATTTGTCAAGTAATTTTCAGTTAGAAAAATGTGTTGGTGAAGAGAGGACATTAAGGACAGTTTTAAAGCAATAATTAACTAATTTGGCCCTTCACGGAGGAAGCTTACTATTACATACTGTTCTTGAATTGAACTAATATAATAATGGTTTATATGAGCCATGGTAATACCACTTCTGAACACAACGTTCTTGATTTACAGTGCAATCCTAAACACAGTTACATGCTTCTAGCTCCATTGACTTCAATGGACTTTAGAAGGGTGTAACTTTGCTTAGGACAGGAAATCCTACATTTTAGTAAGAATGCCCCTCCCTCCCCGGCTATATCAAAGAAATAAGCAACTATTCAGTCCTGACATTTCTGTACTTGTAGTTTTTTCCCACCACTGCAGTGAATAGCTGTTTGAGGCAGGCAGTGAGACAGACTCTGTATGAATGTGTCAGCCATTCGTGTTGATATTAAAAGAAAAAAGAATTCTATTAGTTGAATCAGATCTGTTTAGGTATAAATTCTCCAGCTCAACTGGAGCTACCAGACACAGACTGCCATGCTTGATGCCTTTATTGTACAATGTGGAATCTGCACAGGAGGGGGCTTTCCTTAGGGAATATCATTGTCAGAAGGCTGGCTGGCTGGGACCCAAGGAAGAGCCTCTGTGCTGTGCCCATCTTTGAGAGCCAGCGTGGTGTAATGGTTAAGAGCGGTGGTTTGGAGTGGTGGACTCTAATCTGGAGAGCTGGGTTGGTTTCACCACTCCTACACATGAAGCCAGCTGGGTGACCTTGGGCTAGTCACAGCTCTCTTAGAGCTCTCAGCCCCACCTGCCTCACAAGGTGTGTGTTGTGGGGAGGGGAAGGGGATTGTAAACCGGTTTGATTCTTCCTGAGGTGGTAGAGAAAGTCGACATATAAAAACCAACTCTTCTCCTTCTCTGGAATACCCAAGCAGCTGAGGTGGCCACATCTCTAAGGGCCTTCAGGGTGAGTTTAAGTATCTGCCTTTCTGGAGAACCTTTGATTTAGCTTTAGAGGTTTTTATGCATATTTGTAGTTTTTATTATTAAAAGTTTTTATTATTTTCTATAATATCTTAATCCAGCTTTTCAACAATTTAACATTTCTACTAACATTTTTATAAAAGAAAAGTAAATAGTATTGTTGATAATACATTGTATATTAAAATCAAACAATTGACCTCCCCTCACCCCGTCCATCTAATAATGAATTTATTTATCTTTTTCATATCAATACTAATCCAAATATCATATTATATAGCATTACTATCAATCCATATATTCATCTTACACTGTAGTAAATAATCTCACTTAGGTTGTACTTATTCCCCTCTAAAAAACCATATAATTCACTGTTATAAATTTACCTATATATATTAATAAAAAAATATATACGAAAAGGATTAGGTCAATGAGTAACCTTTAAATATCCCTATTTGAAATTCATTTTCACAGTAAATTTTCCATGCCCCCCACTCCTCCAAAAACTGTGCATTATCTTTCTGATTTATTAATGCTGTGAGTTTTGCCATTTCCATCAGTTCCAACATCTTCTGTATCCAGTCTTTTTTATCTGGTAATCCCACCATTTTCCATTTGGCCGCATACACCAATCTTGTTACAGTGGTGGCATATAACAAAAATGTCCTTTGAGTTAATATAGTGTCTGGTACCATAGATAGTAACATAATTTCAGGTGCTTTAGGGACATTATTCCATAAAATCAATCTTATTTCAGTATGTATCATGTCCCAGAAATTTTTAGCCTTTTCACAAATCCACCACATGGGATGAAATGAACCAGTTTCCTGGTTACACTTCCAACATTTTGCTGACATAGATTTGTAGGACTTTGCAAGTTTTTTCGGTGTTAAGTACCAGCGATACATCATTTTGTAGATGTTTTCTCTTAACGATTGAGAAAGTATGGATTTCATGTCTCGAGACCAAAGCCTTTCCCATTTATGTAACATTATGTCATGACCTAGCATCTGAGCCCAACTGACCATAGTAGGTTTTATTCTTTCTTGCTCACAATAAAGTTCCAATAGCATCTTATACATCTTAGATATTAATTGACCATTTGAATCCAATAAGAGTTTTTGAAACTTAGATTTGCCTTTAGAAAATCCTGTTTTCTGATCTTGAAGAAATACTGATTTTATTTGATAGCACTAAACCAGGTTAAAAGATCCTTAACTTCATCATATTCTTTTAGTGAGCATTTTGTACCTTCCCCTTTTAAAAGGTCTTGATAGGTAATAAATTGGGCAGGTCTTAATGGTCATAATGTTAACATTTCCTGTGTCATTTTTGTAGTTTTTAGAGGCATTGTTGGGAAAGTGGCTTCGCCCCTAAATATTGTAGAACTATTTTATTATGTTTATGCTACGTTATTTGTTTTTCTCTCGTGCTGGGTATCAACATGAGGATCTGCTTGTTGGTTGAAAGATTATTCATAAGTACTCTAGAATAAATAAATATAAAAGCATCTTAATGTACAGAATCAGTAGGTGAAGCTTTTCTCAAATTGGAGATAAATTCTGTAGGGGTCAGTGAGTAGGGCTGTTAATATCCGGGGGGCTAGGGGCTGGAGATCTCCTGGAATTACAACTGATCTCCAGGCTACAGGGATCAGTTCCCCTGGAGGAAATGTCAGCTTTGTAGGGTGGATTCTATGACGTTATACCCTGCTGAAGTCCCTTCCTTCCCCAAGCCTTGCCCTCACCAGGCTGTACCCCCAAATATCCAAGTATTGACACACACATAAAGAAAAAAAACAATAAACAGCGATGTTCAAAGCCAATGCAATGCAAGAGGAGGCTATCACCCAATGATGTCTGTATGACAGACTTCTGTTGAAGAATAGAGCAGCTGGAAAAAAAATTACCAGCCTTACAGAACAATCCTATACATATTTACTCAGAAATAAAGTCCACTGTATTCAGTGGGGTGTATGTCCAAGCATAGGGTTGCCAACCTCCAGGTACTAGCTGGAGAACTCCTGCTATTACAACTGATCTCCAGCCGATAGAGATCAGTTCACTTGGAGAAAATGGCCACTTTGGCAATTAGACTCAATGGCATCAAAGTCCCTCCCCTCCCCATATCCCGCCCTCCTCAGGTTCAGCCCCAAAAACCTCCTGCTGGTAGCAAAGAAGGACCCGGCAGCCCTATCCAAGTAAGTACTCACAAGATTGCTATTTTTTTCCTACTTGTTGCTGACAGCGTTTATTTGAAGGTTCCCATAACACACCTTACTTTCAGCTGTCATTTGTTTGGCCCTAATAAAATATATTATGTAGCTTTTTTTGGGGGGGTTGTACCAGTGCAACTACTTGCACCCTCTACTTTCAAATAGGATTGGTCACTTTTTCACAGGGCTCCTGTGCTCTAAGGAGTTGTGTAAACAGAAATCAGGAAGTGAAATGTTTCCTCAAATGGCAATTCAGTGACGGGAAATTTTTTATTTATTTACTGCACTTGCTACCATTTTCTTTCATGGCTCAAAGTGATTTGTCACAAAACAAGCAAGTTAAACCTGACCAGAAACCTGACATATTAAAACATGAACACAACGCAACCCTGTTAAACCCAAGTCAGGAGAAAGCCCAGCTACAGTATATAACACAGCCTTATAATGGCCCAGGCTAGCCTGATCTCGTCAGATCTCAGAAGCTAAGCAGGGTCAGCCCTTGTTAGTACTAGGATGGGAGACCACCAAGGAACACCAGGGTTGCTGTGCAGAGGAAGGCACTGGCAAACCACCTCTGTTAGCCTCTTGCCATGAAACCCCCCAAAGGGGTCACCATAAGTCGGCTGTGACTTGAAGGCACTTTACACACACATAATGTTGCCATCTGTGCCCCCCCCCCACCTTCGTTCCAGTCGCTGAGTGGATGTTTTAGCCCTGCCTCCCAGGATGTCTTCAGTGGTCCCAAGGGCCAAGATGGGAGGGGCCATGTGCTGCTGTGCTTTTGATAGTAGAATAGCAGTTGCGTGGGTGGGGGGGCATGCTCTTTACCCCTTCATCCAGGAGGAGGGGACTTCCATGTGCTCCTTCCTGTGGGTTGTTTTTTTTTATTTTTATGTAGACCATAACACTACAAAGCCCCTTGGGACAAAGTTGGCAACCTTGCTTCCAAATAAGTATGTTTGAGATGATAGTCTTACGGTATGATCTAACAAATATCTATACTTCCCCTGAAAGCAACTAAAATTATTTTGCTGGGGTTTATTCCAAAGTATGCAAAGCATTACAGTCCAATCCTGTGCAAGTTTATTCAGAAACAAGTCTAGGGTTGCCAACCACCAGGAGCTTCACCCCGAAGCGTTGAAACAGTTTCCACTTGCCAGTGATTGGTCCTCCTTTGATAAGGTGTTTTCATTGACTTCAGTGACACCTAAAGGAGAACAGGAGAACGCATTTGACTCCGTTTAGGGGTGATGTAATATCAGGACCAGACAGGTGAAAAGAGCAACCAAAACGATTAGGGGACTAGAGCAACTGTCCTAAGGGGTCATCTGCTGAAGCTGGAGGGTGAGAGATTCAAAACAGATAAAAGGAAGTATTTTTTTCACCCAACGCATAGTTAAATTGTGGAACTCCCTGCCCCAGGATGTGGAACAGGCTTCTTTAGGAGGTGGTGACCTCTCCTTCTTTGGAGCTGTTTAAGCAGAGGCTAGATGGCTACCTGTCAGCAATGCTGATTGGTAAGAATGTAGGCAGATTGTGAGAGGGGGCGCAGGAAGGGACGAGCCAGAGCTTGGCTCTTGTGGCCCTTTTATGACCAGGATAAAATGCCGATCATTACTTTGGGATCAGGAAGGAATTTTCCTCCAGGCCTGATTGGCCCAGAAATCTTGGAAGGTTTTTGCCTTTCTCTGGACATACAGCAGGGGTCCCTGGGAGAATGGGGGGAGGTAGCTGTGAATTTCCTACTGCAGGGGGCTGGACTAGATGACCCTGGGGTCCCTTCCAGTTCTATGTTTTCTATGATTAACAGCCTATCACATTTAACTAGTTGCTGCACCACAGCTCTGTCCTTCACCAACCTCTCATAGTAACCTTGAGAAGGCAAGGGTTAGGCTGAGGATAATATATGAACATAAGAACATAAGAAAGGCCCTGCTGGATCATACCAAGGCCCATCAAGTCCAGCAGTCTGTTCACACAGTGGCCAACCAGGTGCCTTTAGGAAGCCACAAACAAGACGACTGCAGCAGCACCATCCTACCTTTGTGCCACTGCACCCAAAATAATAGGCATGCTCCTCTGATACTAGAGAGAATAGGTATGCAGCATGACCAGTATCCATTCTAACTAATAGCCACGAATACCCCTCTCCTCCATGAATATGTCCACTCCTCTCTTAAAGCCCTCCAAACTGGCAGCCATCACCACATCCTGGGGCAGGGAGTTCCACAATTTAACTATGCGTTGTGTGAAAAAATACTTCCTTTTATCTGTTTTGAACCTCTCGCTCTCCACCTTTAGCAGATGACCCCGTGTTCTAGTATTATGGGAGAGGGAGAAAAACCTCTCCCTGTCCACTCTCTCCAAACCATGCATAATTTTATAGACCTCTATCATGTCTCCCCTTAGCCGCCTTTTTTCCAAGCTAAACAGCCCTAACCGCTCCCCATAGGACAGTTGCTCTAGTCCCTTAATCATTTTGGTTGCTCTTTTCTGCACCTTCTCAAGCTCTGTAATATCCTTTTTTAGGTGTGGTGACCAGAACTGTACACAGTGTTCCAAGTGTGGTCTCACCATAGATTTGTACAAGGGCAGTATGATATCAGCAGTTTTATTATCTATTCCTCGTCTAATTATGGCCAGCATGGAATTTGCCTTTTTTACAGCAGCCGCACACTGGGTTGACATCTTCATTGAGCTATCCACCACCACCCCAAGATTCCTTTCTTGATCGGTCGCTGCCAGCACAGATCCCATTAGTGTGTATGTGAAGTTGGTAGTATTTTGAAGCGGTGATTGAATGGACTGTACCACTGCAGACTGCAAGTTGGAATTCATTTTCTTAATGTTTCCTCTTGTGGAAAGCTACTTGCATGTAAAGAACTAACATCAGGAAGAAAGGCTTTATGTCTGTCCACTCAGCAAGCTACACAAGTGTATATTTGTAATTATATTTGTGATTTCACAGTTGTATTTCCCCTCCATTTCAGTGGGTAAAATGTCCTTTACAATGCTGCCTTTGAACAACAGAAGCAGCTGCAGTGCACTTAATCTCTTATTCAGGGATCTCACACTTTCTTCATTAACACAGGAATTCTAATTTTTTTAACCTGGAATAAAGTTGCACCAATTTCATTTGCTTCCAGATAAATGGGCATGCAGCTTGATCTTACACCTGTTTATGCCAAAGTAATCCCCCTTGGTTCACACTTATTCACAGATAAGTATTAGGGTTGTCAGGTCCAGGTTGGGAAATATCTGGAGATTTTGGGGGTGGAGCCTGAGGAGGGCGGGGTTTGGGGAGGGGAGGGACTTCAATGCCATAGAGTCCAATTGCCAAAGCGGCCACTTTCTCCAGGCGAACTGATCTCTATCGGCTGCAGATCAATTGTAATAGCAGGAGATCTCCAGCCACCACCTGGAGGTTGGCAACCCTAATAAGTATGTATAGAATTTTGGTCACAAGACAGCATCTAAAATCAAAGAGTTGTTTGTCAAGGTGTTCTTACTGTATTAGATGCTCAGGAATGTAGCTTCTACTTTGCATTTTCATTCCCGTCCTCAGCACTGCAAAACATATGTGTATTACATAACCAGAAGTAGCTATCCATATGTTTTTACAAAGAGAGAGACTTCTGTAATCAGCCACAGGTTCAATGCTATACATTAAAAATGTGTATATCTTTGTCTTCTTGGTGGTTTCAGAATTTGTGCGATTTTTGCAACTCAATAAGGATGTCTGGAATAGAACTTGTTATTTACAGTAAACTTAGTTTCCTTGTGCCAGTGGAGTAAGCGGCTGCTGGAACATCATCCCAACAAATCAGCTAAACGCAAGGCTGCCAACTGGGCAGGAAAAAAACCCATGTCCTGTCCATTAACTTCACAGCATGAAGTTAAATAACACCACCTGGTAATTGCTTGCAGATCAAACTGATATCAAAAGCACCAGTTTAAAAGTTGGCAACCCTAGCTAAACATCTTCCTCCATAATTAACCATTCCAAAACTTAATCACCCCAAATAAACATATATTGATGAGGTCTTACTCATCCAGAAAACAACAACAACATAGTCAAAGGCCACTAAGTATGTGTAAGGGGGGAGAGTTGACATTCCCTGGTCTAAAATGAAGCCTGTGAGATCTGGGAGGAATGCAATAAACGCAAATTCTCTGCATGACCACACGTCTTTCTATGGCAGGGGTGGGGAACCTTTTTTCTGCCAAGGGCCGTTTGGATACTTATAACATCATTTGTGGGCCATACAAAATTATCAACTTAAAAATTAGCCAACCAATACGTTTCTCCACGGCCCAGGTGGGAAAGGGTTAACACAGTTTCTTGGGTGGTCCTAGCAGCTCCATAGCTAATGACTTTTCTGCAAGGGGGGAAAAGGGTTCCTTTTCTTGGCAAAACAAACTCACATCTGCCTTGAATACAGGCTATTCCTGTCCGTGGGAGGGGGTGGATCGTGCCTTAAATCCTTCTGAGCTAGAGATCTGCCAGGACCCACGAAGGGCCAGACCAAATGACTCCGCGGGCCTTAAACGGCCCCCGGGCCTGACGTTCCCCACCCCTGTTTTATGGTCACAAAGATAAGAAAGGACAGTTGGCATGAAAAGTGCTGTTGTGCTGGACTTGAGCGCACAACAGCAGCTTGCTGTTACAGTTGTGAAGAAACCGAAATGAGTGTGTAAGTCAGAGCTATGTCAAGGCTGCAGTCTTCCCTCCCAGCTGATTGGAGATACGTGGGGGTGGGGGGAGGAAAGACGCCATAGAAGTACCACTTATTTCAGTCCCCTTTCTTTACAGTGTGCTCAAGGTGGCTTACAATAAAGCAGTAAAACACCATCATTAAACACTAGCAAAAAAAAAAAAAAAGCAGTAATTCAGCAGCAGACGGCCACCACAGCACTCAGTGGAATTTTGCCCCAATCAGTGCGTCTTTAGGTACCATTTAAATAAGATTTCAAATGTGACAACACTGCGGGAGGGCACCTACAGAGAAGTATGGTTGCCAGCTCTAGGTTGGGAAATATCTGGAGATTTTGGGGGCAGAGCCTGAGGAGGGTGGGGTTTGGGGAAAGGAGGGACTTCAATGCCATAGCAATGATTTTTAAAAAAAAACAGGATATTTTCTATTCTAAAAACAAGCTAATTTTTTAAAGTGTAAGCAGCTATGTTATACTTTTTTTTTAACTGTTATTCCAGAAATGGTTGGATGGGGCCAACCAGTGCTCTAGGTAGTGTTGTGCTCCAGCCAGCCTCAGCCTGGCAAGCAGTGGGTTTTCACTTTCAAGGCTTTACTGATAATTGAAGAGTGGGAAGGAATCCCCCGCCCCACTATGGAGAGGTTGGCTTGTTATGCGGTAGCAGGAAATGTACCTTCCTTAGTGGGTAACATGACATGTTTGCTTAAACCATTTGGATTTTATATTAACTAAACTATTTTTGCCCTGCAGGCCCGTATAACATCATACATCTTGTACACACCTGCTATTTGCCTGCATAATTCAGAAAATATGCTTTCATGTACATCCTCAATGTAATATGGGCTTGTATGAGCTAATGGAGAAGGGGAATAGAGATATAGTGAATAGTTTAAATGCAGCGCTGCAGTTGGGCTAGACTAGGTTCTCATGGGTGCATGGTGGCCACTGACACCTTTCCTAGCGCTGGACATGTGTTTTTAGAAAGAGGGCAGTGCCTAGTGGGACTTTTGCCCAGCAGGGCTTCTGATTGGCTATTTGAAATCTGATTGGCTGTGCAGATTAAAAAAAAAAATGCTTCGCCAGCAGCTGCCACTACAGCACAAGGATCTTTCCTACATGACTCAAGGTAAATTGTGTGTGCGAGTGTGTGTGTAAGGAAATATTTTAAAATTATATGCTCATTTGAAAAAGCAGGCTGTTAAGCAGAGCTGCTGCCTGAAATTTTTAAGAGTTACTACTTGAAGAGTTATGTGTAGTCTCGCTCCCTGAAATTTTGTGGTCGGTTCCCCCTTTTTTGGCAGATATTTTGCAGTTGCGCCCACCACCCTGTGTCAGTATTCCAAAGGTGCCTGCAGGCTCACAAAGTTTGGGGATCTCTTCTTTTTGGATTTAATGGTTTGGTAAACATGAAAGTAATAATTAGTATATAAAGATACTCTTTTGTAATTTTTGTAATTTGTTTTTTTTATTATATTGTTTTGTTTTGTGTTATAAAAATTAATAAAAATTTATATATGAAAAAAACAAAGTTTGGGGATCTCTGGGATAGATGGTCTTAAGATGCACCCAGCATTCTGTGGTGCTATGGAGACAGGCAACACAATCCTAAGGGGGGCAGTTGTGCCACAGCCAGGGCTTGCTGCACCACAGCCAGCATCTCAAATAGGAACACTCTGCCAACACCCATGAAACTGCTGTATGCAATTCCACAGGTTGAGCCATCATTTTTGCTGGCGTAACTTCGCTCTGGCAAAAGGGGGTGTTCCCAGGGCGAAAGGACTCAGGGAGCTGACTAGTGTCAGCCCCAACCCTGGGAACGCCCCCTTTGGCTTCGGCGCAAGCCCCTGCACTGGATATGCACTGCTGCCGCAGCTCCACTGGCACCAGTGCGTGGTGCTGCTACGTTGCTCCCTGGTGCTGACGTAAGTGGCCCAGCACCGGCGCAAGTGCCCATTTTGATGGGGCAAGTAGGGTTGCCAGCACCGGGTTGGGAAATACCTGGAGATTTGGGGGGGGTGGAGCATGAGGAGGGCGGGGTTCGGAGAAGGGAGGGACTTCAATGCCATAGAGTCCAATTGCTAAAGCGGCCATTTTCTCCAGGTGAACTGTTCTCTAGCACCTGAAGATCAGTTGTAAGAGTGGGAGCCACCACCTGGAGCTTGGCAGCCCTAGGCGCCAACCGGCATTTACGCCAGTGCTGGGGTCATGCTGGCTCCTAAGCCCTTTGCTCCCCCCGCCCAGGATTGCATGGTAAATGTGCTATGGTGCTAAAAGACTAAATGCACTCCAAGCTCTTAAAACATATCAGTCTTCTCAGTACTAATGCAGATATTGACTGGAGAAGCAGAGGAAAGAAATTGCAAAACGATGTAGTAAATTATTGTGATTTAATACACACAAACTTGTGATTTCATGAATACATGAATGTGTCAAATTGGTATATTACACAGGGATGAAAAATCAAAATATGCCAGTCAGTACAGAACAAAAAAAACAACAAACCAAATTACTAGTATTTCCTCAGAATTAGATTTTGCCATTAAATTGTCAGTATTTTGAAAATATAACTTCTTGCATTGCGCGTGAATATAAAATTCATAAATAAAATTATAAATAATGATATAGAACTCAAAACAATACCATTTTATACTGGATGGGGTTGCCAACCTCCAGGTGGCGGCCTGGAGATCTTCCGGAATTACAAGTAATCCCAAAACCACAGAGATCGGTTTCCCTGGAGAAAACGGCTGCTTTGGAGGGTGGACTCTACGGCACTATATCCTGTTGAGGCCCCCCCCCCCAAAAAAAACCTTTCCCTTTCCAGACTCTATCCGCAGAGCTCCAGAAATGTTCCAACCGGGAGTTGGCAACCCTAACTAAAACATCTGCAGACCAGGAACGGCATAGGTTATCACTAAATGGCATTTTTACTTTTAATGCCCTTTTCAGGCTTTTAGTGTACATATGGGGGAGGGGGTTAGGAATAGATGGTACAGTAGCTTTAGTGTGCCACTGGCTTTAGTGATCCACAAATAGCTCCTGTTTCAATTCCTAAACAAACCGGTAGAGTCTGGATTATTTGCTGTCTAGAGATAGATGGGGGGGGGAGGGAAGGCGGAAGTGTAGCGTCTCTCCGTACCTCCTTCCAACCTATCACCGTTCAAAGCACTGCAGTCGGAGGAGAATCAAGCCAATCGCAACGAAGCTTGCTTCACAGTACCCGAAGTTCGACGTTCGGGACTCAGGAGGGGGAAAAGCCAGTAGTAAGGATGGTGGCCGTAGAGGTGCTTGGGGAGATGGCGTGAAGGGTAGCCTGGGGGCGTCCTCGAGTTGGCCTCAGGATTTGTTCGCATCCCTCTGAGAAGGAAGGAGGAAGATTGTCGATGCAGTCGGGTGAGTAATCTACGTAGCCCTATGGGGAAGGTGGAAAACAGAAATGGCCATTTATTCATGGAAGGTTTTGCAGTGGATTTGTCACTCTCTAGATGCACATTTCCCCCACCTGAATTCTCAGAACTCTGCCTGGCGGCTTATTGTTGAGTTTTGAGAATATGGATGGGGGGGAGAGTGCATCTAAAGAGTGGCAAATCCAGTGCAAAACCTTCCATGAATAAATGGTATTATCCCACTGTATTGATTGCCCTGTTATCTTAAACGGTGTTTTCCTCTCTGCCCCGATTAGATTCTAATTTCTGTCCTCCAGCGTTTTTCTGTCCCATGTGTCAGGGGTTTCTCCAGATGTGAAGCTATTGAGGTATTGTCGAGCTGACCTGGATGGCCCAGGCTAGCCTGATCTTGTCAGATCTCAGAAGCTAAGCAGGGTCAGCCCTGGTTAGTCTTTGGATGGGAGACCACCAAGGAAGTCCAGGGTTGCTGTGCAGAGGAAGGCACCGGCAACCCACCTCTGTTAGTTAGTCTCTTGCCATGAAAACCCCAAAAAGGGGGTTGCCATAAGTCGGCTGCGACTTGATGGCACTGTACACACACACACACACACACACACACACACACACATACACAGAGAGCTGAAAAGTTGTTGGCAGGGGCAGAGAGGATGCGTTCTGATTGGTTTGCTTTGCGTCCCTTTCCCACGCTTTTCTCCTACCTACCCAAGACAAAACGTGTCAGCTGGAAGTTAGATCTGTTCTGCTGGAAATGTCTTTACGTATGAAGTGCGTGTGTGAAGCCACGATCCGAGCAGGAGTGGCATGCAGTAAGAGGTTTCTGCGCTACGCAGTCTGTTGCTGCTACTGCTGCAGGCACTTTCAAATCTTGAAATGCACAGCTCCTCTCTCTCTCCCTTCCTTCCTGGCTCCATAGGACTGGGTGGTTATTACTGGCATGGTGTTGCTTGCCCCACGCTGTTTGTTCAGAATTTGTCACTATGTCCTGTTGTAGTATTGATGCAGTCAGGCCATTCCGGCATTTCATCTTGCGGGAGTGGGGTGTAGCTGGTTCTGCCCACTCACTCACACCTTTCTTCTCTGTAGAGACCTGAGATCAGGAGTCTTTAGATACTAAACTCTTCATAATCCATTACAACAGGAGCAAAACAGGGAATCTGTGTTGGTAGCCAATATTGTTTTACTTTTATTATGGGTAGTGAGGTACTTTTATTGTGGGTAGTGAGGTACTTTTAAATTGCATTATGATGCCTAAATAATGTTCTCTATCAGCAGACTGATACTTTATAGTTATGAAATATGACATTTTTGCTAGTTTATGCTGCCAGTGGTTTTGACAAACGTTCTTTTTAAACAAAGTTTTAAAGCAGTTAATGGCCTCAAACAAATATTTATTTAATTAAGCCCATTTTAGTAATAAAAAAGAAGAAGCCAAAAATTGATTTCTAAACATCACCTATAATATATTAGCCAATTATCTTGTTCATGTTAATATCTGCTATACTTCCATCCCCTTCCTATACAGTTTAGATTGCCACGACATCAATTTGTTTTTATAACGTAAGAGCTGGGTGCAGCAAACTTTATAAACAAATTTATACGAGTATAAATTATTTTTATGCAGACTACTGAACACTAGATATGATGTAAGTGTTGACTGCATAACAAATAATTTATACAAATATAATATGAAAAAGCTAATAATATATCATAATGAAGTGTAATAATATTAAGCAAGTGCTTAAGGGAGTGCTTGCTAAATCCCTAGCTATTTCATCTTCTAGGTTTCTGTACAGTTATGAACTATAATTATATCCATTATAAAAAAATGTTGCACAATTCTACACAGGTTCCCAACAGGCAGAAGAATATGCTTGATTAACTTACCAGTCTCTTAGCCTACCTAACTCAAGTGTTGATAATTTTGCCATTTCGTACCTTGTTTATCTAAGATCTTACATCTAAAAAATTTGCACTGTTTCTTCTCTGTGCTAATAATATTCTTGCAGTGAAAAAGAAATCCTTTAATTTGGTTAAAACTTAGTTGGTAGTTTGAGGAAATAGCCTGAGGTAGGACCCATGGCCCAAGGCTATCAGTTGGCTGGCCCTGATTTAGTACAAATATTCTGTTTTAGCAGGGTAAATACACTTAACTGTGTATCTCTTCTAGGGATTTCAGGAGTGGGACAGATGAGAAGATCTCTCCCATACATTTCAACCCAGCCTAGATACTATCAGCTTAGGATGTAGGTGGAGATGGGAGTGAAAAAATGTATCATATGAGAACAAAACAAAGAGAGTGCAGGAAGGCACTCAAAGGCTCATCACACAGTCTCAGTTTCTTATTCAACAGGCTGCTGCTGGTTAACTTAAGGACTGTGTAGCAATGGACTTTTGCCAGGAGCTGGGTAGTCTTATATTGGGATTCAGTGGGATAGCTTGATCTGTGACTT
Source organism: Euleptes europaea (assembly GCF_029931775.1). Lineage (NCBI taxonomy): Eukaryota > Metazoa > Chordata > Lepidosauria > Squamata > Sphaerodactylidae > Euleptes > Euleptes europaea. The sequence goes on along the minus strand of NC_079312.1, from coordinate 128,184,749 downwards.
AGATGTTAGAGGTAAGTTTCTGGTGCTATGGTTCAAATGTTAATGGACAGAAGGCATGTTTTGCTTTCAAGATCATGTTTCAGTTTACTGCTAGAGACAGAATGTCCTACTGCTGTGCAGGCCATGTTCCTGTCCTGCACAGCTGTCTTGCCTCTTAACCTTCTCTATCAAATAGGGTAGGATCAAGTGGAACAGAACTAAGACACCCTTGTCTAAAAGTAAGATTGTGCTGCTTGATCTCGATCATGTGCACTGGCTTGTTTGCAGGTGCCTCTGCTTATACATACATGTATTTGCATAGGTTCCACACTAGGACCCTTCGGCTCTACTGAGGCATTGCTCAACTAGAAGTAAAATTAGAATTGTAATTTCCCATGGTATTGAATATAGCACCACACCACATATGGCTTTATGTTGGTCCCCAAGGCAAGGGCAAAAATGTGTCGTCCCATAGTGATCCAGGAAGAAGCTTGAGGTTCAGGTGGCACTGGTTTAGGTAAGATCTGGGGCAGAGGAGTAGGTGGGAGAAAGGATGGGAGAGGAAGGATGACTATGGCTATTCCTTGAATAATCATCATAGTTTTTGCATATACATAATGAGATATCTTGGGGATGGGACTAAAATTCATGTATGTTTTTATATACACTTTATACACATAGCCTGAATGGGAGCCATGGTATAGTGGTTAAGAACGCGGGGCGGTGGACTCTGATCTGGAGAACTGGGTTTGATTCCCCTCTCCTCCACGTGAGCGGTGGACTCTAATCTGGAGAATCAGGTTGGTTTCCCCACTCTTCCACATGAAGCCAGCTGGGTGACCTTGGGCTAGTCACAGTTCTCTTAGAGCTCTCTCAGCCCCACCTACCTCACAGGGTGCCTGTTGTGGAGAGGGGAAGGTGATTGTAAGCTGGTTTGATTCTTCCTTAAGTGGTAGAGAAAGTCGGCAAATAAAAACGAATTCTTCTTCTAAATGTAACTTTAAACATTTTTTTTTATAATTTGTGTATATTGAACCATCAGAAAACAAAGGTGAAACTAACAATGGCAGGCTTTCAGTCTCCTCTTACGGTGCTGTATACACTGTATTTTTTTTTAGGTGAGAGGAAACATTGAAAGCAGGCAGGAGGGATCTGCCTGCATTCTGGCTCGAAGGGTCCAGTTTTCGGATCAGACTGGATATGGGATGTCCGGATAAGGGATACGCTGCCTGTAATTTAAAAAAGGCCAAATGAACACCAACAACCCTAACAACTAAAAAGGCAAATCCCACTGTTGAAATGAATTGGACAGTGGGCCACATGGCAAGGTTAATTTCTTAAAAAAAACACACACACCCTTTTATCTCCCGCTTGTGTTGTAACACATCAACCACAATGAGGTTTTTTTTTATTACAACGTTTGTCAGGGAGTGGAAGGGAAAGCTCTGCTGTAAATGAGGAAGGGACTGCACTGCAGGGGCTCTGCAATGCCCGTGCAGCCAAGAAATGGCAGGGCACCAACAGCGACATCGCCGTCATTGCAGTTCCATTCAAATTCCAAAAAAGAGCCACAAACCATGTGTCTGAAAAAAAGGGCGGAGTCCTATAGGAATAGCACCTGGATGCTTTGGTTGAGATTTGGCATTATACAAGTGAATGTATTGTTACAGTTCCAGAACAAATGCCTTGGGGAGGGGGAGAGCACTAAAATACTTCTTTTGTTGAAATTGTGAGCTTCCAGTACAGCTAGGTTCAAGGGTCCTAGTATCACTACCAGGGCCGGTGCCAGTCATTTTTGCACCCTAGGCGAGGCTAACTACTTGTGCTCCCCCATTGCTAACCAATATTCAAAAACAGATGTCTTGTAGAAAAAGTTAAAGCACAACACTTTTCAATAAGACGTTATAATTAATTGTATTCCATAGCACGGTTGTAGTACTTATCTTAAAATAAATATAAATTGTCAGTTGCATTTTTTTCAAGAAACTAATCTGTTTAAAACTGTGCCCCTAAGGCCAGTTCTGTGCCCCTCTGTGGTCTGCGCCCTAGGCGACCGCCTAGTTTGCCTAATGGTAGCATCGGCCCTGATCACTACATTATTTTCTCCCCTTCCCCCTTAATATATTTCATCTTTTGGTTTTCCTGTAGGCGTTCTCCAGTTCCAAGCAAAAACATGAGATTGCTCAGCAGTTGTAGTGCTGAAGCATAAGCACTTGCTTTCACACCACAGACCCCTTTTCATCTGCTGGGCTCCGCTAACACCCTCTGGTCTTATCGTTGCATTCCCTAGCTGGGCCGACAGCCCAAGCGAAGCCAGCGAGAATCTTTTCCATCCTGTTCTCTGCACGGGTGGAAGAATGGAAGCTGGGGGCAGAAATCAAACTGAAGGTGAATGCTGAGGGGTGCCAGAATGAAGGCATACAGCTAAAATTGCAAGGGGACGACTGGGGGTAGTCAGCCTCGGGTGGCTGTGGTCAGAAGTGTGCTAAAAAATGATGTCTCAGGAAAACGACCTTGTTCACTTCTAATTAGTCACCATGTGCATATTTGCTTATTTAGCAGTGACAGCTAGTGGCTGCCAGAGTCTGAAACTGTACGTTGCACTTAACACACGATTGCTACAGGGACTCGCAGCCATGTGGCAGCTGTGAGTTTCCTGTGGGAACCCAGTTCTAACTGAAGTGCTGCAGGGACCCGGTTTAGAGCAGGACCATGGCAGAAGGAGGTACTCCAGCCCTCCTCCCATGCCGTTTTCCTGACCTGAAATTGCTGGGGGGTGGGGCATTATTTGTCCCATGGGGGACTGCACAGAGACTAAATGCTTGTGCAGTCCCTCCAAGGGGCAAAAAACACCACCCAGGGCTGTTTCGGGTCAGGAAAGCCATACCTGGAGTATTGTGTGCAGTTCTAGAGGCCTCACTTCAAAAAGGATGTGGACAGAATTGAGCGAGTGCAGAGGAGAGCGACGACGATGATAAGGGGCCTGGAGACCAAGCCCTATGAGGAAAGGCTGAGGGAGTTGGGAATGTTTAGTCTGGAGAAGAGGAGGCTGAGGGGGGACATGATTGCTCTCTTTAAGTATTTGAAGGGCTGTCACTTAGAGGAGGGCAGGGAGCTGTTCCCGTTGGCAGCAGAGGGTAGGACTCGCAATAATGGGTTTACATTATGGGCTGAAAGGTACCGGCTGGATATTAGGAAAAATCTTTTACAGTAAGAGTTGTTCGACAGTGGAAGCAGCTACCTAGGGAAGTGGTGAGCTCCCCCTCACTGGCAGTCTTTAAGCAGAGGCTGGACAAGCACTTGTCGGGGATGCTCTAGGCTGATCCTGCATTAAGCAGGGGGTTGGACTAGATGGCCTGTATGGCCCCTTCCAACTCTATGATTCTATCCTCCTCCTGCTCCTTCTTCCATGCTGCCAGTGCCCCATGTCTGCTGTAACTGGAAGCAATGCATGCTAATGTTGGTATGTCTCTCTGACATCACCAGACTTTGACTTTAGTGTCTAGCAGAATGATCAGAGTCAGGCTCCGACGTCTAGCAGCTGCAGTTCAGCCACTGGTAATGTTTAGGTTTTGCATCTTGTTTTTTTTTTTTTAAGCTAGTTGGTGGGAGATTGGTAGGAGAAGTAAGTTGCTGGCTAGGCTCTGTTGATTCATGCAGTGTTATGATATGGTTCACTAATGCTCTGGTTCCCTTCTTTAGATCCTCTGGCTTGCTCAGTGATGGGTCAGGCATGCTCTTGGCCCTGAAGTGCAGCCACGTTGTCAAAGAGGATTTGATGTGTTGTTTCAGAAAATGGAAGAGTCATTACTACAGGCTCCATTAGAGATTATCTGGGCAGGGACCTGGTTAGAGATAAAAATAACAAGACAAATGACCATCAGTGACAGCCAGCTCTATCACACGCTTCCTGGCTGGTATTTCAGCCTTCCATCTTTTCAGTACCTGATGAAATCTGGCTTCTAGCTTAAGGGCTGTGCTTGGCAGTTCTCCTAGATATGTTGAGGATATGCATCAAGGGCCATGGTATTAACTGTGTTCTGCCCCATAGGGAATTAATTCTGCCAGTGGTGCAGGCTTTTTCAGCAGTTAAACTGATGAGCACTACTTAGGAATGAGTTGGATGAATTGCAAAAATATTAAATAAATTTGGAGTCATCGTCTGTTTTCTCATCTGCCTAGATCTGTTTCGGATCATAATTTCTACTGTGCTTTTCCTAAAGGGTATCCAGGAGAGTAATGGTTTGTATCCACTGGGCTGAGAGGATTTCTGTCCATGGATGCAAATTTGTCATCTCCTTTGGTATATCCAAATCACTGACTCCTGTTCCTTTTTGTTTTTCACAGATGGTGTCACTAAACTGTAATAATTCTGCTTCATTGATTACCTCGAAGAGTACCTGCACTGGAGTTGCACTTAGGGTCTTCTGGTTATGCTTGGTGCATTGAGCAGCCATGGAACTAAAGGACAAGCATCAGGTAGGTTTCCTAGTCGTATCTTTTGTAGCCCTTGGAGTGTGCTAGTTGGGTTTCCTTTTGTTTGACATCAATTTGAGAGGCACCGAAGAGGTTAGGGGGGCTCTTTAATTGGATCAGTTTTCACCGGCAAGCTCTTGATCATCAGTAAGTTCTTCTTCAAGCAGAATCAGGTCTACCCAACCCTTTTTTGTCCTAAGCAAGTTAAATTTTTTTGTACATCTCTTGAGTGAGTGGCATAACAATAGCAAATGAAATTATCTAGAATGAGCCAGAGTATTGTTTTTTCAAGTTAACTTTTAATTTCTATCACTTTTTTACTTCCTTCCCTTTACAACTACCTAACTTCAGTGTTCAGAAGTTGGGTCTGAAGATCCCAACCACCCTATAAGCTGCCTCCATGTGCCTCTACCAAAGCATAGGTGATAGAATTCTTATCAAGAGATTTGCACAGATGAGAGATCACTGGAAATCTAGCATTCCGTGTGGTTGCTTATTTTGCTGGGTTAGCCCTGAGCAGAATGTTGTCTGCAGAGTAAGGTTGTAAAGGCTTGTGCTAATGCATTCATCCATGATGTATGCAGTTGTATCTGCCATTCTAGGACTGGATTTGCATTTCGTGGGAGAAATCCTAAAAACTAAAGAGCCAGGTTGACATTTTCTGGTTAACCATCCTTATTAGCAAAGGGTTAGGAGAACAAGCGAGGTTTAGCTTTCCATGGGAGTATTTCAGTCACTTCAGGAAATTTTATTCTTATGTATCTTCTTATGTAATCCTAAATGGAAGTCCAATTCATATCTCTTATATTTAATATTGGCTATAGAAGTATTGGAAAGCAGGTGAAATAAGGAGAAAAAGAAAAATGAGAAACGGAAGCATCAGAATTCTATAGAACCATCTTCACTGGTTTCCAAATTCTGAGGCACTTGGGAGGGTGGTACATCTAGCACTGAATCGACCAGGATAAATTAGATGTTTTAAAATACTTATTTGGAGTTGGACTTGTGTGAACTCCTCAAAAGTTGTGTGAGCAGATGAAGGCTAATATCCTTTGTGTCCTTAGTTGGGAATAAATCACATTGTATACAATGAAATTTACTTCCAACAGAGGCAGTACTGTAAAAAATAGCATTTCCTGATGGCACTCTTAGCACAGATAAAGCCGACTTATTTTGCACTGGCAGGCATGACAGTATCATAAGTTATAACAGACAGAATATCCTACATACAGATATCTTTGGGCTTACATTTGCCCATGCACATGAGTGTGAATGGGAGGTACCAGGGAAGATGTAAGTGCTCCGTCGGCTGTATCATGGTAGTACTTATATTCATATGCTGCTTCTTCAGTGCAAATGTGGGCAAGTACTAGCTGAGTACCCAGCTTGGTGGGGGTAAAGGGAAGATGACTGGGGAAGGCACTGGCAAATCACCCTGTAAACAAAGTCTTCCTAGTAAACGTTGAGATGTGACGTCACCCCATGGGTCATGAATGACCCGGTGCTTGCACAGGGGATCTTTACATTTTTACTAGCCTAAGGATATTCACGCATAGGACATTAAGTGATGTGGCTGCACTCTTTTCTGCTGTTGTTTGAGACTGAGGCAAAGTGGGGAAAGAAGAAATACAACAGCTGAAAAAAGAAGCATATTAAAAAGTGGGGATAAGAGAGAAATAATGCCATAAAGTCAGGGTTTGGATCCTACCACTTTCAAGTGGGGCTGTGCTCACAGAATGGAACTTTGCTTTCTCACCCTCCCATTGTAGCCCTTCACATCCCTTGAAATGCTTTCCTCTGGGTGCAGAGAACCCACAGGAACAGCCCTGGGTGTGATGTGTGAGAAGGTGTGAGAAGATTGCTAGAAGCAGTCCGTGGAATTGTAAGCTACATGCTAGAGATAGACTTTCATCTCTTGCTGTTTAAATTAACTTCCCCGATGGATAAAGCTACGGTGAAATGGGAGTTGATACCGGGTTCCCATCTCGGGACGAAGTAGGTTTGCTTTGATGAACCTCCATTATTTTCGGCTCCAGTAGTTCCTTCAGCCAGCGGAACACGCTTCCGGGATTTTGTTACACCCGCCAGACTCGCCTCTCAGATTCTTGAGTAGCGCGCACTCCAGCCGAAGTACTACACTGTCCGGCTTGTGTTCTCATGCATTTACCTTCTCTTGCATGAAGTTTAATTGTATTTCGGGACTTTTTGGTCATTTCAGTACATCAGTACGTATATTGCACATGTTATGTGTTTATGTTGAATACAACTGTGATGTTCTTATGTAGTATATTGTATTTTTTGTGCCATCAGTGCTTGTTGATTGTTTTAATACCACCTGGAGGTTGGCAACCCTAGTTGAGGCCTTGTTGCTGAGGTGGTAAATGTTGGTCTGCATTGTGCTATTTTAGACCGCACAAAATGAGTAAACTGCCCTCCTTATTAAAGCTGGCATGCCAGGAGGAAGCCTGGGCTGGAACTCAGCTCCCTAACATCTTTTTTTTTTTAGATTAAGGAAATGTTTTTTTGGGAGGGGGTGTATGGAGGAGTATATAATTGCTGCTGTTCCTGCTTCCACCAGAGGGGAAGCAATTTGCTCCCTCCTATCTTTGGATTCCTTACGTCTGGTGGGGTTATGCTGGATTATCAATATTTTTTTAAAACTTCAAAACTAGCTTTTTGTTAGGACTGTTGACCAGATGGGTAATACAGGCAATACTGGAGTTGAGGAAAGATGCTCAGCCCGTGTGGTGGTGTGGTTTGGGTGTCAGACTAGACTCTGAGAGACCCAGGTTCAAGTCCCCCACTATGCTTTGAAATTCACTGGGTGACCTTGGGCCAGTCACATCGTCTCAGTCTAACCTAACTCATAAGGTTGTTGTGAAGACACAATGGAGGAAGGGAAAGCAATGTCGTAACCATCTTTGGATCGCCACTGGGGAGAAAACCGTGATATAAATAGCTAAACAAATCTGAATGTAAGGTGCTTGAGGCTCTGAAGAACAAGAGATGTGTTCTCTAGTCTCCATTCATACCATTCATACCATTCGGTTGTTGTTGATGGCTGATAATTAATGTTTCTCGGGCGTTGAACGGGTTAACATTCAGGCTTGGCTATAAGCCAAATGCTGCAAGAATGAGAGAATGGCTTTCTCAACAGGGCAGCCAGAAATCTCAAAAATGCTGTTTAAAAGGTTAGTTTTCCGTGCTGATTCCCCATTCTGTTTGTCCTCAGACTTTCCCACTAGCATATTTTAACAGGATTCCAGTGCTGGCAAAAGAACTTGAGTTCTCTCTCTGGCAGCATAGAGCTGCACCCTTGTGAGCCCATTGGGGTAAATGAAAGTAATTCTTGTTAGGATTGCCCTCTGGGATATGCAAATGAAGTGCAAAACAGTTCGCCAGTCCTGTTTTGCTGCCCGTTCTTCCAAATGCAGGCTTGTCTTTAAAAAAAACCCAATTTGCCAGAGATCAGGTGGGAATCTTTGTGTCTCTTTCGCATAAATGTTGTATCTTCTCAGGAACATTTAAGATTATGTTTTGTTCTCAGCGGGGAAACATGACCCTTATGGCATCTGTTGCAGAAGATCCAGATGAAATCGCCATAGCTAATGCCATTGTTCCAGTCAATCACAGTTTCATTGTTATCAAATGCCAGGAGTGAAATATTGGGGAAATTAAGTTTTTTCTTCCCTGCAGAGCTCAGTGTTGCAATAGTATTGTGCTGATCCTGGTAATGCTAGTACTGTGGGCAGCTTCTTATGCAAGCAATGTGGAAAGCAGAAGAAAGGCAGAAGAGAGCGGTCAGATATGCACCCAAAAAATCTCACCCACCATTATTTAAATGTGCCAGCCCCTGCTTCTACTGTCCAATATTTCTGCTATTTTTGTTATCTTTTAAAACTTTCCTTGGTTTTTGCTTTGTTTCTTAGCAGGATGTGCGTGCATGCCTGTTGTCTGCTGGTAGAATGTGAATGTCTCACAATATGTGGGGGGGAAAGGCCTTCCATAGTAGAAAGGTTATCTCTGCCATCTGGGGTTGCCAATTCCCTCTTCGCCACCGGCGGGAGGTTTTTGGGGCAGAGCTTGAGGAGGGCGAGGTTTGGGGAGGGGCTTCAATACCATTGAGTCCAATTGCCAAAGCGGCCGTTTTCTCCAGGGGAACTGATCTCTATTGGCTGGAGATCAGTTGTACTAGCAGGAGATCTCCAGCTAGTACCTGGAGGTTGGCAACCCTACTGCCATCTTTGGTTATGTGGGTGCTATAGTACTGCTAGTGTATCCAGAGGTTAAGATTCTCCCTATGGTTTCCAAGTGTCTGGAGGGGCTCTCAATGAAACCTTGTTGTCAGTAGGCACTAGTACAGATATACCTGCTTGGTCACATGATCTGCTTGCTCTACCTGCTTGTACAGAGCCCTGTCCTCTGCAGCCTTGTCTCTCCTACTTTCCCATTTTTAAAATATTTATTAATTCAATCAATCAATCTTATAACCCGCTGTACCCCAATGAGCTGGGCTCAGAGCAGTTCACACAATTTACAAACTTACAATAAAACGATAGAATCACATAGAACTATACATTAAAACAGCCCTAAGAAAATTAAAATAAATTCTAATTTTAATTCCTAATGGCTAGGGTTGCCAACCTCCAGGTACTAGCTGGAAACCTCCTGCTATTACAACTGATCTCCAGCTGATAGAGATCAGTTCATTTGGAGAACATGGCCGCTTTGGCAGTTGGACTCTATGGCATTGAAGTCCCTCCCCAAACCCCGCCTTCCTCATGGCTCTGCCCCCAAACCCTCCCGCTGGTGGCGAAGAGGGACCTGGCAACCTTACTGATGACGCATAGGGTTGCAGTATAAAGGCCACAGTATGGCCTGCAGGCAGTTGTGCGGCAGCGGCAGGTCAGGTAGGGAGGCCAGCATTTATAGTACAAACTAGCTGGCCTCAACCATAGGCAGAAAAAGCCCTGGCCCTGGTTAAGGCCAGCTGAATACTCCTCAGGCCGGAGACCACCAGTAAGTCGGTATTATATGATCTTAGCCTTCTCTGGGGAACATACTTCTCTCTCATGCAGTCATGCAGTTCTCTTCTTAGTTTTGACCAATCGGACCTGGTTTTGTGCATTTCCCCCCCACTACTTTATTGGGCTTGAATTGGCTGGTTTTCACTCATATCCAGGCAGTGTCAAGGTACTGTCGTTTGGCTGTAATTCTGGAGGGTTTCCTATATTTGCTGTTATGCTGTCAGATGCAAAGCAGCCTGGGGTGTGCCTTTAGTTACAGCTCGCATCTTGATTTCTGTGACTTGCACAGTGTGAACAGAAGTGGAGCTAAAACTCATCAGGCACCAATGAAGAATGTGTCCATGACAGTTTATGCCACAGCTTTAAGTTGCCACAAGATTTCTTCCTGTTTCTGTGGCAGCAGATTAACACAGAAACCCTGTGGAATTGGTCTTCAGGCATAATCTCTTATTTTAATCAATAACTTTCTTTTGAGAAACACCATTCTGATTTTTCTTCTCCTGGACCTACATCTCTCCCTTCACAGTGTGCTTTTTAGTAGCCACCCACCAGCAAGGGGGGGGGGATGAGTATCTTTGTATAATATTTGTAAGGAGCCACAAAACTCTTCTTTTGCCTTTTTGCAGAAGTAACTGAGTTGGTACTGAGCCAAGCTATAGATCAGCAAAGTGAAGCAGAAACGTGGTTTAAACAACTTGCAGAGAAAGCGAGAGTGAGCGAGAGAATTAAAATAGCTTTACTGGTGATTTCAAAACCAGGACCATTCAGTTTTGGTAAGCAAAAATGTCAGTTTCTGAGAACTTCCTGTAACTTCACAGTCTGAGGTGCCAGCATGCGCTCATTCACAATGGAAGGAACTTAAAAAAAACAAAACACCCGTCTGGTAGCATTGCTATAAAAAGCCCACCTGCTGCATTTTGTGTGTGTGCTCGGCTGGAGTACGAAAGCTTCCCAGTCCCAGCTTATTCCCCCCCTTTTTTCTTGGTGGAACCCAAGTAACAAAAAAAGTAGCTGTGTTTTAACTGCCTAATTACTTACCAGGAATTGTGTTCAGGAAAGATTAATTGGGGGGGGGGAAGGGGGGGAGTCTGTGCCCTGCAATACACTTTGTGCCTTTGTGCAGTTAAAGAGTAGTTGTCTAGGAAACACAATGCCCTGGAGAAAGATGCAGCCTCTCTTTACTTCCCCTCCCCTTCCATCCTTGCTGGGTTCTCTTTGGCAACCAGCGTTCCAAAACGTTCTGCTTTTTTGTGAACTTTATCCCTGGGAGTTTTATTTGCACAAACTTCAAGTTTTTAAATAATGGTGGGTGAGGTTTTTTGGGTGCATATCTGACCGCTCTCTTCTGCCTTTCTTCTGCTTTCCACATTGCTTGCATAAGAAGCTGTCTTAAAGGAAGACAACATTTCCCCCCCCCCATCTGCTTTTGTGCTCTTATACTGGACTAGCAGAATCTCTCCATCATCTCAGATAGAGGTATTTCTCAGCCTTGCTGTCCGAGATCCTTTAACCTGAGATGCCTGAGGAACTGAAACTAGGGTTTGTGCATACTCTGACAATGAATTTATGCCTTATAGGCAGAGTGCTCCTTCCTCATTATGGATCCTCAGTTTATGCCCCTTAGTGTGCACGTGCGTGTGCATGAGAAACACAGTACTTCCTTGCTCAGTGTGCTTACTTGCTTGATCTTGCAAATAATGGCATTGTTGCTCTACAGGATACCTTTCCCCCCTCATGCTGGAACATTATTCCCATTACTACTGTCCATCCTTAGTAGGATCATCTGTGTTTTGCTGAGGTTGCCTATCAGGGCTAGCTTTGTCACATGTAAAGAGATAGCTGTTTTCGATCTCTTCTGTTTAATCACTATAAGTTATTTTGTTCATGATCAAAGGCTGTGTAATGCAGTGTATGTTTAAACAGGGCTGGATACTTCTTGGAGCATAGGTATGGAATCGGGGAAAAAAGTCTTATCTAACTTGCCTTAAAAGGACAAAGCAAGCATTTATGCTTTCTGTTTAGCTGGAAAAGTCCCAAATGTAACATGTGCTGGGGCTGATTGATAATGGAAGAGCAAGTTAGGAGATAATCTGTGAAAGGAGTTGACAGGTGGAGATGGTGGTGGATTTTGAAAGCTCAAGTTGTCTCCTCGCTCCAGTGAGCTACCTTGTTCTGTTGATGTGGTTTTTTTTTCTTTCTGGGAAATGACTTGCTCTAGACAACAACGTGATCTGAGTGAGCTAGTGGTGCGGTTCTAGTAGAATGAGGGATCCTCCTGTGTGAGTGCATGGTGGTGGAAAGTGCTAGCAAGTCGCAGCCGACTTATGGTGACCCCATAGGGTTTTCAAGGCAAGAGACTAACAGAGGTGGTTTGCCATCGCCTGCCTCTGCAGAGCAACTCTGGTATTCCTCGGTGGCCTCCCATCCAAGTACTAACCCGTGCCAACCCTGCTTAGCTTCACAAGATCTGATGAGATCAGGCTAGCCTGGGCTATCCAGCTCAGGGCATCCAGATCTCCTTCCTAGGCAGACTTCAAAAGGATGAGAATATTCAGCATAGTAGAAAAGGAGCCCCATGGTGCAGTAAGCTGCACTACTGCAGTTAAAAGCTCTGCTCACGACCTGAGTTCGATCCCGACGGAAGTCGGATTCAGGTAGCTGGCTCAAGGTTGACTCAGCCTTCCATCCTTCCTAGGTCGATAAAATGAGCACCCAGCTTGCTGGGAGTAAAGTGTAGACTTCTGGGGAAGGCAATGGCAAACCACCATGTAAACATAGTCTGCCTAGTGAACATCGTGATGTGACATCACCTCATGGGTCAGGAATGACCCAGTGCTTTCACAGGGGACTACCTTTACCAAGGTAAGGGGGAGATGATATATAGTTATTATGTCTGCATCAAAATGATCCCAGCCAGGGTTCTGTAAATTAAAACAATATATGTGTGTTTATTTTGTTTAAATTATGGGTTCCGATGCTTTAGAATTTGTATATATTTATTCCAAAGGAGGAAATGCGATATGGAGGAAATGTTGGGGGCATTTCTAAATGTAGAGGACAACTGGAAGAGGCGAGGTGTGAGTGCATGCATGTACACAAATGTGTTTTTCCTGTTTTCAAGGGTCCACCTGTGTGTTTCTGTTTAGAACAAACCCTGTAAGTATACTTAGAAGGCCCACTGATTTGAGGGCACAGGGCCTGCCAAATGTGGTAGCTGAGCTTGAAAGCACTAGGAGGTGAAGCAAAGAAGGCAATGGAAAGAAAGGGTATCCATGATTAAGATGATGCTTCAGGCCACAGTGGGGATTTGACCAGGCTAACTGAAGGGTTGGAGAGGCTCTTTATGGGACCACGGGTGCCTTTCTTTACTGGCTGTGTTCTGCTAGGCCTCTATTCCATTCCACCCCTCCAAGTAGCTTTACATGCAAACTGAACATCAAAAGCAATTGCCTGAGCAAAACTATGGAAGGCACATACTTGAGCAGTGATTTGTCTTTCCCCAGAGGCAGTATGGCAAGATACCTTCTCAAGAAGCTTGCAAAAAAGCAGCTTCCTTTGCAGGGATTCCTAACACAGTTTATTGCTTGTTTGCAGGGGTGGGCCTTTAAATCAAAGACAAAAATCATTTTCTCTGAGCCTTTTGTTTTTGGACACAATTTATGTCATCTTTGACTTGTAGAATCAGTAAAGGCCTCAAAGCAGAGAGGATAGTCACCTAATCAGATAGAGGTAGGCTGAGATGAGGTATGGACATGGTTCCTTTTATCTTTTGCCACCTAGGGGGAGGGGCCGTGGCTCAGTGGTAGAGCATCTGCTTGGCATGCAGAAGATCCCAGGTTCAATCCCTGGCATCTCCAGTTAAAGGGACTTGGCAAGTAGGTGATGTGAAAGACCTCTGCTTGAGACCCTGGAGAGCCACTGCCGGTCAGAGTAGACAATACTGACTTTGATGGACCAAGGGTCTGATTCAATATAAGGCAGCTTCATGTGTTCATGTGTTCAGTTATGTCTTCCCTCCCCCTTTCCCCCTTTGGTTCCTTTAGGAATCTTGAGAGGCAGCAAGCCCCAGACACAATGGGTTGCTATTAATAACCTGCAGTGCACCTTCTGCAGGAGTCTCCTCCTGAGATCCTATGAATATTTGATGCTTGGGGGGGGTCGCTGCTCTCCTCCATCCGGATTACTGCTGGGAAGTCCTGCTGGGAGCAATAGGGTGGCGCAGGAGAGAGCGAGAATTACCACCTTAGCTCAGCAAATGGAAGCCCCCCCCATGAATTATTGAAACCATTAGCTTGAAAAAGATGCATCCAGGGTGTGAGGTTTAGCAATCTGTGGCTTCGTAGCCATTTGCAGGCATTCTCGGTTGCCAAATTCGTTCTCCTCCTGTTTGATCCAGCTGTTCTCTCTCTGCTGGAAGGCCAGTTCTGGTTTTCCCTGACCATATCATACACCTTTCTGGCACCTAGTGTATTTTGTGAACGTGCCCGGCTGTTCTCTGTTAGCGTCGCCCCTCGCTTGATTTGTACACCGCCTTCCTTCTATGCAGGTATTTTGTGGAATGTCTGGCTCTGGCTGCCTCCTCCTTGTGAACCTGCGGTACGTGATTGGGAAGAGCTTCTTCCTCTTGCCGTTTCTCATCTCTCCCTTTCTCACCCCACAGCCAGCATGCAGCATTGTGACTGGCAACAGGCTGAATTAAGCAGTGGCTTGGTGCTTCACTCTGCTGTTCCTGTCTCTTTCTCTCTCTCTCTTTCTCTGCAGCGTTGCGCTCTGCTCCCTCTCTCCCTCTCTCTTGCTCTCTGCGTCTCTCTGGGCAGCAGCACTGGAAGTTGCTGTTCGAGGTTCCAAGCGGTGCCGCAATATTAGCCCAGATGCTTTTTAAACAGACAGATTTGTGGATGCCCCAGACCGCCAAAAGTGGCAAAGTAAGTTTATCTTTCGCACTCTCTTCTTGTTTTCTGACATTCAAGATGGCTTTCCCCCTTTTCCCTGCATCTTTTCCTCAGCTACTTTTCCTCGGCTACTGATGTAGAGAGGGCTTCTGAGGTTGTGCAGGTGAGACCGCGTTGAATGACAGCCGGTCCATGAGAGGGACTAGTCTTTCTTCCTTTGTCTCTTTGGTGGGGTTATTCTGTGTAAATGGAGGATTTTAGTTTCAAATGCGTTAGATCGGTCTGCCGTGCTTTGTGTTAGTAAATTCTTCTTTGCTATTTTTTTTTAAAAAGTGTCTGAGCACTGCACCCCCAAATGCCCCCTCCCACAGATATACTTGTGTGTGTGTGTGGAGGGGGAGGTTTGGCAAAACCAGTAAGGATTGTGCATGCCAAATATCCTAGATCTGGAGGACTGCCACATATGTTCAGAGGAAGCAAATGTGGCAATTATCCATCCTTGCAGGTTAATAAATCTGGGATCCCATGCAGTTTGGGGTGGAACGCTATGTGTGTTTGCATGTGTGTGTATAATTCCATTCTCCTGTGCCCCCTGTACCCCCATTCTCCTCCTGAATTAGGGGGAAATATATGCTTGGAAGTCACATTATGTAATGTGTCTTGTAAACATAGCCCAAACACCAATCCCAGTGGCAGATGTGTTAGATCCTCAGAGATCTAGCTCCTGGGTGATCTGCAAGAGCAAGGAGGGCCAGAGGGACAAACTGAGAAGCTGCACGGCACACTGTTGCCTATGGGAACTGTCTTTTCTCTGGATGCTCTCAGGATGGAGAAAAGGGAGTGAGTGAACTAGCAAAGGCTGATGTTTGCATTACTGGCACTAAAAGGCTTCTTCGGACTGTTGGCATCCAACTTTCTGCTTTTTGAAACAGTGTTTGAAACAGTTTGTACTTCAGGATTCTTGGTATATCTCCAGGATCAGTTGTGATGGTTTAGTCAAGCCTTGTAGACCCCGCTGTCATTGTTAAGTTGTGCTCATCGCTGCATGTTAAAAGCTCTCTGATTCTAAGAAGCCCGGAGACTTAAAACCATTGTGTGTCAGAACTTCCACAGTCACATAGCTCTGGAGTAGATGGAACTTTGTTGCCCGACAGAAACACGGACTCTCGGTTTGTCTTCACAGCTTGCTCCTGAAACTTGGTAGCTTGCTCCTTGCCAGGTTCTGCAAATATGATCCATAGGGAAAGAGCCAACGTACAGGGTGCACAAGCTGACTGGTGGCCAACCTTTCTGGCAAGTGTGCTACAAGTCAAATCCATAGTATGGCCTAATGCATGCTGCATAGCCTTCTGTCCCATGCCTCGGTGTGGCTTTGCCTTTAGTTCGCTGAACAAAGGGAGCAGGCGCAGCATGGCGTTGAAGAGGTTAGGCAGGTGTGCCACAGGTTGGCTACTTATGCCCAAGTCAGTTCTCTGTGGCTGCTGGTGGTATTCCTACTCTGCATGCTAAACATATATACTCTGTGATGGGGCTCAATGTGGTGTACAGCCCTCCCTATATAACTTTCTTCTGCAAAAAAAGAAAAAAAATAGTATGAACGTTTCATAGACATTATTAAGATCATAAGGGGGCATGCCCTTCGCCAGCTGGTGCCAAGATTGAGTCTGGGTCCTTGGTGGTTTATATGCACAACTTTGGGTGTGCAGGTGCAAGATGGAGAATGTATGGGAAAAAAAGGCTTGGCAGCAGGGTTCTTCTTCTTTCCCATAGTTTCCAACACTTCTGCCAGGGGCTGCCATGTGGACCCTCCTCTGGTTCTAACGGACTGCAAAGCTGTTGGGTCCAGCCCCCTTTTATAACGGATTACTGGGAATGATGTTTGAGCACATGAAGCTGCCTTCTACTGAATCAGACCCTTGGTCCATCAAAGCCAGTATTGTCTCCTCTGACCGGCAGCGGCTCTCCAAGGTCTCAGGCAGAGGTCTTTCACATCACCCTACTTGCCTGCTCCCTTTAACTGGAGATGCTGGGGATTGAACCTGGGACCCTTCTGCATGCCGAGCAGCTGCTCTGCAACTGAGCCACAGCCTCTCCTTGCCAGTGGGCAGTGGAACTTGTTTTCCCACCTCTATAAAAAGAGACTGTGGCCTTGATGGCAACTGACTTTGGCAGATAAGGGCCTGTGATGATACGCCGCATGATGTGCTGCTTCTCTCCAGAGAACTAGTGTAATGCGAAAGGAGTTTGACGGAGCCCGAGGAGCGAGGCTAGAAGTACAGGGCAGACTAGGGGTGGACCGTGGGTGCAGCCACTGCCATCAAACCCGCCTGCCTCTTGGCTTTACTTGTCTTTTGCTCTTAAATCAGCCGCACAGACCTCCCCCTGCCCTCCCGCACATGTTTGACAAGACAGCGGAAACTGCACACTAGCCGTGTTGGCCATGGGCAGGAATGTGAATATTCCTATTCCCAATGAAAAAGAAGGGAAACCCCCAGATGATACTATGCCCCGGGCTGCTGATGCTGGGACAGAACAAACTAATGTTCAGTCCGGTGCATTGGAATTTGATTTATTTTTTCCACTGGCCAAGGCAAGCCCTCTCTTCACATTAGCTGGTAATACGCAATGGTGTTCCTGAGAGATGGCATGTGGGAGTGAATGTGATACCCATTTGCTGCTACGATGGGTGCCGGTCTAATTGTTCTGCATCCCTCCCATAACCGTTACATAACTCCTACTGTAGAGAGTGTAGTTGTCCAAGTCATTCCCACTTGTGTATCCATTATGTCTCCGAGGGGCCTCAACTCTGTTACAGCTCTAATAGAGAACATGATAACGATACTAGATTAATATTGTTTCCGTCCTATATTGGAGGAATACATAATAAGTTGGTCAAATGCACTCTGTTTTTCATCTTGCCAGAGCAGATTACCAAATAATAATAATAAAAAAGTAGTGGAAAAGAGCAAGAGTCCAGTGGTACCTTAAAGACCAAAAAAATTTCTGGCAGGGTAGGAGCTTTCGTGAGCTACAGCTCATCTCTTCAGAAAGCTCCTACCCTGCCAGAAATTTTGTTAGTCTTTAAGGTGCTACTGGACTCTTGCTCTTTTCTACTGGTATTGACAGACTAACACGGCTACCCATCATGATCTGTCTTTTTTTTTTTTAAAAAAAGAAAGAAATTGTAGTCCTTCATGGTGGGACAAACTGGCGCAATCCCGAATTGCGTCTGAATCCTGCCTTGACTTCAGTGACTGTGTTGGTGGGGAAAACGGGAAGGAAGGAGGAAGCTGCTGGCTTTCCCTCAAAGTAGTTGGTTTTGCTGACGTTCCCTGAGGGCTTAAGCAAAGCTAATATTAGTGATCATAATACAGCATTCCTGACCTTTTAACCCAGGATCAGGCTGCAGGATAGCGTGTGCCTCTTCTCCAGTCCCTTTCGCCTTCCGCAGCAACCTACCCATTCAACATTAACCAGAGCCGGTTGCTATGCAGTGGAAGGCAATGGCAAACCGCCTCTGCTCATCTCTTGCCTTGAAAATCCTGCGAGAGGCCGCCATAAGTCCGTTGCAACTTGACGGCACCTTTTAGTTAATAATTAAGAGAGATATTGGCACGAATGTTGACTATGTTTACTGCTAACCAAGGTTTGCTCATTGCTAACCAAGGCTGGCTTAAAAAAAAAAAAGGTTAGACACGGTCCCTGGCTAACACTGATGCTAACATCACATTCTGGTTTAGGCAAGTGTGTGTGTGTGGGGGGGATTTGTGCACAACAGAGTAGAGAACACTAAATAGAGATCGTTGTGCTTACATTGGCCCAGGGTGTCTTTTGAATGCATGTTTCTTTTTCTGCCTGTTAAAAGACTGTTATCTGCAAAGGCGTTATATAGTATGAGAATCTGATTCTACAGCTTTCCGAATAATAGCAGCTGAATCTGATACCCAGTTCAGAGTGCCAAAAAGTTCTTGGTGTATCCCTCCTGGGACTATGGGCATGCCAGAATACCGGTGAGAAACTGCGTGTCCAAACGCTACTGTTAGCCAAGCCTTATGGAAAGATACTATATTTTGAGGAAGAGGCTCTAGCCCAGCCCGCTTTCTGCAACATGCTGGTTTTCCATGCAGAATTTTAGAATATGCAATTCCTCATCTGCATTCAGTCCTAGCAGGGCTATACTGCATGTTTGCTTATGTACATTGAAATAGGATCTGAAGGTATAGTTCCAGGCAGTTGTTATGGGAGGTGAATACTCTTCTTTGACCAGTGTTCCAGTCCTGCTTTTTGTGTTTTATTGGATCTGATGGAAGAAAGCCAGTCTGTCTCTTCCATCCTTTTCAATCAAGGCTTTGCCCAGATGGTAGCATTCTGCTTTTGGGCATTATCGCACAAAACAGGCAGTGTCCCCAGGAGAGGAGAGGAACCTTTTTCTCTGGGGGATCCATATGTTCAGCCTGGAAAGACCTCTAGTAGACAGCACAGCTTGTACTGGTCCCTGGCAGCCATATGGCCCACAGAGACCAAATGTGGGCTGAAGATTTAGACTCTTGCAGGTTTGATAGGAGGTATCCAGACCACCAGATTGTGGGCATGGTTTCTGTAGCTTTCCATACAAGGAGAAGGCATAATAATATGGCAACTTGGGATCTTTCACTGTTTGTTCTCCACTCAAATTCCTAGGAATCTACAAAGAGCTCTGTTGAATCTCATCAAAGAGCTATCCAGTTCGTGGTCCTGTTTCCGACATTAGCCATCTAGAATTCCTCAAGAGGTGTAGGGGATAGACACAGAATGCCCCTGAACCTGGAGCTTCCCTTTAGCTGTTCTGACTAAAAGCTGCGGAGAAAGCCGTCCTCTGTGAATTTGTGTAATGCTCCTTTAAAACCAGGTAACAGCATGTTTTGGCAGTGAGTTCAGTAAGTCAGCGGTTCCCAACCTTTTTGGTATGGTGACTCACAAGTCCAAATGTACTTGGTATGGTGACCCATCCAGGGCTGGGCTAAGGATTTGTGGCACCCTAGGCATAAACGATGATCTTGGCTCCTATCTAGTTCAGCATTCCATTTTCTATGGTGGCTAACCCCAAGCCAGCGGCATTCCAATATACCCGGCTTCTTCTTATGGAAGTTACATTCCAACTTTGATCACCCTGTCCTTCTCCATTAGTCCCTCTAGTCCCCCTTAAGTTTCTAAGAAACTCACTCTAGTAACCATCAGGACATGTTTTATTTGGTCAGCATGCATATGCAGTGAAGAAAAAAAAATTCCAACTGATGTATGACACGGAAGATACTGTTTCCAGGGTCACATCTTGGTTTCCAAAATGCAAAAGAGAGCAATGGAAAGGGTGGGGACCGCTATTAGGGAGGAAAGGATAGGGGCAGCTGTTGGGGAGGGCAGGGCTGTGACCCACTTTCAGAGGCTTTGCGACCCACTTTTGGGTCCCGACTCACAGGTTGGGAAACATGGCTGTAAGTTAACGATGCATACTGTGACGAATTATTTTCTTTTATCTCTCCTGAATCTGTGGTCAGTTGCTGCTGCTACTCCTCCTCTGTATTTCATTAAACCGATGCAAGGTTTTGTAGACATCTCAATCAGTTTCTCTTCCTGGGAACTTCTCTATCCTATCCTCTGTCATTATTACAGCATGTAGAAAAATAGTGGTGTTCTCTACTCTGTTGTGCACAAATCCCCCACATCTATGCACCTGATCAGATATTCACTTTGTTGATTTCATCTGCTGATTTCTGTTAGGAGCTAATCCAGCTACTTTGCCATACTGGAGTGCACCTGGTTTGCGGACTGAAGTTCCTCTCCATGCATTTTGAGATGCATATCCTCCCTGGCAACAAGTCCCCCAGCCCCTTTATTCCAGCAAATTAGATCAACTTTATTTTATTCATTTGTTTATTTAGAACACTTATATGCCATCTCTGCAGAGACCTGCTCAAGATGGCTAACAAAGTAAAAAACAATAAAATCAAACCATGAGAACAACAACATAGAAATGATCAAGATTACAGTAAGACATACAAGCTTCATAAAATGACATGTAGAAGCCTAAAGTGATATTCATAAAACAGTCCTCAAGCTAGAAGACGATCATAAAAACAGCTCTGAAAGATGGAACTTGTCAGTTAAAAGTCTGGGTGAAAGCTGTGTTTGGTGCCTAAAGGGCAGTAGGTGCCAGGCAAGCCTCGTGGGGGATGGCATTCCAGATGTGAGGGGCACTACTGAAAAAGCCCGGTCTCTGATTGCCACCCCCCTCACATATGTAGGCACGGGCACAGAGAGCAGGGTATATGAGTAGGTTCATAACTGGCAGGCTGGACAGTAGAGGAGGGGCATGCATTGGTATCATACTGCTATTTCTACACTTACTATGAAAAAGTTATAACTACGGGAAGAGGAAAAGCAAATGTATAGAGACCGCACAAAGACTGGACAGTGGGGGGCAAAACCTAAACGAAACATCATATGACTGCTAGTTTGGCCACAGTGGGTTTGTGTGTGTGTGTAGAGGTAGTAATGTGCTTAACTATTGGTGGAATATGTGAAACAGAAGTACTTTTACTAAAATGTAAAGGAATCTAGTGGCATCTTAAAGCCGAATAGATTTTTTGCAGCATAATCTATTGTAGACTAGAGCCTGTTTCATCAGACGGAAGAAATTAAAGTTCAGAATGCAGATATGCACACCAGTGTGTGTGAGGGTATGAATCGTGGGGTAAAAGGCCATGAAATGCAAGAGGTATGTTTCATTAAAATGTCACAGATGATACCTCTTGCAGTTCATGGCCTTTTAATCTTATCCTTCACAGTTTTTGCCCTGTATGCATAGATACATATCTAGAACCACTGTGACCCGAAGTTTCACTTCCTGCATCTGATGAAATGGTCTCTCGCCCACAAAAGCTTATGCCACAATAAAGCTATTAGTCTTTGGATGCCACTAGACTCCTTTTTTTGTTTTTGCTGCAACAGACTAACATGGCTACCCCCTCTAGAACTGCTGTTTTAACAAACCCTGTGATTGTTGTTGCCTGTCTGTTCTCTCTACATGACCTTCCATTCTCAGGATGCATTTTTGACTTTGTCACTAAAGCTCTTCCTTCTCCACGTGTTTTGCTTCTTCCTTTTGCAAAGGAGTGAAGACCTTGCTCCCGCTTGCTCTCCCTCGGCTCCCAAACTGCTGTGGTGGTTTTGGGGGCTTCTGTACAACACTGTTGTCTGGTCATCCCTCTTCTGGATTTCCCCCGGCCCCACTTGGCAGGTTCCCAGACTTGCTTCGGTCCAGATTTTCAAAAGATCACACCCAAAGTGGGTTTGGGGAAAGTGTGGTGGCGGAAGGCGGAGATTTCTGCTCCTTCCCACCCGCATTTGGTGCCACATTTCCCCTCGTTTTATGGGCATTTTATTTTCAAAATTATCAGTAGTAGGTGTGTCGCTATAGTGTTAGAACACTACAGCAATATACAAACTGTTGATTTGGGGAGGGGAAACTGGCAAAAAGCCCTCAGAGGCAAGAGTGGGGGGTAGGCACTAGGGGGAAAGAAAGGGGAATTGCCCTTTCCAAAGGATTCATAGCTGCAGTGAGACAAAAACAGGCAATGGTGGCTATGCGGAAGCAACCCAGGTTTCTGAGCTGTGGAGTGCTGGTGTTCTCAGATTTTGGAGGGGAAGGTTTCCAGGCCTTTCTTCAGGATTTCAAGTCGCCTTCCGTGGTCAGCCACTTTTTGTTCCTTTCTTCTTTTGTTGTGCCAGCCAACAAAGTCTTAAGCTTGTGATGTCACGTCGCACTGGAATTGTGTCCTGACCTAGGAGGTTGTGCTGCTCGGGCAACTCCATTGCCAATTTTGCAGCAATGTGGGGTATTACAGAGTGGTCGCGCGGTATAGAAAATGGTCAGAGATAGGGCAATGGTGACTTGTCTATGCACCACAGAAGTGTCCCAGATAAAACCATCCTACCAGCACCTTCACTACCAGGAACCGTCTATATTGATGCAAAGATGCATGGAGAATATATGCCAATATCAGATTACAGCGGGATGGCACTTGGCACACGGCACAGCAGGCTGGATTTGCTTCACTTGTCTCGCACAAGACACTGCTGCAGCTTTAGCCCTTGCCAGCCCTTTGGTACATTATTGCATCTGTTTCTTTAGTACAGGAGTATACAGTCATTTCAATCTTGAAATGCTGTTCAGTGGCGTAGGTAAATGCTAGGGCTGCGGAATGCACAATTGCTTACCACGTTGGCAAATAAACACAGACTGCAGTAGGCACCAGTGCTGAGAACACAATTGCATTGTCCTACTCAGCATTCTCCTTCCTGACCTTTTGAATGCCTGTTGGAACCAATCCTGAGCTGTCTGGCCACTTAGCTTTTCAGTTCTAATCCCTGCTGCCTTGCTTTTCTGTGTGTGTGTTGGGGGGGGGGGAGGCAGAAGGGTTACTGATGTATTTGGGCTTTGGGAAACTGGCCTCGAAGCCACTCCACTAAAAGGTAGCATAATAAATGGCATCTGCAAAGAGTGCTGCTGTGGTACCCTGGTGATCAGCTGGTTTAGTGCAGCGTGTGCTCCGTGCAAATAAGAATTGGGTGCTAGCTGTCTCAAATTGGGGCACTTCCCTGCTTTCCACTATGTGAACACTTCCCTGCTTTCCACTAAAAGTCGGAATTGGAGAAAGAGAGTGCCCAAAGTGCACACGCAAATTAACGATGTCCAGACATAAATCCGAGGCAGGGAAGGATATCACTGAAAAGGGAGGAGAGCAACACCCAAAGAAGCCTTGAGAGGTATTGTTCAGATGGAGTCTGCATTTGTTCACTGGGGCTATCTGGGAGAAGGGCACTCTTGCTATCTTATCCAAGAAATATACTTTAACAGGCTTCGAAAGCTGATTGTGAGTGCGAGGTATGCACGTTCTTCTGATCGGTACCCCCTAGTCATCTCCCTGGAATTAAAGGAACTTGCATGTGTTCAAGCATTGTATACCAAAGGGTTTATCCCCAATGCCAGAGAGAATGAGAATTAGATGGAGAGCGCTTTTTACCTTCCCCTTTGGACATGGCTGCAAGGGATTGATAACTTCTGCAAATTACTCTAAACAGAGAGCCTGACAGGATGTAGAAACTAACGCCCTTTCATTATTATGGTATGTTGTTCCTCAGACGTTTTAATTGCCTTAGAAAGTTCTTTGTTGCATTATTTTCCAGTTCTGTATTCCGGGTCCTACTATGTTATTGATTGGAGGTCTTTAATGTCTGGCCAAATTTTTTCATATTTTGTAATCCACATTGAGTCTCAGTGAGAAAGGCAGACTATAAATGAAGTTAATAATACAGTGTTAAATGTTGTTTCAGATGTTACACGGTTAGCATGCATGTGTACATAGGTACATGCTGCATTACCCAGAATGTGTGAAAGTCCTGTGTGTGTGTGTGTGTATAATGCCATCAAGTCACAGCTGATTTATGGTAACCCCATAGGGATTTAAAGGCAAGAAACTAACAGAGGTTGTTTGCCATTGCTTGCCTCTGCTTAGCGACTCTGGACTTCCTTGGTGGTCTCCCATACAAATACTAACCAGGACTGACCCTGCTTAGCTTTTGAGATTTGACCAGGTCGAGCTAACCTGGGCCATCCAGGTCAGCCCTACTATTAACTTTTTTGGCCCAATAAGTGTGGTGCAAGGAAGCCCAAAGCTGATGTTTCTGAGACACTTCCATACAGTTCCATATCATGGAGGAGGGGTACGTGTACACATAATCTGTGAAGAAGGCGTTCTGTGGTTTTAGAGTCCTGTGTAAGTAAAATAAAAGCAAAGTTTAAAATAATCTGTATTCCCCAGACAGAATATTTTGAGCAGTTTGCTGAATCTGTTCTACGAGAATTGCAAAGCAAAGGTGGGGAAAGGTTTTTGAGCTGGTGAGGTAGATCGGTAGAAGGATTTAGCCCTGGGAAATGGGAGACGGTACTAGTTGCCCACAATACCACTGGCATGGAGTCTGTCTTAATGGCCAAGTACTTCCTGGTTTCAACCACTTGGGGTCCTAATGCCTGACAGGACTTCCTAGGTAGCAGCAATGAAACTCAGTGCCATCTG
Organism: Euleptes europaea; assembly: GCF_029931775.1. Classification (NCBI taxonomy): domain Eukaryota; kingdom Metazoa; phylum Chordata; class Lepidosauria; order Squamata; family Sphaerodactylidae; genus Euleptes; species Euleptes europaea. The sequence continues at coordinate 128,160,260 of NC_079312.1, read as the reverse complement.
CCAAAGCTAGACTCATGCAGTTGGATGGGACCCAGCCGATCATGTAGTCTAAATCCCTGTCCTGTCAGGAAGTCTTCCTGATATATTGCTGACAGATAGCTGCCTAATCTTTATTTGTCAACCTCCAAGGAAAGTGATTCCATCCTGGAGTCTTCTTGGACAAGGTTTCTGTTCACTCTGCAAAGATGCCTGCCATCACGGAACCTGCAAAGGTCACGTTAGTATGTGCTTTTAAAAGCGCTGCTTGTATTTTCCTTTTTGTTTGGTGATGGTGATAGTAAAGCTGAGATCTTTTGTAATCTGGTCCCTGTGCAACAGTTAACAAGGGTGCAGTCTCCTTCTAATCCTCTAAAACCAGCCACGCTGAAATAGAGTTACGTCAGGTTTTATTTTAGCTGTGCCTGGGATACAGTCCTCATGACATGCCTATGGTTCATGAAAATTTGCTTGTTTTAGATGTTTGTGTTGCTGGAAGAGCATTTGCATCTTCCTATGCTTACAAGGTCCAGGAAAGAGACAGAGGAGATGCCATGGCAGGCCTAAACAGGCCTAAACTTGCTTGCCAAGACCACTCTTAAGCAGCATGGGAGCCCAAGGACTGACTGTAGGGCGACCTTAACCTTTGACAAGCATACATGACCCATCTCTGGCTGGGGAGGCTTCCCTGGAACAGCCTGAAGAAGATAGGTGGTGACCAGCATCATCAGCTCTGCCCATTATCCTCTGAGATCCTCTTTGGGATCTCAGTGATGTTTGTGTAGCTTTAAGGGTGAGAGTAGGGCTTAATCCACCAGTACAGGAAGGCTCTGCCCAAATTTTTTTTTTTACTGGTACAGTGCATCTAAATATCATCTTCCTTTCCACTAATAAACGTGGGCACGCATAGTCCATTAGGGAATTCTCCTGTGTAATCTGCACTGAAATAGTTAGGAGCTGCACAAGAGCACTTGCGTGTCCTTCTCAGTGGGGTTTTCACAGGAGAACTTCCTGATTGGCAGTGCCCCCTAAGTAGAAGAGAATAAGCACAGGCAGGGGCATGAGGGATAGAACCAACCTGCTGGGTTGGAAAGGCCGTATTAGAGGACAAGTACAAAACCTTTCCTACTGTGTAGGATTACACTTTGCTTGCGTTATAGAAGGGACCACACTGTGCTGTGGTAGAGAAGAAAAAGGTGCATGTGGATTTACTTTACCGTGAAGATTATGGAAGCTTATTGCAGCAGGAGCTTTTGTGAGTCGGATTGTACTTCTTCAGATGCTCTGACTCATGAAGGCTCATGCTGGAATAAATGTCAGTTTTTAAGGTGCCATTGGAGTTCTGTTTTGCCTCGATAGACCCCTCTGGAATTACTTTATTTTAACCATGCTTCCCTTAGGTGAAGCAAAGGTGCACAAATGGGTTTGCCTAATTGTAGGAAGAACTAACAGGCTTCTTGTGTACTCTTGATCTTTAAATTCTTCAAGACACCTGACTTCTGTTATGGCTAAATTTTCCTCTGCCTGTTGCTATCAGATTTGTATTTAGAGGCTTTTCGGGCATCTAGATGTGGAGCCCTCAGATTAGGTGTCTACCATTATCCGGCTCAGCTCCGCCCCCTGACTAACAGGATTCTCCCCGTGGCTCCATGTACAAGGTGTGGAGAATGATGTAAGTAGGCTTGCCAACTTCCAGGTGCTAGCTGGAGATCTCCCGCTATTACAACTGATCTCCCACCGATAGAGATCAGTTCACCTGGAGAAAATGGCTGCTTTGGTCATTGGACTCTATGGCATTGAAGTCCCTCCCCTCCCCAAACCACGCCCTCCTCAGGCTCTGCCCCAAAAACCTCACACTGGTGGCAAAGAGAGACCTGGCAACCCTAGACGTGAACCACTTTGGGTCCCCGTTGGGAAGACAGGCAGGGTATAAATGAAGTAAATAATAAAAAAAACACTATTGTATGCTGTTTGTGAGATTGATTTTTCAACTAGTACCAGTCAGCTGTTTTAGGGCTTAAATGTCTAAAATAATTATAATATGGCTGCCTGACAAGTGAGGGAGAGAAGGTTGGATCTGCAAGACAGAGCAGGACAATTTTTCATCTGTGCCGGAACAGCCAGTGACAGGCTGTGTTGAGGTGCGTCCAAAGGCGAAGTGATCGTTGCTGTATAAAGCAGTCGGGCCAGCATGGAACAGAAATATGAGATTTTCAGAGATGAAGTCCTATATGCAGGAGGCAACTCGAAAGGAAATGTCTTGGAGATCTACCTTGGGAGAGGGAGGTACTATCCCTGAGATGAGACTGTCCTTAATCTTTTTTTCCCCTTCTATCTTCGGAGCCCTCTGTGGTTAGAGGATGAGAGAGTGTGGAAAGATGTGGGAGCCTGGAGGAAAAGCAGGCAGTTTTCTTTCACCTGAAGAATAAACACTAGCCTGAGCTAGTGTTGTATCTTGCTCTTAGTGCAAGAAAAGTGGTTGTTCTGGGCACTGGGTTAAGGTTAATCAGTTCCTGCCGAGGCCAAGTAGGTTTTCTTTGCCTAGCACGCCTGGTGGTTAACTATGAAATTGTTGTGGAAGAGCTCAGCGAAAGACTGCATTTGCTGTTTCTTCTTGTCTAGGATGAGATGACTGTAAATCTGGGCCTCACCACAACCAAGGCCCTGACCATCCTGAGGGACCAGCTTTCTGCACTGCTGGAGGGGCATCAGAAAGAGAGAAAGAAGGTGATTTCATGGAAGGTAAGTGCGTGACCATTATTTGTAGTATTCTGTCGCAATCTTGTGATTTGTTTTAAGAACGGGCTATTTCTTTGGAAGTAAATGGTGTAAGTTTGAAGAGAGGTACAGTGTTGCAGATCACTGGGAAAACAGATCCCCCCCCCCCGCTGAAAAGTGAAAGATGGCACTTAGATGTCTACTAGTGTGGGTGTTTGGGGTCTTCAGTATTCCTGAAGTTGAGGTGGACCTGCAACAGTACCTAGTTGGGAGAAAAGAAGAAGAGTTGGTTTTTATACACTGACTTTCTCTATCACTTAAGGAAGAATCAAACCGATTTACAGTTCCCTTCCCCTCCCCACAACAAACACCCTGTGAGGTAGGTGGGGCTGAGAGAGTTCGGAGAGAGCTGTGATTAGGCCAAGGTCACCCAGCAGGCTTTGTGTGTAGAAGTGGGTTCACTTCCAGTTCACCAGATTAGCATCCACCGCTCCTGTGGAGGAGTGGGGAATCAAACCCGGTCCTCCAGATCAGAGTTCACTTCTCGAAACCACTGCTCTTAACCACCACACCACGCTGGCTGAGCCATGCCAGACTGCAGCATGCCCTGGTGCAACAAGGCGGGCCCTCCCCCACCCCATCCTTCCTGCGGCATAAGTGGGCTGGGTTTTGGCAACCCACCACAATGCCAGGCACCCAGAGTAGGGGCTTGTGGCCATATCATAAGGCAGCAGTGGGAATTCCAGCGGCCGCCACCCTGTGACAGTCCTTCCTAGTGTGCAGAGGCCAATTCAGAGACCTTTGGTGCAATTTTAGCTGATTAGTTCCTTAGCCATACTCCATTGTTCAGTGTTCAGCGGGAGGGGTTAATTTCCACCATTGATTCTGCTACTCTCTTTTTTTATAGTGAACTTCATAAAATCCAAGGTTTGAGGCGTGTTGATATGGTCTCTTTCTTGTGCTTTTTTTGACTCTTTTGCAGGAGGTATGGAAGGCCAGCTTTCTGTACCACGGAAACCGTTGCTCCTGTTTCCATTGGCCGGGGGCATCCCTGATGCTGCTGACTGTGCTGCTGCTTTTATGCTGTTATGGGAGCCAGCCAGAGGGAAGGTAAGCTGCCTGTTGGCAGGGTCAGAGGGGTGTGTGGCTACCAGGTCTCACTGGGATCTTGCATTGTGTCCCTCTTTGCCAGCCTTCATGTCTGGGCCTTGTATTCCAATCCCCCTTGAGTTTTGGAGGGAAGGACTCTTGTGGAGATTGTGTTCATCTGCCTTCCGTATCAGGATCAAGCGTCGGAGTCAAACGCACACGGCAAGGGCTACTAGTGCCTTTCCTAGTTGTGTGCTCATGTGCCTTTAAATAGCAATTTAGCAAGAGATTTGGCAGTCCTGGCTTCTCCCATTGGTTCAGCAAATAAGATGGGAGGTTCCACCAGAGGAATTCCATATGGCACAGTGACCTTGTCTAGCAACAGTAACCCTGCTGTGAGGGACTATGCCACTGGGATTATGTCATAAGCCTGGGGGTCTGCAGGTTTAGACACATCTGAATGTATATTTTACATACTGTCTGCAGGTTAGTACTGGAGGTCGAGCAAGGGTTGATGAGCAAATTGCATAAGTCCAATTAACGCCAAAAGTAACTCCCTCAAACAACTTGAAATAGGTTTATTTATTTATTTAGAAAATGGATGAGATTTCCCCTGTTGGGCAAGCCAGAGATTTGAAATTTGAAGCTCCTTAACTTTTTTGAACCCTTATCCATATGCCTGTTAACCTACCTTTACCAGAAACAATACATTGGGGAGGAAATTACCATGGTTGTCACAGCTCTGACAAGAAGCCATAGGTAGTACCAGAGTCCTTTGAGAGCATTTTGTTACTTTTGCTGAGCACTCTCCTAAAGGATGATGTGCTAATGAGAATGAGTCTACCCTATATCATCCTGTTCCATTATTCTTATAACATAATCCCCCATTGGAAAAATTAGTGGTGGTGAGGTGTGTGTGTGTTAAGTGCCATCAAGTTGCTTTAGGGGAGGGGCCGTGGCTCAGTGGTAGAGCATCTGCTTGGCATGCAGAAGGTCCCAGGTTCAATCCCTGGCATCTCCAGTTAAAGAGACTAGGCAAGTAGGGTGATGTGAAAGACCTCTGCCTGATACCCTGGAGAGTCGCTGCCAGTCTTGAGTAGGCAGTTCTGTCTTTGATGGACCAAGGGTCTGATTCAGTATAAGGCAGCTTCATCTGTGTTCATGATGACCCTATGAATTGGTGTCCGCCAAAAGTCCTATTGTTAACAGCCTTGCTCAGGTGTTGCAGAGTAAGGGCTGTGGTGATGGAGGGAACAATATTCTATAGAAGGTGGCAAAGTTCCTTTCATGAGCAAGATCCATATTCTAGGGGATGATTCTTCAGTGAAACAAACAAGAACAATTAAACATATTCACATATCTGTGGGCTGCCAGTGACCATGGACCTTTTTGCACCCAAGCTGTGAAACTGCCATCATAATTACCATTGAAATGGCTTACTACGCCTTCCTTCAGGTTTTCCATACTTCCAGGGACCCAAGAGAGCTGGAGACAGGCTTTTTTCCGGTGTAGTCACACTCCTCTTGCCGCTATGAATGCATGATTTGAATTAATGCAATTACGCAGACAATCCTAGGTGGTTCTCGCTCTGAGAGATAAGGCCATCTTCAGCTCGGGTTCTTGTGCTTGCTTTAGGGGTGTCGATTCGGTTCGTCCCGAACCGAAAAACAGCCGAATTTCCCCCGATTCGGCGGTTTTTAGTTTGGATGGAACCGAACTCAAAAAAGACTGGAAAATGGGGAGCCAAATTCGGCGAGTTCGGGGTGTTCGGCGAATAAATTCGGCAAATTTGGGGTTTGGCACAGCAGCATAACCTTCCGTTAGTAAGCAGCATTCTCCTGCGGCCAATCGGTGGCCAAGCAGGGTCTTCTTCTGGCCAATCAGTCGCGATTGAGCATGTGAGCCCAGCTGCTTCGTGGCCCGTGGAAAGAAAGAGAGTATCTGTTTGTGTGAGAGAGAAATTCCTGTAAGGGGGTGCGTGTGCACATTCGCTCCTTTCCGTGGCTGCAGGGGGCGCATTTTTGGGGTACAGCCCCCAAACTTTCAGCGTAGCTTCAGATGAGGCTTCTTTCAAGAACCCCCAAGTTTTGTAAAGGTTGGGTCAGGGGGTCCCGAGATATGGGGCCCGAAAGGGGTCCCCCCTTAATGTGCATTTTTATTCCATTTACAGCACACATTCGAGCCATTCCGTGGCTGCAGGGGGTGCATTTTTGGGGGTACAGCCCCCAAACTTTTAGCGTAGCTTCAGATGAGGCTTCTTGCAAGAACCTCCAAGTTTTGTAAAGATCGGATCAGGGGGTCCAGAGATATGGGTTCCCCACCTTTTCCCTATTGGGATGAATGGGATCAGCCGATCCTATGCATCTAGAGAGCGGCAAATCCAAGGCAAAACCTCCCGCACTTAAATGGAATCGTATTGGATTACCCAGTCCCTCCTGATGGAACAGAAGACATCCACAGTAAGACCCCTTTTGGGGCTTTAATCTATAATTTTTTCCCATGTGTATGTGGGGGGGGGGGAAGCAGAGTCTGTGTGTGGGGGGGCAGTTTCTGGGGGGGGGGAAGCCAAAGGAGGCTTTCTCCCATTCTTCCGAGGGGTGTGTGACCACTCACCTCTGTGGGAGTGTGTGTACTGCTTTTTTTAAAGTTTAAAGTTGAGTCTGTGCGATGGCTAGCAAGTCTCTCTCCGCTCTGCACCCAGGCTGTGCCTCCTCGGTGTTTTTCACTGTTTTTGCCTCTAGCCTGGGGTTGAGTGCAACGGGGCGGCTTGCGTGAGATCCCCTGCGTCTTGGATTTTTTTCCCGTTTGGGGGGTGCACCGCGGCACAGTATTGGTTGGAGAGGTGGGGGGTGGTGCTGGTGAGACTTGCTTGAGTTTGGTGGGGTCGTTTACATAAGGGGGAGCGTCCCTCCACCATGAGAAGAAGGAGCAGGGCAGAAAATACAAACTCTGGTTTTTTTTTGCATGGTCTGTTTTGCTGCACACTCAAAAATGTTTTTGCAAAATTGACTTTCACAATACATTTTCATGGTCCAAGTCATCTGCTCCTTTTTCCCTTTTTGCTATAGCTAGCCTAGTGCGCCTCTGTTCCTTTCCATTGTCGCTCGCGTGTTGCTTTGCGTTGCAATGGTTAGCATGGGAGGTTTTGCCTTAGATTTGCCACTCTCTAGATGCATAGGATCAGCTGATCCCATTCATCCCAATAGGGAAAAGGGGGGAACCCATATCTCTGGACCCCCTGATCCCATCTTTACAAAACTTGGGGGTTCTTGCAAGAAGCCTCATCTGAAGCTACACTGAATGTTTGGGAGCTGCACCCTCAAAAATGTGCCCCCTGCAGCCACGGAATGGCTCGAATGTGTGCTGTAAATGGAATAAAAATGCACATTAAGGGGGGACCCCTTTCGGGCCCCATATCTCAAGACCCCCTGACCCAATCTTTACAAAACTTAGGGGTTCTTGAAAGAAGCCTCATCTGAAGCTACGCTGAAAGTTTGGGAGCTGTACCCCCAAAAATGCCCCCCCGGAGCCGCGGAAAAGCGCCAATGTGCTTTAAGTGGCTTTATTCCTGTCACTGTGGGCGATTTTTTTGGGGGGGGCAACCTCTTCCTGGCCCCATATCTCGGGACCCCCTGACCCAATCTTTACAAAACTTGGGGGTTTTTGCAAGATGCGTCCCCTCAAGCTACCCTGAACGTTTGAGACCTCTACTCCCAAAAATGCCCCCCCGGAGCCACGGAAAGGCGCGAATGCGTTTTTAATGACTTTATTCGGCCGAATTTTCTCCCGAACTCGAAGTAGGCACCGAATTCCATGAATCCGAATCGGGGGAGTTCGGACTTCAGCATATCCTGAATCGAAACGGGCCGAATTCTGCCGAATCCGAACTATACCGATTTTTTCCCCAACAGCCCTTGCTTGCTTATCTGGGAGGCAGGAAACAAAACTGCGGACCTTCCTGTGCCCTGGAGGAAGTAGCCCCTCCCTTCTCCTATTTCTCCAGTTTTGTTTCCTGCCTTTGACGGGAGTGCAGTGTTCGTTTATTCTCCCTGCTACAGATAAGAAATAGAACAAGTTTACGTCTACAGTTGTGAATTTTGTCTTGTCTCTTGTTAGTTGGTGTCCTTATTATCCGTATCTGTCTCTGCCTGTGCAGAAATTTGGTTCACCTCAAGCTTCGGCTAGGCAGAATTTTCCCGCCCAAACAACATGGCGGAGGCCCGAGGTGACGATTTTGTCTCGCCTCAGGATCTAGTGCCGGGATTACTTACCGCGGCTAATGGCAGCCTGGACGAACCATCCTATTGCGGAGTTTCACTTTCCCCCTCAGGGAAGAAGCGCAAAGCCTTAGATAAATCAAATAAGGGCTCTAAGAAACATAAGGACACCACCGGCGCGGCTTCTAGCCTAGTGCTGAGAAAGAGAAAGCAAAGCGAGGCTCCTAGGCTGACGCACAAAAATTCAAGCGGCGCGGCTTCTAGCCCCATTACCAAAGCACCCCGGGCTAGTGCATCGGCTTTGGTCGATCAGCCCGCCCTGCCCCTTCCAGACTCTTCCCTGGTCTCCGCAGCTCTGGCGGCCCCAGCGGCTACAGATTCGCGCCAAGATGCAGTCGACACCGCCGGCAGTCACAGAAACATTCTGCGAGAGGGAGCTAATGGCGGCCGCTACCCCACAGCACAAGACGCTGACGCAAAATGCAGCAGTTTGCGGGGGAGAGACAAGGACGGTTGGAGACCCGATGGCACCACTCGGTAATGTACAGAGTGGCGCGATGGGTGGGTGAGAAGGGGGCTTTTAGCCCTAAAAGCAGAATTAGTGCAGTTGGTGAGAAGCTTTTTCGTGGAGGGGCTGCAGGCTCTGCAAGCCTCCCCTACACCATCTTTGCAAGGGGATAAGCCTCCTCGTGAGGAAGGGCCGATAGCGGCTTAAGGACCAACCCGGTAGCCATGGGGGGGGGGAAGTACTCCTTGGCCTACCATAGTAGCTAGAAAAGCTCAGCCACCTCCAAGGACTAATATTTCCATGTCCCCAGATTCTTCTGACGAAGAATTAGAGGAGGGCGAGTTTTCTTCAGGCGAGGCAACTCCTCCTACTGAGGAGAAGCAGCTTAGACTTTCCCCCCAAGATGAATTCCAGTCTCTCCTCTCAAAATCCCTGGCGGCCCTGGATCTGACAGAGGTCTCAGAGCCTCAGGAACCAGACAAACTTACAGGGCCAAAGAATTTTTCCACAGGCACAATGTCCCTTCCAGTCCCTGACTATTTCTCTACGCTCATTAAAGCTGAGTGGGACAAGCCTCTGGCATCCAGACAGGTCACTTCGATTTCAAAGAAGTTCTATACCCTATCTAAGCCCTTGGCACAGATGCTTCAGATTCCTTTGGTGGAGGCCCCAGTCGTGGCACTTCATTCATATGACGTGGTAGCCAGGGACCGTATGGGACCAATTAAGGACCCCTAGACAGAAAGGCGGAATTGGCAATTAAAAGAGCCCATGAGGCATCTACCCTTAGCAGTAAGTGCCTCGGTTACTTCGGCTCTCGTCTCCAGGGCCGCTATAGTCTGGACAAGAAAACTTAACCAACTCATTCCTGAGGATAACAGGAAAGGGGTCTCCAGAGTTCTCAAGGCGGTTACCTTCCTTGCCGACTCTACCCTTGACACCCTATCATTCTTGGCAAGGGCCATAGCTACCCAGGCAGCCGCCAGGAGGGCCCTGTGGCTTCGGCCCTGGCAGGCTGATACCCACTCCAAAGCAGAACTGATGGGGTTTCCCTATCAGGGAGACAAACTTTTCGGGAACCAGCTGGAATCCATTCTCATAGAAATGAAGGACAAGAAGAAGGCCCTGCCCAAGAGTTATCGCAGGGATAACAAGGGCTCTTCTGGATATTTTAGATCCTCCCATACACTCCAGAGGTTTCGTACCGACCAGAGAAGGGGCCAATGGTCTCAGAGCAGGGGCTCCTTTTGGAGGGGGTGCCGTTTCTCACAGCCCAGGTTTTCTCAGTCCAACTCTGATAGGCAAAACTTCAACTCCTGACAGGGATCCAAACAGTGACGCCAGCACCCTCCCAGTGGGAGGACGTCTCATTCACTTTGCTGCCCTTTGGTCAGACGTCCAGTTGGACGCTTGGGTGATGCAAGTCATCAACCAGGGGTATCAAATAGAGTTTGCATGTTCTCCAGACCGCATGACAGCATTTCATCGTCACCTGTCCAGAACAAAGCGCCTACGCACTGCGGAGGCGGTAGACCATCTCTTAAACATATGAGCCATCGAGCCAGTAGAGCCGTCAGAACGCTCATTCGGAATTTACTCGGTCTTCTTCACAGTCCCCAAAAGGAATGGGGACTGGAGGGCCATCCTGGACCTCAAGTTCCTCAACAGATATATCATCAAGAGGCGGTTCAGGATGGAGACCCTGAAGTCTATCAAAGAGGCCTTACGTTCTCGAGCCTTCCTTACCTCGATAGACCTGACCGAGGCCTATCTGCACATACTGATGCATCCAGCCCACAGAAAATTTCTCAGGTTCTCCTTCCAGGACCTTCATTTTCAATTTCGGGCCATGCCCTTCGGCCTTTCCTCTGCCCCACGGGTCTTCACCAAGATCCTGGTGGCCCTAATAGCCTTAATTTGAGCTCAGGGAGTCCAGGTACACCCGTACCTGGACGACATCCTCATATGTGCCCCATCCAAAGAACTGAGCACAGCACACACGACCCTCGTGCTGAACACTCTAAGACACCATGGCTTCCTGATCAATCAGAAAAAGAGTCACCTGAAACCTACCCAGAGGCTACTGCACCTGGGGGTGTTAATAGACACTACACTAAATTCCCTCTTTCTACCCTTGGACAAGGCACTCAAGATTGCAGCCTTGGCCAAAAAGGCCATCAGGTCCTCCTCATCCAAACTGATGACCCTTGCCAAGCTGCAGGGGCACATGATCTCCTGCATCCCTGCAGTACCCTGGGCATGCTTCCACACCAGGCCGCTTCAGTGGTTTCTGCTGCAGTTCCAACACGACATCATGAAGAAAAGGGACAGAACGCTCATTCTTCCCAAGACAACACGCCTAACTCTGTCATGGTGGACGAACACGCACAATCTGTGCAAGGGTCTCCCATATATTCACGATCCCCCCGAACAACTATATACTGATGCCAGTTTGTTGGGATGGGGAGCCACTTTCCAGAACCGGCCGGCTCAGGGACTCTGGAGCCACTTGGAGAAGAGTCAAAGCATCAGTCTTCTTGAAATGAAGGCAGTCTGGAGGGCGCTCTTACACTTCGCTTCTCAAATAGAGAAGAAACATCTTCTAATAAGAACAGACAACATGGCCACGAAAGCCCATCTAAACAAACAGGGCGGGTCACATTTGTCTACACTACACAAGCAAGCTTCAGTGATTCTCGACTGGGCAGAACATCATCTCCTATCCTTGACAGTGGAGCATATACAGGGGATCCTGAACGTCTAGGCCGATTGGCTCAGCCGCCAACAACTAGAAGAAGGAGAGTGGTAGCTCAACCCGACTGTTTTCCATCTAATGACCCAAAAATTCAGGACTCCCATACTGGATCTGTTTGCCTCAAGCACAAACCATCAGCTCCCTCAGTTTTTCTCCTGCTACAAACATCCATCCGTGGAAGCAACGGATGCCCTGTTGTCCCCATGGCCATCGGGACTCCTTTACGCCTTCCCTCCCCTGCCCTTAATCCTGAGAGTCATAAGCTGTATCCGGCTTCTAAAGGCCACAGTATTACTGGTGGCCCCAGATTGGCCAAGACGTCCATAATATCCGGCCCTCTGCGAAATGTCTTTCAGGGTGCCATGGTGTCTTCCCGCAAATCACGACCTGCTTCTACAGGGCCCAGTCTGTCACCTGGACCCTCAGTGGTATAAGTGACCGTTTGGCCGTTGAAAGGAGGAGGCTGCTAACCTTGGGGTATACGCCAGACATCATAAACACCATACTAGCCTCACGCCGACCATCTACCATCCGCATTTATAATGCCATGTGGAAGGTATTCCACTCCTGGTGTAGGAGCAGATCCGTAGACCCTCTTAAACCAAAAGTCTCGAGTATTCTAGCCTTTCTCGAAGAAGGCCATAAACTAGGCCTTAGATGCACTACCATGAGGAGGCAACTAGCGGCCATCGCTACTCTGGTGCCTCGGGTAGCCGGATACCCGCATCTAAACCACCCTCACGTTAAAGCCTTTCTTTGAGAGGTTAAATCAACCTCGCCTCCGGTGTCGCATCGATTTCCAACCTGGAAGATACACACGGTCCTCACGGCCCTTACTAAACCACCATTCGAGCCCCTCAGAACGGTAGATCTGAAGTGGCTCAGGCTAAAAATACTCTTCTTAACAGCCATTACTTCGGCCCGACGGGTTTCCGAATTGGGGGCTCTGTCCATCGCCCCACATCTTCGTTTTCCATAAAAATATAGTAGTGTTAAGGCCAGATCCTTCCTTCATACCGAAAGTGAACACTAGATTCCACAGAGAACAGGACATTGTCCTTCCTACTTTTCATCCAGATCCGTCCTCTCCAAGAGAAAAATCCTGGCATTCCCTAGATCTCAGAAGGGCATTAAAGATCTACGTAAAGCGTACTCAACACATTAGGCTATCTGACTCATTGTTTGTGACCTTAACGGCTCCGAATAAAGGGAAGGCTATGTCCAGAGCTGCCATCAGCCATAACATCAAAAGCTGTATCGTTCAGACCTATAAGGTCTCCGGCCTGCCAGTTCCCACAAACATCACAGCACATTCCGTCAGAAGTGCGGCCACTTCGGCTGCCTTTTTCCGGAGTGTTTCAGTAGAAGACATTTGCCAGGCGGCTACCTGGTCGTCATCTTCTACATTCATTCGGCACTACAAAGTAGACCTATTTTTCTCTGCTGATGCTACCTTTGGCAAAAAGGTACTGCAGTGTGTGAAGGAGGTTTAATTATATCCACCCGGGTTCATAAGCTCTTGTACGTCCCGAGCTGAAGATGGCCTTGTCTCTCAGAGCGAGAACGAGCCTTAGTTACTTACCGTGAAGGCTCCTTCTGCTCTGGGAGACGAAGGCCATCTTCCCCTCCCAATCAGGACCATCTATACCTCCTTCAACAGAGGTTACACTGCACCATAACAGTACCCATTCATCTACAAATTGGCACAATACAGAGATATTTGTTATTGTTTGTTGTTATTGTGTGGTTAGTTGGCATCTTGCCCAGTTTACTCGTTATTCCTTGTTGTTTATAGTTCGGTCTTCCTGTTAAAAAAAAAACTTTATTTAGTGCAGGGTTGTTAAGTCAAAGCTCTAGAAATACTGGAGAAATAGGAGAAGGGAGGGGCTACTTCCTCCAGGGCACAGGAGGGTCCGCAGTTTTGTTTCCTGCCTCCCAGATAAGCAAGCACAAGAACCCGAACTGAAGATGGCCTTCGTCTCCCAGAGCAGAAGGAGCCTTCACGGTAAGTAACCAAGGCTCATTCCTTGCTTCTGCTCTAAAGGCAGAGGCTTCCCTCCTACTGACCCCCGTGAGAGCATGAATCCACGGAGGCAGTCAAGGCAGCCACAGATCTCGAGGAGTGCGTGTGTTTAATTCCTTTATTGTCTGCCTCTAATTTTGTGTGGTTTGCTTTTGAACAGTGAAGGTTCTGAAATCGTCAATGCCTTGGCACTCTTCCTCCTCCTGCTGCTGGATCTCTTCCTGATTGGACGGCAAGAAAGGCTGAAGCGCTGGGAAGTTGAAGGGAGGCTCCGGAACATAATCAACAGAATAACTGGTGAGGCTGCTGCCTCCGCAGTCCCCTTTTATGTTTCTGCACACCTGTGTGCGTCCACCTTGTCTACAAGGACTGGGGATGATGAGATCAGAATAGACTTCCGCCATAGCGGAATGCCGTCTCTCGCTAGAGCCCGGTCTCTGGGGTTGTCATTCCCATTTTGTTAAATCTGCTTTTCAGATGCCTTGAACGATGGCGCAGAGCTGAAGTGGGCAAACTCCATGTACCCTGACCTTCACATGCCCTTTGCCCCGTCCTGGTCACTCCATTGGGCCTACAGGGATGGCCATCTTGTCAACCTTCCTGTCAGCTTGTTGGTAGAGGGCGATGTGGTTGCCCTGAGGCCAGGGCAGGAGTCTTTCACTTCTCTCAGAGGGATAAAGGTAACTCATCTTTTTGCGTCGGGGTACTAGGTAATGTAGGTGGATAGTAGGGTTATAAAGTGTGAGGGCTGGCTTGGAATTCAGGGTGCTGTGCAGAGACAAGAAGGGTGTACAGAAAACCCTCAGCCTTGTATATCATAGGCCATTTTGCAATGAGTGAAAATGATTGCTATTTTTTACACAAAAAACCTCCCCATAAACATGGGAACTAGAAGTATTGGGGGGGACTTATTTATTACACTTGTATTCTGCTATTACATGAAACTCAAGTCTGTCATCCAAGAGATGAATCAGGTCTGCAACTGCTTAGCTTCTTAAATATTGCAGCATGGGGTATTCCCAGACCAGTGGATCCCAGTGGTAGTGTAGGGGCATACGTCACAATGACCTAGTCTATGGGATTTTGAGTAACATCAGTGAATGACTTCAGTAGATACATTGCTGATATAGTGTACTATCATGTACTGCCAGGTGTTTTGCCTGAATTTGTGGCTTATTGCCTGTGTGATGTCATAACTCCAAGATGGCTGCCCCTACAGACATTCATTTGCATTCCAGGCTGTAACTCCTTTGAAAATTTTACTAACGACTTTTTTGGTTAAACATAAAAAAGGAAAAATAAAGGTTATTAACAACATTTCGAGATTGTTAACCGTTTAGGAGATATAGGCTGTTTTGTTGTTAATTCCATTACAGATCCTCTCTTTGTTAGGTTGATATGGAATGATTTGTAACTTTCACATTGAAATATACCATTTATTGAAACTATAGTATTTATTTACAACGAAAGAAAGCTTAACAGGTTTTACAAGTTGTTATTAGAGTCCCAAAGGTCATTTTCCTCTTCCTCGTCTTTCTCAACTTCGTTATTCTCATACAGCTTTTCATCACCCCCACACCTGCGCAGCTCTCTGCATCTTAGGGAGTGACTTCTGCATTTGCAAATTAGAGTACAACATAAGAACATAAGAAAGGCCCTGCTGGATCAGACCAAGGCCCATCAAGTCCAGCAGTCTGTTCACTCAGTGGCCAACCAGGTGCCTCTAGGAAGCCACTAACAAGACGAGTGCAGCAGCACCATCCTGCCTGTGTTCCACATCATCCTTTAGGACAAGAGCATCTTCTTAGCTGCAAGATGGACTCTGGTGCACATGGAAGAGTACACGTGACAAGACAGTAGATTTGTCCTGCCATCTCCCACTCAAACTGAGATGGCTTTGGAAGATTTGGGTGTTGTTGATCAGCGCACTGCTGTTCCATCACCTGGTTATGGGTTCTTAAGATGCAAGATGTTAGAGATGATCTTGTTGGTGGAGGCAGGTATTCACTTTGTGTCTCCTTTTTAGTGAACATCCACCAACGGAGCTGACCAATGTCTGAAATCTTTGTTCCAGGCAATTAGACTTTCAAATGAATCTATCAACCATTAATCTTCTTCCTTAAGGTCTTCTAAGCAGCCAAGTCTTCTCAAAGCATCAAGGACTTCCTTTTCTGAAGAGTGTGTTCCTGCTTAGGATCTCAAAAGGTGCAAGCATGCTCTTTCAGGGTGTGATGTTACAGGTTGCCTTGCTAAAAAAGGAAAACCATCTTTCTGGAAAGTCTGGAAAGATGAACGGTCATGTCATGTGTACTCTTCCATGTGCACCGGAGTCCATCTTGCAGCTAAGAAGATGCTCTTGTCTGAAAGGATGATGTCCTTTAAATTACAAGTGCCAAAGTTGGCCCCTAAGATGCGCAGAGATGTGCAGGTGTGGTGGTGGTGAGCTGTGCAAGAATAATAATGCTGAGAATGAGGAGGAGGAAAATGACCTTTGGGACTCTGATAAAGACTTGTAAAAACTGTTAAGCATTCTGTCATTGTAAATAAATACTATAGTTTCAATAAATGCTATATTCCAATGTGAAGGTTACAAATTATTTTGTATAAACCTAACAAAAGAGGATTTGTAATGGAATTATCAGCATAACAGCCTATATCTCCTAAATAGTGAACAATCTCAAAATGTTGTTAATAGCCTTTTTTGTTCCTTTTTTATGTTTAACAGAAAAGGTCCTTAATAAAATTTTCACTGGACCACTCTGAAAGGAGTTATAGCCTGGAATGCAAATGAATGTCCGTAGGGGCAGCCTTCTTGGATTTATGATGTCACACAGGCAATAAGCCACAAATTCAGGCAAAACACCTGGTAGTACATGATAGTACACTATATCAGCAATGTATCCACTGTGGTCATTCATTCCCTTCACTCAAAATCTCCTGGAATTACATGTGCCCCAGGACTATGAGAATTGTTTTTCAAAATCAGAACAGATTTTTCAGAGTACACAGTGCCTCAGCCTATATAGATGAAGGCCACACAAGAGGAACACAATATCTACAACAGCAGGAAATGCACAGTGTTTGAATGGTCTCGAGGTGCGATGGAGTGAAATTCCAAGGGGTGGTTTACATTGCAATCCAAAACGGGCCCTTCTGCATCCACTCAAAAGTCAATAGATTTGGAAAAGAGTAACTGTGCTTAGGAGTGGGCTGCCACTGCTATGAATCCACATGGCAAATTCTGTCCTGAAGATATTTCCAAGTAGGGTTACCCAAAAATTCTTGTTATCTGAAATGGTTTTCTCTACATAGTATTGACCATTTAATTCTTCTCATGTTTTTTCAAACTTCCTCTAGCCCGTTCAGTTTATTGGAGGCCGTGTTTTACTCGCTCAAGTTACTACTACTAGGAAGTTTTGGAAATTTCCACCAGTGGGTTAATGGCATTGCAGGCTTAACACCCGTTTAATGGTCAGAATTCCCTCTCCCAAAGAAGCCCGGGAAAATTGTAGTTCTTTGAGCAGCGGTTCTCAACCTGTGGGTCGCGACCCCTTTGGGGGTTGAACGACCCTTTCACAGGGGTCGCCTAAGACCATCGGAAAACTCCCTCAGACCCCGTGCAGGGCTCTTCCCCCTCCCAACCCCCCTTCTCAGGCTCCCCAGACGAGGAAAGGGAGGAAGCCGCCTCAGTCAGCAACTCGCTCTCTCACTCTTTCCCCCTCCCGCCCCACCAGGCACGAAACCCACCTCGCCATTGGCCACGCCGCGTCACGTGAGGCCAACGTTCCTTTCCCCCCTTTCCTCCCTCGTCCCCTCCCGCGCAGTTGGCGGGAGCCGCGGTGGCTTCTTCCTCACGCAGCGTGTGGGACGGGAGGCTGCTCTGCGCTGGGGACGCTGGGGATGAGTTTTGCCCCCTGAGGCGGCTCAGACGGGCAAACTAGAGCCCTCTGGCGTTTCCTCCCCCTCCCCAGGGTCTCTTGTCTGAGGGGGAGCCGTTACGGGCTCCGTGAGGGAGGCTTAGGTCGGGCTCAGCTTTTGTGCTTGGTTTCTGCCTTCTCTTCCCTGCCGCGGTTTCTGCATTTAAAACTGCCTTTGGGGGTGGGGGGCGATGGCAGCATTCACAAAAGGGGACGTTGCAACCCCTCAGGACATTCTGTTCAAAGTCTCGGTACTTCAGGAAGGAAGAGCAAAACATGGCTCAGTGACAGAGCATCTGCTTGGCATGCAGAAGGTCCCAGGTTCAATCCCCGCATCTTCAGTTAAAGCAGTGGTTCCCAAACCTTTTGCATCATGGAGCACTTTTCAGGAGAGAAAATAGTCATTAATTTTCACCTAGCAATGACGGTTGCATTTTTCTTTCCAGTCTCTTCATGGAGCACTAGGAGATGTTTCGCGGAGCACCAAGTGCTCCATGGAGCACAGTTAGGAAACAGCTGAGTTAAAGGATCAGAATTTCGGTGATGTGAAAGGCCTTGACCTAAGTCCCTGGAGAGCCGCTTCCAGTCTGAGTGGACAATACAGAGGATCTGATTCAGTAGAAGGCAGCTTTGTGCATTTGCAAAACTTCCAAGGAGATAGATCGGGATGCGTCTTAGTCTGTCTGTAGCAGTAGAAAAGAGCAAGAATCTAGCACCTTAAAGACTAACAACATTTCTGGCAGGGTATATGGGCTTTCGTGAGTCACAGCTCGCCTTCTTCACGGCTCACTCCTTCCAAGGGCAGGGAGATTTTGATTGTAAACGAATTGGGGTTGGGTGTTTCTTTCCTACTGGTGTATTTTGTTTTTATTTACTGTATTGGCTTCTCCAATGATCCTAGGCGGAGCATATGGTTCCCCTGAATTGCTGAATGTTCATGAGCACAATTAGCTGCCTTACGCAAACCTAACGTAACATCTAAAATGTCTCCCTATGTGATGAAAATACATCCTGCATATCAGATATTTACATTACGATTCATAACAGTAGCAAAATTACAGGTATGAAGTACCAACGAAAATAATTTTATGGTTGGGGGTCCCCACAACATGAGGAACTGTATTAAAGGTCGCGGCATTAGGAAGGTTGAGAACCACTGTCTTTGGGGATCTAGCATGTCTGCATCAGCTATATTCAGCTGAATGATTAACACCTTAAAGTTAACCAGTGTGTTGTGAGACAAATTCTGCTGAGCCACAGCCTACTCAGTTGGCGCTTGACTGGTATATGGACGAAGGAACAAACCAAAGGAGGAGGTGGTGTTAATTACTAAGGAAACTGGAAGACCCAGTCTTGAGTCACAGGTGTGTTACATGACATCGGAGAGCACAGGAGCTAGTTAAAAGAGTAAACAATCCAGTCTAAGTGTGGATGGACTACTCCCACCTGCAGGTAAAGAATCAAAATAAGATGAATAGTAGGACAATTGTTTTCTGTAGTGAGAGAGCCTCTGCTTGGGCCTAACTACGTGTTATGCATTTTCTGGGTCTATCCCCAAATCTGGTCAACAGGTCAGTTCAGTTCAGATACCTTTATTGGCATATCCAACATTCATCCAAGTACAGTAAGGACACAACATAATTTATTAAAAGGAAGAGCATGGTCAACAGGTGAGGTCCTGTGCCTCCTCCTGTGCTTGATAATCTGTTCCTAGGCACTTGGGGGCTCGACTGAGATTGCAGCATGCGTGGAGAGTGGTCTCTGTCTGAATCAGGCCCCGTCTGCCTGAGTTCACAGCACAGAGCTCTCAAACATTATCTGTCAACCAGACCAAGTTGGAAAGTATAACATGTAGTATAACATGTAGTCTGTTGGATGCAGGGTCCAGTTAAGAGTTATCTGTGCTCCTCAGTCTCATGTAACACACTTGTGACTTGGAATTCTGGGTCTTCCAGTATCCTTAGGAATTAATTCCACCCCCTCCTTTTGTTTGTACGTTTGTGTATATGCCAATCAAGTGCCAACTGGGTAGACTCTGGCTCACTAGAGTTTGTCCCACAACAGAATGTTTAAGGTTCTAATTGTTCAGCTGAATATGGCTGATATAGACATGCTAGAACCTCAAGTAGCTACAATTTTCCCTGGGTTGTTTGAGAGAGGGAATTCTGACCACTAAGCTGGTTTTAAGCCTGCAATGGAGACATGACCGTAGACTGCAATTCCATTAAACCCCGGGTGGAAATTTCCAAAACTTCCCGATGCAATGAAATTCTTCTCTTTCTATTCCTTTTACACAAAGTTAAAAGTCATCCCAGTCAAGGGACAGTAGTAACGGTTTCCTCCCAGTGAATACACTATGACCTTCCATGATCTGAATAAACTAAAGGAAGATGGAATGAGAAGTATCCACAGTGATAACCCTACCTCCTATTTTTCTAACAGGATGATGAGCACATAGTTCTGGAGCCAGGGGATCTGTTTCCCCCTTTTTCTCCTCCACCATCACCAGGTGGGGAGGTGAAGAAGGGCCCTCATAATCCCCAGCTGCATCGACTCTTTCGTGTCACAAAGACTCCTGTGATTGACAATGTCAGGTAAGCTCACTGTTGCTTCCCTGTGCCAGGCCAGCATTTTATCAGAATTTGTAATAGATTTGTAGCAGAATGTATCAGGAAACTGATAACTGCACAGTCAACTTGACCCTAGGGGATGCCTTATAGACATAAAATGTTTGCCACATGCTCTTAGATGTCTGCTGCTTGCAGGCTATTAGAACGGAGTGTGCTGTTCCCGTTGCATGGTGTAATGAGGTAATGATTTTCCGCCATCGTGCATCAGATGGATAAAATTGGGAAGTACAATACAAGGGTAGAAAATACGTGAAACGATGTCAGATTCTTGGTACATCCCGTTTGAAAATAATTTCTTCATCTTCCCATTTTAATTGGGTTACTAATGTATAAGGCCTTTTGAATAAGCTGGCACATGTGAGTAAGAGAGCTCTTAGTCCTCCCAAGTCCATTAGATATGTTTTGGATCTTGAGCAGCTGATAATTTTCTCAAGAGGTAGAATGAAGCCTGTTTTGTAATGCTTAAATGTCTCCATACTCTCAGATGCAGAACAAATCAGGATGGAACACCTGTGTTTAGGGAATGAGAGGGGACCCATTCTGACTAAGGAAGATCCCTCTAAAAAGGGTGTGTGTGTACCTTTGTGTGTGTTAAGTGCCATCAAGTCGCTTCCGACTCCTGGCGACCCTATGAATCAATGTCCTCCAAAATGTCGTATCTTTAACAGCCTTGGTCAGGTCTTGCAAATTGAGGGCCGCGGCTTCCTTTATAGAGTCAATCCATCTCTTGTTGGGTCTTCCTCTTTTCCTGCTGCCTTCAACTTTTCCTAGCATGATTGTCTTTTCCAGTGACTCTTATCTTCTCATAATGTGACCAAAGTATGACAGCCTCAGTTTAGTCATTTTAGCTTCTAGGGTCAGTTCAGGCTTGATTTGTTTTTTGGGAGGTCCAGGGTATCCGTAACACTCTCCTCCAACACCACATTTCAAAGTAATCTACTTTCTTCCTATCAGCTTTTTTCATTGTCCAGTTTTCACACCCATACACAGTAATAGAGAACACGATGGCATAAATTAATCTAGTCTTGGTGGCCAGTGACACATTCTGACACTTCAAAATCTTTTCTAGCTCCTTTACCTTTACTGTGCCTTTAATGTTGCATTGATTAGTTTGGAGACCTAAACAATTGTTGCCGGTTTCAGGTTGTGTTTGGACATGGCTGTGTCCCGTCCCGTGACTGCTCTGGATAACGAGAGGTTCACGGTACAGTCAGTGATGCTCAAGTACGCTGTTCCTGTTGTGCTGGTAAGTTCTTACGTTCTGTGGATGGGCTGCTACTTGTGACCTTTCTTGCCCCTAGTCAGGTGCCAGGAACATCACAGTTGATCTCTGGCTTCTTGAAAGTGTTGGCTCTTGATCCGTTTGGAGTAGAAGAGTGAAGGTCTTCAGCGCTTGCTAATTTAGTTGTTTAATATGGGGAGAAGTTCCTTGTGTGTGCAGAAGAGAACTGCACACAACTGGCACTAGCCATGGTGGTCATGGTAAGGACTGCATCCTTAGGCTCAGGATTGTCTCTTTATTATTACTACTGTAAACTGAGGTTTTAGGAATAGAGTCCACTAGTGTCGTGGCTCAGTGGTAGAGCATCTGCTTGGCATGCAGAAGAGTCCCAGGTTCAATCCCCGGCATCTCCAGTTAAAGGGACCAGGCAAGTAGGTGATGTGAAAGACCCCTGCCTGAGACTCTGGAGAGCTGCTGCCGGTCTGAGTAGACAATACTGACTTAGATGGACCAAGGGTCTGATTCAGTATAAGGCCACTTCATGTGTTCATGTGTCGTGTGTTCTTGTACATCCTCAGTGTGCATCATTATAGGAGAAAAGGGTTAGATTTTTAGCCTGCTCTCTGAAGCCTTGGGACCTGATCAACATTGAAAAATGTTGGGCAGCAAACCATAGGTTGGTTTGGGTTAGTGATATTGTAATGTAGTGATAACCTGATGGCATTTCTTTAATCCAAGGGGACCCACCCTTTTTAAGCCTGTGGACACCTTTGAAATTCTGACAACAGGGTGGTGGGTGCAATCACTGAATGGCTGCTGCAGAACGCAGAGCCAACCACAAAATGTCAGGGAGTGAGGTTATGCATAACTCTAATAGTAACTCTTCAGCAGTTCAGGCAGATGCTCTGCTTAACAGTGCGCTTTTTAAAATGAGTACCCAGCTTACTTACAGTGAAGATCCTTGTGCTGTGGCAGCAAGCTGTTTCCAAAGCAACATTTAAAAAACAACCTGCACAGCCAATCAGATCTCCAGTGGCTAATCAGAAGCCCTATTGGGCAAAAGCCCCACCTGGCCCTGCCCACTTTCTAAAAACTCTTGGCAGGCGCCACTGTACTCATGGGCACCACACTGGGGATCCCTGCTTTAATCTTTCTAGGGATAGTCATGGGGTTTTGATTGTGTTTTAATGCCATCTGCTCTACTTCTATGGTAGATCAGCTTTTTGGTCACCAATGCCATGCGCACTGTTTTCAAGGCTCCTGGAGTTGTCTCATGGCAGTACATGCTTCTTCAGCTGCAGGTAAGAAAAACTTTTCTTCCTTCCCCCTTCCTCTGTTGTGTCACAACTGAAGTTAATTCCTCTATAGGAAAATTGATGTCCCTTCCATCAGTTGCTTACTCTTGAGACAGTATTTATATATTAAGATATGCTTGATGTTCTTTGTGTCGAAAACCAGTCTAAAAAAGTATTGCACTATGGGTGTGAAACGTACTGACTTAATACTAGCTCATCAAGGAAGATAAGCAGGTTCCCTTGAATGTTGTCCAGTGTAAAGCAGGTTCCTACCTCCTTTTTTGGGTAGGATTATACTTTGTCCATTGCTACTGAGATATTCAGTCTTGGTTGTTCCCCTTAGATTTCCCGGCAATGGCTACGGCAAGGGGTTTCTGCTTTCCATCTCAGAGTAATACAGAAGTAGCCGATTTCCCTCTCTGTGTCAAAGCACCCTACCCTGGTTTGCAGGAGATCAGCAATTCAAATCTGAACTGGAGCACCGATAATCTGAAATCTGAGTTTTGTGTGTGGGGTTTAAGTGGATGGGAGAAATGGCCATCCTTGTCAGTTCTAATTTGGGTAAAAGTAGCCATTTGGGGCCAGGGTGAAGAGCTTTTGTCAGGCCCAAATAGCTGCCGTAGCTTTTCAGCCTAGCAATGGCGAGGGTCCTTTTAATGAGATGTCTGCTGTTTGTGTGCTACAATGTGTTGCAGCCCCATCTGGTACTCTCACCTTTGTAACAGCAAGGGTTCAGAGGTAGAGCTGTTGGAAGGCACTCTAATTTGAGCTGTCCTTGATGATTTGGGAATTTCAGCTAACACGGAAAGCGGGTGCCAGACCTCTTGATGTGCACTGGCAAATGGAAGCAGCTCCCAGCCCAAGTTTTGTTGTTTGGGTACCCTTCAAGTGGATGAGCTTCTTCCATAAGTGTCTGCATAGTTCAGCGCCATTTGTTTTTATGTGCATTCATGGGAACCAAGAGCAGTCAGCTTACCATTGCTGATGGTCTAGTTATTCTCCTTTTGTGAAAGCACGGTAGCATTTTTGTCCATGGTTCTCCTCCTTGCCTGCCTTTGGTTCCAATTCGCTGACTTTCAGAAAAAATGGCCAGGATAAGGGGAGAGAGGTCTATAAAATTATGCAAGGTTTGGAGAGAGTGGACAGGGAGAAGCTTTTCTCCCTCTCTCATAATACTAGAACGTGGGGTCATCTGCTGAAGCTGGAGGGTGAGAGATTCAAAACTGATAAAAGGAAGTCTTTCTTCGCGCAACGCATAGTTAAATTGTGGAACTCCCTACCCCAGGATGTGGTGATGGCTACCAACTTGGAAGGCTTTAAGAGGGGAGTGGACATGTTCATGGAGGAGAGGGGTATTCATGGCTACTAGTCATGATGTATACTTATTCTCTGCAGGATCAGAGGAGCATTCCTATTATCTTAGGTGCTGTGGAACACAGGCAGGATGGTGCTGCTGCAGTCGTCTTGTTTGGGGGCTTCCTAGAGGCACCTGGTTGGCCACTGTGTGAACAGACTGCTGGACTTGATGGTCCTTGGTCTGATCCAGCATGGCTTTTCTTATGTTCTTATGATTACCTACCTATGTATACATATATCAGTGTATGGGGAAGGGTTGGGCCTCTGCACTCTCATCTCTTCTATTTTTAACCATATTCTTTATTTTTATGATTACTGTGTATGTGTGCTTAATTACTTTGAGTGCTGGTCTCATCCCAGAAAAGTATACAACAACATTTTGGTAGAGTCAATTTCTGCAAAAAAAGTCCATTTCTATTTCAGTCTACCTGGAGATGAATCACCCATCTCCAGCTGTGCAGAGCCATTGCACTTACTAGTGAATCGGGATGCTTTTTACAGGTCAATGGTGTGTTGCCCATCCTGCCACTACTTTTCCCAGTCCTGTGGATTCTTGCTACCGCCTTTGGCGAAGCCAGAGTCTTGGCCCAGATGAGCAAGACCTCACCTACTTCCCTGGTAAGTGTGTAGCAACAGGGTACACTTGGAAAGGAAGGGGAGAGGATGGAGAGGGCAAGACCATGGATTCTAGAGTGGAATCTGCAAGCTGCTTCTAGAGTTGCGGCGTGCAGCTGTGACTGACTCCTTAGATGGTTCCTCCTGTGAATTGTCAGTGCTTACAAATGGAAGATACTAGTGCAGCGCAGGGGAGGAATAAGTAAGTAGAACTAAAATGGGTCAACGGGGTGCGAATGGGCAAAATGGGGCGATAAGAGGTCCTGATTGACAAGCTGCTGGTCACAGTCTCAAGGTTTCTTCTGAAGGCTCAAGTAGCAGGTGTCTGGAGAACCCAAGGGCCTTATTGTCCCAGGTAACAGTGGTACTCAGGCTCTAAATTTGGCTGTTCTGCAAAGATTTCAAGCAACAGTCTGAAATCTGTAAAGACGCTGCCGTTTACACTGTCGGATGCTGTGGGGCCCAGGGACAAATGGGCATGTGTGTGTTACCTTTGCGTGAATTGACTCTTAACCCTCTCCAGTTGCTCCTTCGGTCTCTCCTGACGGTTGCCTTCTCTCCCCACCCCGCTTGCTTTCTGTGGACATGTGAAGCTTGATTTCCTTTATCTTCCTCTTCCCTCTGCATTTGTTGCCAGCACCTACCTGTCACCCAGGCTCATATTCCCAATTGGTTTTTCATTTGTAGACTTTTCTACTCCGCAGCCCACAAAGCAGTGCCAGTTCTTTCCCTGCAATTGCATTTCTGATGTGATTCTGCATCTTTGCCCTTGCTGCCAAAAATGCTTATTTGTGTCTTGGATGAGTTCTGACTTGAGCTAGAGCAGCATTCTCTCTTGTTCCCTTTACTCCAGATAATTTGGAATGTACTAGGTATGATCATTGCCTTCTCCACCATCTTGAAATGCAACACTTGTATCCTCTGGTCCTCTCCAAGCCTTTCCTTCACCTTTGGACCAGACTTGAGCTAGCTGTGTCCCATTCTGCATGATCTCACTTTTCTTTTCATTTGGTCCTCATCCTCCTTCCCTGGTTTCTTCTTCAAGCCTTCCTCTCAGCAACCTTCGTTTTTGGTGCTGCTGCCTCCCCCCCGCTTCTTTGGCCATTTTAAAATATTCTGTTCTGTTGTGGTAAAATGCTTGGTTCTGGTCACTGTTGTCTTCTAGTCCCAAGGAGAACCTTGAGTTTTCCTCACTGACCTCGTCTCTGTAAGACACTGGGAACGAGGCTGTACCACTTCTGGTTTAACGTGCAACTTGTAAAAACGTAGCCACGGCAGCATTCAGGTCCTTTCTTCTCTGTCTCCCCCTGGTGAGCTGTGTTTTCAAGACGGATGTTCCTTGTGCCTCGTTTCTAAGCATCTTGAGAGTAACCAATCTGTTCTCTTGCTGCAGCTGGCTAAGTTCTCAGAGGATACACTCAGCAGCTACACAGAGATGGTATCTTCCCAGGTACTATTTTATTAACCAGTCTTGCATCTCCTGTTCTTGTGGTGTTGCACAACGTTGTGAGGTCCTCCCTTCCTCTCTCTCTTTGTAATCTGCTTGCCCCTATCATGCTTATTTCCTGTTGTCGGTGCTTTCATTTTGCTGTTCTGTTCTGCTCCGCATGCGGTTGCACAGCTTTCCCACATGCTCTTCCTTGATGTTCACAGAGATCTGGTTCCCTTTGGTTGCTTGAGCTGAGAACAAAAAGGGCCATGTGATTTAACCCTGTGATTGCTTTAAAGCTAATTCAAGCTATGGTCACTGATTATCTTTTGAGGTGGAAATGGCTGGCAAAGAGATACTGGTAAGTATCCAGGGGAATTAAAGCAGAATTTCATATTTATCTTTAAAAAAATCATCAGGATCAAATTATAAAACTCAATAACTTTGGTAAATGAGAGCATAGAGCCTATGTTTGTGTGTTTCATGGAACCCGGCTGGGGGAAGTGGATTTCTTAGTATTTCCAAGAGTCTGTGAAAGTCTGTCAGAGGCTTGGGTGGAGGATACAACTTGACTTCCCTTCTCCACCTGCATCTGCCTGCTCTTCTTATGTGCTGAAGCTTCATCAAGAAGACAATTTTAAAAGCTCACCTTACCCACCCAAAGCATGATTTAGATAACACTAAATAAGGACAACTAGTCTAGCAGCACTGGCTGTTTTTGTTTTAAACTCAGGATAAAACCATTGGTTTTTTCATGGTCCTCTTGTATTGCAGTAATTTGGTAGAATATTATGATGATGATGAGCAGATCCTTAGTGATGATGATGAGCAGGTCCTTAGTGCTTTTCCCCAAAGAGCTGGGGTGACCGAGAACCCTAGGATTGCCAATCCCAGCTATTAAAAAAATAATCACTTGTTATGGTCTTTTAAATACATGTGAACATACAGATTATGGAGGCAAACCTAAGGGGGGTCTACTCAGAAGCAAGTTCCATTTATTCAATAGGGCTTACTCCCAAGAAAGTAATTTTTAGGATTGCAGCCTATATCTGTATCTTTAGTCAGAGAAAGGTTTTTGTTTTGTTTTTGACAACTATATTCCCCCCCTTTTTTCCCCCCAGCAGTTGAAACACAGTTGTTACGATTTTGTTTCCTAGAAATTGCAATGTTCTTTCCTATCCCAGACCCTTTTGTACCAGATAGGAAAATACTATCCCCTGAGGATTGCTGTCTCTGTTTGGCTCTTAGTCCACACCCCTTGTCTAAGGATGATAAGATAACAAGGTCACAAACTACTAATAAATTTAGCAATGTGGTTGCTGCTGCTGAGAAACCATACTTCAAGGTAGGGGATACATTCTAGTATATAAACTTTGGATTGCTCAGTTACTGGACACGAATCCTTGTCCTTCATGAAGCAAACAGAGGAGTTAAGATATGCTTTCATTTTTTTTTCTTGTTTCTGATACATATCGTATTGCTAAGTAAAAAGAGAGTGACCCTCTGAACGTAGCTAGATCTGTGGCCTTCGGTGCACAGTCCTTGGATTACCAATGCAACAGTTCCTGGTTTAAACTAGATCCATTGTAAGATTAAATGAAATCTGATTATACCTCTTTCAAGAATTTGCACAAGGGCTTTAAGTGTAGCTGGGCACCTTCAGAATGGAACATATCACTTAAGAACTGTTCTAGTCCTGGGATTCCACTTTCATTAAGTAAAGTAGTGGTCAGGAGGTCAGCAGAGGTCTCTCCGGTTACATAACCAATTTATTAAGACAACATTGGCGAGTCGTTAGTGGTGCGCTTTCTGCCTATGTGTCATATCTTTAACAAACTGGGAATCATTAGTGGGGATTGTCCAACATGGTGTAGTGGTTAAGAGCAGTGGTTTGGAGCGGTGGAGTCTGATCTGGATAACCAGGTTTGATTCCTCACTCCTCCACATGAGCGACGGAGGCTAATCTGGTGAACCGGGTTGGTTTCCCCACTCCTCCACATGAAGCCAGCTGGGTGACCTCTCTCAGGCCCACCTTACAGGGTGTCTGTTGTGGGGAAGGGAAGGTGATTGTAAGCCGGTTTGATTCTTCCTTAAGTGGTAGAGAAAGTCAGCATATAAAAGCCAACTCTTCTTCTATCACCTGTGTGTATTAAAAAATCCCTGGTCAGTAAATTGTTTCCAAAAGGATTCAACCTGACATAAGGTTTACTAAAAATGTTGTTTATTTATTAGCCCTTTATCTGATCCCATAGCAATGCTGCCTGAATGGGCTGCCATACGAAAATTAAACCCACAATGAAATCCATAAAACAAACCTTATAACCCAAATCTCATCCCATGTGAACTACCCCCCCCCCCAAAGAAAAAGGTAGCAATGACCAAGCAGGCTTCCATATTGTTTGTTTGCATCGAGCAGGTTGGAGTTGTTTCATCTTTTCTTTTTAGCCTCCTGGCATCCCCTGTGTATGTGGTCCTAGCTTTCTGGAAGTGGATCACAGTTCAAAATGAAACCCACCTGAAACCCGCCTCTTCCTCGCTCAGTGCAATGCACAGTTGTCAAAGTCTTGTGGCTCTCTGTTTTTCCTGGCAGGAAATGATACGGTGTATCTGGAGCCATTTTGTGCATGTCCTGAAGGGCAAGTCTCCAACACTCACCTTCACCTCCAGCTTGCTTCACAGCTTGGGATCTGTCACAGTAAGTATGATTGCAAGGAGAGATTTGATAACTGATACCCTAATTTCCTTGATAAGAGAGCCTTTGCAGGTCCATTAATTTAGTGTTCTTGTTTGCTTTGTTGTGAAAAAAGATTCTTCTAAGTCCCATGAGGAGATTTCTTACGTAAGCTGGGATGGTGGCTTTTAGGTAATGTGTTCAGACTGA
Source organism: Euleptes europaea (assembly GCF_029931775.1). Classification (NCBI taxonomy): domain Eukaryota; kingdom Metazoa; phylum Chordata; class Lepidosauria; order Squamata; family Sphaerodactylidae; genus Euleptes; species Euleptes europaea. Next base: position 128,131,629 of record NC_079312.1, on the reverse strand, counting down.
CCTGATATCTGGAGTAAAGTAGGTCAGGTTCCTGCCATGGCTGTGACAATCTAGCTCAGCTTGATAGCTAACTAGATCCAAGCAATTGACTATAGTTTTCCCCCATATCTAGAAAAATGTGATAAGCCTGAAGTTCTGTGAAATTTGGAGTGTAAATTTGGAGCAGATTACTTCTTTACCTTCTTGGGACACGCTGCCATTGACCTGCTATAGGGTCTGGCCCTCTGTCTGTTCAAACCCCAGGCATAACTTTTGCTGCAAACTCAGAGAGTGCATGGATATGGTCTTTGTGGTATCAAGAAGACTACCTTCTTGGAGATCAAGCCCTATGAGGAAAGGCTGAGGGAGTTGGGAATGTTTAGTCTGGAGAAGGGTGAGGGGGGACATGTTTGCTCTTCAAGTGTTTGAAGGGCTGTCATTTAGAGGAGGGCAGGGAGCTGTTCCTGTTGGCAGCAGAGGATAGGGTTTAAATTGCGGGCAGAAAGGTACCGGCTGGATATTAGGAATTTTTTTTTTTTACAGTAAGAGCTGTTCGACAATGGTATCAGCTACCTAGGGAAGTGGTGAGCTCTCCCTCACTGGCAGTCTTTAAGCAGAGGCAGGGCAAGCACTTGTCAGGGATGCTCTAGGCTGATCCTACATTAAGCAGGGGGTTGGACTAGATGGCCTGCATGGTCTCTTCCAACTCAACGATTCTGATTCTACCTTTTGAGGGACAGGCAGTGGTTCATTACAGGGTAACTAAAGGCCATAGGTCGCTGTTTAGTTGTTAATCCCTCTCGGTGAATAAGGGGTGCCACTTGCCACCTAAGTATCGATCTTAACGGTTCTGTGATGGCACCTGTACATAATCCTGCCATTAGAGCCAAGGTTATTCTAGAGCTGATCTCGGTTCAGTAGCAGTAGACCTGCGAAGACTGAGGCTACTTGGAAGGGGAGGGGGCCTGCTTCCTCTTGGGCCTGCAAGCTGAGGTGTCCTGCCTGATGTTTATCTGCCTCAGTGATTTAGACCACAGTCTTGCCAATAGTTTATTGTATATCTCTGGGGTGTTGTGGGATGTCTTGGGCCTGTTTTAGGTGCTTTGCTGTGTGGATAAGCAAGGAATTCTGTCCTGGCCTAATCCCAGTCCAGAGACGGTTTTGTTCTTTAGTGGCAAGGTGGAGCCTCCTCATAGCAGCCATGAAGACCTGACAGACGAGATCTCCACACGTTCCTTTTGCCATCCAGAAATGGAAGAAGAGGTAAGAGTCCTTGAGCCGCAAAGGATGCCTTGACCAAGACCCTCTGGATTCAGTTCTAATATTTTCCCCACCGATTTCTGCCGCAAGGAAAAACTAAATCAGTAGCGTTAACAGATGCTCCAAATTCTTCAACAGGCACTTGCAATAATGAGGAGTCTGGTGCATGTTGGGTTCAGGATATTTTGTTGTCCCAAGCAGGGCACGTCCAGTTCCTTTTCTGGTGCTTCTGGTTGGTTCCTGGGAGCTGATACCCATCCTGCACTGCTGGTGGCTGGGAGCAGGTCAAGTGTTCTGCTGGCATCCCCTCATTGAGCCCCCCCAATCAGTCCTTTCTGTGGCTTGATTCAGTCCTTTCTGTGACTTTATCAGTCCGCTCTCGGGGCACCTTAGCACCAATAGGTTCATTGTGGCTTTCATATTTTAGAGCAGGGGTGTTGAACTTATTTGTTACGAGGACCAGATGTGACATAAATGTCACTTGGCCAGGCCATGCCTTGCCAGCCCAGATTGGGACGGGGTGGGTGGGTGGCTGCCTCGGCTGGCTCATGGGCTGGATAATAGCTGTAAAGGGGCTGGATCCAGCCCATGGGCCTTATGTTTGGCAGCTCTGTTCTAGAGCCTCCTTCACCAGATGCAAGAAAGGCAGGCTGAAATTGAATTAAAATTACATTTTTATGCAACACTCAGATCTATTCAGGATTGTATGTGTGTGTGTGGGGGGGTTGATCTAAACTGGCAATTTCTACCACTTCTCTTTTCCCCCTGCCCCAATGTCACTCCTCAGAGTTCTCTTTCCCTCAGGAGCAGCATTTAGGGCAGAACCGTGGGAGTGGGGAGGCAGGAAAATTTTCTTTTACTGCTGGAAAATTTAGTCTGGATCCACTATTCCCAGCCATGGTAATACCTTTGCTGTTCCAGTGTAACAGTTTTAGTGGGTGAGAGCCCTGATTTTAATTAAAATCTAACCTGTATGGTGTTGTTTTTGTGGTGTGATACAGTTTGAAAAGACTTTAAAGCAGGGGTCCTCAAACTTTTTAAACAGGGGGCCACTTCACTCTCCCTCAAACACTGTTGGGGGCCGGACTATAGTTTGAAAAAAATATGAACAAATTCCTATTCACACTGCACATACTGCTCAGCAGTAACGCACAAGCTCACTCACTAGCAAACACACACACAAGCCCACTCACTAGCAGGCACACACACAAGCTCTTTAATTAACAGGCATTTATACTATTAAAGGTGAAGGTTTCCCCTACACCACGCTCACCTCTGCAGCGTAACAAAGATATAGTTAGTATTTTGCTCTGGCTGGGTTTTATAGCACCAGGATTGCACTGTTATAGGAACCGCCAGAACTGAAAGGGCACACAAAATCTTTCATGGTCGTCATCTGACTACAAAACCCCACTGATGTCCCCCAGCAAAGAGAAACCAGCTATTCTTTTCCTACAGAAGAAAAGTGGGCAACTGGCCACCCTGTGCCACCAGATGTGGCATATATGCCTACCTCTCGTCGGGCACACTACCGATGCCCAGGGAAGGGGCCAGCTGCATGCTTAGGCTCAGTCTCCCACTTAGGCTTTCTGCAAAATCTTCGTTTCTGCAAAAGATGCTGTGCAGTTTTCAGCGAGACGCCAAGAAAGGAGGGCGGGGTGCGGGCGGGGGGGAAGAGAGGTCAAATTAGGACCGATTTAAAAAGGGAGAGGGTGAATATGGATAAAAAAAGAGGTAAATTTAGGAGGGGAAGTGGGAAAGGTCAGTTTGAAGGAGAGGGCTGCAGGGTGGGTCACTAGTCTAGCAGGAGGTCGGCTTGATGCTTCCTGGGCATGCTGCTATATGGGGCTTATTTATTTTTTTAAAAATTCTATCTCAGTGCGATCCTAGGGCCGCTCTCTAAATGCACATTTTCCCCAGCCAAATCCTCAAAAATAAAAAATAAGCCCGTGTGCAGAGTTTTTGCGAATTCAGATGGGGGAAAATGTTTATGCATGGAAGGTTTTGCCTTGGATTTGCTGCTCTCTAGATGCACATTTTCCCCAGCCAAATCCTCAAAAGTCAAAAATAAGCCCCTATGCTGCATCATGGGGCTCGTAGTTCCCGGTGGGGAGGTGCGGCGCTGGTTTTGGGCCCGGCCTGAGGGGCCAGGTTCAGGACCCTGAGGGGCCGAATCCGGCCCGCGGGCCGTAGTTTGAGGACCCCTGCTTTAAAGCCAGTGTCAGATTCTTGAGACTGGTGGGGTAGGAGGGTGGGGGTGGAGAAGAGAGTGAGAGGTGGGAAATCCCTTAAATACCTCCTTTTGTAGAGCAGGGGAACTGAATAGGGGACCACCTTCTTGTCTCCTGGGAAGAATTAAACTGAGTAATGTAGTTTCCTTTTATTTCAGCTTGCATGTTTTACTCTTTTTTCCCCCTGTTCTTATGTTATATTACAGCCTCACGAAAGGGATGCTCTGCTCTCGGGGCCTTTGTCAGACATAGTTCGTATCACCAATGAGCAAGACCGAACCGAGTGGTCTACTGGCAACACCCCAAAATCATCTGACGCTCACATCCACAAGAAAACATCTGGCCGAAGCAAGCACCCTTCGGGATCCAACGTGAGCTTCAGCAAGGACACCGAGTGGGGAGAGGCACAGCCAGTCCAGGTAAGGTATGCAAAGAGCTGCATGTGTGAGGAGACACCTCCCACCCCAGCATCAGAGTGGAGGCGGTGTCCTAGTCTACTAAGACAGAAATGTGGGAGGGGAAGAGCTGGGGTGTGAGCTGGGGAGAATCTTCTAGGCTTATGAGTTGAGAACTTGGCCAAGTATAGTGGGAGGGTAAAGGAAGGAGACACCGCATGTCGTGGACCTGTAAGGCCTTGCCAAAATCGCTTGTAAGTCCCTGTGTGCAAGTACAGTCAGTTTTAAAGCCAGAAAGGGCAATGAGGAAATCACCTGACAGCTGTTGGATTGCCAGTTACCTGACTGGTGACCATGTTGGTTAACTTGAACAATGTGGCTACCAACAAGGGGTTGCCTAATGATGTATCGGCTGCAGTTCTTTGATCCTTTTAGCCTTCTGTGGTTTTCTAAAATGCAATTTGGACAAGTACAGTCACATGAAGCTGGTGTGAGTGTCCGGTTTGTAAAGGCCAAAAGTACCAGCTACTCACAAGTAATGGTGTCTGCCAGGCCATGGCTGTGGGTCAAGTCACACTACTGTTGTGGTCATGCAGTTTCCCATAGAACGCTAGCAATCGCACTTGCCGGTTAAGCGTCTGTGTGTTTTCTATAACCCCGAGAGCCAGAAAATAGTTTGTAAAATGAAAGGTGAGATTCCCCCCCCCCCCAGAATGCTAACTCTTGTGTTGGCTACACTGAAGAACCTTGAGGCCTTCATATGTTAACCTTTCCTACCTTTATGAATCCTGTCTCCACCCCCTTGTTAAGGGGGAGAGCTGCTGGCACTTTAAGTCTAGCACTGCACCCTTTGTCTGTGGTGAGGAGCTGTGCTGAGTAGATCTTGTTCCCTTCCTCCCAGTAAGAGCCAGCATGGTGTAGTGGTTAAGAGCGGTGGTTTGGAGCAGTGGAGTCTGATCTGGAGAACCGGGTTTGATTCCCCGCTCCACCACATGAGTGGCGGACTCTAATCTGGTGAACTGGATTTGTTTCCCCACTCCTACACACGAAGCCAGCTGGGTGACCTTGGGCTAGTCACAGCTCTCTTAGAGCTCTCTCCGCCCCACCTACTTCACAGGGTGTCTGTTGTGGGGTGAGGAAGGGAAGGTGATTGTAAGCTGGTCTGAGTCTCCCTTAAGCGGTAGAGGAAGTCGGCAGATAAAAACCAACTCTTCTTCTTAACCTGACTCCCTTTTGAACGTAGAGTCAGTTCGAGGGTGACAGCGAGGGGCTGATGTGTGAGGCCGAAGACTTTGTGTGCGATTACCACCTGGAGATGCTCAGCCTGTCTCAGGACCAGCAGAACCCCTCCTGCATCCAGTTTGACGACTCCAACTGGCAGATGCACTTAACCTCCCTGAAGCCCCTGGGCTTGAACGTTCTGCTCAACCTGTGCAACGCGAGCGTGACAGAACGCCTGTGCCGCTTCTCCGACCACCTCTGCAACATCGCCTTACAGGAAACACACAACGCCGTGTTGCCTGTCCATGTGCCCTGGGGGCTCTGTGAGCTCGCCAGGCTTATAGGTAAGGATGGTAACGATTGTGGTGGTCGGTGGTGGAGGTCCAACGTAATTTTTGCTGAGTTGCTTAGGCGCTGTTAGAAAAGTTTCCCTTGCTTGAATGCTGACAAACCTGAAAGGTCACTTTTGCCTGTACATCTTTTTGTTGGGTCGGCGGGGTCAATGTCTTGCCATGATCAGACCTTTGTTCGGATCTTTGGAAGTCATTACCTGGTGGCATCAACATTGTGCGGAAGGTTGGGCAGAGAAGATGTGGCTTGCAGTGGCAATCAGTGTAGCCTTAACAGAAGGAAAAAAGAGGGGAATGAAACCCAGCCTAGAAAACAGAAGCTGGGTACCCAAGGTTGGGTGGAATCAACAAAATATATAGATAATGTAAATATAATTTATTTAAAACGCTATGTCAAGATAAAAATTATTTTAAAAAACGTTAAAACAGCACAATGGCATTTCCTCAGGTTGGTATCTATAACCACATGCCAGACGCCAACATTACAATCAGCCAATTTAGGTTACAATCAGCCAGTTTTGATCAACCCAACATCTTTCTTCGTGGGGTTGGTGGGGTCAGTGTCTTGTCACAATGAAACCTTTGCTCATTACCTGGTGGCGTCAACATTGTGTGGAAGGTTGGGCAGAGAAGATGTGGAAATCAGTGTAGCCTTTCTATACTTTACTGTACTAAGTCAGTGTAAGCTAGCTGGGTCTAGAGACAGTGTGTTACCGTTCATAGTCTGAACAAGGCAGAAAACGTGCTGTGCGCGTGAGAGCTCTCTCTGCCAGTTCCTCTCACGTTTGCCAAGCTCTTTTTGCATCCAAGAGCCTGCGAAAAGCGATGTGGGCGGCATCAGCTCTCTACTGAGCTTTAAAAAAAAATTGCATGTGGATAGGGCTGTTTAGCTTGGAAAGAAGGCGGTTAATAGGAGACACGATAGAGATCTATAAAATTATGCATGGTTTGGAGAGAGTGGACAGGGAGAAGCTTTTCTCCCTCTGTCATAGTACTAGAACACAGGGTTATCTGCTGAAGCTGGAGGGTGAGAGATTCAAAACTGATAAAAGGAAGTCTTTCTTCACACAACGCATAGTTAAATTGTGGAACTTCCTGCCCCAGGATGTGGTGATCGCTACCAACTTGGAAGGCTTTAAGAGGGGAGTGGACATGTTCATGGAGGAGAGGGGTAGTCATGGCTACTAGTCATGATGTATACTTATTCTCTGCAGGATCAGAGGAGCATGCCGAATATATCAGGTGCTTTGGAACACAGGCAGGATAATGCTGCTGCAGTCGTCTTGTTTGTGGGATTCCTAGAGGCACCTGGTTGGCCACTGTGTGAACAGACTGCTGGACTTGATGGTCCTTGGTCTGATCCAGCAGGGCTTTTCTTATGTTCTTATGTTCTCATAATCGTATGGCAAGGTTGCGTCTACTGCTTCTGTAATTGAGAGCAGTCTCTTCTTCTGTCTTGCAGGGCCAGTTGTTGTTGTTTATTTGTTATGGCCAATGGCCAGGATAAGCAGGGCCAGTTCATAGATCTGGTGACCTCCGAGCGGTGGCCTCACAGATTGTGTGGGGCCACTGCTAGACTTGTCCTGCAGTTTATATGAACACCCCTTCTGCCAGATATGCAGTCACTGTGCAGTCATTGTGGCTCAAGAAAGGGTTTTCATAACTGCAAATTGTGGCAGCTGTGGTTGCAGCCTCCATTTTGGGGCACCATTAATAGCACCTACTAGTTAGAAACTTGATGGTGATCTAACATGCTAATTGCGTACGGATAGCCAGAAGTGTGAACTAGAGCTCAGTGATGTGGTTAAGCTGCAAGAAATGTGGAGGGTGAAATATTGGCTTAACACCACCAGTAGAGTCGGGGTGGAGAAGAGCAGCAAGACAGAATGATGGACATTCAAAGAGGCCAGCACCAAGTTTCCTGGGCTTCCAACTAACCTTCCTTCTTCTTCCATGTTAATTTTATAGGCTTTACACCTGGTGCCAAAGAGCTTTTCAAGCAGGAGAACTACTTGGCACTTTATCGTTTGCCCTCCGATGAGATGGTGAAAGAGACGATGCTTGGGAAACTCTCATTCGTCACCAAGAGGAGACCGCCTTTGAGTCACATGATCAGCCTTTTTGTTAAGGATACCACTACCAGTAAGGCTACTCACCTGGCTGTCTTCTGACTAGCATGTGATTGGAAGTGTGATGATCATGTATGACCTCAGCAATGGCCATTTGCCTTGCAGCACATCCATGTTTCTTCAAGATCTTGATATGTATTCTAAGAACAGAAATGGACTGGGGGAGAGGTTCTAAGGAGCAAGGAGGAAAAACTCATCTGTCAATAAGATGCCTTTTAAGAAGGTCCCTGGATGAGGAGCTCCTTTTCAGTGTCCTGCTTACTCTAGTCTCAGCTGTGGCCTAAACCTAGCATAGGGAGGATGGTTCCAGTTGCCGCCTTGAGGCAGTGGCAATCTATGATACTGAACGCACTTCCAGTATAGTAAGGTATCTCATTGGCTTGTTTGTTATTTCCTTCTGCCTTTTAGTAGGCGTGAATATGTTCTTGGCTGGCAGAACTGAGGTGCTACACTTCTGTGGAGAAGGAATGGTCCACACCCTTGTTTTTCCCTTTCCCTTTTATCCATGATCCCCTAGTGTCTGCAGAAACTGGGGACAAAAAAAAAAAAATCAAATTTAGGCACTGAGGGATGTTTTTTTAAGGCATTTACAGAACCACCTATAAGTGCCAGGATCAAGTCTTGAATGTAGTAGTTGCTTGTTGGAAGTCCCTTGGAATGGATTAATAGCTGATGAACAGTCCAAGGAAGTCAAACTCTATTTGATTGGATGTCACAATCAGTTTGGATTTTGTGATCATGCATACTTTCAAAGTAAAAGGTTTAATTATGTGCAGGTGCTTTTCTGCTGGAGTTCTCTCTCTGTTGGTTCTGGCCCCTTACATCTTTGGATTATCCCCTGATTTCTGTATGCATTTTTGTGCCTTTAGTTATTCACTTCGGATTTTTTGTTTTCCCAGCGGTTTCCCCCCAGCTCTTTCGAGATCACTTTTACCCCAATGTTTTTCCGGAAGACAATTTTAAGCCAGCTTTTCCCTAGAGTGTAATGTTTCTACTGGCCTTCTTTGTCCCACACACCTCCAGCCCACTTTTCAACTATTGGACTGTCGTCATCATTAACCACTCCGTCTCCCCCCCCCCCAAAATAGTGATTTCAATTTTTTTTAAAGGACCCTAAAATGTCGATGTAACTTTGTAGTCTTGTAATGACCGTTCAGCCAGGTTCTCTAAATTCCCAGCTTTAAAAAAAAAGTCCATTGTGGAGATATAAGAAAAAAGGCATATCTCCTCAAGGGAAGAAACTAGAGACTTTTTAAAAATTAAAGCTGGGAATTCAGAGAACCTGCATAAACTATAATTAAAATACTGCAGTGTTATATCAATATTTTAGGGCAGTTTTCTAAAAAAATAAAGGGGGTGCTGTAATGACACCAATGACGAAAGCACCCTCCCTTGAAAATCCTCATTATTTAAACAAGTGGAAGAGAATAAACTGACTCCACAACTGTAAAAATGCACAGGGAGGGCATATGTGCAGAAGAACCCAGCCTAAACCAATTCCAATGCTTGTGGATCGACTCCCAAGAAAATCAGGAGTAACTCCAGCATGTGGAAAAGGTCCAGGAATATCCCACTTGCATTGCAGCTTTCTAGGATGTGTGAAAGGTCTGAACGGTTGTGCGAATTGCTCAGGATGGTTTCAGTTCAATTTAATATTATTTTTGACAGTGACACCCCTGGTAGGCTTAAAGCATCAATAAATAAAATACGTAAAAGCTCAGAATGTCTTTTTCACATTCCAGCATGACCGAGATATGGATGGAGTTGTGCAGGTGGACAAAAGCAGCAGGTTCTTTGAGGGCCTAACTGTATGACACGTGCAGGGGGTCTGCTGTGGGTCCTGTTGACTGAAATAATATCTGGACATGGGGGGAAATCAGGTGCCTGTTACGGATCAACACTGTAGTGCCCGGGGAGAGGGGGCTTAAGCCTTTGCTCCATGCTGTTTTCCCAACTTGAAATGACCCTGGAGATCTGCTGTTTTCCCCACTGGGAAAGCTTAAGTGAAGGGATCCCTAGCCTTTTGGAGTCTGTGGGCACCTTTGGTATTATGACAAAGGGTGGTGGGCGCAGCCACAAAAGGGCTACCACAGGAGCTGGAGCCCACCACAAGATGCCTGCCACAGGAGGCAGAACCAACACAAAACAAAATGTCAGAGAGCTAGGCCGTGCATAACTTTAATAGCAAGTTGTCAACATTTCAAGCAGAAGCTCTGTAACAGGATGACTTTTTAAATGAACATAAAGTTAAGTGTTTTCTCGCATACACCCAACTCACCTTCAGATCCTTATGCTATGGTTGCGGCTGCTGCTGAAGCAACTTAAAAAAAATCACCACAGCCAATCAGAAGCCCTATCTGGCCCCACCCATTTTCTAAAAACACTTGACAGTCACCAGGAAAGGTGTTGGTGAGTGCCATAGTGCCCATGGGCGTCACACTGGGCACCCTTGGTGTAGCCCATCAGTACACAAGCTTGCCAAATGTGGCTGCTTTGGGTCAGGGAAATGTTGCAGAGAGGAAGGCTTAAGCCCCATTTCCCCAGGTGCTCTGGTTCCAGTCTGAATGGGGTCCCCCTGTCCCTGGACATTACATTTCAGCAAATGCACAGCTCGCCTGGTTGACAGGACCCACAGTGGACCCGTAAGCAGTGTATCATGTAGTTAGTCATCTGCTGGCCATGGAAATTTCCTTCCTGGGAAGCTCTGTCTGGAGGCCCCTTTGGCCTCTCTCCCAGCTGCTGACAGTTGATGTTCTTCTATGGTAGTAATTTAGAGGGTAAAATAAATGACTGATTTTGGCTGCTCTCTCTCTCTCTCCTCCTCCTCCTCCTCGATTTGTCAAACGTACCACAGTGCCTGTGGGCGATACGGAGCATTAGAAATCTGTGAAATTAATGCGTCTTTCATCCAGCAATTTTCAGGCTTAAGACTCGGGCCCAATTTTCTCTGCTAGGCACTGAGCAGATGCTTTCCCATGGGACAGCTGACATCATCCTTGAGGCCTGCACTGACTTCTGGGATGGCGCCGATATTTATCCTCTATCTGGCTCTGACAGGTAGGCAACCTTACCTTCCGCCTGCTCAAGTCACTGGCCTTATCAAATGAATTATTGGCAGAGCTGCTCCTTGAGCCGCATCCTTCAGGCTGTTCATGTTTCTCCGAAGGCAGTTCAAAGCTGCTTATGAATCAGAGCAGCGGCAAGGTGCTGTTTGCAGAGGCTTCCTGCAGAGGAAGGTCTTGACCAGATCCACATATCGTTGGATTTGGTATTGTTGTAATCCTTCACCTTCCTGCCTCGACAGAAAAATTCAGGCAGTGAAGAATTCCAATAGAATTATTATTGAATGTGTAGAATCTGCTTTTAGGATTCATACCAGCAGGGGTATGAAGGCAGTATCGTAGCACTATTGTTGCCTCGATACATGTTTCACCCTTCTAGCATTGTGCTGTGGTCTGGGCTAAAACTGGTTTTACTTCAAGATATACTTTGAAAAAGCCAAAAATAACCCATAGAAGTGCAACCAAGAATTCATGCAGTAGAGGTGTGTGTTTTGTATAACTGTGGTAAGCACCCATTGGTCCCCACAGCAAGCAATTTGCCATTGTCTGTCACCCCTCCCCTCAAAACCTGAAGTGGATTCTGATATAAAACTTTTTTTAGTACAAAAGAAGATGAGTTCTTATTCTCATCAGCAATTGTGTATGAACACATACTGTACACATGAACACATGAAGCTGCCTTATGCTGAATCAGACCCTTGGTCCATCAAAGTCAGTATTGTCTACTCAGACCAGCAGCATCTGTCCAGGGTCTCAGGCAGCTTTCACATCACTTACTTGCCTAGTCCTTTTAACTGGAGATGCCGGGGATTGAACCTGGGACCTTCTGCATGCCAAGCAGATGCTCTACCACTGAGCCACTGTCCCTCCTTTCTTTTTTAAAAAGGAAAAACAGTATCTTATCATTTTTTAAATCAGTTTTTCTGGGGCCAGCATGAGCTCTCCCTTTTCGGCAGTGGGAAGGGCCCTCAAGTCACAGCTGACTTATGGCAACCCCGTAGGGCTTTCAAGGCAAGAGATGAGTAGATGAGGTTGGCCTTTGCCTGCCTCTGCGCAGCAACCCTGGACTTCCTTGGTGGTCTCCCATCCAAGTACTAACCGGAGCTGAGCCTACTTAGCTTCTGAGATATGATGAGATCAGGCAAGCCTGAACCATCCAGGTCAGGGGCCCTCCCTTTCTACCACATCCCAGATGTCTCCTTGGTTGGGGGAAGGGGAGACTTGGGAGGGTAGGTTTTTAAAGAGAAAAAAGGAATTCCTTCTACAGTATTGTAATCATCCCTGTGAAAGGTTCCTTCTCTCTTCTGTTAGTTTCACATGGCTGTCAAGTTATCGGCTGAATTGGAGCAGGTGATACCATTGCAGAAAAGGGGAAGTCGCTTGCTGTTAGATTACATAAATAGCTGTCTGAACTTTTAGCTCATATGACAGCCTTACTGAGCAGAAATGTGTGCAATGCTTAATTTCCTTGGTTTTTCCCGATCGATCGGTTTCTGATTTGTCTTGCATGGGATCAATATGGGTGGGGCTGCTGCTGTCACTTCTAAGCCACACTTGTAAAGGACTCTTGAATGCCGGGTGTGGGGAAGCAAGCGTTGATCTCTTGAGACACGTGGATCATCAGAGGGTTTCGTTGTTTGCAAATCCCTGCACCATTAGTATCAAAGGAATGATACTCCAAACTATCTGAACAGGAACGAATGGAACCTGCTAAGAAAAGCGTTTTATTCCTGGATAGAATCTAGGGGGCCGTATCTCTAGGCCAGTCAGTTCTTTCTGTATTGTGAAGCTACATTGTGCAAAATATGTCTCTGATAGCCATTTGCCTTTTTTCTCTCCCCTCCCCAGGAAGAAAGTGTTGGATTTTTACCAGCGTGCCTGTCTCTCCGGCTATTGCTCTGCCTTCTCCTACAAGCCCATGCACTGTGCCTTGTCCTCCCAGCTCAACGGCAAGTGCATAGAGCTTGTTCAGGTCCCTGGTCAGAGTGCGATTTTCACATCCTGTGATCTCCCAGGGACGACGCCCATCAAGCAGAGCAGCCGAAGGAACAGCTGGAGTTCTGATGGTATGTCCCTGGCCTCCACCTGCGTGCTATGCTGTTTACCGCCCTTCTGCATCTAGAATTAACTATGGGGCAAACCCATCTTGATTCAAACTTGCCATAATCCAGAGACGGCCATCTGGGAAAAACTTGTATATTCTTTCACACCCTTCACATCTGTGTACCCTATTAGAAGAAGAAGAGTTGGTTTTTATATGCTGATTTCCTTTACCACTTATGCAAGAATCAAACCGGCTTACAATCACCTTCCTTTCCCCTCCCCACAACAGGCACCCTGGGAGGTATGTGGGGCGGAGAGAGTGTGACTAGCCCAAGGTCACCTAGCTGGCTTCATGTGGTGGAGTGGGAAAACCACCCAGTTCACCAGATTAGCATCCGCCACTCATGTTGAGGAGTGGAGAATCAAACCCGGTTCTCCAAATTAGAGTCCACTGCTTCAAACCACTGCTCTTAACCATGACACCACACTGGCTCTGTTAGTCTGGAAGGTGAGTATTCCTTCCACTTCACTCTGTGCATGAGATAGATGCACACCTAATCACCACATCACCCTTTATGTGGAGAAGGAAGAAATTACTCCTCCTAGACTCTAGAGTTTCCAGCAACTGATGGACCATCTGTCCAAATATGAGTTTCTTCTTAATATGATTTGCTTCTAGACTGGTGTCAGGTCAGATTTCTGGGTAGCCAAGGGCAGCACAGTCTGTAGCCAGTAGTAGCAGGTCTCCTAGTTGCATGGAGCAGCAATCAGGCCTGACCCGAAAAGTTATAAAGTGGTCAGGTGCTACTCTGTGACCTGTTTTGCAACCTGCTATTGCAAGTAGACCCTAGCTGTTGTGGGGTATCTGTCTTTCCTTTGTTCAGAGATTTAGTGGCACATGAGTTAGGTCCAGTTGTGAGTTCAAGATCCACTGTGACTTCTGATGCCTGGTCCCTTAGAAGCCTTTAATTAGGCCACTTCCATCCATATGTAAAGTTTGGCTCTGTAGGAGGTAGCTGAGGCTCAAAACATTTTGTGTTTTATATACCCTCAAATCACTTATGGCAATCTTATGAATTAATGACCTCCAAAACATTTTACAGCGTGGTAAAGTGGTTAACAGCGGTGGTTTGAAGCGATGGACTCTAATCTGGAGAACCGGGTTTGATTCCCCACTCCTCCACATAAGTGGTGGAGGCGAACCGGGCTGGTTTCCCCACTCCTCCACATGAAGCCAGCTGGGTGACCTTGGGCTAGTCATAGCTCTCTTGGAGCTCTCTTGTTACGCCAGACAGAGGGGGTCTCCTTTTATTTGGGGAAATTAGCTGGAGACTAAATAGAGCTTTGCAAGAGGCTGGCGTGGGGATCTTTCTAAACCAATTCTGCCCCTAGGTGAGCGAGCCAAATGGAGAGCAACCCAATAATGAGGCTTGTATGAATTTTAAGGGTTTTATTAAAGGTAATCAAATAGGGTAAAAAACACACACACACACACAAACAGTTAATTCCCAACACACACAGAGCTAAGAAAGTAAAGGGTTGAGATTCCCAAGCAGTTCATAGTCACCTTTCCTGCAGAATGAGGTTCCAGAATAGCAACTGCACGAGGGAAGGGAAAAAGACTACACGCCAGGTGTAGGACTCACATCTTGTGTTCTGGATCCAAAATGAGAAGCCACTGACATGTGCCAGGGCTCTCTGTTTTATAGTCAAATTCTGCCCATGGGGCAGACTGACTCACAGGGCATGTGAGCATTGGGGCACAAAGGTAAGATTGCTTCATGAGTGGTGAAAGATTATGGGTGAAAAGGATTGATGGCTGTCAAGTATCGATTGATTGCGATATTGACAGCTGGCCAGGAGTTAGGAGGAGGAGAAGGGGAAGGAGAGAATGGGAAAATGGGATTAGCATGTAGTGAGACTATCCCAGAGAAGGAATGCAAAATGAGGAAGGGGAACTGTCATTGTTCAGAGTCCAAGGTCATTAGGCAGATCTTGATATGCTGGCCGTCTCTTTGGTTATGCAAAGGTGTCCAGGAAGGCAGCTGTTCCAGGGGCCAGTCTCTGGCAGGGAGGCTCAGGAGCAGATTTTGGAGTTCTCTGTTCTGCTCTGCATTCAGATCCAAGATGGAGTTCAGGTCCACTTCCTTTTTCCGGGTCCAGGTGCTGTGTGCCTGTCATGGGCCCTGCCTTGGGAGCTGAGGACTCGGAGGACTCTGAAGCTGAAGTGGAGGAACAGGTTGCCTCTGGGCCTTCAGTACCTCCATTGCAGTCAGTAGCACGGGAGCCTGAAACAACTCAGCAGGAACCACAGCTAGGCAGAGAGATGGAACAAGGGCAGACAGAAGCTACTCTTCCCCCAACCCCTGCAGCAGAAGCTGAGAATGGCAGCCCTCCAAGCTCACCTGAACCTGATAGGCATATCAGGACTCGGCAGCGTGTGGTTTTGCAGGATAAAAGGAGGAGTGCTCGCTTGGAGAGGCTAAACAGACAGAGAACTGGTGCTGAGTCTTTTCAGGATGAAGCCTAGCTTGGAACTGCACTGACTGATAAAGGCAGTGCAGGCATGCTTTCACTTTGTGGAAGCAACCGTGCAGTTTCTCTGTGTTCCTGCTACTGCCTCTGATTCATCTTTCCGGCCGTTGACTCCTGCCTGCTTTGACGACGCCTCTGACTTCTGACCCTGGTAGATAGCATAATCTTTGTCGCCTGCTCCGAAAGGGGCTAAATACCTCCCGCACGTCTGAGGACTGCGGGCATCGCCCAGCCCTTGGCCTACGCCGGCACAGTGCCATTCACAGGTCCCTGCTGACTCCGTACAGCGATGTCCAGTGGGGTGTCTGGGGTCCTCCTGTGTCTTGGAGTGTGGTGTTGTCTCTCTCCATGTCTCCCCTGCCATTCAGCAACAGTCCCAATGTACAGATACGAGAGTCCAAGGGTGTCCATATTACAGGGGATATAGAAGGGTACCGTTACACTCTCAGCCCCACCTACTCACTGGGTGTCTATTGTGGGGAGGGGAAAGGAAAGTGATTGTTAGCTTGTTTGATTCTTGCTTACGTGGTAGAGAAAGTCAGCTTATAAAAAACAATTCTTCTTCTCTTCTACATTTTCCTTAAATGCAAACTGTGCTGTTCTGATGACAGATACACTCACGGTCAGTTTTCTAGGGCAGGGCATGGAATAATTTCCTCTGTGTCTGACATAAGGCCTTTTTTACTGACAGGGATTCCAAGGCTACATTGTCAGTGGCAAGATTTGTTTCAGTCCTTATATCCCTAAAACATTAGATATATGCTGCTCAAGATCAATGGATCAAGGAACTTCTAAGGGATAAAGGAAAGGAATAATTTGGTTCTACCAAATTACTTAAGTGAGATTCCCAAGGTGATTAATTCTAAGAAAATTTGGGGAAGACCTATTTCCAAACTCTGGAACCCCCAAAATACCCAATCCTGAGATTTAAATAGGTAATGCTATTTAGGCAATCAAACAACCCCCCTTTCTGTTATTATACACTAGCACAATGTAGTATGGTGGTTCAGGGCAATTTGTTGGTCCCCATTTTGCTCCAGGATTCTGCATTTTCTTCAGCTTCAAGGTCTTACCCTTGTAGCCATCTGATCTGCCAGGTTAAATTCATGCTGCATCCTCCTATTATTAGGGCAACATGCCCTGTCATCAGCAAGAGGGTTTATTTGATCCAGCTTCTTCAGATCACCTTCTACCCAGCTTCAAAGCTTCTTAGTTCCAGCCAGGCAAACTTCCTGAGTGTCCTTGAACCAATCGTGAAGGACTCTTTTTTCAGGCGTCCCAAGTACACACGACCAGATGCATTTCCCAGCTTTCTGCTCCCCGAGTGTCTTATTTCCTGCTAATCTACAACGCTAGTCAAGAAAGGTTATCCAGACCTCTAGAAATGACCGTACAGTACAAAAATGAAGGTTTATAAACATTTTGGCTTTCTGAAGGAATTCTACTGCCACTTTTCCTAAAACAGTAAAATAAGTAATATGCCTCCTCAACCTTTTTCTTTTCTTTTCTTTTTGTATAAGCTTTTGCTAGAACAATTATTGGGGGGAGGGGATCCACTAAAGCAACTGCTTTAAAATAATGGTGATGATATAAGTAGGGCACGACCAGCAAGCCGCCCTGAGCTGGCTTGCTGGGGAGGGCGGACTACAAATGTGAACTTAAAAATAAATAAATAAGACTCTCCTGGTTGCTCTTTGGATAAGGTCACCATCTCAAGCGTGATCTACCCACGCCGTCTAGTCTTGAGTTCTGAGAGCGGAATGGGCAGTGCCGCTTTGGATTGCAGGTGGTGGGACCATACTTTTTAATGTTCCCAGGAAGTAGAAAAACCAGTGGATTATTGTGAGAGAGTGTTTGCCAGTGGCGCCCCTTGCTTGCAGTCTGAAGTGGTGTAGTCCACCCTACCACTTAACGGATTTGACCGCTTCATTCTGCTACATATATAAACCGAGGCCCTGATGTTATACAACTTTATGTGTCAAGCAGAACGTGCTTTTTCCATTTTGTTTTCTTGTTAACTAATGAGCACCTTTACTTTCTTCTCTCTCTCTCTCTATATATATATATGTGTTATGCTTGGGCTCACTGGTGGTCTCTTCCTTCTTAAATTTGTGTCCATGTGTGCGTCTCCCTACAACTATGCCCCAATTCCTGCACGCCTGTAAATCCATTGTGTGTCTTTCCCAATGTGTTTGCATGTTGTTTGCATGCTCAAAGAAGGGATCGGGGAAGTGATGGAGAAGGAGGACTGCATTCAGGCTCTGAGTGGTCAGATCTTCATGGGAATGGTCTCATCTCAGTATCAGGCCAGGTCGGACGTTGTTCGCCTCATTGAAGGGCTAGTGAATGCCTGCATTCGGTTTGTCTACTTCTCCCTGGAAGATGAACTCAAGAGCAAGGTAGGCCGACCGTGTGTTTGTGCTACTTTTCTTTGCATGTTGCCCCTCCAAATGAAGGGTAGAACTACCTGTCTTGTCCTTGGGCCAGTTCTGACATTATGTGAGTTGAGGGATTATTCCTGGTGTTGATTATTCCTGGTGGGGAGGGGCCGTGGCTCAGTGGAAGAGCATCTGCTTGGCATGCAGAAGGTCCCAGCTTCAATCCCTGACATCTCCAGTTAAAGGGACTAGGCAAGTAGGTGATGTGAAAGCTGCCTGAGACCCTGGACAGATGCTGCTGGTCTGAGCAGACAATACTGACTTTGATGGACCAAAGGTCCGATTCAGTAGAAGGCAGCTTCATGTGTTGATGTGTATTTTAGAATGCATATTCATAGTTCCTTCTGGTGGCTCTTCAGTCTGAGGAAGTCCCTTTGTAGAGCTAGCTCACTATTTTATATAATGCAGTGCTTTATTTTTTAAACTTGGTTTTAATTGTTTTGAGAATTTTATAAAATTAAAAGAAGGGATACATGTATTTTGGTAGGTAAATATACTGGGGGAAGATCGGTTTGTGTGCAGTATTTTCATATTTGAACTCATTTTGCTGAAAGAGAAAGAAGAAGAAGAGTTGGTTTTTTATATGCCGACTTTCTCTACCACTTAAGGCAGAATCAAACCAGCTAACAATCACCTTCCCTTCCCCTCCCCACAACAGACACCCTGTGAGGTAGGTGGGGCTGAGAGAGCTCGAAGAGAGCTGTGACTAGTCCAAGGTCACCCAGCTGGCTTCATGTGTAAGAGTAGGGAAACCAACCTGGTTCACCAGATTAGCATCCGCCGCTCATGTGGAGGAGTGGGGAATTAAACCTGGTTCTCCAGATCAGACTCCACTGCTCCAAATCACTGCTGTTAACCACTACACCACGCAGGCTCTCCATGCTGGACTTCGTAATGTAGGCTTGAATCCCATAGTATTTGTAACCTGGGACCAACATACCTTAAGGGCTGCTTTTTCTCATCTACCTGTTTCCTCTGGTCATCTTTGGAGGCTCTGCTTTGGTTGCCCCCACCACCTGAGGTTAGACATGTGGCGACCCGAGAAAGAGCCTTTGTGGTCATGCAGCAAAAATTTGGAACTCGCTCCCCAGGGAGGTTCGCCAGTCTCCCTTGATTGTTGTCTTCTGCCCACAGGTGAAGGTTTTTTGTTGTATTTGGCATACCCCCAGGAACAGTTATTGGCCCTCCTCCCTGTTTCTAGCATTGTATGTTTATGTGTTTTTATTGAATTATTTTAGAATTTTAAATGTTGTTTTTAAGATGTTGCAAGGTTTTAATGCTTTCACTGCCTTGTGGATGCTGATCGGATGGGAAAACAGCATAAGCATGTTTTAAATAGATAAAAAGCAGAACAAGACTTCGTTGCTTCTCACTTCAGCCTTAAATGCTGTTCCTGGGGGGGCGGGGGACACGGTGACAGCTGAATGTGGTCTGGTGGGAAGGGAGGACTGGTGAAAATCGTGTTCTCCCTTCTGTTAGCAGAAACTTACAGCCAGATCAAAGCCTTAGTAATTCCGTTGCCCCCAATTGCTATGTTAGGAAGTCGAGCAAAGAAGTCCAAATTTGTACGTGTGAAAAAGCCCCAGCCTGTTCATGTTACACATTTTCTTTCGAAAGCATTCCATCTTCACAGCCAAAGTGTCCAGAAACCTGCGCAACTATAAATTAAAGTGATTTTAAAATGTCTGGTACTCAGATTTACAGAGCAGAATTGGAAACCTGAAGCCCATGGCCTAGAGGGGTGAACCTGCGATGACTTCCATTATTTGTCTGGGTGACTCTGTTTATCACTGCTTTGGTATTCTTGCTCCTGTCTCCTCTGTTACTTCCACACGCCTCCATTTCTGGCTTTACCAGCACAGAGCTGGTCCCCCAAAGTCCATGCATTGCAGCCAAAGAAACGGAGCATCTCATGCTGATTTCTGCATTAGTGCAGCTTTGATTAAAATATTGGGAACTGTAAGCGGTTTGCTTGTAGCATCTGCTCTCGAAGAGGAATCCGGATAAGGATCCCAGCGCTCTGGTCTCTTCAAAGCCTCGTACCTTCCCTTTCCCACAGGTATTTGCTGAAAAAATGGGACTTGAGACTGGCTGGAACTGTCATATATCCCTGACGCCCAATGGAGATGTGCCTGGCTCTGAAGTCCCTCCCTCCAGCCCGAGCCATGCAGGCTCCTTGCATGAGGACCTGCATCAAGGTAAGAAGATCGCTCCGGAGGGAAACAGACAAGGGGCCTGCTGGTTCACAGTAAGAAGGATGTTAGGACAGGCATACATTTTGGGATTGCTGTCCTGGGTGGACAATCCCATTTGTCACTGCAACAATGCAAGACCCAGGATGGCGATTATTGAGGATTCTGTTTAAGGAGGAGCAGAAAGAGCTGCTAATAAACATTTTGTGGTACAAAACTGGAATACCCTTATGCTACAATGTAACCTAAATAAGAATAGACAGCGTAAGTCAAGAAGGTGCAAGCTTCAAGACATATGGTCAACTGTGTTTCTACTCACCTTTTCCTGTGATGCATTCGTTTTTCACATCTCCTGCAAGAGATAAAGAAAATACTATGTGTTAGTCTAAAGACTTCCATGGAATATGTTGTATGGTTGTTCATTACTCTGTTTATGTATGGTTGTTCATTATTGTTGTTCGTTATTGAGAATACATGTAATAGTCATTTTTTTATGATTTAGGTACAGATAGATAGATAGATAGATAGATACTGCACCTTCTTATGCTGTCTATTATAAACATTTCGTGCCTTGACTTGAGTATAGGTAACAGATGTTATCTTGATGGGGTGATTGGGGGGATTGAATGACCAGGCTACCTATAAATGCGTATATCATTATTTAAAATGAGGAGGACAATGCCCTGTGTGACAGGCAGCTACGGTCACCAGATAGGTCCCAAAGGGAGGCGAGATGCCATTGGCAGACATGGTTACTTGCAACTTTTGGGAGATTCTTTGCAATGAGCTTCTTGCTAGAGAGCTGGGCTGTTTTACTGCTCTTCATGTTGCGCCTTGGGCAATTTTCCTCTGGCCCCTAAGCACAACACAGGCTGGCCTAGCCCAGTGCTTCAAGATAGCCACAATAACAACCAAGAGGCGATACTGGCTTGTGCAATACAGTTGTGATTCATCTCGCCATCGAAGGAGCTTTTTGCCTGTTGTTTGCACTTGCATGCCCAACTGGTTTGTGAGTATGTGGGGTTGTCACCTTTTATTTCCTGGCACAAGTGCTGTGCTTTTTCATGGCAGGCTCAGTCCCAACAGGTGCAGCTCTTTCCCAACACAGAGGTACACAGGTGGGGGGAAACCTTGCCTGTTGTATTTCACTCTCTTCCTACAGTTGTTAAAGGCATCAATAAGGCCCTTACTAGTGGTATAGAGAACCGCAGCCTTCTTCCAGTTTTCTGTCCTCCTTTCTCAGCAGCTCATCCTCTCCGCATACAGGGTTGTCACTCCTGAGGGAGGGTGTCTTTACTGAGAATCTTGCCATGTTGGTATGCCTTTTGTGGGCCTGAAGAAAGGAGGCAGGACACATGTGAAGACTTCAGCGAGTCCGATGTTTTCTGACTCTGGATGAATGAGTCATCCGACACCTTTATTTTAGGAGCTAATTGAGTAGAATCTGCCTACAGATAAAATCTTCCCAGGCTGCTGCAGTGCCGTGTGAGAGTGCTGTGCAAGCGCTTTGGGGCTGGTGTGTTCGGTGGCTTGGGGAACAGTGCTGTGTAGGCGAGCCTTCTGTTTGCTTTTCACACGGCTTTCTCCCCCCTCTCCTCCTTCACCAGTCTCTCGAGATGACGCAGAGGGGCTCCTGCTGATGGAGGAGGAAGGACACTCGGACCTTGTTAGCTTTCAGCCGACAGACAGTGACATCCCCAGCTTCCTGGAGGATTGCAATAGGGTGAGCTTGGCGTTGCATTGTGAGGTTAAGAACCAAGCCAGTGGAAGTGTCACCTTTGCGGCTTTAGCATCAAAAATAATGGTATCCAGAACACGAGAGGGATGGACAGATGCCTCCTGGCAATGTGTAATTGACTTGTGAACAAATTGTGGAATCCTGGCATTTGACACTCCAAAGGATCTTCAAAGGCCATTTAATCTCATGTTGCTCTTGAAAATCACCACCAATGGATATATATATATTTATGTATATGTCACGCTTTGATTTTATATATATGTGTGCATGAGATAAATATAGGAGATAAAAAATCAAAGCGTGTCAGGAGGAAAAGCGAAGGTGTACCAATGTCAGAGAAGCCTGGGAGACAGAGAGCAAGATATACTGAATTTGTGCAAGCAGACCAAGGTCCTTTCCTGCTAAGGCTGCTGAGGGAGGAAGAGGAGGGCACTATGGGAGTACAAAAGCCACCAAGCCCAGGTTC
The DNA here is from genome assembly GCF_029931775.1 of Euleptes europaea. Taxonomy (NCBI): domain Eukaryota; kingdom Metazoa; phylum Chordata; class Lepidosauria; order Squamata; family Sphaerodactylidae; genus Euleptes; species Euleptes europaea. Next base: position 128,109,590 of record NC_079312.1, on the reverse strand, counting down.
CTCTGGGAGGTCCTGGATGTCCACCTGCCTAAGTTTGTTGTTACGCTCTTCCCGGGCACAATGCTTGTAATTGTGGGGATTCTACAGTAGCCAGATGCTTCTGTAGGCGAGTATAAATGCTTGTTTTAAACTTTTGCTTGACTCGAAATCTTAGCTCTCCTAGAGCAACAGAGAAGTTGTTATGTGTCCTAATGAAGCGAAGGGTTAAGGTGTGCAATTATGGATTCATAGAGAGGCTTTTTGGCCAGTTAAGGGATGATAATTTCCTACCCCCACTTCCCCCAGTGGGAATCCTTTTCCATGGGTTCCATGGATGCCTCTCAGCAGCCCTGTACCCTGCAAGGAAAAGGTTTTTTTTTGGGGGGGGGGGCGCAAAGGGTGCTCTTGACCTTGGTTATTAGCTGCCAGTTACCTCAGTCGTAGAAACAAAGCTCCACAAATTAGGGAGGATTCCAGTTATGAAAATAAAATGCTTAAGGGGCTTCAGCAACAGCTCATTGTGTTTGTTATCCCAGCTGTGACTATTGCTGATGCTTCCTAAGAAGAGGTAATGGAGGTCAATAGTTCCACTAGGCCACCTACCCAGTTATACCAAAGGAAAGAGGAGTGTTTATGTGGGCTGGGGGTGGGGAATCTTGGAGCGAAACAATATTGTTTTTTCCTGATCTCTCTTTAGGGGAGGGGCCGTGGCTCAGTGGTAGAGCATCTGCTTGGCATGCAGAAGGTCCCAGGTTCAATCCCTGGCATCTCCAGTTAAAGGGACTAGGCAAGTAGGTGATGTGAAAAGACCTCAGCCTGAGACCCTGGAGAGCCGCTGCCAGTCTGAGTAGACAATACTGACTTTGATGGACCAAGGGTCTGAGTCAGTATAAGGCAGCTTCATGTGTTCATGTAGATCAGTGGTTCCCAACCTTTTTTTGACCAGGGACCACTAGGACTTTTTTGTTCGGTGCAGGGACCCCAAGGTTCAAAATAAAAATTCAGAGAATTTGAAAATAAACTTTAATCATAACTGTTAGTTAAACATTAAACTTAGAATAATATTTGAATATATTTTTATAATAGAGAACTTTTAATTGAAAATATTAATTTATTATGGGTTTATAACTTTGTTTCGCGGACCTTAATTTAGTTCTCGCGGACCCCTGGGGGTCCATGGACCCCTGGTTGGGAACCAGTGATGTAGATGGTTTATTTGCTGATTTAATTATCACCCTCCCTATTCAAATTAATATCTACAAGGCAGTTTACAACACATTAAATAACAGACAGCTTATAAAAATGGCAACAAACCCAGAGATAGAAGATTACAGCAATTACAAAAACAGCAGATTAAAGTCAGAACAGGGATCAGGAACAGTACAGTGTTAAACCTTCTAAAAACCCTCACGCTGGAGAAACAAAGGTGCCAAAAAAAGTTAAGAATGCCACTAAAGGGGGTTCCAAAAGAAACATGGGAAATTTAAAAACACTGGTTTAAGGAGGGCTTCTGTGAGGATGAACTCCATACCCTGGGAGCCACTGTTGAAAAGGCCTTGTCTGGGTCACACCTACCGAGTCCATGAAACTGGGGACACACATAATAAGGCTTCTGTTGATACCTAAGCCTTCATACAGGAAAATGTCTTGGAAGCATTCAGTTTCTTGCTTCCAAGCTGACTTCCTTTATTTGTCTTAGAAAAAAGGATAAAGGTGTTTGACCCTTCATTGCGATTTTACCCTGTCATCTGCCTGGATGAATATTTCCCTTCTGTATTGGTTGTACATCATCTCACAGACAGTTTTGTGCAGAGAATGTGTCGCTGTTAGTATTATACAATTATTTGTTATTGTTTTTGTTAAAAAGCATTGCAGCCTTATATATGGCCCCACTTATCCACTGCAGCTCCTAGAATAAGGAAGGCCCACAGCTGACATCTAGAAGGGGGAGACGAGATCTGTTCAGATCAGGGCCGTATTAAGACCTTAAGAGGCCCTAAGCACTTAAAAGATTTTGGTGCCCCCATATATATGTAAAAAAATCAATTAATATTAAATTATTTATATATAATTACAGTGCTGATATATAGATATAGATAGATAGAGATAATTAAAGTGCTGATATAGATCTATATCTATATCTATATGGAGCCTAGTGTGATTATTCTCAGATCCCACTTTTTCTTCATCCTTATGTTGTTGTTTTTTGAAGCATAAGAGTAAAAATTGTGGTGTTCAGGTTTTTTTAGTCATTGTATGTATGTAATTTTTTTCATTTATTGTGGAGGCCCCTTTTTGTGGACCCTGGTTCAGCTGCACCATTTGCAGTTTTGCACCATATGGTCCATGGTAAATCCGGCAATGGAAAATGTCTGTGGTGCCCCCCCTTCCCTTGATGCCTTAAGCACGTGCTTATTTTGCTTAATGGTTAATCCAGCCCTGGTTCAGATGCATTGCCAGTGGCTAAATGCAAAGCGGTACGTTCCAGCAAGAGTCGCTTTGTGTCGTCTTCTAAGACAAGGCACTCCTGCTCAGCCTGATCACTCTATCCGCTGCAGCCTGTAGGATTAGGGTTTTGTTGCCCACCTTGGTCCTAAACTATGTCTGGTTTATTGGTTTAACAACCCTTCTTTCACTTCAGGCCAAACTTCCACGGGGAATCCACCAGGTGAGGCCCCACCTGCAGAACATCGACAATGTGCCTTTGCTTGTTCCTCTGTTTACAGATTGTACCCCAGAAAGTAAGTAAGAGGTCAGGAGTCTTTCTTGGGTCTCAGGGTTTTTCCCCTGCACAGAGATGCTTGGCTTTTGGGTGGAGGGACCTCGAAGAAGGAAAACTTGAGAAGGTCTGTTGAGTAAGTCCTCTTTCTCCTGGTCTCTTGCAGCCATGTGTGAGATGATCAAGATCATGCAGGAATATGGGGAGGTAACCTGCTGCCTGGGCAGCTCAGCCAACCTGCGCAACAACTGCCTCTTCCTCCAGAGTGACATCAGGTGAGGCGTGCCAGGGTGCAGGCGCTGGCTCTCTGGCTCGGAGGGAGACGTGGCTCCAGACTGTCTTTGGGTGGTTGTTGTTTTTTATTTCAAAAAGAACAGAAAAAAAGAACAAGGGAAACCCCCCTCAAAATCCAGCAACTAAATAGAATGATTTTTTTTTAAAGGTACATAAAGTAGAGACAAAAATATAACAGTGGTGGCAGATTACACAAATCGTATTTTTCTGTGTATAAGACGCAGTGTCCATACGCAAGTCCGTACACAATTGTTGTCTATATATCCTGCATTCAAATATTGATAGAATTCTAAGGCCCTCAATCCATTGATTTACTGGAGGTGGACATTTATCTCGCCTGTCTTTGTAATTCCTTGCACTTCAGCGTCTTCACTTCCATTGGATATATATGCAAAAGGCTGTCTTGAGACAGGATCGCTCCTGTTTTCCCTTGGAAGCACACTTCACATGAAGACAAAGATTTAACACTCTTTACAGATACCGTGGACTGCTAAAAAACCCAAAAACCAATCAGTGGGTTATAGATCAAATCAAGCTTGAACTGACCCTAGAAGCTAAAATGAAGAAACTGAGTCACTGGAAAAAACAATAACGCTAGGAAAAGTTGAAGGCAGCAGGAAAAGAGGAAGACCCAACTATAGATGGATTGACTCTATAAAGGAAGCCATGGCCCTCAATTGGCAAGACCTGAGCAAGGCTGTTAAAGACAGGATGTTTTGGAGGACATTGATTCATACGGTTGCCATGAGTTGGAATCGACTTGGTGGCACTTAACACACACACACGATTAACGATCACGAACCATGTGGTGTTTGAAAAAAAGATGCGTAAAGTGCAACTTTTTTTACAATACCCAGATCAGCTCTTGGACTTGCTGTGGGGTGGCCTTGAATAAACCACTGAGGTGGCGTGAGAACCCCGCCCCCCCCAGCTGAAATCAGGGTATAAATATTTATGCTCGCTCGTCTGGCAAAGCGAGAGTATGGAAAAGTGCTGAGAAGCACGGGGAGAAAAGCAGGTCAGTCACTGCAGGAATTGGCAGTCCTGAGATCAGGCACCTCATCCACCAGATCTCCAAACTGTTTTTGCTTTATAAATACAGGAGTTGGTATTTTTAAAGCGGTTTGAAGATTCCATGGCAGTAGCTGCCGAGGGGGCCACTCTCAAATAAGTCCCGGCATGCGTACCGTTGGATCAGTGAGGAGGCAGGCCTGGTCCGCAGTCTTCTGTTTGTGCATTTCACTGTGAGCTCTGTTGGGCATGGAGGGGTAAAATACAGGGGGTTAGGCTGCATGCCTCAGTCCTGAAAGGGTAGATCTCTGTTTGCTGCTGACGGAAGGAAAAAAATATTCCACGCAGGAGCAGAATATGGATCAGATTGTCTTGCTGAGGATACTTGGGAAGGAAGCCTGTGGACCATAACTGGCCCGCAGACCGCAAAATCCTCAACCGTGTTTAGGTGTTTCGAATACCTTTGTATTTTGTGTCCCCAGCCACACGTCCTGGCTTGCCCCTCCATTCAGGTGTACTTCCCTCTGACCTTGGTTCTGTTGTCTGTGCAGCGTAGCCCTGGATCCTCTTTATCCTTCCCGCTGTTCCTGGGAGACGTTTGGTTACGCCACCAGCACAAACATGGCCCGTGTTTCCGATGAGCTGACGCCGCTTCAGCTGTCTGGCCAGCTGAACAGCTTGTCCTGCTCCCTGTCCATTTATCCCGAGGAAACGATTGGGATCATCCGGCTCATAGAGCAGGTGAGCCCCTTTTTCTGTGGGGTGATTGTAAGATGGTTGTGGCGACCACCTGTGATGGCTAGCTGCCTTGCAGTGAGAACAGCCATACCAATATGGCCTGAAAGCTGGCAATAAGGAGTGGAACTTGATTCGGGGGGATAGAAACTCTTGATTTAGTTTCTACAGCCACCATCTCTGAATCTCTGCTGATCTTTTGCACAAAGCTTGCTTAGATAAGCTGCTGCCCATTCCTGTTTCAAACCTTCTGAAACCCCTTCTCCCAAGCGGGGCTTGGATTAGAAGCACTCCAGTCAGTCCCCTGGGAACTATGCGCTGTAGGGCCGTGGGTGGATGCCAGTGCTGAGTGACAGAAGGGAAAGAGCAGCTCTCCCAGACTGTAGAAGGATAGAATATCTTTATCGCACCAGCTAATTGTTCCTGTCCTGAGAGTTGTAAAGGGACAAGCAGAATCCAACAGACTGCTGCAGTGGATGTTTCCAATACCTAGGGTTGCCAGGTCCCTCTTCGCCACCAGCGGGAGGTTTTTGGGGTGGAGCCTGAGGAGGGCGGGGTTTGGGGAGGGGCTTCAATGCCATAGAGTCCAGTTGCCAAAGCGGCCATTTTCTCCAGGGGAACTGATCTCTATTGGCTGGAGATCAGTTGTAATAACAGGAGGTCTCCAACTAGTACCTGGAGGTTGGCAACCCTACCAACACCGCCTTGAGAAAGTGCAGAGTAGTAATCTTTCAAGGAGGTCTGGAGGCATGTCTGGCAGCCCGCCTCTTGGGCCCTTCCTAGGCCTCGCCTACTCCACCTATTTCTTCTGCTGTGATATGAGGGTTTCTGGGTTCGCTGGCCTCTTCTTTGCTCTTTGAGTGGCTGAGCTCCCACAAACACAATCAAGCGTGTCTATGTTAAGGACTCCCTTCCCCCTACTAAGAAGCCGGGGAGGGGGGTGGATGTCCAGCCTGATTCCCCATTGCCTTCCCTAGGCAGAGTGCTCCAACTCTGCCCTGGTGAGTTGATTGGCATTCCCTGAGCAGAGCTGGTGTTGAGTGTCCTGCGGTTAACCCTGTTTTGGTATGAAAAGGGCTCTTCTCTTTTTGGCCTTTAATAGGCTGGAACTACAGTCCTCTGGGAGCGGGGTCAGGGAGTTTGTCAGCTTGCTGGGGGTGTGGGTGAATTCCTGATTTGTACAACTGTTGACAAACTCTTATATTTTTAGATGGATCAGTAAAGCACCAGCTGGCCCTCAGCAAATTGAATGTGATTGCCTAGTCATACATGTGTCCCGGCAGAAGCGTCCGCATGCTGTAGGTATTAGGGCTTCTCATGGGCTCTCCTTTAGCAGCCCATCCCCATCACGTGTCCTTCCTTCCAGGCCCGACATGCAACCTATGGCATCCGCAAGTGCTTCCTCTTCCTCCTGCAGTGTCAGCTGGCTCTAGTCATCATCCAGGTGAGTTGATCTGAATAGCTTCAGGAAGTGGAGAGGAAGGGGAAGTCTGACACGCTCCCTCCCCTTGTCACCTACCCCAGGACAGCGCTGAACTCAATGCATGTCAGGAGTATTAGTTACCATTGTGTCCTGGTAGGCTGCAGTTATCCTAGTTAGAATCCGAAAGGAATGACAGCAGGATTTGAATTCTCTTCTTAATCTGTAGCCCCCAATTTCTGGTTTTTGGAATAAATTGGGTGTTGAAAGCAAAGCATACTTGTTTTCACCCCCTTTCCCCCCCCTGACTGATTTCCACAAGTTTTTTTTTAAAAAGCTGGGCCTGGAGAGGCAGAAAACACAGCTCACCATCAGGGCAACAGCAGGTGGAGGTGGAGGCAGGGAGCTATGCAGAAAGCAGACCTTCTTGTTCCTGACTCTTGGAAGACTCACTTAGCACCATCTTCGGTGAGGTTTAATACACACACACACACCTTTAGCAGAAACTGCCCTCACACTTACTTTTCGAGAAGAGTTCCTGGTCATGTGTGCAACTCCAGAGGGCTAGACTATTTCTTCAAAAAAAAGGAAGGAAAAGCCATTGTCAGAAATGAGTGGAAGTGACTGCACTGTAGCCCAATTTGATTTCAGCTCAAACTTCTCCTAGACTGATGACCTGGTTATTTTGAGGCCTCCCGGTCCTCCATTACATGGAAAAGCTGGAGGCTGCAGTCCTTATACAGGATGAAGATAGGGCTTTCTTTAAAGTATTTTCTCCCTCCAAGAATCAGACCAGGCATGAATTAAGGAATTGAATTAAATAAGGAAGTATTTCTTCACTCAATGCATAGTTAAATTGTGGAACTCCATGCCCCGGGATATGGTGACGGCTAAACCTTGAAAGGCTTTAAGAGGGGAGTGGACATCTTCATGGAGGAGAGGAGTATTCATGGCTACTAGTCAAAATGGATACTAGCCATGATGCATGCCTATTCTCTCTAGTATCAGAGGAGCATGCCTATTATTTTGGGTGTGGTGGAACACAGGCTGGACAATGTTGCTGCAGTCGTCTTGTGTGTGGGCTTCCTAGAGGCACCTGGTTGGCCACTGTGTGAACAGACTGCTGGACTTGTTGGGCCTTGGTCTGATCCAGCATAGTTTTTCTTATGTTCTTATGTAGTTCATCTGAAACGATATATTCTGAGCATAGCAGCAGCTGCCAATTTGCCCCTTGGTTTCTTAGCTGCCAGTCTATCCCTAGAAGATGGGCAGGGAACTGCTTGGTCTTCTGGTCCTGCTGCTAATCATGCCTTTTTCTGTGTTTGCTCAGTTCCTCTCTTGCCTGGTGCAGCTGCCCCCCATTCTCAGTACCACGGACATCCTGTGGCTCTCCTGCTTCTGCTACCCGCTGCTAAGGTGAGCAAGCTTCTCCCAGTGTTTCATGAGCATGTTCAACTCAGGGTCTGTGCAGAGATGCTTGAGCTTCCCACAAGGGAAACTGAAGACCCAGTTTTCATGTCACAGCCGCTATGTGGGAGGCTGCTGGAGTCATTTCCTTGTGGTGGAGGCCATGATGCACGGGAGCCCATGAGGATCGGCCTTGCCGTGAGAGTTTCTACCCTTGAAGACTCTCCATACAAGAAAGCCAATTCATGCGCAGAGGTGCATATTACAGTCTCTGTGTGGAGTTGCTGCCCTGAAGAATAATTTTGAGCAGCTCTCCATTTGAGAATTATAATGCTAAAATTTTCACAAGTTACCCATTGAGTCTGATTCTGAAGTACACGACTCCAGCAATTTTAAAGAATTTTTAAAGAGAGTCTGTCTACTACAGGGCTCTCTAGCCTTGTTGAGCCTGTGGGAATTTTGACAACAGTTAATGGGTGTCACAACAAAATGGCTGCCGTAGGGGTCAAGATCCAGTGACAAAATGTTGGGAGGTTTCACAAGATGGTTAGACTGCTCCAAGCCAAGCATCCTCCTATGGTGGAGGCACATGTTTCGAAATGAATGCTTTCTGTACAAAGGAAATTCATCCTGGGCTCCTTTGAAGCATCTCCTGCTCCAGTGAGGTGGAGTAAAGCCAAGATTGGCTCTTTGCTTTGGGAAAGAGGTGCTTTAAACGAGAAGCCAGTGGGCACCAAGGAATACTTCGGCAGGTGCCATGGAACCCATGGGCACCGTGATTGAAATCACTGGTCTACTATTTTGTTATGTTATGTTCTCCTGTAAAATTAAGAAAATGACTGGGAGATAGTCTGAACTGCTTATGCTTGAAGGAGAACTTGGCTTAATGCTTAAGTGTAATATTCTACATATTTTTGCAAGGACTGATATGTTGGGGGAAAACTGAGAGGTATGAAGTAGGGATAGGAGCCTAATGCTTGCAGGCAGTGGTAAATACGATAAAACTCTTCCCCTTGACCACTACAAACTAATTCCAGCCCTCCTTTGATTTCCAAAGTTGCATCTAAGCCAGCCTTCATTTGTTCCTTGTTGTCCTTTTAATTATAACCCTGTGTTTCCTAGATATTCCTCTTCCTGGAATTTCAAGCTTGATTTTTAAAATATGTATATTTTCTTAATTAAAACTGATCATGCCCATTTGCACTTCTCTATATGCACAATTTGATACACCTTTTTGAATAAAAGGTGGGTTGGGAGTGAACCTTGATGTGTTGAGGTATTCCAGGTTTAAGGTTCTGTTAAATTAGCAAACAAGATTATTTATTGCAGAGGCCGTTCTTCTGCCTTTCTATTAAAACAGCTTTGAAGATGCCTCAAGTAAATTTTAAAACTGAAATAAAATGATACAAAAATTCCCAAGATGTATCAGCTAGCAAAACTGCAACTGTAATAGTTAGAAAAATCATAAAAACTAGTAAAACAATTGAAAAAGCAACAATAAAATTAAGAGTAGAAAAATAATCCACTATGTCAGGGAGTCAACTGTCAACAAATTCTCTTTGGAATAAAACAGCTTTTATGGATCTTCCAGAGGCCAAAAATAAGCGAGATAAGATAGACCTCTTAAATCCAATCCTAAAAAGTAGTACACCCTTTGAAATCCATTGAAGCCAGTGGGCTTGGGAAGGTGGAACTCTGTTTAGGATGGCGCTGTTAGGATAAGTAGTTCCCAACTCTGTAGCCCTAATCCCAATTCATCTTTTTCTTGAATCAACTGTACTTTCTGTGTTAAGCTTGCTTGCCCACATTAGTATATGAAGCTGACCTATACTGAGTGGGCCTATTGGTCTATCAAGGTCAGTGTTGCCTGTCTACTCTGACTGGCAGCAGCTGCCCAGAGTCTCAGGTGGGAGGTCTTTCACATCACCGACTGCCTCATTCTTTTCTCTGCCTCTAAACCGGAGGTGCCAGGAATTGTACCTGGTGAGTGTGGAGAGAGGCAAGGTGGAGCAGTGCAGGAAGGAATTGTGTGGGAAGGTCTGTCTCTCAGATGGGGGGCTGAGGTAATTTCTAGAAGCAAAGTTGGTTTTTTTTCATTGACAATCCAAGCAGCCTGTCAGCTTTATGATTATGTTCTAGAATTACTGCCTTGCGAGCTAACTTTAGCTTTATTTCTTCAAGTATTTCCCTCCTGGGCAAACCCCCTCATAGTTCCATCATGTCTGTGGCGACTGGGAAGAATCTGACCTCCATTCCTAAAAAGGTAAGCAGTAGTGTCACAATGGTGTCAGTTTCTTGCCAGGCACACAAGTGGGGCACCTGTTACTAAGATAGCATCATGGGACAGAGTCAAGAGCTCATGCACATTTTCTTTCACAACCAAATCTTTAGCCTACTGGCTTTGAGCCTTTAGCCTTCGGGACAGCAGTTATGGTCTACCACCTCCTGCTGTGTGCAGCAAGACAGTTAGCTCAGCTCTTGGCTGGAAAATGGGAAGTTGTTGGTATTCTTTGCTGCAAACTGAGGTAGGACTTTCCTCTATGCCTCTGTAGGAAGGAACTCTGTGTAAGTTAGCAGGTTGCTTTCACACAGTGCAGACAAGCTGAGCTTGGTTATAATTGCTGTGTAGGGAGATGTGTAGATTCTTCAGGATGTGCTGTTCGAGAAAACTCAGAACCCTGTTATTTACACAGCTAGAGATTTCTCCATATGTTTAACTCTCTGGCCATGCAACAGAGGTCAAATTAAATTATAAGGGCAATGGGCACAAGCCACTGATCTCTGTCCTGACCTGCACCTCCCTGGTAACATCTAGTAAAAGGTGATGGGTGACATGATGCCATCGTGCTCGTTTTCCCTGCTCCATTTCATAGTCTCTTGAAGGAGGTGGGAACACTCAGAGCACAATGATTTCACTCATGCACCACGTTTTACTACTGTTGACTGGATGAGGCAGCTTGGAAACATGACTCAGTGGCAGCTAGACAACCCTCATAATGTCTAATTTGGACTGACGCTTCACATGTTGTCTTTTGCTAGACATTCAGTATTGCCAGATATACGAGCATGCTCATGCTTGTCAAAGGCTTCTGCATAAGAACCCTCTCCCTGGTCTTTTATGCATGAAAGTTTTACCTGGGGTTTGATGCTCTCTTCACCCACACTTTTCTGTCCTGAATCGTAAAAATGCTATGCATGTTGTTTTTCGTCCTGGAGAAAGTCCTGGGGTTTCCAGAGTAAAGCAGTAACAATCAGGACACCTCAGAGTCCCCGCCCCCTTAAAACGCTGCTTTGTAATTGACTGTAGTGCTTACTGTGAGAAAAACATCACCCCCCCCAACTCTACTCTTCTGTGCTTTGGATTATGCATGGAGATGAGGACGATTTGACCCAGGGAGATCAAAGAATGGGTTATAACAGCATCGGGAAGACTCTGAATGTGCAAGGGCTGGGCATCTCTCTCTCTCTCTCTCTCCCTCTCTCTCCCTCCCTCTGGAGAGAGTTCCTGGAGTGGTCAGCAAGCCTGAAGCAACAGTCGCATTAGGAGAGTATGCTGGGTAACTGAAAAGGGACCAGGTTTTCTCAGCTTTTGTTCCCTGATCGCTGGGCAAAGTTGTGAATCTCTCTTGTTCTGTAGCAGCATCTATAACAGCAGAAGGCGAGCCAGTGGGCTTCCTTCCTTCTCTCTTTGTCTGGATGCTTTGTGGCCTGCTTTCCTTCTCAGGAGGCTTTAAAAAAAACAACCAGTGCAAGTTCTGGGTGAGGGGGAAGACAGAGAAGGGGGAAATGCGTACTTTCCCTTAAGCTGGGCTAGTTGTCAGGGAGATAGGGTGTATCTGGGGTAAAAACGCTTATCCCGAGGGAGGGCTTTAGCTTTACTATTCTCAGACACTTCCCCAGACAAAATAGCTTATGCTGTGAGAGGAAGAGAGGAGTGCAGGCAGAAGCTGTTTTCCCCTCAGGACTGGTATGAGGATTCCAAATGGATAACCTGGAGAGATTGGGGTTAGAGATGCGGGTCAGCAGGAACCGCATATCTCACGACCTCTAGTTTGGGCCTATGGGTCAGGCCTGAGAAAGGCTACTTCTGGCATGTGATAGTGCTACATGTATACAGGCCATCTTCGCTAGAAGTGTGGAGTGTGGGGGCCCCGGACAAGTGCTGGGGGGGGAGCAAAGTTATTCCCTCCAATTCTGTACGTAACTGTGATATTCTTGGTAATGTTCATAGACCCAGCACTACTACCTGTTCTGCTTTCTACTGAAATTCAGCCTCACCATCTGCTCCTGCTTGGCTTGCTTTGGCTATATGTTGCAAGACTACTGTGCAAACTTCAACTCCTCTGCCTTCAATGTCACAGGCTGCACCTCAGTCATGTTGAACAGGTAAGAAACAATCATAGTCTCCTTCTGTACCAGAGTTCCTAAGTTTTTGTGATTTAAATAAGTAAGCCATGCACATTTTATTATTTAAGTATTTCCCCCGCCTTCATTTTCTCCCAACACTTGGAAACGACTCACATAACAAACATGCACAAAACGTACAATTCAAACAAAGATACATAACAGACCCTTGGTACACCTCAAGCAGGTGATGAGTTTGAAGGTTGTCCTAGGCTGGTGTTGGTTCTGCTAGTGCTGTTCATGAAGGGCCTTAGACTGCATATCCAGACTAAGAGGGGTAGGTGCTCAACCCTGGGAGCCAGCATGGTGTAGTAGTTAAGAGCAGTGGTTTGGAGTGGTTGACTCTGATCTGGAGAACCGGGTTTCATTCCCCACTCCTCCACATGAACGGCGGACTCTAATCTGGTGAACTGGGTTGGTTTCCCCACCCCTCCACATGAAGCCAGCTGGGTGACCTTGGGCTAATCACAGCTCTGCTAGAGCTCTCTCAGCCTCACCTACCTCATAAGGTGTCTGTTGTGGGGAGGGGACGGGAAGGAGACCATAAGCCGGTTTGAATCTCCTTAAAAGGTAGAGAAAGTTGGCATATAAAACCAACTCTTCCTCTTCCTCCTCCACCACCTGAGGTCTTCCTAGTTCTCGTCTCCTTTCAAGTGGAAGCAATCTGTAAACTTCAATTTACCCCTCCCCCCCCCACATACACTGTAATTTGGATTTGCACATTTGGATTTTAACATTTATTGATTTTTGGCTTGTTCCAATATTTTCCTACCACCACCAAGGATTGAGGTAGAAGTGCTAGGTGTTGCGGAATGCCATTTTTTGGTGTTGTATGTGTGAAAGCTTAATCTAGTTCCTCTCAGTTTTTAAAATTTATGTGAAGATTTGTGTGTGTGTGTGTATTAAGTGCCGCTTCCAACTTATGGCACCATTGTGAATTAGTGACCTCCAAAAATGTCCTATCATTAACAGCCTTGCTCAGGACTTGCAGACTGAGGGCCATGACTTCCTTTATTGAGTCAATCCATCTCATGTTGGGTCTTCCTCTTTTCCTGCTGCCTTCAACTTTTCCTAACATGATTGTCTGTTCCAGTGACTCTTTGTCTTCTCAAAATGTGACCAAAGAACTATAGCCTCAGTTTAGTAACTCTAGCTCCTGGGGAGAGTTCAGTTTTGATTTGATCTAGTACCCACTGATTTGTCTTTTGGGCAGTCTGTGGTATCCGTAAAACTCTACCACCTTTATGTTTAAAAATAAATGCTCAAGGTGGCTTGCAATAAAATACATGAATCACATTTAAAAATAGGTAGTAGCTGCTATTAAAACACACCCTAAGGGGATTGAAAAATGTTTAGTTGATGTCTCTAATGAAGGTTTCTAATCTTTTAGAAGAATCTAAGTTTTTCTTCAGCAATAAGGTCTACAGATTTGTTTTCCTTTGGGGGAAAAACACTCTGAAATGTTCAGATTTTTCATGAGAAGTAATTTTTGTCCAATTGCAGGACACTCACGGCAACACAGGTCCCAAGCCCTGGCATGCTATAGACTTAGTCACTCCGCTTCTGTCCTTTCCCCACCCTCTTTATCCATTGCTGCAATAGATTTGTGTAGCTCTTGTGGGCATCTACTGGATAAAGTCACTGACTGCATACAGCCACCTCTCTCCACTCCCAGTTGTTGCGGGGGGTGGGGCGGGGGGAGGATTGTACAGTGAAGGATCTATGCAAGACTGCCACAGAGTTGCTTGTTTCACTCGCAGCTGCCTTGGTGGCCCTAATGGGGCTGGAAGGCAGGATCGGGCAGCTCGTCCCTCAAGGGGAGTAGTCAGTCAACGGCTGGGAGCGGCAGAGCTGCACCATCACCTCAGAGGCTTCCCGGCCAGAGAATGCACAAAATAAAGCATTTAAAAATGGAAACCCGTGAAACTCCTCCACGGATTTTCATGGGGCTACACCAGCCCCCCCCGCATCACTTTATCAAGGCGCAAAGTGGCACCGACGCCAGCGCAGGGTTACACCAGCTCCTAAGGCACTTCAGCCCGCCCCCCTTCAGGATTGCATGGTACATCTTCTAAATAAATAAATGGCAGGGGGAGTGTACAAGCTTCCAAGTTCTGTTTCACCACCACAAGAAAGCCCTTTGGCAGAATTCTAGAGCTTGATAATAGCTCACGAGCTCCTTTTACATTCCCTGTCCAGATGGGAATCATCCTGTATTTTTTGAACTTGCCCAGTGGAATGCCCTGTGCTTTTTTTCTTTTCTTTTTTAATTCTTCCAGTCATGAGGAAGGAGCTCCTGATTGGTTTGGATCATTTTCCAACATTCTTCTTCTGTCTCAGAAACTCACTGCTGGAATGATTGTCTTACATACTGGTAAGCGATTTCTGTTCTTTATTGCTCATTGTGTTGGGCAAAAATGCCTCACAGGAGTTGGTGTGGTAGAGCAGTTTGAGTGCTTGACTAAGACTAGAGAGAGTCAGGTTTAGATTCCCACTCATCCTGGAAGCTCACTGGTTGAGATTGGCCCAGTTCTTTTTCAGCCTAACCTACTTCACAGGTCACGATGGGTAGCCATGTTTGTCAGTAGAAAAGAGCAAGAGTCCAGTAGCACCTTAAGACTGACAAAATTGCTGGCAGGGTAGGAGCTTTCATGATCCACAACTCACTTCTTCAGAAATTTTGTTAGTCTTTAAGGTGCTACTGGATTCTTGCTCTTTTCTAATACCTCACAGGGGTGTTGTGAACATAAAATGGAGGAGGATGAGCCATATATGCCACACCGAGCTCTTTGATGAAAGGGTAGGATACAAATTAGATACTGGTTTTATATATATAGCGAGAAACTGATGACTTGTTTACATAAAACACCTAGATGGTTAGGATTGGCCCTTGCACATATGTGGGGCTGAACTCAATGTGCTCCTGACTGGAATTCCAAACATCTAATTTGCCTAAAAATTAGTCACGAGGAGCCTCCCATATGGATCAGGGCCACGGTGCACAGGGAGAGATGTTTTTGGCTTTTCCCTGTCTGGAATACCCCGTTTCCAGCAGCACAGTATGGGTACCTGTCTCTTTTTCCTCTATCGAGTCTTAAAGCAGCAGTGGGGGGGGGCATTTGCAGACAGGACAATGGCACCAGGGAATGAAGAGTTACCCTCCCTCCCCCCACACCATGTTTTTTCTGCACAAATGCACAACCAGTGATTGCTTTTTTTTAAAAGGCTGAAGTACATATCTGGAGCTGCATTCATGGAGCACCAATGTCAAATGAAATTTGGCCCTGACACAGATATTGTCAGGCAAAGCTTGCCACATGGGAGAATAACTAATGCAACACATTGTTTTACCTGTCCAGCATACTTGGCAGTCTTTTAAAATATGCCAGTTGCGGAAACAACCATGTTCTCTTCACCAATCCTTCTTAATGGCTTATGCCCAAGTCTCCTCTTGCAATGAGGAAATCCCATGACTTCAGGTGTTACCCCCTGCTTATCGTCTACCACTTGCTGAGTCACATTTGTACGTGAAATTGTGTCCTTAAGGCTATCAGTAGCCTTTACTGGTCACTTTCCAGCTAAGTTCTATAGGCCAGAGCTTGCCAGAAAGTCCTCCAGTTTCAATTCCTTTGATATAAATGAGCCTTGTGCAAGAGCACTGCAGTTAAATACACTAATGGCTGTTAATTGCCTTGTAAATTTAATTCCTTAGGGCAACTGTAAAACAACATGCCTCCTTTAATTGTTTGTCAATGTAGTAATAGAAACTAATCATGGACCTGTTCCAGGGAGATAAACACCAAACTAACCTAACCTGTCACTTTAATATTCAGTCTGTCCTCTGAAAAAATGACACATGCTGCATTTAGGACTATATTGCCATCTCAAACCAAATTCCCTGGGTATCTGGCAGTAAAAATGTCCTACAAAGTTTTTGTGTTGTGGTTGTCATGAAGGGTTGTATCTGTCCAGAACACTTAAAAACACCTTCCTCAATCACTGTTTTCTTAATCAAAAATATCTCCAGGGCAAAAATGCATAGATTTGGGGGGGGGGGCGTTCTACCCAAGTGCTTTTTTAATAGCAAGTAAACAATAAGTGGTAAGTGGCTGTGCTTTGGGAACATTGTTTATTATTGCACAGGTGGCAGTGTCCTAAGAGGAAAAAGTTTTAGAGCCACCATTCTCTGAATTCTACGAAAAAAGTAGAAATGGGGTACCTGATTTGTCCCAACAGTGTTTCTAGGTTAAGTGCGTAGAAAACAACAGGAACAGTTGAGTGGGTGTGACTTCGGTAGTGTAGCAAGAGGCCGTGAGGCTCTGCTGCTGCTGCTCAATCCTGTGTTTGGAAAGTAGCTCTGAGCTTTGGAGCTGAAAGTATAGTAGGACAACACTGATATCTGTTGTCTTGGGCATTCCTTGAGAACCAGGGGTCACCATTCTGTCTACACAGTGGCATTAAAAGCCCCTTGTAGGTAGCTGCCGATTATAGCACAGTAATTATTTTTCCTTCGCAGTGTTTATATCTGTCACCCATGTCCATCGGACCAAGCCACTGTGGAAGAAAAGCCCTTTCACGAACATCTGGTGGACACTGACAGTGGTGGTTGTGTGAGTACGGTCTTCTGGTTCTTCAGAAGAGCTGGTGCTGGATCTCTTCAGTCTTGCCAGTCCATTTCCTTGCTCCGTACCAGACAGTGCTCCCCCCCGCATTCACCCTTCTTTCTTTTTTTCTCTCATTGACCCTTTTTCTTCCAGGCATCTCAGTCCGCAGCCATTCTTTAGCGCTGCCCTGTCTGTCTTCCTCTGGCTTCAGATGTCTCCTTTCATAACTGCCTCAGAACTTGCCTTATACCTCTCTGGCTTTGCTCTCCTTCCTCTGGATACTGACCTTAATTTTGCAACCAGGGGATCCTGCCCATTTGTGCCCACATGTTTACTGCTTTAGGCCAGTGGTCGGCAAACTCATTAGTCAACAGAGCCAAATATCAACAGTAGAATGATTGAGATTTCTTTTGAGAGCCAAATTTCTTAAACTTAAACTATATAGGTAGGTACACTGTTTATTAACTTAATAAACTTAATAATACACACGCTGACTTAGATAATTCATCCCCCCCTTTCCTCAATGCCTTTTAACAACCATTCATGCACGGGAGGTTTTGCCGCTCTCTAGGTGTACATTTTCCCCATCTGCATTCTCAAAACTCTGCAGGGGGGCTTATTGTTGAGTTTTGAGAATCTGGATGGGGAAAATGTGCATCTGAGTGGCAAATCCAAGGCAAAACGTCTCATTCATAAATGGCCAATAACCCCTCATGCAGAGTTTGGAGAATTTGGCTGGGGAAAATGTGCATCTGAGTGGCTGATCCAAGGCAAAATCTCCCATTCATAAATGGCCAATAACCCTCTGTCCCGGGTCGCCCTCCCACCTGGGCTCCCCGGGCCATCAGGACCAACCCCAACCCCAGCGCCAACCCCCAGAGCCGCACTCAAGGGGCCAAAGAGCCGCATGTGGCTCGGGAGCCGCTGTTTGCCGACCACTGCCTTAGGCGATCCCTCCCCCCCCCCAGCAGATTCCACTTTGGTTTCTGATGTCAAGAGGGTGCCCAATGTGGGAAGGGTGCTGGGACAGAGGTCTTGGATGTCTTCCTGTGAGAAGCCAAGCCATTCCCAAGTCTGAGTCTTGCTTTCTGTGGGGCAGGTTGCTGGGCCAGGTTGTCCAGACCCTCCTGGACCTGAATCTCTGGGTAAACCTTGAGTCTCCTGTGGCCTACAAAATGGATGCCGTCCCCATGGCCTCGTGGTTGCTGGGTTTGCTCTCCCTCGTTCTTGTTGTGGTCATCAATGAGACTGTCAAACTCCACGAAATCAGGTATGAAGCTACATCGGTGGGCAGTGAGCCTTGCTAGCATTGTATATTGTAAGAAGGCCCAAGAACTTTATATAATTATTTTCCAGAGTTCTCATAGGACTTCGCATACATTACCTCAGTAATCATTACCCCTGTAATGATGGGGTGGGGGGTGTCTAAGAGAGAATGAGTGGCTTGCCTTAAGTCCTCCTTAATAAGTGTGTGGGTGAATTAGGATTTGAACTGCCACTGACCCACCAACAATATGTTCTCTTGAGCCAAAACTATGCCAGCCTTTGGTGTAGTTTCTTATAGGATACATCTTCATGAGCCACTTCTTCTGTCTTCATATTGATACTTTAAAGCTGACATGAAAGCAGAAGAAACCCCCCCCCCCAAAAAAAAGTTCATTTTTGGTCTTCTGAGCGGTCCCACATTGGGACTCCACATGAGCAAGACTGCTGCCAGAGAGATTTATACAGCTAAAAACCACTTCGCATTGGAGCTGTTCTGAACTGTTCCGGCCTAAATGGTTACGTGCTCCGGTGCAGCTGCACCCCTTTCCCTCAGTTTCTTCTTTACCACCAACATTCCTAATTAAAATTTCCAAATAATTTATAATAGACTAAAATTGACCACATTATGATTTATCAAATTGCAGTTGCCCAACATTGAGGGTCGAACTTTATATGTTATTTCACAAAATTTGGCTACCTGTTTTGCCATCTGGGCTTTCCCTTCTCAGAGGAGACTCTTAATTCTCCCTTCATCTGAGCTGACTGTGATTTGGCTGAGCAGGGGAATGACGAGTTTACAACGAGCTTCCTCGTAGAAGGAGCACCTGAGCAAAACATGCTCTTATAGACTCCAATTCCCCCGACTTACAAGGGCACACCCATTCTGTTATTGGAAGCTTCTTAAATCTGCCTTGTAAAATCGCTGAAGGTAAGGCGGAGCATCTCACTGGTGTGAAAGCTCTCCTTTGCTTGTTCAGCTCTATGAATGATAGATATTCTGCTGGTGTTGAGTATATCTGTTTCTGACAGGAGCCAAAAAAGCTGGAGAATCCGAACACACCTTCTGACTTTCCATATCAAAAAGCCTTTGTCTAATTGTGTGTCTTGTTTGATCTCTATTTAGTTCCAGGAGGGAGTGGGGGGAGAAGCCGAGACCTCTAATTCTCTGTTCGGTCTGCTTCCACCACCTGGATTATTATTATTTTTTTTTACAGGTAGTCGTAGAAAATAAGAAGGCTCTAGTGAGTTTAGTTTGTTTCGGTACAATACCAGCTGGTCCAAACTCCTTCTCCCGCCGTGAGTGCATTCTCACAGCCCCACACACACACTGTGCAGCAGATGGCCAGACTCATAATTTTGCTATCATAGCTTCTTTAAAAAGTGCAAGGATGACCCAGATGGATGATCATGGTCTTTGTCCTCTTTGGGCGAGGCCTATATCATATCAGCATGCAAAGCCTATCAGAGGTTTACTCCCAAGGCCAGGAGTGACCATGCCTTGAAGTTAAAGGGAGAAATCCCTCCTGTCATCCGATGCCCCATCAAAGCCAACCCTGGCTCCGGAGCATCCCTCAAAGTTCTCCCCTTCAGCCTCGATACAATTGGTTCTGTCCATTCAGAGTTCCGAGCCCCAATGGCGCCGGTCTCATGCATCATCCTCAACAGCTTCGAGATGTGCGTCAGAACCACCTGCAAAGAGGTCTGAACTCAAGATGGAACACAAGGCAAGACATAGGCCGGACTTGAAACGGCATTGACCGCATAATCAGTCCATCTAGGCAGAGCTTGTGTACAATTTGAGTGCAATACTGATACCCTCAGACAGAACTCATTAAATAAGAGTTTTTGTTACAAGCAAACAAGAAGCAAACAAAGATAGAATTAAAAAACGTGAGACAAAGGGTTACTTGGACAGTTCGGCTTGGGTGGTGATACCAAGCAGGGCTCAAGAATGACTCGCATGTTCTGTGAGTCCTTCATTTGGGCATTTCAAAGAATCCAAGATTGATTAGCCTCCTGAAGTCCAGGTTCTCTGGCCACCTGTCTCCTGTTGAGCCACTGAGTTGAACAAGCAAGTTATAACTTAAATTATGGTAAGAACCAGATTGTAATTTGATAGCTTTCTTGATGCTTTCCCTTCACTTTTTGCCTATCACTTAACAGACAAGGAAATGCACCCAAGACAAACTGCTTTGCAAACATCTCAGATGGTGTTCGGGCACTATGAGATCTCAGTAGCTGTGCCAGGCAGAGTCAGGATCATCACAGAAGCGATCCCCCTCCCTTCTTGTTGGTGCTCTGCACTTGCTGGTCCAAATTTGCCTCTGGACATGGCGCTACCATTCTTAACCATTTCAGCGGAAAGATATGCGCTGTCCCCTCCCTGGTGGTGGTGGAAAGTAGTGTCAATCTGTAACCCACTTAGGGTGATTCCGTAGGGTTTTCAAGGCAAGAGATGAACAGAGGTGGTTTGTCAGTGCCTGCCTCTGGGTAGCAACCCTGGACTTCCTTGGTGGTCTCCCATCCCAGTACTAACCGGCGCTTCCAAGATCTGATGAGATCGGGTTAGTCAGGTCATCCAGGTCTCCTTCCTAGGCAGACTTTGAAAGGATGAGAATATTTAGCCTAGCAGTCATATGTAGGGAAGAGATGATACATCGTTGCATTATTTTTGCATAAAAAGGATTCCAGCCAGGGTTCTGTAAATTAAAATAATCCATATGATTTATTTTGTCTGAACTACGGGTTCTGATACCTCAGAATTTGAATATATTTACTCTAAAGAAGACCTGAAATGTGGGGGAAATGTTGAGGGCATTTCTAAATGTAGAGGACAATTGGCGGAGATGATGCAAAAGGACAGCGAAGGCTTCCTGTTCTGCAGCCAAAGACGACATCTTTTTTTTCCTTCCAGTTTTGGCAGGTGTCAAATATTGATGAAAGTATCCATGGTTGCAGAGCTATGGAATCCCACAGGGGCACAGCAGAGAGGTTTTTCTTTTCAGTAAATCAAGAATTGCTTTCAGGAAAGCTGACTCTTAGTAAAAGTGTCCTCCTGTGTGCAAGTTTGTAGAGAAAGGAGCTTCAGCTCCCTGCTCTTTGCCTCAACAAAGCAAGTATCTGCTATCTTAATGTCAGCACAGGACATTGTGTTCCGAAATATAAGAAGTGCAGATCTGTTGTGCCAAGGAAACACCCCCCCCCCAATCCTGCCTTTGTGAAAAGCTATCCCAATAATCTGAATCAGTGGTCAAGTATAACTTTGCTTCTGAAAAAGTAACAAATATTTTGGTAAAAACTAGGGTGGTAGATGAGAAGAAGAGGGGAAGGAGCATTCTTAGGGGGCAGGAAATGAGAGCTCGGGAGAAAGCTGAGGCTGCAAGGCCAGTGGAGTTCCATCCTGTGGCAGCTGACGTTTCCTGTCTAGGCGGATCTCATCTGTGCACATTCCTCTATGGCCATAGTGGCTGGAAGGTTTTTGTTTTTAAAGATGAGGCACTCCGGAGGCCAAACATCTTCTGCAGTATGCAGTGGGTTTGTGAGGCTGTTGAAGCAGGACAGAGTTCTTTAAACTTTCCTTCTTCGGATAATGCCCATCAACGTATCTGCTATGGAACATCTGAGAGCTGCAGAAGGTTCTGTGGAATGTTTTAAAATCACAAATTTAAATTCTGTGGTATCTCTCCATGTGTGTGAACTGTGGATGCACCCCAGAACACACCCAATGATGGCGGGCAACTTTTTTGTTTTTGTTTTGTTAATCTTGATCTGATCAAGCAAGGCTGCTCTTAATTTCTGCTCTTGCTTCTTCCTTTATTTGATGATCGCTTCTTCCTGTCTCTCCAGGGTTCGAGTGCGTTACCAGAAGAGGCAGAAACTGCAGTTTGAAACCAAGCTGGGCATGAATTCTCCATTCTAATCCCCACCAGTAGGAGACGCTGTGTGTGGGGCTGAGGGCTTCGTGTTCTTTTCCCACATAGTCTTGACACTTTGCTGGGGGAGAGAGAGAACAGCCTCACATCTGAACCCATCTGGCAGGTGCAGGATAAGTAGAGATGAGCCCTTGGGAGACAGATACCTGCAACAGGAACCCCGGGCAAAGTGTCAGTATAGACGGACAGTTGCTATTCCTTTTATTTATTTTAGCACCTCTTCCTTTGGTGTTCTTTGGGTTCCAACAAGTCGATGTGGATCCCAGATGGCTATATGCAAGGAATTCTGATTTGATGCGTGTGTGTTTTTGTAACAATACTGACTTTTGCATTGTTTCCCCTCTTTGCTGGCCTCTTTGTTGGTCTCTATCCATGTCTGGTGGCACACAGTGCCTCTGACGGTTCCAGGGAGTGCGGCTCCTTTTCCTCCAGGGGGAGCGCAGAAGAAGCTGCCTTCCCCTCTGTGGTCCCTCCCTGGTGGTCACAAAAGATTCCTCTTGGCAACGATGAGGCTACCTTCTGGTGGAAGATGGACGGGGTAGTGACATGCCTGGAAGAAGTGTTTGGAGATTTGTGGAGACAAAAACTGGCTGTGCCTGTAGAGTTCCTCTAAGATACAGGTCTATAATACAGAGTTAGCAGGGCAGGTTCATCACTTCCACAGTGAGGGCATCCTTTATGGAACAGGGTAATTGTGTGGTCACCTCAGCCTGGATCATATCCCATTAGGCAATTCAGTGCTCAGTACTGAAATAATTCAGCACTGGGTTTCTGTCCTTTGGCACAAACACTGCAGGGTCTTTTTTTTTATCCCCCCAACGAAAGCCAAACATTTTTTATGGTGATTGTCATGCTCTGAGGTAAAACTTGTGAGAGTCTAGGGACTGGGAGGAGATCATGAGAACTCATGGGCTTGTATGCACCTAGAAGACTGACTGTCCCATAAGCAGTCTGGACTGACTGTGACTTCCTTCTGTAGGAAGAGAAGTGTGTTTACAAACTGCCCTTTTCCTGGCAGTTTTGAATGGGGAACGGCGGATGTGGTCGGACATCTGTCTTCTCGTCTTGGGTTGCTCAGGTGCTTCTTGAACCTGCCGAGCTGGTGTGCCTCCTTCAGCAAGCAGGTTCTCCTTCTGGTTCCAATCAGGTGAACTGTTGCATTTGAAAACATACAGTCGAGCACTTGAAAACATAGTTGGGTGTGTGCATGTTTGTGTGCGTGTTTCTTGCTAACCAGTATCCTTTCCTGCCCTTCCTCTGCTGGTTGCTTGCAAAGAAGTTGCCTTCTAGGAGGCTGTCGCCTCCCCCTTTTTTATGGTATCCTCCTTAATGGTTGCTCAACAGGCTTCTTCCCTTGACTCGCCAACCCAGACGCCCAATGACCCAGATGCCACTTTGAACCAGTTCAGCACAAGGGCCTTTATGTCTTGGCATTGGAGCAGCTGAAATGTCCCAAGCCTGCTTCTGGCTTTCATTGGCGTCTGTTGGCAGTGATGGGGTATTTTGGCAGCAGTTGGAATCACTACCAGCCCACTCGCTAAAGGGATTGCAGCAGTTGTGGGATTTTTCAGACCCAAAGTAAAAGCCAAGCCAAATGCGGTCTGGTTCTGCAGGCTTGTTTCCATCATGTTATGAAATTTAATGGTCACTTTGCCCCCAACTCGTGCTTCAGATTGGAGACTGGGCACCCCCAAACTAATTAAGATATTGGTTCATCTCCCATGCTCACATCTAAACTTCTACAGATAATAGCCATTATTTGCAGGGTGGTGGTGGTTCCATTTCTTTGAGACCATAGTGCTGGTTGAGAGGGGTTCCCCCACTGTTTGTTCCCTTTTCCTGGTGTAAATTGGCTCCGTGGAGGTGGTTTGCCTCGGTAGGGAACATATATTGTTTTCCCTACTGGGACAAATAGCACCTTGTAGGGCCTGATTTTAAATCAGGAAAAAAGTACTGTGGAGAGATGTAAAATCTACCACACTTGCCTTGTGCTATGGCATGGATCCAACCCCCCCTTCCTCAGCTGCTGTTTGTAAAAGCTAAAAGGGACAGAAGATCAGTCATAGCTCTCCTAGTTCTCTTCTCTGGCTCTAACGGATGCCATCAGTGCCAGGGCAAAATAGTCCATCCTCATCTATTTATGTGTTCCTTCAGTTCTACAGGGCAAGCGCTGTTAGGACTTACTGCTTATATTGGCCCTGCTCTCAGCTCTGGTGATCGATAGTTGCCGCTTATCTATGTACTTCCATGCTCTTAGGGGATGGACCTTGAACTTTTAAGGCCCAGTAGTGAAACCTCTCTGCTGAATCTTACAGTCTGTTTTGGAAGCATCCCTTCTCTAGGCAGGTTGGTCAAGTTCTAAGATTTGTTTCCTAAAGACCAGAGAGTCAGTCATAGGGGTGTCTGCCCAGGACTGATGAGAATCCACATCCTCCTCAATACATTCTCCTCTTCACCTGCCAAATTCCAGTCACGGTGAGTAAATTCTGGGTGTTCTTTTTTGGCAGGGTAAAACCAGAGCTACCTCTGCTGGCCAACCTTTGTTTTCCATGTTGCTTTGTCTAGGAACCGCCTCTTCCTCAAGCCAGACTCATGGTTCTACTTAGAAAGTACAATGTGCATATTTTGGGATACTGTATACTGACTTCAAGTATTCATAGCTCCCAGGGAGTTCTACTCCACTTTCTGGAGTTTTGGCCCAGACAATCCCATTTACCTCAGTTGCGAAATATCTATGGGCCCATAGTTACTAAATATGCTAATCTCTAAACAAACCAGAAGAAATACTACATTTCTGTTTTAACTGTGCTTAAATCTGAGATATCCACCTCTTTGGTGTGCATATGGCTTTTAGATTTCCAGAAAAAATCCCAGATGAGGCTGAAAGTATAGAGTTGTTGCTGGATTTTAAGGATGGAGAAAGGGGATATTTGGTAACTGGCATTAGTTTTTTTTAAATCCTCCAGCGTTATGTTCCTTCAAGTCATCAGCACATGGAAAGTTCTGCAAAGTTTTGTTGTGTACATTAGCTGGGAATCAGTAGCTTGCTTTTGATTTTCCTACAAGTTATCATCTAGAAATTGTTTAAAAACAACCCCCTTGTCACTTTTTTCAAAGTTGCTGTTGCCAATATGAAGTGAAACATCTAGCTTACAGTGAAATGCAGAGGGGCCTCTGGGGAAGTGAGCTTCAGAGAGTGGTCTCTGGTTCCCCCATCCCCTAACTCCCATGTGCTACAGTCCTCTCCCAGTGTCCGGAGAGGCTTCAGTTGGCCACGAAGGCTGTGAAGGGTGCTTTGCTTGTGCCCAACCTGGGCCATGAATCTTCAGCCAAGTTTAGTGGGGCAGGGGAGGGGACATATTATTTATTTGGAAACTGAACTGATTTAAGAGGAAGAGGTTTATTTTTGTTGTCACGCTTCATCACCCACCCTTTGCCTTTCCTCTTTTTGAACTAAACGGAGAGTCCTAAACGCCTCTGGCTCTTTGCCACAGGAGTTTTCTTGAGTGATTTTAAAAGGCGACAGCTGACAAGAAAAACAACTGCATCGACTGTCGCCTGCTAAAGGATGGACTTTCTGTAGGTTTTTTGCTTGTGATGGTTGCTTACTCTGGAAATGTTTCTCCACTCTGCCCCATCTTACACACTTCCTCCTCCCCCTTGATTGTACTCTATTGGAATTGAAACAGGAGTCACTGAGCCCTTCTAATGGTGGTCTCTTATTGCCTCACCCCCAGTCCCTTCCTCCATGGCTAGCCAGGGCTTCAGAAAAGCATGGGCATACCTTTTGGAATGAATTTCCTCCATCGAACTGTTTTTAAATGGTGTATATTTTATATTTTAAAGAAAACCTTTTTTGGATGTATGTAAAGAAATAGATTTGTATTAAAACTTGTAAATTGTATAAAAAGTAACACAGAGCAACGGATAAGAATGGCAATAAACAATTGTCTTTGATACTGTACACTGGGGAAGGTCTTGGTCTCTCTCTGGGAAGTAATCTGGGTGGACACTAATGCAAAGAGACGGAGTGGGAAGCGGTGCAGTGGGAAGACAATTTTGTTATTTAGACTATTCTTTGTCTCTTGGCTCCAGTTGGGGTGGCCTCTTCTTGGACATGGATGCAACTGCAGAGCTCATTTGCATAAGATGTATGCAAGGCAGAGCTTGCATAATTGGCTTCTCAGGAGGAGGTGTGTGGGGCTGGTGAAGAGGAAGCAAAGATTTGTTAGTTAACTTGTGGAACTCCCTGCCCCCAGGATGTGGTGATGGCTGCCAGCTTGGACAGCTTTAAGAGGGGAGTGGACATTTTCAAGGAGGAGGGCTAGTCAGGGCTACTAGTCAAAATAACTACTAGTCACGATGCATACCTATTCTCTCCAAGATCAGAGGAGCATGCCCATTATATTAGGTGCTGTGGGACACAGGCAGGACAATGCTGCTGCAGTTGTCTTGTTTGTGGGCTTCCTAGAAGCACCTGGTTGGCCACTGTGTGAACAGACTGCTGGACTTGATGGACTTTGGTCTCATCCAGCATGGCCTTTCTTGTGTTCTTATTTGAGGGGCTTCCAAGAGTACCCTCATAGCCACTTCTTATTTGTGGTTCTCCTCCCAACTATGCAATATTGGCCAATATTGTGGTGTGGGTCAGCTTCCTCTCTTCTGCAAAATAGCTCCCTCCCAATAGCTTCTTGATTTTTGTTTTTTCTTCCTTCTGACTGGCAAGGGCTTGTGGAAGGGGGGGAGATAAAATAATCTATGTGGACAATTAGAATCGTTTGGGATGATGAGCTTTTTATTGCACTACCTCACATTGCTGGGCTGGATAGTTAGGACTGATTTTCATTGTGCGCACATAGTTGTTGTCAGCCATTAATAAAGTACACCAGGAAGTAGGTGGGGCTGATACTTCCCACCCTGACTTTTATACATGCAGGCACTTCACATTTGATGAGATGCATATGTATTTTATACTGCAATCACCATACCCTAGTACAACCTGTACAGTGAAAACGGACTTTTAGTGGTTTCCAAAAAACAACTTTTCAGCTCCTTCCTGGAGAGGTAACAGCTGTGTTAATGTAAAACAAAGAAACATGCACATCCTGAATTGGAACTGATGGAAAAGAGGAGGCTAAAGAAGTTGAGCGCAAGCATCAAAAGGGGAAAATGGTCCCCGGTGTTTAATACAATTAAGTTGCAACTGATGTTAGTGGAATACAAGAACTCAAGATTAAAACTAACGGGCCAGATGGTTTGCAGACGTGGCCAAGGTTGGTTATACACCTTCGCATCCATACATAATTTACACAGCATACAATATCTTTTACAATAAAGAGCGAGTTCTTAAAAAATAAGCATTCTCAGAAACAACAAAAATAGGCTGGATTTCCCTCATTAGTGATAACAAGAACAGCATTTTACTGCACCCAAGTGGCTCAGACAAACATTATTCCATCCAAGACCTTAAAGTACAACAGAACTCTGGTTAGTAAATATATAACAAACCACACTTTAAAAATATATACATTTCTTTTTTAAAAACTTTTTTACAGTTTTATTGACAGTGGGAAAAAAAGGACTTATCCCAAGTCAGCGAGTGTGAAATTCAAAACCTCCTTTTTAAAAAAAGGCTTCTTTGAACCTTTTTATAAAGTGCCACTGGTTGCAGCGATTTTTAAAAAATTATCCTTGTTGACTCTCGCTATCAGCCCCAGAGCATGACAAATCCACTGGATGCTACAGAGCCAAGGACAGTAAAAAAAAAAAAAAGAGAGAGAGAGAGAGAGAAACTATCTGCACCAAAGCTGTGTTAGTAGGCTCTGTCGTAGCTCTAAAATGCAACCAGGCCTTATTGCTTTTGCCTTTCCCTGTCTGAATTTAATCTCTTCCCAGGCTAATGCCAATGCTAGCAACCTCCAATCCATAATCCATTAAAAACATTTTTTTTAAAAAAATCCTGCACTGAGACTCTCTGCAGAAGTCTAATGATACCAGGATCAGGTGCTCTAATTCTAAACACTCACCTTGCTCTGCTTGCCTCTGCTGTTGGCCCTGTGCATTGTCCTACTCTCATTTGACTTTTCCATTCTAAACATAGTTCCTTCGTCCTTTCGATTTCATTCACAGCACCTGGCACACAAGTAACAATTGTACAGTTTTGTTTTCCCTTCTCTTGCTTGGTCGTGTCAGGCCAGCTTGGTACCCTCTTAGGCTTATTTAAACATATGGCCTATAGATGCACAAGCTCTTCCTCTTCAATGCAGAACACCACGAAGGAAGTGGTTTGTCACATGGCTGCTGCTGGGACTGTCCGCTTCATCCCATTTTGAGAGGAGCAATGGGGGGCAGAGATTGGCTCACTATGGCCAAGGAGCTCAATTAACCTGTTGCTGAAGAGTTAGGATCTTAGGAGACAACTATGTCAGTTGCCCAAGCTCTGCCAGTGTTCATTTTATGAAAAGGCAGTGTCCCTTTTTGCTGTCATATATGTTCCCTGTAGGGCAAAGGACAGTGGAGAAGAGCATTTGCAGTGGGGCGGGTGGGGGGGAGTCACTTTTTCATATATATGGCTACAACGGAGAGTGATTTGGAATGGTAGGCATCCCTTTACAATCTTTGCCACAAGAGGGTGCTATATACACTATAACACTAATCAGCATTTCCCTCCCAGATACTACAGAAAGGGAGGGGGGAGTGGAAGACCTCTCCCTTCCCACTGCATGCACGATGAACAAGTCCAAAGTATTTGGGAAAGAAAGAAGGTCAAGTAGCTTTCAGTTCCCCTGAAAAGCTTGTTATTGAAATGTCGAGCCCAGTTTGCTCCTCTGAGAGCTTTGAGTCTGACCAGCTGCTTTTGGAAGGAGAGGCAACGGGGGAACTATGGGTGGTGGGGGGGAGGATTTCAATCCACCCAGATTACACGGTACTTCTCCTAGTGATATGCTGAAAAAAAGCAGCAAGGGCTTGCCTTGCTCTGTAACGTGCCAGGTTACCAATCTTATTCCGCGTTGGCAACTGAGGGCAGTGGTCCTCATTGAGGGCCCGGTCCCCTTGCTGCTGTTGCCACCCAAGGTGTGACATATTATTGGCAACCTGTAAATGACGAAAGGCAGGAATGGAGGTGAGAAGTGGAGATGTTTGGGGTATTGCACTGGGAAGAGGCCAGAGGCTCAGCCAAGGCTCTCTGCCATGGACCTTTCCTCGACAGCAAGTCCAAGCGGCAGGCCTTCAAGTCAGCTCCTTTGTGGCAGTTCAGAGCCATGAAATTGCCTGGCCTGGAAAGGCTTCTGGTAGATGTAGGGAAAGGAAGTTGGCATGCAGCCAGTGCTCACGGACCCGTCTTGCTTCAGCCCCATCTCAGAGATGTGGGTCTCAGAGTGTCAGTGGTTGACGGTGCTTGGCCTAGGCAAGACACTGTTCCTCCCTCTCCACCGTGGGGGTGAGCAAGATGGCAAAGTGCAGGAAACGGAGATCAGAAGTAGTTGCAGGGCCACCTACTCAAGGCTGTCCATCAGTCAAGCACAGCACGGTAGCAGGAGGAACCTGCAGCCCTGGAGAGGAGGTTGCCTTCAGTCCAACATGGCATCCAGCTGTTCGGCTAGATCATCAAACATGTTGCTGATGTCTTCAAGGATGTTCTTGGTAGAGTGTGCTGTGCTGTAGTGTCTGGAAGGGGTAAAGGCAGGAGACGTAGTCAGTTGAGCTGCGGGGACTCTGACTGTACTGGTCAGGTTCCCATGTAAACGTTTAGCTGAGACGTACTTCCCACTACGTAGCCTGTACTCCACCATGGATGTCATAAGACACAGTCCAAATGTACACATGGTGGGTGTGGATTTTCAAATATATTTTTCCCCTTTAAAAGCACTGAGTGGTCCCACTTATATATATATATATATATATTAGGTGCTGTGGAACACAGGCAGGACGGTGCTGCTGCAGTTGTCTTGTTTGTGGGCTTCCTAGAGGCACCTGGTTGGCCACTGCGCGAACAGACTGCTGGACTTGATGGGCCTTGGTCTGATCCAGCATGGCCTTTCTTATGTTCTTATGCTTTGCTTAAAGAGAAAACCCCACACTCGAATATTTTATGCTTTTAACCCTACTTTTTTATGCTTTTAACCTCAAATACTAAACATGCAAAAGCAACCTAAATGCTAACTAAAACAGCAATCAAAACGATGCGTATATAAGGCAACAGGCTGCAGTCCCATCCTGATGATACACGTGTGCAACCGCTGGGCCAATGTCTAAGCACAGCCTTGTGAAATAATCTGCAATCATCACCGTCGTCTGGCGGCTACACATGTGCAACCCCAGCTGCTGGCTCTGGCTGGGGCATCGCTTACGGAATGCTTGCAACTCCCCAGGCATCTAGAATTACACGTGTAAGAGCATGCTTGTGCAGGGTCCCTATGTCGGAATCATGTACGCGTGTGCAATCCTAGCAACCGTGCCTGTGTGTTTTGTATTTGAATTTTTGAGCCTGAGAACAAAAGGGAGGTTTGCTGAGGGTACAGACCCCTTGCTTGCTCCTCCTCCCCCCACCACCATGTCCAAGCTCAGACGTACCTCTGTGCATCTTCTGTGCTGATCTTCTTTTCAGCAGACACCAAGGATGAGCTGGTCTGTTCCAGTCTTTGCTGAACCTGAGTCATGTCTGGAGATGTGTTCAA
Organism: Euleptes europaea; assembly: GCF_029931775.1. NCBI lineage: Eukaryota > Metazoa > Chordata > Lepidosauria > Squamata > Sphaerodactylidae > Euleptes > Euleptes europaea. Next base: position 128,079,141 of record NC_079312.1, on the reverse strand, counting down.
AGGCCTGGTTGAAAGGGGCACCCCAAAATTCAAGGCTGCCTTGCTACCCAGCCCCAATTTCGTGGGGTAGGGTCCTGTCACTTCTGACACCATTTCAGTGGCTGCCCAGGGGGCGACGGTGTTGCGGGAGTTCTGCAGGACTTGCTGGTAGATAGTTTTTGGCCCTGAAAATACCAGCTTGGTAGAAGCGATGGACGTGTGCTTGGCCGAGGCATCTGAAAGGGGAAAAAAACAACAACAGGCGGTGAAGTAACAACAACCTAACTCACGTGCCCAGTATGCAATCCAACTGCAGCATACATCAACTGCAGCCTTCCCGGCTATCTCCTTCTCAGAGCTGTTCCGCACTTCCACAGAAACAACCGTCCAAATGTCAGAACCCCACAAGCAAGGTGTCTGCATTAGGTTTGATCCCCTCAGCTTTTCTGCTGGTGCTATTTTACTAGCGTTGTAAGCTGCCTTGTGGTGAGAGATAAGACGAGATCACAATGTTTTAATGAATAAAAATCCTGCCTGTTTCCTTTCCTCATTGCAGCACCAACCTGTGTGGCTTTTCTCCTAAATGGGTGCCACGACCCCCCCAGCCTAGCATTTGGGGGAAGGGCCAAAACGGGTCCCTTTTCCCTCTTGCCTCAACAGACTAGCTGACCGCCTTGGCTGGGATAACAGGCCCTAACCTGGAAGTGCCATCCTTTTGGCAGAATTCGGCAAGGGGTCAAGGGTGGCTGGGGAGAGCCTCTTGGCCTTGATTTTGTCTTTCCTCACACTGCGCATGTGATACAACTGACTGGGAGTCCTGAGTACACCTTTACTCCCTATCCCTCCTGTCACCTTTGGAATCTGTGTATTTTGGCCTTCTTTAAGCTCAGATTGCAATTCTCCCTCTCTTTGTTTCAGGGGTCAGCTAGTTAATTATGCTTATGATGAACACATCCCCTGGTGCAGGTTATTAGACCTTGGCGAGCCCTCTTTTTATAACCCTTCTGTGCAAACAGTGTAAGAGCTACCTTGACCAAAGCCTCCAGTGGCTTATTCTTGCTGGGAGACCCAAGGGCTTTTGGATCCAAGCAAGTGTTTCCATGGATGGAGGGATTTCCATCTGGAGGAGGACTGTCTCGCCTCTCCCCTCCTCCTGCTGCTCCAAATGCTCCCAGAGGGACAGGCGATTCCCCCCCCTCCCTGGAACAGCACTTTGGGGGCATTTTGAGCTGCAGCAGGAAGGCAGGAGCCAACAGTCATGCTCTGCAAACAGAAACCCTTCCATCTGCAGAAATGCTCCAGTGGATTCCAAACTCTGGCCTAGGATATTTGCCAGCTCTTGTGAATGGGGTGGATCTTGCTGCTCATCCACTGCAAGGAAGTTGTTTTTGTTCAACCAGCGCCATCTGCTCTCTGCTCTGTCTCCTGCTTGGGACGGAAACTATTCAGCCTCTTGGGGCTCCTTGCAAATGGTGACTAGAGCAGCCTCGGCAGCTGAAAAGCCCTCCCTGCTCTCCTTCACTGCCTGCCAAATTAGTCCCGTCTTCCCCTTCTATCGCCTGCAGCTCTCTTTTCCCCAGCCAGGAAGAACAATGTGGTACAATCCCGGTCCCCTCCCATCTTTCAGTGAGCAACTGGAGGAAGATGGAATAGTACTAGATTGCTTGTTTCTCCCAACAGGAAGAAGAGTTGGTTTTTATATGCCGACTTTCTCTACCACTTAAGGAAGAATCAAACTGGTTTACAGTCACCTTCCCTTCCCCTCCCCACAACAGACAACCTGTGAGGTAGGTGGGGCTGAGAGAACTCTAAAACAGCTGTGACTAGCACAAGGTCACCCAGCTGGCTTCATGCGTAGGAGTAGGGAAACCAACCTGGTTCACCAGATTAGCATCTGCCACTCATGCAGAGGAGTCGGGAATCACACCCAGTTCTCCAGATTAGAGTCCACCACTCCAACCCACCACTCTTAACTACTACACCATGCTGGCTCTCACACCACGCTAGCTGTAGCATCACTAAAGTGTCTTTTTGGGGGGGGGGGTTGGGGAGAAGGCTGCCCTTCTTTAAATGTTTCTGACTTTTACCAAAAGCCCTGTGGTAGCTGCCCTGCCTTGGAGTTCACATTTTTCTACTCATCTACCCACTCCGAGCCAACGACCGGTTTCCTGAGGCTAACAGGCAAATGGACGAGTTACATCGTTGAAACCCGCCTACCCGTCCCTGGGGCTGGCGGCCTCAGCTGGACCGCTCTTCCCTGTCTCTCCGTCTGCAGCGGCGTGGGGCTGGTTGGTTTCAAAGAGACGGGGGGCTTCTTGATCCCCCTTTCCAGAGAAAGGATGCTTCGCTCTATTTCCGCAATCTGCAACTCCATGCTGTCGTCGTCGAAAGCGTCCCCAGTGGACGGCAGCTCTGTCGCATGCAAGGTCGGCCCGCTGATGCTCACTGCCTGAGCCTGCGCATATTGCGGTGCCGGAGCGGCAGGGGCATCGACCCCAAAAGCCTTCAGCACGTTCTGGAGGGGCTCCCTCTCTTTGCACCGGGGCCTGCGCTTCACTGTGTCGGATTCGGTGAGGTTGAACTCTGGCACCAGGGTCTCTTTCGCTGGGTCTCCTGGTTCCTTCCCACCGGACTGAGCTTGGGCGGAATCAGAGTCTGGCATGGCGGCATCCATCTTTAGCTGCCCAGCAGGCTTTGGTCGCTGCTTGATGGTCAGGTTGCCTTCTTCTGCAAAGGGAATGCACTCGCTGGAGCTGTTTTGGGAAGAGCAGGGAGATTTGGCCTGGCCCTCTGTCCCCGCCCGGGCCTCCTCCTCACTATCCGACTGGATGTCCTCGTGGCTCTGTGGCAAAGCGTCAGTCACGGTGACAGTGGGCTCGCTAAATGTTCGCCTCCTGGAAAGGTTGCTTTCAAAGAGCTGGCTTCTGCCGCCAGCAGCTTCAGGGCTGCCGGGGTCCCCTTCAGTGGCATTGTGTAGGCCTGCCACCTCTTCCTCAGAACCCGTGGGGTTCGGAGACTGAAGAGTTTTACTCGGGCTCTCCTCAGTTGTGGGTCCCTCAAGTACGGCTGATACACTTAAAGGACAGCCTGCATCATCAAGATGATCTCCTCCGTGTTGGGAAGGGGAAGACCCTTTCTGTGGCTCTAAGCCTTGTTCATACTCAGCGTCCACAGCCTGTGCACTAGAGACAGAGCTGAGACGTTTCGGAGGAGGGGGCGGAGGGCCTTTCCTTCTAGCACGGATGGCAAAGGACTGGCTGCGTGAGACCTTGGCGTCTGAGGGTGACTGGGCCCGTGGCACATGGCTCCGTCCAGGTCGTCTGGTCAGGGTAGCGTAAGAGCCCACCGAGCTAGTGGGTGGCTCCTCCTCCTCAGGTTCCCCATCGCTCAACGCATAGCGGTTCAAGCTGTGTGAGCGTTTCTTATGCTTCGGTCCCTCACCATTTTGTGGCTCCCTGCAGGTGCTGGAAGCAGCAGGCTTTGGGGGCACGTGAGGTGGCTCGGTGCCCCCACAGTGGGAATGGAGATAGGAGAAAGCTTTCTGAGCTGTCGATTGCAGGGCGGTCCTCTGAGCACAGCCATGATCTGGAGTCTTGGTCTGCTCCGGAACGGAAGGTGAATGAGGTTGCTGGGCCTTCATCGACACGTGGGGATACATGAAGACGTATGGGGCAGTTCCCTTGTTGGTTGTGTGGGGTGATGTGCAGGGAGATGTGGCTAAAAGTGGATTTGGTGGCTCTGCTGGAACTATATGAGGTAGGAAGTCCCCTTTCAGGGCACTGGGTCTCTGGTACTGATCCATCCCCTCAGGCAGATTTCTCTCCCTCAAGGGACTTCCTGTACAACCATTGGAATAGCCATTGACTCCATCTGGGCAATTGAGCTGTGGAATAAATGTCCCATAGCTTTCTGGGCTGGGTCGCCCCTGGGAGTTAGTTGAGTTGTCCCCGAGGCGGGTTTGGGTGGAAGAGCGCCCGCCACTGCTACCGCTGCTGCTTTCACCACTGCCCAAGCTCTCCTGGGAGCGGCTTGAGGTGGCGCTTTGGGACAACATGTTCTCCTGTGAGTGCCCTGACCCCCTGGAGCGCACACCAATGCTCTCTTGGCTCCGGGACATGCCCTGAGTGTTCTTGATGGTCAGCGTCTCCTGGCAGCTGTTGGACATGGCTGTCTGGAGCTCGTAGCTCAGCTCGCTGTCCTGGAAAGTGGTCATCTTGGGGGTGTGGGGAGAGTGGCATTCCCCATTCTCAACAGACTCGATGGTAACGATATCTAAGGATCCGGGGATCTTCCGCCTCAGAGTGTTGGCCTCGGCCTGACTCAGGCTCTTGCGGAGATCCGTCAACTTCTTGACAGCCAGCATGATCTTCTTTTGGTGGCCTGCAGGGGGCAAAAGAGAAGCAAAAATTAAACTCACAGGAATTGACAACTTTCCCCCCCTCTCCGTGGCCTTCAACTCTCTGTTATAGCAAAGGACACCATTAAGTCCTGTCTCAGTCTAGTCTAGCCCACCACATTAGAGGTAGAACCTAGGTCCTGGCTATCCCTCATACCCCAGGCCAAAAGAACGTGCACTCTTTTTGCTATACAGGCAATAATCTGCCAGGGAATGAAACAAGGGGACAGCAGAAGGCACAGCTTCATATCCCATTATCCAGAATTTCCAATTCTGCAACCAGAACAAACTGCAAACTGCAACTCGTCATTCTTGGTGAAATGGTTAGTGTCAGACTGGGATCTGGGAGCCCCGGGTTCAGATCCCCCCACTCTACTCTGAAATTAACGGGGTGACCTTTAGCCTATCATGCTCAGTCTTGCCTGCATCACAGAATTATCCTGGGAATAAGGAAGAAGAGTAGGGTTTTATACCCTGATTTTGTCTTCCTTTAAGGAGTCTCAAAGCGGCAATCATCTTCCCTTCCTCTCCCCACAACAGACACCTTGTGAGGTAGGTGGGGCTGAGAGAGTTCAGTGAGAACTGTGACCAGCCCAAGGTCACCTAGCAGCAGGGTTGCCAACCTCCAGGTACTAGATGGAGATCTCCTGCTATTACAATTCATCTCCAGCCAATAGAGATCAGTTCCCCTGGGGAAAATGGCCGCTTTGGCAAATTGGACCCTATGGCACTGAAGTCCCTCCCCTCCCCAAACCCCACCCTCCTCAGGCTCTGCCCCCCAAAACAACCCGCTGGCAACCCTACCCAGCAGGCTTCATGTGGAGGAGAGGGGAAACAAACCCAGTTCACCAGATTAAAGTCCGCCCCTCGTGGAGGAGTGGGGAATCAAACCGGGTTCTCTAGATTAGCGTCCACTGCTCTTAACCACTCCACCACGCTGGGAAGGAGGGGAAGAAACACATCTGTTTATGATACCTTGAGCTTCTTGAATGGAGGATGGGACAAAAATGGAAGGATAAGAGAATGGACGGATAGATAGAACTATGGAAACACAACTTAAGTAATCCTGGTTGCAGAATTTGCTTTCAGGAAGTTGCCTTAAAATGTGACAATGTCCCAGTGTATTTAAGTGTTAGCATTTCTCCATTAAGTGCCCTGTCTCTTGTTCAAAGGGTCTTTCCTCGAAACATCCAAGAGGAAATGTACAAGATGCATGTTCTGCAAAGGACTCTCTCACAATGTTTATAAATGCTAGTTCCTGCATCACTTTGGCCTGGGGGGGGGGGAAGTGAATGGAATCCAAAGAGCAGACCTTGTGCTTATGGAAAGGACTACCTTTTCCAGTGTCCCAAGAGACATCCAGTTGCCCTGGGAATCTGGTAAAAAGTCAAATACTACTAGGGTTTCCATCTCTGGGTTGGGAAATTCCAGATTTTGAGGCAGAGCCATGGCAAGGCAGAGTTTGGGGAGGGGAGGAACCTCAGAGGGGTACAATCCCATAGAACCCACCTTCCAAAGGTGCCATTTTCTCCAGGGGAACTGACCTCTGTAGTCTGGAGATGAACGGCAGCCCTAAATACAACACTAATGATTGCCTCCAAAGGAGGGGCAAGGTCCCCCCTTTCCGCCCTCAGGCACTGAGCTGGCATAAAATTGGTTAGGGGCCTAGCTGGATAACAAGGGGATCCTGCATCTGTTACAAACAACTATGGGACAGGTTCTGGGGGCTCTCTCAGGTTGTGCTGGACACTGGTGAGAACTTTTGGGCTGATCAGTCATCTTGCACAAACATCTTGCATTGCGCAGGGGGTCGGACTAGATGACCCTGGTGGTATCTTCCAACTCTATGATTCTATGCACCTGACTCCCTTGCAACTGTGCACTGCAGCGGGAAATTGGTAATAGTGACCCCCTCCCTCTCCTGGACAGCTGGTTCTAATACTTTCACTATTGAATTACTGATACGTTTCCATAGGACCCCGTAGTTTGAATGCTAGTGGAATCTGGCCCTTGAAAACACATGCCACAAAATATTAAGAACATAAGAAAGGCCCTGCTGGATCAGACCAAGGCCCATCAAGTCCAGCAGTCTGTTCACACAGTGGCCAACCATGTGCCTCTAGGAAGCCACAAACAAGACGACTGGAGCAGCACCATCCTGCCTGTGTTCCACCGCACCCAAAATAATAGGCATGCTCCTCTGGTACTAGAGAGAATAGGTATGCAGCATGACCAGTATCCATTCTAACTAATAGCCATGAATACCCCTCTCCTCCATGAATATGTCCACTCCCATCTTAAAGCCCTCCAAGCTGGCAGCCATCACCATATCCTGGGGCAGGGAGTTCCACAATTTAACTATGCGTTGTGTGAAAAAATACTTCCTTTTATCTGTTTTGAATCTCTCACCCTCCAGCTTTAGCAGATGACCCTGTGTTCCAGTATTATGGGAGAGGGAGAAAAACCTCTCCCTGTCCACTCTCTCCAAACCATGCATAATTTTATAGACCTCTATCATGTCTCCCCTCAGCCGCCTTCTTTCCAAGCTAAACAGCCCTAAGAGTCTTAACCGCTCCCCATAGGACAGTTGCTCTAGTCCCCTAATCATTTTGGTTGCTCTTTTCTGCACCTTCTCAAGCTCTGTAATATCCTTTTTTAGGTGTGGTGACCAGAACTGTACACAGTATGCCAAGTGTGGTCTCACCATAGATTTGTACAAGGGCAGTATGATATCAGCAGTTTTATTCTCTATTCCTCATCTAATTATGGCCAGCATGGAATTTGCCTTTTTTACAGCAGCCGCACACTGGGTTGACATTTTCATTGAGCTATCCACTACCACCCCAAGATCCCTTTCTTGGTCTGTCACTGCCAGCACAGATCCCATCAGTGTATATGTGAAGTTGGGATTTTTTTTGCCCCAATATGCATCACTTTACACTTACTCACATTGAATCTCATTTGCCATTTTAATGCCCATTCTTCCAGTATGCAGAGATCCTTCTGGAGCTCTTCACAGTCCAATTTTGTTTTAACCACCCTAAATAATTTGGTGTCATCTGCAAACTTGGCTACTTCACTGTTTAACCCCCAACTCCAGGTCACTGATGAACAGGTTGAAAAGCACCGGTCCCAACACACATCCCTGAGGCATCCCACTGCTCACATCCCACCATTGTGAGAACTGACCATTGATTCCTACTCTCTGCTTCCTATTTTTCAGCCAGCTCTCAATCCATAAGAGGACTCCCATGACTATGAAGTTTGCTTAGCAGTCTTTGGTGGGGGACTTTGTAAAAAGCTTTTTGGAAATCCAAATACACAATATCCACAGGCTCATTCCTGTCCATATGCTTATTGATGCTTTCAAAAACACTAATAGGTTAGTGAGACAGGACCTACCCTTACAGAAGCCAGGTTGGGTTTTGCCCAGCAGACCTTGCCCTTCTATATGCTTGACCATTCGATCTTTAATAATGCTTTCCACTAATTTACCCGGAACAGACGTTAAGCTAACTGGCCTGTAATTTCCTGGGTCCCCCCTGGAACCTTTTTTATAAATGGGTGTTACATTGGCCATTCTCCAGTCCTCTGGTACAGAGGCTGATCGAAGGGACATATTACATATCTTTGTTAGAAGTTCAGCAATTTCCCATTTGAGTTCTTGAAGAGCTGTAAGATGAATACTATCTGGTCCCTGTGACTTGTTAGTTTACAGTTTGTCTAGATGTTCTAGGACTTCCTGCCTTGTTACCACTATTTGCCTCAGTTCCTCATTTTCCCCTCTCTAAAATCTCTGTTCAGGAGAAGGAATCTGCCCTGTATCTTCAACAGTGAAGACAGATGAGAAGAATTCATTTAGTTTTTCAGCAATCGCTTTATCCTCCCTTAGAGTTCCTTTACTCCCATTATCATCCAATGGTCCAACCGCTTCCCTAGCTGGTTTCCTACTCCTAATATACTTAAATAATTTCTTATTGTTTGTTTTGATGTGTTTAGCAATATGCCCCTCAAAATCTTTTTTTGCATCTCTAATTATCTGCATGCATTTCCTTTGTGCAAGTTTGTGTTTGCTTCTGTTCGGCTCGTTTGGGCAAACCTTCCAGGCTCTGAAGGAAGACTTTTTTTCTCTAATTGCTTCCTTCACCTTACCCATTAGCCATGGTGGTGACCTCTTGGACTTATTACTACCTTTCCTGACCTGCGGTATACAAGCTAGCTGAGCCTCTAGTAATGTGGACTTGAGTAACCCCCAAGCCTTTTCAAGAGCTTTAACCCTCCTAACTGTTCCTTTCAACTTCCTCTTTACCAGTTTTCTCATTTTAGAGAAGTTCCCTCTTTTAAAGGCAAAAGTAATTGTATGAGATTTCCCAGTCACTTTCCCACTTGCATATAAATTAAATTTGATGCCATTGTGATCACTATTGCTCAACTACATCCACATCCCGCACTAAGTCACCGGCAGCACCACAGAGTATTAAATCCAGGATTGCCTCCCCTCTGGTTGGGTCTATGACCAACTGTTCGAGGGCACAGTCATTTAGGATGTCTAAACATTTTATCTCTTTGGCTTGACTGGAGCATTCATTTATCCAATCAATATGACGGAAGTTGAAGTCTCCCATTATTACTACTTCATTACCTTTACATGCTTCCCTAATTTCATTCTCCATCTCAAGATCACCCTGAGCCATTTGGTCAGGGGGCCGACAGAACGTCCCCAGTACTAAATCTCCTTTGGGGCCTGGAATTGTCACCCATAAGGATTCTGTGGCTGAGTCTGCCCTTTTTATGGTCTCTAGCTTATTAGACACTATGCCTTCCTTGATATATATAGCAACACCCCCTCCAATACGGCCTTCCCTGTCATTTCTATACAGCTTGTAACCAGGGATAACTGTATCCCACTGGTTCTCTCTCCTCCACCAGGTTTCTGTAATGCTCACAATATCTATGTTTTCTCTTAAAACCATGCACTCTAATTCCCCCATTTTTGCTTGGAGGCTTCTAGCATTAGCATAGAAACACCTCCACACTGTTTCTCTCTTTCGACTTGACTGACATGTGCCTTTGGACATCTTTAAGTGGCTATCCATAATTTTTTTCCCATTCCCTTTCAAGTCTAAGTAATTCCTATGTGGGCAATCTGAAGCAATTTTCCCTTTGTCCGTATGCACTGAATTTGCCCGAACCGGATGCTTCTCAGCTCCTGTTGGCTTTTCCCCCAGGTTCAGGTTAAAAGCTGCTCTGCCACCCTTTTTATATTACGTGCCAGCAGTCTGGTTCCATCCTGGTTCAAGTGGAGCCCATCCCTTTTGTATCGGCCCGGCTTGTCCCAAAATGTTGCCCAGTTCCTTACAAATCTAAAGCCCTCTTCCCTGCACCACCGCCTCATCCACGCATTGAGACTCACCAACTGTGCCTGCCTAGCTGGTCTTGCACGTGGAACAGGTAGCATTTCTGAGAAAGCTACCTTGGAGGTCCTGGCTTTTAGTCTCCTGCCTAGCAACCTAAATTTGGATTCCAAGACCTCTGGACTACATTTCCCCATGTCGTTGGTGCCAACATACACCACATCCACTGGCTCCTCCCCAGCACTATCTACCAGACTACCTATATGACGGGTAATGTCCGCAACCTTCGCACCAGGCAACAACCCCACTTTACAAGGTAACAATCAAGTTTTCAGGCAGCAATCAACCTTAATCACCCACTGGCACAGCAATCACAACCCTCTCCCAGCAAACCTCAATTAAATTCTCAGTTTAGTTAGGCTTCCCAGCGTTTTAAAAAAGGCAAAGTTTAAACTCACCCCTGCCTGTAGTCCCCAGCTCAGCTGAATCAAAATGCATTAGTCCAGGGGTGTCAAACACATTTGTTACGAGGGCCGGATATAAAAGTTACTTGGTCGGGCCAGGCCATGCCTCACCAGCCCAGTTTGGGACTGGTGTGTGTGGCTGGCCTTGGCTGTATTGCGGGCTGGATAAGAGCGCTCAAGGGGCCAGATCCGGCCCCTGGGCCATATGTTTGACATCCCTGCGTTAGTCCTTTGGGTGCCATAGGAGTGTTGTTTTAGCATACTAATACAATTGCCCCTTTGGACTGTGCCCTAGAATAAAGTGCTTAATGTAGAAGCACTACAATCATAAAGCAGTCTCCTAAAAGGACTTGGGAGATCAAGCACCTTGGGTTGGATTAGTTTATTCATCCATCCATGGATGACCAAGGGACAATTTACGGAGCCGTTATATCATTCATTATTAACCCCTGCCTGCTGAGTTGTAGTGCAATGATGCAAACTTCGGTCATTTATGCATGGCTGTTTTCTCATGGTCACCCTGCTGACTACTTCGGAGCTTTGCTTTGATTATGCTTGCATTATCCGACTGTCAGAGGCCGCCTCGCTCTCCCCACACGTTTCCGCGCTTTTCTGAATGCTGGCTAAGCACAAATTCAGAAAATTGTGGGGAGAGCGAGGCAACCTCTGACAGTTGGAAAATGCAAGCATAATCAAAGCAAAGCCCTGAAATAGTCGGTTGGGTAACCGCGAGGAAACAGCCATGCATAAATGACCTTCCTTTTAGATGCAGAGTACCAGCAACACAGATAACAGCTATGTTTGCAAGGGATGGGTTTGAAACATGCAACCGGAAAGTCAAAGGTCCACAATATACTTGTCATCATGTATTTCCCTGCTCTGTCCTCACCGAGCTTGTTAATGCCAATCTCCTGCAAATCCTCCCAGGTCAGATCTGTCACTATGCTGATGGAGTCGTAGCCGTTGCTCACCAGCTTCTTGTGATACTGGGGAAGTCCAATGGCACTCAGCCATTCCATCAGGTCGTCCTGGAAAACAGTCCAAGCATAATGAGCCCTTAAGATTCCACACTAAGGAAAAGTATCTTAATGCTAGGGAGGGAAATTTCTAAATTCAGCCCCCTACTCACATAGCTTACATTAACTGCTGAAAATATCATTGGCTGGAGAAAGACATGAGCAGTCCCTGCGAAATACACAAGCTGCTGTGCCTTCTGAGATTTGGAAGGAGTAGGGGAAATCTGGGCAAAGATTGTTAGCTATAGAATCATAGCGCTGGAAGGGACCACCAGGGTCATCTAGTCCAACCCCCTGCACAATGCCGGAAATTCCAAAATACCCCCCCAGTGACCCCCCAACCTCCATGCCCAGAAGATGGCCAAGGTGCCCTCCCTCTCATGATCTGCCTAAGGACATAGAATCAGAATTGCTGACAGATGGCCATCTAGCCTTTGCTTAAAAACCTCCAGGGAAGGATAGCTCACCACCTCCTGAGGAAGCCTGTTCCACTGAGGAACCGCTCTGTTAGAAAATTCTTCCTAATGTCTAGACGGAAAAACTCTTTTGATTTAATTTCAACCTGTCGGTTCTGGTCCGACCTTCTGGAGCAACAGAGAACAACTCTGCACCACCCTCTATATGACAGCTCTTCAAGTACTTGAAGATGGTTATCATATCCCCTCTCAGTCTTCTCCTCTTCAGGCTAAACATATCCAGCTCCTTCAACCTTTCCTCATAGGACTTGGTCTCCATCTTTGTTGCCCTCCTCTGGACACGTTCCAGCTTGTCTATGTCCTTTTTAAATTTTGGTGCCCAAAACTGAACTCAATACTCTAGATGAGGTCTAACCAGAGCAGAGTAAAGTGATACTATCACTTCGCGTGATCTGGACACTATACTTCTGTCGATGCAGCCCAACATCTGCTTTGTGGTATTCTGTTGTTTATTATAATATTCAGAATGATGAGTCAGCAAGGTGTATAGGTTAGAGTACTAGACAAGCACAGGGGAAGCCCAGATTCAAATGCCTGCTCAAGCATGAAGGTTGGTGGGTGCCTCTGGCTCGTCACTCTCTTTCAGCCTAACGTTCCTAAATAAATACCTGTTGTAAGGATAAAATGGAAAAAAGTAGAGAGAGAGATATGCTGCCCTGAGCACACAGGGCAGCATATCGAATAAGATAGGCAGCAATTAATATTGCAATTTCAAGGAAATTTGTGTGCTTTACATTCCTTATTGTGAATACGTTCTCAATCACTTTGGTAAACCATTATTGCTTCCACCTCACAGATGGGAATCTGAGACAAGGTAATAGACTAAGCCAAGGCAAGATAATAATAACTCCACAGTGAGGTGGGCCTCAAGCCTAGGTCATCCAAGTCCAATGTTGTAAAAACGAAAGGTAGTGTTGCCAACCTCCAGGTACTAGCTGGAGATCTCCTGCTATTACAACTGATCTCCAGCCGATAGAGATCGGTTCGCCTGGAGAAAAGGGCCACTTTGGCAATTGGACTCTAAGGCATTGAAGTCCCTCCCCAAACCCCGCCCTCCTCAGGCTCTGCCCCGAAAATCTCCAGGTATTTCCCAGCCTGGAGCTGGCAACCCTAACGAAAGGGCCTCACTGGCAAGCATTGTGCAGTCACAAGCGGATTTGCTCAAGAACCCTGTAAACCTTTCTGCAATCCCACAAAGTCTGCAAAGGCCCTTCCAAAGCCGTGGAGACGGGACCATCCTTAGGGTTGCCCGGTCCCTCTTCGCCACCGGTGGGAGGTTTTTGGGGTGGAGCCTGAGGAGTGTAGGGTTTGGGGAGGGGAGGGACTTCAATGCCATAGAGTCCAATGGCCAAAGTGGCCATTTTCTCCTGGTGAACTGATCTCTTATCGCCTGGAAATAATTCGTAATAGCAGGAGCTCTCCAGCTAGTACCTGGAGGTTGGCAACCCTAACCATCCTTCAGGCATGCAAGCAGCTATGTAGCCGATGGGGTTCCTGTTTAGGTTTTTGCGATCCATACTACTCACAGGGATGTAATTTGGAAGCCATTCGGCAATGCTGAGCTGCCCGATTTCCGTGGAGATTTTCTTCCTGTGGCCTGGCTTTGTCACCCCAATGGCTGTGAGATCCTGGAAGAAAGAATGGCACGGGCACCTTCATTAATCCTCCACCACAACCAGTGGGTATACATCCTAAGTGGGCAGGGGTGCTTAGGAAGCTCTATGAAGTGCATATTCTGCGACGCATCCATGGGAAAAGAAGCAGACATGGAGAGATCAAGGTGTGGTTGGCTGAATGCTGTGGTTCCTTCTATTATGACTCTACAGTGGCTTCCAGCCCTTCGGTTTTTCCTGCCTTACCTCCGGAGTCATGCGGCTGATAGTCGGCACGTCATAGCCTGAATTCAGGAAGTTGGCTGTGTAGCACTCCAGCTGGAATTCGCTCAGCCAATTGTAAATAGCTTCAGCATCCTGGGAAGGGAAGACAGAAATCCCTTTTGAAGACCGGGACTGGTAGATGCGGAGAGGGAAAGATTCCCGCTGTTGCTTCACAGATTTAAAGGAGAGTCTGGCAGACAAAAGGAATTCCCCCACTAGGATTTTCATTCGCACAGCGTCTTATGTGAACTGAACCTGTGGAAAGCAGCTGTAGGTGCTTAAACTAAGCATACATAGGCACCTTGCACAGGTAGCAGCCCTGTTTAAATGAGAAGCTCTGCATGTATGGGGTGAGCTATTTTATTGTCTTGCTTAAATCATTCCTGATGGAACACTTGAGCTCACATATCCCATAATATCCTTCCATGTTATCATTCAAGTGGGACAAATGCAAAGAACAGTACCTTGGGGCACTTTCTGCTGTTTCTGGGTGCAGTAGACAGGCACCTCGGCCTATACCTTGGTCTCACCAACAGTGTACTTAATAGGGTTGCCAGGTCCCTCTTCGCCATCAGTGGGAGATTTTTAGGGCGGAGCCTGAGGACGGCGGGGTTTGGGGAGAGGAGGAGCTTCGATGCCACAGAGTCCAATTGCCAAAGTGACCATTTTCTCCACGTGAACTGATCTCTATCGGCTGGAGATCAGTTGTAATAGCAGGAGATCTCCAGCTAGTACCTGGAGGTTAGCAACCCCAGTACTTAAAGGAGCCACCAATGGATTTTGTCCGCATTTGGAACCTAGTTAACAATCCTATACTTGGTCTCATAATGAGCTGTAATCTATTGAATTGTATAACCCTCCTCCCACCCGAATATCTGCTCCTGGCATCCCCCTTGTGGCCTGTCTTCACTTGGTTCTTGGGGAGCATGGAACGTGTGGGAAAATAATATGACTTAATATTTAGAGGGTGATTCTCAGCCAGTATTATTTTAAAGCTAGTAGCTAGTCCTGGGAAGTGGAACACAGCCTCTTGGGTCTGCTCTGCTTGTCCAAAAATTTCTGTCCTTTTTCCTAATTACAACAGACCCACCGATATGCAGAACGTCCTCCTCTCTCCCTCTCTTAACAGACCCTTATGCTGAAACTTGTATGCTAAAGAGATGTTGCTGATGCACAGATTAGCATTCAAACCATTTTGCTGTTAATTAATTAAATGAGGCCTGTAAAACATGTGACTCTCCATGCTGAATACAACCCCCTAGCCATGAATTTGTGGCTTTCAGGGGCTTGAAATCTCTCCTGTTTCTCAGTTACAGGCTACAGCAACCAGTGGCAGTCGGAAGGGGGGCATGGGGGGTGCTGTTGGCTGATCTCAGCAATTCCTAGAGCGGACTGGTGTTACTTTTGGGTTCTCCCCAGAAGTGATGTAATGCAGTTGGCTGACAGTGATATTTTTTAAAAAAAATTATCCCACTGGCTGTTAACAGCAGTTGCAGGAAACTGGAGTGGGGTGGGGGCAGAGCTGGAAACTGGCAGCCCTTAAACAGGCAGAAAAAGTGGGCCTACTGAATGAACCCCGGTAGGCCACAATACACATTTGGCTTGGTGGATCTCAAGTTGTGCAGGCCTGGATTGTAATATAAACCTCACAGTACAATGTGAGGTAGGAGAGTATTTAATAAAGACAATGATGTTTCATTTGACACATAAAAGTTAATGGTGGAGTTTAGGGTTGCTAGCTCCGGGTTGGGAAATACCTAGAGATTTTGAGGGTGGAGCCTGAGGAGGGTGGGGTTTGGAGAGGGGAGGGACTTCAATGCCATAGTAATAGTGGGAGATCTCCAGCCACCACCTGGAGGTTGGCAACCCTAGTGGAGTTCCATGACTGGAGTTCCTCTGAAAAGAGTTGAAGGGATCTGGATCAGGGACATGGCAATGGGGTGGGTGGGGGATAACTCTTCTCCACGCCAAAGTTTCCCGTTTGAAAACGCCCCCCTCCCTGTTGTTTTAAATCTCAGCAGGAGAAAAATGAACAGGGAGGTGTGTGTCCTTGTTCACAACTTAAAAGAGCCCAGGGGGATATTTCTGACTAGGGGCATGGTTAAAACGTTCCTTCCTGAATGTGCCAGGAGATTAAAAGGGGGAGGAAGACCCTGCTAATTCTCCTGAACCTCTCAGTGACTTTTGATACCACCTGTCATGGTTGGGGTTGCCAGGTGGATGATTTCCACATTTTCTGCAGACTCACTGGGATCTGCTGGAAGTGTGTGATAGAGCTAAGCATCACCTGCTTATTGGCGGCAACTAAGCCCAAATTTCTGGATGACCTTTCCCAGTGGCTTCATGTAGCTGTTCAAAAGCATGGGGGACAATATGGAAACCTGTGTGACCATGTAGGCCAGAGGCCAAGGGGCAGAGCCGCAGTTCCCCAGCACCACAGAGTAGTGGTGGGTAGGACCAAACCCACCACAAAACATGAGCTCCCGGTCCCAACCCCAAGAGGAGATCCAGAAGGGTACCATGACTAGGGTTGCCAGGTTCCTCCCTCTCAATCAGCAGGAAGTTTTAGGGGGCGGGTTTGAGTGTTAAACCTGAAAGTGACATCATTGCATGCATGTGGCTGCGCACGATCACCACTCAGGAGCAGCTGGGTGGATTGGTGGGCAATTGATTGTGTTTTAAATGCTTTTTAATGTCTCATGTTTTTTTTAATTGTTTACTGTTTTGGGGACCCTGAACTGGGTGGAAAGGAAGCAACCAAATGCTTTAAATAAATAAATAAATAATGGCTCTTTGTAGCAGCTTCTTATGGCCAAAGTGTATGTTTGGAGGTCCAGGCACAGAATTCCAGTACCGTATATACAAGAGCTCTAAATAAACACAGACAAATAGCTAACCTCTTGGAAAACTATCCAAAATGCAGTGGCCAAATCAAGAAGCATCCAGTTCCATACATCCAATTCTATAAAAGTTAGACACACAGACAAGCCTGTTGATTTATTTCCATGGCCTAAAGTGTATCTGACTCAATACTGGATGTCAAACTCTGTACTGGGTAGAGGACAAAGACATCGGAACTGAATTTCCCTGTTCATGGAGAATGATTCCCTCCCTGCCCGCTCCAGCCTGCATTTTCAAACCATTACTTGATCCCTGGCCCGAGTTCTCCCAGCACATCCCAATACCTTCCCCTCTAGGAGCTGCCCTGGCCGTAGGTACTGGTGGGAGAAGATCCTGTCACCGGTGCTGCAGTTGGTGAGGTTCTGGTGAGCCAAAGTCCCTACAGGGAGCCAAAAGAAAGCAGACCCTGAGAACTGGATGCAGCCAGCTGTTGGATGCCGTGGACAGCTATTTTGCCTACCCACAAACCCTGCTGTTGCTACACATCTGTCATATATTTGTGTGGGGGTCGCAAACCTGCCACTTAAATTAAGATTCTCTCTCTCTTCCTCGTCTCAACTTTGCTTTTTGTATGCCAGCCCAAATAGGGAAGAATTGCCTCTCTTCCAAAGGCTTTGATAGAAAGCAAATCCCACTGCCACGGGTAGGACACCAGCACCATGCCCATGCCGTTTCAGATTATGAGTGACTGGTCCCTGCCATGTAAGTAGCAATGTCCTCCCATGGCCATCATAGAATCATAGAGTTGGCAGGGACCACCAGAGTCATCTGGTCCAACCCCCTGCACAGTGCAGGAAATTCCAAACTATCTCCCCACACACACACCCAGTGACCCCTACTCCATGCCCAGAAGATGGCCAAGATGCCCTCCCTCTCATGATCTGCCTGTCATAGAATCAGCATCGCTGACAGATGGCCATCTAGCCTTTGCTTAAAAACCTCCAGGGAAGGAGAGCTCACCACCTCCCGAGGAAGCCTGTTCCACTGAGGAACCGCTCTAACTGTTAGAAAATTCTTCCTAATGTCTAGACGGAAAAACTCTTTTGATTTAATTTCAACCTGTTGGTTCTGGTCCAACCTTCTGGAGCAACAGGAAACAACTTGGCGCCCTCCTCTATATGACAGCCCTTCAAGTACTTGAAGATGGTTATCATATCACCTCTCAGTCTTATCCTCTTCAGGCTAAACCCAGCTCCTTCAACCTTCAAAAGTGAGGGATATCTCACTTTTGCTTCTTGTCACAAAGCTGCCCTGCTTTCTCTTGTGGATTTTGCCATGGGCGCTGACTGTCTTTCAACATCCCCCCTCCCCATATCTCCACTGCAGTCTTACCTATCGTCCAAACTTACCTATCACAGGGTTTGCCTGGCCATTCTGAGAATTGGAGCCCAAGAGATGCTGATGTAGATCTTCCCCACCAGGTGAAAGAGGCTACATGGGAAAGAAGGAGACTCAGAGTGAACTGAAGTAAAACTCTTATTACAGTCCTGATGTCAGGGGATTTAACAGTGGGCACGAAGCAAGAGCCATAGTGAAGGGCTTGTAATGTAAGTAGGTGTGGCTTAATCCCAGCTGCCCGAATTGCCACACACCTGCTCAAGAGTATGCCCTGATTAATTGTATTTATTTGCACCAGTGAGGTGCAGATTAGCGGGGCCATGGCTCAGTGGTAGAGCATCTGCTTGGCATGCAGAAGGTCCCATGTTCAATCACGGGCATCTCCCGTTAAAGGGACTAGACAAGTAAGTGATGTGAAAGACCTCTGCTTGAAACCCTGGAGAGCCGCTGCCAGTCTGAGTAGACAATACTGACTTTGATGGACCAAGGGTCTGGTTCAGTATAAGGCAGCTTCATGTGACCATATGTAACCAAACTATAGACATGTAATTATCTACAGGCCATTTCTAATCCTCCTGGATCAGAGAGGCAAAAGTGCTGTTTTCATCCCTATGAAGAAACCAAAACTAATCTAGTTGTGCCAGGTTATATATTACCCAGATGTACATCATTTTAAAGACCAGGTAAGGAGAGAGGGTGAGGGTGAGACACAGCTATCTCCCCCCTTCTCCTGGAAAAAAAGATTCTGTATCCATCCATTATGTGTGGATTAGATAGAGAGCTATTGGTTCTGAATGTACAAGACTATCCTCAGTGACAAGGGTTCACCTGCAGAAGCTCTGAGACCTATCATCTCTGATTTAGAAATCTCACCAGCACAAAACAACACATACAAATGCAGCATTGTTTTCCTCTCAAGCAGCTGTCAAAAAGGGCCTGTGCTTCCAAGTAGAAACAGGTAAAAGAGCAAATAAATACGAGGTCCCAGTACATTTTCCCCAGCGAGGAAACAAGCAGCTGGAGCAGTGATCATAAAAACCCAAAAAACAACCCAGCTTTCAGGAAAAAGGAAAACTCCCCTTGAGCCAGTCCAATGTGCAGACCTCTGCAACTTAGGCTTTGTTTCCCTAAAATCAAGAGACTGTTCTTGCATCCCCCACATCCCATCTGACCCTAAGAAGTGTGTTCTGTTTAACTATTGCATCTTCTCATTGTTGTATTTATAAAGGCAAACAATCCATATTAGATGAACTTAAAGATGTCCCCAGGAGATAGGAAGCATCTTATGCGGCCTGAGTGGGAGAAGATCACAGGGAGAGAGGAAAGCAGGAGAGAAATGTGCAAATTTTAGCACATGGAAGGTTGTGCTCCCTTACCTTCACGTTCTCAATGAGGAGTCCCGTGCTCTGCCCATTGGTGCCCTCAGTGCTCTGCCCACTGCCAGCGCTCCGGATGCTACCAATGCTGCCCTCACTGCCCACACTGTTTCTATCACCTGCTGTTTAACAGGAGAGGAGAGATTTCAGCACAGAAACTTAAGCTGAAGTGATGGTGGGCAGAATGGTTTCCTGTTACCCACGGAGCTCTAGCCAGACAGGCAGGCAGGGAGTTCGAACTTTGTGAATCACGTGGCTTGCTTCAGAAGCCTTTGGCTTCTCTGCAGGTTTTACCCAAGAGCACTTCAACAGGCTCTCCTTGACCAGAATCTGATCAATGAACCAGTATCTGGTACAAGCTACAGGGCTTCTTCCCTATAAAAGCATCCAGTTACTGCAATTTAGGGCTGTGAATATCGATAAACCCAAATCAATAATAAACCTGAAATCTGCCGTTTTGGCAATATTTGGGTTTAGTTTCGGCCAAATACCAAAACATGGACATCTGCCTGAAGCCGAATAGGCGATTCCTGAAAAGCCGAATAGAGAATTCTGCTTTTTGGATTTCAGCTATTCGCCTTTGCTCAGATGCACAACTCTGTGCCTTCTTCCATTTTTCCATCTTTGACTGGTTTTGTTAGGATCCCATAGTTGGGGCCATTTTGAGGTAGGGGTTGTGTAATCGGAGCCAACTTGGTCAGACCAAACCATCACTCTTCAGTGGATTAATCTGGATAGCAGAAGGGGCATTTAAAATATGGGGCTCACCCAGTCCCATCCGGAGGGATATACCCTCCAACTAAAAGAACCAGCTTCAACAGCTGCTGATCCAGCTTCTGAAGAAGACTCCTCACCTGTGCGAATGAGCAATCTCCTTCAGAAAAACCGCCTCGGTCATGACTTCGGCTGGCTCCAATATCACCTCTCCTTGAAAACCTGCTCTCAAACTGAAGGTCGCCCCAAGCAGTGGATTTGTTACCTTGCACCATGACCATCTCTTGAAATCAGATTTTTACTATATTAAAGGACTGCTCACAGGATATCATTTGCCAAAATAAATGTTTTCTGTCTCTTATTTTTCTTGCATTTAAGCCGTTTCTCTCAGTTTGGAAGCTAATTTGCATGAAAATTATGCTATGCGCCCCAGATACAAAGAGCCGGCCAATCGGCTCTTTCCGCCAGTCCTCAGCAGTGCTGACCTTCTGAACCTGAAAACAGATTGACAGCTTGGCTCTAGCCTCTCACAAATGCCTGGAGGATGGGGGCGGCCCCTTTGCGGGCCCATAAAATTGGACCCCTGTCCCAAACCTCACCCAACTTCGGTGTCCATGCAAATTTAGTGACGCTACATTGAAAAACGCACACACACACACACACACCGGAGCCTTGAAAATAAATTCCGTAGGCTGTAATGGACCCGAATTTTTTGGGAAACCCAGAAATAAAGCCAAAATACCCATTTACTGGTATGGGTATTATGCTTATTCTGGGTTTACCAGAAGTAACCAGGCCCAATATATCCGATCCTGAAATTTACCCCCAAAATCTTTTTGCCCACCCCTACTGCAATTCCCCCATCAGTGCACTCAACTTCTACAGGTGTGTCAGCCCCAGTAGTCCTTCTCACACAAGTGATGGGGGAAAGAGGCAGGCATGGAGGAGACAATGCAAAAAGTAGTAGTCTAGTAGGTTTGCATGCAGAGGAATGTTCAGTTTGTGCGGCATATGATGTATCTCAGCGGTAGATGTGTGCATGTGTATTTAGGGAGATTATGTCACTGGCAATGATGTGTACATAGCATTGGTGCATATATATTTTGGCTAATATACACCTGTGGCAGCTGCACCAAGGTACACAGGAATGTTAAAATACAGGTTTCAGATATATATGCAAAAGGAAGGCGTTAGGTACGTGAATAAGTGCATTTGTGATGGGGTATATCAGTGGCAGGATAATATATGCAGTACTGGAAGTGTCCATGGGTGTCTCCTCAGAGAAATATTAATAGAGGAGAGGTTGTGTGCAGAAGAAATGAGTATATATTCAGAGGAATGCATTTTTGTGGCAAGGTGGACAGGTACATCACTGGCAGCTGCGTATATGCATGCAGGTGAATGTAGTGGATATGTCAGAGCCATGTGACTTTTGGAGAAAGGGAATATAGAGATCAAGAATGTTGTATGAACAGACCTGCAGAAGCATGTGTTTGGAACATAAATATGAGCCATCACAGGTGATGCAATCCCTGATATCATATCCAAGCTGATACACCTACACCCCCTGCGACCATATCCAGTCTCATTTGCTGCTTCCCTCCAGTTCGTCTGCCCACTCGAGAGCTCTCTCTGCCTCCTTCCCAGGTAGCCGGAATGGAGGTAGTGCTTGCCCAGCCCAGCCCATCCCAGCAGTGTCCCTGACCTGGGCTCTCAGGTGCTGGGACTGTCCTGGTCAGGGAGAGGTGGCCACAGGCCTCAGGCGGGCTGAGGGGTGCCTTTGGAGAAACGGGTGGAGAAGCGTCTGTATGTGGCTGCAGCCCACTCTGGGGGACAACAGTGGCAAGCTGCTGGCCCTTGGCAAAGCTCTGGCACGGGTGGGAGGGCACCATGCGGGGAAGAGTCATGCCTGCATGTAGAGACAAAACACGCAGGTCAGAACAGTGTGTGTGTGTGTGAAGGCGGGTGGACAGGGGGTTAGGGTGGGTATCGGTATTCCTGACCTCCCATTCCAACAAAGCCCAGGTAAATTTTACAGGTTGCTGTAACTCATTAGCTGCTTTTGGAGGAGATGCACTCATGAAAGGGCTGTGAAGCGGAGAGTTTAAGAATAAGAAGAGTTGTTTTTTATATGCTGACTTTTTCTACCACTTAAGGGAGAATCAAACCAGCTTACAATCACCTTCCCTTCCCCTCTCCACAACAGACACCCTGGGAGGTAGGTGGGGCTGAGAGAGTGTGACTAGCCCAAGGTCACCCAGCTGGCTTCATGTGTAGGAGTGGGGAAACCAACCCGGTTCACCAGACTAACGTCCACCGCTCATGTGAAGGAGTGGGGAATCAATCCCGGTTCTCCAGAGTAAAGTCCACCGCTCCAAACTCACTGGCTCTCTTAAAGGATAGAGGAAAAACAGAACATGGACTCATTCCTCACCCGAAGTGTTTCAGTGTTATTCCTAAAAGAATCAGGGACAAATATAGGCAGCAGTGCCAGTGGGAAACGTGCACTACTCTCTTCTTCTTCTTCCCCTGGATGCCAGCCTAGAGAAGGTGACTCCTTCTTACCCAAGGTCGCTTTTTACTGGATTCCAGCAAAGCTGCACCCAGCTCTATAACCTCCTAAGTCCTGATGGCAGGAGAAAGGTGTTTTGAAAACTGCTCATGATGGTAAACAGGTTTTGTAGGTTTTTATATTGTTTCAAGACTTCTTTAACAAGAGGCAACTCCAAAAACAAAAGAAATGAGCCCCTTCCTCCAGCCATCAGGACTCTTTGTGTATACCAGGGGAAGTCATGCCTCTCTCAAACTGCTGTCATCTATGTTTAAAACAGCCTCCAGCCTCAGATGTCTTAAGAATGTGGGATAAATTAAAATACAGACAACCATCTACCAAGTGGCAACTTACTACAGTGGATATCTAGCTACATGGAAGGCACGCAGCATCCATCTGCATGCTGAGAGCATTATTATCAATGTATCTAATTCTCAATGTGGTCAAATATGTGAATACTTAAAAATAGAAACTGGGGGCACAGACAGATATTTCTACAAATCTGAACAAAATGCCAGGTTTGCAGAAAAATCTGAAATCTAAAAAGAAAAAATACACTGGGAGGTTAAAACCCTCCGAAATAATGCGAGTACCACATGTAGCTTTAAGAAACCAAGGCCTTCAGTGGCTGTTGCTAGGCAACTATAACCGTATTGCCAGTCTTCAAGCCGTGGTTTCTGGCAGTAAAAGATGGGGAAGAGGCAGGGCCCTCTCCAAAGTTGTTCTGGCCTTTGAGAGAGGCCTACTTACTTATTTACTTTGATAGAGAGAGAGGGCTTCACCAGGGTCAGGCCTGTCAGCAACTACAGGTAACTTGATACCATGCAACCTGCATGACTCATCTAGGACTGGCTGCTTGCCACTATTCACCAGTAGTCATCCCACAAAAAGCCAGTGTGTGTAGTGGTTAAAGTTTCAGACTAGCATCTGGGAGACTAAGGATCAAATCCCCACTCTGCCACGGAAGCTCACCGGTGACCTTGAGCCAGTCACACATTTTCAGCCTAATCTACCTCACAGGGTTGTTGTGAGGATAAAATGGAGAATGGGTCCCTATTGTGGAGAAAGACAAGGTATAAATGAAGATATTAAATAATAAAGCTGAAGTGTATAATAAATGCATAATAAATAGTGCATAATAAAGTGCACAATAAAGCTGAGTGTATAATAATAAAATAAAAATGGAAGGCATATAAAAGGTAAGTTCATTGATAGGTGGGAAGAAGAGAAGGAAGCAGGGAGAGTTGAGGATATGGAGGTTTCCAGGAGGAGGGAAAGAGGAAATACAGGAGATACAGAAGAGAGTGAGGTGCCCCCAGAAGCCCTTGCAGCTTTCCCATCATGCAACTGGGCCTAGCAGCTGGCAACATGTAACTGGGCCCAGCCAGGCACCCCGAAGTGCAACTCAGCCATAGTTTTCCTGGGTAGAAGCTGCTAAAGAGAGGGAAGGAGCAAAAACTGAAGTCAGGGGCAGGTAAAGGTCGGGTGGCTGGTGGGTGGGAAGGAAGGAAGCAGAAAACAGGGAGAGGCTATGGGGGCTTTCAGGGAAGGGGAAAAGGAAATAGTGGGGAGGGGAAAACAAGATGCCCCCACAAGTCCTTGTGGATATCCCACATGTCACTAGATATAAGAAACAAGGACGACTCCCTCTGCAAACAGACAGCTATGGCTACCATTAAGGGTTTGCAGAAAAATCTTACTTTAAGAAAACTAATTTGAATACAACCCCCCCGCCCAATTAATAAAAGTCAGATGGTGCACAAACTAAACTGCTGAAGTTTGGGTAGCATTTCAGTTTGCAACAGCAAGATAATGCATGACCAATGGTGGTGGCCAAGAAGAGGAGGATGAGATAGCCATCAGGTTGAGAAGGGTAAGCCAGAGGCAGAGAGCCAGTGCTGGTGACAAGGCGAAGGAGGGGAAAATAGGATTTCCTTAGCCTGTGAGTCACTGTGGGTTTCCCCTTCGTATCATATATTTTCATCCAATCAAAAATCACTGGGAAAGATCATGCAACTGGGCATCCCTATTACAAGCCTCGCTGCAGTCATTTTCCAGTTGATAAATGGTTGTTTATGTTCACGCGTGGACAAAATGGAATCTGGGCACAAATTGCTCCCTACATGGGAGAAAGGCGGAAGCTAAGAGCATACAAACCTATAGCTCACAGCTGCCAACATTCCAGGGCATGTAATCACGTGCAAAAAGTGTGTGTGAGTGAACAGTATTATTTAGTAAAACGTTTATACCCCACCTTTCATTGTGGTTCAAGGTTTCAGTTCTCAAGAAAGCCATCCTGTCACAAATACTCCTGATCTGAAGGGCCTAATGTTGTTTGGTTTTGTTTGTGTGAATGAAGACACCAAGCATGGGAAAGTTATTGAGCTACTAGCGGAGGAGGCGGGGGATTTAGGTGTTGTGGTTTTTTTGCAGGGAGGATGGGGTTTAGTTGGGGAATGGAGTCACAGATGTTTCCTGCCCCTTGTCCTCCCCTCCGGACACATCTTTAGTCTCCCACAAAACTCCCCCCTCCAGTTTTGTCCCTGGGCAAACCTGTGCGCTTGCTGATGACTTCAACAATGGACGGAGGGAAGTAGCCAACTCGGTCGGTGCCTTTCTGAGCATCGTGGATATGGCCCTTCCAGCGTCCGTCTGCATGCTGCTCCAGGACCTGGCAAAAGGGAGTAGTTCTCGCAATTAGTGGGACAAGACACATTTACGATAATAGAATTGTAACACTGAAAGTGACCTTGGAAGTAATTAAACACTTTTGTGAAAGCAGGATTTTCTAGATCTGTGTTATCTCTGCTAGTCGTTTCACTTTAAAACTCCAGACAGAAAAGTCCTAGAGTGTCCTTGTATGACTCGTTGCCATGTTAGGACTTTGTTCTCAGAATCCAACATAAATGTACACCGTTACAACTTAAAACCATCGCTGGATTTCCCCCGTGACACTTCTCCTTTTTCTCCAGGCATCCTTTCACTTCTTAAAAAACCTTATTGCATCAGCCTTCTTTCTTTCTTTAAGCTTACACCAGTGGTTCTCAAAATCAGGGGCATCGTGATTCTTTTGCAGGAGGGTAGAGGGGCCAGCAGGGAGGAAGAGGATGAGCTTGGAGAGAAGGCTTAAGAGGCTGGATGGCAAAATCTGGCTTTGCCTCTGCGCCATGTGTAAAATGGCCGTGAAGCATAGCCAGTTGCTCGGCAATGCTATGTATTGATTAAACACAAAGGAAAAATACAAAAAACCCAAGCTTGTTCAGTATCAACTGATGTGAGATTCCTGCATTTTATGTTGCAAAAGGGAGGCATAACATAGAGCTACTTCACAAGTAAGTCCCCAGACCACTGAATTACCCTAAACATGCCCATTTCTTTTAGCAGCTCCTCATAAGCCGGGCTAAGAGCCCAACTAGACGTTACAAACCGTACAAGTTCACCATGGGGACTGGCAGCTGTGCTACAGCTGTTAGTTTCTGGCGGCCTCTCATGAGTAAAAGCAAAGCAGGGCCTTATGCAGATCAGGACTGCTCCATGGGAGAAGAAAGAATTCCTGCCTTTTCTCTTGTGCTATTTTTGGAGACTGAAACAGCCCCGGGGGCTGTGGAGGGGGGAAGAATTACTTGCTCAGTGGATTAAGGCAGAGGCATACATGGTTCTCCCTTCCTCCATTTTTTTCTCTCACAACAACTCTGTGAGGTACGTGAGGCTGAGAGAGGGAGTGACTGGCCCGAGGTCACCCAGTGAGCTTCATGCCAGAATGAAGCTCCAGACCTCCTAGTCCAATACTAACCCAGGGGTGTCAAACTTAATTGTTATGAGGGCTGGATACAACATAAATGTCACTTGGTTGGGCCGAGCCATGCCTCGCCAGCCCAGAGCAAGAGTGGGAGGGGGTGTGGCTGCCTTGGCTGGCTCATGGGTCAGATAAGAGCTATCAAGGGGCCAGATCTGGCCCACTGGCCTTATGTTTGACACCCCTGCTCTAACCACTACAGCACACTGGGTCTCATGGAATGACAGAGGAGCAGAGCTTGACTGATATGCCATAGGCCAACCCTAGGGTTGCTAGGCCCCTCTTCGCCACTGGTGGGAGGTTTTGGGGTGGAGCCTGAGGAGGGCGGGGTTTGGGGAGGGGAGGGACTTCAATGCCATAGAGTCCAATTGCCAAAGCGGCCATTTTCTCCAGGGGAACTGATCTCTATCAGCTGGAGATCGGTTGCAATAGCAGGAGATCTCCAGCTAGTACTTGGAGGCTGGCAACCCTAGCCAACCCACTGTCATTTCTGTTCCTCTAGTGAATCTTGTAAGTTGTGTATGTGTCCTTCATAGCCACTACTGACTGCTGCAGTAGGGTTGCCAGCTCCGGGTTGGAAAATACCTGGAGATTTTGGGGGCAGAGGGTGATGAGGGCGGGGTTTAGGGAGGGGAGGGACTTCAACGCCATACAGTCAAATGGCCAAAGCAGGTATTTTCTCCAGGTGAACTGATCTCTATTGGCTGGAGATCAATTGTAATAGCAGGCGATCTCCAGTTACTACCTGGAGTTTGGCAACCCCGTGCTGTAGTCAGATCCATGAGAACCTAATAAGAGCTGCTCCCACTTCCTGTTTTGTGGATATTATGCTTCTGTGAATGCAAGATAAAATCCTGTTTGCTTTTTTTTTTTTGGCCTCAGCTGGGGTCTATGCACAGGGCCTACAGCAAAATGAAGATGACACAGGAGAGCAGCATAGGGAGAATTTCAGCGATCCCAGAGTTTAAATGGCCTCAGCCCAACTCTTACCGTGATGACATCTCCAGCACGGATGTTCAGAGCTGTTGGGTCGTGCAGATTCCAGAAATCCTTCAGAGCTCGGACTTTCAGGATTCCTGATGCCTCTGAAGAGAAAGGAAAGAGGGGGACAGAGGGTGCAAGGAACAGGCAGAAAAATAGACAGAAAAGGAAACAAGGTCTGTGTTATTCACAGTGTGCTTATTTCTTCCTGTGTCCCACAGCTTGAACACTCCCATATGCTGAAGCTGCCATATCTCCCCGCTAGCTTTCTAAGGCGAATCATGTCTTGTCTTCAGTGAGAATAATGGGGCTGAAACCCCTGAGCACGTCTGCTGCTGCCCAAGAGATTTCACTGCTAAGACCATACACATTTCCCCGAAAACACCGTCCTGCTAGGAACAGACCTCAGCCGGCTTACCTCGTAATAGTTGTTTGATATCCTTGCTGGCATGTGAGGTGGTGAATTGGTTCACAATGTCCAGGGCCGTCTGGTTGTAGGTGTTGCGAATGTTCACGTCAATGCCGCCCTACCCACAGACAGAAGGTTAACGGAAGGCCTGGTGGAGGCACCTCCCTTGAGGTAGGTACTCTGCTCCTGTGCAATGTGTGTTCCTGCCTCAGCTAGAACCAGTACTGGGTGCTGGATGAACATTCAAGGCCACCTTCTAGGCTACAATCTTTCACAACAAAAGGGACCCCGATCTCTACCAAGCGTGGGCTGTGTGTGTGTTGTGCCGCCAAGTCGCTTCTGACTCATGGCAACCCTATGAATCAATGTCCTCCAAAACGTCGTATCTTTAACAGCCTTGCTCAGGTCTTGCAAATTGAGGGCCGTGGCTTCCTTTATAGAGTCAATCCATCTCTTGTTGGGTCTTCCTCTTTTTCTGCTGCCCTCAACTTTTCCTAGCATGACTGTCTTTTCCAGTGACTCTTGTCTTCTCATAATGTGACCAAAGTACGACAGCCTCAGTTTAGTCATTTTAGCTTCTAGGGTCAGTTCAGGCTTGATTTGATCTATAACCCACTGGGCTACCTTCCCATAATCTGGGAAAGACTGAGTTGAGGCAAAGGGCTGCAGGCCAGCCTAGTATAGTGGACTGTTGGGAATGACAGATTAGGTCCAGGGTCAATTTCCCACTGAGTGACCCTGGACCAGTTCTCTCTCTCTCTCTCTCTCTCTCTCTCTCTCTCTCTCTCTCTCTCTCTCTCTCTCTCAGCCTAACCTACCTCACGTGGATGGGGCGAGGATCAAACTGGGGAAGAACCACGGATACTGCCCTGAGTTCCTTGGAGGAAAGGCAGGATAGAAACGGAATAGAAAATGTAACTAGGTCAAGACAGTCGTGGAAGGGAGTGTGGTGCAGCAGCCTCAAATCTGCTGAAAATCCTGCTCAGAACTCACCAGGAGGCCTTGGGTTCATTATACACACACACACACACACACACAACATCTGCTTCTCATAGAAATTTCACTAGTTCTCTTCACAGGGATGTTGCACTGATGAATAGAACAAAGTGAATAAGGCCCTGTTTTAATTAAAAGCCCTAAATAAATGATGTAAAACATCTATTCCCCATGTAATACAATTTGCAGAACACATCCTACCACATTAGAACTAAACCACAGGTTGGATCTCCTCCTTGCTCGTCTTTATGGACTGCAGTATTCCCTTGCTCACAACTGTCAAATGCCTGAACTACTGGTGAATGTGATCCATTTAGGACTGACCCATCCTCATAGGGCTGAACTAGGCAAGACAGCATTCCTAAGTCTGCCCTGGGGACATGCTCCCATTTTGTAATAGTGAACTCCTACTAAGGAACTCCTTTTAACAGTGTTGCAAGGGCCCGATTCTGGTCGGGACCACCACAGCGCAGTGGGAGGACAGGCTCCTGCCTCCCCCCACCCCACTATGCCAACCTGAAATGGTGTCAGGGGGCATCATTTGCCATACACCTGCCCTGCACCATTTTTGAGTCAGAAAAAATGGCGTAGGGAGATAAGCAAGAACCCCCCTTCCCCCGCCCCATGATAGTCCTGACCAGAATTGGGGCCCCACAGCCCTGTGAACTCACTGCTACAAAATGGAATCACATCCCTTGGGCAGACTCAGGGACTCTGTCTCATCTAGTTTGACCCTTAGTCCTTAGGGTTGCCAACCTCCAGTAGCTGGAGATCTCCTGCTATTACAACTGATCTCCAGCCAGTAGAAATCAGTTCACCTGGAGAAAATGGCCACTTTGGCAATTGGACTCTATGGCATTGAAGTCCTTCCCTCCCCAAGCCCCGCCCTCCTCAGGCTCCGCCCCAAAAAACCTGCCACTAATGGTGAGGAGGGACCTGGCAACCCTATTAATCCTTGTGGGCTTTCACTCTTGCTCTTTTTTTCCTGTTTCTACTGCCCCTCTGAGGCCTGAGGCCTCTCAAGGCTTTTGGTCACCAAGCAACTGTTCCTGTCCTTGACTGTGGCTTTCCTTTCCTCTCACCTGCAATAACAGGCGCACTACCTCCGTCTTCCCGTACAACGCAGCCTCATGCAGGGCGGTGCCCGTCTTTGTCTGCTTGTTGATCTCAATTCCGGCTTTCAGAAGCTGCCTGTGAGGAAGGGAATATATCCACATTCAGCACCAGTCCCCAAAAGGTGGGGCAACTGACTCTGGCTTGGATGCCCAAATGCTGATGTCTACTATGTGGCAGCGGAGAGGCTAGGAGCAAAAAAGGAGGAGGGTAGCAGGCAGAGATAGGAAACGGTCAGGGAAGTTATCTGTTTTGCAAGAGGGATTAACTAGCACAAGAACACTGCGTATATTTGCACTGATATTTCATGATAATTTATGACACAGCTCTGATGCTGTAGAGTTTGTGCTTAATCATGGTTTTAAAAATTACTTCTAAAAAGTCTAGGAGCCATTTACTCCTGTTTTCCTGCGACGAAGAAAATACAGGAGGTTCATTTGATTCACACATGGACCGTTGACAAAGGTGATCTGGGAGATCTGCAGTGGGAATGTAATTCTTAGAGCTCTCATGGGTCCAATTCATACTGGGAGCATGGCATTCATGCCCAATTTCCCCAATCTGAAACAGCCCCAGGGAGTCACTGTCACTCTTTGCCTCACTAGGGAAAGTTATGGGTACTGAGTGCTCCCAAGTAATTTCCCTCAAGGTGGCAAATAGTGGTGCTCTGGGGCTGTTTCAGATTGGGAAAAGCAATATGGGGGAGGCTTACAGCTCTCTGCATGCACCATTTAACACAATACATAGTTAAACTGTGGTACTCCCTGCCCCAGGATGTGGTGATGGCTGCCAACTTTAAGGCTTTAAGAGGGGAGTGGACATGCTCATGGAGGACAGGGCTATCCATGGCTACTAGTCAAAATGAATACTAGTCATGATGAATACCTATTATCTACAGTATCAGAGGAGCATGCCCATAATATTAGGTGCTTTGGAACACTGGCAGAATAATGCTGCTGCAGTTGTCTTGTTTGTGGATTTCCTAGAGGCACCTGGTTAGCCACACTGTGCACAGACTGCTGGACCTGATGGGCATGGGTCTGATCCAGCATGACTTTTCTTATGTTCTTAGGTCCCAATGTGAACTGAGCAAAAATAATTAAATAAGGACCTCTACACAAACACACAAACAGAGAGGAAAGCAAAAGTGATATGAATAATTATATCACATGACGCAGCTATAACTGTGCATGCAAGCTGGCTATTATCTTCTTTTTTCTTCTCACATTTTGGACACATGAAGGCATTTTGTTGTACATGCAGAAGATACTACAGTCATCATAGAAATGAGCCATACCTTGGACCTCATTGTTTTTCTAAAATGTGGATATCCTTTTGTTATCTTCTATTGTTATTTTCTACATATAGATGTTGATATTTTCCCTTTTTTCTCATTCGCTGTTTATATTGTGTTAATTCTATTATTTATTTTGAATTTGCATTGGATGGTTGTGTTATGCATAGGGCTGTCAATTCGGTTCGGCCCGAACTGAAAATCAGCCGAATTTCCCTTGATTCGGCGTTTTTTAGTTCGGGAGGAACCGAACTCAAAACTGGCGGGCAACCGGGGGGGCCGAATTCAGCGAGTTTGGGAGTTCGCGAATAAATTCGGCCAATTCGGGGCCGTCAGTAAGCAGCATAACCTTCAGTAAGCAGCATTCTCCTCCCCCGGCCAATCGGTGGCCAAGCTGGGTCTTCTTCTGGCCAATCAATCAGGATTGAGTACTGGAGGAATCAGCTGATGTGCGGCCGCCGGGGAAAGAGAGAGAGAGAGGGAAATCCTCATGTGTGTGTGAAGGGGTGCTTGTGCACATTCGCTCCTTTCCGTGGCTGCAGGGGGCGCATTTTTGGGGGTACCGACCCCAAACTTTCAGGGGATATTCAGACAGGTTTTCTTAAGAGACCACCCAAGTTTTGTAAACATTGGGTCAGGGGGTCCCGAGATATGGGCTCCCCCCCTTTTTCTTTCCATGGCTGCAGAGGGCGCATTTTTGGGTGTGCCGACCCCAAACTTTCAGCGGAGCATCAGACAAGGCTTCTTAAGATACCCCCCAAGTTTTGTAAACATTGGGTCAGGGCCCCCCGAGATATGGGCTCCACCCCTTTTTCCTCACCCCCCTTTTCCATTTTCGTGGCTGCAGGGGGCGCTTTTTGGGGGGTGCAGCCCCCAAACTTTTATCATAGCTTCAGAGAATCCCTCTTAAGAGACCACCCAAGTTTTGTAAAGATGGGTTCAGTGGGGGCTGAAATATCGGCTCCCCCCCTTTTCTCTTTCCGTGGCTGCAGGGGGCGCATTTTTGGGTGTGCCGACCCCAGACTTTCAGCGGAGCTTCAGTCAAGGCTTTTTAAGAGACCACCCAAGTTTTGTAAACATTGGGTCAGGGCCCCCCGAGATATGGGCTTTCCCCTTTTCCCTATTGGGATGAATGGATCACCCTCGAGAGATGCATACATATGGATCTTATATTGGAATGGAATCATATTGGATTACCCAGCCTCCCAGCCCCTCCTGCTGGAACAGAAGACAGCCACAGTAAGACCCCTTTGGGGGCTTTAATCTATATTTTTTCTTTTCTGTGTGTGTGTGTGGGGGAAAGCAGAGTCTGTGTGTGTGTGTGGGGAGGGAGCAGTTTCTGTGGGTGGGTAGGGGGGGAAGCCAAAGGGGGCTTTTGCCGGTTCTGCCTGGGGTGTGTGTTCCCCCTCCAGTCTCTCTCTCCCTGGTTTGAGGGGGGGCTTCATTTTTATTCTTCAGGTTTTTCCTCATTCATAAGATCAGTTAGGTTATTTTGATGCTTGCTCAAAACTGGTTTTCAAATGGTGACTTAAAGAATGCATCTGCCTGGTCCCAAGTCCAATGCAAAAGGAGAAATTCCACCCCCTCCTGCTCATTATGCATAGCTAGCTGCCTCTGTCCCTTTCCATGGTATGCAAACTCCCAGGTGTCAGGTGTTGCTTTGCACTGTTGCAAAGGTGTTGCATTGCGTGCTTGTGTTGCTTTGCAGTTGTATTGTTTTGCAAAATTCTTCACACCTGCCCCGCCCTTTGCATGTTTGCAAAGGTGTTGCTTTTCAGTTGTGTTGCTTTGCAAAGTTCTTAGCACCTGCCCCTCCCTTGCTCTCATCAGCTGTTTGTCGGGGCCGGGAGCTTTGTGCGTGGGCGGCAAGCTCTGCTGAGAGATACACATTAAGGGTGGGGGGGACCCCTTTCAGGGCCCATATCTCAGCCCCCCCCTGACCCAATCTTTACAAAACTTGGGGAGTCTTTCAATATACGTCCTTTGAAGCTCTGCTGAAAGTTTGGGACCTCTAAGCCCAAAAATGCCCCCCCAGAGCCGCGGAAAGGCGCGGTTGTTTTTAATGGCTTTATTCGGCCGAATTTTTTTTCCGAACTTTGAATTCCCGCCGAATTGAACGGATCCGAAGTGGGGGAGTTCGGACTTCGGCACATACCGAACCCACAAGGGCCAAATTCGGCCGAATCCGAACTGTACCGAATTTTTTTTTTGACAGCCCTAGTTATGCACACATCCGTCACTGTGATACTTATTTTGTTATGCAATGTTTATGAATATCTATATATTTCATTTATATATTCACATCATTATTGCTTGCCATTACATTTTTACCCCTCTCTCCCCAGCCAAAGGCTAGTCTCAGGGTGATTCGCAAGAATACCATAAATGATAAAAACAGAACAAAACATTAAAACCACAGTTAAAATAACCCAATACAGTTCTGATAAGTAAGGGCAAAGATGCCCAATGGCGCCAAAAAGCGAATATCCGGCTACAGTAGAGTGAGCAGGTGGACAAATCCCAGGATGGTCTAAAACAGGGGGGGGGGGAGAGATCAGCAGTGTGTGGGGGGTAGGGAGGCCAATATTTATAGGGAGAACCGTAGCTGGCCTCTACCATAAGCCCAGTGGAATAGTTCCGTCTTGCAGGCCTTGCAGAAAACTTGATCCCGCAGGACCCTGATCTCACTGGGGAGACCATTCCACCAGGTGGAGGCCAGGGCAGAGAAAGCCCTGGCCGAGGTCAGCCAGATGGTCCTTGAGCCGGGGACCACCAGTAAATTGTTATTATATGAACGAAGATTTCTCTGGGGAACATACCAGGAGAGGCGGTCCCGTAGATAGGAAGGTCCCAGACACTGTAAGGCTTTAAAGGTCATAACCAGCACCTTGAACCTGACTTGATGCTCCACCTGGAGCCAGTGCAGTTGGCAGAGCACTGGTGTAATATATGCTCATGGCGAGGTTCTGGTTAGTAGCCTCGCTGCGGCATTCTGTATCAGCTGGAGCCTTTGAATCAGTCTCAGGGGCAGCCCTATGTAAAGTGAGTTGCAGTTTCTGTTCAGAGGTCCTTATTTGTTTCTCCCCCCCCCTTCATTTGGAGGACCTCTTCCCTCAGTTTGGTTGCCCGTTTAGAACTGGGCCTGTGCATGCCTGAGAATTAAGCTCCCAGCATGGCACCCCCAGGACATATCTAGCCAACTGTTCATTTATTAGCCACGAAGATTTGGTAATATGTGAATCAGACCTCCAGTGAGGCATTTCTGTCCTCCTGTGTGGAAACAATTGGTAGAACGTCCTTTGCAAATTCTTTATTCTCTGTGTTTCTTTACTCCATAGGTATAAGGGATAGATACTATTTTCCTCCCAGTATGAGGTCAGAGCAAAGACCTGTTTAGAGACTGAAAAATATACAGAAATGTTTCCTAAGAAATCTATGTGGGAGTAAGGATATGCTGTTGGGAAGGGAGGCTGTGAACGGACTCAGCAGCTAAGAGCACTAACAAAGGCCCAGCGTTGTAAAACTCATCCATCAAGCCAGGGTCTCCCAACACCTCCACCTCGCTATCTGCAATGGCAGAGTGCAAAGGAGTTACCTGATGATCTCTTTGTGTCCGTTCTTGGCTGCCAAGTGCAAAGGAGTTGTGTAGTTGGGGTCAGCGGTGTCTTTGGATTGTCCCTCCAGCAAAGAGACACACAGGTGGCTGTTCAGAAGCAGCTGGGCCACCTAAGGCAGATGAAGGTGGGAGATGGAGGGAGGGGAAAGAAGAGGGACGCATAGAGGGGCATTGGTGAAAGCACATGATGAATGGGGAAACCAAAGGGGTTGAGCTAAACACTATCTAATATAGCAACCAATACATCTATTTTATTATATATTGTGCACAATTGTATTTAAAAGCACAGGGCCTAATATACAGGCTTCCTAAAAAAGCACAAACATAGTTACAAATATTACCAACACATAACAGTTGATGTTAGTACATAAAATGACCAAAATCTGACCGGATGTGTTTCGGCCTTTTACAGGCCTTCCTCAGTGGTCATACATACACAATTTTACAATACTCATCCCGACATTAGTTTCTTTGTTCCCCTTTTTTTCCAGTTGTTTAGCACATAATGAATACCATATCCCTGGATATTTTGCCCAAGAGTCAGCATTGGCTTATTCTGCCCTATTCTACCAAACAGGTAAAGAATGGGCTATATCATCTCAGAAGGCATCTGGCTCATTTCCACTGTGTTTTTGCTACATTCTCATGATTAGTTTACATGATTCAGAGTGCATTCAGACATCGCTTTAAGCCAGGATGTGGATAAATGCAGCTTGTTGCCATGGACTCACACATACTTTGCTATCCTTCTCCCCTCCTTTCACTATGAAAGAATCCTGGCTTAAAACAAACTTTGAATACCTACAATGCACAAATTCAGGCTGGTGGGTTAACCTGAGTTAGTTCTCTTCCCCCACACCAAAAAACTCTGAGATTCTAAGCCTGGATCAAGCTATGGTTTAGAGTCTTGGTTTTATGGTGGGGAGGGAAAACCAACTCCAGTTAACCCATGAACTTGCATTCATATGTCATAAGTAACCAACGCTTGCTTTAAATCAGCATTCCTTAATTACACTTCGCATAAGAAGGAAGGAACAGAAGCATAATTGCAAGTATGGCGATATGCTGGGCCCATGCATGTTTCTGCTTAATGCTGGCTTAAAGTGACTTCTGAAAGCAGCATTAGGTTCACAGAGTAACACCACAATAAGGTGAGAAATCCCTATAAATTCTTCGGTAGATACTTTTCTTATGAATGTGGCCCTGGAATTTCCTTCATGAAGAACAACACCAATTCTTACTACTTTATTTCACTACATGCATTTCCAGAAACACTTTTTAAAAAATTAGGACTGCCATCTTTTTAAATTTCAGTCCTGTCAATTGCTTGCTCTGGGGCAAGACGGCCCCAATGCACCTTTAAAAGGTTCATGACAGGAGTATCCAACTGGTATTAGCGGGGAGGAAACTTACCTTATTCAGTTTCTTGCTGTGCAGCTGTTAAGCTATCAGACCCCTGTTGTGGGGGTGCGGAGTCGGGAAATCCATTTCCTTGGTTATTTTTATGGCCACATGATCTTGTGTAAAAAACCTCCTCTTGCACTTTCTTCAGTGACCAAAGATTAGCATATACCAGAAAGACCAAAAATGAGCATATTCCCAAATGGATGATGAGGTTTCTGTCCCTTCCTAACTTGAGGGAGACAATATCTCTGCAGATGCCACTCCTTCCATCCTAGAGAACCAGCGTGGTGTAGTAATTGGGCTACGATCTGGGAGATACAGGTTCAGATCCCCCTCTATCATGGAAGCTTACTGGGCGACCTCAGGCCAATCATACCCTATTAGCCTAAACTACCTCACAGGGTAGTTGTGAGGATAAAATGGAGAGAATGATGTAAGCTGCTTTGGGTCCCCACTGGGGAGAAAAGTGGGAGCATAAATAATATGAATGAATAAATAGTATTTTGGGTAAGTGGCTAGCACCTGCTGCATGCTGTCTTGCTTTGAAACTTTCAAAGGCCTGGAAGATGGTTATCCTTGACAGCCAGCATTGCACAGTGGTTAAGAGTGGTTCGATTCCCTACTCCTACCCATGAAGCCTGATGGGTGACCTTGGGCTAGTCACAGCTCTCTCCGAACTCTCTCAGCCCCACCTACCTCACAAGGAGCCTGTTGTGGGGAGGGGAAGGAAAGGTGATTTTAAGCTGCTTCGAGACTCCTTAAAGGTAGAGAAAAGCGGGATATAAAAACCACCTCTACTTCTTCTTGTCAATGTCTGTCTCAACCATCTCACTGCCAGACTGCATCTGCCCAGTTCCTTCAACCTCTCTTTGCAGGTCTTGCATTCTTCGTATCTCTTCCTACAAGGGGTGGGGGGCTACAAAGAGGCCACAAGTGCAGGGCCTGGAGTAGTTATCTGGGAAAGGATGGTCACTACAGCCAAAAACAGTTTCTTCTGAAGGGCTTTTTTTTCTAAAAGGGCTTGGAGTCCATGCTGACCTCACCCATAGGGAACACATACACACCTACGCATATACAAACAAAGCAAAGTCTGCACCCAGAGGACTGTGTGTGTGAGAGAGAGAAAGACTGGAGATTTATTGTGCTATTTATAGCTTGTGTGTTACTAAAAGGGACATTCAAACTACCCCCTGCCTTGTGATGGAAATAAATGTTGCCATTCCATCACCTCCTTTTCATGTGATCCCTCTGGCTAATATTCCCAAGTACAAACACGTTTGCAGCCTCGCTGTTCGTCCTTTCAGCTAAGGGGGAAGTTTCCCACCCCAGGAATGCTGAGAAGACTCTGCACCTGTCCTGCATGCTGGAGACAGGAATCCATGGCCACCTCCCAGCATTGCCAGGTTGGAATCCCAGGCCTCCTATCCCAGCTGGCCTCGAAGCTCGCCTTCCTAGCCGGGAGGGATTAATGTGGCTCAGCCACTGTCTGGTTTCCTGTGGGAGTGGTGGTGAAGGCCCTGCAGCCAGGATGCAAGTGGGAACTGAGACTTTGTTATGTTCCAACACAGGTCAATACAAGGCCTGACAACGCAGCCCTTTGGAACTCTTTATAACATATGAATGGGCTGCCACAGAAAACCATGTCAGCATGGTCAGGACTGCTAGGGAGGCATGACGAAGACGAAGAAGAGTTGGTTTCTATATGCTGACTTTCTCTACCACTTAAGGGAGAATCAAACTGGCTTACAATCACCTTCCCACAACAGACACCCTGTGAGGTAGGTGGGGCTGAGAAAGCTCTAAGAGAGCTGTGACTAGCCCAAGGTCACCCAGCTGGCTTCATGTGTAGGAGTGGGGAAACCAACGCAGTTCTCCAGATTAGAGTCCACTGAATCAAACCACCGCTCTTAACCACTACAGCATGCTGGCTGAAGAATTGTGGAATATTGTTACACATGGAATGTACCCTTGCTAGCAGACTTTCAGAGAGTTACGATGCTGGTGTAGGAAAGTTCCATGGGGAAAGTGGGGAGGGGCTGTGGCTCAGTGGTAGAGCATCTGCTTGGTATGCAGAAGGTCTCAGGTTCAATCCCCGGCATCTCCAGTTAAAGGGACTAGGCAGGTAGGTGATGTGAAAGACCCCTGCCTGAGACCCTGGACAGCCATTGCTGGTCTGAGTAGACAATACTGACTTTGATGGGCCAAGGATCTGATTCAGTATAAGGTAGCTTCATGTGTTCAATATGGGTTTGTTGAATTTATTTATTACTCTTTTATCCTGCCCTTCCTTTAGATAATTCAGGATGACATACTCTGTTCTTCCTTTCTCTGTTTCAGCCTCACAGGAGATAGGTCAGGCTGAAAGAGAGTGGATGACCCAAGGTCACCCAGTGAATTTCAAAGTAAGAGGGGATTTGAATCTTGGTATCCCCAGGCCCAGTTCACCACTCTACCCCACACTGGCTCTCAGTTCTTCCCAGATAGTAAACTTTTCATATGTTTATGACTCTTCATACGCTGTGGTGAGGATTAGGGTCAGAGCCCTTTTCAGTAGTAGTCCTGTGACCTGGGTCTACGAATCTTCCTCAATGGCAAAAGCAGCTTCTGCTTACCTTCAGCCTTCCAAACTCACAAGCCAGGTCCAGGGGGGTTTTCTTGGCCTTGTTGACAAGGCATGGGTTGGACTGGTGCTGAAGCAGCATCTCTGACTGCAGGAGGAAGGGCAGAAACAGGGAAAGAAAATATATAACCAACGAAAACCCAACAGTTTCCCTCTGTCCAATCCAAGAAGTCATCTCCACATTTCCTAGTGATCTGCACAGAGATATCTCAAAGCCCTTCTGCAAGAGAGGCCCTGCTAGGAACTCACAGCAAAACACAGCTACTTGGCTGGTCACAGCGAGTCTGATACCTGCCCTTGCTACTCTTCTGTCCTTTTGGTCTAATCTGAGAGGCCTAACTCAAACCAGTCAGAGGTTCTTACAGACTTCCTAGACAACCTTCCTGTGTTAGAGAACAAACTGTTCAAGTCCTTGTCTAGGATAATTTCTTTAAAAAGAAATACACTGTAAAGGTCAACTCATGGTGTTCTCATCTGCCTCCTGCAGAAATATTTTCCTGCATGGGAAGGGAGGCAGGAACTGCTTTACATAGTGGACATGAAGCACACGCCTCACAATTATAAATTTCTTGTGTTTGTACACGATCTGTTTTCTGATAGTGACTAGCATCTAGAGAATCACAGCTTACATTTAAAAAGAAAGAAAGGAAGTTCCTGGTCCTCATTATAAAGTACCGAAGTTAGAAAACATATGGGTAATCTCTAATGAGCCCTGACCTGGATGGCCCAGGCTAGCCTGATCTCGTCAGATCTCAGAAGCTAAGCAGGGTCAGCCCTGGTTAGTATTTGGATGGGAGACCACCAAGGTCTATACAGAGGAAGGCACCGGCAAACCACTCTGTTAGTCTCTTGCCTTGAAAACCCCAAAAGGGGTCGCCATAAGTCGGGTGCGACTTGACGGCACTTTACACACACACACAATCTCTAATGAAGGCTTAGAAATTAATATGAAAGAGGACAGAACTACCAAATGTGTGTGTGTGTGTTGCTTTCAAATATTGCTTTTGCTATTCTTGCCCCCTGGCCCAAACGAAACT
Source organism: Euleptes europaea (assembly GCF_029931775.1). NCBI lineage: Eukaryota > Metazoa > Chordata > Lepidosauria > Squamata > Sphaerodactylidae > Euleptes > Euleptes europaea. Next base: position 128,039,433 of record NC_079312.1, on the reverse strand, counting down.
GACTAAATATGCACTATTCTAGTCACTGATGAGGGGTTCGATTTTTTTGTAATGCAAAATATACAGCCCTATTTATGTTGGTTAGTACCACAGTTTCTTCCTCCTCCTCAAACCAATATTACTTTTGCTATCCCCCCTCCTTCTACAAATCCTAGCAGGAGGCGATTGTCTTGAGTGACAGATGTGATGCAATGCAGTTTCCAAAAGAAATCTCACTTGCTAACATGGTGGCATAACAGTATAGCTCTCAGCTACTTTATGGGATGTGGGCAAAACACTTGAGGAAAATAATTAAGGTGGGGATGGAGTGAAGACAGAAAGCTTCAGTTGGCTTTATGTGGAGGAGTGGGGAAACCAACCCGGTTCACCAGATTAGCATCCACAGCTCATATGGAGGAGTGGGGAATCAAAACCCAGTTCTCAAGATTAGAGTCCACCACAACAAACCACCGCTCTTAACCACTACAGCACACTGGCTGAAGAATTGTGGAATATTGTTACATATGGAATGTACCCTTGCTGGCAGACTTCCTAGCTGGTCTTTGGGACTGGTGACCAACAGAGGCAGCCTCCTTTGCTCCAAATGGTCTTAATACTCACCACCTCATAATGGCCATATTGTGCAGAAAGGTGCAACGGGATCTGTCCATCCAGTGACGCCATGTTGACCGAAGCAGCTGCCCGTAGCAATAAACGCACTGGCTCCACCTTCCCTTGCCAGGCAGCGTAGTGTAGCGGTCGCATTCCTGTAGGGAGGCAGTGTGAGGAGGAAAGAGATACAGCCTAATGTGGTACTATGGGCCACACTATGAGGGACTGGGCCCAGTAAAGCAAAGAACCTAAGTGAACCACAACATCTGAGGTACTAGTTTTGCCAGTGCCATCTTAGATCTTTGGCCAGAAACAGTAGGTTTATAAAGTGGCATTAGTCTTGAAGGAACTGAGGATGCTGGGTGGGAAGCTTCCTGTTAATTATACCAAAATATTAATCCCACTGTATTGCCTTGGAAATGTTTCCCCCCGCCCTGTTACATAGCAGCAGAAGGCACTTTCCCCTTCACAGCATATGGTCATTCCCTCAAACTATTTTCCGGGGGGACCACAGGGTTTTGACTCCTTCGGCAAGAGTGGGAGGATTCTGAGACAAACCACCTGCTTACCATTGATGTCCTTAATATCCACAGTGGCCTGTGCCTCCAACAGCAGGGAAATGAGCTCCAGGCTTCCAACCAGGGCTGCATGGTGCAGCGCTGAAAACCTGAGAACGAGAGGGGGGGGCATGGTAAGATGCAGCCAACTCCAGTGACTCCATGGCTCACACAGCAGGCCACCCAATCCATGTGTCCATGTTGACCATTCCTAGGTTCCGGCACCCTACTACTGGCTAGGGTTGCCAGGTCCCTCTTCGCCACCGATGGGAGGTTTTTGGGGCGGAGCCTGAGGAGGTTGGGGTTTGGGGAGGGGAGGGACTTCATTGCCATAGAGTCCAATTGCCAAAGCAGCCATTTTCTCCAGGTGAACCAATCTCTATCGGCTGAAGATCAGTTGTAATAGCAGGAGGTCTCCAGCTAGTACCTGGAGGTGGGCAACCCTACTGTTGGCACTGTACTCTGACACCAGCTGGGTAAATTTTAGGTTGGTACAAATAACCAGGGATCACGATGCAGTTGCAGAAAAGCTCACAGCAGAGTGCCTGTAATCACCCGAAGAGAGGACTGTTTGCAGCCACCAACCATGTGGCTACAATTATCACCCTGCCTTGGATATCCATGGAAACAAAACAGTGACTAGGGTTGCTGGGGTAGGGGGTGGGGGTGGGAAGTCACCTCAGGGGTCCAGGGAGCCAGGCAAGGTCCCCTTGGGAGAATAAAGAGCAATTTGCCCGTTCTATTCAAAAATTGTACGTCTGTGTTTTCTGAATGTGAAGCAGACGGAGGGAATATTTGCTGGGGGGCGGCAAGGAGGCTCTTGGCAATCCTGACAGCAGTTATGCTTAGCATAATCATGCCTCCCCAAAGAGTTACAGAAGCTATGCAGTAAGTTTTCAAATATCTACTAGTCATCAGAATCCACTATTTGAGGGAACTGTTGTAGCACCGCTTTTCTCCCCCCCCCAAGTGCCCAAGAATTTTACATGTTACCTCCGTGAAGTGGCAGATACAGTTTCTATTTTCCCTCCTACACTCACTCTATATGTTTCCTAGTGACCCTTAGCTGACCATGGAAACAAACACCACAAAGGAAGGAACCCTCAATAGGCACGAGGAGAAAGGTGACTATAATCTCACATGGTTAGGGCACCGCAGAGGCGGGATGGCTCAATTGCAGGTCCAGAATTAAGCTCATCAGATAACTTCCAGTTAAAAGATACAAGCTGGTGATTTGAGCTGCCGTTCACCATCTCCGTTCAATGTGCTTCAAAGAAGATGCCCTCCCCTCTGCCTTGGAAAGTCTGGTATTCAGATACCTGTCGCTGTTTGCCTCGGGGGACAGCGGCTCCAAAACAAGCAACCTGATAGTTCTTATTGGAGGAGCCTTCTATTATAGAAAAGTAAGCAGACTTTTGAGTTACACAAAGCATTGATAAATGTATTATAGCTGTTTTATGCAGCTTTGTAGGTGTGTTAAACTGAAGCAAAGAAAGAAGCCATGATGTCAGTCTTAAAATATCCTAGGAATGGAGGTGTTTTGAAATAAGATGCATCTGCTCTGTTTTACAGAGCTCTTACTTTCCAAAATAAGAGCCTTTTAAATGAAGAGGCATGACTTAAAATAAGGGACATTTGGAGCCCCAGCTTCCCAGCACTGACCAGACAGGCCCTAATGTTTAGTGATGCCTCCCACTGCCTGCATTTCTCAGTAGACTCACAAAACGTCTTCTCTCCAGAGACCTCACCATGTATATCCTTGGGGTGTCATGGTTCTAGGTCACCCAGAACAATTTCCAGTTGAGTCTAATATAGGGTCGTCAGATCCCTCTTTGCCACCAGTGGGAGGTTTTGGGGCAGAGTCTGAGGAGGGTGGGGTTTGGGGAAGGGACTTCAATGCCATAGTTGCCAAAGTGGCCATTTTCTCCAGGGGAACTGATGTCTATTGGCTGGAGATCAGTGGTAATAGCAGGAGATCTCCAGCTAGTGCCTGGAGGATTGGAGAGAAAATAAGTACCAAAAACAACTCATAGAATGCAACCACAATTTAGTGCAATTGAAAAAACGTGCAAAAGTGAAACAAAACAACAGACATCACTATATGTACAAAGAGAAAAATATATATGTAGCTCCCAAGGAGTCTTCAATAACGCCTTCTTAAACATAATTATGAGTCCCAAACGACTTCACACGTAGAAATTCATGGAGAAGACGGTAGAAATGGTCTTCTCCATGAATTTCACCGTCTTCTCCATGAATTTCTACGTATGAAATTGTTTGGGACTCATAATTACATTTAAGAAGGCGTTATTGAAGACTCCTTGGGAGCTACGTATATATTTTTCTCTTTGTACATATAGTGATGTCTGTTGTTTTGTTTCACTTTTGCACGTTTTTTCAATTGTACTAAATTGTGGTTGCATTCTATGAGTTGTTTTTGGTACTTATTTTCTCTCCAATTCCCCTTAGTACCAAGTGCCTTTTTTCTCCAGCAGTACCTGGAGGATGGCAACCCTACTCTAATACTGTGTTCAGTTTTGGGCACCACAATTTAAGAAAGATGTAGACAAGCTGGAATGTGTCCAGATGAGGGCAACAAAGATGGTGAGGGGTCTGGAGACCAAGTCCTATGAGGAAAGGTTGAAGGAGCTGGGTATGTTTAGCCTGGAGAGGAGAAGACTGAGAGGGGATATGATTACCATCTTCAAGTACCTGAAGGGGGTGGGGGACAGCATGAGAAGTCCTGTAAGCAATGTTAGAGTCAGCCTGTGTGTGTGTTATGTGCCCATACATAGTAACAGGGAATACGATGGCATGAATTAATCTAGTCTTGGTGGCCAGAGACATATCCTAGGTCACTGGCCACCAAAGTCAGCCTAGTGGGTTATTATTTGCAGGAGGTCGGGGGTGGGTGGGTGGCTCCCTGTTTTCTGGGCAGCAACAGAAAAGGCAGACAGAAAAACCAATATTGCCTTCTCTAGCCTGGGGACAGATGACACACTATTCTTGAGCATGGCACATACCTCCTCCCCTGTCCCAACTCTCCTAGTCTGCCCTGACTATGGCTTTCCTACTGTCCAAGCGTGTGAGGCCAGTGAGAATGAATAGCGCCTGTGTTCCTGGTTTGTGAAAGAGGCTTGTTTATCCAAAGGCCTTCCCCCCCCCCAGCTCCCGCCTTCTTGCTCAGTGCTGATTTCATTCATTCAAAAAAGACCCAGGCAGGCTCAGAGCCCACGGGAACCAACCCCCCCCCCATGGTAATGGGGAGCTCCAAGGCTTTAAAGCAGGGGCATTTTCCCCAGCGAGGCTCAAAGAGTGTAGAGAGCAAGCGGCCGCAGCCCGGCCTCTGGAACTGCTAGGGACCAAGGGGTTGCCATGGCAGACTGGAAGCTGTTGTCCCATTAGACTAGGAGCCTGTCTGAAGGGGAGGGGAGGCATGAATAGCAGACGCTTCAGAGTGACATACCAGGGAAAACTCCTAGCGCATAATGATGGTCCCCACAAGGGAGGTCTTTTCCTTAACCCCAGGCAGCCAGCTAGCAGTCACCTCATGCTGGGCCTCTGCTGCAGGCCTAGATGTTCCAATTATCCCCACGGTAACCTCTCTGTGGGAAGAAGGGATCCTTGCAGCCAGGAGACTGGCCAGAGGCTCCAAGGGGGCACCGTGCCCATTCCAGAGGCAGGCCCAAAGAGCTCTGACGAATGGGATTGGGAAGGCTGTATTGCCATTGCCTAGCAGGGGTAAGCGCTTACGGGCAGCCTGCCAGCCCTGGGTAAAACTCAGATGCTGGCTGCTTCATTCAGACAAGGAAACTTTCTACCCTGTGGGCGGCAACGATCTTCCGTGGGGGTCGGGTGCCTCCGTGTTTCCTTTCAGAAGGACTCCTGTATTCGTAGCAGCTGCACGGCAGGCAGAAATTCAGCAGGGGCAACGGCGATGATGAGGAAAGCCTCACTGGACTGTCACACAGCTGCTAAAGCAGAGGAGCCAAAGAACAAACGCCGAGCAGGGGACCCCTGCAGGCACCCAACCACATTTCCTAAATTCTGCCAAAATGTTTGAGCAACAGGATTGTAACAGCAACAGGGCCCTGACAAAAAGGATGTATTAATCCTCAGCCACCAATGGACCAGCACTAGGAGGAAGGTTGCCTTTGCTCCCTGATGTTGTTTTCATGAGCACTGTAGATGTTCTGCCTTAGTCCTTTTGGTTGGATCAGCAGAAAGGAGTGCCTTGTGGTAGACACGAAGCAAACTCTCTCAAACAACAGAAATTCTGCAGCGAAGGGAGTAAACTCAATGACGAGAACGTCAACACCATTAGCCACCATCTTCTAAATATGAATTATTGAAGTATTAATTAACCCTTAATTCTGGCACAGTTAATGTTGCCATATTGCTCAAAGACAGAGATTGTCCAGCCAGTAATGGCACTGGGGCAAATGAGTAGTTAGTTGCTTTGCTATCTATTGCCTTGGGGCTAACCTAAGAATTCTGTCTCGAGTCCAGACAATGCAAAGGTGTTCAGACAGGAAGACTCTTTATGGCTTCTTCTTTTGCTGCCTTTACCACTGGAAATAATTAGGGTTGCCAACCTCCAAGGAGTGCCTGGAGATTTCATGGGATTACAACTGATCTCCAGGAGACAGAGATCAGTTCACATGGAGAAAATGGCCACTTTGGCCACTGGACTCTATGGCCATGGATGGTGGACTCCCCTGAAATCCCTCCCCTCCCCAAACCCCACTCTCCTCAGGCTCTACCCCCCAAAATCTTCAGGTATTTCCCAACAAGAAGCTGGCGACCCTAGAAATAATATAAATGACTGATGCTAATTCATTCTTTGTTAACTTTGGATATTCAGAAAAACTTTGCATAGCCTGTGAATTACAGTGCCCAGATTTCTGAGACTTTGACCAAACTAAAGGAAGGGGTGTCATATCTATAAGCAGAGCTCCCCCATTTTTTTTAAAGTAGATATTTATTCACTGTACCTATAATCTGACTTTCTTGCTGAAAAAAGCTGGGAGGGCTTGATGCAGATCAGAAATGTGGTATAGGGAGGCAGGGGTTTTAATCCCCTCCTCTACAAACGGAGCTATTTGCCCAATAGGAAAATCTCAGAAGTATTTGTGATTTAGAAATAGCATTTCTGAGGCAGGGGCAGGGTTAAGCTCCACTCCTCCAGCACCAGTTGGAGGGACAACTGTTATTAACATTTAAAAGAAAGTGGACAATCTGATCACAGATGCTCTCTGTCTTATTGACCTGTGCAACAGTAAAGACACTCTTCGTTTGGGGGAGGGACAGACTGTCATTTTACTCTAATCACTTTTCCTGAAAAAGAGCTAAGGAGAAGCTCGGAAACTCCTGTAGCCAATCTCTCGAGATATACCCAAGTGACCCAACACAAACACCCTTGCAATGTATTCTGCCTCTTACCACTTGGGTCTGGTCAACTGAGCAAGAACTGGTTTTGCTGCAAAGCACTTACAGGGGATCTATAAAATAGATTTACCACTTAACAGCAGATGCTACGCTGATGCTGACGTTCGGCCTTGCTGATTTCATGGATGTGTGCTTAGGAATGCAGCTTTAGCAATCTTAATTGCCCTTTTGCATTTAGAATACAAATAAGGAACTGGAGCTAGGGTTTAATTTACAAAACAGCCTACATAACTGCAATAGAGAAGGGAGTTAGGAACCTGTAGCCAATGACATTCCTCAGCTGTTTTGAAAAGTTCACCCCTGGTGCCCAGCCAGTCACTGTACATGGCATTTAATGTATGGTCTATGGAGAAAAAGAGGCTTACTGCCTTTCCTGAGAAGAAAACAGAGCTCTCACTCTTTCTCTCTCCCTGGGACTTACGTGGCCCCAATACCAAAGCATGTAAATTACTGCTTTTCAAATTACATTTATCCTAACAGTGTCCACCAAGAACACCATTTTAGTTTTCACTGCCAGAAGGGAAAGCATTTTTAAAGTAACTGTTGTAGCCACTTTTTAAAATAGCTCCTAACTCATAACCCCTGAGGAATTATTGCATATGGCCTCATACTTGGGCAGGGGCTGTCCTCCGCCTTCCACAGGTCATTCTAGGGTTGCCAACCTCCAGGTACTAGCTGGAGATCTCCTGCTATTACAACCGAGCTCCAGCCAATAGAGATCAGTTCACCTGGAAAAAATGGCCACTTTGGCAATTGGACTCTATGGCATTGAAGTCCCTCTCCTCCCCAAACCCCGCCCTCCTCAGGCTCCACCCCAAAAACCTCCTGCCGATGGTGAAGAAGGACCTGGCAACCCTAGGTCATTCCAATGCAACTGCTGAAGTATTTCTATTGTCTGGCAATACCAAAACCCAGGAGAGCTTTTACTTGGGCAAGAATGAATGCCCTTCCTTTGACGGTTTTGGAGGGCAGATATCAAAAAGTGCCATAGATTCTCACATAATAAAGTTGAAACTATGGAACATATGATCATAGAGTGTCCTATATTTAATGAACTGAGGGACAGTTTAATTAATCCTTTATTTATAAATATGGAAAGGTCCAACGAGGCACCTTGCAGTATGAGGGCGCAGGTGACATGGCTGCTATCAGATATAAATGATTCTGTTACTCTGTGGCAAAATTTATAGGGACAATAATTAAATACCAAAAGAATAACACTGTCCCGAGACGGGCCCAGAGTCAGCCCATCTGGGACTACAGGACCCTACCGGCCCCAGGGGAGCACAGGAAAAGGGGCGACCCCGGGAGGGAACCAAGGGGAGTCAAGATGCCGAACCCTTACCTGCCTCTCTTTTCTTCCCCACAGACGCTGCAGCAGGAGACGGAGCGGCCGGGGAGGAGGACGGGGTCAGGGGTTCAGGCGGGGAAGGGGAAGACGGCCGGCCCCTCAGAGAGGGAGGGCAGGGCCGAGAGTCCGGAGACGGCGCCCGCGTGGCGGGCAGCCACGGCAGACTCGGCTGCCCATCCGCCTCCCCGGCCGCCGGCCTTACAGGCCTCCCCGCGGCCCAGCTGACAGGCGGGCGGGCGCGTCCCGGGCGAGGACGCGGAGGTCCTACGCCGCCCGGCTCCGGCGGTTGTTCCCCCGCCCCCCGAGAAGCAGGCTGGGAGGAGGCGCGGGCTAGGCTGCTTGGCCCCTGCAGAGAGGCGGGGCCAAAGGTGCACGACCTACTTCCGGGGGAGGAGCTCATCAGCCCTCATTAGGGCTCAAGGGGGCGGGGCCAGGGGAAGGAAAGGGCGGAGCCTGGCCTTTATAAAGGCCACTGGAGCGGAGGCCGGGGAGGAGAGCAGTCAGAGGGCTCCTTGCTGAAGGTTAACAGCAGCGGGACTCTGGCTACATCGGAGGGAGAAGTTGACTCGGACTCTCCTTCTGACTGGTCTGAGGCCGAGGAGGCTCCTTGGGCTCGACCAGTGCGGGCGGCAGAGGAGCGGAGGACCCGGGACCCCGAACCCCCGGCTCCTACAGTGGTGGAGAATGCGGGCATAGGGGGAGGGGCCAAGCGACCCCCTCCTCGAATCCCAGCTTCTGCGGGGTGGCGGCCAAGCCGGACAATACTAAGGCCACCCGTATTGACGCTCCCAGTCAGCACCACGGCACCCATGGAACCGACCGAAAAGACCACGCCTCCAGCTATGGATTTCGGCCAATTTAGCCAATGGATGCTAGAGCAGCAGGGGAGGATGATGAAAGAAATGTGGCAACAACAACAAGACGCCCAACACCGGTTAGTATGAGAAATGTCTCTACAGCACCAAGAAGCTCAAGCCAGTTTATTGCGAGACGTGTGTAAGACGTTAGAAGGTACTAGAGGTGGGATGGGAGATGGAACAGGGGGAAGCAACCCAAGGGTGCCTCCCATCCCCCTCTCAAAATTAGGCCCAGATGATGATATCGACGGCTACCTCGAGGCATTTGAGCGCACAGCTGAAGCCTCGGGGTGGCCTAAGGATCGCTGGTTGTTTATCATTGGGCCACATTTGACCGGACCCGCTCAAATTGCCTTGAGATCCCTCCCCAAAGCCGATAGTGCTGATTATGGAAAATTAAAAGCGGCTGTTTTGGCTAGATATGCAATCTCTGACGAAACCTACCGACAGAGGTTTCGACAGATGGCCTGGAAGAAGGGGGAACCACCCAGGGCCTTTGTGACAGCCTTAAAGGACATGGCTGATCGGTGGTTGCAACCGGAAGTTCTGAATAGTCACGCAGTGGTAGAACGCATGGTGTTGGAGCAACTAGTACGAGTGGTGCCTCATCGGGCCCAGGAGTGGCTGATCTGCAACAAGCCCAAGACTTTGGAGGAAGCAATGACGCTACTAGACAACGTCTGTGCACTGGACACGAGGGGAGAACCCCACAAAGGGGAGTATCGAGCCCCGACCGGGATGGGAAACCGGGGAGGACGGGCTCGCCTCCTCCCGCGGTTATTGCCAGGCGGGGGCCCCCGATTCAGGGGGACTCCATCGCAGATCAGCTCCACCCCAGGAAACGCCCCAATAGAGGGGCCCCGGATGGGCCTGAAGAAAGAAGGAAGCACCCTCGATACCACCAGCAAGGGTCCCTGCTATACGTGCGGCCAATGGGGTCATTTCCGGCGCGAGTGCCCGCTGATGGAATGTGACCTCGGATGGGAGCAGACCATGCAGGCAGATGCCTGGGGTAGACGCCCTGATCCGTTGCTGGTCGAGTTACAGATGGACAACACTCCAGTCCAAGCCCTTGTCGATAGCGGATCTTCCATATCCATGATCCTCAGCTCATTGCTGCCTCCAGATGTGCCTATTGTGCACATAGCCTCCGTCGCCTGTTTCCATCAACACGTGGAACAGCTACCAGTGGTGAAAGTGCGGGTACAGTGGGAACAGCAGGACTTCGAGATCCTTATGGCACGGGTACAGCAGCTGCCCTATCAGGCCTTAATCGGGCGGGATGCTCCGTGCTTCCAGGAGATGATGCAGCGGCTCTTACCAACAACCTCAAACGGGGAAGGAAAGGGCGGAGCCTGGCCTTTATAAAGGCCACTGGAGCGGAGGCCGGGGAGGAGAGCAGTCAGAGGGCTCCTTGCTGAAGGTTAACAGCAGCGGGACTCTGGCTACATCGGAGGGAGAAGTTGACTCGGACTCTCCCTCCGACTGGTCTGAGGCCGAGGAGGCTCCTTGGGCTCGACCAGTGCGGGCGGCAGAGGAGCGGAGGACCCGGGACCCTGAACCCCCGGCTCCTACAACACTAAGTAAGGCATTTTTTATTCCTTTATTTTCTGCTCAAGGCTATAGCTGTATGAGCAGTACTAGATAGATAGATGATAGAAGATAGATAGATAGATAGATAGATAGATAGATAGATAGATAGATAGATAGATAGATAGATAGATAGATAGATAGATAGATAGATAGATAGATGGTATCCTGGATATCCATTCAGTTTTTATAGCGGAAGTGCAGTTTTTTCAAAGGGACAACTCCAGAACTAGCAGTCAGGTCCTTAAAACCTTGCACTGGAACAATCCACGGACTCAAGAGGTCTTCTTGAGATACCCCTCAGTGAACAACAGCATAAAATGCCTCCCACAGCTACCTTAAAAATAATCCACGACTGTTTTGTCATTGTAACTCGATGACCTTTTGCTCGCTCTGTCAACATTTGCTTTTCCAAGCTGAGCAAACACCTAGCTGCTTGCTCTCCTTGGTGGCCATTATCTCTACATCTTGATTTCACGCCTTGTTCTTCTCTACCTAATTGTTCTGTGCTTTGCTTGTTTCAAGTTTGCGAGATGGAGCGTGGATGGAAACTTCTGGCTATAAGATCTTGGCAAGCTCCTAGACCACATTTATTGGACAGGCCCTTTGTATAGATGCTTATCTCAGACTGCATCTTGACTCACAGTCCAATGCTTGGCTTGCTTTTACCCTTACCACCAGGACTCTGTCATATGACTGAGTTTTGACAAAGCTTCATTCACCTCAACATCCTTTTGAAAAATCTGTGGGAGTTAGATGCAATATCTCTGTTAGAATCATTGACTTGGGGAAGCAGATGAGGTTGGGAGAAAATTTGCTGTGCATACTTCTAAGCCTGGAGACGAGACACATCAGCAGTGTTAAGCACAGAAATGTAGGATTTATAGCAAACACAAAGCAGCATAAGCTAAATTTTAATGCATGCTATGACCTTAATCCATTGTGATTGCTTGTCAGTGTTCAAGGAAGCTGCTGTACTTTCCCAAGACTTAGGTTAGCAAAACATATTTTTCCCAGCTGCAGGTAAGGAGCAATTGCATACCTAGCTAAGTGTCTACAGCTTTAGTCCTTAAGTCACTCATTTCTGGAAGGTGCCACTCAACCATTCCAATGAAACATATGCTTTTAGGCACTTCTATGATTGGGCTCTGTTCTACACTCTTGGCTTTGGAGTTCTGTCATGGAACGACTGGCCCAAAGTCACGTGCAGAGCAAATGACTGAACCATGGGCTACAAATAGGGTTGGCAGGTCCCTCCATGCCACTGGCTGGGGCTGGGGGCGGGGACCCGCGCATGCACGACGCAGTGACGTCACTACTGGGTTTACCCTGGAAGCACCAGCATCATGCGGGACGCTCTAGCAAATTCCTCCCAAAACTCTATGGTTTCCATGGGGGGGGGGGTGTGCTAGAGCGTCCCTGTCACGATTTCAGCATTTCCGGGGTAAAACCAAGAGTGACGTCATTGCGTCTTACGTAGGGATTGTCCCCCAACTGGTCTGCTTCTGCCTGCCGACCAGCTGAGGGGCGGCGGGTAGCCTAGTTAATTGGCGGGCAATTGTCTGCCATAACCAAGCATATGGGAACCCTAGCTACAAACACAATACAGAAGGGGAGGGTCAGTCTAATCACTGTAAACACTTTGTGCCTTGATCAGTTAGTATGCTCATCATCATTATTTCCACTTCATCAGCACACCCTTACTAGACTAGTACTTACCCATCCACATCCTGGTAGTTCACATTCAGCCGTTTTGTTGATCCCAAGAGTTCTAGAAAAGGCAGAAGGGAGAAGAGGGTCAGATCAGGATAGTGACAGATAGTGGAATCTACATAGTTCATATAGAGCCTTTTTAGATAATATGTTCAATATTAGCTGCAACCAGAACTGAATCTGCAACTCTCTTGTTGTGGGCGGAGAGTATTACTGGCTCATACAGACAGGAACCATATAGAATAGCTACTTTAAATTACAATGTTTGCTAGGAATGATAATTACAGGATCTCTTGCTACACAGATATCTTAAGAAGACGCCAGCCTTAGAGATTATTAGACACCTGGCCTTAAAGATTAGATTCCTTATCTAGTCTAGATAGCGTTGAAGGTTACGGATGACGTGATTCACTGATAAGGTTCCTGCAGTGAACGTATATAAGGGGTCTGGAATAGAGGCTCGTTGGAGGTCTTGGTAAGTGACCTTCCCAGCGATAAGTGATATATGTACAGATTTGTGATCTGTGTATTGTACAATATGTAATATGCTAAGCCTATTTTAAGTTATTTTGCAAATAGAGCTGTTTGAACTGTGTGCTTATGTGATATGAAATATTTGAAATTATGTTGCTTACAATGAATTGTACTTTATACTGCTCTATACCTCAAGACGATCTGCTTATCTGCTAAAAACATACAATGTAACTGTAACTGACTTGTAACTAACTTGATATGATGTTTGTAACTGAAGTACTTTGTGACCTGATCCCACATTCTGTTTATGTTCTGAAGCATTTACAATAAAAAAGATTTTTTCTTAGAAAAGTTCAAAGCTTGTATCACTGCTTATGGGGCATCAGGGTTAAGCAAGGTAACGTATATCTTAGTGAGATACAAGACCTAGAAACCTATTTGCCTACACAGCACTGACCGCTACACTCTCTACCATGAAGACTCTGAAACAGAAGCATTTTCGGAACAAACCATAGGAGATTCCATGTTTGATCGTTGTCTCTGCACACAATGTGAATGACATCAGAAAAGCCACTGCTTAGAATAGGTCAGCATAAAGGTCCCCTTGCACAGTATCCTGTCTCTGATAGCCTTTTGGAACAAATGTACTGAAGGTTAATTGCAAGAAACAGGACTGTGATGGAATGATTTCCATCACGCAGGCTGGTTTTGCTTTTGGATATTAGATAAGAAAGGGTAAATAAGGAGGCAAAATCAACGCACACGTTTTTTCTTTTCATTTTTGGTTATATTCATAAGTCTTCTAGGGACACGTCTTTGATTATCCAGCAAAATGGGATGTTTACAAAGGATGCTGGCAGGCGCAGCAACTCTGGACTTTCCTACCCGGATTGCTTCTTTGCACAGGGGAACGGGTCTCCCTCTCCCTCCCCAGACCTTGGGACTAACCTTGCTGTGCACAGGCCAGTGCTTGACCCATCCCTTCAGCTTCTTCCTCTCTCCAGCTCCTTCAGTGTTGCCTTTTATGGCACCTTTTTCCATGGGCACCAGCCAGGTACTTGCTTCCCTTTCTTCATTTCCCGCTTTCCCCAGTAAACATGCTGTTCATTCGCTTCCATCTCCAGTTCCCTTTCAATCGCCAGTCACACCACTTCCATGTAACAAGCAGGAGAAAACCTGGTCCCCATTGCTCGTGGCTACTGGGTCAGTGCCTTTGGTTGACTCTCTTTCAGGAAAGCTCCCATTTATAAAGTCTGGTGCTCAGAAAACTGTAGAGCTGGGACATTTTACTTACGCCTCTCAGTAGCTTACCCGCTGCCAGGGAAAAGCCCACGGACCAGATGGTTGGCATTTTTGCTCCACAGGGAGAGAGTGGCGGGAGCCCAGAGGTTATGAATATAGCAATTGTATTTGTCTGACATTCCCTTCACCTTGCCCACCTCCTCCGAGCTCTCAATTTTCTTGATAGCATGGAATGTCTCTCTTAAGGAAGAGGAGCTCTTCTATATTTGTAAACCATCTATGCAAGCTTTACTTAGTCTGCATAGATCTCAACTCCTTCAGGATGAAACCAATGAAATTCTTTCCCTCCCAAATAATAATGGAGTGTTTCATTTGAAAATTCAGTGGCAACAATAATAGGGAATCAACATAAGAACTGAACATTTATAAAGTGGAAGCACAAACTTTGCTAGTTTTAACTAGGGTTGAGAAAAATGGGTCCTTTTTATATTTATACTGAAAGCCCATTCAAAGGGACCCAGCATATAGAGTAATCATCATTTATAGCTAGGGTTGCCAGGTCCCTCTTTGCCACCGGCGGGAGGTTTTTGGGGCGGAGCTTGAGGAGGGCAGGGTTTGGGGAGGGGAGGGACTTCAATGCCATAGAGTCCTATTGCCAAAGCGGCCATTTTCTCCAGGTGAACTGATCTCTATCAGCTGGAGATCAGTTGTAATAGCAGGAGATCTCCAGCTAGTACCTGGAGGTTAGCAACCCTATTTATAGTTCATCTTTCTGTTTACAAAAGTCTTATAAATGACTTTTCAGAAAATGTTAGTACACCTTGTAGCATACACAAAACAAAACAAAAAAGGCCTAGGTGCACAGCTGGGATTGAAGGTACACACTTGCCTTATGTTTCCCCACGGTTACCCCACCAACTGCTTCGGGGCTTCCTTTTGATTATGCATGCCTTTTCTGCCCGTCAGAGGTCGCCTGGCTTTCCCTGCGCATTTTGCCCATGTTTTCCAGATGCAGTTTTAGCCAGAATCTGGAAAATGCAGGCAAACAGCATGGGGACGATCTCTGACGGGCAGAAAAGGCATGCATAATCAAAAGGAAGCGCTGAAGCAGTTGACGGGGGTGACTGTGGGGAAACGCCCTGCATAAAAGGCCACTGTTAATGCTTCCACTGTTGAGTCAGCAGCCACTACTCTCCATAGCTAGCAATGGCTTCATCATGTGATATTTAAGGTTGCCAACCTCCAGGTACTAGCTGGAGATCTCCTGCTATTACAAGTGATTTCCAGCTGATAGAGATCAGTTCACCTGGAGAAAATGGCCGCTTTGGCAATTGGACTTTATGTAGGGTTGCCAAGTCCCTCTTTGCCACTGGCGGGTGATTTTTGGGGCGGAGCCTAAGGAGGAAGGGGTTTGGGGAGGGGAGGGTCTTCAATGCCATACAGTCCAATTGGCAAAGCAGCTATTTTCTCGAGGTGAACTGATTTCTATCAGCTGGGGATCAGTTGTAATAACAGGAGATCTCCAGCTATTACCTGGAGGTTGGCAACCCTAACTCTATGGCATTGAAGTCCCTCCCCTCCCCAAACTCCACCCTCCTCAGGCTCCTCCCCAAAAACCTCCGGCCAGTGGCAAAGAGGGACCTGGCAACCCTAGTGATACTAGGTGCCAATCAGCTGCTATGCAAGAAAAAAATGGCCTGCTATTAGACATGCAGATCAAGAAAAAGCAGGCTATGACACAATAACACATTGGTGACGAAAAAAGGTCAGTGCCATGTCACAACAGTCCATTGTAAATAAACCTGAACAAACAACATTTCAGTGGCAAAAAAGCCAAAAATAGGCCCCCATTTTCACTATCAGTGAATGTGAATTTGAAAACAGGTTGACCCTATTTTTAACAAGCCCCCTTTACTAAGGTATCTAATGAAATCTGACAGTGAGGATCTACTCTGCAATGTAATATGAGACGCAATAACAAACCATCCCTCATCCACATGGCCTGCATTTCAGAATACCAAAACAGGCAGGGGGTAAACAGAAGTGCCATAGCAAGCAAGGCAAGCGATGGACTGAAAATATGGTGTTCGTTCATCACTCCTGACCCACTATTGAACTTCCAGTCTTAAATTCATCTTGGCTTGCACGATTCTTCCTCTTATTTATCACATTTTATCCCCTCCTTCTTGGAAAGAACTCAGGGTTACATCCATGCTTCCCCCTTCCTCCATTTTATCCTCTCAACAACTCTGTAAGACAGATCACACTGTCAGAGGGTGACCCCACTACACCACCCTTGAGTCTATTCCGTAATCCATTGTGCTCCCTGCAAAGAGTGAGGATAGTACCTTGTTGAAGCTGCAACTCTAAACACAGTTGGTAGGGAGCAATTCTTGGTGCATCACAATATCCTTTCAAGTACTTTCCCCCATTAGTTTTGCAAAAGATTGAAGCTCGAGATGTGCAAGTCCAACAAATAAGAATGGTTAGATGAGACCGAAAGAGCAAGAGATGGTAGAAACTGAGCAAAGGAGTGTGACAAAGGAGGAGAGACAGAGGGGGAAAAGGGGAAAGTTCAAATGGGAGCAAAATAACTGCAGGAAACTGAAGAAGGCTGAATTAGCTGTGTGTGTGTAAAGTGCCTCCAAGTTGCAGTTGACTTATGGTGACCCCATAGGGTCGTTTTCAAAGCAAGAGGCCTTCAGAGGTGGTTTGCCCTTGCCTTCCTCTGAATAGCAACCCTGGAATTCCTGGTGGTTTTCCAACCAAATAGACCCCGCTTAGTTTCCAAGATCTGACAAGATCGGGCCAGCCTCGGCCATCCAGGTCACAGCTTGAATTAGATACGATGGAGGACATCATTAAACAGAGACTCAGCACACTGAGAGCTAAAAGCAAACCCTGTGTATGCTTCTAGGGCAGGTCTACTTCTGATTCCTAGATGCAAAGAGAAGGTAGCCATCACCATCACACACTGTTTAGGAACTTCTCAGCTGGACTAGATTGACCTTTGGTCTGATCCACTCAGCAAGGCAACTTCATAACCACAGCCAGTGAAGTAGGCAAGACAGATGAAGACGCATCTGTACATGGCTTATTTAGGAAGTTAGAACTCATTCAGTGCCTCCAATCCCTGCAGGCCATCTGCATCACAGGCTTTTCAACTCAGGCTGGTGTACCTAGGGTTGCCAACCTCCAGGTACTAGCTGGAGATCTCCCGCTATTACGACTGATCTTCAGCTGATAGAGATCAGTTCACCTGGAGAAAATGGCTGCTTTGGCAATTGGACTCTATGGCATTGAAGTCCCTTCCCTCCCAAAACCCCGCCCTCCTCAGGCTCTGCCCAAAAAACCTTCCACCGGGGGCGAAGGACCTGGCAAACCTAGGTCTACCGCTAATTCATACAACAGATGGATTGACTGTGTGACCAGTGGGTTGTGTGTCATGTGCACTGTCAGCTTTACAATAATAGAGGTGGGATGTCCCAGGAGAAAAGGTACCTGCCTTTTTCAGGTAGTTGTTTCTTGAACGCCTATCTTAGGGTTATGGTATCAAATTGAGAGCACAGATGGCAGCCAGGCAGTCATACCCCAAATCCTAGCAACAGAGACTGAGTTGAAGTGAAGAGCGTCACAGAGTAATAAAGGAAGGCCAGAGGCCATCCTTTATGCCATCTACAACAGACGCCTGACATCCCTCCTCCTCATTAGCTGTTATAAACTTTCAGCAAGATTTTCCCAGGCTCACTATTGTGCATTAGGTGTGATTTGCATTCAAATTTCTTCCACTCCTTTGGTGTTCAGCTTCTGTCTTGCTCCGCTTCTGTTGTACGGATGATGCTGGCAGAAATAAAGGAGGTATTGCATAGAGGGGAAGCTATATCACCCCGGGTTGGAGAAACAAGGAAGGATGAATGAGAGGTGGGCTCATTGACATATGCAAATATGAGCTGAGAAGAAAATCCCTGCCATTGTGGTTTTCCTTGGGGCTAATCAAAATGTTTAGTAAATAGGTGTATCAACGCAAAACCATTTTCAAGAAACCGATTGCACCGTGCGCGTGACGAAACTTAGCTGACACTGTCAGCCTGGCAGAGCAGAAACTAGGGAGGTCTAAATGGAATCAGAATAATTAGGTCTCTTAAGGACTTTTTCATCTTCAAAGTGCTCTGCATTCATTCATACACTAGGGACTCAACTGGGTAAAACTGGCATGTCCTTTCTCATTGGTTCTGCTCCCCAAGCGGCAAAGTAGACACTCGGTCCCCCACCCCCTTGCCCACTACTCATGCAGACACAGCCAGCGCGGCTAAGAGAGACAAGGGCTTATTCCAGGCAGTGGAACCCTATACTAAAAGTTAAGTATGTTTTATTTTGGGAAACAGTCATTTTGCACACACAAAAACAACCTGATCCTAACAGTCACTTTGTCGGCAAATAAATACACAGAACGGGCCAAAAGGATAATGGGAAGGCAGGGAAGAGAAGTTTTTGCTGGATTTCTGCTTAGTGCACAGCAATCAGAGGCAAAGGAGCCCTGCCAAAGAAAAGGGGGCTTCCAGGAGAAGGGACATGTGCTGGAGATCTATTTCTTGTGCAAGGAGTACAGCTGCCACAGCCCCCACATGGAGCTTGGGACCACGGGAAGAGAGGGCTGGAAGAGCCCTGTGACCATCAGCTGCCTAGTGGGCAGTTAGGAAGGGGTGGGCAAGTATGGATACCGTGGGTACTATTTCAGCTATTGCATTCAGTCAGGGGAGGCTGTGAAGCATATACAGGACTTGCCATCCTTTCTTCTTAGTCTTAGACATGCAGAAATTCAACTGGTGCAGGGTTTAGAGCCACAGAGAAGTTTGTCAATCAGGAACCTCTGTCAGAAAATAAAGGGGTACCCTGCCTAGAAATGAAGTGCCAGGGAAACTGTACAGATTCCCAGCTGATTAGCAGCTATTCAGTATAGCCATGGTCATTTGCAAAGGGAGAGTGGCAGCACTTAGGACAAAGGTGGGGC
Source organism: Euleptes europaea (assembly GCF_029931775.1). NCBI lineage: Eukaryota > Metazoa > Chordata > Lepidosauria > Squamata > Sphaerodactylidae > Euleptes > Euleptes europaea. The sequence continues at coordinate 128,020,599 of NC_079312.1, read as the reverse complement.
CTAGGGTTGCCAACCTCCAGGTACTAGCTGGAGATCTCCTGCTATTACAACTGATCTCCAGCCAATAGAGATCAGTCCCCCTGGAGAAAATGGCTGCTTTGGCAATTGGACTCTATGGCATAGAAGTCCCTCCCCTCCCCAAACCCTGCCCTCCTCAGGCTCCGCCCCAAAAACCTCCTGCCGGTAGCGAAGAGGGATCCGGCAACCCTAGTGGGGCCTGTGGCACCAGCACAAGGCCACTCAACTACCGATGCTGTTTGCTCTCCTGAAAACAGCTGTGGTGTTTGGTCAAGTCAGTGCTCCTAATGGGAGTTGACACAACCAGTGGTCTTTTCTGTCCGGAAAGGACTGGTTGTATCTGGGGCTTCACCCCCCCCCACCCAGTACCTTAACACCAAAGCTTTCAAAAACTCTTTGATAAATTAATGAGTGAAAAAAAATGCAAATCCTTTCAGGGAAAGTAGACACAGAATCTGCCCTCCTTTTTACTGATGTGCAAATTGGGACAGAAGAAAATGATGAAGTGGTTTGTTCCAAATCACAAAGGGGGGGGAGTCTAGTGGGGAGGATCTGAAGATAGAAAGGTGCCAGTGACTCCTAGGACCTTATATAATGAGAGAGAGAAAGAGAGAGAGAAATTGAGAGATTTAAGAATAGGAATGGAGAGGCAAAAGGATTTCAAAAGAATGAAATCCCTAGTTAGATACATTATATCTAAAAGATATAAAGAATGAAATCCCTAGTTAGATACATTATATAATTACAAAAATAAATAAATATTACTGGATATTGTCGAAGGCTTTCACTGTCAGAGTTCATTGGTTCTTGTAGGTTATCCGGGCTGTGTGACCGTGGTCTTGGTATTTTCTTTCCTGACGTTTCGCCAGCAGCTGTGGCAGGCATCTTCAGAGGAGTAACACTGAAGGACAGTGTCTCTCAGTGTCAAGTGTGTAGGAAGAGTAATATATAGTCAGAAAGGGGTTGGGTTTGAGCTGAATCATTGTCCTGCAAAAAGTATCAAAGGTAATGTACTAATCATTGTCCTGTAAGTATCAAGATAATGTGCTAATGAGGGTGTGGTATTCTGACTATATATTTCTCTTCCTACACACTTGACACTGAGAGACACTGTCCTTCAGTGTTACTCCTCTGAAGATGCCTGCCACAGCTGCTGGCGAAACGTCAGGAAAGAAAATACCAAGACCACGGTCACACAGCCCAGATAACCTACAAGAACCAAATATTACTGGGCTTCCCTTTGTGCTTAGGTGCTTTTATCATTAGTTATATAGTTATATATTTTCCAGCATATAAATAGTTTTATCATTCTTATTTTTATCCTTTATAGTTTATACTTTGTCCTCAGCAGCATAAAAATCATTCTATTGGAACAAAAGTGTTCTGAATCAGCAGCATTTTTTACATGCTACTTGAAACCTAATAATATTTTATGGGCATTTTTATGATACTCATGCTGTTTGTTGTAAGGTACCCTGAGACCTTCAGGGTTACATGGGAGGATAGTACATTTAAATAAAGGAATGTAGCATTGGGTTTGTAGGAACTAGCCACTCAGATGTAGCAACCATTGTTTGCTGTCATAACTTCCAATAGTTTTGCTTCAGAAATATCTGGTACCACTATAGTGTATGAGAGACTAGGGTGGTGATGGGATCTTTCTGGCGTCTGTGATGGTACAGGTGACAGCTATGTCTAACTTGTGTTTGTATTTTGTCCTGCCATTGTCATTCAAGGTGGTACATAAAAAAAACAAAATCATGCGCTAATGTGGCTGTACCCCCACAGTGGTGCCATGTGCCAGGGCAGCAGAATGAATGTCAACCATGTGCACAGAACCTGATGTAAAATGCCTTTCTAAACACTGTAAGCGGGCCTTCGTGTGCTCCTGCAACAGTGTGCAGGAAACCAACTGCGCTCAGATACATTGCCTCGGTGCATGAGTACTTGCGACAATTAACCACACACAAGTTTAGCACTGGTCGGAGTGGAAAATATGCTGAGATTATTTATTGCACAATCCCCCCACCCCCTCGTCCCCACTTCTCGTTGCCATATATTTCCAGCCGGCAACTGGAAATCTCACACCTGTTTTCATTGTGCACAGGGATTGGGAAGAACTCTCAGGACAAGCCAAAGGAACCATGGCACCAAAAGGCCAGGAAATGAAGGGAGACAGAGAGCGCACAGCTGCCTGTCAAAGGCTCCACCCCACCATGGACACAGAGGCATTGGAAGCATTAAAAAAAAAGCAGCTTCACACAATAGACCCAGGAGAGATGGACAACTGCAACTGTGAGAGGCTCATTGATTTAAAAATAACACTCTCTGCTGCCACCGCTTCTCATGCCACCCTGTTAGCCAACTCAAAATGAAGCCTAAATAGTCTGGCCTGAAATCAATATGCCCCTGAATCAACCAGTTTTGTTTCTGGGCTAAATAATGAATGGCCACTCATTGCGGGGACAATACACCCCAGTTCAAGGAAGCATTATTCTCACTGCAGATTGTGACAACTCCCTCTGGTGGCAGAAGCATTGTGGTGTTTTTAGTTGTGGTGTTTTATTTTACCCCTAAATTATTGTTTAGCTAGTAGTGGCATCTTCAGAACACAACAAATTCCATTTAATGATGGCTCTAGTTGAGTATTGGGGAAAGAGATATGGTGATACACTATGCGGTTTCTTGTAGTAGGAGAAGAAGAGTTGGTTTTTAAATGCCAACTTTCTCTACCGCTTAAGGGAGACTCAAACTGGCTTACAATCACCTTCCCTTCCCCTCCCCACAACAGACACCCTGTGAGGTAGGCGGGGCTAAGAGAGTGTGACTAGTCCAAGGTCACCCAGCTGGCTTCATGTGTAGGGAAACAAATCCAGTTCACCAGATTAGCCTCCGCCGCTCACATGGAGAAGTGGGGAAACAAATCCAGTTCACCAGATTAGCCTCCGCTGCTCATGTGGAGGAGTGGGGAATCAAACTTGGTTCTCCAGGTCAGAGTTCACCGCTCCAAACCACTGCTCTTAACCACTACACCACGCTGGTACATAGAGCTGTACACCAAACAAGTTGACGATGTTGCAGCATAATGATTGCGAGACCTGTTCCACGCAGCTCGCCCTTTGGTTGCACCACCGGGAAGTGCAGGAGATTTGAGCATGCTTTCAAGGTTTACAGAAACAGTGGGGTTTTAGCACAGACAAAGATCACAGCCACGAAGCAGGGGAGTCCCCTTAAGGAGAAGTAGAGTCAAACGGGAGCCAATTCAAGATGGCGAGCCTCCCATAGCAGGAATTGCATACTTTTGTGGCAACTGGTGAAGGCATTTTACAAAGTGCTGCAGAGGATCCGTTCTACTCAGATCTTGGATCCAAAGCTTAAGAATTGCCTGGCTGGACCAGATCAAGACCTATCTAGTCCAATAGTAGCCAGCCAGATGCTTTTGGAAAGGCACAAGCAGGGCATGAAGGCGATGGCCAGGTTTGTTAATTAGCACGTGTTGACAGATCCATCCTCCTTGAATTTGTAATCTGGAATAGTTATGTAGGTAGCACCCTACTCAATCTTTTCTCAGCCAGAAAGGCCTGACCTACAAAGGGGTACTTTGTGGGTAGAAGGGTTAAGGTACTTTGAAGTCTCTGTGTCAGACTGCTTCCCCACCTTCTTTCCTTCTACTAGCTCCCATCTGTCTTTCATTGTTTTGCAAGAGATGAGGAGCCCAAGAAACGCCAAGGACGGTGACATCATGGTCTCCCAACAATAGCATGGCCTCTGTGCTCAGTTCTGTCCATCTCCCACTCCTTCTCACTCTGTTCCATACATATGAGATAGCAGCGGGACGAGGGTGGGGGAGGCAGTGGTTTCTTCCTTTCAAAACTACTAGGGGAGAAGGCTTTGTTTTCACATTCTTTCACCAGGAGGATTTCACTGGAATTGGCAGGAGAGGAAGATGAAGGGAGACCGGTTTCCAGGTTTCAGAACTTCATGATTCAAACTAAGAAGCAGGCTATCTGTTCTAAAGTTACAGTATGATTCACCACGTTATCTGATTAATTTATTTTCTATTTTTATGTTCTACTTCTCCCTTAGAGCTCAAGGCAGCATGTTACAAGATTCCCAGAGGGTCTTTCATCGAAGCAGTGTGGCAGATCAGGACCTGCTTAGCTTCACCAAAGTTGCTGCATCGTGCGCCTTCAAAACATGCCCTGAATAGCAGTGATGCGTTTTGATTTTTGGAAAACTGGATTCAAAGCCCTGCTCAGTCTTAAACTCACTGGGTGGTCTCTCAGTCTTAGTTGCCCCACCTGTAAAATGAAAATTTTACAGAGCAATAATGACGCGTAGGGTTCAGACTATAGTATTAGATTTAGACTGGGGAGACCCGGATTCAAATGGCCACTCAACTCCAAAGCTTACTGGCGATCATGCAGCAAGAGCTCTTGCCCAGTTTACCCTATCTCAAAAGAGATGTTGTAAAAGTCTCTCTCTCTGTGTGTGTGTGTGTGTGGAGGGGAAAACATTTACACCTGCAATTTTTTTAAAGAAAATATAGCAATAACCTTGCTCTCTGTGAAAAAGATAAAGAATATACACTACTGCACAGTAAAGAATGCTATATGATTCCTAATAATAGCGACTCTCAAAAACACAGCCCTGCTGAAGAGTCTGAAGAATATTTATTCTGGAGGAATTTCAACTCGGCGGTAATGAGAGTCTACAGCTCCTGTATTTACATGTCAATACCAGCATTATGGGCTGCAAACCAGAAATCTTCAGCAAAGAGCATCTCACAGAAAGCATGCCAAATAGAAGGAACTTACGTAAGGAAAATTCTATTCCCCAAATCTCTGCAGTTTGAAACAGTCTGGGTTAAAAACAAGCTGTTGCAAGAGACCCAAAGCTGAAAACAATGAAGTGCTCAACACCACTTCCTACAGTACACCATCAACACAATCATGAAGGACACATAAAGCACCACTTTATACTGAAAATTCATTGACTGCTACACATATCTGGATGCTTTCAGCTACCTCCCTGAGCACACCACAAACCACACTGTCTGCAGCCAAGGACTATATTACGGCCACGTTTGCTCCAATCCTTGGACAGGAACTCACATTTGAAGGATTTACAATTACCGGTATAGTACCCATCCAACGAAGCGAAGAAACAGATCCACAAAGCTAAACTGGTACTGAAAAACAGCCACACCCTAAAAAGATAACAACAGAACACCACCTGCAGCACCCAGCTCAAATTAATCTAATACATCACCAATAATCTACAGCCCATCCTAGATAACTATACTTTTTCTCTCTCACAGACCTTGGATGGCAGGCCTTTCCTTGCTTAGAGACAGCCCCATAACCTAAAACAGCTTCTTGCTAGCAGCCCAAATAGCCAACTAATAAAGACACAAACCCAGGGTCCAGACCCTGCAACAAACCAAGATACTCAGGCAATCCAGTTAAAACCTCAAACACTTAAAAGCACCTAAAAGCCCAGCACATAAAACACTTGGCAGCCTAACTGATTCTCAAAAAGGCCTCAGGCTAGAAGCAGAGTGTAAAAATAATTAAAAAGATCACAACCTTAGCTAAAAGCTTAGGTAAAATTAATATTTTGGTCTGGTGCCTAAAGAATGAATGGTTTTATTTGCATATAGCCTTAGGCCATTACAAACATTTAAAAACAATACCACAAATACATAATAAAAGGAAAATACTAGGTTAACAATTTCTAGAGAGCCTAAAGAGTACCAGACATCTGAAGAAGTGGGCTCTAGTCTACAAAATCTTATGCTTTTTGTTAGTCTTTAAGATGCCACAGGATCCCCATGGCGCAGAGTGGTAAGCTGCAGTACTGCAGTCCAAGCTCTGCTCATGGCCTGAGTTCGATCCCAACGAAAGTTGGTTTCAGGTATCCGGCTCAGGGTTGACTCAGCCTTCCATCCTTCCAAAGTCGGTAAAATGAGTACCCAGCTTGCTGGGGGTAAAGGGAAGATGACAGGGGAAGGCACTGGCAAACCACCCCGTAAACAAAGTTTAGCATTTTAAAAACGGGTATTTGTATTTAGGTGGTGTGTACTGTGCACTTCAGGGACTGAGAAACCAAATGACAAAGAAAAGAAAATTGGTTAAAATAGACGAAATGTTTTCATAGTTTCTAATTTATTCTTGTGTTATGAGGGAAGCCTGACTCCCTCCCCCTTTCTCTCTCCCCCCCCGCTGTTTTTTAGTTATATTATCAATTATGTTTACCCTAGCCTTGACCCCTCTTTGCTGGGATTGTTTCTGTTCTTACTTGGCTGGCACCCGCCACTGAAATGATTCAGGGCACCATTAGAAATGTTTAAGATGTTGGATTTTAACCAGAAATGTGTGTTTTAATGAGTTGTCATATGTTGTGAGCCGTCCTGAACCTGGCATTGCAGGGGAGGAGCAGGATATAAATAAAAAAAATAAAAAATAAAATTGCCAAGCTTGGTGCAATGACTGCATTGTAGACATGACAAATTTGTGGAAGATAGACCCCGCCATATTGGGTTGCCAACCTTCATGTGGTAGCTGGAGATCTCCTGCTATTACAACTGATCTCCAGTCGATAGAGATCAGTTCACCTGGCGAAAATGGCCGCTTTGGCAATTGGACTCTATGGCATTGAAGTCCCTCCCCTCTCCAAACCCTGCCCTCCTCAGGCTCCGCCCCCAAAATCTCCAGCCATTTATGCTTGGTAATTAGCAGTGCGTTTCAGGCTGAATTGCCCTGCATGCTTTTTTTAATTTTTCTTGCTGAACCGTCATTTCGGAAGTGACTGCGAAGCCGCTGCATACCTGCTTCACATTATTTAAGCGCCTCTTTAATGCGACCTTTGGTGTTTGCTCTGCCCCCGTTCCGAAGAATCCCCTGAAGGAACTATGCAGAATAACAGCGACGCGTTAGCTATGCACATGCTAATGGCTATGCAAACAGGAACGAAGGAGCAGGGGAGCGGGGTGGAATTTCTCTTTTTGCATCGGGACCGTGAATAGGCATTTTTAAAGTCACATGTTAAAAAAGAGCTTTGAGCGAGTATCAAAACTGACCAAGCATAAATGGCCTCCAGGTATTTCCCAACCCGGAACTGCCAACCCTAACTCCATGGCAATGAGCCGAAATGGCTAAATTGAGCCTCCATGTTCCAAGACAGTTCCCAGTTGTTGAGAGATGCAAAGGAGAGGCTTCTGGGCTACACAGCCTTCGGCCACAGAATTCTTCATAGCTATGCCAATGGTTTCCTTTGAATCTGCCTTCTTCATGTAAAAGCACTTTTCCTACAGTTGGAAGCCTTTGCGGTTTCCTTCTGCACGTGTTGTACATTCCCCTTAGACAGAACCTAGACAAACTTCCTTTCACCCTGCTAGTGATGGCCTCAGAGCTAGGCCTGGCTGTGCAGAGCAGGTTCCCACGGAGATATTTTGGAGTGTGGGTCAAGAAGCCACGGCATGGGCCTTTTGTTGTGCACACTGTTCCCTCCAACGCTGCAATTTGAGAGGCGTGGCACCGCCTCCTAAGACCACAACGCTAGGCAAGCCTCTCACTGGGCAGTTGCTGCCGAGTCTGAGGGTTGTGTACGTTCCGGCCAGTGGCCAGCAGCGGCCTGTGATGTGGTTGCCTGCCCTTTCAAGGGGACGTCACAGGCCTCAGCTGATTGCCTCTAGCTTCCCAAAGTCAATTGTGCAGCTCTGAAACCGTTCCAGACCAGATTCTTTCTTGGTCAGAAAGCACTAGGCTCAAAGCCAAGGAAATATTAATACACATCCCAAGTCCAGGAATGTAACGAGGATCCCAAAGCATTCTGTGTGACTGCACACGAAAGATGCCTCTTGACATGCAGCTCTTTCAGCACACACCAGTGCTCAGAGGGTAAATGAGCCTTGAGTTGCTACCAAATGGTGACACAGGAGATAAGAAATGAGGCAGCAAAAGAGAGAGGATGATCTGGGACAAAATGTAAGGGGGGCTATTCTGGGATTATTCTAACCGGGGCTTTATTGACATCCTTAATTCACATCTACGGGCCCTAGGGTTGCCAACCTGATCTCCAGCCGATAGAGATCAGTTCACCTGGAGAAAATGGTTGCTTTGGCAATTGGACTCTATGGCATTGAAGTCCCTCCCCTCCTCAAACCCTGCCCTTCTCAGGCTCTGCCCCAAAAACCTCCCACTGGTGGCAAAGAGGGACTTGAACCCTAGCAGGCCCCAGGATGCTGCAAAAAGTTCTGAGTTCAGAAAACGAGAATTTGCAATGAATTAATTAGCCACATGTACATAATTTCGCTCAACTGATATACTTCATTCTGTTTGCAAATGCTTTATAAGCTGTAATGTTTTGTAAAAGACATAGATGTGGGGAGGGATTAGGGTTGCCAGGTCTGGGTTAGGAATTACCTGGAGATTTTGGGGGTGGAGCCTGGAGAGGGGAGGGTTTGGGGAGGGGGGCTTCAGTGAGGTATAAGGCCATACAGTCCACCTTCCAAAGCAGCCATTTTCTCCAGGTGAACTGATTTGTCACCTTTAGGGTTGCCAGGCCCCTCTTCACCACCGGCAGGAGATTTTGGGGGTGGAGCCTGAGGAGGGTGGGGTTTGGGGAGGGACTTCAATGCCCTAGAGTCCAATTGCCAAAGCAGCCATTTTCTCCAGGTGAACTGATCTCTATCGGCTGGAGATCAGTTGTAATAGGAGATCTCCAGCTACTACCTGGAGGCAAGGAAACTATAGTACTAGCTCAAAAGTAATAATACACAAGCAACTATGCAAACATATATTATGAAACACATATAACATCTACAAGTAAGTGAACACGCAGGTGCATATTGTGCATATTTCCTTCAGACTACCTGGAGGCTGGCAACCCTAGCCACCTGGGGATCAGTTGTAATAGTGGCAGATCTCCAGCCACCACCTGGAGGCTGGCAACCCTAGGAGGGATACAGTGCAGTGAATTTTGGAAGAGAGCAGGGCAGGTTCTAGCAACTGACAGTCTTTTAGCCAGATTGGCTTGAGAGGACCCACCTGTTCCTCCCCCAATGGCCAACCCAATGAAGACTGGGAAGGAAGCCATGAAGAAATGGACCTTAACTAAATGGCCACTTTGAACACATACTGAATCAGACCCTTGGTCCATCAAAGTCAGTATTGTCTACTCAGACCAACAGCGGCTCTCCAGGGTCTCAGACAGAGGTCTTTCACATCACCTACTTGCCTAGTCCCGGGAGATGGAGGGGGTTGGACCTGGAACCTTCTGCATGCCAAGCAGAGGCTCTGCCACTGAGCCACGGCCCCTTCCCTTTGAATGGGCCTTGGTTTTCTACCCCATTCCCAATACAACACAAAAATGTGTTGCTACTAGCCAGACTGCTACCCACAAGGAAGGACAGGAAATCGTTCAAAAGACATGAACTCGGGAAAGCCCAGCCAATTCCACATGTGGTATCTGTAGCTTTTAGCAAATGTTGTTCACATTCTTTTAAAGGGCATTTTACCATTCTTGAGAACTTGCTCTTTTTAAGGATACAGACTAAATTTATTTAAGATGCTCAGCAAGCTACCAAATTATGCATTCTACAAACCTACATTCTGTCTTTTTTGAATAAAGCTGAGGCCCCAGATATATGACAACACTGGGAAGAGCATTCCTTGCAGAGAAGCAGGGTGGCGTCCTATGTGCTACCACCTCCTACGGCCACCGAGTCTACAGTTTCTCCTCAAGGTTCTGTGTTAGAAGAGTTGGTCTCTGAACAGAAGCTCAAGCTACACCATCCTTAGTGTGTATCTGTAGGATCATTCTAATGTAATTTTACAGGTCTAAAATTTGAATGTTTTAAAAGTTGTTTATCAAGGTTCACAAGTTTGCAGAAGCAGCCAGAAGATGTGGTTTCTGGAAGTACCTCTGGGTCAAGGGAGTGCTTCACAGTATGTGGGTGTTTTTTAAAAGGGGAGAACACCACACGCCACCATCCCTGTGCCTCAGTTTCCCCTCCATGTTCTGCTGCATAATTACTCCTGGCTTCCTTGATGAGGTACTGTTGTTTATTGGTAGATAACAGGTGCCAAGTACCGCCAGCTATCAGCTGTGTCCAGGTGCTATCAAATTGGCAGTTGGGGCGTGTACTCCTCTGCCCGCAGATTGCTGAGGGGAATTCAAGGCCACGTGCACCTTGCCCACGTTCCCAGTGTGAACTCTTATTTACCTCCCCTCATGGTATTGCATCGTTGCCAAAGGCAGGCATGTCTTTACTTCACTCTCACGGCTCAGGCAGGGCAAAATGGGCTGCCAGTTGGGGCTGTGTGGGCACGCTTAGCTGAATGAGTCAGGCTCCACTCCTGCCAACTGCCCCAAAGGCTAACTTGGCACTGCCCACGCACAGTGCTTTTGAAGATGGGCAATGTGTAGAGTCAGAAAGAAAAATCCAAGTCTGCCAACTAGTAAACTTCTGTTTTAAACAATATAGCAATTCCTAACCATTGGGCATTAAAGAGTTATGAACCCACCTGACATATCTGACTCCAAGCTGAAGTGAACAAATGCATCTCACCATGACACATTGGCCAAAAACTTCCCATTTTCATTTTGTTGCCACACCTTAGAGTAGCCTGTTGTTGGCAACAAATCAATATTACTCGGTGCTGAGATATACCTGATACTGCCATTCGCTTTCTTCCCACCCTCTATTAAGCTGGTCAACTGGGAACTTTGGAGAAAGACACGGTGAAAGAAACTCGGACAAAAGGCTGTTATTTTGACACTCCTGCCCACAGTGGGCACAGAGTGGGATTAGGAAAGAACAGTCCCAGACACATTTCTGCTTCCTTTGCAAAAACTCAGGCAGATCTTTGCAGACATTATAAAGCCCCTGTTTTTCCTGAAGACAGATTTATCAGGTTGACTGGCGGGCTGAATCTGCCCACACTTGAGCTGGGGGTGGAGTTCAGATGGATGGATGCAGACAAGGAATTCCAGAGACCATCAATGGAAGCTCACCCACAGGACTGGAGAATATGCCAAGGGAAAACTTTAAGAAGTTTTGAGGAGTACCAGTGTGGACTGTTTCTAGATGAGCTACAAGACAGATCTAATTTTTTGCATGTGTGTCGTGACTGGGCTGGAGATAGTATGTCCCCAATCCCTAGGCTTGCCAACCTCCAGGTACTAGCTGGCAATCTCCTGCTATTACAACGGATCTCCAGCCGATAGCGATCAATTCGCTGGAGAAAATGGCCACTTTGGCAATTGGACTCTATGGTGTGAAGTCCCTCCCCACCCCAAAAAACCTCTGCTGGTGGCGAAGAGGGACCTGGCAACCCTACCAACACCCTCTCTCCCCCAATCACTGCAAAATCTATTGGCTACGTAACACCAACAAAATGTTGCTTGACACAGCTGGGGAAAGAGACATTGTGTTTATATATTTTCTCTCTAGGATTCCTCCATCCAAGAGGTTAAAGTATGTCTGGGGCCTGTATGGTCCTGTTTTCTCCCTTTTCTTTTGATCGGCCTGTTCCCCAGCATGTGAATCTTTTTGTTTTAGATTTCAATTTGTAACATTAGCAGATTGCTGCTGGTGTTACAACTTCTATTTTCAGTTTGTCCACATCCATGAATGCTTGGTATGTAGTTGTAAACATTGGTGGAGAGGGCTGCATAGAAGACCAAACAGCAGTCTGCTCAAGTCCTGCCACAACTGGGAATCTTATGGCTGTATCTCAAATATTACAACTCTGTGGCTTGTTTTTACACTGCATACGTGCCAGTGTGCAACTAAACCATGCAATCTGTGCTGCAGATTCTAAGAAATCTCTTTGTGCTTTTACAGTGTCTGAAGTAGTGGCACTGGAACAAGATAGTCCTGTTCCCAAATGAATAAATTTCTAGTTCCTTCAGTTTTCTAAAGCTACTGGATCTTCACAGGGTCATTACTCTCTTGGTGTTCCAGGGTGATGTTGTGCCCCATTCCCCACACCTACTAGGGTTGCCAACCTCCAGGTACTAGCTGGAGATCTCCTGCTATTACAACTGATCTCCAGCCAATGGAGATCAGTTCACCTGGAGAAAATGGCCGCTTTGGCAATTGGACTATGGCATCGAAGTCCCTCCCCTCCCCAAACCCTGCCCTCCTCAGGCTCAGCCCCCAAAACCTCCCGCTGGTGGCAAAGAGGGACCTGGCAACCCTAGTAGTCACTACTAAGTACGGATTTTGCCAGCAAGAGACTCACCTAGGCTAGCCAACTTTGGGTTGGGAAGGGACCTCAGTAGGGTATAATGCCATGGAGTCCAAAGCAGCCATTTTCTTCAGGGGAACTGATCTGTGTAGTCTGGAGGTCAGTTGTAATTCTGGGAGATCTCCAGCTCCCCACTCGGAAGGTGACAACTCTAGACTCACTAAGTCTTCAGCAACAAAACTATTACAATTTCACGCAAAGGCCAGCTACAGAACACTAGGAATGGGCTTATAACACTTTTCAACCCACCCTGGCTAAATGGGTATGTCAGTTTAGGATGATCAGATGCAAAAGACATAGGTCCTGTACTGGTATAGAAGAGGCTAGCATGCAGCGGCAGAAAAAGTTTCATCTCTGGACTTGTGGACACTCCATCTTCTAAACCAGTGATCCCCAACATGGTGCTTGTGGGCACCATGGTGCCTGCAGACACATTTTCTGCAGAGTGCCTGCCGAGTGTTTTTAGGAAATGAGCAGGGTAGGGTTGCGAAGCTTCAGGTGGTGGCTAGCGATCTCCCGCTATTACAACTGATCTGCAGATGACAGGGATCAGTTCCCCTGGAGAAATAGCCACTTTGGAAGGTGGACTCTATGGCATTATACCCCATTGAAGTCCCTCCCCTCCCTAAATCTGCCCTCCCCAGGCTCCAGGTATTTCCCAACCTGGAACTGGCAACCCTAGAGCTGGGCCAGGTAGGACTTTTGCCCAGCAAGGCTTCTGATTGCCTGTTGGAGATTTGAATGTCTATGCAGATTTTTTGAAATGTTGCTTTGGCAGCAGCTGCCACCACAGCACAAGGATCTGCACTCTGTGTTATTGAAGTTAAGCTGTGGCAATCATTTTGTGGGTGGCTCCGCCTCTTGCAGCAGCCATTTTACGTAGGATTGCCAGCTCCAGGTTGGGAAATAACTGGAGATTTTTAAGGCGGAGCCTGAGGAGGGTGGGGTTTGAGGGGAGGGACTTCAATGCCATAGAGTCCAATTGCCAAAGTGGCCATTTTCTCCAGGTGAAGTGATCTCTATCGGCTGGATATCAGTTGTAATAGCAGGAGATCTCCAGCTAGTACCTGTAGGTTGGCAACCCTAGTTTTGTGGCAGCCATTTTGTTGCTGCGCCCACCATGCGATGTCAGAATTACAAATGGGCCCACAGCCTAGGGTTGCCAGGTCCCTCTTCGCCACCAGCAGGAGGTTTTTGGGGTGGATCCTGAGGAGGGTGGGGTTTGGGGAGGGGCTTCGATGCCACAGAGTGCAATTGCCAAAGCGGCCATTTTCTGCAGGTGAACTGATATCTATTGGCTGGAGATCAGTCGTAATAGCAGGAGATCTCCAGCTAGTACCTGGAGGTTGGCAACCCAACCGCAGGCTCAAAAAGGTTGGGGACCCCAGTTCTAAACAACGACGAAAGCTGAGATCTGGCCACCCTTTGGGTTTTGGTCATCCTTTGCTGGCAAAAGCACACACGGAGAATTGTCTACAAACCGCAAGTAACCAGTGCCCAGCTCTTGTGACACATCCACAAGAGCAGGTGCTGCTTCCTTTCCTCAAAGCGCTAAGATGAGGGGAGATGCAGCAAACTGGCCCTTGAATCTGAGCTGTTGCTCCCTTGCGAAACTACGGTGCCCCAGCAGTCATGAAGCAGTTAATTCCAAAGGTGGCACGAGAACGGGGCACGTGTCTTTGCTGATGACCTTTATGAGCACAAACCACTCCAGCGCAGACAAGCTCTGGGCAAACAGATGTGGGTGGGGAGCTCTGATGACCCAATAAAAATGGCTGCTGGAGGTAGTTTCAGTTTAGCACGGAACACACCTGCAGCTACGTGCCGCTTGTCCACAGCGAGAGGCCTGGAAACAAAGGCTGGAGGGAAAGCCGCTCAAAACAATTATCACACAATCCTTTCCCTTAATATCTGCCAGTCTTCCAGAGAAATCTGAACACTAACCGGCTCAAGGCTAAAACAATTCACCCATTAATCTGGATGCTTAATCAAATCAATAAACATAGATTGAAAATGTCAGTTCTTAAACTCGACTGAAATAGGAGCTTTAATTGGAATGTTCATTTCTGAAGGCAGGGCGGTAAAACTGCATTTCGTAAAACAGCAAAGCATTTGAGATTATTTCCACCCACCTCACTCCTCAACTGCCGCAATAAAGCGATCTGTAAATATGTAGTCAAAAGAAACTGGTAATTAAAAGTACCAAAAGCATTAACTGTAATGAGCAACTGAAACATTTGTTTTTAAAATTACATAATTAATTAATTGCTCGAAGGCAAGATAGCATTGTGGAACATCTCGCTACAGAACTCATGAGGTTGCTGCAGGTGTTCAAAAGGGTATGGGAATGATGTGGTGGTAATAGTAATAAAAAGAGCAACATGCTATCAAAAACTCTTAAATAAACTAGCACTGATTCCAGAAAAGCCAAGATTGCATCAAGTGACACAAATAATAACTTTACATGATTTACAGCTTCGAATCAAATCACTGATACGAAACAACAACAGTGTATATATTGCATTGGGAAGAAAGGTGGGGTATAAACAAATTAAATAAAATTAAGCAAGCAATGAACTCAATGAAGAGTACCCTCAAAAGACTGAAGCACTACCGCTTAGAATAGGGCTCCCCGACGTGGTGTTTGTGGGCACCCTGATGCCCACAAATATGTCCCCTGGTGTCCCCTAAGTGTTTTTAGAAAGTGGATGGGGCCAGATGAGGCTCTTGCCCAATTGGATTGGATTGGATATACAATTTTTTTTAAAATGCTTCACCGGCAGCTTGTATCATACTCTTGTTTTTATTCTCTCTCTCACTCCTCTTTCCCAGTATATTTTAAAAAAATTATTCCTCTTGTCCCCTGCACTTGGGCTCCCTGTGTGTGTTTGTGTGTGTGGCTCTGCCTCCTCCCATGGTGGCCAATTTGTGGGTGGGCCTACTACCCTGGCAGAATTCCAAGGTGCCCACAGGTTCAAAATGTTTGGGGACTCCTGGCTTAGAAACTTACTAAGATCGCCAATGTGTGCCAAGGGCCAGAGCTGCTGTAGATGCATCTACTTTGGGTAGCAATAATTTTAGGGATACAAATGATGTATCAAGAGATCAGAAAGGTGTACCCCAGAATCTCCTACTATTGCAACCGATCTCCAGCTGATAGAGATCAGTTCACCCGGAGAAAATGGTCACTTTGGCAACTGGACTCTATGGCAATGAAGTCCCTCCCCTCCCCAAACCCCACCCTCCTCAGGCTCCGCCCCAAAAACCTCCCGCCGGTTGGGAAGAGGGACCTGGCAACCCTACTGCACACATAACATAAACAGCCCCTTTACTTACCCTGAATCTGTCAGGACAGTTCATAAGCTTATCATAGCTAGCACGGTGTACTGGTAAGAGTGTTGGACAAGGTCCAGATTCAGATCCTTACTCTGTCATGGAAGCTTGCTGGGTGAACCTGAGCCACTCACACTGTCTTAGCCTAACCTACCTTACAGGTTGTTGTGAGAATAAAGTGGAGAAGGGGAGAATGTTCTAAGCCACTTTGAGTCCCCACTGTGGAGAAAAGTGGGGTATGATGAAGTAAATAATAAATTAATAATATTCTGGGCAAAGTCACAGTTGAGCAGGGAAATGAGCTATAAGGAAGCGATAAGGAACAAAAGGCTCATACAAAGGCTGAAGTTCTTCAGAAATACAATAATGTTTCCTGCTTGTGTTTTGTTTACACTTGACAGATGCATCTATACATCCACTCTGTTGTTCATGATCCAGGATTTCTGGCAATAGGGGGAAATTTGTTCTTGTAGGTTATCCGGGCTGTGTGACCGTGGTCTTGGTATTTTCTTTCCTGATGTTTCGCCAGCAGCTGTGGCAGGCATCTTCAGAGGAGTAACACTGAACGACAGTGTCTCTCAGTGTCGAGTGTGTAAGAAGAGTAATATATAGTCAGAAAGGGGTTGGGTTTGAGCTGAGTCATCGTCCTGCAAAAAGTATCAAAGGTAATGTGCTAATCATTGTCCTGTAAGTATCAAGATAATGTGCTAATGAGGGTGTGGTATGTTAATATGGAACCATTGTATCCTGAAGTGATCTGTTAATGTGTGAAATCCAAAGCTAATCCACATGGCTATTGTCCAGACTAAAAGACTACAGTCCACAATAGCCATGTCTTGGAATAAGACCCTGTGTCCTGTTTGTGTCAGTCCATGTTCAGCCACTGCTGATTTCTCAGGTTGGCCAAGTCTGCAGTATCTTTCATGTTCATTTATCCTTGTTTGTATGCTGCGTTTTGTGGTCCCGATGTAAACTTGTCCACAACTACAAGGTATATGATATACTCCTGCAGAGGTGAGGGGGTCTCTTTTGTCTTTTGCTGATCGTAGCATCTGTTGTATTTTCTTGGTGGGTTTAAACACTGTTTGTAGGTTATGTTTTTTCAAAAGTTTCTCCAACCTATCAGTGACTCCTTTTATAAATGGCAAGAATACCTTTCCTAACTTCATCCACCACCCCTGACAGAAAAGAGGAATAATCAAAACATTAATGGACCGTGCAAGACGGATCTGTGAACCACAGTTTCTCAAGGAAGAAATTAATCATCTAAATCACGTAGCAAACGGCTATTCCAGAAATGAAATCAGAAGGGCCATAAACCAAACAAAAATCAGAAAACTCAGGAAAAACAGTCTCCCATAGGAAAGGTATTCTTGCCATTTATTAAAGGAGTCACTGATAGGATGGAGAAACGTTTGAAAAAACATAACCTACAAACAGTGTTTAAACCCACCAAGAAAACGAAACGTCAGGAAAGAAAATACCAAGACCACGGTCACACAGCCCGGATAACCTACAAGAACAAATGAACTCTGACCGTGAAAGCCTTCGACAATAGGAGGAAAGCTTTAAATATACAGTGCTGATGTGCTGTTTCCCTCCTAGGATTACACATGGGAATGCACAGTTGAAGTTTTCATGGCATGGGGGTAAATAACAACTTCAGGTAAATAACAACCCACTATCAGTGGCTACTAGCCATGGTGACTAAAGAGAACCTCCACATTCAGAGGCAGTAAACCTGGACTGTCAGAGGCAAGAGGCCACATCAAGAGAGGGCCTTGGCCTCTCTGCCCTGTTGTTGGCTCTCCAGAGTAACTGGTTGTGTGAGATAGGATGCTGGACCAGACGGACCACTGGTCTGATTCAGCAGGGCTTTTCTTATGCCTCTATTAAAGGGACAGGACATTTTTTTTCTCGAGGCCAATTGGCACCCCCAGTTTCCAGCTGATATGAAGTAATGGTACCATACATGATAATAATTGAGGATGGGCAAAGAGATTCACAGAGATCTGTCTTTTAAACATCCTTATACTTTTGCACAGATACTACAATGGGCACAACGTGGCATAAGTGACCTATGGGGACATTTTGTTGTGAGGAGGAGAACAGTTTTAACCCATTCACAACACCCTCTTCCCCATTTACTATAATCCATTTACTGTGTTTCAAATATAATTTTTGAGTTTGGAAAAATCTGTTATTCTTTCGCTAGCTGATTGAGGTTAACAATCTGACTACAGAGAACAACATTGCCTCCTTAATGAGAGGGAAGGATTTAGAAGGGACACAGTGTTCACAGGGGATTCTTATTTCCCCTTTAGCTTTTGTGGGGTGGGGACAGCCAGTCAAACTGAATCAAATTTCTAAAGAGATTAGGAAAAAAGACAGATGCCAGCAGGCTGTTCCACACTATCCTATCTCCATCATCACCTTAAGTGAAGCTTAATGGGCAGGAGGCAGTAGTCGAGCAGGAAGAAAGAAGATAGATTTTCAGTATAACACTCCAATTGTTAGCAAAATTTGTGTAGAAACCAGCAATTTCTCAGTCAAGCTTGTATCTCTGCCCTCCCACTCTCTCCACTAGTTGGTCTAAAAGAGCCACTGTAAATCCTAAAGCAGAGAAGGAAGGAATATCCTGGTTATTTCAAAGAAAGTTACACACACAAAAGAACAATGAAAGGAAAGAGGAGTTGGAAAGTTACACTCTAGTTAGCCAGGAACAGGGAAGGACACACCCTGCCCCTACTGAAGGGAGTGCTTTGATGGGTTTAGTCCAGCAGGAACGGAATGCAGAGGGTAAAATTCGTGATAGACAGAAACAAAAGCCTATGGTAGCTTTACCATAGGAAAACGTTGCGCAGAACACAGCCACACGTAGAATGTTATTTCAAAACTTCAGATCCAAAAGGTTCTTTATTCTACCACCTCCAAATTTCTGCGTTTGCCACAGGAACACCAGTGAAGTACACATCCTTAAAACACTTGCATATGTATACAGGGGAGCTGTAGTTGACAGCGGACAGGCTTTTAATACAGTTTATAGAAGGGTATTAAAAACTGCTTTCAAATAAAAAGTCTGATTTCAGAGGTTTGATTAAACACCAATTCTGAGCCTTCAGAAGACTAGCAAGATCACAGAGGACAGACTAGTTAAACCTTCAGCACATTCTGATTACCTGTTTGCTCATACAATCACAAAGGATGAAAAACAGGCTCCATTAACTTCTCCAAAGGGTATTGGGGGGGACCAATTCCAAATTGTGGCTGTGAGAACATGCCAAATTCATAAATCTGTGGTGAAAAGACACAGATTAGGATTCTGAAAAGGCTCCTATAAATATGCATGGGAAGAAGAGAACCCCCCCCACACACACACACACACTTTAGTCATGCTGACTCTGTGAATAAAAGAGTGCTTAAAATATGTTAAAAGGGTAACTCATCTGTGCTAAGTGATATTGAGACCTCCCCTAAAGTGTGGGGTGGGGCTGTCTATTCAACAGTAGTGATTGTAAAGAGAGAGACAAGATTTTTATTATCTATTAATATAAAAAATAACGTAATAGGAATAGGAATCTCACGATCAGACTAGACAACCTGCAGTCTGTCTGTTCAGGTAATCCTGGATTTGGCCATGTGTGGGTAGAGACAGGAAAGGGAAACCAAGTAACCAGAAGAGGGCTTTACAAGCAGGATGCATACAGGGCATTGTTTTCAGATATCTGAAAGTATCAAACCCCCCTTATATGGAAAGATGTTGGGATTAGGTGGACCAATGTGGTGGACCAGTCTACCAGAAGACTGGGAGAAAGGTGGACTTGTTGGTTGATTTGTTGTCATACTGAACGCAGTATGCTTCCCAGTACTCCGAAGTGGATGATGCTTATCTTCTGAAAGAAGAAACAGTAGAAAGGGGCTGGAGAAATAGCCATCCCATTATTGCGACAGTGGGGGATGTGTGTTATCACAGAAGTGACCTCACAAGTTCAAACAACAGGAGTACATGATACACACTGCCATTTACAAAGAGCTTGTGATCACTTTAGTTGCACTACCTCCCCTACCCACCAATTGAGGATTAAAGTATGAGTTCTGGGAGGGGGAAAAATAAATTTCCCTGTAGATGCATTGTGCACACTTACCACTGAATATTTGGTGCTCTGGGAAAAAAATCGGGAAAGGCCAAAAGGCAACTGTCACACTGTGACTTGGTGAGCGTTGTTCTAATCTAGCAAGGCAAGATTTTCATTGTTATTGACAATATATATATTTTAAAACCTAGTAGTATGAACAGGTAACCAGTCTGGACTGGATGCTCCCCATCTGTAATAGTTTTTTTTTTTATATATAGATTTTATTGGATTTTATACTAAAAATTTTCCATTGCATTAAACAACATCTATGACAATATAAAATTTCAATTCTAACCTAAAGTTGTTACAGTTCCATAACATATAATAAAGAAAAAAAAAGAAAAAAGAAAAAAAAGAAATGGAAAATTTTGACTTCCCCTTCACCTCTATCTTCCTCTTAATAAAAAGTTCATCTCGTCGTAGTTAATCTAATCTTAATAAACTATCAATATCCTGTATAAAAAAACCCATAATCTGTTAGTAAATATAATTATGCTTATTCATTATAAAAAAAAAACCAAAAATAATCCTCTGGATCAGATTAGAAAATATTCTTCCATTCTTCCCAATTTTAACTCATATTCACAATAATGCATCCACGCCCCCCATTCCCCCAGAAACCGAACGTCATTTTCTTCATTTAGAATAGCTGTGAGTTTTGCCATTTCTGCCACTTCAAACATTTTAACAATCCAGTCTTTTTTCTCAAGAATTTCTAGCCCTTTATTCCCAAAATGATGTCTTAATCTTAATTCCACTACATCATTAATAGCCATGCCACCCGTCCACACTATCAAAGCCTTTGGATCCAGCAATCATATTTAAATCAATCCTTTAACCATGGTCTAATAGTTCCTTCTGTAACTGAAATAGGCCAGTCAGGTAAGGGAACAGGATTTCTTTGTTCTCTCTCATTTCCTCAGACAGGATACGTATCCAAAAATAACTCTTTCTGGGCTTCATCTCCATCGTGGCTTCAATCTGTATTCCTTGACCTGCTCTCTTCTTCCTTATATCCACACGTCGTTCCATGACTTTTTTAAATGAAAAGTCTATTTCTTGTATGTCTGATCTCTTTATCGCCGGCTGGTTGCTTTCTTGAACTTCTGTCTTCTTCTTTGTATCCTTGTATTCTTCCATGACTTTTTGGGCAGAAGAGTCCATTGCTTGTATGTCTGTATTTGTGGTCATCGTTTGAATTTTCAAGACTTTTATGTCTTCTATAACCAGATCCAACTTCTGATTGCCTACCTGTGATGATTGGTCAAGAGTCGTCATCATTGAAATCAGTTGAGCCATCTGTGTTGAAATCTGTTTTAATTGTTTAATTGTCGCCTCAGAATGTTTAGCAAGCATGTCCTGTATTTTTTTTTCCATGTTTGAATTCTGTAAAATTCCCTTTGATTTCATAGGAGCAGGGCTATGTATTAAGCCAAAAGAAGCTGGTAAAATACATGTCCACAGACAGGGCCTTTAAAGTTCTAATTAAAAGATAATAATTCAAACATCAGCCTTATAATTTTTTCGGGTTGAAAAGAGTCGAAATTGGCTCTAGAATTGCGTTTTTAAATTTTGAAATACCAGTGAGTTTTTTTCGGTCGCTCTAGGTCGGGCTGATCAGGAAGTATACAGGAAATTGCTAGTGCCGTGGACCTTCTACCGCCTCTTCTCGATGGTTGTTCCTTCAGGAATGATTTCCAAGTAACTCGAGTGCGACGCGTAATCGGTCCTACAACTACTTCCTGTTATTTTAGTTCCGATGATAGATAGGTTGTTATAGAGGGTCTTCCGTTCCAGGCGCTCCCTTACTGCAAACGTGGCAGGATATTCTTCGCCGGAAAATCAGGAAGAAAAATCACCCTCCCCTTCCCTTGGACCCATTGGTGATAGTTCTTGTCAATCAAAAGGTATCCTTCCGACTCTTTATTATGGTTTAGGCTGATCGGATTGATAAGGCTCCTGTCGCTAATCCCGATGGCTAACTCAGATCAAACTTTTTCAGTTCGGATTAAGGAGGAATGGGGGTCCCAGAAATATTCTTATCAGCCCCCCGTCTGTTCAAGTTTCCAGTAAGTAGACGAAGAGTTCTTTTGTACTCACTTGGGTGTCAAGAGGTGAGGTTCTTTTCTTTATGTAGTCCTTATGTTGGTATTAAGGTGGTGGAGGGTGGAGCTTGATGCCTAAGTTGCGTTTTGGCGATGTCCTTCCCTAGTGCCCTCGCAGGACCGGCGTCCAGGACTCCGAGGAGCTTAAAAAGCCCCCTCAGAGTACCTAGGAGGTCAAACCGCGTTTGCGGGCTGCAGGGAGTTCCTGCTTTCCAACCCACTTGCAAGGGTCGGATTGGGGTATCTATGTACCCCAGAAATAACGCAAACTTGGATTTCTCCCAGGACAGCCTGGGGAAATGGAGTGCTCTCCCCAGCAGCACCACCGGAAGTCTCTTCCCCATCTGTAATAGTTAAAGGTCTACTGGCTACTAGGTACACCTCCTTATGAACCGGGTAAATTCACATTTACCAAGGCCTATGAGACCAAACCCTATGAGGATAGGTTGAGGGAGTTGGGAATGTTTAATCTGGAGAAGAGGAGGTTGAGGGGGAGGGGACAAGATTGCTCTTTTTAAGTATTTGAAGGGCTGTCACTTAGAGGAGGGTAGGGAGCAGTTCCTGTTGGCAGCAGAGGCTAGGACAGTAATGGGTTTAAATTGCAGGCAGAAAGGTACCGGCTGGATATCGGGGGTGGGAATTACAGTAAGAGTTGTTCAACAGTAGAATCAGCTACCTAGGGAGGTGGTGAGCTCCCCCTCACTGGCAGTCTTTACGCAGAGGCTGGACAAGCACTTGTCAGGGATGCTCTAGGCTGATCCTGCATTAAGCAGGGTGTTGGACTAGATGGCCCGTATGGCCCCTTCCAACTCTCTGATTCTATGATTCTACATCCCTCTTGGAGACTGAAATCTTTTCTACACTCTCAAGGTGGAAACAGCCGAGGAAGTCACTGGGTGGGGGGAAAACCAGGCTGTTCCTTTAGAGATACAGAAAGCTCATTTTCCAGATGGCAAGGAAATATGTTACCGGGCTATGAAGTCACCATTTCTTCTGAGATCCGGCTGTTCCACTCTTCCAGGATGCAAGCTCAGCAGCCTTTTATTTATACAAGGAAGAGGTGGGGTCTTGTCCGTTTCCTCCATCCTTCCGAAAGGACAGGGCACCTCCCAGGAGGGAGGGGAGAGCGCTTGGTTCAGCGGACAGACAGAGCTCAGTGCTGCCGACAGTAGCTCCTTTTCTCATCACAGATGATTACACAGGATGTGTACTTTGAAAAGCTTCCTGCCTTTACATAGCTATTCCTAGCCAAGCTCAATAAAATAATAAGGCAATAGAAATCCCTAAACATCTTGGGCAAAAATAGATGTAGCATCAATTCCCAACACAGGTTCTAAGGAATTCCTTATTAGGAGTTAACTGACTGTCCCTATATCTGGAGTTGCCAGTGATTATCGTTGCCTGACTTGAAAATGTTGTGGGTGTGTGGGGGTATGAAATAGATGGCAGCTATGTCTACTGTCGTTTTGCAGATGGAGGTTGTCCATAGGGTGGAGATGGCGTGGGAAGGATCAACACAACCACACATGAGATGAATACATGGGGAAAGTGGTGACGTCAGTCTCCACTCATGCTACCATTACTTTCCATGGGCAATGCAACAATGCAACAGTAAATGCTACAATGGAGCTTAGACACAGTGAATGCAATCATCGCCACTTTGGTTGAATCTATAAATATGCAAGTACGTTGGCTGTGAACTGGCTTTTAGCAAAGCATTTGAGGTTCTTACAACAAAAATCAATGTCTTCTGGTCAGGCTGAAATGTGAGAGATAGGTAACAGTGAAATTACTCCCCAAGATCATTTTTATGAAACATCAGAGGCCCTCCCCCATACCAAGGTAAGGGGGGGAGTGAGGGGCCATGATGAGGATCGGTAGTGTTTGCTGCCAGCCTGTATTGTGTCCCTGATCAAGAAGTGCAAACAAATGGAGCAGCATATTAATGAAATCCACGGAGCATGATGCTGACCATGGTGGGCTTCTGGGGCATCAATGTGGGGAGAGAAATAATACATGGAGACTTAGAGAGATTAGGAGAATGAGCAGAGAATAAACAAAAGCAGATTCAGCTTCAGAAAATTGCAAACTACAGCATCTGGGGAAAAGATAATCTGCTGGGCGGATATTGAACAGGAGGGGAAAGACTATGGAAGCAGAATGGGGAGGAAGAGCGGAAGCAAGCAATGTGTGTATGTGATAAAAGGGTTGTCAAAAGTGATAAAAGAGTTGTCAAAAAGCTAATAAAATGATATATATATCATACACACACACACACACACACATATATACACACATATATCAAGGTTTCTCAGAAGTGAGGCTGCCTCCATTTAAAAAACGGGTAGTGGATATGGAAGCTCCTTAGCAACCTGTTTGGACTGTCCCCGTTCCCTAAGCTCCTGTGCCTTTAACATAAGTAGGCGACCAAGCAGATGAAGATTTCCATACTTCATTTCCCAACTGCTTAATTTCTTTCTGTGAAGTCATGACCTTAGCAGAGCCCCAGTAAATAGGGGCAAGTGGGTGCCCCTGAACCAACATAACCTGGTAATCCAAAGCATCCATTAAGAGAGGGAAGGACGGGCAGAAGCCCATGATTGAGGAGCAGGAAAAGGGGGGGGAGACAATTCAGGGTCAGTTGTGGATAATTTGAACTAAACTGAATCTATTGATACTATCCATTTGAATGTATTTATATTCCTGTAGGTTCATATGTAGGTCCACTGAAGACCACAAGGTCTCACCACTGCCATCACACCTGAACAGTTGCAACCTGTGAAGTGTCTGCAGGTGTGCGCATGCTGTACTTTTTGGCTGTCAGTGAAACCTGAAGAGAGGGGCTTGTTTATATGGTGCTGGGATGCTGCCCTTGCAAAGACCTATACATGGCTGTGCATATGTATGACACAGGGTTGCCAGCTCCGGGTTGGGAAATACCTGGAGATTTTTGGGGCGGGGACTGAGGAGGGTGGGGTTTGGGGAGGGGAGGGACTTCAATGCCATAGAGTCCAATTGCCAACGCAGCCATTTTCTCCAGGTGAACTGCTCTCTATTGGCTAGAGATCTCCTGTAGTAGCAGGAGATCTCCTGCCACCACCTGGAGGTTGGCAACCCTAGGATGACATTATCCACCCTGTGGTAGAAAGGGACACCAAGAACGGGCAAGGGAAAAGAGCAGTTCTTCTCCAATATGCCCCCTCCATCTTGCCAAGCTTTTATGGAAACTATACAGGAAGAAAGATTGGGGCCAGGACATGTATTTCAGATTTTCTCTCTGTCTCTCTCTGCTCTTTTCTGTCCCTCACATGTTTCTGACATCAAGCAGGGAAGGATTGCTGAGCTTGCTGGGAAACCACTTATGAGCCACTCTGACCAAAGGGACGTAACCCTTTTATGTGCAATTCAGTAGCACCTGTATCTCCTAACAGCCATCCTTCCAGAACCAAACCTCAAAGTGTTGTTATTCCAAATCTTGAACCTGATATTTCTGCAGTCCAGTGTGGAAAAGTTGTACCATGTACAGGTTTGAGATAAGACGGAATTTTCCAATTGCAATTAGTGATCCATGTGAGTGGATGCCTTCTCTACATAAGAAAACACTTCTGTGACTCCTCTTATGTTATATTTCCATAGAGGCTGCATTGCACCCTGGTACTGCCTAACCTGCTACCCTTCAAACTCAGCTCCAACTCTCTAACATCTCCATGAGCATCTCTATTTGCAGCTCAAATATTAGAAAGCAAGGATCTAAGAACTTGACACCAGATCCAACCTTCCATGCTTTATTGGCACAGATATTGGCAGAGAGGAGGCCTTTTAAGAACAAGTGACAGATTTGAAGAAGTGGCCAGCAGAATTGCTTATCAAAGGAGAGTGAAAAACCCAGACTTCTATAATTTCATTAAAATAGTAACATTGCCTTAAATATATAAGAGTCTACAGCTGAATAGTGAGGGGTAGAATCCTCTAAGCAATACAAACAACAATGATCTAAGTACAATGTCTTTTGGTGGGAAAACATGTCAGTGTGAGGGAACGGAGATATAACATTTGTAAAACAAGGAGCCAGTTTGAAAACATCCATACTGTGTTCAGGCCATAAGGCAAAACAGTCCTCTAAATACTCGATTTCATCATCAAATCAATTATCAGCATGATGTATCATGTTGGAGGGGAAATTATAAGCCTCAAGTGCTAAACAATGAGTTTGCCACAAAACAGTGCTACTAGACAACCATTCTGTGGATTTACCACTTTCTCAGGGTCAGTCTCTCATGGTTATCAACCTACAAGTATCTTTGTCTGTAACAAACGCAGCACATTGGTAGGTTTGCCAACCTCCAGGTGGTGGCTGGAGATCTCCTGCTATTACAGTTGCTCTCCAGGCAACAGAGATCGGTTCCCCTGGAGAAAATGGCTGCTTTGGCAATTGGACTCCATGGCATTGAAGTCCCCCCCTCTCCAAACCACGCCCTCCTTAGGCTCCGCCCCTAAAATATCCAGGTATCTCCCAACCCAGAGCGGGCAACCCTACACACTGGAAATGTAAAAGCAATATGGCAAAACTGTGTCAGCCTTTTCGTACTACTTTAAGAGGGCTCAAGGCATTCCAAGCACACCTGATGTCCACGCTGCTTTGGATCACACCCTAATGCACGGGAAATAGTTAGGCTACGCGCCTCGGAGGGCTACACCCCGAACTACGCACTGCTTTGGATTACACCCCGATGCACGGGGAATAATCAGGACCATAGAGGCTACATTATTGGAAGAGCATCAGTTACGAAAAATCACGGAACTTACCTGCAATATACTAACTTTGATGGACTTTGCTAATTTTGTCCTATAGCGTTATTCCATGAGAAAACACATGTGCGGAGTTGATGCTGCATAGCCTCAATCTGAGTTTTTGTAATTATTGTAGTTATATATCATATGTTGATTTAACGTTTATGGCAATTGTTAAAATACAGTTCTACCACCGTTAATTAGCATTATCTTCTGGCGGTTCTGCTGGTTTTATTCACACAGTACCTGGAGGTTGGCAACCCTAAGTCCTTATCTTGAAGGTCTTGCCATCTACACGAGATCTGACTAAACGGAAGAGTAAAGAAGGAAGTGGGGGAGGAGGTAAAGCAGCTTGCTATGCTATAGGTCACCCAGATCATCACTAACAGCTAAGCATCACTTGTCTTAAGCGTTCTCCCTCCCTTTTCCCGTGCTTTAGAAGTGCCTGAAAATCCACAACAAATCTCCCTATAGCCAGGCGTGGGATAATGAATTGTCTGGGATTGTGAAGCAAACCTGGGGCTGCTGATCCTATTTAGCTGCATTATTTATTGCTGGGACTGTAAAGCAGGAACTATTTAAAAAAAAAATACTACACAGATGCTTGTCTTGGACTTTGACCCAAAGGAAAGGCTTATCTTTCAAACAACTGCTATAGTTCAGAAATGAATAGCTAAAATCCTCTTAGGATGCACACCTTGTCCATTCTATAGAAAGAACCAGAAGGGTGGGGCAATATTCTCCCTCGCTCATTTTTCCGGATGAAGACATTTTTCCAGGAAAAGGTCGTTTCTAAGGAAGTATTGGTGCGCAAAACAGAGGCCTTGTAGAGACTTCCTTGACAGTCCATGATGTAATTCCCACCATACTCCTCACAGCCCTCCCTGGCCAACCCAGCAGTGCCACAATACAGTTATCCCACACAGTGAATGCTTTCATGTGTCATGTTTGAGGTGTTGGAATGCCATTCTCTGGACATCACGTTCCCGCCATTTTATAATATTCACTTCTGAAAAGCTCTATAAGAATTCACCACATTGTCTGCCTTTTCGTATAATTAGTAGTGCACACACAAACGTCTTCCTAGTCCTCCAGGTTATCGGAGAGTGGTAAACAGACCTGGGAAAACATACTAATGCTGCCAGACTCCATGTTTTTGGAGGAGTGCAAAGGGCAAAAAAGGGGGCTATTCTCTGAGAATTTGTGGCTGTGTGGAACTTCCTTAGAGGCAAAATAAAACCATAAAATTAAAAAGACATTGGATCAGGTGTGATTAATCTCGTCTCTACATGACAACAGGAAACCTGAAGGCTATTCCTGACACCCATTTGATGCTTTGCCATGCAATAACCCTCAATTAGGGTTACCAACCTTCAGGTGTGGCCTGGAGAGTTCCCTGAATTGCAACTGATTTCCAGACAATATTGATGAATTCCCCTGGAAAAAACGGCTGCTTTGGTGAGTGGACTCAATGACCTTATACTCCGCTGAGGTTCCTCCCCACCCCAAACCCTGCCCTCAACAGGCTCCACCCTCAGAACTCTAGGAATTTTCAACCTGGAGTTGGCAACCCTACCCTTAGGGTTACCAGGCCCTCTTTGCTACCAGCGGGAGGTTTTTAGGGCAGAGCCTGAGGAGGGTGGGGTTTGGGGAGGGGAAATGCCATAGAGTCCAATTGCCAAAGCGGCCCTTTTCTCCAGGTGAACTGATCTCTATTGGCTGGAGATCAGTTGTAATAGTGGGAGAGCTCCAGCTAGTACCTGGAGGATGGCAACCCTACCTAACCTCAATACACGCCAACATTTCAGGAGAGAAAGTCATCAGTTGGGAGAAAGCCCGATCTCTTCGGATCTTGGAATCTAAGCAGGGTCAGTACTTGGATGGGAGACAGGAAGGCAATGGCAAACCACCTCGGCTTCTCACTTGCCCTGAAAGCCCCTTGCTGGGGTCATCATAAGTCAGCTGCAATTCAACAGCACATACGTAGGTAAGTCCCCAATTGGGCAGAAAGAAGTGTCCTATTCCTTTAACAGATGTTTAATATGCTGAAATGGGCATGGTGTTTTTCATGGCATGGAGTTAAACATCTCTGCATCAGCTGCTGCAAATCAAGTTGATATTACAGGAAAAGCTAGAGGGACCAGTATAAAAGCTGGCAACTCTACTGGGGAAAGCTAAGGATGGATCTGAAGCACAAATCCAGATCTGAATATCCCAACTAACCAGGAAGTTCTTTGCCACATGGGATATGCTAGGTTTTTATGAACATTAAGAAGAATATTTTGCGCTAGAGAATTCTAAAACTCTGTATGAGTTAATTTTATAATTTGGGACAACAGGATTGAATGATAACCTTTTAATCAAATAATTTGAAGTCCTCATATTGGATTAAGAAAGATGGATCATATATTCTTTTTAAAATCCCAAGAATGCATTGTAAACACGACATGGAAGAAAAAGCAAGAATGGACATGTGAGAAGGAAGCCTTCTGCATTTTTTAGTTCCTCATACACCTGGGCAGGTGAAAAGAGAGGGAAGCCCCTCTCTTACAGAGTCATCACCCCAGGGAAAGGTGAAAAGAAAAAGATTAAACAACAAGGAAACATCCAGAATTTCCTTGTAATTAGAGGGATACCCTGAGATGGTTCTGGACCCTTTCAAAGCTCTAAGAAACTGAGGATCCAACCACTGTGTCACCTCTCCTGCTTGCTCCTTGCTTCTTTCACCCTTTCCTCTTTCTATAACAAGCAGGATTCTGCAAGGTGGCAGAAAAAATAATGCGGGAGCCACAGATAAAGCAGCCTCTCAATGCATCAGAAGTCTCTTGTTCATGGGATTCCCTGGAGCTTTTAAAGGTGAAGACTTGGCAATCCTACCTGCAATATATACATCTGAAAGAGAGGATATAAGTAGGGAAGGGACGGCAGTCTTCATGAACTGCAGGTTTCTGCTTCTAATGTGGAATATGGAAGATTTCCATACTCCAGAGGACTGATCTGACCCTGGGGTTCATGAACACTGGGTCTGATGATGAAGGAAAGGCTTCTCATGACATCCACATCTTATTATTATTGTTTATTATATTTTTATCTCGCCCTTCCTGACCAAAGCCAGGCTCAGGGCAGCTAACAGTTTAAAATTATGGCAATGTACAACATATAATTAAATCATTAAATTATTAATAAACAATAATGATGCTCTGCTTATGGGTCCCAGATGATGGAATGATTTCTAATTGTACCCAGTGTGAGGAGCCACAAGATGTTAATGGAGAAAAGAGGGGAGGGGGAAGGGAAGGGAGAGGGGACAGGAAGGAAGCAGGGAGTAATGTGTGAGTAATATTTGAACCTTTCCTTAGTCTTAACTGGAATATGAGAGCGAGTGTGGTATAGTGATTAGACAGAGTTGGACTAGGATCCAGGAGACCCAAATTCAAATCCCTACTCAGCCATGAGAGCTCAATGGGAGACCTTGGGCGATTCATTCACTCACTCTCACAGCCTAACCTACCTCACAGCACATTTTGTTGTTAGGATAAAATGGATGAGGGAAGAATGATGTTCTAAGTCACTCTGGAGAGAACAGCAGAGCATCGATATTTAAATAAACCAACTGGCATTTGAACCTTTCATTAGTCCCACCTGGAAAATGTAGGTTAGCTACTTCATGCTTCACAACTGTCTTACAAGAACTGCAGCTTTTGATTCCGCTCAGAGGGGCTTTGTTCTCTTGCAGTATCCAAGCTAACATTATTCTTTCTGGGACCCACCCTCTCCTTGCTTCTCTCTCTCACCCGTTAAAACACCTGCTTGCCTGGAAGTGGAAGGAAGAGGATTTATTGCCTCGCCTCTTTGTCCAGCAGCCTTTGCCTTGTGTTCCATATGCCATGAGCCAAGTTGTCCATCTGTATAAAGCATTACGTAGGGCTCACAGATGCTTGAGATCCACTGGGGGACAATGGTGGGGGTATGAAGAGAAACTTCCCCATCAGAAGCACATAAAGCAGCAGGCTTGCGTAAGGGCTGAACTGAAATACTTACAATAAGGCTCTGTTGGTAAGAACACCAGGACTATCTAGGGTTGCCAGTTCCCTCTTCACCACCAGCAGGAGGTTTTTGGGGCGGGGCTTGAGGAAGGTGGGGTTTGGGGAGGGACTTCAATGCCATAGAGTCCAATTGCCAGAGCAGAGATTTTCTACAGGTGAACTGATCTCTATCGGCTGGAGATCAGTTGTAATAGCAGGAGATCTCTGGCTAGTTACCTGGAGGTTGGCAACCCTAGGACTATCCCATCCCATCCTCAATATTACTGATTGCTGGTTGATACAATTAAGCACCCTTGCTTGTTAAAATAGAGAGTGAGTTTTAAAATTCAGTCAAATCTTTGGGGTTCTGGGACTGATACAAAGTGAGCAGACTACTAAGAGGGGAATGACCAGCATTGTTCTCTGCCTCATGCTTCACTGGATATTTCTTTCTCCCCAGCTTAGACCTTTGGTGCCCTTGCCCTCTAGATTTACCTGCTCCATTTACCTGCTCCATCTGCCTATGCTGTCTCCACACTTCAGCACACCCCATCCGACCCTCTGTCTTTGACGAGAGCTGCTGTTATGTTTCAGCCGGATTTAGGGGACCTCCTTTGTTTCCTTTGTGCGGTCATGCCTGCCCACTGTAAATCTTCTCAAAGAGCCCTCCACGTCAGCAGCAGAGGACCCACCGATGCCCTCCAGGGGATTTAAGTCCCTAGCATTCTTGATGTCAGGGAATTCCAGTGCCACTCTGAATTGTACAGGTTGCATGGGCAGACGACAGATTAGGAAGCGTCACAACCTACCTGGAAGTGCCCATTCACTATGCCACAGATAACAGATCATGAGATTAGGCAGATCATGAGAGGGAGGGCAGGAAGGGTTGCAGCAGTGCTTGGCTCTCGTGGCTCTTTCTTACATGCCACAGGTACTGCCGATCGCCACTTTGGGGTCATGAAGCAATTTTCCTCCTGGCCAGATTGGCCAGGGATCCTGAAGGATTTTTTTGGGCCATCTTCTGGGCATGGAGTAGGGGATCACTGGGGGTATGGGGGAGAGGCAGTTGTGAATCTCCTGCATTGTGCATGGGGTTGGACTAAATGATCCTGGTGATCCCTTCCATGATTATATGATTCTAACAACTTACTTCATAGAAGAAGCCTGTCCAGATCTTGGCTCTAAATAGCAACTTGTGGTGATACATAGGATGATCTCTCCTTCTCACCTGCAATATCTGGATGCCAACTTTCTTGTGTCCTTGTTGAGCTAGTGAAGCCTCACTCTCAATGGCCACATTTCCTAATAACAGTCTTAAATATCCACAGTCACTGCCAAAGATGCTTTAAAAAAAATTGCACAAACATGAGCCCTAACGCTGGCCATCTGAAGCAGTAGCAGCCCTTGAGAGAAGTGAAGAAAGGCACAGGAACACTTATGACGGGAGGAGAGCGAAAGGAAAGGGGAAGAAGCCTCACCTTAGTGAGTTGCATTCATTTATTTATTGCAGTTTTATCCTCAGCTTCCTCTAAGGCGCTCAGGACAGTATATATTACCCTCCCCGCCTCCACTTTATCCTCACAACAACTCTGTGAGGTGGATAGGGTTGCCAGGGCCCTCTTCACCACCGATGGGAGGTTTTTGGGGCAGAGCTTGAGGAGGGTGGGGTTTGGATATGGGGAGGGACTTCAATGCCATAGAGTCCAATTGCCAAAGCGGCCATTTTCTGAACTGATCTCTGTCGGCTGGATATAGTCATAATAGCAGATCTCCAGCTAGTACCTGGAGGTTGGCAACCCTAGAGGTGGGTCAGGCTGACAAAGAATGACTGGCCAAAGGACACCCAATAACTTTCATGCCAAGTGGGGATTTGAACCTGAGTGTCCCCTCTCCGCTCTAGTCTAAACACTCTCCGCTCTAGTCTAAACACTCTAACCACTACACACCATACCCATAGACTTAATGTGGCCCTGAGGCCGCCTGTTGAGGAACAGAGCTTTATGGTTGCCATATTTGCTGACACTACCTTGAAGCAAACTCTAAAATGCACTGGGTTTGCCAGTCCTTCTCTTCCTCCAGCTATCTAGCATTAGTCCTGAGGAAGAGGCTAGGAAGCGAAGGGATAACCAAGCTCAGTTTAGAGCAAGGACAGAGGATTTAAGTGCTGCTGCAGAGCCAGAAGAGCTGGAGTGAAGGAGAGAGCCACATGCATGAGCAACAGTTGCATAGGGTTTAGCCTGTTGATCAGTGGAGAGGTGGAGAGTGACCAGAAAATAGTTGTATTATATATATGCACACACAGAATGGAGAGGTAGAGAGGTGGGATAGGTACATCTCAGAACAGCATTGAGTATAACATAATTTTTTCTAAACTAAAATGCAGCAGCAAGAGAAATGTTTGCTAACTCTGTGCTTGCTTGCTCAAAATAGGATTGCCAACCTCCAGGTAGTAGTCGGAGATCTCCTGCTATTACAACTGATCTCCAGCCAATAGATCAGTTCACCTGGAGAAAATGGCTGCTTTGGCAATTGGACTCTATGGTATTGAAGTCCCTCCCCTCCCTAAACGGCGCCCTCCTCAGGGCCTGCCTCCAAAATCTCCAGGTATTTCCCAACCTGGAGCTGGCAACCCTAGCTCAAAACCAGTAGCAAGCCTGACTCCTAACATATAGCTTAACGGGGCAGAACGTTTATTCAGTCTGCTCCGGTGCTGTAGGAAAGGATAAACACTTGCAAAGAAATCAGCAAACTTCTTGCAGACACTAGATGTTATGAAGAATGTTATCAATCAGGGCCACCATCCTTATTTCAATGATAAGAAAACAACTCTAATTGTGTAACCAGAATATTATTTATTGATTTTATACATTGTTTTCCTACCCAACGGGGAATCAAGGTGGCTCACAACATCATCCTGCCCTATGAGGAGCGATTAAAACACTTAGGGCTGTTTAGCTTGGAAAGAAGTCTGTTAAGGGGAGACATGATAGAGGTCCATAAAATTATGCATGGTATGGTGAGAGTGGACAGGCAAAAGCTTTTTCTCCCTCTCTCATAATACTAGAACGTGGGGTCATCTGCTGAAGCTGGAGGGTGAGCGATTCAAAAAAGATAAAAGGAAGTATTTCTTCACACAATGCATAGTTAAATTGTGGAACTCCCTGCCCCAGGATGTGGTGATGGCTGCTAACCTGGAAGGTTTTAAGAGGGGAGTGGACATGGTCATGGAGGAGAGGGGTATTCATGGTTACTAGTCAAAATGGATACTAGTCATGATGCATACCTATTCTCTCCAGGATTAGAGGAGCATGCCCATTGTATTAGGTGCTTTGGGACAATGCTGCTGCAGTCATCTTGTTTGTGGGCTTCCTAGAGGCACCTGGTTCGCCACTGTGTGATCAGACTGCTGGACTTGATGGACTTTGGTCCGATCCAGCATGGCCTTTCTTATGTTCGTATGTTATGTTCGTATCATCCTCCCCTTCTCCAATTTATCCTCATAATAACAACTCTGTGAGCAAGGTCAGGCAGAGAGAGAGAGAGAGAGAATGACTGGCTCAAGGACACCTAACAAGATTCCATGGCAGAGTGGGGATTCGAACTTGGGTCTCCCATATCCTCATCTGACCACTACACCACACTGGCTTCCTGAACACAGCCCGTTCCTAGTTACTAATCCTTATTTTATTTTCACGGGGGTGGGGGTGGGAGCCAGCACAGTCTGCAGAGTGTCTCCATGTAATTGATCTTATACTGCCATTCTATGGGGGCATTTCAAAAACAATTCTGAAAGGCATTGACCTGGCCATGACCCTTGCCATCTTCTCTGGCTTTTAACTGGCTTTCCTCCAAGCCAAAAGGATTGTAGGGCTCAAGCAGTTACTTGCCTGACTTCATATGTTCCTTGCCAGCAACCTAATCTGTTTAAAGTTCAAGGGAAGTCACACTGGCAGGCACTGAGTATGGTGACTGCAAACTTGATCTATAGGGTTGCCAGCTTCCAGGTACTAGCTGGAGATCTCCCAGTATTACAATTGATCTCCAGCTGATAAGAGATCAGTTCTCCTGGAGAAAATGGCCACTTTGGCAATTGGACTCCCTTTGGGGCATTGAAGTCCCTTCCCAAACCCCACCGTCCTCAGGCTCTGCCCCCAAAACCACCCGCCAATGGCGAAAAGGGACCTGGAAAACCTGTATTGGTCTAGGAGGAGCTCATTGCTAGAATGGCAAAGAGCTGTGATTTTGACTGAAAAGAGGGTTGGGTGTCATAAAAGAGCAGTACCACTCTGTAGTTAACTCCTGTCACCCCATTCCGGGACTGTACAACCTGGGGACCTCCTAACAAGGAATTATTTGGATGACAAAACACTAGGGGACCTCCTAAGAAGGAATTATTTGGATGACAAAACTTGATCTATAGGGTTGCCAGGTCATTCTTCTCCAGCTAATACCTGGAGGTTGGCAACCCTACAAAACGCTGGTTTGGATGTGCTTTAAGAACATGGCTACGTGTTCTTCCTGGTCTCCACCACTTCATACAGCAGTTTGTGATCATATTTTTGAAAGCTCTTCCATGTAAAATAAATAAAGCCCTGCATGTAGAAAACTAGCACAGCAGGGGGTTTATAAGCACATTTTCTATTTGCAAGGCATTTGGCTTCGCAGTTACTATTGGGTTTAAAAAATCCCTCTTTGTTCTTCCCTCCATTGCCTTCTCCACTGGTAATGCAGATTGTAAGCTCCTTGTGGGCAGTGGTTTGACATGTTTATTTTTTTAATTATGAAATGTTGTCAAGTACAATGTTCATTGAATTGTGCTGCCTGTCTATAAATGAATACATTAATAAACCACAGTAGACAATAGAGTATTGTGCAGCTCTCAGAGCAAACACTTAGCTGTTCTAAGTCAAAAAAAGAAAAAGAAAATTGGCTGGGGAGGTTGGAGGCAGAACAGAAATTCCTCTCCTGTATGTGGGGTTGCCAACCTCCAGGTGATAGCTGGAGATCTGCTCTTACAACTGATCTCCAAGCAACAAAGATTAGTTCACCTGGAGAGAATGGCTGCTTTGGAAGGTGGAATCTGTGGCATTATGCTCCATCGAAGTCCCTCCCCTCCCCAAACCACACGCTCCTCAGGGTCCACCCCTTAAAATCTCCAGGTTTTTGCCAACCTGGAGCTGGCAACCCTACCTGAATGCCCAGTAAGGTTGCCAGGTCCCTCTTTGCCACTGGCAGGAGATTTTGGGGGTGGAGCCTGAGGAGGGCGGGGTTTGGGGAGGGGACTTCAATGCCATAGAGTCCAGTTGCCAACGTGGCCATTTCTATCGGCTGGAGATCAGTTGTAACAGCAGGAGATCTCCAGCCAGTACCTGGAGCTGGCAACCCTAATGACCAGACAGATAATGACACCATTGGGGGGAGCCAAAGGCAGCTATCTGCCCCCACACCCATGAAGGAAGAAGTCACTCTTTGTAGAGAAGAGATCTAACTGAGGAAAAAGAAATGGGGCATGAATTCATGAACATCCCTTTCTGGATGCTGGGATGGTACTCCTAGAAATGTGGTGGTGCACGTGCTTTCTGATTAAGCAAAGTTAAAGGAGAGATCAAAATGACAAGAAGGGGAGAAAAACATTCTCTGCAAAACCATCCTTGCCCAAGGTTCAGACTTGGGCTGAAGAAAACAACTACAAAAAAGCAAACCCCAAAAACACTGCTCCATGTGCAAGGCCAGCAAATGGTGCTAAATATAGACAAGGAAACAGATGCTCTGAGACACAAAGCTATGAGGTTATGAAGGAGAAAAAGAACATTAGCTCAGAAAACTGGCAGCCGTGTGTGAGGAAATGATATGCACCTTTCCTAGGGATGGGTGAGCACATGCAGGAGCACATCTCAGTACACATGCAACTCGCGTGTGCAAATTGGTCGCTGTGGCTTTCCCCAGGAATTTCCGTGCATCAGGATGCTTAAGTTATCTGCTCAGCAGTTTCTACCTCTGACCTGTTGTCAAATGGGCAGCAATTGCAGGCAATGCTTTCCTCTGGACCAGCACTGTGTACACTTTAACAACGGTGTCCACTAGACTCTGATGCACTGAGCACGGCCAAGGAAGCAACAGATGGGCTATTGTTTTTCCAAGACAGGATATTAGGTCTGTACTTTGGGCCTTTTGCTACAGGCAGGGCTTAACCACCTATTGCTACAGGCAGGAGTTAAATGTCCTTTGTAGGGTAACCATATTATAACCTAGGTCCCCAGTCACATGTTTCCCATTTATGTCACATTCAGCACTGGCAGAAACCTCTGTATTATATTCTGTGTGGGATTCACTCAGAATGCATATCTGCTTGTTACTGGGTGAGAAATACCCAGGCACAGACACATGGGCTCCTGAATAAGATTTACATTTTTTCAAAACAGCAAATGTCTAGCCTTAATGCACTTCAGAAATACAAAGATCACCAACGGGGCAAATTGTCAGAATTGAAATTTGATTTTTTTTAAATACAGCCATGTTCAAATTTATTTACTTAAATTTATTTAAAATATTTATATGTCCTGGGCATCTGACCCAAATTTACTTTTGAAATACATCCTTTCTTTTAAAATAAAGCTTTAATTTTTAATAAATTCATAGGGTATAATGTTATGCCTCACCTCACCATTCAGTACATTTATAACTACTTTAGAAGAACTTTGCTCCTCAGATTAATTTCAGCTTGATTTCCCCAGCTTCCCATTCCCGCCTGCCCTTAGGTGTTTCTGCTGATTGTCCTCCCACTTCTCAACTTCCATTTCTTTTGCCCTTTACTATCCCAGTCCTAATCAAAATATCCCAAAATCTGGCCACAAATTGATGAATTGGGAAAATTGGAGATTAGGTTGGTACACATTGGCCCACCTTGCCTTTAAGATCTACAGCGACCTCATCACTGGTGGGAGGTTTTTGGGGTGGAGCCTGAGGAGGGCAAGATTTGGGGAGGGGAGGGACTTCAGTGCCATAGAGTCCAATTGCCAGAGCGGCCATTTTCTCCAATTGAACTGATCTCTGTCAGCTGGAGATCAGTTGTAATAGCAGGAGATCTCCAGCTAGTACCTGGAGGTTGGCAACCCTATGGGTAAAGCAGTAGCCATCACATAAACATTGTCCCAGTGTTCCCATATGAGAATGTGTTTTTTGGCAGAGATGTCAAAACTGAGATATATGAGTCATTATAGGATGACTGGGAATCTTTAACCCAACCAGCAGATCTTGTTGTGGAAGGGTAGAAGAGACACATCAAAGTAGTTGAGGTCAAGGCCTTGACAGCTGATACCAAGAAGTAGTGGGACAGCAGCAGAGGTCAGTGGCAAGATGTGGAGGTAAATGAATGTGGAACATGACGAGCCACATTTCATTAAAGAAACTGTCAGCCAAGCTAAATGCAACTCTGGAGACCAGTGATCAGATCCCCAGACATGTTATTAGCTGAAAAAAGCAGACACAAGGCAGTTTGATATGGATTGGGGACATGGCACTGGGGAAGAGCTTTAAAAATAAATAAAAAAACCTCTAGTCTTTACCCTACAGTCCTTCCTCAGTTGAAAATCACCCCAATCTGCATTAACCCATGACAGGAGAAAAGGCACAATACAGATTTCCCCTCCCCTTCTTGAGCTTAAAGCAGACTGGGGGACATTTTCAATTGGGGAAACAGTACTGTGAGGGTGGGGGCTGACAGCATCTCATTTCCAAATCCATATCACCACCCCCAGCAGTTGCTTATTAATGCTAAACTGCATGTTTGGAGATGTAATCATGGATCTCCAATGACACAGGTAGTTGACCCTTAATTAAGATGCCTCAGTAGGGTTGCCAGCTCCAGCTTGGGAAATACCTGGAGATTTTTGGGGTGGGCAGGGTTTTGGGGAGGGACTTCAATGGGGTATAATGCCATAGAACCCACCTTCC
This sequence comes from Euleptes europaea, assembly GCF_029931775.1. Lineage (NCBI taxonomy): Eukaryota > Metazoa > Chordata > Lepidosauria > Squamata > Sphaerodactylidae > Euleptes > Euleptes europaea. Next base: position 127,981,981 of record NC_079312.1, on the reverse strand, counting down.
AAAGTGGCCATTTTCTCCAGGTCAACTGATCTCTGACACCTGCAGATCAGTTGTAATAGCAGGGGATCTCCAGCCACCACCTGGAGGTTGGCAACCCTATATCTCAGAAGTGTCTTAACACATTAGAAAGCAAACCTTTTTAGCCGATTTAAGGATAATATGGATTCTTGAGGACTGACTCTAATGCAAACAGTATGAAATTAGTGATGCTTCTGGGCCACTCTGGCTACAACAGGTTCCCCTGTATTATGACAATTTTATGGTGCTTTTACTTGTAAGCTGCCTTAAGCATAACTCTGGAGAGGCAGCATAAAATATTTCCTAAATAAATAGATAGGTTATCAGTGCCCAGATTACCGGTAAGTGATGGTTTAAAACTGTGCCTAAACAGCTCCCTTGGTACTTCCACGTCACTTACAACGTTCTCAGTAAATGTAACAGGCTATGGAAGTAGGGTTGCCAACTTCCAGGTACTAGCTGGAGATCGCCTGCTATTGCAACTGATCGCCAGCCGGCAGAGATCGGTTCACCTGGAGAAAATGGCCACTTTGGCAATTGGACTCTATGGCGTTGAAGTCCTTCCCTTCCCCAAACCCCGCCCTCCTCAGGCTCTGCCCCAAAAACCTCCCAGCAGTGGTGAAGAGGGACCTGGCAACCCTATATGGAAGCAATATCTTGCATGAAAATGAATCCAGTTTATAGAATGGCGAATTTCAGGTAAACATAGCAGACTGGGCTTCAGCTATGTGTTGCCGCTTTGAAAGAAAAAAACAACCACCAACAGTGACTATTTGTTTTAGCTTTAAAAGGAGACATCAGGAGGCAGGGTTTGGAGATCATGAACGAGGAGGGAAAGTGGAACTTGATTTACCCTTTCATTACAAGGAAGCGTTAGTGACATTGGATTAAACTGACAAGAAGCAACAGGTCTTTTTAAAACAGCCGTTTCTCTGCCAAGGCACCAGTGACCTGTGAATCTCACTGCTGTATGTTTTGTATCAACACTGTAGTTATGCTTGTAACTGGAGAAGACCTTAAGATGCGGAGGACAGGTTTATCAATGTTCTCTAGCCAGAGAAGTCGGGTGTGTGTGTGTGTGTGTATGTGTGTGCAACCTCCTTGTCAAGACGCCTCTACATTTCTACTTGAAAGGGAACAGGAAAAATAATAGAAGGCAGATGGTTTCTGGCCATGTGTCTTATTAACCAATACGGATAGGGTTGCCAGGTCCCTCTTCACCACCAGCAAGAGGTTTTTCGGGTGGAGCCTGAGGTGGGTGGGGTTTGGGGAGGGACTTTAACACCATAGAGTCCAATTGCCAAAGCAGCCATTTTCTCCAGGGGAATTGATCGCTATCGGCTGGAGATCAGTTGTAATAGCAGGAGATCTCCAGCTAGTACCTGGAGGTTGGCAACCCTAAATACTGACCATACTTAGAAACCAGATATTTTGTTCAATAGACCACTGTCTGACCAGCTGTGGAATTTTTCAAGAGTTATACTCGCCTGTCCTTCATTATTATTATGCAGTTCCCATATGTGGCAGCTGTTAACTGAAGCCGGGAAGATCTCTAACCTATAACGGTGATGGGCAGTCCTGTACACATGCTAGTATCCTTGGCTGTGCCACAGGTAATGGGAAAGCAGCTGGCAATATCTAATTGGCTTCACAGGTGGGCATATCAAATCATGCCCTGGGTTCATTTCTGTTAGGATAATGTTAGCAAGATGTTCCCAAGCACACAGTAATTTGCTGGGTGGATCTCACACGTGTTATTCAGAATGAGTCAAGGGAGAAACTACATGGGCGAGCAGAGCTGTGAACAGGCAAGGAGGCTGGGGAGTGCAGTAGCGCCATGGCAGTGATGGTGAAACCAAAGACTCGGTAAAGCAGAACATGTCCCAACTACTGCCAGTGTCAAATGCTCCAAGAAATAAACTCAAGAGCAGGCCAATGGCAAGGAGTGTAACCACTCCCTCCCTGCTGTACAACAGTCAAATTCCATGCTTTGTTAACTGTAATGGCGTCTCTGTGAGGAAGAGTTTGCACTTTTTAAAAAAAGTTTTAGATCAGAATTTTTTTAAAAAACCCATATACCATACAGGATAAATCAGTTTACTCAAACGCTTGAGAGCTCAGAGGACCTGGGAAAGGTACATTTTGTGGGGTAGGGTGTCATTTTACCTTTGTTTCAACCACAACAATTCTTCATAACTCCCTAACTTGTAGGAGAGGACTGGGACATTAAAAGAACCTTGAAATAACCAGATAGCCTAGGGTTGCCAGTTCGGGGTTGGGAAATACCTGGAGATTTTTGGGGCGGAGCCTCAGGAAGGCGGGGAGGGACCTCAATGCCATACAGTCCAATTGCCAAAGAGGCCATTTTCACCAGGGGAACTGGTCTCTATTGGCTGGAGATCAGATGTAATAGCAGGAGATCTCCAGCTAGTACCTGGCCCCTGCATTGCTAATAACACTGAGGAGCCACCCAGCTCCTGGATAACCCCATGGTCCTTCCAGGAACCCTCCCAGTAAGTTCAAGGGCCAGTCTGACCTGGCTCAGAATTTCCTCATGGTGCACATTAGACTGTCCTTGGCTAGCATCCATTATGGAATGCTCTCCCAGAAAATCCACTTGTATAAAATCTATTTTAACCAGCAGAAAACAGGCTAAGGCCTTTAAGTTCCACTATATAGAGAGATTCATAAACTCTTTAAAACATTTTCCTGCAATGGTTGCAGGAAGTTGTTGCAATGATGCCCCTGAACGTGGGATGCAAACATCAGTATGGACGGTTTCTTTCACTGTACCACTGAAAGATGATGTCAGCGTTCAATTACAGATCGTCCATTCTCAGGAGGAAGGAAAGTCAGTCCATGTCTCTTCTAAACGCTAAGCCAGGCTGCTTAGCTTTCAAATACTTTTCTTTCTAGTGCTTTACAGAGTACATTCCATGGTATAATACCAAATGGAAATTCCTGGCATATGACAGAGAGAAATTCAAGGATGCATTCAAGGGACAGTTTGGGGGGGGGGAGAGAGAGTTGGGCTTCCACTGCACTTCACTCCTCCCACCCAACTTCATCCCCATTTGCCTGGGACTCCATCCTGCACTGCTAACTGACTATTTTCTTCAAAGTGCTGGGTTTAAACCAAACAGCCTCAGATCTACATATTTGCTATATGGTCCCTCCCAGCATGAGAACACTTCGCTCATGGGTAGGGTTGCCAGGTCCCTCTTCGCCACCCGCGGGAGGTTTTTGGGACGGAGCCTGAGGAGGGCAGGGTTAGGGGAGGGATTTCAATGCCATAGAGTCCAATTACCAAAGCAGCCATTTTTTCCAGGTGAACTGATCTCTATTGGCTGGAGATCAGTAGTAATAGCAGATCATCTCCAGTTAGTACCTGGAGGTTGGCAACCCTACTCACGGGGGCTTGCTTACAGTTCCAATAGCAAGGGAGATTAGCATGGTTTCAGCCCATAGCAGCCCCAGTCCTTTGGAATGGCAGGCTAAGGATGTTTTGGAAGTGTAATCTCTGGAGAACTTCAGGAAAATACATGTATATAAGGCTGAATTATTTAAAAGGGCCTCTGGAAGTTGACCTGCTATTGAGCTGATGGTTTAAAACTCATGTTGCTTGTCTTAATGTTTCATTGTTTATGGTTTTTACATGTATACCTGGAAACAGCTTTGAATGCTGGTCAGAAAAGCAGTCTAAAAATATTTTAAATAAACATGCATTCTCACATGCGCCAGACTGTTCACACGGCAGGAGACGAATCATGACAGCGCACAAGAAAGGCCCCCACATTTGCAAGCTGATCACTTTGCTGGCTTCCCCTCCTACCAGCTTCCTAAGCATCAATTGATAGGAACTCCTTGCGCTATCTATCCATGCGCCACATCTCAAGCACTGCAAGCGCAGATGGCAAAAACAGTGTAGTAAGCACTGGAGCAGCTGAGGCCAGCCTCTCCCCTCTCTTGTCGTGTACACAACAGTTTCTCATGGGTTGACAGTGACATTTATCCTGCAGATGTAAGGGCCAGAAATATTATGCAACTATTTCTGCTAAGGAGGAGGCAAGGGGCAGCTGTGCAAAAGCATGTGGTTACTTCTGCCCCATGGCCGTTTGCCTCCGGGGCCTGAAGCATCAGGTCAATTTGTCAATATTTGTTTTAGCAGTCACTCAACAACAGCGGCTCCTCCCCTGGACAACAGAATGGACTGCGGATTTCACCAAGGCATTTTTGCAGCTGAAATCACAAACTGAGTGTTTTGTCTCAGGATGACTGTTGTGCTCCAAACGCACCAGATGGGACCGCTGAAAGGCTATGCGGACAAGGCCTCCCAAACACCTGCGCTATCGCCTTACATGTTCTGCAGCAACCTATACTGGTATGTAAAGAGGAAGTCAAGATGTTTGTTTGTCTCCCTATCTCTTGTCAAATGGCGCCAGTGAGTAGCTCCCTTTTTATCAGCGGTTGCTAATAGCTCCCCTTGCACACACCCCTGCCTGACACGTGAATTGTACATTTGCTTGGCTTTCTTTTAAGCCCTTGATTGAGGTGATATCATCTCCACCACTGCCAGGAGATCGGATTGCTAAGCTCGAGCGGTCGCCGGGAGGCAGTGGGCATTTCCAGACAGGCTTATGAACTGCGGGAAAGCTTACGAATGCAGGTGGAGCTGAAACCTACAAAGTGTCCCCGCCCCCAGCCTCTGGCTCCAAAATAAAAAGTATGAATTTGGGATGGGGGGAGTTCATTTGCCACCCCTACAAATAGCAGTGGAGGTGCATTATCTCCCCCCCACACACACACTTTTGACTTCAGCATCTAGGAGAAGGAGACAGGCAGATTTTTGTGCTTTCGGGCTTCTAATGGTGTATTTCACTAGCAGCAGTTCCAGTACTGGCCCCCGGCCAAGGCAGGCTGAGCTGTTTTAAAAACACACACAAACACCGCAGGAATATGAACATATAAAGTAACTTGGCAGATCTGACTCTTTTCAAAGTTTGACTGGGGACTAGTTTGCACTGCACCAAGCATTCCAGAAAGCCCATTCCAGATGGAAACCATCTTCTGCAGGAGGTGCTATCAATTGGAGATGCAATTCAATAATAAAACAGAACATGATGCACGAGAAGCGTTCCCTCCGCCTTTCCTTCCTGAGAGACCCTCCACGTGGCAAAAGGTGGAGAAGCAACCGTGTTTCTTCCATTACTTTTAACTTCATGAAGTGCTCATACAAAGAGCTGGGGAACCAATGTAGCTTAGCAGCTGAGCTGCCATCTTCTAATCTGGAAAGTATGACTGTTGCTTTAGTTGATCTGGGACAAAAAGGTTTATTCTACTTGGGTCTACGTTCTTCAGGCTGCCTTATACTAAGTCAGATCAGTAGTCTATTAAGTCAGTACTGTCTACTCTGACCAGCAGCACTTCTTCAGGATCTCGAGTAGAGCTCTTTCTCATCAGCTACAGCCTTATTCGATTAAACAAATATGCCAGGGATTGAATATGGTTGCCAGGACCCTCTTCATCACCGGCGGGAGGTTTTGGGGGTGGAGCCGGAGGAGGGTGGGGTTTGGGGAGGGACTTCAATGCCATAGAGTCCAATTGCCAAAGTGGCCCTTTTCTCCAGGTGAACTGATCTCTGTCGGCTGGAGATCAGTTGTAATAGCAGGAGATCTCCAGCTAGTACCTGGAGGTTGGCAACCCTAGGGATTGAACCTGGGACCTTCTGGATGCCAAGCAAATGCTCTGCCACTGAGCCAGAGCCCCTCCCCAGTCAGTTACCACCCTCTTCTACTTGCTCTTGCAAGCATACTCCAGTTCAGGGGAAGACAGTCGAATGACTGGAGCAGCAGTTCTCAAATGTCTTTCCCCCAGCTACTGTTGGTTGGCCCCCTTTCCCCTTACACTTCAAAAATCTCTCCCCCCCCCAGAGCTCATTATATATTTATTCATTTCCATTACAGCCCACCTTTTTCACCGAGAGTCAAACCGGATCATACGGCATAAAACATGCAATGAACAATGCCATGGGACTGGGATTACAAAATTAGCAAACAATGTGAACAAATACTGTCTCAGGCTGAAGCATGCTGTAAACTTTGCACAAGTGGAATTACGAAGATGGAAGCCACTATTGCACCCACTTATGACAGGGTGGATAATCTTGGGCACCTGAACCACATTATTGCTATGGGTTGACAATCTTTCAACTACACTTTTGGGCCAATTCATACACCAAACAGCCTTTCCCCCATCGTTTGCGTATAATGAAATGGCTTTGTGATCTCTGCCATGTAGTAAGATTTCAACCCTGAACGTCAAGACATAATGGGAGCACTGAAGGAGAACCTCCATGTCTAGACACAGTATACCTCACAGTACCAGATGTTTCCAAGAGGCAGAAGGTTGGTTAACTGCTGTTGCAATTTCAGCGCTGGAACTGATTCAGCAAGGCATTTCTTATGCCTTTACGGCTAATTTTAAAAAATGTAATTATTTAGGTATTTGTACCCTGCTTTTCTCCACAATGGGAAAAGTTGCTTAAAATATAATTCTCCCCTACTCCATTCTACCCTCACAACAACGCTAGGAGGTAGATCAGGTTGAGAGAGTGTGCCTAAGTGTCCGCCGAGACAATGGAGAGGGCCGACCCGGAGTCGACCGCCATCTCGCAGGGGGTACCTTCGATGTAGACGGTGACCCAGACCTCGTCCACGCTGTGCACCTTGTGTAACTGGATGCTCTGGATGTCACGGCGGCAGCGGCATGGTGAGGCAGCGTCATTGTCTGATAGCACATGGACTCCCCGGGCCGGGCGGACGGGAGCTCTTCTTGGCCGAGTGGCAAACCTTAGCAATATGGCCCACTCGGCCACAGGCTCGGCAGGAGGAGTCGCGGAAACAGCACGTGCGGCGGTCGTGGGGATTGCTGCAGCTGGCGCAGGCCCTGGGTGCCGAGCTCCGAGGCTTGGGTGCCCTGACGGACATTCTGTGGGCCTCGTCCGCAGAGTCGCCGTTGCTGGCATCCCCAAAATGGACGGGGGTCGCTTCGCGAGGTGGCGTGGTGGCGCCACGGACCCGGGTACGGTCGCTCCTGGCCGCGGCTTTGGCCGTGGTGGCCTCGATGGCGGTGGCCAGGGTCAATTCCTTTTTGGCAACGATGCGGTGGTGGACCTTTTCGTTGCGGAGGCCGAAGGTGAGCCGGTCCCAAAGGCCCCATCAAGGTCAGGGAAGGCGCAGAACCTCGCGATCTGGCGCAGTGCTGCGAGGTACTCGGCGACGGACTCTCCGGTTTCCTGGTCCCGCAAGCGGAATTCCAGGCGACGGGCCATCTGGGTGGGCTGCGGTGTGAAGTGTTCGCAGAGAGCCTTCATGTCATCTTCGAACAGGGTGTCGCCCAGCTTCGCAGGGGCCAGGAGGTTCTGGGCCAGCTGGAACGTACGGGGGCCGCAAACGCTGAGGAAAGCAGTGCTCTTCATCCCGGCGTCCGTAACAGTGTTAGCGACCAGGAAGAAGTCGATGCGGTCGGCGTAGCTCTCCCACTCGCAGGGGCGGGAAATGTCGAACGCCTCCACGGATCCAATGGTGGCCATCGTGCGGTATGTTTCGTCTCCTGTGCATCGGAGTGAATCAGCCAAGGCAAGCCTGCCTGCCTACCGGGCACTATGAGGTCGAGGAAATGCGAAGGAGATTTCAGCGAGAGTGATTCAGCAGGGGTAGCCGGACTGCCTACCAGCCTTTGTCACCACTGTTAAGTCCGCGTGGGGAGGACACACGAGGTAGGAGACAGAGTTCAAACAGCAACCGCGTTTATTGTGAACAGGAACAGAATTAGGGAACACAGTGAAACAACCCTGCTTATATGCCCCCCCTGGCCGCCTGCGGCCACTCCCCCCCTGATCCGGGCTAGGGGGGTCACCAATGGCGTGAGCCGGCTTAGGGCCAATGGTGTGTGCCGGCTTGAGCCAATGGTGTGTTCAGGAGTTAGGATCCTTCGTCCTGGACTCAAGCGCCTAAGGTTCCTCCTGCATGTCGGCCAACTATATACATACATTACAGAATGGATATCTGAACCTGGGTCTTCCAGAGGCTCATATCTATATATCTCATAGTGAAGTTGGCAAACCTTTGCATACTTAAATCCAGTGACTGGAACCGTGAACGGGCAAGAGGGATCTTTCTAAAACCTGAAAAGGGTCCCAGGTGTGCAGAAAACTTAAAAGGCCCAAAAGATGCTGAGCAAATCCCATGAGGCAAATGTCTGCTACAAATAAGCAGTGCCTACACCAAGACAGATTCATGCTGAATATCTGTCTGAACCATTTTAAGGAACTGCCGGTTGTTTTGATGGTTCAGGTGGCCACAGCTTACAGTATGGGCATCAATCAAGGAAGGGTTTTTATTAGCATATTTCACGACCATTGTAGCACCTAGCTATCCTCAGCCTCTCCTCAGCCCATAATGGAGTCTGCACTTCAGGGGTGCCAGGGGACACTGTTATAGGGTTGCCAACCTCCAGGTAGTAGCTGGTGATCTCCTGCTATTACAACTGATCTCCAGCTGAAAAAGACCTGGAGAAAATGGCCACTTTGGCAATTGGACTCTAGGGCATTGAAGTCCCTTCCCTCTAGGGTTGCCAACCTCCAGGTACTGCCTAATTCTTTCAACACACGCTGCAGCAAGCTAGCTGCTTAATTCTTTCAACCTCCAGGTACTAGCTGGAGATCTCCTGCTATTACAACTGATCTCCAGCCGATAGAGATCAGTTCACCTGGAGAAAATGGCTGCTTTGGCAATTGGACTCCATGGCATTGAAGCCCCTCCGCTCCCCAAACCCTGCCCTCTTCAGGCTCCGCCCCAAAAACCTCCCGCTGGTGGCAAAGAGGGACCTGGCAACCCTACTTCCCTCCCCTCCCCAAACCCTGCCCTCCTCAGGCTCCGCCCTAAAAACCTCCCACCGGTGGCAAAGAGGGACCGGGCAACACCTAGTTATCACAGGGCATGACTTGTTACCCGCCTGTATTGCGGCCTCCTCCACTACACTGACAGGGATACCGCAGTGCATACAATGAGATTGCAGAGATATAGGACACCCCACAAGCACTCCAATGATATACAACCTTTTCTTTTGCTCCCAGCTTGTCATAATGAAAGGCGTTTTATGAGCCCCTTATAAAATTCTGTTGAAAGCAACACACAAGAAAGATCACTACACTCAGGCTAATCCACTCTGGATTAGACAACAAAAAGAAAGGGATCACGTGAAGAAGATGACCACAAGTAAACTTGGCCATTAAGACCTCCCGCTGCTTAGCAGTAGCTTTGCCTGAAAACACACTCCGCATTTTCTCCTCTGGTCCCTCCCTTGCAGCCAGCTCCACTTTAACTCTCGTCAACACTGTTGTTTGATTCGGGTGCTTATCTTATTTTGCCGGGGAAGGGGCACTGCTGGCTTCGGGGCCCTCAAAGGAAGTCTAGCCTGTGACATGGGCAGCGCGGCTAGGCGAGGAAGGGAGGGGGGGTAGAAGAGACAGAAACAGATGGCTCTTTCCATTTATAACAACCCTCAAAGTGTAACTTGGGGGAGGGAGGGAAGAAATCATAGAACGTGATTCCTTCTCAGACTATTTGCTCCCTGTTTGCTCCCAGCGTGGTGCAGCGGTTAAGAGCGGTGGTTTGGAGCGGTGGACTCTAATCTGGAGAACCAGGTTTGATTCCCCACTCCACATGAGCTGCGGAGGCTAATCTGGTGAACCGGGTTGGTTTCCCCACTCCTCCACATGAAGCCAGCTGGGTGACCTTGGGCTAGGCACAGCTCTCTTAGAACTCTCTCAGTCCCACCTACCTCACAGGGTGTCTGTTGTGGGGAGGGGAAGGGAAGGTGATTGTAAGCCGGTTTGATGCTTCCTGAAGTGGTAGAGAAAGGCAGCATATAAAAACCAACTCTTCTTCTTCTTCATTACCACCCCTTCCCCTAGCCTGCAAAGAAAGTGGGTACGAGGGTCTAAAAACTGACCTCTATCAGCCAGTTGAATTTCCATTCTGGCTGGACAGTGTGCAGTAGGCGTCATGAACAAATTCTTTTTGCGGGCGGGATCCTGCCCACCACAGGAGGCAACTGAGATTCCTGAGATCTCAACGTAAGAGAGAATGCCAAGTGAATGCCACTGCTGGCACATGACTCAACAGCCGTTGGCGGAGAGCCCCTCAGAGCAGAGAGGAGGAAGTGGGGTGATAAGACAACAGTTCACTGACTACCAATTCCAGACACTGCCTCGGCTCTTTCCTGAAGCTCCTGCCCCCTAGCTTTCACCCAGACTTGAAGAGGCATGGGTTTCTGGTTGTGGGATTGTTGACACGACTCACACAAAGGGGTGTGTGGAATCCCCAGTGTTAAAGATTAGCTCTCCTATATGGAACGTAATGGATGGAGACTTAACTGCTTTACACAGGAGGGGTTACTCCTTATCCCTAATGTAAATAGAGGGGATCAGAGTCACATGATTTTAATATATAACTCAAGTTCTATAGACTGGGGTGCGTTTTAAACACAAGCAGTCTGGACAAAATCAAACATACCATGTGCGCCATGCAAGAGCCCTGCCCGCCTCAAGGACAAGGCGACCCATTAAGTTCCTTATTCTTTCCCTGCATGCTGTCTCTCTCCACTCGACTGAGAGCCTCTCCAAACAAAACCCCACATGCTAGTGGTCTCTGGCTCAGTAGGAACAGGCTGCTCCTATCATAAGGAAGCAGAGAATGAAGTCCCTCCATTGGCCCCATGGTGTGGTGGGCAGCTGCAGCCTGTTCCAGTATGAAAGCAAGCCAGACCCCAAAAGAGGGAGACTGTATTACTACATTCCTGGCTCCCCACACCAGTCAAATTATTTTACAGAAGGCTGTGATGCAGAAGGATTCTATGAGGCGTGAGCCACGGTTTCAAAGGCGACCAGCTATTCATTCTCAGCCAAGGGCGGGTTGGTTCAGGTTGGCATTGCCGAGGCATGAACAATGCACAAGTCGCCAGTGCTGCTGAACCATTTGTAAGGGCTGCCATCTCTTGGGAAGAAAAATATCCAACTAGCCATTGTTCATTCCGACATACCTGATTGCATTAAAACATGCTGGTTTAGGATTAGCCACTGCCTCATACTGTGGAGGTGAGTAGAAGGCACAGGGGAAGGGAACGCATGAACACACGCACAAGATCTCCTGAGTATAGGGATCAACAACATGCAGCCCTCCAGACAAATCTAATTCTCCAAATCCAACCCCCTAACTTAGGTAACTCTTCCTTGCCTGTAGCAAGTGGCACGTGCCATTAGTAGATGGCAGTATTCAGGGAAGCTCATCATGAAAGCAAAGAAAATCATAGAATCATAGAGCTGGAAGAGACAACCAGGGTCACCACCCCCTGCACAATGCAGGAAATTCACAACTACCTCCCCCTCACACCCCCAGTGACCCCTACTCCATGTCCAGAAGATGGCCAAGATGCCCTCCCTCTCATGATCTGCTTAAGGTCATAGAATCAGCATTGCTGACAGATGGCCATCTAACCTCTGCTTAAAAACCTCCAGGGAAGGAGAGCTTACCATCTCCCGAGGAAGCCTGTTCCACTGAGGAACCGCTCTAACTGTTAGAAAATTCTTCCTAATGTTTAGATGGAAACTCTTTTGATTTAACTTCAACCCGTTCGTTCTGGTCCGACCTTCTGGGACAACAGAAAACAACTCGGCACCATCCTCTATATGACAGCCCTTCAAGTACTTGAGGGGGGGGGGAGTTAGACCACCAACCACATATCCACCACTTTTTTCTATGGCAACCTGGAAGCAATAGAGGAAGCATGGATGGCTGCCAAGCAACCACTCACATTACTTTCTCCCACATCCACCCCTGATTCAAGGAGAACCTATGATAACAGCTAATATCCCATCTCCTGCAGAAAATCATGCAGAGATGGTACAGTCTGTGATCTGTCAGAGGCCTTTTATGCAGGGACGTTTCCTGCGGTCACCCCCGCCGACTGCTTCAGGGCTTCTTTTGATTATGCATGCCTTATCCGCCCGCCAGAGGTCGCACATCACTCTCCCTGCGCGTTTTGCCCACATTTTCTAGAGTTTGGCTAAAACAGCATCTGGAAAACACAGGCAAAGCGTGTGGGGAGAGCAACGCCACCTCTGACAGGCAGATAAGGCATGCATAATCAAAAGGAAGCCCCAAAGCAGTCGGCGGGGGTGACCACGGGGAATCGTCCCTCTATAAAAGGCCAGAGAAATGTACCAACATTAGCAAGGAGAACATGTAATGGTAACAAGAGCTGTATGTTCCGTTAATTTTTTGTCAGGCGGAATCTGCCATCCTTACTGACTCTGATTAAAATATTTGGTTCCAACTTCTGCTGAGAATCTACCCTCCCACAGCCTCCATTACAATGGATGATGCCCGTCCATGCTCCTTGTGCATGTCTACTATTGACAGCTTAGAGACCGGATGTCAGCAGATTTGATTCAATCGCAAGAGGTAATTGACTATGTCACAAGATGGATTCTATACATCTGTACTTGCTAAATTATAACCATATATGAAGGTATAATGACCGGATGTCAGCAGATTTGATTCAATCGCAAGAGGTAATTACTATGTCACAAGATGGATTCTATACATCTGTACTTGCTAAATTATAACCATATATGAAGGTATAATGAAAACTAGACTGCAAGTATGATTGCAACCTAACCTAGAATCATAGAGTTGGAATGGACCTCCAGGGTCATCTAGTCCAACCCCCTGCACAATGCAGGAAATTTACAACTACTTCCCCCCACCCCCACAACCCGAGTGACCCCTGCTCCATGCTCAGAAGATGGCAAAAAACCCTCCAGGATTCCTTGTCAAACTGACCTGGAGGAAAATTGCTTCTTGTCCCCAAAGTGGCAATCAGCATTTCCTTGGACATGTAAGAAAGGGCCACGAGAGCCAAGCACTGATGCAACCCTTCCTGCCCTCCCTCTCGTGATATGCCTAAATTCACCATATCAGCATTAAAACCAGTTTTAATGTTCTGAAAAGTTTATATTTCCTGGCTTGTTTGATTTTTGTGTGTGTAGAATAGGTGTTGCAAGCTACAAAATGGTTCACTAAGGAAGTTCTTTCCTACCAAGACAGTATTATTGAAAGATCTGAGAACTTTAGAATTCAGAAGAATATATTCTGCTAAACCCCTACCCTAACTAGAGGTGCCTCCTGTGATGGAGATCAGAGCAAATGGGTCCCCACCTACTGATACTACGATGGCCAAGACGGTACACAATGGTTAATATAGGGATAAAATCACAGGAGCCTATAATATAGAGGAATAAATGAAGAGTCTACTCCAACATAACGATATTGCCTGAGAGGCATCCAACAAGTCTGATTTTCAAATCAGAAACAGAAATCCTAGGGAAATTAAGTGAGGGTGCCCCCTCGCAGAAAGATCTGAGAACATATGGACTTGGACACTATGACATTGTCCCCTTCACGCTTCTCTCCAGCTGGTGTCAAGGCTGTCCTCTGCTTTGGTGTTCACCTCCTCTGCCTCTAGCTCTTCTGCTTGCACAAGACTGATGTTTCCCAAGGAGCCCCTGCAAGTGTAGAAGGGCTAGTGGCAGAGGAAGCAAGCGCCACAGCAGTGGGGAACAATGTCATAGGGTACAGTCCTGAGTATGCTAAATCAGAATGCACGAAACTCTTGTGTAGTCCCTATGTTAGCTTCTGGGGCAAACAGACATTTTTAGGGGCTCACCTGAAAAAAATAGAAAAGTGTGCATGAAAAAAGGCCTGTGTTTGGAAACATGGATGGCATTCATGTCCCTTTTTCAGGGAGCTGGGAATAGCTGCAACTCCTTGGCAGGCGAACAGTTAGGGGTAAACTTGGGTTTGCCTTTTGTAATGTGTGAAAAAGGCCTCAAATTGCCCATCATTCTTGAACTTTCAAAGTGTTTGTAATGCTTTTGATTGTAGATTGCTCACATTCTTTCCCAGTGTCCATCATTAGTATGGGCAGAATACAAAAGGCTCTGCTTCCCAAAAGTTCTCAGAAAGGTTGTGTGCATGCTCCTTGCATTATCAACAGAACAGTGATTCAGCCTATGCTTTGAAAACACTGTTTTAAATTAAACACTCAGCCTGGGTTGCCTAGATATTATCCTTATTAGGAATTTAATTTATCATCCGGGGGACACTCTCACAGTTGCCCTTGAGTAAAATCTCTTTAAGTTTTAAAATCGCCATTCCATTCATGGAAACTATTCGGAGAGAGCACAGACACTAGACTGAAGTATAATGTTTTGCCCCTGAAAACAATTTTTGGTCATGCACATAAAGGTTACAGCTCAGAAGCCATGAGGGCTTCTCTCTTGATCCACAGGAAATAAACTCCCCTTACAGGTTTTGAATGTTAGCTACATCTCAGTGATAATTTGGAGAATTAGAGACATACAAAATGAGATGGCATTCATCACTATTTCTAATAGTGAGGTAGGTGGGCCACTGCAGCAATCACAAAAGCAGCAAAACCAGGCCACCCACAGAGAAGGCACAGGTGTCTACGAACTCAAGAGATTCCCCAGATGCAGATGAATATGACTTTATACATTAAACAAAATATATTCCCCCCTCCCCAAAAAAGCATGATGAGAATGGAATATGCTTCAGAAGCATGAGGGGCAGAACTCTGCAGAGGGGAGATTTCCAAATTGATCCCTCCTCCTCTCATTCCTTGGGTTTCCCATAATTGCCACTGAGGAAAGAGCAGGAGATTGAAAGTAAAAAAAACACTGCAAAACTCAAATATGTTTTCCATATAAAGAGGACGCCAATTCACTGCAAGTCACTGTTATTCAGTAGTAGATGTAAATGACACAACAGAGAGATTAAAAGATCACCCCCCCTTCCCCCTTCCTTTCCACATTCTTGGCCAGAGCCTTAAAATTCTGTTTGACTGTTACTTCCCTAAAAGTTGATGAAATGTATGTGCAGCCTTTCCTAGATAGTTGGGGAATACAAGTGAAACCTTTGACAAGTCCCAGAGAGACCCCCGCTTTTTTGAGCCAGCTGAATTGAGCTCTCCCTTTCCCCTCAGAAAAGGCTTGCTAGACATTGTCCTTTCCAAGAGACAATAGCCACCGACTGCCGCCTCCTCCTCCCCCCCCCCTAGGAATCCAAATCTCAGCCCTATTTTCCCCCCTTCTCCTCTGGGGCTAGCGCGCTCACCCCCAGCCCAGCCAACTGGTCCATTGTTAACAAGCGCGTCCAGCCGAGAAAGTGATTGATCATCAGGGAGAAAGGCCAAAGCCCTGACGGGTCGTTTAACAATTTCAATTAAAGTCCATGCATTCAAACTCTGAGAGAGGCAGAGGAAAAAGAAGATTAAAAAAAAAATCCCAAACCTTAGCATCTTCTACTGAGACAGCTCCTATGGCAACTCAGCAGGGTCATAGGGGGGCTCCCCAGAGAAGGTGCAGAAAGAACCCCCATTTCCTCTAGCTGCATTATCAACAGCAGGGAAGCTATCCTGCTTCCCCAATCCCACAGAATAGCTGCAGGAGTAAACGCACCCTTCCCTTACTGCCTCCCAATAAAATATTACCTACAATTCCCACAGGGGCCCCCAATAACTGGTGCTGTGACCCATCTGAAGAGCTACATTTTTTCAACCCACGCACTGCTGGAGAATATGCCCACTGAATATTAAACGGCGTGTCCCCAAAGTTCCTGTTGTCGGGACTGGCGCTTGATTCTTGGTTACGTGCAGTGACTTTTTTTAGACACACGAGGTCCCGGAGGGCTAATCAGAGAGACGCAGCTCCGAATCTACTGAGACAGCAGAAGGACTCTTAGAGGGATTTTTAAAAACTCAGCATCGCGGCCTGTCATATGGAAACAGGCGCTTTAATGAGCAGCAAATGCGGCTAACATTCTGCTGTGTACATCTTGGAGGTGAACGAGCATCTCGAACAGTCAGGAGCAGAAGGCTCTTCTGAAGGAAGGGGCGAGCACCCAGTTTCCAAGAGGCTATAGCGCTACACTAGAAGAAGAAGAAGAAGTAGAAGAAGAGTTGGTTTTTATATGCTGACTTTCTCCACCACCTAAGGAAGAATCAAACTGGCTTACAATCACTTTCCCTTCCTCTCCCCACAACAGACCCCCCCCCGTGAGGTTGGTAGGGCTGAGAGAGCTGTGACTAGCCCAAGGTCACCCAGCTGGCTTCATGTGGAGGAGTGGGGAAACAAATCCAGTTCACCAGATTAGCCTCCGCCACTCATGTTCTCTAGATCAGAGTCCACCGCTCCAAATCACCACTCTTAACCACAAACTACACCATGCTAACCAACAAAAGAAGGACCATTAGAGTGAAGCAGACCCTGAGCACCCTTAATGCATACCTCCTCTTTGGATTCAGGAGTCCCCAACATGGTGTCCGCTGACACCACATCCCAGTGCCCACCAAATGTTTTTAGAAAGTCGGCAGGCCCGGGTAGGGCTGGCCATTGGAGTTTTGATTGGCTGAGCAGATTTTTTTTAAAATATTGCTTTAGCAGCTGCCTCAACAGCACAAGGAAAGTAAGCTACAACAGCCATTTTGTGGCTAGCTCCACCTCCAGCCATTTTGTGGCTGCGCCCACTACTCTGTGTCAGAATCCCAAAGGGTCCCGCAGGCTCAAAAAGGTTGGGGACTCCTGAGTTAGACATGGAAGGCGGAGTCCAAATTTATTCCTGCCCTTCCTGAGATGACCAGGCCAGTGTGCAGCACATGCCTCAACCTGGCCGTCTTTTTATTTCAGAGGAACAGGTAGGGTTGCCAGGTCCAGGTTGGGAAATACTTGGAGATTTCAAGAGTGGAGCCTGAGGAAGGTGGAGTTTGCGGAGCCATTTTCTCCAGGTGAACAGATCTCTATCACCTGGAGATCAGATGTACTAGGGGGAGATTTCCAGCTACCACCTGGATGTTGGCAATCCTAGGCCCAGGGCCGTACTCACATTTTCTTTCCCTTCAATTCTCTCATTCTATGGAAAGCTAACACCCTCCATTATTATTTCTGTTTCACAAGAACTGCCGTCTAAACTCCATAACTTCTTTCCAACAGGGCCCCTAATCCAACACATCAAAAAATGTGTGTGATGCAAAAGTAATACCGAAGTAATCAATTCATCATCTTCACTCCTAGCATTGAAGTTTCACTTACACTTTAATTTTTGCAAGTCATAGTAGACTCTCTTGGTATCATCTCCCCCACTCCCTCCCCCCAATTATTTTGATCTCCCCCACTCCCTCCCACCCAAATCTCTTATTTTTCCCTCAAACAATTGAGTGGTACCCTTTTGTTCCATCCATCACCCTTAAACTCATGAACCCCACTGGCATCCTCCAACAGGATCCAATGCAGTGCAACTTTATCTGGAAGTAGGGTGAGTGAGTCTGCTACTGGGGTAGAGCAGAGGACAAGTACGAATAGCGCTGTTCTTAATGATGTGATTGGACCAAAGCCGAAAGGACGTTCAGTGGTTGACATGAATAGATGCAAAAGGAAAGTCCGAAGCTGTTCGAAGTATAAAATGACTAAACTGAGGGTATCGTATTTTGGTCACATCATGAGACGACAAGATCGACGTATAAAATGACTAAACTGAGGCTATCGTATTGTGGTCACATCATGAGATGACAAGAGTCACTGGAAAAGACAGTAATGCTAGGAAAAGTTGAGGGCAGCAGGAAAAGAGGAAGACCCAACAAGAGATGGATTGACTCAATAAAGGAAGCCACAGCTTTCAATTTGCAAGATCTGAGCAAGGCTGTCAAAGATAGGACATTTTGGAGGACTTTTATTCATGGGGTCGCCATGAGTCGGAAGCGACTTGACGGCACTTAACACACACACACAGGGTGAGTGAATGTTATCTGCCTTGGGTTCTATGGTATCAGGAGAAAACAAACCAGTGTTTCCCAACTGCAGCTTCTGGAGTAGCAAAAACATCTGTTACTTAAGTCCAGTAGTAGGCTGATGCCCTACATCTTTCTCCCAACAAAAGGAAGATTTGCTGTTTTTAACCCAGAAGTTTTTATCTTCTCATTTTCTTAATCTCCAGCCTAGCTGCTGTTTCCTACTAATGAGCACGTGCACTCAAAAACACACAGCTGCTCTTATTCTCACAAAATAATTTCTCCAGATTTTTGACAGAGATTCACCAGATTCACAGGCCCAGAATTTTCCAAAACTAGCACAAAAACAACGCACGTTAAAGAAGACCAAGCCCATAGATACTCTGTGTCCACCACAACGCCACAGATGAAGACCAGCAACATACAGCACATTTAAATTGGGACCACCTTCCAGAGTTCATTGGCTCACACGAATAGGGTTGCCAACCTTAAGCTACTAGCTGGAGATCTCCTGCTATTACAACTGATCTCCAGCCGATAGAGATCAGTTCACCTGGAGAAAATGGCCACTTTGGCTATGGCGTTGAAGTCCCTCCCCTCCCCAAACCCCACCCTCCTCATGCTCTGCCCAAAAAACCTCCTGGCAGTGGCGAAGAGGAACCTTGTAACCCTACACACGAACCTACGGTCAAAGGATGCAAGGCAGAAAGCAGGTCCCAACCATCATGTTTCCTGATCAGCTGATCAGAAGTATTTCATGCGTTCAGGACAACAGATGAACCATCTGTGAATGATAACCACCACCCACATCGAATGGCAGAAGCAGAACCATCTTCCACTCCCCGTTCAGACAGCTTCTGGCATCCTTGCCCCTGAATGCACACGGCAATGTCTCAAATCTGATCTTGAAAGATCCAAGGAGCACTGATGTACATCCATTAAGTTAAAGTCATTGCTTACTTTCGCTGAGTTGTTTTAGATCATTCCAGCTCCAGAACATTCTGAATTTCCGAACTTTTGTTCTCGTAACCCTATCTTAAAATAAAAGGGCAACGCGGGCACTTGTGGGCTATTGGATTGTTAAACCCTGTACTATGTCAGCCACTAGTGCCAACAATGGGGGCTTTTTAGGGACAGCCGCAGTGCTTGTTCTAGTTTCAAGTAATATTCGAGCCATTTCTTCTTTTCCTGGCCATTCCCAAATAAGAAGCAGTGATGGATAAAGCCCAGAGGACAAAATCAATGAACACATAAAACTGCCTTATACTGAATCAGACCATTGGTCCATCAAGGACAGAATTGTCTGTTCAGAAGGGCAGCAGCTTTCCAGGGTCTCAGGTGGAGGTCTTCACATCACCTACAACCTGATCCTTTTAACAGGAGATGCTGAGGTTTGAACGTGGGGCCTTCTGCATGTCAAGGAGATGCTCTTCCACTGAGCCATGGCCCCTCCCCATTATTGGAGGATCTCACTTCCTGACAGCGAGCATCCTTAGATGACCACAGGAGGATATGGCCATATCGGGGGACAACATTATGGAAAACTGGCTAGGGGACTCTATACAAAAACTGGGCCAACGATTTTTCTCAACCACTTAAGTTTCTATTCTTTGGGACTTGCTTTACAAGTGCAGTACCAACACTACCAACTGGAATGATTCTCAGCCCTCTTACAGATAAGGTATTGTGAACACACACTGGATCTGTATCCACAGAATGCAACTATAAAAGAAGAATGCCAGGATCTACCCCACTGGTACCCCTAGGGTTCCCAACCTCCAGGTACTAGCTGGAGATCTCCTGCTATTACAACTGATCTCCAGCCAATAGAGATCAATTCACCTGAAGAAAATGGCCACTTTGGCAATTGGACTCTATGGCATTGAAGCCCCTCCCCGAACCCCACCCTCCTCAGGCTCCGCCCCAAAAACCTCCCGCCGGTGGCAAAGAGGGACTTGGCCACCCAAGGTCCCCCCCCCAAATATCAGCACAGCAGGCCCTATATTTCCTGGTTCCTCTTCATGTGGATCCAAAGGCAAGTAGCACAAACTTTCACACTCCTGCATAGGGTTGCCAGGTCCCTCTTCACCACTGGCAGGAGCTTTTGGGGGTGGAGCCTAAAGAGGGCGGGGTTTGGGGAGGAGAGGGGCTTCAATGCCATAGACTCCAATTGCCAAAGTGGCCATTTTCTCCAGGTGAACTGATCTCTATTGGCTAGAGATCAGTTGTAATAGCAGGAGATCTCGACCTAGCCTTCATGAAACCTGCCCATGTTCTGGACTCACCTGCTGCTTCTAGCTCTGAGCCCAGAAGTAAATCCCTGTTTATCCCTTGTACTTAGGGCTGCCAGCTCCAGTTTGGGAAATACCTGGAGATTTTGGGAGTGGAGACTGAGGAGGGCAGGGTCTGGAGAGGAGAGGGACTTCAATGCCATAGAGTCCAACTGCTAAAGCGGCCATTTTCTCCACTGGAATCTCCATTTTCTCCACTGATCTCTGTCGCCTGGAGATCAGTTGTAATAGCAGGAGATCTCCAGCCACCGCCTGGAGGTTGGCAACCCTACTTGTACTCCACCAGCCCCAAGCCCCATACCAACCATGTGGTAACAGACCCACAAGACGTGGAGGTGTTAGCAAATCATGGGGGTGAAGGGGGTGAAAGAATAACTGAGTTATTATTTAGGGAAATACTCACTAGTTTTGGATGCCTTGATCTTAGCCACCAATTTCTGCACTCCGAGAACATCTCCATTTTTCACAGCTTGGATCAGCTCCTGCTCTCGCCCCATCATGAATAAGGGCAGCTGCTCCTTTGATTTACGAAGCCATCATGGTGTTGTGCTTGCGAGATAACTTGTCAAGATAAACTCCAAAGAAGCAGTGAGGGGAAACAAAGCCCAACAGATGAAAATATATTCAGAAATCCCACGGTGCATTAAAAAGTCTCTTAATGATGATAAATGCTACTGGGAATAGCACTCCTTCAAAAGGGAACGGAGAAGAGACGAAGCCGTGTTCAAGAATAGGCAATCAATTAAACAAATGATAATTCGGCGCTTAGGGACTGAATCCCAGCTGCTGGGCGTAGTAAAGAAGGAGAGATTAATAGTTTCTTAAAAGATCCAGAGAACATAAGGGACTATGTTTAACTTCCCTAGATGAGCCCAAGCATCCAACAACTCTCCAGCTCTTCTTAGACAGACACCAGCCCCGTGGCAGGTAGAAGGCAGACTTTGGGTCTTCAAGTCTACAGACCTGGATTCCTGGCAAAGGCTTAAATCACTGTTCAGATACCTGTGAAAACAAAGGGCAGATTCAGATTTCGAAATGGTGCCAGCTCTTCGTAATTCTGGGCTAAAATAAATCTTCAGTTCCATGATTAAGTTTGCTTATTTTTAGTTAACACAGATGCTTCTCATACCACAAATAATTAGAAAAAGCAGATATAAGAGGAAGGTTGATCGGTATGAAAAATAATTAGAAAAAGCAGATATAAGAGAAGGAAGGTTGATCGGTATGATACAAAGGGGCTTCAGGAATGCAGGAGATGCAGAAGGGGCACCCAGGAAAAGAAGCAGCAACTGTGAGCTAAGAAATCCTACCCTCTGACAAGTACAAGCCTCAATTAGTTTTCCTGTGGTTTTAGAGATTGTAACAGGAGCACCCCATATCTTCTGAGCATTTTTTTCCTTGCACAGCTCTGAGAACTAGAAAGGTGTTCTCTCAAAACCAACAAGAGCCCAAGACTTTCCAAATTCTTCAAAAGCTGTCCAGATTCACTATGGAGATTGCAGCCACATGCATTCTTTATCACTTGCTTATTATAGTTGTTGTTATTTAAATACCACCTGGTTTCAGATCCTGGTATCAGACTGCTTTGTTGGTAAAATGGGAGAGGTGGACGAGAAGTTAAGACAGGTGTATGGGAAAGTTTCACCCCAAGAATTATCCCATGTAGGTCTTGCAAGCATTTAGAAACAAGAGATATAATATAAGTCTCATCCTTGCCACTACAACCTCAAGAACTGGACAGCATAGTCACTGGTTGAAATGTATCTGGCATGCCATGGCTGCTGACATGCAATAGAGCTTTTAATATCAAAACAAACACAAACAACCCAAGCCAGGCTGGGTAGAATTGCTTTATAACCAAGTCACACAGTGCAGAACAGTACAATTCTAAACAGTTACACTAGGGTTGCCAGGTCCCTCTTTGCCACCGGCAGGAGGTTTTTGGGCTGGAGCCTGAGGGGGGGGGGTTGGGGAGGGGAGGGACTTCAATGCCATAGAGTCCAATTGCCAAAGAGGCCAATTTCTTCAGGTGAACTGATCTCTGTCGCCTGGAGATCTGTTGTAATAGGAGGAGCTCTCCAGCTAGTATCTGGAGGTTGGCAACCCTAAGTTGTGTGTGTAAAGTGCCTTCAAGCCGCAGCCAACTTATGGCGACCCCTTTTGGAGGTTTTCATGGCAAGAGACTAACAGAGGTGGTTTGCCAGTGCCTTCCTCTGCACAGCAACCCTGGTATTCCTTGGTGGTCTCCCATCCAAATACTAACCAGGGCTGACCCTGCTTAGCTTCTGAGATCTGATGAGATCAGGCTAGCCTGGGCTAAGTTACACCCATCTAATTCCATTGGTGTTGATGTGCTTAGAAGGGTAGAGTTCTTGTTTGGGACTGAAGTATAAGCAAGCAACTCCTCCAGCTCCTCAGAATTTTGCTGGATCTTGAGTGTTTCTAGAATAGGGTTGCCAGGTCCAACCTGGCCACCGTAAGGGATGGAGGGAAGGTAGGGTTGCCAGATCCAGCTTAAGAAACTCCTGGAGATTTGACAATGGAGCCTGGGGAGAACGGGGATCTCAGCGGGGTACAATACCACGGAGTCCACCCTCTAAAGCAGAGGTTCCCAAACTGTGCTCTGTGAAACATCTCCTAGTGCTCCGTGAAAAGATTGGAAAGAAAAATACTACTGTCATTCGGTTTAGTATATAGGTGCTAGGTGAAAATTAGTGCTCCGTGATGAATTTCTCTCCTGAAAAGTGCTCCATGACTCAAAAAGTCTAGGAACCTCTTCTCTAAAGCATCCATTTGTTCTAGGGGAACTCATGTCTGTAGTCTGGAGATAAGCTGTAATTCCGGGGGATTCCCAGGTCCCACCTGGAGGCTGGCATCCCTATTTGAGGATGTTCTCCTGATTAGTGTGCAAAGGTACTTTTCCTTAAACCTGCCATCATGGCACAGCCTTTGAGATGTGGAATTCCACAGAATTTTGCTCTAAGGAAGTAGGAGAGTCAGGACATAGTATTAAGTAACATTTCCTTGTTCTGAAATTAGAAACAACAACCCCTCATAATGTGGACCATCAGGAGTACTCAAACATTTTTTATTAAAGAGTTACTGCTATCAATGTATCAAGTCAAATGTAAACGCCATTATTCTAGTATTCAACAGACTTTATTAAATTTATTATCCAAATTAATATTTAAAATAGCCCAGAAACAGGTGGTACAGGTGGATTTTCCTTCGGTAGAATTAAGGATTTGGGGCAGCAACATCATTGCCCTCACTAATGTGTTCCAAGCATATCAATTACTTTTATTTTTAAATTATTGCAACATATTTGTAGCCCCAAAGATCTTGGGAAAATGTATACAACTTCAGCTTGTTGCCTACTTTATTTCTATCTACAGTAGTTTATATTCCACACACACAGACACACCCTTCCTTACAGCTTGGGCAGGCACCGACTGATAGTTGCGCAACGCTCAGAGATCCTCAGATAAAAGAGATTAAGGCAGGAGTATTACAAGAGTCATCATATGACAGCAGAAAAGCAGAGTGAAAATTTGCTAAACAAAAATTACAAAATAAAATATCGCTAGAGGCATTTACATCAGCACTATCAAAACATCCCCCCTCCCTAAGTGTGCCAGGTCCCCCTTCGCCACTGGTGGGAGGTTTTGGGGGTGGAACCTGAGGATGGCGGGGTTTAGGGAGGGGAGAGACTTCAGTGACACAGAGTCCAATTGCCAAAGAGGACAATTTCTCCAGGTGAACTGATCTCTATCGGCTGGAGATCAGTTGTAATAGCAGGAGACCTCCAACTAGTACCTGGAGGTTGGCAACCCTACCCCTCCCCTCAATTTATGTCATCATCATCTCCTGAAACCAAATCCTACAAAATTGTTCTGTGGAACTACCACCTCTTCCCAGTTGTTTTCCTGAATCCCAGAACTGGGGATATAGATCCTGAAACGATTTTTAGAATGCCAGAACCCCTTGAGTACTGATGTGTAAGGAATGCTACGTCCCAATGACACCATTTCAGATTGTAAAGTGGAACATTGAGGACAGGAAGACTGCAATAGCAATATTAATATCGGCACAGAACAATACCCCCTTTTAAAGCAAAAGGGTCTGCGTCTTTACATTCCTAGTACCTAGACCCGTTTGTTTATAGTGATGAAGATTCAGGAGGGAAGCAGGAAGCAGGCATTGCTTCCCGTCTCCACGCTTTTCAAGCCTGCCCAGAATAGAACTTTTTGCATCTTATCTTTTCTTCCCCTTCCCACATGTTCCATCACCTCCATATTGGAACAATGGCTTCGTGCCCAGGAGACACCCCAAAAAACGTATTCCTCAGCTCCACTACCTCCAGCCTGGTTAGGAAAATAAAGTGGTAGAATAGACTGCACCATTCACACTACAGGTGGAGGATCATAGAGGTCCACATTTTGGAATGCTCCCCTATGGTACAAGGCTCCAGCAAACAGAAAACAAGAGCAGCAAGCAGGGAAAGGACTGCTAGTTTTCTGTTTGCAGTGACGTGCACACACATACTCTTCATGGGGACATATTTAACCATTAGACCTCAATTTGCAATCACCTCATATAGTGTTGCCCAGCCTCCAGGGGGAGTGTGGTGTTCTCCTCCAACTACTACTCATCTGCAGCCTACATAGATCAGTTCCCTGGAGAAAATGGCAGCTTCACAGGGTGAAACCGCCCTGCTGACCTCTTTCCCCTCCCTAAACTCCACCCTTCCCTGGACAGAGCCCCCAAGCCTCCAGGAATTTCCCAAGCTGGAGTTGGCAACCACAACTTTATGTGTCTGCGCACAAAGGTTCCTATATACAGGAGGATGAGGTGGCAAAATGGACTGCACCCACTTTGGATTGCAGGTGGTAAGATTCCAGCTTTGAATCCTTCACCTTAAAAAAAAACTCCACGCCAACAGAAAGCTAGCACAGAACATGGAGATTCTACTCCTTCTCCTTGCTTGCCGTCTTGGTTTTCCACCTAGAAGGAAGGTGGGGTTACCACAGAGGGCACATCCCAAAATATAATGCTCCACTTGCAGCCTGAAAGGGTGCAGTCTACCCACCTCAGCAATTCTGTCACCTCACTCTCCTCCACGAGCGAATTAGGACTCAGTACACCCAAGTGTTGGTGATAGTGATGCCTCAGAGACAGAATTACACACGAGCCAAAGCACAAGGTGGAAAGGATATACGTGTGTGGCTGCCTTTCCCAAACAGCGCCAGGCGTCCTTGCTTACCCCTTGCTCTATCCAGATGGCTTATACATTTATCAAATATGGTTTCCAGGCATGGCAAATCTCATTCATGTTACAAGAATCAAGAATTGCATATTACACCAAAAAAACATACAGCTACAAGGAGAGGAGTTACATAACAGCAGACAGCCTGGCCTGAACCCCGCCACTCTCGTGCTTCCGACTCTGCGAAGTACTGCCGCTCCCATTTTTTTTTCAGTGTAAAATTTAGTGCCTTCTTTTTCCTCCATAGAAGCCCCAGTGCCAATGGGCCCTGTAATTAGAACCACTGGGGGGATAAAGATGTGAGAGGTCGTTAGAAGGACCTGGGACAGCAGCTACCACATTGGCAAGGTTGCCTGTAGGGTTGCCAACCTCCAGGGAATAGCTGGAGATCTCCTACTATTACAACCGATCTCCAGCCGACAGAGATCAGTTCCCCTGGAGAAAAGGGACGCTTTGGCAATTGGACTTTATGGCATTGAAGTCCCCACCCTCCTCAGGCTTTGCCCCAAAAGCCTCTGGTAGCAAAGAGGGATCTGGCAACCCCAGTTGGCTGTCTATGGCCTGCTTCACACATGCAGGCTCGTCCCTTGAGAACAGCAAAGTGATGAACTGTATGTGTGAAAGAGCCATGACACCTTGAGCGCCTCAGAGAGGGGTCTCATATAAACTCGAACATAGTAGCTGATGGATCATGATGGGTAGCCATGTTAAGTCTGTCGCTAACAGCAGAAAAGAGCAAGAGTCCAGAAGCACCTTAAAGACTAGCAAAATTTCGGGCAGGGTAGGAGCTTTCGTGAGCCACAGCTCACTTCTTCATCTGAAGAAGTGAGCTGTGGCTCACGAAAGCTCCTACCCTGCCCGAAATTTTGCTAGTCTTTAAGGTGCTACTTAGGGTTGCCAGCCTCCAGGTACTAGCTGGAGATCTCCTGCTATTACAACTGATCTCCAGCCGATAGAGATCAGTTCCCCTGGAGAAAATGGCCGTTTTGGCAATTGGACTATATGGCATTGAAGTCCCTCACCTCTCCAAACCCTCCCCTCCTCAGGCTCCGCCCCAAAACCTCCCACCAGTGGCAAAGAGGGACCTGGCAGCCCTAGTGCTACTGGACTCTTGCTGTTTTCTACTGATAGTAACTGACATGGGAGGCACTTCATGCGCTCAAATGTGAATAATTGCTGAAGACACATATAAAAGTTTGCAACAATGGGTTGGTACAATCAGGTGCAGAAGAATGGCATGGGAGAATCTACTTAACCCTGTGGTCACCTTTTCACTTACATTCTCTCTTCTCTCAACAGGTAAAAAGACTAGAAAGGTTGCGTCTATACCCATGACGGAGTGAGGCGGTTATGAAGTGCCAGAGGGCTGGGGTAGTAGAATGGACTGCAGAACTCCATGCTGCAGGGGAGGAATTACATTTTTTCCCAAAGATGCCCTGTCACAACAATTATGTGCAAATGGCAAACTAGCACAGCATGTGGTGGACTATGCTAGAACTTTCTCATTGAAAGGCGAATTTTTATTTGCAAAGAATTTTAAAATGGGAAACATTAAAATGCGGCTCTCGCTACCTGCAGCCTGAAGCCCGCTCTACCACCTCAAGAATCTGCCGCCTCATTCTGCTGTGACAACAGAGTTTTTAATCTTTGTTTTTAATCATTGCCTTTATTGGCATAAAGACAACAGAGTTAAAAAGGGATCAGGGCAAACTCTCGGAGGGTGGATCTATCAGTGGCTATTAGCTCTGTTCAAAGGCAGTGTTTCTTTCAGTACCACTAGCGGAGGGGTAAACACTGTGGGAAGGCTGCTACCTTTATGTTCTTAAGTGATTAATTAATCATAATTACTTTGAGATTATTCAAGAACTCTGGAAACAATCAACACCTGTGAATATAGGGTATACTAAAATATTTGCTACATATTTGCAGAATTCACAAGACCAAGGAAAAATTTGTGCTGTTTCTCTTTACACCTGACAGACACAGATATCAGTCTTCAGAAATGAACTGGGCTGAGCCATTGAATTGGGATTTTGGACGGATTACAGGAGACTACCAACATATGGTCATTCCTGGGCTGATTCAGGTAATGAATGAGTTCCCAAGCTGCAGAACAGCAGCAGGACACTGTAAGGAGCTGGGGAAGCGAAAATCCCACAAGACCAGCCAAGCGAATTCTTTGCTTGGGTGCAGAGCTTGATTTATAAAAGCAGCTACAACTGAAGCCTCTCTGGAAGCCTCAGATCCTTTGCTTCCAGGTATATGCAGCTAAATGCTCAGAGGCACTCCTTTAATTATTAAAGTATTAACATTAATATTAGTAATTTTAATGTCAATAATGCTAATATTGACATTAATATTAATAATAATGGTTTATACCCCACCCTCGCTGGCACCACCGGGCTCACGGTGCCTTACAACAGAATGAAAGCATATAATGTAAATACACAATGGTAAAACATATCATATAAATCTTTAAAACCAAACCCAATTTAACATAGAAGGCACCCTAATTTGCACACTAGCTCCTATAACATGTCGTCACCGAGGAGGCTGGCCAGAATGGTAGTCAAATAGGGCCAATAACCCCAAGGCCAGGAAGGCCATAGCAACTGGGATGGAGAAGGAACAGACAGGGAAAGGGCAAAAAAGGGTAAGACGAAGGAATAGGAGGGAAGGGAAGAAAGGGTAGGGTAGGGATGGGCAGGGGTAGGGAGGCCAGCAGATCTGCCTACATCTCTGTCCTCAACCATAGGCCTAAACTTTTACACTGAGAACGGGTTCTATGGCTAAATCCTAGTCCAGGCAGGGTCAAAATAAGAGCTGCAAGAGTGACCCGTCTCCTTGCTAGGGAACTTTGATATTCAATTAACAGCCTGCCCTAACAACAACTCATTACATGTTTTGAACCTTGAAGGGACAAAGTTCTTGGCATACTTTTAAATAACTTGCTCCAACTTACCCAGGCTTTGTGTTTAACCCAGCCGGATCTTTGAAAGCATCTGAAAATTTAGGAAGCTGGGGGAGAGATGTATGCCACTACAAGCAATGCAACAAATAAATATATTTTACCAACTTAATCTGAGCATGAAATTATACCACAGGTGATTCTATCAATAGTGACATTTTGTCAGACTCCTTGGAATAATAAATGAATAAAAGTTGCTGATGAAATGAATAAGTGAATGCAATATAAATGAATAAAATGAATAAAAGTTGCTGATGAAATGAATAAGTGAATGCAATATAAAATACACATAACGAGGGGACACTACAGAGCCTAACCAACAGCTGTCCAGGTGAGAATCAGGTTGGTGTAGTCAGTGGCCGACTGGCCAGGGTGTCAGCTTGCCCGATGGCAAGTGGGCCCTGTGGGCCCCTGATGAAGTGGGGCACCTCTAAACATTAGACAATATGTTAAAAAAATGTTAATGACGTTTTAGTAGCTTGAAAATATAATAGAAGTTCCAATATTATTACTGTAGGCAACGATCCCCCATATATTTAAAATTAAAAAAAAATTAAAATTCAGTTATAAAAATCTGTATTTACATTTAGTATCTACTGTATACTGCCAGTAATATCTACAATATATGTACAACATATGTACACTGTAATTACTAGAAAATATACATTTATTTCGCAAAATAATTATTTGTGCCTTTTTCCATTCATGTATTTTTTTAAAATTTTATTTCTTATAAAATTTAAACGATAGCCCAATAGTTGTGGGTGGGCCCCCTGTCTCCTGGCAACCAATATTTTTAGACCCAGTCGGCCACTGGGTGTAGTGGTTAAGAACGGTGGTTTGGAGCAGTGGATTCTGATCTGGACAACTGGGTTTGATTCCCCACTCCTACACACGAAGTCAGCTGGGTGACCTTGGGCTAGTCTCAGCTCTCTCGGCCCCACCTACCTCACAGGGTGTCTGTTGTGGGGAGGGGAAGGGCAGGTGATTGTAAGCCAGTTTGATTCTTCCTTAAATGGTAGAGAAAGTCGGCATATAAAAACCAACTCTTCTTCTTATCACTGGCACCAGTTCCTAAATATATCACCTGTCTTCCCCAACCTGCCATCTTCTCTTCATTTAGAAAGAACAAACTGGGGAAAGAGGAGCTTTACTGATGGTGGACAAATAAACTGCTATAAGTAAACAATGAGTAATCCTTTTTAGTATGGGTAACTTAAAACTCTCCACTTTCCATTACCACATTAATTCCCATTTCCTTCAAATTCTGACAAACTAGAGACTCTTCAGCTGTTTACAGCCTTTGCTCTGAGGCGATGTTTCCCCGTTCACAAAAGACATAAGCTAAGGCAGAAAGAAGAGCGGCCTCAATTGCCAATGCACAAGTGACAAAGCATAATAAAGCGTAATCCCTCTGCACCCTCTCCCATCCCCTTCGGGCATAGATTCCTCATAGCATCTCAAGGATAAATAGCAAAATAGCTGATGGACTGATGCTGTTTCATATGCTAATCAAGCCCAAGGAAAAGACTTGAGTTTCAAAAGGCCTTGAGATGGGAGGGGGGAATCAAATGGGACCTCCTATCCACTGTGAATTAGGAGTGACCTTGATTTAGGAACAGGATGGGGGGTACTTAAGAGACAGCTTTACAAATCCATTGGAGTCTGAATTTCTGAGGCACATCCATAACCCCAATAGTGGAATATCTACCTCAACATAACTGGGCCACCAGTCACACAACTGGTGAGTGGATGGCCTTTTATGCAGGGACTTTCCCCGCGGTCACCCCTGCGGACTGCTTCGGAGCTTCCTTTTGATTGTGCATGCCTTTTCTGCCTGTCAGAGGTTGCGTTGCTCTCCCCATGCATTTTGCCTGTGTTTTCCACATGCTGTTTTAGTCAGACTCTGGAAAATATGGGCAAAATGCATGGGGAGACCGAGGTGACCTCTGACAGACAGAAAAGGCATGCACAATCAAAAGGAAGCCCCGAAGCAGTCGGCGGGGGTGACTACAGGGAAAGTCCCTGCATAAAAGGCAGATGCATTTAGCAGGATGTTCAAGAAGCCACTCTATATATTACAACATGATTGTCATGGAGAATTAAGGTTATACGGAGTCATTCCAACAACAAAATTATCAGTATCCTCTCATAAGCAATCAAAAGACATATACCTGAATGAATGTGGGGATTAATTTATATTGGTACTCATAAAGACATGCAAGTATATATAGAGAGAAACAGAAAACCCACATAAACTAAAAAGTACATTTGAAAAGACACAAATCAAGCTTATCCATGCTGTCTCAAATAGGCTACCCGGCAACAGGCTTGCCAGCTACGGATTGGGAAATACAGGGAGATTTTTGGGGCAGAGCCTGAGGAGGGTGGAGTTTGGGGAGGGGAGGGCCTTCAATGCCATAGAGTCCAACTGCCAAAGCGGGCATTTTCTCCAGGTGAACTGATTTCTATCGGCTGGAGATCAGTTGTAATAGCAGGAGATCTCCAGCTAACACCTGGAGGCTGGCAACCCTACCTGGCAAGGAAGCTCTCCACACAATAGGGTAAGATCACATGGTACCAAGTACTTATTGTTACAGTATGGGGATTAAAATGAGAAATTGACTGTCACATATGATGATCCGCCTGATAATAACTAACCAGCCAGTTTATGAGATAGGGGCCTATAGCACCGTTTTCCCCCCAGGTGTGCCTTTGGTCCATCTACTGAAAGGCCAAATGCTACCTCATTAAAATCTGAAATGTCATGAACCGAGAAGTCTTCAAACCGGCATTCCAGCTTTGGAAGGTGATGAATGAATACTTCATTGGGGGGGGGGGGTTAGGAAAGCTGGGGAAGAGCCAAGGGAGGCAAGAAAAGTTGGGAGAAGGAACATGCAGCAGTATGGCAGGGGGAAAGAGCTCTGCTGGAAAAGCTCCCTTCTGTTGTCTTTTAAAAAGCACCCCAAACAAAAGCTTGTACCAAGCCACAGACTATAGAAGGATTCAGAAAGGTCATACATGTGGCAATGGTTTGCAATGTATAAGAGATGATTCCCTAGTCTCACATAATTTTTTACAATACGCACCTAATGAAGAAACAGACCAACAAAGACAAACTGGTATCTAGAGACAGACCCCAAGGCAGATAATATCAGAGCATCACTGGTTGTCATCAGCTCATAGCTCAAACCAGCACATCCTCAGTGACCTGCAGCCTCTCCTGGATAAGGATATCCTCACTTACAGATAGCTGCCAACTAAAAACAGTGCCTCGCCGACAACAGCGGACACAAAGCAGATACACAAATCTAGCAAGCAAACCCTGCAACAGACACAGGCCTTTTATGAATGGCCGTTTCCCTCGTCGTCACCCCTCCGATGACTTCGGGTCTTTG
The DNA here is from genome assembly GCF_029931775.1 of Euleptes europaea. Taxonomy (NCBI): domain Eukaryota; kingdom Metazoa; phylum Chordata; class Lepidosauria; order Squamata; family Sphaerodactylidae; genus Euleptes; species Euleptes europaea. The sequence continues at coordinate 127,950,115 of NC_079312.1, read as the reverse complement.
TTTTGCATGCGCGGGCTGTTCCTGACCATCAGAGGCCGCCTCGCTCTCCCCCTGAATTTCCCCGCGCTTTCAGAGACCTGTTTTATCTCAAATTTGAAAACGCGGGCAAAACGCAGGGAAACGCCGGTGGAGAGCGAGGAGGCCTCTGACGGTACCTGAACGATTTACAACAGATGCGTCTCTGCCACAACTTCTCTTCCCTCCTTTTTTCTTGTGTCTGGTTACAAATTTTTTTGTCAAATTTCAGTGTCATATGCAATTGAAGAAGTGATGTCTGACACACAAAAAGTCGATGATGGAATGAGTTTGTTTTGTCTTGAAGGTACCATTTGAGTTCTTTTTTTTTTTCAAATTTTGCTACACGCTAACAAGGCTTTTGAGAGTTTCTTACCGTAAAAATTCTCTAAAACGGTTGTCACTGTACTGATTAGTTTCTTCTTACTTGCTTGTCCTCTTCAATACATCCACCAGAAATTCCTTACAATTGGACATCTCTGAAGCTAAATGCAACCAACTCTTGTGGAATGAGACTGAAAACAAGACCACCTGATGCCTTGGTTGATGAGCTCAGCTCCTTATACTGTTAGAATCGCCATCTCCAGGACAACCACTGAGCAATGGTCAAGAAGAGGAATTAATTGCTTTGTCAGTTGCCAAGTTTCTATCTAAGGTATGTCTCAAGGCAGGTGGAAAAATAAATATAGACCAGTGAGTGCGGAATCAGCTCAGTTGCCAGGAGATCCAGGACTGGAGCTGGAAAAATTCAGGGGCGGAGGCTTAAACCCTAGCCTGGCGAGGCATCTGGGTCGACATGTTATCCAGACTCAAAGCAGTCTTGTAGGAGCAAGGATTCCCACCCAGTAATACCAACTCTTGGGCAAGGTCATTCAAGATTTGGAGTGAGGCATTATTGGTTTGCGGAGGATGCTCAGTTCCATCTTTTTCCACTCAATTCTAGGAAGGGTGTGGAATTTGTGAATCTGTGTATGAAGGTGGATGCAGGCAAACAAGCTAAAACTTGATCCAGACATGACGGGGGTTCCTCTGTTGGTCAGTTCTTCAGCTGATCTACCTATTTATGTACTGATCACATTTTCACCCCACCTTTCCTCCAAGAAACTCATAGAATCATAGAGCTGGAAGGAGCCATACAGTCCATCTAGTCCAACCCTCTTCTTAATGCAGGATCATCCTAGAGCATATCTGACAAGTGCTTGTCCAGCCTCTGTTTAAAGACTGCCAGTGAGGGGGGAGCTCACCACCTTCCTAGGTAGCCAATTCCACTGTTGAACAACTCTTACTGTAAAATTTTGTTTTCCTAATATCCAGCCAATACCTTTCCGTCTGCAATTTAAACCCATTATTGTGAGTCCTATCTTCTACTGCGAACAGGAATAGCTGTTCCTGTTCAAGTGCAAATTCAAGGTGCCTTACATGGCTCACTCCACCTCCATGCTGTCTTCAGAGAAACCTGTGAGGTGGGTTAGGTAGAGGGAGTGAATGATGGGCCCAAAGAGACTGAGTGAGCGTCACTGCAAGCACGGATATGAACCTTGGTCTTAGACCTACTCTGTAACCTTACTGTCTCTCTGGGGAGATCATCTAGGGATTGGGATACTGCTTCTTGTAGTTGGGGTTGCACTTGTACTTTGGATTCAGATATATACTTGGGGGGGGGGTGCTCTTGGCACATCAATTGCACCAAGTTGTTCGAGTTGTAGTAGTGATGAAGAGAGTCTTTTACCAGTTTAGGTTGGTATGCTGAATGCCAGCATGGTGTAGTGGTTTGGAGTGGTAGACTGATCTGGAGAACTGGGTTTGATTCCCCACTCCTCCACATGAGCGGCGGAGGCTAATCTGGTGAACTGGATTTGTTTCCCCACTCTACTCCTCCACATGAAGCCAGCTGAGTGACCTTGGGCTAGTCTCAGCTCTCTCAGCCCCACCTACCTCACAAGGTGTCTGTTGTGAGGAGGGGAAGAGAAGGTGATTGTAAGCTAGGTTGATTCTTCCTTAAGTGGAAGAGAAAGTTGGCATACAAAAAAGAACTCTTCTTCTAGTTATGCCCTTGCATCAAAATGACAGATTTAGCTATACCGCCAGATTGCCCTAGTACCATCCAGACTGGGTTACTCTTAAATATGCTCCATATGGTTCTGCCTCTGGAAACTGTAATTGGCTCAAACTGTGGCCTCTCAGCTACTAACCAGACACAGCTCAGAACTCCAATATGTTTCACCTACATAGATTGCCTGTTGGTTTCTGAATCCAATTAAAAGTTTGGGGTTTCCCTTTAAAGCTTTAATGGATTTGGTGCCAGACTATCTTGAGGGCTTTCTCCTGCCATATATAGCCAGCCAACCTCTCAGATCAGTACCTGGGACCTTGCTTTGTATCCTTTCATCATCTGTAATACGGCCAGATGGGCCCTGATGGGGTCTTTTCAGTGGTGGCACCACATATGTGGAGCGTTCTCCCTTGGGAAATCCATTCACCCTCATTGCCACTTGCATTCCAATAAACTTGGTTCTTTAAGAAGTCTTTGGGACCTATTTAAAGCCTTCTTGTGACTGGGCCAAGTTATTTTTTTCCTTCTCCCCTTTTATTTGATTTAATATCCGTTGAATTAATTAATGGCTTAATTTAATTGGTTCTGATATTTATACTGCTTTGATAATATGCTGTTAGCTTCTATGAAAATGTTCCTTTAAACTGAAAAGCAGGACAAAAATATTTAATACATAAAATATCACTTGCACTAACAAGCGGACAGTAAGAGGTGTCTGTATCTGGCCAACAGGTATCAATAGTGGACAGGTCTTAACCTTATAAAAAGATGAAATAATGTTGGCTGAGGATTCCCATATGCTTTTAAATGAGCCAATGTTGATCTGACAGAACCTCAAGTTCACAATGGGTGTTCAGAACAAGAATAGATGGGCTGCTCTGGACTGGAGCATCCAAAATAGAAAACTAGGGTTTTAGTTGATTTGGTTGGTAAAGCAATTCCATTGGGGCTTACTTGAAGGTAGAAAGGACTCCTAGAATGTCACTTAAAATTACAATACTTTTTAAATATGGAGCTGATTTTTGGGGGGGCTGGTGTGTGTGTCTGTGCCGTAAAGTCACAGCTGACTTATGGCAACCCTGTAGGGTTTCCAAGGCAAGAGTGTTCGGAAGTAGTTTGCCATTGCCTGCCTCTGCGTGGGCTGAGAAAGTTTTGAGAGAACTGTGACTGGCCCAAGGTCACCTAGCAGGCTTCAGGTGGAGGACTGGGGAATCGAACCCAGTTCTCCAGATCAGAGTCCATCACTCTTAGCCACTACACCACCACAGTGTCTCTCTGGGGGGATCACTTTTGCTTTCTTTTAAAATAAACCTTTTTATAAAGACTGGACTAGGTGAAGCCAAAGAAAAATCTATTTCTCTGGGATATTTCTCCTAATCTCTTCCCCACGTGCTAGACTGCACTGGTACTACCCGGTTGGTTATAAGTTATTTTGTTATTGCTCTAGTACTGCACTGGAAGACTACCTTCTCAGCGGGTCACTCTAGAGGTTCTCAGGAGGTCCTGAGTGGTGGCAGAGGGTCACCAGGGTACTTTCCAGGGAATCCTTGGCCTAAGGGAGTTTCCCAGCAAGGAAAGATACCATTTGTCCCATCCTAGGGGTCACTTTACTGGCATCAAAGTGTAAAAAAAGAAAAATAAATCATACTTTATTGTTTTAAAAACTGAGCCAGATACATTTATCAACTGTACTGTACAATGAATTTTATAGCCAGTTAAAAGCTTGTGCTAGGGGGTACCAAAAACTGCCCAACGCAATTCCACAAAGCATGGCATTGCGCTAGTTTTGTAGGGATGTTGCATTTCACTATAGCCAGATATATCGGCACAAATTCAGGGTTGTTAATTGGAAATCTCTGTGGTCAAGGAGGATTTTTTTTAAAATCTCAAGACATTGGGTTGGTTATCCCCATCCCCGCCAAAAAAAGATTTAGAGATGACTAAAATTAGCTGAGAGATCAGTGATAGCAGTTGTACTTTGGAGCTATAAACTTCGGAGCTCTTGCTTAGCGGATGGGTTCTGTTTATTCAGATTCCTTGGTGCCAGTCATGACCGGGCTCTGAAAGAGACCCTCCCCCTCTGGAAGGAGTTGCTCTGAGCCTCAGCACATTCCCATGACAGATTTTCAATATTGGGGAATCAGCCCTCAAACACATGAGCATATACAGAATACATTTCTCCTAAATGCTAAATAACAGCAGGCAGTTCAGTAATTTGGATTAGAGGGCAGAGTTCCCAATTTAGGAGGATCATCTGGTCTGGTAAATTTGGTTTTAGAAATCAACCACTGAAATCAGGAGAGAGTGGCTAGGGCCCCCCTCCCACAGGGTCCCCCATTAACATAGCCTGGCTGGCTTCCTTGAGCTGTCCAGGTTTTTTCTTCTTCTAAACTTCCTGCGCATTATCCAGCTGATGTCAGACATGATCCTCCAGCTCCCTGCCTCTGCTATTTTATAATCCAGATGTGATAAAATTATCTCTCAAGGCTGACGATGTACTGAAGATCCCAGCTCAGTGTAGGGGCTAAACATGATGAGTTTGTGGTCACATCCACATTCTACAGCCCTACAAACTTTGTGCTACTGCCTATGTGGGTGAAGGTCAGTAGATGGAACGAGATGTGTCCAGTGGCACAAGGATCAGACCACATCTGTGGGTGAACACAGTACAGTACGTGGGCTCCATCAGAACCTGGGCACGCCAGATGTAGCCCTGAGATATGATCCTCTCCTGCTCCTGTCTCCACCCCACTGGAATGTAATCTGGAGTACAAAGAAAGGGTAAACATCCCTCCTACCTGAGAAATCTAATCTTTCGATTCAGGACTCTACCTGCAAAACTGAACTATCTGAACTATTCCTTCCTCAAACAACTTGGGAGGGAAGGATAGGGTAAAGGAGGGGGGCAGAGAAAAGTGTTATGTAAGACTAAAGATGCTGAACAACAGTTATTAAAAATACTAACACTGTAGAGCGAAGGCGGGAGAAATGCTGGGGGAGGGACAGCGCAAAGGTTACCAGGAGGATGCAAACAACCTTTGAATCACATCAGCAAACATTTAAGCAGCCTATCATCTTTCACGCAATGTACACGCACACCTGGAGGATCGAAAGAGGGACAACCTGCTAAAAGTTCTTAAGGCTGGCAACCTCTCTCCTCTACTAAGAAAGTGGGAGCAGGAGGATTAAAAAAAGCAAACACCAGATTATTATGATTGTACCGAGGCCACAAAGAGAGAGTCTTACAACTAATTTAATGATGGGGAATATAAAAGGAAGGGACAGCCAGCATCTAATATTGGTGAGCTAAGCGGCAGAACCAAACGTGGAACAGTTTTCTTGTTTTTAAAAAAAAGGACTTTATATACCAGGCAGAGTGATTAGCCTTGGCAAACAGCGTTCCTTTAAAGTTCCTTCAAAACACACACACACTATTAAGATGATTTAGATTTTAAGAATTGCAACCTGATTTATATATGAAGCATCGTATTGAATTAGAAATTAAATGCAAAAGTGATAAATAAAGTTATCAAAAAGATAGAGGGGGAGAGAGGGGAAGTCAACACAAACATATGAATTAATTAGTTACATAGAATAGAGAAAGATTGTTTATATCATATAATTATCTTAACGAATGATGGAAACTACTGTAGTATAGAAAAAAAATGTTATAAAACACGCACGCGCGCACTCAGAGAATAGGTTCTCCAGATCTAAAGGCTGAACGGGACGGCGCGGAGCTCAGCTTTTGCAGCCAACAGTGACCCGAGAGTTGGAAAGATGCAACAGAGAGGCACCGAGGCGTTACCGCAGAAGGCAGCCGGGGCGCGAGCAACAGAAACCTCCAGCCGTGCAAACGGATGCTTCCCCCCCCCCCTCTTCCCCGCACCAAGTTCGGTCTCGCGCTCCACTCACCTCCCCCAGGGGGATCCCCGGCGTCCAAAGCCGCCGAGCCGAGCTCTGCCACCGGCCCGGGGCTCTTTCTCTCTCTCTCCCCCCCGCCAGCAAAGCGGCCGAAGGGAAAGGCGAGAGAGAGGTCGCGCTCCCCGCTTCCCAGACAGGCGCACCAAAAAGGCTTGTGATCTCCTCGCAGTCCCGGGCTCCGAGGGCGGGCTGGTTATGGGGGGGGGGAGAGGGGCGTGTGTGTCTGCGGGCGCGCACAAAAGTCTTCGGGACCTGGGAACTCAAGGGGAGAGAAGCTGGCCGCCGCGCTCCCTGCTCCCCAAGCCCGGCATTCTCCTGCCTCCCAGGGGCCCCGACGGCCCCGTTTGCAGAGGGCGCTGGGGAAACTCTTCTGCAAAGTCGCCCCCCCCCTTTTCTCACCCCTCTCCCGCCGCCACCAGGATCGCTCTTTCTTCCCCCCCCCTCCTCTCCGCAGGAAATCCCTCCCAGACTCCGCTCCTTCCCTCCTGATTGGAAAAGCCGAAGGGGGGGACGGCTGGGCGGGGCCGCCGAGTGGCTCGCCTGTCACTCACGCGCGCGGGGCCCGGGATTGGGGGGAGGGCGCGCGCGCCTCGCCAAGCCCTGCGCTGGAGACTTTGGCGCGCTTGGGAACGGGTGCGCACAGGTAGGGCAGCGGCTGCGCCTGGAGCAGGAAGAGCGCCGCCGCCTCCAACTCCTCCTCCTCCTCCTCCTCCCCTTTTCAAGTTAGAGGCCGCAGGGTTCATTGGAGTCTCCAGTGGATTTAATGAGAGCCGCTTGACAAAGGAGAAGCGGCGTCACTGTGGCCAAAGTTTGTCTGCAAAGAGAGGCAGAGGTCCTGAAGTAGTAGAAAAAGGGCAAGAGTCCAGTAGCACCTTAAAGACTAACACAAATGTTTTCTGTAGTACAAAAGGGCAAGAGTCCAGTAGCACCTTAAAGACTAACGCAAATGTTTTCTGTAGTAGAAAAGGGCAAGAGTCCAGTAGCACCTTAAAGACTAACAAAAACATTTTCTGGTATGGTGTGAGCTTTCGTGAGCCACAGCTCACTTCTTCAGATACAGCTGGAGTGTGAATCCATCTGTCTTTAAGAAGAGGAGAGTGAATTCAGCATTAGTATGTAAATGTGACTAGCAGGCGTGCTGGGATGAGGTGTGGTGTGCAGAAGAGTCTGTGATGTCCAGGGGAGAGATGGGTGTGGAGAAATCAGCATTGGTCATGAGCCATGAATGCAAGGTCTTGATTCAGCCCAGGTAAATGCATGGACTTTAGTTTGAACATCAACTGTAATTCAGCAGTTTCTCTTTCCAATCTCCCTTTGAAATTCCTTTGTAAGAGAACTGCTACTCTTAAATCTGCAACAGAATGTCCTGGAAGGTTAAAATGTTCTCCCACTGGTTTTTTAATATTGTGGTTTCTGATAGGTATCCGTATTGAGGTTTTGTAGGTATCCATTAGGGGCGCCTTGGATTTCCCCCTCTCTGTCAGGGTTATCCCCTGTCTGTGTTTTGGGTTGTCTTCTCCCCCCCCCCCCCATATTCTTCCTTGGCCTTCAGGTGCTGGGCTAGTATGACTAGTTTTAGATGCTGGGTCTTGCTTCTTATGCTGGTTTTAATTTGGAAATAGGATGCATTTTTATTCTGAGCAATTTGGGCCATTTATGCACGGGAGGTTTTGCCCTGGATTTGCAGTTCTCTAGATTCACATTTTCCCCATCCGAATTCTCAAAATGTTGCATGGAGGATTATTTTAGAGTTCTGGGGATTTGGATGGGGAAAATGTGCATCTAGAGAGTGGCAAATCCAAGGCAAAACCTCCCGTGCATAAATGGCGTTGATGACTTTGTTAGGATTCCCCCACCCACCCATGTAATCTTCTCAAACTTCTTGGGAAAGTAGTTCATGCATTTTTGAAGCAGACAGTTCTGAAGTCTGTTATCAGTCATTTACCTCCAAGTAGCATAATGATGATTATAGTTAAAGACTTAGGCCTTTTCAACACATCCGCCCTTTTTTGGCAAGGTTCTAGGACATAAGCGCACACATCCATCTGCAATGTGGGAGGAGATGCGTAGCGATCCATCACCATGTTCTCTGGCCAGGTCCTACAAGTAAAGCAGTAATCCCTGTCTAAATCTGCTGAAGTCAGTGGGCTTAGACTGGAGTGGTAACTCTGCACAGGACTGCATGTTCATCTGCATAGTTCATCCAAAATTAAGGTACAGCCTAAAGGTCAGGCATCTATTCTATGCTCCAGCTACCCTCTGTGCCTGTCCTTTCAGCCTATGTCCCCCTGCAGAGGAAGCAAGAGCTCCACTTCCAGAACTCCAGTTCTTCTGAAGGTTAGGATGGAGCGATGCATGTAACAGAATGAGGTGGTACAGTGGTGAGATGGTATTGCTTTGGCCTGCAAGTATAGAACTTCTACAAGTATTAAACTCGAACACATGACCCTCTATTCTGTGCTACCGTTTTACTTGCAGGGAGGTCTTCATATAGGAGAGCATGGAAAAACAACAACATGATTTTCCCACCGGTGGCCTGCTGTTCAAATTAGAGTATTTCTTCACTTCCATTCCTTTATAGTTTCAGAATTTCTCCCTGTGCTGTCTTGTACAATATTTGGAAAGAAGGAAAGAAAGAAACTTACCTACCAACCTACCTAATGCTTTCTGAAACAAGACCTGGCAGTTTCCAATTCCAGAATCCAAGGTGAAAGTCAGATGATGATAATTTTGTAAGCATTCCAAGCTTACTGCGGTATAGATCATTTATCATGCTAGAGCTCTACACTTAATTCCCAGCTCATTTTCTTGCACATGTCGATCCAGCCTTACAATCTCAAGTGTTGAAATGTCTTTAAAATAAAATGCTTGTGTGGGCCAGAGACTCCTATGACTGGGGAAAAAACTGGAGGTATGTGACCAATTTAAATTGGTAAATAGGCCAGGTAAGTTCCTGAACACATGTACAGTGTGTTCCTGAACACGTGTGTGTTTGCATGTACATTTAGAATCAAACATACTTTGTGAGCATTTTAATGTGGTTCTTCTATTAACGTGGTAGAGATAGAGGACCCTAGGGAGGTCTTGGAAGGTGCAGAGGAAGTAGCCCTTTATAACTTTAATTTACTGTCAGTAAGAGGAAGTGCTTCGGGGAGTGTATATGACTTAGCTCTTTGCTTCTTAGTTCTTACACTCATCATTCCCTCAGCAATAACAGATGTCCTTGGTTAGGTTTGTTTTTCTTGTTAATATTTTATGTTTGAAATGGGATCGATTAAATGGTTTTGGTGAAGGTCAATATTTATTCACTGACTTCTAGGTGAAATGCATCTACTGCCACTTTGAAGCAAGAACCTTCCCAGCTTCTTAGGAATGCCTCTTGTGTGTAGTCTTACTTATCTGAAAAGGGACTTGCCTCCTTCCAGAATCGCTCAGGAGAATCTGTTTGTTTGCTAAGAGTGCCAGCAAAGTTCTTAAGGAATTCGTGTACTGTTTTGGTTTATGACTTTATTATTACTTTAGGGATGCTATGAAATGCACGTAGGTAATGCTACATGACAAAGAATTACTCTTCAATTTATAGGATAAACCGGCTCACACATTCACAGTGTGGAGATCCTGTACATATGTGGTTGTGAGGTGCCTTCTCCCCACTGTGTATATGGGTTCTTTGGCTAGTGAGCATGCGAAACTCTTGCATCTCTGCATGAAAGTGGTTGACTTCTCAGAAATATTGATATGGCTGAATATTCAGGAAATTTTCAAAGCTACTGAACAGATTCTTGCACCACTCCAGGCACCAGCTGGAAACTTCTTTCAAAGCAATCCAGCATCAGGTTTGGAGAATAAGGAATTGGAAACTGCAAACAAGAAAGAGGGAACCAGCTTCAGTTTTTGTGAGAGAAGGCATCTGGTTTGGACCAGTTAGCTCATTTTCATGTAGTCTGATTCTGTTCCTTTTTTGTTACAAGCCACAATTAAAAACGGTGCCTTTTACCTTGAGTTTGGGCCATCTGCTGGTCCAGTTTATCACCTGCTGTGCAATAACACTGAAGCATAAGATGTGACTCTCCGTTCCATCTGCAAGTGCCCCCCGTACATCTACATGCATGGTGGGCTCTACTGGATCAGTTATGGTCCTGCAATACAAGTCTTTAGGGCAGGGGTCCTCAACACGGCGTCCACTAACACCTTTCCTGGCACCTATCAAGTGTTTTAGAAAGTGGGTGGGGCCACATGGGACCCTTGCTAAGCAGGGCTTCAGTTTGGCCATTGGAAATCTGATTGGCGGTGCCGATTTTTAGAAAATCACTTTGGCAGCAGCTGCCACCTCTGTGCAAGGATCTTCACTGTGTATCTGAAGGTAAGCTGTGTCTATGCAAGAAAATATTTTGAAATTACATTTAAAGACATCCTGTTAAACAGAGCGTCTGCCTGAAATGTTGAAGAGTTCGAGTTATGCATAAGCTCACTTCCCGACATTTAGTGACTGTCTCGTCTCCTTTTGGCAGCCATTTTATGGTTTCACCCAACACCCTATGTCAGGATTCCGAAAGTGCCCACCGGTTCAGACAGGTTGGAGACCTCGGCTTTAAGATTATATTAACAGTGCAATCCTAAGAAGAGTTAAACCTTCTAAGCCCATTGACTTAAATGGACTGGAAGGGGGTCGCCTAAGAGCCCTTTCCTGGTTGTAAGCGCCATGGAATAAAATAGGACTTGCTTCTGAGTAGACCTGCCTAGGCTCACTCCCGATGTCTGTGAAGGTACCAGGCAATCATAGTGTAATGAAAAAATTGTGTTATCTTTCCAGTGCATCTGCAGAGACAGCCAGTAGGAGAAGAGGTGTTGGGAGGAGGCTGTCCCTGAAAAGAGAGAGACGGTTCTGGAAGCCCGAGGGCCTGTGTGCGTGCCGTTCTAGAGACAAAGTTCATGACAACATTGGCTTTATATCTTGTTATCTTTGATTGACTCATAACCCTTCCATTGTTCTCAGAAACTGGATTACTGTCATCTCTGAGAAATACTCCGCTCGGCTCAGCTTCTGGAGTAGACGGCGAGGCAATACCTATCTGTGAAAACACCTGTGTACCCACCAGGAGCCTTTTCACACAGCCATTTTCATATTTTGTGTCAAGAAAAGCCAAGTTCTGTGAGCAGAAGCCTCAAATTTTACAGCCTATGGGACAGAGGGAGGGGGCAGGGGCACAGATGCACAGACAGGAATTGTATTCTTGCTGGCTTGCGTGCTACAATAACTGGGGTAGCTTATTTATTTAAAACACTTGTATCCCACTCTTAAAAAAACCCTCTGAGCGTCTAACACAACGAATGAAAAGCACAATTTAAAAATAAAATATCATTGATTTACAGTGCAATCCTTGGTGGTGTTACTCTTGTCTCAATACATTACTTTCAGTGTTCTTTGCCTAGAGTAACTCTGCACTGTGAAACCTACCCATGATCAGCCATATTAAAATATAATCATATCATAGAATCATATCATATAGTTGGAAGAGGCCATACAGGCCATCTAGTCCAACCCCCTGCTTAATGCAGGATCAGCCTAGAGAATCCCTGACAAGTGATTGTCCAGCCTCTGCTTAAAGACTGCCAGTGAGGGGGAGCTCACCACCTCCCTAGGTAGCTGTTGTGTATGTATATAGTTAGGGGATATGCAGGAGAACGTTGGAGCTTGAGTCTTGGGTGAAGGCTCCAAAGCCCTGCTCACGCGATTGGCCAAAGCCAGCGCGTGCCATTGGCCCTAAGCCGGCACGCGCCATTGGTACCCCGGGGTTGTTTCCCCCCCCATCACAGATCGGGGGGGAGTGGCCGCGGGCGGCCAGAGGAGCATATAAGCAGGGCTGTTTCTACTGTGTTCTCTAGTTCTGTACTGCAATAAACGCGTTGTGTTGGAACTCCGTCTCGACCTCGCGTGTCCTCCCCACGCGGATTTAACAGTAGCTGATTCCACTGTCGAACAACTCTTACTGTAAAACTTTTTCCTAATATCCAGATGGTACCTTTCCTCCCGCAATGTAAACCCATTATTGTGAGTCCTATCCTCTGCTGCCAACAGCATCAGTTCCCTGCCCTCCTCTAAGTGGCAGTCCTTCAAATACTTAAAGAGAGCAATCATGTCCCCCCTCAACCTCTTCTCCAGACAAAACATTCCCAACTCCCTCAGCCTTTCCTCACAGGGCTTGGTCTCCAGGTCCCTCATCATCCTCGTCGCTCTCCTCTGCACCTGCTCCATTCTGTCCACAGAATTGTATTGACACTTGATGGCTTGAAAGATGAACAAGTGAATGAAGCTGAAACAGTATATGGCTGATGCTGTTAGGTCTAGTGATTGTGTTGTCAGAGTGAATACGGCAACAGTGCTGGCATCTTTTCTTTTTTTACTTCAGGGTCTAGTCCCAGACTCTGTGTCTGGGTTCGTGAGAGGTCTTTCCCAGCCTCATTGAAAAGGCAGAACACTGAATTTAGTAACTCCAAGTTATGTTTTACACTCGTGGATTTACAGCTTTTCCCATATAGTGTCTCTAGGTAGTTTTTCCTAACAAAGCTGAGCAATTTTCACCATAGGCACCATTAACAACTAGTCAAAGAACTCACATGCATTTGTGGGATGTCTCCAGACCTTTAGAGATTAATCCACAGAGATACCCAGAACCCACATCTTCCACTAACACCTATGGGAGCTGAAAGAACTCAGTTTCTAAGTCAGAGTACTGTTAAGAAATTATTCCTAAACTGTTAAGAAATTATTCCTAAACTCTTAAGGGGAGAACTCTAAAGCATAAGGAATGTGGATACAGGCGAGGCAGGCAGGGGGATAACTGTTTCTAAATCACATCCTTTCCCTTCCATTTCTTAATAAAGAGATTATTAAGCACATTTGATTATAAATGAGCATTTTATGGCTGTTGTTTTGAAGGGATGGATCTATAAGTAGGCTTGCTTGGAAACATCAGAGAGTTAAAGGTCTTGTTATTCATTATCTGACTTTGCCAGAGCTTGTAAAGAGCTCTGACATTTATAACGATTCTCTGAATTTATGTGGCACCTTTTGTCCTTCTAAGTATCTTAATTAAGCTTTGCAAGTCCCTGGGGAGTAGATAAGCCCCGTTTTGAAGAGGCGCAGAGACTTAATACTCCAAAATCAAGGCCAGCTATCTATTAAAACCAGGACATCACAAATGAGACACCTTGATAACTGGCCTGGTTTGCAAAGAGCGTAACTTTCCAACGATAACCTTAAGTGCCACAATTATGATCCTGAAAATCATGTGGGATATTGGTTTCTGTGTATTGTTGCATTAATATTTTTAGTGATCTTGTTCTGTCAACGTGCACGTGTGCTTTACAAGAAGAAATTTTCCTGCCCCAAAGAGCTTGTAATCTAAAGATTGCCATTAGAAAGGGAGGAGGGTGGAAATGGAGAAAAAAAGGGGGAAACATATGTGCTCATTCCATTGCCATGAGCATAGGTTTAGTTTCGTGGGGGGGGGGGGGGCTAAGGGGCTGTTCTCAAGGCTTCACCAAAAGTTAGATACCAAGTCTATTCCATTTGCAACATTCCAGACCAGAACCTTTTGCACTAAGTAAAAGACTCCTAAATAGGACGATCCCTCCTCCGCCCTCCAATAGGGTTGCCAACCTCCAGGAAATATTAGGAAAAAACAGCACCAAAGACCAACAATAACTACAAAGAGCAATATATTTGCTGCCTATTATGGCTATGTTATTTATAACCCTACACTGGTTACGTTTTTTATATATATAGTAATATTGTCATACTGTGATTATATTGTTAACATATATGTTTTTCAGTAATATTAGCTCATGGTCTTGTATTATTAAACACCTATTATAGGCTGATGAAGCCAAAGAAGCGAAACGTGCCAATTTGATCTAGATAACACGTACCAGAAGACTCACGTCATCATCCCTGGACTCTTTAATTATGACAGAACGCTGCTGCATCTTCTAATGGATTCGTCCACTTGCATTTGCTTCTATTATAGACTTTTGCATTGATTGCCAATTTGGCTTTGTGAATTTTCCAGGTTTGATGTCATTTTTGTTTTCTACACTTGTTTGCATATTCGTCTTGTAGGTGTTTTGTATGTTTGCACTTTCACTTGTACAGCACTTTTTACAAATATATTGCTCTTTGTAGTTATTATTGGTCTTTGGTACTGTTTTTTCCTAATACAACTTATAGCTACAGTACCCAGTCTTTTTGCAGTTTGGTGAACCCTCCAGGTAATAGCTGGAGATATCCTGCTATTACAACTGATCTCCAGCTGATAGAGATCAATTCATCTGGAGAAAAATGGCTGCTTTGGCAATTGGACTCTCTGGCATTGAAGAAGAAGAAGAGTTGGTTTTTATATGCCGACTTTCTCTACCACTTAAGGAAGAATCAAACCTGCTTACAATCACCTTCCCTTCCCACAACAGACACCCTGTGAGGTAGGTGGGGCTGAGAGTATGATTAGCCTAAGGTCACCCAGCTGGTTTCATGTGTAGGAGTGGGGAATCAAACCCAGTTCTCTAGATCAGAGTCCACTGCTCCAAACCACTACACCACGCTGGCTCCCTCCCCTCTCCAAACCCCGCCCTCCTCAGGATCCACCCCAAAAATATCCAGGTATTTCCCAACCCGGAGCTGACAACCTTAGGCATGGAACATGCCTTGATTATCCTTCCTTCTGTATTGCTGTAATTGCCTGTGTAGTGCTAACTGAGAAGTGTCAGAGATGGGATACTGGGTTAGATCAGAGGGGAAGTTAATAAGACCTAGCATGTTGTTGCACAAGAGAAGGAAAGAGAGCCAGAGGGATCCTGATGAGCAGTTCTGCTGATCTGGCAGGTGTCTGATTTGTCCTTAAGCACATAGAATCATAGACTTGGAAGGGACCACCAAGGTCATCTAGTCTGACCCCCTGCACAATGCAGGAAATTCACAACTACCTTCCCCCCACACTCCCAGTGACCCCTACTCCATGCCCAGAAGATGGCCAAAAACAGAACAAAAAACCCTCTGGTATCACTGGCCAATCTGGCCTGGAGGAAAATCGCTTCCTGACCCCAAAGTGGCAGTTGGCATTTGAAAGCAAAGATCTAAAGGCTCTGGAGCAGTACAAGAAGCTCACGTGGAACTATTTTGACAGTAGAGCAATAATACATCACACTGGTGATGAGGAAATAAAGGCAATCTCTGTCACACAAGTATACCTACAAAAGCATTTTAAAATTGCTTTGCTTTTGTCATTTATTCATTCATAGAATGTGCACTTGATTAAATCAAACTTCACAATCCATTATCATTTATCTGGCATTGTGTATTAGTAGTGAACTTACAAGATTCTCGACTGTGTGACTTGCAGGGCTATTCTTGGAATCTAAATATCTCAACTTTCTTTCAAGAAAACTTTATCTGTATCTAACATCTGTTAGACCCCAATCTAAAAAAACCCCAAAGTGCTTATTCTAAAATATAGCAGGTATTTGGAACATAATGGATGCCTTGTGTTTCAGAGCCTGGCAGATTTATAAAACAGATAACACGATTTTCTGATGTCTTTATTTTTAAAATGTTAACTTTTGAAATGTTTAATTTAGAAACATTTCCCCTCTCTTTTCTGCCAAGACCACCCTGCGTCTCTCCATAGAACTACTGTTTTCCTTCCTACATGCTGTTTTTTTCCCTGCAAGTGTATAGATCTGTGGTGGCTGTTGTGTATGTATATAGTTAGGGGATATGCAGGGGAACGTTGGAGCTTGAGTCTTGGGCGAAGACTCCAAAGCCCTGCTCATGCGATTGGCCAAGTCTGAACAAGAGACTAAGAGTCATTCTTTTGAACTGCAATAATGCAGTCAGAATATTGTTGCACAGTCTGAAGAAGCAAGTTGTACTCAACGCGAAACGAGACAACCGGGATCTTGTAACATCTGTGTGTGCTTTATATGATTTTTGGATGAATATTGCATTCAATATATAGCCGCGATTCTACCATCGTGATTGGATCACTTTACATCAGCTGACCGCGGAAGTGGTGCTGTAATTGGCACAGAGCGGATTACAGGGATCCCCACAGTATTGCCTACTTTCGAGTAAAGGACATTGCTGCTGGCGTTTGGACTTTCCCGAGGGGTACTCATCAATGTTAAAAGGTTCTGATAAGTGTTATTGTACAGTGAAGCTTCACGGTAAATGTATTTGTACTCAGAACTTATACGTTGTTGTACATGTAGTTATGATAAGTTAAAAGTTTAAAATTAAGAAAACACTTGAGAAAGAATATATTTAAAAGTGAACGAATTGGTGGCTGTGTACTGAGATTAATTCCTTAGGGTTACACAACCTCCAGGTAATAGCTGGAGATCTCCTTCTATTACAACTGATCTCCAGCTATAGAGATCAGTTCCCTTGGAGAAGATGGCCACTTTGGCAATTGGACTCTACGGCATTGAAGTCCCTCCCCTCCCCAAATCCCACCCTCCTCAGGCTCTGCCCCCAAAACCTCCCACCAGTGGCAAAGAGGGACCTGGCAACCCTAGATCAGTGGCTTGGCTGATTTGGCAGGCTTGGAACGTGTCCATAAACAGAGCTAATTTCAGACTAGAACCTAATCAAAACAGGAGTCCAGTGGCAACTTAAAAGCTTGCTATATTTATTCCAGCATAAGCGTTTGTGGGTCAAAAGTCAAAACACTTATACTGAAATAAAAGACGCTAGTCTTTAAGGTGCCATGGGATTCCTGTTTTGTCTTACTACAGAGCAAGTCTTTTGCCTTTAAATGCTCCAAGAGGCACTGAACAAGACACTTTGTTTTTCCTCAGCCATATTCCTCCTTTGCCTGTTGTAGGACACAATTCTATTCCAGCTGACCTCTAGGAGGTATTGAAAAGGACGGGCAAAGGAAGGGACGGAGTCATCATTTCCCAGTGAGGATGTTACATTCTTAAGGAAATAACATGCTCAAGCCACACTATTTAGCCAGTAGTGGGCTGTTGACATTGTTGGGTCCCTTTGCTTTTATGTCAGTATATCTTGCTGATCACATGCTACATGTTGGGCAGTTTTACGTAAGCAGGGGTGGCCATTAAGGTTTAAATGGCAGCTGTTGGACCAAAGATGGGAAAGGACAAGCTAAGGCTCTTGGGTTCCTGAGACAGAAAATCCTAACAATGGTGAAACTGCAATATTTAATTAAACACTTAACACCTGAACACATGAAGCTGCCTTATACTGAATCAGACCCTTGGTCCATCAAAGTCAGTACTTTCTACTCAGACCGGCAGCGGCTCTCCAGGGTCTCAGGCAGGAGTCTTTCACATTGCCTACTTGCCTGGTTCCTTTAACTGGAGATGCCAGGGATTGAACCTGGGACCTTCTGCATGCCAAGCAGATGCTCTACCACTGAGCCACGGCCCCTCCCCTAACAATTTTCTCACTTCTCATATTACTCCAAATGCAGCTGCCTGTGTCTGGCCTCTTCATTCCGCCCATTAGTTGGTTGAGTCCAGCATCTCTTATTACACAAACATCCACATACAGTACAGGTGAACACAAAATCAGTCATGGTGTGGGAGAAAGAAAGGGAGTGTTCAGAGGCCACCCCCCCAAACCTTGATAATTGTAGGACGTTGTTTGCGGATACAAGGCTCACCTCTTATTATTGGCTACTGGAGCTGTGGATATTTGGCACAAATGCTTTTTGGCAAAATAGACGTTCATGCCAATTTCACACTGCGAGGTAAAAATGTCATATGCAAAGTGATCCTAAGATGCCAAAAGCGAAATGCTGTCTTGAGTCACTGTTGCCATCTAGGGGTGTGTAACGGCAATACTGGATAGTTTCCATATGCTATAAATGATCAGAATAATCTCCAATGAGTTCTTAAAAACTGAACTGAATCTAGTGAAGCATAAGGCACCTGGTACTTGATGCTCCCCGATGGAAGCTGGTTTCAGGTAGCCGGCTCAAGGTTGACTCAGCCTTCCAGCCTTCCGAGGTCGGTGAAATGAGTATCCAGCTTGCTGGGGGTAAAGGGAAGATGACTGGGGAAGGCACTGGTAAACCACCCCATAAACAAAGTCTGCCTAGTAAACGCCGGGATGTGACATCACCCCATGGGTCAGGAATGACCCAGTGCTTGCACAGGGGACTTTTACCATTTTACTTGATGCTCCTAGCCTGGACAGTTTTCAGCCATCAGGCATCTTGCTTAGGACTTAGCAGAGGATTAATGGCCAGAATGAGGATGGGAAAGACAGAGATAGGGTTACCAACAGGGCTGGTGAAAAAATGTCCTGCCTCTTTAGTAGAGGCTTACTAGGATGGATGCTATTTATTAGGGGCTGATGTTTATCTCCATGTCCTGAAAAGCTGCAGCTGTCACACATTAAGGGACAGGAGATTTTTCTCCAGCCCTGTTGGCAACGCTAGGCAGAGATAGGGGCCCTGAGTTGATCTTGGCTGAATTATTAGAACAGGATGAGTTGCTGTCTCCTCACCTGAGCAACAACCTCCCAATCTGAACTTCTGATACCACAAAACGAGATTCTCTTGCAATACAAATCTGTTGCATTTTGCCTAAAATACCCCATACAATGAAAACATTGTTGCTCCTCTGAGTTCATTGATTTGGTCTTGAAAAGACCAACAAGCGGGTTCTAGATCAAATCAAGCTTGAACTGTCCCTAGAAGCTAAAATGACTTAAACAGGCTATTGTATTTTGAGAAAACAAGACTCACTGGAAAAGACAGTAATGCTAGGAAATGTTGAAGGCAGCAGGAAAAGAGGAAGACCCAACATGAGATGGATTGACTCTATAAAGGAAGCCATGGCCCTCAGTTTGCAAGTCCTGAGCGAGGCTGTTAACGATAGAACATTTTGGGGAACAAGAAGAAGAGTTAGTTTTTGTATGCTGACTTCCTCTACCACTTAAGGAAGAATCAAACCGGCTTACAATCACCTTCCCTTCCCCACAACAGACACTCTGTGAGGTAGGTGGGGCTGAGAGAGCTCTAACAGAGCTGTGACTAGCCCAAGGTCACCCAGCTGTCTTCATGTGGAGAAGTGGGGAAACCAACCCGCTTCACCAGATTAGCCTCCTCCGCTCATGTGGAGGAGTGGGGAATCAAACCCGGTTCTCCAGACCAGACTCCACCACTCCAAACCACCGCTCTTAACCACAACACACTGGCTCTCTTTGGACATTGATTCATAGGGTTGCCAGGAGTCGTAAGTGGCTTGCCGTCACTTAACACAGAGAGAGAGACAGTTACGTCCATCTAAGTTTAGCGAAATTGCCTAACTCTGCACAGAACTGTGGGCCATGCGTTTTTTCTTTGTTCCCTCATGAAAACAGTGATCAATGTAAAGCTAATTAAAAAATCCTTATCAAATCTGCCTGGTCATGAGTTGGGTTGCAATTAAATAGCAGCCTTCCTAATTAACAACAAAGCAATTAGTTTTTTTTTTAATCAAGTAATGAATCTCATCCTGAGTCTGATGGATTTCGGTAAAGTCTAAGGAACCTTTGTGCCCCCTAGAGGTAAGAAGCAGCTTATAGTAAATTAGCAAGCTCTGATTGTAACATGAAGTTCTACAGCCTGTTAAGGTATATTATGAAAGAGTGGGTAAGAGAGACAAATGATTGCGGCTCAGCCTCTGAGCGGCTTTTCCCTACACTGCTGAAATGCGCCAGACAGAGACCAGAGTGTTATGTTTAGTGTATCAGACTAGGACTTGGGTTCAAATCCTCACCCAGTCATGAAGCTCAGTGGTTGACTTTGGGCCAGTAACTTTCTCTCAGCATAACCTACCCCACAGGTTTGTTTTGGGGTCAAAATGAAGAGGAGATCCATATGCACTATTCTGAGCTTCTTGAAGGTCAGGTGGGATAAAAATGCAATAGATAGAGGTGGGCACTGTGTGCGTGAGGGTTGGGCTGACGGCATTTGCCTAACAGTGTTTCATATGATGGTGGCTTTGTGGGCCCTGAACTCCCTTATTTTGCCACAATTCATCATTGGATGCATTTAGATTTGTTTCCCAAATGGTTTGCCTCATTTACCACCACCACCCCAGTCTTCCTGGCTGTCCATACCTTGCATAAATAATTCATTCTGCTTTAGAGAGAGAATACTGTGTCCCTGGTTAAGCTGTAGTTTGACCTCATCTCTTTCCTGTTAATACATTATGTGTAATATGGTATTTCCATGTATTGCATTTGCTCGAGCAAACTGCTGACTATCCACCCAGTGGTAGGACTGCAATCTTCCTTTTTGTGTTTTCTAAAATAAGAAGAACAAGAAGAGTTTCTTTTTACATGCCGACTTTCTCTACCGCTTAAGGAAGAATCAAACCGGCTTACAGTCACCTTCCCTTTCCCTCCCCACAACAGACACCCTGTGAGGTAGGTGAGGCTCAGAGAGTGTGACTAGCCCAAGGTCACCCAGCTGGCTTCATGTGGAGGATGGGGAAACAAATCCAGTTCACCAGATTAGCGTCCGCCGCTCATGTGGAGAAGTGGAGAATCAAACCCGGTTCTCCAGATCAGAGTCCACCACTCCAAATCACCGTTCTTAACCACTACACCATGCGGGCTCCCTGGTTTACTCTGGAACACAGAAACTAAGTAGTTAACACCTTTTCTTGGGGTAGAGAGGAAATGATGGAGAAAGCTTCACCTGCTGCATTTTTGTGTGCTTTCAAAGGAACAGGAGCCAGGTCACCAAAAAAGAAAAGAAGGCAGGTCATATCTAATAATGCACTGCCAATATTTCATCATCCACATGAATGACCCTGGCCATGGTTGATGTTCACCTCCTGAGTCCCTGCAGTGGAGGCTGTACATGTACTGATGAGTGAATGTAAATAGCGACTGATGAGTGAACATAAATAGCGCTCACTGGGACTGCTTCAGGTTGGGAAATTGGGGAAGGAACATGTAAAAACTGTCTTGCTGTGCAGTGTGATCCCAGTCCTAATCAGGTCCATGGTGCCTAGGAAGTGTGGAACTTTAGAAGATGTCTCTTCTCCTCCTGACCCAGCCAGGGACAACCTCGCGGACAATGTAATGCCCCATCCTGAATGTTTCATTTGGAAGTCTGGCGCATTCCTATCAGAAAGATTTATGGAATTCTTTCCTTAGAGATGTACTTCAGGGGTCTTCAGTGATATCTTTTAGGTGCCAGGTAAGAATGGTTTCACTTACCTAGGCTTTGGTAGGCTGTAATTATGGATATTTGCATTCAGACATCACAAATAAACCTTCATTTGTTCACACAAGCCCAAGCTCTTCCTGGCCCCTTCTGCATCATGAAGAAATGGAGGTCTAAATGCAGCTTCTGTCTTTTGGGGGTGTTTCAGATTTTCCCCCTGGATGTATGTATGGATTTTTGGTTCTGGCATGAGCTGCCTTGACCATTTATATGCATTTTAAATACATAAAGGTTCTCTGCTTAGCCCGGCTCGTTCCTTCAGCTCCTGCACTGAATGCAGTGAACAGACATGAGCTGCATCACAAACAGGGTCAAGGAAGTATTTTTCCAATGAAATAAAAACCCGCTTTTTATGTCTATAACCAGAAGTGCTGCTCAGCAGTTTGACAGATAAGGGCCCTGACGGAAATGCTGATCCGTTCTCCAATCCGTGCTCTGAAAATGACTCTATGTAGGGTAATACACACCCAGTGGAAAAATTGTGTTTATAAAAGAGAAACGAATGAAGGCAAGGAGCAGGGCTACAGAGAGAATTCTGTGCAGGAGCTCACCCCAAATGCAGTCCAGCCTCATTACAGTTCAGTGTGGGGGTTTGCCACTGCCTTTCATAAAGGGTCCAGAATTGTGTCCTTTTTGATTTTGAAAAGGGAGCAATTTGTTGCATCTAGAAAGAATTGTTCCATCTCAGAAATTAACAAACAAGGGTGCCTTCCCCTCCAAGGCCATTTCCAGATCATGAGTTCCAAATGAACTTTGGACAGTTTGATTGGTTGTTGCCATCTCGGTTTCAGCAAGGAAAAGGCCCTTCCAAATGCCATTTACAAAAGCAAGAAAGATGCACATTAGGCGAAACACCTAAAATCAGGCGCAAGAATGCCTATTTAATACACATACACCCTTTCAGTGATTTGGTGGTTGGCTGTTAACTGGATCTGTCAAATGTTCAACAGTTCACTGGGCAGGGGCTGTAGCTCAGTGGTAGAGCATCTGCATGGCACGCAGAAGGTCCCAGGTATAATCCCCAGCATCTCCAGTTAAAGGAACCAGGCAAGTAGGTGATGTGAAAGACCTCTACCTGAGACCCTGGAGAGCCACTGCCAGTCTGAGAAGACAATACTTACTTTGATGGACCAGGGGTCTGATTCAGTATAAGGCAGCTTCATGTGTTCACTGTCATCAGGGCTGCCATGGACTGTGGTATTCAAGTGCCGACTGTGGTTTCTTGAGAATGTTATTTTCAAGATCCACCTTTCAGTAGGAACTGGGTGTTTGGGACCCAATGGAGGATCTGGTCAGCTGCAGCCTTGAAACTCTAGAATTCCTTTCCCCAGAGGTGAAAGGGATGTGCTCCCTACATTTCTAATCTGGAACCATCTAATTGTGGGATGGTGCTTGTGGGTTTAGTGTGCTAGATGTTTCTTTGCATAAATAATTTTAAACAATTATGTTGTAATTATAATTGTATTATTGTAGATTTTGATTTTTATCATTAGCCACCCAGGGTGAGCTTTTTAAAGCCAAAGAGCAGCACATAGGAATACTAAAAGAATATAAATATTCCCATTACCGTGCCCAAGTTTCTAAACCTTACTGTTATGAAACTAGGCATGAAATGTGTGTGAGATGCAGTTTGGAGGTATGGCCATTAAAAACAAGCCAACAACCTGTCCCTTTATGTGTGGAAATGGGCAGCTGAAATTTTTCATGGCATAACATCACCTGGTGAATAACAATTTATTAAGCCCGTATTAAGGGGGCAGGATTTGTTTTCTCCAGGATGTTGGCAACCCTATGCTGAAAAAGAATGGCTGAATAGGGTTTACAGAGGTTGGAAGACAAAGACAGGTGTTCACTTGCCTATCCTAATGACTGTGAGAAGTGGAATTGATTCTGTCGCATAAGATAGATAGATATATATTAGCATGGTCTGACAGAATAGGTATGACTTTCACTTAGAAGCCTTCTTGGATGATAGAATCTGTTTCCGGAGGCTCTCTGTCCTCAGTAGGGTTGCCAGCTCCGGGTTGGGAAATACCTGGAGATTTTGGAGGTGGAACCTGAGGAGGGCAGGGTTTGGTGAGGGGAGGGACTTCAATGGGATATAATGCCATAGAGTCCACCTTCCAAAGTGGCCATTTTCTCCAGGGGAATTGATCTCAGTCGCCTGGAGATCGGTTGTAAGAGGAGGAGATCTTCAGCCACCACCAGGAGGTTGGCAACCCTAGTCCTCAGAAAAGTTGAAAGCCATCCTCCAGCTTCAGTGGTTCTTCCTTCTGTGGACCAGCCACTGAAGCTGGAGGAAGGCTTCACCCTTTGCTGAACAGTGTGGTAGGATCCAGGTCAGAATGTTTAGCCAAGGGGTTAATAGTTTGAAGAGCTTTTCAAATGAGCTATTTACACCACTCAAGTTTGATCTGGCTAAAACATCAGTTGTATACACAGCTGTTAATTCCTATCTTGACGTTATACTTAATCTGAGCATTATGCTTAACTATATATTGGCACCAAGGGCTGGCACAGGGAAGAACATTGTTGTTAGGGTTTAGCTGAAGCTAAACGTGCATCTTTGGCTTTGGTTTGGTTACTTGGTAACAATCAAAAGCATTTATGTCGGTTTAGCTTCTTCACAGCTTCCTCAAAAGGTTTGCTATTTAGTCTTAGATATGTAGCCCTTTGGGCTCGCTGTACAAGGTTATATATCTAACATTAGGGTTGCCAACCTCAAGGCGGGGACAGCAGTTCTCCTGGAATTACAACTGATCTTCAGACTACAGAAATCAGTTCCCCTGGGGAAAATTGTTGGAAATACAATGTCTAGTGCACAAAGATTGATTAAAGAAAGGAAGATCAGCAGGGGCAGCAACTCCATTTCCTTCAAAAATGGCCTCTTCGGCGGGTGGATTCTATGGCATTGAAGTCCCTCCCCTCCCCAAACCCCGCCCTCCTCAGGCTCTGCCCTAAAATACTCCTGCCAGTGGCAAAGAGGGACCTGGCAACCCTACCTGAAAATCTTGTTGGTCTCTAAGGTGCTACTGGATTGATATCTAACTGTTCTACAGCAAGCCCACATGGCTAACCTCTGAAGTTTAATTCTTGGCTCCATGAAGAATGATTGAAAGCCCTGAGGAGCAGCTGAAGAAGAAAGAACAAAATTCCCTGCAACAAGTGTCTTTTGGCAGAAGGAAAACAGAGGCTAGGAAAAGCCTCTGACGTCAGCACCTTCTCCGAGGTTCTTTCTTTGCAGCACTGTCACGCTCTTGTGAGGCGGCAAAAAGAATGGCTCCTTGCCATTCATGGTTGACGCCGGGGCCCTGCACTTTCCTGTCTTTCAGAAATGAGCTCCAAGCCCTCTCTACTGGTTGGTAGGAGCTTATACTCCGGGCTTTTCACCATCATTACCCACTGCAGAAGATTCATTTTGTGCGAAGCTGCAGCTCTAAAAGGAGAAACTCGCAGAGCGTGTTAATGCTGGGCTCAGACCCCCAAGGAACCATCACTTGCCACCTCTGTGTGCCGTCGCTTACCTTTCTCTCTCTGTCTTGCCCATTCCTTTCTCCTCCTTTCCTCTGATCAGTTTCTTCCTCTACCACTCATGTGTCAATATATCTGTGCTGAAAACCTCTTCCTCCGAGCGTCTCTAATTTCTTTCCCTTTCTGCCTCTTTTGCTCACTTTCTCAGGAAATTAAAGATAATCCCCTCCCTTTTTTTCTTTTTTGCTGCCGGATTCCTTGTTTAACATTCTCTGCATGCACTAGCACTGATTCAAAACAGGATTAGGCGTTCTGTTGCTTTGATGTCAGTTGGGTTTTGCACTTGAAGCGGAGGGCGGGGGGGAGCTGTCTGTTAACAAGCCCCCCCAGGTTCCACAATCCACTTCCACCAGTCATCCAAGGAAAGGTCAGAAGCATTTATCCGAAACACAGATAATAGCCGGGGCTGCTCTTTCATTCCGTTACATGTATGTGTGTGTGTGTTTATGGGGACGGTTGGGCTGCCCATCCTGACCTCTTGGCGTGGTGCTTGATCTCCAAAATGGTGACTTCAGTAAGTGATCGTGCCGCATCCCCTCTTCCCCTCCCCTAGCAGCGAGGCACTTTGAAGGCTTATCCCATGGCTCCTGTTAAAAAGAGTAATTAATCATTTGGGGGGAAAAACAAGACTCGTTTGGCTGTCTGCAGATATTATAACCTACAAGCTGCCGCACAGCAGGGAATGGGCTTGGTATACCCGCGTCGAATTCAATAGGCTGTGCTGTTCTTTGGAATCCCTGAGGGTGAAATTATCCTAGCTAAGCTGACTGCTCCGGGCAAGATGGAGATAACGTTGGCCCTATGTGAGGCCCACGGAAAGGGCCACAAGGAATAAAGAATTATAGTTATGGATTCTTTCCCCTCTCAAGATGCCATTTTTAGATTTGTGTTCATTAAGATCCCAAACATTTGGCCGTAGTGTGTGTATGCTCCCTCTCTCACACCCATCTTGGATTTCCCAGAAATATCTAGCTGAACAGAAATTTCTTGGGCAATCCTATTCACATGTGTTGAACCGCCTTGTCTTTCGTCTTTCCCACACAGCCCCTAAACCATCAAATTTATAACGTAAACACATTTCTAGGGACTCAAGACATGTAGTTCTGAAATACTCTATACAGAAAAACTCTTACAGTAGGCTTAGGGTATGGAGGAAGTTCAGTGAGAGAGCTGAGACTCAATTTAAGATGTCACCTTTGCGTCACCCTGAAGATCCGAATTGGGATTAGCTGGCATAGTGTTGCCAGATCCCTCTTCGCCACCGACGGGTTTTTTTTGGGGTGGAGTCTGAGGAGGGTGGGGTTTGGGAGGGGAGGGACTTCAATGCCATAGAGTCCAATTGCCAAAGTGGCCATTTTCTCCAGCTGAACTGATCTCTATTGGCTGGAGTTCAGTTGTAATAGCAGGAGATCTCCAGCTACTACCTGGAGGGGGGCAACCCTAAGCTGGCAATATTTGTTTACTTTAGAGTAGATCAAGATAAACCCACACATATGCATTTCCAGATGGAGGGCCTAGTAAAACAACCCCAGTTGCTCACTCTTCAGGGAGGATTTGGGAAAAATTAGGACCTATTTTGGGAAAGTGAAACTCACAAAACACAAGAGGGAAAAATTCCCACAAGAGCCCTTTCTTGTGTATAAGAAATGGAAAATGCTTCATACATGCCTTTGTGTTTCATATCCAGTGTGATAGATGTGTAGTCTGCATTCAGAGATAGATAAATAAGGAGAAGAAAATCCATACTGTTCTAGAGGACAAGCCATGTTAGTCTCTTGAGGTTGATGGATTTTCACTCATTACCCTTCAACAGCAAGCAAGATGTTTCTGGGAAGTTCATAGGCAGGGACTGAAAGTGACAGGTTTCCCTGTTGCCTGCCCCCTGCATCTGGCATTTATTAGTTGATTTATCTAGGATAGCTCTATGCCACCTGTTCAGGGTCCTGCTTGAGGTGGCTTGCAATTAAAACGCAACATAACAATATAAAAAAAAAGCCACTGGACGTAAACAGCAAAACAACTGGCCATAGAACTGAACCAGACCGTTTTAAAAGCCGGTAAGATAAAACTTCTAATTAAAAATTGGGGTAAAAGGGATGTATTTGGGTGCCTAAAAGAAAGTTGACACCAGGTGAGCCTCAAGGGGGAGGGCTTTCCTGAGAAGAGGTGCCACCACAGAAAAGGCACTGTCTGTAGTTGCCACCCACCTCAAAGGGCATGGATTGAGAGGCAGATCTTAACTGGTGAGCTGGATAGTATCGGAGGAGATGGTCCTTCAGGCACTGCCACAGAACATTATTATTATTTCAAATTTATAGAATTTATGGAACATGCAGGTTCCATTTTGCTATCATGGCTAATAGCGGTGTGAAATAGGGATTGTTTCTAAGCTGCGCTGTTGACGTGAGCAGAAGGAATTCAAGGTGAGGCCTAGCAGCTCCTTGTGTACACTTTCAAAGCTCAGACTAGGGTTGCCAACCTTCAGGTACTAGCTGGAGATTTCCTGCTATTACAACTGATCTCCAGCCGATAGAGATCAGTTCACCTGGAAAAAATGGCCGCTTTGGTAATTAGACTCTATGGCATTGAAGTAAGTCCCTCCCCTCCCCAAACCCTGCCCTCCTCAGGCTCCATCCCCAAAACCTCCTGCCGGGAGTGAAGAGGGACCTGGCAACCCTAGCTCAAACCCAGATAGGGTTGCCAGCTCTGGGTTGGGAAATACTTGGAGATTTTGGGGGTGGAGCCTGAGGAGGGCAGGGTTTGGAGAGGGGATGTCGTGGTGCAGGCGAGGAGCGAGGGCTGTAAGTTGTAAGCGTAGTCTGGGGAACAGTCCAAGGTCATTCACAGTGAAGGCAGAGTCCGAGATATCAATACAGGCAAGGGAAGTCCAAGGCGTTAGTCAGAGCCAGTCCAAGAAGTTAGGGTACCAGGAATCCAAAGAATAACAGGGAAACAAGGCCAGTACACCAGGAGGTTGGTGACAAGTTGCTTGCACAACAGCCAAGCCTAACTGATGGCTTAAATCCCTTCCCCTGCTGCTGTAGCAGAGCCAGCTGATGCTGATGAGGCTGAGTTCACAGGTGGTGCTTCAGCCCTGCTCTTCCTCATCACTGCTACTGGGGAGGTTCCTCTGTAAAGCCTTCAGTCTAGCACTCTGCCGTCTCTGCTGCATTGCCAGACGAACCTGTTTTCTTCTCTGCTCCAGTGGCCTTGGTGAGGCCTCTGGAGACACTGCATGTTGCAAGGTGTCAGGTCCAACTGGAGTCCTTGAGCTGGCAGGCTGCAGGCATGGCGAGTCATCTCCTGACTTTGGCTGATCCTCTATTCTGGCCTCTACTTCCTCTTCGTCAGAGGAGGTCTCTGCAGGCTGACTCTCTGCAGGCTGACTCATGACAGGGGAGGGACTTCAATGCCATAGAGTCCAATTGCCAAAGCGGCCAATTTCTCCAGGTGAACTGATCTCTGTTGCCTGGAAATAAGTTGTAATAGCGGAAGATCTCCAGCCACCACCTGGAGTTTGGCAACCCTAGACCTAGAGTAGTTTTGCCTCAGCTCTAAAAGGAGTCATAATACTCAGACTTAAAGTAATGGTTACTCTTGATTTGCCAATTAATTTTTATTGAGGGAATTGGCTCTGCTGTGTAATGTAAGCTGTCACAGACACTTTGCAACGGTCTCAGACAAGTTAGTCTGCTAGAAAATGAAGTGACTTTTCCAGTCAGCTCATGGGATGGGGTCTCCAAGGGTTGGGTTATTAACTTAACACTTGCAGATGCCAGCAACGGTTGAAATTACAGGCATTTTTCTTCTTGCTCAAAGGGTTGGCTTCCAGCTGTCAGCAGGCATGCTCCCTGTCTTCCTATAAAATTGATCAGCATTTTTTTTTCTCCAGAATGGACAGCATTCCTGGTCTGTGTCTGCATGTGTCCACAGGCAGAGCCATGATCAATTCATGCTTGGGAAGGTTGTAGCAAAAACTGATTGTAGCAACTGGGAATCTTTTTTAGAATGAACCAACACATGTACAGTAGTGCTACCTAGGGTTGCCAACCTCCAGGTACTACTCACCTGTGAGATAGTACTACACTTGTCTAAATAATATTGCTGGCAGTCATATTTGAAGTGAGAATAAGCTGTTTTTTGTAAGTATAAACACTTAAGCTATGAAATGAGCTGTCTTTAGTAGCATGGAATTTGTATTCAAATGATTGCAGTGAAAAGGTTTTTAAGACTAATTTTGTATTATTAAGGGGGACTGAAGAAGAGATTAATATAAGATATCGAAACGGCCGTATCCCCATCGGTCTACATCTCCACTTCGTGGAAACCTTTGTGGGACCAGTGTTGACTGTATACACCTACCCTTCAAGGGATTGCTAATTACTTACCTGGTGCAGGATTGTACAAATTTTGGACTATATGTTGTTCTTCGATTACTTTTTGGTGATGCACTTATTTGTGTTGCTTGTGTTACATCTATATATATAGTATATTGTGTATTTGTTATTGTGTAGCGTTATAAAACCTCCAGGTACTAGCTGGAGATCTCCTGCTATTACAACTGATCTCCAGCCAATAGCAATCAATTCACCTGGAGAAAATGGCCGCTTTGGCAATTGGACTCTATGTAAGGTTGCCAGGTCCCCCTGGCTTCTCCAGGAGGAGGTTTTTGGGGCAGAGCTGAGGCAGGGATTGCGTGTGGCGATACAATTGTGTAACTTCTGGTTTACACCCAGAAGTGCAGCATCGTTACGGGCCTTTTACCACTCATACTGGAAGTTTGAGTGGTAAAAGGCCCGTTGCAATGCATTTACACCCGGAAGTTCCGCATTGCAATGGGCCTTTTACCACTTAACCTGGGAGTTTTGAGTGGCAAAAGGCCCGTTGTGATGCGGCGCTATCGTGTTGGTGCAGCTGTGCGCGCAAGCAATCCCCATTTCTGAGTTGGGCAATGGATTGGCAGGCAATTCAAATTTGATACTAGGATCAGCATGATTAAGTTTTTCAACCATCACATTATAGTTATCCTCATTAGCTATACACATCACCCGGCAACCCTAACTCACCTCCCCAAACCCCATCCTCCTCAGCCTCCGCCCCTAAAACCTCCCACCAGTGGCCAAGAGGGACCTGGCTACCCTAGCCAGGGCATCCAAGCACAGCACAGGCCTTCTTGGGTCACATTCCTCTTCCTTCCTTTTTAATAGCCAAAGCTCACCAAGTGCAATTCATGGCTGAGTGGGGATTTGTACCTGGATCTCCTTAGTCCAACATTCTAACCAGTATACCATACTGGATTCCTGACCCTATCCCTGCTTGTATTCAGTGGGATAGATCCTATCAAATTGTTGCATTGGCACTGGTACAATCTGCTCGTACAACGTGCGTTCTCAGAGCCTCTTGCATCAGTAGCAGAATCCTTGTTTTGGAGGAATGTGTTGTTACTAGTAGAGAATCTGACCCAGCATAAGCTTCTCCAGGTCATCATTAGGTATTTGCACAGTCTTGCCTCTTCTTCAGCCAGTAGAGCCTACAAATAGTGGGACAATCTTTTGTTTTGTACACTTTCTCCTATTGCATGCAGAATGAATCTTGGACTCCACACACACACACAACCCATCTGCCATAAAACAGGGACAGACCATGGGGTTCAAGATGTTTGCTTACTAGGTTCTTATTGTTGTCATTATCTTTTGAATCAGAACCATTTTACCAGGAAAATAAACTGGGGTTTTAACCTTCTTCCTCCTCCTTTGATTTGGTTAACTAATCAAATCGAACAACCTAAGGCAGTTCTTAATACTATCAGTTAATAAATTTGCTAACATTTGAGTTGTGATTCAGACCAAACTAAATGATTAGTTACCCAATCAAGTCAAGTCATGCTCAAGTCATAATCAAAGCCTTAACAAAACTGCAAGACAGAAAGTGGAAAGTGGAAAACCAAATGCACACTCCAGTCAACATTACCATTTGATTTTCTATTTAGGACTGTTAAAAAAAATTAAAATCTTGTCAAGATATTGCAGTTTAAATTAAGTATGAACAAAACACATCAACACAATTCTTGGTAAAAAAAAAGACAAAGATGTAATTATTGCATTAACAAAATCAGCATCAAAACTATCAGTTAACCAAATTATAGAGACGTAGCCACTCTGAGCACCTTTGAAGAAGAGTAGGATCAAAATTGTGATAGCAGCAAGCCCAGATGGTTTCTAGGTAGTTGTTACAAACATTAACAGCTGCACTAGGGTTGCCAACCTCCAGGTGGTGGCTGGAGATCTCCTGCTATTACAACTCATCTCCAGGTGATAGAGATCAGTTCCCCTGGGGAAAATGGCTACTTTGGCCATTGGACTCTATAGCATTGAAGTCCCTTCCCTCTCCAAACTCCATTGTCCTCAGGCTCCACCCCCAAAATCTCCAGGTAATTCCCAACCCAGAGCGGGCAACCCGAAGCTGCACCTTTTTAAACACACTGAAATCAATGAAACTCTAGTTAGGATTGCACTGTAATATATGTTTACAATTTTATGGTCTATCCAGAGTGATAGGAAATGCAAAGAAAATTATCGGAGTCTGCCATTTGAAGCATGCTTACAGAAGAATGAGCCCCAGTGAACTCAGAGGGGCCTGAGTAAACATATTTAGGTTTACACTGCACCTGTCATGTCACCTCTGAGAATTAGCTTCAGAGTATAATGCAGAAAAATATAAATGCGGTAAGGATCTGGGTGTAATATAGTCTTGTGCCACTCACAGAGAACATTGGCCTACTAAAGTTTCCTGTACACATCTGTCCTGATGTGGCAGCCACGTTTCTGGGGCTAATCCATATTCTCTAGGCAGTATATGCAGACTTGATTAGGTCTTGAAATAAGCCCCATCCATCATCCTCGAGCAAAGAAGATTACCTCCTAATAGACACATGTGGCCTCTCTTCCTAGGCTTCGAGATTAATAGAACTGTCTCCTTTT
The DNA here is from genome assembly GCF_029931775.1 of Euleptes europaea. Taxonomy (NCBI): domain Eukaryota; kingdom Metazoa; phylum Chordata; class Lepidosauria; order Squamata; family Sphaerodactylidae; genus Euleptes; species Euleptes europaea. Next base: position 127,918,364 of record NC_079312.1, on the reverse strand, counting down.
CCTACCAGCCAGGGCCTGAATTATGGGGAAGTGTTAATAAAGCCAGGGACTTCTTCTTTTTTCTTGGTTGCAGGAAAAGATACACTGGTCACTAAGAAGAAGGGACATGGCTCCTCTTACTAGGCACATACTGCTGCCATCCAGTCATGCTCATCTGAGCTATTTGGCGTTTGGGGACTTTCCCAAAGAAAGTTGCCAAGATAATGCATTTTATCAGCACTCAAAATTATTTTCCTTTGCACTTAGGAAAATGTAATACTTCCCAAAGTTAGCCTTTTCATTGCAATCACAACTACTGTGCTTTTCATTATATGTAACATGAAAATACAATGTATGCTAAATCCAGATGTTTAAAAAGTTCATCTCACAAAGATAACAAAGAACATAAAAACCAATAAGGACAGTCAGGCAATCTGATGCTGCTCCAGATGGCAATTCTATTTGTTCCATCATTGTGCTCCTTAAATGGTCCCGTTCCTTAATGATCGTTCTGCATTCCCGGGGGTCTGTTGAGATTTCTCTTGTTCTATTCATCCAGTCTTTTTTCTGAGGAAGTAATTTAAGTTTTCAGACCTTAGCAACACTTAATCCACCTGTGGTTAGGAGGAAAAAAACACCCTGCTGTGCTGAAGATGGTTGTGCAAATGTCACAAACGTCAAGTAGGGATCATTTGTCAAATAATTAGTGACATGAAATAACTCCAAACCTGGGTTGGCAGGTAGTGTAGTATAGTGATTCCAGTGGAGGACTAGCATTGGGGAGATCCAGGCTTACTGGGTCACTCTAGGTCATAGAATCATAGAATCATAGAGTTGGAAGGGACCACCAAGGCCATCAAATCCAACCCCCTGCACAATGCAGGAAATTCACAACTACCTCCCCCCTGCACACCCCTACTGACCAGAAGATGGCCAAGATGCCCTCCCTCTCATCATCTGCCTAAGATCACAGAATCAGCATTGCTGACAGGCCCCACCTGGAGGTTGGCAACCCTAGATGTGGAAAGGGCATGGCACAGCATTGCAACCAAAAGAAAGATGGGTGCTGATTCTGGCACCCATCTTTCTTTTGGTTGCAATGCTGTGCTTCAAAAACATGCCTTAATCAGAACACAGCCCCAGGCAATAACCCACACACCCTACACTTGGGACAGGGCAGTGTAAGTGAGTGATGAACACCCCTTGAGGGTCCATCGAAATCAGTATTGTCTACTCATACCGGCAGCGGCTCTCAAGGGTCTCAGGCTAATACAGCTGCTTTACAACTGGTACATTTTCTGTGCAAATTCTTGAGGAGGAGTATGGTTATATTATTCTGGTTGATAGGGAAGATGAATCTAGTAGTCAGCTGGAAACTTGTTTTTTTAACCAACTTTGATTGTCAGACTTCATGGGGAGCTACCAAATAGATTGGTTTATTTATATTTATACTTATTCAAGTATCTGTATTCTTAAATGCATGAAGCACCCAAAAAAAACCCAAAAACAGCACTGAAAACCCAGAGGCATTATGGAAAATATATGTGAAGGATACAAATATTGAAGGATACAAATATTGAAGGATATTTATTGAAATAATTAATGTTGTTTGAAATATTTATACCCTTCAATTCATGAACCGCCTAACGAACATGTACAATAGAAACATGTACAATAGAAAACAGCACTAAAAAACAAGGCGCATCAGGGGAAAAAATATAAACCGTGAAACCAGCAAAAAAGGCCATGGTACAATTCAGACCCCAGAACCCAAGCAGCATATAGTTATCCCAATTTAGCTTCAATGCGTCAGCCTCCTAACTTGCAGAACAACAGTCTCCACCTCAGAGCTTCAGTGGAAACAAAACCAGCCACAAACCACCAACCCAGCATACAGTCCAGCATCAGCTGCCCAGTTTCCATTTCCAAAGGCCCTCGGCAACAATACAGCCTTACACAGCTTCATGAATGTTGCCAGAGGAGGCATAAAGAAGGAGCATCTACAGAGAAAGCAGTGGCCTAACAGAGGACAACCCTACTTTTCAGTACCAGGAAATTACCAGCAGATGATACTGCAGCAAGATTCTGCATGAAGAGCCCTGTTTCATGCTCAGCAATGTAATCATTGGCAGGAGGATTTTTATGATTTCTGATCCTACTAGGGTTGCAGGTCCCTCTTCGCCACTGGCGGGAGGTTTTGGGGGTGGTTTTGGGGGAGGTTTTTGGGGTGGAACCTGAGGAGGGCGGGGTTTGGGGAGGGGAGGGACTTCAATGCCATAGAGTCCAATTGCCACATTGGCCATTTTCTTCAGGGGAACTGATCTCTATCGGCTGGAGATCAGTTGTAATAGCAGGAGATCTTGAGCTAGTACCTGGAGGTTATATATCAAAAGGCAGTATGAAGACTCAATATTAACTATGCAACAAATTCAATATTTATTCCTAAATCATTGATATATACACATATAGTTCCTAAAACTAATCTATTCTATCTAAGCAAACTCAGTTCACAAAGATGTACTAACAAATAGTTCTAAACAAAATATAGACCGAAGTACAGGAAGCAAAGACCCTCCTATTGTACACGATGTTTTCAAGTACGGCTATCAGCATTAACAACATCAACAAGTATGCGCCCTCTAGATCCTGGCTCCGTTTCATGGTTCTTCTTCAGCTTGTTGGTTATACATTGTGGATCGTAGTAGCTTCACCGAATGGATAAATTAATCATTGTTCATTCTGGTTAAAGGATTCCCCTTAATGACAGTAATCCAACGGTGGTAAAGCCTTACAAATTTTCGACAGATTGCCAGATTTTCATTCATGACAGATTGCCACATGAACCAGCCTGGTTTCTTGGAAATTCATCATAGACTTCCGAGGGTTCATGAAGTCCGCTTGTGAGTGTCTTTTGATATATAGCCTATTCACATTTGCAGCATAGGTTGTTTGCTTTTTTGTATTCTAGTACCTGGAGGATGGCAGCCTTAGATCACACTCTGTTTGGCTGGAAACAGTGCCATCCTAACTAGAGTTACACTCTTCTAAGCCAACCTCCAAATGGTGTCTGGAGATCTCCTGCTATTACAACTGATCTCCAGGCGAAAGATCACCTGGAGAAAATGGCTGCTTTGGATGGGGGCGTCTATGGCATTATACCCAGGATTGCCAGCTCTGGGTTAATAATTACCTGGAGATTTTGGGGGTGGAGCCTGAGGAGGGCAGGGTTTGGAGAGAGGAGGGACTTCAATGCCATACAGTCCTATGGCCATTTTCTCCAGGGGTACTGATCTCTATCACATGGAGATCAGTTGTAATAGCGGGAGATCTCCAGCCACCACCTGGAGGCTTGCAACCCGAATTATACCTCATTGTAGTCATAGAATCATAGAATCATAGAGTTGGAAGGGACCACCAGGGTCATCTAGCCCAGGTAGTCCTTCCTCTCTCCAAACCCCACGCTCCTCAGACTCCGCCCCCCCCAAATCTCCAGGTATTTCCCAACCCAGAGCTGGCAGCCCTACTTCTAAGTCCATTGAAGTCAATGAGCTTAACTGAGACTCCAGACAAAAATGACAGGATACAAAAGATGTTAGAAATGGTGGAAATGGCAAAACTTACAGCTTTGGTAAACCAAAAAGACAATGCTCAGTTTATGGGTGAATGGGAGGCATGGAGGGCTTACTGTGAGACTGAAACTTATATGGGGAAATTGCAAGGTTATTCTTTGTTCTAATCCACTGATCAAATAGTTTGTTTTAAATTTTCTTTTATCATTACATATAATATTTAATAACCAAGGTTTGTAAACAATATATTATGTTTTTCCTTTTATTTTCTTGGGTTAAAATGAAATTAATATGCAATAAGAAAGTTATTGTTAGACATAAAATAACATTAGGATTAGAATTTTAAAAGCAAAAGACCAAACAAGAAAATAGAAAGATAGATGAGGATGAAGGGAAAGTTTTTACTTATTTAATCTTTTATAAACAATGTGTTTCCAACAAACATATATCTTGATACGAATGTTTATGTAGTTACTTTTAAGTATTTGTTGAAAAGCTTATATATGATTTTATGGAAAATAAAAAAAAGTAGTCAATGAGCTTAGAAGGGGGTAACTCTGCTTAGGATGGCAGTGTGAAGGGGTTCCTTTGTCTTTGGATCTCAGTGCTGTCCTGGGAGTCAGTTCTGCCACACAGTATCACTGAATTGGATCCTGATAGAACAGCTTTGCCTGAGCCACTGGCTGTGCCCTGAATAAGCATGTACAAAGTGGATCCTTCAGACTAACATGGCCACCCAGAATGGCTCCATCCTTTATTCCTCCTTAGCCCACAGAGAGGGGGACTTCATTAAAACCAACCACCTCTCTCTTTTTTTTAATTAAGTCTGGCTTTTGCAACAACCGGGTTGCTAGAAATAATTTTTATTTCTTTCTGTAATCAAGATACATGATGAAACGGCAGACGGGGAAGTTAAAAAATAAGCCAAACAGAATTAAACACAGGAGTGTTTCTCAGGGCAGCGTCTCAAGGTTCTTTTTCCCCAGGAGCTGGATTTAATGACCTACATTCACACTTAGCTGTAAAATTACTCTTTGTAACAATGTACGATCTTAATTTGTACAGACAGCTTCCTTAGCCTTCTAATTCCCCTGTGTGTCATGTAAGTCAAAGATTTCCTTTCGTGCATTATGTGAGAATTCTACTTTTACAGTCAGCAGATGGAAGTCATTTTCTCTGTTGCCTCCAGGAAAAAAAAAAAGGCCGGGCAGTAGATTTATAATTTGCCCACTGCTTTGGGAATCAGTCTCAGAGCCCCAGGCAGTTACTGTGCATCGATGCTGTCCATAAAGAAACGCGGCATAAACAGATAATGATAATGGATAATGGATTTTTGATCATGATAATGTATGATAATGGATTTCCCCCCATACTCCAAAAATGATGGAAGGAAGCAAGAGGTAACAGGAAATAGCCATCTCTGCCTGCATCTTTCCCATCACTCCCTACTGCCCCCCCCCCAAAAAAATCTCCTGTTCTCTCTGGGCTAAACTAGACATTGCACTGCAGGCAGTCTCCAAACACACCATATCTTTTCCCATGGGGCTGGAAAAACAGCTAGGGCAAAGCAGTTCCCAGTCCCAAAATGGCTGGAGGGATAGGGTTGCCAACTTCCAGGTGGTGGCTAGAGATCTCCAGCTGTTACAACTGATCTCCAGGCGACAGAGATCAGTTCCCCTGGAGAAAATGGCCCCTTTGGCAATTGGACTCTATGGCATTGAAGTCCCTCCCCTCCCCAAACCCAGCCCTCCTCAGGCTCCACCCCTAAAATCCCTAGGTATTTCCCGACCCAGAGCTGGAAATCCTATGAAGGGACCTGGGTGAAACAGCTTCTCCTCTACTTGCAGCCTCCCATGGCTGCTTTTTAGGCCTCGAACCCCCCTCCCATGTTCCCCCTTTCTTCCATCTTGCAGACTCCTCCTACTTAAGATTTCTGTGATGCCCATGGTTCAGTCCTCTCCCCTCATGTTGCTCATTGGTAAAGCATCTGCTTAGCATGCCTGGGGTCTCCAATTCTATCCTTGTCATCACTAGTTGAAAGGATCTTAGGGATAGGGTTGCCAATTCTGAGTTGGGAAATACCTGGAGATTTGGGGGGGTGGAGCCTGAGGAGGGCGGGGTTTGGGGTGGGGAGGGACTTCAATGGGGTATAATGGCATAGAGTCCACCATCCCAAGTGGCCATTTTCTCCAGCGGGACTGATCTCTGTCGCCTGGAGATCAGTTGTAATAGCGGGAGATCTCTAGCCACCATCTGGAAGTTGGCAACCCTACTTAGGGAGCAAGTAAGGAAAGAATTCTGCCTGAGGCTTTGGTGTGGTGCTGCCAGTGAGTACTAGACAAGACTGGCCAAGACAGAGCAATAGTCCAATAAGTCTAAATATGTACTCCTGCCGTTGCTCACACCCATTGCTTTTTGTCCTTCTTTCCCTTTGTGGTCTCTCCCATTGCTAACATTTAGCCTGAAAGCTCCTTGGAGCATTGACCTGACTCATTTACTCCACCAAGTGCCCTGTACAGTAAGTATATACAACTAGTAATAAATTGCAGTGATGGCTATTCAACAAACAGGACCTGGACATACCCCTCCCAGCTCTAGACCCCTATAACATTGGTGTTGGAGTTGTAGGGTCATTCTCAGATTAGGTTTGTCAATGTTTTTTTTACTGGTTCTGCTCCTGTACCTTGAACAGCATTCTAACATGCAACAGATTAACCTGCTAATGTTCTGTATGCCAAGCTGCTGTAAAAGATACATTAGTAGGATCAGTAGTATTTCACAATGAGATTTTGTGGGTATGCACCACCTGCTTCACCGTAGGACGTCTAACTCAGTTTGTGACGATGCAGCCAGATCATACAGTTTTTGCATGAACTTGTAATGTATCCTCTGGAAGAATGGGCTTGGATATGGGAAATAGTCCCTGCCCAGTTCATATTGATGGATATGAAGGAAAGACTTTCCGAAAACACATTCTTTGGATATCTGATTACAGATTCTCTTGGTATTGTGTGCATGTAAAGTGCCATCAAATCATAGCCCATTTATGGCAATCCAGTAGGGTTTTCAAGGCAAGAGACTAACAGAGGAGGTTTGCCATTGCCTTCCTCTGCATAATGACCATGGTATTCCTTGGTGGTCTCCCATCCAAGTACTAACCAGGGCCGACCCTGCTTAGCTTCTGAGATCTAATGAAATCAGGCTAGCCTGGGCCATCCAGGTCAGGGCTTGTTTGGTATAACAGATTAGCGTGTACGTATAAACGGGATTCCTATATATCTGTGCTGGAGTTATCAAACACCATGAGGGAATTTGCTCTAGATATTTTGGGAGTGTCCTGTCGTACAGGTATTATGGGTTCAAGTAGTAAATCTGATTTGTGAGATGACAAGTTATGAATTCACATTAGATGCTAAGATGATTTTTTTTGTGATACCTTGAAGTGGTTAGAGATGTGGAAACCATCTTGAACGTTTTAGTTGTAGCTTGTATGTCTATTGCAGCCTTTATAGAAAAAAGCGGACTCTCCAACAATTTCTGATGGGTTATATTGTATATGAAGACTGGCTTATACAATTAAACTGACATATTATGAAAGAAGTCAGTAAGATAGGAAAGTTTATGTGGAAAATTTTATTGAAAGACGGATCTTTTCCATTATGTATTGGAACAGAAAACACAATGACGGGATATGGCCATATGTAATTCTCAATGCATTGTAATTCATTTTAACATTATCTTTATTAGTTTTTTTCCTGAGTTGTATGGTTGCATCTGTAATTCATTTATTATTTTAAAAAACAAACCCATCTACTGTGCCTGGAGGATGTAACAATACAACTATTTCACCATATGCATGCATGTTCTTCCTAATAGAAGAGCCAAGTTACATTCCATTCTATCTTTGCACAGTAGAATATTTATGGTCAAATAATCCATTGGCTCATTCTGAGGTTTGCTGAGCAAATATCTGTCTTCAGTGACCTTAATAAAACAATTATGACATTGTTGGCAAGCCAGAAAATGCATTCAGTTGTATGGAATGGCAGTAGTTAATCTTTACTTCTTTTTAAAATTGGGTTCCCTTTCTGGTGAGATGGGACATGGTAAAAATAAGAGTAGGAAACAGTGAAATAATTTATTTGGAGCAGGGAAAGCTTTTTCAGATGTTATAAAACAGTAATAATATAATGGTAGTCTGGCTATTCCAAGTGGAAAGTTAGTTTTTGCCCAGCTGCAATGTTTTAATGCAAGGTTTGTAGAAAATGAGATAAGTCCTTGGAAACAATTTTCCAGCAAGGCTCAAATTGACTGAGACTGAGAAATGTTACAAATAACTAAATAAATGTATGCATGTCCAAAACTTTAATAGTCTATCAGCAATGTCGTTTAATACCTCACATTTCAATAGCCAGGGATTTCAGTAAAAAGCCTTCCAAAATACCCAGGTTTTACGTGCTTTTCATAAGGATAGGAGAGAAGGGATCTGACATTTAAGATCTGGGAAGCAGCTCTATAATAGGGAGTGGACAATAAAACAGACTAGTTTCAGATTAAAGATAGCCAGACGGGCTGTGCCAAGGGAATGCTTAGAAAAGATTTGCAGACTGTTCTAAGCAGGTGCATAGGTTTACAACAGAAGAGATAAATATGTGGGTTGCAGGTCATGGAGGATTTTAAAGATAACAATGAGCAAGGTGTAATGATCCTGGCAGGGATGGTCAGCCCACTAGGCTGCCCTAGGATATCCCCTAGGGCATCAGAGGGTGGGGGGTACCAGTGTCAGCCCTGCAGAGCCCTGGCCACAGCACAGCTGCCTGCATTGCCAGGCTGGCCAGTAGCTCAGGGCATGTAACTGGCTGGCAGCTCAGTGTGCAACCAAGCAGGTGGCTTGGGGTGTGCCACCTCCAGAAGCTCCAGGCGCACCTGTTCAGGGTGGTTGGCCAGTGGGCAGCTCGGGGCACGTCCACCTAAGCTAGGGGGGTCATGTTGCCAACTATTGAGGGCAACCTCGAGTTCCCAGCTCCCAGGCTCCCTCTGCTGCTCAGTGGAACAGTGGGAGCAAAATGGGGCGGGGAGAGACTGGCATTAAGCCATGCACTAGGAATTTCCCAACTCTCTATGGTAAGAACCTTAGAGAGGTGGGAAGTTCCTACCATGTTGGGCAACATCAAGACATCCGTTCAAGCTATATACCCAGAAGTGATGTTGCAGCATTGCCCAAAATCTGTTTTCTGTGCCCTCCCACACCCAAAGCACCCAGGGATTACCAGCCAGGGCAACCCAACCCCTATGGAGACAACGGATCATATTTAGCACCTGCAGATGCTTGAGTTGTCTTCAACCCAGCATGGAATGTGTTACAGTAATCCACCCTGGAAGTTATTGTTTTCTGCTGCTATGAGATAACATTGCTCTTAGAGCCTGTAAAGACGCAAGACCTCCCCAGGAGTTGGTAAGTTGGATCCCAGAGACAGGCAGCCTAATCCTAATGGTGGGGAGAGGGGAGAGGCACCGACGTGACCTCTGTGCTGGCATTATTGCCACTTGCGCCAGCTAAAGTGGCATTAACGTTGGCACAGGGGCACTTACGTTGGCTCTGGGGAGCTGCGCAGCAGTGCCATGCTCTGGCGTTGGCGCAGCCTCTCTGGCAGTGTTTTCCTGGTGCAGGGCCTCGCGCCAGTGTCAAAGGGGGCATTCCCAGGGGCAGAGCTCAGCTCCCTAAGCCCTTTCAACCATGGAAACGCCCCTTGGAACTCTCCAAAGTGTTTTCTTCAAAATTGCTTTTTGTTACCGAGTGCAGCGAGCCACTTTGGAGGTGGGCCAACTGTGCCAAAGCCTGGGTGCTCCTTAACCTTATGATTGGGCTGTAAGACTTCTTCCCTCACCCTGACTTCAGTGTGTGTGTGTGTGTGTGTGTGTGTGTGTCATTAACAGTGTTTTATTTGAGGCTCCCATTTTTACACCCCTTCTTTCCTCCTGCTTCTCAGTAAATGTCTTGATTGTTTAAGCAGGGATTCATGTTTCTATAACATTAACCAATAAACTAATAGAAATCAGACAGGCAATCCCCAGCAAGGGGCTACCCGTTTTAGCTTTTTTGAAGGCCTCTAGGGGATAAACCCTAGTGGATTGCCAAAAAAACAAATCAGTGGGTTATAGATCAAATCAAGCCTGAACTGACCCTAGAAGCTAAAATGACTAAACTGTGGCTATCATATTTTGATCACGCCATGAGACGACAAGAGTCACTGGAAAAGACAGTCATGCTAGGAAAAGTTGAGGGCAGCAGGAAAAGAGGAAGACCCAACAAGAGATGGATTGACTAAATAAAGGAAGCCACAGCCTTCAATTTGCAAGATCTGAGCAAGGCTGTCAAAGATAGAACATTTTGGAGGACTTTCATTCATAGGGTCGCCATGAGTCGGAAGCGACTTGACAGCACTTAACACACACACACAGGGGATAAACAGTGAAACTGGAAAAACAGACTTTTCTAAGCATCCAAGTCTATTGTAACAAAACTATAACATACTTAGCCAGAAATTTCTGAATGTCTCAGGACCCCGTTTTGTTTCCCCATCCCGTCGTATTCCAGGATAGGAGTCTCAGTTTCTGCTTGCTAACACTTAGGCCGTTAACACATCCCCGTTTTGTCTTGTGATTCTCCCTGTCATGTCTCACCCTTTTTTATCCCACAATCTGAAAATTGAATGCATGGTGAACTCCATCCTGCATCAATCCCACAAAAGTTCAGGGAGGGATGTTCCCAAGCAAAAGCGCCATGGATAGTAGGGGAGTCATCATCATTTTGTCAGTGCTCTGCTATTGGCTGATGCCAGTTTAGGGCTGACCTAATGATATACTTCGTATCAACATTAAACCCTCGTATTGTATAGCAAGCATGGTTGTAGACTATCCCCCCTCCTTTGCAAGATAAAAAACAAATAAGAATGAGGGAGCACTTGGAAAATGTATGGCCATTATGGGCGATGGTGGACATTTTCCAGTGTTCCACAGAGAGGGAGGTGAGAGGAGGAGTGGGAGGGGAAAGTGGAACGGGGGAGCGTCGGAAGGAAGAGGAGTTGACCCGAGCGATGAAACGCAGCAGCAGGCACTCACAATTGCTGTGATTCTTTATTTTTAATCGGGATAAAGCTGGTTTTGGACAACCAGGGGAAGTTTCACAATGGAAGTGGGTTGGTGCCGCGGGCAGGGGACAACCATGTGTTTAGACATCAGAGATTCGCTATATTCATGGGAGAATCGCAAGACAAAACAGCAATGTGTTTTCGACCTTAGTCAATCAATTTTCTTAGATGTAGTAGTTGCATCAAAGTCCATCCCACAAACTTTGAAAGGAGCCAGCTTCCTTAAATAGTTTTGTCCAAAAGGGCTTAAGCTACCATTCCCTTTCTGTGTTGGCAGTGTTAAAGGGCATAAACCTTCAGAGTCATTCTTCAAAAATTAATTCTCAGACAGCATTGATTCGCTTATACAGGCATACTCAGTGTGTTTGCTTTGGGATGATTGACCTTCAATGTTGGTTAAAGCATGAATGAGCGACTGTAACCTTATCACCATGTTATCTTGCTCATGAATGGGCAATGCTCCAAAAGAAGCAAGTAGATCCTCTTCAAAGCATTATGCTTTACAGTACCCCTCAAGGAGAAAGGTCTATTCAGCTGATTCCTTACTGCGGATTTAATTGACTCCTTACTCCCTTCAGAGCAGGTAGTAAGATTTATGAGTGGTTCATTATCCCCAGGATGTTGATGTGGCTGCTTATCAGCTCTATTTAATAAAATACCTCCATCGCTGGTAGCCTCTATTTTTCTCCTCTGGGCAATGCTCTTAACTAGTGGAAATTTTTTCCTTTTAGATATATGTCTGGGCAGGAAAAACACCATAAGATATTCGGTATTTTTGGTTAGAAAGGGCCAATGAAGGGATTCGGGAGGGGGGCAATGAAATTTAAACTTCTGCCCTTTATAAGCCCTTTCAACACCATTCCTTTCGACATTATTTAGGTCAATTGATGAAACATGCCTATGCAGCAAAAAAGAAAAGCGTTCTTTAGCTGCATGCTTCGTTGACCAGTTAATCATAGGGCCTTGATAGGGAAAAATATTCAAAATGATTTTGTTATGTTCTAAGTCAAGGTTGGAAATACAGGGCATGGGGTGTGGATATTCTTTTCGTAGACCCCCATCGCCCCTTTCTCTCTCTTTCTCCTCATTCTCCTCATTCAGCCCATTTACAACAGTCATTTTATGTGAAATAGGAGAAGCTTGTTGGGGAAATCTTTTAGCCTCGGGGCAGGGCGACCCTGTCCATTAGGATTAGATTTTTAAAAATCGTATCTGTTCCATGAGTAAATTAATCTCAAATAATTTTTGTAGGGTTAGTGACATTAAAAGAGTTTGGGATGCTAGCATGGCTAAAACTATAGATCTGTTATTCTGAGCAGCATTCTATTTCAGAATCTCATCCAGGGCATCAGACTTGATTAAAGAGTCCTGTTGAGAACATACTAAAAGATCCTTAGAGCTAGAGGGAGCTGGAATATCGTTAAGTGAAGAATCAAATCTATTGGAAATAGTTACTGGTGAGAGTTATTCTTTAAAAAATGCATCCACTTTACACTGTTTAATAGCATGCATACGTCCTTCAAAGGACACTATGCTGTTCTTCCCTATGTTCATATAACAACTATTTGCTTTAATTGCTCAGCTTCATTACCAAATTAATCTCATCACATTTATTGTTACTTATTAGCTGCAGTTTGCATAAAAAGAGATTAATGAAGAACTAACAATTGTCCCCGATAATTGTTCCCTAATGTTAAAAATATAAAATATGATATAAAGTCCTGTTCAGAATGTACTGAAAGTTCTCCATGTTAATATAACAACTATTTGCTTTAATTGCTCAGCTTAATTACGAAATTAATCTCATCACATTTGTTGTTACTTATTAGCTGCAGCTTGCATAAAAAGAGATTAATGAAGAATTAACAATTGTCCCTGATAATTGTCCCCTAATATTAAAACTGTAAAATATTAAATATGATAAAATATAAATGTGTGTATTAACCTAACAACATTTCATTAATACTTGTTAATCTCTTATTATTACTAAAATAACTAATTGTGCAATCCTGAAGGGGGGGTCATAGGAGCTGGCATGACCCCAAGCTGGTATCTGTGCCACTTGGCGCCATGATAAGTGACACCTAAGCCAGCCCGGGGGGGGGGGCACTTACACCGGTGGCAGGGAGTGGCAAAGCTGTGAGATGCACGGGCACCTATCCAGCCCCCGCAGCAGCGTATCTCCAGTGCAGGGGCCTGCATCGGTGTGAAAGGGGGTGTTCCTCGGGGTGGGGGCAATGTTAGTCAGCTCCCTGAGAGCTTTCAGGCCGGGAACACTAACTTTTTACGGTGTAAAGTTACGGTTTCAGGCCGGGAATGCCCATAGAGCCCCATTGTAAGTGTTTGACAGTCCCCCCCCCCATTTGGTGCAGGAGCGGGTGGAATGTGAGCTCCCAGCAGACCCAGAGGTGGGTACAGACTACAGAGGCTCTGTGCTCCCCCATGCCCATTCCCCTTCCCCTTCTCAATAAAGTTTACTCAGCTTTGACACCCATGTGTGTGCATCTCTGTTAGGGTGGATGGACAAATTGGCTGGGGATGGGACTCTCAATGACTACCACCAACATAAGGTGCTGCAGGCCATCTGTGGGATTCATTCCCGCCCCCCCCCCCCCATGGTTCTGAGATAGCATGGGCACTCCCCCGGATTCCAAGCCCTCACCTGAGGGTGGCCAGCTCCAGGCCAGGAAATACCTGGGTATTGAATGGGGGAAGCCTGAGGAGGGCAGGGTTTGGGAGGGTATTTAATGGGCTATTGCACCACTGAGTCGGCCTTCTGAGGCCGTCAGCATCTCCATTCCCAGCCAACTGCCTCTCTCTCTGGGGCTCGGTGCCTTCTGAGCTAGGGAGACCCACCTCCCCGTCGTTGGGGCCTGGAGAGCCTCCATGAGTGGCTTGGGTCCGTCTTGCAGGGCGTGCGCTGGTTGGTCACTCTCCCTGCCACTGTGGTGATGGCCTCTGGGCATCTTGGAGCTTTCCCTGGAATGGTGTCACCAAGAGGCAGATACAAGCGGAGGGGATCTTGGGTGACCTGTCCTGTTCTTTATGACCTGTGCACCAACTGCGGCCACCTCCTCACCACAGCCAGGGCCTTGACCTGTCCAAAGGGGTCACCCTCGCCACTGGCTACTGAATGGCCTTTGACACCCTGCTGCATCCCTGCACCCCCATGCTTCTGGACCTCTCTCTTCCCTCTCGCCTCTGCCCAGCCCGCCTTGCCATCTTGGCAAGGCAGGCAGGTTGGCAACCCTAGCTCAGAAAGAGAACCGCCTGGGCTTACCAAGGACCACCACTTCCTAACCTACAAACAAGCTTTGAACTACAAGCAAAGTACAGGCAATAAACCCAAACATAAAAAGAGAAGGACCAATTAAAACCTGATCAACCCCATAGAAAGCTACCCCTAAAAACAAAACCTAAAATAAAATAAAAGAGCTCTTCCCATAGCACAGCGTAACACAACTGCAATGCCACCCAACTGGGACTGGAACCCAGTTCATGTTTGGCAGATCATCCAAGCGGAAAAAAACTGGCAACAAATTAGAAAAAGAGGTAAGGGATGTGATCAACTAGGGTTGGTGGTAAACTGGCCCTCAATTGTTGTATATTGCAATGGGAAATATGGGCATATTCCTGAATCTGTTTTCAAATTGTTGCTCCTTTTTCATAGTACTTAAGCATGGATCTAGGTTTTATGACTAAAATTTTTATAATGTATATGAGTTGGGTACAAATAATTTTTAATTTCAAAAGCCCAACAGCTGTAACCCACTAATTCAGGATCTGTGGCCTTCTGATCAAGAGAGATGCTCCCCTTCTTCCTTGCTTTGTCTGCTGCTTTGAGCGTGGAAAACAAAGCCGTGGGAGGCCTTTCTCTTGTCCTTTGGCTTGCTCTAATGAACGGAGGGGAGGGAAACAGAAGATAAAGAGCAAAGCCTCAAAATGATAGACTGGAGACAAATTAGCCAAGAGGTGCCAAGTCAGCTCTCATCATGCTCCATTCCAGGCTCATGCTACTGGGCTGATGGCTGTCAAGAGAGGAGAGGTAATTATCTGAGTCCAGCTCGAATGTACCATTCGGGTTCATTAACCAGACAATAGGTTTTGATAATGAGGAGTCGTAGGGGACTAATTTGCTGGATTGTCTACGGGTAAAGGGATGCCCTTGCATGGTCAGCCCTGCTACATCTTACTCAGAAGCTGAATTAATTCACCCTTAGGCACTCCTTAAGAAGGCTTAAAGGAAACAAACGGAGGCCTTTTCCCGCACAAATGCTTTAGAGTGTTTCGTGTTGCCGAAAGCTCTGTTTTATTTTTTCCTTTCTGCACATGTTTTCCTCCGTTTGGTTCTCGAATCGTTTTCCCGTTGTTTTTTCCTCCATTGTTTTCCCGAGTACTTTTACCGCAGTGTTTTTTTTTCTCTGTTTCCGAGCCAGCTGTCCACCAAACACCGTTCCCTCCTTCACACCCACTGTTGTGCTCGGCCTGATGAAGTGAAACTGGTTTCCCAATGTCTGGTTTAAAGTCATTGAGCAGGAGTCTTAAATCACCGTGTTCAGTAATCTGGAGTCAATTTCTTTGCTTGGAGGGGAGAGGGAGGACCACACTAGGGTTGCCAACCTCCAGCTAATAGCTGGAGATCTCCTGCTATTACGACTGATCTCCAGCCGATAGAGATCAGTTCGCCTGGAGGAAATGGCTGCTTTAGCAATTGGACTCTATGGCATTGAAGTCCCTCCCCTCTCCAAACCCCGCTCTCCTCAGGCTCCGCCCCCAAAACCTCCCGCCGGTGGCGAAGAGGGACCTGGCAACCCTAGACCACTCTAATACCATATTCAAACAAATATGGTGCTGGAAAGGCAAGAAGGAGCTTCTTAACCGCTGTCCATAGTGCAGGATAGTGATCAGAAATTTCCTTCTGTAACCAAAGCTCTTGATATAATTTCTTAAAATTCGGCTTCAGCTCAATGACATTTTGAAGCTCCAATAAGCTTTTCCTCCACTACCCCAACTTCCTCAGTATCTGAAAACTGAGGGGAAATTTAGGTAATAATAATAACAGCTCTGGTAATCAGGTGACAAATTACACTAGGTATATATAAACTTGGGTATATTTTAGGGAAACGGATGTACAAAATTGCTACACATTTAAAAGTTTTATTAAATTCGTTCCCCATAGAATAATGCTTGACTGGGAATATGTATTTCTATGTTTGAAAATACAAAACAAAATTATCACTGGATATTGGATACCGTATATACTTGCGTAGAAGCCGAGTTTTTCAGCCCAAAAAAAGGGCTGGAAAAGCCGGCCTCGGCTTATATGTGGGTCAATACGGTAGGGGAGGGGGGAACTTACCACCGCCGCCGCCATCGCCGCCATCGCCGCCAGGCGCACCCGGCTCCCCCCGTCCAGGAGCGCCCTGGAGGGGCCTCCTGCAGCCGAGGGAAGGCCGCGCCTCCTGGGCCGCCGGGCGCACCCGGCTCCCTCCGGCCAGGAGCGCCCTGGAGGGGCCTCCTGCAGCTGAGGGAAGGCCATGCCTCCGCCGCCGGCGGGCTCACCCGGCTCCCCTTGGCCAGGAGCGCCCGCCGCCGCCTTCACCAGGCCTGGAGCGGCCTAGGAGCGGCCTGCGGGGCCTCCTGGGCCGCCGGGGGGGGGGCCGCCGCCGCCTGTCTGCGCACCTGCAAAAGGTAAGTCTACGGGGGGAGGGGTTATAAGCCGACCCTCGGCTTATACGTGGGTGCCTAATTTTTCCCCATTTTTGGGGAGAAATTAGGCACCTCGGCTTATACGCGGTTCGGCTTATACACGGGTATATACGGTAATACATTTAAATATTTGACCAAAGTAAATGGTATACTTAGTCAAGAAATATGCTATAATTGCAATAAGATGGCCTTTATGGAACATTTATGGTGCAATATGCAGTTGTAAAAATGTTGCTAGTGAAAAAATGCATTATGGACATCTAAAACCGAAAGTAATTTACCAAAGGTTAATACTCTTACTTTGGGGAAAGTAAAAGGTCCTAGAAGACCAAAAATAAATATTAAGAAAAATAATGGCTTGAACTTATAGGAATAAAGACGATCATTTTAATTTACTGCCTCCTTTTAATACTTTAACAGCACAATCCTAAGGGGGTGGGGGGGTAGTTGCGGCAGGCCCTGAGTGGCTTGCCGGCCTGGCACAGCAAGTTGAAAAAGTCATTTCCCCCAAACCCTGTGAAACTGTTCACTGCAGTTTCATGGGGCTGCGCCACCATTTTTGCAGGCACAAGTTCGCACCGGCAAAAGGGGGCGTCCTTGGGGCAAAAGGGCTTAGGGAGCTGACTAAAGCCAGTCCTGTCCCCGGGGACGCCCCCTTTGATGCCAGTGTGAGCCCTTGCTCTGGAGAAATGCTGCCACGGCGGCTGTGCCAGCACTCGCGCATACAGGGTTGCCAGGTCCCTCTTTGCCACCGGTGGGAGGTTTTTTGGGTGGAGCCTGAGGAGGGCGGGGTTTGAGGAGGGGAGGGACTTCAATTCCATAGAGTCCAATTGCCAAAGCAGCCATTTTCTCCATGTGAACTGATTTCTATTGCCTGGAGATCAGTTACAATAGCGGGAGATCTCCAGCTAGTACCTGGAGGTTGGCAACCCTACACGCATAGCACTGCCATGCGGCTCCCCAGCACCGGTGTAAGGGGCACTGGGCTGGTGTTAGTGTCCATTTAGCTGGCACAAGTAGCACTAACACTGGCGCCGGGGTCATGCTGGCTCCTAAGGCCGTTCGCCCCCCCCTTCAGCATTGCTTTGTAATTGTTTTTCTTTAATTTATTACTGAAATGCTGAATAAAGATAATTTAGTTAATTTTCTTTATAAAGATTTGTTGAAAAAAATATTTTTGCCAAAAATAGACTCAAATTTCACCCAATATTTATATTTATTTACCATAGTTTCCCCATTACTGGAATTTTTATTATTTATACCCTACATTATCCCAGATATTACCCAAATTTTTCCTTCTACCTCCTACCGGTAAATCTTTTCTTTACAAAGTTTTTGTCCTTACTGAGAATTTTTAAATCCGTATATAAAATCTAGAAATATTAATATTGGGTGGACTGCAACATAACACTTTTAATAGCTAAAAGGCACACTTCATTATCAACAGGTTCAGTAACTGATAGGATTGCCAACTTCTAGGCACTAGCTGGAGATCTGCTATTACAACTGATCTCCAGCTGATTGAGATCAGTCCCCCTGGAGAAAATGGCCGCTTTGGCAATTGGACTCTATGGCATTGATTCCTTCCCCAAACCCTGCCCTCCTCAGGCTCTGCTTCCAAAACTTCCCAACAGTGGCGAAGAGGGACCTGGCAACCCTAGTTACCAAGAATAGAGGGAAATAAATACCACACTCAGTATAATTACGTTAAGGACTTACCAGCAAAGAAAAATGTCTCTGTCAGTTTTCGAGACAAAGACATATGCAGCGATGATAGTTTCTCAAAACACAGCATATTGGTCTGATTAGAGTTCTGGTTGCGTATTTACTAAAAATTCAAATAGTTTCTACCAGAGAGCACAAAATACCCTGTTTCCTTCCAGATCACCCCACATGCATGCATGAGGTCTCTTATAACCTCCTCCCATCAAATTAACAGCCCAGGGACTAGTCGCCTTCAAATGCATCTGATTTCAAACCGTGTTTGCATTTAGGGTTGCCAGCTTAACACTGGGAAATTCCAGAAGCTTTCAGGGTGGACCCTGGGGAAGGCAGGGTTTGGGGAGGGACCTCAGTGGAGTATAATGCCAGAGTCTCTACCCTCCAAAGCTGCCCTTTTCTCCTGAGGCACTGATCTCCATCATCTGGAGATCAGTTGTAATTCTGGGAGATCCCCAGGTCCCACCTGGAGGCTCACACCCTATCTGCATTATTTCTTGTGGCTGGCTTTCTTAACCCTGTCTCTCATTGATTGGCAAGCTTTTTTTGAGCCAGCCCTAGCTGCAAGTTTAACAATCTGCCGGGAAGCTGACATATACTTGGATATTTTGTTTGCTAGGACTGGAACCGGTTTTGAGCCCTCTGGAGTGCTTCCATTTGTCTAGCTATGCTGAGCTTCCTGCTTAGTCTGTTTCAGAAGAAGCTGCTGTACCTGACTCCATCTTAAACAGTTTTGACTGAGGGGCCAAACTACACATTTGGGCCTTTAGCAAGCTGGGTCTGGGTTCTTTGGACCAACTCAGGTTCCCCACAGCCATACAGCAACTGCAAGGCAAGGCTTTTAAAAAATAAAGGTGAGCCCAAATGGCAAATGTTATAAAATAATTAATTAGTCAAAAATATAAGCCCTATCAAGGGGACAGCTCGCTATTATTGGAAGATGATTTTAAAAACCTACACACATGGGAGACTGTACTGATTATCAGCTTCTTCTTAAATGGGGCTCTTTGCCTAGTGAAGCCTGCTTTTGGTAAAAAATAGTTATTGAGCTTAAATCATTGATCTCCCTTAATGATCTATGTAGAATCAATGATCTATGTAGAATGGTATTATATTTGTTTAGGTTAGTAATTGTTAAAGATGTAAATAGTTATTTTTAATAAAAAGATTAAATGGAGACAAGAATTATCATAATAATTTTACTTGTATATTTGGAGGCCCGTGAAACTTGTGGGGTGGGGGAATCCCATCTTCCTTTCCCACTGCTCACCTTCCAGTCTGGCTGCAGCAGGATGGGCCCCCAGCCGCTCCTGGGTGTCGCCGCCACAGCAAACCCACCTTTCCCCTTCTCTTTCCCTCTCCTTTTTTCTCTCTCAAGGCCCCTGCTAGGAGCCAGCTTTCTCTCTTTCTCACTGGGAACCACCACCAGGCTCAGCATGGCTTCCAGGCTGTGTCCTCAGTGGCAACAGCCTGAGGTAAGTACATTACCTGAGGTTGCGCAGAGAACGTTTTCTTATTGGGGGGGAATTTAAACCCCCCATTAAAAAAACACCTTTTGGATTTTTTTACAGACCCAGGGGGTCCCCCAAGTCTGCTGAAAAACCTGTTGGAGGAACATGTGTCCCCTATCTGTGGATTTAGCTATCCGCAGGCAGAAGGCACACTTGGGAATTAGATGTATAGATGGCCTGGGCTATTCCAGTCTCATCAGATCTCAGAAGCTATGCAGGGTCAGCCCTGGTTAGTGTTCTGTTGGGAGACCATCAAGGAATTCCAGGGTGGCTATGCAGAGGCAGGCAATGGCAAACCACCTGAGTTAGTCTCTTGCCTTGAAAACCCTATGGGGCTTGAAAACCTTATGGGGCTGCAACCTGAAGGCACTTTACACATACATACACACACATAATCTATGGGAATTTTTTCAAAGCTCCTGAGGGGGCATTTTTGGAGGTAGAGTCACAAAATTTGCAGCATGGCTGCAAGGGACTATCCTTAGATGGCCACCAAACTTTGGTGAACTTTGGGACAGGGGGTTTAATTTCATGGCATGGGCCAGCAAAGGGGTCACCCCCATCCTCCTGGCATTTGTGAGCTGAGCTGTCCATCGATTTTCAGGTTCAGAAGTTCAGCATTGCCGAGGACTGGCGGAAAGAGCTGATTGGCAGGCTGGCGCCTCAAAGTCTCGGGGCTACCTTCGTATTTGGGGCGCATAGCATGATGTCCATGCAAATTAGCTTCCAAACTGAGGAAAAAGGCTTCAATGCAAGAAAAATAAAGCACAGAAAACATTTATTTAGGTGGCAAATGACATCCTGTGAACAGTCCTTTATTATAGTCATCAGAAATCTGGTTTCAAGAGATGGTCACGGTGTGGGGAAACAAAGCCACTACTTGGGGCAACCTTCTTTTTGAAAGCAGGTTTTCATGGGGGCGGGGGTTGTGATATCGGAGCCAACTGAAGTCTCGACCGTGGGGACTGATCTGAAGGAGACTGCTCATCCATGCAGGTGAGGAAGTCTTTTTTGGAAGCCTGGTGGTGTGAGCAGCTGTCAAAGCCAGTTCTTTTTGGTTGGAGGGTATATCCCTCCGGATGGGACTGGGTTAGCCCTGCCTTTTAAATAACCCTTATGCTTGATCCAGATTGACACACTGAATGGTGATGGTTGGTCAGACCAAGTTGGCTCTGATTACACGACTCCTACCTCAAAAAGGTCCCAACTATGGGGCCCTAACAAAACCAATCAAAGATAGAAAAATGGGAGAAAGCACAGAGCTGGGCATCTGAGCAAAGGCGAATAGCCGAACCCGAAAAAGCCGAATAATTATTCAGCTTTTTCTGGAATCACCTATTCAGCTTTGGGCAGATTCCCAGGTTTTGGTACTCAGTCTACCTGAAATCCAAATATTGCCGAAATGGATAATTTCGGGTTTATTTTCAGTTCACGTATATCAATATGCACAACCCTAATGCTGATATCTGAATCGGGCCTGACCAGAATCATCCAGAATACCATTCAGGACCCATGATCTCCAACATTTTTGGATAGCCAAAGGGGAACCCTCCTCTCTTTTTCAACAGAGGAAAGCATGGTTGGATCCAACCCACTATCTACACTGTGGATGTAAAGGTGTTTAATAGTAATTCCCTCTCCCCAGGGAACCTGCCACATGTAATTATTGCAGATTCCTGGGATTCTTTGGTGGGAGCCAGAACAGTTAAATGGTTAATTTATTTATCCCACCATTACACCGGCTTTTTTTTCTTTAAGGGTTTTGGATAGTTTATCATCTTCTGCAGTGAATGCTAAAGTTCTCTCCGCCCCATCCCTGGTACTGGATTACCAAATAGGATCTCCTGTCTGGGTACTGGGAATACAGTTGGCTATTGGAATGTAAGCAAAGGTAAGTGATCTTTGCAGTTAAACCTTTGTCAAACTAAACAGATTTGTTTGCAAGGTAGAAGTTGCTTTGTCTCATTTCTGGATTTCTTCCTTGCATTCAAGGCAATGAATTTATTTCACTTTCTTCCTCTGTCATCTGTTTTGCGTTCTTTATACTGCTTCATTAGACTGTTGACGGCAGCTCTCTGCTCGATTGTGAGTGATTACATCTTTTCATTTAGAGCAAGTTTTCAGCGCTGTGAATGAGTCGATTTTCTATGTAATTAGGAGAGATGGTTAGTTCCTCGTGCACATTCCAAATTACTTTTAGAGAAGCGTTAGAAGAACTGATTTCACTGTAAAGATTTTGCTTTCACAAGACTGAAAAAAAATCGGAGCTCACTGATAAATGGGGCATACTGTAGGACAACAGCTCTGACCTTGTAACTGGGAAGGCAGCTGCCAAATTAGAATTTGCTATGATTGACTCGATTGACTAGCAGTGACTTCAACACAAAGACTAATTGGAGGAGGACTTTCCCTCAAAAACACCACCTCTGGTTCCCAGGGGGCTTCTTGGTTATCCACCTATACCCCAGAGCATAACTTGAGCTGGGACTCCCTGAAGATGGACCTGGAATCTGTTTTCAGTACCTTAAATCCCAGGAATCTCTGTTTTTCATAATGAGCATTAACTAGGTCTGTTTTCTGCCCTGATAGATAGGCTGAAGAAGAGAGTGTTTCTGAGAATATGTAGAAAATAATTCCCTATAACTTCCCTACAAATTTACCACAGTTTATCCCAGTTTCTGGGACAGGGGGCTAACTGTGTGGGGGGTGAGTTCTAGATACCATACTGTGCCCTAATGCTGTCTTTTCTTGTCAAGTTAAGTGCCACAGATGATTCTAGCCATGCTTTGCTAATTGTTAGGGTTGCCAACCTCCAGGTACGATAGAGATCAGTTTACCTGAAGAAAATGGCCGCTTTGGCAACCATTGAAGTCCCTCCTTTCCACAAACCCCGCCCTCCTCAGGCTCTGCCCCAAAAACCTCCTGATGGAGGCAAAGAGGGACCTGGCAACCCTACTAATTGTGGCCCACTATTGTGGGCCAAGCAATAGTGCAATATTGTCTGTTTTCTTAGTGTGCTATGAGCCAGTGTGGTGCAGCATTTAAACGGTCAGGCTAGGATATGGAAGACCAACATTAAAATTCCCACTCTGCCATGGAAGCTCACTGCCATGTTCTTTCTTATCTCACTTCCTCTTATTCCTTTGCTGTGGGACAAAACTGAATCAGCACCAGATGGGAGAGGAGGAGGAATTACAGGACCTGGAAAAGGCAGAAAGGAAGAAAGAAGAGTTGGTTTTATATGCCAACTTTCTCAACCACTTAAGGAAGAATTAAGCCGGTTTACATTCCCTTCCTCTCCCCACAACAGACACCCTGTGAGGTAGGTGGGGCTGAGAGAGCTCTACGGGAGCTGTGACTTGCCCAAGGTCACCCAGCTGGCTTCATGTGTAGGAGTGGGGAAACCAACCCGGTTCACCAGATTAGCATCCACCGCTCATGTGGAGGAGTGGGGAATCAAACCTGGTCCACCGCTCCTAACCACCACTCTTAACCACTACATCATGCTAGCTCTCATAGGTAAGATGCTGGCATCCTCTTCTTCTGTTTGTATATTATGTTAAACATGCAATCTCTAGGTTGCAATCTGGCAGCCCTGCCTAGACAGGTAAAGCACTGAAAGGCAGAAGAAAGTTCACTCGAGATGTCAGCCAAAAAAGGGGTACGTGGCCATCAGCGGAATCCAGTCTAGTTTGAAATGGGAAGCACAGCGGGCCAACCAGGTGCTGGACCTCTTATTAGAATCATAGAATCATAGAGTTGGAAGGGACCACCAGGGCCATCAAGTCCAACCCCCTGCACAATGCAGGAAATTCACAACTACCTCCCCCCTCCACACCCCTAGTGACCAGAAAATGGCCAAGATGCCCTCCCTGTCATCATCTGCCTAAGGTCACAGAATCAGCATTGCTGACAGATGGCCATCTAACCTCTTCTTAAAAACCTCCAGGGAAGGAGAGCTTACCACCTCCCGAGGAAGCCTGTTCCACTGAGGAACCGCTCTAGCTGTTAGAAAATTCTTCCTAATGTCTAGACGGAAACTCTTTTGATTTAATTTCAACCCGTTGGTTCTGGTCCGACCTTCTTGAGCAACAGAAAACAACTCGGCACCCTCCTCTATATGACAGACCTTCAAGTACTTGAACATGGTTATCATATCCCCTCTCAGTCTTCTCGTCTTCAGGCTAAACATACCCAGCTCCTTCAACCTTTCCTCATAGGACTTGGTCTCCAGACCCCTCACCATCTTTGTTGCCCTTCTCTGGACACGTTCCAGCTTGTCTACATCTTTCTGAAATTGTGGTGCCCAAAACTGAACACAGTACTCTAGTTGAGGTCTAACCAGAGCAAAGTAAAGCGATACCATCACTTTGCGTGATCTGGACACTATACTTCTGTTGATGCAGCCCAAGACTGCATTTGCCTTTTTAGTTACAGCATCACACTGCTGACTCATGTTCAGTGTTTGGTCTACTAAAACCCCAAGATCCTTTTCACACACACTACTGCTCAAACATGTCTCCCCCATCCTATAATTATGCATTTGATTTTTCCTACCTAAATGCAGAACTTTACATTTGTCTTTGTTGAAGTGCATTTTATTAGTTCTAGCCCATTTCTCCAGCCTGTCAAGATCATCCTACATCTTGGCTCTGTCTTCTACTGTATTTGCTACCCCTCCCAATTTAGTATCATCTGCAAATTTAATAAGCATCCCCTCTATTCCTTCATCCAAATCATTTATAAAGATGTTGAACAACACAGGGCCCAGCCCAGATCCCTGAGGAACTCCACTAGTCACTTCTCTCCAAGTGGACGAGGAACCATTAACTAGCACTCTTTGGGTACGATCTGTCAACCAGTTGCAGATCCATCTAACAATAATAGGATCTAACCCACATTTTCCCAATTTGTCAACTAGAATACTATGTGGAACCTTATTGAAAGAAGAGATGGCCTGGCTTGACATGCAGACCCCAGCAGAACCCCAGTGCTGGCTCCCAGCCCTCTTCACAGAGCTTTACTCTCAGGAGATCACACCAGAAGAAGCAAAAGAAGCATTGCCCTGATGACCAAGAAGGAAAGAGAATTACCTGAGCTTCATGTAATGGAGTAGTGCTATTGTTGGTTGTTAACCAAATGAAACAAAAAATAAATTGAGCTGTATCTAACTCTCTTGTAGAAGTAAAGGAAAAAATGTATTGTTAAGAAAATGTCTGTATGACCACATTCTTACCATTCTGGCCTCCTTTCCTGTTCCCCTTGGCGCTTATTTCATCTGATCTTCTAATAGGGACCCTGACTGCTTCCCTGGGCCGACTGTGGCCATGTGTGCTGGTAAACGAGTGCCATTTGACTTTAATGTAGAGATAGTTTGGTTTTTAGCTGGGGGGTAATTTTTGTATATTTTTATTGTGTTGTATGGTGTTTGTAACTTATGTTAGCCACCCTGAGCCTGGCTTCGGCTTGGAGAAAGGGTGGGATATAAGTCTAAAAATAATTTAGAAAATAAGAAATGGTGAGCATGTAATTAGATAACAACATTCAGTTCTTGGAGTGCAGATTCTATGACTGAGCTTGACCCCAGAGTCAAAGTGGTGGGATTAATTTGGTTTTTGTTTGATGCTATGAGGTTGTTGCACAGAGGAATAATTCCTGAAATCACATCGAAAGAATATAAATGCAGACATGAGAGTTGATTTTAGAATCACGCTGAATCCTAAATGCCAGACTCCCACTTCCTCCCCAAAATCTAGTGTCTGTTTTTAAACACACATTTTCCCACCTCCAGGGTAAAGTGACTAAGTCTTTGTGACGGGGCCAGGGCTTTTGAAAGGCTGCTTCAAAAAAGCATAGCTCCTTGATGAAGAAATGCCATTTTCCCATTGGTTGATTATGAACTGTTTTCCCATGACTTGGATGCCATCTGGATGTCCAATGTTGACCTTAAGCTGTATTCGTCACTACTCACATCAACACAGTTCCTTGGGTATTAACAAGGCCAGGCTGTTGTCCAGACCTAGACAATATAGCACAGGCTTAGAAGAGAAGGTGACAGTGTTGTCACAGCTCCCATCTAATAATAATAATAATAAGCCACCAAATCAAAACCAAGTTGTTGTGACCCCTCATTAGGTTTTCAAGGCAAGAGATGAGCAGAGGTGGTTGGCCATTGCCTTCCTCTGCACAGCAACCCTGGTCTTTCTTGGTGGTCTACCATTCAAATATTCACCATGGCCAACCCTGCTTAGCTAAGTTTCCTTCTTGGGAACAGCTCCCAGCTACAGCCACTCAAATGCATCGTTTATGAGCTACAAGCCCGTTCCTCGCACTGATAATGTCTTTCTTTGATCTCATGCTTTAATTTGCATGGTTAAAGTGATTAGGATAGCTCTAATCTAAAACATGTTCTAATTAGCAGCCCTGGACCACCTAACAGGCCCACCTGTTCTACCATGACATCCTATAGGTCACCAAGTACCAGCCCCTGCCTCTCAGCCTAATTCACAGGGTTGTTGGGAGAACAGAAAGGGTGGGATTTTAAAAAATATATATATCGATAATCCAACTTTCTGCAGGAAGGCCTTGCTTGTGCACCTCAAAGCCCAGGCAGCTTAATATGTGTTCAGACATCTTTAAGGTATTTTGGACCTAGGCCACTTAGGGCTTTAAAGATTAAAATTATCACCATGAATTGGGTCCAGAAACAAACCTGAAGATGGCACTAAATTTATTTTACTTATATCATATTTACATCATACATATTTATTTTATTTACATAATATATATTTACATCATATATCATTTATTTACATAATATTTATTTTATTTACGTCATTTTATTTACGTCGTAGCTTGCCTTTAAAAAAAGAAGGCAGATTTATATGTTTATTGGGACAGATCTTGGCCAAAACCTTAACGCATAACTTGTTAGACTATGGTAATACACTCTATTGTACACTCTAATTGAATGAGCACTAATACCAAGGCATGAACACATGAAGCTGCCTTATACTGAATCAGACCCTCGGTCCATCAAAGTCAGTATTGTCTATGCAGGCTGGCAGCGGCTCTCCAGGGTCTCAGGTAGAGAGGTCTTTCACATCACCTACTTGCCTAGTCCCTTTAACTGGAGATGCCCTGGACTGAACCTGGGACCTCATGCTGAGCAGATGCTCTACCACTAAGCCACAGCCCCACCATGCTTGACAGTGGCCAAGTACACTCTTTCTAGGAACATCTATAGTTTGCAAACCATCCTAAACTGATGAAAGGGACTTCTAGCTACCCCTGTTACCTGTTCATCTAATGAGGGGTCCAGAATGAGGCCCTGAGATGGCACACCTGATCAATCAGGGAGGAAAATTAAACAGGAAAAGATTTAATTAAAATCCCAGTATACAGAAACGAGTGCAGAAGCAGTCTCCCAGGACACTCTGTTGGTGATGTAACAGTCACCATTCTTCATCGAAAGAACTCTCAGAGAGACTTAATGGGATTCATTAAGATGTTTCAGATTACCTCCCTCCCCCCGGCTTGAACAGGGAACTTGGGATTCCCCACCCATTATGGGTTTTAACTAGCTTAGCTTGTGAATGACCTTTGTATTTTTCTTGATCAAATTTGAATTTTACATTTCACCCTGTATTTTCTGCATTTCATGGCCACTTGATCCTGCTTATTTTTCATACCTCCTATGTAACATGGCTGCATAGTGTGGAACCACTCATTGCTTTTGAAGATGCTCTCTAGTCCATAAAAGCTTATATTGGAACAAAATTGTGTTCATCTTTTTGGTGCCAAAAGACTTCTGGTTATTTTCACAGGGTGGTGTAGTGGTTAAGAGCGGTGTTTTGGAGCTGTGGTCTCAGTGGAGAACCGGGTTTGATTCCACACTCCTCCACATGAGCGGCAGAGGCTAATCTGGTGAACTGGGTTGGTTTCTCCACTCCTTCACATGAAGCCAGCTGGGTGACCTTGGGCTAGTCACCACTCTCTTAGAGCTCTCTCAGCTTCACCTACCTCACAGGGTGTCTGTTGTGGGGAGGGGAAGGTGATTATAAGCTGGTTTGATTCTTCCTTAAGTGGTAAAGAAAGTTGGCATATGAAAACCAACTCTTCTTCTTCTTCTTTTTCTTCTCGGAAAAAACAAAAATAGCAAACAGTTAAGCAATGAATGTAAACAAGATTCCATCATAAGGGATCAGCAAGCTCATACATGGATTCACCATCTATTGTGGGCCAGGGCTCAAATTGCCTGACTCGACATGTGTGACGATGATGAATTGCAATCTGCAAATATAATCCCTAGTTCGGCAGCCTTACAAACAGCATTGTTCCAGAATTAGACTGCAGTTCAGAGAATCCTTTGGAAGCTGATGATCTGTATTCCCTACAAGTATGAATCCATTCCTGCTCTTACCTTCTGCATCACCCGACTTGGCACAACTATTGGGAAAGGTGATGTCTTAGTTTTTTTTCAGTAGTAAAGAACTGTGTCAGAGGGGAGCGTCAGCTGTTACGTCAGGCATAAACGTTATACTGCTGACAACAGGAATTGTCTGGGGAGGGGATTTGACAGCCACAGAGCATGAGTCAGAGGGCTGAAGGTAAACGTGCAGAGAGAAAGCCTGCATGGGTACAGTTTTTAATGGGTAATTTGTCTGCTGGACTGACATCACCGGCATGTTCTTTGCGATCTGATCAATGGGTTTACGCCGAGTGAGCGTGTGCATCAAAAGGACAGAGACAGAGAGAACCACACTGCAGTGCAGTGAACTGACTGATACGACGGCCTTTTTCCTCCTGTAAACTATGAGAAAATGATTCCTTAAAGCAAAGGGGATGTAGAACTTGCCCCCTTTTTCTACAGAAGGCTCTTCTAATCGATGCCTGCTGACGTCCACGCTGAAACTGTTTGGCCTCTGTCTTCTCGGCAGGAGGCGCTTTTTTGTTTGGTTGAGGTCTAAGCAGTTAAGCCACAGGCTTCATGGAAAAAGGTGGAGTTTGAGAAAGGTTTGGAAGGCAGAGAGGCGGCGTTGCAAGAGGCACTCTCTGTGGGGATTCCAGGCATTAAGGGTGATTATTCCCAAGGAGCTCAAGGCAGTGCCTTTTAAGGAAACCTTTGCACTGTGGGTAGTAGAGTTGGAAGAGTGAGTGCCGTGGGCAGGGATATGACTCAAAAGCTCTCCCTCTGGTGGGATCACAGTAGTAGAGGAGGCCTTAGAACCTTTTGACAAATCATGTGGAATGAAATAACTGTGCAGTCAGAAATACCGATCAGCCTTCATGCCACCTGATGGGAAGCTGGTGGCCATTCTAAATCATTTTAAAGGGGGATTCACAGGTTCCAGGGAACAATCAATCCCCATACCGCTTCCCAAGACAAACCAGTCATCAGCTTAAATAAGGAAAGTTTTTTAAAAAAATATGTGGATGATCATGCCAGGCTGAAGAATAGTCATCTTGGTAGCTGCAAAGAAAATACATGTACACATCAGCCTACCAGAATTCTGGAGAGTCTTAAGCCATACATACATACATACACACACACACATACACACACACACACACATATATATCCCCTGTGCAAGCACCGGGTCATTCCTGAACCATGGGGTGACGTCACATCACAACTTTCACTAGGAAGATGGGGTGCATTGCCAGTGCCTTCCCCAGTCGTCTACACTGTACCCTCAGCAAGCTGGGTACTCATTTTCCCGATCTCGGAAGGATGGAAGGCTGAATCAACCTTGAGCCGGCTACCTGAAACCGACTTCCATCGGGATCGAACTCAGGTCGCGAGCAGAGCTTGCACTGCAGTTTACCACTCAGCGCCAGGGGATCTCTGTACACACACACATCCACCCCCCCACACACACACACACCTTATCAGGTTGACTGTTTTTCTTCTTGATGGAATCATCCATATAGTAAAAACAACTTGATATTGCTTATTGATTTGTCTGGGGCAATGGGTCGACAGTATTCCTGCATTTTTAGAAAAGCTTCTGAGGTTGTTTACCAAATGGGGTAATGTGAAATGTAGCCGCCAACCATGGGAGTCTCTTCGAGATCAAAGCATATGTTTAAAAAAAGTTGCCCTGAGCCAGCAAACATCCAGCACAGCCAAAAGCTGCATCCAGCACAGTTAAGTGTGCTCAAACCCATTGGATTATGCAAAAGGGCCTAGCATTTCCAAGCCCAGGCAAATGTGTGAAAAGTGGAGCTCGGAAATAATCCGCAGGGCATTTAAATCGTCCAGAGCTCTTATACATACATTATTTCAGTTACAACAGCCCTGTGAGATAGGCCGGTGTCATTATTGCAGCAGAGAGGCTGAGCCAATAGTGGCTTGACTAAACATCATCCAGCCAAATCCTTCTGGCTAAAACGAGATTTAAACCGGAGAGTTCACAGCTCCCTCTTAGCAGCTAAGCTACACCAGCTTTCACAGGCATCCTCCCTGGCTCTCTTTGCTGCCCAGAACATATGTGCTAAGTAATGCCAGCTGATCCCTTTGGGATGCATGGAGCAAGGACATCTGCCTCCCTGCAAAAAACGACCCACAGTTTGCCCCACAGCTGTGTTTGTCTTGGCGTTAAGAAAGCACCCACACACACACACCCCAAAATAAAACCCTGCTTCTGCGCTCTTGGGGAAGGAAGACCAGCCTGGGGGCCCCATCCCAATGGCCCCAAGTACCATCTGTAGTAAAGGCAACGAGAGACACATTTCCCCCATTTATGCACAGGAGGTTTTGCCTCGGATTTGCCGCTCTCTAGATGCCCATTCTCCCCATCCACATGAACACATGAAACTGCCTTATACCGAATCAGACCCTAGGTCCATCAAAGTCAGTATGGTCTACTCAGACCGGCAGCGGCTCTCCAGGGTCTCAGGCAGGGGTCTTTCACATCACCTACTTTCCTGGTCCCTTTAACTGGAGATGCCAGGGATTGAACCTGGGACCTTCTGCATGCCAAGCAGATGCTCTACCACTGAGCCACGGCCCCTCCCCAATCCAGATACACAAAACTCAAAAATAAGCCCCCAGTGCAGCGTTTTAAGGATTCGGATGGGGGAAATGGTTATCTAGAGAGCCGAAAACCCCAGGCGAAACCTCCCATGCATAAACGGCCGCTGTTTGGGGGGCCGGCTTCCTCCGTTGCCTCCTCCCCTCCGCAAGGCAACGCCGTTGGACAGGACCTGCCGACCCCCTTCCTCCTTCGCAGCGTGGGGGCCCGGGCGGCTCTGCCCCCCCCCGCCGCCCTCCCCAGCCATTCTTCGCTCCCCCCACCTCCCACGCCCACCCACGCTCCTTTCCCTGGCCTCCGATGCGTGCACCTGCACCTGCACCTGCTGCGGCAGAGGCTGCCCCTGGCTGACGGCTCCAGGATCCAAGGCTCGGGGGCTGCAGCTCGCCTCGACGCCCCCTGGCAGAGAGAGCCCGGGCGAGCCCGGCTCGGCTCCGGAGCACCGACTCAGCCTCGGTCATAAGACCGGCAAGGGGAGGGGGGCGGCGGCAGGGGAGGGGGGCGGCGGCAGGGGGGGGGTCTGCAGCGGCAGGAGGGCCGCCTGTGGCTTTCCTGGGCTCTCCAGGGGAGTTAGGCGGTCTCCTCCGCCAGGATCCGTCGGCGGAGCAAAGGGAAGGGGCTCCCTCCGGGACTCCTCCCCAGTTTCTCCCTCCCAGGCGTCGCTCTGCCGAGCCCCCCCACCCCACCCCACCCCACCCCGCTGCGCTCCCCGGGCTCCCTCGCCGCCGATCCCGCCTGCCGAGGAGCCACGCTGGCCGTCGGGTAGCGCTCCAAGTCCAATATCCCCAGCGGACCGGGGCTGGGAAAGAGGAAGACCCAACCAGAGATGGGCTGACTCCATCAAGGAAGCCACAGCCTTCAGTTTGCAAGATCTGAGCCGGGCTGTCAAAGACAGGACATTTGGGAGGACTTTCATTCATAGGGTCGCCATGAGTCGGAAGCGACTCGACGGCACTTAACACACACACACACACACACACACACACACACACACACACACACACACACACCGGGGCTGGGTTGTTCCCCCCTCGAGGACCGAGCAGTTGGAAGAAATGGCTCCGGAGAACGGCTCCAGGGCTTCTTGGCCAAGGAATGCCTCCGACCCCCCCGCCAAGAACGGATCGAGTAAGTTGGGGGTGGGGGGTAGGGGGGTGGGGGGTGGAGGAATGGCTTGCCCAAACGGACTCGCCTTTCGGAGAAGGGCTGGAGCGGGTTTCCTTCCTTCCTTCCTTCCCGGACCTGTTGCGGCGTCTAGGTGGAGGGAGACGCGCGAAACCAGTCCTTTGGCAACTGCTGCCCACCTTCAGCATCCCTGCTTCCCGGCCCCCTCCCAATTTGGTCAGTTGTTTCGAGGCGTATTGTCAGGAACGGAGGCGATCCAGCCCCCTATCGGGCCCTGTAAGGTCAGGGGGCTTTCCCCTGGAAAATGACACCCTGGAAAGAAGGTGTCATACCTGCGCCACCCCCACCCCCCCCCCACCCCCCATTCCGCTATACAAGTGCAACAGGTTGCGGCGACGGCTAGTTTCAGCACCAGCAAACGTGGACAGCTCCCAAGAGAGGCTTCTCCGTCTCCTTTGCAAGAGGGTGCTGTGTTTGCCCTACCGAAGGCTTAAGGGAGGGCAGGGGCCAAGCATGGAGGAGTCACCTATTTAACAGTGTCCAAAGGGTGGCATCAAGACCTAAGAAAGGGAGACCGACTACAAGTGAATCCTTGTCAACTAAGCGAGAACAGATTAATGAAAGGCACCCATACCCTTAAGGCAGCTTCTTAACTTTTCATTCGTACTTTTTGGCCTCACATTATTTTTAAAATTTAGTAATGCTTTCAATAGATCAAAGGCTTTCGATAGCTGGCTTTTTCACCTATCTCGTCAAATATAATAGAGTCTTGCCACACAGGCGATCCTTTTTGAGGATATTAGGTGAAGAAAGCAATTCATTCCAACTATATTACATCGATGACTCATTTATTGTTTGGGGGGGGGGGTCATTTTGAGCATCTTGCCTAGTCCAACAATGTTGGTAGATAATCTGCAACAAAGTAACATGGCCCAAAAGCCTTTTCAGGTGACCAAAGTGGTACAGGGGGGCTCAAATTAAAACTGGTATGAAATCTAGTCTTATACAGGTAAACGAGGAATTAAATGATGACTCATATTGATATCAGTAAGTTTTGAGATTTCAATGCTGAAATTCTCCACTCGTGTAATAACAGTAACAAGAATAATAGTGATGCTGCTCAAGATAATAGTACGCAAGTGGCATGTTTCATCTGTGGCTGAAAAGATGCTGAATGTTGGGTCTGATTGATAGCTGGGGAAGCTGGGATCCTAATGCTGCAATCCTGAAATCATTTACTTGGGAGTGAGTCCCGTTTACATCAGTGGGGCATATGTCTCAGTAAACATGCTTGGGGCCCTATTGCACTCTTCTGAGTCTTTAAAAAAAAGCAGCATGGTGTAGTGGATGAATGACAGCCTGGAGAGACTATTCACGCAGGCTCAAATATCTGCTTAGCAATGAAGCTTACTAGGGGATTTTGGACCAGCGAGTCACTTGCTCACTCCCTCTCTCCCTCTCAGCCTAAACTACACCAAAGGGTTGTCGTGAGCATAAAAGGGGAGAGAATAGACCATGTATGGGGTGAAGAGTGCAGAAGAGAGAATTTCCCTTAGTGATATATGAAACATCCCACTCTGCTTACACAGGGCATATTAAATATTATCCCCACTATCCCGGTGGCAAAAAACCGTTTGCTCTTCTAGGTGTCATTTTCAAAATTCTGTATAGCACTTCCTAAGGATGACGCCAGCCACATAACAGGTTTTCATTTTTTACCTTCTTCCTTCAAATTAGAGAATCATTTGAGATGGAAAGATACACAGAATCATTTTTCATTACCTCCCTTTGACTCAAAGAAGGAACTCATCCTTTAAAAAAAAAAAGAGAGGAACAGAATAGTTTGAGATTTTGGTTTGGTGGTCATTCATTGTACCAATGTCACCAGCAGTAATCCTGCTAATCCCTTTGGACAAGCAGATCTCCACCTAGGGTTTAGATTCATCTAGTTTGTGGGTGTCAAGGTCCACTGAATTTGCATGCATGATCCATCTACTCCAGAAAAAAAAAACCTCCACCTGGAAACCTGCTGTGTCTACTGCCCAGCCCCTCCTTTTTTTGTTTGGTAAATAATACTTCTGCCTTCTTGGTGACATCTCCATCTTTCAATGCTGCACAAGAAGAAAGTGGAGCTAGCAAACTTGCCAGCAGGCAACGTAATTTAAGGGTGCTAGGCATTTAACAATTCCTTCAGAACCTGGGGTTGTGAGAGGAGGAAGAGCCTAGCTTTTCATCCAAGCACAGATCCTACACTTAACACTTACTCACTCCCGCAAGGCAAATGTGCAATTTCCCTCCCACAACATTTCTTAAGCTCCCTTGCTATCCTTTCCCCTGCTGCCTCTTGGGTCTATGCCCAGCCCCACCAGCATTTGTGCTAGGCACACTCTCTGAAATCCAGATGGCACTGAGAGAGGCTAAGGAAGTGGTGCAAAGATCCTGGGCATTGATTGGTGTTGTTGGATGAGAATCACAGAGGGACCCACCAAGAGCTGATGCTCTTGTCTTTTGCACCAAGCTGTCACTGATGACCTGTGTACAAGTTTAACTTCTTCTTCCCAGATAGCACTCTGAGGCCTTCAGCATCCCTGAAATGCAGAATTTTAGCCAGGTGAAGTTCTTCCCAGAATAGAGAGGAAGCCGTCAGATTCATCATCAGAGTGTGCTCCCACCTTCTGAAGTTAGGTTGGTGAGCACCAGAGACAGAGTTTTCTTTATTGTGGTGCATTAATCAATTTACCTGGTGCAAAGCCAAGCACTGTTGTTGAGTTTAAAAAACAAACAAACACTATAACCCTGTTGGTTCTTGTAGGTTATCCGGGCTGTGTAACCGTGGTCTTGGAATGTTCTTTCCTGACGTTTCGCCAGCAACTGTGGCAGGCATCTTCAGAGTAGTAACACTGAAGGACAGTGTCTCTCAGTGTCAAGTGTGTAGGAAGATATAGTCAGAAAGGGGTTGGGTTTGAGCTGAGTCATTGTCCTGCAAAAGTAATGTGCTAATCCTTGTCCTGTAAGTATCAAGATAATGTGCTAATGACGGTGTGGTATGTTAATATGGAACCATTGTATCCTGAAGTGATCTGTTAATGTGTGAAGTCCAAAGCTAATCTCCATGGCTATTGTTGACTATAGTCTTTGTTAGTCTATAACCCTGTATTACTATTATGGTTTTTTAAATGGTGTGCTCCATTTATTGCTCTATTTTGTCATTTAATTCTGGAATCTGCCTTGTTATGATGAAAGGCAAGGTGTAAAGAATCCAAACACATGAACAAAAAATACAGTGTTGAGCAGGATATGAACCCAGATCTCTCTAGCCCAAATCCAACACATCTCAGCAGATGCAGTTCTTCTCAAGGGAAACTGCAATGACACAATTCCTAGTTCTACCCAAATATTAGAACATATAAGAACCGGTTCTCCTTTACACTTAATCGTCCTTTTCCAGCCGGGACTCCTTTAGGGTGGATTTGCTCAAGGCAGCTAAAGAAGAAGAAGAAGAGGAGTTGGATTTTATATGCCGACTTTCTCTACCACTTAAGGAACAATCAAACTGGCTTACAATCACCTTCCCTTCCTCTCCCCACAACAGACACCCTGTGAGGTAGGTGAGGCTGAGAGAGCTCCAAGAGAGCTGAGACTAGCCCAAGGTCATCCAGCTGGCTTCATGTGTAGGAGTGGGAACACAAACCCAGTTCACCAGAGGAGCCTCTGCCACTCATGTGGAGGTTCTCTTAGAGCTCTCTCAGCCTCACCTACCTTCCAGGGTGTCTGTTGTGGGGAGAGGAAGGGAAGGTGATTGTAAGCCGGTCTGAATCTTCCTTAAGTGGTAGAGAAAGTCGGCATATAAAAACCTGCTCTTCTTCAATCAGAATGATCCAGGTGTGGTAAAGGGTTTCTTTGCCCACCTTTTCAGTACATACTAACCCTGATGTGTATCTTGTTTCCAGAACCTGTGCCCCTAAAAGCTACACAAGAAGCAGAATTTCATTGTGCAGCTTTTCCACGCACAGATATGCAGGGAAGAGAAATGCTTCATCTACGCGTTCAAGTCGTAGACACCCTACTTGGAACAGGAACAACAACAACCCTATTACTCATTTTCAAGTAGATCCACTAGTAGGAGGGGGTTAGAAGTATTCCCCAGATAGTAATTTTCTCATTAGAACATGTTCAGATTGGAGACTTTGTGCACTTTGAACAGAAATGTACTAATTTCAGTTGCTTGTATTGGTCCAGGTACAAACTGTCTTGAACATTCTTAATCTTTGTCTCCTGAGCTTTTAATGGCTACACAATTTCAGAACATGAGCAAGTGGGGACTTCCATCACAGTCCTCTTATGCTCTTCCTTTCATGTAACTATTAAAGGCACAGACAACAACATATTCATAAGGAAGAGTAAGTTGTGACCAGCCATTCTGGACTAGAGAGAAGGACATGTAGCAAGGGATGGCAACCTTCCTAGGGTGAAGATGCTGCATCTGACTGGCAGAAATCAACAGGGGAAAGCTTTGGAGATGAGGTGGTGGTTGGGGAAAGCTTTGCCAGTTGAATTTATTCCTGCCTTAAAGCTGTTAACAGCCCAGGAGGTAAAGGTCGCTGCAGTTTATTGTTTGGACATATAAGTCAGACTGTTCAGGAGATCAAATGAACAGGAGCCTTGTGGTACCTTAAAGACAAACACAATTTTAGTCTAGCATAAGCTTTCATGAGCCGAATTTCACTTCCTCACATGCAATGAGCAGATCATCACTATGCAGACATTTTATACAGGAGGTATTAAAAAAATCAGTCAGTGAAGTCAAGGGGCCATAAGTATAGGGTGAAATGCAGTCATGTAAAATTCAAACCCAATCAAGTAAAATACAGAGATGAATCACTAGCTATGCTAAGCTAGTTAACACCTGCAATGGGGGGGGGGGAGCGATGAAAGAGCAATCATGTAAAATTCAAACTTGATCAAGAAAATTACAAAGTCCTATCACTAATTATGCTAAGCTTGTTACACATTGGGTGGAAAAGGAACCTCATGGGAAAACCACTGGCAGAAAACCTTTATGCTTATTTTTTTAAGGCTTTGAATGGGCACCAAGAATTGCATAGAGTTGTGTTCCTAAAGCTGTTCAGGTTTACAGCTTGATAGAACATTTCTAATAATCTGTAGGGCTTTCAGAAGCCAAGGGAGGAAAGGGGAAAAACAGTTCATCCACTGACTAGGCAATCTATATGGGCAGGAGGAGAACAAGTAGGGTTGCCAGGTCCCTCTTTGCCACCGGCGAGAGGTGTTTGGGGTGGAGCCTGAGGAGGGCGGGTTGGGGAAGGGAGGGACTTCAATGCCATAGATTCCAATTGCCAAAGCGGCCTTTTCTCCAGGTGAACTGATTTCTGTTGGCTGGAGATCAGTTGTAATAGCAGGAGATCTCCAGCTAGTACCTGGAGGTTGGCAACCCTAAGAACAAAAGGGACTATGTGCTAATCTCCCCACCTTCAGGCACTGAGAAGGCAGGGGAGAGGCTAGTTTAGAATGGGTTAACACTGGTGTGTGTAGGCATGAATGCTGCTGGCTGGGAAACAATGGGTTTCTTTCCATTTGCTTACTAGGATAGATAGCTGATCAAACCATTGTAATGAGCTTTGAGGCACTGCATTAATAAAAAGCTGGTGTGTGTGTGATGCTAGTTCAAACAAAAATGAACTGTGTGCCCATTAATATCAAGGAGATAATTAATCCCTCCAGGAAAGTCTGTTAACAAGGTTTCCATTTGTGTATAAACTGGAATTAGCATGGGAGGAAAATGCCCACAGAGGAATGTATTATTCTGTTTCATTTTATGGTGTAAACACCTGGATTCCTTGAAACAGCCATTAAAAAAAAATCTCCTGTGCATCAGTTAGACAAACTTCTTCTGGTTCCTTTCATCTTAAAACCAATAGATGATACAACACTGTGTGTTTTCTATGCAGGATATACGAATATAACTCTTTAGGAAGCAGCCTGACTTCCTCTTCAAATAAGGATGGCAGGCAAAAGACGGCTTTCTGCTAGGAATTCCCCAGGTGTAGCCGTGTCGATCTGTTAGAACAAAACAACAAAAAGAGCCTTGTGGCACTTAAAAGACTAATTGATTAATTAAGGCGAGCTTTTGGGGACTAGAACATCTGATGAAGTGGAACAGCAGTCCACAAAGGCTTATGCCATAAGCAATCTATTTGGCAGAAATCATGCATGTCTCTTAAAGTGTTTTTCAGTTCTTCTCCCGCTGCTGGGGAACATGTGAAAAACAAGACAGTTTCCCATGAAAGCTGGTTTCTGAATCAATGGCCATGCAGAGAGGTTGGCTTACACTCACATTTCAACCTTCCAGTGTGGTTTTGGTCTTAGTCTTTAAGGTTGCCGTAGGATTCTTTTTTGATTTCTAGTAGATTTGCCAACTTTTTGAGCGAAGCGTCTATGGCTTTAAAATTGTGTGAATAGCAAAGATTCAGCAAGCGAATCCCTGCTGGGAAAAGCTTCACCTGCTAAATTTCTGTTCATCATGAAATGGTTAAAAATCACAGGAGCCTTGCTAAAAGCAAAGCTGACAATCC
The DNA here is from genome assembly GCF_029931775.1 of Euleptes europaea. Lineage (NCBI taxonomy): Eukaryota > Metazoa > Chordata > Lepidosauria > Squamata > Sphaerodactylidae > Euleptes > Euleptes europaea. The sequence goes on along the minus strand of NC_079312.1, from coordinate 127,879,975 downwards.
TATGTTCTGAGAATTATTTAGAAATAGCTATAGATGGCTGTGCCCTGACCTGGATGGCCCAGGCTAGCCTGATCTCGTCAGATCTCAGAAGCTAAGCAGGGTCAGCCCTGGTTAGTATTTGGATGGGAGACCACCAAGGAATACCAGGGCTGCTGTGCAGAGGAAGGCGCTGGCAAACCACCTCTGTTAGTCTCTTGCCATGAAAACCCCAAAAGGGGTCGCCATAAGTTGGCTGCGACTTGAAGGCACCTTACACACACACACACACACACACATAGATGGCTGTAGGAGCCCTGTGGCGCAGAGTGGTAAGCTGCAGTACTGCAGTCCAAGCTCTGCTCACGACCTGAGTTCAATCCCGACGGAAGTCGGTTTCAGGTAGCTGGCTCAAGGTTGACCCATCCTTCCAATGTCGCTAAAATGAGGACCCAGCTTGCTGGGGGTAAAGGGAAGATGACTGGGGAAGGCACTGGCAAACCACCCCGTAAACAAAGTCTGCCTAGGAAATGTCGGGATGTGACCTCACCCCATGGGTCAGGAATGACCTGGTGCTTGCACAGGGGACCTTTACCTTTATAGATGGCTGTAATGCAGAATGTTCCTTGGGTATTGCTTAGTATCTAACAAAACTTATTCCATCATAAGCTTTTGAGAGTCAACTTCATCAAATGCATAAAGTGTATATTTGTTAGGCAGATGCATTTGTACTAAAAGCTGCAAATAACAGAAAGGAGATTTTTTTAAAAAATGGCCTTTCTTCGTAACACACTCTCCCCAGCTTTCTGTTTGTAGATTTTAGCATAAATATGTCCACCTAACTAATGTGCGCTCCATGCGTCTCATAAAGTGAGCTCTGACTCACAAAAGTTTATAAGGGAATACATTTGTTATTCTGAGGACTAACATGGCTAGCCATTTGGAACTATCTGCATGTTGTCTGGTATCAGTAGCAGGAAAGCCCTGCCCAGTGAGGTTCTTAGCAGAGTTGCTGGCAAGGAGACATCTTGATTCCATGCTATCTATCATTGGGAGAGGGAACACAACCTAGCCCACATCAGTTATTTTACGTCTCCCCTCTAGTCCTCCACCCCTTGCAGTTCACAACTTCTGTGTTATGATTCAGTTCAGCTCAAATTATGTACTTAAGACCTTAGGGGTTTGCAAAACAACGTTCCTCACAACTATATAGGAAAGGTTTTGTGGGGTTGCCAAACATAACTGTTAAACGTAATTAACTAATTACAACCGTGACATTTACAGGCCAAAATTATGTCATAGGCCTCTAAAAATGTGCTGAGCTTGTTGTAGTGATTGAAATGAGGTCTTTACATGCAACAGTAATAGATTTCACATATTTAGTTTTGATTTTTCTCAGCCATAAGAGCAAAATGTGCTTTCCTATAGGTCATGTTTTAATCCAGATAAGGACATAAGAAGGTAGGGTTGCCAGCCTCCAGGTCCTAGCTGGAGATCTCCTGCTATTACAACTGATCTCCAGCCAATAGAGTTCAATTCATCTGGAGAAAATGGCCACTTTGGCAATTGGACTCCATGGCATTGAAATCCCTCCCCTCCCCAAACCCCACCCTCCTTGGGCTCTGCCCCCAAAATCTCCCGCCGGTGGCAAAGAGGGACCAGGCAACCCAAGAAGGCCCCTGCTGGATCAGACCACTGGCCTATCTAGCCCAGCATCCAGTTTTACACAGTAGCCAACCACCATGGAGGGCTAACAAGCAAGCCACAGAAGTCAAGGCCTTCCTCAATGTTACCTCCTAGCATTGATATTCAGAGGTTTACTGCCTCTAGACATAACAGTTTTATTTATTCATCATGGCCAGGAGCCATTTGTGGACCCTGAATCTGTCTAATTCTCATTTAAAAGTCATCTGTGTTCATGGCCATCGTTACAGACTGGCTGCAAATTTCACAATTTAATTACTCACAGAGTGAAGGAATTCGTCCTTTTGTCCATCCTGAATCTATTGCCCATCAGCTACATTGGGTGCCCCTGAATTTTAATACTGTGGGAGAGGGGCGGATGATACCATAACTAAAATTTAATAGCCCAGTAATTCTACTGAGCGGGTATAAACAACAGTGTATTATGTTAGAGGGTGTATTGAGTTAAATTCTCATTGGTCCCTTGGTCATGTACACTCAGCTGTTGGTCTGTTGGGATTTTATTGCATCACCCTTCAACAGTATTGTTTGGGAGCATAACTGAGTGAAGGCATTCTTCTGTGGGTAGTTCTTCAAAATCCCTTTCTTGTATTTGATCCATTATGAGGAGGCAGTCCCAGCGAGAAAACTGGATATGTTGAATGACTTCTTTGTCCAACTGGGAATCCCTTCTGTAAACACTGTGATAGACAAGTGACTAGATGCAAGAGAGTTCAGTGCGCCTCTAGCTTTCATAGTTTGGCATCTTTTTACAATGAGATGGCAAAAGCGACGCTTGTCCAAATGCCCTCAAATGTACAGTTATTAAAGATACAGTAGTCCTGTCCTGCTTTGCACTAAGTCAGTCTCAGCAGGAAAGAGAGTTGAAAACATTTTATACTCTCACAGAGAACAGAGATCTTTCAGAAGCCACACGGAAGTGCCATGCCTGGACTATGATACATTGAGCTGAAAGGGCTCCTTGTGCTACCATAATATGAAATGTCAGATGGTTTCCATATTGTTTGGGTTAGGAGAAAATTATAAGAATCTTTCACCACTATCACACCATATAAAGCTTCAATATTCCTTAGGCCCACGTTACCTCTATGGCATGGCAGCCACCAACAACCATTCTCCTTTAGTTGAGCTTCCCTGTAGTATTTGTAAAGTGCTTGTCTGTATCTGCATCAGTTACATTTGTATCCCACACTTTCTCCAAAGGGCTGTACATCAAACTAGTGATGTACAATCCAGTGAGAGAGAGTGATTGGCCCAAGGCACCCAGTGAGCTTCATGGCCAAATGGAAATCTGAAGCCAGATCTCCGTTCAGCATTATACCAGTGATACTCTCTCAGTGGCTCGGGAGCCATATGTGGCTCTTTGACATGCCACTTGTAGCTCTTCTGAGCACTTTTCCCACATCTGGCACCTGACCCGTGCTTCAGTAAAGTGGGCAAGTTGCTTGCCTGGCGTGGTTTGTGGTTGACAGGTGGCTCCCACCTTGAAACAGCTGCCACTAGAGGAACAGTAAGCGGCAAGCTTTCCTGAAGTGCAGGCCTCATACCAAGGATGGAAGTAAATGTTAGTGGTAATTTGCACATATGGCTCTCCACAAGCTGCGGAGTGAGTACCACTGCATTAAGCCATACCAGTTCTCATCACAAAGTAGGGTTGCCAGGTTCCTCTTAGCCATCGGTGGGAGGTTTTTTGGGGTGGAGCCTGAGGAGGGTGGGGTTTGTGGAGGGGAGGGGCTTCAATGCCATAGAATCCAATTGCCAAAGCTGCCATTTTCTCCAGGTGAATTGATCTCTGTCGGCTAGAGATCAGTTGTAATAGCAGGAGATCTCAAGCTAGTACCTGGAGGTTGGCAACCCTATCACAAAGGTCACCTAGATATTTCTTGTCCCACCATGAGCAGCTCCAACCAATGGAGGAATCCAACCAGGGGCATGTTTTTTTCAATGGCAGTGAAGAAATGAAGTATAAATTGGACCTCCAGTCATCCTTCCTGTTTTAAAATATATGCTAGCCAAACACGGATAAGTTCAATGGAATATGAAGGCATTCACTGTTATCTCTTTTGCTTGTTTTTGGCAGTGGTGGAAAGGCCCGCCCCCTACACCAATGTGATCATGCCTAGCCTGTTCGGCATCATCTGTTTCCTCGGCATAGTTGGGAACCTTATTGTGATCTACACCATCATCAAGAAGAAGAAGCTGAGGTGCAAGCAGACAGTGCCTGATATCTTCATCTTCAATCTCTCCATTGTGGACCTGCTGTTCCTGTTGGGCATGCCATTCCTTATCCACCAGCTCCTTGGCAATGGTGCCTGGTATTTTGGAGCTCCGTTATGTACCATCATCACCGCTCTGGACACCAACAGTCAGATCACCAGCACCAATATCCTGACAGTAATGACCCTGGACCGTTATTTGGCAACCGTCTATCCTTTGAAGTCCACTTATGTCCGTACTCCATGTGTGGCAGCCTTAGTTATTGGCCTAGTGTGGCTCCTTTCCTTCCTGACCATCATCCCTGTATGGATGTATGCAGGGCTGATGCCTCTGGAGGATGGGACGTTCCGCTGTGCTCTTTTGCTTCCCAACCCAGAGACAGATATCTATTGGTTCACCCTTTACCAGTTCATGTTAGCTTTTGCTATTCCATTGTTCATAATCTGTGTGGTCTACTTTAAGATTCTCCAGCATATGGCTACCACTGTAGTGCCCTTACCCCAAAGGAGTCTCCGGGTACGTACCAAGAAGGTCACTCGGATGGCTGTCGCCATCTGCTCTGCCTTTTTCATCTGCTGGGCACCCTTCTATATCCTTCAGCTGGTGCATCTTGGAATAGACAAGCCTTCTGTTGCCTTCTTCTATGCCTACAACTTTGCCATTAGCTTGGGCTACGCCAACAGTTGCCTCAACCCTTTCCTCTACATTGCTCTGAGTGAGACCTTCAAGCGTCAGTTCATGGTGGCCATCCGTCCGGCCAAGGAGCAGTTTCGAGTCAACAACAATAACAACAGCACAACAGAAGCCAGTGTGTGCCTCAAGCTTGCACCAGAATCCACCCAGCAGACTCAGTTTCTGGAGGACTTTTCTCCTCACTCAATGCCTGTGACTGTTGCTGTTCACTAGCTGCCGTTCCCCGAGGGCCTTATAATCTTGCCATTACAAGACCGTAAACAGATTTCCTTGAGATATTGCAGTGGATGGTGGGCATGAGGAATGATCGAGGCCAGCCTTACCACTAGGCAGAGTGAGGTGTTGGTAGAGGCCTATAATGCATAAATGCTGGGTCACTGCTTCTGCTGATACATAGTAGAAGGATGCAAGTTTTTTTTCTGAGAATACAAGGTAGTTTGCAAAATCCAGCAACGCAGTTATCACAGGAACCCAACAGTGAGTCATGATGAGGCGACCTCGCAACTGCTATACAAATTATCTCTCAAATAGGCAAAAGGGTGTCCATGTCATGAAAAAAATGGGCAGCGGTAGCTTCCAGACTTTTGTTGAGCTAAGCAGCCTTTTTAACAGATACACTTGGCAAAAATATTGCCTCTGTGGGATGAACAAACCAAGCACAGAATAAAACAAGTGAAGATTAGGAAAGATGACTTCATTAATTGTGCCTATGGCAATATGAACCACTAGCAGATCAGTATCTCCTGCAATGTCCATTATTTGAAGATGTGCCAATCCATTTGCAAGAAGACAGGGTGACCCCATACTGAAAGATAATGTTGTCCTCCAGGATATAGCAAGAAGAGACACTGGAGCTCTAGAGACAGCATCAATAGCTTCTAGAGTCACTCACTGGGTTGTGTGGGCAACAGGCCTCTAGTGAAGAGTCTTGTTATGATTTGCTCAGACTTATAAATGAACACTTGAACAATGGGGGCTGCCACTCAATTTCTGCTGCTTCTCCTGGAATGGAAATGCCATGATGGGGCAACGGGCACCTGCTGATTTCTACTTGTTATTTAACAAACACCCGCAGAGCCTCTGCCCATAAAATAAGTGGCTACCCTACTACTTGCTGTATGTGTTGATAAAGAAGCAGTGTCCTTTATACAGCAGGACTAGCCAACACTTCAATGTTATGGCTCCTCTCGCTTTAAGAGTTGTGTAGGAGAGGGCAGACTAGCTGACACAGCTTGTCACATCACGGTTGCTGCAGAGGCTCAGAAAGATATCCCTGCAAAATGTCCTTATTTATAAGCAAAAGAGTGCTAAAGAGTAGAATAGCACAACTGAGGAATTAAGGAAAGAGGCACATAGCTTAACAGCTATGGGTTCTGTCATGAGCAGAAGGGTGGTGAAACTAGGCTTTTCTGCCTACAGAGGTTTATGAAACCCGACAGAGGAAAACACTGATCTTTGGCATTTGGTGAAAATGTGTGATTTCAGAAAGAGGATTAGGGAAAGGCATAACATATAGTGATTCCACCCATGTTTCACTCAGCATCTGTACATTTAACAGGAAGTTGATGTGCATGAATGAGCAGGCGAAGCTTTTTGCTGCATGGAAATCAACATTATCTCTGTTGATGTGGCAGCGGGAGACAGCAGGGGAAGGTTCAGTGCCTTCTTGTCCTTCTTAGCTGTTTCTTGGGGGCGTTTGGTTGGCCAATGTGTCGAGAAAAGGGTGCTGGGGCTAGAGGGACCTTTGGTCTGAACCGCAAAGACTGTTGAGCCATTGCCCAATAATTGCTGCAGAGCACATTGGGGAGTGTGCTGATGACCACTAGTCCACCTGGAATTGACGAGGATGCAAACATTACCTCTTTTGCCAGTATCTCTTCCAGTCTTGTAGCCACTAGTGAAAGCAGCTGATGCGTGGAAGCACCCTAAGAAGGGATTTGGGTGTGGGATGGAACTCTTGAATGGCTTTCTCCCAGCTGTGCATGTAGATCATGCAGCAAGCTGAATCAAGCATAGGATTGTCAAACTCCAGGTGGGGCCTAGAGATCTCCCAGAATTACAACTGATCTCCAATGTTCAAAGAAAATGGAAGCTTTACAGGGTGGACTCTATGGCATTATACCCCACTGAGGCCACTCCCTTCCCCAGCCCCTGCACTCCACAAGGTCCTCCCTTAAATGCCAGGAATCCCTCAATCTGGAGTTGGCAACCCTAATTTCAAGCTTGTTCCCCATCAGCTTGATGAGGAGCTCTCTGTCAGCTCTCCAAATGGGACTTGTGAGAACTGTGATTTCAGGGACGTACTATGGTTTCTTTTCTGCCTGAACAGAGTTCAGGATCCTAACTGGGGAGAAGTGAACTGAATTAATATAAGAAACTAATGTGCAGTTATGTAAATATGTTGTGTTAAACATTGCTTGCTGAAGTAACATAGTGAAAATGGCAACTGGAGTGATTTATGTTTTGAATATGCTAATAATAAAGTTATTGAGAAATTTTAGTTTATTCCAAAAATGCATTTTTTCCCTTTTATGGTCCCTCTCCCCAACATTTTCTACTGAATAAATTTTCATTTACCTTTGCATAGGCTGGAATTGTTTCAGTAATAACCAAGTTACAACTTGGCCAGGTTATTTTAATTACCAAGCAGATTCCCTCCTATCAGATCCCTGACATGCAAATTAGTTGTCACATGGTAAATCCCCTTCAATAAGGATGCAGATGAGCTCCATGAATGTGATGGGGACCATATTCTTCCTGCTTCTAAATCATGGAAACAATATCAGAATCTATAATGGTGGAGGGGAACCCTTAGCAGCACTTGCCCAAATCCAGTACCACAATATCCTTTATTTAGAAATTTATATGCCATAAATGACCTGAGAGCTAGCATGGTATAGTGGTTAAGGTGTTGGACTAGGATCTGGGAAATCCAGGTTCAAATCCCCTCTCTGCCATGGAAACCTGCTGGGTGACCTTGGGCCAGTCACACGCTCTCAGCTTCAACCATGGCAAGTATTTGAATGGAGGACCTCCAACAAATACCAGGGTGGTGACATGGAGGCAGGCAATGGCAAACCACCTCTCAATGTCTCTTGCCTTGAAAACCCCACCAAGGGGTCGCCATAAGTCAGCTGTGACACACACTACAGGTAAAATATACTGTGGCTTCGTGGTATGTCCAAACTGAGTCTCTGTTTTACCATATGGCCAAGATTGCAGATCACAGCAAAGTTTCAAAAAGGACAGCATGGTAAATATTTGGCTGCGATCTGGCCATGAACTGAATCTTCATGTCATCGCTTCACGTGGACTCCAGTACAGATCAAGTCAAACCACCTGTCATCATACATTTGTGAGGGCCAATTCCAAAGACGGCAAAAGGTCAGAGTGGGCAGGATAAAAATCAGAATTTGGACTATCAAACAGACTGTTTTTCATGGTGTCCTGAATCACATCCTATATACCCTAAACTTGCATTTCAGCATCCTTCTAGTGCTCACAGAATTAGCTCTGAACTTGTTTTCCAGCAAGCTCATTCTGCTGCCATCAGTTCTAGCCTCTATGCCTTCGTGTTTCTACACATTTTCTATAATAGTATAATATGGGCATCACTTAATAAAATTGACTGGGCAGTAGATTCAGGGAGGACCCTGTAATACAGCACACATGGCATTTGTTAACAGAAGAAGCGTCAACAGCCTCTTGACTTACATGGCTTTGAAAACAAATTAGTAAAATTTGGGGATGATACATCTATGGGGTTGGATCGAGACTAAGGGATGGGGAGGGGTAATTTCCACCAGTCCCCTCTTCCTGCTGCAGATCCCTGCTTCACCCTTCATGTTGTCCTTGAGGGTTCCCAGTCCCCCAGGAGCAGCATTTTCTGGCAATCAAAGGAATGCCAAGGGAAAAGGGGAGGGCCCAGGACAGTCCTGTCTGCTGGTAGAAGTGCCTTGCATGAGTGGAAAATTTAGTTTGGATCCATCCCACTGGCTACATAGCAATATATCCCTGACAGCCAGATGTTTAGGGTTGGCAGGTCTCTCTTCGCAACTGGCGGGAGGTTTTTGGGTCAGAGCCTGAGGAGGGCGGGGTTTGGGGAGGGGAGGGACTTCAATGCTGTAGAGTCCAATTGCCAAAGTGGCCATTTTCTCCAGGTGAACTGATCTGTATCAAAATATTGTCGAAGGCTTTCACAGTCAGAGTTCATTGGTTCTTGTAGGTTATCCGGGCTGTGTGACCGCGGTCTTGGTATTTTCTTTCCTGACGTTTCGCCAGCAGCTGTGGCAGGGATCTTCAGAGGAGTAACACTGAAGGACAGTGTCTCTCAGTGTCAAGTGTGTAGGAAGAGTAATATATAGTCAGAAAGGGGTTGGGTTGAGCGGAATCATTGTCCTGCAAAAAGTATCAAAGGTAATGTGCTAATCATTGTCCTGTAAGTATCAAGATAATGCTAATGAGGGTGTGATCTGTTAATGTGTGAAATCCAAAGCTAATCTGCATGGCTACTGTTGACTGTAGTCTTTGTTAGTCTGGAGGTTTACAAGACAGGAAGCCAAGCCTTCTTCATTCTTAAACTCTCTTCTTTTCTGTTAAAGTTGTGCTGATGTTTATGAATTTCAATGGCTTCTCTGTGCAATCTGACAAAATAGTTGGTAGAATTGTCCAGTCTTTCAGTGTCTTGGAATAAGATCCCGTGTCCTGTTTGTGTCAGTCCATGTTCAGCCGCTGCTGATTTCTCAGGTTGGCCAAGTCTGCAGTATCTTTCATGTTCTTTTATCCTTGTTTGTATGCTGCGTTTTGTTGTCCCAATGTCCACGGTTACACAGTCCGGATAACCTACAAGAACCAATGATCTGTATCAGTTGTCATAGTAGGAGATCTCCAGCTAGTACCTGGAGGTTGGCAACCTTACAGATGCTGAGAGTGAGCAACGGGGTGGCTGCCTCCTGTCTTACTCTGCTTATGAGTTTCTGGTTACTGTTGGAGGAATAGATAGATCTTTGGTCTGATGAGCGGCTCTTAGTTTTGTTTAATAGAATCATAGAGTTGGAAGGGACCACCAGGGCCATCAAGTCCAACCCCCTGCACAATGCAGGAAGCTCACAACTACCTCCTCCCCCACCCCTAGTGACCAGAAGATGGCCAAGATGCCCTCCCCATCATCTGCCTAAGGTCACAGAATCAACATTACTGACAGATGGTCTTCTAACCTTTTCTTAAAAACCTCCAGGAAAGGAGCGCTTACCACCTCCCTAGGAAACCTGTTCCACTGAGGAACTGCTCTAACTGTTAGAAAATTCTTCCTAATGTCTAGACGGAGACTCTTTTGATTTAATTTCAACCCATTGGTTCTGGTCCAACCTTCTGGGGCAACAGAAAACAACTCGACACCATCCTCTATATGACAGTCCTTCAAGTATTTGAAGATGGTTATCATATCCCCTCTCAGTCTTCTCCTCTCCAGGCTAAACATACCCAGCTCCTTCAACCTTTCCTCATAAGACTTCGTCTCCAGACCCCTCACCATCTTTGTTGCCCTCTTCTGGACATGTTCCAGCTTGTCTACATCTTTCTTAAATTGCTGTGCCCAAAACTGAACACAGTACTCTAGGTGAGGTCTAACCAGAGCAGAGTAAAGTGATACCATCACTTCGCATGATCTGGACACTATACTTCTGTTGATGCAGCCCAAGACCGCATTTGCCTTTTTAGCTACCACATCACACTGCTGACTCATGTTCAGTGTTTGGTCTACTAAGACCCCAAGATCCTTTTCACACACACTACTGCTCAGACAAGTCTCCCCCATCCTATAATTATGCATTTGATTTTTCCTACCTAAATGCAGAACTTTGCATTTGTCTTTGTTGAAGTGCATTTTGTTAGTTTTAGCCCAATTCTCCAGCCAGTCAAGATCATCCTGTATCCTGGCTCTGTCTTCTACTGTATTTGCTACCCCCCCCCCAATTTAGTATCATCTGCAAATTTAATCAGCATCCCCTCTATTCCTTCATCCAAATCATTTATAAAGATGTTGAACAACACAGGGCCCAGTTTCTATGAATTGGACTGAGGAAATCCACATTTAAAAAAATCTGGTGTATGCATATGGAGTCAATGATGGGAAGTACTTCTTTGATGGGGAGCGCCTGCCTTGCAAGCATTGCCATCAGTTTAATTAAATGTATGCCCCATGGTGTAGCAGCACTCTCAGCACAGTGCCTATGAGGCATTCTCACTTAATGAGAAGACTACAGTAGTGGCAGCATGGCTTAGTTGGTGACAGTAGATTATATCCTTTGACTGCAGTATAGGAATCCCCAAGGGACAGATTCAGAAAGGCGAAAGCAGCTTGTTCAACAAAGATCTGTTGATGTGAGGATGGATTTTCTCTAAAGGAATATTAATATCTTGTTCCATTCCATCCTCACACCTGCCGCAGCTGAAACACCTACACATGGACCCACATTCATGTACTCACACACTTTCAGCCTAGTACTTACTAGGTAGGGTTGCCAACCTCCAGGTGGAGCCTGGAGATCTCCTGCTATTCCAGCTGATTGCCAGCTGATAATCAGTTCCCATGGAGAAAATGGTTGCTTTGGCAATTGGACTCTATGGCATTGAAGTCCCTTCCCTCTCCAAACCCCGCCCTCTTCAGGCTCCGCCCCAGGTATTTCCCAACCCAGAGCTGGCAACCCTATTACTAGACCTGGGAAACAAGGACCTATAGTTATAAAAGGCACCCTCTCTTCTTAATTGTAAGGCCAGAAAAGTAGATACATTTTGCCCCCTGAAAGTCTTTAAAAGAAGATTGTTAGATCGTCTCTTGCTTATGTCTAGGGAACACACTGCAAGGTGTTTGGTCTAGATGATCAGAAGAATGCCACTCAAGTTTAGGATCTGGCTTGTGATACATCTGTAGTAGGTACCGTCAAAGCACAGAAAATTGTGCAACCAGTGACAAATAGTCTCTATAAAAAATTCACGCGCAGTTATAAGCACAAGCCCAGATACATATGTAGGTATCATTCTGACAGACTAAATTATTTATCATCCTATATACAAAAGGACACCTTTTCCACCAGTAAGTTATCACTGCCTTGTGTGTTACTGTGATTATCCACAGTGCAACCAACTACTGATTTTCATGTGTGTTAATCATACTGAGCATTTTAATTGCCTGCAAAAACAAGATTGGGTTTCCCTATCTTTGTAATGAGCAGGCAGGATCCTTTGAGTGAGGGGTAAAGTCTGTCTGTCTGTGTGTGTCACTAGGGTTGCCAACGTCCAGGTTCTAGCTGAGGATCTCCGGCTATTACAACTGATCTCCAGGCTATAGAGATCAGTTCACCTGGAGAAAATGGCCGCTTTGGCCATTGGACTCGGTGGCATTGAAGTCCCTCCCTTCCCCAAACCCCACCCTCCTACGGCTCTGCCCCAAAATCTCCAGGTATTTCCCAACCTGGAGCTGGCAACCCTATGTGTCACCCATTCCCCTATGTGCACGCATAAAGTGATTTCCATCAAGCACTATTGCTCTAGTGTTTGCTTCCCACCAAACACTCACATTCACTGCCTGAACCACGCGCAAGGGAGGGGAAGTTGTGCCTTATATTAAGGCTGGAGGAGTGGCCCCATCAGGCCAGGGAGCGGGTGCTGTGAGTGATGAGGCCATCTTGTGGTCACCCTTAGCGAGGGTTGCCAGGTCCCTCTTTGCCACCAGCAGGAGGTTTTTGGGGTGGAGCCTGAAGAGGGTGGGGTTTGGGTAGGGGAGGGACTTCAATGCCATAGAGTCCAATTGCTAAAGCAGCCATTTTCTCCAGGTGAACTGATCTCTATCAGCTGAAGATCAGTTGTAATAGCAGGGGATCTCCATCTAGTACCTGGAGGTTGGCAACCCTACCCTTAACCCACCCATCAAGCAGACAGGTTGGGGGAGGGGGGGAGTTTAAAAAGCTAAAAGCCTTGCTGCAGCAAAGAAGAGGGCTGGGGAGCAGACGCTGTCACAAGGGCTTGTTCTTTGTCACTACCTGCCTTCTGGTGCACAAATGTTGCCTCTACTTATTTTTCTTACGGAGAAAAACAAAATGTCTGCGATTGTCTCTCTGCTTGCATTCTTGGGGTGCCAAGTACATGTCTCTATGCTTGCTGTATAACACTGCCTGCTTCTAGGGGGCAGCAATGGAGATAAATGTTTTTCCTGTCTTTCTAATTTGGCAGCCAGGATCTTTTGGGTGAAGAATACAATCCCTGAGAATTTAATCCCGCTTGTATATACATCCTCTTATAATATGTATTCTCTTGAAACCAACAGAAAAACAAAAACTGAATGTAATATGAAAACAAATTAAATGAGAGCAGACAATTAAAAATTGAAAAGGAAACAAAATGAACTAAACTTTAAGGCTTGGTTCCTATGCCCTTTTTCTGCGAGTGCTTCTCGCTGGGTGTTTAGGATTATGAGCCTCAAGGTAGAGCCTGGAGTTCTCCTGAATTACAGCTGATCTCCAGAGCACAGAGTTCAGTTCCCCTGGAAGAAACGGCAGCCGCAGAAAGTGGACAATATGGGTGGGCAATGTGATCAACGGAAATCCTAAAGTGACACCACATCCCTGCTGAATTCCCTCGCCCTCCCCAGGCACACACACCCAAATCTCCTGGAATTTCACAAGCCAGAACTGACAAATAGGTTGCCAGCTCCAAGTTGGGAGATATCTGGAGATTTTGGGGGTGGAGCTTAAGGAGGGCGGGGTTTGGAGAGGGGAAGGACTTCAATGCCATAGAGTACCACTGCCAAAGTGGCCATTTTCTCCAGGGGAACTGATCTCTGTCACCCGGAGATCAGTTGTAATAGCAGGAGATCTCCAGCTAGTACCTGGAGGTTGGCAACCCTACTCCTGAGTCCCTGCTGGTAACATACTAATTAAGAGAATACTAAATCGGATGGAACAGAGGAGGCTAAGAAAAGGGGGAATAGAGTGAAGTGGGATGAGAAATGTGAGATAACAAAGGAGGGAACTTATTCCGAGGCTCGATGTAGAGAGGGGCAGGCCAGGATGTAATGGGAGTAGATCTTCCACTGAGCTACCACATATACAGATACATTGAGCCCAGGGGGGCATAGTTTGAAATCACAGTGATGTGAGAGCTGCTATAAGACTATAAACACTTATATCTACCAGATAAGAAGATCTGAGATTATCTTTTTAAATCATTTTATACCATGGGGCTGATTTCATTTGGGCAATTAGAGCATCTTCCTTGAAAATCCATTCCCGTAGGTAAGCTGACAGTTTTACCAGCATAGGATTGCCAAAGAAACAGAAGGGGGAAAAACCCAAGCTGGCATAGTCTTGCACTTTTAACCACAGTATGAATTTCAGAAATCAGGAAGTAAAAATTTTGTGGAGATAAATGTTATTACTTGGTAACTGTTGCTGATCCAAAGTCTACTGAAAGACTGGCAACCCTTGTGTATACAGCATGCACATGCAATGATACAAATGCATGTGTGATCATCACATGTGACAATCTATACACAGTTTGCACAGTTTCATCCATTGACTTTTCCTTATGCCCTTGCCTGGCCAACAGATCCATCTGCTTTGGGCAACCAGAAGAAGAACCAAATTGCATCAGCATTGCATTCACCCGGGTGGCAGATTCCCCTACTGCATTACAGCATTAATGGCCCTGCCCTCCCCTTTCCTCAGAAAACGACACCATATTAGCTATGCTGTAATGACACAATGCGTGTCAAGTTGGTTTTGTCAGGCGAAGCTTCCCAGAGCACAGGGGACTCATCTTGATTATCCTGATTGGGGTATTAAGATGCAGTGTTTATAGGAGACAGCAGCATACTCTCCGCATAACCCCGGAAAGCAACAGGAGGAAAAGCAAGATGTGTCTCATCATTACCATCTCACCAGAAGGATGTGCAATGTATTTTGCTGGGAATTACGCCTCCAACCCCATAGAGGGATGGAACGCCAACCAGCAAAAAGGCATTTTATTATTTCAATGTGAGGGCTCTTATTCATTCACAATGTTTACAAGCAAATGGGCCATCACGCCAGAGGCAGCGAGACAGGACTACAGGAGCCCCTTGGAGGGATTTTAAAGGCACTTTATGGAAATTCCATTTGCCTGGAACAATTAAGCATGAAAAATGATAGGCTAGAGAGTTACCATTTTGACAGGGTCTTTTGAGGGGCCCACGCACTAGATGTGCCGTTGAACCTAGTATTCAAAGATCGCACATCTCATCCACAAAATACTGTGAGATAGAAATCTAATGCTGTTATTTTATAGTGTGACCAGATACAAAGAAAGGATGGGGGTCCTTCTCTTTCAAATAGGTCTTACTTTGGCCATTTCCACACAGGTTATTTGTCCTGGGATTGATGCTGATGCGAAATTGGTTTTTTCCCTGCTTCCCCATAGTATCATGGTGCATTCAGATTCCTGCACCTGCCAGAGACTCCCTGGCTTTCCCCCAATATTTCCCAAACCTACTTTGCTGCAAAATTTTGGCAAAGATGGCAGTTGTGTGGGCAGGAAAGTTTGGATTTTTCCTGTCCCATTAGGGTTGCCAGCCTCCAGGTGATGGGAGAAAAAAAGGCACCACTGTACTAATATCATGGAGATAAGGAATTCAGTACAGGAGCAACAAGATATGCAAAGGTGAAAACAGTATTTATATACTACAATACATATACGCAGTGACTACACATAGAGGATAATATTACAAAATTAGCAAAAATAGGCAAGGTCGAAGTTTAAAGTCACATATGAGTATTTTTGAAGAAAGTCAGTCTCCAATTATGATGACTTCAGACAGGCGAAGAGGAGTTGGCAATGAGGAGACGATCGTTTCGAGCTCCAAAAGAGACTCTTCCTCAGTCCTTCAAAGACCTCTTCTATCTTGTCGTATTAAATATTCCCATATAGGGTAAAGACTCAAAATGTCGGATACATTTTCCCACGTAGGGTAGAAAAACACACAGCTTCCCACGTAGGGTAAGATATAAAGTGTGGCACATTGCCGCTTTGGCAATTGGACTCTATGGCATTGAAGTCCCTCCCCTCCCCAAATCCCGTCCTCCTCTGGCTCTGCCCCAAAAACCTCACGCCGGTGGCGAAGAGGGACCTGGCAACCCTAAGTGCTACAGATCCTCCCCACAAGGAGTAGGGGGGAGTCAGCAAAGACAGCTGGAGGTGGGTGGCTTGGAAGGGAGTCTTGGCAGGAACTTAGCCCATTAGCTACTTTTCTGATCTAAAATCCTCTTCCTAACCCCATGATCCCATGAATAGGGTTGCCAGGTCCCTCTTTGCCACCGGCCGGAGGTTTTTGGGGTGGAGCCTAAGAAGGGCGGGGTTTGGAGAGGGACTTCAATGCCACAAGGTCCAATTGGCAAAGCGGCCATTTTCTCCAGGGGAACTGATCTCTATCGGCTGAAGATCAGTTGTAATAGCAGGAGATCGCCTGCCACCACCTGGAGGTTAACAAAATATGCAAAACGCAATTGTGCTGTAAAGTGTGTGAATTATGGACTGTCTCTTTAAATCCATAAAGAATGCGGCTATAGAAGTCGGGCGCTAGAAACCTCTTTGGAATGATTGTCTACACCAGTGGTTCTCAACCTTCCTAATGCTGCGACCCTTTAATACAGTTCCTCATGCTGTGGTGACCCCCAACCATAAAATTATTTTCGTTGCTACTTCATACCTGTAATTTTGCTACTGTTATGAATCGTAATGTAAATATCTGATTTGCATAAAACGGGAGGCACACCTTTCCATTATTCAAATGAAAGAAGCTGTTTGGTTTCACAAAAATACAAT
Organism: Euleptes europaea; assembly: GCF_029931775.1. Classification (NCBI taxonomy): domain Eukaryota; kingdom Metazoa; phylum Chordata; class Lepidosauria; order Squamata; family Sphaerodactylidae; genus Euleptes; species Euleptes europaea. The sequence goes on along the minus strand of NC_079312.1, from coordinate 127,863,532 downwards.
GTAGCATGTATATAACTTATTTTATTTTTGTTTAATTTATACCCTGTCCTTTCCCAACAGAGTCTGGCTCAGAGTGGCTTCCAAAAAATATACATACGGAATACAAAATGGAGTATAAGTTAAAGCATAGATTAAAACTACAGTCACTGATTCAAGTTAAAGATGGCATTCTAATTTCCTACCCACTATATATAATAGTGGTTATTCCTAATGGTGAGTTGATTTATAACTAATCGTAGTAGGCAGATGACCACTAATGGCCCAGGATGTCGCATGTCCTCCAAGGACTTGAGACAAGAAGAAACCAAGGAAAGGGGCGGGGGCAACGCGAGAAAACAAAAGAAAGGGCATAATGATCATTTTGCAGCAGCGTTTAAGAGCTGCCCAAACGTTTGGAAGGGCCCCGGTAGGCAGAGCGGCTTTTATTCCCTTCTGAAGGCGAGAAAACTCCGCCGAGGCAGCAAAGAGCGAGTTAACGCAACGTGGTCGAGAGAGCACCCCCATCCCTCCAAACCCAGCACTTTTGCTTCACAGGCTTGACTCACACTTCCTCTCGTGTTGGCACCTATTCTGCGTAGCGTGAGGGCTGTGTTCCCGGCTCCGGGTCGGTCATTTTCTTCCAAAACCCCCCAGCTCCTCTCGTCCCCCCCTTTGCTCAGAAGTAACCCCCCCTGCTTTCGTAGCATAGGAGAGTCAGAGCGTGATGGGAGCGCAGCCCACGAGGGCTTCCCCCCTCAGAAGCTGCCCGCTCCAGCCGCCTCCCTCGCCACGCCGGGGACGCTTCTCACACGCTTCCTCCCCCCCCGCACCGCCCGCCCTTCTCTCCTGAGGCGGCGCTGCCGCCCCCAGAAGCCCTTAATCATGAGAGGAGCGGCGTCTCGGTTCCTAAGACCATTGGAAAACATATGTGTTTTCCGATGGTCTTCGGCGACCCTTGCGAAAGGGTCGTTCGACCCCCAAAGGGGTCGTGACCCACAGGTTGAGAACCGCTGGTCTACACACACTTGCAGTTCATGATCGCCTTCTAAATGATTTGATAATCATATTGGTCGATGGATTATATCCTTTTATTGCTCCAGCTCATGGAATGGGGACTGTTACTTTAAAAAATATAAAAACATGGCTATGGAAGTCAGGTGCTAAAAACCTCTTTGGGACGATCATTTTAATGTACTTGCGGTCTATAGATAGATAGGATCGTTGTATGTATTGTATGGCTTGTTTAATATTGTTTGTGGTATATTGTAAATTAAAATAATGAATTGTATACTTTATCCCAATTGTAAAGCACATATTGAGGTTAAGTTGGGCCTTTAGGAATTGGGTTAAGGCCATAGTGCAAACCACCTGGAGTTTGGCAACCATACCCATGAAGAAGTGCTCTTTCAGTATAGATATACATAGACCAATTAATGATAGTGTAGTGCCCAGATATAAGGGCTGGTATAAAACACTATGTACTCATATGCACAAGCTTTAGGGAAGTTGGCATCCAAAGGCTTTGAGCCAACAAATCATACACTGTGCCTGGTACTGCTTCTCACCAGTAGAGAGAAAGCTGTCTTTGAATTAAAAACATAAGAACATAAGAAAGGCCCTGCTGGATCAGACCAAGGCCCATCAAGTCCAGCAATCTGTTCCCACAGTGGCCAACCAGGTGCCTCTAGGAAGCCCCCAAACAAGATGACTGCAGCAGCACCATCCTGCCTGTGTTCCACCGCACCCAATATAATAGGCATGCTCCTCTGATACTAGAGAGAATAGGTATGCAGCATGACTAGTATCCATTCTAACTAACAGCCATGAATACCTCTCTCCTCCATGAATATGTCCACTCCCCTCTTAAAGCCCTCCAAGCTGGTGTGAGCTCTTGACCCATCGAACCAGAAATCACCACAGAGACAATCAGATTCCAAGCAGATGGCTTTACTGGTCAAATAGGCAATACAGTGCATTGAGGATAAGATGACAGCTATGAGTTGTCCTGCCCGTCATTTGGTAATATAAGGCAGAGAAACGGCGGGAGATTACAAAGCATAAACAGAGCATTATTTCCCAGGAGTGGAGTTCCCAGGCTTTGGTATGTGAAGCCGTCCTTGAAGTCTGGACGGTTCAGCAGAGAAACGAAAGAAAACATCTAAACCGAGATAACAGCCTGACATCCTGCTCCCCTTAAGGCCCCCTCCCATCCGGCAAGGGGGCTGGTCTGTCTGGGTAGGTATTGTGAAAGGCGTTGACGAGTTTGGGGGCGGAGACATCCCGTGCGCGAACCCATTCGTCATAGGCAGGGGGGAAGTGTTTCCAGCGGATCAGGTATTGCAAGGCCCCATGGTGTATGCGGGAATCCAGGATTTTGGAGACTTCGAAATGTTCTTCCCCCCCCCACCATTATGGGCTGTTCAGGAGGCGGCTCTGGGTGCCATTGCGGGGAAGCAACATGGGGCTTTAGAAGGCTGATATGGAAAACGGGGTGCACACGCCTCAGAGTTTTGGGGAGAGACAGTTCCACTGTGACAGGGTTTATGATGCGGATGATGGGAAATGGGCCAATGTATTTAGCATTGAGCTTATGGCACGGACGGTGGAGCGCAGGTTCTTGGTGGAAAGGTATACCAAGTTACCCACTTGCAGATCCCCACCGGGGGAACGATGCTTGTCAGCCTGCGCCTTGTATTTGCGCTTGGCTCGGTCTAGGTTGCTAACCAACCAGGGCCATGTTGTACGGAGGGTGTGTGCCCAAGAGGCAATGTCGGCATCCCCCTCCCCCTCCAATCCTTCTATTGGGGTGATAGGACCGAAGTCCTGTCCATACACCGCATAAAACGGGCTGAAACCTGTGGACTGATGTACAGCATTATTGTAGGCATATTCTGCAAAAGGCAACAGTTCCACCCAGTTATCTTGGTGGTAATTGACATAACAACGCAAGTAACATTCAAGTACAGCATTGACACGTTCGGTTTGACCATCCGTTTGGGGATGGTATGCACTAGACAACCCCTGCTCAACCCCCACCAATTTGAGAAAAGCTTTCCAAAACTTAGCAACGAAACTACTTCCGCGGTCGCAGATTATCTTGCGCGGAAACGAATGTAGTCTAAAGACATGTGACACGAAGAGGCGGGCCAACTTCTGAGCGGAGGGGATCCCCGCACATGGAACCAAATGTATTTGCTTAGAAAATAAGTCAGTGATAACCCATAACACAGTCTTTCCCCCGCTGAGAGGGAGATCCGTCATAAAATCCATAGCAATCACTTCCCAGGATTTGCTGGGTATTTCAAGTGGTTGCAGTAGTCCTGGGGGCTTGCCTTGAGATCGTTTGACTGTGGCGCAAACAGGACAGCTGCGAATAAAAGAGTCAATGTCAGAACGCATTTCCCCCCACCAAAATTGTCTGCGCAACAGGTGAAGGGTCTTTAGGAACCCAAAGTGTCCAGCTGTTTTTACTCCATGAGCCAAGTGTAAGACGTCTTTTCGGAGCGCTTTGGGCACATATAATTTCGAGTCTTTGTACCAAGAGCCTCCTTGTTCGATTACACCAGGAGGCAGGGTTTGATCAGAGCGTTCCATAAGGCATTGTTCCCGAAGGGAATTTAAGAAAGATTCGGAGACGGGAACCCCCCCTTGTTTACGGTGGCAGTAGGAGCAGTTATGGGGGATGACGAGGGGGAAGCGCTTACGTGCGGCGGTGTGCAGATTGCAGGCGGCTGGGCGGCCGGTTGGGTTGGAGGAGCTGGAGCGCCGGTCATCGTGAGCCTCCGTGGTGGGGGCAGCTGGGCGGTCGGTAGGGCTGGAGGAGCTTGCGCGCTGGCTACTGCGTGCTTCCGCTGGGGCAGCGTCTGGGATCGGGTTTGTACAGCCAGTACGGGTAGGGCTTCTCTTTGCGCGGGCGTAAATAAAGAGTCTGTTGGCCGATCGAGTTTCGTTGGATATTGAGGCAATTGGGAGAGAGCATCTGCGAGAACGTTTTGTTTTCCTGGGACATGCTTCAGGACAAAACGAAACTGAGCAAAGAATTCCGCCCAACGCTGTTGTTTCGCGGATAATTTATGGGTTCCTGTGAGGGCGGCTAGATTCTTGTGATCGGTCCAAACTTCGAAGGGGACCTTAGACCCTTCCAGGAATTGTCGCCATAGAGTAAGTGCATGGTGAACGGCTGAGGCTTCTTTCTCCCAAATGGGCCAGTTCAATTGGGAGTGCGCAAATTTCTTTGAGAAGTAAGCGCAGGGGTGAAGGAGACCATCTGGTCCTCTTTGGAGCAGGGCCCCTCCCATAGCTACGTCGGAGGCATCGACTTGCACAATGAACATTCGATTTGGGTCTGGGTGCCGTAGCACAGGTTCCGACGTGAAAAGGCGTTTGAGGGCTACAAAGGCGGTCTGGCATTGATCAGTCCACAGTATCTTAGCGGAGGGTAATGTAGCAGAGCTTCCTTTACCCTTGGTTTTCAGAAGGTCGGTGATGGGCAGCGCTACTTGGGCAAAGTTAGGAATAAATCGGCGGTAGAAATTAGCAAAGCCCAGAAACTGTTGTACTTGCTTGCGGTTGGAGGGAGGAGTCCAATCGAGGACGGATTGGACCTTGGCCGGGTCCATGCTAAGGCCATGGTGGGAGATTATATATCCCAAGAAGGTTATTTTGCTCTGGTGAAATTTGCATTTAGCTAGCTTTGCAATGAGTTGGTGATTGCGCAGGCGGTGCAGAACTTCTCGGACCAAAGTGACGTGCTCGTCCATGGTTTTTGAATAAATAAGAATGTCATCCAAATAAACTACCACTCCGCGGTACAGTAAATCATGGAGGATTTCGTTGATGAGTTGCATGAAGACCCCCGGGGCACCTTTTAACCCGAAGGGCATCACAAGGAATTCAAACATTCCAAAACAGCTAGAGAAGGCAGTGAGGGGTTCGTCCCCCTCGCGGATACGGACGCGGTAGTAGGCTTCCACTAGGTCCAATTTGGAGAATATACGTCCCTCTTGCAGTTGTCCCAAAATATCTGAAATCAGCGGAATAGGATAGGCGTTGGCTTGAGTAACTGCATTGAGTTTTCAGAAGACAATGCAGAGACGTAGGTCGCCCTCCTTTTTTCAGACGAAAAACGCGGGGGCTGAGTTGGGAGCATTCGACGGGCGAATAAATCCCCTGGCAAGGTTTTTGTCTAGAAAGTCCCGTAGTACAGTGCGCTCGGAAGTGCTCATAGGGTAGATCTTACTCTTGGTTAACGTGCAGTCTTTCACCACTTCAATTGCACAGTCAGTGGCCCGGTGGGAGGGTAAGGCATCACATTCTTTAATGTTAAAGACATCCGCAAAGTCCTGGTATGCATCAGGTAGGGACGGCGGTGATGGGACATCGGAGATTAATGCCGGAGCGGGTGGAGACAGCACCGCAACTTGCTGCCAGTGCTGGTCGCATTTGGGGTTGGCAAAGGAGATCGTGTTCGTCTCCCAGTCTATACTGGGACTATGACCTTTAATCCAGTTAATTCCCAGGACCACTTCAAATCGGATAGGGGCTATGGTAAAGTCTATTTGCTCCCAGTGGGAGCCAATTCCCATCGCTACCCCTATAGTGCGATGATCAACTGGGCCCCCCTTGAAATGGCTTCCATCCATTTGGGCAAATTGGACAGGGGCTGGTAAAGCCTCGGACTTGACGTTGAGTGCTGCAAACGTGGCCTCATTGATGAGAGTGCGACCGCAACCGGAGTCAATGAGTGCCTTAACGGGTAGTTGGGGACCACCTTCGTAGTGTTGTAAAACTGCGTCCACGTAAACGGTGGTTTCCACTTCCTTTACTTTAGTGGGAGCTTTCGGTTTAGCAGGAGAATCTGCAGAGGTCTGTGGAGACGCTCCACTCACCACAGACCGGAGCCGTTTTTTGACAAATCAAGGGGGGAATCCAGGTTTAAAGCTGGAGAATTCCATGGGTTCTCTTCATCCGAAGAAGGAAAGTTGTCCCTCAATGGGGCATTTGTAATCCGGGACCCGGCGGGGTCATTTGATGTAGGAAGGATAGATGAATCCTCAACGTGAAGTGCAGAGGGTGTGGGTCTTCCCGGCGCTGCGCTGCGGGTGGCCACGGTGCCTCTGCGTTGAGGTCGTCCTCTAGCTCGGGCTGTCATGCTGGGACGAAAGGGTTCAGGGCGATGTGGGCAGACTGCTGCAAAGTGGCCCTGTTCCCCACAAGTGAGGCAAGCACCTCTTTGAAATCGGGTTTCGCGGTCCTGGGGTGGACGCGCGGGTTTCCGTGGATTGGGGGGCGGTGCCTTGGGCTGGGGCTTTTGGATGCTTTTCTCCTTGTTTCTTTGGCGGACAAGGGAAATAAAGCGCCGGCTGCTTTCCACCTCTTCGGCTAATAGGATCCAATCCTCAAGGGTGTCGGGATCACCCCGCATATACGACCAGTTCAGAATGTCAGGGTGTAAGGCTTCCCTGAAATGGTGAATTAGGGTGGCTTCGGGCTTGAGTTGTTTCCAAGGACCGGGCATAGGTTGGCCCGGTTGCACGGGTGCCCTGGGTGCAGGTAAAACGGGACCTCCGGGAGCCGGAGGTTGCGCAGGCGCATTAGCGGGTGGCTGGGCTGGCATTTCCTGACCCGGTAATGCGGCTCCCTGTGGAACGGGTTGTGCCTGGGTTGTCAGGGCCTGCTGTAACTGCCTGTTGTCCTGAAGCAAACGTTCCATTAGCTCCTGGAGTTGATCAACACGGCCAGCTAGCTCTTGATTCTGAGCTCGTAACAGGTGAACGTCCTCCCCTGGGCCACCTGTACAATGAGGTTTGCTTGTCCTAAAACTCGTGGCCCATTGAGAACTGTCCCCATACAAGTCCTCTTCCTCAGACTCCTCAGAGTCTTGGCGTCGTTCCGTGAGGCGGCGTGCGCGTTGGGTCGTGCGCAACGGGGCAAATACCGGGGAAAAAGACAGACCCACCGGAGGGCCGCTCCTTCCGGAGTCTTTGGGGCGGCCGCCTGTCCGCGCCCGATCCGCAGCCAACTGCAGTTCTTTATCCCTTGCGGCTTGAGCCTCGGCTTCCGCCTTAGCTGCTTCAGCAGCTTCCCTATTCGCGAGAACTTTCGCGCTTTCAAGTCTCAGAGCTGCCTCTGCGGTAATGTGCGGTAAGAGTTCCGTTTCCAAGAGCGTGAGTAGGGGGTCGGGTTCCCCACCTAGCAATGGTTGCACTCGGACCGCAACCGCGGGTGCATCGGCCCCGAACGTCGAGGCCAAACGTTGAGCCAAGGTGGCTATCGTGGTATCCTTTGTACAATCCGCAAAGAGGAGAGCCGTCTGGATAGCGACCCTCTTGGCTTCAGCTTGACAGCTAGCTGCATCGGGTATCAAAGAAAAATCTGCCGGTGCGGCTCCCGCCATGGTACCTTTTCCCGAGGCGGCAAGGCGCATTAGAGCTGTGGATGAGAGAGTCTCACGGGCAATAAGCTTATCCAATAAATCGGTTAGTATTTGTAAGTCCTCAGTTGCCAGCCGGGCATCATCCAGTAACTGATCAAAATCCTGGAGGTCTAAACGAGCATTAGTATCCTCCGACGTTAACATCCAGAGTACCCTCACCAGAGATTGCCACTGTGTCTCGACCAGTCCACTCAAGCGGCAAACCTCTGAATTGGTCCTAAAGAGTTCAACTACTATGTCCTGTAGAAGGGTAGGATCCTCAGATGAGGACTCCAGGGTTCCAGGAAGCAGTTGTCACGGTTCACTCGGAGAGCGCCCTCCTAGCTCCCATCCGAGTGGCAGGCGAACCCTCCGGGGCTCCAGCCTGGCTAAAGAATCGACGAAGAAGAGTAAGTGATAGCTGTCATAATGTGAGCTCTTGACCCATCGAACCAGAAATCACCACAGAGACAATCAGATTCCAAGCAGATGGCTTTACTGGTCAAATAGGCAATACAGTGCATTGAGGATAAGATGACAGCTATGAGTTGTCCTGCCCGTCATTTGGTAATATAAGGCAGAGAAACGGCGGGAGATTACAAAGCATAAACAGAGCATTATTTCCCAGGAGTGGCGTTCCCAGGCTTTGGTATGTGAAGCCGTCCTTGAAGTCTGGACGGTCAGCAGAGAAACGAAAGAAAACATCTAAACCGAGATAACAGCCTGACAGCTGGCAGCCATCACCACATCCTGGGGCAGGGAGTTCCACAATTTAACTATGCGTTGTGTGAAAAAATACTTCCTTTTATCTGTTTTGAATCTTTCACCCTCCAGCTTTAGCAGATGACCCCGTGTTCTAGTATTATGGGAGGGGGAGAAAAACTTCTCCCTGTCAACTCTCTCCAAACCATGCATAATTTTATAGACCTCTATCATGTTTCCCCTCAGCCGCCTTCTTTCCAAGCTAAACAGCCCTAAGCGTCTTAACCGCTCCCCATAGGACAGTTGCTCTAGTCCCCTAATCATTTCGATTGCTCTTTTCTGCACCTTCTCAAGCTCTGTAATATCCTTTTTTAGGTGTGGTGACCAGAACTGTACACAGTATTCCAAGTGTGGTCTCACCATAGATTTGTACAAGGGCAATACGATATCAGCAGTTTTATTCTCTATTCCTTGTCTAATTATAGCCAGCATGGAATTTGCCTTTTTTTACAGCAGCCGCACACTGGGTTGACATCTTCATTGAGCTATCCACCACCACCCCAAGATCCCTTTCTTGGTCTGTTGCTGCCAGCACAGATCCCATCAGTGTATATGTGAAGTTGGGATTTTTTGTCCCAATATGCATCACTTTACACTTACTCACATTGAATCTCATTTGCCATTTAATGCCCATTCTTCCAGTATGCAGAGATCCTTCTGGAGCTCTTCACAGTCCAATTTTGTTTTACCCACCCTAAATAATTAGGTGTCATCTGCAAACTTGGCTACTTCACTGTTTAACCCCAAATTACCTCTAACCTTAGGAATGTAGTTTCTGTTTCCTACCTCACAAGATCAAGCACTTTCCTAAGTGACGCCTTCGAGCAATATCTATAGGCTATGCTAATTAACATAGACACCTAACATGTATTGGTACTTTTGTGTATCAATCTGCTTGTAAGCAGCTATGGGCCTGCCCCATTCTAATGCATAAATGATGCTGACCTTTCTTTGTTCCTTGGTGAGTAACCCTGTGCCTTATCTGTGGTTCTCAACCAGCTCTGTGTTTAGCTAAATAAAGAACTGTTTGCTTTTGACCTTAACCTCCTCCTTGCTGTCTGTTCATTGAACTCTATGAGACAGCCAGGCACTTCAATAGTACAGAAAAGAGAGCCAGTATGGTGTAGTGTTGGACAAGGGACTGGGGGGATCCAAGATCAGATCCTTGTTCTGCCGTGGAAGCTCACTGGGTGACCCTGGGCCAGTTACTCTCTCTCTGAGTCACCCTAACCTACCTCATAGCATTGTTGTTGTGAGAACAAGATGGAGGACGGAAGAGCAATTTGTACGGCACTTTTTGAACAACCCTAGGCAATAAGGTTGCCAGGTCCAGGTTGGGAAATTCCTGGAGATTTTGGGGTGGAGCCTGGGGAAGGTGGGGTTGGGGGTGGGATGGACCTCTGTAAGGTATAATGTCATAGGGTCCACCCTCCAAAGGAGCCATTTTCTCAAGTGGAACTGAGCTCAGTGATCTGGAAATCAGTTGTAATTGGGAGCTCTCCCTCCCCAGAGGTTGGCAACCTTACCAAGCAGGTATAATCAGACTGAAGTCCCACTTTATTCAGTGAAGTTTACTCCCAGGAAAGTGTTCTTGGGATTGCAGTGCTTGTGTCCCCATTAGGGGGGAAAGTGGGGTATAAATGTATAAATAAATGCATGCAGCACTGGGCATGTAAAAGTATCTTTCCTTCAAGTAAAAAGAGGGCTTTAGCAACAGGAGTTAAGCCACTTTTCGGGGGGGGGGATGGAATACCCCCTCTGGCATCACCTATGGCCAGTAAAAGGTTGGTACCTACTATGAAGCCAATAAGCTTCTGTCCACATAACTGGGCTTGTGGATCAGGTTGAAAATGACCGTGTAACGTACAGCTATTACATAAAGTGTATTAAACCTATTAAACCTTAGGGTTGCTAACCTCCAGGTACTAGCTGGAGATCTCCTGCTATTACAACTGATCTCCAGTCGATAGAAAATAGATCACCTGGAGAAAATGGCCGCTTTGGCAACTGGACTCTATAGCATTGAAGTCCCTCCCATCCCCAAACCCCGCCCTCCTCAGGCTCCACCCCAAAAACCTCCTGCCAGTGGCGAAGAGGGACCTGGCAACCCTAGTGTACCTCACAATGGCATTATCTGTATTTCCTGCAGAAAGTCCCCAAGTCCAACATTGTCCAAAATAATGAAGTATAATATAACTTTCAGTACACTTTTCCTTTTATTTTTACAGCAATTTTCACAGACAGCCTGTACAGCCTGTACTAGCTGAGAATGGGTTTCTTCAAGGAAGGCTTGATCCTAATAAGTAAGGAGAGAACTTCAGACCTGATATTATGAAGTTTCTCAGCCTCCGTAGGAGGACACAATAGAGATACTTAGCAGGAGCAATTTTCCAACCATAATGTTTTCGTGCCTGTAATATTTGTATCCTACCCTTTTGCAGGAGAGGAACACAAATTATTGCGATGCAGTCTCCTGTAATGAACAGAGAAAGTGACCTGGCCTGTGTTATCGACCCTCGTCTGTTTCCCTGGAGCCCCATGCACAGATATAATTGCCAGTCCATGACCCAACCTTTTCGACCCCAGAAATACTGCCAGGCATTTCCCTGCTGCCATCTGGAGAATTTGATTTATCGGCTAGACTGCTCTAGTCCAGCCAATACTTCCCCACCTTGAACACAAGTCTGTGTGCGGAAGACAAGGGCAGGTCTAGGGTTTGTGCTAGGCCAGGTCGTCTCGGGTTACTGCCGGCTACTGGTCTTGAGAGCAGGCTGTTGTTTCAGGAATGCAGGAATCCGGGGGAGTCCCGCCGGGAGCTGGAAACCGCAATAAAGTCGGCGTGCAGAGGCGAAGTCAAAAGTCCGGTCCAAGGGCCAAAAGTCCGTTTATCAAAGTCTAGGAGCGTCAGCAACAAAAGTCAGAGATCCTTTTGCAACAATTGCTTTCCAACATCTGTCTGTTCCAAGCCTGGGTTTAAGCTGTTCCTCTTTGCCTTAGTTCTCATCCTCAGACAACTCACAGTCTTGGAGCCGTCTCCTTAGTGCTTGTAGGCGCGCACTTCTCCTTTTACTTTGCAACTCCATTCTCCCTTTTTGCCTGTGCTGTTGTTGAGTGGCTTCAGGTGAGCTGGGTGGGTCCTGCTTCTGTGGAGTTACAGCTGCATCTGGTTGTGTCGAAGGAGGTGATTCTGTGTTTACTTCCAAGTCCTCAGCAGGGCTGGTGTTTACTCCGACCTGTTGTCCTTCACCCTGCCCTGCATTCTCAGCTGCCCGAGGTGCAATGCCCATTATTTCTCCCTGCTCAGGCTCTTCCTCTGATGCTGCTTCGCCTGTTGAAGTCTGGACCATGACAGGGTTGCCAGCTCTGGGTTGGGAAATACCTGGGGTTTGGAGAAGGGAGGGACTTCAATGCCATAGAGTCCAATTGCCAAAGCGGCCATGTTCTCCAGGGGAGCTCTGGATGCCCTCACCCCATTCCTTTTAAAGAGCTCTGTTTTGGGAAATTGTTTTTATGACGGCACTTGGGTTTCTGCCAGGAAAAGAGGGGAACTGGACGTTTTTCTCACAGTAAGCATTACAGCGTTTTCAAAGGGTGGGGACTCAGATGCTTCCAGATTTGAGCTGGTGGTTTTTCTGGGGCATAGCATTTTAAAATTCACAACAGAAAAGTGTGGGTCGAGCGAGCATCGAACCCCAAGTAAAACTCTCATGCATAAAAGACCATAATGTTTCCCTAAGGAATGTCTTTATTGAAACCTATAGCATTCAAGATGGTATGAAAGTGTTCACTGGTATTTGATCTGTTTGAGCTGTTCTAAACATTCATATTGTCACTGACTGTCATCAAGGGCAACCTTTCGGACTGGAACAGATAATGGTTTTGTAGGAGTAAGGAAGAGAGTTGCTGGCAAAGGAGAGTCCCCAATGCCTCTCATATGCCCTTGTCTGTTATCTGCTGCAAGATCATGTGGCTGCTTATGCCTGGCCATGGCCGGACCTTTCTCAGCCCTCTGCAGCATGGATAAAGACCCCTGCACCTTCTCTGCCTTTTAAATAAATGTCAAGTGCAGAGCAACAGACAAAGGCCAAAGCGCAGCACCAGGTGTGGACAGCAGCATCACAATGGCTGCATTATACACAAAGCGGTTTCCGCCAGGTGGGACAACTGATAAAGTGTCCAGGGTTATCCCTGGGGCAATAGCTTCCAGGAGCACTTGGGAACTGAGATGAAACACAAGCCAGGTAGCACCTCAAAGGTGCAGGCAAGATTCCAACTTTTTTTGTTTCAACAAGGGAGCCAGTGTGGTATAGTGATTAGGGTGTCAGACCAGGATCTGGGAGACCCGCGTTTGAATCCCCTCTCTGCCATAGAAGCTTGCTGAGTGACCGCCTTGATCCAGCTACTCTCTTTCAGCCTAACCTACTTCACAGGGGTGTTGCTGTGAGGAGAAAATAGAGAAGGGGAGAATGATGTTGCAAAAAGGGGAGACTGATGTTGCAATGTTGGTCCCCCGTTGGGGGAGAAAAGGAGGGAGATTAATACCTAAATAACAAAGTTATTTTCCTGATGTATTTGTGATGTAGCTCTAGAGTTCTCCACCTTTTTGTTATTCATGGCTGGTGCTAGTACCTGGAGAGCACTTGATGAGGCCCAGCCTACTGAAGAAACTTGAAATCCACAGACCAGTGGTCTGTAGGCAGTTACATCTCTATTCTAGGCCTGCTTGGCATTAGGTAGTTGCTGGAGATCTCCTGCTATTACAACTGATCTCCAGCTGATAGAGATCAGTTCACCTGGAGAAAATGGCCACTTTGGCAATTGGACTCTATGGCATTGAAGTCCCTCTCCAAACCCCGCCCTCTTCAGGCTCCACCCCAAAAACCTCCTGCCAGTGGCAAAGAGGAACCTGGCAACCCAAGCACTAGGTGATTCCAGAGCTAGTATAGTGCACCGGTATATTACCAATAGTGGCTTGAGGAGGGGAGGGGCCAGGTCAACATAGTACAAGGTGAAGAGCTACACCTTCCCTACCCCATGACAGAGTCCTGATCCAAATGGGGCATCTACGAAGCTGCTATTAAGAAAGAAAAAAGCATTTAGGAGCTCCAGAACTCCCAGCATCACAAGTAGACTGGTTTTAAGAGCAGGCCAACCTCCAGGCAGTGGCTAGAGATCTCCTGCTATTACAACTGATCTCCAGAAGAAGAAGTGTTGGTTTTTATATGCCGACTTTCTCTACCACTTAAGGAAGAATTGACTATTACTACACATCCGCTTCCAGATACTGACAAATGTTGGCTGCTACTTGCCAAAAACTAACAGCTACTTCAACTTTTTCAGATGCCAAATATTGGCAGCGAATACACAGATTATGTAGAGAACTGTTGAGAAATATTTGCCACCAATATTTGCACGGGATAATTTTGAGAATAATTTGGTGATACACATGCTGTGTTTCCAACTTCTTTTCTCATAAAGAATGTCACTTTCTCTTTCTTTCTCTTCTTGACCCTGCCATATCCCCTTCCTTTCCTCTGATCCTGCCTTCAGAACCTGTGAGATGCTCAACCAACACAGACTACTGCCTTTCCCCCAAACAATGGGATTACAGAGATTCACTTCTGGTGAGAAGAACTCTTCTGTGCTTTCAGGGCACATCACAAAAAGCTTTTTTGGACAGAATAAAGGCAGCATCAACGTTCTGTATATCCACCCAGCAAAAACCCTCTTTCTAGGCGCCTTCGCTATTATGGATGTTTTTGTGCTAAAACAAAGGGAAACAAAAGCCTGTGGGAAAATGGAAAAGGAGAGGCTCCATCAAGACCACTTTATTTTGTTGCCTTCATTTGCCAGCTCTCTAATAATATGACTTTCCCATAACACCTCATGCTAACCCGGTACATTTAACAGTAGGACTACCAAATAAAAATCAGTAATGCTGCAGAGATGTAGGCATGTTCGATAGAAATCAAAGGCTGGCAATTATTTAGACATGGATCCCACACCTTTGCTCTGTGCATGGCTCCTCTCCCAGCACTGTCCTTTGCTGTGGAGCCCACTTCCTGTGGTGCTAGGTTATAGACCAATGTTTTTCAAGGAGCCACAAAACACCCAGTGAAAGAGGAATGTGCCCACAGTGGAAGACTGCCTCTCCAGCACCCTTGTTTGTCAGTAGAGTTGCCAACCTCCAGGTGGTAAAGGAAAAGAGCAGTAATGGCTCTAAAAATGTACCCAAACAAGTATTCAATGAAAAAGTGAATTTAGTGCCAAAGTGAAAATTACAAAAATTAACAAAGGAAACTTACAAAATGCTAAGAGTACAAACTCGATACAACAATGTACAACAGGCAAGGATTCAGTTCTTATCTCATTCAATCACTTGTAATCCCTTAGGACTTGTGTACAGTTCATATGCTTATAAATCCCACAGGCGCAGGAAGAAGAAGACTGGCGAGAAATGGAGGAACGCCGTCCGGATGCTTCGCGTTTTCACTATCACATGGGCAGCTTCATCAGCTCTCTATTCAAGTTGGAGTCAAAGCTCCTTCAAGATGGAAAAACAATAATAATAAATTTCTAATCTCTAAATACAATCAAGTCTATAATATTCCAACAAGCATATATTACTCTAAAAAAGTTTATAATACTCTAACAAGCATATATTACTCTAAAAACATAATGTTGGATACAAAAGCATACCTTCAGATGAAATACAAAGTTTCACAAAGTTACCAAATTTCATGCGCCCACTAGGCTGCTCTGCTCTAAACTGCTTGGTGTACTGAATACAGGAGTGATTAATTTATCTAACACTAGAGGTCACTAAACCGAAACAGCTGTGATCTTACAGAAAGCAAGAAACATCTATTTCATTGTTTAACCCAAAAGGAGAATAAGATTTCAAAAGATAAATAAAGCGCATTTCTTGTTTAAGAAGTATGTTCTGGATGTTTTCTATGTCAAAAAGATTGCCTCTATAAACCCATATAGAAAAAAATCGCAGGTCGTTCTCGCTGTGGTTATTCTTAATGAAATGCGATGTTAAAGGGGCAGTGGTACTCTATGGCATTGAAGTCCTTCCCCTCTCCAAACCCCGCCCTCCTCAAGCTCCACCCCCAAAATCTCCAGATATCTCCCAACTTGGAGCTGGCAACCTATTTGTCAGTTCTGGCTTGTGAAATTCCAGGAGATTCGGGTGTGTGTGCCTGGGGAGGGTGAGGGAATTCAGCAGGGATGTGGTGTCACTTTAGGATTTCCGTTGATCACATTGCCCACCCACATTGTCCACTTTCTGCGGCTGCCGTTTCTTCCCGGGGAACTGAACTCTGTGCTCTGGAGATCAGCTGTAATTCAGGAGAACTCCAGGCTCTACCTTGAGGCTCATAATCCTAAACACCCAGTGAGAAGCATCCGCGGAAAAAGGGCATAGGAACCAAGCCTTAAAGTTTAGTTCATTTTGTTTCCTTTTCAATTTTTAATTGTCTGCCTTCATTTAATTTGTTTTCATATCACATTCAGTATTTGTTTTTCATTCCAAATATTCATTCCACTTTACTCTTATTATCTGATGCCGATAAACTAATTTTCTTGCTTTCCGATATTGACCCTTTTGTCTCCCGGAAAATTCCACTTTATGGCCTTGCGGCCAGGAAAATCAGGGCAAAGAAAGCAATCAAATGAGGAAAGGAGCCAAACTGGTGTATTTTAATCTTACGACTTTTAGTGGTTTTATATATATTTTAAGTTGTTGTAATATTGCCTTGATTGTAAAGGCCCATGCACAATAAACATGACTGGCTGACCGACTGACTCAGCTTTACTGTTTCAAATAATCCTGCTCCTGCACCTTTAACAGAGGCCAGGTAAGCAGAAACATGGCGTGTTAAGTTTTTCCTGGCATGGGATTATGTCCTTTTAGTGATACCATCAAATTTTAAGAGAGCACAAGATTATAATTCCCTAAATGCTGGAGAACAAAATGGAGTATGAAGTGACACAGGTTAGAGAAGAAAACTGAAAACATTAAAATAACCCTTTATATCAGGTATTAACAGCAGTTATGAACCCAAATTCACAGAAGAATTTAAAAGTATAATTTAAAACGATCTAAAAAGCAGCAGTGATAATACAAATCAATATCCAAAATAAAAGCAACAGAGAGAGAAGAAAAAGAGGTGGGTTTTTTATATGCCGACTTTCTCTGCCACTTAAGGGAGAATCAAGCCAGCTTACAATCACCTTCCCCTCCCCACAACAGACACCCTGTGAGGTAGGTGGGGCTGAGAGAGCTCTAACAGAGCTGTAACTTGCCCAAGTTCACCCAGCTGGCTTCATGTGTAGGAGTGGGGAAACCAACCCGGTTCACCAGATTAGCGTTTGCCACTCATGTGTAGGAGTGGGGAATCAAACCCGGTTCTCCAGTTTAGAGTCCACTACTCCAAACCACCGCTCTTAACCACTACACCAATGTATTCAACATTATCTATCCTCCAAAACCCCAAGACATACTTGTTAGTTACTCCAACCTTTCTTTCTTTCTTTCTTTCTTTCTTTCTTTCTTTCTTTCTTTCTTTCTTTCTTTCTTTCTTTCTTTCTTTCTTTCTTTCTTTCTTTCTTTCTTTCTTTCTTTCTTTCTCTCTCTCTCTCTCTCTCTCTCTCTCTCTCTCTCTCTCTCTCAAATTTGGATTGCATATTTCCTACAAAGCCTAATGCGGAGGTTTTAATGCTCATTCACAGTGACTCACTTGTATGTCCTGCCCATCATTTGGGTACCACTGTAATAAACTGCTGTTGCACTGTTTGATTACAAATGTAATGCCTGTGGTTTCTGTTTATACGGCAGAGAAATTCGATTGCCTTAGGCAATTACATCCTGGGATTCATTCAGGAAGCTTCCAGTAGTGCTGACATCTTTTCCTTTTCCCCTGCGTACATAGATGCATAACTGAGATGCTAATGGAAAAGTAGTTTGCAGCTATTGATTAGTTAATAGAAAGCGCGATGAATGGTCATATCCCCAGCCCGTGGGCTGTGAAATAAACACAGTGGTCCTGTGAATGTGTTGAGCTGCTTAGTAATTTGCTAATAAGCCTGTAGCAAGTACATTAAATAATTCACTTTGAGCCTTTGGTTGTAACTGAATTCTATAGGTGATTTGCAGGCATTCATGTAATTGATGACAAGAGACGAAGCAATAGGGAATTCTGTGCTAGGCAATTTGAGAAGGGAAAGGCACTTATTACATTCACTAAACAGAGACAATACATACAGTTCTCATGCCTTTTCCGCACCAACTTTTTGAAACATTTAATGAAACATTTTATATATTCATGTTCACTGTTTTGCAATCATTTAATCACTGTGCTATCTGCAAACACTTATACAACGATGTTTCCTTTTTCACCGTTTCAAGGATAACTTCCCCTGAGGTGCAGACATTTCTCCATCCCCTCCGCTGAACACACCCACTGGGTTGCTCATCTTCCCCATTCCCCATTCTTCCTCCCCTCCCCTCTCGCTAACCAGTTTCTGTGCTTTAATTTTTAAAAAAATTAAATGCAATTGGACTACCAAAGGAACATCAAAGTGTTGGACTAGCAAAGCAACGTTGGACTACTGGACTAAACCCCCGGTTGCTTTGTGCGGGGTCATGATTTATCCTGAGGTATATTATTTCCTTTACATTTATTTCACAGGAGTGTGACTCCTAACCATCCCCCCTCCCTCTTGCCCCTCCCCTTGAGAGACTTGGGACTCGGTTGATTTCCCATGAGGGGGGCGGCAGGGGAGAGGAGGGAGCGTACCATGCTTCCACGATGTCATGAATGATGCGATGCTCCCCAGGAGAACATATCATTTTGGGGGGACAAGTGCGGACAGGGTCTCTGGAAAAAAGAATTCAGCGGCAAAAGAGGCAAGATGCAGGCAGAAATTTTGACTGTGCAGCGAAACCTCACAAATCGACCACAAGGATAATATGCTGTAAGTGAATAGTGCAGAAACATCCTCAGACTCACAAAATCAGCTCTCAATTGGACCTTTTCTTGTCAGTGACGCCCTGTTACCTAATATGCTTCCTTGCTCTGTTTGTACGTGTGTTATTTCTAGGGTTGCCAGGTCCCCCCTGGCCACCAGCAGGGGATGGGGGGTAGGGTTGGGAAACTTCTGGAGATTTGGGGGTGGAGCCTGGGGAGGACAGGGACCTCAGTGGGGTACAATGCCATAGAGTCCACCCTCCAAAACATCTATTTTCTCCAAGGAACTGATCTCCTTAGTCTGGACATCAGCTGTAGTTCTGGGAAATCCCCAGATCCCACCTGGAGGCTGGCATCCCTAGTTATTTCTGACCACTCTTCTGTTCCATTGATAGTCTGGGAGATGCGGAAGAGAAATCTCCCTTAAAGATCTTAAATACATCCCTGCTCCATGAAAGACTTTTAAAAGGGTTAGTGGATCTTCATATTAAAGACTTCCTATCTACCGACTTTACGCATGAGGTCACCTGGCCCATTTTTGTGGGACATTCTTAAAGCATACCTAAGGGGTTTATCATTGCTTCCGCCTCTCACAAAAAAAGTCAGCTATGGAAGAGCTGAATAAACTAGAAACTAAACTACAGTATGCCACAATCAATTTCAATTCTGCTCCTACTTCTGAGAACTACAATAACATGATCAATTCTGCTCCTACTTCTGAGAACTACAATAACATGATGAAACCCAGATATGAAATTAATAAATTCCTTTTACTACAAGCTGAATTTATGTTGGCCTGTATTAAACAAAATTATTTGGAATCAGGAAAAAAAAAGCTGGCAAATTATGGCTTTTAGAATAAAACAGATACATGCCCCCAACTATATTGCATGTTATGCCAAAATCAATTGGTGACCTGACGAATTCAGAAAGTTTTATTCAGCTCTTTGTTCTACAGGCCATGTAATTTCAGAAGAGGCTGTTTCAAAGTTTGTGAGCAAGACACACCTGTTGGCTTTTAAGAAGCAACATTAAGAATTTCTGGCAGCTCCTCTAATAGATGCTGAGATTGCAACAACAATAAAAAATATAAAAAATGGTAAGGCTCTGGGACCAGACGGGTAACCTGTGGAATAGTATAAGGGTCTCAACTGTGATTTGGTACCCCTCTTGGTTCAGATTGCAGGAGATTCACAAGATTCTGGTATTCTGCCAGAATCAATGTATTAAGCATCCTTTACAATTCTGCCCAAAGATCTTTACCCATGCCAAATATTCCCCACTGAGGCCAAGGGGACTGGCTCACTGATCTGCAAACTGCAGCCTCAAAGGAGCACATTCCATCCCATATCTCATTGTGAACTACACTAGAATAATACTGGCTTAAACGCCCTATGGGAACATTGTTTCATTCTGAGGTATACTGAATAATAAATATACTTTGTGATCTGGTGTCTTATGTTGTCATAGAAAAGACATATCTGCAGTTGAGAAGTAATACATTCTCTGAAACGTATACTTTACTGCTTTCAGACATAAAATGTTACACAGATTAATGTACGTGCTCAGCCATTATTTTAAGCGCATTCCTCCCTTGGGAAGAAGACTAGTGTGTGCAGCACACAAGCTGTTGTGAAGGACTCTAAACAGGGTTGGGATTTAAATTTATTTTATTAAATTTGGGAGGGGCTATAGCTCAGTGTTAGACCATCTGCTTGGCATGCAGAAGATGCTAGGTTCAATCCCTGTATCTCCAGTAAAAACGATCATGTAGCAGGTGATGTGAAAGACCTCTACCCCAGAGAGTCGGTGCCAGTTTGAATAGACAATACAGACCTCGATGAACCAAAACGGTCTGATTCAATATAAGACAATTACCTTTTTGTGGAGACTTTCACAAAATGGCTGCCACGGGAGGCAGAGCCAACTACAAAATTTCAGGGAGTGAGGCTATGCATAACTCTGAAAATAGCTCTTCCGCATGTCAGACAGAAGGTCTGTTTAATGGGATGCCCTTTAAAAGTACCATATTGTTTAAAAAAACATTTTCTTGCATATTCACAAAATAAGAATAATGAGCTAGCTAAGAAACCCTCATCTGGCTGTATCTGTCTTCATTTTGCAGGCATCTAGCACACTTATGCAAAAGAAAAAAATGCTTCTCCTGGCTTCATTTTAGCTTTAGATGAGCCCTTCTCTCATGAGCCTAGACATTTTCAGACTGTGCTGTTTCTAACGATGACAGTTGTGCTGAAGGGCTGGTCAGAGCTCATTGCATATGTGATGGGTACAGTAAGAGAGAGATTCTGGTCAAATTTTGATAGGGTCATAAATTATTTTTGAAGATTCACCGAAATATGCATTACAGTGTAATACTGTATTACAATGTATTACCAACACACAAAATGTATTGCTTAAAATAAACATGAACAAAATACTAAAGCACCACAATAAAGACTCACATAGTCTTTAATAACACAAAGCCCATCAATAAGCAAAGTTGGGTGAAATAAGAATAGTCTTAATTTGCATGTAAATCTAAGTCGGTTTCCTTTTTCTAGACCCTCCCTTTTCTCTCTCCGTTATAATCTGGAGTCAACCGTGTGAGATTCCCCACCCCTCATACATAAAAAGCCACAAAGCTACAAGAAGAATTTTACACACACCTATTCAGATAGGGTTGCCAACCTCCAGGTAGTGGCTGGAGATCTCCCGCTATTACAACTGATCTCCAGGTGGCAGAGATCAGTTCACCTAGAGAAAATGGCGGCCTTGGCAATGGGACTCTATGGCACTGAAATCCCTCCCCTTTCCAAATCCTGCCCTCCTCAGGCACCGCCCCAAAAATCTCCAGGTATTTCCCAACCTGGAGCTGGCAACCCTACATTCAGAACAGCCAGCCAGCTTTCCTCCCAGGCCCTGGAGAGAAGGGTTGTACTCCCTTCCCTTCAAACCAGCCAGTGTCTTTTTGTCCTGGGTGCTCTGCTACTTGGGGTAGAAAGTGGCTGTCTGGGGAGGCTTTACACCCACATTCAGACCAGCTAACTTGCTTTGCTCCCCAGATAGCAGCAGCAGAAGCAGCGCAGGAATAAGACAATTCTAGCAGGTCTGAGCTGGGATAACTTTTCTTTTCCTGCTCATGCTGGCTATCTTGTTCTCCCTGGTTTCAGCAGCGCCTAGGGGTGGGGGGTGGGAGACAGGCTTGGGATGGGCAAGCCAGCTTACTTTCCTTCTGAGCTACTTCAGCAATGCTGGAGACAAGAGCCAGGTGGCAGGTTTTGGTGGACTTTATTTTTTCTTCTCCCATTCAGGTCGACTGGCTTTTTCTCGAGCAGGGCTGCAGATAGGGTTCACTGAACAAAAAAGGGGGGAAAGAAACCCAACCTAAAAAACCAAGAACTGCTTTACAAGGTTGATACACTCTGTATGAGAGACCAATACAGCCCAGGGCAGAACAACTTATAGGTATTCTCCCTAGAGGGATCCCTAATTAGAAATTGATTATACATCCTATTAGGGCTGTTGAAAAAAAAAATTCGGTATAGTTCGGCTTCGGCAAAATTCGGCCCTTTTTTATTCGGGCCGTGCCGAAGGCCGAACTACCCTGCTTCGGATCCCCGGAAATTCGGGGGGATCCGGAGTTTGGGGGAAAATTCGCCCCCCGCGCGCCTTCAGGGGGATTCCCTGAAGGCGCGCGGGGGCCGTTTAAACAGATCTGCACCTCCCAGCTGGGAGGCGCAGATCTGTTTAAAGGGCACCCCGCGCCCCTTCAGGGGGCTTCCCTGGAGAGGCGCGGGGTGCCCTTTAAACAGATCTGCTGCTCCCGGCTGGGAGGCGCAGATCTGTTTAAAGGGCACCCCGCCCCCCTTCAGGGGGCTTCCCTGGAGAGGCGCGGGGTGCCCTTTAAATAGATCTGTTGCTCCCGGCCCATCCCAAGCCTGTCTCCCACCCCCCACCCCTAGGCGCTGCTGAAACCAGGGAGAACAAGATAGCCAGCTTGAGCAGGAAAAGAAAAGTTATCCCAGCTCAGACCTGCTAGAATTGTCTTATTCCTGCGCTGCTTCTGCTGCTGCTATCTGGGGAGCAAAGCAAGTTAGCTGGTCTGAATGTGGGTGTAAAGCCTCCCCAGACAGCCACTTTCTACCCCAAGTAGCAGAGCACCCAGGACAAAAAGACACTGGCTGGTTTGAAGGGAAGGGAGTACAACCCTTCTCTCCAGGGCCTGGGAGGAAAGCTGGCTGGCTGTTCTGAATGTAGGGTTGCCAGCTCCAGGTTGGGAAATACCTGGAGATTTTTGGGGCGGTGCCTGAGGAGGGCAGGATTTGGAAAGGGGAGGGATTTCAGTGCCATAGAGTCCCATTGCCAAGGCCGCCATTTTCTCTAGGTGAACTGATCTCTGCCACCTGGAGATCAGTTGTAATAGCGGGAGATCTCCAGCCACTACCTGGAGGTTGGCAACCCTATCTGAATAGGTGTGTGTAAAATTCTTCTTGTAGCTTTGTGGCTTTTTATGTATGAGGGGTGGGGAATCTCACACGGTTGACTCCAGATTATAACGGAGAGAGAAAAGGGAGGGTCTAGAAAAAGGAAACCGACTTAGATTTACATGCAAATTAAGACTATTCTTATTTCACCCAACTTTGCTTATTGATGGGCTTTGTGTTATTAAAGACTATGTGAGTCTTTATTGTGGTGCTTTAGTATTTTGTTCATGTTTATTTTAAGCAATACATTTTGTGTGTTGGTAATACATTGTAATACAGTATTACACTGTAATGCATATTTCGGTGAATCTTCAAAAATAATTTATGACCCTATCAAAATTTGACCAGAATCTCTCTCTTACTGTACCCATCACATATGCAATGAGCTCTGACCAGCCCTTCAGCACAACTGTCATCGTTAGAAACAGCACAGTCTGAAAATGTCTAGGCTCATGAGAGAAGGGCTCATCTAAAGCTAAAATGAAGCCAGGAGAAGCATTTTTTTCTTTTGCATAAGTGTGCTAGATGCCTGCAAAATGAAGACAGATACAGCCAGATGAGGGTTTCTTAGCTAGCTCATTATTCTTATTTTGTGAATATGCAAGAAAATGTTTTTTTAAACAATATGGTACTTTTAAAGGGCATCCCATTAAACAGACCTTCTGTCTGACATGCGGAAGAGCTATTTTCAGAGTTATGCATAGCCTCACTCCCTGAAATTTTGTAGTTGGCTCTGCCTCCCGTGGCAGCCATTTTGTGAAAGTCTCCACAAAAAGGTAATTGTCTTATATTGAATCAGACCGTTTTGGTTCATCGAGGTCTGTATTGTCTATTCAAACTGGCACCGACTCTCTGGGGTAGAGGTCTTTCACATCACCTGCTACATGATCGTTTTTACTGGAGATACAGGGATTGAACCTAGCATCTTCTGCATGCCAAGCAGATGGTCTAACACTGAGCTATAGCCCCTCCCAAATTTAATAAAATAAATTTAAATCCCAACCCTGTTTAGAGTCCTTCACAACAGCTTGTGTGCTGCACACACTAGTCTTCTTCCCAAGGGAGGAATGCGCTTAAA
The DNA here is from genome assembly GCF_029931775.1 of Euleptes europaea. Classification (NCBI taxonomy): domain Eukaryota; kingdom Metazoa; phylum Chordata; class Lepidosauria; order Squamata; family Sphaerodactylidae; genus Euleptes; species Euleptes europaea. Next base: position 127,839,841 of record NC_079312.1, on the reverse strand, counting down.
ATAATGGCTGAGCACGTACATTAATCTGTGTAACATTTTATGTCTGAAAGCAGTAAAGTATACGTTTCAGAGAATGTATTACTTCTCAACTGCAGATATGTCTTTTCTATGACAACATAAGACACCAGATCACAAAGTATATTTATTATTCAGTATACCTCAGAATGAAACAATGTTCCCATAGGGCGTTTAAGCCAGTATTATTCTAGTGTAGTTCACAATGAGATATGGGATGGAATGTGCTCCTTTGAGGCTGCAGTTTGCAGATCAGTGAGCCAGTCCCCTTGGCCTCAGTGGGGAATATTTGGCATGGGTAAAGATCTTTGGGCAGAATTGTAAAGGATGCTTAATACATTGATTCTGGCAGAATACCAGAATCTTGTGAATCTCCTGCAATCTGAACCAAGAGGGGTACCAAATCACAGTTGAGACCCTTATACTATTCCACAGGTTACCCGTCTGGTCCCAGAGCCTTACCATTTTTTATATTTTTTATTGTTGTTGCAATCTCAGCATCTATTAGAGGAGCTGCCAGAAATTCTTAATGTTGCTTCTTAAAAGCCAACAGGTGTGTCTTGCTCACAAACTTTGAAACAGCCTCTTCTGAAATTACATGGCCTGTAGAACAAAGAGCTGAATAAAACTTTCTGAATTCGTCAGGTCACCAATTGATTTTGGCATAACATGCAATATAGTTGGGGGCATGTATCTGTTTTATTCTAAAAGCCATAATTTGCCAGCTTTTTTTTTCCTGATTCCAAATAATTTTGTTTAATACAGGCCAACATAAATTCAGCTTGTAGTAAAAGGAATTTATTAATTTCATATCTGGGTTTCATCATGTTATTGTAGTTCTCAGAAGTAGGAGCAGAATTGATCATGTTATTGTAGTTCTCAGAAGTAGGAGCAGAATTGAAATTGATTGTGGCATACTGTAGTTTAGTTTCTAGTTTATTCAGCTCTTCCATAGCTGACTTTTTTTGTGAGAGGCGGAAGCAATGATAAACCCCTTAGGTATGCTTTAAGAATGTCCCACAAAAATGGGCCAGGTGACCTCATGCGTAAAGTCGGTAGATAGGAAGTCTTTAATATGAAGATCCACTAACCCTTTTTTTGAGAGAAATTCGGCTGTTTTTTTTTGTTGTTGTTCGAATCAATAGCCCTACATCCTATACACATGCCTGGCTGGCATAAAGTTATCTATCTCAATCAATCAATCAGTCTTTAATTTACAGTCATTTGACCAAATCAAAATAACATATGATCACCATAAAACAATATTAATTGCTCAACAAATGCATAGATAAAAATTATCGACACGATCCCAATAAAATCCCATTTCTGAAATGGTCCATATTCTAACTTCTAAAAGGTTTATCTAATAGCATTTACTATTTTTGACTTACATCTTTCCATGCCTTAAATATAGCGGCACAAAGTTCAGCCACACATCTCGAGATTGATGGGTTACTATCTTCCGAATGTCGGTGAGTACGAATTTAATCAGACAGACCCATATTGTTTTTTAAAATTTCCTGGATAGTCTTGACTCTTATCTCATGGTGGAGAGGACAATACAGTAAGGCATGCTCACGGGTCTCAATTTCTTCACCATTACACGGACACGTTTTTTTCGGAGAAGGGGATTTTCCTATATCTGCCTTCTACTACAGCCAATGGCAGTGCTCCACACCTGGCTAATGTGAAAGCTCTTCTAAATTTATTCACCTCCAATGTTGTCAGGTATGGGGCTGCCCTCATCAAATGCTTGGTTTCCAGTGAGGCTATAAAACCAGGCGATCTTGCAAGGTCATGCTGCCTCTCAATGGCCATTTATGCATGGCAATTTGCTGCGCGGTCCATGCTGAAGTACCCCGCAGTTTTTTTTTAGTTTTGCACGGGAAATTGATGAATCAGATACCACTGCGTAGCCAGTGCTCACAAACTGCGCATTTTGGAAAAGCACTTCTAACGCGACTTTTTTGGACCGCCCCGCCATGACTGCGAAGAATCCGCTCTAGGTTGCATGAATAATTAAAGCCGCAAATGATCTTGTCCCCGCCTCTCCTCTGCCCACTCGGGTATTCCCCCGCCTTTGTACTGCCTACCTGCTCTTCCCGACCCCATCCCCTTTCCGAACCTGCTGTCGAGGGAGTAAGCCATTTCCCTGTTCATTTTTCAAACGCAGAGTGCGGCGTGAATGCAAACAACTCGCTGTTATTTTTAAAAAAATATTTCATTTCCTTTATTGATATATCGCTATTTCGCTATCTCGCGACTGCCATGCAGCATATTCTTCTCCTGCTTCAATCTTTCTCATTTGACCAGCATTTTTCCACGGTCTCATAACCCCGCCCCCTGCTGTCTGTAGATGCATGGGGGCGGGGTTATGAGACCGCGGGAAAATGCTGTTCAAATGACCGTAATAAATCTGTCCTGGGACGGGCGCACGGCCGGCCCAGGACTCGCCGGGGGGACCCCCCCCGCCGCACTCACCTCTGCTCCGGCGACGGCGGAGGCGTGGGAGGGGAGGTCCCCACGAGCCGCGGGACCAGGCCGGTGCCTCGCGCCTCCGAGGGCCGCGTCAGGGGGGCGAGGCAAAGCCCCTACAAGCGGCACCCGGGCGGCGCCAGCAGACGGGCCCAGCGCCTCAGCCCGGCCCGCCGCCGCGGCAGGGGCCGCGGCGGCCGCGGCAGGCAACGTGGAGGCGGGGAGGCGCGCCATCCCGGGAGGCCCTGCTGGCTGGCCGGGCCGGCTTGGAGAGGGGGCCGGAAGAGGGCCCGAAGAGGGGGCCGCGCCCAGGCGGGACCGCGGCGACGGGTATCGGCGGGGAGGCCAGGGCCAGGGGAGAGCCCCGAGCACGGGGAGGGCGCGGGGGAACAGCCTCCGAGCTCCCTGGCCTGCGCGGGAAGAGGGAAGGGAGAAGGGTGGAACCGGAAGTGGGCAACCGCCTTATAAGGTAGGAGAGGGGTGGGGCGAGAGGATATAAGGAGAGAGGGAGCGGAGGCCGAGGAGGAGCAAGAAGGTCAGTGTTGGGTGTGCAGCAGGGCTGGTGCAAGCTCTGCAACCTACCACCCTGGCCGACGTAGCAGGCGAGGACAGCTCAGACTCGCCTGCTGAGTGGTCTGAGGCCGAGGAAGCTCCTCTCGAACAGATAACGAGGGTCCCCAAGAGGGCCGACACCCAGCCCCCGGTCCAAGGTCCTCACAAAATCAAATTGAATATCTGTAGATGCATCTTCCCCCGTGAGTTCTCAAAGCAAGTAGGGGTGCTTGTTTTTGACTTCTGAACATTCTTTGGGTTAAATGTGCATGTAGAGAGTGGCAAATCCACGGCAAGACCTCCCATGTTCCTCTTCATGACATCTGAGGTTTGACTCAAATTAGCCGCTTTATAAATGCATATTTTCTCGTGAATTGTCTAAGCAGGCAGGGGTGCTTGTTTTTGAGTGGGAAAATGTGCATCTAGAGCGCAGCAAATCCATGCGGGACATTTTTTTTCCAACTCTTGCAATAGAGCGCTAGACTTCTCTATCAATAGCTTATGTTCCTTTTCTCTAGAGGTTGGGATACTGGGCCCACATTTAGCCTTGGGGGGGGGGGCTTGCAGGAGAAAAGCTCTGAAATTCTCTGCATGCTCTGGGAAAAGCTTCTGGAATTCTGCTCCCTGAAGGAAAAACTCCTCTCTCTTTGGGGGAGAAGGGCCATGTGGGGGGGGGGAGTCTGCGAGGATTCAGGAGGTTCCAGTGAACGGGCTGCAGCTCTGAGGTGAAGGTGGCGGCGGGGTGTGTGTGTGTGATCCTCCCAGTCCTTTTACCCTGTGCAAAAGGCCCACAACGCACACCCTGCTTCTCTTTGTGCAGCTGGGATTCTTGCATCCTCTGCTTTGGGCTGGCAAGAAAACTTTGCTCTGGGAATCAAGATACTTCTGCATGGGAGGTTTTGACTTGAATTTGCCGCTCTGTAGGTGCATATTTTTCTATTGCCGTGAATGCTGAGACCTCTTGTTCTTCAGTTTTGAGAATTTGCGTGGGGAAGATGTGCATCCGGAGAGTGGCAAATCCAAGGCAAGACCTCTCATGAGGGAGGTACCAATTTATCGGTATATCGCTATTTTATCGGGGAGAAATTTTAAAAAAAGGATGGCATAGTCCTTAGTGAGATCTCCACCAACGGAAAACAAGCTTTTTCGAGGGTGGCCGCTGCGCCATGCGCATGTGTGGGATGACAGAGGGTGGGGAAAGAGGTGGGTAAATGGCTGTGGGAGGGACACCATTGAGATAACCCAGCCCTATCGGAGCAAAGTTCTGCGTTGGGATGCCATTGCATAATTCGCGGCTCCAGTCGACATCAGACTTTCTCATTTGATTCGGTGCCATGAATATGCGTTTTAAAAGGCGGATTTTAAAAAAGAGTTTTGAGGGAGCAGCAAATTCATCCGTGCATAAATGGCCAGTGTCTTCTGCTCTTTGAAGTTATCTATCTATATATGGTCATACATTTGTTTAATAGTTGTGTGTGCATTATATGAGCTTTGATTAGACCACTGATGCCCTGTAGGCTGAAACGCGGATGGTCTGTGTGGTTTAGGTCTAACAACCTTATGAGTTGCCACTGTGCCTTGTTTTATAATTTTTAATGTTTTTAACCAAGATATAAGTGCCTTAAAATAAAAATATTTTTCGATTATATAATTTTACCCTTTCCACCCAACCTTGGGTACCCAGCTGCAGATAGGGTTCCCAGGTCCCTCTTCGCCACTGGTGGGAGGTTTCTGGGGCAGAGCCTGAGGAGGGCGGGTTTTGGGGAGGGGAGGGACTTCAATGCCATAGAGTCCAATTGCCAAAGCAGCCATTTTATCCAGGGGAACTGATCTCTATTAGCTGGAGATCGGTTATAATAGCAGGAGATCTCCAACTAGTACCTGGAGGTTGGCAACCCTACTCCTGAGTCCCTGCTAGTAACATACTAATTAAGAGAATACTAAATCGGATGGAACAGAGGAGGCTAAGGAAAGGGGGAATAGAGTGAAGTGGGATGAGAAATGTGAGATAACAAAGGAGGGAACAATGGTCAATAATTGGCTGACTAATTCCTTTGTGTGATAGGAAGGGAAAATTGAAGGCAACAAAAGAAGTAGATACAGAAAGCATGGTTAACACTCTGTTGTAAATAGGTTAAAATATTATAATTTGGGAGAGGATGAAAATGCTTAGTGGAAATGTTGGTTTTGGTTCCAGGAAACAACTCCTCTAGTGCCCTCAGTTTATTTTCTTGTAACATTTCCTTGCTTTGTTTCCCCTCCTTGATGGGTTTTTATTGAGCTGTTTTGGTAATCTGTTCCTTGCTGTGATTGCAGCAAAATAAATGGGGGCGGGGGGGGGTTAAAAGAGGTTAGTGCCACTTAGAATTTCTTTTAAAATGTGTGTAAGTTTAAGCTGTAGGCAGTACTTTGTAAAAGGTCAGTACTGTATGTTATGCTTTGTTTTTGATATTATAACCTTTTGTTCACATTGTGTAGAAAGATTGATTCTCAGTTTTTAAAAGTCTTATCTCCCCAAAACAACAAAAAATTATTTCCCCCAAAACTTATAGATCTTTGTGGATATCAGAATACTCTCAGGGGATTTTGAGAATCTAAGGGGTAACTCTGTTGGAGCCTGGAATGTGAGGTTCTGTCGGGCAATAGACAGGATTTTTTCCTGGGGTGCTCTCCTATTTCCAAACAGGATTGCCAACTGCCTGGGGGAAAAATGTCCTGTTCCTTTAACAAGGGCTTAAAGAGATGTTATTTACCAGGTGATGTTATTTACCTCCTTGCCATGAAAAATTTCAGCTGCCTACTTCCACAATTATCCCTTATTAAAGGGGCAGGATTATTTTTTTCCAGGCCGTTGGCAACCATGTTTGCCAGGGAAGTAGGAGACTTGCAGTGCAATCCTAAGAACACTTTTTCAGGTCAAACTGATGAGACCTGAGCAGGATTCTGGGTAGACCAGGTTAGATTGCTCTCGAAGGGAGGAATCCTAAGCTTGTCTACTTAAGAGATAAGTCCCACTGTATTCAATGGGACTCATTCCAAGAAACTGTTCTGAGGACTGCAGCCCTAAAGAGGGTTGGGAGATAACGTGTGAATCCTTGGTGGAAATTTTCAACTGAGTCTGACAAAACATGCTATAGAGCCCACTGGGAAGCATATGAAATGGTAGTAATCGGAATGAACAAGAGACGTTTCTCCAATATCATCATGTCAACTATAATGGATACAGGACAATTATTTAGGATTGTTCCATTTTTGTTGACTCCAAGTCAAGAGTCTGAGCGTGATAGGAAATCGATTCTTAGCTGTGATGTTTTTGTGAGATTCTTTGCTCATAAATTCTCTCTGATCCACTCACTACAACCTGGATTCCAGTCATAGATCAGGTAGCAGAGGTGCCTGAGGAGCCGTTTGATCTTTTTTCTATGGATAGTTTCAGACTGCTTTCCCTGAATTATTTTGACAGAACCCTGGCAGCTGTAAGGATTGCCTATGTGGCAAAATCTTGCTGAGATAAGGCCAGAGTGCCAATGATGAATATCATTGATGCTTCCATGTGAGAAGGGGAGTTCCCTAGGCCATTAAAGTAGATGGAGAGCCACTGCCAGTCCAAGTAGACAACACTGACCTCGGCAGCCCAGCGGCCTGACAGTATAAGGCAGGTTCATTGGGTTGGGTTGGAAAATTTTAGATATTGCACAAATAGCAGTCGTCAAGAGGTAGGGACTTGGACAACATTAGTGCTGTGCTAAATCTGTTTAAAGTTACTGATTGCAGTAGATTTTCTTTCCCACTGCTTCGAACAGTTACTTTGTCTTTTTTTACCCTGAGAGGAAAAGAAATCAAAGCTAATTCAAAGCCTTTCAAGCACCTTTGAAAACAGAATGATTAGCTAATTAAAACCAGAGGGAATGTTTCCAAAAATCCATTGAATTGTGATTTGTCAGCTTGCCTGTCAGCTTTGGGCTAGTTGTAGTGGTGGAGCAGTCAACCCATTACCTGTGTGGCTCCCTGCCTGAGCAGGGAGCCACTCTTTCTATTTGATACCACCACTCTTTCTGTTCGATAAGGGGGGAAGCTGCAATTGGCCACTCTTTCTATTTGATAAGAGCAGTGGGGAAGGGGCCTTTTGTGACTTGGGCCCGCATACCTGAAAGACCAACCATCTCTCCCAGTTTGAGCACTTATGGCAGCTTAACCTAGTCCAGCAGTACCTTTTCGTCCTTCTGACCTATATGATGTGCAATGCCTTTTTGGAGGAAATGTGTGTGTGAAGTGTGGGAAGAGAGGGGAATCAACCCGGTTCTCCAGATCAGACTCCACCGCTCCAAACCACCGCTCTTATCCACTACACCACGCTGGCTCTGGTAAGGAAAAAAGACAGGCACCCTCTCTCTTAATATATTATTACTCTGAGGGCTAAAGGTGACACTAGACAGTTAGAGAAATGACAAAAGGGAGCTGATAGTTAAAAGTAAATCTCCACTGGCATGACCCCCTTCCCTGTCAAGTCCTCTCTGTGGCTGCTTTTTAAGACTGAACTTTATGCCAGAGGATCCGATCATAGAGCCCTAGCATAATGTGTGGTTTGGTCCTATTCTTATCAGGTATAAATTTGACTGGGATTTTAAAAAGTTTTTTTGCCAGACCAACTGTATTTCTGCATTAAGTTATTATTCTGCTGAGTAAATGCATGTTTGAGATTCACCTCACTTCTTTTGTGATGTTAATTAAACCCTCTCACATGAAACCATTTTGATTCTTACTTGCCCATGAATTTGAATGAGATCCACACAAGTTATTGGGAATTGAGATCCAGTGTGGTGTAATGGTTAAGAGTATCAGACTAGTATCTGGGAGAGCCAGGTGTGAATCCCCACTCGTACCACAGAAGCTCGCTGGGTGACCTCAGGTCAGTCACACTCTTTCAGCCTAACCTACCTCACAGGGTTGTTGTGAGGATAAAATGGAGAGGAGAATGATGTAAGCTTCTCTGGGTCCTCACTGGGGAGAAAAGCAAGGTACAAATGAATTAAATAAAGGGCTAAAAGTTTATTATGCTTTCTCCCCCCAAAGGATCTACAATGGGTAGTTTGTACTGGTTAATGTGCCATTCTCTCACCTCAGTACAGGGAGCTAAACTTCTAGGAATGAGGTGAAAGAGGCCTTCCTGGTATCCCCACCCTCTGGAAGACTCTACCCTGATTCAGAGATCATGAGCAATTATATGCGTTGTTCAAATTCCTCCTGACCAATCATTTCTTGGTGTCTGAGGAACACCTGCCCACATCTCCCAAGCCACTAAACTGTGTGTTGGGTGTCCTTGCTTCTCCAAGGGCCTATCCCAATTACTCAGCCAAATTAGTTTGAAGATATTGCTCTGGAGATGTTCCATTCCACCATCCAACTGATGCCTCGGGATGCTTACCAGATTCCCCTAACCTGTCTCCTGCAAGCTGGGGACAAAAGGAGACCTATTTAAGACAACCAACCGAACACATTATAGGCTGTAGTGAAATTAATTTCACAAACAGGTAAGAACATAAGAAAGGCCATGCTGGATCAGACAAAGGTCCATCAAGTCCACCAGTCTGTTCACAGAGTGGCCAACCAGGTGCTTCTAGGAAGCCCACAAACAAGACGACTGCAGCAGCATTATCCTGCCTGTGTTCCACAGCACCTGATATAATAGGCATGCTCCTCTGATCCTGGAAAGAATAAGTATGCATTATGACTAGTATCCATTTTTCCTAGTAGCCATGAATACCCCTCTCCTCCATGAACAGGTAAAATGATATACATGAAAAGTATACCCTTCTTGTGGCTAAAATCCTTCTCACTCCCCAATAGACAACCAGCAGAATCCATCTTATATGACCAGGAGGATAGGTTGGTGCCGGATCTTTTTTTAAAAAGGTCAAGGAGGGAGGCTCCTTTAGTTTTAAATACTGTGCCGACACTACCCCCAAACTGGCCACTTTGCACATGACAGAAAGCTGTTGCATGGCTGTATTTGGCATATTCCTCTTCCTTTCCGAGGAGTGTTCACAAAATCACCCTGACCACTAAATTATCCAGTTTGCTGAAAGGAAGATTGATGGATGAATTTCAAAAAGAAATGGAAGTTTTATTATGATTATGCATATTTGAAAGTGTAACACAACTATGTAGTAGAGGAAGATATTTGTATCCAACAGTATAGTGTGTGCAGAGACTAGATGGCATTAGATGACGAGGAAATAAACTGGGAAAGTAGGTAGCAGAAAGCGGAGAAATTAACTGTAGCAAAGCCAAAGTAAGGATGACAAGCATAACCAAGTGTAGCTATAATTTTATTTATAATTGTTTATAGTTTTATAATCTAGAGAACTGGTTGATCAGAAGTTTGGAATTGCTAAATAGCAAGACTTTTATATAATACTTGTATAATTTAGAGTGGTTCATCAACAAGTTAAATCTATTGTAAGGCTTAAATGAGTGTTTTCGCAAAGGCAAATATTTGCTGATTTTCCTGGAAGAATGATTAGACTGTATGGATGTGTATGCAATAGTTATGTTTTTCATGCGAAATTTTCAATAAAATATATATATATTTTTTTAAAAAACACCCTGACCCTTACTGCTGAGGTGTGAGGGAGGGGAAGGAACAGAACTGGCAAAATTTCATGCTTTAGAATCACTATTTGTATTAGGTTACAACCTATGAAACAGTGTGAGAGTGAAACAAGCATGCCGAAAAAGTAAGGCCTTTAACTGAAGCAAATAATTGGCACCAAGAGAAATGGCTGAAGTATGAATAGGCAGGTGGATTGTACCCAAAAATCCACTGCTCAGTATAAAAAAACATGAAATAAAAATGGGAATCCAGATGCTTAAACTGAATATGAGGATGGTCTGCGCACAAAGCTACTTTTGTGAAGGGTGTCAGATGCTAGAGTTAACAGAAAATATGCATCCACATGATACTTAACAGATACTTATATTTAAATGATACTTATCTTACCTCTCTCTTCTTCAGCAAAAGGAAAATGAAAACAAAAGCAGGAAGCACCAATATGGTGAAATGGTCTGCATTATTGTATTAATTTCCAATGACAATAATACAGTAGGAGGTTGAAAGTTCAAAGCAGTTTGTTTGTTAGGCCCAATATACATACCGGGTGAAAATTGCCCACATGCGCAGGACAATTCACACTAGGGATGTTGAATTTAAAAAAATTCAGTATAGTTCGGATTCGGCTGAATTCGGCCCATTTAGATTCGGGATATGCCGAAGTCTGAACTCCCCCACTTCGGGTCCATGCAATTCGGCGGGAATTCAAAGTCCGGGGAAAAAATTCAGCCGAATAAAGCCATTAAAAACACAACCGCGTCTTTCCGTGGCTCTGGGGGGGCATATTTGGGGGTAGAGGTCCCAAACTTTCAGCGGAGCTTCAAAGGACCCTTCTTGCCAGACCCTCCAAGTTTTGTAAAGATTGGGTCAGGGGGGGCTGAGATATGGGCCCCGAAAGGGGTCCCCCCACCCTTAATGTGCATCTCTGAGCAGAGCTTGCCACCCAGGCACAAAGCTCCCAGCCCTGACAAACAGCTGATGAGAGCAAGGGCGGGGCAGGTGCTAAGAAGTTTGCAAAGCAACACAACTGCAAAGCAACACTGCAAAGCAACACAACTGCAAAGCAACACCTTTGCAAACATGCAAAGGGTGGGGCAGGTGCTAAGAAGTTTGCAAAGCAACACAACTGCAAAGCAACACAACCCTGCAAAGCAACACCTTTGCAACCGTGCAAAGCATGGAAAGGAACAGAGGCAGCTAGCTATGCATAAGGAGCAGGAGGGGGTGGAATTTCCCTTTTGCATCAGACTGGGACCAGGAAAATGCATTCTTTAAGTCACCATTTGAAAACCAGTTTTGAGCAAGTATCAAAATAGACCTAACCAATCTTATGAATGAGGGAAAACCTGAGGACACACTGAAGCCCCCCCTCAAACCAGGGAGAGAGAGACTCGAGGGGTCACACACACATCCAGGCAGAGTAGGCGAAAGCCCCCTTTGGCTCCCCCCCCCCCACAGAAACTGCTTCCTCCCCACACACACACACAGACTCTGCTTTCCCCCCACGCACACACACACAGGAGAAAAAGTATAGATTAAAGCCCCCAAAGGGGTCTTACTGTGGCTGTCTTCTGTTCCATTAGGAGGGGCTGGGAGGAGGACTGGGTAATCCAAGACGATTCCATTTAAGCATGGGAAGTTTTGCTCTGGAGATGCATACAGGATCCCATTCATCCCAATAGGGAAAAGGGGAAAGCCCATATCTCGGGGGGCCCTGACCCAATGTTTACAAAACTTGGGGGGGTCTCTTAAGAAGGCTTTTCTGAAGCTCCGCTGAAAGTTTGGGGTCTGTACCCCAAAAAATGCGCCCCCTGCAGCCACAGAAAGAGAAAAGGGGGGAGCCGATATTTCTGCCCCCACTGAACCCATCTTTACAAAACTTGGGGGGTCTCTTAAGAAGGCTCGTCTGAAGATATCCTGAAGGTTTGGGGGCTGAACCCCCAAAAAAGCGCCCCCTGCAGCCACAGAAATGGAAAAGGGGGGAGGGAAAAGGTGTGGAGCCCATATCTCGGGACCCCCTGACCCAAAGTCTACAAAACTTGGGGGGGGGGGTCTCTTAAGAAGGCTCGTCTAAAGCTCCACTGAAAGTTTGGGGTCTGTACCCCTAAAAATGCGCCCCCTGCAGCCACGGAAAGAGAAAAGGGGGGAGCCCATATCTTGGGACCCCCTGACCCAATGTTTACAAAACTTGGGGGGTCTCTTAAGAAGGATTGTCTGAAGCTCCACTGAAAGTTTGGGGTCTTTACCCCCACAAATGCCCCCCCTGCAGCCACGGAAAGGAGCAAATGTGCACAAGCACCCCCCCACACACACACGAGGATTTCTCTCACTCTCTCTCTCTCTCCCCGGCCAGCCGCTCATCAGCTGATTCCTCCAGTACTCAATCCTGACTGATTGGCCAGAAGAAGACCCAGCTTGGCCACCGATTGGACGGGGGAGGAGAATGCTGCTTACTGACGGCCCCGAATTTGCCGGATTTATTCGTGAACTCCCGAACTCGCTGAATTCGGCTCCCCGGTTTCCCACCATTTTTTAGTTCGGTTCGTCCTGAACTAAAAACCACCGAATCAGGGGAAATTCGGCTGTTTTTCAGTTCAGGCCGAACCGAATCAACAGCCCTAATTCACACAGAGAACAGGATTACACCAACCTTTATAACTTTGGTTTAGGGATGTTACAATTATGTAGATTCACTGCCCATTGGATGTGTACTTCGCTTTAATTAGCATAGCATATTAGATATTGGTCAAAGCTGTCTCTAAGTAAGCGTTAGGTCTTGTGACCACATTCCTAAGCATGAAGGTAAGATACTGTTTTTCTTTACTGGTGAAAAGCCGTACCAGGCAAGCAATGTAGTATTTTATTCTGGCAGCTCATAATGGCGTCTGCCAGACTCATGCTAACTTAATGATTACACATGAGGGCATCTGTTTCAAGGATTAATACTTTACCCCTTATACCTGGGGCCTCAAGTCAATTACATACATGTGCTCTCACATGGTATTGTGCTTGATGCTAACCCTTATGTCCTGGGCTTAGCATCTTTATAAGTGCGAGGATGCGGACTGAGCATAAAAGCATACATTTCCAATTCCAATACATTTCCCATAGCATATAATGATTTCAGGCATTACAATGGCACCTTAAAGAGTGTTAATTAAATCTTTCACTGCAGAGGGAAATTCAGCTATTGAAACTCAGTAGCAGCTCAGTAGGTACGGGTCATGGTTGTTGGTTAAATTTGAATTCATAAGAGGGTGGGCAAATTATGTGGGAAGTGAGAAACTGCAGCTTCAGATCAGGCATTGTACTGAGGGCACGAGGCGCTGGCAAAACTCCACAGGAGTGATGAAAGTGTTTAGGCTGTGGTGAAGGGAAACCAGAAATGCTTTGTATTGAGCGAGTCTTTTCTTCTGCCTAGCTAGCCCATCAGTATACCGAATCTTAAAACAATAACATCTGCATGATCTTGGTTTAATAAATTCTATATGTGTTTTTCCCTGTTCATGGCATGTACTAAATGTACAGCCCCTTATGGGCCATTACTGTAGTGGCTTGGAAGCCCTGCTGCTAAGGCAATAATTGGCAAACCAGGAGGACCCGAGCAGGGCAATTACTCAGATCTTTCTCACGCATCCACTGCTGAGCCAGAACGAGGGGGCTGAGATTGGATAGGAAGGAAAATGACTGCACTCAGCTAGTTTCTGGCTTCCAAACATTAACAGAGTGGAAGGGGAAGAAGCCTCAAGGAATGAACTACAGCATTATTTTATACGGGGGAGGGTGTGAATGGAGCATACCACCCAGTTCCACACTGGGGACAGCTTGTGTAGTTTCCCCATCGTTGCAGATACAGCACAGCATCAATGTGATTCCCACACGGCAGGTTTCCCCATAGTTCCCCTGCACCAGTCCTTCAGCAGCTGCCATTCCTCCATATCAGGTAGGGTTGCCAGGTCCCTCTTTGCCACCGGCGGGAGGTTTTGGGGGCAGAGCCTGAGGACGGCGGGGTTTGGGGAGGGGAGGGACTTCAATGCCTGAGGGCCCTTTCACACAGCCCAAATAATACACTTTCAATCCACTTTCAATGCACTTTGAAACTGGATTTTTCTGTGTGAACTGGCAAAATCCACTTGCAAACGATCGTTAAGGTGCACTGAAAGTGGATTGAAAGCGCATCATTTGGGCTGTGTGGAAGTGCCCATAGAGTCCAATTGCCAAAGTGGCCATTTTCTCCAGGGGAACTGATCTCTATTGGCTGGAGATCCATTGCAATAGCAGGAGATCTCCAGCTAGTACCTGAAGGTTGGCAACCCTCACATCAGGGGCTTTTTCAAGTTTTTTTTTTTTTTAATCAGCAACTGAGTATTGTTATCCCATTACAACAACCTGTCTGTCAGATTCATTGAAATACTCGTGCAGTATTCATGGCCAGCTCTGGCCAAATGTAGTTTGGCCCTTTGCGTAATGCTTTTGGAAGGGTACCAAACCTCAGGACCAACCATCTCAGTTAAAAACTCCAGAGGCCATGTCATAGAATCAGGTTTATCTCATCTGACAAATTTTGAAAAGTAAGCTAATGCCAACCCTGTTGTCAGGTCTCTTCAATCTAAGTCTCACACACACAAAAATACTTTCTACCTTTGAGCTAGCCCAACTATATGCAATAATCCTTAATTTTTAAAAATCCTTTTGTGTTCGGTTTTTAAAATGTAGAAATGAAATAAGTGACTAACATTTTGAAATTATTATAATAATTGATCATTTATCTGACTGAAGTTGAGATCCTTTCTGGCAAGCAGCTTTCCCACTTTGCTCCTATAAATTCAGTCCAGCACAATGATGTTATATCGAACTATTGTGCTATTTTGCAATAGCAGTTACCAAAAAGCCTTCCGATGTGCATACTGATTTCAATGGGAGACTTAAGCATATTGTCTCCCATTGAAAGCAACTAATTGTGGCTGAATTGTCCCCAGTGCTTCGCACTGCGTTTCAAACCAAAGGTTACATTGGCACGCAATACCCGTGGATGTTCTGGCAGCCCACGCTGCATTAGGGTTGCCAGGTCCTTCTTCGCCACTGGCAGAAGGTTTTCGGGGCAGAGCCTGAGACGGGCGGGGTTTGGGGAGGGACTTCAATGCCATAGGATCCAATTGCCAAAGCAGCCATTTTCTCCAGGGGAACTGACCTCTATCGTCTGGATCAGTCGTGATAGCAGGAGATCTCCAGCCACCACCTGGAGGTTGGCAACACTACGCTGCATGCCTGTGGTGGATGCCACCCTCCCAGGTTCACCCTGTTCCCACAAGAGCCACATAAATACCTTTACACCGCTTAGCTGTGTTGGAATGTGGATAACAAGGGAACATTTATGTGGCTGAGACTGAAGTTCATTGCTGGACCGAGTTCTACCTTTATGCTGCTATGCGATCCTTATGTCCAGTCTTATGATTCGTCGCTCATCCTCTCATAGGCTCAAGCTATTTATTAAATGCATCTGTATGCCATCCTCCCTACAAGATGTGCAGGGTGGTATACTTGGACTCATCCCATCTTATCCTGACAACACTCTTGCAAAGTACATTATGCTGAGATATAGTAACAGGCCCAAGATCATTCTGTAAACTTCATGACTGACTGGGGGTTTGAAGACAAGTTCCCTGGTTCAAGTTCTGCTGCAGTCATGTGGCGGGGATTCTCTGTTTTCCTGTCATTGCTACCACAAATGTATAGGCATTCTCGCTGGCAACAGAGCAGCCACATAGGGAGCTTTGTGTGCGCTTTCTTCTGCCAGCCACCATTCCCCCTCCATTTCCCCCCTGCACATCGGAAGGCTTTTTGGTAACTGCTATTGCAAAATAGCACAATGATGTTATATCGAACTATTGTCATGATCTGCTAATTCCTATGAATTCCCAGCTTTCGTTTTGTTTAAAAAAGTAAGCTCCTATTCCTGTTCATTGCAGAACCACAACATAAAGGGCTAAAGATCTACTCTTAAAAATGAAAGCATGGAATTCAAAGGAACTAGTATATTATGGCACTAGAACGTTATTTCACTATTTTGCAATAGCTTTTCTCTGTCTAGAAAAGCCCTCCGGTGGTGCATGTGGGAACTGGGTGCGGGCTGGACCTTTCATAAGGCATATCTGCCCATCCTGACAGCTTATTAATGCACTTGTGTTACAGGCTCTGACATATTAGAGCACATGATTTGCTCATTGCACTTTCTGCCTTTTTCTATGACCTTTCCCAGCTTTCTCAATGGCTAGAGAGCAAAGCCTTTGCAGCACCTCCTACATTTTTTAGGCTACAGAGCAGAGTGTTCACTTCCTGCCTTTCCAATGACTTCAAGTGCAGAAATGCTCTCCACCCTCTATACTCCAAGGGTATATTATGCTGACTAATGATGTAATGGTGTAATGTAAACAATATATTGTATTTTAAGATTTAAACCTGAAAACATGATACTAGAAATTAATGAATAGGTTCAATCTCAACGTATTTTTCTGGAGATGGGAATGATGGTAAAATTGAAAATATAGAGAGATAACAAGACTCAAAACTGACTGTTTAAAGTTTAGCAAAATAACCTGGTGGAAGAGGAAGTCCTTATTTGGTAGTATAAAGGGAAGCCACAGAGCATGTGCAGTACAACTGCATCCTGCTCGTGCTCAAGGTTCAAGCCCATTGAAGGTGACTTAAACAGTATAAATACAGGCAGAGAGAGGGTTAGAACTTTATACCTCTAAGGGAGGCTCAGAAGATGGTATTGGTATGTATGGCTTTACAAATATATTATTCTAGAATGTGAATTAGATATTTTGAACTAAATCAGACTTCTTTAACTGTTATATTTTAAGTGTTGGGTTTTAAAACTGAATAGTATGTAGAACTTGCTTGCTTTATAGTATACATTGTTACTGAATTTTAAGATTTTGTAATACTTGCATATACACACATATATACACAATTACATTGGAGCGCATCAATAAAAAGACTTACTTTTTTAAGTGAGTAAAGTAGTTGAGTCCTGCTTAGTAGGGACTAACTGAATAAGTGTCATGAGTCAGCCTGCAGAGAGTCAGCCTGCAGAGACCTCCTCTGACGAAGAGGAAGTAGAGGCCAGAATAGAGGATCAGCCAAAGTCAGGAGATGACTCACCATGCCTACAGCCTGCCAGCTCAAGGACTCCAGTTGGACCTGACACCTTGCAACGTGCAGTGTCTCCAGAGGCCTCGCCAAGGCCACTGGAGCAGAAAAGAAAACAGGTTCGTCTGGCAATGCAGCAGAGACGGCAAAGTGCTAGACTGAAGGCTTTACACAGGAACCTCCCCAGTAGCAGTGATGAGGAAGAGCAGGGCTGAAGCCACCACCTGTGAATTCAGCCTCATCAGCATCAGCTGGCTCTGCTACAGCAGCAGGGGAAGGGATTTAAGCCATCAGTTAGGCTTGGCTGTTGTGCAAGCAACTTGTCACCAACCTCCTGGTGTACCAGCCTTGTTTCCCTGCTATCCTTTGGATTCCTGGTATCCTGACTTCTTGGACTGGCTCTGACTAACACCTTGGACTTCCCTTGCCTGTATTGATATCTCGGACCCTGCCTTCACTGTGAATGACCTTGGACTGTTCCCCAGACTACGCTTACAACTTACAGCCCTCGCTCCTCGCCTGCACCATGACAATAAGATAACATACCACTTCTCAGGAAGGGGTCAATTCTAAGAGCATAGTCACTCGAAAGGCACTTCACTTAGACTACATTTTTTCCCCCCAGAAGGATTGTACCAAACCAGCCAGTTTGAGAAAGAATGTACAATGGACAGGGAAAGCTTGGAAAGTAGACTGTTACAGGACAATGTTGGGTGGAAGCCGAGGTAGAGAAAAACCTGTATGTATCGTCAAACAATTTTCCCATTCCTCCGTTGGAGTTGTTCTCGCATGTCCCTGTTGTTTACTGAAGTCAGACTCCTCTCTATATTACTGACTGGTTTCAGACAGTATATATTAAAAAAAACTAAAACAAAACCCTGCTCACTCAAATCTGAAATCAGCAGCCAGCACTGGCAAGAGGAAGAGACCAAAAATGCCATCATCTCTGAATCGTTCTTTTTAAACCTTTCGGAATCAGTTGATATTCATGTCGTCCCCTTAAATCCTTTGCCGTTCACTGAAAATCCATTCGCAATTTGTTTGCACCAATCCCTGGCTTTGTGCTTTTGCTTTAGAATGCGGAAATATGTGAGGAGAGTCCAGAAATTACTTTTTCCCCCACATGCAGGAAAATAGGACTGTGAATATACACAGCGAACTATGTTGTGTTCCATCAACAGGAGGAGTTGTCTTGATAACTGGATGAGGAGCTAACCGAGCTAACAAAAGGAACACACAGTCCAGTGGCGACGAGCGGGAACAAGATCAATCCCGTTAAGAAAGGAAGGGTGCGTACAGTACTGTGCAAGTAATTTGTTCTTTCAGGAACTTTCATAGGACTGTGGGGGATCCTCCAGATCAAGAGGGAACAATCCATAAAGAATTTCTCTTAAATGAGCACCGCAGTAATTTAAGGGATGCAAATGTGTGCTCTTGTACACAGGGACAGAGCTACCGCGAGGCCAGGTAAAGTGGTCATGTTGGACAGCAGATTTTTTGGGAGGGGTTAACCTGTTGTCTCCTCCTCCTCCATCTCTTTGCCCACTGTGCCCACGCCCATCTCTGCTTTTGCCCAGGTTCTGGATCACCTAACCATCCTTGTCCCCTCTCCTTTTTAAAAACAACACAGCAAGCTATGCATGCCCTACGGAGCCTCTCCAAGGGCTTTCCCGCATGCTCAGCTTACTCCTGTTTTTCTGTAAATGTGTGCAGGTTTTACATGGGTTTCAATTGACCACTGATGAAGGCCAAACAGGCCAAAACGCATCTGGCATGTGGTTATAGATATCAACCTTAGGGAATGCCATTGTGCTATTTTAATGTTTTTAAATAATTTTTAATCTTGACATAGCTCTTCTAATAAATTATATTTTCATTATATTCATTCTACTCAATTCCTTTGAGATCTCCCACGCAAATACTTGCCATGGCCGAGGCTGAGTGTTTGTGTGACAAGCCCAGGGTCACCCAACAAGTTTCCATGGCAAAGTGAGGATTCAAGCCTGGGTTTCCCAGATCCTAGTCCGACACTTTAACCAGTACACCAAGCTGGCTCTCACAGGGACACACATATGCATCTTTATTTTACACTTGTTTGTTTTTGGCTTTCTCCAAAGGATTCTGAGGATTTTGTTTCTGACATGAATAAGCCCAAAATTGTTGGGCTTTACAGTTCTGAGATTGATATTGTAGGATGTCATTTATCTAATCAAAATTTGTTATGATCCACGATTACAGCACTTCAACAAATTGGGATTTGTTTCTTGACCACAAACCTTATCCTGGTGGAAAGGGGCTCAGTGACAGTGCATCTGCTTTACATGCAGAAGGTCCCAGTTTCAATCTCCGGCAGCCCCTGTCAAAAGTATCAAGTAGTAGGTGGTGTGAAAGATCCCTGCCTGATACACTGGAGAGATGTTGCCAGTCAGAGCTGACCAAACTGACTTTGATAGAGCAATAGTTTGACTTGGCACTTTTTGTGCTCACATGCGATTAAACCTACAAGGAGAGGAGAAGGGAGAACAAAAGCCCAAGGATTTCAGGCTCATTTACAATGCAAAACAAACAAACAAACAAAACTCTGTTGTTTGTTCTTGATAGTTGAGTGCAGAAAGTGTAAGCCAAGAATATGTGCTTGGAAATTACAGCAAATTTTATGTCCCTAATAGGGGTGCGAACCTCAAGGTACTAGCCGGAGATCCCCTGCTTTAACAACTGATCTCCAACCGATAGAGATCAGTTCACCTGGAAAAAATGGCCACTTTGGCAATTGGACTCTATCAGCCCATTCCTGAAATGACAGTGTGCAGAGTCGGCGGGGAAGAGGCACAGTGGCGCCTCCTCCTAAGCTGATTCGTGTACGCCGTAAAACAAACGCCGTTTTGTGGCTTTTCCCCCCTTTTACTGGGGCTAAAAGCCCCATTGAAAACAGCGAGGCTGCGCCTGCTCAAAAGCAGGGGCAGCACCACTCTAACTGGCCGAACCGGGATAGGGAGCCACCTAACTGATGGCTCCTCCCCTCGGCCCCCCCCTGGAATGCCCCCCTGCACCGGTGCGGCCTTTCTACGCCGTGCCCTGCGCCACGGAGAGGCCGCGCCACCAGAGGGGTGAGGCGCGGTCCCGTGGTGCTCGGCTGCCAGCAGGACTGGCCTCGCCACCAGTGTAAGTGCATGTAATCATGGTTTTACAAGCACTTACGCTGGCGGCGGGGTCACGCCACCTCCTAAGAGGTTTCGTCCCCCTTTCAGAAGGGCTGAAAGGCACTGTAGTCCTTCCCCTCCCCAAACCCTGCCGTCTTCAAGCCCCACCCCAAAATCTCCCACCAATGGCGAAGAGGGACCTGGCAACCCTAGTCTGTAATATGTTGTAGTTTCAATATTTATGGCAAGGAATGAGTTACAGGATTTGTGCATTTATCGAAGTGTTTATTAATCCAAGAAATGTTTCATCTTGTGCTGGCACATGGAGAATAATAGCAGACGCATATGCCATACCTGTGAAAAGGCTAAATCTCTTAAAAGCCTCGACATTCTCATTCAGAAGCTAGGGCATTGACCTTGACTCTTGAGCCAAGTGTCTGTTATGTGCTAATGCTTTCATGCATTTATATCTGTGCTGAGGTTTATTCTGTTCTGTGGAATTATATCAGAATTTTAAAACTGTGTGGTTTTTCAAGCACCACCCATCATGTAGCAGTGATCGATTTTTCTGTAGTTTTGGGCTGCTTTCAAGATTTTATAGACAAGACGCTTGCTGTGGGCATTTCTTAGAGGTGTATGCTTGAACTTTGCCTCTCACTATAATTGAATAAATGTCACATTCTTCCTTTCTCCTCTCTACAAGTCTAGTTAATCTTAAAAGCCCTAGATTGGGAATTCTCTTCCCTAACCAGGTCCCTATAACTCCCTAGAGCTCCTACTCCTTGTTTCATGGTCCCTATTTGCTCTCTAACCCCCACCATCTGTTTTCCTCCCCTACAATCACCCTCCTTGCCACTATATTCATATTTTACAAAATCCAAATGTTATAAGCAGCATGTAAATATTTATGCAAAACTGCAAACTGTGCTCTGAGCAAAGGGGAGAGAATAGTCCTATTTCAGAACTCTTGCATGTGCATGTACCCCCGCAGAACCCTGGTATCACAGTCCCTCTTGTGTGCGTGCTGAGGGAGTGTTATCTTTGCTTGTTTGCCAGAATGTTTATTTGAAGTTTTGATTTTTTTTCCCCTTAGTCCTCTTTACTTATTTTACTTCAGAAGAAATGAGACACCAGAAGCTTTTTCAAGTTAACAAACAAGTAACAGAGATTTATTAAACACTGTACAAGGGATAGATTTGGAGGGGAAATGGTAGTTAGGAAAAGCATAGAACCAGAGCTATTTTATTAGTTTCACTTCAGAGAAGGCATAGATCTTAGATGGTTTAGATGGTACAGAATTACAATTCTTAGATTAAGTTCACAATTTCAGCTCTGTTCCCAGAACTTCTTATAGATGCCTAGCTAACAGGGAAGTTGGAGACCATGCAATCTGTCTTCCCCAGAGAAACACAGACGTATGGAGATTTCTCCTCCTCATCATAGATATACCCCACTTCCGTGGCAGTAATCCCTTAACAACACCCTGTATTTGGAATATCTCCTTCCCAGAGCCTATTCTCTTCCAGTGACCTGAGAAAGGGCCTTTTTTCTCCCAATCTCTGCCTGTCACACCACAGGATTTGTTTTACACCAGTTTAGGCAAATCTGAATCTTCAAGTTCCCAAACACAGCTTCTAAACATGCAAGTTACCAAAATCAGAATTCAATTCATTTCTTCTGAACTTACTCATTCATCCTATATGTGGTAGTAGAAAAGAGCAAGAGTCCAGTAGCACCTTAAAGACTAACAAAAATATTTTCTGGCAGGGTATGAGCTTTCGTGAGCCACAGCTCACTTCTTCAGATACACTGTGAATTATCCCATATGTGGGTTACTCATTCATTTCTTCCGAATCTTATCTCCACCCACTCCCTTTCTCTGAGCTTCTCTCAAAGACTAACTCTTTGTTAGTCACACCTGGCTACATAGATTCCTCTGCTAAATTACCTTTTCCAGTTGGGGGAGGGAATTCAAATCAATAAATGGCTTGGCAGTTGGCAAGTAAACGTGAAGTTGCTTCAAAAAGGGGGAAAAACTGTGTGATGGTTTTCAAGGGAACAAACATTTATCATAAACTCAACAACTTTACAACTAGAGGTAAAATGGAATATATCTATGAACATAGCAACATTTGTAGGATCTTCAGTCCCTTTCAGAAATGGCACTCAGAACAAAAGCAAATGCTAGCAAACAGTGCCCAGTTACACAAGGTAAAGAGAAAGTCCAAAATGTTAACTTAGAAAAGTGCTCTTTCAATGGCTCTTGCTGCTGCTGCTGCTGTTCTGGATGCTTTCTTTCTCTGGCTTGGTCCTGAAAAGAAACTAGCAGTTCCCTCAATTCAGCCCACAGGCTCAAAAAACCTAGGGACCCCTGCCCTAAGGCCTAGTATCCTTCCAAATATAAAAATGATACTACACCAGTCCCCACATTATGGAGTACATAGGTTGGGTCTGAGTTCCCAACCCAGTCTAACAGACAGAGGTGAGTTGCAGGTTCTCCTCAATTCCTACATGTGGGTTACTCCTGCCCAATTCAGACTAAGACAAAATCATGTATGGAGAAGGGGCTTCAGCCTCCTTTTGGCACTGTTTTCCAATTTGAAATGATCCTAGGAGACTAGGGTTGCCAGTAGGGTTGCCAGGTCCCTCTTCTCCACCAGTGGGAGATTTTGGGGCTGGAGCCTGAGGATGGTGGCATTTGGGGAGGGGAGGGACTTCAATGCCATAGAGTCTAATTGCCAAAGCAGCCATTTTCTCCAGGTGAACTGATCTCTATTCACTGGAGATTGGTTGTAAAAGCAGGAGATCTCTAGCTAGTACCTGGAGGTTGGCAACCCTACAGGAGACACTGGCTCACTGTAAAAAGCCACAAAAACCCCAGGGAAATATATTTTGTTGTGAAAAGGCTTAGTTTTTTTCAGTGAAAGTTGGTAACTGAGAGGAAACTGATATTGGCAATAGATTGTTATAACATTATTGCACTGTAGTGATTTAGCAATGGCCAGTTTTTTTAAAAGCTCTTTGGGGGGTGTTGGGGGAAAGCAACCAATTTAAACAACTGTCTATTGAGCAGAGAGCTGCTGCATAGCAATGGAGGGAAGTAGAACTCAATCAGGTTGTGTGAGAATGCACATACATGACAAGCTTTGTATTGTATGACTCTGTTAGGGAAAAAAAGATGGTGAAGCAACCTGCCAAATAGTTACAAACGGGATGACACACAGACAAACAGTCCCTCAAAACACCGGCTTCCTGTACATGAATGGCAACTAGGACATGAGCTAAACAAATGGGTGTTTGAACATCCCAAGTGCAAACACATTGCACTTGCTGATTTCCTGAATTGATGCAAACGGAGTAGACAGCTAAGAAAGGTACTACCGTGCACTAATGAGCGAACGCAAGTCTCAATTAGAAGCATCAAGGAGTACAACAGAGCCTGTGCATTGATTTCTAACCTCTTATGTTCACATCTCTTACACTTCCATTGAGTCATGAAGGAAATGCTTATTTGCTTCCTTTGTTTGAGCGCACACAGCTGCACAGAGCTATGAATTACAATCACCAGATGTCCCTGATTTTCAGCTGTCATCTCCAGCATTATTAGCAACCATCCTGGCAGTTCTCTATGCATTACACACAAACACACACACACACACACACACACACAGGGTACCATCAAGATCCCACCTCATTAAGCTTCAGAACATTTTGAGGGTGCCTTTTCTTCTTCTGTCAGGTCTGACTGACCATATCCTGTACTACTTTCAATTTTCAGAGATAGGGGATGGCAGTATTGCTTTCCCCATTTATAGTTTAGAAGTATAGATTAAACCAGCTATGGACAAAAGTGACCTGGAGTAGAGAACTTTGTGGCAAACATGTTTAGCATGTAAACACATCATTTTCAATAGCCACGATCACTGGCAATCTGAGCCTGGCCTCATTTCACCACCATTCAGTTTGAACTGTATCCAGATCATCGCGCATATTAAGAAATCACAAGTGGGACCCCGCAGAACTTGGGAGGAAAATCCCTTCCCCCAATTGCTTAGCCCACCGCAGCCACACACCCCATCCCAATCTTGACTGGCAAGCCAGCAGTGGGCTCGACAGTTGAGAAAGCCACCCCCAAAAATTTCCCCCTCCCAATCTCAACTGGCGAGCATGCAGCAGGCTCAGCAGCCGAGGAAGCCACTCCCCCAGTCCTGATTTCGAGGCAGCTGACAGTGACCCCATGGTCAGGAGCAGCTGCCTCTGGGCTGGTGGGAGACACTAGCAGCCCCCAACGGTTTCTTTAGTTTGAAGGTAAAGGTCCCCTGTGCAAGACCCAGGTCATTCCTGACCCATGGGGCGACGTCACATCCCGACGTTTTCTAGGCAGACTTTATTTACGGGGTGGTTTGCCAGTGCCTTCCCCAGTCATCTTCCCTTTACCCCCAGCA
Source organism: Euleptes europaea (assembly GCF_029931775.1). Classification (NCBI taxonomy): domain Eukaryota; kingdom Metazoa; phylum Chordata; class Lepidosauria; order Squamata; family Sphaerodactylidae; genus Euleptes; species Euleptes europaea. Next base: position 127,815,449 of record NC_079312.1, on the reverse strand, counting down.
AGCTGGGTTCTCATTTGACCGACCTCGTAAGGATGGGAGGTTGAGTCAACCTTGAGCCAGCTACCTGAAACCGACTTCCTTTGGGATCGAACTCAGGTTGTGAGCAGAACTTGGACTGCAGTACTGCAGCTTACCACTCTGTGCCTTGGGGCTCTTTTCTTTAGTTTAAGGGGGATTTAAATCCCCTGCTTTTTTAAAGTTTCAGATTTTTCTGCAGACCTAAGTCTGCAGAAAACCTTTTGGAGGGTGAGTGTACCCCCTATCTGTGGATTTAAGTATCCACAGGCAGGGGACATTAGATATATAGACATGTCTGTCTGAGCAAGGCTGTCAATAGGACATTTTGGAAGACTTTGATTCATAGGGTCGCCATGAGTCGGAAGCAACTTGATGGCACTTAACACACACTCATGCAGCAGGAAGGGGGATTGAGGGAAGATGACTACTAGTTTGAAAAATCGAGGCTGAATGTTTTTCTCCCTCCTGCTTCAAGTATCTATGAAAGAGCAAACTTTACTTACCTCATAAATAATTAGTCTTGGACTGGTGATGGAAAGTACCGTCAAGTCCCAGATGACTTATGGTGACTCAATAGGGTGTTCAAGACAAAAGACATTCAGAGGTGGTTTGCCATTGCCTACCTCCACCTGGGCTGGGAGAGTTCTGAGAGAACTGTGACTGGCCCAAGATCACCCAGCAGACTTCATGTGGAGGAGGGGGGAATCGAACCCAGTTCTCCAGATTAGAGTCCACCACGGTTAACCACTCCACCACGCTGGCTCTCTTAGTCTTGGACTAGCAGGTTCCCAAATAAGATACATTTAGGGAGCACAAGCTTACACGCAACCAAAACTTTATCCAAACCTTGAGTCCCCCTTTTTATTTGATTGTGGGCAGTTGGGGTTTAAAGAATCCATAGGAAAGGCCAGAGTAGGGGACTGGACATTCTTCAGTCTAGAAGGCAGTTGCCTTAGAGTCTCCCCCCATTTCCCCCATAGCTGCCTGCAACATCAACCTAGGATCTTTTGTTTCTTTTTTTGTCTTTTGTTTGTTTTTTATGTTGTGTTGTCTCTAAACGTGTTTCAAACTGTATTTTTTTAAGCCAGTTTGGGTTCCCATGAGGGAGAAAAGTGGATACAAATATAATAAATAAATAAATAAATAAATAAATAAGGCAGATCATGAGTGGGAGGGCAGGAAGGGTTGCGTCAGTGCTTGGCTCTCAATGGCCCTTTCTTACATGCCCAGGGAAATGCCAATTGCCATTTTGGGGTCAGGAAGCAATTTTCCTCCGGGCCAGCTTGGCCAGGAATCCTGCAGGTATTTTTGCCGTCTTCTGGGCATGGGACAGGGGTCCCTGGGGTTTGTAGGGGGGAAGTTGTTGTGAATTTCCTGCATTGAGCAGGGGGGTGGACTAGATGACCTGGTGGTCCCTTCCAACTCGATGATTCTATATCTAGATCAAAAGATTTGCACAGTTGGACCAAGTATAGAAAAGGGAGATAGTTTTACAAACCTGGGGAAACTCCCACATTTGCAGAAAAGCCCTAACAGTAAAGGGGAGAACTGAACCCCTACAAAAAAAATTGAACTTCTAAAAAAATGCTAACTGTGATCTTACAAAATTATGGTTGACATTATAGTGTTGCCTAGCAACACCGTACAATCAGGTATTAAAAACAGTGGGTGGGGGGAGTAAGTAGTGGCTGGGATAAAAGAAACATTGTCTGGTTTTTAATATAGATGTAAATTCTGTTCCCATTGTGATAAAAAAAAAATTACTGCTTTTCTCTAGAAAATAGTTTGTGAGTGTTTTAATCTTTTTGGTCTCAAGCTGTGCTTTTAAAAAATTAAGTGTTAAAGGATTCATACTTTTTCAATCCAGTTTTGCATTGATGGAAATTGTTCATTTTTTTTCCATTGTGCTGCAATTTGTGTTGCTGTAGTTGTTAAAAGAAAGAAGAGCAGTTCCCACTGATGAGTGGAACATGATTTTTCTTCCGGAAGTTCAGAAGAAACATTGTTCTAGAGCATTTTGGTAGTTTGTACCCACTGATCTATTCTGTGTGATAGAGAACTTTATCTCAGTACCTCTGGATCTTACAGTGCATTCCTGAAGAGGAATGCCTGCGCCGCTGTTTGGAGGCTGTCGGACCTCAGTACTTCGTTGCGTTTCTTTATTAGGAAACTTCTCTCCAGATGTAGCCTCAAGTAAAAGTTTTATTAAGAAAGCCAGTGAGTTCGGTAGGTCCATAGAAACTTAAGGCCAGAATACAGATATGTGATACATCGGTTACATTTATAGGATACATACAATGAGACACCGGTTACATTCAGAGCATAACACAAAGAACAAGGTGCAGCAGAGCTGTTGGAAACAAGGTTACAGTCAAGAAAGTGTCAGTTGGTAATTCCCCCTTGAGAGACCTACATTTTAAATTAACCCGTGAATGGCTGGACGAAAACGGGGGGGGAACGGAGCTCGCCTACACTCCATTCTGTTCTGGCGAGGGACCATTTTGTTCATCTGGGGTTACTGGATGTCCTCGCTGACAGAGGCAATGCAGCTGTGCTGCCTCCAAAGAAGGTTTTGGCCCCGCCAAAACCTCCTTGGGTGCCAAAAATCCATGCAACCCTATAAGGGTTGCATGGGAGATATGCCACCTAAAAGGACACTTTAAGTGTAACGGATGCTTGGCATGTAACTTTGCTCTGGAGGTGAAGGAATTCACCAGAACTGATTCCAACTTTACTTTTCAACTTCGGTCTTTGACAAATTGCAATACTAAATTTTGTATTTATTGCTTACTTTGCCCCTGCGGAAAAATTTACGTTGGATCGTCCATTAGACCAATTAAAACCCGCATATTAGAGCACAGATCGAGAATAAGGGCGGGCTTAATTACAGCGCCGGTCGTTGAACATTTCCTCCACCTTAGGCATAGTGAGAATGATTTGTGATTTTTTGTAATTTGGAAACTGAACCCTAAGAAATTTAACAAATGCAATAATGAAAAATTATTAAGACAGAAGGAATCATACTTTATCCATATCTTGAATACTATCACGCCTTACGGCTTGAACTTGGAAAACGACTACTCCTGTTTTTTAGGAGAGTAATAATGTCCATGTCCCTTTAAGTGGAACAGATCTCCTGCAGCCAGCTGCTGATGTGTTTTCGCAGCTGCACTGATGATACCGGGCGTTAGGCACACCAGTCGGGTATTTAGTTATTTGTGTTATAGACTACTATGATTGCTACACTTTGATACTTACCCTTTGTGGGACGTTGCTGACCATTTACCCCTTTGGGGAAGATATACATTCTTGGCAAACTGAAATTTTACCCGGAACGGGAATTTGTATGTATATATAGGAACATACAAGAAATTTTTGTAAGTATAATGTTTTATTGGTACTTTCTTAGTTAAGCATTATTTATTAGTATATATATGTTGCATTAAAAAAATGTGTATGACACATAGGAAAGACTGATGAAGAGTGGCCTTTTGGGGCTCGAAACGATCGTCTCCTTGTTTTGAAGTATCTTCTTGCCTCTGAATAGCTCTGCTTTAGAAGTCATCTACTGACCCACAAGCTATAGAAAGATAAATGATGAGAAAATAACTCCTTTCTGATGCAATTGGACTTCACATTTTGTATATAGCCACCTTGTTCATCATTATTGTTGGTTAAGTAATTGTATAGACACGTTGTTTCTCTTGTAATTTTGTAGCATATAAAGTTTGTATCTTTGCACAATGTTGTATGTTTTGCTCCTGTACTAAGAGACCCAGCTTGAGCAGACAATACTGACTGTGATGGACCAATGGTCTGATTCAATATAAGGCAGCTTCATGTGTCTGTGTGTATACTACTCTGTTTCTTTCTGAATTTGGGAAAGAGATATTTATGGAGGTTTCAGTGATTTATTTAATTTGTAATTGGCTCTAGTGATGAGGAAAACAACTTTTGCACTTTTTTAGGAAAGCAACGTACATTACATTTTACGGTATGTTAAGAGTGCTTAAAATATTATAACTTACATATTAAATTATATGTATGCCCTGAGAAAATATGTTTCGGTATATTGTAGTATTACGTTATTTTTATTGGGTCTAAAACCTCGTGATGTTTGGTTAGTATTGTATTTTATGTTTTAGCTTAAAATGAGCTTAAAATGGAAGTGTGGAAGTGATAAAATAAACAGGTGTTTTATCAATGCACTGGTAAGAAGAGTTATAACCTTGAAATAAATGGGCTTAGAATGGTAAACTCTGTTTAGGATTGCACTATTTATTTATTTATTTATTTTCTAATTTTTAGCCTGCCTCCCCAGCAAGCCGGCTCAGGGTGGGTAGCATCAAAACCCAACTATACTATATGATAGTAACAATAAAGCCAAAATATAAATTAAACTTTAAAACCCTAATCAACGATGGCGCACAAATCCCATTCTGCTGTAAGAGCCACGCAGGCAGCCTCCCCTCAACATAAGAAGAGGTGGGGAGGATGGGGGAGGCCAGTAAAGATGGTACTCGTGGCTGTCTTCATTTGTAGGCCTGGTGGAAAAGCTCGGTCTTGCAGTCCCTACGGAACTCCTTAAAGTCCCGCAGGGTCCTGATGTTCCTCAGCAGAGCATGGTACCCAAGGTTGGGTAGAAAGAATATATATATATATATATGTATATAAATACTAAAAATATAATTTATTGGAAGCGCTAAGTAAAGGTTAAAAATATTTAAAAACATTAAAATAGCACAATAGCATTTCCTAGGGTCGATCTCTGTAACTACATACCAAACGCGTTTCGGCCTATTGGGCCTTCATCAGTGGTTAATTAAAACACATGTTGAGCCTGCACACATTCACAGAAATAAATAAATATACAAACAGTTCAAACCCAACCACGCATGTGTATAGGTTGTAAAATCTATTTATTACCAGTTACTCAAACATCTGGTCAGATTGGTTCTAGTTGTAATACTGGTTAGTATATGTCTCTCATATACTATGTGTACAGGTATCAACAGTTTCAACCCTAGGAAATGCCATTGTGCTATTTTAATGTTTTAAAATATTTTTAACCTATATATAGGTTATATATATGTATAGGTCTATAGGTATGTGTGTGTGTGTGTGTGTGTGTATATACATATACACACACACACACACATACCTATATATATAGGTATATATTTTCAGGTATATATATAAGAGGGGAATAAAAGAGGGAATAAAAGAGGGGAATAAAACCCAACCTGAAAACAGAAGCTGGGTACCCAAGGTTGGGTAGAAAGGATATACCTTTTCAGGTTGGGTTTTATTCCCCTCTTTTTTCTTCCTCAGCAGAGCATTCCATCAGGGCCTGGCTCTTGTCGAGGACAGATGCATATTCTTAGGGCCAGGGACCACCAGCAGATTCTCATCAGACAATCATCTGTGTTTTTCGGAGGGATATATACCTGATATACTCAGCCAGAGCTAACTGCAGCTTCTTGTTGTGTGTATGCTCCATGGCATCTGTGAAACATCCTGTGTAATGTGAGGACTGAATCCTCTCTTTCTGTTTAAATGTTTTTCCCCTAATATATATTGAATCATACTATTAATAGAAGTTCCATCTATTTATTTAGATTTTTATACCCACTTTTTTTCTCCTATGGAAACCCAAAGCAGCTTACAACCCACATCTTCTCATATTTCTCCCCTCCTTCATTTTATCCTCCCAAAACAACACTGTGAGGTGGGTTAGGTTGAGTGACTGGAGCACGGTCACCCAGTGAGCTTCTGCAGCAGAGTGGGGGATTTGAACCTGGGTTATCCTGATGCTAGTCCAACTGTCTAACCCCCACACTATGCTGGCATCCCATCTCATGCTAGACTTCTTGTCCTTTGGTTCCAGTGTCCTAACTCAGACTCTGCTGCTGGAAAAAAGAAATCTAAGTGATTCATATCTGTGAGTCATAAAGGCTCTAGTTTGCTGGACTGCCTGTTTTAGCCACATAAAAGCTTCTCATTGTTAGATGAAAATGCCCGTTTTGTTCCACGTATAAAAGGCATGAATAGCATCTGCCTGATCCATCTATTGCTTATTATCCTGGGAGCAGAGGGATGGGGAACGGGGAGGGGATCATCCCTTCAGTTCAGTCAGAAATAAAAGTGGAATCTTCACATTGATTTCTTTTCGGTAGTCTAAAAGGTTACATCAAAGCACAGTTCTGAGTAAATAATGTGTAGCAAAAAGTTCTATCAGTAAATCTTATTTTTATTTTATTTCTAATTTCATCACTCTGCAAACCCCATGAATTTATCCCATGGGCTTCATACAGAAGGCTGGACAGGCTTGCAAGTTTCCTGCTGGAGAGGGGGGAATCCCCTCCCCATTGGATTCTGTTTTCAACTGCCGCTCCTGTGTTTGGTGAGAGAAAAATAATGTAAAAAACTCTGCTCTTGAGTGATGTCAGTTCACTCTAAGAATTGCTAGAAACTCTATTGTTTTACCATAGCAATTCCTAAAGAGGTGTGGTGTCACTTCCGGGTTTTCCAGTTGTTTTCAACCTTTTTGGTATTGTGACACACACATCCAGATTCATTTGATGACACACAATCAAAGCATATACAAATCAATAAATGTACAAAAGCTGACACCCGCTTTCAGAGGCTTCAGCCCCACATTTGGGTCAGGATGCACAGGTTGGGAAATTCTGCTTTATGTCTTCTCAGAGCACCTGGTAAAGCCTGGTTGGGCATATGGAGCTGTTTGTCCTACTGCAGTGCTGCAGCATACACAGATGAAGTGGAGAGAAGTTATATTTGCCAAACTTCTCATTCTATGAGATTAAGAGCATCAGAATGGCACTAGGGGAGCGCAGGTTTCAGAATCCCTGCCATCATGCAAACCAGGCTTTAAAAAGGTAAAGGTCCCCTGTGCAAGTGCCGGGTCATTCCTGACCCATGGGGTGATGTCACATCCCGATGTTTCCTAGGCAGACTTTTGTTTGCGGGGTGGTTTGCCAGTGCCTTCCCCAGTCATCTTCCCTTTACCCCCAGCAAGCTGGGTACTCATTTTACCGACCTCGGAAGGATGGAAGGCTGAGTCAACCTTGAGCCGGCTACCTGAAACAGACTTCCGTCGGGATCGAACTCAGGTCGTGAGCAGAGCTTTTGACTGCAGTACTGCAGCTTACCACTCTGCGCCACGCCACAAGGCTCTTGTTTATTTAATAGCAGCACTATAACCAAAATAGCTCATTTGCCTCCTCAAAGTGAAAATGTTGCATATGCTGGATGTGTCATTACTCTGGCCCTCTGAGACAGCACTGACCTTCTAGCCCCAAAACACAATGAAAGGTGTAACAGAAAGAAAAGCTCTTTCTCATACGTGATATTAATCCATCCTAGTTAGGAGCCCTGTGGCGCAGAGTGTTAAACTGCAGTACTGCAGTCAAAGCTCTGCTCACGTCCTCCTGAGTTCAATCTAGACAGAAGTCAGTTTCAGGTAGCTGGCTCAAGGTTGACTCAGGTTGTTTATGCATGGGTTTATGCATTATTTACCCATGCACGCTCACCCCCCGTCTGTCTTGGTTGTTCTTTGGAGTTATGCATGAGTTTCCCCTCTATTAGGGGGACTTTACCTTTTAGGGGACTTTACCTTTACCTTTTAGTTAGGAGTTCGCATTAGCTGTCTTGGCCATTGTCTCCACATGCTGTACCATCATAGTATTTGGCTTTATTGCAATAGAAGTAAGCATCAGTTTTAACTATGGGGCTACCCTTATTTTTTCCTGTTTTATTTGCCGCTGCAATTAATATGCACTGTTGAATATGCACACTAAATGTCTATGTCTCTAATTAGCCCATAATTAATGTATTAATTAGATGAGATGAGCCAGTAATAAAAGTTACTTGGAGTGAAATTGCTTGGAACTGGCATTATATACAGACAAGAGAGGTGTCCACCTGATGAACAGAGGAACCCAACAGCCTCTTCACAATCTTGGAATCATGCCATGTTTCATTGTTCAAGAATGGAGCATCAAAAAAAGCCTGAAAACATCAAAGTGAAACAACAACACAAGGAAAAAGATCAAAGCATCCACTGACATTCACGAACCAGTTTAGAAGTGCCTTCAGGTTTTTTTTTTCCCTTATTGCTTTTAGAATGAAGTCTCACATATGAATTTGAGAGGGATTACAATGGGACTGCAGGTGGCCCCAGTCCTGAAACAGTACTTTCCAGGTGGATTTGAAATAAGGTCATCTTATTACCACAAAGTGCACCATGCGCTGAGGAAGTGTAGCAGTGTACACAATATGTCCATGAGGGAAGTTTTCAGCAAAGGAAAATAACTGCTAGCATCTCTTAGTTCTCCCCAATTTATACCTTATAACACAATATTTCTTTTTATTTTAAACTGTATATTGCATAGTCTCAGATATATGTTTCTGAAGCAGATTATAGTAGCAATAATTTACAATAAAACAAATAATCAAAAAAGCCATTTCAAATTTGACAGGTGTGTTGACATTATTGCTCCCTCCCACATGTGCACTGTACAGTGAACAAGACCCAGCAGTTGCATTTGGTGAGACAGATTATCAGTACCGGATGTGCACAGGTCTCATGTTTTTGGTGCAGATGAATGTATTCAATAAGTTATTCACTCTCAGAAATAAACAATCCATCAAAGTATACACTGGTGCATGAGTTACAAAATTTAGAATTTCAGAGAGGGCCATGTACAAATTTACGTTTAGATCACACATCTGTCTGCATGTGCCTTCTTCAAATAGCCTGCCCATAAGGGTTTCCAGCCTCTGGAGAGCTGCCCCCTTGAAACAACAGCCCTGGAATCTGCAGCCGCAGATGCCAAGATTCAGTATTTCATCTGTAGACAGTTTTCTCTTTCAAAACACAAGTTCTGACTTTGATGATGACTGATATTGTGTCCTCATCATTGAGGAGGAGGAGGAGAAGAAGAAGAAGAATGAGAAGGAGGAGGAGGTTTTTATATGCTGACTTTCTCTACCACTTAAGGAAGAATCAAACTGACTTACAATCACCTTTCCTTCCCTCCCCACAACAGACACCCTGTGAGGTAGGGGAGGCTGAGAGAGTGTGACTAGCCCAAGGTCAACTAGCTGGCTTCATGTAAAGGAGTGGGGAAACCAACCCAGTTCACCAGATTCGCATCCGCCACTCATGTGGAGGAGTGGGGAATCAAACCCAGTTCTCCAGATCAGAGTTCACTGATCCAAACCACTGCTCTTAACCACTGTACCACACTGGCTCTCCAATAAGATATTGTGGGCAGGCTCCAGAAACATTCAATGAGTTCTGTGAGCACAGGAGAATACTAGAAGTAGTTTTTGGAAACAGTTGTCACCAATGCAGCCAGGTGAATAGCTTTTCAAACTGTTTTCTTTTTAATAAAGATTGTGCTTCAGCATGGTAGTTATCTATTCAGCCTAAGCAGTTCTTTGGATCAGAACCTATATTTTCAATATTGGGGTGCCATAAAACAGCATTCCAATTTCTAATGGTAGAATATTTCAAGGGGCATTCTTTTACAGATTTCCTTGTGACAAGAGAGTACAGGAAGATTAATATGCTTTGGTAGAACAGTCAGGCACCCAGGCAGATTATGGAACTCTGTAGGGCATTCTGTTCCACTCAAACAGCATGGATCAGCAGCCTCCTCAAAGGCTGTTTCTATCAGCTGTTTGCAAATTTAATATTTCTGCCTCCTTTGCTGGCTGTATTCCGGCTGTCAAACTGTTTTTCTCCAGCCTGGTCCTCAAAGATATGGGGTGACATAGCTAGTAGCCGCCAGCCCTGAAAAGATATTGAGGATACTGGGCTGGAATTAGTGATGCTTCAGTGGAAGGTGCTGACAGTTGCAGAGTTTCCTTGCTTCCCCCCCCCCACCCCAAATGCAGTAATACCAACACAAGTGAGTGTGCCTCAGTGAGGAGTCGGAAGGAGGAAATATTGCCCTTCCTGCCTTTTCCATCAGCACAGCTGAAGACAGGGGGATTTTACCCCTTCCACCTTCTATATAGCCCACCAATCAATGTCGTTCCACACATGTTCCATGGTCCTAGGAATAATTTTTCCCAGGGGTGGAAGGGACTAGAGGTTTTTTTTTTTTAAACTGCAGTTGCTATTGTGCTAATGTGGACAAGCATTCTAACAATTGCCATGAAGTACTAGCTTTTCTGAAAGCAGAGAAGCTAGTACATTATGACAATAAATTGTTGGAATGCAAGTATTGGTGCAATAGGTATAGCTAGGGTTGCCAGGTCCCTCTTTGCCACCAGCAGGAGGCTTTTGGGGTGGAGCCTGAGGAGGACGGGGTTTGGGGAGGGGAAGGACTTCAATGCCATAGAGTCCAATTGCCAAAGTGGCCATTTTTCCAGGTGAACGGATCTCGGCTGGAGATCAGTTGTAATAGCAGGAGATCTCCAGCTACTACCTGGAAGATGACAATCCTAACAATAGCCAATTAAAAAGAAAAGAAAAAAAGCCTGGTAAAAAAAGTCCTCTGGTGGTGCTGGGGGAGAAGCAACCTATTTCAATGATTGACAGCTGAACAGAGCAAGGCCACAGCAAGGGGGAGGGGAGCAGAACTCAGTTAAGCTGGATGAGGTAGATGGGGTGGGGGATCCACCCCCAGCTCCTGTTGCCTGCTACTGCTCTGGTGGCCAATGAGAGAAAAAGAAATTAAAAGCCATGGCCGGCACACCAGCTTACGTTACTTATGGGAAAACCCAGAAATGACATCACTCCACTCTAGGAATCACCAGAAGCTCTGTGGTTTCTGGTGATTCCTAGAGTAGCATGAAATCACTTCTGGGTTTTCCCTGGGAGTGATGTAACATTGTTGGGCCAGTGGCACCCCCACTTGTTTCTGCCACCCAGACTCCAGCCAATTGCCAGCTACTGACTGACAACCTTAATGTGAGCAAAACAACCAATTGTGCCATACTGTTCTGTTAGAAAAGAATATGGCGAAACAACCTGCCAAGAAGCCACAAATGGGTGAACCAACAAACAGTCCATCAAAAAGTGACTCCCTGTTCACTGCTGGTGAACAGGATGTGAGCAAAACCAGGGGACCTCCGAGGTTGCTTCCATCTGTGACCCTTCTGTATTAAATAAGCCACCGCATCTTTACTACCTGTGGAAACTTGAAATTCCACAAGTGAAGCTTTTCCCTGCAGATAAAAGCAGGTAGTGGGGAAAGTGTCACCAGCTGACTTTCTGCCTGAAATAGATCTGAAGCTCTGCAAGAAAAACATGGGACCCTACTAATTTCCAGAGACTGAGGCGGGGCAGGCCGTTCTTCCTTAGCATCCCACAACCTATAGTTTGCCTATCTCCATTGTTTCTTCTCCTTTGGCCTTCCTTGATTCCTTCTCCCCCGCCCCCAAGTTTTTGGTTCTTTGTTTGTGTTCTCTTTTAAGGGTAAGCTAACTTTGCCAACGATCTCCAACAACTTTTTCAATTCTCTCTCTCTCTCTCTACTATTTTTACATCTTGAAAGACCTTTCCCATCGGCCACACTTTGTTTTTAAAATACTGCTGTTGGAAAATCAACTGCTAGGCCATGAATAACCTTTGCAACCAGAGATGACCCAGAACTCGGTAGTTTAATTGCAACTTACAAGAGCCAATAACTGGCTGGCTGGGACAGCTCTAATTACTAAAGTTCAAATTTATTGATGTTGGCTTACACAGGCAGACACAAGATGGCTGAGCTACAAATCTCTATAGCATATACACAAGGAGAAAAAATTAATCTGCCACAAGTAACTGCTAGAACAATCCAGATTTGTAGCTTTCCTTTGCCTGTGAGTTCAAATCAACCAAACAGGAAGGAGACAGTTACATTCACAGCCTTCCAAACTGCCAGTGAAGCAAATTCAAACTTAAGAGGAGGAAGAAGAAGAAGAGTTGTTTTTTATATTCTGATTTTTAAGGAGACTCAAACCGGCCTACAATCTCCTTCCCTTCCTCTCCCCACAACAGACACCTTGTGAGGTAGGTGAGGTTGAGAGAACTGTAAGAGAACTGTGACTAGCCCAAGGTCACCCATCAGGCTTCATGTGTAGGAGTGGGGAAACCAACCTAGTTCACCAGATTAGAGTCCGCCGCTCATGTGGAGGAGTGAGGAATCAAACCCGGTACTCCAGATTAGAGTCCACCACTCTTAACCACTACACCATGCTGGCACTTCATAAGGAATAAAAACTGATTAAACAACAGATAGCAGAGAGTAGGGATAAATGGACACTTCTCACAATGGAAGGAAGTAAGCAGTGGGGTCTCACACGGTTTGGTATTGGGGCCGGTGCTATTTAATTTGTTTGTTAATGATTTGGAACTTGGGTTAAATGGTGTAGTGGTCAAGTCTGCAGACGACACAAATTATTCAGGATGGTGAAAACCAAGGATGACTGTGAAGAGCTCCAGGAGAATCTCCACAAATTGGGTGAGTGGGAAACAATGTGGCAAATGAAGTTCAGTGTAGGTAAGTCCAAGGTGATGCGCATAGGAACACAAAATCCCAACTTCAAGTATATGGGGGTCAGAACATGCTGAGAATGAGCGGGAAAGAGACCTTGGGATCGTAGTGGATAGCTCAATGAGTGGATAGCTCCAGCGTGCTGCAGCAGTGAAAAAGACAAACTCTGTGCCAGGGATTATTAGGAAAGGGACTGAAAATAAAATGGCCAATATTATGAAGCCTCTGTATAGCTCTATGGTGCAGCCTCATTTGGAATGTTGTATGCAGTTCTGGTCACCATGTCTTCAAAGAGACATCACAGAGCTGTAAAGTACAGAAAAGAGCAACCAAGATGATTTGGGGTTGGTGTGCTTTCCCTATGAGAACCGGCTGAAGAGTCTGGGACTTTTCAGTTTGGAAAAGAGATGCCAAAGGGGACATGATAGAAGTTTATACAATTATATATGGGGTAAAGAGAGTGAATAAAGAGAACTTTCCCCCCTCTCCTCAAATGCTAGAACTCAAAGACATTCAATGAATTTGACAGACAGTAGATTCAGGCGGACAAAAGGAAATACTTCTTTACAAAACAGGTCATTAAAATGTGGAATTAGCTGCCAGAGGATGTAGTGATGCCATAGTTGTTGTTTTTTGCTGTCAAGTCATAGCTGACTTATGGTGACCCCAAAAGGTTTTCAAGGCAAGAGACGTTCAGAAGTGGTTTGCCATTGCGTGCCTCCACATCTTGCACCCTGGCATTCCTTGGAGGTCTCTCAAGCCAAACAGTTGCTAGAGTTGAGGCTGAGAGCAAGTGACTGGCCCAAGGTCACCCAGCAAGTTTCCTTGGCAGAGTAGGGATTCGAACCTGGGTTTCCCAGATCCTAGTCAGTCAGCTTAACCACTACACCATGCTGGCTCTCTGATGGCCATTCTCTGATGGCCATGGGCACGGTGGTAATTCATGGAGGATGGGTCTGTCTGTGGCAGCTAGCTTTGGTGACTGAACCGAACCTCCACAGTCAGAGGCAGTAAACGTCTGAGGCAACATCAGGGAAAGGCTTTCGCCTCTGTGCCCTGTTGTTGGACCTCTAGAGTTACCAACTGACCACTGTGTAAAACAGTATGCTGTACCTGATGGACCTCTGATCTGATCCTGCAGGGCTTTTCGTGTATTCTTATCAGAGGCTGCAGTCACACAGTGTTGAACATGGTGTCTTTGTTGCACCATGGCAATAATTTACAACTGTTTTGATGTCATAGGAAGCTCCAGTTGCAAATTATTGCTAAAGTGCAACAACAATATCCAACCATATGAAGATACAGTAAAGGTCTGGAATCTCACGGGCCTCCTTCACAGGCACCTACAAACTGCTTCCTAGTGGTACTTTCTTGCATGGCTGTGGCTTGCCAACCTACAGGTGGGGCCTGGAGATTTCCTGGAATTACAACTGATCTCCAGAATACATAGAACAGTTCCCCTGGAGAAAATGGCAGCTTTGGAGGGTGGGTTTTACGACACTATAACCTACTGAGGCCCCTCTCCTCTCTAAACCTTGCTCTTCCAGGCTTCATCCCCAAACCTCCAGGAATCTCCCAACCTGGAGTTGGCAACCCTAGGCTTGCCAGTAAATTTCAGAACTGTCTAAGCAGAGCCAACTGCGTGGGTCTTTCCCACCTATTTTTGCCCTCTTTCCTGGAAGGGTGAGAACTGGGTCAGGAAACCACATCATATGACTAGTCCCTCATTTGTACTTCTAGCATGTCAAAACCATATTTCAGTCACTTGGGATCACAGTACGATATTCAAAAATGTATATTCTGGCCTAAGCCAATTGCAGTTCACTGAGTAATCCCTGAAAACTGTATCTCTGATGCTGCTGCTCATACAAACCCCAAATAATCCTTCCTTCACTTTCAGTAACACCCCCTGCCTCTTGGAATAAGAACTCAATAATGAGCAGAATGCCCTCCAACTTTCCTGTGGTTTGACTCCTCTTAGTTTACCTTGTATGAAATATGAATTCTGAGTTCAAAATTCATGGTGAAAGTCAAAAATATGACAAGTCTCCAGATTTTGACGGCCAAAAAGATGGTGCAGCACCATCTACTGGCTAGACTGGCAGCCTGTTTTCTTTTGGATTCCCTCCTGGCTGGCTCAGCATGCTGCCTACTCCCTCTTTCCAAAGATTGCCACCTTTATTCCTGCATTTTCTGCCTTCAGGACTTGCTCAATAATGTCCTTTGCAAAATCCTTCAAGAGAAAAGCTAATAAAATAAACCAGACATTTTTAATTGCCTGGACAGTGTGATAAAGAGTTACAAAGAATAATACTGTTAAGAAAGAATTAATATTTGGAGGCGAGGCCCTTTACATCCTGGAGGTGCCTGGGAAGAAGAAGCTCTGTTGAGGTTGTTAAGAGAGCTGCTGGAATTGGTGCTCTTAGGGCCTCCAGGCACGAACTGCATATGGGGGCTACCGCACTTGTATTCCCAGCGATGTATTAAGAGTTTGAAAACGTTATAAAAAATACTGTTCGCACTTTCTATGTATTCCCAGCGATGTATTAAGAGTTTGAAAATGTTATAAAAAATACTGTTCGCACTTTGTTTGGCCCCTTTAGCTGTGAAGACGTCTTCCAACCATTTATAAGCCGTGGTATCCAAAAACCCTTTTAAAGCGATGCTTTTTATAACATTTTCAAACTCTTAATACATCGCTGGGAATACAATGTGCGGTAACCCCCTATATGTAAATAAAACCAGTTCAGCTCCTTGACAAGTATCTGGGATCAGTTCTTTGTGGAACCTGGAGGGATCTTCCGAAATCCTCATTATAAAAGGCAATTGGTGTAGTTTTTAAAAGTTTGCATGCATATCTAGCAATCCTCCAAGTTATAACCAGGGTGGGGCCAGATAGTCTTCTCCCTCACTTGGAAAACAGATTTGCCACACCTAAGTATGTTTGGGTTGGGGATCAGGCTGTTTAAACTGTGATATTAAAATAGGGTTGCCAGCCTCCAGGTGGTGGCTGGAGATCTCCTGGGATAACAACTGGTTTCCAGGCGACAGAGATCAGTTCCCCTGGAAAAAAATGGGCACTTTGGAAGGGGGACTCTATGGCACTGTACCCCACTGAAGTCCCTCCTCTCCCCAAACCCTGCCCTCTTCAGGTTCCACCCCAAAAATCTCCAAGCCCAACCCGGAGCTGGCAACCCTGCATTAAAACTACCATTTAAAGCAGGGGTGTCAAACGTAAGGCCCGAGGGCCGGATCTGGCCCCTTGAGATCTCTTATCCAGCCCACAAGCCAGATGAGGCAGCCCCTCCCCCCACACTTGTGATCTGGGCTGGCGAGGCATGGAGTGACATTTTATGTCATATCTGGCCCTTGTAACAGTTGAGTCTGATACCCCTGATTTAAAGACTGAGAACGTTTTTCTGGTTTAAAAAAAAAACACACCTTGAATTACTATAACTCTGGTAGGGTACTTAGGCTGCACTCTTAAAGACATTTTCCTGGGAGTAAGCCCTATTGAATCATAAGCAGACTTACACCTTGCTAAACCCACTAATTTCAGTGCCACCATAAACAGAGTTGCATCCTTCTAAAGCCATTGTAACTGCTGGTGTAACTGCTTAGTACTCTGGTGTAACTGCTTAGTACACGTGTGGGTGAAAGCTTCTAAACTTGTAAAGAACAGTCCTGACTTCATGTATATATTTCTGATATTAACAGTTCATGTACACAAAGATGTTTGGCCTGGATGACAGCAAAAGGAGGAAAGAAAGAAAGGCCAGTTGGGAAAATGGCCAATAAATCAGTCCAGGTAGCACTCATAAAGAAGCCTGATTAATTTAATGCCACATGAAAACTGTTTTTTCCTGCTAAGTTAATTAAAATATGTTATGTAACAAGGCAGGAGTGGTAAGAAAGTAGCAAAATGTCCTACTTTCTCAAGCACATTGCTTTTGGGTTATTTTGAAATCACTTTAAGGGCTGGTTCACACAATGGCCTTTGGGTTTGCCCCTCTCTAGATGTAGTTTTCTCATCCAAATTCTCAAAACTCTATGCATGGGGGCTTTTTGCCCTGAAGAAATTCCAGGAGTACCCTGTGATCAATTCTGCATCCCCAGCGAAAATGAGGAGCTTCTAAGTCCCCCTCTCCCTCCTTCCCAAAAATGATGCTGTGTAACTGGTTGTTGTGTTGTTGTTTTCCAAATACATCACCAGCCCCAACCAGCCCCGCAGCGGGATTCTTTCATTTTAACTGAACAAGTGGCCATTTTACAGCCAAAGCAGAGAAGAGCCCAGATTAACATCCCCCCACACAACCAATGTGTTTTTGGCTATCTCACTGCAGGGATCATAAGAACAGGGAGGGTGGGAAATCAACACGGCTCTGTTAGATCCCCAATGTCTGGAAGCACTTGCTGTAAAACTGACGAAGGGGCAGGGAATCAGCATGGCTCTGTTGGATTCTCAGAGGTCTGAAAACATGGGTGGGGGTCAGCCCGGTTCTGTTTGTTTCCAGGAGGTCTGAAAACACTCATTGTTAAACTGACCAAGAGGAGGCCTATGAGGGGAGGGTGGAAAATACTGTCCTGGTCAGCCAGCCCCCCCCCCACCTGTTTTTTTTTTGTTCACTAGTGCAATTTTAGGGATAGAATGCTAAAATTGTAAATATAAATGAAGAGAAGAGCAGCTGAGGGGAAGACCCCTCCCTCCCTCACCCTCCCTGCATTTGAGTAACTCTGTGGGAAATTGCTCGAACGGGGGGATGGGAGGGAGCAACGGGTCTTTCCCTCTGCTGCTTTTCTCTTCATTTTAATTTTACATTTAGTGTTTTATCGCTAAAATTGCACTAGCAAAAAAAGGGGGCGAGGAAGCGCCAGGTCTTTGATGAGGTACTGACCAAATAAGCAGTATCTCAAATAAGCAGTAAGTATTCTAGCTTCCTGCACTGGCAAACACAAAAATGGCTTCTAGGGGAGGGGTTGGATGAGGGATGGAGACGCAAGAATGGGTGTGGGGAGAGAAACCCAAAGTTAAGGCTATGCACAGAATGTGCAGAGATTTGGGCTCGTCACAGGCTTTAAATGCATGGCAAAACAGTGTTGGGAAAATGTAGGGAAAGCACGAAGTGGGAGCAAAGTGACTTCTGAAGGTCGGAAAAATCATGCATAACTCCAACAAAACCCCAAAGCAGACTGGCGGTGATTGCGAAGCTAACCACCCATGCATAAAAGGCCAACCAGTTTAGCTATGCTCCATACAAAGAGGTGCTATTTGGAGCGTTACATACCACTGTTTCAATTACGTGGCCCTAGTATTGAAATACAAGTACTGAGGAATATGGGGTTCCACTGAGGAGGCAACTGCATTCACTTTACTGGGCAAAGAGGGGTGCACTGATGTACTCCATCTAAATCACAATAGCCTTGAAGGTTCCAAACTACAGTGCTGGATTTGCATTGCGCTCCAACGTCGGCTTGTTCTCATTGTTTTTAAAAAATGCAAAAAAAAAAATTGGTGGGCATGTTTATCTGTGTGTGTGTGTGTGTGTCGGGGGGGGGGAATCCAAAAACAATGTTTGTGTGATACTTGTTAATTAGGACCAGTCCAAAATGTCACAAAATAACTGAAACATAAAACTCACTATAGTAAAACCCAGCAAAATATGCTTCTATCCATCTGGGCGGGAAAGAAGCAATCTGAGAGCTCAACTCCAGACTTCTAAGTGCTTAAATCCATGCCCTCATTACAGTCTTCTATTACCATTGTCAAAGTGTTTCCTATGAATTTAATGTGTAGCTATTGGGAATTCATAGGGCTGAGGTTTGAAGTAAGTGGTTATGTTACTATGGTGTGAGGGTATTTCTTATGGATACCCCCCCCCCATTATTCAGGAGCTTTTCAGCCATTTGACAGTCCACACGATGTTTATTGTATTTGATAGCAATCTGCTTTCTTATGAAGGTTTGTGAGTAATTTTGACATTCCTGAAAGAGAATACTGTACCTGAAATATATGTGTGTGTAAAGTGTCGTCAAGTTGCAGCCAACGTATGGCAACCCAGTAGGGGTTTCAAGGCAAGAGACTAACAGAGGTGGTTTGCCATTGCCATCCTCTGCATAGCGACCCTGGTATTCCTTGGAGGTCTCCCATCCAAGTACTAGCCAGGACCGACCCTCCCTAGCTTCTGAGATCTCACGAGATCAGGCTAGCCTGGGCCATCCAGGTCAGGGCAATTGAAATATATAAATATATCAAAATATAACACATATATGTTGAATATATACATCTTGCTAAAATGTATTTTACCCTATAGGCTTGGCCCTCTGGTGGAGTTTGGTAGGGAAAGTTGTTTTTTTGGGGTCCCTGTAGCAGAGAGGAAGGAGGAAAGGGGAAATAATGAGAGATTTTCTGAGAGGCAGAGAAGAAACGTTTCTGAGGAGAAAAAGCAGGGCTTTTTTTGTGTGGTGGTACTGGGACCTTTTTTGGGGGGGTTCTCCCAAGGGGGGGAACTGGTTATATATAAGTAGCAGTATGTTGGAATTTTTTTGGCAAAAAAAAGTACCAAGAAGGAGTATCCAGTGGTGAGAATAGCCTAAGAAGGAGCCTCAAGACAGCTGCAGGAAAGACTGTGAGCCCATTCCTGGGGGGGGGGATACAACCACAGTGGCCGGGATGGCGCATCTGAGAAGCCTCCTCAGAGGCTTCCTGGCCGCTGCAGACGGGGGGGGGGAAGCCTTTTTTTCCAAAATAAAAACAGGAAAAAAGGCTTTTCCCCCCATAGGGGAAAGCGGGCTTGCGCCACGATCTTGGGAGGCGTTCCCAGGGCAAAAGGGGTTTCGAAGCTGCCTAGAGGCAGCTCAGCCCCCCAGAATGCCCCAGGAATGCCTCCTGGGATGCCAGCATGGGGGTTTGTGCTGGGAGAAGGCTGGCGGAAGGCCCCACCTGTGCCCAAGCCCCATGCTGCAGCGTGGTGTCCCGGGGCCAGCAGGGATGCCCTCCGCAGCGGCATAAGTGCTCATTATCCCGGGATAACCAGGCACTTACACCGCCGCGTGGGCACGTCAGCTCCTGAGCCAACTCAGCCTCCCCTTCAAGAATGCACAGTGCGTGTCAGAGTCTGGTAGAAGACCTCAGAGCGTAAAAGACCGTGTCATCTCTGTTTAAATTGTGTTATCCAAGTTTGAGTTTTTAAAATATGTGTACTTCATTGACCCATTCTTCATTGCTCAATCAACAGTTTGTATTTTGATTTTTATTTGTGGGGGGTAAAAGGTGATTTATGGGGTTTGGGGAGTTTTGAATTTGTCTTTTTCTTTATTTTCCACACTGGTGATTCCACCCTGGTTTAGGAGCAGTGCAAAGCCAGGGGCTCAGGTACTACTACTTTCTCTTTTTCATACGCTTCCCTCCTTCCATTAACTAACCCAGGTCCCTTGCTTTCTTGCCTACACAGAGGCTGGTGGGAGAAATTGGAGTTACAGGATAGGAGACATATTTCAAACGGGGATTTGGTGGAATCGCCCACTATGCATGACAGCTCATACAAACAGCACATTTCATATGCTGGCACAAACCTGAGACAGTTTATGAGATTTGCTTTTTGCAGAGAGTATAGCATGACTTATTGCATTCCATCAGCTTTGTCTCAGATTTCTGCTTGGTTTCAGATTTGTGCAGTCCTAATCCTATTGCATTGCTTATTGGATGCCACATCCTCTTGATTGTATTGATTTACACTGTGTAATCTGCCATAAGTCTCAATGAAAATGGTGAAATATGAATAGGGTTGCCAGCTGTGGGTTGGAAAATACCTGGAGATTTTTGGGGCAGAACCTGAGGAGGGCGGGGTTTGGGGAGGGGAGGGACTTCAATGCCTTAGAGTCCAATTGCCAAAGCGGCCATTTTCTCCAGGTGAACTGATCTCTATTGGCTGGAGATCAGTTGTCATAGCAGAAGATCTCCACTAGTACCTGGAGGTTGGCAACCCTAACTATGAAATAAATAAATAAATTCCACCCCCAAGTTCCCTATACAGATCCTCCTTGCACACACAAACCCTGTCCCCAGTAATGGCAAGCACTGTATTAATTATTTGTAGCTGTAATAACTAAACTACTAGATTCCACAAAGATAGGAATCCTTTGCAGAAATGTTTTTCTTATTAGCATGCCAGTACATTTTTCTCTCTGTCTTCCTGAGAATATAATCCGTGCAAAGCCAGTGTGCCCTTAAGAAAAGGTATGAATGTATCCGTATTTAATTGTGTTGCCATTCTTCATTTCCTACAGATGAAAAGCAAATATGATTCTTTATCTCTACTGGGGGAAAAGCAGTGACCATATACTTATTTTCTTCTCTGCTGCATGCTAGACAAACATAGAGATAGTTTATTAAAAAGAAAAGACAATTCACTGTCCAAGCAAGAGATTCACCTGTGATGAAATCCCCTTCTACTTATTCAGAAAAGTGGGATTTTTCTTTCATATATGATCAGAATTTAGAACCAGACCACATTGGCTGAAAAACCTAGGGCTGAAGAATTCTTTTTCTTTGTTCAATATCATAGTTAAAGACTTTACTTAAGAATCTGTTCAGACTTAGCTGCAATTATGAATGATAAAATATAGTGTTTAACAAAGGCCTACAGAATCTAGCTAATGTTTGCTTTTGTTTAAAAGGACACATGAACACATAACAATCAACCAATCGACCTTTATTGGCATATACTCAGAAACATGATGTAAGCAGTACATAAAATTCACTGTCCATACATTTTCGATTTAAATATGGTTTAGACTTTAGTCCTTATATTGACTACTTCCAACATGAACACATATGAGGCTGCCTCATACAGAATCAAAGTCAGGATTGTCTACTCAGTCCGGCAGTGGCTCTCCAGGGTCTCAGGCACAGGACTTTCACATCACCTACTTGCTTGGTCCCTTTAACTGGAGATGCCAGAGATTGAACCTGGGATCTTCTGCATGCCAAGCAGATGCTCTACCACTGAGCTACAGCCCCTCCCTCCCAGCAAGTTTCTTGGCTTCACAAGGAAAAGGATTAATATATTAAAGAAGAGCCGTGCTAGATTCAACCAAGGTTCATCTTCCCAGCATTCAGTTTCATACATTGACCAAATGTCTCTTGGAAGATTAAAGACAGGGACCCTCTTTGTATGTCCCCCTATTTAAAGGTATACTGCCACTAGACAGGCTCCTGTTACCTATTACTTGGCTAATAGCCATTGAAAAGTCTATTCAGCAATTTCTTGCTGCTAAAGGCTTTGAATTTACGGGGGGAGTCTTTCAAGCAGGAGGATTTCAACAATCACAGTTACAAAGGGAAGAACAGACTGCAGAGGAAGGCATAGTGGTCAGGCTTACTTTGCCTGAAGTCATGGGTTCCTGCCCTGCATAGGGAATCCAGCCTCCAAGTGGGACCTGGGGATCCCCTGGAATTACACCTCATCTTCAGACTACAGAGATCAGCTCCCCTGGAGAAAAAGGATGCTTTAGAGAGTGGAATCAATGGCATTATACCCTACTCAGGTTCCTCTCCTTCTTGGTCTCCACCCCAAAATCTCCAGGAGTTTCCCAACCTGAATCTGACAACCTTCCCCCCCACCCATCCCTCACTGTTGGCCAGGGGGACTGACAACCCTAGCCCTACATGAGTGGGCTACCAGAGAGACCTCAGAGGAGTCCCATACAGCAGGGATGGGGAACGTCAGGCCTGGGGGCTGTTTAAGGCCCGCAAAATCATTTGGTCTGGCCCTTCATGGGTCCTGGCAGATCTCTAGCTCAGAAGGATCTAGGACTGGTGATCTGCCCCCTCCCACAGATAGGAATAGCCTCTATTCAAGGCGGATGTGAGTTTGTTTTGCCGAGAAAAGGAACCTTCTTTCCCCCTTGCAGAAGAGTCGCTAGCTATGGAGCTGCTAGGACCGCCCAAGAAACGGTATTAACCCTTTCCCACCCGGGCCATGGAGAAATGTATTCCCTCTGCAATACAAGAGGGCTGGGGGCGGAAGTGGCACCAATGGAGGGGTTAAAGGAGGCAGGGCCAGAATGCTTGCAGGGGGGGGGGATTTCTTAGCCAGTGTGTCTTCATTTCATCCCTGCTGGCGGAGGTAGCAAGAGCCGGCTGTAGAATCCGGCCCTGACCATGCGGCTGGAAGTTGGCAACCCTAATGTCCATCCTGTGAGAGAATTCCAAAGGAGTACACAATTTAGTTAACATGGTCACCAGGGATAAAAAATAATTAAACATACACTGCAAAAGTGTATTTATGCCCTCAAGTTGCTTTTCTTCATTGTGCTAATGAAGCTCATTCCAATTAGGGAAGGATTCTTTTAATAAAAAGCTATGCCTAAAAGGTTTCTTTTTATGAAATTACTACACTGGCCTGAGTATTCATTTTAGAAATAGTTGGTGCTTTGTAAAATGTTTTTTAATTATATTTTTCTCCTCACAAGATCCCTATGATGAAAATTTATTTAATTTGCTTATTATTTAATTTGCTTCATATTTTTTAACCCAGCCTTAGGCTTCGAAGCAGGCCTCTGGGCAGTTTACCAATTACACAAAGAAAAATACAAGTAGCATAAAATCACATCAATAAATAAAATAGTATAGGCCCCAACTGTCCATACTTGCCAGGGACAATCACTATTTTGCTTTTTGCAGTGACATTGGGGATGCTTTTAACAATCTTGTTAGCATGCAAACGTATAGAGGTCTTCAGGTTGTAGCCAGAGTGGGGCAGGTGCATCTTGATGTTAATGCACATGCATGCAAATGTGTCCCTATAAATGCAAAATTCCCTTGAACTGCTTCCCTTCCATCTCCCTTAACCACCTAGCCAGATATTAAATGCTGCGGAATGTGTTTTGAGTAATAACCATTCTACAGTAATAGATCCATTGTGAGATTAAAATTCTATTAAACACTCTTAATTTTTTTTTAATTGACCATAAAGATTTTCTTTTTTATCAACACATTTTTCAAAGCCTCTTGGGAAGAAGGGCCTTCATCAATGTCTAGTGGTTGTGTGACTTCAAATAGAGAGATCCATGATGTGAAATAAAGCCACATTCACATGCCATGACAAAACTCTGTTCATGATGAGCTTGTTATGTTCCTGAACTCGGCCTTTCCCCCCTTCACATATAGCTTGAAAGCTTTCTGGTTTGCAAAACTCCAGTTTGCCCTAGGGTTGCCAACTGTTCCGGGGAAAAAATGTCCTCTGCCTTTAATAGAGAGCAGCCCAAATAGCCCAGCTTAGACGGAGTTCATCAGAGTTTAGGAGCTAAGCAGGGTTGGCCACGGTCAGCATTTGGATGGGAGAGTCTGTGCCTGGAATCCCCTGTGGATAAGTCACAATTAGTCAGTTGTGATTTGACAGTCTCTTCTGCTTCTGCTTCTACTACTACTATAGAGGCTTAATAGGATGTTATTGATCAGGATATAAATACATATAGGCTAGCCCAATCTTCTCAGATGTTGGAAGCTAAGCAGGGTCAGTAGTTGAATGGGAGACCAGGATTGCTACTAGGCTTGCCTGGCAACCGGAGGGGAGACTTATCAGGATCAGGAGGGAGGCCTAGACCATGACAGTGACACGATGACATCTCTTCCAGCGTGCACCGGAAGTGATGTCACCATGTTGCATCATGGCAGCTCTCTGGTATTTTGGCAAAACCTCTGTGGTAAAATTGTCACCAGCGACAGTGGCCTAGGCCTGCCTCCGCTGCTGGCAAGTCTCCCCACTGGGCAGCTGATGAGTGGCAGGGGACAGGGGCTGGGGGTGGGTGAGGCTGGCAACCCTAGTCACTATGCCGAGGTAGACAATGGCAAACCTCCTTGAAGACCCTACGGGGTTGCCATAAGTCGTCTGCAACTTGACAGCAAAAAAGAAAAAGAAAAAGTGGTAAAATAAAAGTGTTTAAAGTACATGCAGCCCATTCCCAGGCTGAGTCGTACATTTGCTTTGGATCTTTTAGCCTCTAAAACCACAATAAGATTACTAATGTACCATGAGCTGTAAAATTCAGTTCATTATTTTCTGCAAAAAGAGTCTGTTAGGGTGGAGGCACCAGAAAGAGATGCAGCATTATTAGCATCTCTCTCTGACCCCAGTGCCCGTCTCTTCCATACTTCTGATTAGTTTTCTTTATAACTGATTCTCCGGAACGTTAATGAATTCATGATCCTTTGAGGGTTTTTTGGCTATCATTTCTGTTCAATAGTCTCGAAAAGCTGTTAGCACTGTTCCAGGGGTTCTGTTATTTGATTAATAAACCAGATGCAGGGAAGAAGTAGGGAGTGCTACAGAGAATCAATTACCTCGGCATTTATAGTGAACATGGAAGAGGGGATTGTTTTTCCCACGCACACACACACCCCTTTTGCAAGTCTAACTGTACCTGACTATAATTTATGGGGCAGAGAGGTATGCACAGAGGATGATTTTTTTAAAGTAGTCTGTATGTAGGCTCTCTCCCTATAACTGGGGCAGTGCTCCCTGGCAGTGTTCCCATTCATAGCGAGGTAGCCTATGTGCATACTGTTTGGACAGGTGTAGATGCCATGCTCACAAGGCAACTGTCACCTGTAGTTGGAGTGGGGCCAGCATGATTGTGCCTCTACACACATTGACTTCTACATGTCTTATGTTGTTGGAAGCAGGCTCGATAGAGGTAGATCCCCAGCTTTTTTGAGCTTGCAGGCACCTTTGGAATTCTGATACAGGGTGGTGGGCACTAGATGGCCCAGCTCAAAGACTGTAGACTACTTTGCTAGCTCTGCTGGACCTTTTCTCCAGTTGGGGCTCTCCCTCTTAGTCCAAGCCCTGGGCACAGGTATGGCTGTTCATATGCAGTTGCCACCTAACCAATCAGACATAGTCGAACCAGTTTTTAAAAGTGGAAGACCCTCTTTGTCATTGAACCATACCTAGAATCCAGGTACACTGGCTGGTACTTTAAGCGTGTACCCCAGCTGTGTCTCAGTAACAGGGCCAGTTTTATATCCCAAGTTCTTGTCATGCTCATCTTCATCATGATTGTGCTTTTGATGGGCCTTTATTTCTTTTGTAGCTTCCCCTCCTGCATTGAAAAACGGCCGCTGCAAGAGGCGCAGCCACATACATAGAGGAAGCCCAAGGGTAGGGGGGAAAGGGATAATTTAAAAATATATCCTGGGAAAGAGGAGTGAAAGAGACTAGAACCAATCCTGTGGTGGCAGCTGAACTCTTCTTCTTCAAATGTTACACAGTTTTTTAAAAAACTGGTGCAGAGGGGAACCAGGAAATTACAGGCTGGTTAGCCTAATGTCTCAGGCAAATTAATAGAAACTGTAATCAAAGACAGAATTATTAGGCACGTAGAGGAACAAAGCCTGCCGAGGGAAAATCAGCACGGCTCCTACAAAGGGAAGTCCTGCCTCATCGACCTTTTGGAGTTCTTTGAGAAAGTGAACAAGCATGTAGACAATGGTGACCCGGTAGATATTATATACCTGGACTTTCAAAAGGTTTTTTTTTCCTATCTTTTTTTTAAATATTTTTTAAATATTAAACACATATTACAACATATACTAATAACCAATAAACATTAAAATAGATAAAAAATGTTTATCCAGATTACTACATTTAATCTTAAGTTAACTTCCCCTACACCCTCCTCCATCTCAAAATAAATTTGTATATTCTTTTGCATAAAATTTCTAATCCTGATATTTATTTCCATATTTACCTATCCCTTATTATAACATATAAGGAAACAAAAAGAAATAAGAAAAAAGGGGTTATTAATTAATTCTATCTTATAATAGAATAAAAATAAAAAAATAAAAACCAACAATAATAAAAGGATTAGTAGAACAAAGTAGCATTAATTACTTCCATTAAAAAAATTAATTTGTTTTAAATTCTCCATTCCTCCCAACAAAACCTAAAGCCATTTAGGTTAATCCCCAGTAACTTATTTCTAATAGATTTATTATCAAATAAGATCACTATCCATTTAAATCTTGTCCTTTTGGCAATTCCATTTATCAGTCTTCACCACAGAAGCCATTAAAACTATTTAGTATAGTTCCTTAATACGGGTTTTCCAACATCTTCTTCTTTCCATCATATGTATCAAGCACCGAAGATGATCCTTTGAATTTGTTGAAGGGCTCTCTTCCACAAATAGGTAATCTTCCAATCGAATCCCAGTTGTGATGTTTTCCTTATCCAGTTCCAGAAGGGAAATCCCAACATTGTGAAATTTCCTGTCCATGTAGATGCTGAACCATTCATTGAATGAGTTAAAAAGATCGGTTATTTGCAACTCCATTGGTATCAGCAAGGCTTTTGGGATTTGATGTGGTACATGTTCTTCTTTTCCCTCTTCAGCCAGAGGGCCCTCTAACGCTGGTAAAATTGGAGATACATCTTCAGTTAATTCGTTACTGCTTTGAAGTGTGAGTTGGGTGGAGATATTGAGTGTAATCATCATCTGCTCCAATTGTGATGACATTTGCTCATAAAACCTTGCATTTGTCTCATTTTGTAAACTAATCATATCTTGAATGAATTTTTCCATAATAGCTTTACCAGAATGCTCTTTTCAGCTGTAATCACTTTATATCGGCGGCTCAAGGAAAAATGGAACATGGCCAAGGAGGAGGGAAGTTTTAAGTCTCCTTTCCCTCTCAGACGTCGCAGTATTTGATTCGTTCCTTACACATTAATCTGGAAGTTCGTTAATTTTGTCTGCTCCCAGATCAAACTGATAGAGTCCTAGGCACGTTATCTGGTGATTTATCTTAACGAAAAGGGCAGCAAATAATGGGGGGGAGGCATACAGAGTTCTCAGTAGTTGCTGACAGCCCAGTTAATTTTCTGTTCCCGGTAAGATCAAAAGAATTCTTGTACTCAAAGGACGTCGAAGAATGAGGTATTTTTTCTTTAATTGTTTCTTTCGATGGTAATAGGTGCTGGATGTCCTGGCCGGTAACCAAGGAAAACGCTCTCAGCGATGCTTCTCCTCTCAAGCCTAAGCAGGACACACATCCACAATTCCGAGGGTTTTGAGACTCCCTCAGAAAATATGGGGGTCAAACTGCTATCTTCAGGCAGCAGAGGAATTCCTGCTTCCCCAGTCCACTTTTTAGGACCAGGTTGGAGTGTTGAACCACTCCAATTTAGAGCGAATCTTGGAGTCTCCTAGGAGCTTCCCTAGGAGGCTGGCACCAGGGCAAGCTCAGTCACCGGAAGTCCGACTTTCAAAAGGTTTTTGATAAGATACCTCACCAAAGCCTCCTGCGTAAACAGCAGTCATGGGATAAAAGGACAGGTTCACTAGTGTATTAAAATTTGATTAAATGACAGGAATAAAAGAGTAGGAATAAATGGAAGAGGGGTTCCACTTCCAGTGGGGCTGGTACTATTTAATTTGTTCACAAGTGATCAGGAACTAGGGGTGAGCACTATAGTGGCCAAGTGTGCAGATGACACAAATTATTCAGGATGGTAAAAACCTAGGATGACTGTGAAGAGCTCCAGGAGGATCTCCACAAATTGGTGAGTGGGCAACAATGTGGCAAATGTTCAAAGTAGCTAAGTCTAAGGTGATGCACGTTGGAACAAAAAATCCCAACTTCAAGTATATACTAATGGGGTCTGAGCTTGCTGAGGCCGAGAGAGGAAAAGACCTTGGGATCGTAGTGGATAGTTCAATGAAAGTGCCAACCCAGTGTGCTACAGTGATGAAAAAAGGAAAACTCTGTATTGGGGATTATTAGGAAAGGTACTGAAAATAAAACCGCCAATATTATGATGCCCCTGTATAGATCTATGGGTGTGGCCTCATTTGGAATATTGTGTGCAGTTCTGGACACCATGTCTTCAAAGGGACATTGCAGAGCTCTAAAAAGTACAGAAGAGGGCAACAAAGATCATTAGGGGACTGGAGCATCTTCCCTATGAGGACAGGCTGAAGACTCTGGGACTTTTCAGTTTATAAAAGAGGCTGACTAAGAGGTGACAGGATAGAGGTTTATAAAATTATGCACAGGGTAGAGAGAGCAGACAAAGATAACTTTATCTGCCTCCCCCCCATATTACTACGACTCGAGGGCATACTCAAGATGGACAAAAGGAAATACATCTTTATGCAGTGAGTGATTAAAACGTGGAATTCACTGCCAGAGGATGTAGTGATGGCCACAGGCATAGACAGCTTTAAAAAAGGATTAGACAAAGTCATGGAGGAAAGGTCTATCAGTGGCTACTAGCCATGCTGACTAAAGGGAACCTCCACGTTTAGAGGCCGTAATCCTTTGAATACCAGCGCTAGGAGGCAACATCCTTGGCCTCTATGCCCTGTTGTTGGACCTCCAGATGAACTGGTTGGCCACTGTGCGAGATGGGATGCTAGACTAGATAGAACACTGATCTGATCCAGCGGGGTGTCTCCTTATGTTCTTGCATTCTTATTAATACACTCTATAATTGACTCTCTTTTTTTTAAATTATCATCCTGCCTTCCCTCTGGAGACCAGCTGCCAAGACAGCCAGTGATGCAATTGAAAACCACAATTTAAAAAATGACACAAGAGAAAAGTAAGACGAAACAGTACACAGGTGGCGTGGTAGATCCTGGGCAGGCCTGAAGAATCACAGCATAAATCGGGATTCCAACCTTTTTGAGCCTGTGGACACCTTTGAAATTCTGACACCTCATGGTGGGCACAGCCACAAAATGATTGCCACAAAAGGAAGCGCCAGTCACAAGATGGCTGCTGCAGCTTACCTTCAGTCACACAGTGAACACCGTTGTGCTGTGGTGGCCGCTTCAATCAAAGCAACATTTTAAAAAAATCTGCACAGCCAACCAAATATCCAGTGACCAATCAGAAGCCTTGCTGGACAAAAGCCCCATCTGCCCCCCCCCCACTTTCTAAAACCACTTAGCAAGCACCAGGGAAAGTATCAGCTGCTGCCACATTGCCGGCAGGCACCACTTTGGGTATCCCTAGTATACAGCATTTTCCCCTAGAGATTGAGAATATGAAGTTAATTTATTAAAACGAAGATCTGTTTGTTTGGGGGAGTTTTACTTTGTTTTTACGACTTTTAAACCTAATCTATTTTATGAATTATTACTGAATGTTTCAACTACTTTCTTACCAGTACTCTGCTCCGGCCCACACCAGTTTACTTTCATCCCTAAAGGTGAAACTAGTACAAGGTGTGCTGAAATATTGAGCAACATTCTGAGTGTCTTACATCTTTTGCATAATACTGTCTCACAAACCCCAATCTAGAGTGCAGTGACAACAGTACAATATTATCAGGGGGCTAGAGCAACTGCCTTATGAGGAGCAGTTAAAATGCTTAGGGCTGTTTAGTTTGGGGAAAAGGCGAGTAAGGGGAGTCATGATAGAGGTCTATAAAATTATGTATGGTATGGAGAGAGTGGGCAGGGAGATGCTTTTCTCCCTCTCTCATAATACTAGAACGTGGGGTCATCTGCTGAAGCTGAAAGGGGAGAGATTCAAAACAGACAAAAGGAAGTATTTCTTCACACAACTGGGAACTCCCTGCCCCAGGATGAGGTGAGGTGATGGCCGCCAACTTGGAAGGCTTTAAGAGGGAAGTGGACAGGTTCATGGAGGTGAGGGCTAACCATGGCTACTGGTCAAAATGGATACTAGTCATGATGCATACCTATTCTCTCCATGATCAGAGGAGCATGCCTATTATATTAGGTGCTGTGGGACACAGGCAGGATAATGCTGCTGCACTTGTCTTGCTTGTGGGCTTCCTAGAAGCACCTGGTTGTCCACTGTGTGAGCAGACTGCTGGACTTGATGGGCCTTGGTCTGATTCAGCATGACTTTTTAAAAAATGTTCTTATCCCTTCCCCACATTGTCTATGAGCACTGGTAGGGTTGCCAACCTCCAGGTGGGGCCTGGAGATCTTCCAGAATTATAATTGATCTCCAGATGACAGAGATCAGTTCCCCTGGAGGAAATGGCTGCTTTGGAGGGTGGACTGTATGGCACTATACCCCTCTGAGGTCCCTTCCCCATACTTTGCCCTTACCAGGCTCCACCTCCAAATCTTCAAGAATATCCCAACCTGGAGATGGCAACCCAACGGACCAGTGACAGCCTTGCTGTGGTAGCTAGCCCAGCTCTTAGATGCTGAATGTCTGGGCACATTATTTATATGAAATAATAAATGGGGGGGGGGTTCACAAGGAATCACCAATCAGGGTGATAAATAACTGTTTAATAGTACAAAACTGTTGAATTCTAGAAATAGATGAGTGGATTTGCAATCACCTAAGTCCCGATTTTCAGTAATTTATAGTTCAACTATCTTATAGCTCAGACTGCTGAGATTCAAAACTAGATGTGCCAGAATTGGCTCTTTTTGCCTCCAATCTGAGCAGTACTGTGCAATGAGGAATCTCCTCCGCCCCCCCGTTATATGCTGTATGGGACAATTTTGGGAAGGAATGCATATCTCACGCCTTCTAGGCTGTTAAAAGGTCTGAGGAGTTCCTCTTGAATCTGTTTGTTCTACTGATGTTCGATTGCCCTCAACATTTCAAGCCTCATGAAGGGCGATGGGCTTGCTGAGAACACATCAATTTTTTTCTTTTTTTCTTTTTTCCTTGTCTTCCTTGTCTGTGGGCGGCCACATTGAATTGCCTTAGTGACAGCAAATGATGGTTAAGTGCCTGTTATATAGTGTTCCGAGTGCTCCAGCTAAGAAATTTCATTCGGTTGTACCCAGCTCATTTAGCTGATTCATTTCGTAAACAGACAGAAGTGCTTTCATTGAGGAACTCAAGAAATTAGAAACATAAATCTGCTGTGCCTGATAACTATGTGGGCTCGGATGGTGTGCAGATAGCATGTAAGAGATCCGGATTCTGATCTGCTATAAAGTTTACTGGTGATTTGGGGGGGGGGGTGTTACTGTTTCTTAGCCTAACCTTACTATAAGGTTTTGAGCCCTACCCCACATATATGGAAATCATCCACTAAGGCCCAACTCGAGGTACCGTAGCCTAGTGAGGTCAGAAAGATAACAACAACGTGAAACCGAGCATTTTAGGTAAGAGGCCTTCATTGTGGAACTTCCTGTCCAAAAAGGCCCACCGACACCTAGCAACCTTTTGTTTTATATGGCTGGTTTAAATATTATTTCAGAAAATGTTTGAATGTCTTAGCTTAATGTTATAATAAAATATAATTGTGATCTTTTAGTACATCTATCAAACTGGTTTTATCTGTTTTCAACATTCAATAGATGACTTCAGGGTTTTCAATGAAGACATATTAATAGGGTTGCCAACCTCCAGGTAGTAGCTGGAGATCTCCTGCTATTACAACTGATCTCCGGCCGATAGAGATCAGTTCCCCTGGAGAAAATGGCCGCTTTGGCAATTGGACTCTATGGCATTTAAGTCCCTCCCCTCCCCAAACCCTGCCCTCAGGGTCCGCCCAAAAAACCTCCCGCCGGTGGCAAAGAGGGACCTGGCAACCCTACCTATTAATGCCAATTTATGAAAAATGTTACAGAGTATATTTAACTGAATTTGAGATGGTTGTTGTTTTTTGCACATCTGGCTTATGGCGACCCCTGGTGGGGTTTTCAAGGCAAGATACATTCAGAGGTAGTCTGACACTGCCTTCCTCTGCGTCACAACCCTGGTATTAACCCTGATATTCCTTGGAGGTCTCCCATCCAAATACATGCCAGGGTCGACCCTGCTTAGCTTCTGAGATCCGACAAGATCAGTCTAGCTTAGATGATAAAACTTTGTAAAGCTTTTTTTTTTTCCCCTTCCAAAAATGTGTATGTACTAAAGAAGTTTGAGAGACAACAGAAGAAACCATTTCCAAACCGTATGGAAACAAATGTCCAAGATTCTAAAGTGGGATTATATTGTGGTTTAGAATCCCAGTTTGTGGGGAAGAAATAAACTCCAATTTGGCCGGATACCCACATTCAGAGAACAAATTAGATTTGCCAGCTGGCCTGGAGAAAAACAGAGGCTTAATGTCTGGAAATGAGCAGCTGGAAGCTTTATAGGGAATGGAGGTAAAACATTACCTGGTAAATAACATCTCAGTGAGCCTCTATTAAAGGAACATAATATTTTTCTCCAGGTAGCTGGCACCACTAGTCCAATACAGAAGAGAGGTTCTGAAATTATTTGTATTCTACCAGTGAAATTTGGTCTTCATTTGGGGATTTGTTGACTTCCAGAGCAATCCTATGCAGGGTTTACTCTGAATGAAGCCCAGATGGATAATTCCCAGGTAAGTGTGCATAGGACTTAGATTTGCCAACCTCTAGGTGGTGGCTGGAGATCTCCCGCTACTACAACTGATCTGCAGGCGTCAGAAATCAGTTCACCTGGAGAACATGTCCACTTAGGCAGTTGGACTCCAAGGCATTATACCCTATTGAAGTCCCTCCCCTCTCCAAACCCTGCCTTCCTCAGGCTCCACCCCCAGATTCTCCAGGTATTTCCCAACCCAGAGTTGGCAACCCTAATAGGACTGCAACCTTAACAGTACAGTGCTACGTGGGCTCACATCCTCCTGAGCCCAAGGGTGTTAACTCTGTTTAGGATTGCACTATAAATTGGCTAACTTGATCTCATTACTGCTTGTTGAGCTGTATCATGCCACAACTGGTAACTTGGAACCTGGCTTGCAAAGAACCTATCATCCGTGAAGAACCGTGATTCACCTGTGCCCATAGCCAGGGTTCAGCCAGTGGGTGCACCTGTCTCAATCTGAAGCACCAACAAAGGTTTTCATTTTTTTTTTAATCAGGCTTTTACATTTGTGACATTATACATTCTACTTAGACTGAGAGCTTGTTATTTATAATAGGATATTTTTCTAGTTTATTAAAAGAAACACTTAAGCTGAGAGTTTGTCATTTATAATAGGAAATTTTCCAGTTTATTAAAAGGAACACTGTCTCAGATTACTGACTGTGAACATGGTCAGAGTACAGTATGTAAAGGGATAACTGAAAGAAATAGTTTATCTAAATAACAGTATTAAGAAAATAAATGTTTCTGAATGTAAAAATAAGTTCTTGTTCAAGATATACATCTGATACAGTAATAACAACTCACGGACACTAAAATACAGAGACACTTGGCAACAGGATTATAGAAGTTCCTATTGGTTATAGGAAAAATCACTTGTTTTCTGTTTTCTTCAAAGCCCCAACTAGACATGTGGCAACCCCACTTTGTGAAAACCACCGCTTGTGTATGTGTATAGTGTTGTCAAGTCGTAGCCAACTTCTGGTGACCCCAGCAAGGGGCTTTCAAGGCAAGTGAGAAGCAGAGGTGGTTTGCCATTGCCTTCCCCTGAATGAGGGTTGCCAGGTGGGAGGTTTCTCAGGTGGAGCCTAAGGAGGGTGGGGTTTGGAGAGGGAAGGGACTTCAGTGCCACAGAATCCAATTGCCGAAGCAGCCATTTTCTCCAGGTGAACTGATCTCTATCAGCTAGAGATCAGTTGTAATAGCGGGAGATCTCCAGCCACCACCTGGAGGTTGGAAGCCCTAGCCCACATGCATCAAAGTTCCCTGTTTACCACAACCTATCCTGATTTTTTTTAAAAAATACTCATCCCTGATGAATCACTACCCCTACTCTGCCTCTTTGGGAGATTCTGGAGATGTTTTTCTCAAAAATTCTGTTAATATGGACAGAAGTGCCTTAGAGTCATTCTTCAAGATAAAAACCCCTCTTCTCTGGGTCTCTGGGAGTCAATCCCTCTATAAACTAGTGTATATAGTTGGAAGATTCATGTGGTAAAGCTTTTCCTGGACATGCTGTTTGTCAGTGTGCAAACATCTTATATGTTGACCCCTGGAGGGGTTTTCAAGGCAAGAGAGGTTCAGAGGTGGTTTGTCGTTTATACAGTCAACCCATCTCATATTGGGTCTTCCTCTTTTCCTGCTGCATCCATGGCTTTTCATGACCCACCCAGTCAAAGGCTTTGCTGTAATCTATGAAACACAAGCTGATTTTTTTCTGCAGTTCTCTTGTATGCTCCAGTAACCAACATAAATTTGCAATATAATCTCTAGTGCCTCTTCCTTTTCTGAATCTGGCTGTGCTATGAAGCTGTATGTACATGTGCTATAGAACTATGGAGGGGCCATGGTTCACTAATAGAGCATCTTCTCGGCATGCAGAAGGTCCTGGGTTCAATTCCTGGCATCTCCAGGTAAAGAATGTAGCAGTAGATAATGGGAAAGACCTCCGCCCGAGACCCTGGAGCTGGAGTAGATTATAGGGCGAAAACGCATGGTCGCTTTAGCCTCCTTTATTCCCTGTTTCAGCCAGGATTCAGCCAGGATCAAACGCACGTTCAGCAAAACACACACGTTCGATCCTGGCTGAATCCTGGCTGAAACAGAGGCTAAAGCAACCATGCGTTTTCGTCCCAAATTGACTTTGATGGATCAAGGGTCTGATTCAGTATACGGCAGCTTTATGTGTTCATATGTAATTTGGGAAGTGGTGATGTAAGGGGGAAAGGAAGAAACCTGTTCTTTAGGAGGTCTCTCTCTCTCTTGCTCGCTCTCGCTCGCTCTCTGTCTCCATGCAGTAAATTCCTCTAATCTACTTTATCTTTTTTATCTCCTCAAAATCTATGTTTTGTTATGAGAAGCTTAACTAGATTTTAGAGAATTTATTAATGTTTGGTGCATGTAAGAAGCTTACAAATACTATGTACTATGAGTTGAGAGTGGCTAAGAGTGCTGATCCAATGCATGTTTACTCTCAAGTCAAGCCCACTTTATTTCATAGGGTTTCTTCCCTGTCAAGTGCGCATGCATACAGCAGTGCTGCAATTCAACTCTTGCCTCTGCCACCAACTTCTTCTCTGACCTTAGGCAAGCCACTCTCAGCTCTCCCCTCCCTCCAATATGGAGATAACACTGGCCTACCTTGTAAGGTTGTTGTAAAGGCTGGCAAAGACAATGTACGAACAGGAAGGGCTTGGGCTGCCCGAAAGTGGCACTTAATGGTTGAGGCTGCTTATGCAGGATTGCTGAGCAAGTGGCATCGAGGTGTGCTCATGTCTTATGGGGGGGTACTGTTCTGTTCCCTCCCCCCTGAAAAATGCCACTGTTTCTTCAGCTGGGGCTTCCCCTTTGCCTGGCTCCATTGCCAACCTCCAGGTCCTTTGTAGAAAAAATAGACACCACTGTACTGATACAGCAAAGTTAGGAAATTAGTACAGGAGCAAAACTATATGTAACAAAGACTGTAAGGAAAGTGAAGATTTTCCAAGAGTTGAGGTAAACTGATGGCAAAGTCTACTTTAGTTCTGGTGATAAAGGCAGAGGAGCAGTGGGGTGGCAACCCTAGCCATGACTGCCAAGTTATAGCCATCTGTATACATTTGGATATTTGATTCCTAATTGGCAGGGATACCTTAGCCTTTGGTGATGATTAACATTTTTAATTTACATATGAGGTGATCTGCCATCTGCTTTCCTGGTGTGTTAAATTATTAAAAGCACATGAGCCGGGTTAAGAGATGGTTTTTGAATAGTAATTTGTACTTCTAGGATATCCCCAAATATTCTCAAACCTTAATTTTTTAAGCACATGGAGAACTCTGGCCAGATGTTGATTTTGTTCTTCTGCCCCACATTTCCAATCTGTTCATTTATCCTCTACATTTTAACTGTGCTGCAATGGAATTTGGCTGCGATGCTCAAAAAAGTTGTGATTCTACAGACTTTTGGAACTGATCCAGACTTAGAGCAGTTTCAGAAGAGTATTTGCCCCCTAAGGAGCCATGGATGTTTTTGCATACTGCATAGCGTCTGGCATCAAAGACATGTTGAAAAGGTATTTATTGGCAACACACCAAGATAGCTAACAATGAAAAGTTGAACTCCGCTCTCAATAAATACAGTGTCTTTCAGCACGCTATAGGAAGTTGCTGTTAATGTGCCTTTCATGCATGCCTTTGTGTTTTGAGGAAGAAAGAGTACAGCTTCAGACAGGGCAAGTACTTGTTTGAAAATGCCCGGGGGTTGACTGAATGGTTTGTACCCTGTAAATTGCTGGAAGTAAATTCCATAATGTTATATAACATCACCACGTCACTGGGGAATTCTGGAACATTTGCTGCTGACTTTAATGGGAGCATGATGAAGTAGTACATTGCTACAAAAATTGTCCCCATCTTCTAAATCTCATTCTAAAAGCCTAGTTTTGAATTCCCTTAAATGACCTTGTAGTTAATAAACACACAAATAAAACATACAGATACACAATACCCAGTGCTGAATGATTTTGTTTTAAATGTGTTCCATCTGGACTTCACTGTTTATTCCGGTACATTCTCTGTGTATAGGTTTTCAACTGGTGCTATAGGTGATACCCTAACTTTATTAATATGTTTATACCCTGTCTTTTTCCCCATTGGGGACCTGAAGCAGCTTTACATCCACCTCCCCTCCTTCATTTTATCTTCACAACAACCCTGTGAGGTAGATTAGGCTGCGAGAGAGCAGCTAGCCCAAGGTCATCCAGCGAACATCCATGTCAAAATGGGGATTCGAACCTGGGTCTCCTAGATCCTAGTTTGATACTCTAACCATCATGCAATGCCATCTTTCCATACCAGGCTTCACTATCCCTTCATTTTGTATGTCCCCTTCCCCAGTTGTTATGCTAAAAGTCTGTGAGGAGTGGGAGGGTGTGAACATCAGTTGACATCCCTGCTGATTATCAGTGCTATATGAATTGCCACTTTAGACATTAGAAATGTGCCAGGGAACGTATTAGCACATGTGTACCTTGTGCTAACAATATGGTGTTCGAGTGTCACACTGCCGGGAAGAAACATCTGAAGAGCTCATCTGACAACAGTTAACGAATGTGCTTGGATTCAAGGAACATCACTTTTCACAGAACATCCTGGCAACACAGAATTTAACAGAAGCTCCTTATGTCAGAAAGCTAGAGTGGTACAAGGGATTGCCAATCTTGTTTCCTGCTGGGGCAGTTAATGCCATTACCAGTTTTGCAAAACTCATAAATCCACTAGGTGAAATGTTCCTTATCACTGTATCATAATGCTGAAAATTCAGCACTTGAATTTCTGGTAGCATAAAGTTGTTCAAAGGCATTGAAGCTTTGGCAGCAACAAAGTTTAGCACAAAAGTTAAGAGTATTAATTGTGAAGTTTCTGGTTCAAGTCTCAACTGTTCCCTGAACTTAATTAAATGGCTTCAGGCTTGGTTTACACATGCGAAAGAAACGAGGTGATAAATGAACTGCTTGAGTTGACTCTAGCTTTGAATGTTCCTCCACCTTAAAAAAAGAAGTCTAGGCAAAGATCGCAAAGAACACAGCATGAAAGTCTGTTCAAAGAGTGCAAAGAACACAGCATGTCAGCTTTCCACGTAGAATGCTTTCTTGATTTCAGTGGGTACAGGGCATGGCTGGCTTCAAAGTGCATCCTTGGCATGCTGGGAACAGGAAGCATCAATGGAAGTTATCCAATTGAAAACAACCAGTGGTTGATCAAAATCTCTGCGACACTAACTTTCCAGTCTCTCAAAAGGCAAAAAGTGGGGGGGGGGGCCCCCCGGGGCGGAGTAGAACCAACCAAAATACCACACCAAACATGCTGGTTGTCAAGGGCAGGGGGAGGGAGTAAACCAATGGTTGCCATGTTGGTTTTACTATGGACCAAGCAGTGCCACCACCTACTTTATTGGGTCCACTATGTTTCCAGCCTCTTTCCCCTCAATCTGTACAAGTGGGGTGAGCTGACAGAACTGGTCTCGGGGGTGGTGCTGAGGACCCCTAGGTTGGTTATCCAGGGGGACTTCAACATTCATGCTGGGCAGGTCTTGTCAGGAGTGGTTCAGGATTTCATGGCCTCCACGGCAGCCATGGGCCTGACTCAAGTAATAACTAGTCCTACACATTGTGCAGGTCACACCCTTGATCTGGTATTTTGTTCTGGGCAGCAGGAATGTGATCTGAGGGTGGCTTGGGAGGTAGTTATTGTTTCCTTAAGAGAGGGGATGGTCTCCCCTGTCTTGAAATAGGCTGTGATGCATCCGCTTCAAAAGACATTTGCTCTCGACCCAGGAGATCTCAATATTAACCTGTTTCAAATGTTTCATTCTTGAGCAAGGTGATTGAATGAGTGGTGGCTGGACAGCGTCACACTTTCCTTGATGAGGCAAATTGTTTAGATCTCTTCCAGTCTGGGTTTAGCCCTGATTATGGGACAGAAAAAGCCTTGGTCATCCTGATGGATGATTTGCGCTGAGAGATGGACAAACGGAGTGAGACTCTGTTGCTTCTCCTGGACCTCTCAGTAGCCTTCAATACTATCGATCACAGTATTCTTCTGGACCACCTATCTGGGCTGGGATTGGAAGGCATCATTCTGCGGTGGTTCCAGTTCTAGAGGGTAGATTTCAGAAGGTGGTGCTGGGGGACTGCTGCTCAGTCCTTTGGCCTATGAGGTCACTCCAGGTTCCATCTTGTCCCCTATGCTCTTTAACGTCTACACGAAACCATTGAGTGAGGTCATCTGGAGATTTGGGCTGGGCTGCCATCAATATGCGGATGACTCTCAGCTCTATCTTGTGCTTCCAGCTGATCCCAGGGAGGCTGTAGAAACCCGGCAGTGGGGCGCAGAGCTGGCTGGCAGCATCCTAGGCGGCTCCCGGGGCGGCCCGGCTCCGTGCCCTGCTGCCACTGCGCTGGGCGGCGGCTTTAAAGCCGGCTCCCGGGGCACCCAGCAGCGGGCCGCTTTGCCCGGGTGCCCAGACGGCGCTCGTGCCAGGCGCTACAGACACACGCACGCTGACAGACACACACACTCGCGCGTACAGAGGGGCGCGTGGGCGGCTCACACCACCCAGGGAGAGGGCGCGCTTGGCAGCTTAGCCTTTCTCCCCCCTCAGCCGATTTATTTATTTATTTGTGGGTGCCTCAGGGGGGTGTCTGCGCGTGCGCCTCACCTCTCTCCCTCTCTCCCCTTCCTTCCATCTCAGCGCTGCCGCCTCAGACCCACGCGCCGCTCGCTTCTCTTCTCCCCCTTCCTTCCTTTCTCCCCCTCTTCTCTTCTCCTCCCGTCCCCACCCCGGCTTCTTCCCCCCCCCTCTCTCTCCTCCCTTTTTTTTGCTCTCCCAACTCTGCCTCCCCGAGCCCTGAAAAAATGCCTGCCCGTGAAGTGAGGAGAGGGCACCGGGTCTGTAAATGAGAAGTGAGTACTCGGGTGACAATGGGGGGCTCGCTGCCTTGGGGGAAGGAAAAGGCTCACCTGCATCTGCTGCTGCATGCTCCTGCGCTCGGCCGGCGCATCCTCGCAGGAAGCGCCCCCGCCCCGGCAGCTGGGCTTTAGAGCCGGGCGCCCCAGGAGCCGGCTTTAAAGCCTCCAGCCAGCTGGGGGGCGGGAGGTCCCTGCCAGCCTCCCAGTGCAGCGGCAGCGGGGCGCAGAGCTGGGCCGCCCCAGGAGCCGGCTTTAAAGCCGCCAGCCAGCTGGGCGGCGGGAGGCCCCTCCCCCCAGCTGGCTGGCGGCGTCCTAGCGGGCTCCTGGGGTTCTGCACCCCGCTGCCTCTGCGCTGGGCGGCTGGGAAGGACCTCATACCGGTACATTCGCTCCATAACACGCACAGACATTTCCCCTCACTTTTGAGGGGGGGAAAAGTGCGTGTTATGGAGCGAAAAAAACGGTAGCAAAAATTAAGAATACTGTTAGGTTAAAGTGTTATAAATTAAAGTGTTATAAGTTATAAGTTTAAGAACAAATATATTATTAGGTATGAAAATATATAGAGTGATGTAATTCAGATAAGTTAGTAATTGAAATGTTGATGCAAAGTAAGCTCAACATACAATGTAATAATTGTTGTTTAAACGCTTATATATTTTGATTTGTTTGTCTGTTTATGTTTAAAAATAAAAATTAATCAGCTTGGCTAAAAAATGATCCCTCCTTTTTAACCAGTGTTTTAATTGCTGGTTTTATGTTTTGTGTGTATTTTAACTATGTTTTTAAAAATGTTTAATGGTGTGTGTTGGGGGGCTTACTTTTAATGGTTGCAAAATTTGATTGTATCATGTGTGCTTTAAATTTTTAGCAGCACACACTCAGGGGCTTCTTCTCAGACCCTCCCCTCATGTCCACTTGCAGTAACTGCTGCACATGTCGATTTGAGGACGGAGGCAATATTCGTCACTAAAAGCTCAGCTACATTCTCAGGGTTGCCAACCTCCAGGTGGGGCCTGGGGAACTCCCAGCTGATCTCCAGAAGATAGAGATCACTTTTCCTGGAGAAAATGGCTGCTTTGGTGGTGGACTCCATGGCATTCTACCCCACTGAGATCCCACCCCTCCCCAAACCTCCCCCTCCCTGGGTTCCTCCCCTATAAACTCCAGGAATTGCCCGACCTAGCGTTGGCAGCCCAACCTTACATGCCCTGTGACCACCAAGCACATTCTTTGACATGGCACAAGGTCTGGTGGTGTGTGGAAAGGAGGACCATGAAGGCTGCCATTCCATGCGACATGCCCAGGCCCTCCCTTTGACATCACTGGACCCCACCCATTACATCAGCAGCCCCTTCCCAGGGTTTGCCATGATGGGGGGGGTACAGGGATCCCCCACTGTGTCCGGCTTTGGGCCTGCCAGCAAAGCCTCTCCCGTCCAGATTCAGCAGCCCTCTGCATTGGCACCGAGACTCGCCTTATCCTGAACAGGCTGGAGCTAGGGTTGCCAGGTCCCTCTTTGCCCCGGCGGGAGGTTTTTGGGGCAGAGTGCTGGGAATTTTGTTAAATTCTGGAAGTGGCTTATTAATTAATACTGCTACCATTCAGAGGGATGAGATCGTTGATCATGGCTTATTGTCATTAAGATCAGTCACACGCACGCACAAAAGAGACAGAGACGTCCCGTCTTGGTTTAAAACAAATCTTTACTAAATTAAACTCAAGGGCAGGGTTCGCTGGGAGATAAAACAAATAATCCTTTCTACATTGCTGTGCGTGACAAGCAAACCCGTCCGCAACGAATACTTTGCTGACCACTAGTTAATTAACATTAGCCCTTGACTGTCTGCCATGCAACAAAAGCTCGCCACTCAATACCCAACAAATTTATATGTGAGTTTTGTCTCTGCCAGGCTTACAAAAAGAGTTAAATCATAGATGTTTGTGTTTCGTTTACATTGACTCAGGGGGGGGTGGGGCTAGCCACTTGGCAAGTGTTGATTGGTCAGATCAAGAACTACTGGTCATGTGATGTTCTGGGGCGCTCCTAGAAGCGTCAGTTGAACTGCCGCTTTGGTGAAGGAGAGACGTGCTCCTTTTCACTTCTTCTTCCTCAAGTACGTGTGAGAAATTTATTTGTCTGTGGCCATAGGCCTTCACAAAACATCATCCGCAAAGTAATACAATATTTAAAAAGGGCATGTGCAAGAAAATAAAATCTAGTAGGGTTAACGTGGATATGAAGCACCGAAAAGAACATCATTTGTGGGATTTCTTCCTCAAGTAGGTAATGTTAACTATACTCTTTACTGTATTTTAAGCCTTAGAGCCTGTTAGCCATGTGCTGGCAAGAGTTTAGGAAACGAATTGTGGATATGAGTTATTAATTTATATTCCAAGTTTATCCTCTTTTTGATATAGAAAAAAATCTATATTTACTGAAAGAAAGCAATGTGTCTTGAACTTTGTGTGTGTGTGTAATTGATGACCCACAAGATCATGATTTGTTACAATCTGGGGAGGGGATCTCTAGCTAGTACCTGCAGGTTGGCAACCCTACTTGGAGCTCTCCTGGAATGACAGAGATTACAGTTCCCCTGGAGACAATGGCTACTGTGGGGGGGTGGATTCTAGGACATCATACCCTGCTGAGGTCTCTCCACTCCTTCAGTCCTCCCTTCCCCAGGCTCCACCCCCAAATCTCCAGGAATTAGGGTTGCCAACCTCCAGGTACTAGCTGGAGATCTCCTGCTATTGCAACTGACCTCCAGCCAATAGAGATCAGTTCACCTGGAGAAAATGGCTGCTTTGGCAATTGGATTCTGTGGCATTGAAGTCCCTCCCCTCCCCAAACCCCACTCTCCTCAGGCCATGCCCCAAAACCTCCTGCTGGTAGCAAAGAGGGACCTGGTAACCCTACAAGGAATGTCCCAACCCAGAGTTGGCAACCCTAGCTGCAGGAGCTGTCTTGTGGGTGTGGCAGGCTTTCCCCCCGCTTTCCTCCCCTGTCTCCCGGCTCTGGCATCTTCAGACTCTCCCCCTCCCCGAAACTGGGTTTGCGGTAGGGCTGCCAGGTCCCCCTGGACACTGGCAGGGGATGGGGGAGTAGGGTTGCCAGATCCAGATTGGAAATTCCTGGAGATTTGGGGAGGAGAGGGACCTCAGTAGAGGCTTGTCACTTCAGCTTGACTCAGTGCTTCCCGCTGCATGCTGCCCTTCATTTAGGGCTGCCAGTCTCGAGGTGGGACCTGGATTAGGGTTTCCAGTTCTCCTCCTGGCTGGTGGTGGTGGTGGTGGTGGTGGTGGTGGGGAGGTAGAGTAGCCAGATCCAGGTTGGGAAGCTCCTGGAGATTTGAGGGTGGACCCTGGGGAGGACAGAGGCCTCATTGGGGTACAATGGCATAGAGTCCACCCTCCAAAGCAGCCATTTCCTCTAGGGGAACTGATCTCTGTAGCCTGGAGAAGAGCTGTAATCCTGGGAGATCCCCAGGCCCCACCTGGAGGCTAGCACCCCTAACCTGGAGATCTCCCAGGATTGCAAATGGTCTCCGGGGAGCCCTGTGGCACAGAGGTAAGCTGCAATACTGCAGTCCAAGCTCTGCTCATGACCTGAGTTCAATCCAGCTCAAGGTTGACTCAGCCTTCCATCCTTCCGAGGTTGGTAAAATGAGTACCCAGCTTGCTGGGGGTAAAGGGAAGATGATTGGGGAAGGCGCTGGCAAACCACCCCGTAAACATAGTCTGCCTAGTAAACGTTGGGATGTGACATCACCCCATGGGTCCGTAATGACCCGGTGCTTGCACAGGGGACTACCTTTACCTTTTACCAGGCATCAGAGATCAGTTCCCCAGGAGAAAATGGCTGCTTTGAAGGGTGGACATTACACCCCGCTGAGGTCCCTCTCTTCCACAAACTCTACCCTCCCCAACCTCCACCCCCAAATCTCCAGGAATCTCCCAACACAGTGTTGGCAACCATACAGAGGGAAGACTTTTCCCACACTCCATAGAAACAAAGGCTGCCTAAGGTCTCATTGCCCTTGAGGAGAGACAATCCTGTGTGCTCAGAGGAACTTGGGGGACTGAAAACGCTATCATATTTTTAAGATTAATAGTTGTGTTACCAAACGGGTCGCCTAACTCCTGGTCTGGTCATGGCACCCGCAAACAGCATTTTGTGTGCGCTCTGTTCCAGCCGCACGCCTGCCCTAAACGCTACAGGGAAGGCTTGTACGCACGCCAATGAAACTGACATGACCGCTCCTGTGTATCTTGAGCAGCCGGCTGCTGAGCAACCGAGGCCAGGTCAACCTCTCCAGTGAGCCAGAGAGACTCCATTTTCCTGTGCAGCTCCATTCCAGCAGAAGCCCTGTCAGAGAAGGCGCAAGGACACGTAGGCTGCATCTACACCCCCCTTTTGCAACATCGGATTGATTAAGCAAAGCCATTCAAAAACATTAAGATAACGATGACTCGTTCTTCCAGCTATGCGAAGTAGCGATCCCCGGACGTTAGCAAGATTGCGCCTATTGTTTCAGACCATTAAGCTCATCAGCGAGACTCCCTGTTTTCTCCTGGGGTTGCACAAGTCACCGGAATGAGAATAGATTTCCAAATTGTCACTACCCCACCCAGGCAGCTGACCATTAAGGCCCTTTGTCACCTGGGAACCATGGAGGGTAATCCAATCACCTTCCCCCCCCTTCAGAAAACAGTATATCTGAGGCCTCCTGAAAGTCCATACCCCTCACCTTAGGCCTTTCCCTGGCATATTTGCCGTTACTCTGTCAGTGTGGGCAGCCATGCTGGAACACGCGGGGGACCTCCCCTGTCCCCTTTTTATTCCTCATTTAGTCTACTGGAACTCAGGACACCTCCTCTACAGGAAAGGTATCGTATAACCTGCCATCAAACTCCTGCCAAATTGGCAGCTATCGCTACTCTCCTCCCTTTTAACTCCTAGATTCTCTGTATGTTTGTGT
Organism: Euleptes europaea; assembly: GCF_029931775.1. NCBI lineage: Eukaryota > Metazoa > Chordata > Lepidosauria > Squamata > Sphaerodactylidae > Euleptes > Euleptes europaea. Next base: position 127,770,631 of record NC_079312.1, on the reverse strand, counting down.
TGCATCATTGAACGCTTGAAAACATAAACTCTCTTAATCCGGAATCCACTGTCTCTGTTGTTATTCTAAGGTCACAGTTACGGGCTTTGGTATAGTTGGTTGCACCCCGTTTTATAAATATTATAGTTACCGATTGCTCAGTTAATTTCCCTGTTTAAAGAGCATTTCGGGTAATAGTTGTATTGTTATATATGCCTGTGTCTGGGCTGGTACACGGCAGACAATTGTCTTTTGGCTCTTTTGGTTGATGGCAAATGTGGTTGTCTGTGAAGCAAGGAGTGAATGAAACTGATATGAGTTGCTGCCAACAGGAAGCCATTTTTAACACCAGTTTGCTTCCCTTCAATCTTTAGGCACTGAAATCTTGTTTTATTCCATGACAGAGGCTGCCTGACAACCGATTCAGACTCTGATGAAGACCAGATCCAGGGGCAGAGTCCTCCTTCCCCACCCACACTGACAGAGAAAACAGCTGAGGAGGATGTATTGCCAAGACAAACCTTAAAGTCACCGGCTAAAGAGCAGCCTAAGGAAAACCAGACGCCGGCCGACCTGGGAACATCGAGGAAGCTGCCAAGGGAGCTGGGAGACCAGGAGGAACAGATGTCTCCTGGGACTCATAGGAGGAAAATGGGCCGGGTCCTGGCAGAACAATGCCGGCGTTCAGCCAGGCTAGAGCAACAAAGAAGGAACCTGGACAGCAATGGAGATAGTGATTGAGTCTTTACAGAAGCTGCCTCCCCCAGACAGCTGCAAGTATTTAGGAGGGCTGAGTCAGCAGAAGCTGTGGAAGCAACGCATGGCAAACATGCCACACTCCACTCTGGCTGACGGTGTATCGACTCGGACTGTTTTCCCAACCTTGAATTCTTCTGGACTCCCTGCCTGACCTTGGACCGGCCTGACCTCGACTCTTGCTCTGACCTTGCTCTGACGGATTGCCTTTCACCCTGACTGACCTTTGGACTGTTACTGGACTTTGTCTACTACGCCCATTCCCAATTAGTACAGCTGCTAGCTGTAGAAGCCTTGGCCTTGGCTTCAGAAACCCCAGCCTCTTGCCCCGCCTGCTGCAGGCCTCTTCGTAGCACCGCGCTGCTACAGCAGCACCCCGCCCTGGTGGGCCAGCACATTCCAGTTCTGTCAGTAACCAAAGCAACACCAGTAGGGATGGATTCTAGACCAGTGAAGGATTCCAGAACCATTGTGATGTCGGCTCACACCCTTGCATGGCTTGTCGGTTGGGTGTCCAGTCCCGGATCAACTGTCAACAGACGGTGGGACTATCATCCATCAGAAAAAGCAATATTAAAACTTCTGAAATAATCTGTACTACATCTGTTGTCCATCTCTGTGAAAGAGTACTGAGCCAAGACCATAGTAATGGCTGAGAAAACGGTGAGGAAGATTTTCTCTTTCTTTCTGCAGGTTGGGAGGTGGGGTGGGGGCACACAGAGAAATGCCCCTGGCATAGCTGGAAGGCCAGAGAGATCTGGCTGGCTAAGGGGGGGGGAACCAAAATGGCCCACTCTTGGGTAGTAAAAATATTCTGATAAATCTGTTACACCATGTTAGATATTTTTGGAGGTAGCCATGTTCTCCCAATCTGCTGTTCCACTGCAGACCATGTTAGATACATTACAATAAATAAACTGTACATTAAAAGAGTTGGCAGTTTGGTGCCCTTTAAGGTCATCAGTAGTCTGAGGCAGGTCACTTCCTGTTGCACGAGCGTAAAGCTCACCCCAATCTTTGGGGATTACGTGCTGCGTTTTGTTCTTACTAGCTCCAAGCCGGGGAATTTGCCTCACTTATTCAGGGTTCTTTTTACAAGCATTCTAAGCTGATGGCCATCTTGGCATGTGAATTCCCTGCCAATTCTGGGTCCCTCTTGAAGAGAATAGTAGGGTTTAAATGTACTAGCCAAAAGAAATAAATTAAATTTCTTTCATTCTTGTTTGTTGGCGAAGAAGCTGTCTGTGATGATTCTCAGGAGGGTCTTCAATTAAACCTCCTCTGGATACTTTGGCTTTGCAGCTATAGGAGCAAGGGAAGAGGAGGAGGCTCCTGAAAAGCATATGAAAGATGAGCTAGGAGGGGCTGCAAGTGAGCCAGTGATTCATGACACCAAGGAAGAGTTCTGGCCTGAGCCACATGAACATCTGGAGGTCATAGTAAGTGATGTTTTAAAAAGATATATTTTTTATTTCATATAATCATAAACATACAAACATACATACCCAAACAATACATACCCAATACAATACATAAACAAACAACACAATACATCTACACAGTACATATACAAAATCTAAAATAAATAGCTGAATGGACATATAAGATTATTTTTTCCACTCTTACTATCTTCCTTGTAAATGCAATCAGAGCTTTAATAACCTTAAATCTATAACACTGAGTCTACTGTTTTTTAATTAAGCTTTCTCTCTCATGATATAGATACCGTATTTTCCGGCGTACAAGACGACTGGGCGTATAAGACGACCCCCCCATTTTTACAGTTAAAATTTAGAGTTTGGGATTGTCCCGAGTCTGTGGCCTAGGGTCGGCCCTCAGGACTGCGCCCCAACCCCGCGGCCGCCCCCAGACCTCCTGGAGTGGCCCAACCCGAGTCCGTGGCCTGGGGCCAGCCACCGGTCCTCCTGGGGCGGCTCAACCCCCGGGGACATGGACAAAGTGGAGGCGGCTCCCCAGGGAGATTCTCCAGTCCGGCTCGGAATTCAGCATCCGGCGTATAAGACGACCCCCGACTTTTGAGAAGATTTTCCTGGGTTAAAAAGTAGTCTTATACGCCAGAAAATACAGTACTTTAAACTTGCATAAAAAGCTAGCCATAATTAAATCTATCTGCTAAAGTAAATTTGTATATATTCAGTAGATTCTAGTAAATACTTTTCTATTACTGCATTATAACTAAACATTTTCTTTAAAAGGAAGTCAGAAGCTGGGCAGATAAGCAGAGAAGTGGGGTGACTCAGGGGGAAAGAGAGAAGAATCCAATGGACAGGCAAGAACTTGTCAGTCCAGGAGTACAATAAATGAGAAATAAGAACAAACAGAAGATGTCTTAGGTCAGCCGAAACCATAAAAGGTGAACAACAGCAAGTTTCACAGTGCAAATACACATTTTACAACCATTGTTTAAACAATAAAATAGACAGAATTGTTGAGATCAACTTACAGAACTCAAAATGCACAGAGTATATCCATAAGGAAAACATGGCCATGTATCACTCTATGAAAATCAGTTACAGCCTCAAGTCCACAGAATAAATGAGAGGGCCAGTCAGCTGCCAGGAAGACTCAGATCTTCCTATGAAGCTGCCTGATGCGGCTTCAGAGTGCCCATTCCTGTAGCCTTCCCTCCTCTAGCTAGCAGCAGCTCTCCCAGTTTTGGGCAGAGAAAACAGTCAGACACTTGTTCTGCCTAGCTTGCGTATTGCCAGCTCTGACTGGCAGTGGCTCTCCAGGCCTTTCTCAATACTCGCTGCCTGAGATTCTTTAAGTGGAGATTGAACCTGGGACCCTCTGCATGCAGCACAAGACCTGTGGCCATGGAGAAATGGGCCCTACTTCCGGTCAACCATCCACTGGGAAACCAGGTCTGCATAGGGAGTTGACATATGCCAAATCAGTCCATACTGCAGTCGTCCATATTTTTAGCAGATTTGCACCATCTACAGGCCAAACTAGATATGAAAGCACATGGGGTGGGAGCTGAACTTCTTGTCTAAAGCCCCCTGATGAGTTACTGGCACCGACGAAAGGCAGTGGGTCATCCTGATTCCCAGCTGCTGTGCCAACTAGGACTTCCAACCTCCACATGGGTCTGGAGATTTTCCTGGAATTCCAAACTGAGCTCCCGAGTACACAGATAAGTTCCTCGGGAGGACATGGCTCCTTTGGAGGGTGTGGCCTGCTGAGGCCCCTCCCCAGCCCTCCCTGGGCTCCACCTCCCAAATCTCCACGAATTTGCCAAGACCTCGCATCGAGGGAATCTGCCCATGAGGGAAGAGAGGACTTGGGAGCTCGTGCTATTAATCACCTGACAATCTCCATTCCTGTACAGTCAGAAACTTTTCTTTGTTTTCAAATCGTCTTTCCCTTCCAGGTCGCCTTAACGGACAGGAACCCTGAATAGCCTGTGATCCCACTGCCCAGACCAGCCTTTTGCTGGAAATCCCCGGTCTTCAGGCAGAAGAGGCAGGCAGAGGAGAGGCCAGAGCAAGACAGCTCCTTCCTCGCAGACGACGAGGCCTTCCTGCTGGACTCCAGGGATTCCATCGGCTACCGTCCCTGGTATTATATATATTGCCAGCCCCGCCCATACCAGCCAAGGGTGGCGATTCTGCCCACAGTGAGCAGCCTCTGGAGCAGCAGAGCAGTGGGTGAGGTGCATGGTAACCCCATCAAGCCAAAGAGGCAAGTCCCGGAAGGTCTGACGAATGGGGACTGCGGGACTCCAAATACAGTGAGAGCTGGGGGAACAGTGTGACCTGCCTCGTCACATCCGACTGAAACGGTCCCGCATTCTGGCAGTAGCCTGCCAGATCTCTCAGGGAAGCTCAGGAGCAGGGTACGAGCGCATTTAGCTCTCTAGACAGTTCAGTCTTAAACATGTTTCTAATCCAGTAGACCAGCTCTTCTGGTGGCATGGCCTTCTAGCAGAAAGTACTGATGTTGCTAAATCCAAGAAGGCTGATAAATTTAGCCTCTAGCAAAAAGCACCCCAAAAAAGCCTAAATTATGTCTGAGGGTGCCAGAACTCTGTTTTTATTCCAAAGGATGTCTGTTTTGTGTGGGATATATGTAATCTGGAGGGTGATCGCTTTCATGGAGGAGATATTCTAGTCCTCATGGTGTAGCGATACCTTTGAAAACATGCCTCGGACGACTTAGCTGATCGAAGTGCATGTAGAAGTCGACATCCTTTTAGCACTTGCTTCAATCCCCAAGCTCCTCCCTTCCTCCCTCCTCCCTGCTCTGCTGGTGACTGATTGGCTGGCCATTGCAACAGCCCCCAAACCCCCTCTCTCCCGCTACCCCCATCTGGACTACAAAGCAGCTTGGAGAAAGCACCCACATTTCCTGCATAGAACTACAGTTCCCAGAATTCCTTGGTTAGGTATCATGGCCGTTAGAACGAGTTCAGTCGGTGGCCTCTCTTTTTCATGCAAGGCCTGGCAGTGGTGGAGGAGGAAGAGACATCACAGACACCACTGGCTCCCACCCTCTCCTCCAGCCCATCTACAGAGTTGCCCCTCTCCGCCTTTACTTCCTGTCTGTGGTGGGTTCAGAAGATCTTTTAGAGGGCTTCGTCTGCACCAGCAGAACCAGCAGCTAGAGCTGAGAGGGACCGCAGGAACATCGCCAGTCGCCTGTGTGGGTGGCTGAAGAAGCACCAGGGACATGTCTACCCTCACCCCTGCTGAGGGTGCCAAGGATAAATCAGCAGTCAAATGCATTAGAAAACTTAAGTGTTGTCGTTGTTGTTGATATTTTATTGTTGTTCCCTTAAAGTTTGTTTACTAAGGTATTTATGTATATATTTTTACAGTAGTTATTATGGTATTTATATATTAGTACAGTAGCTATTGTTCTATTTATTGTTGTTAGTATTCAGTACTGAGAATTCTCTGGGACTCTTGGCATTCCTGAGAACCCCAGGGTGGGAACATTTGGACTCCTCAAACGGGGAGAGTGGTCATCTTTTCCTCCCATCTCACTTTACATGTCCTGGGAAATAAAAAACGCAGTCACTCCAGCCCTGGGACTAATTCTGAGACAAAACGTGCGTAGCAGCCCAAGAGAGACAATTTTTACTCTCTTGAGGATGACATAATAGACTGAGTTGCAGCACCGAGCTGTAACAGATGTTCTGCTCTGGAGTCAGGTAACTCCCACTCTTTGGAGGGGTCAGACTTCTTCGCTGAAGACCTACTCCCTTCAGGAGGAACTGCAATGTCTGACCAGGAACGTATGAAGGGAAAAAAACCCAAGATATTTTTGGTTGAAGATGAGGGGTTAAGCAACTTCTTCCGTTGCTGATGTTATTGCAAACGAGTGCCTACTGACAGCAAAAAGGGTGATAAGGCTTTATGAATAAATTGCCTCTGTGAACAGAAAATGGTATCTATTAATGACTTATTCTGAAAAGTTTTTGTTAAACCAGGCAGAAGGGGTCATCTTTGTAATTAAACTCTCCGCAGAGGCCTGTTCTGATAAGACGCAAAAACTGTCCACCACAACCTTGATATCCATCCAGCTTATAGCTGGAGTTAAAAGGATGGTTACTTCCACATGTTGCAAATAAATGTTAATAGACAACGTTGGCAGAGTCATAATTCACTTTTTGAGCCAACTTTTGTAAGTCAAGCTACAATCTGTAGACTTAACTTCTATCAATTGGCTACCTTCAACCTCTGCAGCTAAAATTTTGGGGATCTTTTAAGCAACCCACCATTTCACGTATGTAGTTAAAAATGAAACCTTCCCTGCAAGTTTATCAAATTACTCCGTTCCAGGTTTTTCAAGATACGATCAGAAGGCCTCTTTTTTCTTATACCACAAGTTTAAACTGGGCTCTTCCTGCTGGAGAAAATGCTCTACATATTGACAGTGTGTCTACTCTGAAGAAGATTTTGGCTCAGCCTGACTCGGGTATGGATTACTGCAGAAAGAGCTCTGGCTCTGCAGGAAACCCACTGAGGGGTTCGAGCATTCCAGCTGAATAATACATGTCTAACTCACCAGGATTCTCATTTGGAAAGGCTCAAGCAGAGCTAACTAGCGGGCTGAAGGAGATTAAAAATGGATTAACTCGTTCTTTAGTTGAGTCCCTCCTGATTAATTCCCCTTGTAAAACCAATCTTAACCATAAGATTGTGGTGGAAGAACTACCACCTTTACAAGATCCAAGTGAGCTGCTCATTTCTTGCAGACAGAACTCTCGGTGCACCCTGCCTCCCTACCAATTTCCCAATACATGAACAGGGCATAGCTGGACCAGCTGAAGAAGTGTATTTTAACTACCTGGTAGCTGGAGCCAAAGGGCTGGGGAAATTGGATGACACAGAACTTCCAACCTTAAATACCTGTACTAGAGGAGCTACAATGCCGTCTGCTTTAGAAAAGAGCTCTTCCATGGAAGATACCATTCTACCCTTGAGTCTCAATTCTACCAATTGACTCTCAAAAGGAATGACTCTCAAAAGGAATGTTGGTTAAATATATAAAACTTGATTAAATGTTGATTATATATATATATATATATATATATATATATATATATATATATATATATATATATATATATATATACACTCTCTCTCTCTCTCTCTCTCACACACACACACACACACACACACATGTACCCATCACAGCTGAGAAGTGGTTGCAACATTTCATAGCTATCTATGACAGATCCCAGGGAGAGCCATCAAGTGAATATTCACCTCCCAAATTAGACTCGCTCCCCACTTGGCCTGCAATTTCAGGTTCAGAGTGTAGCCAGTTGATTTGCTCACTGACCAAGGGAAAGCCCCTGGAGAAGATATGGGATCCCCTCAGGTATTCAAACTGAATGCCCCTGGTGGGCCCCGATTTTGGTAAGGCAAAATGAATAATACATGTGTTGTTTCCTTAAATTGGAAGCTGAGTATCATCCATCCATTATACAGAAAGGGTAACAGTCAGGACCCTGCAAATTATCGTCCCATTAGTCTTCTGGATCTATCCTCCAAACTTTATACTCTCCATATTTTAAATCAATGGGAGGACTGGAAAGAGCAGACAAAATTCTTTCACCCTGAGCAGGCAGGCTTTCGCAAAGGCCATAGTATAATTGATCCCTCGAATTTACGCATTCTCAGTTTCCTCGCATCTAACTTCCTATTTCCTCAGGGGTTTTTCCAGTTCTGCATGTGTTTTGCTCCCTCTGATGGTCGATTCGACATCACACAGTTCTAAATGAAGCGTTTCTCTCTGCAGTTTAAATCAGCAGCTTTTTGCGCTTGATAAAAATTGGTCTTATATCAAATGGACCACTAGAAGGAGCAAACCACGCGCAGAACTGGAAAACCCCCCCAAAGAACCAGGAAGTTAGAGGTGAAGAACCTGAGAATGTGTAAAAAGTCCCTGTGTCACTTGGAAAGCCCTGATTCAGAAATATACTAACTGCTATAGAAAACACTGTGTAGCATTTATCGACCTCATGTCTGCCTTTGACTCCATTGACAGATTTAGACTGTAGGGAAAACTTGAGAGGACAGGTATCGATAGATGGCTTCTTGGGCTTCTGACTGAGTTCCACTCCGACCTCACAGCCAGAGTGAAAGTGGGCTGGGCCTGGGAAGGAAATATGTCTGTTTCACTGAGGAGAGTGTTAAACAGGGCTGTTCATTGGTTCCCTTTTTATTTAACTTTCCTGTTAATGATATAGTTCAGGCAATGAAGCCACAGAATTTTTTCTCTGCACTTCATGGGCGTAAGATGCCGATCTTGTTATATGCTGACGATATGGCACTTATGTCTTACTCTGAAATAGGTTTTAGGAGAATGTTGACTGGACTAGCTGATTACTGTGATAGGGAAAAACTGACAGGGGGGTTAACACTTTCATACTGCTTTCCTCCTCCAAAATGGTATTCTGACATTGCTTTACTACCCCTACCCCCCACACTGGGGGCAACAAAACAAGCACTTTTAAAAAGTATTTCACATCATTTGTAGCCTGCTTCATTCTCACAATAACCCTGTGGGGTAGGCTAGGCTGAGAGGAACTGGCAGGCCCAAGGTCACCCAGAAAGCTAGGGTTGGACTAGATGGCCTGTATGGCCCCTTCCAACACTATGATTCTAGGATTCTATGACCCAAAGGGATCTGCAAAGCGGAAGAGAGTGTCAGAATTAGGCCCCATTATCTCTTTTTTTCTTGGAGTATTTTAAACCACACGTTTTCTTTCAAGCCTCTGACCAAACATGCTGGGACCAAGCAAACCCCCTCCTGTCTTCCACCCCCCTGGTCCATAGGTAATGCCAAAATGGTTCTTCTAAGGACCAAATACCTCTTTCTTGGGGCACTTCAAACCTTCGGCTCACATTCCAGCATCTAGCTTTGTAACACATCTCCATATTTTAACAGAAGCTTGGGGACCAAAATAGCTGCTTTATCTGGACTCCAGGTGAACACTCTTCCCCCACCCCATACCAGCAAATTGCCATCTTATCTCTAGAATCTCATTCCGGAATGCAGAAATCTTAGCTAACCCTCTCCTAAAATGAAAAGCTGGTAGGGGAGACGGGATGGTTACTGATAGGGTTGCCATCTCTCAGTTGGGAAATACCTGGAGATTTTTGGGACGGAGCTTGAGGAGGGCAGGGTTTGGGGAAGGGAGGGTCTTCAATGCCATAGAGCCCAATTGCCAAAACGGCTATTTTCTCCAGGTGATCTGATCTCTATCGGCTGGAGATCAGTTGTAGTAGCAGGAGATCTCCAGCTAGTACCTGGAGGTTTGCAACCCTAGTTACTGAACACCACCCTGGTGATTCAGAGAAGATTTCAGAGAAGCAAAAAGGTTTGGACCCTTTTAGTACTAGGTTCAAATTTCTCCCTTTTTAAAAAAAACTGCTTTTGGGGGTGGGTTGTTGGCAAAAGGGGATTTAGCTGATCAGCTGTCTCAGCTTTGGAGTCACATTCAGGTTCAAGGTGGGCTATGTTCCACCATCTCATACACCTGTGGAATTCTGGTCTTTGACAGCCGGAGCACTGCCCAGATCTCTTATGCTTGGGGGCGGGCAGAGAGGGGTGCGCACTCATCTCCTCCTCTTGGGGCAAAGGCACAGCTGTTAACCTGAACTCTTAAAGTCATGTGGCATTCTTGACTGAGGAATATGTTTTTGCCTCAAGAAATAAGGAATAAAGGAATAAGGATAGCTCAATCCTTGTTTATTTAAAAAGGAAAAAAAGAATTAGTATTCTCTACAAAAGAATGGACTCCAGCCCCATTAGATGTAGACTATCTTTCTTCCTTGCCCATCTACTTTTTAGTTCAAAAATGCCTGTTTTAACCTTTTTTCATTGCAGGCTATCAGGGAAATATGCAGTGCATTTTTCTCCAGATTCCCAGGAAAGGAATGGGGGTGGGGAAGCTGCCAAAATAAAGGGAGTTGAGCCAGGTAACCCTTTCCTGACCAAACCCACTCGTATAACCCTTTCTCCAAGGGCACCTTAATTTGTTTCTCTCCTCTTTTAATGTGTGCAGCGATGAGTGAACAGAACATTAGAATCAGGCTTGTACAGATTTTGCCTTCTCCATTTGCATGAGGGAATTTGCCTCAGAAGTGTGTGGGGGGAGAAGAGAGCAGATCAATGAATGACCTGTTCCACTTAGCCCTTGGTCTAAGTAAGGGGTGTCAAACTCAGTTGTTACGAGGGCCGGATATGACATAAATGTCACTTGGCTGGGCCATGCCTCTCCAGCCCAGAGCGAGAGTGGGGTGTGTGTGACTGCCTTGGATGGCTCGTGGGCCAGATAAGAGCTATCAAGGGGCCGGACAGGTTAATCCGATCGCATTCTTCCATCACCAGGACACTATTGTAATTATTTGCTGAAATTGACAAGTCCTTTAGATGCAGTTCTTCAGCGCTGTTTTCTGCCCCGTTGATTGTAGGGGTATCAGGGTGTAGATGGAAATCACTACAGCGGTCCGGTTAACACCCTGTTTCGACCCCAAAGTAAGTTTTCCTCAGGGACCAATACTGGCTGTTCATTAGTAAGCTCGTACCTGTCCTTGATTGCCACATAGTGGAGAAAAAAATGCATTGCGTATAAATGTCTCCAACATTTTTCTCCTAGTTACAGGAGATTTAATGTGCTGTACTCTTGAAATTTGTGTCTTGTAACTTGTAACAAAAAGTGTGACTGCCTTTGTTTATTCTATATGTGAAAAACTAACAATAGAACATACTTACTAAATGGTTTTCTGTTTGGCAATACTGCTGGTTTATCTTTAGTCAACCTCCAGATGGTGGCTGGAGATCTCCCGCTATTACAACTGATTTTCAGGTGAGAGATATCAGTTCTTCTGGAGAAAACGGCCGCTTTGGCAATTGGACTCTGGCATTTAAGTCCCTCCCCTTTCTACCCCCCTTCCTCAGGCTCCACCCTCAAAAATCTCCCAACTCAGAGCTGACAACCCTAGTGAAGGGTGATCTGAAGCAGAACAGGAAGATGTTTGCTCATCCTATTCAAAAGGTTCAGAAGAAATACCGTACGTGTGTCATGGACCCTAAGCATTCAACAGATGCAGCTATTTCTATCATGAAGCGATGGTGTGCAAAAAAACTCATAAAAGCCCTGTATCAAACTCGTTTTTGCAGCATACCGATACGACCAGCTGAGAGGTATTTTACAGCAGGTAGCCGTGTTAGTCTGTCTGCAGTAGTAGAAAAGAGCAAGAGTCCAGTAGCACCTTAAAGACTAACACAAATATTTTCTGGCTGGGTAGGAGCTTTCGTGAGCCACAGCTCACTTCTTCAGATACAGCTAGTAGAAAAGGGCAAGAGTCCAGTAGCACCTTAAAGACTAACACAAATATTTTCTGGCTGGGTAGGAGCTTTCGTGAGCCACAGCTCACTTCTTCAGATACAGCTAGTAGAAAAGGGCAAGAGTCCAGTAGCACCTTAAAGACTAACACAAATATTTTCTGGCTGGGTAGGAGCTTTCGTGAGCCACAGCTCACTTCTTCAGATACAGCTAGTAGAAAAGGGCAAGAGTCCAATAGCACCTTAAAGACTAACACAAATATTTTCTGGCTGGGTAGGAGCTTTCGTGAGCCACAGCTCACTTCTTCAGATACAGGTAGTAGAAAAGGGCAAGAGTCCAGTAGCACCTTAAAGACTAACACAAATATTTTCGGGCTGGGTAGGAGCTTTCGTGAGCCACAGCTCACTTGTTCAGATACAGCTAGTAGAAAAGGGCAAGAGTCCAGTAGCACCTTAAAGACTAACACAAATATTTTCTGGCTGGGTAGGAGCTTTCGTGAGCCACAGCTCACTTCTTCAGATACAGCTAGTAGAAAAGGGCAAGAGTCCAGTAGCACCTTAAAGACTAACACAAATATTTTCTGGCTGGGTAGGAGCTTTCGTGAGCCACAGTGCACTTCTTCAGATACAGCTAGTAGAAAAGGGCAAGAGTCCAGTAGCACCTTAAAGACTAACACAAATATTTTCTGGCTGGGTAGGAGCTTTCGTGAGCCACAGTGCACTTCTTCAGATACAGCTAGTAGAAAAGGGCAAGAGTCCAGTAGCACCTTAAAGACTAACACAAATATTTTCTGGCTGGGTAGGAGCGTTCGTGAGCCACAGCTCACTTCTTCAGATACAGCTAGTAGAAAAGGGCAAGAGTCCAGTAGCACCTTAAAGACTAACACAAATATTTTCTGGCAGGGTGTGAGCTTTCGTGAGCCATAGTGCACTTCTTCAGATACAGCTAGTAGAAAAGGGCAAGAGTCCAGTAGCACCTTAAAGACTAACACAAATATTTTCTGGCTGGGTAGGAGCGTTCGTGAGCCACAGCTCACTTCTTCAGATACAGCTAGTAGAAAAGGGCAAGAGTCCAGTAGCACCTTAAAGACTAACACAAATATTTTCTGGCTGGGTAGGAGCGTTCGTGAGCCACAGCTCACTTCTTCAGATACAGCTAGTAGAAAAGGGCAAGAGTCCAGTAGCATCTTAAAGACTAACACAAATATTTTCTGGCAGGGTGTGAGCTTTCGTGAGCCACAGTGCACTTCTTCAGATACAGCTAGTAGAAAAGGGCAAGAGTCCAGTAGCACCTTAAAGACTAACACAAATATTTTCTGGCTGGGTAGGAGCTTTCGTGAGCCACAGTGCACTTCTTCAGATACAGCTAGTAGAAAAGGGCAAGAGTCCAGTAGCACCTTAAAGACTAACACAAATATTTTCTGGCTGGGTAGGAGCGTTCGTGAGCCACAGCTCACTTCTTCAGATACAGCTAGTAGAAAAGGGCAAGAGTCCAGTAGCACCTTAAAGACTAACACAAATATTTTCTGGCTGGGTAGGAGCTTTCGTGAGCCACAGCTCACTTCTTCAGATACAGCTAGTAGAAAAGGGCAAGAGTCCAGTAGCACCTTAAAGACTAACACAAATATTTTCTGGCTGGGTAGGAGCTTTCGTGAGCCACAGCTCATTTCTTCAGATACAGCTAGTAGAAAAGGGCAAGAGTCCAGTAGCACCTTAAAGACTAACACAAATATTTTCTGGCTGGGTAGGAGCTTTCGTGAGCCACAGTGCACTTCTTCAGATACAGCTAGTAGAAAAGGGCAAGAGTCCAGTAGCACCTTAAAGACTAACACAAATATTTTCTGGCTGGGTAGGAGCTTTCGTGAGCCACAGTGCACTTCTTCAGATACAGCTAGTAGAAAAGGGCAAGAGTCCAGTAGCACCTTAAAGACTAACACAAATATTTTCTGGCAGGGTATGAGCTTTCGTGAGCCACAGCTCACTTCTTCAGATACAGCTAGTAGAAAAGGGCAAGAGTCCAGTAGCACCTTAAAGACTAACACAAATATTTTCTGGCAGGGTGTGAGCTTTCGTGAGCCACAGTGCACTTCTTCAGATACAGCTAGTAGAAAAGGGCAAGAGTCCAGTAGCACCTTAAAGACTAACACAAATATTTTCTGGCAGGGTGTGAGCTTTCGTGAGCCACAGTGCACTTCTTCAGATACAGCTAGTAGAAAAGGGCAAGAGTCCAGTAGCACCTTAAAGACTAACACAAATATTTTCTGGCTGGGTAGGAGCGTTCGTGAGCCACAGCTCACTTCTTCAGATACAGCTAGTAGAAAAGGGCAAGAGTCCAGTAGCACCTTAAAGACTAACACAAATATTTTCTGGCTGGGTAGGAGCTTTCGTGAGCCACAGCTCACTTCTTCAGATACAGCTAGTAGAAAAGGGCAAGAGTCCAGTAGCACCTTAAAGACTAACACAAATATTTTCTGGCAGGGTGTGAGCTTTCGTGAGCCACAGTGCACTTCTTCAGATACAGCTAGTAGAAAAGGGCAAGAGTCCAGTAGCACCTTAAAGACTAACACAAATATTTTCTGGCTGGGTAAGAGTTTTCGTGAACCACAGCTCACTTCTTCAGATACAGCTAGAATGTGAATCCATCTGTCTTTAAGTAGATGGATTCACTCTCCTCTACTTAAAGACAGATGGATTCACATTCTAGCTGTATCTGAAGAAGTGAGCTGTGGCTCGCGAAAGCTCATACACCCTGCCAGAAAAATATCTGTGTTAGTCTTTAAGGTGCTACTGGACTCTTGCCCTTTTCTACTACTAGATGAGAGGTATGTCACTTTCAGTTTGAATTTCCAGCTCTCATAAAAACTGTAAGAAAAACAAAGCGGGGGGGGGGGAGCAGCATAGCAAAGCATATACTAGCGAAAAAAGGAGGCACTAGGACCCCGATGAAGCATGCTTTGTATACCCGAAGCCGCAGGCACTAGGACCCAGAGAGAAACGAGGAAGCGGCCGTGTTTGAGGTGCGCGGAGGCGGCGCGTGCTCCCCAATGGAGTCCGAGCTGGAAGCGCGGGCGAGCGGGCCCCTGCTCAGGTAACTTTAGCGAAGGGGAGGCGGGGTCGTTTCAAGGGACCCCGCCGTCTCTTTGGGGGGTTTCTCATCCTCCCCCCCCCCCGCCAGCGGGCACGTGGGCCTCGGAGGAGGCCGGAAGTGGCTCTTAAAAAGCAAACCTTGCCGCTGAGCTCTCGGGGGCGGCCGGGGTGGGCTCGGCTGGGCTCGCGCGGTACCTTTGCGCACGCGCTGTCGGTTGCTCAGGGTCTTGTACGTTCCGCCCCGCCGCTGCATGCTGCCCTTTGGGCATCTGGATGTTTCGTGGTATATCTTGCGCTGCTGCACGAGGAGATCTACCTTGGCGAAACTATACCGCGTATGGGTGTGTTCTGTAACTGCTGAATTGCAGTTGATGTTCAAGCTAAAGTCCATGCCTTTACCTGGGCTGAATGAAGCCCTTGCATCCATGGCTCATGACCAAGGCTGGTTTCTCCACACCCATCTCTCCCCTGGACATCACAGACTCTTCTGCACACCACACCTCAGCCCAGCACGCCTGCTAGTCACATTGACACCCTGTTAACATGTACATACTAATGCTGGTCTGAATTCACTCTCCTCTACTTAAAGACAGATGGGTTCACATTCTAGCTGTATCTGAAGAAGTGAGCTGTGGCTCACGAAAGCTCACACACCCTGCCAGAAAATATTCTTGTTAGTCTTTAAGGTGCTACTGGACTCTTGCTCTTTTCTGAAGAAAGTGAGCTCTGGCTCACGAAAGCTCATACCCTGCCAGAAAATATTTTTGTTAGTCTTTAAGGTGTTTTTCTACTACTGCAGACAGACTAACACCGCTACCCACTGTGAATGATCTTCTGTAATTGCATGGGGCTTCTTGGGATGTCAGGTAGCTAGGCATTATACGTGTATTGTCAAGCCTTTCCCTAGTACTAGAAGCACTGTCTGGTATGGTATATACCCGTGTAGATGCAGTAAGTCTTCTTTGCAAAGTAATACTCGTTTCATTTTCCCCTTTGACATTTTTTTATTCTGGGAGCCTATGCAGCGATTAGTGTGTCAGAAATGGGAGGGGGGAATCCAGGTTTGAATCTTCATTCTGTCATGCAGCTTGTTGGCTGATCTTGGGCCAGTCAGTGGCAGAACATCTGCTTGGCATGCAGAAGATCCCAGGTTCAATCCCCTGCATCTCTAGTTTAAAAAGGGACTAGGCAAGTAGGTGATGTGAAAGACCTCTACCTGAGACCGTGGAAAGCCGCTGCCGGTCTGAGTAGACAATACTGACTTTGATGGACCAAGGGTCTCATTCAGTACAAGGCAGCTTCATGTGTTCATGTGTACCTCGCAGGGCTGTTATGAGGATAAAATGAAGGAAAGCACGTGTGCTGCTCTGAGCTCCCTGGAGAGGGCAGGCTCAAAATGTAATCGGTAGGTTTTCAGCTTTCAGGGGGTAAGGATGGATTAAGGTGGGCTTTCAATTATTGTCTTTCCCCACCCATAGCCCAGCAGAACTACTGGCAGCTCGCACACGTGATCGCAAGATTCCTCAACGATCCCAAGGCCAGAAAGATTTTATCCCTGACGGCTCAGAAGAACAAGAGGAGAAGCTGTGCCGGTGCCGGAATGAACACTGGCAGCTCTTGCAGGAGGAGCGTGTGGAGCGATTGTACGTATTATACTTGTAAGGGGGCTGAGTCTCAGTGGTAGTAAAACACACGCTTTGTATGCAGAAGGTCCCTGCTTCAGTCTCTAGCATCTCCTGCAGAAGACCCCTGCCTGAGTCCCTGAAGAGCCATTGCTGGTTAGAGTAGATGACTGGACTAGATGAGCCAATAGTTTCACTCTCGGTTAGGCAGTGGCTTGTACGTTCTCTGCCAAAAAAAAAAAAAAGTCCAGTTTTGTAAGGTTTCTGTGACTTTGCCCCTCTGATTAGTTACTATTTTCACACAATGGGAGGCTGAGGCACATTCAGAATGAAATAATTTGCTCTGTGCAGACTTCAGACCTATGGTATAGGTGAGAAAAGAATCTTATTTAGCTGTGCCTGAATTCCAGCATAAATGAACAATTTCTGCCTAGTTCTGTAAACTTTCTCTTTTTAAGCCTGTCAATAGACCGTTTACATTTTGCCTTGCGTTCTGTGTGTGTTGGTCTGAGGTGATGCAGAAGTGATAGGAGTTTACCCTAGGATTTGTTAGAATTTTTTTGGGTTTTTTGTATCTATTTTAGTGGCATTTGTGCCTCCAGTTAAGAGTAAAATGGTTTCTTGTTCCCCTTTCAATAGAGGGAACAGGAAAGGTTGAGGGTATGATAATTGAAGTATATACATTCCTTCTAAATCTCTTTTGCAGGGGAAGTCTGGTGAAAGCTGAGTGGAAGCCACAGGAGGGTATTGTAGAGCTAAAATCCCCTGCTGTACGTGTGTCCCCCTTTTTTTGATACTGTCACTGCTTTTTTGTTTGATTTGTTTTTTAATGTCTTGCGGTAAATTTTGAACTGAGTGCTTGGGACACACTGGATGTACAACCAGATCTTAATGCAACTTATAGTGCTTAGTCAAGTTTATTAATACGGTCGACTGACCGATCACTTGCCAACACATCAGAATTATAGTTTTGCACTTATAGTGTTTAGTTTGGGTGTAGAAGTCTTACTTGCACAGGCCTTTCATGTGTGACTAATGTGTATCATTTCTGTAGCATTGTTTAGTGTACAAGTTTATTTCTGTAGCCATTATGCTACACGGCACTACTTAGAGCTACTCCTTCTGGAGGAGCAGGCTTCTTTCTGGGTCACATTTTCTTAAATGTAGCCCTTACCCTAGTGAAGAGGCTATTTCTGTACCACAAAGTGTGTTGTAGCCTATAAACGGTGAGACAAATTCAGAAGGTCTTCAAGCTTTATAGACCTGTAATACCATTCTGAAGGGACAGAATGGAGGTATTGCACACAACTCTTCATCACACTAACAAACATTTGCTGTTTTGTGACTAGGGGAAATTCTGGCACACTATGGGGTACGCAGAGCACGGAAAGCAATGTTTGCTGCCGGAGGAAGCCCTGTATCTCCTGGAATGTGTGAGTAGGATATCTCGGGCTTGGAAATATATATTTTCTCTGTCTCTGTGTATTTTGAATGAGTAACTTCTTTTTATTTCCTGCAAAGGGCTGTGTGTGGAGGGGAGAAAGGTTTCCAACGGGCCTAGAGAGAAACGGCCTGCCCCCTTAATAGAGGCTTAATGGGAAGTTACTTTGATGTTATTTGTCGCCATGCTGAAAAGCAACAGCTATCTATTTCTATACATTAAGTGTCCGTTAAAAAGACAGGACATTTTTTCTCCAGGCCTGTTGACAGCCCTGTTCCAGAGCCTGGGGAGTTCTGTGGTTTCTGGAGAGAAAGCCTCTGCCATTTTCTTTCTCCATAAGAAAGAAGAATCCCTATGCTGTACAATGAAGTACTCGAACAAAGAAATAGCACACAGACTCAAATTCAAAATATATATGATGAGCATACAGAAAACTATACAAAAATGTACAGTAAATGTACAGTACAAGCAGCCTAAGAGCATAACAACAAACAAATACCACAAATGACACAAGCAACACTGATGGCCCTAGAGTGTCCAAGGAATTTGTAAGAGCTCCCATGCTAGTAGCACAGCTCTTAATAGAATAGCGTGGCTTTATAAGGAGATGCGGCTTGAAAGTAACACTCAGGAACTGAGTTTTTAAACCAAGCAATATAGAAGTGCCGCACGGATAAATCCAAAAGGTATGAAGTGTGAAGGACGGTCTCCAACCAGCCTCAAATAGAGAAACAACGAGGAACGTGTGATCTAGATGAATTAACACATTTCGCAAAAAAGCTTTATCAGCCTAGAAAAGACATAAAACATATGCTACAAAATCTGCTGGTCAAAGAGTACATTAAATTCACAATGTTCCTTTTGACTATGTTTACAATAAATTTTTACATTTTAAATATTAAGGTTATAAATTCTTACATTATAAATGTTTCGCATATGCTAAATGTTCCTCATTGTTTCTCTATTTGAGGCTCGTCGGCGTCCACCCTTCACACTTCATACCTTTTGGATTTATCTGTGCAGCACTTCTATATTGCTTGATTTAAAAACTTGCTGTTCCCGAGTGTTACTTTCAAGCCGCGTCTCTTTATAAAGCCGTGCTATTCTATTAAGAGCCGCACTACTAGCATAGGAGCTCTTATGGATTCCTTGGACACTCTAGGGCCATGAGTGTTGCTTGTGTCATTTGTGGTATTTGTGCTATTTTCTTTCTCCAGCCATTTGACCAAAGCTGGAGAAACCTAGACATGAGTCTAATATTAGTTTATTCTGGTTTTATTCTCTTTCTCTGGATATAAATTGTCAGGGCCCAGGACGGTTTCTGTTCTATGCATGCTACGCTGTACAGTAAGGGATCCAGAATTTGGCATAGAATCACAAAAGTCTTGAGTCTAATCATACTCTTTATTTATTTACCTATATCCCTCTTCATTTCCTTAGACTCAAGACAGCTAACAAGCAACAAAAAGTTGCAAGGGCACCAAAAACAAAGCAGAGATTAAAAAAAGCACAGGTTTTCAGGTGCCTGGCTCTTCTTATGAAGAGCATGCTGTATTGCAAAGCACTTTAAGATTTTCAGAGCACTTTACATTCATTGCCATGTTGTAATCACTGCAACACCCCTGTCGGTGTTATCCCCACATTCCAGACAGGCTGAGAGATTGACTTCCTCTAGGCCACCTTGTGGAATAATGGTAGAGGTGAGATTCAGTCCTAGGACTTCCAAATTCATCACTTGATCTCTCAGCTACTTTACTATGTTATACCATTATATCACATAATTATGAAGAGACTCTTCAATTAGCAATAATCGCACCTTGGATTAACCTTATTGGCTACGATACGGCCACTGCGCAAAGCTGTTATGAAGAGCATCTTGAAAATATGAAGGTGATGTCTGCTAAAAGGATTTGTCTAGGTGGGTCTTCAAGTGCTTGTGGGGTATGGCTTCTAGACACTTGGCCTTTTCCATTTATTCCACAGTGCACTTCCCTTCTTTTTGTCTGTTGGCACTTTGCAAAAACACTATTAAACCAGTTACACGGACGCCCCAGAATATGTTATCCTGAGCACATCATTAGGATGGGAAGTGAGAATGGGCATTGCCATAATCATGTTATGCTAAGAGGAATCGGTTTAAAATGCTGTGCTACGTATTGCATTATACTTTAATTGATGCAGGAATGGCTCAATGCTGTTTACAGTTTCAGGAGGCATTTAACTTAGTCATTGTTGTTCTGTTGTTTCTCTCTTGTTGTTCTGCATTTGGTAGACTGTTTAACACAAGAAAGTACACACGAAGCTGCTATAATCCACATCAGTCAAAACACAAACATAGGTAGCCAGAAATAGAATGCCATATATATGTAATGTTTGGCCACACATATAAAGAAGTACATCAGAGTGATTATGTATAGAATACAAACATAGATCAAGTCTGAAGAATGGTCACAAAGCAGTTTTGTAAAGACGGTCTTCTAGAAGTAATCCGTTTCATCCTCAGACTTCTTCAGTTCCGTCTGAATTCTGCCATGTGCTCACTTAGTAATAACATGTATGTAAGCTGTATGCTACTGTGATATAACGTTCCAGGTAGCGTGTAGCTTACATGCAGCTTACAACATGTGTTCCAATATAGGATACCAGCATATAATGGGCAGTTAAGTACATGTATTCTATACGTGTTTATCTATGTTTTTATTCTAAACATAACTCTAATGGACTTCTTTATATGTGCGACCAAACATTATATATATGGCATTCTATTTTTGGCTACCTATGTTTGTGTTTTGATTAAGGTTCTTTCTTTAACATAGTGGTGCTTTATTTTGATTGGAATAATCCACATCAGGCCATTGGTTCATCTCATTCACTATTGTCTGTTCTTACTGGCAAGGGGTCTCCAAGGTCTCAGGGTCTTTTTAAAAATCTGCTACCTGAGATTCTTTAACTGGAGTTGTTAAAAATTGAATGTGGGACTTAGCATGCAAAATATGTGTTCTACCACTGAAATATAGCCCCTGTTCTTCTGGTATATATTGAGGGCATCTACACACTTTATGTGGTTATGTGTGTTGCGTGCCCACCAGTGTTTCCCACAAGAAACGTGTAAAGTGTTGATGAGGCTTTTTTTTTGGTCATCAAGTTACAGCTGACTTATGGCGACTCTGTAGGGTTTTCAAGGCAAGAGATATTCAGAGCTGGTTTGCCATTGCCTGCCTCCACATCACGACCCTGATATTTCTTAGAGGTCTTCCCTCCAAATACTAACCAGGGCTGACCCTGCTTAGCTTCTGAGATCTGGTGAGATCAGGCTAGCCTAGGGCTATCCAAGTCAAGGCATATAGGAATTGTTAAAGACCTATGTCTAAGTGTGGCTGTTGGAACAAGGTCCTCCGGTGAATGTTCGTGAGTGTTTGAAGATGTGTGGATGTCTTTTGAACTTTGTGTTTGCTGCAAGAAGCGCCAAAGCATTTGTAATGTGAAGTATGCCGCTTTGTCTTTGAGCTAAGGATTCTGCTTGTGGTAGGTGTTTCTACCACACCCTGTGCTGCACCACTGCACTACAAGTTAATCTATATTGACATTATAAACCCAAAGAGAGCAGGGTAGGGTGGAAAATCACAATGTATAGAGCTTCTAAGCAAAAATGGGCTGGCACAGGCTGTCTCCTGAGGCGGCAGAGAAGGACCAGGTGTGGTACCCATAGAGCTGGTTTTGTGCAGGTTGAAATTTGTAAACATTAAGCTTCTGTTTTACAGGGCTCTATTCAGCTTTTTTACAGAGACTTGCCCTTGTCAGTCCAGGAAGCCTATGAGAATCTGCTGTCCCAGATGTCAGTGAGTCTGCTGAAGTACCAGGTGTGTCTCAGAATTTGGGGTTTAGCTGTAGTTATTGTAGCAGGTACAACAAAAGAGAAATCCCTACTTTACATGTCATGACAGAAAATATCAGCATTCCTGAACAATTAGAGAATCAGATATGTGGCCCCACCAGTATGGATAGGAGAAGTGAAAAGTGAATCCGGTAACTGGAAATTTTTCTCTGATTCCATAGTGATTTGGAATTGCCTGTTATTCCAAAGCGAGCCCCACCAGGGGTACACAACCTTGACCCTTCATCAAATTAGTTACCACAATATAATTACTTAATGCAGTCATTCTGACTTAGAAGAATATGTGTAAAGATGTCACTGGAATTTGGGGCTTGACTGTATATTAAGTATAGAATCATAGAATTGGAAGGGACCACCAGGGTCATGTAGTCCAAAGCTTTTTAAACTGTGGGTCACAACCCCATATGAGGTTGCATAACTGAATGTGGGAGTCGCAAAATATATATATATATATATACACACACACACACACACACACACACCCCAAAGAATTGTTTTAAAATAACTTTCTTTATGATTTATTATCAGTAAATGTTATATTTGTATACCTATTTTATATACCTATATACCAGGAGTCACATAAAAATTCTTGGGCGAAAAGGAATCACGAGTGGAAAAAGTTTAAGAAGCCCTGATTTAGTCCAACCCCCTGCACAATGCAGGAAATTCACAACTACCTCCCCCCGCCACACACCTAGTGACCTCTATTCCATGCCCAGAAGATGGGGGGGGGGGGGGAAATCCTACAGGATCCCAGGCCAATCTGGCCTGGAGGAAAAATTAGTTCTTGACCCCAAAGTGGCGATCGGCAGTACCCTGGGTATGCAAGAAAGAGCCACGAGAGTCAAACACTGATGCAAACCTTCCTGCCCTCCCTCTCATGATCTGCCTAAGGTCATAACCAACTAATGCTGGTTGTCACCTACAATTTAACTGCTGAAGCCATAGCTCTTTATTTTTGCCAGACCAGGCTTATTTCTACAGTGAAGATAGTGACCTTGTCTGGATTCTGGTATCCTGGCATTCTGTGAAGGGTGCAACACACCAAATGAGTGTGGAATGAGTCAGTGTAACTCTGCAGCATGTCACTCTTGATGTTTGCCAGCTAGCCTAGGTTTTAGGACTCCATGAATGGTGATTTGCCAGCGTCTAAATCAAAAGGCAAGTTACCCTGCATTTTATTGAACCATCCTGCCCCAGTATGGTCCAGTGGTCAGTTTGTAGAACTTGCACCAGGGATTCCACTGGTTCAGGTCTTGGTTTGTCAGTAAATTTGCTGGGTGGCAAATGGCAAGTTACTCCTGTAAGATGGGAGTAAGGAGTATCAATGTCACCACACTGCTAAGTGACGAGAGAGATTGTAAAGTGTTCTGCATACTTAAGTGTTATAAACATCTAAATTATAATGCTTGTTCTGATGTCAGGTTGCTCTCTAGTGCCTGAGTATCCAAAATCACTTAATGCCCGTTTCTTTTCCGTATAAAGACAGCAGCGCAAAATCACTCAGAGCCAGTTTGCACATTGTAACGTGTTCAAAAAGTGATGTGCTTCCATGACAAATGTATATGCAATTATTATTATAATTATTACAAAGTAATTCCATCACTGACATCAAATCCAAGAAAACAATAGGTATGTTTTTAGTAACTTAGATGTGATAAAGGTACATTTTTCAGAGGGGTGGGGTCTGATGTGCCATTACACATACTGTATGTGGGAGGAAAATAGGAATTTACCATTTCTGACAAGTGAAATAAAGCCAGCATGGTGTAGTGGTTAACAGAGGTGATTTGGAGCGGTAGACTCTAATCTGGAGAACCGGGTTTGATTCCTCACTCTTCAACATGAGCAGCAGACAGTAATCTGGTGAACCAGGTTGGTTTCCCCACTCCTACACATGAAGCCAGCTGGATGACCATGGGCTAGTCACAGGTCTCTTAAAGCTCTCTCAGGCCCACCTACCTCACAAGGTGTCTGTTGTAGGGAGGGGAAGGTGATTGTAAGCCGGTTTGGTTTTTTTCTTAAATGGTAGAGAAAGTCGGCATATAAAAGCCAACTCTTCTTCTTCTTTAGTCACAGACACTGTAAAACTCTTAATGTACATATTCTCTTTGAACTGTTATTTCAATGATGGTCACCTTGCTTTTTCCTTTATTAAAGGTATTCAGCCACTTGAAGAGGCTTGGTTACATTGTGCTTAGATTCCATTCCAGGTAATTATCTATCAGTGGATTTCCCCCCTCCTTGTAACACGTTCCTTAAACTCTCCCCTTGGGCATCATTTTAGTAAGCTTCTTTGGATCTTTAGTAAGGTGCCACAGAATTAAATTAAATTATGCTTGCTTTGCCATTTCCATGATTGATCCATTACACTTGGATAGCTCATGCTGCGGTTGCGAAAAGGGTTTTCCTACAGCCATTAACATCTGTGATCATTATGTCAGCCTCATGAAGCTAATCTGTATCTTCCCCCATCCTTTGGGCCAGCAATAAGACCTGTATGTACACTTCACCTTCCATTTCTTTCATATGCCTGTTTGTAAACAGTCACCTGAGTGGGAGGAAGGGCAGGTTGCATCTTTGCTGCAGTTTTGGGGCGTTTCTGTTTTCAGTTTCAAAAATGTTTGCAGCTACTTTTGCATGGGATTTTTCTGATGGTTTCATTTTCTCTATTTCTTTCATAGCACTACTTCAACATTTTATGAGAGGCAGCTGAACCTGGGAAGTCACTGTCCAAATGCAGACAGACACCATCACAAGAGGAAAAGGAATTCCAGCCCTCGGTACAAATTGATGGAAACCAGGATGGGTAGCCTTAACAGGCTACTCATTGGAGGGCCTGTTGTTTTATTTGAGGGAAGGTGTCAGACCCCCCCCCCCCATTCTTCAAATTTGGTTCAGATAATTGCTATATCTAATTCTGAATTTGGTTCTATCATCATTATTGTTATTTATTTAGTTATTTATTTATAGGCTACATACAAAGACTCAAGGCAAATTACAAAGTAAAGATGGAGGGGAAATGCACTATGACCACATAAGACATTTGAGTAACAATGCAATTAGGACTAGGAATGCAAAATTCATTGGCAATGTGAACAGCAAACTGCCTATGGAAAGGTGTAGTGTGAGTAGTAAAGAAAGTGTGATGACAAAGGTATAACACAATGCAGTAAAAGCAAGATTAACCACCTACAATAATAGGTGATGACCTACAGTAATCATTGCAGTGGACTACAGACCGGTTTCCGTATGCATTAGCCCTTCTGGACTGTTCAGTCTTACTACATCTCTTAATTCCATTGTAAGGATGCCCTCCCTGAGCATTTCCATTTTGCAGAATGGTAATACTGTGAGAGCCTTCTTAACCTCCTCAGGCAAGCCATTCCACAAGGTGGGAGCCACCACAGGAAATGCTCGGCTCATGAGCAGGCAGCTGTCAATCTCACCCATTTGCAGGGAGGAACCTTCAGAAGATTTTGCAGGATGGGGGAAGGAAGACGACAGTAGGAGCAAGGTAGCAGTGAGAGAAGAGGAGACATCAAAGACAGCTTGCAGGGCCAACATTTCAAACATTAGGATGTTTTAAAACAGTGTTTAAAATACAAATGTATGTGGTATAGTAGTTAAGAGCGGTGGTTTTGCTCAGTGGAATCTAATCTGGAGAACAGGGTTTGATTCCCCACTCCTCCACATGAGTGGTGGAGGCTAATCTGGTGAACCAGGTTGGTTTCCCCACTCCTACACACGAAGCCAGCTGGGTGACCTTGGGCTAGTCACAGCTCTCTCAGCCCCACCTACCTCACAGGGTGTCTCTTGTGGGGAGGGGAAGGGAAGGGGATTGTAAGCCGGTTTGATTCTTCCTGAAGTGGTAGAGAAAGTCAGCATATAAAAACCCACTCTTCTTCCAAAATATTTGAAATGATTAAATAAAACATAAATACACAAACAGGGTGGAGTGCTAATAAGAGCTAGTGAAGGAACCCTAAACAAAACAAGAAAGCCTTTACCTGCTGACCGAAGACAACAATAGACAAGCACATATGCATCATGTAGCTGTTAAAAAGCGTGAGAAGATGTTAAAAAGCATGGGGGACACCACACTCTGAAACCTACCTAATGTGTGTATTGTGATTCAGTAAAGGAAAATGTGACAGAATACCTACGTTTAGAAGCCCTTTCCTCTTTGTAGGTTGCCTGACAAGAAACCCAAAACCTCTGAGAGAACTCAGGAGTGCAAGCAGCCACCCAAAAAGGCTGGGAGGCATCATGAGAGTTCCAGCAACCCAAAATCCGATGGAGGAAGTTTATCTGGGGAGATGGTAAAGGAATCTGATATTGGAGTTGCGACTGTGGAGACCGTCCCGTCTTCCAGTGACGCAGCACAGCGTTATCGGTCTCCTCTAGTTTGTGTTGGAGACTACCATGAGAGATCTTCCATGACATCTTGGGAAAGTCAGGGTAACACTTGTCCATCTCGCTGGGATTTTGCCACCATTTCTTTCCCCAACATGGGGGCTGATTGCCCACAAACCCTCCTGCCACAGCCCGATGAAAGACTCCTCCCAGAGAGTGTCACTGCGCGGGAAGTTGACACAACCAGGTGGCGCAGGAAGCTCAACCAGAAGCATGAGAGATTGTCTCACAAGGAGCGGGAGCATCTCGAGTGGGAGAGGAAGTACAAGAGCAGTATCAACGAGGATAAGGAGGTCAGGCAGTGCTCCACCTGGCAGGAGTACAAGGCTCTCCTAAAAGAGAGGAGACAACAGAAGGAGAAGAGATTCCCAGCAAACCTCTGGCTGCAGGCGGTCACCCCACTTCTGAAGCCAGATCAGGGTCTTCCAACAGGTATTTTTTTATGTTGAGGATGTGTCACTGGCAACCAAGATCAAGTTAATTCATGCCATCGTGTTCCCTATTGCTTCGCTTCTGAGATCTGATGAGAGTGGGCTAGCATGAGTAATCTGGGTCAGGGCGGGTGTTTTAGCTTCTGATGAAAAGAGTGAGCATTTAAAAGGATGACAAAATATATATGGGTGTGAAAGCTGGACAATGAAGAAAATTGATAGGAAGAAAGTAGATTCCTTTGAAATGTGGTGTGAAGGAGAGTGTTACGGATAACGTAGACTGCCAAAAAAACCACACAAATCAGTGGGTTATAGATCAAATGAAGCCTGAACTGACCCTAGAAGCTAAAATGACTAAACTGAGGCTTACTTTGGTCACATTATGAGAAGACGAGTCACTGGTAAAGACAGTCATGTTAGGAAAAGTTGAAGGCAGCAGGAAAAGAGGAAGACCCAACAGGAGATGGATTGACTCTATAAAGGAAGCCACAGCCCTCAGTTTGCAAAACCTGAGCAAGGCTGTTAAGCATCGGGCATTTTGGAGGACATTAATTCATAGGGTCACCATGAGTGGCTTGACAGCACTAAACACACACAAGGTAAACGTCCCCTGTTCAAGTACCAGGTCATTCCTGACCCATGGAGTGACGTCACATCCCGACGTTTTCTAGGCAGACCATGTTTTTACGGGGTGGTTTGCTAGTGCCTTCCCCAGTCATCTTCCCTTTACCCCCAGCAAGCTGGGTACTCATTTGACCGACCTCGGAAGGATGGAAAGCTGAGTCAACCTTGAGCCGGTTACCTGAAACCAACTTCCGTTGGGATCGAACTCAGGTCGTGAGCAGAGCTTGGACTGCAGTTTACCACTCTGCACCACAGGGCTCTTTTAAACACACACACATATATTTTATATATATACATTGCTGTCAAGTCACACCCAATTTATGCCGACTGCATAGGGTTTTCAAGGCAAGAGATGGTCAGAAGTGGTTTGCCATTGCTTGCAAATGTGTAGCAACTCCAGATTGCCTTGGTGGTTTCCCATCTAAGTACTAACCAGATCTGACCTTGCTTAGCTTCTGAGATCTGATGAGATTGGGCTAGCCAGAGTAATCCGGGTCAGGGCGGGCGTTTTAGCTTCTGATAAATAGAGCGAGCATTTAAAAGGATGACAAAATGACTTCAAAGCATGTGGAATGCATGGACAGTGGGAGAGAACCAAATGGAAGGAGACTGAAAAGAGTAATATGTGAAAACCTTTAAGGAAGTCTGGGAAGATCTGTGACAAGCACTAGCTCTTGTGTCAGAAAAGAAAGAGGCAAGTTAGAGCTTGAAGTAAACGGACTCTCAAAAGCTCATGCTGAAATGAACGTTAGTCTTTAAGACGCCACTGGACTTCTGTTTTATTTTGCTGCAACAGCAACACTGTGACCCCTCTGCAATTAAGATGTGGCTTTTGCCTAACTTCATCCTCTTAAAGCAGGCAGATGGCAAAGGTTTTCAGGTGCTTGTACTTAGAATCATAGAGTTGGAAGGGACCACCAGGGTCATCAAGTCCAACCCCCTTCACAATGCAGGAAATTCACAACTACCTCCCCTACTACTACTACTTAGAATAAATTTCTCTGTTCAGGTCGATCAGTGGTACAAATCCGCTGGTGCCTTGCACTTTTAGGAAGGCGGGACAAAACGTAACAACCAAAAAGCAAACATTTTCATTGTTTTAGGTAAATAGTGATGGTAGAGTTCTTTCTAAAGAGGAACTCCCATTAAGTTCTTTTATGAACAAAAACAAAGCCCATGTTTGAATCTTTTGTTAGCCAAATAAGTTATGTTCAAAATGTTCTGGGCTTTAAAAAAAACCACCCTTTTGTGAGCTCAAGTGTCCTGGTTTTTTTCTTCTTTCTTGTGCTACTCTTCTGTTCACAAGCTTAAACTGGCCAGGAGTTAACAGCAAGCTTCTCCAATGTTAGACTTATTTCTGCCAGTTTCCTTTTAGGGACCCAATGTCTGATCAAAATCAATAGAATCTCTTTAATGAACCCTGGATTATTCTGGTTTGTATGGAAATGAAATTTACAAGTGTCTTTCTTTCCCAGATTTTGCCTTCAGACTTTCACTTTCAGCTTACTCTGCCATTCTGTAGCAGAGGAACACACAATTCCCAAATAATTGAAAATGTATAGAGAAAGAAAGAAAAGGGCTACAACCTAGCTGGGAGGGAGATTGTGTTGCTTGTTGTAAATCATGTCACATGCAGTGAGTGGTCAGTAGGACTAATGACACTTGTAACTGCTGCGTGGAATGTAAATATACAATAGAACTACATGCATTGCCTGGGAGAACTGCAGTTTCCCCAGCAACAAAATCACTTTCATTCCTGAGAAAATGCAACGTCTTACGAAGTAGAGCCTTGAGGGAAGTTCTGTTAATAGTGTCGGTCAGGTTGAGCCATCTGTCAGTGGAAGGCATTGATGGTTGCAGACCTTTTCCATGTTCTCCTTCACACAGCAGTCCCGCCTGACCCCAGGAAAGTTGCTCCTTGGTGTCATGGAACCCATGTGGACAAATAGCCATGCTGGTTGGCAGGTTGTAGTATGTAGGGAAAAGGGCCCAAAATTGTCCTTCCTGACTCTTCCATCAGCTGATAGAAGAGGTAGGCGAGGGTGTTTTCCCTCTCCCTAGTGCAGCACCATGACCCACGTGGCTATTAGTCTACATCGGTCCCACTGCCCCGAGAATCAACTTACCCAGATTCAGAAGGAACTGATTGGAGGGTGGGGGAGAGAAATGCAAGAAACATCTGTGATCCTGGATTTATTGATCATTGGATCCAGCCCCATAAAGCAAATGTGAAATTCGTATGGTAGGGTTGTTTGGGGGAGTTAGTTGCAACATAAGTTAACAATATAGCAAGGCCATAATGGTACCTTTTGTTGAGTAGATTGTATGTTTCCATCGTCATAATAATACAGATACGCTGATGGAGAAGGCAGGACTGATTATGTTGCACACATGCCAATCAGCATGGCACAGGAATTAACACGTTTTGTTAACTTTGCCCTTTTAAAAAACGCATCCTTGAGGATGTAGCAACAATTATTTGAAAAGTATTGAATATCCCCAATTTAGGGCTCAGAAATCCAGTTCATGACTTTTAGTCTCCCCCGTGTGCTTTTTTTCTGGGCCTTCCCTCAATCCAGATATTTTGAAACCATTATGTACCTTCAACAATGTTATATGTGTTTGCCTAACTTATTTCTGTCTGCAGCACTTGCATTTAACTGCCATAGAATATTAGTGTGTTTACATATAACTATGAATTGGGTCATTTTAGTAACACAAACACCTAAAATATACTTAAAGCATAATAGACCTAAAATATACTTAAAGCATAATTGGACGGATTGGACGGATACAATAAAATTCCATATAAACTAAAATATTATAAGATATACTAATTAAAAGCAGTTTTAATCTTAAGCACTTCTGTGAGATATTG
This sequence comes from Euleptes europaea, assembly GCF_029931775.1. Taxonomy (NCBI): domain Eukaryota; kingdom Metazoa; phylum Chordata; class Lepidosauria; order Squamata; family Sphaerodactylidae; genus Euleptes; species Euleptes europaea. Next base: position 127,740,675 of record NC_079312.1, on the reverse strand, counting down.
GGCCACCGTCTTAATTATTTCAGGGATCGAATCGTTCAAAAGAAACTGACATTTAAGATCATTATTCAAAAATCTTTTGGTAGCTAATAAAGTAGATAGCAATCTTTCCCGCAGACATTCATAAAGAGGACATTCTAAAATTATATGATCAATGGTTTCAATAGAGTTAGAGTTGCAAGAGCATAGATGTTTATGCCTTGGAATCTAGGAATATCTACCAGAGAGCATCTTAGATGAAAAGGCATTTACCCTGGCCAATAGAAAAGCTCTACATTGTAAAGGTACTTCCAGAGTAGAAAAATAGCTAGCCATTTTTCCTTTATAATTAGTTAGACCAAGCATAGCAGGCCAACAAATATGCGGTTCAACAGGAAGAAACGTTTGTAGTTCAATATCAGTAAGTCGCTGCTTAATATATTTGAATATATAGATTTCTTCTGACAGGGTCATTTTAGTATATTCTTTCAGCTGGGGAGGAGGCCAAGACCCTCTTCTTCTTGAAAGAAAGGAGTCAGAAAGATCAGAAGGTCCAAGTAGCTGGCTAGTCAGAGCAGATGTGCCACATTCCCCTAACCCAAATTTCTCTTGTGGTTTTTCCTCCCCTTATTCACCAGCTGATGTCCTCCAGCAGATCAGTGTACTCCAGCCCTCCCACATCCTGGATGGAGCATCCCAGTAAGTATTGTGTTGGCAGAGTGTTTTACACTGCAGCCCTATGCAGAGTGACTCCAGCCTAAGTTTTTTGAAGTAAGTGGGCTGAGGGCCAAGCTAGATGTTACAGAGGCCATGGGGTCCTACCGTTGTACAGGCAAATTCAGCCACTTAAAAATGTTGCAAGGGCCTGATCGTTTTTAAATGGCTGAATTTGTCTCTACAATTGTGTTGGTGGCCACAGGTAGGACCCGTGGCTGCTGCAATGTCTAGCTTCGCCCTTAGACTGGAGTAACTCTGCATAGGATTCCACTGCTAGACTCCTTCATTACTCCTAAATTCCTGTAGTTTAAAATAAACTGGTTGCCTTGCTTTCGGTTACAATTTGGTCTAATCTGTCACGGCTGCCCCACAGTCTTCGGGTGTATCCTTCCTAAGGTGGTTGCCTGGCTAATCTGGTGAACTGGATTTGTTTCCCCACTCCTGCACATGAAGCTAGCTAGTGATCTTGGGCTAGTCACAGCTCTCTTAGAGCTTTCTCAGCCTCACCTACCTCACAGGGTGTCTGTAGTGAGGAGGGGAAGGAAAGGTGGTGATTCTTCTCCTCCTCCTCCTCCTCCTCCTCTCTATAAAAAGATAAAAACTTTGGGTTGGATCCCATGGAAAAGATCTGCTTGCACAAGTGGGAAGGTGATTTTTTTTTGTCAATTCCTCCTCTGCTGTGTCTACCCTTCAGCTCCCCCCTCATGCTTCTCTTGGGGTTCCCCCAGGAACAGCATTTCAGGGGGCACTTCAGGCTGTAGTGGGGGGTCACCCTTCCATGCACATAATTTAGACAGAATTCATCCCATCATTGTTAGGTTCACTTTTGGGACTTGGGGCCTTTTAATTGTTTTATTGGAGTATTTTTGCCATTTTTTGACCCTGCTAATATTTTATTGTGGGCGCTGCAGTTTTTCTGTGTGTTGCATTTTAATTCTTGTGTAAAACTGATGGTTTGCTGTTGTACACTGCTTTGAAAAAATACCTTTAAAAAAGCAGCATATTTTATTGTAAAGAAATATAATGTTCTGGACATGTCCTTATGAAATTCAAATTGAAGCTGTGTAGGGGGAATGGACTCAACCAGCAACAAAACAATTTAAATTAAATTATAGTATTCCTGCTTTCCCTTTTCTCCTTGGAACCAAGATCATCTGTTTAGTATTTAGATGTGTCTTCACATCTTCATTTGCAGCCCCTACATCATCTTTGGGATGCTTGGAAACTCAAAATGCAGCTGATGGAGATCCCTGAGATCTCAAAAATTTTAATATTTAACTTTGTGGGCTCTGTGCCTAATGGGAAAACTTTGCATTCTGCTGTGCATGACTGTGCAAATTCAGATGCTTTCTTTGGCATTAACTGCATGCAGACATGCAAAATGGAATTTGGGGGTGTGGGGATTGGAATGCAGAGCCCTGAGGAAACCAAGCCATCTTTTTTTATTTTTTAAGAAAAGCAGCAAATGTCTAGGCTTGTAGAAGTAAGGTGGTCTAATATTCAGTGTCTTTTGCACCCTGCCAAGTTCTCTATCAATGATCCCCGACTGAAATCCTCCCTCCCAGGGTCTTACAACTATTGTGCCCCAAATGGAGCCAGGACCTTCTGTTTATTCCATTCCAGATCATGTCAAAGTTTGCTGTACCTGAAGGTTGTTTTTCCTCTGGCACATCTGAAGGAATAATAGGCAGGAGAACTTTGTGGTGTCTTTTTCACTTTGTACTGATGGTTGACCTCCCTAACAGGCTACAGGACGATTCCAGAGGCATGAAGATAGATTTTGACGTGTATCCAGCAGAAACAGCTTCTAGCTTTAAGAAGAATAAACCTGGGAAGCCTTTTGTCCGGATGTGTGTTCGGAGGTACTGGGCAGTAGTCATTTTAAATATTAGGCGAACTGCATATTCTGACTGGGTGTGTACAATTTATTTATATCCCACCTTTCAGTTCAATAAACTTCCTGGGATCTAACGTACAAAATTATTTTAAAAATTAACAGCAGTTTTTGATAAAGTAAATAAAACGGCAGCAGAGCACCCCAGGTGCATTGTACATTAAAAAAGCTTGTTAGAATAAAATTGACTTAACAAATATTGTTTTACTTTGCAGCTTTGATGAACAGATCCCAACCCTGAGAGCAATGAAACAGCTTGCTTATCAAAGCGGAGATGTCCCAGTGGTCTTTGCACTAGTAGACAACGGAGACGTCGCTTTCTATTCTTTTAAAGAGTTCAAGCTGCCTGTTGATGTATACCCCTGATTGTTACTACTGTCACCTGGATAAACATCTTTGGGACTGGGCTGTCTTTTGTGCATATGTATGAAATGTACTCAGGGCTTTGCTCAGCTTGATACCGCATAGAAGCTCTGACTACCAATAATGTGCCATCAATGGATACACAAGAAAACTGCTCATTTGTAAAAGCAAAGGGCAATGCAAACATGTTCTTCCTTTATTGCATCACCTCAATACTTCCTGGACAGAGATGCACAGGCAGTTTTATTCTTTTAATGCACCAGTTCTCTAGTTTTAATATCGCTAAACTGATATTATCTGGATTTCATTTTTGCACTTACAGAATGGGCTCTGTTTGACTGAGAACGATTGTATTAAAGCAATACTGAATGGTACACAGATATCTTGCTGTAGATTAATAATCCAGTTGGGTTTTTAATGGTATCTGATAACTGTGGCCCCAGATTAGATCCTTTGGGATCTCCACAACAGGATTCTGCCACCAGATGGATCCGTTAGCGTTTATATAGCAACTAGGTTGACGTTTGGTCTCACATGTAGTATCAGTGAACCACCAACTGGTCAGACAGAGAAATTACAAGGTACTGTTGCAATAATGTTCTGGTCTAGCCCCAGAGCCAATAAACCTATGGAGATCTGTTGCTGGGTAAGGAGGTCATTCTTCAAACAGCAGTATTCTGCTGAGGAAGAAGAACAGCACTATGGTAAAATGTCCCAGAATCCATGGAAATATGCTACCATGCTTTGCAGTTCATAAAGCTAGCAAAAATTGAATTTTTAGAAGTACCATTATTGGAACCTCCATGCCATTTTTCTGCATTATCAGAAAAATAAATCTCAGTGAGGAGATATACTGGGAAAGCAATATACTGAGCCGCTATCTGTTGAAGATCATGCTCCTATCTTGCTGTCTGTACAACGAATTTTATATGTAACATACTGTTATGGAGCTTTTTTTTTTTCCAGATTCCCTTTCTGTTCTAAAGTTGTTGTGATAGCTAGAGTCAGCTGCAATGTTGCTTTGGTAAAAGGGACTGGCTATTTTGAGTTCGGGGATTCTTTCATTGGAAGTTACACAAAGGAATTTAGGAAGCAATTTTATAAATTTTGTTCGGTTTTGGAAGCTAAAGCAGTAAAATACCCTCTTCCTGTTGCGCACTGTTGTTCAGTTTTTCCAAGGGTATGCTTCCCCTGGGTAAAATGTGTTTGAGTCAAATACTTATGCACTTTCTTCCCATTTGAGGGTGACATAGTAGTAGGGTTGCCAACCTCCAGGTACTAGCTGGCGATCTCCTGCTATTACAACTGATCTCTAGCCGATAGAGATCAGTTCACCTGGAGAAAATGGCTGCTTAGGCAATTGGACTCTATGGCATTGAAGTCCCTCTCCAAACCCCGCCCTCCTCAGGCTCCACCCCAGAAACCTTCCGCCTGTGGTAAAGAGGGACCTGGTAATCCTACATAGTAGTGACGGCTTGCATTTTACTACCGCCAGCATTTGCTGACAAATGAATTCCCAAGTGATATCTCAGAACGCCCTGCAACCCAGAGCAGCCGTCACAAATTGCTATGTGCTTCTCTTCCAGGTGATTGTGGAGGAACAGACAAAACTGAGAAATGTGGTTTGAGCAAAGCTGTCTGGTATTTTCCAAAGGAGGCAAAGGCTAGCAACTATTTCCAGTGTGCAAGGTGTCTTGTTAAAACAGTGATCATTATGAAATAGCCATAATACCAGGTTAATCTCATGGAGAGTGCCAACTTGCGTTAACCTTTACCCTGTGTGTGGTTTGCAGAAAATTATTCTTTACATTTGCCCCTTCGGGCATGAAGAAGAAGAAGAGTTGGTTTTTATATGCTGACTTTTCTCTAGCACTTAAGAATCAAACCGGCTTACAATCATCTTTCCTTCCCCTCCCCACAACAGACACTCTGTGAGGTGGGTGGGGCTGAGAGAGCTCTAAGAGAGCTGTGACTAGCCCAAGGTCACCCAGCAGGCTTCATGTGGAGGAGCGGGGAAACCAACCCAGTTCTCCAGATTTAGAGTCCACCGCTCCAAATCACAGCTGTTAACCACTACCACGCTGGTTCTCAATGACTGGCTCTTAGTTGCTACTGCTGGCACGGTGTCTGGATAATTTGGGTTAACCTGATAGCCGTGAAGCGTCCTGCCTTGCTTTGGAATAGCAGGCTAGGTGATGCTCTGACCCCTTCTAGCCTGATTTATCTGTGGGGTGCATGAAAACCTTATTACAGCCGAGTCCAAACCATGTTGTCGAGCAACTGGCCTTGTCTAACTGTTTCTTGGCCTTTCAAGTTTTGGTTCAGGCTTTTGAGCCTAGTTCAGTTATTGAAGACTCCTCTCTGGGAAATTAGTGACACACTGACTTGCCGCTTCCAGGGAGATAAGGATGAGAGGGAGTCAGGCACAGGTGCGAGTGAAGTCATGTGCCTGGGAGCTTCAAGGCCCGTGACCTGGAGGGAGTTTCGCACTCGCATTCCTTCTCAGTGCAAGGAACCCTGGGTGTGGGTAAGGGTGAAAACGCACGGTCACTTTATCCTCCTTTAATCCCTGTTTCAGCCAGGATTCAACGCATGCGTTTCGCCTAATGTGCGTTCAATCCTGGCTAAAACAGGGATTAAAGGAGGATAAAGCGACCGTGCGCTTTCGCCCTAAGTTGCTTGATTGTGGGTACGTACTAGCTTCAGAAGTACGTGGTCGTGTACGTTTGGCATGGGCCAGAAGTACGTTTGGCATGGGCCAAACAGGATCAGGCCGGCTGCAGGCAGTCTGGCATAAAGCAAGTCCATTCATTCTAGTTGGATCCTTCCTTCCGATCTTTCAGGCCTGCCTTTCTCCCGGCCATCCTTTTGGTTGTCGGTTGGGCCTTGTACTGTCAGAATACCTGCCTGTTGGATTTTGGACATGAGGTTCTATCTGGACTCTATCTTCAGTCTGACCACATAACATCTGGGTCAGAGGACTAAAGCCTGAATAAGTATTTTAGGATAAATATCTAATTATATTATTGTCTTCCTTTGTTTTCACTGCTTCTATATTTGTATACTTTTGCACATTGCCTTTAATAAACGTTATTACTTATACTCCTGTGGTGTAGTTTGGGGGCTTCAATCTAAAGCCAGTACCTTGGGTATAACTACCATCTAATTGCTTGTGGAACTCAGCCTGCAAGTGTCCTACCTTGCAGGGCTGACTTCTCGATGAACACCTGGTAGGGCTGGAGACTTGGTCCCTCAGTCTGTTAGCTGAGGGTTAGCTTATAAGGTCTGGTGGTGGTTCATTACCCTAGGCAATGAAGATTCACTCCCCACTATTGTGTGTTTTGCTCTTGATCTCACCCCCAAAGCCACCTTGTGGGACTGGAGGCTTTGGCACATGTTAACATGGAAATCTCTCTGAAGTCAGTGAGACTTGAGCCCAAGGAATTATAGCCTTAGTCTGAGTTTTCATAATCAAATGGCAATTTGTTGTTTCCTTAGGCTAGGACTGAAAGTAACCATGTTGCACTACAGAAAAATTCCAAAAACAAAAGTCGTGTAATACCTCTTATTAGAACCAACCTGAATATCACAAGACAGTGGCAAACTACTGAGGTCTCCAGAACTTTTTGCCAGTCTGTATGTTCAGAACCAAGACAAGGGGTGGATCAGCCCAACACTTCTGTCATCCGTCTGCTCTTCGGTCACTGTTACTTTTTCCTGTCAGTTAAACGGCTAAATAAAATTATCTGGTAAGTAGATGGTAGATCTGGTAAGTAACCTGGATGGCCCAGGCTAGCCTGATCTCATCTGATCTCAGAAGCTAAGCAGGGTCAGCCCTGCTTAGTATTTGGATGGGAGACCACCAAGGAATACCAGGGTTGCTGTGCAGAGGAAGGCACTGGCAAACCACCTCTGTTAGTCTCTTGCCATGAAAACCCCAAAAGGGGTCGCCATAAGTCGGCTGCGACTTGACGGCACTTCACACACACAAGTAGCTAGCAGCTGGAAGCAAGTAGAGACAAGCTCCTCTAACTCTGCCAATACTGCAGGGGCCACTCAGTTCAGACCAGGCCTGTAGTGAGTATTGGCAGTGGTGTAGGAGGCGGCAACATATGAACAGGCACTTATGGTGGGTGCTGCTGGCTAGATCTGAGCTGAGTGGTCCATGCAGCACAATGGCTTGTAAAACCTCTGAGGACCCCTCAGCCTGGCTTGTTCCTTGGTGGTTTTTAATTTCCCAGTTCACTCCTGCACATTAGGCTAATCATGGATCAGTTTCCTAGCCAAATAGAAAGCAAGTATGAATCTAATTAAAATCTCCACCTTGGAATACAGCTGAAGTCTGCAGTTTCCGTAGAGTTGGTCGAGCAAGAGTTACTAATAACTTGATGCCATGCCATAACCAGCGCTTATCCTTCAGTGTACTTACAATGACATTTCAAGGACATGTTCCAAGTTCTGATGAAATCAGAAAAAAAATAAAACAATAATGTAGCAATTTTACTTCCAATTTACGTGCTGTTTTATAATGTGTGAAGGAGAACTCAATTTTGCAGTATTGCACCAAAAAGAAAGAAAGAGAAAAGGTCATTTCCTGGGCCTAGTTTCAGTCTTCCTTCTAACTAATCAGATCTCACAGTACTTGAGCTGTCTGCTGGGAGAAAAAGGCTAACTGAGACAGAAAATCCCCTGAGGTTAAATTCACAATCTCTTGTCGTTCAGCTGAAATGAAATCTGTTGGCTCGTTTTTTCCTTGGCTGCTTTGCCCAGGTCTCTGCTCCCAGTCTCTGACTCATGACATTATTACTTAATCACAAGCCAATTGGCTTTGTGCAGTTCACAACAATCAACAAAGGCAACCTGTTTGCGGCAGTAGCGTCTTGGAACACCGCCTGAGAATCTTCGGTGAAACCTTACTAAAAAGCACCCCGTTATCAGAAAATGGACTTATTATTGGAGAAGATACATATTATTTGTAAGTGGAGTTTTTCATGTGCATCACGTTCCTGCCTGCCAATGTATTTTTAATAGCTTACAACCAACAAACATCCTAACCCAAAAAGAATGAAATTGCAACAATTTAAATTGGGTTTTTGGTTTCTGTGATTTGTAATCTGATCTCCAAGCGGTTTACTCACAAACTTTCCACTGAGGTCAGTGTATTTTACTTCCTGGTACTTATTAAGTCATGCTATGCAAACCTATGTAAGTTTTCTCAAAAGCGAGTTCTGTATTTGTTGGTACATAGTGGAGTGCATGCCTCAAGGCAATTCTATTTTTATTGCTTTTTTGGTTTCTGGTTAGATCCTGCTTGGTTCTCTCCTCATATATACTGTGATTGAGATAATAGAACTCATAAAAGTTCTTTACCTCTCCCGTGAACATTAACAAACCCTCAGATCAATAATACCATATTGTCATTTCCATTATACATATAGGAAAGCATTGAAGGTAAAATAGTAATGTGCCCAAGGCTGTAGAACCAAGCCCAAATTCTTCTGAAGAAGTGAGCTGTGACTCACGAAAGCTCATACCCTGCCAGAAAGTTTGTTAGTCTTTAAGGTGTTACTGGACTCTTGCTCTTTTCTACTGTGGTGTGTGTTAAGTGCCGTCAAGTCGCTTCCGATTCATGGCGCCGCTATGAATCAATGCCCTCCAAAATGTCGTATCTTTAACAGCCTTGGTCTGGTCTTGCAAATTGAGGGCCGTGGCTTCCTTTACTGAGTCAATCCATCTCTTGTTGGATCTTCCTCTTTCCCTGCTGCCCTCAACTTTTCCTAGCATAACTGTCTTTTCCAGTGACTCTTGTCGTCTCATGGCGTGACCAACATACGACAGCCTCAGTTTAGTCATTTTAGCTTCTAGGGTCAGTTCAGGCTTGATTTGATCTAGAACCCACTGATTTGTTTTTTTGGCAGTCCACGGTATCTGTAACACTCTCCTCCAACACCACTGTTACACACAGACTAACATGGCTACCCAATAACATTCAACATGTTAATAACATAACATTCAAGCCCAAATTGTCCTTGTAATGTGTGAGTACTATGTGCTGAGCACCAGTCTTTTTAGCAATGTTAATTATATCCCTTGAGCCAGTGTGGTGTAGTGGTTAAGGTGTCGGACTAGGCTCAAATCCCCACTCGCTCCATGGAAGCTTGCTAGGTGACCTTGGGCCTGTCACACACTCTCAGCCCTGACCCTGGCTAGTATTTGGATGGGAGACCTCCAAGGGACAGCAGGGTCTTGATGTGGAGGCAGGCAATGGCAAACCACCTCCAAACGTCTCTTGCCTTGAAAACCCTAGGGGGTTGCCATAAGTGAGCTGTGACTTGACACACACACGTATATCCCTTATATTCCTATCTTACTGGCTCCTAATCTGGAGCCATTATCTACTGACAAATTCAGGTCGAACATAATGTAATTTGATAAAAGTCCAACTTTTAGGGGTTTTGTTTCTACTTGTCACCAAAATTGGCCCGGGGTTAATTTAGAAACCCAAAGATGGCAGGATTAGGGTTGCCAGGTCCCTCTTCGCCACCGGCGGGAGGTTTTTGGGGTGGAGCCTGAGGAGGGCGGGGTTTGGGGAGGGAAGGGACTTCATTGCCATAGAGTCCAATGGCCAAAGCGGCCGTTTTCTCCAGGGGAACTGATCTCTATCCGCTGGAGATCAGTTGTATTAGCAGGAGGTCTCCAGCTAGTACCTTGAGGCTGGCAACCCTGGGCAGGATCTCTTGTTACAAAGCAAAGTTTAAGAACAAGAACACCAACAACAGACTTAAGCAGAGTCGAATAAAGCCAGAGTGAGCTCATTTAAATCAATAACGAGCACCCCGGAATCGAATCCAGCGATCTTTGCACTCCTCTCAGCCGCACCTTCTCTCAATTACCGGAAAAGAAAGTAGTAGAAAAGGGCAAGAGTCCAGTAGCACCTTAAAGACTGATACGAACATTTTGTAGCAGGGTGTGAGCTTTCGTGACCCACAGCTCACTTCTTCAGATACAGCTAGAATGTGAATCCATCTGTCTTTAAGTAGATGGATTAACTCTCCTCTACTTAAAGACAGATGGGTTCACATTCTAGCTGTATCTGAAGAAGTGAGCTGTGGGTCACGAAAGCTCCTACCCAGCCAGAAAATATTTGTGTTCGTCTTTAAGGTGCTACTGGACTCTTGCCCTTTTCTACTAGCTGTATCTGAAGAAAGTGAGCTGTGGCTCACGAAAGCTCCTATCCAGCCAGAAAAGATTTGTGTTAGTCTTTAAGGTGCTACTGGACTCTTGCCCTTTTCTGCTACTGCAGGCAGACTAACACGGCGACCCACTGCGGAAAAGAAAGGTACGCTTCGAATCCAGAGGCAGGGCGTCACCAGGGCTCCTCCCAAAGCCACGGAAAACCTGGTAATTAGCATACTTTGATCTTGATTTCCACCCCCCCCTTTCTATTGGCCGGAGGAAATGAGAGAGAGAGAGGCGCGGGGGGGGGCAGAGAAGGAATACTGGGCGGGGGCGGAGCTCGCCGGTTCTCGATTGGCTCGGCGGGCCGCGGAGAGCGCGATGAATTATCCATGAGCCTCGCCCCCACGCCCGCTCGGCGGCGTGATTGAAGGAGAGGCTGGGCACGCCTCCTCGGGATTTGCATATCCGGCGGTCACGCCCCCACCCCCCCAGTCCCGGAGGTATCCAGGAAGAAGAGCCTACCGCGTCTCTCCAGGAGGAGCCGGGGCGCGTCGCATGGGAAGGTGGCCTCTGCCTCCCTCCCTGCCTGCCTGGGTGAGCGCGGGGCCTGCTCGGGGGAGAGGGGACGGAGGCTGCAAAGCCCGGCGGCGAAAGGCGCAGGGGGTGTGGGGCAGGGCAGGTAAGGGGGCTCGGCCTCCCGGGGTGGGGGAGGTGGGCAGCTGGGCTGGGCTCTGGGGCGGAGCCGAGCGGCTGGTGCTCGGGCGAGGCTCCGCCGAGGTGGGAGGGGAAGGTGAGGCGGAGGGGTTGGCCGCGCGCCGCGGTGCGAGGGGTGGTTCCGCGCCGGGCTTTGTTCTGGGTCCGGGCGGAGGGGGCGGGGGGAGCCGTGCGGCAGAAGGGGGGGGGCTCCGGGGAGCAGCGGAGGAGCTCGCGCCTCGGCAGGGTCCGGGCTCCTCCAAGCAGCAGGCGTTTCCCATCGAAAACGCATAATAAAAGGTGCAGTAAAGGAGGCGGATTTTCTGCATCGGGGCGCGGTGCAACTTTTTTTTTTTATCACATTTTTTCAATTCTTTTTTATAGTACAGTAGTTTCCATCATTCATTACGATAATTATACAATATAAACAGTATTTCTCTATTCTGTATAACTAATTGGTTCATATATTTGCGTGTTCCCCTCTCTCCTCCTCTTATCTTTTTGATAACTTTATTGTCACCTTTGCATTTACTTTCTAAATCAAGACGATGCTTCATATATTGATCAGATTACATTTCTTAGAATCTAAATCTGTCATCTTAATAATGTCTCTACCTTGGTCAATGGGGCGCAGTGAAACTTGGAGGCGAAGTTTCTCGGTCGCGCCGTTAGCCTGCGGAGGGGAGGAATGCAGGATCTAGGCTGATCCTGCGTTAAGCAGGGGGTTGGACTAGATGGCCTGCGTGGCCCCTTCCCACTCCATGGCCTTTTATGCCCGGGAGGTTTTGCCTTGAATCTGCTGCTCTCTAGATGCACATTTTCCCCGTCCGAATTCTCAAAACCCTGCATGGGGGCTTCTTGTTGAGTTTTGAGAATCCGGGTGGGGAAAACGTGCATCTAGAGAGCGGCAAGTCCAAGGCCAAACCTCCCAGGCATAAATGGCCCAATGATTCTAAATGCCGCAACAAAAAGTTGTGTGCCGTGATATCTTTGTGGTGATAGTTTGGTCCTCATCAGAATGGGTTAGGTGGCTTCTGTTTTTGCAGCGTGTCTCTTGGAGGAGGGAGAGAGGTTTAGGGCTCAGAGCTGTGAGGCTGGATGGGGATGAACCGGGGAGATCTTTAGGTTCTGTCAAGAGCATAGGCGGAGGAGGGCTGTCTGCGCAGCTTGACCTTTGGTTAGGCTGGGTCTGTTGAGGGTTTGGGGCTTGACAGCCAGGGGTGGGATAACTCTTATCTCAGTACAGCAAGCAAGTCAAGAATGTTTGTGCGGCCTTTGATGGTGAGGGCCGAACTGCCTTTTGATACAGATTGGGGTGGAGGGACTCTCCGAAGGGGTCTGCTTCTTGTTTCAGTTAGGCTGTGTGTGTCCAGGTGCTCTGAAGTATGACATGGCAAGGTAATGAAACCCCTAAGAGGAGGAACCCTATAGCTGCGGTTGAGTCCAGAGGACTCTTTACTTGGTAGGCTATTTATTTTGGTGCCCTATTCCTTTTGTGATGCATTGTGATATTTACTTGCCTTTTTCTTGGAAGTCAGGATGGCGATGTATGGCAGGATATCATTGGGAGTATTCCAGGCGAGGATTCAGTGGCATAACAGTTCTTGGGGGCAAAAAGAAAATTATGCCTTTATAGGCCAAAATTGGCCCAGGGGTTCAACATAAGAAAGGCCGTGCTGGATCAGACCAAGGTCCAGCAGTCTGTTCACACAGTGGCCAACCAGATGCCTCTAGGAAGCCCACAAACAAGACAACTGCAGCAGCATTGTCCTGCCTGTGTTCCACAGCACCTAATATAATAGGCATGCTCCTCTGATCCTGGAGAGAATAGATACGCATCATGACTAGTATCCATTTTTACTAGTAGCCATGAATAGCCCTATCTTCCATGAACATGTCCACTCCCCTCTTAAAGCCTTCCAAGTTGGCAACCATCACCACATCCTGGGGCAGGGAGTTCCACAATTTAACTATGTGTTGTGTGAAGAAGGGTTAATTTAGAAACCCAAAGATGGCAGGATCTCTGGTACACAGCAAGGTCTATGTTTTGATACAATTTGGGAGGGGGGATGGTGCTTTGATTAAGTACAATAGTCTGTTCTTCAGCTGATAAAGAGCTGCCCCACATAACGTTGAATAACTTTTATTTGGGTGGCTGAAATTCCCTCATGAGCTGAAACTCATGAGGTTTTGCGGAAACTCTGCTTAAACGGATCTAACAATTTCTGGTGCTGATAAATGTGAGGTGGACTGAAACTTCATCTGAGCTTGAGCAATATGAAATTGATGCTGCTGGCCACCAAATGAAAGGGCTTGCCTTTTGGCGTATTGACTGGCCTTGCTGCATGCCCCAAGGGTAAGCAAGTGGGAACAATTAATAGTTCAACAAGGTAACATTCTACAACTAAAGCTTTGTTGCTGAGAATGCCTTCCTCGCCCGTCTACCCTGTGGCTTAATTTTGAGCCAGAGGACCCCAGCTTGGTTTAACTGTAAGGAGTATTGTCTAAAGGGAGAAGCAACTTATAATAAGAAGCTGTTACCAGCAAAACAAGTCAAGCGGTTTGTTGGAAGTGTCATACCCCACATGGCTCCTGCTACCACATATGGTGGACCTGTCCGAATCTACAGTTGTATTGGAAAGTTATTAATCAAGAACTTTAAAAGATGTTTCAACAAAAATGCCCATTAGACCCCAAGAATATGCTGCTCGGCATTACACCGCCAGAACTATCTCCACAACTTAAAGTTCTATTTAAATATGCTGTAATGGCCGCTAGAACAGTTTTAGCAAGGAAATGGAAACAACCACTTCTTCCAGATATAGCAGAATGGAAGGAAAAACTGATGGAGTATGCCATTATGGCAAAAATGACCTTCATGATCAATACAAGTTAACGATATGAAATATGAGCAGTTCAATGAAAAATGGAAACTATTTTATAAATACATTGAAGCTTAAAACTAACAATAACATAACAAAAATAGACACTAACAAATGTTAACAAAATTTAGTTTAAATTTAAACTCAGATAATAACATTGAGATCAATTAAGGGTGTAGAATTGCAGGGCAATGTAGTCTGTATGACTTACCTTAGTATTCAGTTTTTCCCCTTTATATATATAATTGTATGTTGACATATTTTTTCCTTTCCCCTTGTCCCCTTTTTGTACCCTTCCTTTATATTATTATTATAATAATAACAAGAAGAAGAAGAAGCTGTTGAACAATAAGATTGTCAAAACTGAAATAACTGTTTTGGAGGCTAGAAAACATCAGATCTCATTAAAGCTGGGTTGTTGTGGTAGATACTTGAAATCCTCTCAGATATTTCATTTGGTTGTTGAATCTCATTGAGGTTGTGTTATTAATGGTCTTTCAGCAGGTTTTCATTCCAGTGAAACAATGGTGTATTGTAGTCAAATTACTCTCATTCCCTTTGCCCTGCTCTCTACTTTGTGCTGTATTGAACTGAAATTGTTATAGTACAGGTATTTATCTTAGCTGTTATGGTATTTGAGGTGGTATAGGTGTCCATATAGCCCTGACCTGGATGGCCCAGGCTAGCCTGATCTCGTCAGATCTCAGAAGCTAAGCAGGGTCAGCCCTGGTTAGTATTTGAATGGGAGACCACCAAGGAATACCAGGGTTGCTGTGCAGAGGAAGGCACTGGCAAACCACCTCTGCCATGAAAACCCCCAAAAGGGGTCGCCATAAGTCGGCTGCGACTTTACACACATACAGGTGTCCATATAGATGTTCTACTACACTGTTTGTTTACGGCTCTTATGTACAGCATCCAGTGGTCTCCTGTGGAAGTTTGCCATTCAGGTGTGCACCTGTTTCACTTTAGTTTTGCTGCAGCATCATGTGTTCACAGGTTGTTCACTGGATCCCCTGAGCATACATAATTAACTGTAATTGGGTTGACTTCTGAACAAACATATTTAGGATTAGGGTTCTCTTTCAAAAAATTCTAATCTGATTGAATATACATATCCTACTTTTCCTGTTGACCAGAGTAGCTCAAAATTTAATCCATACTTTAAATTACTAAAACATTATAAAACCAGGTATGACTAAATATTGTTGAAGGCTTTCACGGTCAGAGTTCATTGGTTCATGTAGGTTATCCGGGCTGTGTGACCAAGACCACGGTCACACAGCCCGGATAACCTACAAGAACCCAGGTGTGACTGATAACTATTAAAAAATAACCATAGGAAGCAGCAGCAAAAGCCCTTAACAAAACAAAATAAAAACTTCAACAAAAGGATGGGGAACTAAGATTATTTTATCTGGCATCTAAAAGACAAACAACTATAAGTAGTAGGTACGCCATCATGGATAAATTGTTCTAGAGTTGGGATTCTTCTGTTGGAAAGACCTGCTGCTATTGGTACTTCACCAAAAGTGGTTGAAAATAGTTACGTATCTAGTGCTATTCCTGGTAGCATGCGAACATTGTTCGGTAATGGAACTGTCACTACAATTAAAATTACCGTGATGCTTGGCCATGTAAGGGCTCTGTATTCGTTTACGTGAATACGAGGATGTTACGCTAATCTGTGTCTGTAATCCTGGATTAGTTGACATGAAGCATTTGAAAAGGATTGAAGATTCTAGTCCACAATGGATGATGTTCCAGTTTATTCATTCTTTTAACAGACATTTATTCATTCTTTTAACAGAAGTGATCATGTGAGTACTCCCTTTTGCTGTTTATAGACGTTGAGGCATTGTTAAGATTTCCATTTACTTCTTCAGTAGTTGGTGTGTAATAGTTTCCCTAGTTTAAACATATCATGTAGAAATATTCCGAACACACTTTGTATTACTGTCTTATACATCTCCGCTATGAATATAGTTACTTGTTAAAGTTGTCCTCTGGCAATGAAATGGCCTAATAGTATTTTATGAGGGAGAGGCTGTAATAAGTGTCGCAGTTTCCCAAGGCACATATAGTAATCACCATCAACTTTATTACTGTTCCTCTGCTTATAGATGTCTTAAATGTTATAGATAATAGAAGCAGAGTTCTGGTTTTTAGGCTTGTCTTGCTTATGCAATGAATGCAAGTAACAAATCCCTACATGATTTCCTTTCGTGTTGGACTCTGTTGCTCACGTATTGGTTCAGTGTTTTGAACAAAATATTGGGCTTGATCCTAGTAAGTCTATTTGAGGTCCAGTTGCAATCAGTTACTCATGACATAGGCAAGCTGTGCTCTCATTCTCCATGTATAAAATGGGAGTGTTAATGCCTGACTTTGAGGTGTTTGTGAGGCTAAAGGGTTACAATGCATTTTGCCTAAGTGAAAAGTAACAGATCCATACTTATCCTAACCTGTCTCATAGAATCATAGAGTTGGAAGAGACCACCAGGGCCATCAAGTCCAACCCCCTGCACAATGCAGGAAATTCACAACTACCTCCCCCACACACACCCCTAGTGACCAGAAGATGGCCAAGATGCCCTCCCTCTCATCATCTGCCTAAGGTCACAGAATCAGCATTGCTGACAGATGGCCATCTAACCTCTTCTTAAAAACCTCCAGGGAAGGAGAGCTTACCACCTCCCGAGGAAGCCTGTTCCACTGAGGAACCGCTCTAATTGTTAGAAAATTCTTCCTAATGTCTAGACAGAAACTCTTTTGATTTAATTTCAACACGTTGGTTCTGGTCCGACCTTCTTGGGCAACAGAAAACAACTCGGCACCCTCCTCTATACCTATGCCTAAGCAGTAGGAATGATCCATCAGATGATGTTTTAATGAAACTGTGTCTTAATCCAAAGTGGAGATGATTTTGTTAGCCTTGCAAAATACAGATGACAACTAGTGGTAATGGTGAACCTTCACCAAACTCTAGTGACAGCCCATGGCTGTTCACAGATCAATTGACATAAAGCTTTTGTGTCTTCCTTTGTGGTTGATTAATCGAGGCAGAAAACAGGATCATTCCCTCTGTTGTGCTGTTTTAAAAATATGCCTTAGAAATATGGTAAAGTTCTTTGTCTAAGGAAACTATCCTTCTTGACGTCTAGAAAAAAATATTAAGCGTTTGAAAGGCTGTCACTTAGAGGAGGGGAGGGAGCTGTTCCTGTTGGCAGCAGATTATAGGACTCACAATAATGGGTTTAAATTATAGGCGGAAAGGTACCGGCTGGATATTAGGAACATTCTTTTTTACAGATAAGAGTTGTTCAGCCGTGGAATCGGCTGTCTAGGGTGATGGTGAGCTCCCCCTCACTGGTAGTCTTCAAGCAGTGGCTGGACAAACACTTGTCAGGGATGTTCTAGGCTGATCCTGCATTGAGTAGGGGGTTGGACTAGATGGCCTGTATGGCCCCTTCCAACTCTATGAATCGATGAATATGAAGTTTGAATCTGGCAAAAAGGATAGCCGTTTGCAGATCCCATCTATCCAGCTCCATGTTCTCATTTTCATTTCATTTCATTAACCTTTATTGGCATACCAAAAAAGAGAGAAGCTCTATGTTCTCAATTTGGGTGTAATTGGTAATATATTTTTTTTGCCTGATCCATTTTTCTAAAGATGGTCTGCATATGAAGTGATTCAGTGTTTAGTATTGTACTTTAGATGCCCTAGTTGGGCTGCCCTGCCCTGGAAAGCCATAGGCTAGCTTGATCTTGTCAGATCTCAGAAGCTAAGTAAGGTCGGCCCTGGCAAGTATATTCGGATAGGAGACCTACAAGGAATACTAGGATCGTGACATGGAGGCAGGCAATGGCAAACCATCTTTGAACGTCTCTTGCCTTGAAAACCCTATAGGACTGCCATAAGTCAGCTGTGACTTGACGGCAAAAAAAGTTGGGTTATAGTGTTTTTGTTTTTTTACCATACAATTCTCGTGAATACTGATCCTGTTTTGTTGACTACTTGTTCCTTTGCTTTGCGTTGTATAATTTTCCTTCTCTGCAAGTTAATTAATGGATTTTCCAGATGTCGTCCCTACTTTCTTGATAGGTTACGTAGGCATATTAGTGTAGATCTTGCCTTAAATTTCCCTGAGCACAAAGGGGGGGTTCACCAATTTCCATTCTTTCTGCAGCGCTGCAGTGCGAAATGCCCCTTAAAATGCTGCCCCAGGAAAAGTCTGGGGGGGAAGTACAGGCCTCCCATGGGAGGAGAGAATGGTTGAAAGCTTCCACCCCAGCCTATGGAAATTCTGGTTGGGATCCAAGCCAACTTTCACTTAAAAGCAATAGATTTGTGTAAATTATTAGTGAGTAATTGGACTGAAACAATTAAAAAAAAAACTATGTAAAACTGCATTTGATTTTTCAAACTTCAAAATCCAGTTTAAAGCTTAAGCAGATGTTAATGGAGATATTTGTATGAGTGTTCAAGTCTAATTTAAGCATGTTCCTTTTGTGGTTAATGCAGGAGTTTCCGCTCAAACTTGGTAGCATTTGAAACTTGGCTGATTTTGTGATCCAGCAAAACTGGTTTGGATCGTCTGTTGTCTGCTAGGAAAAAGCCCTGTGCCATGACACACCTTTCAGCCCAATCTGACGTAGTAAGGCCTGTTGAGTTTAGTGGAAGTTTCTTCTGGTAAGTGTGTTTTAGATTGTAGCCTTACTTTTCGGTAACTAAACTGAAGCCATGTTTGTTCTCTGGACCGCAGGCCAAATATGCCCTGGTAATATTATTGAGTCTTATTTTAAAACCTACTTCTCAAAAGAAACTCATAGAAACGTTCCGTGTTCCACATACATAATACATAACTGGGACATAGTTTTCCGGGGAAGAAACTGCAAGGGCGGAGGGAAAGCTGAAGATGGAAACAGAAGGTAAAGGTAGTTGGGGGTATGGTTGTGAAAGGGAAGGAAGCAGGAAAAGGGGAGAAGGCATGGAAGCTTTCAGAGAAGGGAAAGAGAATATTGGGAGAGGGAAATTAGATACTCCTCAAGTCCTTGCAGGCAGCCACAGAGCTGGGCAACGGAGTGCCAGGGGGGAGAAGCGTGCCGCACACGTGCACACTGGCCAGGCGCCAGTGGCCCTGGTCCCCCTAGCCTTCATGTTGTGCTGGCCAAGCTCGGCAGGGTACGGTGGGCTTGGTGGCACCCTCGCTCATGTTCTGAATCCCTGTAATCAAAGTAATCTTGAAGTAGTTGCATCTTTACACCCTGTTACCTGTGAAGAGGCGTTGAAGAAAGCCACTTGACCATACTTGTTCAGTGATGGTGTAGCTTTTGTCCACCAATTTGAGTCATCAGTGTGAAATTATACATGTCTCATAATAAATGGCTACTTCAGGTACTCGGCATCAAGCAGGCGCTCAGCATTTATATCGTACTTCAGATGCTCAAAATGTTGTGTAGAAAATGTGGAGTTTGCCTCCATTCCTCTTTTCCTGCAGCCCCAGGCAAATCATTCCTTTGGTTGTGGGACCTGTGAGGAGGAATAACCACAGGGGTTGGGATGCTGGAGTGAGGAAGGATAAGAAGTTGAAATTATTGGGGCCTTCCTCTTCAAGTACAGCTTTGCCAAGGAAAGGGGTCGTTTTCATCATTTTGGCCCTCTTCAGCCTACTGATCTGCATAATTGTCCTTCTTCACGGGTCCTGCAATCCCAGGGATGATCCTTCAAGGGGTTGGAAGGGGTAGTAGGAATGGAGAGGAATGTGGGAAAACTCCATATGCCTTCCATACATGGACTGCAGGATCTGTACCACTTCACAAATTGCTACAAAGATATTCCTGTGATCTCTTGCTTTATGGAAGAAACCTGAGAAATGTAAAAAAAAAAGCAGCCAGAATAATGACTTTAAATATGCAAACTGCTAATTGGCATAGCTAGGAGCCCCATGGCGTAGAGTGTTAAGCTGCAGTACTGCAGTCAAAAGCTCTGCTCACGACCTGAGTTCGATCCCTACGGAAGTTGGTTTCAGGTAGCCGGCTCAAGGTCGACTCAGCCTTCCATCCTTCTGAGGTCGGTCAAATGAGTACCCATCTTGCTGGGGGTAAGGGGAAGATGACTGGGGAAGGCACTGGCAAACCACTCCGCAAACAAAGTCTGCCTAGAAAACATCGGGATGTGATGTTTCCCCATGGGTCAGGAATGACCCGGTGCTTGCACAGGGGACCTTTACCTTTTTTAATTGGCATAGCTAGTTGAAAGACACCAGCCTAATATAAATTCCGGAAGGTAGCTGTATTAGTCTGTTGGAGCACAAATGGCTGTAGCATACATTTTTGTGGGTCAGAGAAAAATATGTCAGATATGTTTCATGCAGTGGTAGTATGCACACAATAGTATCATTTAGGCAACTTTTGCCTTTAAGGATGTCCCATCAAACTTGCATCCTTGTTAAAAAAAAGGGGGGTCCCTTTGTTTGAAGCTCTTTGATATGATATTATGTAAAACTATCATTTGGCTTATGTTACCGCTGCAGGCAATAGGCAAGGATGACCCTTTATCTCATTGGTATGTATGTACTTTAAAATATCTGCAGCAACATCAGTACAACTGTTACCAATTCAGTTGGAAACTGCTGTAGTATCTATTAGCATATCTTGAAAGAATTTGAACCTTTTTGTTATGCATTCACAACCCTGATCTTTATGAAGAAAAGAATGGCCAAAATGTCTTGTGCAATCCCCCGAAGACAGGAGTGCTGGTTTTCAGTCTCACAGTTGCTTGGCCAGCAATACAATTTAAAATTAACCATGACTTCAAATTGTAGTTCTAATGAATAGGTTTTGATGTTTTTCCAGCAGACAGGTATTCACAGTCAAGAAGTAATTGTGTACTTGCTCTTTTTTCTTCATCATAAATTTCAAAAATGTAGCTAGCTGCCTTTGTAGCAAGAACAGCAAAGAGTATGGCAGACTTAAATTTATTGACATAAACTTTCTTGTCTAATGCATGAAATGAGACCTACAGTTTATAGAGATACACGTATGATTACAAATAGCAGGAGAAGGGGGCAGTTATTACAAAATGAATCCAGAAGACCTCTGCTAACCAGGAGAGGTATGTTGCATAATTTCAGGGCACAAATAAAACCAAGATTCAGTCAAAGGAGAAAAAGATCCAATTAGGATGTGCATAGACTAGCTCGACCCAGTAAATTGGCAGAATAAGTCAAATAGTGTAAATAAATGTCTAAAGAGCAGCAATTTACTTTCTATATTTAAAATAACAAAGCCTTATGGCACCTAGTAAGTCAGGTGATCCAAAGCCTACTTCATCATATGCATATTCTATTGAAACCACGGGATTGTTTCAAGTCTGCATATGAATTCTATCTTTGGAGTCCTCCCTTTTTAGATTGCTTTTGTTGAAGTATGGCAGCTTTCAAGTCTGTGGGTTCTCATGGTAGAGTGGGTGGGTGTTGAGATGCTCCCCTGCTGGGTTGTTTTATTTTTTAAATTTGTAATGTCTCACTTGTGCCCATTCTTCTGCATAGAAGCAGTCTGATTTGTCCATTGTAAAGTGGCAGAAAGGCAGAAAACAGCATATCTCATTAGAAGATGTACAAGTAAATGGTGGTGTTACATGTTGTGACAGTGTTGGCTGACTACCTTTGGGGAATAAATAGTAGATAGTAGAAAAAAGCAAGAGTCCAGTACCACCTTAGAGACTAATACAATTTCTGGCAGGGTATGAGCTTTCGTGAGCCACAGCTCACTTCTTCAGATAGTAGATAGGTGACTATTTGTTCTTCATGATGAATTTTGAGGGCTGCTAGGAGAGACACAAGTCTCCAAGGTCTTTACGGTCAAACTGTGTTGGTCAAGACTAGCATTTTGAATTGTGCTGTTGAGGCTAGAGGAAATGAAGAAAAAAATGGTGTTTAAAATTGATCTAGGCTTTTTTTAAAATAATTTTTTAAGCTGAGTTTGAGCTTCCTTTGAAAAGGGGTTTAAGTTGAAATATGAATTGAATGTGAATATGCCTTAAAATTGACTTATTAAAGTAAAGCAGCTTTGTTGAGAACCATAGGGAAAGCATCTTAGTCATCTGGGTGATTTTATTCTTTAAAAGCTACCTGACCTCAACAATTGTCTTGAAACTGTAATTAAATATTGAACTGTCTCTGCCAAAGAACATGAACACTTAATTTCCGTCTTATGGAGAATACCGATCTGCCCAGTAACTACTAGTAGCCTTAGTTTCTGGTTGAGATTGTAGGAAGGATCTGTGTTGGGTAGTTATGACATTGGCAAAATGGATAGAATAAAACAGAAAGGAATACTGGTAAGATGAAGAAACTTCTAGGGTTGATTTCCACTAACAGCCTAACGCCTGTCTACAAAAAGCTGTCAAGTTATAAGAGGTACTGTTTGGGGTCATACATGTTAATATTACCGTAAACATTTAACTTACTATATTTTTTCAAGAAACTTGTGGGTTGAATAATGGCTCAGTTTTAAATCAATGTTTTTTATGTTTATAGCTACAAATTAGTTGTGCTTTTGGAGTGGAAAATTTTGATGTAAAGCAATAGTTTTAAATTGGCTGCTTGGTGATTTAAACTCTGATTTAAACTGCTTATTTAATTTCATTTGTTTTAAACTCCTCCACGCTTGTAAAATCCAGTGCACTGAAGCCCATACCAAAGTAGTTTGCAGTCTTGGCTTTATCTACCTTAGCCTCCATTATGTGTCAATTCTGCAAGTGAACAAGAAAAAGATGTATGACATTGTGGGCATTGTACTGCAGAAAATTGCATGTAATGTCTGGAATGTAGGTGTGTATTATAATCCAGATGGAACTGAAAGAAAAATCAAGAGTAGCCACCTGCATGTGCATCAAGTTTCATAGTGGTTCTCTATTTCACAAGATCAGTCTGGGGGCTCTTCCTGGACTGGTTTAGTGGTGTGTGGGTTTTTAAAGCTAAACACAGCGTAGTTCTGAATCTCTTACTGCATTTAATACTTCCTTTTCTTGATTTTGTTTCTCTTGGAAGGGTTTCTGTGGCGGATGCTGGGCACTTTTCCCTTCACACCTGTTCTTGCTAAAAGTATTCCCTGAGGGCTCTTCACTCCATCAAGCTAATGCACCAAATAGTACAGATTTTTGCCCTTTGGAGAGGAGAAATTAATAGGAAAAGTGCAATTGAATAGTCAGTGACTGATCAGTTACTGGTAATGTATCTTCCCCAGTTCCTACATCTGTGGTGGTGACTGCCTTTATCTTACGCCAAGACCATTTATGGCTTTATGCTGTGAAGGGCAACAAGGCCATTTATGCTCCTGTATGAACCTATGTGCTAGTTCTGATGAAGGGAACTTTGACTCTCAAAAGCTTATATCCTGAACATCTTGTTGGTCTGTAAGGTGCTACTGTACTCTAATCTAGCTCTTCTAAGTGTTAAATAGGATTGCCAGCCTCCAGATAGTAGCTGCTATTACAACTGAGCTCCAGCCGATAAAGATCAGTTCCCCTGGAGAAAATGGCTGCTTTGGCAATTGGACTCTATGGCACTGAAGTCCCTCCCCAAACCCCGTCCTCTTGTAACTCCGCCCCAAAAACCTCCTGCCGATGGCAAAGAGGGACCTGACAACCCTAGTGCTAAATCTGGTGTTGAGGCCCTTCTCTGTTTACTCCCAGCTTGAGGCAAGGAGGGTGGGTACCAGACATTTCTTTTTCTAGTGGCACCTGGACTATACGATACTCTCCCTGCAGCCGTTCTCCTTATCATTAACTTGGGGTTTAGCCCCTAGGACATACAGATTATTCATGCAGTGTCTTGGTTTATTTTGCTGTGTCTGTGTATTTTGTGTCTTCATTCTCTGTTCCTGGATTAATTTTTTAAAAATCCATTGGACTGTCTAGTCCAGTGATGGCGAACCTTTTAGAGACCAAGTGCCCAAACTGCAACCCAAAGCCCACTTATTTATTCCAAAGTGCCAACACGGCAATTTAACTTGAATAGTGAGGTTTCCTCCCAGCTCGGCAAAGGGGGGGCGGCGGGAAGTCCAGGGAAGGGGAGCCCTTCAAAGCCTGGCGGCGGGGAGTCCAGGGAAGGGGGGGGCTTTGAACGGCTCCGCGCTCCCTTCAAAGCCCCCGCCGCCCCCGCGAGTGCCCACAGAGAGGGCTCGACGTGCCAGACTTGGCACGAGTGCCATAGGTTCGCCAACACGGGTCTAGTCACTCTTCCTTTTATTGTTTATTTGCGTTAACTAGATTTTTGTTGGCCACCTCCACTAAGAATGGATAGCAGATTTGTTTTTAAGTAAATATGACTCTGATCAGTATTTCAATACTGGAAGAGATTAGGAAGCTACAAAATTGCTTGTGAAGTCTGAAATAACTGGTTCAAGGACTAATGGGTATGAATTCAGCTTGCTGACATGGGAAGCTCTACAACTCTCACTTGGAATAGGATGAAGTAGCAGGTGAACAACAGTCATGGAAGTTAGACCACACTCTTCCACTGGAACATTTCCAGATGGCTACATTTTTCCCACGAACCTCTGTGCCTTTGTGGATGATATATACGCTGAATCATTGTTCCTGACAATTGACTGCCATACTGGGTGTGTACTGAACTTTGTTCTGATGGCAGCTGCTAGCAAGATCAGCATGGGTGGCACAGTGTCAAAACAGAGACACTAGAAGTACGGTACTTCTTTTGAGGCACTTCCTATGTTGGTGAACCGGTCACTGAAGGAGCTGCCCCACTGGAGTTCATTTTGTGAATGGTTTATAATGTGTTCCTGGCATTTCATTGCTTAAGTATGTAAGTGGCTGTATCATCTACTGAACTTTCCTTTTCTTTTTCAAGCTCCCATGACCCAAGGGTCTTGAACAGTAGGTGTGTGTGTGTGTGTGTGTGGGGGTGTGTGTGTGTGTGTGTGTGTAAAGTGCCGTCAAGTCGCAGCCGACTTATGGCGACCCCTTTTGGGGGTTTTCATGGCAAGAGACTAACAGAGGTGGTCTGCCAGTGCCTTCCTCTGCACAGTAACCCTGGCCTGCCTTGGTGGTCTCCCATCCCAATACTAACCAGGGCTGACCCTGCTTAGCTTCTGAGATCTGATGAGATCAGGCTAGCCTGGGCCATCCAGGTCAGGGCTGAGCAGTAGATAGGGAGCCTTTATTTCTTTAAGGAAAATATGGTGGAGAGATACTTGGCCACTGCCAATGTTATTCTTGGCTCTCTATCCACCAGCAAAAAGGGGACTATCTACTGAACTATTGCATGCAACATTGGTGGGTACTCAGGAACTTATCCCATAGCACCTGCCTTTATAACAGAATTGTTCATGGACGGATGAGGTGAACTGTAGTTCAGAGAGGAGGGCAGATTGCTGTTTAACTTGCATTTTACCTGAAGATGTATATACATTTTCCTCTGGCTGCCAGCTGGGAAGGTAGAGGATATTGTTGATTCATTGGGTTTTGTGAGAAAACTCTTGGCCTATTAGGGATGCTTAACATGTGAGGGCGTTTCCTGTACATCCGTTTTCTTCGTCTAAGGGTATATGCTGCTAAATGTAGAGAATTCTCAAGAGGTAGATTTGCCGAGTTGAGACAAAATAAACACTTGCTTGCTTTCACTGGTGGTGTACATCTTTGGTGTGCATTTCATTCAGTACACTTGAGCTGGCCTGTGTAGATGTGCTGTAACCACGAGTTTTTGACAGAATCCCACTCCTAACTGATGATCTTGGCCTAGTCCAAAGGATAGGAGGCATAGTTGTATTTGCTATAGGACAAGCCCTGAGCTAGTTGTCATATTTTGTATTACCCTAAAAGACATGGGGGCTTCTCACTCTGCCTTGGTATCTAATTGGGTGTGCAACGTGCTGACCTTGTCAGTTATGTCCCTTTAATTTGGTGAACGGTTCAGTCTCGTGTAGTGAGTTGATTGGCAGTTCTAATAAAACCCCTGCAGGAATAGTTTGATTTATGACATGCCATGTGGGTGATGACCTCATTACTGGTTGGAATGCAGAGAGAATGAGTCCCCTTGTTTACATTGGCATAAAGTAATAAAACATCTCCGGCTATTGAGACCTTTGCTGCAGTCTAGAAGTTTCATACCAAATGGGTGTTTGTGTGGTCTTAAGTAGCTTGCCCGGTGTCATTACTGCCCTTGCGTCCCACGATACAGAGAAATTGAGAATGCAGTGCTAGTTCAATTTAGGCTTAAACCTTTTTTTTTTTTTAATAATTCTCTTTTTATTTTTTTCCAAATCATTATACATTTCATTTCACATATTAAAAAGTATAATTCTTTAACTTCCCCTCTCCCCTCCTCTGATCCTTTAAATTACATTGTTTCTCTTTGTATTATTTATCTAATTCAATTATAACAGAAACATCCGTATCCAATACATCCGCTCTGAATTAGATCAAAATATGTTTGTTAATATCACACTTAAATTCATTTCTACAATAATTAGACCATGCCTCCCATTCTTTTGCAAATTCATTATCGTCCTTTTGATTTATCGACGCCGTAAGTTTTGCCATTTCTACTAATTCCATCATTTTTTCAATCCACTCTGATTTATTTGGTATATCCGTCATTTTCCATCTCCTGGCATATACCATTCTGGCAGCGGTAGTAGCATACATCAAAAAAGGTCTCTGGTTCACTATGGTATCAGGTATTATACTCAACAGCATCATTTCTGCTGTTTTGGGGATATTTTGTTGTAATACCAGCCTTAATTCATTGTAAATCATATCCCAATAATTCTTAGCCTTCTCACATAGCCACCAAACATGATGAAAAGAACCCACTTCTTTTTGACATTTCCAACAGTTTGGTGACATATTTCCATACATTTTGGCTAATTTCTTTGGTGTTAAATACCATCTATACATCATTTTATAAATATTCTCTCTCAAAGATTGTGAATACATATGTTTCATATCCTTTAACCACAATCTTTCCCATTTGTACATGTAATTTAGGCTTAAACCAACATGGTGAGTTTGCTTGCATCTAAACCATGTATTGATTCATAGGGATACTTGTAAAGCTGTATTCTTCATATTTTGTGCAATACGTGTGTGAAGCTGCAGAAGTATTTTTATTTTGAATTCTGTTTGTCTAGCTTGTTCTTAAGTTGCCCATCACCTGAAGTAATCTGTAGGCATCTGTTTAGATGGTAAACCAGGTAACTTGTGTTCCATTGTAGACCCATCTTCTGACTTCTTGTAAAAACACAGCCTTTTTAAGGGCAGATCACTGTTTGAAAGACTTCAGCATATCTTCAGCTGGCAAAGGTGTGAAAGCAAATTATAAACAGCCAAAAGGCCATACAGTGCACGAGGCATAGTTTGTGATATTTCTATGTAAAATACAAATCTTTCAAGATAACTAGAGTGGCTTTCACAACCACGGTAATCAATAAAGTAGAGGAGAAGAAGAGCTGGTTTTTATATGCCGACTTTCTCTACCACTTAAGGAAGAATCAAACTGGCTTACAATCACCTTCCCCTCCCCACAACAGACACCCTGTGAGGTAGATGAGGCTGAGAGAGTGTGACTAGCCCAAAGTCACCCAGATGAGAAGACTACCAATAACACAATTCTCTCCCCCCTCCCGGTAGTGGGATACCCATAGGTAGGGTTGCCAACCTCCAGGTACTACCTGGAGATCTCCTGCTATTACAAGTGATCTCCAGCCGATAGAGATCAGTTCACCTGGAGAAACTGGCTGCTTTAGCAATGGGACTCTATGGCATTGAAGTCCCTCCCCAAACCCCGCCTTCCTCAGGCTCCACCCCAAAAACCTCCCACCAGTGGCAAGGAGGGACCTGGCAACCCTACCCGTATGCTACATGGGCTGTAAATTCTAGTTTGCCACTTTTTCCTGTAGATAGGCCTTAATTTCCAGTCATTCGCATTGTGAGCCATAACAGCCCCAGAGACAAACAACATATGATTTCTTGGTACAAATAGCCACTGCAGGAAGTGTGAGTGGCAAGTATGTGAGCATGCTTGTCTGCAAGTGACTTTGGGGTGGGGTCTCCTTCCCATCTGTGGGCTGGCAGCCCCGGGGAGATTCAGGTGGGGAGGTAGAGACTTACCCAAGTGACATCCCGCAATGCTGCGATGTCACCTCTGGCTGTGTAACCAACCCTTGTAGGATGCTCTAGGATTTCCCAAAAATGGTGACATCACTTCCAGTTATGCAGTCAGAAGTGACATTGCAGGGCCACCCATTTCTCCTCTGCCACCTTAAGGGACTGAAGGCAGGGTTCTGCCTGCCAAAGCAGGCTGCCTGGCCACCCTACTGCCTATATACATAGGGCTTGAAGATTTACTTCTAGATCTTAATGTCTTTCCTTCCCTGTTTCAATATCCCTTTTAAAATTGGGCCCATGCTCTTTAGGCTTAGGATTCAAGGTTCCTCAAACCTCTTAAGCTATGATTCATACCTAAGTCATAGTATTTCCTTAGCTTCCTCTGTGAGTGAACAAGTTGTATTTTAGGCTCAGTATTCTAGTGCCCCACATGCTATTGTTAGTCCAGTAGATCACGGCTATTTATTTCTCTGTACAGTCGCTTATTGGCTTTTGTGTAAGTATGAAGCACTCAGGTGTGTGAAGAGGTGCAAAGAACTGTGTAGGCTGCAAGTCCTTCAGTTTTCAGAACGGTTGTCACTTTCTCAATGCTATCTGCTTTAAGCAGAGGTGTTTGCACTTCACCTTCTACAGAAAACAGGTTAACCATTAACTCAGTCCATATACTAATGTTGCATCCCACTCCTGAACCACCTTCTCGGCTTAGTATCCATAAACGCAGAGCGTGCAGAAGAGTCCCATGGCCCTTAAAGAGGGGCAAATGGATTGTAGCAGAAGCTTTCTTGGACTTGAGTCCACTTGGTCAGATGCCTATGAAACAGACAAAACAGTTCTCTGTACATCACAATTGCTGTGGGGGATGCATGTATAATGTGTGGAGCTGCCCAAATATGCACATAAACTGTACACTGCTCAGAATAGGTAGATCATTTCATTTTCTGAGAACATTTTTTTCCATTTGCTATTTCAGTTTTTTCAGTGCTATATTTTGCATGCAGTAGTAGGTGACTACAATGTAATTTAAGTGCCTGAAACTGAGCAGCTTTGCAGCCAAAACTTGTAGGATTTTATAGTTCCCAGACTTTCAAGATTACTTTGACAGTACATTTTGAAGGTACCCGTGGTCAAAAGGCATGTTATGTCTTTTGAACTGAAGTTAGTCTCTTGCTAGGGCCTCCTTTCTCACTGGTGTTGGTCTGATTGGCACCTCCTACCTCTTTTAAACCTAGGGTTGCCAGGTCCCTCTTCACCACCAATGGGAGGTTTTAGGGGCGGAGCCTGAGGAGAGTGGGGTTTGGGGAGGGACTTCAATGCCATAGAGTTCAATTGCCAAAGCAGCCATTTTTCCAGGTGAACTGATCTCTATCAACTGGAGATCAGTTGTAATAGCAGGAGATCTCCAACTAGTATCTGGAGGTTGGCAACCTACTTAACCATCCAAGTCAGCTCTAATAGTCTAACATATGTGAACGTGTCTTGAATGTGTAAAATAAAAATAAGCAACTTAGCATAGTTTGTATAATTTTGAGTGTGCGTATTTGAGCTCATGTAATAGGATTTTTTAGACTTATCATTACTGGGAGAAAGGCAGGCTTACAAATATTTTAAATAAATCCATCAGAATAGATACAGGAGTGATAAAAAGCTGGGTGGCTTGATATTCACCTTTCTAATCCTGGTTAGTGGTTTTGTGGAACCAAGGTGAGTCGCTTCAAACCGGAGCATAAGTCTTGTGCTGTTTTACCTGTTACATGTCAAGGAGTCCTTATGATTGTTTGATGTGTAACAGGTAAGATGGCACAAGCCAGCATGATGTAGTGGTTAAGAGTGGTGGTTTGGAGCAGTGGACCCTGATCTGGAGAACCAGGTTTGATTCCCCACATGATTTGTGTCCCCACTCCTACATACAAAGCCAGCTGGGTGACCTTGGGCTAGTCACAGCTCTCTTAGAGCTCTCTCAGCCCCACCTACCTCACAGGATGTCTGTCGTGGGGAGGGGAAGAGAATGTGATTGCAAGCCAGTTTGGTTTTTCCTTAAGTGGTAGAGAAAGTCAGCATATAAAAACCAACTCTTCTTAAGGTTGTTGAGCCTGTGGGCTCTTCTGGAACATTGCAAATGGAGAATTGGCGCCAACTCAAAATGGTCCAGAGAGGAGCTGGGGCCAATTGCAAAACATTGTGGGGTTGAAAGCCAAGCCATTCCCCTGTGATGGAGCTGACTGTTAGTAATTGGATGTTCTTTGCAGATGGTGTCCAATGGTTTTTGGTTTTTTTTGAAGCACCTGTTGCTCCAATGATGTGAGGAAAGCCAGGAACTTTGGGGGGGGGGGTGCAGTACTTTGTCAAAGATGAAAATGAGCACCAGGAAAGATGCTGTAGAGTCTTTGGGTGCCATCCTGAGGGTCACTTTAGGGTTGCCAGGTTCTCCCTGGCCACCGGCAAGGGATGAGCGGGTAGGGTTGCGTATCCAGGTAAGCAAACTCCTGGAGATTTGTGGATGGAGCCTGGGGAGAACAGGAACCTCAGTGGGGTAGGATGCCATAGAGTCCACCCTCCAAAGCATCAATTTTTTCCAGGGGAACTAATCTCTGTAGACTGGAGATGAGCTGTAATTGCAGAGGATTCCTGCGTCCCACCTGAAGACAGGCATCCCTAGAGAGCTATTTGCTGTTGTCTGATACTTGGCTCCTAGTGCACACGCTGCTGTTCAGAGGAACGAATTCAAAATGCAAGCTGCAAACCTCAATTTTATGTGTGTCTGAAATGCTCTAGGTGTGTTAAATCTTTGTGATACTGAAATCCACCTTATTGTTCATTAGGTCTTGGTGCCAAGTGATTAAAGCAGAAAATGAGGCGGTTTTTGAGGCCTGGACATGACCCAGTAAGAGAGAGGCTCAAGCGGGACCTTTTCCAGTTCAACAAGGTATGTGGCCCAAGAAACAAGCAGGAAATGTTTGAACAGCAGCCTGTGCCGGCAGGCTGAGGTGTGGGAAGGAACGGGATTGTTTAGCTGTGCAATGGGAGAACGGCATTCAGCAGGGATGATTTCACTCTGCTTTTAAATGAGCACAGGCTAGGAAACGGAACAAATATTTGGTACGCTAGTGCTGGGTTTACTCGGCCACATCACAAGAGTGTTTACATCTACTTGTCTTAAGCTAG
This sequence comes from Euleptes europaea, assembly GCF_029931775.1. NCBI lineage: Eukaryota > Metazoa > Chordata > Lepidosauria > Squamata > Sphaerodactylidae > Euleptes > Euleptes europaea. The sequence goes on along the minus strand of NC_079312.1, from coordinate 127,709,672 downwards.
CAGGCTGCTTCCTGACTTCCGGATGGCCATTCAGATCTGATGGCTTCTTTTATTTATTTATTTTAGCAGCGGAGCACCTTTGGGCAACATTTTCACTTTGAGGAGGCAAATGAGCTATTTTGGTTATAGTGGTGCTATTAAACAAACAAGAGCCCCGTGGCGCAGAGTGGTAAGCTCCAGTACTGTAGTCAAAAGCTCTGCTCACGACCTGAATTCGATCCCGACAGAAGTCGGTTTCAGGTAGCCGGCTCAAGGTTGACTCAGCCTTCCATCCTTCCAAGGTCGGTCAAATGAGTACCCAGCTTGCTGGGGGTAAAGGGAAGACGACTGGGGAAGGCACTGGCAAACCACCCCGTAAACAAAGTCTGCCTAGGAAGCGTCGGGATGTGACGTCACCCCATGGGTCAGGAATGACCTGGTGGTTGCACAGGGGACCGTTACCTTTTATTAAATAAACATGAGAGGATCATATACAGCCAATAATGGGCTTACATTTAAATCCTTACATGTAGACAAGGAGCTGAGGTTTTTTGTTTTTTTAAACATTCTCAGAAGTAAGCTGTTAATTCAAAATGAAAACAGAGACAACCTGATATATTGCAGTTGCGGGGCTGAAGGTGTTACTTCCTCTGGCATCACAGCACACACAAGCCCACGCTTGGTCCACTTAGTTCAAGTGTAAATGGTTCTTGGAAGCTCCACTCCTGAACATGCTGCTTCTAATTCCATATTGTAAATAGAAGAGCTGGCTACTTGGAAGTAACAAGCTGTCTAGAACAGGGGTGTCAAACTCATTTGTTTTGAGGGCCAGATATGACATAAATGTCACTTGGACGGGACAGGCCTTGCCAGCCCAGATCGGGACGGGGGGCGGGGGGTTGGCTGGCTCGCAGGTCGGATAAGAGCTTTCATGGGGCTGGATCCAGCCCGCGGGCCGTATGTTTGACACTCCTGGTCTGGAATATAGATATCACAGCATAAATTGTTGTGCACATTATTCCAGAAGGTAGTTGTGTTAGTATGTTATCAGCCCAATGGAAGTCTTGTGGTACCTTGAAAGGTTAATCAGAGCTGGTTTGATGCCTAAGTGGTGCAGACGGCCTCTTGGTGTGCCAAATCACCATGGGCTGTATGGTGAATTCAAAAACTGTTCTTTAACTATGCAAGCTGTACTTTATGTTGGGACTCATGGAAGAGAACTGAAGATGCGGGGGGAGACAAGGGAAGTAAGTCTTGATTGGATGTTTTGTTGTGACTATTACTAGCGGTGTGCATTCAATATGCTGAATTTTAAAAAATCCAAAAAATAACTTTTCGGTATTTGGGTTTTTTTTTAAATTGGTAAAAAAGGTGGCAAAAAAGGGAGGCCAAAAAAGCAGACCCGAATAATGCTGAATTTATTCTGCATTGGTTCTTGTAGGTTATCCGGGCTGTGTGACCGTGGTCTTGGTATTTTCTTTCCTGACGTTTCGCCAGCAGCTGTGGCAGGCATCTTCAGAGGAGTAACACTGAAGGACAGTGTCTCTTCTGCATTATTCAGGCTGCTTTGGCCCCGCCGCCATTCCCTCCCTCCCTGCCATTTTCCCCCTTCCCTCCCCCATCACTTACCTGTTTGTCTGACTCAGATCCACGGCTCCAGCCTTCTCCGGACTCTGGAGGCCCGATCCGGGCCCGATCCGGCATGCAGCTTGGAGAGGGAGGTGGGAGTGTTCCTACTGGCCCCACTGCCCGCGTGCTCTGACTCATCAGAGTGTGCAGACAGCAGGGGGGCCCTTGCCAATTTTGGGGGGGTATTTTTACGGTTTGGGTTTATTAAACTCAAACCTGAAAAATACCGGTGTGTGTGGAAATCGGTGCACACCCCTAACTATTACAGCTAGAACTTTAAATCTGTTCTCTGACTCTAATTGGTTAAAGACATAATGGGTGTTTGTAACTTGAAGCTTTGAGGCCTATTCAGATAGCAACCTGATCAGGCTTTCCTCTCAAGTTCTGTGTTGCCAAAAGCAGCTGAATTGAATCAAGCCTCATTCTTTGTATAGGGAGCAAGAACAAAGTGTCATTGGGAGTGGGAAGCTTCTCCTTGACTTCCTAAAACTTTTCTTTGTTACAAATAATAACTGCAAGCACTTTCATGCGGAGTCCTGCGTGTGTCGGAGCCAAAATACACATTCAGTACGATTGGAGTTGGGTCATGGGTGCCCAACCCAACTCTCAGGCACATGTTCATATGGGTCACCACACCTAAAAAAGGATATTGCAGGGCTTGAGAAGGTGCAGAGAAGAGCAGCCAAGATGGTCAGGGGACTGGAGCAACTGCCCTACGAGGAGCAGCTAAAACGCTTAGGGATGTTCAGCTTGGAAAGAAGGCGGCTGAGGGGAGACATGATAGAGGTCTATAAAATTATGCATGGTATGGAGAGAGTGGACAGGGATAAACTTTTCTCCCTCTCTCATAATACTAGAACGCGGCGGCGTCTGCTGAAGCTGGAGGGTGAGAGATTAAAAAAAGATAAAAGGAAGTCTTTCTTCACACAACGCATAGTTAAATTGTGGAACTCCCTGCCCCAGGATGTGGTGATGGCTGCCAACTTGGAAGGTTTTAAGAGGGGAGTGGACATGTTCATGGAAGATAGGGCTATTCATGGCTACTAGTAAAAATTGATACTAGTCACGATGCATACCTATTATCTCCAGGATCAGAGGAGCATGCCTATTATATTGGGTGCGGTGGAACACAGGCAGGATGGTGCTGCTGCAGTTGTCTTGTTTGTGGGCTTCCTAGAGACACCAGGTTGGCCACTGTGTGAACAGACTGCTGGACTTGATGGGCCTCGGTCTTTCTTATGCTCTTATGGGATTTAAAAACCTCAGTTGCTCTGCAATGCTCCAAACTCTGTGGGATGGGGAAGGAGAGGCTTAATGCCAGGGGTTCCCAACGTGTTGCCCACCGACACCTTTCTTAGCATCCGCCAACTGTTTTTAGAAAGTGGTCGTCTTTTACCCAGCAAGGCTTCTGAAAGGCCACTGGAGATTTTATTGGCTGTACAGATTTTTTTAAAATATTGCTCTGGCGGCATTTTGTGGCTGGCTCTGCCTCCTGTGGCATTCATTTTGTGGCTGCACCCACCAAACTATTTCAGAATTCCAAGGGTGCCTGAAGGTTCAAAAAGATTGAGACCCCTGAGTTAAGCAATACTATTTATTGTGTGTGTGGGGGTAGGGGTGTGAAGTTTGCTAATAAGTTATTAAAAGCAGGAGACCCACAAGGGTTTGTGAGGGGGCCATCTCATTTCCCCCTACTATGTCCTTTTTCGTTCTCCAGAAAACCCCCTTCTACTTCCTACTCTCCTTTCCCACCAACCTAATGTTATCTGCCACATGTCTTCAGCTTTCGCTCCCCCTGGCAGCCTCTCCCCAGGAAAAATGTTGCCCAGCTGCATGGTGCCAGCTGCTGTGCTGAGTTATATGGTGCTGGCTGGGATGGGGCCAGGTGCACGGTGGGGAACCTGCAGGTACTTGCAGGGAGCACCTCTCTTTCTCCTGTATCCCTCTCCCCACACTGTTTCCTCTTCCTGTCTTTCTGACAGTCCCCACATCTTCAACTTTTCCTGTTTCCTTCTCTCCTTCCCACCCACCAGCTAACCTACTTTTTACCTCCTCCCCTTCAACTCTATTTATCTACTTCATATATATCTCATCCCCCCCACAATGGGGGACCAGAGCAGCACACATCATTCTCTCTTCCATTTTATCATCACAACAATCCTATGAGGAAGGTTAGGCTGAGAGTGAGTGACTGGCCCAAGATCACCCTGTGACCTCCCAAAGCAGAGTGGGGATTCAGACTTTGGTCTCCCAGATCCTACTCTGAAACTCTTAACAACTAGATCACGCTGGCTTTCATAGGGTTGCTCATGTTGAACAGTAACAAGCAACTGGGCCTGGGTAAGACATGCATGTCAAGTCACTAGTGGTTGCTGTTGGACCTGACTCTGATAAATCCTCCTTCAAAGGCCAAAACAGCCCTGGAAAGGGCTCTGGCCTCCCCCTGCCTTTTACTGACAGATGTCAGTGCTTCAAGGCTGTCAATACTATTATGGTTACCTAGCAATGGCCACTGATGGCACTTGTTTCTTAAAGCTACAAGTGATGCTTCTATCATTTGGAGGGTTAACCCCTCATTGTATTTTTTTTAAAGATTTCAGATTTTTCTGCAGACCTGCGGCTTTTTCACGTTTGTAAAAAGATCTATCTTGTCTTGTCTGTCCATGGGCCCAATCTCTGCATTTAAATATCTGCAGATGAAAGGGTTTCCAGGTCCCTCTTCGGCACCAGTGGGAGGTTTTTGGAGCAGTGAGGAGGGCGGAGTTTGGGAGGGGAGGGACTTCAATGCCATAGAGTCCAATTGCCAAAATGACCATTTTCTCCAGGGGAACTGATCTCTGTTGGCTTGAGATCAGTTGTAATAGCAGGAGATCTCCTGCTAGTACCTGGAGGTTGGCAACCCTAGCAGATGGGGCCATGTTGAGAATTAGCTATATCAATGCTTCTGCCCTGGAAAGGGAGTTTTGGGACGAGAAAACAGGTTTTAAGTTTACATTAAGAAACTTCACTAATTGTAATAGTAAATATGTTATTTATGTTATTAGATGCCCATGTGGCCTTCCCTATGTGGGTAAAACCAAGAGAGCGATTAAAATCAGAATCCAAGAACGTAGGTCCCCTATACAGAACCGAAATTTGGAGGCGCCATTAACCGCTCACTATCTAGAAAAGAATCATCAGGATTTTGAGATGCAGTTCTTTGTTGTATAGCAATATAAGGGCAAGTCCTTTTCTATTACTGTTATAGACCGACTCATGTCCCAACAAGAGTCCCGATTTATATTTATGTTTAATTCCCTAATACCTAATGGACTCAATACATTTATGGACCTGTCTAGTTATTTATAACATCATTTATGCAACTTTCACTTTAAAAGACGTGGCACTTTAGAAGGCAGGGTGCTACTTTTTGTGGTAATACGGTAATGAGTATGCTTTCTCTGAGACCCTTCTTAATGACGTGGCTCATTGAATGAATTAGACGTCTTACTTTGCCGTCCAAATACACAGGAAAGGTACACTCCTTTATGCATTGAATGGTATGTTATTTTAATTATTTATCTATTTATTCTATTCATCAGCATTTTATAACGGATGGCATGTTATAGAACAATGCATTTTTCCACAGAATAGTGCACGGAAAGACTGAAGGCTTGAGAAAGTTTACACGAAATGGAATTATACCGGACCTCCATTGTATCACGTCTTGTTTCCGTTGCCTACTGGGGCAATATTTATGGACTCTTTTGAAACGGACTGAATAAGAATTGAGCCTTTGAGCCTTTATATTTTCACATTGTAACACTTTATGTTATGAATTGGGGTCTTTTTTAGACCAATTGTTACATATTTTCTGCTCAAGAAGTGTGACTGTATGATAATTGTTCTCAATATATTTACCTAAAAGCAAGATTTGCATATTTGCATTTTTGTTTTCCTAATTTTGGAAAAAATTGTCTTGTGCCATATTTTGAATTCCATACTCCTGAATAGCACTTGCAGGCCGTTGTTTGATTAGTACCTGGAGGTTGGCAACCCTAGCAGATGGGGTCATGTTGAGAATTAGCTATATCGATGCTTCTGTCCTGGAAAGGGCCCTTGTTAACAGCACATACATTATATACCTCTGTCTCCTTGCTATCTGCAAGAACTCCCTCTCCTAGGGTTGCCAACCTCCAGGCACTTGCTGGAGATCTTCTATTACAACTGATCTCCAGCCAATAGAGATCAGTTCACCTGGAGAAAATGACCGCTGTGGCATTGAAGTTCCTCCCCAAGCCCCACCCTCCTCAGGCTCTGCCCCCAAAATCTCTAGGTATTTTCCAACACAGAGGTGATAACCCTACCCTCTCCTGATTTCATGTTCAGGCTTTTAAAGGAAGCATTTAGTAATGTAGTCTGAAAGAGACATCCTATATGTTCTTTTGAAAAATCAGATTAAATACTTTGCCATACTAAAGTGCCGTAGGTGGTTAACCATTTACTCAGTTCCATACTGCTCTGAAATGAGTAACAGCTCACCTGTTCTGAATTAACTGTGTATGTTGCAAAAGGGGAGACCTTTTCTCTCAGTTGTTGCCTAAACAAAATTGTTGGCTTTTCCCTAGTGAAGGATCCTTTTAGATGGGCCAGAGTTGACTTGACTGAACTGACATTTCCACTGGAAAATTACAAGACTTTATGTTTGTCATATTATGTCTTAAGTGTTCAGACTGGGCTTCATAGCCCATGGATGCAACAATCAAACGGTACCACCATGGCAACTTAAGGGGTATGTTCAGCTATGCAGTGTGGTGTCTTTCTGTACATGGAAGAGAGTTGGATGATTCTTACTGTTGAAAAACACGAAGTGAACTCACAGGATAAAAACAGGACTCGGAGGGCTTTTAGAACTTGAAACTGTATGTTCAAAAAAATATTGTGTATGTTCAAAAAAATAGTACAGGATGAGAATGGGTCCCTGTTATTTAGGTAAGTCAGTTAAGAACATAACCCTGATAGGGCTTGTAGGTTTTTACTTGTGCATTCTTCTCTTGGACGGCCTTATTATTACTATTATTTTAATAGCTTTTGTCATTGGCGCAACAGCTAGTTTAGTGTTTGAGGAGGGTTTTTTTTGTTACTGAATGTCTCGTTCAGAGAAGTGAGCTCCTACTGAATACTCTTCTGGCTTTAAAGTCGTGATGTATGGCCTTTTGCTTGTCTACTGAGCAGGGTGGGAAACAGAACTTGCTGATAGAGAGCTGAAGTAATTGTATACGTTGGTAGCCCTGAGTTTTGTGTGTGTGTTAAGTGCATTCAAGTCACTTCCGACTCATGGCGACCCTATGAATCAATGTCCTCCAGAATGTCCTATCCTTAACAGCTATGGCTTCCTTTATAGAGTTAATCCATCTCCTGTTGGGTCTTCCTCTTTTCCTGCTGCCTTCAACTTTTCCTAGCATGACTGTCTTTTCCAGTGACTCTTGTCTTCTCATGATGTGACCTAAGTATGACAGCCTCAGTTTAGTCATTTTAGCTTCTAGGTTCAGTTCAGGCTTGATTTGATCTGTAACTCACTGATCTGTGGTGCTTTTTTGGGGGGCTGTCCACGTTATCCGTAACACTCTCCTCCAACACCACATTTCAAAGGAATCTACTTTCTTTGTATCAGCTTTCATATAGGGGAGCAAAAATGTCTTGGAATTTTCCTACTACAACACTTAACTATTGAGCTGTTCCACAACACAGTGCGACCCAGCATTGCAGAAACCTGGCAAATCAACTTGGTAAATAGATTCATTCCAAACACTAAAGCCCCTAATAAGCGTAGTCTTAACACTTCCTGTTTTCAACTGTATTGGGCCTTTACTCTTTGTTATTTACTGTTGTGGTTTTAAAAAATCCCACCCACAGTGGTTTTCTCTGCATCCTCTACTTAGACTAAAGAACTCATGCTTCACTGTGAGTCTGATGCAGTTTGGGCACTGGACTTGGTTGGTTCTCATAATTCGTAAACAGTTAGGTGGGTGGGTTGGTTGTATGACTTAGTTAAGGTGGGTGGCTTAAGAGTGAAAGGACCCAAATTCAGCTAGGAAACAAGCCATATTAAGAGCAACATGAACCTTGTAAAATAATAACAAATTAAGGTACAAAGTGGCCTCATTAGAGTACCTGCCATCAGGATAGGATACCTGGTCCCAGTTGAATTGTTCAAGAAAGTAAATATGAGAATCATAGCAGCAGGTGAGGAGAAGGGAACCCTCATCAGATGCTAGGAAAACAGCTTATGGGTTTGGGTATGAAACCTTTATTTGATGTATCTATTCTACACCAGCATGGTGTAGTGGACAGTGTGTCCAGTGAGAACCTGGGAGGCCCATGGGTTGAATCCCCTCTGCTGTAGACGCTTATTAGGTGGCCGTAGGCAAGTCAAACACTTCTATCCTAACCTACCTCAGAGAGTGGAGGTTGTGAGGATAAAATAGGAGGAATTCTGGAAGCTACTTTGGGTCCCCATTAGAGAGAAAGGTATGAATTATGTAATTCTTTCAGAGTGATGCCTCTTTTGCTGTCTCCTGCTTTTTATGCTCTTCTCCCCCCCTTTTTCTTTTGTGCAGTTAAATAGAGGCCGTGAAATCATAGAAACTGAAACCTAGGGTTGGAAGGGGCCTCCAGGATCATATAATCCAATCCCCTGCACAATGCAGGAAATTCACAATTACCCCCCCCACACACACACACACACCCAGTGACCCCTTGCTCCATGCCTGTGTGTAAAGTGCCATGTTGTGTTTTCATTTCCTTGGGAATGAAATTCAGTATGCTGGAATTTGACTTTCCAGGATCCATGCTTCAAATGCCAGGTTGGTGCCCTTCTTCCCCAACAGGTTCCCTGGTGGAGAGGATTGTTAACCAGCTTCCATTTTGAAACAGCAGAGTGGGCCTAGGACTAGTACGGAACTGTCCTTAGGGTTGCCAACCTCCAGGTACTAGCTGGAGATCTCCTGCTGTTACAACTGATCTCCAGCCGATAGAGATCCTCTCACCTGGAGAAAATGGCCACTTTAGCAATTGGACTCTATGGCATCTCAGCTAGCCGTCCATGATTACAAGGAAGGTACACTCCTTTGCTTCATAAATGGACTCTTAAGCATGCGGAAGACTTGGAAGCTTGAAAAAATCGCTATGAAATGGGAATTTACCGGAAGCCCATTGCATCTTTATCACTCCATTGCTTTTGAACTTTCAAACGCCTTGCGTTTCATGTACATTGTGATACTTGACCTGTTGATCTTGCACCTGATTTTTTTGTCAACTGTGTTTGTATACCTGTTGGTCGCTTTGATAATACACTTCTATTAGCAATTTCCAGTTTTGGTATTTATGTGCCATAGGTTGGCTCTTTGTTTTTGTGCTGTTGGTTTGAATTCCAACCTCCTGTGTAAGCGCTTGTAGCCTTTCTTGATTACTAACCTCCAGGTACTAGCTGGAGATCTCCCGCTGTTACAACTGATCTCCAGCCGATAGAGATATGTTCACCTGAAGAAAAGGGCTGCTTTGGCAATTGGACTCTATGGCATTGAAGTCCCTCCCCTCCCCAAACCTCGCCCTCCTCAGGCTTCGCCCCAAAAACCTCCCGCCAGTGGTGAAGAGGGACCTGGCAACCCTAACTGTTATACTGTTCCAAATGGCAAGCTTGCTAGGGGCAGTATTCATCCCTTTCCAGACACTGGAAGTAACATTATGTGGCAAATGAGGGCCTTGTTAATGAGGTATGTGCTTCCCAACAACAAAGCCAAAATGGGAGACCCTAATTTGAGAAGGCTTCCGGGAATCTGAGCACAAAAATCTTCTGTTAGACCAGGAAGCAGAGCAGAGTGAAACTTCAAAATGAAGCAGTATCCTCCCTACTTGAGCCTTGGCTCAATAAAGCTCCGTACGGCAGGCGTGTCTCGACTGGTAATGTTAAGTTAGCAGATTGGCAGCGTTCAGCTGTCAGACGGGCTGGTTCACCTATATTTTACCTAACTGGAATCTTTCCATTTAATTCATAACTAAAAGGGATTCCTTGCTTCTTGTCTTCTCTAGCCTGCCCCGTTCATTGATGTCAACCCAGGCGCTCTTCGTTGACTAAGCAGTAGTAAAAAACTGATTCACTGTTGCTTAGACTTTGTTCCCTTTCTCAGAGCGAATTTGGTTGAGCAGCTGTTGCCTTCGTAGTTGTAAAATTATTTTGAATGCCTATGTTGGGCAAGAAGTGGGAAAAACAGCTGCTAATCTAATCCTTCCAGTTTGGCCCTGAGGTTGATTCAGCTTCTCCCTTCAGAACTGCTTCTGAATGTAGGCTGAACCCCCATCATAACAGATTTCAGCCCTTTAAGGCTGAGCAATGTTTTTCACCTGAAGACAGACAATTAATAAATGACTGCTACTGTCATCCACCTTCAGTATGTCCTTTACAAGGCTTCATTGTTTTCCTTCTCTCTTTCCTCCTCCTCCTTGGTGTACACTTTCCCCCCTCTGGTCTTTTGGCACTTGGTGATACAAAAGGGAGTTCTTCTCTGAAGTTGATGCAAAGTCTAAGGTGAAATAAACAGGTAAGTCTAGATTAGACTGCCCAGATCATGATCAGCGGTCACATTTGCAGCACCGTATTGTAAAGAGTTAAGTAGCTGTGGCTAGTTTTGCATACAAGGAGGCACTTAAAATATACGCATTTGGGTCAAAGAACCGAGAATGGAATTCTGCTTGTGCAGTGGGTTGTTACTACCTTTCCCCTTCCTGCTGTAGCCAAGGATGCTGTAGAACTGCAGAGAGCTGCAGTAGTAGAGGAAATTGTGTATGTGGTAGGGTTGCCAACCTCCAGGTACTAGTAGTGGAAATATAGTACTAGGCTCAAACCAAACAATATAAACAATACTCAAGCAAGCTATGCAAACATGTATTGTGAAAGACGTGTAACATCTACAAACAAATGAAAACAACGGCGAATCTATATATACAAGCAAGTCCAGAATGGAAAATCTTTTCCAAGGTAAGTAAAAGTCTTATCTCTAGGTTGCTTCTTAAAAAAAGTAGCACAAGGAAAGCTGGATAAGGATGAAGAAGTCAACAGTAACGCGGTCCCGGATGCTCTCAAGCATTTGCACTGCAAAATTGCAGCTTCATCAGCTGGAATCTTCATAAATATTAAATAATTTGTCTTTGTAGATGCAATAGTAGCAGCATTCTGAGCAGCCTTCTGGCTCAGTTAGTGTGAATATTTATTTCTGTATTAGACTGCTACTATTACATCTACAAAGACAAATTATTTAATATTTATGAAGATTCCAGCTGATGAAGCTGCAATTTTGCAGTGAAAACGCTTGAGAGCATCCGGACCGCATTACTGTTGATTTCTTCATCCTTATCCAGCTTTCCTTGTGCTACTTTTTTGAAGAAATAACAAGGAGATAAGACTTTTACTTACCTTGGAAAAGACTTTCCATTCTGGACTTGCTTGTATATATAGATTCACCGTTGTTTTCACTTGTTTGTAGATGTTACACGTCTTTCACAATACATGTTTGCATAGCTTGCTTGAGTATTTATATTGTTTGGTTTGAGCCTAGTACTATATTTCCACTACTATCTCAGTAGTACTTGTGCATATTTCTCTCAGTTCAACCTCCAGGTACTAGCTGGAGATCTCCTGCTATTACAACTGATCTCCAGCCGATAGAGATCAGTTTGCCTGGAGAAAGTGGCTGCTTTGGCAATTGAACTCTATGGCATTGAAGTCCCTCCCCTCCCCAAACCCCGCCCTTCTCAGACTCCACCCCTAAAACCTCCGATTGGTGGCGAAGAGGGACCTGGCAACCCTAGTGTGTGTGGGGGGGTGGGGGGCTTGGTTAATAAATTGGTTTGTATCCCTCCATGGAGATCCAGCGTGGCCTAGTGATTAAGAGTGGCGGACGCTAATGTAGAGTGCCGGGTTCGATTCCCCACTCATCCACATTAAGCCTGCTGGGTGACCTTGGGCCAGTCACTCTCAGAACTCTCACGGCCAACACAGAGGCAGGCAATGGCAAACCACCTCTATGGGGTCACCATAAGTCAGCTGTGACTTGATGGCACTTCACACTCACACCCTGCCATACCTTTTGAGGGCTTAGAACTACTAATTGCATATCACTGTGGACATAGGGCTAGGCCAATATGTCTTCAACAAGGTGGGTATAGTTTTTGCAGGGTGTGGATAACCAAGGCAAGGTTATGGATATCCATGGATTATTCTACCAGTCAAACAGCTTGGCCATTGACTTTCATGGAGAAACATTTCCCCACCTAGTAAATACAAACCTTCTGGAAAGCAATAGGCACTTCATCTTTATTGCTTAGTTAGTGCAGCTCTCCTTCATAGAAACGGGAATGTGTTAATTGCTAAAGCATTAAATGGGTTATTCAGAGAGATCCTAACATTGTATTCACACATACGTCCCCAAGATCTGCCCTTATATCTGGGGAGACTGTTTTAAATCAATGTTTTATATATGTCCATTCTAGCTTGCATTAAAAATGGATCACAACTGTATCAAAGAAAAGAATTTAAAATGCCGGGGTGGGGGGGCTGAATGAGTGAGAGGAAGTATGTGTGTGGGGGGATGAAAACTATATCAACAAGTCCTCCTTCCTCCCTACTCCACTGGTTCCTTGGTACACAGGAGAAGGAGAGGCCAGAAGGGCCAATTCCCAGTGGTTCCAGCAGCAGATATAAATGGTGTCTTCTCACGGAGTCGTTGCTGTCCACAGTTGCTTGTGTATTTTGATGACCCTTAGAGGTTGGCAAACTGCAGTAGGCCCATATATGTAGTATCAGGATTAAGCTAGATCATTGGTTCCCAAACATTTTGAGTCATGGAGCACTTTTCAGGAGAGAAATTTGTCACAGAGCACTAATTTTCACCTAGCACCTATATACTAAACTGAATGATACATGATTAGAACACATGAAGCTGCCTTATACTGAATCAGACCCTTGGTCCATCAAAGTCAGTATCATCTACTCAGACTGACAGCGGCTCTCCAGGGTCTCAGGCAGAGGTCTTTTACATCACCTACTTGCCTGGTCCCTTTAACTAGAGATGCCGGGGATTAAACCTGGGACCTTCTACATGCCAAGCAGATGCTCTACCACTGAGCTACGGACCTTCCCCAGTAGTATTTTTCTTTCCAATCTCTTCATGGAGCACTAGGAAATGTTTTGCAGAGTACCAAGTGCTCCGTGGAGCACAGTTTGGGAACTGCTGGGCTAGATTAATGTAGCAAGTCTAGCATTTTAAAATATATATTGAAATAATATAAAACGTATTACAAAGTATAAGGATATATTCCATTTCTTGATTATTGCATTTTGGACTTTTAAAAAATCTCTATTTCAACACATTTGTGTACATACACATTTGAATTTTGTTCATTTGTATGTGAACATATTAACTTTGATAAAGCCATTTTCCATGTTTAGTCATTGAAGAAAGGATCTGCCATCTTTTAGCAAAAAGTGAATGCTATATTCTAGGCAAAATGCATAAGAGCAACACACTGCCGCAAACATAAAGAAACAAACTGTACCAAAGGCATACAAAAAAACAACACTTTCAAACACAACTAGATGAATTCAACTAGGCAAGTAATAGCCGCAAAGTTCAATCCCAAAGTTGGCAACGGCAATAGCCGGTCCCGTTGGAGCCAATCAAAAACGGGAGCTGGTGGTCATGCGCAGAGCAGCGGTGATTGAAGCGAAGTTGGTCATGCGCAGTGGAGAAATTGAGGGTTTTAGCAGCAATAGATATTCTAGCAGCAGCCAACAAATTCAGTACCAATTCCAGAACAGTGTGAACATATGAAGCTGCCCTATACTAATCACACCACTGATCTATCAAGCTTAGTATTGTTTACTCCTAGTGGCAACAGGTCTTCAAGGTCTCAGGCAGAGGTCTTTCCCAGATTTTATTCACTACATAGTGCTTGTATCCCAGAAGATTTTTGGGACCAGTGCAGAATACAGTGCAGCATGTTTGCAGCAGTGGTATGACTTCTCCAGCATATTCCAGGCACATTTTTATACACATTTTTATACTTCTACAAAATAAGCTGCTTGGCATGAAATAGCACTGTTAGCCTTCCTTTAAATGATTCTTACAAGTCGGTCAACCCTAGACTTGGAAGTTACTGGGACTGTGTCCAGTGTCACTCATCAGGATTTAGGGACATATTAACAGCTTGATTGCACTTCCAACAACCTCATAATATAGGTCGGTGTTAACCCAGTATTGCAGTTGAGGGACTGAGGCGCTTGCCTAAGGACAGCTAAGGAATTCATTGCAGAGGTGAGATTTGAAATGGTGTTCTCCTGATTCATAGCTCAGCTGCTGCAACACTTTAGCTTAGATGAGTTAAAAGATCAGGTGGTGGTTCAGCATCTTCTTCAAATCTCTCATCATATTTCTGAGCTTTCATCAGAAATATGACACACCTCCAGTTAGAGATCTTCCTGCTGTGGTGTTGATCTGCCTCTGGGGGGGGGGGGGAAATGATCAGGAGACAACAGCTCCAGAAAGCGCGCATCGATATTGTCTGGTTGTTTAATTGTGAAGGCCACTTGGGAGAGGTGGTCTGATATGTTTCAAGATGAAGCTTAACTGCCTTGTCTTTTGCGGCTGATGGCTTCTTGACGAGACACTTCAGCATTTCACACAGTAGTGCTGTTATGAGGGAAGAGTATTCTGGGCTTGATGGTCTGGTGATCTGGCTGTGTATGAGATGTCTATAGCGTTCCTCTCAAAAGTAGCTCTCAGAGTTGTAAACACGGTCACACGAAAGTAAGGGAAATGCCAGAGCAGATACTGTGGCTTGTCTTTTGTTTCTGAGGAAAAGTGCTCTAAAACAACTGCCACTTTGGGCAAAAATAAGATAAACCCACCTTAAATTTACAAGCAAAAATGAGAATACAAGTTGAGGAAACATATAAAGGTTGTTCCATCTCCCACTCATGCTGTTTAAGCTGTAGTAGTTGAATGGGATAGACTGTTAACGGATTGTGCTGTTCTTATTTATTTTCATTATTTATAGTCCGCCTTTTTTGCAAGGACTCCAGGTAGATTACACATAGTGAGTCAGTACATTAAACAAAACGGGACATTCAATAACCAATGCATTAGGATTCTAGACGTCTAGAACTACCAGAAAGAACTGAAGCATAGCATAAGTATTAACATGATGCGGTACAGAGATTACATAATAGGATTCTGCTACAGTAAGCTATACACAGCAGTGTAGACTACACTCCCAATCATTTATCCAGGTGAGTTTGTTAACCGGTATGCACAGTGCAACCCTGTTACCTGTGCAGAAAAGCCCTCTTGAATACTTCAGTTTTGCACAGTTTGCAAAATGCTGGGAGAGTGGGAGCTTTCCTGACTTCCTTGAGCAGGCCATTCCGCAAGGCAGGAGCCACAATGGAGACAACATGTGTACAGTAGGGTTGTCAGGTCCCTCTTTGCCACCGGTGGGAAGTTTTTGGGGAGGAGCCTAAGGAGGGTGGGGTTTGGGGAGGGATTTCAATGCTGTAGAGTCCAATTGCCGAAGGGCCATTTTCTTCAGGGGAACTGCTCTCTATCGGCTGGAGATCAGTTTTAATAGCAGGAGATCTCCAGCTAGTACCTGGAGGTTGGTAACCCTAGTGTACAGGCAGTTGTTTTTTTTTGCCCATTTGCAGGTTGGCCCTTGCTGACATGAGCAAAGTTCTTGTGGCAGAGCATAGTGAGAGAGGCAGTCCTGCAAATAAGAGGGGTCAAAGATAGGAAGGGGTTTGTCAGTGATGGCTGATACCTTAAAGTGAGCCCAGTAACAGATGGCAGCCAACGGAGCTTCTGCAGAATGTGATCAATATGCATATGCTCCATGCAGCTCCTGCTTATAGCCGGGCTGCAGCATTCTGGACCAGTTGGAGTTTCCGGGTTGATTTTGAGGCTGAATATTGGTCTTGAAGAACAAGAGTTATACTCCTTTATTGACCAGATTTGTGTATTTACTTCTCCACTATAATTATTCCAAAAATAGTTCCGTCATTTAATTTTGTTGAGGGGGGGAATTTAGGCATCAGGAAAAGGGTGTAACATTCTTGCCGTGGATCTCTCTGGCTCCGTCAGACTTTGCTATGTGAAAAAGTTCTGGTAAGAAATACGGTTGTGCTTTATCCTGATTTGGTTTGATGCCAGAATTCTGGTAAGTTCTGAAAGGGAAAGAAAATGTCCACTTTCCCCTTGCTATAGTTAATACAATAATACTTTATATATTCTTTGTTTCCCCCCAGACTGTTGAACATGGCTTCCCACACCAGCCCAGTGCTTTTGGCTACAGCTCTTTCCTCCACCTTATGGCTATTGGAACCCGATCAGGAGCCATCAAACTGTATCCTTTTTACTTGCTCAAGAGCTGCGTACCTGTTTCCAGCAGCAAGTAGGTGTGTCAAACGTGTGGTGATACCTAGCATTTATACATTCTCAGTAACCCTAACAACGTAACCCCTGTATTATAGTTGTAGGGTAGCTAGAATGAGGAGGGGAAGTAGGGATGAGAAATAGTACTTTAATAATGCCTAGCAAGTTCCTGGTGGAGGCAAGTTTTGCACTTAAGGAAATCTGGTTAATCAGAATTTTAATAAAGGTTCCAGCAAACTCTGAAATGCTGCAAACGATAGTTTGTTACACAAATGACTTTCCAGTTTCTCTAGGCTAGGGGGAAATGATACAAATAAATAGCTTTTATCATCTTGATTCCCATGATTTGCATTCCATGGCTTGGGTCCACTGGAATGTTTCCATGGATGAAACAATTTCCACCTGCCGAGCACAACTTTTCACTGTCCCCAGGCACAACACTTCAGAGGCCATTTGGCACTGAAGTGGGAGGGAGGAAATAGTTCTGTCCATAGAAGCACTCCAGCGGATCCAGGTCAAAGTCTGTTTTTAAAAATCCTCAAGTAGAAGGGCTTTAAAAAAAAAAGCACAGTTCAATATCTGTGGCTGCTGCTTGTGGTTTATTGTCTTAACATTTTATTGCTAGTCACTTTTAACTGCGGTTACAATGATGTTGCTTTTGTAGAATTTGGAAGCCACCTCAGGAGACTTCTGGCTGAGAGTGCAGGATCTAAACATTTTATACAAAGTAAATATCAGCTTGACACAAGCCTAATTCTACTCCAGTATGGAGAGAAACTGCAGCTACTCTAGGTTAGAATTAATTTAGTGCAAGGAAAGCTTACCAAAAACTGAAGCAAGCTTAAGTACTATTGACTTTAATCAGTCTTTCAGCTATGGAACTCCTGGAGTGGAATTTATGGGCTTGCACGAAGAGACCAACACTGTTATGCAAATACATTTCATTCCTGGCCAGGTGAGTAAAAATCAGATAAAACTTTTATGTTTGGCTTTGTGGAAATGCATGCTTTCAGAGTTCTAGAGTCTGTATGATTTTACTGGCTGAGAGACTTGTCACAAGTACAGACTTTATGAAATGTTGCCTATGAAAGGGTTCAACATTTCTGGATGAATGTTCACATTATTGCTTTGGAAGGCTTGGCTTCTTTCCTTGTGGTACTGAATCTTATAAAGGACGGCTGTCGACTTTTGGATTGTCAAGGGTATGTCTAAAGCTCTTTATGTCTGTTTCTTCAATGCTGATATGGCTAAGAGGTCAGTACCCTTAAGGGTGAGGTCAGTACTTCTAAGAATCCACAATTCTTCCTAGCAGAAGAAACAAAAGTTGTACTGCTGGTGCTGATGTCTTAAATTATGAAGCTATATACTTGGAGCTCACCCCCCCACACACACACACACAATGTCTAGTATCAGTTAAGTAAGGAACAGAGTAGATTCCAAGGTCACAGCTTGCTTGTCAGATATTTAGGTAGCCACATTTCTGTCCGGATTCAGTGCTACCTGATGTAGTCCCTGAATAACGGGCTTTCGTAATCATGAGTCTCCATTGACACTAAAGCCTGATTTAACCATGATGGTGGTGGGGCAAAAGAATGCACCTGTTCAAATTTGCTCTCAGTATCAAGTTTAAATTAAGCCTTCATATGCAATATTATCATGCCAGTGATCTGTAGCCTAGGCAGGTATTGCCCTGGTCTCAGTTAAGGCTGAATACTCGCCATGTGTAAAGTCATACAGGTAAATGCATTAGTCCTGCTGTCAACAAGTTTAAATTGGGCCTTAGCTGTACCCATTCTGGAGTCACCTGAAGTGTTACTCCAACTGCCTGTCTATTCTGCAGCGACCTTAGAATAACAACAAGTTAAAATGTCACTTCTGGAGAAGGGACATTGCTATGCACAATTTAGATATATGCCTTTAAGGGAGACTTGCTGTGAAAGAAGGTTTTGGGATGAGGTGGGGAAGGAGCGCTTGAGTTCATGTGATGATAAATGTGCTTAAGATGCCACAGGACTCTCTCCTGTCCCTGTCACAAAAAGGCATTTCTGTTGGGTTGATTTCTGTAGCAACAACTTGTAGATAAAAAGAACCATTACAGCAGAGCTGGAGTTCTGCATAAGCTAAGAAAGCTACAGCTTGGGGTGTCCAAATGCAAACCAAATTTTAAATTACCATTAGTAATGCTTTGGGGGCCTCTTAAACTTGACGTAGTTTAATGCATTACCATGTCTTAATATGGTCCAGCCTCACAGGGAAGGGGGTAGATGAAATCTGGATCCACCTGTTAGGTGGAGTAGTAACTATACACCTAGCTTAACTAGACCTGCACCTAGCGGTTGCAAATTAGTCTTGGACCTAATCCAGAATGGGTCTGTATATTCTCGAGGAAATCTGCAGCGCCACCTGTGGCTCTTCAGAAAAGGAAACTGCTATGTCGCTCGCTACTCTAGGGCCAGTCAACCTTGGATCATAATGGCGGAGGAAGGAAGTTCAGCTACTGCTTGGCATCTGTCCTGCATGGATCATCTGACACTGTGTGGTTTCCTGCTGCATATGCATTACATATGGCACGAGGATAACTTTGCCATAAGCACACAGATTTGGCAACTGTTTGGAAGCTGATGCACACATCTGTGTCCTTGCATGTGGTGTACTCTGTGCATGTGGTGTACTATGTACCTGCTTTCTCTTGTACAGAGGTGGATCTCCACATAGGGTACATACAATGTAGGAAACAACCCTTTCCATTCAGAGTGGCTTTAAAGAAGGCCTTTACATAGCGAAGCTCATTTATCTGCCTTTTGGAGATTGCATTCAAAACATGCTACCTGGGTATCAGATTCCCAATGTAATGCCCTATTAACCCTGAAAGAACCTTGGATATGCAAAAGATTAGAAAGGAATTTATTTTTTGGCCCCTTAAGTTAACAATGGGAAGAATTCTATGACTGTGAACTTGTTTTAGCACTTTCTGTCTCCCCATTCACTGGCAAATTCTGGACTTACCCCTCTAGCTTATGTAGATCACTTTTACAAGGAGATCCTATTACAAGGAGAGACCACAGTCACCTCAAAGTATGAAAAACCATTGAAATACCCATGGGAAACGTTGTCTGTTCTACCAGGTGTGGTTTCTGCAGGCTCCATGCTTGATTTCATCATCAGGGTTTGGTTAGGGCTGGGCTTGTACCAGATATTCTAGAGCTCCTGTAGAATGAAGTCAGCTATAAAGAATGCAAGATGAGTAGCAGAATACACCATTGACATTGAAAGCAGGGTGGGGATGTATTACTTGAATGGCAAGAGATTAAAATTCTGAACAAAGCTTGCTGATAAAAGCAGGTGGTTTAGGCAATCTGTCTGGGTCGTGAACAAGGTGTCTAGCTAACACAGAATTTGGTTAACTGCTACGAATAACTTATTGGTATTTCTCAGGAGTAGTGAGACACTGAGGACCTCAGAAGTGGCCTGAATCAAGATGTTGAATTTTAGTTTTCTTCAGTTTGGAGGTCAAATTTTGTGGTGCACTTTTTACATCACATCCAAAGGCTGGTGCCAGCTTGTAGGGGCCTCTGGGGAAAATGCTGTCTAGGGGCTCTGCTGCCTACTGTAGCAACAGACAGGAGATTTGTGCTGGAGGCACTGTTGTTGCTTGCAGCCGCTGATGTCATGATCATAGTGGCACTTGGGAAGGAAAGAAGAAGGCAAAAGAGCACAACTTTGGGGCAGGAGCTACAGTTCACTACCTCCAGGTACCTCTCCCAGTAGAAAATGGAAGGTTGTCCGGAGTTTCCTGTACCATCACGGGGCCTCAGAGGTTATACATTCATTTATATCCTGCCTTTCTTCCCATGGGGATCCAAAGCAGCTTACATCATTCTCACCTCCTCCGTTTTATCCTCACGACAACCCTGTGAGGTAGGATAGCCTGAGAGTGCATGACTGGCCCAACGTCACCAAGCAAGCTTCCAATGGCAGAATGGGGATTCGAACCTGAGTTTCCCAGATCCTACTCTGACACCTTAACCACTATACCACACTCCTGTTATCTCCTGTTCCTGGTGGGAAGAGATGAGGCTGATCCTCTTTGGGCCGTGTGCTGGGCTGTAAGCCTCAGCAGATGCCTGCTCATGCTGACCCTTGATTCCGGCCTGGAGTTTCTTCTGTGGATGCTCCATCCTTGCAGTGATTACTATCTCTTAACCTTGCATTAAAAACTGATAGATACACCCGAGAAACACCTGCTGAGAAAAGTATCTGTAAACTGTGTTCATCATTTTATCCCATCCTAGTTAACTAAAAGTTTTAGACTGGTCCTGTACTGTGGCCTCACAAATTACTGCTGAATAACATGACTTGTGTAGTTTTTTGCTAGATTTGGATTGTGCCATCTAAAGG
This sequence comes from Euleptes europaea, assembly GCF_029931775.1. Taxonomy (NCBI): domain Eukaryota; kingdom Metazoa; phylum Chordata; class Lepidosauria; order Squamata; family Sphaerodactylidae; genus Euleptes; species Euleptes europaea. The sequence continues at coordinate 127,689,204 of NC_079312.1, read as the reverse complement.
CTGCATGTTGTTTTCAAAACTTTCAGTGCCAGCTTGTGACACTGCTGGATGACAACAGCCTGCACTTATGGAACTTGAAACAGCAGCGGAACGGTGCATCCGAGCTGCAAGAGAAAAGACACTTCACTCTCCGAGGACCTCCTGGGTAACTGAGATACTTTCTCTACCACCTAAACCAGGATATGGAATGGAATCTGAGATGTCTTCATTCAACTCTTTATCTTTCGAACGAATGCAAGTGTGATCTGCACGGGGGAGTACTGTACCACATGCTGACACCGCCCCAGGATTGCCTTCTGCGTAGATCCCTTCTCTGGGGCAGTCAGCTGGACTTCAGTAGGATAGGTTTTATTCTGCAACCTGCCAGAACTCTGGCCTAAGCGTGGGTGAGCTAAACTCACACACCCCAGCGCTCCACAAATAAAAAGATTTATGTTTTTAAAGTAATGGATCTTAAGCATTGACATTTAAGGTAAGGGATTTGGGATTCAGGAGCACTTGTCATGGATTTCATCTTGGCAGGATGAAGGATAAATTAACAGTTAAATAATTTAATTACCCTCAGCTATCACTATGTGAGTAATTGTTCTCCCATATCTATAACCATTCTTTGTCCGTTTGAGAGCTATTAAACATCATTAACATGTAAGCCTGTTACTAACCATCTCTCTTCTTTTCCTCCCTGACTTGCTGTTTCCAAACTGTCCTTGTCCCATCATATACTCAATTCTGAACAAAGATCCCAGAGTGCAGATTAAAACATCTGCACAATAGGGCCATGTACAGTTAAGAAAGGCTTGTCTACAAACCGGGGGGAACTCCCCAAGTTTACAGAAAAATAAAAACAATTTAAAGAGTGAAAATTCTAAAATTCACCAAACCCTAACTTACTGGGTTGAAATGAGATCTTGCAGTGCTTACATTGCTATATTGGGAGTTGCCTAGCCCAAACTCCATAAGCTTGCAGCAAAAGAAGCAAGATAGCCAGTGGCAGCAGCAATAGTGGGGAAGGAAATAAGCACTAGATGAGGAGGGAGGGGGCAGGGAGGATTGGGGGAAGAAAGGCCACCAGGGGGTGAAAGAAGCAGAAGATACAAGGTCTGGATCAGAGCGGGATTTCCCCTTCCCTACAAGGACTGTTGAGTTCTAATCTTGACTGAATCGTGCAGCTATTAATAAATTATGAAAGGCGCTTCTATCACAGCAAGCTTTTAGGAATACTTCTGTGTATTTTGTATAGCCAGGGCATTGTGGTAATAATTTTAGTTTGCAGGGCTTTTTGAAAATGAATGGCTGTCGCAGTTCTTGAAAGCAACTAATAAAATGACAATGTGGGGACCCTTGTCCTAGAGAAACAGTGCAGCCTTTGGGTTATGGGGTCTTTTGACTACTCAGGTTGTGTTACCTGGCTGCTTAGGTTGCATTTGCAAGACTTGCATTTCTGTCACATTGAGAAGGCTATTTGTCTGTAAGCTATGCTTCCAGTTATTTCAACAGAGCGGTATTCGTAATTTGAGTAATCTTCTGATTTGGGGGATGATTTGATACCAACTTTCTGTTACCACATTGACCGAACCTACTAGCTTTCTTGTACGCTTTTTTTCCCTCCACTGACAATTTTATTTCCGTCTCTGGTATTCAGTAATGATTTTTAAAGACCTTGCAAGCATATCTCAGATCTGCTTGAACTGTCTGCTTTGATATGATGGTGTATGAATGTTGACAAGGGAACTTGCTCAGTGGTAAATTAGTGTTCTGTGTGGTTTCCCCCCAATTTCACCTGCAGTTCTCCTCCAAGCGCAACTCAGGTGACAGCGATCCTCGCACATTCCTCGCAAGAATTCCTGTACCTTGGGACTGAGAGTGGTAATGTCTTTGTGGTGGAACTCCCGTCCTTCAAAGTGCTAGAAGACCGGACGATTAGTCCAGAGGTGGTGTTGCAACAGTAAGCATAGAGACGGTGGTCCCATGCATCTGTTTTGTGCTGTTACTTTAAACTAGCAAGGAATCTGGGATGTTGTACTAATGTTGTTTGAGAATCAAAGTCTAGATGTGGACACAAATCCTGTGAAAATCTTTAGTACTTAACTAACTAGCTGTTAGGGCCACTTTGCTTGAAACAGTATGAGTACCACCTCCTTGGTTTCTCCAGGAATTTATAAATCATCCACTTAAGGCAGAAGAAGAAGAAGTTTCTTTTTATATGCCGACTTTCTCTACCACTTAAGGGAGACTCAAACCAGCTTCCAATCACCTTCGCTTCCCCTCCCCACAACAGACACCCTGTGAGGTAGGTGGGGCTGAGAGAGTGTGACTAGCCCAAGGTCACCCAGCTGGCTTCAGGTGTAGGAGTGGGGAAACAAATCTAGTTCACCAGATTAGCCGCCGCCGCTCATGTGGAGAAGTGGGGAACCGCTCTGTTAGAAAATTCTTCCTAATGTTCCTAAAATTCTTCCTCAGACTGTTTCACATTCAAAATGTACAGCAAATGCCTAAAAAAGCATCTTACTCATTCTAAAACAGAAAATATTTAATAGAAGTTTCATTTCATGGTTCCCTCAAGGTTTCCAAGGTTTCCATCAGAAAATCTGGAAAAATATTTCCCTCCAGTTTTCTGTCCCCTTCCCCCGGGGCTCTTCACGTCTTTAAGTAGCCAAGAGCTGGGCACATTGGTGGCTTAGGGGCATCTCTTGGGAGAGGAGGTTAGAGAAAAGATTAAGAGAAAGGCTTAAAAGTTTGTTTTCCTACTGTAATGGGTAGGATGACACGGATGCTTAGCTACCCTTCACTTTCTCACAGGGTTCCAGAAGATTATCGAAATAGACGGTCACTTGAATTGGTAGAATCCTTAAGGGAACATCCCCAGAATCCCAGCCAGATCTTGATTGGATACAACCGAGGCCTGATTGTCCTCTGGGACTTGAAAAGCAACAGAGCAACGCACCATTTCCTTGGAAATCAGGTATGCATGTGAACTAGGGATTCTGGAGCAGGGCTTAGAAAATAAACTGTTGGAACGTTTTGGGCCTGGATTGCAATGGTAGAAATGAAACCTTGTGGTTTGGTGTTGATGAAGGCAAGCAAGCAGGATCCGTACGAGGAAAAGGGACAAATTGCTGTCAAGGGCACTGAAAGTCCTGCCACACTTTCTTTTGTTTTTTTTAACTTTCATGGGGTGCTATCAGCACAAGCTTTTTCTGCATAGCCATAATGGTTGGAAACCAGCTGTTTTCTGGCTCTCACAAACCATTCTTGGCATACCATATTCTATGACTGATAGATAGGGTTGCCAGGTCCCTCTTTGCCACCAGTGGGAGGCTTTTGGGGCGGAGCCTGAGGAAGGCGTGGTTTGGGGAGGGGAGGGACTTCAATGCCAAAGCGTTCAATTGCCAAAGCGGCCATTTTCTCCAGGTGAACAGATCTCTTATCGGCTGGAGATCAGTTGTAATAGCAGGAGATCTCCAGCTAGTACCTGGAGGTGGGAAACCCTACTGATAGACCCACAGAGTTTGTGGGAAGATACAAATGAATTATAATGATTCTGTGGCCACCTTGGACTTTGCTTTCTTTTTCTCCATCTCCCTAGCAACTGGAAAACCTCTTTTGGCAGAAGAGCGGCCATCAAATCATCAGCTGCCATTCTGATGGGAGTTATACTCAGTGGCCAGTTTCAAGTGATGATAGGAAGCCTGAGCCATTGGAAAGTAAAGTGCCTTATGGTTAGTATGTTTACAGCTGGACATGCATGCCTTTTGTGTCATCGTTGATTTGGTGTGTATTTAGAGCTGGCTTGAGCAACTTGTGACATACAAAGCAGAATGTAACTTATCAGCCTCCAGCAGATTAGTGTCCTGTTCTTACTCCCTGCCTGAGAGTGCAAAAACAGGGAAGTTGTGAAGCCCCTGGCTGGCAGGTGACAATATGTAATTGGTAGGCTGTGTCTGGCTTGGTTCTTCTAAAGTTACATAGGTTATGGTAGGTCTTGACACTGGTGATAGGAGGCATTTAGTGAATGAGATTGTAGTTCGTGCAGCTCTGAGGGTAAGAAAGCCGGAAAGAAGGTATCTAGGCAATTTTCTGTTGGAAATCTTAGGGAGGTCTTAGGTGTAGGTTAACGTGTAACAGTAAACCATGGCTTGCCACTATGTGAATGAGCTGGGGTGGAGGGAGCCTTAGGGTTCCATGCACCCTCCGTTGTACTGTCTTGTGCTGTAATCTGATTAGAGTTCTACTTTCATGGCAAACTGATTTTGCCATTTCATTCAAATAAACTATGGTTTGTGTTTTCCTTACAAACCAATATTACAAATGAGTGGTTTGCAGATGAAGCATAAAATGTACTTTAACTGGATAAAATGGCAAATGGTGGTTTTTTGCAAACATGCACACTTCTAATTATGGCCATGTACGAGGGGAGGAAGAAGAAGAGTTGGTTTTTATATGCCGACTTTCTCTACCACTTGAGGAAGAATCAAACCAGCTTACAATCACCTTCCCTTCCCCTCCCCACAACAGACACCCTGTGAGGTAGGTGGGGCTGAGAGAGCTCTAAGAGAGTTGTGACTAGCCCAATGTCACCCCGTTGGCTTCATGTGTAGGAGTGGAGAAACCAACCCAGTTCACCAGATTAGCATCCGCCGCTCATGTGGAGGAATGGGGAATTAAATCCAGTTCTCCAGATTAGAGTCCACCGCTCCAAACCACCACTCTTAACTACTACACCATGCTGGTGGTAAAGAAACACTGAAGTCCAAGAATCCACCACACTCATTCACATAGCAGCAAACCATGATTGCCATTGCGGCTGAACTAGGCATGAGTATTCTTGCCTTACCCTGCAGGTCCCAGCGTCTTCTAGAGAAGGTAACCTCTACAGTGTTTCTGATTGCAGCGTCCATGTGGTAGAGTTGTCTAGATATGCAAGCAATGACTATATTCTCCCATGCATCGGAAAGTGAGGTTTTTTTTTTATGTGTATCAAAGCAATTCGTAAAACCAGATATATTCCAGTCATTTCCCATAGTTGTGTGAACTTTCAACTACGGTGTATTTAAAGCAGATTATCTTATAAATTTGTCCTCCTAGGTCCTTTTCCTTGCAAGGCCATCACCAAGATCTACTGGCAAATAGCAAAAAATGGGTAGGTACTTTGGGGACAATTGTCCTTTCTGCCATTATCCATAGATTTTAGAGTAGCCTTTAGCAGTAAGAGGTGCTGCTGGCTAGATATCTGCAGCCGGCTGAATGTCACCGAAAGAATCTATGTGTATTAATGGCATGACCTATATAAAACTCATATAAAACCCCTACCTGGACAGCCCAGGCTAACCCAATCTTGTCAGATCTCGGAAGCTAAGCAGGGTCCACCCTGGCTAGTATTTGGATGGGAGACCACCAAAGAATACCAGAGTTGTGACATGGGAGGCAGGCAATGGCAAGCCACCTCTGAATGTCTCTTGTCTTGAAAAACTACAGGGTCAACATACGTCAGCTGTGACTTGACGGCACTTTCCACCACCACATATAAAACTCACGAGTGCTTAAAATGTCCTTAAACTTCTTGTTTGTGGTCCCTTCAGAAGTCCGCTTATTTTTAGCCTTTCCCGAAGGCTAGATTGTTTAAAGAGGAAATTATAAGGGTTCAGAAGTTATGTCTTGCCATAACTCTTTTCGAAAGGAAGAACAGCTAGATCTGAGTCCCATAGTGCTGTAGAGACCAACAAGAGTTTCGGGGCATGATCTTTCAAGTTCCCTTCGCCAGATGCACCTGACGAAGCTGTCACAAAAGGAAGAAAACTCTCTTGCTACAAGAATGGCTTGTCTCACTTCTGACCATGAAATACTGTAATGAGCATGTCCCTAAACCTCGTCCCTCCCAGGCTTCCTTACATTATATTTCAAGGAGGGATGCCGCGGGCAAGCTACGGTGATCGGCACAGCATTTCTGTTATCCATGGCAATCAGCAAACAGCCTTTGACTTCACATCACGAGTGATAGACTTCTTCATCATTGCCAATCCCGATCCACTTGCAGGTATGTGGAAGACATCAGGCTTTTAACTTCTGAAGGCTGGATTGAGTTAGGTCAACTTTCGGGGGATACTGAAATGCCAAATGTGTCCACTTTCAGATCAGTGTGGAATATTAGCTAAGTCTGATCAACTCTTGTAATGGAACAGAGACATCTTTAAAGAATCCATGTGTTGGACTAAAAGTATAAAATGTTTATAAGAGGGGCTCCTAGCATCTTTGAAGTATGACTCTTTTAAATCCTTGTGGCAAATAATCTTAGATGAGAAATTGTCATTGTTGGGCTTCTCGCAGGGTATGATATTAGATCTTGGGAAAACTGAAGCTTTCACCAAAATTAAAAAGTGCATTAGAGAGCTTGATTATAACAGCACTACTTTTCGTGCTTGCAGTGTTTGTTCATCTCAGTTTTTCGGAATACCAACACCACGTGGTTTGCCCACTTATACTTATTATTTGACAACTCCTCTTCTTTCTAGAGCTATCTGTTTCGCTAGACTGAATGCTAACCCCTCTATGGTTATGCAAGGGAGAATTTTGAATATACCATACCCAGAAAGGACCTGTCCCTTCTCTTCTGGCTCTATTGATTCATTAGCTCATGCCCTCTTGGAATGCAGCTTTTATGAGGAACTTCGATCACGTTATATCTTTCCCCTTTTAATATATAAACCTAATGCCTCTGTGTCTGACATGCCTTTTTTATTAAGGAACAGGGATCCCAAGGCTACATTGTCAGTGGCAAGATTTATTTCAGTCCTTATATCCCTCAAACCCCATTAGATTTAAAATTAGGCTGCTCAAGATCAATGGATCAAGGAGTTTCTAAGAAGGGACAAAGGAAATGTTTATAAGAACAAGGAGAGGCAAAATAGCTATTGTTTTAAGCTGTGAAATACGATTTGCAGTCCTCCCCTGAAACAGAACACTGTGTTCATGATGATAGAGCCTCATTTTTTTTATATAACTTGTATCAGCAATGTGGTCCTTAATTACTGTTTGGATTTTCACTGGCACTGAGCCTGAACCATTTAGTATTGTCAACAAGTGGCTGTGTTGGCAAGACAGAAATCAGCCCTGTTGTACTGGTATACAATTGTTGTCCCTTATGCTGGCAAAATAGACCTAAAGATAAGAGGGCCAGAATGTACGTTCTGCAGTTCTGAGACATCTTGCAACTCTGCAACTACAAGCTATGTTTTTGAGAACCAGTAAGGTAGTCAGTCTGCCCTGAATGGCCAACTGGGTCAGTCACCATCCTTCAGCCAAACTTCCTTACACTATCAATATATAACGAGGGGAGTGGTATCTGAACATAAACCAAAAGAAACCAGTACTGTTGCTTTAAATTTCACAAGAGAATCTTAGCAGTTTTTGAAGTCTTACTGATTTTTATTCCTATATGTAAAACAAAGTTTATAACATAAGTTTGCTGATTCCATATTGCCTTATTTATTATGAAGGCTTCTGCGGAAGCAAAAGTAAAACAAGGAAAAATCGCGAAACCTTGTCAAAAGCTTATGTATTTATGTTACATTATCTGTATGAAAGCTTATATATGTAATGGGAGTTAACCATTAATTAATGTATATAAAATAGACTCCTTTTTGTACAGTGGTGTTGGTTTCTATTGGTTAAACTTCCCTACACAGCATTTGTGTAAGAATAAAAGGGGCTTGTGTGCTGTCATGAGATGAAGGGTGGGATAAATGTAATGCCTGTGAATCTAATGGACAAGGCAGTTTTCTGTAAAGACGACTGCAGCAGCATTATCCTTCCTGTGTTTCACAGCACCCAATATAATAGGCATGCTCCTCTGATCCTGGAGAGAATAGGTATGCATCATAACTAGTATCCATTTTGACTAGTATGCATCATGATTATCCATTTTACAACACATCCGTACATGCATGAAATGATGAGGGAAGTTGTAGCTGTTCCATGCTTAATTCAGGAAGTTGGTTCAGTCATTTGAGGTTTCTGTGGCTGGCCAGCTTCCCTGTAACCAGTTGCCTAAGCCTAGTGGGAATCTGCCGCGGTTCACCTCATCTGCTCCTTTAGAAACTCTGCTCTCAGCAGACTGAAGGAGCTATATACCAAATCCACTTATGTTAATGAGTCATGCTTATGCAATTGCACTTGCGGTGTTGGGAAGCCTTTATTAAATGTTCATGGACAGGACATTTCCAGTGCTGGTTATTTGGACTTGCGTCTTACAGTTCAGAATGTAACTGGACTCATGACAAACAACATATAGCCATCTATGATCAACATAATGCTCTGCCAAGAGTACAGTTTGGGTAATCACAACAAAATCACACAAGGTTGGAAGAGACCACAAGGGCCATCCAGTCCAACCCCCTGCCATGCAGGATCCCACAATCAAAGCGCTCCCGACAGATGGCCATCCAACCTCTGCTTAAAGACCTCCAAAGACGGGGTACAGTATCATTCTTCTGTAATGCAGGGTCCAAAATGCCAAGTTACATTAATTTGGTATCCAGAGGAGACAGTTCTATTTGTGTATCTTTTCTCTTGGCTGTGACCTGGCACTTCAGCTGTTGCAGTAGTTTGAATTCTAGATTGTAATCTTGCTTTTAGAGCAGGTTGGGATTCCAGCCACCAGTAAAATGTTTCTGTGAAAGACAGTGGCCATTTATGCTTGGTAATTAGCAGCACGTTCCAGGCTGAAGTTCCCCGCAAATTTTTTTTTTTTTTAGTTTTTCACCCTGAACCATCATTCAGGAAGTGACTGCGAAGCCGGCACATGCCTGCTTCACATTTCTTCAGAGCCCCTTTAACGCGACCTTTCGTGTTTGCTCCGCCCCCGCCTCGAAGAAGCCCCTCAAGGAAGCATGCAAAATCATAGCCGCTCGTAAGCTATGCAAATAGAGGTTGCTAATGGAAGAAACGAAGGAGCAGGCGAAGAGGTGGTGGAATTTCTCCTTTTGCAGCAGACCGTGAATAGGCATTTTAAAGGTCGCATTTAAAAAAAGAACTTTGAGCGTCAAAATTGACCCTGCATAAATGGCCTCAGTTTGCTTACACAGTGGGGAGTGGTGCTGGTATCATTTGCACTTCTCCTTTAGGCACAGGAGGAGTTTGGCTGTGATCCCTTCAGGTTGGAATTCCAATGTGCGTGAGCGACGCCACAAGGGAGGAAGGCTGTTAACGGCACTGAAGGGAGTCTATAGATTTTTATTTTTTTTGCTTACGAAGAACATTCTTTGACATTTGATAGGAGTTTTTGAAACGACAAATACTGAAATGGTCGGGCATGAAGCAAAACTTAGAGGAGGGGGCCCCTCTCTTGTTTTAAGGCGTAGCCTTCTTCAGGCAAAGGCCAAAAGCTGTTTTAAGAGATCTAGATGCAAGCATTATCTGCCTTAAGCAACTGCAGGACAAAACCAAAATGCCTTATTGCCTTGAATAATGCATAATGCATCTTTTGTATTGCAAAACTGTATTCCAGTGCAGAGACTGATACAGTGGAAGAAGTGCCTCTGAAGCTGTTGAGCTCTGTTGACGCCCATTTGTGTGGCGTTGCCACAGCACGCTACTTTTCCTCTTTCCAAAGGAACTTTGTATGGCAACAATCCCCTTTTGCCAATCCGTACATTCTTTAGTGTGCATTATATGTATTTTGCTTTCCAAAAGCAAAAGTCTTGGTTGGCACCTGCAGCAGCTGTAGTGGAGACTTCCAGTTTGCTAATTAAAATTCCTCTTGTTAAGCAGAACCTGCAATGCAGCTTAGATCACTTCTAGTGACCTGGGCCAGCCCCGCCAACTAACACAAGATTAGCGGGATCATTGCAGAGTGAGCAAAAACGCAATTCGTCACCCAGCTGCAGGTGACAAATCCTGTCAGTTCGTGTACTAGCCTCAAATAAGAGATTTCCAGACCTCTTTGGGGGGATGTTTTGTGTGGCATTTACTACTCACACAATCTTGAATAAAGCATGTGCTCATTCATGCACTGTCCATTTTTTCCGCAAGTATTTGAATCAGCGGAATATCTCTGTGCCCTGTTATTGGACCTCCAGAGAAACTGGTTGGCCACTGTGTGAGACAGGATGCTGGACTAAATGGAACACTGGTCTGATCCAGCAGGGCTCTTCTTACATTCTGTGTATGTACTTTCTCATTTTTCCACTACTGAGGGGGAACTCTGAGAAGCAGCCCCTAATACAGCGATGGCGAACCTTTTAGAGACCGAGTGCCCAAACTGCAACCCAAAACCCACTTATTTATCGCAAAGTGCCAACACAGCAATTTAACCTGAATACTGAGGTTTTAGTTTAGTGGCCCACATCTATAATGAGGTAGCACATACCCATCAGGGTTAGTAACCCATGATGGACCTTTCCTCCAGAAATTTGTCCAATCCCCTCTTTGTCCACATCCTGTGGCAAGGAGTTCGACAGGTTAATTACATGCTGGGTAAGTGGGTGTTCTTCTTTTAGTAGGGGATTTCACTGAAAGGTGGGAGGCGCCACAAAGCCCGCGCTGTGGCCCGAGCACTCTGCTCCCCTCCAGCTATGCCACGCTGTGAGCTATGCTCCCCTCCAATCTAGCTCCTCTCCAACCCCACCACGGGAATCACCTTTGCCACAGACTCAACAGGCTGCCGTCCGCGCCGCACCCTCACGCCGCATGTGAGCCACCCGGCATGTGAGCCACCCTGCCGCATGGGACAGGGGAGGGAGGAAGCGCTCCCATTGGGCTGCTGGGCAGAGGGGCGGGTGATGTGAGAAATGCCCTCAGGTGCATGTGGAAAGGGGGAGGGGAGCAGCCCGGCCCCGCGTCCCTCTGGCTTTCTAGTAACGAATTCAGACGAACTCTGTGCTGAGGCAACGGCTCGCGTGCCCACAGAGAGAGCTCTGAGTGCCCCCTTTGGCACGCGTGCCATAGGTTTGCCACCACTGGGTTTGCCACCACTGCCCTAATACAAGGATTGGCTCTGTTTTTGCCATGCCTGCTGCAGAGAGTACCGTGAGGTAAGATGCTCACATTGAACCACTGATAAAAGATATCTTATATCTCTCTGCAAAAGACGAAGTGGTTTTTCTTTTGGCTGACCAGCACTCTTGTGCTACGGAGAAGGTAGCAATGTTTCTTTTAGCTACCATGAGAATTCAAGGAAACTAAGCGGAACTTACCATATTTTTCCGTGTATAAGACGACCCCTATTTTTTTAACCCAAAATTAAGAAATCAGGGATCGTCTTATACATGGGGGTGTGTACAAAATACGGGCAGGGAAGAGAGCAGGGACCATGGGAAGGCCGGTTGCTGGCCGGCCAGGGCAACCGGGCTCTTCCCTGCCCGCTCTCTTCCCCGCCCTTCAGCTGACGGGCGGGGAAGAGAGCGGGACCTTCCATGTATAAGACGACCCCCAATTTTTTTCTAAACATTTTTAGGAAAAAAGACCGTCTTATACACGGAAAAATATGGTACCCAATAGCTACCATGAATGAATTTTATTAGTTGTATTTTTATATACTAGATATCCATTTTATACGATAACCAATATGCCAATAAAGATAATTGAGTTGAGTTGAGTTCTGTGAGGTACCCTCATGCACTTGCTGGAACCCGACAACAGACCTAAATCACTGGCCTTCTCATAATATTTGTTGCTGAATGCACTCTTGTCTTCCTGCATGAAGTCTTTTCTTATCTTCTCCCTGCAGAGTTCGATGATCCTTCTGCAATGGTGGTGCTAGCTGAGGAAGAGCTGGTGGTAATAGACCTCAAGACTCCAGGCTGGCCTTCCGTCCAACCTCCGTATCTTGCGTCCCTTCACTGCTCGGCTATCACCTGCTCCCACCATGTCTCCAATATCCCACTCAAGCTGTGGGAAAGGATAATTAGCGCAGGGAACAAACAGAATTCTCACTTCTCAAACATGGTATGACAAGCACGTGTTTGGTAGAGCTGGAATGAACTTAAAGTGAACGATTGCTGTGAATGTGTCAGGTTAACATCTCGGTTCTTTTGGAATGTTTCTGCTCTTAAGGGAGAATGGGGGAAGTTTGCAACATTTAAATCTTAAATTCAGTCCCAAACACTTATAAGTAATTACATTTCCCAGTCCATAACCCAATTAGCTGTTAACATTGCTGGGAAAACTTGGAATACCTTCTGTGACACGCAATGAAGTACCTCTCCCAAAACCTACACAAAGGGTCAAGGAGGATGTGCACTCTTACTGCGCAATCCTGATGTGGGGGCAAAAGGGGATAGGAGCCGGTGTGATCCCTCCGCCTGCATTAGCGTCACTCGCACCGGCTAAGTGAGCACTAACTCCAGCGGTGGGGCACCTATGCTGGCTCTGGGGAGCTGCGCAACAGCGCGAGCTGTGGGCAATGGCACAGCCTCGCTGCCATCATTTCCCTGGTGCTAGGCCTCACACCTTCGTCATGGGGGGGTGGGCATTCCCCTAACCATTTTGGGCCTGGAAATGCCCCTTTTTGCAGGCGCAGAGTTGTGTGTGTTAAGTGCCGTCAAGTCGCTTCTGACTCATGGCGACCCTATGAATGAAAGTCCTCCAAAATGTCCTATCTTTGACAGCCTTACTCAGATCTTGCAAATTGAAGGCTGTGGCTTCCTTTATAGATATCCAATGCAGATTGAAACCTCAGGAAAACATGTCCTGCAATCCTTGAAACAATACAGAATTTTGCATATAATGCAAAGGTTGTCAGATTTCTCACTGGATGTTTCTGTGGGTTGGGGTTCAATCAGATGAGCATTCTGAAAGAGGTGGGGGAGACTGATTCAATGTCCAGTTTGAATTAATTTGATTTCAAGATTATCCATTGTTCCTTGTGAGAGGAATGGGTATGGATTAGCTTGAAAACTGCCCCTTCCGCTAGGTTTTGCATGTCTTTTTTTTAAAGTGTCCCTTCCATCTCAGTCCTCTTCCACTAAAACAACCAAATTATGGCTCTTAAATATAACTTACATGCTCTGCTGTAACTTGAACCTGTGGATTAATATGCATTTCTAAACTTCTTGATTGCTATGCAGACTGGAACTGTGTGCATCTAGATACAGACAATCAATACATGATAGACAGACTGGACGGTCAATTGTCAGAACCCTAGAAGGTGACAGTAATGTTCTCTGGCCTTACCAGCGCACAGTAAAAATGGACTGGGACTCAAGAGTGTTTCCACCAGTTCAGGCTGGTGCTTGCACTCGGCTTTCTGCAACAACAGCTGCTGTTTGCAGATAATGCAGCTTAGTGGATTTCTTCCCACCTTTAATAGTAAAAACTTAGCAAGATGAAATTGGCTAGTAAAAGAACTGATTTCTTGCCTTAATCCAGGGGTCTGCAAACTGCGGCTCCCGAGCCGCATGCAGCTCTTTGGCCCGTTGAGTGTGGCTCTCCAAACTTGGTTCGGAGCCCCTGCTCTCGCGCCCGCTCCCACCGGCAGCCGGGCTGCGGAGCCGCGCGCCTGAGAGACCAAGAGAGTGCGAGAGAGCAGGCGAGCGGGCACGCTGTATCTCCCCACCCCCGCCGTGGAGAATGGCCAGGTCCCCCTTTCCCTCAATGGTTGGGAGGCTAAAACCTCCCCTCCCCTCTAGCCGCGCGATTGCTGGGCAGGCGGCTCTGCGGTTCCTCCCCCCCCCCACCTGCCCGCCTATCAGCTGTTGGGCTGGGCGGGCTTCCTTTGGTAGACCTGGCCTCCGGCTGAGTCCCATTGGGAGGCCATGTTTACCCACTGGCTTTCTTGGCGGTAGACCTGGACTCCGAGAAGGGGAAAAAGTCCCCCTTCAGAGGCCAGGTCTACCAATTGATTTCTATGGTCCTCCGGAGGCCAGGTCTACTGCCAAGAAAGCCAATGGGTAGACCTGGCCTCCCAATGGGACTCAGCCGGAGGCCAGGTCTACCAATAGGAGGCTTTTATGACGGTAGACCAGGCCTCCAGACGGGGAGGGGGAAATGGCAGGGACTTACAATTTAATTTTTATCAATAAATAAGATCACCATTAAGTATGATATCAAGTTTTATTCAGTGTACCTATAGTTTAATTAAGACTTAAAACTTTAATTAAAGTTTATTAAGTTAATAAGCAGTGTACTTACCTATATAGTTTAAGTTTAAGAAATTTGGCTCTCAAAAGAAATCTCAATCGTTGTACTGTTGATATTTGGCTCTTTTGACTTAATGAGTTTGCCGACCCCTTCCTTAATCCAACAAAGACTTGTATTTGCTGTTGATTTGCTGTGGAATGCTTTCTCCCTCCCTTCCCCCTCCCTGCATACATAATTGTGAGCCAATGTGGTGTAGTGGTTAAGAGCGGTGGTTTGGAGCGGTCGACTCTGATCTGGAGAACCGGGTTGGTTTTCCCACTCCTCCACATGAAGCCAGCTGGGTGACATTGGGCCAGTCACAGTTGTCTTAGAGCTCCCTCAGCCCCACCTACCTCACAGGGTGTCTGTTGTGGGGAGGGGAAGGAAAGGTCATTGTAAGCCAGTTTGATTCTTCCTTCAGTAGTAGAGAAAGTTGGCATATAAAAACCTACTCTTCTTCTTATACTGTTTTTTAAAGTTGTACGCTTGTGCCCTGTCCCAATTTGTCTCCTTAGCCATGGCCAATTGATGGAGGTACCAGCTTGGCTCCTGATCCTCCCCAGAGGGACTTGCTGCTTACAGGGTAAGTATAAAAACAGAGAGCTTCCTTCAGGTTACTTTTACAAAGTCGGAGTGGAGACTCTTGGCAGAGATAACTGACTTCTGATTGTCGGATGGTGTAATGCAAGGGTCCTAACATTGAAAAGGAAATAAAAAACATTGACCGTTTTGAAGAGGGGCCAGTCTGTAGTTCACTGATAAGGATTGGTGACCTTTCCTGAAGGTACCAGGTCAGGCCTGTCACCGAAAAAACAAGTGGGCTTGTGGGGTACGAGAGAACAACGGTACCTGTGGTTGTTTGCCTGTGTGTATGTACATGTCTCTTGCTCTGCACAGTATGACTATTACTGTTTTTCATGTAGAACATTAAAAAAACTATTTAAAGCTGTGCAAAAATCTGCAGAGGATTCCTGTCCAGATTTCTGATAAAATTGCCCCACTAAAAGGCCTAGGCATCCTGCCCCTGTGCTCCCAGGTACAGGAGCATTCAGGAGATGCAATTTTTGATATCCCTGAGAACCCTGTGCCCTGATTTTGGGTAGAGATGGCCAGACTTTACAGCCTTTCACTGGACTTCATAAACCCTTGTGGGATACAGGAATCTTTGTTGTGGGATTAATCAGGTTAGCCTTTTCTGTTTCCTTGCTGAGTATAACAAGCAGGCCCATGGTGTCTCAGATAGAGCCACATGAAGTTTTTTATGCAACTGCTTGCCATGTGCATCTGCCAATTGTGCTACTCCAAACTCCTTTATACAAATCTTGCCAGTTCATATTATTCCCCTCCAATTCATTCTGGATGTTCATTGGAGTTTTGTCCCTTAATTAAGTTGTTGGACAGTGTAACAAAAGCTTTCTAGAGTGGTAGTTATCATGAACAAAAATTCCCCTCTTGCCTGGCGAAAGAGCAATTGCTTAAAAATATGTGGAAATAAATACAGAAAAGCAGTTTCCCCCAGTGGTTTTCAAACTGTGTTCTGAGGAACCCCAGGGTTCTTCAGTCAAATGCCAAAGCAGGCAAGCTTTTGTAAAACCAACTGTCCTAACACTATTGACTTTTCCCTTGCTGTGTGCAGCCACAGGGGAATGTTGATGTGGTCTTGTATGAATGTTGACATTTGTGCTTGGCAACAATTTATGTATGTCTAATGGGCCTGTGATCAATACTCCGTGTGACTGTGCCTCCTGGAGTATATCTCAGCCCTCCTCTAAACCCGGCAGGGTTGTTGTGGCCTGGAAAGTTGGCAGTGACATTAGCATGACCTTTTTGCCCTTTTCTTAATTCTTTTCTGAGAGCCAGCATGGTGCAGTGGTTTGGAGCGGTGGACTCTGATCTGGAGAACTGGGTTTGATTCCCCACTCCTCCACATGAACGGCGGAGGCTAATCTGGTGAACTGGGTTTGTTTCCCCACTCCCGCACAGCTGGGTGACCTTGGGCTAGTCACACTCTCTCGGCCTCACCTACCTCACAGAGTGTCTGTTGTGGGGAGGGAAAGGGAAGGTGATTGTAAGCCAGTTTGAGTCTTCCTTAAGTAGTAGAGAAAGACAGCATATAGAAACCAACTTTTTTTCTTCTCCTTTTTCACCAGGCATGAGGATGGCACAGTGCGGTTCTGGAACGCGTCTGGCGTCTGTTTGAGCCTCCTATATAAGCTAAGCACTGTGAGGGTGTTCCTCACAGATGCTGATCCCAATGACAATATGAACCAAATGGGGGATGATGAGTGGCCTCCACTGCGCAAGGTGAGATGTCCATACTATGGGCAAGATCTGCTGCCGTGTATACCTGCTAAGAAGCCAGTCTGTTGTGCCAGTCCTTGCTCTGTGCTGAGATGGTCTCTTTGTTTCTTCCCTCCCTGCCATACTAGGTTGGCTCTTTCGACCCTTACAGTGATGACCCCCGGCTTGGGATCCAGAAGATCTTCCTGTGCAAGTACAGTGGCTACTTGGCTGTAGCAGGAACAGCAGGGCAGGTATTGAAATGTGCTAGAAGTACTTTGGTGGGTGGTTTGAAGCACACCCTTCAGCTGGCCACATGAACCCATGAAGCTGCCTTGTACTGAATCAGACTCTTGGTCCATCAAAGTCAGCATTGGTCTACTCAGACCGGCAGCGGCCCTCCAGGGTCTCAGGCAGGGGTCTTTCACATCACCTACCTGTCTGGACCCCTTTAATTGGAGATGCCGGGGATTGAACCTAAGACCTTCTGCATGCCGAGCAGATGCTCTACCACCGAGCCACAGCCCCTCACCAAGATTCTGCATAAATGCTGTTCATCTAGTGGTCTTCTGTGCAGTCCCACATGGGAACTGCATGTACGCAGGTCAACCGCGGAGAACTCTGATGAAAAGCTTCTAGAAGCCAGGGGACGCTTTGCCCCCTCCCCCTCCATCAACAGCTCTTCCCGCCGAAATGGCCACGGGGGCAGGGAATGCGGCCATCCCTCAGTTCTCTCTTCGCCACCGTGGGGAGAGGTCGTTTGGAGAGCTTCTCTTCCAATTTTTGTGAGTCTAAATGGATTTTGAGATGGCCCTGTTTAAGAAGTGTAGGACCTGCCGGGACCAAGGTGGCTCAGATAGATGAACACGATAATTGCCTCTACTATCTGGGAGAGGGGCACATTATTGCTTCTTGTAGTTACAAGTAAGCAACTCTGTTTTTCTTCCCCAGGGAGCATTGGTGATTTTATTTCTGTTCTCTCTGAAGTGAAAGATGATGAAACCGGTTGCCTAAATGACCTGGAATGTCCAGGGGTTGCAGGAGCAGAAGCTTTCTGTACACTTTCCATGCTGTTCATACCCAGGCATTGTTTTATATGTTCTTGAGTTGAGCTCTGGCTTAAACAGGCTCTGGGAACGAAATCCTCATTAATCAGATTCCAATACCATCTCCAAATTAAGGGGGAGTTATCACACTAGCAAATCAATGCTCTATAATGGGCTTTTTCTTCAGTTATGTCTGTTTGCGATATTCATTGTGCATTTTCCATTCTGGTGGTTCTGCATCTTATGTACTGACATATCTGCCACTTAGCCAGCCAATTTGCAATTAAGGCTACTTCAGCCTAATTGCATTCATTATGCCTGTCATTTTGAATACATCTACGTTCTGAGTTCTTGCTTTGTTTTAGCTACCTGGCTCTTGATGCTAGCAGCAGCTCTACCAGAATACAGTTATCAGCATAATGGAGCAAACTGGGAAGGATGTTTTAAAGCTTTCATTAGCTAGAGTGCTATATGAGAAATTTCTGGATTGTCTTGCTGGTTGCTGCTTTTTCTACAAGGTTTTTGTCATTTCCCTATCAATGAAAATGAAAAAGGCTTGAATGGCTGATGTGGGGCAGAGTTGTGCTTTCCACACAAGACCTTTTTATTGGCAAATTTCATTCAAAAAGTCTCTGCCACGGTACCCATTGGCCTGTTGAGAAACTTCTGTTGCTGCATCAACTATGGAAGGCCGATGCATAGACACAGTTGAATATATTTTAGTCCCTGATACTGGATTGGGAAGCCCAAGCAGGATAAAACAAATGGCAAAGACACAGGCATATAAATATCCATTGCGAAGTGTGAATTTCTCAGAGTGTGGGCATGTGTTTTTAAACTAAGATAGGTACCACTACCAAACTGGAAAGGAGCCAGTGTGGCTAATGAGCAAAGTCACTGGAGTCATAAAAGGCAAGAAATCATCCTTTAAAAAATAAACGTCTTGCCCAAACAAGGTAGGCAAGAAGACACTTGCCCAAGTGGCAAACATAAGGTGACAATAAGGTGGGTGAAAATATAATATGAAGAGCCTATTGCTATAAATATTAGTATAAACAGCATGAATTTCTTTAAATAGATCAGAATTAGGGGACTGGCTGAGGAGGCAGTGGAACCTTTAGATGTCAGAGGTCAAAAGATTTCTAAAGGAGGATTGGGAGACTGAAAAGACATGAATGTTTTATGTCATTTTTCACTGAAGAAAATGTGAGTCATTTACTAATACTGGAACCTCTGTCTTCATGAAAGGTGTTGAGCTAAGTAAAATAGAGATGATCAGAGATGAATTTCTAAGGCTAATGGGCAGATTACAAACTAAAAGTCACTGGGTCTGTATGACATGCACCTGAATGTTCCTTAAGGAAGTCAAATGTGAAATACCCAACATTTCTAACATTGGTCTCCCTTCCAGAGGATTGGAAGGTAGCAAATATAATTCCAGTTTCTAAAAAGGTTATCTGGGAAATTAAAGGCCAATTAGCCTGGCATCTGTTATGGGTAGGTAACTCTTACAGGTGCTACTGGATTCAAATCTAAGTGTCTTATAGTCAAACAGATAGAGGAACAAGCTCTTGAAGAAAGATCAGCATGCTTTCTGAAAAGGGAAGCCCTGTCTCACCAATTTTCTATAGTCCATTGAGAGGATTAACTAATATGTGAACAAGGGTGATCCAGGAGACATCATATATTTGAGTTTCCAAAAAACGTTTGACAGAGTCCGTCACAAAAGGCTCCAAAAGAAACTTAGCAATAGGATAAGAGGACAGGTGTTGTTATGGATTAAGAATCTGTTGAAAGAGGAAGCAGAGTAGGAGCAAATGGACATTTCTTGCAGCGGATGAAAGAAAGTAGTGGAGCTCCAGAATGATTGGTATTGGAACCAGTGCCATTTAATTTGTTCATAAGTGATCGGGAATTCCCCTCCCTCATTCAGTGGGACTCAAATGGCTTACAAAAAACAGCATCCAGAGCACAAGACAGAGCAGAGCACAAGACAATTAAAAGCCAAAAGAGTTGTTATCTGGGTCTTACCTACAGTGGTGCTCATGTAACTATTTGGTAGGCTGGTTATCAGCAATGACCTGCCAAATGGTGGTAGAAATTTTCATTACACAGTTGCACCATACCAAAAATAGGAGAAGCAAGGTATTGGAATAATTTTGGCTATTGGCAAGAATGTTTACTAACCATGATGTCTGCTTCATGAATGGTTGTCTGTGGCTGTTACCGCACTAGGTATTCCCAGCGATGTATCAAGTGTTTGGAAATGTTATAAAAAGCATCGCTTTAAAAGGGTTTTTGGATGCCACGGCTAAAAAATGGTTGGAAGACGTCTTCACAACTAAAGGGGCCAAACAAAGTGCTAACAGTATTTTTTATAACATCTCTTAATACATCGGTGGGAATACACAGAAAGTGCAAACAGTATTTTTTATAACATTTTCAAACTCTTAATACATCGCTGGGAATATCTAGTGCGGTAACAGCCTGTGTTGACACAGTGACCTAGCACCAGAAAAGCTTATCTTACCTTTATTCGAGTAGCACTCCTTCAAACGTCATGAGTGTTTTATGCAATAAGTGTCAATTCTATCAAAAAATGAGTTTGCTTGCTGCATAGTATTCCTCTCTCACACGCACACCCTAAAGTGAAATTAAGTCATGAAATAGTAAAATGCAAAATCTCTTCTTCACTGATTTCTTGGTAAAGACCTAAAGAAAGGAAGGATGAGTATGAAATAGTTTGCAGTGCTGAGATCTCGAAATGGTCCTGAGTGAACTTTTTGTCCCCTTTAGGTACTAGTAATGGAACTAAACGATGAAGAAGCAGAGCAAGTGATCGACCATGCAGAAGCAGACCTTCTCCAGGATCAAGAAGGCTATAGGTGGAAGGGTCATGAACGGCTAAAAACCAGAGAAGGGCCTGTTCGGTTTGAACCTGGCTTTCAGCCATTTGTCCTGGTCCAGTGTCAACCACCAGCTGTGGTTACAGCACTGGCTCTTCACTCTGAATGGAAACTGGTGGCCTTTGGTACGAGCCATGGCTTTGGGCTCTTTGATCATCAGCAGAAGCGGCTGGTCTTTGT
Source organism: Euleptes europaea (assembly GCF_029931775.1). NCBI lineage: Eukaryota > Metazoa > Chordata > Lepidosauria > Squamata > Sphaerodactylidae > Euleptes > Euleptes europaea. Next base: position 127,668,680 of record NC_079312.1, on the reverse strand, counting down.
TAAGTAAGTGATTTCCTGGAAAGATACAAAATCTCCAAATCTTGCATTCATAAAACTGCTGTGTGTTTAGAGAAGTGTAGGGAGGACAGGTTGATCAGTGGTTTATTAGCCAGGATGACAGAATTCAACTTTCATATTCAAAAGCAGTAAGCCCCTGAATACCAGTGCCGAGGGACAGCAACATGGGGAGGACTGCTTTGTAGTTCTTTGAGGGATATCTTCTTGGCTGCTATGTGAAATAAGTTGCTGTGCTAGAAGGTCCCCTGGTCTGATCTAGCATGGTGGCTCTTATTTTCTTAAGGTTGCCTCCAAACGTTTGTGGCCTACTGTATAAGAACATGAGCAACAAGCTGTAAGAACCAGGGCCAAATCTTAGCTCAGCTAGGAAATTTAGGCAAATGATGGTCCCTTGGATTCAGTCCATTATCTGTGATCATCCCCCCTACTTGAAAAGTGTGTCTGCAGTGTGTGGGTGCTAGTCATCAGATGGAAGGGGAAGGAGGGGTGCAGAGGATACATGTAGGAGAATCTTGCATTTAGGAGGACCTAAAAAAAATTTGTGTTGACTTGAGTATAGCTCAAAAATGATTGGGTTGTCAGTGAGCCCAGAATTTCCTGGAGAGTGCAATGAGTGGTTGAACCCATTGCAGGGAACACAAGGAGCTTTACCTGTGGGTTTTGCTAACATGTACTAGAAAGGTGAGATCCTAAAAATATTGTAACTACCACTACACCCTTACACACACAAATGCACACACCGAGTGCAAATATTATCCAATATAAAGATAACAGTGAAATCTGGAATATCAGTGTTTCCAAAATTCTGTTTTCACTTCTGAAAAGTGTTAAGTTTCCAGCCATTATGGCTGCAGAGAAATCTATAAATCATTTAGTATTTGAAGGCCTCTGAGAGGGCTTCTTGATGTCTGCTAGAATTTTAGACCACACGAACATTCACAAAAACAGATAATCACTGTGTTCAGACATAATGACAAGTTGTAACAAACCAGAAACTGGCGTGATTGTAGCTTGCTGTTGTGTTTGTGCTCTTCCCTTGCTCCTCAGCTTGAAGCAAGAATTATTGGTTTGATCAAACTCCACAGTGACATCTAAAGGCAGGCACCTTGACAAATTGGAGTCTTATGCCACTGAAGATGGATTCTAAACTGGTACTAAGCCAAGGTTTAGAACTCCAGCACTTTTGGACGTTGCTGGGTATTGGTACTCAATCAAATTGGGATTCCTTGCATTACAGTCAAAGGGGTAGGGCTGTAGTTCAGTGGTAGAACATCTGCTTGGCATGCAGAAATTCCTAGGTTCAATCTCTGGTATCTCCAGTTTAAAGGGATAAGGTTGGAGGTGATTGAGACCTCCGCCTGAGGCCCTGGAGAGCTGCTGCCAGCTAGAGTAGGTGATACTGACTTGGACAGACCAATGGTCTGACTCAGTATAAGGCAGCTTCATTCGTTTAAAGAGGAGGGAAGAAGAAGAGTTGGTTTTTATATGCCGACTTTCTCTACCTCTCCCCATAACAGACACCTTGTGAGGTAGGTGAGGCTGAGAGAGTTCTGAGAGAACTGTGACTAGCCCAAGGTCACCTGGCAGGCTTCATGTGGAGGAGTGGGGAATCAAACCCGGTTCTCCACATTAGAGTCCACCTCTTAACCACTACATGCTGGAGGGGTGCATACACGTGCAGCAACAAACCTTATGCCAAATCACAGCTCAATTTCAGTTTGTCCTGATGCCTGAATGCAGCCTTTATATTGTGTTCAAAGTGCATAGGCTTGCAAGATTCTCACTCTGGCTTTTCTTGTGCACAAGCCGTATATTTTGGCATGTTCAAGGCCTGTCAGTGTCCTGTGTTGCCCTACAAAGGCTTCCATGATTTAAAGTGTTGCAAGCTCCCTGTGTATGATCGCTGCTGAACTGACGTTTGATCTGAACATGGGAGCAACCCATTCCGTTGGTTTCATCCTAGGTGCACCCTGCACCCAAGCGACCAGCTGGCTTTGGAGGGCCCTCTTTCCAGGGTGAAATCCTTAAAGAAGTCCCTCCGTCAGTCCTTCCGAAGGATCCGGAGGAGCAGGGTGTCCAACAGAAAGCGGCGAACTGCTGAGGTAAGGCAATACCCTGCTTGGCTTCGCATGCCTAGCAATTTGTTGCTTTGGGAGGAAGATTAATTCACGGCTGTGTCACATCTTGGCCTTGCAGCGCTGATATTGTGCAGGAGGAGGAGATACTAGCCATTGGATATGTCCTTGGAGCAAATTTGTGCTGGCTTCCTTGATTTAGTGCTGGCAAAACGCCTATGTTTTCTTCCAGTGTGTTTTCAGTTGCTTTATATCATAGAGTTATGAAGGAATCTTAGTGAGAAGCAGTATGCAACACTAAAGCATTCTCTTCTTTAAAAGGTTTGTTGGTTTAACCAGGTATCCCAATGTTGAGCATTAAACGCACAGTAAGTGGTTGGCACTGTAGGAGAAAGCTGTCTTTGAAGTTGCTTAACCTTAGTTCTATTCCCAGGCAATATTCATAGTGTATTTTTTTAATAGCTTTATCAGAATATCTGCCGGCTTGAGAGAGGCTAAACTGATGAAGCTTTATTTGCTTGTTTCCTGTTTTGTATTGTGGAAAGGTGCAAGAAGGAATTCCCAGGTATGACCAGGATGCATTACAAGAGATAGAGTTAGCTCCAGTCCAGCGGAAGATTGAAGCACGGTCTGCTGAAGACTCTTTCACTGGTTTTGTTCGCACTTTGTACTTTGCCGACACCTTCTTAAGAGACAGTGAGTGAGACAGGCTTCTTCTCTCTTTTGATTTGCACATGTTCCTGTATTGGATGTTGCGAGAATGGGGGTTTGGTGAGTCAGCTGGGCTCTGTGACCCTCTGCGTGCAGCTCTTGGGCTAATGTAAAGCAGGACCTTGCTGATTCATGCAGAGAAATTCAGTCCAGGCAGGATGGTGCTGCTACAGTCGTCTTGCTTGTGGGCTTCCTGGAGGCACCTGTTTGGCCACTGTGTGAACAGACTGCTGGACTTGAGGGACCTTGGTCTGATCCAGCATGGCTTTTCCTATGTTCTTAACTGTTGTGCCCAAGTTCTGGTGATGTTTTTTTTAAAAGCTGTAGATTCCCAACAGATATCACCAATTATGCTTTAAATTTAGTTTTATGTTTTCCAGATACTGCACTGAAACTCCCTTTTTGTGGGCTAAACCAGGCTTAGCAGATCTGTGAACAGACACCCTATGTTTTTAAAAAGTGTAAATATAAGTTAGGGGGTAGATTCAGGTTGGGGTTACCCTGTCTTCCCCACTCCAGGAGCTGCTACTTGGCCCCAGGGGGATGGAATTTAGGGTTCCACATGGTGCCCGTATCTTTTCCTTTATGGGAAAAGTTAAGGGGAGGTAGAATTAAAAAAAAGCTTGTCTCAGGAAAACTAGAAAGGGTTCAACCTTGCAAACACGTTACAGCTTGATCTGAAGTGTGGCAGCTGTGTTCACAGGTTTCCCGCCATAACTTTGAGCTTGACCCTATGAATGACTTCACACAAGATGAGTTCACAGCATCTGATAAAATAGGTTCAAGTTCTATGGCACAATAAATTGGTTAGTCTTAAAGGTGCCATGGGACTTTTCTTCTCTTGTGTTTGCTGCAGCTAGTAATATACAGCTACCCCAATGAAGTTAAGACAGGCTCAGAATCTCTAGATTTCTGTATTAAACTTTAAATGTGGTCAGATGAGTCCTGTATAAGTGAATGTTTTCTGTTTTACTCTTAAGTGCAGAGTTCTTGATTTGCAGAATGCGTGGAATATTTTGGGTGGTACATGGGAAAGGGGAAGAGAGGGAAAAGAACGGAATAGCTATGCAGATGTTGGCTAACCCCCATTCTTTCTCACTCTCATATTAACCTTGCCACACCCCCTCACCCCACCACTTACCAGCCATTTCCATTATCTTTTATCTTTTCTCACAGCCTTGAAGGCTAGAACTTTGGGTATGTTTATTCAGTGGATATACTGCACATTAAACGGAATTGTTATGGCTATGCAGATTTCTAAAGGTCCTTGTGTTGCATTCTTCAGCCTGATATGTGTACTTTGATGCATAGATGTGTTTGGGACACAAATGTGAAACAAAGAGTCCTTATCTACTTTGCATCACTTGCAGTTATAGATGCCATGTCCCTCTTCGGGGAGGTTTTTGGGGCAGAGCCTGAGGAGGGGGACTTCAATGCCACAGAGTCCAATTGCCAAAGTGAACATTTTCTCCAGTTGAACTGATCTCTGTTGCCTGGAGATCAGTTGTAATAGCGGGAGATCTCCGGTTGGCAACCTTACTTGCAGTACACAAACATGAGAGTTCTGCTCCTGGGTTCTGTTTCAGGTTCTCGGCACTGTCCTTCCTTGTGGGCTGGCACCAACGGCGGCACTGTGTATGCCTTCTCTCTGCGTGTACCTCCAGCCGAGAGAAGAATGGATGAGCCAGTCAAGGCAGAGCAGGGTGAGTGAGCCATGTGTTTCTTTAAATTTAGTTAAATGGCTGTCTCCACAGTTAGGGCACCACATACACACCTTCTATCCTAAAATTCAAAGAATCTAGCCTCTAGCAAAGAGACTGCTCTTGGACCCTTGAGGTGTCTTGTGTACTAAATTTGTGAGTTTCAAAATAACTTTGAAATAGTCCCAAATAGGCTCCGGCAGCTCGTGATGAGGTAAAATAGAGTAAAAAAGAAAACTGTGGGATGACCTATTAACAATACTGCTTCGTGTCGGCCATCTTGGCACTCCCTAAGGGCCCTCGCATGCAAGAGTGTCGAAAGCAATGTGTGTATTCTGTAAGAAATAACCCAAAGGATAATGGCTAGAGCGCTTTACAAGCTCTTGAGTATTGCAAGTACTGCAGTTCCTGACCACTCACGGTAATGCAAATAAAAGTTTCTTTTCAATTTATCTTGTCTCCATCTTTTTATTATTATTTTTTGTCTTACCCAAGGATCTAGGAAATGTTACTCTATAATAGAATGAGTGCCAAGGGGTCAAGAAGATCATCTAACCAAATTTCTGAGACCGAAACTTATGTCTTGAATATCTGTCAGATGTTTACATTCCTGTTTCTGTTCAGAAATTTGAGTGCCTAAGTGCCAAAACACAACGCATAGTTAAATTGTGGAACTCCCTGCCCCAGGATGTGGTGATGGCTGCCAGCTTGGAGGGCTTTAAGAGGGGAGTGGACATATTCATGGAGGAGAGGGGTATTCATAGCTGTTAGTTAGAATGGATACTAGTCATGCTACATGCCTGTTCTCTCTGGTGTCAGAGGAGCATGCCTATTGTTTTGGGTGTGGTGGAACACAGGCAGGATGGTGCTGCTGCACTCGTCTTGTTAGTGGCTTCCTAGAGGCACCTGGTTGGCCACTCTGTGAACAGACTGCTGGACTTGATGGGCCTTGGTCTGATCCTGCAGGGCCTTTCCTATGTTCAAAGTATGTGGGCGAATCCAAAAACAAGTCCCAGATTATTAAATAGCTGTAAAATGTTCCATTAAATGTTTCCACTTCCGGGGCAAGAACTTGCCCTGAGTGCATTAAAATGCTGAGGCAGACTGGAAAATATAAATAAATATATTGACTATTTTGGAATCCAGCAAATCTAGTTAAAGGGGGAAGTGCACATCGTGGAGTGGTTTACTTATCACCATTTTTGGATGAAGCCTTGTATATCTGTGATGTATAATTCTGGCTGCATCATTCACAGCCAAAGAAATCCAGCTCATGCACAGAGCACCTGTTGTGGGGATTCTTGTCCTGGACGGTCGCAGCACTCCTCTCCCAGAGCCCCTGGAAGTAGCGCATGATCTTTCCAAGAGCCCTGATATGCAGGGAAGTCACCAGCTCCTCGTGGTATCTGAAGAACAGTTTAAGGTAAGTGTGGTGTGTGTGCACACGCATATGCATGCACATGCATTTCTATTGGAATGCAGCAGACAAGGAACTTGTAGGAATTCATTTCCTTTTGATAGCCTTAACTGGATCTTGCTTGATGTTGAGTGACATTTCAGTTACGCCCTCTATAGAAAGCTGCCTTTGAAAGTGAGCATCCTTTTAGACTAGGGGAGTTGAAAGGAACATCCTTTTCATAGAATCATAGAGTTGGAAGGGACCACCATGGTTATCTAGTCCAACCCCCTGCACAATGCAGGAAATTCACAACTACCTCCCCCTCACACCCTCGGTGACCCATACTCCACGCCCAGAAGATGCCCAAGATGCCCTCCCTCTCATCATCTGTTTAAGGTCATAGAATCAGCATTGCTGACAGATGGCCATCTAGCCTCTGCTTAAAAACCTCCAGGGAAGGATTGCTTACCACCTCCCGAGAAAGCCTGTTCCCCACTGAGGAACCGCTCTAACTGTTAGAAAATTCTTCCTAATGTCTAGACGGAAACTCTTTTGACTTAATTTCAACCCGTTGGTTCTTTTAGACTAATACAACAGGGATTTTTACCTTCCTCTTCTGTCCACTTCCTTTTTTCCCCCAATGCACATAATCTGATACTCATACTTCACATAACAAAGGGAAAAGTCTGGCTACTTAGTAGATCTTGATTGCAAGCCAGCCTTTTGCCGATACTGCATTATAGCAAGGTGGGTGGTGATTCAAAACTGTGAGAACTGGATATGGTACAATCCCATCCCTGTACTGTAGTTTTGCTGCTTGTGAAGAACTCTGCATCCTGCAGTGAGAGGCGGCAAACCTGAGCCGCTTGCTCACTGCTTGCAGAAATCTGGACTATTCCCTGCTTATGGAAAGAGGCTCCTCCTACGCCCACTTCCTTTCTACATGTGGAAGCTTGTGTTTATGGTGGATGACTATAATGTTGCTTATTTGTGTCGGCAGATTTTCACATTGCCAAAGGTCAGCTCCAAACTGAAGCTCAAGCTGACAGCCTTGGAAGGCTGTCGGGTGCGGAAGGTGACGGTTGCCAACTTTGCCAGCAACAAGGACGAGTACAGTGAGAACGACCTGGCTATCCTGACCAACTTAGGAGACATCCACATCGTTTCCTTGCCTTTACTCAAAATCCAAGTGCGATACTCCTGCATCCGCAAGGAGGATGTGAGCGGCATCGCCTCCTGTGTGTTCACCAGATATGGACAAGGTAACACTATGGTCACCTGCGAGTTCTGCTGCTGTTGTGATTTCTTTGGCAACCTTTCATTCTAATACTTGTGACAATGGCCTCTTTATTGTGCTGTGCACAGTACCTATGAAATTGGAGAAGTGAAGAGCCAGCATGGTGTAGTGGTTATGAGAGGTGGTTTGGAGCGGTGGACTCTGATCTGGAGAACTGGGTTTAATTCCCCACTCCTCCACATGAGCTGCAGAGGCTAATCTGGTGAACTGGATTTGTTTCCCCACTCCTGCACCTGAAGCCAGCTGGGTGACCTTGGGCAAGTCACAGTTCTCTTAGAGCTCTCTCAGCCCCACCTCCCTCACAGGGTGTCTGTTGTGGGGAGGGGAAGGGAAAGTGATTGTAAGCTGGTTTGAGTCTCCCTTAAATGGTAGAGAAAGTCAGCATATAAAAACCAACTCTTCTACTACTACTTTAGTTGGAGAGACTAACATTAAAAATCTGGACCAAGTGATTCAGCTGCTTTTACAACCAACCCAAATTTTGTCTGAAGTAGTTTCTAACAGGATGGCCAGTGTACCTTAGTACTGCTTTCTCTGGAATAGTCCATTTACTTAAAGCCAGCTTTTAAGGAGGATAGGGGCTACATGCCAATATGCCCATCCATGTATAAGCCCCAACAAGAATCAAAGGTTTACAATCCACCCTGGGTATGTTTTAAATCTCTTGTAATAATCCCATGTATTCTCTGTGAAAAGCCAATCTTGAGCTTTAATTCGCTTGTGCAGCGTAAAGCTGTGCAGGTTTACTCTGAAGATAATCTTTTCTTCAAGGGCACTTGCTTCCAAATAAATTTGTGGGTAGCTGAAATGAAAAACGTTCCATTCCATATAGCAAATACGCTTTGAGATGAGCTTCCAAATAAGTGTATAGCTGTATTCTGAGTGGGAAAAATTGAAATATATCTTTTTTAAAACCCACTTCTTCTGCACACTGGTGTTCTGTGTGTGTGCCTGTATGCACAGCTTGCAGTTTTTCCATCTGTCTTTGCAGGGTTCTATCTCATCTCCCCATCAGAGTTCGAGCGGTTTTCCCTTTCCACGAAGTGGCTGGTTGAACCACGCTGTCTGGTAGAAGCACCTGAAAACACTGTCAATAACTACATGCACAACATGTCTGGCGTGGAGAAGGCTTCGAAGAAATCTAAGTACGAATGCTTGCGATGTTCCCAGTGACAACCAGTAGGCCACTGGCACTGAAGGGGTGCTTCCTGGCACTGCCTGGCACAACACTCAGGTTGCCGTCTTGCTCACACTGAACCATGAGAAAGTGGCAGCCAAGGAGCTTCATGCTCACCTTGGGTAGGGATGCGATGTCACTCTATGCAGCGGCCCTACCTGACAGCTGATAGAGTGCCTCTGCTCATCTTGCAACCTGTTTGCAAGGCTGCCCTTGTTTTGTTTAGTCCTGTTACATTATTCTTTTCCAAAAGAGAAGACATTTCAGAAAGGTTCAGTACCATGGCCCCATCTGTAACTTATGCAGAGATTCCTCAGCTTCGCAAGGAAATGCCACAAAACAAAAGCCCTGTGAACCAGGTAGAAAGTGGTCACTTTGTTATGTGTCTTTCCTGTCTGCGATAAAGAATTATCAAAAACTGAGAACACCGTGGCTCTGTTGTTTACTGGGGTGGCAAACCTTTGGGCTGCACTACTGCAGTTGGGGAAAATTGCATTATTGATTGTTCCTCTATACAAAACTAATCTCTCTACATAGCAATAGTATGCAAAGGAGGGGGCTAGGCTAGAACCCTGGTCCCTGATAGGCTATATTTCTGTAAACCATTAATTTGCTTCATATGGAGGAGGGATTTCATCATGTGAATCTATTGTCTCAAGTAGTAAAGGCAAGACACAAGCTTTACCACCTACAGTGCTTGAAAACCAAGCCTATGCTAAAGGGTTCTGTGCATTTTGGGGTATGAAGTTGTTTAAAGGTAACAGGTGTCCTTTGCAGCAGTGCGATGTGAACCTTTGCATAACTTTATAATTTGCCTACATCAGTGTCCAGGTAATTTCTCTAGGTTCTATAGACCAGCCAGGGGGTGAGCTAATTTCTGACTGGTCAAGTCTTGGCGAGGAGCCCCATGGCACAGAGTGGTAAGCTGCAGTTCTGCAGTCCAAGCTCTGCTCATGACCTGAGTTCGATCCCGACGGAAGTCAGTTTCAGGTAGCAAGCTCATAGTTGACTCAGCCTTCCATCCTTCTGAGGTCGGTCAAATGAGTACCCAGCTTGGTGGGGGTAAAGGGAAGATGACTGGGGAAAGCAATGGCAAACCACCCCGTAAACATAGTCTGCTTAGTAAACGTCGGGATGTGACGTCACCCCATGGGTTAGTAATGACCCAGTGCTTGCACTGGGGACCTTTACCTTTTACAAGTCTTGGCAGGAAATCTTCTGTGGTCATTCGTCTCACTGTCTGTTCTTCCTGTCTTCTACAGCAGAGAATCAGGACGGAGCTCTAGTGAACAAGACGGAGATGGTAAGCAAGACACAAATGCCCAAAGTTAAATTACTGCTTAGTGTCCTGCATTTTGCATATTTAAAAAGAGGGAGATGGATGTAAATGCAGGTGATTCCATCACTGTCTGGCTACTTCTCCGTGATGGTTTTGCTCCATCTTGTCATCCAAACCAAAGTGTGGGGGGGATAGAGGGGGGGTTGAGCATCCATATACAATGTCCCTGATCGTCTACTTTCCATGTCCCCCCCCCCCCCACTTTCCTGCAGTCTTTTCCAAACTAAGCTTGGTGTGATCTTTTTGGAAAGATTGCAGTCAAAGTGTGTATGTATGTCGGGTGGGTGCTTCATTCCCACTGTGAGTGCCTCTGCATTTGCAGCGGGAATGAGACCACAGAGAATAATGACTATGTGGTGGTAGGCTCAGTGAACTAGACAACTTGGGTCAGTGCCAGCAATCTTGGCGTGAATAAATCAGATGGCAGCCCTATGGCTCAGGGCAACATTGTGCAACTACTAACATTGGCTCTAAATTTTAATAGTACAATGTGTCAAGTAGTGTGTTTTGTAAATACAATTTTGGGCACGCTAGGTCGCATGAAGAGAGCTCCTACCAGTTTAACTGGCTGTACTTCTCAGGTGACTGAATGCTGAGACAAGCCTTGAAATGAGCGTTTTAAAAAAGTTGATATCCTTGTCATTGCTAAGGCTTTTAGTTTGGCTGTTAGCTTCCTTAACTACAGCAACCTACAAAAACGTTTATGGAAAGCTGGCCTTCTGTTGCTCAGAGGCGCTGGAGAGAAGAATACTCAGTAAGACTAAATGAGGGCTGTTATCCAACAGCCTGCATCATGACCTTCAATCCTTTTCATGGATAAGGGACTGTCAAAATGGGAGTAACCGGAGTAGCTTTTAACAGAGATAAGCTTAACCTATTTTTCTTCTCGGGTAGATAAGCTGGAATGACTGTTTGGCTTCTGAGTTTTTTATGTTGCACTATGGGAATTTGCCTCTAACTCTACATTTTCTTTTTCAGAGAGGAAGTCTGGGAAGTTGATGGAACATGCCTTGCTCAATGACGAGAGTAAGGAAGACATTATTTCCTTTGTGTGGGGACAGGCTTTATTTAGGGATTGGCCTGAAATGGTTGGCTTGGTTCCAAGCCATTTTTTTCATAGAATCATAAAGCTGGAAGGGACCACCAGGGTCATCTAGTCCAACTCCCTGCGCAGTGCAGGAAATTCACAACTACCTCCCCCCCCCACACCCCCAGTGACCCCTACTCCATGCTCAGAAGATGGCCAAGATTCCCCCCCTCTCATGATCTTCACTCCAATAGCTTGTAATAACATATAAGTGGGTGTCCACATGACTTCAACTGGATGGGGGAGGAATTCTGTTGGTTTACCTTAAAGGGAGTTGCCAGTAATGCAATTCAAGGGACAAATATTTGATCACTTTGAGCAGAGCTTCCTGTTGGCATCTTTTTCAGTGCCTAGGTAGCATCAGTCTCCAGCAGCATCTGTTCAGTGATACTGCTGTGCTTGAAAGAAATGTGTGTTTTTAATGGCTTGTGTTTTATAATGTGGTTTTAATTGTAAGCCGCCTCTAGCCGGGCTCAGGGTGGCTTCCAACAGCAATACACTATAAAAATATACAAGTTAAAAACACAATTAAAACTGTAAATCCCAATTTGCTTAAAAGATGGCATTCTGGTTACAATCTACTAATATACTAAAAAGAAATTAAGAAGGGAATACATTCAAAACATAATTAGCGTGGCAAAAAAATCCCTTGTTAAGGGTAAAATCTTTGACCTTTGCCAAGGATCCATAAAGCAAAAATCTATAAACAAATGGGCCAGGACCTCAGTCAGCAAAACAGACAACCAAACTACTTTAAAATAGTGTATTAACAACATTGGATGCTGAAATATAAAAGGGTGTTATCATCAAATATAATCTCAACTGCAAATTCAGTAACAATATCAGATATAAATCAGATATTAATTTAACACCACCACAGGTAGATACTCTGAAGACACACCAAACTTGTAGAAAAGCTTGCAGGAACCTTAGAAACCATGAGGTTCCGGTAGTTTTCAAACCAACAATACCGGAGCCTGTTGCAGGCCTGCATTTGTTTCTCGTGACCACTTTATTTTTTGTCGTTCATTTAGAAGTTCTGAAGGAAATCCAGAGCACTCTGGAAGGCGGAAGAGGGTGAGTGCACCTTGCAACCGAGGCTTCTGATTTCCCTGTTGGTATCTGTTCAAATGACAGAAGGGAGAAGGCACAGAGAAGATCTCTGAAAGCAGCGTTTTAGCAGACATGGATTGCCCAACAGTGCTTGTTCTTCAGGGGTTTTCCTTGGCATGTTCTCAAACTTAATCTCATGAGGGGGGAACACTCTCCCCTGTTTTTTTTTGTTTTTTTTTTGCAAAGGTCTCTTCACCCAGCTTGGGTTTGAGAGGCATGCTATCCCAATCTAGTGAATAGTGAATATTTAAACAGGTAAAGAAATCCTTGGTGTTCAGAGACCAGGAAAAAATGTGCCTATTCAGCAATGATGAAAACTCACCTGGAGGAAAGAAAAACTGGGCTAGGAGGGCATAGAGGGGAATATGACGTTCTCGCCATTTTTGCGGCACTGGATCGTCAGTTCTTATTTCACAAAAGGGATTCTGATTCAGTGATCCTATAGTTATATGAAATATTGGTTGTAATTCATGGTTATCTCCTCTAGGGAAGAACTTTGCTATTGGACAAGGCAATGGTACACGTGGATAGAAAGGCATCAACTATCTGCCACATCATGACTTTAGATCACGATGGGTAGCCGTGTTAGTCTGTCTGTATCAGTAGAAAAAAAGCAAGAGTCCAGTAGCACCTTAAAGGCGAACAAAATTTCTGGCAGGGTATGCGCTTTCATGAGTCACAGCTCACTTCAGATATAGCTAGAATGTGAGTATTAAGTAGAGAATTCAGACACCCAATGGCAATAGCATATACATGACAATAGCAGGCAAATTACATTAGCAGGCATGATTGGATTAGGTGTGATATGCAGAGGGGTAGTAGGTGTGGGGAAATCAGTATTGGTAATGAGACAGGAATCCCAGGCCTCTATTATTCAATCGAGGAGAATGCATTGTCTGGAGCTTCATTATTAGTTGTAATTCAGCAGACATCCTGAATTTGTTAGGGTAACTCGTTTTGTTTTCTCTGTAGGAGCTATGGTGACAGAATTTCAAGGAAAATCCAGTTAGGACACAGACTAAGTAATGGAGGAGGTAAGTGAACATACCTCAGTATTCATGTCTGTGCATTCTAACATGCAACCTGAGAGTGTGCTCTCAGGCCAAATCCCAGGCTATGATCACCTCCAAAAAAAGACCACTCTTCACTGTAACTTCTCAAAGTATTGATTAGGCTTTTGGACAAGCAGCTATAGGGATGAACACCACCTCGTAAGTGCAAACTGTGTGTCCTTGTTTTATAGTAATGGACTTCAGAGCAAACATTACTCCACTAGGAATAATGTGATTCATTGTAAGATGTAATTTCCAGATTTTGTGGCTACTCTAGGGCTGTTATGGTGCACTTGTTCCAGCATCTAGGTGAGCTGGAGCACTTGTGTCGTTTGTGAGGGAGAAATAGGCATGTGTCTGAAGGCCGCTGGGGGAAGCGTGCAGTTTTTTTTGGATGCTTCACATGAAAAAACAGCCTAATGAAGAGCTGCTGGGGAAAGACAGGCACACTGAAATGGGGGCGGCTGCCTGCTGACAATCTAGTCACTTTGCCATTTGGGTGGCTAAATATACATACCACAAAACAGTTCCAAGAAAAACAATGTTGGCTCAACTTCAGCTGGGAGGCTGTTTCGCTACCTTAATGCAACCCTGTTATGCTTCCTGAGATAACAGCTGCCAATAAGGCTTTTTAGAGTTTTTTCGGGCCTCTTCACTGCTGCCAAAAAGATCTGGTACAGAGCCAAAAGGAAGATTTTATCCCCATTTTCCTCCCATGTTCTGCAGTTCTCTTTTAAAGGCAGGCTACATCTGGGAATCCAGCCAGAGTTCAATATATCCCTAATACAGCCAAATAAATATTCTGCCTTCTGGCTGACCTAATTGAACTTGCTATTACTCAGCATCCTTGTGGCAAATTTCCCCACCCCCAATCTGTATCATCAAGTCAAACTTACTCTGAAAGTTTGGGGGTTATCATATAGGAGGTTCCTCTGGTGGTAGCCACCAAAAACTTTAGAGCAGCTACATTTGTGGAAATGTATACAATGGCCCAGATCTGTGCTAGGGGCTCCTGGGTGGTAGCAAAGCTAATTCATAGAGTTGGAAGGGACCGCCAGGGTCATCTAATCCAACCCCCTGCACAATGCAGGAATGTTCCCAATCATCATCATCATCCTTTTACTGGCATAAAAACACAACTCAAAAGGTTACAAAAGGAATAGAAATATTAACAGGTGCCCGTTATAATATGGTTAATAGGGGGTTACATCGAGAAATACTGTTAGTTAATGCCATCTAATTAGCTGTTTGGCGGGCTTTTAAAACAAACTTTAAAAACTGTGCCACCATCTCCAGTATTTGGGGTGAACGATTTTTCAATAAATAGCAAATGTTAAGAGAGTCTGAGACATTCAGTCTGTTTACCAGCAGGGGGCTTAGTAGTTCATTACGAGATTCTGTATAGAAAATGCAATAAAACGTGAGCAGTGTTGTTCCCAGTCTGCTGACGGCATGAAACAACGGTGTGATTTTCTCTTCCTAGCAGAATGATTGTGTTCTGGTGGTGTCACTGTGACGTCTGGCGTTTTGGGAAGAGTGCCATAACACTACTGCCTGCCATCCCTGGGGAGATGCATCCACTGATCATGGCCTCGAATTAAATTGCAAGACTGAACCGTAGCTGGACACTGACTTCTTTCTCCTCTTCCGCGCTGTGCCTCACTTGAATCTGTCTCTTCCTCGTGTGTTCGTTAGTCTTGCACACAGGCGGGAATTATTATCTTGCCCTCCTTTTCCTTTCATGCCTCTTCATGTGTTTTTGCAATTCTTCAAATGTTTGCACAGTTCTTTCCTTTTTTAAGAAAAAAAATTCTACTGGGACGGGTTTTAAATTATACTTATTGCTGCCTTGGGCACAGAGTTTTCAATATCCTGTTACCTCTGATTAAGATTGTTTTGTACATTTTTAAAAAATCATAATGGGTGTTTTTGTTTAATAGAGACCTATTTTAGAAGAGTGCTTTTTTAAAAAAACTGAATGAAATAATATATCACTTTAGATTACTGTGGCTGCTGTAAAACTTTTTTAAATAAGGAAATGGCAAAGGTTTCTTTTTTTTTGTCATGTTACGGTACTGTTATACGGATTGGCAGACTTGGGTAGAATCTATTTTTGTAGCTGTTCAAATCAGAAAATTAATCAAACTTGTTTTGTGTCTGAACACTACATTGATCTGTCTTGAAATAAACCAATATATTTACATACTTTTGAATTGTGATCAATGAATACTCAAGTTCTTTTCCCTTGCTTTGACATAATGGTGCCGAAGTCTGGAACTGGGAAGCTCAGAATGGAGAACTTGAGTTGCCCCTCCCCAAACCGCAACTAATGAGGGGCCCAGTTCAAAAGTAGTTTGCCGAAGTCATCACCAAAGTGGCTTTTCACAGGGGAGGGGCGCAACAGCATCGGGGCTTCCACGTGGCAGGTTGCCCAGCCCCAGTCTGCTGGGAGCAGGACCCCCACCCCACCCGTCAGGTCCCTCTTTGCCACCGGTGGGAGGTTTTTGGGGCGGTTTGGGGAGGGACTTCAATGCCATAGAGTCCAACTGCTAAAGCGGCCATTTTATCCAGGTGAACTGATCTCTGTCAGCTGGAGATCAGTTGTAATAGCAGGAGATCTCTAGCTAGTACCTGGAGTTTGGCAACCCTAAGTAGCACCTTAAAGACTAACAAAATTTCTGGCAGGGTATGAGCTTTCGTGAGCCACAGCTCACTTCATCAGATAGCTGGGGATAAAATTCAACAGATGTCTAGCGGCACCTTAAATAATAACAAAATGTATTCCAGTGCTTTTATCAGTCAGAGCTCATGTCATTGGATGCAACAGAGCTCGGACGGGGGGGAAACTTATGCTAGAATATATTTTGTTAGGCTGTAAGGTACCACTGGACTTGGATTTATTTTGCTGCAACAGACTAACGTGGCTATCCCTATGGAATGTAATTGGGAATGCCATCCTTCTGAACGCCTACTGAGAAAAGCCATAATCTGGCAAAAGATCCAGCATCATATGGTGGTTAGAGAGTCAGACAAGGATCTAGGAGACCAGCTTCAAATCCCCAGCAAACCCTGGTGACCTTGGGCTAGTCTCTCTCTCACACAACACCCTCACAGGGTTGTGAGGAGAATGATGTTAAGCTGTTTTCGGTCCCCACTAGGGAGAAGGATGGAGTTTAAATGGGGGGGGGGGAATCAATAAATAATGCAAAACTACTGTGGATCATCAGTTTTATGTAATTCTTCCATAAACACCACAAATAGTATTTTTTTTTAAAAAGTGAGTTGAAAGATTCATCCTCAAAAGGGAAGGGGTGGGTGGGGAAATCTGCCGTGTGATGCCTCCTAACTCACTGGTTCCTGGACAATGCTTCAGTGTATCCTTCTAAAACTGCAATCCAGCATGCGTTTACCTGGGAATAAGCGCCACTGAATATCGCTAGGACCTACTTCTGAGTAAACAAGCACAGGCTCAAAAGCCCTACCGAAGAAAAGGGTGTCTAGTGGCACCTTAAAAACTAACAAACTTTATTCCAACACACTCTTTAATGGCGTAGAACCCAATTCTGTATCCCAGGAAAACTTACACTGGAATAAAATTTTGTTAAATCTGTAAAGGGCCACAAATTCCTGTTCATTTTTGTTGCAACAGACCCCTGCCCCGAGGGCCATCATAAAAAGCGGCCGCCGCCTCAGCGGGCATGATGCCTCCTCTCCCCTCCCCCATGTCATGTGAGTCTAGAATCCCTGCTAGGCCCAATTAGCAAAGATAAGGTAATTGAACAAGCCTTCTCTTGCAGAGTGACTTGCCAAGCTTCCTACAGCTCTATAATTTGAACTAATTATCCAAACAATACAGTTGTTAAAACTTTTAAGGCCTGCCTGAGCCTCCAGGGAAAAGATACTGGCCAGAAGGTAGCAGTCATGACTAGTGCATTTGTATCTTGCGAAATCTAGCTTCACTGTGTGGAACTAACACACTCCCTCAGAAGCCACCTGAGGTGGGGGCTTAGGTGAGAGAAGGTGTCCGATGTAAAAATACCTCTAAAGCTTAATAGTGGAGTGGAAATTTCAACCGGGCTTTCTCCACTTACGAGCATTGGAAGAACATAAGAAAAGCCATGCTGGGTCAAACCAAGGCCCGTCAAGTCCAGCAGTCTGTTCACACAGTGGCCAACCAGGGGCCTCTAGGAAGCCACAAACAAGACAACTGCAGCAGCACCGTCCTGCTTGTGTTCCACAGCACCTAATATATTCGGCATGTTTCTCTGATCCTGGAGACCATGGCCAATGTAACACCATTTATTAAAAAAAAAAAAGGTTCCAAGAGAGACCCAGGAAATTACAGGCCAGTTAGCTTACCGTCTGTTCCAGATAAATTGATGGAAAGCATTATTAAAGATAGAATTGTGAAGCATATAGAAGGGCAAGGCCTGCTGAGCAAAACCCAACATGGCTTCTGTAAAGGTAGCTCCTGTCTCACCAACCTATTAGAGTTTTTTGAAAGTGTCAATAAGCATGTGGACAGGAATGAGCCTGTGGACATTGTGTATTTAGATTTCCAAAAGGCTTTTGACAAAGTCCCAACCAAAGACTGCTAAGCAAACTTCATAGTCATGGGATAAGAGAACAAGTCCTCTTATGGATTGAGAGCTGGCTGAAAAATAGGAAGCAGAGTAGGAATCAATGGTCAGTTCTCACAGTGGAGGGATGTGAGCAGTGGGGTCCCTCAGGGATCTGTGTTGGGACCAATGCTTTTCAACCTGTTCATCAATGACCTGGAGTTGGGGTTGAACAGCGAAGTAGCCAAGTTTGCAGATGAAACCAAATTATTTAGGGTGGTTAAAACAAAACTGGACTGTGAAGAGCTCCAAAAGGATCTCTACAAACTGGAAGAATGGGCATTAAAATGGCAAATGAGATTCAATGTGAGCAAGTGTAAAGTGATGCATATTGGGGCAAAGAATCCCAACTTCACATATACACTGATGGGATCTGTGCTGGCAGCAACAGACCAAAAAAGGGATCTTGGGGTGGTAGTGGATCACTCGATGAAGATGTCAACCCAGTGTGCGGCTGCTGTAAAAAAGGCAGATTCCATGCTGGCCATAATTAGACGAGGAATAGAGAATAAAACTGCGGATATCATGCTGCCCTTGTACAAATCTATGGTGAGACCACACTTGGAATACTGTGTACAGTTCTGGTCACCGCACCTAAAAAAGGATATTACAGAGCTTGAGAAGGTGCAGAAAAGAGCAACCAAAATTATTAAGGGACTAAAGCAACTGCCCTATGAGGAGCGGTTAAAATGCTTAGGGCTGTTTAACTTGGAAAGAAGGCAGCTAAGGGGAGACATGATAGAGGTCTATAAAATTATGCATGGTTTGGAGAGTGGACAGGGAGAAGCTTTTTCCCCTCATAATACTAGAATGCGGGGTCATCTGCTGAAGCTGGAGGGTAAGAGATTCAAAACTGATAGGAATTATTTCTTCGCACAAAGCAGTTAAATTGTGGAACTCCCTGCCCCAGGATGTGGTGATGGCTGCCAACTTGGAAGGCTTTAAGAGGGGAGTGGACATGTTCATGGAGGAGGCTATTCATAGTTACTAGTTAAAATGGATACTAGTCATGATGCATACCTATTCTCCAGTCCTCTGGGACAGAGGCTGATCTAAGGGACATGTTACATATCTTTTTTAGGAGTTTAGCAATTTCCCATTTGAGTTCTTGAAGAACTCTAAGATGGATACCGGCTGGTCCCTAGTAACTAGTTTAGAATACTTTACAAATGGTAAGACACACCCAGCTGCAGATACTTTGAAATGTCGGTTATCTAAAAATGGGCACGCTATGTTTAAAGCAAGTATTTCAAGTATTTGTCATGGGCTTCAATGATGGGCCCTTCCCCCCCTCACTTTAAACGCCTCATGAATATCTCTTTTTGTGTAATTCCAGAGAATTAACTATATTCATCCATCACGGCAATCCTGATATATTATTTCAGATTCTTTTTCATAGCCTGGTATAAAATGAGGGGCTGTGGCTCAGTAGTAGAACATCTGCTTGGCATGCAGAAGGCCCCAGGTTCAATCCCCAGCATCTCCAGTTAAAAGGACTAGGCAAGTAAGTAATGTAAAGTTCCCCTATGCAAGCACCGGGTCATTCCTGACCCATGGGGTGACGTCACATCCCGACATTTACTAGGCAGGCTTTGTTTATGGGGTAGTTTGCCAGTGCCTTCCCCAGTCATCTTCCCTTTACCCCCAGCAAGCTAGGTACTCATTTGACCAACCTCAGAAGGATGGAAGACTGAGTCAACCTTGAGCCAGCTACCTGAAACGGACTCCCATCGGGATCGAACTCAGGTCGTGAGCAGAACTTGGACTGGACTGCAGTACTGCAGCTTACCACTCTGACCCATGGGGCTCCTAAGAACTAGGCAATGTGAAAGACCTCTCTACCTGAGACCCTGGAGAGCCACTGCCGGTCTGAGCAGACAATACTGACTTTGATGGACCAAGGGTCTGATTCAGTATAAGGGAGCTTCATATGTTCACGTGACTATATAGAAGGCAAACATTCATTGAAGAAGTAAGCTTTAGCCCCCGAAAGCTCATGCTTAGATAAACATTTGTTAATCTATAAGGTACCACAAGACTTACTCCTTTTGTGTGGGTGTACGGTAAGTCTTGTGCCCTGGAGAAGTCGATAGATCTACAAATGGATGTGTGAATCTTCAACATGTCATCTAGGCAATGGAATTTCCATGATTCATTTTAAGGCTTATTTGCTAATTAGTAGATTACATGTTACTAGAATACCACAGTATCATGAGGTAAACAAGACAAGTACCATTCCCACTACTGCAGAGGCATAGCAATTGTAGTTGAGCCAGCATGGACAATTTGTTAAGGCTAGAAAGTGGAGAAACTCCAATACAGCTGAAGAAAGGAACAACTTGCCTCATACTTTGCCAATACCTTGATCAGCTCTCAAAACACAACATACTTTTGTCTATGAAATTACTAGAGAGACAGAGAATAACCTGAATGCCCAAGTGAATAAAAACTGGCAGTGTGTGTTTGGGGTGGGGGGGAATGCTCTCCTAAAGACACTATAGTGGTGCAGTGTGGAGAATCTTATGCTTTGGAAAGGAGCAGTGGGTGCCCTTCTTTTTACAAAGAAACCATGCAGATAATCACAGAATTGTGCATCTCAAAGAAAGGACACTGTTAATGGGATAAAGACGAGAGCCACAAACGGACAGTGTGTGGAAAGAAGAGGTGCTAAACGTAACTTTCCATTCACCTCAGCGGAGTTTGTGCAGAACACACAAACGTATCTTATACTGAACCAGACCATAGATCCATCAAGGTCAGTATTGTCTACTCAGACTCTTGGGTGTCTCAGGCCAAGGTCTTTCACATCACCTACTGCCTGGTCCTTTTTAACTGGAGATGCTGGGGATTGAACCTGGGGCCTTCTGCACGTAAAACAGGTGCTCTACCTCTGAACCATGGCCTCTCCCCAAACTGTGGTCCATTTGAACACATGAAGCTGCCTGATACTGAACCTCATCTTTGGTCCATCCAGGTCAGTATTGTCTACTCAGACTCTCAGGTGTCAGGCTGAGGTCTTTCATAACATCACTTATTTGATCCCTTGATGCTGGGAAATAAACTTTATGCCAAACAGATGCTCTACCCCTGAGCCATGGTCCCTCCCCATTCCAGATTTCTATATGGTGTGTCTATCTTTAAAGGTGTATGGATGGAATAGAACAAAAGACCCAGCTGTATCTGTAGTTACTAAGTAATAGATATAGACTGTTCAAATTCAAAAAGAGTTTATTTTAAAAATACAAAAGTAATATTACATTCAGCACTGCTGCAGGTGTGATTGACATATATACATTCAGTTAGGAGGGAATTAAAAATAAAATAAAATCTGGGTAGTGGCCAGTCCTGGTATACCGCCAATGCCCCAGCAAGTCTCCTAGAGACAGGACTGGGTGTATCGTTTCTTTGGTGGGAGGTGCCCATTCTCAGAAGTGTTCATGGACTCCTTGGTTGCCATTGTGAAGTTGGAAAAGGGAACATTTGTCTTTGGGCTGTACAGATGTTGCTTGTAGCTCCTCTTGGCGGCTCTCTGTTGGTAGCTGGCAGATTCCATGCCACTGGTAGGTGATGGGCACTCTCCCAGCGGGTGAACTGGTCTAACCCTCCTGTGAGAGCCCCGTTGCCTGCACCTAGGAGTGAATTTGCGATAGAAAGATTCCACCTGAGGAAGGTCAGCAAGTTTGGTCACTGACATGGTGTCCACCAGGTGACTGTATTCGAGAGGGACAGGACTTCTTTCACCCTCCTGCAGGGAGTGTGATGCCTGTTTCTTCCACACTTCCACGTGCATCTTCCTGTTAGGTGGCAGCAGTCTTGGCCTCTTCCTCTCTGGGGACCCCAGCAGCAAATCCGATACACAAATGTGGAGGAGTTCCCCCTCATTTTCCCAATCCAAGGAACTTCTTGCCAGCTCCTTGTCTAAAAGTTCGAATTGTCCGATAGAGTGTGGAGTAGGCAACCTCTGGGAGTAATGTCTAGGTGCCAAGAAACTCACAGGGTTTGAGTAGTGCTGCCCCTGAGCAGCAGTCATCACTGTCAGGACATAAATGGCATTTTCACTGGGCTGCAGTACTGCCCCCCTTTGCAAGTGTGAGCAGGCTTTGTCCCTTGTCCCGTTCCCATGTGTTGGAATACCAACTGCTGACTGATGCTCCAGCTCCTGAGCAGATGAGATGGCAGAATGCTGATGTTTCACCTTTTCATCCCATGCGTGAAGAAATTTCTCCCTGCAGGATCTCGGCCGTTCTCTGTCACTCCAGCACATGCCTTTCTCATCTTGCATGGCTGCTGTTTCCATATACGTATCTGAGATGTAAAGATTGAGATGGAGGAAAAAATAGGTTAGAACAGTGTTTATTCAAACTGTGACCTGCGGACCCGTGGAGGGTACGGCAGTTGGTCAAATCCATCCGTCTAAACATGAAAAAAACACCTAAGTCTCTCCATTTTCTAGAAACGAGATAAAAGATAGAATTTGCTTCCTCCTCTCTCAAATGACATGAGCTCACAGAGGTGCCATTATCAAATCAGAGCACTGGCTAAAACACACACAAAGTGGTTGCTGAGAACCAATTATTATCCCTAGGGACTTTGAGTGGCACCAAGGAGGCACAGTCTTTATGCAATCATATTTACTTATGGTATAAAATTGAACTGGTTATCATGTTTCCAGTACAAAGGATTTCAGCATACAGATAGAGATGGGTTAGTCTGCATCTATCAACAGCAGCCAATATCTGCTTTCAGCTGAATACCATACAGTGAGGGGAAAAAGTATTTGATCCCCTGCTAAATTTGACCGTTTGCCCTCTGATGAAATGACCAGTCCATAATTTTAATGGTAGGTTTATTGTAGCTGTGAAAGACAGAATAACAACAGGAAAACCCCCAGAAACCCAGAAGACAAAAGTCAGAGATTGATGTGCATTATAATGAGTGAAATAAGTATTTGATCCCCTATCAACCAGCCAGATTAGGGTTAGGGTTCTGCTGTCGACAGAAGCAATCAATCCATCAGATTCCAAACTAGCCACCAAGACCAAAGAGCTGTCCAAGGATGTCAGGGACAAGATTGTAGACCTGCACAAGGCTGGACTGGGCTACAAGACTATTGCCAAGCAGCTTGGTGAGAAGGTGACAACCCTAACCCTAACTGTCAACCTCCCTCAGTCTGGGGCTCCATGCAAGATCTCATCTTATGGAGTTGCAATGATCATGAGAACGGTGATGAAGCAGCCCAGAACTACACGGGGGGAACTTGTCAATGATCTCAGGGCAGCTGGGACCATAGCCACCATGAAAACAGTTGGTAACACACTACGCCGTGAAGGACTGAGATCTTGCAGAGCCCGCAAGGTCCCCTTGATCAAGACAGCACATGTACAGGCCCGTCTGCAGTTTGCCAATGCACATCTGAATGACCCAGAGGAGAACTGGGTGAAAGTGTTGTGGTCAGATGAGACCAAAATCGAGCTCTTTGGCATCAACTCAACTCGCCGTGTTTGGAGGAGGAGGAGGAATGCTGCCTACGACCCCAAGAACACCATCCCCACCGTCAAACATGGAGGGGGACATATTATGCTTTGGGGGTGTTTTTCTGCTAAGGGGACAGGACACCTTCACAGCATCGAAGGGACGATGGACAGGACCATGTATCGTCAAATCTTGGGTGAGCACCTCCTTCACTCAACCAGGGCATTGAAAATGGGTCGAGGATGGGTATTCCAGCATGACAATGACCCAAAACACACGGCCAAGGCAACAAAGGAGTGGCTCAAGAAGAAGCACATTAAGGTCCTAGAGTGGCCTAGCCAGTCTCCAGACCGTAATCCCATTGAAAATCTGTGGAGGGAGCTGAAGGTTCGGGTAGCTACACATCAGCCTCGAAACCTTACTGACTTGGAGAGGATCTGCAAAGAGGAGTGGGACAAAATACCTCCTGAGATGTGTGCAAACCTGGTGGCCACCTACAAGAAACGTCTGACCTCTAATTGCCAACAAGGGTTTTGCCACCAAGTACTAAGTCATCTTTTGCAAAGGGATCAAATACTTATTTCACTCATTATAATGCACATCAATCTCTGACTTTTGTCTTCTGGGTTTCTGGGGTTTTTCCTATTGTTATTCTGTCTCTCACAGCTACAATAAATCTACCATTAAAATTATGGTCATTTCTTCGTCAGAGGGCAAACGGGCAAATTCAGCAGGGGATCAAATACTTTTTTCCCTCACTGTAAGTTCAAGTGTTGTGAGTTGTTCATTTTTTTCTGTACTATGAACAGCTTAAAAAAATTTCAGCTTCCTTCCTACTCGTGTTCAGGTGGCCTCAAGACAGTTTATTAATGAACAAGGAAGTTTATTGCTGTCCTCCGCAGAAATCAACAGGTGAGACTGATTAGAATTTGGGTCAGGGCCTCTGAGTTGTGGCCCTATAGAATCATCAACCCTGAGACCTGATCTCCTACAGCCAATACAATTGTTTTACTTACATATGATTTTAAAGTGTAACAAAGATCTCCCTGTACTGTTTCGAACATATAAAAAAATTGAGGCCTTCATGGGGCACGCACAGCTGACCATATGCACTTTGAAGAGATCTGCATAGTGCACCCCAGTGAGAAAGGAGGGGAGAGCTTGGGGGGGGGGGTCCACAAAAAATTGTAGATCAAAATGGGGGTTCTTGGGTTCTTATTTAGGAATCATTGGTTTAGAAAATTCTTTAACTTTCCATTGATGGATTGGTGATACTTTTTGTGCCTTTTACTTGGGTTTTTTTATTGACGTGCGATGCTGCCAGGCAATGACACAGCCTAGATCTTATATATTTCAAGCAAGCTTCTAAGCCATGGTATTCACAGAAGTTTAATTCTTGTGCACTGTGTGAGTGCATGTGTTCACTAGTGACAGTGCACACACAATTTATATCTGTTGCTAACAGGTGTCCTCTCACTACCACAGGATTTCTGTTGGAACACAGGTCATCGTGACTTTGGGGTTTGTCAACAGAAATGGCACTGCTAGGGTAACTGACCCTCCAAGCCCATGATGCTCAACCATCATACTGTTGAGTCCATGCCCCTGGTCAGAGCCTCTAAATGTAGAGCTCTATGTGGCAAGTGCTTCTGAATGGAACAGAATGACTGGGAATCAATTACCATGGGGATTTCATTCTCCCTATGGCAACTTTATTCTACCCTTAAAAACGGTAGTAGAATTCTCAACTGTGCAACGTAGTAGAGTTTTGGGTGTCTGGTTGTTATGTTTTGAGCGTCTGGTTGTTATGTTTAAGGTTACTACAATAAAATTCTAAAACACATACTATATGTTTACGGGTATTATTCCCTTAAACCAGAGCTTGGTCAACTCTTTTGAAAGCTTTTCTGAAAAGAATGTCCACCCATTTTCTCAGGAGGCAGTAGTGTTTCTAATAGTAAAGGTTTGGTGTCTCCTGACTTCCACATTTCTAGTCTATCACTTCAACTACTCTCCTAAGCGCCTTGATCTTGTTGCATTGGATGAGATTTGGAAAGCTTTTGCCCAGTGTCCTATGGAATGTACTTTCAAGGTGTGTGTGTGTGTGTGTGTGTGTGTGTGTGTGTGTAAGTTGTTAAGCAGGAGAGAACTCAAACAAGGCACTCTAAATGGCTGTAGGTTCGTGTACTCTTATTGCATCAATAGAATGTTGTGTACAGCTGCCTCATAGTAGCACAGCTTTCCTCTTCAATGTGTAATGTGAGTCCTTCACCCTATGGGTCTGTACAAGCACATCAAATGAGCTGCTTGCCCCTTTTGACCCCTGGTAACAAGACTGGAGAGACATGTCTTCCATTACAACAGGATCACTCCTGTGAGCCTCACAGAGTAGCTGACAATTAGGTAACAAAGAGCAAGTGAAATATTAAAGTAAGCAGTTTTCCAACGTGTGCTGTTTAATTGCTCAGCCTTTCTCTTCCTGCCCATGAATATTTTATTAAACCCCCTCAGGTTTCCATTGCAGAAAAAGATTGGATACTTTCTTTCAAGTAGTAGCCTTATCATTCTGAAGCAAAATGGAGAGGGAACCAAAACTTTGCTAGTTTGGTTCAATAAAATGGATTGGGGGAGGGGGCAAAAGCCCTCCTAGAAAAGGCAACAGCATCCCAATTGCCATAACTTGACATCCTACTGGTCATTGAAAAATTTATGGGTATATATTTTGAAACTGAGCTCAATTGACAAATAGACTGCATAACACATCCCTTGGTTGTTTAGAACAAGAATACTGTGCAATAACATCATGCACCCCTGTGTATATCTCAGGATCTCATTCAGCTATTAAGCAAATAAAAATCCCTAATAAATTTGACTTGCATTTCCCCTGAGTGTTCCGCTGCACATAAGAATATTTCAGAAAGCATCTAGCTCAGATGGAAACACTGTGGGGTTTACCTGAGATGAACTGTCAGTGAGAAAGCAGGCAGGAACTTTACAGTGGATTCTAGAACAATCACAGTGGGGAACCTGGGAAGAAAACAGAGCAAGCCTGAATGAGGAAAAATAGAAAATCCCAAGGGAAATGTCACATTCTGCTAGTAAAACCATTTTCTGCACAAAGGGTATGAATAAATGTTACCCTGGAGACCTACAGAAGTTAATGCTGGCAACCAGTTCAACTCCATTTGCACCTTTCTAAGGAACAGAGGTTTTGCACCTTAAATTAAGAGGTGGGCAGAAAAACAACCACTAAATCTCCATCACTGCATTTTGACAGCAAAAGTTTCACCTGTTGAATTACTGCCTACCAAGTGGATTTGGCTGGGGGAAATGGGTGGCATCCCTACTCTGGCAGTAAAATAATGCTCCAGGTTGCCTGTTAGTGATACCCTTCACCCTGTTCCTAAACACTAGGTACGTGGCGGGGAAAGCTGTGTAATCTGTGTAATCTGTTTCAGAGAGATTGCAGCATTCTGCACACAAACCAAAGTACCCTTCTAGAGGCAGCCTGAAGGAGGTGCAAAGTGAAATATGCATAACAAACAGAGAAGGGGCTATAGAAGAGATGGGGGAGGGTTTCCAATGGCAAATTGCTGCACGCAATAGAAAAGGCTGAATCTGCAGTTTGAAATAGTCCTTGAATGAAGTGGAGGTGTTATGAAGATTGGAATGGGTTCAATGCACCCATTTTCATGCACCACAATTCAGGCTGCCCCAAAAGCTGGGCGTCATATAATCTCTATTTAAATTAGATTTCTCTATACTGCAGCGCTACAGCTTTATCACCAACATCTCACTTTCTCTCACTTCCCTCCTCTCCTGCCCACCCCTCTTTTTTTGATTAACATCTAGCCTGACGAAGAATTTTTGTGAACTCAAGCTCATTACTTCAGCAATTACTGACCTACTGCTGCTTTTGAACTACTTTAGTATGCCATTAGCAAGGACTAGCTAAAATTAAGTACCACATACAGCCTTACAGAACGTACATGGTTTGATTTAGCAGATTATGCTGATTTTTGACACGCATAAATAGAGCTCAAAAGTTGACATTATTTATTTATTCATTATTCAGGACATTTCTGTGCCTTCTCTTCAGAGTCCTGCTTGATGCTGCTCACAATTAAAACGTCACAATATATATATTTTTAAACTGTTCAACCACTCAGACTGTATCAGCCTGGGAAAATCATTTATTCCTCAGCAACCTATCTCAAATTAGAATAAGGGCCACAGGGAATGTAAACCACTTTGCAAACTTAAATACACTCTATATGGCTGAAGCAAATAAAAGTAGCAACGATATTAAACTGTCACCTAACTATCACAATTGTATCCTACCTTTCTTCCACCAAGTGCATGGCAATCCCATACATACCACCCTGTTTTACTCTCGTAATAGCCTTGTGGGATACTTTACGTTGAGATAGTGAGTGGTTTAAAGTTACCCAAAGAGTTCCACGGCTAATCACAGATTTCAAGCAATGTTGCCCTATTAACATACTGTGCCTTTGCATTACCTTATAAATTGCAGTGCCTGTAACTCAAGTTAAATCTAGTCTCAGTTTGAAACCATTATGTTACTTGATTGGGATGAGGAATAGGTTCCCCCCCGCTTTATGCTAGATCGCGGACAAATCTAAATTCACATAGGCAAATACACTATTGTGCAAGTTTCATTTAAGAATTAGAACAAAAAAACCTTTTAAAATCTGGTGCAAATAAAATGCCATTGAAAATGAGGTGAAATCAGGCCTTTGCAAAAAGCAAGGGGAGATTTGCAATGAAGGGTTATAAATCTTTCTTTATCTGAGGATGTCACAGAACAGTCAAAAATACACCTGATAAGAAACTCTCCAAACACCCAAAACAACTGCCTAGACAACCAGCCCCCCCACTTCAACCAATGCACATAAAAACATATTGTGGCATTAACTTCAACATCTAAAGAATCATTGTTCCACCAGGAAGAAAACTCAATTCCACAGCTTTAGCAGTTTCATTCTAGCTGTATCCGAAGAAGTGAGCTGTGGCTCACGAAAGCTCCTACCCTGCCAGCAATTTTGTTCATCTTTAAGGTGCTACTGGACTCTTGCTCTTTTCTCCTGCTAGCGACAGATCACAATGGGTAGCAGTATTAAGTCTATCTCAAGAGGAGGAGAGATGCCTTAAAGAGGTGAGGACTGTGGAGGCTTCTGCTGGTCTGGCTAAAAGGCCAGACCTGGGCTGCTTAGCATTTTCCCGAAGTAATAAATTCTAGAGGCAGGCAATGGCCAAACCGCCTCTGAACGTCTCTTGCCTTGAAAACCATAAGGGGTTGCCATAAATCAGCTGAGACTTGACAGCAAAAAAAAAAAAGATAGAGTAAAAAGACAACCATTTCTTGAAACGCCCGTTGCTTGACTGACCTTTGCCTGCCCTCTCTGCCTCTAATGCGGATTACCAACCGTCTACACGGGGCCAAGACCGTTTCTTCAGTGCAAGGAGGAAAATTTAAACCGAGGCACGCTGGGCGACCCTAACAACAGACTGTAAAAAAACAGGTGGATGGACTCAATAAAGGAAGCCACAGCCCTCAATTTGCAAGATCTGAGCAAGGCTGCCAAAGACAGGACATTTTGGACACTTTCATTCATAGGGTCGCCACGAGTCGGAAGCGACTTGACGGCACTTAACACACACACACACACAAAACACCACCACCCCTGCCCCTCCCGGGACAGGATCCCTTACAAGACTATTTTTGAGAAGATAAAATGGAGGAGGGGAGAACACCACGTACACGGCCCTAATTTTTTTTTGGGGGGAGGGGGAGGAAGGGCGGGATAAAAAGTTACCAAATAAATAAATAATGCAAATAAATCCTGGAAACCCACTCTGGCAGACTGCAGCCCTGGATGCGGCAGTAATGCCCACCAAATTCGGAATAACCAGCAAGTACTGGAAAGGGGACCCTGACCTGGATGGCCCAGGCTAGCCTGATCTCATCAGATCTCAGAAGCTAAGCAGGGTCAGCCCTGGTTAGTATTGGGATGGGAGACCACCAAGGCAGGCCAGGGTTACTGTGCAGAGGAAGGCACTGGCAAAACCACCTGGTTAGTCTCTTGCCATGAAAACCCCAAAAGGGGTCGCCATAAGTCGGCTGCGACTTGACGGCACTTCACACACACTGGAAGGGGGGGGGCAAGGAAGCAACCCCACTTACCCTCCAGTTTCTCACGTGGCGGCCAGTTCTCTTCCCTTTCGGGTGGTGAGTGGCGGTGGTTTAAAAAAAACCTCCCGTGTGGATCTTTAAAGAAAACCGGCCACGTCTGAAAATTTGGAATTATTTTTTTTTAACCTGGGCGCCAATCGCCGAGTCAACCTGGGAAGAGGGACCCCTCAGCCTGCAGAGAGGACAGGCTCCTTGGTCAAAAATGGCTCTTTCCACAAGCCGCAGGGGAAGAGCAAGAGTCCCGAGAGCGCCCCAAAAGACTGCCCAAACCCAAAGATTACTTTTTGGAAAAAGAAAAAAACGAAGGGGGGGGGCCGTGAAGTTGCGAACTGACCTGCCGGCTCGTCCGTTCCACAGATCCACCTGGTTGGGAATAAAAAAGGTTGCAAAAGGGGGGGGGGGTATTTGAACGCTTGACTAGATTTTGAAACCCCCGGATGTTGGCTCAGTGACCTTGGTTGGGGCAGGAGGAGAGGAAGCAGGCCCCACCCCGCGCGTCGAAAGCCGCCCGAGGTGCTTGTGAGGACCCAAAGGCTTTATCTCAAAGGCTTTAATCAAGGCTTGGGTGTGTGTGTGGGGGGGGGAGGTAACGTCTGGGCCGAAGCCGTTTGCCCTTTCAAAAACAACAACAGCAACAACAACATGTCGGCGCCGCCTCAGAACGTTCTCTGCTCCAACGCCTCTCCTCTCCCCTTCCCCGTGCCTGTAGGCAGGAGGCTTTGTAGGCCCCGAGGAGGAGTCAAGCGATTGTTGCGTGTGTGGTAGAAACGAGCAAGGGTCCAGTAGCACCTTAAAGGCTTAACAAGAATATTTTCTCACAGTGGGTAAGCCGGGTTGGTCTGCCTGCAGTAGCAGAAAAGGGCAAGAGTCCAGGAGCACGAGTCCAGGAGCACCTTAAAGACTGACAGAAATGTTTTCTGGCAGGCCAAGAGTCCAGTAGCACCTTAAAGACTGACAAAAATATTTTCTGGCAGGGCAAGAGTCCAGTAGCACCTTAAAGACTGACAAAAATATTTTCTGGCAGGGCAAGAGTCCAGTAGCACCTTAAAGACTGACAAAAATATTTTCTGGCAGGGCGAGAGTCCAGTAGCACCTTAAAGACTGACAAAAATATTTTCTGGCAGGGCGAGAGTCCAGTAGCACCTTAAAGACTGACAAAAATATTTTCTGGCAGGGCAAGAGTCCAGTAGCACCTTAAAGACTGACAAAAATATTTTCTGGCAGGGCGAGAGTCCAGTAGCACCTTAAAGACTGACAAAAATATTTTCTGGCAGGGTATGAGCTAAGCTCATACCCTGCCAGAAAATGTTTTTGTCAGTCTTTAAGGTGCTACTGGACTCTTGCTCTTTTCTACTAAAAATGTTTTCTGGCAGGGTATGAGCTTTCGTGAGCCACAGCTCACTTCTTCAGATACTCTTGTGTGTGTGGGGGGGGGGTCGGTTGGTGCATTGAGCAAGCGCGACCCGCTTTGCAACCCCGGCTGCCCGGCGAGTCGACGCAGGGAGCGCGAGGCGTTGCACGTGCAGCGGCGTCGTGCAAAAGGCGTTGGCCTCCGTGCGGAGGAAGGCGCCGCTGCGCGCCTCCTTTTTTTCCCCGTCTTCTTCCAAGTGCTGGGAAACGTGATCCTATTTCTAGATGAGTTTTTATCCGCCTCTTTTTTTAAAAAAATGGAGAAGCCGCCAGATGCAACGAAAAGACCCCGTTGCCGCTTCTTCTCGCCGCCTTTCCGCTCTCCTCGGAGGGGCGGGGGAAGAGCAACGTTCATTTCGGAGGAAAACGTTGCCGAGGGGTTTGCTCGCCGGCGGGGGCGGGGAGGGAGGGTGTCAAGCTGCTCGTCCTACGCATAGGCCGGAATAAATGAATAAAAGATTCCCCCCCCCCCGGAAGAAAAACGAAAGGCTCGAGATCTGTTTAGCGGGCAGGCGTGTGACAGAACTGCCCCTAAACCCCTCCTTGTTCTCCCCACAGTTTCTAAAACAAAGCCAAGGCTATTGATGTGATTGCAATAGGAGGGGGACGCCAGGCGCGTAGCCCGGAGCTCCCGGCGCTGGCAGGCTTGCGCAATTCAAAGGTGATCAGAATAACGAAGGGCTCGCTGCACAACAATGCCTTGCTATTTCCACACCCTCCCCCCCCCTGCAGTTAGATAGGCCTCTCTTCTCCCAGTTCCGCACATCAACACGCGCGTTTCTACCAGCAGCAGTAGGGAGAAACTCCAGCACAACCTGCAGCTGTTCCCTTGGCATAAGGGTATTGTGCTGCTGCTTGTGCTTCGTTGGGGGTTCGCGTTCATACACTCGTGTTCATACTTTACACACTACAGTAAAAGAAAGCTCATACCCTGCCAGAAAATATTTTTGTTAGTCTTTGAAGTGCTACTGGACTCTTGCTCTTTTCTAACACTACAGTAGATTTGGGATGTGTGTCATGAAACGGAGGGCAGAGTGTGTGAGGACCGCTCACAATAGCGTTAATTGGAGATAAGTCTCATAGTTTTTCTAGGTGGTTTACGCTTGAATGCTGGTCTTTGATCAAGTGCTGGGAAATGTGATCATATTTCGAGATGAATTTTAATTGAACACTTTTCACACTGGAGTTTCTCTTTGAAGTTCTTTTGTTGAAGAATGATTACTTACATCAGCAAAGTGGCATAGGAAACACTATCAGCTTTTTAATATTGTTATTTTAATGTTAGATTTGTCCATTTATTTTTCATAGATAATAACCCTGTATAGCTAACAAAAAACATTTTGCAATATCATATTATGATTATATATTTTTTTATTTACTTCATTTATACCCTGCCTTTCTCCCCAGTGGGGACACAAAGTAGCTTACATTGTTCTCCCCCCCCCTTTATTCTCACAACAATCCTGTGAGGTAGTTAGGCTGAGAGAGTGTCTGACATGCGCAGGGTCACCTAGCCAGCTTCCATGGCAAAGTGGGGATTTGAATCTGGGTCTCCCAGGTCCTAGTCTGACATTCTAACCACTACACCACTCTGGATATGATTATAATATGATTACAAGTGGGAACCTGCAGGGACTTGTGGGAGACCTCAAAATTTCCCTCTCTGCCACTATTTCTTCTTTCCCTTTCTTGTAAGCCCCATAGCCTCTCCTCTTTTCCTGCTTCCTTCTCTGCTTCTAGAGTTGCCAACCTCCACGCATGGCGTAGAGATTTCCTGGCAGCCCAACAGATCACTCAACCACAGAGATCAGTTCCTCCTTCAGGAGGAGGGGTCATGGCTCAGTGGTAGAGCATCTGCTTGGCATGCAAAAGGTCCCAGGTTCAATCCCCGGCATCTCCATTTAAAGGGACTAGGCAAGTAGGTGATGTGAAAGACCTCTGCCTGAGACTGACTTTGATGGACCAAGGGTCTGATTCAGTATAAGGCAGCTTCATGTGTTCATGTGTTCTTCAGGTTTCCAGCTCCAGGTAGGGAAATTCCTGGAGATTTGGGAGTGGAGCCTTGAGAAGGTGAGTTTTGGGGAGGGATGCAACCTCAGCAGGGTATAACGCCGTATAGTCTACCCTCCAAAGCAGCCATTTTGTCCTGGGGAATTGATCTCTGCCATCTACAGATCAGTTGTAATTCCGGGTGATCTCCACCCCCACCTGGAGGCTTGCAACAGTAGTTCCCCTGGAGGAAATCGCCGCTTTGGGGATGGAGTCTATGGCAATATACCCTTATGAAGTCCCTCCCCTCCTCAAACCCCACCTCCATTGGCTCCACCCCCAAATCCCCAGGTATTTTCTAACTTGGAGTTGGTAACCCTATCTCCTTCCCACCCAACAGCCAACCTACCTTTATCTGCCCCTGGGGAACCTACCTTTTTCTGCCAGCCTACCTTTATCTGACACTGGGGATCAAAGCAGCTTACATTATTATCTTCTCCTTTTTCTCTTCACAACAACCCTATGAGGTAGGTTAGGCTGAAATAAAGTGTGTGACTGACCCAATATCACCTAGTGAGCTTCCATGACAGACTGGTGATTTAAACCCAGGTCTCCCAGGCCCTACTCTGAAGAGCACCCCACACTGGCAGTCATAGGGTGTCTGCTGTTGAACAGTACCAAGCAGCCAGGCCTAGTTGAGTCATGAAAGTTGGTTAGTATCAAGTCACCCAGAGGTTGTTTACAGGCCTGGGGTTGTCAACCTCCAAGTGGGACCTGGAGATCTCCCAGAATTACAACTGAACTCCAGATGACAGAGATTTGTACCCGTGGAGAAAATGGACTCTATGGCATTATATTAGGCTAAGGCCTCTCCACCATCAACCAAAAGGGAGACTGCAGCCAAGAAATCAGAAGGAGATTGAGACTGGGAAGGGCTGCCATGAAAGAACTAGAAAATATTTTGAGCAGTTCACGGAAGCCGTAACACTCTCCTCCAACACCACATTTCAAAGGAATCTATTTTCTTCCTATCAGCTTTCTTCGCTGTCCAGCTTTCACACCCGTACATAGTAATAGGGAATACAATGGCATGGATTAATCTAGTCTTGGTGGCAAACTGGAAAAGACAGTCATGCTAGGAAAAGTTGAGGGCAGCAGGAAAAGAGGAAGACCCAACAAGAGGTGGATTGACTCAATAAAGGAAGCCACGGCCTTCAATTTGCAGGAGGCCTCTCCCCTCTTCAAACCCTGCCTTCCTCAGACCACCACAAAATCTCCAGGAATTTCCTAACCTGGAGCTGGCAACTCCAGTTAGCCCTGGCTCCAATGAGTCATCAAAGGCCAAAATAGGCCTGGAAAGGACCCTGCCCTCTCCCCTTGCCTTTTTATTGACCCAGCCTGGAGTCTGGTTGCCTAGCAACAGCAGCTGAGAGAATCCATTGCTTAAAGCTACAGACGCTCCTTTTATCATTTTCGGGTTTTTTAAACTCCCCAATGTATTTTTTATATTTCACATTTTTTTGCAAATCTTGGGCCCTTTTCAGGTTTGTGGAAAGATCTCTCTTGCCCATTTTCAGCTCCACTCACCAGGTTTAAGTATCTTCAGAATTTGCCGACTTTGCTATTAGTATATAGATCTGCAGCTA
This sequence comes from Euleptes europaea, assembly GCF_029931775.1. NCBI lineage: Eukaryota > Metazoa > Chordata > Lepidosauria > Squamata > Sphaerodactylidae > Euleptes > Euleptes europaea. The sequence continues at coordinate 127,634,362 of NC_079312.1, read as the reverse complement.
TCTCTGTACAATTGTATGGAAGAAGGATAGGATGTTGCCACTATTGTTTTATTTAGGCTAGCATTCTTAATAGTAAAAGTATAGGGAATTATTTTGTATTTATCTGTAAAAATAGCAGCAATTATCTATAAAGACCCTCTTGATTAATACTGCAAATACTGCAAAAGCAAAACATTAGTGCTGAATGCTCTCCCCATGTGGTGCAATATTGATTAAAGCTTAATTTAAAATCAGCATTTCAAATCTGTAATCCATAAATTAATCATACTGATTAACTGGTTACCTTGAAGAAGATTTGGAAAAGCAAGATAGCATCTATTTAAAAATACATCTATTTAATTAAATAAATAAAATGAATGTTAGTCCCTGTAACTATTCTGTTGTCTTTAAGAGCTGCATCTTTGGCCAACAGGTATGAATCTGGCACATCTTCTAGGCTGCACCCAAGTCTATGCTCTCCACTTTCTCAAGGTCCTGCTAACCATCTGGTGCCATTGTTGGTTGAAAAGTTCAATAGTGCCATGGGGATTCGTCAATTATTGATGCCAGCTTACTTCCATTCTCTACTGCTCCAGTACTGCGTAAGCATCCTCCTTCAATCCCAGTTTACGATCAAAGTAGGGGATGAGCCTCTACAGACAGTTAAGGAAGTGGAAGAAAAGTGTGTTTTAAAGCCTTAAGCTTTTTTTGTGACTTGTGAAGTTGTGCCGCCGATATCATCTCTGGAATCAGCAGAGATAAACCTGGTGAGTTAGACATGAGCGTAATAAAGAGATCACAAGGAAGCCCAGCGTATTGTGATACAGAAAAATGAAAATGTAATCTTAAAGTGGAACTTCTAAAAGATTAAAAGTGAAAATATGTTTAGAGTAGTATGTATTGAATTCATGCAAAATATAGGCTGATATTCTAAGCCAGTACAATGTTACCAGGGATGGAGAATAAAGCAGTATTTTTAATTGAATCATTTTATCTTAATGTAAGAGTAAGGCAAGAGGTGAATCACAACTTCCCATACAAAGATCAAAGGAGCTTTTGATCCTTGCAGATGTTCAATTATATTGTGGGTAAAAATCTTCATTGTATTCGAAAACCATTATTTTGCAGTCTTCTACCATGTTTGTAAGACCGTGTCCTTTCTTTAAGAAACATCTTTATTATTTTATTTTTAAGTGTAAGCATTTTTGAAGCAGATGTTGCTCAAATTAAAAATCAGTAAAGGCAAGGGGGAAATGAAGCAAATTCCCACAAAAACAGTAAAGAAAAAACCAGTAACGTTAGGATCCAAACCATATCAAGCGGTGTTATATATCCAATAATCTGCAGAAGTACCTTTCATACACCTAGTAATCTCTGGAATGCTAGAGAAGTCTTTGGTGCATTGCCTTAAACTCCGTTTATAATCTTTTAAACTGGATGTACAGTGCTGCTTCTCTGTCAGTTTATGCTTCCCAACGTTCTTCTTTGTCAATACTTGACATTTCTTTGGCATTTGGAATGAAAAATTGAGATTTTTTTTAACCTTGTGAGAAGAAATTGGTGGGAATTTGGCACTTTTAAACAAAAATTAGGACATGGAGCTAACCTTTAAAGTGGCCAAATTTGGATGGCGAGCTATGAAGACTAGGCGAGCTTGGGTTGAACTTAATGGATGAGCGACTTTATATATATTGACTGCAATTATGTATCATATTTTATGTATCACATTTTTAAATCATGTTCTTAATGGCTCCCCATGAGTGAGTGACTATTTTTGTCAAATATTTATTGGTGTATATAGTCGTTCTCCTGTTACTATGTATATATTTTTATCTGCTGCTCTTGGACCGTATTAAAGTTATTATTATTATTATTAAAACAAAAATTAAATTTTAAATTTTACCTCATACTCAGTAAGCATCTGCTTTAGTTTAGTCGATTTCATTATGGTGAGATAATGTGCTATGCAACTCCCAGCTTGCTTTGTTTTGCTGTTTGCCATGAGCAGAAGCTGCAATTTTATACGCCATACCAGTTTCATTCAGTGTGGATTGAACATGCATAAGCCAAAGGGCACCTTTTATTATATTTGATAGTTCAATATATATGCTACTTTCACCACAATGAGCCCAAGGCAGGGTAGCATACATGGATATTAAAATGCTACCAGGCTTTAATTTAGAAAGGGTAATAGTTTTGCACACAGTTTCACTTGGAAAGGAAATAGAAAGTTATGTTTTTGTGAGAGACAGAGATTTCAGAATTTACTGTTACATTTCTTTGTGGGGGTTGCTTATAATGTCCTGGATATGGCAAGTCAGATGTATTCCGTAGTTTGTTTGTTTTTTATACTTTTTATTTTGAATATATAGGATACAAAAAGGAAAAAAGGGGAGGGAGCAGGGGCAATCCGTCTGCAATAGACGTATAGTCTTATCAGTCTAATAAATTCAAAAAAATTTTAGAGAATCATACTACAATGAGTAAACATTTACTACAATAGACATTCACTACAATAGACATGTATTGTTGTTCAGATATGCTTTCATATGGTTAATTCTATAAACTAATTTGTGTGTGTGTGAGTGTTAGTTTTCTTATACTATGTTAAGTTTATCTATAAATTTATTGATATATAATTATAAAATGGCTGCCATTTTTCGTTAAACTGCTCCAGGGATTCGTTGTCGGTTAGGTTTGTTATAAAGGTCATTTTGGCCATATTTGCATATTCCAGCATCTTATCTTTCCATACTTCTATATCGGGTAAGAACGTTTGTTTCCAGGTTCTGGCCAAGACGACTCTTGCAGCTGTTGTAGCGTATTTGAACAAGTCTTTAAGTTTCGTTGGTAGATCGACAGGCATTATACTTAATAGAAAATATTTCGGATCCAGTTTTATTTTTTGCTTGAGCATGTTTTGCATTTCATGTTGGATCTTCTTCCAATACATTTTTTACTTTGGACAGGTCCACCAGACATGAAAGTAAGAACCATCCGTCTCATGACATTTCCAACAAGCCCCTTTTCCCCCCTTCGAACGAGCCATCTTGGATATCATATTGGGCATCATATACCATCTGTAAAACGTCTTATACCAGTTTTCTTTTACTTCTTGGTTTACGGTATATTTCAGTTTGTGGGTGCAAAGCTTTTCCCATGTTTCCATCGTAACCACCTTACCGAAGTTTTGCATCCATTTAATCATGTTTATCTTGACTTGTTCTGTTTCCGAGTCGTATTTCAATAAAAGTCTATACATTTTTCCTAATAAATGGTCATCACTCTTAGTTACTGTTGGTTCAAATTCCGTTAGCTGCCGGAAAGTCCCGGGCTCCAGACAGTCTCTTATTATGTTAGCTTTCAGTTGAAAATATGTCAACCAATTCATATTTCTGAACTTTTCTTGGAGTACTGATAAGCTTTTAATCTCTCCTGAGAAGTCTACCATATCATGGCATGTTAAAAGTGATTCATCTCTCAGTGGAATATCTTCGTGATATGCTTCAATCGATGACATTAAGGATGGTGGAGAGGGGCTGATTCTTTTTTTATATCTGTTCCAAACTTTTAGGATTGCCGGCTTAATGTCACAGTCTTCAAAGTTTTTGCTTGGTTGCATCGGGGTCTTAGGATTCCATAAAACTCTATGAAAACCTTGCGGAAGATCTGCTCTTTCTAATGCAATGTTTATGTTCTTGGGATGTTTGATCCAATCTGCAATCCACGTCAGGCAGGTGGCATGGTAATATAATTTGAAATTCGGTAACGCTAAACCGCTTCTTTTCTTGTCGTCTTGTAGTACTTTGAATCTAACTCTTGGCTTTTTCCCATCCCAAACAAAACGATTTATTTGTTTGTGCCAGCCATCTATTGTTTTATCGGGTATATTTACTGGTAAGAATTGGAATAGGAAGTTTAACCTTGGAAGTACGTTCATCTTTATTGTAGATATTCTTCCTAGCCAGGTCCATCAATTTAGATCTTTTTTTCTATCTCTCCCCAAACTTTTTCATAGTTCATTTTGAAAAGTGTCTTATTTTGTGACGATATATTGATGCCTAAGTACTTGAGTGAATCTTTTGTTGTTTGGCATCCTGTAATTTCTCTGATGTATATTTCATCCTTTTCTGAGATATTGAATGTCATTATCTTTGTCTTTGCTTTGTTTAGTTTATAACCTGAATACTTGGCAAATTCCATAATATGGTGCTGGACAGATGGGAGAGTGTCTTTTGGGTTTTGAAGAATTAATACAACATCATCCGCATAACTTTTAATCTTGTGTTCTTCTTTCCCGTAATCGAGTCCCCTAATATTTGGATCAGTTCTGATGTAGTTCGCTAAGAACTCCATTGATAGGTCAAATAACAGCGGTAAAAGTGGGCAGCCTTGTCTGGTGCCTTTTGTGATGTCAAATTCTGGTGACAGGCAACCATTAACTGAGAGCCGGGCCTTCTGGGTTGAATATATTGTGTTATAAATTTTGAGAAAGGTGCCTCCGCAGCCCATTTGTTCTAGTGTCTTTGAGATGAAACCCCAGGAGACGTTATCAAATGCCTTCTCTGCGTCAAGAAAAATCATGGCCACATTCAACGATTTTGATTTGATATGTTTAATTGCGCTGAGAACTAATCTCACATTATCTTTCATGAGTCTTTTAGGGATAAACCCAGTTTGGTCTGGATGCACCACTTTAGTGATGCACCTTTGAAGTCTTTTGGTTAAGATGGAAACAAATAGTTTATAGTCCACATTCAATAAAGAAATTGGTCTATACGCCTGAGGGAGATATGGATCATTACCTTCTTTTGGTAATAACGATATATGTGCATCCTGCCAGGATGTTGGAATCTTCTCATTTTCTATTACATCATTGAACAATGATAGCTGGAGTATTCCGTAGTTTTGATGCTCTTTGGGCTATGTGGCATTTGATTTGCTAGAGTCTAACCACCTTTAGATTGGCTGGATTGTGATTGCAGTCCCCAGATTACTGTCTGGAGATCAAGGTGATCCCTCAGAAGAAATAAATTAGCCCTCCCACCTACAGAGAGATGTATTATTTATTTATTTACGGTAATAGCCCATTATGACGCACCCCCCCTTTCAACCTCTTCAATATCCCACGCACTGAACTCGGCTGTATATGCTGAGGGAAAAGTGTTGGCCTGAGTATATTTGTGAGGAGATTATTTTCCTTCTCCTCCAGTCCCACACCAGTATTTACCTCAGAGAGAAATATGACACAAGAGGCTTTTTAACTTAAACAGACAAAACAGGGAAGTTTATTGAACAGAACTCACAGAGATTGATTTTCAAGAAAAAGGCAGAAATTGGAGGAAAACTCAAAGTCAGGTTTATCTACATAAGATGACTTCAGAGAAAGCTTAGATGTTTTCTTCACTCAAGTTCCTTCAGTTCTTAGTTTCACGCTTACTCAGATTCAGACTCTCAGACTCTGTCCCCAGCCTAGCTCACAGGAGCGAAGGAAGTCTGAGTTCCTTTCCCTCCTCAGAGAACTCACAGAAGTTTGGGGAAATATCCAAAATCCCTCTTCCAGTTCTCTCTGATTACCCCACAGCAGTGGCTGTAATCCTCCACACCTCCCTGCTACCGGAATAGCTCTACCTCAGAGACTAATTCCCCTTGTGACCTGAGAATGGGCCCTCTCTAACCCAATTCTCACTCCTGTCACTACCACAGATTGTGTGTTTCAATAGTTTTGGCTTTAACAGAACCCCTCAGGTTCACAGAGTACAGTCTGGTTTCTGCTCAGTCTCGCTACTAAGCTTCCAATCTATCACAGCCTCTCTGGCTGGGTCCCAAGCTTTGACTCCTTTCACAGCCTCCTATCCAGGCTGGGTCCCAAGCTTCGACTCCTTTCACAGCCTCCTATCCAGGCTGGGTCCTAAGCTTCGAATGCTTTCTGTCTCTCAGAGCTCAGAGTGTCAGCTCTCTGGCTCCGCCCACTCTTGGTCTGTCAGCTCTTGCTGCAGATTAACCCCTTATCCGTCACACCTATCAAGTAAGTCAAGATTAAAAATTACTTAATAGGTAGTAGGGCACGTAGGCAAAGTATGCATAAAATTACAATAATTAAATAATTAAAATTACAATAATTAAAATATCAAAAAGATTAAAAATAATCCAAGCAGGTAAATTCATAAGTTATTATAAAGCCAATCTAAAAAGTTCCGGTCAGTATACATCCCATGCTTCCTTAGCTATTGCATAGACTTAATCCAGCTCTGCCTTATTTTAATTGCTAGCCAGGCAAATCTGGCAACTCTATTAGTTAAGTTCTCCATTGTATCTGATAATAAGAACTTAAGACGTTGTTTCCTCAAAACTCTAGGACATTCTGTAAGTAATGGAATCAGTGATCTTGTGTGTATATGATCGTACAGTTTGCATTCAAATAATACATGTTCAGAGGGTTTGGTTACATCTTGTTTACAAATACATTGGCATGCTTCCAATGGGAGTTTGTTATACTTCCCATCTAAGAACATAGAAGGCAAGGCATTGTAGTGAAGAAGCATGAAGTATTTTTGATACTTAGGATTAGCAATGTTGGTCAGATATGGCATTATAACATTCCAGTTGAACAGGTCCTTTCTAAAATGGGGAACACCTCCCACCTGTAAATGACTTTAATATAGGAATTTTTACTTTGGAACTGATTGTTTGTAAAAAATAGTACTTGATTCTCTTTGTAGGTGAATCAAAAGGGACTCTTGTGGCACCTTCAAGATCTGTCAGTGTTAAAAATTTTTAGCATGAGTGTTCAAGGTAGATTATCACTAGGTAGACATAGTTATGAAGGTAAAAATGTAAACAGTAGGGTCACAGGGCAATGAAATGCAAGAAGTCCAGGATTCAATATTATGTTAAATTCAAACATGATCAAGAAAAACACAGTGACCATTTAGAATATCAGCTGTTAGTAACAGCACAATCATCCTAGTTTTGCTAAACTGATTTAACACCTGTAATCCTTGTTCTTTATCCCTGGTACAGGAAATCCTAGGTACAGGGAATGCAGTCTCATTTCTTGATTAATTTTAATTCAGCAGTCTCTGCTGGAGCCTCCCTTTGAAGTTCTTTTGTTGAAGAATACGTTCAGATCAGGAATAAAATGTCCTGGGACTCTGAAAGGTTTCTCTGTTGGTTTCTTAATACTGCCATTTTTAATATCAGATTTATGTCCATTCTTTTGCATAAAATTGAGCCACTTGCGGCAGCAAGACTGGCACGGGTGCCGGCGTTGGGGCACTCACCCTGGCCTCCCTGTGCTGCTGTGGCAGTGCAGCCCTGGGACACCGGCTCAGCCTCCCGCTGGCGTCCTGACGGCGCTCCTCCGTGTGCCAGTGTCCCAGGGGGCATTCATGAGGCAGAGCCACCATTAGGCAGCTTCCTAACCCCCTTTCAGGCTAGGATCTCCCCCTTTGCCCTTACCTGGAGTTACACTACCTTTTTAGGTGTCTCAGCCGTGTGGAACCCTATGGAGCAGTTCCACGGGGCTTGCAGGTAAGGGCAAAGTGCCAGCTTCGGGGGGGGGGGAACCTCCTTTAAAGGTGGCATGGCTGCCCTGCCTCCAACCACCAGCTCAGCCCTCCCCCTCAGAATGGGCTGAGAGTGTTTCTTTGAATAGAATGATTTCTGCCCACCGAGTGTGGTTTTCTTGCCACCCCCTTCAGCTGCATCCAACATTGCTTCCTGGAATGTTGCTCTAGGAACGTTTCACTCAACCCGTTGGATCCAAGCTATCATGTTAGAGAATGAGCAGGCAGTGAACATCTAGTGCTCTGAAGGCTATTATTAGGTCCTATTATAATATTGTCTGAATGGGTTTAGGGACAGAGTTGGCATCTGGGTTTGTTGGAGAGTCTGGCCTCTGGGTTTATAGATATATACATTGGCCTGTCTCAGGCACATTGTTCATACAGTACATTGTTCCTCAGTCGAGAAAGTAGGTCCTTAGTCCATAAAAGCCTATGTTAGAATAAAAATGTATTAGTCTTTAAGGCATCCCAGGACTCCTTTTTGTTTTGCTACAACAGACTAACAAGGCTACCCCTCTGGAATTTGTCTTTATAGATTATTATGATTAGGAAGAATGGCAATTCCACGATCGAAGGCAGAGCACAGAACATCTAGAGAAAAGAAAGCCAGGATTGAAAGCCAGGAGAGGGCAGATATTTCTCAAAAAAAGAATTTTTTTGTTGATGAGTCTAAGACCCAGAGCATAAAACAGAAGAAAAGAAAGAGCACTGATCAAGCTAATTCCGAAGATGCGTCATCAGACAGGGACATAGTTGTGTCTGTCCAAAGCACAGCAAAGAGCAAGAGAGAGATGAAGCTAAAGGATGGGAGGGAGAGTGATTTAAAAAAAGAGGAGAGAGGGAAGAGAGATTCCAGGGACAAAGAAGTTTGTTCTAGGCGAAGACATAGGGAACAGTTAACATTCAAGGGAGAGAAGAACAAAAGAAAGGTTATCAAGCAAGAGGACTGGAGTTCACAGTCAAGGCATAATATCAATATCAGAAGCAGTGAACCAAAGGACATTGAAAGCCAAGAGAGACATGCTTTGAAAAAGAAATACAAAGGGGAACCGAGCAAGAAAAAAAGTGTGCCTGACACAGAATCCCTCACAGTAGACAGTGAGGAAGGTTTCCCTTGGAAGCTAGAGTCGCACCAGAGAAGAAGTCATGCTGAAAGCAAAGAACTGTGTGAGAGGAAGAGTCACTCTAAGGCCAGTGGAAAGGCTGCCAGGAGTAGAAGCAGAGGGTGCAGGAAGACACATATCAGGAAGTCGGTCAAAATATTTTCCAAAGCTCATCCTGTGAATTCTGATGATTCCTCTTGTTCAGATTCTCAAGTTAAATATCATTGGAATCCAAGAGGAGGGGACAGAGAGAACAAGACCAAAGCCAAAAAGAACAAGTCCAAACCCAGAGAAGGCAGAAGACACTCTTTGGAAGAAGATGAGGTTCATTATAGAAAGAAATTGTTACCAGCCATTGTGGAAACTCAACTTGCAGATGAAAGAAGAGAGTGTCGAGAGCCTCATAAAACATCCAGTGAAAGTGAAGGAAAGCTGGAGGCCACCATTAAAAATCAGGAATCTCAGTATGAAGAGAGTGACTCTGAGATAGAAGAGAAAATAAAAGGGAAGAAGAAAAGGCTTATGCCAAGAAAAGCTGTTTCAAATTATAGTAATGAGCAAAGTGGTGACAGTGGTTCAGACAACCACAGTGGCAGCATCGTGGAGGAAGAGTGTGGTGAAGGAGAGCATGAAAATCCCTCAGAAGAAAGAAGCAGTGAAGTAGGCTCTGACTGCGGACAAAGTAAACCTGGCAGTGAGGAGGAGGAAAATGAGACAAGTAGCCTTGCAGAAATAAAAAGTAACAACAGGAAAGGACCCTTCCCCACTACTATAAGATCAAAGCTCCCCAAGGCTGGCTTGAGCAAAATTCACCAAGAGAATCATCAAGCAGAGGAGAATGTAAGTGTCAGTGACAAAATGGCGGAAGCTGAAACCACATCCTCGGCACAACCAACAATGCATAAACGTCAGTCCTGTAACAAACCTGAAATGTTAAAACAGAATGCATGTTTAGAAGATCAAAAAAGCCAAGAAGATGGTTCTTCGAGTAGCAAGAACAGAGTAGATGCAGTGGCTTTGTTTGCAAAGAGATACAGTCAACTGACTTCACAATCCCAAATCCTACTGAACTTCAAGGGCAAGCATAAGAATGCTAATGCTAGTGTGAGCAGCATATGTCCTTTTCGAAGGGCAGCAGAAATTGACTCTGACTTGGAGAAAGCTCGAAGTCTGCATTCAAAACAGAATACCACGAGCAACAGCCAAGTGACGTCTAGAGGTCAGGAGAATCGAGAATCAAGATCAAGATCAAGTTTTTCCACTGTTTCAAGCACATACTCTCACAATAAAAACCTCTCTGCTGAAAAGAAGAAAGCTGGAAATGTAATTGGAAAGGTCAGCATGACTTTCCATCAGGCCCTGGAGGCAAGAGAGATGGTGGAAAAACAAATTGGAGAAGAAGATGCAGAAAAAGACCTTTTGGCCAATCAAACAAGATCTAGATCTCTGCATACACTTTCAGCATTTAGGAAAGTATCCCGTTGGCTGAGTCATAAGCCTCTCAAGAAAACGCTGAAAGATCGTTTCTTAAGTATGGCACGAGCAGTTGGCATCTCAGGATGGCTCTTCAAGAAGCTTGGCAAGATGAAAAGGAGCAGCAAGCCATTTGGATTCAGAAGGAGAATGGCCATAAGAATTGTTGGTACAGCTGGGCTGGTCAAGAGATGTAACAAAGCCTCCTGTGACTCAACTGAAGAGCAAATGAAGGATTTGCATACCAAAGGATCTTCTTCCCTAAAATGTGATCAGGTAGGAGATAAAGACACACAAATAACAGAGGAACTGGAAGAAGGAGGGATGTCTTCAAGTAATTTTCCTTGTAATGAAGCCAACGTTCTACCACAGAGGAGTCCTATTCCCCTGTCTGAGGAAGAGAAGAACGTTACTGATGCCAAGTTTGCTATTGGATTTCCCAGGGTTCATCTACTGGTGAAGTCAAAAACTGCCTCTCTCGGAAGCTCTAGCAATAGCAGGTCACTAAAGCAGTCATGTGATCAATCAAGAAGAAAAGCAGTGGCATCTGTCCAGCCAAGCGGTAAGTTGGAGCATGACCTCACTAAGCCAAATGGCCAGCCAGGGACATGCTTGCAGTTCTTGGGCCTGATGCATCCACACCAGGTAAGTCAACACATGCTAAATTTAAGCCTGAGGAGAGTGAAAAGGACGTTGAGGCTGCTTTGAACAGGGGCAGGGGAAGCTGCCTCTGCTGTGGAAGCAGCAGTGAATGGGGTACAGGTACACAGAGATGGCATCTGCATGCCCCATCCCTGTGCCACTTATTGGTGTCCCACCCTCCACCTGGTCATAGAATCATAGAGTTGGAAGGGGCCATACAGGCCATCCAGTCCAACCCCCTGCTTAATGCAGGATCAGCCTAGAGCAGTGATGGCGAGCCTTTTAGAGACCGAGTGCCCAAACTGCAACCCAAAACCTACTTATTTATCGCCAAGTGCCAACACGGCAATTTAACCTGAATACTGAGGTTTTAGTTTAGAAAAAACAACTCATAACACCTGGTCTCCCGGAGCAGGGATCACTTGCTTCTCTCTCTCTCCCCCTCCCTCCTCTGGGGGCCAGGTCTACCAGCCAGGATGACCTGGCCTCCAGCGGATGGCTTTTCCCAGGGGCCAGGTCTACCAGCTCCGATGACCTGGCCTCCCAGAGCAGGACGGTGGGGGGGGGGAGCGGTTCAAAGCCCCCACCACCCAGCTGCTCAACTTACCCGCGTGTGCCGGCAGAGAGGGCTCGGCGTGCCGGAAGTGGCACGCGTGCCATGAGTTCACCAACACAGGCCTAGAGCATTCCTGATAAGTATTTGTCCAGCCTCTGCTTAAAGATTGCCAGTGAGGGGGGAAGCTCACCACCTCCCTAGGTAGCTGATTCCACTGTCGAACAACTTTTGCTGTAAAAAATTTTTTTTCCTGATATCCTTTCCGCCTGCAATTTAAACCCATTATTGTGAGTCCTATCCTCTTCTGCCAACAGGAACAGCTCCCTGCCCTCCTCTAAGTAACAGCCCTTCAAAGAGAGCAATCATGTCCCCCTTCAACCTCCTCTTCTCCTGACTAAACATTCCCAACTCCCTCAGCCTTTCCTCATAGGGCTTCGTCTCCACGCCCCTGTTCATCCTCATCACTCTCCTCTGCACCCGCTCCATTCTGTCCACATCCTTTTTGAAGTGAGGCCTCCAGAACTGCACACAATACTCCAGGTGTGGCCTGAGCAATGCAGTGTACAGTGGAACTATGATATCTTGCGATTTGGATGTTATGCCTATGTTTGTACACCCCAAGATCGCATTAGCTTTTTTTGTCGCTGCATCCCACTGGTTGTTCATATTTAACTTCCAGTCCCCCCGTACTCCAAGATCTTGCTCACAAACACTGCTGCCCAGAAGTGTATCCCCCATCCAGTATGCATGTCCCTCATTTCTGTTACGCAGATGTAGAACTTGGCACTTATCTTTGTTGAATTGCATCTTGTTCATCTGCTGTACTGCTGCATTCAAGGCAATGACGATTGTGTGCATGCCCCCCCCCCCCACGTTTGTTTTGTCTGGCTCAAAGGAAGTTGGAATGAGCACAATGTCATGTGGAAGCTCACCGGGGGTGGGGGGAGCTGGGACATCTAGTTGGCCACATGGAGCAGAATCCCTGTCTGGAAGTGGCCCAAGTTGTTCGTGCCAAATAATAAAGACTTCCTTGTATGTAGCTCAGAATTTTCTGCTGTGTTTTTATTATTCCTTGTTTCTCCCAAACCTTGGCTTTCATTTTCTCTCTCTTCTCCCAGCTTCCCTGCAATTCAGGTTTCTAATTTATGGCCAGATTCTGTGTAGAAGCAACCCTGGATTCAGGGTGAGGGGAACAGTGCACCATCTCCCAACAGATCTCCCTTCTCCAGCCTTTTTACCTCTGCTGTCCTGCCCTTCTCCTTCGTTTTCTATAGTAGTGATATCTTTTTCCTACTCTGGGACTGTGACTTAAAACGAATGCAGAAACAAAACAAACAAAAATCATACAAATGGAATGGAATTGCCTGATTTGAGATTAGGTAGATTATCTTCTCTGGAAAACAGGTGGTGGTGATGAAACTCAAATGTTAGGTTCCCCTCATAAAACCACATTGAAACTTTTAAGTTCAAGGTAAAAGAAATTTACTTTTATTTACTTACTTACTATATTTATAGTCCTCCTTTCTCATTGAGACTCAAGGCAGATTACACAGTGTAAATCAATGCAATCAATAGGATGAGGCATCTAATAAGCAATGTAATAGGACTAAGTTTACAGAAATCTGAACCAAGCATGGAGTATTAAACAAAGTATGTTAAACAATACAGAAAACAATGAAGTGAGAACAGATTAATACATACACCAAAGAGATAATACATACTATACACAGTTACATAATCTACATTTCAATTCCCTTTATAATAGCACCTACCTGAACCATTCCATTATAATATAGCACTTTTTTTTGCCGTTTACAGCCCATTCCTAAGGGCCCCCCGAATCCCCTCAGGAGGCGGGGAGGCCAGGGCCGCTGGTGGACAAGCTCTGCGGGGCCCGCCTTGCCCCTCCGCCGGCGCAGCCTCTCATATGGGAGCCTTTCTGACCACCTCAGGCAGGCCATTCCTCAAGATGGGGGCCGCAACAGTGAATGCACGTGTACAGGTGACAGATGATCTTTGGGGGCACTTATATTTGCAATTTTGAATTATCTTCCTAATTTTGTTTTGGCTTTATTTGAAATTAGAGCTGTTACCACCAGAACCTAGAATCAGAAGTCTCTTTGCTCTAGCACAGTGGTTCCCAAACTTTTCGGGCCACCCCCCCCCCTTGGTTCCACAAACTCAACCCCAGCGCCCCCTACACTATCCTCTAAAAAGCATTCTTCAAAATAGGGGTTTGCATGATGCACTAAAGAAGATAATAACAATAAAATTTCAAAACAGTAACAATTAATTGCACACCTATTCAAAATCAAATTAAAACTTTTTAGGTGAATTTTATTGATGAACTTGATCCAGTGGTACCAGCTCTTCAAAGTCTTGGGGGGTGGGATTCTGATAGTTTCCACCACATTTGCCAGCATGGTGCCATAGCTTGATCTATTGTAAATTAGTGAACAACACAGTTGAAGGGGCCAACCTCTAGCACCCCCCTGCTGCACCCTTGCCTCTTAGTGTGCCCCCCTAGGTAATCCCCACCCAGGGGGTGGTACTGCTCACTTTGGGAACAACTGCTCTAGCACCACATAAACATTTTTGAAATTCCCTCTGTTAAGTCCGCATGGGAAGGATTCACGAGATCAGAGACGGAGTTCAACAACACAGCTTTATTTGATTTCAGCACAGAACTAACATACGGAACGTGCCCTGCTTATATGCCCCCTGGCCGCCTGCAGCCACTCCCCCCTGATCCGTGATGGGGAGGAATACCCTCTCGGTGACCAATGGGACATGCTGGCTTAGGGCCAATAGGATCCGTTTGCTTAGCCAATAGGGCGAGCAGGGTTTAGGATCCTCCATGCGGAACTCAAGCTCCTAAGTCTCTCCTTGCTTACTACCCTATTAAATGCATACACAACACCCCCCCCCCCAAGTCCAAGCGATCCTAGCGGTGCACTAGGAGCACACAAAGTCTTGGAGGTAGCTCGGCCGCAAGCGGTTCCACTGGGAACGGCGTGGCGCCGGGACGGGGGCTGTTGGACGGTCCGTTGGCGCCGGATCAATCTCACCCTCAGTTGCTGGGTCGTCGGTGTTATCCGTCGCAGGCAGCGACAACGGTGGCTCCGGCTGTTCCGGCTGTCTGGTGATGGGGGTCGGCAGCAGCGCTGGAACCATGGCTGCTTCTGGCAAGTCGGCGGGGCGGCGGCATAGCTGATCGATGTGGCGCCGCAGAACGCGCCCCTCCGGGGTGGCTACCCGATAGGATACCGGGCTGGTGGTGTCCTGGACCGTGGCTGGGATCCAGGCTGGGCCCGCTCCGTAGTTCCGGGCGAACACGGGGTCATCCTGCTCAATGACCCTCAGTGTGGCGGTCGAGTCCTTGTGGCCCGGGTACTCAGGTGTCAGTTCAGGGTGCAGCCGATCGAGCAGCGTTTTCGGCCGCCGACCCACGGGGCTCTTGCCGGTCGCGAAGTTGGGTGTGGTGTGCTGAGCTAAGAGGAAGTCCACCAGCCCCCTGTCCCAGTCACGGCAATCGATGCGCCGTAACGCGTCCTTTGTCGTTCGGACCATCCGTTCTGCCTGCCCGTTGGTGGCGGGGCCGAGGTTGCGTGGCGGATCAAGTTCTTGGCCATGAAGTCTTTGAATTCGGAGGACATAAATTGGGCCCCGTTGTCAGAGACCAAGGTGTCAGGCAAGCCGTGGGTTGCGAAGACCTTGCACAGCTCACGGATGACCACACTCGAGGTCATGGAACCCACGTCGACCACCTCCAGCCACTTGGAGTAGGAGTCCACGATAATCAAGAATGTCTTACCCTGGAACGGCCCCGCAGTCTATGTGGATGCAGGACCAGAGTGTGTGGGTAGACTCCCAGGCTGGGTCGGGGCCCGTGGCATCTCTGGGCATGACTCCTGGCAGGGTTGGCAACGGCTCACCCACTCCTCGACAGCAGCGTCTGCCCGGCTACCACACATAGCTTCTTGCCAGGGCCTTCATGCGCACGACCCCTGGGTGGCTAACATGTAGAGCCTCCAGAACTTTTGTGCGTAGTTTGGCCGGAATCACGACGCAGCTCCCCCACAGCAGGCACCCCTTGTTCAGGGATAGTTCGGTCTGGCGGGAGGCGAATGGTTTGAATTCCCCGGCCGGCCGGGTCGCCGGCCACCCCTTCCCCACCCAGTTAAGGACCCGGGCGAGGGTGCGATCCTTCGCAGTGTGCGCTGCGATGTCCGATGCATGGAGAGGAGGCTTGGGCAGCAACTCTAGGAGCATCACCTCTCAGGCGGGATGAGGGTCGGGATCGGAGGCCTCCAGCGGTAGGCGGCTGAGGGCGTCGGCGTTGCCGAAGGACTTCCCGGGCCGATGGACGAGCCGGAATTTGTAGGCGTTCATGAAAATCGACCAGCGGAGCATACGGGGCGACAGGATCTGCGGCGTTTGGCAATCCGGAATGAACAACCCCAAGAGCGGCTTGTGGTCCGTCACAATGGTGAACTGCCACCCGTAGATGAAGTCGTGGAACTTCTTAACGCTGGCCATGACGGCGAGGGCCTCCCGGTCGATTTGCGCGTAGGTCCGCTCGGCTGGGGTGAGGGTCCTGGAATAGAAGGCGATTGGGGCCTCCTGGCCGGCAACCGGTGCTGCAGGACCGCGTCGATGCCATAGGGTGAGGTGTTGCAGGTCAACATCAACGGCAGTCTCTCGTCGAAGTGGACGAGCAGACTGGAAGAGGAGAGGAGGCCCTTTGTGGCCTCGAAGGCCCGCTGCTGCGGCCTGCCCCACACCCACTGGGTCGATTTGTCCAGGAGGCGGTGGAGGGGTTCGGCAACCGACGCCTTATTGGGCAGGAAGGCATGGTAGAAATTTAAAAGTCCCAAGAATGCCTGAAGCTCCTGTTTGCACTTGGGCGGGGGAGCGCTGTGGATTGCCTTTACTTTCGATGGGGTCGGGTGGATGCTGGCAGCATCGATGAGGTAGCCCAGGAACTCCACTTGCGGCAAGCCCAGCTGGCACTTGTCCTGAAGCGGCTGAGCACCAGGCAGACGGGGTCTAGGAGTTCCCCCTCGGAGGCAGCGGCAATCAGGACGTCATCGAAATACGGGACGACGCCAGGCAGGCCTTTCAGGAGGTCCTCCATGATGTTTTGGAATATCCCTGGGGCAGTGCTGACTCCGAACTGCAGGTGGATCACCCGGAAAGCGCCCCAGTGTGTGACGATGGTCTGCGCCTCCGCCGAAGACTCGTCAACCGGCAGCTGCTGGTACACCTGGGCCAGGTCAAGTTTGGTAAAGACCCGGCCCCCAGCGAGGGATGCCAGAAGGCAGCTGACGACAGGCACGGGGTACGCGTGACTCTGAAGAGCCCGATTCAAGGTGCACTTGTAGTCTGCGCAGATGCGGACATCCCCGTTCGGCTTCAACAGAGTTACAATCAGAGTCTCCCACCTCGCGTTGGGCACCGGAACCAGGACGCCCTGGGCGATGAGCCGATCGAGCTCCATGTCGACCCGGTCCTTGAGCGCGAAGGGGCTTCAGGCAGATGGGGGCGGCGGCAGGGTCAATGAGGAGGCAGACAGGCGGCCCCTTGTAGCAACCCAGGGGGCCACCCCAAACATCCTCGAACTCGGACCAGACAGATTCGAGCGACACCTGACTGAGGTGGTGGAGGCCCACGATATTCAGTCTGAGGGCTTTGAACCACTCAAACCCCAGTAGGCTGGTGCGGCGGCCCTCGACCACGACGAGGCGCAGGCGGCTGGTGAGGGATCCATATTGCACGGACACATGGGCGACACCCAAAACCCAAACACGGTGGCTTTGGAAATCCGTGATGATGAGACTGGAGGGCTCCAGCTCGGGCAGCGGGGCGCGCTTGGCAAGGTCCCGGAAAGTGTCCTCGGAAATGATGGAGAGGGCGGACCCGGAATCCACTTCCATCACGCAGGGGGTCCCCTCGATGTAAACGGTGGTAGAGAGCTTGTCAACGCCGTGG
Source organism: Euleptes europaea (assembly GCF_029931775.1). Taxonomy (NCBI): domain Eukaryota; kingdom Metazoa; phylum Chordata; class Lepidosauria; order Squamata; family Sphaerodactylidae; genus Euleptes; species Euleptes europaea. Next base: position 127,617,050 of record NC_079312.1, on the reverse strand, counting down.
ACCTTGTGCAGGGCGAGGGTGTGGACGCGGAGGCAGCTGCAGCAGCCTCGGCACGGGGACTTGTAGTCATCTTCCTCGGAGAGAGCGTGGACCAGTTGGGCGGCGCCATCCTTCTTCTCCTGGTGAGGCGGCCTCCTCGATGAGCAGCAGACCTTGGCGATGTGGCCGGATCGACCGCACGCCTTGCAACGGGCATCGCGGAATCAGCAAGTGCAGCGGTCGTGGGGGTCGCCGCAGCTGGCGCAGGCCCTCGATGCCGGGGCCCATGGCTTGGGCGCCCTGGCAGACATCTTGTGGGCCTCATCCGCGGAGTCGCTGTCGCTGTCATCCCCAAAATGGACGGGGGCTGCTTCGCGGGGCGGGACTGCGGCGGTACGGTCACGGTGGTGGTCGCCACTGGCTGCAGTCTTGGCTGCGGTGGCCTCCTCGACTGCGGTGGCCAGATTCACTTCCTTCTTGGCCATGATGGACCTTCTCGTCGCGGAGGCTGAAGGTGAGGCGGTACCGCAGGGTCCTATCGAGGTCCTTGAATCCACAGAACCTCGCGATCTGGCGCAGCGCCGTGAGGTACTTGGCGACGGACTCTCCGGGATCCTGGTAACGCAAGTGGAATTCCAGGCTTTGGGCCATCTGAGTGGGCTGTGGAGCGAAGTGTTCTCCCACAGTCTTCATGATGTCATTGAGGCTCAGCTTCGCCGGGGCCAGCAGGGTCTTGGCCAGCTGGAATGTTCGGGGACCGCAAACACTGAGGAAGGCATCGGGCTTCTTCTCGGCGTCCGTCATGGAGTTGGCGGACAGGAAGAAAGTAATGCGGTCAGCATAACTCTCCCACTCGCAGGGGCGGGAGATGTCGAAGGCTTCTACGCAGCCGATGGTGGCCATCATGCGGCGTGTATCGCCTCTCCAAAGAATCCAGCAAATCAGCAATCGGGCCGGCTGCCCGGACACAGTGAGGTCGCGGAGCGAGGCGGAAGCTGCGGGTCAGCCGGTGTGTGATTCAGCGTTACGGACCGGGCTGCCTACCGGTCACTGTGAACGGCAGAACGAGAGTGAGTCAGCAGGTCAGTTGGGCCGCTCCCCAGTCTTCTTCGCCACTGTTAAGTCCGCGTGGGAAGGATTCACGAGATCAGAGACGGAGTTCAACAACACAGCTTTATTTGATTTCAGCACAGAACTAACACACTGAACGTGCCCTGCTTATTTGCCCCCCTGGCCGCCTGCGGCCACTTTCCCCCTGATCCGTGATAGGGGGGGAATACCCTCTCGGTGACCAATGGGACATGCTGGCTTAGGGCCAATAGGATCCGTTTGCTTAGCCAGTAGGGCGAGCAGGGTTTAGGATCCTCCGTGCAGAACTCAAGCTCCTAAGTCTCCCCTTGCTTACTACCCTACTAAATACATACACAACACCCTCAGTGAATTCCTTGTTGGAAAGAGAAGTAAAGTCCCTGGGGTGAACCAGTGAGCCAAAATAATATTTTTTCTTTTGTATACTGTAAAGTGCCCCTAGTTATGCCCTTGACCAGAAGGGGAAGTTACTTCCCATTCCCTCAGAAAAGGACGACCACTTCAGTTACAAACTGTTGGAATATCTGTCATGGAGATATTCCTGTATTTAGCAGAGTGCTTTAAGCTTAGCAGCAGCAGAAGCTACATGTGCGTGCGTGTGTGAAAATAAAAGGAGCATCAGTCGTTTGCTCTAATCAAATTAAAGTACATTTATTGTTGAAATACACATTGGATAGGAAAGGACAAACAAGGGTCTCCTATCCTGATCTACCTTGCTAATTCTCTAGGTATAAAAGGGTATCTGCCTTCCACTCCATCTTGGGGGTGGGAAGGCCTGGACGCACGGAGCGCCCGGCTCCTACTTCTTGCTTGGGTGATGGGCAAAGGGCAAGAGAGAGAGAAGGGACGTTTCCCTGACAATACATCCTCTAAACATCAAAGGGGCAGGAAATGAGGGCAAGGTGTAACTAGAGATGACCTTCCCCTGTCCTGTCTATCTATCTGACTCTGTGGTCAGTTCCCCCTCTCAATGTGCAGGCAAGTGACACCGTCCTAGAAAGGGCAGATTTTCCAACACAAATCACAAACTCAAATACCTTTAAATATACAGGAACTAGGAAGTGGTGTGACCAGTGCTTCTTTTCAGCGGCAGGGGAGATGTCACAGCACCCTGCCTCGTCCAACGTGGAGAAGGAGGATGTTGGAAGTAGGACAGACTTCGTTCAGCGAGCTGCATCAGCAGCGGACCACGTGCATTGGACTCAGCAACAGTCCCTTAGGTGTGACCCTGTGGCTTGGCTGAACTCTGAAACGCTGCTTCCGCGGCTCACTGTTGAGAACTTGAATAAGTGGACTTTATATACAGAGCAGAATTTGGCCAAGAGTCCTAGGCCAGCAGCATCGAGAGAAAGATGGGAGACAGAAGATGTGGCTGAAGATATCCTGGAGATGGACTTGGCACAAAAGCAGGTTGGTGCATTGTATAGTAACCACAGAAGCAAGAGGTCGGTGGTGGTGGTGGGGAATGTTGTTGAACTGTTCTTGCATAACTCCTATCCATGCCTCTGTTATATGCCTTCCAGAAGTACAAAGATGAAGATTGCTACTTGGAACTGGAGAAGGTTGAGGACCTTTCGAGGCTGGAGTAAGTAAGGCAAAGGCACCTAGAAGGAACATCCAGTTGCATGGGAATTGTTACAGGCGTGTGTTAAAGGATTCATTAGTAGGCTTGCCAACCTCCAGGTGGTAGCTGGAGATCTCCTTCTATTACAACTGATCTCCAGCCGATAGAGATAGTTCCCCTGAAGTCTATGGCTGTTTTGGCAATTGGACTCTATGGCATTGAAGTCCCTCTCCTCTCCAAACCCCACCCTCCTTAGGCTCCGCCCCAAAAACCTCCCGCCGGTGGCAAAGACGGATCTGGCAACCCTATTCATTAGCTCAGTAGTGCCTTTGTAAAATGTCAGCCAAGCAATTCAAACACTACTGGGAAGCCCTATACCATCTGGACCTTGTCAAGCATTGGAAATCTTTATTGCTTTATGTTAGGTGGCATTTCTCCAAATGGATCATGTGACTGGTTTGGGAATAGAAAGCTGGGTGTGTGAAGAGCCTGTTGTGGGAATCTAAGGGCTGGGGCCTACTCATATTTCCTTTTCTTGCAACATTGTAGAGTCATGGTATGCCATCCACATATACATTCAGTTTCACAGAACAGTGAAAAGGCCGAGACCAGTGTACCTACAACTTGCGCCTTGTATTTGGCTGAGGCCTGAAAATTCAGTTTAGTCACAAAAAGTCAGGGTGGTGTGGGGTTTAACTGCTTTTAAATGTCTAAACTCCTGCTATTTAAAAGAAATAGCACTACAGTTTACCCACTATTGGCTTCTGATATGAAGCATTTTATGTGAGCTCTGACAAACATAAATCTTCAAGCAGATTTAAGAACATGCAAGTTTTGAAAAAAACCAGTGTGGGCTAGTTTTGACTTGTTACTTGTTCAATTTCCGTTTCATAAAAAATGTTTGACACTTCTCTCCACACCCATGACAGCTAGTAACTTAAAACAGTTTTAAAAAAAAAGCCACGTTTTGGGGCGACATTCAGACCACTGAAGATTGATCTAGGAGTAGGATTGCCAACTCCGGGTTGGGAAATACCTGGAGATTTTTGGGGAAGGGCCTGAGAAGGGCAGGGTTTGGGGAGGGGAGGGACTTCAATGCCATAGAGTCCAATTGCCAAAGAGGCCATTTTCTCCAGGGGAACTGATCGCCATCAGCTGGAGATCAGTTGTAATAGCAGGAGATCTCCAGCTAGTACCTGGAGGTTAAATCAATCAACAGCACCTGCTCACTATACACTTTCAATAGTAGTTCAGTATAACAAATTCTCCATTGAAATATGAAGCAGAACTCTCTTGTATTAAAGAAACTATACGGTATAACATAAATTATAAAGGTTACATCACCATGAATCTCCGTGTAGAACAATATAGGGTACAATCGCCCTTATTTAATACAAACTCAAAAAAGGCTCAAAAAAGAGTCCAAAAAAGTCCTATAGAGACACGTGAATCATAGAAAGTCCAAGAGTCCACCGTTGCAATAGTTCAAGTTCCAATAGTTCAATAATTCAAACAAAAAAAGTTCATTTATAAATTCAAAACGCCACCTCCGGATTTGTGTACGTTTCGCCAGAAATGCTTCTTCAGTTGGTGTTCCTTCTTTGAAGCGGGTCCATAGACCTCTAGAAAAAGTAAATAACACACCACATATCTAGAGAATAATCTTATACATGATAATCATGTACATCCCATAATCTAATTAGTTCCATACCTACTAAACGTACCAGATCCTATATTAAGGACACTCAGGAGTTTATTGGAAAAATAGAGGGCTTGTATGTTTCTCCTGAAGCGGTATTTGCCACGTTTGATGTTGCATCCTTATATATGAACATTCCTTTACAACAGGGGTGGGGAACCTCAGGCCCGGGGACCATATGCGGCCCCCGAGAACATTTTTTGTGGCCCTCGGGAGCTCCGGGAACCTTGCCGCGGAGGCGGGGCGCAGGGCGGCCCTCCCCAAGGGTGTTCCTGGGGCCACGGCTTACAGCGCCCTTATAGCGCCCTTTGGACCTCCTCTCACCGACTGTTGGTTGTTGGTCGGCGAGAGGGGAGGGGGAGGGACTCTTCCCCCAAGGCTGCCCCCTACAGCTGCGGCGTGCAGGAACGCTGCGGCACATTGTAAGCCCCTCTCGCTGCCTGTCGACTGTTGAGCAGCGGGGGGGGGAGAGGCCGGCGGCTCCCGGCAGCAGAGCATGCATGCGGGAGCCGATTGGGCTTGGGGGGGGCTTTTATGGACCCTGGGGGGGGGAGTGCACGGAGACTGGGGCCCGGTTGCTTGGTGCTCTGTGCGCCGCCGGGTGTGTGTGTGTGTGGGTGGGGGAGGTGGGGTGGCTGGGGCCCGGTCGCGCAGGCCGGCATGCGTGGGTGTGTGTGTGGGGGGGGAGGGAGGCTTTTCTCTCTTCCTCTTTTTCTGTCACTCTTTCTCCTTTCTCTCCTTCTCTTCCTCCCTCTTTTTCTGTCTCTTTCTTTGTCTCCCTCTGTCCTTTTTTTCTTTTCCTCCGTCCTTTTCTTTCTTTCTTCCCCTCTCTCCATTTCTTTCTCCCTTTCTCTCTCTTTCTCCCTCCCTCCCTTTTCCTCTTTCTCTGTTTTCCTTCCTCCCTTCCTCCCTTGCCAATCGGCTGTGGGCTGCGCCCCCCTGGTGCCTCGTTTTCTGAGGCCCACCGCTGGCTGCCCTCCCACCTGGGAGGGGGGAGGGGGGCGCCCTGCAGGCCTTCTCTTGGGGGCCTCCCCTGGGGTTGCCAACCTCCAGGTGGTGGCTGGAGACCTGGCAACCCTAGCCTCTCCCCCCCACGGGAGATCTACACCTGTTATGGCCCCCGAAAGATGTTATAAATGTGCGAATGGCCCTTGGCAGGAAAAAGGTTCCCCACCCCTGCTTTACAAGATGCTCGTGGCATAATTGAAGATCTGTTTGATTCTAGACAAGACCTTTCTATTCCGACTCACTTTCTTTTATGTTTAGTGGATATCATTTTTGAAAATAATTTTTTTAGATACCGGGATTCCTTTTTTCTTCAGACGCGAGGAGTAGCCATGGGCGCAGCCTGCGCTCCGTCCGTGGCTAACGTTTTTATGATAGCATTTGAAAATGCTTCACTGATGTTTGATCCCATGTTTCAGGATCACGTGGTCACTTATTTTCGTTATATTGATGATTTATTTTTCATCCTCAAGTCGTCTTCTTCATATGAGCCATTTTCACTTTGGCTCAACTCAATTCTAATTTGACGTTTACAGGACAAATGAATAGGTCTAGTCTTCCTTTCTTAGATGTGGAGGTCATTAGGACCCGGGAGAATCTTGTGGCGGTAAAGCCATACCGGAAACCCACCGATGTGGGAGCTGGTCTCCACTTTACCTCTCATCATCCACTACATCTCCGGCGAAACTTACCTTATAGCCTTCTATTAAGATTGAGACGTAACTCCACCCACAATGAAGATTTTTTGGCAGCGGCTCGGGTGTGTAACAGGAATTTTTTAGAGAGGGGTTATAAGCAATCCATCATTACAGAGTCTCTCAGAAAAGTGGCTCTTAAGGATCGGGATTCCCTACTTCGTCCCTATAAGAGGGATATTACTAAGCAGCCTAGAATACAGGCTTCTTTAGAATTCAATCATCTCTCATTTGAAATACAGAAGATCATTCGTAAACATTGGCACATCATAGATAGCATACCAGGATGCTCAATACCACCTATCATCAGACTTAGAAGGACAAAATCTTTTCGCAATATGTTGGTTAAGACTGACAGATTACCGGAACAACAGGGCAATCTACCATCCGGGCATTTTAAATGTGGCGCATGCGCCTTTTGCCCGTCTAGCCTTTCTATTAAGGAAGTCAGTTCCTCGAGTTCCAATTTTAAGTACACTCTTAAACAATTTACCAACTGTGCGTCTAAGAACGTGGTCTACGCGATTATTTGTCCGTGCCTTTTGATGTACATCGGGTCCACACGCCGCCAATTAAAATTAAGAATTGGCGAGCACAAAGCGCGGATACGCTCTAGGACCCTGGAGGCACCGCTCACGAGCCATTTCTTGGAGAAGGGGCACTCCGACTCAGATTTGTCTTTTTTTGCTTTGTGGCAATATAAACATCGAAAATATCAGATGGAAGATGTTTCAAAAATTTTGCATAGACGCGAAATGCAGCTCATTTTTTTGTTCAAAACAATGGCTCCCATGGGCTTGAACAATGAGTTTGATCTTTCCAGCTTTCTTTAAGTTTTTTCAGCAAGACTCCCCTAGCTGTTAATTGGTCTCAGCTGTAGCTAGCATATTTCTTTCCTGCATCTAGCAGAGCAGTTACCAGCCCTCAGAGAGACAGAACCATTTGGTCAGCTGGTCATTGGTAGGTATGGAACTAATTTGATTATGGGATGTACATGATTATCATGTATAAGATTATTCTCTAGGTATGTGGTGTGTTATTTACTTTTTCTAGAGGTCTATGGATCCGCTTCAAAGAAGGAACACCAACTGAAGAAGCATTTCTGGCGAAACGTACACAAATCCGGAGGTGGCGTTTTGAATTTATGAATTAACTTTTTTTGTTTGAATTATTGAACTATTGGAACTTGAACTATTGCAACGGTGGACTCTTGGACTTTCTATGATTCACGTGTCTCTATAGGACTTTTTTGGACTCTTTTTTGAGTCTTTTTTGAGTTTGTATTAAATAAGGGCGATTGTACCCTATATTGTTCTACACGGAGATTCATGGTGATGTAACCTTTATAATTTATGTTATACCGTATAGTTTCTTTAATACAAGAGAGTTCTGCTTCATATTTCAATGGAGAATTTTTTATACTGAACTACTATTGAAAGTGTATAGTGAGCTGGTGCTGTTGATTGATTTGACTGTGGTTATTCAGCATACGTTTTTATTGTTTAGCAGTACCTGGAGGTTGGCAACCCTATCTAGGAGCTGCATGCTGTTGCTCACACTTGTACCAGAGAAAGACAAATTGACACCTTAACTGAAACCCTGATACATCCATAGGTTTTGCAGATCTTTGTATTCTTTCAAATACCTGCAACACCTCTTTGACCAGAGAGGGTTAAGCGTCATACACCTTTTAAAATAAACTAATTAGTCCTTTTTTCTTTTCTTTTTTTTTGTATTCTCAGGGAAGTCTGTGAAAGCTCCGTATTGCTATGCCTGAAAAAGAGATTCCATCTCAATTTGATTTATGTATGGCTATTACATTCTTAACATCTGTTGGTGGTTTGGGATTATTTCTTCACACAAGAAATTGGGAAGTATTTCTTCACACAACACATAGTTAAATTGTGGAACTCCCTGCTCCAGGATGTGTTGATGGCTGCCAACTTGGAAGGCTTTAAGAAGGGAGTGGACATGTTCATGGAGAAGAGGGATATTCATGGCTACTAGTAAAAATGGATACTAGTCATGATGCATACCTATTCTCTCCAGGATCAGAGGAGCATGCCTATTATATTAGGTGCTTTGGAACACAGGCGGGACGGTGCTGCCACAGTCATCTTGTTTGTGGGCTTCCTAGAAGCACCTGGTTCTCCACTGTGTGAACAGACTGCTGGACTTGATGGGCCTTGGTCTGATCCAGCATGACCTTTCTTATGGGATAAGAAATACTTGTGTGTCTATGTAAGAGAGAGAGGTGTAGGGGGGAGAATTCTGATTTCCAGCATGGGGAGTCATGGTGAAAGTGCTTGTGGTTCAGTGTGGCCTCTGTCATGTGGGCAGTAGGGTCCAATAAAAGGGAGTTCAGCTTTGAAATTGCTACACCTTTGTGCGTAGCCAATGAGTATAAGCCAAGCCAAGTCAAGCCGTTCTCTGTTTCTTCCTAGACCTACATTGGGCAGATCTTGGTTTGCTTCAATCCATTCAAGCCCTTCAGTGTGTATTCAGAGGATGTGATGATCCAACATCAGAAAGGGATGCTCTCCAGAAGTGCACCGTATGTCTGTATTTCCCTCCTATTCTGACAATCCTCTTTATAATTATCCGCCCAAATGCTGCCTTTTCCTGGGACTTCTGGGATCATTTCACTAGGACAAAGTGAAGGTGACTGTACTGGGAATTTCTGTAAACAGTTGACTCAGGCAGAGGTCTTTCACATCACCTACTTGCCTAGTCCCTTTAACTGGAGATGCCGGGGATTGAACCTAGAATCTTCTGCATTCCAAGCAGATGCTCTAGCACTGAGCCATGGCCCCTCCGTGGAAACAAGAAGAATTAAAGGCTTATCTGTACACTTCAGTCTCACCATTGGAATATAGGAACTATATCCATTACAATGTCCTCACAGATATCCCCGCCTTGCCCCTCCATCAACCCCGCTTCCTACAACCAATAATGTATTTGCAAAATTATCTGTCAGTCAGGATATTGTTGCTGATGCTGATTTTTAATTCAAATGGATCGGGAATAACTTTGATACAAGCTGAAAATTTGGGAGGCCCAAGTAATGAAGTGGAATTTTCTTTTTTCTGCTTGTCTAGACATATTTTTGCCATCACAGAAATGGCGTACACCTTCTCTCAGAGCTCTGAGCAAGAGCAGTGTATTGTCATCAGGTAAGAGAGAAAAGCCAGCTCTTCTGAGAGTTCTTCTGTCTTGCTTCTTCACCACTGACTTTGTGGAGAGACACAAGTGTCATTAAAGCCACTGCTTCGCTCCCTAGTACCTACGCCTTGGGGGGAAGAAAAGCTTTGAATCTATTCCTCAGGCATTCTCTCTCTTTAGTGATCTTGCTGCGTTAGCAGCTAACTAGTACCTATACAATGTGTGGGTGAGTTGGGGGGACATCAGAACTCCTCTTTGGCAATCCAGCTAGGAGATACTTTCCTTGGTCTAGAAGAGAAGAAGAGTTGGTTTTTTATATGCTGACTTTCTCTACCACTTAAGGAAGAACCAAACTGGCTTACCATCACCTTCCCTTCCCCTCCCCCCAACAAACACCCTGTGAGGTAGGTGGGGCTGAGAGAGCTCTAAGAGAATTGTGACAAGCCCATGGTCACCCAGCTGGCTTCATGTGTGGGAGTGGGGAAATAAATCCAGTTCAGCAGATTAGCCTCCACCGCTCATGTGTAGGAATGGGGAATCAAACCCTGTTCTCCAGATTAGAGTCCACCGATCCAAACCACCACTCTTAACCACTACACCATTAGGAAGAAAGGAGTTACTTGTTGTCCATCTCCTCAAATATACATCCTAACTTAGGACCTTGTGCAGAAGAACATCATACATGGGAGGAAAAAACTGCTTATACTTGGCCTCTTTAGTATAATTTATGGAGGAACCCATCATCCCTAGAGGAAAGAGTTCCTGGAGCATTATTGCGTTGCAATTAAACTAGCACACTGCTCCTTTGTTTCAGCTTATGAATTAATCTCATTATGAGTTAAGCTGCTCTTTTTAGCAGGGCCACTGTGCTACAGTGTGCTGGTAGATGATTACTGGTCTGTCAACCTAAATAACAGTGCTTGTCCTGGGATTTTTTCCCTTTTAATGTTTCCTACTGCAGTGGACACAGTGGCTCAGGGAAGACTGAAGCTGCCAAAGCAGTTGTCCTGTACTTGTCCAGGTTGTACCAGCGGCAGGACAGCTATGGCAAGAAACAGGTATCTTTTTATCATACCGTAGTTAATGAATGTACCTTTATTTGACACTGGCGATATGCTTGATTCTGTTCATCACACTGAACTGATATAATCCTTGCCCCCAACAAGTGTACAATTCACTATACATTCATGATGTGAGAATAGACCACACTGATATCAACTGGGGTTACTACCACATGGTGTGTTTAGAACTAAGGTCCAAGGAAGAGGACAGGGAAAAAGTGAAGGGGAGGCCAAGATCTGATGATACAGAAGAAGGGAGGAGGGGGCTAGCAACAATGTGTGGCTCAATGGATTGAGACTTTAAGCTTGGATTAGGTTTGGATCTCACCTCCGGGACAAACTTATTGTGTAGCCTCAGACAAATCACTATCTGTTACGTTATCTATGTGTGAAATGCTGATGAGGGCAAACATTAGAAGGACTCTGAATGTTCCTAGTAAATTGAAAGTGTCAGTTTATAAATGATGTGTCAACAATTTTGAGAAATGCTCACAAGAGTATAGTGAAGATTTGAAACGACTATTGCTGAAAGTTAAAGAGAAAGTGCCAAAGCAGGACTACAGATGAACATCAAGAAAACAAAAGTAATGACTACAGGAGATTTACACAACTTTAAGGCTGACAATAAGGAAATTGAAATTGTTCAAGACTTTCTATTCCTAGGATCCATCATCAACCAAAAGGGAGACTGCAGCCAAGAAATCAGAAGTTGACTGAGACTAGGAAGGGCAGCCATGAAGGAGCTAGAAAAGATTTTGAAGTGTAAGGATGTGTCACTGGCCACCAAGACTAGATTAATTTATGCAATCGTATTTCCTATTACTATGTATGGGTGTGAAAGCTGGACAGTGAAGAAAGCTGATAGGAAGAAAATAGATTCCTTTGAAATGTGGTGTTGGAGGAGAGTGTTGTGGATACCGTGGACTGCCAAAAAAACAACAACAACAGCAGTGGGTTAAAGATCAAATCAAGCCTGAACTGACCCTAGAAACTAAAATGACTAAACTGAGGCTATCGTATTTTGGTCACATCATGAGACGACAAGAGTCACTGGAAAAGACAGTCATGCTAGGAAAAGTTGAGGGCAGCAGGAAAAGAGGAAGACCCAACAAGAGATGGACTGACTCAATAAAGGAAGCCACAGCGCTCAATTTGCAAGATCTGAGCAAGGCTGTCAAGGATAAGACATTTTGGAGGATTTTCATTCATAGAGTCGCCATGAGTCAGAAGCAATTTGACGGCACTTAACACACACACACACACACACACAGAGGATATAAATGATGTGTCAACAATTTTGAGAAATGCTCACAAGAGTTTCTCTCATCCTTTCATTTATCTGAGCAAGGCTGTCAAGGATAAGACATTTTGGAGGATTTTCATTCATAGAGTCGCCATGAGTCAGAAGCAATTTGACGGCACTTAACACACACACACACACACACACAGAGGATATAAATGATGTGTCAACAATTTTGAGAAATGCTCACAAGAGTTTCTCTCATCCTTTCATTTATCTGTCTTTACAGCTAATATTTCTCTGATGATAATTATAACAGTCACTGCTGCCATTTAAACCCAAATATTATCCATTATAGCATCATCATCACTAAAAACTGAGGTTGATCTGAGTTATAAATTGCTTCCATCCCCTTAGCATCATTTATTCTAGGAAAAAATATTTTTCAGGAATAACAACATCTCCCTTTCCCTTAAAGTCATGCGATGTGCTACCAATCCTGGAAAGCTTTGGCAATGCGAAGACCATCTTAAACGACAACTCTAGCCGTTTTGGGAAATTCTTGCATGTCCATCTGAGACAGTGAGTAAAGAAGGGAAATCAGTTATTGAATACAGTAATGGAGGGTAAGTCTATCAGATTAACACGATAGCTAAATAAATTTGCTGCGTCCAGAAGAGCTATGTACTTCTGGGTGTCATATCTTGGGGGTAGTCACCTAGGGATGTATGTCATGTCCTTTCTTCTGAGTAGGGAAAATCATCCATAGCTATGTACCAAAAAAGATTTCAGCCTGTCTGTAGCATGTGGCTGTGCTGTTCTCAGAAACAGTGCCTAATGAGAGTCCTGTTTGAATGATGCTGGATGGTGAAGATGTATCTGAAGCAGTCTTTGCTGAAAACCATGAGGAAGTAACCAGACCAGTCTACAGAAATCACCATTTGGATAGACTGACATAGATCCAGTGTTGATTATATTTCAAACAATTGTGGGGGGATATGAGATCTAGCTTCCTTGGCTCATAGAAAGGGCTCAAAAATTCCATCACTTTAAGCTTCCAAATATGGATTCAGATATCAATTTGCAATATTCTTCAAACTGGATCAAAAGACCATCAAACATTTTATCATAGCCCTTCACTGCTCTACAGATTGCATTTAGTTGCAGACCTGTATCTCAGTTCTCATCTTTTGCTTATGAATGCTACTAAACCCTCTTCCTGGCTCCCTGTATGAAGTCCATAGTCAGGGTGTGAGTTAAACTGACCCAACTTATACCAATTTCTGTCTCTCAAAGCGGACTCATGGTGGGCATGTCAGTCTCTCAGTATGTTTTGGAAAAGTCTAGAGTTGTTTTTCAGGTAAGAGCCAGCATTCTTGCATGCCAGGTGAGTGCTCCTTTTGTATGTCTGTATGTACAGAATTCTGCTCTGAGAAATCCGAAATCTGTGAATTGCAAATCCACATTGTTTGTTGATTGTGACATACATGTAGGAAAGAGGACTGGGATGTGGGGCACACTAATGAGTGATTTGTAAAAGCATGAGTTTGGCCTAGACATTAGCTGACTGCTCCCACTGTGAGAAAACTCTACATCTCTAAACAGGAGGATGCCTCACCTGCTAAAGCACCTGTAAAAATCTGAAGGGGAGGGGCTGTGGCTCAGTGGAAGAAGGTCCCAGGTTCAGTCCCTGGCATCTCCAATTAAAAAGGACCTGGCAGTAAGTAGGTGATGTGAAAGACCTCTACCTTAGACCCTGCAGAGCCACTGCTAGTCTGAGTAGCCAGTATTGGCCTTGAGATACTGATGGTCTGATTCATTATGAGATAGCTTCATATGGAGTTCCTTAACAATGGAACAGAAAGACAAATGGGCATTTAGTGGTCTGTAACCATGGGTTAACTTTTTTTTTAAATCAAAGGAGTTTGGACAAACTTCAGTCCCCTCCACTGTCCATGGCAGCTATTGTGAAGCAGAGAAAACTACTGGCAGAGAACACCTTATTTTGTTTCACAAGCAACATCTCCTTCCTCAGTTTGTTATGCTACTGAGCCATGGAATAGGCTGGACAGCAAGAATAAGCTGCCTTTTTGTTTTTTTTTAGGGCCGTGGGGAAAGAAGCTTCAATGTGTTTTACGAGCTCCTGGCTGGCCTGTCAATAGGACAGAAAGAAGAACTTTATCTGCAGGAGGCTGAGACTTATTTTTACCTAAACCAGGCAAGTGAATGGGTGTCTTCAGAGATGTGGCTTACCACTGCTGTGCTTGTCTTGTTACCAAACAGTATATTGAAGGACTCCCCTTCCCCCAGGAGCAGCCTTTCATGGGGGCGTTCTGGGCTGCAGTGGGAGGATGGAGGCGAGAAACGTCAAGCTCCGCTGATGGAAATCCAGCCACAGAAATGCTCTGGTGGATCCAAGTCAAAGGTGGTGGAAAATAGAGCTTTTAAATACAAAGGATATCTCTGTACTTCAGTTAAAACATGGTGTAGTGGTTAAGATCGGTGGTTGGAGCGGTGTACTCTGATCTAGAGAACCGGGTTTGATTCCCTACTCCTCCACATGAGCGGCGGAGGCTAATCTGGTGAACTGGATTTGTTTCCCCACTCCTACACATGAAACGAGCTGGGTGACCTTGGGCTAGTCCAGGGGTGGGGAACATCAGGTCCAGGGGCCGTATTAGGCCTGCGAAATCATTTGGTCTGGCCCTGCAGGGGTCCTGGCAGATCTCTAGCTCAGAAGGATGCTGCCCTGCCTGAATCTCTTGGGCCCAGCTGGGGACGGCAGAGCTCAAAAGCGAGTCACTCTATGTGGCAGACACTCGGAGCTGTCTCCAATCATGCCTCTTGGCTAAATGTTTGACCAAATATAGCAGGCTAATTTTTAAGTTGATAAGTTTTGTATGGCCCACGAATGATGTTATAAATATCCAAATGGCCCTTGGCAGAAAAAAGGTTCCCCACCCCTGGGCTAGTCACACGAGGAGTGCGAACAGGTCTCTGGAAAGGCAGCATATATGGTACATTTTCTAAATAAATAAATGAAATAAATATGAGAACAAGCTAAGTTCATCTATGTATCTGAAACTGGCCTTTAATCTAAGTCAATCAGAGCTGAGGCTGCCTGATAATAAATGAAAAGAAGAACTTATGATCTTACAGCGCAATAAGAAATGAATGTGATACAAAGCTTTTGATTTGCTGCTTTGGCCTTGCCACTTCCAATTCTGGTATGTTTTTGAAAATATATTATTTCTGGTTTTAATTCACTTATTCTCACTTGTGTTTATATAGAAAACTCTGTAGATGTGGAGACTGGAAAGTAGAATTACTTACATCTGTATTTATTAGAATGTTCCTTCTATAAATCTGTCTTCAAGAAGTACTTGGTATTTATTTTACTTTGGAGTGCAAGGTCTGTTTCGTACTAAACCCAAATCAACTAATTTGAATCCCGCAGTGTGGCTCTGTTTGCTTTAAAAACAAGGGAGGGCTCGGTCTCCACCAATATTGTCCATTATACTAGTGACCAGTCATCTGGAATAATTTTCATATGCTTAGAATGATGGAAATCCCTTATGTTATGTCTCAGAGTTACTCTACTTGTACATTAATTAATACAAACAGCTATAAAGCAATCTGCATTGGTCTGTAAATCCCTTCCTTTTGGGATAATTGTTCCCTAATAGTGCAAAAGAAGGAAGATCTGGAGCTCAATTTGCTGTTGAGAGGACAAGCAACATAGCTCCTTGAGGAGCAGTAGGCCATGTGAACACATAAAGCTGCCTTATACCAAGTCAGAGCCCTGGCAGCCTGCCTTTTATCCTGCAACACATCTTGGGTGGTTGTGGGAGCCTTGAAAATGGAATGGGTTGGGGGAGCCGCAACAATGATGGCGAATCAGGTAAAATCCTCTCCTTCTCTCTTTTCCACAGATACAAGCCATAAGCAGAAGAGGGAAAAAGAGGTAATTTTACTTGGTTCTCCGTTGTCACTGCAGCATTATCCAGTAGCGCATTTTGCTTGTGAGGTTGTCCTGATCATCGGAGAAGAGTTTAGGTCAACTCCCTTCTTGAATGCTTCCATTTAATCCAATCCACACTGGCTTGGGTTTTGGCAGTCCTCACATGACAACATTGTGATACTTTCTAGTGAAAAACATTCTCAGCATCTTTCCTTGACCTTGGTTTCTACACTGTGGCATATATTGGCCTCCTTGGTTCTCCCTGTGAATGTACGTTGAAATTTGGCTTTGGATTTTGGCAGTGAGGGGCTACAGGCTGCCGAGAGAAAGGTACATAATGCTTGCTCATTCCTATCTTTGGATCTGTGTTGCTTTTTCATAGGGCAGAGTGTGCAAGCTTTCAGGAAAGCAAGATGATCAAGATTTTCTGGTCCTGATTAAGGCTCTCCGGGTGCTAGGCCTCTCTGATGACCAGCTGACCTCCATCTGGGCAGTGCTTGCTGGTATTCTACAGCTGGGAAACATCTGTTTTACCTCATGTGAAGTATGTTGCATTTTTACTCATTCAAGGTGTTATTGTCAAAGCCTCCCAAGTCAGTGGGAATCATCCTTCAGTATTTTTCATTTGATCCAAATTTATTCCTTTCCTGGTTATGTCAGAGAAGGGCAGAGCTGGCTCTTCAGTCACTTCTACACCCAAATAAGGGCCAAATTACACTTTAGAGAGTCAGTTAGGAGCCATGAACTCTAATCTAGAGAACCAGGTTCGATTCCCCACTCCTCCACATGAACTGCGGACTCTAATCTGGTGAACGGGGTTTGTTTCCTCACTCCTACACAGGAAGCCTGCTGGGTGACCTTGGGCTAGTCACAGTTCTCTTCGAGCTCTCTCAGCCCCACCTACCCCACAAGGTGTCTGTTGTGGGGAGAGGAAGGGAAGGATATTGTAGGCCGGTTTGGTTCTCCTTAAAAGGTAGAGAAAATCGGCATATAAAAACCAACTCTTCTCCTTCTGTTTTTATGTTCTTTGGTGAGTCGGGTTGGGGTTCCCCAGAACCAAGCCACACAGCAGCTAAGAGAAGTGTCGTTTTAAAAACAGCAGGAGCCTGATTCATCTTGGACCCATGGCATCAGGAAGGAGAAGCTCCTGCGTTCCCCTCCACGCCATTTTCCCTAGCCAAAATGGCCTCAGCAGGGAGTTATTTGCATAACCTTGGAGCTGCACATGCTCAGAATGTTCCACATGCAGCCCCGGTTACATACATAACTCCCAATCAGGCCATTTCAGCGAAGGAAAATGGTCCACAGGGGGAGGCAGCAGCCCCTCCTTCCCTGACACCGCAGTTCCAGGCAGAACTGGGCTCCTGCCATTTCAAAAGGACGCTCCCTGCTGCTGTGTTACTGCGAGGAAAGTGAGCCGGCTCTGGGGAACTCTGACCTGGCTTGCCAAAAAACATAACATGCAGTCTGGATATAAGCCATCAGTTTTTAGCTGTCAGTTTCTCTGGCTTTACCCGTTAAAGCCTGTCTGCTTCAGTAGAGAACCTCAATAGAAAATCCAATCTGTGTACGACCTTTGAGCCAGAACCCGGCTACTAAATATGTCAAGGAGGTGAAAGGAACAGCTCTTAAAACCAACCAAAGCAAAATCTCTTGAGTTTTACCCTTACGGTATACCATCCCTATATAACAATAAGCAGTGTACAGTGCCATTGTTCCCTTTTGGTCGGATGACTTAGGATTTCATGTTTGCCACAAGTAATCTCTTCATTCTCTCTCTTTCGTATACATGCACCGAACAGAAAGAATCCTTTGAGCTTGCAGTGATCCCCAGTGAAACAGAAATCCAAATTGTGGCCAATTTGTTGCATATCTCAGCAGATCTCCTTCAAAGGGCCATTACCCACCGTGTCACAGTGAGTAACTCAAATAGCCTTTTCCCCTTGTTTCTGCCACTCACTTTCTTACCTAAGTCTTTTCC
This sequence comes from Euleptes europaea, assembly GCF_029931775.1. Lineage (NCBI taxonomy): Eukaryota > Metazoa > Chordata > Lepidosauria > Squamata > Sphaerodactylidae > Euleptes > Euleptes europaea. Next base: position 127,599,614 of record NC_079312.1, on the reverse strand, counting down.
CTCCACAGCGTATTCATGGCTGAGTAATGCTGGTTGTGTCGTGGTGCGATGTTAGAAGAGGATAAGCAAACATCCCTGCATCTCCCCGCGAAATGCCTCACGTTTTTGTAAGGGTCCCTGTCGGACTCTCGAAAATGTTTGGACAGGAGACTCATAAAATGTGCATGTGTGCACACGAGACAGGTGTCCCCTCTCTTCCTGCTGGTTCCTCCCTCCCCAAGCCACCAACCTCGCCTTCCTGAAAAGGGCAGGGAAGTAACACGTTGCAGGGGAAAACTTTTTAAATAGAAGTTGGGCTCAGACCTGAACCTTTCTTTCCTGTAAATTACTCCAGTAAGTTACTCTTCCCTAGCATGACTTCCTGCCAGGACTCATGGGAGCTGTGATTTCCCCAGCCTCCTAAATTGAAATGAAAGGTTGAGTAAACTGCTCTCTCCAAACAGCTGATAGCAGCTACTGCCCAGCTGCCTTTGTGATGATGAGCGCAGCCCACGGCACTGACCCAAGTACCCTTAAAATTGCAAACAAATTATTTGGTGTGAATATAGGTGGTGATCAGCTCAAGAGAAATTGGGCACTGTGGGCAGGGTAGCTTTTGATTTTCAAGCATGTTATTTATGAGGCTCTTAGGGCCGAGCTAGATTTGATGGAAACCTGCTCCTTCAGGGATGGGGTACCTCCTCTAAGGGTTCTGAAATGGGACATATTACTAATGTGTGGAGTTTTGCGCTCCCACTTGGGTGTAAGTGCTCAGTTCCTCCCATGGGGTGCTAAGTGCCCTCACTGTGCATTTCTCACCATCGTAAAGCCCTGTGTGCTCTAAGCATGCCAGGGACCTCAAAGACAAGAGTCCAGTGCTGCATGCCCTATCATCTGAGCGACGGGGCATCCTGGCTCAGGTTTGTGTCATTCTAGGGGGAGCTGTGACTGGGTGCAGGGCTGGGGGTATGGGCAGTGTGGTGTAGTGGTTAAGAGCGGTGGTTTGGAGCGGTGGACTCTGATCTGGAGAACTGGGTTTGATTCCCCACTCCTCCACATGAGCTGCAGACTATAATCTGGTGAACTGGGTTTGTTTCCCCACTCCTACACATGAAGCCAGCTGGGTGACCTTGGGCTAGCCACACTCTCTCAGCCCCACCTACCTCACAGGGTATTGTGGGGAGGGGAAGGGAAAGATGATTGTAAGCCGGTTTGATTCTTCCGTAAGTGCTAGAGAAAGTTGGCATATAAAAACCAACTCTTCTTCTTCCACCACTGGGGAGGGGTGTGATTGGCTGTGGCCATAGTCAGCATCCTGTGCTACTCCAGGCTTTGTGAGGGGGACCTCAACTGTGTATGTGTGTGTGTGGGGGGGGATTTTGCCTTTTCTGTTGCATGGGCGCCTAATGGTTATGCTGCTTTGGTTTTTGCTAGTTCTGGGGGGCGTTCCCAGGTTGGGGCATCTTAGGGAGCCGACTACCTCCTGCCGGGCCCAGCGTGAGCCAGCCCCTTCCCCCACCGGCACAGAGAGTTTGAGCCAACAGTGCTCTAGGAGGGCTCTGCAGTGTTGCATCACTGGTGCTCAGCCATGGCGCAGAAGCAGCAGCAGGGCACTACGCCAGCGCATCTCTGAAATTCAGCAGCATGTCTCGGAGATATTCCAACATAGCCGCTGGTTGGCTCCTAATGCACTCCCCCCCCCCCCCGATTGCACTGAAACTGTTCAAGCTTTTTTGTTAAAATGTGTTTCCTGAAGCAGGTACGAAGGTCAGTATATTGTAGTGAAGGTATTTACACTCTCCATTCCATTGCTGGACTTTTAATAGGCCTTGTCAGTCATTTCTGCTTTTGAAAAAGTAAGACCCCCCCCCAAGATGATACAGACTGATGGTTTTATCCCAACTCCCACAAGTAATTTGTGAAGGTTTGGAGGCTGACAAAAGGATCAAGGTTGCTGATAGCTTTTTAAAGACATAGTGAATTGGCTAACAAAGGACAGCTCTCCTTAATAACAAAATGATAAATAAATATCTCAGGCCTTCAGAGACTGAGGCAATATTGGCACTTACCACAAGTGCATGTACAGTATCTGTTATTCCTCCCCTACCACTTGAAGTTATGAAATAATCAACACCTGAATATACAAAGATGGATGCACAAAGAAGAAAAATATGTTGCATCTCTGAATCAGCCAAGGACTTCCAATCACAAATTTTTGTTAAATTAAGCATTTTCAATCGCTCATAGGCTTCTTCTTTGTTTGAGGATATAAAAGTTCCCACCTGTCTAAACAAAGAGTGTCTCTTTCTCCCCAGGAAACATGCTATGACCAGATAGTGACTCCTTTGTCAGTAGAAAGTGCTATTGATGCCAGGTAAACCTTTGTTGCTTCTCTTTCTCTTTTTGTTGCTTGTGGGTTGTTCATCTTCATAATTTTTTCCTTTTTTTTGTTTTTGTTTGCTCTCCCCTATGCATTCAGGGATGCTATTGCCAAGGATTTGTACTCCTTGCTCTTTGATTGGCTGCTGATGAAGATCAATGAGTGGCTGGCCCCTGTGGAAGTGGACAGCAGTATTGGCATTGTTGACATACAAGGCTTTGAGGTCACTTCCTGAGCTTATTCTTCTGTCCTATGCTAGTGTACTTGCAAGAGTTTGGCTGGATAGTCATTGCAGAGCTAGAGAAGGTGCAGAAAAGAGCAACCAAAATGATCAGGGGCCTGGAGCAACTGCCCTATGAGGAGCGGTTAAAACGCTTAGGGCTGTTTAGCTTGGAAAGAAGGCGGTTAAGGGGAGACATGATAGAGGTCTATAAAATTATGCATGGTATGGAGAAAGTGGACAGGGAGAAGCTTTTCTCCCTCTTTCATAATATTAGAATGTGTGGGTGAGAGATTCGAAACAGACAAAAGGGAGTATTTCTTCACACAACGCATAGTTAAATTGTGGAACTCCCTGCCTCAGGATGGGGTGATGGCTGCCAACTTGGAAGGCTTTAAGAGGGGAGTGGACATGTTCATGGAGGAGAGGAATATTCATGGCTACTAGTAAAAATGGATACTAGTCATGATGCATACCTATTCTCTCCAGGATCAGAGGAGCATGCCTATTATATTAGGTGCTGTAGAACACAGGCAGGACAATGCTGCTGCAGTCGTCTTGTTTGTGGGCTTCCTAGAGGCACCTGGTTCTCCACTGTGTGTACGAACTGCTGCACTTGATGGGCCTTGGTCTGATCCAGCATGGCCTTTCTTATGTTCTTATGTTGGAAGGCTTTTCCATATATACAAAAGTGGAAACTCATTTGAATGACAAGAAAGCAAGCTGAGAGATTCAGGAGTGGCCATTGTCAAAGAGAAGATTGAGGGAATTTGAGAGCTGAGATTATTATCATGAGGAATAGACATTGAAGTTGTGCAGGGTGGATAGTAATTTCCTTGACATTTGCTGCAAATAATGAGTTCTTATGTATGGCCTGGTTGACTTGTAGTGTGAGCTAGAAATTAGAAAGAAGTTTGTGTGGTTCTGTGTATTCACAGGATCTTGGGGTGAACAGCCTGGAGCAACTATGCATTAACTTTGCCAATGAACATCTCCAGCAGTTCTTCAGTCAGATAATCATCACCCAAGAGGAGGTAAAATTAAAATGCTAGGCATGTGTGAACGCGAGGCTGCCATGAGTGTAAGAGAGAAAGTAACGTTGTACTCAGTCACCTTCGAGATGCTGGTTAGTGATGAAAAGGCAGATTGATAAGACCCTTGATAGGCCTGTAATTCCCTTAATACAATCTTTTCACACACACACACATATATATAAGGTCTTAGTGCTCACGTAGAACTGATGCTAGGAGTTCCAGGAATAGAGCTCCTAGCCTCCCCTCCCCATCCCCATAAGAAGAAGCAGAAGAAGAGTTGTTTTTTATATGCTGACTTTCTCTACCACTTAAGGAAGATCAAACCGGCTTACAATCACCTTCCCTTCCCCTCCCCACAACAGACACCTTGTGAGGTAGGTGGGGCTGAGAGAGTTCAGAGAGAACTGTGACTAGCCCTGGATCACCCAGCTGGCTTCATGTGGAGGAGTGGGGAAACCAACCCCATTAACCAGATTAGAGTCCATCGCTCTTAACCACTACACTACGCCGGTTGAGGTGTTATTGTGTGTGTGTAAAGTGCCTTCAAGTGCCGACTTATGGCGACCCCTTTTGTGGGTTTTATGGCAAGAGACTAACAGAGGTGGTTTGCCAGTGCCTTCCTCTGCACAGCAACCCTGGACTTCCTTGGTGGTCTCCCATCCAAATACTAACCAGGACTGACCCTGCTTAGATTCTGAGATCTGATGAGATCAGGCTAGCCTGGGCCATCCAGGTCAGGGTGAGGTGTTATTAGTTATTGGTAAAACTGCTCAAGGAGGGAGGAGTCAGGTTTTTCAGAGGGGGTTGCACTGCCCTAGAAAGAGGAGGTTCATAGCTTGGGGTGCCGCCGGATACTGGCCAGTCATTCGAGACTTGGCTTCCCTCCATGGCACAGAGCACCTTTCCCAGCTTTGGCTGATATGCCAGCTGCAGCTTTTCCTTGAAAAGTGTGTTTTAGCCATGGTGAGCCATGATCTGATAGCATCCACATTAGATTCCTGCAATGAACTTTATGTGGTGCTGCCTTTGAAGACTGTCTGGAAACTTTACTTAGTTCAAACTGACTCAGTCAGATTACTGTTCTGAGCAAATCACAGGTGTCATATCATCCCTATGATGAAAGATCTGTACTGGCTGCCTGTCATTTACACGGCATAATGCAAAACGTTGGTTCTTAACTTTAAGTGTTTTGTTTTCTGTTAGCTGCCTTAGGCAGATTCTGAAGAGTATGGGATAGAAGTCTTCTAAATACATTTCAGTGTGTTACAGCAGATGTCGGGAACATTTATTTTGGGTGTACTTTTGTATGCAGGGAGCACTAAAACACTACTATCAATCTTGATTTTTTTTTTAATTCATGGCTGTGGTGGGGTTTTGTTGGGATGCCCTCTGACCACAAGGAGGAGTATACACAAGAAGAACTCATCTGGAGTCCTGTTTCCAGGATATCTATGGCATCCTGTGTGGATTTGATTGCAGCAAAGCCCCATGGAATCTTGCACATCCTGGATGATCAGACTTTGCTGCCACAGGTCAGAAATGCATTAAAGTTTCCTTTCATTCTTGCATATGGACTATAGAGTCAGTTTGTGTCCTGCAGCTAGAAACAGGAGTCTCCTGCTCAAGGTAGATCCTCTCCATGGTGGCCTCTCTTGTTAAATTGTTCCTCGTATGTTGAGTTTTGTTGACACATCCATGCCTGGCTAGCAATAGATCTTAGCCCGCTGAAACAGCTTTACAAGAGGGCCTCGGTGCTTTGTTCGTTTGAGGATTCCTTTGGCCTTCATGTGCCATTAAGGAGAGGGCTGCTTAATAATATTTCAGTGTCCATCTGAGTTTTATCTTCTACCTAGGCCACAGACCACACCTTTCTGCAGAAGTGCCATTATCATCATGCCAATAGTCCTTGGTATGCCAAGCCCAAGTTGCCTCTGCCTGTCTTCACTGTACAACATTATGCAGGACCAGTTACCTACCAGGTATGCATGGCCTTGAGCATTCCATCTCTTTCCTAGTTGTCAAGGTCTGGTGCTTAAGGGGACGCAGTTTCACTTAATTAGATGGGACAAAGGTTGGTTTTAGAAGAAGAAGAGTTGGTTTTTATATGCCAACTTTCTCTTCCACTTAAGGAATAATCAAACCGGCTTACAATCACCTTCCCTTCCCCTCCCCACAACAGTCACCCTGTGAGGTAGGTGGGGCTGAGAGAGTGTGACTAGCCCAAGGTCACCCAGCTGGCTTCATGTGTAGGTGAAGCAAATCCAGTTCACCAGATTAGCCTCCGCCGCTCACATGGAGGAGTGGAGAATCAAATCGGGTTCTCCAGATCAGAGTCCACCGCTCCAAACCACCACTCTTATCCTCTACACCACGCTGGCTCTCAACGCTTTTTTCATCACCATGCTTTACTCACCAACCACAAGCCACACACAGCAAGTAGTAATGTATAAAGCTTATATCCTGGAAAATCTTGTTGGTCTCTAAGGTGCTACTGGACCTGAATTTTGTTATCATACTACAGACTAACATCTACCCACCTGAAACTGTCTTCAAGGACAGGGCTGGTGCCAGCATACCCTGAAATGGAGCAGATGCCAGGGCCTGGGGCTTCTTGTGAGGCCCACTGCCACTGACCCACACCTACACCTTTCCCCCACCACCTGTTTTCATGACCTTCCCCATCTGTTTGCTCGAAGTGCTTCCCCACCCGTGCTGCCCAGCATCATGTAGGTGTACACGGGTGGCGCTTCGGTCACCATGGCACCATCACTCTCAGCTGCATGCTCTGGCCAGTGCTGTCCAGGAGTGGGTATGCCGAGTGGTGCAGGCAACTCAGCATGGGCAGTGAGAGGTAGGGTTGCCAGCTCTGGGTTGGGAAATACCTGGAGATTTTGGGGGTGGAGCCTGAGGTAGGTGGGGTTTAAGGAGGGGAGAGACTTCAATGGGGTATAATGCCATAGAGTCCACCTTCCAAAGTGGCCATTTTCTCCAGGTGAATTGATCTCACCTGGAGATCAGTTGTAATAATGGAAGACCACCTGGAGGTTGGCAAGCCTAGTGGGAGTGCTTGGGAGAGGGGGTCAGGATGTGGATGCTGAAAGGGAGGCATGAGGGAGGCCTGGTGGTGAGTAGATGGGGGGGGGGTCCCTGGGCACAGTCTGCCCAAGGCCTCCCAAAACCAAGAACAGGCCCGTTCAAGGATTTCTATAGGTTAATGTAATGGACATCATAGGGCTTGTATTGATAGAAGATTCAGAAGTTCAATTAACTTGAGTTTTTAAAAACCAGTGTAAGCAATGGGGAATTTGGCTTTACAGGTGCACAAGTTTCTGAATAAAAACCATGACCAACTACGACCAGAAGTCCTGGAGATCTTCTCCCAGAGCCACCTAAAGGTACAGTGAATGGTGTAGGTTACTTATTATGCCTCTGGCATACGGGCCATGTAGGTTCTTCCTTAGGTTTCGCAATCCACACAGAACTATGTCTGACATTTTCTATGCATATAAACATTAAAAGTCAGCTAAATGCAACCCAGTTTCAAATCACGCCAGGCTCAGTTGCCAAGATCCAATAGGGTTTTGGGTTAGTGTGTCCCCCCCATTCCACCCCGCTTCCAGAATTGTGATACATTTGTACACCACCCAGGGTATCCCTGAACTCTCAGATCTTCTTTGCTGCAAAGTTTTGGGAAAGATCACAGGACAGCCTGGGTGGCTGCTACGTGGGTGGGGAGATCAGATTTTCCTGGTCCTGCCCCCATGGCAGCCATTTTCACTGTCCCCTCAGTGGCCGTGGAGAGGGGGGCTTTTTTTTTTTTTACCAGCAATTGAATATTGTTATAATGATAGGGCAACCTTTGTGTTGTGTTCTCTGAAAATGTAAGTCTCTAACCCCTTTCATTGCAGAGATGTAAGGGGAAAGATATATCCTTGCATCGAAAGGGGACAGAGACTTACTTCTTTAAAAAAAACGAAAGCTGGAAATTGAGAGGACCAGATACACAGATTGTTACAGTGTTATAATGCTGTGAAATTGTCAATTAATTTAAAAAATGGGGGGGGGAAAACCCTGATGGCCTGGGGAAATGGTAATGGTTGCTGCCTGGGTGGGGACTGGGGCATGGAAACTATGGGGGAACCTGCCTGATGGAAGCCCTGTTGCTGCTGCCTTGTATCAGCAGCCACAGCAGCAACAGGAAAACCACATAAGCCTGTCTCTGTGTGGATAATATTGACAACAAGTGTCCGTAGCTATGCAAATTCTGTACAGGTTCCATCTGTAGGCATCCCGATTACTTTTCTGTAAGACATTTTGGACCAGTGGCACCTGAAGTAAAGAACATAATTCTACTCTAATGCACCATGACCTTTTAGACCATGGGGCTGGCCTGAGGAGTTTGAAACAAACCTGTTTCCTTCCACTAGATTTCCAGCCCTTAGCTAGATGCGGAGGATAAAGAGAGCTGGTCCCGTTTGCCAGCTCTTCAAGTACATTAACAGATTAATTTTTAAGCTTTATGTGTTTTGATTTTCTTTGGTTCTTCTTCAAAGCTGGTATGCAGCATTTCCCAGAGAGTCAAGGAACTGCAGGTCAGTCAGAGGAAGCCAGGACATAGAGGCCAAGGGCCGAAGCATCGTTCTTCCACACTAGTATCCAGATTCCAGCAGTCCTTGCAAGATCTCACAGCTAAGCTGAACAGGTGAGGGAATCCAGTGGTGCTGCCACCATTTTTTGTGGCAACCTTAACATACTGTGTTTGGAATGTGAGAGCATGAAGACAGGGAAAGACAGGGAAAGGGGAGATCAAAGAGAGGAATAAATGTCTGGCTACAGACACTTGGATTATGAGAACACTTGAACACTTGAAGCTGCCTTCCACTTAGTCAGACCATTGGTCCAGCAAGGTTGGTATTACCTACTCTGAATGGTAGCTGCTCTCCAGAGACTTCCACATCACTTACTACCTGGTTTTTAAAACTGGAGGTGCCGAGGATTGAACCTGGGACCTTCTGCACGCCAAGCAGATCCTCTTCCCCTGAGCCACAGTCTCTCTCTTGACTATAGTTCTGAACATTCATGTTCAATTCCTCACCCTCAACAAGCCATGCGGAGTCATATCTCATGTCTCTGTTAAAAGAGATGGATGTAATTGCAGGAGGCATGTAAGAACTGTTAACTTGCCTGAGTGCTTACCATCTTGATATGGCTCCTGTGTGAAGAAGAAGGGCTGTTCAGTGGAGTTGGGACACAGATCTCAGCCATCCCTCTATACTTAGGGTGTTTTAGGGGCAGTGTGCAACTGACACTCACGAAGGTCTGCACCAATTTTTTCTGTATTTAAGCAACTATTTCTTCTTATTTCCCACCTCTCACCTTGATATCAGAGTCTTTGCAGTATATGTAGAGAGTTCACAAGTCAAGGCTGAAGACAAAATATCCAGAGATTAGTTTTTGCTACTTTTTTCCTACACCTTACAGGAGCCACGTTTTCTTTGTTCGGTGCATCAAGCCCAATTCCAAAAAGGTAAGCAAGCTGTTGAGTTTGAAGGGTGCGATCCATCGTTGAAAGTGCCTTGAATTATTGTCAAGATGATCCTGCCCTTGCATTATGCAAGTCAGTGAAATGTTCATATTCTCCATAAACATGGTCCAGATACATACTCGATCCTAAACTAAAGCCTAATGAGAGCCAGCGTGGTGTAGTGGCTAAGAGCGGTGGTTTGGAGCGGTGGAGTCTGATCTGGAGAACAGGGTTTGATTCCCCACTCCTCCACATGAATGGCGGAGGCTAATCTGATGAACTGGATTTGTTTCCCTACTCCTACACATGAAGCCAGCTGGGTGACCTTGGGCTAGTCACAGCTCTCTCAGCCCCACCTACCTCACAGGGTGTCTGTTGTGGGGAGGGGAAGGGAAGGTGATTGTAAGCTGGTTTGATTCTTCCTTAAGTGGTAGAGAAAGTCGGCATATAAAAACCAACTCTTCTTCCTCTTCTCCTTCTTCCAGTCCAGAGTTAGAACACATGGATTGGATTAACCACGGAGCCTCACTTGCTGGGTCAGAAGCCTCTATAGTGTCAGAGAGGAAGTGTCAGAGAGAAACCTTTTGTTTTGTTTTTTGCTGCTTTTTTGGAAGTACTTGCTACTAGTATGCATGCATGGAGAGCAAGAACTCTGTGCATCCTGTCTCTCTTTGTACTGTGCGGAGAAAAACAGATTAGCAAGGTGACGTGACAATGGCACAGAGGATTCCTCCATGGGCCTCATTATGATGACACCTTCTGTTCCTTAGCATTTGCACCCTACCTCTGACTCTCTCAGCCTGTTGCCCAAGCTGCTGGCCCCGAAATTAGTGAAGTCCGTATTGGAGATATGTATTAGTTAATATAGCAAAGGGGCACAGTCATAGAAGCATGGTATCATGTGCAGCAAATAAACTCCAGACCAATATATTGCAAATATCGAGGTAGATTCCATTCACAGCCTAAAGAATACTGTGCGCTATTACAAGTGACACATATCATGCATGTGCAAGTAAGATTGCATAGCGTCTACCTGTGAGACGTGTGTGGATGCTCCTTGCAGGTCCACAAGGAGAGAGAGAGAGAGAACACAAAGGGCACAGGAAGAGAAGGAAGTGTCAGAGAGAAGCTCCTGGGTTAGACAAAGAGGCATCTCATTCATTAAGAAGATAACACACATACAAATCTAGAGCAATGTAGTGGCATGCCAAGCCACCTTACTCCAACAGCCAACTTTGGCTCCCCTTCTTTTTGTCATGTGACTGTAATGTCACATGCTTGCAGCTCAGTGCGCCTCTTGCTCCCTGGGGGTTAAAAGTGGCTCCCAGGTCTGGAAAGTTTCAAAATTGCCTTATAATATATGCCACTTTTTAGGTGCTGCGGCCCTCTTGTGTACTGTTTCTAACCCTGCCTCCCTTTTCGTGTTGGCCTACCAGCCCTAATTTCATTGTTAAAACGGAGAAGGAATAAGACTAGAAAAGCCCTGTTTGCTCAGACAGTTAATTTACGTGTTTCCTTCATATTTGGCAAGGCCACATGTTAAGAGAGTGTTTTCCCCATTGCTCACTAATCCAACCTGCTGTATTTTGGATTGATCTCCTCCTGAGGTAAGGAGCGGCATTTTTTATAGCCTCCTACAAGCATTGTTCCTTTTCAGAATGAGATATCCTCTGACTATATAGGTCATTTATGCATGGGTACTTGGACTCATGTTCGCCTCCTGTCTGACTCGGTTGTTCCTTGGAGTTCTGCATGAGTTTTCTGTCCACTAGAAATCACCTCGTTGCCAGCCCTCGTAATGTCCGGATCTTCCCATTCCTCTGTTAACCTGACTCTTCCCTCTCCCCTGAGCTCAGCCCGGCTGAAATCTCCGTGCAGAAGGAAAAGCACTGGACACGGAAGCTTGCTTTCTGTCACAGCCAATCACAAAGCAGCATGTAAAGAGGCTGGGATTCAAATGCTTCCTGGGAGCTCTTTCTGAGCAAAAGAAAGGCTTTTAAAAACCGAGGCTTGCATTTCTCCCCCCACCCCACCCCCTTTCTTTCAGATTGCTCCATTATTATTTTTTGTTCTAAAAATACTTTTTTATGCGGCAGTTGGGTTGGCGGGGAATTTTCTCTCATAGTGAGCACAGTGATGTAAGCCAATTACAAAGCAGAATTTAAAGGGGCAGGGACTTGATTTGAGCTTGGAGGCTGCTGGTGCATAGATTCCCAACAGGAAAGTGTGGGTCCAGCGAACAACGAACCTCAGGTAAAACTCCCATGCATAAATGACCATAGTCTTGCGTTGCGGTACACTGTCTGATGCAAAACCGGGGCGGGGTTGGGGGGGTGAGCAAAGGGGTTGGTCCTTTTCCATGGCCAATGGGTGTCCTGTCCTGTCCCTCTTCTGTCTGACCTTTGACTCATTTATCCTGTACACTTTAAACTGTAGCTCCCAAACATCTTTGACGCAGAATATGTGGCTTGCCAGCTAAGGCATTGTGGGATTTTGGAGGCCATAAACATCAGGAAGGAAGGCTATCCCATTCGCATCCCATTCTGCCAGTTCCTGATCAGGTGAGGCTGTTTCAAAGTAGAGTTGTGAAATATTCTTCTTTGGACCTGCAGGAGATCTGGAGTGTTTTTCAGGGTTAGGTGTCCCTCATCTGCCCGAGGGATTGGGCCTGACATTATCACTCAGATGCTGTATCTTGGACTGAAAGTCAGTGTTTCATTCTCTATTTTGACATTCATGGCAGATGGCCCTGTAAGCGTTTTCCCAGCCTGTTTTCAAACAGTTGTAAACACCCCCAAGGCACTTGTGCAGGAGTCAAATTTGCAATCAAAATCTAGAGAGCGTTTTAGTTTGCTAGCCAGGATTATTATTTTTTCACAGCTGCTGTCTCCATGATTGTTCCAGGCACTGTGGGTGCTCTCAAAATAGCACTACAGCCATGCTTTACTTCCCAGCCAAAAAGGCCTCCAAACCAGCTCATCATGAAATAGTGTTAAAATGCGTACAAAATAATAAAGTTTAGTAATTAAAAGCGAGGACAAGTAAAACAAAAGCACAAAACATAAGAGCGGCCAGATCTAAAAGACATTCCTATGACAGAGGTCTGGATCAGCTCCCACAGGACAGGGAAGGAGCCTGTCTTCTGGCCAGGTATTCAAGAGAACAGATGCCACGTTGGAGAAGACTCTGGCTGGTTGCCATCTGTGACCCCCTCAGAAGACAAAGGCACCTGTAATGGGCACCTTTCCTATGGATCGTAAGGCACTAGGAGGGATTATGTGAAGTGAAGGCACTCCTTCAGATACCCAGCCCCAGCCAGTTTAGAGCCATAAAGGTTAAAGCCAATGCTTTGAACTGTGCATTTGTTCCGTTTGGCTAGTGTCAGACAGCAATCTGTGCACCATATTCTAGACCAATAATAATTTCCTGACATTTTCCTGACAGAGCCGCTCTGAGCCCGGCTTTGCTGGGAGAGCGGGATATAAGAATAATAATAAAATAAATAAATAATATTTTCAAATGTAGTCCCACACGGAACTCATGGTTGTTGTCTGTTCTGCAGGTTGCTGAGTCATATGTTATAGCAGGGTTTGGTTCCTCTCTTTGGTATCTCAAGGCCCTGGAATAGCTTTGAAACTGGCTTTGTTTTCAGGTATGGTGTCTTGGCAGGCCGGGGGTCGAGATGCTTACCAGAACGAGATGGTTGTGCCGCTGTACTGTCCTGTGTTGTGGGAGACCTCTCAGACCTCTATCAGATTGGAGTCACCAAGGTGATATGCTTTCAGAGCTTGTCTATGGTCGGTTATACATGGCTGGTTTGTCTTGCGATTCTCATGTGAATGTCCCGATTCTCTGTGGGGATTATGCATGATGTTCCCCTCCTTCGGGGCTCAGCTTGCTTCCGTTCTGCGATTTCCCCAGGTTTTCCAATCCCTGTTTTATCCCAAAAATAAGTTTACTTCCACGCTTATCTCGGATGTGAGTAGGTGCATAGTTCAGCCGCAGGTCAATCTTCGTACATCCTGACATGCCCCCATTCTCCTACCGCTCCTCCAATTCCTCCTTCAGCCAGCCTTCAGCCATCCCCTCTGCAATGCCCCAGGAAGCCATATTGGAGACGGAGGTGGCCATGCTCAGTTCCTTCTCCGTGCCCTCTCACCACGTTTTTTCCCCTTGCTGCTCCAGTGGAATACGATATATCATCCTATCATCCAAAATACTATTAAAAATAGCAGCGAGAGCCAGTGGAGGCTAGGATTGTACGTTCGCTCTCCCCCCACCCTGCATTTGGCTGATGACTTACCAATGGGGGGGGGGGGCAAGCAAGTGCACCAGCCTAGGCTTTGCTGTCTCTCTGTGATTTTTAATAGTACTTTGGATGATAGGATGATATATCAGTATTCCATTGGAGTGGCAGAATTTTTTTTTAACAACACAGTGAGGGGGCACAGAGAAGAAGGCTTCTATTTTAGTGATTTTCAACAGTGTGTGTCCAACCGCGGAGATCCCCCCCCTTTCCTTTTGTGCAATTCACAGTAACAAATGGCAAACTTTCCTGTATATTCAAGTCATTGTGTGTTCAACTGCAGAGATCCCCCTCCCCCACTTTCCTTTTGTGCGATTCACAGGGATTCTAGTCAGTTTCAGAAGTATGTGTATAAAGGAGAATCCCCCCCCCCCCCATTTTACTCTTCTGGATGCAACTCTGTACTCCATTTTGGATTGTGAAATGGGAGAAAGGGAGGGGTGACATTTTTGTCAGAGTCAGCACCACTGCCAATGACAATGCAGCACTGAATAGGGTGGGGACTCAGGCACTTCCTGATTTCTCCTTGTGAATATGCTGTGCTCAAGAGACTGTCCAGGACCTTCTTAACTACAGGCAACACCTGTGCATAAGGTTTTCCAGTCTTGGGATATAAAAGTGTGAGACGAGAGGGACGAACCAGGGATATACTAACCATGCATAAAGGACCCATGTGGAAGCCTAGTGCAGGTCAAATGGGCATGGCAGTTGGTTTGTTGGTTTTGTATCTAGTCCAAATCAGGAGTGAATCCTGAGTACACTCACCAGTGAGCTGCACAATCTTTTAAAAAGCAATTTTTCTAGGCTCTTGGCAGGGGTGTGTGCCACCAATTTCCCCCTCCCCCCCATCTAGAGCCCCCTGCATCTCCCAGAAATTGGTTCCAGAGAGCAGGTGATCTTTAGACCCAAGACATAATATCAGCTTTTCCACTTATAAATAGTTTTGGTTTGTATCAACTTAATGAATACATGTGAATTTTTTTTAAAGATTTGCAGATTGACCCATCCTGAGGATGTAGATTACAAATATACTTTCACTGAGAAACATCATTCAAACATATCTAAAAGCAGAAATATATGGCATGCTAAAGTCCCCACTGACATATACTAGCTTACCCCTAGGCACCAACCAATCCAACCTGGAAGATTCCAAAAAATGTCCTGTTTAGGGCTGATGTTAGACATGCTCTGAACCTCACAGAAGGAGTTCATTTTCCTCATATGTATCTCTGCAGATATTGAGATCTTCTGATGGCGCTCTGCTTGCAGTATGCCAATTATCTGAGGTGTGGAAGATCGAGGGCCCAGGGAGAGGACATTTCATGTGATTATTCACACCCAAAGCTTTGGTGTTCACTGTTGCCTCCCAAAATAAAATCTTGTGTTTTTTTGTATTTTATTTTTTTCTCATTTTAAGCCATATTAGAGGCTTATTGTCAGTCAGAATGATGGTATATTAAATAAATAGATATGTGACACAATGATGAGGAACAAGGTCTTCTTTCGTTGAGACACCCTCCTTGTGGGACTTCCTTCTCAAGAAAGCCTTTTATGTAAAGATGTCTGAATCCTGAAAGGTTTTGTCTTGTCTGTCTACAATTTTGATTGGTGTTTAGGATGATAGCTATTTAAAACTTTTTAAATTGGTTTTATCTTTTATTGTTGTTAGCTACAAGGAGAGCCTGGGCTAATTGGCAGGACATGCAGTTATAGCATAAATAATATAAAGCCATTTGCATCTTCGGACTCTATCCACGTTGGAGACTATTTAGGAATTAAAGAAAAGGCCACTATGGATTTCCGTGGCCAGTTTTTTGACACGTTTAGTAGTGTAGCCTAATTAATGCTAGGGCAAACTTTAAAAAAAATTATACCATGCCTTTCTGCCTTCATAAGGGCCATGAAATGGCTAATTTGTAATATTCTGCTATTCTTAGATCCATTCCCTTTCCTCAGGTGTTCTTGAAGGAGAAAGCAAGACAAATGCTTGAAAGGCGATGGAACCAAAAACTAAGCTGGGCTATTGTTACCCTTCAGCGCAATCTCCGAGGCCTCATCAGCCGGAGGCAGTCCCAGATCTTCAAGCAGAAGGTCACAGTCATTCAGGCTCACTTCCGGGGTCATCTGGCAAGGTCAGAAGGCAAAGGTCACACTGTTCTGTTCTAAACCTGAAGCACCAACAGACAATTCAAACTCTGTTCAGTCCAAGCAAGCAGACTCTGTTGGTGCCTATGAGTTTATGCTGTTTCAGCAGAGTATAGGTTATCGCATTCCCACAATTATCTCTTCTTTGATGACCTTATTTGTTCTTTACAACCTACAGGAAACGCTATCGAAGATTGAAGAAGACTTTGATTCAGTTTGGAGTTGCCGTGTTTGTCTCCAGGCCAGTGGTTCAAAGAAGGAGGCAATACCAGGTAAAATCAATTGGCAGTTCCATGGGAAGGATGCCTTCTGTTACCAGGCTCGATTGGGGCTTCTCTACACGTATTGGGGCTTCTCTACACGTATGTTTCAAACAAGGGTACCATCAACAAGTGATAAAACAAGTTAGTTTTTGCATCAAATAATGGAGGGGTAGTTTTCCATAATCCAAAATTCTAGAGACGGTAAGAAGACTGAGGAGATAGAAATTCCACCATATCGGTTTACCACTTCATTCTGCATAATGTGTATAAAAGCTAATCGGGGTGTACATCTGCGGAATAAAAAAAAAAGACACACCCACAACAGGTGCTGCGAATTTGTATGGGAGAATTTGGGTGCGTCTGTGTGAGAAAAGCTAAGCAGCCCTCCCTCCCATCCCTGTACATGCTCTCCTGCTCTGCAGGATCTCAAGGTTGATATCACACTTTTGCCAAAGTAGTGCAGCATAATTCACATCCAACCATCTCATGATTTGGTAGGTCTAACCATGTATCAGGTTAATCCGGAATAATGTGTGCACATCAGGTAGAATGACTGTGAACAGGCCTGCAAGTACTAATTATGGCACTTAGACATCTGTAATGCATACCTGGTCCGTTCTGATAATATGCTGGAATCACCATAGCCATGGAGTTGCTTTGTGTTGCTGTGCTGGAAATGCTCAAGGTTCTCACTCTGAGGGAAGGGCATCTTGGAAGCTGTGGGTGATTCCTATTGCACACCCAGGGAGGCAGGCCCCATCTTCATTTCCTGTCTCCTTGGTGGGAATCGCCCTGCTGGTTTCAGTTTCTGTCCTGCCTCTGAGGGACGAGCAGCTTCGTAGCACAGGTCCGTGCTTAGAATAGGCTCTGAGGGAAACTATTTCAGATTTCCATTCCTTTTCTTCATATTAAGATCTACAGTTTACTCTAATTTCTTAACCTGTTTATTCTAGCTAGTATCTAACTCTTATATATTCTTCACCTAAAATTCCTTCTGCCTTCTGTCTCTGCATTGTCTCCCTCAAGACAAAATGGTGGCTGAAGATTGATGGACAGAAGATGATTTTTTTGTCAGAGAAGAATTCCTAACTAGGGCTGGTCCACTCCATGCCCAGCAAGATGCCAAATCCTCTATCAGCCGCTGATGCGGTCTCTTAGAGGCACCGGAGGAGGAGATCGATCGAGAGCCTAGGGCCTTGAAAAAGGCACGCAAGGACAAGCCACCACAACAAAGCACGAAAAGGAAAGGCCATGTGGCAAAGTGCCTATGGCCGCAACCAAGATGGCCACAGCTTCCAAGATGCCCTTCCCTCAGAGTGAGAATGGAACCTTGATCGCTTACCGTGAGGGTTCCTTCTACTCTGCGGTAGAAGGGCATCTGACCCACCTGAACTGGGGTTCAAGGTTATTTGTTCTGCAAGGGATAATTACATTGTGCAACAAGATCAGCAACACCAGCAATAATGAAGTGATTCATTTAAAGCAAAGCTTAGTACTTTCTGGTTATTAACATACTACCCTTTCACTGTTCTTATCTTATAGTTCTGTTAGGGTTTATCCTCCAGTTGTGAATGTTTGTAAATTGTAGTTGTATTACTTACGTTCCTGTCATTAGTTAGCTTGGCAAGCCTGAAACTGAAACCAGTGGGGCAATTCCTGCCAAGGAGACAAGAAATTAAGATTGGTTCTGCTTCCCTGGGTGTGCAATAAGAATCACCCATGGCTTCCAAGATGCCCTTCTACCTCAGAGTAGAAGGAACCCTCATGGTAAGCCATCAAGGTTCCGTTTTCACCAATATCTTAAAAAGAAACTGGAGCAAACACTCTCATGGTTTTACCACTGTTTTATGTATTAGTATTTCTTTTGTCTGTGGGAAAGGTGTTGTGTTTACGGTGATCTCAGACCAGGGAAACCCTTGCCGCATCAGCAGAGTGTCCTACCAAGATCCTCATAGGCCACCCTAATGCAACACCATTGCCCCTTTACACTCCATTCCATTCCCGGCTTTCCCCTTTTACATATAGCGTTTTCCCACACCCCAGGCTCCTTATAGGTCTATTATCTAGAGTCCATGGCCTCGTGCCATCCCTTTAGCCCGTGCCCTAAAGTCTTCCCCAGGTCCATCCATTTTCCCTGTCAGCAAAGCCTCTAGGGCAGTGATGGCGAACCTTTTAGAGACCGAGTGCCCAAACTGCAACCCAAAACCCACTTATTTATTGCAAAGTGCCAACACAGCAATTTAACCTGAATCCTGAGGTTTCCTCCCAGCTCGGCAAGGGGGGGGCTGCAGGGAGTCCAGGGAAGGGGGGGGGCTTTGAACGGCTCCGCGCTCCCTTCAAAGCCCCGCCGCCCCCGCGCGTGCCCACAGAGAGGGCTCGACGTGCCGGACTTGGCACGCGTGCCATAGGTTCACCAACACGGCTCTAGGGGTTCTGAGTGCTTTCCTAATGAGAGGTCATTTATCCACCTCCTTGCTCTGCTGCCACCTGGCTGTTTCACTTCTCTGGCGTTCCCTACTGGGAAGGGAGTCTGCCCTCCTGGGTCCAGGTCAGTCAGCTTCCCTGGGGTTTCCCTCCTTGGAATGATCTCTGAGTCCTCTCCACGGCAGCCCTCTTTCCTTCCCTCCCAGCTATCTTCCATGGCTCTCTCCTTTAGGGCATAGCCTCCGTTGTATCTCCTCTCAGCTGTGTCTGCCTCCTTCCTTTTCTCCTCTGACCTCCATCTTCCTTCTCTCTGACAGCTTCTCCGCCTCCAGATAGCCTCCAGCTGTTCGCTGAATCAGCTTTAATAATGCTCTGCTGGCTGTCCCTTCCCCGCCCCTTCGTAGGGAAATCACTTTCCGCCTGATTTTTTTCCCCTCCAGTCTGGCAGATCACCATCTCTTTACACCTGTTGAGGCTTTCCTGCCTGGCCTGTCAGTCACAGCAGAATATAAGTGTTTTTGTAATAAAATAAGTAAATAAATACTGAAAAGTGTCTTTTGTGCTATATCTTGGGAATATTCCTGCAGGCTGCAAAGTGTGTGTGCACAGCTTCTACCTTGCTGGTCGGCACATGTGGAGAATCCTGCCCCATGCAAAGGTGCCATCATCTATGTCAGGGGTGGGGAACCTTTTTTCCCCCAAGGGCCATTTGGATATTTATAACATCATTTGCGGGCCATACAAAATTATCAACTTAAAAATTAGCCGACCAAGCCCCAAGCAGGCAGCTGCCCCAGATGACACCCCCCCTTGCGCGTGGGCAAGCAGGCATCCAACCAGTGGCACACTCGCCCACCTGGTGGCACAGGATGGTTTGTTGCACCAGCTGCGTGTAGCTGTCCAGCCACACGCCCGAGTTGCTCCTAATTTGCATGGTCAGGGCCGGATTCTACAGCCAGCTCCTGCTACCTCTGCCTGCAGGGATGAAATGAGGACACACTAGCTAAGAACTCTCCCCCCTCCCCCCGTGCATTCCTGCCCTGCCTCCTTTAACCCCTCCATTGTCACCACTTCTGCCCCCAGCCCTTTTATAGTACAGCGGGAATACATTTCTCCATGGCCCGGGTGGGAAAGGGATAACACAGTTTCTTGGGCGGTCCTAGTAGCTCCATAGCTAAGGACTCTTCTGCAAGGGGGGAAAAAAGGTTCCTTTTCTTGGCAAAACAAATTCTCATCCCCCTTGAATAGAGGCTATGTGGGAAAGGGCGGATCACCAGTCTTAGATCCTTCTGAGCTAGAGATCTGCCAGGACTCACGAAGGGCCAGACCAAATGGTTTCGCAGGCCTTAAACGGCCCCCGGGCCTGACGTTCCCCACCCCTGATCTATGTGAAAGGATAGTGCTAGCACAAGAATCTCCATACCACATCATTTCACCTTTTCCCTGGGGCTCTTCCTGCAGTCCAGACGCATGATGAAGCATGGATCATGAGCACGTTGATATTGCCCTCCGTTGTTTGGTTACTTCCAAAGGATAACCTTGGAAATATTTTTGTAACTGAATGCAGCGGTGATGAGAGAGTGCCTGAAAATTGCAGCCAGATGCTTAGAGAAAACCTACTATCATCTAAGGCCTGTCATAACAGTGCATTTCATGGTTTCCTGTGCCCTGGTGTTCTGCCAGAGAAAGGTGTGTGTTCCACGCCTGTCCTTCTCAGTTTGGCTAGCACCCAGCTCCTGTCCCCAAGAAACCACTGCAAAGCTGCACTTTCGCTTCCCCAATCCCTGCCCTGGCTATTTACTTTATGAAGAAATTACAACAATAAAAGGTCTCAAAGTTCACTGTGACAATTGCCGAGAGCCTCCCTCTTTTTCGCCTGCTGTTCTGCCCTGAGCGGACTTTAGCGCTCTTCAGTCTTGGCCCAACCCTGCCCCTTGTAGCTCCTTGCCATTTACTGACAACTGAACCCAGAGAGAGGAAGAGAGAAAGCACCCCGGCGCTACAGAACAGCAGACGGGTGAGTACTACTATTGTATGGGATAGGGCAGAGTGTCTGCTTATGGATGAGAAAAACAAAACAAGATAGGAGACCATGATTTCACATCTCGCTGTCTTTCTGTAGAGGAACAAACTGGATGGATAGTTCAGCTGGATGGGTTAAACTTTTTTAACCACCATCCTTAGTAGGTGGAAGGACTGGGGAGAGGTTAATTAGTTTTCTGAGCACTGTTTCCTCTGAAAGCTATAATCATATAGGTCATTCATGATGCTAATTTTTCTCATGGTTAAACCAGCCAGGGATTGCAAGTTAATGGCGGCAGCGGTGACAGCATACTAGTAATATTCTCTTTCTGCTGTTAAAGCCTTCTGACGTGTGTACCTTTGGCTACTGTCGGAGGCAGGATACTGAACTCAGCAGATCAAGGTAGTGAAGTGGGTTGATCAAAAGAAATACCATTTCCATTGTGTTAGCGAATAAGGTTTTGAATGAGGCTCACCTTTTGTTTAACGCATTTTTATAGGTCGAAACAGCAGCAAAAATTGGTTTCTGCATCAGAGTCAGCATACAGGCTCGTGAATTCAGTAAGCATGTTTCAAGGGACAAACTTAATTCTATCAGTTTGCCTCCGTTATTGGGTACTAGGTCCACTTGGGGGAGAAAAAAAAACCCTGAATGTGCTATTTACATAACCAAACTATTACGTGATAGCTGTAGTTCTTCCATGGTAAATGTGGTTGATCAAACCTGAGTTTTGCGGCTGTGGCAATCAGCTAATTTTGGTAAATGTTAAGTCACGCAAATATTAGTCACACAAATAACAGCTGAGGTGATAAAATTATGCCTGGTCTAAGCCCTTTCAGACTGCAGGTGTAGGAATGACATGACTGACTGCTTCCCCGGGGTGGGGTGGGGGATCCCTATAACCATAAGAGGGCTGAGCTAAAACTTCTCCCCCCTGACACCTAGTGTTTATGTACAAGGAATTTTTATATGATGGAACATTCACTCTATGCATGCTGTCCTGAAGTGGCACAATTTTATCACCACATTGGCCGTTTGTATCAACTAGTTCTTTCTTGAGCGAATGAATCGTGCCGCTCGAATACTGGGTTTTGCATTCCCTCAGTATCCTTCAGCTGTAAAATGGAACCAGTGTCCTCTGAGTGGTATAAACATATAAATTACATATAAAATAGTACATATAGACGTATTATATGTGTTTGATTGGCTTCGTAGTCTTTGGCTTGCCTCATCTGTGTTGTTACCTGGAACCATCAGCTTGTACTCCCTTTTAGTTCTCCATGGTAAATTCTGCTGGTATCCCCTCCCCACCCACTCATGCTCAGGGAGTGCCCCTAATTTTCACTGAAAGATTTGAAAGTATAGAATGGTAGTCAGCAGTGGCCAATACCAGATGCCACGGAGGAAGTGTAATAGTGCACTGTGATCTCCATGTAGTATTCTGTTCTCATCACAAAACCGTCATCACCCTGTGGTTTATAGATAATTTAAACATGAGGGTGCATGCCCTGGCCATCTTGACTACCGGCCGCTCACGTTCTGATTATGGTGTGTCTAGTCTGCTTAGAAGTAGGAAAATGATTTTTATCTGTCTACTTATGTCAAGGACACTGCAATAAGAACACTTATTCCTGTCCTAGTATTCACACGTGAAACATCTGTTGATAATTGTGGGTGGGTGTAGGTGAGAAACAGCCTCCTGAGGCCTGACATCATCATCATTAACCTTTATTGGCATGCCAAAGAACAGAAATAAAACAACAATATACCTCCAAAGGACAATACATATAAGTCACAATTCGGGTTAATAAAACTTTTCTTGTTCTTTAAGAACTGCAAGAAATTCAGCCACAGTAGCCGTAAGTTTAGGATCCTGACCACTCAAGAGAA
Organism: Euleptes europaea; assembly: GCF_029931775.1. Classification (NCBI taxonomy): domain Eukaryota; kingdom Metazoa; phylum Chordata; class Lepidosauria; order Squamata; family Sphaerodactylidae; genus Euleptes; species Euleptes europaea. Next base: position 127,577,426 of record NC_079312.1, on the reverse strand, counting down.
ATTTACATTTCACTTCATTGCTCCTGTATCTCATGGACTGGAGCAAAGTAAATAACAGTTTATCCCGCAGAGTCACATAAAGAGGGCAATCTAAAAGGATGTGATCAATTGTATCAAGCAAATTTAAACCACATGGGCAAAAGCGTTCATTCCTGGGGATCGGCCTGAGAGCACTGAGGCCTGACATTCTGGCACCCTAATGCGGATTATGTGTGGTGTACTGTTGACTTTGGCGGGGAGTACCACAGAGCTGCAAGACGGGCTTTGGTGTCTTGGAAAGGAGTTCCTTCTGCTTCATTTTGTACCTTCAAATGAGTCAGAGATAGGAGTTGCGCTCTTCAGTATACAAATGTGAAAAACGTGGACGTGAACTTGGAATCATGATCTCATTGCTACAGTATTTAGGACTGGATAAGGATAAAGCAGGTGGTTGGCCCTGACTATATTCCGGCCGTGAACACTCCCTGCGTGCCTTCATGATTTTTCTCCTATCCTGATTACAGAGGCCTGAGGACAGCAGGCAGAGAAACAGTCACTGATCAAAGGTGCTGAGGAGAACAGGAGGTGCCTGGGAATGGTATGTCAATAAAATATGGGGGCTCATCTGGCAGAGTCTTTTGCGCTGGCACTGAGTAAGCAATGCAAGTTAAACTTAGGACTTTATCAGCAAGTGCTACATTTCCTTGAAGAATCATGTGTTCTATTCCCCCCGCCCCCGAAATGGTTCTCTGTGACCAGAAGATACCAACTTGCATCTTGTCCCCCTTGGTAGTATGGAGAAGCAGCAGCGCTGCTGAAATCTGTTTACAGTTTCAGGCTTAAGCCCCCCTCTTCCCACACATTTATTTTTATTTACTTTATATATATCCTGTTTTTCTCCCCAACAGGGACTCAAAACAGTTTACATTGTTCTCTCCTCCTCCTCCTCCACTTTATCCTCACAACAACCTCGTGAGGTAGATCAGGTTGAGAGCATGTGATTGACCCTAGGTCACCCTGCCAGCTTCCATGGTACAAGTGGGGATTTGAACCGGGGTCTCCCAGATCCTAGGGAACCAGTGTGGTGTAGTGGTTCAGAGCAATGGTTTGGAGCGGTGGACTCTGATCTGGAGAACCGGGTTTGATTCCCCACTCCTCCACATGAGCGGCAGACACTAATCTGGTGAACCAGGTTGGTTTCCCCACTCCTACACATGAGGGAGTGACCTTGGTCTAGTCACAGCTCTCTTAGAGCTCTCTCAGCCCCACCTACCTCATAGGGTGTCTGTTGTGGAGAGAGGAAGGGAAGGTGATTGTAAGTTGGTTTGATTCTTCCTGAAGTGGTAGAGAAAGTCGGCATATAAAAACCAACTCCTCCTCCTTCACCACTAAACCACATCATGGTCCTGATCCAAATGAAGCTCACCACAAGCCTGGGAATTAAGTTGCAAGCACAGAGCTCCCAGGCTACATCTGTTGTGTAGTTTGTTGTGTAGTTATGCATTAGTGTAGGTCTGTGACTGAGAACTTGCCTTGCTAGGTCAGGCAATGATCCATCTGTTTCCTCTGGACATGGAGGCTCCATTTAGCTGTCATTTTGATCTCATAGCTGTTATTATTATATAAATAATGAAGGCATCTGTATTTTATGTTATGATGCTTTGGCTTTTATTAATGTTATTTTGTCCCTTTAGAACATCCGTGCAGGCTTGCGATATAAACAGATGGAAGTAGATTTTAAAAAGATACAATAAAAAGGAATTGCTAAATAGAAAGTCAGGAAAGAGATCAAAATGCATTCCTACCATGCAGACTTCTGTATGCTGAGGTTAACTGCATTGGGTATGCAGCTGTACCACAGTTTGGTGCATTGCAGGTATTTGCAATCCTGTTATTAGTGTCTGCATAGAGTTGCCAGTGCCAGCATGGTGTAGTGGTTAAGAGCAGTGGACTCCAATCTGGAGAACCGGCTTGGTTTCCCCACTCCTCCACATGAAGCCCGCTGGGTGACCTTGGGCCAGTCACAGTTCTCTCAGAACTCTCTCAGTCCCCACCTACCTCACAAGGTGTCTGTTGTGGGGGAAGGAAGGGAAGGAGATTTTAAGCCGCTGTGAGACTCTTTAAAAAGGTAGAGAAAAGTGGGGTATAAAAACCAATTCTTCTAAATGGAGAAGTGTAGTCATAGGATGGGCTGTCCAGTTACAGTGCTGGCACACTGATGCCACACAATATATGTTAGTGTCACTATGGTGACACAAGGCTCTTTGTAGTTTTGCTGTAGCAAAGTCCCTTGTTCCTTTGGAATTCTGGCACGGATGTGGCATGTAGCCTGTGCTGCCTAGAGCCATCATCTTTGATGTTCATGAGAAATCTGAAGATCTGGGACACTCTAGGCTTTAGGACGTATGCAAATATCACATTCTGGCACTTTTCTCGACAGAAACTTCACGGAACAATTTTTTTTTTACATGATGGTTGATTTGGGTAAAAAGTGCATCATCATTATTACTGATTTGTTGAGGAGGATCAGTCAGCATCTCTTGAAGTACTGTTACATGGGTATTCCATTTCCCCCAAACAACAGTTTCTTATGCTATGGGAAGTGTGATTCTTTTCTCCTCCTCCTTCCCTCCTCCCGCACCCCCAGCCATTTTTACTGCTTGTGACACAAATGGTAGCCTGGGGCACGTTGGCTGCGCTTGAGCCATGCCTTCTTTTTAATTCGCTTTCTTAATGCTTTAGTGTCTGGGTGCTGCTCTGCTATAGCACTCCACTGTAGAATGGTCTACTACAATATGGCTAACATTAGCAAATGTTGAGAAGCAGCTGCAAGCGCCCAAGTCCTAAGGACCAAGTTCCTTTGGTTCTTCAAAAAGCTGTATACTTTCTCCAGAGCTAAAGAGTCAGGTACCTCAGACATAGGGTTGCCAGGGAGATACCTGGAGATTTTGGGGGGTGGAGCCTAGAAGGGTAGGGTTTGGAGAGGGGAGGGACTTCAATGCCATAGAGTCCACTTGCCAAAGTGGCCATTTTCTCCAGGTGAACTGATCTCTATTGGCTAGAGATCAGTTGTAATAGTGGGAGATCTCCAGCTAGTACCTGGGTTTGGCAACCCTATTCATACAGCAGGTCTGCATCAGTCATCGCCAAGGGTTGTTTCATTTGCCTACTTCTGCGAATCTTCCAGTGAAAACGCTATTGTGCTGTTGCCATGCACTTTTCAAACTGCTTCCACATTCCATTCTGGGATCTGTTGCGTTGCACTGGTGCATTGAGTCATTCTCCAGAGCAATGTATATACAGCCCATTGAAAAGGGAGACTTTGGAATTTGTTTTGTCACTCTATGATATATGTAGTATGCAGTAACATTCTAAAAGGGCACAGCTGTTTTCTGCCTAGTTATCGCCACTCCTTGTCCCCAGAACTGATTTCTGAGCTGCTTTATAATGGCTGTTGTTTTTTACGGAGCTGCAGGAGGCCCTTCATTCAAGGCCGATATACCAGGTTTCAGAGTGGGGATGTCGATAATTATTTACAGGCTTAGGGGTGATAACAAGTGCGTACAGGAACAGGTTCTTGCATGGTAATCTATAATCAGATAGTTTAATTGTAATAATTTTATTCAACATTATGAGCTGTGGCACAGAGATCCATGCTGTGGTGATTCTGAGAACGGATAGATGAAACAAGCACTTGTCTTCCCCCCACCCCCACAGGTTGTAAAAATTGACAAAATATGCTAGAAAGTAAATAACATCTGTGCTTGTGTTTGTCTGTAAGGAGGCCTGCCTGACTGTTAAAGCAATGTATTTAAACTATTGGCTTTGCATTTTAATAGCATGTGGAAGTCATTGGCAATTGATGTTGCAAAACTTAATTTTAAAAAAATCTGGAGGAAACAAGCCAATCTTCTCCAGACAGGTCCATTCAGTGTGATTTCAGTTTTCATCATCCCCAACCAAATCAGAGGTTAAACAGATGTAATGCAGTTGGTCACATTCATCATTTTGTTATCCTTGCCTTTTCAGTCCCTCAGGTCTCAGTCCCTGCAAGGAGCTTATCAAATCTGCAACAGTAAAGCAGACATAACAGAAAGAGGAGAGGGAAGGATGACCCACAAACTCGATTCACCAAACCATGGTTTGTCACTATGTGACCACATCTGGAGTGAGCCTTGGTCTTCTGTGCTCCCCCCCCCTTTTGTACACTGTTATTAGTGCGTTCCTTTGCTATTTGGATGTAAATCGTAATTTGCCATTACATTTAGCCTGGGCAACCGTGGTTTGCGCTTGTGTTCCAAACAAGAATTGCAAACTGTGATCAGATATTGCGTTGCACTTCTGGTCTGGAGCGTGATCAGAGTCAGCAGTTTGCCAGCTTGGTTGTACGTTGTGTGAGGAAGAGGGCTTGTTCTGGATTCTCTTCATATAAGCGTGACTTCATGTTCCTGAAGTGTTTGTTATCCTTCCCTGTTCTTGGTCAGTTGTCTGCCCTCACTGTTGTAATTGTGATTGCAAACTTCTTGGGTGCAAGGACCTGTTCTTTTGCACTTGACATGCTGTGTGCATTGATGGCACCACTGATATAGATGAATAAATGGCCCATTGTTTCAACCTCAGTACTGTTATCTTTACCTGTGACATTACGGATCAGTGATCCTTTTTCTCTTATAGGATGTTCAACTGCTGGAAATCCCTGCTGAGCTTGCAGCCCTTCTCCGCTTGGCTGATGGTGAGTGGAGCTCCTTGGGCTTCCAGCCATTTTTCTTGAGCTGTATGATTGGGTTGTGAGCCCTTACATTAAAGCAGAAATGAATTTACTCGGCCCCTCCCAAGTGCGTTTAAGAATATCTCTGTGCAGATTTTTCTATCGAATGTTCTAAATCTTTGTGTTCTACAGCAAATTGTTCTTCGTACTTGATACTTTGCAATATTTGGTGGCAGACGTAATCGCATTTAGCATTTGAAATTGCTGATATAGAACTGGTGTGTCATGGTGGCTTTCAAATTTCCCACCTTTTTGGGAACACGTTCTCCATCAGCATCTGCCAAGGAACCTCACAGAATCTCTGTGCAATAGCAGAGGAGTCTGTTGCAGATTCTGTGGTCTCTCCATCACCCACTGGAAAGTGAAAGAACACACCTAGCACTGCCCTGGAAATGATTTTTGCAAAGGAAGATCAGCTGTGTTGAACAAGCAAACTTTCAGCCATTCTCATCATTGAAGAATCCCTGGTTATGCTTCCAAAGAACCCAACACTCCATGGGAAACATATAGTGTATTGATCTTATCGGATAGAAGGCATTGTGTTGAATGTTTGATAACTTGTACATACCTTCCGAGTTACTTTGGAGATCAGAGTTATCATTTCCCCATACTAGCCCATAAGGAGGTCACATTCCTGCTGTATGCAGATGGCGCGGTTTTGCTTTCTCAAATGGAAATTGACTTATGCCGAGCTCTAAGATCCTTTTCAACATTCTGTAAAAGGTGAAGAATTAATAATCAATTATGATAAATCAAAGGTAGTGATTTTCACCCATTGAGTATCCCCTAATAAAGTTAATTGGTCAATGGAAGGTCAGATTCTGGAGCAGGTACAACAATTTAAATATCTAGAGATCCTTTTAAGGTATAACTTAAGGTGGAAGTACCATTGGATATCAGTACTAGAGAAGGCCAGAATAAAAGCTAATGCTGTTTCAAGATTCTGTTATAAGGAGGGGGGCGTTATGCCCCTTCAGCATTGGCTAATTTCAGGCTAAAATAACTCCACAAGTAACTTATGGGGCAGAGATCTGGATTGAGGAATTGAATGAAAAAATTGATCAACCTCTAATCCACGTTGTGAAAAGGATCCTGGGAGTTCCAAACTGCTTTTCTGATACCACTCTGAGGGAAGAGCTTGCACTCAGCTTGCTGGAAGCACATGTCTTCATTCAAGCTATGAATATAAGAATGGAGGTTCTCTTTTCTACGGTTGGTTTTGGGCTATTAGCCAGAGTAAAGCAAGTTCATTATGGGAATAGATGGTTTCAATTTATTGATGAAAAACTAAGGATGCTATAGCTAGAAATGGAGTTTCTGGAGTTGGGTAAAATTGCAGCAATTTCTCTGTTGAAAAAGAGACTGTACTAGACTGTACTAGACAGGATAAGTACTTCTTTTAGAGCGCACAAGGTTTGCTCATTATTTTCAGTTGATCTCTGACCCTCTCTTGCCCTGCCAACCTATTTGAAATGTTTAACAATCCCTACCTATAGTCGAGCATATTTTTTTAGCTAAGCTGAATTGACTTCTGTCAGCAATTCTGAGGGGCCATTATATGAAGATTGTATTCCAGGACAGATATTGTGGATGTGGACGGGGAGAGCTTGAAACATTGGATTATAGGATCTTGGATTATCCATGGTATGATTTATATAGAGTGAAATGCTGGGATCCAGTCCTAAGGAACGGGCAGCTCAGTCCTGAGAGGGAGGGGTAGATCCACAGCTACCGGGAGTGGCGCAGCCGCACCACCTCCTCAGAGGCTTCCCAGCTGCCAAAAAGAAATTTAAACCATTTAAAATATTTTTAAAAGGGGAAATCCCCACATTGAAATCAGTGGGGCTATGCCACCATCCACACCACTGCGAGAGGGGGCTTTTTCGGGGTGGAAGGGGTTAGGAAGCTGCCTAAAGGCACCTCCGCCATTGGAAAGGCCCTGGGAACACCTCCCAGGAACCTGGCGCAGGCACTTGCATCGATGGAATGCTGCCAGGAGTTGTTCTTTCATAAGTATTCACAGGGGGAAACCGACAAGGGGCTAATGCATATGTGAGGAGCTATAAAGTGGAATTGATTGTTCGTTGTTTTACTTTGGTTTTTAATCTAAATTCTGTTAATAGCAAATCCAGGTTCACATTGCAACAAACACATTTCACCATATGCTTCCGTCTAGCGGCCTGAAAAGCGTTCCATGTTTGGGTTTTGGCAGGGCTAGCAAAGGGAAGGGAAGGGAAGTCTGTGCTAGGGCAAAGACTTGGGACTATGGGCAGCAAGAGATGTCTACAGTATAGCTCATTTGTTGACCTCCTGAAGCCCTCTTAATCCAGCCCTGGGAAGGATACAGGAGAGAGAGAGATTGAAGCCATAAAGGGGACAGATGGTACCCGCAAAGTGTTCAGGTACTGCACAATGGAATCCTTCCAGTAAACAATGTATTGGCTTCTGTATTGCTCCTGATAACTATTTTATTCTACATTTCACTTATTATGACCTCTGTGTGTTTACCAGTTGGGAAGTTGCTAGCCACATGCTCATTCCCTATCTGCAGATCTGTTGACTGATGAATTTTGGCCAAGCACATTTCTTGCGCTGCTGCTCACATATTTTTCAGAGCTGTCTTGCGCACAAGAAACAATGTGAAGAAACTGCCCGGGAAAGTGGAGATGCCTCAGTTCTGAGAGTTCATATTATTTTATTCCTCTCTTGCAGGTCAACACCACGGCCAGATCAATCAAGTTTCCCCACCAGAGGTCAAAGCAAAGGTTGATCTCTCTCTGCCACCCAACATCAACACCTTTTCCTTCTCTACCTTTATGAAATCTCATTTCCAGGTAAAAAATGGCTGGCAGAAAGGGTAAAGATCCCAAGGAGTGCCTTCGGACCTATTTGTCCCAAATAGCTGGAAGTCCATTGGTTTGGAGGAGGACTTCGGCTTCTTTCCCACCCCTCCTTCAAATTCTAGCTCCTTCTTCCTCCTAACCCACACCTCCTCTGGCCCCTTAGCTCTTACTCTGACACTCAGCACTGCAATCACATTAGAAGGAAAAACAAATGCCCTTTTCCCACTTCCTCCCCCCACCCACATGCCAACAGCTGTACAAGTTTTGAGAGGGAGGCACAAGCCATTGTCTAGACATTAGAAGTGCTAATTATAAATTTAGGATTTCTGTTCTTCATATGCCTTGTTAGGAAGCAAGTTTCCCTGCCCTTGGACAGCCTCTGCATCAGCCCTTGACCCGACTGGATGCTGAGCACAAGCAAAATGCTCTGCAGCTCAACAAGCTGGTAAGTAAATAATGGACAAGCAGATAGGTCGAGATGATTAGAGATGGATCGTGTTTTCAGAGTACTGAGGGGTAGTTCAAGCAGCACTGCTTCTTATCTTTTGTACCTTGTTTAGGCCTTTCAGAAACCTGCAAAAACACGTTTAACCACAAGTGACCATGCGACACAAGAAATATGTGTGTCGTGTACATCTTTCATCCAGCCACAGCTTCTTCAGGCCAAATGGGAGCTTCAGCGTCTTCTTAACCAAAATCCCCTACCCTGCCTCCTCTCTTCCCTTTCTGTCACTTCTGGATATGCACTCTCCGGAGAAAGAAGTGGGGGAGGGAGTTCTCCAAATTTAGGGAAGAAGAGTAATGATTGCATTGCATCCCCCAGCTCCCCAATCTAATATCTCTATCTAGCTTCCTCCAATATACTTCTGGCTCTTTCTGATTTCCCCACTCCTGTCACTTTGAATCCTATTGCTATGAGTACCTGTGAGAGTACAGTTGCTCAGGAATACTACTTAATGGCTCCATTCAGAGATCACAAACAAACCTCTCCTATCTGTATAATGGTTATGCTTGGATACTCCCTCCTGTCCTCGAGTTTGGAATGCAATTGAAGTTTGGGAGCCTTCAGTCTAACTCCAGTTTACTATGTCCTTTTATGCATGGCTGTTTCCCTCACGGTCACCTCTCTGACGACTTTGGGTCTTTGTGTTGATTATGCATGCCGTTTCTGACCGTCAGAGGTCACCTTGATGTCCCCCTGCATTTCTGTGTGTTTTGCTTGGGTTTTCAGGGACTTTCTTTATCACAAATTTGAAAATGCAGGCAAAATGCCAGGGAAACGCAGGGGGAGAGCGAGGTGACCTCTGACGGTCGGAAACAGCATGCATAATCAACACAAAGACCCGAAGTCATCAGAGGGGTGACCACAAGAGAAACAGCCATGCGTAAAAAACTTGTGATTTCCAAATGTTAGCGTCTGGACAAATGCAAGTTTATTTCTTGTCCAAAAAAACTGGGATTTTAAACCAGGATTAAACCATGGTAATTCTCATCCACAGGGAAAAAACAAACTGTGGGGAAAAACAAACTATTGTCTACTCAGACCGGCAGCGGCTCTCCAGGGTCTCAGGCAGGGGTCTTTCACATCACCTCCTTGCCTAGTCCCTTTAACTGGAGGTGCCGGGGACTGAACCTGGGACCCTTCTGCATGCCAAGCAGATGCTCTACCACTGAGCCACAGCCCCTCCCCACTTTATAGGTGTAACATGAACTATAAAGAAGCAATGATTAGGGAGGAGGCTAAGGGTGAAAGTTCAGGACTCCAGTAATTAACATTATGACTCATATTGTGTGTTTGCGCAATACCCGTCCATAGGTCATTGTTTAAATAGACCTGAAGAGGGACCAAACTCCTTTTCCACCAGTTGTTTATTTGAAAATTCTCCTATTAAGTGGTACAGTTTTAATAGGATCCTGACCCCCAGAGTACAAAAAGTACTCCTTTTTGTGCTTAGACGTGCTATGCATTCCCTTTCAAGGTACTTCTGTTAAGGAATAATCAGGGCAGTCTAATTCTCTGTAATGCCCGCAGTCCAAAACAGATGTGACAAAGTTCACTGATCTCCATCTGTATATAAAAGGCAAACTACGTATGCACGCATGTAGCCCCAGCAGGGAAGGAGGAGAGGAGTTAACTCTTCAAACCCCTGCTTGGTTTTGCTGATCAAAACCAGGCTTCCTGTGCAATCTACTCTTTACAGTCTGATGATCTGTGATCTTTGTCACATCTGTTTTGGCCCTTAATCCCTGGTCTCAGTCATCTTCACTGAGGAGAGCAAGCCTTGTTAGCTTTCCTGCATGGAGAGAGATGATGATTCTCTGGAGGCTGGAATAACTTGGGTCTTTTATGCATGGCTGTTTAACTCACCATCACCCCTCCAATAACTTCGGGTCTTTGTCTTGATTATGCATGCCATTTCCGACCGTCAGAGGTCGCCTCGCTCTCCCCCTGCATTTCTCTGAGTTTTGCCCGCTATCACAATCTGTGCGTACCGAGCAAGGGAGAGACTGTTTGCCAAATGTTTGGAGTTTTAATCTTTCTCCTTTGCCCTTTTACTTATTTTACCTCGGTAGAAATGAGACACCAGAGGCTTTTTCAAGTTAACAACCAAGTAACAGAGATTTATTAAATGCTGTACAAGGGATGAACTTGGAGGGAAAATGGTAGGTAGGGAAGACATAGAACCAGAGCTAGTTTATAGGTTTTACTACAGAGAAGGCATTGATCTTAGATGGCTTAGTTCGTACAGAATTACAATTCTTAAATTAAGTTCTCAAATTCAGTTCAGTTCTCAGAACTTCCTATAGACGTTCCTCTTCAGACTCTGCTGCCTAGCTAACTGAAATATGGAGATTAAACAGTCTCTCTCCCTCAGAGAAAATGAAGTATGGAGATTGCTCCTCAAATCTCTCTTCCAGTTCTCTCTACGGATCTACCCCACTTTTGTGGCAGTAATCCATTAACAAAACCCTGTATCTGGAATATCTCCTTCCCATAGCCTATTCCCTTACTTTGTAGAGCTTACTGTAAGAGAAAATTCTTCCCCCACCCCAAAACCCAACTGCTGCATAAAAAAGCATTTTAAGAACAAAAAACGGAGCAATCTGAAAGGAGTGGGGGGAGAGATCCAAGCCTTGGTTTTAAAAAGCCTTTCTTCTGCTCAGAAAGAGCTCCCAGGAAGCAGGAATCATTTGAATCCCCAACTCTTTACACGCTGGTTTGTAATTGGCTGTGAGAGAAACCAAGTTTGTGTTTCCTGTGCTTTGCCTTATGCACAGGGATTTCAAGCAGGCTGAGCTCAGGGGAGAGGGAAGACTCAGGTTAACAGAGGAACAGGAAGTCCCGGGTTTTGTGAGGGCTGGCAGCAAGGTCATCTCTAATGGAGGGAAAATTCATGCATAACTCCAAGGAACAACCAAGACAGACCAGGGGTGAACGTGAGTGAAAGTACCCATGCATAAACAACGTCAGTCTCCATTTCTGTCTGGGGTGTGTGTGTGGGAAAGTCCTTGTAAATTTTCAGTTCAGGTCCACTTCTGTTTGAGGCTGGCACTACCCATTTTTATTGCATAGTCACTGGATTTCTTACAGATCCTGCGATTCATAAATGAGAAGGACCTGCAAAGCTGGCAGGAAGAGCTCCTGGGGAACTATATAGTGCGCCGAGGGTTGGCCAGCCCCTCCCTGCGCAATGAGCTGTTCAGCCAGGTGGCCAGTCAGGTGTGGAAGAACCCCAACCTGGAGCAATGCCAACGAGGCTGGGCACTGATGGCTGCTCTCCTGGGCACCTTCACCCCTTCGCCAACTCTGGAGAAGCCCCTGCTGAAGTAAGAAGAGGGATTTTGTTTTTGTTTTCTAAACAAGCTGAGACAATGGACTAGTTTGCTGAAAGGATGCTGCTGTGTTGTGGGTTTACAGGTTTGTGTCAGACTGTGGTCTAGACGGCTGTAACGCTGTATGCCAGCGCAAGCTCCTGACCGCCATGAAGCAGATGGAAGATGATCCAGAGGTGTCCCGTGCTTTTCCTCCCACTCAGCTGGAATGGACCGCCAACCAGAGGAAAGGCACAATGGTGCTGGATGTTTACACATATGAAGGTAATGGTTGGTGTACCCTTTGTTACACAAACTGGACACAGAGAAGGGGAAATTAGCTTTAAAAAGGTTTCAGAAAGGAACAACGCAAGATCTTGTTGCCTCTGTAAACTAGGGTGGATCTCAGTAGGGGTACCCCAAAGTAAAATTATGAAGAAAGAGAGTGAGAAAAAGAGAGTGAGAAAAAGTGATTGTAAACACAAACAACTTGATTGTATACAAAATAAAATTAAATTAAATTAAAAAGAACGTACCAAGTAAAAAGTAAAGAATATACCAACTGCGATAAAATAAACAATATGTAACAAAAGGCGATATCAATTATGAGCTGTATATAATAAAGTGGCAGGCTAGCATGATCTCGTCATATCTCAGAAGCTAAGCAGGGTCAGCCCTGGTTAGTATTTGGATGGGAGACCACCAAGGAATACCAGGGTTGCTGTGCAGAGGAAGGCACTGGCAAACCACCTCTGTTAGTTTCTTGCCATGAAAACCCCAAAAGGGGTCGCCATAAGTCAGCTGCGACTTGATGGCACTTTACACACACACACACAATGACTGTTAAGCAATAAATCATAAAATATTTTTGTTTGGTACTTGGTAAACACTATATTATGAAGTAACATAGATAAGATAAATAACAAATACATACCATGTTAATTATTATTTTATATTTCTAATAATACTTCCCAAACACTGAATTTCTCCCCCCTCCCCCATTTTTGGCACACATTCAATACAATATATCAAAAAGATTTTTCATAATTTGTAAACATCATTTCAACAATCTCCTTTTCTGTTCCCCCATTTTAGGGACACATAACTAGTATGCTTTTCATTTATGTTGAAATTATTTAATTGGTCTTTTATTCACATAATTTGTCAATTTTGCCATTTGCTCTCCCAGTCATCTCTGCATGGACACTCTTCTGCTTTCCCTTTTGGTGCAAATGTTACTCTGGCTGCCATAAACATATATCTGAACAATTCTTCCCAATTTTTTGGAATATTTTTCTGTAAAATACCCAATAGCATACTCTTAGCTTCCATGGAAAAATTAATTTTTAAAATTTTCTAGATTTCAGCATGAATTTATTTCCAGTGTCCTTCAGTGTTACTCCTCTGAAGATGCCGGCCACAGCTGCTGGCGAAACGTCAGGAAAGAAAATACCAAGACCACGGTTACACAGCCCGGATAACCTACGAGAACCAATGAACTCTGACCGTGAAAGCCTTCGACTAATTTCTATATTTTACAGCAATATTAAGACATTCATATTAATGCCTTTATTCCAACAAAATTGGGGGAAATACCTTGATTAGGCTATTGTGAGCCAAATCTGCATGAGCACAAAGAGGCAACATGATTAACATACTTTAAAATTAGGTTGAAGTGAGTGAGATCTGTATGGGTACAAAAGTCTGGTTGAGGCAGGATGGAGTGTAAATTAATGACTTGAGCACCCTTCCTGATTAAGGAAAGAAAAGGAAGAAGAGGTTAATGAAATAGACAAGTCCTTGGGCTGGGCAGACACCTCTGGGGTATGTCAGGATCTTGGGTGATGTCTCCAGTGTTGAAAAGTCTTTTGTTATTGGGAAATGACATGCCACTGAGCGGGGGGTGGGGGGGAGATAGCCCTTGTTCTGCTTTCCTCGCGGCAACACCCTTCCTCTTCATTCCTGGGAATTTCCAGTGTCATGGCTTCCTCTTCATTCCTGGGAATTTCCAGTGTCATGGCTTGACCCCCCGAAACACCCCAGGAATGCCCCCCCACCCGGAAGGACGGCACGAGCACTTGCACTGTCAGGACACCATTGGGATGCCGAGCCAGCATCCCAGGCCAGCACTGCCGCGGCAGTCCAGGGACGCCGGTGTGTGCAGCCCAATGCCAGCGTCCATGCCAGCCCATGCCAGTCTTGCCAGCCCAAGTGGCACTCACTGGCATGGCCACTTGCGCACCTCCTGAACTCTTTTGGCCTCAGAGTTCAGGAATGCATGCTTCGGCTGTAAAAGGGGGTGCCTGTTAAAACAACTAAGTCCAAAATAAGAGGGGAACACTACTATCTGAGGGGCCTCAGCTGGAGAGTATTAATTGTATTAATCCATCCAGTAATAATTTTGGAAACACAAATCCATGCTATTTGTGGATGAACATATTACACACAGCCTTTCAGTGATGTGCGGAGTAGGTTGTGATGTCTGCAGTCACAGACATTGATTTTTTACTTTTTCAAGGTTTTCACACACATATACACATACCCCTTTAAAAAAAATTCAGATACTGCCCGCCCCCGGCTAGGGTTGTAGAAATATCTGTCCAGTTGCTTGGTGGCCCCATTGTGTGGAAGCTTGAGCCTCATGATGGGGCCACCCATGGGAACTAGATATGTAATGTGAACACATGAAGATGCCTTATACTGAATCAGACCCTTGGTCCATCGAAGTCAGTATTGTCTACTCAGACCGGCAGCAGCTCTCCAGGGTCTCAGGCAGAGAGGTCTTTCACATCACCTAGAAGAAGAGGAAGAGTTGGTTTTTATATGCCGACTTTCTCTGCCACTTAAGGGAGAATCAAACTGGCTTACAATCACCTTCCCTTCCCCTCCCCACAACAGACACCCTGTGAGGTAGGTGAGGCTGAGAGAGAATGACTTGCCCAAGGTCACCCAGCTGGCTTTGTGTGTAGGAATGGGGAAACAAATCCAGTTCACCAGATTAGCCTCCACCGCTCATGTGGAGGAGTGGGGAATCAAACCCGGTTCTCCAGATCAGACTCCACCGCTCCAAACCACCACTGCAAACCACTACACCACACTGGCTCTCTACTTGCAATGTGTTGTTGCAATATGCATAGCATCCCATCTCCTTCCCTCCCTACACCCCATAATGATTTTCACCACTTTCTGATGCCTCTAAAGTAGCTAAGGTTGCAACCCTGTTCATACTTTCCTGGGAGTGGATCCCATTGAACTCATGTAGTTTGCTTGTCAATAAACCTGCGTAGGATTGGACTTCAAGCCTAGCGTTGCCCCTGCCTTGAAAGCCGACTGCTCACAGTTGGAGTATGTTTAACAGTCTGTCTTTTTTCCCCCCTGATTAGAAGAGAAGCTTTCAGCTCAGGTGGAGTCCTGGACAACAGGAGAGCAATATGCAGGCTGGATTTTGAGTTCAAGGTACATCCAGAGGCAGAAAGAGGAATACTGAATTATCCGAGTTAGAGTATTGATCTTTGACATCAGAAGGGCACTGACTGAAATTTGTCGCTCTCAGCAGGAGGCTGAAAATCTTACCGCATCCAAGTCCAAGTGTGCGGTCTCATGTTAGGCAAGCCATAGCCAATAATAGCTGCTTTAGAAGTGAGGGCAGGAAATATTTGTGCAGTGACTAGCTGCAAGCCACGACTTTCATCCTCCCCGTAAGCTTTGATCATGCAACTGTTTAGCTCCCTTCATTAATGAAAAACTCCTTCAGGCTTTGGACAAAGCTTATTTTTTCCTGAGAAGGATACACCAGAATATTGAAGGGGAAACTTGGGAGATGAAATCGTCACGAGCCTCATGTTGGTTCACTCGTCGGGGTTTTAGTTGCTGACTGGCAAGCAGACTCTTGTTTCCTTTAAGGGTTTATCCAGACAATCAGTCAAAAGTTGCTTCCGCACAGAACTCTTGCTCCATGTTCCTCTCCCACAATGGCTTTAAATTTGGCCTCTGCTTGACATCATCGTGCTTTTGCCAGCCTTCTGGGTTTTCCCTGGCTCCCCTGTAATTTTTTCCAAAAATGCTTTGATAAAACTTCCCTGGAACAACGTGCCAAAAGTGGGCTTGCAAAAGCATGGAAAGGGAGGTGCAGATTTCCACTCTTCCTCACCCATATCTGGTGTCATTTCCCTTTCCACCTGCCATTCTTGCCCCCTTCCAGGCAGAGCACTCTTTTTTGCTTTTAAAAAAAATTGGTAGTAAATGTTTTAACATTATAGCGATGTCCCAACTGCTGATAATATTTTAAAAATGGTAATAAGCCTACCAACAGTGGTGATGGGGTGATGGGTGGGAGGGGAAAGCCCAGAGTAAATCTATGTACATAAACACCATTGCTGTTCCAATGTGCAGGGCCAGTCAAAGCAGAACAGAAAATCCCTCCCTAGGAGAGAATCTCTCCCAAGTGCTCTCTTGTTGCATTTAGCCTTTGCAAGATATTCCAGCAAGTCCCAAGTCAAAGGCAACATAGATAGCTTGAAAGGTTATAAACGTCCTGTTAGCTTGCCCCTCTGGTGGTGTGTTTGCAGCATCGCAATTCAATTCAGTCCAGGGTAGAAGCTTCAATATCTGATGTTGTGTCAGGAATGATGCCCCGCATTCAGGAAATGGGCAGGTAAAAAATGGTTCTGATCTGAAGTTTCTGAGGTCTGGTTTACTAGTTTAATTGCTGTGCCAGGAAGGTCTGTTAATTGTCTAATTCAAAGGGACTGGGAAGGTAAATCTTGGAAGATGTTGAGATGTTTTGGAGAATTTTACACACATGCACAGGACATGTGTGTTTATGCAAAGTGAAACTGGATGGATAATAGTCACTTCTGTTTTTCCATCTCTGCTTCGCACACGGTTTTCTGGCATCCTCTGTTTCCTCACCTTTACACGACATCTTCTGACTCTACTGATCTCAGGGGCCTGGATAAGATCCCTCGTGGCTGGTCTGTATCCATGTTTACAGGCAAGACGTGGCAGGATTTACCAGGCTGTGACTTTGTGCTGGATCTCATTGGAAAAATGGAGGAAGGCAGCAGGCCCTCTGGGGCCTCCCCTAACTATCCCATAACGCCGGAGAGGGATGAAAGCTACTCTCGGCAGCACTCTCCAGATGTGTAAGCGATTCCCCCATTGCTGCTTGTTCCCTGTAATCTTTCTCAGATTCCCAGCAACCACCACTTTCGTGACGCTGCCATCTTTCTCCTTTGACAGGATGCTTTTGAACATCCCTCCTGCACCAGGCGTTCAGGCACCGTCGTTGCCTCCAGATTTTGACAAAGAAAGTGGTGCCTACCCAGGTGAGCCTCAATCTTGTGGGCGTGGAAGGCCCTTGATTGAAGTAAAACTGAGCAGAACTGGGGTGTATCAGTCATAGGCTCTGGCTTCTGGGCTTTTGGGCAATGCGTATGGGCAAAACTAAATAATACAATTTCTAATGAGTTAAGTCTGGGTTCCCTGACTTGCTTTCCCTACATCCACACAGTGTGTGTGTGTTAAGTGCTGTCAAGTCGCTTCCGACTCATGGCAACCCTATGAATGAAAGTCCTTCACAATGTCTTATCTTTGACAGCCTTGCTCAGATCTTGTAAATAGAGGGCTGTGGCTTCCTTTATTGAGTCAATCCATCCCTTGTTGGGTCTTCCTCTTTTCCTGCTGCCCTCAACGTTTCCTAGCATGACTGTCTTTTCCACACAGTAGCTGTGGAGAATGGCTTTTTAAAAGTCTCCCACCGCATGGGATGAGGAGGGGCTCCTGTCAGGGGCCAAGACTGGTTCTGCTCTGGAATGGAAGCCCCTCCCCCTGCTGCAGTCACATGCCAAATTGGACCCACCGCACAGCCTTTCAAAACACCGCCAACCACAGCTCTTGTGCAGCTTTGGGGGAAGTGACTCAGTTCTGGGTAACCCAGACCCAACTCTTGAAAAATTGTATCACATAGCTTGGCCCCTGTGTGTCTCCCGGCATACAGGAACTTTGGGTTTGGCGGTTTACAACTCATGGGTTGGGGAAATGGAACGGGGCTGGGTAGATGGGGAGGCTTCTGAATGATGCTGGACAGCAGGGGAGGAGCTTCATCTGGTAACGAGAATCTGATTTTCCCACAGAATCAGGCACCAGAGATAGTCGAAGGTCATCCAGAGGGACAGATTATGATATTGATGGTCTTTTTATGCCAGTTCTGCAACAGGGATCCAGGGCTCTTATGTCAGTAAGTGTAATCCTTTCTCATGAGAGCCAGCGTGGTGTAGTGGTTAAGAGCGGTGGTTTGGAGCGATGAACTCTGATCTGGAGAACCGGGTTTGATTCCCCACTCCTCCACGTGAGCGGCAGATGCTAATCTGTTAAACTGGATTTGTTTCCCCTCTCCCACACATGAAGCCAGCTGGGTGACCTTGGGCTAGTCACCGCTCTCTCAGCCTCACCTACTACCTCACAGGGTCTCTGTTGTGGGAAGGGGAAGGTGATTGTAAGCCGGTTTGATTCTTCCTTAAGTGGTAGAGAAAGTCGGCATATAAAAACCAACTCTTCTTCTTCTTCACTTGTGAGTGGCCGCTATCCCTCTCTGTCATACATTTCGCTTTCTCTAGTCCATTTGTCTTACCTTTGTTAGAGCGTAAATCTCTCTGTAGTGATGACAGAGTCACTGTCTGTATTTGTGGGCAGCTCTCATCCCCTGCCTGCCTTTATGTTCACATGCCCAGCCTGCACAACTGGATCAGCTAAATACTAAATCTTGGGCTTGTCTTCCAGAGTATGGAGAGCGAGGGGAGTCTTACAGGACGTATGAAAGGAGGAGGAAAAATTGGACCCACTCAGCAAGGAGTCTTCCCCACTGCAGGTTAGTGCAAAGATAGGAAAAGGATAGGAAAGAACTGGGGATGACAATTTGGGGGGATTCAGTTCCAGGGGGAACTCTTCTGTTAGTAAGTGTGACCCAGGTGTGACCTCCTTTGTGAAATCACACTAGCATACATGTCACGAGTCATGCTGTTGAGAGTGACTGTGAAGATTCTAGATCTGCTTGCTTCTAGTCACATAGCAATGAGACATTGAAGGGATGAAGCTCTATCAGGTGTAGAGGATCACACAAGGACCTAACTATTTCCATACCCCCGAATGCATGCAAGATTTAGCTATTTAGACTATTTCTGTCCTGCCTCTCAAAACAAATCTTGCTCAAAGCATCGACACCATTTTTTTTACTTGTACTGAGACAAACTCCCATTTTGATTATGTTTCACCCAGTTTACCTCAATGCTCAATACAAATACACACAAAAACATGAGTGACAGATACTTTTTCCGGGATTTAGCCTCCAATGTTGCTCAGGAAAAGGAATCTTGACCCTTCCCCAAGAATATTTCTCAGGCCTGGTTCACCCACGGAGGAGAATGAGGTGGCAGAGCACTGAGATGGTAGAATGGATTGTACTACTTCAGAGTGCAAGTAGTGGCTTCCATCATATTTTTAAAAATCCCCATTCAAATAAAAAACAAGTGGAGCATGGAGAAATATTCTGTCCCCTCTCTTGTCTTGTGGTGCTGGTTTTCTGTTTGCAGGGAGTTTTTAACAGAGGGGGGCATTCCACAATGTGATGCTCAGCCTGCTGCCTGAAGTGGTATAGTCCATTCCTACCACCTCAGATCTCTGGCACTTTTCTGCCATTCTCCTGGAATGTTTCAACTTAGCCTCAGAGCCCTATGCCTCCTTCATTCCTAAGTCACCCTTGCATTGTATTTTTCTGTATGGGAAAAAGAATATGCTTTTCTGGGGGCCAAATGGCAGCAGTCATTCCCGTTTCTCTCTGCCATTAGGATATCACCAGTTTAGCATGTGTTAGCCATCCTACTCTTCCATAACTAGGAGAAGCATGCTGCAGATTGTATTGGGTCTTACTGAAGATTATTTTTAAATTTGCTGTTTTGTTATTCTCTTCCAGGCTTCCCTGTCCTTTCTAGCTATCTAGTGGGTTAGTTGAAGGGAATCCCTCCTAAACTGGCTTGCTCTCATTATTGTCTTTGGTTGTATTATCTGCTTGCTCTGATTTGGAAGATCCTCTAGGTCAGCTTGTAATACACATACTGTGACCAGGTTTCAGCTAATAGTAATCTTGAGATCTTGTCCAGTACGCATGAGCAGAAAGTTCAGTGACTTTTGTTGTTTGGATTGAAAGGGACATTCTCATGGAACACTACAAGGTGGTATTTTCTTTTGTCTAGGCTATTCAGGAATGATGCATGTGCCCACTTACCAGCCAATGCCAACTATGGGAGGAATGATGCCTGCAACCATGCCAATGGTGCCAGGGCTAGGCGGAATGGGATCAATGCCAGGTAATAAAATATGATGAATGGGATGAAGTATGGGGATTTCTGAGTCGCAATGGCTTTTTGTGGCTTGTTTTTAATACTGTGATGTGGTTTTAATTGTAAGCTGCCTTGAGCAAGTCTATGAAGAGTGGCATAGAAATATCCCAAATAAAGATAAAATATCTCATTGCGTCTGTCACTTTTCTATTAATCAAACAAGGTTTCCCAAAATGGATGAGAAAATTGCGCATAAGATTGAAACAAATCTATTTCCCACTATAAATTCTGTAAAAGTGTTGTGCATTGAGAACTGAAATCCTTTTACCAATACCTGTTTTTCTTTTTCCCCTCCCTCCTGCAACAACTGTTTTTCAAACCCTGGGACTCAAAGAATGTTGGAAGCAGCAGCATGGAGTTGTGTTGAATTCAGAAATCCTACTTTTGACCTAATGGAAACCTCAGTGTGGTGTAGTGGTTAAGAGTGGTGGTTTGGAGCGGTGGACTCTGATCTGGAGAACTGGGTTTGATTCCCCAGTCCTCCGCCTGAGTGGGGAATGCTAATATGGTGAACCGGGTTGGTTTCCCCACTCCTACACATGAAGCCAGCTGGGTGACCCTGGGCTAGTCACAGTTCTCTTACAGCTCTCTCAGCTCTACCTACCTCACAGGGTGTCTGTCATGGGGAGGGGAAAAATGGATTGTAAGTTGGTTTGATTCTCCCTTAAGTGGTAGAGAAAGTCGGCATATACAAACCAGCTCCTCCTCCTCCTCCTCCTCTTCTTCTTCTTCTGCTTCTTCTTCCTGCACCAGTTCCTCTCTGGTTGCTATGCATTTATTTGGAAATGGGTCCACACTGTGAGAATACTGGACATTTGCATTGCTGTTCATCATAACCTTCTCTCTCGCTTTCTCTCTCTCAGCTATGGTTGTGCCCCAGCCCATGTTGCCATCAGTGGATCCCAGCCAGTTAGCAGCAGCACAGCAACAAGCCTTTATCAACCAGCAGGCCTTGCTCATGGTAAGTAGGTGGGTTGGTAAGATGTGCGTGGAACAAGCTTACTACGAGTGGCGCAGTCATATAGAGATGCCGTTCTCGCTCTGAGAGACAAGGCCATCTTCAGCTCGGGTTCTTGTGCTTGCTTATCTGGGAGGCAGGAAACAAAACTGCGGACCTTCCTGTGCCTGGGAGGAAGTGGCCCCTCCCCTCTCCTATTACTCCAGTTTTGTTTCCTGCCTTTGACGGGAGAGCAGAGTTCCTTTGTCGCTCGTCTGAAAGATAAGATTTAGATCCAAAGACCAGATTCGATTTGGGTGATTTTTGTTTAGTCTTTGTGTGTGTCGGTGTCCTTAATTGTCCCCACTTAATTTTTCTGCCTTGTGCGGAATTTGCCGCAGGCTTCGGCTAGGCCTTAAATTTTCCCGCCAAAAATCAAAATGGCAGAGGCCCGAGGAGATGACTTTATTTCGTCCCAAGATCTAGTGCCGGGCTTACTTACCGCAGCTCATGGCAGTCTGGACGAGCCGTCCTGCAGTTACGCTTCAGATTCCCCCTCAGGGACGAAGAAGCGCAAGCATAAGTGCACCGCAGGCGCAGGTTCTACCTCAGCGCTGAGGAAAAAGAAGAGGAATCAGAGCGAGGCTGCTAGCCTGACGCACAGGAAGAAAGATGGCGCGGCTCCTAGCCTTACTATTACAGCGCCTCGGGCTACTACATCAGCTTCGGCCGATTTGCCCCCCCCATACTCCACCCAGAGGCTGCCCAGGACGCCGTGGTTTCGGCAGGCGCAGATCAGCCCCACGACGTGTCCGTCGGGCGCGGGGTGCCGCCAGCTACCACTACAGCCCACGGGAGTGAGCTCATGGCGGCCACTCTCCCAGCGCAGCAAGCGCCGGCTCAGCGTGTAGCGGTTCGCGCGGGAGAAGCATCGACAGCTGGAGAGGCGGCGGCGCTTGGTAACATACAAAACCGTGCGGTAGGAGGGGGAGAAGGGGGGCTGTTGGCTCTTAAAGCAGAGCTTGTACAGTTGGTACGCAGCGTTTTTGTGGAAGGGCTGCAGGCTCTGCAAGTCTCCCCAGCGCCTTCACTACAAGGGGACGGGCTTACTCGAGAGGAAGGTGCCTCTGCCAACTTCCAGCCTGACCTTCCAAAAGGGGGGGAGGGGACTCCCTGTCCAACCAAAGCAGCCAGAAAAGCTCCTCCGCCCTCCAAAACTAACGTGTCTATGTCTCCAGATTCTTCTGAAGATGAAGTTGAGGAGGGCGAGTTTTCTTCAGGGGAAGAGACTCCCCCCCCCCCGGAAGAGAAACAGCTTAGGCTTTTCCCCCAAGATGAATTTCCTTCTCTTCTCTCTAAATCCTCAGCAGCTCTTGATCTGGCTGAGGTCTCAGAACCTCAGGATCCAGACAAACTTAGAGGGGCGAAGGAGTTTTTTCACAGACACAATGTTCCTTCTAAGACTATACCAGTTCCAGATTACTTCTCTACGCTTATAAAAGCTGAGTGGGATAAGCCCCTGGCCTCAAAGCAGGTTGCTGCGGTCTCAAAAAAGTTTTACACTTTATCAAAACCATCTGCACAAATGCTCCAGATCCCCCTAGTGGAGGCTCCTGTTGTGGCACTTCACTCCAATGATGTGGTAGCCAGAGATAGCATGGGGCCCATCAAAGATCCTCTAGACAGAAAAGCGGAACTGGCAATTAAAAGAGCCCATGAGGCCTCTACGCTGGCAGTTAGTGCATCAATTACTTCTGCCCTTATCTCAAGAGCTGCCATAGTCTGGACAAGGAAACTTAACCAGCTGATTCCTGAGGACAACAGAAAGGCGCTGGAAGGGGTGTCCCGTGTCCTCAAGGCGGTCACCTTCCTTGCTGACTCTACCTTGGACACCCTGTCATTTTCGGCTAGGGCTATAGCCACACAGGCTGCCGCTAGGAGAGCTCTCTGGCTCCACCCTTGGCAGGCGGATACCCACTCCAAAGCAGAATTAATGGGCTTTCCCTACCAGGGAGACAAACTATTTGGTGACCAGCTTGATTCCATCCTCATAGAAACGAGGGATAAAAAGAAGGCCCTGCCCAAGAGTTTCCGCAGGGATAACAGGGGCTCCTCTGGGTCATTTAGATCATCTTATACACTCCAGCGTTTTCGCAATGACCAGAGAAGGGGCCAGTGGTCGCAGCCCAGGGGTTCCTTTCGAAGGGGGGGCCGTTTCTCGCGGCCCAGATCTTCACAGCCCAACTCTGACAGACAAAATTTTAACTCCCGCCAGGGAACCAAACAGTGACGCCAACTCTCTTCCAGTGGGAGGACGTCTCACAGATTTTGCTACCCTTTGGTCAGACGTCCAGTCGGACGCTTGGGTGACACAAGTCATCCTCCAGGGGTATCAAATAGAGTTTGCACGCCATCCCCCAGACCGCATGATAACCTTCCATCGACCCATGTCCAAAACAAAACGCCTACGCACTGCGCAGGCGGTAAATCACCTCTTAAACATTCGAGCCATAGAAACCGTAGAGCCATTAGAACGCTCTTGCGGAATCTACTCGATCTTCTTCACAGTCCCCAAGAGGAATGGGGACTGGAGGGCCATCCTGGACCTCAAGTTCCTCAACAGATATGTCATCAAGAGGCGGTTCAGGATGGAGACCCTAAAATCCATCAAAGAGGCTCTACGTCCCCAAGCTTACCTTACCTCGATAGATCTCACAGAGGCCTTTCTGCACATCCTTGTGCATCCCACACATCGCAAGTTCTTGAGGTTCTCCTTCCAGGACCTTCATTACCAATTTCGGGCCCTGCCCTTCGGGCTTTCCTCTGCCCCGAGGGTCTTTACCAAGGTCCTGGTGGCCTTGGTAGCCCTAGTGCGAGCCCAGGGAGTCCAGGTACATCCGTACCTGGACGACATACTTATTTGTGCTCCATCAAAAGAACTGAGCAAAGCACATACGGCCCTGGTTCTGAACACTCTGACAAACCATGGCTTTCTGATCAACCAGAAAAAGAGTCACCTGGAGCCTACTCAGACACTGCTACACCTGGGGGTGTTGATAGACACCACTCAGAACGCTCTCTTTCTACCCTTGGACAAGGCGCTCAAGATAGCAGCCTTGACCAAGAGGGTCATCAAGTCATCCTCGTCCAAACTGATGACTCTGGCCAAGTTGCAGGGGCACATGATTTCCTGCATCCCTGCAGTACCCTGGGCGCGCCTCCACGCCAGGCCGCTTCAGTGGTTCCTCTTGCAGTTCCAACAAGACATTATGAGGAAAAGAGACAGAAGCCTCATTCTTCCCAAGACAACACGTCTATCTCTGTCATGGTGGACGATCACAGACAACCTGTGCAAGGGTCTCCCATACATTCACGACTTCCCAAACAGCTATTCACCGACGCCAGTTTGTCGGGATGGGGGGCCACCTTCAAGAGCCAACCGGCTCAGGGACTCTGGAATCAATTGGAGAAGGGTCAAAGTATCAATGTTCTCGAAATGAAAGCGGTCTGGATGGCATTGCAACATTTCGCCCCGCAGATAGAGAACAAACACCTTCTAATAAGAACGGACAATGTGACCACAAAAGCCCATCTAAACAAACAGGGCGGGTCACGTTCGTCCACCCTACACAAACAGGCTTCGAGGATTCTCGATTGGGCAGAACATCATCTCCAGTCCCTGACAGCCGAACATATAAGGGGAGTTCTAAACGTGCAAGCCGATTGGCTCAGCCGTCAACAACTGGACGAGGGGGAATGGCAGCTCAATCCGATGGTTTTCCATCTAATGACCCAGCAGTTCGGGATCCCCGTACTGGATCTGTTCGCATCCAATACAAATCACCAACTCCCACGGTTTGTCACCCGCTACAAGCATCCAGCCGCAGAAGCAACGGATGCCCTGTTGTCCCCATGGCCGGCGGGCCTCCTTTACGCCTTCCCCCCTCTGCCCTTAATACCAAGAGTCATTCGCCGTGTCCAGCTTTTAAAGGCCACGGTACTGCTGGTAGCCCCGGATCAGCCGAGGCGTCCTTGGTATCCGGCCCTTCGTGAAATGTCTTTCAGGGAGCCTTGGCGTCTCCCCGTAAGTCACAACCTACTCTTACAGGGTCCAGTTTGCCACCCGGACCCCCAGTGGTTCAAGATGACCGTCTGGCCGTTGAAAGGAGGAGGCTTCTGACTTTAGGCTACACGCCAGATATCATTACCACTATCCTAGCCTCACGTCGACCATCCACTATCCGCATTTATAATGCCACCTGGAAGGTTTTTGACTCTTAGTGCCAAAACAGATCTGTAGACCCCCTCAAACCTGGGGTTTCGGGTATCTTAAACTTTCTCCAAGAAGGGCATAGGTTAGGCCTTAGGTGCGCCACCATGCGGAGGCAACTAGCGGCCATTGCTACTCTGGTACCCCGGGTATCTGGGTACCCTCTTTTAAACCACCCTCACGTTAAGGCCTTCCTTCGAGGGGTTAAATCAATATCCCCTCCAGTATCACATCGATTTCCGACCTGGAAGATACACACAGTTCTTTCGGCCCTTACTAAGCCTCCGTTCGAGCCCCTCAGGTCAGTAGACCTGAAGTGGCTCAGATTAAAAGTTCTCTTCTTAACAGCGATAACCTCGGCCAGACGGGTTTCCGAATTGGGGGCTTTGTCTGTAGCTCCGCATCTCTGCATTTTTCATAAAAACAGTGCTACGGCCAGATCCGTTTTTCACATCCAAGGTGAACACGACATTTCATAGGGATCAGGACATTGTTCTTCCAACCTTTCACCCAGATCCGTCCTCTCCACGAGAGAAATCTTGGCATTCCCTAGATCTCAGAAGAGCATTAAAAGTCTATATAAAGCGTACTCAGCACATTAGGCTTTCGGACTCCCTGTTCGTCAATTTGACGGCTCCAAACAAAGGTATGGCGATGTCCAGAGCTGCCATCAGCTACAACATAAAAAGCTGTATTGCTCAGGTATATAAAGCCTCCGGCCTGCCAGTGCCCACTAACATCACAGCACATTCCGTCAGAAGCGCGGCTACCTCGGCTGCCTTCTCCCGACGGGTTTCAGAGAGGAAATTTGCAGGGCGGCCACGTGGTCGTCTTCTTCTACTTTTATTCGACACTACAAGCTAGACCTGCTGTCTTCTGCAGATGCTACCTTAGGGGAAAAGGTACTGCAGTGTGTGAAGGAGGTTTAATACTACCCACCCAGTTTCATAAGCTCTTGTACGTCCCGAGCTGAAGATGGCCTTGTCTCTCAGAGCGAGAACGAGCCTTGGTTACTTACCAGTGAAGGCTCCTTCTGCTCTGGGAGACGAAGGCCATCTTCCCCTCCCAATCAGGAGCATTAGTTCCTCCTACACAAAATTTACACTAAGCCATTACAGTACCTCTCACAACAAATGGACACAACGCAGAAATAATAGCCTTTTTTACGGTTTATTATGTTGGACATCTTGCCCTTGATCGTTTGTGTTTCCTTATCCGTTATTCCTTGTTGTTCATTCCTTGTTGTTTATAGTCCGGTCTTCCTGTATAAAAATAAAAAATAAAAAATTACACAGTTATTAAGTCAAAGCTCTTGAAATACTGGAGTAATAGGAGAGGGGAGTGGCCACTTCCTCCCGGGCACAGGAAGGTCCGCAGTTTTGTTTCCTGCCTCCCAGATAAGCAAGCACAAGAACCCGAGCTGAAGATGGCCATCTCCCAGAGCAGAAGGAGCCTTCACTGGTAAGTAACCAAGGCTCTTTCTCCCCACCACAATCCCTAATGCGCTTGCTAGTTGTATTTTGCACATCTCTTCCATATTTCTCTAAGAAATTAGAAATTACGCATCACAGAGGCACAAAGGATCCATGCTCCATTTCCACGCCAGTCAGCAGTCCCATCTCATTGTTTTCCTCCACCGTAACCACTGCATTCTAAGTCCACAGCTGGTAATTAATTATTGGTTATACACCTAAAAAGAAGAGAATAGCTACATTGGCTAGACCAAACAATCAATTTTCTCCCATTTGGTCAATATTTGATATTCCAGAGTTCTTCCAGCTCTTCCAGAGCCAGCGTGGTGTGGTGGTTAAGAGCAGTGGTTTGGAGCGGTGGACTCTGATCTGGAGAACCGGGTTTGATTCCCCACTCCTCCACATGAGCGGTGGACGCTAATCTGGTTGGTTTCCCCACTCCTACACAAGAAGCCAGCTGGGTGACCTTGGGCTAGTCACAGCTCTCTCCGCCCCACCTACCTCACAGGGTGTCTGTTGTGGGGAGGGGAGGAGAAGGTGATTGATTGTAAGCCGGTTTGATTCTTCCTTCAGATGTAGAGAAAGTCAGCATATAAAAACCAACTCTTCTTCTTCCTCTTCCTCTTCTTCTTCTTCCCTTAAACTACAGAGTGTGTAGTGTGATGCTCTTAAATATAACACAGGACTGCCTTAGGCTGTTATCCCAATAGTTATCTGAGTGTGTAGTAAACCTACAATATCTCATCAAATATAGAAGAAGAAAAAGAGTTGGTTTTATTATGCCAACTTTCTCTACCACTTAAGGAAGAATCAAACCGGCTTACAATCACCTTCCCTTCCCCTCCCCACAACAGACACCCAGTGAGGTAGGTGGGGCTGAGAGAGTGAGACTAGCCCAAGATCACCCAGCTGGATTCATGTGGAGGAGTGGGGAAACAAATCCAGTTCAGATTAGCTTCCGTAGCTCATGAGGAGGAGTGGGGAATCAAACCGGGTTCTCCAGATCAGACTCCACCGCTCCAAACCACCGTTCTTAACCACTATACCATGCTGGCTCTCTGGTGTAGCACCCCGTCCCATGCAGAATGGTCTGCATGGCTTATGTGGCATTTCAGAGGACATTACTATATAGGCAGACTTCTTTGACATTATTTTTATAAGGTGTTACCTATTTTTTCCCTTCTAAATTTTAATGTAAATGTCCCATGAAGCATAAAATATGCCTGCCTATGTTAATGGTCCATATTCTAGACTGGGGACCCTTTCCCTCATAAAATAGTACAGTCTTATATAGGGATGCCAAGAGCCACCCTTGGGCCGCTGGACAGAAATTTCACTTGTGCCCCCCCCCCTTGACCGTGATCCAAAACAAATATCATAACAAAACAAAATCAGTTGGCTTTCTGTTACTGAGAATAGAATAATAATTATCCATTAGGTAGGAAACATTAAAGGAAAAAGGGACAGGGTTATTAAATAATAGGTTTTGCTTAACTTATGATTTACATAGTGGGCATTGCAATGGAATAACGGGAATAAGCAGAATAACAGGAGTAGCAAATAACAGGAGTAAGCAGAATCAGGAAGACTCCCCAGCCAAGGGACATAGCCAGAACGCTGATGTGCACTATCAGTTAAAGAGATGCTAGACACAAGTCACCTGGGAATAAGGCCCATTGCATTAAGTGAGATGTCTCTCTCTCCCAAACAGTACTAAACTGCAAAAATGCTTCAAAATATTTCTACTAACCCGAAATGAAAACAAAACAAAACAGACTGGCAACAACATGCAGATGCTTGATGGGAGAAGGAAAATTGGGGAAATGTGAGAAGTCAGAACAAATACTTCTGGGCATGCCCAGAATACCTTTCCCTCAACATTAAAAAAGCAGTATTCTTTCTCCCCATACACTTTAATAATTCAGTAGCATACTTAAGGATGCAGAGGAAGCAGTGGAATCACTGAATAACATTTTAAAATCCTCTGTAAAAACGATGATAGGATAACTATATGCCCTGTACCTTTCTTACGAATTAAACAAAACGCTTGTTGGATCACACCAGAGGTTTCTCTAGTCCAATATCCTATTTCCCACTCAAGCCAGCCAGATGCTTCCGGGAATCCCACCAGCAGTGAATAAAGGCAACAGCCCACTTAAACAGTCGCCCCCCCCAAAACTGACATTCAAGAGTATACTGCCCCTGAACATGGAGGTTCTATTTGGTCATCATAACTAATGGCCATTCATGGACCTTTCCACCTCTATGAATCTAACTCCCCTGTAAAGTCTTCTAAACTGGTGGATGTCACTTCATAGTAGTTTATTCAATGAATTAATTACAAAGCATGTGATATAAACTGAAACTAAGGCATTCACCTGAGGCATCCACTCTTCCAGGCTTATAACCTTTAACACAGATCAATAAAGATCACAATGGATGTAATGTGGGGGAGTATCACCCTTTCACTACTTTGATAGATTATTGGGAAATATTAATTTGACACATCTAATAGCTGCAATGCAGAACTGCACTAAAAGTAAAATGAACTGAAATGCATTTGCTAAATACAGGGTGATTCTGGACCCTCAAGTTGACTTGGGAGTAAGAGTGGGGGGGGGAGAGAAAAAAGATACGGGTTTATGGTGAAGAATGGTGGGTCCATATTGCAGGTTGGAATTAAAGATGGGTGCTGAATCTGAAAGGACTGATTACTCCTGGTATGACAATATGCGTGCTCAAAGTGGGTAATGGAAAATCTGGATTTTGTCTTGCAGGCTCAGCAGATGACTCTTCAAGCAGTGACAATTTCGCAGCAACAACAAGAGCAGGAACGCCAGCGAAAAGGGAGGTCTCCTGAGTCTTCAAGACCAAGGCGAGCATCACCGCGGAGGAGGTCTCCTGAATCTCCAAGGCGAGCATCACCGCGGAGGAGGTCTCCTGAATTTCCAAGGCGAACATCACAGCGGAGGAGGTCCCCTGAATCTCCAAGGCGAGCATCACCGCGGAGGAGGTCTCCTGAATCTCCAAGGCGAATGTCATCGCGGAGGAGGTCTCCTGAATTACCAAGACCACGGCTAGCATCACTGCGGGAGAAGTCACCTGAACCTTCAAGACCAAAGAAGGCTTCTCCTCCATCTAAACCAGCCCCCGCTCCTAAACCCAGCAACAAAGATGTGTTGATGCCAGATGTAACAGAATCTCTCCGGCAGCTACCAGCATCGGTATTGAGTTTCTGAGTGTCCAGCAAAATGTCTGGCTCCTTTTCTGGATGCAGTTTAAGTCAGACTAGCATAAAGGGAGAGAACAAAAGGGAACCTCTCATTTCAGTTGCAGTGGCCTGTCAAATTAGATTTCTCAGGTGTATTCTGTAAAATGAAGGGAAAGCAGCATGGTATAGCCTGATCTCGTCAGAGCTCAGAAGCTAAGCAGGGTTAGTACTTGGAAGGGAGGCCTCCAAGGACGACTCTTTAGAGGAAGGCAATGGCAAAACACCTCTGCTTAATCACTTGCCTTGGTGGGGTCACCATAAGTCAGCTGCGACTTGTCGGCACTTTACACACACTTTTTGTAAAATATATATTTATTACACTTATATTCTGCCCTCCTTTCTAAGGAGCTCAGAGCTATCCCAATTTCGTATTAATGCCAATATGGATTAATAAGTGTGGTAAAGGACATGGATGTTTAAAATTAAATTTGACATTTTAAAATGCCTGGTTACAGCAATGCTTATAATATTGAAGTGATTTTATGTGAGGTCTACTCCAAAGCTGCAGATAATTTCCTGATTCTAACAGATATCAGTTTTTCAGGCTTGACATCATATTTAGGATGTGTGGGTAAAATGGAAATGTTGACTATGAAAAGAAGTCTAAATTCATTGAGAGTGATATAAATGCGTGAAAAAAATCAGAGCAAATTGTCAGGAGATATTCTCTGTTTTGTGCAAAGCTGCCCCATGTATTCATCCTAAGCCATTCCTCAGATGCTTTAGCCCAGGTCTGTATTTTGGGAAAGCTAAATCTAGAACTGTGTCCTTAGGCTTAGATGCATCCCTGCAGAGGAGATGAGCAGCATCTACCAGTTTGTCTTTTCCTGGAATAGTCAGGATCGGACAATGAAGCCTAGCTGGTGACCTCTTGGGTTGTGTGTTCTAGATCCACGTCTCCCAGGAAAAGCCGCGTGCAGAGATAAGACAAGATTCCATCTCTCGTGGGACTTTCCAGAAGAAAATTGAGTACTTCCAGAGAATGGGTGAGCCACGTTCATATTGGCCTGAGATGGGACCTCACTTGATTTTCACATCAGCACCTCTTTGCTTTCCATGGTATGATAGAGTAGCAGAAGTAGAATCATAGAGCTTGAAGGGGCCACCAGGGTCATCTAGTCCACCCCCCTGTACAATGCAGGAAATTCACAACCTCCCCCATGCACCCACAGTGACCCCTACCCCATGCCCAGAAGATGGCCAAGATGCCCTCCCTCTCATGATCTGCCTAAGGTCATAGAATCAGCATTGCTGACAGATAGTAGTAGGTGTTATTAACAGTTGTTCTGGGATACTTGTCAGTTTTACAGGGAAATGCCAGTGTGTTCTTGAGATATAACCCAAGTGGGTTCTTGAGATATAAAGGTCATTTATGCATGGTCGCTTTACCCTCCTTTATTCCCTGTTTCAGCCAGGATCAAATTTTTCAGTATGTACATTACCTCATTCCTTGGAAGCTCAACTCTGTTTTAACGCAAAACGAACCCGGCCTCGGAGTTCTTTCTGAGCACAAGAAAGGCTTTTTTAAAATGAGACTTGGATTCTGCCCCCCCTTCTTTCAGATTGCTCCGTTTTTTGTTTTTTGTTGTTTAAATGCTTTTTTATGCTGCAGTTGGGTCTGGGGGAAAGGAACTCTCTCAGGGTGAGTACTGCAAGTCAGCCAATTACAGAGCAGCATTTAAAGGGGCGGGGCTTGATTTGAGCTTGTGAGGCTGCTTTTCTGTATTCATGCCTCCATTAGCACACAGTTTCGTCCCTGATCATTCCAGCCAATGCATACGGTTTCCCCCAACCTGGGTTACTTTGATCCTGGATGAAATGAGGAATAAAGGAGGTTAAACTGACCATGCATAAATGACCAAAAAGTCTTTTCAGTTCTCCACAGTGAGAAGTAAATATCCCTAATAGAAAAATGGGGCAGAGAATGGGCATCCAATCTGCCTTGTCCATAGTCCAACTCTTTCTCATATATGGGTTCAGGGAGGGAAATTCCCTCAGCCAGATTCACAGTACTGGTGATCTGGGAAGCTTTTCTTTTCCTTTCTCTGTAGTAAGTGGCAAGATCTGGAATCAGCTGAGCATGTTTCTAAGCTTTTTCCTTGACTTATACGTTTCCAAATAAATGTCCCTTGTGCTCTGCTTGTGGCTGCTGCCATTGCAAGGATCATCTTGGGATTCCTTGGGGTTTATTTTAATTTAAGATTTTGCTGTTTTAGAATTTAGAATTTATTGTTAATGTTATTGTTTTAATATTGTTGATGTATTTTAAATGATGTCACCTGCCCTGAGCCTGGCTTTGGCTGGGGAGGGCGGGCCACAAATCGCAAAAATATGGCATATTCTACTTTTTATCATATAACCAAATCCATTAGATCTTCACTCCCCCATTAGTCTGTCCTATTCAGTGATTCCATTGGGACTGATGACACCACAGCAGGTTGAAGTAGTAGTAAATTGCCCCTATTTCCCTACACAGGACAGGACGAAAGCCCTGAGGAGAAAGAGCCTTCAAAGAGGCGGAGCCCTCCAAGGAAAAAGAACTCCGAGGATCAAGAGGGGTCTCCTGAACGAAATGCAGGTAAGCTTTGACCAAATATAATCAGTGAGTGGGTTATGCAAGAAGCAAGCTCACGCTGCCAAGATAGAGATCTTGAGAAGTATGCAAGGAGGCAGGGAGAGCTGTTGACCTCTTTTAGAGACCAGCTGGCATATTGAGATGAGAGCTTTTGTAGGCAATAGCAAATGCCATCATATGTATGAAGTGTAGTAGTAGTCATACATAGATATATGAATGCATTGATGGATGCTGAAGGTGCTAAATGGTGGCAGTACTGTGCAGTCTGTAAGATGGCCCCTTGTCCTGTTGGAGTAAGCAATGTCTGGTGTACAAAAGAAGAGAAGAAGACCCTGCAGGGACCAGCAAGAGGAAAGGCTAGTTAGTGTGAGAGTCCCCAACCTAGCTGGGCAAACTTCGCCAAATCAATTGCTCAGACTTGGATGCAGAAACAAAAGATTTATTGAAGGCTTCAGATAGAGAAGACAGGCTCATGGATCCAAAGTTGCGAGTGACTAGCTTATCGGGGTTACAGTATTTATCTACTACAGGGCATGAAGGTTCACACGCATGGGAGACATGGGAGGTTACAAGGCAAACCGGTGCAACATAAAACATCAAACAGTCCTAGAGAGACAGTGAGGGCTATCTGCATTTCAAGGCCGGAGTCAGCCCGAGGGAGTGAAGGCAGAAGGCACAGCAGGGGAGGAGAGGTGGCACCTGGGCGAGAAGGACGAGGCGGGGGACTCAGGAAGATACACAGAGGAGCGAACTGCTTGTACGAGTTCAAAGAGGGAGAGACAGAAACAGATAGGAGCCAAAACCAGATGGCCCTCACATTCTGCCCCCCTTAAGGCCCCCCTCCCGCGAGTTCGGGAGGTCGAGGCTTCTCGGGATAAGCGCAATGGAATTCATGTACGAGCCGGGGGGCGGCCATGTGGGGGGCTGCAACCCATTCATCGTGCGCGGCGCCTAGATGTTTCCACCGAACAAAGTAAAATAGCTTTCCCTTTTTCCACTTGGAATCCAAGACTTTGGATACTTCCATGTGGGTATCCCCTCCTACAACAGTGGGCACTTCTGGCTTAGAAGGGGGATGGAACTGGGGAGCGGAGACGAACGGCTTGAGCAGACTGATGTGGAAAACGGGGTGTACCCCGCGAAGGGTTTTGGGAAGATCCAGCTCCGCAGTTACCTCGTTAATGACCCGAGTAATGGGGAAGGGGCCCACATATCGGTCGCTGAGTTTTTTACAGGGTCGGAGGGAACGCAGATTCTTCGTGGAAAGATAAACCTGTTCCCCCACCCGGAGTTCCCATCCCTGTGACCGGTGTTTGTCAGCCTGTTCTTTATACTTCCGCTTGGCCCGTTCAAGGTTCTTCTGTAGCCAGGGCCAAGTGGAACTGACCGCCTGCACCCATTCCTGCATCTCGGGCACTGCCTCGAGTTCGGGGGAGACGGGGGCGGCACCGAAAGGGCCAAAGTCGGTTCCGTATACTACACGGAACGGACTAAACCCCGTGGAGGAGTGAGGGGCGTTGTTGTATGCGTATTCGGCGAAGGGTAACAGGTCCACCCAGTCATCCTGATGGTAATTTACATAACATCGGAGGTAGCACTCGACCACGGCATTCACCCGTTCGGTTTGGCCATCAGTTTGCGGGTGGTAGGCCGACGAGAGCCCCTGTTCCCCCACCCCCATAAGCTTCAGGAAGGCCCGCCAGAATTTGGCAACGAACTGGGCCCCTCTGTCGGAGAGGACCTTCCTAGGAATCGAGTGAAGCCTGAGGACATGGGTGACAAACATCTTGGCCAACCCCTGCGCCGACGGGAGCCCAGCGCAGGGGACAAAGTGGACCTGCTTGGAGAAGAGGTCTGTAACGACCCACAGTACGGTTTTGCCCCGGCTGGGGGGTAGATCGGTGATGAAATCCATGGCGATCACCCCCTACGGCCGGGTGGGGATCTCCAGAGGTTTCAGAAGCCCTGGGGTTTTTCCCCCCCTGTTTTTGGCGGTGGCGCATGTGGGACAACTGCGAACGTACAACTCCACATCCCCTCTCATGCTCGGCCACCAGAATTGCCGCCGTACCAAATGCAACGTCTTGACAAACCCAAAGTGACCAGCCAGTTTGGCCCCGTGGACCAGTCCCAAAACCTCCCTGCGAAGAGAGGCTGGGACATAGAGTTTCCCTTCCTGCACCCACCAGGACTCTCGCTGCTCCATACCGGAAGGGAGCGTCTGCTGCTCTGCTTCCTGTAGGGAGGCGTCCCGGAGGCGCTGCTGGAAAGCCTCCGGGATTCCTTTGAGCGAGGGACCACGGGGGTGGCGGGTTTGGGACCGGGTGGAGACTGCCAAACCCGGGATCTCTCCCCTTTGCTCAGGAGTGAAAAGAGAGTCCACGGGACGGTCTAAATCGTTGCGGTACTGGGGCAGTCGGGATAGGGCATCTGCTAGGGCGTTTTCCTTGCCGGGTACGTGTTTGAGGGTGAACCGAAATTTGGCAAAGAATTGGGCCCAACGTATTTGCTTGGCGTTGAGTTTTCTAGCCCCTTTGAGAGCCTCCAGATTCTTGTGATCAGTACACACTTCAAACGGGAATTCTGCCCCCTCTAGAAAATGCCTCCACACAGTGAGGGCGTGCTTAACTGCCGCGGCTTCTTTCTCCCAGATGGCCCAGTTGATTTCGGACTGGGTAAACTTCTTGGAGAAATAGGCGCATGGCTTTAAAGCACCACTTTCGTCCCGCTGCAGGAGGGCCCCTCCCATAACTACATCGGATGCGTCCACCTGGACCACAAACGGTTTGGTGCAGTCCGGGTGGGCCAGGACCGGTTCGGACGAGAAGAGTAGCTTCAAGTCCTCAAAAGCCTGTTGGCAGGGAGGGGACCACTGCAGTCGGGCCGAAGGCAAGGCGGCATTGGCACCCTTTCCCTTCGTACGCAGAAGGGAAGTGAGAGGAAGAGCCACTTGCGCAAAGTTGGGAATGAAATTGCGGTAGAAATTGGCAAACCCCAAGAACTGCTGCAGTTGCTTGCGCGTGGTAGGGGGTTCCCAATCTCGCACAGCCTGAACCTTTCCGGGGTCCATTTCCAACCCCTGGTGGGAGATTACATAGCCTAGAAAGGTAATGGAAGGCTGGTGGAATTCACACTTAGACACCTTGGCATATAACTTGTGGTCCCGTAACCGCTGGAGGACCTCCCGCACTAGGCGGACATGCTCTTCCATGGTTTCAGAATAAATGAGAATATCATCCAAAAATACCACCACCCCCCGAAACAACAAATCATGTAACACTTCATTGATTAACTGCATGAACACACTCGGAGCCCCAGAAAGTCCGAACGGCATGACTAAATACTCAAACATGCCAAAACAGCTCGAAAAAGCCGTTTTTGGTTCGTCCCCCTCTTTTATGCGAATGCGGTGGTAGGCTTCTACTAAGTCCAGTTTGGTGAAAATCCGGCCCTCCTTCAATTGTGCTTGCAGGTCTGGAATGAGAGGGAGGGGGTAAGCGTTAGACTGCGTGACAGCGTTGAGCCTCCGAAAGTCAATACACAGTCTCAAGTCTCCCGTTTTCTTTTTGACAAAAAAGGCGGGGGCGGAGTACGGAGCTTTGGAGGGGCGGATGAAGCCCCTCGCCAAGTTAGTGTCCAAATAGTCCCGCAACACTGTCTTTTCACTGGGGCTCATGGGGTACACCTTTCCCTTGGACAACTTGCCGTCCCCAACTATTTCAATCGCACAGTCAGTCTCCCGGTGTGGTGGCAGTTCGTCACACTCCCGCACGTCAAACACATCCGAATATTGGGAGTATTCCGAGGGTAGGTTGGGGATATTGGAAACGGGTCCTGGGGAACCCACTAGGGCGGCTGCCGGGGTCCCGGTCATGCGGTCCCTGTCATGCATGGCGCAGGGATCCTCAGGGAAGGTAAGGGTCCTCTTGACCCAATCAATAGAAGGGTTGTGGCCCCGTAGCCAATTCATTCCCAGTACTACAGGGGCAACTATGGGAGCAATGGTAAAGTACAGCCGTTCCCAATGCTCCCCTACAGTCATGTCTACCGCAGTAGTCCGGTGAGTGACAGGCCCCTTTTTAAAGTCACTCCCGTCCATCTGGGAGAAGCGAAGGGGACCCGGGAGGCGCTTGCGGCGGACCTGCAATTTCCGGGCCGCCTCCTCGCTAATCAATGTGCGGGCGCACCCCGAGTCCACGAGCGCGGGGAATTCTAAAACTGGGCCCCCCGTGGGTAGTGAGAGGTGAACCCGAATATAAACATTATCTTCCTGGGCGCTTACCATCGGTGGAGCTCCTTGCACGAGGGTCGGTGCGGTCTGCTGAGGAGCCCCCCTTACAGCAGACCGACGGCGTTTTTTGCCGGCACATCCCACTCTTCCTCCTCGCTAGACGAGGGGGACGTGGTATTTGTAATCCGTGACTCGGCGGAGTCAGAGGTTGCACTGGCAATCCGGGGTCCCGATGGACCGGTCGAACTGGCGAACTCATCCAGGGCGTGGGCGTGCAGTGCCGAGGGGGTGCTCCGACGTCCTGGAGCGTTGCTTCGGCGTCGCGGTTGACCCTCTGCGGGGGCTTTCTCTGGTTCGCTCGGGACGGGGCGAATGGAAGCCGGGCGTCCGGAGCGGGATGGGCATTGGGAGGCGAAGTGACCCTTTCCTCCACAGACCAGGCACACCCCTGCCTCGAAGCGCTTGCGGCGCTCAGCCGGCGTGGGGCCGCCCCCGCCTGGGGTGCGAGGGTCCCGGGTCCCGCTTGCCTTGTCTCCCCTTGGTTTGAAGTCGCGGCCGGAACGTTGCTTGGACAGGTTCAGGAGCTGCTTCCGATTTTCGATATCGGCAGCGTGGCGTACCCAACCTTCCACGTCAGGGGGTTTGCCTTGCATAAAGGCCCAATGCTGCAGGTCCGGGTTTAGGCCCTCCCTGAACAACTGCACCCGGGTAGCCTCACTCCAGTCCAGAATCCGACTCGACAGGGACTGGAACTCGCTCGCATACTGCGCCACTGACTTGGCCCCTTGGCGTAGTTGCATCAGAGCGGCTTTGGCCCGCTCCCCCAGGTTCGGGTCCTCGAACCGGTTGCGGAGTGCGATCATAAAGTCATCCAAACTCCGTAGCACAGGGGAGCGGAGCTCGTACTGTAACACCATCCACGCGGCCGCTTCGCCTTGCAGGAGGGAGGCCACATACTGGACCTGGGACTCCTCGGAGGTAAAGGTCCTGCCCTGCTCCCGCATGAAAATGTCTACTTGGACCATGAAAAAGGTCAACTGGTCCCCCGACCCATCATACGTGATTTTCAAGTCCCGGCGGGCCGGGGTGCTGGGAGGAGGCGCGGGGGGAGCCGCCGGTGTCCCATCCGGAGGGTTACTCGGCGGGGGCTGTACCTTCAGCGCGTCCATGGCAGCGGCCATCTCCTCCATCACAAGCTGCATGGCATCTATGCGCTCCACCATCGCCTGGCGCTCCTCCTGCCACTGTCTCCGCTCCTCATCCATCAGAGCGTCCCGACGAGCGGGGTCGTCCTCGAACCCCGTACCCGTTAAGGCCAAGTGGCGGTGCTTTGCCTCAGTCCGGGAAAGCGACCAACCTTTCGGCGAGTCCAGCCAAGTGTTAAAGGTGGTCTTGGGACGCGTGCCCGGTCCTGGGCCCGGGCGGGGCGCACCTGGCACCTTCTGGTCCGGTTTGTCTTTCGGGGCCGGCTTGTCCGGGACACCGCTTCCATCCGGGGAGGCCGGAGGGGTCGTTTTTTCCTCGTCGGCTGACATAGCTGTCCCGTAGGGTACAGATGCAGAACGAAGAGGCAAGGACTCGCAACTTAATGTGAGAGTCCCCAACCTAGCTGGGCAAACTTCGCCAAATCAATTGCTCAGACTTGGATGCAGAAACAAAAGATTTATTGAAGGCTTCAGATAGAGAAGACAGGCTCATGGATCCAAAGTTGCGAGTGACTAGCTTATCGGGGTTACAGTATTTATCTACTACAGGGCATGAAGGTTCACACGCATGGGAGACATGGGAGGTTACAAGGCAAACCGGTGCAACATAAAACATCAAACAGTCCTAGAGAGACAGTGAGGGCTATCTGCATTTCAAGGCCGGAGTCAGCCCGAGGGAGTGAAGGCAGAAGGCACAGCAGGGGAGGAGAGGTGGCACCTGGGCGAGAAGGACGAGGCGGGGGACTCAGGAAGATACACAGAGGTGCGAACTGCTTGTACGAGTTCAAAGAGGGAGAGATAGAAACAGATAGGAGCCAAAACCAGATGGCCCTCACAGTTAGATAGGATAGGGGGTCAGGACCTTATTTCTGACAAGTGTCCTTCCTTGTCTGTCTCCAGATACTCTTGGGGCAATACCATGCTTCTTCTCAGATGTTCCACACTCACAACTCTCTCTCTCTCAACTAGTGATGTGGCTAGGAAACTATTTCTATTTCTGCTTTTCACTATCAAGTCTGTTAATTCCTGAATAAAGCTTGCTCTACACTTTAATCATCAGCGTGGTGTAGTGGTTAAGAGTGCTGGTTTGGAGGGGTGGACTCTGATTTGGAGAACCGGGTTGGTTCCCTACTCCTACACCTGAAGCCAGCTGGGTGGCCTTGGGCTAGTCACAGCTCTCTTAGAGCTTTCTCAGCCCCACCTACCTCACAGGGTGTCTGTTGTGGGGAGGGGAAGGGAAGGTGACTGTAAGCCAGTTTGATTCTTCCTTAAGTGGTAGAGAAAGTCAGTATATAAAAACCAACTCTTCTTCTTGTGCAGCTCTGTTGTGTAATTACTCAGCCAACAAGTCCCTCACCCAAGATTTCTCTGTGGACTAATCATTCCTACCCACTTTACAAGCTAGAATATGAAGACCCTAGTACTTTTCATGCAGAGGATTAGGAAGATTACGCAGTGATAGAATCTACTAAGGTCATGCTTGCAGGACGGAGATACCGGAAGAGCTGCGAGTTGCTCACCTTGGTTATTCCCACTCATCTGTTCTTCCCACAAGTTTTTTGGTAGCTGGGCTTTCCTGATTACCTCATTGGCCACACTAGCTTCAAACATCGCCAAAAAGAGAGGCAGCTAAAAAGGGAAATAGCAAGGGGTTTGGGAAAGAACTGAGGAGAGAGAACTGGAGAAGAATCAGGTTGAGTGTGAAGGTGGAAGTACAGAAAGATTTTTATGTGCCCCTCAT
Organism: Euleptes europaea; assembly: GCF_029931775.1. Taxonomy (NCBI): domain Eukaryota; kingdom Metazoa; phylum Chordata; class Lepidosauria; order Squamata; family Sphaerodactylidae; genus Euleptes; species Euleptes europaea. The sequence goes on along the minus strand of NC_079312.1, from coordinate 127,537,925 downwards.
TAAAAAGTCCACCTTCTTGTGCAGGCCCTCCTCCTCCTCCCACACAGGAAGACAATGAGCAAGAAATGAAAGTAAACAAGGCCCTTCCTCCTAGGGTGAAGCATGCGGAACTGACACCAAAATCTGAACCCAGCAAGGAGATACGGGAAATCATTAAAACACACAAGACCCGGCCAGTCCCCCCACCAAAACCTATCATGCCTACCAGGTAAGGAAGACCCCCATGAAATGCCTTGTTAATCAAGGTTGCTGCAGTGAGTTGCATACTAACCCAAGAACATCTACTGATATTGTAGGTTATTGTAGGAATGGCAGTCACGTAGATGATGGACCTCCCAAGTCAATGGGCATTATATTCATGGTCGTGGACCCAGCACTGATGGGAGGTTTTCTTCAGGGGGATCATTGTGTATTTATACACAAGTCCACCCATCCATTTCTAAAATGTGTGTGTGTCTGTGTATCACTTTTTAGTCAAAAATAAAATATATGGATGAGAGAAGTTAAACCCTGCCCCTCTCATGCTCTACCTTCCTGCACTCCAGTTCTTGTAATTTCCCTCCCCCAACAAGCCTGTATTACTTCCAGTATCAGTAGAAAAGAGCAAAGAGCTTGCGCGGCCGGGTGCGTGAATGTATGTGTGTGGGGTTTCCATGCCTACAGGCTTCTTGCCGTTCTACAGCACGGCTTTCAGCTGTGCACGCAGCTAGGCTGAAATTCTGCTGTTTTGTTTTGTGGTTGAGAACTCTTTGGGACCTTTCCGCAGTCTTACTTTTCATGTATGGTTTATGATTGACATAGGTCGCGGATTGTGTGACCAATGTACTATTATATCTGTATTTGAAATCATAGTAACTGTCATTGTACAGCAAAAAAGTGTTTAAAGTGTGTGAGCGTTGTGCTGATTTCCTATTTCTTCAATATTATTACAGCACAGTGGTTATTTGGTTTGGTTTAACCTCAAGATGGTGGCTGGAGACCTGGCAACCCTAGCCCCTCCCCCCCCGCCGGGAGATCTATGCCTGGTATGGCCCCTAATGATGTTATAAATATGCAAATGGCCCTTGGCAGGAAAAAGGTTCCCCACCCCTGATATAAATGAATAGGGACATTTGGGGCTTTTGTTTTGATTCGCTAATGTTCATTTTGTATCCCTGTGCTAACTGCTCAGCAGTTTTCAAATGTCCTCTGACCAGCATGGGAGCAGCCATGGGAGCTGCTGTTACCATGCCTGCAAGAGAGTGTACAGGTGAGGATGTCTACGAAGACAGGCATTTTGTTGCGTTTGATTTTATTGGCAGTCCATTCAGCAATCTAATAATGGCTCTCTTTCCTTTTGGACTTGAAGACCTGTCACAAACCGTTTCGTGAAGAAGAATGACCCAAAGGAGGAAGCTCTGACAAAGCTAGGGATTGTGGGATTGAGTCCTTCAGAGGTGAGTGATAACTTGCCGTTTGAACTCTGGTAATTAATGCAGTGAGGAGCCAGTGTAGTACAATAGCTAGAGTGTTATGAGGACTCGATGGTCCAAATCTTCCCTCAGCCATGAAGCTCACTGGATGGCTTTGGGCAAATCATTATGTCTCAGATTAGCCTACTTTATTAGGTTCTTCTGGGGGTAAAGTAAGCGAATCCTATATATGCCTCCATATGTATATAGCATCTAAAGCCATCAACCCCATTATCTGCCTCTATTTTTAGAGCAGTGCTGAATACCTTATCAAATTGAAGCTTTATGAATATTTTCTTTTTGTGGGGGGGGGGGGAGATATGAGAGTCTAAAATGGAAGTTGCCAGGGTTTGAATGACAGGTCATTCATTGCTAACACTGGCCATTTCCATACAGGATATCTTCCCCAAGTTCGATTCTGTTGGGAAGTGGGGTTTTTTCCTGCTTCCCTACAACATTATGGTGCATTTCTGCATCACCTGGTATTTCCACAGCTTTTCTTCAATTTTCCCTAAACCTCCTTTTAAGAAAAGTAAGTCTCTTAGCACCTTCGCTTGCAGGACATAAGGGGAAAGAAAGGTGCTAGAGACTTTTTTTAAAATGAAAGCTGGGGATTCAGAGAACCTGTTATACATACTGTAACACCTTGGTGTAATGTAGTGTGGTGTTAGTGTAGTGGGTAAGAGTGGTGGACTTTAATCTGGAGACCCGGGTTTGATTCCCTATGCCCCCACATGAGTGGTGGACGCTAATCTGGTGAACCGGGTTGAGTTTCCCACTCCTACACATGAAGCCTGTTGGATGACCTTGGGCTAGTCACAGTTCTCATCGGACCCTCTCAGCCCCACCTACCTCACAAGGTATCTGTTGTGGGGAGAGGAAGGGAAGGCGATTGTAACCTGTTTTGAGACTCCTTAAAAAGTAGAGAAAATCGGGGAATAAAAACCAACTTTTCTTCTTCTTCAATATAATGATATTTAGTTTCCAGTTTAAAAAAACACCTGGAAAAGCCCTGTTGTGTGTGGAAAACACTACACACACACACACACACTCACACACACACAGGGTTAAAAGAAAATTAGGCTGCTGTTCTAGATTCTGTGTGGCTGTTACAGAGTACAGCAGCAAGGCTGTTAGAGATACTTATCTGTGCAGTGTGTGACTCTTAACGTGTTTTCTGCTTTCCCTCTTGGTCCCAGCCATCCTCTGAATCGCTAGAGAGCAGCCCCCAAGCAACTCCTCTTCCTCCTCCTCCTCCACCACCTGTCAAGCCGTCCAGCACCATCAAAGAAAAACAGCTGCCCCTCATGAACCTTTTTGCTCATGGCCCCACCTCTCCCCCTGCCTCAGGAGTTCCGCTTCCTCATCTTGCCCCTAGGACGCCCCCACCAGCACCTTCCCTTTCTTCAGACAGCGCAGCTAGCTTGAATCGTAAGTGGAGGTTCTTGAATTCTCTTTGTGAGGACAACTGGCTGAGTTCAGCCCTGTGGGCATCACGAGCATAGTGTCTTCCTAACAAAAATGCACTTTATAAATACTGAATTAATTATTTTTCAGCCGAAACTCATTCCAAATCTGAAATCAAGTCAAGTTGTATTTAAGACTGATGTCCATGGTACTTTTGAACAAATGATATGTCTTTATGGTACAAAGAATAATCAGTGCAGAGCAGTTTTAAAGTACTATCAGCCCCATTGTTAAGGTGCTGATGAACACATGAAGTTGCCTTATAGTGAGTCAGGCCATTGGTCTGTTAAGGTCAGTATTGCCTACTGGGACTGGCCGCAGCTCTCCAAGGTCTCAGGCAGAGGTCTTTCGCATCACCCACGACTTGATCCTTTTAACTAGAGATGTTGGGTATTGCACTTGGGACTTTCTGCACGTGAAGCAGATGCTCTACCAGTGAGTCATCTGTGACTTGTTCTGAGCCACTAAATGGTTGCCCCTTAGGTAGCTGCCTTTGTTTTATAAAGCTTCTTCCCCATCTAGAGTCTTTGTGGATAGAGTGGGTTCTAAATCTGAACCAACAAAAATCATAAAAATCCTTACAGGCATTTTCAGTGGGGTTGAATTACTATCTTTGGGCAGAATTTCACTGTGCATAATGGTGAGAGCCATAATATCCAGATTGCAAGATGTTATAGTCCCGTTGTACTCTGCATTGGTCAGGCTGCACTGGAGTACTGTGTGCCGTTCTGGAGGCCTCACTTCAGAAAGGATGTGGACAAAATGGAGCGGGTTCAGAAGAGAGCAACTAGGATGATCAGGGGCCTGGAGACCAAGCTCTATGAGAACAGGATGAGGGGCTTGGGAATGTTTAGTCTGGAGAAGAGGAGGTTGAGAGGGGACAGGTAAGAGTTGTTCGACAGTGAAATCAGCTACCAAGGGAGGTGGTGAGCTCCCCCTCACTGGCAGTCTACAAGCAGCAGCTGGACGAACACTTGTCAGGGATGCTCTAGGCTGATCCTGCATTAAGCCAGGTATTGGACTAGATGGCCTGTATGGCCCCTTCCAACTCTATGTTTCTATGAGATTCTTCTTAATTTCCCTTTTGTCACCTTTTAGGGTCAGATTTGACAGCAATGGAAGAAAATGCCAGTTCCAAAACCCAACTCTTCCATCTTGCAATTAGAGTCTGCTTCTCCTATGCCAACCCTACCTGGAAACTGTTCCTGCGTAAAGAAGTACGTCAAGTCCCATCGCATCCCAGCATTGCTTTTGTAGCAGGGACTGTTTGCTAGGATTGATGTGGCCAGTTTCCCTGTCTGTGCTCCCCATACAAGTCAGGAAACCTAGAAGCTTAGCCCCATCTCCACTGATGGATCATCACGTCTTTGGGATCTGCTTGAGCAACTTCAATGCCTTTCCTCATTTTAGAAGACACATGCAAGTAAGAAGTTGTGATGGGCCCGCCACAGGATTATGACCTCATCAAGTAGGCAGGGTTGGAGAGAGGTCAGTTTGGGGAAATGGACCCATAGGATGGTCAAAGTGAGAATTACTTCTGGGTAGATGTGGCGATGCTGAAACAAATATTAATCCAGCTGTAATGGAATTGCATTAGATATATGTCTCTGTAATGAGACAAACAGCAGGGGAAGAACCAGCTTGCTTACTCCTTGGGCACTTTCACACAGGTCAAATAATGCACTTTCAATCCACTTTCAATGCACTTTAACAATCATTTGCAAGTGGATTCTGCCATTTCATACAGTAAAATCCAGCTTTAAAAATGCTTTAAAAGTGGATTGAAAGTGCATTATTTGGCATGTGTGAAAGTGTCCCTTGTGTCAAGCCAGTGGATGCCCATTATCCTCCTATGATAGTCACCCAGAATTGTGCCTTTGAAAAGCTTGCCTACAAGCATTGGATCACTGACTGGTTTGGATGGCGGTCGTACGTTGCTTGTCTTGAATGCAATTTTGTATCTGGTGTTCCCTGACAGGTTTTTTACCCCAAGGAAAACTTCAGTCACCCTTATTGCCTGAATCTGCTATGTGACCAGGTAAATGCTCCAGATGTTACTCTTTCCCCCTTTCTTCCATTAGTTTTTCCACAAAGGGTTTCTTTTCTTTCCTCATGGTGGTTTTGCTACTTTCCCTGTTTCAAATTACGCACCTGCTTGTTCTTTGGAGCTTCTGGCTTCAGAGTTTGCCCTTGACCTTTCCTGTTTAAAGCAACCAAGTCTAATGGAAGCCAAACTTCTTTGTTCAGATCATGAGAGATACTTACTCAGATTCGTGCATTCGGATCTCCAAAGAAGAGAAGCGCAAGATGAAAGATCTGTTAAGTAAGCAATCTCCTCTTATACTACTTACTCCTGTCTCTGCCCCTAATATCTCCAGGGGCACTCATCTTCCATCGGGAACTGAAGAGCTGCTTGCCTCGGTCACAGGTTGTGCTTTAAGAATGTGGAGAATGCTATGTATCTAGCACACTTGTCTGTGTCCAGTCAAGCACACAGTGAACCCATCACAACCTGCAAAATACTCTCGGGGTTTTCAAGTGTGATTAATAGGATTTTAGAATTATCTCTGCATCCCTGCTGACTTATGCTAGCCACATACAAACTAGTTCCCTTTGGTCTTTGTGGCTGTGGCTGAGAAATAATAAGGAACCATAGCAGTAACTTGGGAAAATAACTCCTCCCTCACTTTTAATGTCTAAATCATCCTTCGGCATCTGTGTCATAAGAACATAGCATAAGAAAGGCCATGCTGGATCAGACCAATGTCCATCAAGTCCAGCAGTATGTTCACACAGTGGCCAACCAGGTGCCTCTAGGAAGCCCACAAACAAGACGACTGCAGCAGCATTGTCCTGCCTGTGTTCCAAAGTACCTAATATAATAGGCATGCTCATCTGATCCTGGAGAGAACAGGTATGTGTCATGACTAGTATCCACTTTGACTAGTAGCTATGAATAGCCCTCTCCTCCATGAACACGTCCACTTCCCTCTTAAAGCCTTCCAAGTTGGCTACTAGTAAAAATGGATACTAGCCATGACGCATATCTGCTCTCTCCAGGATTGGAGGACCAGGCCTATTACATTAGGTGCTGTGGAACACAGGAAGGATGCTGCTGCAGTTGTTTTGTTTGTGGGCTTCCTAGAGGCACCTGGTTGGCCACTGTGTGAACAGACTCCTGGACTTGATGGGCCTTGCTCTGATCCAGCATTGCCTTACTTATGCTCTTATGTTTCCACAGTGAAAATGTTGTGGGAGGATAGTGTTTGCAGCCCTGTGAGGTGATGAAGATGTTTTTAAAAGTTAGTCCCTGCCCTGTTTGGCTACAAGTCAGGTCGGGCACCCGTGTCCCAACATGCGTCAAATGTAACACTTTTTTGGCCCTAAGACTCCTCCTGTCTCTGCTGCTGAAACATCTCCTTTTGCATCCTCGGCAGCGGAGTTCCAGGTGGGCATGGATGCCAGCTCCATTCCAGATGATGGCATGAAGAAGAGGATCGTGGTAGCTGCTCGTGATAACTGGGCCAACTATTTCTCTCGTCTTTTCCCGGTGAAGGTAAGTCCGACTGCCTACTGTTGGCAGCCTGTAGAAGAGAGAGAATTTCTTGGCGAGTTCATATGGCTGGAGGTGGATTGTCCAGCTTTGTCCCCTACCATTATTTCATTACCGGGGCCTGGCAGCTAATTAAATGTCCCGCCATTGGAGGAGGAGCCACTTCTGTTGGAGGAACGCCCTCCAGGCTAGAAAAAGGCATCAGACTTTGCTCAGTGGAGTGGTGTGGTACAGGCCACTATGTTTAAGGCTGACCTAACAAGTCTTAGAGCAAAACTGCATACTCAAAATAATGACATGGTACAACCTTATTGGGACTGTACCACACTTCAAACTATAACTAGGGATATCCTCACTGAATGCTCCTCCATGTGAACAAAATTCCTTCCAGTTACAAACTGTTGCATCAGGGTGTATGGTTATGGCCTAGGCCCTTCCCCAACAAATAGGATGCCAGGCCCAATATAAATGTGGCCCTGGATGAGCATGGCAAACTTACCTGTGTGGCCACCTTCACCTTTAGCCCACAGCTGCTCTACATGCAAGGGTTTCTCCACTCCTCCACATGCAGCCGGCTGGGTGACCTTGGGCCGGTCACAGTTTTCTCAGAACTCTCTCCGCCCCACCTGCCTCTCAAGATGCCTGTTGTGGGAAGGGGAAGGCAAGGCAATTGTAAGCCACTTAGAGACTCCTTACAGGTAGAGAAAAGGGGGGGTATAAAAACCAACTCTTGTTCTTCTACTCCTACTCTAAGAAAAACAGGCACAGCACTGGGGCAGCTGCTGCAAAGATGCTTCTTCCAAGCTCCTTGTGATCTCTGACCTAAAGCTGCCTCTAATATATGAGCCATCGGCAGAGACCAGCCTTAAGCCACTTTGAATTATTATTATTTTTTGACAGGGAGAAAACGGGAGCGACGTCCAAATTCTGGGTGTTTCTCACCGGGGACTGCGACTGTTGAAGAGGACAAAAGCAGCCAACTGCATCCCTGAGCATCTGAAAATCCTTTGCAGCTACAGGTGAGAGGCAATAAAACACCATCCAAAGAGTAGGGCAAGGGCGCTGCTTTCTGTCTTCCATGGCAACAGGCAACGACACTACCTCATTAACGTCTACAGCCGTGATCCCCACTGTGGTGCGCTCACAGCCACCATGTCCTCTGCCGAAGTGTTTCCTGGCTTCCACTTGCCTTTCCCCCAAAGAGCCAATCCTGGCTTTCCTCCTCTTCAGAGTAGGAGTTTCTTCAGAAGAGCCGAGGCGGGATCTCTTTTCCGTCTGCAGGGAGCACTTGTTCTGAAACAGCTGCCTCCTTCATACGGGGCTGCTTGGCTTGAAACCACCTAACGTTTTGTGGGGCTTCCCAATATTTTGTGGCTGGACCCAGCGTGCACAGTAGCCATCTCATTGTGGTGCCAACTACCTGATCTCAAAATTCCAAAAATGCCATAGGGTCAGCAAGTTTGAGGATGCCTTGTCGCAGACTTTTAGATATAGAAATGCAGGAGTTTAGAAGCCATGCAAGTAGTAGATGTTCCCCTTGGAGTTGGTTTGGTCTTCTCCTTGAGCTTGGCTCAGTTGCTTGAGTTACCTGGAGCTGTTTGCTCTGCCATTCCCCTCCTTTCTGGGGGTGGCACACTATGCGCTGGATTGTATTGTTGGACCTACATGGGACTGGTGGGTGCATGATTCTGTTTGGGGTAAGAGGGTGGACAAACATGGCCTCCTTAGTTCCTGCCATCTCTGTACATCTTTCTCATGTCTTGGCACCTTTTATGTTTCCTGTTATATGAGCATCCAATTTACTGGACCGCCTTTCCTGATACAAGTCTGTGAGAGGCCTGTGCTCATCTAAGCAGGAGCTGCTTCCAGTTCCAGTGCTGAGGGAAGCTATGATGGTTTCAGCTCAAACTTTGGGCTTTTTTAATGGCAGCTGCCGTCCTTTGGAATGAGCTGTGTACAGAAGTGTGGAAAGGGCAGACTCCAGTGATTTTTCAGGGTAAATGTACGGCCTTGGGAACCTGATATGGTACTGTGCTGATTGTCTGATGATTGGCTGTTGTTGGTTTTAATGTGTAGAACATAAGAACATAAGGCCATGCTGGATCAGACCTAGGTTCATCAGGTCCAGCAGTCTGTTCGCACAGTGGCCAACCTAGGAAGCCCACAAATAAGACAACTGCAGCAGCATTAATCTGCCTGTGTTCCAAAGCACCTAATACAATAGGCATGCTCCTCTGATCATGGAGAGAATAGGTATGCATCATGACTAGTATCCATTTTGATTAGTGGCCATGGATAGCCCTCTCCTCCATGAACATGGCCACTCCCCTCTTAAAGCCTTCCAAGTTGGCAGCCATCACCACATCCTGGGGTAGGGAGTTCCACAATGTAACTATGCGTTGTGTGAAGAAATACTTGCTTTTATTTGTTTTGAATCTTTCACCCTTCAGCTTCAGCGGACAACCCTGGATTCTAGTATTGTGAGACAGGGAGTGTTGGTATATATAGAAAATACTTCAAGCATAATGGCAGGAAAACAGCATAGAAATATAGAATATATATTTATATGTGGCCATGGGGGCTTTTCTCATCTTGATCTCTCTTGTGAATCATCTGAGGCAACATGGCCACAGCGAGGGGACTGTCTCTGAGCGTGTCCCAAGTGTGAACTGCATTTCTTGGGTTTTGCAGTTATGCAGAAGTGCTGTCCTTAGAGGTGTTTGGCCGGAACATCATTCAGTTCTCTCTGAAGAGTGAGCAGCTCATCCTTCACTCTCCAAAGGCCCGGCAGATCAAGGCCATGGTGGAGCTCTTCCTCCACGAACTGAAACAGGTAAGAGAGCCCTGTTTGAAACAGGTTCCTCCCCACTACCTTTGGGCACAGTAAAATGTAGGCTGGAGACCCATTGCCATCATTAGAATAACTATAACTCTTTTATGATGCTCTTCTTCCCTTCCAGCAAGAGCCAGTGTGGTGTAGTGGTTAATAGCGGTGGGATGGAGCAGTGGACTCTGATCTGGAGAACCAGGTTTGATTCCCCACTCCTCCACATGAGCTGTGGATGCTAATCTGGTGAACCGGGTTGGTTTCCCCACTCCTACACATGAAGCCACCTGAGTGATCTTGGGCTAGTCACAGCTCTCTTAGAACTTTCACAGCCCCACCTACCTGACAGGGTGTCTGTTGTGGGGAGGGGAAGGGAAGGTGATTGTAAGCCTATTTGATTCTTCCTGAAGTGGTAGAGAAAGTCGGCATATACAAACCAACTCTTCTTCTTCTTCTGCAATCATCAAAAGGACTCCAACTTTGTCATTGCTCTGCGTAGCTACATGACTGATGACAAGAGCCTCTTAAACTTCAAGAAAGGTGATTTCATCCGGTTGCTGCCCATGGATGGACTGGAGTCAGGTAATGGAGTCCAGCTGTGTCCTAGGATCTGGCTGGTTATTGCATCTGTCACTGGCATTTCATATATGGTTGGTCCCACCCCATCCAGGTCCTATGTTCCCAGGCTCCTCCCCTGGGGCCTTCCCATATGTTTTCTCACCCCATGGTGCCACCCTGAAACTTGCTGGGGTGGATCTGCTCTCAACCGATCAGCCTTCTTACCTGGCCCTCCACCATCTGCACCTGGTCCTGCCTCACTCTCAACCTTCACGTTGTGCGTTCCAGGTGTTCGTTGTTTGGTCTTACCCTCCACCTTCACCTTGTGTGTTCTTACGCCTCCGGAAAGGGTCTGCTGCTGTCCCCATGATTCAGGCCTGGCTGAGGTTTGGGACTCCTCCCTCCCTCCCGATTGCCTTTGTTGCTGCCTTTTCTGGTCCATGGCCAATCTCTGACTCCTCCAGGGTTGGCCCATTGTCTCCCAGCTGCCGAGGCCCTGGATAGAGAGAGACGGGCTCGGTGTGCTATGTACCTATGCCTTTCCGGCTCTCCAAGGCTGGGAGATGATGAGGCGTGCAGGGGTGGTTGTCTGCCCCCGGTTCGGCTGGTGGGGGCAACTCTGCGGGTTGGGCTTTGTCGGCATACTTCATTCCCGGGAGCATGCATGGATGTGGGTTGAGTGGGGGTCGACCGGGAGGGCCCAGGGCTCTGGGGGTGGCTTGGGACAGTTACATTTGTAAGCACCACTTACAGATATAGCAATACACAGAGGTCACGGAGCATATTTACATTATTTAAAATATGTATGTGGATGGTATCCTGAGAAAATTAGGCTGCTGGGACAACTTAGATGGAAGACAGGTATTGAGAGGAACATCTGTTACGACTTAATCCATCTTTCAGTAAAAGGCATAACTTTGGGAACCAACTTTACTGGGGTCAGAAAGGACTGATGAGGGTGGAGGGAAAAGATTTGCAGTCCTTCGGCCCATAGATTGCTGGATCCAGCCCAGTGTTTTTACCTGAGTTTCTCCCTCTTCCCCCACAGGCTGGCAGTTCGGTTCCGTTGGTGGTCGCTCTGGCCTCTTCCCTTCCGGCTTGGTTCAGCAAGTGGCAGCTCCTGATTACCTCAGCCTCCATCTGAACAGACAGGAAGAGGTCAAGAATAGCACAAAGAGAGACCCTCAGGAGAAAATCTATAGCAAGAAGGTGAGGCAGTCTGAGGCAGCTGCAGATGGATTATTGGATAATTCTCAAGGAAGGCTATCTGACAGGTAGAAGGGACTTTGGATCTCACACAACTGTACAGACAGAGGGGGTTTGCAAGAGGATTCAATGCGTACAGTGAAAGGCCTGCTGGAATGAAAGTTCTTTTCTGGAGGAGAGTCTTTTTTCCCCTTTCTCCACATTGATCATTTATTACCCTAACAAAATAACATATGGTCAATACAATAATTAAGAAGGAGGGATCAGAACTGCAATTGAAATTTCAACAAAAACTTAATCAGTTATTTCAGTGTAATCTAAAGGGGTCACAATTTTGCACTTTACATAGGTGTATATGTATAGCATTTGGTATAATCATTATAGATTGGCCTGACCCCCAAAGCCTGAAGAAAATAATATTAGCAGCAAATGTCTGTAATGTTTCCAGAATTTGTTGTACAAAATCTTCAAATTTGCAGAGTGTGGCCATTTTGCTGTTTTTAGTACTTTTCTGCTCTTAACCAAGATACATTTAATATTGTTGACAGATTGTAGATACCAATGCCACTTATATATAAATTCATTTGTTTCAGCTGTATGACAGGTATTTATTATATTCTCCTCCTGACCCAGGACTGTACAGGTTTTTCAATGTCTAGCATCTATGACCTTTGCTGCCATCGATAAAATCAAAATAAAACACCTCTATATTATAGTCATACATGGAAGCATACCCAATAAAGTTTTTTTTTTAGATCCTTCCTGAGCCTATGTGAGATTATTGGACCTGGGGTGTGGTTGGAGGGCACCTAATACAGCCACCTTGTTGAAGCTAAGCATGTATGAGTCTGGCCATTTGCCTGGAAAGACGGTTCCCTAGGGACCCCATGTGTGTCACGTTGAGTTCTATCATGGGAGAAAGGCAGGATATAAATGTAACAACCCTAAATATTAAAAGAAAATATTTAGCCATATCCCACCATCTTGAAGCTTGGGGGCATAATCACCACATGTTCAAAATATGTGTTCTTCCTGTGTCAGGAGCAGGCCATGAGAACAGTTCATGGTTGTGCTCCCAGGTGTTGTTTTGCAGTTCTCTCCAAAGCCAGTCCGTGCCCCATGTTTAGACTTCATAGATTCCTTTAGTGTGGGAATTGCCAAGTACTCTTTCCTGCCCCTGGGAGGGGGGTTGCCTGGGTTACTGGTTATCTCCTTTTGCTTTTCCATATATGCCATGTGCTTTGCCTTAGCCCCTTACTAGTGTCATTCTGAATATGGCTTCTGTAACCTGTCGAGTCTAATCAATAAAACTGCTTTCGTGGACTTGCTGTCTGTCGGAATCTGTTTATGGGTTTGCCGCAGGACTAGAGCTCACTTTATGACACTAGTCATCCGTCCTCATCGGATTTAATTGCTGACCTTGGCTGGAGCCCTGGAGGGTTCACCTAGGCACTCGTCTCCTCAGCTTGGGGCGCGAGACGAGCTCCCCGAGGATCCCGGTTTACTGCATGCTGTCTTGGAAGAGACGCTGCAAACTGACGCGGAGGCCACCCGGCTGGTTTGGCTGCTGACTGATCAGTGGTGTCGCCTGGCAGAGACGACCCCCTGGAGGACCCAGGACACTGATCTACGTGCCCGCGACGACCTTTTGGGACTGGATGCTTTACTGGAAGATACCCGGTTGGCGCAGGAGGACCTTGCCTTGCTAACCCGGTTGTTGTCTGAGCTGACGCTCAGCGAACCGCAACAGGAGTCGGCGGCCCTGATCAAGCTCGGTTTCCCAATGGCGGGGGCTCGGGAGGTAGACGTTCCGCAAACCGTTCCGGATCCCGCCCTATGCCACAGGGAAGCACAAAATGCGGCCGCCAAGACGGTCCTGGTGCTTGTGGATTTAACGCCGGCCACGGCGACGGCAGCCGACGTCGAAAGGTTACTGATTCCCGAGTTCAGTCCTGCCTCGGCAGGCCTGGCCCCACAGGTCCTACCACTGTTGGGACAACACAAGGAGATCCAAATGCTCTTGGAACAAGCTGCCGAACCAATTGTGACGGCTGCTGCTGCCGCCAAACTCGAGGCGGGCCGAGCGCTCGCTGACGAAAGGCGAGCGGAAAACCAACTGTTGGCGGAGGCGGCCACTGCTCGGGCGCAAGCGACGGCAGGGACTGAAACACGGTCAAAAATTACCGGGGGGATGGACTGGTCTTTCGCTTCGTTCTCCTGGGGCTCCCCGGAACCAGGACAACCCCGGGAAGTAGCACGCAGACAGCGGCTCACCTTTGCTCCTGATATCCACGAGTATGAGGAGGAGGAGACTGAGTACGTCGAGAAAGGCGACTGGAATACCAATTACCAAGTTAGCCAAGCCCGACGGACTGGGGGGACTGAGGAAGAAATCCATGCCTTGCGGTTTCAAAACCGAGAACGAATGGAATGTATGGCCCAGATGCAGGACCAACTGGACTTAGTGATGCAAGAGTATGGTTGCCTGCAGCGTACTCAAGGGGCGCCTGTCCCAAATCAACAACCCCCGGGACAACCGGGACAGCCAACCCCGGCGCAGCCGGGACAGCTGGCCCCGGCGCAACCAGGGTAGCCGTCACAGCCAGGGCAACCAGGACAGCCAGCCCCGGTACTACTGGCTCCAGGGCAACCACCAGCACCACCCCCTGTAGTCCCGGTTGTGCAGTGGAAGCAACCCCGTCTACGAGTGACATTTGATGGCTCCGCTGATGCGTTGCCCTGTTTTCTACACCAAGTGGACAGTTACACGAGGGAGCAGGGGCATTCTTTCCCCACGGAAGACAGCCGAGTGAGATTCGTCTCCTCGCTTTTGGCTGGAAAAGCCGCAGATTGGATGGTTCTCCAGTTTGATACTCGGGCCCGCTCCATACGGTCGCTTAATGAATTCATGCGAGCGTTAAGAAGACGCTTCGAGGATCCGTTCCAGGGAGAGAAGGCCAAGGCGACCCTCCTCCAACTTCTACCTCCACTGGACGAGCATTGTGATTTCAACGGGGAGCCTGCCTCGTTTGCAGTGCCATGGGCCACTTCGCAGCAGCCTGCCCGTCACGTCAGGGACCACCGAGTCCCTCTACCCAGCCGGCGGGGACTCCTCGCCGGAGGGGACGCGCACGAGGGAGAGGCGCCGCGGTCGGGCGAAGCGTCGCTCCAAGACGAAAAGCACCCCATGCTGTGCTTGCTGGAGAGGTGACGACGGACCCTTCGCCAGTGGACCCGTCGGGGTCCAGGATTACAATTACTACCCTGGAGAGATCAGCTCTACTTCCTCTGAGGAGGGTGACCACTGGAACTCCCTGCCCTTTATCTGGAGTCTCCCCTTGAACCGCCAAAAAAACGGACTGGATCTGCGGTAGAGGGGGCAATACTGCAGACCCCCGCAGGAGTTCCTGAGAAGCAAGACCCGAAGCCCCCTTCATGGTGAGTGAAGTGGAAGAGACTGTGTATGTAGATGTCATATTGCAACAAACCACTTTTAAGGCACTCCAGGTGAAGTCAGTCCCTCTGCCTGCTCCGGTCCAGTTCGCCCAGATGGATGGCAGTGACTTCAAGGGGGCCCCGGTAGATCGTTGCACTGACAGGGTGGCAATGGGAATTGGCCACCACTGGGAACAAATCAACCTTACTATTGTGCCTAATGTTAGATATGCGGTGGTGTTGGGAGCAAATTGGCTCAAAGGACACAGTCCCGCCATAGACTGGGATGCTGGGACTTTAACGTTCAATAGCCCGTTGTGTGAATTACACCGACCTGACGTGGCTGTTAAAACCATAGTCACACCAACCCCTGCTCTTGCCTCGGACCCCTCCAGTCCAACCCACTTGCCACCTGACTATCAGGACTTTGCGGATGTATTCAATGTGCAGGAGTGTGATGTTTTACCTCCCCACCGCCGGACTGATTGTGCCATTGAGGTGGTGGGGGATGAAAAACTGCCAAAAAGTAAGATTTACCCAATGAGCCCTACAGAACGAACAGTGCTCCGCGAGTTTTTAGACAAAAACTTGGCTCGCGGTTTCATCCGACCACGCCCTGTTCAGCATCAGCCTTTCTTGTGCGGAAAAAAACGGAGGATTTGCATTTGTGTATTGACTTCCGGAAACTCAATGCTGTTACTCAAACGAATGCCTACCCCATCTCCCTCATTTCTCAACTCTTGGGACAATTGAAAGAAGGACACATTTTCACTAAATTGGATTTAGTCGAGGCTTATTACAGGGTCAGAATTCGGGAGGGGGATGGATCTCTGACAGCTTTCTCCAGTTGCTTGGGATGTTCGAATTTATAGTGATGCCGTTTGGATTAAAAGGGGCCCCGGGGGTCTTCACGCAACTCATTAATGAGATCCTCCATGACCTGGTGTTCAGAGGAGTGGTAGTTTATTTGGATTACATTCTTATTTACTCCAAAACCATGGAGGAACATGTTGCTTTGGTTAGAGAGGTATTGCAACTTCTTAGAGATCAGCTCTATGCCAAACTTTCTAAATGCGAGTTTCACAAAAAGCAATTAACCTTCCTAGGATATGTTGTCTTGCACCAAGGACTGACTATGGATCCAGAAAAGGTGCGAGCTGTGCTTAGTTGGGAACCACCCTCTACTTGCAAACAAGTCCAAGGATTCCTCGGGTTTGCAAATTTTTACAGGGCGTTCCTCCCTCATTTCGCTCAGATTGCTCTGCCCATCACGGATCTCCTTAAGACTAAAGGGAAGGGAGATTCGGCCACTTTACCCAACGCCCGGGTGGAGTGGACCCCCCAGTGTCAAGCCGCCTTTGATAGTTCAAGTAGACGCTTCCGACATAGCTATGGGAGGTGTACTTCTGCAATGGGGGGAGGATGGACACCTGCGTCCATGTGCTTATTTCTCCACAAAAGTTTACCCAATCCGAACTCAATTGGGCTATTTGGGAAAAGGAAGCCGCCGCTGTAAAACATTCCTTGACAGTGTGGAGGCAGTTTTAGGAGGGTTCCACGGTGCCTTTTGAAGTGTGGTCCGGTCACAAAAATCTGGTTGCCCTAACGGAGGCCCGCAAACTGTCCGCAAAACAAGTACGTTGGGCGGACTTCTTTGCCCAATTCCGATTCATCCTGAAGCACGTACCAGGGAAGCAAAATCTACTGGCTGACGCCCTATCTAGACTTCCCAAATATCCCACCAAGGTTGACCGACCCACAGAGTCGCTCTTCACCCCTGCCCAACAGGGCCTAGTGCCCACTCTGGCTCTGCAAACCCGTTCTCAGACTCACTCCCCGCCACTGCCGCTTCCAGAGGGGATGGATGCCCTGCGCCCGGGCAAGCCGGTGTCACCACCCATCTCGCTTCCTCCTCCTTCGGAGCGTTCTACAGCCATGTCTCCCAAGACACGGGGACCCGAGCACCCTGTTCAGCCACCCCCCACTCCGGTATTAAGTCCGATCTCTCTTCAGCTGCCAGCCGGCACTACTCGGGGTGGGGGGTGGAAGGTCTGTCCGAGTCCTTTAGGGACACTCTTCTTCATAGTTATCAAGCGGAACTTTCCTCGCAGACCCTTCCAGCTTCTCTAGTTAAACGCAGGGAATTTTGGTACAAGAATTCTAAACTGTATGTACTAGAGGTGTTACGGGGGGAGGTTTTGGGTTTGGTTCATGGTGCCAAGACTGCCGGACATTTCGGATTCCTTAAGATGTTGCATTTACTTAGGAGGCAATTTTGGTGGGCGGGCATGTGGTCAGATATGGACTCCTTCATCTGCAGCTGCCCCATCTGTGCAGTGGCCAAACGGGCACAGGGAAAACCGCCCGGACTTTTCAACCATTAGAGACCCCCTCTAAGCCTTGGGAGGTGATTGCAATGGACTTCATGACGAATTTACCCCCTAGTGGGGGAAAGACTGTACTTTGGGTGATTACTGATCTGTTTTCAAAACAGGTGCATCTTGTGCCCTGCGCAGGTATCCCTTCTGCCCCGAAATTGGCCCGCCTCTTTGTGTCACATGTCTTCTGTCTACATTCCTTCCCGTGCAAGGTGGTGATGGACAGGGGTTCAAATTTTGTGGCCAAATTCTGGAAAGCTTTCCTCAAACTGGTTGGAGTGGAACAGGGACTATCTAGTGCCTTCCATCCCCAAACGGATGGTCAAACCGAACGGGTAAATGCAGTCTTGGAATGTTATTTGCGCTGTTATGTCAATTACCATCAGGATGACTGGGTAAACCTGTTGCCTTTTGCCAAGTATGCTTACAATAATGCAGTTCACCAATCCACAGGGTTCAGCCCGTTTCAGATTATTAATGGTAAAGAGTTTAATCCTGTGGGCCATGTCGATGTGTCTGAGGAGGAGGGGGGAGCTGATGTGGCTGAATGGGTGCGTTCCATTCAAACAACCTGGCCATGGCTGGTTAAAAATCTGGAGTGAGCCAAACGAAAGTACAAAGCTCAGACTGACAAACATCGCTCCCCCGGTAAGGAATACAGGGTGGGGGATCTCGTCTATCTGTCCACCAAGAACCTACGATCCACCAGCCCGTGTGATAAACTCAGTGCCAAGTACGTAGGTCCGTTCCCCATTTCCAGGAATATTGATCCAGTAACAATAGAACTCTCCTTGCCCAAGTCTCTATGGAGAATTCATCCTGTGTTCCATATCTGTCTTTTAAAACCATATGTTCCTTCCCAAAGATGGCATCCTGAGCCACAACCTGTCTGATGGAATCTGTTTATGGGTTTGCCGCAGGACTGGAGCTCACATCCTGGCACATTACCAATAACAAAACACATTTGATATATACAATTTATTTAGTTTTGAGGCGCAAGAAACCACGTATAAGTGATTTTCAACTGAGGTTCCTTGATACTGAGGCATAATAAAAAAAATTATGTCCACTTACAAAAAACAAACTCTGTTCTTTCACCTTCACATCTGACATAAGAACTCTCTCTCCTCACCTTGGTCAATTCTACTAAGATATTATACATCTGGGATATAATCTCTTGGGTTTCTATTCAGTAACAGTATTTGCATTTTAGATTGTTCTCATCCTATTTTGAAAGTTTAAACATGGTCTAACTGGGATACACTAAAATGGGGTCCATACCTCACCTTCTTCTAAACAACAACTTCATTATCCTACCATTTACCACAAACATTCCAGTGGTGTCCATTTTGTAAATGTCCATCAAATATAATCTGAGTTTTCCTCTGGTGGTAAAAGGAGGGGAGGGGTCTCCTTTGACCACCAAAAAGGCTGTGCTAGGGAACATGGTAGGCTTGCCAGGCTCCGTAGCTCCACCGGCGGGAGCTTTCCAGGGCTGTGGCTGCAGCACACGATGCGTGTGCGCACCTGGCATGATGCACGCACACACCCCATGCAACACACCTACATCACTTCCTGGTTTACCCGGAAGCGACGCGGATGCTCTAGCAATCTCGGCCAAAATTCTGTGGTTTCCATACAGTTTTATCCGAGATTGCCAGAGCGCCCACGTCACTCTCAGGTTTACCCAAAAGTGACGCGTGTGCACACATGTGCACACAGTGCATGCCAGCCATCAGCTGGCAGGCGGGCAGCCCGGTGGATCAGTGGGATTTTACCCACCACCACCAGGCACTTGGCAACCCTAGACCATGATAATTTATGCTTGGTTGGTTTATCTCATGATGCTCTTGCGATTGTCTTGGTTCTCCACAGGGGTTATGCATGATGTTCCCCTCCCTCAGGACTCAGCTTGCTTCTGTTCTGCGATTTCCCTGTTTTCTCCAATCCCTGTTTTATCCCGAAATTAAGTTTTCTTCTGAGATTATCTTGGATGTGAGTAGTTGCATAGTTCAGCCATGGGTCGATCTTCCCACGTTCTGACATGCCCCCTTCCTCCAAGTCCTCCTTCAACCAGCCTTCAACCATCCCCCACCCCCACAATGCCCCAGGAAGCCATATCGGAGACAGAGGCAGCCATGGTTGGCTTCTTCTCTGGGGCCCACCACCACATTTTTTAATTTTTTTCTTTTACTCTAATGTAATATCAATATATCATCAAATCATCCAAAATGTTACTCCAAATCACAGACGGGGGCAGCAGAGGCTAGGATTGTACGTTCACTCTCCCCTCCCCTGCATTTGGGTGATGACTTACCCATGGGAGGGGTGAGTGCACGATCCTAGGCTCCCCTGGCTCTCTCTGCGATTTGGAGTAGTATTTTGGTTGATTTGATGATATACTGATATTACATCAAAGCAGCAGCATTTTTTTAAAAAACATGGCAAGGGAGCCCAGAGAAGGAGGCTTCTTTTTAGTGAGTTTCAGCAGTGTGTGTAGGACGGAGAATCTTCCAACCCCCCTTTTCTTTTGTGCAATTCACAGGAAGGAAAGGAGAACTTGCCTCTATGCTGTCTATTCTAGTCAGTTTCAGCAGTGTGTGCAGGACAGAGAAACTCCTCCCCCCCTTTTACTTTTGTGGATGCAATTCTGTACTCCATTTTGCGAGAAGGGTTGTGAAATGGCCGCTCATGGGGGGGGGAGGGGAGGGGCAAGGTGAAATTTTTGTTAGAGTAAGCACTACTGCCAATTTCAATGCAGCATTTAAAGGGACGGGGACTCAGGCGCTTCCTGATTTCTGCATGTGATTATGCTGTGCTCCTGAGACTCCCAGGAATTTCTTCACAACAAGCAACACCCATGCATAAGGTTTTCCAATCTCGGGATATAAAAGTGTGAGACAAGAAAGGGACGAACCAGGGACATCCTAACCGTGCAAAAACAGCCCATGAGACCTGCATGGACAAAAATCATGTGGGACAAGGGCTATAGTAAGATTGGGAATTAGGTGTATGAAAAAGCTGTGTACTATGGATTTTAGTAGAGAAATGGCTAGGCTCAGTTTACCCCTGCACCTAGCCCAAATTTTTTAAAAGCTTGTGTGATATTATCTGATCTTGCAAGATCTCCCACCTCTTCCTCTTGTCTATCATAGGTGATCTTATGAAAGCAGCTGCCATTCTGCTTCCATTTGGAACACAGGTTATTTAGCCTAGTCCCATATTTGGTACTGCTAAATTGTCCCTTTTTGTGTAAAGACGAGAAGCTGAGAAACAGAAATGGAGGTGCTGACGTTCACAGTTCACCATCCACCCGTAAAAGGCAAATTATATACGTATGCAAACCTGATTTGCATGGAGACTGCATGGGAGGGGAGAGAGGATTTAGCCTTCCAACTTTCCCTTGGTTTCATTAATCAAAACCAGGCTCACAATACTGTTATTAGCATTTTAAAGTGAAAAAAACACACATATTTCCCTTTAATATTCTAATAACATCATGATGAACTCAGTTTCATTTTGCAAAACCAAGCAAAATTAGAAAGCTTAAATCTCCCCTACCCTCCCTACATAACCCTGATGCAACCTGGGGCTGTGAACATGTGTAATTTGTGTTTTACGAATTACAAATCTGTGATCTTTTTCATGTCTGTGCTCTAACTCTAGGCTTTCTCCCCCCACATATGAAGCTATTAATGAACCTGTCAATACGACAGTACAGTTGTGGTACTCAGCACTTGGATGCTGTAAGACAAAAATATAGTTAGGTATAACATTCATCCCTCTAGCTGAGAGAAGGTCTTTCTTGTTGGTAACATGCTGCCCAACCAGAGGGGTCGGGGCAATAATTAACAGAACCCTGTATGCACTTTACCTGAAGTTGTATTTTTCTCTGAGATTTATCTCCCTACTTCTTCAGAACTCTATGGCCAGCCTGAAGTCAGACATCTCTGGCACAACTAGCAGCACTTCCTCTTCTGACATCTGCCACTACACCATGGTAGAGTTTGCCATGGTGCACTTCCGGGAAGCCCAGTCCATGTAAGTAATGTAAACCAGAGATTCATTTTCTGGTATTTGAGAATTATTCTCTGTGTTGCAACCATCATGTGGAAGGCTGTGCCCACGTGACAAGCTTAATACTGATAGATATTGCATTGTGCGGAATCAAAACAGATAAAAGGAAGTATTTCTTCACACAACACATACTTAAATTGAGGCCCTCCCTGCCCCAGGATGTGGTGATGGCTGCCAACTTGGAAGGCTTTAACAGGGGAGTGGACATGTTCATGGAGGAGAGGACTATCCATGACTACTAGTCAAAATGGATACTCGTCATGATGCATACCTATTCTCTTCAGGATCAGAGGAGCATGCCTATTATATTAGGTGCTGTGGAACACAGGCAGGATGCTGCTGCTGCAGTCGTCTTGTTTGGGGGCTTCCTAGAGGCACCTGGTTAGCCACTGTCTGAACAGACTGCTGGACTTGATGGGTCTTGGTCTGATCCAGCATGGCCTTTCTTATGTTCTTCATATGATAAGCGACCACGTAAAGCATTGTAGTCATGGAACTGCTCACCTGAGAAGGTTTACCAGGGTCTGCCATACTTGTTGCCAGCCAGTAGTCCAGACCATGGGGTGCTCTCTTCTCCGTCATCTGTCCCCCTAGTCCTGCTGCAACCAATTCTTCTGCAAAGAAAAGCTGCCTCCTAGTAGATGGAGAGGAGAGCACCCCATGATCTCTAGATGAAAAAGTAGAAGGGGATTTTGCCATGTAAGTAAATTCCTTTGTTTTTGTACGGTTCAACCAGCTTCTTTATATCGTACTGCACTCCCAGGAGGGAGCTGTCAGCAGAGGTGTTCCTGAAGAGAGTATGTCCTTCAGTAAGGCCTTTGAAACTCCTAACTCCCATGTCCTAAGGCACAGTCTCTCTTGACACAAACCTTTCTATATCTACTCCTCTTGGCTCAGCAACATAAAGAATAGCTAGGTATCTGGGGTTGTTTGAGTTTGCAGTATCACATTTGTCTAAAGCACTTGAATAGGGAGGAGATGTTTTTTATTGGTAACACCTGGAGAGAGAAAAAAGTAAAAGTACAGATAGCTCATATAGAAAACCTGTAAAAATACTTTTCTGGCTAGCTGCTACTATGCTGAGCAGAAACCAAAATTTAAAGATGCCACACTGAGAAATTTAAGATCAGTCAATTCTAGGAAAACTCCTTTGTCCACCAATACATGGACCCCATGGTGCTTTAGAAGAAGAAGAGTTCGTTTTTATATGCCAACTTCCTGTACCTTTTTTAAGGAGAATCAAACCAGCTCTTTCCCTTCCTCTCCCCACAACAGACACCTTGTGAGGTAGGTGGGGCAGAGAAAGTTCAGAGAGAACTGTGACTAGCCCAAGGACACCCAGCAGACTTCATGTGGAGGAAAGGGGAAACCAATCTGGTTCACCAGATTAGAGTTCACCGCTCATGTGGAGGAGTGGGGAAGCAAACCTGGTTCTCCAGATTAGGGTCCACCGTTCCTAGCCACTACACCACACTGACTCTCATATATAATCATTAATATCAAATGTGGGTTTCTTGGCTCAGAGGGACAAAGGGCATCTTCAAGATGGGTGTTTCCTTTTCCTCTTAGCTCGGGAGGCAGGATTAAATATTTAAATTTTTCTTGACTTCTGAGGGTAAACGCCCCCTATAGCCAGTTCTATTTCCTGCCTTGATCGGGAGAGCAGCCCTTTGCAGCTCTCAGCTATTAGGATTAGAAATTCCAAGCTTTACTAATAACTTTCTTACCTAACAAACTATTTCTTCTACTATTCTGTCTCTTATTACTCTCTCTCCTATCCTTTCGTGAGGGAATAGGAGGGATCAATTCATAGTTATTAGGATCCTTCCCGCCAAAACAAAATGGCGGACCGGCAGGACGATAACTTTATCGCCTCAACAGATTTGGATCCAAGCCTCTTAACGGCTTTACTACAGCCATCCGAGGCTAATATGCCCTCCACCAGTCAACTTGCTGACTTGGGGGCTAAACCTAAAAGAAAAGGGAGTTCCAGCAGCGGAGGCAAGCGAAAGAGGGCCGTCTCGGCCAGCAACAAGCGTGTAAAACGCCTCATCGCCACCGCTCGCTCTTCAGCCGCGCCGTCGCAAGGCGGACAAATGCTCGCGACGGCAAGCAGCCCGGAGAACACAGCGGCATCGGTCGCTCCCTCCGGCAAAATTCTCCTGGGGCGCACTAAGGAGGCTGGCGGCTCGCCATTAGCCCGTACTACCCCAGAGTCTGACGCGGGGATTACAGCGGCGGCGTCCGCTCCTCCTGCGCAACTTATACAAAAACAAACACAAGAGGCTAGCGGCTCACATTTGCCTCATGGAGCTTCGTCCGTGGGCGTCTCGCCCCTTTTTCACGGACCTGAAGCCTCAACGGAGACACCGGCTACCGGTAGGACCTTCTCCCCCCCCTTGCAGGATGGCGGGCTAGCTCTTTTGAGGGCAGAGCTCTCCTCAATTATAAAGGACTCCTTTGCAGAGGTTTTAAGAGTGGTTCAGCCTCCCCCCCGCCTCCTTTGTACTCCCAGCAAATGCAAGGATTACAACAGTCCCAAACCTATTCCCACATGGGAGACCAGGTCAACCAGGCACCTATTAATAATGAGCCCAATACCTTTGGGGACGGTAGATGGCCAACCAAGGCGGCACTAAAGGACAGTTCTGGGCAACAGACTGCACAGGGAGAGGAGGGGGATGATTCTATGTCTTCTATAGGGGACAAATATGAGAGAGAAGAAGGGGAGTTCAGCTCCGATGGGGAAGATATTGTGGAGCAGCCTAAACAATCCAGAGTTTTTAATGCAGAGGAATTTCCTCTTTACTTACAAAAACCTTGGCTGCTCTTGATGTCTCAGATAATTCTGAAACACCAGACTCTCAAACCAAAAAAGGGTCAAGAGAGTTTTTTCATATGCGTGAGACACCAGACAAAGTAGTTCCAGTGCCTGAGTATTTTTTGTCCCTTATGAAATCAGAATGGGAGAAGCCCATGGCCTCCAAGCAATGGCCTATACACTCAAAGAAGTTTTATAATCTAGATCAAACCGCCTCAGAAATACTCAAAGTCCCTCTGGTGGAAACACCAGTCACTGCACTACACACATCAGACATTGTTACAGAAGAGGGGCAGGCCTTGATCAGAGATCAGGCTGACAGAAAGGCAGAGCTGGCCTGCAAGAAATCTCACGAGGCCTCCGCCTTGGCAATCAAAGCCTCAGTGACCTCAGCACTGGTTTCCAGAGCAGCAATTATCTGGGCCAGAAAATTAACACAATTCATTCCCCAAGAGGAAAAACAGGCATGTGAAGGGGTCTCTCGTCTCTTAAGGGCGGTATCCTTCCTGGCCGATTCTACATTAGACACAATGACATATGTGGCTAGAGCCTTAGGTACCACAACAGCGGCTAGGAGAGCACTTTGGCTCCGCCCTTGGCAGGTAGAGCACCGCTGTAAATCAGTGTTAATGGGTTATCCCTATCAAGGGAAACGCCTATTTGGTGATAAACTGGAATCCATATTAGTGGAAACCAAAGACAAGAAAAAAGCCTTGTCTAAGTACTTGAACAAAGATAACAAAGGTTCTTCCAATACATCCACCTTTCGATCCTATCATACATTGCAAAGATATAGACCAGATCACCGTCGGAACCAATGGACTCAGAGCCGTGGTTCCTTTCGGAGAGGGGGAAGATTCAGCAGAGGGTCAAAATTCCCAACCTTCCAAGGAGACAAAGGGAATAAACCCAACAGACAACCAAAACAGTGACGCCAACACGCTGCCTGTGGGAGGAAGGCTAACACTGTTTCACCCACAATGGTCTTCCTCCCAACCGGACCAGTGGGTGATGGACACAATAACACACGGTTACAAGATAGAGTTTTCCCGCATACCTCCAAACAGATTAATGATCTCGCCAGCATCCAAAAACAAGGACAAGCTGCTCAGAACCTCAACAGCAATCCAACACTTGTTAGACATCAATGAGATAGAGATAGTGCCTCTATTGGAACGCTCTTGGGAGTCTATTCAGTGTTCTTTACAGTTCCCAAGAGAGATGGAGGATGGAGAGCCATCCTAGACTTAAAGTTCCTGAACAGATTTATCCCTTTGAGGCGATTCAGAATGGAGACACTAAAGTCAGTCGTGGAGGCACTACGACCTATGGACTTCCTAACCTCCATAGATCTAACAGAGGCATATTTACATATACTCATGCACCCGCATCATCGACGCTTTCTGAGGTTCTTATACTGGGACATACACTACCAGTTCAGAGCCCTCACTTTCGGACTAACATCAGCACCGAGAGTATTTACCAAAGTTCTAATCACCCTGGTGGCAAGCTTGCGCAAAAAAGGGATAAGGATATATCCTTATCTCGACGACATACTGATTTGTGCGGACTCAATCCAACAAAGCATACTTCATACAAACATGGTCTTAGACACACTGACAACACACGGATTTGTAATAAATTACAAAAAGAGCAAACTGAACCCCTCTCAGAGATTGACACACCTAGGGGTGGAAATAGATACGCAACAAAACAAACTCTTTCTCACAAAAGAAAAAATCCTACTCATCTCCACACTAGAAAGGAAGGCATACTCTTCCCGGTCGTGCAAGCTAATGTCCCTCACCAAATTACAGGGACACATGGTAGCATGCATACCAACTGTTCAGTGGGCGCGCCTACATGCGAGGCCTTTACTCAGACCGTACCAAGGAGACATACAAAAGAAAAGAGACAAAAATGTCCTTCTTTCCAGAGTGGCCAAAAACAGCCTGATATGGTGGTCAAACCAACACAACCTGTCAAAGGGCCTCAGATTCATATTCCCCGTTCCAGAGCAACTATACACAGATGCTTGCACGATGGGGTGGGGGGCGACCTTTCACAAACACATAGCGCAGGGCACCTGGTCCCCCCAGGAACAAAAATTACACATAAACGCTCTAGAAATCAGAGCAATATTCAAAGCTCTACAGAGTTTCAAACATCTGGTCAAGGGAAAAGACATCTTAATCAGAACAGACAATGTGGCCGCAAAGGCACATTTAAACAAACAGGGGGGATCCAGATCCTCAACGCTACACAAGGAAGCACTATCGATTCTACAGTGGGCAGAGGTCAATCTAATGTCTCTCTCTGCGGAGCACATACAGGGAATCACAAATACACAAGCAGATTGGCTCAGCAGGGAGACAATACACGAGGCGGAATGGGCACTTCACCCAGATGTTTTCCGCAGCATCACACTAAGGTTTGGGACACCATTAGTGGATCTGTTTGCCACCAAAGCGAACCACCAGATTCCGAGATACTACTCCAGATACACACAGGTAGGAGCCGAGCAGACGGATGCACTGACGGCACCCTGGCCCAAGGGCCTGTTATATGCATTCCCGCCATTACCACTCATTCCGAGAGTACTGAGAAGAATACAATCACTGAAGGGCATGTACTCCTAATAGCGCCACATTGGCCCAGGCGGCCATGGTTCCCTACACTGATACAGCTCTCGAACAACAGGATCTGGAGATTACCAGTAAGACAAGACCTTCTCATTCAGGGTCCAGTTTGCCATCCCGATCCAGGATGGTACATAATGACCGTTTGGGAATTGAACGCAGGAGATTGTCCAAGCTAGGTTACACTGAAGACATTATTAACACCATTCTGGCGGCACAGAGACCCTCAACACAGAGGATCTATAATTCAACTTGGAAAGCATTCACTAGATGGTGTAGGCGCAAGAAATTCAATCCGATCAAACCTCACACAATAGGTATCCTTTCATTTCTTCAGGAGGGTCACAAAATGGGTTTGGCTATCTCCACCCTAAAAAGACAGCTGGCAGCAATAGCCACTATTGTACCACGAGTAGCAGGCTACAGGGTTACAAAGCATCCTCACATAGCATCATTCCTTAAAGGGATATCCCAAATCTCTCCACCAGTTAAACATAGATTTCCCACATGGAGCCTGCATACCGTGCTAACAGCACTCACAAAGCCACCCTTTGAGCCTCTGACACAGGTGAGCTTAAAATGGTTGAGAATGAAAGTTCTCTTTCTGACAGCCATAACATCAGCTCGCAGAGTCTCGGAGTTAGGAGCACTGTCAACTCGTCTGGGTCTTATAATTTTCCACAAGGACAAGGTGATTTTGAGACATGACCATTCCTTTATACAAGTGTAACACCAAATTTCATAGAGGGCAGGACATAGTTCTTCCATCTTTTTGTCCCAATCCAAAGACATCTATAGAGAAGTCGTGGCATTCATTAGACCTACGTAGAGCATTACATGTCTACATATCCAGAACAGAATCCATTAGATCTTCAGAGTCACTATTTATACACATTTCACAACCAAAAAAGGGTAAACCAATGTCCAGGGCTTCTATCAGCCGCACTATCTCACAATGCATTAAAACGGCTTACACGGAAAGTAAACTGCCTATACCTGGGGGCATAACTGCTCATTCTGTTAGAAGCATGGCCACCTCGACGGCTTTTGACAGACAGGCGTCCATAGATGAAATCTGCAAGGCGGCCACATGGTCGTCCGTGTCTACATTCGTAAGACACTACAAATTGAACATTTACTTGTCCGCTGAAGCAGCTTTCGGCAGACGAGTCCTGCAAAGTGTATTAGAGGATGTCTAACTCTCCCTGGGTGGGGACTGCTCTGGTATGTCCCATCTTGAAGATGCCCTTTGTCCCTCTGAGCCGAGAAAGAGCCTTGGCTACTTACCGTGAAGGCTTCTTCTGCTCAGAGGGACGAAGGGCATCTTGCCCTCCCAGACGTCCATCTCATGTTTGAGTTTCAGTTTTCTAACAGTTCAATACAGTTCCACATTCAGCTACACAAACTGATAGTTCATTAAGATAGATGTTTTTTTTTTAACTACTGTTAGTAACACACCAGAGAGATTCTGGGGTCAATAGAATGTTGTTTAACTTTTCTGTCAGCATTTATCTACTAATCTTATAAGGCTTGGAAAGTATTTACCTGGCTATAGGGGGTGTTTACCCTCAGAAGTCAAGAAAAATTTAAATATTTAATCCTGCCTCCCGAGCTAAGAGGAAAAGGAAACACCCATCTTGAAGATGCCCTTCGTCCCTCTGAGCAGAAGAAGCCTTCACGGTAAGTAGCCAAGGTTCTTTCTTATAAGATTGAAATGTATAGACATGCAGAGTCTGTCCAACCCGACAGGAATGTTCCAAGCTGGGAAAATGGTGCAGGGGGGAAGGCTGAAGCCCCTTTTCCATGTGCACTGCAGTCCTGATCCTAATTGGGCACCACACACTCAGCGATTGAGGGAAAGCCACCAATATGCCTGACACAGGATGAAAACCCAGATGCAGCCTGTGTACACCATGATGTATGAAGAGACTATTGAAAGAAACAGATGGGTTACCAAGATAAAGGAGAAGGCAAAGTATCTGGCAAGACAATTTTTTTAACTGGACAAACACCTAAAACAAGAGTAGTCAAGTTGAAAAGAATGGGTTGATAGGAAGCCCTTGAAATCTACCTTTTCTAGGGTTCACAACAAACAAGGCAAACGTACAAAGAAACGATGTTGTGTGTATGGCTTGGTCAGCTTCCCCTGATGGCCTCCTATGGACGCAGGTTATAGATTACTTATTGTGATAGTAAAGCTCTTTATTGGCCCAACTTTGGTACAAGCCCCCATCAAGAAGACCTTTCAAGTGACCCGTGACAGGCAGCTGTCATGCTGGAATTGGCCCTGACTAGTTTTGTCTTTAGCTGACAGCTAAATATGCTCCAGCCTAAGAACACCCTTTATTTTCCTGCTATGCATTCATTCCAGAGACCCCTGTGCACTTCTGAAGGCTTCGTTGACATTTCCACTGCAACTGCGCGATAGAAATGAAAATTGTTTTTCATATTATACATTATAAATTAAACATGTTAAATTTCAGCTGCAGTTCTTCTGCAAGGCCTTTTCTTGTTTTGGTCACATGGGCTTAGTGCTGGGCAGTGGACCACAGATATGTTGTTAAATACCAGTGCTGGTTAGAGTCATGGGGGCATCTCTTCTTCCAGCATTCTTAATTCCTTTGTTTGGTAACATCCTCGCTATCTGTTTCTCCTAGGCTAGAAACGAAGGGGACAAACACTGACCAGAAGAACCCAGATCTCTTAGTCCAATATACTAAGGTAAATCGGAGGGAGGGAGAGGTAGTTCCTTCGTTTCTTGAGATGGGGGTGGTTGAAAGATGACTGATGAACAGTTTTGGGGTATTAGTGCTGAAGCTTGTGATTCTGCTTGCGTTTACTCCTCAACAAGGTATGACAGCTTCTTCTTGACCCACCTCCCCTCTGTACTAATGACTGAGGTTTCCATCTGTATGGGCCCACCCTCTTAGGTTCTGTCCATCATGCCCCTCTCTTGTTTACTTCCTGTATTCTGACCCCACAGGTACCAATCCAGGAATCGTTGCTGTTCTGCACTGACAGTGAAATGAATGAGCTAGCTGCAAAAAGTTTCATGAGTATGTAGCAGTCTCTTGGGTTGAACAGTGGGGTGGTGAGGACTTATTGCCAGAGCCCCCAGAAAGGCCAGATTTATGCTGCTCTGGCCAGTGGGTTGTGGCTGAGATTAGTTTTGTTTCCAATACCTGTATGTGTCTTTTCCTGTATACATCTGATACATTCATTATCCTTGTCTATTGTTTGCATTTACCAGTACTGAAAAAACGGAGGACATATTTTCCTCACTGTCTTGTTCCTAATGCAGAAGGATTCACTCTCAGTGTTCTAGCCCCATAATTTGCCTTCCCAATCTAGAAGCAGATGCCAAGAATAATGCTAGTTCCTGTCTTGTAGCTCTGATGAGGTTCATGGGAGACCAACCACATTTCAAGGGCCAAACTGAGGTGGATTACATCTACGAGATCCTCCAGGTGAGTGTTTTTTATTTTGATGATAGCCTCATGTAGGTGATGGAGACAAGAAAGGAAGCTGAAGGATCAATGATACTCTCTTCTCTCCTACAAGGTTGGGAGGTGGGAGATGCCAGAAAACCACCCATGGCTGCCTCATGGAAAAAGATGGCAACTTGGGGTCATTTGGGGGGTGCCCCTCATTCGTTGGCTTCAGCCGTCATAGAGGATGAACTTAACACCCCACTGCAGACCTAGTCATTGTCCAATCCCTTGCAAGAGAATAGCACTAGGACCTTCCTTCTCTCTGTAAGATG
This sequence comes from Euleptes europaea, assembly GCF_029931775.1. Lineage (NCBI taxonomy): Eukaryota > Metazoa > Chordata > Lepidosauria > Squamata > Sphaerodactylidae > Euleptes > Euleptes europaea. Next base: position 127,507,750 of record NC_079312.1, on the reverse strand, counting down.
AGCTGTTCTGGAATTTCTCTCTTTTTCCTCTTATGCTTTCTGTGGTTTGTACAGATGTGCAAAGAAAAGGAGAAATTATGGGATGAGGTTTACTGCCAGATCATCAAGCAAATCACCAAGAACCCCAATCAGTAAGTACTGGTACAGTCTAAGGCCTAGAATGAAAACAATAGCTAGAATATGGGGTGTGGTTAATGGGATAGTTGCATGTTATACAAAGGAGTCTGTATTGGAAAGGACATGGTGATGACTCATGGGCCATTTATGCTTGGTAATTAGCAGCACATTCCAGGCTGAAGTGCCCCACATATTTTCATGCTGAACCATAATTCTAGAAGTGAAGCCGGCCCATACCTGCTTTGCATTTCTTAAAAGCCCCTTTAACGCGACCTTTTGTATTTGCTCCGCCTCTGCCTCAAAGCATTCACTGAAGGAAGCCTGAATAATCACATCATTCTAAAAGTCGGATTTAAAAAATCAACACTAAGTGAAGAGCAGATTCAGCCCTGCATAAATGACTCATGGAGTGACTGTGGTGAAGATTGTGGTGCCGTAAAAAAGCAGGAATTTTGGGTTTACAGATGTACAGTGAGGAAAAACCCAAACCTCCAGATTCTGAAATTTTACACTGATTTTGCTGGCTTCAACCTTTATTCCGTCTGCATTTTCCCCTCTTTTTCTAGAAGACAAACTGGGATGGGAGGAATGGGTCATTGATAGCCCCCGGATGTGTAGTAGTAGCCAGGAGATGGTTTCAGTGATGAAGTTCTGCACCCGGAGTATTAAAAACTTGCCCAGATCTTCTCAGATTGCTGTATCTTTGGTAGAGATGTTTGAATTTTTGTTTTTTTCTATGTAACACTGCTAGGCTTTTAAATAAAAGAAAACAAATAATGCTGAGATTCTATGAATGCTTTTCCAGGTGGCCAACCAGATTGTACAATCCAGGGAAATAATGTTGTCCTGCACATTGTTAGCTTTGGTGGTGGCACCCAAATCTCAGGATTGTCCCTTTCATAGCCCGGTATGGATTGATCCTGTTCAGATTGGTAGAGGAAGCAGCCCAACCTCCAGTATGTGCATTCTTCCCTCATTTTCCTGCGTTGTCTACCCCAGTCAATTTTAGACTATAAGCTTCTTTGCAAGCAGGAAGTTGTATTTCTGCCTATGGAATTCTTTAACACATTTTGTACATTGGTGGTGCTGTATGTAACAGCAGTAATTAATTTCCCTCCTTTGCTAATAAGTGGCCCACTTACTAGTAATTTGAAACAATCTCAATAGATTAAGGGTATCGTGTGAATCAAAAGGGTAACATATGCTTTTACAATAGGGTTGCCAACTGCCAGGTAGCGGCAGGAGATCTCCTGCTAATTCAACTGATCTCCAGCCTATAGAGATCAGATCACCGGGAGAAAAATGGCCACTTTGGCAATTGAACTCTATGGCATTGAAGTCCCTCCCCTCCCCAAACCCCGCCCTCTTCAGGCTCCACCTCCAAAATCTCCCGCCGGTTGTGAAGACGGGCCTGGCAACCCTATTTTACAACCAGATGCCTCTAGGAAGCCCCCAAACAAGACGACTGCAGCAGCATTATTCTGCCTGTGTTCCAAAGCATCTATTATAATAGGCATGTGCCTCTGATCTTGGAGATAATAGGTATGCATCATGACTAGTATTCATTTTGACTAGTAGCCATAAACATGTCCACTCCCCTCTTAAAGCCTTCCAAGTTGGCAGCTATCACCACATCCTGGGGCAGGGAGTTCCACAATTTAACTATGCGCTGCGTGAAGAAATACTTCCTTTTATTGGTTTTGAATCTCTCACCCTCCAGCTTCAGCAGATGACCCCACATTCTGATATTATGAGACAGGGGGAAAAGCTTATCCCTGTCCACTCTCTCCATACCATGCATAATTTTATAGGCCTCTTATCATATCTCCCCTTAACCGCCTTCTTTCCAAGCTAAATAGCCCCAAGTATTTTAACCGCTTGTCATAGGGCTGTTGCTCTAGCCCCCTGATCATTTGGGTTGCTCTTTTATGCACTTACGGCAGGTGTAGCCTGGTGGACACATTGCAGTGTGGCTGGAATTCAGACATGGGAATCTGCAGTATAATCTATGAAGCTACACTTGTTGGTAGCTGCAGGCTCTGTCTCAATTCAGATGAGGTGGCTGTGGTGGGAATCTGTGGTTGTTTATGCAGGGTCGATTTTGATACTCGCTCAAAGCTTCTTTTTAAAATCCAACCTTTAAAATGCCTATTCACGGTCCCGATGCAAGAGGATAAAGTAAATAAATTCCACCCCCCACACACTTGCCTGCTCCTTGGTTCCTTCGTTTGCATAGCCATTAGCAATCATCGTTTGCATATCTAACCATGCTTCCTTGAGTGGATGCTTCGAGGCGGGGACAAAGCAAAGAAAAAAGGTCACATTAAAGGTGCTCTTAAGTAATCTGAAGGAGGTATGTGCTGGCTTTGCAGTAACTTCCAGAATGATGGTTCAGCGTGAAGAACTCAAAAAAAATATGTGGGGCACTTCAGCCTAGAACACGCTGCTAAATGACTTCCAGTAGAGACGCTGATCCCAGCACCATGTCCCCCGAAATCACTCAGCGGAACCAAGAGGTGTTTTGAATTGGGACTTTGTCCAAAAGTCCCGACTCCGATCCTAAACAGTGGATCAGAATGCAGGCAACCCCCTGCTGCCTTGGAAGAGCTGTCTGACTCCCAACCCCCTCCCGCAAGACGTTCTTGACATGGAGGAGGGCTGGTAGAAGTCCCGCCGGCTGAGGAGGATTTTCACTGCCATGAACGCCTCAAGGAAACAGGCTGCAATCTCCTCTACACCATACCGAATATTGAACAAGTAAATAATAGAGAACCCCGACTTCCAATCTCCGTGTAAGTTACATGAACTCCTTTTGCTCACTAAATCTGATTTTGGACGCCTGGAAATTTTTAAATTTATGTTAAAGACTCTGCATCCCAATACCCATGATTTTAAATGCTCTTCCGACTAGAAAGACTGCTTAATTATCAAAAACCGAATTAGCAGGCAAATAAAAACAACCTGAAAGAGTTGAGTGGCATCGATAGCTTCCAATCGGCGGCCACGGTGTGAAGGGGAGGAGGAGAAATTTTTGCTTTCGATTCCCCGTTTGGTTATTTTGGGAGAGTCCTCCAGATACTTTCTTCATTCAGGAAGTGACCACTCTAGGATTTGGAAATCATAGAGGACTGTCGGGCCAGATGTGCCTCACTCAGTGCAACAGCAAAATAAATCCTACCTCCTTTTTGAAAAGAGTGAGAGTGACGGAAAGCTCACAGCCTCATATCTTCCTGTAACGCCTTGCAACAAGCACCAAAGTCAACAGATCCTCCTAAAAACCTAGAAGCTCTCGAGTACTGACCTGGCTGCTCAAACTCCACTTAAATTTGGGAAAAGAAGAAAAAAAACACAGAGAATCATGAAAATTAATTACCAAAAGATACAGGAAATGCTGGCCAAGCAAAATGAATTAATAAATGAACTAGTAAAGAAGAAGTTTGAACAGATTTCCAAACAAGAACAATCAGCTATACAAATAGCTTCAATTATTGCCCAGAAATTTGATGGCATAATAAATGAGATCTAGGAAATAAAAGATCAAATTTTAGTAATGAAAGATGGCATGAATAAAATGGAACTTTCAATTAAAAACAATACGGATGACTTAAAGGAAGTTTAAAAAGACTTAAATCTCAAGCACAACAAATTGAAGCAATACAACTCCAGGGACAAAGAATGAAAGATCGATTAGCCATCTTGGATTTACAACAAAGGGAATTTAACCTACGTATACGCAACCTGCCGGAAAGACTTGGGAGTACCAGAGAGGACATCATAAGATCACTGGCTGAAATATTTCACTTAAATGCACAAGAATTGAATGCTGCAGTAAACAAGATATATAGAATTCCGTTATCATCACGAGTACAGAAAACAAAAGCCAGAGAGATCTTGATCTGTTTTGTTGATATCAGGATGAAAAACATCATCATGAAATTCCAACTGGAGAATCAACTAAGAGTTGACAACACATCGTTGATAATTCGCAAAGATATCCCTCGTCACCTGATTGAAAAGAGAGCCATCTACAAAGACTTTGTCAAGACACTAAGAAACAAAGGAATAAAATATAGCTGGTTGTTACCACAAGGTCTCACCTTTACCTACAAACAAACTAAACATGCTATCAACTCACTGGAAGATATTGAAAAGTTCTTGACAAGAAATAGTGAGCTGTCAGCCCAGACTACTGGATTACAAGAAGAAGATTCAACAACTCAAGGAGTTATAGGTATAGACCGTTCCAGACAGGAGATCACTTCAAAAAAGCAAGTGAATGGCGATAGAAATCCCCGACAGAAGAAAAAGTATAAGAAAAGCTGAGAAAGTTGGAAGAATATTAATTTGACTTTTCATATGGGAAAGGTGGGGGGCAGGGGAAAACATTATTAATATGATTTTTTATTTGGGGTATATATGTTTTTTTTTCCAGATATATACCACTTAATTAGAGATGTGTAACTGGAGAAAATAATGCTAAATGATTTTTATCTCTTCATTTTTTTAAATTGTTTTGACCTTTCTTTCCTTCTTATTATTAATATTACATGATTATTACTTACTGAAAGGTATTAGATAAGGGGAAAGAATAATATGAAATGACATATAATGAAATAGAATGTAAGAATGCAAAGGAGATTGTAGATATTTTAGAGAGGGAGGAAGACGGTGGGGAAGTCAATTATAATTAATTATATATAAATTGAAGACATACACCTAATACTTTTTTAAAACAAATTTTTATTGGTATATAAGATGTATCGTCAAATGATATGTAAGTAATTATTGAAAATTTAAATATATATATATATATATATAAAAGAACACGCTGCTAATTACCAAGTATAAATGGCCTGTGAATTCATTCATTATATTGTTTCCCTGAATGTAAATATGGAGGTGACACCTATGCCTGGAATTCCTGCTCCCATGTAATAGGGCAAGAAGCCCTGTGCATTTGCTGTTTCGATAGGGTTGCCTCTTGGCATTAGGAAAAGATGGAATTTATCATTGCTGTCCTGGGGAATTGTTTTATTTATTTAAATATGTATATCCTGCCTTTCCTCGTGGCTCAAGACAGCTTACAAATCACAATTTGAAACATAAAGAATAAAATCTCTACATAACCCCCTCCTTCCTAAAATAGCTGCCATTTGCACCCCACTAAAAGCTCTGGTAAATAAATTGCAGCACTTCCTAAGAATTTACTGAGAATGCCCACCTACCCATGCCCCTCCTCAGGGAGCTCATTCCATAGAGGGAAGCTATAATGGGCTCTGTGGAACCCAGGCAGGACGGTGCTGCTGCAGTCGTCTTGTTTGTGGGCTTCCTAGAGGCACCTGGTTGGCCACTGTGTGGTCTGATCCTGCATGGCTTTTCTTATGCTCGTTATGTTCTGTGTCAGGCAGGCTACCCTAAGTGGGGGAACAGACCATTGCTGGCATCCTGAGGACTGTAGTTTCCCTTTCAGGACATACGTAGGGAGAGATGGTGCTTGATATATGTGGATATTATGCTGTGAAGTTCTTTAAAGGTCAAAACCAGCACCTTGAATTGAATTTGTAAATGAACTGGTAGCCAATGTATCAGTTTTAGAATAAGCAAGAGAGGTCCCCATCAGCTAGTACCTGAAAACAATCGGGCTGCACTTGTAGTTTCTGGGTTTCCTTCAAGAGCAGCCCCATACAGAGTTTGTACCAGTAATCAATCTGCGAGACCACAAAAGCATGGAATGAGTAGTTACTCCATACTTTTGCTTTCAACCGCTACAGCTCTTAGGTCCCTTAGCTGCCAGATTCTTGATAGCAAGACTGGTTTTAGTTTGACTTGTTCTTTCTATGAAGCTCTGAGTACCTCCTTTGAGCTTTGCGTCTGTCTTTTCCTGTTAATGTCAAGGGCTTTTATGCAAACTCTCTGCTACCTGCATATACAACTTCTAAGGAGAGGCAGAAGCCGTGGGCTTTACCTGCTTTGCGCTTTCTTGAGGAAGACGTATTTATTACTAACTCAGCCAGAACAAGTTGTTCCGTGGGTGCAAATATTTTCCTTTCAAACACTCTGCCTCCTTTCTTGGAGGCTGCTCTCCTTCCCTTCCAACTTTTGTTCTGTTTCTTCCCTCCCTTCCTTGTCTACCTCAGTTATGTTTTGCCTAATCCTGCTTTGCTTTGTGTGTGCTACTCCAAAGGCAACACAGCCGGCGTTTCTCTCCATCCTGTAGGGACAGCTGCCGCCAGGGCTGGCAAGCCCTGAGCCTCTTGACTGGATACTTCCTCCCCTCCAGCACCTTGATGCCATATGCCACCAAGTATCTGCAGCTGGCCAGCTCTGACGTCACTAGCCCTTCTTGCTCAGGTATCATTTGCCACCTATCATTTGGGACCGACGTGCTAGGAAAGCCGCATGAAAAAATGCCCACTCCCAGTTCTTTGAGCGAACTCTGTTGCTCCTTCATTTGTAATCCTCTTCCTGGGAGAGTGGAGTGTGGTCAGTTCAGTGGTTTTTGAAGGGCTCGGTCTGATAGTTGGCAGTCGCCACTGCGGAAAGAATAGTACTGCACACTATGTACTTAAGAAGAAGAGTTGGTTCTTATATGCCGACTTTCTCTACAAGGACGAACCAAACCAGTTTACAATCACCTTCCCTTCCCCTCCCCACAACAGACATCCTGTGAGGTAGGTGGGGCTGAAAGAGCTCCAAGAGAGCTGTGACTAGCCCAAGTTCACCCAACTGGCTTCATATGAAGGAGTGGGGAAACCAACCCGGTTCATGAGATTAGCGTCCGCCGCTTATGTGGAGGAGTGGGGAATCAAACCCGTTTCTCCAGATTAGAGTCCACCACTCCAAACCACTGCTCTTAACCACTACACCACGCTGGCTGCCTACGGTTGGCAGGCCCCTACAGTTCAACAGTGTCCTATGACTACAACTTTTTCTCAAGTCAGGATGCTAAGAAGTCCATGCCCTGTTACCTAAACATCTCAGCCCTTGTGGGCTGTTCTGTTTCACACCTCTGGCTGCCTTGACTAGTGTAGGGAGCCCCAATATCTCACTCAGACTTTGAGCTGCAAGAAAAGACTTTTGCTGGCCACCCTCGAAAGTGTGTGAAGGATCCATCTGTTATCTTTGCTTGATCTGTGGTCAATTAAAAAGGAATCTCTGACCGAAATCAGCTAAAGTAATAGTAATTTCATCACATTTATGGGTCCTTCCTGTAGAGCACACAATATCTCACCACCACCCCGCTTCACTCTTTTATGCCCCTTGACTTTTTATTACCACAGGACAACAGCCCTGTGAGGTAGACTAGGCTGAGACTGTGTGACTGCCCAAGGTCACCCAGTAGGCTTGCCAACTTCCAGGTACAAGCTGGAGATCTCTTGCTATTAGAACTGATCTCCAGCCGATAGAGATCACTTCATCTGGAGAAAATGGCCGCTTTGGCAATTGGACTCTATGGCATTGAAAAGGGACCTGGCAACCCTAGCACCCAACAAGCTTTCATGGCAAGATGGGGATTAAAACCTGGGTCTCCCAGATTTTAGTCTGACACACTAACCACTACACCACACTGGTGCATCTCCACACCAACTGTGGGGCTGATTTAGAACATTCACTTCCCAGGGACCTCTAACTGTAATACTCATAAGATTATACACCCTAGTGAGGTTACAATCTCAGTCTGACATTTCTTGCCTTGCTCTCAGAAATGGCCAAGACTTGCCACAGCAACCTGAGGAAACTGGTCTTGTATGGGCCCCGCAGACACCTGCCGTTCCGTGTGGAGATGGAAGCACTACTGGTAACTGGTTGGGGTTTGTAGGGGAAATACTAGTGTGTGAGTTGCTGAGGCAAGTCCCTGAAGCAGTAAGGGATTTGGCCAGAAGCCTCGCTCTCCCTTCACGTTTCCCCCGTGTTTTCAGGATGCTGTTTTACCCCGAGTTTAAAGCCTGCCATGATCCCAAATCAAAAGCCGGTCCTGTGCATACTTGTCACTTCAGGTTTTTCTCCCACGCCCATTCTCCCTTCTCCATCCCACGTGTCTGTCCCCATCATCCACCCCCTCCCCTCAAAGCCATCATTGAGGGCATTAGTGAGAAAACAATGCTGAGGCTGCTGGTCAGTTTCACAGTGAGTGTGGGTCACTTCCAGATCAAAAAGTTGAGAGAATGCTGAAATAATCACAAACTACCTATGCAGCTGCTTTTGGTCAGTTTCACAGCAAGTGTTCTCAGCAGGATGGAACAGAGCTGGCCTAGTTTGCTGTCCTCCCATTATACGCATCCTCATATAGGCATGAATGCCTCTTTTTTGTTTGCGAGTGCAACTACTGATGGAATGATGAATGTCACAAATGTTCATGCAAGTGTTTTAATGATCTTATGACCCCTGCATTGATTTACGCAGAAACAAATTGGTCAGGGGGCCAGGTTATCTAGACCCTTCTCTGCTTTGGCTGTAAAATGGCCACTTGGTTCAGATGAAATGAAAGAATCCCACTGCAGGGCTGGTGGGGGCTTGTGACATATTTCAAAAAAATACCCCCTGTTTTCAGGGGGTAGGGACTCACGCGTGGTTCAGGAGGTCTGCATTTTCACTGGGAATGCATAATTGATCACAAAGTACTCCTGGAATTTCTTCAGGGCAAAAAGCCCCTGTGCATAGTTTTTTGAGAGTTTGACTGCAAATAGTGTGCAGTTAGAGAGCAGCAGATCCAGTGGAAACTGACTATGCATAAAAGGCCAGTGTTTTTTTGAGATGGTGTATGTGGTTGAAGTGGGATTCAAGGGAGAAGGGATCTGTACCTGCTACCAATGGGATATACAAAGGGGGAAGAGTCGGGATCGTCCTCGTGATCTATGCAAGAACTTTTTATCATACAGTCAACAGAACTAGCTCAGGAAGCTTAATACGTGAGTTCATTTTAAGTTGGATTGTTAAACATGCATTGAAAACTAGAAAAGGTACAATGAGGGTTAAATGCTTTCAATCCCCATTCAAGGCAGTGGCAGAGTTAAGCACATGCTTAGACATTTCTCACTGATATCAGTGGGACAATTAAATGCTAAAATGCTTAACTGGGCCAGGGTTGTGTCCTTGGAGGTGGAGGGAGACAAAGATGCCCGTGCTGGTTTCTGTCTAGTCCTGTGTGCTTTTCCATTGGCAGAAGGGACGCGCCTCACGTCGGGTATCAATCAGCCTGCCTGGAGATAACAGATACGACACAAGAATCAAGACATTCACAGTACGTTTTCCAGGCTGGTAGGAGGAGGTTTGGGTGAGACACACTGACCATTCCTACTCTAGCGGATGAGCCTCGTTTTGAAATGTGTGTATCTTGAAGTTCCATTTCGCCTTGCCCTGAGGTCTCGGAGCAGAGTCCAAAAGACTGTAAAGATCAAGAGATGCAGAGATCAAGAGCTAATCCTCCATCTCCTGGCTGTCCTGTGAAATGGCCTCTTTAGATGCCTGTTGGTCAATCTCATCCTCTTTCTGAACCATGGCCACAATTTTCTTCTCTATGATTCAAGGGGCTTTAGAAGTCTGTGGTCGTTTATGAATGGGTACTTCTACTCATGTTCGCCCCCGGTCTGTCTTAGTTATTCCTTGGAATTATGCATGAGTTTTCCCTCCATTAGAGATGACTTCGCTGCCAGCCTTCACATTCCTCTGTTAACCTGATTCTTCCACCTCCCCTGAGCTCAGCCCGGGTGAAATCCCTGTCCATAAGGCAAAGTGCAGGGCACGCAAGCAGTGTGTAGAGCCGGGGATTCAAAAACTTCCTGCTTCCTGGGAGTTCTTTCTGGGCAGAAGAATGGACTTTTAAAATGAGTCTTCCTCCCCCCCCCCCCATTCCTTTTAGGGTATTCCGTTTTTTGAATTTTAAAATGCATTTTGGCTGGGCACTTGGATTTTTCCCGGGGTGGGGGGTGACTTCTCTCTCAAAGAAAGGACTACAGCCAATTGCAAAGCAACATCTCAAGGAGCAGGCTTCCTTGGAGACTGCTGGTTGCATAGCTTCTAAAGAAGAAAGTGTGGGTCCAGCGAGCAACGAACCTCAGGTAAAACTCCCATGCATAAACGACCGATAAAAGAGCTTTCATCTGAGCACTGGCGTTTCCTAAGTCTCTTTTTATGCTGCATCAGAGTCTACTTTTGAAGTTCCCTGTTTGTTTTTTGGAGGGAGGCAGCTTGTTCAGAAAGCGCACTGTGCACACACAATTTGGACTGGGGCACCATCATGCAGTGTACCACCCCTCTGCCCTTCCCTTCATTCTTTCTCCCTCTGCTGTGAATCTATGAGCAACCAGCTCGGCTGTTGGACACTGGGCCGTTTGCCCTTTCCATGCTTATTTTCTGTTCTGCTGATGTTTATGGCCAGACCTTTCTCCAGGTTCTGGACAGATAACGAGGGATTAAACAAATCCCTCGAACTCAGCCTCCCTCCAGAGCTTAATTTTTTTTGGGTCAGAAGGGCTGGGACTCAGGGCTTTCCAAGCAGGCCTTTCTTCTAAATCCTGATGAGGGCTTTGTTGTGGCTGATCAGCAGGGAGAGAAGGGCATTCTGCATCTGCTTAGAGGGACCTTTTGCCTTCATTTTCAGGTGGCTGCAGATGTGGTAAAGGAAATCAGCGAGCAGATAGGAGTCACTTACCCAGAGGAGATGGAGGAATTTGCCATCATAGCCAGTAAAGACGATGGTAAGAATGGGTCGTGTTCCCTGCTTCCTATCAGAACCGCAACCCTCCAGTGCGATCATTAGGGCTCTATCCTGGTTTGGAGGCAGCCAAGATGCCAGTTTGTGCCACACATTTGTACTGCACATTTCAAAGAAAAGGTTTGCCCAAATGAAGTGTTTTGCAAATCCCACAGATTGAAGCAGGAGAAAGATAAGCACGTGCTTAACTCCCTGCCAGGAGCCTGAACAACCCAGCTTGGCCCAGGCTCATCAGAACTTGGGAACTAAGCAGGACTAGCCATGGTTATTTATTTATTTTATTTTACTTATATCCCGCCCTCCCCAGTAAAACCAGGCTCAGGGTGGTTAGTACTTGGATGGGAGACCTCCAGGGAGGGCTGGGGTTGCTATGCGGAGGAAGGAAACGGCAAAGCACCTCTGCTCGTTTCTTGCCTGAAACGCCCCTTGGATCATGAATCAGTTGTGACTCGGCAGCACATTTGTGTTCTACCTCCCTTCCATGTCAATGGTGGAGGAGGGAGAGGACTCGCTGATGAACAAGGCTAGGCCAGCACCAAAGAGTTCAAAGGTATTGGGTACCCCCCGCCACAAGGCCAGCCAAGGGTCTCCTTCCTCTGAGTACTGCTATTCTCACTGTGCTTGGAGCACCCACAAAGGTCTGAGGTATTGTACACTGCACATTCTGCCAGGCTGAGGGGCTAACTGTGGGTGTGTTGCTTCCAAAATTGTGGAGCTGGCCTGAGTGAAGGAGATTGCGGTAAAGGCTGGGTCTTTCATACTGAATGATAATTTAGTGTTAATCTTGTGCTAAAATAAAAAGTCTCAGAGCACTAATGGGGACAGGATGGAAGACTAAATGAAGACGGCTGAAGTCACTTGTGGCATTTGCTAGTTAAGAACATGAGAACGGCCCTGCTGGATCAAACCAAGGCCCATCAAGTCCAGCAGTCTGTTCACACAGTGGCCAACCAGGTGCCTCTAGGAAGCCCCAAACAAGATGACTGCAGCAGCACCATCCTGCCTGTGTTCCACCACACCCAAAATAATAGGTATGCTCCTCTGATACTAGAGAGAATAGGTATGCAGCATGACTAGTATCCATTCTAACTAATAGCCATGAATACCCCTCTCCTCCATGAATATGTCCACTCCTCTCTTAAAGCCCTTTAAGCTGGCAGCCATCACCACATCCTGGGGCAGGGACTTCCTTTTATCTGTTTTGAATCTCTCACCCTCCAGCTTCAGCAGATGACCCTGTGTTCTAGTATTATGGGAGAGGGAGAAAACCTCTCCCTGTCCACTCTCTCCAAACCATGCATAATTTTATAGACCTCTATCATGTCTCCCCTCACCCGCCTTCTTTCCAAGCTAAACAGCCCTAAGCATCTTAACCGCTCCCCATAGGACAGTTGCTCTAGTCCCCTAATCATTTTGGTTGCTCTTTTCTGCACCTTCTCAAGCTCTGTAATATCCTTTTTTAGGTGTGGTGACCAGAGCTGTACACAGTATTCCAAGTGTGGTCTCACCATAGATTTGTACAAAGGCAGTATGATATCAGTAGTTTTATTCTCTATTCCTCATCTAATTATGGCCAGCATGGAATTTGCCTTTTTTACAGCAGCCGCACACTGGGTTGACATCTTCATTAATCTATCCACTACCACCCCAAGATCTCTTTCTTGGTCTGTCGCTGCCAGCACAGATCCCATCAGTATATATATGAAGTTGGGATTTTTTTGCCCCAATATGCATCACTTTACACTTACTCACATTGAATCTCATTTGCCATTTTAATTCACCTAATCATTTTAATTCACCTAATCATCATCATCACCTTTATTAGGCATTTACCACACCATAGTTATAAAACAAGATTACAAAAACCAAATAGTCTGTAGAAGCATTAAAATAACATTGCTAGTAACATTATCTAGGAGGGCCTACAAGCAGTTCACGTATCCTTGATACAGGTATCTGGCTACTTGTTGAGTAAAAAAAGAATTTCTGTCTGATAAAAGATACACCAACTGCTGGTCTGAGAAACTCTGAGCACTCGACAACAACGGTACAATTGAGATCAGTTCACCTGGAGAAAATGGCCACTTTGGTAATTGGATTCTATGGCATTGAAGTCCCTCCCCTCCCCAAACCCCGCCCTCCTTAGGCCCCACCCCCAAAACCTCCTGCCTGTGGCAAAGAGGGACCTGGCAACCCTAGGTGTTCACATGCCGAAGGCTGTCTTTCTGTGTCCGCATAGGTAAAGTGGTGCAACCCTTGCGCCAGAAGGACTATATCCATGACTATTTGCTAGAGGAAAGTTCAGTAGGGCTGAGCTTCTGCAGGATCACCTGGAAGGCACCTTTGCATTTTGAGAATACAGTTTACATCAACATTCACTACAACCAGGTAAGTAAGACCCATTTTTTGAGCCTAGAGTGCCTGTGGGGTGTTGTGGTTAGGAGTGGTGGGCTCTAATCTAGAGAACCGGGTTTGATTTACCACTACTCCACCTGAGTGACAGACTAATCTGGTGCCGGGTTGGTTTCCCCACTCCTGATATATGAAGCCAGCTGGGTGACCTTGGGTTAGTCACAGTTCTCTTAGAGCTCTCTTAGCTCCACCTACCTCACAGGGTGTCTGTTGTGGGGAGAAGCAGGGAAGGTGATTGTAAGCTGGTTTGAGTCTTCCTTAAGTGGTCAGCATATAAAAACCAACTCTTCTTCTTCTTGTAGAGGACCCTCCAACAAACTGTAAAGCCACATCAGAATGGCTTTACAAATGGATGAAGGGTTGTGTTTTGAAGGTTACTTGCACGAGAGGCAGATCCTGGAAGTTTTTGTCTTCCTCTGGGCATAGAGAAGAGCTCACTGGGGGAGTAGGCGGATAGTTGTGAATTCCCTGCATTGTGCAGACGACTGGACTTAGATCACCATTGAGGTCCCTTCCAGCTCGTATGTTTCTGTGAGCATGTCGAAACTTCCCATTCTCATTTGGTTGCATCTGTTGAGGCCCAGGGCTTAGTGCTGTGGGGGCAAAGAGCATTTTTAGCACATAAATGCTCAGAATCGGTATAATTTATCACACTTGTCTCAGTGGTATTAGCTCGATTAGCATATAGGATGCTGCAGAGCAGATAGCTGCTGAATAACTTATAAGGGAGGGATGAAGTGTAACATATGCTGTCTTGTGGGTCATTCCTAGGTGTTGCAGAATTATATAAAAGGAAAACTGTTGTTGCAGCATAGCAGAGATCTAACACAGCAAGTGGGTAACTTGGCTCTGCTCCAACATTGGGCCAAAGAAGCTGGATCTATGCCTTCCGTGTAAGTCACTCTTTCGGTGTTGCTTTATGTAGAAACACTCTTTCTTCGGTTTCTGCTGTTCGTGTAGACCAGAATGCCTGGTAGAGACCAGTCCCTAGAAGTGGCAACATACCTGCTAGCAGGTGTTCAGAGGGAAGAAAGAATTGGTCACTAATCCTAACTACCTTCTGATATGAAGAGCATATAAAGCTGCCATTAGCAAGGTCCACATTCTCATTGTGACTGGAAGTGATAGGGAGATAAATGTCTGAACTAGCCCTCCCTCTCTATGGTTTGTGGAAAATTCTGTACTGTACGATGGATAATGCCACTGCTTTCCCGCTCTGAAGGAAGGTCATCTTGTAAGCATTGGGTGTTTCTCGTTCCCATTGCTTGGAGAGGCAGGACGAAGTTTAAATTAACTTCCTGTCTCGGGGCGAGGAACGCCCACAGCTCCAGTTTTTCTCCTGCCTTTGCAAAGAGAGGACGTCCCAGCCTTAGCTGGAAACTACATTTGGAATTTGAGATTTTCTTACCCCTTTGTTCCTCCAAGCTTGTTTCTTTCCCTTCCCTTCCTCCCTCTGTCGTTTCCCTGTCCGCGTCTCCCCCATCTGTTTTTTTGCACCCGCCCGGACCTTAGCGGCTACAGCTGCATTGCTCCGGTGGTAGGGCAGAGCCGACAGGGGAGAGAAGCCAAGATGGCCGCCTCTGCGGCCCATTCGGAAGAAGTCGAGCTTCTTTCCGACACCGATCGCGACACAGCCCTCAAAACTATTCCCACCGCCAGCCGCCCGGGCGGACTCGTGGCTCGGGAATCAGGGGAAGACGCTCCGGGCCCCCCCAAGCCCGAAATGAGCGGCGCTGCTGCTGGCGCGGCTGGGAAGGAGAAGGATAAAAAGAGCGGGAAAAGGATGTCCCGCCGCCGCCATCTTAAGAGGAGTGCCGCCTCGACCTCTAAGGTCCTTGCCGGTTCCTCCTCCAACAAGCGGGCAGATTCTTCTAAGGGTAAATTACCCCCCCCTCGGCTGAGGCTGGGGCCCCTGTTAATGCCCCCTTGACCGAGGAACGGGTCCAGTCACTGATTAAATATACCTTTGAGGACCATTTCCTCAGACTGCAGACTCTTATCCTCACGGCCCGGAAGGGAGGGGTTGGCACCCAGCAGGGGGATCCCCATATTTTGGAATCACCCTCCCAGTCATCCTCTCATTCCTCTACAGCCTCCTCTCCCTCACAAGAGGAACCAGGCTGCAGCCAAACTAACACTCAGTGGCTAACTAAGGCTGCCCTTAAAGCTAATCCCAGGAGGCCTGACCTGCCCATTAGGGATGATGATTCCGTGACTAGCCGGGAAATTATAGCTGGGGATTTGGAGGAAGGAGAATTCATTTCAGATGAAGAGCTCCCCTCCACCCAGGAGCAGCAGCCCAGACTTTTTCACCATGAGGACTACCAGTCTCTCCTGGCCAAGGCATTATTTGCCCTAGACCTCCTGAGCGAGCCTGAAACCTCAGAAGAACCTCAATCTAAGGTTAAACGCAGGGGGTGCAAGGACTATTTTCCCCAGGGAGACTCTCATGTTATTAAGGTTCCCCTTCCTGTACATTTTGAAAACCTTATAAGATCAGAATGGGATAAACTCCTACACAACAAACAGTTTTCAGGCTCTGCTAAGAAACTGTATGACCTGGCTCCATATGCAATGGAATTGTTGGAGCTCCCCGTGGTGGATGCTGCAGTGACTGTGCTCCAAACCTCAGATTTCTTTACAGAGGATGGGGGCGGGTTTATCAAGGATATGTTAGACAGAAAGATGGATTCTCTTTCTAGGAAGGTCCATGAGGCATCCGCCCTCGCTATACAGGCCAACACCACCACCGCCCTGATAGCTCGCGCAACCAATGCATGGACTAAGAAACTAATTAAGCTTCTCCCTACCGCAGATAAAAGAGTAGCCGAGGGCTTGTCTAGAGTTTTGCAGGCTTCCGCCTTCATGGCGGATGCATCCCTGGATGCACTCATCCTTGCCTCCAGAGCAATAGCTTCTAACACCGCTAGACGTCGTGCTCTATGGCTCAGACCTTGGCAGGTTGACTATCGATCCAAAGCCATTCTCTTAGCTCACCCCTTCAAGGGAGGCAAGTTTTTTGGAGAAAGGCTAGACAAAATGTTAGTCGACACTAAAGATAAGAATAGGTACATGCTAAAGAACCAGCGAAAGGATTCCAGACCCACTCATTACCCTCAAACTTTTCGTTCCTCCCATACCCTCTCAAGGTTCAGGCAGGACCAGAGGCGTTCCTCCTGGTCCTCCCAGCGTGGTTCCTTTCGCAGATTCAATCAATTCGGAAGACCTCCTCCCTCCCAGCCATTCAAAGGGGACAAATTCGACAAATTTGACAAGTTCCCCAGAACCAACAATAAAGATTCCGTGGTGGGAGGCAGGCTTCAGGATTTCCTCCCACAGTGGATCACCTCTCAGGCTGACGCCTGGGTACTTCAATCCATTCAATCTGGCTATCTTATAGAATTTCGGTCTCCACCCAGAGATAGGTTCCAAACCTCCCCAGTTTATAAAAAACCAGACAAACATAGGATTACCCTAAGCGCCATCTCACACCTCCTATCCATAGGGGCAATTGAAGAGGTTCCCCTCCCGGAAAGGTCCACGGGAGTATATTCTATATTTTTTACCGTCCCTAAGAGGAACGGAGACTGGCGGGCGATTCTTGACCTCAAATACCTAAACCGCTTTGTTCAGAAGAAAAAATTCTGTATGGAAACCCTCCGGTCCATCCTCGAGGCTCTTCGTCCTGGCTCCCACATGTCTTCAATAGATTTAACCGAAGCATACCTTCACATACCTATTCACCCTTCTCATAGGAGATTCCTCCGCTTCAATTATATGGACTTACACCTTCAGTTTAGGGCTTTACCTTTTGGTCTGGCTTCCGCACCAAATGTTTTCTCCAAAATCTTAATCACCATCATAGCCTCACTTCGAAGAGAGGGGATTCAATTACATCCGTACCTTGATGACATCTTAATTTGTGCCCCATCTGCCACTTTAGCTTCAGACCATACAAATCGAGTAGTCCAATCACTTCAATTACACGGGTTCATCATCAATAAATCCAAAAGCTCCCTGATCCCGTCTCAACGCATCCGACACCTAGGGGCCATCATTGACTCCAGCCTTAACAAGGTATTTCTTCCCCAGGACAAGGCAATCAAATTGGCCTTGACAGCAAGAGCGTTGGCCAGAGCCCCTCATCATTGTCTCATGACCCTCGCAAAATTCCTTGGTTCGATTATTTCCTGCATCGACTTGGGACCATGGATCCGCTTCCATTCCAGACCCCTGCAGAACGCTCTTCAGCCTTTCCAGCTCCTTATCGCCCACAAGATAGACAAGCAGATCAACCTCACCACAGATGCCAGAAGGAGCCTAAATTGGTGGTCCAACACCAACAACCTTACAGGCGGACAACAGTATCTTCATCCAGCACCAATCCAGGTATTCACCGACGCCAGCCTCGTAGGCTGGGGAGCAACCGTCTTGGGCACCTTCACCCAGGGCATCTGGTCCCCCTCGGAGTCCAGGAAACACATCAATCTTCTAGAACTAAGGGCGATCCACCTGGCCCTCCTAAAGTTCCAGTCCATACTGCACCATCAACACGTCCTCATCAGGACAATGTGGCCTCCAAGGCCCATATCAACAGGCAGGGCGGCTCGAGATCCAAGGCACTGAACAAGGAAGCCATCTCCATCCTTTCTTGGGTGGAGAAACATCTTCTTTCATTAAAAGCGGAACACATTCAGGGTTCACACAACCTCAAAGCAGATTGGCTGAGTCGCCAACCGATCATCGAGGGAGAATGGTCCTTGGATCCCCAGATCTTCCGGCAAGTAGCGGAACATTTCGGAACCCCAGGCCTAGACCTGTTTGCCACAGCTCAGAACCACCAAGTTCCTTGCTTTTTCTCCAGATTCTTCCACAGGGAAGCGGAGCAAGTGGACGCCCTGCTGTCCCCATGGCCAAAGGGCCTCCTCTACAGCTTCCCACATCTTCCCATCCTCCCAAAAGTGATACGGAAAATTCGACAAGAGAGAGCGGAGATCATCCTAATAGCTCCCAACTGGCCACGTCGCCCTTGGTTTCCGGTTCTGATGGAAATGTCACTCCATCCTCCATGGCATCTACCAACAACGCACACTCTTCTCAGGCAGGGTCCCATTTGCCATCCGGATCCAAGTTGGTTTCAATTAACCTCTTGGAGATTGAAAGGAACAGGCTTTTAGCCCTTGGCCTATCTCAAGAGGTTATATCTACCATCCTACAGGCTAGGCGCCCATCCACCAACAGAATTTACAATTATACGTGGAAAACCTTTGCTAGATGGTGCATTCGCAAACACGCTGACCCTACCTCCCCCTCCCTACCACAGCTACTCCAATTTCTACAGGATGGCGTCCACCAAAAACTCAGGGCTGCCACTCTTCGCAAACAAATTGCAGCCATCGCATCAGTTTGTCCCTCTATTGATGGGATTCCTCTTTCCTCACATCCCCAGATCAAAGCCTTCATAAAGGGAGTAGAACAGTCTACTCCCCCAGTGACACATCGCTTTCCCACTTGGAGACTCAATACGGTCTTAACGGCTCTGACTACCAAACCCTTTGAGCCACTGAAAGAAGTTCCTCTAAAATTCCTTAGAATGAAGACTCTATTCTTAACAGCCATCACCTCTGCCAGACGGGTCTCGGAGCTGAAGGCCCTCTCCGTTTGCAGTGACTTATGCATTTTCCACAAAGACAGAGTCGTTCTCCGGACTGACCCTTCCTTTACTCCAAAAGTTCAGTCAAGATTTCATCGAACACAGGACATTAATCTTCCTTCCTTCTGCCCCAACCCTTCCAATTCCAGAGAAGCAGCCTGGCATACACTGGATCTGCGACGGGCATTACACGTATACATCTCCAGAACCGCCTCATTTAGGAAAACCGAATATCTCTTCATCTCCCTCAATGCTCCCAACAAGGGCCTCCCTATGTCTCGCCAATCAATCAGTTCAACCCTCAGAGACTGTATCAAGGAAGCCTACTTAGCAAGTGGCATTCCAGTTCCTCATGGTATCACGGCTCATTCCTTACGCAGTACCGCCACCTCAGCCGCCTTATTCAAACAGGCATCAACTGAAGAGATTTGCAGGGCCGCCACGTGGTCCAACCCTTCCACGTTCATTAGGCACTACCGTATAAACACCTTAGCTTCCACAGAGGCGGCATTTGGTAGGCGCATTCTACAACACGTAGTGGAAGATGAGGACTCAGGTTCCCACCCAAAATAAGAGCTCTTGGACATCCCAATGCTTACAAGATGACCTTCCTTCAGAGCGGGAAAGGTACATTGTTTACTCACCGAGAAGGTCCTTTCCGCTCTGAAGTAGAAGGTCATCTTGCCCACCCGGAGATGTAACTCATCTTCCACGGGTGGCTATCCCCTGGTCAGCCAACTATATTACATTATTATACAATCACACTTACAGGTTTCAGAAGTTTATAGCAGTTTATAGCAGTTTATTGCATTCAGTAGGCATTATACAGCCAGTGTTGTGTTTTTCCTGTTCTTTTGTTTATCTGTTACTTGTTTGATTGTCTCTCGTGAGCTCTTAGTAGAAAACTGGAGCTGTGGGCGTTCCTCGCCCCGAGACAGGAAGTTAATTTAAACTTCGTCCTGCCTCTCCAAGCAATGGGAACGAGAAACACCCAATGCTTACAAGATGACCTTCTACTTCAGAGCGGAAAGGACCTTCTCGGTGAGTAAACAATGTACCTGTTTACATGACCATGGATCCTAGGATAAGACCAAGATAATGCAAGAGCTCTTCTTTTACCAGTGTGTTTATGACATCACTCTCTCTCTACTTCTTGAAAGGGTAAATAAGTCAGAGATTGAAATGTATGGGATTGTGCTTCTCCCGCTTAACTCTGTTCAGGAGTAAACGAAGACCAGTGCTTTAACATCCTTGTTCTTAGTGGCTTTCTTCCTGAAGTCCCATTACAACTCATATTGTAACCTTACCTTCTGGTTATTCAAACAGGCAGGAGTTAAGAGATTACACCCCTGAGCCTGTGGCACAACTCATTGACCCGTCAACCATTCAAACTGCAGTTACCCACCTCCGGGAGACCATGAAACCACTTGGGCCGCAAGAGGCAAAAATCAGTTTCATTGGTGAGACGTCAATTGGACAACAGGGCCTTACTGGAGCTTTTATTTCTTAATCTGTTATCCCAAACTGTGTGACGGGAGGTATATTCACATCTGTATCTTTCCTGAAAGAGTTCAAGGTCAGGTACGTATAGGCGATCTCGTTTTATCCTCCAACAACACTGTGAGATGGTTCAGTCACATCTCAGGTCACACGTCAGCATGGTAGGTTCTTTTATTCACAATGTTCACATTTTTACATAGAGGAAACTGTTCATGTCAGCAAAACACAAGATAGAGGAGGAAGAAAAAGAGTTGGTTTTTATATGCTGACTTTCTCTACCGCTTAAGGAAGAATCAAACCAGCTTACGATCACCTTCCCTTCCCCTCCCCACAACAGACACCCTATGAGGTAGTAGATGGGGTTGAGAGAGCTAGAAGAGAGCTGTGACTAGCCCAAGGTCACCCAGCTGGCTTCATGTGTAGGAGTGGGGAAACCAACCCAGTTCACCAGATTAGTGTCTGCCGCTTTTGTGAAGGAGTGGCATACAAACCCGGTTCTCCAGATGAGAGTCCACCGCTCCAAACCACCTGTCCTACACCACGCTGGCTCCCAGCTGCAGAGATCTGCAAAATCTCAAACCTTTGAGCTCAAGTGACAGTTATCTCATCCTTCCAGCTGAAAATAGAGCTGGGGTCCCTGAAGTTGACCCTTTGCAAACAGAAGCACTTTCTACATTAGTCTTTTTATTTATTCATTTTACTTCTATGCTGCCCTTTCCCAACCAAGTCAGGCTCAGTGTGGCTTTGCTTCGACTGCCAAATACAAACATGTATGAGTGCAGAACTGCACACAGATAATTTGACCAAACTCTACTGTAACACATCCAGAATGCTTAGGCCAGAGGTGTTGAACTCGATTGTTACGAGGGCTGGATATGACACGTCACTTGGTCGGGCTGGGCCATGCCTCACCAGCCCAGATTGAGAGTGCGGTGTGAGTGGCTGCCTCGGCTGGCTTGCGGGCCAGATAACATCTCTCAAGCAGCCAGATGCAGCCCCTGGGTCTTACGTTTGAAAAACCCTGGCTTAGGCTGTGTGTCATGGCAGTTTCAGAAATTCCACAGCATGAGAGGCTCACCTTTAAGCCACATTCTTATCAGCTCTAGTCATCCCTGAATGTGCTGGAAACAGGTCACAGGATTTTCAGACAGCGTGACAGCTTTTTTTCCTCTTCTCCCAGAGTGTGTGATCCAGCTGCCACTTTTTGGCTACAACATTTACCCTCTGGAGAGGATCAGCACACCCGGGATTCCCATGCCCTGCTTTGTAGGAGTGAATCAGGAAGAGATCGTTGTAATCGACAGGAAGTCCCAGGTATAGCTTGAGTTGAAATCCTGGACTATGTGGCTATTTTTTCCCTACCTGATTGTAATACACTTTGCAAAATCTATGCAGATTACAGGCTACTCCAGTTATTTGGTGTCATGAACATCCTCCAGCTACCTGCCAGTACTGTTGGTTTGATACTACTGGATAATTTTTTTTTTTGTACCATAGCTGCAGCATTAACTCTGAGCCCTCTGTTTCTTCCACTGCTCTTTGGCCAAATCAAGTATTACAGCTTCTGCACAAAAGCACAACACATTCCAGAGAGGAATGCAGCTGAAACAACCAAGAGTACCGTGGCACTTCCAAGGGGAATAGATTTATTATGGACTAACCTTTTGTGGACTAGCGCTCATCCTTGTCAGATGCCTGCAGTGTATTTTGTTGCAACAAACTAATCCATCTTCCTCTCTGGAATTTGTCACTATGGAAGGCACCAGATTTAGCTGTATGAAACAGAAATGAAGGACGACGCTTCATGCATCTGATAAGCGGGGCATTAAGGTGCCACAAGAATTTTTGACGTCTTGCTTTTTTAGGCTGAACGTGATACTGAGCATGCCAGTGTTATGGCAACTCACAAGAAGTGCTGCTCTGTGGAAATGGCAGCACCCACATATCACCAGACTGGCCCTTTACATTTGGGGGAAATAATAAACATGTGAATGACCACACAAAGGCAATCCATTACTCCAGTCATAATTCTTCATACAGATTGTGGTGTTTCACTATGAAAATATTTTGGGTGTGTTTTATATGTTGCTGTTGCTTAAAATGCAGGCTGTAGAGTAAAGGGGGGTGGACAAGTGATTGAAGTGTGTTATGATTGGGTGGTAGCCATACCCTAGGGCAGTGGTTCTCAACCTGGGGGTCGGGACCCCCAAGGGGGTCGCGAAGTGTTTTCTGGGGGGTTGCCGCCACTGTCCTGGGACAGCCCCCATCCCGGGCTGTCCAGGACTAACCCAGACGCCCTGTAACCCTGATCCGTCTGCGAGGGCAGGGAAGACCCCAAGCAGAGAGGTGAGGAACTGGCCAACCGACAGCCAGAAGGAGCCGGGCTGCAGAGACGCGGTGGCGTGCCGCTGCACACCAGCTGTAGCCCCGCTGCCCAGCTGAGAGGCAGGCGGGCCAGCCCTGGGCGCGGTCGAACCTGCGCCGGGCGGATGGTGCGGCAGGATATGTGGGAGGCCGAAGAAGCTCCCCTGGCTCGGCCAGTTCAGGTCTCGGAGGAGAAGAGGGCGGTCCCCCTTGAGGCCGCTACAGCCACGTTGTTTTTATTTTTAGCCGCGCTCGGGTGGGGCGGGAGCTTCAGCCTGGAATCCAAGTGCGCATGTCTGTAGTGTGGCTTCGCTTTTCTGCCCTGAGTCATCAGTTCCGCTCTGGCAAGGCCAAGGGGGAGAGAGTCGAGGTGCATGCGCAGTTCGGGATTTCCCCCTCGAGCGCGCAGGTTCGGTGAGGCGCAGAAGGAGCGGTGACTGGCGGAGGGGAAAAAAAGGCACGAAAAGTCCAAGCGGGATAAGCGGCCCTCAGCTCTTTCCTGGCCCTTCGCTCTCGTGAGGTGATTAAACGGAGCTCCGCTTTGAGGCATAACTGCAGTTCTGTGCACAAGCAGTGTCCCAGTCACAAGAGAGGGGTTTCCTCGCAAGAGCCCCGGCCTGCTTGGAAGAGTTTTTGGGGAGAGGGGAGGACAAGGAACGCAATGCATGCTCAGAGGCACTCTTTCCTCCGTGCCAGGAAAGGTTGCCGTGCCACACAGTCACAGCCGCTGCGCAACAGGTGGTAGTACCGTTTGCTTGTTTGTTTTAAACTTTAAAATTTAAAGTAATTATATATATGGATACCCTGACTGCCAAAAAAACAAATGTGTTTTCTTTATCCTATTGAAAATGTCATTTATGCAAATTTATGCAAATGTGACGAGGGTCACAGGTTACTTGGCGATTGTAAAAGGGGGTCGCGACTCGAAAAAGGTTGAGAACCACTGCCCTAGGGGGCAGAGGTGACTGGTTTGTAGAGAGGCAGGTTGGTCAGTGAGCATGTGGGTGAGAAGAATAGAGTTGAATGTGTGAAGAGTGAGGAGTGAGAGAGAAATCTGTGTTCTTTGTGGAAGCTATTAGCCTAAGGGGCAAGTTAGGAAATTAAGCTTTGTAGAAATTATTAGCATAAGTGGCAAATGAGAAAATAAGCCTTTGTGGTTAGTTCTATTTAAGAAACTTTAGAGAAAGAACTGTATCTATCCAAAACCATTATGCTTATGACCTTAACTGAAACCATTACACTGTTATACTTCTAAATAAACTCTATATTTAAGAGAAAACAACAGTTTGGTTTGAGAAAAGGATCCCCTTTTACTTCAGAGCTACCCCCACATACTGACTGTTCTCTCATTCTACCAAACATAACTAAGCCATCCTATTCTTTGGGTACAACGAAGTCAAGAGCCTTCGGTAGCAGCAAAAATAAGTAGGAAATGCTGAGGAAGGCAAGGAGGCAGCATAACACAAGTCACGACAGAGTGGTGCCTTTACAGGAGTGACATATAAGGGAACTCGGAAAAGAGCAAAATGTAACACAGATGCTTTATGAATAATATATCCTGAAACATTGTTGGTAGAAGGGAAATCCTGGGCCGAAATATCCTCTCACTTTCTCTTAGCAAGTTAAGCTGCTGGGAACATTTTCTTAGTTTTGATTCAATTTATTTTTAATTCAGCTATGTATATATCCTATTTCTCACTGTACCATGCCTGGTATTCCAATATATCATATACTGCAGCAAGAACTGGAGGCTCCGAGAAACCATTTCACCTAAAAAGGGAATATCATGTATTTTACACCTAATATGAGGCTGAGTGCCATAAAATGTTAATACTCTTGCTAAAATCCCAAATAATGTGTTTCTTTAAAACACTGTCCCTTACTTGCTTTTAAAAAACAATTTCTCATGAAGTATGAAAACAGCAATATTTCTCCAAACCTTGGACATCATACTGAGGATGTGTTCCGTTCCCCCTCCCCCACTTAGGCAGGTGACACACTAAATTAATCTACGGTTTATTTGCATACGGTTACAATGGCCCTAACAGCAATGTATAAATAATATCAAAATTAATAAAAGCTGACAAATAAAGAATAGGGCTTTTTAAAGTACAGAAGCCAATTTAAAGCATGCTTGACTTGTTCTTAACGTGAAAAAGCAAAAGTAGCAACAGTAACTAACATTGTAGATGAAATTAGTGTATAAGATGTTTTTGCGAAGCAGATTGTATCTGCTCCTCCATTGCAATTCACCTGCTATTGGTCCTTTTTCTCCCTATGCGCAGGCTGTTCACTGCCTGATTCCACTGAGGGAGATAAAGAAGATGCGAACTTTGCGGCCCCTTGATGATTCTGGCATTCCTGGTTTGGAAGTGAACTATGGCTCAGCAGAGTATCCCAGAAGCACGTGGTTTGAATTGAAACAGGTAATGTAATTTGGCTCCATGTAAATAACGCAGCTTCAGACTTTACGTTCATGCTGACGGAGTCTGAGCTTCTAATGTCAGACCAAGAAAAAGTCTTCAGCGACGGGGCAGATAGCTCAATTGTAATGGCGTTTCAGATAAAAAGGACAGGTTTCTGGTTGCTAAATCTCAAAAAGAATAGTGAACAAATAGGAAAAAAGTGTGGAAAGGGCAACCAAAATGGTCACTGGGGTGGTGCGTCTGCCCAGTAGATTCGACAGATGCAAGGAACTACTGTTTCACAAAATGAGTAGCTGGCTTGTGGAACTCATTGCCACAAGATGTGGCAGATCAGTCTACTGTTGCCTATTAGCCATGACAGCTGAATTTTAGAGGAAGAATGACTCTGATCACCAGGTGCTGGGGAGCAATTCAGCAGGGGAGGACTGTTTTCTGTGGGCCCTACTTGTGGGCTTTTCTGTGGTATCTGACAAGCCAATGCTGGACATAGGATGCTAATCAGGATGGACCATGCGTCTGATGAAGCATGGCTACTGATTGGCTATGCAGCTTTTTTAAAAAAAAGGTTGCCTTGGCAGCTGCTGCCACCACAGCACAAGGATCTACACAGTGTTACTGAAGTTAAGCTGTGGCCATCATTTTGTGGCTGGCTCTGCCTCCTCTGGCAGCCATTTTGTTGCTGTGCCCACCATGCCGAGTCAGAATTCCAAATGTGCTCACAAGCACAAAAAGGTTGGGGAACCCTGATTTATGATAAACTTTGGCTCTGGAAAGGAATTAATAGTTTTTTTTTTTCAGGTATGAAAAACTTAATTATAGTAAGCTATGGTTTCATCTGATTAAACATTACTGTGCTCTTATACATGAGGAAGGCAGCAACTAACACTTATTGTAGAAGCAACAGGCAGAGCCTTGCCCTCATTCCAGTTTTTAATCTTGACAGGCAAAAGCACTGTATCGTACCATTGCCATCATCGTGGAAGAAGCCGAGTCCCACAGTCACTTGTAACCAGAAGACCCACAGCAATGGAATTTCGGTTCCTGAAGGAGTTCACAAACCCCTCAAGTTGGTTGAGGGTCTGTGCTGGGCCAAGTAAATTTCCCCTGTCTTGGAACCCTCCTCTTTCATCGCTACCATCTGTATACAGCTTTGTAACCTTATTTCTTGTTCTGTCTCCTGTTACAACCCTGAACACGGGCCACCAGCCTCACTGCAGCAACCGTTTCCCGTTCTGACTACTCAGGATCTGAGCCCTGTGGCGCAGAGTGGTAAGCTGCAGTACTGCAGTCAAAAGCTCTGCTCACAGCCTGAGTTCGATCCCGACGGAAGTCGGTTTCAGGTAGCCGGCTCAAGGTTGACTCAGCCTTCCATCCTTCCAAGGTCGGTAAAATGAGTGCCCAGCTTGTTGGGGGTAAAGGGAAGATGGCTGGGGAAGGCACTGGCAAACCACCCCATAAACAAGAAAGTCTGCCTAGTAAACGTCGGGATGTGATGTTACCCCATGGGTCAGGAATGACCCGGTCCTTGCACAAGGAGATTACCTTTACCTTTACTTAGGATCTGGATTGTCCAAGATGAAAAGAAGCTTCACAGCTTTCATGCACCACAACTGTTGTACGGCCAGTGCTTCCTATCTGATGTAATGAGTTCCCATTAGTTCACAGCAAGGAGAGGCAAGGCCACGTAAGCAGTTAACAGAATCAATTCCCCCTCTGTAGAACAGGGGTAGGCAACTCCTGGCGAGCCGGCAGATAGTGACACACCAGAGCAGTTTGCTTGGCATCCAGAGTGAGATCTCTGCCCAAGCAGCTGATGTACTAGCAGCACTTGGTGGGCCAAGCACTATGTGAAAAGGCAGCAGGCATGGCCTATGGTAGTCATCTCCTCCCAGACCCACAGATGAATCCCTGAAACGCTTGCTTCACGCCTGTCTCTAAGAGAACAGCTGGTTTTTTATAAGCCGATTTTCTATACCCTTTTTTAGGAGAATCAAACCGGCTTACAAGCTCCTTCCCTTCCTCTTTCCCACAACACACGCCTTGTGAGGTAGGTGGGGCTGTTTGAAGAGAACTGAGACTAGCCCAAGGGCACCCAGCTGGCTTCTGGTGAAGGAGTGGGAAACCAACCCGGTTCACCAGATTAGAGTCCACTGCTCATGTGGAGGAGCAGGGAATCAAACCCAGTTCTACAGATTAGAGTCCTCCGCTCTTAACCACCACACCGGCTCTACACAACCCTCACCACCCCTTTTTTTTGCTGATACACCATCGTCAGAGATAATAGTTAATGAGGGGGGGCACTTGGGCCAAAAAATGTTGCCTACCCCTCATCTCAAGAGATCAGGCCAGGGTTCTCTGTCTGCATGTGTGGCTACAGCAGTACTGTAGTTCAGCCCTGTGTGTCCTAATATGCACCTTAACACTGGGGAATTTCTCTCTCTCTCTCTCTGATATTGGTTTACTTAATTTGGAAATAAATTCAGTGTGGGCAGCTAATTTACAGATGTCCTCTGAACAGCAACTACAAATATTGCCTTCCGTTTATCCCGAGTCAGTAAAAGTATGTTGTTCTCTCCAAGTACTACAAAGAAGAAGAGTTGGTTTTAATATGCCGACTTTCTCCACCACTTAAGGGAGAATCAAACCGGCTTACAATCACCTTCCCTTCCCCTCCCCACAACAGACATCCTGTGAGGTAGGTGAGGCTGAGAGAACTCTAAGAGAGCTGTGACTTGCCCAAGGTCACCCAGCTGGCTTCGTGTGGAGGAGTGAGGAATCAAGTGTTACAAGGGCATAAAGAAATCATACATGAACAGCAAATTTAAATGTTTTGTCTACAGCTATAGACAGTGATAATCCCTGTTACTCAGGAGCCACCTGTGGCTGTTCTAAGTACTGTTCCCCAGTGCAGTGCCTGACCCAAGTTTCAGAAACTGGACACTGCCCAGTGGGGCTTTTGGTTGGCAGGTGGTTTCCCCCCTGAAACAGCTGCCACCCGAAGGACTAGAGGACAGGTAAGTTGCAAGACTGGTCTGCAGATCTTGCGCCACAGATGCAAAGGCCCACCCTCTCCTATACCCCCTCACAACCTTTGCACTCTCTTCCCAGCACCTGTGCAGCTCCCAGGAGGACCACAAGCTGGCTATAACATGGCAGCAGCCAACTGGAGAAGAGCAAGCTGGCCACAATGGGCGGTGGTGGTTTTTAATCCCGTTCTCCTCCGGCGCCTGGGCAGTCTTGCTTGCTTGCCCAATCTGTTGTGCCTCATGCTGAAGAGAGAGCCATGAACACATGAAACTGCCTTATACGGAATCAGACCGTCAAGGTCCATCAGTCAGTATTATCTACTCAGACCGGCAGCAGCTCTCCAAGGTCTCAGGCAGGGGCCTTTCACATCACTTGAGATGCCGGGGATTGAACCTGGGACCTTCTGCATGCCTAGCAGATGCTCAACCACTGAGCCAGAGGGCAAAGAGGGAAATCCTTCCCCTCCAGATACACAAGGACTGGCCAAGGTTCCACACTGTGATGGGAAAAATAGAGCCCTACATAAACTTTAGTATTCTGCTAATTAAAAAGTAATAGTTATACAACTATTAATGTTAAATATAGCTTCTTGAATTACGTTTGGGGTGGTATACAGTAGTTATATGGCTCTTCTGGCTGATGGTAATAGAGAATGGGGCTCTCTGCAAGCCAAGGAGCACCACTCCTACAGGGTTTTAACAGAGTGCTAAACACAGCCAGCACTGAACATCAATTAATCCAGTGCATGATCTGTGCCTGTGTATGTTCCGGCCTCAGAGCTCTCCCTGCAGGCACAGAAGGAAACAGGCATAAGTACAGCAGTCCATGCAGTCAGCTGGCATTATTAAATCTCTGGATTGTCTTGATATGCATATGAGGAACCTGGCTGCCTGCCCTGGCTCTGTTGACAGAATAATACCGTCTACATTTCAGGCTCCTGCTTCCAGCGACTGCCCAGAGAGATCCTCTCCTGGAAAATATCTAGATCTGAGTACAGCTGCCCCCAGCCCTGCCCTGACAATAAGTGCTCACGGGTCTCCTTTAATTTCAGGAAGTTTAAATGCACCCCTAAACCAGTACAATTCCTCTAATTCTGACATAAATTGATCGGAGAATGAATGGTTTTCCCCCTCCCCATTTTGAAGTGATTGACCATCTAAATAGTTAATTAGCAGCACGAAAGGAGTATGCAGCACCATCACCAGAAAGCAGAGAGGTTTTCTGAGCTTTTGATGCCTTTCATGCAGATTCCCACATCCCCCCTTAAAAATTATGTGGACGTTAAGTCCTACATGTACATTATTGTGGAAGTAAATCTTAAAGGTACATTACTGTGGAAGGGGCTCAGTGGTTGAGCATTTGCTTGGCATGCAGAAAGTCCCAGGTTCAATCCCCAGCATCTCCAGTTAAAGGGACTAGGCAGGTAGGTGATGGAAAGACCCCTGCCTGAGACCCTGGAGAGCTGCTTGTGAGGTACTGCCCTGTCTCTCTTTCTGTCCTGCCCGTAAAAGCGGCGGTTCTCTCTGTGTAGGCCTCTGTTGGAATGTCCCGCTCGCTCTCCTCTCCCCGTTCCCCCCTCCCTCCTGACCTTGGCTTCTACAGGATTTTGCTAACGAGCTTCCTTGATGTCTTTGATGTCTGTTCCCTAGCCTAGCCTGGTACTGTTATCGTTTCCTTCCCAAAACATGTAACTGACACCTGCAATGTAGTACTGTTTATAGTCTTGCCCTTTTGTAATAATCAGCACTTGCAGCTCGGACCGTGTAAGGGCCTAGTTATACCTGATGCTTCTCAATAAAGTTACCTGCTTCTGGATGGTCGTCTGAGCGAGTGATTTTATGGGAATTGCCCAGGGTGGCTGGAAAGCCTTACACCGCTGCCTGTCTGAATAGACAATACTGACTTTGATGGACCAAGGTTCTGATTCAGTATAAGGCAACTTCATGTGTCCAAGTAAGTCTTACCTGTACATTATTGTGGAAGTAAGTCTTACATTATTGTACAAACAGAACTTAATTTTCACCGGGTATTTAGGATCAGAGTGAAGCCGTCCTGCTGCAGGCCTTTGCAGGTTTGGGCACCCTTCAGCCTACCATTTTTGATGGGCTGAGGTCCACCTAACACTATGTAAAAGATTGAACTGTTAACCATCCTGCAGAAACACTCAGTTCACAGGTGACTTCTGAAACCTGGCCAGGAGGTGCTGACTGTACCACAACCCTCTTTGCATGTGACCTCTTTCAAGGGTATCTGAAATAACGAGAACAACAAGTGTCACCTCTGTAATATTCCTTTTATTAGCAGCTTGTCAGGTAACAAGGCCTGGTTCCGCAGCATCAGCTATTCAGAATAGCTAGCCCTTCCCCACCTTCGTCTATGAGCTTCCCCTAACAAAACGTTCAATGGCTTATCTAGGGACAAAGCTAAGGCACAGGTCAACAAAACATAATTGTAAAAAACTCCTATCCCAAGCAGGGAACCTGCAGCTCAGATTCATCTATGCATAAATAAAGCAGCATCTCCCCAAAGCTTCTGCCCAATTTTGCCGCAACGCTGAGTAGCCAAATTAGGAGCAAACAGGAGGCACAGAACAGCAATATGGCTTTAGTATACCAAATAATAAAAAGCACAAATATTTTTTACTTAGTTACTCTTCAAAACGCATAACTATTTAATAACTCACAGCAGGTTTATGAGCTGGCAAGCAAAGAACCTGTACCTGAGCGAGCAGCCAAAAAAAAAAAAAAGTGCTTTTCTCTTGCCTGAGGGCAAAGCAACCTCGAGCCCCCGCCCCCCCAGCAGATCCCATTCAATGGCCAGATTCTCTCATTCCCAGCAACATTGGCTGGTGTAGAAAGCCACGGCTGCACGGCTTCAGCATGAACACACATACATCAAAGCCTTAAGAAGAAACCGCAGCACCGCCTCTTGTGATTTATTTTTTCCTTCTGCATTAACCTCAATATTAATACTAATGGGATTTTCAGCATTTCATTCCCAAAGCAGTCCGCTGCGATTGGAAGGGCCAACGTCGCAGAGGCTTATACAAGGGCTCCTTCCTATCTTATGCTTTTAACGTGTACCTGTATACAACTAAATCTTTTCTTTAAAAAAAATAGTGAATATATGTATTTTATACTGGTCCAACTGTCAAGAATCCCGAGAGGGGCCACTGCTCCTTACCGCCATCAAACGTTTTTATGGTAGTAAAATGTGTGAAGAAGTTCCAACAGAACCAACTCATTGGAATCTCGCGGCAATAACAACCCGGAAGGGTTCCGACTGTGTATGGCACAGGTCCAAACAGATAACAATATTATGCAAGACTGCTGCAGTGACCATTTCCCTTAGGTACATTAGGCCTTTCCATCAACAGCTGCAGCTGGTCAGGCAAACAGATCAACAGGGATTACCTCTTCAAAGACTTTATCACATACGTGGAAAGGCGGGACAATTAGGTTATGGGCTGAGCTCTCTTTTTTCCCTGAGGTTTTGCAGAAAGACAAAATTGGAAACTGCACATGCAGAGGTAACGGAATTTACAAATGAAGAGATCTGCATATTCCAGCCCATGTACAAGAGGATACACCGCTACTGCTTAGAGGAACGGAAGAACAGAAGACTAAATATTATTTCCTTCTTAAAAATAAACTCAATGTTACATACAAATACATAGAATCTCCACAGCTGGGGTGGGGGGGGAGGGTACAAGAGGATAGGTTTACCTACTACAGACGCCCTGCGCCAACTGCTACTCCACGCTGTCTTCAAGTGGTTGCGTGCATGTTTTTATAGTGGCTGTCAGGGTTTTGTTACCCGTATTTGCATGTAACATTTTGTTATACCCTTAAGTTGACTTTATTTGCAATGTTCTAACACTGGGAGTGTGAAAAATTGTGACAGTCTTGCCCGTATCTCATTCTTATTGCAGTGTGTGGGTTTGTAAAGGATCTATTGCTATTGCTAGAGACTACTTTCTAGAGTAGAAGAAAACATGAACATCTTAAAACAACAAAAATCAAAGGGACCTCAAAAAACTCTTCAAGACTCCCTTCTAATGTCAAACCAGACAGTTTTCTTCGAAACAAGCGTACCACACAGTAACTCACTCCTGAAGCACATAACCCCTGAGTGAAGCGTATGTATTTGTTTCTACTTAAAGCTCCTACTAACACATCCAGGTTAAAAGGGGAGGGGAACAATCTTAGATAGCAGCAAGATACCTAGCCAAATACTAAGTTCTAATCCCTTTGCATTTGTCAGAGGAAGCAAAATGCACTGAATCACCAGACCTGTGAACAAAATTTAAAAGAACTGTCCCTGATACAGGAAGACTGTCGTGCAGGTGAACCCCTTTCCATGGGGCTGTTTTCAAAGGAACCAGGACCCACAAGGTAACTTTAGTTCAGCCTCCCCACTATATCACCACAAAGCACAGCTAGGATGAAACCCATACGGGTCCTGGATGTAGCAGCTGCAAGAAGCAGAGAGAACCGGTATGTGTCCCATGTCATGTTTCCAAGTTGGTCAACTCCAGCCAGTCTGTCTCATTTTCACACCGGCCTCGAGTTTTGAAAAATCCCTTGATCAGCCTCTGTGCCTCTTCTTTCACTGTAAGCAAAAAAAGAAAAGAAAAGAAAAAGAATCAATTGTTCCTAACTGCAGTTATCTCCGCCAACAGCTCTAACAAAGAGAAGAATCCATACTAATCATCTCCCGACAAATTAGGTACCTCTGTTACCAAATGCAGATTGTTCATAGTTACACAAGCCTTCTACACTGAAAATATTCTACTGGCAATTCCATGTTTCCAGAACATAGAATTGTGGCAACACAAACGCTGATAGGTACTGAGTGGAAGATAGTCTATCTGCTGGATAATATGATAAGAAATAGTAACCATAGGGCAGAGGAGGGAGACGAGCAGAAGCAAACTGTTGGTGGTTAACAACTCTACCCACCCGCCCTTTCCAATTCCTCTGATTCTTCTCAAGCTCTTTCCTCAAACACAAGTGCTAAAAAACCCTTTAAAAACCCAATTAATGAGAAGAAGAAGAATTGGTTTTTATATGCTGACTTTCTCTACCACTTAAGGAAGAATCAAACCGGCTTACAATCACCTTCCCCTCCCCACAACAGACACCAAGTGAGGTAGGTGGGGCTAAGAGAGCTGTGACTAGCCCAAGGTCCCCCAGGCTGGCTTCATGTGGAGGAGTGGGGAATTAAACCCGGTTCTCCAGATGAGACTCCACTGCTCCAAACCACCGCTCTTAACCACTACACCACGCTGGTACTTGTCAACAGATTCTGTACTAGACAACTTGATTCCACGCCAAGCGGCACAACACGCAGGGCGCTCCTCCCACCCATCATTGGTCGTCTCACCAGTCTTGCGGAGAGGACTCTTGTCTGCAGCCAGCAAATGAGAAAGGTGTCGGGCAAACCCCTTGAATAGATCCTGCCGACCAGGGGAGCAAAAAAACAAAACACAAATAAGCTGAGTCTTCCTCATTAACCTGTGAATTAGTGCTTTTAGGGCTGCCGCTCTCCTGGTGGGGACCTGACGTTCTCTCTGAATTACAGCTGATCTCCAGACTACAGAGATCAGCTCCCTTGGAGGAAACGGCAGCTTCGGGGAGCAATTCTACGGCATCACATCCCCACTGAGCTCCCCTCCTCAGACTCTGCCCTCCCCAGGCTCCGCTCCCAAATCCCCAGGAATCTCCCATGCTGGTGTTAGCAGCCCTAGTTTTTTTACAGCATGTAGCCAAACACATTTTCACTAAGGTAACATTAGTATTGGTATGGTAGCAATTAGGGCTGTCAAAAAAAAAAAATTCGGTACAGTTCGGATTCGGCCGAATTTGACCCTTGTGGGTTCGGTACGTGCCGAAGTCCGAACTCCTCCGCTTCGGATCCCTGGTAATTCAGGGGGATCCGGAGTTCGGGGGGAAATTCGGCCCCAGCGCGCCTTCAGAGGGATTCCCTGAAGGCGCGCGGGGGCCCTTTAAACTGATCTGAGCCTCCCAGCTGGGAGGCGCAGGTCAGTTTAAAGGGCAGCCCGCGCCTCTCCAGCGGAGCCCGCTGAAGGGGGGCGGGCTGTCATTTAAACTCATCTGCGCCTCCGGGCTGTCATTTAAACTCATCTGCGCCTCCCGGCCGGGAGGCTCAGATGAGTTTAAAGGGCAGCCCGCGCCTTTCAGCGGGCTCCCCTGAAGGGGGGCCGAATTTGCCGAATTTATTCGCGAATTCCCGAACTCGCTGAATTCGGCCCCCCCCCCCGGTTGCCCGCCAGTTTTGAGTTCGGATCCGTCCGAACAGAAAATCACCGAATCAGGGGAAATTCGGTTGATTTTCAGTTCGGACCGAACCGAATTGACAGCCCTAGTAGCAATGCCCAGGTGTGTTGGTACAGAGAATACTCTTGTCACCGTACCAAATACAGTACAATGTGCACCTGCCCTAATGAATTAGCCACCTAAAGAAAGCAGCTGGACAGTAAGGAAGAAAAATAAACAGAACTCCAAATCTACCAGATCAGCTTGTGACGACCCTGCCCCCTCCTCCAGCCGAGACCCTTTAGCTAGTAAGGTTCCCCTCACAGCCAACTTTTGATGACCCCTGCAAGGGGATTTCAAGGCAAGTGAGAAGCAGAGGGGGTTTCCCATTGCCTTCCTCTGCAAAGTCTTCCTTGGAGATCTTTCCCAAGTACTGACCCTAGCTTAGCTTCCAAGATCTGACGAGACTGGGCTGTATTGTGCTGCTTTCCCTCCCAGTTGTTTTAGAAGGCACCCCCTTTTACAGCCTAAGTGCCAGGGAATCTGAAACCTGGGGAGTCTCAATAAGGTACCTAGGTTGAGCCATAACATTGGAAATTCCCAGGAATGAAGAGGGAGGGTGTTGCTGCAGGGAAAGCAGAATAAGGGCAATCTCCCCACCCCCCCAGTGGCATGTCATTTTCCAATAACAAAAGACTTTTCAACACTGGAGGCATCACCCAAGATCCTGACATACCCCAGAGGTGTCTGCCCAGCCCAAGGACGTGGCTGTTTCATTAACCAACTGCCAGTTCCTCTGATTCCTTTTCACTCAATCAAGAGAGGCACTCAGTTATTAATCTGCCCTCCATCCTGTTTCAGGAAATATGCTACCTCACCTGGACTTTTGTCTCCATGCTGGTCTAGCTCACCCCATCCTAATTAAAGCACGCTGTTGCCTCACCCAGGCTCCCTGGGCCCATACAGATTTGGCTCACACCAGCCGAATCAAGGCGTTTTTCCTATTTTTTCCTGCCAACGTTTGACAACCGTTAGCTTTAAACCAGCCAGTGAGATTTAAACTTTTCATCTTGACCCAATCCAAATTTGGAATGGTCAACCCTTCCCCCCCGCCCGGGGTCCTTCTGTCCATAAAAAAAAGACCCCCAGACCCAGCAAATTGTTCCTCAGATCTCTGGTCCAGATCTCCGCTGGTCAGAACTCTGGTTTCCTCCTGAGAACCTCTACTGCCCTCTGCAGGCTTTTTCTCCTTGCTTTGCTCCTCAGATCTCTACTGCATCTACTCCTGGCCTCAAGCTCCAGATCTAAGGTTGCAAGTCCCTTCCCTAAACAGTGCCAATTTCCTCCTCTCTCATATAAAGTGCACCTTCTTGTTGGTGTGTGTGAGTGCTTAGTAAATCAGTTCTCTTTCTTCATAATTTTATTTTGGGGTACCCCTACTGAGATCCACCCTGGTATGCAGACTATGAGGTCTTGCAATATTCCTTTCTGGAACCCTTTTAAAGCTGAAAATGCTAACGAGGAACTGATGACAAATGTGCATATTTCCTAAGTATTTCTGGAATGGATACAACACATTCATATCTAACTTAGGCTCTGGAGGTATGGAGATGTAAAGTGTTCTTTGCTTTTTCAGCCAGGCACTCCTTGCTCTGCAAGAGTCACAAGACCCTGGCCGACATTTTCTTCCCATGCTGCCACTTTGGTTTAATGGATGGCAATAATTCCAGGCTGCCTTTCAAAAGGAAAAACAAAAATAAAACAATGCTCATAACCCACCTTGGAAGCAAATTTGCCACCTTTGTAGAAAGGGGTTAAGTATTTGACAACAATGTCTGCGGTCTCCTTTAGGGACAACGCCTTTGTAGATGGCTGAATGATTTTAGTGGTTCCTTCCTTATCGACTTGTGACAAGTTTGGATCAAAGGTGACCTTTTTTTTCACAGGGCCACCAACCTTGCCCTCTGACTGCAACACGATGGAAGAATTCGTCATGGTCCGAAGCCTCTTTTCAGCAGGGTTTTCCATGTCCTTGTAAAAATGAAACAGAGAAACAAGTGCAAAGCCATCAGGGTGGGAAACAGCTACCCTGAACCTTATGCTAGCAATAATTTAAACACAATGGGCTGGATCCCAGCACTATGTGATGAATCTTCCTTCATTTGTAAAAAGCTTCTCATGTAGCAGAAAAATATCCTTGGATCCAACCCACTGTTCTTAATTTCAGGATGTCTTCCAATGGCTTTGGGCCCAATTTGCACACAGAGATCTCCCAAGGATTCTTCTCGTACCTGAGATGCACTGATGGCCTCTACATCACATGGGCCACAACACGAATTCCATGGCATTAATGACTTCCACCCCAGCATAAACTATAGCCTGGCCTAGCCCATGCAGAAGGTTTATTTTTGGACACCGCAGAATAAGATATGAGAGCTGTATATATGTCAGGGTGTATTCTAGTATAAGGTGGAATTTATATGCCTATCACCACAAGCACATTCACAACCCTTTATCTCCAGGCAAGCCCCTATGACAGAAGTGCATTTCCTCTAATCCTTTTAGGGACAACATCTGCAGGTCTCACCTGAAACATTCTTAAAACTACAGTGCTCATTTGGGGGAGTAAAGAAACAGACTGAGAAGGCCAGATGGCTTTCTCAAGAGCTATGCTGATGACACCTAGCTGTATCTGCTGATGGACGGCCAGCTGGATACCATCCCAGATACCTTGGTCAGGTGTCTGGAGGCCGTGGTGGGATGGTTGAAACAAAGCCAGCTGAAACTAAATATATCAAAGATGGAGGGCTTGTGGCTGGTTCGGAAGGGATTGGGTGTTGGGCACCTGCTTCCGACTCCATGGGGTGCAAAGAACACCTGCACCTACTGTTAAGCACCTTGGTGTGACACTGGATGCCTCCCTGTCAATCGAGGCACAGGTCACAAATGTAACCAAAGCTGCATTTTTTCAGCTGCAGCAGGCTAAGCAGCTGATGCCCTAACTGTCCCGCCACGACCTAGCCACAGCGATCCACGCAACAGTCACCCCCAGGCTAGATGACTGTAAATCGCTCTACATGGCTGCCCTTAAGGCTGCTTCGGAAGCTTCCAACTGGTCCAGAACGCAGTGGCGAGGGTCCTTACAGGGACCCCACGGAGAGCACATATCCAACCCATGGAGAGTACATATCTAATATCGGCCATTTTATTTTCAGTCCCTTCCCTAATGATCCCCAATATAAGAGTTTGCCTTTTCCACTACTGTGACATACTGGGTTGACACTTTCATTGAGCCAGCTACTGTGACCGAAAGATCTTTGTTCCTCTCAGTCTCAGCAAGTTCAGACCCCATTAGCCTGAAATTGTAGTTGCAATTTTTTTAAAGCAACAATGACATGCTTTTAAAGAAACAGGATCTGGCACACAACAGCTTATACTCCTACAATGTATCTGTTTCAAGGGCCACAAAAATCTTTGTTTTTGTGGAAGCAGGCTAACACGGCTACCCTTCCGGAATCTGCAGGGCAAGCTCCAGCCAAGTATCACCCTTACTTCCTTCTCTTGCATCCATATTCCAGTCACTCTGACGAATTCTGTGACAGAGTTATTCTGCGGCAAACTCTCACCAAAAGCATTTATTCTACCTCTGAAGCACGTGTGATGGAAAGAGAGAAACAAAAAGGGGGATTTAAAAAAAACAACAACCTTACCTCAACTGATCCTGGTCTCTTTCCATTACAGTTTCCACTGCCGTTAGCTATTTCATCTTCAACGAAAGGCTTAGCACTGCTGGGGAGAGGAATAATTAGATCTTCTCTATGAAGACGGCTACATTCCAAGACACTAATTTTTTTAAGGGAAATAATTAACATAATCCATTTTCACACAGCACCGCTTCAGGAACTCCAGTGCCTGCCTGCATTGCAGCTGGGGGTCAATTACCTCCCAGCCTATTTAGGCCGACAGACGTGTGGGATCAACCAGTCCACAACGCACAAGCCCTGTGTTCCAAGCTCCTGCTCCCAGCCCTAGCTCCACACTTCCGTTTAGGCCTCCAGCTTCTAGCCCTAAGCTTCAGCCCACATCACAAGCCTTGGCAGCCTCAGGTGGGAAGGAGATGGGGGAAGGAGATGGTGAAGAAAAGTGGAAGATGGGCAAGAAGGGAAGAGCTATGACAAATAAATTCAGACTCCACTGAGCCTATACTTGTAGCTGCGATTTTTTAAAGCAACAGCTTCATGCTTACCGTGGTTTTCCAAGGGGTGACCCTGGGCATGAGGTTTCTGTTCCTGAATTGAGACTGTCCCCTGTTTCCCTCAACTCCTGCATTTCTAGGTGGGATGCGCCAGCTATTTCTTCTTGGGAGATCATTTCCGTTTCTGGGCATTCTTTCTCCTCACACAGTCTTTGGGAAGGAAATGGTGGCAGTTCACTGAGGTAACAGTTTTCCTCCTCCTCTGCTAAATCAAGTGCTGAGTCCAAGACCTTAGAGCCTGTTTTCTGGCTAGAGAAGAATTTGGAAATGTTCTGAGATTCTTTCCTAGCTGCTTCTGCCAGCAGCAGCTGCTTTTTGGTAGGTTTGCTCTTCTTGGTGGGACTAACTCCCAAGGAGGCTGTAGGATGGGAAGTGCTTTGCTGCCCCTCCTCAAGAACTTCACCAGCAGTTCTGCTTTCTTTGGTTACTTTCACTTTGTTCTCAGGAGCGCTAGCAATGTCCCCAGACTCAGGGTTATGACTGCAGTCACCTTTCCAGCTTGGGCTCATTTCCTCTTTGTCAGGTTTAACTTCATCCTTCTCCTTGGCCACCAAAACTTCTGAAGCTGACTGGAACACATCTGACGTCTTCTGAAATCCAATTCCCAACCTCTTGGGTTTGAACTGCGTTAAAAAGAGGCAGAATATGACTAGATGTCTTACAGTAAAATCCTAAGAACATTTTCCTGGGAGTAAGCCCTACTGAACAGACCAGAGCAAGATTCAGAGCAGACCTACTTAGGATTGCTTTCTCAGAAAGCAAGACTGAACAGGTTTACTCCCAGGAAAGTGTTCTTAGAACTTGAGGTGGAGAAGAAGACGAAGAGTTGGTTTTTATATGCCAACTTTCTCTACCACTTAAGGAAGATTCAAACCTGCTTACAATCACTTCCCCTCTTCACAACAGACACCCTGTGAGGTAGGTGTGGCTGAGAGAGCTGGGACTAGCCCAAGGGCACCCAGCTGCCTTCATGCGTAGGAGTGGGGAATCAAACCTGGTTCTCCAGATCAGAGTCCACCAAACCACTGCTCTTAACCACTACACCGCGCTGGAAATCAATCCATAACCTAGAGATAAAATTAATTGAGAGCCACCACATATTATGGTAAGCACTAACAGATGGTGGCAGTAGCATGGAGGAGGAAGGGAAAGATTGCAAGAAACCCACGCAAGAAGGAGGAACAGAAATGAAACCCCACAGGCTGTCACAAGACCTTCACTATAAAATGTTTAACACTACTTAAGGATCGGACAGCGTCTGTACTTACCGTGTTCACCTTGGATGGTATATAGAAACCATCATCAGCTGTTGCAGTTGGTTCAGCTTTTACCCTGGGGCAGCCATTGACTCCCAAGGCAAGTGCAGAATACAGCTCTCCATCTTTGGAAGCCTTGTTAATTTCTCCCACCTTTGCGCAAAAAGCAGGAAAAACTGACCTGAAGCCTTCCTGCTTCCACAAACAGCAGTTCCA
Organism: Euleptes europaea; assembly: GCF_029931775.1. Lineage (NCBI taxonomy): Eukaryota > Metazoa > Chordata > Lepidosauria > Squamata > Sphaerodactylidae > Euleptes > Euleptes europaea. The sequence continues at coordinate 127,467,532 of NC_079312.1, read as the reverse complement.
TGTAATGAAGAATTAACACATTCTGCTCTTTTCATTCCACCTGTGTACAGACTAGCTTTGATTTATTCTTTTCCTTCTTAATAAGAGAAAGCTTAACAAGCTGCAGATTTATGACATTAACTGTACATTTAAAAAGATTAAAATGTAATAAATGCAGGCATTGTTTTTATAAAAAGATAATCCTATACATGAAAGAACACATAAGGTTGAGTGTTATCATGAAAACGTTGATTCTAGAAAATTAATAAAGAAACCCTATATTTGTACACAGTTATTAGCCTGTTAGTTTGTTTGACTTCTTCTATATTTATTGGATTTGTATCCCACTCTCTATCCCAGCAGAAGATGGGCTCGGGGCGGCTAACAACAGTTAAAAACTTCATAAAACACAATAACACATTCAAATTTCAGTTTAGCATTAATTTGAAACCCAGCAATTCTGATCTAAAATCAAGTGGCACTCAATTTTGGCACACAGGACCAAGCCAACCTGGAGAGAGCAGTCAGGGCCCCCTATTGGAACGAAATAGTAAAACATAAGCTGGAAATGGGGAAAAGGTAGGGAGGCCAGCTCTGTTGGAAACAGTTAAGTTAATTTGATTTGGACAGCAAGCCTGATTATTCAGTCTTTCTTGTTCGGCTCTTCCCACAGTCATCAGAACAGCATCCCCACAGATTTTGTTTAGGCTTAAAAGCAGCCACATTTATAGCCATGGCTTTCTCCCATCCCATTTTGCCAATACACATTCCTCAGCCTCCCCCAAGGCTACTGTTTGCTCTCTGTGGGAACCACACGCAGATGACATATCAGTACTTATATATTCCAGGATGGCAGTTGGGAGGTGCATCGGCAAAATGACACGGGGGAAAGGGATAATCCTCTGAAGGATTATCCTACCCACTCAGATGATATTTAAGCAAAAACAGGGCCATCGTGTCTAGTTTGGCTCTAAGAGCCTTCTTCTTAGGGGCTTCAATTAGAGCCACCTCTGCTGCTTAACTAATAGCATGGGATTAAATGGAGGGTGAAGAATCTTATTGTTTTATGAATTATTACTCTTTAGAAAAGCAAATGCACATCTTCAAGGAGGCCACCTAGCTGTAAAACTGCAGGAACACTTACTTGAAACTACAGAAATTAAGGATCGAGACACATATTCTTTCTATTAGGTGTTCTAATACAGATGTCAAAGGAACAAGAAGCAGACACGCACCCTCTCATTAGACATAGATAGCACAAACATCAATCACAGATTTAAAAGTCAAGACACTGGGCAAACTATCCAAGCTCACTCTATCCCTTGGCATCAACAGCCATTTCTTACCTTCTTGAGAACAGCTGCCTTGTACAAATTTGCTGTCTTACTCATCTGGAAAGCATCATACTCCATTTCCACGGCACATGTTAGAGGATCTGACCTGAAACATGCCCACAGTTTCATCAATTGTATCAGCATGTATTTCTCCACTGGCAAGGGAAATACTTAACTCTCATTTTAAGGGTTATTATCATGGCAGGGATGCCAGCTGATGACAGGCAACTACTGTGAGTTGGGGGGGGCAGGGACATGTGGGGGGTTACCAGTGTCACATGTGGTGGGATGGCACCTTCAGGGAAAACAGGAAGTACTGTCATGTCACTCTAGGAATTCCTAGCAATCTGTAGAGTCATGTGACTCACTACTATTTTTCCCAGAAGTGACATTAAGCTGTGTGTGATAGCAGTGATTTTTTTCTTGCAGCCACAGCTCCAAGTGGCAGCAGGAAGAAAGAGTAGCTGCCAGGAAGTCTCCAGCCATAGCAGGGGACCTGGCAATCCCAGCTCAGGGCTCTAGCAGTAACAGTGACATTTTAAAAAATCTGGATGCAAGTACTGGCTGCATCCAGAGCTAATATTTGGTGACTGGAGACAGAACAGAAAGGCAAAGGCCTAAGGAAATCTTTGCCACAGGCATACATTTTATGTGCTTCTACAGTACTAACCAATGGAATACCACATACTCAAGTGATTCAGAAGCCTAACTTTGTACAGTATACTACTTCCCTCTAATGGGGACAAAAGAGAATTGCAACCTTTGGAATTCAAGGGGGAGGAAGTGTCAGGCTACATAGCAAGGCTCCAAGGAATAATTATGACATTATATTTACTTAATATATCAAGAGCCCCGTGGCACAGAGTGATAAGCTGCAGTTCTGCAGTCCAAACTCTGCTCACAACCTGAGTTCGATTCCTACGGAAGTCGGTTTCAGGTAGCCAGCTCACGGTTGACTCAGCCTTCCGTCCTTCTGAGGTCGGTAAAATGAGTACCCAGCTTGCTGGGGGTAAAGTGTAGATGACTGGGGAAGGCAATGGCAAACCACCCCATAAACAAAGTCTGCCTAGTAAACGTCGGGATGTGACGTCACCCCATGTGTGCCTGCACAGAAGACCACTCTATGAACAACAGTTACAGGTAAGTGCAACACTGTTTTTACACTCTTGTACACAGACTGTACAAAACAACATTCATTTGAGTTCCAAAAAGCAGGACCTGATTCAAGAAATGTACATAGAATGGGGGGCTTATGATGCATGTGGATGTGAAGGGTTTTAGACTTTAATGCCAGCCCCTTGAACTAGGCCCAGAGGAATACTAGCAGGCCATGCAGCTGATGTAATACAGGTTGAACAGGTTCACATCTCCCATTATCCACAGGGATATGATCCACTGCATTCTGAACGAGCTGAAGCTTCTGACTTATCTTCACGGGCAGCCCCACGGGTAGAACGTGATATTAGTTAAGTTTCTGGTGGGTTACAAAAGTATGGCTGAACCTTCCAAGATCTCCTTCTCCCCAGGATGGAGCAGAGTTTACGCAGCAGCTGATAAAAGGTATTTTTCAGTTACATAAGCCACATGCTTATCAAAAAGCAATAGCTGGCCAAGCAAAAGTCGCTGATGTTGATGTGTGCCCGTGAAATACTCTTTACAAGCAATACCATCCCCTCTTAGTATCCTACCCATTTTTTGTTAGCCCGGCTTGCAGATTGCTGCTCAGTGCTTCTTCTAACATCTTCAGGCAGTGCTCTCTAGCCTAAAACCAAAGGAGAATGAGCAAAAGGTGATTTCAGATTGTAGCTATTAAACAACAAGTACGTGAAGCTTAAGCAGGTTTTAGCATTCCTCCCACCTCAGCTCTAGTTGCCAGCATAGTAGCCATGCTTATCCAGCATTTTCTTTTAAAAGTAACTTGTTCCTTTGGTCTGCTGATCAGACAAGTTTTCTTTTTTCTCGTTTCTATACAGTGGTTATGAACTGTAGTCTTGGGCAATCACCCATAACAACTGGTTACTGCCAATTTAGATCTGCGTCAAAAGCTGCAGGTGTCTGGAACGGCGGTGCGTTAACAAGTCAAGCTTTAGGTCAAATGACAATATAATCATACCTCAAAAGGCTTTTCTGGAGCTTCAGAACCATGCCTGTGCCTGTTCTAAACCTCCTTCTAAAACTACATGACTTCCTTTCGCCTTTTCACATCTGGATTCTGAACGGTATTATAATATTTGATGTTCCCTCTGCACCCTTTCCAATTTATTAAAATTTCTAAAATTTGGTAACTAAAAGTAGATACTATAGTCTAGCTTTACCGCTGTATCATATACCTTTGATGCCATTCTTCGGCTAATATATCATTTCACTATAACATCCAGGGTAACACTCCAACCCACTTTAGCTGTGCAATTTTCTTGACAATTATTTCTCACTATGCACACTACAGCACTATCAGCCTGCAGCAGAAAAGAAGCCTTTTCCCAAACCTGTTTTTCCAAAACACACAGCCTCTTCCTACCTTCACTGTGATTCTGGCTATTTTCCTGCTGGCTGCATCCTTCAAGGGACAATCAGCATCTACCATGAAAGACACACAGACAGATACATAAAATACACAGAGTCAGTTGCCTTTTTTTTTCTTTTCTTTTTTGGTTTAGTACACTACATCTAGCTCCAGATGGGCAGTGCGGCTTAGATTATACAGGATTCTAAGGTGGTGGGATTTCTTGCCATTTCCCTTTCAGGCATGAAAAGAGTGAGCTGGGGGGTGAGTTGGTTTTGCACGGAGTGCTGGCTAATTTTATAGCTGGAAATCAACAAGTGAGGTCTGGGGAGGCCCAGTGTGTGCCCTACTATTTCCATGGAAGGATTCTACGATTTAGCATTTTATGGTCAGTAAAATCAAGGACAATCAGATTATGAATAATGAACAAATTATATCTTTTGATTAAGTAAACAACTACAAAAATAGCATGAATACTATTAGAATTCAAATGCAAGTACATAAAAACATAAGTTTTCTAAAATATTAAAGTGACATGGTATACACAATACAGAAACGTTGAGGTCTAATCCTGATTACCAAAACCAAAATGGCCTCTAGGGTCTTCAGGAAAATGCAGACTTAGCTCCTGGAAGCAGTGGCTTAAAAGATAAAAATTAGTTAGGCTGATTTACTGGAGTTTAAAAAGGGAAATTTGGAGAATCAAGGTCCCAGATATATATGCATACATCCAGGCAAGCTTTGTAAGGAGTACAAATACTAATTTAAAAAATATATTTCTGTGAAAAAAACTTGCCTTCCTGTTCTTGTGACCCAGGGGGGAAGCGGGGGATCAATCAGGTGAGACATAGAATCAAGGGAACTAACTCATACAGACACTACATTTAGAGTTTGGAAGGAAATGGTAATTAAAGTGCAATAAACTTAGTGCCATACAATTGAATGGTAAATGTTACTAAATATGCCTATTAACTGTAACCATTTTGGCTGTAATAGGTTTCCATATGGAAAACTTGGTGCTAAACAAGTCACCCACAGCTTTTCCTGCATGATAGGAATGGATGCAAGCAGGCAGTGATCTACCCAGCAATTTTTGGCAGAGTTGGATTTAAATCCAGTTTGTCCTATCACACTGACCAGTTCAAATTACTCCCCCCCAAATAAAAACTGGGATCTGCCTGCTCCCAGAGGCAAGCACCAGCTGTTATGAATGTTGATCAAGAATTCACGGGAGACTCCGCTATGAAATTTTATTTATTTATTTCTCTCCCTCCCACCGAGACAGGGCTCAGGGCAGCGAGAAGGCTATATTTTATGACAGTAACTTTACTTAACTTGGGATTCCTCAAAAGAAATCAGTTCTGTGTCATCTTCCAATAAACCATCATCAATAATCTATGAAATAATGCAGAAATTACCTGGGGGGACAAAACTGTCTTTTTCGACCTCTTTACCCTGAAAGAAAACAAATCATAGAAACATCACCAGCAACCTGAAGGACTGCCGAATCCTGTCTGAATCCACCCGACCATGACGGTAACCTTCAAGGGCCCTGCTTTGAGTGACCCCACCTTCTGAGATTAGGCGGGTGGCAATGTGGGAGAGGGCCTTTTTAGTTGTGGCACCAAAGCTCTGGAACCCTCTCCCCAGGGAGATTGGTCTGTCCCCTTCTGTTGCCATCTTCCTCCAGTAGGGGGAAGACATTTTTGTTTCATTTGGCATTCCCTCAAATGATCCCTCTTTCCCAACCAATGTTTTTATATTTTGTATGTATTTAACTGTCTTGTATGTAGGCTAGCCTGATCTCGTCAGATCTCAGAAGCTAAGCAGGGTCAGCCCTGGTTAGTATTTGGATGGGAGACCACCAAGGAACAGCAGGGTTGCTGTGCAGAGGAAGGCACTGGCAAACCACCTCTGTTAGTCTCTTGCCATGAAAACCCCAAAAGGGGTCGCCATAAGTCGACTGCGACTCGAAGGCACTTTACACACACATGTATTTTAACTCTGTTTTAAACACTTTTAAAAGCTATTTTAATGTGTGTTCTATGTTTTTATCATAATGGTTTTATAATGTAATTTTATCATGTATCTTTTAAACTGTTAGTTGTCTTGACAGCCCTTGTAAAGGCAAGATATAAACTTTGTAAATAAACCTTTTGTAAATGACTAGAAGGAACACATGATGCCAGGATTTGATCTAGAATTTAAAATTTGTACTCAGAAAACTTCAAGCCCCCATATTTACTGAATAATTTCTACTCTAAACTAAAGCTGGCTCTTTGCTAAATAGGATTAGGTGCCAGCATGATGTAGGGGTTTAGAGCAGTGGACTCTAATCTGGAGAACCGGGTTTGATTCCCCCACTCCTGTACATAAAGCCAGCTGGGTGACCTTGAGCTAGTCACAGTTCTCTAAGATCTCTCTCAACCCCACCTACCTCACAAGGTGTCTTGTGTGTGTGGGAAGGAGTGATTGTAAGCCATGGGGTATAAAAACCAATTCTTCTTCTTCATAAAGGACCATTCTAAGTATTTGGCAGTTATATTAATTTAAATCCCTGAAGCTCTCTTCTCTGTGCGAACAGACAGGCCAACACCATGATCTATACAGATGGCTCTGGTCTCAGAAGACCACTTAAGTGGATGATATTCTCTTGGAGAATAGATTGTAGGCAAAACCAGGAAGAAGCACAAGAAAAAAATGCTGCCGCTTCCTTCATTGACCACCTGGTTGTAAAGCACTGTGGAAATTAAGGTGTGTGTGTAAAATCACGCTACACAGCAAGGAAAGAACAAGGCCCAGCATACAAAATGCTTAACAAGTTCTTTAGGAACTGCGAAGTTTCTCATTAGTATGAGCACATAGTACGGACCTGATCGCTCATCACTTTCTCTCTCTGACACTCACACTCTTTCTTTCAACATGGCTTCTGACTTCCGCAAAAAGTCTATCCACTAACCTTGCGAAGCTTCATCTGTTGCTTATAAAAGTTATTCCATTCCTTTTTCCGATTCTCTTCATTGGCTTCGTCCACGCTCCTACTGTCTTCATCGTACCTGAGTAATGACCCACAAAGAATTGGCCACCCGAACAGGAATACTCTAACAAGGCTTGAAGTCTCAAACTAATCTCAAACAGCAGAAATGTAGCCACTAGATCACTAGACCTTTGAGGATTGTGGGTCCACATCAGCTCATAGCTAGTCTTCCTTTCAAAGTGAGGTCACCACATTTCCAGAGGAGCTTTTAAGAACTCACCCATTCAAAATTAATTTCCTAAGTTATCCCTGTTGCCAAGGCCAAACAGCTACACATTGTTAATATCTATCACATCAGCACCAAAAGCATGTAAGATGAATATTAACAGTTATTTTTAAGGTCACCTACTCATAATGAACACCTTCCTTAACGAATCAAAACAAAAATTTACCTTGCATAGGAGATTTATGGGAAAATGCATCACTGAGAATTTTAAAAAGTTTAAGCACCTTGAATTAAATGACTGCTCTTGTTTAGATCATAAGAATGCTAGCAGGATGCCATAAACAAGGTTCCAACCAATGGGATATAACAAGTGAAAAAACAGCCACAGTTTATTTCTGCAATTATCTGATTTTTAATCTTATGTCACAGACAAATACAAAAACCAGGTCAAGAAACAGTAAGGTTTCAGACTTGTTTTCAGCAAGACTGGTGTCAACCAATGCTTAATTTCCCACTGGTTTTTTGTTGTTGTTATTGCTTGCTAGATTTTTCTGTCTAGCAACCAATAAAAAGACTCATGTTGCTATGCACATCTTTTGGAGGATACTTACAGATCTACAGAGTAAGTAGGAAGTGCACATCTGGGGTGGTTGCAGTCCTTAATAAAGTGCAATGCCCTACTACTTGCACTGTGAGCAATTCTGCTTTTAAGATATCCCTCTCCCTTCCTCACCTTTAAGGTGACTGCAAGGTAGAAATACAATTTTCTACTACTGGAAAAGACGAGGAGGAGGCTGCCACCACCTATGGTATTAGCCTAGGACAGGGGTGCACAAAACACTGAGGACCATTTTCATATTTTTAACTTAAGAACTCCCTCACTGCATCAATTATGGAAAAGCGCTTTTGCTATATTTTTTGTCTAAAAAATTCTTTTTAGTCTATTCTCCACTGGTCCCTTGACCTCCAAATTCATCCACAAATCCACTTGAGTCTGCTCAGCTAAACTTTGTAGACTTTATCTATTTGGTCTGGTTGATTCATGAAGTGATTGTGACTTCAGAGGTTACCATATTTATTTGACTTTTTTTTAAATGGGGAAAGGCATTCTGTATCTTTGTGCCTAAGTTTTAAGAAAAGACTTGTCAGAAACATTCACCGAATCCTCACTGAAGGGAGTGAAGAAGAAAAATCCTGATCGTTGTCAGCAGAATTTGCTTCTGCAGGAGTCAGGTTACCCAAACACCTACGTGCTGAAGCCACCACAGCCCCTTCTTCCTCCTTCATATAACTCTGGATCTGACGAGTTAGCAGAGGATCCAATGTGGGTCCGGTTCCAGCTGTTGGTGCACTGCTCCAGGGCTTCAAGTTGCTTCTTCACAGCTGCTGGGTTCTTACAATAATCACAGCATTTGTTGCACTGTGGGGTGGCATCCCCAAAGTATTTGGCTATGGCAGCGTGACGACAGCTAAGAGACAAAAATAAAGCCACTTTTGAGAAACAGAGCTGGCAGAGAGTCTGCTTGGCCCATGCAAAGTCTCTGGGATCCTTACCCTCACACCCCAGGAAGTCACTTGATAAACCAGATTAAACGGCTGTCTGGTTGTCTGAACTGTACCACTACAATGGATGCAAATGCAGTCAATCACTGCCACGACCTACTGGGTTAAAGAAGAGTTGGTTTTTATATGCCGACTTTCTCTACCACATAAGGGAGAATCAAACCGGCTTACAATTACCTTCCCCTCCCCACAGCAGACACCCTGTGAGGTAGGTGGGGCTGAGAGAGCTGTGACTAGCCCAAGGTCACCCAGCTGGCTTTGTGTGGAAGAGTGGGGAAACAAATCCAGTTCACCAGATTAGCCTCCGCCGCTCATGTGGAGGAGTGGGGAGTCAAACCCGGACCTCCAGATCAGAGTCCACCGCTTCAAACAGAGCAGCAGGAATCGTGTATTACTGGGAAGGGAGCTACAACTGTGGTATGGCGCTACAATTCTGCCAGCTGCCAATCTCTAGCCAACCACCTCCCCTAAAGCGTTTGCAAACACTAACAATCCTCAGTACCTTCACTGAGAAGACCAACATGAGAGCCAACGTGGTGTAGCGGCAACAGATTGACAATAGGGAGGCCCGGGTTCAAGTCCCCACCCAGTCATGAAACGCACTGGTGATTCTGGGGTGGTCATTCTCTCTCAACCTATGCTACCTCAAAAGGGTGACTAAGAGGGGGGAAATGCAAAGAACAATGTTTGTTGTCCCAAAGTTCTATAAAGAAAAGATGGGATGGAAATAAATAAGTTACCATGGGATGAGATAAGATTAGATAGAAACTGTCCCTTGCCACAAGAAACAGGTTTACTTTAATATTAGTTAAGTTTATTAACAAAATGCAGACACAGAATTTTAGCCTAAGGGGGGGGGGGAAGCAAAACTGTTGGGTTGGATCCTATGACTTTCTTCTGTTTAGTCTTCTTTCAATGGGGAAAGATTTCCTTCAGTACAGGATGACTTTTCCTGACAAGAGAAAGTCTCTCTCTGTTGGGGGAAGTTTTGGTGAAAAGCCATAAGTTCCCACCCATTGGTTCCAGATTCTACCATATTTACTCAAAAGGAAAGACAACCCTGAATACGACAACTCTCCCCTTTTAAGATGACTCCCCAAAACAGAGGCAAGCCAGCCAGCGGTACCCTTCTCCAACCAACCTCTATCTTCCCCATCTCCCCACAGCTGCAAGGACCCAAGGATTCTGCTGTTACAGCAACCACGACCTCTTGCATATCCGCAGCGCCTCTCTATCAGCCCAGGCATTCTGGAGCCAGAAAGCACAGAGGAAGGGAGCGTACCCCACAACCTGGTCACATGGGCCCAGCTCCCTCCCCAGCTGATGGAGAGGCCAGTTTTTTTCTCCCTCCATGCTTTGCTTTCTGGACAAACCCTCTTGCCTCTCTGCAGGGGAGGCAGAATGGCCCTGGATTAGCAAAGGTGTGGGAGTGGCAGCCTCCTCTCCAGTCACAGAATGGGGGCAGCTTTACATAAATGTGTACCTGAGTTTAAGATGTGTGTGTGTGTGTGTGTGTGTGTGCGTGTGTGTGTGTGTGTAAAGTGCCGTCAAGTCGCAGCCGACTTATGGCAACCCTTTTTGGGGGTTTTCATGGCAAGAGACTAACAGAGGTGGTTTGCCAGTGCCTTCCTCTGCACAGCAGCCCTGGTATTCCTTGGTGGTCTCCCATCCAAATAATAAGCAGGGCTGACCCTGCTTAGCTTCTGAGATCTGATGAGATCAGGCTAAGATGAGCCCCCCTTTAAAAGCCCTCCCAAAGTAAAAATATATCATCTTGTATTCAAGCAAATACAGTAATACTCGTCCTAGCTCCGTGGTTTCACAAACTGTGGGTCAGGACCCAAAGGTGAGTTGTAACTCTCTGTCTGCAAGGCCAGTAGGGAAGAGGAGTAGGATGAACTGGAGCAGGCAGCCCTTGGCCCACCTTTTCCCAGTGAGGAGCCTTGATGGCATTGGAGGAGAGAGGTATAGTAACGGATGCTTGTTATATCCCAAACCCACACCAGTTGATGGCCAGGTCTGAGCCAAGCCCTGGTCCTTGGGCTGCCACTGCTGCTGCCGGAACTCAGCTTACTTCCAACCAGCAGTAGCATAGGGGGCATCATCTCACAGACCCATGGCATTGGCAACTGGCCTGAACCAAGCCCCAGTGGTGGTGCTAATTACTCTCTCTCTCAACCCAACCCATGATTGGTGAGGGTGAAGTTAAAAATACCTACACAGCAAGAAAGGACTTGATACGCAGTGTCAGGGCAGATGGCCACTATGGGCAAAATTTATTTTCCAAAGCCTCTACATTACGGATGTCAGTTAGGTAAAATTTAGGAATAATCTGATTATATAGTTTTGTTGCCCTGACCTGGACAGCCCAGGCTAGCCTGATCTCATCAGAGCTCAGAAGCTAGGCAGGGTCGACCCTGGCAAGTATTTGGATGGGAGTGACCTCCAAGGAATACCAGGGTCCTGACGCAGAGGCAGGCAATGGCAAACCACCACTGAACATCTCTTGCCTTGAAAACCCCACCAAGGGGTCGCCATAAGTCAGATGTGACTTGACAGCAAAAAAAAAAAACGTTTTGTAACAACAAAGGATTTGTTGACAGCCCCATTGTAGTGGATGAGCTGCAATTCTTCAAAATGCCATGAGCATTTAAAGAAACATGCATAAATATCTTGTCTTAGGGTTCACACTGTCCTTTTTCCTTTATACAAGTAGCCTGTGTAAAAGATAGAGAGTAACATTGCCAGGCAGATGTGTTTTCACCGGGCACTAAGTTTGATTGGAAACTCTGCGTAACTTACTCTGGTGTAAGTCTGTCACAATCAGGGGTTTCACTCTCTGGAGCCATGATAGTCTGGCTCACAGCAGCCCTGGTGTTCAGTGGCCAAAGTATGTGAGTGAAAGTGAAAAACTTCTACCACCTAGGAGAGAGAAGTGGACCTTTTGTTGGCAAACTTGTTCTCCCTCACCTTTTCAAGTAGTGAAAGGGTGAGCGGCTCAGCTGTGTGGAAGGTCAGCCAACAGGATCTCAGGGCCTTTGTTTCCAATTCGGAAAAGCTTATTCTACACACAAATAGAGATGTACGAAAGGTGGTAAAGTCTTCCACAAGTTTCAGTGGCAAGGCACCCTCTTTCCAATGATTACTTTAGGTTTTCCAATGGAAAGTGGGTTGACCTTGACCAACCCAACTGCAGGGTGGAGGGGCTGCATGTAAAAGTTCTCTCCGAAACTCCCATGGTCAGTGAAACTAGAGAACCAGGATCAGGTGGGTTTTGTACCCCTTGGGGGGGGGGGTAGTACACAATGGCTTATGTTTGGATGCAAAGGTATAGGGCAGCATGCCCAGAGGCATAAAAAACAAGAACACGTTTCCTCAGGATGGGGAATCAATTATCCTTTTTCAGAAGGAAAATGCAGGTTTTTGTTGGCATTTGGTGGGGGGTTGTGGACTGGGGTTTTATTTGTACTGGTTTCGAGTACTTTTTGTCTGGATTGTTTTTACGTAAAACACTTGATCTTTTTTGTGAGCTGCCTGGAACTCTTCAAGAAAGAGCAGAATACAAATGCTTTAAAATGAGTAGAGTTCTCTCTTGGTGCCTGAAAATTCTAAAACTAGATTTGACCCCAAATGTGCAGTTTTTCTGAACGCGAAGTCCAAATATTCCCAGTAGCTCAAATACTGATCAAACGTTTCTCCTATGAACACAAGGGGTGGGGAGTACCACCCACGATTACCACCCACTTTGATTTTATTCGGGGGGGGGGGGTCAAACAGAAAACTCTCCTAGACTTGATGGCTTAGAGAAAGCAACAGGCAGAACAAGCATCTCTCTGTGCTATAATAGGAAGGTACCCCTCAGGTAGAGAGAGCTGGGACAGAGCGGTTTACAGCGTAGGTCATGCAAGCGGAAAGTGTGTACAGAGTGGGGGGGGGGGAAGGGAGGGAGAGAACACTGTGACAAAGATATCTTTATAATCCCTGCAAAAAAGCACTGATTCACACCACTCAGTTTAAAGAAAGCACTCTTTTCACAACCAATGAAAAGACTACCGTGTTTAATTTTCCCTCCGCGCCTTTCCAGAAACTGCTTCATACCAGCCAATTGGAAATGCCAAGGGTCTTTAGCGAGTCGAACTTTAGCTTTTAAGCGATATGGGAGACAATGCATCGTTCCATTAGGCTATTCAGCACGCAACGTTTGGGTTTTAGTTAACAGCAACTAACTAAAAAGGATAAATCATGATTTCTTCCTTCCCAATATTGTTTATGCTTTTCTCCACGTGCATGTTTCAGCCCATACCCATCATGGAAAACACTAGCTAGCCAAATACAGGCAATGCTTAGCGGCAGTGGGAAAGACATTATCTTGAGGTCACGGGCTCAGCCCCTGGCAGATTGATTAGGAAAGTCCTCTGCCAGAAAAACGGCAAAACTTAACCAACGCCTGTCAGGGTGAACATTACTTGGCTAGATTGAACTATTACTCTGTCTCACAAAAAGGAGCATATTGGAGAATTTATCTGTTTAAAGCACTGGTTCCCAACCAGGGGTCCGTGGACCCCCAGGGGTCCGTGAGAACTAAATGAAGGTCCGCAAAACAAAGTTATAAACCCATAATAAATTAATATTTTCAATTAAAAGTTCTCTATTATAAAATATATATATTCAAATATTATTCTAACTTTAATGTTTAACTAACAGTTATGATTAAAGTTTATTTTCAAATTCTCAGAATTTTTATTTTGAACCTTGGGGTCCCTGCACCGAACAAAAAAGTCCTAGTGGTCCCTGGTCAAAAAAAGGTTGGGAACCACTGGTTTAAAGGGAACAATATTTCTACAATGGAATGGTCATATAGTAGCCTAAATGAGAAGAAGGCAAGTTAGGCCTCTACTGATTGCAGAGGCCTTCTGCCTGCCCAGAAAAAAAATGACGGAATGTTGGAACTATCACTACATCTCTCACCCAGAATAAATAATAAGCATGTGCGCAGATTCTCCACATGCTTCCAGGGATATACCCCCCCACACACACTGCAGTGGCAAGAGACAGTGCGCAGAACCCAGAGCAAGAAGAAGAGTTGGTTTTTATATGCCATCTTTCTCTACCACTGAAGGGAGACTCAAACTGGCTTTCAATCACCTTCCCTTCCCCTCAAAGGGGCTGAGAGAATGTGACTGGCCCAAGGTCCCCCAGCTGGCTTCGTGTGTAGGCGTGGGGAAACAAATCCCGTTCACCAGATTAGCCTCCGCCGCTCATGTGGAGGAGTGGGGAATCAGACCCGGGTCTCCAGATCAGACTCCGCCGCTCTTAACCACTACACCACACTGGCTCGATTGATTGAGGGGAAAATAAGTACTTCCTGATCAGTCAACACAAGGAGCTTCTGCGCAGGTCACTTCTGGGGAGAATGTAAAAATATCACCATCCTACGAATTTGCAGGCTTCAGTGCTGGCCTCACTAGGGTCTTCCTGCCCATGGTCACTTCAGAAGCAATGGTAAACTATGGTTTGTTTCCGCCCCATTAGGAAGCCACAGCCCTCAGTTTGCCAGACCTGAGCAAGGCTGTTAACAATACTTTGGAGGATATTGATTCATAGGGTCGCCATGAGGCGGAAGCGACTTGCTGGCACTTTTAACACACACACACACACAGGTGCTTTGTTCCTGAACCTCATTCCCTCCTCCCTGCATACATCTAGCAAATTCTATAAAATTTGACTTTTCCTGCTGACTGGCACTGTATGAATGCTGGATCTCTGCCCTTTTAACTCTGTTTTAAACTTTTAATTTTGCATCTAGTATTATATAAAAGTATAACCAGTCCTACACTCAAGGGTTCAACATCAGGGATCAATATTCATTAAACAAAAGTGCTATATGATTAATCTGTGTTATTGGATTACATGGGTTCCTAAAGGCCATAAACTTCCAAACCCTGGCTGTAACGCCTCCTCTGGGTAGGTTTACAAGAAAGACAGCCAAGTCTGCCCACACGTTCATTTCAGACAATTCAGCCTAACTGATTTTTAATGTGATAAAATCACGGAACAATCAAAAATTATTTGTGTTACATCCAGGGCATCCCTAAGAAAAACCCAAGGATACATGCTTCCATATATCTGAAGGCCAGGAGGCATCTTCCAATTCTTATATTCCTTTCTTTATTTCTTTATTGTCAGCTGCTTCTTCATAGAACAGCTGTTGATAGCAAAGGATTTAGAAGCTTGGAGCAAGGCTAATTCCTTTACTATGCAGGCAAAAAAAAAATACAACAGAAGGAAACTTACTCAATTGCCACCTGGGCTATAAAAATAGAAAAGAAACTTTGTACAAAGTCAAGAGTAACACATAGAGCTTGCAACAAGTGTTGGTTTCAGGAGCTCTGCTCTGGGGAGCTTATACCAGCTGCAAATCTCCACTTGTCCTCCCTCCCCTCTCCCTGGCGCGCATGTAACATGAAACTTCGCATCTCCAGGACGACCAACAACAAAAAGAGAGAGAGAGAGAGAGAGAGAGAGAGAGAGAGAGAGAGAGAGAGAGAGAGAGAGAGTACGAGCAAGCGCACACATACAACTCAGGCAGAGGCAGCAGCTGGCTGTCAGCATCAGGGACAAGAGCAGTTGAGCAAGGAAAGAGAGAATACAGAGAGGGTCAAAAAAATGGGAGGGGAACCAACATGAAACGAAGACAACAGAAAGAAAGACACAAAGGACGAACATCTGATCCTGCTGCACCACTGGGGTAAGGCTGGCTTTTGCCTCTTCTCCTCCTGCTGCCTCAGCAAAGGCGAGATTTCACTGTTCGGCTTAAGCCTTTGTTGTGATTGTATTGTGTTGGAAGTGCAGGGAGGACACACACAGGATGGAGGAGCAAGAAGGTGGTGGGAGATGTGTGCTGGGTCAAGTCGGGTTGTTTAGCAGTAAAGAGTGTGTGGCAGCTGCATGCTCATTTGTCTCCGATGCCCTGGGCCCTGAACGCTTCAAAATCAGTAATTAGGAGAAAGAAAGAGAGAGAGAGAGAGAGAGAGAGAAACGCAAGGCTATTTTGTGAGCGAGTCATCAGAAAATCTGAGACATCTTCCCAGGAATTGCCCATTTGACTACAGGGCTTAGATTCCTCGGGCTGTCAAGTAAATTTTGAAGGAATTCTTATACAAATTGCCAAACTTTGGGGCAATTGCTAAACTTTGTAGTTTTGAACAACAGTTCTGGTTGAGCGAGAAAGCTATACTGCCACGGCAGGCAAATGAGACTGCCTCAAGATTAAGGACTTTGTGCCAATTAGAAAACGTTCCACATTCCTGTACTTGTTCGTGGTTCTTCAGCGCAGTTAGAGTGCAAACAGCTGCTGAGACAGGGCCCAGGTTTTAATGGAGTGTCACTGAGGAATTCTAGGGGAGTTGATTTTTTTCAAAACGGATTAGTACAGGCAGTAGTCCGGGTGCAGGTTTTTCTTGCTTTACTGGAACTCTGACACTTTATAACCACGGCATTCTCTAAACACCAGGAACACTATTGAGAATGAAATATTCAGCTAGCGCACAAGCAGGTCAGGGAACCGATTTATTGTACACCCACCAGCAATAAAGGGCTGCCTAATGGAGATATAAACTCAGGAACAAACTCCGTGTCAACTCTGACTCAAGCAGCACTGTGATGGTGTGGCATGTGTCTTGTTTGGGGGCTTCCTAGAGGCCCCTGGTTGGCCACTGTGTGAACAGACTGCTGGACTTGATGGGCATTGGTCTGATCCAGCATGGCCTTTCTTATGCTCTTATAACTGGCCCTGCCATCAAGGGCTCGCTGATCTGTGTACCTTTTCATATGAGCTCATCATGAGGTCTTCCAAATTGGGTGGAGGGCACACCCTCGTTGACTGAATTCTGTATGCTCTACAAGCAGGGAGCTCTTGCATTGCTTGATCTCTGGGCCAGTTTAAAAACATTTTTTTCTCTCTCTCCTCCAACCTACCCATGTAGATGACCACTTCATACATCTTTGAAAGTGGATCGCTGGTCTACAAAACATATGCCACAAGAAATTAGGCAGTAACAGTGCAATCCTAAACAGACCTACACCCTTCTAAGACCACTGACTTCAATGGATTTAGAAGGGTGTGACTCTGTTCCAGATGGCATTGTAAGTTACCACAAGACTCTTCACTGCTACAGATTAATACAACCGGAATTTCAGCAAGCCGAAAATGCATTTTGCCCCAAACCCCGTGAAACTGCTCCATTCAGTTTCATGGGGCTATGCCTCCCTTCTCACAGGCGCAAGTTCATGACGGCAAAAGGGGGTGTTACTGGGGCGAAAGAGCTCAGGGAGATGACTAAAGTCAGCCCCATCCCCGGGAACGCCCCTTCTTGCCGGCGTGAGCCCTTTTGCCGAGGAAACGCTGTGGTGGTGCCCACTCCCCAACACCAGTGTAAGTGGCTCTGCACCAGTGTTAGTGCCAATTTAGCCAGTGCAAGTGGCAGTAACACCAGCGCAGGGGTAAAGCCAGCTCCAAACCCCTTTCGCTCCCCTTTCAGGATTGCTCCGTAAATCTCTACAGCACAACCTACATCTAAGTCCAGTTGCACCTTAAAGACCAATTTTCCCCCAAGGGCATAAGCTTTCATGAGTCACAGCTCACTTTGCCAGGTACTATTTGACAAAGTGAGCTTTGACTCATGAAAGCTTATACCATGGGGGAAAAAATGGTCCTTAAGGTGCTACTGGACTCAAATTATGTTCTACTAGTACAGACTAACATTGATACCAATCTGAAACAATCTTTTTACTAACATATCGCATTAATAGAATTTGCCTTTTTTCAGGTTCTACCCAAGTCAGCCCTAGCAATGCCTTAAACTAGGGGTGTCAAACATATGGCCCACGGGCCGGATCCGCCCCCTTAAGAGCTCTTACCCGGCCTACGAGCCAGCCGAGGCAGCCTCCCCCACACTCTCTCGATCTGGGCTGGCGAGGCATGGCCCGACCAAGTGACCCTTAAGTCATATCCGGCCCTCATAGTAATTGAGTTCAACGCCCCTACCTTAAACTATCTTTTCTCCAGCATCTGTCATGTGTAACTCACCCAATGAACATTCCACAATTCATCTGCGCAGTGTCAGAACAGTTTTAAATTCTGTAACAGGAGTATAAAGAGCGAAGAGTATGAGGACATAGCTTTTCCCTTTGCCACATGCTAGGTGGTGAAACTGGCTTGATAAAAATCTTCTGAGTTTGATTAAATATACTCTTTATCTTTGAATGCTTTTAACCTGCAAAACGTATTCTAACACTGCCACTCAACACCGAGAAGCTGACATAAATTACCTGTAGGCTCTTTGTAGTCACACAAAGTTCTCTGCTTATAAAGCAGACAATCTGCTCAAAAACAGATAAACAACAACAACCAGACAAACAGATATGCTAGCTTTGCTGCTACCTATCAAGGCTTCACCCGGATATCATTATCATTTGTTGCCAAAGATGAAACTCTTTGCACATAAAACTAATTCAGTCTAATTGCTGCTGTGATGGTTTTGTACCATTTTTTGGACTAGCATCCCCATATGCATTTTTAAAAACATGTATCATTTTGGGATGTTTGCAGGCAACCAACAAAAGGAGTCCCAAGTCATGTTCTCCCAAGATATTTCTTTCCACCACTCCCAACTTCATGTGATCTACATATGAAAAAATGCAGAGGAGCAAGTACTTTCAGGTTCCCTCTGTATCGTGCTGAGTTACAAGGGGTGTGGATGGCATATGTCTTGAGAAACCTATCACACAGATTAATTACAATATTCATGTGTAAAGATAACTTAATGGAAATAAACAGGAGTCTAGTGGCACCTTTAAGACTAATTAGCTGCCTTGAACCACGAGGAAAGGATGGATGTAGATGTTTCAATTAATAATTTTTTTAAAAAAAGAAAAAATTTCTGGCAGGGTAGGATCTTTTGTGAGCCACAGCTCACTTCTGAAGAAGTGGCTCATGAAAGCTCCTACCCTGCCAGAAATTTTGTTAGTGAGCTGAAGAAGAGCGCTGTGGCTCACGAAAGCTCCTACCCTGCCAGAAATTGTGTTAATCTTTAAGGTACCATTTTTCTACTGCTTCAGATTAAATGGATCACGCTCTCTTGACAGAAATCTGGATTCCATGGATCCTGTTACAGACTTTAAATACCGTATATACCCATATATAAGCCGACCCGCGTATAAGCCGAGGTGCCTAATTTCTCCCCAAAAATGGGGAAAAATTAGGCACCCGCATATAAGCCGAGGGTCGGCTTATAACCCCTCCCCCCCCGCAGGCTAACCTTCAGGCCCAGCTGTGGCGGCGGTGGGCCCCCCGCAGGAGGCTTCCAAGGCGGGGGGAGCGCGGCGCGCCCGGCAGCCGTGGCTGCGCAGCCTTCTGAGGGCCGCAGCAGGCTTCCCCCGGCCCTTCCAGGGCGGGGGGAGCGCGGCACGCCCGGCGGCCGCGGCTGCGCGGCCTTCTGGGGGCCGCAGCAGGCTTCCCTTGGCCCTTCCAGGGCGGGGGGAGCGCGGTGCGCCCTGCGGCGCGGCCACACGGCCTTCCAGAGGCCGCAGGAGGCCCTCACAGGGCGCTCCTGGCCGGGGGAAGCCGCATGGGCCCAGCAGCGATGGCGGTGGCGGCGGCGATGGCGGCGGCGGTGGTAAGTTGCCCCCTCCCTCCTCCCTCCCCCACCGTATTGACCCGCGTATAAGCTGAGGCCGGCTTTTTCAGCCCTTTTTTTGGGCTGAAAAACTCGGCTTATACGCGAGTATATACGGTAGCTGTATCCCTTTTTTGTGAGAGATCTACTGTTTCTCTTAGCTGAGGATTGAGAGGGAGAAAAGCAAGCATCTAGGAGCAAAGAGTAAGAGGAAAAAGCACTGCAAGGGTTTTCTGGCAAAAAATGCAGAAGAGTTTGGCAGGGGCCTCATCCAGCAGCAAAGGGGAAACATGCAATTTGAAACATATGTCTAGGAATAAGAAGGCAAAGCCCTGGCTTGTGTTACCAGCTGTCATACTGTTAAAGAGGCCTCACAGTATCTATAAAGTACAGTTGCCAAAGAGCAGTTGCCAGAGGCTATGCAGCTACGCACACTAGCTATTCACAGCAGGAAACACACTCTGTGGTATTTCGAAGACGCTGCCACAGAACAGTGACTTGCCCACTTCTCACAAGCCTTTGGAATCTGCCCCTTTCCCCAAGCACACTACAAGCTGCCCCTCAACGGTTTGCAGCAGATGTATTCACCAAGTAGGAGGCAGAGACTTGAAAAAAGATGGGATAAGCTAAAAGGTTGACAATGAGGAAACTGAAATTGTTCAAGACTTTCTATTCCTTGGCTCCATCATCAACCAAAAGGGAGACCGCAGCCAAGAAATCAGAAGGAGATTGAGACTGGGAAGGGCAGCCATGGAGGAGCTAGAAAAGATTTTGAAGTGTAAGGATGTGTCACTGGCCACCAAGACTAGATTAGTTCATGCCATCGTATTCCCTATTACTATGTATGGGTGTGAAAGCTGGACAGTGAAGAAAGCTGATAGGAAGAAAATAGATTCCTTTGAAATGTGATGTTGGAGGAGAGTGTTACGGATACCGTGGACTGCCAAAAAAAAAAAAATCAGTGGGTTCTAGATCAAATCAAGCCTGCACTGACCCTAGAAGCTAAAATGATTAAACTGAGGCTATCGTACTTTGGTCACATTATGAGAAGACAAGAAAACACTGGAAAACACAATCATGCTAGGAAAAGTTGAAGGCAGCAGGAAAAGAGGAAGACCCAACAAGAGATGGATTGACTCTATAAAAGAAGCCACAGCCCTCAATTTGCAAGACCTGAGCAAGTCTGTTAAAGCTAGGACGTTTTGGAGGACATTGATTCATAGGGCCACCATGAGTTGGAAGCAACTTGACGGCACTTAACACACACTAGCTAAAAGGCAGCTTGGAGACACGAGAGAAACACCACATCAAAAAGAAGCTACAGCATAAACAGCAAACCTTAAACTCACAGGAAATCTCACTACAATTGCATGTGGTGAGGTGACATCCACCCTTAGGTCAGCTAGGCTCCAAAGACAGCTATTTCTATTTATCCCACACTTTACCCTTCTTCTTGTGAGTAAGGGCGAAAACGCATGGTCACTTTATCCTCCTTTAATCCCTGTTTTAGCCAGGATCAAACACACATTAGGTGAAAAGCATGTGTTCGATCCTGGCTGAATCCTGGCTAAAACAGGGATTAAAGGAGGATAAAGTGACCATGAGTTTTCGCCCTAAAACTCAGACATGGAATTATTAAATCCAGATTAGGAATGCATGAATGCACACAGCTGTATGCACACATACAAAGGTCCAAGTCCGAATTTTATTTTCAGTTCAGCTACTTTTATTTCCCCAAACAGTTCCAATGGATTTTATTGCTACTCAAAAACTATCCCTCAACAGGTAAGTTTGGCCACAAACTCATAACAGCTTCCTGCCGAGTCCTACCAGCCATCCAGCTAGTTAGTCCACTTTGCGCTAAAAAAGAGTTAAAGGTAGCCCCTTGTGCAAGCACCGGGTCATTCCTGACCCATGGGGTGAGGTCACATCCCAACGTTTACTAGGCAGCATATGTTTATGGGGTGGTTTGCCAGTGTCTTCCCCAGTCATCTTCCTTTTACCCCCAGCAAGCTGGGTCCTCATTTGACCGACCTCGGAAGGATGGAAGGCTGAGTCAACCTTGAGCCGGCTACCTGAAACTGACTCCCGTCAGGATCAAACTCAGGTCGTGAGCAAAGCTTTTGACTGAGGTACTGCAGCTTACCACTCTGCGCCACGGGGCTCATTTTGCGCTAAACAGCTACGCAAAGTGTGGGTGCCTGAGTGCATTCAACAGTTAAGGGCATCAACAAGGTACTTCAGTGTCCTGCCAGTTTCAGGCTTAGATGTCAAGGATGAATTTGCACAATCAGTTTGTATGAGGAGGTGTTAGCATGAACATTTCCCTGTAATTTTCCCCAGGGTTACTTGCTCTTACAAATACATGATGCTGTGGCAAAACAGAGGTACTAACAAAAGAAATTCAGCCACTTAAGAGCCGACGTTTAATTTCTCATGCTTGTAACTGTTGTATCATATGCAAATAATGACTGAATACTACTTGGTGGCACTGCAATATCTCTGTAGCTATGCTGTGGTATATAAAAAGCTTTTCAACTAAATATTTTCAGTTAGATATTTTAGTTTCAGGTAACGCTGGTAGCCAAACTATTCTTTCCCTTCAAGAAATCCTAGCTCTGCTAGCAGGTAAACAGAAAACTCTGTGAGGGACCCGTAATTCAGCTTGGAGGGGGGAACATTCACCTGGCAACCCCCTATATCAGTATAAGGTGTTTTATGTTGTTTATTTATAGATATTAAACATGCAGGACTGCAAGGGGGGAAAACCTGAGGGTAACTGAATACAGGGCATCAATCATAGGTATGCCACAACCAAACCCCTGAGACATGAAGGCTGCCAAACTAGTTTTAGTGACATGGTATGGTTGAATTCCTGCAGTTGTCATCACCTCTGTTTAAAGGAGAACTGTTCGACAGAGGACCCACCCTTGTCATTTGGGTGAGGTTCAAAAGCCAACTAACCAACTGTAATTATTTTCTCAAACAGCACAGATGATAAACACTGGTGCTTGACTCTAAATCTAGAAGCACCTCTGTGGTTCACAGATAGATAGTATTCCACACTGCCCCTTAAAAGAGTGAGGGAGTCAACTGCTTTATAACCTCATTACTATATTCTTTCTCTCAACTGCCTTTTTACTTGGTTCATTATGCTTCTCCTTCATGGGCTGAGAGCTAAAATACTGACTTTTTTTTTTATTGCCCGTGGCTTCTGAGGTGGTCACCAGTGTGGGACTGAGATCTAGTTCACCCAGGGTCAAGTCCTGTCCCCTGGATCACGTTGGTTGTGGTGTTGCAAAAGGCACGATTAAAAAAGCAATTGTGTCTTATTCGGGTGGCCTTGTACCACCCATTTGTGGCTATGCTGGGAGATGACAACCGATTCAGCAACACAATATTCTCATTAGTGCCTTCTGCAGAGCCATGTGATTTTTTTGCTGGCAAAAAAGCCCTACTTTGCTAACAGGGCCACTCAAGCAGCCAAAGCAACAATTCTTTCCAGAATTCAAATATTCAGCCCCTGCCAAGACCGACAAATAGGAAGACACTCTGATAAATTCTGGTTTGTTTCATGAAAGAAGAGGTTCTGACCTTGTTTGACAAGTCTGAGAATTCTGAGGCCGTTACCCTTCCAAGTACAAAGATGAATGAATAATAGCTAAGTAATATCCACTGTCTTATTAGCGGTGGTTTACCAAAAGCAAAGCAAATATTCCATCCTTCAGACCTTTGGAAAGTTAGTTTCTTGGAGTATAATTTGAAAGTTCGGTGATTGGTAATGGAAATCCAGAGCCAGTACAAACGGAGGCAGAATATGATTATGACTTTGATCATACATGGGGGGGAGGGAATCACTCGAATTACAGTTTGTACAAAGCATTTAACAGAGAATACATTTACTTATTCATCAGCAAATATCCACCAGGTGACAGAGCTACATGGAAGAAAAGCAGATTTACAACCATTACTGCGCCATACAATCGCATTAACAAAATGCTGATTGATCTGAACTGTAATTAACTTTCATAAGGATTGAAGTGCTGAAAAACTCTGCTGGGGGAGAGAGGGGGGATCTCAGGGGTTTAGGCAATAGTCACCTGAACAGGGCAAGGAAGGGGCTAAAAGAGAACAGTAACCCTAGACTCTTCTGATGTGGCATTTCCCCAATATAATGCTATGCAAAGCGCTGTGCTTATTAGGTATTCACGCGGGGGCTCAGGAGTATTGCAGGCGGGGTCCCATCCACCCCTTACCCACTGAACCCTGACATGTCTCCCTTCCACCACCACCCTGTCGTGGAGCCCGGTGCGGCACCAGGCCTCCACAGCCATTGCGGCTAGACCTGAAGCGGTCCCTGCACCGTGCCACAGCTGCAGCTGGGCCCAGAGCAGCTCTCGGACTCCACCACGGCTGGACCCAGAGTACAAAGAAGCCTTCTCTCCCACTCACAAGGGGCTGCCATCACTGTCTCAGCTGTCCTTTTAAAACTTTCCCCTGGTTTGTATCTGTCCAGATGAGGGGGAAAGCAGTGCCGGAGATGGGCGAGTGGGACTGAAGAATCCTCCCTCAGCCAATGGGAAAGTTTTAAAAGGGACATCTGAGCCTTGCAAGTGGGGGAACTCTTTCTCACCCCAGCTTCTGTAGCCACCAGCTCAGCTGCCCTTTTAAAACTTTCCTGCCGGCTTCTAACCGGCCAGACTGTGGGGAGAAACAGCATTGCAAGTGTGCGTGTGGAGGTGGGGGGGAGGATTTTTCTCACTAGCAGCATCTTCGGCTGCTTTTCCCGTCCTCTCCCCTTCCCCCACCACAGCAGTGCTGCATTTTAGGATTTTTTGAAAACCCCACAACTTTTTATTTGAGGGTTAAGATTTTTCTGCAACCTTGGAGAGTCCCCCAAATGTGGAGAAAAATCTGTCTTCATCCCATGTGGGCGCAATCAGCTGACATAAGTATCCGCAGATGAGCCCCCCAAGTAGCCATTAGATATATAGATGATTTGCCTGGAGTCTACTCCATTACCGGCTAGGAATCATGGAAATGGAGGCACAAAGAGTATAAAGGAAGTTCCCAGGGCCAAAGACACAAATGGTTCAGCTAATGATGGATTGCGTACTTTAAAACATAAAGTAATCTGTGATCTCTACTTGCAAATGTGGTGAATTAGCAGGATTCCAAACCACAGTTTAACCCAAGAGATTAGCTCTGATTAACACACAACCCTGTAGTCATGTGTCACAGGTAAACTACATAGTTTCTAAATGGGCTTCACTGTGCAAGAAGGAAGACAGGAAGAGATGAGGCGTATGCACAGGAGCTGGGCAACAAGCTGGGGTTGTGCAAATTATTATTTAATCATGGTTACATGTGACAATTGAATACAGCCTTAGACACACTACCTTCCCTCACTTGGAGGAAGATGAGAGGAAGATCAGAAAATCACAGGGTTCTCTTTCTCAGAAGGACAAATCAGCTGTTAATTGGAGTGGCCAGTGCCTTGCTGCTAACACTGAAATTCTGCAACTCAGCTACGGTAAATGAAGTATTGCAGACTTTCAATAAAAGGTGATGCAGGAGTTTTTGCAAAGAAAAGGAGGTTTTTTTGCTCTTGACTATAATCATCCAACTTGCCCTCACACTGGAATCACAAGTATTCTTTTCCTACGAATGTACAAGCAACCACAACCAAAATAGTTTCTATAATCTTTTGTAAATCAAAATACCTTCTAAACCAGGGGTGTCAAACATAAGGCACGACGGGCGGATCGGGCCCCTTGAGAGCTCTTATCTGGCCTGCAAGCCAGCCAAGGCAGCCACCCCCCCCCCAAACACACACACACTTTCAATCTGGGCTGGCAAGGAATGGCCCAGCCTGACCAAGTGATATTTCTGTCATATCCGGCACTCGTAACAATTCGACCCTCCTGTTCTAAACCATGCAAAGGCACACCCATGGAACGCTCCGCTTTATACCAAAACATGAAAGTCTTGCTACTCCAACGCCACTTGATCCAGCCCAAAGCCCTACAACGAAAGAATGCTGATGGCAGAATGGCTGCGTGGGACTCTCTAGGCAGAAAAA
Organism: Euleptes europaea; assembly: GCF_029931775.1. Classification (NCBI taxonomy): domain Eukaryota; kingdom Metazoa; phylum Chordata; class Lepidosauria; order Squamata; family Sphaerodactylidae; genus Euleptes; species Euleptes europaea. Next base: position 127,442,192 of record NC_079312.1, on the reverse strand, counting down.
AAGATACACAATAGGAATTAGCTAAGATTAAAATAGACAAATAAATTGTACTTCGAAAAGCAGGCACATCTTCATGTAGAGTACACTGAGAAGCCCATAAACTCCTTCAATGATTTGTAAATTTCTTAATACTTTTTATGCATAACAGAATACAAATCAATGAAGAGATTCTGAGTAAACTGCCTATATCAAACAGAACAAGTCAGTAGGTATTAAATTACTTTCTTTGCTGTCCGAAATTCCTTAAGGAATACATCTCATTTTAAATCACACTATAAAACTCGAGGGGGTATCTGAGCATTCCCATAAACAGAAGTTGGTCAGGACTGGCAGTATTGCCACTAAATGCCGTTCTTAGACGCGACAATGTTTAGAATGACTCATGAAGCAGTTGAAACCAAAGAACCTTTACAGTAAAACCAAATGATTCTCTTTGGAAAGACGTTTAGAATACGGAACACCGTTTAGCATATGGAACACACACCTTCTGGTGTACAAACACCGCCAGCCTTGCTCAGTGTGTTGTCATTTCAGAGGGAAGCACAGTTCTCAGAAGCAGGACACACTTTTCTTGGTGCGCCCCTCAAGAAACGGGAATGAAGAACTGGTGAATCAGCTTCTGAATTTTTTGTATGTATATGATATCAGGGTATGCAAAACTAGCATAATAAGCCTCCTCCTGAGTAGCTGTAAAAGAGTGGCAATAAAAGGGCAGCATCCCAATAAACTTGTTCTACTGGTGATCTTAGTACCAAAAGGCAGCTTTCCCCCTGGTGCTAGATAGTACCGTTTATCTGGTTCATACTGGTAAGCACACCTTGTATGGAAGGCTAACATAGCCCTGTAAAGAACAAGCAGAAAGTATTTCACAACAGTGGGCTCTTTAATTTTATAAATGTTATGGAATATATTTTGCACAGAGTCAAATTGTAATAATCCCTACATACTAGGGTTGCCAGGTCCCTCTTTGCTACCGGCAGGAGATTTTTGGGGCGGAGCCTGAGGAAGGCGGGGTTTGGGAGGGACTTCAATGCCATAGAGTTCAATTGCCAAAGCAGCCATTTTTCTCCATGTGATCTGATCTCTATTGGCTGGAGATCAGTTGAATTAGCAGGAGATCTCCTGCTACTACCTGGCAGTTGGCAACCTTACTACATACATACATGGGTTATTGTTATTATTCTGCTATACATTTTGTATTATGTATTGGTGTGCATTATAAGTGATGTTATTAGACCACTGATGAAAGCCAGGGGGCTGAAACGCGTTTGGATTGTGGTTTTAGTTTATCAACCCATATTAGTTGCCATTTGTGCTTTCTTTTAATATAATTTTGAGTGTTTTTAATTTAGATATCAGCACCTTAAAATAAATATATTACTATACATAACTGAGTCTTTTTCCACCCCACCTTTGGGTACCCAGCTTTGATTTCAGGTTGGGTCTTTCCTTCTCCCTTTTGTTTTTTATGATATCAGGGTATGCAAAACTAGCATAATTCGCCTCCTCCTGAGCAGCTGTACAAGAGTGGAAATACAAGGACAGCATCCCCATAAACTTGTTCTGCTGGTGATTTTATTACCAAAAGGCAGCTTTCCCCCCTGGTGTTAGTACCAAAATTATTCACTAAGCTCTCATGTACTCTCTCCCCCACCCCTTCTGTGTCTTACAAAACCTGGGCTGATACAGGCAGGATGCCTCCCAAGGATTTTCAGAGTGAACTCTACAGTATTGGTGAAAAGATACTAATCAAGTTCCAGAGGCTACCAAAGGCGGACACGTTGGAGATTGCATTCTTTTTTGTCATTGTCTTGTTCATTGGTAAGTAAGACACTTTCCAGATGCTTGTCAAGTCTCTGGGCTGGTCGGATGTGGTTACTTGGTTTTCAGGAGCTTCGAGTAACATGCTCTTTTGTAAACCTCTCTCATCTCAAATCTTGCCTGAGTTTTCAAGGCCATAATGCTCAGGACAGGATTAAAGTTTATGTTGGCGAAGAGTTTAGATCAGATTCACACTGCTAAATTTTACCTCCCATTTGCATAAATGGGCACATGATCACATAGAAGGATTTGGCTTCGTGAATTTGTCTTCTTACTGTGTGAAGGGGGAGGGGCTGTGGCTCAGTGGTGGAGCATCTACTTGGCATGCAGAAAGTCCCAGGTTCAATCCCTGGCATCTCCAGTTAAAGGGAGCAGGCAAGTAGGTGATGTGAAAGACCCCTGCCTGAGACCCTGGAGAGCCGCTGCTGGTCTGAGTAGACAATACTGACTTTGATGGACCAAGGGTCTGATTCACTATAAGGCAGCTTCATGTGTTCACCTCCATTTTTTAAACTGCAATAGCAAGGGGGACACCAAAACCTACTGAAAAATAGCTAGAAGTCTTGCTTAGAAACAAGGCTATATGGGAGACAGTGATATTGGAATAGGAAATACAGATAACTGCAGATTCAAGCAGTTGATTGTATGAAGTGCTCCCATTACAAAGCGGCATCTCTGAGATGATAAAAAAAGTTTTGTATATGGTATTTTACCTGAAATGGCAATTTAAGTATGACTTTCATGTGTGAATGCTGCAGTAATTTAAGTTATTAATATACAAACATGTGAATCAGTACTAAGATCAGGGTGGATAAAAATCAATTACTTTAAAAATCTGATTTTCTTTATTTAAATCAGATTACAAACAATGTAAATAGGGTTTTTTTTAAATAAAATGCTTTTTGAGAAAAAGCTATCTAAAGACAGTTTTCTGTTTAAGATACATTATAGTCCAAAGGTTATACATCATGAAATAAGGATTTGTTTTTAATTGTGTAGCATGAGGCTGTATATTCATGCAATGTTTACATTTTTTGGTAAATGAATTCCACCAATCCATTCACAATGTCATGTAAGATTATTTTGGAAAAATTTTCTATCTAGAAGATATTATCACAGATGCTTCGTTTTGCAGTTATCAAAACTGTGAGTTTGTGTCTGCAGAGATAACAATGCTCTCCTTCACGGCAAAAATGTTATAAAATAAACATACAGGGTTAAGAAAAATACTTTAATCCCATTGCTCCTTTGCAAATCTATGCACACAGAATCAACCTCTTACCTCTTAAGTGCTAAGTTTCAAGGAGTTCAATGAATAGAAGATTGATTGGAGTGGAATAGATCTGCACAAGGAGCTAGGTATGAGGAGGGAGGGGCAAGCAGTAAAAATGATAGTGAAACTTTTTGAGCAGAATTCTCCACAAGTCTTGGGATCTTTGTGTGTATAGCCTTAGAGCAGTGGTTCCCAAACCTTTTGAGTCATGGAGCACTTGGAAATTTCCCCTTCACATTCACTAAGCTCTCAGGGGCTAGGCCAGGCAGACTCGCCCTCTTTTATTTAACTGATATTCAGCTGCTCTCAACACCCCATTTCTAAAGCATTTTCAGTCCTCCTCAACCATCTTTCTGATGAATGCTGAAAGTACATTTTCCTGCATACTGCAGAAGACTGCCAAATATCAAGAGACCCTACCTGGTCTCTGTGTTGCTAGCTTTTGATGTTTTTATGACCCATGCAAGGATCAACAACTTTACTATTAGATATAGGGTTACAAGCAGAGTTGGCCAAACTTGCTATGTTTAAAAACCGTGGCTTGTGAGGCACAATCTGTGGGGTTGTGGGAGGGATTGGCCCCCCCCTCTCTCTCTCTCTCACACACACACACTTTCCCCAGCCTATTCGTTTTTCTCCTTTCATCTTCACCCACTCTAACTTTTCATTCCCAAGTTCTTTATCCTTTTTACTGCCAGCCAGCCTGATACTCCTTTCGCTTCACTGCCTCAAATCCAAGCCCTACTTTCTGGGAACCTACAATCCTGATACCAATCGTGTCAATTAAATATTAATCCTTGCTGAGTATGGCTGGGAGAAAAGCAGAAGGGAAAGGAAAGTTTAAGTTTTGTAGGGCTTGGAAGCCAAACAAATAGTTAAACGTGTAGAAACCATGGAGCATATCCGCTGCCCTTACTATGAAGAGATTGATGGCAAATTTATTTGGCCTTGGACTAACAGGCTCTGAGTCAGAGAGGGCAAGGAAGTTGCTCTCAGATGAAAATCCAAGGGTTTCTGCTGACAATGCTACATTTTGTACTGTATACCAAAATTAGGCACAAATTCTTGGTATGACCTGCCTTATTATCTATGTATATAGTAGTATCCTCTTAGTCTCCAGTGTATTTTATACTTGGAATTCCTGGTTTAATGTTTTTGTATATGTCTGGCTATGTGCCATATCAATAAATGACTGACTGAATAGTTAAAAGCAATGAGCTACAAGCCACACGTTGGTCATTCCTGTTCTATAGCTCCGACCATTAGCAAGTAGTTGGTCATGGTTGTTTGCCATTCCAGGGGACAACACACAAAGCCAAAAAGGTATAATCAAATCCCTATTGCACTGCAAAGTGGTTTAGGTTCATTCTGATTCTTGGTTAACACTTTCAAGAACTAATAGGCCCCCTCTTTTTTCTCCCTCCAGCTACAATCATTGTAATGATGAGCATAGCCTGCTGCTATTGTTGCTTCAGCTGCGGCAGCCCAGACCCCAAGGGCAGGAAGACCCGTGTCAAGCCATGTTGAGCCCGCGAGGGAGAACGTGCTGCAAAAAGAGTGTGGACATTCTAAGGAATTAATATGAAGAGGCTGCTGTCAGCCACCGCAGGAGAAATCTTGAACAGCAGCTGGCCAACAAGATGATAAAAAGGTGGATGACAAACATCAAGCATAAAAAGGAGGGGAATCCTACACCAGCTAAGATTTTGTGCCACAGCTACGGCATGACTATATAATGAAGGCTATATAATGACGCTGACAGACATTTTACAATTAAATTTCTAAGCCTGCCACAGTTTGCCTGGATATGAATCCCAACATAAAACCAAAAAGAGCAAAGGCCATGAACAATCTTAAGCAAACATCCACAGCTCGCACAAAATGGAGAGCTGCAGAGAGATCCTGGGTACCAGGATTTCCCAATCTGAGCTTCAAGCTATATGCAAGGACTCGACGCTTAACACAACGACTACAATACAAGCACTATTTCCTCCTTGCTGACCATCTGCAGCCAAGAACACCAGACCATGGGACGTCTGACTGAGGGCTCGACTCAGGAGACGGTGCGGCTTTGCGGTCAACATTTGAGCTCACAGACTAGGCAGCCAGGTGGCAACAAAGGCCTCCCCCCCCCTTCCTCCATATATGAAAGCTGCCAAAGCAGACGATATGCAATAGCCATGGTCGGTGTAGGGATGAGTGTGCAACAATACCTAGACCCCACAACACTGTGTCGTTCTGTTTGTCCACCTTGCAGTGATGGTTAATAAGTAAAAAAGAAAATGCTTTGTTTTCTCTTCCATTCACAAATTTTGCTATATCTGCTGTTATAAACTATTTAGCATGATGAAAGGGGAAGAAGCAATTGCCCATTATTATGCGTTCAGAATCCATAGCTAAAAGCCTGCTGGGGGGGGGGGAGTATTTTCCTATTAACAGTTTATATCTGCGGCAGTAAAATACCCTCATTTCACAATCTCTTTTGGAAGCTACTCAGCACAAATAACACCAAAAAAAGAGGAAAGGCTCAGCTGTTTGTCCCATCCACTTGTGTAGGTTGATCATAAGCAGAGAGAGATTCAAGAGGGGACAGTAAGGGCAGTGTCCATTCAGAAATAGGCAAAGCAGCTGGGCGATGGAATTATGACAAATGGTGAAACAAAACCACAGCCAAAGAATGACTAATAAAGTTTATAACTGTAAGTAAATTCCTTTCCAGAAAGGCAGCCCTGTGTATGTTTTCTTTCTGCTCTGGCGAGCTTCAAAGTGAACAAAATGTGCGTGCACAAGGCAGCAGCAACAGGGCTTGACATTTGTAAGGGCGAACAAAAGGAGCAGCAAGACCGTTGCAACAAAAAGGCTACCAAATGAACGGTACACACAGTAATGGAAGGAACGGCATCAGGTCATCCGTACCCAATCCCCTAATTTAGGGCTCCTCCTGCCCAACAGATTCAAATAGTCCAAGTCAGAGCTTCCCAAACATTTTCAGACATGGAGTCCCTGCACCATGCTAAACTTTTATATATATATACACACACACAAACACAGAGGACCTGCAAGGACGTGTGGGGGCATTTCACTTTCCCCTTTCCAGCTATTTCCTCTATCCTTTCCCTGAAAGCCACCACTGCCTCTGTCTGCTTCCTCCTCTACTTCCCACCCACTAGCTAACCTAACTTATACCTCTCCTCCACATCTTCAGTTTTTCCTCTCTCCCTCTTTCTGGCATCTTTGTCCAGCTTGTGTGGTGCTAGCCACCAGGCCCAGTTGCGCTGTAGGGTTCACGCAAGGACTTGTGAGGGGCACTATACTTCCCCCTGTATCCCTTTCCCCACACTAGTTCCTCTTTCTCTTTTTGCAGCCTCCATATGCTATCTCCTTTCCCTGCTTCCTTCTCTCCTTCCCACCTATTAATCAACCTACTTTTTAACTGCCCCTGATCTTCAGCTAAATTAATTGTTTATTTACTTCATTAATACCCTGCCTTTCTCCACAATAGTCCCCAAAGCACATTAAATCATTCTCCTCTCCTCCAGTTCTATCCACACAACAACCCTGTGAGGTAGGCTAAGTATGTGACTGGTCCAAGGTCACCCAGTGAGCTTCCACGGCAGTGTGGATTTGAACCTGGTCTCCCAGATCCTAGCGTGAATCTCTGACCACTAATACCACACTGGCTTTCATATGGTCGCTGCTGTCGCATAGTAGCAAGTCGCATGGTTGCTCCCTGGCCTGACCCTAATGTGTCCTTCCTCAAAGGCCAAAACAGTACTGGAAAGGGCCCTGCCCTCTCCCCCAGCTTTTAACAGTCAGAAATCAAGACCTGAATGCTGGCAATACTAGTGTCGTTGCCTAGCAACGACCACAGAGGGCGTTTGCTTCTTCAAGCTACAGGCAGTGCTTCTGTTGCTTTGGAAGGTGTCTGTTCATGGCTCCGGTCTCTGGATTTAAATATCCACAGAGAGGCCACCTTGAGAATTAGATATACAGAATTTGATGTATATATGTGTGTGCATGTACACACATATATACAGAGAGAGAGAGATTCTATTTTTATTTCTTATGCATTCTTCCCGCCCCCCTCCGGGAACTACTAGATAATTTGTAACAAACTACTATTTTTGCTTACTACAAAACACATAGTTCTTATTTTCCTGCTTTCTAGAGAAGACCTAAAAATGAAATAAAAAATCAAGTCTGAACTGTAAACAAGCCCCTGAGTTAAGTGGCAGCTACAGTACAACCAGCACTGGCAGGAACTCCAATAGATTAGATTAGGTTTTTATTAGTCAATGACCAGAACAGGTAAACTCCAAAAGGGATGGAGCCCCCCTCCTAGTTTTCATGAAGCTCCCTTGCACTGCCCCACAGATTAAGGATCCTCCCCTAGCACCTTCACAACAAAACATCAAAACTAGATTTCCCACTCCGTAGAAATACAAATTCCCATTGACCCTGACCTGGATAGCCCTAGCTAGCCTGATCTCATCAGATCTCAGAAGTTAAGCAGGGTTGACCTTGGCAGGTATTTGGATGGGAGACCTTCAAGGAATACCAGGGGCGTGACATGGAGGCAGGCAATGACAAACCACCTCTGAATGACTCCTTTGAAAACCCCACCAGGGGTTGCGATAAGTCAGATGTGACGTGACAGCAAAATTAATAATAATAATAATAATCCATAGCAACAACAACAAAAAAAATAGATGTATTCAGAAGACCTGGGCATAAGCATTATTTGTCTCCTACCCTATCAAAGATAAATAATTTCATCAGCCACTAGTCTCAGTAGCATTGCCAACTCCTGTTTGGGAAATACCTGGAGATTTGTAAGCGGAGCCTGGGAAGGGCAGGGTTTGAGAAGGAGAGGGACCTCAGAAGGGCATAACGCCGTAGAATCCACCTTCTAAAAGCAGCCATTTTCTCCAGAGGAACTGATCTCTGTCATCTGGAGATGAACTATAGTTCTGGGAGAAACTCCAGGCCCCACCTGGAGGCTGGCAACCCTAAGTCCCAGGGAGTTTTCTGGGAGTGTCATGGAAAGCAGCCTCCTCTATTCACTCCAGCTGGCACAACGTGAGCAGCCTCGGCATCAGGGAAGGCGGCTGCCCAGCCTGCCTAGCGAAGGAGCCACTCAGATGGGGCCAGCAGCAGGGTATGAAGAGGCCTGGAGCCTCTATTCCCCTCACTGTTGGCTTGAAGTGAATAACCAATGCGCCAGGGAAAGCCACTCCTGCATGCAGTCCTGGCCTAGACCCACCACATGGAGTCACAGGGAGCACATTTGGGAAAACATTCCAAGCCATCAAGATTTTTGTTCTGAATTTCTTTTTCGAGAAGGAGGAGTTTAACTACTATTCACCTGCCCTGTTGTGTACAAAAATATATAGTTAATAAACCATGGGAATGAAGCAGTAGCGCTTACTGGGATAGGATAATCAAAAAGTTTCTGTCTTGACACTGCTATGAAGCTATTTAACCATTACCTCCCTATATATCCTGTGATTATAATGGGCAATCAATGGCTGTTACCGCACTTTGTATTCCCAGCGATGTATTAAGTTTGAAAATGTTATTAAAAACATCGCTTTAAAAGAGTTTTTGGATACCACAGCTTATAAATGGTTGGAAGACGTCTTCACAGCTAAAGGGGCCAAACAAAGTGCGAACAGTATTTTTTATAACGTTTGCAAACTCTTAATACATCGCTGGGAATACAAGTGCGGCAACCCCCAATGGCAAGGGGCAATTGAAGCATCCTCTTTTCCTGCAATCAGAATTCAAAATTACAGGCAATGGGCAAAAAAAATATCTTGTTACAGATATAACTGGGTTTGGTCTTCACTTCACTTGTTAAATTAAGTTGGGCTGTTGGTCAGCAAGTCATCCAATGCCTGGGAATTACCGGTAGGTAAAAACACCCTTTTCAACCTTCTCCATTAAGATAAATGCCACTTGCTTGCCAGATGCAACCTCTTACAAGTGCTGTCTGGCTCCCTGGAAGACCTGCACAATGTCCCTCCCTCAGTTTTTGTAAGGCTGATGTATAAACTAACACTGCAACTGCAGTAAGTATATTTGATAATGCTTAAATAATATATTGCAGGAGACCATAACAATCAAAGAGAAAAGAAAGCAGGCCAATTTTTAAGAGTTGTGTATAGTAAACTGAGGAGCCCCATGGCACAGAGTGGTAAGCTGCAGCACTGCAGTCCAAGCTCTGCTCACGACCGAGTTTGATCCCGACGGGAGACAGTTTCAGGTAGCCGGCTCAAGGTTGACTCAGACTTCCATCCTTCCAAGGTCAGTAAAATGAGTACCCAGCTTGCTGGGGGTAAAGGGAAGATGACTGGGGAAGGCACTGGCAAACCACCCCACAAACAAAGTCTGCCTAGGAAACGTAGGGATGTGACGTCACCCCATGGGTCAGGAATGACCCGGTGCTCACACAGGGGACCTTTACCTTTATAGTAAACTAGATTCCCGCAATATTGCCAATAAAACTATCAGAAATTTAGTCGATCTCCCAAGACGAGGATATTGACACCTCATGTGTTGTGGAGAAGAAAACGGTGTGGCGTTGCTAACTCCCAACAGAGCAAGGAGTGACAAGGGATGAAATTGTCCCTTTCCCTCATCACTTGCATTAAGACACATGTAGTTTCCCCACATACTTCTCCATTCCTGCAGCCCCTTCCTAGATCATTCCCAAAGGTGTGGAACCTCCATGGGGGAATAACTGCATGGGTTGAGGGACTGAAGTGAGGGGGGACAAAGGGTTGCAGGAATACACAGCAACACAGGAAACCTCCAAGTCCTGTGCATGGATGAACAGCAAAAGATACATTATATGACAGACCAGCAGGTCTATCAAGGTTAGTATTGTTTGCTCTGACTGTGAGCAGCTCTCCAGCGGTCTCAGGTAGAAGATTTTCACAACACCTACTAACCAGGCCTTTTAGCTGGAGATGCCAGGTATTGAACCCAGAACCTTTCACATGCAAAACAGATGGAGAAGGTTCAATCACTGGCATTTCCATTTAACAGGTAGTAGGTGATGTGACAGACCTCTAACTGAGACCCTGGAGAGCCACTGCTGGGCTGACCAGACAATAGTGACCTTGATGGACCGATGGTCCGATTCAGTATAAGGCAGCTTCATGTCTGTTCATCTACCACTGAGCCACAGCCCCACCACCAAGCCGGATTCAGTCCAATCATATGGTTTTCATATGACTGACATGGCTCTCTCCCCAACAAAGAATCTCACTACCACTTTTTAAAGCCAGCCTCACACAACTTTGGGCCCACCAAGCTCAGCATAGCCCATCAGTCACATATTACAGTCCTTTGGGTGCTTGATTGCCCCTTGTTTTAGCAGCCCCCATTCAAGCTGCAAAACCAGGAAGTTTATCAAACTCCTATTTAGCTACCATGCATGGCTGCTGATGCTCTGCTTGGTTCCCAGATCCTTAGAATCATAGAGTTGGAAGGGGCCACACAGGCCATCTAGTCCAATCCCCTGCTTAACGCAGGATCAGCCTAGAGCATCCCCGACAAGTGCTTGTCCAGCCTCTGCTTAAAGACTGCCAGTGTCCTTCCCACATCCCACATAAAGTACCTCTTTTAACCACTGCCTAGAGCATTTTAAAAAGCCACTGGCATATTTGTTCTGGGTGTGCTGTTTTATGAGCCCCTCCCTTGCAGAGAGGGGAGGGATGGGGAAGCACAGCCAAGAATCAGACGGACACAAGCCAAGCAGCTTCTTTAAATATGCAACATCTGAAATAAGCACACAATGAATGACAGAAAAACAGTATAATGAAACAATGAGTCTGCTTTCTATTGCTCAGTGCTTTTCATGATCGTATGGAGCACATTATAACGAAGCTGAGTGCATGAATTTGCATAACATGAATTAATCGCCATTTACCACTGCAACTGGATTACTATCGAGAGCTAGGTGCAACATGCATATTACACCTATGTTGCAGTCATTCCATTGGTTATTCCAACAAAGCCCTTCATGAGCTCGGACCCACATATCTGCAAAACCGCCTTAAGGTCCCACCCTGCACATGGGTAAGATTAACAGCTGCTATACTGCAGCCCTTCCTGTTGTGGCTTCCACCTGATAGAATGGCCTGCTCAGTGAGGTTCCCACACTTGTTTCATTCTGCAGAATGCATAAAATAGAATTGTTCAGGATGGCATTTTATTAAGGGAATAGGGGGTGTTATTTTCATTCCTGTAAATAATTTAGATGATTTCCACTGCATTGTTTTTTGTATGTATCACACTATTTGTGCATTGTTCTCTAAGTTTGTAATCCAGCTTTATTGCATGTCCTATACTGTTTTTATTGCACTGTTCTCAATTTTGAAATGTTGTTTTATTGCCTGTCTGTTGTGCACGTTGTTTTTGCAGTCTTTAATTGTGTAATAAAATTTTAACGTGATTTTTATTGCACTGGTTTTAAATTGTTTAAAACACCTTGAGCCTCAGTGAAAAAGGCAGATGTCTGCCCTCTATGAATACTGCACTAAAGGTTCATAAGAGTCAACACTTTGTCACTCTCTAGTCTAGAGAGCCCATTATATATGAGGCCCTGCAATTACTTTTTAATTGGAAAGTCAAGGGGGGAAAGCCCTTGTTATAGAATGCAGTTATCCTTAGCTACGAAATTTAACTGTAAATATGTTATAGTTGTCTCATAAGACGAGTCTCTAAACTGAAAGCATTCCTATGTGAATAATCTTGGAATGGCTAAATCAGGTTTCCTGTAAACATTAACTCAGTATGCTGCAGAGGCCAAATTAAGCTAATCAAGTGTCATTAATGGCTAAGAAAGGGGTTGAAAGTAAAAGAAAATGCCATGATTTAATTTCACAAGTCTTTGGTGCAGCCACAGTTGGAACACTATGCATATTCTTGTAACTACAGAGGAGTTAGACGTAGGGAAGATGTAGAAAAGGAAACAAACAGATCAATAGCACCTTTCCAACACAAAGTGACTAGGGTCCTTTTAGTTGAGAAGAAATGTCCACAAGGATAAAGAAGAGGTTTTACAGAATCATAAAGTGTGTGAAGACAGCAAGGAGAATTCTCTCCCAAAGAACTAAAACTTTAAGTTTTAAATTTAAGTGGCAGGATCAGGACAAACAAAAGGAAGTATTCCTTCACACAATTCATAGTAGGTACATGACATTCATTGTAATTTAGGTAGGTCATTGTAATTTAGGAATTTTAAAAAGAAATTAGACAAGTTACAATGGATAAATCTTTCAATGGCTATTAGCAATGATTGCCAAATGGAATCTCTATCATCAGTAGCAACATTTCTCTAGCTATGCGCAGGAGTGTAAGTATTGTTTCATAAAGCAACCACTGAAACTAGCAAAAATGTCATCGTTTCAGCCTTTAAACATTAACAAGCTTACAGTCAATCCCACATACATATTCTTACATCTTATCAGCTCTGCTACTGATTTTTGTTATGAAAAATTAACATGTTAACACTTTTGGTATCAGTCTTATGTACAGGTGATTAACAGTAAGGCTACCATGGAAAACATTCTGCAGGCACAGATAATCCTGGAATGTGCAGGCAACCCTTTGCAAGTTTTCCAAGCCTTGGAAAACAGTGAAATGTTTGTAGCAACATATAAACAGCAAACAAATGCATACTGTTTAATCATTTAAACCAGCGGTTCCCAAACTTTTTGGGCCACCGCCCCCTTGGTTCCACAAACTCAACCCCAGCACCTCCTACCCTACTGAACAACACAGTCTAAGGGGCCCATCTCTAGTGCTCCCCAGCTGCCCCCTTGCCTCTTAGTGCCCCCTAGGTAATCTCACCGCTCCCCAGGGGTGGTACTGCCCACTTTGGGAACCACTAGTTTAAACATTTCATGTTTTCCATCCCAAGTTATGAGTGGGTGGACACAGACAACAATAGAGGGCTTTCTTCACCAGGCTCTGCTTGACAGAGCTTTTCAAAGGTAGCAGCCTGGCCATGGACTGTTGAGCTAAAAGGACAGCTGGGCAACTCATATTTTTCTAGTATGAAGAACCATGCACCTGCAAGTTCATTCCCCTCCAATCAACCTTTGAAATCTAGAAAGTCCAACGGAAAGGTATTCCCCAGCACATTCTCCTAGCAGAATGAACACTCAGCACTGTTTTAGTCCGCACGGTCTCCATTGTGCCTTCTACAAATGAAATAAGAATAGCTGCGTTTCAGAGGAAGATCAATCACTGCAACTAATGGATAAAATGAAACCTTTGGACTGTACAGTTCAGGCTTCTGGATACAGATAAGCCCCACCTTCTCAAAAAACTTGGCTGGGGGGAAGGAGAAAAGAAACAAAATGTATTGGCAGGGTTAATAATTTGCTAGAGCACAAACAGACATGTTAGAAATTAAACATTTTCTAATCGCACAACTGAAGAAAGTTTTCCCCAGCAGGCAGAGACCACAGGCTGGATTTTAGAGAAGAAATTACAAACAGCTTCAGGTAAGAACAGTGTTGTCCTCTTTTGCTTCTGCATTTCAAAGCATACTACCATCAGCAGCAGTTTTTTCTGCTGCAACTGGACAGACTGCCTGTCTCTTACACGGAGGTTTATTTCCAAGTTCATGGAACGGTATTGTGGTCCCTGTCCTCCGTTTAGAGGAAGTCGCTCAGGGGCTGCAATAAAGATCCTGCGGACTTAAAGATGGAACTTTCCAAGAAGAGGCCCTTTGCTGCTTATGTTTGTACAAGTCTGGGAAAAAAGATTAATGCGTAGATGACTTTTCTAAAACAGACTGTTGAAACAAAAACGAGGAAGCATTATCTAAATATTTTTTGTCAGGACAGACAAATGGCAACTGGAGCGTGCCTCAGAGATGTGAATTAAGCAGGAATTTGTGTGGGAGAAATGAGTTACATTCCCCCTAATCCCTTCTAGTTTGTTGTAACATTAACAGCAGAAATTCAGAAAGCAAGCTAGACATAAACTCCCTGAAATTTAGCTGATGCTTCATTCTCTCTGCTCTCCAGTTGCTTCAGTATTGCTGCACAGAGGCAAATGTAGAGTGAGGGACTAATCCACACATCCATTCACTGAAAAGAGAACATAGCTGAGGAATTAAAATTTACGTCAACCTTTATTTAGATGTCATAACAACTGGCCTGTGAGCAATCTCATTTGAAAAATTACTGGAGAGCTCAGTTGTCTACAAGCCTACGAATCTTCAAGGAGGCAAGGTCTTCTGTTCCCAATTGCATCCACATTTACTCTGGAACTTTCCATAAGAATCTTTAGCACTTTAAGGAGTTGTCCACAGACATTGAAACACTCAATTCACGACAGGAAACTTAAGACATAGCCCCAACTGAGATACATAATGAATAGGGCTGTGCATATCAGTAAACCCAAGCTGGAAAAAAAAGCAGAAAATCGCCATTTCGGATTATTTTCAGCTAGGGTTTACCGGGAAAAAACAAACAAACACTTGAATCAGCTGAGCTGAATAGGCGATTCCTGGAAAAAGCCAAATAATTATTTGGCTTTTCCGGTTCAGCGGGGGGGGGGGGCTTTTTGCAGGTAGCGTCCCCAAATTCGCAGCGTAGCTTGAAGGAACTCTCCTTGCACAACCCCCAAAGTTTGGTGAAGATTGGGTAAGGGGGTCCGATTTTATGGGGTCTGAAATACAAAAGCAAAAAGAACAACCTTTCTCAATCAGCTTATCTACCTCATCTTCCATACACCCCATTTCTACATGTTATGGGAAAAGAACAGGAACACAGGACAATATTAAGAATACTGGACTGGAGGAGGCTGAACAAGCTGAAACTAAAGCCTGACAAGACAGAGGTTTTCTGGGTTAGTAGAAAGACAGACCAGGGACTTCAGATTTCTCCTGTCTTGGATGGGGTTAAACTCCCTTTGAAAAGTCAGATTGGCAGCTTGGGAGTGGTACTCAATGCAGCAGTCACCTTAGAAAACCAGGTGGCTGCAGTGATCCAGAGTGCTTTTGTGCAGCTTTGGCTTCTGGATCGGCTGAGTCCGTTCCTGGGTCAGTCAGATCCAGCAACAGTGATCCAAACCTTAGCTACAACTAGACTGGGCTATTGCTATGCACTCCATTCAGGCCTACCCTTGAAGAGTGTTTGGAGGCTGCAGCTACCGGTAGTACAGAACGCTGCGGCTGGACTGCTGGTTGAGGCCAGGTATCAGGAGCACGTGACTTCGATGTTACAGCAAATTACACGGGGTACCAATCTGCTCCTGAGCCCAATTCAAGGTGTTGGTTTTGATTTTTAAAGCCCCACGTAGCTTGGGACCAGGGTCTCTGAAGGACTGTCTTCACCCATATGTTCCTGCCTGGGAATTAAGATCACAGGTAGAGGCCCTCCTGACTGTCCCATCAATCAGAGAAGCTCATTTGCTGGGTACACAAGAGAGAGCCTTTTCTGTGGCAGCCCCACAGTTATGGAACAATCTCCCCAGAGGCACCCTCATTTTCAATCTTTAGGAGGCAGCTGAAGACAATTTTATTTAAGACTGCATTTGATTAAAGCAGTCCTAAACTGCTAGTTTAAATTTTGGCTTTTCGTTTTCAATGTAATCTGTTTTATGTATTTTATTAATACCATAAACCACCTTGAGTTCCATAAGGAAGAAAGGTAGCTAATAAAGATTTTAAATAAATACAGTATTAGCGCTCTGCTGGGTTTTGGTTAACTGTCCTAGCAAATAACCTATACTTTTATTGCCATTGGGCTCCTTAGCTCATTTTAACACTTTCATTCCACCAGCTACTGTCTCATTGTATAGGGGTGCGACCTAATTTGCAGCTCAGGCCGGTGTGTCAGAGGAGTACTAACAGCTGTTTTAAAAGTGTGAACGTGTTATTTGAGCAGACGCCTGGATTTCTCTCTGGGGACTCTCTTCACTTAAAATGTTGAATGAGATACATTGGCCAGCTACATCCCTCCTGTTCCAAATGATTTTCACGCACAACATGCGGTACTGTTAACAGCTGAACAATTCTGAAAAGTGAGAGGTTACCAAATGAAGACATTCAGAGGTATAACTACAATAGAATCAACAGAAGTCACTGTCAGTATAGAAAGGCAGGATGCCACTCCCAAAACTATTAAAGAACCAAAAAGTTTTTAAACAAACCCTGTAGAAAACATCACCATCTAATATGCATTTTATGGTAATGATTTCCTCTCTCTCTTTGAATCCTCAGAAGAGTTAAGCTCTTACAGGATAAGTGGAACGAGAGCCTGTATCTCTGAAAAGTTAATACAGACGGTGGAAAACAAGCCGAAACTTCCTCCCCTGCATGTCCGACTCACTGACAATGTTAGCGCTGCCGCAAATGGCGTCTCAAGTTCTGGAAAGTTTGAAAACCCGGATCGAGACAGATAATTGGGCTCTTGGGGGACTGGTAGTGATAGCCGTATTCTTGTCTGTCATCACTGCTCTCCTCTTGTTTGCGGCTATTTTTGGCTGCTGCTCAACTCCAAGGAACAAATCGAGCATCATATAAATAGCCAGAGCAGATTAAACTTTGGAACTGCAGGAATGCTACCTTCTGGCTTGCTCATACAGGGTCAACAAGCAGTGTACGGAATTGTCGCTTTTTCGCTCCTATCTGGCAGGTACTAATGCACATATCACAGAGGATATGGCTACTCCTGAGTTACAGATGCAAAGAACCTGGTCCCATGTGAGATGCGGCACCCTGTCTAATCTGCACTAAAGAACGATTAAACTGCCTTTGATTCAAGGCTAAGTTCTTTTCTACAAGGAAACAGACAACAGGCGGCCATTTTTTAAAAATCAGATTTTTAAGAGATTAAAAAAACAAATCAGAACAATAAAATGCATGGTTTTATATAACATCTCTGTTCAAATTATCTCATATTCTAGATGTTACTCAATTTTTCCAAAAATTGTATACTTGTCTTTCTTCCTTTTGCAAACAATGTGTTTAATTTAGCCATAAACATTTTACTCTAACCTTGCACTGGCCAACATTTGG
The DNA here is from genome assembly GCF_029931775.1 of Euleptes europaea. NCBI lineage: Eukaryota > Metazoa > Chordata > Lepidosauria > Squamata > Sphaerodactylidae > Euleptes > Euleptes europaea. The sequence goes on along the minus strand of NC_079312.1, from coordinate 127,425,051 downwards.
GATTTCTTTCACATTCCACTACATGTCATTTCACTTTTAGTAGACAACCACTAATATAATTGGTTCGATTAGATGGCTACCTCTTTAGATATCCCGACAGCGTAGTCTGGCTCAAGCAAAATGAGACCAGCCTATAATTTCACTGCATCTTGCTTCCATATGTACTCCCAAACTGTTTTTGTTTATGTACACAAATTTTATCTATGGCACCTACATTCAAGCTCAACCATAGCAGGAGGTGCTATAGTAAAAGTCTTTGTAAATAGTGAAAGCAGTCACTCCAGACTTTCAGCAATTTTTCTTAGGGCTCCAAGAAAGGGCTGCAAACATACTTCGTTGCCAGAGTGTTACCTGATTGGTGAAAATTGCTCATGTGACCCAGAATAGGAAACACTGCTCAGGCAATGGAATTCTTTTAGTTGGAGAGGAGGGACTCTGGATACAATACACTGACCATTTAAATCTATTTTTTAGACATGTACATATAGAAGATGCCAATCTCTCCTTCCCACTGTTTCACTGCTATGGCAAATGGCCCGCTCTGGCCTGCAAGCTGTATTCCACCAAGCTCTCCAAGGTGTCTGGGCCCCAGTGGCTTCTCAAGGTCTTCACCTGGCACATGCCACTCACCTGGAGGGGCTTTTCTCTCCTTCTCTCGGTTCAAGCGCTGCCACCCTTTGGCCTTTGTAGGAACTGCCCACTGAGAGGGCCAGGACTCCCAGCTTCCTCTCCCTGTTCTGAGGCCTCGCCTATGTCTCCCACTATCCAGCACCTGGTTACCATAGGGACAGCCTACCTCCCTGTGTGCCACTGAGGGAGTATCCACTCGCCAACTGACTGCCCCCCCTTCCCAGCACTCCTTTTTAAAGTAGTGTGCCCAGAATGATGGAGGTCTAATGTGGTACAGCAAACCACTACCAGCATTAGAAGTCATAAAGCATTTATTAAAAAGAAAATGTCCACATGTGTATTCTTAGCACCGCACCAAATTGAGCAAGGGATCCAAACAAAAAGGGTAAAACACAATTCCTCTGTCCCTCCCTCTGTACATGCCCTAGTGGATCTTTGTATAAGGCAGGCTCTTTAGCTTAAAAGGTTACAGCTGTTATACAGCATTCCCATTACCTTGAAGCCTCTGCTCAGGCGTCAAGACTGGCACATGGCAATGGCCGCCTCCTACAGGCCTTGAGGGAATTAGCACAAAAGGGACCCCCTCCTTGCTCCCAGGAATTTTATCATCTCTATTTCTCCTCCCACTAACCAGGCCAGGGCAGGTCAAAGAAGCTTTTCCTGAAGTCTTTCTCGCCTCTTAAGTCCTTCCAATCTCTGTTCCCTGATAGATATCACCCGTCTAACTGAAGGTGTGTGTGCAACTTGACCATCTCACTGTGTTCTGCCAGGCCTACCATTTGCATTCTAAAGGCTTGGTGGGGCAATTGATTCCCCCACCACCACCTGTGCTCTGCAAGAAAGAGAAAAACTTCTTAAAATCCAAGGTGAAGGTTTTGCTCAGTTCAAACCTCCAAAGAAAAATTCATTCCTTCTCAGCTGCAGCCCAAACAAGAGAGTCCTATGGAATTTTAAAGGCTAGCAAATTCATTCTAGCATAAGCTTCCAAAAGCCAGGGTCCACTTCTTAGCTACAGGAAAAGACCTACGGACTAAGAAACAGTGTCTTCCACAGTTATATTAGAAGTCATTTCGAGGACAGCTGTTTCAAGAATCTCTCAATTATTCCTACATTGAGAGAACACCTCAGCAAAACAGACAGACCTACTTCAAATCAGCTCATCCAATGAGGCTTATGGCTCGCATTCAAAACTAAGGGATATGCCCTTATTCTCTTCTAACCTGAATGGAATTAGCACAGCAGAATGAAAGCCATCACAGGAGAACAGAAAAAAACATGCTAAACTCTCTTGGTCTATATTTGAAAGGGGCAAGATTGCATGCATACACTCAGTGTGGAAACACTATTAGACTTCCCTTGCCATATGTTGTACGTAGGGAACTACTCCTAAATCACGTTATACCCTTGCACAAATCTTACAGCATTTCTTATAAAAATACACTCAAATCTTATTCTAAAACTCTTCAGTGGAGTTAACAGAAGTTATTCTCTCTAGATCTCATACTGCATCTTCTGGCAGTACTGCAGAGAAACATTTCTTGTTGGTGTTTTTAAGCTACTGCCTTTGGCCATGGATTGACAGTAGTCAGGCAAGAGATTTTATTTGCTTATTGTAAATAAGTTATTGTATATGAAGCTAAAACCTTTTTACTTGTTTCCTTGACTACATTTTTATTGAATCAAGTAATAAATCTAATTTCTTGATGAAGTAAACAGTTGTGTTCTGATCTGGAGGACATTCTAACCAGTTGTCTCACCCTACATGAATGCCTTGGTCTTCTGAGCCAAGTTTGTGAGAAAGTATACTCTATAGTGGATTGCCAGTGTGGTACAGTGGTTGTAGTATCAGACTAAAGTCTGAGGCCCAACTTCTCTGTGGTGGAAAGTGCTGTCAAGTCATAGCTGACTTATGGCGACCCCATATGGTGTTCAAGGCAAGAGACATTCGGAGGTGGTTTGCTGGCCCAAGGTCATCTAGTAGGCTTCATGTGGAGCAGTGGAATTGAACCCAGTTCTCCAGATTAGAGTCCGCCAACTTCTCTAGTCTGCCATAAAGCTTACTGGGTGAACTAGTCACACTCGCTCAGCCTAACTCTCCTTACAGAGCTGTTGTGAGGATAAAATTAGAAAGGAAGACCAATGTATGCCACCCTGAGCTCTTTGGAGAAAAGGATAAAAATATACTAGACACTGGTGACTGGTTAGAGATTACAAGCTGGGAGAATTCTTAACTCCATATCTCGGATCTTCTCTCCACAATATACAAGAAATCCTACTACTCTAAACTCAGCAGATGGGGGCAACTATTGATTTTGTATGCATTTTAGATTGGATTTAGCCTCATTGAGTAAGTTAGAGAAATCAGACACTTAGGTAACCCAACATATGAAGTGAACCCTAGGCTGACAGGGTAAGGTGGAGATCAAAGATAGCTCAAAAGCTATAAAGCCTTTTCCTTTGGATCATCTGAGTTAAGCTACAAGTTTTTCTCTACTTGCCTAAAGTTAAAATAAAGATACTAACAATGAATGGATTCCCCCTCCCCATAACAGGACTTGCAGCCAACTGAATTCTACCATAAAAAGTGTCCACAGATATAAAGCAAAGGTGATTTCCCAGTTAGCAAATGCATCCAACTGTTCACTGCAAAAATAAACCCAGACCTCTTCACCATAGCCAATTGTACAACAGTTATAGTCTAGCTTGAGCTAGTTAGAACTTGGAAGCTAAGCAGGGTTGGTCACAGCACAGACACTACTTGGACAAGAGACCACCAATGGGGTTGCTGCATAGAGGAAGGCAATGGCATACCACCTCTGCTTGTCTCTTGCCTGGAACATCACATGGATGCATCCAACTTAATGGCACATTCTTCTACTTTCTACAGTAAGATCCTACTACCAGACTTATGTACACTGTACTTACAATACTGCAAAGTCCTGAATGTTTTCAGCTACTGTACGAAGGAAGCTCAAAATCTCATGGGACAGACCACTACTATTCGAAAATAAATGTTCAGTCTAAATTATTTCCACATCAAGCTATTAGTTTCACGCCACTTTTCTTAAAGAATGAAACCAATGAGAAATGCCAGAAGACATGACAATATGTAGAATGTACATCCACTAACTCACGCAGAAGTGTTCACAGCCATCTATATGTTTGGTGCCATCTACAAACAAACCTCTCATTACCAGAACCAGTTTATTACAATGTATGATCATGCCACAGAAAACAAATTTCTCATAAAAACTGATTTCCCTAAAAATAAAAATCTGCTTTCACAATCCCAGAATGAATCAAGTTACACCTTACCCCAGCTCTCCACAGAAGGCCACCATAGCATCAAAATCTGACATCATAGCTTTATCTGATTCTTTCAAGGTGCCTCGCTTCTCCTAGAAAAAAGAAAAACAAAACAAGTCAAACTAGCTATATCCAGAAGTAGACAGAAACAAGGTGTTGTCTTTTATGTGCAAATGTGACATGTCTCCAAGCCAAAGATGGAGGAGCCAAAATAGATGGTGCTAAACAAAGACATACCTATGCTGGGCATTTCAGAAACCTGATGGAATAAAAAAAATCAGTGGGATAGGGTTACTGCTAACTATAAACTTTACAGACAAAAACAAAAGGAAGGATGTAGCGGGAGTGATGTAGCTTGTATGTCAAAGAAGGCATACAAGTCCAATCAAATTAAAAAATCAATAGGAGAAACGTTCCATTACAGAACTGATATGGGTGGAAATCCAGGCATAGGAATATATTCTGAATTTGATCTTAAAATGAAGAAAGCAACAAGGGAGGCAACCAAAGGAGAAAATGTAATGATTTCACCCACCCTCACAACGACTTGGTAAATGCATGTTTAGTTTAAGAGACATAATTTCTAGATACCATAAATGACTGTGATATGAAACAATTACAGCCCATTCCTGAGCTTTCGGCAGCTGGGGACGGCATGGCCGAGGCGCTGCTGTGGTGCCTCCAAAGCCATTTTTTGGTCGCCGAAAGGCTTTACAAAGCTTTTTGGCAGCTTTTAATTTTTTTAATGGGGCATTTTGCAATGCTGTTCTCCCCACTGGCATGCCGGGCCAAAAGGGGACAGGAAGCTGCCTACTGGCAGCTCCGCCTCCGGTACGCCCCAGAAATGCCCCCCCAGGAGGCCAGTGCAGGGCTTTGCACCAGTTGGACACCAGCAGAAGGCCCAGCCGGCGTCCTTGGGAGGTGCTGTTGCGGCGACGCTTGGAGACTGGTGTCCAGGTCCCCCCACCAGCGTCCCCTGCCAGCGTCTGAGCCCACCTGGACAGCGTACTTGGGACGGCCACCGCCGGCCATCCACTTACACCAGCGCAGCCCCTTTTTGACCTCCAAAGGACTTTCGTCATGGAACAAACTAGAGGAGTAGAAACCCTTGACTTAATCCTGAATGATAGTCATGCTCTGGTGAGACAGGTAAACAACATTGAACCAGTTGGGAACAGTGACCACAGTTCTATTAAGTTCAGCACTTACATAAAAGGAAAGTTGCTCAAAAGGTCCAAGATGGCCACAATTGATTTCAAAAGAGGAAAAATTTCTAAAATGAGGGGATTAGTCACAAGGAAGATGCAGCGGGAAGTAAGCAGGGTCAAGATGCTTAGAAGTTAATCAATTTCACAATCCTTTAAACTTAGATATGGTATATAACACAGATTAGGCCCAACACCATCAAATCTAAGAAAATACCCACAACATTAATAAGCAAAGTTAAGAAAACTATAAAAGGCAAAAAGCCTCCCTAAAATCGAAGTTTTGCCTGTATAGGGTATAGTGATTAGAGTGTTGGATGTGTACAGCATGATGGGTGTAGAGGTTAAAATGTCTGTTGAGGATCTGGGTTCAAATCTTCTCTTTGACCCAGGGTGCTTATCTCATTCCTACAGCTGCATCTCATAACAGCTAGAAGCTTCTAGTGCTGGTTCTTGAAAGAGAATTCATAGTCAAAACAAAGAAGCTTCCCGGTGAAAATAAAATGAAAATTAAATAACTGGAGGGTGACAGCTTTCTTTACAAGGTGAGGACTTCCAAAAATCATAGCCGAAGGTATTTACGTATATCCATGACACTGTGTGTGTGTGTGTGTGCGCGCGCGCGTGCCGTCAAGTGGCAGCCGACTTATGGCGACTCCTTTTTGGGGGGGTTTTCATGGCAAGAGACTAACAGAGGTGGTTTGCCAGTGCCTTCCTCTGCACAGCAACCCTGGTATTCCTTGGTGGTCTCCCATCCAAATACTAACTAGGGCTGACCCTGCTTAGCTTCTGAGATATGACGAGATCAGGCTAGCCTGGGCCATCCAGGTCAGGGCAACCATGACACTAACACTATTTAATTCGTTTATACGTTACCTGCAATCACTGAAGTGGGCAAGCTTGCAGATAAACCACATTCAGGATGATGAATATCAAAGCACAATATGAACAGCTCTAAGAGGCTCTCTCCAAACTGAGTGAGTAGGCAACAACGTGGCTATGAGTGTAAAGTGATGCAGATTTTGGCGAAAAAATCCTAATGGGATCTGAACTTGCGTTGACTCAGGAGGAAAGTGGTCTTGGTGTCATGGTAGCTCAGTGAAAATGTAACTCAGTGAACAGCAGCAGCAAAAGAAGTTGACGCTACAGACTGAATGAAGACAATGGTCAGAAAAAAGGAGTCGTTCGCGTGATATGCGATTAACTTATATTCACTGCCACAAAGTCATTACCTTCGATAACTTTAAAAGGGAATTACATAAATTCATAGAAGATAGCTCTGTCACAGGCTAAATGGAACCTCCTTCTTCAGAGGCAGCGTACTTCTAAATACCAGCTGCTGGGAGGCAGAAATAGGAAGAGGCTTTGGCTCCATGACCTGCTTTGAGAGTCTTGGAGGCCCACAAGCAGAGAATGGGGCCGAAGCCTCTCCCTCTTGCTATCTCGCAGGAGCAGGTTCGCCACTGCACAAAATAGCATGCTGCACTAGCTGGTCCAGCTCAGATTTTCTTAAGTTTGGTAACACTGGAATCCCTGTGGAGTCAATGGGAAGTCATATAGCCTTCTGCAGCTCTGCTTCTCTACCTCACCTAAGGACACATCTGTGTCCTCTTACCCTCCATCCTGCTCCAGTAATACTGCAGCAGTCAGCTCCACATTCAGCTACTCTTAGGGGAAATCTGCAGGCCTACACGCCTGCCATGCTCAAGGCAGCTCACAAACTAAAAATTGTGTTGCCAATTACACTCAATGCAGAAGCAGAATTCTAAGGTAGGCTACAGATAATACATATTCGGGCCAAAGATCATTACCAAGGTAGACTAATTGGGCAGAGAATGGAGCCAAATTGAACAATAGTGCACAAAGCTCCTACCTGGAGTTTAGCAATTTCTTTCTTGATTAAGAAGCTGAGTTGATCCCTGTCAGTCCGAGAGTAATAAAGGCGACAAAAGGATGTCTTCCCATCTCTTCCAGCCCTTCCTGATTCCTGATAATATCCAGCCATAGACTTTGCCATATTCCAATGTGCAACAAATCTACATGGTGTAAGACAATAAAGCCATTACATTCCAATACGCATCACATACAGAACTGAATGCAAATGCAAGGCCAACCTAAACCTAGTCCACTCCGTGACAAGATACTTTTTCCTCATGAGCATCTCATCAATGAAGAGGGGAAGGGAAATATACTCTAGCAAGTTCTTCCAGGTGTTAATGAACTTTTTTTTTTTTAACCATCAGGTTGCAGCTAACTTGTGGAGACCCACTAGAGTTTTCAAGGCAAGAGACATTCAGAGGCCATTTCCTGCCTCTACACAGCAACCAGAGATTTCCTTGGTAGTCTCCCATCCAAGTACTAGCCAGGATTGACCCTGCTTAGCTTCCAAGATATGATGAGGTCAGGCTAGCATGGGCTTTCCATGTCAGGCTTAAGGGAACTATACTGGAAAATAAACAACACTTCTCCCATTTGGGATGACTTTGCACATACCTAACATTGGCTTTGTCAACTCCCATGCCAAAACTGATGGTAGCAACAATTACAGGAACTTTCTCCTCCATCCATTCATTCTGAACCAATGTTCTGTCTGCTGCCTTCAATCCTGAGGAAAGGCAAGGAAGGGAAGCTATCCTTATGTCCTCATCACCAATGGTAATAATGTCACACGTTTTACATTCACATGTTTGTCTTTGAATCTGTCTGTATACCATTCCCATGTTGCTTTGCCAGCCTGTGTGAGAAAAGCATCAGGGGATCTGAGGCTTGACTCTGGAAACTCACAGCATGAAGCTGTGACATAAACTAGCCACATAGCTGCCTTGGTGGCCTTTTGGGAAGAAAGGCAGGATATAAATTGTGTAAATAAATCAACAACCCCAAATTGTGTGAACACAGGCTCCAGAACAGGGTTGTACTGTATCAACACTTGTGACCAGGAGACAGGAGTTAGCTAAACTAGCATAAAAACTAGGAGCTAGGCCTTCTGCCCTTGCCTAATCAACAGAGCAGAACTTCCTGTTTGCTATACCACCAAGCTCCATCCCCAAACTGCCAAAAGCTTGGGTTGAAGAGTGCACACCAAGTCTGGGTTGTGGCACACCTGCCTGTGATTCCAGCCTGGCCCTGATGAGATGTATTGCTGGAAGCCACAGAAGGAGAAAGTAATGTGCCCATTGTATGGAACTGTGGATATTTTCCCCAGCAGAAACCACTGTGTCTTTCCCCCCACCGCCCCAAATACAAACCAAGAGATTTCTCTGAGTACCTTTGAGGCATCAACATCCAATGCACCAATACTCTGCATCTACCCCCTTTTTACATTTTACAAACCTCTTACCTGTAACCGTCAGACTAAAGGGAAAGAAGATAGCGGCCTGTGGAAAGGAAGCAAAACAAAGGAGAAGGTGGGGGCAAAGGGGAAACAGACCAGAGGAAGGGTAGGAAGAAGAAACAAAGTGAAAGGAAAAGCTAGCCTAAAGCAAAACAAGAATGGGAGTTCAGAAAAGAATGGGAGTCCAGGATAAGACAGCACATCAATACAAGGGGCCAAGAGAAAGGCTGCAGGATCCAGGGACCAAGGGGAAAGTTGAGGAGGCAGTTGTGACTGACTAAGGGTTAATGTCTGTCAGTGACTGTATGTGAGAGGGAGTGGGCGGAGCTTACGGGATGAGACTTAGCTGCTGGGGGGAAAGGGTTTTTTTACTCAGTTCTGGTGTGATGGGTTGTGCCTAGCATGACTGGGGGGGAAACAGAGAGTGTTTGGAAGGAAAAGAAGGTCCCTACTCTAGTTACAGGGGTGGGGGGAGAATAGTCTAAGGAAAGAGGTATTCCTGGCCCAAGTATTGTGAGAGAATTACTTTAAGCGCTGTGAAGTAATTCCACTGAGAGAAAAAGGAAGGAAGAAGGGAGTATCTCCATATTTCCTAGTTTTAGGTACCAGAGTATACACATGGACCTCTGTGTGCATGTTCTGGGACTAAGCTACCTTAAAGAGTTGGAAATCTGGGTTAAGTAAAATAACATCTGTGCTGTACTTGTTGAGCAACTCATTATTTATATAGAAAATTTGTACCTTTCCTTAATACTAGTTTTTCCTCCAATACCTTTCCCTGTGTGAAGTATAATAAAATTCTGTTATTTTATTGTTGAACTGAATAAAGCCTCTGGCGTCTCAATTATCTGAAGTCAAACGAAGTAGGAGACGAGGGAGAGATTCCCCCCATATCACATCAGTCAATAGGGAATTGATATAGTCACATGCCATGTGGAAAGACTTATCTCAGATATTATTTTTCCTGCATTTTATGATCTAGGGACATAGGTAGAGAACAATATTTCTTAACAACTGCTACCCAAAATCCTTTAACTGGAGATGCCATAGATTGAATGTTCTGCAAATCAGTGTGCCACAGTCCCTCAATTGTTCTCTGTCTTTTAATAATAAGGTTTAGGAAGGGCCTTGTTCTCTAGACAGTAAATTCAGTATGCTGCTGAATTTGTACTGAATTTGTGTACCAAAGAAAGGAAAAGTTAGAATCAGTCCTTGTCATTGCACTTAAATTGGAACTTATTCAGCCCTTGGGCTAAAAATAAGGACTAGGCAACTCTTTTGCTTATAAAAAGTAAATAAATACAAAGCAGCTGAGATGGAGACACATATTACCTGCGTGATAGGCCTTGGCTCTCACTCCCCTGTGACTTAGCTCAATAGCTAACTGCTCACAGACTTCTCTCATCCGGCAGTAGATAATTCCACAGCCCAAATAGCCCTGCACAAGAGGAAGAAAGAGCAAACAATTGCAAGTGTTATAAGAAATTCCACAGATGTGGCTAATCAATGTTACAGATTTAAAGTGTCAAAAGAGCTGGCGAACAATGGAAACAGCTTTCAAGTGCATGCTTTGTAGTCAGCTTGTACCTGAAAGACTCACTATTCCATCTACATACACGAATATGGAACCTGATGAAGAATTCCCCCCACCCTCAGAACATATTTAACTTAAATTTAAGTTCTAGTCCTTGTATCTGTGGGAAAAGATTTAATAATGCATTAAAAAAAGGTAAAGGTAGTCCCCTGTGCAAGCACCAGGTCATTACTGACCCATAGGGTGACATCCCGACGTTTACTAGGCAGACTGTGTTTACGGGGTTGTTTGCCATTGCCTTTCCCAGTCATCTACACTTTACACCCAGCAAGCTGGGTACTCATTTTACCGACCGCAGAAGGGTGGAAGGCTGAGTCAACCTTGAGCTGGCTACCTGAAACCAACTTCCGCCGGGATCAAATGCAGGTCGTGAGCAGAGCTTGGACTGCAGTACTGCAGATTACCACTCTGCACCATGGGGCTCTCGTGCATAGGCAGTTTTTATTACAATATATACTGAATACTCAGAAAGCGAAATGGCTTTCACTGGCCAAAGTTGTTATTCTCTGAACACCTCTATGTTATCCTAGATCTCGATTCGCCCACTACCCTTGCTTTCCCGCCACAGTATTCCAAATTTTGTGAAAATCCAAATTAAAGTTATGGCAACTGGATATGTGTAAAGTACTAATTGTACACACACACACAGTGCAGACTACTAGCATTTAAACATTACCATGATACTACTTATCAATTTTAATAATTAAGGTTGCAGTCCTATGCACACCTGCTTAGGAATAAGAATGCCCTTACATCTGCCAATTTGTTTTTCAGTTGTTTTATCGAGGGAAAACAATGTTCATGTGAACAATGCAAATTAAAACGTATTGTTCTCTGGGTTCTCAGGGGTTTACCCTTTTTATTCTGTGATAACAACTTTTAGGAAATCTAGGTTTCGGTCCGCAGTTCTTCCTTAGAACTAGCATTCTGCAACGTTTAGAGTGTCTGACTAGGATCTAGGAGACTCCAGCTTCAAATCTCCACTCTGCCACGGAAGCTCGCTGGGTAACTTTGGGCCAGTCACACTCTCAGCCTGACCTACCTCACAGGAGGCTATTGTGAGGATAAAATAGAGGAGAACAACATAAGGTTCTCTGGAGAAAAGCAGGCTATAATGATATAAGCTGCCTAGAGTTTATACAACAAAGGCAGGATAGAACATTTTAAAACAAAGTTAAAATGCTGCCTTGTAGAGATTTAACCTACCCCAGTAGTGTTCTTCTGCCCAAGAGCCTTCAGACAGAAATCTTTCAGGTTTTCATAAGGATCCGTTAAGAGCTCTTTATATTGCACAGAATAGAACAGGTTGGACCTGAAACAAGACGTCTTGAAGGTGGCAACAGGCAGCTTTAGTTTTAGAGATGCTACAATGTCATCTTGAACTTGCTTGGTAGCTGTGGCAGTCAAGGCTACACATGGTGCACTGGGTATACGACGACGCAGGGAACCAAGCCGCAGGTAGTCTGGCCGGAAGTCATGTCCCCACTGGGAGACACAGTGAGCCTCATCAACTATCAGATAAGTCAGAAGATTTCGGGACACCAGAACCTCCAAAGTGGGCTGAAAGGAAGAGGACGCTGCCATCTCTGGTGTGATGTACAAGAGCTTTATCTGGGGTTTCTCACTCGTCAAGTCAGCAAGGATGGTCTTTTTCTCCTGAACAGAAATTTTGGAGTTTAGAGAGCTTACTTTCACATTCAGCGAAAGCAAATGATCCACTTGGTCCTATTGGAGAAGAAATAAACATATTTTGAAGCAAGCATCTTTGTCACCAAAATAGCTGCAACAAAGAGTTAGTAATAATCAGCTGAAATTAACACACAAGTCCAACTGTTTTCCAAACTTGTCCGAATGCTCTGTTATTTCATATTCCTTTGAAGTGAATATCATTACATGGCACACTTAATCGGGAGGTGGGGAGACAATGGCTTAACTTTGATAGAGATACATTATCGAGAAGAATTTACAGTATGTCCTCATTCTTTGAAGTAACTAGAGAACATCCCCAAAAAAGCTGAGATAGGTGTGTACAATTTTCACTGGGTTATAGTATATCAACACTAAATTGCACAAATGAATACATTATTGATGCAGTGGCTAACAAAGCACTTCAGATAAGGCTGGACCAGCTAACAGATCATCGGTTTCAATACTCGGAGATTTTTCTTTGGTCTCTGAATTGGACCACAACAAGCTCTTCCACAAAGCCAGCCTCCCCCATCAGTTCACATATTCTTTTATCTCACTTAACAGGAGATGTTACCTGAATCAGTGCAATTAAAGGTGAAATGACAATGGTGATGCCTGATGCCAGGACTGCAGGAAGCTGGTAGCACAGAGATTTCCCTGCCCCAGTGGGCATACATATAAAGACGTCCTTTTCACCTGCAAAAGCATCATTCAAGACTTTTTAAAACATTACTTGGAATTTGCTCTTACGGCCTGGATACCAAGTCTTTGAGGGGAGAACAGATAGCATTTTTGAAATAGTTATGTAAATACACTACTGGTAAGACAAGTACAAGAAACTACCTTTTTGATAGTTACCATCTTACACTACAATCCTGTGCATCAGAAAGACCTGCACTGGAAAAATGCAGCCATAATGGGCAGATTACCTCTGGCATCAGCAAACCACAGGAACACATCTACCACCAACAGAAGTTAGAAGACCCAGTTCAGGAGTAGTCTATGCCTCTTTAGACAATCAAACTGATACCAGCATCACCAAATTCTGGGCGTGGAACTTCTCTGCTGCCAATGGCAAAATACCACCACTGGAGGTATGTTTTCTATTATTCCTTTGATTTGTTAAGGACCAAAGCCTGCATGATGCAGGGGATTAAGTTTAGATGTGCATGACACAGGTTCAAATCCTTACGAAGTTAAATAGCTTTATAAAAGTCTCACAATCTCTCAGACAAAACTGCTATACAACATTGTCCTGTAAGGATTAACCAAAACACAAACAAACATGCTGCACAGGAAAAGAAGCCAGAAGACATGTGCACAAGACTGGATCAGGCTCCTTCACAAGGCTGCTGCGCTTAAAACCTTCACACTAGTCCATGCTTCATAGATTTTCAAAAGAGTTTTCAAACCTAGCATAACGTTCAAACTACCGACCTAACTATCTGACATGTGTATACTATGTAGTCCTGGAGGCTGCAAGTGAACAGAAGTCTCTCATTTTGGAGACCTCACAAAAACGAGAACCATGTACATTAGCAAATTAAGGCTGAAATCCTATGCCTACTTGCTTGACAATGTCTCACTAAACTCAGTGGGGCTCGCTTATAAGCAATGCATATAGGATTGTTTCCCATATAACAATATAGCAAGATATGTTGTTCCATTAAAGAGTCTCACCCGATAGTCATGCTACCAACTTAATTATTCCTGGGAGACAAGAATGCTATAACTAGAAAGGTAAACACAGAGGACGTAAGTGATCTGGCCAAGAATCCACTTGTTCTTCAAGTAAAAGCTCCTTAGGAAACTGGTAATAGAACAAAGAGCAAGAGAGGTGTGCAAATTTTGCTTTCGAAAACTTCTGCTGCAAACTAAGCATTCCTTATATAGAACACAATGCTACTAAACTGCACTGACTTTCCAACGGTGTTATTAAACATAATGAATCCAGATGGTTGTTCAGTGAGAAGTCCGGTTTTTTAAAGTGTATTTACATCTAGCAAAAAAATTTTTTTCATAGCATACCAAAGAAAGAGAGACAAAACCATTCATCCTCTTATTGATAACAAAAATATATTTATGTTTCTGAAAAAGCCAACTACAATTTACCTTTAGCCACTGTCATTATTGCCCTTTCCTGCAATGAAGTCTTGAAAGAATCAAATCCAAAAACTTTTTTCAGAGTTCCTCGAACTCTGCCTTCCAATCTTGCAGAAAAGCAGTCGTTCATTTTACAGGGAGATACTGGGGATGATTCAAGGCAAGGATAAGGAGAGGATCTTATCACTTTTACTTACTTCTACAGCAACCCATCGCCAAGACCTGAGTCTCAAAAATGACAGGCTAAATAGCTCTATTAACATATACATAGGCTTTCTGTAGCCGAGTTTTCTTTTGCAGCAAGCATAAGCACATTATTTACATTCACTACACTAACCTAGTTCTTCATATATCAACAGGAAAGTCAAAAACAGAGACAGGGCAGGAGGAAGGTTATGTGGGAACCAAAAGATCTACTAACAGTGAACACACCAGCTAATTGTGCTTTTCTGAGCACTGTTATAGTTAACTCAAAACTCCATATTTTCTGGTCTCCTTTCGTTTCCACAAACCTTCTATATCCCCATGTCTGCTTTTTATCCTATCGGTTTCTAAGCCTGGCCCTATGCTTCTTTATGCGACCCTGAGATTCACTCCGTACTTTCAGCTCCGGGGAGGGAGGACGAAAGCAAAGGAAAGGAGACCAACACCCACAATCACCCCACGACTGGATAAGCGACCCTCCTGCTTCCCTGCTATGGCCTTTTCATTACTCCCTCTCCTCGTGCTACTTTTTAGCATCGAAGTATCAGATGGTGACGAACAGAAACTTGGGAACCCCAACCCTCCACTTCCGTTGACGGAGTAAAGCTTCCACAAGCAGGAATTATCTCCACGCAACCCAGCCCCTTTTTCAGTTAAGAGGACTCAGAGCGCTCATTCCCAGCGCTGTCGCGGCAGCACCGAAGTCTAACAATTTCCACACTCTCTACTTCTACATATTCCTCTCCGACCCTCTGAAGTCTCCCACTCTCTATCCTTCCGCCATAGTTGTTCGGTCCTTCAGTTACTGACGCGCGTGTTCAGCTTCCGGCAGGAACTTAGACAGCCGGTATTGCCTGGGCGCGAACTGATGACGTCAACCTTGTGTTTTAGCAAGGCGTGGCGTGGCTAAAAAGAATCATTTGAGAATGATTCTTCCGCTCTCACAAAAATAGTCTCAAGGCGGGTTTTCCTTTTCATCTCTCCTCGAGGCGGCGGAGGAGAGCTTGAAGAACTTTATTCGTGTTCGGCTGCGTCTTGTTACTACGGCGACCGCTTCGCCGGCGGCGGAGTGTGACGTCACTCGCGCGCGCCGGAAGGTCACCGAGTAAAGAAGGAGGAGGAACGGGAAGATGGCGGCCGCGAAGAAGAGCGTTCTTTCTTCGTTGGCTGTTTATGCGGAGGATTCGGAGCCAGAATCGGACAGTGAAGCCGGAGGGGCAGGCAGCGAGCGAGGAGCAGTCTCGGGTGAGGCCTTAGCGGGGTTTCGGGGGTGGGAAAAATCCAGTCTCTCGGGATGGATTGAAAGGAGCGGGGCCGTTGGGTTGCTGTTTGTACGTGTCTAACTGGGCCGCATCCGCGGAGAGCAAATATGCTTGTCAGGCTAAATGCACTACTTTCCGCCTTCCTATACGGAAGATTGAATGAAAGCCATTTGCGGACAGAGCTTGCCCCTGCGGGAATGGTGAAATTGAATTCCTTGGGCCTGTCCTTTGCAGTTGTTGCTTTTGTGCGGGTGTGTGCGAAGTGCCTTCAAGTCGCAGCCGACTTATGGCGACCCCTTTTGGGGTTTTCATGGCAAGAGTAGCTGATCCCAATTCATTGACCCACTGTTTGTAAACAGGGAATGGCTCTCTGATGAGATCAGGACATCCTATTTTGTGACCACGCAAAAATAATTGGGTCAGTTGCAAGGTTCTTACAGTTAGCAGTCACGTATCGTGAATGGTGTGTAGCTTTCCTTAATGGCTGATTTGGGATGATTTTATCCCATTTTATTTATTTGTGCTCAGTTTTATCCAAATGTATGTTCTTCCTTTTTATATGCTAATGAAGGCTGGTGTTGTGTGGTTTGCTGTTTAATTTCCCATGTGTGTTTACTGGATTGGGGGGGATTTGAGCATATTACATTGTTCTACACAGAACTGGGGTATTGCTTTGTTTAGCGTGGTATTGTCTACTGTCTCTGGTAGAGATTCAAAGGCTTTCTAGACAGTTTTCCCCCCAAGCCTGTGGCCCTTTTAATTGAAGAGCTGGAATTTGGGATCTTCCACATGTAAATCATAAGCCTTTCTAGTGCGCCTCCCACAAATGTTTTTTGTCTTCTTTTTTGTTCTCTTCCCTCATGATAAGCTAACTGCAGCTCTGCATGCCTCATTCAGACCGCTTCCTTTAACAGTCAAATATCTATAATCATAAGTTAGCTTCTTTGTCTTATGCATAAATAATGGCAGTTTCATATGTAACGCTGCATCAATTTTGTTTTAAAGGAGCTGTAATATTTTACACTTGTGAGACTATGGATCTGAACATTCTAAATTAAAAAGACAACAGTTATTTGCTATAACTTTATAACTGCTGTGGCATAGCACTCTTTGAAGGATATTTAGCATCTTATTTAAATGTATTGAAATGGCTTTTCTATGTAATGTCTAGAAGTTTTGGAGTGTGCATATTTTTTATCACTAAATCTGGATTTTTTCCTCTTTCATTTTGCTTGGACTAGAAGAGAAAGGAGGCCTGGTGTCTGAAGGTTATGGAGAAGATGATTTCAGTAAGCTGGACGGAGAGGAGGATGGTTATGATGAAGATGATGATGAAAACAGTAAGCAGTCGGTAGGTAGTATTTTTTTATGCTAGCCTAGTTCTTCGTATATACGCTTTTCAGTTGTGCCTTCTACTTAACCTAAAATTTTGAATTAAAAATGAAATTTAAGCATGCTGGCTTTTTCTCTTTTGTTTTATACAAGTAATTTTTACTATTGTATGCATGCTTAATATGGACATGAGCTGAATGAGAGATTAATGTGTTCACTTACATAAGTGGAATGTAACAATAAACTAGAGTTCTGCAAATGTGCTGCATTTAATTTCTGTTCTGTATGTACTGAAAGGTTGCATATAAGGCTTTTTGGTGTAGGGTAATGTTTAAGATTACTTCATAACTTCATCTCTTCTGCAGGTAAAATGTGTGGTATAAATGACATAGCTGTGAAGATGTTAATGTTTTGTTCAACTTTAAGAATGCTGTTATCAAGTTTCGTCATCTGTTTAACCAAGCAATACATCAAAGAGGGAAGGTTCCATGCCAGACCTGGATTAGCTACAGGCTGGAGAAAGGGAGGTCATCCTTTCCTGTCATGTATTCCATCAGGATAATGAACTCAGCCTCTGTTTTCCAGTAGTAGAATGGTATCTTTGAATTATGTTATGCTTGTGTTTATCTTTGTCTTTTTTTGGCAGCAGTGAACAAATTCTGTGTTCTCCACTTCATATATATCAACAAGCTGGGGGTGTCTAAGGAATAGTGGAGACAGGGAAGACTTGGAAATCCCACCCTGCATTCCAAAAATCTCCTCCATCAGGATTTTCTTAGCTCTTAGGGCCTTGACCTGGCTGGTTTCCACCCCCCCCCCTTTAATTGTCGCACAGCAAATCTCAATGTTCTGTCCTTTCTAGAGCATATTTAGTCCTCAGGCTGATGCTTGAACTTTTCCTCCTTTTTCTTTTTGTTAACTTACAAAATCATATTTTCCTACATACTTAAGTAGGTGGAGATTCCCACTTTGTCTGTGGATGGCACCATTATACTGTTTTCATAGGGGCCAGCTAGTTTACTATTTGATATAGTTATAGAATTAATCATGTGAAAAAATAAGGTTAACAATGCCAAAAGGAGCAAAGATTGGGGGGGGGCACACATGCTGCTTGGTTTTAACATTATTATTCCAATAGTCCATTTTTTTTCTTTGCAGTAACAATTTTACCTTAGAAATATTGATCCTGAGATTTTTCCCATGGAGTTTAACAGTATCTTTAAAACAGTATTGTAAAATTATTACTGAAATCAACTTACAGAAGGTAACTGTAGCAATCATTTTCCAAAACATTTTCATTTGTTGTGTGGTTTCCATAGTCTTTTTCTGAGAACATTTTCAACTGAAACTATTTGCATTTCCATTTGTTTTACTAACTTGAGAATAGTTCAGTATTACTAGAGTGTGTGAGGTCTTAGCTGAATGTATGTTTGTGTCTGTTGGGGCAGCATAGCTTGCATATATTTGTGGTTGGATATGGTGGTAATCGCATCCTTGGGAACAAAAGTCTTAATTTTAAACAACTTGTCTCCTATTAAATTATAAGTGACATCTAATGTGCAATTGAATGGATTGGGGAGATTTAGCAACTTAAAGAGCATAATGGCTCACTGCTTCCTGAACTGTTTAAATGTCTTGCACCAGTGGCAGCTCTGTTGGTGTGGTACGCTAGGTCAACATTCTTCTCGCCCCTTCTCTAAATGACAGCTTGGAAATTACACACACATATGCAGTTAATCACGATTGAGACACATTAGACTTACATGTTGCCTGAGTAAAAAAGAGTGCCAAACCAATCTTCAGGACCTGTGAAGGTGCTAGTGAAAGTTGTTGTATTTGTAGAAGTATTTTAGCTTACTGTCATTTATTTCAATTACACTGTTTAGCAGAGGCAGCCCTTTTTTTTCTTTAATCATTACTAATGACTTGTCTGTAAAATAAGGAGGCTTTTTTGTTGCTGTTGTTTTGAGAGTGTTTCAGATATTCACAAGATCTGGTTCAGGCATCCATATCTGGTGAGGGGGTCAGGGAGGACCTACTCTCTCACTGTATGTATAGTGGAAAGTAACTTTTAAACAACTTTAAGTGGTCTATAGCATTTAGCTTTACTATAATAACTGGGATATGTATACTTAGAGTTTATACTGCCTCTGTAGCAAACCTTTTCCTTGAGGCACATGTCATCTGTGCCCTGGACTAAAAGATCAATCACTTCAGGGTAAGCCTCCTACATGAACAAAGCATATACTGAAAGGCTGAAGAACATGCCTTTTTCACTGTCACACCAGAGGCTAGGTTTGGTACCTGTTTATGCAGTAGTGTAAGCAGAAGTCAGTTGTTCTGGTCTAATTTTATAAATTTAGGGAATTGTCTAATTTTCTATAAGCAGTTTCGACTGTGGCATTGGCTTAAGCTTAAATGTCTGTAATTTTGAATGTTGGGCTTACAAGAAGAAAGCATACTCGTATTGAATGGGCTTATCGCTGAATGCATTTGGCGTCTATCAAGTGTCAAGCAAAGACAGACTAATATCTATATGCTGAATTCTATGTTACACAGAGGCTAAAATGATACTGTAGTTCTTAAGCAGCCTTTTTATCAGGGTGCAAACACAACCATTCGTTGACTGAGTCTTTTACGATTAAAACAGTATGTGCCCAGTGTAGAAGCCAAGTAGAAAGTACCCAGTTAACACCCTTTTAAGCTCTCTAATGTCAGTAGATTTAGAGGGGTATAGTTCTGTTTAGGATTATATTATTTGGGAGAACTGGATTTATGTTGCTAAAAGAGAAAAGGGTTTTGAGCCTTATAGAACTTTTTAAGAGAAAGGTCAAATTAGTTGTTGGTAATGGAACTTCAGGTCTTGCATGATTTGTATCTTGACTGGTGCTTTTTGGCAAGGTGCACTTGGAACTATGCTTTGGTGGGTGCAAAATCAGGAAGGTGTTACAGCTGCTAGCATGAGTATATCTCTTCTGTAGGTGTGCCCATTTTCATAAGGACTGTGGTGGCATTTTCATGTTCTATGGACATTTAGAATCTATAGGGATGCTCATTTGTATTTCTGTCGCGTCCATTGCTGACTTTTATCTGAATGGACTAAGTTTTCATAATCAACCAAGAGAGGGAGGGCAAGGGCCTGTGAGAACAGCTCAGCTGAACTGAAGGGAAGACACTGGGCTATTTAATGCAAGCCCCTTGCTGCATATGCAAGAAATGGCAAGCCCACTCTTAAAGCTTAATCTTGTAAATTCTTTGTCTTATAGGAAGATGACGATTCAGAGACTGAAAAACCTGAGGCTGATGACCTAAAGGTATTTGGAAGAGTGATGGGGTGGGAATGTACAGTGGCTCTTAATAACATGATTTAGTTCATCATTTGAGTCTTTGGTTCTTAGCTACTTGGTGCTGGATCTTACTGTGGGGCACTAATGGGATGGATCTCTAGTAACCGTTATTGAATAGCTCCACAATTTAAATATTGGAAGCGGCAACTGGGATGACTGCGCTTAGCATGAATTCTCTGATGCTGTGTCCTCTGAGTACTTACAGTGTAACTGAAGGAATCCATGATTTTCCTTACCTCTGTATGGGCAGCTTTTAACATGAATCTGTTAAGAGCTGAATGGTTTTACTGGTCCGTCATGTCTCAAGCAGGTTTTGATTGGGGGCGGGGGTGGCATGTTCAATTAGAATATATTACATACAAAATACAATGTGAATAAAAATCAATGCTTTTCTTTAAAAAATAAAAAAAATGATTTTTAATTTAAATCGGATTTTTTTAGATTATTCCTCAAAAAGCATTTTAACTATCTAAAGATAGTTTTCCATACATTATAGTCCAAAGGTTATTCATCATGAAATAAGGATTCGTTTTTAATTATTTAGCGTGAGGCTGTATATTGATGTAACATTTACATTTTTTGGTAAATGAATTCCACTAATCCATTCACAATGTCATGCTCTTCCAGAGATTTCCGTAAGATTATTTTGAGCAGTTTTTCTATCTAGAAGATGTTATCACAGATGTTTGGTTTTGCAGTTCTCAAAACATTTTTGCTGTGAAGAGGCATATTATCTCTGCGGACACACATTCACAATTTTGAGAAGAGCAAAACCAAGCATCTGTGATAGGAAAAATTGCCCAAAATAATCTTACAGAAACCTCTGGAAGAGCATGATATTTGGTCCATTCCTGAAGGGGGGGGGCAAATGCCCATTGGAGCCAGCGTTACTCTCTACGCAGGCGTCAGTGCCACTTGCACCATGCAAACTGACATGGACATAGGTGTATGGCGACTTATGCCAGCCTCCTTGGACCCCGCTAGCAGCACAGTGTTCAGAAGCCAGCATGGCCCCCCGCCAGTATTTACCTGGCATATCTCCCCGTGCTGGCAGTCTAGGAGGTGCTCCAGGGCCATTCCTGGGGGTCGAGCTGCCTTTAGTCAGCTTCCTAACCCCTTTTGCCCTGGGAACGCCCCCTCACGCTACA
Organism: Euleptes europaea; assembly: GCF_029931775.1. NCBI lineage: Eukaryota > Metazoa > Chordata > Lepidosauria > Squamata > Sphaerodactylidae > Euleptes > Euleptes europaea. Next base: position 127,403,897 of record NC_079312.1, on the reverse strand, counting down.
GCGTTGCTACAGCAGTTATTTTGCTGGTATAACCTTGCTAAAGGCAATGGGGTTAATTTGCACTTTTCTGTTTCGGATGGGCATTTTTCTCCTTGACTCCAGCCGGTAAGTCTTTGTGGAGGCAGAGCAGCTGCACCGCTCCTGGCCACTAACTGCCCTCCTCTTCCGTAATAGGCTGATTGTGAATGAATATAAAAAAGCAATGCTGGATCAGACCAAGGTCCATCAAGTCCAGGATTCTGTTCCCACAGTGGCCATCCAGATGCCTCTAGGAAGCCCACAAACAAGACGATGGCAGCAGCATTCTCCTGCCTGTGTTCCACAGCATCTAATATAATAGACGTGTTCCTCTTACACTGGAGAGAAGAGAATAGATTAATGGAATTCATTTACCAAAAACATTAAACATTGCATGAATGTACAGTCTCATGCTACATAATTATAGAATCATAGAGTTGGAAGGGGCTATACAGGCCATCTAGTCCAACCCCCTGCTCAATGCAGGATCAGCCTAGAGCAGTGGTCAGCAAACTCATTAGTCAACAGATCCAAATATCAACAGTACAACGATTGAGATTTCTTTTGAGAGCCACTGTCCTACTTGCTTGTCCCTTATCTGGAGATGCCGGGGATTGAACCTGGGACCTTCTGCATGCCAAGCAGATGCTCCACCACTGACCCACAGCCCCTCCCAAATGGTGCAAGTGCAGACTTTCCCCCCTCCCGGTTCCCAAGCCCCCCCCCAAATAAAACGGCAACCGAGGCTGGCTGCCCAACCCTCGGAGGCCCTCCCAGCCCCTTCCCCCCCCAGGAAGGGGGCTCCTCTCCGCCTCCGCCCTCCCGGCACTGGCAGGTGGTCGGCTTGAAAGGTCCAATGAGAGGAGAGATTCGGGGACCCCCCCCCCAATTGCACTCACATGAAGCTGCCTTATACTGAATCAGACCCTTGGTCCATCAAAGTCCATTGTGCCTGACCCCCAGCCAACGGAGTCAGCCTCCAGGAGGGATTCCCCCGCGCCCCACTGCCGCCGCCCTCCCCTCCTTCCCGGGCCGGCTGGGCGAGGCGGCGGGAGCGCACGGGGCTGGCAGCCCGCTCCGGCCCAGCGCGAGGTGGAGCCTACCTCTCTCCCCCCCTTGCAGCAGCAGCCTGGGCGTCCAGCCGCCGCCTCTGATCCTTCCCCGCCTGAGAGAGAGAGGAGGAAAGGCCGGGGGAGGGGGGCGCCGCCTCCCACTCGCCTGCTGGCTCCTCCCGCCTGGGGCGCGCTGGAGCCCGGCGGGAGCGTGGCGCCTCTGCCTGGCGGGGCACGGGGATGCGGAGGAGCCGCTGAGCCGATGGACGGGGGGGTGGGGAGGCGGGTAGCCGGCTTCCTGGCTGGCGGGATCCCACCGGCAGTTGGGCTGGGCCAGGAACCGCAGCCGCCCGGGCCCCGGGGAGAGCTGCATTCAAGGGGCCAAAGATCCGCATGCGGCTCGGGAGCCGCGGTTTGCTGACCACTGGCCTAGAGCATCCCTGACAAGTGTCTCTCCAGCCTCTGCTTAAAGACTGCCAGTGAGGAGGAGCTCACCACCTCCCTAGGTAGCTGATTCCACTATTGAACAACTCTTATTGTAAAAACATTTTTCCTAATATCCAGCCGTTATCTCTCTGCTCACAATTTAAACCCGTTATTGCGAGTCCTATCCTCTGCTGCCAACAGGAACAGCTCCCTGCCCTCCTCTAAGTGACAGCCCTTCAAATTCTTAAAGAGAGCAGTCATGTCCCCCTTCAGCCTCCTCTTCTCCAGACTAAAAATTCCTAACTCCTTCAGCCTTTCCTCATAGGGCTTGTTCTCCAGGCCCCTGATCGTCCTCATTGCTCTCCTCTGCACCCACTCCATTCTGTCCACATCCTTTTTAAAGTGAGGCCTCCAGAACTGCACACAATACTCCAGGTGTGGCCTGACCAATGCTGTATACAGAGGTACTATGATATCTTGCGATTTGGATGTTATGCCTCTGTTGATGCACCCCAAGATCACATTACCGTATATACCCGTGTATAAGCCGACCCGCATATAAGCCGAGGTGCCTAATTTCTCCCCAAAAATGGGGAAAAATTAGGCACCCGCTTATAAGCCGAGGGTCGGCTTATAACCCCTCCCCCCCCAAGACTTACCTTCTGGGCTCCTGGTGGCGGGAAGCGGCGGATCCGGCGGGGGCGGCGGAGCGCCCTCCCCGCGGCCGCAGCGGGCCTCTGAAGGCGGCTCCCGGCCGGGAGAAGGCGGCGGGGGCGGCGGAGCGCCCTCCCCGCGGCCGCAGAGGGCCTCTGAAGGCCGCTCCCGGCCGGGAGAAGGCGGCGGGGGCGGCGGAGCGCCCTCCCCGCGGCCGCAGCAGGCCTCTGAAGGCCGCTCCCGGCCGGGAGAAGGCGGCGGGGGCGGCGGAGCGCCCTCCCCGCGGCCACAGCGGGCCTCTAGAGGCGTCTCCCGGCCGGGAGAAGGCGGCGGGGGTGGCGGAGCGCCCTCCCCGCGGCCGCAGAGGGCCTCTAGAGGCGTCTCCCGGCCGGGAGAAGGCGGCGGGGGCGGCGGAGCGCCCTCCCCGCGGCCGCAGAGGGCCTCTAGAGGCCTCTCCCGGCCGGGAGAAGGCGGCGGGGGCGGCGGAGCGCCCTCCCCGTGGCCGCAGAGGGCCTCTAGAGGCCTCTCCCGGCCGGGAGAAGGCGGCGGGGGCGGCGGAGCGCCCTCCCTGCGGCCGCAGGGGGGCTCTGGAGGCCGCTCCCGGCCTGGAAAAGATGGTGGTGGTAAGTTCCCCCCTCCCTCCTCCCTCCTCCTTCCCCCCCTCTACCGTATTGACCCGCGTATAAGCCGAGGCCAGCTTTTTCAGCCCTTTTTTTGGGCTGAAAAACTCGGCTTATACGCGAGTATATACGGTAGCATTTTTTGTCGCTGCATCACACTGGCTGCTCCACCCATACCCCAAGATCTTGTTTACACACACTGCTGCCCAGAAGTGTATCCCCCCATCAGGTATGCATGTCCCTCATCTCTGTTACCCAGATGTAGAACTTGGCACTTACCTTTGTTGAATTGCATCTTGTTCACATCTGCCCACTTTTCCAGTGTTCTGAGATCTTGTTGAATACTATATTTTCTGGGATGTTTGCTACTCCTCCCAATTTGGTGTCATCTGCAAATTTAATGAGTAGTTCCTCCACACCCTCATCCAGATCGTTTATAAAAATATTGAAAAGTACCTGGCCCAGAACTGAGCCCTGTGGCACCCCACTGGACACCTCCCTCCATTCAGATGAAATGCCATTGACAACTACTCTTTGACTGCGGTTCTGCAACCAGTTCCCCTATCCACCTAACGATCCCAGGGTCCAGTCCACAGTCCTCTAGTTAACCCATCAGAACATCATGGGGAACCCTGTCAATTAAAAACTAATCCTTATTTCACGATGAATAACCTTTGGACTATGTGTGTGTGTTAAGTGTCATCAAGTCGCTTCCAACTCATGGCAACCCTATGAATCAATGTCCTCCAAAACGTCCTGTCTTTAACAGCCTTACAGCATTGCTCCCAGGTTCGCTGACACACACAAACCATGTTAAGCTGTGCATCCAAAAGGGGGCTTTGGACTTCAATGTTATAGTTAAACTGCCTTTAGAGAGATTTTCCTCAAAAAGCATGTTACTTAAAAAATCCTATTTAAATTTTAAAAATCTGATAAAAAAATAACTACTTTTCATCCACCCTATTTTTACTGCCGGTACTTGGCCCAGGTACAATTGCTCCTGATTGGAGACACTCTATTAGTCAAAGACCCTTTCTTCATTGAATAACCATCAATGGCTTTCAGTAAAAGCTCTGAAATAAACTGCATACTGAAGCTGTTCCAGGCAGCTGCTTTTTTCGAAAATGCATAGCAAGCAATTCCTAATCATGCAAATCTTTACAGACCTCCGTATATAACTAAATGAACCATTCCGAATTCGCAGGTCTTAACTGATGTGAGAAGTAAACATTGTGTGTGTGTAAGTGCCGTCAAGTCACTTGCAACTCATGGCAACCCTATAAATCAATGTTCTCCAAAATATCCTATCTTTAACAGCCTTGCTCAGGTTTTGCAAATGGATGGTTGTGGCTTCCTTTATAGAGTCAATCCTTCTCTTGTTGGGTCTTCCTCTTTTCATGCTGCATTCAGCTTTTCCTAGTGTTATTGTCTTTTCCAATTATGCTTGACTTCTCACAGTGTGACCAAATACGATAGCCTCAGTTTAGTCATTTGGCTGTACAGGTCAAATGTACATTCATCTGGCTGTACAGGTCAAATCCAATCCCTAGCTAAAATTCCTATTTGTATGTGTCCTATGTGATGAAAGTGATATTGTAATCACTAATCTGTTATGAAATGGACCAGTAATGGATGATAATTATATTCTGTTGAAATAGATAAGGGGAAGGCCACATCTAATAAAACTAGTGTCTCAACTGTTTTCAAAACCTTCCCTATTTTTCTTAAGTTCAACTGTGTAAGGGGAATGCATGCTATGTTGTCTTTATCTTTTTACAAGTATTAGTCCAATCAAAATAATTACTAAATAAAGCTTTGAATTTGCTTGAATATAACACATAAACCACAGATGATTGGTTTTTTCTCTTATATATTTCAGTTTATGTGTTTGTTGCTTTTTGGACATAAAATTAACAAGGGGTACATTTTAAATTTATTTGCTAGATAGTAAACATGCTAAATCAGATCACATTCTTATTTAGGGCATCAGATAATTTTCCAATTATGGATTTTCTGGAAAATCCATATGAACTACTTGGAGTATGGTGCATTAATCAAAACAGAAGATTGGATATTTTCCTTCTTATACTTGCTGATCATATGTCAGCTGTGTTTGCAAGAATATGCATACTTACCTTAATCTGTGGTTTTAAGTGAAGCAAATCCTCATACCTACTTTGCCCACTCAGTGGCACTGTTTCACTGTTTGTTCCTGGATTTTCATAATGCCTGTTTGAGTTCCGGCCGAATTGGCATGTGCCACCTTATCATTTGGCAGCCCCTATAAGGGATATTGAGATAAAAAGTACAAAGAAAAGAGATGGGTGTAGGCTTGAAGAGGGTATCTTTTAGATTTACAAAAGTAATAGTGGTCATAACTGCACTGGATTGTTGAATAGATAGTGATGATTATTCTGTGACCGGGTACTGCAGAATCTAAGCAAAAATACGTGTACATAAGAGCAGTTTTAGAAGCCATGACTTTAGAGGGGTACAGGTCCTCCACTTTGGGCAGTTAATAGGCATTGACTATTTACCGTTTCAATAATTAACAGGTCTTCTTGAGGCTCCCACAGTTACTTCTCTGTAGTGTGGCCAATATGTTTGAAAAGCTTTTTAAAGGAAATTATTTCATGCAAGTTGAAAGTTCTCATTTTTGTTAAATAGTCCTCAAATTACACCTCTTAATATCTGTTCATTACATAAGGTACAAATTTGTGTAAATTCAGCGTGCAGTCCAGCTGCAGGATTTGCATTTGATGTAATGTTTAATCCATCTAGATTCCTAAACGCACATGCATTACGCTACTTGATTTCTTCCAGCCCAGTAGTGTGGAGTCGAGATCATGGGTATCAACTTTTATGTGCTTTTTAGATACTACCAGGGGAAGGGGGGCTTTGGTTCAGTGGTAGAGCATATGCTTAGCATGCAGAAGGTCTCAAGTTCAATCTCTGGCATCTCCAGTTTAAAAGGTCAAGTTGTAGGTGATGTAAAAGATCTCAGCCTGAGACTCTGGAGAACCGCTTCCTGTCTGAGTAGACCAGGGGTGGGGAACCTTTTTTCTGCCAAGGGCCATTTGGATATTTATAACATCATTAGCGGGCCGTACAAAATTGTCAACTTAAAAATTAGTCTGCTATATTTGGTCAAACATTTAGCCAAGAGGCATGACCGGAGACCGCTCCGAGTGTCTGCCACGTAGAATGACTCGCTTTTGAGCTCTAGCTGTCCCCAGCTGGACCCAAGAGATTCAGGTAGGGCATCATCCTTCTGAGGTAGAGATCTGCCAGGACCCATGAAGGGCCAGACCAAATGATTTCACGGGCCTTATATGGCCCCCGGGCCTGACGTTCCCCACCCCTGGAGTAGACAATACTGACCTTGAATGGGCTGATTCAGTATAAGCCAGTTTCACATGTGTCTGTTGATGGTTGTGTACCTTGAATACATGTGAGGCGAGAGGGGGAAGTCATGATACCATTGCCTGCGACTTGCTCAGTTTGTATAATTGTTACAAATGTACAGGCAGATCTTATGCAAATTAGATTTGAGATCTTGTCCAGGGATAGCGTCAACACCCCTGTACTTACCAAGAGGAGAAGGCCAGCTGGAGCAGCATGCCTGGCAACGGCCTGCATACAGCAGAATCTGCCCCCACCCCATCAGTCAACGCAGCAGGACAGCCTGCCCTCCCGGTGGTAGGCCTGTTGAAGCTGAGCCTGGCCAAGAAGCCAATGGTATGCCTGACTCAGCAGGGTTGGGTGAGGGAAGAGCATCCCTTGCACGGGGTCATCCTGAGTCTTAAACTACCAGCACCAGCTGGCTCAGGGAGGGGGTGGCGGCAAGGCAGCCGTTTAAAGGATGTGGAGGGTAAGGTTGGCCTGGCCCATTCACACCCAATTGGCAATAGCTCCTGCCAATCAACCCAGGAGAGTGAGGCAAACCTCAGGGAGGCAGGAAGCATATCCCAGAGGGTCTCCATCATAAGGTCTAGGGACTCAGACATGAGAGGACAGGTTAGCCTTCCTACTAACTAACTGGCTAAAGGGAAGGACAGTAGGATGAGAGGGGAAGACCAAGGGTGCTTCTCTAGTCTGAGGGCTCCAAGAAAGACTCTGGAGAGTGTGTTGACCCCTCCCAACCCTGAAGGTGTGGCAGATACAGAATCCAAAGAGCCATGTTGCAAAGTTTTCTTTCTACTTGTATAGCATCAAATTTTGGAGGCTCCCCAAACTTTCAGTGTGGGCCACTGTATGGTTCTTGTTCATTATTTATATTTTATTTTCAAAAATAAAATTTCAAAGGTAACATGATGTTCAGTGCCCAGCTAGCTAATGGTTGGTTACCTGTTCCGTTGCAGTACAGTGTAATTAAAGGAATCGGGCAGATGCCCCTTATGATGCAGATCATCAGCAGGACATTAGAAATCATCACTTCTCTCCCAGGTCTCCAATCAGTTGACAGCTGGCAAAAACTTCAGTGTAGCATGCCAGTTCAATCTGCAGACTGGGTTTGCCCACCTGGTCTTTTCAACACTAGTGTAGAGAGGAGTCAGCAATATCTGTGTGTTGACGTGGGATTTGTTCTGGTTTTGTGTGCCCTATTCAACTTCTCCGTGTTCATCACAAGTTGCCACAATATTAAGTTCATTTGGTAATATGAATTGCTCTTGTCGATCCTGCTGTAGATAATAGAGTTCCACACTTTACAGTGGGCTGTTTTTCTATGGATCTGCCTGTGCGGTCAGTATCTGAACAGTGTGTCCCAGAAAGTTTTTCAAGTTCAGACGCTGATGTCAAACCGCCATTTCCTCTTTAGCTGGAGGGCAAGGCTAGTTCAGGTGGGACACTTTCTTTTCTTCAAAGTCATGGTGGAATGACTGAAAGTTGGGTGTGACGTCTGGTGAGCTGTATGTGCATGCTTAGTGGTTAGTAAAAGGAAAAGTATATGAAATTTACAAGAATTGCCACTCATAGTTTGTTATAGAAACCTAAGGTTGCAGTTCTGTTACCATAGTGCAGCAACGTGTTGGAACTAGACAAATGTTAGTAATATATTTTTGTTTCACTAAAATAAAGTCAAAGATCCAGGCATTGGGCTGGATCCTTTGGAGGTATTCTGCTAACCCAGAACCTCCCTCAGGGCCTTTGTGCTGGTAGAAGAGAGGGGTTCTGCTGGTGAGAGGATCTTGTACTGGAAGAAGAGTCTAACACTAGTGGAACAAAATATTGTCGAAGGCTTTCACAGTCAGAGTTCATTGGTTCTTGTCCTTCAGTGTTACTCCTCTGAAGATGCCTGCCACAGCTGCTGCCGAAACGTCAGAAAAGAAAATACCAAGACCACAGTCACACAGCCCGAATAACCTACAAGAACTAGTGGAACAAGTTTATAGAATAGTACCCAATAGATATTGGATAAGAATTATGTAGCCACATTTACAGCTACACAGGTTAAACTACATAAATTAACCAGCCTTCTTCCGGTGTAATGCCTGAACATTCAGTTCTTGATAAAATGTGAACACTTTGGCCCATGAGTCTGAAATTTGATACAGAGGAAGTGCCTTGTGTGAAGGATGTAATCTGGCCAAATTCCAAAAATCATTGTAAAATGGCCAAGTTACAGTTTTTTAAAAATGTTGTTCAATTTGCTGGTCTGCTAAAGCTGGTGACCCTGTCTTCGTTATTTAAGTTGGGTTGAAAATTTAGGCTTCCTGAAAATTCCTCAGATCATGCATTTTTCAGTTTGCTGAAAATCAGCCGAGTATGATGGAAATGGCGAGGAGGGGTAGGGTTCCTTGTGATGTTGTATTCAACTAAGGAAAGGTTTTGTGTGGCTGCCCAGTAAACAGTTGAGGGCAGAGACAAGATGGCATTTTGAGGGCAATTGCCGTGAGAATGGAGATGATGTCTGGCCGCAAACGAATAACAGAGCGTATGGTGCATTGATATTGGAAGGTGGGGGGAGATTGTGACAAATCCTAAAACTTTCTAAGGTTCAATATTGCCACCTAGAGGTCTGAAACCCTAGATTCCATTACAATGAATTATTCCGTTCCACTCCACATTGAACCATCCTGACAAACGTAATCCCTTTTAAACAAAGGATGATTTGACCAGACCATCTTTTTGTCATGAAAGTTCAAAGCCAATACCAGGCACTTGATGGAGGTGAGACTATATGGTATTCGGCTCTGATTCGTAAAAGTAGCCTCTGAGATCGTAGATGGGGATTTGCGTGGATTGGCGAAATCCACTTGTCATTCTTAGAAAGGAGGCTGATTTAAGTCCAACTCCATTTAGTATAAATATCTGGACATTGGGGATTTTCCCTTGTCTTCAGTGGGAACGGAGTCCACAGGGAGTTGGGTAGGGGTTAAGGACTCCAACTTGTTACCACAAGGAACTCTGCACAGGCTCTGAGTAGCCAGCTACAGTATGGGTAATGTGTTCAGCTCAGTTAGTGCAGCTGTATTGCTTTTCATTTGAATGCCTCTTTGTTGCTGAGTGTTTTCCCTGTATTTTTGTTTTTCTTTTTTCCACCCCTTTTTGAATCCAACCACCCTTTCATTTTCCCCCTCTCTTTTACAATAAAGCCTCTTTATAAAGACTTTTTTTTTTTTGCTTCACTTAATAAAAATCGATTTCTCTGGGATATTTCTCTTAATCTCTTCCCCATGTGCTAGACTACACGGGTGCTACCAGGTTGATTAGAAGTTATTTTGTTATTGCTCTGTCACTCCGCCGGAAGACTGCCTTCTCAGCAGGTCAGTCTACAGGTTCTCAGGAGATCTTGAGTGGTCGCAGCGGGTTGCCAGAATACTTCCCAGAAAACCCTTAGTCTAAGGGAGTTTCCCAGCAAGGAAAGGCACCATTTCCCCCTTCCTACCATAACAGAGATAAACTGTTGCAGTTGTGGTGGAAGAACTGTGTGTGTTTGTGTAATATAGTGGTTAGAGTATCAGACTAGGATCGGGGAGCCCCTGGTCTGAATTCCTGCTCTGCCATGAAAGCTTGCTGGGTGACCTTGGGCCAGTCACACATACTCTCAGACTAACCTTCCTCACAGGGTGGTTGTTCCCTCCTTCGCTTTAGCGTCACACTGTTTAGGCTGCTTTGGTTCCCCCATTGGGGAGAAAAGTGGTGTATAAATTAAATATATGCATAAGACAAAAATTCAGTGTTTGGGGAAAACTGCCTGTTGAATTCCTGTCTGGAATTCTCCCCAAGTAGGGTTGCCAGGTCCACGTTGGGAAATACCTGGAGATTTGGGGGGGTGGAGCCTGAGGAGGGCGGGGTTTGGGGGGCGGAGGGACTTCAGTGCCATAGAGTCCAATTGCCAAGGCGGCCATTTTCTCCAGGGGAGCTGGTCTGACACCTGGAGATCAATTGTAATAGAGGGAGATCTCCAGCCACCACCTGGAGGTTGGCAACCCTACCTCCAAGCCCAATGTCTTGCTGAAGGGCCATGGCTAATGGCTTAACCTTTTTCTTAAATGAATTGTGTTTTGATCCTAGAATAGTATTGTTTGGTGCTACTTGTGTGTGTCTTGTTGTAAGTGGACTTTCTCAGGATGCTTTGCCTAGTAAGCATTGCGTCAAAGCTTTGAAGAGGTATACCATCGAAATCTGGCCCTTTTTCCCCGAATTAGAAGACTCTAATCTGCAAAAGAAAACAAGATTTTTCGTATCAAAGATTTCTTGTAGAGGACTTTCCTGAAGGATTCTGGTCCTGAGTTTTATGAGCATATGTGCAATACCGTTGGCAAGAAAGACCAGCCCTTCTGCTTACACTATTCAGGTGGTGTTCATCGGAGAATCATTAACTTTGTCCTTAATTACCAGTCTGATTGTGCTGATACAAGCCAGTTAATAAACAATGCCTTGCCCTTTTTCAAGTGAATGTTAGCAGTTGTGTGCTTGAATGTTTAGAAGCCTTTGAAGGAGTGCCTTTTGCAGACATGCCTCATCCCCCGTTTCAGGGTTGGGTTGGAAAGCTGCCATGTTGGCCGCTTGGATTTTTAAAAAAGAGTTATTGTATGAGCAAAGCACTGCACTGCCAATGGCTTTCAGAGGTAATCCTGATAACGCTCGAAGGGCATGTTTACTTTCTGCTGCAACCATGACCTCATTCATTCTTTGGCTTTAGTACCCAGGGTTACCCCTAGTATGAGGCGGTGCGGGGGGTAACCTTTCTTCCTCTTAAATCCATTTCCAAGTAGGAATGAATTCTGCTGTATAGGTAACTTGTGATTTTAGGGTCTCTGGGGCCGTGGCTCAGTGGTAGAGCATCTGCTTGGCATGCAGAAGGTTCCAGGTTCAATCCCTGGCATCTCCAGTTAAAGGGACTAGGCAAGTAGGTGAAAGACCTCTGTCTGAGACCCTAGAGAGCTGCTGCCAGTCTGAGTAGGCAATACTGACTTTGATAGACCAAGGGGCTGATTCAGTAGAAGGCAGCTTCATGTGTTCATGTGTGTTTTCATGCCAATTTCCAAATGGGGACTGCAAGAAGCTGCCAGTTCTGGTAGCAATGGGCATAATTGTCTGCATGTTGTTCCTCCTTCCTCCCCGCAACATGTTTAGTTCAAAGGATAAGAGGAACTGAAGGAAAGTGTGACTAAGGCTCCTTCTGTCATGAGTCAAGCATAGGAAACCTCCCTAGGCTATAAAGAATCGGCACCCAGTACTTTCGGAGCCAAGTCCAGCCCTTTAGCTGCCTTCTTGGCGGTGAGAGGAGTGTGGTGGATGCAGTTGCAGAACTTGCCAGCAGGCCGTTTCTGGGGTGGAGGTTGTTGCCTTGGCCTACCACTCCCTTCTGAGAGTGATTCTTCAGCAGCACTAGTGGCTGACCAGTCAGTAAATTGATACGCTCTCCCTAAGGCTTACTAGCCACCTTTCCTAGATTGAGCGGTTAATCCAGAGTTGGCAAAAGGACGCCTTGGACTTGAGATAAAGTCTTCCTCTCTCCTACTGCTGCTTTCTACCCAGTTACTTATAAAAGAAGATTAATGTCTTCTTAGCCCTCGCAGCTTCAAAGGGTACAGTCCACAAAAGCGATCCTTTCACATTTAGAAAATGAGACATGTCCATTACGTGCCTACTTGTTCTTCCCTTACCAGGAGTGCAAGCTGTGACAAACCCTTGACTCCCTCAAGTGCTGAATACCTCAGATTGCTGACATGGGTGTGGTGTGGCTTTCAGAAGGGTGGGAAAGAGTATTTCATTCAGGAAAAAAACTCCCAATGCCCCTTGCTAAGGAGCTTACTGGACGGAGCTAGGTAGACTGACAATTTTGAAATACTGTGTAATGTGTCTGTTTTCTTCGTTGAGCATGTCGAAGTCCACCAGAAGGCTCCAGCCAAACATGAATACCAAGACTAGAAAGAGCTAATTTTCAGGGCTAATTCAGACTTGCCTGACTCTACTTTCATTTACTGGTGTATCTGATGAATTAAGCAGAGCGAAGAAGTGGCCTTTTTAATTGCTTTTACTTGTGTTTAAAGTTCTCAGAGTAAAAATGTTCTAGATTGATACTGCTCAGATTCAGGGAGGGGGAAGTAAACCCAGAAAATGTACAGGGCATTTATTAGGCCCTGGAAACTGGAAATCCATGTTAAAAGCTAATCAGAGGTTAATCAGCCAATGCTCCAGACCAGCGACTGAGCTGTAGAGGTTGGCTTCAATAGATCCAAACTTCTACAAATTGTGCAGATCTCACAGGTGGGATGTTGGCTACCTTTCCCCCTTCGTTTTTGCCCACACAACTCCCCTCCCTCTACTCCTAACGGTCAGGCAACCCTCAGGAACAGAGGGGGATGCATCATAGGGAAGGGGGAAAAGATGCAATGGGAAATAGGGGGACTGGCAGAAATTAACTCATTCTTGCAGAAGCTTGTCTGCAAGAGTACGGAGGGATAGATTTCTGTCAATTGCCCCCCCCCTGGATTTCTGTCAATTGCCCCATGCTGTTTAAGGGTCCCTGGCCTTCAGGAATAGATTTTCAGGTGCACATTGAGCTGTGGAATGAAGGGGTGGGGAGACAAGATTCCCACCCCCCACCCCCCGCGCAGACAGTGGTTGTAGAAGTGTGAAACCAACCCATTGCTTCTACATATGGTGCTATTTATTTATTGGGTTTTTATCCCACCCTTGCCCAACCAGGGCTGGGCTCAGGGCAACAAGGGTCTCCAACTGCTGCATGTAACATTTTATGGGCGTTCAGAGACGAGCCATAGTTTGCAAAGCCACTACCATTTGGTGAGCACCTCTCAAATAATAATGGCAGGTGACAGGTATTAGTATATATAAAACCTTGTTTTAAAACTGTCATGGTCCAGTTTTCTTCCCTTCTGACAAACCTTGTTTGCATGGGTGTTTGCCCATCTGCTGCAATGGATTTGTAAGTATAAATATAGCTTAAGAAAGAAAAGGTAACACCGCTTTTTGTTGTGTTAAGATATTAAAGATTGCTGCCTGAGAACTTGACTCTTCCTATATTGTTATTCCTTCCTGTTTGCCACTGGGATAACAGCTCTTTGTTCTCTCCTGTGCAGCGGTAAAGTTGACATGTTGGAAACCAGGATTCCTTCCTGTGCCCTTAGAGTCCACAGTATAGCTTGCACTGCTTCCTGGCATTCCCCCACCCCCCAAAGAGAATTTTAGCTTTTCATCCGGAGCTTTGCATTTGCCCTACTGCCTTGTCACAATTCTGGCAAACAGGATACACCCATGGGAAATATGATTATTTTTGATGTTCTTCCAATGTTTTTGTTCCCACCATCATTGCTGAGAAGGAAAATAAACCATTACTTTTTAATCATGTATCCCACCTCCGTGTAGTCTGTTATCTGTATGAAATATGGAAGCTTATGTATTTCAAATTTAACAAGGATCAGTGGATGAGTAGAGTCTTTCCTGCAGTTCATGTCTTGGATTTTTGTTTCCTGAACTCATGGAATTTTACTGTGAGCAGGAGGATAATTCTTTCTGTGATACTATGACCTATGGTACATCTGGAAGACCTTACTATGTGTCTGCTGCCTTGGCATCTGAAGGATTGACGAAATTAGTTGTTCATGCTCCATTTTAGTGCTACTTTTCCTTGAATGTCTCCAATTAGGGCCCCATGTATAGACCAGGCTTTTTAATTACTATGCTAGTTCAGCTTCCCTTTAGCAGAAAAATTGCTTGGTTAATCTAAGAATATCTGCTGTTGAGTGACAGCTAAGCAAAGAGTTAGTGAAATTTTAAGCATTGTCATTAATATATCTGGAATGCCTCTTAGCACCGGCTTGACCTCTTTTTCCTGTTCATGGGGAAGAAACATGCGAAGCTTGAGTGATCAAATCAATGTATTAGTTGGCAGAGTGTAGCCTCTTGTGTTTTCATTCTGCAGAGAAATTAATATGGATGTATTCTGGCACCCGAATGTATGAACCATGCATCACACATAACTTTCCACGCAGAAGGAATTCAGGTAGCTCAAGTTGCCAAAAATTACTGCATCATACATGTAATAGGAGTGGCTGAACCTTCTGGGGCTGCTTACAATATTGACATGTCCATTTGCCATACAATCTGTGTACACTGTAGGCACTTCCAGGACATAATGTAGAACTCAAATTCACACCACATAGGGCTTGGTATAGGTCTGTTGAGTCCCTCTATTGCCCTGCATGAATGAGTCAGCAGCATAGAACATACCCATTGCTGCTATGCAACTGAAAGCTTTTGGGAAGGATCAGGAGGGCGAGGAAGCTGGTCTTCCATGACTGATGTCCTTATTGCCTGATAAGTTTCCAAGGAGCCCCATGGTTTCTCAGAATAGCTTGTTAAAGAGGTGTGTCAGCAGTTACTCGATAGCTGTCTAAGGGATGGTTGAAACCAACATGTATGTTTAAAAATGCATGTAATTCATTGTTTGGTAATAAAAGACATGCCCTGACCTGGATGGCCCAGGCTAGCCTGATCTCGTCAGATCTCAGAAGCTAAGCAGGGTCAGCCCTGATTAGTATTTGGATGGGAGACCACCAAGGTAATACCAGGGTTGCTGTGCAGAGGCAGGCACTGGCAAACCACCTCTGCTAGTCTCTTGCCATGAAAACCCCAAAAGGGGTCGCCATAAGTCGGCTGCGACTTGACATCACTTTACACAGACACAATAAAAGACATAGATTTCATTATGTCACACATGTGCTTTAGACATAAGGTGACTTGGTTGAAGCTGTCCCCTTCTACAAACAGCTGTTTCCATGGTTTTCAACAAACCCAGTACTGAAAGTGGTTTCTTGCCAATTCCAAGCAAGGAAACAAATGTAGTTCTCCCCCCCCCCCACCTTTGGCTGCCAAATTGAAGAGCCTTATATTTGGAGTGTCCACACAATACCGTGTTCTAATCATCCTTTCCACATCCTCGAGGCACTCTTTCTCAAATGTGCTTCATTCTGATTGTGGAAAGAGTGCAGTCGTGCGCATTATCACACCATGTAGACAGAAAGGCATGTACTTTCTTGCCCCTCTGGAGTCCTGCCTGCGTCAGCACGGCTTTCCTGCTGCTAGTCCCTGGTGGCTGCCATTTTCCCCACCATGCTACTGGAGAGCTTCTAGAGGGTTGCTTAAAAAAAAAAAAAAGTCAGTTATCACTATAGAATTTTAGCAATTACCAGTTTTTTAAAAAGCCCTCCGGTGACACAGCAGGGTGCGAATGGTAGCTGCAAGAGGCTGATAGAGGAAAGTATGCAGAAAACTCTTGTGCAGAAGAACTGCTGCGAGTGCGCATGTCTCTTATTTGCAGCAATGATGAAAGCAACATGGATCATCCTGCAGCCTTGGTCGCCTATTACTAGGTAGGACATTATGCTTTTCTTCCAAGAATAAACATCTGCATACTCTCCCACCAGTGGGAGGCTGCCTTTCCACGCTATAGGAGGAGGTTAAGCTCGTTTTTCATACCTGTTTGATGGAACAAGTCAAAGCTAAACACTTCCTCACCCATAATTACGAGGCTAGCTGACTACTCGTTGAAACAGGAAGGGCCAGCAACCGTCAGGTTCTCCTCAAATGTTTGGAAAGAGTTCTATACAAGAACGGGCTTATAAAAGATGTAATAAATTATAGGCATTTGAGAGGGAGGTATGGGTCACCCAAATACAATTGTGTAGTTACATTGGCTGTTGGGGCGGGGGGGAAGAGAAGAAGAGTTGGTTTTTATAGAGCAACTTTCTCTACCACTTAAGGAAAAATTAAACCGGCTTACAATCACCTTCCCTTCCCCTCCCCACAACAGACACCCTGTGAGGTAGGTTGGGCTGAGAGAACTCTAAGAGAGCTGTGACTGGCCCAAGGTCACCCAGCTGGATTCATGCGTAGGAGTGGGGAAGCGAATCCAGTTCACCAGATTAGCCTCTGCTCATGCGGAGGAATGGGGAATCAAACCCGGTTCTCCAGATCAGACTTCACTGCTCCAAACCACCGCGCTTAACCACTACACCATGCTGGGAGGAGAATCCTTATACTGCCAACCCACATAATTAGTTTTTTGTTTTAATACACTTGGATGTCAGGCCAGGTGATACCTGCCCCCTTCATCTACGATGGGCATGTTCTCTTTTTCCTGCCATCTGCCTGTTGTCTACCTCCCACTCACCCAGAATCACGACTTAAAATATTTTTAGCCCTTGCGGCTGCTAAGAGAAACTTAAAAGCGTGAGGGTGCAGGCCTGTGAGGTCTTTTTCACAACTTTCTGGTGCAGGCAAAAGATATCTGTCCTCTCTTCCTGTCACAAGCCAGTGATATTTTTATTATTTAAAAGTCAAGACAAAGTTCATCCTTCAACAGATGTGAATCCATATTAATAAATCAGCTTCCAAAGAGTTGAAACAGTTTGGATAAACGTTTCATTAGTCAGGATTTTAGGAATTGGGGTTGTTTGCTTTCCAATGACAACTATGGTATGAGCGCACTGTTTTGAACCTGAGCCAGTGAAGTTTGTGTGTGTGTGTGTGTGTGTGTGTGTGTGTGTGTGTGTGTTAAGTGCCGTCAAGTCGCTTCCGACTCATGGCGACCCTATGAATCAATGTCCTCCAAAACATCCTATCTTTAACAGCCTTGCTCAGATCTTGCAAATTGAGGGTGTGGCTTCCTTTATAGAGTCAATCCATCTCTTGTTGGGTCTTCCTCTTTTCCTGCTGCCTTCAGCTTTTCCTAACATGATTGTCTTTTCCAGTGACTCTTGTACTTTGGTCACATTATAAAAAGATGATAGCCTCAGTTTAGCTTCTAGGGTCAGTTCAGGCTTGATTTGATCTATAACCCACTGATTTTGTGTGTTTTTTGGCGGTCCACGGTATCCGTAATTGTTTAGGTGCAGTTTAGGGGTTAAAAGTGTTGGACTAGGACTTGTGAGATCTAGGTTCAAAACACTGCTTGGCCATGAAGTTCACTAGGCATCATTGGGCCAGTCACTATTTGTCCATTCAACCAGTCTGCCTCACAACGTAGTTGTGGGGATGAAAGGGGCTCGGAGGGCCTTGGATTTTGAATAGTTTGGCTTAAGGTTTTCAATGTTTTCTGGCTGCTAATGAGCTATTGTATGACAAAGGAGCCTGTCCTGAACTGTTCTATGAGATGTTGCCACTGCTGGCATCTTTATTGAATGCATCAGCCTTGCTGTCTTTGCCCATCAGTTAGTTATCAGGTAGGACGAAAGTGCTGCTTTTGAGCTCAGTTACAGAAGTGTGAAAAGTCAGCTGTTCTTGTTCTTGATTCATATTTTCCTGGCGTTGCAAGGTGGCCAGCAGCTAAATAATGCAGCTTTTTAATCTGCAGATTAACTTGTTTAATGTGGCCAACAGGTTATGGCTGTTCAGCTTCTCAGCTTTAGCAGATGAGTACTTTGACTTGACTCCTTCCCTCCCCCCTTGCCGATCAGACAACCGCAGCATTCCACAACTGAAGGTTATGATAACAAAAGGTTACCTTGTTATCCTCCCTGGCACTGTTAATAATGGATGAGATCAGTGAATGACTGAGATGGTAACTAAACATGTAGATGACCCTTGATTACTTTGACCGTATTTGTGCATGCTTCTACATGGATGTAAAGGTGTATTATGCGAGCTATATGTTTGGCTCACTAGGAGTGTAGTCTTTCTTTGAAAAACTTCTTAGAACAATCTTAGCAAGTTGAGCTTTCTTCCTGAAGATCTGGGATGGTAAATAAAAATTGTCCAGTTAGAGATTCTAATTAACTATCTTATTTAGTTTCAATCAATCTTTGCTATAGTTTCTACAAATATGCAATCCTTTTATTAAAGCAAAGCTTTGTATGATTTCCCAGTCTGTATCCAGGAAGCTTTTGGAAAGCTGTGACAAAGGAGTTGCGCAGACTATCTCCACTGACCTCATCTTTGCTGATACCTGTGGTCAGTAGAATAGAGGTGACAGTATTTTTTAAATTCCTCCCATTTCATAAAGACTAGTAGATTTCCAGTCAACAAAGAGTATTTTTTTCAAAAATAAAAATGAAAAACCCACCACATAATGGCTTGTAGTTCTTTGTTTACACTGCTATCAGTTGGACAAAAAGTCAGCAGCAAACATAACTAAAGTAGCAGTTAAAAAGTATAAGACAAGTGGTGGTGGTGGACAGTACTGTCGAGTTGCAACCAACATATGGCGACCCCATAGGGTTTTCAAGGCAAGAGCTAAACAGAGATGGTTTGGCATTGCCTGCTTTTGCACAGCAACCCTGGCCTTTCTTGGTGGTCTCCCATCCAGGTACTAACCAGGGTGAGCTCTGCTTAGCTTGCGAGATCAGGCTAGCCTGGGCCATCCATACAGTATACAGCCCCATCCACTTGCGATTGGACCTCCCCCAACCCCTTGCAATAACAAAACCGTTATTAGGAAGAATGAATGAGACTGCTGCCTCATCTGTCTAGACTCTAGAGTGCTTCATACACTCACAAGCAGCTTATTAGGCCATTTGAGGAAGCAGGAGTACATTTTTTTTTCCAGAGCGGGAATTGGGTATTGAGTGCCGCATCCTTGATTTCTCTTTGGAGAAAGAGAAAAGTATCAACATATACAATCTGGTGATTACTGGTATTATTATTATTTTAATTTATACAATGGCACATGGGAGTTTTATGGCCTCTGACTTCAAGGCTATGTACTTAAGAATTCTTGAGTGATTTTTTTTGTATTAATGAGAGGCTTTCTCATGCCCAGAGCTAGTTCAGTCATGAAATATTGGGCACACCTCTTTTTGCAGTAAGCAGAATTAATGTCTTCTGGGCAAGGAGAGCATTTGGTGGCTGATTACTTAGGAAGGCCTGTTGACTTCATTGTGTGACGAGTTAATTTTGATATGCCCTGAAGTGCTGAAAACTACATTGGCTGATTTTTCTTTGAAGATCTGGAAAGCAAGTGTGAAAACTAGAATTGCAGGGGAAATATTGTGCCTTTTTTCTAATTTTCCATTGGCTAAACATATTGTGTAGATGACTGGGGAAGGCAATGGCAAACCACCCATAAACATAGTCTGCCTGGTAAACGTCGGGATGTGACATCACCCCATGGGTCAGTAATGACCTGGTGCTAGCACAGGGGACTACCTTTAGATTTGTAAACATAATGCACAATAAGCTTCATCAAAGAGAGATGAGTGAGACTTTTCTAACAATTGAAGTTAGTGTTCTTCTGTACCTCCCTAAAAATATAGTGCATCTGAAAAGCTTGTAGATGCTTAAGAAGCAAAGTTGGTATACCAGATACTATGACCCTCTCTCCAAAACTGTGAACGTGGAGTGTGCTATTCTGTCACTGTGTAGCGACACATTTTATTTTCAGGGCTCTAAGGCAATGTTGAGGTAGACAGTTGGCCTCTGGTGTTTAGGGGTGCCATTTTTCCCTGAAAGAACTTCCTCTCTTATAGTGCAACTTCTCCTGTCTTAAAATGGTTAATATAAAAAATAATTGAGATAGCAGTAAGCTTAGTTGGCAGTTCTGTCATTTGGCAGTAAACCTCTGTTAACTCTTGGGAAACTATTTCAGAGTAAACATGCATGAAATAACATGTCCAGGAATCAGTACTATAGCTGTGCAAACATTTGAATGGAATAGAGACTTGCTGTTTGGTCCAAGCTATTACAAATATTTATGCAAAATTGTCACAAGTCATTTTATTCATTTGCTTTGTTTATGCCTCCCCTTTCTCCCTTGTGGGGACCCAGAGTGTCTTACATCATTTTCCTCTCCTCCATGTTATCATCACAACACCC
Organism: Euleptes europaea; assembly: GCF_029931775.1. Lineage (NCBI taxonomy): Eukaryota > Metazoa > Chordata > Lepidosauria > Squamata > Sphaerodactylidae > Euleptes > Euleptes europaea. Next base: position 127,383,844 of record NC_079312.1, on the reverse strand, counting down.
CTGTGTGATGGGTTAGACACAGTGAGTGACAGGCCCAAGGTCACCCATTGATCCTCCATTTTACTTCCTGCCTGGAATCTGTGATTCTGGAATATCTGCCTTTAGTGGCATAATCAGTAGTCGTATGCCAACCCAGCTTATTGGTTAAAGTTCATCAAAGACCACTTGACTTCTTTGTCTGGTAAAGTGTTAGCAGGTGATAGGGAATCATGATGCAGGAAGGGCTGTCCTGCATCTCAGTGTGTGAAATCCCTTGGTGGACCATTGTTCGATCCCATTGGCAAAGGTCAGCTGCTGTAACGTGAGAACAGGTTATTTCACCAGCCTCTTGTTGTTCAGAAATAGGGTTGCCAGCTTCAGGTTGGGAAATACCTGGATATTGTGGGGGCGGAGTTTGGAGAGGGGAGGGACTTTAATGCCATAGAGTCCAGTCGTCAAAGCGGCCATTTTCTCCAGGTGAACTGATCTCTGTCACCTGGAGATCAGTTGTAATAGCAGGAGATCTCCAGCCATCACCTGGAGGTTGGTAACCCTATTCAGAAATAGCTAGACATATCTAGACCGTTGCTGATTGATTTTTTAAAAATGAGATTCTAGATTTGCTTCCTTGTCTGTTTTCTTTATTACCAGATTGTAATATTTTAAATGGATCCCAGTAATATTTTAAATAGATCCCAGTACGCATGAACATTACTAACATTCTTTTTTAGTTTACTGTCTGACTTTACTTCCTTGTCAAATTTAGCTGTTGCTTCTGGAGTGATATATCCTGTTTCCTTTTTTATTCCTGTTAAGCATATTGCATGTTTTGTTATTTGCGAAAATAAAGAACTGCATTGTAAAAATTTAGCTCCGGGGATCTTTTTGCAAGGATGCAACACCCATATCGTTATTAATCATTGCTGTTCTAGAACTTGATTTTCTTGCTTGTCTGTTGAATATTGTTTCATATATATATATTTTTAAATATAGAATATTAAAGCCTCTGAAACATTAGACTTTAAGCATTAGGCAGTTATATGGAAATAGAAAGAATAAGCAACACAGTTGCTAAAGTCTTACATAAAGAGATGTAGCTGATTTTTTGCCAGCTTAGTGAGAAATGGGGGTGTGATTTTTCCTCTGTAACATAACTTCTTTTTTTAAAAAACCCAGCCTTGTGTTTTTGTGACACAAGCATTCTTGTAGCCCCTGTTGTCCTTAGCAAAAAGCTGCAAAAGCCCCCATTGCTGTTGCTAGTACTACAAAAAAAAATTGGCCCTTAATCCCTCCGAGACAGGCTCTTGAAATGTTGTTACCATCCTGGACTTGGCAGAGCGGAATTCCTAAGCTAGTTTATTGGACCCTGGCCCCCTAAAAAGCCTACCTGGGGTGGGGGGGGGGAGAAGGCAAGCATGGTACATTGCTAGGCGACAAACAGGCAGCATTTTGCCTGTTTCAAGGTGAATGAATGGCTTCAGTATGGGAGTGAGCCAAGGGTATTCTTTTAGAACGTTGGCAGAGCCCCAAAGACTTGCTGGAGGAAGAGAAGATGGAGCCAGAGTGCCGCCGCCACTGCTGCTCCTAACATTTGGCCCTTTTGTTTTGCATTAGTTTTATAAGCACTTCGGGTCCTTTACGCTTGGCCTTTCTCCTGGTTTGCCTTGTTTCCCCCCCTCCCCTTTAAGACTTTTGGCTTCTCACACTCTGCCCTAGCTTAGTCCTTCAGAAGTGTCCCGAGTTAATCCTTCCCTTTCAAGATATCCTTTCTGAAAATGTGGAATGACATCCTTCAGTTCTGAACTTGCGATGTTAGTGAGCGTCGGTATTAGAGGAAGTAACGTGATTGGTCCTCAGCCATACAGCTTTTCAAATTCATTTGTCTTGAATAGCTCCTCTCTCATGCACCTCTGAATTAATGTATACTGTTTGGCCAACAAAAAGTGTAGGTATGGCTTCTAATTAGTGTTTGGAGCATCACATTGACCTTTGGTTAATGTATATGTATGAACATAATGTATATGTTCACTGCTCAGGATGGGGGGGGGGAGATCATTTGTGGTTTGAACAGTAGCATCTTATATGGCAGTTTGCAATTTGTTTAACTTTTGAACAAACCATTTTTTTTAAGAGGATGAGGTCAGAGGGCTATACACAGCTGTCCCAGACTGGTGTCTGTGAGACCATAGGTACTGAGGACAGTTCCTACATGAATAATATAGCTAGTTGCATTTCAAGGGTATGGTAATCTATAATTCAGTAAAAATAGAGCGCTCTTCTGAAAATAATTCCTTCATTTGCAACTCTATGACGTGCTATAAAGTTGCTGCAAGAGTGATGTAGGTATTTAAATTTATTTTTATATCATACTATTATGTAGTATATGCCTTAAAAGGCTATTTTGTGCTATATGTTTCTTCTCTCTTAGGACTTTTTAGAAGTGGAGAAAAGAGATCCTCAGGAACTAGTTGGTGAGTATAAAGAAAGCTATAGCATGTGTGTTCTTGTCTACATGGACATTTCATCCTCTTTTGGTATCTGTATGTATACTAGTTAGTACTGTGTCAAATTTCAGGAGGTCTGGTTTTTTTCACTGCAAAAGTAGCTATGGGGAAGAACACCTGAAAATGATCATAGAAACATCTGTCTTCAATCCATTTCCACATGTTTGTTTGCCTGTTTGCAATCTCTGAACTGCCAACCAGTTGCTGTTTGGAAGGGGTGAGGGGGAAGTTCTTATTGCCTTTTAGTATTGGGGAGTTTTTAATATTTGTGTGCCACAATGAGCACTATTTTAGTGGAAATGTGGGATGCACATTTCCAGTAAAATAGTGCCAGCGCGGTGTAGTGGTTAAGAGCGTTGGACTCTGATCTGGAGAACCGGGTTTGATTCCCCACCTCTCCACATGAAGCTAGCTGGGTGACCTTGGGCTAGTCACAGTTTTCTCAGAACTCTCTCAGCCCCACCTACCTCACAAGGTGTCTGTTGTGAGGAGAGGAAGGGAAGGAGACTGTAAACCGGATTGATTCTCCTTAAAAAAAAGGTAGAGAAAGTCAGCATATCAAAAATAACTCTTCTTCTTCAACTGGAAAATCAAAATATGGTGATCTTGTTTGGCATTCTCAAGCCCACAAACAGAAGTCAATTAACTGCAGTGCCCTTTCCAAGTTGGCTGACTCAGTGGTATTTTGGTGATTCTGCTATTCCTTTCTGTACCATTCTTCTCTCAGTTGCCAGTAAACAATGAATGCCCATGCTTCTAGCCAGAGGACTAAAACTGTTTGGGAGTGAAGAAAATTCAGCGTTTAAAAATGAATGCTCTTTCTTGGGTTTATGTAACACTTCTCAGAGTACTTCTTTATACTTGGTTTTCTGGTACTTCATCCAGACAATTTCATTTTGGATAAAATAACCAATTTAGAAGGATCAATTTTTTTTTCATGTTTTCTTTTTTTAAAAATGTAGTTGCAGTATAAAATATTCAACAGTAGATCAATCTAATTGAATTAAACAGGAAAGCAGGGAACCATTGATGAGTGTTGGAACTGTGACTGAAGGTTTGGGATAACAGAGCTGAAAGATGGCATTGTATCACAGGCAGCTTTGCAAGTTGGCAAGCCGTGCTATGTAAAACATGCTGTTAATAGAGAAGGCAATATGTATGGTGTGCGGACAAAAAGATCTAAACGGGGTAGAGTATATTCCTTATACTGCTGATCTTGGAGTATACTAGTGATGCATTTCTAATTACAGTTTAGCCCCAGCTTATTCACGCAGTTGTGTTCTCTGCGGTCTCTATTGCCTTAATCAATTCTTAGTCAAACCATAGCTCTGAGGTATGAATAATTATTTACTTCACAAGGTGGTGGTTGGGTGTGCCTGTAATGGTGAATCATCCTGATAGTCAGCTTCCTGCATTCCCTCTGTGGTGCTGTTCAGGCTGGGAGCCAGTTCACACAAATCCAAACAAAGTTGCAACCAGTGTTATTCCCCTGACCTACACATGATTTTGATCTTTGCAGAAATACTAGCTGCAGAATTCATGAAATGGCAGCAAGTGCAAACACATCCTGATATCAGACGCTTACAGCATTTGCTTATTATGGAAAGAAGGGGCAGAGAGCTGATGTAATAGGCACAAATAATGCTATTCCACACAGTTTACGTTGTCATTAGTGGTCTAAGGCTCAGACAGCCAACTGTCCTGGTTTAGACTTAGCTGTAAATGAATTACAGTGCCATCCGAAGCAGCTTTAAACCCTTCTAATGGGCTTAGAGCCAGCATGGTGTAGCAGTTAAGAGCGGTGGTTTGGAGCAGTGGACTCTGGAGAACCGGGTTTGATTCCCCACTCCTCCACCTGAGTGGCGGACGCTAATCTGGTGAACTGGATTTGTTTCCCCACTCCTACACACAAAGCCTGCTGGGTGACCTTGGGCTAGTCACAGCTCTCTTAGAGCTCTCTCAGCCCCACCTACCTCACAGGGTGTCTGTTGTGAGGGGGGAAGGGAAGGTGATTGTAAGCCGGTTTGATTCTTCCTTAAGTGGTAGAGAAAGTCGGCATATAAAAGCCAACTCTGCTTCTTCTAGAGTGCAGCTCTGCTGAGGATCATGCTGTTGGTCATCAGTGAAATGACTGTCATAGATTAAACGGATTCCAACTAAATAAAGTGAAAAGATCTAACCCTCAGCATGAGATGGGAATAAAGGAAAACATGCTGATCAATCACCCCCCACACACACATACACCTTGACAAGGCACTTCTGTTATTTCCAAGGGTTCCGTTCCTCCCCCAGTTACAGCTATCCATGCCACATCCAGTGTCATCCGTAAGGGTCTCTGACGCTCAGGAGTGGCTCAGGTGGGTGAGCAGAGGAGACACAGGATTGCGGCAGGAAAGGAGGAGAGCAGAGGACCAAGGTAGTTCTTAGGACCCACCCACATCTTTTTCCCCCCATACAACTTTTTTTTCTTGGCACTTTGCTTTGGCACTTCCTACAAGCTGGTTGGCAAGTCATGCTGGCTTGTTCTTCCAAGCACCTGATATTTCTGTCAAGCTTGTTGGTTCATGCATGTTCACACACAGGCTGATACTCAGGGTATCTGGAGTGGGGGGGACTTGAAACCATATAGCACCTGAGTAATGTTTACATGCTTGCAGATGAATTGCAACGAACATTCCTCCAACATCCTATTTCTGTTCTGTTTTCAAGGATAGGCAGTTGATTTTCATGTCTGTGAGGGTGTTTTCGTCCTCAGGATTTCTTCTAATAAATAAGACAGCAGTGAGACAACCAGCATTGAAGCATCCACGTCTTTGCCCTCAAAGAGGCTCCTTTAATCCAGAAAATATTTAGAAGGCACCCATAAGGGTGGGATATAATCCAGAACCAAATGAGTAAGGGAAATTAAGGATGATGACAAAAGTCCTTGATGCCCAGTTGCGAAGGCCATTCCTCAAACATGTTACTTGTGTGCCTCTGTTAAAACTGAACACTTTTGCTTTGTCCCGTTTTTCTGCACTTTTGAAATTCTTCATTGGACGCAGTTCCCCCTCACGTCGCTGGCTTTGTAACCTATAACAAGTCTGTGGTTTGTTGTCAAGGGACTTGCAGCCAGACTGTGTGTTTCTTGAGGCGTGTTGGCAAGAGTTCTGTTCTTCATAGAGGGGCATTCTCTGGAAATGCCAAAGGACATCTCTTTGTTACTTGTGACTGCTAAAGGATTTAATTCCAAACAGCATCTCGATAGAACAGCCTGGTGTGGGGAGGGAGGGGAAATACCCACATTACCGGCAGATCTAAAAGCAGGGGTGGGGGTAGAAAAATATACACCGAAATTCAGGTGTTGCCCAACTGTGATTATAAGAAGGCAAACAGAATGTCGGTCATCATCAATAAAAAGCTAGAAGAAGATCAAAATCCCTATGTGCCCCCTATTCCTTCTGTTCACAACAAATATATTCATCCTAAAGATTCTGTTTCTCTATTTATAGCTACCCTGTTTACCAAAAGTATCAGAAAAAGGTTTTTTAAAAAAACTTTAGATATAAAAATGTTGGTGACAAAAAGGCCAGGTTTTGACCTCTCCTGCCAACAAACATATGCATCAATTCTGTGTGGATCCAAAGTATCTGTTTAATATTAACTGGAAGTGGATGGTGGCTTGTGTACTGCATTGGCTAAAAGAATAAGCTACAGTCTGGGAGGTCACTGGTTCACCTCTCATCTCACTAGGTGATCTTAGCCACTCTCAATCAGGTTCAGTTTCCGGTTAGCAATATCTTATATTCTAACAGTTGTGTAGCCTAATCTGTGTATACTTAAATGCACAGATCGGGACCGTACTGACATAAATCAGGTAGTTCTGCAAGTTTGTAGAAAAATCCAGACACCAAAAAATATTATATGGGGGATATTTCATCCCCAGACAACAGACTTAACTGTGTCTTGGAGAGGTGGTGGGGTATGGGGGCCAATCTTGGCTGTGGCAGCAGGGTATACATGACTTGCATGACTCACCTGGCTGCTTCCTAGTTCTCATCAGCAGCCACCCCACAAAAGCCACTGTGGTATATTTTTTAGAGTTTCATACTGGGATCTGGGAGATCCAGGTTCGAATTGCCCCTCTGCTGTGGAAGCTCACTGGGTGACTGAAACATTCTCAGCCCAACTTACCTCACAGGGTTATTGTGAGGATAAAATGGAGGAGAGGGAAATGATTTAGGCTCCCTTAGGTTCCCATTGTGGAAAAGGGCAAGGTATAAATGAAGTAAATAATAATAAATATAGCTGAAGTTGGGAGGCAGATAAACGATAGGTAGGGTGAGAAGAAAGCAGAGGAAGTTGAGGTTATGGGGACTGCCCAGAGGAGGAAAAGAAGAAATGGGGAGGGGAATACAAGGGAAAGTGAGGTGCCCCCTCAATTCCTTGTCGGTTCCTCACTGTGCTATTGGGCCCAACCCAGAAAGTGGCACCCTATAATTCAGTCAGACTTTTCCCAGGGAGAAACTGTTAGGGAGGGAAGCAGGGAAAGCGGAAAAAAAGGGGGAAGGTATATAAAGGTTGGTTAGCTGATGGGTGGGAAGGAGAGAAGGAAGCAGGAGAATGGGAGAGGCTATGGGAGCTGCCAGGGATGGGAAAGAGAAGATGGGGGAGAGGGGAGGTGCCCCTGCAAGTCCTGATCACAGTTCACAATGTGCCGAGTGGTACTCCTTGAAAATGAAATGTCACAAATTCATTTATACCTGAAGAGAAGATGTTTGTGTGTAGTTATAAATTTCCACTGGGTCTTTGCATGTGAGCCAAATAATTTAAGCTGTTCTAATGGTCTTCTGTCAATTTCCAGCCTCCTTCTCTGAGCGAGTGCGAAACATGTCTCCCGATGAAATCAAAATCCCTCCAGAACCCCCAGGAAGATGTTCCAACCACTTACAGGTGAGCAACTCCATTTGATTCTGTTTCTTACTGCCGTCTGAAAGATTTTGTATTTGGTCACTATCTTAACAATATTCTACAACTTGAACACAAAGTTCCCCTGCATCCTTAATTGCTCTTACTTCAGGCAGCCTTGCAAATGGCACTTGGACTTGCACATTCTCCCAGCTGAATTGGCTTTTTGAAACTGCAGCTGTATTACTTACATTGCTTTGCCTACATTGACTTCCTTACTTTTGATTTCCCCCACAAAACTGACATAAAATATAAAAAGACAGTTCCATGATGATGCTGTAGCTCCCAACTCATTTCCTTAGTATATTAACTTTGATGTGGTATATTAACTCCTTCCACATATTTAGTAGCCATATGATGAATGAGAAACATGATTTCAGAATGGCAGGAAAGTTTGCATACTTTGTTTTTCCTTCATCTTGCCATAATTCCTGACACTGGACAACACAGCTTCCTCTTAGCCTGGAACTATGCTGTTTTCAGTGCCTTGGATCCAAACTAAAGTTTTTGCAGAAACAAAGGTTCCCCCCCACATTGCACAACTTTATCTCTTCCCCTCAGCTGCAGCAGCCTGAGATGCCCCCCAAAATCCTGTCCTTGGACAGGAACAGCATTTCGGGAGGTGTTTCAAGCTGCCATGGGACAGTGGAGGCAAGACATTCATGCCCTGCAGACAGCAGTCTTCACATCCATGAAACTGCTAGTGTGAATCCAAGCCAGAGGTTCTTTTTATTTCTGGTCCAGCTTTTGCTTTTTCCTCTGAAAGAAAAAATCCAGCTGGCTATATTTGGTCATCTAATGCAAAGCTTCTTAAACTGTGGGTCTGTGGGTCGCAACCCCATATGGGGTCGTGTAAGGGAATGTGGGGGTCACGAAAAAATGTTTAAATTTTAAAATAAATTTCTTTATGATTTATTATTAGTAAATGTTTGATTTGTATACCTATTTTATATACCTATGTACCTGGGGTCGCGTAAAAATTTCTCGGGCAAAAAGGGGTCACAAGTGGGAAAAGTTTAAGAAGCCCTGTTCTAATGTAGCGGTGACAGTCATTCCACAAGGGATGAATACTACATGCATCCTTCTTAGGAAGGCTGCCCTGGTAGGTCACATGTTATCAGGGGAGGGTGGTGACATAATCCACCACAGCTGGATGATTCAGTTTCAGAATTGCTTGTGGTACCCAGTAAGACAACACGTGCACATTTAAATCTGTAATTTAGAAGCTGCGGAGAGGGAGTTGCCAAAGTTGCACGTGCTTAGCAACATTTATTTAATACCATTTTAAAGATAACGGAGTTGGATCCAGTGCAGTGTTTCTGTGGATACAAGGACTTCCACCTGTGGAGTGAGACTTATTTTATTTATTTTGTGATTTATAACCCGCCCTCCCCAGCCAAAGCTGGCTCAGAGTGGGTAACATCATATAAAAACATCACTACACCAACAATAAGAATCTAAATTTAAAACATTAAAATCCCAATTAAAACACAAATTACAAAGTTTCAAATGGCGCTTAACCTAACTCGCATTGCTGGTTGTTTGCAGTGGGTTACCCCTCAGTTGACATCAACAATATAACAGGAAGGAGGGGCAATAGGGAGGCCAGCAGATGATATTTGTGGCTATCCTCAGCCATAGGCCTGGCAGAATAGCTCTGTCTTGCAGGCCCTGCGGAACTCTTTAAGGTCCCACAGGGTCCTGATGTCACCAGACAGAGCATTCCGCCAGGCCGGCGCCAGGGCCGAAAAGGCCCTGGCTCTCGTGAAGGACAGCCGCACACTCTTAGGGCCAGGGACCACCAGTAAGTTGTTATCAGATGACCATAAAGATCTTCGGGGGGTATACCAGGAGAGGCGGTCCCGAAGATACGAGGGTCCCAGGCCGTGTAAGGCTTTAAAGGTCAAAACCAGCACCTTGAACCTGATCCGATACTCCAGCTGGAGCCAGTGCAGTTGGCAAAGCACTGGCTTTATATGTTCTCGGGGCGAGACCCCTGTAAGGAGTCTCACCACCGCATTCTGTACCAGCTGGAGCCGCTGGGTCAGTCTCGAGGGCAGCCCTACATAGAGCGTATGTAGCTTCCTTCTCCCTCAGCAGCCCAAAATGCCCCCCCCCCCGGAATCTTGTTCTTGGGTTTCTTATCTCCCCCAAGAACAGGATTCTGGAGAGGGCATTATGGGTCAATGCAAGAGGGGAAACTGCAAAGATTGCGCTCCATGAGCAGAAGTCCTTGCATCCACAGAAACAATGTGCTGGAAACTAAATGGCTGCCATGGCTTCCTTCAGTCACACAGTGAAGATCTTTGTGCTGTGATGGCTGGCAGTGGTCTTGGTCTTGGGTCTGAATCTGTAGCAGAGCTAAATGCAATAGCTGGTCTTACCTAGTGTGTCTGGAAGGAAAAGGTCCTATGAGTAGGTTGTGGATCAGATTGGCAGATGCCTCTCTGTGAGGTCCTGGAGCACCCAGAGAGAACTGATCGATAATGGGAAGTGTCCTTGGTATCTGAATTAGGAAAATGTGGGGTAGAAAATGGGTTAACTGTGCTGGGCAGGTACAGATAGCAAAGTGGTGAATAATAATTGCAATGGAGGCTTATAGAGTACGTAGTTATTTATGCCAGTAAAGTGATGTTAAACCAAGTTAAACCCCAGCATGTAATATAATCTCTTAGGTCTTTGAGAAGTGCTCCCTGACACACCCATTCATCATCTTGATGTTTTTTGTTGTTGTTGTTTTTTAATGTGAAAAGGTTTAAAATGTCTTGGAATGAGAGGCCACATAAGTTTGAGAATTGTGAGGATCTGAAGAATTAAGCCAGCTCCCTTTCCCTTTACTTTATAGTCTGTGTGTTTTCACATGCCTTTGTCCTTGAGTACTGCTAAGAGTCTTTTCTTCCGAAAGTAGAGCTGTTACACCCTCGTACAATCTTCAAGAAGACTTCAGCGTTTTCAGACCTATAACTACAGACATGCCCACTTGGCTAGTTCATCTGAGTTGCGTTTAACTATGCTGTGTCCACTCTCTGGATTCAGCAAGGGCCTTGGCAAGTGCTTCCTTAGAAATAAGAATGCACATTTTTTGATTATTTAAAGCAGTGGTTCCCAACCTTTTTTTGACCAGGGACCACTAGGACTTTTTGTTTGGTGCAGGGACTCCAAGATTTAAAATAAAAATTCCCAGAATTTGAAAATAAACTTTAATCATAACTGTTAGTTAAACATTAAACTTAGAATAAAATTTGAATATATATATATTTATAATAGAGAACTTTTAATTGAAAATATTAATTTATTATGGGTTTATAATTTTGTTTCACGGACCTTAATTTAGTTCTCGCGGACCCCTGGGGGTCCACGGACCCCCGGTTGGGAACCAGTGATTTAAAGCAATTGTCCGATCTTTTCCAGTCAGTGTTTGGGGGTACAGCAGAAGTAGCTCCAGTAATGCAGAAGCAATCCAATCAAACACTTCAGTCAAAATGATTAAAAGCAAAAATGTAAATATAATTAGGGCAATGAGTAAGTTTAATTAGGGCATCCATGGTTTTAAGACATGGGATCTCTTTTACCAAAAGCATGTTAGTTTACCTAACATGGGACAATACAATGAGCTTGGTGTTCAACTGAAGTGCCTTGTAGTTGGTGCTTCAAAGAAGAAGAGTTGGTTTTTATATGCCGCCTTTCTTTACCACTTAAGGAAGAATCAAACAGGCTTACAATCACCTTCCCTTCCCCTTCCCACAGCAGACGCCTTGTGCGGTAGGTGAGGCTGAGAGAGCTGGAAGAGAACTGTGAGTAGCCCAAGGTCACCCAGCTGGTTTCATGTGTAGGAGTGGGGAAACAAATCCAGTTCACCAGATTAGCCTCCGCCGCTTATGTGTAGGAGTGGGGAATCAACCCCAGTTCTCTAGATCAGAGTCTACCGCTCCAAACCTCCGCTCTTAACCACTACACCATGTCGCTTATGTGGAGGAGTGGGGAATCAAACCCATTCTCTAGATCAGAGTCCACCGCTCCAAACCATCTCTCTTAAACACTGGCTCTTCAATCAGTTAAAGTGCTTGCTTAGGGTGTATCCTACAGCAAAATACATTTTCTGTTGGAATTCTCTAACAGCTGTTAGATTGTACACAAACAAAATTGAAGATCTTCTATCTTAGCAATTTTGCAAACAAGTGCAGGCTCTCCTGTTACTACATTATCTTGGCTTAGAGCTGTGTTTTTACTGGATTTTGCTTGGCAACAGATCAATCCAGCTGTAGATTTGGGGCCTGCACGATTATTTAAGCCCTCTACAAAATGAATACTGCAACTCAAGTCCAGAAATCTTTATTTTCCTAGTTATCATCCCAGCCTGTCTTCATGAGGCTCAGAACTTAATGTCTGTCAGGAAACAAGCCTTTGTGTACATTCTCCAATGACTTTCCGGTGGGTGACGGGTGTAGAAGGCTGCAGGGCTACGAAGCACAAAATATGATAAAGCTGCTAATTCTGACAGGAAAAAAACTTATCATGTTTCTGGCATTCTGACAGGAACTGCATGGATTTTTCTTTCACAACCCAAACAGTAGAAGATAGTGGTGGGGAGGAGCTGGAGTTGGTTGTGGCTCCTGATAATCAGAGCACAGTGGCTCTTTGCTCAGCTTAGTTTGCAGTCTCTTGCCATAATGCACAGTTCTGCCACTTGCCTTTAGGTACCTGCTGCCCCTGTAGTTTTGGGTCCCCTGTCTTCCCATCCGTGACCAAAAATTACATTTTAGGTTCTTGGCCTGTTGTTCCTCACAACATGGGGTAAGGAGTGCTGTTTAACTTCTCTTTCGGTATGCGTGTGCATGTAGTGAACCTTTCTGGAGCATTATCACTTCTTCCTTCTGACTCCATGACCCTTTTTATCTGTAGGACAAGATTCAGAAACTGTATGAGAGGAAGATAAAAGAAGGCATGGACATGAACTATATCATCCAGAGGAAGAAAGAGTTTCGTAACCCCAGGTAAGAGTTGCTTCGGAACAGTTGCGTTGCCTATGGCCAAATGCAAAATAGGGGAATGCCCTAGCTGTGTTGTAATAAAATCACCAAGATGATTTTGTTAGTTTCTAGCCCTTATAATTACGCAGATAAACTTAACGTGGTGATGGGAACTCATACTGAAGTCGCAGAACCCAAACTGGATTATGTTAAATCTCTTGATCTGTGGAACTTCAGGGTTTTTGAAGGGCTGATGCTGCTTCGTTTCGCGGTTAACAAGTCCTAGATGACTCTGGCACAGAAAGTGCAACATGCCTATCATCTGTGGCATAACACAAACAATAGCCATGTAAAATGTGTCCTTTATGCATAATAGTAATATGCAAACTAATTGGAGCCCTGAATTCCCCAATCATATCCGTGTGCTATTAAACTATGGATACTTATAGCAGATTAACTTGAGAAATTCTGAAGTGTTTCCATCCAGAAATGACTAAGGACTAATGCCCTATAAGTTCAATTAAATAATTCATAAAGTGAGAACAGAGAGAGTGTTGTCTTTGAGAATTCAGTCTCAATGGGTGATGGAGTGGCTTTATAGCTTATTGGGGTGCAGAAAAGAGCAACCAAAATGATCAGGGGACTAGAGCAACTGCCCTATGAGGAGCGGTTAAAACACTTAGGGCTGTTTAGCTTGGAAAGAAGGCGGCTAAGGGGAGACATGATAGAGGTCTATAAAATTATGCATGGCTTGGAGAGAGTGGACAGGGAGAAGCTTTTCTCCCTCATAATACTAGTATGCGGGGTCATCTGCTGAAGTTGGAGGGTGAGAGATTCAAAACAGATAAAAGGAAGTATTTTTTCACACAACACATAGTTAAATTGTGGAACTCCCTGCCCCAGGATGTGATGGCTGCCAACTTGGAAGGGTTTAAGAGGGGAGTGGACATGTTCATGGAGGAAAGGGTATTCACGGCTACTAGTTAAAACGGATACTAGTCATGCTGCATACCTATACTCTCCAGGATCAGAGGAGCATGCTGAATATATTAGATGCTGTGGAAAACAAGCAGGATGGTGCTGCTGCAGTCGTCTTGTTTGGGGGCTTCCTAGAAGCACCTGGTTGGCCACTGTGTGAACAGACTGCTGGACTTGATGGGCCTTGGTCTGATCTAGCATGGCTTTTCTTATGTTCTTATGGGGTGGTTAGAGGCTCCTGAGGAGGTTTCCTGCTCTGAATTTTCTGTATGCCTCTGAGGCCGTAGTTTAACCGGAACATGGAATTCCATGTTAACTTTCTTCAGCACTCTCCCCCTTCCAAAGTCACCAATATGGAACTTCATGTCTCAATTAGCACTGAAAAGGACTGGACTATGACCTAGTTCTTATTATGAGAATAAACCTGCAGGCACATTGTACCATTTCAGACTGCAGGTGGGTGCATGGCCTGTTCCCTGTTTTTTACGTGCAGGGTTTTATTTTTGTTTGGTTTTGTATGGAGGAGCGTTCAGTCATGTGTGACCAAGCAGTAGTTTGAAATAATGCAGCTGAAATTGGTGTCAGCAGGATCTAGCCATGTTAGATTTGAATTCAGAGGTTAAACTGTAATAGTAAATAGATCACAATGTTTTATTTCAGTATCTATGAGAAGCTGATCCAGTTTTGTGCAATTGATGAGCTTGGCACAAATTATCCCAAGGTAAGTAGAAAAATATCTTGGGAGGATTATTATTATTTATTATTTAGTAAGTTTATACCCCACACTCCCCGACATAATAGCCGTATAGCCATATGAATGGTTTTATTTGCATATAGCCGTAGGACATTACAGACATGTCAACAATACCACAAATTCATAATAAAAGGAAAATACTGGGTAAAAAATTGCTAGATTAATGTATAATAAATATACATAATAAAATTATGCTAAATTGATGCATACGGAACAATAATAGCTAAAATTTGTGGTGGTGTCCCAATCGGCCAATGAGACCTTGCAAGCATTAAAATCAACTCGAAGGATTGGCTCTCTTAGCAACCATATTGGACCTTATTTTCTTTGCCGCCAGAGCATACAGGGAGGTCTATAGCCATATCAATACATCTATGTTCAAACATACAGCTTAAAACCAAGAACTAAACCCAATTTAGGTAAGATTCATCACACCTACTCAACTCTGATTTCTCATTTTGGCTGTGAAAACAAGCTACTTCATGTAGGTTGGTATATGAAATCTACTAAGTCACGGAAATCTACTAGGTCATGGATGGCCCAGGCTAGCCTGATCTCGTCAGATCTCAGAAGCTAAGCAGGGTCAGCCCTGGTTAGTATTTGGATGAGTGACCACCAAGGAATGCCAAGGTTGCTGTGCAGAGGAAGGCACTGGCAAACCACCTCTGTTAGTCTCTTGCCATGAAAACCCCAAAAGAGGTCGCCATAAGTCAGCTGCGACTTGAAGGCACTTTATACACACACAGATCACAGTCATTGGTTCCCTTGTACCAAATGAGTTTTGGTGCCAAAGTGCTAGCAATTGCACTATTTGGGAAAGGAGTATTCTCCTTTTAGAACTGTGAGTGCATTTCCCTCATGCTGGTGGAGAACGTGAAACCAGACAAAGCGTCCAAAGCACAGGACCTCATCAGGATTTTTAAGAGATGGAATTTAAGAGGTTTACCAATCCCCCTGCCCTTCCTGTCCAGCAACACATTCTTGGCAGAATGATTCAGATTGTTTTCCAGGATAATAAGCTCTTGTATGTTAATGTCTTTATTTTTTTTAAGCTGGACTTAAAAAATATGTTATTTACATCCTTTAACAGGACTTTGCTTTTTTTCTTCTTGTAGGACATGTTTGATCCACATGGGTGGTCTGAGGATTCCTATTACGAGGCACTAGGTATTGAAGATTAGGGGTTTTTTTAATACCCATCAGTATTGATGAATTATGGTGAAGCTGTTTTGTTTACCTTCACTCCATTCATCTTCAGTTTCAATAAGATATAATTAACAGCATTCTGGCTATTCTTCAGGGAATGTACTGTTTAATGAAACAAATTTAAAACAAAAATATTCATTTGGGAAGTAGCATACTTAGACTCAGCATAATCAGGAGCTTCTTAAACATTTGTATTATGCTTGATTCTCCTGATCTGGGAGGCAGTTGTAAGGATTCTTGTTGTTCAATTCTCCACTGAGGCGAAGGGCATCCTGAGCTGTGGGTTGTTTTCCTCTCCATCCAGGTAGGTAGGACCAAAACTTTGACTTCCTGTCTCCCTTGGCGGGAAGCCTGCAGGAAGCCAGTTTCTGTCCTGCCTCTTCGGGTAGAGCAGGCACCTTCGCACAGCTCTGTGCCAAAGGTTGGATAAAAATAGCTAGAGTAGCCCTTTTCGCCTTTTTCCTTCTGTACTGTAAGTTTGTGTTGTAACTTTACCTTCCTAATTCTTCCTTACCTCACTAATCCTCCTTGTGTGTCCTTCTCCCTCTGTCCTAGAAGAGCAGGACTTAAAATGGCGGACGCCATTAGCATTAGGGAGGGTGACCTTCTCTCCGAGAAGGATTTTCAGAGTGGGCTGGTTCAGACCACCTCAAAGGCTCTTGGCTCCCCCAACAGCCGTGAAGGCGGACCATTAGGGGGTACTTTTCAGCCAATCGAGCTTGCACCTAAGGAACAGTCCCCTGTGCTGCATAAGGCAAAAAAGGCGCGAAAGTCCATGCCACAGCACCAGAGCGGGAACAAAAGAGACACGGCGCTAAAGTCAACGCCGGACAGAAAGCCGGGCGGAGCACGCCCGACTCTTCTCCCAACGCCCCGATCTTCGTCCCCAGCGTGCAGGCAAACTTGGCGATGGCGGCGGCAGCCTTTTATCAGACGGGAACGGGTAATGCTGCGGTAGCCGGCCCCTTCCCACCGGGAGTTGGCAACCCCCCCTCCCCTTTCCAAACGACAGCGGGCGGCCATTTTATTTCTTGGCAGAATGCCGACGAACTAATCAGTTGCGCTCTCCAACACCAATGGCAGGCATTTCAATCCTTCCAGGCGCGTTTGTCCCCCCTGGATGCCCCCCCCAAAACACGCTTAATGTGACAGAGGAGCAGTTATATCCTAGTACATCAGGTCTTAGCACCTCAGGGGGCATTGCAACTGGATCATGGCCCACAAAAGCTGCCCTGAAGGCCAAATTGGGGGAAGCAAACAAGGTACAGACAGATAATTCAAAGTTACTTACCTCTTCTATGGATTATAAAGAGGAAGAAAAAGAGGAGGGCGAATTTGATTCAGATGAAGAGCCTACCCAAACCACAGAACAGCATAACAGCTGTACTCTGGGGAGGACTACTGGTCTCTATTGTCCAAGGCCATATTAGCCCTCGACTTGAATGAGGATGCTAGCCTATCTGAGGAACCTAAGTCACAATTGAAACAAGGGGTCAAGGAATGCTTTCCTAGACCCCAGTCCCACACTAATCTGGTCCCATTTCCAGAATTTTTCATCAGAGCTGTCAGAGAGGAGTGGAAAAATCCCTCCTCCAACAGACAGGTTCCTCAAAACATTAAAAAACTTTACACTCTCGCTCCACATGCCATGACCATGCTAAAAGTTCCCCTGGTTGACGCCCCAGTGCTTGACCTGCAGTCCCCAGGTCTGGTGCCAGAGGATGCGGTAGGGTCTCTACGGGATCAGCTGGATAGAAAGTCAGACTTCTTGGCCAGAAGGGCTCACGAAGCATCGGCCCTAGCCATACAAGCCAGTTCTACCACTTGCATCTTCCCCAGGGCTTCATATCTTTGGATTAAAAAGATCATGCAATTAGTCCCGGAGGACAACCTTAGAGTCATAGGAGGACTTGAAAGAGTCCGTAATGCCACCACTCTGATGGCCGACGTCTCGCTTGACACCATGCCGTTCGTAGCAAGGTCCATGTCCTCGGTTACCTCCCTCAGGAGAGCTCTTTGGCTGAGGGCCTGGCCGGCCAACTTCAAAGCAAAAACAACACTTAGGTCTTATCTGATAAAAGAAGGCAGGCTCTTCGGGGAGAAACTAGACAGCATTTTGGTAGAGACCAAAGACAAAAAACAGGTGCTGCCAATGCAAATCAAAAAGGATCAGCGTACAACTTCTTATCCTTCCTTTCTTGCCTCCAAGATCTCGCCCAGGTTTAGACAGGACTTTAGGAGAGGCTCATGGGGATCCTTCCGGGGATTGTGGGGCAACCCTGACCCTTTCGTAGGGGAGGCAGATTCCAAAGACCACAAGGATCACAACCAAGATCAGACAAACCAGATAGATTCACAAAGAATAACACACAGTGACACCAGCCACGTAGGCGGGAGACTCCAACAGTTCACCGCAAGGTGGGCTCAGTCCAATCCGGACAAATGGGTCTTCAAAATAAAAACACAGGGATACCTTCTGGAATTTGTATCCCAACCCTTAGATCGTTTCCTCCACTCTCCCACCTCTTACAGGAAGGGCAAACACAGCAGAACCCTAGTGGCCATTCAACATCTGTCACGTATCAGGGCCATCGAACAGGTTCCCAGCCAACAAAGGTGCCAGGGAGTGTATTCTATTTTCTTCACCGTCCCAAAGAAGAATGGGGACTGGAGGGCAATCTTGGATCTAAAATATATCAACAAAAGAATGATCCACAGACATTTCCGAATGGAAACGGTCAAATCAATCGTGGAATCCCTCCTTCTTGGCACCTTTATGACTGCTGTGGACCTCACAGAGGCATACCTGCACATCCCTATCCATCCTTCCCACAGACGTTTCCTGCTCTTTGCATACGGACATCAACACTACCAATTCAAGGCCCTCCCATTTGGCCTGACTTCCGCCCCGAGGGTCTTCACCAAGACCCTCATTTCCATAATAGCAGTCCTCAGACAGGAGGGAGTCCAGGTACATCCTTACCTGGACGACATCCTGATCTGTGCCCCAACTCCACAGATATCACACTCTCACTCAACCAGAGTCGTTCAGGTACTCCAACAGCACTGGTACCTCATAAACCTCAGCAAAAGCTCTGTACAGCCCTCCCAAACCATGACTCACCTAGGAGCCAAGATCAATTCCAAAACAAATTCATTATCCCTACCCAGAGGATGGTAAAAATAATAACCTTGGCTTCAATCACTGCCAAATTAAAGACTACCAAACTCATGTCCCTAGTGAGACTCATGGGCTTAATGGTAGCTTGCATAGCAATCATCCCATGGGCTCGATTCCACTCACACCCACTACAGTGGCTCCTAAGACCACATCAGTCAGACATTACCAAGAAAAAGATCAAAACAATAGCCTTACCATACAGCGACAGAAAGAGTCTCCTTTGGTGGTCCAATCCAACCAACCTCAGGAAGGAGACTCAATACATTCAAGAGGTACCCATGCAGGTATTTACAGACGCCAGCCTAACAGGCTGGGGAGCCACCCTGGGAGACCAGTTAGCTCAGGGACGCTGGTCGCACCAGGAATCTCGACTCTACATCAACCTCCTGGAGCTCAGAGCGGTACGACTGGCTCTCAGGGAGTTTGCAGATACACTCAGGAATCACCACGTCCTCATCAGGACCGACAACACATCAACAAAGGCTTACATCAACAAACAGGGCGGTACCCGGTCCTCGTCCCTTCACCAAGAGACGATGGCAATCTTCACGTGGGCATAGGCAAACATTCCCTGTGTTCGTGCGGAGCACATCAAGGGCTCCCTCAACATCCAGGCCGACTGGCTAAGCCGCCAGTTCGTGGACGAAGGAGAATGGGAATTAGATCAGGAAACATTTCAGCAGATTACAGAAAAATTTGGCATCCCTTTAGTCGATTTATTCGCCTCAGACTCAAACCACAAGGTACCAAGATTTTACTCATGGTACTTCCAACCAAGAGCGGAAGGGACAGATGCTCTGTTGAGTCAATGGCCCCGGGGGCTACTTTACACTTTCCCCCCAATCCACATCTTACCCAAGGTTCTCCGCAAAATCTACCAACAAAGAGCCAACGTCATTGTCATAGCCCCGTTTTGGCCACGCAGACCTTGGTTTGTCACCCTAAAACGGATGTCTTGCAAGGAACCCTGGAGGATTCCTCCAGAACGGGCCAAACTCCATCAGGGTCCAATAATACACCCAGACCCACAATGGTTCAGTTTGACCACCTGGCACTTGAACGGAGGTCATTACTAAACTTTGGCTATTCCAGTGAAGTCGCCAACACCATTCTAGAGGCCAGAAGACCTTCCACTAGGCGCATATACAATATGTCATGGAAGGCCTTCGTCAGGTGGGCTAGGAGAAAACGCATCGGCCCCATTAACCCAGGCATTCCAAAAATCCTGGAATTTTTACAAGAGGGAGTCAGACTCAAGTTGTCTTCCTCCACCTTGAGGCGTCAAGTCGCAGCATTAGCCACGGTCATTCTGTTCATTGAAGGAGTACCAACAGCACAACACAGACACATTTCTGCATCCTTAAAGGGGGTATCACACACTCAACCTCCCATGATCCACAGATTCCCATCCTGGAATCTCAATCTTGTACTAAAAGCCCTTACGGCATCGCCTTTTGATCCCCTCAGAACCGTGCCTTTAAAATACCTGCGAATGAAAGTTCTCTTTCTTACAGCCATCCCCTCAGCCAGGAGGGTGTCTGAGCTTAGGGCCTTATCTATCCGGAAAGGCCTCTGCGTATTCCACAAAGACAAGGTGGTGCTCACTCCAGACCCCACCTTCCAACCCAAGATAAATTCGCATTTTCATAGAAATCAGGAAATTAATTTACCATCCTTCTGTCCCAATCCTTCTGGTCTGAAGGAGGCAACATGGCACACCTTAGACTTAAGAAGAGCCATCCGCATATTCATTAAACGCACAGCTGAAATTAGAAAGTCAGACTTCATGTTCATAGGAATAACTAACCCCAACAAGGGTCAGAGAATGTCAGCCCCTGCCATTAGCTACACCCTCAAGCAGTGCATCTCTGAGGCGTACAAAGCAAGTGGCACTCCCGTACTGGAGGGTATCACGGCGCATTCCCTCCGTAGCGCGGCCACCACGGCTGCTTTTGACAAACAAGCGCCAGTTGAGGAAATCTTTCGCGCTGCCACCTGGTCCTCTGTTTCAACATTTGTGAAACACTATAGGATCAACACATGGTCCTCAGCCCAGGTGGCCTTCGGATGCCGAGTTTTACAAAACGTAACTGAGTAGCAGACATATCATTCTTACCCACCCTGTTTGGAGCTCTATGAAGTCCCACAGCTCAGGATGCCCTTGCCTCAGTGGAGAATACAGCCTTGTTTACTTACGTGAGGGCTTATTCTCTCCTGAGACAAAGGGCATCCTGCCCCACCCGGAAATTAACTGACAATATTAACTGGCAATCAAGACATAGTGAGCATTTATTCCTAAAAATTGTTCTTACTGTTTTTACGTTTATCGCATGTTCTTTGAAGTTTAAAACAAGTTGATGTTATACACATGTTCTTTCTTCGTGAGTTAGTCTCGTTGCTGGCAAATTAGCTAGTCTAGACGGTAACTGGCTTCCTGCAGGCTGTTTTCCCGCCAAGGGAGATAGGCAGTCAAAGTTTTGGTCCTGCCTACCCGGATGGAGAGGAAAACAACCCACAGCTCAGGATGCCCTTCGCCTCAGGAGAGAATAAGCCCTCACGTAAGTAAACAAGGCTGTATTTGCTGGGAATGCTTTATTGATTGATTGATTGCATTTTTATACCACATCTTCTCCTGTATAATCTCAGAGTGGTTTACAGTAAAATAAATATTCTGTAAAATACATCTAAACATTTAAAATAGTGATTTATTTAAATATTAAAATAAAGGTTTTGGCATACTTACCTCTTGTGATTCTCCTTTCAGCAAAAGCACAGAAAATTGAAATGGACAAGTTGGAAAAGGCCAAGAAGGAGCGAACTAAGGTATAAAATATTCTAGTGTTCGTTTTTGGTGCTTCCGTTTAACTCAAGTGCTTAATTTTTCTTTCCTGAGCCCAATATTAGTCACATTGAGCAAATTAGGTATTGTCCTTTTTATGTAGGTTGTCGGTAATACCGAGCTACAGCGCAGTGATCTATTTTGATACTCCAGATAATATCGATACATATATATAATGAGATCTGTTCTCTTACCTCTTCTCTTAACCCATCTGTTTTCTTACCTCTTCATAATCCATCACTTGTACATTGCAGAACCTCTTACAACCCTATAGCACAGTAGGCTTAAATGGGGGGGGGGGCTTGCATTAGTTTGTGCTACCCAAATAGTTAACAAGGCACAGAACCCTGGTAGGTAGTATATGAGATTTTCTTCGCATCAAACATTCTTGTGCCTAACTTTTCCTTGTCTCGCTCACTCAACTTGCCCCTTTTGTTCATCTTTCTGCACAGTAATATGTGCGCAGCTGTGGTTCAGTCCTCTTCTTCCATGACCATAGACTTGTAGGTATGCGATCAGACAATTGTGGTTTCTCTGGTTGCTAAGCTGCTGTCCGTAGAGTGTAGTCAGTGTAAGACATGCATGTAGAGACATGCATTTTAGAAGCTTTAATTTTCCTTGCATTTCACCTTGAAGGGAGTATACAGTTCTAGTTTTGTGTTTTTAAAGTGCCTTAGGCTAATCAGAAGAAGACCATGATTTATCCCTGAAAAGCAGCACCGTACTAATGCTTTTGGAGCAGGGAATCCTCCTGTCAAGTGCATTTATAAAGACAGAGATCTACCATCTCTTAACAACAGCTGTGTTTTCATGTATTGAATCTGCAATGCTGAACAGAGTTGCCTCTCCAACACAGCCGGCAAAAAAATATCCTATTTATAACCTGTTTTTCACCATGTCACATACTGATTCCAGTGAATAAGCCCCACAGATGCACTGAGTTAAATTTTCTTCCTCTACCTTTGTAGATTGAGTTTGTGACTGGTACTAAGAAGGGAACAACAAATGCTCCATCTACAACAACAACAACAGCCAGCACTGCAGGTGGAGGTAAGTTAAGCATCCTGACTTAGAATTTGAATAACGTTCTTTTTGGCATCCAGCCACACGGAGGTTTTGGGTGATCCTGTGAATTGGCCATCCCTCTCTTCCTTCCTTCCTTCTTTCTGACTTTTAAGCAAAATAGCTTGCAAGCAGCGGCTGACTGCTGAAATCCTGCTGTGAGAGAGAACTTTATTTGGAGACCAGAGACCTCAGAATCTGTAGCTAGAATAAGCTGTGCAACTTGAATAGAACTGGGGAAATTAAACATATAGGGTTGGATCCCACCAGGTTTTCTGAAACAGGAGAGGAGGGGGAGCCCCTTTTGACAACTGAAAAGGCTATGCTGATGATCATGGGACCCACCTGGAAGAAAATCCACACAAAACATGGGCTGCATTGAGAACTGGAATTAGGCGAGCTCAAGCAGAAAAGTTAATACGATCCAACCCTAAATACATTGCCGAATTCTGGTTGTGAAATTCAGGCATTCATATTTCAGGCTGCTGTACTGGAAGTATCAAAGGATACCAGTTGACATGCTATGGCAATTCAAAGACTCTGCAGGAATTTTTTAGAAGTAGTTAAATTATGTGGGGAAAGCATGCAACTGAGGCCATAAGAGCCTGGTCATGTTGTAGGGAAAACCCTGGTGCCTTTAATAGGCCAATGCCCCTTCTGTAATCTTAAGCTAGTACAGTAGAAGTCACAGTGAAACTTTGTTTGCAACTTGCTTGGGGAGCCTTCTGGTATTGTCTTCTCTGACTGACAGGAGGGTCTTAAGAACATAAGAAAGGCCATGCTGGATCAGACCAAGGTCCATCAAGTCCAGCAGTCTGTTCACATAGTGGCCAACCAGGTTCCTCTAGGAAGCCCACAAACAAGACAATTGCAGCAGCACTGTTCCACCTGTGTTCCAAAGCATGTAATGTAATAGGCATGTTCATCTGATCTTGGAGAGAATAGGTATGCATCATGACTAGTAGCCATTTTTACTAGTAGCCATGAATAGCCCTTTCCTCCATGAACATGTCCACTCCCCTCTTAAAGCCTTCCAAGTTGGCAGCCATCACCACATCCTGGGGCAGGGAGTTCCACAATTTAACTATGAGTTGTGTGAAGAAATACTGGGCCTTCCCCCAGTGTCCCACCAGTGCAAAATCCCGTGCCAGCATTCCAGAGGGCATGCCAGTGTCCCGGGGGGCATGCCCGGGGCGTGCGGGGGGTGGGGGCGGAGCTGCCTGTAGGCATCCTCCTGTCCCCTTTCACCCAGGGTACATCACCCCATTTAAAAAATAAAAGCCTCTAAAAGGCTTTTTTCGACATTTTGGCTGCCGGGAAATGGCTTTGGAGGCACCTCGTCCATGCCATCCATGGCCATGAAAATCTCAGGAATGGGCTGTTAGTGATGAGTAGCAAATTGTGTAATTCTTGTGTGGTTTTCAGTGGGGATAAACTACATTCTAAGTTCTCCGCAGCCTTCCTGTGCCTGATAAAACTTCAAAATACAGTTTGGGGAAATTGCATGTTTGAATGATCGTGGGGGAGAGGATAATACCATGTCAGGGAAAAGGCCAGCGTGGTGTAGTGGTTAACAGCGGTGGTTTGGAGTGGTGGACTCTGATCTGGAGAACTGGGTTGGTTTCCCCACTCCTACACATGAAGCCAGCTAGGTGACCATGGGCTAGTCACAGCTCTCTTTGAGCTCTCTCAGCCCCACCTACCTTGGAGGGTGTCTGTTGTGGGGAGGGGAAGGGAAGGTGATTGTAAGCCTGATTCTTCCTTAAGTGGTAGAGAAAGTCAGCATATAAAAACCAACTCTTCTTCTTTTTCTTCTTCTATACTTAACCCTTTTTCCTGACATACCAGCCTTTCAGTGGGATAAGATTATGGCAGTGGGAGAATTGTTCAAATATGTCTATTACTCTGCTTGCATTCTGGAGGACAATTAAAGTAGGGCTGTGCTACATGCTTTTTTATTATTTTTTTGCCAGCATGTGGATTGGCTCTAATTTAGAATCGAACGAGTAAGACTTCTTCGTTTTAGGGGGTAGCTGTTCAAGAGCCAGTGAAAGGACGGGTCTCATTGGACACGGGCTATTGATATTAATGCTTGCCTGTTAAACATATAGATGCACAGAAGAGGAAAAGCAAGTGGGATTCCGCCATTCCCGTGACGACAATCTCTCAGCCCACTATTCTGACTACCACGGCAACGCTGCCAGCTGTCGTCACGGTGACCACGAGCGCAAGCGGCTCCAAAACCACTGTGATCTCTGCAGTTGGCACCATTGTGAAAAAGGCGAAGCAGTGACATGGGCACATGCAAGGGCAGTGAAAAACTTGCAGTATTCTTTTTCAGGCTGACTAATGCCAAAAGCATCACCTTTGGAAGCAAAGGAAGGACCCTTCTCCTGGAGCAAAAGGACTATTTTGAAATGGACGTCCCATTCCTGAACAAAGAGGGAGTAATAGTGGTTTCCGCAGTTGTACATATTTATTACTGAGGCTCTTCATCTTTGTTGATGGAGAACCCCTGTGTTTTATTGTGTGAAATGGAATGTCAACATGTAAATATGAGCTTAATAAGCGGTGTATTATAAGTGTATCAGGATCCTTAAATTCTGTGAAATTAGAGCTTTAAAGAGAAAGATAGGTTATCAGCTATACTGAAATCAATCAGTTGCATCCTGTACCATTCATTAGCGAGTTACTTTGACTAACTGAACATCCTGACCACTCTGTCTCCAGGAAATTATAGGCAAGAGTGACTTCCTTGAGCCAAAACCATTAGTAATATAATCCAGAGATTGGTTTTCATGCTGTTTATTATGTAGACATATGCAGTTGTCCCTGCGTAACTCATTTTGTTCTGCTTTCAGAGATCAGGGAATTCGAAAGCTTTGACATTTGAGGAATCACGGTGAAAATCCACACCAGAGATTGTGCCTAGGTTTTAGGAATCATTGTGCAGAACCTAGCTCTGCCGGTGGGAGAGTGGTTGTAAAAGAAGGAAGCAGCAAGTAGAGTTTCCATACTAAGTGCCATGTTTTGGCCAAAAAAACCCACCTCTGTGCACCTTTGATGTTGGTACGCATGGTAGCAACACTGGTTACAGTAATGTCGTTTGGTGCTTATGTCATGACAAAGATGCCGTCTATTTAAATTTATATAAACTTTCTTACCTGTGTAAATTCTACACCTTGGATTATAAAAACAGAACGTTAAAGCTGTGTCCTCATTCTTTACATAAGATGTGTCCTGCTGGATCAGACCAGAAGAAGAGTTGGTTTTTATATGCCGACTTTCTCTCCCGCTTAAGGAAGAATCAAACCGGCTTACAATCACCTTCTCTTCCCCTCCCCACAACAGACACCCTGTGAGGTAGGTGGGGCTGAGAGAGCTCTAAGAGAGCTGTGACTAGCCCAAGGTCACCCAGCTGGCTTCATGTGTAGGCGTGGAGAAACCAACCCAGTTCTTCAGATTAGACCCGCTGCTCATGTGGTGGGGTGGGGAATCAAACCCAGTTCTCCAGATTAGAGACCACTGCTCCAAACCACCACTCCTAACCACTACACCACACTGATACTGAAGTAAATTGGTTGTATCCTGTACCATTCATTAGCAAGTTACTTTGACTAACTGAACATCCTGACCTCTCTGCCTCCAGAAATTATAGGCAAGAGTGACTTCCTTGAGCAGTGGTCCATCTAGTCCAGCAAGGCCAACAAACTGGGCACGGAGGCCGAGGCCTTTGCCTGATGCTGCCTACTAGCATTTGCTTTCTGAAGTTTTAAGCCTCTTAATATGGAGGTTCCCTTTAGTCATTATGGCTAGTAAGCAATGATGGAAGTATTCTCCATAAATCTGTCTTAACCCGTTTTAAAGACAGTGTGGGGTAGTCGTTAAGAGCAGCTGACTCTAATCTGGAGAACCAGTTTGGTTTCCCCATTCCTCCACATGAAGCCTGCCGGGTGACCTTGGGCCAGTCCCAGTTGGGCCAGTCAGAATTCTCTCAGCCCATGCAGAGGCAGGCAGTGGCCAAACCACCTCTGAATGTCTTGCCTTGAAAACTCTACAGGGTCGCCATAAGTCAGCTGTGACTTGATGGCATGCACACATGCGCGCACACACACATTTGTGCCCATCACTACATGCACTGACAGTTAATTACACAATGTAATTAATCACTGGGTGCAAAAGGACTTTCTTTTGCCTGCACTGAATCTATTGGCTATCAACTTCATTGGGTGCCTCCAAGTTCTAGTATTACGGGTTGAGAAAAAAGTTCCCTTTAGCCACTTTCTCTGCACCATCTATTATTTTATAAACCTCTTATCATGTTCCTTCTCCCACCCTTGAATTTTTTTTCTAATCTGAAAAGCCACAGACATTCCTCACACTTAATCATCTTGGTTGTCATCTTTTGCACTTTATCCAGATCTGTAACATCTTTTTTGAGCTACTGTGACCAGAACCATATACAGTATTCCAAATGAGTCTAACATAGGTCTATACAGGGCATTACAATGTTGGCTGTTTTATTTTCAATTCCTTTCTCAGTGGTCCTTAGTGTGGATCACTTTTTTTGTTGTTACTGCTGTCCACACAGTCACTATTCTCACTGAGCTATCTACTACAAACTCAAAATCTCTTTCCTTCTCAGTAACTACTGGTTCAGACCCCATCAGTATACATTCAAAGTTGGGTTGTTTTGCTCAAGTGAGCGTCGCCTTGTTCTTATTTACACTGAACTTCATTTGCCACTTTATTGTCCACTCACCCAGCTTGTGAAGATTCTCTTGGAGCTCTTCACAATCTACTTTGGTTTCACCCGACTCAGTCTTTTGGTATCATCTGCATATCTGGCCTCCGTGCAGTTTAACTCCAGTTCTAAATCATTTATGAGCAAATCAAATAGTACTGTTCTCAGTGCCTGTTCTTATGGGACCCCACTGCTTGCTTCCCCCTTGTAAGAACTGACCATTTATTCCTATTTCTCTGTTTCCTGTGATTTTACCCATAATGACTGCTAAATTTAATACTGGTATCTATCTGCCTTGACATCTTTGTGAATTGTCAATTCAGTAGTATCAAGAGAATGGTTTCATTTAAGATAATTTGTAACTTTTGGGGGGAAGCAACACATAAAGCTGCCTTATACTGAATCAGACCCTTGGTCGATCAAAGTCAGTGTTATCTACTCAGACCGGCAGTGGCTCTCCAGGGTTTTAGGTAGAGGTCTTTCACATCACCTACTTGCCTAGTCTCTTTAACTGGAGATGCCGGGGACCTTCTGCATGCCAAACCTGGGACCTTCTGCATGCCAAACAGATTCTCTACCACTGAGCCACAGCCCCTCCAGGAATGAAAGCCATTGCTATACTTTCTCCATTCCAACAGAGTTTTCATTTCACTCTTTCTGAGGCATAGAACCGTAGGATGGGGGGAGAGATGACCAAGGTCACCTACAGATGAATCCTGAGTAGACTCACATGCTTCTGAGTCTATTGAATTCAATGGACTTGGAACTGTAACTTTAGGATGGCACTGCTAGTGAGCTTCATGACAGAGTGGGGATTTGATTATGGGTCTCTCTGGTCCTAATCTGACACTAATCCGTATAGGCCCATGTATGTAGGCCCATGTGCCAACATACAGTGCTATAGACAGACCTTATAGAAGGGCTGTAAATCCCCCCTGTTTAAATTGTCCTTTCAGATATTCCTTAATCTTTTCCTTCTGTTAGTTCTCTGTATTAGTTTAACTGTTGCTTGACATTGGGTGGAGTTTAATTTTTAATTGTTTTTTTAAATCTGGTATTACAGTACTGCTTTGAAGTAAGGAAGAAAGCCAGGCATAAATCTTTTAAAAATAATACTGGGGAGCTGACCTGCCTCTGGTTATCAAAACAAAAGTGGAAATTTAGAGAAAGGCATGCAGGAGTTATAAAAAAAACAGCTGAAAGGTTCATAAGGGCATGGTTTGGATCTCTTCCTTTCCTCCACCCCATTCCTCTTTTGTGAAATGGTGTTTTTGAAAGATAGCTGAAGCTTATATTGTATCTCTAGACAGCACACCCCTTTAAAATGACTCAGAACTGCTTCTTCAGCTGTTCTACTGATTTTCTGGAGAGGCTTTATGCTCAAGAAGGACAACTCTTCAAGGAGTCCAGGTCCAAGCCAAGGATCCTCAAGGCCGATCCATACATTTTGAAGCACTCCCAACGTGCATGCAGACGAGCTTCTGCAAATGGTATGCATGTGTGAACAATGTGACGAGAGTAATGTGAGTCACGCAACAGCAAGTTCTGTGAGCAGGGATCCCTAGCTAATGCTGCTCACGAAGGTGCCCGTTGGGTATTTCATGACTGGGCCTTCCGTGATTACTCCCTTAAAAATAACCAATGGCTCAGGGGCTGGCTACAGTCAAGAGAGAATGAGAGCCCATTCATATGTTACAAATGAATCCAAAAGCAACCACGAGTATTCTTCCCTACATCCAAATGATGCTGAAGAGTTCTGCCCTTTCCCCCACACCATCACAGCACTTTACTACCACCACCCTTTGCTCTGAGCCCGGTCTCAGCTGGGGAGAGCGGGGTATTAAATTGAAATAATAAATACGTAAATATGGGCTTTGCTACTCAGGCTGTTGTCTATGAATGTATGAACACTCCAGAAATGATAGCCCGCAGCAGCTTTTCCAGCAAGGATAGTGCAAGCTTGGGTAAGTAAATGTCATAACAAAGTAATACCAATGTAGAGTGAAGGAATCTCTCCCACTCCCTGGCTACTGAGATGCCCTGCAAGGATTTGAAAACTGAAATCTCTTGTCTCTTAGTAGTAATCTCCCTGACCACTCCCTCATCTTCCAGTCAGCCTAGCAGTAGCTTATTCCCTCATCCTCTATCTGGCAACAGCCTTGCCCCTGGTCTCTCAGAGACCCCAGGAATGCCACCATGTTCCTTCCACACATGCACCGGGGGGAGAGAAATAGCAATGCCAATGGATCCTTGGCTTGCTTGCAGTGCCTTCCTAAGCAAGTCCTACTCAGGTCTATCCAGTGGGGCTTGCTCCTAGGAGAGTGTTCTCAGGATTTTACTGTTGCGCTAGTAAAAGAATGTTACATTTTCACAGCGTCTAGCTCTTCTATTAATAAAGCTCTAGTCATCCCGTCTTAAGACACATCACCCAAACATTTGAGCATCTAAGCTAGGCAAGCTGTGTCAAACGTATGCAAGGTTCTCAAATGTGGAGAAATGCATGGAGTGTGCAGCTTGGTAAAGGCTTATCGATAACAAACTAGTGGGTATATTCTTTGTGCTCTAAAATTATTTGAGGAACATAGAAACTTCTGGAAAGATTATGAAGGAGTCTGGTAATGGATACATATTCGTACATCTCTAACTATCTTAGCTATCCTTTTAACAGAACAATACATGGGCCTTTTATGCATGGCTGTTTCCCTCGCGTTCACCCCTCCAATGACTTCGGGTCTTTGTTTTGATTATGCATGCTGTTTCTGACTATCGGAGGTCGCCTCTCTCTCCTTCTGCATTTCCCCGTGTTTTGTCCGCATTTTCGGAGACCTGTTTTATTGTGAATTTGAAAACATGGGCAAAATGTGGGGCAGCACAGGGGGAGAGCAAGACAACCTTTGACAGTCGGAAATGGCGTGCATAATCAAAACAAAGCCCTGAAGCTGTCGAAGGGGTGACCACAAGGGAAACAGTCATACATAAAAGGCCGTAGTATGAAAGAAAACCTCTTATTGCACCATCACTATCTAAATGCACCTCTTTGGGCAGGGGCTGTGGCTCAGTGGTAGAGCATCTACTTGGCATGCAGAAGGTCCCAGGTTCAATCCTCGGCATCTCCAGTTAAAGGGACTAGGCAGGTAGGTAATGTGAAAGACCCCTGCCTGAGACCCCAGAGAGTCGCTGCTATTCAGAGTAGACAGTACTGACTTTGATGGACCAAGGGTCTGATTCAGTAGAAGGCTGCTTCATGTGACTATCTCTTGGAGAGTAGGTCATCTGGAGGCGTTACCCCATTGGGAGCAAAGTGACCATTTGCACAAACAGGATTGTCCTTTGGGTTACCAGGATTTTAGCATTTCCAGTCATGCCAGTTTAGGGAATCAGCCTCTTTCATTTTTGCTTGACGCTCTCAATCTGGAGCTGTTGCTCTTTGTCCTAACTGAGGCAACAAACAGAGGATGCTGGTCATTAAACTTGTCTGACAGCAGAGGAAATAGAAAGTTGGAGGGCCGTGAGTTTTTCCTCAGCAGGCTGTTTGGACTCAAATATGCTGTTATCTTCGCTTCCGCAGCATAGGAAGTTTGGAGGAAAAGATCTAAAAGAGGGAAAGTGGCTGGGTTGGGAAAGGGGTGGGCTGGAAAAGAAACAAGCCAGCAAGAGTTCTTTCTATAACCAAACAATGATTCCTCCATTCAATTGTGAAGAGCTGGATTTATTCAACAGAACATCTTATTGCACTTTAGAGACTTTAAAAAAAAAAATCTTTCCCAGCTATCAAATAATCCCTTTAGTGAATCTTTGTTGCAGGAGTACAGCCTGGGTTGGGCTCTGCCTCAGCTCCTAGCGTCAACCCTTTTCCTGTGGGTGGGTGTCTTTTTAAACATGTTTGCAAAAGAGGAGAAGATAGCACAAGCTCGGCTGCCCAGGCTGTTCTTGCCCATACAGGTGTGCATAACTCACAGGAATGCCAGACAAACCTGAGTCACAGATAGCCCCCCCTCGTCCTCATGCACACACACACCTGAGCTGAAATAAAAAACTGTCTCTTCCGACTTCACTTGCTCGAGAGCTGTTCCCCCTGCCGCAATGCAACCTCTCCATATGCCCCAGTGAAAGAAAGACAGGCAGAGGGAGCCCTAAACAGCAGCAGCAGCAGCGATCCGAAGGCGGGGGAGAAAAAAGGTGAAAGTCAACAGTCGGTCAGAAGGCGCCAGGATCCGTGCAGAGGTATGTCAGATTCACCAGCTCTTCTTCGTCCCTGAGGATTTTTAACCTGGCTTCTGAGAGTGTTTTGAGAGAAGCGGCAAGCTGGGAATCGGGGAAAGGCAATGCTGCATCTGGGAATGGCAATGAAGTGGTGAAGTGTCCCCCCCCCCTCCACCCTTGTCTTTGGAGGAATTTCTTGGCTTGGTGTGTGGGTGACTGTTATTTGGATTGTTGCACAGGATTTGGACTTTGAATCAGAGCCGGCACTAATGAGGTTTGTAGAATTAATTTATTTGCGTCCTTCGCTGTTGGAAGAGCTTGCCTTTTCTTTCTCTTCTTGACTTACTGATTAACCAGAGGGAGCAGTTAAATGAGGCATGGGGCTTCTCGTGCAGGTAGGCACCTGGCTGGTGAGGGGTACGGCCGTGGGTTCCGTGTGCATGTTTATATCCTTTGAGCACTGCAGTGTGCTCTCCCGTGCCTTTGCCCTGCTGGAACCTGGCAACAGTTGTTGATCAGCCAGTTTTGGTGTTCCCGAGCTGGGAGAGTTTTTTGCTTTTCTGGAGATGATTTGTTTCTTTAAAAAGAAATTTGCTGTTTTCTCTCTCACATGCTCATACAAATCCCCGGCACTGTATACAGCTTGGGTTGTGAAATCATTAAGACAAATGTTGTCGACCGGATTTGTGCCCTTTCTCCTCTTCACCAGGGGGGAAAGTAACCTGTCCTTGAAAAGAGGGTTCATGCCTTTTTTCAGCCCTCCAGAGGACTCTTAAACATGTAACAACTGCCTATCAGGCAGAAAATCAACAGGAGAAAACTATCCTAGCAAGGTGTTGCAACTGTGGGGGAGGCTTTACATGTTTAATTTCTGCCTGTCACATCACTGTTACATTTATCAAATGCACAGGAGCCCTTCCGGTATGATAGAGGGGCATTCTCTTGCAAGATGGCAGAAGGAAGTGTGTGTTAAAAGAATTAACAATCTCACAAATGTTAGGTCTACAGAAATCCTGAAGGATTCTATTTACCCAGTGTCAAGTTCAGGATGAAGACAGTAAAATTGTTGTGAGCGACGTGGGTGTTGCTTAACTGAAAGCTCAATGTTTGTCCTGATTTTGGCATAGTGGGTTTGAGGCAAGGGAAAAGCAGGTAATGTGTGTACGAGATCATTCAGTAGGCGCAATCTGTGAGTTGAGCAGAGATTTACTCAGGCCAGGGTAACAGTGGCATGTAATGTGGGGAGAAGAGGGGAGAAAAGCACACACACCCCAGAATCCATAAACAGGACCCTCCTTCCAGACACTTGTAAGTCCCAGCACCTGTCTCTTGCTACGTTAACCATTTAGTCACACTTAACAGCTAAATCACAGCAACTGCAAAATGTTTTTTTTTTTCCTGGCAAGTTTATATTATTGGATGGGTGAAGTCTGTAGGAAAGTTAGAAACGGGAGAATGCTTATCACTTGGGAGGAAAGAGACAGGCATCAAGGAGAATTCATATTTAGATGGGACTTTCCTAGGTACTGATGCTACATAGTACACTTATCAAAGAAATAGCTTGTAATTCTTGAAAGGAACCCCAGATAATTGGTGGTTAGAGGGTGCTGAAACTTCTGGCTGAAGATGTTAATGTTTGCTACTGTTTCCGTTATAATACAAAAAAAAACCCTCTCTCTCGTGGTGGGAACCTATTCTGTTAAGATTTCCTGCCTTTCCTTGTTGGCATTATAACGTCCTGCCTGTTCATACTTTTCAAGTTGTTAGAGGGGAGTAGTCTAGACTTGTATCTCAACAACATGGGGTTTTTGAGGAAAAGGACGGGAGAATCCGAAAGCAGTTTAGTGTGTGGATGAAAACGTTCGTGTGTAGCCTAGTGGGCATGAAAATCAAAGGGGTGGGACTGAAACCGGGTCTCCCTTTGCGGGAATATTGGGGAGAAAACTGGCATGTAGGAATAACATCCCAAAAGAATGAATTGTGTATCGGGCAGGACCTTTTGTAGCTAGAATGATGGAAGTTGCCCTGAAGAGAGATTTGTTTTCAGTGGCAGAGCGCCTGTACCACTTGCTTCTAAGACCACTGGACGAGGATCGTTGATGAAGTCAGTCTGAACTGGGTTTGATTCCCCTCTCCTCCACATGGAGCCTGCTGGCTGATATTCTCAGAACTCTCTCAGCCCCACCTACCTCACAAGGTGCCTGTTGTGGGGAGAGGAAGGGATTGTGATTGTAAGCTGCTTTGAGACTCCTTAAGGTGGAGAAAAGTGGGGTATAAAAATCTACTCTTCTTCACTATGTGTACTCACTGCTGCTGTGTTCTGAATGCATGCTTAACACTTGAAGTCGGTGGTGGAAAGAACCATTAAGTTGCAGCTGACTTACAGCAAACTAGTAGGGATTTCAAGGCAAGAGACGTTCAGAGGTGGTTTGCCATTTCCTGCCTCTGCATTGCAACCCTGGACTTCCTCAGTGGTTTCCCATCCAAGTGCCAACCAGAGCTGACCCTGGTTAGCTTCTGAGATCTCACGCGATCGGACTAGCCTGAGCTACATACCCTTAAAATGTACCTAACAATGCCAGCAAAATATTAGGATTGTTGCTCAAGCACTCTTTTAAAAATTGGCAAGTATAGGTTGAGATCTGAAATTTCTCAAAATTATACACTCCTGGGGCTAGAACTGATATCTGGGGACAGCAGACAGTCCCTAAAATAAAAGGCCTCTGTAGCCTAGTTTTCTCTTTTCATTTTAGAGATAACTTAGCAGTGTTTGCCTTTACCATAATGGAGGAAGCACTCACATTGAATGGCTAAATTCCTTTATAGCTGTCAAGGGAGAAAGTCAGCTGGTACAGGCTGGCACAGAGTATCAGCAAGGAAGTGACAAAGTGGTACCTCCCATCTTTTGTTTCGAGCCCATTGAGAGAGACAGTGCCTGTACGGAATTTAAGTTGCTTTTATCCATGACAGTTGTTCTGGTGCAACAATTTGTATATGGAATTTTGAGTCATGGACATTTAAACCTGTTGGCTTCAGAATACATAGAAAAGATAGCATGAAATGGGAAGGGTCATGGTGGCAGCTACGAATGGCTTTGTATCCAGGCTAGGCTTGCCAGCTCCAGGTTCGGAAATACCTGTAGGTTTTCGGGGCAGAGCTTGAGGAGGGCAGGGTTTGGAGAGGGCGGGGGACTTCAGTGCCATAGACTCCAATTGCCAAAGCAGCCATTTTCTCCAGGGGAACTGATCTCTGTCGCCTGGAGATCAGTTGTAATAGCGGGAGATCTCCAGCTACCACCTGGAGGTTGGCGACCCTAATCCAGGCCTACTTAGCATAGTTCAGTGTGTAGGGTGTGGCACTTCAGATGGCATAATGGCTGGTAAAAGATCAGGATTACTCTCTGTCCAGACTCACAGTAAATCTGGAGAGTTATATGAGAACCAGACAATCTGCAAATAAGTTTAACCAGGACTTCCAAACACCATGGGCCCCCAAATGATGTTTCCCCAGAGCTCACCCTCATACAACCTAGACCCATACATCCTATGAAACTAAATCATATGACCCCCAGGTTGGGGTCCCAGGGTGACCAGGATCCTGGAATTTGTGCCCCCTTAGCTCCCCCACCCCCAGCAGCCCTGCAGTTTAATACTCAGGGATTCTTCCATTTCCTGGATTCATCTTGTGCTAATTCCTACTTCTTCTCTCTGTTTTAAGAGGAAGCTGGATAAGGGCTGAATTTACTGTGATCAGACTGCACAATTGTGTGTGCAGGAAGGAGAAAAAGTTATGAATGAGGTGCCCATTTTCTTACTTGTCTCGCAGATTAAGTAAACAGGAATCTGCATGTCCATGACTTTGCCACAGATTATGCCATATACCTAGGGTTGCCAACCTCCAGGTGGTATAATCTCCTATTAAGTAGGTACTGGTCCTCCTGCCTCAACGGGCTAGTTTGATGCAATATACAGAATACTGGTTCCTAACTGGGATACCAGTTAGGAACCAGTATGCTGTATATTGCATCAAACTAGCCCGTTGAGGCAGGAGGACCAGTACCTACTTAATAGGAGATTGTACCAACGTATAGGCTGCAGGCCATTGATGATATGCCAAGAATATATGTTATTGAAGAGGAACTGATGAAGATATAAGAACAGAAATGGCCATATTCCTTTTCAGCCTGATTTTCTTGTCAACCTGACATGTGTTGAATTCCTTTTCAGCCTGATTTTCTTGTCAACCTGACGTGTGTTGAATATAAGGAATATTGTCGAAGGCTTTCACGGTCAGAGTTCATCAGTTCTTGTAGGTTATCCGGGCTGTGTGACCGTGGTCTTGGTATTTTCTTTCCTGACGTTTCGCCAGCAGCTGTGGCAGGCATCTTCAGAGGAGTAACACTGAAGGACACTGAGAGACACTGTCCTTCAGTGTTACTCCTCTGAAGATGCCAGCCACAGCTGCTGGCGAAACATCAGGAAAGAAAATACCAAGACCACGGTCACACAGCCCGGATAACCTACAAGAACTGATAAGGAATATTGTTCCTGTAAAAAACACAAAAGAGGATTTATGACATTAATATGAGATATTGTCATTGATTGTATACGTACCTGGTCAACATATCTGAATTGTAACATATAGTGGAACACCATTTTTTGGTACATTGTTGATTCCATGATATCTTTGTATTCTGTATTTTGATTCCCATTACATTTTGGGTTATGTTAATATGAGTCAATATTCTGTGTGTGTTTGGGTTGAACTTGTTTGTACACAGAAGTGTCTATTTTGATATACCGTATATACTCGGGTATAAGCCGACCCGAGTATAAGCCGACCCCCCCCAAACTTGAGGCCAGAAAAGGGAATTTCTTATTGACCCGCGTATAAGCCGAGGGTCAATAAGAAATTCCCTTTTCTGGTAAAGCTGCGCTCTAAAATGGCGGCCGCCATTTTAGAGCGCAGGGAAGATCTTGCCCCTGCCCCAGGTCGCCCTCCCACCGGCCTCCCGGGACCTCCCAACCCACCCCGACCCCAGTGCCATTCAAGGGGGGGAGGGGGAAGAGCCCCTGAACCCCCTACTCACCAGGAGAGTCGGCGGCGGCAGCAGTGGCGCAGCCTTCCCGGTCCTGCAGGAGGACGCTGCTGGCCGGAAGAACCCTCGTGGGCCCGGCGGCGGGGGCGGCGGTGAGAATGGTAAGTTCCCCCCTCCCTCCTCTCCCTCCCCCCTCCTCCCCCCTCTACCGTATTGACCCGCGTATAAGCCGAGTTCGGCTTTTTCAGCCCTTTTTTGGGCTGAAAAACTCGGCTTATACGCGAGTATATACGGTAATCTCCAGGTGGTGGCTGGAGATCTGCTATTACAACTGATCTCCAGCCAATAGAGGACAGTTCACCAAGAGAAAATGGCCGCTTTGGCCATTGGACTCTATGGCATTGAAGTCCCTCCCCTCCCCAAACCCTGCTCTCCTCAGACTCCGCCGAAAACCTTCCACCGGTGGCGAAGAGGGACCTGGCAACCCTACATATCCCATATTTGTGCCATCTAATACAGAATCCCGCAGCTCCTCCTAAATTATCTCAGATTTTATTTTTTAAATGAACTAGTTTCTAATTCTCATGCTCTGCTCTTGGCATCCTATGTCCCCTTCTTCATGCCTTCCTTCATGCTTTCTAAAATATCAAGCCTGGACCAGTCTTCTTTTCTGTATCTGTCAAGCTCACTTCATCTGCACACCTTTTCCTGGGTCAATATAGAACTCACCTTTTCCTCAGTTTCAAAGGTTACAAAAAGCACCAGCAAACAGGTGCAGAAATGCTTTTCTGTTCTGCTTTTTTATGCTGACATGTCCAAAGCAGGGATATTGCACAGACTGTGTCCCCCTCTTGGGTTTTGTGCACTGCCTGCAGACTTACTTGTAAATCAGCATTTAAGCACAAAGTCTTTAAAAATGAAGAATGCTTGAGAATGGATAGGCAGCTCCAGTCTTTGAATGGAGAGACCACTAGGGTTGCCAACCTCCAGGTGGTGGCTGGAGATCTCCCGCTAATACATCTGATCTCCAGGCAACAGAGATCAGTTCCCCTGGAGAAAACGTCCGCTTTGGCAATTGAACTCTATGGCATTGAAGCCCCTCCCCTCCCCAAACCCCACCCTCCTCAGGTTCTGCCCCCAAAATATCCAGGTATTTCCCAACCCGGAGCTGGCAACCCTAGAGACCATTGACATAGCACAGGTGCCTGTCCTTTTCCATAGGCCTGTTCCCTTTCCTCTGTGCATCCCTCTGCAGTGTTGTATAAACCCAGTCTTTCCTCCACAGTTTCTAGCAAAATTAATTTTTCCATATGAAAAAAATGCAATTGGACCAAACCTTACAGCTTAATGGTCTACAACTGGTATGAAATAGGGTTGCCAGCTCCAGGTTGGGAAATACTTGGAGATTTTGGGGGTGGAGTCTGAGGAGGTCAGGGTTTGGAGAAGGGAGGGACTTCTATGCCATAGAGTCCAATTGCCAAAGCGACCATTTTCTCCAGGTGAACAAATCTCTATCACAGGGGTGGGGAAAGTCAAGCCTGGGGGCCGTATAAGGCCCGCGAAATCATTTGGTCTGGCCCTTCGTGGGTCCTGGCAGATCTCTAGCTCAGAAGGATCTAGGACTGGTGATCTGCCCCCTCCCACGGACAGGAATAGCCTCTGTTCAAGGTGGATGTGAGTTTGTTTTGCTGAGAAAAGGAACCTTCTTTCCCCCTTGCAGAAGAGTCATTAGCTATGGAGCTGCTAGGACCGCCTAAGAAACTGTGTTAACCCTTTCCCACCCGGGCTGTGGAGAAACATGGCAGACACTCGGAGCCGTCTCTGGTCGTGCCTCTTGGCTAAATGTTTGACCGAATATAGCAGGTTAATTTTTAAGTTGATAATTTTGTATGGCCCGCAAATGATGTTATAAATATCCAAATGGCCCTTGGCAGAAAAAAGGTTCCCCACCCCGCTCTATCAGCTGGAGATCCATTGTAATAGTGGGAGATCTCCAGCGACTACTGTAATGCCTGTGTTATAATATTAATTTCGATTATTAAATTAATATAACACAGTGGGAGGCTGATAGTTCAAAGCAGTAGTTTATTGAGCTCAATATACATACCGGATAAATCTGCCCTAATGCGCAGGACAGTTTTCATACAGAACAAAGGATTGCTACCCCAGTTATAACTTTTGGTTAGGGATGTTCCAATTTCGTCGACTTACTAAACATTGGTTGTCTGCCTTTCTTTAATTAACATAGTATATAGAGATTGGTAGAAGCTGTCTCTAAGCAAGCACTTGGTCTTGTGATTCACATTTCTAACAGTGAAGGTAAGACACTGTTTTTCTCTACGGGGAAAGCCTGTACCAGGCAACGTGTTCTGTTGGCCTCTTATAGTTATGGATGCCAACGTTCCCAAAGTTTCCATGTGTGGGTAGAATATATTTGCCTGATGCTATGCTCTATTTTTGAGCATAGCACCTCATGAACCTATGAATGTTTATACATATGAAAGAATATATGTTTTTCTATAAATGAAGTTTATAGGCATTTCACTACTTGGAGGTTGGCAACCCTATTGATAGTGCTGTATAGGGTTGCCAGCTCTGGGTTGGGAAATACCTGGAGATTTTGGGGGGATGGACCCTGGGGGTTTAGGGTTTGGGGAGGGACCTCATCAAGGTATAATGCCATAAAGGCCACCCTCCAAAGCAGCCATTGTCTCTAGGGGAGCTTATCTTGGTCATCTGGAGATCAATTGTAACAGCGGGAGAGATTTCCGGGTACTACCTGGAGGATGGCAACCCTAATAGCCCATGCTGTCTCAAGGCTTCAGGTCCATGGAACCGGTAGCCAGGGAGAGCTAGGAGGGAGCGTGTTAGCCTTGTATCAGATCCAAGAAACAACATGCAGTGTCCAGGTAGATGACCTTTCTGCAGACGCAGCAACCAAGCTGTTGAATGAGCCTGAATTCCTCAGGCACTGTGTTTTCTGCCGCTATCTGAGACTTCAGAAATGAAGAGAGAGACGTGCAAGCCTTGAGAAGACAGGACTGGGGAGGGGCGTGGGCAAAAACTACTATTGTCCAGCAGAGCCCCACTGGAGACGGAAAAAGCCCAAAGACAGGCAGGGCGGGGAGGGGAACAAACACACTGAGTCCTTTCATATCTTCTGGGATCTGAGTTTAACAAAAGAGTCCTTGTATTATTTGATTGTTGTAGCCACCGGCTGCTTCTTGCGCAGCACAAGGAAGAGTTCATCTTGCAGTAATACAGGCAAGTTTAACGGCTATAATGAAGGTACAAAAGGCTAAGCTCATACGATGGGGAGACTAAAACAGAACCTTCTGAGTGTGCAAGTGGGCAGCAGAGGAGGCGCTCTTTGCTAGGAATCTTTTTGGTCTCCTCCTTCTGCCTTTAATTTCTTTTTAATTGTCTCTGCACACTGCGAGGCAGAAGTTGTACTTTAGTTTCAAAGAAACATTCGCTTTACAAATTTAAATTTACAATTTCTACCTCCCAATTCATTTTAGACACCTGCTTATGGATGCTTTCCCGCTGTTAAATTCCTGTCCCAGTATTTTTTTTTTTTTGCATAGGAAGAAAGTGGAACCCAGGTCTTAATTTGAAATAATAACACTTACGAATTATGGCTGTGACCCTAAACTACTTTCGTGGGCATGAGCCCCATTGAATAAAAGAGGCCTACTGAGTTGGGTTGCTCCCTAAATGAACTCATTTTCCAGTAGCCCCCAGTCCAGTTCTGTATCTGTGTCATTTCAATTGTACACAAATGCCATCTGAGAGGGCTGCTGTGGGATGGCCATCAGTGATACCGAATCAGAAAGCTGGCTATGAAATCTCCAGCCAAAATCTCTGTCCTGGTGGTAT
The DNA here is from genome assembly GCF_029931775.1 of Euleptes europaea. NCBI lineage: Eukaryota > Metazoa > Chordata > Lepidosauria > Squamata > Sphaerodactylidae > Euleptes > Euleptes europaea. The sequence goes on along the minus strand of NC_079312.1, from coordinate 127,343,560 downwards.
GAAATACAGCATGGTGTAGTGGTTAAAAGCGGTGGTTTGGAGCAGTGGGCTCTTATCTGGAGAACTGGGTTTGATTCCCCGCTTCTACACATGAGTGGCGGAGGCTAATCTGGTGAACTGGATTAGTTTCCCCACTCCTCCACATGAAGCCAGCTGGATGACCTTGGGCTAGTCACAGCTCTCTTAGAGCTCTCTCAGCCTCACCTACCTCACAGGGTATCTGTTGTGGGGAGGGGAAGGGAAGGTGATTGTAAGCCGGTTGGATTCTTCCTTAAGTGGTAGAGAAAATCGGCATATAAATACCAACTCTTCTTCTTCTTTGGCTCAAGCTGTCCTGGCCTGTGTTTAGTCAATGATTTAGGATACTTAAAAATCAGGGCATGGCAGTTTGTCTGCAGTCTAACTTTGTCTGTACTGTCATACATTTAGGGAGCAAGCCTAAGCAGGTCTACCTGGAAGCAAGTCCCATGTTATTCAATGGGGCTTACTACTAGGAAAGTGTCATGAGAACTGTACCCTTAGTCTCCCACTTTTGATGACGGAATATCATACATGTATGGCATAAATTCTTTCATCCCTTCTGAACTTCATGATAGTAGAGAATTAAGGTAAATAAGTTAAGTCTGCCAAACTCCATAGGAATATGTGATTTAGGTATTAAAAGTTTATATTTGGATTTGGAGCAAACAAAGCTGACAAATTGAATCAGGTCTTTGAAAGTGGCAAGCCTTTATTGTACATTGTGCTGCCTCTTGGGCAGTGTAATTGCTTTAAATATGGGAAAGGTTAAGACTGGAAGGAGTATGAGGCCTTTTATGCATGAGTAGTTCACATCATGATCACTGCCAGGCTGCTTTGAGGCTTTGTTGGAATTATGCATGATTTTTCAGACCCTCAGTAGTCACTTCGCCCTGCATTTCCCCCACATTTTCAGGATGCTGTTTTGCCACAAATTTAAAATCTCCCTCGATCCCAGATCGAAAGCCGTTCCTGTGGATAGTTTTGCTTTGGGTTTGTCTCCCCACGCCCATTCTCTGATGTTCCACCCTCCCCTCATACGCCTTCTCTTGTCAGTATCACAGTGAGTGTTTTCAGACCTTGGGATCAAACAGAGCCGGGCTGATTCCCCCCCCCCCCCATTCTCTTGGTCAGTTTCACAAGGAGTGTTTTCTCGGGGATCAAATAGAGCCAGATTGATTCCACCACCACCCATTCCTCTTGGTCAGTTTTACAGGGAGTGTTTTCAGACCTAAGGGTCCAACAGAGCTGGGCTGATCCCCCCCCCCCATCCTCTTGGTCAGTTTCACAGGGAGTGTTTTTAGACTTCGGGAATCGAACAGAGCCAAGCTGATTCCCCCCCACCCCCCATCCCGTCCTCTTAGTCAGTTTCACAGGGTGTGTTTTCAGACCTCGGGATTGAACAGAGCCAGGCTGATTTCCCGCCCTCCCCTTATACATGTCCTCTTATAGGCATGAAAGACGTTTTTGTTTTGTTTGCCAGTGCTAGATTACTGATAGAACGGGGAAATGGAAATGACTGTGCGGGTGTTCTTATGACCCCTGCATTGAGATAGCCAGAAACAAATTGGTTGGGGCTGGGGTGTTTGTCCAGACACTTCTCTGCTTTGGCTGTAAAATGGCCACTCGGTTCAGTTAAAATGAAAGAATCCTGCTGCAGGGCTGGCGGCAGCTTGTGATGTATTTTTAACAAAATAAACTACAGCCAGTTACAAAGCAGCGTTTTCAGTGGGGAGGGACTCAGAAGCTCCACATTTTTGTTGGGGATGCATAATTGATCACAAGGTACTCTTGGAATTTCTTCAAGGGGTACAGCCCCTATGCATAGTGTTTTGAGAATTTGACTGTAAACACTATGCAGTTAGAGAACAGCAGATCCAGTGAAAACAAACCATGTATAAAAGGCCTGAACTTCAAACTCTTTATTACACTTTGACCCACCCTGATTCTTGGAAGAGTGGCAGTTAGAAAGAGCTAATCTTCTAGTGTTTGCATGATCTCTATTCTTTCCTTTTCTTTTTCAAGCTCCCATGACCCAAATGTCTTGAGCAGTAAATGGGGACTATTCTTACCTTCTCACGCTTTTCCAGTCAGGTAGCAGTGAGATTTTCAAATTTTTACACCGACTTTAACAAAAAAAGAGCCCCGTGGTGCAGAGTGATAAGCTGCAGTACTGCACTCCAAGCTCTACCCACGACCTGAGTTCAATCCTGACAGAAGTTGGTTTCAGGTAGCTGGCTGAAGGTTGACTCAGCTTTCCATCCTTCCGAGTTCGGTAAAATTGGTACCCAGCTTGCTGAGGGTAAAAGTGTAGACGACTGGGGAAGGCAGTGGCAAACCACCCCATAAACATAGTCGGCCTAGTAAACATCGTGATGTAATGTCACTCCATGGGTCAAGAATGACCCAGTGCATGCACAGGGGATTACCTTTACCTTTTTACCTCTAACAAAAATAAACAATAGTTTAAGCCTTCCATGTAAGATTAAAAAATGTACAGATCCTTATTTCAAATTTAAGCCAGAGAAAGAAAGGAAATATTGAAGGAATCCTATTCCATTTTTTAATTGGAATCTGCAATTTTGTATCTAGTTACATAGACTTAAGTCTGTTTCTTATACAAAGGAGTATTTATTTAATAGAATTATAGAATCATAGAGTTTACTTACTTCATTTTTTACCCTGGCTTTCTTCCCAGTGAGCCCCCCAAAGTGGCTTACATTGTTCCCCTCAACTCCATTTTATCCTCACAACAAACCTGTGAGGTAGTTTAGCCTGAGAGCACGTGACTGGCAAGCATCCATGGCGGAGTGGTGGTTCGAACCTATGTCTCCTCGTCCTAATCCAACACTCTAACTACTACTCCACACCGGCTCTTGTACTTGTGTACAAGAACATTTTGTTTGTAATGTGAAAGATGACATTTTTCTCTTGAGCCCCATATCTGCACCTGGAAGCCCTTCTGCATACCTGTTCCTGGATGTATGGACCAAAAAAAGAGATAACAGTACCCTGGTTATTACTATATAAATATCACATATTTTGGTTCTACAGCTGTGGCTCTCCATGTATTCAATTATAATGGAAGATGCAGCCTTCGTTCCATTTAAGTTTGTGGGCTTCATTTAAGTTTGTGGGCTTCAATGTGCATAACTAACCACAGGGTTGCAACTCAAGATTATGTGCTGAACATTTGGCCATAAGGGTCCTAACAGCAAAAGCAGGGGACAATTCAGCTTCTCAGGCTAGCATTGGGACCTGGTTGCTTTCATGGCAAGGATTTCCCACATTTCCACCACCTGACTGTGACTAGTGCAGGGTTGTTTTAAAAAATGTTTCAACATGATGTTGTTCTTCATATGCCCACCGACTGCCAACAGCCCACAAAAAAGATCTGCTTTATTTTAAACCTGTGGGGGGGGGGGAACAGTATTTCCTGGACAGGACACTATTGGCAGAGGCAGTCCAATTACTGTTTTCATTTTTTGATGATAGCAAAGGGCCAGTCCTCTGCAGAAACGGGCATAGCAGAAGAGAATTGCCTGCTTTTTAGACAAAGGGGATTCTTGGAGGGTTTTTAAAAGGTTGTTAAAGGTATTGTAGCAGCCTGAGCAGCTCTGACTGTGCTCTCAACAGAGCACAGCCAGCCACAGTTGGATGGGAGACCACCAGGGAAGCCTGGGGTTACTATGCAGAGGAAGGCAACGGAAAACTATCTCTGCTCATCCCTTGCCTTGAAAACTCTGTGGTCCTGGGTTCACCATGAATTGGTTGCAACTTGAAGGCACACAAGTAAAAGTACTGTATTATTCCTATCCAGTGTTACTCATGCTCCCAGAGGTTTAAAACAACAACAACACGCACACAGCAAAGAATCACCCACAGCTCAGCCTGCCTTTTAGGTACAAGGGAAGGAATCATCAGAGATGTCTTTAAATATGTGGCCATTTTAAAACTTTTTTTTAAAAGGTATTGTGTTCTTTCTATGCAGTGTCACCCACGCTCCTCAAAACAAATAAAATTAAAACATGGTGGACAGAGAATCCTGAGGGTCAGAAGACTATGGGGCAGGGAGGTTCAATGCAGTTTAGTCCTGTCTCTTTGTATAGCATATAAGGGGGGGTTCCTGGCCTTTAGAAGACTGGGATCAGGGGTGTCAAACAATACGGCCTACGGGCCGGATCCAGTCCCTTGAGAGCTCTTATCCAGCCTGCAAGCTAGCTGTATGATCTGGGCTGGCGAGCCCACTGTGGGCAGCCACCTCCCCCACTCTCGATCTGGGCTGGCGAGGCGTGGCCCGGCTTGACCAAGTGACATTTATGTCATATCCGGCCCTCGTAACAAATGAGTTTGTCACCCCTGCCCTAGATTCTGGTGCAAATAAGAATTGTGGAATAACTTCCTGAAATGAAAGCGCTCTTTCCCCTTGGAGACTCAGCTCTGAAGCCACAGAATACTAAATCTTAAAACCAAAATCCTGTTTAATGGCAGTGAAGTCACAACCGCACACAGCAACCTCATTGTACCAGCCACATAGAAATTTACTTGGAAGTCTGGCTTTCCTATAAGGCGCACAACAGTTTCTAGGGGAGATCTGTATCTCTGCAACCAAAGAGTTATAGGGCACTTTCAAATCTCAGAAGAATTGCATGCACAAGCCCTTAGCCTCAGCCGCTATATTAGTACTACACATGTGGCATCTAAAATCAACCGATAACATTGGAATGCTTGTTTCTAGTTTTTGAAGAACAAAGTCTAAGAATGTGACTGGCATATGCCTGCGAGGCTCGGAAACCACCCCTCCTCTCTCTTCCATTGTCAGAGCTGCCGTGAAGAGGGGGAAAGGTGAAATGGCTCCTCCTGCCTCTTCCATCAGATTTCACCCCTTCCTCCCCTTCACTGCAGCCTCCCAACCCACGTGGATTTCCTGCCATCCCAGAAATAATCTTTCCAATGTACATGGGGAGATTGTCTGCAAACTCTGGAAAGCATTGACGTTGCTGCTTGATTAGGGGACCTGAGAAGTTGGGATTTTTTTTTTAATTTATGTGTTTATTTTTAGCCCGCCTTTCTAACGGAGAGACTCAAGGCAGATTACAGAACATAAAAACAATGCAAACTGACAGCAGAGGACATCCAGTGAACCAATGCAGTAGGACTAGGATCACAGGATTAGAAAACAGTGTGAACAACAAGCCTCCTAAGGCAAGAGGGACCATACAATGCAGAAAGTGGAGCGGTTGTGTCATCCTACTAATTTACTTGAAGATTTTTACCCCACCTTCCCACTGCAGCCTTCAAAATCAGTTTAAAAATTACAGGAAACAAACAAGTCAAAAGAAGAAGCTAATGTTCCCATTTTCCACTAGGATGACATTGCAATGGGCTATATCAGAATGAACTACAAGCCTCTTATGGGCATTGGATTAAGCAAAAGTTTGTTTTTGATCAAGCAGTCATCCTGCCAGGAATATTATGTGGGGAATGCTATGATTCCAAAACTCCACCCCAATTATGAGTGTCACTTACCTCCCTAGCCAAAATTAATGTGCGTGCGCGCTAGGGTTGCCAGGTGCCCGCTGGGGGCGGGCAAACCCCGGCAATTGCCCCCTCTGCCCGCCGACCACCTGAGGGTCGGCGGGCAAATGTGCATGCGCGCGTGCATGCCATGTGTAACCCTTCCGGTTTAGAACGGGCAAATGTGCATGCGCGCGTGCATACCGCATGTGGCCCTTCCGGTTTAGAACGGGCAAATGTGCATGCGCGCGTGCATACCGCATGTGGCCCTTCCGGTTTAGAACGGGAAAATGTGCATGCGCGCGTGCATACCGCATGTGGCCCTTCCGGTTTAGAACGGGCAAATGTGCATGCGCGCGTGCATACCGCATGTGGCCCTTCCGGTTTAGAACGGGCAAATGTGCATGCGCGCATGCATACCGCGTGTGGCCCTTCCGGTTTAGAACGGGCAAATGTGCATGCGCGCGTGCATACCGCATGTGGCCCTTCCGGTTTAGAACGGGCAAATGTGCATGCGCGCGTGCATACCGCATGTGGCCCTTCCGGTTTAGAACGGGCAAATGTGCATGCGCGCGTGCATACCGCATGTGGCCCTTCCGGTTTAGAACGGGCAAATGTGCATGCGCGCGTGCATACCGCATGTGGCCCTTCCGGTTTAGAACGGGCAAATGTGCATGCGCGCGTGCATACCATGTGTGGCACTTCCGGTTTAGAACGGGCAAATGTGCATGCGCGCGTGCATACCATGTGTGGCACTTCCGGTTTAGAATGGGCAAATGTGCATGCGCGCGTGCATGCCGCGTGTGGCCCTTCCGGTTTAGAACGGGCAAATGTGCATGCGCGCGTGCATACCGCGTGTGGCCCTTCCAGTTTAGAACGGGCAAATGTGCATGCGCACGTGCATACCATGTGTGGCACTTCCGGTTTAGAACGGGCAAATGTGCATGCGCGCGTGCATACCGCATGTGGCCCTTCTGGTTTAGAACGGGCAAATGTGCATGCGCGCGTGCATACCGCATGTGGCCCTTCCGGTTTAGAACGGGCAAATGTGCATGCGCGCGTGCATACCATGTGTGGCACTTCCGGTTTAGAACGGGCAAATGTGCATGCGCGCGTGCATACCATGTGTGGCACTTCCGGTTTAGAATGGGCATATGTGCATGCGCGCGTGCATGCCGCGTGTGGCCCTTCCGGTTTAGAACGGGCAAATGTGCATGTGCGCGTGCATACCGCGTGTGGCCCTTCCAGTTTAGAACGGGCAAATGTGCATGCGCACGTGCATACCATGTGTGGCACTTCCGGTTTAGAACGGGCAAATGTGCATGCGCGCGTGCATACCGCATGTGGCCCTTCCGGTTTAGAACGGGCAAATGTGCATGCGCGCGTGCATACCGCATGTGGCCCTTCCGGTTTAGAACGGGCAAATGTGCATGCGCGCGTGCATACCGCATGTGGCCCTTCCGGTTTAGAACGGGCAAATGTGCATGCGCGCGTGCATACCATGTGTGGCACTTCCGGTTTAGAACGGGCAAATGTGCATGCGCGCGTGCATACCATGTGTGGCACTTCCGGTTTAGAATGGGCAAATGTGCATGCGCGCGTGCATGCCGCGTGTGGCCCTTCCGGTTTAGAACGGGCAAATGTGCATGCGCGCGTGCATACCGCGTGTGGCCCTTCCAGTTTAGAACGGGCAAATGTGCATGCGCACGTGCATACCATGTGTGGCACTTCCGGTTTAGAACGGGCAAATGTGCATGCGCGCGTGCATACCGCATGTGGCCCTTCTGGTTTAGAACGGGCAAATGTGCATGCGCGCGTGCATACCGGTTTAAATGCGGAAGCCTCCTGCCAGAGGAAAAGAGGGACCTGGCAACCCTGGTGTGCGCCGTCAAGTCACAGCTGACTTATGGCAACCCCCTAGGGTTTTCAAGGCAAGAGACGTTCAGAGGTGGTTTGCCATTGCCTGCCTCTCCGTGGGCTAAGAGCGTTCTGAGACAAATGTGGCTGGCCCAAGCAGGCTTCATGTGGAGGAGTCGGGAATCGAACCAGATTAGAGTCCACCACCATGCTGGTTCTCTTGCCAGCCAAAATTAAAGCTGGGTCCAAAAGATTTGTTAGCCCCCATTTAATCCTCCAAGATGCATGTCTGTGATAGAGAACCTTGGCGAAGGAAGAATAGGGGGCAATGTCCAAAAGTACATCTGAGAATTTTCTTCTTCAGCGGCATTTGGAAGGAGCTCACAGCCTGAGAGAAAACACGGCAGACACAGAATTCAAAACATTCCTAAACTGCAGTGGCTGTCCTTATTAAACTGCTCTGTCCTCAGGCTTACAGGTGATTTGACTTCAAGTATTTGTTTGATTGATCCGAGCTATCCAGTTACCATTCTTGAAATACTGGAGGTGGCTTTTCGGTTAATTTTAGGAGTTCATTCCCGCCGCCAGTAACGGTGTGACTACAAACTATAGAAATAATTGAAATGCCATATGACAGCTTCCTACATGGCAGTTTATAGGATTCACAACTGGTTACATACTGAAGGACACAGGGCCTGCAGAAAAAGTGGCCCAGTTGGGCAGAAGTTTGTGCAAAAACTGATCAGCCAACTCCCTGTGCCACCCTTGCAGAATCCCACCCATTCGGTGGCTGTTTGGACTAGTAAAGATTGTTAACAGTCCCATGTGATTTCAGGTATTTTGTGTGTGTGCGGAGTTAGCAGGTGAAACAAAGCTTGGTGTGAGTCTGCACTGCAGTGCTTGAAGGGGTCAGTTGCGCATGCAGTGAGCATCTGTGACTTCAGCTTCCACAGGTCCCGTACCCGCTTTCTCCATCCAGATGGGAGCTGTGCTGTTGTCATGCCAAGAATTATGATGTCTAGGCCTTCTTTTTCCTAATTTCTCGGGCTATCCATTTTGTTCCAATGCACCTGTCCTGGTCTGGCTCCCATCCCCCAATTTAGCTCCCCTCCCACCGGGCAAGCCGCAAACAACCCAAAACCTGGAGGAACCTTACCTGGAGGGGGAGGCATCAGGGAACCCAGAAGCAATGACCAGCCTGGAGGTTGGCAACCCTAATCCATAGCATATGAAGCTACTGTGCAGATATAGTCCTAACTGAGGTATAGACAATTGAAATGCTACAGAAACTTAATAGCCCCAAAAAGGTTCCGTGTACCCAGATGCCCTGTTAATTCTTTCATTTTGCCTTACGGTCTCTACAAAGCTTCAACTTGTATACAGCCTGGGGCACAAAACTGTCTCTTGTGCAGATTTCAAATGATGCTCAAGTGAGCATCAGCGCACAGCTGAGCTGCATTGCAGAAGGATGCATGTATTGTGTAGTGTCAGTTCAATCACTGCATGGAGGAGGGAATTCCCCGTCGACTGCACAATCCCATTGAGTAGCTGCTCTTGTTCAGCGAGGAGCGATGCTTTCATGTGCCATGTTACAAGCTGAGTTTGGGACCAACTGAATGACGTTTGAACCACCATTATGATTAACAGCTGACACTAATGCCAGAACAACATAAGGTGAATACTGCAGGAGGGATGTAAATATTGTCACTCAAGACAGCCTTAAAGATTACTATTCTCTTGACAAGTTTAGAGTTTGTTAAAGTGATTGTTACACACATGTGCTCAAGAGTTGTGTGGCTATACAAACATTTGTTCAGTGGTACTAAGCCTTTTGCCTGACGGATTTTCTGTACACAAACTTTGTGCAATTTGGTATATGTCCAAGGCATTAAATAATCAATTGTGACTCATTCCCTCCTCTACCCTGTGCTTCCTGTCTTTGAACAATGTACGCTATCTCTGTTGCTCTGTAAATCATAAGTATATATGTATCTATGAAGCACCAGGAATGTTTGCTTCCCCATATAAATATGCTAACTGTGTCATCCTAAGCACAATTACACCCTTCTAAGTAAACTGAAGTCAATGGGCTTAGAAGGTTATTAACTCTATCTAGGATTGCACTGCCTGATATTCGCAAAACACACACATTCACTTTAGATCAACCTAACTGGCAAACCAGCTCTGTTTGTGTCTTGCCTTGAGAACCCTACAGGGTTGCCATTAGTTGGCTGCGATTTGATGGTACTTTCCACCACCACTATGCCTCCATTCACCACGTGGATTGTTCATGGAGATTTTGGGGGTGGAGCCTGAGGAGGGCGGGGTTTGGAGAGGGGAGGGACTTCAACGCCATAGAGTCCAATTGCCAAAGCGGCCATTTTCTCCAGGGGAACTGATCTCTGTCACCTGGAGGTCAGTTGTGATAGCATGAGATCTCCAGCCACCACCTGGAGGCTGGCAACCTTAATGTGACCCCTCCTGCAGAGATGCATCTGCAAACGTTTCTGAAGAATTCAATTCAAAATATGATTATTTGTTTTGATACATTTGCAGGCTGCTTTGAGAACCAATCTGGTTGAGAGTGCAGAGTATACCTATTTTCAGTAAAGGAAGTCGCTGACAATGTTTTACGTGTTCTATAACAACACGCGTGTCGATCACAGAAAAGTGCTTCATCACAGATTTAAGTTCACACGTGCTGCTTTTTTTAAAAATCTTGATAGCAGTTTCCTGTTGGGAATTTACAGCAGCATGTGGAAATATGTTAGGATTAGATACAACCTTGCAAACATATGGCAGAGGGCGGGGGAAAACACTGTCTTGATGGTTCAACATTTTATCACCAACTTCACAGAATGGGAAGGATGTAAACAGAATGGGAAGGATGTAAACAGTAAAGTTTGGTAGAGGCCTGTGAGCCTATTATTCAAGAACCTGCCACAGGCTCTAAACCAGGACTTCCTATGGAAACTTGGTGTTTTCCATGCCCCTCCTGGCATTCTTTTTTGGCTTGTGCCAATCTGGAGACTATTGTCGAAGGCTTTCACGGTCAGAGTTCATTGGTTCCTGTGGGTTATCCGGGCTGCGTAACCGTATTTTCTTTCCTGACGTTTCGCAGGCAGCTGTGGCAGGCATCTTCACAGGAGCAACACTGAAGGACAGTGTCTCTCAGTGTCAAGTGTGTAGGAAGAGTAATATATAGTCAGAAGGGGGTTGGGTTGAGCTGAATCATTGTCCTGCAAAAAGTATCAAAGGTAATGTGCTAAGCATTGTCCTGTAAGTATCAAGATAATGTGCTAATGAGATTATCAGATCACTTCAGGATACCATGGTTCCATATTAACATACCACACCCTCATTAGCACATTACCTTTGATACTTTTTGCAGGACAATGATTCAGCTCAAACCCAACCCCTTTCTGACTATATAATACTCTTCCTACACACTCGACACTGAGAGACACTGTCCTTCAGTGTTGCTCCTCTGAAGATGCCTGCCACAGCTGCTGGCGAAACGTCAGGAAAGAAAATACCAAGACCACGGTCACACAGCCCGGATAATCCACAAGAATCTGGAGAGTGTTAGCGCAATAGGAAATGGATGAAAGGAAGGGCTGGTTTTGAGAGTCACCTTGTTTTTCTTCTTCACCGTCTCTCATAAATCTAGTTGGCCTCAGCCTCAGGAAAAGGAGGCGCTTGTTCGGATTGGGCGCCATGTGCACAAAGAGCTGCATGCCTTGAATTAGCAAGGGTCTGTCCCAATGCAGCTCCACCAGCCACCGATTAAAAGTGTATAGAATAGAAGGGAGTCCCGCAGTGCTGAGCTCTTTCTTCTTCGGCCAGCCAAACTTGTTAAATCTCTGCTATTCCTGGAAGTACATTCCTGGGCTTTGAGCTTGATCCCTCTTCTTCATACCTGCTTTTCCTTTGGTCAAGTGTAATGATGTTCCCCTCCTTCCCTTGAGGCATCCTAAATGATTTCATTGCAATTATAGTAAGGTTAAGAAAGGCCAGGCTTGCTAGTCTGAGGTAAAGCGAATTCCTCAGCTTCTCTGCAACTGAAGATAAGCAGAATTGCCTTTAGGGAGTCAAAACACTGCTTTGCGCAAAACTCACAGGCTGTCTCCAGGAGCTAGACTGAACTAGAGCTTCCCTTAAAACACGATTCAAGATTTAGGGCCCATTGGATAGTGATTCTTTGCTTGGACTGTACCATTTCAGTTCATCGCTGTTGGGGTTCTTCATGTGTTCCCTCAAGGACAAAGCTCCCTGCATGGAGGGAAACAACATGGCAAGGAGATAAGTTCAGTCTAGACTTTTCCCTGTCATACTAATTTTCTACGTGAAGGGTTTTGTTGGGAAGGAGGAAACCTTTAAACATGCAAAAACCCCACAAACAGCGATGGGTCTGTCTTACAGGTAGGGTTGCCAACCTTCAGGTGGTGGCTGGAGATCTCCCACTATTCCAACTGATCTCCAGGTGATAGAAATAAATTCCCCTGGAGAAAATGGCCACTTTGGCAATTGGACTCTATGGCAGTGAAGTCCCTCCCTTCTCCAAACCCCGCCGTCCTCAGACTCCACCTCCAAAATCTCCAGGTATTTTCCAACCTGGAGCTGGAAACTTTAGTTACAGACAACCATCATGTGATTGTCTTGTGTTAATGCCATCCCCTCCTTCCAAGTACTATCACTACTGCCCAAACAAAGCATTTCCTTGATTGATCACCATTTCACATATGACATAAAAAGAGCGCTTCTAGATCAGACCTGTGGTCTGTGCAGTCCAACTTCATGTTTCACACAACAGCCAGACCAACCAAGGGCCATGGAAGGCCAGCAAAGAGGTCAAGGACTTCCCATTGATGCTATTTCCTAGCACCTGTATTCAGAGATGTGTTGCCGCTGAATATGGAGGTTCCCTTTAGTCACCATGTACCCGCTGATGGACCTGTTCTCTAAGAATCTGTCTAAGACAGAATCTGGTTGTTTCACCTCTATCACATAATAATAATATGGAAACCTGTGATTCTGGAAACGTACTGCTGCAAGACCCCAATTTTTACTGAGTATGGAATCATCTTTTTTCCCCCAATGTAAAACAAATAAGAGTCTTTTAATCCATAAGGAGCCCCATGGCACAGAGTGGTAAATTGCAGTACTGCAGTCCAAGCTCTGCTCACGACCTGAGTTCAATCCCAATGGAAGTTGGTTTCAGGTAGTCGGCTCAAGGTTGACTCAGCCTTCCATCCTTCCAAGGTCGGTAAAATGAGTACCCAGCTTGCTGGGGGTAAATGGAAGATGACTGGAGAAGGCACTGGCAAACCACCCTGTAAACAAAGTCTGCCTAGTAAACTTTGAGATGTGATGTTACCCCATGGGTCAGGAATGACCCGGTGCTTGCACAGAGGACTACCTTGACCTTAATCTATAGGAGTTCCGGTTCCAGTCGGGGAAAGGAGGAAGCACGCCTCAGATAAGCTCCCGATTTTTAAGCCATTCATTCTAAATAATTCTAAAGAAACTGTAATGACTGGGTTATTTTAACTTTTTAATTGGAGTCTTGTTTTGCAACTGAACCTGGAAAGAACAACTTTATCTTGCTAGCAACTGTGGGGAGTTACCCGGAGCGTCTTAAAAACAAGCTGCCAAAAAGCTCTCTCTGAGATAAGACACTGATAATGACCCTATACCTTAATCTATAAAGCTCTGAAAACAGGCTTGAAAGGATAAAGGCAATGCCTAGGCAAATATAAACCTAGTCATTAGAAGTGTGGCTTCAGTATAATAATGGCACAGCTTTTTGCCCTGCTGTATGCTTAGTAGAAGCAGAAGAAGGGAAGGAAAATAAGCAAATATATACATAATTTGAACAAGTCACAGGAGGTTTGGGCACAAAATTTTATATCAGGGCAGAGTTCAGGTAGTCCTACAGACATCTATAGATAGGTACTTGTTGACTCAGGATTGCTGAGGAATTCCATCATTTAGGTTTTCCCAGGTCATTTGTGTTTGCCTGGAATAATACACTCCACGCCCTTCTGCATACCAATGGTAACAGCCCTATTAGTTTTTCATGATACATTATTTCAGGATGAAAAACATCACATTTTGCTAGGGAATCATACCCTCCCTTTCAGCTCACTTTATCCTCGCTTGATTCCTTGATATCTGCAACGTTCAAAGATAAAAGTTTTCATAAGGGCAATAAGAAGAACCTTGGTAGATAGAACCAAAGGTGCATCTAATCTAGCACTCGGTTTGAAAAAGCAGCTAGTCAGATGCTTCTGACACTCACAAGCAGGGCATGAAGGCAACATCCCTCCCCTGTCCCCATTATATGCTGTTCAGCAGCGTACTGCTTCTGAACATGGAGTTTCTATTTACCTGTTATGGACAGCAGATACTGACAGACTTCTCCATTCATGCATGTAATGCTTAAAAAAAAAAAAAACAACCACCATCCAAGCTAGTGGGCATATTGTGTAGAGAAATCCATAAATTAAATATATAGTGGTTGAAATTTTCATGGAGGGCTTGCTGGATAATCATGACTGTAATTCCAGAGGGGTAGCTGTGTTAGTGCGTAGCAGCAGAATAAAGCTGGATTCCAGTGGCACTTAAACAGAATTTATTCCAGCATAAGCTTTCATGAGTTGAAAACCGTCTTCTGAGAAAGTTTCCTTTATCACAGTGGTACTTACTGTGTTGCCAGGTCCCTCTTTGCCGCCAACGGGAGGTTTTTGGGGTGCAGCCTGAGGAGGGCGGAGTTTGGGGGGGGACTTCAGTGCCATAGAGTCCAATTGCCAAAGCGGCCATTTTCTCCAGGTGAACTGCTCTCTATCAGCTGGAGATCAGTTTCGATAGCAGATCTCCTGCTAGTACCTGGAGGTTGGCAACCCTAACGGACAGCCACATTCACAGTTACCATCAACCAAAAAACCCACACTTACTTCCATTCCTGGCATGAGGCTTGCACCTCAGGAAGTCTTGCAGCAGAGCCATTCCTCTTGTAGTGGCTGTTTCAAGGTGGAAACCACCTGCCAACTACTAGCCCCATTGGGAGAGGGCCTTGCCCACTTTCCTGAAACATGGGGCAGGTGCCACATTGGGGTGCTCAGAAGGGCCACGTGTGGCTCCCAATCCACAGAGTGAGCATCACTGCCTTATTATATATCATCTGCTGGGACCATTCCTGCTCAGAGTGTATTAATGGTGGTTTCTTTTCTTACTGATGTTTGTTTGTGACTCTGTTGGTGTTTGCATTTCAGGAACACAATGGACAAGCTACTCCAAAGGTCATTGCCCGGGCTACTTCTGTTGTCACTGCTTTATAGCACATGCTTGAGCCAAGGAAGCAGAAGTAAGTTCAGCATCCTTTATTTCCAAAGAATGCCAAAATATACTATTGTTTTGAAAGCAATGATAGATACACTGGTGGCACAGTTCTGAGGGCTATTTAATACTCTGCTGGGAAGGTGATGACTTAGATTTTCACTTCCTGCAGTAAGAAATTACTATTGGGCTGTGGGTCAGTGGTAGAGCACCTGCTTTGCATGCAGAAAGTTCCAAGTTCAATCCTCAGCATCTCCCGCTAAAAGGATCTGGTCATAGGCGATATAAAAGACCTCTGCTCAAGATCCTGGAGAGCTGCTGCCAGTCAGAGTAGACAGCACTGGCTTGATAGACCAGTGGTCTAACTCAGGAGAAGGTAGCTTTATGTAGCATGTGTGATCATTTTATTCTGCTTCAGTAGCACCTCTCCATAGCCAGAGGTACAATCTGCCTCTGGATTCTGCAAAGAAGAGAACATGGTACAGACAAGAGTCCTCCTCCATAGCTGTCACTGGAAGTTGAATCTATTAAGTAAAGATTTTCTTTAGCTGCTATGGTTACAATATACAACAGATTGGTCCTTGTGAACTGCTTTTATCGTGATTTTTCTCTAAACTACATTGAACCCTTGGGAAAGTGCAAGCTACTTACCGAATAGAGTGAACTACATCCCTTCTGATACACATCCTTTCAAGAGCACTTTCACACATGCCAAATAATGCACTTTCAATCCACTTTCAGTACACTTTAACGATGGTTTGCAAGTGGATTTTGCCAGTCCACGGAGGAAAAAAACCCCTTTCTTAACCTCCAAACCACCACAGCGAGCATTCCTGGCAGCCTCTGGTAATTGGAGAAATAAAAGTGTACGCTTGCAAGCCCCCCCCCTTTATTTAAACCGTGATAACCTCTAGTGCACCCCCCCCCAAATCTCTAGGCAGAAGGACTTTCCCTATTCTGCTTCTGGGTCCCGATTGATTGCAAGACCCCTCTGTTTTCCCAACCACCCAACTTCTAGGGCACCTTCCCCACCCCTCATTTGTTTCACTAGTCGGTTACAATGCAATCTGATTAGAGATTACGTGTTGCTCCCTCCCCGCCCCCCTCTTTGTGTGTGCACTATTTTAACGGAGGTGCGCTCTGAAAGCAGACATTTCAGAGACGTTAGAACGGGGAGGAGTGTGGGGGAAATTGGAACTCGCATCCAGGACAAACGCTTTTAAGGTGTTTTCCCCACGTTTCCTGGACTGGGTGCGATAAGCCTCACAGTAAAATCCAGCTTCAAAGTGCATTGAAAGTGGACTGAAAGTGCATTATTCAGCATGTGTGAAAGTGAGTCTCCTACTCCACTGTTCAGTCAAGCAGGACGAAGAAATGCAAGATAGCAATGAGTTCCTTGCAGTTCCTCCTTACCCGGTTACCTCCTTCTGACGGAAGTGAATGCAGCAATTCGCCTATGCTAATAACTGCTCCCTTGCCATTATAGTATTTGATCAGATGGAAGAATGCTCTGTCATTCACGGCAGCCAAGTTTGAAAGCACTTTGTTAAGCACAACGGGGATGAGACCAGGCCTTCTGTGCCCCTCCTTGTGTCCATTTCTAGATCAACCTGCTTTCCTGTATTTCTGACATGTTGCTTTTGTCTCCTAGTTAATCGCTGTGTGGCTTCCAGGGCAAAAAGCTGCACTGAATGTATCAGAGTGAACAAGGACTGCTCTTTTTGCACTGATGAGGTAGCACTGAAGTCCCTCCCCAAACCCCGCCCTCCTCAAGCTCCGCCCCAAAAACCTCCCTATCACAACACCTTGCACTGCCAGTTGTTTGGATGCAACCCATTATGTTTTGCCTTCTTAATGTCTGCTTACCTACTTTTAAGTTGCAACTGAAAGGTAACTGACTAGTTGTAAAATCGGAACTTTGCAAGGAGTGACTGCATCCTACCCCTAGGCCAATACTGGGGCAAGAGAGCAATTATCCCTGGGCAAATGTTGCAAAATATATTTTTAAGCATGTTGTATTTTTATCCCACTTCACGTCTCCCAGAACTTCAAAGAGTCCCGCTGTGATTTCAGAAAGAACCTAGTAAGCTATGGCTGCAGTGAGCACAACATAGTGTTCATGAAAGGAGAACTACTAACCTTAAAGGTGAGTGGAGACAAAGTCCAAATATGTAGTTAGCAAATATCTAGTTGGGCTGTATTTGGGCAATTTGTCTAGTGTTTGAAATCAATGGGACATTCCCAGGGTTAGGAGTTAGACCTGTTTATCAAGGCCTTTAATGCAGGGACATTTCCCAGTGGTCACCCCTACGGACTGCTTTGAGGCTTCCTTTTGATTATGCAAGCCTTTCCCGACCGTCAGAGGTCGCCTCGCTCTCCCCTCGCATTTCCGTGCATTTTGCTCGCATTTTCTAGATTCCGGCTAAAACAGTATCCGGAAAGCATGGGCAAAATATGCCGAAATGCACGGGGAGAGCGAGGAGACATCTGACGGTTGGGAAAGGCGTGCATAATCAAAGGAAGCCCCAAAGCAGTTGGAGGGAGTGACCACAGGGAAACTCCCGGCATAAAAGGCCCAAGACTTCTTGTGTTTTTCCTGTGAGCATTTTTACCAACAGACAGGGAGCACTTCATGTATAATTAAATACTTTTAAATACTGGATTAAGATTCATTTTTCTCCAAATGAAAATCGTCTTACTCCCTTTTTATTAAAAGAAGCTGCAGATACAGAGTGGTTCACTCTTATCCCACACAAACTGAAAACCTTGGGATTAGATATAGACAACTTATTGATGCTGGACAGCCAAACCATCTTCCGAGTTATTAAGCAAAGACTACTTGACCATGAAAGACAAACAATCCTGCCTGCAACTCCTTTATCTTGTTCTTCATCCAAATTGGGTCTTTCTGCCAATTGTGGACTCCTCCAGGATTACTTCTACTTTCTAAGTGATCCTTCCCTCCGCAGGGCCTTTATGCTAGCTAGACTAAACGCTTTTCCATCGGCAGTTCTATTTGGGAGATTTAATGGTACCCCTTTGGAAAAGAGAATTTGTAGCTGTGGCTTAAACCAGATAGACTCCATTTATCATATTTTATTGGAATGTGAAATGCTAGCGGACCTACGTACTAAATTTTTAATGCCATCAATTTTGGATAGGAACTCTCCCCCCCACTCTCTGATCAGACTTTTACTGAACGGGTATGATCCAGAAACTACAGAAATAGTAGCCATATTTTTGAAGCAAGCTTCAATGATAAAAATCAAACAAAAAATATAATAGCTGCTATTCCGGTTACTTGTAGAAACTAGTTTTCTATATATACCTTATATCCACTGTACTCCGGCATACCTCATTTTATTCATATCTATTGCTACAGATTGCGATATTGATGTTTTATCATTTGCCAAATTCTGGAATACCTTGTACAATTTGTTATGCCAATAAAGGTTTTTGAATTTGAATTTTGAATTTGTATAATTAATCTCTTCATTGTTGGGAACTGTTTGTCACCTGCATCTGTCTCATAGTAAAACCAGCATGAAATATAATTGTGTAATCTCTCTGACTGCAAAATACTGGTGTTTCTTCTGGCAGGAATTTAGAATTGATACCTCTCTGAAGAGAACACAGGTATCACCACAGCAGATGTCTGTGAAGTTGCGAGCTGGTGAGGAAGTTAGTTTTCAGATGGATGTGTTTGAGCCATCTCAATCTCCTCTGGACCTCTACATTCTCATGGACTTCTCCTATTCTATGTCTGACGATTTGGACAACCTTAAAAAAATGGGCCAGCAACTGGGTGAGAACAAAAACCGTAAGGTCTTGGAGGCAACTGGAGAGGGAAAATAGAATTTTGTTACTAAACTGCCACCACCTGAGGCAGCTGGGGAAAAAAAGAAGATATCAGTATTGGGGATATGCATTAGTTAATTACCGGTAATACAGCAAATTTGCACAGTCATAGAAGCCTGGTACTGAATACAGTTAAATTAACTCCAATGAAGAATATTGCAAAAGGGATAAAACTTACATTTATTGAGGTAGACTCAATTCACATACACGCTGCAGTCGAAAGGAGAGTGAGAAGCCTAATCTAAAGAATACTATTCACTATTACAAGTGGCCAGCTACTCCAGCATCATGTGTGTGCAAGTAAGATGGCTTGGCTTCTACAGGAAAGACCTATAGATGCATTCTGCTCCTTACAGGTCCATGAGGAGAGAGAGGACAAAGGGCACAGGAAGAGAAGGAAGAGTCTTGAGAGAATCTCCCATGTTAACGCAAAGAGAGGCATCCCATTCATTAACAAGATAATCCTTATGCATATCTAGAGTAATGTAGTACTCCCCAATGTTCAGGCATGCTGAGTTGCCTTAATCTAACTACCAGTACAAAAAAGTACTCCTAATCACCATATTGAAGATACCCATGAACAAAGCTATGTGTTTGGCTACTGGTATACTATTTTAGTCCTTGGCATTCACTGCCAATCCACTACTATGCAGTAGTGGATTTCAAAAAGAAAGGGATGGCTAGTTTGTTTGTTTTTCTGGGAATGTGAGCATGTTGTACTCACTTCATGTGCTTCATGATGGGGGAGGGGCTGTGGCTCAGTTTGTAGAGCATCTGCTTGGCATGCAGAAGGTCCCAGGTTCAATCCCCGGAATCTCCAGTTAAAGGGATTAGGCAAGTAGGTGATGTGAAAGACCTCTGCTTGAAACCCTGGAGAGCCACTGCCGGTCTGAGTAGACAATACTGACTTTGATGGACCAAGGGTCTGATTCAGTATAAGGCAGCTTCATGTGTTCATGTATACATGTGTACTCATCTGAGGCATGACATTCAGCAAGACTCCATAGGGGAGACGAGTGTTAGGAACAGAGAACTTAGCTCTCCCAGGGCATCTTTACTGATTTCATCCTTCCTCCTTTCCCTCCTCTCAGCAAACGTCATGGGGGAGCTGACAGACAACTACACCATTGGCTTTGGCAAGTTTGTAGACAAAGTTTCAGCTCCACAGACAGACATGAGACCTGAGAAGTAAGTGAGGTGGATGGTGGAGACATCTGTAAATGATTGATTAAGGATCCATTGACTATTTTTTTCATTGATTTAATGGATATATGTTAAAAACGTGTCTTGCACTGAATTAAAAGAATTGCTGTACCTAACCTACTACTAATGCCTATGCTATGGTCCCTCCCAAAATCAATATTTTACTTTATGTTAACACTTTGTGACTGAATCTCAGATTAGAGGGAGGGGCCATGGCTCGGTAGTAAATCATTTGGTTGGCATGCAGAAGGTCCCAGATTCAATCCCTGGTATCTCCAGCTAAAAGATCAGGTAGCAGGCGATGTGCAAGACCTCCACCTAACACCCTGGAGACCTGCTGCCAGTCTGAATAGACAATACTGACTTTGATGGACCAGTAATCTGATTCAGTATAAGTCAGCTTCATGTGTTCCCAGGATTTGTTCATGTAAGATATCTGTACTTTCATTCTTTTTTTAAATCTCGCCTTGCAAAACAGGTCCCCTCTTGCAGGTCTCCACGTCCTGCATTTTCATTATCTGCTCATGCATCTGATGAAATAGGATACATACGTTCTTCTAAGCCCACTGACTTCAGTGGACTTCAAAGGGTATATAACTCTGCTTCGGATGGCAATGGCAGTTGCCTACATTTCTATAGTCATGCTATTGACCCTTTATGGCAGCTGGCCAGAATTTTTCCGTAATAGATACATAGCATCATAGAATCATAGAATCATAGGGACCACCAGGGCCATCAAGTCCAACCCCCTGCACAATGCAGGAAATTCACAACTACCTCCCCCCTCCACACCCCTAATGACCAGAAGATGGCCAAGATGCCCTCCCTCTCATCGACTGCCAAAGGTCACAGAATCAGCATTGCTGACAGATGGCCATCTAACCTCTTCTTAAAAACCTCCAGGGAAGGAGAGCTTACCACCTCCCAAGGAAGCCTGTTCTCCTGAGGAACCACTCTGTTAGAAAATTCTTCCTAATGTCTAGACGGAAACTCTTTTGGTTTAATTTTAACCCGTTGGTTCTGGTCCGACCTTCTTGAGCAACAGAAAACAACTCGGCACCCTCCTCTATATGACAGTCCTTCAAGTACTTGAACATGGTTATTATATCCCCTCTCAGTCTTCTCCTCTTCAGGCTAATACAGTTGTAGTGCTTCTGATATCGGTCTATTATGACAGAATAACTGCCTTGTTCTCCTTATGCCTTCAGGCTGCGTGAACCCTGGAGCAATGCTGACCCGCCCTTCTCCTTTAAGAATGTCATCCGTCTTACCCACAACATTGATAAATTCAGCCAAGAGTTAATGACGGAGCGGATATCAGGCAACTTGGATGCTCCAGAAGGTGGTTTTGATGCCATACTGCAAGCCGTTGTTTGCAAGGTGAGCACAGAGGATGTTAAAGAGGGTATAGATCCCAATGAGAGTTAAATAGATACGCGTTCCTTCTTAGCTATTCATCAAACTCTGAAGGCAGCGAGGCAATCTAGGCCAAGCTTTGCTTTAATAGACAATGGATGGATGAGCTTTGGAATCAGGTTATGGGATATTGGACCACAGATGGAGCTAGCATGTCCTCTGAATAGCAACTGAAGGAGGCAGAGAGCTAAAAAGAAATGACCAGACGTACCCAAGAATTGAAGCAGAGCTCATAGTCGGTTCAGGGAGCTGGTCAACAGCTAGGAGATAAGAGCTAAGGAGGCAAGATAAGGGAGGAACATCCCAGAACTGCCAGAATGAACACAGGAACAGTCGGTGGAGTTCACATTCTTCCCAACTCGCCTTGGGCAGGGCTGCACTTGGAAGTGATATCTTTACTGACCCTGTTGGTGGTATGGTAACCACAGAAACTGCTGCATGTACCATGGAGTGGGTAGCTGTACTATCCTCCCCAAAAAGGCACAGGCAGGGCTCTTGAGCTGCTTCTGGACTGCTGGCCAACATCCTGCCGAATCAATGAAATATCTTCTACACCCTGGTCTTTCTCCATGACAACAGGATATCGGCTGGCGGGAAGACAGTACTCATCTTCTGGTGTTCTCCACGGAGTCTGCCTTCCATTATGAAGCTGATGGCGCCAATGTCCTTGCTGGAATTCTGAGGAGGAATGATGAACAGTGCCATCTGAACTCCACAGGCACTTACACCTTTGACACCAAGCAGGATTACCCCTCCGTGCCTACCCTTGTGCGACTGCTGGGACGGCGCAACATCATCCCCATATTTGCCGTGACCAACCATTCTTATGACTACTATGAGGTAAATAGCATCACCAGACAAGGAGGGGATCATCTTTCACTACAGCAGCCATCAGGGGCACTGACTTGGGAGAGGCTGTGTCCTGCTGCTGAAGGGGATGAACGGGTACTCAAGTACTTTAAGAAATGATCTTTTGAGAAGGTTTCAGCAGAAGAATGTTAATTGCATTCTTGGAATCTTCTCAGTCACCACATTTGAATGCTGGTACTGGGTGTTCTCACTTTCTCCTTTTGCAAGTGGCCCAGTTGGCTCTCTCTTTTTTAACATGTGAGAGAAACGTTTTATTTTCAGAGTGAAACAGTGAGGGGTGGGAGTGGCAGAAGTAGGGTTGCCAGGTCCCTCTTTGCCACCAGCAGGAGGTTTTTGGGCGGAGCCTGAGGAGGGAGGGGTTTGGGGAGGGGAGGAGAGGGACTTCACTGCCATAGAGTCCAATTGCCCAAGCGGCCATTTTCTCCAGGGGAACTGATCTCTGTCGGCTGGAGATCAGTTGTAATAGCAGGAGATCTCCAGCTAGTACCTAGAGGTTTTCAAAAAGACAAACTCGTGCCAACAGGTGGAAGTGACTAAAAAAAGGCACTAATGGCATATATCAACATCAAGTAATATCCAATGGAATAGTTGCTGAATCGTTTATGAAAACAATGCAAGGATGCAAGGCAATGTAAATGTTACAAGCAAAGCACAATCTATCCAAAAAGGAATGAAAGTAAAACAAAACACAATGTCAAAACAGTATGGTACAAAGTATATGATATACAAAGGAGTAGAGACACTGTGAATAGGAATAGTTTCATCATAAATGTAGATAAGTCTTCATAGATCCAAAAGCCAGGAATATGGGATTCCGGTATTAGTCCCCATTTCGCGTCATGCTTCTTCAATTACTGGCCAAACTCTGGAAATTCTGGCAGCTTTTGTAGTGAGATTTACATTCCTCAGAACATATGTTCTGCAACACATATGTACAATATAACCACTACATATTTGGTTCTCAAAGATATTTAAAAGTTAGAATGTAAAAAAAGAAATCGGCAGGATAACAGGAAATTATACAAAACCTAGCTGATGATCCAGATCTTGTAATTAAAGAGGTGGACAAAGGGGGTGCAATTGTGCTATTAAATCGTAAGGATTACTTGCAGGAAAACCTTAGACAACTAACAGATGCACATATATATAAAAAACTTAGTAGTGACCCCACTAAAAAAGTAATGTTTGCAATTAAAACTGTAGTACAAGAAGGCTTAGCCCTGGATTATATTAACAAAAATGAAGCTGATTTCTTAATTAATCTATTTCCAAAAATTCCTGTGTTTTGCACACTACCTAAAATTCATAAAGGCATAAACCCTCCCCCAGAACGTCCTATCGTAGCTGGCTGTAATTCTTTACTTGATCCCACTGCACAATTTTTAGAGTCCCACTTACATCATTTTTCTACTCAGACTCCTTCATTTGTGTTAGATACTAAACAATTTATTTCTGATATGGAGGGACTGGCTATTCCACAACAGGCGCTTTTAGTAACATTAGATGTTTCCTCATTATATACTAATGTGCCTCTAGAAGATACTAGAATGATTATTGAAGATTTACTCAATAGTCGAACTATACAAAAACCTCCTGCTCATTTTTTGTTAGCACTACTTGACTTAATATTTGAAAATAACCTTTTTCGTTTTCTAGACCAATTCTACCTACAATTACATGGTATAGCCATGGGTTCTGCCTGCGCACCTTCAATAGCAAATATTTACATGGCTAACTATGAAAAATTACATATTTATAATAATAATCCATTTTTTTCTAATATTATTTACTGGAAACGTTATATTGATGACATTTTTCTGGTGTATGACCCTGCAGATAGTTTTCCTGATTTTTTAAATTGGCTTAATTCGCAAAATAGTTCCATCCATATGTTAGGTACTACCAGTAAAGATAGGGTTAACTTTTTGGATGTTACAGTCTGTGTTAGAGCAGATTTTAAATTAGCCTTTAGAAAACCGACAGATAGGGGTGCTTTGCTCCATTTTGATTCCTTTCACCCGATGCACTTACAAAGAAATCTTCCATACGGACAATTTCTCCGTTTAAAATGGAACTCCACTTTTGTGGAGGATTACCATTCTGAAGCAAATATTTTGAGTAATACATTGAGACAACGAGGTTTTCCTATTAACTTTATAGAGCAGTGGTTCCCAACCTTTTTTTGGCCAGGGACCACTAGGACTTTTTTGTTCGGTGCAGGGACCCCAAGGTTCAAAATAAAAATTTTGAGAATTTGAAAATAAACTTTAATCATAACTGTTAGTTAAACATTAAACTTAAAATAATATTTGAATATATATTTTTATAATAGAAAACTTTTAATTGAAAATATTAATTTATTATGGGTTTATAACTTTGTTTTGCGGACCTTAATTTAGTTCTCGCGGACCCCTGGGGGTCCACGGACCCCTGGTTGGGAACCAGTGTTATAGAGGAATCAAAAACAAAAGCAAATAATACTGTGAGATCAAATTTATTAAAAACAACTATCTTAAATAAGACACGTGTTGACCTTACAGCTGCTCTACAATATTCATCTTTTTCTCGTGACATCCAGAATATTATTGTCAAACATTGGCATTTAGTACGTGATATACCAGGATGTACATCCCCCCCCCAAAGTTTGGTTTAAAATGATCCCGTTCCTTTAAAGATCAACTGGTGCATTCGGACTCCATTTCCCAACAATCCTTGGATCTCCCTGTCAGTCACTTCCGCTGTGAAGACTGCATAGCATGTGCGCAGGCGCTCCCTGTTAAGGAATTTCAAGATACACGTACTGGCTTTAGATTTCAATTTAAACAGTTTAGCAATTGTAATAGTAAATTTGTCATTTACATAATTTGTTGTCCATGTGGTATTTTATATGTGGGTAAAATGAAAAAGCTATAAAAATAATAGGGAACATAGTTCGCGCGTGAGGAATAACAATTTGGAAGCGCCCCTTACTGCCCACTATAAACAACTTAAACATCTTGATCATGAAATGCAGTTCTTTGTCATTTTGCAACTTCCTAACAGACCATATCAAATTCAAAATGCTGATTGCATATTATCACAAAAAGAGGCCCGCTTTACATTTTTTTTATACCTTAAGCCCCAACGGACTTAATACACAATATGATTTGAGTTGTTTTTTATGAAAATAGAATTTTGCATAATGAACATTAGTAAACTGGAGGTCTTCTTGACAGTAAGAATTGCCACTGTCCTTTCAATTTAGACCAGTTGTTACAGCTGTTACTTATTAGAGCCTACCACAGGCTTTTTATATGAGGTGTAAGTTTCTTCCTGTAGATGATGCATTTCGCCATGCACTAGCTATACTTTGTCATAATAGAATACACTCCTTTTTCCTGGGTAAGTGTATTTACTTATATTGTAGTAATGTTCTCTTGTCTAGTATTTTAATATGTAGTGGTTATATTGTACATATGTGTTGCAGAACATATGTTCTGAGGAATGTAAATCTCACTACAAAAGCTGCCAGAATTTCCAGAGTTTGGCCAGTAATTGAAGAAGCATGATGCGAAATGGGGACTAATACCAGAATCCCATATTCCTGGCTTTTGGCTCTATGAAGACTTATCTACATTTATGATGAGACTATTCCTATTCACAGTGTCTCTACTCCTTTGTATATCATATACTTTGTACCATACTGTTTTGACATTGTGTTTTGTTTTACTTTCATTCCTTTTTGGATAGGTTGTGCTTTGCTTGTAACATTTACATTGCCTTGCATCCTTGCATTGTTTTCATAAACGATTCAGCAACTATTCCATTGGATATTACTTGATGTTGATATATGCCATTAGTGCCTTTTTTAGTCACTAGTACCTGGAGGTTGGCAACCCTAGGCAGAAGGTTTCTCAGGTCCATTCAGTTCCTGAACATCCAGGAGTTGCCAAATGAACCATCATTCGCTGCTTTACGCCCTCCATTTTGTTCAATCATGTAAGAGGCTTCTGGATCCAAACTTCTAAAACAGATGGAGGGGGGCATCCCTAGCTCACAGTGCAACTTGTAGTTGGAGGCGTTGTGGTGGGGTTTTAGTTGCCAGGTTGGAAGATCTGACTCTTGCACATGGAGATAGGCTCTCACAGATCCTCCTGGTGTAGGGGAGCTTCTATTTTCCTAGCCACATAGGGGAATTTTTCACGGAGATTTGCTGCTGTTTCGACGCTGATTTGTGTCGGAGTCAAATTTTTGTTATTCACTGCGGATCCGGCTTTTCCCTGATAGAGGTATAAAAGCCACATTATGTCAGCTGCAAACCAAACCACTTCTGAGCCGTAGAAGCGCGTTTTGTTGCTCAGATGCCCATGAAAAAATGTTTGCTTCGGTTCCGCTGTCCCTCCCCGTGACGTCTCCTTTCTCCTCCCCCAAGAACGATGATTGGCTGGGGGAGTTTCGCGCTCGGACGAGAATACCGCCCCTTTTGCTGCCTGCCTGCCTAGAGCCCTGGCACTTCTCTACCTCCGCCCCGGAGGCTGGTGGGCGGGCAGGCGGCACGCCTTCACCGCCCCTCGCCCAGGATGGGCCTTGGAGCTGGGCCCACACCTCCAAGCCCAGGGGGACGTCGGACGGACGGCTCCAGGGGGAGACCGGCGGGGCCACGCCATGTGCTCCTCGCGCACTGGGGGTGGTGGTGGTGGCAGCTTGGTTTAGGGCAGCTGGACCCATGGGGGAGATGTTCAAGGGAAGGGGCTGTTGGCCCCTCTACCCCAGCGGGGAGGGGGGATTTTTGAGAAATCGGATGGGAAAAATGTGCATCCTGAGAGCGGAAAATCCAAGGCAAAACTCCCTCCCATCACTCTTCTGAAGAGGGGCGGCCAGCCTGCTCTGGATCTCCCTCCTCTCTCTCGATGCACTGTGGCCAGATCATGGCTGGCGCGCAAGCCAGGGGCCTTCTTTCCTCCCCCCCCCCCCCGCCATTCCCACTTTCAGCTAAACACTTCTCTGGGCACATGGATGCAATGCCTGCCCCCCCCCCAATCCTGTCTATCATTAAAGGGCAATGGGTTCCACACCTATAGAAAATAGAGGGAAGCTTTAAGGAAAGTGCTGCCTTGCCCCACCCCCAAATTTGGAATCTGACTGTTCCAAAAGCAGAACAGAGCGAGGGTGGAAGAAAAATGGAGGAGACCAGAGGGACTGGTGCTTGTTTTTTGCGCTGGGGCTGGTGAACCGCACGAGGTAATCTGCTGGGCGGAGTTGGGGCGGAGCTGGGGGCAGGCATAAACAATGAGCCTGTTGGAAGGGGAGGCCTCCTGCAAAAGGGACAGACCAAACCGTTGTCAAATACAGCGTACTTTGTTCCCATGAAAAACAAAACTACATCGAGATTGACAGGGATAAATCGTGGCCATGAAAAAAACATTTAAATCGTGTTTTTTTTTTAGTCCGTGGCAAAATAGAAGCAAAATCTACCATGAAAAATGCCCCATAGAGTCAGGCACCTATTATGAGTCACACCATGTTTTAGTGGGGTGTCAGCCTGCAAGGAAGCTCTGCTTTGTCTCTTGCATAAAAGGAGTTTGCCCAGTTTGCTATCTTGAGCTATCTTGGAGTGCTCAATAACCAGACAAGATGCTGAGAGATCCATGACTGGATTTTCCAAACATTTTAAAGAATTAAATAACAGCCACATGTCGCCCCAATTCAAATTCGAACCATCCAGAGAAGGGAGAGGGAGTTAAATCCTTTCAACGCCACATGGTTTCACCTAGAAAAACGATCTAGAAAAGCAGGAATAACCCACACATACAGAAAACTCCTGTGACTCAGTAAATGTGGTAGAAACAGATGGCCCTCCAGTATATCCTTACCCAATCACTTGGTAAATCTATGCTCTGGTAGCTATTCTCTGGGCAGTTTTTTTTTTTAATTATATTGGGGGCACCAAGTGGTGAGCTAGCTCACCACAGAATCCTGGACAAAAATGTTGCTTGATTCACATACTGATGAGTCTGAATACAAGTTCTGAACATTAATAGGGTCCAGCACTGAGTACTGTCTTAGTCTATCTGCATGGTGCTAGCCTTGAAAATGGTTCAGAAGTTGCCATTGGTATCGACTGCCACAGTCTATTTACTGCAGAAGCCTGCTTCACTGGTGTTATGACAACTGTATTGTCTGCCTGGTGGCTTCCTATTCCATTGCTGGAGCCAATTTATAATTTTTTTTTGTGGGCAGTCCCAAACGAATGGCCTCTTCCACTCCAAACACATGTACCTGCTCATTCAGATCAGTTGAGGGGTCCCTGCTTAAAATTACCTCTTTTGTGGAGGTTAGAATAGTGATAGAATGGTGTCTTCATTGTGGGATTGTTGCCAGATTTCAATAATTGGATCCAAGCCAATGAAAACTAACTACAATTAAAACCCACTGAAATAAATGGAACATAGTCAGAATTGACTTTTTCTTGTGCTCTCTATCTAGTATCTGTGAGCAGCTAGATTCAGCTACAATAGCAAGATAAGGGTACATTCTCAGTTACTGTGTACATAGGACTCTTATCATTGTTACTTTGCTGCTCTCTCTGGTATCTATTTAGTGGTCTAATGCAACTCAAATATTTATTGACTACCTTTTTATGTTTGTAGAAACTGCACAAGTATTTCCCGATCTCTGAAATTGGCAGGCTGCAAGAAGATTCCTCCAATATTGTCGAGTTGATCCGTACAGCTTTTGAGGTAAGAAGGCACTTCTGGGTGCTTAAACTATGGCCTTTTAAGCATGGCTGTTTCCCTTGCAGTCTCCCCTCCGACAGCTTTGGGTCTTTGTTTTGATTATGCGAGCCGTTTCTGACCGTCAGATATCTCCTCACTCTCCCCCTGCATTTCTCCATGTCTTGCCTGCATTTTCAACTTTGAGATAAAACAGGTCTCTGAAAATGCGGGCAAAACATAGGGAAATGCAGGGGGAGAGTGAAGCATCCTCTGACGGTCAGAAGCAGCATGCATAATCCAAACAAAGACCCAAAGTCGTAGAAGGGGTGACCGTGAGGGAAACAGCCATGCATAAAAGACTTTCGACAATTATTAGTTGGTCTATTCTGGTATATAAGATCAAGATCCGAGAGAGACTGCTTTGGGTGACCCAACAAACTTGGCCTTCACACAGCTGCTGTGGAAGTATTTTAACAGAGTTATTAGGCCAATCAATTTTCACTTTAGGGTCCAAATCTGGAGCTTCCACCATTTAGCCCCTTTCTTTATATTCACCTACGTAGAGGTATCAGAGATCCTCAGATAAACATAAGGTAAAGTGTCTTGCTCTGCTACCTGCTAGGCTTTCCAGCCATCTTTGCTCATTCTCCTCAGTTTATCTAAGCAAATAATAAGAGTTTTATTAGCTCAAACCCAGGATCCATCTAGTTGAACTTCCTGTTTCCAGTAGTGGCCAGCCGGATGCCTGTTAGGAGCCCACAGATAGGGTATGAAGACAATCCAGTATCCAGTATTTAGAAGCATACTGCCCCAAAACATGAAAATTCCAGTTAGCCATCATGGCTAATAGCCACTGACAATCTGGAGGTCTATGAGGGTGAATCATTTTGAAATTTCCCTCCCAATATCTTCCTCTCCAGGATTCCACTAGCTTGAACAGCTGATTTCCCCTCCCATCTTTCATTGACTCTGAACTATTTTCAGCATTCCATATTCAGTCCTCATCAGGCCAACACTGTGTTCTTTTATTCCCTTTTAGTTAATTTATTCGTAATTTTTGTATGACAGGGTCACCCTTGTCTGAGGGTGACTTGGTTTTGTGGCTTTCATGTTCACAATGGGAAGCTATCATGCTTATTCTCAGAAGGAATATGCGGAATCCCTTTTTTAAGAAGTCTAAATTAGTGGCTGTCACCATACCTTATGGGAGTAAACTCGTGTTAATTGTTGCTGTGTAAAGAGGTTTTGTTTTTTTGTTGTGATGTTACTGGCAGTCGTTATCGTTATATGACTTTGACTTCTAGTGCAATCAGGAATGACAAATGATCCAGTCTTATATGAGATGTAACATGTCCCAGTAGAGAGGAAAAACACGGGTTTTGGCCAAATGCACACTTCAGGTGGCAGGTGTACTTTTCAAAGTAAGCCATATGAACAAACCCTAAGAAGGGTGACCCATTAGAAACTTCTAGCCCCCTTGTATGAAGATCATCAAGCAATTGGCAGTTGATATAGCAACAAAACAACACAGCAGGCAAATAGTAGGACCCTCTTCTGGAGCTATGGTTGGAAATTATTGTAGATTGTGTTAGTAAAAAAACAACAACCCTGAGAGCCACTGAATTAGATTACTTTTAGTTCTATTAATTTTCTTCCTCTCTCCCGTCTTCCTAGCGTATCCGTTCCAAGATGGATATTCGTGCAGACTACACCCCAAAAGCTTTGAAAACAGAAATAACTTCCAAGAAATATGAAAAGACCGACTCTGGCTCGTTCCAGGTTGTCCGAGGGGAAGTGGTAAGCCCTTACAACGTGTATATGCATTCCTGGAGTGCTTTGTAGCCCAAGAATGAAAAACCTCTTGCACAAGAGACGTGCCCTGAATACTTTCTATATTACTCTATGTAGATTTCAGGGGGAGGGATGGGGGAGGCTCTCTGTGATCCTGTACAGCATATGGCTGCATGACAAGGCAAGAATAAGCCTGATGTTTTGGTCACACCCTTATAATAAGTATAGAAAGGGGATGCCATTTGCCGGGGTGGTCTGGGCAGTTAAAATGGCTCTGAAACAAGCCAAGTTCAGGAACCCCTGCAGTCCAATGTTGCATGGGCCTCTTGTGTCAACAATGGATATCGGATGATTGGATGCAAACTTGCTGGTAACTGGTTGCAGTGAAAAGGAGGCAACTAGTGAGCTGACAGTGATTATCCAAGCCAAGTAGCCCCTTAGACACTGGCAGAGTTGCGTGGATTGGGTCGGTTTATCCTTTGTTGCCGGTGCCCTCTAGGGTAGTGGCCACTATGAAATTTCCCTGTAAGTTAAATGTCTAGTTCACCCCTGGCCATTTGCTGCTAAATCTGGATTAGATCCGAGTCTACGTTCTGCCAAACAATCTTTCTGCAGTTGCAGACAGAACACAGATTATGCCAGTCAGTGTAACCGTCACAATAACTGCCCATTCAAATCAGAAAGAACATTTCTCCATTTCCCAGA
This sequence comes from Euleptes europaea, assembly GCF_029931775.1. Classification (NCBI taxonomy): domain Eukaryota; kingdom Metazoa; phylum Chordata; class Lepidosauria; order Squamata; family Sphaerodactylidae; genus Euleptes; species Euleptes europaea. The sequence goes on along the minus strand of NC_079312.1, from coordinate 127,312,292 downwards.
CCATCTCCACAAACTTCCTGGAAGTGTCTTCACCCCTTGTTTATCCACGGAGAAGTGGAAGGTTGAGATAGCCCTTGCAATGCAGCTTTTGGAGCATATTATTACGAGCCTCCCACTTCGACAAGAGGCAAAAAATTCTAGAGGTGGCACTTCCTGGGCTGGTCTCCTTTAGAGAAGGGAACACTGGAGATGACATTTTTTAGTACTTGTTTTATTTAAAAATACACAGGTTGAACACAGGTGGAGACAAAGAGGGTCTACAGGGCAGCAGATCTCTTACCCCCAGGTTCCCAGAGGGAGAAACAGATCGTGCACCTCAAGGTGCTTAAACTAAATCACAGCCTCTTTGGGCTCTGTGCTTAGCTGAAGGGAATGGTTGCAGGATACTGCCCCTTATACCTAATGTTTTGATTCTTAGATCATTGGCTAAAGTGGCGTCTGTCTCTTTTGATAACTCCAGCAAAGTGAACAAATTTCTCTCTTCCATCCAGGGCACATATGATGTGCGTGTGAAAGCTCATGAGCACGTGGGTGGAGAACAGGTCTGTGATCTTCCGGAGAAAGACCGGAAGGGTTTTATCCACCTGAAACCCTCTTCTTTCAGCAACAAGTTAGAGATTGACGCCTCAGTCATCTGTGATGCCTGCCCTTGTGAACAGGTACTTTCTCTGGTGCCTGTTTGATTAGAGAATCTCAAGAATGTAAAACATTTATGATATATATTAATACAGGAAGTACAGAAGGAAATGTAGAAGCTGTCATTCTGTTTCTAAAGGATATATAGTTAAGTCTAAAACCCTTGGAATGAGGTTCAGTACCATCTCTTTTCTTCTTCTCTGCAGCAAAAGGAACTCACGTCAGCTAGGTGCGATTTCCATGGAGACTTTGTCTGTGGACAATGTGTTTGCCATGGTGACTGGTAAGTATTATACCAGACTTTATGATCCAAAGCCCATCAGTAGGGGAGAGAAAAGGATTCACCCACAGACAGAGTTTCTGTATACTTGAGAGAGTCACTACCTATTAGGGAGGTCAGCCTCCATGTGGGACATGGGGATTTCCCGGAATTATAGCTCATCTCCAGACTACAGAGGTCAATGCCCCTGGAGAAATCGGATGCTTCAGAGGGTGAATGCGGCATGTATACCCCACTGAGGTTCCTGTCCTCCCCATGTTCCACTCCAAATCTCCAGGGGTTTCCTATGAGGAAAGGTTGAAGGAGCTGGGTATGTTTAGCCTGAAGAGGAGAAGACTGAGAGGGGACACGATAACCATCTTCAAGTACTTGAAGGGCTGTCATATAGAGGAGGGTGCCAAGTTGTTTTCTGTTGCCCCAGAAGGTCGGACCAGAAACAACGGGTTGAAATTAAATCAAAAGAGTTTCCATCTAGACATTAGGAAGAAACTTCTAACAGTTAGAGAGATTCCTCAGTGGAACAGGCTTCCTCGGGAGGTGGTAAGCTCTCCTTCCCTGGAGGTTTTTAAGCAGAGACTGGATGGCCATCTGTCAGCAATAATGATTCTATGACCTTAGGCAGTTCATGAGAGGGAGGGCACCTGGGCCATCTTCTGGACATGGAGTAGGGGTCACTGGGTGTGTGTGTGTGTGTGTGTGTGGGAGGTAGATGTGAATTTCCTGCATTGTGCAGGCGGTTGGACTAGATAACCCTGGTGGTCCCTTCCAACTCTATAATTCTATGAGTTTCCCAGCCTGGAGCTGGCAACCCTATCCTTCCACCCACTGTCGGTATCTGGGGGTGGGAGGGATATGGCAACCCTACCACCTATGCAGAAGTACTTCTTTGTAATTTTTAAAAAGAACAACTCAGAACTGGCCCAATGAAAACCGAGCATTCCCATTGCCCTCCAGCAGCCACAGAATGCTAAGGCAGTTGAGTGCTGATTTTTTTAAATGGAAAATGTGTGTGTGTGTGTGTGTGGGGGGGAAGGTTGGTCTGCTCAGATCCTTAATGGATTAAATATCTTAGATGTGTTGATTAGCATTGGAGGGACATGTGCTGTAACATCCTCACCCCCTTACCAAACTGACAAGCTTTTAAGGGCTCTGACCGCCACAACGGTAAAAGAGTCCAGTGGAAACACTTATTCAGGACTCTCTCAGCTATGCTTGTTTCTGGGACCAAATCTCTACACCCCCACGGTCACTTCAATGCAAAGGGCAACCAAGCCCTCTCTTTCCCATAGAACTGACCATGAAAGGAGAACACAAACCGTCATATTTGTTCACAAGCACACAATTGTATTTATTACTTATAAAATGTCCTCCAATTTATTGTATAAAAACAATAAAGATTAGAATTAAAGACAGGCGCCACCCACAGGGACACAGCCTAAAAATTCCATCTGTTGTGATTTACAACCCCCCCCCACTCACACAATTATCATAGAAAAGGGCAAGAGACCAGTAGTACCTTAAAGACTAACAACATTTCTGGCAGGGTATGAGCTTTCGTGAGCCACAGCTCACTTCTTCAGATACAACAGAATGTGAGTCCATCTGTCCTTAAGTTAGGGTGGCCAGGTCCCTCTTCACCATCGGTGGGAGGTTTTTGGGGTGGAGCCTGTGGAGGGCAGGGTTTGGGGAGGGGGAGGGACTTCAATGCCATAGAGTCCAATTGCCAAAGCGGCCATTTTCTCCAGGTGAACTGATCTCTACCTGCTGGTGATCAGTTGTAGTAGCAGGAGATCCCCAGCTACTACCTGGAGGTTGGCAAACCTACCTTAAGTAGATAGGTCCTCAAGATGTCATTTAGAGGCCTCTTTCGTTCTTTTTTACCTTTCTCCATGTCAGGCGGGGAGACACGTGCAACTGCTCCGCATCTTCCTCTACTGACAATGCAGCTTGCATTCGGCCAGGGGAAGAAGAAGCCTGCTCTGGCCGAGGGGAGTGCCTGTGTGGGAAATGTCAGTGCTACTCTGAGGATCTGACCCAGCGGTTTGAGGGAACGTATTGTGAATATGACATCTTCCAGTGTCGCCGTACCTCTGGATTCCTCTGCAATGGTGAGCGAGACTGTAAGGGCGGCCACCTAACAGTTTACATTTCTTTTTCAAGTTGGACTTCTTCACTTGCTGGGTTTGTCTCCGCAACTGGAGATTCTGGAGGGTGTCCTCATGTTGATAAAGGAACAGACCTCAGGGTGGTCTCCCCACACCTACTACCGTAATTATAATGCCTGTGGAGGGAATTCTTTTGCCAGTAATCACTGTTTCCTCAGAGTTTGTCACTTTGAATCCAGGGCTATAGTCAGCCATCTGCTGGTCACACTAGCGATAATAGATTTGTCATCTTCTCTTTATCAACCTGTCCATGGTATTATGCTCAGAGTAATTTATTTATTAGCCCTGACCTGGATGGCCCAGGCTAGCCTGATCTCATCAGATCTCAGAAAATCAGGGTTGCTGTGCAGAGGCAGGCACTGGCAAACCACCTCTGTTAGTCTCTTGCCATGAAAACCCCAAAAAGGGGTCGCCATAAGTCGGCTGTGACTTGACGGCACTTTACACACACATACAATTTATTTATTGAGGAGCCCCGCGGCACAGAGTGGTAAGCTGCAGGACTGCAGTCCAAGCTCTGCTCACGACCTGAGTTCGATCCCGACGGAAGCTGGTTTCAGGTAGCCGGCTCAAAGTTGACTCAGCCTTCCATCCTCCTGAGGTCGTTAATATGAGTGCCCAGCTTGCTGGGGTTAAAGGGAAGATGACTGGGGAAGGCACTGGCAAACCACCCCATAAACAAAGACTGCCTAGTAAACGTCAGGATGTGACGTCACCCCAAGGGTCAGGAATGACCCGGTGCTTGCACAGGGGACCTTTACCTTTTAATTTATTTATTACAGTTTTATCCTGCTGTTCCTTCTTGGATTTCAGCTGCAGGGTTGTCAGCTCCAGGTTGGGAAGTTCCTGGAGATTTGGAAGTGGAGCCTGGGGAGGGCAAGGTTTGGAGTATAATGCCATAGTCTACCCTCCTCCAAAGCAGCCATTTTCTCCAAGGGAACTTATCTCTGTTGTCTAGAGATCAGTCGTAATTGGGGGGATCTCCAGGTCCCACTTGGAGGTTGGCAACCCTAAGTTCAAGGGTGCACACATGGTTTTCCCTCCTTTATTTTAACCTCAGTTAGGTAGATTAGGCTAAAAGAAGCCTGTGAGGTCGATTAGACTAAAAGAAAATGACTGGCTGAAGGTCTTGAGTGGATAAGAACCGGGGTCTCCTGAATCCTAGGTTTATACTGGAACTGTTATTCCACCATGGTTTATTAGTGAAGAAAAATACCCACATACAAATGTAAGGAATTAACCTTGTTTGGAAGATACATAAGCTGTAGCACTGAGAATCTCTGTTTGTGTTTTCTTTACTTGGGCAGACCGGGGTCGCTGTTACATGGGCCAGTGTGTATGTGAAAGTGGTTGGCAAGGTCCAGGCTGTGACTGTCCAACAAGCAATGAGACCTGCATCACCAACAATGGGGTAGGTGATGTTCTACTCCTTAGTAAGCTATAGTTATAGGCAACAAAGGTCTATGAATAAGGATATGCATTTTTTTAAATTCACTTTGCCTTAGTCTTTAAAAAAAATTATTGGGTGTTATTGTTTAGGGAAGTGCAATGGTGTATAGCCCGATCTTGTGAAATCCTGGAAGCTAAGCAGGGTTGGTACTTGGATGGGAGACCATCAAGAAGACTTTGTAGAGGAAGGCGATGGCAAACCACCTCTGCTTCTCACTTGCCTTGAAAGCCCTATGGGGTTGCCATAAGTCAGCTGCAATTTGATGGCACTTTGCACACACACGTACACACACAAACATTATCATGCATGTATTAAAATTATAGTCATTATTTATTTCCACTGGTTTCAACGGGAAACACATTCATGACTGTAAATTTTTGTGTCCCACACTGAAGGGATTCTCCCAGCCAAGTGTCAGAAAAATAGGAAACAATGTTCCTATCCCATTTTAGATGCAATTAAAAATCTTCCTTGCAGACTAGACAGACAGAGGAAAACGTTTGGCCCCCAAGAAAGTAGGTTGCGCATATATATTAGGAGGATCCTTGTGTGTGGTTTGCCTGTTCACATACAAAGCAGAGATGGGTGTGGGTGCCTGATCTTAAACAAAAACAGAGTATGTGGGTGAAGGGATCTAAACCCTGCTCTTTCCCGTGCCTTACCCTGCTGTGCTGCAGCACTGGAAGAATTTTTATCTCACACTCTCTGAAAGTGAGCCAGAGAGGGGGGGAAAGCTGACAAAAGTGAGTGTGATGTAAGGCATAGGAGGGGACAGTGTGTAACTCCTCTTCCTCAGATGCTTCATTTAAAAAAATAGACCTGTCCACACTTTCTGTATGACAGAACAGTCTTTCTTTTCTGTATCAGGGTTAATAGCTGCTGAGAGTGTACATGTTTCAGAGAGAGAGAGAGATTTGTCTCAAGCTTCCCTGTTGGCTTGTTTATGAAACATCAGGGCAGAAAGGCTGGATATAAAGTTTGTAAAATAAATACATTAATAAATAAAGACATCAAGAGACACTGAGAAATCTCGGGTAGTTCTTTAGTAAGTAAGTAAGGCCCATTTCAAACTGCCCTTATAATCCATTTGAGCAGCCGGTTGCTAACGGATTTTTTGTGTCATTTCAGACACAACCGTCCGATGAAGTTCATAAACATTAATTCCAAATTAGTATTTGTTTACTGTTCCATAGTTAGATATCCCAGGTATATCAACATATAGCAATCTAATGCTATATCACCAGCATTCGATGCATTTGGTTGCTCTGGTGCTATAGCGCTAATCTTAGAGTGTTAAAAACGAAAGCCAAAAAAGAACGCACTCCTAAAAAAGGGGGGGGAAGGTGGCATTGTTTGAAATCGCCAGCCGCGCTTCAGAGTGCTTTAGAGGCGGCTCATAGAGAGATTGAAATGAGCTGTATGAAACTACCATCCCTGTATCGCTTTACTCGGAATTGGGCCAACAATGGATAACATCCGGTTTAGAACGGTCATCTAAAAGGGGCCTAAGTAAACGGGTCTGATTTGTATCTTGTGATATCACTTATATACTGCTGCATCAAAACTTGAACCTAAAATACTTCTTTTAAAATTATCATGATAATACGTAATCTCAATTTGAAAACCTGAAAACAGTCATTAACATTCAGAAATTTGTATCTGGCAATTATTTCATAGGAAATTTGCAAAAATAACCATATTATGGGTAGTAAAATGCACAGGTATGCCATAGATTAGGCCTTCCTAGCCTTTACACATTGAAGAAGGAGGGCATCTTTGCTCTTTATCTTTCACAACTGCATATGATAATGCATGAGAAAATAAACTATGGTCATTTATTCATGGCTGTTTGCTGCGGTTTCGATGCTTTGTTGCTCTGGACCTTATTTTTGATTTTTCACAGCTGCCCCGAATTGGCCCATAAAATTCGCAGCATCTCATCAGCAACTCAAACCTGTGTTGCTACGATCTTTCCCTTTGCCTCACCCTTTCTGCCGGAGGGTCCCGTGAAAAACTCCCTGGAGTCAGATTTCTTTTCCCCGCCCATCCCAGCAAATGTCTCCTCCCTCTCTTACGTCTCCCCACCCACAGGGGCGGCTATTGGCCAAGGGTTCTTTTTTTGTTCCGACCAGAAGCCCGCCCCTTTTCGTGCGCTTTGCACGGCCACTAGATCCGCGCTTGAGTGCTGTACCAAATCCAAATCTCTACTGCAAGATTACAAGAGATGTGTGGCCTCCCATGCATAAATGGTCCTGGGCGCTTTGGCTGATGCACTAATGAAGAAAGAAAAAATAAGGGGGAAACAAAGAGGTGGAGGTGAAGAAAAAAAAGGTGCGTGAGCGTAAATCACGAGGGGAGAAGTGAAAAGAACTATTCCAAAGGGGGACGAAGCAACAAGTCAGGACACACCATCAAAAAGGGGGGGGGGAACTAAAAGAGAAACAAGGAAAACGGACAGAAGCAGAAAACAGAAGTCAACGGGAAAATGAATCCAAAGCTGAAAGGGGGGTGGAAACCGTGCCGAGTCAAAGCAGAAAGGGAGACAAGGGCCGTTTACACAGGAGAGGTTTTGCCTTGGACTTGCCGCACTCTCTAGATGCACATTTTCCCCATCCAAATTCTCAAAACTCTGCATTGGGGGCTTATTGTTGAGTTTTGAGAATTCGGATGGGGAAAATGTGCATCCAGAGAGTGGCAAATCCAAGTCAGAACTCCACATGCATTCGGATGCATGAAAGTGGAGTCGAGCGGCTTGGAGCCCGAAAGGACTTCTCCTTCCCCCTCTCCTTCGAATGCCTCCCCTCTACGGAGCTGCGATGGGCGGAGTTGTCACGGAGGTGGGGGCGGGCCTCAACAGTGAGCTTGTCGGCCGGAGGAGGGCTGAAAGGTCAGGGGCAGACACAACCGCTGTCAAATGCTGCGGCCTTTTTCTCATGAGTAATCCAAGCTACATCGGGCTTTATGAATTAGATTCGATTCCATGAATAACCTTTTTTAAGTTCGGGGGTATTTTTTTTTCTCCGCCTCAAGAGAGCAGCAATTTTTTGAGTGAATAATTGACCTATGTTTGTTGTCACAGTTGTTCAGTTTGGTTAGTATTCACAACTGACAGCTCACCTTACATTTATTTAGATGTAGAAGGAATCTTGAGGTATTTTAGTCAAACCCTCGAGTCATTTTATTGTCATCTTGTTCCAATTGTAAATTGTTTGTTTCATTCTGCCTCCCATGGAACTGACCGCATGATTATTGTCAACATGATCTGTTTGCCTAGTTAAGCACAGGTGTAAGGAAACAGCCCTCTTCTATCCTAGGGCTCTCTTCTTCCTTTTTAATTTTCCTCTTGGAAACAAGGACAGAAGTCCAAAGTCAATTTTTTAAAAATATTTGAATACATCATAACCTACAAGAATGAGCATAAGTAGTTGCCCCTATCTCTTGCAGATGATTTGTAATGGACGTGGGATTTGTCAATGCGGCGTATGCATCTGTGAGAACCCTACCCTCTATGTTGGACCCACCTGTGAAGTCAGCTACGCCTTGGTAAGCTAAAGGGCCAAGCTAGGGTTGCCAGGTCTGGGTTGGGAAATACCTGGAGATTTTTGGGGTGAAGCCTGAGGAGGGTGGGGTTTGGGGAGGGGAGGAACTTCAATGCCATAGAGTCCAATTGCCAAAGCTGCCAGTTTCTCCAGGTGAATTGATCTCTAGCTGGAGATCAGTTGTAATAGCAGGAGATTTCCAGCTATTTCTGGAGGCTGGCAACCCTAGGCCAAGCTAGTGGTCATTTTTGATCTGGTATTTAGTGACCAGTATTCTTAGGCCGTTAACTCATGGCTCCGCTCTCATTGTTTTGATGCTGGAAAGGTGCACTTTTTTTGGTCTGAATTTAAAAAATTAAATGCGCGAAGCACCCAGCGAGTGCTCTGAGCTCCTCCACCCCACCATCCCCTAGGTGGAGGTGAGGGGAAGCCAGCAGTGGATGGAGGTGGTGGTGACTCGTGTAAGGAGTCGCCACCGCTCTGCCATCCCCCTGGGTGGAGGCCCTCTGCCTCCTCCTCCCATGTCAGTGGTGGTGGCCTTTCTCTTGGCCCTCCGCCTTCTCCTCCTGTGGCGGCATGCGCGGCAGTGGAAAGTCTCTTGGCCCTCCGCCTCTTCCTCCTGCGACAAGGCTCCAAAGTCAGGAGTCGGGCTGCAAAGGAAGGGTGGGAGGGGAAAGGAGTGTCGGGAGAAAGGGGAGTCGAGTTGCGCGTTGACACACACCATATAACCCAGTGGGTTGACGCAAATTTTTGTTTAAAATCACGACAAGGCATGGATTGTTTAACCCGGGAAAGTAGCGGAGGGAGGTGGGTTGATTGCGCACTTGGGAGGCAGCCATGCATTTACAAAACAGAGATTCGCCATACACTCGGGAGAAACTAAAGACAAACCAGCCATGCGTTTTTGGCCATTTTGTCTTCCTTAAGAAGGTGCTGTGGCTCAGAGATAGTGCCATCTGGTTTTTAGGTAAAAGGTCCCAGGTTTAATCTCTGATATTTCTAGTTAAGAGCCAGGAAAGCCACTGCCACTCAGGGTGAAAACGCATGGTCGCTTTAGCCTCCTTTATTCCCTGTTTCAGCCAGGATTCAGCCAGGATCGAATGCACGTTCAGCGAAAACGCATGCGTTTGATCCTGGCTGAATCCTGGCTGAAACGGAATAAAGGAGGCTAAAGCGACCGTGCGTTTTCACCCTCGGAGTAGAAAGACCACCAATCTGACCTAGTATAGGGCAGCTTCATATGTTACTGTTATGTTCAGTGAGAGATCAAATACATTTTAAAGGAACACAGTGCAAGTAGCAAGATGGGCACATAGGGTTGTCAACAGGCCTGGAGAAAAATGTCCTGTCCCTTTTATAGAGGCTTAATGGGATGTTATTTACTAGGTGATGTTATCTATCTCCAATCCATGGAAAGCTTCAGCTGCTCATTTCTATACCTTAACCATGCAAACCTGAAGGGAGGGCAGAGCCGCTTTGGAGCCAGCGCGACCCCAGCACCAGCGTCTGTGCCACTTGCGCCAACCAAAGTGTCACATACTCTGGCGTAGGGCAACTTATGCCAGCTCCAAGGAGTAACACAACAGCACAAGCCTTGTGCACTGCCGCTGCCTCCCCACCAGTGTTTTTCTGGCACAAGTGCTTGTGCCGGCATCCGGGGGCCATTTCTGGGACATTCCTGGGGGCAGAATTGCCTTTAGGCAGCCCTTTTGCCCTGGGAATGTGCCATTTTGCAGGCATCGAGTTACACCTGAAAAATAGCTGGCATAGCCCTGTGAAACTCAATGGGGAAGTTTCACGGTGGGGGGGTGGTTAAATGCATTTTTAACTCTCTTTTTTCCAGCCCAGAAGTCTCTCAGGAGACAACGCGGCTGCAACATTCCCAGCCGTCCTCTAGCTACTCCCCCCTTCAGAAATGGGCTGCCCACCTCTACGTGACAGGATATTTTTCTATAGGCCTGCTGGCAACCCTCTGCATGCGGTGGAAGATGATTATGCCACACAAAGTCACAATGCCCTGCTCTGTAACTCAACAAAATGTTTAATGTAGGCCTATACATCACGTGCATTTGGTGTGTTACTTCATATTTCCACTTTGACTCCACGGGCACGTTCATACATCCTGAATTCACACTTCCAATCCACTTTCAATGCACTTTGGAGCTTGATTTTACAGAGTGAAAGGGCCAACTCCATTTGCAAATGATCATTAAAGTGCATGGGAAGTCGATTGAAGGTGCATTATTCAGGATGTGTGAAAGCACCCCACATGATAATGTGTTCTTTTCTTTCCATCATTTTGCTGATGGGGAAAATATATGTAATTTTCTTATGTACTCATCCAAGGGTCAGGTGTCCATTCTTCGTGCCAGGCTTCTTAATCGGATGCCTTCTGTCTGTTGAACAGGGCTTTCAGCATGTGTGTGAAGATATCCGCAGCTGTGTTCAATGCAAGGCTTGGAAGACTGGAGAGAAGAAGGGGCAGAATTGTACAGGCTGTCCTTTTGATATTAAAAAGGTGGATGAATTGGAAAAAGGTACAATCACTTCTCTGCCTCTTTGACAGTCTGACACATGCCAAAGAGTCTACATAGAGTCATCTTGTACGTAGAGTCATTGGGAAGAACATAAGAACATAAGAAAAGCCATGCTGGATCAGACCAAGGCCGATCAAGTCCAGCAGTTGGTTCACACAGTGGCCAACCAGGAAACCACAAACAAGACAACTGCAGCAGCATCCTGCTTGGGTTCCACAGAAAATGGTTGTCCAGTGAAGGAGGTAGAAAATAGTCATAGAGCTGATTTACACTGTTGAGTCCATCACATAATATCTGTGTGATAGCTTAGGTGTGGGAAATAGCTGTCACTGATCAGCTAATCTAGCCAGAACTCCTTTATCCTGCGAACACATTACTTATTGGTTGAGGCATAATGATTAGCAGTGTGTGTTTCCTATAAGCAGTGATAGACCTTTTCACACCCTCAGGAAACTTGTGAAGTGACCTCAGAAGAAGCATGAGACTGGGCTGCAGCAGCACAGCATTCTTGCTGGCCTTCCCTTGTCCTGATGAATGCTTTGCATGCCTCTGTGTTTATTTTCTTAATTTTATATATTTATCTCCCTGCTTTTCAGCTGGATTGGTTCCCAAACCCTACACATATATGATAATGTTTACTATGCTCATTTGCACAGGGTAACTATTATACTGATTGATTGTACTTAGGGTTGCCAGGCCTGGCAACCAGTGGGAGTAGAGTTAGGTTGCCATCTCTGGGTTGGGAATTACCAGGAGAATTTGGGGGTGGAGCCTGAGGAGGACGGGGTTTGGAGAGGGGAGGGACTTCAATGCCATAGAGTCCAATGGCCAAAGCGGCCATTTTCTCCAGGAGAACTGATCTCTATCACCTGGAGATCAGTTGTCATAGTAGGAGATCTCCAGCCACCACCTGGAGGTTGAGTAATCAAAAACTGGCTCCAAGTGCACAAGGAAGGCAAGGAATCAAAATAATGCACTTGTACAGCTAACAATAAAAGCACAGACTCAAACTGAAATGCAATTAGGTCTATTCAAAAGAACAACCTCAATGATAAGAATAAATACGTGCTCAAGGAGCAAAAGACAAAAACCAATCAATATTCACAGTTACAGTATCCCAAAGGTACAAGTGCATTATTTTGATTCCTTGACCACCTGGAGGTTGGCAACCCTAGAGTAGAGAAATGGGGAGGCAGCTGTCAGTGGTGGTGTGAAAACATCTCTCTAGGAATTAGCAGAAACTCTATGGAAAAACTAGAGCATTTTGAAGATTCCTAGAGAGATGAGATGTCACTTCTGGGTTTACTCAGATATGAGGTCATGCTGTCACTGACAGGTTTTTTTTTAATCCTCCCTCCAGTGGGCACATGACAACCCTAATTGTACTTATATTTAGATTAAACATTAGGCAGTGTTTGTAGAGGAGGTTTCAGTTCATCAAACCTTGTCTTCCATTGGTGGAAGAGAATGTCTGCCAGTGGAAAGGTGCATGTGTTGATTTTCACTGATTCCCTCCCCCACATTGTGCCCAGTGCCGTTTCTGGGGTTCCCTGACCCCAGAGGCAGTGTTTCAGGATGTATGGAGGGCTACAGCGGGAGAGGGAAGATGGGAAAGTTTTTCCCCATGAGCTGAGCTCCATTCATAGTCCTTTGGATCTAATACAGGCTTCATGAGGGGCAAGTCCATCTTATTAAACAAAGAGCGCATTGTACCAAGTTTCTGTCCAAGATGCCCTCTCCCTAGCAAAAGGAACTCAACCTGATACTTCTAACAGCATCCATATGACTTCTTGCCAAATCTATAATGAATGGTGTGAGCCCTGTGGAGTGTTGAGGTAGTTTCTAAGTGTTTCAAGAACAGCGTTTCTTCTTCATCTCTATGTTTGTAGCAAATATGGTTTAAGCTAGAAATGTCCAGGATGTTTTGGTAACATACCAAAGTATCTTGGCCATCCCAGAATGACATCCCAGATACATTGGCCAGGTGTCTGGAGGCCGTGGTAAAATGGTTGAAACAAAGCCCACTGAGATTAAATCCAGTGAAGATGAAGATCCTGTGGCAGGGCTGAGGTGGGCTGGAGATGGGGCATCTGCTCCCAAGTCTAGATGGGGTGTAATTAACACCTGCACCGTCAGGAGTTTGGGTGTGATGCTGGATGCCTCCCTGTCAATGGAGGCCCAAGTCAGAAACGTAGTCAAAACGGCATTCTACCATCTCCACCAGGTTAAGCAGCTGGTACTTTACCTGTCCCGCCCTGACCTAGCTACGGTGATCCATGCAACAGTCACTTCCAGGCTGGACTACCACAAGTTGCTCTACACAGGGCTGCCCTTGAGGCTGCTCTAGAAACTTCAACTGGTCCAGAATACGGCGGCGAGGGTCCTTATGGGGACCCCATGGCAAGCACATATCCAACCGGTGCTCCTCCTGCTGCACTGGCTCCAGGTTGAACACTGGACCAGGTTTAAGGTTTTGGTATTGACCTTCAAAGCCATATGGTCTGGGACCATCATACCTATGGGGCTGGCTCTCCTGCTACATTCCTCAAATAACTTTACACTCATCTAACAACAATCTACAAGTGGTCCCCACCTCGAAAAGTATCCTGCCATCCTCAGCCAGAGCCAGGGGTTTTTCGGCTCTGGCTCCAGCCTAGTGGAACTCTCTGTCAAATGAGACCAGGGCCTGGCAGGACTTAGTTCAGTTCCTCAGAGCCTGCAAGGCGGAGATGTTCCACCAGGCGGATGGTTGAGGGCAGCGATGGTTCTACTGTCAATTGGCCTCCCTGTTCCATCTCTGGTTTGTCTTTATTTATGCTTGCCTGCTTTCTCTCCTGACTGTTTTATCACTGCCGCTGGTATGGTAGGCACCAATTGGATTTATCTGGGGTTTTTTTTAATTATTTCTCTGATTTTAAATTGTTCAATTTTTAGACTATATTATAGATTATTAGATTTGTTATATTGTTTGGACATCTATGGGATGAGAATATTGTGAATGTATCGTTGGATGTAAGCCGCCCTGAGCCCGCCCTCGGTCGGGAAAGGGCAGGATAAAAATCTAATGAAATAAAGAAATAAATACCACCTTTTTATGTCGCTGCAGACGGGGAGGTAAAAACAATTTGTTCCTTCCAAGATGAGGAGGATGACTGCATCTATCGTTTCACCGAAGAGAATCCCAGCATCGAAGGCAACAGAACTGTTCTTGTGCAAAACAAGAAAGGTAAACAAGGGGGCGAGGAAAGAAGAAGGAAAGGGGGAAGAGATGTTGTTGAACAATGAAGCAAGATGGCACTTGGCAGATGCACCGGTTGTTATTTCTTACAGTTGAGCCCTTCTCTTTTTATCCCAGTTTTATGTATGTAAAGTCTAAGGACTACTCAGGCATGCCTTAATAATGAAGGTGTGACCGAATCCATTAATCATATCTCTAGACACAAGTCTGTGAACTGGATTTCAGATCATAACAGAGGCTCATCTTTATCCATTATGGCAGTAGTCCCCAACCTTTTTCACCCTGTGGGCACATTTGGAATTCTGACACAGGGTGGCGGGCACAACCACAAAATGGCTGCTGTAGGAGATGGAACCAGCCACAAAATGGCTGCTGTAGTTTACCTTCTATCATACTGTGAAGATCCTTGTGTTGTGGCTGCTGTTGCCAAAGCAACGTTAACAAAAATGTGCACAGCCAATCAAATCACCAAAGGCTAATCAGAAGCCTTGCTGGGCAAAAGCCCCACCTGGCCACACCCACTTACAGAAAACACTTGGCGGATGCCAGAAAAGGTGTCAACAGGTGCCATGGTGACCACAGGCACCATGTTGGGGACCCCTGCATTATGGCACAGGTTAAGTCTGGGGTCACCACCCTTTGTCCTGTGTAATGGTCAGACATGAGTTAAGGGTTCTCAGTTCTCTCTCACACAGTGCCTGGTTCAGATCTTGACTGTAGTGTGCATGGAGAAGGTGCTTCAGCATCCTCCCTTGTACCATTTTCCTGACCTGATGGGTGCTACTTGGCCCACTTGTGGGTTTCTCCAAGGGACCAAATAGCACCATTCCAGACATTTTCAGGGCAGGAAAATGACACGAGGGGAAGACTGAAGCTCCTTTTCCACATGCACCACAGTCCGGTTCTGAATCAGGCACTGTGCATGTGGGTACTGAGGAAGTTGCGTGCGACTGTTACAAAGGGCATAGGGTGGGGACCCTGTAATGCGTAAAGGAGCTTGGGTGGATTGTTTCGTTTCTGCCTCTCTCCCTTGTATGCCTCGCTTATTTTCCTGCCCAGATTCTGTTTGGTGCCTGTTATCTCTTTCCTAACCATGAAGATCTTGTGTCATTCCAGAGTGCCCAGCAAGAAGCTTCCTTTGGCTTATCCCCTTGTTAGTGCTACTGATGCTGCTTCTGGCATTGCTCCTTCTGTTGTGCTGGAAGTTCTGTGCTTGTTGCAAGGTAAGTCACCTTTCCACTTTGCATTGCCAAGCACAAGCACAAGAGAGATGTTGGTTGCACAGGTGGCTCTAAGCCAGGGCTGAAGAAGGAGGAAAGAGCTACTAGCTGATCTCCCCCCTGCCAAACTGATGACTTTTAAGGAAACTCTCTTTGGAGATCCATATGGAATGTTACATTGTAAATACGATCAGTAAGTCAGACATTGACTCGGGGCAAAAGACAGGGTGACACTATACCCACAATACCCACAGCATTGAGACTCAGATATAATTCTGGAGCAAACTGTATTAAATCCACATTACTCATATCAAGAGGGTACTCGGAAAATGCTGCAATTATAAGGGACACTCAGAAACAAGACTCGCAGAATAATGATGAGAAGAGGAACTGTGCCCCATAGGAAAGGGCAGTGAGCTGTGAACAGGAAAGGTTGAGTGGCTCATATTTTAGTTTATGCTGCTATACCTAGTTGCTGTTGAAGGCAATTTGGAAGGCGGGCTCATGCACTTGACTAGGGAAGATTCCCTGACTCGTAGCTTCATGTGAAAAACTTTGTACTCTTTATTATTTTTTTCTTTTTATCTTATAGGCTTGTTTGGCCCTGCTGCCCTGCTGTGTACGAGGTACAGTGTCTTTAAATTATCTGTGGTTTTGGGGGTGGCTTCCAGGACAGTTAGAATGGTACGCTTTCTGTGGGTTTTGAAGGTTTAGAATGAGGTTTAGAATGAGGTTGACAGCTGAAACAATATAAACTAAAAGGTGCTGTCTTATATTGTCTCCCTAATAGTCTCATCTGCTCCAGTACTATCAACCTGAACCGTACTGGGCAACAGCTGTCCATAATATGTATTGGTGTGCGTTATAAGTGATGTTATTAGACCACTGATGAAGGCCAAGGGGCCGAAACGTGTATGGAATGTGGTTTTAGTTTATCAACCTGTATTAGTTGCCAATGTGCTTTCTTTTAATACAATTTTAAATGTTTTTAATGTAGATATCAGCACCTTAAAATAAGTATATTTCTATACATAATTGAATTTTATCCACCCAACCTTTGGGTACCCAACAGGTGTCCATAAACATAACAGAAAGACTTAACAAGTATTACTCTCTGAGACTATTTTTGGAGATATCAAGAATCTGGGACCTCACATCATCAGAACTCATGTGTGGTCTTGAACTATGCACTGTCTGAACAGTACAGGATCAAACTCAGTGAAATGGTGAAGTAGGGCAGAATGGAGCCAGATCTATTGCTGGAGCCTTAATTATATTTTGGAGTATGGCAGAGAAGCTGTGGAAGTCTGTTTTCATGCAGTAATCTGCATTAGTGAAACAAATGTCATTCATGGACACGTTGATTAGCTTTCAAGCAAATGTTTATTTACATTTCTTCCAAACCTTTATCTCAAGAAGGTAGGCAGTAGATTTTTTTATTACTTCTCAGAATCAGTGCATGGTAGGACTTAATATTTGGACAAAGGATGTGCTCTACATCATTGTCCTGAGAATTAAGTCCCCGTGTAACTACCATTTTGCACACAACCATATGGTATACTCGCCATGAGCTGTAACCAGTCAGGAACTCTCTTTGGTGTACTCCCATATTGCATGAATTTTAAAAATGAATGTATTTTAGAACATCCAATTTACCTTTTAAAGCATGTTGAATATTTTGGACATCGGGATGTGACGTCACCCCATGGGTCAGGAATGGCCCAGTGCTTGCATAGGGGACCTTTACCTTTACAATATTTTATATGCTAAAAATATAACTGGTGAAGAGGGTATGAAGATAAAGAAAGGCTAATTGAGGATCCTGCCATTTTAGTATCCCATGGCTCATAGGTTTCCAGGAACAGGTTAGTAGTGATATAGTATAACAGGGCTTAATGCTAGTCACCTTTTTCTTTTTACCCAACTAGAAATGCTTCTGTATGGGAAGAATTCCAGGAAGGGCTGTGGCTTAGTGGCAGAACATCTTCTTGCAGAAGGTCCCAGATTAAATCCCCAGGATCTGTAGTTAAAAAGATCAGATTGTAGTTGATGCGAAAGACCTCAGCTTGAGACCCCGGATGGCTGCTGCGGAAAGAGCAGAAATTATTAACCTTAATAGCCAGTGATCTGACTCTATATAAGGTGGGAGGCAGAAGCAAGGTGTTTCTTCTCTGACAATGAGCTCATCTTATTCCACTAAATCTGAATTACGGGACCGTTTGGGACTGGACTTTGAAGAAGTGTAAATTTTAACTTTACTATTTCCTCTAAAGGTCGCACTGTTGGTTTCAAGGAGGACCACTATCTGCTTAGGCAGAGTCTGATGTCCTCAGACCACCTAGACACTCCAATGGTTCGTACTGGCAACTTGAAAGGCAGAGACACTGTCCACTGGAAGATCAACAACAACGTGCACAAGCAAGGCTTCTCTTCCCTAGCTCTCAATCCCAAGGATATGAGTGAGTGCCATTTTTGATGAGATGGAGAAAACTTTGGGTGGAATGTGGCCTGTTACTGAAGCCAGAGATTATAGAAAAATGGCAGCCCTTGTCCCTTCAGAATCTGTTACTCATTCAAACTTGCAGGCATACATATGGTACCTTTCCATCACATGATTATTACCCCAGAATGCACATTGTCCAATTGCTTGTTGGAATATTCTCTTGTGTCAAAATCTTTATGTAACCAGAAAGACTTCAAATCAGAAAAGAATGTTAAGCTGGAAGACTTCTCCATGATATCTAAGGTTTCCGCATGGAGGGGGATTTTTGACATTAGTTATTTATTTGTCTATTTATTTTAATATTATTTATAGTTAGGGTTGCCAGGTCCCTCTTCACCACCAACAAATTGGGAGCCAAGATGGGCCAAGACTGGAGTAATATGGTCCCTACGACCCACTCCAGTCAACATCCTGGCCGCAGCATTCTGTACCAACTGAAGTTTCCAAACACTTCTCGAGGGCAGCCCCACATAGAGCGCATTGCAGTAATCTAATCTAGATGTAACCTGGGCATGCTTCATAGTGGCCTGATGGTTTCTCCTCAAGAAAGTCTGCATCTGGTTGACCAGCTGAAGCTGGTAAAATGCACTCCCGGCCACAGCTGCTGCCTGCTTATCCCGCAGTAGGCCTGGGTCCAAGACTACTCTCATACTATGGACCTGTTCCTTCAAGGGGAGTGCAACCCCATCCAGGACTGGCGACACCTTAAATCATGGATCAGACCTTCCAACCACTTCCATCTTGTTGGGATTAAGCTTCAGTTTCTTAGCCCGCATCCACTCCGAAACAGCCTCCAGGTACTGATTCAGGGTTTCTACAGCCTCCCTGAGACCAGCCAGAAGTGCAAGATAGAGCTGAGCATTGTCCTCATACTGATGACAACTCAGCCCAAATCTCCAGATGGATTCACAGAGTAGTTTCATGTAGATGTTAAAGAGCATAGGGGATAAGATGGAAACTTGCGGGACCCCTCAGGCCAAAGGCCAAGGGAATGAGTTGACATCTCCCAGCACCACCTTCTGAACCAATGCAGAATATTGCCTCCCAATCCCAGCCCAGATAGGCAATCCAGAAGGATCTCATAATCAGTGGGATCAAAAGCTGCTGATATATGCCGTCATCATCAAAATCCAGTTCTGATGCTGCAGATTCATGAACTTGTCCAGATGTTTAGAATTTTTTACATCTCAGAACCAGCACATCTGAAATACATTTTTCATGCTATTCCATACAATTAAGCATTGAGACTGGAATCCTGCACACCATTAGACTACTTAAATCTAAATGGGTTTTAAGCAGTTTAACTGTGTGCAGGATTCCAGCCACTGGATTTAAAGTTTGCCTTAAGTACATAAAACAGGCTGAATAGACCTGCAGCCCCCTCCCTTTGTGCTGTGTATTTCTTTGTGCTTTGTGCTGTGGCCTGGTATTTCTTGCCAACAACCATGGGAGAAGGTTGACTAATGTCTCTATTTCTAGTTCCATATGGGTTGTCTCTCAGATTGGCCCGGCTCTACACCCAAAACCTTGCAAAACCAGATAGCCGCGAACACCAGCAGCTGCAAAAAGAAGTGGAAGAGAACGTACGTAGCAGGAATTACTGGTGTCTGTCACGTTTGCTATTAAGGGGGGGGAACACATTGGTGACTTCCACATGGCGATTATTCTCAGTGGTTATCTCGTCGCTGCTTAAAGGGCACTTGGCAACAGAGCTTCCAGATGGTGGTTTTTAAAATTTTCGAATTTATAACCTGCCCTCATCCGCGGCTAACAATAATTAAAACATAAATACATCCAATATAAATCAAGTACATCCTTAAAACCATAATCATTAAAACCATTTAAAACCCTAAACCAGGGCTGGGGAACCTTTTTTCTGCCAATGGCCATTTGGATATTTATAACATCATTATAAATACAAAATTATCAACTTAAAAATTAGCCTGCTATATTTGGTAAAACATCTAGCCAAGAGGGATGACCGGAGACGGCTCCGAGTGTCTGCCATGTTTCTCCACGGCCCGGGTGGGAAAGGGTTAACACCGTTTCTTGGGCGGTCCTAGCAGCTCCATAGCTAATGACTCTTCTGCAAGGGGGAAAGAAGGTTCCTTTTCTCAGCGAAACAAACTCGCATCCGCCTTGAATAGAGGCTATTCCTGTCCGTGGGAGGGGGCAGATCACCAGTCCTAGATCCTTCTGAGCTAGAGATCTGCCAGGACCCACGAAGGGCCAGACCAAATGATTTCGCGGGCCTTATACGGCCCCCGGGCCTGATGTTCCCCACCCCTGCCCTAAACGGATGGCCGAACTATACCTAGGCGCCACAGCAGTAAATGTCAGCTGATCGGCCCCCCAGATTTCAAAGTGGGGGCGGGATGGGGAGGCCAGTAAAGATGGATCTTCTTGCGGCTGTCCTCAGCCATAGGCCTGGCGGAATAGCTCCGTTTTGCAGGCCCTGCGGAACTCCTTAAGGTCCCGCAGGGCCCTGATGTTACCAGGAAGGCTATTCCCCCAGGCTGGGGCCCGGGCCGAAAAAGCCCTGGCCCTTGTTGAGGACAGCCACACATTCTTCGGGCCAGGGACCACCAGTAAATTACTGTTCACAGATCTTAAAGCTCTCGGGGGGGTCATACCAGGAGAGGCGGTCCCGCAGGTTTTTTCTACCTTTTTTTTCCTCCCCCCCACCTCCCCCCCACCTCCCCCCTACCTTTTCCCTGCCCCAGCCTAGCCATTTCCTCCCCTCACTGAATGAGGTGTTTTTTTGGGTGGGTGGGTGAGAAGGGGAGTAGTAACTGACAAACACTATAGTGATGATATGCCATGTACCAATTTTAAAAACTGTCCAAAAGCCCTCTGGTGGTGCAGGATGGGAAATGGCTGCTGCAAGGGGACTGTGGCAGGGAAACTGGCGTCAATGCGGGCAGGACTGGGAAAGATCTGAAGTCCGCTTGCCAGCCACCTCAACTTGGCCGAGCTCTTTCCAAAAAAATCATAGTAAAACAGGTTTTAGAAAGAATGCAGCCAGAGAAAAGCCAGAAGGTACCTGAAAGCGCCATAATGTTTCAGGGAAGCGCGAAAATAAAGCACTTCCGTTTAGCATCAAAACTGGCCCAAACAACCGGTGTTGAAGTCACCAATGCGTAGGGTTACCAGGCCCTCTTCACCGCCAGCGGGAGATTTTTTTTAGGGCGGAGCTTGAGGGGGGGTGAGGTTTGGGAAGGGGAGGGACTTCAATGCCATAGAGACCAATTGCCAAAGCAGCCATTTTCTCCAGGTGAACTGATCTCTATTGGCTGGAGATCAGTTGTAATAGCAGGAGATCTCCTGCTAGTGCCTGGAGGTTGGCAAGCCTAACAATGCACCCACGATGAGATTCCTTTTCTTGGTTTTGGGTTCAAGGGTAAAGTGGGGATTTGCTTTGGCAAGAGAAATAGCTGAAAATATCCTCTTCCACATGTAGAGGTTGTTAGAGCCTAAGGCAAAGTACTTAAGCCCCCCTCCTTCCCAAAGGGAACAAAACTTGATAATTAACCATTGATTCATGGGTGTTGGGAGGGTACCTGAAAATCCAAAGAGAACAATAAGTAATTAATTCGCCTGAAAACAGCAGGAAAATCACAGGGAGAATTGGAACCTTTGCGGAAGGGCACTTATTTCTTAACAGGTATACAGTAGGGTCTTGCCCGTGGGAAAGGATTTTAATGGGAACCGCAGTTTCAGTTGTGCTTCCAACAAATTGCGGAACAGTGATCATTCAACATTTGTGTAGGTCGTCATGGGATTTCATTACACCACAACTTTTGCATGGTTGGGCGTTTCCTTCTAGAAGCCTGACTTAATAACCCTCTTTTGGTCTTCATAGCTGAACGAGATTTACAGAACTATCCCCGGGGCCCACAAATTCCAGCAGACAAAATTCAGGTGAGTAGACTGAAGAAAGCAACTAAAGAGTTGTGAAATGCAGTGTGTGTGTGTGGGGGGGGGTTAATAGAGAAGAGTAGTGAAGGTTTCAGGGATGGGTGGAATTAAGAGAATTATTGCATTGAAGCTATTGTCCCTTGTGATAGACAGTACAGAAAGAACTGGAACAGGCACCTATAGGGAAAACTCACTAATGGGATAATGAAAACTCCCATCGCCTTTAGTTTGCACCAAGAAGGACTGCTGTAAAATATATTTGATAGGAAAAACCATCAGAGCCCCATGTCTCTCCAGAGATCAAAGTTATTCAATTGATCTGTTTTCTCCTCAGGTTACAGCCAAATTCTGGGAAAAGGTAAGCAAAAGCATTAACACCTGGTTTTGCATACCGGTGTGAACATGTGCAGGTTTTTCATTGGTGTGTCTATTCAGGGAGGGGGGCATTACATGAACCTTAACAACTGTAGTATCTGTTTAAATCAGTAGCCCTAGCTTGTCCACTTTCCACACTGTAGTATCCACATTGCCGATTCACTTCCCAGTGCTGCATGAGGGCAGGGGTGGTCTTAGCCAATGAGCAATAGGGGCGTCTGCCTTGGGGTAGATGGGGTATAATGCCATAGGGTCCACCTTGCGAAGTGACCATTTTCTCCAGGTGAACTGATCTCTGTCACCTGGAGATCAGTTGCAATAGCGGGAAAGCTCCAGCCACCACTTGGATGCTGGCAACCCTATATGTATTTCAACTGGTTTGTATATATTTTAACTCTGTTTTCTATCTCTTTTTAAAGTCATTTAATGATGTATGTTTGGGAGGGCTAATTTTAATGGTCTTATAATGTCATTTTATCATGTATGATGTAAATTGTTAGCCATCTTCTAAGGGCAGAAAGGCGGGATGTAATTTTTTAAAAAATAAATAATAAATAAAACATGTCAAGAGTCCCTGTAGTATTACCTCCAAAATTATGATTTTGTAATTTTAGTTTTAAAATCCTATATTTAGAGGGCCTTCATAATCTGAGGCTCTAAATGGTAGTTTACTCAGTTTGTGTGTAAATCCACCTCGGGAGGCAGAAACCGTTGCTCACAGATTTCCCTCTCGTCTGTTTGTAATTTGTCACGTTTCCCTGTAGTGGATTCTGTAACACTTGAGGGAGCGATGCGTGGCTGCAAACATGCAGTAAAATATGGGATTGCAATTGTTATGTATGTAGTGGAAAGCAGCATCTATACAGAGCTTGGAGTTTTCTCCAGGCTCCTGAGCTGCGTGTTCGTATTGGCTGAAAGACTGCAACTGTCCAATCACAGACTCGAGGGCTTGTGTGCTCTCATTGGCTAGAAAGGCTGTAGCCGCCCAATAGGATACTGGGGGTGGTTTGGCCGGCAAGGTTGAATGAGCATATAAGCGCGATGCACACTGAGTAAGGTGGCTGTAGCTGTAGTCACAATAAAGCAATGTTGTATTACTTCTGCCTCCAGCCTCTTTCTTCGCCCACGCTACATAATAGCAATGATCCCTGCATGGATATGCTGCAAATATTTTGGGGGCCATCATGTGAGACACATAAGTTGGCTCCTTTACTGCTTGCCTTCTGCAGGAGTCTGTGAACTCACGTAGGGGTTTCAACCTCCAGGTGGGGCTGGGATTTCTCCTGGGATTACCACTGATCTCCAGACTACAGACCTCAGTTCCTCTGGAGGAAATGGCTGCTTTGGAGGGTGGATTTTATGGCGCTGATTCTCTTCGAGCTCTCACCCCTTCCTAAATCCCACCCTTTCCAGACACCGCCTACAAATTTCAAAGAACTTCCTGAGCCGGAGATGGCAACCCTACGGACACTAGTTTACAGACTAGGTGGTTGCAAGTCAACTCTGCACTGCATGATTTATCTTGCGGATACAAACTTTGCTAACAAATGACGTATGCTAAGCCTTGTCTTTCTTTTCCCCATCTCCAGGCAAGACCACACAATTGTGGACACTGTGCTCACTGCTCCCCGCTCATCCAAGAATGAGATTGTGAAAGTAACAGAGAAACACGTCTCTCAGGAGGCTTTCAATGACCTGAAAATGGCACCTGGTTACTATACTGTAATCTCGGACCAAGGTAGGAGAGGCGTGCTACATTTGGCCTGTTTCTCAGTTAAATTTCTTAATTCAACCAAGACTGAGGGTTGAGATGCAGATTCAGCTGACTGAATGCTCCTTAATAGAAAAATAACCTCTCCTTAAAAATCTAGCCTAGCCTTCTCCTTGTCATCTAGCTTTCTATGAGGAGGGAATAGTTGATACAGAACAACAGTCAATCATGTGAATCCCAATCGGTACCCCAGGGGCTCGTTCAAATTACAAAGTCCATGTGAAAGAGATATGGGGTGTCAATTAGTCATGGCAGTTCTGTGCTGAAAACGTAATTCCCAGGAACGCACAGGCCCAATTTGGATCAGGACCTCAACATATGGAGAGAGGAGGCTTAAGCCATTCCCCTCTGTGCCATTTTCCCAACTTGAAATGGCCCTGGGAAGCTGCTGTTTGCCCTGCTGGTGAAAATTAAGGGGCCGCTTCAAGCTGGAAAATAGCAGGAAGAGGGAAGGCTTACATCCCTTCTCCCCAAGTGCCATGGTCTGAATCTGAATTGGGTTTGCATGTGTCTGGGAATTAAGTTTCCAGCATGGAAGTCCCAGGCCATGTCTGCAACAATCCACATGACCTTCGTGAGCTTTGTAACACGTGAATCAGTCTTAAAATGGTACAGTCAAGAGAATGGTTTATCACTTATAGAAGAAGAAGAGTTGGTTTTTATATGCCGACTTTCTCTACTAATTAAGGAAGACTCAAACTGGCTTACAATCACCTTCCCTTCCCCTCCCCATAATAGACACCCTGTGGGGTCGGTGAGGCTGAGAGAGTGTGACTAAGGTCACCCAGCTGGCTTCATGTGTAGGAGCTGGGAAACAAATCCACTTCACCAGATTAGCGTCCACCGCTCATGTGGAGGAGTGGGGAATCAAACTCGGTTCTCCAGATCAGAGTCCGCTGCTCCAAACCACTGCTCTTAACCACTACACCATGCTGGGAAAGCAGTGGGATACTATGAGAAGCATGTCCCCCCACCCTTGCAAATAATTACCTTCTTGCTTCCTCTGCTTCCATTTCAACTGTAGATGCCCATGGCCTGGTAGAGTTTCAGGAAGGAGTAGAACTGGTGGATGTCCGGGTTCCCCTCTTCATCAGGGATGAGGATGATGATGAAAAGCAGCTGCAGGTAGAGGCCACTGATGTTCCTGTGGGGACTGCAGAGATTGGTCGCCGTCTTGTCAACATCACTATCATTAAAGAGCAAGGTAAATATAATACCCTGGTGACACACAATGGAATATGATAGCTCTTATCTTCCTCTTCCTCCTTGTCTTATGTAGCAATATGCTGAACTCAAGCTGCGTTTCCCATTAAGTTCTATGTTCAAATCTTAAAACTACTTGGACCCCTGAAAAAGGCACCTATAAAGCCATATTTCAGATGTTTTCACTGCTTTCTATGTACTGAAACATATACGGTGACTTTTTTAGATCTGAATTTTAGAGAAGGAGTGGTGCTCATGCATGTGAGGTTATGGCATCCTGGCATATTAAAAACAATTCAGGGATGTCCATTATCTGCCAGTCTTGGCAATACTAATCTGAAACTAGAGGACTTTTATTGGCTGTTACCATAGACTTTGCAGAATATCTGAGAGCTAATCAGCAACAGAATGGTAGGCGGTTACAGTGCAATCTAGGATTGCACTGTAAATTAGGAAAATAATAGGAAAGTGTCACTTTCATGCTGAGTGTGGGCAGGAAATAAATCTTAACTTTTAATGCCTGCTTAAGGAACACTTTGTTGTGCAGTGCTTACAGATGTAGATGCTGTATTCATACTAACAACAAACACATCACTTTTCTGTCTGTTTAGCCAAAAGCATCATTAGCTTCCTCGAACCGGCTTATTCTTACAGCCGCTTTGACAAGCTGGCAAAAATCCCTGTTGGCCGTGAAATATTGGAGAATGGGAAGTCCCAGATAACCTACAGAACACGGGATCTCACCGCCCAGGAAGGCAAAGTAAGGACCGTGGAGCTGCCTAAAGAAGAGAATGTGTTTCTAGCTGTGCTTATAGTAAAGCCTTTAGCCATTATGTGGCTGTATTAGTGTGCCTTGCGTCACTTGGAACAGCCCAATGTTGCATCCAGTAGTCAATGCTGATAGTGAACTCCTGCATGGAATCCTGAAACTTCCAGTGGAGGAGCCAGTTCTAGCACTACAAGGCAGAATGAGGAGATTGGTGCCTATTGACTCTTCCTAATAGAGGAGACAAGGTTGGGTTTGGGCTCCTGACCAATTCCAAATTCTCAGCACGGTTTAACGAACCTACAGCTATACTTGCTGCAGGAATCTGTCTCGGAAACTCATCATAAACTAGTAAGTCATATGATGAAGATGTCTTAATGATCCTTTTGTGATACATGCTCCCTTCTCCGCACAAGAACCATATGGAGACTGTTCATGGTAATATGGGTTAAGAGGAACTATCACATGGAGAAGGGTGTGGAGTTTTACACATACTTCCCATCGCAAATAGGTGCTGAATCCCATTCAGATCACCATGCTTGCACCTAGTTAATACAAGCTAGGTGAGATGTGATTGAAACTCACCTTTCATTGCAGTTGAGCTCTAAAAAGCAAACGGTAAAATATAGGGCTGGATCCAGCAAGCTTTTTCTCTCCGTCTTGCTCAGTGTTTCTCATTACTAGAGTTGCCAGCTCGGGGTTGGAAAATACCTGGAGATTTTGGGGTCTGAGGAGGGCAGGGTTTGGAGTGGGGAAAGACTTCAATGCCATAGAGTCCAATTGCCAAAGCAGCCATTTTCTCCAGGGGAACTGATTTCAATTGCCTGGAGATCAGTTGTAATAGCGAGAGATTTCCAGCCACCACTTGGAGTTGGCAACTGATTACAGAATTCACACACACCAGTGGCTTTTGTCCATTCTGGTCCCATGATTCTCAGCATAGCTGTTTGGGTAGTTAGAAAACCCATCCTCCCCCTTTTCACCAGAGGAAAAGCTGGTTGGATCCAACCCTTAGTGCAATGCTAGCACAAGAATGCAAGATCTTGTGTCTTTGCCAATAAAGAAAGTGTGCGAACTCCCCAGTGATTACAGTGAGATTAGTGCTACTGTCTATACTGGGAAATACACTGATAGAAAATCTATGGTTTGTGCTAGCTCACAGTTTGTCATGTTAGAATCACAGAATCATAGAGTTGGAAGGGGCCATAGAGGCCATCTAGTCCAACCCCCTGCTTAATGCAGGATCAGCCTAGAGCATCCCTGACAAGTGTTTGTGTTGTTCTCCCCCCTCCCCCCACCCAGGATTATATTTTTTCAGAGAGTGACTTGATCTTCCTGCCTGGAGAGAAGCGGAAGGAGGTGCAAGTACCATTGCTGGAGCTGACTGAGATAGATGCCTTTCTTAACAACCGGCAGCAGAAACAGTTCGTAGTGGATCTTATTGATCCCAGGTTTGGGGCAAAAGTTGGCAAATACCCCCAAACTATAGTGACAATTGATGATCCAGGTGAGCTTGGCAACTTCTGGCAGCAAGAGTCGATTTTGTCTCCATGTACCTGTAGTTTCTCTAAACACTAGACTCTGCAAAACTAGCAAGGGAACTTTGTACGTTATGCACACAGGTGACACAGTCTGTAGTTTCTCCACGTGAGCTACCAGGTGTGGTCTGGTGAACAGAGATAATCCTGGGCTCTGTTCCACCTCTACTATACTGCTAATCACCTTTATTTGGTACTACCATGCATGGACCGTGATATATTTTAACAGTCCAAGTGGCACATACCATGTGCAGAAAGATTGGGTTGAAGTTTATGACTCTCTTCCACTAAGGCTGAGGATGTGTGATAGGACCAAGGTCACCTGGCAAGCTTCCATGGCAGAACGGGGATTCAAACCTGAGTCTTTAAAAAAAAGAAAAGAAAAAGAGAAACCTGGGTCTTCCAGTTCCTAGTTAAACACTCCAACCACTGCACTGTATACACATCCTTTCTGTATAAACCACAGATAAAGGTAGTCCCCTGTGCAAGCACTGGGTCATTCCTGACCCATGGGGTGATGTCACATCCCGACGTTTACTAGGCAGACTATGTTTACGGGGTGGTTTGCCATTGCCTTCCCCAGTCATCTACACTTTACCCCCAGCAAGCTGGGTGCTCATTTTACCAACCTCGGAAGGATGAAAGGCTGAGTCAACCTTGAGCCGGCTACCTGAAACAGACTTCCATTGGGATCGAACTCAGGTCATGAGTAGAGCTTTTGACTGCAGTACTGCAGCTTACCACTCTGCACCATGGGGCTCTTATAAACCATAGAGCATTTGTGAAAAGCACAAAACAAAAACTATCAACAGATTCTGTCCCAATTGTTCTTAAGTCCCACTAGTATCTTTGTCCTATACTAGTCACCAAACTAATTGTGTTGCCTGATGTTCAACCACAGCTAGCTATTTTTTTTCAATATTCTGCCCTTGCGCCAGCACTTGAGAGATGAGTGAGGCAGCCATGATGGTGTGAGTTGTGGCATTCAAACCTGCAACTTTGACAAATACAACCAAGGTCTTATTTCTTCAGGATCAGGTGCTGAAAATGAGATGTCATTTTCTTTCCCCCTCTCTACAGAAGCTGTGGATGGTATCGCATCAATGACAGGCCTAGGTCAAATCCCAATGACTTCTAGAAACAGGCTTGGAGCACCCCTTAATCCAAATGCACAGGCTCTGAACTCAAGGAAGATCCGTTTCAACTGGCTACCTCCTCCTGGCAAAGTTGCAGGGTACAAGGTATGGTGAGCTAGACAGTAAGGACTGCCTAGTGTGTGGGGGGATACTATCCTACTTAACTCACATACCAAGGTCAGTCCAGAATGGCTCCACAGAGGACCAGTGCAATCCTGTCCTCCGCTATGCTGCTACTACTGGATGCTGCTGCTTTCTGCATGCGCTGTGTTATGGCTGGAACATTCACTCTGACAGCTCCATGTTCCTTGAACACATGAACACACAAAGCTGCCTTATGCTGACCCTTGGTCCATCAAAGTCTACTCTGACCGGCAGTGGCTCTCCAGAGTCTCAGGCAGATCATCTACCTGCCTAGTCCCTTTAACTGAAGATGCTGGGGATTGAACCTGGGACCCCTTGCATGCCAAGCAGATGCTCTACTATGCCACAGCCCCTCCCCTTGAAGCAATCCTTCCCCAAGTTAGCTTGAAATGGACTCATATAGGTCAAAGGGATTGTGTTTTGAATCTATCTGATCACCTTCCACTGTACAGAGAAAGAATGGAAACTGGCTTGACAATGGGTTGGATCCATATCAGTTTTTTACGATAACAGAAGTCACTTCCATCAGCAGAATGTAACTTTTCTACCTACCTCCCCCCTGCTGTAGTCCACTGATCTCCCCAAAATGCTGCTTCTGGGAGGCAGGAGGCCCTCAGTGATGGCATAAGGGGCAAATCAAGGATGTGCAGCAGGAAGGAGGAATTGGTAGAAATTACACCTTCCTTCCATTAGCGGAAAATTTAGTCTGGGTCCAACCCAATGAAGCTACAGATATGGATTTTAATCCTGTGAGCCTTAAGGTGATAAAAGTGGACAGAAGGGCAAAATTCCTTTATGAACCATTAGCTAGATTCATCAAGGTTTGATACTTCAGGTTTTCACCAACGAAGTTTTCATGCATCGAGCATTATGAATGTCCTTTGTAAAGCTCTGGTGTATCAACCTAGATCTGTGGTATATCTTTGCC
Source organism: Euleptes europaea (assembly GCF_029931775.1). Taxonomy (NCBI): domain Eukaryota; kingdom Metazoa; phylum Chordata; class Lepidosauria; order Squamata; family Sphaerodactylidae; genus Euleptes; species Euleptes europaea. The sequence continues at coordinate 127,282,945 of NC_079312.1, read as the reverse complement.
ATTGTATGAATGTGTGGATCTTCTAAAAGGGGAGATATCCTTTACTTTCTACTGGGAAAATCTTGTTTTGACTGGGAACTTACCTTAATTAAGGGACACTTTTTATTTTTGGTGCCGTCAAGTCATAGCTGACATGGCAAACCTGTAGGGTTTTCGAGGCAAGAGAGGTTTGGAGACGGTTTGCCATTGCCTGCCTCCACATTACAGCCCTAGTGTTCCTTGGAGGTTACCCATCCAAATACTAACCAGGGTTGACCCTGCTTAGCTTCTGAGATCTGACAAGATCAGGCTAACCTGGGGCTGTCCAGGTCAGGGCAAGGGACACTTCTAGTGAGATTAAATTGCTCACTGTGGCTTAAGAAAGGGACAGCATTTGAGGAGTTTCTCTTTGGGCTGCAGGTGAAATACTGGATCCAAGGGGACCCTGAATCGGAAGCCCACCTGCTGGATTCCAAAGTGCCTTCAGCAGAGCTCGCCAACTTGTACCCCTACTGTGATTATGAGATGCAGTCCTGTGCCTACACTGCTACAGATGAGGGGCCTTACTCTGAAGTGGTTCACTGCCGTACACTTGAGGAAGGTAAGTTGGTGTATTCCACAACAAACCAGAAAGCTGTTTGAACAGAACCCCTCATTAGTCTTTGCCAGGGGTCTGCAAACTGCAGCTCCTGAGCCGCATGCGGCTCTTTGGCCCGTTGAGTGCAGCTCTCCGAACTTGGTTCGGAGCCCCTGCTCTCGCGCCCGCTCGCTCCGGCAGCTGGGCTGCGGAGCCGGCGCGCCAGAGAGAGAGAGAGAGAGAGAGAGAGAGAGAGAGAGAGAGCGTGAGAGAGCAGGCGAGCGGGCGCGCTGTCTCTCCCTCCCCCCCACCGTGGAGAATGGCCGGGTCCCCCTTTCCCTTGCCCTCAATGGTTGGGAGGCTAAAGCCTCCCCTCCCCTCTAGCCACGTGATTGCTGGGCGGGCGGCTAGGCGGTTCCTCCCCCCCGCCTATCAGCTGTTGGGCGGGGCGGGCTTCCTTCGGTAGACCTGGCCTCCAGCTGAGTCCCATTGGGAGGCCATGTCTACCCACTGGCTTTCTTGGCGGTAGACCTGGACTCCGAGGAGGGGAAAAAGTCCCCCTTCAGAGGCCAGGTCTACCAATTGGCTTCTATGGGCCTCCGGAGGCCAGGTCTACTGCCAAGAAAGCCAGTGGGTAGACCTGGCCTCCCAATGGGACTCAGCCAGAGGCCAGGTCTACCAATAGGCTTTTATGGCAGTAGACCAGGCCTCCAGACGAGGACTCCAGACGGGGAGGGGGAAATGGCAGGGACTTACAATTTAATTTTTATCAATAAATAAGATCACTATTAAGTATGATATCAAGTTTTATTCAGTGTACCTATAGTTTAATTAAGACTTAAAACTTTAATTAAAGTTTATCAAGTTAATAAACAGTGTACCTACCTATATAGTTTAAGTTTAAGAAATTTGGCTCTCAAAAGAAATATCAATCGTTGTACTGTTGACATTTGGCTCTTTTGACTAATGAGTTTGCCGACCCCTGGTCTATGCCCCAGTCAAATACTAGCAGGGCTTTTTTTGTGGCACAACGCACACAGCACCAGCTTCTTTTTGGGGGGGCCTGCCAAGCAAGTCCTGAGGGAGGAATTGGTGGAAATCAGTGCAACCTTATATATGAGTTGTATCTTACAAAATAAGCACTGAGTATTGGTATGGTATCTCTACGTCTTTGTTATGTTTTATCAGCTCTATAGGAATTCAGTACTAGCTGCTGTAATATCATGCACAAACTCTGCCCAACTTCATGGTTTTATATAATTTGTTCTCTAATTTATCTGGACTTCAAAGTTTTGAATGTTCCAATTTTTACATTTTTATAAGCATGTTTGTATGAGGCAGATCTATGTGATGCTTTAATTTCCCTTTCATGTTAAGTTTTGGGGTGAAAAACCACCTTTCTCTCAAGGCATCCTTCTCCAAAATGAACAAACAAAAACCTGATCAATACAACAATCTGAACTTACATCCTTATGTCGACTGACACTCTAACTTCCAGAAGCATTAGATAAAATTTTAAGGTATTGGTCCTCCATTGGTGGAGGAAGACACCCTGGGTGGTTTTATAAGATCTGACTTAAAATTACCATATTGAATTTAAGTTGAGATGTCATGTTATGCTTGCCAGGTTTAATATTCTTCCATCAGCCATTTTATATGGCAGATATAGAGAATTCCTGTCAGCGACAGAGGTTGTCCATGCACGGTTGGTGTACACTTAATTCATGTCTTACTGTACTGTAAGTTTTACTTGAGGCCGAGGAATGTTTATATCAGACCCTTGTTGTCAAGTGCTCAGAGCTTCTCAGACCAGCAGTTGGTGGTGTATCTTTTATAAGACAGAAATTATTTTATTACTCAACAAGTAGCCAGATACCTGCGAGCTGTATCAAGGATACACAAACTGCTGGTACGCGCTCCCAGATAATGTTACTAACAATGTCATTTTAATGCTTATATAGACTATTTGGTTTTTGTAATCTTGTTTTATAACTATGGTGTGGTAAATGCCTAATAAAGGTGGTGATGATGATATGTGACATCTCATCCAGCTGGGTTCTCACTTTGTCTGTGAACGAGATGAACCCAATATTTCCCATTGTTTTGCTCTCAACCTTTGTAGTTCCCAGTGAGCCCGGACGCTTGGCTTTCAATGTAGTCTCCTCCACTGTGACACAGCTGAGCTGGGCAGAGCCGGCTGAGACCAATGGACTAATCACAGCCTATGAAGTCACCTATGGACTTGTCAATGAGGAAAACCGTAAGCATAGATTCTGTTTATTATTCTTACCATGCAGCCATCCTGAGAGCTGTGAACTGGTCAACATCCTTTTAAAAACAATTACTCAGTTATGAGTGTTTAGTGCACCAATGGAGATTGCTATTCTTGAGTCTTGCAGTAATAGAACTGGATCCAGTACAAACCTCTCTGTCCCTCTGACAAAGGAAATGCCTTGTCTTATTCTAGGTGGAGGTACTCATAGTTATACTGATGGGAAATAATCTTTCTTATAGAACTAGCCATAAGAAAACCAGGCAAGTCCTTCAAACGTGACAGCGTTACTTTATACTATGTGAGCAGTATTGTGCCCTGAACATAAAATCATTATCCTTTTGCATTAAAATATGTATCTTTTTGCCAGGAATTATGCTGTTTTCCGTCTTTTGTCAAAATAGCTTTTTCTTGTCTTGTTTCTATGTTTTGTTAATTACGACCATAGATGGGATATGATCTACCACATGCATCTCTTTCTCAAGCACCAATCATGTTGCTCAAGATCATTCATGTCAATGGCGCTTGGGCAAAACTGTATTATATCCATCAATAGACAAGCACAAGCTAACACTTGTTTCAAAAGCAATGTTTGAAAAAAGAAAAATGTGCCTTTAAAATGGACAATTAAGTATTACATCCACAGTGCATTTGGTACCTTATTGGGATGGCATAGTTTAGAATTATGAATAAATAAAAAACCAACTCAAGATGCAAGAAACAGCGATCCCCATAAAATCACTTTTCTTTGCTTTACAAAGATCTTATGCTCGTTCCAGAGAAAACCAGATGGAAAAGGGCACTTTGCACAGCTCGTATTGTGCATGAAGCAAATGTGTGTGACCCCTAAGATGCAGATGATGCAATATGAGAGGACAAACAGGCTAATTACTCTGCACTGCCATTGTGTCCATTTCCACAAGTAAAATGCTATGCACAAACGAAAATGAACCATCAGATCTGCTTTGCCAATCCACCTAGGATTCCTTTGTTACCTGCATACACTGAGATTCTGGGTGGGTTTGGAAGACAAAGCAATACATCTACTGTTTTACAAGCTGGAAGGGAGTTGCGTGTGAGGAACAGCTGTTCAACTCACATAATGCCTTTACGAGGCACAGATAACTGCTACTGGATTTGGGCAAGGGAATAATATTCTAGATTACTTTATGGTTATAATGGAGTAGTGAGGGAACTAGTGGAAGAGGATCTTGAACAACATGATGATATTAATATCTCCCTTTATTTTGAATATTGCCCAAAATATGATTACTTCCTATTAATGAGGTCTGCATAAATTTGCAGTTTCACTGGAGAAGTACTTTGGGCTTGTCCTATACTGGGGTTGCCAAGCTTTTTCTTCAATGAGAGCTACTTCTGAGTAATGAACAATATTCTAAGATACTCCCCCCAGCAGCATATTGCCAACATTTGTTATTTCCTTCTCCTACAAACAGAACATGGACTAGCACAGCTAAATAGCACAGAAAACAATCCTATGAAATATTTTTTTTAAAGCCTAAAGCAGAACTTTTCATCGTATTTTCCTGAGGGGTTTCTTGGGCTATTGTGAATTATCAGTAGCTCACAATCTGCTTGTGAGATTGCCAGATCCCTCTTTGCCAGAGGCAAGAGGTTTTTGGGGTGGAGCCTGAGAAGGGCAGGGTTTGAGGAGGGGAGGGACTTCAATGCCATAGAGTCCAATTGCCAAAGCGGCCATTTTCTCCAGGTGAACTGATCTCTATCGGCTGGAGATCAGTTGAAATAGTAGGAGATCTCCAGCTAGTACCTGGAGGTTGGCAACCCTAACTTATTGGAGACCACTCTTCAGCCTTCAGTTAATCAGAAGCTGGTTAACTTAAATGCAGAAGTAGCCATTACAAGTAGAAAAGTATTACATACAAATTTGCTTGCAGGACCTATTGGGCCAGTAAAGAGAGTCCTGGTGGAGGAACCAAAGAAGAGGATGGTTCTGATTGAAAACCTACGGGAATCGCAGCCCTATCGCTACACAGTGAAGGCCAAGAATGGAGCCGGCTGGGGTCCCGAGAGAGAAGCTACTATTAACTTGGCCACACAACCCAAGCGCCCCATGTCCAGTGAGTTATTATCATCGCTTCCTGCAATAATCATGCAATTGATTTTGTTGTGTATACTCAAGATGTCTTTCTTTGAATTTGCCCTTTTATTCTGGGGATATTTCACCAGTATATTTTGTACCTGGGGAAAATGTACTTCTTCCCTCAGTTGGCCCATTCGTTAGTTGTTATTGGGATATGTAACTGTTTATTATTATCTGTGATATAATTCCAAACAAGTAATACAATTTTCCTGCAATGCCCTAATCATTTTATTATTTTTAATGTTAAAAACAGTTTATGTCCTTAGCTCTTATGACCACTCCTACTGTTCAACCCCAGTGCTGAATCTACCTTATTTAAAAAATGAAAGAGTTACACCTTTGACACCAGATTACTAGATGCACTGGATCAAGCCTTATGAACACACATGAACACATGAAGCTGCCTTATACTGAATCAGACCATTGGTCCATCAAAGGCAGTATTGTCTACTCAGACAGGCAGCGGCTCTCCAGGGTCTCAGGTTGAGGTCTTTCTCATCACCTACTTGCCTGCTCCCCTTAACTGGAGATGCCAGGGATTGAACCTGGGACCTTCTGCGTGCAAAGCAGATGCTCTACCACTTAGCCACAGCCCCCTTGCAGGACCTATTGTGCTGGTATCATGTAAAAAATAAAACGTGCCTTAGGGCTCCAGCGCATTTGAATGTGCAACAAGGCCCTAATAGTGCTTTTTGTCTCCTTCCAGTTCCCATCATCCCTGATGTGCCAATAATTGATGCCGAAGGGGGAGAGGACTACGACAGCTACCTGATGTACAGCGCAGACGTCCTGCGCTCACCGTCTGGCAGCAAACATCCTAGCGTCTCTGACGATTCTGGTACAGTTCACTGCTGCAATTGTCAAAAATGGAAGGGGAGGGACCTTTTGAAGCTTTTATGGCTGAACCTTCTCAGATGTCCTTCTTTAATGAACTGAAGGAGGCCAAAGTAAGCACAGAAAGGCCAGTCAAATTTGTAGGGATTTAAAGAGCAGTTTTCTAGCCACATTGCAAATGGAATGACTTTTCTTCCTTATTTTGGGGCAAAGAAAAACTTTTAAAGCCTCTCTAGTATCTGACATCTTCTGCCTCTAATTCGTTTGTATTCTCACCCAAGGAACAGGGTAAACTCAGCATTCACTCGGAAGCCCTGTTAAAATCTATGTACTATGCTGTAGTTTCTATGCTCTGTGCTTGGTGAAAAGTGCTGTGAAGTCACAGCCAAGTTATGGCGACCCTGTCTAGGCAAGAGACTAACAAAGGTGATTTGCCATTGCCTGCCTCAGTGTAGCAACCCTGGACTTTATTGGTGGTCTCCCATCCAAGTACTGACCTGGGCCACCCTGCTTAGCTTTTGAGATCAGATGAGACTGGGTTAGCCTGGGCCATCTAAGTCAGAGCACCCTATACTTAGAAGAAAAAGAAGAAGAGTTGGTTTTTATATGCCGACTTTCTCTACCACTTAAGGGAGACTCAAACCGGCTTACAATCACCTTCCCTTCCCCACAACAGACACCCTGTGAGGTGGGTGGGGCTGAGAGAGTTTGACTAGCCCAAGTCACCCAGCTGGCTTTGTTTGGAGGAGCAGGAACACAAATCCAGTTCACCAGATTAGCCTCCGCCGCTCATGAGGAGGAGTGGGGAATCAAACCCAGTTCTCCAGATCAGAATCCACCTCTCAAACCACCGCTCTTAACCACTACACCATGCTGGCTCTCTTATTCAAGTGAATTGTGTGATTAGGGCTATCTGCCGCTGTGCAGTTAAGTGCGCAATAGTGATGAATCCCAGCACCTTGCAGTGTTCAAGCATTAGGCCAAACAAAGGTTCTTACCATATGAACAAGTAAAGACCTTTGAACCAGTAAGCATGTAGTGTTACCAGTTGGCCATTGCCTGGGTCTTTCTTCAGTATCCTCTAGAGATGCACCATGGACTGATTCTGGATAACTGGCTCCAGGTATGGAGGATAGTCTTATCATGGCAGTGACTGTCTTTAAATAACGGAGTTATATTGTAGGTGATAAGGAGCTCCAACATAACAGCTATTGAGGCTCTGAGCTTGCTTTACATTACATCTTTACATTTCATAAAACATCCTGTCCACCAGGAATAGCATGGAAGGCATGTTTGGAGCTGCAGCAGGGGTGGGAGGGAGAAAGTCATGTTCCACAGGCAGAAGTCCTTCTATCTGCAGAAACATTCTAGCAGATCCAGCCCATTGTCTACAAGTGTGCAACTAGCAGAAAAAAAGATGGATTAAGTTGCCAACACATCAATGAGTGTGGCCAGAAAACTTGGAATGTTCAAGGGGCATGCATTGTGCCTCCTGCTACAGGAGGAGGCTAAAAGTCAGAATTATCTCAAGTCAATGGTCTTTTATGCATGCCTGTTTCACTCGCTGTCACCACTCTGACAACTTTGTGTCTTTGTGTTGATTATGCGTGCCGTTTCCGACCGTGAGAGGTCGCCTTGCTCTCGCCCTGTGTCTCCCCGCGTTTTGCTCACATTTTCAGAGACCTGTTTTATCTCGAATTTGAAAATGTGGGCAAAATGCGGGGAAACACAGGAGGAGAGCAAGGTGACCTCTGACAGTTGGAAACTGCATGTATAATCAACACAGACCCAATGTCATCAGAGAGGCGACGGCGAAGGAAACAGCCACGTTTAAAAGACCAATGTATCCTGAAAGAAATAACCTGTGATAGTGATTAGATTGAAGACTGAGCAATAGAACCTTTCTCCCAAACCTCACTAAAAGAAGCGATACAATATTCTAAATGCAAGACACCAGTGGATATGTTGAAACAAGTGGGAATTGTTTACATTGTACAATAACTGTCCCCACAAATTAAGAAATATTGACATAGACCACAGTCCACCAAAAAGTTAGGTATATAGAACCACTTCACTTAAGTATGTCTTGTTTAGCTAGCCACAGCAGGAATCACGAACATGTTCCATAATGGGACATGAGCCAGAGAGCAATAGCCCATTTATGATTTGTGCACATTGTTTTCCATATGCTTGCTTGTATTTGATGGCTGTTAAAGAATATATCATGTTGTACCAAAGTTTCATATTTCAGCCCTGTGTCCAATGAATAGACTTCCAGCAGGGGATATTTTCTTCTTGATTCTTTGTGAACATCTGGTGTTTATACACACCAGTTGAACTTTTCTATAGCTGTCACTTCAAATAATGTGGCAAGAGTCATAGTAGCAGATAGTCACCGTACCCTTTGATCTGTTCTGTACTAAGCTCATGACCTCTGTTGCAAGCATGGAGAAGCAGTCCCTCTCCTGACTTGCCTATTTCTTTCAATGAAATGAATGGAAATGCAATAGTTTTGGGTGCAAATTTGAGTGTGCATGGATTTCTGTCCCTTCTCCTCTTTAAACTACTTACTACAACTGTGGTTCAATTTCAGTTGAACCATTCATTTGACTTTGTGGAGGGCACATGGCAAAAACCATACTTGTATATAGTTACTTGTATACATGAACACATGAAGCTGCCTTATACTGAATCAGACCCTTGGTCCATCAAAGCTAGTATTGTCTACTCTGACCAGCAGCGGCTACCCAGGGTCTCAGGCAGAGGTCTTTCACATTACCTACTTGCCTAGTCCCTTTAACTGGAGATGCCGGGGACTGAACCTGGGACCTTCTGTATGCCAAGCAGATGCTCTACCACTGAGCCACAGCCCCTCCCCTAATTCCTCTGCAAAAAATTGATCCACATAGAGAAAACAGAGGTATTTTATGCATGGCTGTTTAATTCGCCATCACCCCTTCAACAACTTCGGGTCTTGGTTGTGATTATGCATACTGTTTCTGACCGTCAGAGGTCACCATGCTCTCCCCCTGTGTTTCCCAGTGTTTTGCCCACGTTTTCAGGGACCTGTTTTATCTTAAATCTTTCCGGACGTCAGAGGTCACCTTGCTCTCCCCCTGTGTTTCCCTGCGTTTTGCCTGCGTTTTCAGGGACCTGTTTTATCTCAGATCTGAAAATGTGGGCAAACTGTGGGGAAACGCATGAGTAGAGTGGGACGACCTCTGACAGTTGGAAATGGCACGCATAATCAAAACAAAGACCCGAAGTCATCAGAGGGGTGGCCATGAGGGAGACAGCCATGCATAAAAGACCATTGAAGCCACACAGGAAGCATATGATCAGCTCAACAGCCTGCTAATATATGTAATTTTGACAGATGGTTGATTTCAACAAAGAATGGTTCTGGGCCTTATTTGCTGCCACCTACTCTTTTCTGGAAGCCTGAAGCCCAGATATATCATGCAAGAAGCAGAGCTATAGCCATTCATTGTTTCATGTGCATAGAGGACATCTCTTCTTACATAGTCCTGGGGCTGAGTCCTAGCATTAAAACCCTGGGGAGATGCTAAGCCACAACTGGTGGCCTATAGTACTAGTTATTTAATCATTTTATTCTGGGAATTGTTGATCTTAAAATAGAACAAACATGCCCCATCTCACCCAAATCAAGTGGCTAAGATAACAAAGATAGTTTTGGTTGCTGTTCTTGTACTTGCCTTCTGGATTCAATCTCAGGCAGGTGTTTCCATTTCAAACTCAGCCCTAATAGCCACACATTTCAAAAACCTGAAGCAGACAAGTTCTGTGATCTCTTTGACCTCATTGAACCTTTAGATTTGGATAGAATCTTTTAAGGCAACTCCATGTGCGCCCACACTCAAAAAGCTTGTTCATGGAAGCAACCTAGTGAACACATATTGTAGAAGTCCCGATAAAAAGACTAACATAAGATACATATGCAAACTCCATGGCATGTGGAGAGCTCTCTTGACCAAGTTAAAAGGTAAATGCTACAAATGAGATCAGTGTGTTGATATCACAACACTCATTTTGTTTCTGCACCAAAAAACTTTCAAGGTGGTTCCTCCCAAAAAGAAAGTATTTCAGACATTAAAACCACCATAAGCATTATCAAAACATGTTGATTTTAAAATGTTAGTATGGCTTAAGGGTGTGTTGAGATTTCTGTTTTTTAGGATAGTTTGCTACTACCTGGCCATCCGTTGCTTAGTACATATGCCTACTTGAGGCTGCCTCCCTAGCTGCTAAGGAAGATGGTACATCAAAGACAGTTCACCAGCACTGTGTTTAATTTGGCGGGCTCTGCCCTATATGAACTTCCATGACAGTTTGGAGTTCTTATAGCCTAACATAATCCTAAAACCAAGATCTGATACTGTAAGCCTGCCAGGAGTCAGAGCTGGGATTTTGCTCTGTTTGGTACCTTTAACACGGCCCAGACCCTGAAAAAGGCCCTTTTATACCAGTGCTTTCAGCTAGCACCATAATCTTTTGATTTTTTTAAATAGGCAAATGCTCCTGTACAGCTATGCATGTAAAATATTTGTGCGTACATGACACTGAAATTCTGTAGTTCTTAGGGCTCAGAATGCAGAGATACAGGAAAGCCAGTAGTTAGAACTTAATATGGAATGGGTCAGTTTCTCGACAGGAGTAACTACTCACAGTTGGCATTCTCAGGCTGAAATGCTATGCACACTTGCTTGGGGGTAAATTCCTCTGAATTTGGTGGGACTTACTTCTGCTGACAAAACATGCATAAAATGTCTGAGGCAAAGAAATAAATCGACATGTGGTAGGTAGCAAGCAACGAAGGTTTGATAGTGTGCTTGGTGCCAATGGGAAAGCCTGAGTCATCCATTCCTGTTCCCAGTTACCAGCCATGCCTAAGGTTGCTGGGGTAAAAAGAGGACTCAACACTTGGTCCATGATGCTACCCTTAGAGTGATGCTTGCTTGGCTTTGTTGAATTGGAGGAGGCAAGTGCTGTTGCTGATCTCTGTGGCCTCAGGTGTGTCAGGGAATGTCTGGGTGTAAAGCCTGCAGCCAGCTTGCAGGTGGCGGCTTGCCTACTTTGTGCCCCTTCTCGTACCCTCACCACTCTTCACCCTGTGCCAACACAAGTGCTTCACTTGTTCCAAAAGGCTCTCGATGGAAACATGTGCAGCTGCTGGGGGAGGAGCTGGACCTTCGCCACGTCGCCTGGAGGCTCCCAGCAGAATTGATTCTTCGTCACTCGGACAGCAGCTGCTTTTCCTCGGATGCAGAGGGTCTCCTCCATGAGGGGAGCACCCACTCTGAGCTAGTGGACAGTGACGCAGCCAGCGGCAGTCTGCCAAGAAGTGGGACTCCCCGGCCCCAACCAGGTGAAGGACGACTGCCTCCCCAGTCACTGTCATGCCTCTCGTCCTCCTCCTCCAAGGGTCTGCAGTCAGGTTTTAGCCTCTCCGTTCCCATAGGCATACAGTGATGTTGGCACAGGATATTTGGCCATCTGTAGTAGAGCCTGCATGCAATATGTTGTTGCGATCTGTTTTGGTATACTTAAGGAAGCACCAAAGTAATCACTTCTGGCACGGAACAGGAAACTGCAAAAAGGCTACCATCTGCAGAAGGCACGGATTGTTTTAGAGCAAAGAAAAACGAAATAAATTTTAAAAAGCAAATGGAAAAGAGCATTCTCTGTAGCCCTCCAGCGAAAGATATATTGGAAATCAACATCAGCGATGGCAGAGCTCAAATTTGCCTGCCCTGTGAGTTGGATGTTAAAAAGAGTAGTTTTTAATATTTTTAAAGACTTTTAAAAATGAACTTCCTGAAGTGGGAATTAAGGTTTTGAAAATGGAATTAGTGGGAATATAAACGTTTTCTAGGTGTTTTGGACAGGGTAACTGGTCTTCCAGAAGCAAATTCGGTAGAAGAAATAAGGGATAATTTAAAGCTCCTTGTTAAGGGATCCCTCTGAAATGTCATCAGAGACCTAAAAATGGAAGAATGCCTTCCTGGATCAGACCTAAATTATCTAGTCCTGTTGTCTGCTTCCAGTGGCAGACAGAAAGTTCACAAGCAGTGCATGTGAATGTGATGGCCATCCCCGTTTCCCCCCTAACATCGGGTTCCCAGAGATACAGTCCTCTGCATATGGAAGCTCCATTTTAGCTGTTATGCCTGCTAGCTATTGGTAGATTTTTTACATGGATTTGTCTAAGAAGTTTCATAATGGGCTTAATCAACTTATATGGTAATGTCTCCTCCTGCTCCCGAAGTCTGAAACCAAGTCTTAACCTCCGTAATGGTTGTTTTAACTGCATTTGTACATTAACGGCTTTAACAGTATTTTCTTTCCAGGATTTTCACATAAAATCCATTCAGTGGTAGAACATATGAAGCCACCACCTTATCTGAGCATCTCTCTTTGTTCTATCTGTTTTCTGGATCAGATCATTTGGTTCTTAACAAAACCTTGCTATGGCTGGGCCCTGCTGCACTTGCCACAACCTTAGGCCTTCAGTTCAAGGAGGTAAACCGTTAGGACCATCAGTAGTTCTGAATCTCCAAAATGTATAGAGAACAAGATAAAGTTCTATACTGGAACATTTCAAAATCTCTATGATGTAGTGTCTCAACTTAGATTAATTCATACAGGGTGAATGCCCACAGACATAGCTAATGTTGCTAACCTTAATGAAAGGAACTCCTTTTTTTTTCAGAACACATGATGAATGGCCGGATGGATTTCACCTTCACCGGCGGAAGCTTGACTCGGACTGGAGCTTCTGGCTACAATTATCTAAGTCCACACATCCACCACGAGAGAAAGATAATGGGGACCTCCTCTCTGACCAGGGAGTACACCACAGTGTTGTCTGGGCAAGGTGAGTGTCTGGCTGAAGCTGCCCCGTACTGCTTTAGCAAGAAGGTTCTTCCTGTGTTATTCTCTGGAATCCTTCGTTCCAAAGCAACTTTTTCTTCTTCTCTGCTGTATTAGTTCTACATTTGCAGTGGTTGCAGAACATACATTTGGTCCAGATGCTGCTAATAACTGCATAAGAAAACCATGCTGGATCAGACCAGGGATCCCTATTGTTTACATTCTTCTTTCCAGCAGTGGCCAGCTAGATGGCCCCTGAAAGCCCTTCACACCAGCGCATGAAAGCAACAGTCCTCCCATGGCTGTTCAGTCCCCCAGTAACTCATATTCCAAAGTATATTGCCTCTGCACTTGGAGGTTCTGTTTAGCTATTAAAGCTAATGGGCATTGACAGACCTCCCTCCCTTAATTTCTCTGCTTCCTTTTAAATAGCTCTAAATGACTTAAAATATATTAATCTTCCAAAGGCATTATGATAAAAATAAGGATTTTCTTTTGGGGGGGATTGGTTTCCTAGGATTTGCTAAATGGAATTTGTCTTTTCCACTGTCCCAGCACTCTGAATCCAAATTTTACATTTAGGTATCCATCACTGCCCCAAGATCTCTTTCCTGGATAGTCACAGCCAATTCTTCTGCTTACTGACAAGAAGAAATTCTACATATTTCTCTTGTCATTTATATAATGGAATTTTGTCTCCATTCTAGAAACGAAACTATTTTTTGTTTCCTTTGTTATTGAGATGTGGTCTCATAACTGACACGAGGAAGTTGCTTATTTGGTGAGGGTTCAGCTTATTACACGTCAGCTGTAAAGCAGTCATTTGCTTCTGTTACCAGCTCCCTGTTGGTTAGCGAGAAAATATTTTAACACATGTCAAGACTTTCATACAGACACCCATATCAGGGCTGGTTTTTACTTGATCATCACACTAGAAATGCTCTCTCTCTCTCTCTCTCTCTCTCTCCTTCTCTCTCTCTCTCTCTCTCTCACACACACACACACTCCCTATCTGTCTGGATATGGTGTTTCAGGGTGTGCCGTGAAGGTGAACCAGTATGGATTGCTAATAAGGAAATGACCTAAGTGGTATCTCCCATCTTCTTCTTCAAGCCCCATGAGATAGACAGCACTCATAGAAATTTAAGTTATTTTCTCCCCCTGAGTTCCAAGGGGGAAGAGTCTCGTTCTCACGTTATTTCTTATACTAAGAAGGGGATTCTCTTTCTTCTAAATCCCCAAAGTTTCCACTGTCCATGTGGCTGGCATATGTGACTTTTCTCATACCTGCATGACTACCTTCTACCTTTAAGTGTCTGGTATACCCAGCATAAGGGTCGAAAGGGCAAGCTTTTCCTGTAGACTGCTCTCTGTGCGTGATGCTGTGTCTGGCATTGGTGCTCTAGTCTCTTCTGGTGTCTTCAATGGTGCTTCTTTCTGTCTCTCCGTTTTGCCCTATCCTGTGTAGACTATTCAAGGAGGATAGTCCCTCCCATACATGAAGATGCTGGGAGGATGATCCTGACGCCACAGGCTGAGGGCTTCAGGAGCAGGGCGAGCATGAAGGGTTACCATGACAGCAGTGACGCTCGAGATTCTATAGTCATGACTGATGGGCCCTCTTGGATTTCTAAATACCTAGGTACAGCAAATGGCAAAGCATTGCTAATTGTCTTCCTCAATGCGTGCCCCAACTACAGTCAACTCATCCCATAACTAGCCAACCTATCCATGTTATGGAGTCCCTCAGCCCTTCACCAGCTTTACATACATCTGTCTGTGCATGTGCCAATATGGTCTAAATCTCCATCCAACCCATCCTGCTTCTTCACTATATGAACTGTCATTGGTAAGCTGCTTTGTCATTTTACTCTCAACAGCACCTATCCAAGCTGGTTAACGCTCTGCCTTCACAAGGTGTTCTCACCATCATCCACGTTTCATCCTTAAGCTTTATGACATCCTTAATTTTTGTGTTTGTGTCTCCAACAGCCTTTCATTGAGAAGTGACAGGGAGAACATTGCAAAATGTCCCTCTTGAAACTGATACGCATTAACCAACGGTTGTTAAGAAACTGTTCTTGCCATTAGCTCCTTTAATGATCATAGATATCTTCCATGCTTAGAATTTCTGCCCTTTGCTGAGAAGATGATACTGTTCAATGGGATGGATGAAGGTGGAAGCCGCAGGTTCCCAGCTACCAGTAATTCAGTTTTAGGGCTTGTGCAGATAATACTTTATTTGGGAGATGATTACGAGTGTGAAACTGTTGTGTGGCAGGATGTATAAATGCCTCCCTTCCATTGAAGATAGCCAGCACTCAAGTAGCATTTTGATGGTACGGTTATATTGGGTCATACTTTTGACATCACTGGTTGCAGACAAAGACTTTTTCAACCCCTTCTTTCCTGCATGCTCGTAACATCTTTGTCATGGATTCCCACCCCCTAGATTTTTTATTTAAAAAAGAATACACACTTATTTTGTCCTTTAAAAAAATAAAACAATGCAAAGGTATATGTAGTAAATGAGGTAATGCTTTCAGGTTAGATCTTACCAGCTTCGCCCGTGGTACAAGAGAGGGAGGAAGAGTCACTTTTGATTTTTGGCAAGTTTATGATGGAAATTATGGCACCCATATGGACAAAACAGATCAGCTCCTTCATGCACATGCGGAAAAGCTGGTGACCCTTCTGTTCCCAATTAAAAGGAAAAGGCTGCATATATTACTGTGTTTTATTTTGGGAAGGCAAAAAGGTTTTACTCCAATTGCAAGTAGCTCTTTCTGGAACCAGGCTGTCTCTCTTCCCATATATTAGGCGTTTCTGTGCAATTGCTGCAGGTTCCAGGGCTATTTCTAGCATAGCTCTAACTGGAGAGGCATTTTAATTGTACCAAAACAGATTACATAAGGTGGCTTACATAAATCATTAATTAAAAGCACATGATTTTTCACCATTTCTTTAGGCACTTTCCCCCTGTCTTTCTTCCCAATAGTGATCCAAAGCGGCTTACAAAAATAGCAAAATACAATTTAAAAAATCCAGAGAAAGATTTAGGTAAACGAAGGGACAAGTTAATACCATGAATTTAGGGTTGCCCACCTCCAGGTACTAATCTCCTGCTACTGCAACTGATCTCCAGCCGATAGAGATCAGTTCACCTGACTACTCTGGCAAATGGACTCTATGGCATTGAAGTCCCTCCCCTCCCCAAACCCTTCCCTCCTCAGGCTCCGCCCCCAAAATCTCCCACTGGTGGTGAAGAAAGACCTGGCAACCCTACGGGAATTGCACTCCTCTGAGCCAGCCTGGTGCATAGCGTTTCTACCCTGCTGCCAGCTCCCAGAGGGCCAGTCAGAAGTTACCTTGCCCTATGGTCAGTGCCTCAGCTGTGCATCTTTTCAGATGCTTCCTCTCCCGGTATCTCCCAGTGCGCTGGGCCATGGGCTAAGAGGCAACGGCTGGTTCCTTTGGGCCAGTTCAAGCTGAAAAAGACCTATTTAAAAGATGACCTGCAAGAAAGGGCTGAGGCAGGCCTTATGTTCCACTGGTTTCCACAAACTGGACTCTGAAAGCACCAGCCAGGCCTCCTGGACTGCTGCTTTCTGGCTCCGGAGGCTGAGCCCCAGCAGTGCTGTTGCTGCCATGGGCTCCAGGCTGAGCAGGCACACAAGCCCGCAGGAGGACCGGGCGTCTGGCCCTGGGAGGCCGGAGCAACGCCTGGGCTGCTTCCTGCTAGCCTCCCTGCTCCACGCCTCCTAAAAGCTGCCTGTCACGCTGAGGATGAGGGGACAGAGAGAGGGTTGCGGGGGTCCGGGGGGGCAGAAAGTTGCTGCCGCTGCTGCTATCAGGGCCAGGCAGTGACTCCTCCTGGAGGGGTAGGGTTACCAGGTCCCTCTTTGCCACCAGCAGGAGATTTTTGGGGCGGAGCCTGAGGAGGACGGGGTTTGGGGAGGGGAGGGACTTCAAGGCCATACAGTTCAATTCCCAAAGCGGCCATTTTTCTCCAGGTGATCTGATCACTATCGGCTGGAGATCAGTTGAATTAGCAGGAGATCTCCTGCTACTACCTGGCAGTTGGGAACCCTACTGCGGGGAGTTGACCCAGGCTCTGAAACACACCGGCAAGCACTCATGGCTGTTGCGAGGCTTAATTTTAAATTGGGACAAAGCAGGAAAGGGAAAACCTGGGAAAGTTTGAGAAGGAGGAGGGTTGATCCCACAGGCAGGAGACGACCATGCGTGTTGACTGGGGAGATTTGCTACATTTGTGGGAGAATCGCAGGACAAAATGGCCATGCGTTTTCGACCAATAGCAATTGTAAACTGAGGATGATCCTTCAAAGCTGCTGGCAGTTGCTTTGCTAGGCATGCTGCTACCAGGAACTCCCTATCTGTGAGTTTTTTTGACTCACGGGAACAACAAAATATGCCTGGGAGTTCTTGGTGAATTGGTAGTGAATAATCTGGGCTTTCCCCATAACCAAACCTTTGTGTTGACAGCACTGACCTTGACCCCAGTACCACTCTGTTTCTTGTGCAGGCATCTCAGGGCAAGCCACACACTCCAGGGAGCATTATGCCCTCCCACAGAAAGCCAGGGGCCGCACTCACTCTGAAGAAGTCTGTGAAGCACTGAGCAGCCTGGACACAGTGCTTCTGGGTGAGTGAGCTTAACCTGGCCTCAGTCGGAATGGGCCTTTGGTGTGCCCCAGGAATCCAGGATCCGGGGACAGGAGAAAAAGGAGTTTGCTCTGCAAAGCCAATTCTCCTTCTCCTTTGTCTACTGTAATCAGGAAGTTGCTTCTCTGCGACCAGGCAGTATTCAAGCTGCTGCTGTTATTGGAGGGTATGGCTGTTTTCTGAGGCCACTCACTTAATTATCTATAGCCTTCAGTCTATACAGACTAGCCATTTGCTTTGCAAAGGGACATTCTACATGTTCTCCCTGGACACAGAATGAGCATTCATGAGCGTATGCAAGATGCTTGTCGATACTTTCCCTGCCTTCAAATCAAAGCTAACAACTACCTGTCTCTGCCTCAGATTCCAGGACTCACCTGGGCGTCCCCGATACTCCCACCCGCTTAGTGTTCTCTGCCCTGGGGCCCACCTCCCTGAAGGTCAGCTGGCAGGAGCCACACTGTGACAAAGAGGTACAAGGATACAGCGTCCAGTACCAGCTTCTCAATGGAGGTCAGTGAAGATCCTGCTGCTGTTAATGTAGGGAGGGGTTGGGGACCCTTAGCTTTTGAGAGAAGGCCACATATCTCACCAGACCCATAAAGGGTGTCTGAACATTATGCAAAGAATAATTGCATGTACAAAGGGGAATTTTTTTTTATCCCTTTCTCAAGGAGAAACCACTCACAATGTTTCACCAGCAAAGGTGAAAGAATGTTTTTTTTAATAACTTCCAGGGTAGTCACCAGTCTTAGAGAAGATGTTTGAAACAAACAGAGGTAAAGAAAGTGAAAAGGATCATCATGTTTCAAACACCTGAAGCTAAGCATGGGCACTTCTTTTCCACTCTTGATAGAGACAGCACACACATCTCGCCACAGACAGGAAATAGCTAACTTTGGACGTTCAAAACATGGCAGAGGGATGAGCACATCATGTTGTGCTCTTCCTGCTATTAAAAACATAATCATGTATGAACTAGCCTGCCACTGCTTCTGTTTTTATAGTGGTAGCACTGATGAGCATATAGGTTGGAAATAATCTAAATTCCTTTTCCATTGGTGTGAATGCCTTCAAGCACTTAATTCAATGTTAGGTTACCTTCACAGAAAGGATTTCTGTGTAGACTGTAGGGTGTTGTGGACAGTGGTGTATCTGTTTCACCACATGTAGAGGGCAGCAAGTCTCACATCACACCCCCATGCCAAAATAGGAGGAGGGGGACACTGCTATAAAAATATCATGAAATAATGGAGACATAGGTTCTTGTAGGTTATCCGGGAGACACTGTCCTTCAGTGTTACTCCTCTGAAGATGCCTGCCACAGCTGCTGGCGAAACGTCAGGAAAGAAAATACCAAGACCACGGTTACACAGCCCGGATAACCCACAAGAACCAATGAACTCTGACCGTGAAAGCCTTCGACCACAGCCTTCAATTTGCAAGATCTGAGCAAGGCTGTCAAAGATAGGACATTTTGGAGGACTTTCATTCATAGGGTCGCCATGAGTCGGAAGCAACTTGACGGCACTTAACACACACACAGGAAATTCATCTTATGATAACGCTCACAGCCGTATAATTGGAAGCCAGAGTCTTGACAACAGCTGCTTGTGACGATGACTTGCTGGGTCTTTTCCTTTCTCTAGGACAAGTGCACAGGCTTACTGTTCCCAACCCTACCCAGAACTCGGTGGTGGTGGATGATCTGCTGCCAAACCACTCCTATGTCTTCAAAGTGAAAGCCCAAAGTGACGAAGGCTGGGGCCCAGAGAGAGAGGGAGTGATTACCATTGAGTCCCAAGTGGATCCACGCAGCCCTCTGAGTCCCGTTCCAGGTAATGTGGCTTCCATTATGTAACGCTACACGGGAAGGTTACTCAGCTTTCTGCACTCCTAGTATGATTATTGCCTCCTTGGGTTTTTTAAGTTCTTTGACACCGGTCTCATGCTGTGCTTTTTGGAGGAGAGGGTTTGTTTTGAAACCCATGTTTTACCACGCAAGCTTGCGTTTGCTGGTTTTTACCAGAACAGGAGCCCCGTGGCGCAGAGTAGTAAGCTGCAGTACTGTAGTCCAAGCTCTGCTCACAACCTGAGTTCAATCTCAACAGGAGTTGGTTTCAGGTAGCTGGCTCAAGGTTGACTCAGCCTTCCAGCCTTCCGAGGTTGGTAAAATGAGTACCCAGCTTGCTGGGGGTAAAGGGAAGATGACTGGGGAAGGCACTGGCAAACCACCCGTAAACATAGACTCCATGGGTCAGGAATGACGCGGTGCTTGCACAGGGGACCTTTACCTTTCACCTACCAGAATATAACATTGCTGAATATGGAAAAATGACAAAATACAAATTTATGCAGGGTTTTATCTCAGTATCAGATACATTTCCAATTTTGGCATCGATTCCATATCAGAAAGACAGGCAAATTTTGCATATTGAACATTTTAAATTTTAGGTTTGAATCTTATATTCTGTATTCAAGAAATGAATTGGATGTCAAATCCTGTACATTTCAGTTCTTCCTGGTTTCTTCTTGAGAACACAGACCTTTTGTTTTTGCTCATACAGGTTCTCCATTTACCTTGAGCACTCCTAGCGCACCAGGGCCTCTGGTGTTCACAGCTCTCAGTCCAGATTCTCTTCAACTGAGTTGGGAAAGACCCCGCCAACCCAATGGGTTAATTCTGGGCTACATGGTCACTTGTGAGATGCTACATGGTGGAGGTATGTGGAAGCTCCGAACTGAATTCTAGTTCAAATGTGAAACCTCCAGTGTTCCCAGAGAGTATTTCCTGAGCTATATAACAGAGCAGGGCAGTCCCTGCATGTGCTAAACGCCGTATGTGCCTTATCAACAGTGCCCAGTACAAACTTGTAACAACCCCTCCACATACACACAGCAGAATTCCTCATCCAATACATATAGGATTACCAGGTCCCTCTTCACCACCGGCAGGAGGTTTTTAGGGCAGAGCTTGAGGAGGGCAGGGTTTGGGGAGAAGGACTTCGATGCCATAGAATCCAATTGCCAAAGCAGCCATTTTCTCCAGGTGAACTGATCTCTATTGGCTGGAGATGGGGTTGCCAACCTCCAGGTACTAGCTGGAGATCTCCCACTATTACAACTGATCTCCAGCCGATAGAGATCAGTTCACCTGGAGAAAATGGCCGCTTTGCCAATTGGACTCTATGGCATTGAAGCCCCTCCCCTCCCCAAACCCTGCCCTCCTTAGGCTCCACCCCAAAAACGTCCTGCCAGTGGCAAAGAGGGACCTGGTAACCCTAGCTGGAGATCAGTTGTAATAGCACAAGATCTCCAACCGCTACTTAGAAGTTGGCAACGCTACATACATACAATCTCATGGTCCATGAACAATGTTTGTTTTAATTCTGAAGTTACTGTTCCAAATTCTACATTTCTGAAAAATGTGTGCCTAGGCTACCTGTCTTTAATAACAACACCTACCCTGAGAGTTCTACAAATTTGCTAACTATTTTGTAACTTTTTGGCCATTAAAAAGGAATTATCCTGTCAATGTCTTGACTTTTTATTTTTTATAGAGGAAAACAAATCTCCCTATCTCTCAGTCTCACTAACACAGTCCTAGTTTAAGTGGCCAAGCACACTCTTTCTGGCCTAGAGAAAGGCCTTAGGCTAGACCGGGGGCCCAGCAATTCAGAATGTTGCTTGAGACTGCTAATGCTGCTTTTGATTGGCTTAGGGCTGCCAGGCATACTGCTCTGAGTGCTGGGAGATTTTTTTTTTTTAAAGGTGACGTTGGTTGCGTTACTACATCACTTCCAGGCAAAACCTGGAAGCAATGTAGAGTAGCTCTCGGAATCAGTGGAAACTCTATGGTTTTACCATAGACTTTCCAGCTACTCCTAGGGCAACCTTACATCACTTTCAGGTTTTCTCCAGAAGGGACATAAAAACACAACTGGCATTGTTCTCCCCGATGTCCCCACCCCCCAGCCCTCCTGCTGGTTACCAGGCTTGGCAACCCTAAATTGGCTCCAGAAAAATTTCTCAAGAAACACGAGATACATAGGGGGTTACTGCACTTTGTATTCCCAGCGATGTATTAAGAGTTTGAAAATGTTATAAAAAACATCGCTTTAAAGGGGTTTTTGGATACCACGGCTTATAAATGGTTGGAAGACATCTTCACAGCTAAAGGGGCCAAACAAAGTGCGAACAGTATTTTTTATAACGTTTTCAAACTTAATACATCGGTGGGAATACATAGAAAGTGCGAACAGCATTGTTTATAACATTTTCAAACTCTTAATACATCGCTGGGAATACAAGTGCGGTAACAGCCATAGTTTCTCTAAATCTCCTCAGGCATGAGCTACATTTTTTTCCTCAATCTGTTCCTCATGGTAGTGCGGATTGCACTGGGCCCCTGTAAACTTCCAGGTCCCAGTAAAGTGTACCTTTGTGGGAGCCCTGCTTATCAAGGCTCTGCTTGTGCCACAGTGTCAGCGACAGGAGCTCCTCTGAATTGCGTTGTCTGGTAGTGAAAGGGAGCTCTGGTGGAGCTTTTGTTTCTCCTCCTCCAGATCCTACGGTTTTAAAATGTTTTTGTTCCTTTAGGGGAACCCAGGAATATCTATGTGGAGGGAGACAACCCAGAGACTACCTTGATGGTTCCTTACTTGAATGAAAATGTTCCGTATAAGTTCAAAGTGCAAGCCAAAACCACCGAAGGCTTCGGGCCTGAAAGAGAAGGCATTATCACCATTGAATCTCAAGATGGAGGTATGTATGGAGGTAGTTTTTCACTGTGCCATGCGAGATGACTGGAAAATAGATGGGGGAAAGGGAAACATTCTTGCATAGACTATAGATCAGGACATTGACACTTTCACACAGCCCAAGTAATGCACTTTCAATCCACTTTCAGTGCACCTTAAAGATAGTTTGCAAGTGGATGTTGCCAGTTCACACACTAAAATCCACCTTCAAAGTGCATTGAAAGTGGATTGAAAGTGCATTATTTGGGCTGTGTGAATGTGCCCTCATCAGTGTTCTGATGGTGACCCCAAAGGAGCTTATAGGAGAGAAAAACAGAGTTTCACTTACCTGTAACTGTTGTTCATCTGGTGGATCTTCTATGCAGGCACACATTGGGACTGCGCAGGCGCAGGCCAGCCACGGATAAGATTTGTCAGCTTCTAGCAAAATCTAAAAGAGAGTGCTCCCTTCCCCTTGGGGCCTGCAATCTCCCTGCCCATGGTCACATGACCCAAGGGGGAGGGAGCACTCTTCCCTCCAGTTCTCCAACCTGCTCCCACTGAACCAACCACTGGTCTAGTGGAGAGGTCCCACAGCGGGGAAGGAGGGAGGGATGTGTGCCTGCATAGAAGATCCACCAGATGAACAACAGTTACAGGTAAGTGAAACTCTGTTTTTCATCTGCGTGGCTTCTATGCAGTCCCACATTGGGAGAGTAGCGAGCTCGCTTACCAGGACGGTGGGTGTGGGACAGTCACCGAAATAAAGACTGCAGTACGGCACGTCCCACGGCTGCATCTCTTGCCGAGTCCACATCCATAGCGTAGGGTTTCATAAACGTAGAGGGAGTGGATCAGGTAGCAGCCTTACAGATGTCCCAGAGATCTATCTTAGAGGAAAAGGCTCCGGTAGAATGTGCTTTGATCATAGGAGGGCACTCCTGGTGAGCAAACTCATATGCCATTTTGATGGTTGACGTGATCCACCCTGAGAGGGTCTGAGGAGAAGCAAAACGACCCTTGTGGTGTCCGCCAAAGCAAACAAAAAGGTTGTCCTCTTTACGGAAGTTCTGAGACCTTTTAATGTAAAAAAGAAGGGCTCTGCGGACATCGAGGGAATGCAATGCTCTATCTGCATCAGAGGATGGATGAGGGGAAAAAACGGGAAGGACAATGTCCTGTGTAAGGTGGAAGGCTGAAACAACCTTAGGTAAAAAGGAAATCTTAGGCTTCAATACAACCCTATCCGAGTGGAACTTAGTATAAGGAGGGGAATGTGACAGTGCTGACATGTCGCTCACCCTCCTTGCCGAGGTAATGGCGACTAAAAAGGCTGCCTTGAACGATAGTAAGGCCAATTCGCAAGTAGCTAATGGCTCAAACGGAGGTCTCATGAGTTGTGAAAGGACTAAGGAGAGACTCCACTGGGGAACTGGTGGAGTGACAGGAGGGTACAAGTTATTGAGACCCTTCAAAAACCTTTTGGAAAGGGGATGAGAAAAAACTTAGAAGGAGTCAATATCTGGATGAAAAGCCGATATTGCGGCTAAACAAACTTTAATGGAAGAATTAGATAAGCCATCATCTTTGAAGGACCAAAGGTCATCAAACACAACAGACAGTGGGCAATTGATTGGTGAAATATTTTTAAACTTAGCCCAATCAGAAAAACGTCTTCATTTAGTGTCGTAGGACCGCCAATATGGGCGGGAAGACTTTAACGAATGCAGCAGAACCTTAGCTACCCTGTCGGACCACTGCCCCGGGGTAGCACCCTCCAGGCCGCAAGCTGCAGGTCCGGGGGGGAGTGGAAGGGATTCCTCGGAAGAAGAATGTAATTCCCTTGTGCAAGTGACATGAGCACTGCGAACCACGACCTCCTGGGCCAAAACGGAGTGACAATGATGGCATCTGTCTTGTCGTGGTTCACCTTGGCTAGGGCCTTGTGAAGTAGAGGGAATGGGGGAAAAGGATAAAACAGAGCCCCGTTCCAAACTGCCTGAAAGGCATCTCCCATTGAGCCAGGGCTGGCTCCTGCCCTCGAATAGAACCTGGGACTCACTGAGTTGAGGTGTGTGGCTAAAAGGTCTATTTGCGGATAACCCCAATGGTGGAATATTTGGTGGAGACAATCGCTGCTCAGGGTGAGCTCGTGCGCTTGATTGGGAAGGCGACTTAGAGCGTCTGCTAGTGTATTGCTCTTGCCCACAATGTGAATCGCTATGAGAGTAGCGTGGTGAGCTATGGCCCATTCCCAGATGTCGCTGGCTTCCTTGGAGAGCGAAACGGACCCTGTGCCATCCTGCTTGTTTATATAGAACTGGGCGGTGGAGCTGTCTGTGGCGATCTGAATGTGCTGTCCGTCCAGGTGCCCTGTGAATGAAGACAGAGCAAGACGGATAGCATGCAGCTCCAACAAATTGATGTGCAACCGGGATTCTAGGGAAGACCAAGTACCCTGGGCCGTAAGGTCACCACAATTGGCTCCCCAGCCTGACAGGGAAGCTGGTACCTCTGAGGAGAAGGGCAATGAAAGGGGACACCTGAGAGGATGTTGGCATCGTGTGCCCACCATTGCAAGGAAGAAATAACATATCTAGGGATGGAAAGGCGTTTGTATTGGGGGTCAACATTGAGCCTGAACACCCGGAGGAACCAGTTTTGGAGCGGGCGCATAAAGAGCCTCGCAAACTCCACCACGGCCGTAGTAGAGGCCATGAGGCCTAACAATTTCTGTATATGATGGGCCGTTTGAAACCATTTTTTTGTGAATTTAGCCACCATTTTTTGGATGGCGCAAGCCCTCTGTACAGGGAGGAAGGCTCTGTCTTGGACAGCATCCAACTGTGCCCCAGTGAAGGTTTGTATTTGCGCAGGTACAAGCTTAGACTTAGAAAAATTAACCAAAAGACCCAGATTGTTAAGGACTGAGAGGATTAAGTCCACCTGTGTGGCCAATTCTGATTGTGAAGGACCCACTACCAACCAATCATCAGGGTAGGGAAATATTACGCAACCCTTCAGAGCAAGGTGGGCTACCACCACTGCAAGGCACTTCGTAAATATCCTGGGGGCTGTGGACAACCCGAAGGGCAACACATTGTACTGGTAACATTTTCCATTGCATTCAAACCTTAGGTATTGGCGACACTCAGTATGAATTGTGATGTGGAAATAAGTGTCGCGGAGATCTAACACCACGAACCACATATGTTTATCCAGGAGGGAAAGCACTTCTGGGAGTGTGAGCATACAGAACTTCCTGGTCCTAATAAAGGCGTTAAGGTCCTGGAGATCCAGGATAGGGCGCTTCCCCCCCTTTTTTTATCCACAAGAAAAAAGCGGGAGTAAAACCAGTGCTTCCGTTCCGAAGGTGCAACCTCTGAAATGGCTCCCTTAGACAGGAGAGTGGTAACCTCTTGTACGAGTAGGTCTGGGGCCGACGAAAGGGAGCGGCCCGTGGGCCTGTATGGAGGTAACATATCAAATTCTATGAAGTAACCAACATTTATTATTTTGAGAAGCCAAACATCAGTGGTAATAGCAGACCATGAGTGGTAGAAAGCCGACAGGCGATCAAGAAAGCAAGCAGACACGTCTAGTCATGCCTGCTTTGGTTTGTTGAAATGGCCGGGAGACCCTCTGGGGCCTTTACGGGCCCTGGGTTTGGGTGGGAACTTCCTGTCCTGCTGCAGGTGGGGAAAGGACAGGCGGAAGGAGGGTTGTTGGAAGGAACCCTGGAGACGATATGGGCGGGAAGATTGGTTGGCTTGACGACTAAAATAATGCCGTTTAAAATCGGGGGCTTGGGGAGCAATTTCTAAGGATTTGGCATTTGTTTTGTTCTTTTTCAGGCGATCCAGGAAAGTATCAGTTTGGTCGCTGAACAAGGATGTTCCTTCAAAAGGAAGGTCCTCAATATGGGCTCGAGTGTCATAGGGGAGAGCAGACTGGCGCAGCCAGGCATGCCGGCGAATGACAATGGCAGAGGCAATGGCTTTACTAGAGGAATCCGCCACATGGCGTGCAGCTGTAAGCTGTTGCCTTGCGAGGGACATTCCTTTGGACTGAATGGCTACTGCCAAGGGACGTTGATCGTCAGGAAGGATGGAGATTTGAGGGGATATATGATCCCAGAGGGAGTATTGATACCTGGCCATGATGGCAAGGAAATTGGAAATGCGGAGGCCCACCGCAGTGGAAGTGTAAATTTTTCTGGCAAGGGTATCTAGTTTATGGCCTTCCTTATCTTGCGGGGAGGAGTGTGCTCCAGACCTATATTTACCAGGCAAAGCCTCCACTATTACGGAATTAGGAGGGGGATGCTGGTAAAGAAATACCCCACCTTCCCTGCGAATCTTGTAAAGATTCTCTACTTGTTTGGTGGAAGAGGGGACTGAAGCAGGCTTAGCCCAGTTGTTACAGATCACTTTCAGAATGCTCTTTATCATAGGAAGGGCCACGGGGCCTACGTCAGGGTTATGGAGGATATCCATAATATCATCTATAGGGCCGGAGTCCTCCGGCTTAAACTCAATTTTGAGAGCTTACGCCATGCGAATGAGCTGCTCCGCATATAAACGGACATCTCCCGTAGGAGAGAGCAGCTTAGAGTCCCCAACAGTGTCCTCGGGTGAGGGAGCTGAAGTGCGGGATTCCTCATCATCATCAGGGGAGTAGGAGGCATCATACTCAGATGGATCAGTGTCCCTTGACATAGAAGGAGACCTGGAGAGGGGAGGCTTGTGAAGTGACTCTTGCCTTGGACAAATGGAATCCTTGGAAAGATCATCAGGATGACGAGACGGCGCGTGTCGACACCGATGAGAGCCTCCAGAAGGCGAGCGTGACCGGGAGCATCGGTGACGACGACGACAGTCAACCGAAGAACCCGAGTAGACGGAAGGAGTAGGATATCAGCATTGAGAAACCTCTAGATGCCTACGAGAGGGAGACCGGCTCCTAGAGGAGTAGCGGCGCCTCTGACTGATCGGACTGCGTGAATGAAGTGAACGGGTATGTCCGGTGTTTGGCGGTTTGGATGAAGGACGGCGAGGTTGAACATCTGTACCAAGTGGATGAAGTGAACGGCAATGTCCGGTAACTGACTGTTTAGATGATGACTGGTGTTGTTGAACGGCTGAGGTACGTGAGCGGGATGAACGGCTATGACCGGAAGAAGACTGTCTAGATGAAGACCGATGAGAGTGGGAGCGGCGAGAAATGGATCGGCACCAACGACTGGATCGGCCCTGACGGCTCCGACGGGACGAATGGCTCCGACGGGACGAATGGCTCCAACGATGGGATCGACTCCGACGAGAAGATGACCGGCGTCTGCAGGAAGCGGATCGACTCCAACGATCAGCTCGATGTCGAGAAGAAGATCGACGTTGAGAAGAAGATCGGCTCCGACGGGTAGATTGGCGACGGTGCGAGTTCGACCGACGCCGAGTGGATCCGGACGAAGCCGGGGATCGAGACTGGCGCCAAGAAGTCGATCGACGCCAAGGCCGTTGGCTGGGCTCGAGGTGGAGACTCCACTTGGTTCCTTTCAACCGAACGTTGGGAGTGTTGATGAGCACTCACAGGAGGGGGTGGTTGATCGGCACCGACCTGGAGCTCTGTAGGTTGTGCCCGAGGCCCTTTATCATCAGGCCGTGGGGACTTGTTAAGCACCGGAGGCACATCTTTATAGAGGTGAAGGAGGTGCTGTTTGAACTCAGCCGAGTCTTCCTGGGCCCTGCTCGGACACGGAACTGAGGGGGTAGCCAGGGAATGAGGAGGCGAATCCTCAATGGTAATGGGCTGCTGTGCAGCTTCATCAGGAGCTCGCGACTCAGACGGACGAGGCGAGCAAGGCGACTTGGCTTGGGATCGGCATCGAGGGGATGCCAAAGGTGATCGGCATCGAAGGGACTTCGGCGACCTCGAAAGTGATCGATGCCGAGGCGATTTGGAGCGGGAAGCATGGTGCAATGAGCCGCGGCCGCAGCCATCTTGCGAAACTGGAGCAATAAACTTTGCTGGCCGAATAACGATGGAGGAAGGCTTCTTAGAAGGGCCAACTTTTTTGGACTTTTTTGTAGTGGGTCCCACGTCGAGTTGGGACTTACCGGTTGAAGTACCCGGTTCAGCAGAACGACCTCATGGGCGAAGCAACTCTTTGTAAAGATGAGAAAGTAATCGAGTCGACTGAACCCTCAAGGCCTTGTTGGTGAATTTGGAGCAACTTTTACAAGTTGCCGGAATGTGGCCTTCCCCCAGACAAAGGAGGCATTCAGTGTGGGAATCATTCTTCACCATCTTAGTACCACACACACTACATTTCTTGAAAAGTGGAGCTTTTTTGGGCTCCATGGCTAGAGGAAGGTGCTGACACATTCTCTCTCCATGGCGGCAGAAAGAGAACTGGAGAGAAGAGTGCTCCCTCCCCCTTGGGTCATGTGACCGTGGGCGGGGAGATTGCATGCCCCAAGGGGAGGGGGAGCACTCTCTTTTAGATTTTGCTAGAAGCTGACAAATCTTATCCGTGGCTGGCCTGCGCAGTCCCAATGTGTGCCTGCATAGAAGCCACGCAGATGAAACAATTTTACTGATCCAAGATCACAGTTGAGCGGCAATATTATTTCTCTTGAAAATTTAAGCTAGTGCCAAATCTTGAGGGTATGTGATAAATATAGGAACTGAGAGTAGAATTGCCAACCTCCAGGCCTGAAAATCTCCTAGAATTACAACTGATCTCCAGGTTACAGGAATCCGTTCCCCTGGAGAAAATGGCTGCTTTGGAGGGTGGGTTTTATGGCATTATACCCTCCCCTCCCCAGGGTCCACCCCAAAATCTCTAGGAATTTCCCAACCTGGAGTTGGCAACCCTAACTTAGAGGCATTGTTTTCCTTTTCATTTGGATTGCATACTTATTGGCATCTGACCTCTACTTTTTTTTTTGTAAACACATGCTGTATTTTAAACATTTAAAAATTAGACTTATCAGACCTCATTGCGATTCCTTGGCTTACACATGGCTCAGCCTTTGCCTGTTTGTGCTATTGATAGTTGTAACCTTTTGGGATGATTGAGAAGTCTGACTCCAAAGGTGTGTATGAATACCCCAAACATAGTCCTGTCCCGAAAAGCCAGGAATACCTTTTATTAGTGGATGGTTTTGGCTGCCTGATAACATCTACAGTAGTCCGCAGCTGACCCAGAAAGTTCCTGACTTAAATGTTGCCTCTGCTGTAAGCCTTCAGCAGCCGCTATTTCTCAGCTTCATCCCCAACTACCTACTTCTGGAATAGAACAGTATTGACTTAATTTGCAGTGTTGTACAGATAAGATAATGTATATGATCTTCTTTGGACAGAAATTTGCTATTTAAAGCATCATTATTGGTGGCAGTGATCTATTTAAAAGATCTTCTTTTAAAAAAAAAATACTGAAATGATTCGTTCTGACCCTCGAATTTTAATTTCTTGGTATATAACTAAGATTTGGAAGGAGTATATGTGCAGGCTAGTACATAGGACGCTTTCTGCATCACGAAGAAATAATTAGTTTGCGTGGAAAGTCATTTGGGAGGATCATATTCTCTTTAAATGGTAGTCTTTCCCTGCTCGTTTCTCACAAACATTTTTCCAGTGTCCATTGTTTAATAATCTCAAATGGAATGAGAAATGGACTTCCAAGTTTAAAAAAAAAATTTTTTTAACCTGTCAGGTGCTTTCTCTCAGTTTGGAACACAGCAGTTTACCAAGGAGGAAGTGTACAGTCTTCCCACGGACTATAGCACCAAAACCAGCATCACTCATTCTGCACTGGATCCCTTATATGCAGGTAAGAAGAACTGTGTAAATAATCTCAACCTTGGTTCTCCAAGTTTCCTACTGAGCTCAACAGGACAAATTAAATGGGCTGCAATCTAGGACACCATTGAAAGGGAAGCAAAACTTGCTTCTAACCCCAGACCTGGAATCACAAAGGCAAGTTCAGTCATCAGTCCAATACTGTCCCAGTGGTTGCCATCATTGCTCTGGGGAAAACTAAGGGCCAAACTAAATGAGAGCCAGCGTGGTGTAGTGGTTAAGAGAGGTGGACTCTAATCTGGTGAACCTGGTTGGTTTCCCCACTCCTCCACATGAAGCCTGCTGGGTGTCCTTGGGCTAGTCACAGCTCTCTCAGAACTCTCTCAGCCTCACCTACCTCACAAGGTGTCTGTTGTGGAGAAGGGAGGGAAAGGTGATTGTAAGCCTCTTTGAGACTCCTTAAAGGTAAAGTGGGAAAAAAAAAACAACTCTTCTAAATGTTATGGCAGCTATGGGTTCAACCTGTGGCCGCTGCTGCTATTTTAGGGAAGAATTTGATCATTTAAAAATGCTGTGAAGGCTTGATCTTGATTGGGCCTGCAGTGTGTGGGGTGGGGGATCTTGTCCCACTGCACCATGGTTATTTTGACTGTGATCCCATGAATAGCTCATCCAGTTTTTAGACAGACGTCTGAGCTCAGAATCCATATAGCCACAATACCTTCCTCTATCACGCTCACCCCTGTGAACTCTCAACCAAAGAGTTGAGAAAACTTGACGTTAGTGAATCTTTCTCTCCATATCCGTGCATCAAAAGCAGAAAGTGGAGAGTTAGCATGTATATGTTCTAGATACACTATGAGAGCAATCCTAAACAGGTCCTACACTAGTCTACTCATTGGGGCTTACTCCCAGAATCCTGTCCTTAGGGTTGCACTGTGTATTTTCTAAATATCAAACCAGTGGTTTCTCTAACATAGTTATAAATGCCCCTAACCATGGGGTCATGTCTTCACATAATTGCTTGCCACAAGGGATGCTGGTCCCAAGAGTTTAACCAAGGAAGAAGAGTACAGACCCTTCAATGAAACACACATGAACTTATTCTGGATCTATATGTTCAGGAATAAACAAGTAAGAATGAAGCCAAGATCACCTTCTTGGTACAAAAGGGGTCAATTAGGTGTTTGCCTGAAAAACACCATTGTTACACTAATGATACCTAATGTTAATATCACTAGAGCAAGAAAATCTTTCTGTGGATTCAGAACTCTTGACTTTTGGGTTGCAATACTTAACAA
Organism: Euleptes europaea; assembly: GCF_029931775.1. Classification (NCBI taxonomy): domain Eukaryota; kingdom Metazoa; phylum Chordata; class Lepidosauria; order Squamata; family Sphaerodactylidae; genus Euleptes; species Euleptes europaea. The sequence continues at coordinate 127,251,741 of NC_079312.1, read as the reverse complement.
GCCACTTTCATGAGGTGAAACTCAAATGAATCTTGCCCAAATAAAATTTGAGGAGAAGAGTTGTTTTTTATATGCCAACTTTCTCTACCACTTAAGGAAGAATCAAACCAGCTTACAAACTCCTTCCCTCCCCCTCCCCACAATAGTCACCCTGTGAGGTAAGTAGGGCTGAAAGAGTGTGACTAGCCCAAGGTCACCTAGCTGGCTTCGTGTGTAGGAGTGGGGAAACAAATCCAGTTCACCATACTAGCCTCCGCCACTCATGTGGAGGAGTGGGGAATCAAAACTGGTTCTCCAGATCAGAGTCTTAACCACTACACCACGCTGGCTCTTAACCACTATACCACGCTGGCTCCCTATGCAAGGCAGGCCTATGCCTGTTTACTCAGAAGTTAAGTCCTATTTTATTCCATGGGGCTGACTCCCAGATAAGTAGGGCATATGTCCATAACAAAGACGGGCAAATATGGGAGCTGCTAAATCAACCTTTGTCATGTCTCCCTCTTGTCGCAGATGGCATGCTGATGACCACTCAGCGGGTGGAGAGCGGCAGCACCCTCACCAAACAAGTCACTCAAGAGTTTGTCAGCAGAACCATGATGTCCAACAGCAGCGGGACATTCACCAGACAGACAGACAGGCAGTTCTTTGAAGCCTGAGTCCAGAAGGAAGCTGCCGAATGGACACCTGGCTTTCAACAGGGGATGATCTGAAGTGGACCCGTTCTGTGGTCAACTTCCGGATGAGCTCATGGTGCCCGCTTTACTGTGCCAACGTTAAAAGCATTAGTTGTTGCTTTGAAGCTCCACTGGGAGGCAGATGCATGCAGCCCAGGTGGAACCTTAAGACATTATGAAAAGAGCTTTTTTAAAAAAACAGTAGCTTGGTTATGAAGGGCTATTGCAGAGTTTTGACTCGAGACCTTGACTGTTGCATTCTGGGCTGTTCAAATGTTGCCACTGGAAGTTAGACCACACAGGACCGAATGTGTGTTTAAATCACCCCTCGATGTCATTCCATCCCCCCTCCATTTGTTTCATTGTGAATCCTTTCCTGAGTCCACAGCCGCTTGTCAGCACTATTAATACCACCAGCAAAAGCCATCTGTCACATTCTATACCTTATTGTAAGTGTACCTGTTGGAATGCATGGGAGGAGCATTACCTTGATTCCTACTACATTTCTGGGTAAAATCCCCTGTCGATAAAGTATGGTACCGCAGTAGCCAATTAGCATGTTAGTTTGCAGAGCACCACCTACAATGCCTTATGGGAAAATGTTGTTTAAAGTTCTGTACAGTTTGCCTAACATATATATTATGTATTTTTTTTACAAAGAGTATTTTATTTCACCTAGCAACATGGGACCAAAATTCAGGCACTGATCCTCAGCACCTACAGAAGCAAACGTGGCATTATAATCAATGCCTTTACCCTGAAAAGCCCTAGAACAAAGCCCTCCCTTCCCTCTAACTCACTGTCAGTGGTGGACAAGCAGCAGAGCAGGCTGGTGACAACATTGGCTATGTCAGTGTCATAGGCTTTGGCCTAGGCATAATGAGGTTCAGCCCAGCCATTTTTGCTTCCCTTCATGCTTTCTCACCAGTGGCAGCAGGTGAATATATGCACATGGTTTTCCAATACCTTTATAATACAGGCATGGGATGCTTTTGTGTATTCACAATGTACTCTGTCCCACTGCTTCATGGATACTGTAGTCAACTACAGCATCTATAAGGCAGTGCAGCTGTGACGTGAATCAGGCACAAACAAGAGCACTTGCAGCCTACGTATTACACAGGTGCTGTCTAATATTTAATCTGCAATTCGGCTGCTCCCATGTGTGCTCGTGTTCGACTTGTAAAATTTTAATGTACTGAAACATTCAAACCTATGACCCCCAATCTAGTTTGAAGGGGTATAGTCAATTATATCATTTATTTCTGGCCATCCTTAGGTTCAAAAGCAACAATTTGTCTCAAATTGTCTGAGGAGGATAATAGGGGAAGTAGCTATAACAGGACCAGAATAGACAATCAAGAGAAAATTATGACAGGAACAACGCAGGAATTACATACTTGGGCTTCAGACTAGAGACAAGCAACCTGACCATACCTTTCTTTTCTACAAGTAGGGTTTTTTTACTTATTTGCCTGTGTTTATTTATTGATCTGTATGCACATTTAATGATGCAATCTCTTAAACAACCACTCTCCCCTTTGCTAAATCAAACAAATTCAAAAGAACTGCCCCAAGTGACTCCTGTTATGGCATTGGGTATGTTACAGTGTTGAAAGATTATGACTCCAAAGCCATCATTTCCTGTTTTGCATGACTGTTCCCATAATGCTGTGGTTTTCCAACTAGGGTTCCTCAGTTAGATCAGTAGGGTTGCCAGCTCCTGGTTGGGAAATACTTGGAGATTTTTGGGGTGGAGCCTGAGGAGGCTGTGGTTTAGGGAGGGGAGGGACTTCAATGGGGTATAATGTCATAGAGTCCACCCTCTGGAGCGGCCATTTTCTCCAGGTGAACTGATCTCTGTCATCTGGAGATCAGTTGTAATCCCAGGAAATCTCCAGCTACCACCTGGAGGTTGGCAACCCTAAAGATCAGTAAGGTGGGCAAGCTCCTGCAAAAGACAGCTCACCACCACTAGTGCTCTGCACATTGTATGACTGAGGCCTAGAATGTGTGGCCAGTGGCCTACATCGTCTGAGTGTGTATCCTATTGCAAGATGCCATAAAATCCTTTGCAACATACTGTGGGTCCACAACAGAAAATAAGATGTTTCGCTGCAGACAAATATATGTGGCAAGTGTCTAAAGGTAGAAACTTTGCCACCATATTAATACAGTAGGACAATTTGGCCCCAAAGTAACTCTTGCCTTTTGCTTTTCTTTCAATTGACACTTCCTTAGTACCCTGGATAAATATCAGTGCCATCAACAGAACCAACGCTTGATAATTTTGGTTTAATGAAAACTACATAAGAGGTTCAAACAGTAGATTAAGGGGGTCACTATACCATCCATATACAATCCCTAGTAATAGGTTGGTTCCACTGTTGGAGGGAGGAGGAACTTTGCCCAGCACAGCCCACAACAGGAGCTCAAATCGTTGCAGCTGCCCAAAAGGAAGTGATGGTTGTGACTTCTCCCCACAGGTAATGGGGCCCTTGACAACTGACCAAAGGGGCTGACCTCAGATCTAGGCCTGCCTAGTAAAGAACAGTTGGAGGCCTTTCGCTTTTAGAGGTAAAAAAATTGGATCCCGTGGAGTCTCATTGCAGGGTTCCCACTGACCCATTCCTGCCAACTAGGAAATCCTGCAAACCTTCCTAGAGTAACTTTTCAAAGGGGAAGATTTATTTGCAGAGCTTTTAGAGCGCAGTCAATTTCATGGCTCCTGTGTATTCAGTTCTCAGCACAGCATATCGCTGGATATAGGCTATGTAGTTTATCTCCAAAGCTTATATTACACCCTCTTCTAAAGGAACTTCTCCTTGGTCGCAACCCCTTCCTACATATTATAGTGCTTTGTACTGCGAATGCACCGCAGGCCTTCCTTTTAACCAAAGTACCCATCTGAAGTATCTGATGGGCCAGATTTCAGCAGCAGAATGCTTTTATCACCAGTGAAAAGAGAGATTGTATGCTTTTACTCATGTAACAGGAGAACTGCAATAGGATGTAAATGCCATTACAGTAGCCTACTACGACTGGCAGAGGTTGGTGGCAGTTAACACATATGCAATTTGAAAATTAATGAACGGTCTGACCGCTGGTGTTCTGGATCAGATATTGCACTTAATAAATATTTTCTTTGTGGTCCAGGTTGCTGTTTTTTTTTAAATTTCCAAATATGTCAAGATGTCACAACGCTGAAAGCTGTGTCTGTTGATGAGACTAAAAGGCTTACAATCCTGAACAGAGTTAAGTGTGCCTAATCCCACTGATTTCATGTCTCACTCTGTGCAGGATCAGGCTGTAAGAGCAAAAATGTGAATGTAATTAAACCCACCACCACCCACAATGAACAAGATGGAAGGGTCTAAACCCGAAGGACAAGCTCAAGCCAAAGGCCTCAAGTTTAAGAGCTAATCTGATCACAACCCATAATCATTCTTGTACTGGAAATACCAAGTTTCTGTGTCAGTGGGAATATTAATGACGCGTGCTAAAGAGACATTGCATATTTCTGGCTGGACATGCTACACATCCTTACTGTGAAGCTTTGGCAGAGGAGAATTTAGGGATTAGAGAGGAGAGAGATTGGCCATAGATAACAAGTGGTGTTGCTACAGCTGTATCCAGTCCTACTTTAAGCTATGGAAAACTGCTAAAGCAGTTGCTGTATCTTAGTGCTTACAAAACCCGGCTTGCAGATAAAACAGGTTGTAGAAAAATGGCTGTTACCGCACTAGGTATTCCCAGCGATGTATTAAGAGTTTGAAAATGTTATTAAAAAAATCGCTTTAAAAGGGTTTTTGGATGCCACGGCTAAAAAACGGTTGGAAGACGTCTTCACAGCTAAAGGGGCCAAACAAAGTGCGAACAGTATTTTTTATAACAGTTTCAAACTCTTAATACATCGGTGGAAATACATAGAAAGTGCAAACAGTATTTTTTATAACATTTTCAAACTCTTAATACATCGCTGGGGATACCTAGTGCGGTAACAGCCAATGCTCACCATTCTCCTTCGTTTACACGAATCCTCTAAAGCCAGCCTTGAAAAAAATGCTATGATCACAATGGAGTCTCCAGCATTTAGCCATACTATACCACAAGTTATGTTTGTTATGAAGAAGCAACTGAAAATAATCTCCCATAGGGTTGCCAAGTGCCTGAAGAAAAAAATGTCCTGTCCCTTTAACAGAGGCTTAAGGAGATGTTATTTACAAGGTGATGTTATTTACCAAGCCTCAGCTGCCCATTTCCTCTCATTAAAGGGACAGGCCATCTTCCCCCAGGCCTGTTGGCAACCCAACACACAAACGATACCAGCAAACCAGGCCTGCTCTCACATCAAATGATAAGCAAATCTTCTGCCATAAACTACAAGGTTAAATTGTTTCTCTTTGGCCCTGAACTGATACACAGGAACACAAAGCCCTGCATGCAAAATGGATTTTTTATTACATTTGTGAAAAAGATGCCAAGGCATTTCCTCTGGTATCATTACCCCAAGAAGATCAGGTGGGCAAACTGGCTCAGGGCCTAGCAATTTTCTTTCTGGTAACGAAAAGGCTGCGGGTCCTTGTAGAGAGACGGGACGTTCTGTCAAGGAAGAGAGTGTACTTTGGCGCCATCAGAAGCTTTTGTGCAATAGAAGGTTGCGGTCCTGCTGTATTTTCCCTAGTGGATAAGAGCAAAAGTCAGGTTCTGTATCTGCCTCAATAGGCTGACAATTCTGTGACTATTGTATAACAATAACAAATGCCATGCTGTATGCTGATGCACATTCGTATCTCACGGTGCAGGGCAATCGTCTGACAGCAACTACCGAGGGCCACAACTAGGCTAGATGGTGGTAACTGCAGGTGTTTAAAAATGTAATTGCCCTAATTCCATGGAAAGAAAGACATGGGGTCTATTTCGAAAAGCAAAAGGAGTGCATAGTGGAAGGGGGCTTATTCCCCTCCAGGTCTAGCTGAGGTCCCTTTCAGTATCACTAAATTGCCAACAACCTGGAGGGGGAAAAGGAGGGTTTTCCACTGGGAGATGCTTCCAAGCCCAGAGTCACATCACAAAGTTTATGCATATTGTTAAGCTGAGGGCACAAAGCTGGATATGCATAAGATCTCGTTCTAAGTCGCTAAAAGCTGTCCTGTCCAGATTCAGACCCACACAGGTTATGCTCAGTAATGGAGATGGCACAATCACAGGGCAGTTCAGTGTTTCTCAGAGCTGTTCCAGGTCTCATCAAAGATAAGACGAACTATGGACAAGGGCGAATGTATTACAAGTATCAGTAAGTACACCTGCGTATCCCACCAGTCACAATGACGGGCTCAGCAGTCTGCGATCTAGTGGTTCTTCCACATACCTTAATGTGTCTCAAGACTTCCTCTGTGGCACTGGATTCGAGCAGAGTGACCGTGCAACCACCAAACCCGCCTCCAGTCATTCGGCTGCCATAAACGCCGGGGACCTCTAAAGCAGCTGCCACCAGCTCATCTAGTTCCGCACAACTCACATCGTAATCGTTCCTGCGAAAGAAAAGCAAGTCACTCCTAGAAGGGGAGGTCACAGCCAACTAAAATGTTCAGCAACAATTTTTTTAAAAAAGATCTCAGGAACAGAACCCAAGCACAAAACTTGCGACAGATGAACATTCACAGCACAATATGGTGCTCCTACAGAAGTTGCAAAAGGCCATTTAGGGTTGCCTTAAGAGAAGCATCATCTAGAAGGCAAGGAAGGGCAGCCTTTTCCAGATGCAAGTCTAAATTGTAGTTATGCTCTCATTTGTAAAACTTTACAAAACGTTAAAAAAATTATTTAGTTCAGCACCAAACACAAAAATGTTCACACAGTTATTATTATCTCTCTGAAACAGTGAAATTCTGTAACATAAGGAAAGGCCCTGCTGGATCAGACCAAGGCCCATCAAGTCCAGCAGTCTGTTCCCACAGTGGCCAACCAGGTGCCTCTAGGAAGCCCACAAACAAGATGACTGTGGCAGCATTGTCCTGCCTGTGTTCCACAGCACCTAATATAATCGGCATGCTCCTCTGATCCTGGAGAGAATAGGTATGCATCGCGATTAGTATCTATTTTTACTAGTAGCCATGAATACCCCTCTCCTCCATGAACATGTCCACTCCCCTCTTCAAGCCTTCCAATTTGGCAGCCATCACTACATCCTGGGGCAGGGAGTTCCACAATTTAATTATACACTGTGTGACGAAAGACTTCCTTTTATCTGTTTTGACTCTCTCACCCTCCAGCTTCAGCAGATGACTCCGCGTTCTAGTATTATGAGAGAGAGAGAAAAGCTTCTCCCTGTCACTGTCTCCATACCACGAATAATGTTATAGACCTCTATCTGGCTCTCCCCTTAACCACCTTCTTTCCAAGCTAAACAGTATTACGCAATTTAACCGCTCCACATAGGGCAGTTGCTCTAGCCCCTTGATCATTTTGGTTGCTCTTTTCTGTACCTTCTCAGGCTCTGCAATATCCTTTTTCAGGCGTGGTGACCAGAACTGTACACAGCATTCCAAGTGTGGTCTCACCATAGATTTGTACAAGGGCAGTACGATAACAGCAATTTATATTCTCTATTCCTTGTCTAATTATGGCCGGCATTGAATTTGCCTTTTTCACAGCAGCCGCACACTGGATTGACATCTTCATCGAGCTATCCACTACTACCCCAAGATCCCTTTCTTGGTCCGTCGCTGCCAGCACAGATCCCACCAGTGTATATGTGAAGTTGGGATTTTTTGTTCCAATATGCATTCCTTTACACTTTCTCACATATGTAGAAAATATCTGTAACATAGTGGTTATGAGAATAAATTGTGATTTGGAGGGTCCCTGGTTCAGCTGCAAGGGTCTTCCTCAGCAATCCCAATGAGGAAGGTACAACTCTGCTGCTGCATGTGGCCTTGCACAAGCTACCTTTCACACAGAAGCCACTTCCATGGAGGACCAACGCACATGCCTGCAAATTGCTGTGCGTCCCCTTCATAAATCTGACAGAAATCTGAGGTCATTCATTGCCTGTGCCAGGTGTACACAGGGCAGTTTGCATGCCTATAGGGTTGACACACGGGACAATCTATCTGCAGGAACATAACAGGGTGAGAAATGGCCCTAAGACTCTTCAGTCTTTCGGGTATCAGCCTACCGCAAAGAATTGTGACTCTCCACCATCAGTTGCCCAAATCTCTTGTAATCCCGGGCCTGCAGTGACTCAGCTGCCTCGGTAGTGCGTTCGATCTCCCCGATCACATGCCTGGCTCTCCTGTACACCTCCTCACTCAGCAGGGCCTTAGAAGCTGCACAGAAAAATATCTGCAGTTAGGTAAAATAGATTAAGAAATGATCTTCTAGGAATTATCTAGGTTACATAACTCCCCTTCAGAAAAAAACGGAGGTGGAATAAAAATTCTGGAACATACATTTACAACTATTCATGGCTACTAGTAAAAATGGATACTAGTCATGATGCATACCTATTCTCTCCAGGATCAGAGGAGCAGGCCCATTATATTAGCTGCTATGGAGCACAGGCAGGATGCTGCTGCTGCAGTCATCTTGTTTGAGGGCTTCCTAGAGGCACCTGGTTGGCCACTGTGGGAACAGACTGCTGGACATGATGGACCCCCTCCCCCCTCAAGTTCACTGGCACTCTTCTGCCCATCCCACTTTGCTCAGGGTTTCAGATGTAATATCCCAAAAACTTCTGAAGGAACGTTGAACACACAAGAATGTATGAAGCTGCCTTATATTGAATCAGATCATTGGTCCATCACGATCATCACTGTCTACTCAAGACTGGCAGTGGCTCTCCACGGTCTCAGGTGGAAGTCTTTCACATCACCTGCCTGGTCTTTTTAACTGGCAATGTTGGGAATTGAACCTGGGACCTTCTGCATGCCAAGCAGGTGCTCTACCACTGAGCCACAGCCCCTCCCATTAATAAGTGTGTACTGTCAAGTTACAACTGACTCATGGCGACCCAAGGACCAGAGTTTTCAAGGTGACAGGTGGTTTACCATTGCCTTTCTCTGCATAGCAACCCCAGTCTTCCTTGGTGGTCTCCCATCCAAGTACTAACTGTGGCTGCCCCTGCTTAGCTTACATGTTCTGACAAGGGGGAAAAAACCCTTTATGTCCCCCTCCTTCCTTTTCTGGATAATTCTTACCCTCTAAGCTGGACATGCTGGCTTCTCTCAGACTTGCCTTGCCAAGCACCTTTGCTGCCTCTTCACACTGGCGCCGACGTGTGGGGTATTCGCTGCCTGTCAAGGTGTGCCGTACATTGGAATTGGTGATGAGAACAACTAGGTTTGGGTCAGTCAAAGGAACCAGGCGAGTCTCCAGTGACCTGGACTCAGAGGACACAACAAGCCCACATGAAACAATTTCCAACATATGGGGCTTTCAAACTGTGGATTTCTATTGTGAACTTTCCTCACATTGCCTTCAATCAAGCTTGTTGGGTGACCTTGCCCCACCTGCTCTCTTTGTCTCTCTCTCAATCTCATATATCTCACATGATTGTTGTGAGAGTACAATGAGGAAGGAAGAATCACGTATGCCACCCTCAGCTCCTTGGAGAAAAAAGGTGGTATTAAAATGTATTAGATATATAGAAGCCTAGTCAATATATTCTCCAGATAACTGCGCGTGCGTGTGTTAAGTGCCGTCAGGTCGCTTCCGACTCATGGCGGCCCTATGAATCAATGTCCTCCAAAACGTTCTATTTTTGACAGCCTTGCTCAGGTCTTGCAAATTGAGGGCTGTGGCTTCCTTTATTGAGTCAATCCATCTCTTGTTGGGTCTTCCTCTTTTCCTGCTGCCCTGACTCTTGCCTTCTCATAATGTGACCAATAACTAACTGTTCTTAATCAGTTTTTCTAATCAGGGGTCACAAAATAAAATTGACATGTTTTAATCAGATTCATTTGGGAATTCTAACAGTCTTTTCTGCTATGTGGGAAGAAAATCACTTCAACTAAATGTGCATGATCTGAAATGTTACAGTAATTGGGGGTGTTTACTGGAGAATAAAAGGATAAATTGGAGAATAAAAGGATAAAATTCTACATAACTTTTAGTACAGGGAGAATCATAAGTAATAACTTTCTGTCTTCCATCAGACTCCTTTTGAGTCTTCAGCAGTTATTGTCCGTAACTAAATATTCAGATCTTCATTATAGGGCTAGGCAGAACCTGACTCCTTCATTGAGAATTATGGCAACTTTGATGTAAGGGGCTACATGAGAATTGGGTCTCTCGGTACACTGAGCTACGAATTATGTCCTAACCTGCAGTCTATCAGCAAAGCATGGCCTTCCTTCCCCATCACAGAGATGAACTGGTCCATGATCCCACAAGGCATCATTGCAAAGGTGTGCTCCGCTTTCTGGCATGCCAGTGCCTTAGCTACTGGATCCCCATCATCTGTGTCATGGAAGAAAGAGACATTCATAGGCAGATGAATACTTCCTCTGCTCCATGCAATGGGCAGCAGGCACAATTTCTGCATGATACTTTTCTTCCATTTTGGCCTCCGGACTTGGATGAAGGACACGAGCCTTGATGGATCAGACCAACATCCTCTTTCTAATAGGGAACAGACAACTGCTTCTAAGAAGCTCACAAGATGTGCATAAAGGTTGCCACTTTCTCCTGTTGTTTGTTTCCAACATCCGGTACTCGGGGGTATTCTGCCTCTGAAGATTTAATTCAGCTGACATGGACAACAGGTACAGAGTGTTCCAGACACAAGACAGTGTTTTCTTACCTGGACAAAGCTGCTGCAGAAATGTGTAGGTAGCCACCTCCAAGGATGCTGAACTTGAGAGACCACCACCCAGTGGAATGTTACTGGCTATGACCGCATTAAAGCCAGGGAGGGGGGCAGCTACAGAAAGACAGAAGGAAGAGCAACAGAGCTTTCAAAGAGCAGCAAAACTACTACCAAAAAATACAAAATGTTCCTATTAGCCCCAGGTACCCTTGAAGTCCTGTCCTATCTGGAGAGAAGATGATCAGGTCATTTATGCTTGGGATTTTTACCTAAGGTTCGTTGCTGGCTGGACCCACACTTTTCTGTTGGGAGTCTATGAACTAGCAGTCTCCATGCTCAAATCAGGAAGTATTTGAATCCCCGCCCTTTGAAATGCTGCTTTGTAATTGGCTTAGTGAGGGGAAAGTTTTCCCCCAAACCCAACTGCTGCATAAAAAAGCATTTTAAGAACAAAAACAAAAAACGGAGCTATTTGAAAGGAACGGGGGGGGGGGGGAGAAACCCAAGCCTCGTTTTAAAAGCCTTCTGCTCAGAAAGAACTCCGAGGAAGCAGGAAGTATTTGAATCCCTGCCCCTTGTCATGCTGCTTTGCAACTGGCTGTCTGCTTGCTGTGAGACCAAGCTTTTGTGTCCCACTTTGCCTTATGCATGGGGATTTCAAGCGGGCTGAGCTCAGAGGAGAGGGAAGAATTGGGTTAATAGAGGGACGGGAAGTCCCGGGATTTGTGAGGACTGGCAGCGAGTTCATCTCTAATGGAGGGAAATCTCACGCATAACTCCAACAAACAACCAAGACAGACCGAGGGGTGAACTTGAGTGAAAGAACCCATGCATAAACAACCTGTTTACCGACACCAATGAAAGGGAAATGCCCTGCTTTGAAGAGTTAAAAGCACAATAGACAGCCATTGTAGGATTCCTTTCTGGAAGGTTTGCTCTAACTGCCTTCATGAAATCCCTCACACTCCCATGTGTTTACTGTATTGACTGGACTTTATCATAGTGCAGATAAATCATTAAAACACAACTAAGTATATTTACTGGAGAGACATCAATGATGTGTGCTCCACTCTATGTATTTCTGCCAAAGTGTTGAATAACGAAGATAAGCTTTAACTTCTGTATGTAACAGTATAAGTAAAATGTGAACAAGCAAGATACATTTTGCACGGCAGTCCTAAGCACAGCTGCACACTTCTAAGCCCATTAACTCTGACGGACTTCAATCTTAACTCGAATCTTAATTAAAGAGTCAGTTTGGTGTAACGGTTAGAGAGTCAGACTAGTATCTAGGAGACCCATTCTGCCATGGAAGTTTGCAGGGTGACCTTGGCCCAGTCATACACTCTCAGCCTAACCGTCTCTTAGGGTTGTTGTGAGGATAGAATGGAGGAGAAGAGATGATGAAAGCCACTTTGGGTCCCAACTGAGGAGAAAGGTGTGGTATAAATAACTCTGGCTAGGATTGCACTGTTGTAACTGTAACTTCTCCCTCATTCTTTAGCCATGCCCAATTAATAAACTATACAATAACGTAATAACAAAATTCCACCATAGTGCCACCGAACATGTACAGAGTACCCAGGGTTGCCAATTTCCAGGTACGGCTTTAAGCATCTGTGCAACTATGCATCGGAAATGGAGTATCCCTTAGGGGAACACTACAAGATTTATTTGGCATAGCTGCTTTTTTCATCCCCATGGGAGAAAGGAAATAATATGAGAATTTTGAATTGGCTTTGACTGTAAGTAATGTACTATCTTGCTATTCATTATGAAATGTGTACCTATAAGGAAATTAAGTTATAAAAAGTTATAAATGGATACAGAAACGGGGCTGAGGAAGAACAGAAACGATCGCCCCCCTTGCTACTCTTCTATGAAGATTTGTTGCAGTTCATTGTTGGATACTTGTACCTGTATGGGACTGTTTATACCAAATTCCCTCGCCATTCTTCTATGAAGATTACTCATAGTGGAACTTTTGAGACTTGTACCCTTTAGGACTGTTAACATAGGATTGTATATATATATGTGTGTTGTATGTCATTCACTGCACTTAGTACACCTTGTTTTTGTAATCTTGTGATTGATTGATTTAATATCATCAGCCTTTCCTGTACTTAGTTCCTTACCTGTGGTAGTAGTACAGAGGTGTTTACTTTGGTTGCTTAATTTCCAGGTACTAGCTGGAGATCTCCTGCTATTACAACTGATCTCCAGCCGATAGAGATCAGTTCTCCTGGAGAAAACGGCTGCTTTGGCAACTGGACTCTATGGCACTGAAGTCCCTCCCCTCCCCAAACCCCATCCTCCTCAGGCTGCACCCCAAAAATCTCCAGGTATTTCCCAGCCCAGAGCTGGCAACCCTAAAAGTACCCCTTGTCCTTTAGCAACTGCAGAACCTCCCCACAGAATGAATAAGCGGGACTTCCTTCCAGATAACAGATTGCTGAGTAGTTCTGAGCCTTGGCGTCTCTCCTGGCACCTTGTTTGGAAGAACTGGCCACACATACTGGCCATACCTTCTTTGACAGCACTCTGAAAGCACAGTCCATTTTTTAAAAAATTGTGGTAATACTCTCATGCAATCACTAAATTTGGAGCTGTTCAGTTTCATCGCTGATCCATCCACCATTCCTACACCTCAGCAGGGAAAGGGCAGGGAGGATTCTTTCCACCAATAAACACTATTGTGTCCTTTCCTCATCCCAGCCTCGCCAAAGAACACAACATGGACTGTACCCCTATAATGCTGGATCACCCCCTTGACGTAATTTGCCCATCGAGGTTCTCCTGGTTTCAAGGCACCACCTTCCACTGGAACTGGAAACTGCACCCTTTTGGGCTCATCGGCTTCTTCAGCTGTCGTGACGATGGATATGATTCCATCTTGCCTCGGACTCCCAACCATCACGGTTCCCATCTGCAAGGCCTGAAAACAGAGACAATACCTGAATCTATCCCAGTAAAAACCAGAAACAAAGGTGATGTAATACACCTTCCAAATGGCATGTGGAAGGGTAGGCTGGAAATGAGGACAGCTATGAGCAGATGTTGTTGAAGAGCAGTTAGGTGTGGGAGCGGTCTAACCCGAGGCAGAATACTGGTTCCCGCTTCTATAACGTTTAGTAAACACGAATGTTTGTTTAAGGAAGTTACTATCTCCTTCACAGCAAGACGTGGCAAAATCAGGGGTTTCCCAGTGCAGCCACTGGAGTCTTTTGATAGGTCTACCAAGGTACTAACTTGCACCTAGGGATAAGACATAGAAATATGACTTCTCTACAGCCAGTGTGCATGTTCTGTGGGGTGTTTGGCAGCCATAGGTAAAGACTGCTTTGAGAACCTCTAGCTAAATCATGCTTGCTAACAGATGCAAAACTACATGGCAGCCTGACCCCAAAGGGCTTTCACGGGAGGACTTTCCACGTGAACCGAAGCATTTTGATGGTGTTCACTCTGGCTTCCTTGGCTGGATCCCTCCATCCACATCAGTGATCACTCTGGCCTTTTTAGGGTAAAGCACAACTTTCTCGTTACCATGGTGGCAACTGGACTCATTGAAAGGGCAGGGTGATATCATTAACATATAGCAAACACTATAAAAATATCATGAAATAATGGAGACATAGGTTCTTGTAGGTTATCCGGGAGACACTGTCCTTCAGTGTTACTCCTCTGAAGATGCCTGCCACAGCCGCTGGCGAAACGTCAGGAAAGAAAATACCAACACCACGGTCACACAGCCCGGATAACCTACAAGAACCAATGAACTCTGGCCGTGAAAGCCTTTGACACTAATGGAGACATAATTTGCAAACAAATAATAATTCACAAACGGAAAAAATCACCATAAATTGAAACCATACTGGTTCCATATTCAAAACCTGTATTAATAAAGTACATTTTTTTACAAATATATTTGTTTCTGTTTTTTTTTTTAAACTTGTACAGAATTCTCTTCCCTTAGATATCAATGCTGTTTAGATTGAAACCCCCCTTGCATTATAATGGGAAGTGTACTCTACATGCAGATATAAATAAATTCAGTATGAGGAAATTTCCAGTAATCAGGAGGGCTGTGTTATTGCTCAAATTGGGATCTTTGAGTCTTGCTACATCTTTTTGGATACTTTCCTCCAGCTTTGCAACAGGAAGATCTTGTGTTTCAAATACAAGATCCATTGTTCAAACACTCGACCTTGAAGTAAGTAACAACTCACTGTTGCTGGCATGATGTGGTTTCTAAACTGTGATTTTATGATGTACGTTTTAATTAGTCGGCTGCCTTGGTCACCCTTGAGATGGTAAAGGCAGGATACAAATTTTGTAAAATAAAAATAAACAAAATATACAAAGTGCAAATACCGTATCTTAATAACACAGCGGCTGGCCTATGGTGAAAACTGTACAGTTGGGCCACCCATGAAGAAAGCAGGGACTCCTGTGACTCTCCAGGTATGCAGAGATATATGACTTTGCCAAACTAACCAAAAGCAAACAAATGCCAGATTGATAAATGATCCAGAAGGGGCTGAATGTAGAGAAGAGCTGCAGATATGTTAAAGGGGAAGGGGGGGAAATAAAATTGTTCCCACGCCTGAGAACCCCCTGGAGTAGAGGGGGGGGGATGCGGGTTCCAAATCATTCACCTCCCCACTTCTCTTCAGGAAGTATAGGTATAATCACTTGAAGCATCTGATTTTAAAGCAAGCTGGATATTTTCTGCTCTGTAGTAGCCAATCCATGTACATTTTGCTGGGATTCCAAAGTAGCAAGGAAACCCTAGCTCCTTAGATCTGATGGTGTAAAACCACAAATAGGGGGGGGGGCAGGGGACGAAGAGTAGAAGTTATGAATGTGAGCGCCAGCGCGAGTCCGATAAAGCCATCTTCAGCTGCTACAACCATCCCGTGGGGTAAAAGCTTTGTAAATATCTGTATTCCTTTTCAGTAGAAAAGGGCCAGAGTCCAGTAGCACCTTAAAGACTAACACAAATATTTTCTGGCAGGGTGTAGGAGCTTTCGTGAGCCCCAGCTCACTTCTTCAGATACAGCTAGTTTCTAGCTGTATCTATACTTTGTTTGCTGTACTCGGTCTACCTTAGTTTTTGATAAGTTCCCTTTGATGCATGTTAACACATTCCCCTTTTCACTATTCAATATATGTTTTAGCAGTAAGCTGGGCACAGTCTAGATTTTAACCCATGACATCTCAGTATGGGGCAGGAGTCTTTTTCGAGGTCCCATCGTCCTTTGGGTGTGGGGTTGGTTTTTAGATCAGTTTCATTGGGACCTTACTGGGATCTTTAAATTGCGCGGTGTCCCCTGCATTTCATTAATTCACTGTTGAACTGTATGATGCAAGCCGTTCTGAGCCCCGCTGGGTGGAGGAGGGTGGGATAGAAGTATGATTCAATAATAGGATTTCTCATACACCCCGCCAGAAAATATTCGTGTTAGTCTTTTAAGGTGCTCCTGGGACTCTTGCCCTTTCCTACTACTGCAGACAGACTCACACGGCGACCCACTGCGGATTGTAGGGTGGGATCCCGCTTTTAGAGACGGAAAATAAACCCACTCCCAATGGGATCGACCCCCGAAGCGTCGCATTCCCAGAAGGCTGTCCCTATCCGGCCAGGAACTTGGCCCTTTCTCTCCCGCCCCCCTTACCATCGGCAGCACGAAGCCCTGGTTGTAATCGGTGTGCTCTCCGATCAGGTTCACCCTTCCCGGCGCCGACGCCGCGATCTTGGGGTCCACCCCTCCAAAAGCCCCTTTGTACGCCCCGCGGGCCGCCGCCAGGAGCGACCGCCGCTCGGAGCCCTGCAGCCCGTCCATGCCTCCGATCGGCAGCCCCGGGGGCCAAACTGCAAGGGGCAAAGGATCCGGGGGGCAGCGGCTCCTCGCTCTCCCCAAATAGGGAACAACCGCAAATATTACAACACGGTCCGGTGCAACGTCCGCATCGCGGGTCCCTCCTCCCCACGTGCCTCCCACTTGGCCCCTGCCTGCCGGCCTGCCCAGGACGGCCCCGTCGCTCCGCCCCTGGGCTTCCGTCAACGCCCACTAGGGGTCGCTAGGCTTCCTGTAAACCTCGCCTCGTAAGAACATAGGAAAGGCCCTGCTGGGTCAGAGCCAGGCCCATCGAGTGCAGCAGTCTGTGCACGCAGAGGCCGACCAGGGGCCTCCAGGAAGCCCCCAGACAAGACACATGAGCATATAGGAGCATAAGAAAGGCCCTGCTGGGTCAGACCCAGGCCCATTAAGTCCAGCAGTCTGTGCACACAGTGGCCGACCAGGGGCCTCCAGGAAGCCCCCAGACAAGACACATGAGCATATAGGAGCATAAGAAAGGCCCTGCTGGATGAGACCCAGGCCCATCAAGTCCAGCAGTCTGTGCACACAGTGGCCGACCAGCTGCCTCTAGGAAGCAAGACATATGAGCATGTAAGAGCATAAGAAAGGCCCTGCTGGGTCAGACCCAGGCCTGTCGAGTGCAGCAGTCTGTGCACACAGTGGCCGACCAGGGGCCTCTAGGAAGCAAGACATATGAGCATGTAAGAGCATAAGAAAGGCCCTGCTGGGTCAGACCCAGGCCCATCGAGTGCAGCAGTCTGTGCACGCAGAGGCCGACCAGGGGCCTCCAGGAAGCCCCCAGACAAGACACATGAGCATATAGGAGCATAAGAAAGGCCCTGCTGGGTCAGACCCAGGCCCATTAAGTCCAGCAGTCTGTGCACACAGTGGCCGACCAGGGGCCTCCAGGAAGCCCCCAGACAAGACACATGAGCATATAGGAGCATAAGAAAGGCCCTGCTGGATGAGACCCAGGCCCATCAAGTCCAGCAGTCTGTGCACACAGTGGCCGACCAGCTGCCTCTAGGAAGCAAGACATATGAGCATGTAAGAGCATAAGAAAGGCCCTGCTGGGTCAGACCCAGGCCTGTCGAGTGCAGCAGTCTGTGCACACAGTGGCCGACCAGGGGCCTCTAGGAAGCAAGACATATGAGCATGTAAGAGCATAAGAAAGGCCCTGCTGGGTCAGACCCAGGCCCATCGAGTGCAGCAGTCTGTGCACGCAGAGGCCGACCAGGGGCCTCCAGGAAGCCCCCAGACAAGACACATGAGCATATAGGAGCATAAGAAAGGCCCTGCTGGGTCAGACCCAGGCCCATTAAGTCCAGCAGTCTGTGCACACAGTGGCCGACCAGGGGCCTCCAGGAAGCCCCCAGACAAGACACATGAGCATATAGGAGCATAAGAAAGGCCCTGCTGGATGAGACCCAGGCCCATCAAGTCCAGCAGTCTGTGCACACAGTGGCCGACCAGCTGCCTCTAGGAAGCAAGACATATGAGCATGTAAGAGCATAAGAAAGGCCCTGCTGGGTCAGACCCAGGCCTGTCGAGTGCAGCAGTCTGTGCACACAGTGGCCGACCAGGGGCCTCTAGGAAGCAAGACATATGAGCATGTAAGAGCATAAGAAAGGCCCTGCTGGGTCAGACCCAGGCCCATCGAGTGCAGCAGTCTGTGCACGCAGAGGCCGACCAGGGGCCTCCAGGAAGCCCCCAGACAAGACACATGAGCATATAGGAGCATAAGAAAGGCCCTGCTGGGTCAGACCCAGGCCCATTAAGTCCAGCAGTCTGTGCACACAGTGGCCGACCAGGGGCCTCCAGGAAGCCCCCAGACAAGACACATGAGCATATAGGAGCATAAGAAAGGCCCTGCTGGATGAGACCCAGGCCCATCAAGTCCAGCAGTCTGTGCACACAGTGGCCGACCAGCTGCCTCTAGGAAGCAAGACATATGAGCATGTAAGAGCATAAGAAAGGCCCTGCTGGGTCAGACCCAGGCCTGTCGAGTGCAGCAGTCTGTGCACACAGTGGCCGACCAGGGGCCTCTAGGAAGCAAGACATATGAGCATGTAAGAGCATAAGAAAGGCCCTGCTGGGTCAGACCCAGGCCCGTCGAGTGCAGCAGTCTGTGCACACAGTGGCCGACCAGGGGCCTCTAGGAAGCCCCCTGAACATCTGGCAAGCATCCCTCAGCCAAGGTACCGTTGTGGAACGAGGCATGTACTTCTGGTGCTAGGGCTGGAGTGCTGGATGTACAGCCCGTTCTTTCAGTAAGGGTGTTTTCTTAGCGCCAACAAATGTGCTGGCATTGGAGCACATCAGTAGGTACTTACAGTACCTTTATGACAGTGGAAACTACCCAGCAAGGTAGCATGAGGGACAGGGAATAAACAGTTACATAAGAACATAAGAAAGGCCCTGCTGGATCAGACCAAGGCTCATCAAGTCCAGCAGTCTGTTCACACAGTGGCCAACCAGGGGCCTCAAGGAAGCCACAAACAAGACAAGTGCAGCAGCACCATCCTGCCTGTGTCCCAGCGCACCCAATATAATAGGCATGCTCCTCTGATACTAGAGAGAATAGGTATGCAGCATAACCAGTATCCATTGTAGCGGGAAAAATAATAAATAAAAAACAGTTAAGAGAGACAGAGAGACCTCAGACCGGAATTAGAAAAAGCCAGTGTTTATTCAGTAGCTACTGGGCTCAGCCTTGCTCTTGAGAGCATCGAAAGAATTAGCTGCGCGTTTTAACAAAGGGGTGCAACGTCTTTTCTAAGCTCATTATACATTCTAAAACATATTATCTATGCATATTTTAGAATAACTTGTTGGCTCAGAGTTCTAGGGGATGATTTCATTGGTTTATAATACAAATCAGAATACTCTTATTGGGTTACAACATAAGGAAAAATCATAGGTTTACAGAAATACAGCAATATTTTCATTGGTCTAGGTAATACTTGTTTAGAGTTATTGTTAGTGCACCTGGTATTTTATCTAGCTGCCCTCGCTAAAAGTTCCCAGACATCTTGTCTGCTTTGAGTAACTTTTCTCTGTTTTTCACCTTGGAGAGCTGAATAACAACTTTCTATCTCTGAACTAAATATATCTTTTTGGCCCCCTCCTTTGGAGTCCAGTGATTTTCCAAAAGGCCTACTGATTTTCTAAAAGCCTGCCACCTCACCATTCTAACTAATAGCCATGAATACCCCTCTCCTCCATGAACATGTCCACTCCCCTCTTAAAGTCCTCCAAGCTGGCAGCCATCACCACATCCTGGGGCAGGGAGTTCCACAATTTAACTGTTTCGTCATTCAGCTGTTTCCGCGAGGATTTCTTCCTTACTAGGAGCCGACGGGAGACTGTGGCCATTGATGCACTCAGCGATAAGCCCCCGTGCAGAGTTCTGAGAATTCAGATGGGGGAAACGTGCATCTAGAGAGCGGCGAATCCAAGGCAAAACCTCCCATGCGTAAATGGCTGTGTGTAGACAGGCTCCACATCTCACACCGCCTCGGAATTGTGGTTGTGCCGTTCCTTGATGAGGACCAAGATGCTAGTGTATGAGGAAGCTCAGTTCAAAACGTATTTAAGTTTTAAAGGCATGATTTTGGTCAATTCTATGTAGGCAATGGACTGCAAGGAGGAGCTGCCTTTGGATCATATTGCTCTAGACTAGAGCAATTTCTGCAGAAATGCCTGGAGCGCATCAGATCCCTCAAACCCAACTAACCCATTTATACCTAGGGTTGCCAGGACCCCTTGGCAACCAGTGGGAGATTTTTGGGGCAGAGCCTGAGGAGGGTGGGGTTTGGGGAGGGACTTCAATGCCATAGAGTCCAATCGCCTTCGTGGCCATTTTCTCCAGCCAAACTGATCTCTTATCGGCTGGAGATCAGCTGTAATAGCTGTGGCTCACAAAAGCTCCTACCCTACCAGAAAATATTTTTCACAGTGGGTAGCCGTCTGTTTGCAGTAGTCAAAAAGGGCAAGAGTCCAGTAGCACCTTAAAGACTAACAAAAATATTTTCTGGTAGGGTAGGAGCTTTCATGAGCTGTGGCTCACGAAAGCTCCTACCCTACCAGAAAATATTTTTGTTAGTCTTTAAGGTGCTACTGGACTCTTGCCCTTTTTGACTACAGAAAATATTTTTGTTAGTCTTTAAGGTGCTACTGGACTCTTGCCCTTTTCTACTAATGATAAGATAGAAATTGTTTATAGTGTATACTATATGAATGGAATGATATGATAGAATGTGAACTAGTTTGAAAAATAATTAAAAAAAAAAAGGGCGTTTCCCATTCGGGACTCGTTGCAAGGACTGAAGTCTCAACATTCCAAAGCTGGAGGAACCGGCCAAAACAGGCCGGACAAGGGGCATCCCGCCTCTGACGGTCATCTTTTCGGACCTGCCCTAGACGAAACGAATCGCGCCCACGGGAGAGTCCAATCTTTCCCTCCGATCTACACACAACCCCTAAGCCAAGCCGTCTCCCTTCTCCCCGCCTGCCGCTCCGATCCCGCCCCCTTTCTGCGTCCCCCCCCCCCCGCGCTTGCGGAGGAGATGGTGTCTCCCAGAACGCTGCTTTCTGTTTGCGGAAGGAACGGGGCTCGTTGGCCGCTGGGTTCTACTGGGCGGAGACGGGCTGTGCGGAGAAGCGGCTGCCGGCGCCGCCCTGGGGCAGGCTGGGGCGGGCGAAGGAGCGCAGCATGAGTGGGAAAGAGCCGCTGCTGGGACCCCTGAAAGGTGAGAGGCTGGAAGTGCGGGGCTGAGCCGAGCGGCACATCGGGGGGAGGTGGGAGAAAGCCAAGGCTTGGGGTGGGAAGGGCGGGGGATCTCACGCCGGTTGTAACAGGTGGCTTCTTAGGAACGTCGGACTGGAAGGCAGGTGAAGCTGTCCTAATTTTCTTTTTTTAATAATTTTTTTTATTTTCTTATTCAGTCACATTCAATGTCAATGTTGTCATCTTCAGAGTTACATAAAAGAAAACCGTTTCAAACTAATCCTCCTAATCAGGATTGACTTTTCCGACTTCCCCTCCTCTATCGAATTAATATCTATATAATCCCCTCTGTATTTGTTTTCTGATTCATTATAATTCATTATATCATTTCTATAAACTGCATATCATCCTATACACTTTAATTATTGAATACTTCATCCTTTCAACGTTGATCAGTTGAATTAGATTAAATCATAGCCTTTAACATTTCGAAGCTGTCCTAATTTTGGACCTAGTTGCCACGGGGGAGCAAATATCCTATACAGATATGAGGTTGGAAGGGATCCGTTCTATGGCAAACATTAAAACTCTCCCCACCCCAGTCCGGATCTGAAAGGGGTTTTTTTTTGCTCAGAAGTCCATCCTGTTTTAAGTGGAACTCGCGTGGCATCCAATGGATTTCTTGTGCCCGTTTTAATGGTGTTGTGGGATCGGAGAACTTGTGGATCCAAACCTGCCGGTCCTTGAAGCACTTTTCAATCTGTGCAGGGGCTTACACCCAAGTAATAAAACTCTTCTGCGATGGAAGCATCATGACGTTAAGTTTAGATGCTATAATGACAACTGTCATATATATTGCAGGAGATAATTTGGGGATAGTTCCCCTCTTTTGTACAATATTCTTATGTTAGGGAATTCCTAGGGATGCAGGCAAGATGCTCATCCAGTCATGACTTTGCTACCAGCAACTCAACTTTCCCTGAAAAGATCCTGCTTAGCTACTATCCAGTTTTCCAGTCTGAAGCTCTGGCTGCCTTTGATACCAGAGAAAACTAGATTTTTTTTACTAAAGGAAATACTGCTTCCTTATTGCCATGTTTACTCAAGATAATGAAATGACTCCTTTTGTTGGGACAGCTTCTAGGAGAAAGTGATGCAAGCCAGAGAACGCTGCAGAGCATTTTTCTGCGAAGTGAAAAAGTTAATAAAGAATTCTAACTTAGTTCAAAACGAACTAGGATATTTTTCTATAGAATAGTTTTCACCTTAAAACAAATCCCTCATGCATCAGTCTGCTGTAAACAATAGGAAATTGAGACAGGTGGAGGGGACATAGACTGTTCCAAAATTTGAAAACTTACAAGGTTAATAATTTTAGTTCTCAGGGATGGTTCACAAAGGACTTGTTAGACACTGTCCTGAAAAGCAACAGCTTTGATTATTTTTAATGGCATAACTATGAACAAAAAGCAACTGTGATGGTTTAAGCTTGCAAAATTCCCCTTATTTTGAGAAATGTCCTCATATTCCAAAACATGGCAACTTTATAGAACATAATGTATATCTCTTTTCCAAAACTTCCATACTCTCAGATCACTGTTTAAAACATAGTTGCTGTAAACAGAGCCCTGTGTCACCCTAAAATTCTAATCAATTTATTCTGGTGTGTGTTTCTGTAGGAAAGAAGCTTTTTCATTAGATAGCATTGATGTCTCCCTTCTCAGGTTAAATTATTTTTACTCCCAATATGATCCTGTTTCTGAGTGCACATCCCTTCCTCCATTAATCATTAGTTTAACTCAGGTATCTCTGAAAGGACTTTCATTCATAGGGTCGCCATGAGTCGGAAGCGACTTGACTGCACTTAACACACACACATCTCTGAAATAGGTGTGCATTTTCTGTGTGTGCAAGTTAAGGGGCACACAACACACTTTATTTGACAGGAAATTGCAGGGGTGGGGGATACAGAATTCACTGCAGTGAAATACAGGTGGTAAAAGAGAAGCTCTGCTACATCCAAAATATCACCAAAGAGTGAGTGATCTTTTGAGTTCCCCAGAACTTTTAATCACACTGGATGTTTAGTCCAAAAAACAAAAAAGGTGATAAAATAAGTTACTTGGGGCCTGGTCTGCAGTCTGGAGAATCTTAAAATGCAATTGAAGATGTCCTACAGAGGTCATTAGATTATGTGGTGCTGGATGGAGAATAGAGATTTTAAAACATATCTAAGGCTACTAGGATAGAGAAACAAAAAAGCACAACTTTTCCTTTGAGAATATAACAGGTTTTTTGTTTCCCCATTCCAGAAGCCTTTAGTGCATTTTAGAACCTTTTGCACTTAGCCCATCAAATTCAGTTAAAATATGAAGAACACACGTGTCTTGTAAAGCACAGGAAGATTGCTATTCTGTTGTAAATCAAGCTTCTCACATGGCTATTCAGAAATCTGGTTCAAGTATTTTGAGAACCGTCATTTATTTTTTTATACATGCCCACCAATAATGGGCAGAGGACTGAAAAGTGCTTAAAGGGGCACCTGTCAATTTGACCTCGGTTTGCAACATGTCCCGTTTTAAGACTAGGTGAAGACTAGCATATTTTCTGCCGTGCCCTAAAATGCTTCCCTCCCCGGCTTGTTATTTCTTCCATCCAACAAAATGAAGCGTTCTGGGGGAACTCAGCTTGCTCACCATTTTCTGATGTTTTGGTTGGTCCTAATAAAAAGTGCCGGGTTGCTGTGCAGAGGAAGGCACTGGCAAACCACCTCTGTTAGCCTCTTGCCATGAAAACCCCAAAATTGGTCGCCGTAAGTCGGCTGTGACTTGACGGCGCTTTACACACACACAATAAAAAGTGCACGGTGGTAGTAAATAATATTGTGTGTGTGTGTGTTAAGTGCCGTCAAGTCGCTTCCGACTCATGGCGACCCTATGAATGAAAGTCCTCCAAAATGTCCTATCTTTGACAGCCTTGCTCAGATCTTGCAAATTGAAGGCTGTGGCTTCCTTTATTGAGTCCATCCATCTCTTGTTGGGTCTTCCTCTTTTCCTGCTGCCCTCAACTTTTCCTAGCTTGACTGCCTTTTCCAGTGACTCTTGTTGTCTCATGGCGTGACCAAAATACGATAGCCTCAGTTTAGTCATTTTAGCTTCTAGGGTCAGTTCAGGATTGATTTGATCTAGAACCTAATGATTTGTTTTTTTTTTTGGCAGTCCATGGAATCCATATTGTTACACTACTTTTTTTTATTTCAACGGACTTACAGTCCATTTTGCCCAAGAATGTCTCTTATGTTGGCCTGTGGGACAAAAGGGTGGAGTTCAAAATTCTAAGAGAACAATCAATATTTACAGAACCCAGCCCTGTATAATGCATTCAGGATAGGTGACTTTGTCACTTTTATTCATTTATTTATTTTTTAATTGTGCAGTTCTTGTCCTCCAAGAGCACTTGAGATGGCTTACAGGCATAAAACAAGTGAGCTGTGGCTCATGAAAGCTCCTACCCAGAAATTTTGTTAGTCTTTAAGGTGCTACTGGGCTCTTGCTCTTTCCTACTGCTAGTGACAAGCTAACATGGATACCCATCAGGAGGCATAAAACAAATCACTATGGGCTCACCCCACCATGAAATTCCCCAGCACAGATCTTATTTAAATGGGCAGGAGTGGCCCTTCATGTCAGTGGGACTTGCTCAGAACGATGTCCCGGTGGATTGAATTGTGCCCTGTACTATAAAGCACCTTAATAGAAAGCCATGGAAATGACGATATCCCACACCTTCATAAGTAACAGCAGTGTACAAAACCCCCTCAGTCATTTGAGAGCTAGCCAAAGAAAAACCCCATCGCTTCATCAGGTTAAAAGAGAAAAATAGTTTTTAGAAACTATTTAACAATTGGGATAAAATCAGGAGAAAGCTGAGCATGCAGAAGAGGCCTAAAATGGAAGAAAGCAGCTAAAAGCAGTTTAAAGGCCAGTTGGAACTAGACATCTGAAGATGAGTGGCTATCTAAGGTGGCGGTCTACTTTGGGGAAGGAATTTCAAAATTGGGGCACCACCATAGAGAAAGTGCTTAAGAGATATAATTAGCTGAGAAGTCAGAATCCAGAGCAATGGGTTTCATGCAATGGGAAGTCAACAAGGTATGTTACCTGGGACTGCTGCTGCTTCTGGACCCCAACTTACTGCCTCTCACCACCCCTGCCCATGAGCTAAAGCACCTAATATTGCTCCCCTCCTTGTTTCCCTAGATACCTGTAAACAACGTATTGTGAGCCTTCATTCCCAGTGGGGCTTCCCAAATTCTTGAACGTCTTGAAAGAGTTGGGAAGGCCATATTGTGCACGTGCAGATTGCCAAGCTTTTTAAACAGACCCTTGGGGAACAAAGAAGGAAAGAGCGTTGGATGTTCTGGCTCCTGGTGGTAGGGCAGCACCAATGACAATGGGGTGGGGGCAAAGTGACAGAGAAGAAGAAGAAGAAGAAGAAGAATTGGTTTTTATATGCTACTTTTCTCTGCCTTTTAAGGAGAATCAAATTGGCTTACAATCACCTTCCCTTCCCCTCCCCACAACAGACACCCTGTGAGGTAGGTGGGGCTGAGAGAGTTTTGGAGAGAACTGTGACTAGCCCAAGGTCACCCAGCTGGCTTCATGTGTAGGAGTGGGGGGGGGGGAGAATCCAGTTCAGCAGATTAGCCTCCGCCGCTCATGTGGAGGAGTGAGGAATCAAACCCTGTTCTCCAGATCAGAGTCTATTGCTCCAAACCACCGCTCTTAACCACTACACCATGCTGGCTCCCCCCAAAATCTAATGCCAGAGCCTACCACCTCATTTTGCCTCATTATGGAGCCCATCATGATCACCTTATTATATCGATGGTCAGGGAAAGTCACATGAGGGAAGGTGCTTCTTCAGATTCACTAGGCCCAGACTGCTGACATACCTTCAATCACGCCCTGAAATAAATTGGTGGCCAGAGCAACTGAGCAAGAACAATCTTCTCTGTGCCCCAGCCATGTGTTAGGAGCCAAAATTCTGTACTGGCGACAGCATCTGGCCAATTTCAGGAGCAGCTCCATGTAAAGCACATTAGAATAATTAATCCAAGAAGCAAATTGTCCCTTCTAGAAAGAGAAGGGGGAATGTAGGGCATTTTTTTAAAAATTGCAAAATATATGTCATGATCCAGGCAGTGATATCTTTGTGACTTCTTGATAGCAGAGATCAACAACTTAATACTTCACGCCAGTCACCTACCATTACAATCCTCATCGTCACCCCAGAAGCAAAAAAAAAAAAAAAGTGGTGGGGAGATAGTGGCTTCTGTGGCATCAGGACATGCCAGCCAACCACTTTGGGGGACTGGAGTTAGGGAATTTGCTCATTCCCTGCTTAAAATGGGTACAGTTTTCTTCCACTGCACAATCTTTCTACTGATTCTACACCCTCATGGTTAAGTCTGGACAAGATGTACCATATCAGTGTCAGGGTTTTGCAGCTGTGGTGGAAATCACAGCGGACATATGGTGACCTGGTGGGCTTTTCAAGGCAAGACGTGCTTGGAGGTGGTTTGCCATTGCCTGCCTCCGCGTCACGATATTGTATTCCTTGGTGGTCTCCCATCCAAGTACTAGGCAGCATTGACCCTGCTTAGCTTCTGAGATCTGAGGAAATTGGGCTAGCCTGGGCTAAGGAGTCTGTATACTTTGTTCAGAATAAACATGCAGCTTTGCTTCATTTGCTAAATACTGGGAACCCAAGGAAATGTGCCAATTTTCAAGTTTGTGATGTCTGCGTAATCTTTTCGTGCTAGCTATAGGACACCTTTGCCCTGACCTGGATGGCCCAGGCTAGCCTGATCTCGTCAGATCTCAGAAGCTAAGCAGGGTCAGCCCTGGTTAGTATTTGGATGGGAGACCACCAAGGAATACCAGGGTTGCTGTGCAGAGGAAGGCACTGGCAAACCATCTTTGTTAGTCTCTTGCCGTGAAAACCCCAAAAAGGGGTCGCCATAAGTCGGCTGCGACTTGACGGCACTACACAGACACACAGACACACACACACACACACACACACACACACACACACACACAGAGGACACCTTTAAAAACAACAACAAAGGGCACAATCCAGTCCAACTGCCTGTTTCATATACCTTTTTATGTGCATTATCAAAGCGCCTGCTTTGCAAAAAAAGCGTATAGTCACTAAAGGCAAACTCAGCATTCATCTTGGTGTGTTTTGGCAAGTGATGCAGTTTACAACTACAGTGGCTGCAGAGGAAGAAACAATTATAACAAAAATGGGAAGAATAGATTTTAAATACTTCCGTCGGCAGTCTTTATTTTGAATGGGATACTTATTTCTGCGTTCTGTTTCCTCACAGGGTGCATTCGCTGTCTTCAGGAAGGCACTAGCCCTTGTACCGACACTTCCCCACATCTACAGCCCTTTTGTGAGACCCTGGAGATGATCCTTCGGAAAGGAATAAAGCGTGAGTGGGTTGTGTTTGTGTTGTGGGCGGATGTTTGTGGCATGTAGACATAGATAGATTTGGGGGGAGTTGCATAGAAAAGAGGGCAATAGCAGGACAGGACTGAAAAGGACCATGCGGCCCATATGACCCTATCAGTGTAACGTTTGTCAGACCCATATTATGTCATATGTCATGTTTATCTCTATAGTGGCAAATCAGGAAGGCGGGAGGCTCCACGTGGATGTATCACCCAATGGCATGTGAAAGCCAAATTAGAAAGGGGTGGGTGGAGCACCTTGTACTCATTTTACTGTAACATAAAAAGATATGAGAGAGATCTTGTTCTGAATTCCTCCTATTCTATGGTCAGAAAACCCATATTCTGCCACTGGAATAAAAAGGAGGCATTTCTACAGTACATACTGTTGAGGAGTCTAGAGCCCCCGTCTTACCTGGCGTCTGAGAAGACGCCCAAGGAGACAGTGGTGGAGAAGGAGCCTGGGACCTTGAACAGACGGCCTTCCTGCCTCGTAACTCCAGGCTTGTGTTTGGTGCAGATGGGGAAGTGCCACAAAATACCAAGTGCAGATGGCTCCTCAGCACAACCGATTAAACCCAGCCATTGCCCTGGCAACCAGCTGCAATGCTCTCCGCTGACAAGACAAGTAGTGGGCTGGGCCAGTTGCCAGAAGCAGCAGCAGCAGAAGAGTTGGTTTTTATATGCCAACTTTCTCTCCCACTTAAGGAAGAATCACACCGGCTTACAATCACCTTCCCTTCCCCTCCCCACAACAGACACCCAGTGAGGTAGGTGGGGCTGAGAGAGTATGACTAGCCCAAGGTCACCCAGATGGCTTCATGTGTAGGAGTGGGGAAACAAATCAAGTTCACCAGATTAGCCTCCGCCGCTCAAGTGGAGGAGTGGGGAATCAAACCCGGTTCTCCAAACCACTGCAAGGACTTTTTGCAGTCTGCGCAGAAACCGAGTTTGTCTACAGTAGAAAATGTTCACACCCACAGAGACGGTGATAGGCCTTTGTCTATACACAGATTGTTGATCCTTGCATACCGAGAACCAGGACCTTCCCCCTCCTTACTTGCCTTGCAGTGGTGGCAGCCAACAACACCACTTTGAACCCCCAGTGGCCGTGCCTGATGTAAATGTGCTCTAATTTCCATTTTCTCAGAGCTAGTTTTGTGAGGCTAAGAAAATCTCCCTGCATTCCAGAAACATAAAAATAATGCCAGTGGTGTTTGCTTGTGCAATGTAACGCACATCTGTGTTACCATTTTTGTCAACGAAAGTCTTCTTGTCTTCTGGCTCTTGAGAGCCAGGGTGGTATAGTGGCTAGGAGAGGTGGACTCTAATCTGGAGAACCGGGTTTGATTCTCCACTCCTCCACATGAGCAGTGGACTCTAATCTGGTGAACCGGGTTGGTTTCCCCTCTCCTACACATGAAGCCTGCTGGGCAACCTTGGGCTAGTCACAGTTCTCTCTGAACTCTCTCAGCCCCGCCTACCTCACAAGGTGTCTGTTGTGGGGAGAGGAAGGGAAGGAGATTGTAAGCTGGTTTGGTTCTCCTTAAAAGGTAGAGAAAATCGGCATATAAAAACCAACTCTTCTTTTTCTTCTGCAGAGCCAGTTCTGGGTTTCAAGAGGAGGGACTACTGGCACTGGATAGAACAACTTCCTCATCAGGTGACCCATCGCAGGTAAGTGTTCTGTAGGAGCAGCTTGTGAGGCTTCAGAGATAAGGGCAAAAGGGAGCCAATATGGGGCAGTGGGTGGGGTTGCCAGCTCTACGTTGAGAAATACCTGGAGATTTTCGGGGTAGAGCCTAGGAAAGGTGGGGTTTGGAGAGGGGGGGCTTCAATGGGGGATAATGCCATACAGTCCACCTTCCAAAGCAGATGTTTTTGTCAGGTGAACTGATCTGTTGCCTGGGGATCAGTTGTAATGGTGGGAGATCTCCAGCCACCACCTGGAGGTTGGCAACCCTAGGAGTGGGTAGAATGCTCAACTGTCTTGGTCCAAATCCCCATTCAGTCGTAAAGCTCACATTCTGACCTTAATCCAGTCACCCTCTCTCAGCTAAACCTGCCTCACAGGATTGTTGTGAGGATAAAAGGCCAACTGGAAACAGCTCACTGCGGCAAGGATAAGATAAAAATGTAAGAAACAAAAGAATCTTGGTTTCCCACTTCTTCTATTGCCCGCACTGTTTTTCTTTAATCTATTACTGTATAACCCATAAAGTGTTGTGATAAAGTTGTACCATACTTAGAAATAACCAGATTCAGATTTATTAATACGGCAAAGCCATTAAAATGTTCATATCAATTACAAGATAGAATTAAAAGATACCGTATTTAAAACTATGGGAGATGATTAGAAGCGCTCATGGGTTTTCATCAGATCTGGAGCCCTAATTTTGTGTGTTTTGCTTTCTCATTACCTTGTTTTAAGTTTCTATGGTAGCCATTCGGGGGGAAAGTATTTTCCTTTGGAGCAGAATTTATTGTTCCTTTAATAAGTAGTGCTGCTCCTTATAATGTTTTCCGGAAGGGATTGCAGGAGGTAGATAATTTTTCGGCCTGAATTGTAACCATTCCCATTTTGAGTGACACTTGGGCAACGTCCCTGTTTTGTTAAAGCAAGCTGAAACCACAAGTGGAGCTCAGGGTAACACTGTTTTCTCTCTTCCCTATAGCATGACCCTTCTGTCAATCGTGATTGACAAAACCAACTCTTGTGAGAAGGTGCTCACAGCGCAAGGCCGAGGGCGGCACTTCCTGCGTCAGGCTTTGAATGAGAAGCTACTAGCTGTAGCTATTCAGCAGCTGCTCAGAGCTCCCAAGTTGCTTGAGGTGGGAACATGAAATAATCCAGAGAAATTTTTAGAAGGGGGAGGGAGGCAGTTATAAGAATTAAATCTGAGACCTTTACTTAATGCGTGTTGTGTGTGTGATATGCCTGTGATAATATCCAAGTGATTGGATTCTCCATGTTTGCGGTCTTCAAGTAAGTTTTTAATCTCTCCCGTTTTGAGCAAGTACCAACTTGCCGTCGAACCTCAGGTAGTTTCCTTTTGGTTGTCTGACGTTAGTCCTGCAGTTATGCAGTTTGTGGCCAAATTCTAGTCTGTTCTAATAAGCTGGAGACACTTTCCTGCTATGTATCTCACAATGTTATTTTATTAGTGGCTTAATGTTCCTTTTACCATTTATTTGTAATTCTTATTGATATAGGAACTGTGATTATATTGTATGGCTCAAGACCTCTGGTCGAAGAAACTTATTGTTAGTAAAGAAAAATAAAGGTTTTTTTTTTTTTTTTTTAACAATATCTGGGCTAGAACTGTGATTCTTTACATGCTTCAGTTTATCATTTTGGGTCAAAAGGATGAAGAATCTACAATGATTTTTTTAATTTTTTCTTCTAGTCTAGTTGACAGGTGTCACCAGCAGCATCTCTCCACACATTCCACTTTTCAATCATTCCTTCTTCTTCCTGATGCTTTGGTGACCAACTTATTTAAATTGTGCTAATTGTGTTTTTTTTACATTTTTAAAAAAAATCTGATTTCAGTGGTATGATCCAGTGACCTCCATCCTGGGCAATGAAGAGTTTTTGGGTAAGATTTCCAGGCCAAACCATACAGCATCTTGTTGCATGCAGAGGGTTTCATGAATTTTTTTAAAATGATTTTATTCATTTTTAAAAGGGGTACAGAAAAGGAAAAAAGGGAAAAGACAGATATGGAAGATTTTACAATTCATCTTGTGTCCTTGCCCAGAAAATCCCGTCTACGTGTCTTGTTTATTATTATTATTATTAATCATCATCATCATCTTCTAGAGATACAGGAGGGTGAAGGGGAGAGGTAGAGCATGGGGAATAGGGAAATGGTAGGTGTGCGATGGTCCCTCAACCCACATCCAGTTTTGTGCCTGGTGGTACTTCATGTAAATCTGCACAACTCATTACTAAGTTTTTGTTCTGAAATGTTGTCTAGCTATAAAAAATGTTTGGTCTGTCTCATAGTTAAAATCGTGGATTCTTTCTGCTGTGGCTTGAGTGAAACCCTAGATTCACTGTCCTTGCAGTCTGACTATCAGCTAGACCGGTTCTCATCTGTATTTTCCGTAGAATGGTCGCCACTTTTGTTGATGCTCTTCTCATTGCGTGCTGTGGATTAAGTTTGTCAATCTTGCCATCGTTGCGTACTCCATCATTCATGATATTTTTAGCCACCGTTTGAGAGATACTTGTAAAAACACCCATTATAGCACTCAATGAGGCTGTAAGGCTCGTGAAAATGGTCCAGCTACTGGGGTATGGAATTTAAACTATACTACTTATAGTGAAATGCGACCAGATTTCAATGGCAGCATTTCTCTGTCCAAATTTATGCTGCACCTTGCTGCAGGAGAAAAACGGGAGGGGGGGGGGGCTCAAAATAATTCATGTAAAGAGAGAACATAACAGTACACTGAGGGCCAAACTAGACATTACAGCAGCCACAGGTCTAACCTGTGGTCACCAATGCTATTTTAGAGTAAAATCTGCCCATTTAAAAATGGCACATGGTGGAACCAGGTGATCTTGTACGTGTCCCATACCTTTTCAAGTGCCCAAATAGCCATGGGGGAGGGTTTTTTGCATGTGGAAAGATGTGGGTGGGGGAAAAGATTGCGTAGGGTTTCTCTACAATACCTTTGATGGCCAAGGCTTGGGCCTGTGACCACTGTATCATTTACAGAAATGTACAAATATATGGATAAAATCCTATCAATTATGCAGAGAAAGTTCAAAAAAGGCAAACAAAATTGTACTATTTGCAAGATAACACAGGTAGAAGAAGAAGAAGAGTTGGTTTTTATACCCCACTTTTCTCTACCTTTTAAGGCGTCTCAAACTGGCTTACAGTCACCTTCCCTTCCCCTCCTCACAACAGGCACCTTGTGAGGTAGGTGGGGCTGAGAGAGTTCTGAGAGAACTGTGACTAGCCCAAGGTCACCCAGAGTGGGGAAACAAATCCAGTTCACCAGATTGGCCCCCGCTGCTCATGTGGAGGAGTGGGGAATCAAACCCGGTTCTCCAGATCAGAGTCCACCGCTCCAAACCACCGCTCTTAACCACTACACCCTTCCATCCTTCCGAGGTTGGTAAAAGGAGCACCCAGTTTGCTGGGGGTAAAGTGTAGATGACTGGGGAAGGCAATGGCAAACCACCCCATAAACATAATCTGCCTAGGAAACGTCGGGATGCGACATCACCTCATGGGTCAGTAATGACCCAGTGCTTGCACGGGGGACTAGCTTTACCTTTTTTTTAGTAAATACTGGGGTTAATTATATAACTGGAAGCTGCAAATGACCTCTCTGTACAGTGATCATCAACCCACAGTGGGTTGGCCTTTGCCTCCCACCTCCTGCCAGAATGCTCCCTGAAATGCTGCTCCTGAGGGACGGGACCCCCATGAACAGAACGAGGGGGAAGATGGAGGTTTGCAAGAGGGAGTGAAAATTGCACCCCTTCTTGGTTGACATTTTCTGCTGGCTCCATCCCAGGAAACTGTTAAGTGGCTGCTATGTAGTTCTTCATTCTCTGAATTCATTCAGCATATGGTTTGATTTGACCTAGAGACCGGAGCACCAGCCTTTTGCCTTATAAGGGCAAAATAGATGGCCAGATATCCTGTGTCTCTTTAGGCAACATTCTAGTCACAGTGCTCAGTTGGGAATCATAGGGGTGAATCCAAAGGAGCCTGTGTGTTCCCAGAGGAATCTCCTGTTCATGGAAGGAGTCATTCCATTCAGAGATGACTCCGTCTGTGGCTGGAAGATTCCTCCATGTGGAAGGGCAGCTTTGGATTTTATATTCTGATATGTTTGCCCTTCAGTCTGTCTCGAGTTACGATTACTAGCTTAGAAAACTGCCTTGTATGGTGTTAATCATTTTGGCATAAGCGAGTACCTTATTTTAGGGAGGCAGAATTTGAAAAACTCTGTCTTGTTGCGGCCTCATCAATATCCCTTTCACTTACTGATAAATAAGGGCTATCAGAGATCAGATGGTAACCGTTAGTCTTTATTCTCCTTTTTCAGAGCCGTTCCTGTCTATGATTCTGGTGGTGACAGAAATGAGTTTCTCGCTTAATGTGCAGGTACAGTAATAATTGACTGTGGGACATAGGTTGAATGCATTTCGCTTTGCTTAACAAGTACAGGGTTGGTTATAACACAGCATGTCCATAGTCCCCTCTCCCCCAGGAGCGGGATTCAGGGGCATTTCAGGCTATCATGGGAGGGGGGAGCCAAGAAAGCCATGCTGAGGGGACAGAGGATCTTGCATCTGGAGAAATGCACGGGATCAAACTGCACAGTAATCGGTTTCTGAGCATACTTTCCTCACGTCTTGTTTAACTTCTCACATGATGCTGTACTTCATTTGTAGAATTCCAGTTTCTTGGATGAAAGCTGGCAGCTTCCGGTAAGAGGTTTTAGTTCTCCTTCGCTTTTAGCGTGATTTATTATATTCTCCCATTATGTCATTTATAGAGGGTGCCAGCATTAAGCATTTTCACACCTGAAGCAAATAGTCAAGTTGGCACCTCTGCTCTGGGCTGGTGTTTTATTTATATTTTTAAAAATAGCTCACAGAGATGAGAGCAGGAAAAATATTGCCTTTTCTGAACTCTGCCTCCCTAAATAAATGCACACCATAATAAATCTGCCGCTCCCCCTCTATACAGAGCAATTTTAAAAACAAACGTTACATTCTTCATTGCGGTCTCCCTTTTCAAAATAAATAAATAAATCACCAAGTCTGACTTGGTGCCAGTGTGGTATACTGATTAGGAGCCGAGGACTCTTTATCTGGTGAACCGGGTTTGTTTCCTCACTCCTACATGTGATGCCAGCTGGGCGACCTTGGGCTAGTCACAGTTCTCTCTGAACTCTCTCAGCCCCGCCTACCTTACATGGTGCATGTTGTGGTGAGAGGAAGGGAAGGAGATTGATTCTTCCTTAAAAAAAAAAAAAGGTAGCGAAAATCAGCATATCAAAACCTGCTCTTCTTCTTTCCAAGAACATCTGGCCATGCCCCACTGATCTGCTTCCAGATCTCTTCCCATTGCCCAGTCTCTCTTCCTGTTCTCAGACAAACACAGAGTTGTATCATTTGAATCCTTGGTGCTTAAATGCTTAGGGCCTGCAGCTTATGCTGGTCTATGTGTGTGTAAAGTGCCGTCAAGTCGCAGCCAACTTATGGCGACCCCTTATGGGGTTTTCATGGCAAGAGACTAACAGAGGTGGTTTGCCAGTGCCTTCCTCTGCACAGCAACCCTGGTATTCCTTGGTGGTCTCCCATCCAAATACTAATCAGGGCTGACCCTGCTTAGCTTCTGAGATCTGACGAGATCAGGCTAGCCTGGGCCATCCAGGTCTATAGAACTGCTTCAAGTTAGGTCTCTGGTTCTAAAGCACTTACGTATCTTGCTGTAAACGTGTTTATATATTTACTTCATTCATATGCTACCTTTCTCCCCAGTGGGGACCCAAAGCAGCTTACATTGCTCTCCTCTCCTCCATTTTATCCTCACAACAACCTAGGGTTGCTACCCTCCAGGTGGCATCTGGAGATCTGCTCTCCAGATGACCAAGATCAGTTCCCCTGGAGAAAATGGCTACTTTGGAGGGTGGACTGGATGGCATTATAACCTGCTGAGGTCCCTCCCCAAACCCCGCCCTCCCTAGGTTCCACCCCCAAATTCTCCAGGTATTTCCCATTCTTTCAGGCCGAATGGGGATTTGAACCTTGGTCTCTGAGATCTTA
Source organism: Euleptes europaea (assembly GCF_029931775.1). Taxonomy (NCBI): domain Eukaryota; kingdom Metazoa; phylum Chordata; class Lepidosauria; order Squamata; family Sphaerodactylidae; genus Euleptes; species Euleptes europaea. The sequence goes on along the minus strand of NC_079312.1, from coordinate 127,216,335 downwards.
GTCTGACACTCTAACCACTACGCCACACTTGTGGTTTCTTTCTGGCATGTTAGTTATTTATTTCATTTATCATCCACCTTTCTCATTCAGACCGAAGGCGAATTACAGTTATAAAGCAATGCAGTGAAGACAGACTGGTATAATACATAGAATAAACAGTGCAGTAAGGCTGGGTGTCGTCATTTAGGCAACAAGCAATGCAAAAAAACCAAATTACACCATCAGAGAAGAATGAAAGAAAAACAATATAATATAGCCAATAAACAGTGTGAAGTAGGAGAGGCAAAGCCCTGTGATGCGTGACCTGAAGTACTCCCACATGGCTGTGGGCTGTGGGGAGGGGCTGTGGCTCAGGGATAGAGCATCTGCTTGGCATGCAGAAGGTCCCAGGTTCAATCCCCAGTATCTCCAGTTAAAGGGACCAGGCAAGTAGGTGATGTGAAAGACCTCTACCTGAGACCCTGGAGAGCCGCTGCCAGTCAGAGTAGATTTTACTGATTTTGATGGACCAAGGGTCTGATTCAGTAGAAGGCAGCTTCATGTGTTCATGTGTTCCTGGCTCTGGTTGGCCCCATGTGGACCTTGGCTCACTGCTGGGTGTCATATGCTGCACTTGGTCCAGTCAGGGCAACACTGCTGCTGTTGGGCTGATCATGTGGGCTGTGAGCACGTCTGAGCTTTGATCATTTGCTCCACACGTTAGGAGTCATTTAACCAAGCCATGATGCTATCTAGGACAGGAGTGTCAAACTCAATTGTTACAAGGGCCAGATATGACATAAATGTTACTTGGTCGGGCCAGGCCATGCCTCGCCAGCCCAGATCGAGAGTGAGGGGGTGACTGCATTGGATGGCTCGCGGGCCGGATAAGAGCTCTCAAGGGGACAGATCCGGCCCGCAGGCCTTATGTTTGACATCCTTGACCTAGGATGATGCTATGTGGGCCTTTCCTCAGAGTCTTAAGGCTCTCAAGGCAACCCATATGACAACATGGTTTCCTCCTGCTAGTGGCCCCGCAGTCCCTTCGTGGTAGATAAATGGAGAATGTTAGACTTTAGGACCCTTCTCAGCCTTCCTTACCGAAGATGAAGTAAATGCCATAATAATGGAAGCAAAATACCCCATCTTTGCCAAGGCTCTGCATGGTGAAGGAGGATTTCTTCAAGCTTGCTGGACCCCACATTGATGAATACTGCTTTCCAGGTGTGCCTGACCTATGAAACAGTCCCCTGCAAAGAACTAGGAATGGTGCTCAGGTAAGAGACCTGCTACTCTCCTACCTTGCTTTGTTGTCCTTCTGTCTAAAGTCCAGCCTCTTTAAAAAGATACCTTTGTGGGTTTTAGGGTTAGCTAAAAAGCCTGGAGCAATATGTCTTCCTCCTTTAATAGGGGCTTAATGTATAGAAGTGGGCAGTGGTGTGAAGCAGCTGCCTCCTACTCATCTACTTCAGAACAACCCTGGCAATGTTCTGATTCCATCCAGTAGCGGCTCATCTCCATGGATATTAGTCATGCTGCATACCTATTCTCTCTAGTATCAGAGGAGCATGCCTATTATTTTGGGTGCGGTGGAACACAGGCAGGATGGTGCTGCTGCAGTTGTCTTGTTTGTGGGCTTCCTAGAGACACCTGGTTGGCCACTGTGTGAACAGACTGCTGGACTTGATGGGCCTTGGTCTGATCCAGCAGGGCCTTTCTTATGTTCTTATCACCCTCTCGGCAGCAGCCATGACAACACCGTCCTTCGACAAAGTGGCCACAAATGCTGGTGGCCCTCAGCTTGGCAATCCACCAGCGCCTGTGTCCTCTTCACCAGCTTTTGCAATAAGCTTGGCCCCAGCCAACTCTATATTCCTTAGTCCTGTATATCAGATTATCAGGAGCTGGATGGGACTTGAGCCAGCATGGTGTAGTGGTTAAAAGCGGTGGTTTGGAGCGGCGGACGCTAATCTGGTGAACCGGGTTGGTTTCCCCACTCCTCCACATGAAGCCAGCTGGGTGACCTTGGGCTAGTCGCAGCTCTCTTAGAACTCTCTCAGCCCCACCTACTACCTCATAGGGTGTCTGTTGTGGGGAGGGGAAGGGAAGGTGATTGTAAGCTGGTTTGATTCTTCCATAAGTGGTAGAGAAAGTCAGCATACAATAACCAACTTTTCTTCTTCTTGAGGAAACTGAGACATGTAGTTAGGCCTTCAGTGGACACTAGAACTGGAATCTTCCCAGGCTAGTACTATAGTTAAAAGCTCTCGGTGATTGTTTCATTTTTCTTTCATCTTCCCTCCTAACATGCTTCAAGTTAGCAAGGCCACCTTTCTCATCCAAGCATGGAATGCGAGATGAGGCCTTTTTAACATGCTGACCAGCTTGGATTAATGAGCTATGTGAGGAGCTCACTTGCTCTTCTCTCATGGGAAAGGACCAGTCTTGAACCACCTTCCCGGTATTTTGAACAAAAATCTTAGATCTGTTTACTGATATATTTTGCCCCAAATGTCCTTCCTTTGCTGAAGAATATGGTACCTTGTTCCCCAGGGAGAGCTATTGTGTTGTTGTTTTTCATCTCAGATACTTGGATGGGCGGATTTTCATCGTAGACCTTCTTCCACAGAGCCAGGCGGAGGTGGATGAGGTTGTGCTGGTCGGAGATGTCATTGATGAGATAAATGGGTTTTCACTGAGGAATGCTTACAATGGACAGGTGTGGAAGGGAGCCCGGTGTGGTCTCAGGGGTCTGAGTCTGGTATGTCACTCCTTTGAGATCCTGAGCAGGAGCAGGAGAGATGACTGGGCAGTGTTGCTATGGGAACTGTGCAGAACAAAAGCTGTGGTGTTTGGCCTGAAGAACATGATGAAGAATCAAGGGCACAGCAGAGAGATAGAAAGACCAAGGAAAGAAAGACTATAGAAAGAAAGACTATTTAAGATATGTTCTTAAATAGTTTTAATTTTTAAAAATCTGTGTGGGTTTGAGTAGAATTACACTTTTCATTTTAGAATGTCAAATAATTAAGTTGACAGTATCATGACCAACGGCGAATGTGACAGTCTAACAATGATAAGATTCAGATATTGTGGAGGAGGGGCATAAGAACATAAGAAAGGCCATGCTGGATCAGACCAAGGCCCATCAGGTCCAGTAGTCTGTTTGCACAGTGGCCAACCAGGTGCCTCTAGGAAGCCCACAAACAAGACAGCTGCAGCAGCACCATCCTGCCTGTGTTTCAAAGCACCTAATATAATAGGCATGCTCCTCTGATCCTGGAGAGAATAGGTATGCATTATCACTAGTATCCATTTTGACTAGTAGCCATGAATACCCCCCTCCTCCATGAATATGTCCACTCCCCTCTTAAAGCCTTCCAAGTTGGCAGCCATCACCACATCCTGGGGCAGGTGGGGATATCATAAGAAAATCCCCTTCCAAAATATGACTCCCAGAGATGTTTGCTGGCAGGGGAGGAAATGAGGCCAAATCTGCTAGCTGGCTAATAACAGCAGGTATAACAACTAGTTGACTTTGTTTTCCTCCTGCTCTACAGGTATTTAAGGTATGGGCATGCCCAGAAGTGTGAGCCAAAAGGCCAGTCTGAGGGTCACAGCCTCAAGCAGGCAGGAAGATCAGTTGGGCTGGGCGGGGCCTAAGGGACTGATTTGCTCTGTTCTCAGAAACCTCCCCTCCCCTTTCTCTTGTTTATTTCTCTTGTGTTTTCTTGCTTGCATTGTAAGCCTCTTTGTGTCCCCACTGGGGAGACAAGTGGGATAAAAATAATTAAACTGCCTCATTGAGAGAAGAGTTAACATGAGGAAGGAGCTGAAGGAGGGCATAATCAGATATCTGGGCTCATTTTTGTGTTTACATTATCAAGGCTGGAAAATATAGCAGATTTAAATGCACATGATTCTTCTTCTGGGAGAAAAATAGGGAATATGTTCCTTGACATAGGGGTGTATAAATTCATCTGCACACTTCACAGAGCAGAAAAACAGAGTTGCCCTTACCTGTAACTGTTGTTCATCAAGTGGTCTTCTGTGCAGTGGGGACTGCGCATGCGCAGGCCAGCCACGGAGAAGATTCTAAAGCTTCTAGAAATATTGGCTCTGCCAAACGCTCCCCCTCCCCTCCATCTCGCACCGCCTTTTCCCACCCAAATGGTTGTGTGACTGAGGGGGAGGGAGTGCTCTTCCCTCAATCATCCTTCTGCCGCCGCAGAGAAAGGATGTACACTGACCCCCCCCCCAATATTGTTTCTAGGGTCACCAGGTCCTCAGGAACAGCATAAGGGGGCAAAGTGGTGGGGAATCAGTAGAAATCACTGCCCCTCTTCCAAAAGTGGGAACGCTGTTCTGTCAGAGGAACTGGGTGGCTAGGTACAGCCCAGTGACTGTGAACCGTATAAAGCAACAAGATCAACTTCCTGAGTAACTAAATGCTGTTTGCCTTTTCTTCGTTGGATCTGTATGCTCGGACCCCAGAGATAACATAATGAACTTGACTCACAACAGAACTCGACTACTTCGAATGCTTCACTTTTATCATAAAAACCAACACCAAGCAGAAGTTAGATCAGGGAGCCAGTAGGTGTGGCTGGCTGAGAGTGCTGCAGGAGCACGTGAGGAGCTTTGGATCCGATATACACTTTTTAAATAATAATCATTCCTTGCTAGTGTTTAAACAGATTATGCTGGTAAAGGACATTCCATTTTTTTATTCATAGATAACTCTGGGGAATTGCACCTGGCAATACCTAACAGCTGGGAGTATCTCCAGAGAGTAAAAATGGAACATCCTCAATTTTACAGGGCTTCTTGATGGCACACACCAACATTATGTTTGGATTGGCCTTACAACGGGTCTGATGAGGGACGCGAGACCTTCCTTGCCAGCAGACAAAATCTTTCTATTTCCCTTCAGGCTGGAACTGTGCTCCAGAAGCTAAAGGGCAAGCCACTGAGCTTCCACCTAATTCGGTGGAAATGGCACGATGGAGGAATGTACAAGCCGCTGCTGCCCTTCCTGAAAGTTCTCAGGGAGAAAATCCCCAACTTCCAATTCCAGCATGAACACAGACACAAAGAAGAGAACAAGAGCCGGTGCCTGCAGGGGGGCAGGTAGGTGGCTCAGAGCTGTAGCAGAATGACTGCAAAGTTTCAGTGTTTTGGCATCAGTGGGCTAGTTGAAGTGTAGCTGGAGCTGTGTCTTGTAACTGAGCTGGGGACTTGCTGGTTCTCGGGCTGTTTTCTTCCAGACTTGAACCTGCAGCTGGTCAGTTGAATGCAGGGCTCATGAGACAAAACTTCCCACACAAAAACCATATCACCATAACGTGCCTTCTTTTAATGTCCTTGGGGAGATTAAAACAAAGTCCTACACTGAACTAGGGGAAGAACTGGGAAAGTATACATTGGTCGTTTATGCATGGGAGTTGCTCGCTGGACCCACACTTTCCTGTTGGGAGTCTATGCACCAGCAGTCTCCAAGCTCAAATCAGGAAGTATTTGAATCCCCGCCCCTTGAAATGCTGCTTTGTAATTGGCTGTAGTGAGAGAAAAGTTCCCTCCCCACCCCAAACCCAATTGCCGCATAAAAAAGCATTTTAAGAACAAAAAACAAAAAACTGAGCAATCTGAAAAGAAGGGGGGGGGGATCTGAGCCTCGATTTTAAAAAGCCTTCTACTCAGAAAGAGCTTCCAGGAAGTAGGAAATATTTGAATCCATAAGGATTGGGCTGTTAGTATTTTACTTCCCCCAACCCATGGCTTGAATACGTGCATCTTTACATGATTACGTTTTTCCATAATGGATTGAATCTACTAACTCCCACATGTGAAGAGTCTTTTTCTAATAGGAGTCTACCTCCAATGGAGGAAAACCTCTTCCTTCAGAGGAAGGAAGACTTGCTATTTGGCAGAAGAGTTATTGAATCCAACCCATTACATCTAGAAGCGTGGACCCCACCTTTTTCTGAACACCTTCATCTATATTACAGAAGGGCAGCAGTCCTTTAAATGTACAGGCACCAGTAAGAAATAATGCGCTGTGCCCATTTATGCTTTACTAGGAGTATCTGTGCCAGTGAAGCACCTAGTGGCCAACAGATTGGTTTCTAATACTGTAACTGATCAGAACCGTCCAGAAAAGGTCTTATGTGGAAGCAAATTGCTCTCATGTGCAGCCAGTGCCAATGTTGCACCTTGACGTGTTCACAAATTTCCTGGCCTAATTATTGTGAAAGAGCCCCGTGGTGCAGAGTGGTATGCTGCAGTACTGCAGTCCAAACTCTGCTCACAACCTGAGTTCGGTCCCAACGGAAGTTGGTTTCTGGTAGCCGGCCCAAGGTTGACTCAGCCTTCCATCCTTCCAAGGCCGGTAAAATGAGGACCCAGCTTGCTGGGGGTAAAGGGAAAATGACTGGGGAAGGCACTGGCAAACCACCCCGCAAACCAAAGTCTGCCTAGTAAACTTCGGGATGTGACGCCACCCCATGGGTCAGGAATGACCCGGTGCTTGCACAGGGGACCTTTACCTTTTAATTATCGTTACTGTTTTCTTTGTCAGGTTGCTGTACAATCTGCGGTACTTGGGCGAAGTCAGCGTAGGAAAGGTAAGGCGATAAGTCTGAAGGGAAGGTCCTTTATCTTCTGATTGTTGTTTATCTGTTGTTACATCTTTCTGATTTTTCTTTTAGCACGGGGGCAAAGAAGTATTAGACAAAGGCATCTCGGTGGTTTTAGAGAAATGTTTTCCGCTGCAGGTAAGTTTTTGGTGATGACTCTTCAGTATTTGGGGACTGGAGTATGGTCACAGCTAAAGTGACCAGATGTATCCCCCTGTTTATTTCCACAGTTTGGTTTAATCTTCATTGGTGGTGGAAAGTGTGGTCAAACCTCAGCTGCTTTATAGCAACCCTATAGGGTTTTCAAGGCAAGGGACTAATAGAGGTGGTTTGCCATTCCCTGCCTTTATGTAGCGACCCTGGACTTCCTCGGTGGTCTCCCAAATACTATAACCGGGGCTGACCCTGCTTAGCTTCCAAGATCTGATGAGATTGGGCTAGCCAGGGCCATCCAGAGCAGGGCTTAATCTTCATTACTGCCTTTTTAAGTTTAAGATGGCAGAGTAAAGTTTGACCATTGTTAACCAATTCCTTGTTACTAATTGGTAGTGCAAACAGGAATCTGTGCCATGGGCCTGGTTGAGACAGGAAACCACCCTGGATGTTGGTAATTGATTGGTCTTCCACGGTGAATATAGATGTGCCGCCACGGTGAAGCTGGAAGAATGTAAAATTGCCTGACAATCAAAAGTCCTCAGATCAGTCCCCGTATGAATGCCTGTTGGGGCACTTACAGAGAAGACTCTTGGCTTCCTCCAGTGAATAGCACAAGAGGGTAGACTATTCTGTATCCACATAGTGAAGAATCTAGCTGAAACTGGAGAGGGAAGGACAAGTGTGGTCAAGAAAATGTATCTTAAGTAACTTCTCTGAGGTAACTGTGAAGCAGTATTCTTTACGTAAGGGGAAGAGAGCAAGACCGGAGGAACTGGAAGGTGTAGCTTTGACAAACACTGATAATTAAAGCGAGTTATGAACCTGAAGAACTAGAAAATAATGCACCCTGAATGTCTGGGCTGAATTTGTGCAATCCAATGGGGAATGTTCTGGTGTTTCTCTCAGAGGAAGAACACTCTAGAGCCGTGTTGGTGAACCTATGGCACGGGTGCCACTTCCGGCACGCGTAGCCCTTTCTGCCGGCACTCACGGTTCCTCCAATCCGCTGGCCTTTCCGGCTCTGCCCCACCCCGGTTGGGGGAGGCTGTAGCCCAGGGGTGGGGAACCTCCGACATCATTGGCGGTGGCCCCCGGACTCTCCCACAGAAGCTGCCGCCATTGCTGCCGCTGGAGCGTGCGCGGCCAGCCAGGCGGGTGGGAGAGCGGGGAACAGAAGCCGAGCGCCCACACTCGGCATGGCTGGCGGCTTCTCCGGCGCCCTCTGGGCCTGTGCGGGCGGAGGGGCATGGCTGGTCGGTGGGTGCGAAGGAGGCGCCCTCTGCCCCACCCTGCTCGCCTCTCACAAGCCTGCCGCCGCGCCCCACCGAGTGGCAAATCCAAGGCAAAACCTCCCATGCATAAATGGCCTCTTTCTTTTTCTGTCTCCCTCTGTCCTTTTCTTTCTCTCCCTTGCTCCATTTCTTTCTCCCTTTCTCTCTCTTTTTCTTTCTTTCTTTCTCTCCCTCCCTTCCTTCCCTTTCCCCCTCCCTTCCCTTCTTTCCTTCCTTCCTTCTTTCCCTCCAGCGGCTTCTCCAGCACCCTCTGGGTCTGTGCGGGCGGAGGGGCGTGCAGTCCTATTCCACCTTTGAAGTGCCCACAAGCTATCCTCCAAACACCTTTCCATTTGTCTTGATATGCAGAGAGAAAACACTAAGGAACTAGTTGCCAATCTCCAGGTACTAGCTGGAGATCTGCTATTACAGGTGATCTCCAACCAATAGAGATCAGTTCCCCTGGAAAAAATTGCCACTTTGGCAATTGGACTCTATGGCACTGAAGTCCTTCCCCAAACCCTGCCCTCCTCAGGCGCCACCCCAAAAACCTCCCACTCATGGCGAAGAGGAACTTGGCAACCCTAGCCTCTCCCTCTGGGCCCCCTCTGGGGGTGGTATTCAGGTTAAATTGCCGCATTGGCACTCGGCAATAAATAAGTGGGTTTTTGGTTGCAGTTTGGGCACTCGGTCTCTAAAAGGTTCGCCATCACTGCTCTAGAGCCTTCTGCAAGGTGGCAGAGTTGAGGAGTTAACATTGTCCGCAGTAATGAGTCATAACAAACTGGTTTTACTGAGACAGTAGTAGTAAGAAAGCATTCTCTCCCCCACCCTCACGATCTTGCATTTCAGGATCTTTCTCCTGGATACACAAACTAAGTACACCCATCATGCCCTTAGCAACATCAGCAGAAAAGGGGATAATTAAAAAACAAAATTAAGAAAAAAGCCTCTTCCCCCTAAAATCACAAATTGATACGGTGTGCTTGTTCCTCCTGCCAGGACCTACTATGATCCAAGCGTTTGCAAGTTCATGGCTTGAAACTCAATTTCCAGGCACATGTAGGTTTGCCAATTTCCAGATGGTGGCTGGAGATCTCCTGCTATTACAACTGATCTCCAGGTGACAGAGATCAGTTCCCCTGGAGAAAATGGTCACTTTGCAAGATGGACTCTATGGTATTATACCCCACTGAGGTCTCTCCCCTCCCCAAACCCTGCCCTCCTCGCGCTCCACCTTCCAGAATCTCCAGGTATTTCCCAACCTGGAGCCGGCAACTCTAGGCATATGGGACCCATTTTGGATCGGGACCACAATGTGGAAGAAGTGTTCGGTCTTTTCCCTTGCGCTGTTTTCCTGACCTGAAACATGCCCAAGGATATGCTATTTGCCCTCTTAGGGCTCCCCATGTACTAATGAAATACATCAAAGTTTCCTCAGTGGGGCAAATCATGCTTCCTCTGGGCTATTTCGGGTCAGGAAAATGGCACAGTGGAGGGGAGGGGGGCACAAGCACCCTCTTCCTGTGCACTGCAGTCGTGATATGAATCAGCCCACCCCCACCCCACCCTAAGGAATTTAGTTCCCCTGCACAGACCTCCAGGGGCATATCAGATGGCACAAGGTACCCAGGAAAAATGCAACTTGTATTTATGCCCTCAGTTTTAGGTGCCACCCTGCCCCTCCACAGCCCTGTTAGCTCTTTTCCTGCCCCTCGTATTGTGGTTTATTGTCAAGCGTTGACGTTATAGGATTGGCATCAGGGTCTCAAATCCAGTCATTTACACCAGCTTCAGCCTTCTTTCGTAGAGTGGTCCCACATCCCGTTTTGACGTCACTGCTGCAGGATATCTTTTTGGCATTCAGCTGCAAGTGGGATTGCAGAACCATGCTCACAGGCAAAGGTTCTGTGACATGTCTACTCAGAAGCAAATCCGCTTTAGCAAAGCTTCTGCTTTTGCCTGCCATTGTCATCTGCTCTTCTGTTTTCAGCCAAAAGTGCTTCCTAATTTCTCAAGGCTGACAAGTTCTCATGTAACGCTCCTGAAAGTAAATAATCAATTCGCTCTTGTTCTTTGAGGTGGTGGTGAAATGCCACTTTTCATTTTGTAGCAGGCCAAAGGCACTACTTATTTTTTTTAAGTTATATTATTTGTTACTGTAATAGTGGGATTACAAAATAAGTATTTTTTAAAATGGCGGTGTCTGACTAAAAAAGTGTAGAACTGTACTTAACTTCCTGAGAAAAAGCACTGATAATTTGCAATAGATTTGTGTTTGCCGTCAGAGAACCATTTGGTTGTAGGAGAGAACAGGAAGGTGTTTTCCACACGGACGAGGAGCTTGTGCTGTTTCCTTGTTGCTGTTGTGGCTGCCAGTATAGCCAAGCAGCAGCAGCAGCAATGGGGCTTCCACCTGGCAGGTTTCCCTGTAATTTCCCTGCCCTAGTCCCCCAGTGGCAGCCAATCCCCATCCCCATGGCTTTGTCATTTCCTTTAATTGGCAATTGATCACTATATCGATCACTATATTGTTACTACATTATAACCATGTGTATCAGGTTCTCTGAATTCTCAACTTTCCTTTTATAAAAAAATAAGTATCTAGTCTCTTTCATTCCAGAGCTATGCCTTTCTCCTTATATCTTTGCATTGAAAAGGGCTAGAGACTTTTTGCTAGGAATTCAGAGAACTTAATACACTGATTATTATAACAATATGGCAATGTTAATTGCTGAATTAAAAAAAAGCCCCCGCCCCCCTTAGTGGTGGGTGGAAATGGCTGCTGTGGGTCAGGAGCAGGGAAAAATGGCTGCTGTGTGGACTGTAGTGGGGAAATCCACGTGGCAGTCATGCAGGCTTTGCTGCAGGCTTTAATTGGGGAAACCCTGGGAGGTATATGAATGCATCACGGTGCTGTGGGGAAGCAGGAAAACCACCCACTTCCCAACTGCATCAAACCCAGGGCAAATAAGGTGTGTAGAAACCGCTGAAAGAAGGAAGTAAGCTGAAAAGAGAAGCAACTTTAAAGGGACCGTGGCCCTGGGAAGTCTCAATGCGGTTTTGATTGTTCACACAAAGCATTCTAGTTCTAAACACTGTGTTTTTTTAGTTTTTCAAAAATCTAAAAAAAAAAAATCAGGTCTGAAAAAAAGCCCAAGAAAAAATAAATAATGGGATGCAGTTGGTTGACTACTGTATCATCTGAAATGGTAAAAAAAAAAGCTGACTGGATGAATTTGAGGTGACTCCGGCCTAAACTGCTAATATGGAACCAAGAATCGGCCAGAACTTGGTTGGGATGGTATGCACATTGGTGAAATGTTACATATGGGGGTGGGGGAGTCCTGCTGTAGTCAGTTATTGGTTATGAAGTTGTTCTCTTGAGAAGGAGACCCGAGTTAATCCACTGCCTAGTTAAATGCATTGGCTTCTCCTTCCTTTACACAATGTTGGCAAGAGAAAGAAGAGTGGAGCCAAACGTACACACACAGACACGCACAAGCCCAGCTCTCACTTGCGCTTGCCGAGCCGCCAATCCTTTTGGCTGTACGAATCCCGACCTCAAATGTATGCCATCGCTGCAGAAAATCATTACACCATAAAATGCTTGGTGATGGTTCATAGTTGCCCGTGTTGGGATGCTGCAGAATTGCTGATGAATAAATCAAGACTGAATTCATTAAGCAGACACAGGACAGATGGTTCTGTTTCCCCCCACCCCATGTGTGGGTTGATGAAGCTGTCAAAAAGGGTGGGGGGGCATTTAGGCAAAGAATTGCCTCAGCTGTGTTTACAGTGACTCTTAAACAGCTTGCAACTGATGTTTGCATTCTATTACTTTCGTGTGTCTTGGCATTTAAGTAGGGTCAGAGTGTGGATTTTGACTCTGCTGCCACCTCCGTGAAAACATACACCTCTCCAGTCTGTACAGTCTGGCTGCTGCTTCTTTCCATTCTGTCTGTCTGGCCAACAACCCACCAAGTGGGAATTTCTCAGACTTTCCCAAATGCCTGTCTTGGCCAGCAAATAGGCGATTGAGACGGTTCAGAACTGTTGTAGCGCTGGTACTTTGTCAACATCCAGCCGCGTTCCCTAGCATATTCAGTGCACAGCATCAGCACAACGAAGTAAACTACAGCTTGCCACCCCTGTCTCTGTAAAAGCCATCCTCTTCAGAGGGAACATCACAGAAAACGGTCGCCAGGCGCAGAATTGGCTGGGGGGAAGCACCCGCGTAGCATCCTATGAAGGCTTCTCTGCCACCAGCAAGCTCGCTGCATCTGCACGGCTCAAAGTACCTGATGCGTATCCTGTGATGCGATTACTCCCGACAAGCGACACAGGCTTGTCTCACTCGCTGAAACCAAGATGGTGGTGTCACTGCACGTGCAGAAGCCGCAACAAGTACCGGAGCTGTGTACAGCTGCAAGGGGTACAGCCCGTGTAAAACACTGGTTGAGGCAGTCACAGTCACACATCCTTTGCTTTGCTCACCACAACCCCCCCACAAGGTATACTAGATTTCCATTGCAAAATACTCAGCGTCACCTCCAGAAACTTGCTTCGAGCCAGAAGGCAGACCGGAGGAGCAGCGACGGAGATCACTCTCCCGCGGAAAGGAACAGAGCGGCCTTCTGTCGTTGTTGCCACCTAGGTATCTGTTACCCAGATGGGCAGCCAACGTGCCAGTGCTCCTTTTCAGCAATCGCTGTGGCTGCCATAGCTGTGCCTGTCTGTCGCCGTTATTAGAGCAACACAATGGCTGGGGATGTGCTGTTAGGTGGGAACGATCAAAACCCGCACCAGATGCACCCCATTCTTTAACATGGTTATTACAACTCATCTGAAGGGTGATTAACTGGTATCCTTGGCGCTGGCAAGGGTTCACATGAAACACATAAAGCTGCCTTATACTGAATCAGACCCTTGGTCCATCAAAGTCAGTATTGTCTACTCAGGCTGGCAGCGGCTCTCCAGGGTCTCAGGCAGAGGTCTTTCACATCACCTATTTGCCTAGTCCCTTTAACTGGAGACACTGGGGATTGAACCTGGGACCTTCTGCATGCCAAGCAGAGGCTCTGCCACTGAGTCACGGCCCCTCATGTGCAGCTGTGGTGAGTCCTAGCTTAGTTTCCCGGAGGCCTATTTTTACTCGGTCCAGGTGAGTACTGAATTGCAGGGCTGCAGTAATGTATTGAATGTGGCCTTGGTTTAAAAGCAGCAGGCAAAGGTAAGCATAAAATCATAAAGCACTTTCTGGAGCGAAACCAGCACCATTTGACTACATATGAAATCGTACTTTATTACATTCCAAAAGGATTTGTGCTATTAGAAAGTGTATGTCAGCATTAGTAAAAACGTCAGGGTCAATTTACACCATTTCTGAGGTGAAATAACTGACAAAATAATGTAGTTTGCAAGCTTAAGTCTATGATTGGAACGAGGCTACCATAGGATTGCCAGCTCCGGGTTGGGAAATACCTGGAGATTTTAGGGGTGGAGTCTGAGGAAGGTGGGGTTTGGGGAGGGACTTCAATGGGGTATAATGTCATAGAGTTCACCTTCCAAAGCAACCATCTTCTGTAGGTGAACTGATTTCTGTTGTCTGGAGATCAGTTGTAAAAGTGGGAGATCGCCGCCTGGAAGTTGGCAACCCTAGGCTAGCGCCATGATTTCTATCCCTAGTCTGAAGGAAGCAGAATCATAAACGGGGGGGGGGGGGAGGGAATGCATCAATAAAACATCGCTGTGAATGTTGTCATGTGCATTTTCCCATTTCCCAACTAATACAGCTGAGTAATTTTAATATTATTTTTCCAGGAGGTTTTATTTGATGTGAAAGAAACAGAAATCGTTGTACAACAGAACATTCCTTCAAAGGTGAGAATGTTTTGGCTTGGATCCTCAGGCGGAAGGAGTTTTGCCAGTAGGCTGCAACTTTCTTGCTTCCCCTGTCCCCCTGCAGCCTAAAATGTCCCCAGGAAAAGCATTGGGGGGGGGGATTTGGGACTGCAGTGAGGCTACAAAGTCATGCTCTGCAGGTGGAAATCCATCCACAGAAATGTTCAGCTGGACGGATGCAAGCCTTTATGCTTACTAGTTGAAAGGTGTCACGATTGCATTTAAATTCCCTACAACTTTCTCCAAAGCATTTGTTACTATGTATTTAGCTAATATACACTGGCCGATATACTTGTAACATTGATCCTCTGCCTTTCTCTCCAGTGGGGACCCAAAGTCGTTCTCATTTACCTCTCTTCCAGTTTACATTCACACCAACCCTGTGAGGTAGGTTAGGATGAGTTCGTGTGACCGGCTGGTCCCAGCAAGCTTCTGTAGCAGAGTGGGGATTCAAATTGGGATCTCCCATATTCTGATCTAATCGCTACACCCCACTGGCTCCCATCACATCCAGCATCTATGAGGAAATACCAGTTTTTGTGCGGCAGGGGTGATTATTGTAGAGCTGAACTCCTTCAGTAATATCCTAGTACACTAATAATATCCTAGTAATATCCTAGTAATATCCTAGTGCATAGTTAGCAAATAGTTCTGTGACAGTAGCTTATTGAAACACTTTTGTCACCAGCAGGTTCAGTTCCATTATTCTTATACAGACATCTCCTGTGTGGGACGGCGCCTGGACAGCGACAATCTTTTTGCCTTCTGTATTGTGTAAGTTCAAGACACAAACATCACAACAAGCGCTTATTATACGTACACCCACTTTCCAGTGCAGCAATTCACTAAAGATGCATCAAAGCAGTGAGTAGGAGTCGTCTGGTGATTTTTGAAGCAAGGCATTTTAACAAAATGTAGCTATTCTCCCCAGTCTACAAACCCTTTCATTTTTATTCCTGAAATTCTTTATAATTGATTTCTGCAAGATAACTCAAGGTCAGAAGTTATGTATTTGCACAGTTCATGCTGGTTAAATTAGGAATAAATATGTTCAACTCCAGTCATGCCTTGATTCCCAGGGGACTTCTCCTGTGATACTATACAATGGTCAGTGACCTCATATTCTCCCTTTGATGTCCAGTAAAATCCTTTTCACTGCTTTGCAGTGTAACTGACTAGGACCTAGGGAGATGGTGAGCTCTCCCTCACTGGTATTTAAGCAGCAGCTGGACAAACATTTGTCAGGGATGCTCCAGGCTGATCCTGCATTGGGGGGAGGGGTTTGGACTAAATAGCCTGTCTGGCCCCTTCCAACTCTATGATCTTTCCTGGGTGACAGTGCTCATTTTTATTAATTTTTGTCATCTCTAGGAGAGCTCAGTGGTGTTAATCAATTAACCCTTCTCAGAGGGCTAAGATTTAGATGAGACTAAGACACCAAGAACTACAGCTCAACAGTCACATTAAGCGTTGGCTATGGGCGTTATCTGTATTTCATTTTACAGGACTTCATCAGAGTCTCCAGAACACAGAAGCTTTGACTGTCTTGTGTTTCAGTCAAATTCTGAAGAAGAAAGTGAGGAAATTGTGAGAAGAATTGGTAAGGATACTTATGCTTTGGGCATACTGTGGTAAGATATGTCATATATAATCTATTAGTTGGGTAGAAAGCCCAGTCATATTGACCTCTCAGGCTAACACATTAACCTTGTATTTCTCAAGACTTTGAAGAGGGGTTCAATAACAAAACAAAAAAAACAGGAAACTTAGCAAGGAAACAAGATCAAAACAGTGTAGCATCCCAATGTTTCCAAAACTGGGCTTACAGCACTTAAAATAGGGTTGATGTCAATAAAACAATCCATGGCCTTCTCACAGGAGGCAAATGCTGTCATTCTTTAAAAAGCATATTCCCTAGGCAGCCAGCATGTAACTGACCTGTGGGTACAGTAGCGAGCACCGCCAAGTTGAAATGTTAGCAAAAATCATACTTAAAGAGTAATGAGCTTTTGTTTCTTTAGCTGTTGGATTTAAACACACAGAATGGTTTGTGTGATGGAGATGCGATGGCTTTGCTTCTGGCAGTGACCTACCTTTTGGAACCTCACTGGTTTGAAAAAAACAAACCATTTCAGTCAGTGTCACCCTGGCAAACATGCACTTGGGATTAAGATGCTACTCGAAGATGATTAGAACTCTGCACTGAAAGTATTATTTTGATTGTACCTTTTTATTGGAAATCTTGAGTTTTTGCTGCTTTTTTCACATTTACACTATTTTCAAAACTAATTTCGAATAAAATCAAGATGAACCTATGTTGTAGAACGCTTATTTCCGACTGCGTGTGAAGCTTCTGAAAATATGAGCTTTAAACATAATGCATCTTTTAAATTAGTTGTTGAAACAATAAAAACAGCACAGTGAATGACCAAACTCATTTGGAATGTACAGTAGGACGACTGGGTGTATACATGATTTAAAGCCATGTTTCCTAAAAGGAAGGGGTCAGTCTTGGAAGTAAGCGACTGCTTGGCTTTTTATTTCAGTTCGCCATTTTAAATTTCAATTAACTAGATGCTGTCGTGATCCACTAGATTCAGCTTAGAATAGGTTTGACAGTAAAATTATTACTTGGCAGGTTTTCCAGGCTACTCAGCAACCTTTAAAATCTATTTATTCAATGTAAGCCTCAGTACTTGGAAGCTACTGCTATATGGTTAAGTTACACAGTAAGCAAGGGGACAAGTCTAATTAGGTTTGATTAGAGATAATACAAGCCAAGAAAACAAGGCTGTTTTCCCCACATCAATGACAGGACTCCTTGAGTGAATGTAAAACATTTAATTTAAAAATGTTGACACTACAATATATAAAATAGCTATTATAAATGCACATAGTGTATTCTATAGCTGCCAGGTTCACGTTTTTAGGAAACTGTAAGTTACACTGTGGTCAAGACTTGTAATTTCACCCTTCTCAAAGTCCACACTCTTTATCACAGTGATGTATGGTCAGACTTAACAGCCCCAATTGTTAAACACTTGGATCAAGTTATAACCAGTTTTATTGCAAAAAGGACCCTGTACACATTTATATCAATTCTAGTACCTTACAATTTTAGCTACCCAACAAGTCATTAACATACAGAAACATGCATGAAAAGCAAGAAAGATCACCCATCCCTTCTGCATATTAGCAACTTGTCACTACTGAGCAACAAGGCTCGCATCACTTGAGCTTTATGTGAACAGTCACTTTTAGCATTCATCCTGAGCGAAAGATGGAATGACTTAAGTACAAATGTAACATATTATAAACAATTTCATACAAAAAAAAATCACGAATCAAAACCAAAGTATTTTACAGAATTTACTACAAAACACCATAAAAGCTGCCTCCTTTTAAGCTCTCTCCCCCCGTATCCTACGAGCCAACTGGATGTCTTTGGGCATGATGGTAACTCTCTTGGCATGGATGGCACACAGGTTTGTGTCTTCAAAGAGACCCACCAGATATGCTTCACTAGCCTCCTATTTCAAGACAAAACAAAGACAGATGTTGTTAAAAGCCATGAACCAACTGGCATGAGATCCCTCCTTCCCCTCCAGCATTAAGTGTACACAACAGGAGCTGTTGATCACAACTATACCTGCAGTGCACCGATAGCTGCACTCTGGAACCTCAAGTCTGTCTTGAAGTCTTGCGCGATCTCCCTTACGAGCCTCTGGAATGGAAGCTTACGGATCAGAAGCTCTGTGGATTTCTGGTAACGACGAATCTCGCGCAGCGCCACAGTACCGGGCCTAGAGAAGAATGAAAAAAGTAGCAGGTTACACAAATCCACAAGCACAGTTTCTGGCAGGGTTTGTCCCCACGCGTCGCTTTTCACTGTAACAGCCTCTAGGAGGCAGCCATTTTAACGAGCTGCTCCTAAAGGGACTCCCACATATTGCACCCATTATTGTTTTTTTTCCTTTTTACCTGTAGCGATGAGGTTTCTTGACGCCGCCGGTAGAGGGAGCGCTTTTCCTTGCCGCTTTGGTAGCCAGCTGTTTACGTGGGGCTTTGCCACCGGTAGATTTACGGGCAGTCTGCTTGGTACGGGCCATTTCCCCTCACTTTTCTAGAAGCGGAAGAGAAAAAAAATGCAACGTGTCAACCCCACCGCCATTTTGTCTCCACCGATACGCTCACCCGCGTGCTGAAGAAAAGCACCCGATCCCACAACCTTCAGGCCGCATCCGTTTGCACCAGATCACCCCCCCCACCCCCCATCCGCGGGAGCATAGCGCGGAGCAGCAGGCAGCAGCGGATGCCAGTGGGCTGCTTCCACCCCCTCCCCCGGCAGGCAGGCAGCCAATCAATGACATCCCAGCACCAGAGGAGAAAAGCGCCGCCGACTCCCGCCCACGCGCAGTGGTAAATACGAAACCCGGATCCTCCTCCTCCCCCCCCCGGTGACACTTGAAAGTACAAGAGACACGGTTGTCTTTCCCCGTAGCGGCAGAGCAACCGACGCAAAACGATCGCGACTCACAAAACGCGCCGCGAAGGCTAAGAAAGGTTTCCCCCTCCCGATATAGACTCACCGCGATCGTGAATAAAATCCCACAAAACGCTTCCGCTCCGATCAGCCGGGGCCGCGCGGACTGCAACCTTCCCCTCGCTCGACGAACCCGCAACTGTCCCCTCCCGACCGCAGGGACGCCGCTCTTATAGAGGGAGGAGGCCACGACGTCATAACGTCACAATACAGAGACACAGCGCGCGGAGCGATTGGCGTCTGCCTTCGCCGGCGCCGTGACGCACACTTACACAAAGGCCGTTTTTCCGGATCTCGAACGTGATTGGCTGAACCTCGGCACCCTATTGGTTGTTAAAGTAGCACGCTGGTTGGCTGCCGTGAACCGCAGCACACCAATTAGAATTGTGGCCGAGACGGCGGCTCTGATTGGACAGCAGAGAACATAGTTTGGATCCTACTTTTTGTTGCAAAGCTCTACAATGGAAAGTCAATGGGAAAGAAAAGCAGTCCGTTTTGAGAGGCCCAGACTCAATGGGGAGGGCAACTGGGAAAAAAATAGAACTGAACAAGATGCTTGCGTGGGGAAGGCAATATGGGTAGTAAGATTATAGCTGTATTGCTGTACAAGTAGACGAAAATGAGGTACATCAAATGTTATAGTTACATTATTTTTTTATCCTTAATTATGTCTAACAATTATTTATAATTAATTATGTCTAACAATTATTTATGACAAACAATTTTGCACAACTGTCACTTTGAAATATTTCTTTAATAGCAGCCACTATAAAGAAGATATGCTAAGATCACTAATTTTTTTTGTCTATGAAAAAATAAAGACAGCATTTCAGGTTTAAATGAAATGGATATAAAATTATTTTACTAGAAACACTAGGAATCCATTGTATATACTAGCCTACTTGAATGGCCAGACATGTATAATGTAAAAATACACTAAAAAGTGTGTAAATATGTACATATTGTGTAAATATATACATATAATTTAAGTAATCTCAACCTGATTATACGGGCTCAGGTTTTGGATCAGGACCTTGTTCTGCAGTACTTGTTTAGAAGTACTAAACATGCACATACACTGAGAAGTAGCCTGCCCTACTGCTTACACAGTTGCTGGTAACTTTTCATATACATCTTTCATCCATGAAATGTATTACAAAATAAGCAACACACAATGCAATCATAAACAGGGCTACTCAGAATCCGGTTGAAGTCTACTGAATGGGGCTTACTCCCAGGAAAGTGTTCTTAGGGTTCTACTGACAGATACTGAGTTTTCCTTCAACATGGTTGCTTCATAATTATCTAAAATTAGTAAACTGATAATAGTTAGTGTACATTCAATAAAATAGTTATGTTTAAGAAGTTTATTCTTATTGTTTATTTTTTATATTGATTGCACTTTACAGATTAACGTCAGTAAAACAGAAAGGGTTTGTTGGTAAGCTTGAAACTAGGTATGTGTTTACTGGCTTGGGCATTTCTCTTGGACTGTGGAAAAAAGTCAAAGAATGAAAAGAGTCCATTAGCACCTTAAAGACTAACAAAATTTCTGGCAGGGTATGAGCTTTTGAGAGTCACAGCTCACTTATTTGGATAAAGCTAGAATGTAATTCCATCCTTAAGTAGAGAAGAGTGAATTAGGACACCCAATAGCAATAGCCTTATGATGATTGGGAGGTGCAGAAGACAATTTCCTTCATATTTAAAGACAAACATTTCTGTTTAAAGGGCTTAAAGGGGTGTTATTTAGCTCCATGCCATGAAAAGCTTCAGTTGGCCATTTCAACACATTAACAGTGCATTCCTAAGAAGAGTTACTCCAGTCTAAGCCCATTCTTTTCAGTGGGCTTAGACTGGAGTAACTCTCTTTAGGAATGCACTGTAAGCCTCTACTAAAGCGGCAGGACATTCTTCTCCAGGCGTTGGCTACCCTAGTCCAGGTTGTTTCACACAATGTCAAGGTGCAGTTGTGGCACCTCTGCTTGCACAAGTACAGGAGATGGATAGTACTAATCTGTACCTCTGCTAGTAACTATTTTCAAACACAGCAATAATATAATATTCTATTCACTCTGTAATCTCCAGTAGTTAAGAGGTTGGGCATGATGACCCATTACCCTAACTAACATATGTAACCATGTATTTAGGAAGCACATTGTTCCTAAAACCTTACCATCAATTTATTTACATTATAGTACGCCTTTCTCACTGGGAGTCAAGATGCTAAAATGGGGGAGGAAAGCCCTGGAAGGTTAGTGACAGTAACAGATCAATCCTACATATGTTTACTTAAAAGTAAATTCCACAAAGCTGAATGGGATTTATTCCTAGGTAAATAGGGTCATGGCAGTAAAGAAAATAATTTCCACAGGCTGGAGGTTAAGACCTGGATGGCCCAGGCTAGCCTGATCTCGTCAGATATCAGAAGCTAAGCAGGGTCAGCCCTGGTTAGTATTTGGATGGGAGACCACCAAGGAATACCAGGGTTGCTGTGCAGAGGAAGGCACTGGCAAACCACCTCTGTTAGTCTCTTGCCTTGAAAACCCCATAAAGAGGTTGCCATAAGTCAGCTGCGACTTGACGGCCTTTTACACACACACAGAGGTTAAGAACACACTGATAGTTTTAAGTAACACTGGTACTTCACATTTCTAAAGCCAAACATCTACACAGAGATAAATACAAGTATGCACAAACAAACACAAGCTGCAATCCTAAGGATACTTTCTTGGGAATAAGCCTGACTGAATAAAATGCAACTTAGTTCCAAGTACACCTGCGTAAGAGTGCTCCCACACACACACAAGCTTCCTTGCCCCACAAGTAACCCAATAAAGACCGAGAGAGGAATGCATGTTCTCCTCTTGTTACATCAGTACCAACCCATGTTGTGAAAATCCATTCAGGAAGTTGCTAATGAGAACATGAGGAAGAAGGTAGAATGCTTTATCCTATGGAGGGAAATAAGTGGGGGAAAGCAGCATGGTATAGCCCGAGCTCATCAGATCTCAGAAGCTAAGCCCTGGTGAGTATTTGGATAGGAGACCACCAAGGAATACCAGGGGTGCTATGCAGAGGAAGGCACTGGCAAACCACCTCTGTTAGTCTCTTGCCTTGAAAACCCCATAAAGGGTCGCTGTAAGTCGGCTGTGACTTGACAGCACTTTATATACACGCACAGAGGGAAATAGAACAAAACTTGTATAACTGATTTGTGGATTGCAATTTTATATCTGATTTTGGGCCATGTTTAGGATTAGGCCACTGTGCTACAATATATACACTTATTCCCAATAATCTCGTTAATCTTTTTACTTTAAGTACAAATAGACTGGTGTGAGACAGTTGTGGAATACATTCTTAAGAGAACAATCCTAAGCATGTCTACTCAGAATCCTACTCAGATCTACTTAGTAGAGCTTACTCCCAGGAAAGTGTTTTTAGGGCTGCTCTGTAATTATGCTACACCATATTGGATAAGGAAATCTAGATATATTTGCATTCCAGCTGGTTTGAGCCCTTTCAATAGCATTCACTATTTTAAAAGAATATACTTCACTTGTAGCTGACGGACCTGTTGCTCTTAAGACCCTAGTGAACTATAGCAAGGTTAACTGAAAACCCTGCCTTCATTTCCTCCAAAGACCATCACAGCCCTTGCTTACACATTATAAAACCAGTTAATCCTGACAATATTTATGGAGAAACAAGTCCTAACAAGGTTTATTTCTGAACATAAATGGTTTTGGTCATCTTACAAGCAGTACAATAATCACCAAAGAACACTGCACAGTTATGTGGAATTAATCCTATAAACACTTACCTGGGAGTAAGCCCTGTTGAACAACGTGAGACTTACTTAAATAAAAACGCATAGCAATGACTTCATTGACCATAGAAGGGTATAATCCTGTTTAGGATTGCACTGTTGTGTTGTATGGGTTTTGGATATTGCGTTCATAGTGGATGTAACACACCTAGTTACCTTTGAAACGATATAACCATGTTGTTGATGTGACATACTTTATGGGAAGCTACTCATTAATGCAGACTGGTATCACTCAATAAACGACAATGTTATAGGCTTGCCAACCTCCAGGTACCAGCTGGAGACCTCCTTCTATTACAACTGATCTCCAGCCGATAGAGATCAGTTCCCCTGGAGAAAAGGGCCACTTGGGCAATTGGACTCTATGGCATTGAAGTCCCTCCCCTCTCCAAACTCCGCCCTCCTCAGGCTCCGCCCCAAAAAATCTCCCGCCAGTGGCGAAGAGGGACCTGGCAGCCCTACAATGTTATCATGCTGTAACAACAAACACAAATTATATTAACAGGAGTCCATCTAACCGGAAATCCCTAGCCTTCCAACTACCCCTACTTAAAAGAAATAAACGGGAGTCGTCAGCAAGAATCATATACGCGTTTACTATTGATCGCTACATACAAATCTTGTTTATCCTGCTTTTAAAAGGATAGCACAAGCCACTAAAGCTACAAATGTAGGGACGTTCATTAGGAAGTAAGTCTTGCTGAATTTAGTGACACTTACTTCCGAGTAAGTATCATGAGGGTCGGGCTGTGACAGTTTACGTGGAACCATGTTGGTTTAAACGGGTGGCGGCTTCCGTAGCAGCGCTTCTCCCGGCCCCGCTCGATCGCAATCCACAGAGGAGCTGCTCGGAACTACAATTCCTCTCAACCCCCCTCCCCAGCGTTGCACCATCCGGGACTCCGAGCGCAGGGTACCGCTGGAAGTTGTAGTTCAAGGGGCCGGAAGCCCAACAGAAGAACACGGGGGCTTTCCGCCATCACCGGGACTACAAGCCCCAGCATGCTTTGGGTAACCCGGGGCGGTAATGGCGGCGGCAGCGCCTGCGCATTGCAGTCTCCGTGCGGACCGCGCAGAGTGAATAATAAAGCTCTCCTCCTCGGTGGTAGCGGGCGGCGGAGGAGGGCGCGGAAGGCGAGAGCATGTCGAAGGGCCCGGCGGCGACCGGGCCTCCCGTGACCGGGCCGGTGGCGCCCGCCAGCGCGCTCCAGGCGCAGCCCGAGAAGCCGCAGCACTACACGTACGTAGAGCGAGAACACCTGCAGCCGCCACTTACTGCTGCTGCTCCTGCTGCCGCCGCCGCCGCCGCACCCCTCCGCCCGCGCGCCACACGCGCCTGACGTCAGCGGGCAGCGTGCGGCACGCGCGCACGGAGACCAGCCGCCCGCCCGGAACCGGCTGGAACCGGCCTGGGCCGGCCTGGGCCGGTGGAACGCCGCCTGAGTGGGAGGGGGCGGGGCAGGGGCTGACACCCCCCCCGGCGGTTTTTTCGCGCCCGCTCTCGAGGACGCGCGCCAACGAACCCCACAGACCGCGCGCGCTGCACGCCCCACAGGCTGAGGCGCGCGGCGAGCGGGGGACGCCGCCGTTGGCGCCCCCCCCTGTGCCGCTCGTGGCTCCGCTTTGGCCTTAGTGGGGGGATGGGGGTGCGCGCCGCCCTCCCCCTCCCCCTCCCCCTCCCCCGTTGTACTGCCGATCTCTCTTGCCGTCATCGCCTTCCATCCCTCCTTCCGCCTAGTAGGGTCGCACACTGCCTCAGGTCACGCAAAGTAAGGTGGCTCCATGATCAAAAACGTTCGCAAACAAGGCAGAGTGTTAGTAGAAAAGGGCCAGAGTCCAGTAGCGCCTTAAAGACTGACACAAATATTTTCTGGCAGGGTGTGTGAGCTTTCGTGAGCCACAGCTCACTTCTTCAGATACAGCTAGAATGTGAATCCATCTGTCTTTAAGTAGAGTGAATTCAGACAAGCATTAGTATGTAAATGTTAACAGTACGTAAATGTGACTAGCAGGCGTGCTGGGCTGAGGTGTGGTCTGCAGAAGAGTCTGATGCCCAGGGGAGAGATGGGTGTGGAGAAATCAGCATTGGTCATGAGCCATGGATGCAAGGGCTTTATTCAGCCCAGGTAAATGCATTGTCTTTAGTTTGAATATCAACTGTAATTCAGCAGTTCAGTAATTCACAATTTCCATATATGCTTAACGCTATAGTACAAAACTGTTGTATGGGCCAAAGGACACCAGGCAGAGTGTTGTTGCTGTTGTTATCCCTTCCTGGCGTGTCTTGCTTATAGAGCGTCTTGGCCCCTTGGCTGGTGCTCAAAACAAGGAGGGCCATCCGTTAGCTTCCTGATCCCAGACAGGACTGTTACAAAGAATGGTTTCAAAATAAAGAGTGTCCAGATCATCCCGCTCTATAGAGAGCCACGTTGACTTCCCTTGTGTTTGCAGATGGCTGTGATTAGGTCTAGTCTAGTGTGTTTCTCTCCAGATATGCCTAATTAGAGAGAAAAATGTAACAACAAGAAGAGTTGTGAGGTTTTCCTGTTGAGTGCCGTGAAACTAGTGTCAGGAAATAACGGATGTCAGGTCCCATGGAAATGTCATGTGGAGTAATGGGATGTTATCATAAAATATATGTCTGTAAATTAAAGAGTTAAGAAAACCAATGTGTTGAAAGTTGATCTAATACAAAAATACTGATTTGAGTAAGATATATTGAAGAGAAAGGGTCATTTTGGAGCCATGGGGTTCTGATAAAAGTCTGTTAACGTTTCTTGGAGTTTGCAGGAGAAAAATACTGTGTCAACTGTTCACAAATCCGAGAATCAGGTCTTATGACCTAATTCTGTCAGCAGCTGGCCCACCAAATACATATTAATGGAGGTAACAAAAGAGATTTGTGGTACCTTAAATATGAATGGATTTATTATGACAAAGTTTTGTGAGGCAGAGGCTTGTCGGAGACATGAAATTGTTATTTAGGATATGTCAGTGAGAGCTGTGCTGCTTTAATTATTGCAACCTGTAGCACTGCTGGCGCAAGTTCATGCAGGATCTAATTTGGCATAATAGCATGTGTTATCTTAGCAGCCGCCACAATTTCCATATATGCTTAACGCTATAGTACAAAACTGTTGTATGGGCCAAAGGACACAAGAATGGTTGGCATTGGAGTGGGAAATGACTTGCTGTCAGATATCTAAAACTCATGTTGGCATGTTGTGTGCTCACTTGAGTACAAGGAACAGCAGGATACAAAATCTTTTAAATGCTTAAAGTATGATAGAGGCAGCAACATCACTGTGGTATGGCTTATTAGTTGGATGTAACTTTTTATTAGGGCATTCCAATGGTAAGGTAAACATGGCTCAGTTGCAAGGCAGAAGATGCTACTGTAGTTATAACTACCAGTATACCAGAGTATCACCTGCATGCCCCTATTTCTTTGTATGTATGTCAGAGTATTGGTCCTCTTGGTCGACTGAGAATGGTGTGGTTTAAGCTGAAGCCCCAACATGCTTAAATGTATGTTCCTAACAGAAAAAAATTGGAAGAGTGGAATAAATTATACCAAGCATGCTGCAAAAAAATGGGGGAGCAATAACCCCATATGGTTCCACATCATTTTAATTTATATTGTTTTTCATATGTGCCTTGAGGGTGCCATGTTATTTCAAGTTATTGGTGACAAAGGGAGCTTTGACTCTCAAAAGCTTATACCCACAAAATCTTGTTGGTCTCTAAGATGCTACTGGACTCGAATTTATTGCAAGTTACTGTCCTCAATGCAAGAAAGTAACTCAAATCTAGTAGCAGAGTTTGCAAACTTACAATGTAAGAAACTTGGTTCATAGAATTATATTGGTGGGCAATTCTTTGTTCATTTTTTTTTTTTTTTTGTAAGGGAAAGCCTCTGTCTCCCAATTTCTCTGATTTCTGGCAGGGCAGTGCTACTGGAGCCTCGTCTTAATGTTGCTGAGATGTGGTATATATAGTGAGGGGGGAAAGTATTTGATCCCCTTCTAAATTTGCCCATTTGCCCTCTGACGAAGAAATGACCAGTCCATAATTTTAATGGTAGGTCTATTGTAGCTGTGAGAGACAGAATAACAACAGGAAAACCCCCAGAAACCCAGAAGACAAAAGTCAGAGATTGATGTGCATTATAATGAGTGAAATAAGTATTTGATCCCTTTGCAAAAGATGACTTAGTACTTGGTGGCAAAACCCTTGTTGGCAATTACAGAGGTCAGATGTTTCTTGTAGGTGGCCACCAGGTTTGCACACATCTCAGGAGGTATTTTGTCCCACTCCTCTTTGCAAATCCTCTTCAAGTCAGTAAGATTTCGAGGCTGATGTGTAGCTACTCGAACCTTCAGCTCCCTCCACAGATTTTCGATGGGATTAAGGTCTGGAGACTGGCTAGGCCACTCCAGGACCTTAATGGGCAAATTTGGCAGGGGATCAAATACTTTTCCCCCTCACTGTATATATAAACTTATGCCTATGCATTTGTGAGAGGGAGAGGTACTTCTGGCTGACTTGTTCTTCTGTGCATGTATATTAAGTGATTGTGATTACAAATTTTGCACATAAATCTCCACATTTTGCACATAAACCTCCACATACATGCATATGCGCACACAAGGATTATTACTAGTGTGCACTGTGATTCTATACTGTATGGGAAGTATAAGACTATAACACTTGCACTAGCCTATTACTAATCCCCCCATTCTTCTCTCATTTTAAAGTTACAATTTCGAGATAGCTGTTAACATGTGTGTGCAAAGTGCCATCAAGCCACAGCTGACTTGTGACGACCCAACAAGGTGCTTTTAGAGCAAGTGAGAAGGAAAGCTGGTTTGCCATTGCCTTCTTCTGCAGAGTCTTCCTAGGTGGTCTCCCCTCCAAGTACTGACCCTGCTAAGTTTCCAAGATCTGATGAGATCGGGCTATACCGTGCCGCCTTCCCTCCAGCTGTTACCATGCAAGTTCCTTATTACTGGAGTTTTGTCTTTGTGAAGAAACGCTGTTGTTGTTACAATGTGTTTCTCCAAACATACACAAGAGCACTAAAAATAATCTTCCACATTGTGTTTGTGACACTGAAGTGTTCCTGCATATCACTTTTCATATACAGAATCCTCTGATGATGTAACATGGAATAGGTTAAGATGAGTATCTCTTTGAGTAGGTATATTGGAATGCTTCCAGAGCCTCAGGATAGTCGCATAAACCGTAGAGAGAACTGTTATGTCTTCTTAACCCTTTCAAAGTTGAACTTTCAGACAATATTAGATTTGAAATGAGGTGCATCTTCTGCACCACATAAAGCAAGGCAAAGTAGGAAGCAACCCTGAGAAAAAAGTACTTGGTGCCCTTAGCCAATTGTACACACTTGGAAGTAAGTGTCACTAAAAATAGCAGCCGTACAGTCATAAAGGCTGTAATTTGGTACCAGGAACAGCTTTTGTCCATCACTTTTAAAATGTGACGCTAAATCTAAGATTGCACAATGACACTACTTCTGAGGTGTGGTATCTTGAAGCAGTATCGTTCCCTAATAAGCAATGTTCATTCTCAGTATATGTCCCTGGTACGTGTATGTGTTAACTCAACATGTAACTTCAGATCATGGTCTATATTTCTTCTTAAAGCTAACAAAATGCATTTCTATCATCCAGAAAATAAGTTTGCCATTGCTCTATGGTACCCAAATATATTTAAGACTATGGAAATTCTGTGCCAAGGAAAGCTAGGTTTCTCTTAGTTGGTATAATCTTTGCAACTTTTTATTCTTCTGCACATTCATTATACTTTTGCAGGTTATTGAGAGGAGGAAGGAGATATGCAAGACATGTATCACAGGAATTTCCCGAATATTTTGAAACACAAGTTCAGAATGATATGAATTAGGAACTTATTTAGTTTCCTCTTAAAGCTGAGATTGTTAGCTATATTCTGCCCCAGTATCCCATTCTGTCCTTATGCAAAATACACACATGCACACATGTGTTATTGAGGTGTTATGAGTATTGAAATGCACTGACACCACCACTTGCAGTAAAGTTGTAAGTGAAGGCACAACTGTATGAAATTATTCAATCTCAATATTTCATTTTGGGAGTATAAAATATGAGCTCTTATACTGACTGTAATAACCAGTAGGTCACCAGCTTCTCCCATCTGTAGTCTGCAGGTTGGTTACTAATTGGTACTTAGCTTTAAGGGGTTAGATCACGATGGGTAGCCGTGTTAGTCTGTCAATAGCGATAGAAAAGAGCAAGAATCCAGTAGCACCTTAAAGACTAACAAAATTTCTGGCAGGGTATGAGCTTTTGTGAGCCACAGCTCACTTCTTCAGATACAACTAGAATGTGAGTCCACCTATCCTTCAGTAGAGAAGAGTGAATTAGACACACAATGGCAATGTAAATGTCAAAAGCAAGTAAATGACATTAGCAGGATGACTGGATTAGGTGTGATATATAGAGAGGTAGTAGGCATGGAGTAGTAGCATTGGTAATGAGTCAGGAGTCTCAGATCTCTATTTAATCCAGGAGAATACATTAAGGGGAAGCATGTTCATGGGACATTGGAGGAGGACTGTAAGGAATATTGGAAAATGGCATTTTTAGATAGTGAACAAAGTGTAGTTATCAGTAAGAGATATGTGTTTAATAATGAAATGATTAAGTCAGCAGTTGATCTGAGGTGTGTGAAATATTGACTTGAGTGTCAGTTTCTTGTTGCAGGCCTGTGGATTAGCATGAATGTGAAAGAATTTTATTAGAATTTCAGCCAGACCTTCTGGCAATGCTTTAAGTTTGTGATGTTAGCTCTGGTGATGCCTGTTGGACTAGCCTCTTGAACCTGACCCAAACATATTTCTTCCTATTCAGGAAGCCATCAATACAGACTACTCGTAACAGGCTATTGCCTTGAGATCTGAAAGTGATGAAGCATTCACCTTTATCTGTTACTTCCTTCTTGGATACATTTTTAACTTCCTGACAGAGCAGCGTATTGTGTACATGATGAACATGGAAGAACATGATGTTCATACAGATTTCTGTCACTGAATTGGGACAATTATGTAAAAAAAGTTAATTTTGACAGGACTAGCTTTTAAGTGATGATGGCTTGGATCACTTGCAGATATAGTACTTAGGTGTTACTGGTTTATGAATCGGTCTTCCTAAGGCTGCAATTCTCCAACAATTAGGTCTAGCTAAAGCAATGGGATTGTTCTGGAGTCACTACAGGCTACAAAGCTTAATATACAGTGAAAAAATTTTATTTCCTTGTTCTGGAGGATGGGCTAGTATTTGGAATGTGTCTTACAGTATTTTGGCTTTAGTTTTGAGATGCATTCTTCAGTATCCTGCTGGAAATAGATCCAATAGGCATGCTTATTAGGAACTGCACTTAGACCACCAGGCTTCATGTCTAAAGTATTTTGTTGGTTCTCAGGAAGCAGGCAAAGATACGTAGCAGTATGAATTCTGCATGTTTTGCTGTAATTAATTTTTTGGGAGAATCAAGTTTTATCAACTAGCAAAGTGATATTGGTGGCATTGGTTAAATATAGTTGCAGATAAAGTTGATAGCATCACATTGATTTGGCCTTGTATCTGTTCTAGAGTGTTGTTGTTGTTTAGATTTATATCCCGCCCTATCCCAGGCATGGGAAAGGGCTGTGCTTATGACAGAACCTTTTTATCTTGTGGATCTGATTTATTGCTTGATTATTTGTGGTGGTGTTGTTGTTAGTAGATGTAGATATCCAGGGGTGTGCTTTGGACTAGTTTAAATGGTTCTTCATGGATCGGACTCAAAAGGCTGCCGTGGGAGACCAGCTGTCTTCATTGTGGGAGTTGTCCTGTAGGGTTCCACAGGGTGTAAGAGAAACTGATGACACCCAGCTCTATATCTCTCTATCCAAACCCCCTGGTGATGTGGTAGAACTCTTGCGCCTCTGCCTGACTGCTATTGGTGAAATTGCTGAAAGTGAACAATTTGAAAGTGAACCCTGACAAGATAGAAGTGATCCTGATGGGAAGGTGAAGATCTTGAAGGACATTGTGCTTTTTTAAAATGGGATTCAACTGACCCTTGCTGATTTGGCTAGGAGCTTAGGGGTTATATGGATCTAGCATTGCTGCATAAATGCTTTCTTCCAACTCAGTCTAGCCCACAAGATGGCCCCCTACTTTGACATGGCCAATATGGCCACCTGTATCCATGCCACAGTAACACAAAAGAGTTCTTTTCCTATGTACAGAGTAAGAATAAGAACAAGGACATGATAAGCCCACTGCGGGGACCAGAAAGTGAAATTGTAACAGGAGATGAAGAGAGGGCAGAACTGCTGAATTCCTACTTTTCCTCAGTCTTTTGTTGCGATGGAAACGGTGCTCAACATGGCATAAACAGAACACGTGATGAGGGAAGGGAATTGCAGCCTAGGATTGGCATTGGGGTAATGCACAAACACCTAGTTTATTTAAATGACACAAAGTCCTCAGGGCCAGGTGAATTGCATCCGAGGGTACTTAAAGAACTTGCAGATGTAATTTCTGAGCCTCTGTCCATTATTTTTGAGAATTCTTGGAGAACGGGTGAGGTGCCAGAAGACTGGAGGCGGGCAAATGTTGTCCCCATCTTCAAGAAGGGGAAAAAGGAGGACCCGGGTAACTACTGACCCATCAACTTGACACGTATACCAGGAAATGTTTTTGATCAAATCATCAGTCAGTCCTTGAGCATTTAGAAAGGATGGATCTGATTACTAAGAGCCAGCATGGGTTTCTCAAGAACAAGTCATGTCACACTAATCTTATCTCCTTTTTTGAGGAAGTTACTACCTTGCTGGATCAGGGGAAAGTACTAGACATAGTTTATTTTGATTTCAGTTAGGCTTTCGATAAGGTTCCCCATAATATTCTTGTTGACAAATTGGGAAAATGTGATTTAGACCCTGTTACTGTTAGGTGGATCTGTAATTGGTTGACAGATCGCGCCCAAAGAGTGCTTCTTAATGGTTCCTCATCCACTTGGAGAGGAGTGACTAGTGGAGTGCCTCAGGGATCTGTCCTGGGCCCTGTGTTGTTCATTATCTTTATAATTGATTTGGATGAAGGAATAGAGGGGATGCTTATTAAATTTGCAGATGATACTAAATTGGAAGGGATAGCAAATACGGTAGAAGACAGAGCCAGGATACAGGCTGGAGAATTGGGCTAAAACCAATACAATGCATTTCAACAGAGATAAATCTAAAGCTCTGCATTTAGGTAGGAAAAATCAAATGCATAATTATAGGATGGGGGAGAGTTGTCTGAGCAGTAGTATGTGTGAAAAGGATCTTGGGGTCTTAGTAGACCAAACACTGAACATGAGTCAGCAGTGTGATGTGGTAGCTAAAAAGGCAAATGGGATCCTGGGCTGTATCAACAGAAGTATAGTGTCCAGATCACGCGAAGTAATGATATTGCTTTACTCTACTCTGGTTAGACCTCACTTGGAGTATTGTGTTCAGTTTTGGACACTGCAGTTTAAGAAGGATGTAGACAAGCTGGAACGTGTCCAGAGGAGGGCAACAAAGATGATGAGGGGTCTGGAGACCAAGTCCTTTGAGGAAAGGTTGAAGGAGCTGGGTATGTTTAGCCTGAAGAGGAGAAGACTGAGAGGTGATATGATAACCATCTTCAAGTACTTGAAGGGCTGTCATATAGAGAAGGGTGCTGAGTTGTTTTCTGTTGCCCCAGAAGGTGGGACCAGAACCAACGGGTTGAAATTAAATCAAAAGAGTTTCTGTCTAGACATTAGGAAGAATTTTCTAACAGTTCGAGCGGTTCCTCAGTGGAACAGGCTTCCTTGGGAGCTGGTAAGCGCTCCTTCCCTGGAAGCTTTTAAGCAGAGGTTAGATGGCCATCTGTCACCAGTGCTAATTCTATGACCTTAGGCAGATCATGAAAGTGAGGGCATCTTGGCCATCTTCTGGTTATGGAGTAGAGGTCACTAGGGGTGTATGGGAGAGGTAGTTGTGAATTTCCTGCATTGTGCAGGGGGTTGGACTAGATGACCCTGGTGGTCTCTTCCAACTCTATGATTCTATCCTGACTAGACTACGGGGGTTACCGCACTTGTATTCCCAGTGATGTATTAAGAGTTTGAAAATGTTATAAAAAACATCGCTTTAAAAGGGTTTTTTGATACCACGGCTTATAAATGGTTGGAAGACGTCTTTACAGCTAAAGCGGCCAAACAAAGTGCGAACAGTATTTTTTATAACGTTTTCAAACTCTTAATACATCGGTGGGAATACATAGAAAGTGCGAACAGTATTTTTTATATTTTCAAACTCTTAATACATCGCTGGGAATACAAAGTGCGGTAACCCCCATCTTTAATGCAGTCTATGTAGATCTTCCATTGAAGTCAACTTGGATACTTCAGTTGGAGCACAATGCTGCAGTTTGGTTATTATCAGAAGCTATGTGGAGTGTGCATATCACTCCACTAGCTGACCATCAGTTACTGGTTTCAATTCAAAGTATTGGCTATCACATACAAAGCTCTTCATGGCCTTGGTCCCTCATATCTGCAGGACCACCTTTCTCCCTATGCTCCACCACAACAACTCATCTAATCTCAGCAGGGCCTTCTTCAAATGGGCAAAATCAGCATCTGCCCATACATGTGCATTCTCTGTTTTGGCCCCCACCTTATGGAATGGCTGCCTGATGAAGTTAAGAAGGCTCCCATTCTCCTGGCTTTCCGAAAACTATGCAAAGCTGAAATACTCAGGAAGGCTTTTTTACACAGGTAATAGTCCAGGGTTGCTATACAGAGGAAGGCACTGTTAAACCACCTCTGTTAGTCTCTTGCCTTGAAAACCCCATAAGGGGTCTCCATAAGTCGGCTGCAACTTGGGTTTTATATCTTGGGGTGGCAGCACTGAAGAGGAACACGCTTTTACATGCATGCAAACATGCACCTGTGAGAACACGCAGACCCAGAGAGGGTTTGTTACAGCGGGAATTATGTGGCCCCTCCGCTGGTGGAAAATGAGTTTTAGATTCTTGCATATATAAGAGTATATATCCTTGTGTCCCATAGTCCCATGGGTGCCAGAAAAGGTGTCGGCAGGCACTGTGGCGCCCTTGGTAAAGCATGACATCCCATAATGCAGAAGGTGGGTACAAAGGCAGAAGGAAGGAGGTACATACAACAACTATTGCAGCAGACTACAATCCTATTCCCTTATATACAGCAAGGAAAAGGAGATAGTTTAGTTACAGTGGGAGAAGACAGGCTGAGAAAGTGGGGGGGGGGGACAAATAAAGGTCTGCAGAAATCTAGAGCCGATCCTGTCAAATACTTATCAGTGTTGATGATGGCTTACCCCACTGTTATGCTTTCAATGGTACTGCATTGAAACGCACATCCCCATACAAATTCTGGTACAACTAGTCATGGGTAAATAGCCTTATTTATGCATGGCTACAGTTGGATCAATATGTTTTTGTTTAACTTCCTACTTGTTTCACTTTCTGTGAACCCAACTTCTTTCACATTCTAAGACAAATCACCAAAGTGCAATTTATTTGTAAGAAACACTTCAAAGTAACATTTGCTTCATTTTATTTCTTGGATCTAGAACAGTGCTTTTCTACAGTGTAGCCTCCTCCCCAAGTGAAAATGCAAACAGTCTTTGCACATGTCTTACAGTGCTTGATACTGACCTAAATTTCAGCTTGACATATAATTGCCCAACACTTCCTATTCATTCATAAAGGATTTTCCTTCAGTCGTTCTCCCACTCCCATGTACCAGAAACAGCTTAGCCCACTCCTTAAACAAATTTTCATTAAAGAAACAAGAACTCCATTTTCAAATAACGACAAGCTGACTGACATCTAAACCACAGGGAGGAAATTAAAAAAAAATGCCAAGGAGAAAAACCTGGAAGAATGCATAAAGTATTCTTCCTAGAGAGTACCAAGTATTGCTGTGACTACTTTCAGGTAGTCTGGATTGCATATCTTGTTTTTGCTGGTTTTCATAGTGCCTCGGATCCCACTGAGCATTTCTGTAACAGAAGGATATTCATCAACAGAGCATGACTTACTTGCATTCCCCTTTCTGACACAGCCTGAAATGCCCAACAAAATACTGTCCCTGGGGCGCAGGATGTGGAGCTGATACTGTTTTCAACTTACATGACTTATACTCTAAGAACATCTTGTTGAGAAGTGGATTATAAATGTTTTATAAATGTTTTAAAAGTGCAAGCCCTGCTTCCACTACTGAAATGAATAAGCCTGTCCATCCATAAAAGAACTTCCATGAATGTCTTTCAGCATTTGGATCTCTGGATTAGGATAGGATATGGAAGGGGCTGTGAGGTATATTGGAACATTACCATTTGCTTGGACAAATTGCCATTACTTCATTTTAGAATGTCAGGTTGCTGATTGTGAGTATTTAAGGAGAAGAAACAGCATGCTTTCCTTATTGTTTTCAATGTTACAAGAGACTATGGACCACAGCTGACAGGTTTTGGGCCTAAGTCTTGGTGAACTCTGGTTCTGACTAAGCCCTTTATTTTCAGGCAGCTTTCAAACAGAATTGCTTATATTAAAAAAAAGATGTTCACTCTTGTAAGAAGCCATCCAGTTGATTATTCTAACCTAAATTTTGAGGGGAAAACCTGCCAACAATTTTGTTACTTTACTGGGTTTGTTTGGGCAAGTTTCATGGGTGACTGAACGTTGCTGAAAGCATACTTGCAAGCAATTAAGAACCATTGAACTTGGCAGGATTAAGTCCTAAGCAAATTGGGCTATAAGGAAGATGGATGATAGAAGTGACGATATAGATGGAGTATTATTTTTTTTGCCACCACTACCCTTATGGTGACCCTGGTGGGGGTTTCAAGGCAAGAGACTAACAGGTGGTTTGCCATTGCCTGTCTCCGTCATGACCCTGGTATTCCTCAGACATCCCCCATCCAGGTACCTGCCGGGGTTGGCCCTGCTTAGCTTCTGAGATCTAACGGGATCGGGCTAGCCTAGCCTATTCAGGTCAGGGAATACTACAACAGGATAAGAAATAAAGCACCCAAAGCATGTATTCATAGAGGCTGGCTAGAAACAATTAGTCCATATTTATGCCTCTCAAAAATGACTGGATTTGAAAGAGGGCTCTATTACAGAGCATTTCAGGGTTTTTACTCAGTTACCCCTTTAATTAGTCCAGCAGCAAGAACTTCATATTACCAAACCTACTTCTACAATGTCTGAATCAACACACTTAGAAGAGATGGAAATTCAGAATTGCCCTCTGAGGGCCAAATTTCAGGTTATACAGCAGATGCCTGTTACAGGCTCCCTACATGGTTTTAAAAAAATGAAAAGCAGCAACAGAAGCCAGCAAGTTTGAGTGAAGGAATGGGGAGGGGGAAGCTGCTAAAGCATTTTCCTTATTTTTTAAAAAAAGAATGCTGATACAAGTGTCTGCCATATAATTTTAAATTTAGCCCCAGTTTGTCTTATACCGTATTGTAAACTTCCCCCAAATGTCAGGACTACTATGTTGATATTTTCCACAATTATTTTAGTTCCCAGAATTTCATTTTAAATCCTTGTAAAAACTCCATATTATGGATCATCTCCTTTTACTGATGTTCCTAGATCCATAATGAAAATAATTCTGGTATTTTAAAACCCTTTGAGGGAAGTGTGAAAAAACTTACAGAAATTGTATTGTAGTATATTCACTGTCCCAAGCCATGTTACAATGTGTCTGCACTAACAAACGTAAGCTTCACAATATCCCATTGTTAATCACTGATGTGTTTTGTATTTGTGAAGTTATTTTTCTGTCCCAGATACATATCTCTCTGGTGGGGTAAATGTTCCCCAGTTAAACCCTATTATTTGTGTAAACATATAGGAAACTATAACACTTCATTGTTTTCCTGGACTAGTTTTCCTTTTTTAAAAATTAACAGTCCTTTTTTATTCCAATATGTTAGATTGGCTGGCGGGGGGGACGGGACCCCACAACCCCAAAGCAATTTCTTTTGCTGTTAAGTCACAGCTGAACTATGGTGATTCCTGGTTGGGTTTTCAAGGCAAGAGACATTCAGAGGTGGTTTGTCATTGTCTGCCACCACATCACGAACCTGGTATTCCTTGGTGGTCTCCCATCCAAATACTAGCCAGGGCTGACCCTGCTTAGCTTCTGAGATCTGATGAGACCAGGCTAGCTTGGGGCCCAAAGCAATAGATCAGTAGATTTTTGAAGGAGTATTTTATGCTCTGGGAGTGGGGGTCTGTTCTCCTACTGAGGCTCCAGCGTCTTGGATTAGCGGGTTATTTCCTTGCATCATCCGGGTAGGCAGGACTAAGATCTTGAACTTCCTGTCTGCCCGTTGGCGGGAAATAGCCTGCAAGATCCCAGTTCCGTCCTGCCTCCTAAGGGTTCGCAGGTCGTAAGCACAGCTCTGTGCTTACTAGGTTGGAGTTTTGCCTTCCAGCCGTGTTCTTAGTCAGCTCCTTGTGTACTTCCCGTCTTTTGTCCTGTGAGTGTTGCTCCTTGTTGTTCTTTGTGTTTTGTCCGTGGGTTTAGTGTTTAGTGTATTTTTTGCTGGCTCCCTGATCCCCGGGGACCTTCCCGCGGAGATTCAAAATGGCGGACGCAACGATTGAGAGGGAGGACGACCTCCTCTCAGTGACCGATTATCAACTCGGTCTCGTACAATCCGTCCTTAAGGAGCCGATTACTTCCAATGCCCGCGATTGCGGTGCCTTAGGAAGTGAGGGGCAGGAGCTCCCTGGCCCAGCCCCGGAGGAAGCTACCAAGCCTAAAAAGGCGCGGAAGCCGGCATCTGCTAAAAGGGCAGCTCCGACTCTTCAAGCGTTTAAGAAACGCAAGCGCGGCCACAAGGTAGCTTCTTCCCCGAGAGCCGGGAAGAAAATCCCCGCCTCCTCGGTCGCAGCTGATCCTGCTCGGGACGCGGATGCCTCAGGATCCTCGTCTGTTCCTCTCATGTCGTCCTGGACGTCGGGAGCGGGTAATGTTCCTTATGCAGGTTGCGCCCCCTTCCATTTGGCGGCGGGCGCCTTTTTACCCCCCTCCTTCCCTCCGGGCGGCCATTTTGGATCCTATCCTTCTATGGGCGGCCATTTTTCTCCCGGCCTCGTGGCTGCTAATTTACAGCCGGTAAACCCAGATGCGGGGGGTCCTTTCCCACCTCACTCTAGTGGCAAGTCGTTTACCAGGGAGGAGGCAGATGAATTAATTAATGTTGCCCTCCAAAGACAATGGTTGGCCTTTCAAGACCACCAAAGCCACTCTCAGGTCTTGGCAGGGCAGGGTACAATGGATTCACCTACCTCTTCATCTAGTAGATCTCATTCTACAGGAAGAGGGATCGATTCCTCTCAATACAAGATTCCCTCTACCAACCCTCAGTGGCCTACCAAGGCAGCCTTAAAAACCCAGGTCTTGGTTCAGGATGATGATTCCCAAGCCTCCTCTCATGAATCGGATCAGGAGAAGGAGGAGGGAGAATTCAAAACTGATGACGAGGAGGTCTCCTCTGAGGAACCTCAGGTTCGTCTGTTTAAGGATGAGGATTACCAATCCCTCCTGGCAAAAGCCATTTTGGCTCTAGACCTTTATGAGGAATCTTCTGAGCCTGAGTCTTCTCAACCTAAACTAAAACGAGGTGTTGCTGAATGTTTCCCTCGCCAAACGGTCAGACAAAATTTGGTTCCGTTCCCTGAATTTTTTCTTAAGGCAGTGCATGATGAATGGAGCAATCCATCTGCAAGCAGGCAAACTCCTCCATCTATTAAAAAACTTTACGCCCTTGCTCCTCATGCCATGAGCCTTCTAAAGGTTCCACTGGTTGATGCTCCTATAGTGGACTTACAGTCCCCGGGTCTCGTGCCTGAGGATGGTCTAGGATCCCTCAGGGATCAGTTAGATAGAAAGGCAGAAGCCCTTACCAGAAAAGCCCATGAGAGCGCTGCCCTGGCTATCCAGGCCAGCGCAACTACCTCCATATTCGCCAGAGCCTCCTTTCTTTGGGTGAAAAAGATCCTTCAACTAATTCCACCCGATCAGCAGAGAGTAATTGGGGGCTTAGAGAGGGTACAAGCTGCAATTACCCTAATGGCAGACGCTTCCCTAGACACTATGTCTTTTACTGCACGTTCCATGGCATCCATGACTCAGGTTCGGCGGGCCCTTTGGCTCAGGGCCTGGCCGGCAGACTTTAAAGCGAAAACAAATTTGATGGCCTATCCTATCCAGGAGGGCCGTCTCTTTGGAGACAGATTACAAAAATTTTTAATAGAAACTAAAGATAAGAAACATGTTATGCCAAAACAGTTCAAGAAAGACCCTAGAGTTCCAGGGTTTCAATCCTTTCGGTCTTCCAGATCTCAAACCAAACCTCGCTTCGATTTCAGGAGAGGGTCCTGGGGTTCCTCCCGCCCCTTTCGTAGGGGGGGCAGATTCTCCAAAGGTCAGAATCAACAGTCTCGTGCCGAAAGAGGGGATACATTTCCAAAATCTAATCCCCAGTGACGCCAATCTAATACCAGTGGGGGGGAGGCTTCTGTTCTTCAGTTCCAGGTCGGCAGCCTCGAAGCCGGATCGATGGGTCTCTCAGGTCATATCCTCGGGATACCTTCTGGAATTCACCTCCCTCCCGAAGGATCGTTTTATTCGGTCTCCAGTTCCCATCAACACGGAGAAGTTCAACAGAACTGTAAGAGCTATACAGCACCTTCTTTCTATCCAGGCTATAGAACAGGTTCCCACTCTCGAGAAGGGCCTGGGAGTATATTCCTTCTTTTTCACAGTCCCAAAAAAGAACGGGGACTGGAGAGCCATCCTAGATTTAAAATACTTGAACAGACGGATGGCTCGGAAACATTTCCGCATGGAAACGGTAAAATCTATTGTGGAATCCCTACTCCCAGGTACCTTCATGACAGCTGTGGACCTGACCGAGGCCTACCTGCACGTGCCCATTCACTCCTCCCACAGACGCTTCCTGCGGTTCACCTTCGCCCAGAACCATTATCAATTCAGAGCCCTGCCCTTTGGTTTAGGTCCCGCCCCCAGAGTCTTTTCCAAAATTTTAGTTACACTCATTGCCAGGCTCAGACAGGAGAGTATCCAGGTACATCCGTACCTGGACGACATCCTGATCTGTGCATGTTCAGAAGCTCAGTCCAGACAGCACACGGCCAGAGTAATCCAGGTCCTTCAGGATCACGGGTTTCTCATAAATTTCCCCAAAAGTTCTCTATCCCCCTCACAAACAATGACGCATCTGGGAGTTCGTATCGATTCTTCCCGCAATGCAATCTCTCTATCCCAGGAACGCATTCTAAAATTGAAACATGCTGCTCTCTCCGCGGCCAGAGCCAAGAAGGTCAAACTTATGTTCCTAGCCCATCTTCTTGGACTAATGATCTCATGTATAGGGATCGTCCCGTGGGCGCGTTTCCACTCCAGACCCTTGCAGTGGCAAATTCGTCCATATCAGAGGGACATAGCCATGAAGAGGGACAGAACAATCTCTCTCTCCCAGGAAACTCGCAGCAGTCTCAGATGGTGGTCAGATCGGGGGAACCTATCCAAAACCACCCCTTATATTCACAAGGACCCCATTCAGATAGTTACAGATGCCAGTATGCAGGGTTGGGGAGCCACCCTTTTGTCTCACTCAACCCAGAGCAAATGGTCCAAAGGAGAAGTCTCCCTACACATCAATATTCTGGAACTAAGGGCTGTAAAGTTAGCTCTCATGACCTTTGCCCCCCTCATCAGAGGTCAACATGTCTTAATTCGGACCGACAATATTGCCACGAAAGCCTATCTAAACAAACAGGGAGGCTCTCGATCCTCCTCCCTTCATCGGGAGGCAGTTCAAATTTTTTCCTGGGCACAAACACACGTCAAATCCATTCGGGCGGAGCACATCAGGGGTGTGCTGAACCTTCAAGCGGACAGCCTAAGCAGGCAGTTCACAGACGAAGGCGAATGGTCCTTAGACCAAGCGGCCTTCTCGCAAGTTACTGCTGTCTTCGGAGAACCTCTGGTAGACTTATTCGCTACCGCAGAAAACTGCAAGGTAAGCAGGTTTTTCTCCAGATTCTACCACCCAGCAGCCGAAGGCGTAGACGCCCTTCTAAGCCCTTGGCCTCAGGGCCTGCTCTATGCCTTTCCCCCCCTTCCCATTCTTCCCAAGGTCCTGAGGAAAGTCAGGCAGGAGCAAGCCCAGGTTATCCTAATAGCCCCCTTCTGGCCTCGACGTCCTTGGTTTGCCACCCTGCGGCAGATGTCTGTTCAGGAACCATGGCCAATTCCGACTCAATGGGGCACGTTGCGCCAAGGTCCACTGGTACATGCAGACCCCCAGTGGTTCTCTTTGACCGCCTGGCGCTTGAGAGGGGACACCTTTTAGAGAAAGGGTACTCTAAGGATGTGGTAGACACCATAATTGAAGCACGTAAACCCTCAACGAGGCGCATTTATAACACCTCTTGGAAAGCCTTCGTTCGTTGGGCCAAGCGTAAAAAAGTGGATCCTCTGCTTCCAGAGGTTCAACACATTCTTGAATTTTTACAGGAAGGTCTTAGGCTCAAGCTCTCTGCTTCCACCCTAAGAAGACAAATAGCGGCCATTTCCACTGTTATCCCTGTGTTAGAGGGTGTTCCCACAGCAAGGCACCAACACATTCTCGCCTTTTTAAAAGGAGTTAGTCAAACACAACCTCCTGTTGCTCACAGGTTCCCTTCCTGGAGTCTCAATCTGGTACTCAATGCCCTCACCAAGGCCCCGTTTGAACCGCTAAGATCGGTACACGTTAAATTTCTTCGCATGAAGGTTCTGTTTTTAGTTTCTATTACGTCGGCCAGAAGGGTATCAGAAATCAGAGCCCTTTCAATTCGCAAGGGTTTATGCACCTTCCATAAAGATAAAGTGGTCTTAATTCCAGATCCTACCTTCTCTCCTAAAGTTAATTCCCAGTTTCATAGGAGACAGGAAATAAACCTCCCGTCCTTTTGCCCTAACCCATCAAATTCTGTAGAACGTTCCTGGCATAAGTTGGATGTGCGTAGGGCTCTTCGCATTTACATAGAAAGAACACA
This sequence comes from Euleptes europaea, assembly GCF_029931775.1. NCBI lineage: Eukaryota > Metazoa > Chordata > Lepidosauria > Squamata > Sphaerodactylidae > Euleptes > Euleptes europaea. The sequence continues at coordinate 127,174,822 of NC_079312.1, read as the reverse complement.
GCAATTCCGTTTATCAGACTTCTTGTTTATTGGAATTAGCAACCCAAGGAAGGGAATGCGGATGTCGGCTTCGGCTGTCAGCAGAACCCTTAGACTTTGCATTATTCAGGCCTATAAGGCCTCTGGGATCTCTGTTCCTGAAGGTATTACAGCGCACTCCTTACGTAGCGCAGCTACCTCAGCGGCCTTTGACCATCAAGCCCCAGTTGAGGAGATATGCAGGGCCGCTACCTGGTCGTCAGTTTCTACGTTTGTAAAGCATTATAAGATAAACACATGGTCCTCGGCCCAAGCTGCCTTTGGTCGTAGGGTCTTGCAGCATGTAGTGAAATAGAGTGCCTTCCCACCCATTTGAGAGCTCCTGGAGGTCCCGCTAATCCAAGACGCTGGAGCCTCAGTAGGAGAACGGAGCATTGTTTACTCACCGTGAATGCTCCTTCTCTTCTGAGGCGAAGGCGTCTTGCCCGCCCGGCACAGTTGATTTTTGGTTTCATCGTTATGTTGTTATCAAGGAGCTTCGTTCGTTCCTGTCTGTTGGTAGCTTTGCAAGTTTGAACTGAGATCTTGCAGGCTATTTCCCGCCAACGGGCAGACAGGAAGTTCAAGATCTTAGTCCTGCCTACCCGGATGATGCAAGGAAATAACCCGCTAATCCAAGACGCCTTCGCCTCAGAAGAGAAGGAGCATTCACGGTGAGTAAACAATGCTCCGTTTACAGAAAGAAAATGGTTGTGGCTATATTTTGGGGGCATTCTAAACTAATATGCAGGTGGCAATGTCCTTAAAAAATCAAAAGAAAACTAGGCTGACTTTTTAACCCAGTGCTTTTGCTTAAATTCAATTACTGTTATTGGGTTTAGTACTTCCTTGAAATTAGGAATATTACCCATTTAGAACTGTAATGTCAGAGAGTTTATATGACTAGTTCAGTTATTAATATACACATCAATTACATGGGTTAATATTTCAATCAGAACAGTTTATTAGCTAAGTGGATGAATGCCGTGCACCCAGTAAGGGTAACCACATTTAATAATAATTTATTTATATTCCACCCTCCCCCATCAAGGTGGGCTCAGAGCTGATCACAACAAGGATACATCAGTTTATAATCAACAAAAATAAAATATAACATTAAATAAAACATGAACATAGTTTTAAAATAATGGCACATAATCGAACCATAGTTTATATTAAAAACAGTATACAAGGGGAGGTAAAAACAACATACCCAACCTTCTTAATTGATGTTGCTGTTCTCCACCAATAGGCATCTCTGTCTTGCAGGTCCTTCAGAACTGAACAAGTTCTGTCAGGGCCCGGGTCTCCTTGGACAGAGAGTTCCGCCAAGCAGGGGCCTCTGCTGAAAAGGTTATGGCCCTGGTTGACACAGCCGGGTAGTCTTAAATTGCCAGGCCTAATCTGATGTTTAAATATGTATGTTGACCTGTATGAGAATTTAATGTCAAGCAAACGGACTTTGGCTAATATCTTCTGACAAGTGTCAATACCATGGTCAGACATGGGCAATTTTTTTAGTTCCTTTGTGGTTTTGGTTTTGTTCTATAAAAATGGAAGGCTACACCGTATTGTCTGTTACTCAAAGAAACTGTAGTTTGTTGCCAGTTGACTTTGTGGTTTTCTGTAAGCTGTCTTGAGCACAGTATCAGGCAGAATATAATAGATATTTTAAATAAAATACTGCTCAGGTTGAAAGGGTGCCTTTTCCTTCTGGTCAGAGAACGGCTGTTGTTGATGGTAGAAAGCTCAGAAAATGTACCTTCAGGGTAGAGCACCCTTGTTTTCATGCTTAAAAAATGTGGTCTCTAATATCTTGAACCTGAGCCTTAAATCTCTCAGTACAGGTATAACACTTCATTATTGTATGTATGTATGGAGAGAATTCATCGTGCTTCATGATCACTATCATTGCTGTCATGAGACAGAAGCTTCAGATGATGCTACAGATTTGAGGACAGGGTGTATCTCTGTTAAGATATATTGTCAGTGCATGTAAAGATGTAATTGGTCAGGAGTGGATTTATTTGGGAAATGAGTGGCGTTGCTGTAAAGTGATCTGAAAAGCTGTATTTTAACTTCATGGTAAAATTCTGTTTTGGAAAGCATGTGGGCTGGGTCACTCTGTGCCTCAGCTGGCATCCATACCTAAGCGATTATATAAATGCATCTGCTTATAGTGTCCAGGTACAGCAAAAATAGAAAGCATGTGGCACTCTTGGTTGGTGATAGGGGATGTATTTGTGATGGTAAAACACCTGCCATCATTTACAATGAATAAATAAAATATGTGACTTGAGGATAGAATGGAAGAAAGCATCACTTGGAAGACTGCTACTGCTGCTCTGAATTAAAAGTTTTGATGTCTGTTTTTATATTGCTTTGTTGGAATGTCATTTTGTGAGCTAGGGGATCAGTTTACTTGATTCTTACAACAGTGAAAATGGTTTGCTCACAAAAGGCATCGGTCTCTGTTATTTAGAAAGGTTAAAATGGTGTGTGCAACAAGTAGAACTAGATTCCATAGGAGCACCTTCCAAGGTGTATCCTTTGTCTCTGTGTATCTAGAGCACGATGCTCTGCCAAGATTTGAGGAGCTGACTTCTGGGGCTGACTTGTAGGAAACAATCACCCTGCCCCTTAAGTTTTTACCTAGTCATTTGTTTGTATTTGCTCGTCAGGAATCATCCCCCTAATTACGCTGGCTGGATGTCAGGGTCCTACAGTAGTGGTACTCACTCCGTAGCTTGTGAGAAGCCATGTTTGCAATTATGGTCAATTTACTTCCATTAATTACATGGTACCTGCACCTCAGAGAAGCTCGCAGCGTACCCATTCCTTTGGTGACAGCTCTTTCAAGGTGGGAACCACCTGCTAACCTCAGGCCCCAGTAGGCATGGGCATTACTCACTTTCCTGAAATATGGGGCAGGTGCCACATTGGGGCACCTCAGAAGAGCCTCACATGGCTCACAAGCCACTAAGTATCACGGTTGTACAGTGTCACAACTGAGCGTCTGCCACTCTTTCTGTGAGGGTATCCGGGGATCGGTGCAGTGTGCGAGGGGGCCAGAGACAGACACGGCTAGGCCAGAAGAGAATCCAAAGGCTGGTGGCAACAAGCGTAGTCAAAAGCAGACATGGTCAGGTTTCCAGGAAGTTGATAGGTAAGGCAGGAGGAAAGAGTAGGTGCCCCCCGTTCACTCTGGGCCAGATTTGTACATGGTGGAACGAGTTGGTCAGACTGAAGAAGCAGTCTGAGAGCCAAGGTTTTCTTGGGCCTAGGATGTCATCATTGGTTCCTGGTATCATATGATGAGGGCCAGTCAAGAGATCCTGTAAGGTCAGAATGGCATCTCAGTTGGTGTTTTGGGGCTGCACAGGCAATAAACCTTCCCTGACTTTACACAACAAATGGTGCTGTGGTGCTAGCTTTAAGGCACTTGGATCTGGCCAGTTCAAATCCTACCCTGGCCCCTTATACCATTACTGGTCATGGTCTTTTTCCGAATTCCCCTTGTGGCATTTGATAGTTCCATTCTGTAGATATGGGATGCTCTGAAATCTTTGGCCATCTTACTTTAACAAAGCACCTAATAAACCTGGGTACCTTGATGTTTGACTTAACTTTTTAAAAGTGTTGTCCTTCATGGTGTCTGATTCGGTTTCTTGAACAACATAAACATCTCCCTCACCATACACAATCCTTGTAATTTTCCATGTGTGAGTACTGGCTTTTCAAAAAGTAGAAAACTTTGTTGAACACAATAAAAATGACTGGATTATGTAGAGTGCTTAGTATTTGTTCACCTTGGGAACAAGAGTTTTTTGTTTGTTTTTTAAACTAGTGACACATAGTTAATTGCTTTTGTCTATTGATTTCATTGGAATTTACCTGTAACCAGCTTTCTGTGACTTGTGACCATTGACTTTGAGTCTCAGGGCGATTTCACACATCCTGAATAATGCACTTTCATTCCACTTTCAGTGCACTTTAACGATTGTTTGCAAGTGGATTTTGCTGTTTCACACAGTAAAATTCAGCTGCAAAGTGCATTGAAAGTTGATTGAAAGTGCATTATTCTGGATGTGCGAAAGCACCCTCAGTGTTTGATTGTGGTTTATAAACCATGTGGACCTCACTAATATTAAATAAATTGAAAGATACGCATCTTAGCTGGTTTGGATCATTCAGCTGCCAGAGAGTGGCAGCTGATCTTTGTGTCCCTCCCACACCGTTCTCCCTTTTATGAGCTGTGGTTGGGTTAAGTAGGACGGCTGTTAACATAGCTCACACATACCATATTTTAGACAGGAATTTTGTGTAGGTGTTTTTGTTTTTAAATGGCCAAGATGCACAGCTGTTCTTAATGAATAACTTGATATAGTAAATATTTCCAAATATGCCAGTACTGTGCTTAAAACTGATACCTCTCTAACAAATCAAATTTTATTCCCTCTTGCTGTAATTTAAGGATTGATTGGATGGCAAGAGCTGAATATAATTTGAGCTTTAAAAATTGTGTCCCAGAGTTGTATGAATGATCTGTTCCCTACTAATAGGTTGACATTGTTTAGCTGGTAAAGATTACTCCAAGGCATGCCAAAACTGTCATTTTGACAAACGTACATTTATTGAAACACTTTCCCCACTAATCTCTTTGCATTTTCAATTTCTTTTGTTTCCACAGAATTAATTTGTGTTTTTTAAGTGCTGGCTGATCTAAGCAAGGCATGCAAAATCCTGCCTTTCTGGTGGAGGAAAGATAGTGAACTGGTAATCAGTATTGTATTCAGAAAAGAAGCTCATGGATCTCTTTATGTGAGGAGGCGTGTGGAAGAATTAGCACCCAATCATTTATTAGAAAAAAGCCGACCAATTGCCTTTGATGTGTTGGCACAGAAAATACAAATGCATAGTTGGAATAAAATATGAGAACCTGAAATTACAAGGTTTTGTGTGTTCATGAATATACAAAGTCCACTGTGTGACTGTTGGTGAAGTTGGCATAGGAGTTATTAACATGTGCACATTTAATTAAGAGATGACATGGCATGTGATTCTATAAAGAAAAAATGAAAGAATATGGTGATTGTGGTGTATGCATGCACGCAATAAAAGTGAATTGAAAACATTAACACAGTCTGTACAGAATTGTTTCATAAATTTTATCCATATAGAAGCTTAGCCAAAAGGTGTTAAAGCATCTTGTCACCTGTATCTTAAGCGACTCAACAGTTCTTGTCACCTGTATCTTAAGCGACTCAACAATTCCAGGTTTCACAGGAAAACAAACTATCAATTTAGTCTTCTGTTGCCTTTGGAGGTAGTATTAAATCCAATCATTCTGTAGATTATTCAGTCCCATTCTTCTGCTTCATTACAGCCAGTAGCTTTCTTTTTGTGTCCAGGCAATCCTCTGGTTCCCAAGAGCCCTCTGCTTACCCAGAGTCTCCCTGCTGCCATGGCCCCACCTAGAGATTTTTGAGTAAAACTAAGAAGAAGAGTTGGTTTTTATATGCCGACATTCTCTACCACTTAAGGAAGATGCAAACCGGCTTACAATCACCTTCCCTTCCCCTCCCCACAACAGACGCCCTGTAAGGTAGGTGGGACTGAGAGAGTTCTGAGAGCTGTGACTAGCCCAAGGTCACCCAGCTGGCTTCATGTGTAGGAGTGGGGAAACCAACCCGGTTTGCCAGATTAGAGTCCACCGTTCATGTGGAGAAGTGGGAATCAAACCAATTCTCCAGATTAGAGTCCACCGCTCCTAACCACCGCTCTCAACCACTATACCACGCTGGCTCTCTAACACACTGGTAAAAAAGGGGGGGGGAAAAGGCATTTACAGTGTATAGTATTTAGCCAGTAACAGGCAGCTGCTGGGGTTCTTGACTAAAGATGTCAAGTCTGATTGAGAATGTCAGTGAAGGCTCAGCTGAGTCCCTAATGTCAGTTTCATGCCACCAGTAATATTTATACCAGCCACATAAATACAGGCATAACTCATTTTATTGTGCTTCACTTAATTGCGCCTCCAGATATTGTGTTTTTGAACAAGTCTATTGGCACGATTTTTCCAACAGCATGTGCTCACTTTGTGTCTCTGTGTCACATTTTGGTAATTCTCACAATATTTCAAACTATGTGCTATTGGACATAATGCTATTTCACAGTATAGCGCAAACATACCTTTTATATGCACTGGGAAATAAAAACCTGTGTGTGACTCACTTTATTGCGGAACTGAACCCGCAATATCTCGGGTATGCTTGTAATGCCAAATCAAAAAAACTATTTTGTATGGTCAGCTGGCATTGATAGCATTTGGTTGAGCCATTTTTTCTTGAGTTTGAAATTTCAGGATGTGCTCACTAACTGCCTGGTTTTTAGTTTGACAATGGATTGCATGTTTATGGTATCTCCGTATCTAGTCAGTTTAAACAAATGGCCATTGGATGAGCATATTCAGACTGTTGTTTTTTTTTAAATTAATGAATGAAGAACTAAGGTGAACTATTTTTGCTTTGTTCATTAGTTCGTCTTGTTCTCTTTTCTCCTTCTTTCAGATATGAGACTCTTGTTACAAGTGTAAAAATTCCAAATGTTCTTGTGGGCAACCTATTGTCCTTATTTTTATAGGCTGCCATAGCTTCGTCTAGTGAAATGATGAAATGTATGTTCTCTGTCATGAAACTATACTTCAGGAAATAAGCGCTCTTTACGCTATACTTGCCATGAAAATACTGAAGGTTTTTTGGCTGTTGGAGGGAGAACAGAGAGCTTTAGGCAGAGGTGGAGAAGCCAAGTTTGCATTTTTTATATAAGAGGATGAGAGATTTTTTTTGGGGGGGTGCCTTTGCCACCTTTACCATTGAGATGCCCCTGTCAATTTTATTTTCCCCATACTTTCCAGAGTTCCACTTTGAGACATCTGGCATGTTTTAATGAGCATTATAGACCCCAGCTGCTTCCATTTCCTAACAACCCATGTTCATGGTTAATCTTCTAGATCTTTGCCATCGGGGTGTAGCATGCCTTATTTGCTGCTTCCCATGAAATGTACAGCTTATTGGGACAGCTCAGCTGGCTATTAGTCTGTGACACTCAGGCAGCTGACTCTGCCTTCTAATGGAATGGATAAAAGGGTACAGAATTTTGGCCAAAATGCTGATTCTTCAGAATTATCAATGGTAAACCCAATCTCAGAAGGAGTGGCCAATGTTGGCATTTCTGCTAAACTGAGAGACTAGATCATCAAACACGAATGAGCAGACAGTTAGTCCTGTTTGGTTACAGAACACATACCAGCCAAACGCAGTCAGAAGTTCTTGATAATTTGTATACTGCTGACTTATATTTCTATTTTGCTGTAGCAAGGTAATTTAAAAGCACGGCTTGTCCAGCTCTCTGGATATTTCTGGTGAGTCTCTGTGGTAGAAGCAAGTTAGAATTTGGAATTTTAGCTTTTTGTCTTTGGGCTTAGGCAGTGTTTATATTTTATTGAGATGAATATGGAAATGTGGAACATGGTTTCTAACTGACATTGTAAGTATACGTTATGTTCATGTAACTGGTTTATCTAACGTTCCTGTCTCTCTGAACAAAAGCATTGCCGTGCTTCATTTTCTTCCAACCTCTAGAAGCTGTATTATTCCTTGACATTAATAATATTGATAAGACAATTACAGCAGTAGCGTAATACATTTTATAAGAACCAACCAAGGTCTCATAACATAGTGAGTACACACATTCAGATTCCCTCAAACTCTGCATCAAACTGGATGTTGAGAGAGGAAAAGACGTTTCGGGGCACCGAAGAGCCCCAAAGTTTGCAGTTATCTTAAAACGGAGACCAGAAGGTATCTCAAACTTAATTAAAGATCAGATTTCAAATGCCTCCGAGGCTCCTGGGATGAAGAAGCAGAAAGGGAAACTCTCCATCTGAAAAGGTTAGTCAGCAGTTCATCAGGACCCTTTGCAAGTCGATTGGTTTCTCTTTTTGGTAATCAAGATTTCCTGCCACTAGCTGGATGCTTGTTTCTGGTGGGAGCCAGTGTGGTGTAGTGGTTAAGAGCGGTGGTTTGGAGCAGTGGACTCTAATCTGGTGAACCGGATTGGTTTCCCCACTTCTCCGCATGAAGCCAGCTGGGTGACCTTGGGCTAGTCACAGCTCTCTTAGAGCTCTCTCAGCCTCACCTACCTCACAAGGCGTCTGTTGTGGGGAAGGGAAGGTGATTGTAAGCGGTTTGTATCTTAAGTGGTGGAGAATGTTGGCGTATAAAAACCAACTCTTCTTAAAACTTTATCTGCTCTATGTTTTTTTCCAAGATTGTATTCACCCATGAAGCTGCCTTACACCGACTCAAACAATTGGTGTATCATGGTCAGAGTGATCTTAGGCAGTGGTTTTCGTATCACCCACTGTCTGATTATTTTTTAAACCTAGAGTTGCCAGGGATTGAACCTGGGACCTTCTACATGCAAAGCAGATGCTCTGCCACTGAGCCACAGCTCCTCCTATTTTCTGACCGTGGTTAAGATCTTTCTTCCCGGTTGTTGATGTGTGAGTTCCCGAGTCTTCGATAGACCAATTTTGTGTGCTCTGCTGTTCATTGTTTTACCTAACAATGTATCTTGTCATGTATACAACGTTGTTAGGTAAGGCTTTATATATGCCTAGAATAATTTATCTGTCCTGTTCTTATGTCAATAAGGCTAGGCTGACCAGATGACTCTAAGGATCTTGAGGCCTTGACACTGATGTACTTTTGTATTCTTTTGGTTTCTGAAGCTAGGAATATAGTTATTCCTAAAAACGGATCTTGAACTTAGGTAATTTACGTAAAATGTACAGTTTGTGATTAACTGTAGCAATATTAGCAAGTAAAATGGTTAGAAATAAAAAAAATATCTATAAATTTCTGTTTGCTTTTGAATGCCTTTCCTCCAAAAAACCTAAGTTCTATTGCAGGTTAATTCTGACCAAGCTTTATTACTCCGCGTTATCACTCTACCGTTTTCATTAAGTTACTGGAAAATCTAGTACTCTAGATCCAGGTCAGCCCTAGATTAGTTCTGGTCATTCCTGGATGGTTTGCATGAGGCACCTTTAACGACTTGACTCGTTTATTAAAGTTTTGTTGGAGTTTGGTGTAAATTGTGATAGCCTTACTTCTGCCTCATTTCTAGATGACAGTGGAGTAATAACTTCCCTGGCGCTGTGACAGGGAATGTTACGCATTCATTCTGTCAAAAGCAGGATGGTTTTCTTTGTTCCTTTGGTTACAGCTGAAGGCTAGCGCTGAGACCAGGGTGGCTGACAACTTAGATTACGATCCCCCAAGCATCCTAGCAGCTGAAGCTCCATTAATTCAAATGGCACTTGTGCCAGCAGATTGCTTTTGGGATTTGGTTGCTTGGTGGGGTTTCATTTGAAAGATTAACATTTGCAGAAGCTAGAAGGGGAAAATAGAAATGGGGGGAACCAGATGGAAAGGTGAACTGGGTGCTTGTAAATCAAATCAAATCAAATGACCTTTATTGGCATATTCTCACAAATATAGCATAGATGATACACAAGCATTCTCATTCCATACATTTCCCATATAGATATGATTTAAGCTTTGATCCTAGACTTGACAACTTCCGTCAAAAATTCCACCACCGTTAATGTGACTTCAGGGATAGAGTCGTTCGGGTGCTTGTATCTTTATTAATTATTTAAAACAGAGGCATTTTTTTTGTCAGTTTTGCTCCATCTGCCAAATTTCTTCTTCTGCCTAAGTGTTAGACATGCCAGAGTTCTGTTCTCGCCTTAATTTGGTTAGCCCAAGAAGAAAGCTGTGAATATACAGAAATTCAGAGCACACAGGAAAATCCAAGCCAAGAAGGCAGTGGTTTGGAGCTCATTTCTTGTGAACAGTTTCTGTTTCTTGGTATGTTATTGGGGTGGTGGTGGTGGTGGCTGTTGTTTAAGCAGAGTTCAATCATATAAGATAGGGCAGCGTGGTGTAGTGGTTAAGAGTGGTGGTTTGGAGCGGTGGAGTCTGATCTGGAGAACCGGGTTTGATTCCCCTCTCCTCCACATGAGCGGCGGAGGCTAATCTGTTGAACTGGGTTTGGTTTTCCCACTCCTACGCACGAAGCCAGCTGGGTGACCTTGGGCTAGTCATACTCTCTCAACCCCACCTATTTCACAGGGTGTCTGCAGTGGGGAGAGGAATGGAAGGTGATTGTAAGCCGGTTTGAGTCTGCCTTAAGTAGTAGAGAAAGTCGGCATATAAAAATCAACTCTTCTTCCCCCTCTTCCCCCTCTTCCTCTTAACAGATCATCAGTACTGCTGTTAAAAGGGTGGGTTGTTGCTTGCAGAAGCTCTTCCACTCAGCATCTTGTTTCTGAAATGCTCTGCTGTGGTTGCTGTGGAAGGGAGGCACACAATTGGGAGACCAGCTTAAGAACTGCAGTTAAAAAGAAAAGCTATAGGGGCTTGAGCTTCCATTCATATATGCATACGTGCATTTAGAGACACTGACTGTAGTTCCTGCCACATCTCACCTCCAGTATAAAGCCAATTGGACCTCCTTCACTGACTGAATTTTTTGCAGGAGTATCAAATTATTAGGGCATTCCTGCGACGTTTAACTGAAATTTGTTCTGTATTGCAAGACAGCCTGATGCCAAGTTTTGAGACATTTTTAAGGCTGGCAACATGTAGCATGAAGTTTCTTTCATGGTAGCAACCAGTGTTCAGTGGTATACTTCTAAGGGTTTACTCTTCATGCAATATTGCATTCCTAGCTGTCACTGGAAATTACCCCCGTCTGATCTAACATTACATGACAAAGAGGGCTTCAATGTAACTTTTTAGTGGTACAAGACTCCTTTTTGTTTTTGCAGCAGCAGACTCATACAGCTATCCCACTTGAAAGTTTTATCCTTTATGCAACTAGGGTTGCAAAATGCACAGTATATTTACATTCACATGTGTTTGTGAATGTAAAATTTTCTGCAAACCCATAATTTCTCATTCTTTCTCTGCTGCACAGAAATCCAACCTTCTGGCTCCTCTGGTATGACTTCCAGCACCCTTTCCCAGTCAACTCCACAGTTCTTTTATTTCTGTCATGTGCCCTTCTGATCCTCTCTTCCTGCCCAGTTACTCTTGATTTTTTTCTATGCTATTAAAGGCCCAGTAGGCTGAGTTATTTCCAGCATTATCCATAAAAGAAATTAATTATTTTGTACTACATACATCGATGGTAACTCGTGCTTATTAGTATAAGAAGAAAGATGATATGCAAGCCATCAAATAGATTTACCTGGTCTGAAAGTAGCATGTGAGAGAAGAAACCTGGAAAAGGCCCTTTTTCCATCTGAACAGAGAAAGCCGGTCTATGGTTATGGGAGTCTGGAGAATCCTAGGGTGCTGCTTTGTTAGGGGACTCCTTTAGAGTACTTGGACTACATAAGAACATAACATAAGAACACAAGAAAGGCCCTGCTGGATCAGACCAAGGCCCATCAAGTCCAGCAATCTGTTCACACAGTGGCCAACCAGGTGCCTCTAGGAAGCCCCCAAACAAGACGACTGCAGCAGCACCATCCTGCCTGTGTTCCACAGCACCTAAGATAATAGGCATGCTCCTCTGATACTAGAGAACAGGCGTGCATCATGACTAGTATCCATTTTAACTAATAGCCATGAATACCCCTTTCCTCCATGAATATGTCCACTCCCCTCTTAAAGCTTCCAAGTTGGCAGCCATCACCACATCCTGGGGCAGGGAGTTCCACAATTTAACTATGCGTTGTGTGAAAAAATACTTCCTTTTATCTGTTTTGAATCTGTCACCCTCCAGCTTCAACAGATGACCACGCGTTCTAGTATTATGGGAGAGGGAGAAAAACCTCTCCCTGTCCACTCTCTCCAAACCATGCACAATTTTATAGACCTCTGTCATGTCTCCCCTAGCATTGACTTCCTATTGTCTCCTTATTTGCTTAACCTCTATATTCATAAATGGTTTGGCAAAAGGTACCAGGTATCTCCAGGGAATACTGGCCCCTTAAAGCTGCTTTGGAACTTTCTGCATCTTAAAGAATTGGGAAGGACAGTTCATTGGCTCTCTAACAGCTTTCATTCAAGCATTAGTATTGTGAAACATATCTGTTGCCACAGGCAGGGACTTGTTTGGTGGCAACGTGTTCAGTGACGGTTGGTTTCAGAAGGTGGTGCTGGGAGACCTGTGGATACCCACAAGCTTCCATCTTGTCCCTCATGCTCTTCAATGACTACATGAATCCTCTAGGTAAGGTTATTTTGGAGATTTGGACTGGGTGGTCACCAGTATGCAGATGACACTCCGCTCTATCTGTCACTTCCAGCAGATGCCAGGGAAGGTGTGGAGACCTTGAACCAATAATCTGAAACTTAATCTGGACAAGACAGTGGTGGTACTGGTGGCCTGAAAGACTGACCTGGGATTTGAGGTGTCTCCTGTTCTAGATGAGGTTGCACTCCTCCTAAAAGATCAGATTTGCTATTCGAGGAGGCTCCTGAACCTGGGTCACCTGTTGAATAAACAGATGCCAGTGGTGGCTGGGGTCACCTTGGATCATTGTTTGCTGGTGAGCTAGCTACAGGCTTTGCTGAGTAAGAAAGATCTTGACACTGTGGTACATGCCCTGGTAACATATAGGCTGGAATGCTGCGATGTGCTCTGTGTGATGGTGCCTTTGAAGAATGTCCAGAAATTACAGTTTGTACAGAATATTGCTTCAAGAGTGCTCTCTGGAGTGGGTTGTAGGGACCATAATCGCTCCAGTCTTGTTCCATTGGCACTAGATTTCAGTCTGCTTCCAGGTGCAATTCAGAATTCTGCTACTGAGACCTTTACAGCCGTATATGGCCCTGGGACATCCTCATCTTATGAACCACCTCTTGTCTGTAACCAGGCTACATATTATCTGGCCTTTTATTCTATCTGGCCAGCCCCTTTGGCCTACCACTAGTTGATGAGTCTGAAGCCCCCAGATCATTGGTTTTTAGCTAAAGAACAATGGAAATTGATAAATTGATCAGTTAATGGACAATCATGATCTCAACCTGTCATAAGTGACACATTTTGATTTCTCTGTCCCATATATGTGCTTGAGAAACCAATAGTGGGAAATGGCTTGAAAGGTTTCAGTTCCTTTGACTAATCTGAGACATTTAGTCAGCTTTAAAAGAATGTATATTTGATGGAGTATTTACATGATTATAACTGACCCAAAATATTCTTAATGGCATTAAATATGTTTATTTACACACTAGTCTTTAATTAGCCTGCTAAACACCCTCTATCCAATTATGATTTAAAAATATGATACCCTGATTTGATTGTAGGTTCTGCGTATTTAATGTTGGTTTGAATTCTAAGTTTTAACTGGCAATAGTAATAGTCTCACCGCCATGGAAAATCCAGCAGCTTTTGAATTTCCCTGGTGGGTTAACAGTTTATCAGGAATATTGTGTGTGTGTATATAAATAAAAGCTTAGTAGGAATAATACATATAGAATGCGTGTGCATACACACACATATATTTATTTATATCCCACCTTTTGACCCAAACAGGGCCACCAAGGCAGCTGACAATTAAAATAGAACATTATAAAACCCATCATAAAATCAATTAAAAGCCACAAATAAAATTTGGAGAAGCACCAACAATTAAAACACAGGGCAAGAAGGAGAGGTCATTAAGGGAATCTCAAACAACGCAAAAAGTCTTCACCTGCCAGCGGAAAATGATTGGAAGGGAACAGATGAGTATCCTGGGGGAGGGAGTTCCACAGTTTTAATTCCACAACTGGTAAGTCGCTCTCTTGGGTTGCTACCCACGTCAATACAGAAGGCAGGGCACCCAAAGCAGGGCCTCAGAAGATGATTGTAGTGGTTTGGGAGGTTTGGGAGAGAGCATGTGATCCTTAAGGTATGCTGGCTCCAAACCATATTGAGCTTGAAAGGTGAGCGCCAGCACCTTGAATTGGGTCTGGAAACAGTCTGAGAGCCAGTGAAGATAACAAAGTGTGGTTGTACATTAGTATGGACTGCAGCGTAGCCGGGTGAAGATGGCCGTCGAGCAGTTGTCCCTCGGCTCAGCCGCTCGCTACCTTGCCAGCAAGGAGGGCAATTAGCTTGGCTAAAAGTCTCAGAGTGCCATCTGCGCTCTCCCCATTAAATTGGGGTCTTGATATACCGAGCCCCGCCACACAGCGGGTTCGGCTGAAGATGGTAAGTGTCGGGTTCTCCCGAGCCGGCTGCTCTTCTCCCTAGCCTTTCCCCCCTCCCCCCTTCCTCTACAACCACAAAAGATTTAAACCAGTCATCCAAGGCTACAAACCGGCACACAGTGGGGTAGCAGTATTATGACAAGACTGAGCAGTGGTATTTGTTGAATTGTGTTATCACGGGTCTGCTTCTCCAGCACAATCTTTTAGTACATCATAACTTGGTGCCGATACATATAATTTCTTGCTTTTCTTTGAATCCACCTCATTTCACATGACCCCCTTTTGGATGTGATCAGGTTGCATACCACAGGGATAATTCTATATACCTAAAAACACGTGTCTCTTTTGTACAAGTTCAGCATGTGTCAGAAAGTTCCCGAGCACCCAACAATCTAAATCCTTCCTCCCAGCACCACCTTCTCATCCGTGTGTTGAGACCCTCTAATTTGTACCTGTCCTGCTGGCCCTGCGTGTGGTAGCAATTCTGAGAAATGCTACCTTTGCTACAGCAACCAGTTATACAATTTATTAAAAATTTGAAATAATTGGAGGGAGGCAACACTACCTGCCTTGGTTTTCTACCAGAAATGTTTGAGAAAACCGAAATATAGGCAGTGCTTATCGAGCCTAAACTTGCTTTACTTTAGCACCATGAAATACAAATTGTATAATTTTAGCTAGCACATAAGTCATATGCTTTTATATTTTTACAGAAAAGTATAAATGTCTTTGTTTAAATGAAGCAATTATAAACTTACCCAGTGTCACAGATGAAGATGCTGTGCTGTGTCACAAGGCACTTAACTGTATCTTGAGTTTTCCTAGTTGGAAAAATAGGAAAGAAGATTGTGTTGGTTGTGGTGGATGAGGGACTGCAGTGGGGAAGGAGGATAGGTCGAACTTTCCTCCCTCTCCCTCTTTCAGGAGTTTTTGGTCTGTGCATTTGGAGGGCACCGTTTCTGCTGGTTCCCCTTCACACAGTAGCCCCCTGTGACACACTGCAAACCGTTCTTGAGAATCTTGAAACCTTCAGGGGGAGGTTTTGGGAGACATGGGAGGGCAACGGGGGAGTCAGGAGAGATCCCGTCTGCAAACTCCACTCATAGCTGTCTCAGAACAAACAATTGTATCCTGGAAAATGATCACCCAACCCACGTTTTTTTCTTTGTGGCCTCTGCGCATCACACTGATGGGTTTTGCAAAGTAGTCAGAGACAAGGTGCGCTGAGAAGAATCAGCGAGTGTGCTGTATGACGTATGTGACACCAGTGTTATGGTGCAGCCTGCTTTGCAGACTCCTAGGTAGCATTCCTGTGCCAAATACCTGATATTCTGCATTATTGGAAGATACTTTTCCAGCATCCACTCCTATGGGTGACTAATGCACCAGACATTCTGTATTTCTAGGATCACTGAAGTTGAACCTTGGATCAAAGATACTCGCAGCTGTTTGAGCTGGCTGTATAACAATCCATTCTGAAAGGAAAAATTTCATGCGAGGCTTTTTTCAGTTATTCCGTTTTTAGACCAGGGAGGATAAATCCCCCCGCATCTTCCCATTTTGTCCCTGGGCCTGTACATGGTAGCAGCAACCAGATGGGAAGTAACCATATAATCTGCACTTCTCACATAGGTCTTGTGTACAGATGTCACCTGGTGCCAGTGCAGAACCAATCATACTACTCTGGTAATTACAGTTCAGCCCTATGTCTCAGAAGAAGAGTTGGTTTTTATATGCCGCCTTTCTCTACCACTTAAGGAAGAATCGAACCGTCTTACAATTACCTTCCCCTCCCCACAACAGACACCCTGTGAGGTAGGTGGGGCTGAGAAAGTATGACTAGCCCAAGGTCACCCAGCTGGCTTGATGTGTAGGAGTGGGGAAACAAATCCAGTTCACTAGATTAGCCTCTGCCGCTCATGTGGAGGAGTGGGGAATCAAACCCGATTCTCCAGATCAGAGTCCACTGCTCCAAACCACTGTTCTTAACCACTACACCACGCTGCCTCTCTTAGCTGTTAAGACTACTGCTCTCTTTGCTGTTCCTATATTTGGGCCAAGTAAAAATGTTTTGATCATTTTCCAGAAACAAGGCTCCATAAAAATACAGTCCACACAGTAAGTGGAAGTATGCATTACTCTTGGTAAAACTGCTTGTCTGGCGAGGGGCAAGAGGGGAGAGGCCTTGATATGTGTGACTTGCTTTGGTAGTATAGAATGATTTGATAGAGCGAAGAGCCCTCATTTGAACAATGGTTTGTGTATTGATTTTTCTGGCAACATTCGAGGACTGATGTAAATTGGTGAGAATCTCAATTTCGTTGGCTTAGATCCTCAGAACAGTCAGTGCATTTGGTGTTTCCTGCTCCCCCCCCTTAGTTGGGGGAATGGTATGTGGTGCTGGGAGGGACAATTGATACCTTCTTTAATGTTAGTATACACAGGATGCTTTGGATAACAGGTTGGGTGGTTTTTTTAAGGAATCAAAATCTGTTTCCTGGACTCCATGGTAATGGAGCATGATGTGTAGACCAACAATAGCAGAGGTATCTGCTGTTCTCCTATGTTATGTTCCTCTCCCCAGGATAACACTCATACCCATCTCTAGCCATCTGTCACCGCAATGTCTTGGTAAACATTGTAATCAAAATTCTGTCCAAGCAGAATGAAGAATCAGGATTGACCAGTTTAATACAACATAAAGCAGATTTTTGATTTTCTTGTCTAGGGCAAGTAGCAGCTCTTCTTGGGTGAGGAATTAATACAGAAGTAGAGGTTGGGAAGAGACTGGCCAGCCATCCCTGCTGTATTATTCAGAATGCCAACAAACACCTAAGCACTTATTTGAATAAAATCTTTTGAATGCAGATTCGGAGTGAGAGAGTGGTGCCAAGGAAGAATGGCTCTGAATCTCCCTTGTGAGCTCTGTCGGAAAGTCCCGTTTTTCTTTCTTTCCGCAGGTACCTGAAGGAATTCCGCACAGAACAGTGCCCCCTTTTTGTGCAACACAAGTGTACTCAGCACAGGCCCTACACATGCTTCCACTGGCACTTTGTCAACCAGCGTCGCCGCCGGTCGATCCGCCGTCGGGATGGCACCTTTAACTACAGTCCTGACATTTACTGCACCAAATACGACGAGACCACTGGGATCTGTCCAGAAGGAGATGAGTAAGTTACTCGAGGCTGCATCTTACTTGACCAGATGGAGATTCCAACCTGCACTTACAGAGAGGAGAAAGTTCAACAAAGCAGCTTTTAGAAATCTTGCAGAAGAACCTGTGAAGAAATATGGAACTTGAACAAAATATTAATTACAGTTGCATCACACCTGTATATATATTTTTTGCCCGAAATTGAAGGCTGTAATTCAAAGTTTTGTGCTCTGGAATGATCCTAGAGAAATTAGTCAGGGTTATTTTAAAATTTATGGCTTGGGGATTGGATCCTCGTTATATCCTTATTTTACAAATGGAATTATTTTCAGAAGGAAAAAAGTGCTGGATTTTACCACCCTGAGGACGATATTCATCTAAAAAGAATTACTTATTGGGAAGCATGTTTCAGCTTGTGAGTTTCTACGAGCTCTTTTTTTTCCCCCTCCCCCTCCCCCTTTAGGTGTCCATTCCTGCATAGAACTACTGGCGACACAGAGCGGAGATATCACCTGCGCTACTACAAAACTGGAATCTGCATTCACGAGACTGACTCAAAAGGAAACTGTACCAAGAATGGCCTCCACTGTGCTTTTGCTCACGGGCCCCACGACCTCCGCTCTCCAGTTTACGATATCAGGTTAGTAGAGCTCCTTGTCTGTGGAAAGTGGGCTCCACGTGCCTGGATAGGAAGGGTAAGAGTAGAAAACGCTGCTGCCTACACCGCGCTTTAGCGCATTTCTTATGCGCCGCCCCATCAGAGCAAAGCAGTTTGTTCAACGTTATTTTTTTACAACTGATTCTTATGGCTTTTTGCACACCACGAGGTGCACTTTGGCAGATATCTTGGGGCAGAGAGCCATGTGGAGGTCGTTATTGTAAACAACCTCAACACAAGCCCACTTGTCTCCTCATCAGACTCTGGACAAAGGCCCCAACATGGTGCTTGTCAGGCTAGGAGGACATTAAACCTATATTTCTGCCCCAAGTGACTGTCAAAAACTACCTTTTTAGTTTTTAAAAAAGTGGTTGTGTATCTTGATTCTTGATTTCCTTAGACTAGATTTACATAAGTGACTTGAACAGCCTGAAGTCTCTGTATATTATGGCCAAACTAAACATTTGGTGGCACACACAGGTTAGGGAACTCTTTATTTAACATCTGGAAAGTGAAAGGAGAGGGCATGATTTGCAGGAGAGATTCTGTGGGAGGAGAAAGGGTACTTAAGAAATCCTCTCCTCTTTTTCCCCTGAAACACCCTCTTCCCCACCATTGTTTTTTCCCCACAACACAGTAAGCGCATATCTGAGACCTCGGACTGGGGAAAAGAGGTGGGCAAGGGAAGGGTTAAGGGCCTCCTGATCTCTCTTCCAGCCAGTTTGCAGCCATTTATTGCCAGGCCTTTTTTGTCTGCCACATCCATCTAACTTTCGTCAGCCAGCTTGAAATTGATATAAGCACTTTGATTTATAAATTACATAAATAAATTTAGAGGGCTGTGCATAAAGAAAGCATGGCATTAGAATGGTGAAATCCTTTCCAATAGTTTTATTACAACTAAGAAGATTTGGGTTGAAATTTAGAAACTGAGTTAAATATCCTGCTGGTTCTCTGTATGTTTATGGTGAAGACCAATATATATTTATGAAACAGGAACTTTTGACACCTTTGAACATTCGTTACATTTCTTTTGGGACGTGAGAGGAAGCCTACATGCTCTGATAACTCTATAGAGGCAGATCACGATGGGGAGCCGTGTTAGTCTGTCAACAGCACTAGAAAAGAGCAAGAGTCCAGAAGCACCTTAAAGACGAACAAAATTTCTGGCAGGGTATGAGCTTTCCTGAGCCACAGAGGCACAATGATTGACTTCTGATCTCACATTCCTTTTATAATGCCCCTTTACTGAACATTAGTGTAGATGCATAGGCTGGATAGGAAATCTATTGCTCAGCAGGTCTGAGAATAACTTGATAGGGTGGACAGTATGTGTCTTATGGTGGGATGGGTTTTAACTCTAGGGTAATGGAAGTGCCAGGTGCTCACACGGGTCTGGAATCTCTTGAAATCGGCACCGCAAAAAAGTATGAGAATGCCCTGTACTGTGACAGTTTCTTTTCCAGTGGAAAAAACCATCTCTTTCTCTGAATCTTCTCTGTCTACCTGTTGTCCATTTAACTCTGTTCCCTAAGGGAGCTTCAGGCCATGGAAGCTTTGCAGAATGGTCAGACCACATCGGAGGGTGGCATAGAGGGTCAGTCTGCAGTTGCCGCTAGCCATGCTATGATAGAGAAAATACTTAGTGAAGAGCCAAGATGGCAAGGTGAGTCCCTTCGGGGGGTGTCCAGCGGTCTTGGGCTGCTCCCTCCTCCTCTCACGTGTCTTCGTGTAGGAAGCGGTACATTTGTCATCTCAAACTAACCAGTCATGCCTGTCTTCACAGACACGACATATGTTTTGGGAAACTACAAAACAGAACAGTGTAAAAAGCCCCCACGTCTCTGTCGTCAAGGTTACGCCTGCCCTTACTACCATAATAGCAAAGATAGAAGAAGAAGCCCTAGGAAACACAAATACAGGTACTGTGCCTCAAAACCTGGAGGGAGAACTGACACGGCTATCCTTCTGGATAGTACTTTTACTATAACTTCAAAGTGATATGGATAAATGAGCCTTGGTGGGAGATTGGTCTGAAGACTAGGTGATTAGCATGTTACTGTGAAGAATCCTGCCATGCTGCGTGGTGTTAGGCCTGAAGAGAATCCGACCCATCCGATCCTGTCGTACAACGACTTCCATTGTTAAAAGTAATGAAATCGTTCTTGTGGCAAAATCAGTTAGCGTGACCCTTTACAAGTTCCAGTCAATCCCGAAAGTCCAGCTAAAAGCAGTGACCGTTCTTCAGAGTCAGCCTGAGTATTAATTCAAAAATTGCTATTGAGGCTGATAACAGTCCATTCCTCACAACCGTAATAGCTCGGTTTTCAAATACTGAGTCACTTTGTACTGAAGGTGCTCCCGCAGGACGATTGCACCGCATACCAGAACATAACTGTTTCAGAAAAAAAGGCTGAGCTTAAATGGTGCCTCTCTGAAGATGGTAGGTTTTCAAGAAAAACCCCTTGTTTTAATCGAAGGAATGCGCTGATTATCCGTCATTTGTCCCCTTGATATCTGTTCGTGCTGGCACGTGCTCTCTTCTTTGGAGGGTCTAGACAAGACCTGCTCTGTTCCAGGGAAATGGTTCAGATCCCCTTCTCCAAGTACTTGCGTTTTAGTGCTCCACTCTAATAGATCTGCATACCTGAAATCTTCCAGCTTCTGCCTGAGTTCACTTTAGGCAAAAAAATAATCTGTACTGGGCCATGGATGATGAAAGAAAACCTTTCCTTTTCTTGAGGAACGTTGTAGAGCAAACAGTAAATTAAATGCTGAACGAAGCTGCAAGTTTATCAACAAGACGTAGATCTGGGTTTCTGCTTGGGGCAATGTGATAGTTTATCCAAGTGCTGAAATTGCATTTCTCATTGTGTTGCATTTTTTTTTTAAAAAAAATTATGCAGGTCCTCTCCATGTCCTAGTGTAAAACATGGCGACGAGTGGGGAGACCCTAGTAAATGTGACAACGGAGATACGTGCCAGTACTGCCACACCCGCACAGAGCAGCAATTTCATCCAGAGGTACCGTAAGAAGTTCTTTCTGTCAAAAAATATAGCTAGGTAAATGGAGGGATTCTAGGGTTTTATGGGTGCTGACAAAGTGTCAGGAGATGTATTGTTAAACATATTTGAAAGGTCTGAGGATCCTGGGCTACCAAATAAAAACCATCTCTTCTTCTAATATATATCTGTGTATTCAATATCATCATGCCACAATCCACATTTTTGTTTTGCTTTTCAGATCTACAAATCAACAAAATGCAATGACATGCAACAGTCCGGCAGCTGTCCCAGAGGCCCATTCTGTGCCTTTGCACATGTAGAACGTATGTGGGTTTTTGTTATCTAGCAGTAAAGTGTCAGTATCAGGCAGGAGCAAAGCATGACCAAGAGTTCAGATTAGGATTTCATTTGCTTAAACAAGCCAAGGGGGGGAAAAAACACAAGAAAACAAATAATAAAAACAACAAGGCACTAGAGCAAATATCCATTAGCAAACTTTGAAATGAATTTTCTTTTACATATAATATCATGGTACACCAGGAGGGGGGGACTCTTTAGCAGCCAGGTGTTACAGTTATATTTCCTCAAAGCAGAGGAGACATCAAGTGGTTACTCAAGGAACTGTCCTGTTTATGGCTTGTGGGTAATTTGTAATGTGACACCTTAAGGCTGTGGACATGTGATCACTTCTGTGGAGCAAAAGGAAGAACTTCTCTATAGTGGCATTTCCCCTAATTCTGTTTCCGTGAGGCAGAAAAGTTCTGAAAGGGAGAGAATCAGGGAATGGTCTTTAAAAAGAGGGCTTTCTAGGAAAGCAAATATTCTTGAAATGTCAGGGCATTATTGTGGTGAAGTAGGTAACCTTTGCATATTTTTTCATTTTAGATGGTTATATGAATAATTATATAATTAGGCAGATAAGTATACAGGTAGAGTATCCCTTATCCGGACATCCCGTATCAAGACTGATCCGAAAACCGTACCCTTTGAGCCGGCATGCAGGCAGATCCATGCTGCCTGGTTTCAGTGTTTCTTCTCACCTAAAAAAATAAAATATAATGTATAATGCATCATAGGTGGAGACTAAAAGCCTGCCATTGTTTGTTTGTTGTTGCTCTTGTTTAACAACTGATATAGGTATTCTGATGAGATACAGTGAGGGGGGAAAAGTATTTGATCCCCTGCTAAATTTGCCCGTTTGCCCTCTGACGAAGAAATGACCAGTCCATAATTTTAATGGTAGGTTTATTGTAGCTGTGAGAGAAAGAATAACAACAGGAAAACCCCCAGAAACCCAGAAGACAGAGATTGATGTGCATTATAATGAGTGAAATAAGTATTGATCCCCTATCACCAGCCAGATTAGGGTTAGGGTTCTGCTGTCGACAGAAGCAATCAATCCATCAGATTCCAAACTAGCCACCATGACCAAGACCAAAGAGCTGTCCAAGGATGTCAGAGACAAGATTGTAGACCTGCACAAGGCTGGACTGGGCTACAAGACTATTGCCAAGCAGCTTGGTGAGAAGGTGACAACCCTAACCCTAACTGTCAACCTCCCTCCGTCTGGGGCTCCATGCAAGATCTCATCTCGTGGAGTTGCAATGATCATGAGAACGGTGATGAAGCAGCCCAGAACTACACGGGGGGAACTTGTCAATGATCTCAGGGCAGCTGGGACCATAGTCACCATGAAACAGTTGGTAACACACTACCCTGTGAAGGACTGAGATCTTGCAGCACCCGCAAGGTCCCCTTGCTCAAGACAGCACATGTACAGGCCCGTGCAGTTTGCCAATGCACATCTGAATGACCCACAGGAGAACTGGGTGAGAGTGTTGTGGTCAGATGAGACCAAAATCGAGCTCTTTGGCATCAACTCTACTCGCCGTGTTTGGAGGAGGAGGAATGCTGCCTACAACCCCAAGAACACCATCCCCACCATCAAACATGGAGGGGGACATATTATGCTTTGGGGGTGTTTTTCTGCTAAGGGGACAGGACACCTTCACCGCATCGAAGGGGATGATTGACGGGACCATGTATCGTCAAATCTTGGGTGAGCACCTCCTTCCCTCAGCCAGGGCATTGAAAATGGGTTGAGGATGGGTATTCCAGCATGACAATGACCCAAAACACACGGCCAAGGCAACAAAGGAGTGGCTCAAGAAGAAGCACATTAAGGTCCTGGAGTGGCCTAGCCAGTCTCCAGATCTTAATCCCATCGAAAATCTGTGGAGGGAGCTGAAGGTTCGAGTAGCTACACATCAGCCTCGAAATCTTACTGACTTGCAGAGGATCTGCAAAGAGGAGTGGGACAAAATACCTCCTGAGTTGTGTGCAAACCTGGTGGCCACCTATAAGAAACGTCTGACCTCTGTAATTGCCAACAAGGGTTTTGCCACCAAGTACTAAGTCATCTTTTGCAAAGGGATCAAATACTTATTTCACTCATTATAATGCACATCAATCTCTGACTTTTGTCTTATGGGTTTCTGGGGGTATTCCTGTTGTTATTCTGTCTCTCACAGCTACAATAGACCTACCATTAAAATTATGGACTGGTCATTTCTTCATCAGAGGGCAAACGGGCAAATTCAGCAGGGGATCAAATACTTTTTTCACTCACTGTAGTTACACCTTTGCTTTCTGATGGCTCAGAGTACACACAATTATTAGAAATATTGTTTAAAATTTCATTCAGGCTATGTGTATAAAGTGTATATAATCCAAACCAAAAAGGTTGAGCTAAAAAACACTAAAATGTAAAAGGTAGAGTTTCCCTGTGCAAGCACAGGGTCATTCCTGACCCATGGGGCGACGTCACATCCCGACGTTTACGAGGCAGACTTTTTTTATGGGGTGGATTGCCAGTGCCTTCCCCAGTCATCTTCCCTTTACCCCCAGCAAGCTGGGGACTCATTTTACCAACCTCAGAAGGATGGAAGGCTGAGTCAACCTTGAGCCGGCTACCTGAAACCAACTTCTGTCAGGATCGAACTCAGGTCGTGAGCAGAGCTTTTGGCTGCAGTACTGCAGCTTAACACTCTGCGCCACAGGGCTCCTAAAAATATTATATATGTGTGTGTGTATATGTATATGTATTACAAATATATAAATTTTAATATGGTGCACAGTAAAGTTAAAAACATAAGGCCTATATCATAGGCGAGTCATTCACAATCAGTAAATACATGAAACTCGTACACAGTTGATGTGAAACCGTACAGTGACCAAAGTAGGACCAAATAAGATCCCCTTTTGTTATTGTTAAAGTGTATATAAAACATAAATGAATTTGGGTCCCATCCCCTAGATATCTCATTATGTATATGCAAAAATGCCAAAATATTTCAGTCTGCAGAAAGATCCAAAAAACGGACCACTTCTGGTCCCAAGCAATCCAGATAGGGGATACTCTACCTGTACTATTCTTTTACAGAATAGTAAAATATTATAATACAGAGCTATTCCAGGTGTATGTGTGTTGGGAGAGAGGGGCTCTTCCTCATGGGATTATCCCGTCGGCTCTCATAATGGTCAGACTGGCATATACACATGTCTTGTGGAAGGGCCATAGTTCAGAAAAGCACGTTTTTCTCCACATAAGGAACATGGTTTACAAATCTTCCCTCGATTATAACTTAAACTGGGTTACTTGCAAGTAAGTGCCACTAAAATGACTTGGTTTCTGACCAAGTGCACATTGGATTGGGGTCAGTCTTCAGCCAGCTATTTCCAAATGTACAAGTATTTATTAATGGAAACGCATATTCACTAGGACTGTATGAATGGTTACAGTTGCTATTCTTTAAAAAACATTGTTGGAAAAAATTGTGAGGCTTTCTAGTTGACAAATTAGGAATTGCTTATATTTTTTATGGTGGCTTTTTGTTATTTCTGTACTAGTTTGAAGATTTCTTCAAACGGAAGATTTGTGACACAGAGCTGCATGGATCTGTGCAACTTCTAACCTTACTAGCACCACAGGATTCATTTTCACTTGTCTGCATACATTTTGGATTTTGTCCTTTGTTTCTTGCAGAACCACCACTTAGTGAAGAGTTACAGTCAACTTCAGCTGTTTCCAGCCCAACGCAAACAGGCCCTGTAATGTACATGCCCTCGGCAGCGGGCGATTCTGTTCCGGTCAGCCCTTCCAGCCCACAAGCCCCGGACCTTAGCAATGTATGTAGCAACACTGGACATCTCTTGTCCTCTGCACTTTGTAGATGTACAGTGTAAATCTCTCAAATATCAGTACCTTCTAGAACCTTCTGTCTCAGAAGCATCAAATGATGGCAACTTAGCATTTTTCCATAAGTGGTTTTGTTTTCAGATGGAAAGCAGGTTTCCATCTGTGAAATGAGGTTCTGAGGGGACATGGATTTAAAACACTGAAATCAACTGCAACTTTAAAAGTTGATTAGGCAAACTGCTGTTTTAAATTGACTTGAAGTCACTTCCAAGCTGCCATATGGAGAAGCCTAGGGCTTTTCTCTGAAAATTTAAAACTGATGTAATGCTTCCTGCTTATAATCTATCCCACTTGGGAAGTATCCTTTGGTCCTCTGAAAATTATTGTCTTGTGAACACCTCTTCAGGTTCTTAAGTAACTTGATCCTTCCCGCCCCCCGAAAATATGCCATTTAAGCAACAACTGTTCCCTGTGGCCTTTGAGCCCTGTTACTGGTTTTTGTTTAATCTGAAATACTTCCTTTTGAATAATGACAACAACTCCTAAATAAAAGGTTAGCATTGCAGCCCCAGAGTTTGTGTGAATATGAGTTGTTGTTTTTTTTAAATCTAGCATAGTTGCCATCCATTAAGCTACAAGTCAGGTGTGTTTATTCATTGACAGAGTCGTGTATATTTCTAGAGAACTACCTCAGACTGCAGTTAGTTCATCTGCTGTTGTGTACTTCTAAGCTCAAGCTTTCTTTTTTGGTAACCCAGCCAGTGGGATATGTGCACAATCCCTCATCCTCCCCAAATCTACATGTTTCTGGCATACTGAAGGACAAGTTGGGTGTGTAATCATTCTGATTGACTATGTACGTAACAAGCAAGCAGAGTGAAACAATCATGACTTTCACTCATAATTGATTCTGGAAAGCCAAATGCTTCCTTGAAGTAAATAACCAACTCATGTAGTCTGTTTGTGGTTTTCTTTGCACTTGTAGGTATGGAATAAACCAGGAACTCTGCCAACTAGCCCCACGTCCACTACAGTAAGTATCTGCTGTAACTGCAGGGAACAGCAAGGGATGTGTAGCCTGCATGGAGAGAATTAAAGACTTCATTGTAGGGTTCTTTCAGCAGCCACTGTGAATTTAAGTCTCATCTTTGTCACACTTCAAGCTATTGTAACACTAACTAGCTCCGGCAATGTGTTCAACAAAACATCAGTGGAACACTGATTTTCCTGCAATCCTCTCTGGCTTGCAGTCTCTTCTGACTTCTGGGAAACATTGCTTCAGCCTCCGTAGGACCCACTGTGGTGGAACATCCAAGTGGGTGAAGAGACTACAGTGAGGAGGGGTGTGGGGCAAAATAGTCCTTCATGCTCTCTCTGCAGTACCCTAACCCATGACGCAGTTCCTTCTGCGTGGGCCCGGTGACCCCAGAAATGATCTTTCCCAGCAGTTGAAAGGGACTATAAGAGTGGAGGACAATCCAATGTAAACCACATGCTTTTTGCTGACCCTTCATTGGATTCAAGCTGATATATTAATGGCACAGTTCTGTACATGCATAGTATGGGTGCTGGGCACAGAACTTCCTGAGAATCTCTCCTTTTCACTGTTCTCAACGTTTCTGTTTCCTGTTGCAAATATGTGCATAATAATATTGTAACTTATTCTAAACACACCTTTCTTGACTAGTACAGAAAGTGGCTGCTTAAGCATGTTACTCGGTTGAAGCTCTTGTCCTTGTTTGCACATATTCTTAATATTCCCCCAGTAGCAATTCGGAGTATGCCATAAAAGAGGCCTCATGACTTCCAGTAACCTGGACCTCCCACTCCTAGTTGTGTACATAAGGAGAAAAGTTTCATTTGTACCATGGTAGCAAGTGTGTCCTACAATATAGTTCTTGTGGTAGGCTGGATGGGGGAACCTGTTTTAGAAATTGTCAGCCCACGCAAGATTATGTGATCAGACCTGGATATGAACAGTATAAGTGAAGCAAATGAGGCTCCAAGTTAATTTGGATGCAAAGTTTGGAATTTGGAATGGGCATAGGTTTGATTGAGGAGGAATTAAACATGCGACACAGTAGGAGCTGTAGAGGTGTAGAATCGAGAGTACAAATAATAGATATTGTGTAAAAAGGATAGCGAGTAAAGATGTTTTACACCGTGACTGCTGTAAGCGTCTCCCAAGCCCTGCCAAGTGCCAGAAACTGGTCACTTATTTTGGATATATTTTTTCCAGCCATGAGCATTATGAACAATTTTTTAAATTTAAAGCAGAGATTTTCAGGATTCTGAAGGAGCTACTAGGTTTGCGTTAGAAATCTATCTTCTGCATTTGGGGAAGGACAGTGATGAGCCAGCGGAAACATAAATGGGCTTAGTGCAGCTTAGCTTGTGCGAGATCTCGTGCAACACCGAGCTCTTTCCACCCTATCAATTACAGTGCCCAGAAATTGGTTGCCTAAGATCTTGCGCCAGTGGAAATGCAAGTGGGGTGACAACATAAGCTGGACTTGTTGTGGTCTTTTCCTTGTATTTTTGCTTGCGCAAGAACTCTAGTGCAAGTGGAAATTTTGCACCAGATACAACCTACTGTTTTCTGACACCTGCCTAGGGAGCACGTGGAGAGTGTTAATCAAGCTTGGCAGCTTAGTGATAGCAACGTGAGTGTACACTTGGGTCACTTTTCTCTCTGGTATCAAGAAATGGCTGTGCTAAAACTGCCTCTGCCTTTCTGAGGTGAGGGCCTGAAGCAAAAACTGTTTCTCATGTTTGCAACTGATACTCTGGGCTGCAGAGAACCCTTTCACTAATGGAGCACATTCACAGAAGGAGTCTTGGCTACTTTACCCTTCCTATTGCAGCCTTGCTGCGCCTCTTGAAAAGCCATTCTTGATGGTGGGGGGGGGAATCCTTAAGAACAACATGATCTGTATTGCAGAGGACTGCAGCAACACGGTTAATTGGCAGAAATTCAAATTCCGTTCCAGAGTTCAACATATTCTCCAATCACAGCACTTACTCTGCTCATCCCAGAGGGCATAAAAGATTTCCTCTGATTCCGTCTTCTTACATTGGGTACCTGTGGGTGAGGTAGCAGGAAGGTAGCAAAAATCCATTCCATGCAGTCATTCTATTTTGCAGAACAGTTGGATCCAGCCTGATGCTAACATCTGTTCTTTTCAGGGTTTCTAGTAGAAAAACAGACAATGTTAGCATCTTGGAGATCAGTAAATGCAGACTGTTTTAGTTCTCATGGTGTGACATGTGTTGTTTTTCCTTGTGTTAGATCCTCTGTAGAAATAGCAGTCTTGGAAGCCCATCTAATATATGTGGGTCCCCTCCTGGTGCCATTGGAAAACCCCATAGCTTGGAAAGCATTGGCTTTCCCACAGATTCAGTAACTGCAGCCAGCAGCTACAAGAAAGCACCCGGGTTTGAACGGGAAGACCTGGTTGGAGCAGAATACCTAAAGAGTTTCAAATGCCAGGTAGGTAGGGAATGCTGGAGAGATGAAACAAAGTACTGTGAGTTTCATACTAATTTGGCAGTGCCACTGTGATATGTAAACAACTCTTCATGGACATTCCACATATAATGAAACTGGCCCTAGACTAGCAAAATGCAGAAACTCCTGGTACTGGGATGTGTATAAACAGTCAACCCAGAACAAAAATTGGAAAACAAACAGGATATTTATTAAATATCAAAAAAATTAGCCACCTTTTGACACACATTTGGGCCAATTTAGAGATGCTTGTGCTAAAGTAACCAAGATTGGGACTCTTCCTGGGAAGTAGTTAGACAAATGGCCCGTGATATTTTTAACATCAAAGTGTATTAACCTTTATAGGATATTCCCAAAAAAGACCCTGAATATACTGAGATTCCATTGTTTTCTGTACAAACATTAGCTTATATCAGTTTCTATATAAGCAAGACCACTTTAAAAATAATTTCTGAGTAAACTCTGCCTTTGATACTGGCAATCCGCTAAATTACTTGAGCTGCCGCCGTTTGTATAATCCTGCCCACTGACTGAGATCTTCTAAAGAGGCCCTTCTCTGGGTGCCTCACCCAAAAAATCCCTTGGCATCGTACTTGTAGACATTCACCCAGTGCTGTCTCTTTCAGGTGTTTAGGTATCAGGTGAAGACCGTGGTGTTTTCCTTCTGCTTTTCCATTTGATTAGAAGTGCTCCATCAGAAGAAGAAGGTGTCCTTAATATTAGGTTATGCCTCCTCCTTGCTCCAGGGGCAGGGGTTATTGAAATTAATTTTGCAAGGCTTCTGATGTCACTTGGAGGCGGACCCCAAACCATGCCCAACCCACTGCGTGGCCGAACAAGCTTCCGCAGCTCGCTCGCTTAACATAAAATAAAGAGCAAGAAAACCGCAAATGCAGGAACATAAGAGGTCAGCCACTTCCTCCTGCCTAATGCCAACAATGGTGATAAAGAAATCTACTCAACAAGAGTACCTGGCCACGCCAGGAGCTGAGCTGCAGCTGGAGCCCAGCTCCACCGCTCATCCCGTTTCAGAGCAGTCTCAAGTCTCTGCAGCTGCTCCTCTCTCCCCCAAACTTCAAAGCGAGTCTCTGTCCAATCCTTTTCCTCAACATGGCTTCCCTTTGTGGGGCCTCCATACTGTGCTCAGAATTCTTCACAAGCCTCCTGTTGAGCATCTGAAATCCTCTCCTTTGAGAATTCTGGCCTTCAAAATATTGTCGAAGGCTTTCACGGTCAGAGTTCATTGGTTCTCGTAGGTTATCCGGGCTGTGTAACCGTGGTCTTGGTATTTTCTTTCCTGACGTTTCGCCAGCAGCTGTGGCCGGCATCTTCAGAGGAGTAACACTGAAGGACACCGTCCTTCAGTGTTACTCCTCTGAAGATGCCGGCCACAGCTGCTGGCGAAACGTCAGGATAGAAAATACCAAGACCACAGTTACACAGTCTGGCCTTCAAGTTAGCTTTTTATCCTTGCCCTCTTGTTGACCAGGAGCCCCGTGGCGCAGAGTAGTACTGCAGTCAAAAGCTCTGTAGTACTGCAGTCAGAGTAGTACTGCAGTCAAAAGCAGCTGTAGTACTGCAGTCAAAAGCTCTGCTCATGACCTGGGTTCGATCCCAACGGAAGTTGGTTTCAGGTAGCCGGCTCAAGGTTGACTCAGCCTTCCATCCTTCCGAGGTCGGTGAAATGAGTACCCAGCTTGCTGGGGGTAAAGGGAAGATGACTGGGGAAGGCACTGGCAAACCACCCCACAAACAAAGTCTGCTTTGGAAATGTCGGGATGTGACGTCACCCCATGGGTCAGGAATGACCTGGTGCTTGCACAGGGGACCTTTACCTTTACTCACGTTGACCAGGAGGTCTTCAGAGCTCTCTGCTCTCTTAGTTAGTGTGTTGCTCTTCCCAGAAGGACTCTGTGACTTTATGCACATCCCCTTCCTTCATGCTGAAGGTGAACATAAGAACATAAGAAAAGCCCTGCTGGATCAGACCAAGGCCCATCAAGTCCAGCAATCTGCTCACACAGTGGCCAACCAAGTGCCTCTAGGAAGCCCCCAAACAAGACAACCCCACATTCCACAGAGACCAGTAGATTCCTCTCCACATATCTGTCCTCATTCCATAAGAACATAAGAAAAGCCATGCTGGATCAGACTATGGTCCATCAAGTCCAGCAGTCCATTCACACAGTGGCCAACCAGGTGCCTCTAGGAAGCCCACAAACAGGACAACTGCAGCAGCATCCTGCCTGTGCTCCACAGCACCTAATATATTCGGCATGCTCCTCTGATCCTGGAGAAAATAGGTATTTATCATGACTAGTATCCGATGAGTCCAATCATCCTAAAGACCAGGACTGACACAAACTATACATCAGAAGAGCACTGCATATCTACCTCAAGTGTACAGCTACCTTCAGGCAGTCAGACTCTGTCTCCTTCCTTCTCAGTAGCATGGGAAAGAAGGTATCTAAGTCAGCTATTGCCAGATGAATCAAGGCCTGCATCTTCCTGGCCTACAAGATCTAACGCACTGTCAAGACATTGTAATTAGACCTAACTAATGTTAAGGGCCATGGCTGTGGGGGAAGAGCAGAGACAATGGTGCAGGGGAAAGAGGGGTTTATAACTTTCATTCCTATGTTTTTCCCCCAATTTGAAACAATCCCACAGAGCTGTGATTTTGTCCCATTGGGACAATAAACAGGGCAATAAGGCACCCATTAGCAACTTTTTAGGGGCATTTCAGATCAAGAAAATGGTGCAGGAATGAAAGGTTTAAGCCACTTTCCTCTGCATTGTTGTGCCAGTTCAAATTGGGGTTATGTGTACCTTCTATTAAATAAAAAGTTGGGACCTCTCTACACAACTCCCAGTATCTTGTCTGGTTTTAGCCCCAAAGGCCTGCTGATTTTGATAATGATTTTCTCCCAGGTGAGCGTGCGTCAGATCAACATCCTTACGCATCTGTATTCTGTGCTCTTGGGACATCTTCCCCCCCCCCCCAACATGTTTTTAGGAGTCTTGATCTCACTTTGGGCCCCTCAGTAGAAGAGGAAGTTGTGCAAGACGGAGATGGCTTTTGCTCACCTTGGTAGACAATTTCTGTTTACCAATCAATAAGACGCATGCATCCCTGTTAGTTTTATTTGATCTGCCTGCCACTTTTAATACAGTTAGTGATTCATTGTTGCCAAGGGGCTTGGAGTATGAAATGAGGGGAGGGGACCGCAGGTTTAGGCTTATGGTAGTTTGAGTCTCTTCTAACCAACTACTCAAAAGGTGGTTGCGAGGGGTGAAAATCAGCATTGCGGGACTTATTCTGGGGCCCCATGCTCTCTCCCTTGGTACTCAGTGTTTATATGAGATCCCTTCATGCAGCATAGCTTTAGAGCTGGGTGCCACTGGCATATGTCTTGTTGAATAAGCCTGCAGATGCTGCCATCTGTCTCGGGCCAGTGCCCGACTGCCACAGTCAAATGGCCGAGGGAGAGTAAACCGAAACTGAATCCTAACAATTGCAGAGGTGATGCTGGTTGGTTGTCCTTGACTGTCCTTAGGGGATCATGCATCAGATGAGTGCAGCTTTCTTTGAGCTTAGGAGTATTGTTCGATCGTACTTTATTATTGGGGCAAATTAGGTGTTTAAAAATGCATCTCTCGGCTGCATATAGACCAAAAGCTTTTCTTGTACTTGGAGACAACAATCTGGCCGAGCTGATCCATGCTACAGGAACGTTGATTGTATTTAACTTTTGTAGCATGCACTGGGCTGTCCTTGAAGACTATTCAGAAACTTTGTGTTAGATCCAGGCTAAATTTTCTGCTCACGTGAGGCACTTCCGTTAGCGGAACAGGATGTTCCCGCCTCCCATTGTCCCACCACAGCCCACTCATTTCCCCCAAATGTTGCTCCTGGGTGGGGGGGAGCAGGGAATCCTCAGGAAAAGCTTAAGAGGCAAATCTATATTGCAGTAGGAAGAAGAGACTGGTAGAAATTACCCCACCACTTTCCATTAGTGGAGAATTTAATCAGGCTCCAACTGTTTAATTGGCACAAAAGGCAGTACAGAAACATAAGAACATAAGAAAGGCCATACTGGATCAGACTAAGGTCCATCAAGTCCAGCAGCCTGTTCACACAGTGGCCAACCACTGTCCTGCCTGTGTTCCACAGCACCTAATATATTCGGAATGATCCTCTGATCCTGGAGAGAATGGGTATGCATCATGACTAGTATCCATTTTTTTACTAGTAGCCATGGATAGCCCTCTCCTTCTTGAACATGTCCACTCCCCTCTTTAAGCCTTCCAAGTCGGCAGCCATCACCACATCCTGGAGCAGGGAGTTCCACAATTTAGCCTGTTTACTGTCTTGGGCTAACCACTGGGAGCATGTTACTCCCATTTTGTGATCTCTCCATTGGTTGTAAATTTGTTTCCAGGATTTTTAGGAGGATATTGTTTTTGTGTGCCTGCTTCTCTTTTGAGGATTGTTTTAGATGTTGCTGTTGCTCCTATTTTTATTATCTTTATTATTTGTTGATGATGCGGATTGCTTCATTTTGTTACCTACCTTGAATCCCATTTATTGGAGGGGGAAAAGGCAGGTGTGTTTTTTTAAACCAAGATCGTCATGGCCTTGTCAAAAGTTAGCAGTTGGCTATTTCAAATGTTGGCTCTCCCCCACTTTTTTTTCTTTGTTATGTTTATTGCAGCAGGCAAAAATAAAGTCCCATTCCATGGAGCACAGATCCCAAGAACAGCCTCTACTACAACCCAAACAAGTAAGTTATTCCAAAAGAACTCTTATTGTGCTGCTAGGTGGTCATGGCACGGACTCTGAAGTGCTTGAGGAGAGTTTGCTCTTTATATTCAGATTTGTACAAAGAATTAGTGGGACGTAGGTTTAGATTTGCTTCCAAATTATAATCATAAATCCGGCTTTGATTACTGCTGGTCTACAGAATCTTTTTTTTAAATTAAGTACCTTTGATTTTAAATATGTGATGGGATTGTACATAACATGTGGGTTGTGGGTTATGTGAACCTACAATGCAGCTGAAAATCTGTGAGTGGTCCTCATAGACCCCCAAATATGCATCATAACTTTAGCATATGTATAGAAAGTTTAAACAATCTGTGTTTTCTATCCCTGGCTGTTAGCGCACTAGGTATTCCCAGCGATGTATTAAGAGTTTGAAAATGTTATAAAAAATATTGTTCGCACTTTCTATGTATTCCCACCAATGTATTAAGAATTTGAAACTGTTATAAAAAATACTGTTCGCACTTTGTTTGGCCCCTTTAGCTGTGAAGACGTCTTCGAACCATTCTTTAGTCGTGGCATCCCAAAACCCTTTTAAAGCGATGATTTTTATAACATTTCCAAACTCTTGATACATCGCTGGGAATACCTAGTGCAGTAACAGCCCCTGATGGAAACATGCTTTTTATTACACTGTTATAACCTTGTTCATATGTGTTTCTTGCTGGCATGTATTTATAATGAATTATCCAATGCATAAATGGTTGTTCCTCTTTCAGGATATATTGGGGATTCTTCCTGTTGGGAGCCCATTGACATCTAGCATCTCCTCTAGCATCACCTCTAGCTTGGCAGCAACACCCCCAAGTCCAGCTGGCACCAGCAGTGTCCCTGGCATGAATGCCAATGCCCTTCCATTCTACCCAACCAGTGACACAGTGGAGTCTGTGATAGGTAATATCATCTGTGCACACTTATTTCTGGGCCCTCAGAAAAGAAATATCCAGGCCTAGGAGCAGGAGGAGCATGTTAAGAGTTCTTTTTGGTAGAACCCATGCTTTCTTTCTAGACAGGTCTTTGAGATGCCTAGAGTTTTCTTTGAACTGCTTAACGTAATGGGAGTTTTGGCACCACCAAACACAGGCGTTCCCTTAGTTAATTTCAAAAGATGTCAATTCTGTTATAATATGGTAAGATGGCGAATGGGAGATCATGATTGCTCCTGACTTTTCTCTGGAGAGAACTGAACAATTTGTCTTGTTACATTTCATCTTACCCCAATTTTGTTGAATCTACAAAACATAAAATTCTCTCAAAGTGCCAATACAGAATAGATCAATCCAGGATGAAAATTTTGACCTGAGACTGGTATGACCTGTGAATGACGCAAAAGTTTTTCACAAACAATATAGGGAAGACACTCTCTCCCACCCATAGACACCAATAACTAAGGCTATCCTACTTGTGTAAACCTTTATATGAACCTTATTTGTGCTTTTCTCCAAGAGAGTGATATGTTGTTTGTAAATCTATGTCCTCCAGATATCTCAAGACTTCTCAAGGAGAGTAAGAGTACAGATTACGCAGGGAAGGATTCTCTTTCTTTATTTTCTTCCTAGGCACTATTTTATGTCCTCTTTAAAATATCCCCGCTTGATGCTGACCTCTTATTCTCTAGGCATTTGATAAAGAACTGTTAGTGATATAAACCTGTCTGCCCCAGAAGGACAAGCAAACAAATAATTGTTTTTTGGGGTGGGGCATAATTTATTAAGCTCCTGACACTGTGCTTGTTAAATTTTCAAATAGGGATTCTACAGGGCGTTCTTGAGGGGACTAACAATCCTTTTAATTGTATGTCAAAGACTCCCACAACTAACCCTTCTGAAAAACCCAAAGCAGAATAATAAAAACTGGCGAAAGGATTGAAAAGTGGTAATTGGGAGAACATTTATAGGGATTTTATAACCCCCAATTCCTGAAATGACATAAAGATGTAAGCCATCCTATCCTTTTTGAGACGACGCTTTCATGGCGCACATGTGATAGGCATAGCAAACTGGTTTTAGGAATAGCACTGGGGGGAGATCCTGTGCAGGCTTGCTCCATCTCATCCCCAACTGGCAATATCCATGCTATTGCCAACCCACTAGCTACTGCCTGCTTGCCAGGTTTTGCTGCTCCATTTCCCGTTCCCCCTCCCCTTGGCCCCCTCGCCTGACTGCCCCACACGACCCTCTTCTTTCCACTACCATATCCGACCCTCATTCCTACCCGCCCATCTTTTCTGTCACGGAATGGCAGCCCGATTCACTGCACTGTGGAATTCCCAAAAGCGAAATGTTCCATTCACCGTGGCAACACCCTCCAGAACGCTGAGGGGACCAAGTGACTGGAATAGGCGACCGCCGACTTTTATCTGTCATAAAAAAAAATACCTCTGGACATTCCCCTGCTCAAAAGAGGAACCGAACGACAGGAGCGGCGAAGTGACATGTTTCACGTGGCTATTATTTCTGACATAAATATTTTGGGAAGAGCCTGACGTCGAAAGGCGTTTAGGATTCAGAGTAGGCAACAGAAAATGATACGAATAGCTAACTCGCTAGAGTCTTGAGTGTAGCAGCAATACACGGGGGGAGCAGGGCCCTGTCGATTCTGCCGTCCAGCGCAGGGGGCATCTCTGCATGTAGGCTGTTTGGGCGGCTTCCCTCTCACTTTGAAGTTGTTGGTCCTTTTTTGTAACATATAATTGGTGCCTCTGTCTGGCAGAGTCTGCCTTGGATGACCTGGACCTGAACGAATTCGGAGTGGCTGCCCTGGAGAAGACATTTGACAGCAGCTCGGTGCCCCACACGAGTGGCATCATGATAGGTACATGAAAGCAACAGAGCTTTCTTTGATCTTCTGCCAAGCAGGGTTTGCCCCCCCCCCATCAGCTGGCTGAAGCAGCCGAGCAAGCTCCCAGAACCCAGCCCTATTAATATGTCCATCAGCAGCCAATGAAAGATTCTGAAGTGGAAGGGCCCTCTCATTGGCTGGCAGATTGGAAATTTCTCCCACCGGTTTCATACATCCCAGTTACGTTTATGGTACAGGCATGGCTTATTTTGCTTTATAGACTCTTAATAGAGACACACTAAATATGTTCACAAAATTATTATATGAGCATGCATTTCACGGGGGTGGGGTGTCATTTTTTAAAAAAAAATAACAGGAAACCAATTGGACTGGTAACACTGTTTTGCTGTCACAGGACCATGGCATTGTAGCTGCTCATTGACAAACTACCGCATATGTATCTCATCATTTTGTACGTGGTCATTTCAAACCAGCGTTTGTTTTTTTCCTGTGTCTGGTTGTTCGGGTGAAAATAACCTCGCTGCCCCTGTTATGAGAGTGCAAATTGGTGGGTTCAGTACTGCTGCTCACCGTTGCATAGAGTGTTGGCTTCTTAAGGTCACGTCCATCCGCTTAAACCCGATTTTCCCTGGTGCAGTGTCCCAACATTTCAGACCATTGCGGGACTCTTTTACACGGTTCCATTTCACCATGTCTCGCCCCAATGCTGTTCCATATTTGTGCAGTTACATCAATAGCCTGCTGCTATTCACTCCTCAAGCAATAAGGTCTGCTTTCGTGAAAACAGGTTCCTCTTTAAAGAAGTAGAATTAGGCATGGGACACCTGTTCACTGACATCACATTTGTGGTGATTGCGGCTAAATGCAATTTAGAAGTGGCTGAGATGACGTGGCTGCCGTTTGAAGTGTGGGCTGAACGAGTCAGATGAGTCAGAGCGTGACCCAAGTTGTGCTTCTCCTGTAGTGTAGACACAAGCTTGGTTCTCATGAAGCCTATGGGCTTTCTTTAGGGTGGGCATCTAGAGATTGGACTCCTCTGATCAGTAAACTGATGCAGAACTCGGATGGTGCTGTCATGGCAAACAGCCTCCTTCTACCATAGCCCCACCTAGTTGAGAGAGAAGAAGCATGGCACAGATGAGTAGTGGGACATTTTTGTTGCTTCTGTGCAAAACTGCAGCTGTTGGATGCTAGAAGGTCATGGCGCACAGGAACTCCTCCCCTAGCTACCCTAGGCCTACGTGGATTTCTTAAACTTCTCTCGGAGTGGCTGTTCCACGTTCAAGCTTTATAGCCATGAAGAGTAAAAACTTGAGTTTAAACAAATGTGAAATCGAATATTCTCGTGGCTCTTTCGAAGCCAGCCAATTTCATGCTAGTGGGTTTGATTCCTGTGCTGTGCCATGCACTTTTCTCTGGACTTCTCTGTTCTTCAGATGGTTGTGTGATTTCCTCTGCTCTTCTTATTTTTGTGTGGATATATCATAAGCAATTAAAGTACTGATTACTGATCTGATTTGCTAGGACACCTCCCTCATGACTGTAGATAATGTGCAAGCAAGATTAAAATACAACAGTTCGAAGAGCCTAATTTTCCATATTTAATAATTTCCCCTGCTTAATATATGGCTTTCCCCTTGATGCCAGAGACTTTGAATCTTAAAAAGCAAATGGGATAGTTTTCAAGTGACATTAAGACCACACTTTTTATCCTTAATGCATGGAACTGTTTGAATTTGTAAGGATGCACTTGGAAGGTGTATAATTAACATGGAAAGAAGATGTTTTCAGTTCAGATGATGGTTCTTGAAAATGTAGTCAGCTCAAATAACCTGATATTGTGTTCCCTGTTCCTGTGAACAGAATCTTAGATGCCCATTTCCCCTTCTATCTAGGGACCCATTTTGCCATAGAGAAATGTAGCTCTGAGAGCTACATTTGCCCTAGAAAATAGGGCCAAATTATATTTAAATATGCATAATGTGGGTTAGTGTATTGTTGTGGAGACCAAAAATGGAAAACGTTATTTAAATTATCTTACGACAGTCCCTCTGTCTCAGAAAAAAAACCCATTCATGCATTAAGCAGAGTTCGCTTCTTCCTAAATGCCATGTTTTGCACAGCTAGCACCCAGCTAGATTTCCATACTGCCTTCCTTGGCCTTTGGAACAGTTTCCATAGTGTTCCTCCCAAAGGTGGAAGATGAGCGTGGGACTCCCCCATCCCTTTCCCTAATGGCAGAGCTAGAGAAAGAGAGAAGCAAACGCCTGCTGTTCAGATTCCTGTGCTGTGCTTCCCCTCATAACTCATGGCTTCTACATTCCCATCCTTTCTGTGTGTTCTTTGTCCAGGTGGGAGTTTGCTGCAAAGTTCTGCTCCTGTAAATATCCCTGGGTCCCTTGGAAGTTCTGCCTCCTTTCACTCTGCCTCTCCTTCTCCACCGGTCAGCTTATCATCGCATTTCCTTCATCAGCCCCAGGGACCCTTAAGCCAATCAGAAAACACATTCCTGGGGACATCAGCTTCTCATGGATCATTAGGTAAATGGCCAGTGTGTTTGTGAGAGCACGCATGTTAACATGTCACATACCTCTCTATGCCATGTAAGTATTTTTTATTTATTTCAGCTTTCATTTTTAATGTCTGCGTTCTGTGTTGCCACCTGACATACCTTGTTCCCCTAAAAGGAGGACACCCAAGGCCTAGAGCCATGACCCAAAAGAATTTCCCCCATACAGCAAAAGTAGAACACCAAGCAAAAGACAAGGCAGAACCATCAGCCCAGGAGAATGAGAATCTATAAATGCAGCATGTCAGCAGTCATAGGTCCCTCATATGAAAAAAGCTGTGTGTGTGTGTACTAAGTGCCGTCAAGTCACAGCCGACTTATGGTGGCCCCGGAGGTTTTCAAGGCAATAGATTTGCCAGTGCCTGCCTCTGCTTAGCAACCCTGGGTATTCCTTCGTGTCTCCCATCCAATACTAACCAGGTCCAACCCTGCTTAGCTTCCAAGGTCTGATGAAATTGGGCTTCCCTGGGCCATCCAGGTCATGAAAAATAGAAAAGCACAGATTTTCTAATACCGTTAGCTACTGACATGTTGTAGGCATTTGATTTTTTCAGATTTATAGTTGTTGATTGTAGCTACTGTTGATGCTAAAAATCAGATATTCCAAATATCTCAACTTAAATAATCTCTAAAAGAACCTTGTTATTCTAAGTATAACAAAGGCTTATGTCTATCTAAACAGGCCAATTGGAAAGGAAACTCCTTTAGGTCTTGAAGCTGATACAAGAGTACCTTTAAGTACCTTGCAAACATGCTCGAAGTACTTTTCCTTCACCACGAATAGTTCTCTTGCTTTTAGGGTTGGATTATCTGGTGCTCAGAGGCTGTGATGGTTTGGCAGGCTCGGGAAGTAGCACCTCCATTTCAGAGTTGATCCTTTGGATGTTTTCAAGGCATTCCATCTTTAGAACCACATTAGGCATGCTTTAGAATGGCAAGATCAGTCTCTAACTCTTGGGCAGGCATTCTTCCCGTGCTCCCAAGTATTGCTTCTTCATCATTACCATGTATACTTGAGCCCTGGCAATAAAATAAAGTTCAGTCAGTCATTTGTTGATATGGCACATAGCCAGACATATTAAAAAAAAAAACACGTTAAAACATTAAACCCAGGAATTCCAAGTATAAAATATGCTGGAGACTACATAAAAATCCTAAGAGGACACTCCTATATACATAGATAATAAGGTTGGTCATCCCAACAATTTGTATCAACTGGAACCCTTGGATTTTCATCTGAGAGCAACTTCCTTGCCCTCTCCGCCTCCGAGTTATCAGAGAGCTTGTTAGTCCAAGGCTGAATAAATTTGCCGTGAATCTCTTCATAGTAAGGGCCATGGATGAGAATATGCTCTATGCTTTCTACGTCCCGTATACCACACTGGCATAATCTCTCTGAGATGGGGATTTTTTAAATATCTACCCTCTTGGTTGAGCATTACCTTAAAATATACTGCTATTAACTGAAGGATAGCTATAGTGACTGAATAAGGTAAAGGTCCCCTGTGCAAGTACCGGGTCATTCCTGACCCATGGGGTGACGTCACATCCCAACGTTTTCTAGGCAGACTTTTGTTTTGCGGGGTGGTTTGCCAGTGCCTTCCCCAGTCATCTTCCCTTTACCCCCAGCAAGCCAGGTACTCATTTTACCGACCTCGGAAGGATGGAAGGCTGAGTCAACCTTGAGCCGGCTACCTGAAACCAACTTCTGTTGGGATCGAACTCAGGTCGTGAGCAGAGCTTGGACTGCAGTACTGCAGCTTACCACTGCACCACGGGGCTCTTGTAGTGACTGAATGGACCTCTTAAAATGTGCTACTGGTTCTTGACAGTGTTCTGAGCTCTGCACAAACTGCGGGTTACTTTTCTCGCTAAAGAAGCTTCCAGTTTAATTAAGCTACACGAGACAGAAGCTAAGAGGACTAGGGACAAGAAAAGAATAGGGAGGATGCCATGTGGAAAGACTTAAAAACCAGATACCTGGTTTTAAGTTTAAAATGTTCTCATGTGCTTAATCACATTTGTCTGTCACATCCGTGCAATCACCTGCTTTGTACAAACGAAATCCATGGTCCGTGCCCTGGGAGCCTTTAAAGGCTTATTTCAGTTTATTTTTAAGGGGGCAGTTTTCACACTTACTAACTGGGGATCCCATACGCATGGCCGTGGAGCAGGAGTGGGCATGCACCCTGCTCCGGCCATGCATATGGAATGATTTTAATACAGTTTATGTCCACATTTGCGTCCAGTTTGGACAATTTGTGCCCCTCAGAAAGGGGTGAGGGAGGATTGCACGCCCGCAGATGTATCTGCATTCTTCTTTCGTCGCACAGTGCCTCATGCATACAGGATTTCCAAGCAAATAGTGTGTGACCTAGCCGTATAAAAGACATCCTCATGATGGGAAATGTTATTTTCAATTAACGGTTTTCATAAATGCGTTGTTTTCCTGTATGAAAATGTTAACTGGCAAGGGTTTGACTAGAATCCGGGTGAGTTCACACCAGCCATGATATTTAATAATACTGCAAGCCTTGGTCTCTGAGCTAAAATAAAATTCTGATTAAATTCAACGTGAAGTAGAAAATGCTTAGTAAGATGCCTATAGTAGGGTTGCAGATATTTTTCTAAGCTTCTCATCTGCTTCACTGGGAAATGTTCCTTATAAAAGATAAGAGGCAGTTCCTGCTTCTTTATGGGTTTTGTGAACCACCCTTATTCTCTAAAGCCAAAGCTTTATTCACATCCTTTCATTTATTTTGTGATCTCTGGTAAAAGCAGTAACAACAGAGATTTGTGTGTTGCTGAATACATTTCTGCTAGGGTTTGGGGTAGTGAGACTCTTTCATAATGCAATTGTACTTGCTGCATTCAAATTCCACATTTTTAGACATAAAACATTCCAAGTGTAAACGTTTTAAAAAAAATTAACTGGCGCATTTCCTTAGATTCTTTACCTTATTCTAAGATCTGATCCCTGGGCAGATTTCTCTAGTGTGACTTGAAGCAGACCTTCAAACTGACTTCCGAGTAATCAGCAGATCCAGCTCTGGACACTCTAAAATTAATTTAAACTGAATAGCTTAATGCAGTTAGAGCTGAATGGAACTTTACATTATAGCAGTAGATTACTAAATAATAATGGTAAATTACGGTCAGTGCAATCCGATGCACTTATTTCAGCCTAAGCCTGTTGAATTCGCTGGGCTGAGACAGGAGTAACTTTGCATGGGATGATACGGTTAATCAAGTATTCCGCCAAATAGTTCCAGTTTGGGTAAAACTGAGTGGATTTGTTGTGTTACGAAGAGAACTCTGAGCCTCTCTTTAGCGAAGACACACTGCAAGGATGTTTGTGGGAACAAAAGATGTAACGAATTTGACAAATAAAGTAAGAAAGTTGATGGGCAGCATTGTTTTTTTTTTTAAAAAAAAACATGAGTTATGCAAAGCTTTGCAGTTTATTAAAGACCACACCAATACCAGAAGCTCCCCACATGACTGTTTGAAACTCACTCTGATGTGTGTCTCTCTTGGGGGCCTCCACTGCATGGTACACCAATCCTGTATCCATTGACACTGATGAGATAAAGTACAGAGCTCCTAAGAGCCGTATTACCACTAGTATGCCCACGTATCACATTGCTCCAGTTTAAATAGTGACACTTACCATTCCTCCTGCTTGAGCCATAGAAGAGAACAGCGCAAGGACGGCCATCCCTCACTCCATTAGACTATACCTTTTCTAAGACCTGTTTCATGACCAGGCTGCTCCCTGGAATCCCCAAATGAGTCCTGTGGAAGATTGAATGAATTTCTTGCAGGGAAAGGGGCTAGCCAGAAATATTTGCGATGTAACTTTATTTTTCTCTCTGTCTCTACGTTAAACAGGTTTAAACGGGATGAACAGCAGTATATGGGAGCACTTTGCTTCGGGAAGTTTTTCGCCTAGTACCTCGCCTGCGTTCCTGTCGGGTCCTGGTGCTGCTGAGTTGGCCAGACTGCGTCAGGAATTAGATGAAGCTAATAGTACAATAAAACAGTGGGAAGAATCTTGGAAACAGGCTAAACAGGTAGTGTGCATTAGTAGGGAGAGGGAGGGTGGTTTGCTAGGATACCAGCCATGAAAAGTAGTTTGGAGCCCAAGATAACCATCAGAGCTGGAGTTGGTTTGTTACAAGGCCATGGCATAGTTCCTTCACAGTAATGTTTTCTTAGCTTTATTTAAGATGCATTTATTAATAAATGAAGAACCAACTGGTATTGTAGATACAGAGAGAGCCTGGATGGTGTAGTGATTAAGAGAGGTGGACTCTAATTTGGAGAACCGGGTTTGTTTCCCCACTCCTACAAATGAAGCCAGCTGGGTGACCTTGGGCCAGTCACAGCTCTCTCAGAACTCTCTCAGCTCCACCTACCTCACAAGGTGTCTGTTGTGGAGAAGGGAAGGTGATTGAGACTCCTTAAAGGTAGAGAGAAGCTTTGAGACTCCTTAAAGGTAGAGAAAAGCAAGATATAAAAACCAGCTCTTCTTCTAAATTGTAAGTTGTGAGGGCGTTTTAAATGTTTAGCAGAAACTTCC
Source organism: Euleptes europaea (assembly GCF_029931775.1). Lineage (NCBI taxonomy): Eukaryota > Metazoa > Chordata > Lepidosauria > Squamata > Sphaerodactylidae > Euleptes > Euleptes europaea. Next base: position 127,131,223 of record NC_079312.1, on the reverse strand, counting down.
TTGAACTCTTCTATAAATGGTAGGTTTAAGTCAAGGGCAGGAGGTGGGAGAGTTCTCAGTCCTGCCCCGTCTCCCCCCTTCCTAAATTGCAAATACCTGAAAATAGCCCACGTGATCCCAAGGAAGCAAGCTGAGGATATAGAGATATAGAGTTGTTTTCTGTTGCCCCAGAAGGTCGGACCAGAACCAACAGGTTGAAATTAAATCAAAAGAGTTTCCGTCTAGACATTGGGAAGAATTTCCTAACAGTTAGAGCGGTTCCTCAGTGGAACAGGCTTCCTCGGGAGGTGGTAAGCTCTCTTTCCCTGGAGGTTTTCAAGCAGAGGCTAGATGGCCATCTGTCAGCAATGCTGATTCTGTGACCTTAGGCAGATCATGAGAGGGAGGGCATCTTGGCCATCATCTGGCCATGGAGTAGGGGTCACTAGGGGGGTAGTTGTGAATTTCCTGCTTTATGCAAGGGGTTGGACTAGATGACCTTGATGAACCCTTCCAACTCTATGAGGATTTGTGGTAATTTTCCTGCCTTTGGTTGACACAGGCCTGTGATGCATGGAAGAAAGAAGCCGAGGAGGCCAGCGATCGCGCCAACACGGCAACCATGGAATGTGAACTAGCCCGAGAGCAGAGGGAGGCCTTGGAACTGCAAGTGAAAAAACTCCAGGAGGAAATGGAGAGAATCCACACTGGCCAGGACCCCCAGTTCCTGCGTGCCCTTTCTGACCTAGAGACCCTCTCCCTTTCCACACTCTATACCCTCCAAAAACAGCTGCGTGCCAACCTGGAAAGAGTCGATAAGGTGGGCTTCACTGAGAGATTTTAAGTAACTGCAATTAACCCAAATTATTATTCTTTTACATTCTAAATAACTTGTTTGTTTGTTCTTTAAATCTGAGTGGCCAGGCTGACAAATGTTCAGTTCTCAGAAGGGGGAAAGTGATTTCCCCCCCACCCCCAGGAATCCTCCGAGGTAGCAGGCAAGGCTTGAACCAGAATCGTATGTAAAAAGGGAACATCAAGCTCACAACTCCCTCCCCAACATTTTACAAATAGGCCTAAGGAAGTTCAGGCCGTTTTGTAAAAAGTTTGCCAAGTGAGTTGCTGGATGGCACTTCCTGCCTGGTATCTCAAACGCTACAACGGCAACATCCTGTGTGCAAGTAGCTCTGGGACGTGTAGTTTCCAGAATACCTGACACCTGCAGTGTGGACGTTCCTCAGGTTCCATGCCACTCAAGACACTGCTATTGCAGCATTCTCAGTACTGAGGCCCAGAAGACCTTTGAGGGAAGAAAAGAGGGCATAATTTAGGGACTTGGCGAGGAGGTTGAATTTGCAAAGGAGGGGGGGTGCTTGGTCTTTATTGCATTCCCAGTGACATAATTGGCGGAGTGGTGTGGTCCAAATTTGGTATTGGGCTCAGAAAAAAATGAGTTATCTTCCTCAAGTTCAGGGGCAAATATCGAAGTCCATAGAGGACAGGAACGGTGTATCCTCCCTCCCTCTCCCTCAGTTTTTTTCGGGAGATTTCTTTTTCATAGCACAGGGGAAGTTGTTCAAGGTCCTATAGTACTGATCAGTATTCTCCCATCATAGGTCCATACATAACTGTTAATAGCTGTGTTCAAACATGGGGGGAAAGGGGGCAATTGGAATGACACCTCATTGCCCCAGAATCCATCCTACTCCCCCAGATGACAATTGCATGTGTGGAGTTTCCCCAGGCCCGTAGTAGTGAGGGAGTTGAGTTGGCTGAAGGTCAGCTATTACTCATGTTTACTTCCAACCCGGTCCACCTTGCTGAATCTTCTTGCCCACCTGCTCCATAGAGCCACGAGGCGAGCAAGGTTTCTGCCAGTACACATGGACAGGCATGGGGACAGGTGGCAATACCGGGGGGGGGCGGGACCCAATGGATTTCCCCCCTCCATTTGCATTTCCTCGAAAGCCAGTGTGGTCTAGTGGCCAAGGTATTTGATTAGGGCTGGGGGAACCTGGGTTCCAGTCTCCACTCGGCCATGAAATTCGTTGAGTGACCTCGGGCCAGTCGTTGTATCTCAGCCCAACCTACCTCAGAAGGTGGTACTGAGGATTAAATTAAGGAAGCTCATTTATGCTGCTTGGAGCTCCTTGGAGGAAGGGCAGGGTAAAAATGACTTTGTAAATTGCTGCTTCCCCCTGGAGAGCCAGTGTGGTGTAGTGGTTAAGAGCTGTGGTTTGGAGTGGTGGACTCTAATCTGGAGAACCGAAGTTGATTCCCCACTCCTACACAAGAGCGGCAGACGCTAATCCAGAGGACCGGGTTGGTTTCCCCACTCCTACACATGAAGCTGGCTGGGTGACCTTGGGCTAGTCACAGCTCTCTTAGAGCTCTCTCAGCCCCACCTACCTCACAAGGTGTCTGTTGTGGGGAGCTAAAGGGAAGGTAATTGTAAGCCGGTTTGATTCTTTCTTAAGAGCCAGCGTGGTGTAGTGGTTAAAAGCGGTGGTTTGGAGTGGTGGAGTCTGATCTGGAGAACCGGGTTTGGTTCCCCACTCCTCCACATGAGCAGCAGAGGCTAATCTGGTGACCTGGATTTGTTTCCCCACTCCTGCATATGAAGCCAGTTGGGTGACCTTGGGCTAGTCACAGCTCTCTCAGCCCCACCTACTTCACAGGGTGTCTGTTGTGGGGAGGGGGAGGGAAGGTGATTGTAAGCCGGTTTGATTCTCCCTTAAGTGGTAGAGAAAATCGGCATATAAAAGCCAACTCTTCTTCTTCTTGATGAACGCAAAGCATCCCATATTTCTTACCAGTTTTGTCCCAGATGTTGCGAAGCGCTGTGTCGACTGACCGTCCCCCGTTGGCTTGCTCTCTCTTTCAGGCCGTGTTTCAGATGCAGTCGGTGAAATGCCTCAAGTGCCAGGAAGAGAACCGGGTGGTGCTGCCGTGCCAACACACTGTGCTGTGTGAGACGTGTGCCGAGGAGGGCGAGTGCCCCATCTGCCATCCCAACAGGCCACACGCCCTGCAGTCGTGACCCTACCAGGATGCTGGGTCTAGCATATCACATAGAACTTTTTAACTTTATATATATATATATTATATGAATATATATATGAACATATATATATATATATACATAAAAACAAAAATTAGTTGCAGAGCACTTTTTAATACTTTGCATCTCCCATTTAAAAGTGTCCTCCCCACCCACCCAGCCCGCACTAATTCTAACTCCTTAGGGACTTTTAGAGTTGTTTTTAATACAGTTCAAAGGGCCATTTGCAGACAGTCTCTTCCCCTCCCCCCTCTCTTTCTATTTTAGATATAACCATTTTTGGAACCTTTTCTGGGTAGAGATGTAGAGGAGGGTGAAGGGGGGGGCTTCCAGGTGCTTTCCAGAGTGAGGACTGGACTTGTGAGGAAAAGAAGGATAGAAATCCCATTTCTGATGAGGTTGTCATCTCCCTCCTCTCAGGTCTTGCTTCATCGCCTTTTAGTATTTCTAAAGCACCGATTGTACCCCTGTCCCACCTCGCAAGTTGATTCCAATAATAGAAGCCCCTTTGAAATCCTTGCCTGTCCAGAGCTTCACTCTTTTGGAACTCTTGTTGGCCTTCAGGAAGTACAAGGAACTTTGCTCATTTGTTTTAAACGACAAAGTTCACATTTTAAAAGACTTTTTGTACACATTTCTAGGTTTCTACTACAATAATGGAAGGGGGTTTAGGGAAGGAAGATGAAATTGAAAACAAGTCAGCGAGGTCAGCCAATGGTTGTGATATAATTTTCTCAAAAATATTACTCATTCGGGAAGCTTTGGGTTTTAAAGACTTCACTAGCATCACCAGGTGGAATTTTGTAAGAAGGAAGGGTTAGATCCGGCATTCCAGCTTCTCTTGGCCATGGAGATGTGCTTCAGAGTCATGGTCACATGCGCACGGAATCAATTTTAGGTGGTTGGTAGAAGCAGAGATGAGAGGTGCTGACGGCCACGTCGGAATGGCTTGCTGTTTCTTGTCACATTGCTTGGTAGAGGTGAAGGATTTGGTACGGCCCTGCTTAAATGGTGGAAGGCAGGGCCTTCGCAACGTTTTCCGCTTGCTTAATACAGGCCTGCATAACTTGTGACTCACCAAATTGTATGCAGCCTACCCAGCCACGTATGGTGTTCTACTAGGGGCTGGATATATTTCCTGTCTTTCTTGTCTGCAGAACGCGGTGTTGGCCAAACTCCTGAGCAGTCACAGCATTCCTGATCGAATACTTAGCACTTGCATAGGGAAAGAAACACATCTAAACAAGGAGTATTTCCTATATCCTGCCGGGCCCTGTTCATGAATGGTACTGCTATCAATGCAGTAGCAAGCAGCAGTATCAGTCCTCCTGTAGTTTAGGAAACTCTTTTGTTTGGCTGCTAGGAAAAGATAATCCAGAGTCTCGCAGATCGGGTCCATCTAGGGTTGCCAGGTGCCCACTGGTGGCGGGCAAACCCCTGGCAATTGACCCCTCTGCCCACCGACCACCTGAGGGTTGGTGGGCAAATGTGCACGCGCGGCACTTCCGGTTTAGAACCGGAAGTTCTGCCTCGCGAGGGGCCTTTACCTCTTAGTTTGAGTGGTAAAGAGCTGCTTTACCACTCAAACTAAGAGGTAAAGGGCCTTTGCGAGGGGACACTTCCGGTTCCAAACCGGAAGTGCCGCACTCTTAAACACAAAAGCCTCCCGCCGGAGGAGAAGAGGGACCTGGCAACCCTAGGTCCACCTGTTTGCACGATGCCACACTCCGTAGCACTAGTGCAGCACCAACAAGAGTGTGGGGATTGGGGTGCAGGATGTGATAGAGCGGGGGGAGGGCTTTCAGATGGTGCGTGCCACACGTTTCCATCTAGCTGCCAACAATGTTCATTTGTCTTCGGGCCATTCCTCTTTCAGTTTCAGCTTCTGTTTGGTTAGCTATTTGATAATGTTTACATAAGCGCAGCGGGTGCAGTTTAGGAGGTTCATCCTGACTTGAAAGTTGGATTCCCTGAGCTTGCAAGATCTGCATAGGTCCAGTAGAAAGGCTGTGCGGGATAGATATATCTTAAGCTTACAACCACAGAGCAAATAGATTTTTGCAAGCATTTAGGGACTCTTGTATCCAGATATTCCTAGTGGAGCCAGGAGCAGGAGGGCGGTAGGGGTAATATCTGTCAAAGACTCCAAGATGTTCGAATATCCGCTGTATTTATCAAACGTATTTATTCATCAAACTTACAAATAAATAAATTTGATAAATACAGCAGATATTCTGGTGTCTTTGCCAGATATTACCCCCTACCGCCCTGTGGATGGATTTGTTAGGTGCATCGATGTCAGGGGAGTGTGAATCTTCTGAAGGATTTATAGTGAATGCTACAAAGCTATACTTGAAGCACTGTAGGTAGGCCAGAAGAGGAAGAGGTGCTCCGAGTCCAGCGCTTCATTTCCTCCAGATCATCCTTGAGACCAGGAAGATCTCGTTTCCTTGAGATTTCCCTAGCCTACTGCCACCTTAACTCTTCTCCAGCTTAGCTTTCCACAAAGGATGGGCCTCCCTCCTTTGCCAGAGCATCTTGGTTGATTGTGCAGCAAACCGTTCTGATCCGGGCAATTCTAATTTTGGGCTGCATCTTCACAGGACATTCTTTACGGATCAGTTGTGTTGGTCCTGTGCACTTGCCCTCTGCAGCCCACATTCCTACGATTGTTGACCCTGTGCTGTTCCTTAGCAGATGGGTACATCTGTGTGGGATACACTGTTTCTGCTCAGTCCAAGGAGTTTCAGTGCAGGGTTGTACCACGTCACTTGAGACATTGGAAAGGGCCGCTGGTGGGGCAGCTTTGGCATTAAAAAGCACCAGACTAAAAACGATAGAAACTGCCTTGCAGACATATTCTTACTGTCGCTGTTCCTTTTCTCAGAAAATATCTTCTACTTGTGCCCTTAGGTTAGCATCACCATTGCTTCTCCTTGGACACTTTAGTGTGGCTGTGAATTCATTTGATCAGCTGGTTATTCCAGGAGACAGCTTTCATACAGATGATGCGTATCCTTCCAAGATTATATATATAGGCTTCTCTTAAAGGAGTTCCTTTTAATATTGGACGTGCACTTACCAGAGAACTGTTCACACCAGACATAATTGGATAATCATTTGTCTTGAGTGACAGATGACAAAGGCTACTACTACTGTTTCCACCTCTTATTAGGCACAATGCATCCTATCTGTGGTGCACACTTCATAAGTTTGGCTTTTAACTCTTAACAGATTGTCAGCAGTCTCTTTGGGTTTCAAGCACCAGACAGAGAATCATTCGTAAAGTTTTGGGGCTCTTTCAGGCAGTGTGAAATTAATTCTTCAACTCTGAGCAGAGGGGTTTTCAGAGCTCTGCTTAAGAAAAAACACATACCGAACATTTCCCTTTCGAGTAAATTTGCACTCTCACCAGAGTACATTACAGGTAGCATGCACTCACTAATTCTGTGTTAAACTTTCATTATGTATTATGCTTCTAAACATAGATACTAGACCTAAATCCGATTTGACTTTCAACAAAATTTGTGGCTTGAAATGCTTTTGTTTTAAGCTTGTATCCAGTAAGCGTGTCGTCCTTCAGTCCCTGCGTGGTAGAATTCTCAGTGCAATTTGCTTTGACTCGTTCAAACATTGCAACAGCCTCTCGAAGATTTTGGAAAGCAACAACCCCAGTCCAAAAGGACTTTAATCTGCCATTTTGCACCGGGAGTTTAATCAACATGTAAAAGTGCAAGATTTAGATTTATAATCTCACTCCCTTGATCACCAGTCTCTGCTTGCTTAGTGATAGTTGTCCCACCTTTCCCCAACCTGGAAAAGCACTGGAAACTCTAGCAATCCTTGTTTTTCATAAGAGTAATCCAGATATTCACTATCAGGTTTTTTTCCTCCAAAGTGTTTTCATATTTAATGCAAGGACATTGATAGATTTGCTTCCACAATTCCACCCTCCCATATTTGGGAGGGGTTAATATGCATTCCCAGATAATCTCAAAGTGCAGCTCTGTTTAGTGTTTTTTTTAATTAACTTTTATGTTTGGTAAAACTGCTTTCTTTCAATGTGTATATTGTACTAGTATCTTGTTTTTTTGTTTTTGGATTTTTTTTGTAAAAACACATAATTGGCTTTTTTTTTTCTTGTATGGAGAGACACTGCTGGCTGACTCTTGTGGTCGTGTTGTTTGGTTGTAGCCTTTGAATGTCTGTGCCATGGGGTAGATCCTGGTCTCCAGAACCAGGAAATATGCCTCAGTCTTAAGGAAAGCTCGTTAGTTTAAAATATGTGAACTTTTTAAAAAAAACATACACACACACATTTAAATTATGGGGGAGTAATACTCTGCTTGAAATCAAATGTTGTACTAAACTATTTTGGTAACTAATTTAAAGATCATAGGAAATAAACTCTTTGAATCGGTTCTACAGTGTTTATACCGAATTGCAGGCCATGTCCAGGCTCTTTAGTGGAAACTGGTTCGTAACGCCTAATTTTGTAAACATTGTGTTTTATTGTTTCCTCTGCCTTTCTATGTGATTGTCCATAGCGAGACAACAATTTTGTGGGACAATTTTGTGAGAGTTTTTCCCCCTGAATTGTCACAGTGTTGGGTAATTCCAACAATCCTTCATGGGGGTGTAACACGCCTCTCCAAGGATCACTTGGCAGTAGCTTCTTTGGCCTGTTCAGACCTGGCTACTCTAATAGAAACCTTGCTGGTTATCAGATTCCTCCTCCCTTCCCGCCACTGGCAAATTGCTTTCTTGGTGGAATGCGAGAGAGGAATTCTGCCAGAAGTAAAAGTCTGTTTACATGTAGTGCCACAACGCAACCTGTCTATATTTTATCGCAAAGGACCAAAGAATCCAAACTGTGATCAAAAATGTCCCCAACCCCACAAATCTCTGATCCATCCCGTTATGTTTCCCCCCTGCCTCATCTCAGTCATTGTAATATGGAGGCAAAGCAGTGAAGTAGCAGGGTGGTTTATCCATACCTGGGAATTGGGCTGTAACGGTTACAAGCTTCTCCATCCCACTCTGATTATTTAAGAAGCACTTTAAAAAAAAATACTCCTAGATTTCTATGAATTTTAATATTGAAACAAAATACCTGTGAATGCTTTGTTAGGGCCCAAGTCTTAAAGCAAAGCTGATCTCTCCGTTTTGTTTTGTAAGAAATTAACCTTGGGGTCAATCTTCTGTATAGGAAACTTTGTTTACTGGGATGGGGTGAGGTGAGACATGAAAGGGTTTTTTTAAAAAAAAAATCTTGACTGTGCTCAGCAGGTGCTGACTTGGTGTAATACCTGCTCAGTCCTGCTTTTTAGATCCAACAGGTTTCTGTAGTTGGCTTTTGCCTGGTGCTAGAGGAAATCATTCCCAAAGGACAGCCCAGTGATTTTTTTGTGGCGTGAAAGGTTGCACAGTATTGAACAGAATGTCTCTTTTCTCCCATCTCTTCCTTAAAACTTGGGAGAGTCTGTTACTATGAGTCATTATACCTAGTAATTTTCCTTCTCACTCTGGCTCTAAAGCAGGGTGGTATTAATTGTGTTTTTGGGTAAGCTGCAGGATTTTTAAAAGTCCGTCAACCTTGATTTTTGATTACGGGAGTGGGGGGACCAGAACGAAGAACGATCGAGGAAGCTTGTCTTGAGAATTACCAGTCCATCCCCCTTCCTCTCCGATAGACGGCTTTGTGGGGCTGAAGGATTTCCACACATTGGAGCAGACAGCTGAGTAAACACACAGGTGTGTGTGCGTGGCACTAAAACATGCCCCTCCCACAGTGCTTCAGCCCTGCACAAAGTGCAGCGGACCCATATTTATTGTGGGGATTTGCTTGTGTGCAACACACGACTCCCCCACATAGGATTCATGCAACTATCACCTAAGACAAGGAGATGGGTGGGAATTCTTTGTAACTTTCTATGTGTCTCCAAGCTTAATCTGAGCCACCGCACGGGCTGGCACAGCTCAGACCAATGAAGAGAATTTTCACTCTTTGTGATGACTCAACAATTGATTTCTGTTCGATTAGAATTTTTTCCTACTGTTTCCTCCTCCGAACAGGAAAGTATTTATTACCAGTGTGGAGGGTTGTTTGTTTTTGTTTGAAATTCCCCTCTGGGGTTTTTTTTTTTTTTTTACCACCGGTCTTTGGAGCGATGCAGCCAGAAAATAGATGTTGCTGGTGAGAAGTATTACAAGTGAAGTATTCCTGCAAACTGGTGACTGTGGATCAAAGATCTCTTATGGGGCTTCCCCACTCTGTAGCTTCCAATGTTTAAAACAAAAAATATACAATATAAAATCTTAAAAACTACACACTACAGTATTTATGGTGGCAATTCTTGACCAGTCTATCTCCTCGGATTTTCTTAGGCGGGGGGCAGCTGGGATAGAGGGCCGCTCACATCTATGTAGAAGTCAGCCGAAAGATAAATAGGTGGTGTGTACAATGTGGTGTTTGATTCCATTATTATAGACTGTAATGCGGAACTGTGATTCCAGCTGTTGTTCTTTCTCGTATTCTGTATATATGTGTGTTTGGCTGTCCAGAAATCTGGTTTTAGACACTCGTTCTTGGCAAAAAGTGGATTTGCATGTGGAGCTAAAAAAAAAAAAAGCAATCTTGTGTCACAATTTCCAAGGGCAGGATGGATTTTCTAGAAGACAATAAATTTTTTTATTTTTTTGCTAAGAAAAAAAGGCAGAGGCTTTGTGTGTGCATATGTATGTGTTTAGACTGCACCCGTGGCACAGTATGGATTTTCAGTCACTTCAAACCCTCGTAGGTAGGGAGACTATACCCTATCCCTCCAATAAGCCTTTTTTTGGGGGTGGTTGTTTCACAATCCACAGCATTCCCCGTTCAAACTCTGTGGGAAGGAATGAAAAACTGGGAAGAATCTGCATAGTAATGAAATGGTCATTCTTGTAATGAAATGGTCATTCCAGTAGAGCTTGTTCCAAAAGAGAGTCCTTTTTAATAGTGTGCCAAGAACGCGATATAGTTCACACCTGTTTTGCCTTCTAATAATACGCAATTCTCTTATTATACCCCTGCTGCCAAATTCAACACAACTCCATTCTTCAATAGAGCCTTTTTTCATAGAAATCTACCCCTGCCCTGTGCATGAAAGATGATTTCAGGTGTTTTAAAGATTCATGCTATAAATACTTATGCTTAAAGAAAACATACCTGTTCCCATCACTGAGAATGGAAGTACGCATTATGTGCAAGCTCCGTGGTTCTTTTTGCTGAGGGCTTTATTCTGTCAGGTAAAGCTGCTGTGAGTGGCTTCATATTTAGCGGAAGACCAATAAGGAGAACAGGAAAGGGGTATCTCAAGGAGAACAACAGCTGGGGGGGGGGGATTTTGAGCAACCAAACCCCTGCAGAGTATGAGCGACCCCGTTTCCCTTGTGGGAGTTAGCTAAATCCGAAGCCACCTAAAGATTATTTACTAGATGAAGCAAAGCACACTCAGAAGATAATGGCTACTACAGAGGAAATGTCTCTGCACCTCAGCCATGGCCTGCAGGGGAAACCGTTCCAGCCTTTGTGAGAGAATCACAAAGGATGCCCTTGCATTGGAGAGGTTGGCTGCCATCACTTACCCCTTTTTGGTGTGCAGCTAGAAATGGTGTTTCTTAAAACTCTCTAGACTGTTCCGTGTTTCCCACTTCAAAATTAGGGTTCACCATGGCGTCATTATCCTTCCTATCACCCTCAGAGGGGGAAAAGACATTCTACTTCACAAAACTTTGCCTCTGAAAGAAGTGGACACTTATATAATGTTGTCTTTGTAATTATACAACTGTAATAAGAGAATCTTATTACATGGGATGTACAACTCCAAGCCAGAACATAAAGCCCTTTAAAAACAGGACAAGGTAGTCACAACAACTAACAGTCTACAGGAGTTAGGGATGACCAACTTGGCCCATTGGACATGAAAGATTGACTTCTCTCTGTGAATTAGGGCACAGCCTTTTCCCACCTTCCTTTGTGTGTGTTACCTGTCCAAGTTGTTGTATACTTGTAATTTTGTCTCTGCAGTGACTCTCCCATCCTCTGTGGTCTTTAGAAGTGTGGCAAATCCCTCCCCCCAATCCTGTACCCATTATTGGTAGCAAGCAGACAAAAAGTAAATTCCAAGTTTATGATCCAAACTGGGTTTATACAAACTATCTCTGCTACCTGAGCATTTTATTTCTGCAGTGTGAACAGAAGTGGAAAAGTGAGAACCGAATTGAGATCCACACTGTCATAATTTTGCCATTTTGTACATCCTACCCCTGTACGCGTATTGGACAGTTCGCAAATTACATACTTGCATGAGAATACCCTGGTAACTTAAGCTGTCTGCCTGGGGATTAGCACCATCCCAGACTTGAGTATATGACTGAATACTGGAACTTTCTCTACCAGTGAGTATATAACATGGTAGAGACTGTATAGGATTAGAAATGAAACAAGTACTGGGAGTTTCCAGGAAATATAAACAAAGATTCCCATTCTCTCTTGTCATGCTTTTTGTCCCCAATCTACTCACCATGTCCACTTTGTGGAAATTGTGTAGAAAGATCCTAAAAGCATTTCTTTTAATTAGCAGAATGAATGCTGCAGCCATAAGAGAGAATTTAGTAGTGGTAAAAATTACTGCCACCACTACCTTCTTTGTGTTAGAGGAAATGGTTGACTGGTTGATTTAATTTCACCATCATCACTTGCTGCCTTTAAAAAAAAAACCATACACATTGAGTGTGGGTCATTTTTCACTATCTGTTACAAAGTGTTGGAGCCTCAACTGGACTCCTGCTCTTCTAAGCTGCTGTTTTTCTCGTAGGATCCTTGCAGTTACCATGTGCAATACATGGCCAATTTGGTACCCAAACCTTGTAACTGGCATTTATTTCAAACCTATTGTATGATTCCACCGCCACCCCCATTCTGTGCTTAAAGCCAGCCTGCCCTAGTCCAAAGTTTTGGTAGTCTGAGACCATCAACCAGTAGCTGTACTTACTCTGATTTACATACACACATACACGACGCGATTACACATTGCCGACAGCAAAAACTGACTCTTGGACAGCACTGTGAATCGATGCCATATGGAAGTTTAGTGTGTAATGACTCATTTGCCCATAGAAGGCGCCAAGGGATGAATGTGCATTCGTGAACTGAGGTCTACTTGGAAGAAGCTAATCAGAATAGGCTTTCCACCTATTTTTAGATCTGTAGTATGCTATCATCTATTGTATTTATTTTTAATAGCTAGGAGCTGCCACTGAGTTTGGAGTGCTACCCTGGAACTGCAGAGGATCAGGCTGAGGAACCATTAAGGCATATGTGCTGTGATCCCAGAGTTGATTTTTGCTTTAAAATAAAAATTCCCTCAGCAGCTTTGGCTAAGGTCCTCTTAGACCAACGTGCTGTGCAAAAATGCCAACCAGCAGTCATCTGGTGAACAGTCTTTGATGTGCCGCCTGTGGCTTCTCTGAGCACCATTCCCCAACATGGCAGCCAGCCTGTGTTCCATGAAAGTAGCAGTGCCCTTACTCAGTGGGTCCTATGGTTGGCTTTTGGTTCCTACCTTGAAACAGCTGCTGCCGGAGGAACAGAAAAGCTGTGAGCCTCTTTGCAGTTCAGGCATCGTGGCAGAGATGGAAGTAAATGTGGCTGTTTTGGTTGATGGTAGTGATGAATGTGTAAGAACATGGCCATGCTGGATCAGACCAAGATCCCTCAAGTCCAGCAGTCCGTTCACACAGTGGCCAACCAGATGCCTCTAGGAAGCCCACAAACAAGAAGACTTGCACAGCATTAACCTGCCTGTGTTCCACAGCACCTAAGATAATAGGCATGCTCCTCTGATCCTGGAGAGAATAGCTATGCATCATGACTACTATCCATTTTACTAGTGTCTCTCTTCATGACCGGCAAAGCAAGTACCGCAGCATAAGTTGTTAAATGGGCCCCAATGGGTTGTGATGTACACTGCACCACTTCTAGTGTCACTTCTCTCCCGCCCCAGTCTCATGCTACATCCACAGGTAGTTAAATTGCAATATGCTAGCATCCCACCTGAAATAGACTAAAGCAAGATACACATATTTATAACACATAAGCCACGAGCAATCTTTCCTAGGTACCTGTGCAAAGTAAACAAGACTAATAAGGGCTGCCCTCCTCTTTTCTATGTTAAAATGTAAGTTTTCAAGTACCAGAAATCTGAGTAGAAAAGAACAAGAGTCCAGTAGCATCTTAAAGACTAACAAAATTTCTGGCAGGGTATTAGCTTTAGTGTGCTCACGACAGCTCCTACCCTGCCAGAAATGTTGTTCGTCTTTAAGGTGCTACTGGACTCTTGCTCTTTTCTTCTGCTAGTGACAGACTAACATGGCTCCCCATCGTGATCAAAAATCTGAGGTTCTTTCAAACCATACCACAACAGTAGCCTTACTCTGTACGAGCATCTCCCATTCGGCATATAGCTACAGAATAGGAAATGGTTTAGCTTGCACTAGTCTTTCCATCCCTCACTGTAGAACGCTGACCATTAACCTGACTGAAATGGCATGCTTCAGCCTCACTTCATCCCTTAGTTGTCCCTGTTCACTTGCAGAACCAGCAGTTCTCGCTGCAACAGAAAGTCAATGGAGAACCACATTCCGCTCTATAATAGTCAATAGAAACCACCTAGCTGGATCCTAGGGTTGCCAACCTCTGGGTAGTAGCTGGAGATCTCCTGCTATTACACCTGATCTCCAGCTGACAGAGGTGAGTTACCCTGGAGGAAATGGCCGCTCTGGCAACTGGACACTGTGGCATTGAAGTTGTTCCCCTCCCCAAACCCCGCCCTCCTCAGGCTTCACCCCAAAAACCTCCCACTGGTTGTGAACAGGGACCTGGCAACTCTACTGGCCCCCCATCCTACATGCTAGCATCTTTGAGCTACTGAAAGGTATTTTCAGGTAAAGAAAAAAACCTAGATACATAATTACATAGCCTCTGCTAGCACCCTTCTTGTTTCCAAATGACAGGGCCTGACTCCACCACAGGCATTTCTATGTTTCTGCATTCGAACCAGTAGCACACTCACCACCCTTATACAGTTAGTTGACCTTGTTATCACCATCCTTGTAGATATCATAGGATTGGCTGATACCTACAACTTGTGCCTCTGGCCATCACTGCAAGCAGTGAGACCAGTTCGAATTAGACAGGCAACATTCAAAAAGCTTTTCAAAATTAGGAATAGGTGAGGGAATGCCACCATACCAGCTCTAACCCTTGCTTGCAGTCTTGGAATGGATGCTAGTTTAGGTTTACATCAGCGCTACATCCTCTTTCATACTGCATGTGGGAGATGAAGTGTCTGTGCCCTTTGAAGTTCTGGTTTTACAACCCATGTAATTTATAGGCTTAGTCGCCCATTGGGCATCAAATGAGAGCCAAGTACAGCTAGCACGTATAACAGCAGCGGCACTGCTAACAGAAAACGGACTTTATTCAATCCTTCACTGCTTTAAACCAGAAGAGCGTTCACTATCCAGCAACATCTGTGCTTTCTGCACAATAATCCAAACTGTGCCCTAGAGGTTTATGGGCATGGAATCCATTACAGTGCATTGCCAGCAGCTCCTCCATTTAATTCCCTTTCAAGTCAGCGGTGCTTAAATCAGAGGGAACTGCCAGTCCCTGTGGCAGAGATTAGGGACAGATCACTGGTCTATTTCCCCCCCCCCCCCCAAATGCTGCTCCCCACCACCACCCTTTTGGCATCCTGGAGTACCCCATCTTCCACTTTCTGTACCATCTGGAGAACAGATTGATGTGTTCCCGTGTACTTCCCAGGGGGAGCTCATTTCAAGCTTTGCTGGCCAAGCAGGCTCTTTCCCATCATTGTATGCTTACATGCATGGACTTGGTCACACTTTCCTTCAGTCTGCAGCCGCATCCGACCGTACCATGCCTTGGTTTCAAAAAATCTGGACCGCCAACAGAAAATGCCGAAAGGGGGAGGAGGGAAACAGAGAGGGAGCACACAGATGGAAACGAGACGGAAAGGCATCAAAGGCAACTGGAGCCATCCAAAGGCAACTGGAGATGGCGCTTGTCCCAGCTGTGCCACTTGCACCGGCAAAGAAACCTGGGCTGCAACGGGCTGCGCCTGTGTGTCTCGCATGAAAGTGACCAGTCAAACTAGCTAGAGCCCAGTGGCCCACTCCCCGTTCTGGTGTCCTTTCCTATTGCCATGGCAGCACAACTTCTGCTGCACCCTCAGCTTGCCTGCTTTCACCCTCTCTCTCTCTCTCACTTGGCTGCTGTCATTCGAGCTCCTTGGACTGCTTTGCCCGTTGTCTGCGCAGCTTCACAAATGCCTGAGCTTCCTTGTCTCCCTTTCGGTTCTCCAGCAGCTTCAGGATTTCATTGCCTAGGATGGAACAGAGGGAACCTTCAGCAAGGCACAGAGCTGCTCCCACAGTCCAGCGCTTTCTCTTAATCTGTAACACGAACTCTGCCTTTCCACACCCTAAAAAGCTTGTAGTCACCTGCCCTGTTTTCACTGCAGGGGTCCTACTTGGCTAACTTATGTTTTGTGGACATTTAACCCAAGAGCATGGGGAGTGGGGGAGGAAACGGGCAATTATCCCAACCCAAAGGCAAGTTTTCTCTTCCTTAGCTCCATCTTCCTCAGATAGTTAACTCTTGCATAACTCTCAGTCCTTTTGGGGTAGATGGTTGTCCCTTCAGCAGAAAGCCAAAAGATATAGACAGAAAATCCCTGGCCACCAAAGCAAAACCAGATATTATGAAAACATGACTATTGGATATTTATGCAGGTGCCATGGAGGGGAAAAAAGCAGATTGAAAGACTCTACTGTTTCCATCTTCTAGCCCTAAACACCACTCACAACTCCCTGCAGTGATTCTAATCTACTTCCTCATTGAAGGTTGCTATGGAAGCAACTTTCCAAGCAACAGGAGGGCGAAATTTCATTAAAATAGATGGGCAGAAGGTGATGCCACTATCCCTCTTGTCTTTACTGATCCCCCTGCTCCTATTCCCCAGCGCTCAAAAGAAGAGTGAAAAACTAGGCTGTTCCTAGAGCTGACGGTAAACCCAGAAGCACTCCTAAGAGGCACAACTACCATTCCTAAGCGTACTCCAGGAAGGAGACAAAGCTGAGCTAGGGCAGTAAAGAGTAATGGAAACTGATCTGAAACAATTTCATTGCTTTGTTCCCTGGGGGGGGGGAAACACCTTTACAATGGGCACACTTAGGCCTAAGTGATGGATCTGCGTCAGGATGTCGTTCCTTGTTAGACCCTTCTGCTCCCTCTGCAGAAATCGCTTCCTCAAATCACCCTACTGACACCGAGCATTGTGTCATACAACCTAGAACAAACCAACATGCTTTTTTCAATCACTATTTTCACCTGTATTTTCCGGGACATAGCCTTGATCCACCAGGGGTTAAATAGGATGAGCAAGACTGAGAACATACAGAAGAAATTACCAGTGGCTCCAGGATGCATCAAGGATAAACGGGTCTGGGGAACTCTGGATGGGTTGGCGGCTCCCTCATCCCCATTCAGTCCTGGTACCCGGCAGAGAGGCAGGAAGGCTTCTCCTTCCAGATCATTGGCTCCTAAGGTATCGTAGTCAAATACTGTGAGCAATAAGCATGCCCCATCCTGTTGGCATTTTTCTGGAGGAATTAAACTGCAAGAGAGAGAAACACAGGAGCTGAGATGCCTCAGATAGAAACAAAACCACCATGCATAGAATAATAATAAATAATTTTTATTTGCGGCTAATATGCCAGATAAAACAGGTAAAACAGAAACTGACCATACAGAGTAGATGTTTACAACCAAGGCCAACAAAATTAGGAATCACCCAATTTTACAATTCCACAGATTAGGGAACATTGAGGCGACGTAGCTTCATTGCTACGGCACAATATTTTGCAACTTGGGTGGTGATTGTTGAGGTCTCCCAGCAGAAACCTTTTGGCCCATTCACCCTCATCAACAGAGCCCATTTCCCTAATCAAAGGGTCAATAATATTGAAGCGGGCTGACTTGTAGAGGGGTCAGGCATAGAAAAGTACCAAATTAGAAGAAAAAGAGGAGTTGGTTTTTATATGCTGACTTTCTCTACCACTTAAGGAAGAATCAAACCGGCTTACAATCACCTTCCCTTCCCCTCCCCACAACAGACACCCTGTGAGGTAGGTGGGGCTGAGAGAGCTCGAAGAGAGCTGTGACCAGCCCAAGGTCACCCAGCTGGCTTCATGTGGAGGAGTGGGGAAACAAATCCAGTTCACCAGATTAGCCTCCGCCGCTCATGTGGAGGAGTGGGGCATCAAACCCAGTTCTCCAGATCAGAGTCCACCGCTCCAAACCACTGCTCTAAACCACTACACCACACTTACAGGTGAGCTCCTTAATCAACCATTCAAATTGTGTGGACAAATTTAATTGGCAATGCTTGCGGTATTTATACAGTTTTGGGTCAACCCATGGGAAACACAGGTGTGCATGTGCAGAACAGGAAAGAATGGCAAGTGCTTATACATACAAGTCAAAGACTTCATCAAACAGAGGGTGGAGATTGTTCTTGATGCACTGGGTTGTCCTTGTTACCACTTCAGGGAATTCATGCCTTGGCTCCAGGGTCAGCTGGACAAAGGGGTCACTTGAGCCTTGAAAGAAACACAGACTGATCATTCAACTAGTCTCCCTTGGGACACTTGTTTCTCTAACTACCCTGTGATACCCAAGATTTCAAGAGCACAAGTCATCCCCTCTGTAGAAGTCAGTCACGGCTCCTATTTTACAAGCTTGTGAATTAAGGCAGAGAGTCAAGTTCCCTCTGGCAGTGGCTACTCAAACTTTAGCTTCCCTAGATTGCAATTCAGTCCTTTCTTTCCATTGGACCAGGACATCCTCTCCCTGGAAAACAAGGTGCCCTGCCTGAGATGGGTGGCAATTAAGGGGAGACATGATAGAGGTCTATAAAATGATGCATGGTATGGAGAGAGTAGACAGGGAGAAGCTTTTCTCCCTCTCTCATAATACTAGAACGCGGGGTCATCTGCTGAAGCGAGAGGGTAAGAGATTCAAAACAGATAAAAAGGATTCTTTCTTCACACAGCGAATCATTAAATTGTGGAACTCCCTGCCCCAGGATGTGATGACTGCCAACTTGGAAGGCTTTAAGAGGGGAGTGGACATATTCATGGAGGAGAGCGTTATCCACGGCTACTAGTCAAAATGAACACTAGTCATTCTGCATACCCAATCTCTACAGTATCAGAGGAGCATGCCTATTATATTACATGCTTTGGAATACAGGCGGGATGGTGCTGCCGCAGTCGTCTTGTTTGAGGGCTTCCTAGACGCACCTGGTTGGCCACTGTGTGAACAGACTGCTGGACTTGATGGATATTGGTCTGATTCCGCATGGCCTTTCTTATGTTCATCTCTGGCATCTGTCAATGGGACATTTCAATCCTCCCAAGGGGGTGGGTAGTGAGGAAGCAGGCAAGCAAGCAGCAAAAGAAACACCCTACACAGAGTGTAGATGTTCCCGGCAGAACAGGAAAAGCCAAACCTCCAGATTAAACAGCTACACCAGCACGAAACAGGTAGGCCCTCTTCCCCTCTGCCCACCTTCTCCTGGCTAGCCTGCAACTGTCTACAACAATCTCAGTTTGCTCAGACTGCAGGACTCCATGGACATTACAGATGGCCCCTGCCGATGAAGTGTGGCTACATCCCTTGAGCCTACAACTCAAGCCTACAACTTAGGAAGGGACTGTGGCTCAGTGGTAGAGCATCTGCTTGGCATGCAGAAGGCCCCAGGTTCAATCCCCACCATCTCCAGTTAAAGGGACTAGGCAAGTAGGTAATGTGAAAAACCTCTACCTGAGACCCTGGAGAGCCGCTGCTGGTCTGAGTAGACAATACTGACTTTGATGGACCAAGGGTCTGATTCAGTATAAGGCAGCTTCATGTGTTCATGTGTACCCTACGATTACAGGCTGCTCGGATCCAGCATCATCCAATTGAATCTGGATTCTAAGTGCTTGAACGCACCCATACCAAGCTGCAGGCAACCTAGGAGTCAGCAACAGGGCCAGCACTACAAGGGCAGCAAGATAGTTTGGAGGATGCTCTGGTTCTTTGGCACAAGAGGCCTCTCACCATTTGAGTCCAGGGGCAGGAGGTTGACCGCATTGAGCACTTCGATGCACAGCTTTTGCTCTGAGTGGCGGTAACTGGCTTTAATGGTCACAGCGCCGTATTTTTCAGAGTTAGCCTCTGTCTAAGAGCAAGCAGAGGAGAGGAATCAGGCGAAAACCTTTAAATGCATTTTCAATACCACAACCGGCCAGTCTTCAATGATTTAGGCTGCCCTTCATATTTTCCTCCTCCCAATTAAGTATAAACCCTTTATTGTGAACAACAAGAAACATGTTTAAGGTAGGCAGCGCCGAACACAGTTTTCAACAGCTGGGTGGAGAGAAGGAAAGAGGTCACAAACTAGGAAACCAGCTGTCATAGCAAGACATCTTTCTGTTCAGGCTCAACATCCTTTCCTGTGGTTTACAAAGAAGCAGAACTATATTTTTAAAAAATCTTGCACCAAGATGATTTATATAAAGTCACAATGAACATCCTGTTGCAATCAAAAGTTAGCAAATACTTTTCTTGACTGTAAGATTGTCCCGGAAAGGAAGAAGCAGTGAAGGGATGCTTATCTTAGGGCTCTTCACACATAATGAAAGCACCCTTATTGATAAACCCAAGAGCCAGACCCACTGAAGTCTCACCTGCTGTTGGATTCTGGCACTGAAGTACTTCTGGATGAGTTTTCTAGTGGTGGAAGAGCAGAGATCCAGCTCTTTCTCCAGAGTCTGAGCAAGAACAGCATATGAGAAGAAATGCCAGAGGTGAAATATTATGCTGATTCAGAGACTCAAAACACCAAAATCTTATCGCAATTAGTATTTTCAGATTTGTAAGAGCCAAAAGGGTCAGAGTTGACATATGAACATTCAAGGGATGGGAGGAAAGGCCTGATAATTATTTCAAGTACTGGGAAAAGAAGAGGGAAGGGTATTTTCTTCTTCCTTTGCACTCCCCCTTACCTGCCCTTGGCAAGTTGTGAAAACTGCTTCATGCTCCTTCGAAACCTGGGAAAATAGATTACTGGAGCGGGGGGACCCCAGTAATCTATTTTCCACTCCCACTGCCTCATGCAACTTTGCAGACCATTTAGTGGGAAAGCAAGTTAACCTGTGAGCTCTTGCACCACAAGGCGGGGAGGTATGGATATTTTGGGATTTTAAAAAGGAACTCCAGTTATCCCAGAGGTCCAGTGGCATGCTAGACCAGTTGCCGTCAAAGCCTCATTGCCACATTCAAAAAGCCACTCCATTTATAGTTACGTTTTAAACACCTACACTTTGATTTATCTGCAGGGGACAGCAAGAGAATGGGGACAGTTTTGCTGAAAACTACAAATAACCTTTCTGAATCGGCTTCTCCATTTTCACCATGAAGGGACCCATGGCAAGATCAAAATGCATCGAATGGATTGCATTTCAGTCCAGGTCAACATCCCATCCAACTTAATAGCTAACCGATTATGCCTGGACAGCAGATTTTAGGGGAGGAATAGACCTAGACCGGCAAGGGAAAAGCCAGCTGCCCACTATTGTAATGGTAGGATGGAGGTAGCCAACGAACAATCAGCATCCCCCCACCATGACAACACCGTGATCTCTGCAGTACCAGGAATGTAGCCAACTCGATATGTAAGGCGATTCCCTAATAGGAATATGAACTCTGAGCCACTTTGGTGGGGAGGGGAGAATTTACTAGCCTCATTGCCTTGGCCAATCTAGTGAGGAACTAATTCAATCATTAAGCAGGAAGGGGAGGGCAGGATCGTCCCTGTTGCCTTTCCCAGAGCAGGAACGTGGCCCAAATGGAAGGAGGAATTAATGCATCAAAGGGAGTCAAAACTTGGAGAGTGTGGCAGAAGGATCCACTTATTTCATTACTCTTGAGCTGCACCATTCAAAGATAGGGGTTTAAAAGAAAAAGGATTTCAGCTTTGAGCGGTTCCCAAGCAGTGAAACTGCATGTGTTCCATCCCCATCCCATCCCCCCCCCCCGTCAAAAAGGAAGTCGAAAAGGTGAGCAGAGAAACATGATCAAGCACAGGATACATTCACCTGCATTTTGTTGGTACACAATCAACACTGTTTTATTAAAGAGCGACATCACCCCTGTCTAGAAACCACCCAGCGTTCCGTAAGAACAAACCCAGAGCAGGCAGTCCGAACAGCAAGAAAGAGCGAAGGCTCACTTAACGCCAAGGGAAACCATTGTTGCTTATCAGAAAGATCTCCAAAGGTATCTTGTCTAGATTGCCCTGCCCTTGGCTGGGAAAATGTTTTGCCAGCGGCCACCAAGAGGCAAGAGGAGTGAGAGCAGCTTACTGTAAAAGCTGCCGCGTGGAGGGTGTCCTTTGGCAGCCCACAGCCTTCTGCATGGAAGGACAGTTCCAAGCTCTGTGGGGGAGAAAAGAAAAAGATGAGTAGTCCACAGCTGAGGGCCAAACTACACTTTACCCGTGATCGCCGTGGGGACTGGCAGCGGGACAAGTTCCCTGTGGGGACTGGAGCGTGAGCAGAGGAGGGTCCTTTGCATTCCCTGTGTCTTTTTCCCAACCTGAAATGGCCTGGGGGGTGGGTGGGATATGTGCTCTACTGGGGAGCTACATGTGTCAGCATTCAGTGCAAGAGTAGCCCCCCCCCCCCCCCACAGAGTAAATAAGGCCACTGGAAGGTATTTAGGGTAAGGAATATGCCCCTTTCACACCACGGTCCCGATCCGAATCGAGCCCCCTGCTGTGCTTCAAAATTGAGTTGTCACCAAGGACTTGCAGCTGTCATGTGGCTGCATGTCCCCAAGGCAATCACATGGTCGAAGCAATGGGTCGTTTGGACCTAAGGCACAACAACAAGAAATCAGACTCTTTGGTCGCTTATACATGGGAGTTTTACCTGAGGTTTGTGGCTCACTGGACCCACACTTTCTTCTTGCGAAGCAATGCCTCAGCAGTCTCCAAGCTCAAAACAAGAAGCTTGTGAGTCCCCACCCCTTGAAATGCCACTTTGTAATTGGCTATAGTGCTTAAAAGACCCTCCCCCCACAGAAACCCAAGTGCCAGGTCAAAAATCATTTTAAAAAACAAAATGGAGCTCCCTAAAAGGAATGTGGGAGGAGAGAAAAACCCAAGCCTCATTTCTAAAATCCTTTCTTCTGCTCAGAAAGAACTCCCAGGAAGCATTTGAATCCCCACCCCTTGACACGCTGCTTTGTAACTGGCTGTAGTTCTTTCTGTGAGAGAAACATCCCTTCCCCAAGCTTCCTTGTCCTGCGTTTTGCCTTATGCACAGGGATTTCAAGCAGGCTGAGCTCAGGGGAGATGGAAGAATTGTGTTAATAGAGGGATGGAAGGTCCTGGGATTTGTGAGGGCTGGCAGCGAGAGAGAAAACTTATGCATGGAGAGAAAACTTATGCATAAATCCAAGGAACAACCAAGACCGACTGGGGGCGAGCATGAGTGAAAGTACCCATGCATAACTGGCCATCGTTCTTCACCCCTTTTCATGCTCTTACATACCTGGAGGGCAAACTGCAGTTTCCTGAAGTACTGCAAGTTGGCATCTTGCTTTTTGGCAGCCTTGGTCAACGTCGCCAAGGTATGATTCCACAGCAGCTCCAGAAGGCTGGTTGTGAGGGAAAGCAAAGATGGGAAACCGGATCATGACATGGAGCGTGCTCTAATAAAGCTCAGCAGATGCTGACAGACTCTAAAAGACCTTGGGAAAGGCTGGGCGGAAAACCTGGGACAAGTTATCACCTCCCCCACATTTTCCTCTGACATTCAACAGGCATTTCATCGCTTGGCTTTAAATAAAGTTCTAGTGAGGGTAAAATGGATGCTGAGGGGGGGAAATAAACACGCTGCCGGCGAGTGCAGCAGAAGTGATATCACCTCCCAACAGCCTCAGGCTCTCAATGGTTCTTTCAACCTTAGCTGTTCTAGAGGAGCAGAACAGGCTCCCTAAGGAGGGGAGGGGAGCTCCCTCACTGAGATCTTCAGGAGGTACTGTAAGGCTTCTTTGTTTGGCAAGGTTTTGATGGGATAGGAACAGCAAGCATCTTTTGTGGAGGAGGGAGGTTACTTTATTGGGTTTTAATCTGTAATGGTTTAATTATTGCCTGTAAGCCAAGAGGAAAGGCAGGGTCCAACAGTTTAATAAATAAATAGATACAGCCAAGTCAGTATGAGATCGTTGATTTGGCAGCTAGAATCACCACCACCACCCCGCCTACTCCACGCCATTCATAGCTGGCTAAAACACAGCCATTCTCCTAACGGGACAACACTGATTCTCCAGCCAAGGAATGATCCTCACAATTCCAGTGTTCTGGCTCACCTGTTAAAGTTCTCTTGGACCAGGTTTCCATGCAAGTACTCGAACTCACACTCCAAAAACTTCATTAATGGGATGATACACTAGAGGAACAGGGAGAGAAAGATCAGGAGGGAAAAAAACAAGGGGGAATGAGGAAAGAGTATTTACACATCACCAAGCCCCTATGGCGGCCCAAAAAAGGCCCCAGTCCCCTCTTGGGGTTCCGTGGGGCCAGCACAACCTTTAGAAAGCTCTGCTCTCACAGACTAGCCCATTCACATGCAGCATCTGAACATAAGAAAGGTCATGCTCGATCAGACCAAGGCCCATCAAGTCCAGCAGTCTGTTCACACAATGGCCAAGCAGGTGCCTCTAGGAAGCCCTCAAACAAGATGACTGCAGCAGCAGCATCCTGCCTGTGTTCCACAGCACCTAATATATTAGGCATGCTCACCAGCATAGCCGCTGCTTGGATTCGACAATACTGGCATGCATGTACTGTGCATAGATGAGCTGGCACAGATGGGAAGAAGCTTTTAAACAGCGCAAGCCATCATGTGGAGCACTGGGGGGACGGGAGGGGCTAGCCCTTTTAATATGCAGGTTCATATTCATATCAATCCTAAAAGCCAGTCAAAGCCAGTCTGTCTTTCCTACCCTGGACTGGTCCAGAGCAGCATAGGTAGAGTACAGATGTGGGATACATCAGGCTAATGATGCTGTGTCCAAACAGGTTCAATCCCTGGCATCTCCAGGTAAAGGGACTAAGCAGGTAGGTGATGTGAAAGACCCCCGCTTGAGACCTAGGAGAGCCGCTGCCGGTCTGAGTAGACAATACTAACTTTGATGGACCAAAGGTCTGATTCAGTATAAGGCAGCTTCACGTGTTCATGTGATACCACCATATAAAGTGAGCAGAGGAATAGAAGACATCTTGCCTTTACAAAGAATTAATGAATAGGCTGCGGGCCAATTTTTATAGATCAAACCAGGGAAGTCCAGCCTCAGGTCCGCATCATCATTATTAATACTAAATGCTATGAATCAAAGTAGGGCTGCCAGATCCCACCAGCCACTGGCAGGGGATTGGGGGGGAGGTAGGATTGCAATATCCATGTTGGGAAATCCCTGGGGATTTGGGGGTGGAACCTGGGGAAGACAGGGACCTCAGTGGGGTACAATGTCATGGAGTTCACTCTCCAAAGCATCCATTTTCTCTAGGAGAACTGATCTCTGCTGTCTGTAACTACAGTGAATCCCCAGGTCCCACCTGGAGACTGGAATCCCTAAATTAAAGTACAATTACATATCAGTGCAATTTCATATTTCAAACATAAGCTTAAGTGCCCACATTTATTCTAGCAAGTTCAGACTGGCATTGTGGACTTTCCACTTTACATCTTCACAAAAAAAACCCATAAGATGGCCTGACATGTAGTCCAGAGCAAAAAGAGAACTTGAATGTTATTTTGACAGCAGTTGGGAAGACATAGTGGGGCCAAGAGTATTCCACTGGTTTCTGTTGTGGCTTCCTGCGATTCATCTGGGACTTGCTACTCTTCCATTACTACATTGGCAGTGCACGGGTGATGAGCAGAGAAGCAAAACGTTACCTCAAGCCAATTTTATCCCAAAACTCACATCTTCTGGGTCTTTGGAGTCACTACAGGTTGACAGCTCTTGAATGTGTCTGGAAATCCCGGCTTCCAGCTGTCAAAACACACACGTGATTATTGAGACTTAGGATAGATGTTATATAAATGCATACAGTTCACATGCATTACCTTAGTGATCTTTAAAACCATCTAGTTGGTTTGGCCAGCATAATCCATGGGAGAAGGGTCAAGACCACAACTGAGTGTCTGAGCCAAGATGAGAACGAAGGAATTCTCGATTCATGCTACCAATCTTTTTGTACACCTTAATGCTCAGAGATACAACCCTGCTCCACCCGAGTTCCATTGAAACTAAATACAATCCAGACAATACATAACAATGTTTTTCCAGGAAAAAAAGATTATGCTTCCTCCTGCCAGCCAACGTATCAACCATTGCTGAGAAAAGTTCCTTCCAATGGATGTGAGGGCGATCTGGCTGCAACATCTGTCACCCCATTGATCGCCAGGGTTGATTTGGCTGATCTGGCTGGCTAGCTAGGCGGGTGTCCCCTCCCTCCCTCACTGCTCCATGTGCATCCCTCCCGAAGCTGCACGCTCGGTGGAAGAGGACGACCATCCCAGATAGAAGGAGTGAAAAAGATCCTTCCAATTTAAAAACTTTGTCCTGCTCTATATCCCCCAAAGCAGCTGCCCACCTCCAGTGGCCACCGGGTTTGACTCCCAATTTCTATTGCCCTGTGCCACATTCTGCCAAGGTACCTTGCTAAGATAGAACTCCACATCGGTCTTTAGCCCTAGCTCCGTCATACTTTTTCAAGAAATAATGTGGTCCAAGGGACTGCAACCCCAGTTAAGAATGACCTTAAGAGATATTCTTGCAGCCTTTGATCCAAATTCTTGCAGCTTTTGATTCACATGTATAACATAACCATGGACTGGACTGAGAGCTACATGATGTTATGCACTTGAAAAGATACGTGCGCCTGACCTTCCCATCTACCTGGGGAGGGGCTATGGCTCAGGGGTAGAGCATCTGCTTGGCATGCAGAAAGTCCCAGGTTCAACCCCCACCATCTCCAGTTAAAGGGACTAGGCAAGTAGGTAATGTGAAAGACCACTACCTGAGACCCTGGAGAGCCGCTGCCAGTCTGAGCAGACAATACTGACTTGGATGGACCAAGGGTCTGATTCCGTATAAGGCAGCTTCATGAGTTCATGTGTACCTGGCACTCCCAGCCGGCCGTTCATGCAGAGGCATAACATTTGAAGGTACTAATATAAAGGTGATCTCATTGGTTGATAACATTTGACCATTTTCAGCCATGCCCTGTCATGGGCTTGAGCAATAAATAAAGCCTGAACATGTGATTTCCTTATGAATCCATATGAGTAAAAGCATTTTGAGGCTTTTCTGAACAGAACTGATGCAGTAAAGTGGGGTAAAGTTCATGCTGACTAAAGCACGGCTACAAGGTTAAGATATGTAATGCTGCTCATTTAATGGTTGAGTCTAGAAAATATCAGCATTGCTTATCCAGGGTGTTCTTCTCAGCATTAATGAGAAGGTCATCTCAGCCTGGGGATTTTGGTCTCTCTGATAGATACAGAGTAAAGAAGAAATAAGCATTACAACAGATGGTGACCTTGCACTTGTGAACTTGGTGACTTAATGCCACATACATAGTAAAGCTTTCTCCACAGACCAGGTGGAAGTGACAAGGCCACTATCAAGAGTGACCAATTCAGCCACCCTGGACAGAAGCTTCTGGCCTCTCAGCTTAGTTCAGATAACCACTTCTCTGAGAGAATAAAAGGAAGCATCAAACAGCCAGAAGGCAGAGGGTTGATGGAAGTTAGCTTATGCTAACTGACCTCACTCTCCCAAACATCTGCAAAGATGTAAAACTAAGCTTTCCTTGTCTCTTGCCTGAGACACAAGAAATGAGTTACAGAGAGGGCAGCAAGTCTGTCTGGCCATAACTCATTTCTATTATTTCATTCTATTATTCCATATCTTGCGTGATATGGAATTATGCCATTTCACAAGTTCTTTGTGAGAATGGGAAAGACTCTCCTTAAGAGAGATTCATTTCAAGATGACCTGCTAAGGCTGGATATCTGAAATGATTGCTGGTAGACTATTCAATATGATGGAGGCTCTTAGCATTCCTACTAACCTTACTGTGGGGTCTAAGAGTATTGGATCAGTTCCATATTTGGAAATACTGACATCTCATTAATTCTAGCAGGAATTGATGGGTTCTCACTGAATGATCTAAATAGTCTGACTTGACTTTCCTTGAGAAACATGGAAGTTGTGAAACCCAAGTTACAGGACTGGTTCCTCCAGTTTTCAGAACCAGAAACAGGATTCTTAGATGCTCTTAGAGATTTCTCAAAGCAACCAGAGAACTCTCTCAGGGTAAAGAGTCAGAGGTTTCCCAACATAAAAGGGGAAGCTTCTACACTCAGAATAAGAGGCCAGAGATGTTCCTGGGGAAAGAGGAGAATCTCTGTTCTCTGTAATAAAGCTTAAAGAACATATAAAGTAATGCTTACATAAAACATATACAAAACCTATTAGGCTTACTTATGGAGACTCTTAGTCAAGCAAATATATTCCCTGAGATTGGCAAAGCCAGAGAATAACTGAGTCTTCCATAAGAATATTAATATAGCCTTAAGCTTACACATAATGAATTATACATAACACATAAGCTCTGCATTGCTGACTGTTAAGAAACACACATACCTTCAGCATGTATGAAGCATTCCTGATCTTAACAATGATCAGAAGTTTATAAACATAAATATAGAATACGAAGCTTATAATATCTTATCCTCTGCACACAGCATTGGATAAGTTAACACATACTGAAATATATAAATATCTTAAACATGAGTTAGGACCTTTACAAATCTAAGCTAAGCATATGAGTTGGAGAGATTTAGAAATAATATAAGGTAGTACTCAATTTACTACAACTTATGTTTTATATTTCAGGTACTCTGGATTAAGATGCTCTTAACTATAACAGGTCTTTTTCCATTATATTAATCATATTTTCTCTCCTATTATATTAATCATGTTTTGACAGGCTTTCTGCAATGATTATA
Source organism: Euleptes europaea (assembly GCF_029931775.1). NCBI lineage: Eukaryota > Metazoa > Chordata > Lepidosauria > Squamata > Sphaerodactylidae > Euleptes > Euleptes europaea. The sequence continues at coordinate 127,102,920 of NC_079312.1, read as the reverse complement.
CACTAACCATGTTTTACAAGATTCTGTAATTGTAATATTCTAAATGAATCTAGAAATACAAGTTAAAAGGTTTAGACTCTCAAAGAGAGAAATGTTATGAAACATAGAGAAATTGTTTATAAAGATTATTTGAAACTGCTTGCTTACATTAACATAAATAAGCATGTAAAAGAATCATAATGATTGTACTTTATGACATATTTTGAGAGTGTGTAAATATTCACATGCATATATATATTTTATGTGAAATAAATCTAGAAGGAAGTTCCTTGTTTATAAATTTATTGGCGTGTTCAAAAGATGTCCTAGAGACCTTAACAAGTTTCTGGGAACCGTTGATTCCGGTCTAGTGGTGTCTCGCTGAATAAGATAACATATTCCTTCTCAGGAAGGGGTCCTTTCTAAGAGTGTAGGCCAGGGGTGGGGAACCTTTTTCCTATCAAGGGCTATTTGCATATTTATAATATCAATCGGGGGCCATACCGGACATTGATCTCCCCGCGGGGGGGCGGGGGGGGGAGGCTAGGGTTGCCAAGTTCCTCTTCGCCATGAGTGGGAGGTTTTTTGTGTGGCGCCTGAGCAGGACGGGGTTTGGGGAGGGACTTCAGTGCCATAGAGTCCAATTGCCAAAGTGGCCATTTTATCCAGGGGAACTGATCTCTATTGGCTGGAGATCACTTGTCATAGCAGATTTCCAGCTAGTACCTGGAGATTGGCAACCCTAGTTCCTTACTGTTTTCTCTCTACATATCAAGACAAATGGAAAGGTGTTTGGAGGGTGGCTTGTGGGCAGTTCAAAGGTGGGATAGGACTGCACGCCCCTCCACCCGAGGGTGCTGGAGAAGCCACCGGAAAGAGGGAAAGAAGGGAGAGAGGGAGAGAGAGAGGGAGAGCAAGAAATGGAGCAAGGGAGAAAAAGAAATGAAAAGTAGGGAAAGAAAAGGACGGAGGGAGACAGAAAGAGGCTGGGAGAGGGCAGCTGTCAGTGGGGCAGGACGCCGAGCCTCCACGGGAAGGGAAGGGTCTCCCGGTGCCCCGTGAGCTGTGGGCTGTTATGCGCGAGCGCGCCCCCACTTCTCTGCTGAGGGGGGGGAGGCTGGGGGGCCGTGTGTGTGTGTTTGGAAAAAGCGGGAAGGCTTTTTCTGTCTCTGGCCATTCATGCACGGGAGGTTTTGCCTTGGATTTGCTGCTCTCCAGATGCACATTCCCCCCCCTCCAAATTCTCAAAACTCTGCATGGGGGCTTGATGAGTTTTGAGAATTTGGATGGGGGAAATGTGCATCGGAGAGCGGCAAATCTAAGGCAAAACCTCCCGTGCATGAATGGCCAGAGACAGAAAAAGCCTTCCTGCTTTTTCCAAACACACACACACACACACACACACACACGGCCCCCCACCTCCCCCCCCTCAGCAGAGAAGGGGGCGCACGCTGAACAGCCCGCAGCGCATGGGGCGTCGGGAGACCCTTCCCTTTCTGCGGAGACTCAGCATCCTGCCCTGCTGACAGCTGCCCCTCCCAGCCAGGCCCACCGCCAGCAAGGGAGGGGGAGGGAGGTGCCTGAGCCTCCGCCCGCCCGACTTCCTGCCCTGCGGCTCGCCAGCCACCAGCCCGACCGCCGCACCCTTAGCCTGTGGGCCTGGCCGAGCCAGGCTGGGCCCCGCCACCTCCCACGTGCCTGGAGCGAGCAGCAGGAGGAGGATCCCCCGCCTGGCTGGGCCTTGCCGCCACTTCCTCCACCCACCCCTTTCAGAGGAGGAACGTCTGGCACGGAGGGAAGGAGGGAGGGAGCCCAGCCCAGCGCCCCTCTCTGCCTGCCTGCCTTGCCCAGGCCCCTAAGCCCCCCGCCCAGGGGGGGATCTCCCACCGGCCGGCCTGACCCGAGGGGGGGCTCCTTCCTACCCACTTGCGAGGGGGGGATGTGACGGTGGAGCACAGCTTCAGGCTTGTGAGAGGCGAGCGGGGTGGGGCAGAGTCTCCTTCGCGCCCACCCGCCAGCCACGCCCCTCCGCTCGCACTGGCCCTGAGGGCGCTGGAGAAGCCGCCGGCTATGCTGAGTGTGGGCGCTTGGCTTCTGTTCCCCACTCGCCCGGCCATCTGCGCCCGCTCCAGTGGCAGCAATGGCGGCGGCTTCTGCAGGAGAGTCTGCGGGCCACCACCAATGATGTCGCGGGCCGGATCCGGCCTGCGGGCCGGAGGTTCCCCACCTCTGGCGTAGGCACTTAACTGCCCGAACCGCGACAGCCCCTCCCACACTGTTGACTATTAGATGAAGTAAAAAACAGAATGCCAAGGCTCTGTGGTTACCTTGGTGGCCAGGGTCTGCACCACGCCTCGGATCTCGTTGTTGAGGCATTCAACCGTGGACTGAAGCTGATGGTGCAAGGTGTTCTGGATCTGTTCTGGGGCAACGACATCTCCTATCCGCTGCTTCAGACGGGCCCAGTCCAGCTGCGAGGGCAACTTCAGGATGATCATGCGAAGCTGCTCAATATTGTTCACTACAACGCAGAGCTAGAGGTGGGGTGGGGGTGGGGGACAAAAGAAGCTGTTAAACCGATAAAAGAGTTCATGTCCTCCAGAAGGTTGAGTGGCTGGATCTTTTACTTCTTTCTGTTTAGAAGCCAATCCCACATCCAAAATGAACGTACAACATACAGACATATCGGTAAGGGAGCTGCGATTGGCCTGACTTTTCCCAAGTGATATACGGCACTACGCCTGGAACAAAGCTGTCCCCTCCTGATGACATTGTCCAGCTCTATGGCTGGATGGAAAGTTAACCTTTTTAACTACAATCTCCCTTTCTCTGGAAAGGGTTGAAACATATAATAGGAACTATACAAGCATGAGAGCCAGTGTGATGTGGTGGTTAACAGCGGAGGACTCTAATCTGGTGAACTGTGTTTGATTCCCCAATCCTCCACATGAAGCTGGGTGACCTTGGGCCATTCACAGTTCTCTCAGAACTCTCTCAGCCCAAGCGGAGGCAGGCAATGGCAAACCACCTCTGAACATCTCTTGCCTTGAAAACCCTATGGGGTCGGCATAAGTCAGCTGTGACTTGACGGCACTTCACACACATGCGAGCACAGTTAGAACAAAATCTTTGTCTCCTAAAAATTGAGCCTTTGAGTCTCCTGCAAAGCTAATCTGCATGGCAGAATGGAAGAACATCCCAATCTAGTGTGACAAACCAAAGGAATGCACTGCAGGTGCCAGGGAAAGTTTTCATTAAACTTCATAGGAATAAGGAGTTTCTGCACTCGCCTGGACAATTCTTTGCACTTCCAACACCTTTAATCCAAACTTGCTATTGAGAGGAAGGTGCCAGAACACTTCAGTTGACACAATCGGTTTATTTTCTGATCATATTTGATACCATATAGTAGTAACAGCTAGCCTGACCTCGTCAGTTCAGAAGCTAAGCAGTGACCCAGGGTGACGATGGCTGCTGCCAAGGGACAAGGAAACTGTGGGGAAACCTGACATATGGAAGCCCTGTTGCCGCTGCACTTTATCCAGCAGCTGCATCAGCAACGGGAAAAACCACGCAAGCCTGGCCCGGTGTGGAAACCAGGATCTGGCTCTACCACTTACCCGGTTTGCTGCTTCTCCCTCCTCACGCTGGCTTGACGATGACAATTCTTCTGCTCTTGCCTTGATCAGCCGGCAGTACATCAGAGCAATCCTACACATGTCCTAAATAGCCCAGAAGAACGAAAGCTTAAGGTACCAAGTATCATGTGATCTTGGGAAGTGCAGGCTCTTGGCAATCTATGGCCTTTTATGCATGGCTGTTTCCCTCGCCGCCACCTCTCTGTCGACTTGAGGTCTTCGTTTTGATTATGCATGCCCTTTCCCACCATCAGAGGTTGCCTTGCTCTCCCCCTGCACTTTGCCCATGTTTTCAGAGACCTATTTTATTTTAGTAGAAAAGGGCAAGAGTCCAGTAGCACCTTAAAGACTAACAAAAATATTTTCTGGTAGGGTATGAGCTTTCTGAAGAAGTGAAGTATGAGTATCTGAAGAAGTGAGCTGTGGCTCACGAAAGCTCATACCCTACCAGAAAATATTTGTGTTAGTCTTTAAGGTGCTACTGGACTCTTGCCCTTTTCTACTACTGCAGACAAACACGGCTACCCACTGTGAACTATTTTATTTTGAATTTGAAAATGCAGGAAAACGTGGGGAAAGGCAGGGGGAGAGCGAGGCGGCCTCTGACGGTCGGAAATGGCATGCATAATCAACATAAAGGCCCAACGTCATCGGAGGGGTGATGGCAAGAGAAACAGCCATGCGTAAAAGGCCTATGACACAGGCAGGCTTCATCTTCACATTTCACAAGGAGACTTGGTTGCCTCCTTTTTCCTCCTGCAGGTGAGGCAGAGCGGACTGTACCATAAGGCAGCACAAACAAACGTCCTGGGACACCAATCACCCAGACTTCCAGAGGTGCGGTCTCTCACACACACACTTTCAGCATGCTTCTTCTTAGCAGCCAGGAGCCATTTCAGAGCTGCAACTCCTCTTTCTGGCTGCTGACGGAAAGCAAAGCCCAAAATGGCAGCCAGAGAGGGAGGATCCCTTCTCCTCTCCAACTTTATTTCAAATAGAAAATGCCCTGGTGATGGCTGAGGAGCAGCTCCCAACTGAACTGCTTCCTCTAGTAGGAGAGGCCCCCTTCTTCAGAGTCCTTTATAGGGTAATGAGGAAGGAAACTGAGAAAAGAGGAGGACTAAAGGAGTTTCTCTTTTTATTGTCGAAGGCTTTCCTGGTCCGAGATCATCGGTTCTTGTAGGCTATCCGGGCTGTGTGGCCGTGGTCTTGGTATTTTCTTTCCTGACGTTTCGCCAGCAGCTGTGGCAGGCATCTTCAGAGGAGTAACACTGAAGGACACTGAAGACACTGAGAGACACTGTCCTTCAGTGTTACTCCTCTGAAGATGCCTGCTGGCGAAATGTCAGGAAAGAAAATACCAAGACCATGGTCACACAGCCCGGATAGCCTACAAGAACCGATTTCTCTTTTTAATCATTTCAAAACTTTCCAGTACCCCACTCTTTCCAAAGCCTCCTCTCTTATTTTCCTACCCCTCCCAGCAAGCAATCTGCTTGAAATCCCCTCTTTCCCCATACTTCCCACCAACCATTCAGCCCACCCCCTTTTCTTACACATTCCCAGGGGCTAATTCGGATTTCATTAACATTTTCCATTCTCCAGTCAACCTTAACTCCTTCTCCCTACCAAAACTTTTAAAATAATTTCCTGACTCTCTGTCTCGAATAACTTATCTTCTTACACTTGCCAACTGTCTACCAGGCAGGGTTGCCAACTCCAGACTGGGAAATTCCTGGAAATTTGATGGGGAGCCTAGGGAGGGCTAGGGTTGGGGAGGGACCTCGGAGGGGTATAATGCCATAGTAGGGTTGACAGGTCGCCCTAGGGTTGCCAGCTCCGGACTGGAAAATACCTGGAGATTTTGAGAGTTGGGTCTGAGGAGGGCGGGGTTTGGAGAGGGACTTCAATGCCATGGAGTCCGATTGCCAAAGTGGCCATTTCTTCCAGGGGAACTGATTTCTATTGCCTGGAAATCAGTAATAGTGAGAGATCTCCAGCCACCACCTGGAGTTTTGCAGGGGACGAGGGGGTAGGGTTGCGAGATCCAGGCTGGGGAACTCCTGGAAATTTGGGGATGGGGCCTGGGGAGAACAGGGACCTCAGTGGGGTACAATACCATAGAGTCCACCCTCCAAAACATCCGCTCTGTAGTCTAGAGATGAGCTGTAACTCTGGGAGACCTCCAGGCCCTACCCTGAAGGGTGGTAACCCTCCTACCTGTTAGGGATTCAGTGCGAGTTCCATTTCTGCCAGGGCAGTTAAAGGGTTAACTTGTTTACATCAATAGTTTAGATCTGTGGTTCCCAACCTTTTTTTGACCAGGGACCACTAGGACTTTTTTGTTCGGTGCAGGGACCCCAAGGTTCAAAATAAAAATTCTGAGAATTTGAAAATAAACTTTAATCATAACTGTTAGTTAAACATTAAACTTAGAATAATATTTGAATATATATTTTTATAATAGAGAACTTTTAATTGAAAATATTAATTTATTATGGGTTTATAACTTTGTTTCACGGACCTTAATTTAGTTCTCGCGGACCCCCAGTTGGGAACCAGTGGTTTAGATAGTCTCAAGATGATGATGTAAATGACAGATGTAAGTATTCTATTGGCTAGAGAATCGCCATTGCAAACGTGCAGGAAGGCACGGAGTCAGAATTGTTTTATTATCCTGTCCTTTTGTTAAAGGTGTGAAACTTTGGAGCAGGATGTGTCAGTTACCTTTTGAATCTCACAGAAGCAAGATGCCTGGTCTTAGCTCTCCTGAGCTGGGACACAGACAAAGGGATTTTAAGCCATAGTACCTGCTAGAATCTATAGCAAGTTTTATAGGGAACTAGATAGAAAGATTGTTATTTGTTTTACTCCATGTTACCCTTCCTGATTTTTAGTACAGTAAAGGATTTTTGTTTGATTAAGAAACAAGTCTTTGACTGTTTTATCGTGTGCTTGACCTGAATTCTTTCTAACCGCAATCACGATTCATTGGGGCCTCTTAACAAACCCCAACACTACCAGTACAAAAGTGCATGTTTTTGCCCTTTATCCACCTTGACAGAGGCCTGATTTACCCATGCAGGAGACTGTGATGGGAATAAGGGAGTCAAATGGACTGTTCCATTTCAGACTGCAGAAGCTTCACATTTTGGAACTCCCTTCTATGTTTAAAAGAAAACTTTCTGCAAATAGAAATATCACCTTATGAGCAAAGGATGGGGGTGGAGTGGGAAGAAGTTTTCTCCCTGCTGTGTAAGGGTTTTAAAAAAAAAATTAATGGAGTTTTGTATGCACAGGAACATTCATTGCTGGAATCCATCACCCACAGTACAAAGTAATACATTCCATCTTGGGCACATGTAAACCAGGCCTATGTTAAGGGTAACTAATCAGTGTTCAGTTCGGTGTAGGGTTGCCAGGTTCCTCTTCGCCCCCAGCAGGAGGTTTTTGGGGCAGAGCCTGAGGAAGGCGGGGTTTGGGGAGGGGAGGGACTTCAATGCCATAGAGTCTAATTGCCAAAGCGGCCATTTTCTCTAGGGGAACTGATCTCTATTGGCTGGATAGAGATCTCCAGTTAGTACCTGGAAGTTGGCAACCCTAGTCCGGTGATCTGAAGCATGCTCCCTGGGTGCAACAGTTTACCTTGCCTAAAGAGATATCTTGAGCCACCCCCATGGGCAGGAACAATTTAAGGGACAGTTGTCCCAGATCTGATTCATACTTGCTGTAGGGCCTATAACAGCAATCTCTCTTCTGCAACTGCAAGGCTGGAAGAGACTTAAGAATCCTCTTTCGTTTTCAGATCCTGTACCCTTATCAGTAGGGTTGGCAGCTTTGGGTTGGGAAATACCTGGAGATTTTGGGTGCAGAGCCTGAGGAAGGCGGGGTTTGGGGAGGCGAGGGACTTCAATGCCACAGAGTCCAATTGCCAAAGCGGCCATTTTCTCTAGGTGAACTGATCTCTATTGGCTGCAGATCAGTTGTAATAGCGAGAGATCTCCAGCTACCATCTGGAGGTTGGCAACCCTACTTATCATATTACCAGTAGTTCATAATGTTCAGAATATTATAGTGGACTACAAGAGCAAGAGGGATCAAGGTGCCCTGTGCCCCAAGCTGCTGGAAGGAGTAGAATAAAATCTGTTGTATATAAAATGGCTGCTGTGTAAAGATAGCTTTCAGTGGCTCCTCTCCTCCATTTGGCAAGCCATTTACATGCACCAGCTTGCCACAGGAATCATGGTATTTCCCCCACTCCACATGGAAGCATGGCCTCCAAGTTGCATTTTGTCAGCTTTTTGGTTCCTTAAGAGCCCCATGGCGCAGAGTGGTAAGCTGCAGTACTGCAGTCCAAGCTCTGCTCACGACCTGAGTTCGATCCCAAAAGAAGTCGGTTTCAGGTAGCCGGCTCAAGGTTGACTCAGCCTTCCATCCTTCCGAGGTCGGTAAAATGAGAACCCAGCTTGCTGGGGGTAAAGGGAAGATGACTGGGGAAGGCACTGGCAAACCACCCCGTAAACAAACAAAAAAGTCTGCCTAGTAAACGTTGGGATGTGACGTCACCCCATGGGTCAGGAATGACCCGGTGCTCGCACAGGGGACTGTTACCTTTACCTTTTTAAGTTCCATAAGTGCCTCAAGTAAACTAGGTTGCATACATTAGAAAAAGGGGAAATCCTTTTCATTCTCCAGCTTTGGCCATATCTGGTACCTCAGAAATGAGAAGACAAAGCCTTGTAGCCTTAACAGGTAAGGTTGGTCACACTCTAAAGTCCAATAACACAAGTTCTGCCATGACAAAGTGTGTGTGTTTAAATATAAACTACCTGACAACTGCATTCTTTGTTTATATACCACTGGGGGGAGGTGTTCCACACAAAGGCCATTAACGCATGGGCAAGATGTCACCGGTTAATCTCTCTCTCATCTCACACTATTTTAATCTGGGATCATAACAGTAAACGAACGTCCGTCTCCCATCCCACACTATGTGCACCACCCGATGCTCCATGCGTTTGGGACATGGGATAACGTGGGATATTCGGGGAGTGCTCCGTCGCTACCGACGTCATTACATCACAGTCACGTGATTGTGCGTCCTTGGCGTCTTCCTTTTTTTCCTTCTCCCCCCTAGAATTATATGCCGGTATACCAATGCAACTCACTTCAGGACGTTAGTTTTTCTCCTGCCCTGCAGCAAAAAGCAGAGCTCTCCGGCCCGCAGCTGCGCCATCTCCATTTTTGAGGCGGCAGGAGGCTCGGAAGCTCGGGGCAGGCGCGGCTAGAGCGGGGAACGCTGAGTCCGCCGGGCAGCTGAGCAGCGGCTCGGCGGGTGCCGCGAGAGATGAGCGGACGCTTGGCCCGTGTTGTCAGGCTTAGCGGCGTCACCTGCTTGCTTTCCTGGCCAGGGGAGGGGCGGTTTTGAGCCCCTGAGGGGAGTGAGCCTGTGAGGGAGAGGCGCGGCCTCGGCGCGAGGCGTACACGGGGCCTGGTGTCAGCGGGTGGCTGATCTACCGGAGGAGCCCCCTCCTCTCTTTCACGGGGAATTTCACACACACACCCCTCTTTAGGGCGGCCAGGCGCTAACAAAAAAAAATCACTCCCGGTTGCGTTTGGCCGGGTGATTATCACACACACGCACACGCTGGCACGCACGCACACACGCAGTCTTGGGCGGCAAGGACTAATGGAATATCAACCCGGAAGCACACGCATGACGAAACAACCGGATTTATCTCGATTGTGATCTGTATTTCGCGATAAGACGGGTCTTGGAAAACACGCAAGTAAATCGCGCTCGTGGTAGATTTGATCCGCAGAGAGGGGACAGCGTGTGTGTGACCACTGGAAAACCGCTACATTAGGGGGGGAGAAGGAGACCAAATCGGTCATGCGTTAACCGCCAAAATCTTTTTTTGGGGAAAGTTGGCGTTCATGGAACTGGTGTGTGGAAGCAGAAATACAAAGAAAAGGCCATAAGAGTCTACTGGCTGGTTCTGGAAGCTGCACTGAGTGACCAAGTCATTGCAGTTCGCACAGATCCCCTCTACTTACTAAGTCTTTTTACGGCCTTTACATAGTCTGTTCACACAGTCAGGGCCGGATTTAGGTTTGATGAGGCCCTAAGCTATTGAAGGTAATGGGGCCCTTTATATGTCCAGCTGTTCTTTGTCAACAACAAATTGTTGCTGTTTTTTGTGTTGAATATATGCTATATGGTAATTTATTGACCTACACAACACAAAACACTGTTGCTTTAAGTAGGTTTTATTTTATTTGTTTTTTATCTTATATTTTGGAAATGTACATCCAGGTTTTTTTCCCCTTTAAATTCTTTTTGGGGGCCCAAGAGAGTGGGGCCCTAAGCTATAGCTTGTTTAGCTTATACGTAAATCCGGCACTGCACACAGTGGCCAACCAGGTGCCTCTAGGGAGCCCACAAACAAGACAACTGCAGCAGCACCGTCCCGCCTGTGTTCTACCGCACCCATGATAATAGGACTCCATTCCTTCCAGCAACCATAGGAGAAAAGAAATCCTTCCTAATCTTTGCCACGGATAGTCTGAAACACAGGCCTGATTTCTGCACATAACCATTCCTCAATTTAATGCCACCCACACTTTGGAGAGCTAGTGAGGTGCAGTGATTTGATCTGGGAGACATCGATTCAAAGCTCACTCAGAGTGAATTTTGGGCCAGTCACACTCCCTCATTCTGATCTTCTTGTCAGGGTTGTTGTGATGATTAAATAGAGATGGGAGAACCCATCTCTACCATAGTTACATTGTGGAACTCCCTGCTCCAAGATGTGGTGATGGCTGCCGACTTGGAAGGCTTTAAGAGGGGAGTGGACATGTTCATGGAGGAGAGGGGTATTCATGGCTACTAGTCAAAATGGATACTAGTCATAATGCACATCTATTCTCTCCAGGATCAGAGGAGCATGCCTATTATATTAGGTGCTGGGTAACACAAGCAGGATAATGCTACTGCCGCTGTCTTGTTTGTGGGTTTCTTAGAGGCACCTGGTTGGCCACTGTGTGGACTGCTGGACTTGATGGACCTTGGTCTGATCCAGCATGGCCTTTCTTATGTTCTTATGTTTATGTATGCTGTCCTGAGCTCCCTCAAGAAAGGGGTAAGATTACAATGTGATAAATAACCAACCTCAACAAATTTCACCATAATCATGAAAGCCTCCTCAGGATCTGGCCAGTCCAGCTGCTGCCAGGTCTTGACCATCTGAGCATAACAGGTAGATAAGTCCACAGTGGATGTACTATGTTTATTCAGCTCCCCCAGTGGCTTCAGCTGGGCAGAAGGAGAAAGAAAAAAACACACACACACACAAAACAATTAATCAAAGGTAGGGTTTCTTTTTTAAGTCTTTGGGCATGTTGGAATCTCCAGGTAACACAAATGGGGCTTTCACTCCCGAATTTCTGACCCTAAACCACTTCATCCAGAATGTCCAATCAGCTCTTTGCAGCCCACCTGCAACACTCTGAGCATCCCTGGGCATCTACAGCAGTTTATAAAGGCACAGAAGCAGCTAATCTTTGCTGAGCAACATTTCTAAAGCCATGCAGAAAGCATGCATGCATGAAAATTGACAGAATATGCTGTGATGGCGAAACTAAGCAATCTAGTAAATAAAAGACCTAGAGAAGAATTTATCTCAAACTGGAGGCTCTATTATGCTTATGTGAGAACAATATAAGTTATGAGTTTGATATGGAGGATATCAAAATGTGTTATTAAAATGTATTGTTCAAGTTTAATAGAAATATAGAAATAGACAGTAAATATAGTATACTTTAGAATGTATCAGGACATAAGGGATATCCACACCCAGGGTAGACATGCATACTTTTGTCGAAATAACTGAACAGTAGATAAGATTTGTGAAGTATCACTGTAACCCCCATCCCCCCCATCCTTTTTTATGATTATCCTCTTTTAAAATAAAATAAAAAATTAGAAAAAAAGAATGTGAAGATAATTGAGAGCCAAGAACAACTGATCCCTTTTGTTACTGGTGATCCCTTACCTGATCCACCTGTACAGCTCTCTGAGTCCTTTCCAGGCCAATTGTGTATGTCTTCTGGAGCCATTTGGGGATGGCTTCCTTAAACCACTGGTGGAAATTCATCAGTTCAAGAGGTGTTTCACTGGAGATAAAGTAACATACAACAACTCCTACATAACAAGGCAGATTCAAGGATGGGAGCCTACTGAATCAACCTCATGCAGGCCTGCACTGAGAGCCTTCCATTTGTACCAACTCAGTGGTTCCAGTCTGGTTTTGCTCCACAGATTGACTCAATAACTCAATTACCGTGGAAAGGTTTGGCACAAAGGAACTCTGATCCCCCTGATGAAGTTTATACAGCGAAACAAGTAGGGGCTTTAAAAAGGTAAAAGTAGCACCCTGTGCAAGCACCAGGTCATTCCTGACCCATGGGGTGACGTTACATCCGGACGTTTACGAGACACTTTGTTTACGGGGTGGTTTGCCAGTGCCTTCCCCAGTCATCTTTCCTTTACCCCCAGCAAGCTGGGGATTCATTTTACCGACCTCGGAAGGATGAAAAGCTGAGTCAACCTTGAGCCAGCTACCTGAAACTGACTTCCATCAGGATTGAACTCAGGTCGGGAGTTGAGCTTTTAACTGCAGGACTGCAGCTTACCACTCTGCGCCACGGGGCTCCTCCATTAGTAGGCACTTTACATGACAATAAAACTGTCATCTTTCACCTGGCATCTCTTTTTCCTTTTTTGGTTTGCCGGCACGTTGTTTGGTGTATCCCTATTTTTCTTTCTCTTTAGAATGCTCCAAAGATTGGTCATTAGGCACAGCGATCGGAAACCTGTTCTAAAAGCTCCTCCTCACATAAAACACTCAATAACACGCTATATTCTCTCAGCAGTACAGGCTAAAACAAAACTGCTCACAGGAGAGGGAAGATACACAGCAGTCTCTATACGGCAGTCATAAAAAATGGGTAATCTGACCTGAAGGCAAAGCCTCGCCCTCAGCAAAAGCCAGTACCTGTTGCACAGAAATTCTTTCATGCGATGCAGTTCCTGCAGGTTGAGATAGAGCTGGAAAAGGCTCTCTGCTGTCAGGTGGGACATGCCGCTGTCCATCATGCTCAGCTGCTCTTTGACATAACAGGAAACCTATAGAAGATCAACAGCAGCTACAGCTGGTCACGGAGAACAAGAAACCCCAGTAGATAAACTGCCATTCCCAAAGGACCAAAAATGTATTTAATACACATGCTTTGAGCTACCTCTGCAAACCATGCAAGATATTCAAAGTGTACAAAATGCAATTGCTTACATATTGAAAATGTTCTTTTAAAAATAAAATAAATTAAAAAGCCATAATATGGACATAAGATGCAAGCTTGGGACTCAATAATGCCATTATAGCCTGCCTTGAAATTAAGGCCAGTCGCTGCAATGATAGGGGAGCGTAGCTCTATAACTGTCTTTCCATGATTTTCTCATAATTTCCTCCTCGTTTTTTCAAACCTCCTTTGATCCAATTTGAGAATGCATGGAGAAACAGCAAAGGAACCACAGAAAGACAACAAATGGAAAACAAGGAAGCTCAGAAGGAAAAACAAACAAATATGCTGCAGTTTGGCAGCCAAACCACAAGAGAGCTAGCATGCAGGGGGGGGAACAGAGGTCATTTATGCAGGGGAAATTTGTTTGGTTTGCTGCACAGTTTTCTGCTCTGAATTCTCAAACATCATATGCATGAGGGCTCCCCCCCCCCAATTCCAGGAGTACCTTGTGATTAATTAGGCATTCCCAGTGAATCAGGGAGCTTCTGAGTCCCTCCCGCTGAAAACGCAGCCTTGTTGCACTTTACTTGGAGGGGGCGGGTCAGCTCTTAAAGGGACTGCGTGTGCTTTTGCTGGTTATTCCTCCCCACCTTTCTTCCTGCCTTACAACCTTTGCAGCCTCTCTTTGGTGTCTGCCTGCACATTTCATGACAATCTAACTCCCTCTTTTGTGCTTTGCTTTGAGGGAAGGGGATAAATGGGAGGGACAGGCATGTGGGAGGGAGAAGCCAAAATGGGTGTGGGGAGAGAAACCCGAAGTTAAGAGATATGCATGGAAATGGGGCAAATTTGTGTCACTCTTGCCTCGAAGAAGTATTTAACTTCGTTCTAAAACAGGATCCTAGAATTGCGGGGGAAGAACGAGGCCACAGCTAAGTCACGTCTGAAGGTTGGTAAAATCATGAATAAGCAGTTCAGCAGGGACTGCAAAGTAAATACCCCTGCATAAGTGGCCAGAGAGATGCTGCACACCAGGATGTCTCAGCCAATCCGTAGCAGTCTCTGTCTCTCCCTCTGACTTTGCCAGAATCTCAACTGCTGTTTCATTACACGTAGACACAGAGCTGCCCCTCTCTCCACCTCTTCTCTGATGGCTCTGATGGGTGCTGGGACAGAGCCATTAAGACCAGCTGAGATAATATTAATAACTGTTAAGAAATATGACAATTTTGTCTTCTGGTTCCCCACAGCCACGCCATTTTAAGCCAAGCCTTTAAGAGGGACTGATCTATAACAACAAGAATACAAGCTCACAACAACACTCATACGACTGGTCGCTACACATTGATTCAAGTCAGCATGAATTAGCCCTAAGTCAAACCATTAACATAATTGGTTGGGGAAGTTTCATTATTAATACAAGTCAGATGAAACTTCACCTCATCTCTGGGTTGCCAGATCAAAGCCAGCATTCCTGTTATATCTTTGAGGCCATTTATGCATGGTCCTGCTTGCTATGAAGCAGCTACTCACCAGCTCCTGAAGTTCTAAGTAGGCAATGGAGAAGAGATCCAGTCGCATGGAGCTACAAGGGTGAAGGAAAAACTGGTGATCGGAAATTTGATGGACAACTCCAGAGGTTTTAGCCATCTGGTTTATTGCAAATTATTTCAGATGATGTACAGCAGTTAGAGGCCCAGGGCCAAATGCAATGCTTTAAATAACACCAACTGGCCGGATACGTCTTTACACATTAAATAGCCCTTAATGACATTAGGGCTTTGAAGCAGAGGTCCAATAGGGGTTTGGTGTCTCCCAGACTCAGGTCTGCACTTTTCTCTTTGCAACTGGAGCATGCGAAGCCAAAGGGGCTGCAGTCTTCCCCTCCTCACTCTTTTCTTCTCCTTACATGGCCGCACGTAAGTTTTGCAAAAGAACCCATAGTGGCTCCAAAGGCACTTCAAGGAGAAGAAACCAACGTGGAGGGGAAAGATGAAACCACTGGGCCCCAGCCGCGAGAAGAAAAGGGCATGCGTGAATCTGGGAGAGATAGAATTCCCAACTGAATGGCTGCTTCAAAGTCCTCACGTCTCACTCAAGAAACACAAGGACTTTAAAACGTGTAAAGAAGCCTGCAATTGTCAGCCCAAGAGCAAGAGAATTATGTAAAGGAAGTAATGGAACTTGTGTACAGTTAGGGTTGCCAACCTCCAGGTGGTGGCTGGAGATCTCCCACTATTACAACTGATCTCCAGGCGACCAGTTCCCCTGGAGAAAATGGCCACTGTGGAAGATGGACTCTATGGCACTGTGCCCCACTGAAGTCCCTCCCCTCCCTAAAGCCCTCCCTCCCCAGGCTCCACCCACAAAATCTCCAGGTATTTCCCAACCTGGAGCTGGCAACCCTACGTACAGTCCACTTTGCGGAACCCAGGAATGGCCTGGACAATCCACCTTTTACCTCTTGTCAAAACAAGCTTATAAGAATACTGAATGATGAGGGATGTACAGTGTAAAAAAAAATTCTGTGTAATTCCAATGATCCAGTAACAAAAAGTGAAGAAATTTCGAGTTTGTGCATAGAACAAAAAAAAAAAAAAAAAAAAGATCCAGAGATATTGCATCACCTTCTGGCCAGTTTCCCCCTCTAGATTTTCTTCCTAACATGATGATAGATAGAAGGCATATTCAAACATACATTCAAGGAAATTAATACAGGCAATAAGTAGAGGTTTATTTTATTCTCCTGGAAAGAACCAGCAATTCCAGTAAAGGGGTGGAATATTGCTGTTGCTTGGGGGTTCCACTCTCTTGGACTGAACAATTCACTTCAAAGACTGAGGTAAACCTTTTGTGAGCACCCAGCAGACTCCAGACGACTTCTTCCAGAGACTTACTTGCTGAAATATTTGTTCCAGACTCTGTGGCACTGCTGGAGATCTGCGTTCACTTCTGTGACCAGACTGACCAGAGCTTTGCCACACTCCTCCATAGTCTACAAAGGGAAAAAAATAAGGGAGGGAAGTCTTGGCATGAGCAGTTTGGCTTCCACTAGTCTTCAAACTGGTGGATGATTCCAATCTCTACACGGGACATTCTTCAAACTGGTGGATGATTCCAATCTCTACATGGGACACAATCCTTGCCCAGGAGACTTCCGAAATTACAAGCTACCCTTTCTGTTACATCCTGTTCTCCTTCTGTACATTGTACTTATTTATAACATGACTTGTACGGCTTCCATACCTTCCCCCGTTTAGCGGGAGGGGGGAATCTTTCTCCAGCTCAAGGGGAAAGTGTAGGATGGCTGTGGGCACAACTGATTTAGGGAAGGGGAAGACTTTAGTTCTTCAATGGGCTCCCCCCCACAATGAGTTGCAGTGCTGTGAAATGAGGATTCCCAGTGCTGCAGTGAGCAACTCAGCATGCCTGGATATTGTGGGGTGCTACATCACTCTAAGTGTGTATCAGTGCTACCTCCTTGAATGGGATGTCCCACTCTTTTGGTGCTTTCACACATGCTGAATAATGCACTTTCCATCCACTTTCAGTACACTTTAGCGATTGTTTGCAAGTGGATTTTGCCATGTCACACAGTAAAATCCAGCTACATTGAAAGTGGATTGAAAGTGGATGTCAACACTTCTACACCAACGCAACAGAAGTGTGGGGTAGGAATGGGGCATGTGGATGCCTGCTTGCGCATGACTGCTTATTTGGTTGAATTGCCCATCTGGACGAGAAATGCAGCATGTGAACCATCCCTTTCATAGCTGTGGCTGGGAGTAGGGAAAGTTTGGCAAATGCCAAGTGGGCTGTTGTGGCCATCCTAGAATCTATGGGATTCACAAGTCAGCAACTCCTGGCAACCAGACTGGAAAGAGAGATTTACCTTGACCATTGGCTTCAAGTGTTGTTTCTTCATCTGGAACCATTCTGCTGTTCCTGTCTGAGAAAAATAGGACATGGAATGAACAGCAATAAAGCAGCATTCTTCATGCTCCAAAACACATTTAAAGCCCTTGTGAGGGGAATGGTCAAACACCACTCACATATGAATAAATAATTATTTGGCCCGATGTTTGAAGGTACATCATGCCAGATGTCCAAGGGTGGTATAGAATACAGAGAGAAGGCTTAAAACTAGATCGTTTGACCATTCCTATGAAATACAACATTCTCCACAGAAGAAAAAGTGCCCCACACATTTGTCCACAGCGGCAGGAAGGGGCAATCCAAGGCCCAGCATCTGTGGCCAGTTTGAAAGAGGAAGGATGACCCTCCTCGTTCCAGTTTCACTTGATTGCTGAAGGAAGGAACATAGAGATTCTCAAGGCCTCAAGAAGAGACCGAACTACACCAACGGGCTTGGGAGGTGAGAGCACTAAGACACCTCTGTGGCTGTTTACCTTGAGTCCCTCTGTCACCATTTGCTGAAGATCGGGGGTCACGGCACAAAGTTCTCGGAAGGCTTTCATTTTGCACATTTGTACCAAAAGCCTGCAAAGATGAAGCCCATTGCTGAAATAGCGTATTTAAGACCTAGCGTTTCTGATTCTCCTTTCACACACCCCACAAAATAAGTTCATCACTTGGCTTTCGGATGGGCTTCTGTGTCTTTCACATCAGGGCCCTGCGGGACCTAAATGAGTCCAGCACAGCCTGCAAAACAGAACTGTTCCACCAGGCCTACACCTGAGGGCAGCCGCGAGTCTTTCCACTATCATCATTGCAGGCCTCCCCATCCTCCCCCCAACCTGGCCTGGGGGTCCATTGCTGACCAAGCCTGTCTCGTGGCTGCAATTTAGAATTAAATGCCATCTTGTTTTATTGTTATATGAAGTATGGTATTTTGAAGTATGTTTTAATGTATGTTTTAATTGATGTTTCATGATTATGTCATGACCCGCTCTGAGACTGGCTTGCCGGAAATGAGGGTGGGATATGAGATAGATAGATAGATAGATAGATAGATAGATAGATAGATAGATAGATAGATAGATAGATAGATAGATAGATAGATAGATAGATAGATAGATAGATAGATAGATAGATAGATAGATAGATAGATAGATAGATAGATAGATAGATAGATAGATAGATAGATAGATAGATAGATAGATAGATAGATAGATAGATAGATAGATAGATAGATAGATAGATAGATAGATAGATAGATAGATAGATAGATAGATAGATAGATAGATAGATAGATAGATAGATAGATAGATAGATAGATAGATAGATAGATAGATAGATAGATAGATAGATAGATAGATAGATAGATAGATAGATAGATAGATAGATAGATAGATAGATAGATAGATAGATAGATAGATAGATAGATAGATAGATAGATAGATAGATAGATAGATAGATAGATAGATAGATAGATAGATAGATAGATAGATAGATAGATAGATAGATAGATAGATAGATAGATAGATAGATAGATAGATAGATCTGTGACAGAGATTCAACAGGTGAAGTTTGCAGCAATGGGAAAAGCTTCCATTGTCTAGTTTTCACCCTGCTGGAACAAACCCAGCTTCCTCTCAGTAGCATTGGGGACAATCCAGGACTGATTTTTGACCCAATACCCCAAGCCCTAGATAACCTGCTAGAATAGAATATATCCTGGGAGAATTAGGGTTGCCAGGTCCCTGTTTTGTTACCGGTGGGAGATTTTTGGGGCGGAGCCTGAGGAGGGCGTGGTTTGGGAGGGGAGGGACATCAATGCCATAGAGTCCAATTGCCAAAGCAGCCATTTTTCTCCAGGTGAACTGATCTCTATCGGCAGGAGATCAGTTGTAATAGCAGGAGATCTCAAGCTAGTACTGGCCAAATTGTGCATCCTTTTCTGTTTTAATTTTAGGTTACAGCCAGTTAGGCTTTGTTTGATTTCACAGTTGTTGTTTGTTTTGTTACTAGCATATGTAACTGAAGGATTCATATTGTTGAATTATTGTTATTTTTTTGTTAGGGTAATAGATTCATATTATATAACTCATAAATTTGGATATAGAGTTCATAATGTTTATTGGTTTGTTTATTAATAGAGCCCCTCGTGCTGTTCTTTTTACTAGCTAGTCCTATTACAGCAAAGGAAATTGTTTGCATATAGTCCCTCGAGGTTGGCAACCCTATGGGAGAATATATCCTGTCATTTGAAGGAGCACTCAATTTTCAAGGGAGTTCTCCTGTTTGAAGGGAGTGGAAGTTTAATTGCAAGCTGGACAAAAATGCTGGAAGACAGCCCTATATGAAGTTCCAATGGAAAGGCCAAAGACTTGTGCATATTTCCATGATTAGGAGAAAGTCAGTTTTGAAAAGAGTCAGACAAATGAATAAGACGGCCAGTGGTTGTAAGGCAAGGCTTCACTTCCCCATATAAATTGTCCTAACCTGTGACTAGCAACAATGTAATAAATCAGTAACCTGACATGTGCTTACTTATGTACCATTTATACAGAGCACCAAATTCAGCTTCTCTTACCAAAGAGCATAGAGCAAAGAGCATAGGGTATGCACATAGTGCATGCGCCTCTATTTATAGAGAACCATTCAGATAGCAAACCTGAGCAGTGATTGCAGCCTCTGTGTAGAGTTTGCAGCAGAGAGCGGGAAGACGATCCGGTACCTCCGGAGGAGAGAGATCCCATAGGCCAGCAGGGACTGGAAAGAGTCAGCCAGTTCTGCTTTCTGAACAGAGCAGCGAGAAGACACATTAGTACTAGTGAGAGAGTCACTGCACTGTTCAGCATCTCTTGACAGCAAAGATCCCTCGGGTTCTTACAAGGGCCCCTTCAGTTGTCCAAGCAGGGCAGGGGCTATGGTCAGGAAGAAAAAGTACTCAGAATGTGGCTTCCCCTCACTTCTTGAGGCAAAGATAGCCAAGTACACGTTTCCCATATCGGGCAAAGGCGCAGCACAAAGTTAAGTGTTTCAGCAGTAGGAGGCAAAAACCTGATGTTGCCACACAGTGGCTGAATTTGTGCATAGGCATTGGAATTAAATCGGTGTTAGTGGTTGTTTATGCATGGGGTTTGTTGCTTGCTGGACCCACACTTTCCTGTTGGGAATCTTATGCACCAGCAGTCTCCAAGCTCAAATCAAGTCCCGCCCCTTTAAACGTTGCTTTGTAATTGACTTATTTTGTAGAGCTTACTGTGAGAGAGAAAAAAAACCAAAAACGCAATTGCTGCATAAAAAAGCATTTTAAGAAGAAAAAAACAAAAAACGGAGAAATCTGAAAGAGGGAGGAGAAATCCAAGCCTCGGTTTTAAAAAGCCTTTCTTCTGCTCAGAAAGAGCTCCGAGGAAGCAGGAAACATTTTAATCCCTGCCTCTTTACACGCTGCTTTGTAACTAGTTGTGAGAGAAACCGAGCTTGCGTGTCCCACACTTTGCAGTATGCACAGGGATTTCATCCAGGCTGAGCTCAGGGGAGAGGAAAGAATTGAGTTAACAGAGGAATGGGAAGTCCTGGGATTTGTGAGATCTGGCAGCAAGATCATTTCTAATGGACGGAAAACTCATGCATAACTCCAAGGAACAATTGAGACAGATGGGTGGGGGGAATGTGAGTGAAAGTACCCATGCATAAGCAACCAGAGTTGCTAAATGAATACATGGTGGGATCTCAGTAGAATTCCCTTTTATATAAATCCTTATTGTTTCTGAGGCTGACTCTGTTTGGACTGGAGTATGCTTCCAGCCCTATGGACTGAGGCATGGTTCTAACCTGTTCAGGTTTTAGTCGCCCTTGCACCCACTGGTACTCTATGCTGGTAATTTGATGGAGTAGGCAGTTGCTGTTGAACTCCAGGATCAGGTAGAGCTTGCTGTAAGCCAGCCATCGCCTGCATCAAAGAGGAGGAAAGAATCACACCAAGCATTTAAATAATGGCAAACAGGGGGAATTGGCCCACAAACCTAGAAGAAGGGGGCAATATTCACTGAGAGTTAGAGGGATTAAAATTAATCCAATGAAGAACTCCCAATTTCTGCAATCAGAAGATGTGCATATGCAATCATGCATATTAGGCCTTGGTTTACTTAATTTTTCTTAGTAGTAACACTCTAGAATTTCCACAGAAGCTGGAATTTGTTATAGTAGGAAACGAGGAAGCAGATATTACACAAATCGGGAATTACATAATAAATAATAAGAAGTTCCATAGAGTGAGTCACATTCTGCATGCAATACATGATCACGAGCCAAGAAGAAACACCAGTCAAACTCATAAATAGGTTTCTAGTCTGGTGGGGAAAAATCAGCAGAGACATCTAAGTCAGATGGCTGTATTATACACCACCGTCCCTCAATCACACCATATATCTGTAGACTGATTTCCCAGCATCTTGATGAAATAGGGAGGAACCGTAATATTTCTTAAAAATCAGAGAACAGAGGAGGGAACAGAAAATGAAGTCCCTTCCCAGAAGTAAGCTCTCAAGACAGATTTGTGGACATGCCACAGTCTCAAACACAGGAGTAAAGGGAATACTCACGCCATATCCTGATGGAAATTAGAAAGGTCTTTCTGAGTTGCATGTAGATACAAGATTGTACTGGCTTGTTTGCTCAGCTCTCCATCCCAGGAGGTGCTGCCAGCCTGCGGAAAACAACAGTAAAATGGTTCCTTCTGAACATGGGTCAGGTAGAAAAGAATGAGACTGCAGCAGTTCCGTTACTTAGTGCTTTTGCCTCACTGAAACTCAGTTCTGATTTGGCTCTGGATATCTAGGATATCCAGGAGTATCCAGACAGGAGTCCAGCCCTCTGCCCCGAGGCAAAACATGACCAGGAATAGACTTCACTACCACTACAAGAGGAGACAAGGAATGTTCATGGTGTCATCCATAACACATCATACGTTTAAAATGTTGTTTTACAACAGTTGGGCATCTTGACTGTTGCATATGGGCACAGCGTGTCCACACTTTCTGGTGTTTAAGAGGAATAGTATCTCATTTCCATTTCCATTGCATTTAAGGGAACATATTTAACCACTCCACTGAACAAAGTTTGAAACCTTCCTCCAACTAAGATGCCTTTGGCCAACTTAAATGGCTTTTGCTGTAATGGAAGAGCCACTTAAAATGGAGGAAGGCTCATGAGGCTAGAGAATGTTACTCCAGCCTAGTGTTGGATATGTGCCGCTGTGTCTTGTCTACATGCTGCACAACTACCAGTGGATGCCCTGCAGTCGGTGGAGCTACTGAACTGTCAGTTTATCGCTCAACAGTTTGCTGTAAGTCTCTAAGGGTTACCCCTCTGAGATCAACTAAGGTGCTTCAGCTGCACCTGAGTAGGAGAGGTGTATGAGCTTGCATAGAGAAGAAAGGAGCAGATGACCAAATACAGATGCCTAGATGAACACATCATCTGGTCTATTTTGTTTATTCATTGAGAAGATGAATCTATACCTGACTGCCACAGTCTTTGCCTTGGTATCTCTGAGCATTTTTGTCCCCTATCCCATTTACCTGATGCTGAAGGATTTCATAAGAAACCATCTGCTGAAGAAGATGCCGGTGGACTGTGTAGCTTGGCTGTGTCTTACTGGCTGTGGTCGCCCTCTGAAAAAAAGGAAAGAAGTCCAGGGAAATAAAAGGAAATATGTCTTAAAGAAGATGGAGAGAATCCATGAGTGACCAACAACTCACCCATTAATACACACTCATACAATACCAAGAAAACTTTGGGATATTATCTTTGACCATTCAAATTTAGGAAGAGATTTTGGCCCTCAGCGTAGCAAGTACACCTGATGGCGGCTTGCTGCTCATTATTTATTATATTTTATTCACCCTATTTATTATATTGCATTTACCCTTCTCTAAAACACATTTTATTTATTTAATGTATTAGTAGCCTATCTTTCAAACAACAAAGTTCTTCAAAGGTATTCAAGATCAAATGGAAGTCACATACAATAATTAAAATCAGCATATAACAAATTAAAAATGCAGAAAATGAGATGGTGGGGGAAACTCACAGCAGGAAGGATAATCTTAAAGAGCTGGTAGGTTTGCATATGGGAGAAGGAGGGTCTTAGTGTATCCCAGGGCCACTGTATTTTTGAAAAGTTATAGTCCGGGTTCCTTGGACTGCACCCGAGACCCATGGACTGCACCCGAGACCCAACTTGAGTTCCCTGCAGCCACACAGGAGCTGTGGGGAATGGCTTTTTAAAAATAGGGAAGAGCTCAAACAGGCTCAGAATGTGGCCATGGGGGGGATGAGCCCTTCTTCAGTTTTCCCGCACTGAAACAGCAGTGATGGGGAGTTATTTCCTCCTTTTTGCTGTTCCATGTGGAGTATTCTGTGCATGTTAAGTAGCAAAAACAGGGAAATAACTCCTCCCCCGTAGGGTTTCCATGTCCCTCTTCACCACCGGTGGGAGATTTTTAGGACACAGCCTGAGGAGGGTGGGGTTTGGGGAGGGAAGGGACTTCAATGCCATAGAGTCCAATTGCCAAAGTGGCCGTTTTCTCCTGCTGAACTAATCTCTATTGGCTGGAGATCAGTTCCAATAGTGGGAGATCGCCAGCTAGTACCTGGCAACCATACCTCCACAGCAGGGTTTTGGCACACAGAAAATGGCTTGGGGAGCAGGCAGGAGACCGTCCTCCTCCTGAAGCAGCATTCCAAGTCCATTTGGGCTCTCCTTTTTTAAAAAAGTAATTCCCTGGAGCTGCTGTGTGGCTGCTGGGAACTCAAGCTGGGTCGAAAAAACGTGGACCCAATTTTTTAAAAACATGAATGTACAGTTTGACCCCCAGACTATTTAGGGGGTTGAAGGTCAATAACTGCACTTAGAATTGGGCCTAGAAGCCAACTGATAGCAAGTGAAATTGTTACAAAACTGGCATATGTTCCCCATGGACCATACCAATCAATATCCTAAACCAACTGTAGTTTTTGAACACTTTTCAAAAACAATCCCACCCAGAGCACCTTAATATAATCTAGTCCAGACAAGATCAATGCTGGATCAGACCAAGGCCCATCAAATCTGGGGGTTCTTTTAAGGAGCATCACCAGTAGGTATGCTGACAATATAGGTGCCCCTTCAGAGCCCCAGAAATATTCCCCATATTCCCCCCCCCCCCAAAAAAACCATACCAGTATGGGAATTTGGGAATATTCAGAAATCCGAAAAATTTTCAGGTCCAATATACCTGAATTTGAATTTTCCAGATTTATTATTTTTTGCCCAACCCTACTACCCTTCAAATACTGCAAGATGCAGAGCATTCCCGCATGTTAGTAGACCCCCTCGTGCTTACCTTCTTGTGAATCAAGAGGAACTGCAGGCGGCACTGTCCTCTGTTGGGATAGGTTTCTGTGCGAGGTTCCAGATTGTGCCAACGGTCTTCTATGCAATGCAGGTCCTGTATGAACAAGAAGAGAAACCAAAGTTTGCATCAGAAAGAAAAAGAAAGTTCTGCCAGAACTCTATCTAAAACAAACTAACTAACTAAAAAACAGCCCCTCCACAGCCCCAGAAATATTCCCCATAGGCTATAATGGAGCCAATTTTTTTCGGTTTCCCCCCTACCCTCAAACCCATACCGGTATGGGAATTCGGGAATATTCAGGAATCCCAAATATTTCCAGGTTCAATATACCTGAACTACATTTTGTCAGATAAAGCAGGAGTGTTATTCCATAATAATTCTGCTTGTAGAACATGTATTTTCAAGCCAATTAAATGACTGATCAGTGAAAGTTTTAAAGTGCAAGTTTAAATTTGTTCACTGGATCAAGGTGACAACCTGCAATAATTCTGGATCTTGGGGCCTTTACAGGGCCTGTGGGCCATATTCAGTGCAGCACTGCTACCCTTTCCATTTGATGAAAAACAAACAAATGCAGTTCTTTTTCTGATATGAATCTAAAGCCAGCAGATCGTTTACAATTTCAAACTATTTTTAGGACAGAAATAGCATTCTACCATAGCTACTATTTCATTATTTAGTGCATTTTTATCCCACCCCCTTTCCTCCAAGGAGCTCAGGGATGTGTACTCAATTCTTTCCCCTACATTTTATCCTCACAACAATCCTGTGAGGTAGGTTCGGCACACAGAAAGTGACTGGTCGAAGATCACCTGGCAAGCTTCCAAGACAGAGTGGGGATTCGAACCTGGGTGTCCCAGATCCTACTCTGACATTCTAACAACTACACCATATTGGCTCTACATCACCTTGAGACTGGTGTGCCCTCATCACAGGAGCCCAAAAAAAGGAGATGGGTGTTAGGATTATCAAACATGAAAGAGCGGAACAACCAAAACCACGATTTCTGGTAAATTTATAAACATCACAGGCACTGTAGCTTTTAACCTGAACCACAGCCAATTATTGTTCATTTATTTTCCAGATACGGATCTCAAGATCGCACTACACGAAGTGGTAATTTCACTGACTCCGCATGCAGGTATTGGAACGGCTACCATTCCTCCATCCCCAGTTTCACTGGGGGGCTGTTAGATACGGTGAAACCCCTATGGTCCGTTACTTCTTGGGATGACAGCCAGCCATGTGAAAGCTCTAAAATGTGTTAATATCTTAGCTGAAAGCAAATACTACTGGCTTTTTGCCGCTGACTTCCTCCTAAATAACTGCGCAGTTGATGCACCTACTGATCCTTAGATAGCCTCAAGGAGGTCTCATGAACACCAGCTGCCACACTAAAGATGGAAGTGACAATTTGTTGGAGTGAGAGCAACTCAGCATGCCTGGACATTGAGGGGCGCTATGTTACTCTTAAATTTGTAGTTGCTGTTTCTTTAATGAGATGTTGCTGTTTGGCTGAACTTGGGGAGCTGCACTCTAACTCCTCCTTCCTCAGCAGCCATTTTGTCTCTCTGCTCTTTCCACATGGTCTGCAAAGGAGGCTGACGTTTCTACAGGTCTCTCCTGCATAAACCATACAATCATACTCGCACTCACATGACGCTGGATTAGCTAGCCACTTGTATAGGGACATGTATTCTTTAGATGAGGTTTTCTATCTTTTATCAACTGCAACAAGAATGTTAACAAACTGAACCTGAATAAATGTAAGTTCTACTTTTGCTTTTGCAATTTACTTCTTGGGAAGACTGAATTTATTGCACTCAATATCTCGCTTCCATGACTGGGCAAACTCTGCTATATTAACCAAATATAAAATCCCAACACAATTCACATCAAGAACTGAGAAGGTCATTTGCTTTGGGTGATGCCCATTTTTCACCTGTCAGCACAGTTCTCTCACAGATGGTGCTCACTGTTTTGCTTCCTCACCTGCACACGAAGAACCACATTCCCCAGAAAGTCATGTTGCCCTTTGTCCTTCCGAGCATCCTTAAAAATCCTGGAGGAGAAAAAAGCAAACCGAGGAGGACAATACAACAGAAAAACTTGCCATGTACAAAGCAGTACAGAATATTCCGGATTTTGTTCTTCAATTGCCTGATTTGTTTAATAAGTGCTCCTAAGTTAAAGGGGGCTCTGAAAAATGCCGGGGGGAAGACCCTGATATTAGCACAAACCTTTTAAGGCCATGGAGGTCTGATAGTTCTCCCAGTTTATGGCGTACAGATTCAACTTCATCGAAGTCCCTACGGGAAAGGGATAGAAAAATGGGAAGAGGGTGTGCACTGTCAGTGTCCCTTTAAGATAGAAATTGTCTCTCTGGCACTGTCCAGTGAGAAGAAGTGCCTGAACAGCCCAGTGAAGATATCCTTAAAGCAATTGTCAAAGGAGGAAAGGCCTCTACATGATCCATTTTGAGGTTTAATTCCTGCAATGCAGGTCACTGGAAGAAAGGGTTACAATGATCGTGAATTTGCTTGACATAGCTATTGCTATTGTACAGTGGCTGAACTCCATTTTGGGGAGCCTGCCCCAAACCCTGCCCTGTTCCCTACTTCCCTCTGCTCAGCAAAGTTTGCTGCTTTATGCAAAAAGATTTGTTGAGACACACTGATGGGTACAATCTGTGGAAATAGGCCTGGAAGGTTTAGAACTCTGCTTTCTTAAGGAGTCACCCCAAAGGCGTACTAGGCAGACCTACTAGGCAGACCTAGGTGATTGCCAGGAGCACCAAAAGAGACCTGCTGGTGGCAAGTGGCAGCCCTGGGTAGCGCCCCTCCCCCCAGCTTCAGCACCATTACCCAGGTTGCCCTGCTCACCTATTCCCACCCCAGCCCATCCCCGTGAAGGAGGATGAACAGGCAGCTGCCAGCCTCACCATGGCTGGTTTCTGCTCTTCCTTCCTTTGCACTAAAGCCCTTTGGGTCAGCCATGAGTGAGTCCTATTTTGGGAGCTCAGTCCCAAAACATCTACGGGGAATGACATGCAAGCATACTTACCACATGTCCAGATGGAATCTGGCATTCTCTACATCTTTAAACTCACTGCAAGACACAATGGGTAGCCACGTTAGTCTGTCAACAGCAGTAGAAAAAAGCAAGAGTCCAGTAGCACCCTAAAGTCTAACAAAATTTCTGGCAGGGTAGGAGCTTTCATGAGCCACAGCTCACAAAAGCTCTTTTCTACTGTAATGCCTGGAATTATTATTATTATTTGATAATATGCTTTTGTGTTCAATCTGCATACTTGCTTTTATGGAAAGGCTAGGCCTAAAGTATAAGAGCTGGTTTGAAACACTATGCATTCATGTGCACACACACATGAGGGCTTTGGGAAGGTGGCACCCAGGAGCCATGAGTCAGTAAATCAGGCTCTCTGTGTCTGGTACAGCCTTCCACCAAGACACGGCCCAGAATTACCTACGGCCTAAAGAATGTTAAGTTTCGGTTCCCTGTCCCAGATCATGTAGCAACCTAAGTGCCCGCCTCAACCCCCACTGATAGGCCTATGCTAATCCAAAGGTATTCATCATTGGGTCTTTGTGTGTCTATGCTCAATATTACGTGTATTGTACCACCCCTGACCAGAGGTTTTAAATGTCGTGGCAATCCTTTGTTTGAGTGTGAAGACTGTCCTGCGCATTTGGGCAGTTTTATCCGGTATGTATATTAGGCCTAATAAACAATTGCTTTGAACTATCAACCTCTTCCTGTTTTATGATAATTGGGACTTAACACCATAATTCAGGCATAACACTACCCCAAGACACAGTTACTATTACTAGTAAGGTTAAGTGCCAAAGCAGGATTGCAGCTGAACATCAAGATGACGCAAGTAATGACTACTGAGGAAATTACACAATTTTAAGAATGACAATGAAAAAATTGAAACTGTTAACGATGTCCTGTTCCTTGGCTCAATCATCAAGCCAAAGGGGAGACTGCAACCAAGGAATCAGAAGGAGATTGAGACTGGGAAGGGCAGCTATGAAGGAATAAGAAAAGATCCATAAGTGTAAGGAAGTGTCACTGGAGACCAAAATTATCCATACTATGGTATTCCCCATTACTATGTATGGATATGAAAGTTGGGAAATGAAGAAAGCTGACAGAAAGAAAACCGATTCATATGAAACATGATGTTGGATACCACGGTCAGGCACAAAGACAAATAAGTGAGTTCTACATCAAATCAAGCCCAAATTTTTCCTAAAAGCTAAAATGACTAAACTGAGGCTATCATACTTTGGTTATATTATGAGAAGACGAGACTCACTGGAAAAGACAGTCATGCTATGAAAAGCTGAAGGCGGCAGGAAAAGAGGAAGATCCATGAGGTGGATTGACTCAATAAAGGAAGCCAGGGGCCCTCAGTCTGCAAGACCTGAGCAAGGCTGTTAACGATAGGATGCTTTGGCTGTCATTACTTCACAGGGTTGCCATAAATCAGAAGCAATTTGACATCACAAAACACACACACAAGATTTTTATGCAGGTGAAAATATTAAAGTTAAAAAGTAAAAACAAGAACAAAAGGAGGAGGGTTGTGAGCAGGCAGCCTGCAGAAAAAGTCCTGTTCCTTTCACGGAGGCTTAAATTGTGGAAATGGGCAGCCAAAGCTTGTCATGGCATGGAGGTAAATAGCATCCTCTTAATCTCCTATTAAAGGGACAGGACATTTTTTCGCCAGATTATTGGCAACACTAGGAAAGAGAGCATGCACAGGAGAGATAAAGGTAGTGCTGTGTGGCGGGGAGGGGGATGCCTATCTTAATTCTGAACCGAAGCAGGTAAAGACTAAGAAACATTCACTGCCGTCTTCTCTTCAGTAGCCATTCTCACAGGCAGGCTCCAACAGAGACTAACTGAAATGAGACAGCCGGGATTTGCAGCCTTTCCCGCACCCCTGCTGCCGCAACCTTATGACTGAAAGCATTCCTAAGCCTGCCTTTCTCCCAGGCAACTGGGACCCCAAGGCAACAACAGATTCGAAACCACAACAGTCACAGAAGCTTAAAACAAGCTATCAAAATAGTCAGCAGGAACCTTCCTCTTAAAAGAGTTCCATTTTACAGCAATAGGGACGGGGTGGGGCCCTCTTAACTCTTGGAAGACTGTTCTGTATGGCTGGAGGCACTAAAGATAAAGCCAGCAAGCAGTCGGCAAGGGAACAAGCCCTGGCAGCAGGGTTTGGAATAACCAGAAGGTGATGCTACGCTGAGTTATCCTGTCTTTCTCAAGCTTCTCTTATTGGGACGGACATTTAGCTTTAGGTCTCAATTTTGTCACAATATATGTTCATCTCTCTTAGTTACCTTCAACCTGAAGAACAGGGTCAGCATGGGGGGCACGGTTTATCATGATGAACAGTTGACCCCTAGGGTTGCCAACCTCCAGGCACTAGCTGGAGATCTCCTGCTATTACAACTGACCTCCAGCTGATAGAGATCAGTTCACCTGAAGAAAATGGCCGCTTTGGCAATTGGACTCTATGGCACTGGAGTCCCTCCCCTGCCCTCCTCAGGCTCCGCCCCAAAAACCTCCCACCAGTGGCGAAGAGGGACCTGGCAGCCCTAGTTGAGCGGTATCCCTGTAAGACTGTGCCAACAGACAAGGTTTTAGAGGAGGAACTCATACCTTCTTCTGGTTGCCAAAAAAAACCACATTTCTCTAGGGTAGGTTCTGCTGAAAGAGTTATGTATATACCGGCCGTGGCTGAACTCAGCCTGTTCTCCATTGCCTAGGAGGGGGTTTGTTGTTCATAGAGACCCTTCCCCTAGAACAGCAATTTCAAACATGGTACCTGCCAATGGGTTTTCTGCAGACTGCTTGCTGTGGTGGTAGTCCACAGTCTGGATGATAGCCACAGTTTAAAGGGTGCCTGAGCTCACATCTCTGCTCTCTTTGTCTTCACTAAGAACATATGTTTGGTTGAAACAACATCGCCATAACAGCAGCAGCTCTACCACCAGCAGAAAGAAAGGTTAGCGAGGCACCCTTACTATGAGAAGTGAAAGTCGAGCCAGAAGAGATGAAGAAAGAAGAGACTGGAGGAGTTATGTATCCCCAGTCTCAGCCATGGAATCCTTCCCCACCCTCCTTCCGACTGCTACATTTCAGAAGTGTCTACAGGCTTGGGGCTCCTCATCTAGAACCTCGCCTCTTACTACTGGTAAAAGGAAAATGGAAAAGAACAGGGCTTCTGTAGACTTTCTTGACCACATGGGAGCCACCCTGGCTTCGCTGTGATCTCTCTCAAAACATACTCAAAGAGGTACACAGAGGCACCATGCTGTGGGGAATAGGATTGCCAGGTCCTTATTCGCCACCGGCAGGAGGTATTTTGGGGCAGTCCCTGAGGGCGGGGTTTGAGGAGGGGAGGGACTTCAATGCCATAGGATCCAATTGCCAAAGTGGCCATTTTCTCCAGGGGAACTGATCTCTATCGGCTGGAGATCAGTTGTAATAGCAGGAGATCTCCAGCTAGTACCTGGAGGTTGGCAACCTTAGTGGGGAAGCAGGGGTGGGGAGAGAGATTCCTCCCAGTAGCATCCAAGCTGGGGCAAACAACCACATGTAAGTTACCTACCAGTGTTACTATACTTCCACGACAATACTGATACATACAGGAGAGGCAGTTTTAGAGTGATGGTCCTTGCAAGTTAAGAAAATATATCAAGACAGAAACACAACAAATGTGTCAAGGAGACGTACAGTATGAAGGTTTCGTTCCACACAGGATTTAACGTCTGAGGGATGATGTGTGTGCGGTGTGTCTGGTCTTCGGGGATCAGATTCTTCACCACGGCCTTTGATCGTTTTTTGTTCTCCTGGTGGGTGCCACCATTAGCAGAAGAGTCCTGCTTCTTATTTTCTATCCCTAGGAGGCAGTATGGGTCACTGAACCCTGAAAACATAGAGGTAGTTGTTGAAATACGATCATATTCGCTTCACATGTGAAGGTTCCAGTGCTTGTAATAGCTAGAAAGGCAATGTTCTGATGCAAATCAGAACACAAAGCTGTAGTTCTACCCCTCTTAACCTGTGGATTAAGACAGACGCTGGAGGTAGGGTTGCCAGCTCTGGGCTGAGAAATATATGGAGGTTTTCGGGGCAGAGCCTGAGGAGGGCGGGGTTTGGGGAGGGGAGGGACTTCAATGCCATAGAGTCCAATTGCCAAAGCAGCCATTTTCTCCAGGTGAACTATTGGCTGCAGACCCTGTAATAGCAGGAGATCTCCAGCTACTACCTGGAGGTTTGGAAATTAGCACGGGAAATTTGGTACAAAAATGCACATAAACAGGTTGCAAGATAGCAAGTGTATAATAAGTGTATAATAAGTGATAAAGCTAGAAAAGACAAGACAAGTATACAACATGAAAACTTAACAACTAAGTAGCTAAATATATACAAATTTACAGGTAAGTATGGAAAAGTTTTCATGTTGTACACTTGTCTTGTTTTTTCTAGCTTTATCACTTATTATACACTTGCTATCTTGCAACCTGTTTATGTGCATTTTTGTACCAAATTTCCCGTGCTAATTTCCAAACCTTGTCAGTAAAGGCACGGAGGTGCCCTTTGTTTTTGATTTGCTTACTACCTGGAGGTTGGCAACCCTAGCTGGAGGAGGAAAGCCTCATCCTCCCGGGTTCTCAACAGGATTGCAGGCTAGGGGAGTCTGGCCTCATCCTGCTCCCCATGTCCATGGAACGTTCTTTTTGAGAAGAGCGTGTAGGGGTCTCGCCTTATCAGAGAACGACTCAATGAAGTAACATGAGAAATTGAAGGTTCCTAGCAAGGCTCTGAGCGAAGGGACATCGGTGGGGCGGGGGAGTTTAGAAATCACTTCAACCCGCTGTGCATCTGGTGTCCTTCCGTCAGGTCCTAGTGCTAGTCCCAAATACTTTGAACTTTGCCAAAGATAATAAATAGTGAGGTGCCAGAAATTACTGTTGGTTCAGGAGAATGGACTCTAGGTGTAGAGTTCTCAGCCTATAATGGATGGATAACGACCATACTAAAGTGCTGATTACACTTGCTCCTCTTTCTGTATAAGCCCCCTCTTCTATGGATGGTTCTATGTTTTGAGCCCTGCCCACATATAGGTGTTTAGAGTGTACAGTACATACATGCTAGGTCAATAGCATCAACAGAACTCTTCAGGTAGTAGGGAAGCAAATGCTTTTAGATGTTGCCTGTGGAGCCCTACATAGCCATGTTTTTGCAGCAAGCAAAACGGATTCATGAATGCTATTCACGAATTGCGTTCTCGGCAGATGTTATTTATGCCAATAAAGGTTTTGACGTTGACATTGCCTGCGGAGCCAATTCT
This sequence comes from Euleptes europaea, assembly GCF_029931775.1. Lineage (NCBI taxonomy): Eukaryota > Metazoa > Chordata > Lepidosauria > Squamata > Sphaerodactylidae > Euleptes > Euleptes europaea. The sequence goes on along the minus strand of NC_079312.1, from coordinate 127,070,293 downwards.
CAAACAAGGACGTTCTGAACCTTGGCCTGTTAGCTACTTTCTAACATTAAGGAAATGGCTTTGCTTGGAGGTCAGCACAAAGGTTTTCAAGGCAGATGTGCGCTGTCACCCTCAAATAGGATAATGGGTATTCCCAAACAGGGATTTTAGAAGCAGAGCCCAGGCTTGAACAGAAGGAGAGTCCCCAGCCTTTCCTTATTTGAGCTGTAGACATAGTCCTACTCACCACTGACATCTTTACCCAGAATTCCCCTGGCTTGCTTCACAGTTGCTTTAAGACAAAAGATTGGACTCTGAAAGGAGCAAAACAAACAGGTCTCATTTGAAGAATTAAAGCTAGCCACAAGCCACCATGCATTATGGAACCTCCAAATGATTTTAGACTAGTTATCAAAAAAGTATGCTATTCTGGTGGAAGGGTAGAATATAAACGAAGCTAAATGACTGTATAAAATGACTGGCAGGTAACAATAATGTAAGACTGTACTGTATCCAGATCTGTACTAATTTGCTAGAATCTGTTAGATTTTTCCATGTAATCTAACTCTCATATATTTTACATATACTAGTGTGTTTTTTACATTTTACATTTTTCATTACTTTACTTTTTCATCATCAATACTGAAGCATTTACAATAAAAATAATTTTTAATTCAAAGTTGTATCATTGCTTGGGGTGGCAGGTTAAGTAAGATAACGTATTTTTCAGTGAAATACAAGATCTAGAAACATCGCCACTTATCACAGCAATTGACTTCAATGGCTTCAATGGCTTCGATCTGGCCTAGATTTCCATGGGCACATCCCATGGGAGACTCCATCCCTAAGCTATTGCTGGGGAGGTCCTGTCCCCTCTAGCAGCATTTGTGGGGGATAGTGGTGAGGGGTTGGCTGCTGAAGAAAGGGGGAATCAGTGAAAATTGCCTCCCTTGTGCTCAGAAAAATCTAGGTGGGATCCAAGCCAACAACACTAAGATTACAAATTCAGTCATTGTTGTTCCACTGCTACATGAAAACATAGCAATCTCCTTAAACCTTGGAGTAGCCCAGTGGTCGGCAAACCGCAGCTCCCGAGCCGCATGCGGCTCTTTGGCCCCTTGAGTGCGGTTCTGGAAAGGGCCCCCCTCCTCCTCCTCCCCCCTTTCCCTCCCCTCACAGCGCGGCTGGGTTTTGCATGCGGCGCTCGAGGGCCGGCGGCACCAAGGCGGGCGGCGGCAGCCAATCAGTGGGCGGGATTTTCCCCGCTTGTTTTGGCTGGAGGAGGAGGCCGAGGCGTTGTGGAGGAGGAGGAGGCAGCAGCGGGGGGCAGGGCCGAGCCGGGGCGGCGGGCATGGTGGGCAGCGAGGAGAACTACTATGGCAAGCATGGTGAGCCCCGGAACCGCTGGGCCGAGCGCAGGAGGGCAGTGCCGGCGGGGACGCACCAGAGCGCACGGCTGCTGGCAGGGCTGGAGGGGGCGCAGGCCAGGCCCCTCGGCAGCGCCTCCCCCATCTAAATTTAGCCAAGCAGCGCAGGAAGTCAGGGCATCCCGGCCGCACGCCCAGCCCGGCTCCAAGTTTCAGCAGAGTTCGCGCGGCGGCCCGCCAGCCTGGTAGTGCTCCAGCAAGGCGCGTTTGGCCAGGCGGCAGGAGGCGCCGGCTTCAACCCCCGGCTGTTCCAGTTAAAGGGACCGGGCAAGCAGGTGATGGGAAAGACCTCCCCCTGAGACCCTGGAGGGCCATGGGGAGGGGCTGTGGCTCAGTGGCAGAGCCTCTGCTTGGCGCGCAGAAGGTCCCAGGTTCAACCCCCCGGCATCTCCGGTTAAAGGACCAGGCAGGTAGGTGAGGCGAAAGACCCAGATTCTCAAAACTCTGCGTGGGGGGTTATTTGCCATTTATGAATGGGAGGTTTTGCCTTGGATTTGCCACTCAGATGCACATTTTCCCCATCCAGATTCTCAAAACTCTGCATGGGGGGTTATTGGCCATTTATGAATGGGAGGTTTTGCCTTGGATTTGCCACTCAGATGCACATTTTCCCCATCCAGATTCTCAAAACTCAACAATAAGCCCCCCTGCAGAGTTTTGAGAATGCAGATGGGGAAAATGTGCATCTAGAGAGCGGCAAATCCAAGGCAAAACCTCCCGTGCATGAATGGTTGTTAAAAGGCGTTTTGGCTCTCAAAAGAAATCTCAATCGTTGTACTGTTGATATTTGGCTCTGTTGACTAATGAGTTTGCCGACCACTGGAGTAGCCATACAGAAGAGACTTTTAGAATTAGCCTCTCAGTTATATCACATTAATCTGTGCACTTAATATTCCTCTGGGACCCTTTAGATAGGAACTTGTACTATTCCACAGATTTAACCATAGGGTTGCCAGGTCCCATCTGGCAACCAGCGGGAGCTTTAGGGAGGTGGAATGAACGTTCAGCATTAGTTTCTTCTATTGTCCATTGAGAACTGTGGAGCTTGTGGGTCAGAAGCAACTTTCAAGGCAGATAATGAACCCTGGTCTCTCATTTTGTGATTTAGGTGTAGATTATCCAGGAAAGGGCCACTTATCCCTATTTTTCCCTGCTCAGTAGAGCCACAATTGCTAGAAGGCTGGTCTTGCTAAAGCCACTGCTGGCATTTATCTTGTCGCTCTGATTATCTGTGCCAAAGCAACAGGATAATTAATAGAATGGACACCGGTGCCATCAGAGCACCTAATCAAGAACATGCCACATGGATTATTCAGTCCTAGTCATGGATTATCCACCCTATCCTCATAAATAGAGGGCAGTGATCACCATTTCAATACTTGCTTCTGCAAAAAAGGAAATGCTCCAGTTCATTAATGCAAAATATATGCCCAATCAGTTTATCCCCTAATAACAAGAAGAAGTCTACACTTTTGCAGTATACCCTTCTTTTCTGCATTTGCATGCATGGACCCAACGAACATCCTACATGGGATCTGCAAGATAAATATCATCTGGGAAAGAACACTGTATGGTATTTGGAGTCATCTCACCTTCACAACAACAATTATGTTTCTTGCACATAGCAGGTATTTCACTTGCACTGAAATTAGAGTCATAGTTTACTTTGAGGCACCCCAGACCAACTCATGATTCCATACATGCACTAATAACATTGTCCTGGAGGGACACACAAGCATATATCCCAACCTGTGCATGTTTGCATATAACATACGCACATTTCATGTGCCTTGAGTCAGATTTTACCTCCAGTTCTTTGGTCCTCTGTAATATAATATTATGCTCTTCTGGATCCATATTAAAAACCTGTCATTTAAACAGAAGTTATTAGAACAGAATTCAATTTTAATATCATACCATTTTCTAATCAATTTTTTTTCTGGGGGGGAAGTCCCATCATCCCAAGCAGTATGAAAGAGAGTCAGCAACAAATGTTCTGGGATTAGCCCCTTACACCCTAAACTCATACATGTTTGGGTTCTACAGCCAGACTCTTCTGGTAAGCCATTTAAGGGAATATCTGCCATTACCTCTCTGGTTTCAGTTCCCTTCTCTCTTTTATTTTCTTACAGTTCCTCTGTGACAAAAGGCCTTGGGGACATCATTTCTAACCATACTGAAGACAGCAGTAGTTTAATCATAAGAGATTATTTGGGAGGAGATTAGGGAAACAGAGGCAGCCATTTCTTATAAGTCGTGTGAACGAAACAGATAGGGAAAAACATACAACTTAAAATAAAGAAGCAACTGCAGACTTTGAGTTGGATGATGAGGCAGATGGATTTGGCCCTTTGGTCTGACCTTTTGCACATATGCATACAGCTCTTCTGGATCAGCAACATGGGTAGGCTCTGGTTTGCCCAAGCGATGGAGAATAGAATAGAGGACTTCTTCATATAGCAAGGTGAGCTGTAATAGAATATTGGGAGCAGATCATAATCAAGTCAACATCTAATGAATTAGCATTCTTGCTTGCTCTCTATCTTGGAAATCTGCTGATCAAGAAGTATCCTGAACAGTTTTTTCTGCTCAAACCAGCAGCTGCTCTCCAGGATCTCAGACAGAGGTCTTCCACATCACCTGCTCGCCTAGTCCCTTTAACTGGAGATGCCGGGGATTGAACCTGGGACCTTCTGCATGCCAAGCAGATGCTCTACCACTCAGCCGGGGCCCCTCTCAAGATTCAGGGCCAGCCCACCAGAGGGCACATGAAACCTGTATCCTAGCAAGCAGCCCCTTGGAGCTCCCCCATCGGTATCATTGCTGGTGCAATTTACAGCTTTAGTCATGGTCCAGCCCAGCAGGTTTAGGGAAAGAGGAAGGAGAGCTGCAGTTGCTAGGCAACCACAGGATGTGCTTTCTAAAGAGGGGCATGATATGGTTTGGCCAGAGATGGAAGACACAGAACTGTGAACTGATCAGGAGGGGTGGTAGGAAGCACCACAGAGTTTGCCTGTACAGGCCAGACAGATCACGATGGGTAGCCGTGTTAGTCTGTCAAAAGCAGTAGAAAAGAGCAAGAGTCCAGTAGCACTTAAAATACTAACAAAATTTCTGGCAGAGTATGAACTTTCATGACCAGACAGCTCTGCATTTACATCTGCCACAAAGACTCCAAGAGGTTCTCTGCTGAGCCAGCCCACAGCTGATTTTATGACTGGAAAGTAACCGTGGTTGTAAACATATAGGAGATGAAGAATGAAACACTCCTGACGATTTCTCAGTAATGAAAGCTGGACACTTTAAACATTATCAACTACTTTCTTGTTTATGCCTCTATACCACTCGCACTGTCTGTTCAAGGAGATCTACAGAATCTCCACAGGTGACAAATCAATCTCTATTTAACTGCAGCAGCAGAAGAGTTGGTTTTTATATGCCGACTTTCTCTACCACTCAAGGAGGAAAACCGGCTTACAATCACCTTCCCTTCCCCTCCCCACAACAGACACCCTATGAGGTAGGTGAGGCTGAGAGTGTGACTAGCCCAAGTTACCCTCCCCACAACAGACACCCTATGAGGTAGGTGAGGCTGAGAGTGTGACTAGCCCAAGGTTACCCAGCTGGCGTCATGTGTCGGAGTGGGGAAACAAATCCAGTTTACCAGATTAGCATCAATCGCTCATGTAGAGGAGTGGGGAATCAAACCTGGTTCTCCAGATTATAGTCCACCGCTCCAAACCACTGCTCTTCACCACTACATCATGCTGGCACATCATGTAGTACTTGGGAATTGCCCAACAAAACTCTAAATGAAGGGGTGTACTACTTTTTTCACCCACAAATTATTTGCTTATGCAACTTGTTGCCACAAGATGTGGAAATGGCCACTGATTTTGAAAGGGGACTAGATAAATCCATGAAGAATAGGCCTAGCAATGGCCATTAACTATGTTAACTAAATGGAACCTCCCACTTCAGAGGTGGCATGCCTGTGAATACCAGTGCTGGGGTGAGGGCCGCCAACTTGGAAGGCTTTAGGAGGGGAGTGGATATGTTCATGGAGGATACGGCTATCCATGGCTGCTAGTCAAAATGAATACTAGTCATGATGCATACCTATTCTCTCCAGTATTAGGTGACATGGAACACAGGCAGGACAATGCTGCTGCTGTTGTCTTGTTTGTGGGCTTCCTCAAGTCACCTAGTTGGCCACTGTGTGACCAGACAGCTTGGACTTGATGGTCTGATCCAGCATGGCTTTCCTTATGTTCTTATGTCACCAAAAGGGGAGGATTGTTGCCTTCTATTTGTGAGATCAGCATCAGGCATCGTGGTCACTGATGGAAACAGGATGCTATACTAAATGCCCCTCTGGCCTGATCTGGCAGAACTCATCTTACACTATATTCATTGTTGGGGAGTCAACTAGATTCATTGTTGGGGAGTCAACTAGATACTTACCTCTCTCTTAGAAAATTTATGGGATAGGTCCATCTAGAAGAAACCAGAAAAACAGATTTTCAACAACTCACTGTAGATCAACTATATTCATCCCTGTTACAGTTTCGATGTACATATAAAGGGCCTTCGATCTTTTCCAACTGAAAATTGAGCTATTTTTATTTGCTCAACAGAACATAGGGATTGAAATCGGATAAAGATCCCAGTCTCTCAATCTAGCATAGTGACAACCACAAAGAGTCTCTTGTCAATTATGGTAAAAATAATATGATGCTTTTGCAAAACACATTGTAAAATACAAGAAACAGAGCCAACAGATTGACTCCCACACTCATATATTTTGAGCTTCCCAGCTGCAGCAATCACTGTGCAGAGGATATTATCAAGATTTATGAAAGGCAGTGTTTGGCAGAGCTCCCTCTCAGAACCAGATTTCCATTAGAGGGCTCAGCTTTGAAGCAAGAGACAAACTACCCCAGAAGTGCCTCTGGATGCAAGCAGAGTGGGGGCTGAGGTGCATGGATGGCATCTGTGTCAAAGGTTATAGCTTAGACACTCCTCCCAGCATCTTTTTAAAGGATATCAACCAGTGGTGACTTGGCACGATATTCATCTCATAACGCAAGCATGTGACATCTTCTCTCACAACAAGCAGTTCTTCTCACTGTAACAGTTAACATTTATTCACGGTGCATTGAAAGAAAGTGCCATTATTAATCACATCAAATTATGCACATTAACATCTATCGTTGACAGCTTTAGAGTGTCAATTGAGTGCGCTGCATGAAAATCTGCAGTAACTGTTACCATACCAGGAATAGCAGTTATATCCTAGAAAAATAGGAAGGGTTTACATAGCTTGAATAGTTGTGCTATACTTTGCAGTGGGGGGCGGGGAAAAGTTTTAGACTACAGCTCTTTTCAGTTTGGGTGAGGCTGCTCACACTATTAGCAGAGCGAACTTAATGGGCAAACGTCTGTAGGAAAAAAAGACTCATAAGTATGTACTCAATTAGAGGAGTCATCAGCTCCAGAAAGTTGGCATTAACTGCTGGCTTATACATAGATTGTTAACAGACTGGACAAATTTATGACTAATAAAAGGGACACTGCTGTAAAGAAGGTTTTGAAAATTAATGGGATGTAATACTCCAAATGTGTGTTCCAGGAAAGGGAAACCATGTGGCTGCCATGACAATTAGAGCTGCCAACCTCCAGGTACTGGAAAAAATAGACAGCACTGTACAATTATCAACAGATTTGGAAACTAGTACAGGAGCGAAACACTGCTTAAACAAAGTGCAACTAGATTTATAAATAGCTACGTGAAATTACATACAGTATGAGACACTATATACAAAAAGACCTACAAGAAGTCATTCATAAACATTCATATTTTTAGATGTCCCAAAACCGGGTACAGATTCTTCTTCCACAAACTAATTTCATGTTGTACAATGGATGCCAATAGTATCCAGAAGAACAGAAGAATCTGTACCCGGTTTGGGGACATCTAAAAATATGAATGTTTATGAATGACTTCTTGTAGGTCTTTTTGTATATAATGTCTCATACTGTATGTAATTGCATGTAGCTATTTATAAATCTATTTGCACTTTGTTTAAGCAGTGTTTCGCTCCTGTACTAGTTTCCAAACCTCCAGGTACTAGCTGAAGATCTCCTGCTATTACAACTGATCTCCAGCTGATAGAGATCAGTTCACCTGGAGAAAATGGCTGCTTTGGCAATAGGACTCTATGGTATTGAAGTTCCTCCCCAAACCCTGCCCTCCTTAGGCTTCGCCCCAAAAACCTCCCACCGGTGGTGAAGAGGGACCTGGCAAGCCTAATAACAATCCATTACCATTGATAGAAGTCTGAGTAAAAGGAGATATTATGTTTGTGTGTATGTGAAATGTGGGGCTTGGTCCCAATCTAGTGGAGACTGTAGCCGTTAAAAGGTCATAATGTAGGGTGACCAACCTACAAATTAATCTAACCCACAGCAGCAGATCACATACAACCCAAAAACAAATGCAGCTCAGAGTCAACTATGGGGATTCATGGAGTCAGTATGTTCTGTGATCATTTTTATATGATGTTTCGGTTGGGTCTGGGTTGTCTTTGTTTGGAAGTCGTTTGTTGACGCTTAATGCTAATAATTATTAAACTCTGAAAGAGATGTAGGGATCCTAACCTCTATTTCTAGTCTTGGAAACAGAGTTAGAAGTGTTGTTTTCAGCAGCCACGCTACATGCCCTTTGTATTCTTCATAGGAAAACTGTGCATCTTGATATGTGCTTCTCAAGGTATGAAACTGTATGCTTCTAACCTGACACACCATTATGTTCTTACTAGCCAGTTTTGTATTAAAAGTGTTCTCCCCATTCCCAATACATTAAAAAGACTTGAACAAGAGATACATGCTGTCCCATAGGTACTGGTCATAACATTATTCATAAACTGAGTGGCTCCTGTTTGGGCTCTGGGAAAATTATTCCAGGAAAACTTGGGCTGACTGCCTAAGGTAAGCAGGATGGTCACCATGCATTTATCAAGGACATTCCAACATCAAGGTGACCAGAGAAGCTCCCTTTCTAGAAAGTGATTTTGCTTGTGTGCAAAAATCTCTCCCATTATACCAGATGTTTGGCCAGGACAGTAAGACAGCTAAAATCACATAGCAAACAAGAGATTTGATAATGACATAGTTTAATGATATATACGAGTATAACCCCAACCTCTTTGAGTCTCTTACTGCCCAAGAATTCCTGAACTAAAACTCATTCCTGACCCAGGCCAAGCCCCATGTCTCCTAGAAACATAGAGTTGGAAGGGGCCATACAGTCCATCTAGTCCACTGGTTCCCAACCGGGGGTCCGCGAGAACTAAATTAAGGTCTGCGAAACAAAGTTATAAACCCATAATAAATTAATATTTTCAATTAAAAGTTTTCTATTATAAAAATATATTCAAATATTATTCTAAGTTTAATGTTTAACTAACAGTTATGATTAAAGTTTATTTTCACATTCTCGGAATATTTTGAACCTTGGGGTCCCTGCACTGAACAAAAAAGTCCTAGTGGTCCCTGGTCAAAAAAAGGTTGGGAACCACTGATTAATGCAGGATCAGCCTAGAGTATCCCTGACAAGTGCTTGTCCAGCCTCTGCTTAAAGACTGCCAGTGAGGGGGAGCTCACCATCTCCCTAGGTAGCTGATTCCACTGTCAAACAACTCTTACTGTAAAAAATGTTTTCCTAATATCCAGCCGGTAGCTTTTATCTCGCAATTTAAACCCATTATTGCAAGTCCTATCCTCTGCTGCCAACAAGAATAATTCACTGCCCTCCTCTAAGTGACAGCCCTTCAAATACTTAAAGAGAGCAATCACTTCCCCCTCAGCCTCCTCTTCTCCAGACTAAACATTCCTAACTCCCTTAGCCTTTCCTCATAGGGCTTGGCCTCCAGGCCCCTGATCATCTTCATCACTCTCTTCTGCAACCTCCCGATTCTGTCCACATCCTTTTAGAAGTGAGGCCTCCAGAACTGCACACAATACTCCAGGTGCAGCCTGACCAATTCAGTGTACAGCAGAACTATAATATCTTGTGAAAGTAAACTGTCTCCCACTGCTCAACCCTTCCCGTATATGAAGTAGTAAGAACTGAGGACTTTGGAGATTGTGTGTAGAATTAGGAATAGGGTGGACTGCAAAGATCTCCTGAGCAATGTGCTTCAGACGAAAGGGATAAGAAGTTTCCCTGCAATAGGTCAACAAATGTGCATGGGATTTCCATTATCCTTCCCCAGATTGGCACTTGACAAACAACTTTACAGCTATCTAGGTACCAAATCCTTGATGTTTTGGTTACCTGTCACAACTTAAGAAATTGAGTTTTGAGGAGCTAAGATCCTCACAACGTTGTCCTTTCTTACAAAGCAAAAGTGGTGTTCATCCATTATATAGGTGCTTATTCAGATTTGCCCATCTCTCCCAAAGCTAGGACAACCTCTTCAGATTCTGATATCCACCTCACACACCCACAAAAAGTAAGGTTAGAGTAGACCTCAGCACCCTTTCTCCAGGAACCAGGATAATAAAATGGCTAGAATACTGGACTTAGATGTTGGACACCTTGGCTCAAATCCCTACTAATCTATGATGCCAGTCACCACCTAAACTACCTCACATAGAGTTGCCAACTGCGAGGTAGTAGCAGGAGATCTCCTGCTAATACAACTGATCTCCAGCTGATCGAGATCAGATCACCTGGAGAAAAATGGCCGCTTTGGTAATTGAATTCTATGGCATTGAAGTCCCTCTCCTCCCCAAACCCCGCCCTCCTCAGGTTCCGCCTCAAAAATCTCCCAACGATGGCGAAGAGGGACCTGGCAACCCTAACCTCACACTGTTAGTGTGCTGCTCTGAACTCTTCAGAGGATAGGCAGAATACAAATGTAATATAGTTAAATCCAACATCCTCCAAAAAACATTCAACATCTCAAAAACTCAACATTTAAATCCAGCACTTCCAAAAGTATCTTAGCAGGTGGAAGCAAGCCATGAAAGTGAGAGGAGTAGCAAAGAAAGACATTCAGTATTAGTTTCACTTTAAATTGGGTCCTATAGTAAAAATGCTACATACTTTTCTGCAGTCTTCTCTGGGGATTTCCCCTATTTGGTTCAAACTGTCGGGCTCCATACTGGAATGGGCCAGGGAGAGCCCAAGTTGAGTGGAGGACATTGCCGCTGAAGTGTATATATGCTTCAGACTGAAGCAGATCACCCTACCGGTGAACCGTTCCCACCAGCTCACATGCTTAGGAGGAAACCACACTCTTTATCAGACTCTGACCACTGTAACAGCAAACGGAAATGTGCAGAGCCCTCCTTTCCCAGCAACAGAGCAGCAGTGTCTCAACACGTCCTGGAGTCCTGTGTACGCCGTTGACTAAACCCAAAGAAATTCTCAATGTTTCGTTGACTGACTTCTCTATAATCACATGCACTTTCATTTGTGAAACCAGCAGGGCCGGATCTACATTGTTTGAAGGGGGCAAAAGTACAAAATGAGGGGCCCTCCGTTCTCGTTCCCCCCCCTTCCCCAAGGTGTAAAATCAGGCTCCCCCTGTGAGTGTTTAGAACTTGCCCTAAGATCCCCCCAGAATCTCGCATGCACAAGGCCTACCACGAGTCGACCACTGTCAATGAGCAGTCCTTGAAAGGGGTGGGTGGGAAGACAAGGAATTTGAAGGTCCTGTAGGTGGAAGAGTGGAAGGTGCCTTGGCCAGGGGACGGAGGGAGATTAGCGAGGCCAAGAAAGGTTACCTGGGGGGGGGGTCTATGTCTCCCACTGCATAGAACTTGAGATCTTTGAACATCTCCTCAAGAACCTTTAGCTCTCCCTCCTCTTCACTTGCCATATTCTTGCCCGACTAACAGCTTCTGCTTTACCCAGGGCTGCAACTCCTCTCTGAGGCCCAGGGTCTCCCTCTCCCTCCCCCTTCCCCCCACCTCCTAGCAGCAGCCTAATCAGGGGAACAGGGAGGGCACACTGCAGAACAAGCCATCTCTTCCAAACGATCCTCACCCACCTCCTGCTGCCGCCTGCCGCCCCTTCTCTACCTGCCTCCCAGGGCACCTGCCCCCCCCCAGATCCAGTCCTGAAAACCACTACCATACAGATGGACTCCTCAACTGCATGTGCTGAGGGACCTGTGTGGAGTTCTCAACATCCCACCCAGAACAAATACCTCTGAAAACTGGTGCCAAAGACAGGCTGAAGTATTAGCAAGCAGGTTCCTCCCTTGCATTTTGTATTGGTGCTGTCACAAACGATCTGACTTCATCCCCTTACCTGCAGCACTGCTCTGAGACAAAATAGCAATCATTCCACAAATTTTTGTCTTTGACCATTTGCTGTTCTCTCCCAATCCATGCCTATCCTCAAGCTAAACATACATTCCACTTACCTTTCTTCACATACATTCCAGTAATTCCCTCTAACCAATCAGACTGGTTATACGCCGAGATCAATGAGGCCAGATCCAGAGTAAGGGCAATATTTGCTGAATGGGCAAACATTTTGAGCTTCTTTTTAAACAAATCACTTGAGAGAGGGGGGGGGGATCACAGAGGACATATGTTTTTCATTACTGCCGAAAATGTTCATAAACCCAATATTGCCACCCTTTCAACTGAGCCCTAATCAAAATAAACCAATCCTTCTCTGAGTAGGCAGACATTAGCACCAATGAAAACAGTAATGGAACAAGTCAGGAAATATGGGTGATCTACTTCCAGTAAATACACTTGCCCAGTAAGCCATGCTAAAAGATCCAAGCGGCCAACTGTTCCACCTTGGATACTGTGTTAAGTCCAAGAGCATAGAAATTCCCTTTGGATATGTCCAGATGGGGAATTCCTACACTTTTAGTCTGACATCTGAAATAGAGGTAAAGGAAGGGACTGAAAGGGTGAGCATAGACTGACATCAGCGAAGTCTTGAATACTTTGCAGATTTCTAGGAGCCCCAATTTGCCTAGTTAGAAACACAAGAAACCACCTAACATCCAGGAAAGATTAAACCTAAACATTTTTTAAAATAAAAAATAAAGTCTGTTCCCTTTCAAAGGAAGTTTCAGATTATTTTTTTCCTTAACCGCTTCTATTTCTTTTTTAGTCAGAGTTACTGAAAAACAACATTTTTTCCACTTCTGTTGTCAAAGTGACTTGCTGTCAACCAACCACAAAACCCAAGGAGCAAATTTGTCATTCACAATTCATAACATGACAAACACTCCTACTTGCTCCTAATGAAATAATAGACAATTAGACTGTTATATTCAAATCTGGTATTTCTGAAACATCGTTCCAAATTAAATATTTATATCAAAAACCACACATGTAAAGAAAAGTCAACTAAGCTGTTTGGAAGAAGGAACATGATGTTGGGATTTAATAACCTTGCGAAAGAGATATTCTATGAGCCCTTCTGTCTCCCCTGGTGTTCAAGTATCCAGAAATCCTCTCTTTTCCTTTCTTAAAGCAGCTGTGGAGGCATATTCCCTCTATCACATTTTTATCTTGCTGTTCTTCCAAGGAGCTCAGGTGGAACATACTTGACCCTCATAACCATCCAGGGAGGTAGGTTAGGCTGAGAGAAAGTGGGTGGCTTAAGGTCACCCTGTGGGCTTCAAGGCTCGGCAGGGATCTGAATTTTTTTGCTAAAACCCCATTGCTAAAACCCCACTTTGCTTAAAAACCATTATCAGATCATTCTGCTGTTGCAATCTGGTGTAATAAAGACAACGGATCATATCATGTTATTTTGCAACCAATGGACTGTACACAGAGATCTCTGGATCATGCTATCTTAATTAAATATTAGCTTCTTGCTGAATCCTGGGTGATCTCTTTTCCATGGACAAATGCTGATCCTGTAATAATTTGACCTGTAGCCAAATTTTTGGCAACTGTGATTCCGTTAAGATGCTTATCAAGATGGGTTTTAATTTGTTAACGTTTTCTGCTAAAATTGTGTATGATTATTGTAACATTTTATTCTGTTGTGTATTTTATTGTTTTATTGTATGGATTATTTACGCTTTGGTCAGAAGCCCTTCTTAATAGAGGGCACTCTCTTTCACGGAAGATAAAACTTTACACACAGAAGTTTGGTAGCCAACTGGCTAAAGCTGAATAACATTCCTGGACTCCCACCTCCAGCAATCTGTAAGAATAACTTCACTTTTTTGTGTGTTTTTGTATACTATTATTGCAAACAAAAGACCAAACCGAAAAACAGCAAGCAAAAAGAAAAACAGAGACAAGTTACAGTAATACATAAAAAGAAAATGAAATACTGTTTTGTGTCTCCCCATTTCAAAACACAGTAAGTATTATCCATCTTTCGTTAAACCTATCTGAGCTTTGAAAATTATTTCCTAAGAATCTCAGATACTACATTAACTTCATTAGCAGAGCAATATGCCAAATACAATTGAAGTAGTTATTTCTAGGGAAGGGTTCTGTCTTTCTCTAGTTTGCAGCTGCCCCCTCCTTTTTATTCTCTTTAAATAAAACGGGGGGAAACAAATAAAGCTTTTTTAAAAGATATACACAAAGTAAAAAAATATGTATATCACAACGGTGGTGGCAGATCTAGACATAAGTTTCTATATATGGTTTCCAAATATCTAAAAATAAGTCTATGCACAACTGCCATCTATATGCCATGCATTCAAATATTGATAAGAGTTCAAAGGTCCTCATTCCATTTATTTACTAGAGGTGGGCTTTTATCTTTCCAGTGTCAGTTTGCAGCTCTTAACATAAGAACATAAGAAAGGCCATGCTGGATCAGACCAAGGTCCATCAAGTCCAGCAGTCTGTTCATACAGAGGCCAACCAGGTGCCTCTAGGAAGCCCACAAACAAGATGACTGCAGCAGCATTGTCCTGCCTGTGTTTCACAGCACCTAATATAATAGGCATGCTCATCCAATCCTGGAGAGAAAAGGTATGCATCATGACTAGTATCCATGTTTACTAGTAGCCATGAATACCCCTCTCTTCCATGAACAAGTCCTCTCCCCTCTTAAAGCCTTCCGAGTTGGCAGCCATCACCACATCCTGGGGCAGGGAGTTCCACAATTTAACTATATGTTGTGCAAAGAAAGACTTCCTTTTATTTTTTAATCTCTCACCCTCCAGCTTCAGCAGATGACCCCGCATTGTGGTATTATGAGAGAGGGAGAAAAGCTTCTCCCTGTCCACTCTCTCCATACCATGCATAATTTTATAGACCTCTATTTGGCTCTCCCCTTAACCGCCTTCCTTCCAAGCTAAACAGCTCTTGCCTTGGTGGCAGCTGTTAAGTACATTCAAAACCAGCTCTAGATCTGAAGGGGATAATACTCTCTCTGAATTAACTCTTTTGGGCTGAAAAACACAATCAGACATTGTAGCGGTCACATCATTCCCCTGCTAAACATCATAGACCAAAGTGGTTTGTTTTGATCTTGCTAAGCCGAAACTCGAGACTGGAACTGGATTCCAAAACAAAACCTTGCAGGAGTCTTTTATGCTAGAAGAAAGGTAGGGGAAATCTAATTTGGCACATATATTCAGATCTTCTCACCCCAGTTCTTTGCCTTTTGGCCTGTATTGGCCCAAATTGTTCTTAATATAGTGTTAGTTTAAGTAGTTTAGTTTGCATAACCACAGGAAAAGCATTAGGAAACAATGATGGTTGCAAGATTCATCTCTTCCATCTCAAAGGGGGGGGGGAGAAAGACCTATTGCATAATATACATGTTTCCTCCCATACTAGCCAAGCCGCTTATCTATGATGACCTTCTCCATATTCAGAACTGATACACCTCTGACACACACTGAATAGATGAAATGGCTTGGACACATGCTACAGGAAGGTTACAAAGTACCAGAGGTCTAAACAATAATTCTAGAAGAAACAAAAATTACCAAAAGTGAGTATACTTCAAAAATTACAAAATATATTGAGATCACAAATAATTATTGTTGTAGTTTACAAAAATGCAAGATTGCACCACAGTGCATCCACAGTTCAGCAAAAGACAAAAATTCTAGAAATCAAAATATTACAACATGGGTAGGTGAGCAAATGTCAAAAACAAAAAATAATAATCCTTAAGATAATGAATTCATTCTTCTCCCTCAACATGCTTTTTGTGTCCTAAACAGTTACATGTAGGGCTGCCAACCTCCAGGTACTAGCTGGAGATCTCCTGCTATTACATCTGATCTCCGCTTTGGCAATTGGACTCTATGGCATTGAAGTCCCTCCCCTCCCCAAACCCTGCCCACCTCAGGCTCTGCCCCCAAAATCTCCAGGTATTTCCCAACCCAGAGCTGGCAACCTTAGTTACATGATTTGGGGGGAGGAGTTTTCTTTTCCGCCATGAAACAGCAGTTAAAGGGAAAGCTGCACCTGTATAGTTGCTGTACTATAGCCAAGGAATTTATGATACTGGCGCTCTACACCAGGAAAAAAAAATGTTGGAAAACAGCCATTTATAGAAAAGGCTACTGTCACAATTGTGTGAACACGTCTTTAGTACAACCAGACCCTCTCAACTAGGGTTGCCAGGTCCCTCTTTGCTACCGGCAGGAGGTTTTTGGGGCTGGAGATCAGTTGCAATAGCAGATCTCTAGCTAGTACCTGGAGGTTGGCAACCCTACTCTCAACTGTTGCCCTGTTATGCGCTCCTAACTTCCCTTAGCACTGAGGAGTCATGGGATAACACTCCAGGAGAGCCCGCTGGAGATTTATGGTGTCTTTATAAATAAAACAAATGTTACAAATATGCAAGCGGTTCCCTCAGGCAGCAAAACCCCCCGGACAGGGTAAGCCAGGAAGCAACCCCACTCCCAGTCCGACAGCAGCAGTGCAGAGACACTCACAGCCCCCCTAGGCTGCCCACAGCCTCCGACTCTCTGTTTCTGCCTGACTCCGTATGTAAAAGCCGATTCATCTGCCTGCCAGAACACAGGTCCCAGACCCACGCATTGCCAGCAAGCTAGGGTTGCCAGGCCCCTCTTCACCACAGGTGGGAGGTTTTTCGGGTGGAGCTTGAGGAGGGTGGGGTTTGGGGAGGGGAGGGGCTCCAATGCCATAGAGTCCAATTGCCAAAGCGGCCACTTTCTCCAGGTGAACTGATCTCTATTGGCTGGAGATCAGTTGTAATAGCAGGAGATCTCCAGCTAGTACCTAGAGGTTGTAAAAACCAAACAGGGCAGGCTCACAACTACAAGAATATCAAACGTGTATTAATGGTCACAACAAGTGCAAAACATCAACAAACAGTACAGTGTGGGAAAGATATATACAGTGTTATATAATATATACAAGTTCTTAAACAAATAAGCACATTGGCTCAGTTCTTTAACAAATAGGCACACTGGCTGTTTCTTAAGACAGACGTGAAGCAGAATCCACTTCGTCAGGTGAGTAAAAGACACTTCCAAATGAAGGATATTGCCACAACGGCGATACAGACAAAAAGCAACAAGGCAACAAGGAAACGCTTTTCCGGATATTTTTTGGCGTTTTCACCATTAAAGCTTCATCAGCCTGAAATAATTAAAATGAACAACAATTGCAATCTCAAATAATTAGCTGCAACAATATATATAACTTGCATTGCAAATTCTCACCTCAAACATATAAGAGAGAAGGAAACTCCCCGTGGAACTCGTCCGACATGCTAGGGAAGGTTGCGTGTTCAGTTAGGTGGTTAGTAAGCCAACCTAATTTCCATATAATGTTTGCTATTTTTAAGTAGATTTTCTTTAGTATATGCTCCCCTTCACGACGGGGCTGCAATGCAATGTTTCCATCCAAAGTGTAGCGTCTTACAGATATATTTACTGCTGGCATCATGTGATGTATTGGTAGTCGAAATTTAAAGAGACATGGTCTATTTACAAAAAGCAGGATAGATCTGTTTCATTGTTTAATCCATAGGGCGCTATTGAGTTAAAAAGATGGATAAAGCGCATTTCATGCTGGAGAAGAGTCTTTTGTACATTAGTAGAGTTATGGGGATGATCTTTAAAGGTCCACAGCACAAAAAATCTTAAGTCATTTTCGGGACCTTGTAGCTGATATTTGATATTTGATATTCTTGTAGTTGTGAGCCTGCCCTGTTTGGTTTTTACAATATTGTATTAACAGTGGTGTTTGAGTTCATTTGTTGAGTACCTAGAGGTTGGCAACCCTACAGCAAGTTGCCATTCACTCCTCACTGTCAGCCAGCACCAAGCAGAGCAGTGAATTTCACTCAGTCGCCAAGATCCACTACTGAATATGTGTCAGCATCTAAAGAAAACCCCAGGCAAAAATCTGATTTCTACCAAAGTCAATTCCCCACCCCAGAATGCATTTTGGAAAAGAAAAGTACTTTTGACGGCCATGCTGGAGATACTTTTATCGTAACAGAAAGAGATAAGGGCCTTTTATGCATGGGTAGTTAGTTTTGAGATCACCGCTGGACTGCTTCAGGGCTTCCTTGGAATTATGCATGATTTTTCCAACCTTCAGAAGTCACTTTGATCCCACCCCGCATTTCCAGGATGCTGTTTTGCCACAAATTTAAAACCTGCCTCGATCCCAAATTGAAAGCCGGTCCTGTGCATAGTTTTGCTTCAGGTTTGTTTCCTCACACCCATTCTCTGATTTCCCACTCTCCCCTCATAAGCATCCTCTTGGTCAATTTCACAGCAAAAATTTTCAGACATGGGGGGGGGGGAACAGAGCCAGGCTGATTCCTCCCCTCCTCTTGGTCAATTTCACAGCAAGCATTTCCATAAAATTTATACTGAAATAACCTGCAACACTTGTCTTCAGTCATCTGGGAAAAGAAAAACAAACACCTTTGTCCCATGCTATGCACACAGACCTTTTGAGGTGTTTTAATATATATTTTAAAATTTAAAGATACTTGAAAAACTCCTCTTAATGAATTTGCACTGGAGGTATAAACTAAACCATTGTCACATCTTGCAGGGGAAAAGGTCATAAACTATGCCTCTCTTTTACTGAAAAGCCAATGTTAGAAGAAATCCTTGAAGATGATTTTTAAGGCTGTGTCGTGCTTACCTCTTGCCTTGATTGTCTTCAAGTTCTTCCTTTCCTTTGATTTTATCTGGAATAGTAACCTAGAAATAAATGAACAGAGTGCTTTCTTTAAAAAAACAAACCAACCCCACAGAACAGTTTCAATATGATTTGCTTCTTTTTTTCTAGCCTCCAGTCAGATGGTATGGGGGAGGTTAAGCTAAATGACTATTACGCAAAACTGAGGCGTTTTCATGCTGCTTCTCTGGAAAGAACCAAACTTACAGTCATTGTGGAAACAGAAATCAGTTTCATAATACCATTATTACAGCATACAGATGTGTGTGTGTTAAGTGCTGTCAAGTCGCTTCCGACTCATGGCGACCCTATGAATGAAAGTCCTCCAAAATGTCCTATCTTTGACAGCCTTGCTCAGATCTTGCAAACTGAAGGCTGAGGCTTCCTTTATTGAGTCAATCCATCTCTTGTTGGGTCTTCCTCTCTTCCTGCTGCCCTCAACTTTTCCTAGCATGACTGTCTTTTCCAGTGACTCTTGTCGTCTCATGACGTGACCAAAATACGATAGCCTCAGTTTAGTCATTTTAGCTTCTAGGGTCAGTTCAGGCTTGATTTGATCTATAACCCACTGATTTGTTTTTTTTGGCAGTCCACGGAATCCGTAACGCTCTCCTCCAACACCACATTTCAAAGGAATCTATTTTCTTCCTATCAGCTTTCTTCACTGTCCAGCTTTCACACCCATACATAGTAATAGGGAATACGATGGCATGAATTAATCTAGTCTTGGTGGCCAGTGACACATCCTTACACTTCAAAATCTTTTCTAGCTCCTTCATGGTTGCCCTTCCCAGTCTCAATCTCCTTCTGATTTCTTGGCTGCAGTCTCCCTTTTGGTTGATGGTAGAGCCAAGGAATACATACAGATACAGATTCCTTAAACCTAGGGTTGCCAACATCCAGGTGGGGTTGGAGACCTCCAGGTATTATAACTGATCTCCAGAGGACAGAAATCAGAGGAAATGGTTCCTTTGGAGAGAGGACTCTATGGCACTGTACCCTGCAAAGCCCCACCCACTCCCCAAGCCCCACCCTCCCCAGGCTTCACCCCCAAATCTTCAGGAATGTCCCAACTTGGAGTTGGCAACCCTAATTAATTCCCCTGGAGAAAATGGATGCTTTGAAGGGTTTGGCATTACACCCTGTTGAAGCCCCTCTCCTCCCCAAACTCTAACCCAAATCTCCAGGGATTTCCCAAGCCAGAGTTGGCAATCCTAAGGCTCAGTGCTGCTAACAGGAGTGTTCACCATGGGCCCTTGGACAAAGATACTTGGTGTCCCCTCTAGGGGAGGGGCCATGGCTCAGTGGTAGAGTATCCGCTTGGCATGCAGAAGGTCCCAGGTTCAATCCCCAACATCTCCAGCTGAAGGGATTAGATGAGTGGGTGATGTGGAAGACCCTGGAGAGCCGCTGCCAGTCTGAGTAGACAATACTGACTTTGATGGACCAAGGGCTGATTCAGTATAAGGCAGCTTCATGTGTTCATGAGTACCCATCCATTGGTGACCTTGACTACGACTATTACTACTACAGGTAGAACATGCCAGAGTACCATATAATCCTCTAGTATGCCTTGTAACTATACTACAGTAACAGCCATCATTTGGCGATTATATAACTTTTCCGGCATGGTCTACAGCATGATGAGATTAAGACACCGATATTTTAAAAGCAATATATTGTTGACAAAAATAGCCAAAAGCATATGGACACAAATTCAGACTAAATTTGGAATGCTAAAACCCCAGTGAGTAGGGCAGGGTTGCTATTTTCCCTCTGGGGGTAGCCCCCAAGTGGGCCCTGCCCATCAACACTCAGCTGGGAGGTGGAGAAACATGGGTGTGAAATCGAGGAGGGGGGACAACTGACAGCATCCCAACATGCTGACATCACTTCCTCGTGCTGGCAACCCTAGTTCGGGGCCAGAGGTAGGGTTGCCAACTCCAGGCTGGCAACTTCCAGGAGATTTGGGGGTGGAGTGTGGTTTGGGGAGAGGAGGGAGGGGCCTCAGCAGGGTAGAATGTCACAGAGTCCACCCTCCAAAGCAGCCATTTTCTTTTGGAGAACTGATCTCTGTAGTCTTGGTATCAGTAGTAATTCTGAGAGATCTCCAGGTCCCACCTGGAAGTTTAGGGAAACAAACAGCACGTGGGCTCAATTCAAATATACAGTATATTACTGCAGTTAATATTCATAATAAACACAAACAAATAGAAGAAACAATATGTGTTATTAGTCACACTAGAAATCAACAGAATAAGTAATAAGCAAACAAGATGTTCAAGGCACATCCATCAAAGTTACACAAAGCAAAATAGTTTCAAAAAGCAAGTCCAACCAAGGGCTTAAAAAACAAAAGCTACAGTCCTGGTGGAAAGGAGAGATCCAGAGCTATAATCCATCTGTATGGTAACTAAAAAGCGGCAAGAGCCACAAACCGTGTCTGTAAGGTTACTCACGAGGCGGTGAAAGCTACGAGCCGGGTCTGTAAATTTACTCACGAGGAGACATGTGTCGTGAGCTGCATCTGTAAGGTTACTCACGAGGCGGCAAGAGCCAAGCCTGGCAGGGAGGCTGAAACGTTTGGAAGTCACTCTCAACATGGTGCAGCAGCTTAGGAAGGACACGGACCGCAAAGGGTTTGTAGACTGGAATGCCCAGGATAGTGATAAACTGTAGAACAAAATCTCCCGGCTGGAGAAAAATGGTAGGGACGGGACACTCCTGGTCACCGTGGATTGCACCAAAGGAAATGAAAAGAAGAACACAGGAAACGTGTTCCTCCATAATCCTCCAGGCAGTCCCATTATCTCTGCCATAGGCAGTCTAACCGAACCTATTTCTAAATACATTGACTCCTTTTTGCAACCTTTTGTTCTAAAAACCTCTTCATACATTCTGGATACCAAGGATTTCATCTCTCAAATTGAAAATATGGCATTACCACCCACAGCAGTTTTTGCCACTCTTGATGTTTCAGCACTATATACCAACATTCCATTAGAAGAAGCACGAAACATTGTTGAAAACAGACTGGACAGCCGTACCAACAAACAACCTCCTACCCATTTTTTGCTTTGCCTATTAGATATTATTTTTGAAAATATTTTTTTCAGATAAAAAGATCTACTATTTCTAAAGGTGAGAGGCGTGGCTATGGGGGCCTCCTGTGCCCCCTCAATAGCCAATCTCTTTATGATCAATTTTGAACAGGAATTTGTTTTCAAGCATTCCATCTTTGTTTTGCACATCTTATTCTATCGGCGTTTCATAGATGATCTTTTCTGTGTTGTTGAGTCCATAGAACACTACCATAGGTTTTTTGAATGGATCAACTCAGTCAGTGAACACTTGAAATTTACAGGACTATACAATTCCTCCTCCATCCCTTTTCTTGACGTCACAATGTACCGCACAGCATCTCATTTGGTAGCAGTCAAACCATACAAAAAAAGCACGGACCGGAGGGCTGGTCTTCATTACAAGTCTCATCACCCCCTACATCTTTGTAATAATCTACCCTTCAGCCAATTTCTTAGGCTGAAACGCAATGCTACAAAGAATGAAGACTACTTACAAGCTGCATCTGCACTTAAAACTTCTCTCAGAACAAGAGGTTATCCTGAATTTGTACTTCAGAAAGCATTTCAGAAAACCTTAGACAGAAGCAGATAATCTTTCTTGCTCCAAAATAGGGACAAAACCACATCTAACAGGAGAATTTTTGCTTCCTTTCAATACAATCATATGACTCATGACATCAAAAAAATCATTTTTAAACATTGGCACATCTTAAAAGACCTACCTGACTGTCAACAATTTCCAATAATTGGACTTAGAAAAACAGAATCTCTTAAAAATAAACTGGTCAAGACAGACCTTCTAATGAACAAACCAGGCATCGACATAAATGGCCATTTTAAATGTGGTTCTTGTTCCTCATGAACTTACAGCTTAGCCATCAAAGAAATCAGCTCCTCTGCTTCAAACTTCAAATTCACACTAAGAGGCTTCAGCAATTGCCTATCCCAGAATGTTGTTTATGGAATTCTGTGCCCCTGTTCTTTAATGTATGTGGGGTCCACCATACGCCCTGTTAAATTGCGTATTGGGGAACACCGCGCAAGGATATGCGCAAAAACAAAAGATGCCCCACTAGTACAACATTATTTCGAAAAGAGACATTCTGACACTGATTTATTTTTCTTTGTCATATGGCAATACTCCCCTCACCAGTTTTGTTCTCAGGATATTAAGAAAGTTTTATTATGTCAGGAAAAATGCGCTTCATTTTTCTTTTCAAAACTTTAATGCCCACTGGTTTAAATACAGATTTTGATTTATCATGTTACTTATAAAATGCACTCTTGCTCATTTTCCCCCCTTCCCTTAGGCATAATGACTCTGCCATAGATTCACTATACCACACAGCTGCAAGCAATCAGCATTCACAGCTGTCCTATTACTACTTTAGTAAGATAGCACATAACGCTTAGATAGGAACCGAGACAGGTCCTTACAACGTAAGAGGGAACGTGTGATTATACACATATCCTTTGTAACTGCCTTTATGTATGTTATTATAAATCTTTTACCAAATATTGTCTTGTTAAGAATATTGTACAGAGTAAATGAACAATGTTTGGCACCAATGTATAATTTAGATTTGTAATTATACAAATTTATTTTACAGAGGCTTCATGCCCAAACAGCATTTCTGAGGCTTCGTGCCCAAACAGCATTTTTTAGGCAAATTCGCCCTTATAAATCATAAAATATAGAAGGAAGACCAACTTATTGAAGAAGTATCGAAACGCCTACCAACCTAGAGGTAGCGTCAGGTGGGCTTCACGTTTCCTGTGTTCTTCTTTTCATTTCCTTTGGTGTAATCCACGGTGACCGGGAGTGTCCCGTCCCTACCATTTTTCTCCAGCCGGGAGATTTTGTTCTACAGTTTATCACTATCCTGGGCATTCCAGTCTACAAACCCTTTGCCATCCGTGTCCTTCCTAAGCTGCTGCACCACGTTGAGAGTGACTTCCAAACGTTTCAGCCTCCCTGCCAGGCTTGGCTCTTGCCGCCTCGTGAGTAACCAAAAACCTCTTGCCGGTGGCAAAGAGGGACCTGGCAACCCTAGTGACGGTCAACCTGGCTAGTCGGTACTTTTCTATTTCACTCAAAGCCACAGAGGTATATGGGATATGCACAATCAAACTGAAGCTGCTAGTTAAGATTTTTGCCCAGTCCTATAAGGCAGTCCTACCAGCATCTGATCCCCCAACTCAGCTAATATGGGTATTTAATCAATTTTCGAGGCAAAGGTGACACATTCAAGAAAAGAAGATAGTTCCACACGACCCAAATGGTTTGGTCAAAAAGAAAATTGTGTCGAGCGCTTGGGAGGGTTGCATATTCCAAGGGCGCAGAAGGCGTTAGCTCTTTGCATGCTGAAATCTCCCAGTAAAATATAAAATTCAAGGCTCTGTTCCTCTCAGTAACATAAAGGGGAAGATGAATGGCTTCTGACCAAAATACCTCTTGATGACTCAGTCTTGGAGACCCATGATTTTGACAAGGTCTCCTAAATTTACACTCTGAATTACAATTTCTAAATAAAGTCTTAAGATGCTTATTCATCTGAAGTTCTCAGAAGTCAAGGAGGTAAGCAGTAGTCCTTTCTGTTCCTTGGAATGCCAACAGTAAGGTGAAAAGAGTGGGCACATTGTAGAGGCAGTGTGGTGTAGTGGCTAGAGTTTTGGACGAGGATCTGGGATACCCAAGTACAAATCCCCCCTCTGCCTCGAAGCTCCCTGGATGACCAATCTCTCAGCCTAACCTACCACATAGGGTCACTGAAAGGATAAAATGTAGAAAGAGAGAACTATCAACAGAGTTCTGAGCTCCTCGGAGGGGAGGTGGAATAAAAGTGTACTGGATAGGTGGCTGGATCCCATGGAGGATTTCCACAGATAGAAGGAATTTCTGCCTGCAGATCATAAATTCCTCACTTCCCCACTCCTGCTGCAGCAGTACCCTCAATGCTGCTCCTGAACATGCGAACATAAGAAAAGCCCTGCTGGGTCAGACCAAGGCCCATCAAGTCCAGCAATCTGTTCACACAGTGGCCAACCAGGTGCCTCTAGGAAGCCCCCTATCCTGGGGGACAGATGAGCCCCCCCCCCGGAACAGCTACCGGTGGGAGGTTTTTGGGGCGGAGCCTGAGGAGGGTGGAGTTTGGGGATGGGAGGGCCTTCAATGCCATAGAGTCCAATTGCCAAAGCGGCCATTTTCTCCAGGTGAACAGATCTCTATCGGCTAGAGATCCGTTGTAATAGCAGGAAATCTCCAGCTAGTACCTGGAGGTTGGCAACCCTACTTGGAGATCAGTTGTAATCCCAGGAGACCTCCAGCCACCACCTGGAGGATGCAACCCTACCAATTAATAGGGTTGCCAGGTCCCTCTTCATCACCGGTGGGAGGTTTTTGGGACAGAGCCTGAGGAGGGTGGGTTTTAGAGGGGGGGGGGACTTCAATGCCATAGAATCCAATTGCCAAAGCGGCCATTTTCTCCAGGTGAACTGATCTCTATCGGCTAGAGATCCGTTGTAATAGCAGGAAATCTCCAGCTAGTACCTGGAACGTTGGCGACCCTATGGCTCAATTAAATGATAGCCATCATATAGAATAAGGCTTTTGATTCAGATCTCAACATTTTGGCAGGTTAATATAAAAGGAAACAGTATTTAAGGGACCCAGCCCATTTAAAGCTTTAAAGTCAGCTCATGAGCTTTGAGTTGTGCTAAGAAGCATGTAGCTGTTCTAGAAATGGAGAGACAAGACGGGCTCCCAAGGAGTCATAGTTGTCAACACTTTAGTAAAGGTAAAGGCCCCCTGTGCAAGCACCGGGTCATTCCTGACCCATGGGGTGACGTCACATCCCGACGTTTTCTAGGCAGACTTTTGTTTACGGGGTGGTTTGCCAGTGCCTTCCCCAGTCGTCTTCCCTTTACCCCCAGCAAGGCGGTCCCAAATAAAACACATTGCAATAATCTAAATAGGATGCAATTAGAGCATGACCAAAGGTGATCTCTAGGAAGGAACACAGCTGCAAATCCAGCTGAAGCTAGTTAAAGGCACTAACTGCTGCAGCACAGCCCAATAGAAGTTATACTTTCGCCTGCTCTTCACAATTCAACCTTGAAATAACTTTTTCCAAGGAAAACAGAATATTTACTTCCCTTCCGTAACTGATACGCTTATAGAATCATAGAAGAAGAAGAAGAGTTGGGTTTTATACCCTGATTTTCTCACCGGCTTACCATCGCCTTCCCTTCCTCTCCCCACAACAGCCACCTTGTGAGGTAGGTGGGGCTGAGAGAGTTAGGAGAGAACTGTGACTAGCCCAAGATCACCCAGCAGGCTTCCTGTGTAGGAGTGGGGAAACCAACCCGGTTCACCAGATTAGAGTCCGCCATTCATGTGGAGGAGTGGGGAATCAAACCCGGTTCTCCAAACCCGGTCTGCTGCTCTTAACCACTACACCATGCTGGCTCCCGGCATACAAACGGATAGGGTTGCCAGCCTCCAGGTGGGGCCTAGAGTTTTCCTGGAATTACAACTGATCGAATTACAACTGATCTCCAGACTACAAAGATCAACTCCCCTTGAGGAAATGGCAGTTTTGGAGGGTGGCATCATGTCCTACTGGGCTCCCCCACCGCCAACTCTGCCTTTTCCAGGCTCCACTCCCAAATCTCTAGGAATTTCCCAACTTGAAACTGGCAACCCTACAAACTGACCCTTATACTTGAAAATCAGCAGGCAAGATTGAGATGAAAGAGAACACAGCTTCCGGAGTGGGCGAAGCTGCCCCACACGCCCTCTTCTTGCTGTCAGCCAAATTATCAAGGTGGTGCATCAGAGCTGCTATGCAGAGAATGTTAGCCAAGGGGCCAAGCCACGTTAGATAAATCATACAAGCACCCCACTAAATATGGTGGCAGCAGATCCATGGGTCAGAGATGGATTACCACCAAATCCCTATAAATCATAGAGCGATTTAAAGCACCAGAGGACAACCTTGGACAATCTGGTGTTGAATTCTTCATTTTCCCTGTGAAATAGTCTTGCCCACGGCTGTTTCTCCCAGCCTGGGAGCTTTGAACACTTAAACCAACCTTTAGGAATGCAAGATTTGCCAGATTAGGCCAGTGAACTGGTTTAACTTGTTCAGTTTAAACCAATACTGTCCATTAGTTGAAGATGCAGTGATCAGCTCCTAGAGTTAGAATTTCTGCTCAGTCTGCCTTCCCTATATGCATTCATACTGAGGGCAGCAAGTGCTGAATCAGATTTTGAATGTCCTTCATCTATGTATGTAAACTCTACATTAAGTTTAAGTGACTCTCTTCTGGTTTGTAGTCAACATAAACAAGCAGAATCACTCTGGTGTAGTAGTCAGTGTGCTGGACTGGGAGACTTGCATGATCTCACTCTAACCTACTGTGCAGAGTTGTTATGAGGCTGAAATAGGGGTGCCAACCTCCAGGTGGGACCTGGGGATCCCCCAGAATTACAGTTCGTCTGAAGAAGGGAGCTGTGGCTCACCAAAGCTCATACCCTGCCAGAAATTTTGTTAGTCTTTAAGGTGCTACTGGACCCCTTCCCTTTTCTGCAGCTCATCTCCAGATTACAGAAATGAGTTTCCCTGGAGAAATGGATGCTTTGAAGGGTGGCCTCTATGGCACTGTACCCCCACTGAGATCCCTGTCCTCCCCAGGCTCCACCCCCAAAATTCCATGAGATTCTCAACCTGGATCTGGCAACCCTACCCCCATCCCCACTGGTGACCAGCGGAGACCTGGCAAACCTAGGCTCAAATGTAGGAGAGTAGAACTATATTTGCCACGCTACGCTCTTTGGAGGAAGGGCAGGATAAAAACAGTTCCACACATGTGCACAATTGCAAGAGAGGGGCTGAACAAGAGTGCTAATTTCCCGGTGTGCCCTGGAAATCTCCTGTAAGTACAGCTAAGTACAACTGATCTCAAAACTACAGAGATCAGTTCCCCTGGAGGAAATAGCTGCTTTGGAAGTGAACTCTGTGGCCTTCTCCCCAACGAAGCCCCTCCCCAAAGTCCACCTTTCCCAGGTACCACCTCCAAGCCTCAAGCAATTTCCCAACCTGGAGTTGGCAACCCTAGGCTGAACAGCAATTTTACTGGCATTTTGAGTCAGAAAAGCACTTTAAATGAGGCACTTCATTTTCAATGATAAGGGAGCATTCATACTAAGGGGCAAACCCTTGGGGAAGTCCAGTAAGGTTGCCACAGACGGTGGCTCTGTACCTTCAGTGGCTACAAGCAGAAAGTCAACAGGTGCAAATTTCCCCTTAAGTCTATTTCCCTACTGGCAAAAGTAGCACTGATTGTATCAATGCAATTTTTCATTTTATTTATTAAAGCACTTTTATCCCATCTTTCCGCCTAGCTCCAATGCATAAGTTAAACATCATATAACAATAAAACTCTAACCCCCCCCCCATCTAACGTGTGTGGGTCGAGTCGCTTCTGACTCATGGTGGCCCTATGTACCAATGTCCTCCAGAATGTCCTATCATTAACAGCCTTAATCAGGTCTTGCAAACAAAGGCCCGTGGCTTCCAATATTGAGACAATCCATCTCATGTTGGGTCTTCCTCTTTTCCTGCTACCTTAAACTTTTCCTAGCATTATTGTCTTTTCCAGTGACTCTTCTCATACTGTGACCAAAGTACGATAGCCTTAGTTTAGTCATTGTAGCTTCCAGGTCCAGTTCTGGTTTGATTTGATCTAGAACCCACTGATTTGTCTTTTTGGCGGTCCACGGTATCTGTAAAACTCTCCTCCAACACCCCATTTCAAAGGAATCTACTTTCTTCCTGTCAGCTTTCTTCATTGCCCTACTTTCACACCCATACATAGTAATAAGGAATACTATGATATGAATTAACTTGATCTTGGTTGCCAGTGACACATCCTTACTCTTAAGAATCGTTTCTAGCTCTTTCATGGCTTCCCTTCCCAGTCTCAATCTAATAAAATCTAGTAAAACCTAACAACACGCAATAAAATGCCTGCCACCTATATAACATAGTTTGTACAGCACAATCATTTACACAGCTGGGTACACCTAAGTGCATTTAAATCAATGGCAAATCTGCATTTGCTAATTAACCTCTACACAAAGGCTGCATAAAGATTATTTAATACAGATATTACACCATGGAACCATTTCGCCATAAGCTCACTTTCATAACTAAAGCGGCGAAACAAAAGGATGAGTTTTCCCACTTTCAAATCATTCTTACGAGGCAATCAATGGAGAATTTCAATCTGTATCAACAGAATTTGCGTACCCAGCCCAGAAGGAGCGGCTATTGGGGATTAGTTAAGACACCATACAAGTGTGTGGTGGTGTCTATCTACCTGCCTTGTGCCATTATACACCTATGTGGGGCAAAGTCTTCCTTCAGTCACAGACAACCTGGCATAAGGAAACCCACAAACCTTCCATGTTCCAAAATGTTGGCGTGCAGAACACAAACACGCACAAAGTATATCCTCTCTCCTATATCAAACGCTTACCTGAGAAGATGCAAGCCGGCTGTCGGAGCTATAGTCCATTCAGGGACTGCCTGTCCAATAAGGCAACCTGAACGTTGTCCCAGCTGGTACATTCCCGAAGAGATATTGTTCCATGGGCAAGGATGAGTCCCTTCAGCTCACACAATCCCATTCACTGCCGAGCGGAAATAGAAATCAGCCATTGACTTAATTATCTGTTGATTATGGTAAGGCAGACAGTGATCCCATCCATGTTGATAGGAAACATCCACTTAGGACATTAACAACAGGCGGCTGGTAATGCCAGAGCGAGGCCTTGCTCTGCTCTAATTGGCTGCTCCAGCCCCCCAAAATGAATTAACTCTAGATCTGGTTTTGGTGTTCCTTTGAGTCCTATCAGCAGAAGGTTTTTTATTTTATTTTATTTATTTTTTTAAGCCTGTATAGTGAGCTCAGCAGGACTGTTTATACTTCAAGGCGGGTCTGGCTTGTTTCCTGTATGAGGCCGTATTTCAGCTTGTTTCGGGGAGGGGGGGGGAAATGGCAAATCACTCTTCCAAAGTAAGAGCATGACGGTGTGAGGGGAAAGATCTTTTAGCTGTGTTCACATGGCCAAAAAAAACAGTTATTTGTGTTAAGAATATATTCTTCATTTGATCGTTCACTCACCCTTTACCTACAGCCCTGGTTCCCAACCAGGGGTCCGTGGACCCCCAGGGGTCCGTGAGAACTAAATTAAGGTCCGCAAAACAAAGTTATAAACCCATAATAAATTAATATTTTCAATTAAAAATTCTCTATTAGAAAAATATATACTCAAATATTATTCTAAGCTTAATGTTTAACTAACAGTTATGATTAAAGTTTATTTTCAAATTCTCGGAATTTTTATTTTGAACCTTGGGGTCCCTGCACCGAACAAAAAAGTCCTAGTGGTCCCTGGTCAAAAAAAGGTTGGGAACCACTGACCTACAGGAACTTATTTCCCATACACTTTAATGCTTACCCTGCTTGGGAAGCAACGTGTACTTTACCCTCTGTGGGAAATTATAAGCTATTGGCATTTTCAAATCTTACCAGACATGGGAGAATATGTGAAGGAATATATATACAAGAGGATATTGAAGGACTGATGAAGATCCGTTCATTGTGAACTCGAAACGATCATCTCCTCGTTGTGAACCTCGTTGGGAAAAAAGTTTGGACACCATTTCTTCTACAATTGAGAGAGACTCTATTTCACTTGTATAGTCACTGTATATGTTTTAGCTTGGCAATCCACTTGTATTGTTAAATTGTACGTCTTAGCTTGGTAGTGCATATAGTGTGTTTAGATACATTGTATGTTAAGTTTAGTAGCTTTATAAATTTGTGCACTTGGTATACACTTCGCTCCTGTGCTGGTTTCCTCAACCTCCAGGGACTAGCTGGAGATCTCCTGCTATTGTTGTGTTGGCAATTGGACTCTGCGGCATTGAAGTCCCTCCCCAAACCCCGCCCTCCTCAGGCTCCGCCCCAAAAACCTCCAAGTATTTCTTAACTCAGAGCTGGCAACCCTATTTGCTATGCTAATTTAACACCTGGAGCGGGAGTGGCATGCACTGAGCCCCAAACCAACAGACTCAAACGTAGGCCATTTATGCATGGCTGTTTCTTCATGGTCACCCCGTCAGCTATTTCGGGGCTTTGCCTTGATTACGCATGCATTTTCCAACCGTCAGAGGTCACCTCGCTGTTTCCACGCGTTTTGCTTGGGTTTTCTGGATGCTGGATAAGCACAAATCTAGAAAGCGCGGGCAAAAGGCACGGAAACATGAGGGGAGAGCGAGGCGACATGACGGTCAGAAAATGCATGCATAATCAAGGCAAAGCCCCGAAGCAGTCGGCAGGGTGACCGCGAAGAAACAGCCACGCATAAAAGGCCTTACTGTTAGTAAGTCCCCCCCAATCCACCATCTGCTTTTGAAGATGTTGGTGTGCCAGCAGACAAAAAAGGGGTGGGATGGGAGAACTGGTGGTTATTCTTGGTCTGAAAATTGGGAGCCAGCTCCCTAGCTTCCTCATAACTTCCTGGCCGCCGCACAAGATCAGAGGTGAGGATGAATGAGGCGTGCCGGTTGCCTTCTCCCATACTGCCTGGCCACCACCTCAGGGGCTCGCTTCAGTTTCTTGAGTGGAAAACTGGCCCTGCATGTCCAGAAAAATTACCCAGCCCGTTGGGGATTGCCTACCCCTGCTCTAGCTCAACAAGCTGGAATCTCCCTTTGAAGCTTTTGTTGCTGAGCTTGTTGAATATGGTGACTGCCTGGTTAGCAGCATAATCTCCTGGGAGAATGAACCGGGGACACTCTGCTGCTGACCTGAAAGTCACCTCCCCATAAACCCACAAAGGGTGCCTTCAGAAAAAAAAACCAATTTTCAGCAATTTTTATTCTGTTGGTTTTAGCTAGGCTCGCCAGCTCCGGGTTGGGAAATACCTGGAGATTTTGGGGACGGAGCCTGGGGAGGGCGGGGTTTGGGGAGGGGAGGGACTTCAATGCCATGGAGTCCAATTGCCAATGTGGCCTTTTTCTCCAGGTGAACTGATTTCTATCGGCTGGAGATCAGTTATAATAGCAGGAGATCTCCAGCCACCATCTGGAGGTCCGGAACACAAAACCAACATCAGTGCCAAGCATTAAATGAATATGTGCTATAATGCAAAACAACGATAATATTAAAGCAAACAAACATCCAAAATGTACATCAGTACCTATCAGTTTATACACGTGACTATTAATTCAATTGTTCAATAATTACTAAAGAGACAATGCTGCAAATGTCCATATAGTATATCTCACAGTTTTTAGATCCTACTGTAAATATTTACTGCCAGTCCGAGAATTTACAAAGCCAGTCACAGGATTTGAGTTTCAAATAAACAGCTTTAATAATTGTGAGTCTAGAAAACTTGTTTACATGGTCAAATGCTCGTGCCAAATGTGGTACATTGGTAAGACCACCAGACCAATTAAATATAGAATTGATGAGGATCGGTGACGTATCAGAAATCAGACTTAGATGCTCCCATGGTGCAACACTTTACAGAAAAAAAATCACAGTGATGAATCACACCTTTTTGTGATCTGGCGTTATGAAATATATAGCCACGATAAGATTGATACTGATTTACTATTAAGACAACAGGAAGCTAAATATATCCATATTTTTTCCACATTGCAACCCAAGGGACACAATACTGCCCTTGATTTAGCATGCTATTTGTAATATTACTGACAAGTCAACGTTATAAGTGTAAAGTTACAACTTCACAGGTGCATGCAATTAATAGGAAAGGCTTTTTCATCCTCGTTCCACAACATGGTTCAGAGGACTTTGTTTCCCCTCCAATATAGGAGCAGGCTATGTAGCAGCCATTGTGTAAATAATATTGTTGTTTGGTGGTTTACTTAATAGATTTTATATTGTAATAATTTTTGGAATGTTCCAATTTGAACATAGTTATTCATAAATTGTCAACATTTATTATGAGTTGAATGGTTTTCCTATATTAATGCCTAATTGCCAAACAAAAATTGTATTAATATTCAATTATGTTCATATTATTAAATGAAGATATATGTATTATGGTGGCATCTGAAGAAGACTCTGGTCGAAACAGGGAGTTATCCAGACCCCTGTAGTCTGTGTCCCGGTTACAGGCAGCAAGCAGTGTTTGTGCAGGCTACTCAACCTCAGGAAATCACCTTAAATTGAGCATATTGTTGCAACACATGAGGGAGATATGCAGAAGAAAATGTGCTACACCTCTTCTTTGCCACAACCTTCTTGGGTCTAAACACTGTGAGATATACTATATGGACATTTGCAGCATTGTCTCTTTAGTAATTATTGAACAATTGAATTCGTAGTCACGTGTATAAACTGATAGGTATTGATATACATTTTGGATGTTTGTTTGCTTTAATATTATTGTTTTGCATTATAGCACATATTCATTTAATGCTTGGCATTGATGTTGGTTTTGTGTTCCAAACATACTGTACAACAGGCTAACTAGTGTTTTTCTCACCATCTGGAGGTTGGCAACTCTAGTTTTAGTGCTCAGTCGAGACTAGGATTTTCACTCCCACTTCAGGTGTTACATTTAGCATACCAAAGACGAAATCTCATAAATAAACAGAAAAATGCAAAATATCATTTTCATATATCTTATCAACTGTGCTCTAGTCCATCAAAAATATACTATGATGAGACCAGTCTTTAAAAAGCCATAATGCTGTTTAGTTTTTGTTGCAGCAGGCTAACAAAATCATTCTTCTGTACATTTTTGGAGTGGATTTGACAAACAAAACGTTGCTTTCTTATTAAACTGTCTACCCTTATTAATGTTTAAAGCATTCTTGAGGACTGTTCTTTGCAGTCTCTAAAGAGAAGCCATCTCAAAATGTTTTCAAAATGGCAAATAAACTGATTGAAGTCTATTTGGACACTCCATTCTGCTTTTGCAAAGTGACAGGCAACATCCATTATGCGCTTTATTGCTTATTATTATTATTATGGGCAAAGCTTTTGAAATAGGAATGGCTCATAAAAATTTGGGTGGCAATCTTAAAGCAAACAGATTTAGAGGCAACTGACCAGAACAAAACACAAATTTTATATTAAGGATGATTGATTGTAAAGATTCAACATTCGCAAGATAAGATACCCGTAACTTTGGCAGTTGGTTTCCTGAAGAGATTAAGCTAGCATGTGTGCCTGAAACAGTCCATAAAATACAGTGGATGTCCTACAAAAACATTGTACGTAACAAAGCAGGACAGGAACAAGACAGCAGGATTAAAACTTGAGTCAGGGATGGTAACCAATAACAGTCTACATTTTGCATAGGAATAGCGATAATTGCTGGTACGCGGTAAGATTCAACATCTAAGAACACTCACAGGTAGAATAAACAAGGGGAAACTCACAAACATTCGCAAAGGGCATTTCACTCCCCCCCACACACACACTGTTTCCTCTTTCCCTTTTCGGAAATCCCCATAAGCCTCTCTCCTTTCCCTATTTCCTTTTATTCCTCTCACCCACCGGCCAGCTTACATTTATCTGCCCTCCCATCTTCAGCTTTCCTTCCTTCTCTCCTCAGGAGCCTGTAGTCAGGAAAACTGCGGTCCAGTTGTGTAGCGCTGGGGATTGGGGGGAGCCAATTTGTGAGGGGTACCTCACTTTCCATTGTATCCCCCTCCCTACAGTATTTCCTCATTCCCTCCTCTTGGCATGCCCTCATCTTTCCCTGGTTCTTTCTCTTCTTCCCACCCATCAACCAAACTACCTTTTAACTGTTCACCATCTTCAGTTATATTATTTATTTACTTGATTTATACCTTGTCTTTCTCTCCAGCAGGGATCCAAAGCAGCATATATAATTCTCCTATCCTCTACAGTAACCCACCCCTGTGAGGTGGGTTAGGCTGATAA
Source organism: Euleptes europaea (assembly GCF_029931775.1). Lineage (NCBI taxonomy): Eukaryota > Metazoa > Chordata > Lepidosauria > Squamata > Sphaerodactylidae > Euleptes > Euleptes europaea. The sequence goes on along the minus strand of NC_079312.1, from coordinate 127,035,657 downwards.
TATGTAACTGGCAGAGTGGAGATTGAATCCTGGGTTTCCCAGATTCTAGTCTGAAATACTAACAACTGTACCACACTGGGGTGGCTGCTGTCAAACAGTATCAAGCAGCCAGTCCTGGGTGAGTCTTGCAAGTTGAATGGTAGCAAGCTGTCTGGTGGTTGCTGCCAGGCCCTGGTAATAAGTCCTTGCTCAAAGACCAAAAACAGACCAGGAAAGGACCCTACCCCTCACTCTGCTTTTTATTAATATAAACCAAGGCTTGAAGGCTGGCAAGACTTTTGTGGTTGCCTAGCAAAAGCTATTGAGGGCATTAATTTCTTAAAGTTATAGGCACTGCTTCTATTGTTTTGGGGTTTTTAACCACCAGGTGTTTGTTTTTTTTTTTTTTTTTTTTTTAGATTTCAGCTTTTTCTACAAACATGGGGCACTTTTCAGGTTTGTAGAAAAGGCTATCTTGTTGGTTCATGGCTCCAGTCTCTGGATCTAAGTATGCACAGATTTGGCCATGTTGAGAATAGCATGTGTTTGTAATTGGACTGTTGGCATAAGTAGTGTTTCACAGAAAATAGCAGGATCAGAAGCAAAGCAATGTGATCTGGATCACAAAGGAAGGTTGAACATGATCTGGGAGCTTGGCTGAAAGCTAGTCAAAAGGAATCAAGAAACCTGTGAACTTGACTAATCAGCACTGGATCATTCCCTGATGTGTGGCTGATGCATATCCACCTCCAAAGCTCTCTGAACAGATTCAGATTTGGAAACGTGCAGTGCCCAAGCACAATGCCTGTTAATACATTTGATGCACCATTTTCTTGTTGCTCTTATCAATTGTTATTTTGCTTCTTTTCACTCCTTTGCCAAAAGCTGCAGAAGTAACTGTAGCTTAGAACCACAGTCAGCTAACTCCAGAAGCAAATTTGGCTAATGCTTCTCCATTTGTGCAAAACCACTACTTCCATCTAAATTAGCAGGCTGTCATCACCATCTTGGGCCAACAGCAGGAGGTCAGATGTTTAAATAGATAATTGGGCAATCAGTTTGACATGTCAGACCTCTTTCGTGGTGTGCCTGCTTCTAACTTTCTGGACCTACCATTAGGCAGAGCAGAGTGACCCACCTCAGAGGGCAGATTGTAAAGCCCCAAGCAGCAAATGGTTAGTTCTCACAATATTTGTAAGTTTGTAACTACCTTTGATGGAGCCACTTTGTTTTTCCGTCTCCAATGGCAAAATGGCTAAGGCTCTTGCCTTAAGCAGAACTCTTCAGTTCCTTCCAATTTAACCTGCCCGTTTTAGTTCCGCAATCTTCTGTCTGTTTATCAAGCTGAAACTTGCCCTGCCCTTCTGTAGCTGTCTCGAATTCTTTCACAGTAGTCCCCCACGTCGTTTCTCTCACGCTTTTCAGGACAGTGTTTAGGAGAGGCCCCGCCACCTAGAGTGGCAGGTATATAAAGGTGAGATGGGTGGGATTTTGACAGAGATGGAAAGAAAAGGGAAAGCCATGACTAACCTTAAGTCAGCGCCCGGAGCTTCTGCCACCTGCGCCTTTGCATCTCAGGCAAGGGATGGTTTAACAGCTGTAGATCTTGACTGACTCATTGCCTTGCAAAGGCAGGGGCAAAACTCTACCGGGCAGAAATGTAAATAGTACTGGTGACGTAGAGGGAACAACCTGTGTGCTTGTGTGTTAAAAAAGATCTCTGTAATGCCAACTGAACTCTCCAAAGCCTTCTTTGAACTTTCGTAGAGAATTTAGATTATACAGAGAATACTATGGAGTCTACATTTGTTTTTTTGTTTTTAAAAACTACACTTACTAAACACATGAAGCTGCCTTAACCTGAATCAGTCCCTTGGCCCATCAAAGCCAGTATGGTCTACCCAAAGTGGCAACGGCTCTCCAGGGTCTCAAGGTAGAGGTCTTTCACGTCACCTACTTGCCTAGTCCCTTTAACTGGAGATGCCGGGGATTGAGCCTGGGAATGTCTGCATGCCAAGCAGATGCTCTGCCGCTGATCCACAACCCCTCCCCTTTAGCACCAGGATTCAGCATTGTACAGACTGCTGCTGATATTACCAGCGCTGCTGCCACCACCAGAAATGTCAAGGGATGACTGGACCCAGAAACTGCCTCTTGGATCTATCACTGCTTGCTCTGCATACGTACTGGGCAAAGGTAGTTAAAAGGCAAGAGGAGATTTCTTTGACGACAGAAACAACTGTGGACACGCATGAGCCTGCCTTATACTAAGTCAGACCAGGAATCTATCAAATACTGCCTACTGTGAATGGCCGTGGCTCACCAGAGTATCAGGTAGAAGCCTTTCACATCATCTGCTATCAGAGCGGTTGAACCGGAGGTGGGGCTTGAACCTGGGACCTTCTGTATGAAAAGCAAATGCTCCGTCTCTGAACCACAGTCCCTCCCATACCACAGCCCCTCCCATAAGGGGATGAATATTCTTAGTTCACTAATGATACCAGGGGATGGCCAACTGCTTCCCAATTTCTGAGTACTGGAGAAAGAGTCCCTAGGTAAGTTGTGCCAAGAAATTGGAAGTCCACTGATGTATTAAAAATAGTTGTATCAGAAAGGCGGCACTACAGATCTCTCTTAACCGTGATTTGTGCTTTTTTCTGAGAATAAGAAATAGGATCTCTTGCTTCTTGCCATTTTATAATGTTAAAAATGAAAACTTGCAAGGACTTGTGGGGGCATCTCATTTCTCCCTCCCCCACTATTTTTTCTTTCCCTTCCCTGAAGGCCCCATATCATCTCCCCTTTTCCTGCTTCCTTCTCTCCTTCCCACCCAACGGCCAACCTACCTTTATCTGCCCCCGTTTTAAGCTTTCCCTCTCCACCCAGCAGCCTCCGTGTAGGAAACCTGTGGCCCAGTTGTATGGTGCCAGCCACTGGGCCAGGCCCACTTGCATGGTGGGGGGCACCTCATTCTCCCCTGTATCTTCCTCTTGGCAATCTCCATGTCATCTCCCCTTTCCCTGCCTCATTCTCTCCTCAGCCATTCACCAACCTACCTTTATCACTGGTTTTGGGGGGGGGGGTGTTGCTTCTGTTGGACAGTAGCAAACAGCTGGGCCTGGGTGTGTCATGCAAGCCAGGTGGTAAAAACTCACCTGATGGTTGCTGCCCTGCCTGGCCGCAATGATTCCTCCCTCAAAGGTCAAAATAGGCCTAGAAAAGGCCCTGCCCCCACCCCACTTTTACTCACAGAACTAAACTTGGAATCTGTGAACAGCCTCTGAGGGAATCTGCTGCATAAAGCTACAGGTGCTCCTTTTATCATTTTGGGTTTTTTAAACCACCAATTGTATTTTTTAAAAAAGATTTCAGACTTTTCTGCAAACGTTGGAGTATTGTTCAGGTTTGTAGAAAGATCTGTCTGCTTGTTCACAGAGCCAATCACCAGATTTAAGTATCCTCACATTTGGCAGATTTCGCTGTTAGAATATAAGATGATTATAACTACCACATGAAAGCTACTGGAAATCCATGTATAAATCTAGGGGTCCAACTGTCCCCATATGTTACAGGCATGTGGATGTGTTACTGTTTTCATATTATGACTACTACTTCTGAAATAGGTAGGAAGTACTCAGGAGAGTTGGAATGCTCAAAACGTGGCCATTGGGAGTGATGGTGAGAACTGGAGTTAGCCAAATCTGTCCAGCAACGTAAGCGCTTATAAGAACCCTTCAAAAATTCCCTGGAATGCAAGGAAAAGACCTCTGCATTGAGGCAGATTATGATGAGAAGAGACTTTGGAGCATCTGTGAGGGACTTGGGGACTGTACAGTTAAGATGTCCATTTGTGTTAATTCAGAAAATATTATGATGCCTTCATGGTTCACAGGCATCAAAGGTTGTTTATGCATGGGAATTTTACCTGAGGTTCATTGCTCACTGGACCCACACGTTCCTGTTGAGAATCTATGCACCAGCAGTCTCCAAGCTCAAATCAAGTCCCTGCCCCTTTAAATACTGTTTGGAATTAGCTTACTTCGTAATGCTTACTGTGAGAGAACCCCCAAAACCCAATTGCCACACAAAAATGCATTTTAAGAACAAAAAACAAAGCAATCTGAAACGAAGGGAGGAAGGAGAAATCCAAGCCTCTATTTTAAAAAGCCTTTCTTCTACTCAGAAAGAGCTCCCAGGAAGCAGGAAGCATTTGAGCCCCCGCCTCTTTACACACTGCTTTGTAATTGGCTGTGAGAGAAACCAAGCTTGCGTGTCCTGCACTTTGCCTTACGCACGGGGATTTCAAGCTGGCTGAGCTCAGAGGAGAGGGAAGAATCGGGTTAATAGAGGAATGGGAAGCCCCAGGATTTGTGAGAGCTAACAGCGAGGTCATCTTTAATGGATTATTAAATGGACTCATGCATAACTCCAAGGAACAACCGAGACAGACTGGGGGCGAACATGAGTGAAAGTACCCATGCATAAACGACCACAGTATTTTCTTTTCTGAATTAACTCAACACTCTAAAGAAGAGTCTAGTGGACTTAAGTGGATCATCCTAGGTTACTGGAAAATTCGTGGCAGATCCAGGAATAGACTTTCCAGCCCCCATGTTTTAGACCTTTGTTCTGACCAAAGCCACTCTTTCGGCTCAAGGCCTGTGAAGGAAGTATTACCACAACTGAACATCTACCCTCCCGCCCTCAATACACAGACACATGGAGCCAGAGATTTTCAACGTAGGTTATCTTTACTTCATAGTCGCAGCAAATCAAAAGAGAACCTTGCATTCGAAAGAACTGCTTCACAGCTATAATATATTACTAATCTCCCCTAAAACGCATACCAATTCTTCAAATAACTATTTCTTTACATCACTGCAGTTTAATTAGCAGATCTAGAAAAAAGTCAGTGCTTGAAGTGGAAAGAGAGAGAGAAAGGCCGGGAGAGTGCACGCGTAATTCACACTTATCAGTTAGAAAGTGTTTGGGGAAAGCAACCTAAGCCAGGCAAGCTGCATGCCTGGAGTTTCAGAACACTTCCACTACTACAGGAATGTTTTTGAGCTCTCGCTCTGCATCACTCCCAGGATTTGCATCCTGTCAGAGCTCTCATCTATGTGGCTGTCATTTGATCCTGCAGCGGTGACTGCTACCCGAGATCAATGCAAATGGGGACATTCTGAACAAGCAACTTTGCATCTCCATCCCCTGGAAGCTCACTAATGTTACTCAAAACGAAATGTGTGGCTAAGTCAGGGAAGCAAGAATCTAGCACTGCAAAGGCATGCAGGTAAGCCATCCTGCTTTGCTGTATTCTTGGTAACGGATGCTGTCTCCCCCACCCCCCAATCACCCTTGGAATGTCTCTGCAGCAACAACAGGAAGCAGTTGGCGTTCCCTGCTGAGTGGAACAGAACTGCAATGTGCCTACAGCTGGAATAAATCAGACTTGTCTCAATCAATGTCTGATACCCTGCATCAAAGTGACTTTGGAACAAGTCAGGCTTTAATTTTATTCCTGCATAAATCAGAAGTGCTGCTGATTAAAAGATAGCGGCTTTCTAACTGCCTGGGCATGCAGGCAGACTCCTGATCGGAGTGCATAAACCTAAGCCCAACAGGTTTCTGAGATCTTGGGGAGCCAGATACGTGCCCAATGTCACTATTGCAGACATACAAGATTGATCCTTAATATTCCTCCTATTCTTCCCTCCCCATAACTTGGCAAAGGAAAAACAGGGGTCACAGCACAATTTTACTGGTCAACCACTTTGAACAATTTTGAAATGTATGGCATTTGCTAACAGTAAAATTACAGCTCAAGGAAATCATTGTAAGGCAATTTGCTGTTTGCCTGAAAGAGAAGTGTGGCTGTTGAGTTCCATGCAGCTAAAGGGGAAAAGCTCTTACACGGGATGCTTGGGATAAAAATAAATAAATACATAAATAAGTTATTTAAAAGGTCAAAATACATGAGCCACCTTCCTCCTTAGAAAACCCTTTACAGTCATTGGGAAGGAATTCAGACAATCAATCTATGAAGTTCACCATACAGGCTCAGATGCTTTACTGGCCAGAAAGATGCAACCGTCATTTTGTTGCTGTAGGGAACAAAATAAATCGAGATGCAGAAGTGGCTCGATAGAAATGTTCCAAATTAATTAATGATGCATAGAAGCCACCGTACATGCATCCTGTGGAAGAAGAGACAGAAAATCCCAGGGTCCGTAATAGAACCAGTGTTCTAAGTACATGCCATCAGATGATCTTGTCCTTTTGTACCATGGCAGAGTTCATGCACTGAAGCTGATCAATAGGTCAAAGAGTCAGTTTCTTCCAAAGCTTCACCATGCAAGGGCTGAGCTATGCAACAAGGTGCCAACAATCCATTTCACTACCTGTTAGTTAATTTATAGTTTGAAGAAGTCTTTGTCCAGGACAGGTGAAAAATGGAGAGGAAGAACAAAAATTTTCCTTTCACTATTCATCGGCATGAGGAATAATTCATATTGAAGGGAACGGTAAATTCTCAGGTTTGTGTGTGACAATCCAAGGAGCTTTAAAATTTCTTTCCCGATGGCACACGTATCTACCACCACTGCTTGTGGAAGTTACGTGTTCAGGAGGGAGACGGGACTCCCTAATCAACATTTAGCCAAATGGTAAGGAATCAGTGAAAGGTGGTTGGTTTACTGAGTTTTCTTGTCCTCTGGTGGAAAGTAAGGAGGAGGAGGAGGCTGGTCCTAAAATGAGAAGAAATGCACACATGTAACAAATATAGCTAGAAGTAAACACTAGGGACGTGTACAACTTGACATGTTTGTTAATAACTTTGTTGAATATTTTAACAACATGTGTGGCATGCTTTATCTATTTATTTAGATGTATATCCAGCGTGGTGTACTGGTTAAGAGCGGTGGTTTGGAGTAGTGGACTCTCATCTGGAGAATCGGGTGTGATTCCCCACTCCTCCACATGAGTGGCGGACGCTAATCTGGTGAACTGGATTTGTTTCCCTATTCCTACACATGAAGCCAGCTGGGTGACCTCGGGCTAGTCACACTCTCTCAGCCCCACCTACCTCACAGGGTGTCTGTTGTGGGGAGGGGAAGGGAAGGTGATGGTAAGCCGGTTTGATTCTTCCTTAAGTGGTAGAGAAAGTTGGCATATAAAAACCAACCCTTCTTCTTCTATCCCACTCTCTATCCTGGTCAGTTTAGTAGTTCTTTCCATTGGATTCAATGGGATCCCTCACTCCCAAGTTTCAGGCCCACAGGAGAAGATATCCCCATTCTAGATGCAGCAAAAGGCTCTACATTGCCTGCACTAACCATTCCCATCTAATGGGGATGAAAATCTTAGGAACTGTATTTTCATTTGAACACATGAACACCTGAAGCTACCTTATAGTGAATCAGACCCTTGGTCCATCAAAGTCAGTACTGTCCACTCAGACTGGCAGCAGCTCTCCAGGGTCTTAGGTAGAGGTCTTTCATATCACCTACTTGCCTGGTTTCTTTAACTGGAAATGCCGGGGATTGAACCTGGGACCTTCTGCATGCCAAGCAGATGCTGAGCCCCAGCCCCTCCCCAATTCATTTATTCCTATACTGCTTTTTTCCCTACTTGGGATTCAAAGTGGCTTAGAAAATCTCCCCTTCTCCGTTTTCTTACAACAATAACCCTGTGAGGTAGGCTAGGCTGAGAGTCTGAGACAGGCCCAAGGTCGCCCAGCGAGCTTCCATGGTAAAAGTGGGGATTTGAACCCAGGTCTCCCAGGATCCTACTCCAGCACCCTATCTATTACACCACACCAGCTCTCACCCTGTATCCCTCACCCAAGAAATCTACACTGTCAACTCCCACGGGGTCCCCATATTGCCAGCCAATAAAATTCTCTCTTATAGAACAAGGATATGGAGAAATTAGGATGACACTTTCCTCTGTCCTTCCCCCACAAGGACCCTGATGTGGGTCGGAACAAGGGCCCATTTTTAAACAAAAAGTTAGTGCTAAATGCTACGCAAGTAAACACACACAAGGTTTTCAGCATTTTTCTTCTAACCCCTCAAACTTCCTGGCTTCCATCAAGGAGCAGGCTTGCTTGAAGAAAATTTAATTGTTTAAAAAGTCAGGCGCAGAAGATCAGGAATGAAATGGTGCAGGTTCTACCTCCCTTCATCTACCTGCTCTACTTTGCATGTGAATAGGCATGATGGGGCCTGACCCCTCATGGAAACAAAGTACACAATAATGCCAACCGGGGATGATTCTGCATGGCGGAAGAATCAGGTCATTCTTCCGGGTGGGTATGCTTGTCAGGCCTCAATTTACTGATTTCACTCTTCCCCCCTTATGCTGGATGCTGCTCAGCCCTGGCTGAATAAAAACAGCATCAGCTAATGATAGGTAACAGAACTTCCTTGAATGCTCCTAAATCTTGAGAGGTAATTTCATTTGCATTAGTCAGTCTTCTGAGCTTAACAAATGGGGCATATTTGGGCTGCAATTGGATTAGTTACATTCTGAACGCAAATCCCTAGTAAATGCACAGTCCACCCCTACTCAAAAGACTCCGCTCCCACTAATCGTGGAATCAAATTTAGTCCTTCAAACACTCTCCAACTTGTCAACGCAACTTCAAGGCAACCTTTTAAAGCTACCTTGAAAACTGCTTCCTCGTTTACTTGGGGCCTGAACTTGGAAGTTCGAGAAATTAGTTCTACCAGGAATTCGCAGACGGAACTCGGTTAAGTCACCACCTTCCAGCTTCAGTTCCCCACCCATAAATGGGAATCACCCATTTCACAAAGTATATGATATTAAATTGCATAGATTTGTCCCCACCAGAAGTGCTACTGAACTATTTAGGCCTGGTGACAGAGTATAAAACAGGCTCTTGCAGTGAATTGTCTTGCCCTGCAGAACGAAAAGAAGCCGTGCTGCTTTTGTCACCAAGATGTATTTCACGAGATCCACTTTCTGCTTCTATTAGCATCTAGTGCATTGATTCCTCTTGCCCTTTCTTGCAGCGCTCACATTAATTTGGTTTGCTCACTGACGGTATCCTTCTAGCATTCAGGCTAACTGATAATATATGGCTGGATGGGATGCCTAAAAGCAGATTGGGAGATTGGAGGTCTCTTTTCATTGCTAAGGCAAAAATCTTTGATGACTGACTACAGGAAAATGTGCAGCACCTACCATGGGCATGTAGACATTGTGTGGGTTGCCTGGGTTGTAATAAGCGCTTGCAGCAGCTTCGGCAGCCTTGGCTTCAGCTGTAGGAAAAAAATTAATACAGGTCAGATAAGATAACAGGTCAGCATCTCATGAGAGATCGACTGAACAAACACAATAGCCAGCACGTCACAGCTCTGCTGTTCCCTCCACAGCTGTCCAGGTCTCTCCCCAAGATGAGAGGGGCTGTGGCTCAGGGGTAGAGCATCTGCTTGGCATGCAGAAGGTCCCAGGTTCAATCCCCGGCATCTCCAGTTAAAGGGACTAGGCAAGTAGGTGATGTGAAAGACCTCTACCTTGAGACCCCGGAGAGCCGCTGCCAGTCTGAATAGACAATACTGACTTTGATGGACCAAGGGTCCGGTTCAGTAGAAGGCAGCTTCATGTGTTCACGAGTGCTGTCCCTTCCAAGCCTCTTGTGGTACAAGGCAGCTGATGCAGGCATTGATCCCTCCCCCAGATTATCCTGGATTCAGCTGGGTTTCAACCTTTTTTATTGTTGAGGATCACAACGGTTTCCATCTTAGCTGGCCTATCCTATCCTATCCCTCCTCGCCTGGTTACCCTGTTGTTGTTATCTATGTGAAAGACACAATATTGAATCTTGTAGAATTTTTCAACAAAATTTTAGACTTGTAAATAATAGGTTTTAAGTATAATCTATTTGGCATTGTTATGATGTACTGTTTGCTTAAATTGTTATTTCAGGTTGTGAGCTGCCCGGAGCCCGACTCTGGTGGGGAAAGGGTGGGACAGAAATCAAATTATTTATTATTTCAGCCAGGCTAGGCAGCTGGTGCCCTCACTCTCCCATCCTGACCTAGCCATAGTGATCCATGCAACGGTCACCTCCAGGCTAGATTAATGTTACTCACTTTATATAGGGCTGCCCTTGAGACTGATCCGGAAACTTCAGCTGGTACAAAATGCAGCAGCGAGGGTCCCAGTAAGGACTGAGAGTGCACATTCAGCCGATGCTCTGACGATTGCACTGGCTCCAGGTGGAGTACCAGATCAGGCTCAAGGTGCTTGTTTTAACCTTTAAAAGCCTTACAGGGTCTGGGACCATCATATATGAGGGACCGCCTCTCCTGGTACGCCCCCCAGAGAGCACTACACTCATCAAGCAACAACTTACTGGTGGTCCCCATCCTGAAGACCGTTCAGCTGTCCTCAACCAGAGCCATGGCCTTTTTGGCTCTGGCCCCGGCCTGGTGGAACTCTCTTTCTAGTGAGACCAGGGCCCTGCGGAACGTATCCATCATGGTCCTGTGCACTGATAAATAAGTGTCATTTGACTGATCTGATTTTGTTATTGGAATTTATTGCTGGATTTTGCATTGGAATTTTAACTATATGTTGTTGTTGATGTATTTATATAATGCTGAAAGCCACCCTCAGCCTGACTTGGGTTGGGAAAGGGTGGGGTACAAATTGAATAAATACATAAATAATAAATATGTTGGGGGGTGTAATGTACCTCGACCCACATTACTCGGTTGGCTTATTTAAAAGGGTGTGGAGCCCTTTCAGATACAGAACTGGCCTTGAGCTTACTTACCACTGCTAAATTGGCAAAAGCAGCACAATGAAAAAAGCCAGAACCTGCTTCAGAGGACGAATGGTTCCATTGTATGGGGAATACTGTATTAGCTAAATTGATATATCAAAGAGCCAGATGAAATTTTTTCAGTATTCAGATAAATTTACTGAGCATTTATTATTGTTCATAATATTGTGGAATAATAAGGCAAGATAGATGGGAGTTTCCTTATGCATTTTATGATGCCTCGGTTTCCTTCTGTTCTTGGGAGTAGGAAATGTGTTATGTTATATATGTTTTATTATATTATACTATAGTACTGTGGAAAAATCTAATTTAAAATGCTGGGCTTTTCTTTTTTTGAGGGAAAGCACGAAACGATGACCGGGAGAGTGGATGAGATGCAAGGAAGAAGAAGAGTTGGTTTTTATATGCCGATTTTCTCTACCACTCAAGGGAGACTCAAACTGGTTTACAATCACCTTCCCTTCCCCTCCCCACAACAGACAGCCTGTGAGGTAGGTGAGGCTGAGAGAGCTCTAACAGAGCTGTAACTTGCCCACGGTCACCCAGCTGGCTTCGTGTGTAGGAGTGGGGAAACAAAACCAGTTCAGCAGATTAACCTCCGCCGCTCATGTGGAGGAGTGGGGAATCAAACCCGGTTCTCCAGATCAGAGTCCACTGCTCCAAACCCCCTGCTGCCACTGCTTCTCCACTTCAAGGCATGGCCTTCCCCCACCACAGCCGCTGTTCAGCATTGGCCCAAGTCTTCCGACAGGAATCCAGTTTGTTCCTCAGAAATGCTTGAAAAGCCCCTCCCTCCCAGCTCTTCCCCTATTTGTCTCACTCAGCCTTGCCAGCAAAACAAAAACTTGCCCTGTTCTTCTATCCTCGGAAGCCCTGACAAGCTCATCCCAGTGGAAAACAGAGCTCAGTCTTTGCCTGGCTCGTGTGTTGATGGAATTGCTCTGTTTTTCCCCTTTCCTTATTAAAATCTTTCGTGACGATACCCAGACTGGAAAAAAAAATCTCTATTTTGCTTAACTGCCTTTGCAAAGCTGGTGGTGAAGGAACAACCATTCCTTTGTCAATGGAGCAGGACAGCTCTGCTTTTAGAAACAGATGACTAACATGAAACCTCCACTGTACCATTTTCAGCAACTCACCCTCTGGGGGAAAGACTGCACCGTGACATTATAGCTTTCCCCAGACATAAGCCCTTTTCTTGAAAGGATTTTAAATAAACCATGGCTAGGGCTACTTCATAACAGCCCTGTGACGCAGAATGGTAAGCTGCGGTACTGCAGTCAAAAGCTCTGCTCATGGCCTGAGTTCGATCCTGACGGAAGTCAGTTTCCGGTAGCCGACTCAAGGTTGACTCAGCCTTTCATCCTTCCGAGGTCGGTGAAATAAGTACCCAGAAGCTGGGGGTAAAGTGTACACAGTTGGAGAAGGCAAACCACCCCATAAACATAGTCTGCCTAGTAAATGTTGGGATGTGACGTCACCCCATGGGTCCGTCTAGACATAAGGAAGAATTTTCTAACAATTAGAGTGGTTCCTCAGTGGAACAGGCTTCCTCGGGAGGTGGTGAGCTCTCCTTCCTTGGAGGTTTTTAAGCAAAGGCTAGATGGCCATCTGTCAGCAATGCTGATTCTATGACCTTAGGCAGATCATGAGAGAAAGGGCATCTTGGCCATCTTCTGGGCAATGGGTGTGTGAGGGGGAGGTAGTTGTGAATTTCCTGCGTTGTGCAGGGGATTGGACTAGATGACCCTGGTGGTCCCTTCCAACTCTATGATTCTATGGGTCAGGAATGGCCCGGTACTTACACAGGGTGCTTACACCTTTATCTTTTAGGGCTACTTCAAATGTGGCAAAGCTGATGAACGCAGCGAGTCCTGAAGTCCTTGCCCAGTCCTTTCATATTTCAGATCTCGACATTGGGGGAGAGTACATACCTGCTGGAGTGGAGGGAAGGTCCGGGCCAGAGGCGGGTGGCTCCATGGGCCCAGGATAGGGAGGTGGAGGAGGCTGCATGTATCCCATGGCTCCATCTATGGGGGGACCAGGATAAAACTCGGCTGCAAGGCAGAAAGGAAGGCTCAAATAACGAAGACACAGTCAAGGCCAGGCAGACCTCAACAAAAGGGTAGAAGAAGAAGAGTTGGTTTTTATATGCCGACTTTCTCTGCCACTTAAGGAAGAATCAAACCGGCTTACAATCACCTCCCCCTCCCCACAACGGACACCCTGTGAGGTAGGTGGGGCTGAGAGAGCTCTAAGAGAGCTGTGACTAGCCCAAGGTCACCAAGCTGGCTTCATGTGGAAGAGTGGGGAATCAAACCAAGGGTCTCCAGATTGGAGTCCACCGCTCTTAACCACTACACCATGCTGGGTATGTTTTCACATTTTTATAATTCACTCTAGTTGCAGAACATTCCACTTCCAAGACTCACCAGGAGGCGGTGGTGGGTAGGGATACCCTGCAGGAGGGGAAGGGTACATTCCATTGGCAGCCAGGGGTGGAAAGGTATAACCCCCATTTGGCATGTATGAGTAACCATAAGCTCCGTTGGGAACCTCGCCTCTTGAAGCTGCAAAACAAAGATAAGCAGATTCTGTCAGAGACTGCCAGCACTACCCATGACAGTCAAAGCTATTATATGGCAACAATTTGGGCAAATATGAATTCACGGCTACAATAACAAAGCACAGGGCATACAGAAGGCAAACCATGTCTTATGAACACAATGCAATCTTCATTCGTTCTCAGCTCCTTCCTGTATGATGCTCAAACTTGGTATTATGGATTTGGGGATCTGGTAGAGTGGGAAAGAAAGATGCCTTCTGTAATGTAACTGGGGCTGCCAATAGGCTTGCAGAAAAATGGCCTGTCCATTTAAAAGAGGCTTAGTGTGTGGAAACAGGCAGCTGAAGCTTTTCATGGCAGCAGGTAAATAGCATTGCATGCTAAATAATATCCCATTAAAGTCCAGGATATTTTTCCCCAAGCAGCTGGCAACCCTACATGGAAGATGGTCTGGCTTTTCCCTTGTGTTAATGCAGGCGGGACTGAGTGATGATGCGGAAGAAAGGGGGGAAAAGACAGAGTAAAACGTATTTAACGTTTTAATAAACATTTATACCCCACCTTTCCCCATGGTTCAAAGCAGCTTACAGTAGTTTAAAGCATTTAACAGATGCCTGCCATTCGAACTCCCTCAAAGGCCCTGGAAAACAAGCAGGACTTGCAGTGCCTCCTGACGTTCCATGCACCGACTACAAAGTTGGAAGCAGAAGACGTGAGAACTGCAGAACCGGCTAGATTTTATGATTGTCAGCTACCTGGTACTTGGAGTGGCTGTCTGAAGCTATGAGGCCAAGTACTGGTGAGCATGATAATGAGAAGGAAGTCTGTGATGCATAAAGGAGCTGGTAATATACACGACTGGTCTGTTGATCGTCAGCTGTTCCACGAAACAACTGATCATTAACAGAAAATATCTATCCCAGATGCTGACTCCGATTGAAGGAACCTATTTCTCTCTCTAATGTAGACTAACAAAACGCTGTTGAAATCAGGGTCCATTAAAAAAAATTAAACTTAGAGCCTAACTCTATATGAGATGTAGAAAAGAGTAGGAGTCCAGTAGCATCTTAAAGACTGACAAAACTTCTGGCAAGGTGTGACCTTTCGTGAGCCACAGCTCACTTCTTCAGATACGGCTAGAATGCAAGTGGCAGAGTAACATGGCCACCCATCGTGATCTATATATGAGTTCAAGTTCAACTTATTATGGTCATTTGCCCAGCATTATAAAAATACAGAAATGCATATCCTCAGCCTTACCAATAAAGACAAGGCAAATTTAAAGACAAACCATAGGAATACTATGATCTATATAGATGGACAGTATCCCATGATCAGATCACCCAGTTCGCTCGCTCTCTTTTTTAAAGTTAAAATCAACCACAGAAGGCGAAAATTGGATTGAGGTTATACAGAGAGGAGGCAGGGTTCATCATCTTCTCTCATGCAGATTTCTGATACAAACTCTGCCCCCAAACTGCTATTTGCCCCATGAGGAAAAACATACAAGTACCATACAGGAACTCTATGTTTCCCCCAAAGACAGGAAACCCTCCCAGGATGACCTCCCGGCTTTTCCCGGTGGAGAGATGCCTGCGCAGAGGATCCTGTGTCTTGTCTTGTCCCTATCCTTATAACCAGCAAAGAATCTCCAGACCTTTGTCTGAGTTTAGCTGAATGATTGGTTCTTGTAGGTTATCCGGGCTGTGTAACTGTGGTCTTGGTATTTTCTTTCCTGACGTTTCGCCAGCAGCTGTGGCCAGCATCTTCAGAGGAGTAACACTGAAGGACAGTGTCTCTCAGTGTCAAGTGTGTAGGAAGTGTAATATATAGTCAGGGGTTGGGTTTGAGCTGAATCATTGTCCTGCAAAAAGTATCAAAGGTAATGTGCTAATCATTGTCCTGTAAGTATCAAGATAATGTGCTAATGAGGGTGTGGTATGTTAATATGGAACCATTGTATCCTGAAGTGATCTGTTAATGTGTGAAATCCAAAGCTAATCTGCATGGCTATTGTGGACTGTAGACTTTGTTAGTCTTGAGAAGATGTGGTTCACAGATCCGTCTTGCATGGTCCATTAATGTTTTGATTATTCCTCTTTTCTGTCAGGGTGGTGGTTGGAGCTTTTGTGTAAGTAGCGATCTGTGTGAGTTGGTTTCCGGTAGACCTTGTGACCTAACTGAAAGTTTGTTTTACGGATGACAAGGGTATCAAAAGAGGAATAATCAGAAAAGAGGAATAATCAGAAAAGAGGAATAATCAAAACATTAATGGACCGTGCAAGACGGATCTGTGAACCACAGTTTCTCAAGGAAGAAATTAATCATCTACATCACGCACTGCTAGCAAACGGCTATTCCAGAAATGAAATCAGAAGGGCCATTAAACCAAACAAAAATCAGAAAACTCAGGAAAAACAGACTCCCATAGGAAAGATATTCTTGCCATTTATTCAAGGAGTCACTGATAGGATGGAGAAACTTTTGAAAAAACATAACCTACAAACAGTGTTTAAACCCACCAAGAAAATACAACAGATGCTACGATCAGCAAAAGACAAAAGAGACCCCCTCACCTCTGCAGGAGTATATCGTATACCTTACAGCTGTGGACAAGTTTACATCGGGACCACAAAACGCAGCATACAAACAAGGATAAAAGAACATGAAAGATACTGCAGACTTGGCCAACCTGAGAAATCAGCAGTGGCTGAACATGGACTGACACAAACAGGACACAGGGTCTTATTCCAAGACACTGAAAGACTGGACAATTCTACCAACTATTTTGTCAGATTGCACAGAGAAGCCATTGAAATTCATAAACATCAGCACAACTTTAACAGAAAAGAAGAGAGTTTAAGAATGAATAAGGCTTGGCTTCCTGTCCTGAAAACCTCCAGACTAACAATAGCCATGCAGATTAGCTTTGGATTTCACACATTAACAGATCACTTCAGGATACAATGGTTCCATATTAACATACCACACCCTCATTAGCACATTATCTTGATACTTACAGGACAATGATTAGCACATTACCTTTGATACTTTTTGCAGGACAATGATTCAGCTCAAACCCAACCCCTTTCTGACTATATATTACACTTCCTACACACTTGACACTGAGAGACACTGTCCTTCAGTGTTACTCCTGTGAAGATGCCTGCCACAGCTGCTGGCGAAACGTCAGGAAAGAAAATACCAAGACCACGGTTACACAGCCCGGATAACCTACAAGAACCAATGAACTCTGACCGTGAAAGCCTTTGACAATATTTTAGCTGAATGAGCGTCCTTATTTTGAAAAAAAAAAGCTTCGGTACCTTGAGATGCCACTTGAAGCATACGCTGTCCAAATTCAATAGCACCTCCAGCTGAGAATGTTATTTTGAATGTTACAGATCCTTCCCAACCACCTAAAGAGGAAAAGATGAAATAGTATGCAGGGGAAGAATGAACTTCTATTATCGTGAAGATTGTTGTTGTAATCCAGAGATTCTTCTCACAACCCCACGAGCTGTGCCCTGCGCTATTTGTCTTCCAAGGGTGCTTTCACAAGATACAAAGAACTCTTACAAAAAATGCTAGTGCAGTTTATAATGGAGGCAACACCCACTTTAATAAAAAAAACAGTCATAACTTGGCTAATCTACATTATTTTTTAAGCACAAGTCTTCCTGTTCCTACAAACAGATGCAGTCTTTTAAAATGTACAGTATAAATAATCATTTAGTGCCCCTGAAAATAAAGAATCCAGGTGTTACCATCCCTTATCTACCCACTTCTCTCCCTCCAAAACCATGCCTACTCTCAAGAAATCCCAATATCCAGTTCACAAAAACTGAGCAGGTACATGACAATTATAAACATCGGCTTAAATTTCTGATTTGTGTAATATATTATAAATACAGAACTGTAACTTTGTGGACGTAAAACATGAATTGTCCTTGTCTTGCCTTATATCTTTAGAAGCCTGTAAGGGGTGGTAGGACTCAGATCTCCCAAAGGTACATTAATCTGAAGCACATCCCGCTTAATAAGGTTAAGGGAAAAACAAAGGACAGCAAAATTCACTCTGTCAACCGCTAGCAGGCCAAAATACCAAGGAGATTAAATTTCCCTGGGTCAGCATGGGCTAATTCAGCAAATCCAGTCAGACAGAAAATCAGCTACTGTTGCTAGGTAGCCACTGAAATGTGACGTAAAATAAAATGAGTGGTATGGCTACCTACGAGCGGTATGGCTACATATATTATAAGGGTCAAGGAAAACGTCCCAGGTTAGAAAAACAGAATTATTGGTGAAAATGTGGCTTGCAAGAATGGAAAAGACACATATGTTTACTCATAGCGCATCACTAGTGCTACAAGAACATTACAGTGGAAGGAAGGGCTTCTTCGACCAATGGAAAGGCTATGCAAGGAATCATGGGACTCACATAGACAAAAATCATGAAGGGTGGTATTGCACTGACAGGGGAATCTGACAAAAAAAAATGGCTCTTCTTCCCACTTGTGCCAGCAAAAAGCTGACAAGGTCCAACCCTAAGTGTTGTTATACTCTCCAGACCTGTAGGGATATTTTCTATTATTTTATTAGCTTTTAATTTAAGGTCTAAAAGTACAGGAAAAATGCTATTTATGCACTGGTTAGTAGTTTCCCAGGCTATATAAAACATATATACATATAGTTTGGTCTTGATGTAAACAATTATTAGGACAAAGTGAAGGTAAGCTTATTGCTTGTTTCAGAATTGTGGCAAACCTCTTGACCAAACCAAATTATTTGATCAATTTATCCAGATAACACGCGGGCTCTTTTTATAACCAGAGTTTTTTCAGTGATCTAGACTGGTGAGTGATAAACTAATTTATTTGGAACATTTTTATGTTGTCTCTCCCGGAACTTGCCCGAGGTGGGCAGGAACTGAGATAGGTTGTGATGAAGGGAAAGGGAGAGGGGGGGGGGTCAAGGGAACAGAACAAAGCCAAACCAGAAATTCCACGAAAGCAAAGGAGTTCTGGGCATAAAAATGAGTATGATCAGATACCTCCCAAAACATCTGATCTCTCCCCATTTGATTTCCATAACAGCATCAGCTGAAACAGCACAATCTCAAACATTTGTCTCATTGAAATGGTTCCTTTGTATATGTTCTATTATTTAAAATATTTCTCTCCCACTCTCAGTTCCAAAAACTCATGAGGTGGCTTACATTAATAAAACCGTGTTGACAAGATAAAATCAGCAGTATGCCACTGTTGCCACTTGATAAAGAGGGCTTCTCTTGATCCCTTTCAGAAGAGCAGCGAGCCGCTGAGGGAAAGGAAGTGGTCAAATGGAAGGCTTTAAGAGGGGAGTGGACGTGTTCATGGAAGAGTATTCATAGCTACTAGTAAAAATGGATACTAGTCATGATGCATACCTACTCTCTCCAGGATCAGAGGAGCATGCCGAAGACATTAGGTGCTGTGAAACACAGGCAGGGTAATGTTGCTGCAGTTGTCTTGTTTTGCGGGCTTCCTAGAGGCACCTGGTTGGCCACTATGTGAACAGTCTGCTGGACTTGATGGCCCTTGGTCTGATCCAGCATGGCATTTCTTATGTTCTTAGATGACCTCACATAACTTGCTCTTATGCACAACTCCGACTGAGGGACTGATCGGGTCCACACTTAACATTTAGTTTCAGCAATGCTGCAGCATCAAAAGCTTCCAGGCTACTCACTGGGTCCAAATCAACTTCCTTTTTAGAAAAGCGGGATAATTTCTTGATGAGAGAGAGAGATGGGGACTGCTAATATAACTTCTGGCAACAGCCTCTCTTTCCAGCACTGGAGGAGCAAACACCGTGCAAGTGCTTTCCAGTCAATTAAGCAGGAGGCCTGCAAGAAGAAGTGGAGCTGCACAGCTAAACAAGATAAGGCTGCAGCCCAGAGAAGGCTCTGGCTATAACTGAATGACCCCTCTTAGATCTTCTGAGGCATGGCTTTGCTGTTTGCCTCAAGCCATTTAAGGATGCTAAGTGGATGAGATCATTTGGCCGATTTCACTTTGATAAATGGCATGGGGGAGATGAACTCAATTTCTGCAAAATATTGCTTCATTATAACTGTAAAGGGAGAGAATTAGCGGGGTGAACCCTTTCCCTTACAGTTGTGTTATTAAAAAAAAAGTTTTTAAAAACTTTATTACGAGTCACTCTGATAACATCTAGATCAGCTCAAGGCATGATTGGATGTTATAACTGCAAAAGAAAATCCCAGCTCTGTTTACGTGTTTACAATTCATTCTCCGCACAATCTCAAGTCAATCCTTGAAGCACTACAACAGTGATATTGGGGCTTTCACAGAACTAAGAGTTTTAGCAAAGGCGTGGGTTAAAGACGGTGACAGCAGGACAGAGGAAGATAGACACAAAAGAGGGTACAGTGACTCAACTACTAACTGCCTTATGGGGTGAAGGTTTGCTGCCCCTCCTCCATGTTGCCACTTATTACTAAAGGCAATAGCAAAGGAACGGCAGCAAGACCAGTAATGGAACGTCTACCCAGCTGCTTTTTCGATCCCACTGTCCTTTGAATCCACAAGAACTAGAAACATGGTGGCTCTTTTTCATTGAAATGTAGATGGTGTCTTCATGTAGTCAACTTAAGCAACAGAAAACATGCTTCTTTCCCAACTCGCCTTTCTTTTCTAGCAACTGGATGTAAGAAATTAATAAAAATTATGCACTCTCAGAACAAACTTGGCATCATCCAATTAAAATGTGGTGGCAGCAGACTCAGACTGGCCAAACAGAACAAATGTTTGCCACAATGCATGATTAACCCAAGCAGTTCACCAGCTCATGAAGCTGCCTTATGCTGAATCAGACCATCGGTCCATCAAAGTCAGTACTGTCTACTCAGACTGGTAGTGGCTCTCCGGAGTCTTTCACATCACTCCCCACAATGTGCTCCTAGCACATTGTTTAAAACTACGCATTTATATCTACAAATTTATGCCCCAAAGCACAAATATTCTGGGGCCACACAATAGAGGCTACTTTACTGTGCTTTTATCAGACCGTGCTACAATTTTTATGCCCTTAAGAAAATTGCCTGTGATGCTGGAAACAAAGTTGTCCTATATTCACAGAGGCCAAAACTCTTTGTCAGCTCCCAGATTCTTTACCTTGTGGCACATGCTTGTGATACTAAATGCATGAAAGCAGAATAGCTTCTGAAGGGAACATACCTCCTGCCTCTGCCTTTATTGAACCTTTGATGTAATTTGCTCCAAAAACTGGCTGCTTGATCTCACAATCTTTCATCAAATAGAAAGGCATCATGAAAGACTGCATTGGATCTTTTCCTTTAGACACAAAGATTACCTGCAGGGGAAAGAGGACACAACCGTCAAAGTATATTTAGAAAACAAAGTTACAAGTTACTGCTAGAAGAAAGAGCTTAAAAACTAAAAAAAAGTCCGGCAAGGCAAAGCATACATATCACACTCCTGTTAGAATAACAAGAAGCCTCTCATCCAAATGACACTATGAAACAGCAGTTCTGTGCTAGAAACTCACGTTAGCTACCACTGCTTTCTGCCCTTCTGCAGAAAGCGTCAGAGCTCCTACACAGCTTTAATTGATATATGAAGCAAACATGCACAACCCTTGAAAAATCTACCCACCACCACTCTTATAAATAGCAGGAAACATGCCCTCCCCATCAGCACTATTTTTCTACCATTCTGCGCCACTGTCCGGTTCACAGTATGCTTCAGTTAGCTCCGCCTTAACATGAAACTTCAAGGAATGAGGGTGCTGGAAAAGTAATGGGATCTGATAATAGGCCACAGTTTTCTTTCCAGCCTCCACAAAGGGACGGAAGGGTAGTTGGAGGAGACAAAAAGAGATGCCCAGGCTGGGCTCTCAAACACACAACCTTCATGAATAGCAAGGCGGCAACTACCGCGTATGCCTCTTCTGATTTTCAAGGCTAGTATAATCAGATGATCAGCTAAATGAAAAAGCCAGCCACCTTTTCTTCAAAGAAAAGGCGTAAAAAAAACACCAGTCATTCTGCTCCCAGCAAGAAAAATAACCAATCACTCAAGTTCTATCACATTAAACCAGGTTAGAAATTTCCTAGACTTTCAAGAACAAATTACTGCTGGTTCCACGAGATTTCCACCCCCTCATACTGGATCTATATACATAAAGTCCTTGCCTACTTACACGATATGGGGTCAGGAAGACACTCCCTTTCTTGGTCCCTTTGAATGCATCTGGCATATGCTCCATATCATGGAATGTTATTTCAATGTGACTGTAAGTCATTAAGACACTACATACAAAGAAAAGAGAGGCCTGTTACTTGGATGTATTCCTCAGCAACGGTTTATATGAAGGACAGGTCATCTTACCCTTACCCGCCCCAGGTCTTAGAGATCTGTACATCTTTGCAATGATCAGATTTATGCTCCCTTCCGTCCACGTTGCTGAAGACATGTTAGCAAAACGATAACTGGTTGCTAGGCTAATCGAAGCTCTGTGAACAGACTGAAGCTGAGGAGGAGAACTGTCACAAAGCTGACACACCATGTCATCAGCAGAGCTGTGGCAAAGCCAGCCTTCTTGATGCAGCCGGACGGGACTTCTCAGCCTGCATTTCCAAGGCCTTATAAACTGAGCAGTTATGTGTAGAAGTGCGTATAACAACTGGAGGCCTGGACGAAATAAGAGCCTCCATACTCTGTTACAGCACTGTAAGAGAATTCCTTGTGGTTTTCACTTTCAGGGTTAATACTTCAATATATCGAAGCCTAAGGCAATATGAATTCACATACACTTCAATCACCTTTGGTTCTCTGCTCAACTACATGGCTGACTGGGCCAGCATAGTCTGAACATCTGGTTTCTCCCTTCAGGATGGGAACACTCAGTAAACTAGAGAGCAATTATGTGAGGAGAGGAAAGAGATAGGTAGCAGCCTTTTTCAGGGATGCTTTCTGTGCTCTGTGGGAAACGGTCAAATTGATGCACCCTGAGTGTGCAAAACAACTCTACAATTTTCATTTAACCCCTGTAAGAGATTGTGCCATTCTCTTCCCTTTACTACTCTGACAAAATGAACCCTTGTTCCTTTTCTCCTTTGTTCTTGGGGAATGCAGGAAGAATCCTTCTGGATACAGATTGCTGGATCCAACCCTGTGTCAACAATTTAAAGCACAAGCTTTTTACAGTACCCTGCTCTTTGCTTGCTCCTTCATAGTCCCATAATACAAATTGATATTGCCAAGAAATAAAGGCAATTGGTTCCCAACTGTGGGAGAGTAGAGGCCAGCATTAATTACTCCCACTTCTAGTACCTAAAAAAAGCTCGGCAAAGGTTGTGAAACATTATACGGGAAGTGATCTACAAGATGTACAGGTAGGATGAGGTGTGAAACCCTACACAAGGAGAAATCAAGAAAGCTAGATGAAGCTAGAATGCAACATCAGCATAGTAGGTCATCTTGCGAGATAGATGTGCGCTTCCCAACTGCTCATGATTCATGCCATTCCACACACCCTGGTTCCTGCTTCTTGGCCCTTTGGCTTTACTACAAGGCTGCCAACTCTGGCTATGCCTTTGCACTGACCTGCTATCTGTATATTGCCCCCTATTTCTTAGTTTGCTTCTGCGTGTCATGTTTCCACGGGACTCTATGTGAGGTGAACCATGCCACTTCTCCACCCAAGTTTGTCTTGATTCTGCACAGACTACTATGGTTTGCAGCTAAGAATCTGCCAGATTCTGGATATGAAGTAACTTTGGGAAACAGCTTGATCCGGGAGAAAATAAAAGGCAAACAATTGCATATATTTACTTCATTTCCATCTCACCTTTCTCCCCAATGGGGACCCAAAGCAGTTTACATCATTTATCCTCACAAAAATCCTTTGAGGTAGGCTGAGAGTGTCCAAAATCACCTGACAAGCTTCCTTGGCAGAGTGGGGGTCTGAGCCTGGGGCTCCCAGATCCTACCTAGTCCAACACTGTAACCACTACACTAGATCTGAATAGCAGCTAAGAATGGAACTGGCATGTTCAGCCTTCCTCCAACTAGTAGTTGCTGAGGATTCAAAACAATCCACAGAACAACTATCTCCATCATACCTTACTTGCATACTTCCCAAAAGTAGTCAGTAGGTATTGCTGGAGGCAGTGCTAGATTCAAGGGACTTTTAGGGCTAATCCAGTGAAACCGTTTCATTATACCAGTGACAAGCACCCCAAAAAGTGCTGTTTGGGTTAGCCTACCAACCACCAAGGAAGTTATTAGGAGTACTTTTCAACCCTGCCGTACTTCTTAAATGTAGTCTGTGGTTGTTAGCTTGTTTTGCTGGTTCTCTGCATTTAAACTAAGTTATATTTGCTTAGCCCTGACCTGGATGGCCCAGGCTAGCCTGATCTCGTCAGATCTCAGAAGCTAAGCAGGGTCAGCCCTGGTTAGTATTTGGATGGGAGACCACCAAGGAAGGCCAGGGTTGCTGTGCAGAGGAAGGCCCTGGCAAACCACCTCTGTTAGTCTCTGGCCATGAAAACCCCCAAAAGGGGTCGCCATAAGTCGGCTGCGACTTGACGGCACTTTACACACATATTTGCTTAAGTATTGCTGACGTTCTTTGTAAGCCGCCCCACGAACCTCTCAACTATGGTAGTAGAAAAGAGCAAGAGTCCAGTAGCACCTTAAAGACTAACAAAAATATTTTCTGGCAGGGTATGAGCTTTCGTGAGCCACAGCTCACTTCTTCAGACACCTGTGAGCTGCGGCTCACGAAAGCTCATACCCTGCCACAAAATATTTTTGTTAGTCTTTCAGGTGCTACTGGACTCTTTTTTTTTTAAGGTTTATTGTTATAATTAAGGGGATACAAAAGGGAAAAGAAGGGAAGGGTAAAAACCGTTTGATACACAAAAACAACACAGCAGATTCAATGAAAAAATAAACTTAGTCGAATACAATACCCTATAACAAGCATGAATATTAATCAAGTAAAATAAAATATGTCTGAATGTGTAATTGTAGAAAAATATAAAAATCGATCAGATTATCTGCCAATTACATAATAAAAGTATATTATACCGTTTGAAAACCCAAGGTGCTACTGGACTCTTGCTCTTTTCTACTACTGCAGACAGACTAACACGGCGACCCACTGTGAACTCTGAACTATGGGAACGGGGTAAAAAAAAAAACAAATATCGCACATGCAATGACAAGGGGCTGAAACCTACGCAGGAAGAGACTTCGGAGTGAACCCACCCCCTGGCCAAAGACCACACAGGTGTTACTAAGTTAATTAGTGAGTTATAGTAATTAGTTTTTTCTTAACATTTTTATATCTTACCGGAAATTTTCAAAACTGTCAGACACTTCTGCGGAAGTCGGGTGATGGGTCACTGTTGTGGGTGGAGGGTTTAATGGGTATCATATTAGATTATATAATTGTATAATTAGGAATGTATTAACGAGTTTATATAGATACTCATCAGGTTTTTTCTTTTTAGATATGTTTATTCCTTTTTTTTAACTTTTTATTATTGTTGTATTTGTTTGATTTGTTTTATGTTATAAAAATTTAATAAAAATTTATATATATATATATATAAAAAAAGACCACACCGGTGCGTGAGAGTCAGAGAAAAACAGTGGCGGGGAGGCAGGACGGGTCACCCCCCCTTCTCACCCCGCCCCTTGGGGAGGGGCACCTGAGGGCGGGAGAGCTCGCTGGGAACCACCGTCCGAGGGAGGAAAGGCGCAGCCATCGCCCCGCGAACACAGCCGCCGCAGCCCCCTCCCAAAACCCGCTCCTTACCTCTCGCTGTTATTGACGATGACGCCGCCCTCTTCCGAGTGGTTCCTGTTCAGCGCCATGTTCGCCGAGCCGCGCCAGACCTCCCGCCCCCCTCCCTACGCCGGCCCAACTCGGAGGGTTGACGTCGCGAAGCTACCCTGCGCAGCCGCGGCGACGAATTTCCGGCGTAACTCAGCTCCAGTCAACGCCGGAACCGGGGGTATACTGCAGGAAGGGAGAGGTGCATGATGGGAAATGTGGTTTATTGCCGGAAAGTAAGGCCGGCGTAGGGAGCGCTCTCCATGATCGACCCCAATGGGAGGAGAGAGAGAGAGAGAGAGAGAGAGAGAGAGTGTGTGTGTGTGTGTGTGTGTGTGTGAAGTGCCGTCAAGTCGCTTCCGACTCATGGCGACCCTATGAATGAAAGTCCTCCAAAATGTCCTATATTTGACAGCCTTGCTCAGGTCTTGCAAATTGAAGGCTGTGGCTTCCTTTATTGAGTCCATCCATCTCTTGTTGGGTCTTCGTCTCTTCCTGCTGTCCTCAACTTTTCCTAGCATGACTGCCTTTTCCAGTGACTCTTGTCGTCATTTTAGCTTCTAGGGTCAGTTCAGGCTTGATTTGATCTATAATCCACTGATTTTTTTTTTTGGGGGGGGGGTAGTCCACGGAATCCATTACACACTCCTCCAACACCACATTTCAAAGGAATCTATTTTCTTCCTATCAGCTTTCTTCACTGGGAGGAATAGGAAATGGGAAATGTCTGGTAATTAAGGGTTTAATCCTAAAACTGGGAACTGGGAAGGGCAGCCATGAAGGAGCTAGAAGAGATTCTTAAGTGTAAGGATGTGTCACTGGCTACCACGATCACGTTAATTCATGCCATCGTGTTCCCTATTACTATGTATGGGTGTGAAAGCTGGACGATGAAGAAAGCTGATAGGAAGAAAGTTGATTCCTTTGAAATCTGGAGTTGGAGGAGAGTGTTACGGATACAAATCAGTGGGTTCTAGATCAAATCAAGCCTGAACTGACCCTAGAAGCTAAAATGACTAAACTGAGGCTGTTGGACTTTGGTCACATTATGAGAAGACAAGAGTCACTGGAAAAGACAAACATGCTAGAAAAAGTTGAAGGCAGCAGGAAAAGAGGAAGCCCCAACAAGAGATGGATTGACTCTGTAAAGGAAGCCGCAGCCCTCAATTTGCAAGATCTGAGCAAGGCTGTTAAGGTTAGGACGTTTTGGAGGACATTGATTCATAGGGTCGCCATGAGTTGGAAGCGACTTGACGGCACTTAACCCACACAATCCTAAAACTCTTACGTGAGAGTAAGCCCCATTAACTAGAGTGAATAAGCATACAGCATGCTTAAAATACAGCTGTAAGCATTTCTACCGATACTGTTCGCTATTAAATAGAAAGCCGCTACATATACGGGACGTGTGGTTTTAAAAGCAGGTTGCATTAAAACAGGACTCGAAGAAACAACTGACGCCTTACCTCATACATATATGCAGTCTGAGCTTAGGTACAGTTACTCAGGAGTAGGTCCCAATGAAGCAAGTGGGATTCGCTACCAACATTTCATAGGATCGAAATTCAGTAATTCGTAGATAGGGTTTGTGCAGGACGGCAGACCAACAGCGCATTCCATAAGGAGAGTTACTCTAAGCCCATTCATTTCAATGGGCTTAGGCTGGAGTCTCCTTAGGAATGCACTGTAATCGTTCCTTCCACTCCTCTGACCAGGGCCGGATTAAGAAATGCTGAAGTCCTAAACTATGTTAAATTTAACAGTTTAAAACAGTGGTTCTCAACCTGGGGCCATATGCCCCCCACGGGATATTCCAGGGGGGCCACAGGTGAAAATTGCGTAAATAGGGGGGCCACGGCATGAGACTAGGGGGCCACAGAGGGAAGTGAGAAGTGAAGAAAACAGAGAAGTGACCAAGAAAAGAAAATAGAAAACAGAGAAGTAGAGTGAACGGAGAAGTGACCATGCCTCCCAGTGGATAGATCGCCGTGCGCACTCTGCGGCAACATCGCTTCCGCTTCCTTCTCCTTCTCACTTCTGCACTCCACCGCTGCGCTTGTATGTGAACATTAGCGTGTTGTATTCCCTTTTTTGGCGGGGTGATTTTTTTTTTGTACATTTCAGTTTCCCAATAAGAACTGCACCTGTGCATTTTGCGTGGCTGTTTATGCTTCTTTGTTCCTTGGCTGTTTAAAAACAAAACATTTAAATAGCTACCTTTCTATGATAGGACGGGGGGGGGGGGACACAGGAAGGAAACAAGGTCAGAAGGGGGCCACGGTCGGAAAAAGGATGAGAACCACTGGTTTAAACTGTTTATATTGGGCCCCCATTACATTACCAACAAATTCTAATGTAGCCATTTTTGTGTTTCTAAGTCCCTCATAACGTGAGGCCCTGAACTGTAGTTTACTTATTAGTTTTTGCATAAATCCAGCTCTGCCTCAGTCACGCCTGCTGCAACCTGGTGTGCTGTGTGTTATACTAGGAGCCAACTTGGCTGTTAGGGTGTGTAAGACCACCATGTTGCTGAGTTTTAAAATGTTATGCAAAGCTGATTTTTTTTTATACAGGTGTTTGGCTAATACTCTTGATAAGGATGTTAAATTATTATTGGACTGGTTTTAATTTGATTGTTGCGGTTTTAAAATATTGGATGTTTCAAAATTGATGCAAGTTTCCTTAGGTCCTATTTTGTGGGAGAGGCTGCCTATAAAACTTAAATACTATTCGTGAACGTAATGAACCATTAGTCCAAAGGCACCTTAAGGACTCACAAAACTGGTTCCATTTGGTGAATCAGAGTTCACTCATTCAGATACATCAAAGCTGTGACCTCTCTGGAATTAGGTCTTAACATGTAACAGTAGGGTAAAAATGGGGCTGAATTGGTGTATGAAATATCAAAACAGAGAACTGTTGGACTGCCCTGCCAAGTAAAGAACAGGAACCCTGCTGCCACCTAAATTCCATACCTCCTGAAGAGCAAAACTGTACCAATGTGAGTGTCTTGCACTGTTCCCATAAGAACATAAGGCCCTACTGGATCAGACCAAGGGCCATCAAGTCCAGCAGTCTGTTCCCACAGTGGCCAACCAGGTGCCTCCAGGAAGCCCCGAAACAAGACGACTGTGGCAGCACCATCCTGCCTGTGTTCCAGCGCACCCAAAATAATAGGCATGCTCCCCTCACCATTAAGCATGTATTGTTCCAGAGGGTCCGCTGTTTAACAGCCGTTTCGCCAGAGGCTGTTTTTGCCCAAGGCAGGGGGTTCTTTAATGGATTTGGGTGGTCAATGAAGCTCAGCGAAGCAAGGTATCTGGGCAATCCAAATGTACTTTTATTATAGAAAAGAAACAGCCCACAATATACATAAAAACTGCAGCCTTTTAGGGGGTTTTTTGGGCGGGGGAGGAACCTTCCTACAGCAATGGCTACTCCTCTGCACCTGGTTTCACACTTCCTGGTCTCTGGTGAAGCTCCACTGGCTACTGCAACCTCTTGCTCTTCTACACTTTTCAGCATATTGGGCGCAGCCCCCCAGTACTAGTAACAGCGGCACTAGGAACTCACTTATTAGGAAGGCTACCTGACTGGGAGGAATGAATCCTGCAGCCACTTATGGGTATTAAACCATACTTACGGGTATTAAGCCACTTATGGGTATTAAACCATATACCCATGCCAATACCTTGAAGCCAGACTATGGTCACCTGACTACACCACTCCCTAATCCTCCTCAGGGGTTGTTCTGCGATGGCACTACAACAGCTTAACAAATCTTTTCGAGAATGTGAACCTAACCTCGTTTCTGAGTGAAGACATTAATTGGTGTGCTAATATTAAAAATGGAAGAGCCCCGTGGCGCAGAGTGGTAAGTTGCAGTACTGTAGTGCAAGCTCTGTTCACGACCTGAGTTCGATCCAGATGGAAGTCGGTTTCAGGTAGCCGGCTCAAGGTTGACTCAGCCTTCCATCCTCCTGAGGTCAGTCAAATGAGTACCCAGCTTGCTGGGGGTAAAGGGAAGATGACTGGGGAAGGCACTGGCAAACCACCCCGCGAACAAAGTCTGCCTAGTAAACATCGGGATGTGACGTCACCCCATGGGTCAGGAATGACCCGGTGCTTGCACAGGAGACCTTTACCTTTAATATTAAAAAACAAAACTATAAAAACGAAGGTGACATGATTTGCATTATGCAAATACACTTCTGCTTAATGTCAATGTAAAGACAGTTGTGTGAAATATACTCTCTTGTATGTGATGCAAGGAGGTACATGGTACAACATTACACAATACTGCAGCCAACCTGCATGCTAGCACTACATCCCCCTGTGCATACTGCATGCATAGAGACTTGCACAAGAAGCATCTTTTAAAACCTAATATTAGCTGTGTACAGCACATACATATATAAAAAGGAAGATCCAGGATAGCATAAAAAGAACACAGCAGATTCAATTTGAGTTGTTTTGAATAGCACAAAAGCAAGGTTTCTAAAGCATAAAGTGATATTTTTTTAATTTCTCACCCCTTGGAGCACACAGTGAAAGGTAACAGTGCAATCCTAGACAAAGTTACATCCTTCTGACCTCATTTTCTCCAAAGGGTGTAAATATGATTTTTTAAAGATTGTATTTAGTGTGTGTACAAACATGCAGGCCAAAAATTCAGCCTCCAGTCCTTTGGAAAATTATCACCCAGAAGTAATCCTATTGACTTTACTGAATATTTACCCCAAATGCTTTTAAATGTATCGGGGGGGGGGATCTCAGTGCTGCACTTCATTTTAAAATCAAGACAATTATATTAACGTATGCCTTTGAAATGCAATTTCACTATTTCCAAATTCTCTAAGCCTTTAGTTTTTAGAAAGGCTGTTTTATAGCCAAGTTGGATAAGTTTGTATAATACCTTTCAGTGTTTTATAGTTCAGTGTCTCCGAAAATGGTAAGTTGTTTCAATCAAACTAGTTTGTTGTACTGAAATATTACTGACATCAATGTTAGCTATGAGAAATGTAAGCTCTATTGATATCAATAGAACTTCAGCGTGAAACTGATGCACACTAGTTTGATTGGGGGCCAACAGCAATTTTCTTCTCTTTTACCACCACGTAACTTTAAGAGGGATCCAATTGTAGCTTTCTCTTTGCTAAATATGCTGATTTATGTTTTCCATACCACTACTGTAAAGCAAGGCCAGAGATTTATTTCATTCTCTGGACAGTATTGCTATTCATAATTTGTAGTAAATCTTATTTTTATTTGCTTTTCAGCCTTTATAACAAAGTACACTAAATCATCCGATGGTCATCATTTACACAGGAGGCAGCAATCATGTGAGCCTGCTGTGACTGTAACATGAGTTTTGGTTTATTAGCCAAATGGAACAGATGCCATTTAACGCATTTTTTTTTAGAGAAAAATCTTGGCACTTCTGTGGTTTTACAAGCTATTTTTATCATAATTCTAGTTTGTTGTAGTTTTATGCCATGGTTTTTATGAAGACATTTCCTGGCTGCCTCAACTGTGGATAAAACACTCATTTTTCCTGGGCCATAATCCAAATTAAGATGCTGTAAGCAAGAACTGTATGTACATTTGGTTGGGGGAAGTACTGCAGTTTTGGTAGCATTGGCAGGTTTTGTTTGAGAGAAGAGCAAAGCTACAACAAAATGGAAATAGAACTAATTTTAGCCACTTGGTCAGAAATAAATTAAGGGGAGCAACTCATGCAGCTTTGTAACCTGCCCATTGTTTAGGGCTATTGTTTTTATACATTTTCTTTTGTGAAGGCTCATGTTCCAACCTAGGCAGGAGACAGAGAGGCCCAATGATAAGGGAAGACTGACAAAAAATAATCAGATCTCTCCTGTCTTATTTCTTGTCCATCTATTTTATCTCAAAATACAATGTAGAGATGGCCCCAGCCAACCGTGTCCTTCTGAACCCCACCTACTTATACATTAGGGCTCATACCCAAATTCATACCCCCTCTACAAAGGATGGTCACTCCTCAAACCACCTCACCCTTTCCTCCCCAAAGGGAGTCCCTAGAAGAGCTATGCATCTCTCTACCCCCCCCCCATTCATTACATACCAAACTGTTCTGACACCATTAAATGCATGGCATTCAACACAATATTTTCTACCTTATTTGGAAAACAGTTTGTCCACAGGCTCACACCAAATTTCTATGATAGTCATTGTTATAGAGGAACTGAGCTCTTTGCTTTCTGATGCGATCCCCAAACTTGCTGTGCCAGCAAGTTAAATCTTTAGCTTGTGACGTATCAACGGTTATGCTGGTATATCACCTCAATCTGTAATATTACCGTGTTACGCACTGACATTACATCAGTACTATAAGCAGATTGGGCCAGTACAAATGAGGAATAGGGTTGTTTCACCAACTACTTCATTGACTGCATTCATTCTGTCAGTGGAAAAACACTGGAGCATTAATGAGGATAGCAGAAGTTGGTAAAGTTTATGTTACATACTAGCTGAGCTGTAAAATGAGTTGTTAGTGTTCTCTCGAGCCTCTTCTCATGTGAGTGCCATCATTATGCACAGCAGTAATTTTAACACATTTCAGGACCATTTCCGCACAATCCTTAAAATTATGTCCTCCTAAACCCATTGACTTCAATGGACCTAGAAGGGAGTAACTCTGCTCAGGATGGCAGTGTTTGAGACACAGACCTTGGCTGATGTAATCAAGGAGATATACACACTCCATAAAACAAAGAAATGCAAGACCATTCCTTTATACAGGCAAAATAGTGTATAACAGCCCATTCCTGAAGGGGGGTGGTGGATGCGCAGCGGCCAGGAACAGCGCAGCCGCGGTGCCTCCACAGAGGCTTCCTGGCTGCCATGGAGAAAATAAAACAATTTAAAATGTAAAATGGGGAAAATGCCCTCACAGAAAACAGCGAGGCCACACCACCAAAAAAGGGGGCATAGCCACGCTGCAACTTGAGGGGGCGAAAGGGGTTAGGATGCTGCCTGAAGGCAGTTCTGCCCCCCACCCGGCATGGCTGTGCTGGTGGCGAAGCCCCACACAACAGCATGGTTTACTGGTGCCAGTGTGAATGCCCCCCTATGCCAGCATAAGTGCCCCTTATTCCAGGATAAATGGGCACTTACGTTGGCGGGGGATCACACCGGCTCCTATGCTGATTCATCCCTCCCTTTCAGGATTGTGCTCTAAGTTTCTTTTATCCAATATATGGGAAGATGGGTTAAGTAATAATCTTAATAGCTGCTATGGTACATGGTTGCCAACAACTGTCTGCCTATAGTGGACTGGTATAAGCAGTAAACACTGTACAAAGCAGATTAATTTGGTCCTGGCTTGCAAAGAAAGAGAAATTACAATTGGGTTTGAATACTGTTTAATGACAGAGTTACTGTAATTTTTCCTTATTTCCTCACACACTTTAGAAGACTTCTGTACACAGTAATTGTGTGTTGGAGAAAAAAACCAAAGCAAACAGGTAGGCACTACCCAAAAATTGGAAAGAAAATCTTAGGTAAATTAACAATAGTACAGTATTATCTAAGGAAAAAAACTTAGTAGGTTTATAACTTTTTTATGATTGCACAATTAATATTGTCAGGTTTCGTTCAGTGTGAAAATTATAATCATTCCAGTTGATTCCCCAAAGCCTTAGAAAAAGTGGCTTGGATCCAGAGAGCCATGAAAAGGTCTTTGGTACTTTCCCCTTATTGCCCCAGACCCTAAAAAGTTGTTCCCAGGGGTTGGGAGGACCTTCCGGAAGAGGGCTGCATTGAGGAGGAGGAATAGGCCAAAATTCCCTCCATAAGACAAGTGGAAGCACCCGGGTATATATGGATCCAGACCACAGAACTCGCAATACTACTACAGTACAATAATTAGTGCCAACAGCAGTAAAAGAAGGCATAAGGTGCAGTCATGAAGTATGCATAGCCAGCAGTAACTCCTACTTCTCAGTCATACTGGAGAACCCAATCCTTTGCTTGCTTACATGAAAGTTCCACTGTGTGCAGCGGGGCTTACTCACAGATAAATGTCTATAGGACTGCAGCCTGAATAAACATATTTTAGAAACTGGCTGAAAGAAAAATAGGCCAAACCAGAATATAACAACGCTGACTAATAGCAGCCCCTATTTTGGTCATGCAAGCCATTGCACTGTTGCCATTTCCACTGGCAGAAGAAGAAAATAACTAGGATGACCCCACTGTTTCTTGTCGTGTGGGTCTTGCGCCTTCCTGCCCAACAGAAAAGGGACAAGCTGAATTTGCAGTAGTCATCTCATGATGTATCTGAGTCTTAATTATTTTTACAACATATAGTACATAACAGAATTTATTTTGTGGCAGGTATGCATTATACATATAGAAATCTTTAATACCATAGACCATGGAGTTAATGAGGCCTATCAACATTTGCACCAGTTACTATCTTCAAGGGATTATGGGGGAAATTCAAATAGTAAAAATAAATGCTGCTTCAAAAACTAGCAAAGTTTTGTTTTCTCGTTGAGTGCTTCCAGAATGGAAAGCTGTCATAATTTTTAAGAACCATAATTAACTCGTAGTTCATAATATGCTAGAGATGTAGAAAATGCAATAGATTTGTCTTGTTCAAAACTCTCACTATAAAGTATAATAGTTTACATCAGAAAAATGTGTAATTCTTCATAGGCTAAATCAAGGCACCTAGGTATGCCTTTTTAATACAAGTGAGGATGTTGGGTTTTCCCTCTAGATTGTCTCAGCATTTTAAGCAAATTATTTGCAATGCCATGTTGTTTGCAGATTTGGAAATACATGCTCCTACAGACACTTCAGACGAGGGTTACTGGCAGGGATGGAGGGGGATTTGACTAGGCTTAAAATGAGGCCTAGGCCTCAACGGTGCCTGCATGATGACATCACTTCCAGAAGTGACATCATCACTGATGAGGGAGATGCTCTGGTATTTCTGCAAAAACTCTATAGTAGAAGCTGTTTTTACCATAGAGTTTTGCCCAAATACTGGAGCATCTCCCGTTGTCACCTGTGTGATGGCGTCACTTCTGGAAGTGATGTCGTTACACCAGCAATGTTGAGGTTTAGGCCTCATGTTAAGCATGGTAAGATCCCCTGCTGGCCAGCTGGAGGGGGCCAGGGGGAGGGGGCCCAAAGCAGGGATGCCCTGCCCCTGACGGGTCTGACAACCCTACTTCAGACCTGTGTTCTTTGTCTTGGTCCAGTTTACTCCCCAACACCAGTTCCATTGTTTTGTATAAGAGCCACCATCCTTTGGGTCTTGCCTCTCATCAGAAATGTATCATTTTTTGCACTGGTGTTCAAACTTTCCATACCTGGGACCCACCTTGAGCCTATATGTAGGACCTGCTAAACTGCAACATGCAACAGAAAGTCACATAACAAAGAGCTACTACCTAGAAACCAGATGCTGCAGAAGTCCATTCTCCTGCCCTGCTCCCCACTTGCTATAGCTAATGTATGAGGATTTCCAAACCAGCCAGTTTATCTTTTCACTCTTTTTGAACCATCACCAGTAAATATACCAACATAGAATTACAGTGCACTTCATGGGTACCACAACTATGGGGTACCCAGCGTCACTTCTTTTAACGTCAAAGCTATGTCTTCAGTACTCAGGCCACATCTCTACAGTGGGCACGGTCACTTAAGAAAGCCAGCCTGATTCTTTCCTCCAAACTTTAGACAGTGTAATCCTTCTTACTGTGATTGCACTGTGGGTTGTGGTTGTTGTACAAGTGTCCTGGGAGCTTACAGGATAGGTGCTGTGATTAGTGACCCAACTGCTGCCTCTGCCATTTTGTATGTTTTTGAAACCAATGTTGAAAGCTACACTATCACGAAAGCACCGCACTATCACGAAAGCAAGTGGTGATCAGCAATGTTACCTTCCAGCCAAAATCAGCTCACTATCTGTTATGCCTGGATGGGATATGACAGGTTTGCCATGGAAAGATCACAAACACAAGTAGCCAGCAGGAGTTTGCCATTGCTTGCGTGTCATCTTATGGAAAAACCTTGAGTTGAAGACATGTAGCCTCACCATGCTTATGTTTACACAGATTCTTCTGGACACAGAATAACAAATTTACATTTTCTGCACTAACATGATGTCTAACCAAGAGGCATTCATTATTGAAAGTGCCTTAAGATTACAAATTCATGATTAGAGACCTAGAGATGGCTAGAATAGGCCATCACAGAAATGCCCGTTAAAAAAAATACTCAAGTTGCTCAAAGGTAGCAAGGTTATAAGAGTGACAAGTTAACAATCCTAACTCATGAAGGTGACAGATTTCAGTTTAACCTTCTCCGATGAGGACTTTACCTGGTTATGAGCGAGTTACCGTCGCTTCAGCACTGAAACGCAGTCTTTCTTTAAAGGCCCAAGCTGCATATGGGCATCTACACTTTCGAGGAAAAAAGCTGGTTTGAGGTTGTGTGTAAACAGTGATGGAAACTGGTGGTTGATCTTATTCTGGAAGGGATCAAAATGGCCCTTTTTAAAGCGGGCGACTTTAAACTGCTGCAGGCACGTTGTTTTGGAATCTTTGACTCCATAGAATGTCAGCGATTTCTCTGAATACTCCAAGTACACTCCAATGGTATGAAAGAATGGCTGTTGTATGACACAGTCAAAGCCACCAAACCAGGCAACGTAGTTCTGTCCATTCCACTGTAGACAGCAGGACTTCTCATTCCTACCCAAGCGGCCCCTGTCATATGACTCCCGGGGGTTGAAATCTTCTGTAATGACACCAATGCTCACCCAGCCGTCAATGATCTCCACTTCCCAGTAATAGTTGCCACGGTTCATTACATTCTCACCCAGCACCTGCTCACAGTTGATGAACCTTGTTGAGCTCTCAGGGTAGGCAATGGGATTCAGCACACGTTTTGCACCCTTGGTTCCAAAAAGTTGAAGAAATTTATCAGCTGTATCACTGTCCAGATCAATGATGAATGCAACTGGGCAGAAGGCGAAGTAAAAGACAAGGAAGAGGGTAAGCAAAGACAGTCACATGGTATTACTCCTTTCTCTTGGACATTGAGATTGCAGTAATTGATGGTGATACTACTGTTCAGTACTACACTAGTCTCCTGACTGTACCCAATGAAATAAACATTTTAAATCCTATGGCCTAAAAATTCCAATGCCACAACTCAGTTAAAGTTATGTAAGACAAGCAAATTTTTCATAACTGCATAATTTTTTGTGCATCAATTTAATTTGCATGTTTTGGCCCTAATCTACTGTGTGTGTGTGTGTGTGTAAAGCGCCTTCAAGTCGCAGCCGACTTATGGCGACCCCTTTTTGGGGTTTTCACGGCAAGAGACTAACAGAGGTGGTTTGCCAGTGCCTTCCTCTGCACAGCAACCCTGGTATTCCTTGATGGTCTCCCATCCAAATACTAACCAGGGCTGACCCTGCTTAGCTTCTGAGATCTAAGCTACTAGTTATGGCTAAATTCCACTAAAAGAGGCAAAATTTGGTTCATTCTTGACTAACTTGTTTTGTTGTGTTTCAATGTGACAATTTAATTACAACTAACTTTAGTTGGGGTAGGGGGACTGTCTTCATCCTCACTTTTTTTTGTAAGCACAAAAAATGAAAAGGTTCAAACTTTCAACATGAGGGAAGGCAACATAGTAATTGTTTAGACACAGAGCAACAAGTCTGCAGAGACCAGGAGCTGTACTGAATGAAGCAGTACTGCTATTAATCTCTCGCGAGAACCTGTCTGTCCTCTAACCATTTTTAACAAAAATTGCTGTGATGTTTAGGGTTGCCAACAAGCCTGGAGAAAAAACACTTTGACCTTTAAATAGAGGCAAAACTGTAAAAAATAGGCTGCACCAGCAGAAAAAAACTGCGAAATACCGTATTTTTCGCTCCATAGGACGCACCTAGTTTTTAGAGGAGGAAAACAAGAAAAAATATATTCTGAATCAAATGGTGTACTGCCCCTGGAAGCCCGGCGGGGGGGGGTAGTCTTTAAACTCCTCCGCGCTGCCATCCCAGGCAGCGCAGAGCACTTTCAGGACCCCCCCCCCCCCGCCTGGCTTCTAGGGACTCCCTGGAAGCCCGGCAGGGGGGTCTTTAAACTCCTCCGTGCTGCCATCCCAGGCAGCGCAGAGCACTTTCAAGACCCCCCCACCCGGTTTCCTTGGAGTCCCAGGAAACTGGGCAGGGCAGTCTTTAAACTGCTCCATGCTGCCTGGGATGGCAGCGTGGAGAACTTTCAAGACCCCCCGCCCGGCTTCCAGGGACTCCTTGGAAGCCGGGCAGGGGGGGTATTTAAACTGCTCTGCACTGCCTGGGCAGGCAGCGCGGAGCAGTTTAAAGACCCACCGCCCCCCTTCCCGGGAGTCGCGGGAAGGGGGGCAGTGGGGGTTTAAACTGCTCCGCACTGCCTGCCCAGGCAGCACGGAGCAGTTTAAAGACCGCCCCGCCCAGTTTCCTGGGACTTCAAGGAAACCGGGCGGGGCGGTCTTTAAAGGCGGGAAAAGGCAGGCGGGGGGGGGTCTTGAAAGTGCTCTGCGCTGCCTGGGATGGCAGTGCGGAGGAGTTTAACCTCCCCCCAGCGCTTCCCGGTCTCAAGGCTGTGCTGGGCGTCTGGGAGGGGCCTCCCACCCCCCAGCTGGCTGGCGGCTTTAAAGCTGGCTCCCGGGGCGCGTGGGCTGCGCCGGGCTCCCGCTGCGCTGGGCGGCTGCTGGGAGGGGCCTCCCGCCCCCCAGCTGGCTGGTGGCTTCCTAGCTGGCGCCCGGGGCGCGCCGGCTCTGCACTGGGATGCCACGGCCGGGGGTCGGCCGTGGCTCCCAGGGCCTCTCGCAGCTTTGCCCTTCTCCCTGGGGGCCGGATTCACACATATTCGCTCCATAAGACGCACAAACATTTCCCCTCACTTTTGAGGAGGAAAAAAGTGCGTCTTATGGAGTGAAAAATACGGTACTAAAAGTGCCCAAAGAGTCTTGAATGCAATTTAATAGAATGACCCGACACGTTTGCATCAAAGCGCTTCCTCAGGGGGCTTTAAAAATTACCTTCAACAACACTTCAGATGTTCTGAAGTGTTGTTGAAGGTAAAGTTTGATCCTCTACATGGGAATTCTACTTTCTACGGCAGGGGGGGATTGCAGATATAATAAATAAAACACCATTGGGCCTTACATTTGAGGAAATAGTCTCGTGACTCCAAACAAGCAGGACTGCTGCTTTTTTCCGAAATCTGGGATTCAGTGGTCACTGTGAGGAGAGAAATTTGCAATAAGTTTACATTAGCAGCCATGAGAGCAAAACTGAAGTCACAGTAAAGAAGCTCTTTCATTTGCAAAGAATCCTTATCTCAGAGGCAGGCGCACTGTTCCATACTGCCACATGAGGGCACATCTCTTTTCCACCTCAAACTCTGCCATGAGCAGCTGGACCGCTGTGTCTAGCTATTACAATTTTATAAAATTAAACACTGGAAAAATCCCACAATATTCGTACACATGATTCAAGATGTGGTTGTGCTACAGTGCCAGCCAGCAAAAATTACTATTGACAATTGTGTTGTCCTTGACCACTGCCACAGACACAGGAACAAATAAAGGGATCTTTACTAAACAGAGTTGTTCGGAAGGGCAGCCCCTTCTCCAGGTCTGCTCATTCCCTTCGCTCTGCAAGCTCCTTTCCCGACTCTGCTCTACCTCCCTCAGCCTTTTCCCATTACATGTGAGGGTATCAAAATAAAACA
Source organism: Euleptes europaea (assembly GCF_029931775.1). Classification (NCBI taxonomy): domain Eukaryota; kingdom Metazoa; phylum Chordata; class Lepidosauria; order Squamata; family Sphaerodactylidae; genus Euleptes; species Euleptes europaea. The sequence continues at coordinate 126,996,641 of NC_079312.1, read as the reverse complement.
AAAGTCCAGGGTAAGGGCCGTAGCTCAGTGGCAGAGCAACTGCTTGGCATGCAGAAGGTCCCAGGTTCAACCCCTGGCATCTCTAGTTAAAGGGACTAGGCAAGTAGGTGATGGGAAAGACCTCTGCCTGAGACCCTGGAGAGGCCGCTGCCGGTCAGAGTAGACAATACTGACTCTGATGGACCAAGGGTCTGATTCAGTATAAGGCAGCTTCATGTGTTCACCTTAAACACTAACAATATTAATTTCAATATGAGCTTTCATGAGCCATGAAAGCTCATGTTGAAATAAATGTTAGTCTTTAGGGTGCCACTAGACTTTTATTTTGCTACAGCAGACTAACATGGCGGCGGCGGCAGGGGGGGAATCACCAGTGAGGTCATGGTTCTGGTATGAACAATGGAAAGAAGGAAGCTATGACCAGCCCTGGTTAATATTTAAATGGGAGACCACCAAGCAAGTCCAGGGTTGCTGTGCAGAGGAAGGCACTGGCAAACCACCTCTGTTAGTCTCTTGCCATGAAAACCCCCAAAAGGGGTTGCCATAAGTCGGCTGCGACTTGACGGCACTTCACACACACACACACATGACCTGGAAGTGGCTACGGCAAGTATCCTGAACTTGATAAGTAGCTAGGAAGAACATATCTGCTGCTTCTCCCACAGCATCCAATAGGGCATGAAACATGGCTGCGAAAGGTTTTTATGCAAAAGAGATTACAATTTATTATTAGATGGAGGGGGGTGAAGGGGGGCAAGATTTGTTTATTTTAAGTAATAAGATAGGATCAACAACAATATTTGTTTCTATTAGTTTGTTAAAACAATTTCTTGATTGTTGAAATAATTTAGAGTAAGGATATAAAAATAAAAATTTTATTTAAAAAAACATGGCTGCGAAGGGAATTAGGGAGTTGATGGAACCTTTGGAAGTTGTCTTTACCCAGAAGGGACGTACAAACCGTGTGTGTGTGTGCGCGCGCGCACGCGCCATCAAGTGATAGCTGACTTACGGCAACCCCATAGGATTTTCAAGGCAAGAGATGTTCGGAGGTGATTTGCCACTGCCTGCCTCCACATGGGCTGAGAGAGTTCTGAGAGAACTGTGACTGGCCCAAGGTCACCTGGCAGGCTTCATGTGGAAGAGCGGGGGAATCGAACTGAGCTCCTCAGGTTAGAGTCCACCGCTCTTAACCACTGCTCAGGATTGCACTGAAAGTGATGTAAGCACTCCTCGAGCGATGCTTTCTAGAGTGTTATATGTGAGTAGGAGGATCTTAATTACAAAAAAGTAATAACATTGGCCAAATTGAATGAAAAAATTGTATTTTGTACAGCTGTATAAGGAAAATGCAAAAAGAAAGGGGTTTAAGAAGAAGAGTTGGTTTTTATATGCCGACTTTCTCTACCACTTAAGGAAAAACCAAACTGGCTTGCAATTACCTTCCCTTCCCCTCCCCACAACAGACACCCTGTGAGGTAGGTGGGGCTGAGAGCATGTGACTAGCCAAGGTGGCTTCATGTGTAGGAGTGGAGAAACCAACCCAGTTCACCAGATTAGCGTCCACAGCTCACATGGAGGAGTGGGGAATCAAACCTGGTTGTCCAGATTAGAGTCCACCGCTCCAAACCACCGCTCTTAACCACTACACCACGCTGGCTTCTTAGACAAAGCAACTGGGGCATAGAACAGAGCCAGCTGCCTGTCCTTGCAACTGAGCCGGCAACATTGGGGCTTCAGTTGCTAGAGTTCCTGTCCCGTCAATAAAAGAATCCTTCTCTGTGTTTGGAAAGACAAGGAAAGCCACTTTGGGCACGGTCCCCAAACCAGCCCTGGCCACACCCGGTGATGGTCTGTTTGTTGCCTTCTGTTTTACTTGAGTCATTATGGAAACCTCATAAAACCTCAAGAGGGAGGCAGGGGGCCCAGAAACCTGAGGCCGAGTTCCAGGCGTGTTATTGGGCAATTGTACAGCAGCTGCCCGGCATGCACTACGCTGAGTGGGGGCTGCCACTTGCCACATCTTCTCCCTTGGAGGCTGCTGGCGTTTCATATCCATTTCCTAGTTACAAATCCTAAAGTGAAAGCCCTCCATTTAAAACTCTAGAAGGGAGATGGAAAAGGTGACCCCAGACCATGCAAACATCTTGTGAACTCTAACACCGCAAATTATAAATCGGACAACAGGAGAGACACAGTTCTCTATGACGTTGTTAAATACAATGTATGACAATGTATGACATCAGCTATAATTGCATAAGGCTGTCTTATCAATTGCATTGCAGGGAGGTATTTGGACTTTTTTTGAAAAGACTGGGAGAGGGGGAATTCAATGGACTTGTGCTAGAAGGCCATGGGAACTAAGTCAATGAAACGAGAGGAAGCAATATGTAACTTGTTGCTAATACTGCCAGCTCACTCACAAAGGCTGCCAGAGCTCCCAAGAGCTGGAGTTCTGGAGACAGGGGATCCTCGTGGGCAGCAGCTACTGGGATTCTTGCATCCAAAATTTACTTAGCTATATGTTTCTGTCTCCCTCCAAGGAGTCAGGACAGTGGGCATAGTTATTTTTACCTGTCCCATTTTATCTTCGCAATAACCCTGGATAGGTAAGGCTGAGAGACGGACCTGAGGTCAACCAGCAGGCTTCACTGCAGAGCTGGCGCTTCAGCCTGTATTAAACCATAATGGCTGTAGAGATAATTCTACAGACATTTTCCCAAAGAAACTGCCCAGCAATTATCAGAATGAGCACAGGATTCTGTAACCAAAGCATCACGGACTGTAGACAGCACTACTCAGAACTCAAGGGTTGTGTTCTCTTTGTTACAAACCTGGCATCCCATAAAATACAGGCCCTTCGTCTCCCTTCCCTGAGAGCTGATCCCACTGGTTCTTGCAAATGTTCACTAGCTGCTCCCTCACGGCAGACACGGCCTGGCTGGATTTGATAAAGCTCAGCTCTTTGGGGAAGCTTGTAGATGGGAAGTTTTTTTCCTCCACGGCTATTTTCAGTGCCTGGAACTCCTGGACCAAAAAAGGACACAGCAATTGACTGCCTGTTGAATTCATTTCACAGACCCACCTTCTCCCAGAACACCAGACAGCCTATGGCCACACCTCACAGTATGGAAACCGACATACCAGAAGGCAGGAGAGAGAGAGGGGGGAAAAAAACCAGCAGCTATGCTGGCAGTAGCTTCTGGGACCCTACTCCATTCCAAACGTGGATCCAAGAATAGAATCCAAGTCATTGTCCCTTTACCCAGCTTGTGCAAATTAAACAGACAATGGCATTCCACAGCAGTTATTCCGTTTCCTGACAGGATTAGGTTCTGTGGTAATTTTAGTGGTAGTACTACAAATTGTGGGCCTAGTGCAAAGAAAAGCCCCACTGAAGCCTGCCCACAATGGGTAGGTACCTAACAGTCACATATTTGCTATTAAGAGTATGTGTGCAAATGAATGCACATACACACACTTACAAGATAGGTCCCAGCTCCACACCATTTCTCCACTAATCCATCATTCTGATGGGCAGGTGATTTCTTTCCTGCCCGTGATCTGACGAAAGCAACAACCACAGACCATTTCATAAGTCGCTTTTCAGTGTCTACCTAAAATGTTTTCAGTATGTACCTCAAAATGTAACGGGCATGTGTTTCCAAGCGTGTTATACAGGTACACTCATCAGGGAGCTGGGATTGGCTGCCACTCTTCTGTGATGTACAGGTGGTGGCAAAGCCAGGTGTGAAACGGCTCTTGGTCATTCACCTCCAAGTACAAATGCCCCTCTTTACCATTAGGCATCGCTCAACTGGGGCAGAAGCTCCTGACCATGCCATAGGGGAGCCAAATGCAATCAGTACCTCCACTTACATGTCCCAAGATGAACTTGTACAGAAGTTGCACTATGGGCGGAAAAGCTGGGGGAAACAAGCAGTGGAGGCTTGCCTTGTCTGCCCCTGAGGTTGACCCTCTACTGACAGATTAACCGGGCAAAGAGTAATATTTGGGATGCACCTGCAGGAAAGAGATGGTATCAGTGCTGGGGACCGTCTCCAAGTTCTGCCTGTACTCAATCAGCCTGGCCCGTCTCTCTTCCTTTTGCCGCAGCTCTTCCTCTGTGTCGCTCAGCATAGCTCTTTCACCATCCTCAATGAACCCGAGGACTTCCTTCTGGAAGGCTGCAAGGACTCTGGCTGTCTCCGCAAATTGTTTGCTGACTTTCTCTTTCTCTTTCTGAGCAGTGCCCTAAACAACACAGAGGTGGGTTTATACCAGTTATTCCATTCAACAAGTCTTGTGGTTCCCGAAAACACAAGCAAGCTAAATACCTTCCTTTTATAGCCACTCAGAGCTAATGAGCTTGAACACTCCTCCTCATCTTACCTTCACCCCATCCCTTAGCCTCCTACTCAAATTCCTCTGTCTTTGAGCACTAAATATGGATAGCATTACATTTAAACCTGAATATGAAACCAGTCAGTACTGAAAAGAAAGGGAGGAGCATGAAGTGCTCCTCACTCAAAACATTTGACCAAATGGACCTTCTAATTAAAAAAAATTAGAAAACAGAATCTTAACTTTAGCCATGAAAAATCAGGAAGGATAATGTCTAGTATGGACTGGCATGTCTCTTATTATTAGGATATCTTTTTGCCTTTACCACCTTTTCAGGCATGGGCAAACACCTCCTTGAAAGAGCAAAGTGGGATGTCAGGGAAAGGTTTTCACCCAGACATGCTACTTTGCTGTATGTGGGAAGGGAGGTCTTTTTGTGAGAGGGGTGGGTGGGAATTGCAACCTGTGACTCGCCACCTGCAACCCGAAGTGACAGGGTCTTAGTGAAACAGGGGCAGAACTATTACTGTAACTTTATATATTCGGGGTGCACTGCTTCCAATAGTCAGTTCTAGAGACAGCCTGCCTCCACTCTCAGCATTAGGAAATACAGCAGGGGATTCTGTAGAGAGGAAAGAATAAGGTATAGAGGAATGCTCAGTACTCCATTTCTGCCATTCTTCTGAAAGAAAGTGAAACTGACTTACTTTGATAAGATCTACCGTCCTCCTGGTTTGTGAAATGGTGACTCCAAGTTCGTCCATCTGATTCTCAACGCTATTCAGAATTTTTGGTCGCTGAGCCTTCCAATGAAAGAAAACGAGAATCAGAACCTCTGCTTTAATGTACAAAAAGGAGCACGTTTCTAATTACATTCTCATGGAAGCAGAGAATTGTGTGCAATTTATACAAATACTAAAATCAATCATTTGCTCTAAATATGCTGAACATTCATGGGGCATGGGGACTGAGATTTCAGAGTCAGTAGGTCGGATTTCTCTTTGAACAGTGCATCATCTTTATCTCCTGTAATCCCCCTCCCACTATATTCTCCACAATAGGAGATGAGCTTTATGTTCAGGTTTTGTACTATACAAAGACTGTGGGTAATAGCCATGTTTGTCTATTTTTTTAATCCACAAATAATAGCCATACTTTTTTATTAGGACCAACCAAAATGCCATAAAGTAGAAATTGATCTTAAATAGTTAAATAAGTGCAATCCTATGCAGAGTTATGCAAGCCTAAACTCCTAAATCTAAGCTCCTAAACATGGTTTAGCAGTGGTTAAGAGCAGTGGTTTGGAACAGTGGACTCTAATCTAGAAAACCGGGTTTGATTCCCCACTCTTCCACATGAGTGGCGGACACTAATCTGGTGAATTGGGTTGGTTTTCACACTCCTACACATGAAGCCAGCTGGGTGACCTTGGGCTAGTCACAGATCTCTCAGCTCCACCTACCTCACAGGTTGTCTGTTGTGGGGAGGGGAAGGTGATTGTAAGCCGGTTTGATTGTCCTTAAGTAGTAGAGAAAGTTGGCCTATATAAACCAACTCTTCTTAATCTGAATGGGTTTAGACTGGAGTAACACTGCATAGGATTCTATAGGATTCTAATATAAATCAGTTAGATTAAATGGTGTTGCATGCAAGACAAATCTCAACATGCTGCAAAAGACAATGGGTCCAAGAAGCAAAAAAATGACCACATTTCAAACATAAAAAGCCTGCAGTTTATCAGATCTTTCCCTACCACTAAAAGCAACACCATTGTGAGGTAGCCTTTGGTGTATCCTGATTTCTGTTTTGTATCCAGCACCATCAACCCAACTTCAATCTACATCTTTTAAGATTGTGGCCTTGGGACTTTCCCATCTTTGTCTCTTCCTGGCCGAGAGTTTATTTTTGGATGGTATTTTTTTAAACTCAACAACAGAAACGGGGTGGGAGAGCTGAGTATCAGAGTACAGAATGATACTCAGCCTGCATTATGGATAGCAAAAACGGAACTATGGTACAGTAAAACCTTTCCTGATCTGAATGATATTCATTTCAGTTGCTGAATTCAGCTTTCTTGTACTTGATCATTATCATAACATAATATTATGCCAGTGCTTCCTTTTGCAAAAGTAATGGTCATCTTAAAAACCTGCAACGGAAGCGGTGTTCTCTCATTGCCAAACGTCCAGCATTTGAACTGAATGAGTAACTCGCCCATATCTGAAAAGGTACAAGGAGCCAAGCGGTGTGCCCATGAGGGTTCCAGGCTCTGTGTGAACAATGTGCTGCAAGGAGATAAGGACCAGGCTGAAAGGGTTGCGCTAAAAGGAACAACCATTGCTCTATCAGAGAAACAGCTACAGGCCACATTGTATCAACACCCCCCACCCCTACCCAAAAGCAAGGAAATTAAGAGCGCCACGGAGAGCGCTTATCTGGGGAAGCTGTAACAAGCTACTGGGTTCTTTGACAGTTAGGGAAAGCAAAGAGGCTAAACAGGAAGGCAGGCCTGACTGATTCCCCAGAATGCCAAATTCTGGTAATACGAATGCTCCTTTTCCCAAAGTGAGGATTAGTCGTTCCTTATTTGCGTGCGCCAATTTATGTAAACTTACCAAAAACATAAACAGGTCTGTTGCCTAGTTTTGCGGAGCAAAAATAAAACAGCTGCTTAGTAAAAAAAAAAAAAAACCAAAAAAAAACCCAGTCCCGTGAGTTTGATACTGGCTGGACAGCAGTTCTGTTTGTTTTGTAGAAGGCCCTGGGGTATTAGCTCTTTGCGGACCGCCACACTCAGTGAAAGCCATTCTGATGTACATGCACAGGCATGTTTGCATGCTCACACACACACACACACACCAGTGTTTCAGACTTGCCATTTCCCAAAAAACCAAATTAGTTTAAGCCTTCCAAATGTGGTAATCCCTACTCCAGAGCCAACAGCAATCTATTTTCGCCACGCGGGAAGGCCCCTGTCTCTTCCTTTCCACCAGGAGTGATGATAACATTTTATTCTTGGAACAGAAGTCTCCCTTCCGTCGGCTACAGACCGCCCTGGCACCACAACAGTATTTGGGGACAATTTATAGCTGCTTGGCAGGAGGGAACGACTCAGAGCCTAGGATACAGTGCTGCCTTGTACAAGAGGCAGGCTTATTGGTCCATCGTGCCAAGTATTCTGACTGGTCATGGTTCTCCCAGCCATCCCCATCTTGCTACCTTTAAACTGGAGATGCCAGGCATTGAACCAAAGTACGGCTCCATTATGGAGCATTGGGACCATCTATGAAATACCCAATACTTGAAAAAGTATTTTTAAAGACAGACAGACAGACAGACAGACACCATAACTTTCAGCACACAATTCCTCCTTTGTCATAACTTTGTTACCCATCACATTTATGGCATATTTTACAAATGGTTCCCTCCCCTACATCTCCATAGAGGCTGCCTCTACTATTTTAATTAAACCTGTTTCTACTGTGAAACCCAATGCAGACCAGCCTATCTAAGGTTGCCAACTTTTAAACTGGTCCCTCTAGCTGTCACTTTAACATCAGTTTGATCTGCAGCACTTATCAGGTGATGAGACTTAACTCCATGCCATGAAAAGCTTCATTTCCTCATAGAAACAGTTGGAAGATCATCTAGTCCAACTCCCTGCACAATGCAGGAAATTCCCAACTACCTCCCCCCACACCCCCAGTGACCCCTGCTCCATGCCCAGAGGAAGGCAAAAAACCTCCAGGCAACCAACAGAGTTGCAAATATTGCCCTGCAGTTGCACCATGTGAGGGCAAAGTGGACATCTCTGATAACCATCCCATTGCCACCATTTTGCCTCAAACTGGCAGTGGACAGCGTTAAGGGGCCCTTGGCACCCATCTGACCCAGGTCCCTTCCTCTCGAGAGTGGGCTACGCAGACAAAAGGCCTAACTTAGTACAAGGCAACTCTTTATCTTTGTATGGACTACGTAAACAAGGAAAAGGTGCTGTAGACATCAAAGTCAAGACCCTAACTCCGCTCTCATGACAAGTACGTGCTTCGGAACTGCAAATGCTGAATAATAAGCCCAGCGCCACTTGCTCATATTAAACCGCTATTACAGGACATTTTTTCTTAGCCAGTTGGCCATCCTAATGGCTATAACGGCGTCCATCCCCTCATAGGGCTGACATTTCAAGTTGGAGATACTGAACATCAAGTACTTTTTCCAGTTATAATGAACTGAACGTATCGTAGCAGTTTGCAGCTTTTGTGCAAGCGCCATCTTTAGGTGGGATATGTTTAAACAACATCTCGACACTAGCTTGTGCTCGACTTTCTGATTGTTTAGAGCAGGGGTGGGGAACCTTTTTTCAGCCAAGGGCCATTTGGATATTTATAACATCATGCACGGGCCATACAAAATTATCAACTTAAAAATTAGCCAACCAAGCCCCAAGCAGGCAGCTGCCCCAGATGACCCCCACTGGCATGGGCAAGCAGGCAGGAGTCCAACCGGTGGTGGACTCGCCCACCTGGTGGCACAGGATGGTCTGTTGCACCTGCCAGGCATAGCCGTCCAGCCGCACGCCAGTTGTTCCTGCTCTGCATGGTTGGGGCCGGATTCTACAGCAGGCTCCTGCTACCTCTGCCTGCAGGGGTGAAATTAGGACACACTGGCTAAAAACTCACCCCATTCTGGCCCTGCCTCCTTTAACCCCTCCATTATCACTAATTCCATCCCAGCCCTCTTGTAGTACAGAGGGAATAATTTCTCCATGGCCCAGGTCGGAAAGGGTTAGCACAGTTTCTTGAGCGGTCCTAGCAGCTCCATAGTGAACGACTCTTCTGCAAGGGGAGAAAAAGGTTTCTTTTCTCAGCAAAACAAACTCACATCCGCCTTGAATAGAGGCTATTCCTGTCAGCGGGAGGGGGCAGATCATCAGTCCTAGATCCTTCTGAGCTAGAGATCTGCCAGGACCCACGAAGGGCCTGACCAAATGGTTTTGCGGGCCTTATATGGCCCCCGGGCCTGACGTTCCCCACCCCTGGTTTAGAGCATTCCACTTCTTCTACATTTAATATAAAATTGCCTATAAGCTCACTGTCAACACACAAATGGACCGTGTGTGTATCTTGAAGGACAGGCATCTCATTATGCCCTGTCATTAGATAAATGAAGGCATTTGCCCCAAACTCCATGGGCAGTGCCTGGACAATCTTTTGAAGCCCATTCGTGAAAGCTTCCCTCTCCCCACACTTCCCTCTTCCCACCCTCCCACAACCCTTTCATTTTCATTAAGTGGTTTTTAAATGACTACATCACAGCTACAAGCCTTTCCAAATGCAACAATCCACAAAACAACACAGTGAATGCACCTTTGGGAGATGGAGCTCTCTAACAAACTGTGCTGTGGGATGAACTCCATCGAAACTGACAGCTCAATTAAAACCAGTGGGTGAAGATTTGGGAGATGAGTCATTGCCATCTGGGAAGGGGAGTGATGGAAAAAAAATCCCCTCCATCGTCAGCAGAATACAAAAGACTAGGACCAAGGAGGGGAACCTGGGAAAGGAGCCAAGTGAAATAAAGGAGCCAGTTTCAGCCACTGTGGGAAAGAGCTGGGGGGGGGGGGGGACACAAGCCAAAGCTGTCAGATCAGGAAACTGGTTTGTCCCAGTAACACCAGAAGGAGCGTCATCGCCTCTCTCTCCCCCAAGTTTTGTGTCTGGCTTTTCCCAAATCAAACTTTACCACACTGCTTGCATGTGTGTAATCTGGCAGCCCAGACGGAATCCACCAAAATGAAGATCGGCTAAATGCTTGTTGAAATTGTAAACATCTTGTTGGTGGATTTTGGCACATGATTCCTCCCCTCCCCTTGCAGGAAGGTCACGTAAACCACAGCCTGTGAGGTCCTACTATCACTCTGCACAGTCCACCCTGATCCCTACAATCCCACAAAATTAGTTGAAAGTAGTCGATTCACATCTGCATGATCATCACATCATCATCATTCAATGACTCATCTGAAAATGGGGTAAATCCAGCAGGGGATTGATTTAGCTGGGGGGGGGAAATCTTTTAACAAGTTTTTTTCCCTTTCTATAAAGCTCAAGTTGGTTTATAATATTAATCTGCATGTAATCTGAGTGAGCTCCTAACACTAGCTGAACCTCCTCACAAAAGTTAGTTACAGTTATTTTTACAACATCCAAACTTTTGCCAAGGCTGGGAAATACTATGATAATTCCAGATGGGTAGCAGTTCTAGTCAGTAGCAGAAAAGAAAAGATGAGTCCAGTGGCACTTTAAACACTAACAGAAGTCATTCCAAAATTCAGTGAGTCGTTTTTGCACAGGGCAAAAGAAGCTGTGCATGGACCACAGTTTCGGTGGAGCAATGAGAACGACTGCCCCTTACCATAGAGCAGCTGTAGTCCTAATCCAGCATCAAATGTGTCAGCTGACTGCGCCAGCATAATAAACGATTGTGAAGACTTGTTGTATAGGGAGGCTACTGGCTCTTTTTCCCCCTGACTACCATCCTTTCCCCCTTGTACGTTGTATACAATTAAATGAAGTAACTAAACTGATCAGACCAGATTGCAAGAGAACTTTGGTCTAGGCAAATGCACTCCTTAGGAAAACTTGTTGCCTTTCCCCCACTTTTGATGGGGTTGTGTATGTATGTGTGTGGTCATGTGAATATATGCCCAATGTTTATCACACTAAATAAATGGCTGAAGCACAGAAAGGGATGAATTCATCTTGAAAACTATCCAATAATCGCCTGGGACTGTCACCTCTACTGTAGCCATTTTGTTCTTGCTGCCGGGAGCTCTTCCAGCTCTTCCGAAGTAGTAACTGAAGCAGAGCAGTAGCATGCAAAACTGGCTTGACCACAGGATGCAGTGGGCCATTGGGAAAAAATGGGAATGGCAGCTTATGTAGCCCACAATAACTTCTCAGTCCTTGCTGTGCACTTTCTCCACGCAACCAGCTTCTACCCAAATCATCAGCCTCCCATGCTTAGGCTTTGACAGCCAAAAGGCAACTCAACGGCTTCAAGTCCAACCCAGTAATGTTGGGATAGCTGGGCAACCAGAACTTGCTCCAAGAGAGCCAGCGTGGTGCAGTGGTTAAGAGCGGTGGACTCTAATCTGGAGAACCGGGTTTGATTCCCCACTCCTCCACATGAAGCCTGCTGGGTGACCTTGGGCTAGTCACAGCTCTCTCAGCCTCACCTACCTCACAAGTTGTCTGTTGTGGGGAAGGGAAGGTGATTGTAAGAAGAAGAGTTGGTTTTTATATGCCAATTTTCTCCACCTTTTAAGGAAAATCAAACCAGCTTACAATGTCCTTCCCTTCCTCTCCCCACAACAGACAACTTGTGAGGTAGGTGAGGCTGAGAGAGTTCAAAGAGAACGAGTGGCCCAAGGTCACCCAGCAGGCTTCATGTGTATGAGTGGGGAATCGAACCCGGTTCACCGATTAAGGTTCACCGTTCTCAACCACTACACCACACTGGCTTTGAGACTTCTTAAAGGTAGAGAAAAGTGGGGTATAAAAAACAACTCTTTTTCTTCAATACATCAGCTCTCTTTGCATCCCTATCATGGATTGGCTGTTCCATGTTTTCAAAGCCCAGTCCTGCAACCACCCCAAAGTCCTAGGTTAAATAAAGACACAACTTCATAGATGCTGCACACATGTGGTTCGATTGCGCTCCCCCCGTTCTGAGCCCTCTCCCCAGTTCTACCGATTCTTTAGCAACAGCATCCCTAGACTTCTTCAGATATGGCCGTGCCAGTAGCCTTGCCCTCTGCCGCTCCAGCCGTGGCATAAGGATTGTAGCATCCTCCTGCCACATCAACTGCATGCACCGCATCCTGATTTCTGATCCTGTTTCCCAAGATGCCCTTTAATTTTGCAGTCAGCTGTTGTTGCCAAACAGATGAAACTCCTTTATACTGTAAGACCATCCAACCCAGTACTGTTTACTCTGACTGGCAATGCCACTCCACAGCCTTAGGCAGAAGTATTTTTTAGTTGTGCTCCCCAGTCCTTTTTACTGGAGATACCAGTGGACAAACCTGGACCTTTTTGCATGCAACGCAGCTGCCCTGTGAGCCCTCCCTATTTAGTTTGCATTTGCGCCTTCCTTCCCTTTTAACAGGACAGCTCTGGAATTCCCCCAATCCCTGCATTGTTTATTCTTGTAGACCTTGGTTGCTCTTACGTACTGGCCATATAAGACTGGGGCCAAACTATTACAATTCTTAATGGTCTGTGTCTAGATTCCCTGAGTTGACTTTCAGACCGTCAGTCCCATGTCATGCTGCTGGGAATCCATTTCCCAAGCACATGGGGCCCTGGTTCAGATTGGGACCATAGACTTCAGCACACACATCCCCCTGCTCCACCATATTTCCTACCTGAAATTGCCCCGGAAAGGCACTATTTGCCCTGTTGGCTCAGGTGTTCTCGTTCACCCTCATGTCTAGTTACAGGCATACAAATTATCCTGCCCCTCCTCAGTACTCCTTTATCTGGGCCACCCTTCGCCTCACATCAAACATCTAATTCTCCAGACCTAGAAGAAGAAGAGTTGGCTTTTATATGCCGATTTTCTCTACCACTTAGGGAGGAATCAAACCGGCTTACAATCACCTTCCCTTCCCCACCACAGACACCCAGTGAGGTAGGTGAGGCCGAGAGAGTTCGGAGAGAACTGCAACAGGCTTCATGTGGAGGAGTGGGGAAACCAACCCAGTTCAACAGATCAGAGTCCACCACTCATGTGGAGGGGTGGGGAATCAAACTTGGTTCTCCCGAGTCCACCGCTCTCAACCCCTTCACCATGCTGGCTCTGCCAAACCTCCTAATCCTGCTCTTGACAGATTTTACCAAGCTCTGTTTTAAGGACCCTCCAGTTTGACTTCCCTTTGGTCACATAATGCTCTCTCGAAAGAGCAACGCACAGCCTACCCCGTGTTTAACACGGCTGTTTCCAGCAACAAGGCTCTGCCACCGAATTCATGCAGTAATGGCACACATGGGAAGATTGCTTTTCCCACACCCCCAGCCACAATCAACCCAAAGACACGGGGCACCTAGAGGAAAGGCTTTCAGGTCAAGCGTGTGATTCCCAGCAGTGCAAGTAGTAGCCCCATCGCCTCTCGTTCTGGAAAACTAAACACTAAACAAACTACTCTGAACCTTTCCTTCACCACCCAGCACCTGCAGACTGGCATCAAGGTCTCTACCATCACAGGGCAGAGTTCTCAGGTGAATCCAGCCTGAAGAACGTCTCCTTTTAAAAATCACAGTCTGGGAATGCGCAGCGGGCTTTCCCCCTCAACGCCGGGGACGACCGCAACCTGCTTCCACAATCTCCAGCACGAATTGCTTTGCAAACCAGGGCATCGCCTGCGGCCTTTCCGGCCGCAAGTTCCCCCATCCAAGCCGCCTTACCACCACCAGACACTTTCCGACACTTTCCCCCCAAGCAGTGGCAGACTGGGTCTAAAAATATTGGTTGCCAGGAGACAAAGGGGGCCCACCCACAACTATAAGGCTACCATTTAATTTTTATAAGAAATAAAATAAATAAATCCCAGGCTGGGATTCCCAGCTAATTGCGCGGTTGCAGTAGTAAAGATCTGAGCCTATATAACGTATATTAAAATAGTAATACACCGAACATTTTAGTTGCATACAGTGATAATATTGGAACTTGTATTATATTTTCAAGCTACTAAAAGGTCATTAACATTTTTAAACACACTGTCTGATGTTTAAGGGCCCCCGCGTCATCAGGGGCCCACCTGCCATCGGGCAAGCTGACACCCTGGCCAGTCCGCCCCTGCCCCCAAGCCCATCCATTTACGCATGGGAAGTTTTGCCTTGGATTTGCCACTCTTTAGATGCACATTTCCCCCATCTAAATTCTCAAAACTCAACAGGCCATTTATTCTTGGGCAGCAGCCGCACAGTCCCTGCAGTAGTAGTAGTAGAAGAGTTGGTTTTTATATGCCAACTTTCTCTACCACTTAAGGGAGACTCAAACCGACTTACAATCACCTTCCCTTCCCCACAACAGACACCCAGTGAGGTAGATGGGGCTGAGAGAGCTGTGACCAGCCCAAGGTCACCCAGCTGGCTTCCTGTGAAGGAGTGGGGAAATCAACCCAGTTCACCAGATTAGCCTCTGCTGCTCATGTGGAGGAGTGGGGACTCAAACCAGGTTCTCCAGATCAGACTCCACCGCTCCAAAGCACCACTCTTAACCACCACACAACGCTGACTCCACAGCAACTTTTTATTTATTCACGATTTTCCCGTCCCTCAGCATTGACTTCGCACCCACAGCACCTTTGCCTCGCACTTCTAGGGGCCGGTTTTATGACGAGTTTGTTGCCATTTACGCATGGGAGGTTTTGCCTTGGATTTGCCACTCTTTAGATGCACTTTTTCCCCATCCATATTCTCAAAACTCAACCATAAGCCCCCATGCAGAGTTTTGAGGATGTGGATGGGGAAAGCGTGCATCTGTGTTTGTGTGTGAAGTGCCATCAAGTCGCAGCCGACTTCTAGAGAGCCGGAAGAAAAAAGGCTCTGTGCTGTAGAATATGGGAAAGAAACAGCAACAGCACAAATTATCAATGCAGTTACATATATTGGGTGCAAAATATATATACAGTGACTACATAAATAACAAACAGTACATAAAAAGTCAAAAATTCACTTAATAAAGCTCATACCCTGCCAGAAAATATTTTTGTTAGTCTTTAAGGTGCTCCTGGACTCTTGCCCTTTTCTACTACTGCAGACAGGCTAACATGGCGACCCACTGTGAATTCACTTAATAAAGGTAAGTACTGAACGTTATAACTATCACTGATATACCAATTTTCTTTTATAGAGTTCAAGCTTCCAGGTAAGTCCCAAAGTATATTGCAGACAAGCAAACAGCTGGAAGGAAGATAAATGGCCTAACTGTAAGCCCCCATGCAGAGTTTTGAGGATGCAGATGGGGAAAGCGTGCATCTGTGTTTGTGCGTGAAGTGCCGTCAAGTCGCAGCCTAGCACAGATACCAACAGCGAACTGTGGAGAAACAAAGGTATCAAGCTCACAACAGTAATGCAAAAAGTGCTCTATTCTTTACAAGTGCCAGCGTCAAAAATATCATGAACATATACAAATGTAAACCAATGACGACGTGTAGCTGAAAGCTACCCGAAGAAGACAAATGTTTGCAAAAGTAAGTACAATGACTTGTTTGACAACTTTCTTCTTTTAACAGAAAGCAATAATGGAGCCTAGAATCGGGGGAGGCATTCTAGGCTCCATTATTGCTTTCTGTTAAAAGAAGAAAGTTGTCAAACAAGTCATTGTACTTACTTTTGCACTAACTTTTGCAAATATTTGTCTCCTTCGGGTAGCGTTCAGCGACACGTTGTCATTGGGCTACGTCTGTATATGTTCATGATATTTTTGACGCTGGCACTTGTCAAGAATAGAGCACGTTTTGCACGACTCTTGCGAGCTTGACTTCGAGAGAGCGGCAACTCCAAGGCAAAGCCTCCCCTGCACAAGCCCTAGCAACGCAGCGAACCTCCAAGGCGTCCAACATCCCCAGGCGCCGCCGCCGCCACCCGGCGCCGGACTTCTGCAAAAGGTTTGCGCCGCGCCCTTGCGCCCTACCCACCTCCACGTGCTCCCGCTCCACCTCGACCGCCACCACCTCGTGGCTGCGGTGCTCCTGGGCCCGGCACAGCTGGCAGACGCAGCTGCGGTCGGTGCGGCAAAAGCCCTCCAAGGGCTTGAGGTGCAGCTTGCAGAGGCTCTCCTCGATGCGCCGCAAGGGCGGCACCAGCCGGTGGCCCTGGAAAGCGGGGCTCTGGAGGTGCGGCTGCAGGTGCGGGGCGCAGAAGGAGGCCAGGCACACCAGGCAGGACTGGGCGGCCGGCGCGCGCGCGCCCCCCGTGCAGAAGTCGCACCGCACCAACTCCTCCT
Organism: Euleptes europaea; assembly: GCF_029931775.1. Lineage (NCBI taxonomy): Eukaryota > Metazoa > Chordata > Lepidosauria > Squamata > Sphaerodactylidae > Euleptes > Euleptes europaea. The sequence continues at coordinate 126,980,288 of NC_079312.1, read as the reverse complement.
CGTCCTCGCGCTCCTCGCGCTCCTGGGCCCGGCGGTCGTCGCGCGCCTCCCCGGGGGCCATGGCGGCGGGCTGGCGGAGCTGCAGCAGCTCGGCCAGGGTGTGGTTCTTGCGGAGCTGCAGGTCGGCCGGGAAGGGCTCCTGGCACAGGGGGCACCTGGCGCCGCCCCCCGGCGCCGGGTGGTGGCGGTGCGCGCCGATGCAGCCCAGGCAGAAGTTGTGGCCGCAGGGGACGGTGACCGGGTCCCGCAGGGCGTCCAGGCAGATGGGGCAGCCGAAGGGGCCCTCGGGGAGGCCGGCGGCGGGGCTGGCGGGGCCCGCGGCCATGCTGCTCGGGAAGTGGCGCGCGGCCCCCCCCCCGGCCCAAAGTCAGGGCAGGAAGCGCGCCTGCTCCGCCCAGCGGGACTCTTGGCGGCCAGGCCGGGGGCGAGGAGGCGCGGTGGGCAGGGCAGGGCCGGCCTTCCAAGGGAGGGAGGGAGGCAGGGGGACGCTTCCAACTCGGAATGGCCTCTTTTTTCCACTGGTCGAGCGGGGACGGCGTTGGGGGGGGGGAGACTAAGCCTTCATTCATTCAGCCCCCTTCGCTTATAGGTCCAATTTCTCTAACCCGCTCCCCCCCCTCCGAAATTCCGCCCGGGACGTGGCGAGGGCGCGGCCCCTGCTCTCTTGGGCCCTGCGGAACCCGGTCGGACCGACGCGTTGCAGGTCGCTCTGGGCCGTTTGCGCACGGGAGGTTTGGCCCCGGATCGGCCTCTCTGTAGAGCAGTGGTTCCCAACCTTTTTTTGACCAGGGACCACTAGGACTTTTTTGTTCGGCGCAGGGACCCCAAGGTTCAAAATAAAAATTCCGAGAATTTGAAAATAAACTTTAATCATAACTGTTAGTTCAACATTAAACTTAGAATAATATTTGAATATATATTTTTATAATAGAGAATTTTTAATTGAAAATATTAATTTATTATGGGTTTATAACTTTGTTTCGCGGACCTTAATTTAGTTCTCGTGGACCCCTGGGGGTCCATGGACCCCTGGTTGGGAACCAGTGCTGTAGATGCACGTTTCCCCCATCTGAAGTCTCAAAATTAACAAACCCAAAAAAAGTTCTCAAAAAGTTTTGAGCATTCGGATGGGGAAAATGTGCATCGAGAGAACAGCAAGCCCAAGGCGAAACCTCCCGTGCATAAATGGCCTTAGACCCCCCTCCCCAAACATAACGGACCGTCCAACGGCCCCCATCCCAGCACCGTTCCCAGCCGAACCACTTGCCACTGAGCTACCTCCAAGACTTTGTGTGCTCCTAGTGCAGGGGTGGGGAACCTTTTTTCCGCCAAGGGCCATTTGGATATTTATAACATCATTCGTGGGCCATACAAAATTATCAACTTAAAAATTAGCCAACCAAGCCCCAAGCAGGCAGCTGCCCCAGATGACCCCCCCCCCCGCCAGCGTGGGCAAGAAGGCAGGCATCCTACTGGTGGGAAAGGGTTAATACAGTTTCTTGGGCGGTCCTATCAGCTACATAGCTAACAACTCTTCTGCAAGGGGGGGGGAAGGTTCCTTTTCTTGGCAAAACAAACTCACATCCACCTTGAATAGAGGCTATTCCTGTCCGGGGGAGGGGGCGGATCACCAGTCTTAGATCCTTCTGAGCTAGAGATCTGCCAGGACCCACGAAGGGCCAGACCAAATGATTTCGAGGGCCTTAAACGGCCCCCGGGCCTGACATTCCCCACCCCTGTCCTTAGTGCAACGCTAGGATTGCTCGGACTTAGGGGGGAGGGGTGTTGTGTATGTATTTAGTAGGGTAGTAAGCAAGGGGAGACTAGGAGCTTGAGTTCTGCATGAAGGATCCTGAACCCCGCTCGCTCTATTGGCTAAGCAAACGGATCCTATTGGCCCTAAGCCAGCATGTCCCATTGGTCACCAAGAGGGTATTCCCCCCCCATCACGGATGGGGGGGAGTGGCCACAGGCGGCCAGGGGGGCATATAAGCAAGGCACGTTCAGTGTGTAAGTTAGTTCTGTGCTGAAATCAAATAAAGCTGTGTTGGTGAACTCCGTCTCTGATCTTGTGAATCCTTCCCCACGGGGACTTCACATTTGTTTTGACATATTCATGGCGGAAAGGGGTATTCATGGCTACTAGTCGAAATGGATACTAGTCATGCTGCATACCTATTCTCTCTAGTATCAGAGGAGCATGCCTATTATATTAGATGCTGTGGAACACAGGCAGGATGGTGCTGCTGCAGTTGTCTTGCTTGTGGGCTTCCTGGAGGCACCTGGTTGGCCACTGTGTGAACAGACTGCTGGACTTGATGGGCCTTGGCCTGATCCAGCAGGGCCTTTCTTATGTTCTTAAAATTCATATGGGAGGTGATGAGATTTCCCCCGCTTTTTGTTATCCTGTGCCAGGGAGGTTCCGTTTATTGTTAGGGCTAGGCAGATTCTGGACCGCGTTACTCTGTTCAGGTTTCATCTGTAGGAGCTAAAGGGCTCCTGCTATAGCTCTGGTTTTGAGGAAGATGCTGAGAGTTTGGAGGTGAGAGACGCCGCTGGCCCCTCCCCAGTTGAGGAAGGGTGGGTAGAAGAAGAACCAAGGAGATGCATCTCCCGCCTAGAGGAAGCACTAGCTCCGTATTGGCGAACCTATGGCACGCGTGCCACTTCCGGCACGCGTAGCTCTCTCTGCCGGCACGCGCGGTTCCTCCAAGCCGCAGGCCTTTCCGGTTCTGCCCCGCCCCGAATGGGGGAGGCTGTAGCCCAGGGGTGGGGAACCTCCGACATCATTGGCGGTGGCCCCCGGACTCTCCCACAGAAGCAGCTGCCATTGCCGCCGCGGGAGCGTGCGCGGCCGGCCAGGCGGGTGGGAGAGCGGGGAACAGAAGCCGGGCGCCCACACTCGGCATGGCCGGCGGCTTCTCCAGCGCCCTCTGGGCCTGTGCAGGCGGAGGGGCGTGGCTGGCTGGTGGGTGCGAAGGAGGCGCCCTCTGCCCCACCCTGCTCGCTTCTCACAAGCCTGCCGCTGCCGCGCCCCACCGCCGCATCCCCCCCTCGGGGCAGGCAGGCAAGCCGGGTGGGAGATCCCCACCGGGCAGTGGCGGCGAGGCCCAGCCGGGCGGGCGGGGAATCCTCCTCCTGCTGCTGCTCGCCCCTGGCACATGGGAGGCGTCCATAGGCAAAGGGCACAGCAGCAGGGCTGGTGGCTGGTGAGCCGCAGGGCAGGAAGTCAGGCGGAGGCTCTGGGGCGCCTCCCTCCCTTCCCTCCCTCCCTCCCTGGCGGCGGGCCCGGCTAGGTGGGGGCAGCTGTCAGCGGGGCAGGATTTTTTTTCTTTTTTCTTTTGCCTTCTTGTCCCCCTTCCCTTCTTCCCCCCCTTCCCTTCTTCCCCCCTTCCCTTCTTCCCCCTTCGCAGCTGGTGCCTGATTGGGAAGGCTTCTGGGCCCTTGTCCATTCCCCCCTTTCCCCCCTTCTCCCCCCTTCTCCCCTTCCGTGCCTTCCTGCGCGCCGCCCAGCTGGCTGGTGGGCCTGAGCCACACCGCTACATTGCTGGCCTTCCTTGGGCTGCTCTACCTCTCCTGCCCCTTCACCCTTCCTCTCCCAGCTCCTCCCTCACCCAGGACCTGCCCCAGCCCTCCATGGGTGTGTAGGAGCAGGGCAGGACACCGAACCTCCGCGGGAAGGGAAGGGTCTCCCGGTGCCCCGTGCGCTGCGGGCTGTTCTGCGTGCTCCCCCCCACTTCTAGGCTGCCGCCTGAGGGAGGAGGCGGGGGGCGTGTGTGTTAGAGAGAGAGAGAGAGAGAGCAGGAAGGCTTTTCTGTCTCTAGCCATTCAAGCATGGGAGGTTTTGCCTTGGATTTGCCACTCTGTAGATGCACATTTTCCCTATCCAAATTCTCAAAACTCATCGGTAAGTCCCCATGCAGAGCTTTGAGAATCCAGATGGGGAAAATGTGCATCTGGAGAGTGGCAAATCCAAGGCAATACCTCCCATGCATAACTGGCCTCTTTCTTTCTCTGTCTCCCTCTGTCCTTTTCTTTCCCTACTTTTCTTTCTATCCCTTGCTCCATTTCTTTCTCCCTTTCTCTCTCTTTTTCTTTCTTTCTTTCTCTCCCTCCCTTCTTCCCCTTCCCCCTCCCTTCCCCCTCCCTTCCCCCTCCCTTCCCTTCTTTCCTTTCTTCCTTCCTTCCTTCCTTCTTTCCCTCCAGCGGCTTCTCCGGCACCCTCTGGGTCTGTGAGGGCGGAGGGGCGTGCAGTCCTATTCCTCCTTTGAAGTGCCCACAAGTCATCCTCTAAACACCTTTCCATTTGTCTTGATATGTAGAGAAAACACTAAGGAACTAGTTGCCAATCTCCAGGTACTAGCTGGAGATCTCCTGCTATTACAAGTGATCTCCAACCAATAGAGATCAGTTCCCCTGGAAAAAATTGCCACTTTGGCAATTGGACTCTATGGCACTGAAGTCCTTCCCCAAAGCCCGCCCTCCTCAGGCGCCACCCCAAAAACCTCCCACTCATGGCGAAGAGGAACTTGGCAATCCTAGCCTCTCCCTCTGGGCCCCCTCTGGGGGTGGTATTCAGGTTAAATTGCCGCATTGGCACTCGGCGATAAATAAGTGGGTTTTCGGTTGCAGTTTGGGCACTCGGTCTCTAAAAGGTTTGCCATCACTGCACTAGCTGTTGCTGCAAGAAAGCCTGCTGGGGTGTCTAGCAGCTCTTCGGGAGGTCTGCTGCCTGTTAGTGGTTAAGAGCCGTGGACTGATCTGGAGAACGGGGTTTGATTGCCCGGTTCTCCAGATTAGAGTCCAACGCTCTAACCCCGGCTAGTCACAGTTCTCTCTGAACTCTCTCGGCCCCATCTACCTCACTGGGTGTCTTTTGTGGGGAGAGGAAGGGAAAAGATTGTAAGCCGGTTTGATTCTCTTTAAAAGATAGAGAAAGTTGGCATATAAAAACCAACTCTTCTTCTTATGCTCTGCTTTTGAACGTATATTTAAAAAGCAACTATTATTTTCCCTAGAAGAGTAAATCAGTCTGGTGTAGGGATCCCCTCCCCAGGTGTAACTGTTTAATTTGGAATAAGAAGGCCATTTTAATACAGTTCCTCTGCACTTTCACCATACGATTTATTGTGTCACACCAATGTTGCATGAATGCAATTTAGCTGTAAGTTTCTCAACCAGTTTAATGGGACTTTTTCCTTGGCAGGCCAGTATGTTTAAGATTGCATCTTTAAAACTCTTCACATCTGCAGCTCACGTCTACCCACTGCCCTCTACAGATCACTTCTTTAAAAGCCAGCTTTGATTCCTTTAATATCTCAATCTGCTGTGATTCTCATGCTTGAGTGGGAAATTGAAACAGACCCCTACAGCATGATTCTAATACTTACTCAGACATAAATCCTACTCTCTTGCTTGTCTGCCAGCACCTTCAGTCTTTGCTTGAGTTGACCCTCAAGACCATCTACCCAAGTTAATTCTTGGTTCCCAAATCCTTACATGACAGAGGTGCAAGAATCAATGAACTGTAACTCAGACACCTCAGCTGCTACTGCCCATCCCTCATACACGTTGGGTCATCCCAGTTGAATCCATCCCATTTTTGTACAGAAGGAATGAAGGGCAATTTTGGGCATGCTGGATCTTGAATGCTTTTTTCTTCATAATAAAACACACAGTGTTAGAAATTATTTAGGAAGGCGTTCCAACCAAGACTGTCAGTGTGGTTCAGTCACATTTGGAATACTAAGAACAGTTCTGGTTTCCCTCTCTTAAAAAGGATTATATATTGTGTAGTAGTTAAGAGTGTCAGATTAATATCTGGGAGACCCAGCATCAAATCCCCATTCTGCCATGGAAGTTTGCTGGGTGACCTTAAACCAGTCACAAACACTCAGCCTAACTTACATCACAAGTTTGTTGTGAAGATAAAATGGAGGAGAGGAGAACAGTGTAAGCTGCTTTGTAACCCTGTTGGGGAGACCAGCAGAGTATAAATGAAGAGAGACAGCGTGGTGTAGTGGTTAAGAGCGGTGGTTTGGAGTGGTGAACTCTAATCTGGAGAACCGGGTTTGACTCCCCATTTCTCCACATGAGCAGCAGTGGCTAATTGGTGAACCGAGTGGATTTCCCCACTCCTACACACAAAGCCAGCTGGGTGACCTTGGGCGAGTCACACTCTCTCAGCTTCACCTACCTCACACGGTGGCTGTTGTGGGGAGGGGAAGGAGATTGTAAGCCGGTTTGAGTCTCCCTTAAGTGGTAGAGAAAGTTGGCATATAAAAACCTACTCTTCTTCTAAAATAAAACAATTACAATAAATTAAGAAAGACTAAACTGATCAAATCATTGGAGCACAAGTGGCTTTTTAGCTTTGAAAAAAACAACCAGAAGGAAGTATAAGAGGTTTAAAAACTGGCACGGAGATAGATGGTCTTTTCCCCTCTGTCCCTTATAACAAGAAGAAGTTAGGTTAATGAAGTCAGTAAGCAATGGATTCAGAACAGGCAAAAGGAAATACCACTTTATATTGATGCTAAATTAACTTCTGGATTTTAGTGGCTCAGGTATGGTGGGGCCGTGAGCACAGATGGTTTTCAAAAGGGATTTCATAAGGTAACAGCTGTGTTAACAGCTGTCACGACTAAGGAGAACCTCCAAAGCTAGAAGTGCATACTACTTACTGTCATGACAGGGACAAACCAACAGAGAAAGGCTGTACCCTTCTCAGAGGCATGTCATTGGCTTTTGGATGCAGCATGCTAGACTGGCTGGAGCCTTGGCCTAATTTGGCAGAACTGATGTTCAGCCTAAAGCAGAAATAACCAACTGTTAGGGTTGTGAACTGGCATGGAGAAAAGTGTCCTGTCCCTTTAACAGTGGCTTGATATGTGGAAATGGGCAGGTGAAGCTTTTCATGGCATGGAAGTAACACCCCATTAAACTTCTGCTAAAGGGGCAGGACATTTTTCTTCAGGCTAGCTGGTAACCTTAACCACTGCCAGCCTAGATGCAGACCCAAAACAACTTTTATCTGCCTGCTGGTAACACAACCAAATTTTAATTTTATTTGTGGTCTGGTAAAAAAGTTTATGCACAATTTTGTTTATAACGAATGTCTCATTTTTGTTACAAGATTTCCCATATTAACATCAGACAGCTCTTGTTACTTGTGTATCTAATATGTAAAGGTACGTATTTCCTTTGTATGGAATGCTATGCCCCAGTGCCTCTTTCCTGTAAGGGTGGCAACCAAGTTTCTTATGGAGCCCTACCAATTATGCAGGAGTAACTTTATTCAGTATAATCCACTCCCTGCCTCTGCCTGGCTGCTGTGACTACGGCAGGAATAAAGGTGTGTCACCATACACTGGAAGGCACTCTAGTACCCTGCCTTCCACCATTGTGTTACCAGAATGTGTCCACTGCATGTGTGTTTCCCCAAATGCCTCCGAAGATTGAGCCACCACCACCACCACTGGCAGGACGTCATTTTTATCTCTGCTCCTATCACAGGCCTCTACCGTGACACGTCGATGGGGTGAAGTACCGCGTAGTAGAAGGTTTAGTTTGGGAAACAGTGAAGAACAGCATATTTGAGCAAGCTAGGCTAAGGAGAGGTATCCCCTTAAGAGACAACAGCTCAGGTGTGGCTTTACAGCTCCAATAAACCTCCTACTTGAATCCAGACTTCTCACCAGCTAATTGTGGAGCAGTGAGGCTGGACTTGGGGAGAATCTTGCAGTTTCCTTCCTTCAAATTTCCATTTGCTTCTCCCTTTGCCTGCCCCAGTTTACAGATTGATGTATGAATGAAGAGGGAGGAGGGCGGCAAAGCCTAGTGGATTTTGTCTAGGAATACTTGCCGCCCTACTCCCTCTTCATTCATACATCAATCTGTAAACGGGCAGGCAAAGGGAGAAGCAAAATGGAAATTTGAAGGAAGGAAACTGCAAGATTCTCCCCAAACGCTGACCCATGAAGGAAAGGCTATGAAAGAATGAGCCAGCGCGTAAAATTATGTTTGGGACGAATAAACATGCATTTCATCCTACTGCTCCTTCCTGTTCAATCCCTGGTGGTCAAGATGAGGTAAGGAAGGAGCATAGAACACTTTTAGTATGAGCTTAACCATATTTACTTCAAAGTCAGTCATACTAAATTAATAGGATGTTCTTCCTAAGTTTTCAATGGTGGTGTGTGTGTGTGTGTGTGTGTGTGTGTGTGTGTAAGACAGGGAAATTACAACTTTCAGCCAGGTTCAAAGAAGGGGTCCAACTAGAGAAGAAACTCTTAATTGATTCTTTCATAGCCTTTCCTTCATGGGTCAGTGAACGATTTCAGTAGTATCTTCTGGTAGGTTCAACATTTTACTACCACTCCAGAAATTGACACAAATTACTAGGGGATCAACACAATTTGAGAAAATTATGCTAGATTGCCCTTCGCACTTACATGGAAACATTTCCCTTCTTTATACACAATTCTGAGTTCATCTTGTTGGAATACAGATCCTAAATATGGTTCATCTTTTAATTAATTTATACATGAAAGAATTATCCTTCAAATTTTTCACACAATGATTTTTAGTTCTGGATAGACTACAGCACATCTATAAGGACAATTGTTTTACGTTGGAGGAAATGTGGAAAGACCAGCACTTTACCACATGTGGGGGTCATGAATCAAAGCTCAACAATTTTGCAATTTAAAAAAATACCATGTTCAAAAATGTATAGGTTATTCCATTCCAAGCTGGAACAATGTTGCAGGGATTTATCGGTGATTAACGGATACGTTCAATTAGGAGAGAACTTATACATCGTATTAATAGCAGCTAAATCACTAGCTCAAAAATGAAAGAAAAAAATCTTCCTACTGTCTCAGTTTGGCGCTACAAAATGGTAATGGATAAAATATCATCTCAATCGAAGGGAATGGAAAACCCTACGAATACTTCCAACTTTCTAGGGAAATGGATCCTTTTCTATTATGCTACAATGTTAGCAACATTCTTTGTAAGAAAGATATCAACTTCAGCTCCATTTTCGCACTCTGTGACAGACACTTGTTGCCTTTTATATGGGCAGTTGGTTGGGAAAAAGTGATACAACTAAAATTGTTGTATATAATTTGTTTCTAACTGATCTCCAAAGAGTTCAGCAAAATACTTTGATTATCTGAGCAACTGCAACATCTGTTAATATTTCGTAGAATTTCAGCCTTAAAATTTGGGCAATGAAAGTATTGGGGTTTTTTTCCCCCAATTCACAGGCCTACACATTGTGCCCCCTCACTTTCTACTGTGACCTTAGTAAATCACCCCAGGCCAATTTTGTTTGCTGGTTACTCAAACCCTGTTACTGTTACTCGAGACCATTGTCAAGTTTGCAGCAGAACAGGAAAATAAAGCAAGAGTGTTATCCAGAAACCAGACTTGCAAAACAAACAGGAGAACAGGAAATAGCTTGGCAAGCTTCACTCTCACCCAGACATGTAAAGGTTCTTTAATCCTTTAGGCTTTAAAACACTTCACATCCTTTGATGTGGGGGCGGGCGGGGAGGGAAGCGAAACACAAAACAGTGAGGTTTCAGTGCCAACCCTAGATCCCTGAAGAGAATAGTCACAACAATACTCCTCCCCTGCTAACTTACATGCAGAGAAGAAGGGAAAAGATACCCTCTCTAAAATCTGCAGTCCAAGTAACAGTATGGGAATGTATTCAGTGTATACAGCACAGAATCTAGATGATGGTGTAAGGCTAAGCTTGAGAACTTTAACCTACCCTGACCGTTAATTTGTTCTGAAGCCTGTTCCCCGTCAATAATGTGCCAATTACTTTCTACCATCTCAAGCCACGGAAGTCCCCGCTACAATGGTGGTTAGCTGGGCTGGGATCAAAACCTCCTTACTGCAGTTCCCTGATGCTTCGCGGTCTGTTGTTTTCTTCTGGATCCTCCTTAATGCAACTTGAGATTCTCAGAAAACCAGATTGTGCACTGAGTAGTGGGTGCATAAGCTCTGTCCTGCACTGCTTAGCTAACTATTAAGCCTTTTGTTTTCCAGCCACATTTCCAGTTGGGAAGATAAGGTAAGGGCTTATATCATCATCTGTTTTTCACACTCGCCCTCTGCAGCCTTAGCTCTTCTTCGAGAGGAATGCTGACAACTGAAGAGACTCACCCTCAGTCGTCCAGAGCTACCTGCCCATCTCCTGGTTGCTCCACAGCGCCAGCAACTGCTTGTGAGCCAGGAAGCATGCCATCAGCTACAACCTGGCCTTGGCTCTTTTGGCAAAGGGTAACTGCTGTGCCTTCACAAAGCCAAAAAATTGGGCAAAGGGGCTCTGTAAAGATAGCATGGAAAGAATGGAGGAGTTTCATATGGTCCTCTATGCCATAGAAGGACAGGACTCCTTGGTCATAGTCCAACTTGACTCCAATTAATTTGCACAAGGGCTTTTTTATCTTCATAAAATCACCACTGTGGTAGGCCAAATAACAATCTTCCTGAACATGCAGCCCCCAGGAGAGCTTATCTAGCCCAATGGTGAATGTGCGACCAGCCCATTTCTTCCTCGGGATTCTCTTGTAAGCAACGCCAACAATGACAGACTGGCCGGACAGCTTGACCTCCCAGTAGTTACTGCCCTGGGTGAACTGCTGAGCACACAGGATCTGCCACGGCTCAAACTTCTGTGGGTCATTGGGCAGTGTACTGTGAAAGCCTTGAGTGTGTTTGGCCTTCCGGTACTGGTCAGACAGTTGCAGATATTTGTTAGCAGTGGCAGGGTCGAAGGTCAAATTCCGATGATCTGCAGAAATATCAGTTGGGGGGGGGAAACACACAGTATTTAGCCTTTTGTTTCCTGAAAATCCCTCTACCCCCCTCTCCCCATCCCACCTCAAGGACACGGTCCTCATGGCAAGTACACTGAAAAAAGGATTACTTCAGGATGGCAGAAGAGAATTGCAAGGTTGGTGCACAGCACTAAAGAGCCAAAAATACAAGGTTGCAGTCTTCAAAAGGAGACATAGCGACTTTAGTACAGAAAAATTTCCCTTCCACAAAATTCATATTCTAAGTGATTCCCAGTGGGGCACTTAGCAGCACCATGGTGCTGGCTCATGTGTTTTCTGGCATTGGCTGGCTTGAGTCTTGGGGACCGTATCCAAAGGGTCTTGCATGGGACAGCTTCAGGTTTCTTTCTACCAACAGACTGACTAGCTCACCCCTTGCAGGTGCATCACAGACATGCATCCTTAGCTCGGTCACTCAGAGACTCTCAGATCTGTGGGCTTGGAAGGTGCTCTGGGAGCAACCATCCCCTTTCTTTGGACGCTGGAACCAAGCAGCAGCTGTCCCTCACCCGAAGCTAAGAGCCCATCCCTGCCTTCTGCCTCCTCAGTGTAGGAGGTGCTTCAGAGGAACTGCACGTGTGTCTGCAGGAGCAGCCGTTCGGAAGCAGCTGCCTCCAATAAGGCTTAACAAGGGCGGCTAGCTCTGGCCCCTTGCTGCCCTCCTGAGTGCACCGCACCTCCTGCCATTTGTTTTTAGAGTCTTGCCAGGTTTTTCTCTCCCTTTTACAATGCAAGTACTTGCCAGCACGGGCCTCTTCAGCACACTGAGCACAGCGTGGTGTAGTGGTTAAGAGCGGTGGACTCATCTGGAGAACCGGGTTTGATTCCCCACTCCTCCACATGAGCAGCTGATTCTAATCAGGTGAACTGGGTTTGATTTCCCCAATCCTCCACATGAAGCCTGCTGGGTGACCTTGGGCTAGTCACAATTCTCTCCGAAGTATCTCAGCCCCACCTACCTCTCACAAGGATGTCTGCCGTGGAGAAGGGAAGGCGATTGTAAGCCAGTTTGATTCTTCCTTAAGTGGTAGAGAAAGTCGGCATATAAAAACCAACTCTTCTTCTACTACTTGGATTTACTGAAATAGCCTCTACAAATTAGAGCCAGTGGTTAAGAGCAGTGGTTTGGAGCGGTGGACTCTAATCTGGAGAACCGGGTTTGATTCCCTGCTCTTCCACGAGTGGCGGACGCTAATCTGGTGAACTGGGTTGGATTCCCTACTTCTACACATGAAGCCAGCTGGGTGACCTTGGGCCATTCACAGCTCTCTTAGAGCTCTCTCAGCCCCACCTACCTCATAGGGTGTCTGTTATGGGGAAGGGAAGGTGATTGTATGCTGGTTTGATTCTTCCTTAAGTGATAGAGAAAGTCAGCATACAAAAACCAACTCATTCTCCTCCTTCCCTTTTCCTATTAGGCAGTAGCTGAAGAGGTGAGAGTGTGCTCTCATTCCGTCAACTCAGAGGGGGTGGCATTATGAAACAACCGCTAACATTGTGGGGTTGCAAGATATTCAGCCAAGGCAATAGGGATGAAACTCTATAGTGTGTTCCTTGTTAGACTGGAATATGGGTTTGGTGGAAAAATAACCCTCCACAAATAAGAAAGGGATGCTATCTATTTCCCTGGGAGCAAATTTTGGCAGCTTGAAGTCCTGCCTTGTTCAAAGTCCCAGAGTTGCAAAGCTCACAACTGCCACATAGAAATTTGTTCCGTGCCAGGTTGCCTATGAAGGGTGCCAACAGGTACCAGTAGTTCAGCTCTCCCTTGGCCAGCTTTCTGCCTAAATAAGGATAGTAAGCAGAAGCTCAAGCAGAGGAAGAGAATGTGCATGCATGCAAACATATACATAAGAATGTCCTTTATTCATTGGTTGTTGTCCATAGTTACTGAAAACATTTACTGTCATTTTCAGCAGTCACCATTATAGAGTGCTTTCTGCTTTGATAATGTTCCACCCACATCAGAGAGCAGGAGGAGCCTCAGATGTTTTAGTGGGAAAATTGCATCCATTTTAATTAAATGAGTATCTGCTTTAAGAGCTTCTTGTATTCTTGACTTGGAGCAGCCAGGCTAAGTTAAGTGCAAGAAAACTCCTTTTAAAAAGCGGGTGTAATAAAAAGGAAAAAAAATCAAATTAATCTGGTGTGGCGAATCTGTGTGAGGCAACTTTGGGCAAAAATTACCCACAAGCTGATGGCTCTCAAGTTTTCTTCCACTATGTAAAGAATGCATACATGCACAGTAAATGAAAACCCAGTGAACAATTTAGGTTCGGTTTAGAAACCCAAGAGGACAGATTGAAAGTCTAGCCCACAGGAGTTCAAATAAAATCTTGATAGCAAGCAACAACAAAGATGGTGAGGGGTCTGGAGACCAAGTCCTTTGAGGAAAGGTTGAAGGAGCTGGGTATGTTCAGCCTGAAGAGGAGAAGACTGAGAGGTGATATGATAACCATCTTCAAGTACTTGAAGGGCTGTCATTTAGAGGATGGTGCTGAGCTGTTTTCTGTTGCCCCTGAAGGTCGGACCAGAACCAACGGGTTGAAATTAAATCAAAAGAGTTTCCGTCTACATTAGGAAGAACTTTCTAACAGAGCGGGTCCTCAGGGGAACAGGCTTCCTCGGGAGGTGGTGAGCTCTCCTTCCCTGAAGGTTTTTAAGCAGTCTGTCAGCAATGCTGATTCAATGACCTTAGGCAGATCATGAGAGGGAGGACATCTTGGCCTTCTTCTGGGCATGGATCTGCCTAAGGTCACTGGGGGTGTGAGCGGGGAGGTAGTTGTGAATTTCCTGCATTGTGCAGGGGGTTGGACCAGATGACCTTGCTGGTCCTTCCAATTCTAGGATTCTGAATATTGTCGAAGGCTTTCACGGTCAGAGTTCATTGGTTCTTGTAGGTTTTCCGGGCTGTGTGACCGTGGTCTTGGTATTTTCTTTCCTGACATTTCGCCAGCAGCTGTGGCAGGCATCTTCAGAGGAGTAACACTGAAAGACACTGTCCTTCAGTGTTACTCCTCTGACGATGCCTGCCACAGCTGCTGGCGAAACGTCAGGAAAGAAAATACCAAGACGACGGTCACACAGCCCGGATAACCTACAAGAACCAATGATCTAGGATTCTGATTCATTGCCCAAACCCAGCACACTGCAATGTTGCATTAGACTTCCAATTCACCTCAGAGAGGAAGCTCCCTACAACTAAAGGACTGCGTTCATGAGCCACCCCTCCACCAAAGTTTAATGGATTGTAAGCCTGAGAGGAAAACAGTTGCAAGAACCATGACAATTGTCTCAAATGTTCCAAAGCAAAAGGAGCTTGATCCAGGCGTCCTGTATTTCACAACCGGGACTGTAATCCAAAGATCCCATAGCATGAACAGAATGCATTTTCATTTGTACAAAGGGATTGCTGATTCCCCAGCCCCCTACAATTGCAGCCTCCTGCATCTTTCAAAAAGAGGGTCCGGAGCAATTTCTCAGAGGCCATTTATGCACGGCTGTTTCCTCACGGTCACCCCGCCAACTAATTCGGGGCTTTGCTTTGATTACGCATGCATTTTCTGACTGTCAGAGGTTCTGACAGTCTTGTGTGCACTTACTTGGGAGTAACAGTCCTACTGAACATAGTCAGACTTCACTCCAAGTGAATGTGCACACGATCAAGTGTGTAAATTTGCTTTCATTTTTCAGTTTATGCCATCATCTCATACAAAAGAGGCCGCTTGGAAAATTTCATATCCAGGGAAAAGGATAACTACATGAGCGGGTGTGAACAAGGATGGAATTACCCCTCTGACTGGTCTAGTTCTGACAAAAGCTAGCAGTAACTTGCACTAAAAAAGTGTTCAGCCAAGCTATTTACCCAAATGATCAATCTAACGTGCAGGGGCAGACTGGCCATTTAACTTACAGGAAAGCTTACAGCCCAGGCCTAGCAACTCTGCCTGAGCCTCAGGGGCTGCTTGCCTCAAAACCCCTCATCAGGGACAGGGAGAAGCTTTTCTCCCTCATAATACCAGAACACAGGGTCATCTGCTGAAGCTGGAGGGTGACAGATTCAAAACAGATAAAAGGAAGGCTTTCTTCACACAACGCATCGTTAAATTGTGGAACTCCCTGCCCCAGGAGGTGGTGATGGCTGCCAAATTGGAAGGCTTTGTGAGGGGAGTGGACATGTTCATGGAGGAGAGGGGTATTCATGGCTACTAGTAAAAATGGATACTAGTCATGATGCAGGATACTATTCTCTCCAGGATCAGAGGACCATGCCTATTACATTAGGAGCTTTGGAACGCAGGCAGGATGCTGCTGCTGCTGCTGCCGTCGTCTTGTTTGGGGGCTTCCTAGAGGCACCTGGTTGGCCACTGTGTGAGCAGACTGCTGGACTTGATGGACCTTGGTCTGATCCAGCATGGCCTTTCTTATGTTCTTATCAGCCATGGCAGTTGGTGTCAGTTCACCTACTGTCTCCTCTTGCAATGCTTCCACTTGGGGAGGGGATGAGGGGTGAGCCAATGCCCATTGTCAGCCTCACTGTGCTGAGTGGCCCTGCAGTGCTGGCTTGTAGCACAGCAGGAATGGGCCTGGTTGGCTTTTTCCAGGGCCATTTTCACCTCCCAGTCTGCTCCTGGTAACGTGGGAGCTACAAACGCTTGCAAGCGTGCAGCATCCAGAGGTGGAGAATGGATGGATGGGATTTTCTCTCCTGAAAGGGAAGCCACAGTTTGTACAAGTTTGTAGTTCCTATGGTACAAGTTAACATTGTCCATGTTGAATAGACTGCTTGAGTGAGCACATTGATGGAACCAGTCTGCCGAATAAGAGATTCACTGTCCAAATAAATGCAGTGTGAGGACCAGAAGGAGCTCTGGATATATCAATACACTCGTGGCCCTAGAGCAGCCCAGAAAGTCCCTTACCTTTTAAAAGACGTATTCTTAGTTCATTCTCTGGAAGACATTGTGCAGCTCTCACAAGGACTGCCTTTGCTTCCACTGAGGCTGAAGAACAAGAGACCAAAAAGAAAAAAGAGGAAACTAAACAGCAGGAAGAAATAAAACATTGGCATTTTTCAAATAGTGGACATGTCAAGACTCAGCAATGTGTGTGGAAGCCTCATTAGGGGAGGGGTACCATTACACATTTGGTTGGGAAAGCATCTGGGGAGTGGCCATGACTCAACAGTACAGCACATGCGTTGCATGCTGAAAGTTCCAGATTCAGCACAATGGCATCTCCAGGTAAATTATCTGAGTAAGTTTCAGAAAAGACCCATTTCTGCCAGGGATCCTGCCAGTCAGAATAGACAACACAGTGCGAGAATCTAGATGCACTAATACTGTGACTTGGTATACAAAACATATGTTCAGATTTAAATAGAGATGCCTCCATGAAAGGCTCATGCACAGTGGACTGATTACAGGGGCTGCGTGTGTGTGTCGTTTGTTTCCACTGCAAACCTAAGAGGCATTTCCTGTGGCAATGGAGCATCCACGCAACAGTTTTCTTTGCTCTTTCCTTGTTTCCGCCCCCTACAGCCACCACCAGAGGGCTTTCAAAAAGAGCAACTACCAGATTGCTACAGCACAATAATGTTATATCAGTCTGTTGTCATAATCCGCTTGAATTTCCAGCTTTTATTTTAAAAGCCCTTTTCATTGCAGAGGTATAAAGCGAGTTCCTTTCCCCTTATATTTCCGCAGCAAAAAGGAGTAGAGACTTTTTCTTTAAAAATGAAAGCTCGAAATGCAGAGGAATCGGCAGATCATGGTAACAGATGGTTGTAACATTACTGCACTGCAGTGATCTAGCGAGTGCCCATTTAAAAAAAGTTTTCTGGTATCATGGAGGTGGCGGCAAAGGAACTTTGACTGAAATTTCCCCAAAACAATTGTATCATGTTAAGTTTGAAAGACTGCATCAATGCAGAGGAAAACCTAGAAGGTAGATGATTACGGGATGAAGTCTTGTGGATGTTGTATGAGTCTGGCATTCGACTGACCCCCTTCTCCTGCAGTGTCCAGCCCCCACAGTTAAGATTGTCTTTCTCAAGTCCTGTTTTCTGTGTCCCTGCCTGCACAGGTGAGGTGGATGGCAAGAACAGCCAGGGCCTTTTCAGTGGTGGCATCTCACCTTTGGAATACCTTCCCCCTTGAGGCTCACCTGGCTCCTATGCTATTGTGTCCTTCAGATGGCAAGTCAAACCATTTCTCTTCGCTCAGGCTTTTAATTGAATGGCCATCTTTTAGCTGTTTTTACGGTCTGCTTCTAGTCAGAGAGTTGTTTTATAGATATATTTATTTACTTTATTTACACTACGCCTTTTTCTCCAGTGGGGAATCAGCCACTTACGCTGTTCTCCTTGCCACCATTTTATCCTCACAACAGCACTGCGAGGCAGGTTAGACTGAGAGTGTATGATTGGTGGGCTCCTGTTTTAGCAGTTGTATTCACTGCCATTGATAATTCAAGAAAAGTTCCAGACATGTGGTGTAAAGCCGTAATCGTCCCTGTCCATAAGAAGGGACCATTTAACTTGCTGTCTAATTATTGCCTCATTAGTTTACTTTCAATTCTTGAGATATGCTGCCCATTTTAAGGTAAGGCCTGCAGACTCTGCCCTTGTGGTAGAGTTGAAATTGAAACTTTACCTCATTTTGTATTTAGTTGTTACTGTATTCGTCTATAAGAGCTAAATGAATATTGCCTTTATCGAGCAGGTTCCCTTGCTGTTCACATGATTTTCATCTACCATATCTTTTGGCTGGTAATGATAGGTGTCTTACGTTGTCTATGGTAAAGTTTATATTTTGTGCCCTTAGAATTAGACAAGCATATGTTAAAAATATCCCTGGTTTTAAGTGTTCGTGGGTCTGTTGTTTTTATTAGTTTTGCCAAGGTGCTTTGGGTCACGTTGGTGCTCAGATTTTGAAACAGGAACAGGATTGGCCCAAGATCACCCAGCGAGTTTCCATGGCAGAGCAGGGATTTGAATGTGGGTCTGCCAGAGTCCAGTTCGCTAATCTAACCATTATACCACACTGGCTCTCAACTGCTACTTCACACTGTTATTACATGAGCAGTGGACTCTAATCTGGTGAACCAGGTTGGTGTTCCCACTCCTCCACATGAAGCCTGTTGGGTGACCTTGGGCTAGTCATAGTTCTCTCAGAACTCTCTCAGCCCCACCTACCTCACAAGGTGACTGTTGTGGGGAAGGGAAGATGATTGTAAGCTGCTTTGAGACTCCTTAAAGGTAGAGAAAAGCAGGGTATAAAACCCAGCTCTTCTTCTTCTTATGGCTTGATTTAATATTGACAATTTTATGATGGTTGTTTTTATGGTTTTATTGTATTTGTTTTTATTTCATGGGCCACCTCAAACAACTCTCTGGAGGGATGGCATGTATATTTTCTAAATAAATCTATTTTGGGACTCATTTCTAACAATCTGTTTTCAAAGTGAACACTGTCATTGCCCTTTTATTCCACCCTACAAATATGTCGACGTTAGACATCATCAATACAACATCAATAAAAGCTCCAGTAAGCCACTGAATACCTGACCCTTCTAATGCTACCCTCGAACTCTGCACTACAAAGAAACAAAAACAATAATTACACTCTGTGTCAGCTACTTCTTGATCCAAGGAATTGGACAAAGCTTCGTGACAAACCCGGGAGAGCTCATTGAAGAATTTCGTGATTGAGTCCACAATGCCAGCCAAATCAAATTCAAGAGCTGGAGGAAATTCCAAGTTGCCAAGAGCAGGGAGGAACAGAAATTCCTACAAGAAATTTTTTAAAAAATTAATCCACAAAGTTTGGTGATCTATGAAAACAGAGATGACCTAATCTAAATGCAGTGGATTCTGCAACCTGTTAGTCTGTCATCTTCCCCTCCTCTTCCTGATCTAGGATTCAGGCTCTGATGGGCCCTCCTTCACCGTGTCCTCCTGCTCCCCTGTCATGGTTACATCAGCTGATCCCTATTCCTTGTAGACAACCCTCTTTCCCCTCTGTGGCTCCGAACCTGAATTCACATGAACAAATGCAAGTTTCTCATGTAGGGATTTATTCCGAAAGTCAGTCTTTTTTTACTTTTCACACACAGGTAAAGAGGTACAAGCTTTCTTTGTTGGACTGTTAACAGAACATTTGCTTGCTTGCTCGTTTCTTGCTGATTTCAAGTGGTACTGTGCCTAGCAAGACTTTAAAGGTAAAGGTAGTCCCCTGTGCAAGCACTGGGTCATTCCAGACCCATGGGGTGACGGCACATCCCAACATTTACTAGGCAGACTTTGTTTTATGGGGTGGTTTGCCAGTGCCTTCCCCAGTAATCTACACTTAACCCCCAGCAAGCTGGGTACTCAGTTTACCGACCTCGGAAGGATGGAAGGCTGAGTCAACCTTGAGCCAGCTACCTGAAACCAACTTCTGTCGGGATCGTACTCAGGTCATGAGCAGAGCTTTTGACTGCAGTACTCCAGCTTACCACTGCGCCACGGGGCTCCTAAGCAAGACTTTAGGCATTTAATATTAATTCTTCCCTGTTTTCCTCCATAAGAAGGATAAAGTTGGATAGGAATTTAATATTAATTCTTCCCTATTTTCCTCCATAAGAAAGCTAGAGTTGGATAGGAATGTCATATAGTTTTCCTCTGCCTTCCTTAGAGAGAACAGTATATGTCTGTATGGTAAATGGAGACCTCCTGTGACCCTAGACAGGGATGCAGACAGCTATACAATGGTAACATTAAATCCAACAAATGTTCAAAAATGCTCTCTATTTAAAAACAAAACAAAAAAACCAGACTGTGTTCATCACATCTGCACAGGTTGATGGAGAGGTATGTTATAGCATTACTACTAACCTATCACTGTTCGTCATGGGGAAAAACTCAATAACAGTAAAAGACAACAGCACGCATTCACTTCCCTCTCTGCCACAAATGTTTTCCCCTAGGAGGTGCAGGTATGGGTGCCCTCTCAGGTTTACTCATTGGTACGGCAGGTCCCAGATAGGAGCCTCCCCTTCAGCCGCCCTCTTTGACATGGTGGATGACTCACAGTAAACCCTCTCCTGGAGTTTCAGCTGCCTCACTTGCTAACCGCTAGTTCTCAGCTAATCCTTTTTTCCCCTAGCTGACAAAGCAAGAAATACTCCTTGTCGAGAGTCCGCATGACTCAAAACCTTTTTCCAATCTCAGCAGAACATGGTATATACTCTATGTCAAACATACAGCTGCGGTCTAGTTACTACACAAATACAGTGGGATCTCGAAAAACCCTTAATTGTTCCCCTCTCGAATTCTGTATGAAAGGGTTGGAAAACATGACTTCCAATTGAGTAAGGCCACCTATGAATCTGGAATTGCCTCTGAACAACATTGTGGTTGCACCATGCTTAAGTATGGAAACAAAACCCCAGCATGCTGATAATCCTCTGGAGTAAGAGTTTGTAAGTGCAAGTTGCCAGTTTTAGTAAATGACTAAGGGAGATGCTTTGTACAACACTTTTACACCTAGAGAAGCCAATGAGTTTCAGGAACAGGGAAACAGATAGGACGGTGACGTTTTTTGACAGAAGAAGAAAAGTTGGTTTTTATATGCTGACTTTCTCTACCACTTAAGGAAGAATCAAACAGGCTTTTGCAATCACCTCCCCTTCCCCTCCCCACAACAGACACCCTGTGAGGTAGGTGGGGCAGAGAGAGTGTGACCAGCCCAAGGTCACCCAGCTGGCTTCATGTGTAGGAGTGGAGAAACAAATTTAGGAGTGGGGAATCAAACCCGGTTTTCCACATCAGAGTCCACTGCTCCAAACCACCGCTCAATCACTATACCACACTGGCTCTTGATACTTGAAATATACACCAGTGCAGAGTAGTTTATTATCAAACACTAAGGCTTTGAAAAGCTGACCAGCTGAAATAACTGAACCATAAGAATTGCCTGGCTGAATAGGAATGACTCTCACGTAGCCCAGCTTTACATCTCAAACAGCAGCCACCCAGCTCTATCAGGAAGTTCAGAAGCAGGACACGGTGTTACAGCCGATGCTTTGACCCTGTTGGTGCATTCCTCAGGCACAAGGCACTCTTGTGTGGGAGCAAGCATGTCTGGTGCCATTGGAAAGCACCTCACACTGGATGAACACATTGGTGTCAATGGAGTGACAAATATATGATTCAACCCATTATGGTGATGGGCGTGCCCTGTTGTTGGCCCCTAGCATCTGGGATAAGTTCCCTCATCACAGAATCCTGCAAGCTATGTAATCATGACTGCTGAAAACTCATCCCTAGCCACACAGAAGATATGAAATAAGAACATAAGAAAGGCCATGTTGGATCAGACCAAGGCCCATTAAGTCCTGCAGTCTGTTCACACAGTGGCCGACCAGGTGCCTCTAGGAAGCCCACAAACAAGACGACTGCAGCAGCATTGTCCTGCCTGTGTTCCACAGCACCTAATATAATAGACACGCTTCTCTGATACTAGAGAGAATAGGTATGCATCATGACTAGTATCCATTTTTACTAGTAGCCATGAATAGCCCTCTCCTCTATGAACATGAGTTGCCCATTGACTAAAATCTTCCCCCATCAACTGTAGCAGAAGGGTTTCGCTGTTGGGTCCTGCCATCTTGAGAATGTGTGGGACTGCACAATATGCTGATTTGAGTATGACCGTGGCTTTATACAGCCCTTCTTCAATGGAGCAGGATGGAATGAGAACATCCGGAAAGGGGGATTCCTGTCATCTAGCTCAGGCAGAGGGGCTGCATGCTAACTGGCAACACATCTATCGTGAGGACACAGATACCTCCAGAAACGCCATGTCATCAGTACAGGCTAGCAGCTCCCGGGCCTTCTTGTTGTGCTCATTAACAGCAGCCTGCTGGTGCTGCAGCTGATCCCAGCTCTCTTGCACTTGGCTTAGCACAGCGGCCTGCTCCGTTTCAATTCTCTCCAGCACCTTCCTCTGCCATTCCTTCAGGGCTTCGGTGAGCTGGGCAAACTTTTGCAAAACCCCTGATTTTAACGTCTCCGAGGAATCCTGCATGATAATGAAAGGGGGGGGGGTTATATATTAAAATGTCCACGGCTGTTTCCTACATTAGTCTTCATTCTGAAGGATGGGTTCCATGTTTCTCTCTGACAGGGGGAAAAAACACCCCAGGGCAGAATGCAAAATAAGAGAAGGCAATCTTTGCACTGCAGCCATGAGCTATTAAAGAGGAAGAAAAATAATCGAGCCACTTGCTCATTTAGCAGTTGCAATTTCTACCAGGGAGGTAAAGGATGGGGAGAAAGTACTTGTTCCCTTGGGGTGATATCTATGGACTACCTACCTTAACGCCAGCTGTCTGTTTCTCCAGCTTCTGGATTTCTTCTTTGATTTCCTTTTCTGTCTTCTCAGTTTTCTCCAGTGTGTCCTTTAAATTCTCCTGCCAAAGAGCCCCCAAAAGTTTCAAGTATTTTATTCTCTTGCATGTAATTCTATGACCCTCTACATCGCCTAGGAAGAGGATATTTCCAGAAGGATTGTCACTTGTAAAAACACTAAAGGCCAGAAACCAGTTGGGGATTGAGAGGTAGATGAGATCATTGTTGGCTGGTAACCTCCTATGGATTTTCAGAGCAGATTTTTCTTCTTAACCCTGAGAAAAACCTGAAGAATATTGTGAGAGATTTTTTTTAGGTTGAGTGGAACAGAACTGAGTAGCAGGCCAGTCACACCAGCAGATATTTAGGATCAAAGGGTTGGTATGACATGAAGAATACATGCACACAGAATGATGTAAGAAGCAGGGGAAGTGACATGAGGTGGGATGAAGTGATCTCATGGGAAGGGGAGGAGTTGGAGGTGAGCTTTGATCTGGATGTGACATCACAGGAGAGAATGTCACAGGCCTACTGAGCTCCCCTCCTCCAAATCCCAGCCTCCACCTCCAAATCTCTTGGAAATTTCCAATCTATAGTTGGCAGTCCCAGCAAGAAGCAATATTATTATGTCATACATTGACCACTGTTGGTTTTCCCCCTCCATGGAGAGCAGAAAGCCCCCCTACACATTTAAAGGGAATGTCTATGTGACATAGTGCTCAATATGTAAAGCTCTTTCCCTGCCCAGACAAAATAGGGCAATCTTAAAGTATGCACCTGTAGGAGAAATTATCCTGTTTCTAGTTGGTCTTTTAATCCCACTGTTCCAAAAAGGTACATATAGCATGGAGGAGGAGAACTCTAACCGAACAATGGCTCAGTGGTACAGCATCTGTTTGGAATGCAGAAGGTCCCAGGTTCAATCCCCGGCATCTCCAGTTAAAGGGATTAGGCAGGTAGGTGATGTGAAAGACCCCTGCCTGAGACCCTGGAGAGCCGCTGCTGGTCTGAGTAGACCAGGGGTGGGGAATGTCAGGCCTGGGGGCTGTATAAGGCCCTCGAAATCATTTGGTCTGGCCCTTTGTGGGTCCTGGCAGATCTCTAGCTCAGAAGGATCTAAGACTGGCGATCCAGGAGCCGTCTGTAGAATCTGGCCCTGACCATGCAGAGCAGGAGTAACTCCAGCATGCGACTGGACAGCTATGCCCAGCTAGTGCAACAGACCATCCTGTGCCACCAGGTGGGCGAGTGCGCCACCGGTTGGATGCCTGCCTGCTTGCCCGTGCCGGGGGGGGGGGCGTTATCTGGGGCAGCTGCCTGCTTGGGGCTTGGTCGGCTAATTTTTAAGTTAATAATTTTGTAAGGCCCGCAAATGATGTTATAAATATCCAAATAGCCCTTGGCAGAAAAAAGGTTCCCCACCCCTGGAGTAGACAATACTGACTTTGATGGACCAAGGGTCTGATTCAGTATAAGGCAGCTTCATGTGTTCACGTGTTCACCGAGGTCTACCTAGGATGGTTCTATGGCACTGTTGGGCAGAAAGATGGGAAACTCAGGATGCATGTGTCTTGTGGCAATTGGGAGTGTGCAAAGCCATCCAAATTCCAGACCTAGATGTTCTAAGTGGCTAGAGTAACATATGGTGTTTAATTTTGAACCAGAAGCCCTAGAAGATTGCCCTTCCCACTAAGCCGTGGACAAGTAAAACAAGAATGGGCTGGGAAACTAACATTTTGTTCACATGCAAGGACTAAGTACATTTAACTCTCCATAGATCAAGGCTGCAAATTATGTTGGTGTGGTGCCCCATGTGTAGGGTTGCCAATCTTCAGGTACTGGAGAAGAAAAAAGCACCTCTATACTAATACCAAATAGGTTAGGAAAACAGTACAGGGGCAACAGTCATGTACAAAAAGGTGCAATTTATATAAGCCACTGAAGTGAAAACATGTACAATATTGTACTCAACAAGGTAACCACACAACAAACTAACAATATGTACAATGTATATAGCAAGGAGCCACAATAATTTTCCAAAAGTCTCAACAGAGTAACAGTAGCAATCCAGTTTCTGTGTACAACATTTCATAAGAAGCCACAATCTTCCATAGGATACGGCCGTTTCAGATTCACGACAATATGGAATCCTTCTTCACTCCTTCAAATATTGCTTCCAAAAAGTGTGCTGTCATACACAAACTTGATACCATCCCACGGAGGGTAAGCATAAATCAGGTTACAAGAAGATGTCAGCAAAGTACATCACATAATGCAGCATCATGCGTGGCTTCTTATGAAATTTGTACACAGAAACTCCTATGGAAGATTGTGGCTTCTAATGAAATTTTGTACACAGAAACTGGATTGCTACTGTTACTCTGTTCAGACTTTTGGAAAATTATTGTGGCTCCTTGCTGTATATATTGTACATATTGATTGTTAGTTTGTTGCGTGGTTACCTTGTTGAGTACAATATTGTACATGTTTTCACTTCAGCAGCTTATATAAATTGCACCTTTTTGTACATGACTGTTGCCCCTGTACTGTTTTCCTAATCTTCAGGTGCTAGCTGGAGATCTCCCGCTATTACAATTGATCTCCAGCCGACTGAGATCAGTTCCCCTAGAGAAAATGACCACCTTGGCCATTGGACTCTACGGTGTTGAAGTCCCTCCCCAAACCCCGCCTTCCTTAGGCTCTGCCCAAAAAACCTCCCGCCAGTGGCGAAGAGGGCCCTGGCAACCCTGCCCGCGGGGCTACTTTTCGAAAGGTTTTGCAGGCCAATCCGTGGCTCACCTCCTTGATCTTGCGCTCCTCTTCAAGCAGAACCTTCTGGTGGTTCTGGCAGGTCTTCACCGTGCACACGCAGCAGATAAACTGCTTCTCAGTCTTGCAGTAGAGCTCCAGCGGCCGCCCGTGCCTCGGGCACCGCCTTTCGCAAGCCACCGCGTCCTTCTGCGGCCCAGGGCCCCGCAGTTGTCCCAACCGGACCACTTCTACAAGGCTGTCAAGCTGGACGTTCTTGCCGAGCTGAGGCCTCTCTGGGAAGCTTTTCCGGCATTCGGGGCAGGTGTAGCCATGCTGGCCCACAGGCCACTGTCCCTCTTGGTCCCAGTGACTGCTGATGCACTTCTCGCAGAAACTGTGCCCGCAGGGGGCAGTCACAGGAGTGGCAAACATCTCTAAACAAATGCAGCAGCCTAGCTTGTCTTCCAGCTTCGGAGAGCCCGGGGAAGCCATCCTGCCTAAAGCAGCTGCAGCAGAGAGGAAAAGAAAATGAAACCGAGGCAAGAGGGCGGCACGGCTGTGACGTCTCTCCAGGAGGAGTGGCTGGGCACCAAAAGAAGGGCCCACTGCCAAACATAATAGGCATCGCTTGTGTTACTCAATCGCCTCCTGCCAAGAACAAACAGCAGAAGCCCTGACCTGGATGGCCCAGGCTAGCCTGATCTCATCAGATCTCAGAAGCTAAGCAGGGTCAGCTTGGGAAAAAAAAGTACTTAGGGAAACTAATAATTGGATTAATGGTAGAGCAAAAAGGAAGCCTGTATTTTGTTAATTGGGAATTCCCCCCAAAAATATGAGTAATAATGACAGGGTTATTTGCCAATATAGCGTTGCTGCTGCAAGAATTGTGACAGCTAAAGTTTGGAAGGAAGCGAATAAACCAATTGCGGACTGGAGAGAGACATTATGGATGTATATGAGGATGGCCCAACCAACGGAATTCCTCCATGGAAAGGATATGGAAGAGTTTAAAAAAACATGGGTAAAGGCTGCCACATATTGGGATAAACCGGCAAAAATGGATTTTACTATTTTACTTACCGAGTTATAGAAACTAGTTTTAACATTTTTATATTATATTGTTAATAAGTATTTCATTATAAAAACTGTTTAGACACTTCTTCGGAAGTCGGGTGACGGGTCACTTTTTTAATGGTGGGTGGAGGGCGAAGGGGTATCTTTTTGGATTTTATAATTTAGTAATCATGAATGGAAAAGACCGTCATGATGGGAAAAGTTGAGGGCAGCAGGAAAAGAGGAAGACCCAACAAGAGATGGATTGACTCAATAAAGGAAGCCACAGCCTTCAATTTGCAAGATCTGAGCAAGGCTGTCAGAGATAGGACATTTTGGAGGACTTTCATTCATAGGGTCGCCATGAGTCGGAAACGACTTGACGGCACTTAACACACACACAATCATGAATGTAACAATTAGTATATAAAGATACTCTTTTGTATTTTCTTTTTGTATTTTTTTATATATTAATTTTACTGTATTTGTTTGTTTTGTGATATATATATATATATATATATATATATATATATATATATATATATATATATATATCACAAAACAATATATATAGAACAAACAGCAGAAGCCATGGGGAATTCCGCCCCATGTTTAAAGGCTTTTGAAAGAGAACAGAGCACTTGTACACGTTAACAATAACATATATCACAACTAGCTGTATCCCATTCTAGCTGCATCTGAAGAAGTGAGCTGTGGCTCATGAAAGCTCATACCCTGCCAGAAATTTTGTTAGTCTTTACGGTGCTACCGGACTCTTGCTCATATTGAGAGCCAGCATGGTGTAGTGGTTAAGAGCGGTGGTTTGGAGGCGTGGACTCTGATCTGGAGAACCGGCTTTGATTCCCCACTCCTCCACGTGAGCGGCGGAGGCTAATCTGGTGAACTGGATTTGTTTCCCCACTCCTCCACATTAAGCCAGCTGGGTGACCTTGGGCTAGTCACACTCTCTCAGCCCCACCTACCTCACAGGGTGTCTGTTGTGGGGAGGGGAAGGGAAGGTGATTGTAAGCCGGTTTGAGTCTTCCCTTAAGTGGTAGAGGAAGTCATCATATAAAAACCAACTCTTCTTTGTTGTCTTCTTCATCTCACAACTGACACACCCACATGCACACACAAGGCTGGATTCACAACGAAGCAGATTCTATTGACACACACACTAAGTAAAACTAGCAGAGTCAACACAAGAGCAGATTAAGTACAACCAGCTACTAACTGCAGAATCACTTAGACACAAATTAGACACAAATAGTTGCCAACCTCCATGGTCTATTGAAGGATATATTCCTTATGCCTAAAATGGTTGTTCCTCGGTCTACGGATTAACTCGAAGCTTGAAAAAATCTATGAAATGGGAAGATCCCCGGGAACCCATTGCACCTTTAGACTCTTTTCCGTGACTGTTTGATACACTTACCTGTTGGATGTATTATATGTTTTTCTATTTATTGTGAGCACTTGTGCCTGGTTTTGTAAAAGGGCTTTTTGTCTGAGTTGCTCTCTATGGAGAATTGCTTTTTCAATTACCCCGTGGGGGGTTCTTATTCTCTAAATACACTTTTAACAGCATCTTAATTTTGTGTATTGGAGTCCCCTTACTGCATGATAGAAGTTGCCTTATAGGGCGTTCTGTCCGCTTGTACTGCTTTGAGTTCCAAACCTCCAGGTGGGGCCTGGAGACCTCCCAGAGTTTCAACAGATCTCCAGACTACAGAGATCAATTCTCCTGGAGACAATAGCCACTTTGGAGGGCGGAGCCGACGGCATTATACCCTGCAGAGGACCTTTCCTTCCCAAGGCGCCACCCTCAAATCTTCAGGAATTTCCCAGCCTGGAGTTGGCAACCCTCAACTGGATTAGCAACTTTAAGAGCAACTGACCTCCCCTACTCCAGTCCATTAAGAACCAGCCTTTTTGCAGAAAGAGAAGAGAGAACAGCCCCCCCTCTACTGAAGAGCCAGAACAAGTTATATACTACTGATGTTTTCATCTTGTTTGATCGTGTGCTTTTATTTGTTGTAAGCCACCTAGGGATTTTTTTTTTTTTAACTGACTGTAGGATACAAATGTGTTAAATACACTTTAAGCAAGTCCATTTCATTCACGAGGCAAGAGTACTCTGCAAACGCATTGAAGTCCTCTCCACAGCTATGGGAGATTTTGCTCTACTGTATGCTTTTCATTCTGAAACCCCTTCCCCCTATTATGCCATCTCATTCAACTGGGATACCTCATGTTTTGAGGCAGTTCTGTCAAAGACAGAGAACAAAGAGAACAGTCCTGTCAAAGATACACAGATTCACTCTGAAACACAACACCGAGTATACTTCCACTGTTATTTCACAGGTAATTCTTCTAATTTTGGGGTCAACCAGACGCTCCAAAGAAGCTCACAAGATATTCACAATGACAAGAGCGGCCCTCTGCCAATCAGATGTAAGCAGTTGTAGAGATGCCATTTTAGCTATCCTATTTCCAGTGGTGCCCTGACCTGGATGGCCCAGGCTAGCCTGATCTCATCAGATCTCGGAAGCTAAGCAGGGTCAGCCTTGGTTAGTATTTGGATGGGAGACCGCCAAGGAAGTCCAGGGTTGCTGCCCATTTCATTACTTTCATGAAGTTAGGGCATGGCCTATGTAAGCTCATGCAGCTGATAAGCCAGTTCTTCAAGATGCCAAAGTGCCAGTGGCCTACATATGCTGGGGGGGGGGGGGAACACTAACCATTTCTGCTTAGCCATTAGAGCAAGGGTCCCCAACCTTTTAGAGCCTCTGGGCGCCTCTGGAATTTGGACCAGGTTTGTGGGCGCAACCACAAAACGGCCACCGCACGAGGCAGAGCCAACCGCACAAGCAGAGGAAACCCAAGAGCAGGGCACATGAGAAGTGTGTGTGTGAAGTGCCTTCAAGTCGCAGCCGACTTATGGCGACCCCTTTTTGGGGTTTTCACGGCAAGAGACTAACAGAGGTGGTTTGCCAGTGCCTTCCTCTGCACAGCAACCCTGGTATTCCTTGGTGGTCTCCCATCCAAATACTAACCAGGGCTGACCCTGCTTAGTTTCTGAGATCAGGCTAGCCTGGGCTATCCAGGTCAGGGCTCATTGGAAGTACTTTTTAAAAATACAATAGGACAGAGTGTGAGAGGGAATAAAACAAACGCTGAGGTGTCAGCAGCCACCAAAGCAACATTATTTTAAATCTGCACAGCCACTCAGACCTCCAGTTACCAACCAGAAGCCCTGCTCAGCCACAGCCCCGTCCAGTCCCACCCACTTTCTCAGAGACCATTACATTGCGCTTGGTTGGAACTAATCTTTTGGTAATCCCTTGCCCTAAAACTATCCTGCTGTCCTCAGCCAGAGCCAGGGCTTTTTTGGCCCTGGCCCCAGCCTGGTGGAACTCTCTGTCCAATGAGACCCGGGCCCTGTGGGATCTAACTCCATTCTGCCGGGCCTGCAAGACAGATGTTCTGCCAGGCTTATGGTTAAGGGCAGCGATGGTATTACTTCGAGAGCCTGGCCTCCTTACCCCCGTATTCCTTTCCTATTGGCCCTTCTTTCCTCCCCTTTTTTTCCTGGTTGTGTTTTCCCTGTCCCCGTGTTTGTCCATCTCCAGTCTCTCCCTCCCCCCACAGTTTGAGTGACATCAGTTGGTTGGCACTTACACACAGCCACCTTTTATAATATCCTAAGATGGAGTAGTCTGGGTGCCATCAGTATGAGATGTATTAATTAGGGATGGTTTAGATTGTTTTAATTTGCATTTATATTATGTATACTCACCTGTTGTTATGTATACTCACCTGTTATTAGCCCCCTTGAGCCTAGTTCGTCAGGAGAGGGCAGGGTACAAATAAAGGATGATAATGATGATCATTCTAAAAACGCCCAGTGGGTATCATAGAAGAAAGAGTTGGTTTTTATACCTTGATTTTCTCTATCTAAGGAGTCTCAATCAGCTTACAATCACCTTCCTCTCCCCACAACAGACAGCTTGTGGGGTAGGTGGGGCTGAGAGAGTTTGGAGAGAACTGTGACTAACCCAAGGTCACCCATCAGGATTCATGTAGAGTAGTGGGGAAACCAACCCGGTTCACCAGATTAGTTTGCCACTCATGTGGATGAGCGGGGAATCAAACCCGGTTCTCCAGACTAGAGTCCTCCGCTCTTAACCACTCCACCACGCTGGCTCTCACAGGTACCATGTTGGGGAACCCTGCATTAGAGTTACAGGAATAGCCCCTACCATTTAGAGACTGCTGGACTGTTGTCGTCGTTGTCCCCCTCCTCAAGCCCTCCAAAGCAAGCCTGCTTCAAACATGGTTTTTAAAAGTATATTTATTCAACACTTTAAAGAGAACACACAGTCCAGCATTTCAGCAGTGACCGAATGCTCAGCAAGATTTCACCTATCATCTGATCCAATTCAGATGGAAGTATTTTGCTGAAACAGCTCAACCGTCGAGGGCATAAAGCAGACTGCTTTGCTGGCAGCAAATTACGAACGGTATTTGAATCCTCAGGATGTAGGGCGGACATTCAGGTCCTGAATAGGCCTGGGTCTGTTAGTACAGCTAGGCTTCTTCACCGTAAGGAAGACTTTGGACAAACTTTCCGATATATTCAAGAGTGGACGTAAGCTGCCTCTCTTCCAAGTGATGAATAAGAAGTGGTGATCTGAACCAAAGCCTGCTGTGATCCACGCACTGCCATTCCCCAGTCAGACACATGAACTGTCCCTCAGGATTCTTGATTGCATTGTGACTCCTCTGTCAGAGGCCCTTTGCAAAGCCGAGTGCCAGACCTCTCAGTAAATGCCATAGGTTGGTTCATCGCTGTCCCTGTACCTGTCCAGGTACCTCAGAGGCTGGAGGTGTGGAAATTTCTTCTGTGGGGGATGATACACAGGGGGCCGCACAAAGTCAAACACTGGCTCCTTCATGTCTGCAAGAGAAGGATAAATCCAAGGGGGAATGAAGGTACTAAAAATATCAAATGCAAAAGAATACAGTAGTACCACTTATCAAAAATACTATTAAGAACAATTGTGGATTTCTAAAGTCAATCTCTTTAAATTAGAGAAACAAAATACAGGTTGTCAATTCACCAGGTAAAGTTCCAACATAAACAGGTGCTTACAGAAGTCGGATAACTATATTTTGAATATAACTATATTGTTGGATAACTATATTTTGAATATCAACTTGTAACTTGGATTTGTTTTACTTATCCATAATTTGAATTGTTGAATTTTCTGTAAGCACACATTTATGTTGGAACTTTACCTGGTGAACTGACAACCTGTATTTTGTTTGTCTAATTTAAAGAGACTGACTTTAGAAATCCACAACTGTACTTAATTGCAAGAGAAGGACAGCATGTTAGCTAATCTTGCAAATTTAGAAACATAGTAAGCACATGCCTTAAGCACCCTAAATTTCAAAAGATACCACAACATAATAAGTGGCCCACTAACAGCATAGATAGCTTATCTTGTCTTCCCCCTCTTCACAATTTCTCTTTGTTCCAGATGCCTGTTCAGAACAGAATGAACCCTGTCTGATAAATAGAAGCTGCTGTGTACAGACAGATGCTGATTGATGGCCAGATTTATTTTACATCTACCTCTTCTGGGTCTCTACCTACCTTGCCCCTGCAGCCTCAGATGAACTTCCCAGGAACTTCTGGGCTAAACTACTCTGCTCACAGGTCTATGCGTTAAGTTATAGCTCTCTGAAACTGTACCAGTTACAAAATATGGCTTCAATATAAAATCTTATATTGAATATAAAATCTTATCTTGTAGAATCTCTGGCTTTTAAAAAAGTTTCAAATTCATATAGATACAACTGAAAACCTAACACACAGAGATATTTAGGTCTGCATGCACCATGAGCTGCTGCTGAAGTTACATGGGGAAGGTGGTATCCCCATTCACCAAGCAGATGTGTGTGTGGGAAAACAAAGAGCTATTTGTATGGAGGCTCCAGCTCACATGAGAGGTTATCATAGAATCACAGAGTTGGAAGGGACCACCAGGGTCATCTAGTCCAACCCCCTGTACAATGCAGGAAACTCACAACTACCTCCCCAGTGACCCCCCAACTCCATGTCCAGAAGATGGCCAAGATGCCTTTCCTCTCATCATCTGCTTAAGGTTATAGAATCAGCATTGCTGACAGATGACTATCCAACCTCTTCTTAAAAACCTGCAGAGAAGGAGCGCTCACCACCTCCCGAGGAAGCCTGTTCCACTGAGGAGCCACTACAACAGTTAGAAAAATATTCTGAATGTCTAGACAGAAACTCTTTTGATTTAATTTCAACCCATTGGTTCTGGTCTGACCTTCTGGGGCAACAGAAAACAACTCGGCACCCTCCTCTATATGACAGCCCTTCAAGTACTTGAAGATGGTTATCATATCTCCTCTCAGCCTTCTCCTCTTCAGGCTAAACATACCCAGCTCCTTCAACCTTTCCTCATAGGACTTGGTCTCCAGACCCCCCCAGAGGTTAGCTAAGTGTTCTGTTGGTTTTTGCTTTAAAAGGCAGTGAGTTCCACATGCCCCTCCCCATTCCTTAATCCTAGCCTTTTCTGTATTTCCCCCCCGCAGTTGTTTGCAGCCACTGTTCCCATTCCTCTGGTGCCATTTTTCTCCTCTGTTTATTCCCCTTTAGAGATTCTGGCCAATGAGGGGAGATACCTCATTGAATAAGATACCTACATTATGCTATGTAACCATAGAGGAGGGGCTGTGGCTCAGGGGTAGAGCATCTGCTTGGCATGCAATCCCCAGCATCTCCAGTTAAAGGGACTAAGCAAGTAGGTGATGTGAATACCTGAGACCCTGGAGAGCCGCTGCAGGTCTGAGTAGACAATACTGACTTTGATGGACCAAGGGTCCAATTCAGTATAAGGCATCTTCATGTGTTCAATAAGGTATTTGCCAATAATAGGGCAAGAAAAGACAATTCAGAGGGAATACAATATATCCTGCACAGATTACATGGGATGATCTTAGCCAATGGAACATTTCCCACAGCCCTCACAAAGCACCCCTCCTGTACAAAACAGGGCTCTCCCTTTCAGTTCAATGCTGTGCTATCTGCATGCTGCTCTTTCATCACACTGTTTAAGTGCCAGCTCTCGGCAAACCTTTGAAGCATAGAGATATTGACACAAGCATCCCATTGTCCCTATCCCTCATGCTTCTTCAGGTTTAATTAGTCTCTTCCCAACATTGTCTTCTCCTCACAGGAAAACAGATTTGGGCAGCCGGGGCCGTGGGGAGAACAGGAGACAGACTGTTCACTTCAGGTTTAAACATTTTGTGTGTGTGTAAAGTGTCGTCAAGTCGCAGCCGACTTATGGCGACCCCTTTTTGGGGTTTTCATGGCAAGAGACTAACAGAGGTGGTTTGCCAGTGCCTTCCTCTGCACAGCAACCCTGGTATTCCTTGGTGGTCTCCCATCCAAATACTAACCAGGGCTGACCCTGCTTAGCTTCTGAGATCTGATGAGATCAGGCTAGCCTGGGCCATCCAGGTCAGGGCCCAATACATTTTACACACTTGCATATTCACTGAAATTTAGTCCAACTGTAGAATTTTGCATTTTCTATTCACGGAGTTAACTTGAGATTCAAGATTCCCCCTGTGTGTGGCCTTACACTTACTAAGAAGCTGATGAAAAATGTATGTGACAGAATCGTCCCACTGACACTGGAAAAATGCCAGCCCTGCTGGTGTCAGGTCACTCTGATTCTTCTTGTAGAAATCAAATGTCCTGAAGGTTCTCATCTTGAGGTTGTGACTGAGAAGACAGACAAAAAATTAGAGAGAATAACATACGCAAAGGAGCTCTGCTGTTGTCTGCTCTAGCTACCACGACCGCCCTCTGCTCAAGTCATCACCAGTTTTCTTCAATGGAAAAACAGATTCACAATGAGGCACATGAGCACGATTGCTCTCTTATGCTTGCAGTAGTAAATATCTCATATCAGAGAAAGGATAAACAACCTCAAAATTCCCAAAGAAGCCTTAGGAAATTGAAATCTAATTTGAGAATTCTCAGCCATCTCAAAAAACCCTTCACTCTTCTGGGGAAAAAGGCCAATAATTTAGCCAGTTTTCATCCAGTTTTCTTACCCTTGCAAGAAGGGCATTGTATTAGACTGTACTTCACCAGAACAAAGGTGTTGGCTGGCTGTGTTTCTTGCTCCTTCTGTTATTATCCCTGGCAGCTAATTCCCTTGCTTCTCCCCTTCCAGAAAAATAGGAATAATTAGTTGCTAGAGATAACAGTGGAAAGAGCAAGGAATACAGGCAGAAACCACCTTTCCTCTAAAATAAAACTGCTCAGCAGAATATGATTCTGATACAACTACCTCCTTCAACCGAGTGCAGAGATTGCTTTAAGCACCTGTAGCTATTCCTGTCTGTAAGGATTGCTTGAGGAAGGAGCTCTTCCCATACGAACAAAACAGAGCTACTTGTCACGTAAAATAAACTTCAGCTCCAAGAAGGCATGAGGGAGGAGAGGAACCACAGACGCACAAGGATTAACCCATGGTTAACATGAGAGCTACTTAATCAACTTGTTGCCTCTCCTCCCTCATGTCTGTACTATTATTTCTCAGCATGTTATTAAGAACTCAACATTCTGGGGATAGTTAGAAGAAGAAAGAGCAATTTGTGTAGGCCTTGAATGGAAGCAATCAGGTAGTACTGGCACAACAATGACGTAGCAAAGGAATTATCTGTGCGAGTTATTTTTACAGGAGATAAGGGTTTGTAAGGCAGTACCTCAAATCACACACACAGGCAGCCTGTATACTAGTTTCTGTATCAGCCCAGGGATTATTATTTACAGTGTGTGATGTTTCTAGAGACATATTGAACATATATGAAGTTTCAACATCAGCTTACATATTACTTCTTTTTTCTTTCAAATCAGGCATGTTTTCGTTTCTTCCTGTATTGTTATTTATCTGAACGTTTTACTTCAAAAAAGCGTCAGAATATCTTGGACTGTTGACAGCGCTACTTTAAACAAGGAGACAGAAGCACCAGATGTGTTCACAGCAATTATGCAAAATCGGAAGAGTTACCATGGCGTTGGTCGCATATCATCAGTGAAATCAATTGGCTGAGTCTGCTTGAAGAGAAGGAAGACGTAACGGTGGTATCCTGTTCCTCTGGCAGGAAATGGTGGGAAGTAATGGCAAGCTTCTTTGCCTGCCTCTATTTTGTTGCCTGGAATGTTTGTCCTGTTAATAGTACAATATAATTCATAAACAGCTTTGTCAATGGACTCTGGTGCATAAAAAGCTTATGCCACAATACGTTTCTTAAGGCCTGGTCTACACATGCAGCAGAAGGAAGGGGCAGAATTGGTTGTACCACATCAGATTGAAGAGAGGAGGGAGGGGCACATTCCTAATGCTCCCCCCCCATAAAAAAACCTCCCTGCAAATAAAAATAATAGCAGTTCAGTGGTCTGCCAGTGGTGATTTGGGATAGAGACGATTGCATTCAAGAGACCCATAGACAGTTATATAATATTGAACATTGTAAAGAAATCCAGGGACATCCTAATATTAAAATTAAGAGGGAGATGATAAAAACTTTGGATCCTAAGTTGCCATTCTGTCAGTGTTAACAGCAGTACCCTCAAGGGGGTGGCATTTCCAATGGTGGAGAAAAGTAAGCCCAGTTCCGTTGACTCCTTTTCCCTCTGACACACAGAGCTACAATTGGGGGGGGGGCACAAGAGGCTGCAGTGGGGGGTGGCGAAGCTGTCTTCGCCTAGCACGATTCTACTCTAGTTATTTAGGATCCAAGCTTGACTTTCTGCATGACTCCATACTGGCAGCTGAACAGTAATTCAATTTCAGGTTGGTCAATATACTAAACAGATGCTAAACAATGTGATGGATGAACAGTCGATACTCACACCAGCCAGTGAACATACTCCATATTGGTGTCACGCAGGTGCCCATCTGCATGCAGAACACACACACAGCCACTAAATTCAATGACATTTCTAATTATGTAGCTCTTCCATGTTTTTTTTTTAAATCCTCTTGCTGTACAGATTATTCTCCCCCAGCTTTAAAGACAGAGCTCCCCGTCCTTGCTTTTCCATCAGTTATATTACCGTAATATGCTTTCATCTTGACTTAATCCTGTTATGGCGGTGGTGCTACTGTTGATAAGTAACATTTTCCTCACAGTAAAAGGACCCCAAGGATAAGAACATAAGAAAGGCAATGCTGGATCAGACCAAGGCCCATCAAGTCCAGCAGTCTGCTCACACAGTGGCCAACTGTGTGAACAGGACTGTGCTGCAGAGTCAAAAGGACCACTCCCCACAAAACCAATTCAACCTTCTACACCAGGGGTGTCAAACATAAGGCCCGAGGGCCAGATCCAGCCTCTTGAGAGCTCTTATCCAGCCCGTGAGCCAGCCACTCTCCACTCTCAATCTGGCCTGGCGAGGCATAGCCTAGCCCGACCAAGTGACTGTTATGTCATATCCAGCCCTCGTAACAACTGAGTTTGACACCCCTGTTCTACACCTAACAGATCCATCTCCTGCCACATTGGGGATTTAAAGGCCATGATTAAATCATGCTATACTACTAATAATAACAACCATAAGCACTGCTATGTTAATTGCTAACCCAACTTCAGCAGTTTACAGTAAATACAGAATCCATGTTTTAACTAGCAGCCCCATAGAATATCAACAGGGTATTTTATTGCTAAGTCTATAGAACCTGCTAAGAAAATCTCTTTAAAAGAATTTGTACTCACCTAAGTTAGTGAGAAGCAGAGTCCATAAGGATCCTTCCTCTGCTTCAAATATGACTCTGGGAGGGTTAAGAGCCTGAACGTACCAACAAACACACAAACAAATAGTCTAAGATTCTGAGGGTAAGGGGTCTTAGTTTCATTTGGTCTCCTGCTTGCAAACCACTCCTCAGTCCCGACAACATCAAGCCATTCACATAACTTGCTCTTTATAGCATAGATCACAGAATCAAATATACCTTAACATCAACAATTTGATGAAGCATAATAACTCAAGATGGACTTTTTGACGTAACATAAATCCCCAAGAGACAGACATGAAAGCAGAGTTTAAAGAGACGTGATAGCAGAATGAAGTCATTTCAGAGGTGTCTTGTCAGTATGGCACACCATATCCTCTTCCAGAAGGAAGAAGGAGAAATGGCAGGCTATGTATGTTAGTACAACAACAGCAGGCATGACTGAGAGACAAGGAGCTGAAGCATCTGCTTTGATTGCACCAATTCGACATGAAGAAAGAAGGCAAATAACATTTATAGAAACAAGATACTGAAGGCTGTTGTCACAAAAATATACTTTTTGCTGCTCCTATTAAGTTTGTGTTGAGTTCAGTGAACGTGGTCTGATTAATCTTACAAGTGCATCTCTCAAACAGAATGTAGAATTCATTTCATGAATCTTGGATGAGCAAAAATAAAGTTTTCGGAAAGCTCAAACAAGACTGAAAAAGTAGAACCTATTTTGCTTAAAACTATTAATAGATCTGTTCATACTTAACATGCCCAGAGTCTATGTTTCCTTTGAAACTCTGTATGCTTAGTTCAATACCTCTGTGGGGGTCACCACATTCCCATGATAAACTGGCATAACATATTCCTCATTGTGGTCATATTCCACCCTTAGAAGAACTCTGGGAACGAACGTGGCATGATCAAACAAGTCTTGGTACAGTCCATAGTATTCTGCTATGCGCTGCTTATGGTATGGGCCCCCAGTTCTCTCCCACTCAGCTTTGACATCATCCAGTGGAATCAACACTGCAGGTAGAAACAGAGTACTTCAAATACTGACCGGCTAAGCTTTTACAAACACCAAACAGATGTAGACGGATCAAGGAAACGTACGTGTCCTGAGACGGGATGCTCTTTCCAATTCCACATTGGTCATATTCTGTCTCCTGATAGCTTTTCTCTCTTTAAGTATTTTTGCCCATCGTGTACGAGGATAAGGTAGGCCAATGTCTATCTTTTCATCTAGAGGGGAAAAAAGTGTACAAAATAAACCCCACATTTCTTTCTCTCTGCCTACAGCTGTGCTGAAGATCCAACTATGAAAGTCCAGGAAGATCCAACTATGAAAGTCCAGGAGGCTGAACAGATCCAACATTTTGCAACTTGCAAATAACCCCCTGCCTGACAGAGCAACCTCACACTGACCCTACGTGAACCCGCCCGATTCCCAAGGAGATCAAATCTGTACATAACCCAGTTAAACAAACAAAGAGCTGCAGGGACTCAGTAACATCAGCTTTTGGTCCACCACTCCAGAATCCTTGTTTTCCCTTCCTAACAGCAAGGACAGCATTTTATTCTTTTAAGCCCAATTACAATAGGTGGGTTATCCACACATAGCTTTATTCCTGCCCCACTGAGGTTAGCAAAGGAAGTAACTGATTAGCTCATGTGATCCAATCCTATGCATGTTTATATGGCGTATGTCCCACTGCACTCAATGAGGCTTCCTCCCAAGTAGACATAAGATTGTTTGTGAAGATGTCAATAATACATTCTAGGTAGTGAGGGGAAGAGGACAGCAAAGACTGGAAACTTTACTCAGGGTCTTTAGCTTCCTTTTTCTGGCTACTCAGTGATGAGGTACATTTTGTACAATGCTCAGAACACCCTCTGTTCTGAAACTTGACATTACAAAGTACTGGGGCTGAAGCCAACCATAGTAAATCTTGGTTCAAATTAAACTCTGTTATTAGATGGAAACGTCCACCTGCAAAGCTTTATTATACTGCAGTCCAGACAAAAAAGTGGTGGGGGTGTTTGAGAAAATTCCTTGTATTTGGGTACTTGAAGCATGTGAAAGATGCTAGTAGTGCAAATCTCAAGGATAGGTACAGCCTTCATTATAAGATTATCTGAAATAAGAGAGCTTGGGGGATTTTAAGGTAATTTCACTTTAAAAAGAAAATCCTTTGGATGATGATTACTTAGCAAATGCATGGCTCGCTTCATTCTTGGGCTAAATTCTGACGGAGGCATGCATGCATGGTCATGGCTCTCTGGTGTTCTCTGTTCTCTTTCAGGGGGTAGTTCTGGGGAGAGAGAGAAGCCATTATCTCTTCACCAGTAAAATGCAAAGCCACATGTGCCCCTCCAGCTGATTACCTTGCTTTGGAGTAACGTGTTTCTTGTAGGTTGGCCACCAATGAAGTTTCTTTCTTTCTTTTTCTGCCACTTTGAAGTAGCGAGTAAAGGTGCGGTACTTTTCCAGTGCCTCCAAGTTGCTGACATCTATATCTTCATTGGGCATTGGCCCCAGAGGTACCCCCCGTTTGCACAGGACAGCTAAAAACAACACATATATATATTTCACAAATATAACTGCCTAATATTGCTGAAATGAAGCCACAGCCTTCAATTTGCAAGATCTGAGCAAGGCTGTCAAAGATAGGACATTTTGGAGGACTTTCATTCATAGGGTCGCCATGAGTCGGAAGCGACTTGACGGCACTTAACACACACACAATATTGCTGGGTTCCCATTCAGCCCCACCACATTCAAACAATCATAAGTGGAAGTAATAACAAGAACAAAAGAGACAATGGTAAAGCCACAGCAGACATGGACAGGATGGTGATGGGAAAGTTATTTCATACCTTGGGTAAGGGGTGTATGTGAATTTTTAACACTACTGGTGTAGTGGTTTGGAGCGGTGGACTCTAATCTGGAGAACCGGGTTTGATTCTCTACTCCTCCACATGAGCAGCGGATGCTATTCTGGGGAACCAGGTTTGTTTCCCCACTCCTACACATGAAGCCAGTTGGGTGACCTTGGGCTAGTCATGCTCTCTCAGCCCCGCCTACCTCACAGGGTGTCTGTTGGGGGGAGGAGAGGTGATTGTATACCGGTTTGATTCCTCTTTAAGTGGCAGAGAGATTTTATCTGCAAAGTGCTGAGCAAAACAGTCACGGGGGGGGGGGGGCACTGAACAGTCCACCTCCTCCTGCAGGCCAGAACCCAACAGGCCTCTGACCACTCGGAACTGCTCCGCTGGGCTACACAGTGCAGGTGCAATGGTGGCAGAAAATTATTGTTTCTTTGCTGCCATCACTGTCACGGAGTATGCTGTAAATGAGCTTTTGTCCATGTCTTATCAGATCCATCTCAAGGCTTCCTCTACTGCTGCTCTAGCCATCTCCTTTATCTTTTCACTTCCCACAGCAAACCAACAGGCTATCTGGACCCTCACTGTTAAGAGAAGGCACCTGGGAGAGATTGTGCCACCTGCCCAGGTCATTTCTTCCTTCCAGAGGTCAACCAGGGCATCGACAAAAGCATAAGCCACATCCACAGGAAAATTCCCTAGAGACATCCCAAAGCAATTTTAGATCCATCTGGTTCTGGGGATGGATCATTTTAATATCTCCCAGTCCCTGCAGTGTCTTGCTATCCCTATTAGTCTTATATCACTTACATAAGTTTATACATCACAGTGGTATAAAACAAACTTCTTGTGGCTTTCATATGTGATGCAGACGAAATCATGTGGACCCAAAAGTAGAAGGATAACAATAACACCTAGCTTCAGTGAGAAAGGCAAACTACGCATAAATAAATTCAAGCATATCTTGGCAATACTGAGGGTTCAGTGCCAAACCACTGCAATAAAGCAAATATTTCAACAAAGCGAGTCATTTGACTATTTTGGTTTCCCAGTGCATAAAAAAGTTATGTTTACACTATACTGTAGTCTATTAAGTGTACAATATCATTATGTCTAACAAAATTGTACTGCAATAATAATGAAGTTTGAAATATTGCAAGAATTACCAAAATATGACACAGAGACACAAAGTGAGCATATACTGTTGGAAAAATTTGTGCCTACAGACTTGCTTAAAAATGCAATATCTGCAAAGCACAATAAAACGAAATATGCCTGTATACACATTGCAAGTGCTGACAGTATTTTATATAATTATCTCAGTTAAATTTACAACAGCCCTGCAAATCAAGCCAAGATCATTATCCCAGTGTGTGTGTGTGTAAAGTGCCGTCAAGTCGCAGCCGACTTATGGCGACCCCTTTTTGGGGTTTTCATGGCAAGAGACTAACAGAGGTGGTTTGCCAGTGCCTTCCTCTGCACAGCAACCCTGGCCTTCCTTGGTGGTCTCCCATCCAAATACTAACCAGGGCTGACCCTGCTTAGCTTCTGAGATCTGATGAGATCAGGCTAGCCTGAGCCATCCAGGTCAGGGCAAGATTAGTAAACTGTGGCTGAGATACGAGCCAAGGACTTCCCAGAGGATTGACTCAGCAGCAGCTGAACTCAAGACTATCTCCAAAGGCATAATAGAACTTTGGTATTATTAAAACCATTTACTGTGAGACAGCAGGGTAGACTTCCCCTGACTATGGAAGATCCACCGATTTAGCAATTTGCAATAATCTCTTTCCCTTTCTGTAAAATGTATTGAAATGTATTAGAACAGCCAGGGAATAGCTTGTTGCTGGGCAGGATATCTCCGTGTGCTAAGGAATTGGGGCAAGAGTCACGGTTTACTGCATCAACCGCCAAGCAGAGGCCGTGCCATTCACGGGCCCCGAGCACGGGAGTAAAGAAGTCCCACATTAGAAGCAAGCCCCGTGACCGATTTTGCAAATTAGCGGTCCTAAACGATGGCCACGAGAAACCAGGTCAGCACCACCTACGGAGCGATTCGGCGAACTGCTTAGAATAGTAGCAGAAAAGGGCCAGAGTCCAGGAGCACCTTAAAGACTAACACAAATATTTTCTGGCAGGGTGTAGGAGCTTTCGTGAGCCACAGCTCACTTCTTCAGATACCATAGGATAGTCGAAAGCTTCGTGCTGAAGACCTTCAGGCGGTCCCATGACTCACCAGTAGTGCTAAGCGTTCGGCAGCTCCGTATTCCACGCAGCACAACCCTCAGCATGGGCGCCGCCATCTTCCCGGCTTCCGTCTCCCCCCCCCCCGCGGAAAGCCCCCGTCAACGGCGACGCGCGTTGACGTCATCAGGAGACGGGCGGGCCTACTTCCCTGCCTGATTGAAATCGCCAAAACGGAGCCAAAGTACGGAAAAAAGGTGTTTTTTTTTAAAATCGTAGATCAAGAGCATTACGAAAAAAGCATCCGCGTCCAGCTGAAAGCTCGTGTGCGTTTCGGCAGAAAGAGAGAGAGTAACAGCAAAGGAAGCCACGGCCTTCAGTTGGCAAGATCTGAGCAAGGCTGTGGAAACACAGTTTCAAGACACATTTTGGAGGACTTTCATGCATAGGACATTCTGTTTCCGGGACATTCTGTTGCAGGTTTAAGAGTAGCAGTTCTCTTACAAAGGAATTTCAAAGGGAGATTGGAAAGAGAAACTGCTGAATTACAGTTGATGTTCAAGCTAAAGTCCATGCCTTTACTTGGGCTGAATGAAGCCCTTGCATCCATGGCTCATGGCCAATGCTGATTTCTCCACACCCATCTCTCCCCTGGACATCACAGACTCTTCTGCAGACCACATCTAACCCCAGCACGTCTGCTAGTCACATTGACGTCCTGTTAACATTTACATACTAACGCTGGCCTGAATTCACTCTCCTCTACTTAAAGACAGATGGATTCACATTCTAGCTGTATCTGAAGAAGTGAGCTGTGGCTCACGAAAGCTCACACACCCTGCCAGAAAATATTTGTGTCAGTCTTTAAGGCGCTACTGGACTCTTGCCCATTTCATGCATAGGGTCGCCATGAGTCGGAAGCGACTTGACGGCGCTTAACCAGCGGGGATGACCGCACTTGTATTCCCACCGATGTATTAAGAGTTTGAAAACGTTATAAAAAATACCGTTCGCACTTTGTTTGGCCCCTTTCGCGTGAAGGCGTCTTCCAACCATTTATAAGCTGTGGTATCCAAAAAACCCTTTTAAAGCGATGGTTTTTTATAACGTTTTCAAACTCTTAATACATCGCTGGGAATACAAAGTGTGGTAGCCTCCACAGAGTAACAACAAGTTACGAAATAGAGACCTCAATGGTGCAATGACGCGAGGGCTCGGAAAGGGATGCCATAATGGTCCTTACGTAGAACTGCCTCTTTCTTACCTGTGTACTTCGAGAACGGAAGAAGGACTGGAAAGCGTTTTAAGCAGCAGATGCAGATTCATTCTTAGCGTTTGTGGAAGGGGTCAGTTTGTGATAGGAAAGTAAAATCTCAGGAACACAGAGCAGCAAAGACGGGAAGGATAGGAATAAATTGTAATTGTTGCAAGGTTCGTTCTAGAGGAGTGAGTGAGGAAAGAAAGAAGGTGAAGGGTTTGAAAACGAACACGTTTAAGTGGAATGGGAACACCGGGGGTGGGGGGGATGTAGAATAAGGAAGAGGCACAAAGTGATGGGTGTGTGAGAATAGAAAGGCCCTGACCTGGGTAGCCCAGGCTAGCCTGATCTCGTTAGATCTTGG
This sequence comes from Euleptes europaea, assembly GCF_029931775.1. Taxonomy (NCBI): domain Eukaryota; kingdom Metazoa; phylum Chordata; class Lepidosauria; order Squamata; family Sphaerodactylidae; genus Euleptes; species Euleptes europaea. The sequence continues at coordinate 126,936,700 of NC_079312.1, read as the reverse complement.
AAGGTAAACAAGATCAGCCCTGGTCAGTATTTGGATGGGAGACCACCAAGGAATACCAGGGTCGCTACACAGAGGCAGGCAATGGCAAACCACCTCTGAATGTTTCTTGCCTTGAAAACTCTATGGGGTTGCCATAAGCTGGCTGCAACTTGATGGCAAAAAAAAAAAAAAAAAACCAGGAAGAGGCTAAAGAAAAAACCAAGCGTTGATATTGATGGTGTGAAAGACCACCCTAAGCAGAGATATGCCCTTCTAAAACCATTGATGTCTATGGATTTAGAAGGGTGTAACTATGCTTGCCCTGACCTGGATGGCCCAGGTGAGCCTGATCTTGTCAGATCTCAGAAGCTAAGCAGGGTCAGCCCTGGTTAGTATTTGGATGGGAGACCACCAAGGAATGCCAGGGTTGCTGTGCAGAGGAAGGCAACGGCAAACCACCTCTGTTAGTCTCTTGCCATGAAAACCCCAAAAGGGGTCGCCATAAGTCGGCTGTGACTTGAAGGCACTTTATACACACACAACTATGCTTAGGATGACACTGCTTATGAACAGATATTGTCAGAATCTCAGGCGAGAGCAGATGATGAATTCTGGGAATATGAAGATATGTTGGTGGGAGGTAGTGAGGGACTAGATACAATGTGAGAGAGAGCAAGGGGCATCCTAAGATTCCTAGGTTCTTGAACACATGAAGCTGCCTTATACGGATTCAGACCCTTGGTCCATCAAAGTCACTATTGTCTACTCATACCAGCAGCGGCTGTCCAGGGTCTCAGACAGAGTCTTTCACATTACCTACTTGCCTAGTCCCTTTAACTGGAGATGCTGGGGATTGAACCTGGGACCTTTTGCATGCCAAGCACAAACTCTACCACTGTGCTGCAGAGCAAATCCTGAATGTCCAGGACCAGAGAATAATTAGAACGAGGGAGGGAGAATGATGGAAAAGATGGGAAAACAATAGAACGCTGCTCACCTTATAAGGATAAAGGCTATGTAGCACCATTTTGTAGCACCATACATTTGTAGCACCATACAATTATTGTGATTTATGTTTTTTTTTTGCTGTAATCAGGTGCATGTGATACCATGTTTTGTGAGTGCCCATAGATTCTGCTGCTTTGATCCCAAGGACAAATTCACAGAAAATCTGCATTAACAAGTTGGGAGCCTAAAGTGATGGTGGTGGTTGGGTTTGGTTGAGTGTAAACATTTGGATATAAACAAGAGAATCTGTATGAGTTGTCTTTTGTACTATGCCTATTAAAGGTTATTGAATTGATATAAACAACACTCCTAACTCAAGTCTCCTCCAAGATATTATACTTTCTTAGGGGGCTTGAAGGAGCCCCGTGATGCAGAGTGGTAAGCTGCACTACTGCAGTCCAAGCTCTGCTCACGACCTGAGTTCGAGTGTGACAGAAGTTGGTTTCAGGTAGCCGGCTCAAGGTTGACTCAGCCTTCCATCCTTCCGAGGCTAGTAAAATGAGTACCCAGCTTGCTGGGGGTAAAGGGGAGATGACTGGAGAAGGCACTGCAAACCACCCCGTAAACAAAGTCTGCCTAGTAAACGTCGAGATGTGACGTCACCCCATGGGTCAGGAATGACCCGGTGCTTGCACAGGGGACCTTTACCTTTAGGGGGCTTGAGCATGCCAATTTCCCCATCTTTCTCTTCCCCAGCCCCCATTTTTACTGATTCTTCATATTGTGAGGGCAATGAATGTGCTTAGCCCTCCTCATGCAGGGCTTTTTGATAGGCACTTAACCATAGTTTAATATGGGAGGTAACAAGCTGGGGGTCTGTGAGGTATCATGTGCAATTTAGACAATTTGTAATGTCTCCATCATCTCCTCCAGGATACAATAATTTCTTTGGGGACCTTGAGTAGCCCAATTCCTTCATGCTCTTCCTTCTAAATGCTCTCAACACACCGTGTCTCATGGAGCTGGTTCATGCCTTCTTTATCAGTAATGTTTTTAAAACTTACAAAAGCATACTTTTCTACAAACTAAAGGAGTCACCTGAGTATGTGTAAATCTCTACCTTGCCTGCTGGTAACCTGATTTTGCACACAAGCCAAGCACTTCACTATTAGTTGTAGAGGGAATGATGTACTAGCCGGCCGTAACCACCAGAGGCCAGTGTTAAATGAGGAATGAATCCAGAACGGTCTGTGGTATGTGAAAGTGGGGTTTGTTTATAACAGACTGCTTATTGTGTCAAGTTGTTATGCATATTCTCTCCCCCCCACCAAGTCTGAATGTTCAAAGCCAGGTAGACTTACAATCACCTTCCCTACCCCCTCCCACAACACACCTTGTGAGGTAGGTGGGTCTGAGAGTGTTCTGAGAGAACTGTGACGAGCCCAAGGTCACCCAGCAGGCTTCATGTGGAGGAGTGGAGAATCGAACCTGGTTCTCCAGATGAGAGTCCTCTGCTCTTAACCACTACACCACACTGGCTCTCAGAATGGACAACATGTAAACAATCAGGACGATGTGTAAATGAAGCTTGTGTAACGTGACCAGAATATCAGCCATGAGCTGACTGGCCTTAGGTGAGCCAGTATTTCTTAGTTCCCCTCCCTATCAGCACTACATGGTTGTGGTAAGGATTACTGAGATATGTGCTTGGAATACTCCAAAAATGCTAAGCACCATGTGAACATCACAAAACGATTTAACCTCCAGTGCAGCAGTTCCTACCTACCCCCGCCCTCAATTTTTTACAATTAAAGAAAATATTGGCAGATCTTTGGTTTATATTATTATTAAATCAACAATTGCTTATTCTTGACAGACTGGGTTACAACTGATTTAAATGTTATGGCCAACAATATTCAGTTGGCATGACAGTGTAATTATCTGTCCCTGCCTTTGCTAAGGAATACAGTCTTATTCCATTCAGAATTTTTGGAGTGCATTTCATGTTCTGAACTCTACAATGTTTTAATTTTGAGTAGCGAGCAGGAAAAGTCACAATGAAACCATGGGGGTTACCGCACTTGTATTCCCACTGATGTATTCAGAGTTTGAAAACGTTATAAAAAATACTGTTCGCACTTTGTTTGCCCCCTTTAGCTGTGAAGACGTCTTCCAACCATTTATAAGCCATGGTATCCAAAAACCCTTTTAAAGCGATGTTTTTATAACGTTTTCAAACTCTTTAATACATCGCTGGGAATACAAAGTGCGGTAACCCCCCATCTCTGTAGATGTAAGCAAGTGATTTGTTAAGAGAACAAAGAAATTCTTCAAGTGCTTCTGTTTTCAATAAACCCATGCTTGTTTAAGGTGCAAGTTTGGTAGTGAGTGGATTAACAAACGCCTCTAGTTTTGTTTCATGAGCCATCAGTTGCTTCTGAAGAGTTGCGTGAAATCAGAAAGGTCTTAATTTTCCACATAGATAATCCAGCTAAGTAACCACTTCTACCTAGCTTGTTTACCTGCAAGCAATATTTGATCATAGAAGTTCCTGCATTCTAGTTATCTTTGAAATTTGTAGTGATTTAGCCTCTGAGATGGCTTAGATCTCTGTGCCCTTTCTTAGATGGCCAGCTGATAGATGCATGACAGAATTGGTTAGCCACGACTGAATTCTCCTGCATTCCATGAGAACAAAATACTGTGTCAAACTAGATTGCATGGTTGTCAGCTAGCCTAACCTTTAACGCGCACACACACACACTTCCTTTTTCAAATTTGCTTTTTTACAAGCTTTCAGACACTACTCCTTTAGAAGAAGAGTTGGTTTTTATAATCCACTTTTCTTTACCAAAAGGAGTGGCTTACAATTGCCTTGCTTCACCCCCCCCCCACAACACACACAAACAATAGGCACCTTAGGAGGTAGGTGGGGCTGAGAGTTCAGAGAGAACTGTGACTAGCCCAACCCGGTTCACCAGATTAGCATCTGTCACTCATTTGGAGGAGTGGGAAATCAAACCTGGTTCTCCAGATCAGAATCCACTGCTCTTAACCACTACACCATGCTGGCTCTTGTAGGGTCCAAAGCACTGGCTTTAAATTCATTAGTGATCAGGGTATTAAAAAGCCTCCTGGAGGCTACATGGCACTTTTAAAGGAGTGGCTTCCCCTCTGACCTTGTTCAGATGTACTTGCTGATCATTTTTTTCCTCACTAAACTGGAGCGATGATTGTGCTTTGTGACTGAAGCAACTCTGGCTAAGCGCACACTAGTCCCATGTGTTACCTTGGGATAATGGTCACATTTCTCTCCTGTGTCCCTGCCCTACTGATTGCAAGTTTACAGGGGCATAGAAAAGGTTTGCTCATTCCTATGACTTTTGATGCTGACTAAACAATGCTCAGCTTTGCTTTTATTACTGTTACTCACCATCTAAGTGGCAGCATAAATAAAGAACATTTTAGGGAGATTAAATGTCCAGCTCCTGCAACATTATACTAATGAGGGCACTTGAGGGGGAAAAGCAGTTGTGTTGTTTTCTAGGCAGATCCCTTCTCCCGCAGCTACAACTTTATATTAATCATTCCAGGGTTAATGTGATGCATTTCGATTTGGGGTGATCAAAATCAAAAGCGATCTTAAAATAAAAAAAGTATAAAGTATGTAAGCCACTTTGAATCCTGCGATCCAGGAGAAAAGTGGCATATAAATATTTTAAATAGATAAAGGTACTAGGGTTTCAGCATTAACAGCAAACCACAGGACAGGGTGCAAAGAAAGGTCAATGCAGTGGCTGAGAACATGAGGTTGTTATTCAGAACGAATGAAAATGGAAGGAGACACTGAAGGTTACTGGAAGATTCCCCACTCCTCCACATGAAGCCTTTTGGGTAACCTTGGGCTTGTCACAGTTCTCTCAGAATTTTCTCATCCCCACCTACCTCACAAGGTGTCTGTTGTGGGGAGAGGAAGGGAAGGCGATAGTAAGCCACTTTGAGACTCCTTAAAGGTAGAGAAAATCGGGATATAAAAACCAACTCTTCTTCTTTTAAAGTTGTTATTTTCTTTCACTAGCATTAATGCTTGTTCACAATGGTCAGTGGTTTTGCAGATGAATGGAAGGGTGGTTTGCCCTTTGTTAATTTGACAGGCAGCATCCTTGGTAGTTTAATTCAGGTTTCCCCCATCACCCTCTGTGACCGCACTCAGCAGTAATCCAGTATTCCAGAAGAGGAGAAAACTAACTTGTTGCCACTGTAAACTTTGAGACTGTACATATGACTGATTCAGAGACACAGTAGCAAAATTTGCCCAGCCTTTGCGTGGGCATGATGAGCGCTAAAGATTCTAGTCAGACTTTTTTTTAAGTCCTGACCCTACATGGCAGATTCCTGAAAATACCTCAAGCTGAAAGGGTCTGCCGACGTGGCGCAGGATGCCCTGACTCCTTGGTCCACATTCTCCTGGACTGTCACCTATATGACACTGCAAGAGAAAAACTCATAAAAACCTCAGTCTCGAACTTTGCCCCAAACAAAAAGAAAATGCTTCATAATCTGCTAGCAGATCGGGATCCTGAGATCACAGGAAACATGGCTAGATTCCTGCTGATAGCTGCTACTCAATGGGAACTCAGTCAGAAGACAGACTATAACCACAAGGAATGAACTACATCCCAATTTTTAACCTGATTTCACTCCCTGTATTTTAAAACTGTATTATGCCATTAAAGGTATTTGTGTTGCAAGTAATTAATTTCAGTCAATGTAGGAGTTGATAGTTATTTACATGCTTTATTCCCCTCCTAAAATAATTACTTTAAACATTCATAATATATTTTTATTAGAGGAAAAACCAATGTAACCAGTCCTGTCTCCAGGGCTCATCAGTTGTCATCATGCTATTTGGGACGAAGTCCTGTAGGAAGCTTTCTTCAGGGTTTCCAAGAAGATTTGCTCCTCTTCCAAGAAATCATTGTCCTGTAAAAACAGGAGGAATGGGGAATGGGGGAGATGAAGACTTCCTTAGTAGAGGGACACAGAGGCCTCACAGGTGTGAGACAAGGAGTTTCCTTTTCCAAAAGGATTCATGAAAACTTTGTAAGTAAAACAGGTCTTCAGATAAGCATGCAAAAGTTGAAGAAACACAGCAAAATACAAATAGGTGACTTGAAAGACATTATCGAGATAGAGATTCAAGCCTGATGCAATGTGTAATGTTTCCAGTCTCCTAAGACCAGCAGTGCCCCATAGGCTCACATGCTTTCCTCCTAAAAGCATCTCTTTCACGAGAATTCTTCCCTCCCCCACCTGTTTTGGTGTAGTGTTATATTTGCACCACAGTTATTGCTAACCATGTTTACTTTCCAACCAGCATTTAAAACCATGGTTAGAAGTGGGTTAGCAAACTGACTTGAACCAACCATGGTTACCATGAACACTTGTGCAGATGCAAGACTACACCATGGTTAGCTCTGAAAATGAAAGGAAGGGGAGAAATTCATCTGTGAGAAGGGAAGGAAGTGTGAGGAACCAAGAGTTGATCCCAGCTTCCTAACAAGGGCTGGAGTATCAGAAATGTTATGTCTGCACTGGGTTCCTTATTACACTCTTACTTCTATTAGATCTGTACACTTAGACTCTCTAAGTGAAGCTATGTCCTGTGCTAGAAAATGGGATAGGTGGGAAAAGACACTAGCATAAGAACAATGTGTAATGTCAACAGGTATGACCTAAAGATGGAGAAACTGGGGGGCGGGGGAGAGACATCTCTTGTAAAACATTTTGGAATAGCTCCAAGCCAAATACTTTTTAGCCCCCTAAGCTGACTCCTCAGGAGAAATGAAAATCAGTCTCACTCTGTCAGCTGTAAGCTTATGCAGCACCAGTTTGGCATAGAGGTCTGGTGGTCCTGTTCTCGGGAGATCTTGGGAGACTCTGGAGTTGCCTAGGTCAACTTTAGGTAATTCAGTAGTACGAATTGGCAAATCTGGGAAGAAAATAAAGTTACAGACAGTTAAATCATATGGGGTTCCTAGGCAGACAGGTCACTTGGAGATAGAGAGACACTGCCTTTAGGGGGTACCAACATCACTGTTGTCAGGGCAGACCCTCACCCCCAATTCCACACCACATTGTTATTCTACAGTCGAGAACTCTAATAATCAAAGGGGCTGTGTGTGTGTGTGTAAAGTGTGTGTAAAGTGTCATCAAGTCACAGCCAACTTATGGAGGTGGTTTGCCAGTGCCTTCCTCTGCATATCAACCCTGGAATTCCTTGGCAGTCTCCCATCCAAATACTAACCAGGGCTGACCCTGCTTAGCTTCCGAGATCTGACAAGATCGGGCTATACCCTGCTGCCTTCCCTTTCCCCAAAGGGGCCATGCACAACTGGAAATCAGGAGAGTCGGAGATGCAGTTCTGGAGTGCTGCTTCTGTTTCGGTCTTGCCACTAGCCACCTCAAAGCCAGTGTGATGCATCGGTTTCAGTGGAAGACTACGACTGGAAGGACCCAGCTTCAAATTCCCCATTTGGCCATTCAATCGACAGGGGGCAATGCCTACAAGCAGGTGTGGGCTCACTTTTGGTCACCTTTAAAAAGTGATCTTCTGCAACAAACTGAACGTGCCTCTTGTGCACAAGCTTGGTTTCAGGCAAACACATCTTGAGGTTATGGCATCTGTCCAGGTAACTAGCGAGTGGCGAGTCACTGTCTCCAGACTCCATTTGAGAACTAAAGCCGCTGACACGCCAAGGCCCTCGCAGGGAGATGGAATAAGCGTCTTGTAACCTTTACTCTGATTCTTTCAAGCAAACATCTACCTGAAGGGATAATTAATGGCTGTGAGCTACTTACATTGCACATTGGATATTACATTGGCCTGCGTGCCTGGTAATGGCATCTGGGGTGCGGTCTGGAACAGCGGTGGATTGCTTGGAAGGCTGTCCCGCAGCTGTTCAAGCTGCCTCCTCTGGCATGACAAACTTAGGCGCTCCTGATACAATCGAGACAGAGGAAGAAAGAGAAAGTGTTCATGCAGCACCTTCCTCTGTTTCATACGGAGCTTACTTGTTGGTACACAGACCTAGTTTTTAAACAAGTGGTAGCTGGAGTCATGAGCACTTTCGGTCAGGTGCATCAAGGGACAGCTGCAAGCCCACATGGGGCAGCTGCCAGCTGAGCAGAAGTGGACAGTAACAGTGTCCATCTGTGCCCCCCATCCTTGCTGACTTCACTGCCACTCCCTCCCCTTTCACCTCCATCACATTGGTGCAGAAGTACTGGGGCAGCCCCTTCCTTCACCCTCCCGCCCACTTTCCCAGCCAAGGCACACTGTAGCTACAGCACAGCTTGGCTGGGAAAAGGAAAAAAAAGGGGTGATGGAGTTTAGAAGAAGAAGAGTTGGTTTTTATATGCTGACTTTCTCTACCACTTAAGGCAGACTCAAACGGGCTTACAACCACCTTCCCTTCCCCACAACAGACACCCTGTGAGGTAGATGGGGCTGAGAGAGTGTGACTAGCCCAAGGTCACCCAGTTGGCTTTGTGTGTAGGAGTGGGGAAACCAACCCAGTTCACCAGATTAGCCTCCGCCGCTCATATGGAGGAGTGGGGAATCAAACCCGGTTCTCCAGATCAGACTCCACAGCTCCAAACCACTGCTCTTAACCACTACACCACGCTGGCAGCACCATTCTGATGAATGAGCTTAATTCTGCTTCCTCTCTTTGTGGGCTGCTGGTGCAGTGTCCATATAGACATTCCAAACAAAGCCACCCTACAGTTTTTCCACTGAGCCAGATTAAAGGAAACTTTAAAAAAAATCTCATTGGGGAAAAACACAGAAGCCATATGAGTCATGCTTAGATTGGTGTCCCACTGCCTGCTCAGGGGAAAATCCCCATGTGGAAATTGCCCTAATGTGCCAGATGTACCCCTTTGTGGAAAAAATCACAATCTGGCCCCAGTCACCCATGCCCTTTTAACTTCAAGGTTTGCTTATTTACTTCATTTATAGTCTGCCTTTCTCACTGAGACTCAAGGCAGATTACACAGTGTCAGTCAGTGAAATTAATAGGATGAGACATTTAATAAGTAAGGTAATAGGACTAGGATTACCAAAATCTAAAACAAAGCATAAAATGTTAAACATGATACACTGAACAATGCAGTGAAAGTAGGATAATGTATACTATACACAGTGATATAGTTGACAGTCCTGTTCCCTTTAAGGATCTTGGGTAAGAGGTGTTAGGAAATATGCCTCTCTGCCTCAGACCCTGGAGAATCACTACCAGTCAGAGTAGACAATACTTTGTTATGATGGGTAGCCGTGTTAGTCTATCAATAGCAGTAAAAAACAGCAAGAGTCCAGTAGCACCTTAGAAACTAACACAATTTCTGTCATGGCATGAGCTTTCGTGAGCCACAGCTCACTTCTTCAGTTACTTAGTTTGACTCAGTGTGAGGAAGATTAATGTGTTCATATCCAACATGACTTTTGCCATTCAGCAATGTGATTCTAACAACTTTTAAAGCTTGTTTTATCTACCAGAGGTACGGGACAGAGGTTCGGTCAGCAAAACTGCGATGTCCTTATCAAAGTTTATATATACGTAGAACAAGTTAAAAAAGAAGAATTGATTCATGCGTGCCCCACTCCACTCTCATGTGAACATATCTCAAAATTTACAGTGCAATCCTAAACCGAGTAACACCAAATCAATTGAATTGAATGGGTTTACAAGGGTTTAACTCGGTTTCGGACTGCACTATTAAAGAACCGTTTTGTCTGTGGATATAACAATGGAAGAAGAAGAGTTGGTTTTTATATAATGATTTTAGCTACCTTTTAAAGGAGAATCAAACCATCTTACAATCTCCTTCCCTTCCTCTCCCCACAACAGACACCCTGTGGGATAGGTGGGGCTGAGAGAATTCTGAGAGAACTGTGAGTAGCCTAAGGTCACCCAGCTGGCTTCATGTGTCGGAGTGGGGAAACCAACCCGGTTCACCAGATTAGAATCCGCCGCTCATGTGGAGGAATAGGGAATCAAACCCGCTTCTCCAGATTAGAGTCCAATGACAATGGAGTTAACTGCTTTTTATATGCCTTCCTTAGGTTTAAGAACGTTGTTGTCTACGAGCCCACAGAATATGGCAGCTGTTGTTTTTATGATCAGCCCATCTAGATTCTGTGGCTGACGGGGACAAATAGCTTAAAAGCTTCTGGGGCATCACCTGGTGCAAATATTCTTCCTGCTGCCTCAGTCGTTCCATCTCCTGCTGCACGGCACGCAGCCTTGCATGGTGCTCCGACTCCACCTTCCGTGCCTCCAGGAGGGCTCGTTCTCCCTCCTCATACCTCTGCGAGGACAGCTGCAGAGCACAGAGAGAGAGAATCAGAAGGGGATCGGGCAGCTGAGAGCAGCAATGCTTTGCCCTGGAACCAGAGTGCCTTCTGCAGGGTTCGGCTACGGAACTTGCGACTGGTACCCAAGAAGCGAATGCTTTCAGCCCGTGCCGTGCCCTTCCCTTGCTGCTGAGTAAATCGCAACCTGCTCTCATTCATCTAGGACGGGGGTCAGGGGTTATAAACTGGAGGGTGCAGCTTTGAGGAAAGCAGGAGCCCTGAAATCTCCTAAACACTAAGCATACGCAGAACAAATGAAGGATGTGGTGGGAGGTGGAACAGCACAGAAAATGGTTGAAAAACCTCTTACCTTCTAGCGTCTTTCCCCTGCTTACCTGTCTCCACTGTTAATTCAGCAAACCACTACATGGGCCTCATATTTTTCATATCCTTCCTGCTCTGCCTCATCATGCTTCTTGCTTCTCCCTTCTTGAGTGAAACATGGTGCTCATTGTGCACGTGCGTAGGTGTTTGGTCTATCTGCATCTTAGCTTGGGATTTTTAGTATCTGGTACTGCTGTTGTATGCCTGATACTATTGTGACTGCGTGAGCGTTAATTACTCCTGTCAATAAAACTCTCTGATTTCACCATACTCAAAGTCTCAGTACTTCTTCCAAACTCGTACAAGATCTCTGATTGCCACTGGTGTTCGTCTTTGCCCAGACTGGGCACATGCTTTTAAGGTGGGTACAGAAACAAACCCAGCTCCCATTTGGAGTGAGATGCAACACTGGGCCTACCCACACAGGCACATGGCTAAGGCACGTGAGTTTTAATTGCATACAATCAGGATGTCAAATGTTATCCTTCCTAAATATTCCTTTTAACTTCCCCTTGTATCTCTCTCTGTGTGTGTTAAGTGCTGTCAAGTCACTTCCGACTCATGGCGACCCTATGAATCAAAGTCCTCCAAAATGTCCTATCTTTGACAGCCTTGCTCAGATCTTGCAAACTGAGGGCCGTGGCTTCCTTTATAGAGTCAATCCATCTCTTGTTGGGTCTTCCTCTTTTCCTGCTGCCCTCAGCTTTTCCTAGCATGACTGTCTTTTCCAGTGACTCTTGTCTTCTCATAATGTGACCAAAATACGATAGCCTCAGTTTAGTCATTTTAGCTTCTAGGTTCAGTTCAGGCTTGATTTGATCTAGAACTCACTGATTTGGTGTTTTGGCAGTCCACGGAATCCGTAACACTCTCCTCCAACACCACATTTCAAAGGAATCTACTTTCTTCCTATCAGCTGCCTTCATTGTCCAGCTTTCACACCCATACATAGTAATAGGGAATACCAGGAATGAATTAACTAAATCTTGGTGGCCAGTGAGACATCCTTTCACTTCAGAATCTTTTCTAGCTCCTTCATGGCTGCCCTTCCCAGTCTCAATCTCCTTGTTTCTGAGACCTCCCTTTTATTCTGAGACCTCCCTCTTTATCCCACAAAATGTTTTCATGCTTTTGATTTTTTTGCTCATGCATCCCCTACTGCCTGCTGAGTCATCCTTTGAACACCCTTATCCCTTGTCCTCATCTTACTGTTTACTCCCTTATTTTTCTGAGCTCCACACTCCTTTCACTTACTACCTTTTAAAAGAACATGTTATGAAAGTTTTCTGCACTGAATCCTTCGTTGTTTGCTGTCTCTCTCTCCCTCTTTCAAGGATTCCCACAGCACATATCAATGCAATATTCAAGCGAATCTAATGAACTGAACAAAGTATATTCAATGCTTTTATCTCAATAAAAAGTCTTAGCTGAGACTGGAGTGATGGGATCGTAATGCCACCTCCAAATGGTCAAGCAAAGTAACTCGAGGGAGCAGAGGTTACTATTTCCTGATAACTGGCACCCCACTTTTCTCCATTTAAAAATGATGTGTGAAGCAGGTCTCAGAATACTCCTGGATTTAGGGAGATGGTCACTCCTTCGTGGTGGCAGACCTGGCTCTAGAAACCAGATCTCCTGGACTCAAGCTACGCTTTGGCCCCCATATAAAAGATGCCTTTATTTTCCTCCCCTGCCACCCTTCTGTTCACGAACAGAAACACACAAAGCAGGGCAAAGTGTGCCTTCCGTACCTTACTCATACTGTCCACTTCATCTGCCCTCTGTTTGATGTTCAAAGCTGCGGCATTTACTCTTTCCTTTTCCAATCTCAGCTGCTGCTTCTCTTGCTCGAGAATCTCCCGCTCTCTAGTCAGCTGCTCCTCCTTGGAGTTCAGTTCACTGGCTTTAATTTTCAGGTCCGCTTGCTCCTAGAAAAAGGAACGGCCCTCACACAGGTTTGATTTGTTTTGAAAAGCATAGAAGGCGGGTCTTAATATTCAGATTTATTAATACAGCATACACCAGTAAAACATGTGTATTGTTTGGAGAAAAGATAAAAATTACAAACTTTGTAGCCAAGTTTCAGTAAGTGCTCTGAGACAAGGGCTCTCCTGGAAAAGATCCTCTGAAGACCTCGTTCCCTTATTCACCTCGCTTCTTTCAGATACCCTTAACAAATTTAGATTAGCTTTTTTATTGGCAAGGTCTAATGCTCTAGACTCAGCCGAGACGCAAAGGAGATTCAATAACATTATTGCAGAACAATGCAAATGCCCATTTTGTCCGGATCAAGTAGACTCCCTAGCCCATATTGTTTTAGTATGTTCATGAAATAATATTGCACAAAATAAATATATATTGTGTGTGTGTAAAATGCCCTCAAGTCACAGCCGATTTATGGCGACCCCTTTTTGGGGTTTTCATTGCAAGAGACTAACAGAGGTGGTTTGCCAGTGCCTTCCTCTGCACAGCAACCCTGGTATTCCTTGGTGGTCTCCCATCCAAATACTAACCAGGGCTGACCCGGCTGCTTAGCTTCTGAGATCTGACGAGATCAGGCTAGCGTGCCTGGATAAAACAGCTAACGACATTTTCTGAGAAGTGTTACCTGCTGTCAAGTAGATCAGTGAATTGTGTGAGACGTGGCAACCAAAATGTTCATCTCCTCCACCCCTTTTTTTAACGTGTGAAATGGCAGGCGAATAGCCAATGGCTGTTAAATCTAGGGAAAGGAATTATTATTTTTAAATCCCCCTTCATTTTTTACTTCATATTTCAGCACCGCAAGCAAGTTCCAGAGTTAAGCTCTGCTGGGCTCGTATTAAGCCCCATTTACCTTTGCAAAGCTCATGATGGTGCCTTCTCTCTGGGAGTCAATTTGAAGAGCTCGGTCCACCTCCCGCTCAGCGCGCTCCTTGCTTAGCCTCTGCTGCGTGTGGAGCTCTGACCATTCCACAGCAAGTCTGTGACGCTCTTCCGCGCATTTCTGCATAACTGACTTCTGCTCCCCTAGCAAAGCATTCTGCAAGCGAGATACGTAGGAAGGAGGAGAGAGAGGAAGGTGTGGTGCTTAACGGTACTGAAGTGCAAGTAAAACAGACACCGGTCTTTTGAAAAACCATTTACTCAAGATACTGTTTCAACCGCATCCTTCAAAATTCAATGTACCTTTTAGTCAGCTGCATATTTCCCAGTTCTGATATTTTGGTAGAAAATCTAAATGGCAGAAAATCTAAATGGCACACCCACAATGACAAAAAGATAACAATACACCAAATCACTGATAGTTCATTGCCCTTTAATGGAACCCACATGATCTGCCAGCAGAAGAAGATTCTCTCACTCCGCCCCGCCTAACATAGAAGTCTGGCTACGGCCCTGCTTCCGGACTACTACTTTCCAGACATGGCAACCAGTCTGCTGCTGGTGGTTGCTATGGGAATAGAAGAAACCTTCCTCATCTATGTTTCTACATGTATGAGTAACGGGAGAGGCTACCTGTTAGACGACGAAGAAGAAGAGGTGGTGGTTTTTTATATGACAACTTTCTCTACCACTTCAGGAAGAATCAAACCGGCTTACAGTCACCTTCCCTTCCCCTCCCCACAACAGACACCCTGAGGTAGGTGGGGCTGAGAAAGCTCTAAGAGAGCGGTGACTAGCCTAAGGTCACCCAGCTGGCTTCATGTGTAGGAGTGGGGAAACAAATCCAGTTCACCAGATTAGCCTCCGCTGGTCATGTTGAGGAGTGGGGAATCAAACCCGGACTAACTATAGAAATTATATCAAAAGAGTTTCCATCTAGACATTAGGAAGAATTTTCTAACAGAGTGGTTCCACAGTGGAACAGGTTTCCTCGAGAGGTGGTAAGCTCTCCTTCCCTGGAGGTTTTTAGATGGTCATCTGTCAGCAATGCTCATTCTATGATCTTAAGCAGATGATGAGAGGGAGGGCATCTTGGCCATCTTCTGGGAATGGAGTAGGGGCCACTGGAGCTTGGGGGGGAAGTAGTTGTGAATTTCCTGCATTGTGCGGGGGGTTGGACTAATGACCCTGGTGGTCCCTTCCAACTCTATGATTCTATGGGACTCCAGGACTAACTATGGGACTCCAGACCAAATCAAGTTGACAAGAAGCCTGGGAACTCAGTTAGTGGCATGGGGTGATGGCAGCATGAATTCCACAGCAGCAGATGGTGCGCATCTGGGAGTTCTGATTTTTTGCATAGGCTGTTGCATGCTTACAACGGAGTCAGTGGCATGGGTTCTCGTTTTTATGTTTTGACAATGCTGCAACACTCAAACAACATGGACATTTCTCACCTTAGCCCTCTCCAGCTCTTCCCTTTCCATGGCCAGCTGCTGAGTAATGACCCTTCTTTGTTCTTCTAGCGAGTGCTGTACAGCTCCTACTTTAGACTGCTCTGCTGTCACTCTCCAGCGTTCCTGGGGTAAAGAGAAGCATGTGAGGGAAGGTTTCTCCTACTGCTGAGAATTTTAATTGGATTACGCAAGGAGGAAGAAAGAACACCATAATGAACTGGTACTATTCAAACGAAAGCAGCTTCAATCATTAAGTGGCTTATACAGGTAGCACTCATTGGGAAAGAGGCGTATGCAAACAAAACAAAACTAATGAAAAAAACCCCACAGTCCCCTTTTTTCCTGTTTATTAAGTCAGAAATGCATGTGTCAAGAAGCTGAGGTCCCTCAGTTTCTTGGGGTTCATGATTTCCTTGGTTCAGGCCTGGAGGCCTATGATTTTGTGATATTGTGAACAGTAAAAGTTTCCTTTTGAAAACTGCTTCTGTAGAGGGAGTAAGGTAAGCCCCAGCTGGTGCTCGTTAAAGCCTTCTCTCCCCTTTGCAAGGCCGTGCATTGCCATGGTAATTAAATGGTCAGCCATCATGACGATGTCCAGGTGCAGGTAGTTCTGCAGGCTGCCTCACCTGAACACATCTCTTAGTGAGTCAGCATTCTGACCAAGCGATTAATTAACAACTAATTCCTTACGTTTTCTCAATTGGCTTCTATGAGCTCATCCCTTTGAGAAAACGGATATAAGGACAAACCAGCCCTGAGCCTAACTATGCACGCTTTGGGGTACAGCAGGAGAGCTGTGCTGGCGGCATCACCTTCAGGCTGACCTTTTGGCGAAACCTTTGGACAACCTTTTGAATGTTGAAGAATCTTTGGAAGTTGGTAACTATAAATCTGATGCAAGAAACCTTTGCCAATCCTTTTGAATCAAAAAGGCTTTTGAATGTATTAGTTAGCTATGCTAAATGGTTTATTATTTTATTGCCTATCGCTTCATGAAACCTTTTGTCTTTCCTGTAACCCAGCATAAATCTTATAAATAAATTGCTAGCCTTTAAATGGATTGTGTCTTTTGATTTTGGGATTCCAAGCCTAAATTCTAAGTGCCTTGTGTGAATGTAAAACCACCTACCAAAAACCTAAGACAGTTTTGGGAAGTGTGAACAGTCCTAGCTAGGTCTCACCCTGGCAGGAAAAGTGTCACACTGAATTTGGAGCTTGGCTGGAGTTACCCTGGACTCCTTGCCTGGAGGCTCGCCTTTTGATCCAGGGTTGGTGGCAGCTATCCATTGATCTTGGGGTTGAAGCCCTGAGTTTAATGTTTTGTCTCTTTGGGAAACTTTTGACCAAACCAAAGCAGCCTCCAACTGGTGGAGACTGGTTGGAGCTCTTTGACAGCATGAAGCTCTAAATCTCTTCTGTAAAACTCCAAAGGGCGCCAGACTGCTAGACACCACTCTTCCAGGAAAGCGCACTGCGGGACCTTGAACCAGTCACTTTCTCTCAGCCTAACCTATTTCACAGGACTGGTGTTGGGAGGACAGAACAGAGGTGAGAACGACGATGTAAGCCATTTTAGATCCCCACTGGGGGGGGAAGCAGGGTATAGATCTCTAAATAAATCAACGAATGAATATCTCTTTTGCTAAATAATGAGAATGATAAAAAAGAGCCTCTTCACTCTTTCAATGCAGGGTTTAGGAGATGCACTCTATCCCAACTGTCTGCCAACACAGGCCTTTTGTTCGGTATTAGTTAGCCAGGAACGTTTTCAAACCCACCAACACAGATTAGAATCATCACTCCAGCTTTTCAATGCCATTTTGAAGCATGGAAACTGTCCACCCTTTGACCCCTCTATGTTTGAATACAAGCTCATTAGGGCATGGGTGGTCCTGTCTTAAGTGACCCCACAAGTGCCTTTGGTGAAAATCCGGCGTGTCAAACCTCATGTACTTTTTCTGCGGATCTTGCTCGGCACATGTCCTCCTCAGGACTAAACAGCACACTCGGATCCCCTGCATGTTACTCCCATTCCAGCGCTTAGATGTCCCTCCCCGTGGAGACCCTCCCCGGAATATCCAAACCCTCTTGGTCAAGGGAAGCTCTCTTTAACTTCACTCAGGGGCCTTCCCTCATTGAGACTGTAAGGCAGTGTTTGGCTTTCATTGCCGGGTGACACTATTAAATAAATACAACACAAAGATGGAAAGGGCTAAGACGTTCACTGGCGCTGGGTCTTTCAAGAACTGAAGCAGTCCTAAAGCCAACATTTGCCTTAAAAGCTAATGTTAATGGGTGGCGGTGGGGGACAGGACTCCTTAATTTAAACCTTGAATACCAGCTCTTGCATTCCCATTGAGCACAGATGCCTGGCCCGAAGCACTTCTACTCTAGCATCAGCTCACCTGCTCAAGGAGGCGGGTCTGCTCGTTCAGCCGGGCCTCCATTTTAGAGATGACCTCTTGCAGCCGGCCTCGCTCTTCTTCCATGTCTCTCTGTTGACGGGCCAGACGATCTCGCAGCACTTTGGCATTGGGTTGTGGGGATGGGGAGAGCAATGGTCAACCACTGGCATTGCCCAGGCTAATTCCTATCTCCAAATCAAGGCCCTAACTGGGTTATCTCCAATGATTTCAGGAATTTCAGCCAATGTAAGGCTGATGAACTGAAAGATTACCGCAGCCGTCTCCTGCACACTTGGTTTGTCCTTGTAAGACACAACCAAAAGTACAGAAATCTAGGAATCTCTGTGCACTGTTCCTATGCTGGACATTGTCAGTCATATGGTTCAGCAGAGGATTTCCCAAATAGCAGACAATGACCCCTGAAATTAGAGACACCTGGATATGCCCTCACTTTCAGCTATAAAAAGGTAGACAGGTAGGGTTAGTTTGTGTGGCGCAACAGCATCTTGGCCATATTGCATCAGACCCATGATTTATCTTTCAAGTGACAATTGCCAAGTTTCCACACAGTTTGCATATAAAGCAAACGAGGCCCCTGTAGGCAAGATCACATAGCTGTGTTCACAGAGCTCGGTTTGCAGAAAGATTTGGCAAGCAGTTGTAAACTGTGGAAGCTTGAGCAACTCATCTTTAACAATGAGGGAGATATTACAAGGCATACACATGGGTGGCACTTCCACCTTCAACATCTACTCATGAGTATGGATCCCATGCTCTTAGCCGAGCCAAGATGACTTCCTTTCTTCCTATGTTTATTGAGGAAACAATTTGACCATAAAATTGGTCTAAGCTCAAAGAGTTTGTACTACTTCACTATCTATTTGGCTGAAAGCTACCCCCCACCCCCGCCAAAAGCCACTGTAACTTCCACATAGAATTTCTTCTATCTATCTAGAACAGGGATGGGGAACCTCAGGCCCGGGGGCCATATGCGGCCCCCGAGGACATTTTTGTGGCCCTCGGGAGCTCTGGGACCCTGCCGCGGAGGTGGAGCGAAGGGCGGCCCTCCCCGAGGGTGTTCCTGGGGCTGCGGCTTACAGGGGAGCTGTGGCGCCCTTTGGACCTCTTCTCACTGACTGTCGGCTGTTGGTCGGCGAGAGGAGAGGGGAGGGATGCTTCCCCCAAGGCTGCCCCCTACAGCCGCGGCATGCAGGAACGCTGCGGCACATTGTAAGCCCCTCTCGCTGCCTGTCGGCTGTTGAGCAGCGGGGAGGGGGAGAGCCCGGCGGCTCCCGGCAGCAGAGCATGCATGTGGGAGCCAATCGGGCTTCGGGGGGGGGGGCTTTTGTGGACTCTGGGGGGAGAGGGTATGGCGACTGGGGCCCGGTTGCGCAGGGCTCTGTGCACCGCCGCGTGTGGGGGTGGGAAGGCTGGGGCCTGGTCACGCGGGGCCGGTGTGTGTGTGGGGGAAGGCTTTTCTCTCTTTTCTTCCTCTTTTTCTGTCACTCTTTCTCCTTTTTCTCCCTCTTTTTCTGTCTCTTTCTTTGTCTCCCTCAGTCCTTTTCTTTCTTTCCCTCCGTCATTTTCTTTCTTTCTCCCCCTCTCTCCATTTCTTTCTACCTTTCTCTCTCTTTCTCCCTCCCTCCCTTTTCCTCTTTCTCTGTTTTCCTTGTTTTCCTTCCTCCCTTGCTGATCGACTGTGGTCTGCACCTCCCTGGTGCCTGGTTTTCTCGGGCCCACCGCTGGCTGCCCTCCCGCCTGGGAGGGGGGAGCGGGGCCCCCTGCAGGTCTTCTCTGTGTGGCCTCCCCTGGGGTTGCCAACCTCCAGGTGGTGGCTGGAGACCTGCCAACCCTAGCCTCCCCCCCCACTGGGAGCTCTACACCTGGTATGGCCCCTGAATGATGTCATAAATGTGCAAATGGCCCTTGGCAGGAAAAAGGTTCCCCACCCCTGCCCTATGCTTAACCTTATAAACATCTATCATGCCCCCCCTCAGTTGTCTCTCCTCTAAACTGAAAAGTCCCAAACTCTTCATCCTTTCTTCATAGGGAGGGTGCTCCAACCCCTTAATCATCTTAGTTGCCCCCCTTTTTCCAGCTCTGCAATGTCCTTTTCTAGATATGGTGACCAGAACTGCACACAGTGTTCCAAATGAAGCTGTACCACAGATCTAAACAGGGGCATTAAAATATTGGCTGTTTTATTTTCAATCCTTTTCCTAACAATCCCCCACATAGAGTTTGCCCTTTTCACTGCTGCAGCACTCTGTGTTGACATTTTCACTGACCTATCCACCATGACCCCCAGGTCACTTTCCCTCTGTCTCAGAAGGTTCAGACCCAATTAACATATACTTGAAGTTGAGATTTTTTGTTTTAATGCATGTGTTACCTTAGACATACCTCCTTTTGAGGTCCTGGCCTTTAACTTTCTGCCAGTAACTTACATTTCCCCCTCCAGGACCACCTGACTACATTTTCAATGTCACTGGTGCCAATGCACACCAGGACCGGCGACTCCTCCACACCACTATCAACCTATCCTGACAGTATGTGATGTCTGCAACATTTGCTCCAGGCAGGCAAGTCTCTGTGCAGTCAAAATGCCTATCACAGACCCTGCTCTCTGTATTCCTAATAACTGAACCGCCCGCTAAAGCCCACCGACTCCCAACCCCCAAGAAGCATCCCCAGTAAGAGAGGATACTGGTCCATCATCCAGGGAAAAGGTCCCATCTAAGGGATCATGTCCCTCCTCCTCACCCTGACACCCTCCAGCCTCAAAACCCTCAAACGCCATAGCAGCAGAAGAGCTGTCAACACAGGAGTGGGACAGTTCTAAGTGCGCCCCTGAAGGTCTCTTTCACATAACTCTCTCTCCCTCAGCTTCTACAACCCTAGCCTCAAGGGAATGATCCTGTTCTCTGAAAGCCACGAACGCCACGCATCCACAATTCCTGTCCCATTGGGCCTGACAATTCCTCATCACTGACCTATCCACCATGACCCCCAGGTCACTTTCCCTGGCGTGGTGTAATGGTTAAGAGTGGTGGTTTGGAGCGGTGGACTCTGATCTGGAGAACCGGGTTTGATTCCCCACTCCTCCACATAAGCGGCGGAGGCCAATCTGGTGAACCGGGTTGGTTTCCCCACTCCTACACATGAAGCTAGCTGGGTGACCTTGGTCTAGTCACAACTCTCTTAGAGCTCTCTCAGCCCCACCTACCTCACAGGGGGTCTGTTGAGGGGAGGGGAAGGTAGAGAAAGTCAACATATAAAAACCAATTCTTCTTCATCAGAGGATGAGGACACCGTGGAGGACAAAATCATGACAGGTCCTGAGGTGCCTGGGCTCTCAGACCCCCAGGGAACTTGCAGCCAGCTGTGGCTACTGGACCAGAGGCCCAGGAAGCCCAGAAGCAGGAGGCCCCACCAGAAACTGAGATTGCTGAGGGACCCATGAAGGAGAGTGGCTTATTACCAAGGACTCCACAGTTGCCTCCAGAACCATGTGAGCAGAGAAGACAGGAAGCCCGGGCAGAAGCACAGCTCAGATAGCAGGTGCGTGACTCGCTGCCCAAGGCTTCTCTCCTGACCACAAGGCATCTGGAGACCTCGATCCACCACAAGGCATTGCAGGAGTGCTTGACAAGGTCCAGCTGTGCGTGCCTGCAGATGCCAGGCCACTGCTACAGCTGCAGGCACCCACTCCTGTAAATAACCCCCGTTCAGCTCTGGCTGTTGTGGGGTCAACAGCTCCACTAGAGCTTGCTATTGCCTGCCCTCATCTGCTTGGAGAGCAATCAGAACACATGGATGTAGCACGCCCTGCAGAACGCCGGAGATCCCCCACTCTCCTGCTGGCTGCTTAAAGGCATTTTAGGGTTGAAGCCCTTTTAAACAAAAAAGCACAATGTCCATGCCTGCCTAGTGTCACTTTGCAGGGGCTTCTCAGCCACCCTTCATCAAAGGAGGACAGTTAGATGTGCCTAAAGAAGGCGGTGCTGGCTGGCTTAGGCATTTTGTCTCAGGCAGCGGAATGGCTAGGGTGAGCCCAGTCTAGCGACCACCTGGTGTATTTCTTCAAACCTGGGCCCACGCTAAGTAGCAAGTGCTTTAGAACACAAGGAAGGTCCTGGGAGAAGCGGTGCGCGGGCTTCAAGAGTCAGAAAGGAACGTACCCCGGTGTTGTTCCTCTCTTTGGCGGACGCCAATCTCAAGCCCTTGTGAGGTAGTGTGGTGGGTGGCCTCCACTTTGTTGGAGAGGTCATTCAGGTTGCTAGAGAATTGCTCCATCTGTTCAATGATGCCATTCAAAGACCTGTAAAAAGCAGGGAGTGCATGACATTGCTAAATTACAATACAGCCATTTGCATTCATTGCAGTTGAGGTCAGGGACATTTAGAACTTTAGTGACCGCCGCACTGCAAACCATTTTGCATCTGTCAAGAGAGGAAAGTCCATCATCTGAGGAAAGTTCCACTCAACACATTTTTTTTGCTCTGGTCTGTTAGCCACAGATGTCAGTCCCCTCCTCTAATGGACGGTTAGTTCATCAAGATAGTGTCTCAGGCCTACTAATTGGCACACCAGTTTCAACGGGGTGAAGAGGGGAGGGGGACTTGCTCTTCTTCCAGAAGATTCCTTAGAGACAGCTCAATGATTGGTTGGAAAAGGTCAGGAGGTTTATGGCCTACATTTCTATAGGCTTTGGGCATGTCCAGTCATTCGGTTTTTCTGGGAAGAAGCTATTACTCCTATCCATTTTATATTAGACTGTTCACTGATTTTTGAGGATATCTATGTACTTTTACACTATTTGCCTGTCTCTTGGAAGCTAACTGATGGTCAATGAAAATGAATCCTCCATGTCTTTAAAAAGGTAAAGGTCCCCTGTGCAAGCACCGGGTCATTCCTGACCCATGGGATGACGTCACATCCCGACGTTTTCTAGGCAGGCTTTGTTTACGGGGTGGTGTACCAGTGCCTTCCCCAGTCATCTTCCCTTTACCCCCAGCAAGCTGGGTACTCATTTTACCGACCTTGGAAGGATGGAAGGCTGAGTCAACCTTGAGCCGGCTACCTGAAACCGACTCCGGTCGGGATCAAACTCAGGTCGTGAGCAGAGCTTGGAATGCAGTACTGCAGCTTACTACTCTATGCCATGGGGCTCCATGTCTTTACTACAGCTTAAAGACTCATATTACAACACTGGAAAGATAAAAGTCCACCTCCAATAAATCAGTGCATTGAGGACCTTAGAACTCTATCAATATTTGAACGCATGGCATATAGACAGCAATTGGGCACGGACTTATTTTTAGGTATTTGGAAACCACATGTAGAAACCTTTGTGTAGATCCGCCACCACTGTTGTCATATTTTTGTCTTCACCTTATGTATATCTTTTTGAAAAGTTTTTTTCTTTTTTTCCCCGTTTTTTGAAATAATATATTTTTTAAAGGATCCAACCTCCATTTGCACCCCTTCCTCCTTCTCTTCTAAGGTAAAGGTAAAGGTCCCCTGTGCAAGCACCGGGTCATTCCTGA
The DNA here is from genome assembly GCF_029931775.1 of Euleptes europaea. Classification (NCBI taxonomy): domain Eukaryota; kingdom Metazoa; phylum Chordata; class Lepidosauria; order Squamata; family Sphaerodactylidae; genus Euleptes; species Euleptes europaea. Next base: position 126,913,755 of record NC_079312.1, on the reverse strand, counting down.
CCCATGGGGTGACGTCACATCCCGATGTTTCCTAGGCAGACTTTGTTCGTGGGGTGGTTTGCCAGTGCCTTCCCCAGTCATCTTCCCTTTACCCCCAGCAAGCTGGGTACTCATTTCACCGACCTCGGAAGGATGGAAGGCTGAGTCAACCTTGAGCCGGCTACCTGAAACCGACTTCCGTCGGGATCGAACTCAGGTCATGAGCAGAGCTTTTGACTGCAGTACTGCAGCTTAACACTCTGCGCCACGGGGCTCCTCCTTCTCTTCTAGTGGCACCATAAACCATTCTGTCTCAGGAAAATGATTTGGAAAAGCACAGCTGCTATGTTTCTCAGCGACTTGTCTTTCTCACCCCGGCAGAAGCAACACAGGCATATCCACAAAATTATTCTTGCTTTCCTCCCAGTTGCCCTCCCCAGTTTCTAGCTCTTACTCTTATTCTTGATTTGTGATCTGGCCCCACCTGAGAAGCAGCAGTTACCTAGTGTAAGAGGTGGCACTGGTCACAGCGTCGATCTCCTGATCCTTCAGTCGTTTTAACCGTTGCAGTTGTTCTTCGTGGTCCTTATGCATGTGCAGGATGGACGTCCTGTGGGTCCAAAGCAAAAAAACCAATTAAACCATCCACAGTTGGGCATTCTGGAACCACTTGTACAGACAGCAGGGTCTCTTGGAAGAGTCTGCTCCAAAATTAATGTTACCTTTTTTCATGTAGCTGCCTAGTGCTGAAAGTATGCAAGAGCCACTTTGAGAGCCACTGTGGTGTAGTGGTTAAGAGAGGCGGACTCTAATCTGGAGAACCGGGTTTGCTTCCCTGCTCCTCCACATGTAAGTAAGTAAATATTTATTCTGGTCCTAGACCAGAATGCTGTTACATACAGAGAATTAAGTGTTACATAGGTTATAAATATAAATATCATATAATCAATCACTCAATATGATTGATAATCATTCGTCACCACTAAAATATAGAATAAAATAATACTAAAACAAATGAGTAAAAGATGAAATATAATAATAACTGCTTATGATTGCTCCTCCACCTGAGAGGCGGACTCTAATCTGGAGAACTGGGTTTGATTCCCCACTCCTCTACATGAAGCCAGCTGGGTGACCTTGGGCCTGTCACAGTTCTCTTCTAATTCTCTCAGTCCCACCTACCTCACAGGGTGTCTGTTGTTGGGAAAGGAAAGGGAGGCAATTGTAAGCCGCTTTGAGACTCCTTAAAGCAGGGGTGGGGAACCTTTTTCCTGCCAAGGGCCATTTGCACATTTATAACATCATTTTGGGGCCCTACCAGGTGTAGATCTCCCGGTGGGGTGCGGGGGAGAGGCTAGAGGAATCACTTTCTGACTGATTTCTACGGTTACTTCTAAAGTTCCCCCCATCTTCATTACCATTGGTGTTTTGAGTATGATACCATGGATATGCCATGTTTTTAGAGTAATCATTGGAATCACAATCAAATTTCTTAACCTTATAACTGCGAATACTGTCAGTGTAAGACCTAAGGTCTGATTCTAACTTTTTAATCATGCTAGTCAGTTCTGAGGAGGTGGATTCTCCCTTTAGTTTCTCTTTCATAGTATCAGTTTCCTTTTTTATTTTTCTAACTTCTGAGTTGGCTTGAGTAACAATAAGTAACATGAGGTCATACGAATATTTGTTGAGAATAGCAATCCAACGCTTTTTAAATTCTTCGTCTGTATCTTAGTGTACAAACGTTTCATCGATGATGCCTTTATGGTGATTGACAACATGGCTAATTATCAGGAGCTCTTGCAATGGCTTAATTGTAGACATCCCAATATTAAATTTGTGGGCACAGCACATTCATCCCATGTCAATTTTTTAGACTTGACAGTAGTTGTTGATAGCTCTAGGAAACTCATTATTACACCTTACAAAAACCCACCGGTAAAGGTGCTTTGCTTCATTACAACTCTTTTCACCCGGCTCATCTAAGGAAAAATTTGCCATATGGGCAGTTCCTTAGACTCAAAAGAAATGCCACTCAACAGGAGCATTTCTCAGTAGCAGCTACATCTCTATCTAATATATTACAAGCCAGGGGATATCCTAGAGAAATTATCCAACATGCTAAGACCAGAGTGGATGCTATTGATCGTGCCACCTTATTTAAACCAAAACAACATTCCACTTTTTCAGGCATTACTTCTTCATTAGAGCACAACAGCTACACTAGGGACATTCAAAACATTATTTTGAAACATTGGCACGTGGTTCAAGGATTACCAGGACGTAGTGAGAAGCCACATTTTGGCTATCGCAAAACTAGATCTTTAAGGGACCATCTGACACACACAGACATTTCACCCCAGCACATTACCAACTTACCTCTAGGTCATTTTCGTTGTGGGGAGTGTAATAGGTGCCCTTTTGCTCTGCCCGTGAAAGAATTTAGAAGCACGAGTTCAAACTTTGTGTTCAAATTAAAACAATTTTCCAATTGTACCAGTAAAAATGTTATTTATCTCATCCGATGCCCCTGTGGGCTTTTATATGTGGGTAAAACACGCAGAGCAATCAAATTAAGGATAGGTGAACACAGATCTAGGATTAGGAACCACGTGGCTGAGGCGCCATTAACTGCACATTATCAGGCTTTACATCATTTGGATACAGAAATAGAATTTTTTGTAATTTGGCAATTTAAACCTAACCCATATACCAAACAAAATATAGATAAAATCCTTTCACAACAGGAATCACGCTTCATTTTTCTTCTGAATACTATTTCCCCTTATGGATTAAATTCTGCTGCAGACTACACGTGTTTTCTGTGAATAGGTGTCATGTTGTAAAAAAATATGTACATTGTTGTTTTGATGTATTTAACTTTGTATTTTTAGTTATGAACAATGTATGTTCATTTCTATGTATTCAATGTTGTAACCATACTCAGATGTTAACATAGATACTTCTTTAAGACTGGTACTGTATTGCATCTGCATAACACCTGCAGGCAATTAGAACACTTAAAAGCCAGTACTTTCACTATTGTTGTAAGATCGCTAGAAGCCATCCTTTGATCTGCAAGCTACATGCTTTTCAGCATCTGGTATGTAATAATTGTCTTCCCGTTCTTATATATTATTAATTGAAATTAGAATTATTATTGTTAGTTTAAATTAGAATTATTGCGTATATAGAAATCCCATCTACTGTGTACTTTGCTTTTAGAGATAGATATTCATCTCTCGCTACCTTTCACTTCCCCGATGGACAAAGCCACGGCGAAATGGGTCTCACTGGTTTCCCATCTCGGGATGAAGTAAATTAAATTCCAACTGCGGCTTTATTTGATGAACTTTGAGCTTGTTACGTTGACACAGCTTGGAGCTTAGTGCTACGAAGGAAATCCAGTCCGGGTTTTCCATGCTTCTTTGGAGCTCGCTTTCTCTTCGAGTCTATTGGAGCAGCTTCGCCTCTTGGTGTGATTTGTACTGTGTTTACATCTACAGATTTCGGGAACTTCTGTAATTTGTCATATGCTTAGATAGGACTGTGCTTATATAAATATAAGTAGTGTGCTATCAGTGCTTGCTGTTATCTTTTAAACCACCTGGAGGTTGGCAACCCCAGGGGAGGCCACGCAGAGAAGGCCTGGAGGGCTCCCCCAGTCCTCCCCCTTCCAGGCGGGAGGGCAGCCAGCGGTGGGCCCGAGCAAACGAGGCACCAGGGAGGCGCAGCCTACGGTCGAGCGGCAAGGGAGGAAGGGAGGAAAACAGAGAAAAAGAAAAAGGGAGAGAGGGAGAAAGAAATGGAAAGAGGGGGAGAAAGAAAAGGACGGAGGGAGACAAAGAGACAGAAAGAGAGGGAGAAAAAAAAACCTTCCCCCCCCACACACACATACCCGCCGGCCCCACGCGACCTGGCCCCAGGCTCCATGCCCTCCCCGCGCCAGAGTCCACAAAAGGCCCCCTGAAGCCCAATCGGTTCCTGCGCGCATGCTCTGCCGCCGGGAGCCGTGGGCCTCTTCCCCCCCCTCCGCCTCACTGTTCAACAGCCGACAGGCAGCAAGAGGGCCTTACAGTGTGCCCCGGCATTCCTGCATGCTGCGGCTGTAGGGGGCAACCTTGGGGAAAGCGTCCCTCCCCCTCCTCTCGCTGACCAACAGCTGTCAGTCGGCGAGAGGAGGTCCAAAGGGCGCTGCAGCACCCCTGCAAGCCGTAGCCCCAGGAACACCCTCAGGGAGGGCCACCCTATGCCGCGCCTCTGCAGCGGGGCCCCGGAGCTCCCGAGGGCCACAAGAAATGTCCTCGGGGGCCGTACACGGTCCCCGGGCCCCCTGCCTTAAAGGTAGAGAAAAGCGGGGCATAAAACCAATTCTTCTCGTCTTCTTCTTCAAGAATTTCAAGGCACATTGAAAAGTGCACTTTTGACCAATATCACTTTCCCCAAAAGAGAGAAATCCTACTCAGAAGTCTCATTGCAGCTCAACTAATATTTTGCAATGAACGAGCTGTTGGGTTGGCCAGGTTTTGAAGGATTCAAAATTAAAGTATTTAGCAGTACGAACACATGGATGTGGTTCTTGTAGGTTATCCGGGCTGTGTAACCGTGGTCTTGGAATTTTCTTTCCTGACGTTTCGCCAGCAACTGTGGCAGGCATCTTCAGAGTAGTAACACTGAAGGACAGTGTCTCTCAGTGTCAAGGGTGTAGGAAGAGTAATATATAGTCAGAAAGGGGTTGGGTTTGAGCTGAGTATTGTCCTGCAAAAGTATTGTCCTGTAAGTATCAAGATAATGTGCTAATGAGGGTGTGGTATGTTAATATGGAACCATTGTATCCTGAAGTGATCTGTTAATGTGTGTAATCCAAAGCTAATCTGTATGGCTATTGTTGAATGTTGTCTTTGTCTGGAGGTTTTTCAGGGCAGGAAGCCAAGCCTTATTCATTCTTAAACTCTCCTCTTTTCTGTTAAAGTTGTGCTGATGTTTATGAATTTCAATGGCTTCTCTGTGCAATCTGACAAAACAGTTGGTAGAATTGTCCAGTCTTTCAGTGTCTTGGAATAAGACCCTGTGTCCTGTTTGTGTCAGTCCATGTTCAGCCACTGCTGATTTCTCAGGTTGGCCAAGTCTGCAGTATCTTTCATGTTCTTTTATCCTTGTTTGTATGCTGCGTTTTGTGGTCCCGATGTAAACTTCTCCACAGCTGCAAGGTATACGATATACTCCTGCAGAGGTGAGGGGGTCTCTTTTGTCTTTTGCTGATCGTAGCATTTGCTGTATTTTCTTGGTGGGTTTAAATACTGTTTGTAGGTTATGTTTTTTCAAAAGTTTCTCCATCCTATCAGTGACTCCTTTAATAAATGGCAAGAATACCTTTCCTATGGGAGACTGTTTTTCTTGAGTTTTCTGATTTTTGTTTGGTTTAATGGCCCTTCTGATTTCATTCTTGGAGTAGCCGTTTGCTAGCAGTGCGTGATTTAGATGATTAGTTTCTTCCTTGAGAAACTGTGGTTCACAGATCCGTCTTGCACGGTCCATTAATGTTTTGATTATTCCTCTTTTCTGTCGGGGGTGGTGGTTGGAGTTTTTGTGTAAGTAGCGATCTGTGTGAGTTGGTTTCCGGTAGACCTTGTGACCTAACTGAAGGTTTGTTTTACGGATGACAAGGGTATCAAGAAATGGGAGTTTACCCTCAATTTCCTTTTCCATGGTAAACTGAATGTTTGGATGGATATTATTAAGATGGTTTAGAAAGTCCATTAAAACCATCTTAATAATATCCATCCAAACATTCAGTTTACCATGGAAAAGGAAATTGAGGGTAAACTCCCATTTCTTGATACCCTTGTCATCCGTAAAACAAACCTTCAGTTAGGTCACAAGGTCTACCGGAAACCAACTCACACAGATCGCTACTTACACAAAAACTCCAACCACCACCCCCGACAGAAAAGAGGAATAATCAAAACATTAATGGACCGTGCAAGACGGATCTGTGAACCACAGTTTCTCAAGGAAGAAACTAATCATCTAAATCACGCACTGCTAGCAAACGGCTACTCCAAGAATGAAATCAGAAGGGCCATTAAACCAAACAAAAATCAGAAAACTCAAGAAAAACAGTCTCCCATAAAAGGTATTCTTGCCATTTATTAAAGGAGTCACTGATAGGATGGAGAAACTTTTGAAAAAACATAACCTACAAACAGTATTTAAACCCACCAAGAAAATACAACAAATGCTACGATCAGCAAAAGACAAAAGAGACCCCCTCACCTCTGCAGGAGTATATCGTATACCTTGCAGCTGTGGAGAAGTTTACATCGGGACCACAAAACGCAGCATACAAACAAGGATAAAAGAACATGAAAGATACTGCAGACTTGGCCAACCTGAGAAATCAGCAGTGGCTGAACATGGACTGACACAAACAGGACACAGGGTCTTATTCCAAGACACTGAAAGACTGGACAATTCTATCAACTATTTTGTCAGATTGCACAGAGAAGCCATTGAAATTCATAAACATCAGCACAACTTTAACAGAAAAGAGGAGAGTTTAAGAATGAATAAGGCTTGGCTTCCTGCCCTGAAAAACCTCCAGACAAAGACAACATTCAACAATAGCCATACAGATTAGCTTTGGATTACACACATTAACAGATCACTTCAGGATACAATGGTTCCATATTAACATACCACACCCTCATTAGCACATTATCTTGATACTTACAGGACAATACTTTTGCAGGACAATACTCAGCTCAAACCCAACCCCTTTCTGACTATATATTACTCTTCCTACACCCTTGACACTGAGAGACACTGTCCTTCAGTGTTACTACTCTGAAGATGCCTGCCACAGTTGCTGGCGAAACGTCAGGAAAGAAAATTCCAAGACCACGGTTACACAGCCCGGATTACCTACAAGAACCAATGAACTCTGACCGTGAAAGCCTTCGACAATACATGGATGTGGGTTTGATGTTTGCTCTGTAAAAGCCCCACCGAGCAAAAGGCCAACTCCTGCTTTCCCTCGCTCTTACCGCTGAAGCTCCCGGAGCCTGTCAATCTCCTTGACCTTCTCCTGCTCCATCTCTGTGAGTTTGCGCTGATGCTGGGCCAAGAGCTCCGATTTGGCTTGCTCCGCACTCTGGCAGTGGGAGAGGCACTGCACCGCCAGCTCCTGGTTCTCTTGCTTCATGCGCTCCTCCCGCTGGCGGTACGAGTCCTCAATCACCTTCATGCGGCTCCTGTCCCAGAAAAAAATATCCCCAAACGTGTTTGGGTGGGGAAAGAGGGTGCAAGAGCCCCTTGTCTAATCAGAATTAGTAAATCATTGCAGACCTCTAAGCAAAGGGCGACTTTAGGGGCTTGGTTTCTGGTTTGGGGATAATTGTGTTTTTACTGTTCTTACTCTTCTAAGTACCATCCTAAGAACAGTTTCCTGGGAGAAAGCACCACTGAGCAGACTTGAGCAGGAGTCTGTGTAGAGCTGCTTAGGATTGCTCTCTTTCTATATGCTGAATGAGATCATATGGAATGTTTTGGAGTTGAATGTCACCAGTATGCTCTACATTTTACCAAACAAGCAGCCAGGAGCAGCTGCCTCAAATCCCTGGATTGTTGCAGTCAAGTGGAGGGTAAGTAAGCTAAAATTAACCCAAACAAGAAAAAGATTTCAGATTTAAAAATACAGAGATTTCTGTAGAGAACATAAGAAAAGCCATGCTATATCAGGCCAAGGTCCACCAAGTCCAGCAGTCTGTTCACACAGTGGTCAACCAGGTGACTCTAGGAAGCCCCCAAACAAGACGACTGCAGCAGCACCATCCTGCCTGTGTTCCACAGCTCCTAAAATAATAGGCATTCTCCTCTGATACTGTAGAGAATAGGTATGCAACAAGACTAGTATTCATTTTGACTAGTAGCCATGGATAGCCCTATCTTCCAGGAACATGTCCACTCCCCTCTTAAAGCCTTCCAAGTTGGCAGCCATCCCCACATGCTGGGGCAGGGAGTTCCCTCGTGATAGTTTGAAAGTATGGAAGCAAAAAAGAGTTTGAATCTGTGGAGCTTCCACTACTTAGGGGACGGCAGCACACTTGCCCGTGGGTCTAGCAGCTCAAGTGTGGCCAGCAGAAAGTGCTCCAGGAGTACATATCTATACAGAAACTTCCCTTAATTCATGTTTTACATGGAATCTAGAGGTAGGTAGGCTGTGAGGAATCTGTGCATCTGGGTAACCAATACCTGTGAGCATCCTCAATGAGCTCCAAGTCATCTCGGTAACGCTGCTGCAGACTTTCCAGCAACAGTTTCTGCTGATTCTTCTCCAGCTCCAGCCGACGTACCTTACAGCAGAAAATCACCAGGAGTTGCTAGAGAAATTACAACCCTTTTCCCTTCTGAAAACTACCAGACCGAGCCATTTTGCACAGCTGCTTCCTCCAAAGAGATTAGGGCAGAGTACATGGGCTCCCACTTTTTACTCTCACATCAAACTTGTGAGGTCGATTAGGCCAAAAGACAAGGCCAAAATCGGGCCAAGGTCACCCAGAAAGCTTTTAAGTGAAATTTTGACTCCAAATCTCAGCAGTCTATCCACGACAACACACTTGCCTTCTATGGCTCAGTTAGTCCACATCTATAAGCATTTGCCATCCAAACACATTTGTGGTCGTATGGGGCTTCCACAAGAAGAAATTGAAGTGCAGCTGCTTTGTCCGCAGGATGATCACCTGGTTAACTTACCTGGCCTTCCAATTCCACAAGGCGAGTCTGGGCGCTCAAGAGCTCTGCCTGGTAGCTTGCAATAGTCTCCCGCAGTTGCGCCTGCACACTGGCCATTTTTGTTGCATTCTCACTGCTCCTGGGTGAACTCGACGCAAGGGGTTCTGAGTGCAGAAGCTGGGAAAGGATAGCAGAGTAGGGAAGGGAGAGAGAAGAAAAAGAGTGTGCATTTCCCCCTTTTCGACATGTAAGAGATCTCCACGAAAACAGTGGAATCTCCTTTCCTGGAAGTCTATACGAAGAGATTAGCCAATGTTTTAAATGCTTTAAATCAGGTAACTTTGCAAATACAGGGTGTTATGCTAGGTAATAGCAGTTCCCATTATGCTCTGATTTAAAGAGAAACTCTTCCCAACAGTACACAATTCGATTTATTATTGTTTTCATTGATAGTCCACCTTTCTCACTGGTACCCAAGGTACAAGTAAAACTTTCAATCAGTGAGCAGGTTACAAAATATGATACTGGACAATCAGTGAGCAGGTTACAAGATATGATAACATAGAATAGAATCATAGAATCATAGAGTTGGAAGGGACCACCAGGGCCATCAAGTCCAACCCCCTGCACAATGCAGGAAATTGACAACTACCTCCCCACTCCACACCCATAGTGACCAGAAGATGGCCAAGATGCCCTCCCTCTCATCATCTGCCTAAGGTCACAGAATCAGCATTGCTGACAGATGGCCATCTAACCTCTTCTTAAAAACCTCTAGGGAAGGAGAGCTTACCACCTCCCGAGGAAACTAAAAGCAAAGATTCTTACTAAGACAAAATAATGCAATTGGGCTGGGATTGTAGAACGGGGGGAAAAACAGCACAACAAATGCAAACATATCTGTTTAAGGCAACAAGCCAATCAGTGTAGGAAAGACTTATTATACCTAATAAATCACCTCCTCAGCTGAACGTTTATACTGAAGCTTTGCTCCTTCTACAAGATTTCTTTTCTGAACATTTGCACATTCTGTAAAACGATAGACATGTGGGAGCTTCCTAATAGCTTCAGGTACATTCCCATAATGTAGGAGCTGCCACAGAGAGCGCATGCGAACCAGCAACAGCTGATATTAACTGTTTGCAGGGTGGCACTTTCAGAAAGCTTTGCTGAGATGAGCAGAGCTGTCACAGCTGAACACAGCAGGAGAGGCGGTCCTGCAGGTACGTGCATCCAACACCTTTAGGGGCTTTGAAGGTGATAGCTAATACCTTGAATTGAACCCGATAACCGATCGGTAACCAATGGAGCGTCTGCAGACAGGGAGCGATACGCAGATTCCGCTTGGTGCCTGATAGTTGCCAGGCTGTGGCATTTTGTACTGACCGTAGTTCCTGAGTTGTCTTAAAGGGCAGACCCATGTAGAATGCATTACAGTAGTCCAGCCTAGAGGTTGGCATGGATCCACATGACCAGGTCAGCAGCAACAAGGCATGGGGCCATCTTCTGAGGTAAATGGAGTTGGTACAATGCCTTTTTTTGGTAGCTGCATCAGTTTGCTTCTTTAGCAATAAAGCTGTATCAAGTGTCCTCCCTAGGCTCTGAACTGAATCAGTGAGAGTCAGCTGTACCCCATCAAAACGGTGGTGTCCTTCAGGACCTCTGCTTTCCCAACCAACCTTATCTCCATCTTATCAGGATTCAGTTTCAGCTTGTTTTGCCCTTACCCATTTAACTACAGCTGTCAGCCACTGGTTCAGAGTCTCTACTGTGTCACCAGGTCATTTGCATTAAGAAATATAGAGCAGGGTGTCATCACCATACTGACAACACCCTATTCCAAAACCACAACTGAGCTCTCCTAAGGGCTTTACATAGAAACTGAACAGCATGGGGGACAATACTTCGCCTTGTAGAACCCCGCAAGGCAGATCCCACACTGTAGGAAACGTGTTCCCAACAGCAACCTTTGGAGTCCTACCCCTAAGGAACTATTTGAATCAATCCAAAGCACATCCCCTCAATCCCTGTCTCTACTTTCAAATATTTCAACAGGATGGAATGGTCCATCATATCAAAGGCTGCTGAAAAGTCTAGTAACAGTAGAAGACAGGCATCACCTTTGTTAATATTTAGATGGAGGTCCACCAGTAGGGCCACCAGTGCTGTCTCCGTTCTGCAGCCCAGCCTGAAACAAGACCTGGATAAGGGATGATTTATCCAGGAAGGCCGGGAAAAGGATTGGGAACCTCTGATTTATTATTATAGCTGGAAAGTACAGCACTCTCCCTGGAGAGTTCAGACTCAGAAAGCATGCAGGCAAATGTTCCAAGGCCATCCTTAAGACGGACTGTGGCTGCTCCCAAAATTCAAACCCTAATGGACTATGCAGGCTTCTGGGATTAAGTCCAGTTCCTCTTTAAACCCAAGCATAATGGGAACAGACAAGGAAACAAGAGCTCGGGACAAATCAGACAGGTATACCTTCTTGCTTTATTAATGTATCCTTTCCATTTATTTCCCTTCAATAAAAACCATAATATCACCCTGTACCTACCTGGGTGAGTGCTGGAACCTGAAGCGCTTCTTGAACTCTTTCCAAAGAGGCTGCAGGTGCTGGAAATGCAATAAGTATTTTTTTTTTAAAAATCAGCTGTAGCAATGTTTAGATACCTTCCTAGTGTAGAGATACATGGGAGTGCTCTTCTAGCTTAGCTTTCCTATGGTGGAAAGAGAGGTTTAATAGCTATTAGGTAAAGATAAAGGTCCCCTGTGCAAGCACCGGGTCATTCTTGACTCATGGGGTGATGTCACATCCCGACATTTCCTAGGCAGACTTTGTTTATGGGGTGGTTTGCTAGTGCCTTCCCCAGTCATCTTCCCTTTAAACCCAGCGAGTTGGGTACTCATTTTACCGACTTCGGAAGGATAGAAGGCTGAGTCAACCTTCAGCCGGCTACCTGAAACCAACTTCCATTGGGATCAAACTCAGGTCGTGAGCAAAGCTTTGGACTGCAATACTGCAATTTACCACTCTGCGCCACGGGGCTCCTTAATAGCTATTAGCTGTTGAGAAAGACAGCCTCCTCTATAGCAGGTCCCTAATCTATGGGCCTGAAGGAGCTCTGCCTTGCATATTCCTTACTATTCTTTCAGCACCAGGCAAAAACAGTCCTCTTCTCCCATTATTTTGGTGTATAATGAGTTATGCTGCAAAAGGGATGTGTTCATTAATTCTAACAAATAAAATCCACCGAATTTGACTTAATAGAATTTGATTTTCCTGTTGTTTTGTTTTGTTTTGTTTTATTATTCTTGCCTGCTGTTCAGTTCCAGATTTCTTCCTGCACATGTTTTATGGCTTTTATTCTAAAATGCCTTGAATGCATCTTTTGTAGAAAGGCAGTGCAGAAGTATTTTAAATACCAAAAAAATCAGAGCACCATTTTTATTTATGTGTGAGTGTGTGTAAAGTGCCTTCAAGTCGCAGCCGACTTATGGCGACTCCTTTTGGGGGTTTTCATGGCAAGAGACTAACAGAGGTGGTTTGCCAGTGCCTTCCTCTGCACAGCAACCCTGGTGTTCCTTGGTGGTCTCCCATCCAAATACTAACCAGGGCTGACTCTGCTTAGCTTCTGAGATCTGATGAGGTCAGGCTAGCCTGGGCCATTTTATTTATAGCCTTCCTTTATTGCTGAGGCTCAAGGCAGATTACAGAATTTAAAAAAAACCATAATCGTACAGTAGAAGACATCCAATGAACAATGCAATCGGACCAGGATTACATAACCAGAGGACAATACAAACCACAAATTGCTTAGGCGAGATATAGTGAAATTACAAAAGGTGGAAGACAATGCAGTAAAAGCAAGATAATACCTAGAATAATAATTGCAGTGGGCTACATTGCTATTCCACTATAAAGGTATCCTCCTGTTCCATTCTACAGGTCAAGGTAAAGGTCATTATTGACCCATGGGGTGACATCACATCCTGACGTTTACTAGACAGACTTTGTGGTTGCCAGTGGGGTGGTTTGCCAGTGCCTTCCCCAGTCATCTTCCCTTCACCCCCAGCAAGCTGGGTACTCATTTCACTGACCATCGGAAGGATGGAATAGGAGTCAACCTTGAGCCAGCTACCTGCAACCGACTTTCTGTTAGGATCGAACTCAGGTCGGGAGCATTCTGCAACCATTCCAATCCCTTTATAAAAATGCCTTTCCTGAATGTTTCTGTTCTGCATATTGTACAGAATGACAGAGGTATGGGAGCTGTTCTGAGATGCTCCTCAGACCGAAAGACACAGGCAAAGGGCTTATAGGTGCCTTGCTCCCAGCATCCCTTGCATGCCGTGCCTCATGGATGTATGAAAGTGGGAAGGCCCCAAAAAGATTTCACAGGAAAAGAGGAGGAATGGCAGAGGTGAATAGGTATTACTGGCCCATCACACTCCTCTAGTGCTCATTATGGCTTTAAAAAAATCTCTCTTCCATGTCAAATTCAAGAGTAGGAAGCAGGAAACACAGAGATACTACTAAATATATTACCACTGAGTGAAAATAAATATCAACAATTTCCAGTCATTTGTCGTGACTGTGCCCATACCTTTAATTTTAGCTGCAAGGACAAGGATTATTAAAATAGCTTTCTTTGAAAATGGCAATCTCCAAGCAGGGGACCCGGAAAGACCTCCGGGGAGTATCTCATTTCCCCATGTACCACCCTCTCCCACCATTTCCTCTTTCTCTTCCCTGGCAGCTTCCATAGCCTTTCACATTTCCCTGCTTCCTTCTCTCCTTCCCACTTGCCTGCCAGCCTACTCTGATCTGCCCTCCATCATCAGCTTTTCCTCCTTCCCTCCCCCTGGCAGCTTCTCCCTGGGATAAGTTGGGCCCAGCTGCATGGTGGACACTGGGCCAGTCCAAATGGTGCGGGTAGGGAGTCTTTAGTGATTGCCACCAGGTCTGTCCCTAGCAAGTCTTCCTGCATTGAGGGAACATGGCACAGGAAAGGGACGAGACACTTTCCAGGGCTGTTTTGGTTGCCAAGGCCATCCCTGCTCCCCCAATGGTTTGCTTTACCGAAACCAAGGCTCAGCAATATCATCGTGGTTGCCTAGTAACCTCCAGAATGGCAATTGGGTACTCAGTGGGCATTCTTTTCTTAAAGCTACAGGCATTGTTTTTATTGTATTGAAGTTTTAATTCCCCAATTTTTTTTGTAAGATTTCAATTTTTCTGCTAACTTGGGACTTCCCTCAGGTTTGTGGAGAAATCCCCTTATATATCCCTAGCTTCATTTTGCAAATCTATTTATCCACACACTATGGCCCAGTTCAGAATTAGATATACGACAGAATGGGTCAATCCATACAATGGAATTAGGAGGAGTTCCAAACCAAACCATGATGAAGGTACATTGAGAATGTTGATTCCCTGAGCAGTTTAGTTGGAGTTTGACTCTTACCTGCCTTGACAGTATCTGCAAAGGGAGTTCCTTTCATAGAACTGGATGAAACAACAGGAGCAGCTTGTTCCGGAGCATTTAACAATGTCATGGAAGGCCTTTGGGAAGGGAACAGATTTGTAATATCAACATCTCACATCATGTACTGTGGAATAGGTACCAACCCATAGTTATGTTAAAATGATCACTATCATTTAGGGCATGTAATCAAGCTCAATCAATGAAGGGTAGTAGGATAGAAAGAATTATACACAGAAACAATAGGAGAAATATAGAAGATTATATATTTAAGGCATTAGTCTTTCAAAAAGTATAAAACAAAGTTATAACCTAGAATTATCAGAAATCGCAGATGGTGGGAGTTAGATATTTAGTTGAACATGTAAGTATATCTGTATGTACAGCAGCAATTATAGTATGTTGGAATAATAGTGTATATGGTAGCAATCTCAGTTTGATATATTATATTTGATTGTCTTTTTAATTATTAAGAAACAAACTGTACAGCCAGTAATTTTTTTTCATAATTTTATTATTTTATACGTTTTGTATTTTAGATATTTTTGTATCATGTTTTCTGTTTTCTTTGTATCTATCATTATGTATTAAAAATAAAAAACATTTTAAAAAAGATAATCAATGAAGCACAGAAGCCGTTTAACCATTTTTTGTGTGTTTATCCAGTCAGTGTGGTTCAGAAAGGGAGCTGGGCTGACTTTCTGCCTTAATGTATTTTACTCTGGATTAAATAATCTAGAGCTTTCTCACAATCTCCAGTAACCATCCCCATACAAGCACACAGAAAACATTTCAGATGCTCTTTGAAAACACTGAAAAGATCCATCCCCTTCCCCCCTTTTCATTCATTCATTTATTCCTCAAGAACAACACGTTAATAGCCAGTAATACTTACCCAGGTTCTTTCAGTGTGGCAACCCTATTTGCTGGGACGCGTGACTGCTGTTGAGTGGAAGTAGCAGGGTGGCTGGTGAGAACAAAACAAAAAACCCTGCCCTGAATAAAACTCTTGTGCAAAAATAAAGGTAAAGGTCCCCTGTGCAAGCACCAGGTCACTCCTGACCCATGGGGTAACGTCACATCCCGACAGACTTTGTTTGCGGGGTGGTTTGCCAGTGCCTTCCCCAGTCATCTTCCCTTTACACCCAGCAAGCTGGGTACTCATTTTACCGACCTCAGAATGATGGAAGGCTGAGTCAACCTTGAGCCGGCTACCTGAAACCAACTTCCATCGGGATCGAATTCAGGTCATGAGCAGAGCTTGGACTGCAGTACTGGAGCTTACCACTCTGCACCATGGGGTAAGCAGATATATGACCTCTGCGCAACTCCAATTGCTGCCTTTCAAGTGTGTCGTGGGTTAGGTGGCGAAATTAATCTAAATAATAACATTGTAATGCACAACAGAAATGGCTGGCCTTGGCTGATGGGTTTTCTGATGACAGGTTCTGAAGAATTGCAAGTGTAGAAAGCAAAGACCTGGAGAGACCTCTGATCGTACCTGGAAATTGGGATAGGAGCCACCTCCTCTCGGTATCTTACAGGGTCTGAGGGTTCAGCTCTCTTCTCCTCCACCTTCTCCTGTGCTTGAGATTTCTTCTGAGATAAGACATTACTCAGCCAGCTGTCACCCTCATCTTTCATGGGTTCAGGCTTCTGTGTTCCTTCTTCAACTGCTGGCTTAGACCTTGCTGGAAGGGGATGTTCATCGTCAGAAGGACTAGACGACATATCCAGAGCAGCTCCTCTTAGGCCACCCTTGCCAAATTCCTTTGGTGGAGAAGAAGGTGGCGAGTCAAAATCTTCATCTTTCAGTCCCAGCCAATCAGCTCCAGCCTTGCTGCGGATGGGGCTAGCAGATGCTGGGGTGGAAGGTTTGGATCTCTGGTCTGTTTTCAGCTCACTGAGGTTCTCAGAGGAAAACCTGCAACAGGAAAGCCATGTGCCAGACAGATTCACAGGTGCTAGGATTTTGCAAGTAGTGTCATGGGAGCAAGTCATGTTTTGTCTCTACCTGACAGACTGGCGTCTTGACTGCCGTCCCTCTGGAGCAAAGGCCACAGTGGGTTGGTAGGCTCCAAAAGTGAACTCATCTTCCCAATTATCTTCCTTATCTGGAAAGATAAGAGCACGACTTGAGAGTTTAAGCTGGTTAAATGCACACTCAAGAGTTCATCTGCTTTCACTATGGGCTCCAGAGTCAGAAGAGACCACTAGGGAAGAAGACACCACACGGTCCACAAGCAACTCAGTGGTAGAGCATCTGCTTTGTATGTAGAAGGTCCCAACTCAATCCCTGGAATCTGCAGTTAAAAGAATCAGGCTGTAGCCTGATATGCAAGATCTCCCATCCGACCCTGGAGTGCTGCTGCCAGTCAGAGTGGACAATACTAACCTTGCTAGACCAAGGGTCTGCCTTTGTCTAAAGCAGCTTCATGCGTTCTTGGGGGATTTGTTTTCCTTACTATTTCTTGACTGTAAATTAATGTTTATGAATGCGATGAGCATGTATGTATCTTAAAAACCCAGAAACCAGAAGGGAAATAAAATCAACCATTACATTTGAAATCACTAGAAATCCGGTGTTTTATTCTACAGATTTACGACACTGATGTTTGCCACTATCCCCCCCCCCCCGTTTTAAAAGGCTACGCGGTACAAGTGCTTCCATTTTTAGCAATATTGCAGTCTGTAAGTGAATAAAACAATACAGCTTTAAATGGTTACAAAATGGGGCAGGTATTGAAAAGAAAGAGTTATGTCACCTTTACTAGTGTTGTTGCATACACTAGCCAATAGGTGCTAAAGAAACACGTTCAGCAGCACCCAACAGGGCAATTGCAAGAACTAGCTGGAAGAGGAATCATGTTTTTCCAATAACAAAATATTAAATACTTGGAAACATAAAAACAACAACAAACTTTGATTTACATCTTGCCCTCCTCCAGTGATGCTGGGCTCAGGGTGGCTAACATCATAATTAAAATACAACAAATACACAAATAAATAAATAAATAAATAAATAACAGTTTCCACTTTTTCCACACTGCCAATTTTCTAAACCTTTATCATGTGCCTCCCTAGTTGTTTTTTCTGAACTAAAAGGTAAAGAATCACTGTGCTATCCTCACAATAAATGTGCTAAAAGAGTAACAACTGTGCATTTATTGCACTGAAGGTAATCTGGATAGTCGCTAAGAAAACTGTATAGGAGTGTGGGGAAGAGAGAAGAACCTGCCAAATTGGCTTGGGGAAATCCCCCCTCCCCCATCACCCGTCTGAGTAACCACAGCTAAGCATTTTGCATGAAACCCAGGCCCAGGCCCACGAACCAAACACTGGTGATATCTAATCTTCCACTTCCTTCTAAGGGCAGGCAGCCTTTCAGGGGCCAAATTCCCACTGTGGTCATCCCTGAAGTTTCAGAAGAAGCACACGAAGACCCGCTAGAATACTCTGTGTACAGAGGAAAGATAAAGAGTAGAGATCTCTCCCACCACACTTGCCTGCTTGCTTTTTGTATTTCTTATCCAGTTTGAACTCCTTAGTTTCTCCTGTCTTTGGTCTCTCAAGCAGCTTTGTAGCTGTTCCTCGTCCCAGCAATTCATCCAGCATGGATCGAGCAGGACGAGGCTCCCCCCTGCCAAAAAAGAAAGACTGTGCATATTCTAGGACACCAACCCACATCACAAATTGAGTAACTGGGGTCTCTAGGAAGAATGTGCTATCCCCCCCAACCCAGCATAGTTAGCTAGTATTCAGGTTTAATATCACCTCCATAGCTATGGGGTTGGATTCTACTACTTTGCTCAGCGAAGAGGGGCGAAACTGCCTCCCCTCCCTCTTCCACCACCAGTGCAGCTCTGTTCACCAAAGAGGGAGGGTGATTTTTTCCCCTTACTCCTTGATGCTGCAGCCCCTGAGCTGCATGGCTTTCAGACCAAGCTGTCTGGAATCAGCTTCTCCAGAGTTGGAAAGGACGGCTGAGGGGAGTGGAACAAGAGCGATGTCTTGTCAGTGCCTTCTGCTGACACATCACTGGATCCAACATAATGCTTTGCCCAGTCAAATGCCATCACCTAACCCTCTATATTTTTGTGAATGGAGATTGCTTACTCGTCACTTTTTCTGCCAGTTTTCAGCTCAGCCTTGGAGCTGTCACCAAACCCCAGAGCGTCCATGAGATCCTTCCCATCATCCTCGAACATCAGCTCCTCCCTCTTCTGTTTAGTGGCGGCAGCATAGCCAGGCAGAGATGTTCCTGTTAAAGGGAATCGAGAGTATGTTACACTGTAAAGTATGTAAAGTATGTTACACTGTGCCCTGTCTGGTTTTACAGCCCTTGGCTAACTTTTATGGGCTTCCCTACCCATGGAGAATGATGGCGTTTGTGAGAATCGTTAGTCACCCGTCTGAGCCTGGCCTTCCTAAGTATTTTCCCATCAGGAAGATATTTGACTTTGTACAGCCATCTGCAACCAATAGCATTTCTTTGTGCCGGAGAGAGTCAAACTCTGATTTCATGGCTTCTAGCCAACCCTCCTTTTCTCTCCCTTCAAAAGACATCACCTCCTGATAACTCTTCGGTTCTTTTATACACACATGGTTCCCATCATTAGTTTCAAATCCAAACCTTACAGGAGGAATTCCTTTGGTACTCCTGGTGGACACTCTAGGTATCTGCCTTTCACTTTGCACACTCTCTGATGAGCCCTACTAGGAGATCCCTCCTGTTTCACCCCATTTCCATCCTGAGAGATATCAGTCAAAGGAAGTACTTGCTGTGACACCTTCTGTCCATGAATTCTATCCCAGTGCTCTCGCAAAAGTTGGCAGATCTACTGTAACTCAAGGAATTCTGCTCATTTGCAAACCTATAGGCCTTCATTCCTGTTTGGTAACCCAGGAAAGTTAGCTTTTTGGCTCTTGCTCCTCCTTTCCTCCTTTGGGTTAAAGGAACATTTACCCAGGCCTTCACTCCAAACACCCTTAGATAGCTCAGGCTAGGGTCTTTGTTATACAGTGCTCTGTATGGTATATTGTCTATGGACCTAGTCCAGATCCTGTTGGATAAGTAACTGGCTGCCTTGATGGCTTCAGCCCAATAGGTCATGGGTAATTCTGCGTCTTGCAGCATTGCATACATTTTAGTCTGTAGCATCCCACCATGCCGTTCGGCTATCCCATTTTTCTGTGGCACAGCCACATTTGCCACCCTGTGATGCACACCTTGTTCCTGCAACCACTTAGCAAATGCATTGGACATGAATTCACCACCAAAATCTGTCTGCAAAGCACATAGGTCTTGGCCAAGCTGCTTTTGCACTCTTTTAGCCCAGTGCTTAAAAGTTTCAAACACCTCAGATTTTTTCTTTATGGGAAACACCCATGTGAATCTGCTATGGTCATCCGTCAGAATCAATGCATATTTGTTACCTGAGTGGCTCTCTCTAAACGGGCCAATTACATCGCCATGCACCAGCTATAGAGCTTTTTCTGACCTTCTGTCACTATGTCTAGCCACTGGGTAAGACTTAGATTTGACACATTTGCAGATTTCACAATCCAGAAACCTCCCACACTTTTTTACTTTCTCTTTCCCCAGTATAGACAACGTCTTATTTATAGCATCGAACCCTGCGTGGCCGAGGCGCCGATGGAGCAAGTGCAAGCAGTCGTCATGTGGACTTTGATTAATTACTGTTTTAGCCTCCACATGCACATTCTCCACTACATATACATTATTACACAGCCTCCCCTTTAGAAGCACTTCTCCATCCTTAGCTATCAGGCATGACTTTCCAGCAAATGTTACAGTAAACCCTGCTTTGTCCAAAGCGCATACACTTAGCAAATTATTTTCAATGGTTGGTACACACAGCACCTTTTTAAACACATAATTCAGTGAAGGAAACCTCACACTTCCCTCACATGCCACATCTGAGTTACTGTCAGCTCCTGACCCTTAGAACCAGAAATCACCACAGAGTCATATAGAATCCAAGCAGATGGCTTTTACTGGTCAAAAAGGCAATACAGTGCAAACAGGAAAGTATGGCAGCTATGAGAGTCTCACTAGCTGGAGGATAATATAAGGCAGTAAATGGCGGGAGATTACAAAGCATTAATAACGCACAAGCAGAATACACTTTCCCAGGGGTAGCATTCCCAGGCTTTGGTATGTGAGGTCGACCTTGAGTCTAGACAGTTCAGCACAGATACAGAGGCAATACGGAAACCGAGATAGCAGCCTGACATCCTGCTCCCCTTAAGACCCCCTCCCATTCTGCAAGGGGGCTGGTCTATCCGGGTAGGCAACGTGAAAGGCACTGATGAGTTTGGGGGCGGAGACATCTCGTGCGCGAACCCATTCATCATAGGCAGGGGGGAAGTGTTTCCAACGGACTAAATACTGTAGATTTCCATGGTGAATGCGAGAGTCAAGGATCTTGGAGACCTCGAAGTGTTCTTCCCCCCCCCCACCATAATGGGCTGTTCGGGAGGCGGATCAGGATGCCATTGTGGAGAAGCAATATGGGGTTTCAGGAGGCTAATGTGGAAAACGGGATGCGCACGCCTCAGGGTTTTGGGGAGAGCTAGTTCCACGGTGACAGGATTTATGATCCGTGTGATGGGGAATGGGCCAATGAATTTAGCATTGAGCTTATGGCACGGACGGGTGGAACGTAGATTTTTGGTGGAAAGGTAGACCAAGTTACCCACTCGCAGATCACCCCCGGGGGAACGGTGTTTGTCGGCCTGCGCTTTGTACTTGCGCTTGGCTCGGTCGAGATTGCTAATAAGCCAGGGCCAAGTGGTACGGAGGGTGTGCGCCCAGGAGGCAATGTCGGGGTCCCCCTCTCCCTCCACATCATTTCTTGGAGTGACAGGACCAAAGTCTTGTCCATACACAGCATAAAATGGGCTAAAACCTGTAGATTGATGCACAGCATTATTGTAGGCATATTCTGCAAAAGGTAACAGTTCTACCCAGTTATCTTGGTGGTAGTTGACATAACAGCGCAAATAACATTCAAGTACAGCATTAACACGTTCAGTTTGACCATCTGTTTGGGGATGGTATGCACTAGACAATCCTTGCTCCACCCCCACCAACTTGAGGAATGCCTTCCAAAATTTAGAAACGAAACCACTGCCGCGGTCACAGATTATTTTGCGCGGAAACGAATGTAATCGGAAGATATGTGTCACGAAAAGGCGGGCCAACTTTTGAGCAGAGGGGATCCCTGCGCATGGAATTAAATGGATTTGCTTAGAAAATAAATCAGTAACAACCCACAACACAGTTTTTCCCCCACTGAGAGGGAGATCAGTCATAAAGTCCATAGCAATCACTTCCCACGGTTTGCTGGGTATTTCCAGAGGTTGCAGTAGCCCCGGGGGTTTGCCCTGCGATCGTTTCATTGTGGCGCAAACAGGACAGCTGCGAATGAGTCAATGTCGGAACGCATCCCCCCCCACCAAAATTGTCTGCGCAATAAGTGAAGAGTCTTCAGAAACCCAAAGTGTCCAGCTGTTTTTACTCCATGAGCCAAGTGTAAAACGTCTTTTCGGAGCGCTTTGGGCACGTATAATTTTGAGTCTTTGTACCAAGAACCTCCTTGATCTATTACATCAGGAGGCAGGGTGTGACTGGAGCGTTCTAAAAGGCAATGGTCCCGAAGGGAATTTAAAAAGGATTTGGAAATGGGAACTTTGGCGGGTACCTCCCCCCCGGCAATAGTGGTTTTAGGAATAGTTATGGGGGTAGCGCTTACGTGCGGTGGTGCGCAGCCTGCAGGCGGCAGGGTAGCCGGTGGGGTTGGAGGGGTGGAATCGCCGGTTCGTTGCCGTTGTGGGGGTGGCTGGGTAGCCGGTGGGGTTGGCGGAGCTTGTGTGCTGGGTAAGGTGTGCTGCTGCTGGGATCGAGTTTGCACGGCCAGTACAGGAAGGGCTCCTCTTTGCGTAGGGGTGAACAGAGAGTTGGTTGGCCTCTCGAGTTTTGCCGGGTATTGAGGTAACCGGGAGAGGGCATCTGCGAGAACATTTTGCTTCCCAGGGACATGCTTTAGGACGAAACGAAACTGAGCAAAGAATTCCGCCCAACGTTGTTGTTTTGCCGATAGTTTATGGGACCCCGTGAGGGCAGCTAGATTTTTGTGATCGGTCCAAACCTCAAAGGGGACTTTGGACCCCTCTAAGAATTGTCTCCATAGAGTTAGTGCATGGTGAACGGCCGCTGCCTCTTTCTCCCAAATGGGCCAGTTTAATTGTGCATGCGCAAATTTCCTCGAAAAGTAAGCGCAAGGGTGAAGGAGACCATCCGGACCTTTCTGGAGGAGAGCCCCTCCCATAGCTACATCGGAGGCATCGACTTGCACGATAAACATTTGATTTGGGTGCTGTAGCACCCGGGTGCTGTAGCACAGGTTCCGAAGTGAAGAGGCGTTTGAGGGCCACAAAAGCGGCTTGGCATTGATCAGTCCACAGGATTTTCGCGGAGGGTAAGGTAGCCGAGTTTGCTTTTCCTTTGGTTTTTAGCAGGTCAGTGATGGGTAGAGCCACTTGGGCGAAGTTAGGGATGAACCCTCGATAGAAGTTTGCAAATCCCAGAAACTGTTGTACTTGCTTGCGGTTGGTGGGGGGAATCCAATCGAGAACGGACTGGACTTTGACAGGATCCATGCGAAGACCTTGGTGGGAGATTATGTATCCTAAAAACGTGAGTTTGCTTTGATGAAACTCGCATTTAGCCAGTTTTGCAAAAAGTTGGTGGTCGCGCAGGCGCTGCAGAACTTCTCGGACTAGAGCTACATGCTCTTCCATGTTTTTTGAATAAATAAGAATATCATCCAAATAAACCACTACCCCGCGATATAGCAAGTCATGAAGGATTTCGTTGATAAGTTGCATGAAGACCCCCGGGGCCCCTTTTAATCCGAATGGCATCACGAGGAATTCATACATTCCGAAACAGCTAGAGAAGGCAGTGAGGTGCTCATCCCCTTCGCGGATACGGACTCGGTAGTAGGCTTCCACCAAGTCCAATTTGGAGAATACCCGGCCCTCCTGTAACTGTCCCAAAATATCAGATATTAATGGGATAGGATAGGCGTTGGTTTGGGTAACTGCATTGAGTTTTCTGAAGTCAATGCAAAGGCGAAGGTCGCCTTCCTTCTTTCGGACGAAAAACGCGGGGGCCGAGTTCGGGGCATTCGATGGGCGAATGAACCCTCTGGCGAGGTTTTTGTCTAGGAAGTCCCGGAGAACAGTGCGCTCGGAAGCGCTCATGGGGTAAATCTTACTTTTGGTTAATGTGCAATCCTTGACCACTTCAATCGCACAGTCCGAGGCCCGGTGGGGGGGCAAGGCATCACATTCTTTAAGGTCGAAAACATCCGCAAAGTCCCGGTATATGTTGGGTAGGGTTGGAGGTGCTGGGACATCGGAGGTTAATGCTGGGACGGGCGGATATAACAGCGCAAAGCGCTGCCGATGCTGGTCGCAAGTGGGACTAGCGAAGGAGATAGTGTTTGTTTCCCAGTCAATACTGGGACTATGTCCTTTAATCCAGTTAATTCCCAAGACCACTTCAAATCGGATAGTGAAGTCTATTTGCTCCCAGTGGGAGCCAATTCCCATCGCTATCCCTATGGTGCGGTGATCAACTGGACCCCCCTGGAAATGGCTCCCGTCCATTTGGGCAAATTGGACGGGGGCTGGTAAAGCCTCAGATTCAGCTTTGAGTGCAGCAAAAGTGGCTTCGCTTATGAGAGTACGACAGCAGCCGGAGTCAATGAGTGCTTTGACGGGTAGTTGGGGGCCACCGTTATGGTGTTGTAAAACTGCATCTATGTAGACGGTGGAGTCTACTTCTTTGATTTTAGTGGGAGCATTTGGTTTAGCAGGAGGATCTGCCGAGGTCTGTGGAGACGCTCCACTCACCACAGACCGAAGCCGTTTTTTGACAAGTCAAGGGGAGATTCCAAGTTTAATGCTGGAGAATTCCATGGGTTTTCTTCATCCGAGGAGGGAAAGTTGTCCCCCAATGGGGCACTTGTAATCCGAGACCCGGCGGGGTCGTTCGTAGTAGGCAGGGAGGTTAGGTCTCCAGCATGGAGTGCAGAGGGTGTGGGTCTTCCCGGCGCTGCGCTGCGGGTGGCCGCGGTGCCTCTGCGTGGTGGACGACCTCTGGCTCGGGTTATCGTGCTGGGACGAAATAATTCAGGGCGGTGTGGGCAAACAGCTGCAAAGTGGCCCATTTCTCCGCAAGTAAGACAGGCACCTCTCTGAAATCGGGCTTCACGTTCTTGGGGTGGACGTGTAGGATTTCGTGCAATGGGCGGTGGCGCCTTGGGTTTTTGGGTGCTTTTGTCCTTGTGCTTTTGACGGACAAGAGAAATAAAGCGTCGGCGGCTTTCCACTTCCTCGGCCAATAGAATCCACTCTTCAAGGGTATCGGGATCACCCCGCATGTATGACCAGTTCAGAATATCAGGGTGCAGGGCTTCCCTGAAATGGTGAATTAGGGTGGCCTCGGGCCAACCCACAATTTTACTCGCCAGTCATTGAAATTCATCGGCAAATTCTCGAACTGGAGCAGAGCCCTGTCTTAGTTGTAAGAGTTCCGCTTTGGCTCGTTCCCCCAGAAAGGGGTCTTCAAACCTCCTTCTCAGAGCAGTCATGAAGTTGTTGAGGGAACGTATAGAGCGGGAGCGGGTATCGAACTGGAGGACCATCCAGTCAGCTGCTTTACCTGTCAGAAGGGAAGCCACATAGCGCACCCGGCTGTCCTCCATGGGGAAAAGTTGCCCTTGTTCTCGCATATAGCTGTCCACTTGATGCAAGAAACAAGGCAGAGTCTCGAGAGATCCGTCGTACGTAGTTCTCAATTTGAGTTGCTTCCAAGGACCGGGTGCAGGCTGACCCGGTTGCACGGGTGGTCCGGGTGGAGGAACAACGGGAGCTCCGGGAGGCAGGAGTGGAGCAGGTACATTAGCGGGTGGTTGGACCGACACCCCCTGACCCGGTATTGGAGCGTGCTGTACTTGGGCTAGCAGGGCTTGTTGTAATTGCCTGTTATCCTGAAGCATACGCTCCATTAGCTCTTGGAGTTGATCAACACGGCCGGTGAGCTCTCGATTCTGGGCTCGTAAGAGGTGAACATCCTCGCTTGGGCCCCCGGTAAGATGAGGCTTGCCAGTTCGGAAACTCGTGGCCCATTGAGAGCTGTCTCCATAGAGATCCTCGTCCTCAGACTCTTCGGAGTCTCGGCGTCGGTCAGCAAGGCGGCGTGCGCGTTGGGTCGTGCGCGACGGGACAAACGCCGGGGAAAAAGAGAGACCTAGCAGTCCCTGTACAGTGTCCTTGGGGCGAGTATCCATTTTCGCCCGATCCCTATCCTTTGCGGCCAGAACCTCGGCTGACGCCTTAGCTTCTTCAGCAGCTTCTTTCTCCTTTGCGGCCACAGCTTCGGCTGCGGCCTTAGCCGCTTCGGCGGCTTCCTTCTCCGCAAGAACTTTGGCGTTCTCAAGTCTCAAGGCAGCCTCTGCCGTAACACGCGGTAAAAGCTCCGTTTCCAGGAGTGTGAGTATGGGGTCGGATTCCCCGCCGAGCAATGGTTGTATTCGAACTGCCAGCGCGGGTGCCTCGGCTCCAAATGTCGAGGTCAAACATTGAGCCAAGGTGGCCACCGGGGTGTCCTTTGTACATTCCACAAGGAGAAGAGCGGTGCGAATAGCGACCCGCTTGGCTTCAGCTTGACAGCTGGCCGCATCAGGTATTAGGGAAAAACCCTCCTGCGGGGCACCTGCCATGGCAGCGTTTCCCAGGGTAACAGAGGGAAAAGTCCCCCGAGAAATAAGGTTGTCCAAAAGTCCAGTTAGTACTTGTAAGTCCTCAGTTGCCAACCGGGCATCGTCCAGTAATTGATCCAAATCCTGAAGATCTAAACGAGTATTAGTATCCTCAGACGTCAACATCCAGAGAACCCCTCTTAGAGATTGCCACTGTTCCTGTACCAGTCCCCTCAAGCGGCAAACCTCTCGGGTAGTTCGAAAAAGTTCAGTGACTATGTCCTGTAACAAGGTGGGATCCTCCGGAGAGGAATCCAGGGTAGTAGGTCACTCGGAGAGCCTCCCAGCTCCCATCCAAGTGGCAGGCGAACCCCCCTCGGGCTCCAGCCTGGCTAGTAGTACAATGAAGAAGGTGAGATAGCTGCCATAATGTCAGCTCCTGACCCTTAGAACCAGAAATCACCACAGAGTCATATAGAATCCAAGCAGATGGCTTTTACTGGTCAAAAAGGCAATACAGTGCAAACAGGAAAGTATGGCAGCTATGAGAGTCTCACTAGCTGGAGGATAATATAAGGCAGTAAATGGCGGGAGATTACAAAGCATCAATAACGCACAAGCAGAATACACTTTTCCAGGGGTAGCATTCCCAGGCTTTGGTATGTGAGGTCGACCTTGAGTCTAGACAGTTCAGCACAGATACAGAGGCAATACGGAAACCGAGATAGAAGCCTGACAGTTACGTCCATCAGCTAAACTGACATGGAACTGCGTACGTCCTGTAACAGCTCCTCATTTTGGCAAATGTTCTGAGAAGCCCCAGAATCCAGAATCCAAACGCCAGTAGTGTCATTAGTCTCAGTCAGCACCAGTGACGCCTTCTGACTTCTGGCTGCACCCTTTGAAGACAGTTCCCCTCGGCTCCTTTTCTTGATGTCCAGGCAGTCTCTCTTTAGGTGATTTATAGATCCACAAACAAAGCATTTTCTGACTCTCAAAGCCACATGCTGAAAATCTCCCTTCGGCTTTCTTTCTGTGTTTCTCTCCCCGCCGGTGAAGCAATGCATCTTTTCCTCGCCTCCCTCTGACTTGGCAGGTTTCCCAGACACTGACACGTTCAATCTTTGCTCGTGCTCCAGCAATAGCCCGGTGATATACTCCAAGGTCAGCTTATCTGTTTCCACTGACTCCAAAGCGGTAATGAGCATATTATATTCTTCAGTCAGATAGCTTAGTATAATAAACACCTTGTCTTCTTCCAACAAAGTTTTCCCTCTCTGTTCAAGCATTTGGAAGCATTCTGTTAGTGTTTATATGCTTCCGAATTGGCACCCCCGGTTGCATTACAGTTCTGTACATGCGCCTGGTAACGGCTATTAAAGAGCCGTCTGTTTTCTGCACGTACACCTGACTCAAAGAGTCCCATGCTGCTTTCGCTTTCAGCTTACCCGAGACGTGTACAAGTTGATCAGCTACGCTGAGCACAACGATAGCCAGTGCTATTTCATCTTTCGCCACGTCTTGAGCTGTCTCCGGGTCCGGGGGGTTAGAGACATAAATCCACAACGCCTCTCTCTTGAGGTAGTGCTGCATCCGCAACGACCAGACATTGTAGTTAGTGGAGTTGAGCTTATCAACAAGTAGCGCCGTAGCCGCCTGTGCCATGTCGTCAGCACCCAGCTGCTCAACCTCTGTGTCGCTCTCTTCTTCCGCCTCCGACAAATCACTGCCAGCAGACCAGCTTGCCTCCTCCTCTACTCCGTCCGAATCCCCACCAGACATTCACTCGCTCCTTCTGCTCACCCACCAGACATTCACTCGTTCCACAGATAGAACCTCCAGGACATAGCGCAATTGAGCTGGGCCCATAGCCCTGATGGCGTTTGTGAGAATCGTTAGCTACCCCAGCAGCGAGTGAAAACAGCACAGACAGCACGTATAAATAAGTGCTCTTTTAGTCACAGTGTCAAAGTGCTCCGCAAAGACCTCCTCTTAACCCACACCAACTATACACATATAGTACACATATATACACATCTGGCACAGTTTCCCAGCCAATGAACTGTTGGCTGCCTAGTTGCCAGAACTATCTTGCTCAGTCCAGTTTTGGCCAGATTTTCTGATCAGTCATTGAGCGATCATGTGACACCACCTATCACCTGGCTGTCACTCAGATCATTGCAATCTGCTTGCTATGTGCAGTCTGAAATGTCAACATGCTTGAAGTTAGATGATTGTAAAAGTAATTGTATGTAAAGTTCCCATTTTGGATTTTTAGAAGTTATTTTCGATATAAGGAAGCTTGGCCAATGTGCTCTTTGGTTTAATAGTGGAACGAAATATCCAACCAGCTAGCCAAAGCTGATTGCTTTTCTATATCCCAATAAACACAAAGTAAACAAGAACACTGAGATTATGATAATAATCTAATTGAGCTGTTGACTGCAGAAGTGAGATCTTGAGTTGATACAAATGTCTCCTTATCTAAGTTCCAAAGAAACCATTAGATACGGTGCTGCAAATGGCTGATGTATTTTTTTAAATTTCTAGCCCTGTGTTTTAACCTCTTACAACAAAGATAGTATTAAAAATTTGAATACACCATAAAAGCATACCATAAAAAAGTACACAAAACCTTAAAATGCACTAACAGCAGAATGTGGAGCACTGTGTACCAGCAAGTTGTATATTCACTGCTACGCAACTTTCTAGATTCTCAGAGAATGTTGGGAGCATTCAGCAACCAGAACAAAAGAGGCATTTGGTACATGGTTAAGTTGCACATAACATAGGATTATTAATACTTCTTTAGCATCCTTGCTATGATAAGTCTACTCTCAGGTTTCTCAATAAATCCTAATCCTGGCTTAATACACAGGAGCTCTGTTAGTTGAATCCCACAGTTGACTGTATCATTTTCTCTTATCCTAAATACATACATTCTTAAAATAATTAATGCAACATTTTTGGGTATACATCCTCATCTAAAACTCTTATCTCATTTATCCTCATCGTGAACCTGTAAGCCAAGCCTGTACCATTTTCTCTTATCCTAAATGTATTAATTCTTTTTAAGAATTTATATAACCTTTTTGGGGGCACACCCTGATTTAAAATTATTATCTCAGTTATCTTCATTACACACCTGTAAGCCAAGTCCACAGGGAAATACTGTTTTGCCAAGGCAGCACTGATTCATGGCGGAGCAGGGATATAGGATAAAAAAAAATACTAAGCACCACCACACTGTATAATTACCAGTAAGGACACATCACCTAATGAAAAATTCTTGGGACAGTGATATCAATAGATGTGACGGTTATTGAAGCAAAAGTGCATTCACATTTACTAAACACATATTCAAAAAGAATCCAACACAAACAAGACAGGCATCCGGCATATCATCCTGTTTTGAAGAATGCAGGATAGAAAACCATCAAAAGGATTTTCAAGAAGTGACTTTAATTTCCCCCCCTCCTGTTCAGTACAATTATACAGTGTGGGGTTGCTCAGTACTCTTTTCATCCAGTTCAGCACACTGTGTCCCTCTTTGGTTTTGTTTCTGAATAGGGATCTAGGATTCCTGTATCTAATGGCATTCTGGTTCACTGTCGATTTTTCTTCAAAGGATGCTAAAAGGCTGGAATAAGAACTGATTGAGTCCTACAGACTGAGCCAAAGACATTAATAGATGCAAATCTTTCCACTTTCCCTTTCCGCCAGCAGACACCTGAAACCTCTGAAAAGCTGATGCTGGAGGTTATGGAAGCTGCACTAACAAAACACTGTGGGGTATGATGGGGAAGGGCCATAGCTCAGTGGTAGAGCATCTGCTTGGCATGCAGAAGGTCCCAAGTTCAATCCCCAGCATCTCCAGTTAAAGGGACTAGGCAAGTAGGTGATGTGGAAGACCCCTGCCTGAGACCCCAGAGAGCCGCTGCCGGTCTGAATAGACAATACTGACTTGAATGGACCAAGGGTCTGATTCAGTGTAAGGCAGCTTCATGTGTTCATTGTCTGCACTGATAACGATTCAGGCAAAATTGCCCCTCCTCGTTCTTTTGCTGGCGGAGCTTCTGCTGATGCAAGAAGCTCTGCTGGTCGAAGAGGGAACGGAAAACATATTTCCCCAGTTCTCACTCCTCACTGCCACCCGCTGTGGCATTTTGTCACTGCAGATTCTGTGACTCTCAGCACCAGCTTTTTGGAGGTCTTAGGGCTTCTGGGGGGAAAGATTTATGTCTGCAAACACCCTGGCGCTTGTGGTTCAGAGGCTCCAACCCAATAACTGGTCTAAGTCTTTGAGATCACATCCAATTCCCTGATTTCGGGGAAAAGAGCTGGATTAGCACACACAGCCAAAATAGTGCCATATCCACATGCATAAGTAGACAAAGACAGGATAACACTTTTATCTGCACAAATAAAAGACAGATAAGACTTAAGTCAGTCTTCACACTGTACAGAGGAACCAAACAAGTTTGAAGTGATGCAATCCTGGTTTACCTTTCTCTTTAGACGTGCCAGCATTAGTTTCAGGAGCACTTTTGGTAGCAGGGGAATACACCTTCTTCACCACGTCCTCTTCCCCATCGGACAAAAGGCCTGCCAAAGGGTCATCCACATCTAGAAGGCACACCACAGATAGTGCGGAATATAGTTTCAAAACAATTGATCAAGAGTAAAATCCAGCTGGAACTGAAGACAGGAACTGAAAGAAAGGGCTTAGCAGTCAAAAGAAGCCCATATCCATATCACACTCTGCCTCTCTGATGCCGCATATCTGACTCCTCCAAAAATGGCTATTCATATAGCCTCAGTTGCTCCTTTGTTGGCTCAATACAGGACTAAGGAACTTCCCAGATAACTATTCCTGGCACAATAAATATGCAGTGTCCCAGTTACGCATGTGATCCCGTTCTTTTTTGCAAGGCACCACTTCCGTTGCAAGGATATGTTTTCCTGGCACTCAATCTACAATGTCTTTTCATAGGGAAATGCCATACCGGCCCTGCCGCACAGAAGCATGGATAAGGCATCTTTCCCAGCATGAAAACTACCCCCTCATTCCTTGTAACAGCCTAGTAAAGAGACTACAAGTGCTGGATGTGGGCTAGAACTAGGGTAGCAGCGTAGATAAAATCTGCATCCAACAGCAATCAAATGAGTTTTAAGATGCAGAGTAATAAGGCTGGATGGAAAATTCATTACTGCATTCAGTGAAGCATCATTTTCCTTGCCAATAGTTTCTGTAATTGATGGATATACAGAAAACAAAATAAAACAAAACCCTGCGACAGTTCAAAATTGCATCAGTTAGACTTGCTGTTCATTGTGTATAAACATGTCACAAGCCAACTTTTCTTCCACCAGATTTATTTCTATAATGCAACTTGACACGTACAAAGAGCACCATCAGTCAGATCCTACCTTCAAAGGACAACTTCGGTTTTAGCTGTTTAGACGTGGCAGGAACTGGCTTCTTATCCATTCCACTTACTGAATCTCCTGTACATTAAGAAGAAGAGTTGGTTTTTATACGCCAACCTTCTCTACCTTTTTTAAAGGAGAATCAAACCAGTTTACAAACTCCTTCCCTTCCTCCCCCCACAACAGACATGTGAGGTAGGTGGGGCTGAGAGAGCTCTAAGAGAGCTGTGACCAGCCCAAGGTCACCCAGCTGGCTTCACGCATAGGAGTGGGGAAACCAACCCGGTTCACCAGATTAGAGTCCGCCGCTCATGTGGAGTGAGGAATCAAACCCAGTTCTCCAGATTAGAGTCCACTGCTCTTAATCACTACACCACGGTAACTTCAGTGATGCCAATTCTTGCATAATAAGGCAATGTAAAGACAAATGTTTCTCTAGTTTTTAAAAAACGGCTTAAGTGGTTTTACAGAAACATGAATACAGGAAACAACTTTCTTAAAGAATTCAAGGTTAGAAGATTATTTTGCAGGTGTAACATCATTCACTTTTCTAGATCTATAAATTAGGGTTGCTCATGCTTATGGGGAGGGGCCGTGGCTCAGTGGTAGAGCATCTGCTTGGCATGCAGAAAGTCCCAGATTCAATCCATGGCATCTCTAGTTAAAGGGACTAGGCAAGTAGTGATGTGAAAGACTCTGCCTGAGACCCTGGAGAGCCGCTGCCAGTCTGAGTAGACAATACTGATGTTGATGGACCAAGGGTCTGATTCAGTATAAGGCAGCTTCATGTGAGATCATGGAAGCAGCAAAGCCAGCTACCAGCAGACACAGCAGTAGTGTCTGTGTACTCAGGGAGACTTCTCAGTCATGACATGCATAAAAGTTTGACTTTGTCAAGAAAGAAAACACCTTTAAAAAATGGCTTGAGCAGGCTCCAGGGGGCATGGAATGTTAAGAAGAGTTAAGGATCTTTCAAAGGGAAAACAATCAACGGAGGAGGGGAAAATTGATCTGATCCAACTCTAAGAACTTGCAGTATCTTGGAGGTGGCTATGTGGACGTGTGTGTGTGTGCGAGGGTTGGGGGTCAATTTGCTTATTCTCCTAGCACCTTCTTCTTGTGGGACTCCAGCTCATCTTTTTTAGTAGCAACCTAAGAAAACAATAACACTTGGGGCAGGGGAGAGGCAGGGAGTGCAGGCGCAAACAGATGAAAAGCACTGGGCAGCGGCACAGGATGAAAGATTGTGAAGCAGCATTATGACTATACCATGAACATAACTTTCATCAGATACACAGATCGCATGTCATTATTTTACTCCACGTTTGTATCCTAAACTTACCCACCCCCCAGAGGTAAAGATAAGATACTGTAAAGTTTTTCCACCACAATCTCACCATGCCATTCCAGTTATGTGAATTCAGCCTGAGCCAATGAGGGTAAAACTGCCCTTGTATGATAGGGACACAAAGGTGATAGAACAGGAAGCCCTAAAATATAATTTCCACTTTAACACTTCATTATCGAAATGAGTCACTACATCTAATGGCCAAGTTTAGCTATTAAAACAAGATGAATCATTACAGAATCATTATACATTCCTTAAAGTCCCCTTGAAAAGATTATGCAGATAGAGAACAACCTCACCCTTCTCATCAATTGCTGTTTTCTTTGCAGACCTTATTGGCTCAGTTAAAGGCTGAGATTTCTCCAAATCCTTCACAGGTTTCTGAGAAGGCCCAGAACTTGCCTTTTTAATGCCCAAAAGATCAGCTTCCATGTCATCCATATCCTGGGGAAGGAAAGAGTGCATACACTTTGAACATAATGATTTGGAAAGCCCCCTGTGACGGACTAAGGCTTAATATCTGTCAGTGACTGTAAGTGGGAAGAGCTTAAGGGAAGAGACTCTGAGCAGCTGGAAGAGAAGGGGTCTTTTACTCTGGGTTCCGGTGTGATAGGTTGTGCCTAGTGTGACGGGGGCAAAAACCTGAAGGGTGACGAAAGACAGAATTTGGGGAGAAAGGTCCCTGCTCTAGTCACTGAGGAGAGGAATAGTCTCTGGGGAAGGAGGTATTCCTGGCCCAAGCGTTGTGTGAAAATTGCTTTAAGTGTTGTGAAGTAATTCCACAGAGGTAAAGGAAAGGAGAAGGGAGAATCTCCACATTTCCTAGTTTTAAACACCAGATTATACACATGAACCTCTGTGTGCAGGTTATGGGACTGAGCTACCTTAAAGTGTTGGAAACCTAAATTAGATAAAATATCATTTGTGGTGTAGAGCAACTCATTATATGTATAGAAACTTTGTACCTTTCCTTAATACTAGTTTTCCCTCCCATACCTTTCCCTGTGAAATATAATAAAATTCTGCTATTTTATTATACCCTTGACTGAAGAACGGTACACTCCTTCTATCTGGGATGGTTGTCCTCTTCCACCGAGCGCACAGCTTCTGGAGGGATGCACATGGAGCGGTGAGGGAGGTAGGGGACACCTGCCTAGCCAGCCAGATTAGCCGAATCAACCCTGGCGATCAATGGGGTGACAGATGTCGCAGCCAGATCGCCCTCACATCCTGCTGTTTTATTGTTGAACTGAGTAAAGCCTCTGGTGTCTCAATTGTCTGAGGTAAAGCGAAGTAGGTGACGTGGGAGTGATTCCCCCCCCTGTCACACCCCCTTTGTCCACAATTGGTGAACTGCAGCAAGTTCATCTTGCCTTTACGCTGCGAGGTGTTTTCTTGATTTACCTTCAGGGTTTGTAGAAGAGCTTCTGGGTCTACATCAGAGATATCAGGATCCTTGAGGACAATACACAAACACATTTTTATTTTTACACTTTTGGGGGGGGATATTGCTCTGCAAACTAGTTAATCCAAGTGCCAACATGACACTCTATAGGCCTATCTTTAACTTAGGGCTTTTAACCCAGACAAGAAATGGGCTCCCATGGACACATGCTGAAGGAGTTCCATGGGTCCTTTCAATATGATACTCTGGCAGTGCTCAGCAGCGCTGTACTCTGGGCACTTTCACACAGCCCAAATAATGCACCTTCAATCCACCTTCAATGCACTGCGATCATTAAGGTGCAGTGAAAGTGGATTGAAAGTGCATTATTTGGGCTGTGTGAAAGTGCCCTCTGTCTCCAACTGAACTATACGCACATACCCCCTTCCCAAATTACATTTTCAGACCTATGAGTGACCTGCAGGAATTCTCCATATTGCTGTATTGTAACCCTGGAAACTACCTTAGTTTATCACAAAGGAAAATGTGAGCTTGTGCATTTACTCTCACCTCTGCTTCTGTCTCTTTCTCATGAGCCATTTTGCTGAAGAAGTCATCGTCCAGAAAGTCCCTATAATATAAGGAACAGTGATGTGTGGAACCACTGAGAAATGCTGATGACCTTAAGTAAACTCTCTTGGCTTGCCGGAGACGTTTCACTTGAGGAGAAGCCTCCAAATATGAATTCTGCTCAAGGCAAAATTCAGTGTCAATCTAAGGGCATGCAGGATACATCTGAGAAACTTTTACTCATATCATCAAAACTATTTTAATTTCCTACTGTATTTCTCAGATGTACTATGCTTAAGGAAGAACCCCCAAGTTTGCTTCACATTTTCCTTTATTTTAGAAGAAATTTAAGGAGCAACTTTATTTAGGAAGATTCTTGAAAAGGGAAAGCCAAATTATAGGTATCTGGGGGGGGGGGGAACTGAAGAGCTGACAAAAACTTCCACAGAATCAAAGTTATTTTGTATCTCTGAAAGTGTTACGAAAATATTAAATATAAATCACTCACTTTTTGCCGACCTGTGAGGCAACTCCTCTGGGTCTCCCTCCACTGCTGCCCAATGAGGCAGGCTTACTAGATTTAAGGGGAATGTCATCTGGGAATAAAAGATGGAGATTTAGGAGACTGAAGAGTAGGCTTTGTCCTATTCTCTAAAGCTGTATCCCAGCCCTTTAAGAGCTTAGCAGTTCCTCACACTGGCAGTTCTAATAAAGAAGCTAATGCATAAACATCAACAACTCCTTTGGGAAATGTGATAGGCCAGGTGTGACGTTTAGGACAGGATGGTGAAACTGTTCGTTGCCCCTGCCTGTCTGAAATAAAGTGAGGCCTCAATTCTCATCGTTTTTTTAAACATAATTTACAGCTGGTGGAAAAAAACTAATTTAAAACGATTTTCCTACTTCAGTTATTATTTACCGTCATCACCAAGGAGATCACCAAGGACATCATCAATGGAGCCTAGAATAAGACAGAATGTGTTCATAGCCTCGGAGGACTGGCCAGCATAAATTCTGCAATCAGCTTTTTTTGGGAGAGGCTAATTAATCCTACCATAACACGACAGAACTCCAGAGATAAGAAATGTTCTGACCAATCAACATACCTCATGGGTTTGGTACAGATCTATTATTGGATCCTTACTAACCAGGGCAGTCCTTTTATCCAGGGTTTGAAACTAGGTTAAGGTGGAGCCCGGCTAGTGTTAGCTATGGTTTTGTTTCTAGAGGAGTAGCTGTGTTAATCTTTCAGCAAAAATAAGCAGGAATTTTGTGAAGACCCACTACATTCAACTGAAAGAGAGCTCCAGTCCATGAAAGCTTACGCTAGAATTAAAAATGTGTTAGCATTCAGTGTCACAAGGGTCCTGTTTATGGTTTAGTTACAATACCTAACTATGGTTCAGCAAAGGAAGTGAAGGGGTAATTCACAATTTTGTATGGTTCAGCAAAGGAAAGGAGGGGATAATTTGTGAGGCTAGATCTTGATTTGTAAACCACAATTTGTAGGAAGCCAGTGTTATATCCACAACAGAACCCAGCAAACACTGACTCTGTTCCTGTCTCATACTGATGACCACACTGTTATGTCCACTGGAGCAATCTAGGAGACACTTTCCTCAGCTTTATCCAATATCCAAAGGATCACAAGAACGTGGAAATATAAACTCACCTTTCAGTCCTTTCTTGTGTCTTATTGCCTGAAGAGAAAAAAGACAGACACTTTGTTACAAACCAGAAAACAATGTGAGCAAAGCTGAGGTGTTTCTGCATGAGTTATCTGCCCCAAGTTTGATGCTGTTCTTCCTTGCTTCCCCACAGCATCATGGTATATTTGTGAACCTCCCAGGGTTTCCCCAGATTTTCTCTAATCTTTTCAAACCTGCTTTGTTCAGAAGTTTTGAGAAAGACTGAAGCAAAGGCTGGATGACTGCCAAGTGAACGGAAAAGTTCTTATTTTCCTATTCATGCCCACTCAACAACACCCATTTCCACCACGATAGCCACTTCCTTTCTCTACCCGAGGAATATTTTGGTATAATAGTATATTGATATAATACCATTAAATCATGATAAAAAAAAAAACTAACAGGAAAATATGCTGTGTGGAAGCCCTGTAGCTGCTGAAGTATATTAGCAACCACAGCAGAAGCAACAGGGAAACTACACAAGTCTGGCTCCATGTGCAAAACACTCCTGTTAAGCTTGGTTCAACCAGATTAATAACAGGAGCTGGGAGACATAGGTTGAAAGACGTTAAATAGTTTTGTTGATCGGTTGCTAAATGAAAATCAAATCTTAACAAATTGAACGGTTTTAAAAATCAAGATAGCCATAAGTTGTTATGTTTTCATAATATGAATATATTAATATATATGTCCAGATCACGCAAAGTGATGGTATCACTTCACTCTGCTCTATTTAGACCTCACTTGGAGTATTGTGTTCAGTTTTGGGCACTGCAGTTTAAGGATGTTCACAAGCTGGACCATGTTCAGAGGAGGGCACCGAAGATGGTGAGGGGTCTGGAGACCAAGTCCTATGACAGTGGTGGTGAACCTATGGCACGTGTGCCAGAGGCGGCACTCAAGAGCCCACTTTGTGGGCACGCACGCCGTCACCCCAGCACAGAGTTTGCCTGAGTTCGGCACTGAGCGGAGGGGACGGCTCTGAGTTTGCCTGAGTTCGGCACTGAGCGGAGGGGACAGCTCAGGCACCAGCTGCTGGAGCTAGGGAAGGAAGGGCGCTGCTGCTGCTACTGCACTCCGAAGGTGCGAGGCGGAGAAGCCAGCACAGGAGTGCAGCGCAGCCGTCTCTGGGCTGGACGTGGCGCCTTCTCCTTCCCGGCCCAGAGTTGGAAGAGCGGCTTCTCGTTCTCCCGATCAGCAGCTCCTGGGGGCTGATGAAGCCGGGACTGTGAGCGGAGGAGGAGAGCGCGCCTATTGTTCCTCCCGGCACCGGCTGCGGGGTTTGGGGCGTTTTTGGGGGGTGGCTGATCCGGGCGCATCCAGCGGGACCTGTTGTTGCGGCTCCTGTCATGGGCAGAGTAGGGGGGCAACCCCCCCGTCTGGTTCCTTCTCTGGGAGCGGGCTGAGCCGGCGCGGTAAGTTCGCCTCCTTCTTTTCTGCTCGCCGCGTGTGCTGCTCACTCCCGATGCTGCTGCCAAGAACCGGGAAAACTTTCCTCCAAACTTTGCGATTTCCAGCCGAGGGCTCGGGAAAGGCCCTTGTTAATTGGGGGGGGGGGAGCTGAAAACCCCCTGGCTTCCCTATCCTCCTCCCGCCCTCCCAATTTTGTTCCAGTCTCTACCGAGGAGACTTGGGGTGGGGGCGAGGGATGAAAACTGGCAAACTTTCCGCTGCTTTCCAGCTGAGCCAGGTTCTCTATCGCCCCCGGCATTTAGTGCTTGGTGGTTCAGCGAGCGCCAGTTGTTTTTTCTAAACTAAAACCTCAGTATTCAGGTTAAATTGCCGTGTTGGCACTTTGTGATAAATAAGTGGGTTTTGGGTTGCAGTTTGGGCACTCGGTCTCTAAAAGGTTCACCATCACTGTCCTATGAGGAAAGGTTGAAGGAGCTGGGTATGTTTAGCCTGGAGAGGAGATGACTGAGAGGTGATATGATAGCCATCTTCAAGTACTTGAAGGGCTGTCATACAGAGGATGGAGCGGAGTTGTTTTCTGTTGCCCTGAAGGTTGGACCAGAACCAAGGGGGTGAAATTAAATCAAAAGAGTTTTTGGTGAAACATTAAGAAGAACTTCCTGACAGAGCGATTGCTCAGTGGAACAGACTTCTCTGGGAGGTAGTGGGTTCTCCCTCTTTGGAGGTTTTTAAACAGAGGCTAGACAGCCATCTGACAGCAATGCTGATTATGTGAACTTAGGCAGATCACAAGAGGGAGGGCAGGAAAGGATGAGTCAGTGCTGGAATCTTGTGGTCCCTTCCTTACATGCTGAGGGTAATGCTGATCACCACTTTGGGGTCAGGAAGGAATTTTCCTCCAGGCCAGATTGGCCAGGGATCTTGGAGGATTTTTCTCTTCCTCTAGGTCACGGAGGGGGGGAGGAAGATAAGAATTTCCTTTGTTGTGCAGGGGGTTGGACTAGATGTCCCTTGAGGTCTCTTTCAGCTCTATGTTTCTAAGTTTCTAATTTAAAGTTTACCACATATAAATGATATTTTTCAATTACAGCTGATATAATACTTAGGCGGCACGAAATGATGAGCTAATACATAAATACGTTGATACATTAAATGTTTTACAATTCTTTTTTGCATCCATCACATTCTTTAATTAACATGCCTGATCTAGCCAAATACAAAGTAACCTGGATTCAAATGCAAAAAAAGATATTTGAGGCAAGAGAAGAATCCTGGAATCTGAATTTAATTGAAATTCAGGTTTCCATCCCAGATTTGCCAGCAAAGCAGACAACTGTCAAATTAAACTATTCTCCAGATTGCATTTGAGATGATAAAACTTAACATTAATTTCAATTCTACTTCGGGATTCATTGAATCCTGCTGAGCAGTAGCTTCAGAAGGGAAAATAAGGGTTCAAAGCTAACCTACTTGTTTATGTAATTGAGTATATTGCAACTCTAATGGATGTTACAGCAATCAAAGGGAGTGGTTTGTTCCTCCATATAGTTCTTCATACACTTATGGCCCAGTTATCTGTGCTCAGAGAACAACACAGTATACAGAAGTCAGCCTGTTTCATAATGATACCACTTAGAATTAGATGCATGAATAGGGTTGCCAACTTCCAGGTAATGTACAATAAGTGAAAACACCTGTTCCAGAATTAAAGCAGTTTGAGGAAATAGGCAGCATGAGGGCTGCCTATTTCCTCAAACTTCCAGGTAATAGCAGAAGATCTCCTGCTATTACAACTGATCTCCAGCTGAAAGAGATCAGTTTACCTGGAGAAAATGGCGGCTTTGGCAATTGGACTCTATGGCATTGAAGTCCCTCCTCTCCCCAAACCCCGCCCTCCTCAGGCTCTGCCCCAAAAACCTCCCACCGATAGTGAAGAGGGACCTGGCAATCCTATGCATGAACAATTTTTACCAAGATGTTGAATTTTGCAGCCTAACTTGGGTTACCAGCTACCATAAAGATCCATGGGGAAACAAAAAGCATGGAGACATGGTCTTCGACCCTGAGAGAGAGGACCAGATACCTAACAGCACCTTTTCCTCTTATGAGCTCCACCCATCCCTCAAGGGCCTTGCTAGGAATCCCCATCTTTTGGACTGCATGGTTGACAACAACCTGGAACAAAGTATTCTCCATGATGACCATGTGTCTGGTCACAGTGAGGTCCTTCTTAAAAGAAGAAAAAGAGTTGGTTTTTATATCCGCTTTTCTCTACCTTTAAGGAGTGTCAAAGAGGCTTACAACTGCCTTCCCGTCCCCTCCCCACAACAGACACTTTGTGAGGTAGGTGGGGCTGAGAGAGTTCTGAGAGAACTGTGACTGGCCCAAGGTCACCCAGCAGGTTTCATGTATGGGAACAGGGAAACAAACCCAGTTCATCAGATTACACTCCACCATTCATGTGGAGGAGTGGAGAATCAAACCCGGTTCTCCAGATTAGAGACGACTCTTAACCACTACACCAGGCTGGCTTCTTACCATTTCTGGCCTTTCAACTGCATCCTCTGTCTTTTTCTTTCACCTGTGACACCCAGCGTCCATACTCAGACAGTTTTCATCTTTACACTTAGATTTAGAATGGATTCATACAGCAGACGTTTACTCCAGGCTTTTCTAGAAAAACAAACAATAAACAGTTATGAATTCACTTTATATATAATTTTATTGATTTCTAAAAGGGAATCAATTATATTGATTATTAAAAGTAAAGTATTTATTACATTTGTGTTTGACCTTTCCTCCTGTGGCATCTTAAAGACCAGCGTAAGCTTCCATGTGGCAGAACTTGCTTGCCTCTGATGAAGGGAGCTCTGACTCACAAAGGTTTATGCTGGGATAAACTTTGTAGCCCTGAAGATGCCCCTGGCCTCCCATTTTATTTTGCCTCTACGGACTAACACAGCTACCCACCCAAAATGACCTTCACCCCAAGGAGATCTGAGCAGCATTTTAGTCTGAAAACAGCCTTATCAGCCAGATTAAATTCATACATAGTAACTTTCTTAGAGCCATTAAGATTCTTATCTGCCCAGGGATGTGAACCTGAGCCTCCTATATCCAAGTCCAACACTTTAGCCATTATGCTACACTACCTTAATGAAGCTGACCTTACCCATGAATCTGAGAGTGAATTACGGCCCTGTCATGGATCACACAATAAAGAATGACCCTCTGCGATTTTAATTATCAGTTACTAATAAAAAACTTATTGCTTCTTTAGGAAGCTTTTTTACCAGGCAGACATATGTTTCCCTCTCCCCCTTCTGCCAGAGGCAGAGTGCAAGGTAACACGTCAATTTTGTAACACTAATAATACTATTGGCACATTTTACCAAACCAGGATATGCGGCTGCTACTGATAAACTATTTACATGAAGAACCATCTTTGTGCGGCTTAAGAAAGTAAAATGTTAGACCTTTGTTACTTCTAAATATGTAATATTGTCTCTTCCCACCACTGTTCATCCTATGCCAGCCCTTGTGTATCTGGAAAGAGCAGAAGGACTTCCCTCCCTGCCTTATCCCTCTCTCCCATAGCATACGGCTCAGGAGGTTTGGCAAGAGAGTGAGTCTGCCAAGGTGGCCAGGGGGAGAGAGGCCGGTTGTGGAGAAAGGGGAGTAAAACCATCACCACCACACTGTGGCCAGCTTGCTCTTTTTCGGGCGGCTACTGTGGCGGTGGTACACTCTCTTCTCTGCAGCCAGCTTTCTCTCATCCTGGCACCCACTCAGAACCTGGGACAAGAGTGCAGAGGCTGTGTAAAAATTAGAGGTGCCATTGAAGAGGGCTAACCCTTTCCTTCCATCCCTGGCACAGCATATGCAGCTCAGGGAGGGTTGCAGGTTACCCCTCCTCCAGTCCCTGCAGTGGCAGCTGCTCCGAGGTGGGCACCACCTGCCAACCACAAGCTTTACCAGGCAGTCAATTTGCTCACTTTCCTGAAACATGGGACAGACGCCCCATTGGGGAACAGTTCTCTGAAGAGCCACCTATGGCTCCTGAGCCAGGGTTAGTATCACTGCTCTAACATTTACATCACACTGGTTGAACTAACCCCCCCCCCCACACACACACACTATTGGCAACCTGGCTAATTTGGTAAACACACAATATGGATTTAGAGTGCCATCCCAAGCAGAGTTATACCCACCTAAGACCATTGGCTTCAGTGGACTTAGAAGTGTGTAGCTCTGTTTAGGATGGCACTATTAGACAAAGATGCTAGGGGCAGGAATACATTCAGCTTGCCTGTTTCCTGTCCCCCCCCCCAAAAAACAACCATGTTAAGAGTCCCAGAAGCCTCAGGAAAAGCAATGTGTTGTCTTTAGCTTTCTCGGGGGGGGGGGGGGTTACCGCATTATGTATTCCCAGCAATGTATTAAGAGTTTGAAAATGTTATTAAAAACATTGCTTTAAAAGGGTTTTTGGACACCACGGCTAAAAAAGGGTTGGAAGACGTCTTCACAACTAAAGGGGCCAAACAAAGTGCAAACAGTATTTTTTATAACATTTTCAAACTCTTAATACGTCGGTGGGAATACATAGAAAGTGCGAACAGTATTTTTTATAATGTTTTCAAACTCTTAATACATCCCTGGGAATACATAATGCAGTAACCCCCCCCCCCCGTTCATACTACAGAGGCAACACCTCTGCCTGTGAAGTCAACACACTGAACCTGACGTTTTGTTGCTTTTACATTATTTCTGTTCCCTTAAATTTCAGAAACAAATGTTACATATAAATGTTCCCATATATAACATTTATATATATATACATACACACATATATACACATACATATCTATACATATACACACACACATATATAAATCACACACACACACACACACACACACACATATATATATATATATAAAACATATAAATTGAAATTTCAGAAATAAATGTTACATATAAATGTTCCCAAACATTTATATATATATACATACACACATATATATACATACATATATATATATATACACACACACACACACACACATATAAATCACACACACACACATATATAACACACATATATATAACACACACACATATATATAAATATAA
This sequence comes from Euleptes europaea, assembly GCF_029931775.1. NCBI lineage: Eukaryota > Metazoa > Chordata > Lepidosauria > Squamata > Sphaerodactylidae > Euleptes > Euleptes europaea. The sequence goes on along the minus strand of NC_079312.1, from coordinate 126,870,796 downwards.
AACATATTTTATATATATATAAAAAACATACATATAAACACAATTTCTGATAGAGATGCGGATGAGGCTTTTATGGCTCCGCACCTCCAACGGTTGGTTTTGGAGGCTTAACCCTAGTTGCCATAGTAGCCAGCGTTTTCCGCAGACAAAGGGAATAATTTCCCCCAAGAACTGCTCCGTTCCTTTGAGCAGGGGAACTTTAAAGAGGCCACTGCCTACCAGATCCTACATGCCTCCTCGCCCTATTCTGGAAAACACCCGGACAGCAGCAGACCTCACCCTGGACGAGCGGGTCCTTTCGAAGCCGCCCGGGCAAACTTCCCCTCGGAACGCTGCAAAGCACATTGGGAAATGTAGTTCTTGCAAGCGCCCGACTCCCTGCGGCGCGGCCGCAGAACTACATCTCTCAGGGTGCTTTTGTCCGTCCCCCGTCCCTCCCCCGACTTTCTATTCCTTGGCTCCACCATCAACCAAAAGGGAGACTGCAGCCAAGAAGTCAGGAGGAGGTTGACACCGGGAAGGGCAGCCATGAAGGAGCTAGAAAAGATTTTGAAGTGTAAGGATGTGTCACTGGCCACCAAGACTAGATTAATTCATGCCATCATATTCCCTATTACTATGTATGGGTGTGAAAACTGGACAGTGAAGAAAGCTGATAGGAAGAAAATAGATTCCTTTGAAATGTGGTGTTGGAGGAGAGTGTTGCGGATACCGTGGACTGCCAAAAAAAAAAATCAGTGAGTTATAGATCAAATCAAGCCTGAACTGACCCTAGAAGCTAAAATAACTAAACTGAGGCTGTCGTATTTTGGTCGCATCATGAGACGACAAGAGTCACTGGAAAAGACATGCTAGGAAAGGTTGAGGGCAGCAGGAAACGAGGAAGACCCAACAAGAGGTGGATTGACTCAATAAAGGAAGACACGGCCTTCAATTTGCAGGATCTGAGCAGGGCTGTCAAAGATAGGACATTTTGGAGGACTTTCATTCATAGGGTCACCATGAGTCGGAAGCGACTCGACGGCACTTAACACACACCCGAAACCGGAAAGAAAACATTATCTCCTGTCAGGCTAAACCGGGATGAAAGGGAAGTTGTGGGGCTCTTCAATGGCGGGCTTTGTCAGTCGCCAGGTTATTCCCAAAAGGATGCAAGGTGTGTGTAATCGAAACGCGCGCGGATTTGCTCACTTGCCACGCGGTCTGCAAACAGGAAAGTCTGGAAGAATTGTGTGGAGCCGACGTAGATCGTAATAAGAAACATTTGGCAAACCTCTGTAACGATTCGTTTACAAGGGAAGGGCTGCATTAGATCGGTAACTGTAGGCCGCAGGGTTGGATGCGGGTGTGTTTAAAAGCAGCCTCCTGGAGGACACTATGGGGGAGGGGGAGCGACAAACACGCCCTGTAAACATTTTAAATTGCTGATCTCAGTGATCTGGGACTTTCACAAACCCGCCTTGCAGCGTCATAAAATACATTTCTTAGTGTGTGTGTGTGTGTGTGTGTGTAAAGCGCTGTCAAGTCGCAGCTGACTTATGGCAACCCCCTTTTTGGGGTTTTCATGGCAAGAGACTAACAGAGGTGGTCTGCCAGTGCCTTCCTCTGCACAGCAACCCTGGCCTGCCTTGGTGGTCTCCCATCCCAATACTAACCAGGGCTGACCCTGCTTAGCTTCTGAGATCTGACGAGATCAGGCTAGTCTGGGCCATCCAGGTCAGGGAACATTTCTTAGTACAAGTACACAAATCATTTCGGCTAAGTAAGCCTTATTCCAGTGGTTTGTTTTTAAAATCAATAATAAGAGGTGCTATGGCTGCCACCTCTGAGTTGGGAAACTCCTAGAGACTTAGGGGGTGGAGCCTGGGGAGGGCACAGGGTATAATGCCGTAGAATCCACCCTCCAAAGCAGCCATTTTCTCCAAAAGAACTGATCACTGTCAATTGAACTGATCTGGAGATCAACTGTAATTCCAGATCTCTAGGCCCACCTGGAGGTTGGCAGCCTTACGGTGAGATCACTGGTTCAGGGTACTTCTCCCTGAATAGTACCCCCCCTTACATCACTTGTACTTTCCTACTATTAGAAAGTCTACAAGTGAAGATAACTTCTGCAATTTAGGAAAGACTGAATACAACTGGTAAAATAAAACCAGTTGCTGTATGGATACAAGCTTGGTTGAGACACTGTGACTCTTTACACTCGCTGCAGAAATAAAGGCATCCACTTCCATGTGTGCTGCAGATAACCTAGACCACTTTGAAGAAAGCACTGTACAGCCTTTGCTCTATTAAACATTTTCTGTTTTAACTGTTAACCAGATCTATGGGAGATCCACTGAATTAATGAACACTGAAAATAAGAGCCTACTTCATCAGATTAAAATCGCCAACTCCAGCTTTGGAAATTCCTGGAAGTCTGGGAGGTAGTATTGAGAAAAGATGGGAGTTTGGGGAGGGAGAACAACAGGGATGTGATGCCATACAGTCCACCTTTTGAAACTGCCATTCCCTCTTGGGACAGCTTCTTTTCACTGCAGCAGGCTAACCTCTGAAATAGTCAATACACTCTTATAAAGCATCAGAGGCAGAAAGACAGTAATGCACAAGACAGTATTTTTGTTACACTAAAAGTGAGTTTCTTTATTAAGATCTATGTATGTTCTATAATTGATGGTCTTTAACTGTACAGTTGTTTTTAAAATCAGCATTCCACTGAAGTATACAGTAGTCCAGGATGAACATGTTAACAGTACAGTAATCAGGTACGTTAGATGGAAGTTAGGAAGTTAAAAAAATGACTTTACAATCAAAGTTCACTTCTGTTTTAAAATACATGTTTATTTCCCTGCCTGAAGGTTATACTAAGAGAGCCCAAGCAGCATATTTATATATTTCATGGGGATATAAAACAAGTCCAAGAGTCCACTTCCAGAGTCTTTGTTCAGTTCTTTGATTGCAACTTCATGTAACTGAAGGGAGCTCCACATTTTTCAGCTGGTTATCTTTAAAACTTGAGTTGATGTGAATCTATCTATTTTGCAGCAATTTTTAGAATGAAATTCTGTGCAGTGCTAAAACTTGAACCTGCTGACGGATTAATCTCTTCAAGCACCCTGCTGTGGTATATACCAGCTCTGTTTGTGGCATACTGAACATCCACCTCCTGCTATGCCAGCCTACATACACTCTTTGGCTGTACAACTGGAATGGACAACAGTCACTCTTTGCATCTAATCTAGCTATATAGTTCCATAAGTTCAGGGTGCATTAGTATAAATAAATCCATTTCTAAAATAGTGGAAGTACTTCAGAAAGATTACTTGTCTGTCTTACAGGACAAAAATGGAACAAGTAAGATTTTGTTTTTCACTCCATGATGAAAGCTTTACAGATTTGAAATAATGTCAATCAAAAAAATTACTAAGATGAAAGCACTTTCCCTTATTCTCCAGATCTGAAAGCAAGGATCCTTTATCATTTCCCCCTTTCCTGTTACTAGAAGCCATCCAGAGAAAAGGGGCAGCCATTCTAGAGAAGCAGCAGCAGCAGCTGGAGATAGGATGTGCTTCCGTACCACAGTAGTGTGTTGTAAACAGAGTTAGAGCTCTAGATAAAAGAGGGATGTGAACTCCTGGATGCCATCTGGCATAGGCGCTGTCATACCAGACAGTAAAATTTCTCTTCCTATACCCATGATTTCAGGAGTCCATTATCCGGACAATGAAGCAAACTATAAGAATGCCCAGGCCTCTAAACCCCTAGTAAGGCTGTGCAAATCTCACTAAATAGATCAAAATTGCTGGAGGATTCTGACAACTCTTGCCTAGATTAGGTACAACACTGATGAGGTGCACAAGGAGTTTCAGATGACAAGCTGCTGCCCCCCCAGCAAACGTTTCCTGAATACAACTACTTAGTAGTAAAAAAATCCTGCTACATGACACAGGGTTGCTCAGCAGTTAAGTGCTTCACAAAATCAATGCCTTACACCAATCTGTAAAGCTTTTCTGAATGATTAAAAAGGTTAATTTCTGAACATAATTACAAATTGCACTTTATATATAATCGTGTGTTCCCCTGCTCCAATCCCCTCCATACTTAAAAAAATTAGGAAGAAAAGTTACAGTTATTGGCTACCCTATGGCAATTTAGATTTGCCAAGTGATTCAAGGGCACATAGGGCAGATTACATCAGTTGTGGGGAACTGGAATACTGCACAAGCAACAGCTGTAAGTTTCATCACAGTTTGGCTTGCATCAGCTTCAGATGTTTGTGGAAAGATTCATGGACCTGTTGGAAGAAGTAAACTCAATTGGCGATTTAAAAAACACACAGTGAATATTTATACCCCACCTTTCTAATTCAACATGTATACTAAAGGTGGATTACAATAAAATCCATACTCAGTTTAAAATAGGCAGTAGCCAGTAACTGAAAGTTCATGCACTGGAAAGAAAAAGCTAAAGGCCTTTTTTCAAACACAAGAATTTTTCCTCTTGACACCAGAAGGCCCCTGAATTATAAACTGTCTAGTGCAAGGGAAAGGGAACTGCAATGAGCAGGGGCAGCTACCTAGAATGCCCTCAGGTGGGTTCTCACCAATCGGATTTATCCACCTTGGTATTCACATAACAAAGCTTTCACAGTCCACCTCAAGAGGGCAAGCTGCTCTATTTGGATGGTGGTCCACTGAGAACCATATAGCCCAAATCCATGCATGTTTCATTCTAACCAAGTTCAGTAGGACTTAATCCCAATAAGACATGCTCAGGACTGTAGCCCAACAGTAAGTGATACACAGCATTCCATTAAAAATAAAAACATCACTAGCTATAAAAGTAATAGCAAAGGGATACCGATGTGAAGTTCCAGAATCCCCAACTTGAGACAGTCAAATGAGAAACAGCATAAACCCCTACAGGGATCTGAGAGTCTTATGTCCGGTTTAAATAGGTTTAAGAATTTCTAAATGGCTAAACCCACATTGAAAGTCACAGTTACTACAATCTGTGCTCAAGAGAGGCTGTGTACTACAGTGGGCTTTTCACTGGCCTACGTCCAATTTTGCTTTCACTCAAATAATGAATATTTGTCTGTGGGCCTCAGAAACCCTAAATTTAAACATCACTGCACACTATGGCTACAGAAACATAACTGGGGGTTAGCACAGCATCAGAATTGATACACTGGTTTGTGACTGGTCTCAGGCTTGCAGAGCGAGCAGGAACAGTACGCAAGGCTTTCACTCCCAGCAATCCACACCAGAATGCAGGCAGGCTGCCCAGCTTGAGCTTGGCAGGCTGCCTAAGGTAGGCTGCAAAAACCAGCACAAAACTCCCAGGCCTCTCTGAAACTACAGAGAGAACAACAGAGTTGTGGCAGCACAAGAGCCAGCGTGGTGTAGTGGTTAAGAGCGGTGGTTTGGAGTGGTGGACTCTAATCTGGAGAACCGGGTTTGATTCCCCACTCCTCCACATGAGCGGCGGATGCTAATCTGGTGAACCAGGTTGGTTTCCCCACTGCTACACATGAAGCCAGCTGGGTGACTGGGTGACAGCTCGCTTAGAGCTCTCTCAGCCTCACCTACCTCACAGGGTGTCTGTTGTGGGGAGGGGAAGGGAAGGTGATTGTAATTCAGTTTGATTCTTCCTTAAGTGGTAGAGAAAGTCGGCATATAAAAAACCCCAACAACAACAAATTATTCTCTCATCTCCACTTCTACTTTTGATAAGCTTGGGCAGATCTTTGATGCATCCTTAAAGAAATGGGAAAGGACCTAAAAATATGAGTATTTACAAGTCCTCTAGGGGACTGTAATAAGTCAGGGAGAAGTAAGTCCACAATTAGCCTGTGGGCCTTAATGCTTTACATATGATTTCTTTGAGTAGAAACCTAAGCAAATATCTATCTAGCATAGTTGTTAATGCAAATCCAAAAAGCATGCCAAAACTTCATAAGATACACTGGGCAACAGTTTGTTTGTTCAAATAATTAACATTTGTGGTACACTGGCTTGTATGCTTCTACCCTGGTTCTGTAAATTAAGATCAGGCCTTTAGTGGGTTTTTGAGGTAAGTGGTTATTACTAAAACAAACACTCTATCAGGTGGCCTGTTTTCTGTGAAACTCCTTCCTGAAGGAGAAAAAACACATCCATGCTATGCGACCATGGGTTGGGGATCCTATGGCATGAAATGAGTTTGAATACAAGGGTCTTCTTTGGTTTCCCTTTCAAGAGCCCTCCCCAGAATTCTCTGTGAAAGTCATGAACTTTCATTCACACAGCACAGATGCTGCTGTGAGGAAGGAAATTTGAGATGATGCTCTTGTGTGAGCTTCTTTCGCTCACATCTTCAGGATCCAAAACCATGAGATTTCTGGGGTCAGGATTTTCAGCCTTTTGTCTGCTGGGATCTAGAATGGTCCCATATACTGCTTCCTGCTTTTGCCTGTGCTTTACTGTATTATTTTGAAAATGGTGTCTAAACTGAGGATACAAATTTTTAAAAGAAAAGGGCAAGAGTCCAGTAGCACCTTAAAGACTAACAAAAATATTTTCTGGTAGGGTATGAGCTTTCTGAAGAAGTGAGCTGTGGCTCATGAAAGCTCATACCCTACCAGAAAATATTTTTGTTAGTCTTTAAGGTGCTACTGGACTCTTGCCCTTTTCTACTACTACAGACAGACTAACACGGCTACCCACTGTAAATTTTTAAAAGTAATTTTGAATGTCATGGTGAAAATAGGATGGATTTCCTTACCTGTGTTTTATTTAATGGTGATTTCTTTGCCCATTCAAACATGTTTTCATAGACGTTACCATCATATCGGCCAAGAACGGATCCAAGAAAGGAATCGTGGAAGTCAAAGGAATCCACTAGAGCTACTGCATTAGGACGGATTAATGCCAAGAGCTCCTTCACCCGCTGGTTCACCTGAGTTACCTGTGCATCTGTCAAAATGCCTCCCTGAGAACAAAGGGAAGATCAAGAGTTTATGTCCATACAGTCTTGTCTCTAACTGCAGCCTAACTCTCCGGTGTGGGGAGTCACAGAAAAAGCTAAAATAGTCGACAGGCTGTCAGATGTCTCATGGATCCATTTGCAAATCAGAAAGTTAGTGGCTAATTTGGATTCCAGACATAAACCGGCCTTAATTTCAGTTTTCAGAGAACTATCCAGTTAACAGAAGCACTGGGCGCAACACATACAATATTTATCCAAAAAGCGGACCAGGGTACTCAAAACATTTGTGTAAAGCACGGGTGGGGAACCTCCGCCCCGCGGGCCGGATCCAGCCTGCGACATCATTGGCGGCGGCCCGCAGACTCTCTTGCAGAAGCTGCCACCATTGCTGCCACTGGAGTGGGTGCAGTTGGCTGGGCGAGTGGGGAACAGAAGCCAAGCGCCCACACTCGGCATGGTCGGCGGCTTCTCCAGCGCCCTCAGGGCCTCTGCGAGCGGAGGGGCGTGGCTGGCGGGTGGGCGCGAAGGAGGCTCTGCCCCACCCTGCTCGCCTCTCACAAGCCTGAAGTTGTGCCCCACCGCCACATCCCCCCTCGCAAGTGGGTAGGAAGGAGCCCCCCCCCCACGGGTCAGGCCGGCCGGTGGGAGATCCCCCCCTGGGCGGGGGGCTTAGGGGCCTGGGCAAGCCAGGCAGGCAGGCAGAGAGGGGCACTGGGATGGGCTTCCTCCCTCCTTCCCTCCACAGCAGATGGGCCTCCTCTGAAAGGGGTGGGTGGAGGAGGTGGTGGCAAGGCCCAGCCGGGCGGGGGATCCTCCTCCTGCTGCTCGCTCCAGGCACGTGGGAGGCGTCGGGGCCCGGCCCACAGGCGAAGGGTGCAGCGGTCAGGCTGGTGGCTGGCAAGCGCACAGCGCACAGGGCACCGGGAGACCCTTCCCTTCCTGCGGAGGGTCGGCGTCCTGCCCCACTGACAGCTGCCCTCTCCCAGCCTCTTTCTGTCTCCCTCCGTCCTTTTCTTTCCCTACTTTTCTTTCTTTTTCCCCTTGCTCCATTTCTTTCTCTCCCTCTCTCTCCCCCTCTCTCCCTTTTTTCCCCTCTTTCCGGTGGCTTCTCCAGCACCCTCGGGTGGAGGGGCGTGAAGTCCTATTCCACCTTTGAACTGCCCACAAGCCACCCTCCAAACACCTTTCCATTTGTCTTGGTATGTCGAGAGAAAACAGTAAGGAACTAGGGTTGCCAATCTCCAGGTACTAGCTGGAGATCTGTTATTACAAGTGATCTCCAGCCAATAGAGATCAGTTCCCCTGGATAAAATGGCCACTTTGGCAATTGGACTCTATGGCACTGAAGTCCCTCCCCAAACTCCGTCCTCCTCAGGCGCCACCCAAAAAACCTCCCACTCATGGCGAAGAGGAACTTGGCAACCCTAGCCTCCCCCCCCGCCCCCCATCCCCTGCGGGGAGATCAATGTCCAGTATGGCCCCCGATTGATGTTATAAATATGCAAATGGCCCTTGGCAGGAAAAAGGTTCCCCACCCCTGGCGTAAAGAGAAGCACAGTTTCTGAAGGGCTACAGTGAAACGGCAGAAGTGCAAGTGAATTTGGATTTCCAAAGTTTGGAGACTTAAACATGAAGGAGAGACTGCAGGTCCAAAGTTCTGCCTGACCAGAGGCTAGTTATAAAAAGAAGTTTGTCCCAATGCAAGTGTGAAATAGGACAGCCGCCCTAAAAACCATATGGATGCTGGCAACCAAAAACTCACAGTTTTCACTGAGAACCCATACTACAGTCCTGATATAAAAAGGGTGTGGTCTGAAGGTATTAACCTGAACATGATGCAAATCCCAGCTCAGAAATGGGTATCATACTCCCTCACAACAAACCGTGCTATCACATTGGTATGACTCCCTGGCATCTATGAAGCTGCTTGGTTGCAGTCTCAATAGGAAGGGCACATTATACCCCCTCCCTGTCAACACAAGTCCCAAGTCCATTTATTAGGATTTGTTACATCACAGTAATCCAACAGTACAAGCTGTAGGGGTTCTTGGTTTTGCCCCAACCTTCCTCAGGGCTACAACTGCATGCAGTGCCTTGCTGGAATCCAGGGCCTCCACAAAGCGACCCAGGTGGCTAATGTCCAAGGCTGAGAGGGAGGGCATTGTGGCCATCTTCTGGGCATGGAGTAGGGGTTGCCGGGGGTGTGAGGGGAGGTAGTTGTGAATTTCCTGCGTTGGACTAGATGACCCTGGTGGTCCCTTCCAATCCTATGATTCTGTGACTAGCCAGCAGCTCCATCTTCCTTGGAGCCTTTCTCTTTGCCCTTCCTTCATCAGGTATTCTTCCTCCATCTTCCTTCTTCATTCTCCCCTTCCTCAGTTTTGGCCCCTTCTCTCTGTCATTTCCATTCTTTCCTGCTCCTATCACCTCTTTTCCTGCCCCTGTTGCTTTATGCAATGTCTCTTCTTAGCCCCACCTCCCAAGGCCAGCCAACCAACCCCACAGTTCCTCCCTTGACTGGGTCTTTCTGGCTCCTGGGGCCTTGCCTGATGATGCAGGGATCTTCCTCCAGCCCATCCCTCTACCTTCCACTATTGGCATCACTGCCAGCAGCCCAGTTCACTGAGTCCCAGTGGACTGCCTGGATGGCTTTGTGATCCTTCCTCTGGTCAAGGCCCTGCCTTCAGATGAGGCTGCTGACTGAGCCGCCACATGGGCTCTGTCTCCACATGGGCTCCAGTGGGCTTGCACTCCCTCCCAGGTTAGCTGGGGTGCCATCTTTACATACTCAGAACACTGGTCCATCTAGTCTTATTCTGCTATTCCAATTGGCAGCCGGCCACTCTTCCTGTTTACATTTGGAGGGGCTGTGGCTCAGTGGTAGAGAGTCTGCTTGGCATGCAGAAGGCCCTAGGTTCAATCCCTGGCATCTCCAATTAAAGGGACTAGGCAGGTAGGTGATGTGAAAGACCCCTGCCTGAGACCCTGGAGAGTCACTGCAAGTCTGAGTAGACACTACTGACTTTGATGGACCAAGGGTCTGGTTCAGTATAATGCAGTTTAATGTGTTCATCCTCCCAACAACTGCACATGCCTGCCAGCACACACAAGTGTTCTGTCTAACCCAGTGCCATACACCTTTGCCTTTAGTCCTCATGGTGGAATATTTAACCAGAAATCCTTCCCCTTGTGCTTTCAGCCCCCATTGCTGGTGTAATTCCAGTCATCAACAGCTGGGTTTCGTTTCCGTGTCATCACATAGCAGGGCATTGTGGATCAAGATCTCCCAGAAGGATCTGATTACCTACCTGCAGGAAGTCTCCACTGTGCTTACTGATCCCATAAAGTGCAAAGAGAAGACACAGGTTGTTAACAACAGCTTGAGTGGCTGGGTCACCGATTTCTGAGACTTTTGAAGTAAACAGCTTGACCACTACATAGTGGCAATGTGCCTGGAAGATATTAAATGGGCAAATGTGAACTCGGGAGCACATGGGGTCAAACAGGCTACCGCTACAGATTTATCTGGAGGCATTACCAACCTCAGATGCTCGTACTAGGTCAACAGAAGTCCGATTCCAAGCATCTTCCTTGCTCCTCCTACGATTTAGCTCAGCTTGCAAATTCTTTGCTGCAAATTCAACCAGCCTGCACACCACAGAAGAACATAAGGATGGTTTATTCAAAATGGCACCAAATAAGCAGTTCAGCAGAGTGAATTCAAGTCAATTGACTGGAAAGCTAAATGAACTGATGAATTGGTACAGCAATGACAAATGGACATTGGCATAAATCCCAGCAAAGTCACGCACTCAGCTATATGCACAAAGCTACCCAGAACTTCTCAGCTTTGATTCCCTGATCTGTAATGTCAAGGGTCTAGTTTTCTGCTTCTCCCAACTTACTATAGATAGTACTGGTAGTGATCTCTGTATTCCCAAATTCTCTCATATGAGTAAATACAAGGCAAATTCCTCAACTGCAGTATTTTGGCTTGTTCTGAAACTTCTTCATTACCATTTCCTCATAAGTGTAGCCACAACAACCATTTATAGTGGTACTTCTGTGGCACCTGACACAACTTCCAGCAACTTGAAGACTCTCTCACCTCCCTGGGTATAGGAGGGGTCATAACTTCATCCATCCTCTGAGTTCTTTCCCTTCCTAACATGAATATGTCCAAAGAAGCAAAAACCACCCTTTCTAACATCAGCCAATTATGAAATCGTCAGAATGGGGTGATCTGCGTGGGACAGATTTATTTTAATATTAGGAAACGACGAACATATGCTAAGATAAGTTGTCAACATTACCATTAGGATCCATTTCCTAGACAAGCACACACACACACACTTACCTAGAAGCTCTCAGTTGATAGGCCTCTACCAAACTGGCGGGATTGTTGATATGCAGTGTTGCAGGCCTAGCAGCCACCTGCTGTGGCTGAATGCGCTGCCCTGATAGGTCATTCAGATAGGAAACCATGCCACTAACCAATTGTCCAGAACTAACTTGTGTATAGCTTTTGATCAGAAACCTAAATGCAAGAGAGAATAACAATAAATCACCTAGGCGGACACCAGGGGTTGGCTCTAAAGGGCATTTTCTGACAGTAGAAAGGGGGGCAATTTTCACACACCCCTTCACTCCCTCTTGACTATATAACCTGGAGAGTTATTTTTAAAAGTCTTAAGTTTTTTTCTACCTTTGAATTCTGAACTTTGTGGCTAAACATCTGAATTGGAACCTCTCAATTTTTAAAGTGCTCCTTTCTCAAACAGCAACAGTATTTAAAACCGATGGATGTCCACTGTGAGTCACTACTTCAGAATCTAAGACAGCTTCACCCCATTGAGGGGCAGTGATGGGGAGGGGCCATGGCTCAGAGGTACAGCATCTTGTTTGCATGCAGAAGGTCCCAAAGCCAATCCCCAGCATCTCCACTTTAAAAAAAAATCAGGTAGCAGGTGCCACAAGCTGACAATATTGACCTTGATAGATCTGGTCTGGTTCAGTATTAGGAAGCATCACAGGATGTCAGCCCTAGCATCTGAGGAATTGTTTCTTTGATAAGGAAGGATTCCTTATCATGGCAATCCTGAGCGACCAGTTTGAACAAACTTCCTGTCTGCAATAAGCTCTGTGAAGCTGAGAGATGGGCTTCCTTTTGCTCAACTCCAGTATGAGCAGAGGTGGCTGTTAATCTTTAACAATTTGGACCTGGGTCATGATGGTTATCTAGAGGAGATGAGAACAATCGTGTTCCTCTTGATAAGCATGCTTTCCTGACTGGCTCTCCCTTCGTTGGTGGTTCTTGATTTGCATTTGTGCTGCTCTCACATTCTTGCTTAAATGGCTGGGCGGATGGCGCTGTTCCTATAATGAAGGAGCTAAAAAGTGGTTTAAGCCCTCATGGTAGTTAATTGTCTGACTGTCTGTAGATACCCATTACACTAACCTATGTGGAAGCTTTAAAAAAATACCTCACATACATACAAGGCCACCAAGAACAGATCCTAGACTTAAACCCTGCTGGCTTAGCATTAAACAGTCACCCAGAGCAACAAGAGCTTCCCAAAAAGCTTAATTTTTGCAGTAGGAAAGACACACGGAGAGCCGAAGACTGAAAGAGGTTCAAGGCCGAGTAGGGGGACTAAGAGCTGTGGCCCTCACCGTGCTGTCTGCAACATCATGACGGTGTTCTCTCCTTCATAGGTGCAAGAGGGTGTGAAATTCACATAAATATCAGGTAGGCCACTACACCGGGAATAGCCATGCCCGCCACATGCCATCCGACATTCCTCAATGCCGGCATTGGCAATCCAGGAACTGAAGGCCTTTAGCCCCGCAGACAGCGCATGGAGCTGAGAGAGAGAAAAAGAGTTAGGATCCAGTCATATAGGATATTTCTGCTCGCCTGTATCATGTGACACTACACAGTATTCTATGTCCTACTAACATGGTAAGAAGAAAGGGAGACACTTCTAAACACTTCTCTAGGGAAACCCCAAACTCTCCAAAATCTAGATGTTCCCGGGATCTACTGACCTTGATCACAACAGCAACAATACATAACGAAATCCCCAACAGAACACGATGCTAATTACAGCCAAAGCCAATGGCTCCTATTTCCCCCTCAGGTGTGTGTGTCAAGTGCCGGTGAGTCAGTTTCGACTTATGGCAACCTTATGAAATTAATGACCTTCAAAACGTCTCATTGTTAACAGCCTCGCTCAGGTCTTGCAAACTGAAGGCCGTGACTTTTTTTTTTATTGAGGCAATGTTGGGTCTCCCTCTTTCTCTGCTGCCTTCAGCTTTTCCTAGCATTATTGTCTTTTCTAGGCATTGTCTTCTCATCCAAAAAGAGGGGTCATCTTATATTCACATACTGATTACAATTAAGTCCAGTCAAAAAACGTTTAGGCGTATTAACATTTTTTTCAGGCTGCCTTATGTTCAGGGTGACCTTCCTTTCAAGTCTTCAGTTATAAATATTGGAGATTAAATTTTCTCTGTTCGCTTCAACTATTCATAACTGCATAAAAAATTGGTGTATTCCCACAGTGATCTTTTCTAAACTAACCCTTCTCCCAATGATTTAGCTCATTATCACAGTCTTTTCTAACCCAGCAATCTTATCAGCTGCTCCTTTGTATGTTATTTTTTTGTGTACATCCATCTGTGTCCTGAACTGTATACCATTATCTACTTGTAGCTGCATTGTAGCATTATATTGCTGCTGTTGGGCAAAAGACACTGGTGTGAGCCAAAATGGTAGCCTGTCTCTGTTGTGCAAGTCAGTGCAGAAAGAATATCTGGGGACTGAAGTTCATTCGGTCCTTGCAGTGGTCTAGTATGATTGCTAATTCTTGGGAAAGTGATATTAGCGCCATTCTTCGAATTCAAGGGAAGCAATCAACATGACAATGATTAAAAAACAAACAAACAGCACACTAAGCACTATGTAACATTCTTAGCTTGAGACTGAACAGGAAATGAACCAGAGGGTTAAAACTTCTCATGAACCTGAGCCCAAATGTCGAACGAAATGACTCCCTGATCTGAACTCAGTCACTAATCCTTGTGGTTGCAAAGAAAGTCTTGGAAAACTGAATCTCGGCTCTGTGTTTGCCACTCCTCCAATCTCTTATCAGAAAGCTTAGTAACCAGTGCATATTATTTTATTTGTTGTTCCCAGCTATGCACATCCAATGTGGTTTTTTGGGGGGAGGGCAGAGTGATCTAGTGGACATAGTTCACAGTCCATTGATTTTACCTTGAGCACTCTGAAGCAAAAGCAATTGCATTCATTCCGAATACCATCTGTCAAATTCAACCTCTCACTTTCCCATTCCTTTCTTTATCATCATCCCCTCTATTTCCAGGTTTTTTAAAAATTAAACAGAACCCTTTGTGTAGTATTTCAACTGCCTTTCAGAAGAACATAAGAAAGGCCATGCTGGATCAGACCAAGGTCCATCAAGTCCAGCAGTCTGTTCATACAGAGGCCAACCAGGTGCCTCTAGGAAGCCCACAAACAAAATGACTGCAGCAGGATTGCCCTGCCTGTGTTCCACAGCACCTAATATAATAGGCATGCTCCTCTGATCCTGGAGAGAATAGGTATGAATCATTACTAGTATCCATTTTTACTAGTAGCCATGGATAGCCCTCTCCTTCGTGAACATGTCCACTCCTCTCTTAAAGCCTTCCAAGTTGGCAGCCATCATCACACCCTGGGGCAGGGAGTTCCACAATTTAAACTATGTAACTTTCCTCTTTTAAAATCTCACCTCTGGCATTTCTCTGAGATCTCCCTCATTGATGTCTGCAGTGATGCGACGATAGGTATCTTTCATGTAGGCTCCCAAGAAGTGGAAGGCGTAGGCTGCTGCCAGAAGAGGAAAAAGTTTGTATTGCTGGGTCTGATAATCCAAGATCTGGGGCTCTGGCTCCCTGCAGCAAAAGGCAATAAGGTGAAATAAAACTAAAATGGTTGCTATGGCTCAGTTTCTCAGCAATCTAATACAGCACTATTTTTGCTCAAGTAGAGTCAACTGGCATTCCAGCAATGATGCTGGTCCTCACAGCAAGGCTACATTCAGATGCTGCCCCGAGCAGAGGTTGGCCTGTGATGGGTGCGCACACAATTTTTGCTGTGCTCATGCACTCTCTTCCCCCTTCCCCACATGACTGAAGGAAACCAGGTTTAAGAAACCTTAAATCAAACTGAAACCACTACGATGTCCAAATGCAGCTCTCAAGTCTGAAGAAAATCCAAAATGGATGCTGGGTTGCCAGCAGTCCACAACCTGCCAGGAATTGGTCATACTGCTATGCAGTAGCCAAGCGAAGAATCTTAATCCATGACCCAGAACCTCTCTCAGCAAACAGCCACACTCCTTACCCTGGTTTCAATTCAGACTGGTGTCTCACTGCACTGTAGCGGATGGCAATTGTACATGCTCTGGCTAAAGAGCGTGCAGAGTCACCGACAATGATTGAGCGGATGAATACCATGGTGCCATACGTCAGCTTGGCACTGAGAGGTTTCACATACGTGCCATCCGGCTCAACCTAAGAGAAGAAAATAGCACACTGATTTGAAGGCTCTGTTCATCTATTATCACTTTTATTGTCTTATGTGGCTACACTGGTAAGGGGGGAGGGTTGAAGTAGACTCCACTGGCTGGCTGACGAGTTTCATCTGGGCTGAGTTGGTTCTCCTCTCCTTGCAGACACTTAGCCTGGACTCGGCCAGAGGCACAAGCTTTTGGGTACAAGCCAAAGAGCTCTTGGACTTTGGTTCACAGCCTGAGGCCCACAACCCATCTCAGTGGACCAGGACCAGCCCAGATATACTTTAAAAAAAAGTAAGAAAAAGAAAACATAAACAGTTTGGTTAGCTTGGCATTCTCCGTAAACCTCTTTAAGGTCCCTTTGGGGAGGGAAACCCAATAACAAAATGCTTCAATAAACATTTTGCTGTGCCACAGGACCTACACTAACATGCCAAACGTTGTTCTTTAGAACAGCTTTCAAGGAACTACTCAGGAATGAAGGGAGACAGGCCGCTACCACTCTGGCCTGCAGACTGACACCTTTTCCAGCTCTTGTCAGGAGGCAGATTTTGCCGCTTTACACATTTCACAGTTGGTGAAACAATCTTTTGAAGTGCGAATGATGGCAGGAAGGGAATGTGTGCATACTGGCGTTTTGTATTAAAAGGGGTATCAGTAATGAATGGCTTGATGTAGTTGGACTTTAAAATTTAAATAAAAAACCCAACTCCTCCAGCTTTGTCAATGTGTGATTGTTGTCGGAAGCTGCCATGAGCCCGACTTGTGTCGGGGAGGGTGGGGCACAAATGAAATAAATAAATAAACCCCCAACTCCTCTGGCTTTAAATAAAATCCCAACTCCTCCAGCTACTCAAGCAGTGATACATCTACCCTGATTATGAACTGGGAAAAAATCAGATTACCCCAATTATTAAGAGATTAGATTATGTAAGCAGTAAGATTCAGTATGGCTATAAATAGTATCTTATTTTCACAACATTGTGCAAGAGAGTAGACTGCTGAGAGAATGAAAGGGATGGAATGAGGTCAGCTACTAATTATACATTATTAACATTCATTCAGGCAGGGAGGAAGAAGTTGTGACAGGAAGGAATATGAGGTTAATGAGATAAAAACGCAACTATTAGTTTCAATTTATAGGGACGAGAAGACCGAGGAGGTATTTTCACCAATACTGGTGCCACAATGTTTACAAGTATAGTTTCTCCTTGCTTTGTATGACCACAACCCTGATTCACTCCTGAAGAGAACCAGCTTCCAGAGAGCAAGAACTACAGATTAATTAGTTTAACTCCAGATTAATTCCAGAAGGCAGCACCCCCTGGTAACAGAGTAGGGTTTTTTTTATTAATGAACACTTGATTGTTCTTTTATCCCAGTTCAAGTGGAGAGCTACCTCTTGAAAAACAGCATTTCTAAAATATAAAACCACTGTTCTGTTCCATAGAAAGTTTATCTAGGAGAATAACACTTTAACTAGAAGGGTCTCTTCTAAGCTGGTTGAATAACTATCCATTTCCCATTGCCAAACTACAAAGAGAGCACACTTTACCTGAGCAAATTTCATTAGCATGTTCTCCCGGGGAATGCGGAAATTGTCCATTTTCAAGTAGCCATTATCCATTTCATCATAACCAAATTTTGGTCCAATGTCGCCAACAGTAATGCCTGGCAAAGAGGGCACAGCAGTAGGCATAAGCAGGAGACACCCTCAGGCTTCTTAATGTTGAGTTAAAGGGGGTATCCACGAGAATATTCCATCACAATAACCAGCTATTAGTATCACAGACTGGCAAGAGGAATGCTGCATTTCTGAACTGTTCTGCTGAGGAGCCAATGCAGTCTTGCCTGTGCTTGCAGGGTTAGAGTTCATGTTGACAAACCCAAGGCAGCAGCCATCTTTCATTTAACATAGCACGTGATTCCATGAAGAAACTTGCATTTTCTATGGATTCTCAGTCTGGCCAGAAATGACAAAGAATCCTGACTGCGGACAGAGACTGCAAAAACCTCTGTTCTAATCTGAGAAACCTCTACCTATAGGTTAGACATGACATGTTTGCAGGGCATTCTTGCCTTTGTTTGACTAAGCAGACGGAAGAAGGTGCAGAAAAGGCACAGAAAAAGGAATGAATTCTTCCAGTGGAAGGTCAGTAGCATAAACCTCCAGCCTAGTGGTCTAATCCAACACAATGCCAAGAACAAAAGAGCCCCAGGGGAATGCTTAAACTGTTCCTGTATACATATGAGGACCTTTTAGATTTCCATTTACAATTTTAGCTCCTCCCCCTGCCTTGGATACCTCTCTGAAGTGTCATTCTGGAAGATGGCTCATTTATATAATCAGAAAAATGAATGTGAAATTCTTCCCAGAGCCCTTTGGATTCTTCTGACCAACGTCTTTATTTCAGAAGCAGCCATCGGACACTGCCATTGCAATGTCCAGAATTATTATTTTTTTCTGGATCCATGTAAGTCCTTCATGCATTCCTACTGCTGTATTAAGGCTGTACAGCAATTTCTATATTACCCACACTGACCTACAAAGCAGACCTGCACGACATCTTAGCTGCACTTCGGTCTCTTTCTAATTTGTAGGTGTAAAGGCTAGGTGGAAGGAGACATATGTCAATCTCATCAGATTTCAGAAGCTAAGCTGGGTCAGTATGTGGATGGGAGACCACCAAGGAAGACCCTGCAGAGGAAAGCAGTGATAAACCATCCCTGCTTTCAACTTGCCTTGAAAGCCCCCTGCTGGGATCATAAGTTGGCTGCGACTTGATGGCACTTATGTGTGTGGATAAAGGCTAGGTGGTGCAGTGAGAGATGCAAGCCTTTTGTCAAGAGCAAAAAGGCTCGCGGGCCATAGCTTGCAGCCTGCGGCCACTGAGAAACCCAACCACTGGATTCAGAACCTGACCAGGATGTGGGTTTGGTATTGTCCTGATTAACAGCATTTTGCTTATGTAAACTGTTTAGAATCATAAAGTTGGAAGGGGCCATACAAGCCATCTAATCCAACCACTGCTCAATGCAAGATCAGCCTAGAGCATCCCTGACAAGTGTTGGTCCAGCTGCTTCTTGAAGACTGCCAGAGAGGGGGAGCTCACCCCCACCCTAGACAGCCAATTCCACTGCTGAACTACCCTTACTATAAAAAAAAAAAACCCTAATATCCAGCCGGTACCTTTCCACCTGTAATTTATACCCATTTGTATAAATGTGCTGCTGCAGTAAACCACTTTGGGTGCCTATCAGGGAGAAAAGCACAGTAATCCGTTTAACAATGGAGCCATCTGGAGTACTGATGAATTGTGACTCACAAGACAGCATTTACAAGCACTAGCATGTACACCCCAGAGCTTCTTTAGAATAAAAAGATACTGAATGATTGTCATGGAAGATGTCAGCAAAGACGTCTCAGCACAAGTTGTCTTCAGTTGTTCAGTCCTTCCCCATTTCAACAGGTATGAAGGCAAACTTTATCTACATCCCTGCCTAGCTTTCTAGGCACTCTTCATCATCTATTGTATTTACTCATGTTGCCGTACCTTCTCCTAGTATCTGTTGTAGCATCTTTCTCCTACACTTAATTCCCTGCATACTTCCTTATCTGTAGCCCCCTTTGTGTAAGGGTTTTCAGGGGCCTTGCAGCCCTGGAGACTCTAGGTCAGGGGTGTCAAACATACAGTCTGGAGGCCACACCTGGCCCCTTGAGAGCTCTTATCTAGCCTGTGAACCAGCCTAGGCAGACACCCCCCTGCTCCTGATCTGGGTTGGTGAGTCCGCTGCGGGCTCGCCAACCTAGAAAGCTACCCCTCTGGTCCTGATCTGAACTCTCCAGCTGAGGCAGCCACCCCTCCAGTCCTGAGGTGTCAATGATCAAAGACTGTCAAATAAAAGAAAATACTGTAAGAGTGTTATTGTTTTAAGCATGTTCTATTTTAAGCAAAAAAATAGTAATATCATGAATTGGCTTTGCCTGTGTCTTCTATGAAGTTTGTATTTCCAGTCCCTGGCATTAAATTGTATGGTACACATGGCTCGGCCCGACCAAGTGACATTTATGTCACATCCGACCCTCGTAACAAATGAATTCGACACCCCTGCTCTAGGAGATTAATCAACACTCATCTAGTGCCATACAAAGCCCAGTTATGATTGGCTGGATTAAGACTTGCATCTTTTTTTCATGTATACCTTTAATTAACACAACCACACCAGAATTACTTACAGCATACTATACAATTAAGTACTAACTAGTATCAACCCATTTCCCCCCAATCATAGTACAGATCCATACCTGGCAGTGGCTCATGAGTTCCCAACTGGCGTATAGGCACAATGAATGCATGTAATCCGTGGTTCTGACCTTGTGTATGAAGCTGTGCCAAAACAATGGCGTGGTTTGATGTTTTACCCACTGGAAGAAACAAAGACACACAAAAAATTGAGTGTATGTAAAACGCCACGCAAACCAATAAATATAAATTATATCCCGAATTCCTAATATTAACTTTGTTGGCCAGCAGTCACACGACCCATGAAACTGCCTGATACTGAATCAGACCCTTGGTCCATCAAAGCCAGTGTTGTGTATTCAGACTGCCCAGTGGAACTCCATGGTCTCTGGTGGAGGTCTTTCACATCCCCTACTATTCCATTCATTAAAGTGGAGATGCTGGGGATTGAACCTGAGACACTCTGCATGCCAAGCAGATGCTCTACCATTGAGCCACAGCCCCACCCCAGACGCATGCAAAAGTGGTCAAACAAGTAGGTCTAAAAGCCTCACTGAGTACCCACTTGGGAAAGACTAAGTCTGCAAAGTAGGAAATAAGGAACACAGATGGAGAATTAAGATAGAGCAGGATGCCTATTCGAGTGAGCTTTTCTAGAGGAGAAACTGATCAAGCCTCTCAAATGTAACCATACTTCCTGCTATCCCAACCTCTCATGAAAGAACTGGAAATATTATGGAACTAAACACTTTACTTAGAAAAAAAACATTTATTTATGGCTGGGGACATCTTTATCTAGACAAAATCAGTTCCAGCCTGCTGATTCTACAAACTGGCCCTAGAACAAGATCAAATACCTTTAACTTTTACATTAGGTACTAATATAAGATAATCTAGGTTGCCTTCAGAAGCATTTGGTTACATTATTTTGGAAGAAAAAAAATATTCAGGCTGAAGGTGGAAAGAATTTCTACTTTAATTTCTAAGTAGTTCACTTACATCCGCCTGGCCACCACTTAATAGAAGTCACAGTGGGACTGTTAAGGATGAATTCCTGAGTAGCAGGGTCATAGGTTGCTGTGGTTTCCAAGCCTCGGAGGTGAGTTCCTGTAGGCAGGCAACATGTTATTCCAACAGTTGTGAAATCCAGCTCAGACACACAGAACTGGACAGGTTTTCAGTGAACTCCAGCGCAGACAGGCATCACAAGAGGCAGAAAGGATATATTGCAAGTTTGAATTTACAGAATGAAGAATGGAAAGTGCAAAGCAAGTACACGTGTGAAAACTTGCACGCATATCACTCTGGTTGGTCCAAGCATTGTTGTAAGACCACAAATCTGAACATTCTACTTTTTGGCACCTCCAGCCTGAAATCTTACTGGTTTTATGACCCTGTTTGCAATTTAATTTCCTTGCTGTAAGTTTTCGTTAAGTCATACGTGTGAAGTTGAAGTCACAAATATCCAACAGCATCAACTAAAGAGCACTATGATTGAACATTCCCCTCTTACCACTCTTCTGGTGAGGTCATTTCACTACGCTGGATGTTCAAAGATCGCTTCCACCGAGCCTTTCATCTCCAAATCTTGACTTTTCCCATTTTAATTGATGCCTACAAGGAGTGGCCTTATCCCTGGCATTTGTGCCATCATCTTCTCTTGCTGTAAGTGGAACTACAGGATTTATTCAGACTAGTGGGTGTTGAGTTATTTGTCCTCCATAACTCACACAGAGTAATGCGACCTCTTCGTTGAGTTTTACATATAGCTACAATGAAACGGTGTGTGCGAAACTAAGAGAAATTTCACTACAGGTGCATTCATTTTTCTTACAACAAATTCTCATTCTCCTACGTGCATTTGGAATCAGTATGTGGCGTCTTTGGCTTTGACAGAGTCAAAGCAAGCTTGATGTATGTATCTGACACTTTTTGACAGCTTGAAGCAGTCATGGACTTGTGAGCAAGGGCTAGAGATGCATCTGTGGTCAACTACATTGTTGTTTACAAAGTCATTTGTCTTTAGTAAAACCTGATGCACTCTATAGCTTAACTATTCAAACTTTCAGCACTTCAGAGGGAAAAGTACCTAGACCTTGGCAGCAGCAGAAAGCTTTAAATGTGAATGCAGCCTTGGATGTCTAAACTGTTACCATGCAGAACGCTTTGCTTAAACTGAAGTCCATCTCAGGAGTTGGCAACGGTTGCATCATCCTGCACATTCCCACCCCCACCTATAACACCGAAAGCAAATTGCATCACTGGGTTTTAGGAGGATGTGACCAGAAATGAAGTTTCTAGTCTTGAGACATGAATACAGACTGTACTTGGCACAAATTCTTTGTTGACCCTTGTCTACTCACCTCTCCCAGCAAACCTATAATTAATTTATAATCATTTCAGTTCACCATGGTAAACAGTTGCTTACCAAGATGCTTGTGGCAAGTAACAACCATCTTCAGGCAACTAGGTAAGGATGTCTTTGGAAACTGGAAGAACATTTGTTTCCCCCCTACCTGTCTTTTCAGGTCATCACTGCTACAAATGAATAAACATAGAGCCAGCGTGGTGTAGTGGTTAAGGTTTCAGACTAGGGCCTGAGAAAACCAGGTTCAAATCCCCACTTGTGCCATGGAAACTTGCTGGGTGACCTTGGGCCAGTCACACACTCTCAACCCTGACCCTGGCTAGTATTTGGATGGGTGACCTCCAAGGAATACCAGGGTTGTGATGTGGAGGCAGGCAATGGCAAACCAACTCTGAACCTCTCTTGCAGAATGACTTGTAATGTGCTGTTATTTACAAGACAACAAGGGATTTTGTTTGACTGTTCGCAAAACTCAGTGGATCTATCAGTGGAAGGTCCTGGTGGTTGATCTTTCCTACATTCCCCTCCCACCCAACCCAACTGATTCCTTGGGTTGTAGGATCCACAAGTTAGGAGGCTGAAGCGGTGACAGGAAGGGAACAAAAATCATCCAACTTGCCTGTTTGTTAGTGGAGCACTGCTGTTGGGAGAGAAGGAAACTTCACACAGCCCCAGCAGTCTCCAGCCCCACATGGTTATTAGTCCGCACAGATCCTGTGACCTTGGGAATCAGCCTTCTCAGGCTCTGATGGGACTACTGGGGGGAAGGAAACACAGGAAAGAGCTCACCAACTCTTCTGCTGATTGATGGCAGATCCAACATGGTGTTTTGAATACAGAATACAGTTTTGAATACAAAACTGGGAAGAAGCTTCTACTTACATTAGGAAGCTAAGGTGATCATCTACACAGATTTGTACATTCCTGACCACAAGCCAAGTTGCCTTGCAAGGGGAGAAGAAGGCATTTAATAACTAATTAGGACAATCCTAGCAGAAGATAACTTAGGCAGAGATTGGTTTACAAGCAGGTAGTTATTTGGTCCAATTCTCAAGTAAAACAAAGCTGGACTGCTCTTTCAGTATTTCAATGAACCTCTGTTCTTCCAACCTTATGGTGAATACATCAATTAGGGCAGGGATGGGGAACCTCAGGCCCGGGGGCGGTATGCGGCCCCCGAGGACATTTTTTGTGGCCCTTGGGAGCTCCGGGGCCTTGCCGCAGAGGTGCGGGATAGGGCGGCCCTCCCTGAGGGTGTTCTTGGGGCCACAGCTTGCAGGGGTGCTGTGGCGCCCTTTGGACCTCCTCTCGCCGACTGACAGCCATTGGTCAGCAAGAGGAGGGGGAGGGACGCTTCCCCTAAGGTTGCCCCCTATAGCCGCAGCGTGCAGGAACACCGGGGCACACGGTAAGCCCCTCTTGCTGCCTGTCGGCTGTTGAGCAGCAAGGGGGTGGGAAGAGGCCCGCGGCTCCCGGCGGCAGAGCATGCACGCAGGAGCCGATCAGGCTTCAGGGGTTTTTTTGTGGACTCTGGGGTGGGGAGGGCATGGAGCCTGGGGCCAAGTCGTGTGTGGGGGGGAAGGCTTTTCTCTTTCCCTCTCTTTCTGTCTCTTTCTTTGTCTGGTTACCTCCGTCCTTTTCTTTCTCCCCCTCTTTCCATTGCTTTCTCCCTCTCTCCCTTTTCCTCTTTCTCTGTTTTCCTTCCTTCCTCCCTTGCCAATCGACCGTGGGCTGCGCCTCCCTGGCGCCTCGTTTGCTCGGGCCCACCGCTGGCTGCCCTCCTGCCTGGGGGGGAGAGAACCGGGGGAGAACTCCAGGCCTTCTCTGCGTGGCCTCCCCTGGGTTGGCCAACCTCCAGGTGGTGGCTGGAGACCTGGCAACCCTAGCCTCTCCCCCCCACCGGGAGATCTACAGCTGGTATGGCCCCCGAATGATGTTATAAATGTGCAAATGGCCCTTGGCAGGAAAAAGGTTCCCCACTCCTGGATTAGGGCAACAGGCATTCAAAAAATCCAGGCAGAAATGGTGGTGAGGTATTCAGTATCACCACACCTCATACACTGAAAATATTTGACTAGCTGCAACCTATCATTGAGTGAACGAGGTGCACTTCAATTACAGCTAGATGTACCAGAATCTCATCATAACAAACTTAACTGATACTATAAGCTATGTATCACATGAATGCTTAGCATGTAAGGAGTTCATCACTCCCCAGGGCTCATCGAAAACTAGGGAGAAGCTTCCACTCTTGTTAGAAGCTAAGGTTATAATCTACACAGATATGCTACCCTTGTGAGTAATACTTGAAAGTACTGTACCATGGCCCATCTCTGTCTGTGAATATGTGCCAATGATCTCCAAATTCCAAGCAGGCATGAAGAAGCGATCCTGCTGTTCTTGGGTTGCCTGGGTTAGGAGGGTGGGCAGGAACATGCCCAGATGGAGGTCCAGAGGCTCAGGTCGTCCATGGTGAACAAAGCTGTGGAGAAACGCCGAGGGAAAGGAATGTGAAGGGATGTTATTGGGTTGAAGCAGGTGAGAGATTAGAGGTGTAGATTGGAGGGGGAGACAAAAATAATCGTGTGAATAAGAATTTAGCAAGCTCATTTTTGATTAAAACACCATCTTTTTCCTTAGAGTTATGCCAGTTGTAGAACTGTATGCCAGCTCCTAATGTTGAGAATATTTTCTTCCTATTGTTAGGAGGAGGACAAGACAGAGCTACCTTTTCTGCTGCAGCTACAAGGTTTTTTTTCCCTCCTCATGCATTAACCAGAAATTCTCCTGGGCTCTCACATGACCCTTGAAAGTTGGTGTAACCCTAAACCAGTAACCTAAAGCTACTGATTTTCAACAGAAACAAACAGGTGCCAGGAAAACTTCTGGACAGAAACCAGTTCAAACTTAACTGGTTTGCACTGTAGTTTAAGTGCCCCTTCTCCTCAGATTAGTCTGACCTTCTCTATTATGGCTTTAAAATATTCCTCAAGAGCTCTCAAAGCTAGAAAAAGATGGTGTTCTGAACCAGCAATCAAAGCTAGTGAATGGATCCATAGCTTTGTGTCAAAAGCCAACATTTATAAAATGTAAACCAATCACCAGTAAAGATCACCCCCAAACCAAGCAAACATGCTTCCTTATGATAACCTGATATCATGGAACTTCAGTGGGATTTTAAACTCCGATTACTATAGTAATGTACTTGTGATATTCTTACAGCTCTGCTCATCCCTGTGGGCAATGTTAGTTTCATATGAGCAGATTTAGTGACTAAAATTATGAGCCAAGTGGTCCTTACTGCAAATCTTGCCTCTTGACATGACAAGCAGAACCAGCACCACCTCTACAATGCACATATTATATTGCCTTAGTTTACAGGACTGCTGTAGAGAATAATTCAATCAATCATGTCAAATGGCTTGAAACCGTAACAGTGCACTATAGAGATGCTGCCCTGTTTTACCGCCTCAGAACAATCTGGATTATTCTTTAATGCAAATGCCTCAGAGAAGTTTGAAGCTGGCAGCACAGCCTTCCCACACAAGGGCAGAACCACTTTTATGGCTGTTAACCCAGCCTTGGAAGATGCCAACGGTGTGGCAATACCAGCATCCAAACGGCAATAATATAATATGCCCAGCCCATCTAAAGAGCCCCTACACATAACAGAAAGGTATGGATGATCAGACCTAAAGATTTCACTGGAGAGTTGCCTTGTGATCATTCTCTCTCCCAGCAAGAGGTGAGATTATGTCTTTGCAGTGACCCGCTACTTAATTAACAAGCAAATTCCATATGTGAATCTTTGGGATTGAAGGGAACAGTATTGAAAACAGCAAAGGCAGCCTTCAGACATTTATGACTGACATCTCCACCTTGTGCGTCCTAAGCATAACATTGCTGTGGCCCCACTTGCCTCCAGAGCGATTTGCTGACGCAAGAGGAGTTCTGGCTCCCCAACCCAGGGATAAGAAAGACCTGGAGAGAACAGCCCCCTACCCAAACCACCAAGCCACTGCAGGAATGGATTTTTGAAATGAGGAGACCTGTGCTTTTCAAATAGCCAGCAAGAATCACTCCATGCGTACTGAGGAATGTTTAAGCGAAAACTCTTCCCCCATTAAGGTCACTTCCAACCCAATCCCAGTCGCGCTAAATCTTTCGCTCAAAGCCTCCACTCTAATTCAGCAGTAATCTGAAATAAAAGATACAGCCGTACACCATCTTCCTCCGGGACTGTGAAGATGTCATCATGATTAGTTACCATCAATACACAGGTTAGTTGGCTGAATACTATCAACAGGCTGACCCACAGGCAGGGAAAGAAGACACACAAGGCATGCAAAAAAATAAATAAATCACTTCCACAGACGAGGACTGAAGGGGAAAGGAAGGGGCAGCGACAAACAACAGCAAGAACAATTTGCTAGTTCATATGATGTGGTCACAGCCTCTGGCCTCCAGATAATTTGCTCGAGGTCCATGACTATTGCAGACAAATGGCGATGTGAAGTGTCTCATTAAAACGGTTGGATGTTTATAGAGGCAACACCAAGAGTTACGAGTTCATCGGAGAAACTTAAAAACAGTCGGCACACCATTCTCCATGTTTGATTGCAGACAGTGAATCAGAGATAAGAGGCTTTCCCTTCTTATCCACAGATGACCTCTTGCTAGAGGAGTCCATTTCTTCTCTAGGGTGCTGTACTGCATTCAAGCATCTCAAACTAAGCCGTTGGGCTTTGACAAGCGAGGCGCATTCATCTCCCTCCCCCAATGGAGGAGTTGTAGCCAGTGGAAATAGGAAGCCATTGACATGCTTGAGACTCGTAGCCTTCAGTCCAGTTTGATCTTGGATTCAAGAAATCCCTATGGAGTTCTACTCGCCACAGAAATATAGAAACACCAGTCATTTTTAACGATGCCCAGTTGCTTGGCTTTGAAAGAACACACAAACACACATATATTTTTATTAAGTCCATCGAGAGAAACAGAATGAAGCTGAAGGGAGGTGATAGATGGCACATGACACACTAACAAGCCATCTTCCCTAAACAAAATGCAGGGATTGTAGAACTTTGCATCATCACATGAATTGGTAACAACTTATACTGGGCACTTTCACAGAGCCCAAATAATGCACTTTCAATCCACTTTGAAGGTGGATTTTACTGGGTGAGCTGGCAAAATCCACTTGCAAACAATCATTAAAGTGTATTGAAAGTGCATTATTTGGGCTGTGTGAAAAAGTGTGGTACAATAGCAATGCATCAAACCACACTTTCTAGCCTAGAGGTAAGTTTAATATGCTGCTATGACAACCACACAGGGATATATGTGAAGCAGTACGAGTCATTCCCCCCCTTATGTACCCAAATCAGGCAGCAGTTCAAGTCAGTGTACTCACTGTACCATGTTTGTAGATACACTTCTGTACAATACTATAGAAAACCAACATATGAAGTAGCTGAAGGCAAATGCAACTGAGGTAGTACTTTGGTATCATACTACAGCTATATGCAGCTCCGGTATTCAGAGAAGAACCTCATTTTCAAGGTGACCATCAAACTTGGGAATAATTCTGAGCAACACAATTCTATAAAACCAGCAAACAGCCAGGAGGTGCCTTCCAGCATACAAAAAGCAGAACGTGTACATATGCGGCAATGTGCAGATAGGACAGCAAATACTGCGACAGACCCAATTTCCGCTCAAGCTGTTAACCTTCGGTGATTTCAGAATGAAAACGCAGGCAGTTACACTGCAGGGTATTTGTAACTCTCCGGAAAGAACTGACCGTGCCCCATTTCCGTCTGAGCGTAGGTGCCAATTATCTGGAATCCACGGGCTAGAGGCAGCCATTTCTTGCGCTGGGCAACAGAGCACTGGTTCTCTAAAGTGGGCATAAACATGCTGTAGTGCAGGCCAATGGGTGCACTGTAAGTGCCAATGCAGATGCTATGAGAAAGAGAGACAGGATCACACGTAGCTGTGTCAGATTTCCCTCCATTTTCCCACAGGCCCACACCGGTATCTGTAACTTATGCCATCTAGCTCACTAAGCAGTAACACTCTAAACAGCCACAATCAAAGTTGATAATAGGAAACCTTGTTCATCACTGTTAACCCGGTGTCACTGGTTCCTTTAAAAAAAAAAAAGATACAAAAAAAGTAGTGAACTTGAATTCAGAAACCTTACATCATGTACTCAGAGGGCTATCTGTCTGCATTGGGTGATAACAGGAAACTAAGCAAATCTTGATGACTCAACACATTTTATAATAGTTTTACAGCCTCGTTGGAATTTGTACTTTTCAATCCCCACCCACACCCCCCAAAGGTTTAATCTGAGACCAAAAGAACCCAAAAATGCAGTCAAGGGTTGCAGAATGTTACATGCAGGCTCTTTACTATCATGACAACACTGGCGCTTATATAGGATCTTGTGATGCTGACAGAACTGGAAAGACGTGGCAAAGAAAGTGGGGGGACAAGGGAAACAGCCACGAGCAGGGCTTTAAAGGAGCACACTGAGAAAAACTGTCAGGTAAAGGCAGGCTTTAAACTAACTAGTCTGCCGGCTTGTGGAAAACACATTGTGAGTTTTCTGGATATCCCAAGACATTTCAGGTCCCTCCATTACAGAGCGTCTTGCATTTATGAGGTACAGAAAGCCAAGAATGGCACTGCAGTGTGATCTTAGACAACGCCTCCCAAAGGAGTCTAGATGTACAATACTATAGAAGACATTACAAGTCCCCCTTATACAATATTAGACAGGTAATTGTTATATCCTCGCCAAGACGTTTTTCACTGTCTTCCTGCACTGAAGGACCAACAGATATTCTGGCCACACTGCTCTTACACAAAGTTCAACTTTGCCACAGAGGTAACTGAGATGAGGCAACTGCTGTAATATTACCAAGTACTCCTTACCTGGTGAATGAATAACTACTCTTGCGTATGCAGTTTGCCAGACCAGTCACTCAGTCTTTCACTCAAAGACTCTACAATCCTTTATGTAGTTAGCATATATATTATATATAATAAGAGTTCATCATAGAAACTTTAAAAAAACATTAGGCATACTGCTCTCCATGTTTGATTGCAGACAGTGAATCAGAGTCCATTTCTTTTCTAGGGTGCTGTACTGTGTTCAAGCATCTCAAACTAAACCATTGGGCTTTGACAAGTGAGGCGCATTCATCTCCCTCCCCTAATGGAGGAGTTAAAGCCAATGGAAACAGGAAGCCATTGAAATGCTTGAGACTCGTAGCCTTCAGGCCAGTTTGATCTTGGACTCAAGAAACCCCCATGGAGTTCTACTTCCCATAGAAATATAGGAACACCAGTCATTTTTAACAATGCCCAGTTGCTTGGCTTCGAAAGACACATTTTTATTAAGCCTATCAAGAGAAACAGAATGAAGCTGAAAGGTAGTGATAGATGGCACATGACACACTAACAAGCAATCTTCCCTAAACAAAATGCAGGGCTTGATGAAGTTGGTTTCATCACATGAATTGGTGCCAACTCATTCTGTCTGGTACAGCAGCAACGCATCAGACCACACTTCTTAACCTAGAGGTAAGTTTCATATGCTGCTATGAGAACCACACAGGGATATATGTGAAGCAGCGCAGGCCATTTTTCCCCCTTAAGTACCCAAATCCGGCAGCAGACGTGTAACAGCAATTCAAGTCAGTGTACTCACAGAACCACACATAATGTATGCACATACACTTCTGTACAATCCTATAGAAAACAGACATATGAAGTGGTAGAAGGCAAATGCAACTGAGGTCGTCCTTTGGTATCCTACCATAGCTACGTGCAGCTCCTGAATTCAGAGAAGAATCTTGCTTTCAAGATGACTATCAAGTTTAGGAATAATTCTGAGCAATGCAATTCAAGATTATAAAACCAGCAAACAGCCAGGAGGTGCCTTCCAGCTAAAAAAAAGCAGAACGTGTGCATATGCGGCTACATGCAGATAGGACAGCAGAAATTGTGACAGACCCAATTCCAGCTCACGTTGTTAACTTCTGGTGATTTCAAATCAATAAATATTTTTTATTTGCGGCTAATATGCCAGATAAAACAGACAAAACTGGTGATTTCAGAATGAAAATGCAAGAGTTGCACTGCAGGGTATTAATAACCCTCTGGAAAGAACTAACCATGCCCCATTTCTGTCTGAGCATAGGTGCCAATTATCTGGAATTCACGGGCCAGAGGCAGCCATTTCTCGTGCTGGGCAACAGAGCACTGGTTCTCTAAAGTGGGCATAAACATCCAGTAGTGCACCTCAATGCCTGCCCTGGAAATGCCCATATAGGTGCTATGAGAAAGAGAGACAGGATCACATGTGGCCGTGTCAGATTCCCCTTCACTTTTCCACAGGCATGCTCAGGTATCTGTCACTTAAGCCATCTAGCTCATAAGCACTAAGACTCTAAACCATAGGTTCTCAACAAGTATGGAAATTCCCCTCCTGGGGGAATTTTAGGGTTCCAGGGGGGAATTGGGATCACTATTCAGCAAAGTGTGATGTCCTGTAGATTATATATAATCTGTACAATTGTAGTTTGTTTTGATTAGTTGACTACCTTGGGAAGGGGTATTCTGAACAATGGTGAAAGTGGGGGAATGGAGCAAAAAAGGTTGAGAACCACTGCTCTGAACAGTAACAATCAAGGTTGATAATGGGGAAACCGTTTCACTGCTGCTAAACCCGGTGTCATTGGGTCCTTTAAAAAAAAAAAGATACAAAATCATAGTGAAGTTGAATTCAGAAACCTTACATTATATACTCAGAGGGCTATTTGTCTGCATTGGGTGATAACAGGAAACTAAGCCAATCTTGATGATTCAACTTATGTTATAATAGTTTTACAGCTTAGTTGGAATTTGCACTCTCAATCTCCCCAAGGTTTAATCGGAAACCAAAAGAACCTAAAAATGCAGACAAGGGTTACAGAATGTTACATGCAGGCTCATTAGTATCCTAACAATACTGGATCTTATATAGGATCCTGTGATCCTGACAAAATTGGAAAGACAT
This sequence comes from Euleptes europaea, assembly GCF_029931775.1. NCBI lineage: Eukaryota > Metazoa > Chordata > Lepidosauria > Squamata > Sphaerodactylidae > Euleptes > Euleptes europaea. The sequence goes on along the minus strand of NC_079312.1, from coordinate 126,839,569 downwards.
GGCAAAGAAAGTAGGAGGACAAGGGAAACAGCCACGAGCAGGGCTTTGAAGAAGCACACTGAAAAAAATTGTAAGTTAAAGGCAGGCTTTAAAGTAATCAGCCTACTGGCTGGTGGAAAATACACTGTATGTTTTCTGGATATCCCAATACATTCCAGGTCCCTCCATTACACAGCGCCTTGTTTTTATGATGTACAGAAAGCCAAGAACGACAGCTTCCTAGATTGAGCTGAGTGTGACCTTAGACTATGTCTCCCAAAGGAGTCTAGATGTGTTTCCAATACTGCAGTGAGCAAGGCGGTGCATATTATCTCAGTTGTGGCTCACAGTGGGGGAACTATTAGCAGCTACCATGGATTTTTTCTTTTAAGACACCATTATTAATTGGATGGTCTTACTTTGTGTGTTGTATTAAGTGCCGTCAAGTAGTTTCCGACTCATGGCGACCCTATGAATAAATGTCCTCCAAAGTGTCCTATCCTTAACAGCCTTGCTCAGATCTTGCAAATTGAGCGGCTTCCTTTATAGATGTCTTACTTTACAGATGTCAAAAGTCTTCTGCCACGCTTGTTGAAAGCTACTGAGGAGACAGGACTGGGCATTTCCTTGTGCTTAGAGAGCAAAGAAGAATGCCATCACAAGCTCCAGTCTAAAACTTTCACATGACAAACTGATGGGAAGGAATTTCTATGTCTTTCTCAATGTAGCACCTGCAACTTAAGTTTTAATAATTCTGCATATTATTAAGAAATCTTGTTGCCAACGATGAAAGCTACTACAACGTTAAAGCTCTATCCCTCATCATCAGCTCTCTGCCTACCATCTCTAGTTTCTTCTGTCCAAAGAACTTTGGCTGTAAAGAAAAAGACAAACCTCGCAGACATTTTTCAAGCATGCGTTGGCAAAGAACCTTTTTTCTTGAACACGAACATCTGAGCAACTCTTTTCCCATCAGAAGTTGGAGGGCAGGGTGGGGAAAGAAAGAGCTCATGACTTGCATAACCACCCACACACATTAACAACACAGTATATTACCATCTGATTCTAAACTAGATTGAAAGCTTTGTGATGAAAGAGGCAACGTCTACTTTATTTCATAATCTGGTTGCTGTACAATCCCCCCCACCTCCTCCAAAAAAGGGGCACATCACAAGTTCCCTTATACAATATTAGACAGTTAATTTTAATGTCCTCGCCAAGACGTTATTCACTGTCTTCCTGCACTGAAGGACCAACAGATATTCTGGCCATACTGCTCTTACACAAAGTTCAACTTTGCCACAGTGGTAACTGAGATGAGGCAACAGCTGTAATGTTACCAAGTACTCCTATCTGGTGAATGAATAACTACTCTTGTGTATGTAGCTTGCCAGACCAGTCACTCAGGCTTTCATATGACTCACTAATATGACTCTATAATCCTTTATGTAGTAGCAGCTAGTATCTAGAACAGGGGTCCACAACCTCTTGAGCCTGTGGGCACCACTGAAATTCTGACACAGCATATTGGGTGCAGCCGCAAAAATGGCTGCCACAGGGGGTGGAGCCAGCCACAAAATGGCTGCTGCAGCTTACTATCAGTCACACAGTGAAGATACTTATGCTGTGGCGGAAGCTGCTGTCAAAGCAATATTTAAAAAAAATCTGCACAGCCAAGCAAATCTCCAATGGCCAATCAGAAGCCTTGCTTGGCAAAAACATCACCTGGCCCCACCCACTTTCTAGAAACACTTGACAGGCACCAGGAAAGGTGGTGGGAAACCTGATCTAGTATATTACCAATAGATAATTCTCTAAACACTCAATACTGCATGCAGCCATTAACATGAGCTCTGCTGGATCAGACTATAGTCCACCATGCCATTTTCAACAACGGAGGGTCAGATGGGTCTGGGAAACCTATAAGCAGGCCATGATCCACCAGCATCTGCTGTCAAGGACCAATTCACACATCATCAAGTCCACATGTCCTCTATGAGGACCTTCAACAGATGTGTTCTGGGAGTTCCATGCAGGTGGGCACAATTCAGATTGGACTACAGTATGTGGGGAGAAGGCACGTAAGTCTCTACCTTCCCATGATGTTTTATGGACCTAGAATAAGTCTTTATTTGTCCACTAGGGAAACTAGCATATACTGAGGCCCACATGTAAATGTGCCATCAAGACAAATAACAGCTCCCCTGGGACCATTTTAGGCCAGGAAAACAGAGCGTGTGTAGGGGAGGAGAGGATCCTTCTCCTTGCATGCTACAGTCCCAATTCAAATTAGGCCTAGGAATTGAGTTCCCAGAACTCATGGGGCACATTTGATCCAAAGTCCTTGTGATGGCCAGGCCTAACATGTGAATCACCCTGTAGATGTATACTGTCTCTTAACAAAGAGGTCCTATTTAGCTATTATGGTTAATGGTGTGCCATAATGAACCAATTCCTTTTTAAAAAACACAGTTCAGTAAACAGTTAAATTAGAAAATCACAAAGTTTCCAAGACAAAAATGCTGAAAGAGGTGTATTACCCAGCTAACTGAACATGTTTGGGTCAGACTGTATGGCTTCAGTAAGATAGTGGCACATAACTATGTTTTTCATAGGCCCGTTTATGCTGCAGATATAATTTTAAAGGTGTAGGGGTTAAACCAAAATACAATATTTATAATAGTTACATATAATCATAAGGGGTACCTTAAAGAGCATCACTTCCCTTAGAACCACCCCCCCTTCTGAAATACACAAAGGATCTTGACGGACTGTCTTATCAAGCAGCAGAACAAAAGGCATGGTTTCCTCAAAGTTCTACAATGCAATTTATAAGAACCTTCTATGAACATAGTTTCAGGAGGATAGCCATGTTGGTCTGCCACAGAAGAGCTAGATTATAGTCCAACAGCTCCTAAGAGACCAAGAGGTTTTTCTAGGTATAAAATTTTAAGAGTCAAAGCTCTCAAAATCTTGTTGGCCTCTAAGGTGCCACTGGACTCCAACCCATGTTGGGTTGGACCTCCAACCCATGTTGCTTGGGCCATACAAACTTCAGATTCAGCAGCACGTACAGGAAGCAAAGGGAGGATCTTGGAGCCATTGAAGAAACACAAGCATTAGGACTTCCTGACTGTTTGGATGCAGGAGACACATATTTGGCAGAGTACTACATGGAGATTCAGTTCTGGTATCATAGCTAATTGTTGTTAATATAGCTGGTGTTCCTTAATTTTAAAAAGGGCAGGGCAAAAGCCATTGTTGTGGCAGTTATTTTCATATTACACAATGTACAAAGTGTTCTCTTTTGTTGGTTCTTGTAGGTTATCCGGGCTGTGTAACCGTGGTCTTGGAATTTTCTTTCCTGACGTTTCGCCAGCAACTGTGGCAGGCATCTTCAGAGTAGTAACACTGAAGGACAGTGTCTCTCAGTGTCAAGGGTGTAGAAAGAGTAATATATAGTCAGAAAGGGGTTGGGTTTGAGCTGAGTATTGTCCTGCAAAAGTATTGTCCTGTAAGTATCAAGATAATGTGCTAATGAGGATATGGTATGTTAATATGGAACCATTGTATCCTGAAGTGATCTGTTAATGTGTGTAATCCAAAACTAATCTGTATGGCTATTGTTGAATGTTGTCTTTGTCTGGAGGTTTTTCAGGGCAGGAAGCCAAGCCTTATTCATTCTTAAACTCTCCTCTTTTCTGTTAAAGTTGTGCTGATGTTTGTGAATTTCAATGGCTTCTCTGTGCAATCTGACAAAATAGTTGGTAGAACTGTCCAGTCTTTCAGTGTCTTGGAATAAGACCCTGTGTCCTGTTTGTGTCAGTCCATGTTCAGCCACTGCTGATTTCTCAGGTTGGCCAAGTCTGCAGTATCTTTCATGTTCTTTTATCCTTGTTTGTATGCTGCGTTTTGTGGTCCCGATGTAAACTTCTCCACAGCTGCAAGGTATACGATATACTCCTGCAGAGGTGAGGGGGTCTCTTTTGTCTTTTGCTGATCGTAGCATTTGTTGTATTTTCTTGGTGGGTTTAAACACTGTTTGTAGGTTATGTTTTTTCAAAAGTTTCTCCATCCTATCAGTCATCCGTAAATCAAACCTTCAGTTAGGTCACAAGGTCTACCGGAAACCAACTCACACAGATCGCTACTTACACAAAAACTCCAACCACCACCCCCGACAGAAAAGAGGAATAATCAAAACATTAATGGACCGTGCAAGACGGATCTGTGAACCACAGTTTCTCAAGGAAGAAACTAACCATCTAAATCACGCACTGCTAGCAAACGGCTACTCCAAGAATGAAATCAGAAGGGCCATTGAACCAAACAAAAATCAGAAAACTCAAGAAAAACAGTCTCCCATAGGAAAGGTATTCTTGCCATTTATTAAAGGAGTCACTGATAGGATGGAGAAACTTTTGAAAAAACATAACCTACAAACAGTGTTTAAACCCACCAAGAAAATACAACAAATGCTACGATCAGCAAAAGACAAAAGAGACCCCCTCACCTCTGCAGGAGTATATCGTATACCTTGCAGCTGTGGAGAAGTTTACATCGGGACCACAAAACGCAGCATACAAACAAGGATAAAAGAACATGAAAGATACTGCAGACTTGGCCAACCTGAGAAATCAGCAGTGGCTGAACATGGACTGACACAAACAGGACACAGGGTCTTATTCCAAGACACTGAAAGACTGGACAGTTCTACCAACTATTTTGTCAGATTGCACAGAGAAGCCATTGAAATTCACAAACATCAGCACAACTTTAACAGAAAAGAGGAGAGTTTAAGAATGAATAAGGCTTGGCTTCCTGCCCTGAAAAACCTCCAGACAAAGACAACATTCAACAATAGCCATACAGATTAGTTTTGGATTACACACATTAACAGATCACTTCAGGATACAATGGTTCCATATTAACATACCATATCCTCATTAGCACATTATCTTGATACTTACAGGACAATACTTTTGCAGGACAATACTCAGCTCAAACCCAACCCCTTTCTGACTATATATTACTCTTTCTACACCCTTGACACTGAGAGACACTGTCCTTCAGTGTTACTACTCTGAAGATGCCTGCCACAGTTGCTGGCGAAACGTCAGGAAAGAAAATTCCAAGACCACGGTTACACAGCCCGGATAACCTACAAGAACCAATGAACTCTGACCGTGAAAGCCTTCGACAATATTTTGTTCTCTTTTGTTTTCCCTGAACTTGCTGAAAATGAACTTCATTGGGTGACCCAGAGTTCTAGCATTAGGAAAGAGACAGCAATATCCCTTTTTGTCTTTCCCTATACTCTTGTAGAACTCTGTCACATTCCCACAACCAAACGTTTTTGCCTTTCCTGACAAGGAACTGGGTAGGAAGGAAGTGAAGGAAGAAGGAGAATTTTGCCCAGCTGTGAAACATCTCTGCTGAGGAATCCTTTCCTGTCTCAGGTACCTCATTAAGCTTGGGCATGGCCAAAGGCACAAGCTCTTGGTCCGCATCCTGTGACTTCAAGCCAGCCACTGAATCTAGGACTAACCTGAGATGTTTTGCTCTCCGTTTGCTGTGACCTGGTTTATTGATGCGGCATTTTTCTTGTTGTAGGCCAATTAGAGTCCTTCTCTGAGAAAAGCAGGATATAAAATAAGGAAAGGGTTCCAACACCACTATAATTCTAATTGCCCTTTCCGTACTTTGCTTTTTTAAATATGAAGGGCCCCAGAAGAGTACACAGAATCCTAAATGGGGCTGCTAGTGTCATGGAAAAGTAGGAAGCGTTTGACAGAGAGATCAGGAACACTATTTCACACACATATAAGTTTAGAGACCTCTAGTCTGATTTTGTTACGGACTGGGGAAAGAAACAGGAATGAAAATACTGGGAAGATATAAACAAGGGACTGGGAAAAGGTGCAGCAGCGGCCTGTGAAAAGGAGCACGCTGAACTCTTCACTAGTGGAAGAAGTGACCTGGTTTCAGTGTCCTTAGCAAATACTGCCTATGCACCTACAAGCTTCCCCAACAACGCATCAAAAAAAAAAAAAACCCCTCTTAAAAAAAAAAGAAAGGAATGAGAGCCATGATATTCTGATTGAAGCCAACAGGATTCTATGGCTAGACACAGCACAGAGTTTACATCTCTAGGCTACTTTCCATTTAATTAGAACGTTTTCCATGCGAAAAGCAGCACTCAAGGAAATCTTTTAGAACACTTCAGTGAACAGGAGCTCATGCAAAAAGGGAGAGCAGCCAGATTCAAGGCAGATCGAATTGTCAAGGTCCCAGGTTCGACTGCCTGCTTTACACTTTGCCACACAAGCTGGTCGAGCCTACCAAAGAGGGAAGGAGAAACTGAACACCACCCACCTGACTTTTGCCCCATTTACTGAACTTCAACCTACACTTGGAGAAGGATGATTACCTAATAAGGAAAACCACCACCTTTCGCTCAGTATGAATACAAGTCTCCATTCTGTAAGCCTGGGAAACAATTAGCATGTTTACTTTAATGTAGGGTTTTAACACACTGCAGGTTAACAACATGAGCTAGACAAAGAGCAAAATTTAGATTAGATCAATTTAAGAAGCACTATATTGCACAAAAATAACGTCACCACTTATCAACTTAAAATTAATGATTTAGTAGCTTCCCTAAACTTCTCTCCCCAGTGACAGGATTGCTGCAGAATAGACTGGAATGTCCTGCAGTGCAACACTTCCTACTCATCTTAAAGAACCCTTCCTACTTATCTTAAAATGCACCATGCAAAACACATGGGACTATTGTCCGCTTAGCCAGAGTTGCTTCATTGCTTCAGTTTAATTAGTGAGAAAAAAATTATCAGCAATTACATCTGAACTAGGTCAGAGGGGAAGCCACTCCTTTAAAAGTGCCATGCAGCATCCAGGAAGCTTTTTAACAACCTGATCACGAATTAATTTAAAGTCAGTGCTTTGGACCCTACAAGAACCAGCGTGGTGAAGTGGTTAAGAGGGGTGGTCTAGAGCAGTGGACTCTGATCTGGAGAATCAGGTTTGATTCACCACTCCTCCACATGAGCGGTGGACGCTAAGCTGGTGAACAGGGGTCGGTTTCCCCACTCCTCCACATGAAGCCAGCTGGGTGACCTTGGGCTAGTCACAGCTCTCAGAGCTCTCTCAGCCCCACCTACCTCTCAGGATATCTGTGTGGGGAGAGGAAGGTGATTGTAAGCCAGTTTGATTCTTCCTTAAGTGGTAGAGAAGGTTAACATATAAAAACCAACTCTTCTTCTTCAACAATGTTCCCCTCACACTTCTCTCCAGTCACTGTGAAAGCTGTCCTCTGCTGTGGTGCTCGCTTCCTCTTGCCACTGGCACTTTTGTTTGCTTAAGACTGATGTTTCCCAAGGACCCCCTGCGCACACAGTGCCAGTGGCAGAGGAAACAAGAACTGCAGCAGAAGGTAGCCTGAATTTAGTAGGCTGATTTGTCTAGTCTATTGCACGCTTCTGAGGAGGGCTCACCTGAGACAAAGGTAGCAAGGATCTGTAGCACATCTGGAGAAAAGCAGGGGGCCTTATACCTGTTTATGACAGCCAGATGGCTCTCCTGTCTCTGACACTTCACCACTGACTGCTTCTTCAGACAAGCTGGAGGCAAAGCCCACCCAAGGCACCACTGTATGTACCGTGCCCAAGATTTAACACTCTGGACTTGGCCTACACAGTTGCCAAAAATTTCAGCTTTAAGGGTGTTATATTGACATTTATTTTCTTTCAAAACCATAGCTGGTTTCATGAAACAGCTGAGCTGTGATGGAATTGCAGCATCGTAGCAAATCCACATTTCACAGTGTGTTAAAGATGCTACAGCAGGACAGAACGCATTTGACATCAATGGGAGCAAATGAGGATTGTTTTCCAGAGAAAGGGTTAATCATTCTGCCTTCAGAACTCTGAACTCAGCAGTATAAATGAGTCTCCAGCTAACAGTTATCAAACTAAGTTTGTTTCAAGTAGTCAAAAGGCAGTTAAACTTCAGGATTAGGTTCACAGCAGGCTGGCAGACTTCCAGATTATGAGCAACATGTGCGTTTCAGCCTTGACTAATGCCACTAACATAATGTACATCAATGGCTTTCCAAAAGTCACACTTGGAGTAACAAAAATAATTTCAACATCACACACACACAAAAAGTATTTGAGAAGATAGGAAAGAAGTGGCAGAAAATGAAAGCCTCTTTGATGTCAAAGAGAGAATTGATGAAAACCTGAATGTAATTATTAGCTGGCAATTAAGACTGCATATCAAAGCTTCAGAAAAGTGCTACTGATTTCCTTCAATAGTCTGAGGTGTTTTTTAAAAAATCTATTAGTCACGCCTAAAATGTAACACGAGCTCTCTCTCTCAGGAATTTTGCTATTTTATGTAACCAGATGACAGTAAACAATGTTACCTTTATCACTGCATAGGAAGTCTGACATTATGTATCCTATCTAGGTGTTTAACTCAGGGAAGCCTTAACCAGTAAATCCAGCACCTTTGCTCTGAAACATTAAAGACTTTGAGAACTAAAAGGTTAGTTAACGAGAAAATTAAGTCCTGTCGTCCCTTAATTGTATTGAACTGTGGGCTAAATTATGAATGCCACGCTGAAGACAGATACCTTTTAAACCAGTAAATTTCATCGGGATCTGCAATTCCAAGTTCTCGGAGCTTCATGATCATGTACGCACTCTTCTTGATAGCTAGTGCATAGCGCTCGCTGCGGGAAAGGAAATTAACATCCTCATGCTGGAAGTCTGGGTCATTAAAAACAAGGGCTTCTGCAGGGGAAAACAGAAGTAAAGAAGAGAAACAGTGTTCAGCCAACAACAGAATTCCACGTGAGAAAGTTATGTAGCTGCCTTTACATTATGGCCTCACCATTGGCAAGCTTTTGCATGAATTTGCTAAAATCATATCATAATGAAGCAGTAAAATGGTGGTAGTGTCTTACTCAGTTATGGCTACCATCACATTCACTGACATCACAACACAGTGAAGATCATAAGTCATTTATACATCAGTGCGGACCGCTATCACCCAGAGCTTCTCAGGTGGACTACGAGCCAGTATGGCATCACACAATGAGTTTCAATGATAAGCAATCCACATCTGCCAGGGGGAAGGACCCAAGCAAAAGCCAAACGACTGAAAATGAAGGAAAGTGGCAACAAGGTGCAAGGCTAGGGCTGCCAACCTCCAGGTACTTGAGCAATCAAAATATACACCACCACACAACCTCCAGGAACTAGCTGGAGATCTCCTGCTATTACAACTGATCTCCAGCCGATAAAGATCAGTTCCCCTGCAGAAAATGGCCGCCCTGCTGGATGCAAAGCCTCTTCAGCAATTCTCACAGTTCTGGTTAGCAGAAACTCAATGATTGCAATTTAATATACTTTAAAACACATTAGTTATACCCTTTCATTTTTAATCACCACGATGCACCCACAATAAGAACAGTTAAGTAAGGACAAAAGGCAGATATTTTCCACATGCTCACAATTTTATTTGTGAAGTGGTAACCCTAATCTATGATAATGGTAAGACCCATGTCAGGTTATCAGTGCTACCCCAGATTAATGAAGAGAACACAAAAGGTTCAAACTTGTATGAATAGCAGTATAAAAAGGAAATGAGTGATCTTAATTTGGTCAGTCCAAGAGGGTAATGAAAGCAGATATTCAGCAAACCACAATCAATACACAGGCTCTACCCACTTGCCCTTTTGCAGTAGAGTCTTCTGTATTGCTCTTGAAAAATCACTATTCTCTGTTTCCCTATTCACAACTGCAGATTAAGAGAATAAGGCTGTTACAGCACTAGGTATTCCCAGCGATGTATCAAGAGTTTGGAAATGTTATAAAAAACATCGCTTAAAAAGGGTTTTTGGATGCTACGGCTAAAAAATGGTTGGAAGACATCTTCACAGCTAAAGGGGCCAAACAAAGTACGTACAGTATTTTTTATAATGTTTTCAAACTCTTAATACATCGCTGGGAATACCTAGTGTGGTAACAGCCTTAGACATAAACCACAAAATCCCAGTTTGAACTCTCAATGATAAGTAGCCCAATTCCCTTCAGGCAACCACTATCTTGGAGCCTAAATTTACAGGGATGTTGAAATCTGTGTACAGTATGCTCTGAACCCACTGTTGTTGAATATACATATGTTACTTATGGAAATAGATTGCACAAGTATATGAAGGCTAGAGGATGAAGTTCCGTTTGGAGCAGATGGTGTGATGGGGGAAACAAGACTGAATATCACCCTTTCAAAAACCAAGAGAGTTACTGCAGCAAAGTGACCAGCCTGTGAACCTGGATGATCCAGCCATGAAAGAAAGTTCCCATTCCCCACTAGCAGTTACAGAGTTGGGTGTAGGACCGGCAGATCCAAGCTCAAATCCCCAATTTGCTCACTGGGTGAACGTGGGCCAGTCACTCTCAAGACTAGCCTACCGCGAAGCAGTTCTCTTACATAGTGACTTTAAAGGGAGATTGGAAAGAGAGACTGCTGAATTACAACTAATAATGAAGCTCAAGACTATGCATTCTCAGGGACTTAATAGAGATCTGGGATTCCTGTCACATTACCATTGTTGATTTCTCCACACCTTCTATCCCTCTGCCTATCACACCTAATCCAATCACACCTGCTAATGTCATTTACTTGCTTTTTACATTTACATTGTGTGTCTAATTCACTTGTCTCTACTTAAGGATAGATGGAAGCATATTCTACCTGTATCTAAAGAAGTGAGCTGTGGCTCATGAAAGCTCATACCTGCCAGAAATTTTGTTAGTCTTTAAAGTGCTAATGGACTCTTGCTCTTTTCTACTGCCAGTGACAGACTAACACGGCTACCCATCATGATCTACCACAAAGAGTTGGTGTGAGAGCAAAAAATACAGGATGGGAGTACTATGTATGCTGTCTTGTATTCCTTGGGGGCTAGATAAAGATGTACAGGAAACAAAGCACCAATGATAGTGCTGGGAGGCAGTTAAAAGTTACACATGGGTATGCACAGCACTAAAGAAAATAAACATTAGAGTGGCGACACTCAGCTGGTCTATTAACGACAAAGTTTATTCGATCAATTTAAAAAAAGGGAAGCAATATAAGCACCTATAGAAACTACGGCTGTGGTGTATCAAACTCAAGTACGGTCTACTCTGACATGCGGACATCTTTCTTATCACCTGATCCCTTTAACGGGAGATTTGAGGAGCTGAACTAGAAGACCCGGTACTGCTTTAGAAAAGGCACTCCTCCCTGGGGGTTACCGCACTTTGTATTCCCAGCAATGTATTAAGAGTTTGAAAATGTTATAAAAAACATCGCTTTAAAAGGGGTTTTGGATACCATGGCTTATAAATGGTCTTCACAGCTAAAGGGGCCAAAGTGCGAACAGTATTTTTTATAACGTTTTCAAACTCTTAATACATCGGTGGGAATACATAGAAAGTGCGAACAGTATTTTTTATAACGTTTTCAAACTCTTAATACAACGGTGGGAATACATAGAAAGCGCGAACAGTATTTTTTATAACATTTTCAAACTCTTAATACATCGGTGGGAATACATAGAAAGCGCGAACAGTATTTTTTATAACATTTTCAAACTCTTAATACATCGGTGGGAATACATAGAAACCGCGAACAGTATTTTTTATAACGTTTTCAAACTCTTAATACATCGGTGGGAATACATAGAAAGCGCGAACAGTATTTTTTATAACGTTTTCAAACTCTTAATACATCGCTGGGAATACATAGAAAGCGCGAACAGTATTTTTTATAACGTTTTCAAACTCTTAATAATACATCGCTGGGAATACAAGTGCGGTAAAAAAAAAAAACCCATCTGATACACCGGAGAAAACCTCTTATGGGGCCAGATACAGTACCCGCAACCACCACCTTGAAAGCCAGGGCTTTGCCTTGTCCCGCCCCCTTCCAACCTACTGCTTATTAGTATTTTTTTTAAAAAACAACAACTTAATGCAGACAAATCGATTCATCACCCCCATCCGATCTGGTGTCTCGGAGGAGAACTTTGGCTACTTGAGACAGCTGCAGGAGGGCGCGGGGCGGCGGGGAGCAGGCCCGGGCCAGAACCCTCCGCCTCCCGTAGCCGCATCCAGACTCACCGATCTCCTTTCGGCGCCGGGTTCGCTCGGCGCCCCCATCCAAGACGTGGGTCAGAAGCTCCGTGCTGAACGTAGCCGCCTCCCGCTCCTTGCGCAAGTCCGGATTCATCGCCATGGAGAGGCAGCGGCAGCTCCGCTCCGACGCCCAAGGAGGGAGGAAGGCAGGGAGCCCGGGCAGCGACTGCACCCAACCTCGCCGACAGGGCTCAGGGTTCCTCTGGCCCGGCCCCGCCCACCCCGGCCCCCACGTGACAAGGGGTGGGCGTGCCCGCTAGCGGAAAGCCGGTCACGTGGCGGGAGGAGGCCCCGCCCCTCCTCCCGCTCACCCTTGCTCCTGCGGCAGGCGGAGCTAGCAGGACGAGCGCCGGGGTCGGTTTCTGCCGCTCCCTGATTGGCTGGCGGTGCTAATGTAGGGGAGGGGGGAGAGGAGGAGGAAGGGAGACAGAATAGCGCCCGACAGGGCTCAGGGTTCATCTGGCCCGGCCCCGCCCACACCGGCCCTCACGTGACAAGGGGTGGGCGTGCCCGCTAGGGGAGGGCCGCCCCCGCCCCTCCTCCCACTCACCCTTGCTTCTGCGGCAGGCGGAGCTAGCAGAACGGGCGCCGGGGTCGGTTTCTGCCGCTCCCTGATTGGCTGGCGGTGCTAATGGAGGGGAGGGGGGGAGAGGAGGAGGGAAAGGGGAGGGGGTCCGGGAGGTCTGTGCAGGGTTGCTAGAGGCAGACGCCCCGAGCCGCATGAGTAGGTAATTTCGTCTAAATAAATTCGTTTAGGCGACGCGTAGAAGCGGGGAGTTTTATGGGGAGGCATCCAATCATCGAGTTGGAAGGGACCACCAGGGTCATCTAGTCCAGCCCCCTGCCCAATTCACAATTCCTTCCCCCCCCCACACACACATACACCACCAGTGATCCCTACTCCATGCCCAGAAGATGGCCAAGATGCCCTCCCTCTCATGAACTGCCTAGTCATAGAATCAGCATTGCATCCCTATACTTGTTTATAGCTCTATACTTGTTTATTTAAGCTGCCTAAACATGCGGTCGCTAATTTTGACGTCCGTTCACTGAAACGGTCACAGTTTGCTCTGTTCTGATGGAGTGAGCTTTAACTTGGAGACCAAGCCCTACGAGGAAAGGCTGAAGGAGCTGGGAATGTTTAGTCTGGAGAAGAGGAGCTTGAGGGGGGGACATGATGGCACTCTTTAAGTATTTGGAGGGCTGCTACTTAGAGGAGGGCAGGGAGCGGTTCCTGTTGGCAGCAGAGGATAGGACTCCCAATAATGGGTTTAAATTGCTGGTGGAAAGGTACTGGCTGGATATTAAAAGTTTTTGACAGTAAGAATTGTTTGACAGTGGAATCGGCTACCTGGGGAAGTGGTGAGCTCCCCTCTCACTGGCAGTCTTCAAGCAGAGACTGGACAAGCACTTGTCAGGGATGCTCTAGGCTGATCCTGCATTGAGCAGGGGGTTGGACTAGATGGCCTGTATGGCCCCTTCCAACTCTATTATTGTAACTCAGGAAAGCATGTACCCTGGATAATGTTGTTGGTCTCTAAGGTGCTACTGGATTCCAATTTTTGTTCTGCTATGAAGAGACTTAACATTGCTGGCCACCTGAAACGATTTTCTTTTGTGTTTCCCCCAATTATATTTGGATTTATATACTCCCCCTGTAGGTCCTTCTTTTCTTGCCCCCAATTCCACCCTGCGCCTCCTACCAAAAATGACTGCATAAAGAGGGCACATTTGTTGAAGAAGTAGGCTATATACTCTGCAAACGTTTGTGCTGGAATGAAGTTTGGTTGGTTTTGAAAGTGCGACAGGAGCCCTGTGAATTTCAGACCATATTGCTCTCCTTGGTAGATAGACTTGTCTTTTGAGGGTTGCTTGCAATTACGCAAACATAAGCGTGAGGAGGGATAGGTATGTCGGCTTGCGCGGCTTGCAAAGGAAAGCTGAACTCCAAGCAAATTAAGCTTCCCTTTCTCTGTTACTGGGATCAACATTACAGCACAGTTAAATTGCTCCTTGTAACTTCAAGCCCTCCTCCCTTTTTGTTGCACATTTCTCTCTTGTGCTATTTATTTATTTGTTTACTTCATTTATAACCTGCTTTTCTCCCAAATGGAACTGAAACCGGTTTACATGGTTTCCTGTCTTCCATTTTATCCTGAAAACAATGGTGTCAGGTAGATTAGGCTGAAAATATGTGACTGGCCCAAGGTAATGTTGCCAATCTCCAGGTGGTGGCTGGAGATCTAGGATTATGACTGATCGCCAAGTGTCAGAGATCAATTTAGCTGGAGAAAATGGCTATTTTGGAAGGTGGAATGGCGTTATACCCCATTGAAGTACCTCTCATTCCCAAACCTTGTTCTCCTCAGGCTCAACCCCTAAAAACTCCAGGTATTTCCCATCCAGGAGCGGGCAACTCCAGCCCAAGGGCACCCAGCAAACTTTCACAGCAGAGTGGGGATTTGAACCTGGGTCTCCCAGATCCTAGCCTAACACACTAGCCACTATACCTCACTGGCTAGGCACTTTCCCCCTTCGGTACACAACCTCCACCGCCACCACCCTGCATCATGATCATGGCCTGTAGTTATATATTATAGGTACTGACCTTGGGCAAAACTTGACAGACAAAAAATTAAAACCTAGGCATGGTTTAGTGCCACTGTACCAGAAATACCTAAGGGCAATCAATTGTGTTTGTAAGGGCTGAGATGCTCTGGAGTAAAGGAATAGTATGATAGTTATTGCATTGGTACCATCTGATTTGTAAAACCGAATAAAGTTACATATTGTGCAGGGTTATGAAGACAAATGAAACAAACCAGTCAGAATGTTTGTGCACGACTTAAAATGATATCATATAAGCAATTGCCTGGTAGGGTTTGCTTTTCGTATGGTGAATGTTTAAAAAAAACCCTACTATAAGTGAACAAAAAATAAGTTTCGCTTCTATATGACAGACAACAATAGGATCTCCTTGCTTGGTGCAGGTTTGGATAGGTATACTTTGAAGTGGAAAATTCCCTTTTAAATACTTGCGTCAAATTTGGTCTAGGTATCTGGAGGATCCACCCTCAAGAGAAGTTGTAATGATGCTACCTGATGCAGCAAAGTATCACTTTCCTTGGGAGGTAAACTTGGCATCGGTCCCTGAAGGGAAGACTCTCAGAACATTTGGCAGGTTTGTGCACTTCCAACTGCAGTGGTAAATATGAAAAAATAGCCTCTATAAAAGGCAGAGGAGGCTGGGTTTCCCCACTCACCCTTGCTGCACTCATTTCCTTCTCTATATTAAGGTTCTGTTACTTTTGACTGAGCTAGCCATGCTTCTTCCTTTCTCTCACTTTCCCCCAAACGTGTTTCACTTTAAAATTTATAAGAGTGCCTTCATACACATGCAAATACCAGAAAAAGTATCATTGCTTTGATTTTTTTAAAATTCCTGTGAAATGTTAATTTTATTTCTTTCCTTCCTGATCGTTTTTTAACACTGTCTGCCTTTCTCCATACACTAGGTTCACTTCATGTTTTAGTTTCCTTACATCAGCAGATTAACCTGTCTTGTATGATATTCACATTCATTTCTCAACCTGGAGAAATGTAACTGTACCACCATTGAGCTATTACAAACTTTTTTCATTACAGAGGTTCTGCGTCAGAAGCAAAAAAATCTGTGAGGCAGACTTTGTTCGGCTTCATTTCTTTAACAGCGCCATTCCTTACATCAGGTGATTCCCGGCTTGTGGAACAACCTGCCTGAGGAGGCCAGAAAGGCTCCCTCATTTCTGCACAAAACAGAAATGTTCAGGAGGGCATTTTTTAAGCAAGGAATTAGAGCTGTAGTATAGTGGAATGATTCAGGGGAGTTCTTTTTATAAGAGACAAGGATTGTAGTTTGTTGTTCTGATAAATGACTGGATAATCTTGCCTTTACTGCATTGACTTCTGTTTTTGTAATTCATTTTCTGTCCTGTCTTAAATTGTATTTATTTACTTCATTTATACCTGCCTATCTACTCAATTGGGACTGAAAGAGGCTCATATCAGTGTCCTCTCCTCCATTTTATCCTCACAACAGCTGTGTGAGGTGAGTTAGGATCAAAGAATGTGACTGGCCCAAAGTCCCTAAGTCACCCTGCAAGTTTCCATGGTGGACTGGGGATCTGAACATGGGTTACCCCAGATCCTCCTCTGACCCTCTAACCCCCACACCCGCTGTCTTTAGTTAGCATTGTTAGTCCTATTGCACTGTTTATTTGATGTTTTATGCTGTCTGACTGCATTGATTTTATATTTTTTAATCTGCCAAAGGAAGGGTTTAAAATGGTAAATTAATAAATTAATACCTCCTCAACTACTACTTGTTAAAACAAGTTCAAAGCAGATGCTTAATTTGAGCACCTAATAAAAAAAACTAATCCAAATATTCATCAGGATACATGGCACAGTCCTTATTAGATCAGACTTCTATAATTATGTATGTGGAGAGTATAAATGTTATAATAAATACGATATTAATAAGCATGTTTGCAACTTAACTTTTTGCCTTTCAGGTTACACTCCTATGATTTGGTCAGCTCCAAAGCCATTTTAACAGCTCAGCACAGTTCAGTTCAGCACCACATCTCCGTCTGTACCAAGTTTGTGGAACCATTCCAGGCCCAGCTTGGGTCTCTGTACATTGTCCTGGGGGAAACTGAACTTGGGGATGGTAA
The DNA here is from genome assembly GCF_029931775.1 of Euleptes europaea. Taxonomy (NCBI): domain Eukaryota; kingdom Metazoa; phylum Chordata; class Lepidosauria; order Squamata; family Sphaerodactylidae; genus Euleptes; species Euleptes europaea. Next base: position 126,822,666 of record NC_079312.1, on the reverse strand, counting down.
GATCTGAGTTTCCTTCTTCTGTGGGCCAAGGAAATGTACCTTGGGAATAGAGAGACCATTGTTGAGACACTTCTTTTGCTAGAATGGAAATCAGATTGGCTTATTCATAAGATAGTTTTCCAGTCCGGTTTGTGATTCCTTTTTGCTTTCTAGAACTGTGACAGATAGGAGTAAAGAGCATAATTTAATCAAGCTATCTTCACAACATGGTATGACATATAGATTACCATCTGGATTTCACTAAGGTCATTTATGCATGGGAGTTTTACCTGAGGATCGTTGCTCGCTGGACCCACATCTTCCTGTTGGGAATCTATGCACCAGCATTCTCCAAGCTCAAATCAAGTCCCCGCCCCTTTAAATGGTGCTTTGTAATTGGCTTCCTTTGTAGTGTTTACTGTGAGAGAAAATTGCCCCCCAAAAAACCCAGTTGCCAAATAAAAAAGCATTTTAAGAAGAAAAAACAAAAACCGGAGAAATCTGAAAAGGGGGAAGAAATCCAAACCTTGTTTTTAAAAAGCCTTTCTTCTGCTCAGAAAGAGCTTTAAGGAAGCAGGAAGCATTTGAATCCTTACCTCTTTACATGCTGCTTTGTAATTGGCTGCATGCTTTCTGTGATAGAAACCAAGCTTGGGTGTCCTGCGCTTTGTGTGAACGGAATGCTGGACTTGATGGGCCTTGGTATGATCCAGCATGACTTTTCTTATGTTCTTAAGTCAGCTTTAACTTGACAGCAAAATCACACACGCACAGTAACAGATACAGGTTCTATAAAAAGACCAGGTTTTGTTGTCACTTCTCTTTTTTCCTATTGCTAGGAGAGTAAATGTCCCAGAAATCATTGCTCTCCATCAGCTTAGCATGTGGACATTTCAAAATTACAGGGACCAACTCATTACATTGTTATTAACTTGTAGACATGTAACGTCAAAAGTATTTCAGAACACATGCATGCTTCAGAACAAATTAGTTGTAAACAGGTATTATTTATTATATTTATTTAGAAAATTTCCCAAGAACCCACTAAAAGTAGTAAAACTAAGTGACAACAGTCCAAATTAGTTAAACTGGTGATGTACTCATTGTTACAGCAGGCTGGATTTAGATCTCCTGTCAGTCTACTATTGCTATGACCTAAGGTATTGGGAATGGGGGCCTACGCATTATCAAGCTGTCACCACCGAGAGAACGTTAAGGCAAAGCCAATACGTTAAGGTACAAGAACTTGGCACATTTTCTACCCGTTGCAAAGTAGTGATGTCAGCCTGGCCTTCCCCATCCACTTGTTACCCGAAATGCTCTTTGATTGGGGAAATTAGCTGAGCAATCGGTAACTATAATATTTATAAAGCAGAATGCAACCAATTTATACCAGAGTCCGTCTTCTGTGACCTTAGAATAACGACAGAGGCAAAGGGAATCCAAATTAAGAGAGTTTGTTTTCAAGCTTTCAGTGATGCAACACAAACATACAGAGAATCTAGGAATTAAAAGGGAGGAGAAAGAGAGGGACAATTGCCAATGTGGCAGGAGGCGATGACGGGCTATACGATACCTTTCCTGTAGAGGAGTTGTCCTGAGTTCCAGTAGACTAAGATACAGAGAAATAGAGAGGGGCGAGGGATAGGGGTTTCCGTGGGCTCGACAGCGAGGCGGGAGGGATCGTGGTCAGGCTGCGCAAAACCCAAACCAACAGAGTGACAGCAAATATGCCAGGGAAAGACCTAAGGTAACATTATGGGTGTGGGCGACCCCAGTTATACTGTTTTTCTGGGGTGGGGTGATTGGATTACCCCTCCGTGGTTTCCAGGTGACAAAAGGATTAATGGTTGGCTGCCGGGGTGGGGTGGTGATAATTTGGGAAAACTATTCTAATTCCAGTGACTTGTGCAACCCGGGAGGAACCGGGAGATTCTCGGTGATGAGCTTAATGATTTAAAACAATAGGCGCGATCTCGCTGCGTCCGGGGATCGTCACTTCGCATGGCCGGAGGAGCGATTCCTGGTTGTTATCTCAATGTCTCTGGATGGCTTGCTTAATCAGTCCGATGATGCAAGGGAGGGGGGCGTTAGTGCAGGCTACGTGATCTTGCGGTTTTTCTGACATGGCTTCTGCTGGAACGGAGATGCACAGGAAATGGAGTCTCTGTGGTTCACTGGAGAGGTTGACCTGGCCTCGGTTTTTCAGCTGCCGGCAGCTCGGGATACACAGGAGCGGTTGTGTCAGTTTCACTCTCGTTCTAGAGAGCCTTCCCCGTAGCGTTTGGGGCAGGTGCGCAACTGGGATGGAGTGCACACGTATGCTGTTTGGGGTTGCTATGACCAGTCCGGGAGATTGGCACCAGTTTGGAAACACACGTGTGCCCAGTGATTCTGGTACACGTGTCTACATGCCCATGCTGTGGTTTTTACAAAACAAACATATTGTCCTTTTGTTCAAAGTGTAGCATTGGTGGACTGAACAATATTGATGTTTGAGGCTGGACTTGTCTTTTATTTGCCAAATTAAATCATAATCAAACTCTCAGAAGCAGCTTCTTCTCTGGAAAGGAGAGCCAGCATGGTGTAGTGGTTAAGAGCGGTAGTTTGGAGTGGTGGACTCTAATCTGGAGAACCGGGTTTGATTCCCCACTCCTCCACATGAGCGGCAGATGCTAATCTGGAGAACTGGGTTTGATTCCCCAGTCCTCCACATGAGCGGCAGATGATAAACTGGTGAACCGGGCTGGTTTCTTCACTCGTACACATGAAGCCAGCTGGGTGACCTTGGGCTAGTCACAGCTCTCTTAGAGCTCTCTCAGCCCCACCTGCCTCACAGGGTGTCTGTTGTGGGGAAGTGAAGGGAAGGTGATAGTAAGCTGGTTTGATTCCTCCTTAAGTGATAAAGTCGGCCTATAAGCAGGCTACTGGGTGACCTTGGGCTAGTCACAGAACTCTCTCAGCCACATGTACCTCACAAGGTGCCTGTTGAGGGGGGTGGGGGAAGGGAAGGTGATTGTAAGCCGCTTTAAGAGAGCTAGTGTGGTGTAGTGGTTTGGAGCGGTGGACTCTGATCTGGTGAACTGGATTTGTTTCCCCACTCCTCCACATGAAGCCAGCTGGGTGACCCTGGGCTAGTCACACTCTCAGCCTCACCTGCCTCACAGGGTGTCTGTTGTGGGGGGGGGGGGGAAAGGGAAGGCGATTGTAAGCCAGTATGATTCTTCCTTAAGTGGTGGAGAAAGTTGGCATATAAAAACCAACTCTCCTTATTCTTCTTCTTTCAGTAGAGAAAAGGAGAGTATAAAAACCAACTTTTCTTCTTCCTATTTTCTATTCCTATTTCATGCACATTTCTGGCTGTGTACTGTGTCCATGCTTCCCAATACAGTATCATAATATTGATTCTATCTCAAGTTGTATTATTGATTGTGGAGAATGTAAACTAGTTATCACATATCTGACTGATTTCATTTTATATTTAAAGGTGAGAAGTTGGTCCTGAAGGCCCGAGTGTTTACATGTGTGGAAGGAATAAACCTACCAATGTTGGAGAAGGCCATATTGGAACAGAGAAAATATTTCCAGGAGAGAGAGAAGTAACTGGAGGGAAGCAATTCCTAGTTCAGTGCTTTAAGAGGGGTTTACTACTGACAGTTCTTGTTACATTGAACATAGCCAGCTCATCCCTTGCCTTCAGTTCTCTGTCATATACTGTACCATTTTGCGTTGCTCTCATTAATGTAATGAGCATTTTAAAGTACATAATGTTTTTATTGCTCAGAGAATGCATATTTGCTTTCTGTGTTTTGGGTATTTCCCATTGTATTTTATAATGTTTATAAGTCACATCCATGTTTAGAATGCATTTCTGTATTAGAAGCCGACATATTACAGCAGGGGTGGGGAACCTTTTTCCTGAAAAGGGCCATTTGCTCATTTATAACATCATTCGGGGGCCATAACCAGGTGTAGATCTCCCGGCGCGTGGGGGGAGAAGCTAGGGTTGCCAGGTCTCCAGCCACCACCTGGAGGTTGGCAACCACAGGGGAGGCCACGCAGAGAAGTCCTGGAGGGCACCCCCGCTCCCCCCTCCCTCCCAGGCAGGAGGGCAGCCAGCGGTGGGCCCCAAGCAAAGCAGGCACCAGGGGGGCGCAGCCCGCAGCCAATCCACAGGGAAGGAAGAGAGGAAGGAAGGAAAACAGTGAAATGGAGGGGGAGAAAAGGACGGACGGAGACAGACAAAGAAAGGGACGAGGGAGAGAGGGGGAGAAAGGAGAGTGACAGAAAAAGAGGAAGAGAGAAAAGCCTTCCCCCCACACACACCTGCACACGCTGGCCCCACGCAACCGGGCCCCAGGCTCCCCGCCTCCCCCAACACACGCGGCAGCACACGCAGCCCCGTGCAACTGGCCCCAGCCTCCACGCCCTTCCACCCCCCTCATCCCGAGTCCACAAAAGGCCCTCCAAGCCCGATCGGCTCCCGCGCATGTTCCGTCGCTGGGAGCCACCGGCCTCTCTCCCCCCCTTGCCACTTGACAGGTGGCGAGAGGGGCTTACAGTGTGCCGCGGTGTTCTTGCATGCCACGACTGTAGGGGGCAGCCTTGGGGGAAGTGTCCCTCCCCCTCCCCCTTCTCTCGCCGACCAACAGTCGACGAGAGGAGGTCCAAAGGGCGCTGCGGCCCCAGGAACACCCTCGGGGGGGGGGTGCGCTGTGCTTCGCCTCCGCGGCTGGGCCCTGGAGCTTCCGAGGGCCACTGAAAATGTCCTCGGGGGCCGCGTACAGCCCCTGGGCCAGACGTTCCCCATCCCTGTATTACGGCATCACAGAATCATGGTATAAAACTCATACTTCTTTGGAAGTAGATACATTTATTAACACTTCATACACAGTATTTTGAAATAATGGAAGTAGCCCTTAATCCTTAGTGTCCAGAAGCAAACTGTTAAATATTTTGTGGTAGAAATAAACTTTGACAATTATCTCAGAATTGAAATGCTGTCTGACCTTCCCTTGTGACAGACTCACAAAACAGTCTCATTGCTCTCCCTTCAGATGTTCATTCTCTGCTCAGGGATGGGTAACTTTGTCCATTCCTTTGCAACATTATCACTATGGGAGAGGTGGCTGGCTATCTCTTGTGTGCTTCATGACTTTGTAGCAATACTGTACAGGATAAGGACCCCAAAAGGATGTTGACTAGCATTTGTTGAGAGCTATTTTGAATCCTTGCTTAACAAGTCAGTAGTATCACTCCATGGCTTCTTTGATTCCTGGAATTTTAGTTTTACATCATCCATTATGCTTTTGTAAAATTCATACCAGGTCCACAGGTAGTGTTACGTACCCCTTTCTGATCTTGAAAAGAGAGGGTGTTCCTGCTATGCAGTGTGTTATGGTTCTTGTTTTGCTGTGTTGTCTTTTCATATTGTGTGAGTTCCTGTGAGTTTCTTGATGGAAAATCAGCACATGCCTGTTATAAACAAATAACAGAAAATAAACAAAAGCATTAGTGACATTAACCAGTAGTTGCATTAGAATTCAAAACCTTTCTCTACAAATAAGATATGTTTCATTAACTCCATATATAATCTTATCAGGTATTCAGGCCTGTGGCAGTGGTACTATTCTTGATACTACTTAATCATGCAATGAAACTTTCCAAGGAAAGGAATAGATCCATCTCAATGGTGGTGCTCCATCTATCTTCCTTAGATGGCCAGAATTCTTAACCATTTAGGAGACAAATACAAACATGTTAATTCACCAAGGCATTTATCCTAGCATGGAGTTTCCATTTCTGATATTGTTGTTGTCAACTGAGGGTAAGTAGCAATAATAGGCTTTTTATTATTTGATTCCAGTTTAACAGCATGTCTTATATGATCTTCTCAGAAGGCAACCAAGCAGTTCTGGATGCCAGTGAACCTTTGGCTGAGTCCCCATACTACATACAAAGATTGTACACTTACATTGCAGATCAGTTCTGAATGGCTATTTTCCTTCCCCTCAAATTCTGTGCTCACAATCATGAATACAAATTACAGATATCATTCCATTCCTAAACAGTGAAAATCTACACTTATCACTACCCCCAAACTTGTGGATTTCAAAATGGCATCAGTGGCTGCATACAAATGATCATTTCACGGCCACAATGTTCACTGAGACAATACCAACAATCTACCCCCCCCCCCATATGAGAACATATTTCTGAAATGGTGGAACATTTGGTAAGGGCAGCCTTGCTATTGGTATGTGTGTTGCATTTTAAAAGTTACCTCTTACGTGGGTTTTTTTGCATATTAAAAACATTTTAAAACCTCTTTAAAAGGTTACAGAATGGCTCCTAGCTGCAAGGGAGGAATGAGGGGGAAAGTATTATTAGTTTCAGGCATTGTCCAATAGGTGCCCATGAAAGATATACACAAATATTAACACGTATATTGTTGCAGGATTGGCTGTGTTTCTGGGGTTATGTTTGGTTTTTCTGGGGTGTAGCTTGAAGTGCTGCCACCAAAACCGGAGATCATGCTGGGGCCAGAAAAAATGAAATGGGTGTGTTGTGGGTGATAACAGTGTGCTTTACAAATAATGCTGTCTCCAAGGCTCTGCAAAAAAAGCCTGTTTTCTTATATAGCAACAGGTAAATCCAGCTAAAATTATTTCCATTATTTACCTTCACAATTTTTCAGATGTAGTGTCCGAGCATAGGTAGAAAATCTGTGACATCAGTTGTTCCTACCTACTTTCTGCAGTCTCCTGATTGGTTGGTGGTTGGGTTGCCATCTCGGGGTTGGGAAATACAGCGAGAGATCTCCAACCACCAACTGGAGGTTGACAACTCTAGTTGGACATTTGACCTATGGTTTAGGTCAAAGCTTCTTAAACTGTGGGTCGCGACCCCATATGGGGTTGCGTAACTGAATGTGGGGGTCACGAAAAATTTGGCAACAGTATATGGTAAAATTATATGTATACCGAATAACTGTTTTAAAATAATTGTATTTATGATTTATTATCAGTAAATATTTGATTTGTATATAGGTTTGCCACGTCCCTCTTCGCCATCGGCGGGAGGTTTTTGGGGCGGAGCCTGACGAATGCCATACAGTCCAATTGCCAAAACAGCCATTTTCTTCAGGTGAACTGATCTCTATCGGCTGGAGTTCAGTTGTAACAGCACGACATCCCCAGCCACCACCTGGCCGTTGGCAACCCTATTTGTATGCCTATTTTATATACCTATATATGCGGGGGTCGCATAAAAATTTCTCAGGCGATCCCTAAAGACAATATGGATAGATGTGATAGAGTTATATGTCAATATAGCTTTGCGGCAGCAAGAATTATAATAGCAAAAAACTGGAAGCAAGTAAATAAACCTTCAATTAAGGACTGGAGAGAGAAATTGTGGATGTATATACTGATGGCCAAACTTACAGATTCTTTACATGGTAAAGATATGGAAGAGTTTAAAAAAAAAACATGGCTAAAGGCCATCGCATTTTGGGATAAACTGGCAAAAATTAATTTTACAAGTATTGTTAATGAATTGGTCAGCCCTGGTTAGTATTTGGATGGGAGACCACCAAGGAATACCAGGGTTGCTGTGCAGAGGAAGGCACTGGCAAACCACCTCTGTTAGTCTCTTGCCATGAAAACCCCCAAAAGGGGTCACCATAAGTCAGCTGCGACTTGACGACACTTTGCACACAGTTAATGAATTATAGATAAAATGTAATGTTTTTTTATAATAATAATGATATAAGGCAATTTTAAATACTGTCAAAACACTTATCCAGAAGTCTATTGGTGGTGGGACACACTGTTAAGGTGGGTGGTGGGTATTAGAGCACTGTGTATTTTACAAGTTATATTACATGGTGTAATTTTGATGGTTGTATAAGTGCTCTTTATGTATTTCTGTATTTTTTTTCCTGTTTTCTTTTTTATGATTTGTATAATCTGTTTTTTCCCCCCTTATTATAAAAATAATAAAAATTTATATATATAAAAAAATTTCTCGGGCGAAAAGGGGTTGTGGGTGGAAAAAGTTTTAAGAAGCCCTGGTTTAGATAAAGCTGAAAAGAGATTTCTCTAATTCTCCCCCCCAGTATTCTGTTTGGTGACAAGGTCTCCCTCTACTGGCGGAAGAGCCTTGTTGTGAATTTTGACCCTTCGGAAACCCCGTACTTCAGCAGGAAGGGCAACATGGAGGCCAATGGAGGCCTCGACCAACAGGTGGGACGTCTTGTGAGGGGCTTGGACTTTAATGTTGCCCTTAATCCCAGCCAGTTCATGGTCGTGTGAATCACCTGGAGATGCTAGTAGGATGGGTCTAACATTGATGGGAGGTTTAGGTCTCAGGGCCGGCCTTCTCCAAGCCAGGCAGCCTTCAGTAAGGCTCTCCCCTTCCACGACTGCCAGAATCCCCCGACCCCAGCGGGCTAGAGAAAGGGACGGCTCTTCTTCAGGACATTCCCAAACGCACATTTGCAATTGTAAGATAAAATAAACGCCACAGCTACATGTAATTTTTTTCAAATTACTTTTTATTATTTTTTCCATAATAACACAATCCATCTTATTCGGTATTTCATAAAGCTTATCATTCCATATGTTAGTAAGTAGCAATATAGAGCTTAATGTATACCTTCAATGTCAAATACATCTAATAGTTTGGACTTCTCCCCCAGCTTCCTCTAACCTATTCATAATCTAGTCCCTCCTTTATATTGAATATTATATGTAAATTTTGGAGGCACCCATACAAGGCCACGGGGCGTGGCTTCCATTTTTGTCCGTGGCAACGTGTGGTTGTTGCGCAGTTGTGCGCAGATGTATTTCACGGTGTGAACGCTTGTTGTTCATACAGGGCTGGCCTGCAGTTTCCTCTGGGTAAAGAGCTCTTTTTGTGAGGAGAAACTGAACATATGACGCGGACGTGGAATACCATTTCACCTGGCTGTGACAGTTTAAAACATGTGCCAGCCTTACTAAATTATACCAAATTATACTTTTGGGGGGGGGGGGGAATAGATGCAAAGCATTTGCCTGTTTAAAATATGAATCCTTTCACCACCGGTTGACATGCTTACTGTACATCATAGAGAACTGCTAATGCGTTTAGGCTAGCCTTTATATCAAGTGGTAGATTTGTCTGTATTAGTATGTAATCAGTGTTTAATTTGCAAGAAACAAACAACTACAATGAGAAACTAAACAACCACAATAAGTCTGAGAGCCCATCTTGTGCTGTGGTTAAGGTTTGGCTGTGGGAAGTTCAGTATCAAATCCTGCTTACCTGTGAAACTCATTGGATGGCCTTGAGCAAGCTACTGTCAGCCTCACCTACAGGTTGCTGTGATACTAAAATGCTACTTCAGTTTTTTGGAGGAAAGGAAGAGTACCAATAAAGCTACCCTCCATCCATTATATGGGCACAGGGTTATTGCATTTCTTGATTCCGAGTGAGCTAGCATTAACTATCAACTTTGTAATAATCAGTAAATGCCGTTAGTTTACTCATTGCAAGGGTCCCCAACGGTGCCATGGCGCCCACCAACTACGGTTGTCAACCTCCAGGTAGTAGCAGGAGATCTGCTATTTCAACTGATCTTCAGCTGATAGAGATCAGTTCACCTGGAGAAAATGGCTGCTTTTGCAATTGGACTCTATGGCATTGAAATCCCCTCCCCAAACCCCGCCCTCCTCAGGCTCTGCCCCAAAAACCTCCCACCCGTGGTGAAGAAGGACCTAGCAACCCTAGCCATCTGGAACATTTGGTTTTAACTGTTAAATGTTTGTGATATTATAGGTTTTAAATTTAAGTTTATCATAAATTTTAGATGTATCACATTTAAATTGAATTGTCTTGGTTTCTAGGAAGTGAGTGAGGCCAGGTAGGGCTTTTGCCCAGCGCAATTCCTGAATGGCCATTGCAGATTTGATCAGCTGTGCAGATTTTTTAAAAAGTAGCTTTGGTGGCAGCAGCCACCACAGCACAAAAATATTCACTGTGTGACTGAAGTAAAGTTATGGCAATCATTTTGCGGCTTGCCCCTCCTCCTGTGGCAGTCATTTTGTGTCTGCATCCACCATGCCATGTCAGAATTCCAAAGGTGCCCACAGGCTCAAAAAGGTTGGGGACTGCTGACTTAATGGGGTTTAAATGACAGAGAAGAAGGGGTAACTGCAGTACAGAGCATATGTAGGACATTTCATTTGTATCTTTAGCCTTTTCTTCAGCCCGTTTTCAGTTATTGTGCTTGGAGATGTGTGGCCTACCATTGTACACTTACCCATCTTAGCTGATAACCACTAGCCACAGAGGAATGACTCATAATCTGGGAGGTTATGAATTACGCAAACAGAGAAAGCTTGAAGAATTACGCAAAGAGAGAAAGCATAGTCCTTTCTGCTTTGAAGAAGGAGACTGTGAGACCATTCCTAAAAAAAACTCCCTGGACTCCAGTGGTATTCCTGTCATATGATCACTAATATCCCTTTTGGGGGGGCACGGTGCTTGAGTTGGTGTCAGTTAGAGATGCCAGCCTCCAGGTGGGACCTGAGGCTCCCCAGGAATTAAAGCTCATCTTCAGAAGACAGAGATCAGTTTCACCAGAGAAAATGGATTCTCTGGAGGGTGGACTCTATGGCATCATACCCCACTAAGATCCCTGCCCTCCCCCAGCTCCAACCCCTAATCTCCAAGAGTTTCCGAACCTGGATCTGGCAACCCTACCCCCCCAATCCCCCACCAGTGGCCAGGGGAATTTGGCAGCCCTAGTATCAGAAGTCCAGTTTGAGATTTTCCTGGAGGAGTCTGATTACCTTGATCCATTTAGTATGGTTTGTTGTCTGGGTTTGAAACAGGGTCCAATTTAAATCAATTTAAAGTAGCTTCTAGTCTGGGACCGAAACTCTTCTTCATTGCATTGGACAGCTTGGTGTTGGAGCGAGATCAGAGGAATGTAAACATGTTCATTGTCCTGAAACCCTCAATGACTTTCAGTACCATTGACTATGGTATGCTGTTGGACAACCTATAAGAACAGAGGGTTGGAGGCACTTCACAGGACTTGTTCCACAGCTGTCTGGAACGTCAATTATAGAATTACATAATGAAATTATAGAAGGCACTGATTAATACCGTGGCATTTGTGCTACAGCGTACCAGAACTCTTATTTTGTCACCCATGTTATTTAACATTTATATTAAGGCCATTTACACAAGGGAGGTTTTCCTTGGATTTGCTGCTCTGTAGGCGCACATTTTCCCCATCCAAATTCTCAAAACTCTGTATGGGGGGCTTATTGTTGAGTTTTGAGAATTTGGATGGAGAAAACATGCATATAGAGAGCAGCAAATCCAAGGCCAAACCTCCCGACCATGCATAAATGGCCTAAATCTCTGGGAGAGGCAGACTGGAGGCCAAATCTGTCCTGTTCATCTGAGCCTTTGTTGCTTAAGTGTGTCCCTCCCCCACCCGTCACAGTGATTTTAGTTCTTCTACTGCTATTTTTAAATCATTGTTAAATATGTTTTTATATTGTTTGTAGGCCATATTGAATGCCCCATTGTGGCAGAAAGGTGGCAGATAACTTACAAAGGGGATTTAGGGCTTGTTTATGCAAACCTGGGTAGAAAGGTGATTACTTTACAAGCAAGTGGGGAAGGGAGGAATGTGGAGTGTACCGAGGTGGCAAAATAAAAACTTTTACTAAAATCTGGGGAAATGTTATAGAAACAAAGAAGAATGGACACATTCCAGGATGTATTCCAGAAGGTGGAGAAGATTGGAGAGGGTACCTATGGAGTAGTGTATAAGGCCAGGAACAAGCACACCGGGCAGTTAGTTGCTCTGAAGAAGATCCGTCTAGATTCGTAAGTATCTGGACTCTTATGTTTCTGCTTCACAGACTCCTCCAAATCTAGCACTCTGAAGGTTAACGCAACGGTTTTCAAGCAGCATGCACGGAGTTAGGAAATCTGCTGACCCTGCTTGTAGCATGTTTGGGTCTGGGGAAGTATTTGGATCTGCATGTAGCATGTAGGAGAACAAGGATTTTTGAACAATGGCAGAAAACCATGGATAGAGTTTGCTTTCATAAAGTTCAGAGTCTAGCAATGTTTACCTCTTAACATAAAGTATTCTTAACAGTCAAATGTTAAAAAACCTTTGGAATGGATACTGGCTGATTCATGCAGCCACATTTCCACTATAAGATAACCTGTTTATATTTTTTAGGATTAATTTATTACATTTATATTCTGCTTTTCTTCCTTGAACTTTAAGGCAGCATACGTTGCGTTCCCTGGTGATCTCCCATCGAGGAACTGATTAGACCCAAGCTTACTCAGCTTCAACAAGGTCGCTGCATTATGTGCTTTCAAACCAGGCCATGAGAATGCCAAGCAACAATGGGACAATGCAATGTGTAATGAAAATGAACCCATTCATATGGCATTTCTGCTCAGTCCTTGCATAGCCCCCATCCTACCAAACAGTTTGGTTAAATAGCATCACTTCAGGACTTCATTCATTTTGTGGCTTTGAAAGACAGAGAGAAGGAAAGTGGCATTTGGTTGAGCTACTCTGTGACCTTTTCTGCACACTGGTGTTATTCCTGATTTTCTTGGGAGGTGACCCACAAAAATTGGAATCAGTTTGGGCACGGGTACTTTTGCACATCTGCCCTCCCTCTGCGTTTTTCCAGTTGTAGAGTCAGTTTATTTAATTCCACACGTGGCTTAAATAATGAGATTTTCAGGGGAGGGTGCTGTTGTCATTGATGTTGTTATTGGTGGCATCAGAGCACCGCCTTATTTTTCTAGCTCTTTCTCTCATGGAGATATAAGGCGAAAGGCACTGTTCCACGAGGTAAGAGGCTATAGACTTACTTTTTTAAAAACAAAAACTGGAAATTCAGAGAACTGGCTTAAACGATCATTGCAGCACTACAGCATTATATCAATATTTTAGGGCCATTAAAAAAATTGAAATCACTGTCTTGGGTGGGGGAGTGGTTCAATGATGACGACAGTCCAATAATTGAAAAATGGGATGGAGGTGGGTGGAACAAAGAAAACTGATAGAAACATTAAGCACTAGGAAAAAACTGACTCCGAATTGGCATCCAGAAAAAGATTGGAGTAAAAGTGGTCTCAAAAGAACTGGAAAAAACCCAGGGAGGAAACACAAAAATGAAGTGAAAACTAAAGGCAGAAAAATGCATGTGGAAGTCAGGTAAACCAAATTAGTAGGGGCCAGAACCGACCAAAAAAAGAGAGCTGTGACTCACGAAAGCTCATACCCTTCCAGAAATGTGTTAGTCTTTAAGGTGCCACTGGACTCTTGCTCTTGTCTACTACTATTTGTAGTTCCTTGTATAATAAGCTCCTCTGATCATCCCACAGAAAAAGATATGTCAGAAAGGATATAATTGTTGATGGCTGGTGTTACTCAGCCTAGTAGAGCTTTCGTTGGAAAGAATGGGATTGCTTGATGCTAGAATCCCTTTTCCCGCAGGGAGACAGAAGGTGTTCCCAGTACAGCAATTAGAGAAATCTCTCTGCTGAAAGAATTGAAACATCCAAACATAGTGAGGTAAGAAACTTTTAAGAGCTTTATTAACTGTGTTGAGTTCTAGCTGTATGAATGTGATGTATGTATAGGGTTGCCAACCTCCAGGTAGTGGCTGGAGATCTCCTGCTATTACAACTGATCTCCAGGGGACAGAGATCAGTTCCCTTGGAGAAAATGGCTGCTATGGCAACTGGACTCTATGGCATTGAAGTCCCTCCCATCTCCAAACCCTGCGCTCCTCAGGCTCTACCCCCAAAATCTCCAGGTATTTCCCAACCCAGAGCTGGCAACCCTATGTATGTAACTCTCAGTGTATCATAGATTCATACAAACATGGATGGAGGCTCTGGTACGAGAGAAGGGGAGCTTAACCCATCACCTTGCTGCTGAACACTTTCCGCTCAAATCAGATATACCCCCCGGGCGGCTTTAATTCCTGATAAGGAAAAAAGGCAAGCACCTTTATTATATCTTTTTTCTCTTCTGAGGCTTAAAGTGTCCTAGGAGGAGGACAGTTTTTGATTGGGGAAGCAGCATATATGTGCGTGTGATAGTGGCTCCAATTCTTATAAGATGTTCACACACACACACACACACACTGTAACTGCTTTTTAGCATCAGATTACATGGTGCATATTTTAATCATGGAATTCTAACGTGACATGGAATTTGGTCCTGAGGATGTGGGAGATTTCCTCCAGGCAGCAGGAGCAGATCCAACAAAGTCCACCATCAGGAGAGTCCTTAGATTGGCAAACAGGACCAGATGAGTGCCAGAAGCCCCATCCCTCAAGTGAAATTGCAATACGTTTGCAGCATGGACCTTTTCAGTGTAGAAAAGTGATTGAATGTGCTGCTTAATGGGAACCTTGAGGAGAGTAGACCACCTTGGGTTGTTGGTAGGCCAATTCAGACTCCGGTTCTAAAAGGTCTGAGATGCTGCTCAAACATCTGGAGTCAGATAACTCATTCTCCTTTTCCTCAGAGAGAGCTCTTGTGAGGAATTTCCCCTTTGAGTCGACAGATCCAGTGGATTTAGAAACTGTGAGACTTCCTTCGACAATGATTCTGATCTGAGATGATTATCAGAGGTGCCGAGGATTAGGATCCCAAATGGGGTCACTAACTAGGGTTCGTTTTCTTTGTTTTGTGCCAGGAAAGTCAGTGTGCTAGTAAAGAGGCAATAACTTGGATAAACATTGACCCCTAGTTTACCAGCAAGTGGGTGTTCTTGTTAGAATACATCAAGTTGTTTTTTTAAAGAGACATACTGGCATGCCTGCTTATCTTATGTTCTTTGTTACCGCTATGCCGCCCTTTGAGAACACGTACAAACATCAGCACAGTATCAAATGAGGGCTAAAACAAAACCAAACCAAGGTGTTTTGGTGCAGACAGGAGTAGCTTTGAATATGCGTGCCTTCTTGTGCAGGCTGCATCATAACACACAGTGCAATCCTATGCAGAGTTACTCCAGTCTAAGCTCATAGAAATGAATGGGCTTAGACTGGAGTAACTCTCTTTAGGATTGTACTGTAAGAGTATGTTTCTCCCCAAAAGTTTGGTTTGGGAAAGAACATACTAAGGACAGACTGGATGAACAGAGCACAGTGTTGTGTGGATGCTCCAAAAGAAAGCTCTTCAGTTTGGAATCCTCAGTTGAGAAGAACCTCTATATAGAAGCAGCTTGTGTGAGAAAGGCCTTTTCTCTGCATGGTTATATCCACCACCAAATGGTGGCTGTAGTCTGATTTGTGCATTAGTGACAACATTAGGTATCCCCCCCAAACCCAGTCACTTAGTCATTGGATTTCATTCTGATTCCAGACTTCTTGATGTGGTACACAGTCAGAAGAAGCTCTATCTGGTCTTTGAATACCTGAATCAGGACCTTAAAAAGTACATGGACTCACCCCGAACAGGGGAGCTGCCCTTCAGTTTAGTCAAGGTACAATTTTATTTTCTTATGGTCTCAAAAAAGCTGGAAAAAACCCCAGGGGGGAAAAATGGTGAAAACTAAAGGCAGAAAAATGCATACAGAAATCAGGGGATAAACCAAAGCATTATGGGGCCAGAACTGATGAAAAACCTCCATGCAAAAAACAGCCTATTGCTTATTCCCAGTGAGGTTCCAAACATGTGTTTTCAAGGATTAATACGTATTTTGAACCCTATAGAGGGAGAAGCAGCTTGGAGGCAATTTGGAGCCAAGAAGCAGCAGGCAAGAAAAGCTTTAAGCTACCCCCTCCTTTATTTTGTCTACTTCAAATTGCTGGAAGATAAAGACTTTTGTCTTTTTTTCTGGAAACCCTTTTAAATCTGCATGACCAACTCGTATTCAGTCGAAGGCCAACACAGGCAGATCTCAGACTGTTGGGTGTCATGCAGTTGTTAATAAACCATGCCAGAAAAAGCTGGCTCCCCTAATTATAAGCAAGAAGTGGAAAACTTATGGGCTAGATTCAGCCAGCTTTTTCAGTCACCCTCTCTTTCCCACTTGACCTTTGTTCATGCAGGTCCCATGCATAGCCTTTTTGGGTGGTCAAGGCTCCTCCATTTCCAGCTAGTGGAAAAAGCAGATTGAATCCAAACCTATGTCTAGCCCTGTCCCCAAAAGTTACACATACAAATGAGCGGAATTTGGGATTCAGTGGTTGAGCTTTGATGAATTATGTGTCAGTCCGCTATGGTTTCTTCATGCCTGTTCTCTGAAATCTTTCATTCTAGAGCTATCTTTACCAGCTACTACAAGGAGTGGGCTTCTGTCACTCCCACAGAGTTATACACAGAGACCTGAAGCCCCAGAATTTGCTTATAAATGAAATGGGGGCCATCAAACTAGCAGACTTTGGCTTAGCTAGAGCCTTTGGTGTTCCTTTACGTACTTACACCCATGAGGTAAAATTTCTCATATTCTCTCTCTCAGTGCTGTAGGTAGATGACAAAGTTGCCCAGTCAGGGGTTCCTATGTCTTTGAATCAAAATTTCATTAACACAGGATTGTATGGGAGAAGTTAAGACTGGCAGAATTGTCATGTCTTTCCAATAGGTACAGGAGTTGCCTTCAGAGTGTGGATCTAGTAGTCTTCTTGCTAAGGAAGGGGAAAATATCCAGCCTTTAGTAAAAATAGGTCTGTTCAATTTGAATCAAGAGTGTGCTCATATCTTTAGAAAACAGATTCCCGTGGCATCTTCGAAACTAGCAAATGTTAGCAGAAGCTTTTGTAGGCAAGGGTTCATTTAATCAGAAATAGGATTTTAACTAGGAATGTTCAAGCTACAAAACATTTGTTAGTTTTGTAGATTTCTATTGCAATAGACTGACAGGGCTATTATCCAGCAGCTTGTAACTTTAAATCCTCCAAGATAGCAAGAGAGGATGCAGTTATTATTCCTCTTGCTCCATTCTTCCATCAGGTCCATTTACCCACCCACTTCCCACACATGCTGTAGCAAGTATGGTTTTTCCCACAGCAAGCTGAGGACAGAGGTGAGTGAAAAGAACAGAGTGAGTGAAAAGAACAGAGTACAGCAACTGCACCTTTTCTGATTGCCTTAAGTCATCTTTAGGTACAGGAATAGAACCTGGGACAGAACAAGTACTAAAGATTGTTTAGGGCAACAGCAATGAGGTGTTAGAAATTAGGCCCATGGATCATTTGATTATGGTTATGCAAGGAGTCAGAGATTAGCACACAATAAAACAACAGTCTTTCCTGTTTCAAGAATCAAAAATCTTTATCTATAGGAAAGGTGACTGGGATGAAAGCAATAATAAATCCTTTCTACATTTCTAGTTTCCTATTAGCTTGCTAGGAGCCCCGTGGCGCAGAGTGTTAAGCTGCAGTACTGCAGTCAAAAGCTCTGCTCACAACTTGAGTTCGATCCCGACAGAAGTTGGTTTCAGGTAGCCGACTCAAGGTTGACTCAGCCTTCCATCCTTCCGAGGTCGGTCAAATGAGTACCCAGTTTGCTGGGGGTAAAGGGAAGATGACTGGGGAAGGCACTGGCAAACCACCCCACAAACAAAGTGTGCCTTGGAAACGTCGGGATGTGACGTCACCCCATGGGTCAGGAATGACCCGGTGCTTGCGCAGGGGACCTTTACCTTTACCTTTTTTATTAGCTTGCTAGAAATCCTCTAGCACCGTGTTGGTGAACCTATGGCATGCGTGCCGAACTCGGCACGCGTAGCCCTCTCTGTGGGCATGCGCAGGTAAGTGGCTTGCTGCATTGCGTGAGAGGGCCAGGCGCACGGCAGCAGTGCCCGCCCCCTCCTGAGCCTCCGTCCCAGATCTGTGTCTGGGCCCCATTCAGAGGAGGAGGACGAACCTTCCTCCCCTGAGCTCCTTGGGGCTCCACCCCCTTTTCGCCCCTCCCCGAGGTTATAAATGTCCCCGCCCCCGTACCTCTTCCCTCTCCGGCTAGGAGAGTTCCTTCAGAGGGCGAGGGCCTCGTCTTTGTCCTCCCCTGGCTCTTCCACCCGCCCTGAGCCTGTCTTGCCCTGGGCGGGTCTTCCCTTCAGGCGCCACTTCTCCGCGCCTGCTCTCTCCCCCATCTCGCCCAGTGTTTCCCCACGGCAACCGGGGCTGGAGCCGCGCTGAACTGGCTGCCGCTCAGGGACCTCCCTCGGCCCCCGGCTTGCTGGCTGGTCTGGGCCCCCCGCGGCATCAAGGCGGTTGTTGCGCCCCGTTTGCTGGGTGCGGTTCGCCCAGGCCGTTTCTCCCGCTCGCCAGCTGACGAGTGGACCCGTCGGCGGTTGCGGGGGCTTCTGGCTCGTTCGCCGGAGTGCTGGGAGGAGGCCCTGGCTAGCTGCCTCTCGCCGTCTCTCCTGACTGCTCCCCGGTGAGTGGGGGTTCAAGGGCCTTTCCCCCCTCCCTCGGGGGCTGCTGCTGGGGTCTGGGGTGGTTTGAACGGCCTGGGAGCCTGGGCGGGAGGGCGACCCGGGACACATCAAGAAGCTCTTTGTGCCAGGGATAGCAGCAAAAAATTTGACGATGTCCTCAAAGATGTCACAAAAATGGTGAATTACATCATGGGTGCTCTGAATTGTCGACAGTTTCAAGCACTTCTTGAGGAGGTTCAGGCTGAGCAGAGGATGAGTCCTGGAGAGATGCATGCCAAATGCAAACTTTTACCTTTCAATAAAAAGTTGTTTGTATCATTGAAAGCTCTGTTATTGTGTTTTTCTTTTAAGGCAAAAGATGTGAATGTATGAGTTGTTTTTTCTAAAGTAAAACCTCAGTATTCAGGTTAAATTGCCGCATTGGCACTTGGCGATAAATAAGTGGGTTTTGGGTTGCAGTTTGGGCACTCGGTCTCTAAAAGGTTCGCCATCACTGCTCTAGCAGGTATCTAAGGCTTTTGGCCTTCTGCTCACATCTCTGCTCATAAGAGCAGGATGCTGGCATATTGCCTCTGTGAATTCCAAAAAGCAAGTGAGTAGAAACTGCTTCTAAACGTTTCCTCTCTTAACACAGGAAGAGGGCAATTAAACACAATTGTATCTATGTGACTTGAGCCATGTTACCAATGGCGATTAGCTGACCAATTAACTAAAAGACACATTGCTGTTACATCATCACCATGCATCTGCATAATCAATACAAACAAATTTAACCCTTTGCTATCTGACAGAAACGAAACCCGCTATCTAATTCCCAACATGAGGCTGTTCTAATTTCAAAATGAGTTGAAGAAAGAGGCAGTTTCCTATGAGTAGGTAGGCTGTTGAAATTTGAAGCTTGTGGCTAAGTCATAAAATGTTTGAGTATACAGAAATTTACAACTTAGAACCGATCATCTGGCTTTTGATACTTTTTGATAATCATAACAAGGACTAAACATAATGCCTTACCATTAGCTTATAGATTCCCGTATTGCCTCTCTCCCTTGAAACAGCAGGGATTGCCTTAGCTGAAGATTAATGAGTTGCAAAATGATTTTTGTGCTGCTGCTTAGAGGGTAGCCTGCCTCATGAGCACCTGTGCTGTAAGGGAAGCTGCGTCGAGCAAGAGCATGGCTTAAAAATAGCAGGAAAGGTGCTGCAGGTCTAAGAATAAATTACTCTTATACTTTCATTGTGGCTCCTTCCAGGTTGTAACCTTATGGTATCGTGCTCCTGAAATCTTGCTGGGTTGTAAATACTACTCAACAGCTGTGGACATCTGGAGCATCGGCTGCATATTTGCAGAAATGGTAATATTCTTTTTTTATATAAAAGTTTTTATTATTTTTTTATACTGATTAGACAAAGTATTCAACAATCAATATAAGTAAACATCAGAGTATAAATTCTAATTAATAATTGTTGAAAATACATACATATATAGATAAAAATAAAATATAAAGACTTCCCCTACACCTCCCTCAATCTTATCATTTATTAGTAATCTCCTTTGTTTAAGATTCTAATCCTAATATTGTTTATAACGTTTGCTATTTCATTTACCTATATTGAAATAAAGAAAAAGAAAAGGAAAATAAAAAATAAAAATGAAAGAACAGATATAAAAAGCATTATTTTTATAATATAAAATGGATTAGATAATAAGTATCATTTTTAACTTCCTTTAAAAATGAATATTCTAATTCCTCCATTTCTCCCACATATCTAATAAGTATCAGTTATGTTAATGCCATTAATTATTCTATTTTTATCAAAGCCAGGCCATTTGATCAGTCCTTTTTGATTAAATCCCGAGAAAAACTAAACCCTTTGACCCAGTCTCTTTATCTTAAATTTCTAGCATCTTCCTCTTTTTCCCAGTAACTTTAAACGTCGAAGGGCATCCATGGAAGTTGTTAGTGCAATTCCCTCTGTGAAAATTGATGGGAGATAGTGAATCTGCAACATGTTTTCTTCTATCCCTGTGAGAAGAAAAATCCCGATATTTCCAGCTTTTTGCCCTTTTAAATTCTCCCAGTTGACTTTGAATTTTGGCTGTGTGATTTACCTGATGAACTTTTCAAAGTCTCTTACATTCATATCCATGGTTGTCAATTGGGTTGGTTCAATTTCTTCTTGCAGATGTATATCCTTCGGTAGTCCTTCATAGCTCTCCATCTCCTTTGCAAAGTTTAATTCTTCTTTTAATGGTTTATCATTTGGGGAGCTTCCTTCTCTCATCTCAGATCTCATTGTGATAATTCGGTCTTTTATATCCTTGTGAGCACTTGTCCCGTGGCAGTCCCACAAACAGCATCCAGAGACAAAGAGTCCAAGAGAGAGCTGATTTATTGGAAAACACACAGGTATGCAGAGCTTACAGGTACATTGGCACGAATGGCCATTGGGAGTACGGGGTAGGTCTATAAGGGCACGTAGGGAATATATTAGTCACAACAGGTCAAGGTGGCCCCCCTTCTACTGAGGAGTCGTTCCCACGGGAGATAGTACTGGAACAGGAATTCAGCAGTTAGCAGTTTGGCCTTGAGAGGCACCTGGTAGAATCGAATCTAACAGTCTGAGTCTGACAGGCTGCTTAGAGCTGTGGAAAGCAGGCCTGACATTCTGCCCTCCTTTAGCCCCCCCCCCACTGTCCACCACCGGTCCAGGCTTGTCAGGGTAGGCAGTATGGAATTGGTGGACCAAACGGGATGCAGACATGTCACGTGCACGTACCCACTCATCGTGGGCGGGACCGAAATGTTTCCAACGGACCAGGTAGTGGAGAGACCCATGACGGATGCGGGAGTCCAGGATTTTTGCAACCTCAAAATGTTCCTCCCCCCCAACCATCACTGGTACATCAGGAAGGGGTTCGGGATGCCACGCGGGGGAGGGCATGTGTGGCTTTAGCAAACTGACATGAAAGACAGGATGGATTAGCCAGTTCGTAGATGTTGTTTGTCAGAGAGACTAGTCGATCCATAAATTTAGTCTCACTTTCCATGGATTTCTGATTGGTGGCTATAACGTCATTCAAAAAGTCCCGATTGTTATGTCTATCCACCTATCAATTTGATTAAGATCCTGCCGGCTTATCCAATGTTTTTAAATGTCAAAGAGTCATCCAAACCTCAGATGGGGAGATACGGATTCTACAGATATTTTTTTCCACTCCTTCGGAACTTCCAGTTCCAGGTAAAACGAAAGAGTTCTTGTTACTTACTCAGATTTTAGAAGAGTAGGTATTCTTGCTTGTTTATCGTTGCTTAGATGGTAATAGGTAGGGGAGAGCTGAGCCTAAATCCAAAGAAACGTTCACGGGATGGTTTCCCCTCAGGCCAGACGGGATCTCATCCAGGATTTCAAGAGTTGCCCGATGGCTCTCTCGGCAAAACTGGGGGTCAAACCGCACTTCGTGGGCAGCAGGAGAGATCCTGTTTCCCAATCCACTATTTAGGATCGGGTAGGGGTGCAAGATTACACCCCAGATTCGAGACGAATCTTGGTTCCCTTGGGAGCCCCCAAGAGACGTGGTGCTCAGCATCCCTAGCGGAAGTCCCAGAAATGGTAATATTCTTCACCCCCCCCCAAGCTAAAGGACACAGTGCTTTATTTCCCATGGAAATCCTGTTGTGTATGCCTGCTCTGTTATTTGCATGCCACCCCCTTTCCACCTGCAGTTTAAGGGCTATAACTGAAGTGCTTTCTGCAGACAAATCTCTTTTTCAGAGAATGATCAGATTCAGATTTCCTTGACAGAATACCGGAAATCACTATTTGATTTGCAAGCCACTAACAGACCCTCCCCCAAAAATAAATATTTGGCTTTTGGTGAGAGGACCAACAAAGATACAGAATGTGTCAAGTAACAAAAACGGCGTTTACTGGACATAAACTTTTAAATTATAAGGGTCCCCTGAATGTACTTGTCAATTTCCCTATGAAACTGGTGGGATCTATCGTGTAATCAAGGATCTATTTTTCCTAGTGACACTTAGTTTGTCATGATGTCAATTTTGCCATTTTTAATTTTGCCATTAAAATCCGCTGTCACGTTTTCACCACCACATTTTGTAATTTCAGTAGACCAACTCAGAAAGCTCTTTTGGTCCTTTTACTTATGTAATTAATTCATTTATACCCCGCCTTTCTCCCTGATGGAGACCCAAAGTGGCTCGCATCATTCCCCTCCCCTCCATTTTATCCTCACAACAGCCTTGTGAGGTAGACTGAGAGAGTGTGACTGGCCCAAGGTAACCCAGCAAGCTTCCATAGTATGAGTGCAGATTTGAGCTCAGGTCTTGCATATACTACTACAACACTCTTAACCACTATATCACAGTGGCTCCCACGATACTTAATTTTTTTTATTATTATTAAGGATTGAAGTGTCAAAGATTTTGCTATCTGCTGTCATCTTCTCCAGACTCTTCTATTCATGAATGAACAAGAAACTGGATTTACCAAGTTGCTTCCTCCTACTCTATACCTTGTCAGTATCCAAAAGGTATAGAATGATTACTGGTGAATAAGTTAGGTCAGCTAGCGTTAGTGAAGTGCTTAAGCTTGAAGGTGCTTGAATTTAGCTTGGTTCGTCCTCTGAATCTTTGGCTGAACTCTGGCCAATTGCACAGAACTGGCCTTTTTTCTTTGCTTCCAGCCTCTCCCACATATGTCTGTTTTGTTGATAATGTTTTTATCTTGATACGAGAAAAAATATAGTAACAACCACTAGGGGTTGCTGGTGCATAAGAAGAAAGGGCAGTAAGGAAGACACAAAATACAGGGGCCCTCTACCTGAATAGTCCTAACAAGATTGGAAAATGCAAAGGTAATACATTTAATGTCTTATTTTAGCCTCTCTATATCTTTGCTCATATTTACACATTACTTTCCTAAAGATACTGGAACAAAAATCTTCATATTGGTACGTTTTCAGCGGAGCAAAACGTAATTGTAGCATGAAATGCAAGAGGACACTAGAGGACATGCTATCTAATGAATCATATTTACCACTGAGGAACCAATAGATACGGCAGCGCACTGCACAGTATCCTTAATTATTTTTTCTTGGTGCTTCGTGAATACTTTATATAAATATAAACCATGGTCATGTGTGCCTTCAATTAAACAAAAGCCAACCAGGATTCTACACTGCTTGTCTGTTATTCTCTTCCCTTTGTTGCAAGGAATTCCAGAGTATGAAGAACCCGATCCTCTCCTCAGGATTTCATTTCCTGAGACAATGGACATCACCCGTTCTGTTATAATGTGGCCATGTCATTAAGACTGCGGCTGTGTTATGAGCATTGGAGTGCTACAGCATTCTAGTGGTTCAGAAGATAGAGGAACTGCAGGAACTAATGGCCATGTGGGTCAGGGGCTGTACTGAGGAGGGGAAAGGGGGAAGACCTCTATATTTCCATCAGCAGAGCTGCACTGCAGGGGGGAGAAGGCAATTCTGCCCCCTTCACCCTTCCCAGCACACACCCCTGTCCCACAAGGGTATTTGTCCCTACAGCTCCCATGACTTGGGAAATCAACTTTCCCAGGGTCAGAAAAGACTGCTTGGGGTAAAGATGCATCCCTGTCAGCACCTTCTGCTGATACTTTGCAAGATCCAACCCATTAACTTGTCTTTTTATGGCTGTGATCTACAATACACACTTTTATTTTCCATTTTTATCCTTCAGGTTGTTAACACTGTGTGTGTGTTAAGTGCCATCAAGTCGTTTCCGACTCATGGCGACCCTATGAATGAAAGTCCTCCAAAATGTCCTATCTTTGACAGCCTTGCTCAGATCTTGCAAATTGAAGGCTGTGGCTTCCTTTATTGAGTCAATCCATCTCTTGTTGGGTCTTCCTCTTTTCCTGCTGCCCTCAACTTTTCCTAGCATGACTGCCTTTTCCAGTGACTCTTGTCGTCATTTTAGCTTCTAGGGTCAGTTCAGGCTTGATTTGATCTATAACCCACTGATTTGGTTTTTTGGCAGTCCACGGTATCCGTTACACTCTCCTCCAACACCACGTTTCAATTTTCTTCCGATCAGCTTTCTTCACTGTCCAGCTTTCACACCCATACATAGTAATAGGGAATACGATGGCATGAACTAATCTAGTCTTGGTGGCCAGTGACACATCCTTACACTTCAAAATATTTTCTAGCTCCTTCATGGCTGCCCTTCCCAGTTTCAATCTCCTTCTGATTTCTTGGCTGCAGTCTCCCTTTTGGTTGACGGTGGAGCCAAGGAATAGAAAGTCTTGAACAATTTCAATTTCCTCATTGTCAACTTTAAAGTTGTGTAATTCTCCTGTAGTCGTTACTTTTGTTTTCTTGATGTTCAGCTGAAGTCCTGCTTTGGCACTTTCTCTTTTAACTTTCAGCAGTAGTCGTTTCAAATCTTCACTATTTTCTGCCAATAATGTAGTGTCATCAGCTTATCTCAAATTATTAATGCTCCTCCCTCCAATTTTCACTCCACCTTCATCTAAATCTAATCCAGCTTTCCTAATTATATGTTCTGCATATAGATTGAAGAGATAGGGAGATAAAATACATCCTTGTCTGACACTTTTGCCAATTGGAAACCATTCTGTTTCTCCATATTCTGTTCTAACTGTGGCCTCTTGTCCAGAGTACAGGTTGCGCATCAAAATGATCAGATGTAGTGGCACACCCATTTCCTTTAAAACTAGCCATAGCTTTTCATGATCCACACAGTCAAAAGCTTTGCTGTAATCTATGAAACACAAGCTGATTTTCTTCTGAAATTCTCTTGTATGCTCCAGTAACCAGCGTATATTTGCAATATGATCTCTAGTGCCTCTTCCTTTTCTGAAACCAGCTTGAGCATCAGGCATTTCTCGTTCCATATATGGTAACAGCCTTTGCTGTAAGATTTTGAGCATCACTGTACTTGCATGAGAAATTAATGCGATGGTCCGATAGTTGCTGCAATCTTTGATGTCTCCTTTCTTGGCAATTGGAATGTAAATGGATCGTTTCCAGTCTGTGGGCCATTGTTTTGTTTTCCATATTGGCATATTTTGTTGGCATATTCTTGTCAAGATTTTGATGGACTCAGTTTCAGTGGCTTGGAATAGCTCTATTGATATCCCATCTGCTCCTGGTGATTTGTTTCTCCTGATTGCTCTCAATGCAGCTTTCACTTCACTTTCTAAAACTGTAGGTTCTTCTTCAAAAGATTCTTCTTGGAAAGAATCTTTTATCCTTTAATCTCTTCTGTATAGTTCTTCAGTGTATTGTTCCCACCTTTTCCTTATTTTGTCCTGTCAGGTTAATGTATTTCCATGCTGATCTTTCAGCATGCCTAAGCGTGCTTTAAATTTCCCTTTGATTTCTTGGATCTTGTGGAACAGATCTCTTGTTCTTCTTTTTTTGTTGTTCTATTTCTTTACACTGGTTATTATAATAGGTCTCTTTGTCTCTACGTGCGAGTCGCTGGAACGTTGCACTTAGACGTTTGATTCTATTTCTGTCCCCTTCTACTTTTGCTTCTCCTCTATCTCTGGCAATTTTAAGAGTTTCCTCAGACATCCATCGAGGTTTTTCTTTTCTTTTGGCTACAGGAATAGTCTTTGCACATTCTGCCTTGATAATATCTCTAGTTTCCACCCATAGTTCTTCAGGTTTACATTCACTTGAACTCAGTAATACAAATCTGTTCCTTACATGGTCTTTAAACTCTTCCGGAATATTGCTTAGATCATATTTTGGTGCTATGAATGTTTTGGTGTTTTTCTTAAGCTTTATCTTGATTTTCGATATTAACAATTCATGATCTGTACCGTAGTCGGCTCCTGGTCTTGTTTTGGCCGTGAGAATAGAGCTTCTCCATCTTCTGCTTCCAATTATATAATCTATTTGATTTCTATACTGGCCGTCTGGTGATGTCCATGTATACAATCGTCTATTTGGTTGCCTGAAACATGTGTTTGCAATGAACAGATTGTTGTCTTCACAGAATTCTGCGAGGCGTTCTCCTGCTTCATTCCGTGCTCCTAGCCCAAATCTGCCAACAACATTTGATTCTGCTTTGTTTCCTACTTTTGCGTTCCAATCACCTATGATTATCAGCATATCTTGTTTAGGTGTGTGATCAATTTCTTCCTGAACACTGGCATAAAAACTTTCAATTTCTTCCTCATCAGCATCTGTAGTTGGGGCATAAACTTGAAGGATGCTTATGTTGATAGGCTTTCCCTGGTCTGATTGATATTATTCGGTCAGATTTTGCATTATAGCTCCTGACTGCCTTTGCTACATCTTGCCTCACTATTAAAGCAACTCCGTTTCTTCTCTTTTTGTCATTCCCTGAATAAAACGCTTTGTAATTTTCTGGTTGAAAATGTCCTAATCCAGTCCACTTTAATTCACTTACTCCCAGGACTGAAATGTCCATACGTTCCATTTCTTGTTTAACAATTTCAAGCTTACCCTGATTCATGCTTCTCACATTCCATGTTCCTATTATATGTGTCGAACAGCTTCGGTCTTTCCTTTTGCATCTATTAATGTCAACCACTGAACGTCCTTTCGGCTTTAGTCCAATCGCATCTTTAAGAACAGCGCTATTTGTACTTGTCCTCTGCTCTACCCCAGTAGCAGGTTGAGTGCCATCCGACCTGGGGGTCCCATCTTCCAGCACTATATCTTTTTTCATTTTGGATTGTCTGATCATAGGGTTTTCAAGGTAAAAGTTGGTCAGAAGTGGTTTACCAGTGCCTTCTTCTGCACAGTACTAACCAGGGTTAGTGGCACTGCCGTTGTCTATGAAAGATCCGCCAGTGTCACCTTCCACTACTGCTGCTGCCCAGTAGCTAACCTTCAGGGATTCCTCTGCCCCCATCCCCATTGGAACTGCCTGTTCTCTTCTGCGGATGTGGCCATTGATCCCTTAAGGGGGTGGATGCATCTTTGTCTGGTGTCTCAGCTGTGACCATTCCGTCTTGAGTGACTCTGCTAGGAGTTTAGTCTCTTGATAGAGTCTAGACCCCTTACGGTATTGCTCTCAGCTTCCCTGACACACAAACCCCCTCACCACGTTAAGGTGTGCATCCAATTAACACTAGCATATATGATTTCCCCTTTTATCCTTACAACAAGCATATAAGAGGTAAGGTAAGGCTGCTTAGCAAAGTCTGAAGTCTTCTTCCAGTCTAAGAAGCCACTTCCCTCGTAGAAAGTCTCCTTAGGCTGAAGGCTTTACTAAGTGATTTTTGCTAAGCAGAGCGGTAGAAAGTCAGCCACTGGTTCAAGCTCGCACAGTGAACTTCAAGCCTGACTGGGAATTTGGACCTTTCTCCCCCTAGCTCTCTGCTACATCACACACAATTTAAATACCAGTTTAATTGTCATGGCTACCCCAAAGGATTCTGGGAATTGTAGTTTGGTGAAGGTGCTACGAATTTTGCTAGAGCCCCCCACGCCAACGCATATTACAGTTTCCCATGGAGAGCATTAACTATTAAACCCATTTAAATTTACAGGTAAACCCTGCAATTTGCCACACTGGACAAATAAACAGGTCTTGATACAGGATTTACATGTTTCAGTCAACCAAATAGCAGCCCAGCAAGCTTGTTTTGGACTGAGAATCGGTGTGGGAGAAGGTTTCAACCCCTTGCCCTCCGTGCCATAGTCCCAGTCCAAATCAGGTCCCCATGTGCTGGCCATACTTTAAAACACACACCCTGCTTAGAGCCCAGTACATGGAACCTCATTCTTGTTTGGCTTGTTAGCCTGGTGCTCTGTTCCTCTGCAGAGTATCTGCCGGGTGCGGGAGACTGACCTTGTTCAGAGATTTCTGTTTTGGGACACTGCTGGATCACTAGGCACAACAGGTTTGCAGCAGGGGCTATTTCCCAAGCTCCACATTGCAAGGAACTTCCTTGGCCATACGGGTTTATATCTGAGACAATTTTTGGAGTTATATCAAGCCCTTCTGGGTTTCCATAGTGGACTTCAGTGCATTCAGGAATTCCTTTTCCCACAGCACTAGCTGGCCTTTCCTAGTTTCCCCTCTCCCTGGGATCATTGTGGTAAAGATGAATGTTGCTTAGAATGTTATCCATAGTGTTCTTGTTTTGGAGATTTTATATGGATCGTTATGGCTTTACAACTTTTTCTAACCATAGTAATGAAAAGACAACCAGATGCATGGATCAGCCCTTTCCTTGTTCTAGGTGACCAGAAAAGCCTTGTTTCCTGGGGATTCTGAAATTGACCAGCTCTTTCGGATTTTCCGGACCCTCGGCACACCTACTGAATCGGTGTGGCCAGGAGTGACTCAGCTTCCTGACTACAAAGGAAATTTCCCCAAATGGCCGAGGAAAGATTTGAAGGCAATAATCTCAAACTTGGACCGAGATGGACGAGACTTATTGGCAGTGAGTAGCCAGCTGGCAGGACAGTTAGCTTTTGTTGTTTTTATCCTTGTGACAAGGATGATGAAACTAAAAATTACAATAGGCGAACCAACCTGAGATCCCCTGTGCATACAGAGCTCATATTAGGGAACAGTTAGCTAGATCAGGCTGTGCTGTAAATGAAAAAGTGAGATTTCCAAATCGTGACTTATCATGACCCGGTTAGATGGTGGCTGTTTTATGTATACATATCTGGAAGTAAATCCTGCTGAAAACAGTAGGACTTACCTCCAGCTAAACATGCATAGGATCAGCCTACAAGATAAACTGAAGCCTTCTAACATGAGATATATGATTTCCCTAAACCTCCATTCCCAGTAACATTGCTCTCTCAGTACTGTACTGTACATTAGCAAAGACCAGCATTGCAACTCAGTATTTTAGGGTTCTTTCTTATGATATATACTGGCATGTAAGAAGGGGTAAGGGATCAACCTTAGCCGGATGGGGTTGCATTTCCTCTAAAGGAGCAAAGTCACAGTTTGGGAGTACTCCGTATCTGTTGATCATGTGGTTGGGGCAACAACTGCAGCTTTTCCTTGAAAAAGGTCTGGCCTTGCATATCCATGTCTGATCACATCCATATTAGAGTATTCCAGTATCCTCTATGTGCAGTTGCCCCATAAGACTGTTTGGAAACATTAGGTTCCAAATGCAGCACCAGGTTGCTGGTTTGCTCAGATGGCTCGGAGAACACATTTTGCCACACTTAAAGAACTATGCTTGGTGTTCATTTCTTACCTTTAAACCCTAAATATTGGGGTATCAAAAAGATCACCTGCTCCTTTATGAACCTGCCTATCAATTAAGATTGTTCTTCAGATGCCCTGTTCTTTGTGCCCCCATCTACTGAGGTGAGGCAGGTGGTTACTTTTAAGTAGTGGCACCTTTTCTGGAACACCCTTTGTATTGGTGCTTATCTAGAACTGCACATGGTGAGTTTTAGCCATGAGGCAAAACCTTTTTATTTTCCCAGGCATTTGTGTAGGCTGTTACTGGTTGGTTCTGCCTTTTGCTGCTTTTAGTTTCCTGCCAGAGGTTGTTTTTGCTTCTTTTTAATGTATTGCTGTTGAGCTATTCATAAGGTTCTATTGCCCTGTTTTTAGTGTGTATTATTTCATGTATTTATTAGATTTTATTATCCCACCAGTACTGTATGAACCTTTTGCTCGAGTTTTATAATACGCTAGTGGTTTCATGGTTTGGCTGTTTTAATGGTGATTTTTTAAAAATGTTGCTGTTGCTTGATCAGTATTCTTGTGGTTAATAATTTTGTTTTTAATGTATAGAAGCCATCTTTTTAAACTAAAGATGGTGGCATAAAATATTTATTTGTATATACATGTGACAGTGTGAATGGCTGGAGCTAAAGCATTTTTTGGGGGTGGGTTCTTATTTTTCTACACTTTCATTACAGCAACTGCTACTGTATGATCCCAACAGGCGCATCTCAGCCAAAGCTGCTTTGACTCACCGGTATTTCTGGCAGGCTCCGTGAGATGCCAGCCAAAGAGCGGTAGAGAGATATAGCCCAGGAGAAGAAGCAGTTTTGAATTGGGCTTCTGTGGGAAGTACCCTCTGGCTTAAACCCTTCCTAATAATTAAGCAAGAGGTGGTTTATCATTAGAATGGCTGCAGTGGAATCTGTTCATTCTAGTTTAGATGCTTTCAGTCTTTGCTGGAACTAACATTATGTTAATATAAATTTTGTCTGTTGTAAACTGCATAACTTCTTATAATAGCTGTTGTATATTCTTCAAATGAGACACACAAGCTTGGGGCTGTCAGTTATTGGCATATATAAAAAGGCAAATGTGATACTCAAAAGGCAATCCTATATGGAGTTACTCCTGTCAAAATCAACTGAAGTCAACTGGATCAGTCTGGAGTAAACCTTCATAGGATTGCATTGCCAGCCTTAGGACTACCATCTGTTTGAATAGTTGGAATGGAGCAGACGTTTAGCTGTGTCCTTCTTCAGCAACCATGTGTGATACAATTGTGAGCTGTTTCGACATACTTCAGAAAAGTTGGTTAAAGTAATATAGGCTATATTGATGCAGGCTCTAAAAGGTACAGTGAACAGGGTACCATATTTTGGGGTATCACCATGATCTCCCAGAGACACCAGGAAACATAATACAATAAACCTGAGTTTCATTCCACATCTGTCATTATCATATCTTGTGCAGTGCATTAAAATAGCTTTTACACTTGGGGAAGATTTTCCCTCCAGATAGGGCTAATATTCTAAATGGCACAAACTGCAATGCATATTAAGAAATGGGATTCCTAATAGCAGAGAAGACATTGGACTTTTACATAATTTTAGAGTTTTCATTTTTAGTTAAATCACAATGTCAGATTTGATCATCAAGATGCCAAGAAGAGAAGCTGAATGAGCTACATAGTACAGAACATCAAAGGATAAATACTCCGCAAACTCCCATTTTCTGCTCTTGGCCAACGATAGTCTAGTTGTATGTCTAAGAATATTCCTATTGATGTTTGAAGTTACTTTTAATCATTTTGTTAATGTTATTGTAAAAGTTTCCTCATGCACTGAAGAAAATAAAACATGCCTGGGTGAACCTTGAGGTTTTTTAAAAATACTTTTGGTTTTCTGAAATTCCCTCTTGACAAGTGATAGACCAGTTGCATATATACTTGTAACTCTGTCCGTTTTTCTTATTTTGAAGAGCTGGATCTTATTGTATCTAGTCATTCTAAAGCAAGTTGCTAACCCTCATTGTTACAGGAAGTATGCAAGTGTGAGTGCTGTACTTGCTACACAGAGGTCTTGCTGACATTCTAAAGCTTGCTGTACTGTCTCGGATTGCCTATGAAACTTCAGATCACATTCAGCTTTTGTTTAGGAGTTTCCATGTAACCTCTCTCACTGTTGGTTTTTTAAAAAAAATATTTTTCCCTATTACTCTTTAGTTCAGTTCAGATATAAGCTTACTTCTACACCTTGCATCACCGTTGGGGTCCTGACTTGAAGTGTCCCCAGTTTTAAAGACAACTAATGGAGTCTTAAATCTTTAAAAAATTTATTGCATGCATGACAACAATTGAACTCAAAGCACCTTGATACAAAGACATAGAGTAAAAAGTTCCCCAAGCTTATTTATTCGGTTGCTGTCCTACAGTATACTGCATTAGAACCCTTCTACCTTCAGGAATGCCAGCTTCTCCTTGAAATGCATTGCTGCCTTGGTATAAGGAAACAGGACTAGCTATCTAGTACAGCACACTCCCAGCCACAAGTACCAGGTACACTGTTTGCCTATGGACAGTGTATGAACTCTGCTGAGGATTTAAAGCACCTGAGGAAATGTGGAAACTGAAGGGTACAGTGCTTGCCTCAATGCCTATACCGGGGCAAGGTGGGCGAACGGTTTGCTGACTGATACGATTGGTACCCATCAGAGGCAGCCTGCAGGAGGAGGAGCCCGCTTAGAGGATCTTTCCGGCAACGAGCCATAGCTTCCTCGTAATGAATTTTTTCTTTGACGATAGGGTCGACAAGATCCTTTTCATAATTAGATTCGTCTTGCAGCATCATGGCCAGATCACTGCTAAGCATACCTGTCTGGACAGCCTCTGCCACTGGGATACGACCAGTTTTCTTGGGATCTATTAGCCCTCCAGTCAGATGCTGTACCTGCAGGTATGGAAAGGCATTGTCTACGGTCATCCACCCTTTCTGAACTGCCTCTCCTACGGACAATCTTTTTTTGGTGACTGGATCTTCAATCCCTGTGAATGCCTTCTGGGCATTCAGCAGCCTCTGCATGTAAGTGTCGTCAATCAGCCCTCTATCTATGGCTTTATGGACAGAGTAACGATCTCGTGAGATAAGATCAACAATGCCTCCAGTAGCTGCTTGTGCTTCGAAAAGCTTTTGAGCTGTCATTGGGTCCACCAGCTTCTTGTTAAGAGCAGATTTGATATTGTATTTGTTGTCAGTGGTTATGTCATACACCCCAGCGATGGGGAAAGTATCATCACAGAAAGGCATTTGTGGATGAGAAAAGAAGTCCTGTTTTTGTTGGAAAGAGGGGGATGTAATTGGAGACTTCGAGATTATTGAGCCAATAGACAGGGATGAAGTCTGCTTAGTTTCTCCTGCTACCAGCAGAGCAAACTCAGAGATGGGGAGCTTGCCTTCCCTGTAGAGCTGGAATTCTTCCTTTGTAATCCTTCTAAATCGCAAGGCATCATCGATCGAGTACTGCTTTCCACTCTTCTTGTCAAGGAGGACAGACATATCTCCTATGGGCCCGAGGGTTGTAATTTCCTCCCAGTCACACTCTAGTTCTTGCAGATGTATATATTGGCTCCTGTCTATCATACCTCTCTTGTAGGCCTCGTAGGGTGATATGTCCTTGCCAGTCTCTGGATCCAGAATGGAGATCTTTGTTGAAAGATTGGTCTCTCTCATCCTGGTCTCTTGGTTCAGTTCTTCTCTGTTGACTCTGGATTGGAGTTCACGGATAGTCCTCTCTTTTTCATAAATCAGGTCCTTCTCTCTGAGTATGTTTGATTCAAGGAGAGAAAGTTCTTGACCAAGTTGCATCTTTTTTTGTCTGTCATTCTCCGTCCTCTGACTCAAAAGCTTTGTCTGCTCTCTAAGGAAGAGGATTTTCTGTTGCTTCTGCCTTTCTAGTTCCATTAATTCATTCTCAATATCATCTTTTTCTTGCATTATCACATTTTGTGTTTTCTGGAGCTCAATTTCTTCTCTGGACCATGTCCTCTTCATGCCTTCTGCTCTCTCAATTTTCTCCATGAGACGCCTGATATCTTCTTCAGCATTTTGTCGGGTAGATCGCTCCCTACTCAACAGATCCCAAAGACGGGTTCGTTCATTTTCTAATACCCTATCTTTTTCTACTCTGATTACTTCCTTGTAGATGGTCTTTTCCTGGGACTTCTTTTTTTGTAGAGCATCAATCTGGCATTCTAGATTCTTGCACTCCCTCTGTAGGTTCAACACTTCAGCCTTCTCATTATCCAAATCTATTCGCAGGTTGGTAGTAGACTGCTCAAGAACTGGATCTTTCTCTAACTTGACCATTTCCTCCATGATTATTGTCTCTTGAACTGGGGTAGGACTTTCCTCAATTTCCTTTATTCTCAACGTGATCTGCCGCATTTCCTTTTCCAAAGCAAGCCGTTTGTTTCTATCTTCTTGGAAGTTAAGCAACTTTTCCTCCTCTTCCACTGCTGCCCGAAGCTGTTGGACTTCACGTTCCAGCCGTCTGCGATTGCTCACTTCATCATCCAGGCTTCTACTCATTCTGCTATGCTCATCTCGGAGCTTTGGATCTTTCTGCATAACTACTACCTCTTGGACCACAATTTTTTCCTCAGGCTTTCTCCTTTCCAGGAGCATGTACTTATTCTGTAGGTCATAAATGGCATCTTCAGTTGATCTTCTCTTTTGTGATGCAATACGTACTTCCTGGCGGAAACGTTCAGCTTCTTTCTCTAACAGAGGGTCGTTCTCATATCGTACAACCTCCTTAGTAACCAGCTTGGTTTCAACCTTTGATTTTTCCCTCTTCCACTCATCCCGTTCTCCCTGAATCCTGATCAACTGTTCCTGGATCCTTCCATTTGTATTCACAAAATCATTCAATTGTTGTTTCAATAGATCTATTTCTCTCAAAATCTCAGGGCTCTTTTCCATCTTCACCACCTCTTGGATGACCTCTTTAAACTCCACTGTCGGTTTCTGAGACCGGAGAACATTGAGCTCAGATAAGGATGTGTCCACCTCTTGGTCAACCCTTTTTCTTTTCCTTGTAACTTCTTGGAGTTCCTTTTTCAAACGTGCAATCTCCTCTTCTGTCTCTGGGTCAAGCCGGAAGATCTCGTTTATTATTTCTTTAACCTCCACCTTAGGCTTTTGCCACTTCACAGTGCTGTGCATGCTCAGAAGGTCTGTTAGTTCTTTTGCTAGTACCAAGTTCTTGTTCCTCTCCTCTTCAATTAGAGTCTGAAGCTTGGAAGACTCCTTCAGAAGCTCTGGGTCTTGTTCCACTTGCTTCACCTCCTTTACAATGACTTTAGGTTCCGCTGTTTCAATCAGCTTTTCAAGCTCTTCAATTCTGCTTTTCATTTTCCCTATTGTCTCTTCCACAGACTTTCTCTTGAAACTGTCTTCATCAATTTGCATCTGCAATGTCCTGACTGATTTTAGCATCTCTGGGTCCTTTTCCAGCTTGACCACCTCTTTTACCACCACTTTCTCTCGAATGTTGGGCTGTTTTTGCTCCAGAAACCGCAGCTCTTTCCTGAGTTGCTCAAGTTCAGAGGAAGAAGTTAAATTCTCTCTGAGACGCCTGATTTCTTCTCTAAGATGGGCTGCTTGGGCATCTAGGCTTGGATCTTTCTCTATTTTAGTAATCTCTTTGGTAAGTAGCTGGGCTTTCACAACTTTCCTGTCTTTCTCCATTTGAAGGACCTTATGGTTCATCATCTCAATTTCTGCCTGCAGGCTCTTTCTCTTCTTATTCTCATCCTCAATTTGCTGAGATATTTTAGACAGGTTGCTCTCCAGAGTGGGATCTCTGTAATACTCCATCACTTCTTTCTCCTCTACTCTTTCAATGGGCCGCTGGGTCTTCAGTGTCAGAAGTTTGTTCCTCTGTTCTTCCAGCTCCTGCTGAGCCCTGGCTTTCTTGCTCCTTTCCTCTTCCAGCTGAGATTTAAGGGTGTATGATTCTTTCTGTGACTTGGCTGCGTTTTCAGACTGCTGGGTTTGTTCATGTATCACCTGCACTGCCTCGTTTACTTCTTTCTGCAGAAGGAAAAGGCATAAGCAGCTTTAGAAAGGGGAGGAAACATTCTGCCATGAAAATTATCCCAATGCTAATTTTTATAAAGGTAAAGGTAGTTCCCTGTGCAAGCGCCGGGTCATTACTGACCCATATGTTGACGTCACATCAAGACTATGTTTACAGGTTGGTTTGCCATTGCCTTCCCCAGTCATCTACACTTTACCCCCAGCAAGCTGGGTACTCATTTTACCGAACCTCGGAAGGATGGAAGGATGAGTCAACCTTGAGCCGGCTACCTGAAACCGACTTCTGTTGGGATCGAACTCAGGTCGTGAGCAGAACTTTGACTGCAGTACTGCAGCTTACCACTCTGCACCACGGGGCTCTTTCCCAATGTTTTATACAACTGGTTATTTGGATATGCAGTAATATTTCAGTTGTCTAGAGAAGAAATTCAGTGATAAAGAGAAAGAGCTGTGAATTACTAATTTTCGGTCATGAATTAATTTTAGATAAGCTACTGCCCCAGCTCCCCAAGTTTGTATAAGTGGGTAACAGTACTGGTCTCCCTTACACAGCTGTTGAAGAATTGCTGGGAAAATGTTTGAAAGCCTTTCAATACTTAAGAAAAAATATAAATACTATAATCATTGTGACACTTACAAATGGCATGGAAGGGCATCCAAATTCACCTTCCAGTATCAAAGTAAAGATACATTTATAATGTTCATTTTGTAATGAATGACAATTGTGCTTAACTTGATCATTCATCCTCAACTCAGATGAATTCTTAATCATGAATTGTAGACACAATAGAATCATGTTTCTCCTCTCTCCATAAGAAAAAATTCCATCTCAATACTTCTCTTTTTTAATAGGTTTTGTCCTTATGTGCTTATATTTTACAATCTCTTTCAGTCCCATTAAACATTAATCTAACAGAAAAAAAGGAAGAGCATCCAAAATGTTTGACTAAACACCTAATATTATATGGCATAATATTATATCCCTCTCTCATAATACTAGAACACAGGGTCATCTGCTGAAGCTGGAGAGATTCAAAACAGATAAAAGGCAGTATTTCTTCACACAATGCATAGTTAAATTGTGGAACTCTCTGCATCAGGATGTGGTGATGGCTGCCAACTTGGAAGGCTTTCAGAGGGGAGTGGACATGTTCATGGAGGATAGGGCTATTAATGGCTGCTACTGAAAATGGATAGTAGTCGTGATGCATACCTATTCTCTCCAGGTTCAGAGGAGCATGCAGAATATATTAGGCGCTGTGGAACACAGGCAGGACAATGCTGCTGCTGTCGTCTTGTTTGTGGGCTTCCTAGAGGCACCTGGTTGGCCACTGTGTGAACAGACTGCTGGACTTGATAGGCCTTGGTCTGAACCAGCATGGCCTTTCTTATGTTCTTATGGCAATAGGATAAACTGTAGCTAAGCCATTTACTAATATGTTTCTGAAGACTGTGAGCTCAGTAACTTTTACAGCTGTGAAGATGTGCTGATCCATGCTTTAGTAATCTTGAGGCTAGATTACAGTAATACGTTATACGTGGGGCTGCCCTTGAAGATGATCCAGAAGCGGCAGCTGGTGCAAAATGCTGTAGCTCATCTGTAATCTGGGGCTAGCCGATGGAACCATGCTACTTTGCTGGCTGCCGATTAGTTTCCGGGCCCAGTTCAGGGTGTCGGTGCTCAAACTTTAAAGCCCTTCCTGACCTACCTGCCCACATACTTGAAGAAGGACCACTTGCTGCAAGTTCCTGTGCAGCAGCTGTGATCTACCCAGCAAGCTCTGTTGTCTAAGGCAGGGGGGTCGAACTCATTTGTTATGAGGGCTGGATATGACATAAATGTCACTTTGTCAGGCCGGACCATGTGTACTATAAAATTTCATGTCAATTACCATAGATGCAAACTTTATAGAAGAAGAAGAGTTGGTATTTATATGCCGACTTTCTCTACAACTTAAGGAAGAATCAAACTGGCTTACAATCACCTTCCCTTCCCACAACAGTCACCCTGGGAGGTAGGTGGGGCTGAGAGAGCTGTAAGAGAGCTGTGAGTAGCCCAAGGTCACACCCAGCTGGCTTCATGTGTAGAAGTGGGGAAACCAACCCGGTTCACCAGATTAGAGTCTGCCACTCGTGGAGGAGTGAGGAATCAAACCCAGTTCTCCAGATTAGAGTCCACTGCTCCACACCACCGCTCTTAACCACTACACCACGCAGGCAAAGCCAATTAATGATATTTTTTACTTAAAATACAAACATGCTTAACACAATAACACTCTTACAGTATTTTCTTTTATTTAATAGTCTTTGAGCATTGACACCTCAGGTCCGGGGAGGTGCCTGCCTTAGCTGGCTTGCGGCCTGCATAAAAGCTGTCAAGGGGCCAGATCTGGGCCCTGGTACTTATGTTTGACACCCCTAGTCTAAGGCATGTTCTGGCCTGGTCTGGGCTTGGGATTTTCAGTGCCTGTCCCATGCCTCTGGAACAGCCTCCTGGAAGAGGTCGGGGAAAATCCTACCCTTCTGGCTTTCTAGCAAAGCTGTTAAACAACTGTTCCAGAGAGTTTTGGGGACAGCCTAAATCTAGACCGGGGGAGGGGAGGACAACCCTGCTAGTTGGGGCATAAGTTGTTTTAGTTTCTGTGTTTAATGTGTTGCTTTTTATTAAATTGTTTATATTGTCTTTGTATTATTATTACCCACTTTGGGTCCCAGCATGCCTGGGAGAAAGGCAGGCATCTAAATAATAAACAAGCAAGATTCACAAGTACCTTGTCCATAACTTTCTTGGCAAATTCCAGCCGGTTGATCTGTTGTTTATTTTCAGCCGCCGCCTCCGTGTAGAGCTTTGTCACCTCATTTTCCTAAAGCAAATTGGGCCAAAACATCATTTAGGCATCATGGTGCTTCCTCCAATGGCACCTTGCCATTTCCCTTCTACATCAAGCTATTGAAATCTGTTGTGTTACGGCACTGAACAAATTCAGCTCTGTGGGCAAAAGGCAAGTGTGGACCAGGAGTGGGGGACATTACCAGCAGGAATGTGTCTTGCTTGCCTTAAGCCATCTGAATGTGCTTTGTCAATCTGTGCCCTATGGGTGCACAACAAAGTCTGTTACCGCACTAGGTATTCCCAGCGATGTATTAAGAGTTTGAAACTGTTATAAAAAATACTGTTCGCACTTTGTTTGGCCCCTTTAGCTGTGAAGACGTCTTCCAACCATTTTTTAGCCGTGGCATCCAAAAACCCTTTTAAAGCGATGTTTTTTATAACATTTTCAAACTCTTAATACATCGCTGGGAATACATAATGCAGTAACCCCCAAAGTGTCCCTTGATCATTCCTGTTCTCTGTTTGTAACAAAGAATAGTGGGGGGTGATATGTGTGACTGAAAAGTTTGGGTATTTCAGGAAGAAGATGAACGAGATCAGGATCCCCCAAAGTGGCACCTGTGGACACTTTTTCTGGTACCTGCCAAGTGTTTTTAGAAAGTGGGTGGTGCCAGGTGGGGCTTTTGCCCAACAGAGCTTCTGATTGGCCACTGGAGATCGGATTGGCTGAGCAGATTTTTTAAAAATTGCTTTCAGCACAGTGATCTTCACTGCATGACTGAAGGTAATCTTTACGTTTACAAGAATTTTTTTTTTAAACAACATGTTCCTTTTAAAAGGCATCCTATTAAGCAGAGCATCTGCTGGAAATGTTAAACTGTTACTATTAGAGTTATGCATAACCTCACTTCCTGACGTTTTGTGGTTGGCTCCACCTCCTGTGGCAGCCATTTTATGGCTGGCTCAGCCTCCTGTGGCAGCCATTTTGTGGTTGTGCCCACCTCCCTGTGTCTGAATTCCAAAGGTTTAAAGGTGCAGGCTGAAAGAGGTTGGGAACCCTGAACCAGATAATTGTTAGCCAGTTCTGTGATATCGGGTAGTGGTAATTATCTATGGCATCCACTCCAAAGGAAGAGCTTCAGTTTAATGGATGAGCTCATTCAGCATTTTATAAGTGACGTCTGATGCTTGCTTTGTCAGATTTTGGTTTTTTAAAATGTTCTTAAACTACTATCTTTAATAACACTATTTTTATATTTTGTAAGGTGCTTTGAAAGCCTAAATTCTGGTTAAACGGAATAAACACAAATAGTCAACCTGTACTCAAGCTCTCAAGCTCTCACCTGCATCTGGATGCTCTCCTGAAGTGGAGTTACCCGGAGACGCTTAGCGGAGTAAGCAGTCAAAGCAGGGTCCAGGGATGATCGATATTTTCCTGCCTGTATTTCGTAATCCTGTTTAAAATAAATAAATAAAAGAGTCAAAGGAGAATAGGCTGGTTCACCCTCTGGAAGTGGAAAATAAGCAGAAAATCTGAAAACATACATTGAGAATCGACTGCACATTCTGGGATAAGTTGACCACAGAATTCTTAGCAGATTCTTTGCTCTGTATTTCATCTGCCAGTCTCTACAGAAAAACAAACAATCAAAGTTAGGATAAAATCCAGCAGGGTACAGTATCATTTCTCTATAAAGCAGCAGCAGAGTACCTGATAGTCTACAAATTAAAAAAGGGCATGCTCCAAAGGGGCTGCGATCCTGCTTTTTGATATGGCTTCTTCACACATGCACTCATTGCTTGATATTGCAGCCACTGAATAAAGAACTCGCCCCAAGATAGTTTACACTTGCAGAACTGCTTTCCATTCTATCTCGTTCCATATCCTATTTTCATCACTTCATTTTATTAAGTCCCGCACATGAGAAGCATGGCAGGAGCCTTTCTTCCCACTCCTTAGCTGAAGAAATCACAGTGCTCACCTTCTGGGCCTGCAGC
Organism: Euleptes europaea; assembly: GCF_029931775.1. Classification (NCBI taxonomy): domain Eukaryota; kingdom Metazoa; phylum Chordata; class Lepidosauria; order Squamata; family Sphaerodactylidae; genus Euleptes; species Euleptes europaea. Next base: position 126,782,105 of record NC_079312.1, on the reverse strand, counting down.
TTGTAGTTGATTTGACTCGGCCCATCTGTGGTCTTGACCTGATACGTGGGCAGATTGTTGAGCCAGAACATCAAGTTCTCATTGGCATTTTGGAACTGCTGGTAGGTGAGGCTGGTATTCCGGAGCGTCTTCTCCCTGCACATAAAGTGGAAGACACAGATTAATAAAAGAAACCTCTTGGTTGAGCATAGGGTTGCATGATGTGTTGTGGTGTATTTATTTTTATGGCCCAGTGTGTGGGAAGGATCCACCCATCAATGCTATTTGACTATCCAGCTCTGTGGATTAGATTCCCTGACTCTATGGATCAGATTATTTCCCAAAAGTAGTTGGTTGGGTAGATTAGTGGCATAGGCTAAAAGTATGGTTGCCAACTGCCAGGTAGTAGCAGGTGTGACAGCAGGTAGACTTCCACTGACTATGGAAGCTCCACTGATTTAGCAATTTGTAATAATCTCTTTTCCTTTCTGTAATATGTATTAGGACAGCCAGGGAATAGCTTGTTGCTGGGCAGAATCTCCCTGTGTGTCTGTGAGCTAGTAACTGGGGCAAGAGTCATGGAGGGTTACAGTAAACCATAACAAGAACTGGATAGAACTGAACTGTACTGCGCCACCTCTATGTCTGGAGTGTTATCAACGCTACCCTGAATGTTGATGGGTTGTCATATCTTGAATTTGGATAAATATCCCTTCCTCAGTATGATCGGGGCTCAGAGATTTTTACTCGGTAGAGTGCTCTGGGTCGCAGCTGCCAGAATAAACTGTTTTCTTGAATAACGATCTCAGGTCTCTCTCTCCCCCCACGAACCCTTGTTTACTGTATCACAGGAGATCTCCCGCTATTACAACTGATCTCCAGCCGACAGATCAGTTCCCCTGGAGAAAATGGCTGCTCTGACAATTGGACTCTATGGTATTGAAGTCCTTCCCTTCCCCAAACCCCACCCTTTTCAAACTCCGTCCCAAAAACCTCCAGCCGGTGGCATAAAGGGACCTGACAATCCTAGTTGAGTACTATGTAAGAACATAAAAATAGCCATGCTGAATCAGACCAATAGTCCATGTATTGTAGCAAGGCACAGGAGTCCAGGAACCCGCCTACCATTTTCCATCTGCTGGGATGGGCTCTACCACCTCTGATGCCAGTGGGGGGCACTGTAACTGGGAGGAAGGCCTGCAACATAGCCATGGAGCTGCCCGCAGGACCAATGCTGGCCAGGTAATACCTGGGCCAGTTTAGTCCCTCCTTTCCTTTCAAACTTTAAAGGGACATAACCCATCTCAGGCCAGTGTGCACGTCTGAAGGTGGGGAGACTGTGACACCTGTTGTTTTTATGTTGTTGAACATATACTGGTGCCCCCTAAAAGAAAATGAGGAGGAAAGTTTCCCCATCCATCTCTGAGATCCCAGTTGATACTTTATAAAGGAGGCTAAACATATCTGTTTACTTCTCACTACTGAGTCTTCCCATTCGGTCTGCCAATCCAGCACTTTCCAGTATGACCACAGACCAACAGTTGACTGCATTGTGTGTTGAATTAGGTGCAGTGTGACCATTCCAGTTTCCTTCTGTATGTGCGTATGTACAGTGTAATACCAAGACTGGGTGCTTTTCCTTTTGAACTCCCCTCCCACCACCACCAAGTCTGTTGCTCTTCAAAACCTCTCTCCACTCAGCAGTGACAGACAAACTCAAGTGGTACTGCTGTTATAGAAAAGTGCTTCACGACGGACAGGGCCCACCCTGTCCAAGCAGTAAAAGGCACACTCACCCTTCTCTGTTGACAAGGCAAATCTCTGCTTCTGCAAGATGGGACCACTTTTACTCTAGCTCTAGGAAGCGTGACACAACTCTCTTGCTGCTGGGAAATGATGAGCTGGTCATTTGGAGATGAGACAATGGCCATGTACGCAGGGCTGGTTTCCCCGTGGTCACCCCCACCGACTGCTTGGGGGCTTCCTTTTGATTATGCATGCCTTTCCCAACTGTCAGAGGTCGCCTTGCACTCCCTGTGAGTTTCCGTGCATTTTGCCCGAGTTTTCCAGATTCTGGGTTAAAACACTATCCGGAAAACATGGGCAAAATGCGAAGAAACATGCGGGGAGAGCGAGGCGACCTCTGACAGACAGGAAAGGCATGCATAATAAAAAGGAAGCCCCGAAGAAGTCGGCAGGGTGACCGTGAGGAAAACAGCTCTGCATAAATGGCCATCAACAGCAAAATGGCTACCAGACCTACCTACACTTTCACTTATGTTTCCATACAGAGGCAGCTTCATTATGTGGCCTTTGGGGACATCTGCAGTACAATTGCAGTGAAATCTTGGACAGAAAAGTGGTCTCAGAAGCCATCACTTGAAAGACCGACAGCTCCAAATCAAGCATTTTAAACAAGAGGTTTTCTGACTGGCCATGTGTGGAAAGGGTTTGGCTTCTTACCGGTGATCCAGTTGGTCCGCTACCGCATGATAGCGGTCATTAAGGAGCTGGACCTCCTTCTTTTGCCTTGGTAGATCTGGGCAGTACTCTTGGAAGTTGTTCTGCACGGCACTGCAGCTGTGCTCGGCGTCCTTGAGGCCACGGTTGAGCTTTAACAAGCTGTCTTCATGTTTGACTAACTCTCGCTTCAGTTTCTACGAAGGGAAGAGACACTTGATTCAGAACAGCAATCTTTATTTAAACCCTCGTGTGAAAAAAAATAATCTAGGACAGTTGCCTTCCTGGAGTATTCAATCCTGCACCACCCAAAGGCTGAGATAGACTAGTTGTACTGAGCAGAAATTAAAGGAAAGGCACCGATATTCATTAATACTGATTATTTTTTTCAAGTGTGAAAGAGGACAAAGAAACGGTTTCACGGGAGTTTTAGGAAAAAACGGAAAAGATGCAAATCCAGGTGGTTGTATCACTGGAGAGAAAGTTACATGGACAGGCCCATGGGAAGAGTAAGTTTAGAAGTGCGACCAGGAAAGAAGTGGGGTAAGGAAGAACATCAAGGCAGTTGTGCAAAAGCTTGCTGGAGGGGATGCAGTCTGTCCAGTTAACAGACTGTAGGAACCAGGAGAGACATTCAAGCCCTGTCGGGCAAAGTTAGAAATTTTTCAGCACCCTGTGCCAAAGGTCATCTTCCCCAAAGGTCTCTCCAGTGGGGACAGTTCTGGCAAATTTTGCCCCTAAGACCAAGATGTGCTCCGCCTACTTTTGTCACGGGCCACAAAGAACATCTGTGGAAGAGAACCAGTGAGCCATATTGGGGAGGCTTCATGCAACCCTCTAAGAACATCAGAAAGGCCATGCTGGATCAGACCAAAGTCCATCAAGTCCAACAGTCTGTTCACACAGCAGCCAACCAGGTGCCTCTAGGAAGTCCACAAACAAGACAACTGCAGCAGAATTATCCTGCCTGTGTTCCAAAGCACCTCATATAATAGGCACACTCCATATCTTGAGATCTGTCATTTGAGTTTGGCTCAGCTCTCTTTGCAATGTTTTTGACCTCTGGAATTAACTCATGCCCGATGGTTCTGGGTTACATCTGATTTCTGGAAGGTGAAGAACAATGATGCTTGAATGGGGTCTGGTTGGACTGAGTGATCTCTGGTAGACCTGGCAGGTGAGAACTGGATTGGACAAGGGGTGGGTGGGTATCTGCCAAACTAGAGATAATTGAAAGATCTTCACATATTTATTGCCCATCGTCTCCTGTTTACATGTTAAGTAGCGTGTGTGTGGCGAAGAGGGCATGGGGACACGAGCAAAACCCTGTCCTCTTCTACATCACTGCATTCCAATAGCTCACTTCTGCTATTGGAGCTGGCCAGGGAGAAAACGACTAAAGTAACACAGCACTGAGAGAAAAGGCAGAGGAGAAGTGCTGGGCTCCATTCCTCGCCTCCATGTGCTCCATGGGGTTTGATTCCCCGCTCTTCCACATGAGCAGCAGCAGCTAATCTGGTGAACTGGATTTGTTTCTCCACTCCTACACACGAAGCCAGCTGGGTTACCTTGGGCTAGTCACAGCTCTGTTAGAGCTCTCTCAGCCCTACCTACCTCACAGGGTTTCTGTTGTGGGGAGGGGAAGGGAAGGTGATTGTAAGCCGGTGTGAGTCTCCCTTAAGTGGTAGAGAAAGTTGGCATATAAAAACCAACTCTTTTTCTTCTTCCATTTTCAGTTAAAACAAGATTTACAGGTGAAGAGATACAAGATGTTTCTCCTATCACACCTCTCTGTTTCTGAAGAGATGAATTCATGAGCAAGGACAACTGTTTGACTAGTCAGTTTGCAAAGTAATTTCTGACATTATGATATTGATTTGATATTCTCCTGGAGAATTATGAATGAAAATTGTTGAGAACTGATCGACTATTGCATGTATCCTGTTACAAAAACTATGAGGTTGGACAAATGAGCTCCATGTGTCTCTGCAAACACATAAAGCTGCCTTATAATGAATCAGACCATTGGTTTATCAGCGTCAGTACTGCCAGCTCTCCAGGGTCTCAGGTGATGGTCTTTCACAGCTCCTGTTACCCAATCCTTTAACTAGAGATGCCAGATTGAACCTGCGACCTTCTGCATGCAAAGCAGATGTTCTACCACTGAGCCACAGTTCCTCCTCAGACCATAGCTCCTGATCACAGCTATGCCCCTGACTCTCACCTGCAGTTCATTGGCCCGATCTGGCAGTGCATTGGGCGAAGCTGGGATGGTGCCATCATGGGCCAGCTTGGCCTCAAAGGTGCTAACGATCTTGTCCGTGTTCTCTATTTGATTCTCCAGATTCAGTCCTGCTTTGGCTCTGAGAAGACAGTGTAAAGCCAAAGGTCAAAATTTCACTCCAGTCTTGTTTTCCTCCACTCGTATTATTGGAGTCAAAATGCCGGAAGCCCTCTACAATGCATTTTTGCCCTCCCATCACGGACAGCCTGACCATTCATTGCTAACAGTTATTGATCTGATGTCACTTACTTTTCATCGTAGAGCCTGGAGAGCACCTTAACATCATTGTATTTGTTCTTTATGTTGTTCAGCATCACAGGGAGCTGAGAGGCAGAGGTGCTAGTTGGCTTCTCAGAAAGATAGGTCTCGCACTCCTTCTGAACAGCTTCCTTCTCTGCACCAGTGTCTTCAAATCTCCTTGTTGTTCCCTGATAAAAGATTTTTTGTTTTGTTTACATCAAGCACTGAAGTTCAACGTAGAGCAACAGGCAACTGTAAAATGACCAAGGCTGATCTCGGGTGGAGACACATGTCTCTACAACACACAGGGGATTCAAAGCCATTGGGCTAGTGGGGTGTGTGTGTAACAGCATATCAGTTTATGTGGCCTAATTTGCTTTTTATTCATTTGAGGCATTTCTTATCTGCTCTTTTTCTGCCTCCAGGGTGGCTTACAAAATTAAAACAGTGACAACATATTATTATCATATTAATAAAATGATAGAATACAATGGACAAAGATGGCAATACTACAGACTTTGGCTCCGTTTCCATTAAAATCTTTCACCAAATGTGTGAGAAAAGAGATCGCGGCCAAGCGAGCAAGCTCTCCGTCTCTCAGCACTTGCCTCGTGGTCTCGGACCCGCTGAACAAGATCCTCTGCAGGGGCACTGTAGTTTAGTGGGGACCTCAGGCGACCAAATATCTCCTTCTTGACCTGGTCCAAATCGCCATCAATCTTTTCCAGTTTGTGGAGTAGATAGTCAGCATGGGGTTCACCTCGACCCACGGTAGAGCCTCTAACTGGAACTGGATCGACAATTAATTTCGATTAAAGCAAGCAAAACTTGGAATTTCCATACAGGTTCGCAGTTGCTACTGTACCTACATTTTCCACCCCACATTTGTCACATTCACAATGAAAGCTGATCTGTCCTCAAGCTTTCTGCTAGAAAACCCAAAGTAGGATCTTGCAGTTCCGTGGAAATGTAGCGGAGTGCTTCACCTGCCCAATCCCACTGCAGCAGCACTGCAGTTTCCAACAAGAAAACAGCCAATATGACACGTACCCTGCTGGCTGGGTTTAATGGGCTCTTTGTGGCTGCTTCTCAGGGTGTTCTGGACTATAGCTCTCCTCTCCTTCACTGTGTTCAGCTCACTTTCCAGCCTAAATATGATGGTAAAGAAGTTAACGTTCACAGCATGCCTTTCCCTGCAATGCAAGTTTGTCTACACGAGCAGTTCCCAAACGTTTTGAGTCATGGAGCACTTTTCATGAGAGAAATTCATCACGGAGCACTAATTTTCACCTAGCAACTATATACTAAACCGAATGACAGTAGTATTTTTCTTTCCAATCTCTTCACGGAGCACTAGGAGATGTTTCGAGGAGTACCAAGTACTTCATGGAACACCGTTTGGGAACCACTGGTCTACACACTTTTTTTAAAAAAGAAGGGAGTTTCCTAGTGGTGCATTGACACAATCACACATTTTTTGTTCCTCATGAATTGATCAGGGGACGGGGGCAGGAATCACATCTGTTGTCCTCCCTCCCCAGCAATCATCAGTACAGTAAAGAAGTACCGCTATCTGTTTATGTATAATTCACTCTACCATCTATGCTTTATTTATTCTGTATCTGAGCGGGTGGGCGGGGGGGGGGGCTGCTTCTACTGGAGCCGCTTCCCTTGCTGCTCCCGTAACATCTCTGGGAAGCAATTTTACGGACTGACAGATGGCATAGGAAATGACCACAGCCATTGCCTGAACGGAGAGACTGCTTGTTACGGACCCCCAGAGGCATTTGATGGGGGAAACAGCAATGCATATGCGGCTGTCATACCTCTTGGGTACCATATGGACTAGCTTTGTAACCACCCTTTGTTTTAACCGCTCTTTGTTCATAAAGTTCATGATGACAAGGTACATTTCTCTCAGTCTAATACATACTCATGAGGCATTTGCAATCCTGTGTTACTTTGTAGTGTATTAATTATATTAAGCCTGTCACTAGACACTGGGGAGTGTTTTACGAATCACATCAATTACAATGGCATTTCCACCATTTCAATTCTCTGGAAAAGCAGGAAACAGTTGTTTTCACCATACCTTATCCGCCCTGTGTGTATAAATAAAAAGTAGCTAATATATTCAGAGATTACTGTTCCTCATTAACTGAGCTAGTCAGTGTTCCCTAGAGTTTCTCAGGGCTGTCAAATAACTGCTGGATTTCCAGATGATATCCATTCTCATTTCTTCAGGGCAGATTGTGACCAGAAATCTCATCGTACTGATATAACATTTACGCTCTCTTACAGGCTTATCTTCAAAGTGATTTGTTCAGGTAGCCACTGGACTGAACGTTATTTATGAACCATTTGTGAATCAGAGCTCCTTAGTGCTACTATGTCTACTGTGTAGCTGTGATCTTGTATTGACATCACCTATTTGTGGAAGTTGCTTAGCCATCTTCCACTATGGGTTTTGTTGTGTGTCCATGTGCACATTCCTACAGATGATATCTGTGATATCTCAAAGAAGAGACTGGGGAGGGATGTGTGTTCTGGCAGACCAGGTGGCCTCTATGGTTGGTTGGAGGGCAGAAAAGTGCGATTGAAAAGTGTGACTGAAAAAAGAATAGGTGTCAATGTACATGCCATCCATGAAAAGAATAAGCAGAAGAATAAATAGTGGCAAGAGGCCCAAGGGTATTTCCCAAGGGTATATAATGAAGGAAATCCTGTAGATTTCTTATCAGAATTAGCTTTAGTTGGTTGTCAATACTTGGGTGTATATATGCCACCTAGGAAATACCAGCACTAATTAGCCAGGATGTCACAGATCCACATGGGAGGGGAGGCAGAATCTACAAAGAGTGACGTGCAAGGAACTGGGAAGGATGTAGCCTAATTAAAATACCTGTTTCAGAGAAAGTGCTGAGCAACTAGCTACATAAACAGTGGTGTTTTGAAAGAAATAATCCAGAGAAAAGGGGAGTAGGGGCCATATAGTTAAGTTCTTTATGCTTAATTATACTGGCTCGTATTGTACCTCCTGAAAATGCTTATATGGATACTATTACAAGTGCCTTAAGGTATAATCACATATTCAGCATAAGTATTTATTTATTTCAGTTCTGTCTTTCTCCCCAGTGGAGATTCAAAGCAACATATTGTTCTCTTGTCCTCCATTTTATTCTCACAACAACACTGTGAGACAGGTTACGGTGAGAGTGTGTGACTGATCCAAGGTCATCCAGGGAGCTTCCATGGCAGAGTGAGGATTTGAACCTGGGTCTCCCAGACCCTCACCCCACACTCTAGCCACTGCATCACATGTCTCACTGTCAAAGCTCATCACATGAAAATCACCCAGTGTGAATCGGTGTCCTGTGTGTGATCACAGTGTATATGACTGAAACCAATATCCATGACTCCAAGCCTACTTTAAAGAGTATCACAATAATTTTCATATACAGTGATGCTCTGTAGAGCCAATTCACATCTGCACTCAATTAGCTGGCATAGGGGAACATCAGAGCATAGGTAATCCCATCCCTATCCTGTAAATTCTGCCACCAGTGGGAACCAGAACTTTTTGGTACGTACATCCCCCTCAGTAATCCTGTGTTACAGAAAGGCCCTGATACCTAGGGTTGCCAGCTCCAGGTTGGGGAATACCTGGAGATTTTGGGGGTGGAGTCTCAGGAGGGCGGGGTTTGGAAAGGGGAGGGACTTAAAGGCCAAAGATTCCAATGGTCAAAGCGGCCATTTTCTCCAGGGGAACTGATATCTATCGCCTGGAGATCAGTTGTAATAGCGGGAGGTCTCCAGCCACCACCTGGAGGTTGGCAACCCTACTGAGACCTCTAATGATTATGATGCCTCAGGAAAATTTTCAGGATCAGAACCTCATACTCATTCCTACAAAGGATTTGTTTTTAAAAGTCACCAATAAAGAAGAGGCAGGAAATGTATTCACAGCTCTTTGAAACTCATATGCAAGCTATGTACACTCAGGACAAAACAGAGAAGGAAATAAGCTGTGTGCTCACCTGTTAACTCTCTCTATGGCCTCCAGGTCTGGAGGTGGAATAGTGAAGCAAGCGGCAGGAGCTGCCTTGGTCTCTCTGCTGGCATTCTGTACCACCCAGTTCTCTTGGTTGCTGTTGTCGTTCAAAGTATACTTCTCACCCCTTTGAAGCTGCACCTCAGAGAAGGGAGATGGATGAGGGTCTTGGTTTCGAGTGGGTTTAAATATGGCCAGCCATTGCCAGAAAAGTCAAATTCCAAACTTTTTTTTTTCAGATGTCACAAAATCCTGCCCTTCACTGTTCAAACACGCAAGTGCTCTGGGTCTAACTAACTGATCCCAAAGGAATATTAAAATACATAGAAAACTTCTCCTCACCAGGCTGGCCAACTTCACCTGTAGTTATTCTGTTACTATAAAGGGTCTACTATAAACATTGTGTGGTGTTTCAATGACTGCCTCCATTGGGTTAGTTCCACATTACCACTTACATAAACAGATAGCACTTCTGATTCTATGGGGGCAGTGGGGGAAAGATCCAGCAATTTCTTTGGATTGCCTTTCCAGTTGTAGCTTCCCATACTATATCCCACACTAGGGTTGCCCGGTTCCTCTTTGCCACCGGTGGGAGGTTTTTGGGGTGGAGCCTGAGGAGGATGGGGTTTGGGGAGGGGAGAGACTTCAATGCCATAGAGTCCAATTGCCAAAGCAGCCATTTTATCCAGGGGAACTGATCTCTATCGGCTGGAGATCAGTTGTAATAGCAGGAGATCTCTAGCTAGTACCTGGAAGTTGGCAACCCTATCCTACACTGTTACTGAGGATCTCGGGCCTTTAGGAGTGGCTGTCAGGGGATGCACAGGCTGTAACAGTACCGGAGAAGGGGGAAATATATGTTCCAGGGCTAGAACTCAGCTTGCAGTTCTCCAGATCCTGCCCATCATAGGGGTTTTTTAAGTATTATTTTGAGGTTTTGTTAAAGTGACTGAAGAGGAAAAGGAGTTTTGCATACCTAACAAGTTACAACTATATATAACATAGCAACTGCTATACATTAAGATGAAGAAGTGTTAACAATTCAGAGTTGTTGTTTTAATTATTCTTCCTTGAGGCATTGGGTTGAAGGACAGTCTACAAGAGTGAGGTATTTTGTTGGGTCATTACACACCTCAGGTATCATCCCTGTATCCCTTCATCCTGTACTATAAAAATAACTTTCAACCAAGGTATTTTAGTAATCGAAGGGGCAACCTTATGGGACATTAGGGCAAAGTGATGCTTACACACAAAGAAAATGGCCTCTTGAAGAGACAAACGGACTTTCCATATTTTGCATCAGTAAAGAAACTTTACTGATGAAAACTTTACTGAAGGCCAGTTGACAAAACTTTCTTTTTTACTACAGCTGAAATGAATGTTAAAATGTTTAGAAAATTACTATACAAAATTGCAAATGAAAATGTTCTTTTAAAAAGCAAAACAGGAAACATATCCTCACATAAATTACATGTTTTTGATTTCAGTTTTGAGTCTTATGTTTGGTTCTGTCCTTGGGAACATATTTTGCTGTTCCCATTCAAACCCCACAGTTTCAAATGTGTGAAATCTGCCAGATTTAAAATTAAAATAATTTGTTTTCTATTTCAGCATTAGATTTTAATTTCCCTATGGAAGTGACACATCCATTTTGGCTAAGACAGTATTCCCTAATCTAATATCTCTGGGCTCTGCTTGTGGCATGCTACAATTTAGCTATTATACTGTTTTAGGGATTTGGGGGCGAAGTTGTTAGCGAGACAAGATAGCTTTGCCCTATCATTTCACAGCTCTGTGATGAGCTCTAAGGGGTAACAACAGGAGGGGTAGTCCAGAGCTCTTTTTGCAGGGGAATTTTTCTGTCTTCTGTGGTTGACAAATGATAGGCAATGTTTTACAATGCCCATAGATTCACCAAGTAGCATGACTATGCCCGTTGTTACCCCAACAAATCCCTAGGAGTCCAAGGCCATACAATGCCCAAAGCATGTCCAAGAAATTACACCGAACTGAACCACTCCAGCAAGCCCAAGGGTCAGAGCTGGCAGACGGGCACAAGGGAGACTTGCGCGAAACTTGTGAAAAACTATGCCGTCTGGCCTAGGAGCTTGTGACTCCATGATATAACTCCCAGATTCTGGTATCATAAAGAGTGGTTAATATTTGAAGGATTTAAACATTCTGGAATGCTTAAATACATATCCTGTCAGATAGGGCATTCTATTCACCTTCCTGAACTAATCACAAACTATAGGATCACCTTGTGTCAAAATTAACATAGCCTCAGAACAGTTCGTGTCGTATTTTTGAGCCCCTACAAATAGGGTTGCCAACCTCCAGGGACTAGCTGGAGATCTCCTGCTATTACAACTGATCTCCAGCCAATAGAGATCAGTTCACCTGGAGAAAATGGCCGCTTTGGCAATTGGACTCTATGGCATTGAAGTCCCTCCCTTCCCCAAACCCCGCCCGCCTCAGGCTCCGTGCCAAAAACCTCCCGCTGGTGGCGAAGAGGGACCTGGCAAACCTACCGTTCAACTCTCACAAGACCCTGCAAAATGGTGAGGAAAATGGGATAAATATCCAACCTGGGGACAGAAGCACAGAGTAGTCCATTTTGCTGTGCACAAACTTTGCAGCCCTTATCCTCCGAGGAGACTCTGCAAGGCAATATGGTTTAGCACCCAAACAGAGTAACAGTTTGGAAGGTTTTATGATCATCTCACATGGTTGCCTTTCGGAGAGGAAGCGGGGGGGTATCAATGTGGAGTGCTCTCACATTGCATTATTCCTTGTTAAACATGGCACAAAGGACCTCACAGCAACTTTCTCTTTTGCCTGCTGGGATTAAACAAGGAGGAGGAGGAGGAGGAGGAGGATATAAACAGGTAGGGTTTCCAGCTCCTGGTTGAGAAATGCCTGGCTATTTTGGGGGTGGAGCCTGAGGAGGGTGGGGTTTGAGGAGGGGAGGGACTTCAGTAGCCATAGAATCCACCTTTCTGAGCGGCCATTTTCTCCAGGCAAACTGATCTCTATCGCCTGGAGATTAGTTGTAATAGCGGGAGATCTCCAGCCACCACCGGGAGGTTGGCAGTCCTATAAACAAGCCTTCAGAAACCAGAGAGATACAGATTTGAAAAGCGTAACATTTCAGGCAAATTAGATTCAAATATGAAAATGTTTCCTTACATCAGCCAAGTCCCAGTCACAGATGGTATCTACAATAATGGGCTGGGAGGGGTAGATCCTGCGTAGTTTCAAAGGACCGATCTCCTTACTTCTCCTTTTCAGTTCAGCAATGCTCTTCTCAGCTTGTTTCACAGTCTTCTCATCGTTCTAGAAAGGTCAACCGGAGAATTAATTGGTACATAATAGCTTGTGTGTGTTAAGTGCCGTCAAGTCGCTTCCGACTCATGGCGACCCTATGAATGAAAGTCCTCCAAAATGTCCTATCTTTGACAGCCTTGCTCAGATCTTGCAAATTGAAGGCTGTGGCTTCCTTTATTGAGTCAGTCCTTCTCTTGTTGGGTCTTCCTCTTAGCTTAGAGTAGGCTATAAAGCTAGTAGCCCAGCTACAAATATTGTGACCTGCCAGTTGCTTGACAACCCTTTTCTTTTGCAGTTCCAGGCAGGCAGGTAAAACAGGGCAGGGGTAATCAAATCCCTAGTTGGCTGCCATACATGGCTGATACACATGAAGCCAGCTGGGTGACCTTGGGCTAGTCACAGTTCTCTTAGAACTCTCTCAGCCTCACCTACCTCAAAGGGTGTCTGTTGTGGGGAGAGGAAGGGAAGGAGATTGTAAGCCGGTTTGATTCTCCTTAAAAGGTAGAGAAAATCAGCATATAAAAACCAACTCTTCTTCTTCTGATAGGCTGTATTTGGCTTGGTGGCTCACAGACTTGGCCTAGACACAGGATACCCCTAACTTTGGGGATGAGTTATACTTATTCTTATCTGGAAAGCAACGTCTTCTGGGAGAGAAGCCAGACACAGAAGCCAACCCCTGCCCGCCCCCGTTATTCATCTTCCCTCTCCTCACCCTTTTCCTGTTGTTGTTGTTGTTCCAATGACTTCATCCAATGTAATGGTATGAATCAAGACCATATGTCCAACATATAACTAACTCCCTGGCTCTGTATGTTTCTGAATTTAAATGAAGCCATACACAAAAATACTTGGCTTTGGTTGTCATAATAATCCAGGAAAGACAAGCTTGCCAGATGAAGCCAGACAATAAACCAATGAAGAAGAGTCTACTCAAGTCCCTCAGTTCTGTCCTATAGTTCTCACCTCCAGCTGACGGACTAAGTCAGACACCACTCCTGGGCTATCTTTATTGAACTTGCTATACTTCGTATCGAGATCATCATTCAGCTTTTTAAGTGACTGACTCACAGCATCAGCATCATCATAGAACTAAAATCAAAACAGAAGACCAAAGGAAAAAGAGAGAGAAGTTAAGATGGCTGATCCGGACGATACCTTCTATTCTGTTGTACCAAATCACTTAACAATAGCTCGATTGAACATTTGTTCACAATGGTGCTTTTTTCAAGGACTGAAAGTACAATTGCACCCCATTAAGTTCCTGCAAGTTTCAGGGCACCATGATGGTCCCCATCCAATTTTGTCTGAGTGGCCCGGGGCCTCCATGAGCAGCTCAGAACAGAAGATTCTAAGAGAAATGCTAGCATGGGACTGTTCTGTGACTCATGCTCACTATGTGTGTAGATATGTGCATACATAGGTGGGTGTGGGACTTACTTATGTTTTTGAGTTTGTCCTAAAGCATGACAAGGTTATGCCTTAATGCCATCCTCACAGCTCAGTGACTGTGAATATATACTTTGACTCTAGGGCCTGTTTCCCTCACAGTCATGCGCCGACTGCTTCGGGGCTTCCTTTTGATTATGCATGCCTTTCCTGTCTATCAGAGGCCGCTTCGCTCTCCCCGCATGTTTCCGGGCATTTTGCCCGTGTTTTCTGGATGCTGTTTTAGCCAGGCATGCATAATCAAAAGGAAGCCCCGAAGCAGTTGGTGGGGGTGACCATGGGGAAACAGCCCTGTATAAATGGCCTAAAAACACTTTTTATGGATAAGGAGAGATACATGAGGCACTGGGGTTCAAGACATATGATGAGGCAGAAGGGTATGGGTCAAAGCAAAGCACAAACAATACTCTCCCATTGTTAAACTTCATGCAACCTTGTTGGGCTCTTTAAGAGTTTAGTGAAAAGTTCCTGTATATTTTAAATCATTTCTACACCAAAGCTCAATGGCTAAAATCTGATGTTAACAGGGAAAATTTGAGCTCCTCTGGATTCCATTGTGTCATTAATTGGAATCCTCCTTCCTCCCCCAATACAATTTACCTTCCTATAGTTCTCTATGTTCTTCAAATGGTTCTCCTGGCAGATACACAAGGTGAGAAAATTCTGCCACTCACTCTTCAGGGCTTCCTGGTGAGCCTGCATAAAAAAGATCACATTCTTATTTTAATCCCTGTCCAGCTGAGTTCCTTCAGTTGCCATTTGGATCAGGGCTAACAGTGGTAGATAGTGGTAGCATGGGAAAGGAAAGAGTTCAAAGCCAAACTGGACCCCCTCCTTTTCAGCTGCTTTGCAGCAATAAAAGCATGTTGTATATCCCTGAGAAACCAAGTCTGAAATCAGTTAAAGCTACCAACGATTGCACTATTAGCAGAACTTTATTTTAATTTTAGAAATACAAGTGGGGGCCCATGAAACTTGTGGGGGGGGGATCCCATCTCCCCCTTCCATCACCATCCTCGCTGATTCACCTTGGAGCTTCACCGCTGCAGCCAGGCCCAGGCTGGCTTCTGGGCTCTGCCACAGCAACCAGGCCTAGCAGCGGTTCCTGGGCTCCATCACCACCACAGCAGGCCCCCTCAACGGTAGAGTTTAATTGGGGGGGGGTGATTTAAACCACCCAACAATTGTAAAATTTTTTAGATGTTTTTCTGCAGACCCAGAGGGTCCTCCAAGTCTGCAGAAAAAATCTGTTTGGTTTTAGGTATCTACCTTGGGGGCCAAACTTGGGAATTGGGTATATAGATCTTAATCTGACACATGAGGATAAGGAAGCCAGACAAATATGAGTACAATTGCTTTAAAAAACCCCACATCCCACTTGCCCATTCATCTTGCTTCCATCACTATGGATGCACGAAGCAGGGACCCAGAAGAAGTTCTCAGGTTATATGTGGAGGTGGCCCTTTCTCTACCTTTCTGAGATCTGGGGACAGATGGAGGTAAAAATGCTGCACATACCTGGATTGGACGGACTGCTGGATGCCTCAGTTCAATCATCCTCTCCCCGTCATCCTGCAGTGTATTTACATATTCTTCCTGGTTAAGGAGTTCATTAGTCTTGAACTCCTGCAATGGAGAAGAAAGAATCTCTATAACAGAGGCTCCAAATGCTGAGAGAGAACAATCTTGAAAGCACCTCTTTGACAGAGATGGGAGTGAGAAAGCACTAGCTCAAGTTGCTATGAAGGCTGCCAAATATATTGGCCATAGGTTTGGTAACAGGTTGCCTTTTCTGAAGTCACCGCTGCTTGAGGTGTTTACAGGAGATGACAACCACAGAAAAAGTGAGAAGGGCGACCAATAAAACGAAAGTTAATGCAACTGACCATGATCTCCCCACTTCAGTTTGCCTGCTGCCCCATTTCTTCTGTGAGGGTATCTGTGTTTATAAAAATTGAGAGTACTAGGTGGTATACAGTATATGGTCAGTCGGAACAGTCCTGAACAGTGATGTTCTCCAGGGTCCACACTCGTTTTAAATACGACTGAGACTGAGCCATAATAACTAGGAATATCACCTATTTCAGACAGCCATGAGTAGCCAAGGCCAAGGCTCAGGACATGAGTAGCCAAGGCCAAGGCTCGTCTTGGGGGTCTTCTGAATGTATATATATCCTTCAGCTCTCTTTACAAGTGTACTCAGATCAGAATGGAGTTTGCATGGCTGAGGTCGAAGTCAACAGCAGCAACAAGAAGCCCAACTACTATCTGTAGTAGCTAGCTCTCAAATATCCCCTGCAGATCTGTGAGTTACAGACTGGAGGCTTGAGACTTTGATCCACAAGTCTTCTTAGAATATGGAAGGCCTCTAAGTTGCTTATCACAAACCAATTCCATTCATACCCACCAGACTTTATGGTACGACTTACCTCATATTCATGCCGCACTGTTTGGGGATCAATCAGTTGATCGCTCCAGTCCTGCCTCAAGATCTTGTTTTGCTGCTCTGTGAGATAAGCCAGCTCCTTAGTGCAACCTTGTAGGTGGTTGTAGAGGCTTCCCAGGCTTTGGCCTCGCCAGATAGAGGCTTTCTGTCAGGTTGGAGAGAAAACTTCAGTGCCCTAGTCACAACATGTATGCATCATTTCTATAGCTCTTTTCAGGGTAATCAGTGCTATATAATTTCCCTCCATCTAATTCTGTTCTAAGAGACCCATTTGTGAGGGGGTATTACCAAAACACAACCACATGGAAACTTAAGCTATCTCTTCGGTTGAATTTTATCAATACGCAAGCTACTAATTATTCGCAGTACTGTGAGGTGTGTGGATGCTCCCTTTGGCAGCCATCATTTACATGTCTCAAGCTTCTGACTGTAAAGGAAAACCAAAAGGTAATTTTTTTCCAGGACCAATGTGAAAATCTAGTTTTCCCAGCCAGTAATTACTTGGGGCAAAACTAGACACAGTTTTAGAGATGAATTCAGCCATTTAAAAATGGCATGTGGCTGCAGCCCAGCAAGACCAGACAATCTTATCTCCCCCCACCCCCACCCCCACCCCGTGCCCTTTCAAGTGCCAAAACGGCCATAGTGGGTGGGGCTGTTTCAGCACTTGAAAATGTGCACAGGGCGGGGGAATAAGATCACCTGGACCTGTTGCACTGTTTCATGGCATTTCTAAATGGCAGAATTCATCTCTAAAATGGTGTCAGTGTCCAAGGGTTGGACCCACAGATGCCGTAACATCTAGTTTGGCTCTCAGTGCTGTAGTTTAAAACTTTATTTAAAAGTGATCTAATCAAATGTATGAAAATACTATATAGGAATATTAAAGGAACATAAATCACACTGGGATATATAAACGCTAATAAAAATAAATGAGAATACATGATGTTTCTATTCTACCTAAATTAAATCAAATGAATCAAAGTTCTAAGTCTCTTACAAAAGCATATCTTACAAAAGATCTGAGAAGTTCATACATTACAAGGTACTGAGAGCTTATAGTGTATGTGTGTGTGTGTGAAAAGACATATTTCTGCTCAATTGTCTATTTCATGATATTCCTCTGAACATACAAGTGATACTTTTAGGTGAAACTGTGAAAACTAATTGCTGACTGCCAAAAGCAGTTTCAGTGTTCCATTTTCTGGAATTTACGCTGGCAGATACATGCTATTCATGAGAAAGTTATCGTAGCTTGTTAATGACTGCTGAAGAAACTTCTCAAGGACGCAAACTTCACATTACAACAATGGGAATGAAAAATGCCTCTTTGGAGTTGTTACAGGAAGTCATAAGCAGATTCAATGAGTCATAACCGATTTGGGCTAATTCATGCATGTCCTATAAAAATACACACACTCTACATACCAGACATAATTTTCATTACAATCCATGACTGCAGTTTAGGTAGTTTAAGATTAAAGACACCACTGAATTTTTATCACTTTGAGGAGGACTGAGACTAAGTGCATATGGTTATTACAGCCCATTCCTGAAAATGCGGTGTGTGGAGTTGGTGGGGAAGAAGCGCGGCGGCACCTCTTCCTAAGCCAAATCGCACACGCCACAAAACAAAAAAAGCTTGTTTTGTAGCTTTTTTTTGTTTTACCGACGTCTTTCGCCACATAGGGAACAGCGAGGCTGCACCTGCTAAAAAGCAGGCACAGCACCACCATTCGTGGCGCCGGTGGCGAGGGCCGAAACGGGATAGGGAGCCGCCTACCCGGCGGCTCCTCCCCCTAGAACGCCCCCCTGCACTGGTGCGGCCTCTCTACGCCATGGCCTGCGCCACGGAGAGGCCGCTGGCAGGACTGGCCTCACCGCCAGCGTAAGTGCGTTTAAACACGCGATTGCACGCACTTACGCTGGCGGCAAGGTCACGCCTCCTAAGACGTTTCGGCCCAATTTTCAGGAATGGGCAGTTAGACTTCTACTGCAGTACACTATCCTCTGCGACATACAGGATCACGGCTAAAGGGCCCCCACAAAGAACAGCTGGTTACTTTGGTATTGGGAAATGGCTGAAAAAGATTGCATTTGCATCCAACAAGCCATCTGGCCTGGTAAGTGGGGTGAACGGCAGCTGCCAGACTCAGAAACTCCAGAACTAGAGAGCCAGTGTGGTGAGAAGCAGTTAGAACGCTGGACTTCGACCAGGAAGACCGGAGTTTAAATTACCACACAGCATTAAAAACTCATTGGCCATTTATGCTTTGAAGAGTTTGCCATTCTGCTGACGCATGGTTTTCTGATCCGAATCGTAAAAGCCCTATGCATGGGGGCTTATTGCACCAAAGAAACCCCAGGAGTTGCAGGAGTAAATTACATCAGTGTAGTCTTTCCTTCCTGTATTGGCTGCCAAGGGGCACCAATGACCGGCAGGTTGCGAGCGGCAGTGGCTGTCAGCCAGCGCCCCTTGTTGGCTCCTGGACAACAGAGAGGACGCTTATGAGGCAGGGGGAACAGTTAGCGGCGGCCATGGGGTAGGAAGTCTCCTACAGCAAGCTGCAGCATTTTTTTAATGGTGCTGTTTTAACGATATAACGTTTAATTTATTAATATTTTAGTGTTTTATCACTAAAATATTAATAAATTAAGCATTATATCGTTTAAAAAGCACCATAAAACAAACAAAAAAATGCTGCGGCTTGCCACTGGTGAATTCCTGCCCCACAGCCGCCACTGCTGCCTTATCAGCCCAGCAGCCTGCCCATACGTCAACATTCCCCCACTAGCCCAGCAATGGGATTCTTTCATTTGATCACCTCCGTTCCTGGAGATGTTAATATGCTGCTGAAACTGACCAGACAGGCCGCCTATTGGGGGGCGGGGGAGCCAGCTCTGTTCCTGAGATCTTTACACTCCTGACCAAAATGGCTTTTCTGGGAGGGCTTGGATGAGGGCAGGGGAACAGAGAATGGGCAGGGGAAAAGAAAACCCGAAGTTGAGACTATTCATGCAAATTGCCTCAATTAGCTTCGCTTTGGGATCGAGGCAAAATTTAAATTAGTGGTAAAAGAAGTCCTGAAACCGCGGGACAAGAGTGGGGTGGCCATGGGGCCCCCGAAGGATGTAAAATCATGAATATCTCAAAAGAAGACCAGGGCAGCTCCACGGGGATCGCACGGCTAATAATCAAGCATAAATGGCTATTGAGTGATTTTGGGCCAGTCTCTCAGCCTAACCTAATTTCTAGGGCTGTTGTGGGGATAAAACAGAGGAGGAGGGGAGAACTACATATCCAGTTGGAGCTCTTTGCCAGAAGGGCAAGATAAATGTGGGATAGACAAAACCATTGTGCATGAGGGCTGACATCTTGATGCGAAACCCAAGGCAATTGATGCAGAATACTGGGGGGGGGGAGTTGTTTCCTCATTCATCCAAACAGTCCATAAGGAATCCTCCCATCCGAAACCCTGACTAAGCCCACCTTACTATTCCAACCATACCTACCCTACACTTGATGAGTATTGCCAATCAATCAGTGAATCAAGAAAAATAAAGAGGAAGGTAAATTACACTGAAAAAAAGATGCTTACTAGCAAGTCCTTGTGCTGGCTCTTCAAATCCACTGCTTCCTATTTGGTTTTAGAGAAAAGAGAGAGAGGGCATCAAATAATTGACCAGAATTTTTACCTACGTTGCTGAATGTGCTTGGCAACAGACCTTGTGTTACTGCAGACATTATTCAGAGATTGGTTTGTATATAAGGTTGTCAGCCTACAGGTGGTGGCTGGAGATCTCCCGCTATTACAACTGATTGCCAAGCAACAAAGATCAGTTTACCTGGAGAATATGGCAGTTTGGAAGGTGGACTCTATGGCATTATACCCAATGAAGTCCCTCCCCTCCCAAATCCCGCCCTCCTCAGGCCCCGCCCCAAAATCTCCAGGTATTTTCCATCCCGGAGTTGGCAACCCTATTTGCATATAGCGGGATTGTGAAGGGTTTCTTCTGATCTGTTCAGTGATTTTTCCTTGAGCTAGTTTTGATCTGCATTGACCTGATGCTCATTAGTTCATTCACAGTGTCATCCTATGCAGAGTTACTCCAGTTTAAACCCACTGAAATCAGTGGGCTAAGGACTGCATATAGGCCTGCACAGATAGACTTTTGGCACTGTATTTATTTATTTGCAACATTCGTAAGTTCACCTTTCCCCCAAATAACTAGTATTCTTTGCAGATTAATTAAGGGCTCACCATGGGAATTTCAAATTCAGAGACATGACAATGGGCAGTGAAAGCTTAAGTTCCAATATTAATGAAACAGCATATCTACATTTGTTTCCTTGACATGATTCAGATGTAAAGCATGGTTTAGAACTATTTGAAGGAGACTAGAATGAGCTTTTGATTCATTCACATGATCCCGCCTCCTTCACGTACCATAAGCTGATAACTTTCTCATTTTCACCAAACTGCCATTACCGGTACATCTGAACTTGAAAATTATGTGTGTGTTTTTATTTTCCCTGAAAACAGGGAATTGCAAGCCAAGAACACACCATGGTTTGTAATCCTAGTTTGCAAACCAAGCAAAAGCCACAGATTGCTGGTTCAGATTTTATGGCCAACTATGCTTTGTTGAAAGAGAGGAAGTAGTTCATCAGCTTGCTGCTTGCAAGGAAAGGAGGGATGGGGAGAAGAGATGATTCAGCTCCATTCAGAGTTTTTACACAGTGCCAGACCATGATTTAGCATTACCACCTTTGGTTTAGAACCAAAACCACCTTTCAGAGTTCCACAACATGGTGCCTGTGGGCATCATGATCCCTACGGACACCTTTCCTGGCCATCGCCAAGCATTTTTTAGAAAGTGGGTGGGGCTTCTGATTGGCCACTGGAGAGCTGATCGTCTGTGCAGATTTTTTAAAAGTTGCTTCAGCAGCAGCGACCACCACACCACAAGGATCTTCACTGAATAACTGAAGATAAGCTGTGTGTTTTACCACAAAATATTTTTAAACAAAAGGCACTCGGTTAAACAGAGCTTCCCCTTGAAATGTTGAAGAGTTACTATTAGAGGTATGTATGACCTCGCTCCCTGAAGCCGCCATTTGTGGCAACCATTTTGTGGTTGGCTTTGCTGCTTGCAGCAACCATTTTGTGCTTGGGCCTGTGTCAGAATCCCAAAGGTGCCCACAGGCTCAAAAAAGTTGGGAACAAGTTTATATCTGAGAAATGCTGGAGATATAAAGAATATAGGGGGACGTTCATTCATTCGTGGTGGTCCTGTAAATTAGTTAAAAAATTTTGGAAACCGGTTATTCAGGAAACTAACTGCTAAGTCCGCGTGGGAAGGATTCACGAGGTCAGACACGGAGTTCAAACAACAACCGCGTTTATTGATTACAGGAACAGAACTGGTTAACACAATGAGCAACCCCTGTTTATATGCCCCCTTGGCCGCCTGTGGCCACTCCCCCCTTAATCCGTGATAGGGGGACATAACCTCCTGGTGACCAATGGTACATATTGGCTTAGAGCCAATGGGGTCTGTTTGCTTGACGAATAGGGTGAGCAGGGTTTAGGATCCTTCGTGCAGAACTCAAGCTCCTAAGTCTCCCTTGCTTACTCCCCAACTATATACATACACAACACTAACAATTTGATTCAAGGAACTATAAAATAGGTTTAATAGGTATCTTTTCTAAAGATATAAAAAATGCAGACAGAGTCATCTGTCATGACAGCTTTGCTGCAGCGAGAGTAATAATTGCTAAATCTTGGAAAGGAGAAATTAGGCTAAAATTAAAAGACTGGAGAGAAAAACTATGGCATTATATACAGATGGCCAAATTAACCAGTAGCCTACAGGGCAAAGATATTGAAGAGTTTAAAAATGACTGGCCTTTGTATATTGGAAGAATACAGCAAAGATGGATTTAACCGAGACCATGAAGCAGCTGTAAAAATGGTGGGTTTTTTTGTTATTTATAATAATATAATTGTTAGAAAATATATGATAACCTGAGTGATACTTTTTCTGAAAGTCACACGGGGTAGAGGGTGGGCAATAAATAAGGGGGAGGGAAGTGGGGTGCTTTACTGTTGTAATATATTAAGAAAATGTCCTTAAAAAAAAAAAAGTTGGGAACCTCTGGAACTGTTGGATTTCTTTCTATATAAAGGCAGGAGGAATGTAACCACTAGCTGAGTAAAGCAGATTTTGGTCATTAATTAGTCAACACTACTAATTTCACTTTACTAAGGTAATTATGGTTCAGTCTGGACCTATGGGCTGTTATTATCTCTACAGTTCAGTTATTAGTGCAATTGAGGTTCCAGGACTAATGAAGAGCACCCATCATTAAGTAAAAGGACAGTGGCTGAACAAGGGCTTATCTTCAAGAGCTCACTGGGACTAGCTTCAGGGATAGGGTTGCTAAGTTTCCCCTCACCACCAGTGGGAGCTTCATTGTGGTGGGCCTGGGAGAGTGATCGGTGCAATAACGTCACTTCTGGGTTTACCCTGGAAGTGACAGGAAGGCTCTAGCTTTCCTCCAAAAACTCTTTGGAAACCATTCAGCTGGCCTGCTTCTGTCTGCTGGCCAGTTGAGAACCAATGGCCATCCCCCTTAATTGGTGGGCAATTGCCCCCCACCATTACCTGGTATCTGGCAACCCTATTCAGGGACAAAACAAAGTAAGTAATTTCTTGCCCAGGAAAGGTAGGAACCTGCAATGTTAGCTTAAATACCCAGCTCTAGACTAAACTGGGGCCTTTGTTGTAGCTTAATTATTTTGAAATTCCTTGATGAGAGGGGTTTTCTGCAACTAGCACGCCGGTACTGAACTCCGATTGAGCTGGAGCAGCCAGATTCTGTTCAGCATCAGAGAATTCTCTGCACATTCTGTGGAGATGCTCATCCAGAGACCCCACAGCACTGAAGAGAATGGGATAGTTATAACCCATATGGAGCTCAGGGTGTATATGGGGACCCCATCGATCTTTGGGGCCATAAGACTGATTTAGCACAGCAAAATTGTAAAAGTCAACCTGTATTGAGTCCAACATCGGAAAAATAGCTCTGTTAGTCATACCCCATAGTTTAGCTACACAGGGCTGTGATAATTGTCACAGGATGTAGAATGGAAAGGCAGACATCTCACCGGCCCATGGAGGTTCTTGATCTGGAGGCTGTATGCTTCTATCTCCTTCTGTAGGATGTTGTGTTCTGCTATTTGCTTCTCCAGCTCTGGCACGGTAGGGCCGTATTCCCCTGCATTGACTTGTTTCTGGAACAAAACCAATGGCAAGCGTCAGGCATTTTCAGAATGACTCAGTTGTAGGCAGAGTGCTAAATCCTCTGAACTCTAGCTCTATAAGTGGCACATATCTACTGCTCATGCTGGCTTAGGGTTGCCAAGTCCCTCTTCGCCACCAGTGAGAGGGTTTTGGGGCAGGGATTGAGGAGGGCAGGGTTTGGGCTAATTAGATGGCAAACCATATTGGGTTAGATGGTGGGCATTTTCTCTAGATGATCTGATCTCTATTGGCTGGAGATGAGTAGTAATAGGAGATCTTCAGCTAGTACCTGGAGGTTGGCAACCCTAGAGGAGAAGTAGGACACTCTAGTGTTCTTGGCTGCAAGCATATCACTCCTCCTTTCCCCCAGGTATAAGACAAAAGGAATGTTTGTTAGACTTTGCTCTTTAGTAGTTCTGCAGGTTCTCTTCTGTATTAGGCATCTGAGAAGTTCAGTGGTACAGTTAAAATAAACCCCTTTAACCCAGGGGTGTCAAACTCAATTGTTATGAGGGCTGGATGTAGGGTTGCCAGGTGACTGGTGGTGGCGGGTAAAATCCCACCAATCCACCGGGTTGCCCACTGGCCAGCTGAGGGCTGGCAGGCACAGGGGCGTACACGTTCCGCACGCGTCACTTCTGGATTTACCTGGAAGAAACGCGGACGCTCTGGCAACCTCGGCTGAAACTCTATGGAAACCATAGAGTTTCGGCCAGGATCGCTAGAGCTTCCACGTCGCTTCCGGGTAGACCGGCCAGGTGCGCCAGGTGTGCGCACGCACGTCCACCACAGCCCTGCAAAGCTCCCAGCGGTGGAACTGCAGGGCCTGGCAAGCCTAGCTGGATGTGACATGGTTGGGCCGGGCCATGCCTCGCCAGCCCAGATTGAGGTGGGGGGGTGGCTGCCTCAGCTGACTTGTGGGTCAGATAAGAGCTCTTAAGAGGCCAGATCAGGCTCTCGGGTCGCATGTTTGACACCCCTGCTTTAACCTGTTTGCACTTTTAAAATCTCTCTCAAGCTTGCCCAGAGATACTGGGCAATTTCACATTGCAAATATGAGCTTGTCTTTCATAGTTCCCTCATGTGGTGATAAAAGTCTGATTGGCAGCATTGCCATCCAGTTGCATAGTGTGTAAACCTATAAATGTATACAGATAACCTGGTTGTGAACTCACCAGGATTTTTTCTGCTATGGTACTGTGTCTGTGGCACACTTTCCCAAGCAATGCCTGGTGTTCACTTACATCTTTCACACACCAGATTAAAAGTATCTTATTCCCCAAGGCTTGTAGTGTGCTGTAATTTTGGTTGGCTTGTAATTACGCTGAGCTACTGGTTTCTGGGTTTCGTTTTAATGTATATTAAAGTTTGTAGGCCTCTTTAGACATTTATTTTAAATGGAAATGTGGGAAACAAACCATTTAAACCGACAAACGAAAAGGGCCATTTCAGCATGTGCGAATATGAAAATCCACATAAGTGCTTTTTCCCATGGTGAAGCAGACCTTTATAAACTCAGATAACAGATGATATTGTCCACAGGCAAATCTGCGACATAGATCATATCAGTTCATATGATGACACATTTGAAGAGTTGCATAAGTTAGCTTTCTGTATGCAAATATCACTGGCCCCAATCCAGAGTTCCACACAGTTCCGCACTCTGGCTTCCTCCTTCCAAAAGCTGCCTCTTTCACAGCCCAAAAGCCATTCTCAAATCTTGGGGGATCTCAGGAGACAATGGTACTGGATCATGGAAGTTGCAGACAGGATCAAAGTCCCAATGCATGCAGACGCATATAGCCTCACTCAGAAGGGCTCTTTGAATCATGGGGTCTAACCATGAGATGGGTGATGTGAGTTGGGGGGGGGCAAACAGAGCCTCCTACAGCCATTTCTACTGGCAAAAACAGCACAGGACGGAAGGCTGAAGCCCCTCCTCCTTCTGCTACAGAGTGGAATTGGGTCCCACAGTGCATTTGCAGGTGTGTCCCTCATTGCATGCGTGACTGCAAGACGGGCAGGGGAAAACCTGACCTGATTCACATCACCTGTCTCATGAAATTAGGCCTTTGTTCTCCTTGCTGGCTCTAGCATTTGACTTGCAAATACAGACACTCAAATCAGGAGCAACATGTCCGGTTAGTTTCTGCTTACCTGTTTTTGTTCTAGAATTTTTGCCCAGTCCACTTTGGATCCAGCTTCAGGAACAGTAAACTTTTCATAGAGATCTCGGTATTCCGCACATTGGTATGTCACTCGGCCATGGAGTTGCTTGATGCTTTGTAAGAAAGGAAAAAAAACTTTTTCTAAAGGGGGACTGGACCAAGACCTCTGAGGATGCCGAAGTGTTTGAAGAAGGACTGGAGCTTGCCACCTGTTTTTGTCAGCTACCTAAATGTGCACCCAGGCACTTACTTAACGATATCTCGTTTTAGACAAGATTTGATTCAGCAGGTGGGCTACAACTGCGATTGGTCCACTACTCACTCTTTCTCTATTTCCAAGGCCTGGGGATGCTTTAGTCGCTTGACTCGGTCCACATCTAGGAAAAGGTCTTTCAATAGTATCTCTGCCTCTTTCAGCTTCTTGCCATTCTCCTGGTGGAATTCAAAAGTCTGGTTTTGCCGGTGGTTACTGATATCCTGCAATGAGAAAAGTCGCGATCTGAGAACCATTCCCATCAGATAACGCAGGGAGAACATACAAATAAAGAAGGCCGTTACTATACTTTAATACTTTTTGTGAGGTTCTCAGTGCCTGCATTTTCACAAGTCCAAGCAGAGTGTTCACAGAATTCACCACCAGCAAATACATTGATGGCTATTAGCTTGTGTGTGGGTGTAAAGTACAGCCAAGTCGCAGCTGACTCATGGCGACCCCTTATGGGGTTTTCAAGGCAAGAGACTAACAGAGGTGGTTTGCCAGTGCCTTCCTCTGCTTCCTGGTATTCCTTGGTGGTCTCCCATCCAAATACTAACCAGGGCTGACCCTGCTTAGTTTCCGAGATCTGACGACATCAGGCTATACTATTCTGCCTTCCTGGATGGTTAAAAAAACCCAACCTTGAATTAAGGGCACAGGACACTAAAGCTCTACAATTGGAATGCCAGCCATGTAATCTGGCCCTGAGAAGTAACCATGGGACCCTCTGATCTGGACCAAAACTGTAGTGTTAAGAAGGGGGGAGGATTAACTCTCCCCTCTATTTCCCCAGATATCCCTCTGGACTGCTTTATACCCTGGAGGGGAAAAAGACAAGTACCCATATTATGCCCATCCTCCCCCCCCCAATCAGGGGTTAAACATGACCATAAAAAATGCAGGGTGTGCGGAAGAAGACTAAACCCCTCTCCCCAGTTTCATGGTGTAGATCCATATTGGCGACTGCATGGTTCTTTTTTATGGCCAAATGTGTAACTCCAGAATCTCGCATAAATTGGCCCTAATTAATGAAGGATGGGTCTATGACACCTAAGTGCAGTGTCCTATTGTCCCTTCCTCATGGTATGGTCCTATTGACTTCCCACATTTACCTGTTTGAGTTTGGTTTGTGTTTCAAGAATGTGCTTTTCCACTTGGTCGGCATTTCTTTGCATGCGAGAGATGAGTACAGCCAGGTCATTGGCGCCTGAGGACCTGGGGCAAGAAAAGAGAAAACAGGCGGAGGAAAATAAAAATTATTTGCTTGAGGCCAGGGCCAGATTAATCATTGTGCTCTTAGACCGCAGCAGGTAAACCAAGCCCAGCTGGATTATTACTCCTCCTACAGCGCGTTCCTGAGCCTGAAGGGCAAAAGCCCTTAGGAAGCCAGGAAAGCGCTGCGCCAGCATTCGGGGGCCCCGTGCTGGCGTCCGGGTAACTTACACCAGCGTTGGTGGCCCCAATGCCGGTGGAAAGGCCCGGACGCTTGTTGCTGGCTGCCGCAGCAGCAGCACCGCCCCGGGACAGTGAAGGGGCCTTCCGCTGGCGTCCCACCGCTGGCATAAAAGCCCGCGCCAGCATCCCAGGAGGCGTCCCGGAAGGTGTCCCAGCACCGGGCTGGGGGAGGAGCCACCTTTAGGCGGACTCCAAAGCCCTTTCGGGCTGGGCACACCCTTTTAATTTTTGTGAGATACGCTAATTTTTAGGTGGCATATCTCCCGTGCAACCCTATGAAGGATTGCATGGGGTTTTTCCCGCAAAGGGGAAGTTTTCGGCCCCAGTGGGGCGGGAACCTCCTTTGAAGGCAGCGCAGCCATTCCTCTCAGGAATGCACTGCTAGTTTTCTTTAAATATTATTGGCTACTCATAGAACATTATGACTTTTCTCCAACTTTCCATTTAACGAGAAAGCAATGAAAGGGGTTTGGATCCACCAGAAACCTCTGCTGATGCAAAGGATTTCCTTAAGTGATGCATGACTTTCTTGCCTCCCTCTTCCTCTGTTGTCTAGAATGCCCTCTGAAATTTAACTATTGCCAAGAATGTCCTCTGATTTTGTGCTTCTCAAATTATGGTCTGAAGACTCTAGGAAGTGTGTGTGTGTGCTGGGGGGAGGCTCAGACAATTTCCTAGGGGGCTGCATGAAACTGGGTCCCCTAGGCCGTCTTTTTTCCTACTGTATAACAAAGGAAATTCTTGTCCAGATGGAAGAATACTATGAGGAGCTATCATTTCATTGACACTGACAAAGCCACGACAGGATTAATTTTTATTCAGAGCTGATCTTGTATTGAAATAAATATTTTATTTGATTTGACACAGGTCTTATCTGCATTAACTCCAAGTGGGGCTCAGAGATCTATCAGAATTACAACTGATCTCCAGACTAGAAAGATCAGTTCCCCTGGAGGAAAGGGCTGCTTTGGAGGGTGGATTCAATGGCATCGTACCCTGCTGAGGTCTCTCATCATCCTCACTGTCCCCAGGTTCCACCCCCAAATCTCTAGAAGAAGAAAAGAAGAGTTGGTTTTTTTATACCCTGCTTTTCTCTACCTTAAGGAGTCTCAAAGCAGCTTACAATCACAAATCCATTCCTCTCCCCACAACAGGCACTTTGTGAGGTAGGTGGGGTTGAGAGAACTGTGATTGGCCCAAGGTCGTCCAGCAGGCTTCATGTGGAAGAGTGGGGAATCAAACCCAGTTCTGCAGATTGGAGTCCATCACTCTTAGCCACTACACTATGCTGGCTCTCACTAGTTACATAGGAATTTCCAGCCTGGAGTTGGCAACCCTAATTGGAATTTGACAAAATATTTCAACAACCCCTTCGGAAATATTCTTTAAGAATCATGATTAAACTTTTTCTAGAGAAAGATTTTAAAAATCATTTGAGCTGCCCTTTAATAACTTTCATAATCAATTCTCAATATGACCATATCTGTGGATATTTAAATCCAGAAACTGAAAGAAGAAGAAGAGGTTTTTTTTATTTGCTGACTTTCTCCACCAATCAAACTAGCTTACAATCACCTCCCCTTCCTCCTCCCCACAATAGACACCCTGTGGGGTAGGTGAGGCTGAGAGAGCTCTAAGAGAGCTGTGACTAGCTCAAGGTCACCCAGCTGGCTTCATGTGGAAGAGTGGGGAAACCAACCTGGTTCATCAGATTAGCCTCCACCGCTCATATGGAGGAGTGGGAAATCAAACTCGGTTGTCCAGATTAGAGTCCACCTCTCCAAACCACTACACCATGCTGGCCATGGACAGTCAAGACCGATCTTTCTACAAACTGAAGAAAGCCCCAAGATTGCAGAAAAATCTGAAATCTTAATTTCAAAAAGTTTAAAAAACCCTCCCAAAATAACAGAAGCACTGCCAGCTGCTTCAATAAACAATTGCCCTCTGTGGCCACTCACTGCTAGGCAACCACAACAGTATTGGCAGCATTCAAGTTTTAGTTTCTGTCACTTAAAGGCAGGGTCAGGGCAGGGCCATTTCCAGCGCTGCTTTGGCCTTTGAGGGTGAACACATTGGGGCCAGGCTTAGCATCATCCACTGGATTACCTGATACCACTGGATTACCTGGTATGATTCATCCAAAACTGGCTACTTGCCATTGTTTAACAGCAGCCACCCCACAAAAGACAGTATTGTGTAGCGGTTAGCGTTTCAGACTAGGAGGAGAGGAAGGTTCTAATCACTACTCTGACAGAGGAGCTCCCTGGGTGACCCGTGGGCCAGTTACATAGTCACAGCATAAGCTACCTCTCAGGGTTGTTGTGATGATTAAATGGAGGAGGAGGAGGAGGATGCAAGCTGCTTTGGGTACCCCCTGGGCCCTGCCTGGAGGCTGGCTCCACACCACTGAGCCAAAGTTTTTCCAGTTGGAGGCTGCCAGGGGAAGGGAAGGAGAGAAATCTGAAGACAAGGGGGCAGAGAAAGATAGGTGGCCTTATGGATGGGAAGAAGAGAAGGAAGCAGGAAAAGGAGAGGGGCTCTGGGGGCTTACATTGAGGGAAAGAAGAAATAGCGAGGAGGGGGGAATTAGATGCCCCTGCAAGTCCTTGCTGGTCCTACGCTTGAATTAAGATAATTTATATCACATTGGTTGTTTATGTAGACATAGTTCTATGTGCAGAAAAACTGCCTGCCTATGGTAGACTTGCAGAGTACTAAGTTCAAAATGTCCTTTCAACAAATCATTTTCTCTGTTTGCATCTACTGTTGACATACTGGGTTAATTCATTTTATGCAAGGAGTTTTGCCAACTTTCTCACAGGGTACCCAGGCCTCAACCTGGGCTCTCTGTGTTAATATGATTCTCTTGAGATGTCATGTCTTTGGTGAAGGAACTTGAATCACAGTATGACTGTGAATGGGACCGGATTAAGACATGCTAAACCCCTAATCCATGTCAAGTTTAAGAGGCCCTAAAGCATTACACAAATGTGATGATTTAGTAATGTTTTTATATCTAGAGTCTGGCTTCTCATAATCTGAGGCCGTAAACTATTGTTTGCTTAACTGTTGTACAAAAATCCAGTTTGGACTGGATGCAAGAAACTTCATCTGTAAACCATGGAATAAAAATACTCCAACAGGTTGTAGATGACTCCACCACTGGGTGAAAAGAGCACTAATCCATTTATCATCTGGAATAGTTTTGTCAGACTGTGCTGTAAGGATGCAATGGTGAAGCTTTGTCAGCCATGATGACCACCGTAGCGTAGTCTGTCCAAGGGTCTCTATGCTATACTTAGGGTTGCCAACCTCCAGGTACTAGCTGGAGAACTCCTGCTATTACAACTGACCTCCAGCCAACAGAGGTCAGTTCACCTGGAGAAAATGGCCGCTTTGGCAATTGGACTCTATGGCATTGAAGTCCCTCCCTTCCCCAAACCCCGTCCTCCTCAGGCTCCACCCCCAAAATATCCTGCCAGTGATGAAAAGGGACCTGGCAACCCTAGCAATACTCCGTCAGATTCAGCAGGAGTACTCTACTATGTTCATTCTAGCCCTCTTCCTTAACATCTCAAGAACCACACCTCCCTTATATAACAGAGGAATTTAGGGAGAAGCCATCTAGGAAACGGACATGAGACTGACAAGACTACCAACTGGATAGTCATCAGCAGCAACAGATAACTCCCTCCAAGATTTCTGCAGGCCAGCTGGATCCATTCACCTCTGTGTTTGGCTGACTGAAGATATTTTGCCACCCCAAGCAAGTCTGGGTGATGCAGGCTGAGGGAGCAATGGGCTTATTCAGCCTTACAAATTTATGTTTAGGGTTGCCAGGTCCCTCTTCACCACCAATGGGAGGTTTTTTAGTGGAGCTTGAGGAGGGCGGGGTTTGGGGAGGGGAGGGACTTCAATGCCATAGGGTCCAACTGCCAAAGCAGACATTTTCTCCAGGTGAACTGATCTGTATTGGCTGGAGATCAGTTGTAATAGCAGGAGATCTCCAGCTAGTACCTGGGGGCTGGCAACCCTACTTACGTTTCCAATGGCCTAGAGCAGGGTGAACCTGCTGGAGCCCGTCTTTCTCTTAGGAGCCACAGGATGGGGAAGCGACGGGTGTCTGTCACCTTCATGAGCAGTGACTCTGATGGCTGAGACTTGAGAAGAAGGCAAATCCAGTGGCATTTTGGTGGCAGGGCAGGTCTGGGAGTAGCCTCTCCTCCTGCCCAGCCCTCCAGAAATTGTGCCATGAGCAAGCCCTGCAAGGCCTGACATCAGTTGTCAACATGGTTTTGCAACTGATGGGGCCCACACACCAAAAGACAACACACTCAAGCAACTGGCAAGAAAGCAGAACAGAAGACAGGGAGATGCTAATAGGATCACATCACATTATGCATATTTTCAGCTAAACACTGCTAGGCAGACACACATCAGCAATGCCCACACATGTCATATAATAGGCAGTTTGGGCCTTTCACACAGCAAGAGCGGTGAAGCCAGAACAGCAAGTATCTGCAAAGTGCAAGTCAAATTGCAGAGGATGCTTTGTAAAGGCAAGATTGTGCAAGCAAACAGGGAAGGGATTACAACCGTTCTCCCTTGGTCAGGAATTTACATCTCTGGCCAAGGAAAACTCTGGGCTAGTTTCTTTCCAGACTTATAGCTTAATTATCCTATCCTGACAGAGATGTCTCTCAGGAAAGCTCCATGGCTCCTGATTCCCAAATTAGTAGATCTCAAATAGTTTACTGTTTAGCGTCACAAGCAGCATTGTGTCTTTGTTGAAGACAGATTTTTAAATTCAAGGGCCATAATAAACTAGATGAGGGTGAACAAGTCAAGCGATGGCACAATCCTAAACAGAGTTACGCCCTTCTAAACCCACTTGGAAAGGTGTAACTCTATTTAGAACTGAACTGCAGATCCACGTACAACCTGATAGTTCAATCCCTAATCAGGAAACTACCCTTTTCATACACTCCTCTAATAAAATTGTACTGCTAGCAGCCTGATAATAGAGCTGTAGTATTCCACTGACCTACTGCTGACTTCCCATATCAATACTTGAATGTGTATACCACTCTGTGTTGAAATGAACAATAGCAAGGGTTGCCAACCTCCAGGTGGGACCTGGAGATCTCCCAGAATTAAAACTGACCTTCAGACTACAGAGATCAGTTCCCCTGGAGCACACGGCAACTTTGGACGTTGGGCTCTATGGCATGATACCCTGCTGAGGTTGCTCCTAACCCCACCTTCCCCAGGCTCCACCCACAAATCTCCAGGAATTTTGGATTCCAGAGTTGGTGATCCTAACAATGTCTGTTTTTCTATCCCATTCTGGAAAGCGAGAAAAATACCCATCACCTTTAGTAAAGGGTTCTGACAAAACATGATATTGCGGGAGTAAATTCTCATAGCAAACAAAATTCATCCCATCTGAGAAGTGTTCCTTGTAGTATATCAGAAATATTTCCAGATGGTAGTTACTAATAATATGCATACATTAAGGACTTCTACACATTTGCCAGCTTCTGTGCTCACAAATAGATAGTTGCTCTCAGAGAGACAGTTGACTATACGCGGCGACATTTTTCAAACCTTTATCAAGGTGATTTGAAATCCTTCTAGAGAGATGCAAAGCTGATGAAGCCTTTTTGGTGAAACACAAAGATTATCTGGGATCTGTGTTCTGTCCTGAGATTCTGAACTACTTCTTGTGAATTTGAACCATATTTGGATTGTGGTCCCTACCGCACGGTTTACATTTCCTTTTTAAGGGACTTAGTTCGACTTCAAGACTGTGAGTTAAACCAAGAGAGGGCTCCTTGGCTCCCGATTAAATCATTGTTCCACTCCACTTCGAAAAGACTTTTTCTCTACTGATTTTGCACAAGTGAACTGTGGGACCATGTTAGCATACTCATTGTATATAGTGTATATATTTCTAGTGATTGTGTTGTTCAGTATCTGTTGCATTTTGCATTTTGTATTTGTATGTTTGCATGCTCTAGGTAGTGAGGTATTCTTTGCATTCTTGTAATCTTGTTATTAATACACTGTATTTGATTTACAACCAATGTGCCTGCTGGAGGCAGGAGATCTGCCCCCAGTAGGCCTTGCCTGCCAGCACCCCAGCAGATGGAAGGAGAAAGGGGAAACAAATAAAAATGGCACTTGTAAATGGAGTGATGTCCACTTCTGGGAAAATCCAGAAAATGGTACGCAGGCAGGCCCGTGTTCGCTTCTCAAGAGGCTATTGACCATAACAGTGAGGATAACAGAAACTAGTTTCTGATTTATCAGCCCGTTGCACAAGCGGCTTGTTTCTTGCTGACACTCCAAGGCACCCCCCCTCCCTGGAATGAGGAGCAGCAGCGATAGCAAAAACCCAGCACCGCCCAACTGTTTCTTTCTTTTTAGAGAGCAGGAACATTAGTCATTACCACACGGCCTCCTGGGCGTGCTGAGGCAGCCCCATGGAGCTATTTGGCTTTCTGCATTTTAGCCATCTGACCTAATCGAAAGAAAGTCACAGCAAATGCAAAATTATTCATGCTTTACAATGCATGCTATGATCAGTTACAGTAGGAAACCACAAGGTATTTGTAAATATTAGGCTGACCCACCTTTACTGTTAGTCAGACCAACCCAAGAACTGAATTCCATCTGAAATGAACAGCTACCAGCTCATGAAGCCCTTCCTTGTTATCTGTCAGTCTCCATGTCATTCAGTAAGTGTTCCTTTCTAAATTCACATAATTACAGAGTGTTCTGTGTTTGGTTGGCGATGCTGCCTCATGCATGTGAGATAAGGAGAAATGTTCCCACACGTTCTGGGATTCTCGCCAGAATCAATCCATCTCCTTCCCTAGGCTCAAGGCTCTACGTAGTGGATCTTTTCTTTGATCATACCTCCATCGAAAGGTTTCCTGCCAAGGCTTACCACTTAAGAGTCAAGGTGATGCAGTAGTTAGATTAGGCTATAGGAGACCCAGATTCTAATCCCCACTCTGCCATAGAAGATCACTGGGTGACCTTGGGTCTAGGGTTGCCAGGTACCTCTTCGCCACTCATAGGAGGTTTTGGGGGCAGAGCCTGAGGAGGGTAGGGTTTGGGGAGGGGAGGGACGTCAATGCCATAGAGTCTATTGGCCAAAGCAGCCATTTTCTCCCAGTGAACTGATCTCTATCGGCTGGAGATCAGTTGTAAAAGTGGGAGAGCTCCAGCTAGTACCTGGAGGTTGGCAACCCTACTTGGGCCAGTTACACACTCTCAGCCTAACCTACGGACTAGGATTGTTGCGAGGATAGGATGGAGGAGAGGAGAAGGATCTAATCCACTTTGGGTCCACCCTGGGTGAAAGGTAAGTATAAATTAAGTAAATAAATCAACTACACTTGTTTTAAAATCCTCATTTTGATGGAGAACTTTATCCTGAAAGTATGTTTTGTGCTACCCTCTGTGTAACTGTCTTCCTGTAATTAATTGGTGTTCTTATCTGACTTTAACAAGCATGTTTGGAGACCATCCAAGGCTGGTCAGAAGTTATCCAGGATCGTAAAGCCATGATCCCTCAGCTCTTTTTGTTTAGTTCCTTTAAAGTACTAATTCAGAAAGTGATTTGTCTGCTCGTCAGCTGCTCAAATGCCATCTCTGATGAGAGGGAAGCCAAGTTTGCTTCTGACAAAAACATTTTTTTGCATTAAATACTGATTTTGCTTAAAAGCCAAGGTGATTTTTATCACCACAATTTAAAAAAGATGTAGACAAGCTGGAACGTGTCCAGAGGAGGGCAACAAAGATGGTGAGGGGTCTGGAGACCAAGCCTATGAGGAAAGGTTGAAGGAGCTGGGTATGTTTAGCCTGAAGAGGAGAAGACTGAGAGGGGGTATGATAACCATGCTCAAGTACTCGAAGGGCTGTCATATTGAGGATGGTGCCGAGTTGTTTTCTGTTGCCCAAGAAGGTCGGACCAGAACCAACGGGTTGAAATTAAATCAAAGAGTTTCCGTCTAGACATTAGGAAGAATTTCCTAACAGTTAGAGCGGTTCCTCAGTGGAACAGGCTTCCTCGGGAGGTGGTAAGCTCTCCTTCCCTGGAGGTTTTTGAGCAGAGGTTAGATGGCCATCTGTCAGCAATGCTGATTCTGTGACCTTCTGTGACCTGAGAGGGAGGGCATCTTGGCCATCTTCTGGTCACTAGATGTGTGGGGAGGTAGTTGTGAATTTCCTGCATTGTGCAGGAGGATGGACTTGATGACCCTGGTGGTCCCTTCCAACTCTATGATTCTATGAGTCTAATAAAACAACATCATAAAATCCAGTTTTAAAAGGAAAAAAATACTTCAGTACAAAAAAGTTCTCACACACACACAAATCACATACAAATAACTCTCCAGCAATAGACTCTACTTATCAAAAAATACTCAAAGGCAAATCCCACAAACACATACTCCATGTTGTCCCCTTAAGAAAAGTCCTGATCAAAAAAGAACCTATTTTATTTTACAAAATAAAAATCAAATACTCTTCTACACTGGAAATGAAGTTTTGCTCCTTGGCTAAAGCCTTCTGGTTTGGATAAGGCAAAATTTTAAGTCCTAGCTAGTGTGCATTGGCGTCACATGTTTTCTGTGCCTAATCCTGAGCGATTTGTCTTTAACAGCCCTAGTTTATTATTGATTATCTTCTACCTTTTATTTTCAACAGAAAAACTCAAGGTAGCTAACAGAAATAGGGAAACAGAGGCCTTTATGCAGGGTGATCACGCCCGCCCCCCCGCGCGACTACTTCGGGGCTTTGTTTTCATTATGCACGTCTTTTCCCTTAGAAGTCACTTTGCTGTCTCCCCGCATTTTCCAGAAAAGTTCTTAAATATAGTAGGGGCTATAAACATAATTGGAAGCGCTGCCTGCTGGGAACTGTAGAATAGTGGGACAGGGAACACGAAGTATGTAGGGTTTCCAGGCTGGCCCCGTGGTGCTGTTGGGGTATAGGGTTGCCAGGCAGTGCATGGGGTTGTGTGCGAGGGCAAAGAGTCAGAAGAAAAAATTAAAGGAAAAATAAAGCCTCACCTACTTACTGGAAGCTCTGACGGTAGAGTTTCTGGCAATTGCTAAAGCAACCCTTATCACTTCTGAGTATATCTAGGAATAGCCAGGAACTCTACGGTCAGAACTTCTGGTAAGTATCTGAGGCCTTATTTTTATTTTTAGAACGATCGTGCCCCCCCTTTGGCCCCAGTTTCCACCCACTGATCAGTTGAACATTAGCAGACAAGGGCTATAATGGGCAGAAGAACTCCCACCTTAAGCGGACCAATGGGAACCCTAATCTGCGTCATCCCAGTGCACTGTTGTCATTATTGGTAAAAACCAGAAGTCGTTGGAAATAAAAAGATTTATTTCTTTAAACAGATTTAAGTTTTGAATAAAAAGAAACCCAACTTCACAATTGAAAGCAAGAGATTTTTAATTATTTTTGCAGCAAAAATAAAGAGATGAGACATTTTTCTAATATGCTAGAATTAAATTAATTAAAATCTTACACATCCCACAAAGTGACATCATGGGATGCTCTAGGATTCACAAAAACTCTATGGTATGATGGCACCATGTTGACATTATGGCAGTTCACATCCCAACCCCAAATTTCCTCCCACTGTAGGGTTGCCAGGTCCTTCCTGGCAACTGGCAGGAGCTGTTGGGAGGTGGGTACAGGGGGCAGAAATCTGACCCCTGTGCGATGATGTCACTTCTGGCACAATGTGGAAGTGCTGGCATTGCACCGGGGGATGATCTAACACTTGCCCCAAAACTCTTTGGTTTCCAGAGTTTTGGGAAGAATGATAGAGCATCGTACCGGAAGTGATGTCATCGTGCAGAGGGCACAGTTCTCTGCTCCCCCTTTCAGCCCGACAGAGATCACTCCACCCCTTTCTGCCAGCCTGCTTCTGCCCATCGAACATCTGAGTGTCAGCAGGCAGCAGCTGGAATCCCCAGGAGATTGCCTTCCTTTACCGGGCACCTGGGAACCCTATCCCACTGGTACTTCTGGGTAGGGTTGCCAGGTCCCTCTTTGCCACCGGCGGTAGGTTTGTGGGGCGGAGCCTGAGGAGGGCGGGGTTTGGGGAGGGGTGGGACTTCAATGCCATTGAGTCCAATTGCCAACGTGACCATTTTCTCCAGGTGAACTGATCTCTATCAGCTGGAGATCAGTTGTAATAGCAGGAGATCTCCAGCTAGTATCTGGCAGTTGGCAACCCTACTTCTGGGGCTGGTGGGGAAACTAACATGTTGGTGCTGGAAGTGATGTCCTCATGTCACCAGCTACCCAGGAACTCTCTGGTATTTGGGCAAAAACTCTATGGTAGTTGCCATTTGTACCATACAGGATTTGCCCAAATACCAGAGTGTTCCCACATTGTAGGTGACCAAATGACATTACTTCCAGCACATGCCAGAAGCAACGTTGCCCTCTTGCCAGTGCCAATGCTGAGATGCTGGTGTAAGGCCTCCTCCACTGCCGATTAGTCCCCCTGCTGGCCAGCTGATGAGGGGGAAGCGTCCTGTGCATCAGCAACATCCCGAATGACGCAATGCTCCCCAGGGGAACATATTGTTTTTTAAAAAGTGCAGACAGGGTGAAACGTTCTCAGGGGAAAGGAATACAGCGGCAAAAGAGGTGGCATGCCCATGAGGATAAACTGTTGTAAGTTATTTGTGCGGAAACGTGAAGGAATGGAGTGAAGTTGGATCTGTTTAAGATATACTTACAATAAACTTAGTTAGGAAATAAAATTGTACTCAGCTGCTTCTGATATAACAACAATCTTTGTTCCTAAGTGCAAATGTATATTTTTCTTATCTTCCCTTTTACAAAAAAAATCCAGTTCTTACAAAAAAGCGCTACCTCTGCAATTAGTTCTGTATTTGCCTTGTAGTGCCTGTTTGTACCGTCCGAAAGGGATACAGGAAAGTTGTACAGGCGAGAGATGTGAGGTCAGCCTCTGTAACTACATTCCTACACAACTTCCTCTCTGAACATTACAAGGAAGCGGTATACTTGAATGTGGAAGTGATTGCTTGGGGGCTGGCAGATGTTTGTAATATCTGAAGCTACTCCTAACAACATAGGCAATATTAGTCTCCTCACTCCATTCCTTGGAGCTTAAAAGGGAAGTGAGGGAGGCATAAAGATCGAGAGATCCGAACTCTACCGTGACCTGTTATTCAGTCTGTGTTTTGTTGACTGCATCCCAGTGATAATGCATGCGTAACTAAAATGGACAGGCTCATTTTAGTTAATGTTTATGAGTGTTTGGCAGATACGAAGTGTTATTTCTGCTACAGAGTCTAAGAACACAGGTTTGACTTTTTGAGCCTGAAGAATCACATGGTTTTAAGAATCTTGCTTACCTCCAAACTCTAAGCCACCAGGCTTTCTTGCTTTGAAATAATGGCAATTTATTTTTCAAAAACATAGCACTGAAAAGTTTTAAGAAACCAGTGACAATTTAAAACCTCACAACTAAAATAACAAAAATGTCCAAAACATGTAAACTGGATCACAACCAAAACACACACACACACACACACACACACACAGATGTCAGCAATATATACTGGAGTTTTGGTTCAAATTACCTCAAGCCTATGTAGTAGATGCTTCCTATTTCAACAGACATTCTTTATTTTATTGCTTTTTATTCTAGAACATTGCAACTCCATAGGGCATAATGGATCTTTCTCCTTCCAAAATCCAGACTGTTCCCTTGTGTCTAAAAGGTTGATCTGCCAGCCCTAGTGCAAACCGTGATGTCGGATGCCAGGTCCCCCCTCTCCTCTGGCGGGAGGCTTTTGGGACAGAGCTTGGGTGATCGCCGGTTGTAAACTCTCTGAGTGGTAAAGGGCCACTTGCGATGCGGCACTTCCGGGTGTAAACACATTGCAAGGGGCCTTTTACCACTTGAGTTTGAGTGGTATAAGGCCCCTCGCGAGGCGGCACTTCTGGTTGTAAACCGGAAATGATGTGTCGCAGTGTGCACCGCCATGCACGTTTACCTGCCGACCCTCTGTTGGTCGGCAGGCAGAGGGGTGAATTGCCGGGGGTTTGCCCGCCACCACCGGGCAACCCGACGGATGAAGGAAGAATTTCTTGTTCACTCTAACTGTGCTTTTAGCCTCTATCACTGGTTTTATTTCACCATTTCTCTACAGAATTCAGTCTGGTGTACATGATTCTCCTCTCCTCAGTATTATGCTCACAACAACGCTGTGTGATACGTTGTGTGATGCAAAAATACAAACTAAAAAAGGAGATAACATGCAGAATGATTATATAAATGGGTCAAAAGTTAATTTTACCACCTGAGATCTCTCTGGAAAAAAGAATCCCTTTCTTCATGCTGATTAGGGTTACCAGCCTCCAGGTGGGGCCTGGATATCTCCTGTAATTACCGAGATCAGTGCCCCTGGAGGAAATGGCAGCTCTTCAGAGTTTCACAAATTGTTTGTCCAAAAATGTTGTTTATGCTGTCCTCTGCCCATGTTCAAAAATGTACGTTGGTTCGACATCACGCCAATTAAAAATACGTATTAGTGAGCATCGAACGAGAATCCGCTCAAAAATAATGGAGGCGCCGCTCACGGAGCATTGTTTAAAATTTGGTCATTCTGAGAACGACATTCGTTTTTTTGCCTTATGGCAATACCGACCGAAACGATACCACCAGGAGGATGTTATGAAAATATTACATCAACAAGAATTACGGTATATCTATCGCTTTAAAACATTGTCCCCCTCAGGATTAAACAATGAGTTCGATTTGTCTAGCTTCCTGTAAGGACCTGATTCCTTGTAGCTGACTGAGTCAGAATACTTGTTAAAATGAAGGAGTAGAGTGATTAAATGCACCAGCCTACAGAGATAGATTGATACCCGTGTGGGTTGCTGGTCGTGTTATTGGTAAGCTGAAACCTTTGTTTTTCTTCCGTATTCAGATTGTAAGTATTGGGCTCCTTTTGCAATTATTGGGTTCTTTATGCAACAGTTTTTCTTTCAGAGGTCTTTGTACCCGTGGAAATATTGCCTTAAAACAAATGTACAACTGATGAAGCAAGTTTGCGAAACGTGCACAGACTCCGGAAGTGGCGTTTTGTTGTTCTTTATATATTTTTTCGTTTGGACTTTTTACAACTGAAACAGGAGTCCTGGAACTTACCTTTACGTTTTTGGAAGGACTAATAGGCAACCGCTGTTGCCAGAACAACCAGGAAAACCTATGGTGAACTCTAACCTGTTTTTGTTGGACTCTTCCTTTAAATATTAGGCTGCTGTTATGTGATATTAAGCCTTATTTCTGTTATACTTCATATGGAATTATGTCGTTCTGCACACATGCATATTTATTCTAAGTTGTGGTGAATTTCTTGAGAATGGTAAAATTTAACTTCATTAATTGAATGAGCTGTGGTGCTGTTTATTTTCTTCAGCCTCCAGGTAGTAGCTGGAGTTCTCCTGCTATTACAACTGATTTCCAGTCGATAGAGATCAGTTCCCCTGGAGAAAATGGCCACTTTGGCAATTGGACTTTATGGCATTGAAGTCCCTCCCCAACCACGCCCTCCTCAGGCTCCGCCCCCAAAACCTCCCACCAGTGGTGAAGAGGGACCTGGCAACCCTAATTACATCCCTGCTGAGTTCCATACCCTCCTAAACTCCACCATCCTCAGGCTCTGTCCCCAAATCTCCAGGAATTTCCCAAACTGGAGTTGGCAATCCTAAAGCGAATGTATTATATGTATCAAGTTTTTGCACAAAAAGGCAGCAGCTATTCCAGCTTTACATATAGAGGAAAAGCAATGTAAACAGCTTTTGGCCAGATATGCTCTTGAGTTAAGATCTCTTCTAGGAGAGGATCTAAGGCGGGTTAGACTCCAGTCCCACTTAACTTTTCATTTCTCTCAAGAACAAAAGGTAACCGCGTGAAGGCAGAAGTAGAACCTTTGCTGGGAATGTGGCACTTGCCAACTGTGCCATCCTAAGCTGAGTGACATTCTTCTAAACCAGTGGACTTTGGTGGACTCAGAAGGGTGTAAAATGTTTCAAATGGCACTTAGTCTTTCTTATGAAGTGGTACTTAGAATATATGTATGGTCTTAGGAATGCCCTGTAAATAAGTCCATGGCAAGGAACTCAAGTCATCTTACAAAGGGAACATGTAAGTATTCCAAGCTGGAAATTAATTGTAGGAAGTGAAATATTCCAGCTGTCTTGAATTTTGGCATGCTTCCTCTGGGGCATGTGGAACGTAACTGCCCTTTTTTCACATCTGTGATGTGGGGAATCTAAATATTTCTTGTGGCGGGGCTTCTCTCATTTCCCCAAGACTGCAACTGTAACATTTTGTCACTGGAAAACTGCAGTTCTGTACTCCATGCTGATAGTGTGTCAGTTGTGCTAGCAAACAGTGGGGAATATGATTGTGTTGATGTCACCGGCATTGGAAAATATTGTCTTGTAATTAGTTTTGGATTAAGGAAATAAATGCATGGGACAGATAGTGCCTATCAGCTTCCTGGTGATGAGCAAAACCTCCCGCAATCCAACTCCATTTTGTGAACATCGCTTTACATCCGAGTGCTGTTTGCTCACTCACAGTGTACTCATATGGCATTTTGACAACAGCTACCTTCCTTGCAGCACCAACATCCCCCCATTTCATGAACTTATTAAAATGCTTTCATTCATTCTAAGCAGAAGTGTTTGCCTATCCAACAGTGTCTCACAAATATTTCCTTATTTTTTTAAAATAAAAACCAACAGCATGACAAAACTGTTATCCTTTCCTCCTCCATTCCACAGGCAAAGGATATGTACAGGTGACAAACTGTGCCATCCTCAGCAGAGGTATGCCCTTCTAAGGATGGCAGGGTAGCATTAATTCTTCATTATTTATTTACTTCATTTATACCCCACCATTCTCCCCAATGGGGACCCAAAGCAGCTTACATCTGTTTCCTCACAACAACCCTGTGAAGTAGGGTAGGCTGTGTGACTGACCCGAAGTCACCCAGCAAGTTTCTATGACAGAACAGGGATTCAAACCTGGGACTCCCAGATCTTAGTCTGACACTTTAACCACTATTCTACACTGGCATGAGTATCTGCCCACTAGAGATAAAATTCGGTGTTCTAAATGACTGGAAAGATTCTTCAGGGCTGCACTCCATGTTGCATTGTATATGGGTCTGGTTGTACTAATGCTGCATTGTATATGGGTGTCTGTTGGGAGGGGAAGGTGATTGTAAGCCGGTTTAAGTCTCCCTTAAGTGGTAGAGAAAGTCGGCATATAAAAACCAGCTCTTCTTTTTTTCTTCTTCTAATGTGTACTGATGGGCTACATGTGAGTTTCCCCAGTAAGGCAAATAATGTTTCCCCAGGGCCATTTTAGGTTAGGAAAATAGCATGGTTCCAATCCAAATCAGATCCCCACATACCTGGGAAATAATTATTAGATCCAGACTAACGTTTCCACAGGGACAAGGACCTCTGTCCACAGAGCACCATTTCCCTGCCTTTGACCTGTCCCATGGCGGCCCAAAATGTCCCCCTGAACTCTTGTTGCTGGGTGAGAGGGGACCTACAGGAACAGGAGGGGCATTTTGGGCTGCCATGGGAAGGAGAGGGGGCCAAAAAGATGTTCCATGCTCTTCCAGAAACATTATTCTGGATCCAACCCTAAGCTTCAACACAGAACTCCCAAAGTTCATCTGATTGATAAGACCTGGGATGAATCCATAAACACTGCACCATGCAACTTGGGCCTAACTACACATCACACAGTCCTTGGGTTGTGCCGAGGTTCACCATGAGGATTTTCCAAAAGACTTGCACCCTGCAGTAAGACAGACAATTCCCCAGTACGTGGGGATCCAGTTTGGATCAGGACCTCTGTGTACAGTGAGTAGGTGAAGCACACATGTGATCGAAAGTCCTCCTGGTGGACCTGGACACGACCAACAGACTATGTAATATGTAGTTAGGCCCTCAGAAACAACTGAACTGGAAGGCAACTGGTTGTTGCCTACTATCATCTTCTTAAGTCCCCAATGTCCCCACAATAGTCTCCGATGGGTAGGCATATCGAAAACCTCCCTTTTGCGCCTTTACCCAACAGAGCAATGAAATATTCGCCAGAAGGAACCACAAATCCAGAAACTTTTCTTCATCCAAAATAATTACTAAATTACTGTCTGCCAACTTGATTTACTCGTCTCTCCCACTTAGGCCAGTTCTTTCATGAACTTTCACATTGCATTGCACATATTATACCATGCAGGATAATGACACCCTTCTCAGAGAAGTATTGAAATAGCAGCAAGGAGAAGTGAAATGTGGCAGCTAGAGTAGGCATTTATGGTGCTGCATTGACAGTGTCCTAGATCTCAAATTCCTATTTTCTGTCAAGGGCTGTGTGTATCTGGATCTCGGCACTAAAAAAGTAGCCAGAAAACTTCTAACTTGCGAACTGAAGAAAGCTATCAGTATTGATGGACTATATTTCTCCTAATGCCTTTCTAATGAAGAAGTGCACGTATTCTGGTAGAAACAGGAAAATGAGAGGGGAGACACAGCATGTATTTTGGTACCACATCCCTGCTCTCCAAGAATACATTTTCCTTTTGATTCCTGAGCTGTCAACAGATGCTGTTCTACCTTTCCAAACGTCTCTCTCAACAAAGTGGACTAGAGAGTTTTTAAAAGGCAAGTTCTGTTTCCTGGTGTTCTGCACTTGTTGGATTCTCGAATAGATTCTTG
Source organism: Euleptes europaea (assembly GCF_029931775.1). Lineage (NCBI taxonomy): Eukaryota > Metazoa > Chordata > Lepidosauria > Squamata > Sphaerodactylidae > Euleptes > Euleptes europaea. The sequence continues at coordinate 126,737,846 of NC_079312.1, read as the reverse complement.
AATTGCTCTCTATATTCTTCCGCTACCAAGAAGTCAGAAGCACATTGTTTTCAAGATCCCCTTCCATTTTGGGTTCCTTATTACTAAAGCACATAAGCAGTTCACAGTTCTCACAGTACTACACATCATGTAGGTTACTGAGACAGACTTTTCCAAAGCACCCAGGACTTCATGTGCTAGGAACAAAACCAGGGTAAGATTTTAGCAGTCATGCATGCTCTCAATCTTGGTCATACTTCCAAAAAGACTCAACAGCCAGGCAGATATTCAGAGGGGTTTTGCATGCTGAATAGAAGGGGGGACTGTCGCACAGAAGATAAATTAGCACAGGTTGCCCCATGAACTTGGCAATTATTTCTTTTGACGTTTCTGTAGGCAGCATCCTACTCTCGCGTTTATAGTTCCCACTCAGAGATGACCTCTGGACAGTGATCCTTCCCTACTCCTCCAGTTCTGCAGACATTAAAGACAGACTTGAAAGAGTTAACAACTTACTTGGCTTGCTTGCTTGGAGACTTGTTCGGGGAGCTTTTGCTTGGTGAGCCTTTGCCCACCCCTTTGAACATATTGGAAGTAATTTAGCTCCCCTCTCCTGGCGGTTCAAAGGGCTCTTCACAAAAGGGGTGGGTTTATTATAGCTGCTTCTGCCTGCTCGTCTGTTGAGATAGTGTGACAGGAAGGGCTGAGAAGGTCTGCGGATTGTTAAAAGCAGAATCCGGACGGCTCCTCCCCAAGCTGCAGGTGATCAAGAGCAGAGATGAAAACTTGTCTTTAAAAAATAATGACTTGAAAAACCAGTTTATGATTGAATGAGAAGGCCTAGAGGGTGAGTGGGAGACCCCACCCTGGTATTCGGAAGAATGTTTCAGTACAAGCAGAGACATACCCAGCTTTATTGACATGGTTTCTGACAACCATTTCGTGTCTTACCATTTTCTACACAGAGATTAATCCCCAGGTAGGAAATCATGGATACTGTAATATACGATCTGCAGCTTGCTCATCACGAGGGCCCAGATCAAGTAGCCATCATGCCAAAAAAGCTCAATGCAGGTTCATGGTGGGGTCATACTTCATACATTATTACTACCTTTCTTTGAGTTAAAATTAGTTTGGCCGGTACCGAGATGGGAGATTCTAGAATCCTATGTATGCTGAGCTGAGATTGTGAAATGTGAACAACAAACAAGGGCAGAATATTAAACATATTAAGCAGCGCGCGATTCTAAGCATACTGATTATGGGAAACACTTTTCTTAAGGACCTGCTTCAAATTTGAATGCTGTTTAGGGTTGCCAACCTCCAGAGACTAGCTGGAGATCTCCTGCTATTACAACTGATCTACAGCCGATAGGGATCAGTTCACCTGGAGAGAAATGGCCGCTTTGGCAATTGAATTTATGGCATTGAATTCCCACCCCTCTCCAAACCCCACCCTCCTCAGGCTCCACCCCAAAAACCTCCCACTGGTAGCGAAGAGGGACCTGGCAACCCTAATGCTGTTAAATGTCCTCTACTCGCATTGGTTTGGTAGTTGGAAACCAGTTTTCATTATGTTCACCCCTTTGGCAAAATAATAAACATTACCACCTAATTTACTGTTATGCATTATCACCCTTAGTTTCATCCAGAGGACCAAATTGTGGCCTGCTCTGAGCACATCTGTTATAAACAGAAGGTCCTGTGTTCTGCGTGGCAGTGTTGGAGGCCGTAACGCGTTTATTGGTACATAAAATTCTGGGTTGAAACTAGGGTTGCCAACCCTGGGTTGGGCAATTCCTGGACATTTCGGGGGGGTGGAGCCTACGGAGGGCAGGGGTTTAGGGAGGGACTTCAGTGGGGTATGCAAGCATACCTCGGAGACGTTGTGGGTTCGGTTCCAGATCACTACAACAAAGTGAATATCGCAATAAAGCGAGTCACATGAATTTTTTGGTTTCCCAGTGCATATAAAAGTTATCTTTATATTGTAAGTGTGCAATAGCATTATGTTTAAAAAATGTACTATAATAATAATAATAATCTGTTATCTGTTGTGCAGATAGGCCTGATTTAGATGAGTAGCAAAGGCAGATGATCTTCTCTTGCTTGGAGACTATGGTTGAAAACGCATGGCCGTTTTGTTCGGTGATTCTCCCGCTAATGTTGTGAATCTCTGAAGTCAACACGCACGTTAGTCTCTCGTGCACATGATCAACCCACCTCCTTTCGCAACTTTCCCAGGTTTTCCAAGTCCTGCATTGTTGTGATTTAAAAGGAAGGTTTGCGGCAGTTGCCAGAGTTTGCCGGTGTGTTTTAGTGCCTGGGTCAACTCCCCGGTGGGAGACTGCCAAGCCCTAGCAGTAGCGGCGGCACCTTTCCGCCCTCCGGACCCTGTGGCCTCTCTCTCTCTCCCTTCTCCTGCACCTCCACCTGCCACCCGCTTCCCCTCACCCCCACCCGGGGGATGGCAGAGTGACAGTGGCTCCTTCCACCAGTCACCACCGCCTCCAACCACCGCCGGCTCCCCCTCGCCTGCACCTGGGGGACGACAAAGTGAAGGAAGCTCCTTCCACCCATTGCTGCCGGCTTTCTGCCCCCAGACCACGTGGCCTCTCTCTCTCCTCCCTCTTTTGCACCTCCACCCACCATCGGCTTCCCCTCGCCTCCCCCCGGGGAACAGCAGGCTGGAGGAGTGCAGAGCAATGGTGGCGCCTACCGGTGCTGCTTCTTGCCATGCGTTGAATTTTTCAAATGTGGGATCAACAAACAGGGACAAAACAAATAGGACTAAGCCATGCGTTAATGGCCTATATCTACAAGGGCTATGGATCTCTGATGTGCAAACTGAGCACACACAAGCCTTTTATGCAGAGATGTTTCCCTGTGGTCACCCCTGCCAAGTGCTTCAGGGCTTCCTTTTGATTATTCATGCCTTTTCTGCCAGTATTGGTATTGCCAGTCAGAGGTCGCCTCGCTCTCCCCGCGCATTTTGCCTGTGTTTTCCAGATGCTGTTTTAGCCAGAATCTGGAAAATGCGGGCAAAATGCACAGGGAGAGCGAGGCAACCTCTGATGGACGGAAAAGGCGTGCATAATCAAAAAGAAGCCCCGAAGCAGTCGGTGGGGGTGACTGCAGAGAAACATCCCTGCATAAAAGGCCACAGATGCTTTGCAAAGATTACAACAAAATACCAGTAAGATGCTGAGCCCATCCATTGTCACATAGGGAAGCTCTGTTTCCTCATCAGCATCACATTTAAATCATGCCTATCTGCAATGTGGTGACAAGAGACGACTGGCAATATCTGATTGCCTTTCCAGCCATTTCCTATAGATAAGTGCAGTGGTCATTAGGACCTGTTTTCTTAATTGTAAATGTGTGGGTTGAGAAGTTGCAGTATTTGCTGTTCTCCCAATTCGCATACAATTCACAGCAAAGCCAATATTGGTGGCCGAAGACAATGCACAGACTGACAGGTAAAGTGGCATCTGAAGCTCCTCTCGAAAAGGCTATGAAATCAAATCTCAGTGGTCATTTCCTACCACTAGCTGGATCAAGGCTGGCACACTGTTAAACACAAATGTTTTGCCAAGCACCTTTCGGCTCTGACAGGCAAAAGTCCCTGTGCTGGGCGTGCAGGAAAAATGCAACTAACCTGAAACTTGAATTCAAAACATGCCAAGCATCTGAGTTGAAAGGAGTGACGTTTGCCAGGGAAATATTAGGGTGTGGCTTCATTGAAGGGCACAATGAACGTGGAGTTCAAATAGTTTCTTTGTGCGGTTACAGGAGTCCTTTTCTGGGCCAAGAATGCAGAGAGAACAGGCTGAAGAGGCAAGAGCGCTGCTTTGATCTGGGTGACAATTACTAAAAAGATTCATGGGCATTTTGAAAACAACAACCCTTTTGTTCGTTGCTGGGGAAAGGAAATTTGAGCACCTTGGTGCAAATGAGTATTTCTGATGCCTTCTGTGTCCGTTTAATATCTAATTCCATGAATTTCGAAATAATCCAAAAAGAGGGAGTTAAAGCTGGTCTGCTCTTTTCTTATATTAAAGCTGCAATCCTAAAAGGGGGAGGCAAATTCCTTAGGAGGTGGTATGACCCGCGGCAGCGTAAGTGCCCATTTAACCCAGGATAAGGGGCACTTATGCCATCATGGGTGGCATCCACGCCAGCTAGGGTTGCCAGGTCTCTCTTCACCACTGGCAGGAGGTTTTTGGGGTGGAGCCTGAGGAGGGCGGGGTTTGGGGAGGGGAGGGACTTCAATGCCACAGAGTCCAATTACCAAAGCGGACATTTTCTCCAGGTGAACTGATCTCTGTCGACTGGAGATCAGTTGTAATAGCAGATCTCCAGCAAATACCCGGAGGTTGGCAATCCTATCTGCTTAACAGGGTGCCTTTTAAAATTACACATTGTTTAAAATATTTTCTTACATACACACACTTCAGTCACACAGTGAAGATCTTTGCGCTGTGGTGACAGCTACAATTTTTAAAATCTGCACAGCCAATCAGACCTCTAGTGGCCAATGAGAAGCCCTGCTGGGCAAAAGCCACACCTGCCCCATCCCACTTTCTAAGAATGCTTGGTGGCCACTGAGAAAGGTGTCGGCTGGCACCACGGCACCCATGGCTGCTATGTTGGGGACCGCTAGATTTTCCAAAATAATGACTTGCTGAAAGCTGGGAGACTACAATATCACGCCACTCTCCTTTTTCTTCTCTTTAGCAACTGGAGCTGGCCACGGAAACAAAGTATTGGGTCACTGAACAGAGCATTGCCAGAGCGAACATGATTTAGCGGTTAGGCTAGGATCTGCAGATCTCGGTTTGAATCCTGCTCTGCCACAGAAGCTTTCTGGGTGACCTGGAGCTAGTCGCACACACTCTGCCTAGCCTACCTCACAGGGTCATTGTTGTGAGTATAAAATGGAGAAAAGGAGAACAATGCAAGTTTAGGCTCCCATTGGAGAGATAAGTGGGGTATAAATATTTAAATAAATATCCCTGGCTGATTATATCATCATCATTCCAATTTCCAGAATACCCAGAATAGTTGAAGCACAGGATGAGATGAGGTTAAAGTTGATTGTAACATGTACACTTTGAAATGTGGTGTTGGAGGAGAGTGTTACGGATTCCGTGGACTGCCAAAAAAACAAATCAGTGGGTTATAGATCAAATCAAACCTGAACTGACCCTAGAAGCTAAAATGACTAAACTGAGGCTATCGTATTTTGGTCACATCATGAGACGACAAGAGTCACTGGAAAAGACAATCATTTTAGGAAAAGTTGAGGGCAGCAGGAAAGAGGAAGACCCAACAAGAGATGGACTGACTCAATAAAGGAAGCCACAGCTCTCAATTTGAAGGATCTGAGCAAGGCTGTCAAAGATAGGACATTTTGGAGGACTTTCATTCATAGGGTCGCCGTGAGTTGGAAGCGACTTGACGGCAACACACACACAACATGTACCCTGGCAATTATGTATTTGGACATTGAAGCTGGTCTTCTGCAGTCTAACACAACTCACACTCTGAATTATCACTCTCAGTTTAGTTCATGCCACCAGAAGCATGAGGAAGCATTCTCTTCTGGTATTTCTGGTCTGATTTATATACATGTTACACTACTTGACATCTCATGACTTGATTATTCAAGCACTTGACTCCTCCTAGCTGAATGTGTGAACTAATGGGAGAGGTAATAATGGATTATATGAAAGCTGTGTATGTTAGCAGTTTCTGTTAGCAGTTTCATACATGCAAGTGATGTTGCATACATGGAGTGAAAAACATGTATGTGGGAACTAGGCATTAGATTACTAAATATTCCATGGAGAAATAAATGGGATAGGTCGCTTTTGGAATTCTGTCCCATATTGGGTCAGATCAAAATTCAACCACACTAATAGCATTTTGCTCCTAGTGGCTAATATAATGAATAAATAACACGCACAAGCAACTTTGAACTGACCCGCCCATTCCGTTCCTCCCAGTGCATTCTGGGAATCAGAAAGCACCTGCCACTTAGAGATTATCTCCAAATGTTTGATGGGTAACCTAAAGATGGTATTAGGGCAACCAGCAGAACTGGCTCAGCTGCAATGTCAGTAACTTTCTACGCACACTGGGCAGAAACCCTTGCAGTCTGTACTCGTTTAGCAGGATTTGAACTAAAATAAGTCAGCCTCTTGGGTGGCGCACACAAAACCTCTGAGACACCCACTGAAAGCAAGTACAAAAGATTTTGAGTGAACAGACGTTTCAAAGAATTCTAGGGTTTTGGTCACTCACTGCGCATTTACATCTTCCTCAGGCAAGGCTCAAGAAATGTTTTTGTGATATGTGGAGCACTAGAAGGGTTTCATAGTTGTTGGAAGACAACTGGATCGTGCAAGACTGGACAAACAGCCACCTTCGAACCAGATTATTATGTGATTTAAGACGACAGTTATACCCACAAGTCTTTCCCTGTTTGCTCTTGAGCCCTCAGAGATTAAAGAAAATCTGTATTAACATGTCGTCTAGCTGTTGGCATGGAAAAGCAGCTATGCTTTTACTATCTGTGTTTGGTTAATATGTTCTTACATGCAGAATTAGTGGTGGCTTGGTCTGGAACTACTCCTATCTCAGATTATCTCCACACTGGCTCCACCTGATGATGGCGACCCAGGAAAGCTCATTGCTGCCCACCCTCCCCACGTGGCCGTTGTGGTCTTTCACATTTAAAGTAACACCTGAAATGCCAGCACTCCCCCCTCCCCCAATCACTTTGGGAAGAAGCTTATGTAGACACCGACCTTAATTCAGTTAAGGATTCAGAGCTGAAAGGGAAGTGACAGGGCGTCGATAACATCTGTGCTTGATCCATAACCCTGTTTGCGGGCTTCATGCCTGGTGGGCGCTGCAGAGCTGGTGCAGGGGTCCCAGAAGCACTGAAATGCCGCTGGAGGCTGGCGTGGGGTTGGTGAGGCTCTCTGGGACGGGCGCGCTCCAAAGCAGCTCCATGTGGGACTACTGAGAAAGGCAGATCATACTCCTGTGGCTTGGAGCATGTGGGCTGGCTGCCTGGCTCGGAAAATTCAAACGGGCCAATCGGTATGTTCAAAAGAAAGTGCTTCTTTTGAGGTGGGGGCCTCATTCTCCCCTTCTAGTTATAAAGCTTGGCACCTAAATGTGTTTACTCTGTATTGTAGACCTATTGATTTCAGAGAAATGAAATGAGTGAATGAGCAATGAAATGCACATACAGAAAAAGAAGAATCGGTGGAGGTGGGGGTGGTGGTAGTCCAATGCTCCAGCATTCCTGTGCTAGTCAAAACACAATACATTAAAAAAATTAAAGAGCAGGAGGGGATGGGCAACAAAGTGGGTGTGGACAACGGAGGGGTGTAGAAATGAATAACACCTCAAACATGTCTGTACCTCAGGGGAAGTTGTCTTTAAAATGGAGAAAAGGAAAACATCACTTTGTAAGTGTTTGCTCATAACACCGACATTAAATGATTGCAAAACATTTCCAATACCTAATGGAGGGAAAATGGTGCGGACATGAGAAAATAAAACGTTTCATTAGACACTGCAAAAACTTAATGCGGAAACGGCCATTGTCTAAAAACTAACATTCCAGTCCTTTAAATATCTGAATATATTGCACTTTTGAAAAGGGAAGATTTATTAGAAAATATGAAATAGATGCTGTGTTGGAGGGGAGATTTAAGGGGATTCCATACTCTGAAAGATTATGTTCATGCTCATTGGGGGAGGTGGAAATAACTGAGCATATTATTCTGAGATGTCCACATCACAGGGAGGCCAGATTAAAATATCTTCAGCCTGTGCTTGATGGCTTTCTGGGAGAATTCGATTAAATTAAATTGGAAAACTTACTGTCTGATAAAAATTCCTGGGCATCCAGACAAGCTGCTAAATTTTGCCTAGGGATATGTAAGACTTGGGGAACGATTGTAAAGCCGTTGTAAAGCTGTAGACTTTAATTCTTCTGTTGTACTGAATAATTGTTTTAAATGAGGAACTTTTGTTGAATCTTGTGATAACTTTTGTTATACTGGTCAAAAACCGCAATAAATTTTTTAAAATTATTATTATATATTGTAATTCAAGGATAGGTCAATAAAAGATGTTATGGATTCAGTTAACAGGATATTAGGAAGACTAGTTCTGTTTAACAATTCTTCACTTGATATTTTTTTTAAAATTCTAGCATACTTACATTATTACAGTCATATTGGTATACATAGGTTGTATTGGATCCCACCTAGAAATTTCACAGGTGCAAAGAGAATTTTCACAAATTCCCTCTTTCTGTGGAAGACCTTGGATTCTCCTTAAACTAGCCGCCCGCCCCACCCCCATTCTGTGGGAACAGCATTTGGGGGGATATAAATGAGAATTGACTCCCCTTGCACCTGTGAAAATTCCAGGTGGGATCTAAGCCAGTGACAAAATACAGATTTATAAAATAAGATGACTGGACACAAAGATAGTTTTTCTCAGTGGTTAACACCCACTAAAAGTAGCACGCAATAAGCCGAGGTACTTGTCATGCACAAACCCAACTTCATCACAAGAGGTTAGAAAGTTGCAGCGAACATATGAACATATGAAGCTGCCTTGTACTGAATCAGACCAATGGTCCGTCAAGGTCAGTGTTGTCTACTCAGACTGGCAGCGGCTCTCCAGAGTCTCAGGCGGAGGTCTTTCGCACCACCTTCTACCTCATCCTTTAAACTGGAGATGCCAGGGATTGAACTTGGGACCTTCTGCTTGCCAAGCAGATGCTCTAGCTCTAAGCCATGGCCCCACATATCCACATCTGATCTGCACCAAACTTGAGATGGATTCTATAGCCATGGTTTCTAATCCAGCACTGGGATGCATACTTATGTCTCCTAACTGGCTGGTTGTGGTTGCATCGTTAGAGGATCCACACATGTGACTACTTATTGACTTCACAAATCCTGATGCAGCAAGGAGTTTCCCTTGGTGGACTGAGACAGCCGAATGAAAGGGGGGAAGTTGCAACACTCCAATAATTTGTTCCAGAATAGTCAGGGAAGACTAAAAGATCATTCTAGAAAAAGTAATGTGCAAATTATAGCTTTAAACAACTCAGATCAATGGTTTGACAACTCCAGCTGTTCATGTCAGTAGTATAACTGGGAAAGAATCCCATGTCGACAAAAGAAAATGTCCAGCAAGTTGACAGTTTCCTGGTTCAGAAATCAAGTGGAAAAATTTCTCTCATGCTAAATTCTAAATCCTGAACAGGCAGGTAATATGCATAGAAGAAAATGGTGGTAATGGTAGAAGAGGATACACAAAACTACAAGAGATCAGAAAAGAGCTACTTCACATTGAAAAGATGTCCGTAAGACAAACATTTAAGCATATTGACTTTTTTCACAGATCAAGAGTCTTCTGAGTTGGCACACACTTTCTGCAGGCTGAATAATTGCACGAGGAGGGTTCTTCTTCCCAATTTACCTCCAGGTTCAATACTTCTGCAGATATTGACATGAAATTCTCTTATCTGCTTTGTTTGCTTTAAAATCAAGCAGTACAAAGGCATCCTTTATTGATTAAGGGTCCTATTTCCAAGCAGTCTATTATGTGTTATTTTCAATTATTTCAGCAGACAACAACATATGTGCCGATCACAAGGGTGACAAAAATTAGTTTTTTTAAATCACAGGAATGTAACATGTGATCAAATATGCTACCCCAAAGTATTCTTGCTGTGAACAGTGGGGTGGATATTGTGAGTGAGCTGACAGGAACATTGTGGATGCAAACAGACAAAATTAAAGGAATTATTCAATTGGGAGAGTGTTTAGCACATTCTTTAAAAAGTCATAAAATGTTTAACAACTTGTGCCCATTACCAGAGGCAGGGGGTAAGCAGGCTGCTTTTTCGAAGTGCTAAGAACCTGCAGCACCTACCAGATTTTCGTAGGTGTGATCAATGCATGTGCCCATTTACTGGGGACTTCTAGGAGTCAAGAGAAGCAGCTGCAGCCTCTGGACTGGGCTGTTCTGGATTTAGGTTGCTTGAGGGTGGCAAGAACAATGCCTGTGCCGATTCTGGTGATAGCAGCAGTGGATGAATGATTTATGTGAGAATAATGGAGCCACAGATTATGTTAGAAGAAGGAAAGAAGGGAAAAGACTACCGCAAGCTTCCTTACTCTACAACCTGCCATCTTTATGATTCCCCAAGAGGAAACCTGATAAAACCTATAGTTTTGAACTTCTCATCAAATAAAACGACAATACTTTACAAATTATTAGTTGATAAGGATCCTGAGATAACCAAAAATGTGGCAAAATTTTTGACGATAGTAGTTTCCGATGGGAATCTAGTCGGAAGTAGAATCACAACATTAAGGAATGATTTATTTTAATTTTATTTTACTCTAACTTTTATCCTTTTATATACTGCAGATTGTACTATGCCAATAAAGGTATTTGAAATTTGAAATTTAGTCTACAACAGTACTCATCGGCATGCCCCATGCTCCAAAAATACTATGCTACTTATTAACTTCAGTGAGGTAAGAAAAGGGATCCACATCACTCAAGATACCAAATACTGTCCCCTTGCACTTCAGATGGAATGTAATCCCTAAGAACAAAATATTGGTTATTTGCGGACGCAGAATAGGGAGAACCAACACCAAAGCTGGGATAATCAAAGAGACAACTTTATGTTCATTGCTTGAGAGAGGTCTGCAGCGCACACAGCCCCAGACCCCCAGAGCTAATTGTAGTGCAGGCAATTGGTGGGATCCAGAAGAGTCAGGCCTCCTCTGGTCTTAGGCAAGGCTACCCTGGCTTGGAGCCCTGAGCTGTCACGTGGGTACAGCTCATGCTCCTCCTTGCCAAGCCTTCTTTAGTGCTCGAGGGAGGCATGCCATGTCCAATCCCCTAAGATGTGAGGTCTATAGGTCAAGGATAGTAGCATCCCTCAACGGTAGGGTTCCAGGTCCCTCTTCGCCACCGGCGGGAGATTTTTTGGGCAGAGCCTGAGGAGGGCGGGGTTTGGGGAGTGGAGGGACTTAAATGCCATAGAGTTCAATTGCCAAAGCGGCCATTTTTCTCCAGGTGATCTGATCTCTATTGGCTGGAGATCAGTTGAATTAGCAGGAGATCTCCTGCTATTACCTGGCAGTTGGCAACCCTACTCAAGGGGTTCCTGTCCCAGGTCCCTGAAGGCACCAAGCCCCCAGGATTCTGGCCTGAAGGTTACCCCTTCATCTTTCAAATGGATGCCTCAGGGTGTTCACCTGAGTTGTACCATCATGCACCATTGAAACCATATTTTCTCACACTGCTCTCACATGCTTTCAGAGCCGGGTAGGTGAATCCCCCTCAGCTCACTGCCAATTGTGCCAGAGGGGCAACAAATTCCTACCCAGCCCCCAAATAGGTGACCAACTTGTACCTGCTCTGAAACAGAGGGAGGGAGGGTGTTTTCTCGTGTTTACTTTTCCAAAGGGGGAGGGTCAGCCTGATACAGGCCCATGTGTTCCCCTTCCTTGGGCCAACCTCTCTTTCTGCGTCAGGTCCCAGGCGAGAATGCAAACTGGCTCTCTCTTTGTGCCAGCCAGTGGCCAAACCCTGCCCCCTCCTCTCACTTCCTTGAAGGTGCGGATGGAGCAGCCATGTCTGACTCCCAGTCACAGTGAAATTTGCCAAATTAAAGGACATTGTTTATAGGGATACTATCCATACTTTGCCCTGACCTGGATGGCCCAGGTTAGCCTGATCTCATCAGATCTCAGAAGCTAAGCAGGGTCAGCCCTGGTTAGTATTTGGATGGGAGACCACCAAGGAATACCAGGGTTGCTGTGCAGAGGAAGGTACTGGCAAACCACCTCTGTTAGTCTCTTGCCTTGAAAACCCCCAAAAGGGGTCGCCATAAGTCGGCTGCGACTTGACGGCACTTTACACACACACATCCATACTTTGTGCTACTATGCCATGAAGCAATGGATCTGCTTTCCCTCTGGCTAAACTTCTCTGATGTCAAAAAGATATTGGGAAGGAAAGGAAGAGGAAGCAGAGCCTAGGAAAAGAGAAGGAAGTGAGGGAGCTATACAAGGGAAGAATATGCTCCCTAACCAGTTCCTTGTGCTAAGGCAGGGTTTCGGTAGGGGATAAGAAGCAGGGCCAGTTCTCTGACCAAGAAGGCATATAGAAAAGTCACTGATCCCCGGCATGGAAAAAGCTGTGGACCTGAAGTAGGAATGTAAAGTGAAGATCAGTGAAGTTTAAATATGCTTTCAAAACAATCCACCATATCTGTGGTTGCAGGTTTCTAGCCTCTATTTAAAATGTAACCTATAGTTTGTTCTGTAGGTCCCTTGGACACTGTGCATATTGGTGTCTCCTGCTCTTTGATTGTGGACGAAAAGGGCTAGTTCAGGTGGCTCAAATTCCTCAGAACTGTGGCTCCCAGCCCACCTTCCTGACCCACTCCACAGCCATACACTGTTGCTACGTAACACCCACCATTGTCCAGCATGCCCTCCCCACCCCTCTTTCTGCTCTTCCAGCTCCATTTTGCATTCCTGCCTTTTTCCCCCCTGGGTTGTTTCAACTATATATACCTCCTTCAGCCTCAATTTGTCTGAACAGAAAGAAGGGGAGAAGGCGGATAACTGGGCCAGATGGACATATCCATTGCACACTTAACGGACTACGTATACTTAATCTCTTAACAGGCTCTGGATGTGGAGGGTCCTCTTTCAGTCTAAGGGGTGAGATCAGATCACCATGCTTCTAACTCTGCAACCCTAGAAGGAAACAATGTCATTTGAATAAAAAGATCTAAGGTTACAGCGCTCAGCCTAAGTATTCTCTTCTAGTCAGAATCAGTGCACTGCTGAAAATTAAACACTTTAATCCACTTTACACTGTTACAGAGCTGTTCTTTGAGTGGAAAATGCAGCTCAGACCGCCCCCCCCCCGCCCCAATTAATAAAAGATAGAACATTTATCAGTCTCAAATATACAAAGCCTCACTAAAGACCATATCAGGGTGATAACAATCTCTATGGTTGATAGGTCCCCCTTCTCCTTTGGTGGGAAGTTTTTTGGGGTGGAGTTGGGGTGTTTTGGGGGTTTGGGAGGCTGCACACATGTGCGATCCATGCTCTGGAGCAGCCCGGTGGATTGGCAGGCAATTGCCTGCCAAAACCACCCATCTGGCAACCCTATTCATCTCTTAAAACGCCTGCTGTCCCTTTCCACCTTTATAATTTTGAGCAGTGAAGATTCAACTGGAACTAAAGAGAATTTAATAGGGTTGCCAGGCTCCAGGTGGGGTCCGGAGATCTCCCTAAATTACAACTAATCTCCAGAAGACAGAAATCAGTTCCCCAGGAGAAAATGGCTGTTTTAGAGGGTGGACTGTATGATATTATATCCCACACAGGTCTCTCCCTTCCCTCCTCAAATCCTGCCTTCCCCAGGGACCACCCCAAAATCTCCAGGAATTTCCCAACCCAAAGATGCCAACCATAATTATTACATATAAACAAAATTGCTTTGCTGGCAGGAAAATCAGTACGGCAATTTCTTATCCTCTCTATCTGTTGTTATACAATTTATAGCCATTTATGATATTTTCCCTTCCCCATAGTCAATTTGAAATTATAAGGGTAGTGGCTAGGGTTGCCAACCTCCAGGTAATGAAGGAGAAAATAGACACCTCTGTACATATATCAAAAGGATGAGAAAATCAGTACAGGAAAATAGCTGTTAACATTGCCAAATATATTACAGCTATGCAATTCACAGTATGTGGTAATAAATCCACCAATAGGGTGATTGGTGGATTTATTACCACATACTGTGAATTGCATAGCTATAACCTCCAGGTAATAGCAGAAGACCTCCTGCTATTACAACTGATCTCCAGGCAACAGAGATCAGTTCCCCTGGAGAAAATGGCCGTTTTGGCCATTGGACTCTATGGTACTGAAGTCCCTCCCCTCCCCAAACCCCGCCTTCCTCAGGCTTCGCCCCCAGAACCTCCCGCCGATGGCGAAGAGGGACCTGGCAGCCCTAGTAGTGGCAGCAATGGCATTAGCACTGGCTGGCTAGCTAGGGAATATTACCGGTGAGATAGTTGAATTGAAAACATTCTTTAGAAGATGATTTTATTATCCTGAAAGGCACTGAAATCTAGTCTGAGGCTTGGGCAATTCTGCGAGGTGTCTGCCTTTACGGTGGTTGTGAAGACAAGCCACCTGCTGGAACAACCTCGTGGAACCCCTCCCCTAATTTTTGCACCCGGGGTTTTGCCAATAATAACCCCCCTCTGGAAAGTCAAAAATAGAATGCGAGAGAGAAGGGAAGGAGAGAATTCAGTTCTCCCCCACCCACTTCTATAGCTTTTGGTATGACAGTTGGGTGGTGTGGTGAATGACCTCCAGCTCACGGAGCTGTCTTTTCACCCAGCACCCAAGGGAAATTATTAAAATCGTTAGACCGACTTGTGCTGACAGAATAACCACCATGGGGCGAAGGGCTAAATTCAAAAATCCGGTGGCAGAAGGGCTCCACCCTAAAAGACTCTCCCACCATGAATGGTCTCCCGCCTTCTCTATGATGGAAGAGATGTCTGTAATCACCTTAGTATCGTGGGAGATGACCAGGGAGCTGGTGTCTATGGACTGTTAGATTTCCTGAAGGGTAGACTGAAGTTTGGGATGTTTTAAAAGTTGGCTTATGGAGTCTAAGCCCATTCCTAAAAAGAGGGGTTGAATATAAGCAAAAAGTTCTGGGGACAAAATCATTTCTTCATGGGTCCATACAGGGATGGTGTATTTAAAGTCGCACCCCTGGACAGATGTGAGATTACAGAAACACCTACTCACAAAAGGGAGCATCGGTTGTAACAAAAAGGAGTTTAAAACAAGAAAGGGGCAGGGGGATCTGACGCAAATACACCCTTTCCCTAGGTATACCAGTGCAGATCCAGTTCCCTGCTTCAGGTCATGTTTGCAGATGCTGACCTGATCTATTTGAGGGGCTAAACAGGGATGGTTAGGTTCTAACTCATGATCCTCACAGATGAAGCCAAGGCGGTCTCTGCGCACACATCCCTCGGTGTCCAAAAAGAGTATTCCTTGCGGGGAGAGTCGTGCACAGTGGGAAGGGGTTATCTGCATAGACCACGTCCGACTCTCCCGCTTGTAAGCCTAGGGGGACAATAGGAAAAATGGGAAAAGATTATCAGCCAGTAGCCGTCAGTACACACGTTAGGAGTTCCTGGGACTGGGGGTAGAAGGTGGAATTCAGTGGGGTCCACCAAGGTTCTACTTGCAGCTCGGTGGCTGTTAGTTGTGGGGTGATGAGGTGTTTTATTTCCAGGGGGAGGTGCCCCGCTGAAGCTTCTGTAATTATTCCCCTGACAACAGCGGCGTTTAGGCTATGGGCTTGGGTACAAGCCATGGCGATGGACAGATTAGTTTGGAGAGACTGAGTTCCTCTTAAGAGGAGAGCAAAGTCCCTTTCAATTTGGCTTTCCCAATTTACTCGTATTTCACTAATTGAGTGCTGTACTTCGGTCAGGGAATGCATTGAGTTGGAGATGGGCTTGGCCAGGGCTGAGATCGTGGCTGTGGCATAAGCAAACTTGTTGGCCAGAACTTCTATATTTGCCGCAACTAAAAGGCTGTCAAAGATAGGACATTTTGGAGGACATTGATTCATAGGGTCGCCATGAGTCGGAAGCGACTTGACGGCACTTAACACACACACACACACACACAGTTACGCCCCTTGGAACAAGACTCACTTGCCTTACAGGTTGCCAAGAGTGCTTTAGCTCCTCACTGACTTTAATGTGACCTTCCTTTTCCAAAACTTCACCCTACCTAAAAGTTGTTTATGAAATCCGAAAAGGACAAACTTGTTTGCACCTGACTGGATTTCTTGCAGCCCTAATGCCTAGTGTGACCAACTCCAGAGTAGGAAATTACTGGAGATTTGGGGGTAAAGCCTGGGGAGGCAAGGTTTGGACAGGGGAGGGACCTCAGCGGGATATATTGCTAAGGAGTTCACTCTCCAAAGCAGCCATTTTCTACAGAGGAACTGAACTCTTGTCATCCAGAGATCAGTTGTAATTCCAAGAGATCTCTGGGCGCCACCTGGGGGCTGGCAACCCGACTTAATGCCTCAAATCCAAACAGCCAAGGCAAATATTTTCAGCCTTATAGACAAAATAACATACCTGGTTTAATTCTCTATTCAACCAAATGGCCCATAGCTTTTCTTCTGAGGCAAAGCATTAGATTATGGACCCCTCTGAATCCCATAGCAAATATCAAGTATGGCAGATATATAGATAGGAAAGGGACTCTGCCATTTGCCACGACACCAACGTGTAGGTTCTTCACAGCTCTTATGATTATTATTCCCATCAAGGAGAAGCTCGTTCTAGAGCAGCCACCTCTCTTTGAGAAGGGAGAGGGGCCTGGCTGCTTGAGTATCATTGAAAACAAAGGTGCAAACATCAATTTAGAGGCCATTTCGCCATTAATTATTATGGAAGGCTGGGGTCCATCCATGACATTGCACGGACATCGCATGAACTATACATCTCACTCCCTGTTGCGTCCCGGCCTTTCCGCGGTGCTAATGCTGCACATTAAATGTGGCACATTAGCATGCTGCACACACTAATGCGGCACAGACACTGCCTCTGAGCTGTGTCTCCTTTTGCAAAACCACAGAGGAAAGAGACAGTTGTTCGTGGAAACAGAAACGCCCTTGACTGGCTCTCCTCAGCCACAGTGCTTCATCTCTAAACGGCCAGCCCTCAGCCCACCCCTATGTTCAACTCAGGTTCTTTTCCCTGGGTTCGATGCTGCTGGGAAGCAGGTTTCCCCCCCTGCCTGCTTCCCCACAGCCACATGGTGCCTTCATGCACCTACAAAGGTTTCTCCAGCTTTTTCCTGTCCTCCCAAACCTGGTTTCCTCTGAGGTTTTGGGAAAGATCGCAGCAAAGCCTGGATGGCTGCTGTGTAGGCGGGAAAGTTTGAATTTGCCTGGTCCAGCCCACACTGCAGCCATTTCTTCCCCCAGCCACCAGGGGAATATCACTATAGCAATATCACTATAGCAGTACAACAATATGAGTAACAGGTTCTCTGAATTCCCAAGTTTTAATTTTTTTAAAGCAAGTCTTTAGCACCTTTTGTTGAGGGGCTATAAAGGGAAAGGCACATCTCAATAAAAGGGGCTACAGCAGGGGTGTCGAACTCAATTGTTACGAGGGCTGGATATGACATCAATGTCACTTGGTCGGGCCGGGCCATGCCTCGCCAGCCCAGATCGAGAGTGGGGGTGTGTGTGGCTACCTTGGCTGGCTCACGAGCCGGATAAGAGCGCTCAAGGGTCCGGATACCTCCCCCGCCCCCCGAGCCTTATGTTTATGGCTGTTACCGCGCTAGGTATTTCCAGCGATGTATTAAAAGTTTGGAAATGTTATAAAAAATACTGATCGCACTTTCTGTGTCTTCCCACTGATGTATTAAGAGTTTGAAACTGTTATAAAAAATACTGTTCGCACTTTGTTTGGCCCCTTTAGCTGGGAAGACGTCTTCCAACCATTTTTTAACCGTGGCATCCAAAAACCCTTTTAAAGCGATGCTTTTTATAACATTTCCAAACTCTTGATACATCGCTGGGAATACCTAGTGCGGTAACAGCCTTTGACACCCCTGGGCTAGAGGGTTACTTTTTAAAACAAAATGAAAGCTGGCAAGTGAGAGAATCTGTTATACATGTTGATATCATGTTATAATGATTTTCAATTGCTGAGCTATTAAAAAAAGCTGAAAAGGTCCTGGTGTTGCAGTGTGTGGGGCTGCTGCTGAGAAACTATGGAGAAAACTGGCCATGTGGAAGCCCGGCTGCCATCATGGTGTAATGGCAGCTACTACAGTGCATTGGGGAAATGACGCATGCTTGTCCTCATGTGGAAAAACACTTGAAATAAACCACCCTGCTCTCTATGATGTGCTTGTACCCCTGTGTGCGCACACATATACAAATGCTACCTCCATCACTGAGCCTAAAAAAGAATAAGGCAAATTGGGTCAGGGTGATTCAAAACTGGCCGAGGCTATTTACTTCTCTGATAGAGTTGAGTTAAAAAATCACATGCATTTAGAAAAAAAGCAAGTCTAGAGATAAAGATCTCTAGACTGGATCAGACAAGCAAATAGTTACTCAATTTCTTTACTCTCCAGATGACTGAAAGGTTGAGGCTGATAAAGACATTTTGGAATCTTGCCTATTGTGTTTAAATGTTATGTTTCTCGCTCCCATCAAGAAACAACTGTGCTTGGTTTTGCCCTATAACAGGGGAACCTTTTCCCGCCAAGGGCCATTTGGATATTTATAACATCATTCGCGGGCCGTACAAAATTATCAACTTAAAAATTAGCTGACCAAGCTACAAGCAGGCAGCTGCCCCAGATGCCCGGCACGGACAAGCAGGCAGGTATCCAACCAGTGGCACACTTGCCCACCTGGTGGCACAGGATGGTCTGTTGCACCAGCTGGGCGTAGCCGCCCAGCCGCACGCCAGAGTTGCTCCTGCTCCACATGGTTGGGGCCAGATTCTACTCCTGCTACCTCCGCCTACAGGGATGAAATGAGGACACGCTGGCTAAGAACTCATCCCCACACATTCTGGCCCTGCCCCCTTTAGCCCCTCCACTGTCACCACTTCTGCCCCCAGCCCTCTTGTAGTACAGAGGGAATACGTTTCTCCATGGCCAGGATGGGAAAGGGTTAACACAGTCTCTTGGGTGGTCCTAGCAGTTCCATAGCTAATGACTCTTCTCCAAGGGGGAAAAAAGGTTCCTTTTCTCAGCAAAACAAACACACATCTGCCTTGAATAGAGGCTATTCCTGTCCACGGGAGGGGGCGGATCACCAGTCTTAGATCCTTTTGAGCTAGAGATCTGCCAGGACCCACAAAGGGCCAGACCAAATGATTCTGCGGGCCTTAAACGGCCCCCAGGCCTGATGTTCCCCACCCCTGCCCTATAATATGGCGTTATCCATGATTTTGAGTAGAGTTAGATATTGGATTGTGTTTAAGGATCATGGCTGTTTACGTTGTGCCACCAAAGGGCAATGGAAGAAAAGTCACATCGTGGAAGTTGCCCTTACATGTAACAAAGGGTGGGGGGGAAGATCCCAGGGTGGCGGCGGCGGCGACAGCAGCAGCAGCAGCAGAAGCAGAAGAAGAAGAAGCAGAAGAAGAAGAGTTGGTTTTTATATGCTGACTTTCTCTACCATTTAAGGAAGACTCAAACCGGCTTATAATCACCTTCCCCTCCCTTCCCCACAACAGACACCCTGTGAGGGTGATAGGGCTGAGAGAGTGTGACTAGCCCAAGGTCGCCCAGCTGGCTCCACGTGTAGGAGTGGGGAAACCCACCCAGTTCATCAGATTAGCGTCCTCCTCTCATGTGGAGGAGTAGGGAATCAAACCCAGTTGTCCAGATCAGAGTCCACCACTCCAAAGCACCGCCCTTAACCACTACACCACGCTGGCTCTAGATGCTACTTGCAATGTATTTCAACCAAGGCTTTCTTAGCAGCATATTACGCCATAGAGATTCTCCAAGTTACCCAACATCATCCCCAACTGACAACAGTATATAAATGAAGTTACAATAAATTGCTATTTAATAAGCATAGAAGAACTTAAATTTTGTGCTTTATACCACTGCAACACACCTCGGCATTAATCTTTGAATTTTACCATTCTGTATTATTTCATGCCACTTTGTTGGATTGAAATCTTCCTTTCTCCAAGAGGAAAGCAAATTATTGCAGCATGTTATGCTGCTGGCTCCCTGTTCCTTTGTTAGGCAAATTGGTGGTTGGTTGATGTTTCATCACTAAGAGCTGAAGAGTAAGAGACAGGATCTTCCAATAGGTAGGAACCTCCATGTTTTGAATGAGATATCCACCAGAGGCATTTACTCCTATCTCATGAGGCTTGGGTTGCCAGCTCTGTGTTGGAAAAATCCTGGAGATTTTGGGGGTGGAGCCTGAGGAGGGTGAGGTTTGGGGAGGGGAGGGACCACAGAATGGTACAGTGCCACAGAGTCCACCCTCCAAAACAGCCATTTTCTCCAGGGGAACTGATCTCTGTCATCTTAGGGTTGCCAACCTCCAGGTACTAGCTGGAGATCTCCTGCTATTACAACTGATCTCCAGCCGACAGAGATCCGTTCACCTGGAGATAGGGTTGCCAGGTGCCCGGTGGTGGTGGGCAAACCCCCGGCAATTTGCCCCTTTGCCCGCTGAGCAGCTGAGGGTCGGCGGGCAAACATGCACACGCATCCACGCCACTGCAGGTCACTTCCGGTTGTAAACTGGAAGTGATGCGCACACGCTTTGGGGCATCCACGCGTTGCCGCGCGATCCCAAGCTGTGCCTTAAAAGTCTCCCTGTCTCGGAGGACAGGTAGGACCTGGCAACCCTACCTGGAGAAAATGGCCGCTTTGGCCAGTGGACTCTATGGCATTGTAGTTCCTCCCCTCCCCAAACCCTGCCCTCCCCAGGCTCCGCCCCAAAACTCTCCTGCTGGTGGCAAAGAGGGACCTGGCAACCCTTTGTCATCTGGAGATCAGTTGTAAAAGTGGGGGGTGTCCAAGCCCCACCTGGAGGCTGGTGACCCTACATAAGACAGGGAGCTAGGAATTCCCGAGTCTCAGCATACTGTTTGTTCAGTTTCCTGTTCAACACAACAGTGTAGCTTTGCATGCTACATACTTTACAGAAGACTGCAAACCACATGCAATGTGTCGATCTTGTAAGGCTGACGGTTTCTGTCTCGGTGCACACTCGATAGCCATTTGCAATGCTAGACCATTTTGGAATAATGGCTCCTCTAGCCAGAGCTATGAATAGGCTGTTAAGTTTTGACATTGCTAACTGCTATGTCAGCTCCTGCAGTTTAGGTGCCAAAAATATGATGGCTGGAAATTCAAGACTGCTCTTCAGCTAGAAAAGTCCAGAAAGTCCAAAGACTTTTAGCTAGGGTTACCAGGTCCCTCTTCGCCACCGGCGGAGATTTTTGGGGCGGAGCCTGAGGAGGGCGGGGTTTGGGGAGGGACTTCAATGCCATAGAGTCCAATTTGCCAAAGCGGCCATTTTTATCCAGGTGATCGGATCTCTATCGGCTGGAGATCAGTTGAATTAGCAGGAGATCTCCTGCTACTACCTGGCAGTTGGCAACCGTGCTTTTCGCCTATGCCACTAATCTACCCGACCAACTACTTTTGGGAAATAATCTGATCCATAGAGTTAGGGAATCTAATCCACAGAGCTGGATAGTCAAATAGCGTTGATGGGTGGATCCTTCCCACACACTGGGCCATAAAAATAAATACACCACAACACATCACACAAAGGAACTTGGGATGCGCTTTCACTTGCATTGGTTTTAGTGCCTGTGGCCTTTTATGCGGGGACGTTTCCCTGTGGTCACCCCCGCCGACAGCTTTGGGGCTTCTTTTTGATTATGCATGCTTTATCCACCCGCAGACAGGGAAACGTCCCTGCATAAAAGGCCTATGTTTCAGTGTCTATATTAAAAACAGGGAATTATTGAATTATGATGCTTTCCTACAGCATGAAATGTAAACTGCTTGGACGAACACAGAGCACTAAATGACACTTCATTAAGACCAATTAACAGAATAAGGTGAAAACTACACCCAAATATATTTGCATAAATAAAATTAAGTAGCAAATTTACAACATGTTCCGTTTTTATAAAACAATCATTTGGCTATACGGATAAAACACAAACAGCTTCATTACAGTTCACAGAGTCAGGGAAACATCAATTGTTTTGGATGTTTGTACGAATTTAGCATATCACGGAACGAGGGTTGCCAGGTCCCTCTTCGCCACCAGTGGGAGATGTTGGGGGCGGAGCCTGAGAAGGGCACGATTTAGGGAGGGGAGAGACTTCAGTGCCATAGAGTCCAATTGCTAAAGTGGTCATTTTCTCCAGGGGAACTGAACTCTATCGGCTGGAGATCAGTTGTAATAGCAGGAGATCTCCAGCTAGTACCTGGAGGTTGGCAACCCTACATGGAACAGCAGGGCTGGAATAAAGAGGGGAGTCTCTAGGGTATGCAGCAACATGGGAGCTTTCCTAAACTCTAGGCTTTGTGGCTCTGCTAAACTAGATGAGTACAGGAGGAGTCTCCTCCCTTCCAAAAGGCACATTAAAACTCCTATTTGGTTGTACTACTAAGGGGATGTGGTTGTTGTTACTGTGCATACTGGCCTAATTACTACTAGTCCAAGCCACAGGAACCAGGCACCTTTCGGGAACAGGATTCAACATAAGGGCAGACATATCATCTAGCCACTTGTGGAGAAAGCAATCCTGATAATTGCATAAGGGATGCAAATTGAGTGAATTTGCATGTTTTCATTCTCCACAATTCATTCTCACTTTCTACTATTTTGCATAATTTATTCTGGCTGTTACCATAGGGTTAACATAGGACATTGACACAGTTACAACCTTCTAAGTCCATTGAATGGCATTGTTAAGCACTGGCCCCTGGCAGCCAACCACCTCTCTGGATATTAATAACTCCACAGGTATTGCCCACACATATTCAAACATAGCTTTACAACCACAGGGGCTAGGGACTTTAATTTAAAAAAGCTGAATTCTGTGCCCATTCTGAACCTTTTCGGTGCTCCTGTGGAATCACAGCATCCGCACACCCCTGAGTATGACAGGGAAGAAGCTTCCCATGAAATCAGACAAGCCATCAAAGTCATCCGTACAATTAGATGAGGGAAAGATTCCTTCTGACTCTAAGTATGGGGAAGGAGGGGAGGGGAAAAAAATAAACTCTCCAAGTCATAAGGACTCCCCATAAACCCCATAAATGGAATCTCATAAACTGTACTGCAATAGGTGTCTGTATCCAAGACTTCACACCATTTAAAAGCCAAGACAGCTCTGAAAGAGGAGGAGGTAGCAATTCCCAGACGTTCCACGTGGTGCACATATTCAGGTGTGCATTGTTCCATTACATTAGTGACAGCATGAAAAGGCAAGGGAGGGCCTGAGAAAGTCACACTCAAACCAGTTTCACAGTACCTCACCCCTCCGCTTTTGTTCGACGTTACAAAGAAAGAAACAATTTAGGGCTGGGGATTTAGACAGGGATGGGCACCGAGCACTTTGGAAGTCTGCCGTGCTTGGACACACACACCAAAGACTTACGTGAGAGGATGGGAGTCTCTGTCCACACCTTGGCCAGGATTCCTTTCAGTGACCAAAGTCCTGCGCATTTAAAAAAAGAAAAGAAAGAAAGAAAAAGAAGAATTGCAAACAGGGACTGTTACCAAAAAAGAATGAAGGCATTATCTAACCAACACCGCAACCTTTGCACACGGTGGACCTCCTTTGATAACAAACAGTGCTCACAGGCACCGGTTCTACTTCCTCAAAGTGCAGGCGAGGGAGGGACGACGATCAGCAACTTCAAACTGAATTCAATCTGCTGAAGAGCGTACTCCACATCAGTCAGATTCACGAGGCAGCTGTCTCAATCTGTTTTGAACAATGGCGCACACCAGCGCTTCGAGCACTACAGCAGTTAAACAACGTTAGCAGACGGACAAGGAATATCACGAATTGGGTACTGCCGTATCAGTCAATAGGTCATAAAGAGTTTTTGGAGTGTGGATTTTTCCGTTTGTGAAAGGATGTAGCAGAGCCACCAAATGCACCCGATCAAGGAAATGTCATCGCTGTGATATAAGAAGCAAAGATGAACGGTTACAACTTTCCAGCTTACTTCAGACATGGCCGAGAGAAGGAATCAGAGAGGATGGAAACATTCGGAACTGCGTAGAATGAAGAGGGAAGCACCTTGAATTATGGCACTGGAAGTCAGTTGTACAGACAGCGAGCAATTCCACCAGGAAGCGATTAAATACTGCATTAAAAAAAAAAAAGGTCTTACTATTTGGTGTCCATTTAAGACTATGTTATTAGCTTTATTTCAAGCATGCGCATTTGTTTGTTTTGTTACATTTTTATCCCGCCCAATCCCAACTGAGGCTGGGCTCAGGGCGGATTGCATCCATCTAATATCAACCAAGACAATTCAAGTAAAATATGGTACATCAAAATTAATGATAAACAAATTACAATTTAAAACCTATAGTATCACACACATTTTAACAGTTAAAACCAAATGTTCCAGATGGCGCTCTGCATTCCAGCGCTGATAGCGAATCAGTAGGATTGCCATCCTCCAGGTACTAGCTGGAGATCTCCCGCTATTACAACTGATCTTCAGGTGACAGAGAGCAGTTCCCCTGGAGAAAATGTCAGCTTTAGCAATTGGACTCTATGGCATTGAAGTCCCTCCCTATTTCCACTCCCTCCCCAGCCCAGCCACAGGACCTCCGTCTTCGATGGATTTACTTTCAGCCGACTTCACTTCGGCCATCTCACCACTGCCTACAGACACCTGGCCAGAGTATCTGGGACAGCACCCAGGCGGCCACCCATCAGTAGATACAGCTGGGTGTCATCTGCATACTGGTGACAACCCCATCTGAACCTCCAGTCTAGCTGGGCGAGGGGGGCGCGTGTAGATGTTAAATAACATTGGAGAGAGAATTGTCCCTTGAGGACCCAACACACCAAAGGGTGGCATGGGAACACCCTCTCTCCTAGCACCACCCTTTCTGGGAGCCAGTGTGGGATAGTGGTTAAGAACGGTGGTTTGGAGCAGTGGGCTCTAATCTGGAGAACCAGATTTGATTCCCCACTCTTCCACATGAGCGGCGGACACTAATCTGGTGAACTGGGTTGGTTTCCCCTCTCCTCCACATGAAGCCTGCTGGGTGACTTGGGGCTACTCACAGATCTCTTACAGCTCTCTCAGCCTCACCTACCTCTCAAGGTGTCTGTTGTGGGGTGGGGAAAGGAAGGTGATTGTAAGCCAGTTTGATTCCTTCTTAAGTGATAGAGAAAGTCGGCATATAAAAACCAACTCTACTTCCCCGATTTCAGAGAAATGAGAGCAGCCATTGAAGGGCTGTCTCTCCTCACATTAATGATCTGACCTTCCATGTCCTTGGGTGAACATGTCACCTTCTGTACAGATGCAAAGGCCGCCACATCCTCACATTCAAGGAAGTGAGATAGGGTTGCCAGGTCCCTCTTTGCCAGTGGCGGGAGGTTTTTGGGGTGGAGCCGGAGGAGGGTGGGGTTTGGGGAGGGGAGAGACTTCAATGTCATCGAGTCCAATTGCCAAAGCGGCCATTTTCTCCAGGTGAACTGATCTCTATTGGCTGGAGATCAGTTGTAATAGCAGGAGATCTCTGGCTAGTACCTGGAGGTCGAAGGAAAGATAGACACCACTGCACTAGTATCAAGGAGATTAGGAAGTCAGTACAGAAGCAAAAAAGAGGGGTTTACAAAGTGCAAAACATTTAATATATGCTACCAACCTAATCTAAAGACAACTATGTACAAAACTGATGCTGACTGGTTTGTCAGTTTTGTACATAGTTGTCTTTAGATTAGGTTGGTAGCATATATTAAATGTTTTGCACTTTGTAAACCCCTCTTTTTCGCTTCTGTACTGAGTACCTGGAGGTCGGCAACCCTAAAGTGAGAGGAGGGGTGCAGTTTGGCCGCTGGCTGGCACAAAGAGAGCGCCAGTCTGAATTCACTCCTGGGGCATGATGCAGAAAGAGAGGTTGGCCCAAGGAAAGGGCACATATGGGCCTGCGTCAGGCTGACCTTCCCTCTTTGGAAGGCAATCATCAACAAAGGCGATCATCTAAAGAAGGCCTGGCGTGCCCATGCGACGTATCCATGCGACAGCTGCGGGCTCTGACCCAGGGTGGCCTCACCCTAGGATCCAGAAAATAGAGGAGACCTGGCGCTTCTGGATCCCACCAATTGCCTGCCCTGTGGTTAGCTGTGGGTTTTGGGCTGTGTGCACTGCAGATCCCTCTTGAGCAATGAAAATAAAGTTGGCTCTTTGATCACCCCAGCTTTAATGTCGGCTCACTTTATTCGGCATCCGCGGACAAAGTCCTCACAAGGTAAGGAAATGAAACTCTATCGCCACATCTACTGTACAGCCGCAAAACTGCGCAACAACCATTCAAGGCAGCTGGTGGACAGGCAAGCAGATCAAAGGTTCTGCTCACAGGTGATTGTGTGCCTATTCAACATATTCACCGCGGAGTTCGCAGCATCCCTACAAAGAATGAGAAAATATCACTGAGCCTTGCAGCAATTTTCAAATGTGTGTCCTTGTCCCTCCCCTCCTGAGAAATATACATTCAATCTGCAGAAATAAGTCAGTGAATGTGGCAGTGTGGCTCTGCTTCATAGCATTGCTGGGTATTTTTTTTAAAGCATCAGCTTCATTATTAAGCATAAGAGGAGCTTTAACTTCTTTCAGATCCTTCCTCAAAGCCCACCTTTGGCAGAACCCCAAGGCTGATTCAAGGTATTTTGTCACTCCATACAAAGTACACCAGCCACCTCCTGGGACAGTGCTGCTGCTGGCCAGGTCCTGGAGGTGATGCCAGTGATAGCTGGGGGAGAGCTGAGTGTCTATGGTTCACTGGCACCCTCTCCACTGTGCTGCCCCACTTTGCTGCTTGGTCAGAACGGGCCTTTAGTTCTTTCTTGCTTAGTTCCCAGCCTTAACATATGCGACTTATTCTTCCCTTGTTTATCTCCATCTCTGGCCTGGTGTAGTGGTTAAGAGTGGTGGATTCTAATCTGGAGAACTGGGTTTGATTCCCCACCCTTCCACACGAGTGGCAGACTCTAATCTGGAGGACCGGGTTGGTTTCCCCACTCCACATGAAGCCTGCTGGGTGACCTTGGGCCAGTCACAGTTTTCTCCAAACTCTCAGGCCTTCCTCAAGAGAGCC
The DNA here is from genome assembly GCF_029931775.1 of Euleptes europaea. Classification (NCBI taxonomy): domain Eukaryota; kingdom Metazoa; phylum Chordata; class Lepidosauria; order Squamata; family Sphaerodactylidae; genus Euleptes; species Euleptes europaea. The sequence goes on along the minus strand of NC_079312.1, from coordinate 126,710,837 downwards.
TTCTGCAATATTGGTGCTTTCAGAGAGTGGGCCCTGTCTCCTGTTGCCAACACCGTAACTTGCAACAGTAGAGGCACCCACAGCGGAGTTTCAGAAGATGATCTCAGTGGTTGTGAACTCATGAGAAAGAAACTGCTCCTTCAGAATCCGGTGCCAGACTCTTTAATGCTTTAAAGGTAGGCTGACCATACTTCCTTGAGGCAAAAACGGGACATTGGGGATGGCAAAAACGGGATAGGGGTTATGTAGCATTAGTGTAACCTGATCAGAGCACTTTTTCTATGAGAATTTACCCTGCCATGCCTGTATGCAGCATAAGAAATGTCAAAACTGAAGGAAACCAACGTTGGAAGTGTAATGAGGTGCAAAATGGGACAAAATTGACATTTTAATTAAAGACGGGACGGCCGGGAAATGTGATAAAAAAGGGTCCCGTTCAAAATGGTACACATGGTCAGCCTATTTAAAGGTCAAACCAGCACATTGTTCTCAGTCTCTGAAACCAGTGCGGCTCAAAAAGCGAAACACTCCTCTCCTCCGAGGTTTTAATCAAGAGTTTGTCTCTAGAGCATACTTTTGTCTTCAGCAGGTTACACTGTTTTGCTGCTTGTGTGAATTACATTCTTAAGGAGTTTAAGTCCACTTCTATTAGCACATGGTTATTTCCGGGAGTGGCATTCAGTCCGAACACAGTGGGCATTCTCCAAATTTATGGGTATTTTCTGATGTAAAACAAAATATGAACTATGTGTATGTTCACAAATACATGGTTTTGGCATAGTTTCTGTTTGGCATAGACTGCACCACTGAAAGCATTTTTGCCTTGATGAAATACGGCTTGAGCTCAGAATCCCTCCCCCCAAACTGTTGTCACATAGGAGCCACTGAGTTTTTCCCATCCCTGGAGAAGATGAACGTAGATGGCAAAAGAAACTGCCCTGGACTGGAACATCTGCCTTGAACCAGGGAACCCTTAACTTGGAATTAATTTTGTAACTTCAAAAAGCACTTTTTGAAAACCAGGATGACTTCCCGGCTGATGAAATTTAGGTAATCGTGTGCGGTTAAACATTTCTGCACCAAGGCCTGCACTAGCAGATGATCTGCTTAACTTGCTCAATAGTATGCCTATGTGTGAAAATCCTATTAAACAATCAGCAATGGGAGCTCTTGCCATACCATGACCAGTGCTAGGAAAGGCTTCAATAAACCTGCCAATATGCATAACGTTACTTATCATTCCAGAGGGGTAACCGTGTTAGTCTAAAAAATTAAAATGGTTATTTATAGTAATACTTTTAAAATTCCTGTTGTCTCAGTATAGTAGTAGTCTAGCATGCCATACTTACATGACTGAACTACTGATACTGTCAAAGTTCATTCATAACAAGACAATACAACTTACTGCCCATCACACTTATTATACCCCCTAATGATTTTCATTACAAGTCAGGCAGTGTTATTCTGGAATTCTTGAGTTTGATGGGTTTCTGAGTTGATACCACACTTTTGCTCCTGTTCAGGCCAGGAAGTTGAGGCTTGTTGTAGCCCGTTGGTGCATGTGCAAAATTGATTTTAGACCTTTAAAACTGATTTTAGTCTCAGCGAGAAAGAGCTCCTTCCCGCCTAAGAGCTCAAGCTAAATTGGAGGAAGTTGTTTTTTAAAATGGCAAGATAATCCACAAGTCAATCATCATAAGGGAAGTCAATGTATATCTCAAGGGCAGGGCATGTCTCATGTGAACATAATTACCAAAGCAAATGCAGGAGGGTTGAGTCAGGAGAAAGCTTTTTGTACAAACTTTTGGAGGGTGGGGGAAGGGGCTTTTTACCACCTATACAAATCAGTCAACAAATTTAAAATTTTGGCCAAACTCCCCAAGAATTTTGCACTCTTCCCAAGGCAATAACTGCCTGCCTCTAAGTTCCACTTCTATGAAGAACTCATACTGTCACATGCCAACCGTCTCCACTTGCACATGGAGAGGGAGACTGGGAAGTAGAGGATGTATACCACCCAAACAGATTCCTGTTCCATGTCAGTAGTTGACCACAGAGGGAGAGCAAGACTGCCAATAGCCTGCTTCTCATTGATGCAACTACAGATGCCATCACCTCTATGTTGGTAGCTCCATGCACTACAATTCCCAAGCAGCAACACGCACATTCCAACATGTTGAGCAATTTAGAATTCTGAACAGCCCTAGGATGAGACTAGGATTAGATCCTCCATTTTGTCATTCAGGGGGCAGCTACAGACACACTTCTAAATCAAACCACTTCTAGCAGCATACACGAAATGGTAAAACAGCTGTCTTATATAGGCCCAAAAATTATTTCAAGATGGTGGAGTGGTAAAAAAGGGGAAATAACGGTGAGCCACATTTTAAATGTTGTAAGATAATAGCTGCTATCTATAGTTGCATTTAGACGAGGAATCGCCAGCTAGATGCCCAAATCTGCTTCTTTGGTGAACCTCAACAAACCCCTATGACACGATGTTAATAGTGGGAACTTTTCCTACTTTCGCTGGATAAAGGGGGCGGTTGAAAAATGGCACTCTTTGTAAGATTTGATACACTGTATGTTTGACTGGTGCTGGAGTGATTGCTTTTTTTCTGATTAAAAAATAATATTAAAAAAACAAACCTTTAGTCAAGGTACAGATTTCAGTAAATGCTTAATCACATTTTTAACAAAAACTGTTTTCAAAAGTTGAGATATTTTACACATTTCTTTGGGTTTTCCATATGATTGCCCCACAACTGTGAAGTTCTTACCACTAGAAACCTGGAAACATTTGAAGAGGCTTCGTAAGAAACAATAAGCTTCCACAATTTTTCAAAAGCACCAAATGAATTTAATAGTCCCCTGTAGTTTGGCTATACTATAATAAGTTTGTTGCTGTCAGGCATATAAAAAAACCCTCTTGGCTATCACTGTGGGCGTCTTTCCCCTTCTCTGATAATGGCTGATTCATGTCTTAAACATGAATCAGTTGTCTGTGAAAATGCTTGCATCTGTAAACTCACCCACTGACAGCATTTTTGGCAGCCCTACTTCAGCGTTTAACATTCTATCAGCAAAAACCTCTGACAGGAATCCATTCTGCAGCTTCCAACACAAGAATAATCATTTTAGTTCACACTAGAAGTCACTCTTTCTCTGCAGAAAAAGACTGCATATTTTTACTATCGGCCAATGCTTTTATCAGAGCTTCACAGGCTCTTTTTTGTTGTTCATGAATTCAGAGAGCAACACAATAAGAATTGTTAAAGGAATCTATTTGGGAAACTCAATACATTCTGTTATCATTAACTACTGTCAGGCTCTGTAACCCAGATGCTGCTAATGCATGAATGAATAAGAACAGTTTTGATGTGACTATGCCTGAAAGGGACCCAAATATGAGAATTTTGCTACAGAATATGTCACACTTATTAGAACAGTGAGCTCACTGAAGATGCCCATAAGTTCCAACACTATCATAGCAGCCAAGCCCCTGAGACAAAGCCCCAAGATGTCTGAATCACTAGATGTAGGGGACAATAAACCACTTCCTCTTCCCGGTACAACTATGGGGACAGGATGACAGTTTGTCAACACCCAGATATATAAGGGAAGGAGAAGGGGGAAATTCTTATTATCATAAAAGATTAACATGTTAATTTTACATTCTGCATAGAAATTTACCTCTGATAAACTGCACAGGTGAAGCAGCATGAAAACACAAACTCAGCACTCTGGTTCAATATTACTGACCTCTAAATGCTTGATATAAGCTACGCCCTTAAAAGTCAGGAACTAAGTTTTTATTTCAGGATTTCCTTTCTGAGTAATATGCTTTGTGTCACAGGGTGCCTGACAAAAAAATTAAACATTTTTGACAGCAAACAAAGACAGTGGGAGTGGAATGTGCTCAGCTGCCCAAGGCTCGAGATGGATGGAAAACAAAGCAAAGTTCAGTACCATCCATATGAGGAACACAGTTCTCAGATTTAATTCAGATCTGATAAGCAAGAGGAGAGTCTGGAGCAAAGAACAAACAAAACACTAATAGGCATGTGCCCAGAAAGGAGACTGGAGACTGACACACTTCTTGTTCTCAAATTAGTCTTCAACAGAATCCACAAATTACTGGTTTAATAGACCTCATCTGTGTGAAACTGCACCACTTGATAAATTAAAAAAATATTCTTTTGCCTCCATTTCTCTTCTATAAAATGCCCCTTCCGCAAGACAGATTAGAAAGCCCATTTCATATACACGTTTTAAAACAGATGTGGCACCATTAGCCCCCCCCAAAAGAGACTGTCTTTTTACATTAAAAAAGAATCCAATAATTTTGGTAATAATGAAGCTCCATATTTCTTTAATCTGAAAGCGGTAATTATCTGCAGCTTGCTAACTCAGTGATTGAGAAGCATCACATTTGTTGAATATTTTCAAAACGGACCAATCCAGTTTTTCTACTATTTCCAACAATGTCAACAAGAAATACAGCAAAACTGGAGACCAGCATAACAAAAAATATAGCTAAGGACTGCCTGATCCAGCAAATACTTCAGACTAACTAGGAAAAATATTTTAAAACAAGCAACACAGCTGATGGAGAAGTCCCAAGTACAATTTAGATTCACAGATATTTTGAACGACTGAGCCTATTAACAGTTTTGAAAAAGTCACACTTGACAAGAAGGCTGGATCTCCACAACATGGTTAAAAGCTCTCAGAAAATGCACCCATGAACACAGGGCAACAATCTTTATTGCTTAGGACTCCACTCGCTCAGTTGACCAATTCCTCGCTCTCATTGAATTCCATAAAATAACCAAAAGTAATGCCAGAAAAAATGAAAAGAGATAGCTTTAATAATAAAAAAGAAACTCCCCATATACCAATTTTACCTAAATTAAACAGAGAAAAAAAAGTAATAAGGAATCTGTAAATTTAATAACCATTTGCTCTCTTTGACCCAAAGGCTTTTGAGGGAGATTCTCGGAGAATTCCTCCGTTCTGAGGAGGTGCTTCAAGCGTGGAGAGCTTATGCCATTGACTTGAAGCATATTCTCAACTCACTTTACCCTTCAGAGATTTTAGTCAGTTAACTATGAATTTTATTTAAAGTCTCCGAGGGCTCTAAAGCTTCTGAAACATAACGCCCCCAGCACTTTTACATGACTATAAAGTCAAAGTGTCAGGGTTTCATACTTTGCTTTGGCAGTCCAATTGCAAACCTGTGCTTTGGTACCCTTCTGTTCTAGCCTGTTCAAGATGTGCTAGCTTTTTAAAAAATCAAGTGTATAGTGTCAACTACTGAATGAAAATAACGGTCAGACCACATGAACTAGGTATTGGTTCTGCCTGAACCACAGGGAAGAAGTGGTTTCAGATTTTAGTTCTGTCAAGAAAGTAGGATAAAATTTCCATCAGTTTCAGGTACTGTAGAAGACTGACCAGACACATTATTTATGTTCTTAATTTGGAAAGTTTCTAATAAACCAGATGTACAGACAAGAGAGAATACTGGAAAGATATTAAAAACCTCCCACATGGATTTCAGACACAAACGGCTAAGGTCTAAATTTGCTGGAGTTTGCCCAAAAATCCAGAAAGACCAGCACTCTTCTTCTTGAGAACTGCCCTGGTTAACTCCGGAATCCAAAGATGCCCTTGATATATCCTGTAAGGCCACTCTTTGTTTTCTGCTCCACTTTGTCCTCCAAGGGTGGGAAAGTGACATGGTTGAGGGCCAGGTCAAAGAACAAAGGTTTGCATGGTATTGGCTGGAACTCTGGCGGGAAATGCACCAGGCTGGCTTGCTTGCTGACCAGAGAAGAATCCAGACAGAAAGTCTCCAACCGTTCTGAAAGCGGCTTGATATGAAAAGAAACAAAAAGAAAGATTAACAGAAATCAATGTGGCCGCTTAACCAAATCTAGTATTAATGGCAAGGCAGTAGTATAAAACTATTAGCAGAAACTTCAGGGGCCTCAGGCTTTATAGATAATATTCCCAAAGCAATGGACAGTGACAATAAAAGATCACTGATATCTGAACTGAACACCCCAAACCAGTCTCAGAAATGCCTCCTTAGGGATAGAAGAGGGAAATATTTCAAATTCTAAACCTCTTTAAGAGTGTATGTAAACAGAAAGGTGACATCTTTTCAAAAGTATGACTGACTAAAATGTAGAAGAGTTGGTTTTTATATGCCGACTTCCTCTACCACTTAAGGGAGACTCAAACTGGCTTACAATCATTTTCCCTTCTCCTCCCCACAACAGACAGCCTGTGAGGTAGATGGCTGAGAGAGCTCTAAAGACAGCTGTGACTAGCCCAAGGTCACCCAGCTGGCTTCATGTGGAAGAGTGGGGAAGAATCCACTACTCTTAACCACTATATCACACTGGCTAGATGTACTACATGCACAGAATTTAGCCTTCTTCTGACAAAATTTCTCTGTACAGCTATTGAGTTGTTTAGATTCAGAGAGGAAATCCTACTTCACGTGATCAGACTATGTGGAATTGTGGTAAAAATGTTTGTATTCCTCGTGTTTGATGAGAATTTTTTTAAATGTGAGACAAGGAAATCTAAGGAGGTGGAATTGAGAATTGTGCATGAAACTTGGCATTATTCCCAGCCCCTTGACCACTGCTCTCAGGCTGCCTTCCTATTGCTACTCATGTGGATCTCACTTGTTCACTCCAATCATGAGCTATAATCTTATTTTAAACGGAATAGGACAATTAGGCATCTTTGTATGATTTGTACAACTAGAAACATGGATTTACATTTTGCAGCAGTGGGAGCTGAGCATTTTGAGCATTTTGCAGCAGTGGGAGCATTTTGAAATCTCACATCAGCATGACCGAAACTGGCTTACCTTGCCATCCTTGACCTGAGATGGGGACTCAACCTCAGGGGTATCTCCAGCATCTGAAAGAGTCACAGGGATGCTCTATGAAAATGCAGCTTCCGGCAATACAACCATTTAACTTGAGCCAGCTACACATAGAAGGTATTTCATGCAACATCTTGTACTTGGGAACCCGTTCACAACTACATGCATGAAGCAACAATTATTAAAGTGACCATATGTCGAACCCATAGCCTTTCCATTCATTGTACTCTTACATTAATACCTGGTATGGGTCCTATGGCTATGGCCACAGCCTTCAATTTGCAAGATCTGAGCAAGGCTGTCAAAGACAGGACATTTTGGAGGACTTTCATTCATAGGGTCGCCATGAGTCGGAAGTGACTTGACGGCACTTAACACACACATGGGTCCTGAGTTGCTCAGAAAAAAGTCAGGGATATAAATATTTAAAATAAATAAATTTAAATGTTCAATTAATATGTATGTATGTAGTGGGTTGAATCCTTTTTTAGTCACAGTTTGGGAACAACATATATGGCCACACAGGATGCGTGGGCGATCTGGCTGTGACATCTGTAACCCTGCTGATTGGCGGGATTGATTCAGCTGATCTGGCTGGCTAGGCAGAGTGCCCCCTACTTCCCTCACTGCTCTTTGTGCATCCCTCCCGAAGCTGCGTGCTCAGTGGAAGAGGATGACCATCCCAGATAGGAGTGTACTGTTCTTCGGTCAAGGGTATACATATGGCCACTCTCCATGCTCAAGGTTATGCATGTGTATTTTATACTGGGGAAGCCTGTCCAAGTATGAAATCTGCCTTCCTGAGCTGCTCCCAACAGAACTCATAGATAATCTAGCACATCATTGTGGCTCTCACACATTTCAGGAAGAGTCTTAAGATGTGTAAGGGTCAATTAAAGAACATTTTTCTGTTCAGAATTGAGACAGAGCCCCACCACTGCAGCATATATGGGAGAGGAAAAAGCCCTTCAAGAGCCAGTGTGGTGCGGTAGGCTGAGTACTAAAATAAAACAAAGGAGAGCTATGTTCAAGTCCCCACACCACCATGGTCATTTACTGGGCGACTTTAGGCCAATCTCTCTTTCTCAGCCTAACCTACTTTTCACAGGATTGCTGTGATAATATAATGGAGGGGGGAACTATATACACTATCATGAATTGGAGGAAAAGGTGGGATAAAAATGAGATGGTTTCCTTCCCGTCCAATCTGATGACAAGCAATGCCACTAGAATGCTCAGCACAGAGATACCAAGGGCAGATCAAATGTGATGTCAAGGGAACTAACAAAAAAGGGAACAAAAAACCCCTAAACCTTAACTAGACAAAGAACCTAAAAGTTGAGCTGAAAATTATAACAAAATACTGATATTATTTATTATGCAGTGTACGCTAAATTAAAAACACTGGGCCTTAAATGTACAGGCTGATCAATTCAAAGAATATATGAAATAGTTGTGATGTCTGTCTAGACAATGGGTTGGATTCCCAGGAGCAGGACTGGGGAGGGCACAGTGGGGGAACCTGAGCAAATCACACACCACAGGGTGAAACCCTTGTGCCCTTGGAAATGCTATGCTGGATCCAGCCCCTTTAAGTGGTACATCCTTTGAACCCAGTAACATGTGGAACAGAATCATGGAAAGCTAGTTAGATTTGAATCCAGTAGCACCTTAGAGACCAACAAAAGTTTCGGTGTATACGTTTTTGAGAATCAAAACTCCCTTTGCCATGGAAAACTAGTGGCTCCCCAACAGTACTAAGATACTCACCTAATATGGCAGCAGCTTGCAAGGAGTATTTCTCTGCATTCACTTGGGTGATCAGCTCTTGAACATCAGGCAGCTCCTAGACAATATCAGTTCAAATATAATGCACTGAAGCATTATACTGTTCAGCAAGTTACAACAAATGTAGTTTTTTTTCAACAGATAGCAGACCATGTAGAACAGCTTTTAACATCCCACCAGATATGAGGAAACTCAACATGGCTAGTAAACAGCACACCTCTTCGGATCCATTAAGAGGGTTTTTTTTTAGTGCTAGCACCTGACAATAACACTGAGATGCATATGCTCAGCACTGTAAAAAAAACCTGAAGAGGCCTGTGAAAGCCACCCCTGCAAACAGTGCATCAAACCATCATTAATGGTAAAGTGACTGGCCCCTGCATGGCAGGCAGAAGTGGCACAACAGGACTGCTGACTGACAAGGCAGAAAGGGGTCTCTACATGCTTTGGAAGCTTCTCAGATATGCACAATACGACTTTTTTACACAGAGAAAAAGGAAAAAGGCCTGAGGTTGTCTGAAAATTCTTCAGAAGGGATGGAAGACTGTCAGCAGCTTTGCTAGAGGGAATTGTGTAAAATTGCTGAAGCCCTTGAGAGTTTAGACCAGTGGTTCCCAAACTTTTCAGCCCACCGCCCCCTTGCTTCCACAAACTCAACCCCAGTGCCCCCTATCCTATCCAACAACACAGTTGAAGGAGCCCACCTCTAGCGCCCCCTGCTGCCCCCTTGCCTCTTAGTGCCCCCTAGGTAATCCCACCGCCCCCAAGCGGGGATACTGCCCACTTTGGGAACCACTGGTTTAGACAATCTTGGAGGGAGAACTGTGGGGGGAGATTTCAAAATAGTTTTCCCCTCCTGTGATCTTCTATGCACCTCAAACTTAAAGTTAATAAGAACAAGACTGTATAAAAGCTTAAAACTGTGCCTGATAGACAGAATTCAAAATTTTGTGGCAATGGTCTTCACTATCTGTTATTCGTCAAAAGCTGCCTCATCAGAACAAAGTTTTTCATCTGAAATGGTTAATTTCATACCTTTAAGTTGTTTTTATAAGTTTCAGCTTCAGCTTCAACTTCATTGGCATATTTCAGAACTCGATCATACAAAACGAGGGCTTCACTCCATTTCTTCACCAGAACATATGACTGTGCAATGAAAAAACACCTAGTGGAATAAAACGACAATGTCAGATACATTCTTACTAGGGCTCAACCAATCAGTGGTAGAGGCTTTAACACAGCTGGCAACCAACAGCACATGATAAATGCAGCTCCACCATAGGGTAATGCGATTACAGACAGCTGAAATAAGTTTCCTACAACAGTGAAACCAGAGCCAATTTCTTACCCGATTCCCAATCTCACACCGAAAACCATGTATTGAAATTTCAGCTACATGGGGATATTCTACAGCTTCCTCCCAACTAATTAAGTAACCTTGTTATTTGCTTGAGAATTACCTGTAAGCTTTATACACCAGCGTCTTTATTCCTATCTCCTTTAGGAAGCTTTTGTCCTCTTCTAGGCCTGGAAGTTGTTGTAAGTCGGCTAAATTCTTCAGAGAGATCAAAATGAGAATTTTCTAAAGACTATTTTTTGCATGTAAATTGGCTTCTTGTATGCTTTATTTAATACTATCTTATGTTCTGGACTAGCTCAAACATTTATTCCGGAAGATTCACCTACATCTTCAACTCAAAATACGAGCTATCATGCTTTCAAAGCACTGCTCTCTTTAAGTGCTAACTTTCTTACAAGCTAATATCCTTCCCATTTGCTGTCCAGAACACAACCTGCAACTACCAGTAAATGCTCATTCAGGAAACTTAAATGTCTTCCATTTTAGTTTGCATGCAATCAATTACCACTTTGTGCCTAAACCTTAAAAACGAACAAAACAAAACAAAAAACCCCAATAAAGACTAATGAACTCAGTGCTTCCTAATCTTCAATTGTCTACATTTAACTTGATCAAAAGATGAAAGCCACAGAAACCAAAAATACTGAAGACCTTTTCTGCCATTGTCATTACCTGTAAGATGATGTCATAAAGGCGTATCAAGTCCTGAGGTCGAGGGTTACGCTTGCCATCTTCTTCTGGCTGCTGCTGCTGAAGTAGGGCCTTCTGCAAAGCTTTTGCCATGCTCTCATTGCGCTTGATTGCGGTGGACAGCTTGATGTAAGTCAGGTAACTAGAAAATATCATTTCAAGAATGTGGGATACTGTTAAAAGGTAGCTCAAAACCAGCCAGGTGTAAACACCATAACAGTTCTGCTATCAACTAACATGCAAGGTAAGAGAAAAGACTGTCAGATCTTCTCAGAACTTGCGTGGAAAAACTGGACCAATGAGCATCTCTGATTTAAAGATCCAGTGAATAAACAATGACAAAGATTTCTGCATCCAGCAATTCTCTTACCTGTGCAGGTACTGGATATTTGAGACTTTTCCAGAATCCACTTCCAAACAATGATCTCGTTGCTTCTGTAGGAAATAGAGTAACACTTCGTTGTATTTGATTGAGAAAGACACATGAAGCCTGACAGCAGCAGCAATTAGTATTATTAAAAAACCAACAAGGCCTTCCAAAATGGTTCTTAAAGCAAACCTCAGTTGAGGAGGGGAATGCCATCTACAAATCAAGGCCCTCCACAACAACAACACTTTATGCTTACCTGGTCTGGTTTCAGTTCTTCACGAACAGCCTGTATCGCATCTCGGCACTCACTCAGTAAGGACTCGAACAAACGCTCTTTAGTTCCTTCTTCTTCTGTCTAAATACAGAAGCAGTGCACAAAAATTCAAAATATCTGGGCTATTGCCATTTTTATCAAATCACAACCACTAAGCAGGATTACAGACATGTAAGCATCATGTGAATAAGATCAGAAACTTGAGACATGTTGAACTAACTGGTCATCTTCCCCCCCGCCCCACTAAGGCCCCTAAGATACACTAAGGAATAAGCCAGACCAAGGAGACTTCAGCAGTAATTCCTTCTGAATTTGTAAAATAATGCTTTTTTTTTTGCTATTCCCTTTGTTCAGTAGCAAAAACTCAAACAAAAAGGTGAAAACATTCTGACTGTTATAATGAATAGATAAAGTATGAGGAGATCATTATCTTGAGAAATACCTGGTTATTCAGGACACAGGCTCACACATGACTGGATAAAAAACAAAGAACTCTTCAACTGCCTTGTTCTTTCTCTTCCTAAATGCCAGCATCTATGCTATTCTACATTAAACCATCTGAACTGCAATTCCTATTACCAACAGCTTGTTTATAGTTGTTCAAAGAAATGACTGTCTCCTGCTTAGATCTAGTGTTTTGATTCCTCCCCACTTCCTCTGAGGCGACCATAACTAGAGACTGAATGTTGGGGCTTGTGGGGCTAGGCATAATCCCTAGAATGACCCAGTGGGTGAATTTCCCCCCCATGTTTACAGTTTACCTGATTTGGGATTCAAAAAAGAATTCTCTACAAGTCAGACTGGCCCAAGGATTCTTTGGCCTTCCTTAAAGCTTGGCTTGACTGACATGGATTGCCCATGCATGGCTAACATGCAATCCTCAAGTTGGCTACACAGCATTTTTATTAACTCAAGAAGCCCTTCAAAAAGCCACTCTAACTAGTTTGCGGATAGCAATTTTAACTGCTTAGTTCTCTTCCGATGTTAATTAAATTAATAAACTTTGTTTGCATGCACTTTGATCTTCGGCTATGTATAAGGAAAGCTTAATAATCAAATTAAGAAGTTTCCTAAATAGTAAGACGGGAGCATGGTTACTACCACAGAGGCAAGACAAACAAGTCTGACAACATTCTTAACCACACCTGTGAGCGTACTTCAGTTTCAGACATGCAAAGAGAAAACCAACTAGAACAGCAATGAAGTAAAAAAAGAGGTTCCCAAATTGCAAAACGGTATAGAGTTTAAGCCTCTCCTAAACATTTCCTGAAGTAGATCAGGAGCAGTTCTCAGCCCCAGGATCAAGCCCGTGGGGTTCACTCTGCTCCCATTACACCTGGCCAAATACTACCCATGTCTTGCCCCTTCCTTTTGTTTCACTAGCATGCCAAAATGTTTTAACAGGAAGATGTTGCAAGCTTTTGGCATTCAGGCCAAAAAGGCTGCCTACCAGTGCTTTATGTTATGTAGTATATGACTTCTTGTTGAAGACATGATACAGCTAACTACACAAGCATAAGCACGGTCACCAACAGTTGCTGAAGAAGCTCTTGTGATAAGAGTTAAAATGCAGGCGTTAAGATTCTTAGAGAACAGAATAAGGAAGAGATGGACATACAAGAACATGAGAACAAGAGGCATTGTTCTAATTATGGAATGTATGATGAGCTCCTGAAAGTAATGCTCTGCATCTGCAGTGTGGCTTTTGGAATGACTGGAACAGATATACTCATAAGAAGAACTGATTACAATTGCAAAGACAATTGTGAGAGTGGGATTTGTTCATTTAACCGGGCTTCGACTTGGGTCATTCCTGGAACAAGGCTCATGCATAACCCATTCAAAAATAAACTTGCCTATACTTATTTACAAGTCATCTTTCTCCCCAAACAGAACTCAAGTCTATTCTCAGCATCAACTTTAAAACATCCAAGATTTTAAAATAGCAAAAAACATATTACAATTCAATCTGGTAATAATTTTAAAAACTATCAAAAAACATTAACTGAGCACCTATCTAAGAAAACTCAGTTTTGCATAACTTCCAAGAAACTCAGGAAAGCTATTCCACAGTATAGGTACAATCATGGAACAAGCAAAGAAGGAGCATTGGCTGAGTTTACTAACCAGCAACAAGGAACAACAAGGAAATGCCGGTCACAGGAATGAAACTGCCCATGGCAGATACCGAGAGAGATGGTCCCTCAAGCATGTTAGGTCCCAGGCTATGAAAGGTAATAACCAGAAACTGGAAGTAGATCCAGAATCAAATAGGCAGCCAGATCAATGTTCTCAATTCAGCAGTAATGCTGTGCAGCTGCGTTTTGCACCAGCTGAAGGGTCCATGTCGTTTTCAAGGGCAGACCCACACAAATTGTGTTAGAAGTCTAGACTTAAGGATACGATTGCATGGACCAGCAAAGCTAGATTGGCAGAGTCCAAATATGGGACCAACCTCTTTGCTTGCTGGAGATGACACCACATACTTCTCACCATCAAATTTATCGGTTTTTCAAGAAAGAGTGCTTGTGCATAGATATCAGGCACGTGTATCCATCCAGCGGAAATCATTCCAGAAGCTATTATATAGATGTAAAACTTTATCAAGCTGGCTGCACGTCTATTCATGGCAGGCCTGTTCTGTCACGAAACTCACACCTCCTATATCCTCACAGATTACTGCTGGCTAAGCCAGAACCATGCACAATTTGGAACTACACCACCTCCTGGACACATAGCCCTATTACACATGTTATACTCTTCATATACAGGAGAAGGATAATGTGCAGCTACCTAATCAGACAAGAATACGCAACATTGTGCGCAGCAAAAACTACAAAGTGGCAGCTTTGGAGGATTTTCCACTTACCTGAGCAATAGCTGCTTCAGTATCTGCCAGCCCTAGCAGGAAGATCCTCACTTTGTCTATCTTCACTGGCACAGTTCTTCCCCTCCATTCCACCTCGCTCATAGTGGCTGCCTGCTTTGCTCGAGTCTGGGTGATGAGTGCCTGCGAAGCAAAGAGGTTATTACAGGGTTGAGTATCCCTTATTTGGAAATCCAAAATGATCCAAAATCCAAAACTCGGAGTGCCGACATGACTGCGCCTGACCTAATGCGACGGGCCCAGTCAAAACACAGGCACACAACAGACAGCTTATTCAGCGTCCCCAAGGGAAACTTACTTATCGGTAGCATATAAATTCAGAGTCAGGAATAATGGTGATGCCAAACAAACACAGATTGTCCACATGGGTGGCTGAGATAGCAACAGCTTTGCTTTCTGATGGTTCAGTGTGTACAAACTGTTTTATGCACAAAATTAATAAAGATATTGTATAAAATTACCTTTAGGCTATGTGTATAAAAAACAAATGAATTTCATGTTTAGACTTGGGTTGTATCCCCAAGGTAACTCATTATATACATGCAAATATTCAAAAATCCGAAACACTTCTGACCCCAAAAGATACTCAACCTGTAGTGGGAAGTGTGAATAGCAGCTCCTACTTCCATACTAAGTTTTGTTTGTTTTGTGTAAGAATCATGAAATAAATGTGGCAGTTTAGCTTTTTATAAATTACAACACATTTAACTTATTTAATTTTTCAATCTGCCCTATATCTTAAAAAGCTTGATAGGCAGTTATAAACAAAACATTTACTTTAATATTTACTGTTTAAAACCCCAACAACTAAAGCACTCCCCTCTATTCCTGGCTAAAAAATGTTTGCCTGTATAAAATGGTCTAAGCTGGGGCTGGGGGTGCTGCCAGGTCCTTTAAGGGATTTTATCATGGCCCGTGGCTCCTCTATCATACTACACACAAAATACCGAACCATATTTGGGTCCTGTCTGTGTCAAGGTTAGCTGCTCATATATATGTTTTGCTAAGTGGCTGAGGAGCAAAGAAGTTTGCTGCCAGGGCCTGCATGATGCAGCAAGACAAGTGTGTAGGCGTATACACACATGCAGATTTGCTTGTACTAGTGTCTCTGAGGCAGAATTCATGTTTTGGTATAGAATTTAGCTAGGAAATATTTTGCACGAAAAATTATAGGTATGATATTGATTGGAGGACCACCTTTGCTCTGCAACCTGAGCATGACAACCTTACACTAGGTTAAAGTTCACACGGACCTCTGTAGAAGGAGTCCTAAAGCAGGAAGCAGTTGCCAGGAAGGGCCCTCTGTAAGCCTCATTGTTGAGACTTGAAGCAAGACGACCACCATCAAGAGTTTACCAATAAGAGGGTGAGATTGAAGAAGGGAAATGAAACATCCTGAACAACACAAGTGCAGTAAGGATTTTAAAACATGCAGCTGGAACACACATCGGCAGCAGCACTTCTTCCAAATACTTGGGATACAAATATTACCTCCAGTTTTTCGGCAACAAGCCCCTCCGTACCTCCAGATCTCAGCCTCATTTGCATTAACTCACTAATAGCTGACTGGTCACCTAAGATATAAGACACCAAATATTGTTGCTATGAAACCTAGGACAACATTTGTTACTTAATGAAGTCAGAACAATCAGTGTGTATTTTTTTAAATCTGGTGAATCCAATGATCCATCAGTGGTCAGCAATCTTTGTTGTAAGTATTAGACAGATACAGATCCTTCCCTTGTTCTCGTCTTCCCAGAAATAGGCTGATAGAAGAGGGGGAACAAAGGGATTTCACCCCTTTCCCCCTCCTCAGTGCAGCCCCCCCCCCCAACCTGTGTGGCTATCAGTTCCTTCGAGTCCCATAACTCTGGGAATCAACCTTCCCAGTGTTGGAAAGGATTGTTGGGGGGGAGGGGAACACAGGAAAGATTAATGATCCTTCAACCCACAGATCACTGGATGAAGCCATAAATAAATTTAAGAACCCTTATGGTGCAAAAGAAAAACCAATATGCAACTGAAACAAGGAACTAAAGATGGCAATTGCTTGCCATTTGAACCTTGTACCAGGAAGACGTTTTAGCTAAATGATCTAAATTATGAACTAAAACACTGTCTGGCACAAGCTATGTGGGCGACCCAGTTGTGAGGAGTTTCTCAGTTTTCATTTGCAATGGTACAAAGGTGGGGCTTCTTCATCCTTTCCTTTCTAGCTGTTTTACATTAAAACATTCCTCCAAATTGTTTTCTTCCCTAAAGATATGGAGCAGAGAACAAAACAGTGGGGGGGGGGGGGGAAACAATATTAATGGAAATGCCAGAGAGAAAAGGGTTAAGGCGTTCCTCCTCTGCACTCATTTCACACTGCAGACTAATCTCTGCAGCTACATTTTGCAAAACCGAGAAAGTGTCAGGAAAACTACGTACAACAGAGCACTGTATGTGTTACTGCCCTTATTGCAATTACTGGGTTTTGGTCTAATATAATTTTTTGCACAATCAAGGGGAAGGAAATATTAGGAGGGCAAGTAATGATGTAGATCAAAGCTCTGAAAGAAAACAAGGGCTTCACGATCACCTAGGGCCTGCCTTAACTTTCTTTGGCATCCTATATTTCAGTAGATTCTTGTAGGTTTTCAAGCTATTCTTGACCATCACGACAGAGAAATTCTGAAGTGAATGTTGAAAATGATAAAAATGCTAAGCTGACTAAGATTATGGATTCTATGACATGTCAATACAGATGCATCGAGCAAGTTATTACGATACTCTCCCATCTTCTCATTTTAGAACAGAACCAACACAGAGATGTTTAGCACTCATTCCAGCCATTTTCTTCCGGTTTACTCACCGATGTTATAGGCACAGTAACGAATGTTGGGAGAGATCTCCTCTACTCGCTGATTATATAGTACAGCCTGCTCCTCTGTGAAAGCACTTGCCAGCTTTTCATATATGGTTCTGTAGCAGGAAGGTGAAAACTTAATTAGTATAGCAGGATTAGTCCCTTTTAGTTTGAAGAATTAGTGAGAGCAGTCTTCAAGGTGGCATTTTAGCTTTACTAATGTGCTTTTCAGTACAAGATGAAGAGGAGTTGGTTTTTACCCCCATTTTCTCTACTTTAAGGAGTCTCAAACTGGCTTACAATCACCTTCCCTTCCTCTTTTCACAACAGACACCTTGTGAGGTAGGTGGGGATGAGAGAGTTCAGAGAGAACTGACTAGCCAAGGTCACCCAGCAGGGATCATGGGCAGGAATGGGGAAACCAACACAGTTCACCAGATTAGAGTCCGCCACTCATGTGGAAGAGTGGGGAATCAGAGCCGGTTCTCCAGATTACAGTCCACCGTTCCTGACCACTACATCACTATTGAGTTTAAAACATATCAAAAGAAAAAAAAATCTACTGTAATATTTCAGTGTGTTCACTTAAAACTATAGGTCACTGAAAGACATAAGAACAGGTAATATTAGAACATCTTAAAGAATCTGAATGGATAGACTCACAAGGGTAGCTAGTGTGCTGTCTGAGTAGCCTTAACAAGATTCATGTAAGCACAAAGGTAACAGGGAGGAAACTCACTTGCATTTATTAAAAGCCTCCATGGCTGCTTTCCATTCCTGGTGCTCAAAGCGGAGCATACCCGTGAGGTAAGCTGTATATGCCTGCATAAAGAGAGCAAGATGAATGGCAGTCAGCGTGACAGAAATGATCTCTGTATGTGGCCATCAAGAACATCTCAGTAGAGACTGGACACTTCTCAGATGTCATTCTCCCTGTATCGTCACCACAAATGCGTTAACAGTTATAACCATAAAGCTCCACAGTAGACCTGACATCTATTTCCAACTCTTCCACCCTACCATACACTGGTACAGACATTATAAAATTCATTTCTGAAGCACTAAGAAGACAACTTGCATGTATGTTGAAGTGACCTTAGGAAACTTCTACCGAGCAGTTAAGCAATTCTATGTGGGGGGGACCTTAGAGGGGGAACCCACCTAAGATATATATATCCCTGAACTTCAATATTACCCACTTCATATTAAAAACCCAAAACATTAAACTGCAGAGTATTTTAACACTACCAGTTGCACCAATCAATATGTAGAGTACTGATCCGTCTTTGAGATTCAATACATAGCCTCCAGACTAGGCTTTCAGGGACAGAGATTATAACAAGCAAATGTCTTCATATTAAAGCAGGACATGCTTACTTTGTTATTAGCCTGTCCGCAGTGCTCTCCTACTTCTCACTGGAGAGCTTGAAATAAAAGTTCTCAGAACCATGTTTCCCAATGAAGCACTTGAGTTGCAGGTTTTGGTTTTCTTAAAAGAGAGATTGGTTGGCTCATAACTTTGGAGGCTGCTGTTCAAGGTTTCATGTTACACCACAGTTGTAAGTGAAAGGAGGGAAACGAAACCTTCTGAATGGCATGGACTAAATATTCAGTTTGTCACACTTTCAAAGACCAATTTGGCAAGGCCTAGATTTTTTGACCCACCTCCACTCATGCTCCCATACACATATCAAAATTCTACTTATGCCTCTGTCATCTCTCGTTACGGGATACCACTTAAACCCCTTCAGTGCCAGCAGGATAACATGAATCGGCTGTGGTTTAACATGCAGGTGGGCCAGCTGGAAACTTCGGACAGGCTGAACAGAAGCGAACCATGCTACACTAAGGCTGCAATCCTATGCAGTTACCTGAGAGTAAGCCCTAGTAACTAAAATGGGCTGCCTTCTGACTAATGTGTCTAGGATTCCACTACAACCATTAGCTGCCTGTTCCTTTTTCCAGTTCTGCTGCAGTATCTAATCTACTGCTCAAGCATCTGCCCGAGACAAAATGTTAGACTATGATCACCCACTGCTGCGAACCAATTGGTATGTTCTATAACTAGGGCTTAACAAGTCAGCTACAAACAAACTAAGCATTCCTGATCTAATCTCCCAAAAAGTTTTAATGTCATTTTATAATTTAGACTTGTTTTATAATTCACTCATTTATTCAAGAAGAGCTAATTTATGTTCTCTCTGCCTCTGCTACAAAACAGTTCTGAAAGCCAGAATTAACCTGAGCTTCCAGCTTGGTCTTGGCATCCACTCGGTTGCTTTCACACAGGCGCTCCAGCTCCTCGGCATGTTTTACAGCTTTGCGCAGGCGAGATAACAAGTGGAATCGTTTGCGGGGTTCGGTGTTGGCTTCCTGCTTAAGCTGCATAGCATAGCTCCAAGCTCTCTCGGCATCCATAAGAATCAAAAGCAAGTATCTGTAGGACAAGATAACATTATTTCTCATCTACTGGTTCAAAAATGCATTCCAAACATTTCTTCTATCACTCAAGCAGTAAACCCCATTGAACTAGAAAATTGCTTAAATCAGAACAAACATGTTTATCTACTCCTGGTCAAAGACCCAAACACAGAAGAACTTACATTAGATCTGAAGGCCTTACATTAGCAAAACTATTCAAGCCCTGCACGAAATCTAAACAATCTTGCATGGCAGCAACCTAGAACTGATACCAAAAGTATTTCAGACCTAAAAAAAGTTTGTGATACTGTGTTCAGCTGGTTTCTCCACTGAAAACTAGGATTGGATCCAATCAACCACAGTGAGTTTGTGGAAGAAGCTTTCTTACTGTATCCCTTTGAAAAAAATGCTGAGGGTCAGTGGAACCTGAGGAACAGTGTGTGAGGCAGCACAAGGAACGGCAACAAGGCAAGATCAACAGGAATCCCACCGTTTTTTATGCATCCTTTAGCCCCATTTGCAGAAGACAATGTGCAAGAGAGGTAATTCCTGCTAATGTGTTTCTTGCTGAAGCTCCTATGTTGCATCCCACACAATTCTTGAGGGTTCCTAACCCTCATGATGGCCTTTCAGGGAGCACAGGGGGATGTGGTGAGAAGGGGAAGTTGGCAAAGATCCCTTCTGTGAACTTGGCCATTTCATGATTGATTAGATTAAACCCATGGTAGTATAATGGTCAAGCACAAGACGTGATAAAGGTATCTTGAAGTACCACTAAGTAGCATGAAGAATGGCTGTAGTCCCTGTTTTAGACTGTCACTCACACTGATTTTGCTGGCCTTTATCCTATCTGCATGGTATAGTGGTTAAGAGCAATGGCCAAATTAGACATTATGATTTTTCACAGGTTGAATTTGGGTTCATGGTCTGCCTTTCCAACCATCAGTCACATATCACATGCTGGGAACTCATTTCCCTACCATGGTTTGGATTGGGACCACAGCATGGGGAGCCCTGCCTCCCCCCACACTATTTTCCCAACCTAGAACAGCTTGAGGGGCCACTATCTGCTCCATGGAAGCACTACATGCACAATCCCCTCATGGGACAAACAGCCCCCCTGAGCCACCTGAGGTCAGAAAAATTGCATGGGGGAAGGCTAAATCTCCTTCTCCCCTACGCCATGTTCCCAATCCAAATTAGGGCCCTGCACACTTTGGAAATGAGTTCCCAGTAGTGTGACATGTGACTGCTCATCTGAGTCAGATCATGGAACCTTGACACAACCCATAAAAAATCATGACTAGTTTGGCCCTAAGATATTGGAAATCTGGGTTAAACCCCACGCCTGGCCCATGAATCTTGCTAAGTGATCTTGGGCCATCAGCCTAACCCACCTCACGGGTTTTGAGAGGATAAAAGAGGAATCATGTATGCCAGAAGTCTGGAAGATGGAATATGCAGTCCCCCAAAAACTGGTATTTTAAGTACAAGAAGAAATCTGCCGCAAAATTTTTGCAATATCTAGCAGACTTAGACCTAGTCATTCTTCTGCCAAAAAGGGAAAATCTCCCCCTCCCCAGCCAAGCATCAATTTCATGTATCTAGTACTCTTCCTCTGCTGCACCACCTGATAGCGGTATGAAAACCTCCAGAGTGGTTCAGCAGGTACCCTAGAGCAGCCGTGTCAAAAAGCATGTAGCACCATTCCCCTTCACCACTGCTGCATTTTCTGGTATGGATTTATGAGTGTACACTTGGTCTCACTATTTGTGGACGTCATGCTCAGTATAGCTATTAGTGCTCCAAATACCTGTTATCGGATAAAAGCTCTTCTGTTACTTTCTTCCCTGTGAACTTGTGCCTATTTCCCATCTTGAAATTAAGAGTTTTTCTGAGCCTTCTTAGTCTGCGGGAGCAGTAACCCCTGGTGGAAGCAAAAATCACAAAGAATAGATCATACAAAGAATACAACTTCTTCCAGTGTCAGACTAAACAAAAAAGAAGAGTTGGTTCCAGGCACAATACATCTACAGTTAGTAAAATAAAGTGGACTTTAAAAACTATTTAAGAATCTGAGAATCCCATTAAGTATGAGAGATGCTAAAGCACAATGAGGCAAACCCCCTACTACAATTTCCTTATACTGGAATGCAACAGCCACCACAGAAGCAGATGTTTCTTACAAGACCGCTGAAAGAATTAGCAACCATTACTGTCTAGCAATTAGCTTGTATACGTTGACCAAGCATACTAACCTGTATCGCTGAAAATCACCATGCCGTAACCCGTGCTGCTGCTGTGATTCTTTAATAATCTGAAGTACTGAATAACTGGTTAGGGAAACTTACACAGTTCATTAAAGGAATGCTATAAACATCTGAAAGATACACACATGGATTTGGTCAATACTTCACTGAACTTGTCATGTTCAGAGAAAGGAATTTACCAAAACCTTCAAGTGGCAAAAGCAAAAGGGGGTTAGATGGCAGACATTTCCCTTTACTCAGACCAGTTCACACCTTAAAAGTCTGACAAACATTTGTGCCATGTTTGGCCTTTGGATGAAAAAAAGATATGAACAAGCTTTGGATGAAGAGCTGTATATAGAAAACAAATAAAAAACTGAAGTAATTTTGTAAACTTCTACTCTGCTATTATCTCTGCACTTGAAACTCATTTAAACAAGCAGAATTTTGTGGCAAGCCTAATTTTAACCTATTGTTTTCAAATGGTTATTTTCAAACTGTGCCCTGGGGTACATTGGAATATGAGTTTCTCAATAATATGAGAAATAATAAGTTTTATTGATTTTCCCATCCAGTGTGCAATCCCAAGAGAATACTGGGTGAGTTCTTGGTTGTTCTCAATTCACAACAATTAGGGCTAACAGGTTTAGCAAATGCCCTACATGATCTGAATATGCAGTCTAAACCAGAGCTTGACAAATCCAAGGTCACCATGAAATTTCACTGTAGCACCTAGTATTTTTAGCAATTATTTTATTGTAGTGTCTCTCCATGAGAAGTACAAAGCTCATTTATCATTTCACATCAGAATATTATACCATTCAATGGTGGTGGTGATGAATTCATTTCTTAACTAGCTGCTTTTGATACTGGCTCAAACAATGGAATTATGAGAAATAGGGGAGAAAGGCTAGCTTAGCTTTGAGCTAAGCTTTTTGCTGTCGTGATGACAACCAGGACTATCCCTATATCTATTTATATATAACATTTCGGTCATAGCTTTAATAAAATTATGAGGACTGAAGAGGTCAGGATTAGGTTTTGAGGCAACAATAATTTGACTAAATGGCAATTACAATCCAATCTGGGAAATCTCATACAATTATCTTTGACTTTAAAAGAGGAAACTTCTCTAAAATTAGAAAACTGGTAAAGAAGAAGTTGAAAGGAACAGTTAAGAGGGTTAAATCTCTTGAAAAGGCTTGGGGGTTACTCAAGTCCACATTACTAGAGGTTCAGCTAGTTTGTATACCGCAGGTCAGGAAAGGTAGTAATAAGTCCAAGAGGTCACCACCATGGCTAACGGGTAAGGTGAAGGAAGCAATTAGAGAAAAAAAGTCTTCCTCCAGAGACTGGAAGGTTTACCCAAACGAGGCGAACAGAGGCAAACACAAACTTGCACAAAGGAAATGCAAGCAGATAATTAGAGATGCAAAAAAAAGATTTTGAGAGGCATATTGCTAAACACATCAAAACAAACAATAAGAAATTCTTTAAGTATATTAGGAGTAGGAAACCAGCTAGGGAAGCGGTTGGACCATTGGATGACAATGGGAGTAAAGGAAGTCTAAGGGAGGATAAAGCGATTACTGAAAAACTAAATGAATTCTTCTCATCTGGCTTCACTGTTGAAGATACAGGGCAGATTGCTTCTCCTGAACAGAGATTTTGGAGAGGGGAAAATGAGGAACTGAGGCAAATAGTGGTAACAAGGCAGGAAGTCCTAGAACGTCTAGACAAACTGCAAACTAACAAGTCACGGGGACCAGACGGTATTCATCCTACAGTTCTTCAAGAACTCAGATGGGAAATTGCTGAACTTCTAACAAATATATGTAATATGTCCCTTCGATCAGCCTCTGTACCAGAGGACTGGAGAATGGCCAATGTAACACCCATTTATAAAAAAGGTTCCAGGGGGGACGCAGGAAATTACAGGCCACTTAGCTGAATGTCTGTTCCGGGTAAATTAGTGGAAAGCATTATTAAAGATAGAATTGTCAAGCATATAGAAGGGCAAGGTCTGCTGGGCAAAACCCAACATGGCTTCTGTAAGGGTAGGTCCTGTCTCACTAACCTATTAGAGTTTTTTGAAAGCGTCAATAAGAATGAAGACAGGAATGAGCCTGTGGATGTTGTGTATTTGGATTTCCAAAAAGCTTCCAAAGACTGCTAAGCAAACTTTATAGTCATGGGATAAGAGGACAAGTCCTCTTATGGATTGAGAGCTGGCTGAAAAATAGGAAGCAGAGAGTAGGAATCAATGGTCAGTTCTCACAATGGCGGGATGTGAGGAGTGGGGTGTCTCAGGGATCTTTGTTGGGACCGGTGCTTTTCAACCTGTTCATCAATGACCTGGAGTTGGGGGTTAAACAGTGAAGTAGCCAAGTTTGCAGATGACACCAAATTATTTAGGGTGGTTAAAACAAAATTGGACTGTGAAGAGCTCCAGAAGGATCTCTGCATACTGGAAGAATGGGCATTAAAATGGCAAAAGAGACTGTGTGAGCAAGTGTAAAGTGATGCATATTGGGGCAAAAAATCCCAACTTCACATATACACTGATGGGATCTGTGCTGGCAGCGACAGACCAAGAAAGGGATCTTGGGGGGGGGGGTGGATAGCTCAATGAAGATGTCAATATAGTGTGCGGCTGCTGTAAAAAAGGCAAATTCCATGCTGGCCATAATTAGACGAGGAATAGAGAATAAAACTGCTGATATCATACTGCCCTTGTACAAATCTATGATGAGACCACACTTGGAATACTGTGTACAGTTCTGGTCACCACACCTAAAAAAGGATATTACAGAGCTTGAGAAGGTGCAGAAAAGAGCAACCAAAATGATTAAGGGACTAAAGCAACTGTCCTATGGGGAGCGGTTAGGAAGCTTAGGGCTGTTTAGCTTGGAAAGAAGGAGGCTAAGGGGAGACATAATAGAGGTCTATAAAATTATGCATGGTTTGGAGAGAGTGGACAGGGAGAAGTTTTTCTCCCTCTCCCATAATACTAGAACACGGGGTCATCTGCTAAAGCTGGAGAGCAAGAGATTCAAAACAGATAAAAGGAAATATTTTTTCATACAACGCATAGTTAAATTGTGGAACTCCCTGCCCCAGGATGTGGTGATGGCTGCCAGCTTGGAGGGCTTTAAGAGGGGAGTGGACATATTCATGGAGGAGAGGGGTATTCATGGCTATTCGTTAGAATGGATGCTGGTCATGCTGCATACCTATTCTCTCTAGTATCAAAGGAGCATGCCTATTATTTTGGGTGTGGTGGAACACAGGCAGGATGGTGCTGCTGCAGTCGTCTTGTTTGTGGCTTCCTAAAGGCACCTGGTTGGCCACTGTGTGAACAGACTGCTGGACTTGATGGGCCTTGGTCTGATCCAGCAGGGCCTTATGTTCTTATGTCTACATAGTAACATAGAATTGTTGCAGCTGAGCATTTCTGACAAGGTTAGAACATAAATAGATTTTTTAAAAGATGCTAGAATTAGTAAAATTAATTTACTTAATTAATTTGCTGGCGAACATTCACAGCAAGTCTCAGAAATTGTGCCACTTTCTCCAATATACCAGGAGAGTGATTATTCAGTAAAAAATGAGCATTAAGAAAATCAGGGGAATTTGACTTTTTTGTCAAAATAGGGCCTAGAAATTTGCTGAGAATTTCTGCATAAAATCTATATGGCAATTAATGTACAAATGAAGACTAAAAAATGAGCTTGGCTCCTAAACATTTTGGCTGGCTCCTAGATCCAAAGAAAATTTGTCAAGGCATGGTCCAAACCGCGATCCAGAATCTTCTGATTTGTGTAAGCATTTAATGACAAATGAGTTCATGTGGAAAGGATTTCCTGAAGGTAGATGGCTGAAAAACACTTTTAATATACTAAATCCTCTGAAGCATGTCTGCTGGAATTACTCTGGAAGTTATTGATACAAAGTTGCATAAGGAAAGGCCAAAAAGGCTGGGACTTCAGTTTAGCGAAAACGTGACTGGAGAATGATAATATTTCTAAACTAGGCACAGGGTGCAGTAAGTGGATAGAAAGAACATTTTCTCCTATAAGCTCAGGGGCACCCAGTGAAGTTGATGAGCAACACACTCGAGACAAAAAGAAATACCTCCTCACTCAGTGAGTCATTCCATTCTCAAATTCACTGCTAGTGAATGCAGTGATGGCCACGCCATAGGTGACTGCTGCTAGCCATGGTGCCTAAAGGGAAGCTCCAAATTCAGAGATAGTAAATCTCCAAATACTAGTGCTAGGAAGCAGAACAGGGGAAGGTCTGAGGCACTGTATCCTATTTGTTGGTTCTCCAGAGCAACTATGTGAAACAGACAGACCACTGATGTGGCCTAGTAGGGCTCCTCTTATGCTCATATGTGCATAGTATGAGAAGTCTACAGCTAGGATTTTGTTTACTGAGCACATCCAAAGCCATCTGGGGAAAATCTTCACTGAAACCCTGTTAAAGCATAGTTTTTAAAAATCTCTTTAGTGTTCAAACATTTATTACATTCTATCCGTTAATTTTAATTTGGATACATCCAACTCTACAACTATGTAAGATAAATCAAGAGTGACTTCTTAAGCATTAATCAACAATACTTAAAATGTGGCAAACAAAAACTGTTTTTCCCTTAGTAGAAAGGAAATAATGTAAAATGTTTACAATAGGACAATACCCTCTGGAAGAGAAGGGGAGCATTTTGCTCTCATTTACAACAACAATTTTAGAAGCTGTAAACAGAACACCAATAAGAATATGAGCATTCCAAAATTTCATCCTTGTATTTACAAGCAGTATTTCCAGATAAACATGCTTCATGAAGCACATAACATTTCCAGAGTATATGTGTATGTATAATACCCCCCTGACCTGGATGGCCCAGGCTAGCCTGATCTCATCAGATCTCAGAAGCTAAGCAGGGTTAGCCCTGGTTAGTATTTGGATGGGAGACAACTAAGGAATACCAGGTGCAGAGGAAGGCATTGGCAAACCACCTGTTAGTCTCTTGCCATGAAAACCCCAAAAAACGGGTCGCCATAAGTCAGCTGCAACTTGACGGCACTTTACCCACACACATAATACCCCCAACTTCACATCAAGCTTCTATTTTGGGTGCATATTTGAAGCAAACAAAATACCAATACTAAATAGCAGCATCCAATAAATTAAGTATTTGTATTTATTTTGTACAATGTATGTGTAGAAACCAATTCAGCTGTTATTCACTAATTTTTGACAGATGCTTGCATGGACCTTACATGTTGCCCCAATGTGCATCACTTTACAATGATCATTATGCTGAATGGCATTTGCCATTTGGTTGCCCAGCCAACAGTTTGGAAAGACAATTTTGGAGTTCTTCATTTGGAGTTCTTTCCCATAATAAATCTCTAATACCTACCCACTGAAATACACAGTACCAAACACTAAATTCA
This sequence comes from Euleptes europaea, assembly GCF_029931775.1. Lineage (NCBI taxonomy): Eukaryota > Metazoa > Chordata > Lepidosauria > Squamata > Sphaerodactylidae > Euleptes > Euleptes europaea. Next base: position 126,683,584 of record NC_079312.1, on the reverse strand, counting down.
AACTTGTCGAAATGTGTTTACTAGCTGTCTTGACGTTAAATGGTTAGCAATATTTACTGGCAGGGTGGATTTGATTTAAATCAAATCAATTTAAATCGCTTGTCAGTAAGACTAGATTTTCACTACTTAAATCTCTAGTAGGTAAGACTATATTTAAATCATGGCTTTCTACATAAACAGCACTTCTCATGATGTTGTTTCATTCAGGCCACCAGGCCTTGCATTTCTTTGTTGCAGTGTTTGCGTTTTGCACTCATGCCTCCCTTACCCATAGGTAGAGGAACTTCATTAAAATATTGCCAAACTGGGTCTCTTTTACAGCATGCTGCCATTATAGGTTTTCTCCTCCAGCAAGAGAATATGAGAAACCTCAGGCTATATATACAAAGATCCCAAGACTTGTGGAGAATTCTGCTCAAGAGGTTTCACTATCATTTCTACTGCTTGCCCCTCCTAGCTCCTTGTGCAGATCTATTCCACTTCAATTAATCTTCTATCCATTGAACTTTTTGAAAATTAGCACTTAAGAGGTAAGGGGTTGTGTCTATGTACACAGATTTGCAAAGGAGCAATGGCATTAAGGTCTTTTTCTCAACTATGTATAGTTTAAAACGTTTTTGACTTGAAGAGGCATGTTATCTCTGCAGATACAAAGTCACAGTTTTGAGAACTGCAAAACCAAATATCTGTGATAATATCTTTTAGATAGAAAAACTGCCCAAAATAATCTTACAGAAACACCTGGAAGAGCAGGACATTGTGAATGGATTAATAGAATTCATTTACCAAAAATTGTAAACATTGCATCAAAATATCGCCTCGTGCTACATGATTAAAAACTAATCCTTAGTCCAGACCTCTGGACTGTAATGTATCTTAAACAGAAAACTATCTTTTAGATAATTTTTCCTCAAAAAGCATTTTATCTAAAAAATCCGATTTAAATTAAAAAATCCAATTTTAAAAAAATCACTGATTTTTGTCCACCCTGTTTACTAGCAGTTTTGAGGAATTAGAATGCCTTATTTTCTGGAATATTCATCTTGAATTCTGTAGCTATATCCAGGACAATATAAATTTAATATTCCTACCATTACACTGAACTTCTATCAGTCACAGCTCAAGTCACTCAGAATTTGACGTCTGTTCTCCCGACCCTGTACTGGATCACAATCTCTTCTGCACCCAGCACAGAACCTGGCCTTACCTTTAAGCTATGTTCAGCCTACATTGAATAAACATATGCCATAAACTTATGCCAGCCTGCACTCCTTCAGCTTACCTAAATCATCTTCTTTAAATACCTTCTCATTGGACCCACTGCCATGCTTACACCAGGAATGCCTTTCCAGAACCCATATACTATATTGTCTCTCGTCAAAAATTCCTCCTCAAAACCGCCTTACATTACTCTGAACAGCACCAAATAGTGATTCTCCTCGTCCATAAACCTTATCATACTTGGGATGTGTTTCTTACCAAATCAAAGCATCACTTTCATAGTGATTTAAGTGGTTCTAACCACACCTTCCAGAAGGTAAAAAGTCTGCTGAGTCACACTCAAAACATCCACTATTTAAGAACTACAGGTGCTGGTCAAAAAAAACCCCCAAACAAGTCAACGTTTAAGTAAGTTGCTTATCTACAATCATCATTATATCACATATAGGGCAAATTCCAATGGAAAGACTATAGCAATTCCTCACCCACCCACCCGAAAACACCTACAAACAAAACAACTCATCACTTGCTCTCACATCCTTTCTGCAAACTGCACAGATTTGACATTACATCTCTAAATATTTCATACACAGCCATGCTTGCTTGATTTCCCAAGTGAATTTGCCTTGGGCTAATTTCCACAAAACAGATTCCAAAAACGCTGTTTCCAGCAATGGCTCTGTGGCTCTGTCAGCTTTGGAAGGGCCTCTTCTTAAAAGATGCCATATGTTGCTGGACCCTAAGCCTGAACGATGGGCATCTCTCCTGTAAAATTTCATGGTGAGAGAAATACTAACACTATACTGGTTGTAGAAAAGGGCAGGAGTCCAGTAGCACCTTAAAGACTAACAGAAATATTTTCTGGTAGGGTATGAGCTTTCGTGAGCCACAGCTCACTTCTTCAGATGCAGCTAGAATGTGAATCCATCTGTCTTTAAGTAGAGGAGAGTGAATTCAGACCAGCGTTAGTATGTAAATGTTAACAGATTGTAAATGTGACTAGCAGGCGTGCTGGGATGAGGTGTGGTCTGCAGAAGAGTCTGTGATGTCCAGGGGAGAGATGGGTGTGGAGAAATCAGCATTGGTCATGAGCCATGAACAGCTATTGGTTGAAACCTAACATCAGGGAAACCAAATTAGCCTACATTTATTTCTCAGATGTACGTGCTTGAGTCCCCATGCATCAAGCGTGCCATCCTAGACCCGTCGCTCCCGCAACCCCCCTTGGAAGTCCGCCAAGGGCCCCTTCGCCAGTAACCGCAGCCCCACGCCCGAGGGGAAGGAGTAACTGCAGAGCGGTATGTGGGGGGCGGGAAGAAACCAACGGCTTTCTCAGACTCCAGACTGGGCGCCGTACAGAGGGCTCAACCGCAGCCCGGCCGAGCCTAAAGTGACACGTCCCCATGAGCAGCCCCACCCCCGTCATGCCGTCAGGATACTCTCCAGGCCCAGGCTATCGCCGAGGTCGCCCGCCTTCGGCTTTTCATTTTCCTTGTTCTCCTCGGGGCCGGCCGCGGGGGCCCCGGCCCCGCAACCGCCTCCTCCGCGGGTGCCGCCGCCTGCCGCCACCTGCCGCTCCGCCGCCATCTTGCGCCTCTTCCGCTTGAAGCGCGGAGCATCATGGGGTGGCAGGGAGAGGGAGGAGGAGGAGCTGCCCGGAGCGCCGCGCGCGGGAGACATGGCCGCGGAGGATGACGGGATGGAGAAGGTCCGGCGAGGGAACGCTGGACTTTTAGAAAGAGGGGCTGAAGAATCTGATTGGCCGCTTAACGTATTCCCCGCCCCCTTTAGCTGACGTGTTCTGACCAGCGAAGATTGATGCAATGGTCAGAAGGGGCGCGGGCTCTATCGTGTTGGAGCCCAATGGGGGTTGCTTCTGATTAAATAAACGTGTTTAGACTCGCTCGAGGAGGTTGCACCGGCGTAGGCGTAGTAGCCGGTTCAGATGGGGTATTATGGAAGTAGAATGGGCCATCTATGTATGAAACTTGGTGGAGGGGCTAAGTGTCTAGGGAAGGCACATTGTTTTGCTATTAGTAGTACTCTTTCAAAGGGAGATTGGAGAGAGAAACTGCTGAATTACAGTTGATATTCAAGCTAAAGTCCATGCCTTTACCTGGGCTGAATGAAGCCCTTGCATCCATGGCTCATGACCAATGCTGATTTCTCCACACCCATCTCTCCCCTGGACATCACAGACTCTTTTGCACACCACACCTCATCCCATCACACCTGCTATTCACATTTACATCCTGTTAACATTTACATACTAATGCTGGTCTGAATTCACTCTCCTCTACTTAAAGACGGATTCACATTCTAGCTGTATCTGAAGAAGTGAGCTGTGGCTCACGAAAGCTCACCCTACCAGAAAATATTTTTGTTAATCTTTAAGGTGCTACTGGACTCTTGCCCTTTTCTACTACTGTTTTGCTATCGCTATTATATTTTTATTTACCTTCAAAACATTTTAAGAAATTATATATATAATTCACTTTTATCCCAACTTTCCTCCAGAGAGCTCAAGGTGGCATATATAGTTCACCTTTCCCCCATTTTATCTTCACAGCCCTGTGAGGTAGATTAGGCTAAGGGTGTGTGACTAGCCCAAGGTCACCCAGCAAGCTTGACTGTACAGTGGAGATTCGACTGCTTTCTCAAGATCTAAGTTCAATGCTCATACCGTTATTTGGAAACCTATACATAAAGGCTTGGATCTCATCTAGAATTTCCACAAGCACAAGTGCAGGGAGATGTCCCATCCAGGAGCCTAATTTCAGAGGATGTTTTGGGCTGCTGCAGGAGGAAAGAGCTGGTGAAAATCATCCCTCCTCTGTCACCCTAAATAGGCAGACTCTACTTTTGTTGGGGGAATTAGCTGAAAAGACAAGCAGCGAGGGGGGGGTGTAACTGGGGTTGATTACCTGTGTATACCAGGATAGTCCTGGGGGAAACTCTCCAATGAGCAGGCAGTTGACCAATTAAAATGAGTTTTATTAGATAAAAAATAATAAGGAACATACTTTCAAGCAGTGGATACATGCACAGAAATCATACAAGAGGAAAAGAGTGGAAGTTGGATAGGGTTTCAGGGATGGGTGATATTTACTGGTCTTGAAGGGACATTTTTTAGGGAAAGCAGTGCTGAAGAGGGAAACAACCAGCGTTTCTGGGAGTGAAGAAAAGAGACCACACACAAGTGGGAGTGTATGCATGGATCTAACACCCACACACCACACACTATGAATGGCCAAAGGACCAATATTTATACTCCAAAATGGGTCTTGAGGCAGTATGGGTTAGCTGTCAGGAAAACCAGAGGCTAAGAATTGATTGCTTTATTAGGGTCTGAACAAAAAGATACAAGAGGCTTGATGAGTCACCAGGACCCAAGAGAATGACTGCGCTATTCTCTTGAATATTGATCGATTGTTAGGAAGGATGCAGATAGGCTAATTAATGGTCTGGTTGAATTAGGGTGACACAATGGACATTAGCTAGCCTCACTGTGCAGCCAGGCACACTTTAGGGCCAGTGGAAAAGTTCAGCTGGCAACCTCCTTCCTGACCAAGCTTGACCCACAAGGTGGATCCCAAAACTCTTTGAGAAGCATCCATTTTGTGGGAAGCAGTATCTTGCTCTTATGCCAGTCTTTGGCCTCCGTGCCTTCGTGGCACCCCTTAGCGGGAGGAGGGGTCCGAATGCTTATACCTCCTTGTGCCCGTGGAAATTCCAAGCAGGATCCAAGCCAGCATCCTTAACAAGGATACAAAGTTACTGTGATAGCTGTAAATCAAGGGTCCCCAAAGTGGTACCTGTGGGCGCTGTGCTGCCAGCTGACACCTTTTCTGGCACCTGCCTGCCAAGTGTTTTTAGGAAATGAGTGGGTCCAGATAAGGCCTTTGCCCAGCAGGGCTTCTGATTGAGTACTGGAGATTTGATTTGCTGTACAGCTTTTTTTTTTAGGAGCCCCATGGCGCAGAGTTGTAAGCTGCAGTACTGCAGAGAAAAGCTCTGCTCACGACCTGAGTTCGATCCCGACGGAAGTCAGTTTCAGGTAGACGGCTCAAGGTTGACTCAGCCTTCCATCCTTCTGAGATCCGTAAAATGAGTACCCAGCTTGCTGGGAGTAAAGGGAAGATGACTGGGGAAGGCACTGGCAAACCACCACGTAAACAAAGTCTGCCTAGTAAACGTCGGGATGTGATCACTCCATGGGTCAGGAATGACCCGGTGCTTGCACAGGGGGCTACATTTACCTTTACAGCTTTTCAAAAATGTTGCTTTGACAGCTGTTGCCACTACAGCACAAAAATCTAGACTGTGTTACTGAAGTTAAGCTGCGGCAATCGTTTTGTGGTTGGCTTTGCCCCCCGAGGCAGCCATTTTGTGGCAGCCATTTTGTTGCTGTGCCCCACATGCCATGTCAGAATTCCAAATGTGCCCACAGGCTCAGAAAGGTTGGGGTGGGGTGAAAATGAATCCTATTATGGGCTAATGATTAAATGAGGCACTGCATTGTGTGTGCTTTGGATAGGGTTGCCAGGTCCCTCTTTGTCACTGGTGGGAAGATTTTGGGGCAGAGCCTGAGGAAGGCAGGGTTTGGGGAGGAGATGCCATAGAATCCAATTGCCAAAGCTGCCATTTTGTCCAGGTGAACTGCTCTCTGTTGGCTGGAAATTAGCTGTAATAGCAGGAGATCTCCAGCTACTACCTGGAGGTTACAAGCCAAAAAATGTAGTCACAATTTTATATAAATGCAAATTCTTTGTTACAAAATTGTCAACAAACAACCAACTAGTGTATACATGCAAAGTATCAAAAAGATACAAAATCCTTCTTATATCAGATAAGTAATATAAATATTTTTGTTTTCACTCTTATGTTAATAATGTTGTCTATAGAAGACTAATCATATATGAATTCTTGTTTCAGGCGCCAGGTAGAAGAGGAAGACGGCCGTTTCTTTCTTCTTCAGTTCCTCTTCTGACCCTTAATTTTACCAGTTGGTATATTCGTTCAATTCTACGTTTGTTCTTTCCTTTATTCAAAAGCTCCCCATGGGTAGTACAAAAAACAAATTCTCTGCTCTTTCAGGCTAGTCAGGTTCCATAGATTCCTCCTTGGGATATATCAGCCAATGGAGATCAGTTCACCTGAAGAAAATGGCCACTTTGGCAATTGGACTTTATGGCATTGAAGTCCCTCTGCTCCCCAAACCTCATCCTCCTAGGGCTTTGCCCCAAAACTCTCCAAGTATTTCCCAACCCGGAGCTGGTAACCCTAGCTGTTAGGGAGCAGAACTTTCAGAGATGAGCGAAACAAGTTTCTGGCATAGTAATTCCACAGTGGTAGCTGCTCAAAAAGAGAACACTGATCTCTTGAACAATTAAATTAAATTGAATACACTATTGCTTTAGTAATTAATTAATATCCTTTTGCAAATTCAGATCCTGAAAGGAAACACTGACTGGTAACTAAACAAAGGAGAAGCAAATAATAATAGCATTTTAGAGGGTGTCATCTAGTCTAATACACTTTAAGCAACTTAAAGGAATCTCTACAGGCCAGCCAAGATGTTTACAGACATCCCAGAGGGCACAGAATGTAATACTGAATTAATGTGTGCTACTTAAAGTGCTTTTCAGACATCTCCCTTTGTTGATGAGCACATGGCAAAACAGAATGGCAGTTTTAAGTGTGTTTTATCTGGTTTTTGAACAGACTGAGAACCACAAAGGAAGACTTGATTTACAATCACACTTCAACCTTCCTGTACCACTTGTGTTATGTATAATGCATAGAGATTTCAACCTGACCTGGTACATCCTCAGGTACAGCAATGGAAAGAAGGTCCTACTATCTTCTCAGGTCCCTGCATAGTTGCACCCATCCAGACAGCAGATTGGTTCCTCATGGCCAAGTAGGGCTGTTGAAATTTTTTTCGGCAAAATTCGGCCCATTTTTATTTGGGAAAAGCCGAAATCCGAACTCCCCCTATTAGGATCCGTGGAATTTGGCATGAAATTCGGCGTTCCCAAATTAATTCGGTCGAATAAAGCCATTTAAAGCTTTCCATGGCTCGGGGGGGCATTTTTGGAGGTAGAGGTCCCAAACTTTCAGGGTAGCTTGGAGGGACCCTACTTGCAAGAACCACCAAGTTTGGTGCAGATTGGGTCAGGGGGTCCCATGTTATGGGGTCTGGAAGGGGTCCCCCATCTGCCCATTGGAATGAATGGGAGCCGGCAATCCTTAATGTGCACCTAGACAGTGACAAATCCAAGGCAAAACCTTCCATTGTTTCTGGGGCAGCCAGAGAGAGACTCACTGACCCACACTGTGAAACCAGTGGAAACAGCAACAGTCACACTCACAAAGAGGAGATCAAGCCCCCCCACCAGGACAGGTAAGGTAACCCCCCCTTTGGCTCCCCCCCCACACAGTAGAAGCCAGTCCGTGGCTTCTAAGAACTGATGTAACACAAGCAAGAAAAGCTTTCATACTATGCTGAAAGTGCATCCTAGAATGCTCAAAGCGTAAGTAAACAGCGTTACTAGCATGGGTAATGTATCTTTTCATTTCAACACAGCCAAAGTGCATCTTATAACGCTACTAGTGTAAGTGCGACCTGCGCAAGTTGCGTATCTTCAGTATCGATAGATTTCATGCTGCTGGATTCAAATCTTCCACAGCAACAATCACACTCGCAAAGCAGCAATCAAGCCCCCCCAGCAGAACAACCCTCCCGAACCAGAAGATGCAAATTCCAAACAAAGGAGAAGAATGGGCCAGACAGAGAGAGACTACTGACATGGGATGTACTAAAACGAATGACAGGCTAGCCCAGGGGTGGGGAGCCTTTTTTCCACCAAGGGCCATTTGGATATTTATAACATCACTCTCGGGCCATACAAAATTATCAACTTAAAAATTAGCTGACCATGGCCCGGGTGGGAAAGGGTTAACACAGTTTCTTGGGCGGTCCTAGCAGCTCCATAGCTAACGACTCTTCTGCAAGGGGGGGAAGGTTCCTTTTCTCAGCAAAACAAACACACATCTGCCTTGAATAGAGGCTATTCCTGTCCGCGATAGGGTGCGGATCACCAATCTTAGATCCTTCTGAGCTAGAAATCTGCCAGGACCCACAAAGGGCCAGACCAAATGATTTCGCGGGCCTTAAATGGCTCCCGGGCCTGACGTTCCCCACCCCTGGGCTAGCCCATTAGAAACAACGGGAACGGCTGCACAGCTGCACTCAACTCCAGGCGAGGGTGGCAATGGGCAAAAAAGGCAGAATGCACACTTCCGCAGAGGCGAGCGGGCACCCCCCTGCAGAACAGGCAAAAGCCCCCCCCCTCAAACCAGTACGGCTCGGCTCAACCCCAAACAAACGAACCAAGGAGAAGGAGGTGCGGGTGCCAAGTGGAGGGAGACTCACGCACGCACCGCCGCACTGACTCAACTCCAGGCGAGTGTGGCAATGGGCAGAAAAAGGCAGAATGCACACTCCCGCAGAGGCGAGCGGGCACCCCCCCGGTAGAACAGGCAAAAGCCCCCCTTTGGTTTCCCCACCCACCCACAGAAACTGCTTTCCCCACCCACACACAGAATCTGCTTCCCCCCCCCCCACACACACAGGAGAAAAGGTATAGAGAAAACCCCCAAAAATCAAACTGTGTGGATGTCTTTCAGCAGGAGCAGGGAGGAGAAGTAAATCCAATCCAATCCTATTCCAGTAAGCAGGATCTCTCAGGTGCAGCACCACCAAAATGGAAGGAAATGAATACAGACTCAGGATGGGACGGGAGTTTTTATACTCTTCTCCTGGCCAATTCAAAAGGGAGAATCCCTGCTCTGATTGGCCAGAAGAGGACCCAGCTTGGGCCACCATTGGCCGCGGGAGAATTCGGGGGAGAATTCGGGGACACCGAATTTGCCCAAATTGATTCGGCGTCTGCCCAAACTCGCCGAATTCGGCTCGTCGTTTTCCGCCTTTTTTGACTTTGGCTCTATCAGAACTGGAAACCGCCGAATCTGGGGAAATTAGGCTGTTTTTATGTCGGATGGAACCGAATTGACAGCACTAGGCCAAGGCAGCCTACTAGGGTTGTCAGCTCTGAATTGGAAAATACCTGGAGATTTTGGGGGTGGAGCCTGAGGAGGGCAGGGTTTGGGGAGGGGAGGGACTTCAGTGGGGTATAATGCCAAAGACTCCACCGTTCAACTAGCTATTATCTCCAGGTGAACTGATCTCTGTCACTTGGAGATCAGTTGTAATAGTGGGAGATCTCCAGCCACCACTTGGAAGTTGGAGCAACCCAAAACAGCACTATAACACTATAAAGCAAATAAGTGAATTTTATAAAGTGCAAAGTGAATAAATATATACAGCATATACAAAGGGAGTACAAACAGATACAAAATTTACAATAACAATCCAATAAGTATGACTTATCAAGAGGATGCCAAGGATCCTGATTCAACAGGTAAGTTCAAGTAATCAACCAATTAAGGTATCATTTGATATTAGAATTTTTTGAATCATTCAAATTCTTTTTAGGTTGCAGTTATTGGAACAAAGCCACAGGAAAAAGATGTCAGACGTGTTGTCTAGATCGGGACCACGTTTCGCATATGGCTTCTTCGGTGACCTGTATCAATAATAGATATAAGTATAAGTGCCTTAGTAGGTGTTGTCTCATAGGGACCGCAAAGATTTGTATCCAGGTCTCCAAAAGGACAGAATAGTCAAGGAAAGATAAGGATGGTACTTGAACTTACCTGTTGAATCAGGATCCTTGGCATCCTCTTGATAAGTCATACTTATTGGATTGTTATTGTAAATTTTGTATCTGTTTGTACTCCCTTTGTATATGCTGTATATATTTATTCACTTTGCACTTTATAAAATTCACTTATTTGCTTTATAGTGTTATAGTGCTGTTTTGGATTGCTCCAATTATCCTTACAGCACTGAGCCTTCTTTTCTTGTGGTTTACCACTTGGAAGTTGGCAACTCTACAGCCTACACATACATCCGAATCAGGCCCGTGTCATTTTCTGGCACCAGCTGTAAGGCTTTCAAGGAGCTAGCCTTTCCACATAAAAAGTGATATGATTGACCTTAGGCCTGTGATAGACAGATGGGCTGCCTCGACAGAAGACCGCTTCATTTGTTCCCAGCTTGCCACGTGCCTACCCTTTCCCAGCCTGACTCTCTGCCTTCTGCTAGAGCTGTCCAACTTCTTTTCCTAACCATGTTCCCAAGATCTGGTCCCATTCCAGCCCCTTGAGTTCCTGGCTGCCTGTGTCCCAGTGCTGACAGGGATAACCTCTGAGCAAGGTAGCCCCTGGGGCTTGCCACAGTAAAATAAATTGTAAGTATCCCAACTAGCTGCCTGTGGTAGCTTTTCATGGCTCCCTTGAAGCTCGGATTTGGGCCGCGGCTTTTAGATTCTGGGTCAAGATTTATCTCTCCACAGAGTCGAATGGATACTTACATCTACTTCAAGCTGATTCTTATCAGACCTCGTGGAGTAAACTGGTTGAACGTCATATCCAGTCTTTAGGAATCTCTCTTTCTGACCTAAAGGATCGCGGGTCATTGGCAGCTCTTTCTTCAATCCTGAGCTGCTTGCAAAAACTGGATTTTAGAAGTACTACAGTTAAGAGCACGTAGAGTATGTTCACTTCTATACCTTGGTCTAAACTTGCTGTAACCTCTCCCAATGTATTTTGATTTTCTGACAATCCCCCGATACAGACAATTATTTATGTTGGCTAGACTGAATGCATCAGGGGAGTTAATGGGTTGTTTAAATAAGGTACCGTATTGTGAGAGAGTGTGCCAGTGTGCTTCTGGCCAAACAGACACTCTTCAGCATTCCTTGTTTAGCTGCGACCTGCTTAACAAAGCTAGATACAGATGGATAAAGCCTTTTATCTGGAAATCTGTCTGTGAATTGGATAATTTGAGGGTTCTTTTAGCAGGGGTGGCTTTTAATACTACATTGGCAGTTGCCAAGTTTTTCCCGCAGTCAATCAAGGAAAAAAAAAACTAATTTTCTTATGGGTTATCTAGATAGTTCTTTTTCTTTAATTTTTGATCTCAGTGTGACATTGTTCATGGCTGAACTGGCCATATGAACAGTATCGTTAAAGTAAAGATAGCCTTTCATGTGAGCTTGAGCTCAGGAATCCTTGGAAGAGAACACCCAGCATTCTGTCCCTTCCATGAGCCACCTGATGAGGGGAGAAAGCCTCTGCTGTGCAGAGTTCATCCCTCGCACTATGCAGTTACCCCTGGAGGAATGCCCATTCCCCTCTGAGAAGAACTAAAGCAGTCTTTCCCCTCTCTTTAAACACACGCGCAAACCCCACACTCTCAACCACCTAAATGGTCAGCATGTGTATATATGGGGAGGGGGCTGTGTTTCCATAGACACGATTACTTTTATTGTAGCCTTTTGTCTCCCTGGAAACGAGAGGCGGGCTTGAATACATTAGTCCTCCCCCCCAAATACTCCATACACAAGCATTCAGCGCGCACAGGGCTCGGTGAGGGGATAGTTAAGCTACCCATAATTGCAAGTGGCGAGAAGTTTAGTCCCTCCGCTTCGCACACCTAGAAGGGCAGCCGCAAGCGCTTCCAGTCAGAGAAGAGGCAGCCAAGCAGCCTGAAAAGAGACTCCAGCGCAAAGTCAGAAAACTGTTGGCTACAGAAAGAATATAAAGACGGAGCTCTAAGAATATGATACCAATTTGCTGACAGGCAGCATTTTCTGAGAGGGACCAGTGCTGAGTTGGGAGTCAACCTTGAGTCAAGTAAGAGTGTGGCTACGCAAAAGATCGGCTATGAAGGAAAACTCTTCTCAGAAGAGAAGTTCTGTCGGGAAGTGATCGGCCTGGAAGCGATGCAGGGGTTCCTGGCTCACCCAGGCTGCTGAAGGACCCGTTTCCCCTCATCTCTTCCCAAATGACAGCATGGATCCTGCTTCCAAGATGAACAGATCGGTGCCCCAGCTGAACTCTTCTGGCAGTGGTGAAAGCAACAGTTGGCAGCTGGTGCCAATCATCATTCCCCTGGTGTATTCGCTGATTTTCCTTGTTGGCACAGTGGGCAACTCTCTGGTGCTGGCAGTACTGCTGAGGAACAGGCAAGTCAACAATACCACCAATCTCTTCATCCTCAATCTGGGAGTGGCCGACCTGTGCTTTATTGTCTTCTGTGTGCCCTTCCAGGCCACAATCTACACCCTGGACGACTGGATCTTCGGGCCCTACTTGTGCAAAGCTGTGCATTTCTTCATCTATTTGACTATGTATGCCAGCAGCTTCACCCTCGCAACTGTATCCCTGGACAGGTGAGCAGGCAGGTGGTGGGCTGGGTGTTTAGATTTTGTCTCTGATTTTGTCTCTTTGGGGAGGGGCCATGGCTCAGTGGTAGAGCATCTGCTTGGGATGCAGAAGGTCCCAGGTTCAATCCCCGACATCTTCAGTTAAAGGGACTAGGCAGGTAGGTGATATGAAAGACCTCTGCCTGAGACCCTGGAGATCCGCTGCCAGTCTGAGTAGACAATACTGACTTTGATGGGCTAAGGATCTGATTCAGTAGAAGGCAGCTTCATGTTTTCATGTGTTCAACACTGTGCAGTTTCAGAGATTTCCAAATAACTCTGCAGCATGTCACGGTTTCATCTTTTCCCATATCCCTGCATGCGGACACAACTCGGTCTCATTAGCGATGACTGAAAGGAAGGGAAATAAAGCAGGAGTCCCATGGCACCTTAAAGACAAAAAAGGGGAAAAAATATTCCAGCTCAAGCATTTGTGATCCAGAGCCTGCTTCATCAGATGCGTGTTGTCATGTAGTACATGTACCTGTTTCTGATGAAGTGAGCTCTGACTCATGAAAACTTAAGCTGGAATAAATGTCATAAGCCTTTAAGGTGTCACTGGGCTTCTGCTTTATTTTGCTGCTACAAACACAGTCTGATGTTACCATCATGAAAAGAAGAAGAGTTGGTTTTTATATGCTGATTTACTCTACCTTTTTAAAGAGAATCAAACCAGCTTACAGTCTCCTTCCCTTCCTCTCCCCACAACAGGCACCTTGTGAGGTAGGTGGGGCTGAGAGAGTTCAGAGAGAACTGTGACTGGCCCAAGGTCACCCAGCTGGCTTCATGGGGAGGAGCAGGGAATCAAACCTGCTTCTCCAGATTAGAGTCCAAAAGGAGGGAGAACCTCTCAAACAACTCAGTTCAACTGAAGGTATTATTGCAAGCGATCATTATCCATCAGTATACATTTTGTTCAGGGCAACAGATGCTGAAGGGAAACACTGGCTAATAACTAAACAGAGAAGATTCCAAACTACAGCATGAAAATGGGCCATCGAGTCCAACACCCCCTAGGAGATGAGAGAGTCCATTTAGGCATCCTTCCTGGTAGATCAGTCCAAGACAGACAGACCACAGTGAACCCAATCCAGGATAGAGGTGCAGGGTACCTGTGGAACAAAATACTTCCAAACAACCTGAAAGAAGAGTATGTTCCGTTACCATGCTGATTCCATAGACTGCCAGGGAAGAAAAGAAACAGTGAGGAGGTATGACTAAGTGACTAAGATTGGGAACTTTGAACCCAGAAGAATCCAATCTTTCCTCAGTCATGAACTCACTAAAATAACCTTAGGAAAGCCTCTCTTTCCACCTCAGCACCCAACTGCGATAAGGGGATAGTTTTACTTACCAACCTTGCAGGGTTGTTGTAATGATTACAGAGCTGATATACAAAGAGACACTTCAAACACTAAAAAAGGGCTATAAAAAGTGTTGTTACTATTTTACCTATTATTGATCAAGTAATTGTTGCAAAAGGAGCCCCATAGTGCGGAGTGGTAAGCTGCAGTACTGCAGTCCAAGCTCTGCTCACGACCTGAGTTCGATCCCAATGGAAGTTCGTTTCAGGTAGCCAGCTCAAGGTTTACTCAGCCTTCCATCCTTCCGAGGTTGGTAAAATGAGTACCCAGCTTGCTGGGGGTAAAGGGAAGATGACTGGGGAAGGCACTGGCAAACCACCCCGTAAACAAAGTCTGCCTAGGAAACGTCGGGATGTGACGTCACCCCATGGGTCAGGAATGACCCGGTGCTTGCACAGGGGACCTTTACCTTTAATTGTTGCAAAATGCTACCGTCTCTAAAACTCTCACTTTTATCATCTATATAGGCATATTGAACAAAAATGAAATTAATTTTGCATTGAGGCACTGATGTCCCAGGCAGGTAACCAGAACATTTGGACATATAGCAAATCCTGATTTCAGTTTTCTCTGATGTAATATGCCCTATGAAGAAATGGTTATGCATGATCCATGGGTAGTCATGCACAACAGTCATGTTGGAATAATATCTGGAGACTGTCAGAAAGGGGTAAACATTTGCACCTATATAACAAGGCAGGTGGGAACACACATCCCTATTGACACCCTGCAATGCAAATGAGAACTGCTTTGGGTACACCGCATCCAAATGCATATCCAGTCTGTGTTAGCAACATCTGTTCAACATCTGTCTTGCTGTACAGGCCAACTTGTGAACATGGAATAGAAAGCAGAAGAGAGGCAGCTAGAAGAGAGGCATTTTGTACAATGTAGGGAGTATATTAACATTATAAACAAATATCAGCAAGAAAAACACAAACTTCCCAGGGACTATGCTAGAGCCCTTTTTCAGTTATTACATTTTACTACACGTGGGGGGAGAATATGTGACCTCCTGATATGCATGACTGCCACACACATGTCAAAATGGCGATTGCCCCTATTGGGAGAATCACGTGTAGTGTGTTTTCTCCATACAAGTGACAAAATGTAATGTAATGACTGAAAGAGGCAGAAAGCACAAGCTACTACCTGGAGGTTGGCAACCCTAGTCATCATGCAAACTCTGACGCCCTGCTTATTGATGATGTGCCGAAGTTTACGTCAATGGCAGCATATTTTCAAGTCAGAACCTTGACTTCTTAGATAGGGTATGACTCATAGGAGATTCTTATTTTTGGCTAACCCCAACCATGAAGGCTGTGATTTGTTCTATCTTACTTTGTATCCAGCATAAATGGCTTTAAGTCTTTTCTGCTTCAGCAACAAATAAATCTTGTTGTTTCCCGTTCTGTAGTTTGACAAACCTCTACAGACTTTCTTGAATCTTTTCTTTCCCAGTCTTGTTCTTTAAAGCGCTGTCAGATTTTTTGTTTTATTTTGCAGCTTTATTTCCATCACCAGCTTCACAATGTCATGCGGGTGCTCTCAAATGAGGGCTTTCCATTATCCACGCAGGGAAAAAATCTTTATGTAGAAGCAGCCCAGGACACGCTATTTCTGAGTAAATAAATTCAATGTTCTGCTAGTGGAGCAGAGCCTTCTGCTGGATGTAGTGAGGGATCAGAGGTGAAGCTCAGGCAAGGAGAGCTGTTAACAAATACACAAGCGTGTCATTTTTTCATCTGTTGTTTGTGCCATAACCTTGAAAGTGAATGTATAGGACTGGGCTATTAAGAAATAAATGCCAAGCAGAATTGTGTCATGTGCTTTTGAGAAAAGTAAATGCTTTTGAGTAATTTCTGGCGGCAATAATGTGATTAACCCGTGGTAGTAGGTGTGTTGAAGAAATTCCACTCACCCTTTCCTGCTGTTGCATTAGGGTTGCCAACTTCCAGGTACTAGCTGGAGATCTCCTGCTATTACAGCTGATCTCCAGCCGATAGAGATCAGTTCACCTGGAGAAAATGGCCGCTTTGGGAATTGGACTCTATGGCATTGAAGTCCCTCCCCTCCCCAAACCCCACCCTCCTCAGGCTCCACCCCAAAAACCTCCTGCCGGTGGCGAAGAGGGACCTGGCAACCCTGTGTTGCGTAACAAACCAAGATGCACCTCTCACTGAAATAAAGCCAGCCATTGTCTATTTGAATATGTCAATGCATATGTGAAAGGAAATATGTCTGTTGACACAAAGGGACATTATTCACTGACTGAATTTTTGAGAGAGCAATCCTAAGCAGATCTACTTGGACATAAATCCCATTTTATCCAGTGGGTTTTACTCCCAGGAAAGCAGCTTGAATTTGCTAAAGGGCAGTTGTGCTGTGTCAGTGAGTAAGGTTTTGCCCTTATTGAACCGGAACTTGTAGAGACTGTAATTCAAGGCTGTTGTGGAACAGGGTATAGAAAAGGATGATCTACAGGTAAGGTTAACTGGTCACTTTTCTCCACCGGTGGGAGATTTTTGGGGCGGAGCCTGAGAAGGGTGGGGCTTGGGGAAGGGAGGGACTTCAATGCCATAGAGTTCAATTGCTAAAGCCGCCATTTTTCTCCAGGTGATCTGATCTCTATCGGCTGGAGATCAGTTGTAATAGCAGGAGATCTCCTGCTACTACCTGGCAGTTGGCAACCCTATCAACAGGAAAGGCCAGATGAGAACCAGTTTTTCTTGGTTGAGATGGTCAGACACAGATACAACAGGAGAAGGAGATTCTTGCCCATTTGACAGAATTGTGGAAATCACCATGAAGTGGTGAATTTAGAATTCAACGCACACACTGCCTTGATAGCTAGAAAAGTCTGCAATAATTTATTTCATTTATACCCTACCTCTCTCCCCAGTGGGAACCCAAAGCACCTTTCATTGTTTCCCTCTCCTCCATTTTCGCCTAACAACAACACTGTGAAGTAGGTTAGGCTAAGAGTGTGTGAGTAGACTATCTGGAGATCTCCTGATATTACAACTGATTTCCAGATGTTAGAGATCAGTTCACCTGGAGAAAATGGCCGCTTTGGCAATTGGACTCTATGGCACTGAAGACCCTCACCACCCCAAAAATCTCCTGCCAATGGCAACATTGGCAACTTTACATGTGACTGACCCAATGTCACTCAGCAAGCTTCCGTGGCAGAGTAAGGTTCAAACCAGATCCCAGATCCTAGTCACTTTGATCACTGTCTACCTACAACTGACCATATATTGAATTTGGTTTGTGATTTTAATTCTGATTACAAAATGGAATTTCTTTGCCAGGGTCAGGCCAAGAGAGGTCCTATACACTTGGCACTATTAACAAAAGGATGAAGGAAATATAAGCCAGCTGACCAATGGAAGCTCCACTTCTTTCTCTACATCATTGAGAACTAGAAAAGTTTGCCTTTTAAAAAATGAAATCTGAAAATTTCTGGCTCTTGAAAAAGTGTCCATTCTTGAATGACAGGTTCACATTGACTATATGGAATTCCCTTGAATTCAGAGTTGGATTTATAGATAATAGACATCATGAAGATATTTTAACAACCTTTCTTAAGTTAAAAGCAAAAAATGAGAATACAGTAAATTCAAAATGAAAATATCAGCTCTAAATATCAATACATTCTTGAGAAATAGTAGAAATACGAGTAGAATAATAAATCTGGGATATCTGTGGGCCAAAATGAAGCCCTACAAATTAAAAGGGGATTAAAATTTTAGGGCTAATGAAATGAGCATTTGAACAATTTTATTCTGAAAGAAAAGCAAACATCTTTAAATTCAAGTAACTAGGCCAAAGAGACCATGACACTGATATCAAGTCCCTCCATTCTTTGAATATGTGGGGACACTCTTGTTGAATGTCCATATGTATATGTAATATGTGGGCCACGTACACAAAAATTCTTCAGATTAATTTGTGTGTGTGTGGGTGGGAGGGGTTAAACCAGAAATTAACTACAATTAGCCTGGCAAGATTTCTTTTCTTTTATAAAATATTTATCTTAATTATTCAAACAGAAAACCACCACCCAAACAAACAACAATAACAACAAACCTTTTAAAAAACTTAACAAAAATGCATAAAGTTGAATCAGAGTATTGACAGAGGGCTTAGTATTTAACACATTTTCTGATTTATCTTTCAATTACAGATAAGAGATGAATTCATCAATGGCACTGGGGATTTTAAACAATATTATTTATATTTTAGACTTAATTCCTTTCCCATAACCCGAGGAAAGGCTTAGATAGATGCTGAATACCATTCTGATTTGTGTATGAAATAAAATCATGCCACGTTTCATAGAAATCTGATATTTTAGCTTTACCTTTCATTACTCAAAAGTTGATGTGTCAATTTTACTGCCATAGCTGTTTACCACAGTTTGGAATAACAAGAATGTAATGTTAAAAGTTCTGTGGTTTTCCAACATTTTCGCTATTACTCTACGTGCTGCCATCAACATAAACACTATTAATCCCTTGGATGACGCTTTTCCATTCCCCCCCCCAAGATTGTTAACTGGTGTAATCCTGGTGTAGCATGTATGGTTTGATGTGTAATATTTGTCATTTCTATAAATATTTTCCTCAAAACTGTGACACTACAGAGCATGACCACCACATGTGAATATATTTGCCTTGCTGATTGCAATTTCTCCAACATTTTGTATTATTTGTATTACTTACAGCCCAATTTTGAAGAGGGGGACAGATCCACAGTGGCCGGGAGTGGCGCAGCCATGCCGCCTCCTCAAAAGCTTCCTGGCCGCTGTGGAAGAAAAAAGGCCAAAAAAGGTGGCACAGCACCGCAGCAGCATGAGGGGGTGTTCCTGGGGTGAAAGGGGTGAGGAAGCTGCCTAATGGCAGCTCCTCCCCAGGATCACCCCAGGAACACCCCCTCGCACTGCAGCAGTGCTGTGCCACCTTTATTTGTGGCTGCACTGGCTACAGGGGCTGGCAGTGCCCGGACGCTGGCGTGTTTACCAGGTGGCACCTTTGCTGGCACGGGGTCATGCCGGCTCTTAAGGAGCTTCGCCCCCCCTTCAGGAATGGGTTCTTAGTCTTGCAAGACCCACCGGAGTAAAATACCATTGGTGTAGTAGTTTCAAAGAATTCTCCCTAGGGGCAATTTACTCCATATTTTTTGTTCTATTTTTATTCAAAAATCATCTTCCCATACTGTTTTCAATTCGGTTGACATACTTGTTTCTATTTCAATTAAATGAGAATATATTTTGGAAATTAATCGTTCTGTGCTATGCATATGTTCCATCAGGATCTGTTCAAATTTCATCATCTTTCTGGTCATACTTTGCCTTACTGTAGGATTCATAATTAGGTAGTGTAATTGTTGAAAAAGAATCAAATTAATTGACACTCCTTGCAGCTTTTCTTTTAATTGTACTACGAAGGAGAGTTCCATTTTTATAAAAGTCTCTTATTATGTAAATTCCCTTTTCTTTCAATTTAACATATTTCTCTGGCTTGCCTACATAAGAAAAAATTGGGATGTAGCATAAAAGGAAGTATACAGTACGTATGATAAGATAAGAATGCATTGTTAAATTATGGTTCATTTCACTCTTCACATTTGAAGAATAGTTTACCGTATAGTCAGTTCATTAGACTTAGGAGGAACTCTACTGAGGAAAAAGATTTTCATACAGCTGCAGAGAATTTATCCAAATCATTAATAGCAAAGGGATACCCACAATGAATAGTCAGTAACGCATTTAATAAAGTACAGAATATTAATCTCCAACGGATATTGTCCAATAAAGTTAAAACTACAGATAAATCATTAACCTTCTCTTTAGAATACACTCATTTGGCCCTAGCCATAAAGAAAATTGTCCGTAACAATTGGCACATTTTAAATACCATTCTAGGTTGTGAACAGTTGCCAAGAATAGGTTTGAGAAAAACCAAAGCTCTTAAGGATCAGTTGATAAGATCAGACTATAGGATGCTAGCAAATCCACAACCAGTAACTACCGGCCACCATAGCTGTGGATGCTGTGTCAATTGTTCCCTGTCCCTTCCTGTTAAAGAATTTGTATGCACACAAACAGGCTTTCTGTTCGTCCTCAAATAATTTACCAGTTGTGACTCCAAGAGAGTAATTTATATTATAAAATATGTTTGTAATTTAATTTATGTCGGTAAAACCTCAAGATCATTGAAATATAGAATTGGTGAACACCGCTCTAGGATCTGGAACCAAGTTCTGGAATCTCCAATGGTCCCACATTTTCTGGAAAAGTGACATAGGGACACTGACATGCAGTTTTTTGCAATCTGGCAGCTACATAAAAATATACGTGTGTGTGTGTGTGTGTGTGTAAAGTGCCGTCAAGTCGCTTGAAAGGATATTATGCCAGCAGGAGACTAAATTTATCCACCTATTTAAATCAGTCCATCCTTATGGATTGAATTCCTCCATGGATCTATCTAGTTATATATAATTTTCCTCATATTGTTTCTTTTACAGCAATTTTTTTTAAATAATTGCCTGTCATACAGGTTCACTTTAGATATAGGTAGACAGCATAGTAACAAAGGAAACACCATGATGAAAGTTTTTAAAGAATACTTACCATTAACACTTACCGTACATAACTGAAACACCTGTTTGTGGATAAATCACTATATTAGAACAGTCATTGGGCTTTGTATTAATGGACATAAGAGTCATACTCTATGAACTGCAAAGTTGCAGTCGGGTGAGTAGAAATTGCAAGAAGAGATATTGATGTTAGTTTCATTGTTTTGCTGAGAGATGGGGTTGTGGATATTATTTAATTTCATTATTGTTATAGATAATAGGAAACATATAGTCTGAAGAAGCCAGCGAAACAAGATAAAAACCGGGGTCTTGTCATATTATATTATATTTGGCAATGCTTAAGCTGTACACAGCAGCGACAGCAACACTCAGCTGGGCACAGCAGCGATATTTCTAAGGAACCTTGCCCGATTGGCCAGCAATGATCAGCTGACTACAGGAGCATCTCTTTGGCATTCGCAGCACGAAGGATTTAACGTTTAAAAATCCCTGGTGAACCATCTCTTTGGCATTCGCAGCTGCGTTGAATTTAACGTTTAAAAATCCCTTGCGAAAAATCCCTATACACATTACTAAACGGTGGTTACAACACAGTTAAGATTTTGATCTGCAAACGGCATGGGACTGCAACGGTATAGGATCTCGTTGATCTCAGGGGACTGTATACAATCAACACCAGTTTGTTATATACTGTGTAATTGTATGAGAAATAGCTCACTGTATCATTATTTTGTATGTTGGCACTATTGTTTTGTATAAATAAGAAAGTACCTCAAGAGTAGTAAAATTAATTAGCATCATAATATTTACTGACAGATGAATCCTGGGAGGGGGCTAGTTCCACAGTGACTGGAAGGGGCGCAACCACGCTGCAGCCACAGAGGATTCCCGGCCGCAAAACGAAAATTAAAAGAAAATAAAAACAAAACTCATCCCAAAATCCCTCATTGAAATTAAAGGGGCTACACCACCAAAAACGTTGGCATTTCCATGCCACTGCGAGAAGGGGCATTCTCGGGGCGGAAGGGGTTAGGAAGCTGTCTAAACGCAGCTCTGCCCCCAGGAATGCCCCGGGAATGTCTCTCAGGACACCAGCACGGAGACCTGCACCACTGCAATGCTGCCAGGAGGCAGCTCCAGCACCCGAGCCCCACACTGCTGCATCGTGTGTTGGCACCAGCACGGATGCCACCCATGATGGCATAAGTGCCCCTTATTCCGGGTTAAATGGGCGCTTACATGCTGGCTCCTAAGGAGCTTCGCCCCCCTTTAGGATTGCAGTATTAACTAGGTTCTCCCCATCCCCCTTGATCCAATCTATTTTGTCTCAAAGTCTTTGTAAGTTGTAGTCTTTTGTCTTGATAAATAAAACTAGTGAATATTTTTTGTCACTTTACCAGGTCTTTTGGTTCAATTGCTATGAGAAGCGTTTGAAATAAATAGTTTAATTTTGGCACTGCTACCATTTTTATAGCACTGGTTCGGCCTATGATTGTCAAATATATCTGGGACTATCTTTTAACATCTTTTCTTATTCGTCGGACCACTGGATGAAAATTTAACTGCTGGTGTTCATTTAAATTCTTTGGAATAGTTATTCCTAAGCATTTAAACGATTTATGAAATACTGGGATACCTATGTCATTTTGGATTTCATGTTGTATTTTGGGTTTAATGTTTATATACAGCATTCCAGATTTTTTTATAATTAATACATAATCCTGGTACTGCTCCATACTCATGGATCTCTCTCATTAATTCTGGTAAAGCTTCTTTAGGAATTGCAGTTAATATTGTCACATCATCTGCAAACATATTGATCTTGTGTATTTGACTATTTACTTTTAGACCTCTAATATTGTTGTTAGTCTTTATGGCATTTGCCAAAGGTTCTAAGGAGAGGACAGAGAGCAGGGGTGATAAAGGAGTCCCTGCTTGATTCCTCTAGCCAGGGGGAAACTTCCAGAGCTAAATCCATTTACTCACACTCTAGCTTTTGATTTTTGATAGACTGATTGTATTGCATTCATAAAGTATTGCCCAATATTTAATTTAATGAGAGCCAGCATGGTGTTATGGTTAAGAGGGGTGATTTGGAGTGGTGGACTCTGATCTGGAGAACCGGGTTTGATTCCTCACTCCTCCACATGAGTGGCAGACGCTAATTTGGTAAACAGGGGTCGGTTTCCCCACTCCTCCACATGAAGCCAGCTGGGTGACCTTGGGCTAGTCCTAGCTCCCTTAGAGCTCTCTCAGCCCCACCTACCTCCCAGGGTGTCTGTAGTGGGGAGGGGAAGGGAAGGTGACTGTAAGCCAGTTTGATTCTTCCTTAAGTAGTAGAGAATGTCAGCATATAAAAACCAACTCTTTTTCTTTTTCATCAATGTAACTTGATTGGGCAGACTTGCTGACTCCATGCCAGAATCAGTGCATGAGGTGGCACTTTTGAGGCAGCAATGCGCCTCTGAGTATAAAATGAAAACCATCCTAGAGCCTCTGCCCACACCACTTTACAAATCGGTCTTACTGATCCCTCACATTTCTTTTATTTCTTCGACTGTTCTCCCTCCTCCTGAGCCATGTAATATTCTAATTAGTTTAAGCTATGTCTTTACGCCTTATGAACAGGAGTCTTGTGGCGTCTTAAAGACTAACATGTTTTATTCTAACATACGGTAAATTTACCTGGATTAGAGCCCACTTCGTATGATACAATGACTGCTATTGTAAGTGGTTTCTTTATTGTTCATTTATTTTATTCAGTACATTTTTATCCCACACTTTCTCCAAGGAACTCAGGCTGTTATATATCATTCTTCCCTCCTCCTCACAGCCACCCTGTTATTCCTTATATTTATTTTATTCCTTATATTTATAGCCCGCCCTCATTCCCAGCAAGCCGGGCTCAGAGCGGTTAGATAGGTTAGGTTGAGAGAAACTGACTAACCCAAAGTCAACCATTATGTTTCACGGCAGGGTGGGAATTTGAACCTGGGTCTCTTAGGCCATCATTCTAATCATTACTCATACTGGTTCTCTAGCTTACTTTACCTCTGTACTTTGCTTGACGGCTTGAATTTTACGTGATACCATTTTACTCTCTCCTTCCTGCATTTCATGGTCTTTTAATTATCCTGTTTGCAATTGTTTCCCCTTCATAAACGCATATGTGTCTGCCTAGTAAGGATGTACTACATGCATCTGATGAAGTGCACTCTAGTCCATGAAAGCTTATGCTAGAATAAAAACTTGTTTGTGATGTCACAAGGTGTCCGTTATTTGTGTGTGTGTGTGTGTGGCAAAAGATTAATGTGGGTGCTCTTCTGGAATTATTTAGACATAATGTTATTTTATTCCAGTGCTCATACAGTGCAATCCTGAGCCTGCGGTGGCGTTCAGCCCCCCCCCCCCACGCCGGCATCTGAGCAACTTATGCCAGTGTTAGTGGCCCGAATGCCGGTGGGAAGGCCTGGACACCAGTTGCCGGGTGCTGCCGTGGTAGCGCCATCCCGGGACGCCGACAGGGCTTTCCACCAGCGTCCCACCGGCATAAAAGCCTGCGCCAGGCATAAAAGCCTGCGCCCAGGAGGCGTCCCGGCATCACAGAAGGCGTTCCTGGGGTGTTCCGGCACCGGGCTGGGGGAAGAGCCACCTTTAGGTGGCCTCCAAAGCCCTTTCGAGAAAGGAATGCCCCTTTTTTATTTTCACGAGATACCCCACCTTTTTAGGTGGCGTATCTCCGGGTTGCATGGATTTTTTATGCCATGGAGAGGTTTCGAGGGGGGGGACCTCCTTTGGAGGCAGCGCAGCTGCACTGCCTCCTATGACCGGTGCAGGCATTCCTCTCAGGAATGCGCTGATAATTCACTATAATCACCAGAATCAGCATCTTCCCAGGGTCATGATTCAACTCCTTCAGCTCTCTCTCCATCACTCCAAATATTATCCTGACTATTGTGTATATCACTGTAATTGTGTCTTATAAATTTAGTTTCTCCTCACATAGAATTTTTCAGATTATTCTGATAGTGCCTCAAGTATCATGATAACTCTTGCTTTTATTTTGTCTTCTCAGGTACTTGGCCATAAGGTACCCATTGCATTCAAGAGAACTAAGAACACCCAGGAATGCTCTCATAGCCATTTGTTTCATCTGGGGTCTTTCCTTTATCTTCTCTGGACCATATCTCAGTTACTACCAGGAATTCCAGGTAGCCAATGTTACTGTTTGCCATCCTATTTGGAAAACCTCTCAGCGCAAAGTCATGGACCTCTGCACTTTTGTCTTCAGCTATGTCATTCCAGTGTTAATTTTGAGCCTCACCTATGTGAGGACCATCCGTTATCTCTGGACTTCTGTGGATCCCATTGAAGACATGTCTGACTCCAAGAAGGCCAAGCACAAGGTCACCCGAATGATCATCATTGTGGCTGTTCTCTTCTGCATTTGCTGGCTGCCCCATCACCTGGTCATCCTCTGTTTTTGGTTTGGCTATTTCCCACTGAACAATTCCACCTATGTGCTTAGGATCCTCTCCCACTTGATTTCATATGCCAACTCCTGTGTCAATCCCATTGTCTATGCTTTGGTATCCAAGCACTTTCGTAAGGGATTCAAGAAGATCTTCAGCTGCCTTTTGCACAAGAGAGTAGCCAACAAGGTCCATGTGGCACAGGTGACCCGCACTGTTAGTACCTTGGAAGCAGATCTGACTGAGGTGACCCATGTCAGTGATCCCACACATGCCAGGGTCTCCTCCTGTTGTCAATTCCCTATCCAGACATGGAGTGAGACAGAGCAGCTGAGACGACAAAAGAAAGTTGCCAGTTCTTTCATTACCTTCAATGTCACTTAGTGCTTTCATCTGGCTCTAATCAAGGAGGAATCCTTCTTAAGCATCGTGGTATTTGATTTTGCATGAATTAAAGAACATAATATGGGATTCTAAAAAGCATAAGAATAACCAGATGGTTCATGCCAATGATCCATTTGCTTCATTGTCCATTGCTCTTAAAAATCACCTCTATCAGAAGCTTCAGAAGGTAGTGCTGATGCTTGGTTTCCCTAGATGTCTGAATGCCTCCCACCAAAATAATAACAAATTAAGCAGCAGTTGACAGTGAAGACTGACACTGTAGAATCCATTTTATGGTGAAACAAGCAGGATTTATTTTGTTTCTGTCAACCTGTGGTGACAGCATTATATATGCCGTCCTCTAGCTAAGAACTCGAAATGATCTGAGATGTGACTTCATGCCAAGAGACCCAGCTCTTTCCCTTAGAGGTACTGGACCATTATCAATTTGAGTAGAATTGTTTCAAGTGTTCGAAACACAGGCATCTGGATTACAGTGGTGATGTATCAGGCTCGCAAGTGACCTTTGTGTGTAGAATCATATAAAAGTGTTATTTAAATTATAAGATCTTGGAAGACTGACATCTCAAAGATGAAGGAGCAGCTACTGGCAGTGTGGCAACTTACCCCATACACCTGAGAAGATTAGTTTCCCCGAGCAGCGGATAGATAATTGTATACACTCAACTTGGAATCCATCAACCTGTTGAATTTAGAGTTAATGTATTTGTGTAGTTCACTTTGTATTAGCAAATAAACTTGTGCCTGCTTTCAACTAATGTGTGTCGTGTCTAAACAAGGGAGATGTATAGTAAAATACTGAATAAGGGGTTGAACTACCAGTGCTTCCACGAGTAACAAATGGGTAACAAACAAAGCATGAGTAACACTTTTGTGCTACAGAGAACTAGAGTTCTCTGTAGCACAAAAGTGTTACCCATGCTTTGTTTGTTACTCATTTGTTACTCGTGGAAGCACTGGAAAATGTAGAGAGCATCATTCCTCATTAGTCATACCTGGAAGATTCTCTGAGGATGAGAGGATGTAAGTTGTTGCTGGAGTTTATTGCTCTGAAAATTGAGTGGTTTTATACTTATGTCCGTGGCTTGTGTGGTGAGACAGGTCTCGCCAGTGCCTGTTTCTGCACTATAGCAATTGAAGAAGTTACTCGGCCTACCCAGGTCCCCAGCCGCTAGACCCCAACAAGGCTCCTCTTCCTCTACATCCCACTTTTCTGAGTATCCACTGCCACCAGCAGATCAGTTCTCACTGAGGGTCCGCATCCGGGCTCATCTTGCATTTAGTCTCTTAAAAGTCCTTAGCACCAATTTTGAGTCTCCCTCTCTATCCAAATTGCCACAGAGGGGACCAGGCTCTGAGCTCTTTTGGCGAGCAGGGTTTGACAGCCTCCCCCTCCTTTCATATTCCTGGTAGGTGTGGACTGAACTGGGATTAATGCGGTTTAGAGAGATCAGGGTGACAGTAATGAAAAGAATGATTTACATTCTATTGTGTTTTCCTATCAGCTATGAAATGTGTGCTTTTAATTTACTACATTTGCTATATTTCAGGCTCCAGCTCCTGGCCTGTAGTTTAAGCTGCTGTGCTTGGAGACACAGGGCTAAAGACCTGGTGAGGACCTGAAATGCTAAAGACAATTCTAGAGCAACAACCTCATGGTATGTTGTTAGTGGTTAAGATGACTTTTGAATATGGCCGGGCTTATTAGGACACAGTGAAACAAATTTCTGGTTCTCTAGGGGATACTACGAACGCATACTCTAGCAGAGAGTTGCAGCTACTCTGAATATTTTACTTACAATACAAGACAATTTGCATAACTCTTTGGTATGGATGAGGAGGCCATCAGAACATGGCTTTTTCACTCGAATGCCAAGTGTGCAATTTTCAGCATAAAGTAGCGTATTTGGGAATTGATCTTCAGTGAAGTGAAATCTCCATTACCATTTCACAGAATCATAGAATCATAGAGTTGGAAGGGACTACCAGGGTCCAATCTAGTCCAACCCCCTGCACAATGCAGGAAATCCACAACTACCTCCCCCCCCACACACCCAGTGACCCCCACTCCATGTCCAGAAGATGGCCAAGATGCCCTCCCTCTCATCATCTGCTTAAGGTTATAGAATCAGCATTGCTGACAGATGGCTATCCAACTTCTTCTTAAAAACCTCCAGAGAAGGAGCGCTCACCACCTCCCGAGGAAGTCTGTTCCACTGAGAAAAGGCTCTAACGGTTAGAAAATTCTTCCTAATGTTGAGACGAAAACTCTTTTGATTTAATTTCAACTTAAGATCAAAATGTCCGGGTGGAGAATCTGGAGCAGGTAGCCATTTCTTTGTTTTTGCATTGTGTTTCACAAGAGCAACAGGTATGGGTTGAATTTTGTCAGCAAAAGCAAGACTGGCATAAGAAGTTTCCATTTCTTGTTCTCTCCTCAGATGTAAAGAAGGATTCAGGAATAGTCAGGACTTGGCTAGCTCCTTAACGGCGTGGGCCAGATCTCCAGTGACAGACTGATGACAACAAACATTTTTTAATATTAAAAACCCAAGTGGTAATCCTAGCAGACCTCTACTGTGGATTCACAAGACCCTCCAAAAGATTATTTTTCTATCACTATTTTCACTTGGTCAACTTTGATGGAGCCCTTTAGGCAGCATACAGATGATAAAACAAGCAAATCAATAATCTCAAAATTCAACACACACATTAACTATTATATGAGCAAAATCTCCTCTCTAAACCCTTGAATCTAAAGCCTCCTGTTGTTGATGCTGTCTCCTCCCCAGAGGGTCTGAGAAACTCTTTCCTGTCTGCAATGGTTAATCTCCATTAAACCTCTTTGCCAGAACTGGTTGTTCCTACGTCGAGAGATGCAATGCATCCTATCAATAATCGCTATATTTAGTCAAACAATTCTCCTGGCATGAATCATGTACAATGATTGTATAAACACTCCCATTATATATTACCTTATTTACTGCCCTGGTCTGAATCTTCTGGGGTTGAAGGGGATATTTATTTAATAGCTATCTCATGCCTTCTCTTCTCTGCAACTTCTCTATAATTCCCCAGTCTGATGGATAGGTCCTTCTTTTAAGTGCTTTCAGAATGAGGAAATAGTCTGGCTTGAGATCAGCAGTTCACCTTAGCTTGATTTCACAGCTGGAAGACATGGGAAGGAGTGGAGCACATTTTTAATAGCCCCCAAAATACGAAAATAAAGTTGTGTATGTGGGGAGATGGTGAACTGAAGGAAACCCACAGCAATTCCCCTTTTATGTATGTAACTCACACATACTAATTTTGTAATATACCAGGCAATT
The DNA here is from genome assembly GCF_029931775.1 of Euleptes europaea. Taxonomy (NCBI): domain Eukaryota; kingdom Metazoa; phylum Chordata; class Lepidosauria; order Squamata; family Sphaerodactylidae; genus Euleptes; species Euleptes europaea. The sequence continues at coordinate 126,654,791 of NC_079312.1, read as the reverse complement.
CAATATCTTCACACAATTACATTTCAGTCATTTTTTCCTAACTTGAACCTTTTAGGGTTAACTTGTATCTGAAAACCTTCTGCCAAAAACAAAAACCTTCTGCCGGTGGTGAAGAAGGACTTGGCAACCCTATGGATGCCCCCATTTTTAGAAGGAGCTTCCACATGACTAGGGTTGCCAGGACTGTCTTCGCCACTGGCAGGAGGTTTTTGGGGTGGAGCCTGAGGAGGGCGGGGTTTGGGAAAGGGTGGGATTTCAATACCATAGAGTCCAATGGCCAAAGCGGCCATTTTCTCCAGGTGAACTGATCTCTGTTGGCTGGAGATCAGTTGTAATAGCAGGAGTTCTCCAGCTAGTACCTGGCAACCCTACACATGACACTCAGTCAGAATACCACGTGTATGGCTCCTGAGGCTTTCCCCTATAAACCAGAGTAAAGGAAATGGCTACTTAAAGGGGAAAGTGCAGAGTGGCTGTGGGCAGAGCCTCCATCGGGAAGCTCTGCCAACACCCAATCTGGGGAGAGGACAGAGCTAAGCTCTACTGTCCATCCCCCCTTTACACTCTTTAATGGGCCTTTTCCTCACTGATGCAACAGATCAAAAGGGGGAGGGGGAGCAGCTAAGCTAGGGTTGCCAACCTCCAGGTACTATTTCACACATGATAGTTTTTGCATAGCACTGATTTACAGAGGTAGGGACAACTCATATTAGAAAACACCAACACACCACCTGATAAACTTTCAGTCACGGTATACCAGGAGGCTGTGAATTCTTACCATATGTGATGCTAAACAATTAGGGTTGCCAACCTCTAAGTAGTAGCTGGACCTCTCCCACCATTACAACTGATCTCCAGCCAATAGAGATCAGTTCACCTGGAGTAAATGGCTGCTTTGGCCATTGGACTCCATGGCATTGAAGTCCCTCCCCTCCTCAAACCCCGCCTTCCTCAGGCTCCGCCCCAGAAACCTCATGCTGGTGGCAAAGAGGGACCAGTGGCAACCATATAAACAATGGTAGAACAGGAACCGCAGGATTATGGGTAAAAGCAACAATCCAACCTTTATTACTTTTGAAGGACCCCTCCTAGAAATATTTGTGCTCAGGTAGAACAATAAAAACCCAATGCAATAAAAAACACACCAAGAACTAGAAACAGGAAATAATTAGAAGGGAGGGATCCCTAACTTTCAGAGTATCAAATAAATAGGACAGATTTTGCCTGGTGCCTAAAATATGATGATTGGTTGCACAAAGGGAACATCCATTAGGAGGAAGGCCCATAAGGAAGGTGCCACCACAGAAGAGCCCCCCTCCTGTTGACACCTTTTGAAGGCCGAGTCTCTAGGGTCCTCTGATGATGATCTCATCCGATGAGCAGGTTTGTAGAGGAGGAGGAGGTTGTTCAGATTTCCTGATCCCAGACCTTTTAGGGCCTTAGAAATCAACGCCAGCCTTTTGAATTGCACCAGTGACCATTTCTGACCACCAGCGGCATATGTTCTCTGCAATAAGTCCCTGTTAGCAATCTGGCTACCATATTCTGCACCAGTGGAAACACCTGGAGAGGAGACTCTTTTAAAAAGCCACAGTACATCATAATGGGTAGTCTGCGTATTACTAGGTTTGGAATACTTTGACCAGTCCTTTTCCAAGAGTGACCATGGCTGGCATACATAGCACACTTGTTAAAAGATGCTCCAAGCTATGGGACCACTTGTGTACCAAAATTCCCTCCAGGACTGAGTCAGAGTTTGCAAAGTACATTGACCAAACTAGGTTGGCCCTAGAAGATGGCAGGGATGAAACCAGGTGGGTCGTGACTTCACAGAAAGCAAACCAATTTAGGAGGCAGATTCTGATATTAAACGAACTGGATTGACAGGACCAAAAGCACAGGTTATTGTAAGGGGCTGTATCATGGAAACCAAGAGAGCTGATTAAAGTCCGCTAAACAAAATGGAATAAAAGGACGCCAAACTCTAAATGAGTGAAGTTCCAAACGAAAAGGAATAAAAGAAGCCAATAGAAACACATATAGTAAATTGCCAAAGAGTGGACACTACACTTTTAGTATCCAAGGTAACTGTGGCCTTAACAGAGGGAGCTGGCTCAAAGGCAGAATTTACACAGATGTTTTAAAATTGATTTATTTCTCTCTGCTATCATTATCGGCTCTCCTGAACTTTGTCTCCTGTTCCTGATCTCAGGCTCTCTTGCTGTTTCCTAGCAGGGACTTTTTGGCCTGCTTTGCTATTTTCCCCTCACCAGCGGCATTTCCTGTTTGGCTGCAGAACCATTGCTTTCAAAATGTGTTGACATGAAAAGCAATTCTGGGGGGGCTTATGGTTGTTGGGGAGCTTACAACTGCAGTCCTTGTCTCCAGTGAGAAATCTTTGCTTTCAATTATTAATTTTAAACGTTTAGAACCTCGACTTTCTTTTTTGTGTAGCTATCCAAGGTTGGTGACTACAAATTACAACTGTAGGAACAATACAGATTAAGTATCACAGCACAATGTCTTCATTCCACAGTGTTGCTCAGAAGACACTCAAAGAATATCATAAACTGCTTGGTGTAGTGGTTAAGAGTGGTGGAATCTGACCTGGAGAACTGGGCTTGATTCCCCTCTCCTCTACATGAACGGCGGATGCTAATCTGGTAAACTGGGTTGGTTTCCCCACTCCTGCACATGAAGCCAGCTGGGTGACCTTGGGCTAGTCACAGCTCTTAGAGCTCTCTCAGCCCCACCTGCAGGAATCATGCTAAGAGCTCAGTGGAGGATGTTTCAGGTATCTGCTTTATCTTGTGGCTGTCAAACACCATAGAACAATTGGACCCATTCTTTCACTGTACTTTGCATTGTATTGAGCCACAAAAATTATCATTGATCCTAACATTTCCTTTATCTCAGGGATGAGCAACTGCCTGGTGTAAAAGAAGGAGTGTTCATATGTGTGATAAAGCTACTGGTTGTAGAGACCACCCTTATTGTCTAGACTCATGCCTCCAACAGACATCAGCAGCAGCAACAAATAGGTTCCTTACATCAGTAGGGTAGAATGAATCCAGTGACACTCCCTGACCCCTATAAAAACTTCCTGTCAAGCTTGCTTACAGCTTTGGGCAATTAGGTGGCCTGCTTTTGCTAAGAAATGGTTTGAGTCCTCACCGGTTAAGCTCATGTCCTGCTTGCTCATCACAAGAAGGGCAACCGATTATTCAGAGGACACTTTAGGTTCCTTGAGAGCACTTTGACCCTGTTTGCTAGGTTACTTTCCACACTCAGAAGGAGAGCTGGTTTTTATATGCCAACTTTCTCTAACTTTTAAGGAGATTCAAATGGGTTTACAATCTCCTTCCCTTCCTCTCCCCACAGCAGACACCTTGTAGAAAAAGAAGAAAAAGGGTTGGTTTTTATATGCCGACTTTCTCTACCACTTAAGGCAGAATCAAACCAGCTTACAATCACCTTCCCTTTCCCTCCCCACAACAGACACCCTGTGAGGTAGGTGAGGCTGAGAGAGCGTAACTTGCCCAAGGTCACCCAGTTGGCTTTGTGTGTAGGAGTGGGGAAACAAATCCAGTTTACCAGATTAGCCTCCGCAGTTCATGTGGAGGAGTGGGGAATCAAACCTGGTTCTCCAGATCAGACTCCACCACTCCAAACCACTGCTCTTAACCACTACACCACAGTGGCTCTCTGTGAGGTAGTGTGAGGTGGGTGGGGCTGAGAGTTCAGAGAGAAATGTAACTAGCCCAAGGTTACCCAGCTGGCTTCATGTGCAGGAGTGGGGAAACCAACCTGGCTCTCCAGATCAGAGTCCACCGCTCGTGTAGGAGTGGGGAATCAAACCCGGTTCTCCAGATTAGAGTCCACTGCTCTTAACCTCTACACCACACTGGCTCTCAACTGGCTCTCAACATACAGACAACTGTAAAGGTAAAGTTCCCCTGTGCAAGCACCAGGTCATTCCTGACCCATGGGGTGACGTCACATCCCAACGTTTACTAGGCAGACTTTTGTTTACGGGGTGGTTTGCCAGTGCCTTCCCCAGTCATCTTCCCTTTACCCCCAGGAAGCCGGGTACTCATTTTACTGACCTCTGAAGGATGGAAGAGGAGTCAACCTTGAGCCGGCTACCTGAAACCAACTTCCGTTGGGATCCAACTCAGGTCGTGGGCAGAGCTTTTGACTGCAGTACTGCAGTTTACCACACTGCACCACAGGGCTCCTACAGACAACTGTACAAACGGCATTTACCCTCTGTCATTGCTGCTGTCTGACCATACTCCACTGTGAACTATTTGACAAAGAAAGACAGTCAGTCATATATTGTTTATGTATTTTTTAGTTTTATGTATCTTTTTTAGTTTTATCATTTGGTGCTTGTCTGAATATGCCTGACAGATCTCAATAGTTTGTCCATGTGCATTGTCACACAGCACCCATGGAAGTCATAGTTGTCTACATGTAACCTGTGAGTAGAATTTAATTACCTGGCCCAAACTGATTTTACCTACCGTGCAGGTACAAAAGTGGCTGTAAGGCAGCTAAAGTGAAATTGCACCACCACGGTTATTGCGCAGCTGCAAATCTGCACAGCCAAGTGCTTAAGCTGGGAGCGAAGAGCAAACGTGAGACAATTCAACCTGAACATTTGCCTCATGAATTATTGAAGCCATCAAAAACGGTATGTTCGCCATGAAGTTCTCACTGTGCCTACTTTTCCTGCTTGCTCTGGTTGGCAATCATGAGTTTTTGGACCCCGATGAAATGTAATGTTCACCAGTGTTCTGCCTCATGACTGTGCATGTCACTTATATTGTACATTAGTATGGGTTTGTTCTTTAAAAATAAATACAAATGGTAGCTCGTCTGCTACAAATGTCAATAGCTAAGGTTAGGCATAGCCAAATGTTGGTGAATCCACTATAATGAATTCCACGTTGGGCCACCACAAAATCTAAAGTAGTTGAGAAATGTTTTCATTCGGAAGAATCCAACATCTGGGGCAGGAACTAGGAGGGTGAAGGGATTCATGGATTAATGGGGACAAGCACAGCAGACAAAGGTGGTGGCTGCAGAGAGGCAGGTAGATTTGCAAAAGTTTCCAGATCCTGATACACTCCATATACATTCTTATACTTTTAAATAATAACAAATATGACTAAAACCATGGATAATTAAGGGTGCTTGTCCCATTGAAATCATCGTCATTAGTGTGCTTATCTATGACGTATAGTGCTATAATACTACTATTTTAAAAAATGAAAATAGAGATTATCTATATCAGGGGTGTCAAACTCAATTGTTGCAAGGGCCGGATATGACATAAATGCCACTTGGTCGGGTCAGGCCACTCCTTGCCAGCCCAGACCGAGAGTGGGGTGGTGGTGGTAGCTGCCTCGATTGGCTCGCGGGCTGGATAGGAGCTCTCAAGGGGCCAGATCCGGCCCGCGGGCCTTATGTTTGACACCCCTGATCTATATCCTGTCTATATGCATGTAGCATGATCACCTGCATTTCTAGATCTCTGGGTTTATTGAACAAATGAAAATCACATTTTAGGTAGACTGATCTTTTGAACTTGCCTATGCAGAGCCCATGTGTGTGTGTGTGTGTGTGAAGTGCTGTCAAGTCGCTTCCAACTCATGGCGACCCTATGAATGAAAGTCCTCCAAAATGTCCTATCTTTGACAGCCTTGCTCAGATATTGCAAATTGAAGGCTGTGGCTTCCTTTATTGAGTCAATCCATCTCTTGTTGGGTCTTCCTCTTTTCCTGCTGCCCTCAACTTTTCCTAGCATGGCTGCCTTTTCCAGTGACTCTTGTCGTCTCATGATGTGACCAAAATACGATAGCCTCAGTTTAGTCATTTTAGCTTCTAGGGTCAGTTCAGGCTTGATTTGATCTATAACCCACTGATTTGTTTTTTTGGCAGTCCACGGAATCCGTAACACTCTCCTCCAACACCACATTTCAAAAGAATCTATTTTCTTCCTATCAGCTTTCTTCACTGTCCAGCTTTCACACCCATACATAGTAATAGGGAATACAATGGCATGAATTAACCTAGTCTTGGTGGCCAGTGACACATCCTTACACTTCAAAATATTTTCTAGCTCCTTCATGGCTGCCCTTCCCAGTCTCAATCTCCTTCTGATTTCTTGGCTGCAGTCTCCCTTTTGGTTGATGGTGGAGCCAAGGAATAGAAAGTCTTGAACAATTTCAATTTCCTCAAATTATTAATGTTCCTCCCTCCAATTTTCACTCCACCTTCATCTAAATCTAATTCAGCTTTCCTAATTATATGTTCTGCATATAGATTGAAGAGATAGGGAGATAAAATACATCCTTGTCTGACACCTTTGCCAATTGGAAACCATTCCGTTTCTCCATATTCTGTTTTAACTGTGGCCTCTTGTCCAGAGTACAGATTTGCACATCAAAACGATCAGATGTAGTAGCTCACCCATTTCCTTTAAAACCAGTCATAGCTTTTCATGATCCACACAGTCAAAAGCTTTGCTGTAATCTATGAAACACAAGCTGATTTTCTTCTGAAATTCTCTCGTATGCTCCAGTAACCAGCGTATATTTGCAATATGATCTCTAGTGCCTCTTCCTTTTCTGAAACTAGCTTGAACATCAGGCATTTCTCGTTCCATATATGGTAACAGCCTTTGCTGTAAGATTTTGAGCATCTCTTTACTTGCATGAGAAATTAATGCGATGGTCCGATAGTTGCTGCAATCTTTGATGTCTCCTTTCTTGGGAATTGGAATGTAAATGGATCGTTTCCAGTCTGTGGGCCATTGTTTTGTTTTCCATATCTGTTGGCATATTCTTGTCAAGATTTTGATGGACTCCGTTTCAGTGGCTTGGAACAGCTCTATTGATATCCCATCTGCTCCTGGTGATTTGTTTCTCCTGATTGCTCTCAATGCAGCTTTCACTTCACTTTCTAAAACTGTAGTTTCTTCTTCGAAAGATTCTTCTTGGAAAGAATCTTTTATCCTTTAATCTCTTCTGTATAGTTCTTCAGTGTACTGTTCCCACCTTTTCTTTATTTTGTCCTGTTCAGTTAATGTATTTCCATGCTGATCTTTCAGCATGCCTAACCGTGCTTTAAATTTCCCTTTGATTTCTTGAATCTTGTGGAACAGATCTCTTGTTCTTCCTTTTTTGTTGTTCTCTTCTATTTCTTTACACTGGTTATTATAATAGGTCTCTTTGTCTCTACGTACGAGTCGCTGGAACATTGCACTTAGACATTTGATTCTATTTCTGTCACCTTCTACTTTTGCTTCTCATCTATCTCTGTCAATTTTAAGAGTTTCCTCAGACATCCATTGAGGTTTTTCTTTTCTTTTGGCTACAGGAATAGTCTTTGCACATTCTTCCTTGATAATATCTCTAGTTTCCATCCATAGTTCTTCAGGTTTGCATTCACTTGAATTCAGTAATGCAAATCTGTTTCTTACATGGTCTTTAAACTCTTCCGGAATATTGCTTAGATTGTATTTTGGTGCTATGAATGTTTTGGTATTTTTCTTAAGCTTTATCTTGATTTTCGATATTAACCATGATCTGTACCGCAGTCGGCTCCTGGTCTTGTTTTGGCCGAGAGAATAGAGCTTCTCCATCTTCTGCTTCCAATTATATAATCTATTTGATTTCTATACTGGCCGTCTGGTGATGTCCATGTATACAATCGTCTATTTGGTTGCCTGAAACATGTGTTTGCAATTAACAGATAGTTGTCTTCACAGAATTCTACGAGGCGTTCTCCTGCTTCATTCCGTGCTCCTAGCCCAAATCTGCCAACAACATTTGATTCTGCTTTGTTTCCTACTTTTGCGTTCCAATCACCTATGATTATCAGCATATCTTGTTTAGGTGTGTGATCAATTTCTTCCTGAACACTGGCATAAAAACTTTCAATTTCTTCCTCATCAGCATCTGTAGTTGGGGCATAAACTTGAATGATGCTTATGTTGATAGGCTTTCCCTCAAGTCTGATTGATATTATTCGGTCAGACTTTGCATTATAGCTCCTGACTGCCTTTGCTACATCTTGCCTCACTATTAAAGCAACTCCGTTTCTTCTCTTTTTATCATTCCCTGAATAAAACACTTTGTAATTTTCTGATTGAAAATGTCCTAATCCAGTCCACTTTAATTCACTTACTCCCAGGACTGAAATGTCCATACGTTCCATTTCTTGTTTAACAATTTCAAGCTTACCCTGATTCATGCTTCTCACATTCCATGTTCCTATTATATGTGTCGAACAGCTTCGGACTTTCCTTTTGCATCTATTCATGTCAACCACTGAACGTCCTTTCGACTTTAGTCCAATCGCATCATTAAGAACAGCGCTACTCGTACTTGTCCTCTGCTCTACCCCAGTAGCAGATTGAGTGCCATCCGACCTGGGGGTCCCATCTTCCAGCACTATATCTTTTTTCATTTTGGATTGTCTCATCATAGGGTTTTCAAGGTAAAGGTTGGTCAGAAGTGGTTTACCAGTGTCTTCTTCTGCGCAGTACTAACCAGGGTTAGCCGTAGTGGCACTGCCGTTGTCTATGAAAGATCCTCCGCCAGTGTCACCTTCCACTACTGCTGCTGCCCAGTAGCTAACCTTCAGGGATTCCTCTGCCCCCATCCCCATTGGAACTGCCTGTTCTCTTCTGCGGATGTGGCCATTGATCCCTTAAGGGGGTGGATGCATCTCCGTCTGGTGTCTCAGCTGTCACCATTCCGTCTTGAGTGACTCTGCTAGGAGTTTAGTCTCTTGATAGAGTCTAGACCCCTTACGGTATTGCTCTCAGCTTCCCTGACACACACAAACCCCCTCACCACGTTAAGGTGTGCATCCAAAATAAAATATAGACTTACTTTTCCCCCTTCGTGGATAGATGAGGTAGCTGTGCTATGACCAACCACTTAATGCATGGGCAAAATGGCCTGAAAATGAGAGGATTAGTGAGGAAAAACCTGAGTTTCACAGACTGAAAATCCAGACCCGAATTTGTCTATTTTAAATGAATGAAATTATTCAAATATGGTGCTTTTCATGATTTCAGACCGCATCCTCTGCAAATGATCATTATTTTTCTATTACTGTCTGTTAGAAAGAACACATGAACTGAATATCTATGGATACTGTCACTGAAGCACTATGAGATGCTTTGTTATCTCTGCCAATGATACGGAAATTACTAAAAAGCATCATTATATTAAAGTCTCCATTTATTCAAAGCAAAAAAAAAGAAAAAGAAAAAAGGACTTCCTGCCCAGGCTTGGACACAAAAGACACCCCAGTCTCTGAAGTGCTTTTAAAAACAAATTCCCCTTCATTAATCTCATTATTTCAGATGCAAACCAGTACGATCACATATTTTCTTGATTGTCAGCAATGATGGAACTAATGTGCTAGCAAGGCAATGGAAGTAACATATGTGATGCTGCATACAAACCTATTGGATGGATGCTTACGCTCTGGGCTTTGGTTGTCTGTATCAGTGGCGTAGCGTGGGGGTGCAGGGGGGGCCGGCCGCACCGGGCGCAACATCTGGGGGGGCGCGCTCGCACTCGCAGCTCTCTGCCCCGAGGGGCCTGGTCTCCATGGCTGGGGGAGGGGGGGCAGACCCCCCCCCCGTCCCCAGCAGCCGCTCTTCTCCAGAGACCGCTCCAGCCTCGCCTCGCCCGCCAGGGTCTCAAGGGGAAGCCTCCCCTCCGGCAAAAGGGCGCTTCACCCGACCCGCCACCCCTTTCCTCTCCAGTGGGGACCCAAGACGGCTCACGTCGTTCCCCTCTGCGGCATGTTATCCTCACCCCCACCGGGTGAGGTGGGCCAGGCGGAGAATGCACGCGCTTGGCCGAGACCACCCAACACGCGTGCACGACGCAGCTGGGATTCGACCCCTGCCCCGCCGAGCCGAGCGTCCGCCAAGCCACCCTTCCTGGCGCCGCAGCCGGCCTGGCCGTTTGCTGGCAGGGAGGCAGGCAGGCAGGCAGGCAGGCCCCGCGCCTCCGCGCCAGCCCGGGGGCACGCGCACCCCCCCCAGCCCCCTGGCCCGCTCACCTGCGCGCCGTCCAGGCGGCTCTTGCTGCGGGGCCAGCAGACGTGGCGCAGGGAGGCGTGGCCCGGCCCGGCCCGGCCCCCTCGCCAAGCACCTGCGCGGCACAGGGAGCGGAGCCGGCCCGGCCCCTGCGTGGCACAGCAGCCCCGCTCCCGCGGGAACGTGCCCTTTCGGCGCAAGGCCGGCCCTTCGGCTTCTGCCGCCGGCCTTTCCTTCCAAGCCAGCTCCTGGAGCACGACCTGCAGCAAGACCCCCTCCCTAAGCCCCAGAAATCAAGCTGCCCTCCCTTCTGCGCCCCCCAGCAAAACCAAGATTTGAACCCAGGCCTCCCAGGCCCCAGTTAGCACAACATGCTCTGCAGGGGACCAGTGCCCCCCCCCCCACAGGCCCTCTCCTTGGAAACACATTACAGCCCTGGCGGAGGCTGCGGACACCAGGATGCTCTTCTGAGAAGTGTTTGAAAATAAACTTGTATTTAGATGCATTTTACTTTAATTACATCAGTATTTTCATAACAAACAATACATGTGCTTAGGGGGTAAGGGTTTCTTTAACTAATCTAGTGGAAGAGACTCGAGTGCTAAAATCCACGGGTTAGGGGGCGCAAATTACTTGCCTTGCCCCGGGTGCTGACAACCCACGCTACGCCACTGGTCTGTATAGCAGAGCAAAAGATTGGTAGGATTATTTAGGTTCTAATCCTCCAGAACATATAAGGTAGTGGACAACTACAGTCCATGGGCTTAGAAAGCTGTAACTCTGTCTAGGATTGCCAACTCCTACGATTGCCAACTCCTAGAGATTTGGGGATGAGCCTGGGGAGGGTGGGATTTGGGGATGAGCCTGGGGAGGGTGGGGTTTGGGGAGGGACCTTTGCGGGGCATAACGCCACAGAGTCTGCCCTCCAAATGCAGCCATTTTGTCCAGGGGGACTGATTTCTGGCTTCTGCAGTTCAGTTGTAATTCTGGGAGATCTCCAGACCCCACCAGGAGATTGGCAACATTTTAAACATTATGATGTATTGATTCAGGTTATATCAATTTGAGAAAGACTGCCCGCTGACAATTGGAAAGGAAATTTATGAAACATTTGTTCTATTTTGTAAGAACCAAGTGAGTTTTATGGGAATAAATTTAAAGCAAAGTGGGATATGTTGAAAGTCCATATATTAGATTCTGAGTGGGAGATAATTTTTACAGAAAGCCCTGCAGCATCACCATATATCAATCTGAAAGGGAATTTTTATAATAAGGATGGCTGATACTTGAACCCTCATTGATGAAATGACATTTACCATACTGCTGAGGATAAGTGTTGGAGATGCTGTCAATCAACAGCAGATCTTATTCCTATCTGGAGGGAATGCCTGGTTTTGAATTAGATCTTATGTACTGTTGATTTAATAACTGGTTTTGAGATACAGTAATAACTCACAAATCATGGCTTCCTCTAGAGCTGTTTAGTTACAGCGCACTTCATCCTCTTTATACTATTCTCTCCAGGATCAGAGGAGCATGCCTATTATATTTGGTGCTTTGGAACACAGGCAGGACAATGCTGCTACAGTCGTCTTGTTTGTGGGCTTCCTAGAGGCACCCAGTCGGCCACTGTGTGAACTGACTGCTGGACTTGATGGGCCTTGGTCTGATCCAGCATGGCCTTCCTTATGTTCTTATGTTCATCCTAGATGGGCTAGGGAACCTGCTAGGGCTGTGCAGTGGCTCTGCAGCACAGCTGGACCAGCCAGCAATAAATATGGCTAGGATGGAAGTGGTGTGACACTGCTGTAGCCAGGACAGCCACCCCAACCCACTTGCATAGCTAAAAAACAAGGCCTCAGTAGCAGGTGTGAGGTCAATGGATAAGACTTCCACAGCTCTTCCAGGAGGAAGCTTGGACACAGAAGGCAATCTGGAGCAGCTTCCTAGGATGCTCCCACATGGGGACTTCATAGTGTCAGTCAAGTGGTGACAGCCGCTTCCTCCCGTTGGCACGTGGGTCTTCCCATGGAACATTCCAGAATGTGGACTCTGTTCAGCAAAAGAGAGTTCATTGTATTAGTCAATAGGGGCACAGTACTCTGCCCTTACACTACATAACTTTACTTACCTGCAAAGATAATGATGAGAAAGGGGAGCTTGGAACCACTCCAACATACCCATTAGAACAGTATTATAATTGCCTCTTGTAGCATTGTTTCACACAGTAGACCCTTTCAGTATTCTGCTTGGCCCATTACCTAGACTGGTTGGAAAACAATATTATGATCCAGTTTGGAATTTACTAGCCACCGCTAAAAAATTAACAGAAAAATGTTGGTGCAATGTAGAACCTCCTTTTTCATTCCTGGCTTATCGAATAAATGTCAACTATTACAGAGTTCCATAGGAAAAAAAGGTGAATGGTAGAAAGAAACGTATTCCTTATGCCAACCTTTCGTTGATTCTTCAGAAGAGGAAGAGCATGTGATTTTAAGCTGCTTTGAGACTCCTTAAGGTAGAGAAAAGCTGGGTATAAAAACCTACACTTCGTGTTCTTCAGTTCATGATTCTGTTACAACATGGATGAAAGTGTGTCTGTATTTGTTTTGTAATTCATATAATCAGAATATGGGGTGGACTTTGAATATCTTGCTAGACAACTTGGTCCTGTTTTGGTGGTACTAAGGTTGCCAGGTGGGTGGTATTGGGGGCAATTGCCTGCCAATCCACCCAGCTGCTCCAGTTTGGGGGTTTGAATGTTAAATCAGTCACGGTGATGTGGTACTTCCAGAAGTGCCGTGTAAGCATGCCCGTGTGCACCCACGGCCGCCCCAGCCCTAAAACCTTCCGCTGATCTGAAGGCGGGACCTGGCAACCTTTTACAACCTGGTGAATCTCCCCTGCCACAGTTTTTCTTTGTATTTTTTGTAGAAATTTTAAAAATATTTTAAAATAAGTATAACATTGAAACTCTAGTATTTGAAATAAGAGTCACACAATGTTCTATGCAGATTAGCAGACAAGAAGGATCCATTACATTACTAAAATTGATATAGAATAATGGATATCCCTTACAGTACCCTGGGAGAGACAACCTGTATGTTTCCAAAATGATACTCCTCCCTCAGCCTGTGACTATAAGTGCTTTTGAGGAACAGCATGCCGGTTATCTTGTGTATTAGGTTTGCCAACCTCCAGGTGGTGGTGGTGGGGGGGGAAAATGATGGAGTTCTTCTGACATTACAGCTGATCTCCAGACTACAGAGATCCATTCCTCTGGAGAAAATGGCAGCTTCAGAGGGTAGAGGCTATGGAATCAAATCCCTGCTGAGCTCCCTCCCTAAACTCTGCCCTCCCCAGGCTCCACCCCCAAATCTCCAAAACTTTCTCAGCCCAGACATGGCATGTCTATTGGGTATCCAGGAAAAGTCGAAAAGAAAAGGAATAAGTTAAGCTATGCTAACAAAATAAATCACTATTATATCTAATTCTCAATAACAGGAGTGTGGCTCAAAAGACCCACACAATGGAGCCCACCAACATCTCGTGAGACTACATGGTGAGATCTCAGTGGCCATTTTGAAGGTTGCTAGGCAATTATTCCCAAGGATTCGAAGCCCTAGTTAGTGTCACTGTGGGGGAGGGGGGGAGACAGACTTAAAAAGAACCAGCTGGAGTTTCCGAATCAGTCTCGAGGACCGCCCTACGTAGAGCAAGTTACAGTAATCTAGCCTGGAGGTGACCATAACATGGGTGGCTAGGTCAAGGCGGGAAAGATAAGGCACCAGCTGCCTAGCTTGGCAGAGATGGTAAAAAGCTGCCTCGGCTGTGGCTGTGACCTGAGCCTCCATTGATAAGGAGGCATCAAAGTTCACATCCAGACTCTTGACAGCGGGCACAGGTGTCAACTGCATGCCATCCTGAGCCGGGAGCTGGCTCCCCACCTCCAATCCACCCTGACCTAGCCACAAGACTTTAGTCTTCGATGGAATATGCTTCAGTCAGCTCTGCTTCATCCATTTCGTCATGGCCTCCAAGCACCTGGCCAGGGTGTCCGGGGCGGTATTAGGCCGTCCATCCATCAACAGGTAAAGCTGTGTGCCATTAGCATATTAGTGACAACCCACCCCGAAACTCTGGACTAGCTGTGCGAGGGGATGCATATGGATGTTAAACAATAGGGGAAAGGATCATTCCTTGCGGGACCCCACACACCAAGAGGTGCTGCAACAATATTCCTTCCCCAAGCGTTTCCCTCTGTCCCCGACCATGGAGAAAGGAGCGCAGCCATTGAAGGGCTGTGCCCTGAATCCTAACATTGGTGACGTGGTAGTCTAAAAGATCATAATTGACCATGTCGAAGGCTGCTGAAAGATCTAGTAAAATCGGCAGCCCCAACCCGCCTTAATCCAGCCGTCGGTGAAGATTGTCTGTGAGGGCGACCAGCGCTGTCTCCGTCCCGTGACCAGGGCAGAAGCTTTACTGAAATGGGTCCAGAGCCAATGTGTCCTACAGGAATGCCTGGAGCTGTTCAGCCACCACTCTCTCAACTACCTTGCCCAGGAAAGACAGTTTTGACACTGGGCAGTAGTTAGCCAGATCACTAGGATCTAAAGACGGTCTTTTTAAGAGCGGGCGCACCACTGTCTCCTTCATACTCGCTGGGAAGACTCCTATACTAAAGGACAGGGTAATGATCTCTCCCAGGGGAAGAGAACTCTGCTTAGAATGGCAGTGTAAATTATCTATGTGGTGTTCATGGCTTGAGAGATTTCATATAATGCTCCTGTGACAGGCAAGACAAGAAAAATCGAACAATGCAGTTCCGGCTGAGCAGAACACGGAAACACTGGATTTGGAAGAAAGCAGAATGTGTTCCATGTGGTGCCTTTTACAGTTATGAAAAGGACTTAAAGAGATACCTGAGATATTTCTTGAATGCACTGAAAATCATCAAGTGAATAGGAATGGATGTAGAAAAAGGTTGCAGGTAGCCAGATTAATCCAAAGTAAAATTCAAAAACAGAAGCTGTGTCATCCTTTTTATTAGTGCCAACCACAATATCATTGTAAAAGATCCCTCCCCTGTTCCCACTGTCTTTGCCCATGTGGTGGTGGGGAATTGGATGCCAGTCTCCAGGTGGGACCTGGTCTCTAGGCCCCTGATCATCTTCGTAGCTCTCCTCTGTACTCCCTCCCTACTGTCCACATCCTTTCTGAAGTGGGGCCTCCAGAACTGCTTACAGTACTCCAGGTGCAGCCTGACCTGGACAGTGCACAGTGGGACTCTGACATCTTGCAATTTGCATGTTATGCCTCTGTTGATACCCCCCAAGACCACATTAGCCTTTTTTACAGCTGCATCACACTGACTGCTCATATTCATTTTACAGTCCACCCGTACCCTTAGATCTTGTTCACACACAGTACTACTGAGAAGTGTATCCCCCATCTAGTATGCATGCTTCTCATTTTTGTTACCAAGATGTAGAACTCTGCACTTATCCTTGTTGAACTGCATCTTGTTCACATCCGCCCACTTTCCCAGTGTGCAACCCTAACACAAAATAACATTGCATTCATGGCCCATTACCAATGCTGATTTCTCCACACCCATCTCTCCCCTGGACATCACAGACTCTTTTGCATATCGCACCTAATCCAATCAAGCCTGCTATTCACATTTACATACTGTTCCTCTACTTAAAGACCAATGGATTCACATTCTAGCTGTATCTGAAGAAGTGAGCTGTGGCTCACGAAAACTCACACCCTACCAGAAAATATTTTTTTTAGTCTTTAAGGTGCTACTGTACTCTTGCCCTTTTTGACAAAACAACAGGCAAGCTTTCAAAATTTCCAGAATTCTTCATAAGGCTGAATGCTTTTTAAAAGGATAAGGGGGTGTCTCAGGTTATGATCTTACAAGACCTTGTCTTGAAAGCATTCTGTGTGAAGTGCTGAGCAGATATGCAGACTTGAAATGGTGCTGGTGTCAGATTACACCCTTGGCCTTCTGGGAGGAAGAAGGAAAAAAGCCCAGAAATATTCAATGAAAACACAAGGGCCTCTAATAAAGCTAAGAGCAGAGGGAAAATGTGGTAGTCATTGTATTCATGTATGTAGCTTCCTCCAAAATCAGCAAGCATCATGCAAGAGTAGACATTCAGGGCTTGAAGTGGAGAATGAATGGGGAAAATATAATCTCAGCCATAGAAATTGTTTTACTGTAAAAGACAAAGCAATTTTTTTGTCAAAAAATTAGTTTTCTGTCTGTCACTGATAGCATTTCAGACATAAAACAGATACACTTCTTTTGATTTAGTTAGCCATTGCATAGGATTTGGTAAGCATTGTGGGATAAGCTTCTCCCACCCCATCCAAATACTTCTTGGGGTAAACCAAATTGATATTTCTCCCCAAAACAACTGTTACAATGCACAGCATGAAGAAAAGGGCTGCTGTAAACCACAGTGACTTGATTGGAATGATCAACTTGCCCAATGCAGCCTTGGGATGCAGAGGAAATGGATGTATTAAAGTTTTCGTGAGTTCCTGCCGTTGACAAGCACTCAACAATCAAGGGGCACCCCAGGAAGCCACTTTGCAGCTCTGGTCTCCAGAAATGCTTCCCTCATCTCTGTTTTATTGAATGCTGCTGCTCATTTAGTATCCCACTCTTGTGCAGAATGATCGGGTCTGTAGGTACAACGAGAAAAAACAGTGGGTAGGTCTTAGAAGTAGGGCTGTTGAAAACAAAAAAAAAATTGGTTTAATTTGGTTTCGGGTTTAAATGGCCTTTTTTTATTCGGGAAAACCTGAATGCCGAATTCCATAGATGGGAATTCGGCTTTAAATTCAGGATTCTCGAATAATTTGGCCATTTAAACACATTAAATGCATTTCACGGCTTTTCGCAGCTCCTGCGGGGGCATTTTTGCAGGCAGATGTCCCAAATTTTCAGGGTAGCTAGAAGGGACTCTCCTTGCAAGAACCCCCACGTTTGGTAAAGATTGGGTCAGGGGGTCCGGAGTTATGAGGTCTTGAAGGGATCGCCCTCATCCTCCTCCATTCAAATGCATTGGCAAAGTGGCTGTGTTCACACTCTTTAATGTGATGTTTGCAATGTATCTGAATGGAGAAGCTGGGCTTTGAACAGTGGGTAAGTTCACCCCACACCTCCATAGAGTGTATCACATTGTATCTCTATGAAGGCACCGGGCGAACTTTCCCACCCACCGTTTAAAGCCCAGCTTCTCCATTCAGATACATTGGTAAGATCATATTAAAGAGTCTGCCAATTCCCCTAAGGGGAACTTCTCTCTGTAGTCTGGAGATCAACTGTAATTCTGGGAGTCTCCAAGTCCCACCTGGAGGTTAGTAACATTGGACAGAAGAAAGAATTGAGCCCAAGTCTGAAGCTTGCTGGGAAATATTGCTAAGAGTTGTGTGGCTTCTCAAAGCAGTTCTTGAAATATTTTCAAATAGATTGATGTTGCTTGAGGACAAGTGATGTTGCCAAAGTTTATTACTCTCAAGCTCCAAACACAAACACAGGCTTACTGTCAATATTATGAAGGTGACCTGTAGTTTCAATTTTAACTCAGACCTAACACAAAGAACCCCATCTTTCCACCCCTAACCATCTACCAATGGTGTGCTGCTGCTTTTCTGGGGGTACGTAGGGTTGCCAACTTAAGGCTGGGAAATTCCTGGAGATTTGGGGATGGAGCCTAGGGTAGGCAAGGTTTGGGGAGGGTCCTCAGCATGGTATAATGCCATAGAGTCCACCCTTCAAAGCTGCCATTTCCTCCGGGGGAACTGATCTCTGTCATCTAGAGATCAGTTATAATTCCGGGAGACCCCAGCCTCCACCTGGGGAGGGGCTGAGGCTCAGTGGTAGAGCATCTGCTTGGCATGCAGAAGGTCCCAAGTTCAATCCCTGGCATTTCCAGATAAAGCAACTGGGCAAGTAGGTGATGTGAAAGACCCCTGCCTAAGACCCCGGAGAGCCACTGCCGGTCAGAGTAGACAATACTGACTTTGATGGACCAAGAGTCTAATTCAGTATAAGGCAGCTTTATGTGTTCATCCAATCCTGCACTGGTGGGAATGCGGCCTGCCTCTTAGCTCTTGTCCTCACACCCCAATGGCTGCAGTGGGGGTGGCAGGGAGACTGGGAACATAAGAAAAAAAGGAAGAGCCCTTCTGTAGCAGACAGTCCATCTACTCCAGCATCCCACTTCCCATAATAGCATACCAGATACCCTGAAAGGGCCACAAGCAACTTTGTGTCAGATAGGCTCTCCTCCGGCCCCGGATAGAAACAAGATGGTTTCCCCCACGGACAAAATGGAGTCCTTTTGCACTCCGTCCCTCCCCGTTTGCACCTGGTCTCCTGCCCAAGATCTGCAGCTCAATGGAGACCCGCCCCGGTAATGGCTGATCTGATACCAGGTCCCGCAGAACAATACTGGGAGCCCGGGAAGATCAGCACTTAACGCACGCATTTTACTCTGAATACTTTTGCTCAAGTCTTTACCGGTAGTTTGCTTCGGTATTGTGTCTTTGTTTCCAATAATTCAATCAACCCCATTGTATCCACCCTATTGTCGTGGTGCAGGCGAGGAGCGAGGGCTGAAAGTTGTAAGCGTAGTCTGGGGAACAGTCCAAGGTCATTCACAGTGAAGGCAGAGTCCGAGATATCAATACAGGCAAGGGAAGTCCAAGGGGTTAGTCAGAGCCAGTCCAAGAAGTCAGGGTACCAGGAATCCAAAGGATAGCAGGGAAACAAGGCCGGTACACCAGGAGGTTGGTGACAAGTTGCTTGCACAACAGCCAAGCCTAACTGATGGCTTAAATCCCTTCCCCTACTTCTGTAGCAGAGCCAGCTGATGCTGATGAGGCTGAGTTCACAGGTGGTGCTTCAGCCCTGCTCTTCCTCATCACTGCTACTGGGGAGGTTCCTGTGTAAAGCCTTCAGCCTAGCACTCTGCCGTCTCTGCTGCATTGCCAGACAAACCTGTTTTCTTTTCTGCTCCAGTGGCCTTGGCGAGGCCTCTGGAGACACTGCATGTTGCAAGGTGTCAGGTCCAACTGGAGTCCTTGAGCTGGCAGGCTGCAGGCATGGCGAGTCATCTCCTGACTTTGGCTGATCCTCTATTCTGGCCTCTACTTCCTCTTCGTCAGAGGAGGTCTCTGCAAGCTGACTCTCTGCCGGCTGACTCATGACACCTATATATATTTCAATATTTCCCCATGCCTGTATGCTAGCCTTAAGTCTTTTGACCTGCTGAAATAGCTGTTCTTCTGAAATAAACTTTTTACTCGCTGTATCGTCTGGAGGAAAGTTATTTTCTGGAATGCATCGACTTGCTGAGGCCTGACAGTAGGCTAGCATCTCCTCTTCTTTATTATTTTTGTACTATTGAAGTAGTTTTGGACAGGATGTCTGCACGGTCCACTAACCCGTTCCTTGCGGATGAAGATCTTCGCCAGAAATACTGGCCAGGGGCAACCCCCCTCGCTGAGGAGGGTCGGGGAGAAGGAGCTCCGGGGCGGCACCCGACCAAGCGTGCCGGTTTTCCCCCCGAGAGGCCGGCCCGGACCTCCGGACCTACGCACACCGAGTCGCAGGGGTGGATCGGGACCAACCGACGGATGGCGACGGACCCGACCGCTTTTACTGAGGGCCGCTGACCCCCATGTACGAAGGGGGATGGGTGATGACCGACTGATGGGACGACTCCTCGACCATCCATGCCCCTGGTATCCCAACCCTCGGTACCAGGGAGGAGGAAGCCCTACTGTGGGAGCGGAACCAGGCACTGACTTCCCAGAACCGGGATCTTCAGGCGCAGCTGCGAACCCTCCAGAGGGACATGGAAGCTGTATTGGGAGTGGTGAGAGACCTTCAAACGCCCATCAGCACAAGGACACCCCCACCCATCCCACCTAGGCGGCCTGCGACCCGGGATCTGAAGGTGTCTTTTGATGGGTCCTGTGCCCAGCTGCCCCACTTCTTGCTCCAGCTGACCGGGTTCATGGAAGACCAAGGAGGTACTTTTCCTTCAGAGGAAGCCCGGGTCCGATACACCATCACCCTGCTGGAGAGAGAGGCGGTAGAGTGGGCGGTCACGGCGACAGAATCCGAACCCCGGATCCTACACTCTCTGAATGCATTCTTGGGGGCCCTGCAATGCCGTTTTGAAGACCCTCACCAGGGGGAGAGGGCCAAGATTGCCATGCGCAAGTTAAAACAGGGGGCTCGCTCTGTAATGGAGTATGGCCAGGAGTTTCAGTCCCTCTCTTGCAAAATAAGAGAGTGGAGCGAAGCCACCAAGGTCCAACACTTCCGCGAAGGACTGCGGTGGGAAGTGTTGGACAGCTTTTTGACCCTAGGCGACCCACAAACGGTCAAGGAATGGATCCGATTGGCAGCGCAAGTTGAGACGCTTAAGTCAACGCTCCAATTTGCGAGGGAGTGCCCGGCGAAAGAACCTCCCTGAGGCCCTCCCAAGGGGGGCGCCGCGACGGAGTCCCGCCGCGACGAGGGGGGCTGGGGCAGATTCGCAGAAGAGAGAGCACGCCGCTTCAGAGAGGGAGCCTGCCTACGCTGCGGGGGTGTGGGGCATTTTGCGGTGTAATGTCCCAGCGGATCTACAGAATCGGCTGCTGGCAGAGCAACCATATCCCGGAACTGAGGAGAACGGAGGGCCCGACCACCCACTGTGGGATGACTGCTATGCGCGCCGACCCGGCACCCGCTCCCTGCACTCATCGCTGCTGCTCCAGGGACTCATCGCCAGCAAAAAACGAGGAGGGCTTTCTGTGAGCGGACCGGCATGGAAGGCTACCTTTAGGAACACCAATCCGGTTCCGACCTGGGTGAGCGATCAGGGTAACACCTTCCTGATACCAGTGGTGTTACGGAATCCCAAGGGGGGGGATCCAGCCATCCCCGACAGGAGGGTGGGCCAGAAAGGCATTCTCCCGGCCAGCATGCCGGGACTGAGAGGCGAGGCCAGGAGTGACCCGGGGCAGGGCAACGCCCCAGCGGGCTGGCTCCAGCATCAGGCGGCCCTTACAACAAGGGAGAGGGGAGCCAAAACAGGGTGGCCTAGAGGAGGCCTCGGGGGGAGGTAGCTCTCAGGCTGGCCGGCCGGCGGGAAGACGGGCCTGGATGTACACCAGATGGCCCCCCGACCAGACCACCCGCCAGAGAGGAAAGGGGCGGGGCTGGAAACTGGGAGGGCCCTTGGAAGTTCGGGGAAGGTGGAAGGGGTGGGAAGCGCTTCAAACCCCCGCCGGCCAGCTGGATGGGACTGGAAAGAGCCGCACTCAAGGGCTCAAAGCCGCGCTTTTGCGACCCGTGTCCTAGGGAAATGATTATGTTCCACAAGGCTAAGCATCTTCCTGCTGTGAACAACTTTAGCTGAAGCATGGGAGGGGGGGAGGGGAAACCAACAACCCCAAACCCAGGGACAATAGACACCAGGTGCCACAAAGCAAAAATTGTAATGCAGCTCACTGACCCACCGTCAATGCTCTTTCCACTGCTTAATGTCCAATTAAAGGTGGTGGAGAAGCAAGCGGCAAGGCTCACTGCCAATTTATGAAGCCTTCCCCGATGGCTCGGAGCCTAATGTGCAGACTTCTCTCTTAAACACGGAACGCAGCGCTGGGATTAACTGCCGATCGGTGGCCCATCTGTTGCTCCAAGCATGGGGCTCCATGCTGAGCTGGAGGCAAAGTGTTTGCCCTGGTGAGTTTTGTTGGCAGGGGGCCTTTACCTGCTGCCCTCTGATTAGGTTCCTAGTTCCGGATTTGATGAACCAGTGATATAAAACAATGAGAAGACTTTTTCAGGTTAAGAATGCTCACATATTTTGCTCATGCTCTGTCCTAAACCCACATAAAACTCTCTCTTTGCTTTGCTACTACTTGGAGGTTTCATTCTTTGGTAGGGCTGCCAACCTCCAGGTACTACCTGTAGATCTCCTGCTATTACATCTGATCTCCAGCCAATAGAGATCTGTTCACCTGGAGAAAATGGCCACTTTGGCATTTGGACTCTATGTCATTGAAGTCCCTCCCCTCCCCAAACCCCTCCCTCCTCAGGCTGCATCCCGCAGGTGGCGAAGAGGGACCTGGCAACCCTATTCTTTAGGAGGGTATATGGTGGAATTGCAAGGCCACTGTATTCAAGGTGAAAAGGGGCAACCAGGGGCTCCTATGCTTGTGTTAGCCATCAGTTCTCTGTTTGCAATGGTGGATTAACGTACCAGAAAATTTCCAGGGTGTGTGCGTGTGTATGTGTGTATGAAGGCTGCTCCACTGGAGGACTCTTGGGGG
Source organism: Euleptes europaea (assembly GCF_029931775.1). Taxonomy (NCBI): domain Eukaryota; kingdom Metazoa; phylum Chordata; class Lepidosauria; order Squamata; family Sphaerodactylidae; genus Euleptes; species Euleptes europaea. Next base: position 126,632,362 of record NC_079312.1, on the reverse strand, counting down.
CCAGGAGGAAGCCAAGCTGAGCCTCGGCAGCACTGGCAACACCACAAGGCCGCTCAGCTCAGACATGCCCAGTGGTGGTGTGGGAAGTGACATTCACCATCATAACTGCTGTTGGTCAGGTCTGGCAGTGCCACAGAGGCTGCTCTATATCACTATCTGCCTTGGTCAGTTTGGAGGTAATTGTATAGAAAGGTGGTGGCAGCTATCCTTAGTCGAGTCATGAATGTGGGTATATTAGACCACTATTCCAGGTATGTTTTAAGGCATCTTCATTTGCCTTTAGAGCAGTAAAGATGTCTAATGGGGCTGTGGCTGTGTTGACTAGCATTTAAAGCCAGCATGCACAGTGGAACTGCCAGGCGTGTATTTTGGATCTTCTTAAGATGTTATGATGGTAAGCAGTGCTGACTGTCAAGTTGTTGAAGGCCGTTGGTTATTCCTGGCATGAGTCACAAGGTGTTAATGGAAAGCAATTTAATCTACTGTGGTTCTTGTGCATTAAAAGTACTGGGTCTAAAGGTGAGAAGAGTGTAAATTTAACGAGACCAGGTCCTTGTCCAATGACAAGTGGTACAAGTGGGATTTAGCATTGGTGTGACCAACTATGGACCTGTGGAATAGGTCCATGTACGGTTGGAGAGCACATGAAACAGCAAGCTTGGGGAAGCTCAGCAGGCCTGGATCAGGTCTAGGGTTGCCAGGTCCCCTCTGGCCACTGGCAGACGATGGGGGAGTAGGGTTGCCATATCCAGGTTGGCAAGCTTCTGGAGATTTGAGGATGGAGCCTGGGGAGCAGAGAGACCTCAGTGGAGTACAGTGCCATAGAGACCATACTCCAAAGCATTCATTTTCTCCAGGAGAACTTATCTTTGTAGTCTGGAGATGAACTGTAATTCCAGCAGATCTCCAGGTCCCACCTGGAGGGTGGCATCACTAATCAGGTCAATGACTGTATAGGAAGCCTCCTGCGAACCCCAGTGTAAGCTGTCTTACACTGGGTTAGACCATTTGTTACTTATTTATTAATTTTTCATTTTATATCCCACCCTCACTCCCTGGCCTCAGCCGGGCACAGGGTGTCTCACAACATGGTACTCTACACCAGTACAATAAATACAATAAAACCACATAAAATCAATAAAACATCAATATCTCCAGCTGATAGAGAACAGTTCACCAGGGAAAAAATGGCTGCTTTGGCAATTGGACTCTATGGCATTGAAGTCCCTCCCTCCCCAAACCCCGCCCTCCTCAGGCTCCACCCCCAGTCCAGGACAGCCGAACACTCTATGGACCACCAGAAGATTATTATTAGTGGAACGTTATGTTCTCAGGGGGTTGTACCAGGAGAGGTGGTCCCATTGGTTTATCAAAGTCAGTATTGTCTACTCTAACTAGTACCAGCTTTCCAAGATCTCAACTAGTGGTCTTTCACACCATCTACTACCCGACCCTTTAAAAAAGTGGAGATGCTTAGGATTGAACCTGGGACATGCTGCATGCAAATCAGATGCTCTATCTCTATGCCTTGGCACTTTTAATTTCCTGTATATAAAAAAATTCATGTAAAAAGGTGGTATATAAATATAATAGAGACAATGAATAAATAGTGATTTATTAAAATATTTATATGCCACATTTCCTGCCAGCCAGGGCAGCTCAAGGTGGCTTAGAAAAACCATGACCCATGGGCAATATACCATTTAAAACAAAACAGACAACAAGAAATAAGTGACTATAGAATATTCCGTTTACACAATATAAAGTAAATTAAATACCAAATGTCTGCCTGAAAAGGATAGCCTTTGGTGTGTTTTTTTCTAATGAAAAATGGATAGCATAGCAGCCCTCCTCACATCCTCAGGAAAGGCCCTCCATAATGCCAGGGCCACCACTGGAAAAGTGTGGGTCTCTGCTGTAGTTGACTGCACAACTGGAAGAGAGAGCTTAAATAAGCTGTGAGTCTTTCACATGGAGGTTTCCTGTGGTTCAGGTGCCAACCTACAGTGGTTTTTCTCTGAACTTCTTTACAACCTTGCTTTCCATATGTTCTATTTCCATTTTTTCTTCATTATTTCTCTATGCTTCCTCAAACCACCTTTGATCCGATTTGAGAAAAAACAGAGAAATGACCAGGAAACCATAGAATGACCCCAGATGGAAAATGAGGATGTCATAAGCTCTGAGAAAAGAAACACTGCAGGTTGGCGTCCACGTGCGGAGAAAATCTCCCTGTGAAAAGCCCCTGCTCTGGAGCCTGACCTCTGATACGGCAGTGTTTTAAAATTAAGGACCAAGTTCTGTAGTACTGCAATGCTCTGGGACCCATGATGCTTCCTAAAAATAAGGGATGCCCCCTTTAAAAGGGGACATCTGGCAACCCTGGTGCTGCAACAGTAGGCTAAAATAACCTAGAAGAGGGTTATATGCTGTATAATAAGCAATGTTAATTCAAAGGTGAATTATCTTGTGTTCTAAAGCGGGGGACTGGACTGGTCTTTCCCCTCGTTTTCTTTGGGCTCCCCGGAACCTGGCCTGCCCCGGGAAGTGGCGCGCAGGCAACGGCTCACCTTTGCTTTTGATGTACAAGAGTATTTGGAGGAGGAGGACTTGTATGCAGAGGAGGCTGACTAGAATACGAACTACCGAGTCAGCCAAACCCGATGGACTGGGGGGGCTGAGGAGGAGATCCATGCCTTGAGGTTTCAAAACCGAGAGCTGTTGGATTGTATGGCCCGTATGCAGGACCAAATGGATGTATTGCTGTGTGAGTACGGTCGCCTACAGCAAGCTCAAGGGGCGCCGGCGTAGGCACCGGTCCCAGGCCAACAACCCCCGGGCCAGCAGCCTCCGATGCAGCCGGCTCCGGCACAGCTGGCTCCAGGGCAACCTCCGGCGCAACCGCCTCCGGGGCAGCTGGCCCCAGTACAACCGGCTCCCGGGTAGCCAGCCCCTGGTCAACCACCGGCACCACCACCAGTGGGACCGGTCCAGCCTATGGTTCCGGTCGTGCAGTGGAAGCAACCCCGTTTGCGAGTGACATTTGATGGCTCCTCGGACGCTTTGCCCTGTTTCCTACAACAAGTGGACAGTTACATGAGAGAACAAGGGCATTCCTTTCCCACAGAAGACAGCCGAATAAGATTCGTTTCCTCACTTTTGACTGGAAAGGCTACAGAATGGATGGTCCTCCAGTTTGATACCCGGGCCCACTCCATACGGTCACTTAATGAATTCATGCGAGCGTTGAGAAGATGTTTTGAGGATCCATTTCAAGGGGAGAAGGCCAAAGCGGCCCTCCTACAACTCCGTCAAGGATCCTCCTCAGTCCGAGAGTTTGCGGATGAGTTCCAAAGACTCGCTAATAAAATAGTGGATTGGACTGAAGCTACCTAGGTGCATTACTTCAGAGCAGCGTTGCATTCTGAGATTCTAAACTGGGCATACATGCAGCGAGACCCAGCCACCTTGGAAGAGTGGATTTTACTGGCGGAGGAAGTGGAAAGCCGCCGCCAGTTTATTTCCCTTGCCCGACGGCAGTCCAGGGAGGGGGGAAGCCAGAGAAACCCTCCCAAACCTGCCGCTCCTCAGGCCCCGTGGAGGCCGGCTCTACCTCCGCAAGACCGAGTGTTGCAGTTTCAAAGGGGACTCTGCCTCATTTGCGGTGCCATGGGTCACTTTGCTGCCACTTGTCCGTCACGTCCGGGACTGCCGAGTCCCACTCCCCAGCCAGAGGGGACTCCTCACGGGAGAGGACGCGCTCGGGGGAAAGGCACCGCAGCCGAGTGGAGCATCGCTCCAAGACGAAAAGCGCCCCCAGCTCTGCACGCCGGAGAAGTGACAACGGACCTTTCGCCAGTGGACCTGTCGGGGTCCAGGATTACAGTTACTACTCCTGGGGAGGATAGCTCCGCTTCTTCAGAGGAGGGTAACCCCTGGAACTCCCCAGCCCTTAACTTGGAGTCTCCCCTTGAACAGCCAAAAAACAGACTGGGTCTGCGGTAGAAGGAGTGATACCGCAGACCTCCACAGGTGTTCCTGCGAAACCTGAGGCTCCTTTTATGGTGAGTGAAGTCTTACCCAACGCCCGGGTGGAGTGGACCCCCCAGTGTCAAGCCGCCTTCGATAGTCTTAAGCAGCTTTTTACATCCGAACCTGATTTGCAGCACCCAGACTGCAATCAACCATTCGTAGTGCACGTAGACGCTTCCGATGTAACGATGGGGGGTGCGCTCCTGCAGCGGGGGGAGGATAGGCACTTGCATACGTGTGCTTATTTTTCTAAAAAGTTCACTCAATCTGAACTCAATTGGGCCGTTTGGGGAAAAAAAGCCGCTGCGGTAAAGCATGCCCTGACAGTGTGGAGGCAGTTTTTAGAGGGTTCCAAGGTGCCTTTTGAAGTGTGGTCTGAGCACAAAAACCTAGAGGCCCTAATGGGGGCTCGCAAGCTGTCCGCGAAGCACATGCGCTGGGCGGACTTCTTTGCCCAATTTTGATTTGTCCTAAAATATGTACCAGGGAAGCAAAACCTTCTGGCTGACGCTTTATCCAGACTTCGCCAATATCCCACCAAGGTTGATCAGCCCACAGAGTCGCTCTTCACCCCTGCCCAATGAGGTCTATTGCCCACCTTAGCTGTACAAACCCGTTCTTAGACCCGATCCCCACCGCCGCCATTTTCCGGTGGGAGGGGAAGCCCCATGCCCAGATGAGCCGGCAGCACCACCCGCCTCGCTTCCTCCTCCCCCTGAGCGACTGACAGCCATGGTTCCCGAGGTGCGGGGACCTGAGCGCACCATTCAGTCACTCCCTGCACCTGTGTCATCTCCGTCCCCGGTCCAGCTGCCCGCCAGCACAACACCAGAGGGGGTGGAAGGACTGACTGGTTCCTTTAAGGAGACTCTTCTTCGCAGTTATCAAGCAGAACTTTCCTCGCAGGCCCTTCCAGCTACTCTAATTAAATGCGGAGAATTTTGGTACAAAGATTCTAAATTGTATGTTCCGGAAGTGTTGCGGGGGGAGGTTTTGGGTTTGGTTCATGGCGCCAAGACTGCAGGACATTTCAGATTTCTCAAGATATTGCATTTGCTACAGAGACAGTTTTGGTGGGCGGGCATGCGGTCAGATGTGGACACCTTCATCCGCAGCTGCCCCATATGTGCAGCAGCCAAACAATCTCAGGGAAAACCGCCAGGACTTTTGCAACCGTTAGAGACTCCCTCAAAACCATGGGAAGTGATTGCAATGGACATCATGACGGACCTACCCCCTAGTGGGGGAAAGACAGTTCTTTGGGTGATTACTGATCTGTTTTCAAAACAGGTTCATCTTGTACCCTGCACAGGTATCCCTTCCGCCCCGAAATTGGCCCGCCTCTTTGTGTCACATGTCTTCCATCTCCATTCCTTTCCGCACAAGATAGTGACGGACAGGGATTCAAATTTTGTGGCCAAATTTTGGAAAGCTTTTCTCAAATTGGTTGGAGTAGAACAAGGACTGTCTAGTGCCTTCCATCCCCAAACGGATGGTCAAACTGAACGGGTGAATGCGGTGTTAGAATGCTATTTACGCTGTTATGTTAATTACCATTAAGATGATTGGGTAGACCTGTTGCCTTTTGCTGAATATGCTTATAATAATGTGGTTCACCAATCCACAGGGTTCAGCCACGGTAAAGAGTTTGGCCCCGCTGGTCATGTTGATGTTTCTGAGGAGGAGGGGGGAGCTGACGTGGCCAGATGGGTGTGTTCCATTCAAACAACCTGGCAATGGCCATGGTTAAAAATCTGGAGCGAGCCGAACGAAAGTACAAGGCTCAGGCTGACAAACATCGCTCCCCCGGTAAGGAATGCAAGGGGGGGGGATCTCGTCTATCTGTCCACCAAGATCCTACGATCCACCCGCCCGTGTGATAAACTCAGTGCCAAGTACGTGGGTCCGTTCCCCATTTCCCAGATTATTAATCCAGTGACTGTAGCTCTCCTTGCCCAAGTCTCTACGGAGAATTCATCCTGTGTTCCATGTCAGTCTTTTAAAACCGTACATTCCTTCCCAAAAATGGCATTCTGAGCCACAACCCGAAGTGCCTGAAATGGTGGGGTGGGGGGAGGAACATTTTGAAGTAGCTAAAATACTGGATTCTCGCATTCGCTACAGTACCCTTCAATACCTGGTCTGCTGGAAACATTTTAGTCCCACCCAGGATGAATGGGTGCACGCCTGTGATGTCTCCGCCCCCCGCTTGGTACAAGAATTCCATGCCGCCTACCCTCACAAACCCATGCTGGGAGGGTGAAGGGGGGTCTTTAGGGGGGCAGAATGTCAGGAGCAGGCCATGAGGATGGTATGTGGTAGTGTTGTTGTGCTGCTTCCAGGTGCTGTTGTGCTATTCTGTCCAAAGCCAGTCTAAGCCCCGTGTTTAGTCTTCATAGATTCCCATACTGTGGGAATCGCTGAGTGCTCCTTCCTGCCTGTTGGAGGGGGGGGGGTTGCCTGGGTAACCGGTTATCTCCTTTTGCTCTCCCATATATGCTATGTGCCTTGCCTTTGACCCTTACTAGTGTCCTTTTGAATATGGCTTCCGAAACCTGTCGATTCTAACCAATAAAATTGCTTTCGTGGATTTGCCGTCTGCTGAAATCTGTTTATGGGTTTGCCGCAGGGCTAGAGCTTACAATGGCTTTGAATTGTTTGCCAGTGTTCCTTCAATGGCCTCTTTAGTCTAAACATTTCTACTGTTGACAGGTCCCACTTGCTGATTAATTTCAGACAAAATAATAGTAATTAGAACATGTATTCATAAGTACATTCATTTTGTTTGAAATTAAAAGCTCCCAGTAACACTATTGTTTGGACAAAATGCTAAGAGGCTCCCTTCTTTGGCTAATGGATACCTGCCAGATGTGCTTCTGGGAATGTGCACGACTGAATCATGCCAGCTGGAATAGCCATACACACACACACACACACACACACACACACACACACACACACACACACATGCACAATTGCTGGAGAAAAAACTATCAGCCTAGTAGAGCTTAGCAGTGGGAAAATCACGCTATCCAAACAAACTGTTTATCTCTAGGAGCGGGAGCAATTCTGCCCCCACTGGCACAGAATGCAAAATAACGGTTCAAAAAGAGAAAATATATGCACAGAATTACAAAGGGAGAAATTAAGTAGCACAGAGCAAGCAAAGAACATCCAGGTAAAAACTGTCTGTTCTGTCAGGCGAGAAGGCAAGCGCCTTGTCATCATCAGAAATAACCAGATATGTTGGTAGTGACAAACTTTCATTACCACTGACATTTAGGGTTGCAGCCCCTGGTCTGTAATATGGCAGAGAGATGCCAGATGCCTTGAGTTACACAGAGAAGACCCGGGGGAAATTCTTTCTCAGGGAATGGAGCTATAATCTGTTTTCATTGCCAACTGAGTGGAGATACCTGCAAGGCAATACCCATTTGCCTAGTTGCTAGGAAGGGGTAAGATGGATGGCTAATTGGACGCCCTTAGTAGGGCCACAATCAGTGGCGGACCTACATTTTTGGGGCCCTGAAGCTTGAACTGTTATGGGGGCCCCTTCACAGCCAGCAACAATAGGGCAACATCCAACAAGGTCCAAATGGCCTTGTTGCCCTTGCGAGGCCCACGAGGCCCAAATGGTGGAGAACAGGGTGGTGGGGTGGAGTCCTTGCAAATGGGCCATACAGTGATGAAATAAAACTATAGAACTATTAAGCCGTGCACCAATGAAGGATTTAAGGACCCAACTGCCAAAATGTAGGCTATGAACAGATTCTGGTGAGCTCAGAGAGCCCTTACAGCTGGGGGTTTGAGAACTGCAAGCCCCCGAGAAAATTTTGAAATTTGACCAATTACAGGGACATTTTGAGGCCATATGAAATAGGTATTAGAGTATATTCTAAGGTCAATATTAAGTACTTCAACCCATTGGCTTATGATTCTATCACTTAAAAACCCCATCGATTTTGTTGAGAAATTTATTCATTAAAAAAATGTAGCTTCAGGGGGCCCCTCCAGGATTAGGGGCCCTGAAGCTTAAGCTTCATTAGTTTCACAGTCCACAATGGTTTGAGACGTGCACCCTAAGCTGACTGGAGAAAAGGGTGCAGAGGGATCCATGTGAGGGGCACTTCCAAACTCATTATAGGGTAGGGTTGTCGGGTTTCTCTTTGCCACCAGTGGGAGGTTTTTGGGGCGGAGCCTGAGGAGGGCAGGGTTTGGGGAGGGGAGGGACTTCAATGCCATAGAGTCCAATGGCCAAAGTGGCCATTTTCTCCAGGGGAACTGATCTCTATCGGCTGGAGATCAGTTGTAATAGCAGGAGATCTCCGGCTAGTACCTGGAGGTTGGCAACCCTATTATAGGGTGAAGGGAAACCCACTCAGCTGGGACAGGGAAAGTAAATAGGGATGTGTACAAATATAGGGATATTAAGTAAATAGGGATGTGTACAAATGATGCAATAAGAAAGGAATTGCAGCAGATTTTAAGCCTGCAGAGTAAGCCCAGCTTCCTGCTTCCTTGCCTGTCCCCCATGCTTCAACTAGGATGACTGCATTTTAAACACTTCTTGTGTATGTTCATTCATTTGAACTTTCACTTGTTGTGACTTTTAAAGAAAAGCAGACATATTTTAAAAGCTGTAAAACTGCTCTGGGATGTGGGGGAGTTGGTGGGAAAGGAAACGACTCCCAGATCTTAAGAATGGGTTCAGGATATGTCAGAACTGAAGATGGTCTCAGGGCCAAACTAAACACTTGGGTTTTTAAAGAGTGGGATCCAGACTCGGGTTCCCTGCAGCCACCCAGCAGCTACAGGGAAGGACTGTTAAAAATAAAGGAGAGGCCAAACGGGTTCAGAATGCTACAACTGAGGGGGCTCCTACCCCCCCAGCTGTTTTCCTGCTCCAAATCAGCACTCGGGGGGGGGGGAGTTATTTCCTTATTTTTACTACTCCACATTTCCCCTATATTTACTGCTCCACATGGAGCTAGTCTCTGGGTCTGCCGGATTACTGCCTGCTTTTCCTAGGGTGGCAAATGCCTCCTCTTTCCCATCAAAACCAATGGAAAATGAAAATGTAGAGCTATCTATGCAATAACTAACAGACACTGAGAAAAATTGTGTACCTCCTAAAATACACAGATCCAGCTTTTACAGTTGTCTGGAACGCAGTTCTCTTGGCTTGCTTGCACACTAGTATGCTGTCCCTGATCAGTTGCACATCAACAGTGTCTGGTGTGCAACAGGACTGTTGATTTACAATAAGGTTGCCAACCTCCAGGTGGCAGCTGGAGAGCTCCCACTAATACAACTGATCTTCACCGATAGAGATCACCTGGAGAAAATGGCCGCTTTGGCAATTGGACTCTATGGCGTTGAAGTCCCTCCCGTCTCCAAACTCCACTCTCCTCAGGCTCCGCTTCCAAAATCTCCAGGTATTTCCCAACCCAGAGCTGGCAGCCTTAATTTACAATCATGTTGATGCAGCCACAGCAGTCTGGGTCTCTATGCAGGCCTCTAGTTCACATCAAGATCCTTGGTGGGCAGCTCAGGAAAAGAGAACAAGAAGACTGGCACAGCAAGCAGCAAAACTGCCTTTCCTGGGTTTGGTTGACATGGAGCGGAGAGAGTCAGTGTGATGTAGAACTTTGTTCTCCTGCTTCTCAGAGCGTGCTTCTTAATGACAAAATATTAGACACCAGGTCTGCAAATCTGTCCAATTTTACCAGGTACTAAAGACACTCATCTCCTTTTAGAAATTACAGAAAAAAATATATTACCCAGTACAGATGAAAATTCAGAGAGTGTCAAACCTATGTCAAGTGAACAGCAGGAATGCAGCTGCGATCCAATCTGTTAAAAGCTAAACTTTTAATGAGATCACAAAGAAAGTTCAATCATCGTATCTGAAGGTATATAAAGGCAGATAGCACTGGTAAAGGAACTGCAAATGAACAAATTATCCTGCTAGAAGGCTCCAATGAGTTTGTGACCAAGAAGGGTCATTACAGCAAAACCATTGCTATTGCTAGGTTCTTTTACAGAACACAGCCTCATTACTACTCAATTGGCCTAGCCAGTTAACAGACTGTAGCAATTCCATTACAAGTTCCATTCTTGTTCGTGTTTGGTGGCGTTGCAATGGTTTTATATGATGCCGTTTCTTTGAAAGAATGGGAAAATCTCTTGTTCAGCACTTTGATACAGGGGCCTACATGTCCAATCTACAACTAAGGAAACATTTCAACAAACTGATAACCCATAGTATGGTGGATCTGCAATGTGACTAGTGCAATGTGGCCCTTTAAAAATTCTGCAGCAGCAAAATGTGATGGAACAACAAGGAGAAAGGGGGACAACAAAGGAAAAGGTAGGAAATACCAGTGGGTGAAGAGGATGCATGTGGTCTGGGATGCAATCTGGCTACCATACTAATACAGCAAGGTTGTCAAACATATGGCCGGGGGCCAGATCCAGCCCCTTGAGAGTTCTTATCCATAGGGTTGCCAACCTCCAGGTGGCGGCAGGAGATCTCCTGCTATTGCAACTGATCTCCAGCCGATAGAGATAAGTTCACCTGCAGAAAACAGCCACTTTGGCAATTGAACTCTATGGCATTGAAGTCCCTCCCTTCCCCAAACCCCGCCCTCATCAGCTCTGACCCAAAAACCTCCCGCCAGTGGTGAAGAGGGACCTGACAACCCTACTTATCCAGCCTGAGAGCCAGCCGAGGCAGCTCTCCCCCTCCTCCTGATCTGGACTGGTGAGGCATGGTCCGGCCTAGGGTTGCCAACCTCCAGGTGGTCCGCGAAAAAGAAGAAAGGCTCCATGCTGAATAGTTATTGGGCAAGAAAGGACAGCACGACAATATTTAAATATAAATATGAAAAAACTAAATTGTGACTAAAGTTACAAAAAGACAAACAACAAGGATACACAAACAACTATATACACTATGCACAAAGATCATAAGGAAGAGTATCCGTCTGAATAACAAATAGGCAATAACTAGGCAACAATATATCAGCCTTTACAGTTGAGTAAGATTTCTTCATGTACAAAACCTATCAAGTCCTGGTAAATGATGACTCGCTAGTTCCTTTTAACTGCTCTTGTTCCTTTTAACTGCTCTTCCACTCCTGGTAAGGACTCAAGATGCTGAGTTCCTTCCACTCCTGGTAAGGACTCAAGTGGAAGGAACTCAGCATCTTACCCCTCTGGGGAAGCATTATGCACTTTATTTTGGAAAAGGTTATTCTTTGAAACCTGGTATCATGGATGATGATATATGATTCCATGCATTGCATCTTTTGAAGGACTGATGAAGAACTGAGCCTTTGTGCTCCAAAACGATCGTATTCTCCTTGACTCTTCATCTTGCAGCATCTGTTTTGAGAAAAGACCAAGATAGTTATTTCAAAGGACTTACTTGATACTTACCTGATAGAATTTATATTTCAAATGAATTGTGGAATTTTTGTACATCCACTGCTGTACTGAATGTATGTGTTGTTGGTGGTTGCATTACCACATACTGTAAAGTGTTTACGTAGCTATAATATATTGGCATTGTTATCAGCATTGCTCCTGTACTGATTACCTGGAGGTTGGCAACTCTATCGATAGTAGTCCTTGTTGAAGTTTGCGTTGAACAATTTTGCGCCTCAGCATTAGCCACAAATTCTATTGCACCAGTGCAGAAAAAGCATTAATTGGTGACCTAATAGCACCTCTTTCTGTTTACTGACACCAGCAAAGTGTATCTATGCAATTTTTTCTTTTTAGTTTGAATGGATTACTGCTGTTGGGTCACGACACTAGGAATAACACCTAATGATAGATACAGAGTAATGGCATAATAGCACCAATTTCTGATTTTTTAAAAAATGGCGACCATAGGAGGCAGTTTGGACAGAGGTTGACAACCAGAATCGGAATTTGCAACACATGCTAAAACACGCATGATCCTGAGAACTATCCAGGCACCTTAAGTAGTAAGTCAACAGACGTTTTCTCTTTGAACTGCATGCCTTTTAAAATTAGAGATGGTGGCAGATGGCGGTGGGGGAGGCAGTGGCTGCAAATCCCTCTCCCAAAATTGTGCAAAAAAGCAGTGTAAACATGTGGAAGATATCTGAATTTATTCAGAGGTATCACCCAATGACCAATTCCCTGTTTGCAACAGTGAGCAGGATGTAAGCCAAACCAATGAGTGCTTGAGTGTGCCTAGTAAAAGCCTTTTTGTTTATGGATAGCATTTATATATGCCACCTTTCTCTCATAACAGAATTCAAGGCAACTCAGGACATCAACTTTAAAGCAATCCCATATTTAAAACAGGAAAAACCCCAACTACTGAAAACCAATCCAATCATAATTTAAAACTCATATCAAACATATTAGCTAAATGCCCTTCCAAAAGCTGCATAACCTTCTAAATTCAGCAGTGGGGGAGCCTTTCTGATTACTCAGAAAAGCCATTCTGCAGTGTAGGCCCCACACAAAAACATGAGCCCAGGCTGACCTCATCACATGAAGCTGCCTTATACTGAATCAGACCCTTGGTCCATCAAGCTCAGTATTGCCTACTCAAACTAGCAGCAGCTCTCCAGGGTCTCAGGCTGAGGTCTTTTGCATCACCTACTACTGCCTGGTCCTTTCAACTGGAGATGCTGGGGATTGAACCTGGGACCTTCTGCATGCCAAGCAGTTGTTCTTCCACTGAGCCACAGCTCCTTATCAACGTACAAAAGGGTACAACAAGGATAAAACTGGTCCAAGGAGTGAAGCTGTTGCATAGGCTCAGTCCTTCAAGTATGTAGGTCCCAGGCCATGGAAGAAGAAGAATTGGTTTTTATATGCCGACTTTCTCTACCACTTAAGGAAGAATCAAACCATCTTACAATCACCTTCCGTTCCCCTCCCCCACAATAGACACACTGTGAGGTAGGTGGGACTGAGAGAGCTCTAAGAGAGGGGTGACTAGCTCAAGGTCACCCAGCCGACTTCTTGTGGAGGAGTGGGGAAACCAACACAGTTCACCAGATTAGTGTCCGCTGCTCATGTGGAGGAGTGGGGAATCAAACCCGGTTCTCCAGATTAGAGTCCACTGCTCCAAACCAATGCCCTTAACCACTACACCACACTGGCTTTAAAGCTAATAACCAGCACTTTGAGTTGGGCCTGGAAATAAATAGGTCACCACTGCAGTGCTCTCAAAACAGGTGTTGTATGTTCAAAGAAACTTATACTGGGCAGCTGAATTTTGCATGATCTTAAATTCCTCTGCCTGTTTTCAAGGACAGACCTTTACAGAGCATGTTATAGTAGTCTAACTTCAAGTTTATTGTTGTATGGACCAGCATCGCTAGGTCATGGTAACAGCATCCATTCCAGATAAAGCTGTTGTTGGCTCCAATGTGGGAGAACCCTCAATGTTACATGGAACTTGAATGACTCCAGACAATCTGGACAAAGAATATAGTGGACCAATTCAATGCAAGATGGCAAAGTGTGTGTGTGTTAAGTGCTGTCAAATCGCTTCCAACTTATGGTGGCCCTATGACCTTCAAAACATCCTATTGTTAACAGCCTTGCACAGGTCTTGCAAACTAAGGGCTGTGGATTCCTTTACTGAGGAATCTCAAGTTCCTTCCCTGCTGCCTTCAACTTTTCCTAGCATTATTGTCTTTTTCAGTGACTCTTTTCTTCTCATAATGGGGGCAAAGCAAAGTACAGTAGCCTCAGTTTAGTCATTTTAATTTCTAGGGGGAGTTCAGGCTTGATTTGATCTTGAACCCACGTATTTGTCTTTTTGGTAATCCACAGGTGCCAATAGCATAGTCAAAGATAAAAGCAGAGCTGCCGATAGTACTGGGTTCACTGGCCTGAATGGGTGTCCCGCTGTTCCTGGTAATCAATGGTCTTTTATGCATGGCTGTTTCACTCGCTGTCACCCCTCCGATGACTTCGGGTCTTAAATGACCAAATAGGGGGCTTTTATGCATGGCTGTTTCCCTCACGGTCACCCCTCTGACGACTTAGGGAGCCAGCGTGGTGTAGTGGTTAAGAGCAGTGGTTTGGAGTGGTGGAGTCTGATCTAGAGAACCGGGTTTGATTCCCCACTCCTCCACATGAGCTGCGGATGCTAATCTGGTGAACTGGATTTGTTTCCCCACTCCTACACACGAAGCCAGCTGGGTGACCTTGGGCAAGTCACTCTCTCTCAGCCCCACCTACCTCACAGGGTGTCTGTTGTGGGGAGGGGAGGGGAAGGGAAGGTGATTGTAAGCCAGTTTGAGTCTCCCTTAAGTGGTAGAGAAAGTCGGCAAATAAAAACCAACTCTTCTTCTTCTTTTCTTCTTTGTTTTGATTATGCATGCCATTTCCGACCGTCAGAGGTCGCTTCACTCTCCCCCAGCATTTCCCCACGTTTTGCCCACGTTTTCAAATTTGCGAGAAAACAGGTCTCTGAAAACGTGGCCAAAACGTGGGGAAAGGGAGAGGGAGGCGACCCCTGACGGTCAGAAACGGCATGCATAATCAAAACAAAGACCCAAAGTCATCAAAGGGGTGACGGCAATTAAAACAGCTATTGCCTATGAGACCAATATGATCATTTTGCTGGCTTGACTAACTGGATGTTTTTCTTTCTATATTAATGATTTCATTCAATTGAAGAAAAAGGAAGGAATGTTTGGATGAAGTAATGAGAACAGGAACAATGGAGGTAAGAAAACAATATAATACATATTAAGATTTCAGGCTTTGGTTGACTGCTTTATCAGATTACAAATTCTCTTACAAATATTTCTAAATTGTGGAAGCCTACAAGAGGCTCTTGTCAAACACAAATCTTCAGGGGTGACCTTGGTTTGAAAAATGTTGTGTACATGCCTGAACAAATTCCTTTGTGTGCAGCTTCATTTCAACCAGGGCAAACAGATCATTGTTGAAGGAAGGGTATGTTCCACTAAGATTCAGTGAGAAGGGATGCTAATTAAAATTTTTTTTTAAAAAAAGACAGTCCTTACCGTAAAAGCCAAAGAAAATAAATTATTTGAAACCTGCGCAATTTCTGACTAGGGTCAGTCTGTCACCAGTTGTATCCATTTCTTGTGCATTCAAGTACTTGAAGGGCTGTCATATAGAGGAGGGTGCTGAGTTGTTTTCTGTTGCCACAGAAGGTCGGACCAGAACCAACAGGTTGAAATTAAATCAAAAGAGTTTCCGTCTAGACATTAGGGAAAATTTTCTAACAGTTAGAGCGGTTCCTCAGTGGAACAGGCTTCCTCGGGAGGTGGTAATCTCTCCTTCCCTGGAGGTTTTTAAGCAGAGGCTAGATGGCCATCTGTCAGCAATGCTGATTGTATGACCTTAAGCAGATGATGAGAGGGAGGGTATATTGGCCATTTTCTGGGCATGGAGTAGGGGTCACTGGGGGTGTGGTGGGGAGGTAGTTGTGAATTTCCTGCATTGTGCAGGGGGTTGGACTAGATGACCCTGGTGGTCCCTTCCAACTCTGATTCTATGATCCACTAGGATGGCTGTACAGGTCAATGCACTGTTTTTCTAATAGCAGGCTTCAACTAAACAGATCTTCTTGTTCATCTGTAACTCACTTCTTTAGGAAAGGCAGATCAAACTCAGGAGAAAGTCATAGGAAAGAGACAGGATCAATGCCTATGCAACCACACAGATGTATTATTTATTATAATAAAGCACTTGTATTTTTACCAGAAACTAAATAACTGCCCTTATTTGCCTTTCCTTTTCTGCTTGCCATTGTAAACACGTCTGATTGTACCCTAGACGTGTTTTTCTTTAAGATGCATTCATCATTCCCTTCCCTCCTGCAAGTAAATGCATCTGATTATTGCCTTGTAGTTACTTCCTCTGTTAGCTACTTTAGGATAGTTGTTTATTTAAAATGTATGGACATAATGCCTGCGTGAGCCCTGTGTGAGGCAAGGCAGAGGATGGCACCCAGTCAAGCTAGAGTTGCCAGGTCCCTCTTTGCCACCACCAGCAGGTTTTGGGGCAGAGATTAAGGAGGGTGGGATTTGGGAAGGGAAGGGACTTCAATGCCATAGAGTCCAATTGCCAAAGTGATAGGGCTGCCAGGTCCCCCCTCTCCTCCAGCAAGAAACTATGCGGCTGAGGTCGGGATTGCGCGCGCGTGTGTGGGTGCGTGCCAACGCTCATGTGCATCACTTCCGGTTTACAATGGGAAGTGCTGCCTTGCGAGGGGCCTTTTCCTCTTAGTTTGAGTGGTAAAGCTTGTCGGATTGGGGCCATTCCCGCATAGCTGGACTAAGTTGAGCGTTTTGACGCTGCCTGTAGTTTTGCATTGGTTGTAATTGATTGTACTTTTGTTCTTTATTGTGCGTATGTCTATTTCATGTATACTCCACTTGCACTTGTATGTATATATTTAGGACTTTAGTATTTATTCACGTGCTGCTTTGTTTGTTTCTAACCTCCAGGTAGTAGCAGATTTCCTGCTATTGCAACTGATCTCCAGCCAATAGAGATCAGTTCACCTGGAGAAAATGGCCGCTTTGGCAATTGGACTCTATGGCATTGAAGTCCCTCCCCTTCCCAAACCCTGCCCTCTTCAGGCTCCACCCCAAACATCTCTAGGTATTTCCCAACCCGGAGCTGGCAACCCTAATTATCAGTAATGTTAAACTGTATAACCTCAGTTATGCAAATAGGCTCTCCTATGGTGGCTCTTTGTTCTCATTTTGCTTTGACTTTTGATGTAGTTTGGCTCTTTAATTGTAAAAGGCTGCAGACTCCCGCGCTGCATACTGCTTAGTGAAAACAGGTAACTTCAGAGCCACAATACTCTTATACCAAGTGGTGATATAGTTTCATACAAGATGCAATTTTACCTTTGTTCAATTGCTAAGCAGTTAGGAGGATATGAAATGTGCCACAAGACTGAGTCGCATAATGGGATTGTTCGGAGTCATCTTTGTTTTTGATTGCTCCCAGCCGAATAATGGCAGATTTTAACTAGTATGAAATCCATTTTTCTCCAAGTGCTGTCTATTTATTCTGCAAGGCATCATCTGCCTTGCACAGTATGGGAAGCCACAGAATTGTCCTGCCAATTATTTTCCATCAGTACTGTGCTTCCTGGTGTGACAAGGTCCTGCACTTTTGGCTTTTGTTCTGCATCATGCGGCAGCAGCTGTTGCTTATTTATTTGTTAGTGTCTGGGTGTACGTTTCTTTGCACAATGGTCTTGCTCTCTCTCTCTCTCTCTCTGCTTGGGTTCTGGTGTCACAAGGAACGTATCCACTAGACTTCTTTTGTGTTGTGTAGAACTGGTGTGGCGTGGTTGCTAAGGGATGAATCAGGAAGTTTGAATCTTACTTTTGTCATGAACTCAACAGGGGTGCTAAGCAAGTCACTCTCAGCCTCAGCATGCCAACCCCACATCTGCAATATGGGGATAATAATACTGACCTTGCTTACTAGGTTGTTGCAAACACACAATGAGATAATCTACAGGAAGGATTTTGAATACCCGAAACTGCTACATAAAAGCTATCAAATATCAGTGATGTGAAATCTTGTCTGTGAATCTTACCCTCAGTCATCCCTCAGTTATAAGGTAACAGCAATTTATAAATACTAAGTATTCGATGATATGGGGGGAATGGCAGTGAAGTGATCCTGAGCAAAGTAGTCTAGATAGTCATGTTTTTCTAAATTGATCCCACACATCTAGGGTTGCCAGCTCCGGGTTGGGAATTACCTGGAGATTTGGGGGTGGAGCCTGAGAAGGGCGGGGTTTGGGGAAGGGAGGGACTTCAATGCCATAGAGTCCAATGGCCGAAGCAGCCATTTTCTCCGGGGGAACTGACCTCTATCACCTAGAGATGAGTTGTAATAGCGGGAGATCTCCGGTCACCACCCGGAGGTTGGCAACCCTACACACATCTGTGTTTTGCACCCAGGACTTTCAGGTCTCCACTAGGTTAGAATGAGTATTCCTGGCATGTCTCTTTTTTTAGAAATATCAAATTATTGCCCTGAGGTAAGACATACAACTACGTCTGCTGTCTTCATTTGATCTGAATCCTTGGCTTAGGACAAGCAAGGGAAAAAGAGGCAGGAGGGAGCAGATTCACTCAGGCCCACACAATCACGTCAGGTGCCAGAACAACAATCTTTGTGTGTGAGAGAAAAATGATTACTTCATTGATCTGTGGCACTGACAGTCAATACAAAAGTCAGCACGCTTGACACCCATCTCAGGATAAATGAGACCTCAATAGTAATTTAGCACTGATGCCACCAAGTTACATCTCTTATCCATATGTAGCTGCTTGGCAAGCAGTGTTGTCCTGCCAACAGCTGGGGTAAATCTTGACCACACGCCCCCCCCGAACAGAAATCTAGGGAAGCAAAAGCGTGGTAAAATTATCCTTAGTCCTTGAGCAGGACACTATGGCCCACCAAATGGATAAGTTGCACACTGTGGTAACTTGCCACTTGGTCGTCTGTATTCACACTGTCAGTCAAGATCACTTTTAGGAAAAGAGGGGTGAGTGTGATGGGGAAAGAGCTGTAACTTCATCACGCAATTATCCACAGTAGAATTGATCCTCTGTTGTTCAAGGTTTTAAAGCAGGGGTGGGGAACCTTTTTTCTGCCAAGGCCCATTTGGATATTTATAATATCATTCGTGGGCCATACAAAATTATCAGCTTAAAATTAGCCTGCTATATTCCCTGGGCGGTCCTAGCAGCTCCATAGCTAATGACTCTTCTTCAAGGGGGAAAAAAGGTTCATTTTCTCAGCAGAACAAACTCACATTCTCCTTGAATAGAGGCTATTCCTGTCCGCTGGAGGGGGCGGATCACCAGTCTTAGATCCTTCTGAGCTAGAGATCTGCCAGGACCCACGAATGCTTACGTGGGCCTTATACGGCCCTCGGGCCTGACGTTCCCCACCCCTGTTTTAAAGCAACTCGAAACCGCAACAGGTATCACAACTAACTGAATCCACATTTACGCACTCCGCTGTCAGTGATGCTTCATTGTCTGCGTACAGCTGGTGTGTAAAAAAAAATATCCGAAAGAAAGGGAACAGCAGCATCTAATCAAACAGCAAACAATAAATGAGGTGATGGTTTGATGACTGAGCAGAGAAATTAAACTATACATCCTTTTATGACCATCACTCCTTTGTAAACATACACATTCACAACCCAATCGCAGATCATAAAGGATTATTTGTTGGGGAGGTCATGGAAGCCCAGGAAATAATGTAGCCAGAGGTAGCTGTTGATAAAAAGAAAACCAGGGTAGTTTTACCTCTTTTGTTATACACAAATGAGTGCAGAGGATGGTCATTGACGTCACTGTCCATCCAGAGACATCAGAGTAGGCCTGTTACATAAAAAGTGGCTCACTAGCTTGCTGATCGACTCTTTCCTCACACCTGATCCGAACAGAGTGGTACCTTCTGCAGGTATGGTGAACCAGTATACGTTGATTGCCGGTTATTTTGGGTGGCATCATAGCCTCGGTAACATAGATTGCCATAGAAACTTTGTGGGATAGCAAACCTTTTGCAGAGCCTTTTTACAAAGTTTCTGTGGTTATAAAATGTTGAGCACAAAGGCTGTGCAGTTGTTACCATACTGGGGAGATCAGGCATTAGCTAATACCTGAAGACTGCATCCATCAGTCCAAGAATGGGAAAGCTCAAGTGGTCTTTGTGCAGAAGGCTGGGGGAAGAAGAGCCGCAGCTTATTTCATACATGAATTCCTGTAATGTGGAAGTGGTTGTGTCTTTGTTCAGCGTGACACGCTGGAAGCCATTTCAGAAATCAAGACAGGCAAATCTGAAATCTGGTTGACTGACAGATCTAAAGTATAGTTGTCCTCTTGACTGTGTGAATGGGATGTTGGGGGACTGGTTTTTGGCTGTGGTGTAATAAATGGATTATCTTTGGCATGGAGCATCTCAGTTATTCCAGCCGTTTTTCACACATGAGAAATCTGAACACTGAAGTACAAAAGAGCAGGCCAGATGACTTTCAAGAATCTTCCAGCAACAATCTATCATTCAGGCCCAAGTTTGGAGAAGAGTAGGATTAAGGGTCAGTTGAGCACTGTAGATGTATTTTGCTATGTACATGTACATTGTTCTCAAATTTTCCCATCCTCTTGTTGAAGCTGTAGACACCTGCTAGTCCCCCAGAAGAAATCCACCAAAGATACTCTATGGCCATTTTTGCATGGTCAATTTTGATGCTCGCTCAAAGCTCTTTTTTAAAATGCGACTTTAAAAATGCGTTTTCATGGTCCCGACGCAAAAGGAGAAGATCCACCCCCCACACTTGCCTGCTCTTTTGTTCCTGTTTGCATAGCCATTAGCATATGCATAGCTAACGCGACTCTGTTGAGTTGCATTGTTCCTTGAGCAGGATTCTTCGAGGCAAACACCAAAGGTTGCGTTAAATGGGCTCTTTTGTAATGCGAAGCAGGTATGCGCCGGCTTCGCAGTCACTTTCGGACTTATGGTTCAGTGTGCAAAATTAAAAAACATATGCGGGGCAATTCAGCCTGGAATGCGCCTCTAATTACCGTGCAAAAATGGCCTATGAGAACTCTGCTTGGTTCACAGTGTTCTGGATCCAAGCTACTGTTTCATCATCATTGTCTATATCCGTGTTGGCGAACCTATGGCACGCATGCCCGACCCGGCACGCGTAGCCCTCTCTGCCGGCACGCGGGTAAGTGGCTCGGGACGGGACCGAAAATCCAGACGGGCGAGGCAGCGCCGAATGGAAGAGGTGGAGAGAGAGCAAGCCCGCTTCCCGAGGGATGGGGCGAGGAACCGGCAAGCCAGCAGCCAGGAGAAGACAGAACGCAGCGACGCGGCGGCGCGTCGCTGCACCCCAGCTGTAGCCCCGCCGCCCGGTCACGCCTGCGCCAGTCAGAGGACTTGGCTGGGGGCGTGGGGAGGAGGGCAGGATGTTCCAGCCCAAATAAGGTCTTGGGGGCGGGAGTATAGGGAGGGCTGGAACATCCTGCCCTCCTCCCCACGCCCCCAGCCAAGTCCTCTGACTGGCGCAGGTGCGACCGGGCGGTGGGGCTACAGCTGGGGTG
Organism: Euleptes europaea; assembly: GCF_029931775.1. Taxonomy (NCBI): domain Eukaryota; kingdom Metazoa; phylum Chordata; class Lepidosauria; order Squamata; family Sphaerodactylidae; genus Euleptes; species Euleptes europaea. Next base: position 126,611,195 of record NC_079312.1, on the reverse strand, counting down.
CAGCGCTGCGCCACCGTGTCTCTGCGCACCGTCTTCTCCTGGCTGCTGGCTTGTCGGTTCCTCGCCCCTCCCTCGGGAAGCGGGCTTGCTCTCTCTCCACCTCTTCCATTCGTCGCTGCCTCGCCCGTCTGGACTTTCGGTCCCGTCCCGAGCCACTTACCCGCGTGCCGGCAGAGGAGGCTCCACCCCAGCCTTGTCGACCCGTAGCAGTCCGGGGGCTGCAGGGACACGGCTTCTTGCAAAAGGCCCCTGAAGGCCAGGCCGTCACCTGCGGCGCCTCCCCTGCTTGGCCAAGAGGAGCCGCCGCCGCCCCGGTTCTGTCCAGCGCGCAGCCCAGCCGAGCGGCCTGGGAAGCGGCGCTGGGGAGCGGGAGCGGCCGGTGCGGTGGGGGGGGCGTGCTGCGGTGGCGGCCGGCGGGACTTGTGCCCAAGCAGCCGCGCACCACTTCGCCCTTCGCCTTCTTCTTCCTCCTCCCAGAGGCTCCTGGCCCAGCCTGGGCTCCGTTGCAGCCCGGGGGGGGGGGCTTAGCCCCTGCCAAGGGCCCCCCGCCATTGGCCTGCCTGGCCTTTCCCAGAACGGACGTTGCAGAGCTGGGGAAAGTGCCCAAGAGGGCGGCCAAGATGGCCAGCCCCTGGGCGCCTTTTTATGAGGACTGTAAGCAGATGATGAGAGGGAGGTCCCCTTGGCCATCTTCTGGGCGTGGAGTGGGGGGGAGGTAGTTGTGAATCTCCTGCATTGTGCAGGAGTTGTTTTTTCTAAACTAAAACCTCAGTATTCAGGTTAAATTGCCGCATTGGCACTCGGCGATAAATAAGTGGGTTTTGGATTGCAGTTTGGGCACTCGGTCTCTAAAAGGTTCGCCATCACTGGTCTATATACTAATAGCAAAGTTGGCCAAATCTGAGGATACTTAAATCCGGAGCTGTGAACAGGTAAGACATCTTTCTAAAACTCTTAAAAGGGCCCCAGGTTTGCAGAGAAATGTGAAATCTAAAACACACACACACACACACACACACACATTGGAGTTTAAAAAAACCCAAAATGATAAATATAGTTTTAGGCAGCGATTCCCTCAGTGGCTGTTGCTAGGCAACCACAGTATTTCAAGCTGGGTTTCTGTGAGCAAAAAGGCTGGGGGATAGGGCAGGGTCCTTTCCAGACCTATTTTGGCCTGAGAGAGGACTTGTTGGAGCCAGACCTCTAGGGTTGCCAGCTCCAGGTTGGGAAATTCCTGGAGATTTTGTGGTGGAGTCTGAGGAGGGCAGGGTTTGGAGAGGCCTCAGCTGAATATGCCACAGAGCCCGCCCTGCAAGGCAGTCGTTTTCCCCAGGGGGACAAGATGTCTCTTGTGTGGTGTTGTAATTCTGGGAGGTCTCCAGGTGACTTGATACCACCCAACTTGCATGACTGAACTAGGCCTAGCTGCTTGCTACTGTTCAACAGCAGCCACCTTCTAAAAGCCAGTGTGGTGGAGCAGTTAGAGCTTCAGAGTAGGGCCTGGGAGACCCAGGTTCAAATCCCCATCATGCTGTGGATGCTCACTGGGTGATTTTGGACCAGTCACATAGTTTCAGCCTAACCTACCTCACAGGGTTGTTGTGTGAATAAAAAGGAGAGGAGAATAATGTAAGCTGCTTTGGTCCCCACTGTGGAGAAAGGTGGGGTATAAATTAAGTCAATAAATAATAAATATAGCTGAAGCTGGGAGGCAGATAAAAGGTAGGTTGGTGAAAGGCTGAGGAGAGAATGAGGCAGGGAAAGGGGAGAGGGTATGAGGGTTGCCAGGAGGAGGGAAGGAGGAAATAGTGTGGGGAGGGGGATACAGGAGAATGGTAACCCTATCCTTGAGGGTTCTCTATAGGGTTGCCAACCTCCAGGTGGTAGCAGGAGATCTCCTGCTGTTACAACTGATCTCCAGCCAACAGGGGTCAGTTCACCTGGAGAAAATGGCCGCTTTGGCAATTGGACTCTATGACATTGAAGTCCCTCCCCTCTCCAAACCCATCCCTTCTTAGGCTCCACCCCCAAAACCTCCCGCCGATGGCGAAGAGAGACCTGGCAACCCTAGTTCTCTACCATGCTGGCACCACACAACTGGGCCGAGTTTTCCTAGGTAGAGTTTGCCAGGGAAGAGAGGGAAAACTTAAGACAGAAGAAAAGATAAAGGTAGGTTGGCTGTTGGGTGGGAAGGATAGGGTTGCCAACTCCAGGTCAGGAAATTCTTAGAGATTTGGGGGGATGGAACTTGAGGAGGGTAGGGTTTGAGGTAGAAAAGAGGAAATAGTGGGAGAGGGGGGAAATGGGTGGTCCCTGGCAAGCCCTTGCAGGTTCCCACTTGTTCAGCCTAACCGACATCACATCGCATAAACACCTTGGATGCTCAGAGAAGGAAAGAGCATTCTCCAAGGAGAAAAGATACAGAATTGTCTGTCTTTCCTTCAGTGACTAGCCCAAGGTCACCCAGCTGGCTTCATGTGGAGGGGCGGGGAAACCATCCCGGTTCACCAGATTAGCCTCCGCTGCTCATGTTGAGGAGTGGGGAAGCAAACCCAGTTCTCTAGATTAGAGTTGTGAGAATAAAACGAGGAGAGGAGAACCATGTTACACCACCCCGAGCTAGGAGGGAGAGCAGAACACGTGTATTAGATATTACTATATCTAATTATAGCTGCTGGAATCCCAAGGCAATCACGAAAGGGGCAAAAGCCGCCACCCACAGACAAGGTAAGGGTTTCTGCATACTTGAACGATTGCCCAGGGAATGTAGAAAAATACGTCATTGTAAACCAAAAAAGTGGGGGGGACGACACTTCAAAATGGACTGACGAAACCCAGATCTGCTCCAGGAGGCACAGAATGTTTGAGAGCAGCTGAGAGTCAGTTAAAGGGGGAAATAAATCAGGCCGCCTCATAAAGTGCAAACAGAATCTCGGAGGGGTGGTGGTGCTCCAAATTGTTTCCTGCTCCCACTTTCCCTCGGGTGGCCCCCACCTCGTTCTTATAAAAGGCAACTAATCATATTAGCAATAATACTTTGTCCAGAGGCAAGGAATGGAATGTGTTGCCCAGCTCCATGATGGTGAGATTTATTCTGATGCTTCGGTAGTGGCCTAATGGAGTTAGGGAGGATCCCTGGTCAAGACTGCAATTTTCGGAGCACACTTCTGCTGACAGCAGTGATGGAAAGCTGTTGTCTGGCCTCAGCTGCATGTAGATAACACATACCCATAGTAGTACATTCTAGCTGTATCTGAAGAAGTGAGCTGTGGCTCACAAAAGCTCATACCCTACCAGAAAATATTTTTGTTAGTCTTTAAGGTGCTACTGGACTCTTGCCCTTTTTGACTACTGCAAACAGACTAACACAGCTACCCACTGTGAATTATCTCCATAGTAGTTGGTTGGTTGGTTTTGGGTTTTTTTTTTTAATACGCCAGCTTACACTCACCTTCCCCTCCCCACAACAGACACCCTGTGAGGTAGGTGGGGCTGAGAGAACTCTAAGAGAGCTGTGACTAGCCCAAGGTCACCCAGCTGGCTTCATGTGGAGGGGTGGGGAAACCAACCCGGTTCACCAGATTAGCATCCGCTGCTCATGTTGAAAAGTGGGGAATCAAACCCAGATCTCTAAATTAGAGTCCACTGCTCTTAACCACTATACCACGCTGGCTGTCTAGTGGGAAAATACAGAGAAGAAACAAAAATACTTTAAATAAATTCATTTCTGAAGCACCATCCATACCACCAGTGGTGAAGCACCTGGTTGGCCACTGGGTGAACAGACTGCTGGGTTGATGGACCTTGGCCTGATCCAGCATGGCTTTTCTTATGTTCTTATGTTCCAGATTTTGGGAGGCCCTGGGCAGATAGTGCCCGGGGGGGGGGGGCTTCTGCACTCCCCAGGCCCCCTTCCCTTCTCACCAGCCTTCCCACCACCTGTGATCACAGCTGCCTGCACCATGTTCATGTCTTTCCCCCCACATCACTGGCTGTTGTGTGCAACTGCCGTGGCCATTAAGAACAGCTGCATCTCTGCAGCACCTGCCTGCACTTTCCCATCAATGCTGGGAAGCTGGGAGCAGGGGTGGTGGAACACTTGCAAGCTAATGGGTACGAAAGGCACATGGACATGTGGCGGGGAGGTAAACAGGTGTGAGGGATCTGTGACAGTGGGCCCCACCAGTAGCCCTGGGCCCTGGCATAGGATTGCCAAACTCCAGGTACTAGCTGGAGATCTCCTGCTATTACAACTGATCTCCAGTCGATAGAGGTCAGTTCACCTGGAGAAAATGGCCGCTTTGGCAACTGGACTCTATGGCATTGAAGTCCCTCCCCTCCCTAAACCCTGCCTTACTCAGGGTCTGCCCCAAAAACCTTCTGCTGGTGGCGAAGAGGGACCTGGCAACCCTACCCTCGCAGCTGCCTCACCTCAGGGCATGCGGATGCTGGCCCTGCATCTTATCATAGGGAAGTGGTACTGAACTCAAGCAGCTCTAAAGCTATATTAAGTGGTGTTCTCCTTCCTTCATCCTGCAGGACCTAAAAAGGATGGAGTGGAAGAGGATCAGCCTGAACTACCTTCTTTTGGTGCTAGGTAGGACAAGTTTGTCTGAAGGGATGCACAGTGTAATGGATGGGTGTTTGCTTTCATATCCGCTGATGTAAGTCTGGGGAAACTTGTCAAATAGGCTAAATTGTAAGTCCTGCAATTTATATTACAGAAATATAAGGTCAGATCTGGAACCAACCAAGTTGAGCTCTGGGAAAGGCACAAAGTGAATAACCAGCACATCTTCAAAGAAACAGAAGCCCTTTTCCTCTTGTAGCTCACTATTCTTACTACTTTCTAAGACAGAATGTCAACTATTAACATTCCACAGCATGCTGCAATTTGATTGCAAGACATTTGACGGATGAAAATCACTAGCATTTTGTTCTGATTGTCGCAGGGCAATCATAGGTTATCCAAGTGCAATCTTGTCACTATTGCTAGGACGAATTTCAATTGTTTCAACCTCAAGAAGGTGAGAAGTTGCTAGGTGAGATGTGGCTCTACCCTTGTCCATCTTGGCTTATCACTGCTTGCCTGAGGTTGGGGGTGACTGGTTGGATCCAGGAGCGAGTTGACACTTCTTTGAGGGAAGAAGAAGAGTTGGTTTTTATATGCTGACTTTCTCTACCACTTGAGGGAGACTCAAACAGGCTTACAATCACCTTCCCTTCCCCTCCCCACAACAGACACCCTGTGAGGTAGGTGGGGCTGAGAGAGCTCTAAAAGAGCTGTAACTTGCCCAAGGTCACCCAGCTGGCTTCGTGTGTAGGAGTGGGGAAACCAACCCGGTTCTCCAGATTAGCGTCCGCAGCTCATGTGGAGGAGCTGGGAATCAAACCCGGTTGTCTAGATCTGAGTCCACCGCTCCAAACCTTTGCTCTTAACCACTACACCATGCTAGTTCCCACACTGGGATGGACTTTATTGTCATAACAGCCTTGAAAGATATGATCGTGCAGGCTATTCCTGAAGGACCCCTCTCTGGTAGGGCTATACAATCCCCCCTTTTGATTTTTAAAATAATTGGAGATTTTAGTTTTGTTATCGTATTTGTTTTCTGTGGGAAACTCATTCCATTGGGAAATGCATGGAATTAGGTGATTTCATTCTTTGATATTCAACTGGGGTGAAACTTTCAGGGATTGTACCCATTGCCCAAGGGATTTCCCCTGCCAAATTACAGACAGATAGGATGAAGAGCTTCAGTTTAATAACTCATTAAAATTTGTAGCTGCATAGTAGATAGACATTTGGCACTCCCAGGGCATACAGCATTCTACAGTAGGTGTGGAGGTGTTTAACACCTCAAGAAAGACAGATAGTGTATAAAAGCATCAATCTCTGCATTGCTTTTAAGGACAAATGTCCCTCCCATACTCATTATTCACGAAGTGAGTCTATGAAAACACCACTAACTCAGGCAAAGTAACTGGGCAGCAGAGGTGGGATGGGAGTGGCTGCTAATAAAAAACGAAGAAATCCCTCTCCAATCCAGAATTTTTTGGTAAGACTCTGTGGAAAGAAAGACCTGTCACAGGGGTGTCAACCATACTTCCCGGGGCTGGATATGGCCCCTTGAGAGCTTTTATCCAGCCCACAAGTCAGCCAAGGCAGCCACACACACGCCCAGTCCTGATCTGGGCTGGCGAGGTATGGCCTAAGCTCTGTCTAAACAAAACAAAAAACCTTAATTGTTTTGGATCCACATACTTGCAGACTGCCTCTCCCACTGTGTTCCACTTTGCTCATCTGAGCAAAGCCTTCTGATGGTGCCCCTTTACAAATGGGTTAAAATCATCAACTACCCACTCATGCTCATTCTCTGTGGTGGCTCCCATTTCATGAAACAACTTGCCTGAGGAGGTCTGGAAGTCTCCCACACTTTTGTCAAGTCAGAGAATGTGCAAAGCAGAAGTACCCAGGAGAGTCTTTTTGTACAGAGATTAGAACTGTAGTATAATGGAACCACTCAGGAGGTCAATTTTATAAGGGAATAGGAGTGTGGTCTATTGCAAAGCTTATTGGATCACCTTGCTTTTACTGCATTGGCTTCTACTGTGAGCTCTAGTCCCGTGATAATCCCATAAACAGAATCAGCAGGCCGGGAGTCCTACGAAAGCTGATTTATTAGGAAAGTTCAACAGATAACAGAAGCCAGGAATCAAGAGGATACTAGTGAGGGTCAATTGTACAGTGCATGGCATACCGGTAAATAGATAATCAAAAGACAGATAGCCCAGGGTACCATGGTAGCCCCCCTCCCAAGAGCGGCTTCCAGAGGTTCCCACGAAGGGAGTCAAAACACTTAGGAAAAGGAATAACACGTTGGCCTTGGTTGGCATCTGGCTCACCCACAACATACCATTCTCAGGCTATGCCTGACATCTACCTTGTAACCCACTTTCTGCATTACGGTATGTCATACCTTAGACAGGGCTGTGTTTAGGGTTGCCAGCTCTGGGTTGGGAAATACCTGGAGATTTTGGGGGTGGAGCCTGAGGAGGGCAAGGTTTGAGGAGGGGAGGGACTTCTATGCCATAGAGTCCAATTGCCAAAGCGGGCATTTTCTCCAGGTAAACTGATCTGTATCGGCTGGAGATTAGTTGTAATAGCGGGAGATCTCCAGCCACCACCTAGAGGTTAAGAAACAAATACAAGCACTGATGGCACACAGTGTATGTAATGAAAATTTCCTTTTCAAAACAATTACAAGAAATAAACTGAACCGGACAAGCTGTAATATTTACAGAGACATATAATGCTGTCAGGCTGCTATCTCGGTTTCAGTATTGTTTCTGTGTCGGTACTGTACTGTCTAGCCTCAAGGCCGACCACACATACCAAGGCCTGGGAATACTGCTCCTGGGAAAGTTGACTCTGTCTGTGTATGCTGATGTTGTATAATCTCCCGCCATTTACTGCCTTATATTATCGTTCGGCTAGTAAGACTCTCATAGCTGCCATAGTTCCCTGTATGCACTGTATTGCCTTTTTGACCAGTAAAAGCCATCTGCTTGGATTCTATACGACTCTGTGGTGATTTCTGGTTCGAAGGGTCAGGAGCTTACATTATGGCAGCTATCTCTCATCTTCTTTATTATACTACTAGTCAGGCTGGAGCCCAGGGGGGTTCGCCTGCCGCTTGGATGGGAGCTGAGAAGCTCTCCGAGTGACCTACTATCCTGGATTCCTCTCGGAAGGATCCCACCCTGTTACAGGACATAGTCGCTGAACTCTTCAGAACTACCCTAGAGGTTTGCCGCTTGAGGGAACTGGTACAGGAGCAGTGGCAATCTCTTAAAGGGACTCTCTGGATGTTGACGTCGGAGGATACTGATACTCGCTTAGATCTTCAGGTCTTGGATCAATTACTGGACGATGCCCGGTTGGCAACTGAAGATTTACAAGTACTAACTGGACTTTTGGATAATCTTATTTCTCGAGAGACTCTTTCCTCTAGTTCTATCATGGCAGGAGCCCCGCCGGAGGGTTTTTCCCTGATCCCGGATGCGGCCAGCTGTCAGGCTGAAGCCAAGCGAATCGCTATTCACACTGCTCTTCTCCTTGTGGAATGTACAAAGGACACCCCGGTCGCCACCTTGGCGCAGGCTTTGACCTCGACTTTTGGAGCCGATGCACCTGCACTGGCGGTTCGAATACAACCCTTGCTGGGCGGGGAATCCGACCCCATACTCTCACTCCTGGAAACAGAACTTTTACCGCGCATTACGGCGGAGGCTGCCCTAAGACTTGAGAACGCCAAAGTTCTTGCGGATAAGGATGCCGCCGAAGCGGCTAAGGTCGCCAGAGAGAGAGAGGCTGCTGACGCAGCCAAGGCGGCAGCAGCAAGGGTTAGGGATCGGGCGAGAACGGATACGCGCCCCAAGGGCACTGTACAAGGGCTATCAGGTCTGTCTTTTTCCCCGGCGTTTGTCCCGTCGCGCGCGACCCAACGCGCACGCCGTTTGGCTGACCGACGTCTAGACTCAGGAGAGTCTGAAGACGAGGATCTTTATGGAGATAGCTCTCAATGGGCCACGAGCTTCCGGACCAGTAAGCCTCATCTCACTGGTGGCCCAAGTGAGGAGGTTCACCTCTTACGAGCCCAGAATCAGGAGCTCTCCGACCGTGTTGATCAACTCCAAGAACTAATGGAACGTATGCTTCAGGATAACAGGCAATTACAACAAACCCTGATAGCCCAAGCACAGCCTGTTCCGATACCGGGTCAGGGGGTGCCCATCCAGCCACCCCAACCACCCGCTAATGTGCCTGCTCCACCCTTGCCTCCCGGAGCTCCCGTTGTTCCTCCGCTCGGACCACCCGTGCAACCGGCCCAACCTGCGCCCGGCCCTTGGAAGCAACTTAAATTGAGGACTACGTACGACGGATCTCTCGAGACTTTGCCTTGTTTCTTGCATCAAGTGGACAGTTATATGCGAGAACAAGGACAACTTTTCCCCACGGAAGATAGCCGGGTGCGTTATGTAGCTTCCCTTCTGACAGGTAAAGCAGCTGACTGGATGGTCCTCCAGTTTGACACCCGCTCTCGAGCTATTCGTTCCCTCAACAACTTCATGACTGCTCTAAGAAGGAGGTTTGAAGACCCCTTCCTGGGGGAAAGAGCCAAAACGGAACTCTTACAACTCAAACAAGGCTCTGCTACAGTTCGAGAATTTGCCGATGAATTTCAACGACTGTCAAGCAAAATTGTAGGCTGGCCCGAAACCACTCTAATTCATCATTTCAGGGAAGCCTTGCACCCTGACGTTCTGAACTGGTCATACATGCGGGGCGATCCCGATACCCTTGAAGACTGGATTCTATTGGCCGAGGAAGTGGAAAGCCGCCGACGCTTTATTTCCCTAGTCTGTCAAAAGCACAAGGAAAAAGGCACCCAAAAGCCGCAATCCAAGGCACCACCACCCGTCCCACGAAATCCTCCACGTCCGCCCCAGGAACGTGAAGTCCGATTTCAGAGGGGTGCCTGTCTTACTTGCGGAGAAATGGGCCACTTTGCAGCTGTTTGCCCGCACCGCCATGAATTATTTCGTCCCAGCACGACGACCCGCACCAGAGGTCGTCCACCACGCAGAGGCACCGCGGCCACCCGCAGCGCAGCTCCGGGAAGACCCACACCCTCTGCACTCCATGCCGGAGACCCAGCCTCCCTGCCTACTACCAACGACCCCGCCGGGTCTCGGATTACAAGTGCCCCATTGGGGGACAACTTTCCCTCTTCGGATGAGGAAAATCCTTGGAATTCTCTAGCCTTAAACCTGGAATCTCCCCTCGACTTATCAAAAAACGGCTCCGGTCTGTGGTGAATGGAGCGTCTCCACAGACCTCTCAGGATCCTCCTGTTAAACCGAATGCTCCTACCAAAATCAAAGAAGTGGACTCCACCGTCTACGTAGATGCAGTTTTACAACACATTAACGGTGGCCCACAACTACCCGTCAAAGCACTAATCGACTCCGGTTGCTGTCGCACTCTCATAAGCGAAGCCACTTTTGCTGCACTCAGAGCCGAATCTGAGGCTCTACCCGCCCCCGTCCAATTTGCCCAAATGGACGGGAGCCATTTCCAGGGGGGTCCAGTTGATCACCGCACCGTAGGGGTAGCAATGGGAATTGGCTCCCACTGGGAGCAAATAGACTTCACTATAGCCCCTATCCGTTTTGAAGTGGTCTTGGGTATTAACTGGATTAAAGGACATAGTCCCAGTATTAACTGGGAAACAAACACTATCTCCTTCGCCAGCCCCATGTGCAATCAGCACCGGCAGAACTTTGCACTGTTATATCCGCCCGTACCAGCACTGGCCTCCGATGTCCCAGCACTTCCAGTCCTACCTAATGTATATCGAGACTTTGCGGATGTCTTCGACCTTAAAGAATGTGATACCTTGCCCCCCCACCGGGCCTCCGACTGTACAATTGAGGTGGTCAAGGACTGCACCTTAACCAAAAGTAAGATTTACCCTATGAGCGCTTCCGAGCGCACTGTTCTCCGGGACTTCCTTGACAAAAACCTCGCCAGAGGGTTCATTCGCCCATCGAATGCCCCCAACTCGGCCCCCGCGTTTTTTGTCCGGAAAAAAGAGGGCGACCTTCGTTTATGCATTGACTTCAGAAAACTCAATGCGGTTACCCAAACCAACGCCTATCCTATCCCATTAATATCTGATATTTTGGGACAGTTACAGGAGGGCCGGGTGTTCTCCAAGTTGGACTTGGTGGAAGCCTACTACCGAGTCCGCATCCGCGAAGGAGATGAGCACCTCACTGCCTTCTCTAGCTGTTTCGGTATGTATGAATTCCTCGTGATGCCGTTCGGATTGAAAGGGGCCCCGGGGGTCTTTATGCAACTCATCAACGAAATCCTTCATGACTTGCTGTATCGCGGGGTGGTGGTTTACTTAGACGACATTCTTATTTATTCAAAAACCATGGAAGAGCATGTAACTCTAGTCCGAGAAGTTCTGCAGCGCCTGCGCGACCACCAACTCTTTGCAAAACTGGCTAAATGCGAGTTTCATCAAAGCCAGCTCACATTTTTAGGATACATAATCTCCCACCAAGGTCTTCGCATGGACCCTGTCAAAGTCCAAGCCGTTCTCGATTGGACTCCTCCCACCAACCGCAAGCAAGTGCAACAGTTTTTGGGATTTGCAAACTTTTATCGAGGATTCATTCCTAACTTCGCACAAGTGGCCCTACCCATTACTGATCTACTAAAAACCAAAGGGAAAGCAAACACAGCTACCTTACCCTCCGCAAAAAATCCTGTGGACTGATCAATGCCAAGCCGCGTTTGTGGCTCTCAAACGCCTCTTCACATCCGAACCCGTACTACAGCATCCGGACCCAAACCAAATGTTTATTGTGCAAGTCGATGCCTCCGATGTAGCTATGGGAGGGGCCCTTCTCCAAAAAGGTCCGGATGGCCTCCTTCACCCGTGCGCTTACTTTTCGAGAAAATTTGCGCACGCACAATTGAACTGGCCCATTTGGGAAAAAGAGGCAGCGGCCGTTCACCATGCCCTGACTCTATGGAGACAATTCTTAGAGGGGTCCAATATCCCCTTCGAGGTTTGGACCGATCACAAGAATCTAGCTGCCCTCACGGGGTCCCATAAACTATCAGCAAAACAACAACGTTGGGCTGAATTCTTCACTCAGTTTCGTTTCGTCCTAAAACATGTTCCTGGGAAACAAAACGTTCTCGCAGATGCCCTCTCCTGGTTGCCACAATACCCGGTAAAACTCGAGAGACCAACTGACTCTCTGTTCACCCCTACGCAAAGGGGAACCCTTCCTGTACTGGCCGTGCAAACCCGATCTCAGCAACAGCACCCCAGATCCAGTTCTCCAGCACCTCCAACCCGAGCGGCTACCCAACCGCCCTCGCAACAACAACGACCCGACGGTTCCACTCCTCCAACCCCACCGGCTGCCCTACCGCCTACAATCTGCGCACCACCGCACGTAAGCACTACCCCCATAGCTGGTCCTCAGACTACTATAGCCGGGGGGGGGGTTCCCGCCAAGGTTCCCATCTCCGAATCCTTTTTAAATACCCTTCGGAACCACTGCCTCTCTGAACGCTCCACTCACACCCTACCCCCTGGGGTAATAGAACAAGGAGGCTCATGGTACAAAGACTCTAAATTGTATGTACCCAAGGCACTTCGAAAAGAAGTCTTACACTTAGCTCATGGAGTAAAAACAGCTGGACACTTTGGATTCCTAAAAACTCTCCACTTATTGCGCAGACAATTTTGGTGGGGGGGAATGCGTTCCGACGTTGACTCTTTTATTCGCAGCTGCCCTGTTTGCGCCACAGTGAAGCGATCACAAGGCAAACCCCCGGGGCTACTGCAACCTCTAGAAACACCCACCAGACCATGGGAAGTGATTGCTATGGACTTTATGACTGATCTCCCTCTCAGCGGGGGAAAAACTGTGTTATGGGTTGTTACTGATTTGTTTTCCAAGCAAATCCATTTAGTTCCATGCGCAGGGATCCCCTCTGCTCAAAAAATGGCCCGCCTCTTCGTTACACATATCTTCAAATTACATTCGTTTCCGCGCAAAATAATCTGTGACCGCGGCAGTGGCTTTGTTTCCAAGTTTTGGAAAGCATTCCTCAAGTTGGTGGGGGTTGAACAAGGATTGTCTACTGCATACCATCCTCAAACCGATGGTCAAACTGAACGTGTAAATGCTGTCCTTGAATGTTATTTACGCTGTTATGTAAACTACCACCAAGATAACTGGGTAGAACTGTTACCTTTTGCAGAATATGCCTACAATAATGCTGCACATCAATCTACAGGTTTTAGCCCATTCTATGCAGTGTATGGACAGGATTTCGGTCCTGTTACGCCCAAAAATAATGTGGAGGGGGAGGGAGATCCTGACGTTGCTTCCTGGGCACACACCCTCCGTACCACTTGGCCTTGGCTCGTTAGCAATCTCGACCGAGCCAAGCGCAAATACAAAGCACAAGCTGATAAGCATCGTTCCCCCGGGGGCGAACTGCGAGTGGGTAAATTGGTCTATCTTTCCACCAAAAACCTACGTTCCACCCGTCCGTGCCTTAAACTCAATGCTAAATTCATTGGCCCTTTCCCAATCACACGGGTCATAAATCCTGTCACGGTGGAATTAGCTCTCCCGAAAACTCTGAGGCGTGTGCATCCTGTTTTCCACATTAGCCTCCTGAAGCCCCATACGGCCTCTCCACAATGGCATCCCGATCCGCCCCCCGAACAGCCCATTATGGTGGGGGGGGGAAGAGCACTTCGAAGTCTCCAAAATCCTTGACTCCCGTGTTCACCATGGCAACCTACAGTACTTGGTCCGTTGGAAACACTTCCCCCCTGCCTACGACGAGTGGGTTCGCGCACGAGATGTCTCCGCCCCCAAACTAATCGATGCCTTTCACACTGCCTACCCGGACAGACCATCCCCCTTGCAGACTGGGAGGGGGCCTTAAGGGGAGCAGGATGTCAGGCTGCTATCTCGGTTTCAGTATTGTTTCTGTGTCGGTACTGTACTGTCTAGCCTCAAGGCCGACCACACATACCAAGGCCTGGGAATACTGCTCCTGGGAAAGTTGACTCTGTCTGTGTATGCTGATGTTGTATAATCTCCCGCCATTTACTGCCTTATATTATCGTTCGGCTAGTAAGACTCTCATAGCTGCCATAGTTCCCTGTATGCACTGTATTGCCTTTTTGACCAGTAAAAGCCATCTGCTTGGATTCTATACGACTCTGTGGTGATTTCTGGTTCGAAGGGTCAGGAGCTTACAAATGCTCAGTTGGCGAACCAGCTGCGGTCGAAACGGAGGCAAGTCAGCTCTCCAGATGAAAGATGGAAAACCTGGAATGGATTTTCGTCGTGTTAAAACACTCAAACTGTGTGCTTGCATTCGCAGTGTACAGTTAGGTTATCCCTCGACTACATTACCAAGTGTGAAGCTGATTTTTTAATTAATGAATACCCACGCATGGCAATATTCTACACCCTTCCAAAAGTACATAAACGACTTGATAACCCTCCCGGCCGCCCAATTGTATCTGGCAACCAATCTGTTACAGAACAGCTTGCCAAATTTTTAGAATTTCACTTGCATAGCTTTTCAGTTGATACTCCCTCTTACATTCTTGACAGTAAACAATTCATTCAAACAGTAGAAAATACAAACATACCAGAGGGAGCTATAATGGTCACCATGGATATCACATCCTTATACACGAGTGTGCCCTTAGATGAAGTGCGAGCTATTATATCAGAGCTCCTTGACACCCGCAGTAATCCAACTCCTCCATCCCACTTCCTCCTTGATTTATTAGATCTGGTATTGGAGAATAATTTTTTTCGATTTATGGAAGATATTTTTTTGCAGAAAAAGGCGTCGCGATGGGATGCGCGTGCGCACCGTCAATCGCTAACATTTTTATGATAGCCTTTGAAAAGCTGCACATATACAATAATAATCCATATTCACGACACATTTTGATGTATAAAAGGTTTATTGATGATGCCTTCATGGTGATTGACAGTCTGACAATTTTTCAAGAATTTATGTCTTGGCTTAATTCTAGAAATCCTAATATTACATTTACAGGTACTGCTCATTCTAAACAGGTTAATTTTTTGGATTTGACAGTAATTGTGGACAATTCCAATAAACTCATAATTACTCCATATAAAAAAGTAACTGACAAGGGGGCTCTTCTACATTTTCAGTCCTTTCATCCGTTGCATTTGCGCAAGAATCTCCCTTATGGACAATTCCTCAGACTGAAAAGAAACGCTACCCAATATTCACATTATGCATCAGCTGCAATAACCTTATCTCAAACTCTTCAAACTAGAGGCTACCCACAGCAAATTATACAAAGTGCTAGAACTAGAGCGGACCAGATTGACCACCCTCAATTATTTACAGTTAAACAACGTTCCTCTCACACAGGCATCACATCCTCCTTAGAATTTAATCACTATACAAGGGATATACAAACTATTGTTGCTAAACACTGGCACTTAGTACGTGGGTTGCCAGGTTGTGATACCATGCCCCGCTTTGGTTACCGTAAAACTGGGTCCCTTAGAGATTACCTTACACATACAGACATCTTACCATAATCAACCTCTAACTTACCTTCTGGCCATTTTCGATGCAGGGAATGCAACATGTGTCAATTCGCCTTACCGGTAAAAGAATTTAGAAGCACTAATACAGATTTTGTCTTCAAATTAAAGCAATTTTCAAACTGTACCAGCAAAAATGTAATTTACCTTGTCCGGTGCCCCTGTGGGCTTTTGTATGTGGGTAAAACAAGAAGACAAATAAAACTTAGAGTGGGTGAACACAAATCACGTATTAAAAATCATGTGGTTGAGGCGCCCCTTGTCTTCCATTATCAAGCTTTACACCATTCAGATACCGACATACAATTCTTTGTAATTTGGCAGTACAAACCCAAACCTTTTACTAGACAAAACATTGATCGGATTCTTTCTCAAGCTGAATCACGTTTCATTTTTCTTTTTAATACAATAATTCCATATGGATTAAACTCTGCTTCTATCCCCCTAGCCACAAGTTCTATGGGTCAAGTCTAATGACAATGCTCAAGGGCTTCCTGTCCCAGGTCCATGAAGGCACCAAGGCCTCAGGCCTGGTCTGAGGATAGAATCATAGAATTGGAAGGGGCCATACAGGCCATCTAGTCCAACCCCCTGCTTAATGCAGGATCAGCCTAGAGCATCCCTGACACCATCCTTCACCATCCAAATGATGCCCCAGGGTGCTCACCTAAGCTGTACTGCGTACCATTCAAGCAACTTGACCCGCACTGCTACCACCAATATGGAATACCAATGCCTCGGCATTTCGAAACTGGTAAATTTCCTGTTAACCCCCCATCTGGGCTAGTGCCAATCCGCCAGAAGGAAAAAAATTCCTATTTGGCCCCCAGATGGCTGACCAACTTGCCCCCACTCAGAAATAAAGGGAGGGAGGGTCGGTGTCTTCCTCACTGATGGTCAAAAAGAGGAGCGGGTGGGATTCAGGCCCACTCTTCTATAGGCTTCACCCCTCCTGTAAATCTGTCTCAAAGAAACCAGCATCTTGCTATTTGGCTCATTCTTCTGTTAACTGCAGCAAATTGCGTTCCTTCTCCAACCCTCTCTGAGTTGTAGGTTCCAGAGCTGACTTCGCTGCCCTGGGCTGAGAACAGGCAACAAAAACCCTATAGAGTCAAGGCAGGAAGCATTATAACAGTTGCCTCAGCAACAAAGGACTGCATTCCTTCTCCTCCCAAGGCCATGTGCGGGCTACGTGCGTCCTTAATGATGCTACCACATAGCCAGATCTGACTGGGTGCTTGGCACGCAATGATGTGGTTACATTCACTACCTCTCTGATTTGCAGGGGTCCTGTAGTGATTTTTTTTGGGGGGGGACTTAACAAAAAAGGGGGAAAATGATGACAAGGTGTCAATAGAGCAGGCTGCAAGCAGGCACCAATAAAACATAAACTGGGTAGATTTCAGAAGATATTTTCCACGCTTGAAAGCAAAATTGTTTGAAAATTTAGCACATCACCAGTTCCTGTGCTGTGCGTGTTGAAGATTAAGGCGATGAAAGAGGCTTTTCCCAGCAGCTCGCCTCAGAAGAAGTGGCGGGTAGCCGACCCTGAGTTCATGTACTTTGCTAATACCCTTTAGTATTACAATATTTCTTTTTACCAAGCATCCAAGCCATATTTGAAGAACATTGGAGCGGATGGACTATTGGGCTTACTTTTTAAGACTCTTAAGATTGTGTGTGGGGGAGGTCTTGACCAAGTCATTCTAAGTGGGTGTCCATAAAATGGGAGGTGTAGGCTGTCCCACAGTGCACCCACCCCTTCCATGGGCCCAGTTTTGTCAGGGCAGGCATGCAACCGTTTGACAACTGTTGCCACTCCTATTGCTTGGTTGTCTGCCTTATATCATGGAAAGAGAGAAAGACAGGAAAAGCTCACAAGCCAGGGCACGTTACTGAGGAAGAGCAGCCGCTGCCACAGTGCATGTGTTCTTCTACCCTCCTCTTCAGAGATAAGCAAGCATAGGCGGCACCAGAAGAGCAGCAGCTAGGGTTGCCAGGTCCCTCTTCACAACCGGTGGGGCAGAGCCTGAAGAGGGCAGGGTTTGGGGAGGGGAGGGACTTCAATGCCATAGAGTCCAATTACTGATGTGGTCATTTTCTCCAGGTGAACTGATCTCTGTTAGCTGTAGTTCAGTTGTAATAGTAGGTGATCTCCAGCTAGTACCTGGAGGTTGGCAACCCTAGCTACAAGGGGCTTTGGTCTCCTAAATCGATCCCAACCAGGATATTATCTTACCTGCTACTGCTATTCATACAAAGGGGTGGCTTCTTTTGCTGTGCATCCTAGGATGTTAACAAAGCACTGAACTTTTAGGTCATCCTACAAAAGAGCTGCACGCCTTCCCCTATCTGGTCTGGCTAGAAGTCTCATGCTGTCTTCCTGCCAAGCCATTTCCCCACAGCTCAGCTTTGCATATGTTTTACTTTTAACAGCCCTGCCTCAGACTACTTGGGGAAATTCTACCACCTCCTTGGAAAAAAAAAAACTCCTTTCTTTTTCTCAGTAGTCTCCCTGGTATCTCCTTCATTAGTCTCACTGGTTGACCTTCTATTGTTAAAGGATTGTTGTAATGTTTATTTAGTATCAGGTCCCGGTGAGATCTTGAAAAAAGCTGTACCAAGCAATCCCTTGGAACTTTGTTTCTGGCTGCATAAGCAGAGTTGACTCTATAAGCTGTAATTATCATCCCTTCCACTATTGCTTCTTCTTCTTGCAAAAAATCAGCCAGGAGCACTTTCAAATATTCTTTCAGATCAAAACCTTCAGTCCGTTCTTTAAATCCGCGAATACGAATCCAGCTCTCCTTTATCCACATTTCTAACATCGCCACATTATCCTCTTGGCGTTCTTCACGTTCCTGGCGGGCCTCCAGTACAAGTTCCATAGTATCAACCTTTTTTCTGGTTTCTTTATTTTCCTTTGCTTGTTTTTGCTGTTTCGCCTCCAACTTGTCTTGCTTCACAGTCAAAGCTGAGATAGAGTCCTGCAATGTTGAGATAGCTGCAGTATTCTGGTTAAGACCTTGCTTTACATAGTCCATATCTTGCTTCATTGAGACAACTTCAGATTTTACTTCTGTCACTTCTTTTTTGACTTCAACCACTTCAGTTTTAACTGATGTCACTTCCTGAAGTGTTTTTGTTAGCAGCTCTTGCAAAGAGTTCAGCGTGGCATCAGCTTTCTTAGTCATTTTTGCCAAAGAAGTTGATCCTGTTACTGGGGAGGAATCTGGAGAAATAGCTGGACTAGTGAGAGATGGTCTTCTTTTTGTTTGCATAGATAATTGAGTCTGAAGGGTCTTGGGGTCTTTAATAAGTACTTTAGGGTGCTTTTCTGAGTCCTTTTTATTTTTTCCTTCTTTATCTCCCATTGAAGGGCTCAAAAATGCAACATTTGTAATCCAAAGGAGAGGAGAGGGGGGGGGGGAGAGATGACAGTCTCACAACATCAGTTCAAAGAATCTCAGTAATGGAGCATTTAACTGGTAAAGTCAATCTTGAAGAGCCAGCTCAGTGATCATAAATCTGCTGGATATCTCTTAAAACTGTCAGAGTCAACAGAGCAGGAAATTCAACTGCGCCACAGTCTGGCAAAAAGCCAAGTTTCTTTTTGTATTCGTTAGCAAGTATAGAAAAAAAAACCAGCTTGCTTCTCCCTATGAGTTATACCACCAGACACCCCCGTGAATCACTAGTTGTACATCAAAAGAGTAAAAAAAAAAAACCTGTTGTTTCTTCCGTGCCTTTAAACCGCCGTCCCGATCAGCCTGAGAACAATGGCGCCTGCTTCTCCGCTGGTTCGCCCGAACGCTCCCCGCCGCTTCCAAGGCAGGGAGCGCATCAAGGGCAAGCCGCGAGCCGGCCGCTTGCTCAGCTTCCCCTCTACTTCAAGGGGAGCCGTGGCTGTTGTTCGGGGGAGGGGGGATTCCCTCCCTCCCTTGCCACTTTGATCGGGGCTCGAGAATCGTGCTGCCACGGTGATCAGCAACGGAAGTGGAAGTCCTTGGAAAAAGCGCTACTAGGATCTTTGTTGGATACGTACACCCTGTACCAGATACCCACAAATGGAAGTTATCCCCTTCTGGTGTCTATCACTGTAACTGTTTCCAATGTGCTAAATGTGGTATGTATAATAGCTCTTAAACATTTACAACTTGTGGCTCTGCCCAGGACCTGGGATGATACTATAAAACAAGATTTAGATCACTGCTAGTTCAGCTATGTAGAATCAGGAGCAGATTTGTAATGAGGAGCCTTCAAGGGGCTTTTTGTGCAAGAATTAAAAGTTTTCCAGAACCTTTGAGACTATTTATATGCTGTTGTATGAACAGTACAATGCAGCCGACTTATGGCGACCCAGCAGGGGTTTTCAAAGCAACGGACTAACAGAGGTGCTTTGCCATTTCCTTCCTCTGCATAGAAATACAGATTAGATTTTAAAAATAAATAAATATTGCATTAGGCTTGGAATGACCTTGATTTGTTTCTCCACCAGGATATCTCGAAATATACAATCTCGTCTGTTTTATTCTTGAATCAGGTAATGATATTCTTATCAAAGATCCAAGATTCAACACCTGTGTCGCCACCTCTTTGGTCCCCCAGATTACCACCTGGGCTGTTGACAGTTATTATACCCCCCTTCCCGGGTTCTGTATGATTTTACTTTATTCTGGGATTTAATCTCAGGTGAGGGGGGGCTGTTGCGTTGCTTTATTAAGCACCATACGTTGTTTAGATCAAGTTAAGTATCTTTATCATTCTGTTTTTTAACAGTTTTAAATTATATTGTATTTATCTTGTGAGTCATCCTGAGCCCTGCCATGCAGGGAGAGGGCGAGTTATAAGTGTGAATAATAAATACATAAATAAACAATAGATGGAGAGACTGTCATAAAGGCATGCACATGTGCATGTGTGGTCCATTACCCGATCCTCAATTCTGCTTCCTAGTCAAATGCTCACAGAATAGGACGTGAACTACCCCTGCCCTGCCTCTGATTAGAGTGCAGCGTAACATTTATATGGGCCCTACTTTGGAGCCATGAAGCAGCTTCCAGAGCTTGGCCAGACTTGCATTTGAATGAGTGCAAGAATTTCCACCTGTGGAGTAACCCCCATCCCTGCAGCCATCTGAAATACCTAGGATTGCCAGCTCCAGGTTGGGAAATACCTGGAGATTTTGTGGGTGGAGTCTGAGGAGGGCAGGGTTTGGAGATGGGAGGGACTTCAATGCCATATAATCCAATTGCCAAAGTGGCCATTTTCTCCAGGGGAACTGATTTCCATTGGCGTGAGATCAGTTGTAACAGCGGGAGATTTCCAGCCACTACCTGGAGGTTGGCAACCCTAGAAATACCCCCAATCCTGTTCCCTGATTCCTAAAAACAAGATTTCAGATGGTATTTTGGGTTGGCCGGGGGGGGGGGGTGTTGTGCTACACGAACGGAAACCCTTGTGACCATGGAAATGGTTGTCTGGATCCAAGCCTTTGTTTGTGTCTATGAGACTTGATTTCACTCCCCCCTGCTCTTTCCAAGCTAACATTCTTGCCCCTTGGATTTCTCAGTCATGGTATAACAAACAGCTGGCGTGGAATGAGTCGGAGTTTCCCTTCACCTCTGTCACTGTGCCCTGGGATTCAGTGTGGACTCCATCCCACACGATTCGAGAAGCGTAAGTACGAACATTACGCTGAACACATAAGGGACAGACCTTTACCCCCATGCTCCCTGGGTGTCTTCAATTTCTGTCCCTGAAAGGGTATAATCAATGGGAAATTGTCATGCGTACAACTGATGCTGGATTAGATGAAGCATTCTGGTTCCAACCGTGGACCAAAAGGATGCACTGGGCATCTGACAAGCAGAGCAAGAGGGAGGTAACGAATGCTTGTCAGCTGCCCCCAGCATTGTTTCATTTTTAAAAATAGCAATCTGTTTTAAAGAAGAGAGTAGACAGCATTGTTTGAGGAAAAGACGGAAATGATGCCTCGGCCTCTCTCTCTCGCTTGGTCTGTAAAAGAACGAACAAGAATCCTGGAACACAGAAAAGAAGAAACAATTGAAGACCTAAACATAGGACTTTTCTGGGTGCCAGTATTCCCTTGCCGTGGATGATTATATAACAACGCTTGCACAAAGATAGAGGCTGCCTTCAAAGCAGGCAGTTAGGCACTCCTCTAGTAGTCTTTGCCCATTTCAGGGGAGGTGCAGCTAGCCACACCATACAACACTTCAAACTAGGGTTGCCAGGTCCCTCTTCACCACCGGCAGGAGGTTTTTGGGGCAGAGCCTGAGGAAGGCGGGGTTTGGGGAGGGACTTCAATGCCATAGAGTCCAATTGCCGAAGCAGCCATTTTTTCCAGGTGAATTGATCTCTGTCAGCTGGAGATCAGTTGTAATAACGGGAGCTCTCCAGCTAGTACCTGGAAGTTGGCAGCACGAGGGCTCAAAGAAAACAACAATGTTGAATAAAGCAATTTAGTATAAGGTATTCGGGCATTAACCTCATGCCCATATAATTATGGGCATGAGGTTAATGCCCGAATACCTTATACTAAATTGCTTTATTCAACATTGTTGTTTTCTTTGAGCCCTCGTGCCGCCATTTTCTTCAATTTACATTAACTGTGGCACAGGTGTTTCCATTTACAGTACCTGGAAGTTGGCTACCCTACTCCATACCCGCCTTCAGTTCCTGCTGAAGAGCCCACCCAAGAAGGGATATGGCCTATGGTTATTTCTTCCTCAGCTTATCACTCTCTTCCCATCTATCTTCACCTCCCCTTGCAATCCTCTGCAGAGTTGCTGCAGGTTAGGCCCACTGATTTCAGTGAGCCTGGACTGGAGTAATTCTGCATAGGATTGCACAGGAAAACACTTGCCTTTTGGCAGACTCAGCGCAAAAGGTAGGAGGGGAACGAGATCTCCTTTCATCCCACTACTGCAAACAGCAAAATTAAGACAGCTAATTGGAGCTTTACTTTAATCAATGGTTAAGGTTAATCCGTGAGTTAGAACCATTAATCATGCCAGTAAATGGATACTTAATTTGACCCAATTTGATGCCCAGTCAGCCAGACACATATCATCCACTTTCCAAATGCAACTGCAGTGAAGCAAGGTTAATGTACGCCCAAACTTCAAGTGATGGTACAATTTAAAACATCAAAGGGGCACAAGTGTGGGGAAGAGGCTGATCTATACCCCTCTCATTCTTCCCTCACTATCCTTTTTCTCTAAACCAGGCCCCAAAAGTACCAGGCTAGAAGAGAAAAGCACTTCAGATGAAGAAGAGGGAGGACCCCCACCTCTAGGCTTGCCAACCTCCAGGTACTCGCTGGAGATCTTGGGCTAATATGACTGATCTCCAGGTGATAGAGATCAGTTCCCCTGGAGAAAATGGCTGCTCTGGAAATTGGACTCTATGGCATTGAAGTCCCTCCCCTCTCCAAACCCCACCCTCCTCAGGCTCCACCCCCAAAATCTCCAGGTATTTCCCAACCTGAAGCTGGTAGTCCTGCCCGTCACCAATGTACACACAGCATCCCTCTGTTCCACTTTAGACCCAGTTGGGGCAGGTCACATTCGAAGCTATGTCTTTGCCAGTTAAGGTTGCCAGGTCCCTCTTCGCCACCAGCAGGAGGGTTTTGGGGTTGAACCAGGAGGGCGGGGTTTGGGGAGGGGAGGGACTTCAATGCCATAGAGTCCAATAGCCAAAGTGGCCATTTTCTCCAGGGGAACTGATCTCTCTCGGCTGGAGATCAGTTGTAATAGCAGGAGATCTACAACTATTGCCTGGAGGTTGGCAATGCTATTGCCACTGTCTAATACAGTTTAGGCCACAGGCCAAATGTAAAACAGCTTCTGATTTTTCCTGCTTCATACTATGCTCTTTTCTGTTTCAATAGTAATGAAATGTGTAATATTCCTACGGAGCCCGAAGTACTTGCAACTGTTGCTTCCTCTTTCCCTGCGAACAAGGAAAGCTTTCAGAGTTCAGTCAGGTCGTTTCACAGTAGTTTCCTTGTTGTGCGCTTAAACAGCAGTGGTGAGCACTGCAGTGAGCAATGAGTCTCTTGTGGTATTAAGAAAAAATCTCCTCGGGCCTAGACTGAATGCTAAGAGAGCCCTCTGACTCAATGAACCTATGGTGAGGTTTCAAAATCGCAAAAAGGAAAAAAATAGTGCAACAAGCAACACTCTTTACTCGCTTTCCAAGATTTATGGCATCTCTCATTTATGCCCAACGTGGTGTAGTGGTTAAGAACAGTGGTTTGGAGCAGTGGAGTCTGATCTGGAGAACCGGGTTTGATTCCCCACTCCTCCACATGAGCGGCAGAGGCTAATCTGGTGAACTGGATTTGTTTCCTCACTCCTCCACATGAAGCCAGCTGGGTGACCTTGGGCAAGTCACAGCTCTCTTAGAGCTCTCTCAGCCCCACCTACCTCACAGGGTGTCTATTGTGGGGAGGGGAAGGGAAGGTGATTGTAAGCCGGTTTGCTTCTCCCTTAAGTGGCAGAGAAAGTCGGCATATAAAAATCAACTCTTCTTCTTCTTTTCCTGAAGTTTTGAGGTAGAATGGACCGCTGCCTATCCTAATGTGGTGCTCAACAGTGATGGAAGGGTGGAATTTCAGCACTCTCTGCGCATTGACAGCAACTGCAACTTTGATCTCTTCTACTACCCACGTGATTACGCGCACTGCACTCTGAGCTTCTTCTTCATGGACAACACAGGTGAGGGAGCCTTTGTCCTGCTCTGGACGCTGTAAGGAAACTGGTTTTGATGCAAAGAACTGGATTCTGTTCAAACCCACAAGCCACGACTGGCTGAGGGATGCCTCATAGGGTTTATTTGGTGTGTGGGGGTGGGGGGTGGGGAGAGACACCAGCATATGTCCACTGCTTCAGAGGTTATTGGCTTTAATCCAGTGGCCACTGCAGGTTGTGCTTTCACTGATTATATTTGTGCGCTAGGGTAAATGAGAGTTGACTGGTGACAAAGGCACGGAGAATATTTCTTTACACAACGCATAGTTAAATTGTGGGACTCCCTACCCCAGGATGTGGTGACGGCTGCCAAATTGGAAGGCTTTAAGAGGGGAGTGGACACGTTCATGGAGGAGAGGGCTATTCATAGCTACTAGTCAAAATGGCTAATAGTCATGGTGCATACCTGTTCTCTCCAGGATCAGAGGAGCATACCTATTATATTAGGTGCTGTGGAGCACAGGCAGGACAATGCTACTGCAGTCGTCTTGTTTGTGGGCTTCCTAGAAGCACCTGGTTGGCCACTGTGTGAACAGGCTGCTAGACTTGATGGACCTTTGTCTGATCCAGCATGACATTTGTTATGTTCACATTGATCCCGTCAATCGGGGACCTGGCACCTTTGGGGAGGGGCTGTGGCTCAGTGGTAGCACATTTGCTTGGCATGCAGAAGGTCCCAGGTTCAATCCCCGACATCTCCAGTTAAAGGGACTAGGCAAGTAGGTGATGTGAAAGACCTCATACTGAGACCCTGGAGAGCCGCTGTCAGTCTGAGTAGGTAATACTGACTTTGACGGACCAGGAGTCTGATTCAGTATAAGGCAGCTTCATGCGTTCTTTCCCAGGCAACATGGATAACTACCAACTGATGTCATACAATGTGTATTCTCAGACATTTTGGACACTATGCTACCCAAATAACATGTATAAATACATCAATTTAATATATGCTCCAGGCTACATGCATAGTCCCTAAGCAGAGAATATGTATACTGACCAGCCAATGTGTACACTGCCTGACTGATGTAACATTGGAGATCATGTTCAAATGTATTACTTAGAGCCTTTCCATACTGACTGGACATGCTGGGCACATCCATCCTGCCAATATCACCTATTTCTATGCAAATTATACATTCAACTCATTGCCTACAATGTGGTTACTTTGGCAGAGGAAAACCTCTTGGGGGAGGACGAGCTAAAGTTTCACAATGAACTCTCCTCTATTTAAGTGAGGCAGTCCACTCAGGTAATCTGTTTATTGCTACCACCCTTGACAGCTCTAACTCATACCAACCAGTTGCTACTGGTATCAGGAAAGACCAGAAAGGTTACCATGCGCTTCAGTACCTTGGCCTTCTATAATGGAAAGTGGCCCAGGAGCACTATTGCCACTGCTTCTTCACCCCCAAATCCCAATCTAGCAAAAGCCTTTGTCTTTTTTGCTCAGCCCATGAAATTGTGGCTCAGTATCTGCTTTGTAGCCCTGACCTGGATGGCCCAGGCTAGCCTGATCTTGTCAGATCTCAGAAGCTAAGCAGGGTCAGCCCTGCTTAGTATTTGGATGGGAGACCACCAAGGAATGCCAGGGTTGCTGTGCAGAGGAAGGCACTGGCAAACCACCTCTGCCATAAAAACCCCCAAAAGGGGTCACCATAAGTCGGCTGCGACTTGAAGGCACTTTACACACACACATCTGCTTTGTATATGGAATGCCCCAGATTCAACGGGAGCCACCTCCAGTGGGAAGAAAGGCAGGAAAGACCTTTTCTCAAGACCCCTAAAGAGCTGCTTCCAGTCAAAGGCAGTACTGAGCTAAATGAACCAATAGACTGATTCCATGTGAGGCAGCTTCATATGCATTCTGCTCTCCACAGAGGTTCCTAATGGCTGGTCTTCTCATTCAGCCTGAGGTAGTAAGGTTCACACACAATGCCTTTACATTTGAAGGAGTTTGAAATTGCCAGCCACTGAGTAAAAGAAAATTCAAGGCCTTTGCAACCTCATCTATGAATGTATGAAATCAGCCCTATTTTATTTTATTTTTGCTTAGTTAAATATCTCTAAAGCTTGCCTGTGGATTTCTTTCTTTCAAGACAATGAGCTGGAATTCCAAGTCTCCATCAAAAATGAGATTCTGAATGTAAAACGTGAATATCTCGTCACCGGCATAAACACCTCAAACGGAAGGAATAAGAATCTGCAACCATTCTTTGTAGTGACGGTGAGGAGATCACTGAACTTCTCAGCTGGCCCCTCCAGGCTGACTGGGGGCAGGGAGTTTGGGGTTGTAGACTGTCTGCGTCAGGCACCTGCGGCCCTGTTTATTGGTAGGAACCTATGTTATCTCCCGGCAGCCGAACTAGGTGTGGGGGGAAAGGCAGGAAAGAAGGGCAAGACAGCCAGTGAGACTGCATAGCTGGAACGGCAGAGGGCCTCCTCTCTGAACCTTCAAGAGGTCTCATGGATGAAGATTTTCTGTAATTCATAGGCAGCCTAAAGCAGTAATGGCTCTACCTGGAGAGGGTAATTTCCTTCAAGGAGCCTCTTTTAGTGATGTTGTTGATACTTGGCACAGATACAGAGATTGCAAGCATTTAGAGGGATTCACATACATTCTCATTAAGCCTTACACCAAACCTCTAAGGTAGAACTATATTGTCCTTACAGTGAAGTAGCAGAAGGGGCGGGGGCTTATGCCGAGATAAAAGATCTAAATCAGGGACTTCCAGGCTTATACCTCTGCTTCAGCCGTCACTCCAATCGCTCTTTTATGCTTTCTGCCAGTCACGTTTCCACATTGTAATGAATTAGCACTGTTGTGCATTAATTGCCATGAGGATGCGGTGACCACTGTGTTTGCTTAACTTGTGAAAACGGCATGTTGATTTTGTTTTGACTCTGTCAATACAGTTTAGGCTTCTCTGCTCTTCAGAACAGGAGTCTTTCGTGACAGGTGGCAATACCTGGTATACTTGGTTTAGCACCCATTTTATTACATTTGTTAAAGAAAAGGCAGCAAGCTTGATCCCGTGATCCATCAGCACAAAGGTCATCCCAGAAGGGAGCGATTTTGCCTCCCAATGAGCAAGGCTTTTATTCCACATGGGTACAGCACTTGTGGAATAAACTTTCTGAGGGATAGAAATGGCTCCTGAGGTGGGACATGGGGAGAGTCATGAAGATCAAGGATCCTTTTAATAAACTCACAAGGTCCTTGCCCTCCATTCAGCACAAGGTACCCTACCAAATGACCACTGTGGAGCCTACCGACTCATTCTTTCCATTTGATCTCTTGTCTTTTTCTAGATAGATTTAGAAAACACAGGAATCCGAATCATCCTTTCCCTGATTGTGCCAAGCATGGCCCTCGTGATAGCTGACCTCTGTGGCTTCCTCCTCCCCCTCAAAGACAGGCCATCTTACATGGTCACTTTGTTGCTGGCATACCTGGTCTTCCACTCTTCATTGGTGGGTTCCCTTCCAGGGGCATCGTCCTGCAACCCTCTGCTCAGTAAGTTGAATAAACCAAAATACCATCAAGCTGTAAGAATGAACGAAGAACACTGGCCTGTTCCCCCCACCCAGGGCAGTTCACTGTCTCCCCATCCATCTTCACACAACACATAGTTAAATTGTGGAACCCCTCGCCCCAAGATGAGGTGATGGCCACCAACTTGGAAGTCTTTAAGAGAGGAGTTAACATGTTCATGGAGGAGAGGGGTATCCATGACTACTAGTCAAAATGAATACTAGTCATGACGCATACCTATTCTCTCCAGGATCAGAGGAACATGCCTATTATATTAGGTGCTGCGAAACACAGGCAGGACAATGCTGCTGTAGTCGTCTTGTTTGTGGGCTTCCTAGAGGCACCTGGTTGGCCACTGCGTGAACAAGACTGCTGGACTTGATGGACATTGGTCCAATCCAGCATGGCTTTTCTTATGTTCTTATGTAATCCATAGCAATGGCAACCTGTGATGTGAGGTAGGGACACGAGGATACGAACCAGAAGTTATGGAGGAGATGACAAACCTGACACGAAGCTGCTATTTTTGGCATCCGCCCATCCAATATTCTTTGTAACAGGAATTTCTTGCCTGACAGTTTACAGTTCCAAAAGAAAATCATGCCCTGCCTTGTTGGCCAAGCCCCTGTCCCTTATTGCTTCTCCTTAACTCACAGCAGTCTATTCTCTGGACCAATGTGGTACCAAGGTTAACCACAGCATAACAAGAATTCAAACAAAAACAAGTACAACCTGTATCAAATGGTAATTTGGTCTCACTGATTAATTCACAAACGGCATAGTTGCATAATGATGGCAGGATGATCTGTGGTTTAAGATCCAGACCCCATGGTTTCACAGGTGCAGGAATACTAGGAAACAATTCACTTGCAACCCCCCCCCCCCAAGTTTCATTATTTCACTCTTGATTCTCTCTCTTGTTCAATCCCTCCGTTTCTCTTCTCAACGGCCTTTTATGCTTGGCTGTATCTCTCGCCCCTTCAACAACTTCGGCTCTTTGTTTTGATTATGCATGCCGTTTCCCCATCAGAGGTTGCCTCTCTCTCCCCCAGCATTTCCCTGCGTTTTCAAATACCTGTTTTATCCCAAATTTGAAAAACGTGGGCAAAATGTGGGGAAACACAGGGGGAGAGCGAGGCGACCCCTGAGGGTTGGAAACGGCATGCATAATCAAAACAAAGACCCGAAATCGTCAGAGGGGTGACTGTGAGGGAAACAGCCAAGCGTAAAAGGCCAAATAGTGGGCTGGATCCAGTGATTGGTCAGGAGAAAGTGCTGATGGGTGTGGATTCTTCCCACATTTCCCTCCCCTCAACAGTCCTTTGTGACCCTTGGAAAGTTTGTTGCCAGGATTGCAGTACCCTCAAGGATTAATAACCGTGTAGCTCAGGAGGCTGCAGTGGGGAGGGGGACCAAATTGCCCTGTTTCTTCCGCCAGTAGAAGTCCACTGAGAGAGAAGAAAGGGAATGATTTCACACAGTCCCCACTGCAGCTTCCTAACCCACATAGCTATTAGTCCACTTAAGCCCCATAACAAAGGAATAAACTTTCATGGGGTTGGAAATGCCTGCCAGGAGGAGGAGATATTAGAAAGATCTTCAGTCTGCATTTGTGGATCACTGAATTCAACCCATTGTTCAATACTTCACTGGTCCTTCTCTTTCTCCTCTTCACAATTAATTGCTGCAACGAAAGCATTACACTTTGAGCCTGTCGCTTCCCTTTCGTTCATTGTGGGCTTTACATTTTGTGTACAATACACAATTATCTCTCTTGACCTTGAAAATTGCTTCGTTCTCTTCCTCTCCTCTGTCTTCATGCTATACTTGGATTCAAAGCTCTTCATTAAGCCCTGACTCACAATATGAGAACTGTTGCTGGAAAGAACCCTACAATTACAAAAAACCTTTTGCTATGGACTATAAAGCCATGCGGTGTCAATGAAACCAAATGATGTTATTCAGGAAGATTAGACAGGTAATAAGGTTTAGTGGATCACACTAACCCAAACCCCTGGAGATGTAAAGAAAATAGTATGAATGAAATACAAAACTGTAGATTGCTTTGATCCAAGGCCATAATACCCTTCTTGCACAACTGACAATTATAGCATTTGAAAGCACTGAATTTCAGGTTGAAGTATGTGCACATTAAAAATGCCGCACACCCTGCTAAAGCCATAGAATCCCACAGGCCTTAAGCCAATTGTTACAGTGAGCTCAAAGACGGTCAACAGCGCAGTTGATTTCCTCCTTCTTCCATCCCCCAGGTTATTATTACATTGGTCTTCTGGCGTTTTTGTTCCTTAGCACAATTGAGACAATTTTGGTGATGAAGCTGGTTGGAGACAACAGTGATCTCCAACTGAAGCATGAATTTCAAGGGGCCACAGCTACCGCCGTATTGGCCAAAAACGACAGTGCTCATCCAGAAGATGAAAAACCAAGGATGAACGGTAAGCCTTAATGGAAAACAGAGAAACACACAACTGTGACATTTCAGAATAAGGTGACTAGCAGGGCATTTGGGATTATCAAATCCTGATCCAAGCAAGGCTCTGGCTGACTTAAATCTTTGGCAGTTAGGCATCAAAGCTCCATCCCACTCTGCAATGCTAGGTGTGGCAACAAGAAGAGGTTCTAAAGTGATGCAAATAGGAGGGGCACAGCTACAATTCCAAGTAACTGCCCTCTGTAATGTGCAATGCGGTAGTCTAACCTGGATGTGATCAGAGCACTGATCATTGTGGTCTGATCTTGATTTGGCAGGAATGGGTGCTATGGCAAGTCAACTGCTGTTTTTTAAAAGTACTATGTGCTACATGCCACAGAGTACACCTGAGAATCCATCTGCAAAATACGCATCCATCAGCACTTCCAAGCTGCAAATATGCTCTTTCAAGGCAGTTTGGCCCCATGTAGATGTTTTAATTGTATTATCAACCAACATCACCCTACTCTTGTTTAGACTGAGCTTAGCCTGGTCCCCAAACAAGCATCCTCCCTATAAAGTAAGAGAATTTGGAATTTTGAAAGCCAAACCATTTCCTTAATTCTGATCAGAGGCGCACAGTTTCTCTGTTGCAGAATCTGAGCCCAAATATCAACAGTGCATTACATATCTCAAAGTGGTTTAAATGAATTCAGCTTATCAGTAGCAACTGTTCAGTCCATAAAGTTCCCATCATACTTTTTGGCTTGATGTATCAAACAAATCCTGTTTTGTAGCTATTATTCATCCAAGCTTGTTTGCGAGGTCACTTTCTCTTCTCTCAAATACTTTTGGCCTCAAGGAACTCACAAGTTGAGAATTCACTGGGTTCATCTTTCTCCTTTATTCTGCAGACTGCGGAACAGACAAAGAGCAGTCACATCGCAAACGAGTTTCAGCAGCTTTGGACAGGCTGTCCTTCTTCATCTTCTTAGGACTGGTGGTTGTATTTCATTTACTGTTTGTAGGGCTTTGGTTCTTTTGGAAATGCGCATCTGAGAAGCCTCCTGGAGAAAACCATCTAGATGGCATCCAAAAAAGACAAGGATGGTAACAATGCCATCCATACCAAAACATACTCACACATCATATTCAGCAGAAGTTGGTACATTTTCCTGTATGTGCATAATTTGATTAGATTTAACTATTGTTTGATTTTCTACACGTTGGACTAGGATTCTTGGAGATCTGGGTTCAATCCCCACTTCTAACATGGACGCTAACTTGGTGACTATGGGCCCGTTGCATATACTCATCCTGAGCTACCACACAGGGTTGTTGTGAGAATGGAGGAGGGGAGAATGATGCTCTAAGCCGCTTTGAGTCCCTACTGGGGAGAAAAGCAGGATATAAATGAATGCATTTGTGCAGAAAACGGACTTTGTTCCTCAGCAGTTCAGTTCTAGTACTCACTATAAATAATTTCTGCCATTGCATATGGCTTGCATACAATTCCAAGGTAGTATCCTGTTCACACAGCTTTTAAGGGCCATTTTTGCTTAGTATCTGCAGTAGAGTAGCATCATTTGCCTTCAGCCCATTCTCTGGGCCATGAGAATGAAAAGAAGAAGAGTTGGTTTTTATACGCCAACTTTCTCTACCTTCGAAGGAGAATCAGACCAGCTTACATTCTCCTTCCTTTCTCTCCCCACAACAGACACCTTATGAGGTAGATGGGACTGAGAGAGCTCTAAGAACAGTGACTAGCCCAAGGTCACCCAGCTGGCTTCATGTGGAAGACCGGGGAATCAAACCCGGTTCTCCAGATTAGAGTCCCCCACTCTTAACCACTACACCACACTGGCTTACATGGAGAACACTTACGGTGTTTTACATTTGATGCAAGTAATTTGCTCCTCTCTAAAAATGCAGAGATACTGAGCCATACATACTGATTAGAGAGCAAATGCTCTCAGCCATCACAAGACCAATTCAGGGCTGAACAAGGGTTGATCTTGCAGACGTTGTATAGGTGGTCTCATTTAATACTTGAGGACTTCCAAGGATTTAGAGGAGCTGTGAACTTCTTCTGATCACAAAGTCTACAGAAACAATCCAGAATCAGGTCACGCTTTAGGGATGACAGACAGGACTGGTCAAATACCCAATCATCCATCAGTTTATTGTTCCATACTGCACGAGAGACTTTTAATCTGGAAGCCTGTCTGTTTGAATTTCAGCCAGATACTAGCCATGCAGGACAGTGGCCTGGGTGAATTCCTCCTGGACTCCAAATGTCAGTCTGCTCTTAGCAAGCTCAGGTTGCTCATGATTATTTATGTAATTAAACGAGACTCACCAGTGCCTTAAATGAAAACACAGGTACAGGAACAGTTTTTTTCTTTTCAACCCTTGTGTGCAATTACAGCTGGATCAACAGATGCCTATAATTTGTGTGTATTGCCCATTATCTTCCATTATTAGACAAGGCAGAACGGTTTAGAATTACAGCTGTGCTAAAAAGAAATAGAAGACAGGTGATGCATTTTATTTACGCTATGGTAGAATAGCCAGATGGATCAGTGGAACGTGGTTTGGTTTTCGCTCACCTGTTCGAAAGGCAAAAGAACAGAGCTAATCTCGGAGCCAGCTACAGCATTTGCCGAGAGCAGCATAGAGGCCCAGGACAGACACGGCAGAAAGCTAGGGCTGAAGTCAAAGCTCGATTATAGAGAAGGGTCTGGCTCATACACATATTTTCCTCAATTGATGAATGCAGCATCTTAATGGTGTTTGGCACGTGTGATCGAGCCATCACAGACCAAACACCACCGAGAACAACCTTTTTGTATGCCCCCAGATATGAAGCTTGTCAATGGAATTTTATCATGCATGTTTGCGGCTGAATGTCATCAGTTGCTGAACATTCAAGTGATGGGTAAAGCCACGAACACATGAAGCTGC
This sequence comes from Euleptes europaea, assembly GCF_029931775.1. Classification (NCBI taxonomy): domain Eukaryota; kingdom Metazoa; phylum Chordata; class Lepidosauria; order Squamata; family Sphaerodactylidae; genus Euleptes; species Euleptes europaea. The sequence continues at coordinate 126,578,269 of NC_079312.1, read as the reverse complement.
CTTATACTGAATCAGATCCTTGGTCCATCGAAGTCAGTATTGTCTACTCTGACCGGCAGTGGCTTTCCAGGGTCTCACGCAGAGGTCTTTTCACATCACCTACTTGCCTAGTCCTTTAACTGGAGATGACCGGGATTGAACTTGGGACCTTCTGCATGCCAAGCAGAGGCTCTACTACTGAGCCATGGCCCCTCCCCAGGTTTGCATGACTTGGCCTACAGAATCTAATATGGCCTTGGAGGGGCAGGAGACATGTAAGGGGGCAACAGGCAAACTATCAAACAATGGCAGCAAAGTTAAGGCGTAGCAACATGAGAATGCACTGATGTTCGATATAGTGGCCCATCACTTGAACAGTTTTCTGTTGTAATTTTTCAGTGACCCAAATTGGCCTCTGTGCCTCCAAAAGATTATCTAGATCTGGGGTCCCCAGCATAGTGCCCATGGGCAACATGGTACCCACCACCACCTTTTCTGGTGCCTGCCAAGTGTTTTTAGGAAATGGGTGGGGCCTAGAGGAGCTTTTGCCCAGCAAGTCTTCTGATTGACGGAGATTTAAATATTGCTGTCCCGTGCCCGGGCAAGCCCCGTGGCAGGCCTACCCGGTGGAGCACTTACCGGGTGGGACTCCTGCCCATCCCTCGGTGCGGGGGCGGAGCCGGTTGTTCCGACACCCGAGGAACTCCCGGGGGAAACATCTTCCTGGCCGGGGGGGGGGGTAGAACCGGGCAATGCGGCAACGCAGCCCAGCGACGGCAGGGCTCAAGAGGCGCCGCCTCCGAGAGCCGCGCCAGGGCCCCCTGCTCAGCTGCAGCCTCTCCCGGCGGGGGAGGAGAAGCCAGAGAGGCGGGCAGGTGCGGGCGGGGGAGGCGAGGCAGGAGCCGCCGAACAGCTGAGCCAGGGCCGCGGCTCTGCTGAGGGGGAGGGCGGGACACAGACGCTGGGGGCGGACGATTGGTGGAGCCCCAGCAGGGCAGGAGGGGAGGATCGGGAAGGGGCGGAACCCCAGGGGGCCTGGCCTATATGACCCGGGAAGGGCGCGGAGGCCGGGGAGGAAGAGGCGGTCTGCTGTGGAGCGTGGGCTCAGTGGAGCAGAGGCTGGCCGTTGGGTGGAGAGGAGTGGAGAAAGTCCTTCCTCGACTCCCATTCTGAGGCCAAGGAAGCACCCTCGGAGTCGAGCCGGCCAGGCCGCTGGGTAAGAGGCGGGGCCTAAGGGACGGATCCTCACAATTGCTTTGGCAGCAGCTGCCAGCCCAGCACAAGGATCTAGTGTGTTACTGAAGTTAAGCGGCAGCAGCCATTTTGTTGCAGCCATTTTGTTGCTGCACTAGGGTTGCCAACCTCCAGGTACTAGCTGGAGATCTCCTGCTATTATAAGTGATCTCCAGCCGATAGAGATCAATTCGCCTGGAGAAAATGGCGGCTTCGGCAATTGGACTCTATGGCATTGAAGTCCCTCCCCAAACCCCGCCCTGCTCAGGCTCCGCCCCCAAAACCTCCCGCCAGTGGCAAAGGGACCTGGCAACCCTATGCTGCACCCACCATGCTATGTCAGAATTCCAAATGTGCTCACAGGCTCAAAAGGTTTGGGACCCCGATCTAGATTGTAGGGTGAGACTGTAGGTCTGTGCAACCTTCCTACCAAAAGTGTGGATAAAGCCCCCTTCTTTAATCTTTCTTGAGATGGAAATTACCTGATTTAGCTGGATTTCGGGCGGCCCAATCCTGAAGAGGGGGTAGTTACAAAGCGCCAGTGCAGGGGATAAAAAAAAAAATACAGTTCCCCCTAAGCCCCGTGAAACTCTCCATAGAGTTTCACAGGGCTATGCCAGCTATTTTGCAGGCGCAAGTAGCCGCCTTCAAAAAAGGGGTGTTCCCAGGCCGAAAGGGCTTTGGGAGCTGAGTAATGTCAGCTCTGCTACCTGAAAACACCTGCATCGATGTTGGTGCGAGGTTTTGCGCCGGAAAAACACTGCCAGGAAGGCAGCGCCGGCACCCAAGGCTAGTGCTGCTACGTGACTCCCCGGAGCCGGCATAAGTACCCCTGCACTGGCATCCGTGCCCACTTAGTCAGTGCAAGAGGCACTTACCCCAGAATAGAGGTCACACCAGCTCCTGAACAGCTCTGCCCCCCCTTCAGGATTGCACGGTAAAGTTTAATCACTGTAACTTATCCTGCTCATTTCTCTTCTAAAGCCCCAAACTTCCCCCAGTCTGATTCTTAATCAGCCTGTTTAAGCCAGTTTCAGACAAGGGGAGCTAAGAAGAGTATCCTTTCTAATGTCACTTAAAACTGCTTGTTCTGTGGTCTTCATTATGACTTTAGTTATTTTTATGAGTATTGCTTTAACTTTCTGGTTATGCTGCTTGTATCAACCATTTTAAATATATATTTTATTGATTGTTTTTTATTATTTTGTTTTATTATTTTATTACTTTTGTTGTCTGCCTCAAGCAAGTTTCTGAAGAGGTGGCCTATGAACCTCCCATGTAAATAAAGTCTCTCCCTACATTTGCATGATATATGAAATTGTTATTGCCTATCCTTCTGTGACTGACTAGTTTTGCATTCTTCTTCATGGGATAAAGAAGGTTGGTTAAGCCTTTGAAGCTATTAGACTGGTCTATGGTCGTTTGTGCATGGGAGTTTTACCTGAGATTCGTTGCTCGCTGGACCCACACTCTCCTGTTGGGAGACTATACACCAGCAGTCTCCAAGCTCAAATCAGGAAGTATTTGAATCCCCACCCCTTGAAATGTTGCTTCGTAATTTGCTGTAGTGAGATAAAAGTTCCCTCCCTCCCAAACCCAATCGCCGCATAAAAAAGCATTTTAAGAACATAAAATAAAAAACAGAGCAATCTAAAAAGAAGAGGCAGGGGGGAGGAATCAAAGCCTTGGTTTTAAAAAGTCTTTCTTCTCAGAAAGAGCTCCCAGGAAGCAGAAAGTATTTGAATCCCTGCCTCTGGACATGCTGCTTTTTAATTGACTGTGAGTGAAACTAAGCTTGCGTGTCCCACACTTTGCCTTATGCACGGGGATTTCACCCAAGCTGAGCTCAGGGAAGAGGGAAGACTCGGGTTAACAGAGGAATGGGGAGGTCCAGGATTTGTGAGGGCTGGCAGCGAGGTCATCTCTAATGGAGGGAAAACTCATGCATAACTCCAAAGAAACAGCCGAGACAGGCAGGGGTGGTGAATGTGAGTGAAAGTACCCATGCATAAACCACCTATGAGATTCAACAAGGAATTCTTTCCAGAGGGTGTGGCATGCTTCTAACATGAATAGGACCTGACCCTAGTATAAAGTTTCTTCTTCATTGTCTGGGGAAACTATATGACTATTTCCATTTGACATATATTGTTCAAAGGTAACAAACAAGTAAGTTTGAATTCTGCAGGACACAAACATCTTGGGCTAAAGTCTTTAAAAGGTATTCATGGTCTACTTTTTGCCATTTGTAGAAGCAGTTTTGCTTTTTCTTGCCGGCTGCAATCAATTATATATTCCCAACTCCAATTCTAGCACAAGGCAACTTCATAGACTGCACCTGAAACACAGTCCTAAAACTTGACGTAGGGAAAAAAAACCTACTGCTAAAAGCTTCAAATGGAATCTGGAGTGCAAATGCCACCACAGAATCAATTGTGACTAGGCTTTAATCTTATGGAAGTAAAGCACCAGAATCCATCAGTTTTAAAAGAACTATTACAGTTCTCTAGTCAATGGGGGTTACCGCACTTTGTATTCCCAGCGATGTATTAAGAGTTTGAAAATGTTGTAAAAAACATCGCTTTAAAAGGGTTTTTGGCTTATAAATGGTTGGAAAACGTCTTCACGGCTAAAGGGGCCAAACAAAGTGCGAACAGTATTTTTTATAACGTTTTCAAACTCTTAATACATTGGTGGGAATACACAGAAAGTGCGAAAAGTATTTTTTATAACATTTTCAAACTCTTAATACATCACTGGGAATACAAGTGTGGTAACCCCCTATATTGGGGGCTTGCCATTTTAAAATGCACCACTTGTTTCCAGTGAAACATTCCACAGAAAATGCCTGTTGCCCCTTCCACCCCCCAGAATGAAAGTCATCAAAATTTTAACACTTCTACAATTTTCATGCTCAATCCCTCGGCACTCAGGAGTCACCATATTGCAAAGGAGTCTTTCAAAGTACAATCTTTGGAATCTTCTACTGATAAAATAACTTGTTCCAATAAATGATTTAACCAACGAGGAAATCCATATAGCTTACATATAAAGATCCTAAAGTGTAGCTTTTTGATTACATCTTACAGCTGTACAGGATTTGGGGGGTATACGCTTTTGAGAGTCAAAGCTCCCTTTTGACTTTCAAAAGCTTATACCCCAAATATCTTTCACAGTGGGTAGCCGTGTTAGTCTGTTTGCAGTAGTCAAAAAGGGCAAGAGTCCAGTAGCACCTTAAAGACTAACAAAAATATTTTCTGGTAGGGTATGAGCTTTGGCTCACGAAAGCTCATACCCTACCAGAAAATATTTTTGTTAGTCCTTAAGGTGCTACTGGACTCTTGCCCAAATATCTTGTTCGCCTCTAAGGTGTTACTGGACTTTAATTTAGCTCTTCTACTGCAGACCAATAAAGCTACCCTCTAACTCTCTTAGGGCTTGTTTGCATAGACCATTTTTTCAGGGAATCAGATATACTACGTAAGCACAATCTATATAGATTGGATAGACCATATATGTTGCGACCTACATATACCCTCACTTGTCCACGTGGAATATGGGGATAATGTAAGGACCAACTTGGATTGTCCCATTAAGTGATAGCAGTCACTCATGGAGTTCTCTGGCATCATATTATTGGAAAAAATTAATTGTTCTCCTGGCAGAGTACTAAAATGCTGAATCAAGAATGGAAGAATCTCTTTTGCAAAAACAAAACCAAACACCCAAATCAAAACTTACAAGAGATCAAACTGATGATAAAACCATCCAAAGATGTGCCATTTGTTCAGCACTGGAAGCCATAATGAAGCATAAATAGAAGAACCAGTTGCCACAACAGGCACTACACTGTGTTCTTAAAATGACAAGGCACGTGAGAAAATTCTTCCATGATGCCATTTTGTTCTAGTTTAAACTTTAAATTACAAGCAGAAGTTCACATGGTATATTTTGAAGCCAAATTCCAAGATATTACTTTGTATTTAATGAAGTTTGACACACATGAAGATGCCTCATTTTGAATCAGACCAGTAGTCCATCAGGGCCAGTATTGTTTACTCTGACTGGCAGCTGCTCTCAGGTCTTTCACTCCACTTACTATCTGATCCTTTTAACTGAAGATGTCAGGGATCGAATCTGGGACCTTCTGCATGCCAAGCAGATGCTCTGCCACTGAGCCATGGTCCTTTCCCTTTCAGCTAAGACAACAGATGTATAATAAAAAGCTGTAAGAGTACCTCTAGGTCAGTGATGGCGAACCTTTTAGAGACCGAGTGCCCAAACTGCAACCAAAAACCCACTTATTTATCGTCGAGTGCCAATGCAGCAATTTAACCTGAATACCACCCCCAGAGGGGGCCCAGAGGGAGAGGCTAGGGTTGCCAAGTTCCTCTTTGCCATGAGTGGGAGGTTTTTGCGCCTGAGGAGGGCGGGGTTTGGGGAAGGACTTCAGTGCCATAGAGTCCAATTGCCAAAGTGGCAATTTTTTCCAGGGGAACTGATCTCTATTGGTTGGAGATCACTTGTAATAGGAGGAGATCTCCAGCTAGTACCTGGAGATTGGCAACTAGTTCCTTAGTGTTTTCTCTCTACATATCAAGACAAATGGAAAGGTGTTTGGAGGATGGCTTGTGGGCACTTCAAAGGTGGAATAGGACTGCACGCCCCTCCGCCCGCACAGACCCAGAGGGCGCCGGAGAAGCCGCTGGAGGGAAAGAAGGAAGGAAGGAAAGAAGGGAAGGGAGAAGGAAAGGGAAGGGAGGGAGGGAGAGAAAGAAAGAAAAAGAGAGAGAAAGGGAGAAGGAAATGGAGCAAGGGAGAGAAAGAAAAGTAGGGAAAGAAAAGGACAGAGGGAGACAGAAAAAGAAAGAGGCCATTTATGCATGGGAGGTTTTGCCTTGGATTTGCCACTCGGTGGGGCGTGGCGGCGGCGGCAGGCTAGTGAGAGGCGAGCAGGGTAGGGCAGAGGACGCCTCCTTCGCACCCACCGGCCAGCCACGCCCCTCCACCCACACAGGCCCAGAGGGCGCCGGAGAAGCCGCCGGCCATGCCGAGTGTGGGCGCTCGGCTTCTGTTCCCCGCTCTCCCATCCACCTGGCCGGCCACGCACGCTCCAGTGGCGGCAATGGCGGCAGCTTCTGTGGGAGAGTCCGGGGGCCACCGCCAATGATGTCGGAGGTTCCCCACCCCTGGGCTACAGCCTCCCCCATCCGGGGCAGGGCAGAGCCGGAAAGGCCAGCGGCTTGGAGGAACCGCGCGTGCCGGCAGAGAGGGCTACGAGTGCCGGAAGTGGCACCCGTGCCATAGGTTCGCCAACACGGCTCTAGGTGGTCTAAGGCAGAAATGGGGCTGGTGAAGTGGAAGTTGCTCCAGCCATGAAAAGAGGACAGGATATCCCTCCACGCTGTTGTTCTATCAATATCTGTCCTTCAGAAAATCCTGCTATCTTACATATCCACCTGCAGCAGCCAAAATAGCTTCTCTTATTTCCCTATTCAGCAGAAGGAAGGTTGGAGGAAAATAAAATAATGGCTTTTCTCTGTTCTTTTGTCTTTTCCCCTGTGTGGTCCTGAATAGCACCCCATTCATTGCAATCTGGCACACAAGTGAAGACAATAACCATGAGGGCTAATACAGTGAAAGGAGGTGCATTTGGGCTCACATAGGAATGAACCAGCAAGGAACGGTTCTTTAGATGGGGCATACGGCACACTGCTTGCCACACATTAAAAGTCTGGGGGCACACCTTACAGAAAGATTTAAACCCTGCCAAGACAGGCGATTCTTTCCATATCTTCACAAAATATCAGTATCTCAGCAACAGATACATTCGAAACACACACACTCAAACCCTTACCTGGCAAGATTTCTGTTCTCACCTATGATCTTTGAAAAAAACAACACAGACAAGCCATCAACCATATTCTTAGCAGTTTATAAATTTGATAAATACAAGTGTGACCCACTCTGTCTGCAGCGGGCTGGCAAAGGGAATGAGGGAAAAACTGACTGCTACGCAGGAAGATCATGCCGATGTGTCAAACAGTTTCTCAATCATCTCGCCCACCTGCTCGACTCGGTATTTGATGTATTTCTCAGGGTTCTTGGTGAAAGGCACATTGCCATACCTGCCAAGGCATCAAAAAACAGAAATCCTGTATGACAAAGCACACCATTATTGCTCAGGGGGCTTCCAATAGTACAATTGTCCTCCCTTCTTTCCCAGCTGCCAGCACAATATGCAGAATAATCAATTTCATATCAAGTGCGTCAAGCACTTGGAAATCTATTATGCAGCCAGGCTGTACAGAAAAATAAATCTGTTTATTATGAGTACTGGAAAATCACTGTGTTGCAAGCTAATCCACAACCACAGAATGGTTTGTGCATACACACATTAAAAATTGCTCCTTGATCCATCTGATGATAGATGTAACTGGGCGAGCATGTTATGCTTTGGTAGACAGGCATGTAGGCAGACATCCCTTGCCTGTTGGTGAGAACACTGTTCGTCTACTGACACTGTTCGTCAGTAATCACCTGTTTAAGAAGGCAGCGTAGATCTCTTGTACAATGGTTTTCTGAGCCTGCCGGATTTTGTCCCTCTGCTCTGTGTCAGGGATGGCCCACGCCTTCTGGATTTTACACAGTTCCTCCAGGCCATCATTGAAGCCCTTTCCAACAGAAACATATGATGAGCGCACAATATGAACGGCAAACAATGGAGAACATTTGCCTGAGGTCTGATAGACAGTTAGTTACCTTAAAGCGTTCTTTGATCACCTGCCTCTCCTTGTCTTTAAGCTGTGTAGGAAGAAGAAAAAGAAGAGTTCTTGTGGTTATTTCCCACCCCCACTCAGACTAATTGTCAATGCAACCGTTAAAACTACTTCCTTAGGGGATATGCAAATCATTGAAGAGCCCCACACATTCCTAGAAAGCCTCCTTCAAAACTTGTAGTTGTTGCCCTCAGCGATTCTTGAAGGTAGATATAGAGGATTACCATCTACAGAATGTGTATGCTTATGTGGTGATGGGAATATCAAGACCCTAGAGCATATCTTTTTTGATTGTAAGATCTATAGTCATGTTAGGAAAACTCTGATTACCACCATAATTTCCCGCCATCCCGGTAAAAACAGGACTCTTCTCTCAGTCATGCTAGCAAATCAGAATCAAGAGATCACTTTTAAAGTCGCCAAATTTGGATGGATAGCCTATAAGACTAGGAAAATTTGAGTAAGCCACATACAGGCTTTTTAGCTATAATTTTTAGCTTACAAGACTAGGAAAACTTGGGTAAGCCATATATAGGCTTTTTAGCTCTAATTTTTACAAAGATAATGTATAATTCTATGAATTTATAATTTTAAATGTTTCTTTTCTCATAAGGTATTTGATATACTGGAGGTTTCTATTGTTATATTGATTCTATTTTTATTGGTCTTCGACTGTATTAAATAAATGTATTTACTCTGTGTAGTCTTAAACTTGGACAGCAATCAAAGAGTGGCCATACTCCTGTATACCAAAAAGGCACGCCCATGCTGTAAACCTCCAGTTTATCCACACAGTGCACAAACAGGGGTGCAAAAATGTTCCTAGAAATGGTAAGTAACATTTCCCGTGACACCGCCATGTTCAAACTGGGTAGACAACTACACCGACTGCCAGCTTTGTGGATCTTTATACACAATAATAATGACACAACATAACATCAACATTTTGACATTTAGTTTTTTGTATAGGATGTGATCGCACTACCATATATAATGTAATAGATGCACAACTTGGAGCTTGTTGATGTTATGTTGTCTCATTATTATTATTTTTGTATTTATATTGAACATTAAGATTGCATAAGACATTTTGGGCATAGTGGCTGCGAATTTTGTATAACTTTACTCGGATAGCACAAGTTTTGATTTTATTTGTAGCTTTGTGGATCAGCAGGAACCATTATAGGCTGAATTGAAAGATTATATCTATATATACTGTAAGGTTCAGATGTACTTATACAACCATCTAACCTTTATTAGAAAGGTCCAGGAAGGAATACTTCCCCTTAAATTAGTATGCTACAGAATATTTTTCGCAGAGAGCTCCAGATCCAGAAAGCTGTTATCAGTAGCACTCGAATGCACAAATGCTTTACAATTACTTTTTCACAGGTATAAAAACTAAATTCCTAATTTATAACATTTTACCATTTTTTAAATTAAAACAAAATAGAAATATTTCACTATGTAAATAAAATCTTTAGAGGCATGGAAGGGATGTGTACTTTCTGGTTCCAAGGGTTCTCTCTCACCTTGACTCCAGGTTGGAAGACGGGCAAGTTTCTCTCTGAGATGTAATCTGTCACTTTCAACCAGCTGAAATAGACAAGAAGAAGGAAGAAGGGAAGCACTGTGGATCTCCAGGCAATAAAGAGTAAAATATATTGCACATGTGAGCCTTCTACATTGTATGTGCTAATATCAGGCCATGCATTCCAAATGGCCCTGGACTGCTCTCTCAGTATGTTACACACTCAAGGCACATGCCATACTTTTAAGCACATTACATCACTTATTGTCAATTTGGCAGATCTGAAACAGTTTCAAGGAACAAAGTTGGAAGGAACAGTTTCCTGATACCTGAAACAGTTTCAAGGAACGAAGAGGGCAAAATCTAGGTTCCGTCTTTTTAATTGGTATTTTTCAGGTCTGCCAAACTAAAAAATACCAATTGAAAGGACGGAACCTAGTTTTTGCCCTTTTCGTTCCTTGAAACTACCTGCAGCTTGGAACAGAAATGCTCTTATACATCGACTTCTGTCTGCATCTCAGAACGTGTAAGCCAAGCAGCTGGTGCTAAAGAGCAGCTGCTTTATGCAAAGTGGAGAATGCCATTCAGTTAAGCTCCTCATTACCCAAAGACCCACTTCACATGCGACCTACACAACCTCTCGGGCTACTTACTCAGACGGAGATCAATTTGCCAGGGCACACATATGTATCAAACAGCTGTTTCATTAAAGATGGAGAAAACGGCTGCCACTAATTTTCAGAGTGGTTTCCGTCACCAGGGGCCTCCACCTTCTGCTGAATGCCGATGCAATAATAACCACGGCAATATGTCCCACTGAATGTGCCCCCGACAAGACAACGTAAGGTCAAATAATGGAATTTGCTGGCTTATCAATTATAACGTGTTGCTGAAATGACAACATTCCCAACTAGGATGTTGCCCTCTCCTGCTTTACTGCCATCTGCCATAAGTCCTCTTCAGTAAGGTGCTGGGATTTAATCATAGCACTGAAGTCTGAGAACTGGAGGAAATGGATCCGATGGATTTTTCTCCTGACCTGCGCTGATACGTCAGGATCTGTTGCTCAATGTGCTCCCTGTAAGACCTTTCAGCTGTCTTCTGAGTCACAGCCACCAGCTGGATTAGTTCAGACCTAAGAGGAAGAAAGAGAGGCATGCTGAATGGTCAACAAGTCCACAAAGTAGAAGCTCCCTTGTGCCAAAAGGGCAGGAGGCTTCAAGTGCCACCACCTGGTATTTCTGTGGCTTTATGGCCAGCGTGGTGTAGTGGTTAAGAATGGTGGTTTGGAGCGGTGGACTCTAATCTGGAGAACCGGGTTTGATTCCCCACTCCTCCACATGAGTGGCAGATGCTAATCTAGTGAACCGTCCAACTCCTCCACATGAAGCCAGCTGGATGACCTTGGGCAAGTCGCAGCTCTCTTAGAGCTCTCTCAGTCCCACCTACCTCACAGGGTGTCCATTGTGGGGAGGGGAAGGTGATTGTAAGCCGGATAATGGAAACAGGAACTGTATAATTTTATCATACAATATACATTTTATATTTTATACTGGCCTTTGGCTGTAATAAAGATTGACTGATTGTAAGCCAGCTTGATTCTTCCTTAAGTGGCAGAGAAAGTTGGCATATAAAACCAACTCTTCTTCAGCTTGAAATAGCAGTCAACAAATTTTGACTGGCCTTGCTAGCTAGCCAAATGTTTTTGCTTGCCGCTGCTGTGCCTACAGGGGAGGATTACTGAAAGTGACATCATGCTGAGCTTCAGAAATACTCCAAGTCCCTTTGAGCCCCTGCCCAAGAGCAGGGGCAAGCCCCCTCCTGCAACTTGCTCAGATCTGGGTAGTGGAGGCTCACTCCTTTCATGCCAAGCCTTAGAGAGGCCTGGAATGCAACAAAATGTCTTACTGACATACATTTAACCACGGATGTCAGCCAAATCATGTTTGAGAGTTTGGAGATCCCTTGCCCTCCTCCAGGCTCAGAGGAAGGAAAGGGGAATCATACCAGAATAAAAATACATATTTGGCAATTTCTGCTCATTTGCAGACTTCTGGCTTGAAAACCAATTTAACGTAACTTCAGTATTGGCCTGGATAAGATTCATTTTTGTTTAATGCCTGTTGCGGGTCAGGAACAATTTGACCGAGGTTACCCTCCCACTTCCTTCCTCAGAGTGAAGATGGGACCCCAGATTAGATTAAGATGTAGCCCAAGGTTGAATCGCTAAGGAAGCTTTCCTTTACTGTAAATAAAAAATTAAAAGGCAACCTCTAGTAGGCTCGTGCACAGGGCTACAAGGACCACAAGCCATGCTGGTCTGAAGGAGCCCACAAAGTGGCAGGATCAGAAAGGTCCCAGACAGAAAAAGAACAATAGTCCAGCTACAGTTGAGACAGCAGGGGAAGCATCAGCTGGCCATTGGAGGAGCAGAAGGAGAAGGAGAAAGGTTGGTTTTTATATGCCGACTTTCTCTACCACTTAAGGAAGAATCAAACCGGTTTACAATCACTTTCCCCACCCCACAACAGACACCCTGTGGGGTAGGTGAGGCTGAGAGAGCTCTAAAGAGAGTGGTGACTAGCTCAAGGTCATCCAGCTGGCTTCGTGTGTAGGAGTGGGGAAACAAATCCAGTTCACCAGATTAGCCTCCGCCGCTCATGTGGAGGAGTGGGGAATCAAACCTGGCTCTCCAGAGCAGAGTCTAACACTCCAAACCACTACTCTTAACCACTATACTAAACAGAATTACAGAAGTCCATAGGCAGAAGGACAACGGGGTGGATCCAACCAACCTCCAAGGAGTCTTGCTCCAGCCTGAAGAGCTCCCGAGATGGAGGAAGACTGGAGGAAGGCTTTGACCTTTGCTCAGTGGAGTAGCAGGCTAGGGGTAGGAACTACTCCACTGGGGGTACACAGCCATGGTTGTGGAGCTTGAAGTCATAGGTGCCATGTCCTTCGATTATGGCCACATAAAGATTTTAGTATGCATCTCCGAGAGTTAGAAAGTTTAGGTACTTTAGCATACCTAATTTAGCATAACTGATTGCTAGACTGGAGGTTAGGAAGAGTCTACCCTGACCCTATTTCAAAGACAGATGGGTTAGAATTTTCCATCTCCCCTGGAATGAGTATATTAATCCTTTCCCGCTTAGGTCAGTTGGGTTTGTCTGGCCAAGTGTTAGTCCTACATCAGTGGTGGCGAACCTATGGCACGCGTGCCAGAGGTGGCACTCAGAGCCCTCTCTGTGGGCACGCGAGCCGTCGCCCCAGCACAGAGTTTGCCTGAGTTTGTTCCCCTGGCTGAGGAGGCTGGGGACCAGCGGTGACTTCCCGGCTCCTTCCCCGTGACTTCTCCGCAGTCGCCGGCTGCACGCTCCGGAAGTGAAGACAACGACGAGCCTTCTGCCGAGGACTGGAAGAGATGGAGCCGGGACAGGGCTGGACCGGGAGTGGGACGTCTGGATGGCCATCTGCGGCGGGCTGGTTGGTGACTGCAGCGCAGGGGGTTGGCAGTGAGGGCTGAACAGGGGCCCGCCTGGCGTTTGTGCTGGAGCTAAGCCCTGCGCTTAGCTCGGGTTTCCACTATGCTCGTTCATGCAACTGAAGGTGCCTCTGAGCCCGTGCAGAGGGCTGTTCCCACCATCAGCCCCCCCATCTAAATTTTTTTTTAAAATTTGTATGAAGATAACAGTTGGAAAAAGAACCAAACTGAAGGGGTGGGGGCTATGCTCCAGCTGCTTTCCTTCCCCCACTCGGCCACCCATGCAGGGTTTCCAATCTCCAGGTAGTAGCAGGAGATCTGCTATTTCAGTTACCTGGAGAAAATGGCCGCTTTGGCAATTGGACTCTATGGCATTGAAGTCCCTCCCCAAACCCCACCATCCTCAGGCTCCGCCCCAAAAACCTCCCGCAGGTGGCAGACCTGGCAACCCCTAGCCCCATTTGGACTTCTAGCTGTGTTGGCACTTTGCGATAAATAAGTGGGTTTTGGGTTGCAGTTTGGGCACTCATTCTCTAAAAGGTTCGCCATCACTGTCCTACATCATTCCCCAATGGGATAGCACAACACATTCTGTCACTTACAAGGCACGATAACCTGCATTTTATCATCCTATGGCCTAATCCAGCAAAAACATTTTGGGTATGGAGTACCGGCCCAAAGAAAGTGAAGGCACGCATAGCCACGAAGAACTTGATTTAACAGTTATTTTCCCTGAGCCTGAATGACCAGCCTCCATAGTCACAAGCCAAAACCGAAAATGATTCCCTGAATTTACTGGGAAGTGCTTTCCAAAACAAGAGCCTTGATGCCAAGAAGATGAAACGGGCTGATGCAATCAGAGCCCTTTCGGCTGCTTTTATTATTCCATTCCCTTCTGAAAAGAAATGTTTACAGTAGGAATGACAGGCTTCAAAGGGTCCTTTCTGAAAGAGGAGCAAAGTGCAAGGAAAGATAGCTGGAAGCACACTCTGCAGAGCAGTTGTTAAAAGAAGATTGAGCACAAATCGGCGCCATGCTGGCAGATGTTCTGTTCCTCCAGCATGACTGTGAACATGCGCAATATGCACAGACTTACTTTTCAAGGGACTTCAGAATGTAATTGTAGTTGTTGTGCAGGAAGATGGCACTTAAAGCGGGGTCCTCATAGACCTTGGATTTGCTGAGAAGATTTAGTTGCAAGTTGCCCAGAACTTTGCCTTAATAGAAGAAATACAAAGTTGGATCACTGTAAAAATCCTCAAGGTATTAAGGTTACATGCCATTTACCTAGGTCAGCATGACAAAAGGGCTGGGAAAGCACATTTACATGCCCCTAAAGTGGTCAGTGGATTAAAAGCATTTTAAATGTCTCTTCACTGGTCGGTTACATTTAAATCATGCATACATTGAAGCCAAATGCAAAAAGAAAAGTAATGTAGCTTCTTAAAGACTAACAAATTTATTGGGGATTAATTTTCATAGGCCTATGGCTCAAAATCCACAAAAGCTTCTGCTAAGATACATTTGTTAGTCTTTAAAGGTGCTACGGGATGTTCTTATTTTTTGATGAAACAGACTAACAACCGCACTGGAGTTTATCTATTACAAAGTCTCAATGAAGATACAATTCAGAGGATTCTGAAAGACAGTTTCTCAGTTGTAAGTTAATTTATAATTTAATCAACCAGGGCTGCAATCCTGCAAACACTTTCCTGGGAGTAAGCCTCGTAGAATAAACCTCTTAGTGCAAGTGCTTAGCTACTACATACCGTTAGGTCATCTTTAGCATTTTCTTGATAAAGGGAGCTAATTCGCATTTCATGAGATGAATTAATAAGAATTCACACATAAGTACTAAAACCCTCCACTGTATTTACTGTTTAACTTCTCCTATAAAGTGGAGCCTTCTGGTCCATATTACAGAAAACAACTATAAAATTACTAGATACATTTATATCATTTCATTCACCTAATTCCGATTTTAGGGTAAATGCTAGCTAGCCTGACTTAGCCTGTTTTGCAACTGTCAATTTACCTTCCCCCTAGACCAGGAAACTGCCACTTCTCCAACTGGGTCCTATTTCTGAACACCACCAGATGGAATAAACATATATCAGATGGATGCAGCAAGCGGCAGGAGTGTTACTCACAGATGTAGGTACTGAGCAGTCGTCTGCTGAATTCAGAACTGTAGCTACTGGCTGAAGAGCTGGTCTCTGAAAGGGAATGAGAATGGAATACCATTATGCATTGTATTAGAGAGCCTGTGTAGCTACCCTGCCTCCACTTTGGTCTACCTTTTCTTTCTACAAGATCAGCTGAAGTCTTGGACTTACCTCAAGAGGAAAACCATCCTCTCCATTTCATTGTACAGTCTAGATTTCATAATTTTGGATAATGTGCAATGTTCTCTTTCAACCTGCACCACTGCAAGGTGTACAAGTATACCTGTGCTACCCCCTTCTGAGCTACTTCAAAGCAATCGTTTCAAAAATAAAAAAATTATATATATATAAAAAAGCAATCGATTCCAAAGATGTTTCACTTTCATTTCACAGAAAGTGACCAATTAAATCAACTCCCCTACCTCCAAGAACACCTGATCTGTTTAAGCACCAGATATTATAGGCTTAAAAATACCCCAACCAAATATTCTCTTTTTTTGTGTGAACTACAAATGTTTTTTCCCTGTGCATTCATTTCAGTATAATACAATCAGCCATTTGACCTCAGTTAGTGGCACAACAATCTCCTAAATTAGTAAGGGACTATTCAAAATTTCCACCGCACAAACACAATTGGTTAAACAAAGATTTTACTTATATAAATGCTATCTGGGTATTTGAGTGGCACTACAGTTGTGCATTTTCTGCAGGGTTAAGTCGAGAGATGGGCCTTCCTTGTGAATTAATCACACAGAGACTGGCGCTGCTAGAAGGCTTGGTTTTTGAAACTGAACATGTCTCATGAGAAGCCACCACTTGGCTCCACTTTATTCATTATGTACATGGACTTTGGGAGCCCCATGGCGCAGACTGGTAAGCTGCAGTACTGCAGTCAAAAGCTCTGCTCACGACCTGAGTTCGATCCCGACAGAAGTCGGTTTCAGGTAGCCGGCTCAAGGCTGACTCAGCCTTCCATCCTTCCGAGGTCGGTAAAATGAATACCCAGCTTGCTAGGGGTAAAGTGTAGACGACTGGGGAAGGCACTGGCAAACCACCCTGCAAACAAAGTCTGCCTAGTAAACGTTGGGATGTGACGTCACCCCATGAGTCAGAAATGACCCGGTGCTTGCACAGGGGACTACCTTTACCTTTTTTTTTAATATGGACTTTAATACAGCAGAGCCTCAGATAAACATTTAATGGTCTACTGCGGCTCTTAAGAGAAAGGAACATTGTGAACAAGAACTGGGGTAAAAAGAAGAGAGACAGAGATCAACCTATTTCATAGCAGTGTGGGTTTTCCCAAGGCTTGCATCTTTTTAGCCAACCTATAAAGCAGGTGCCTTAACTTATTTTTGGACTCACCTAAATTCTAGAGAACCAAACAGGATGGACAGTGAGGAAGGGACACAAGGTTTACCACCTTCACACTCTGGATTTTGTTTAAATGACAGTACCACCATATACCCCTCCTGCTTTAGATATGAACAGGTGAATACATATGTTCACAAGGAAACATATGCCATGACTAGTTTAGCCCCCAATTCCAACCTTTAGGAGGCAACTATTTATGATGATATCTGGTGATCAAAAGGAACTCAGGGCCAATATGCCCAACTAAGTGATAGACTACCAACAATCCTATGCTGCCAAACACACCAGGCATTGGCAGGAGAGGGTTCCCTTATGAGAGATCAGTGACATGGAAATGAATACTTGCCATGACTCATACCTATTCTCTCCAGGATCAGAGGAGCATGCCTATTATATTAGGTGCTGTGGAACACAGGCAGGATAATGCTGCTGCAGTCATCTTGTTTGTGGGCTTCCTAGAGGCACCTGGTTGGCCACTGTGTGAACGGACTGCTGGACTTGATGGACCTTGGTCTGATCCAGCATGCCCTTTCTTATGTTCTTATGCATGTAGCATGTCATAATGCCCCGACTGCAACCTCTTGCAGGCAAAAACAGATTCAGGCATGAGCTCTCTCCTGTGGTTCCAGTTGTGCGTTTGGAGAACACTCAACTGGAACCCCACAGTCAGAGAAACAACTGGGATGGAAGATTATTGAAAGACGAGAAACAGCAAAGATGAGAAGGTTGAGCTAAAAACAGCAGCTCCCAAACCTGCTCTTCTTTTTCACAAAAACCACAACTGACAGGGCATTGTCACGCATGTTGGTGTCTAATACCTGCTTTGTCCCAAAGGGTGCAAAAGGGTTCCATTTGGATCAAGAACTGGCCAATCTACCACTATAATCAACGTAGTCCCAAAGAATTACAGAGGACTTTGTTCAGCTTTCAGGCCTCCCTCAAAATGAATTGGAATCAACTGAAAAAGAAGGACAGCCAAACACCAGTCCTCTGGAGGGGCTGCGGCTCACTGGTAGAGCATCTACTGGGCATGCAGAAAGTTCCAGGTTCAATCCCAGGCATCTCCAGTTAAAGGGACTAGGCAGGTAGGTGATGTGACAGATCCCTGCCTGAGACCCTGGAGAGCTGCTGCTGGTCTGAGTAGACAATACAGACTTCGATGGACCAAGGGTCTGGTTCAGTATAAGGCAGCTTCATGTGTTCATGTATTCTTTATTTTAAACAGACATGTTTTAACCTGGTAAAAAAACAACGAAAGGAATATATGCAACCAGATGCAAAAGCAGTAATCAGGTATGTATGTGGGTGGTACCAGTAGTACTGCTGCTTACCTCTGGGATCTAAAGGAATATTGTATGTGTCCCCAAGAACTACAAAGTTTAAGGAAGTGGAGAGAAAAGGGAAGGGAGGAAAAAAGAGAAAGAAATGCAAAGTGCAAAAAGACAGGTTAGAGACAACCATACCTTCGAGAACAAAGCAGAAGACACCAACACACAGCACTGTGGGCTCAGCAGCCAGGAGCTCCTCCTTTCAAGACCAAGGGTAATAAAATATTGAGGAAGAGTCTATTTGTATTAGGGAATTCAACTGACATCTCTACTAATGCCACTTCTTACAACCAGGGATACTTAATCCAATGCACTGACTTCCTGGGGAAGTCACCGCCAATGCAAGTTTCTAGCTCTCATGGCCAGAGGGAGAGCTTTGAAAATACAGATGCTGACGTTTTAAAAGCCAAAAGGCTCCCAGTGGACCTAGACAATGGCTTCCATTTCTTACTTGTCTCCTAGAGCTGTTGCAGTTGCTGCTTTTCTGCTGCACTAAGATTGTCTACATGCAGGAAAGCACGTGCGTGTCATACCGAAGTACAGCAGGAGAGCACAATCCCAACGCAAGTACTCAGGTGGACTGGTTCCCAACCTGTGTCCTTGTGGAAGAAAAAACAACAACCCTCATTCTACAAATAACACATGCAACTTCTCTACAACAGCATTGGAAGCCGAAGCTCGTCACGACTTCCTTCCTGCCATGAAAAATATCCCAAGTGCTGGGAAAACTAAATGCTGAAGTCACCGTAAATAATACATACCATTATGATAATGATCATAACAGAGGGTGGATTTTGGGTTTCTAAACATCTTTCAATTTTTTTAGTTTGACACCTTTTTATACAAAGGCCATCCCATCCGGTTTATAATGTTAGTGAAAGGCTGATTCAATTCCACAGAAAAGAAACCTGACTTACGATTTTTAACGTGTCTGCAAAATGGAACTTGCAACACTGACCTAGAGCTGCTGCAGCAGAGCACATTAGGAGAGGTGCTCCAGCAGATATCTGGGTCCCAGGCCATGAAGGGTTTCATAGGAAATAACCAGCACCTTGAATTAAATTTGGAAACACACCGCCAGATAGCGAAGCACCATTAAAACTTGTTAACAAACAGATGAGGGCAGGCATAGCATAGTTAAGTGTCGGATGAGGACTAGGGTTGACTAGATCCTAATCCCCACTCTGCCAGGGAAGCTCGCCAGACCACCCTGGGCCCACCACAATCTCTCAGCCTCACCTACCTCACACTGTTGGTGTCATGAGGATGAAGTGAAAGAGGGGAGAACAACATTAAAAAGGGGAGAAATAAATGTACACTGTGGTTTGCTGTGGTTTGCTACAGATTGCAAATCAGCTGCCTTTTTTTTGCACCAGCTGAAGTTTTCAAATTGTCTTCATGGACGGTCCCATCGATACCACACGGCAGTAGACTAGCTTCAAGATTACTATGGTATGGATCAAAGTGGCTAGATTGTCTCCCTCCCTTAATTAAAGCCAAATTCCATGCAAGATGGAGAGGAAAGAAGACATTCTTAACAACTAAGTTAACTTGCTTTTCCAAAAGGAGTGCTCTATCTAACTGAACTCCCAGACTCCTCAGTGAGTCAGTATCAGTTGATGTCCAGCCAATATGGGAAGCACAACACCGTCCAAGACCTCAGTCTTACCAACCAGCATCACCTCCCTCTTATCAAGGTTCATCTTCAGCGTGTTCACCCTCCGCCACTTGATTGCCAATCAGGCAATCAGCACAGCAAAATCTGCCAGTGGTGGACAATGACATACTGAGTTGAGTGTCATCAGTGTGTTAATGACACTCAATTCCAGAGCTCTGGACAGTCTTCACATACAGATTAAGAAGAAGAGTTGGTTTTTACATGCAACTTTCTCTGCCAGTTAAGGGAGAATCAAACTGGCTTACAATCACCTTCCCTTCCCACAACAGACAACCTGTAAGGTAGGTGGGGCTGAGAGAACTTTGACTAGCCCAAGGTCACCCAGCTGGCTTCATGTGGGGAAATCAATCCAGTTCACCAGATTAGCGTCCGCAGCTCATGTGGAGGAGTAGGGAATCAAACCTGGTTCTCCAGATCAGACTCCACCATCACAAACCACCACTCTTAACCACTACACCACGCTGGCTGGTGGTGTACATACTACAACGAAACAACATAAGAGACAGAATAGAGCCCCATGGAGCCCACAGAGGTGAAACAGAGCACATGCCCTTTTTCTTATGCTGGGTGTCTAATTAAGTCCCATGACAAGGTAGCCTCAACAAAATTGTTGCAGTCCCCTAGGACAGTAAGCCTGGGGGAGGGTCTCCAGCAGCAGCTCTACCAGTTCAAAAGGGGTTCCAGCTGCTGAGCTAGATGGATAGTTTATCAGTAGGACAGCCAATCTGTCTTTGGGAACTGGCACAAGGAAATGCAGTCAATGGCTTGTGCCAGGAATCTGCAGAAGAACTCACATAGGATAAATCGCAACCTCCCACCTCTTCCTGTCCTCCCGATCACGGTCACCTAGTCTGCTGGGGTTAACTTGAAACGGAAAGACCATATTGTTCTCCTCCAGCTAGGTCTCGGTCACGCAAGCCAGATCAACCATCTCCTAGACAAAGCATTTGTCATTTGTAACTGCTGACCAGCTAACAGGAAGACATTTTTCCTAGTTTTTAAAGCCACAGTTCTTCTGCAGTTATGAAAGACCACACTAGATTACTGCTTGGGCGCAACTGCTACAGCCATTGCTGCGTTGTCCTTTCCGCTCCCTCCCGCCCCGGATACATAATGGGAGGCAGACATCTTTTTCAATATCCCTAGTGGCAATCAGCTGCCATGCTTTTGGCCAGTGAAAAGAGTGAAAACTCCATGACTGTCTTTGCCCAGAAACAGTTTTAGCAGGCGAAGGAGGCATGAGGAAGGGATGGGATGCTGGCGATTCAGGCAGAGAGGGATATTGCTTCGAGTTTTGTTCAGGCGGTTGCTGGGGAGGACAGAGGATGGAAGCATGCACAAGATGCAGTTTGCACACAGTTAAATCTCCTTAGCATGGACCTGACTGACAAGCTGACTTAGCGTGGAACATCTTAATCAGGCAGGACATTCGCCTTACTTCGATATGTCACTGTGTACCTAGACATACTGGAGAAGAAAAATGTTCTAATTGGGTAAAATCCCTCCCACAAAATTGTCCACAGCTGTATCTCTGACGAGGTGTCTGAAGTATGTGTAGTGGTAACAATTATGTAAAGTCAGAACATTTGTGTCTCATTCTTCTTGAAGTAGAAATCTAAATTTCAAAAAGGTTCACATAATTTTTCCACCAACAGAATGAGGGTTAGTTTTTTAAAAAAATACTGAGACTGGGTTAGGGAACCAGCTAACAACCCAATCACTTGGGAAGCTATCTTTTCATTACAAGCTATCTTTTACATTACAATTGAGGAGATGAAAGGCAATCTCTCAAGCCACCCCTTTCTCCGTGGACATCAGGGATCACACGGCAGCAGTACACTTACAGGCTAACAATAAAACCAGATACATCTCTCTGGACCTTAGATGTCTGCGCCCTTTACAGGGGGGCAAGGAAGTGAGGTGAGAATGAGCTGCATCCTTAAGGAGGTTTTACTGCAGAGCAAATACAGAAAAAAACCACTTGATCAGAACACTGCATAGAGGAAAGCCCCATGTTAATACCTTGGGAGGCCAGCATGGCACCTGCCGTTTCCTGAAACTCCAGCAACTGCTGCAAGAAAAGAATAGCCTGCAAAAAAGAAAAGAGAAATGCATTCTTTATTTTTTTAAAAATAATCGCCTCACCCTCCGACTTCGTGAAAGTCAGTCAGAAGTTCCTCATCAGATAATTATGAAAACAAATACAAAGGAATTATTTACATAACCAGTGGGCCCGTCTTAGATGAAGTGTGAACACAGCTGTTCAGGGCAATCACAGCCTCTGCTACACTGTACCTCATAAATGCTAATTGCTTATCCTGTCACCTCCAAGATACCCTGGTCTAAGGTTCTATTTATGGCGTCAGCCTTTGACAAACTCTGAGGCATTGAGACATCAGCTTAACTACAACAGTCCATCTCCTGATGGCTCTGCGCCTTTATTTGCTTTCCTTCTCCCTAGATCTAGAAGAAGAGTTGGTCCTTATATGCCAACTTTCTCTACCTTTTTAAAGGAGAATCAAACCAGCGTACAATCTCCTTCCCTTCCTCTCCCCACAACAGACACTTTGTGAGGTAGGTGGGGCTGAGAGAGTTTTGAGAGGACTGTGACTGGCCCAAGGTCACCCAGCTGGCTTCATGTACAGGAGTGGGGAATCAAACCTGGTTTACCAGATTAGAGTCCACTGCTCTTAACCACTACATCACGCAGGACTGTAGTTCTGCCTCACAGCAGGTGGGGAGAAGAGGCGGTGCAGCAACTGTGTCCTCCTCTCAGCACCTCTGGAGTTTTTGAAGTTACAGACACAAGCTCCTGGTGACGTCTCGGCCGACCAAGATCATTGTACAGGTACAAAGCAACTAGGGGAAGGAGGCAAGGGAAAGAGAGTTACTGATCATAAGCAAGACCCAGGAGGGTAAGTGTGGAATTGTGGCTGGCCACACCCAAATTTGAACCTGCCTTCAGCCCAGGCTCTCCTCAGACATTAGCCGCAAAGAGAAAGGGGCTTGAGCTGCAGCAGTCTCCATGGGCCTACCATCTATCCTGAAACAGTGGGTTCAAAGCACACACAGATTAAAAGTGCTAATATGGGAAACAGTAAGATAAAAGAGGAGAGATGGGTTTCTCAGCTTTTGGCTGCACTCTTCACCCAGGCCAGCATGGTGAATAATGAAAGAGAGCGGGCATGAAGGACAGCCTTGGAATCATTCCACAACAGTCACAGAACATTTCAAGCTGCCCCCAAACCTTAAAGGTGAGAGAAGAATTCCAGGGCAGGATTTTTAAACCATCATACCAAATCCCAAGTTACTTTCCTTAAAGCCTTCCTCTTGTGATGGTAAAAGATAGTCCAGTTTTAAAAACATGCCATTTATCCAGGTGCAGCACAGAACCTAACTCTTAAAAGAAAAATAAGCAGAGAAAGAAATCACTGGGTGGGTTTTACCACGGCACATTCAGAATTTTCACGTACATTGCTGGTAAGTTCATGGACTGTCCCGTCTTTTGGCATGTTGTACTCCTTGTCTGGGTTGTTCTAGAGAGAACAAGAGTAGATTATTGAAGAATATCTTGAAGCGGGAATATGGTAAAATTGTCCTAAGTTTATTTTGGGGCTGGTTTTTGTGAACCACCTGCTTATTTTCTAAGGCCCTAAAAGCCAAGGGCAACACCTTTTGTGCCTAAAAACAGACACTGATTGGACAGAACAGATTTTTGAACAGACTCCATTGCTGCTACCACAGAAAAGGCTCTCTTTGTCAGACAAAGGATCTCTGAACATTTGTAAAGTACTCTGTGGACTCTTCCATGTTAGATCACCTATTTGATGCATCATCAACCAGTTAATACACACATACTTTCTAAACCCCAGAAAGCTAAATCGGTTCTTTGTCACCCTCTACCACATGGCTTCCAGGAGCACGCATTAACATTTAAAATCAAATGATGAATAAAAACATTTGAAATTGCCTCCTGAGCTATACTCAAAGAGTAAAGACATAACCAGCGGAGACGGCAGCTACCTTGATATTGTCTGCAAAATCTTCCAGAGCCTTGGCTCCAGTTGTCTCCATGGAGGTAATGAGGCTTGGGAGCTTGTTCTTAGTGCTGGCCGCCGTGCCCTGAAATACATAACACAACTCATGAGATTCCTTGGAGAAGAGAGAGAGAGAGAGAGAGAGAGAGAGAGAGAGAGAGAGAGAGAGAGATTGTTGGGACACAGAGCACTCAGTGTTCCCTCTTGAACACACAGGCATGTGCGAGGCATATGCTCTTGAAAGAGCAACCAAGATCGCTCTTCCCAAGGGTTAAAACCTTCACATCCATTATTTAAACGGAGGCTATAAAACTGATGTATGGTCATTATCGAGCTAGAATTCCAAGTTGGAGCACGGCTATCCCACCATGAGAAGTGACAAAAGCCTGCAGCTGACCAACTGACAATGGCAACGGCCAGACTATGGAGACCAGCACTTCTTCCATTGGTCTGGAAAATACCCAGCTAGCCTGCCAGACAGTGCAAACCTTGAATTAACATTTTAAGTTGCTCAAGGGATTCAAATAGCTCAGATTTCTGCCTGAGCAGTATGGATGAACTGGTGCGACAACTACAGATGTGGGGCAGAAATTTTTCAATGCTTTGTGTTTACACGGAATTCCCCCCCCCCCCGCAAACAGTTGAGTCACTGTCTCATAAAATTAACAACAAACAAATGGATGCCATTACCAATACGACACTAGGCTAGCTTGACAGTGTCACGGCTATAATGAATGAGCTTCTCATGATTAACCCTAGGAATTGTGTGAGGGAGTACATGTATGTACAGGGGATGGGGGAAATAGGACTACAAATACATATAATTGCCCAAATTAAAAAATCAAGTTACGAGTTCACCTGATTGTGCAGAACGTCACAACCAGTCAAAGCTAAAATTCTTATTTCTACGTCTCTTCTCTGATGGCAGAAGGGATACTGCACCACCGATCTGAGATGGATGTAACAATTAACGCAAGTGAAGCTACAGAGAACGACAGTGAAACTGAGGCTCAGACTAGATGTTATAGCTTACAAGGGCTGATACAAGGTGCCTGTCAAGACTTGCTGTCATACAGAATAACAAGGTACCTTAATTAGACAGTGCTCTGTTGCTCCATTCAGCTCCAGAGAACTGCAAGAAGCGGGGGGGGGGGGAGGGCTTCTGGTTTCCCACCTATGCCATTTTTGCCAGCAGAAGTGGCCACAGGAGGGGGGGGCTTTTTGCCCCTTTCTTTGGCTCCATCAGCCAGTCCGCTCACAGCTCTCTGCCTCCTCCAGAGCTTTGGACCTGCTGTTCCTTCACACACAGCAACCACTACCCCTCACAGATGGACAGGTCATGTCAAACGCCCATTCCAGGACACAAAGCCACAAGGACATCAGTGCCTGTCAATTAGCTCCCGTGCATAACAATTAAAGAACATTAACTCTTTTTTTGCCAAAAGCCCTGACCCCAATCAGGTATTTTGACAGAAACATTCACAGTAGTCACACAGCAAACGCTTAACAACGTCTTCAGGAATTATTTCCCTCATTTCAATGCTATCTTCAAGGGACAGTTTGCCCCAGCTTCCACCTGTCCATCAGGTGGAACCCAGAGTTGGACCATCTCTGAACTGCCTCTCTAAGAAATCCTGCTTCACACTCTTTTAGGGGCAAGTCAAGCCATTGATTATTCAGGTTGGCATACATTTAAATGATGATTTAGATTTTAAAAGTTGCACTACCAGTTTTCAAGGAAACCATATTTTTATTCATTGCAGAGGGGTAGCAATGTTAGTCTGTTACAGCAAAATTATAAAGGAATCTGGTACCCCCTTAAAGATCAACAAAATTTATTTCGGTGTGAAGTTTTTTGAGTCAGAAATCAGTCCCTCAGATGTTTAGAGAGGTACATCCATCAGGCTGGGCTAAATACTCAGAAGAAGAGGTGGGGGAGATGTTACAAAGAGAGAGTGGTGTAAAACAAAATCCAGTTCAAAGATGGGTATCTTTTTTACTGTGTGTCATCCAGAAAAACAACATTGTTGGAACAGCAGGGTTTTTCAAAAATTACATAATGAATGCTTTGTCTGAGGAATTCTGTGATCATGTAAGCTGCTAGTTGGGCCAGTAAAAGCCCTCTCACCAGTTCTATGCATCTTGCTGTTAACTTAAGCATAGCTGGTTTACCGGTTCTCATTGGTCTGTTCCTAACTAATGCCACCCTGGCCTGACAAGCTCCATTTCCTGTGGACTCACTTTAGTTCAGAGCTTTGGTTACGCTTATGTCTTTCGTCTACATATAGTGGCCAGCTATTGACCATTTACTTACTTACCAGACATCGGTGTCATGAATGGACATTTCAATCCCCCGCTTCAGTTCCCTGCTGTTGCCAAATTCTGCCAAAATCCTGACTCCCAATCCCGTGAAGTTTATTTTGCAACAGAAATCTTCACCAATAACTGGTTACCTGCAAAACTTGATCAAACTCAGGTTTAGTCTGCTTCAAGTGCCTCAGGATAGGGAAAATAGTCAGCACAGCTGAATAATCATGACGTATGATGGCCTTCCGGGCTGCAGAGACAATGTTGTCCCCCTCTATCATCAGGTTGTCTAAGGACTCCTACAGCAAAGCAAACGCTGAATAAGTTATGGAGCTAAACATGGGGGTTTTGCACAAAAGCAATGAACCGAGCTCAGTTTCAAAGGGACCTGAATGAGAGAGTCAAATGTCTTCTTCTGGTGGTGCTCGGGGATGATTTCCGTCAGGAGCTGGTACTCGCTCTGGGCCAGTTTGATGAAGGCGCTCACACAGTGGATGTATGCATCAATCTCCATGTCCAACATGTCATCTCTCCCTGTGGGGATTGTACATACATGTAAGAAAGATCGCAGTGCGCTGCGATTACATCTCGTATCAACACATCTGCAGTTTCATTATACGCCAACCACATTTCCTTAGAACTGTACGTATGTTTATATTTGTATACATCCTAGATTTATAGCATTTGCCTGCCCATATGGTCAACCATACTAATATACATAGGATGTGTGCACATCTTGTGACAGAAATTTTCATACTCAACATAGGACCCAAATTTACCAAGAAAAAAAGAACGATGAGGGATTGGTGTGAATGAGTTAACACACTTTCTCCTCAATTACTGTAACCAAGACAGTCTATGCTGCTCGTTAACTCTTGCTTTGTGAAAAGGAAACTGTGCTCCACCCTTTTGCCCAAGTAGTTCATCGCTTGGGAGTTAAATGTACATTTGATTAAGGAATGTCACAATATCGACATGCAATGTTTAATAAGATAAACATACAAAAATGCAGATGGTGATCGATGAAACCTTTCATGCATTTTTGAAGAAGTAGAAAGAGCTTGCGCCCCAGACACCAGCATGGGGAAGCTCCCTCACAATCGCTCACCCTCATCTGCCACCGATTCCTCCTACTATACTTTCTTCATACTGACCAAATTACTGAGGTAGGGAAGAGAGCAGCTGAGGCTAATTCCAAGGACTTTAGAACTGTACTTTTAAAAAAAATTCCTAGTCAATGTGTTAGCAGAAATAAAAAATAAAGTCCCCAGATTCTGTGGTGGCGATTCAGGCTCTAAGCATGCGTAGAAATCCTCATTCAAGCAGTTTAAAAACAACCTTTGGCTACTGTTCTCTTTGTTTGTTCCCAAGAACTTGGTCACTTTGGGAAACTGGTGGCAGGAGAAAAATGGCCCATATGAAGGTTATTGCTGAGCTGTCATGAGCTGAAACAAAATATGGTGTGGTGGTGGAAGAATGGGCTCAAGTAAGGTTGCCAACAGGCCTGGAGAAAATGTTCTGTCACTTTAACAGCCTCTTAATGTATAGAATTGGGAGGGTGAAGCTTCTCATGGCATGACAGTAAATGACATCTCCAGGTAGAAAACATCCTAAGCCTCTATTAATGAGATAGGACGTTTTTCTGAACTGGTGGCATTCATTTCTGAAACACAAATCTATTTCTAAGATTAATTCATTTCTAACGTATTTGTGAAACAAACTTTCTGACTGGTGGGGATTTTCTTACTTATGGGATCTATATACCCTGACATTCCATTCCTAAAATAAACAGTGCACCACCATCTATAATTCAGAATGAGAGTTTAGAGTCTTAATGTAATAGTACTCCCCATTCCAGCATAAGTTATGATGATGCACAAAAACATGGAAAAATACTTTAATTGGTAAGGCAGTATGTGGCCTTAAAAACCTCATGCCATAATAGATCAGCCAATCTCCAAAGTAACAGAAGACTCCATCTTTCTCAAACCCCTGAACAGCTGAACTGGAGAATCTGTGATGCTCCAAATAGCATAGCTTTTCAGGTTGGAGAAGTGTCATCATTTTCTCTTCCAAAACAGATAGAAGCTTATAAAGTCTCCCTCCTGACTGGCTTTTTTTAAACCATGGCTGTAATTCTTCCTCTGACAGCCAATTCCTTTGTCCAGTAACCTGGACTGTTACATTATCAAAACCTGAGCCTTCTTTTCCTGCTGATGTTATAGCTGCAACTTTTCTGGTCTGACATCTGACAGCCCAGCTACCCAATCAGCAAAATTACATGAGATAACTGATGCTAGACTGTACCACTTCAAAGTGGGAGAGGAGAAAGTCCCTTAATGACTAGTGCTCCTTTTAAACACTCCACAGCCACAGAAAATCAGCATGTCAAGGAAATGATTTCTAGCCTTGCCTTCTTCCTGAAATCTGAAGTGGTAGGGCCAGAAAGAGAGGCACAATGTTGCTTTGGTTTTATTATAAGGCTGATTGATTATATAACCTCAAAGGTTGAGATAAGAAGAAAAAAACCCCAAAACATCTCTATAAAAACAAACCAATGTCTTAAGACATCAGTCTGTTTTTATACAGGTTTTTTTCTCAACCTTTTGGGTTACTAATCTGTCTTTTCTGGTTGGGTTTTTACTCCTTATTTTGTGACAGTATTTTTTTGCATAAGGCTGCCATTTGCACACAATGTTTTGGCTTGAGGGATTACTGGCTTTATCAAGTGTTGGAATTCAACACTGAGGAGTGCAGAATCACCTTCCACAAGATAACAGCACTACAACTCAGTGACATTGTGTTGGGGACAAGGAAGCATTTCTTTACATTATTGCTTTACTGAAGTGTTTCATGGTTTCAGCATATTCCTTTGTCTGATTGTAAGTACCATATTAACATCTTCGCCCAACAATACTATGCAGAGAGACAGATCTAAAGTACTGGACTGGATGGCTATGGGAGTGTCTATTATGAAGTGAGAAAGAAGTGATGTCTATTTTGCGATACATACATCCATTGCCAGAACACAAAGCGAGAGTATTCTACCAATCTGAGGGGAGATAGAAATCATGTTTGAAACAAAATGCTCACAAATAGACTCCAAAGACATTAGGGAGATTTTTTTATTCCCATTCTTCTTGTGTTCTCCTATTGGCCCTATAACAGCAGATAATCTGCTCAAACTCCTGTGCCCCTGAAAAGGAGCCACCACACATCCATACCTAACTAAACAGTGGAGGAAATTTACCAAGTATAGATAATTAAGTGTAAAGGAACCTGGAATAAGTGTCACTGAAGTGAAGAGTTGAAGGTGTTAATAGCTATGAACAGCTTTGTGACAGAGCTAGCTAACTGCTAGTCCTTTTTATGGGTGCTTTAGCATTTGCAGCATTAAAGGGTGAAAAAGGAAGAGGGCTAGGTAGCGTATGAACTTTACGAAATGGCTTTTGAATTGTACCATTCATGCTGACCCTGTTAGTCCCTAGTCTGTCTTTTGGACTCGCGGGAATGAGAATAGGTGATCGTCGAAATCCCTACCCAATTTAAAGGTATTGCACATGCCACTTCCGAACAAGCCTTCATCTGGAAGTGACCTTAGTATATACCCCAGTAAACAGTGAAACGCCGTTAAGGTAGCCAGCTTAAGTTTTGACATGGTACTCACCAGCAGCTAGCCCGTGCTTGTCAGTCAGGGTATCGGAAAGGTGTTTAACTCGTAAATCATGCTCATGACCTAGTGAGATGTCGGCGGGCATTAACAGAAGGAGGAGTTTATCCAGGACCATCTCAGCATGGGTGCTTGTCACTTCAGGTTTTGTTTGCTTGTCAATCAGAAGTTTACAAAAGTTTTGCTGGCAACTCTATCTACCATCCCCTTCTTGGAACACCAAAGACAAGGACATGACCCAAACAAGCGCGAACATAATTCTGACACTACTGACTTTATTGCAGTATGTTTTCCCTCAGGAGGAGGAAGCGACAGCAAAAAGTAGTTTCAATTCCAACCTGACTGAGGATGACACTTCTAGAAGTATCCTGAAGAAGTGAACGAGTATAGAAATAGGGAGGGAAAGGGAGGGGAAGATCACCAAGACACAGGAGAACTTCTGTTAGCCAGTTAAACTGCGGCTCAGATTGGTCTTGGCTAGGTTATGCAGCTTGCGATTCTTCAAAACTATGTAAAGAGTCACTGTTACCTTTTGTACCCACCATTTTGCTCATGGTGCTATGTTTCAAGTCCCAAAGAATTTGAAATGCAAGAACTTAGAAGTCTAGCTTCTGGAAGATGCTCACCGCTGCGATGGGGAATATCAAATTCCATGCCAGAGTACTTGTCCTGTCTTACTGTCCATCATCTCTGGAGGGCATTTATGTTAGCCTGTTTTAATGTTCTCCCTTCTGCTATTCTGTATGGGAGATATAAGAAAATTCCATACTCTGCCAGGGTGTGTAAATGTGCCCTGGGGGAGATTGAAAGTATTGACCATATGCTCTTGTATTGTCCATTTTATTGTGAAATTCGTGCAGTCCTTTTAGATCCCTTTCTCTCAAATCATGCAGATCAAGCAGATGATAGTAAGATCAAATTGTTGTTATCCTCCTGAGATTCTGAAACTATTGAATCTGTGGCTAAATTTTTTGATGAAATTGTTAAAGAGGCGGAGGTTAAATGTTTAGAGGGTTGGTTTTATTTGATCGACTGCTTGATGGTATGCCAATAAAGGTATTGAAATTTGAAGTCCCAAAGAAGCTGGGATATTTACTCAAGCTGGAGTACTCTTTCAAGATACACCGGCAGTGGCAGTAATGACTAACAGAAGCCTTGAACACCGAAGAAAGATCAATACCCACCTTAGACCTCCCCAAGAGTGAAAGGGAGTGAGAGAAGTGATTACCTTCCATAGGAATGAGGTTAGAGGCCCCCTTTTTCCCATCTAGACATTGCTGAGAATACTGTTTCAGAAGGTTCTGAGCCTTACGAATCGTGCCTGTCACCAAAGCCACAAGAGAGGAGAGACAAAGAGACCTTGGGAGTGAATGAGAGAAGCAAAACACACAGCAGCCCTCCACCGGCGCCTAGCCACCCAAACGCAACATGGTAGTGCTCGCCAACAGTGAGAATGCTCAGTCTACAGGCACACCCTCGCAAGTGCACAGGAAGTTCCATTCGCCGGACCTTTAGAGCAGGCACACAGCCCAAACTGCGCATCCTTTTCGAGAGAACGAGGCTCTCTCGCTTCGAACATCTGTTTGGTCCCACGTGCAGCTAAAGCTGCTGAAATCCCTTGCCTTAGCAATATGTTCAAGATTTTTCAGGTCTGAAAACTAATTCCAGCAGTATTATTGTAATCAAGTTTTAATATGCTCGCCTGGTGCCTGCCTTGTCCTGTAGGCACCAGGCCAAAACATTTCTTTTCACCCAAGCTTTTTAACTGAGGGATTTCCTTTTTAATGCAGCTGAATTATTGCTTTTTGTTGTCTTAATGGCTTGTTTCATTATTCATTGTGTTTATGTTGTTTGTTTTTATGATTTTATTTTATTGTTTCAAGTTGGTAAGTAACATTCAGTAGGTTTCTGGAGAGGCAGCAATTAAATTCTTTTTAACTGAGGGATTTCATTTTTTAATGCAGCTGAATTATTGCATTTTGTTGTCTTAATGGCTTATTTTATTAATCATAGTGTTTACATAGTTTGTTTTTATGATTTTATTTTATTGTTTCTAGTTGGTGAGTAACATTCAGTAGGTGTCTGGGGAGCCAGCAATTAAATTCTCGAAATGAATAAATGTTCAGTAGCAACAGAGTACTCTCCTTTTTTTGTCTAATGACTTATTGTCAGAGAGGTCTAAAATTCTGTGCTACATGAATAAACATTCTGTATTTGGTACCAGACATTACAGATGCCGGAGGAGGGTCATGGGAAAACCCCTTCCATATGCTGCAGGAGCTATGCTGTGACTATAATGTCATAAGTAGCAACCACCTGCATCACTAGTTTGCTTACTAAGCCCCTCTTCCAGAGTCTACATCCCCCTTGAGGCCTGGGGGGCACTAGTTTGGGACATGATTTGCTGAATCCATGTGGATGACACTTTCAATTGATTTTTCTTTGCCATCAAGTCACAGCTGACTTATGGATACCCAGTTGGGTTTTCAAGGCAAGAGACATTTGGAGGTGGTTTTGCCGTTACCTACTTCTGCATGGCAATGCTGAACTTCCTTGGTGGTTTCACATCCAAATACTAACTAGGACTGACCCTGCTCCACTTTTGAGATCTGACAAGATCAGGCTAGCCTGAGCTGTCCAGGTCAAGGCTACAAATGACGTTGACATCCCATAATATGGAAGGTGGTCTCCTATTAGTCACGGTATACTCATAAATCCTCGAGGAAAACTTCCAGTGTCATCTGTGGGTGCTGATCTTCAGAATTTTTATTCTGTTTCTTTTATTCTGATCTTTTAGAATGCCAAAGATCACAGAGCACAGAGAAGGAAACGGCCTTGTGCTATGTGACATACTGCCACCCACTGAATACTGGAAGCCCTTACACAACCCCCTGCCAGTTTAGCACAAACTGCATAAAAGTACTCATTTTATTCCATTAACACAAGGACTAGAAATATGTCTTAAGCAAAAGGACAGCTAATGTTCCCAACATTTCAGAAGACGATTCCATGTTGAAGAACTGCTATCAGCAACAGTCTTGTAAGTTATTCATGCCCTTATAGGGGAGGAACATCTCAATTACAAACAATTTGTTATTTCTGAGCATTCTCACTGTGGAAAAGGCAGAGTTCCAACAAAAGGTTTTACAGAACAGGGTTAGCATCTACGAGAGTCTCAGACAATAGTAACTAATAGTAACAGAGCTAATTGCACAACCCATCTCTTTCTCTTTTTTTCCTAACAAAAAAATTAAAAGGAGGACAACAGACGTCAAGCTGCACCACCCCCTCTGGGACTCTTTTCTTCTATATAAATAAAAAAAAGTCACAAAAACAGATGTCTTCTCCCTCCCCCCAAAAAAAGTTCTAGACGAAACAGGATACTGCAACTATGAAACACTGAAAAAAGCACAAAAGAGTGTTAAAACATCATCCACGAACCCAGGCTCAGTTTTACACAAAACAATTAGTGAACATGCAGCAAAGCAAAACGAGAGAGACGAGAGTACGCGTATGCACACTCAGATGGACATCCCAGAGTGCAGGCATTGCTTTGTATATGAGGCACACAACCATGGGACAGATCATCTGGGAAAGACAGGAGGAGCTTTATGTCTTCCCAATGGAAAAAACAACAACAAATGGATGAACTGGGGGGGGGGATAGCTCCTGTGGTTCCAACATCATAGGCATTATTACTGGTTCAAAAGGCCACAGTACAGTATACCCTATTTAGACTAGATACAATGGAGCAACTGCACTTCTTGTAGTCTGCCAGAATAATGGTAGAACATGGACTCATCTCTGCAACAAATGGTTGTCTTGTCCTTTGTATGAAGCACCTCTGGTACCCGTGGGATGCCCTGAAGAATACTTGGCTGCAAGCCTGCAAGGTGGTTCACACGCCAGTGAAGGCAAATACAGCTTCTGACATACATCATAGGTCGTAAATCAGCCGAGCAGCTATTCAGGGAAACAGCCAAGGCAGCAAAATTCTCCAAACAGGCTCAGTCAATGCAACAAGAGTATGGTTGCATTATTCGTCCTACTCAGTGACAATGTCTGTGAATAGGCAGACACTTCAGGGATTTTTAATGGACAGGTTAATAGCAAGAAAGTTTACAGATACTCTTAAGTGCCTAATCAAATAAAGTTTCTTCACAAATACTGTACAGAATAATTTAAAAATAACTGGGGGTAGGTCATACAGCTTGTCAAAAATCATTGAAGACCAGACATAAGAGTACTTAACATTGAACCTCCTTTACAAGGGACATTTCCAATTAAAATCTGATTTGCCAAAAATTATAAGACCAATCATTACATCGACAAAATTATTGCAGAGAACTAAAATCACTTCTTTATATTCCCCACGCTTATCTTTGTTAGAACGGAGCTGTACCAAAGCCACGAAACAGCTCAGAGGTGTTCTTGTTTCGACAGGCCACGTATCCTAAAGGCATACTAGCAGCCAGCAAGTTTCATTACACTGTACCTTTAAAAAAAAAAATCCTTCTCTTGATAAATTATTAAATGTCTTTTTAAGCATTTCGAAACCTGCCATTAACGCAGACCATTTCAAGATACCAAGAAAGACTATTCACAGTGGGTAGCTGTGTTAGTCTGTCTGAAGTAGTAGAAAAGAGCAAGAGTCCAGTAGCACCTTAAAGACTAACAAAAATATTTTCTGGCAGGGTATGAGCTTTCGTGAGCCACAGCCAAGAAGGACTAGTAATAGTTGGTTGAATGAGGATGTCAAATGTCTTTGCTGACCTTTGCCATTGTCAGCGTTACTCAGAAAGCTAGCATATTCTGGGGAAAGTGGCCATAACTGAAACTAGCAGCCTCACTTTTGTGGTTAACATCAGAATGAGCGTTGCCACTATGTATGCGGCAGGCATCAG
The DNA here is from genome assembly GCF_029931775.1 of Euleptes europaea. Lineage (NCBI taxonomy): Eukaryota > Metazoa > Chordata > Lepidosauria > Squamata > Sphaerodactylidae > Euleptes > Euleptes europaea. The sequence continues at coordinate 126,543,800 of NC_079312.1, read as the reverse complement.
TATGAGCTATTCCCAAGGCAAGAACTGCAGTGTTAGTCCTCCCTACTCTCTACAGATAAGGACCCTGCATGGCTCAGCATCCTCTTGCAATTTGCATAAGAACAATTAGCCATGTTTACCTCCAGAAGCACCAAGTGCTGCTGGGTATTAATTCAGCTATGCTGACAAGCAGAGCACTTAGCATCCTAATTAGGCCTTGATGGATTCTGCTGGAAACCAAGTGCCTTTTGTTCAAGGTTTATTTCCCCAGATTAGGCACTTTTGAACCGAGCGAGACAGCATGGCAGGTACTAATGAAGGCATCACATTCAAGGTGATAAAACCGGGAAAGGGAGGACGGGATACTGATCTGGCCGGTCTCAGAGCAGTTAACTCTTTGCAGGCCCTCAAGAAGTACAATATATTAACCCAGTGATGAAATATGGCAAGTCGTGATCCACCAGCAAAAGGATGGTCAAGGAGAAATCTAGAATATCGGGACCACGTAGAAGGCAAGAGGGGATGATATTAGTAGGCAGGTACCAAATTTTACAGGAGGGTCCTCTTAACAAAAAGGTTGGGGTTTTATTGCCTTTATTATTAGAATTGTATGTCATTCTGCTCTCTATAGTTTTTTTCCCTTACTGCATTATGATCATTTAATGTTAATGTGCTGCATTCATTGTATTTTATGCTTTTAAGCCATATGTTTGTATACTGGCTTGAGATGGTCACAACATGAGGTAGACATTTTCCAGATCAATAAAGAATTTTTTAAAAAAACAAGAGATTGGGGTTAACAAAGATCTCTGTTTATTCTGAGACAGTCAAGATGTCACTTAGGTTTCTATTGCATTTCTCTTGACCTACTGCCTTATAATAGGTCCTTTCTATAGGAGGAAACATCTTTCCAGAATGGTTAGATAGAGAATTTTATTAATGTAATGGCGTCTACTATGGCTTATTTCTGGGGGGATTGATCGTTTAGTTGAGCTTGAGCACTCTTGACTATTTTCATATGTTTCTCCCTCCTTCCCTTTTTTCTTTTCTGTACCCTTATAATGAAAATAATAATAATTTTTTTTAATGTAATGGTGTCAAACGGCCTATTCCTAAAAACCCACCGGCAGGATTCTGTCTTTGCTTGGAGCCTCTCTGTCAGCTGTACTCCTGAAATGAAGACAAACCTAAACTTTTAGATTGCCCTGCTCCTAGTCTGACTGGCATCTTGCTGATCCATTCCCAAAGCTCCCAGGAACCAGTAGGCAACTTACAATACCTAAGCATTAGAAACTTCCCTTGATGTGGCCAATGCTTAAATAATCCACAGGTGGTGCTGCAAGGGTCTCTAAGCATGTGCTGTAACCAAAAGCAGGGTGCATGGGTATGGAACATCAGATACAATGACAAGGCAAACAGTAAGCTCTCCCCACATCCAGCTTTGTTCTGGTAAGGATCGCTTGATTACAATAACTTTGCCCAAGAAAGAAGGCTGATGTTATGACCATCGAACTCACTTAATGCACAAGATTAGAATAGCAGCATAGTGCAGAGATACCCTTTCCCTCAGAACCACAGCACACAACCCACAAGCTTAAAGTTGGCTAGGAGGAAGGGAGTTGAAGCAAATTTGTCAAGCAGTAACACAGGAAAAAATGAAGAGTTGTTTCCCTGTCCATCATTCAAGATAGATAAAAGATAAAATAAGGGATGATTAACTCCAACAAAAGAAACCAAGAGCAACAATTTTGTTGGAGAAGTTAGAACTTCGTCTCTAGAGCTGCCCTTGAAAGCTGAATAACATCTTGCAAATAAAAACGGAGCGTCCCTGCCTGCCAAAACAATTATGAAGGCACAATTATCTGCCATTATTTCTTCATTTTTGGCTCTGCTTCACTGCAGGTCTTTTTCAAACACATGCTATTAGTTCAGACTGATCGTCTTCCAGGTTTATTTCCGACGCATCAATTCAGATAACGAGAAGACTTTATCACACCCAGGATGCAGAAAGCAACTGTTTCATTCAATGTGGCATTGTAAGTGCTATGGGAGAGCGGTTAGCACATATGACTAAGTTCTTTAAGAATGTGTATCAAATAAGTGATTTAGTCCACGGGGCTTCCCTCTCCATTTCGCAACTCAGCAAGTGGCTTCAAAACATGGACGTGAGCTGAATGAATTCACCCCCTTACATACTTTAGTCAAAAAAACATTTGGGGCCTCAGGGCTTGGGAAGCCAAAAATGCCATTTATCAGAAAAGACAATCTTTATATTTAAGCCATGGTTCTATCCCGGAGAAGAAGAAAAAGTTTCACTATGTAACCAAGACACCCATGGACTTGGTTTTAATTTAAACATCTGGTCCCAAATCTCCTATGCTCTCAAGACTGTCAGCTTTCAGGAAGAACTCCAGGACACGGGGACAATATTGAGTGCATCCCATAGCACGAAAGGTCACCATTGGCAGATATCCCCTTGGAATATGCCAAGCACACCCTTTGCTAGCAGCAGTAATAGGCCTGCAACGACATCTTTGCACAAAGAAGTACAGTAAAGGTCTGTCAAGCTGCAGAAGGAACACACAGCACACACTTTACCTGGGATGAGGACTGTCATTCATATGATTATAAAAACAGAAACAAAAAACATCATTACAATATGCCCTTTTCATGCCCAGCAATCACATCTGATTTCTCTACAAACCTATGTACTCTGCACGTGTAAAGAACATTGACAATTCTCAGTTTCATACATAAATCAGTTCGAGCCCCCCCCCCACGCAAATCCTAGTACTACCTATTTGCTGACCAACAAGAATCTACCCGTACAGAATAGCTTTGTTGCTCTGTCTGGCAGACATTAAACCTTTTGATATCAACAGCTGAACTCACTGCATCTGAAGATCAGCAGCAGCGCTAGAGCAGCAAAACGGTAAGAGAATCTTAGCAGCAGCTCACGAATCATGAAACAGGCGGCTGAAAGAGTAGGCAACTCTTGCAGCGAGAATCTTTCAAACATCATAAAAAGTACAAAAAAACAGGAGTCTTAAGAGATGTCAGCTCTTGCTCTGCCGTGAAATGATGGCAATGATCGTTCAGCAAGAGGAAATGTTTGGCTGAGCTTTGTCTCCACATCACCGCCAGATGGCAGTGGGGAGTTACACAAGAAAATCTTCAACCTTTGAATGCATCCAAGTGCACATATTCTTGAGCAACAGGTACAGACAGACATTTTACACACAGACACACATTACACATGTGTTGTGTAATGCTTCAGTTTCTTTAACTAGCTCAGCTTGTGACAGAATACCAAAAAATAGCAGTTCATGATTTTAGCTTTTCCATAAGAATTAGCAGCGGAGGGCAAGAGACTGCTTATACCCAGATAGCCCAATAATTTTGGCCTTGACCAAGAATTTAGAGTGCTGAATACAAAAATATTTCTGCCTAGACTCACAAAGCAAAGCCTAAGGTGCTCAAAGCAGCTGGGATAGAAAGAGTCAAAACATGACACTTATTTCTGGGCCTTTTAAGAGATGTCTGGAAATGTGTAGAATCTCCTAACTTAGAACTAAATATTACAAGACAAAGCCTTGCCCAAAATAACAGAAACTACCAAGCCGAGTTCTTCCATAACAACAATGAAGGCCTGGTATTTACAATTCTGGACCAACCTGGCCGCTTGATGGGTTTCTTGGTTGGTGTATCCTTCCTCTTGTTCTGAATGGCAGGGGAATAAGGGACCCCCGAGGAAGAGCTGTTCTTCCGGAAGTGCTCCTTCAGCCCTTTGATGGAACGGTCCAACTGGCTGGAACGGATCTGGTAGTAAACATTCATGAAGTCTAGGAAGAAAAGACACACCGTGCAGCGTATTCTAGATTAGTTTTGGTTTTGTTCTGAACTGCCTTGGACATGAAAAAAATATGTGACAGGAAAAGGAGTAATCGGCACACTACAACACATGGTCGGAACATCTTAAGGTTTATCCACTTGAGCAAATTAGTAAAAAACTTAGCTTCCGAAAGCTAAAGCAAAAAATTACAAGACTGATAATCACCTGAAATTGAGGTAGTTTAAAAGATGGGTTAGGAAGCGTATTTGCCATTTTCTACTAACTTGACAAGGAAACTTATAGAACTGTTTTCAGGGCACGTGAGATTATTATTTCATACTACGTCACACTCATTCTTTCTAAATGCCACTCTCCTGGACTTACTACCATTGTGTCCTAATTCTTTGAGTGACTGCTCTACAAAGTTCTCCCTAGAGGCTATGCTGGTGTAGGACATGGCGGCTTTGTGCTCTCTCTTTAGGCTTCCTCTCTGGGCTCCTGCAGGCTGCTGCTTCTCGTCACACAAACAGTTAAAACCTGCACCGCAACAAAAATCGAGACAAACCAAGTCACGTAACAGATTGCCTTTAGGACTGAGTACAGACTACAAGAGATGCTTCATGAGAAAAATATATAAAGGAAATGACCCTACCGAACACCCCAACCCAACCCTCCCCTGCATTTAAGAAGTGCTGCAATAATGACATACTCCAATCACTGTTCTGCGGTTGTAATTCTGGAATAGTAGCTGTCTGAATTTTGAAGCAGCAGAAAACACCTAACTGCTGGGGTATCTTAGAAGCTAACTAGTTTTTCTGAATTTCTGTACATGGCTTTAACTGCTGCTGTCACTAAGCTAATCAAGCAGGCTGCTGCCTACAGAAAGCTCGGGCCAAAGAAGCCAAGCTAATTCAAGTATAAGGCACTGCCACAGCTTGAGGGATAAATTCCAGAGGCCACCAGATTTTGGCTGCAGCAGACTAGCAAGAAAACCTCCCAGCGTTAAGCTTTCATAGGTCAGAGCCCGTTTGGTCCTATTCATCTGACAAAGTGGGATCGGAGCACAATTAACACACCAGTCTTTGACTCCGATTTCTTTGCACAAAATGCCAATCCTCACAACTCCTCCCTCCCTCGGCAATTCATTCATGTGATTTTACCCTGGCATGGAAAATAAAAAATAAAATCAAAATTCCATATCATGAGGAGTTTTTAATACCCTACAACTAGGGTTGCTAGCTCTGGGTTAGGAAATACCTGGAGATTTTGGGGGTGGAGTCTGAGGAAGGCGGGGTTTGGAGAGGGGAGGGCCTTCAATGCCATAGAGTCCAATTGCCAAAGCAGCCATTTTCTCCCAGGGAACTGACTTCTATCACCTGGAGATAGGGTTGCCAGGTCCCTCTTTGCAACCAGTGGGAGATTTGGGGGGCGGAGCCTGAAGAGGGCAGGGTTTGGGGAGGGGAGGGACTTCAATGCCATAGAGTCCAATTGCCAAAGCGGCCATTTTTCTCCAGGTGATCTGATCTCCATCAGCTGGAGATCAGTTGAATTAGCAGATCTCCTGCTACTACCTGCCAGTTGTGGGAAAACAAAGGTATCAAGCTCATAAATATAATGCAAAACGTGATCTATTATTTACAAGTGCAAAACGCCAAAAATGACATGAGCATACACAAACACTTAACAAAATGACAATGTGTAGCTGAAAGCTACCCAAAGAAGACGTATTATTTACAAAGTAAGTACAATGACTTGTTGAAAACTTTCTTCTTTTAACAGAAAGCAATAATGGAGCCTGGAAACGGGCCTCTGCTGGAGTGTTTGCCGGATGATTTAAACACTTTCGCCGTCCGAAGATAGCTTCGTCAGCCGGTGGCCTCAAACTGTTGCTCCTTCAAATCTCTTAAAGCTTATACGATCACAATCTTTCTCTTCCATGCGCCCTTTTGGCTGCCTGAGTGCGCCCTTCACTCAGGCAGCCAAAAAGGCGCATGGAAGAGAAAGATTGTGATCGTATAAGCTTTAAGAGATTTGAAGGAGCAACAGTTTGAGGCCACCGGCTGACGAAGCTGTCTTCGGACGGTGAAAGCGTTTAAATCATCCAGCAAATGCTCCAGCAGAGGCGTGCCTCCCCCGTTTCCAGGCTCCATTATTGCTTTCTGTTAAAAGAAAAAAGTTTTCAACAAGTCATTGTATTTACTTTATAAATAATACGTCTTCTTCGGGTAGCTTTCAGCTACACATTGTCATTGTGTTAAGTGTTTGTATATGCTCATGTCATTTTTGGCGCTTTGCATATGTAAATAATAGATCACGTTTTGCATTATATTTATGAGCTTGATACCTTTGTTTTCCCACAGTTCGCCTTTTGTATCTGTGCTGTAATTTTGCTTAGACTACCTGCCAGTTGGCAACCCTACCTGGAGATCAATTGTAATAGTGGGAGATCTCCAGCCACCACCTGAAGGTTGGCAACCCTACCTACAACCTCCCCCCAGCTGTGCCAAATGCATTATTTGATGCTTCTGCAGTGCAGAAAGAAGAAAAGTGGGATGCGCATAGCCCTCATCCTATCCCTGGTGATGTCTGCAATCATGCCCCCAAACTTTCCACAGTATATTTTCAATTTTCAAGGCTGTGAATCTACCAGCAGATCATCTACAGCAGGAGTATAGAGCTCATTTGTTTCAAGGGCCAGATATGTAGGGTTGCCAGGTCCCTTTTCGCAACCGGTGGGAGATTTTGGGGGCGGAGACTGAAGAGGGCGGGGTTTGGGGAGGGACTTCAATGCCCTAGAGTTCAATTGCCAAAGCGACCATTTTTCTCCAGGTGATCTGATCTCTATCCACTGGAGATCAATTGAATTAGCAGATCTCCTGCTATTACCTGGCAGTTGGCAACCCTACAGCTATGACATAAGTGTCACTTGGTAGGGGAGGGCCATGCCTCGCCAGCCCAGATTGGGACTGGGTGTGTGTGGCTGCCTCGTGGGCCGGATAAGAGTTCTCAAGGTGGTGAACCCGGCCCACGGGCCTTATGTTTGACACCCCTGATCTACAGCATACCACCTCCCCCCACAATTTATTTATTTCATTTATACCCCACCTTTCTCCCCAATCGGGACCCAAAGTGGCAGACACCATTCTCCTTCCCCACCAACTCCCACCCTCCAAACTCACCCGCCCTGCCTCCTAATAACCCTAGCCTCAGTCCCCCTGCCCAACCGCATTCCCTGTGGCAAGTCCTTCCCTCCCTTCTGCCAACTGCCGCTCAGCAGCCAATCAGGCAGTCCCACTAATTAAAGTCAAACTCCTCTGGCTCCAGCCAGTCCTAGCCCCATAGCCAGCTCTCAAAAAAGGGGAGATTAAAATCACTGCCATTTCAGCATTTGGCTTGGCTACCTACTGACAAATGCAGACAATGTTCAATACTTCATCATGCTTCCATTTACCTTGTAAGCCATACTTACTATTAGCAAGGTTTTCGTGAACATTTCACATTAAAAAAATTGGTTTGGACACCTGATTCTCTTCCAGAGTAAAAGTTTCTAATCCAAGTCCTTCTAAAAGGTCTTTTGCTAGGTAAATTAGCAGAAGACCAAGTGGTATAACCCATAACAAAAAAGATGGGCATCTTTTTTTTGTTTACTGAATATACACACTAATGGGTATGCTGTAAAGTGTGCTCATCCCTCACCTTATGGAATTTTGTGTACGCAGAGTATCTGCTGCCTGTCGTGGGTGGAATAGGCCTCGGTGCCATCAACAGGAGACAGCTCTGGAAAGAAGGTTTCTGGGAAGGAACCTTTGGTCCCATGATTCCCCAGGCTGCCATGGGGCTTTTCATAAGATCAGGGATCAAAAGACCTAAATCAGGCATATTATCCTGAGTGAAGAAACCTTAATACACAACCAGGGAATCCTACAGGAGGAGAATAACTGCTATCAGAGGCTCATTGCCTTGGCATATAGTTTGGTCTATCTGTTTCTTGTTGGCTCCTTCGAATGCTGAGGCTTGGCTTCCTCAAATGTCAAACATAAACCCTACGGTGGGGTCCTTAAGAAGCAGGCACCCAACCCGTTTATTCAGATGACTCAAACAGGATTTATTCCTTGCTTGAGTCTCACCTGTCAGTCTAAACTGTGACCTGGCTCCTCTGAGCTGCACTTTCCCCATGCTCTGTGCAAAGCAACCTGGTCCTTCCCTTCCCCCAGTTCCAGCTAGGGTTGCCAGCTCCGGGCTGGTAAATACCTGGAGGTTTTGGGGGCGGAGCCTGAGGAGGGTGGGGTCTGGGGAGGGGCATCAATGCCATAGAGTCCAATTGCCAAAACGGCCATTTTCTCCAAGGGAACTGATCTCTTATCGGCTGGAGATCAGTTGTAATAGCAAGAGATCTCCAGCCACCACCTGGAGGTTGGCAACCCTAGCTGCAGCCTCCCCAGCTGCTAAGAAACTGAACCTACTTCCAGCTACCCTTCCACCCTCACCCCTGCTGCTTAAAGCCTCAACACTGGGCTGACTGTCATCTCCCCTACTCACTCCAGACTGGGCTTGAAGGTACCACCATCACCTGTTGCGGCTGCTCCTGCGGCTGAACTGCTGGAGACAGAGAAAGGTAAGTAGCTGATGCCAGAACTGGACACGAGGCATGCTGGGATGACGAAACCGCCAACAGATTATGCCTGCTAGAAGGACTGTTCATTCGTGGTCTACACATTTATTATAAGGTAACAAAGGAAGTGAGGGGAGAGCCAGTTCTTTGACGGATCTCGGACTCATTCTGAATTCCTTTCAGCTTGTGACTAGCTCGCATAAATGAGGCCAGATTGAAGAGATTCCAGGAGCAGATAATGACAGGCACAAGGGTTGTTAATCCTTGACAGTTATCGCAAACTTGAAATGGAGTTCAAAGATTTCTTTAAAAATACATTTTATACTTCACCATCACTTAAGGCCAAGCTTCACGTTACGAGGAAACACACATAACTGAGACTTAACACTGTTCTTGAAAAAGAAAGCCAGAATTGGGAGAGGGAGAGCACAGAAATGGTGGGCAGGGAAAGGGTTAAGTACCATCTCTTCTGCCCCATCCCCTCCTGCCTCAGGGCTGTAAGTTCCAGTCTCCAGAAGCGACTATTCTTCCTTAATGGCAGTGTGGCTCTGCCACACATATTTGCATGCAATGTATTGATAACACCCTTAGTGACTGAACTGTTTTACAGCCTCATTAAACCCCATAACCACCCTGCCAAATGAGTCACATCAGAACAGAAATCGTCTGAGAGATTGGCGCCCCTACTCTTAGATTCCATTCTTCAACTAAAGAAGTCAGAGCATCTGACACATTGATTTAGGTATTTTTATTTATATAAAACATTTGTATGCCACCTTCCCACCCAGTTCAGGGTCCCTGAACATTTAAAATACAAACATATAAAAATATTTATAACAAATAAAACATATTAGCACATAGGGCTTTAGAGGTCAACTTTGAAATCAGCCCAGAAGCAAATTGGGAGCCAGTCCAGTCAGTGTTATGGCTGCGGCATTCTATACCAACTGTAGCTTGTGGACAGTCTTCAAGGGCAGCCCCACATATAGCACACTGCAGTAATGTAATCTAGATCTTACCAGGGCGTGCACCACAGTGGCAAGATCTTTCCAGAACAAGAATGGCTGCAGCTAGCTGACCAGCCAAAGCTATTGAAAGGCACCCCTAGCCATCACTGCTACCTGTTTGTCCAACAGGAGGCCCAGCAGCTTCCCTAACCTACGAATCTGCTCCCTTGTGGGGAGTGCAACTGAATCCAGAACAGGAGACGTCCCCATTTCTGAGTCAGACCTTCTCCCCACCAGTAGATCCTCAGTTTTGTAGAAATTAAGTTTCAGCTGCTAGCCCTCATTCATTCCAAAACTGCCTCCAGGCAGAGGTTCACACTTTCCACAACCTCCCTGGGATTTGTTAGAACAAGTTAGAGCTGAGCATCATCTGCATATTGGTGGCAACTCAATCCAAATCTCTGGATGACCTCTCCCAGAGGCTTAGTGTTCATGTTAAAAAGAAGGAACTTTGCGAAACCAAGAGGCAGATCAGCAATCCATCAGCACCACACTCTGAAACCTATGCTAGAGGTAGGGCAGAAACTATTGCAAAATTGTGCCTCCATATCATGATTAATGGTATCAAAAGCTGCTGAGAGGCCCAGGAGAATTAATAGGTTTGCACTCCCCCTGTCCATCTCCCGGCACAGGTCAGCCAGCATGGCGACCAAGGCCGTTTCAGTCCAATAAGCAGGCCTGGAAACATATTGGAATGGATTGAAACCAGATAGGTAGTCTTCTATCCAGGCAGTGCTGAAACCCAAAATAATTTTCTTTAGCACGAGAATTGCATCATGCTTATTCAGATCATTCTCTGGACATGTCATGTCTGGACAGAGAATTGAACCAGATCTGTTACAAAACTGAACACTCAAACCAGTGAACCATACTGATTATTAACTTTATCAACACTTGATATCTGAATGATAACTAACATTTATCACAAAGTAATTGAACATGAGAACAAAACCTCCAACCACCTTCGTAAGTCCTAACCCCACCATTTTTACCATTGATGCAAGAGAAGTTGCTCCATTTACTAAGCTAATCTTTGAAGCAAGCAACAACCGCTGGCAGGGATATCTTTTTTAACTTCTGTACTCTATCCTAGGGCAGGGGTCGGCAAACTCATTAGTCAAAAGAGCCAAATATCAACAGTACAACGATTGAGATTTCTTTTGAGAGCCAAATTTCTTAAACTTAAACTATATAGGTAGGTACACCTACCTATTATTAACTTAATAAACTTTAATTAAAGTTTTAAGTCTTAATTAAACTATAGGTACACTGAATAAAACTTGATATCATACTGAATAGTGATCTTATTTATTGATAAAAATTAAATTGTAAGTCCCTGCCATTTCCCCCTCCCCGTCCGGAGTCCTCGTCTGGAGGCCTGGTCTACCGCCATAAAAGCCTATTGGTAGACCTGGCCTCCGGCTGAGTCCCATTGGGAGGCCAGGTCTACCCACTGGCTTTCTTGGCAGTAGACCTGGCCTCCGGAGGCCCATAGAAGCCAATTGGTAGACCTGGCCTCTGAAGGGGGACTTTTCCCCCTCCTCGGAGTCCAGGTGTACTGCCAAGAAAGCCAGTGGGTAGACATGGCCTCCTAATGGGACTCCGCCGGAGGCCAGGTCTACCAAAGGAAGCCAGCCCCGCCCAACAGCTGATAGGCGGGGGGGCAGGAACCGCCGAGCCGCCCGCCCAGCAATCGCGTGGCTAGAGGGGAGGGGAGGCTTTAGCCTCCCAACCATTGAGGGAAAGGAAAAGGGGGACCCGGCCATTCTCCACGGTGTGTGGGGGGGGAGACAGCGCGCCCGCTCTCTCTCTCTCAGGCGTGCCAGCTCCGCAGTCCGGCTGCCGGCACGAGCGGGCGTGAAAGCAGGGGCTCCGAACCAAGTTCGGAGAGCCGCACTCAACGGGCCAAAGAGCCGCATGTGGCTCTGGAGCCGCAGTTTTGAGACCCCTGTCCTAGGGCAATCATATGAAGTTGGGGAAATCTGTGAATGGGGCGGGAAAGAGAAACAATAAATGGATGGAATATATCTGGCTAAACAGGAGCTAAACTATGTTCTTTAAGCGAGTGCAAGCTCTACAATCCTATGTGGAGTTACTCCTGTCTACATCAATTGATTTCAATGGGCTGATTACAGTAACTCTGCATAGGAATTCACCATAAGAGCAGGAAATTGCATTGTGGCTGAGACTCAGTTGCCAGGTAGGGTTGCCAGGTCCCTCTTGGCAACCGGCGGGAGGTTTTTGGGGTGGAGCCTGAGGAGGGAAGGGTTTAGGCAGGGGAGGGACTTCAATGCCATAGAGTCCAATTGCCAAAGCGGCCATTTTCTCCAGGTGAGCTGATCTCTATCGGCTGGAGATGAGTTGTAATAGCAGGAGATCTCCTGCTATTACCTGGAGGTTGTTGGAAATCAAACAAAATCACTAGTGCCTTTCAAGGAAGTTAAGCAAAGCAAGAGTAGGCACTTATGGCACAAAAAGCACTACAAAAGAATGCTGAACAACATGTTTGTAATGACAAATTAAACAAACAATACAACCAAGAGCAGAAGGAAATTCCTGTTAAATGTGTAGAAAAGTCACCACGTTCCTGCAGTGTAGACAGGTAAGTGAAGTGACTAAGTATCAAAGTCCTGGAATGCCATGAGTAGAGAGAAAATAGGCTTCTGCGCAGATTCGCCATCCGTTAGTACTGTCAGGCTATATGCCTTCTTGTCCAGAACATATGTTCCGTTAAACCTTGACGGAACATCACAGGATTGCCTGAATTGACAAAGCACCAGCGAAACAGGACTCATTACCGGAAGCCTATTTTCTCTCTACTAGTGGCAATCCAGGACTTTGATATTTAGTCACTTCACTTACCTGTCTACACTGCAGGAACGTGGTGACTTTTCTACACATGTAGAAAAGTCCGCTCTGAACGAAGGTCATCTTGCAGCGTTGGGTGTTTCTCGTCCCATTTGCTAGGAGAGGCAGGACTAATTTTAAAACCGCTTCCTGTCTCGGGGAGAGGAACGGCCACCTACTTCCAGTTATTCCCCTGCCTTTGCCGGAGAGAGCACGTGCCCAGCCCTAGCTGGGACTTAGATAGGTGGTTTTCTGAGGAGATTAGATTCCTTTTGGACCTTCCCATTTGTCTTCCCTCCCGTCCTTCCTTTTGTGTCGCGTCCGCGTTATTGTTTAGTCTCCCGTTCGCCTTTTTGGCGGCTTCTGACAGCCCGCTCCGAACAGGGAGAGCAAGAGCAGGAAGGGCGCGCGCATGGAAAATGGCCGCCGCCGCTTCGTGTCAGGAAGAAGTGGAGCTCCTTTCCGACAACGACCACGACGCGGCTTTCAGCAATCAGCCCCGAGTGAGCCCCCGTCAGCCGCCCCGGCGGTCTTTCAGACGGGGAATCAGCGAAAGCCCCGCTGCCCTCTCAATCGACCGATAAGGACGGAGGGAAAAAGGGAGCGGAGAAGGCTGGCGCGAATGGCGGCAAAAAGAGCGGGAAAAGAACAACCCGCCGGCGCCATAACAAGCTGAGTGCCACCTCGACCTCCAAGGTCCCTGCCGGTTCCTCGGATCGCCACAGCTCCAAGCGCTCTACCAAGACGCCAGAGAGTGGGCCCCCTTCCCAAACCCTAACTGAGGAAAAGGGGAATGCCTTAATTGAGCACACCTTCACTAGCCACTTCCAGAAACTCCAAGCCTTGGTTTTATCTGTCCAGAATCGGGGGGGGGGGGAGTCCCTTGCCTCAGAAACTTCTTCCCTTTCTTCTGCAGATCCCTGCTGCTCCCAGTCCATAGGGAATAAGCAGTGGTTAACAAAAGCTGCCTTGAAAGCTGCTCCCAATAGGCATGCCTTAGACTTGGGAGACGATGCATCTTTAGGCAACGGGCTCAGTGGCTGACAATTTAGAAGAAGGAGAATTCATATCTGATGAAGAACTCCCAGTAGTTCCGGAACAACAACCCAGATTGTTCAATCCTGACGATTACCAGTCCTTTCTGGCTAAGGCTCTCTTTGCCCTAGACCTCCTAGATGAGCCCGATCCCTCTGAAGAGCCTAAATCTAAAGCAAAACGTAGGGGATCTAAGGATTATTTTCCCCAAGGGGATTCCCACGTACTGAAGGTTCCTATGCCAGAACACTTTGAGAGCCTAATCAGAACCGAATGGGACAAACCCTTACACAATAAACAGTCCTCAGGCCTAGCCAAAAAGTTGTACGACATGGCTCCTGAAGCCATGGCCATGCTACAATTACCAGTGGTGGATGCTCCCATCACCGCACTTCAGTCCACTGATTTTTTCACAGAGGATGGGGGGGGGGGCTCTATTAAAGACATGCTTGATAGAAAAATGGACTCCCTTTCTAGAAAGGTCCACGAAGTCTCAGCCTTGTCCATCCAGGCCTCCACTGCTATTGCTCTCGTTGCTAGAGCTACAAATGCCTGGACCAAGAAAATCATAAAACTACTTCCCAAAGCAGATAAAAGAGTCGCTGAAGGCCTATCCAGGTATTGCAGGTGTTGTCCTTCATGGCAGATGCCTCCCTGGATACACTAACCTTTGCCTCCAGGGCTGTGGCCTCTAACACTGCCATCAGACGAGCCCTCTGGCTGAGACCATGGCAAGTTGACTTATCATTCTAAAGACATTCTCTTACCCTGTGGGTTGCAGGCCAGCCCTCCCCATTGACAACCCTCATTGCTCTCTTTTGTATTTTGGAAACCAAGATCTGACCCTGGAAACAGTATCTTCCATGTCACACATTAGTTGGTATTTCTTCTTCACTGCATATACACGTTGATCAAGTAAAACGTGTCATGATGGTTGCCAGAGTGCGTTTCGTTGACTCTTAAGGAGGGATTAGAGAAAGTAATGGAAAAAGAGAGGGTGGTCAAAGGCTGGAATGTAACCTCCACGGGCAAAGGCTGCGTATGTCAGAATGCCACTTGCTTGGGGTTCATAGTGGTGGCAGCTATGCCCTGCGTGTGATGTGTTTGTTGGTTTCTCAAAAAAACATCTGGTTAGCCGCTGTAGAAAATAAAATGCTGAACTAGATGGAAGCCAAGGTCATAGTTTGCCTTGGGTGTCATAAATCCCTGGATGGATCACCATACCAAGTAAATTTGGACATGTGAGTCACCATACCAAAAAGGTTGGGAACCGCTCACCTAGAGTTTTATACTAGGAAGAGAGTTTTCATTTTATTTTCCGCATCAGCTGGCAACCTCATTAGCCACCCTCCACTCAGAAGGGAAATGAGCACACCCAGGGAATAGATCATGAAGGGTTTAAGCCAAGAAACTGGGGTGGGGGCAGGGAAATCAATGAAGCAATATCATGCTCTCTGCACAAGAGGGCATATAGTAGAATTATAACTGTAGATAAAAGACAATAGATGAGACCTATGGAAATAATTAAGCTGTCCAGATGTGTAAATTTACCTGGTACCAACCCCCTCAAAAAAAAACCCTCAAGGACTAAAAAAAAATGTAGCTTTGCTGCAGAAGCTATAAACTATTCTAATATTAGCCTATCATCTTGCTTTAATACTCTTGAAGATTTCTGCCAATGTGATCCCCACACCATTTCAGTAGGCGCTTTTGTACTTGGCTGCAAAAGTGATCAGCTGGTTGAGCCGCCATGACATTTACTACAGCAGCTTGTGAATGGCTCCCTATATTACTAATCCCATCAAAGGTTGCTTCTTCACTTGGTATTAATGAGGTACCAAGAGCTACATATTCAAAATGAATGCATGTTAGCTACCTCACTACCCTTTAACCAGCACAACATTGGAGGGAAAGGTTGTTGCCCGACGGAAGGCCACGAGAACAAACTAAAGAAACACTGCCAGAGTCTTGATGGAAACCCCAAAGCTAAGCACATGTATAAAACCCTCATTTGTTTTACCAAGGGCAAAAACATCAGAGGTGCTTTGATGCCTCTTTATAGAAGCCAACAATCTGTAGAAGCCTTCTTGCCCTTGTAACAGAAGAAGAGTTGGTTTTTATATGTCGATTTTTTTCTACCACTTAAGGAAGAATCAAACCCGCTTACAATCACCTTCTCTTCCCCTCCCCACACAGACACCCTGTGAGGTAGGTGGGGCTGAGAGAGTTCGGAGAGAGCTGTGACTAGCCCAAGGTCACCCAGCTGGCTTCATGTGGAGGAATGGGAAATCAAACCCAGTTCTCCAGATTAGAATCCACCGCTCCATACCACCGCTCTTAACCACTACACCACGCTGGCTCTCTTGCTCCAGCAGAACTGGAGACTCCATTTCCCAAAATTCTATTTTCTTTAGATGGCAGAGAGAGGCTTCATCCTGATATATATGCCAGAGTCATGCAGAAGATGGTCTTGGAGCAACTCGCACCCACCCACTCCAAACCCTCTGTCTGGGACAAGTTTTGGGAGTTTAGCGAGATCAGCTGGAAAAGTGTAAGATGAAATTGTTTTATTTTTTAAAAAATGTTGTTAAAACAGTCTTAGTTCCCACATCACATTCCCTCAGAAGTTCATTGTAGGAACTATCTTTAAACTACTGGATCAGCTACGAAGAGAAAATATCCTGAGAGAGCCAAAATTTAAATATTACAACAGCATGCACTCTGATTGTATGTGGATATAACACCTACAGCTGATGTACAGGTTACAATAGTTCTGTAGTAACCACATTCTAAACTTGTAATACTCAAATGGCAGAAACCTGTATCAGCCCTTAAACATCAGGATACGTGAACACTAAAGGTAAGAATCTGGACTTTTTACTTGCTTGCTGTCCTTTAACATTTTTTGCCAGCAAATTTTCAGACATATTTCTGTAATCATGAGAGTCAGAAACTCATCATGAAAACTGAGACCATCAGGAATCTAACACAGACCCAGAGACAAAATAGAAGTGCTTTATGGCCCACCTGTTCCCTGTGTTACCCAACCTTGTCTCAAGGCAAATGTAGGGGAGGCAGCAAATCCCTTGGGGCAACTTACCTTGGTTCCTTCCGTACTCCACCAGCCAACCAGAAATCCGGACGATGTCCTGCAGAACACTCTCAGGAAGGTGTTCTAGGGTCACATCTTCTTGGGTTTCCATTTCTTCATCTAAGCTGATGAGGTCCAGGATGAGGATTGGAGGAACTGGTTTGGAGTGCCGGGTCATAAGACTACGAAATTCGGATTCTAGGGATTCTTTCCCCTTCTCAAACAGCAATTTCTGGTTGAAACAACATATATGAAACAGATGAACTGTCTTTACTACTGCTTTCAAGGTGTTAAAATAGCACAATAGAGATGCAGTCATTGACGGAACACACACTCATCCCTATCTCTTTCCCTCTCAATGTGGCTCTTTCTTCAAAACCATTGGACTGACATTTCTGTTCCTGAGGTGAATAAAGAGTTCAGAAATTTGGTAGAGAGCTTCTTTAAAAGGGAACATGGTTCTATGACAAAAGTTACATTTTCCCTTTTAAAACCCCTAGTTCAAAAAGAGACTTAGAAATTTGGCACAAGAGCTTTTAAAAAGGAGAATGGCGGAGGTTGTGCATCCTATCAACAAGGGTTGCCAACTGCCTGGAGAAAACATGTCCTGTCAACTTTAATTGCTGAACGGGGTGTTATTTCCCAGGTGATGTTAATTATCTCCATGCCACACATTAAGTTTCCATTAAAGAAACAGAACATGTAGTTCCATGCCTGTTTGCATCCAAAGTACCACACATGAACACAAGAACTGCCTGAGTCCGACCATCAGTCCATCAGGGTCAGTATTTTCCACTCAGATTGGCAGCAGACCTCCAGGATGTTAGGTAGAGATATTTCAGATCACCTGCTACCTGATCCTTTAACTGGAGATGTCAGGGATTCTGCATGCCAAGCAGATGTTCAGCCACTGAGCCATTGCCCCTTCGCTGTTCAAGTGATGAAAGATTGACTTCTGTGTAAGCACTTGTCCCCGTGGTAATCCCACATCTGCCTTCCCCTTCTGTGACCCCTGAAAAAGCACTGCAGGAAGAAGAGCTACCCTTTCAGACAAAAAGCCAAATTGGTCAGGGACTGAAGTGAGGTGGGGAATCAGGCAAGATTGCCCCTCTACCCTCTTCTATCAATGGAGCAGCAGCAGAATACAACCTGCTGTCTTCTGAGTTCAGGATTTGAACAGCACCAAGATTTTATGAAGCACTGATAAGAACATAAGAAGAGCCCTGCTGGATCAGACCAGTGGTTCATCTAGTCCAGCATCCTGTCTCACAGTGGCCAAGCAGTTCCTCTGGAGGTCCAACAACAGGCCAAGAACTCCCCTGATGTTGCCTCCTGGCATGGGGATTCAATAGCTGACTGCCTCTGAACATGGAGGCTCCCTTTGGTCACCATGGGTAGTAGCCACTGATAAAGCTATCCTCCATGAATCTGTCTAATCCCCTTTTAAAGCTGTCTTTGCCTGTAACCATCACTACATCCTCTGGAAGTAATTTCCACATTTTAATCAGTCCCTGTGTAAAGAAGTATTTCCTTTTAAAAATTTATCTTTATCAACTCTCTCCACCCCATGCATAATTTTATAAAACTTTACCAGTATCCCCCCTTAGTCATCTCTTTCATAGAAGTCAGAAGTCACAGAATCATAGAGTTGGGAGGGGCCATACAGGCCATCTAGTCCAACCTAGTTTTTTCACAGGGAAGGGGTTCCAACCCCCTAATCATCTTGTTTGCCCTCTTCTGATATTTGCTCCAAAATGGAATAAGACCTTATGCGAATTTACAGCAAGGATACAGATAGATCCTGAAAATAGTCAAGAGTTCCCATGCAGCCACATTACATACCACTGTGTTGAGTTCCGGGCTGTCAGGATTGTTGTCTTGGAAATATTCCACAGCTTTCTGGATTTTAGCCATGCAGCCCAAGTACTCTTCTAATCTCCCTGTAGGGCTGCAAACAAGAGCACATCTGGGCCAAGAATGCAGCTAGGTATTTTTACTATGACACACCTGTGAAGCCATGCTGCCCAGCGTTTCCCTCAGCGATTTTTTAAAATTTCCTTTTTCTGCTTACAATTTGGGAAAGTTGTTCATTGAACTGGTTAAAGTACAACCGAGGATGGCCAGCACACATTACAGTCCACAGTCAGCAAACAAGTAACCACAAAATTTACCGCTATTTGTAGTAGCATGAGTATAGGTTAATTAATTAATTAACTTCATTTATACCCCCACCTTTCTCCCCAATGGGGACCCAATGCAACTTACATTGTTCTACTCTCCTCCAGCTTATCCCTACAACAGCCCAACCTGAGAATATGTGACTAGCCCCAGGCCACACAGCAAGCTTCCATGGGAGAGTTGGGATTCAAACCTCAGTCTCCCAGATCCTTGTTTGACACTCTAACTACCACACCAAACCAATTAACAAAGTTAACACTGGTCAGGTCATAAGGTTAACAGGCTTCCTTTGACATACTGGCATGGGTTAAGTGACAGGGGTACATACAGAAGGGCAAAGAGTAACTAGCATGGCTACACAGTCTGCAAAAACAGAGATACAAATACTAAATTGGGAAGGCTTCCACATGGGGGATATCTCCCTACATGGCCAACAGGAAGCTCCCACAATATTTGGGGGCATCCCGATAATGTTGTGCTCAACACAAGCATGCCCCATCAAGCTCCTATTTCTCCCCCTTTAAACCAAAGAAAACCTACTATAATCCATCTTAAAGGAGAAACTGCAGGGTGGCTGCGTACCCAGCATCCATCTGGATGCTCCCCTGAAGCCACTACAGGAAAAGTGGTGGAGAGCTACACTCCATTCCCCTCCCCCCCCCGTTTTAACCCTTTGATGGTGGGATAAGTATTTTTAGCCCTTTAAAGGGCTTCCCCCCCTTTTCCCTGCAAAGTTGTGCTGTAATATTACACAACGGACTTTTATGCAGGGACGTTTCCTAAAACAGGTCTGGAAAAACGCGGGCAACCTGAGCGGGGAGAGAAAGGTGACCTCTGATTGTCGGAAAAGGCATGCATAATCAAAAGGAAGCCTGGAAGCAGTCGGCGGGGGTGACCGCGGGGAAACGTCCCTGCATAAAAGGCATATGACTCAATCAGAAAAGGGTGCAACAGATAAAAGGGGGAGGAGTGGGGGGGCAGCGGCAACAGCAAGCACAGAGGAAACAGGGGTGTGTGAATGCTGTTCTGTCCTGGCTTGCTGCTGCCACCACAGCAGGGGAGTGTTTTTGTGCCCCCGTGTAGACATAATCACACAGAAACAGCAGACAGCTTTTAAAAACACTAGCAGCTGTAGACCACCAAATATTATTTTAAAACGAAAGACAAAAAAAGAAAGATGTACCTTGCATTTACCCCCAAGAAATTAAAAAACGGAGATGTGCTGACCCCTCCTCGGAGAGCCTATTTGAAAATCTTGGGGCAGCCCCTGGAAAAAGCCTGCTCCCAGCTACTGCTGATTTTTCTTCACTAATCAAAAGGTGATATGATACGTTCAGCTCCACTAAATCTCACTGAGTAATTCACCATTCTCAGAATTAATGAGCTCAGTCAAGATGGTAAACAGATAGCGAGAGGACAGCAAGGTCAACACTGGAAGAACAGACCTAGCTAATACTTGGAAAGTACATTCTTATGCAGAATTAGCCCTATCTAATTCCACTGATTTCTATGAGTGTCCTGGAAATCCACTCACCCTTCCCTTATTATCTTTTCTGTATCCTTTGCTACGTGGTAGTAACTTATGACGTGATCCAAGCAGAACAGGGTCTTCTCAACATTCTCCTGCAGGCGCTGAAGGTTCTCAGTCTGCTTATGCACAGGAATAATGGAGTTCTCCAGCTTCATCAAGCGACTTTCAAAGGACGAGAGAATGGAAACCTAAACAACACAACCAAGAAACATCTGATGTACAACAGGGCTCAAAGACCACCAATGCTGTCATCTCATTGCTTTCTAAGTCAGGAGACATAACAGCATGAACAGAAGCTGACAGTACAAACCTATACAAAGTTCCTATCTCAGCCCACTGATTTCAGTGGGCTTAGATAGGAGTAACTTTGGAAGGGATGGCGCTGTAAAATGCTTGTACTGTGCTTTAAATGGAAATGATTAGGTTAGGTAAACTCACCATGTTTTTTGTCAGCTGGTCACTTTTCTCTAGACTCTCTCTGATAAAAGACAGTGTTTCTTCCTCCTGTTATTGCAAGAAGAAGAAAAAATCAAATGTACACATCCAATCATCCAGTCTAGTGAACAGAAAAATTTCAAATTTTATTTTCCGAAGTGGTCACCACTCCTCCAGAGTCTCCGCAAAGCTTCCAATTTAAAGTTTGAGTTCATTTTAATGGAAGTAAACATGTTCAAGAACTAGATACTGTATTAAAAACACTATATGAGAGCCAGCGTGGTGTAGTGCATAAGACTGGCGGACTCTAATCTGGAGAACCAGGTTGGATTCCCCACTCCTCCTCATGAAGCCTGCTGAATTGTCGTGGTCCGTGCCGTTAAGGTAACCAAGCTCTTAGAATTGACCCCTTCCTGAAAAGAGATATTTTATCTTATTCAGCCTGCTACCCACTAAGCAGGGATCAACACTTTCCACCTCTTGCGAGATAGACTTTCTCTTGAAATGTTCCAGTAAAAATATGAAAAGAATGTATGAATAAAAATACTATTTATTTCACATAAAGTATATGCATGTAAATGGTTACAGAAATAAAAACTATATTACTTAGTTCAACAGGAACAAAATACTATCTTATGTATGCAAGCAATATTAGCAATATCAACAATCTCTATGACTCTATATAAGAGTTTCCCAAGTATATAATTCATCCAGGAAATAATACAGTTTACAGAAATCTTGTAAAATAATGGTTAGTGCATTGAATGTTCTAATTCAAATTATTTAAATATAAGACATACTTTACCCAGTAATGTCATTGCAGAGTTTCTGTAAGGATTCTATAAGTTCACTTAGAATAGTTAGATTTCCTTCAGGTATTCTCGAAGTATTACTCTGTTATTTCAATGCCTTTAGTAGTTGTAAAAGTAGGAGAGATCTCTTTGGTTCCATAGTTTCATGTTAGAGCTGATACTATAGCTCTTCCAGCAGTCTGTTTGTGACTGAAGGCATGAGACCATAGAGTCTCTATATGTTTGAGGTTTATGGGTCTGAAGCCCATGTTCAAATTAGAAAAGGCTATATGAAAGCCATCTTTGAGTATGCTTTGCTGTAAGCATTGCTGTATAGCTAAGAACCACCTTGATGGTTTGGCTATACTGTAATTAATCAGTATTTGAAGCTATGTGTAAAGCTTAACATTATGTGTAGAGTATAAACTCCATTTTACAATCTCTCTGGCAGTGCCAATCTTAGAGAGTACTATAGTTTAGTTTAAGAGCTTAAGGCTCCATGGATCTCCATCCATGTATTCCAATTATATGTATTCCAATTGGAGTAATTCTATGTGTTAGCCATTGTTGGCTGTGATGCATGTTTATGTATGCATGTGTATGTCAGATAGTTCTGTGTGAGACCTCAGTCTTAGAACTGACTGCAGAGCATATTCAGTGCTTCCTCCTTGTGTAGAGAAACCTTGGGAATATGCTCTGGTAGTGGGCTTCTTAGAGAAGCTGCATTTACATCTTGTCTGTCAGAACTAGGAAGTCTGTATAAAGAATAGACCTTATGAGAAGACATTAGTCTTGTTAGAACAAATGAGCTCTCAATGTCACCATATTCAAACATGGTAAGATCCATACCCTTATAATCCTTAGAGTATAAGGGCCTTCATCACATATTCAGGATGAAGCATTGTACAGACAGTTATCCCAGACAATCAGTCTTCAGAAAGACAGACTATGTGGCATTATACCTCTCTCTGTGAGAGTTCTCCAGACTTAGAGACAAGTATAAATGATTGTTCCCAATTCACCCAAGAATCAGGTTCCTAACTCACGCAAGAATTAGGCTGCCAAGGTTTTACATCTTTGGTAGATGGAGGAAGTCCATAGGTCAATAGGTTTAGACCATCAGGAACTTCTCTAACCTGTAGTCAGAGAAAGGTCTCTATTTATATCTTTTCAGAGCCTTTATCTTGTAGATGTGCTGGAATAGGTCCAGTCAACTTTGGTCCTAGAATCCCTTAGCTAAAGCATTCTATAAATAAACAGTAACTTAGCCAGTAGTTCATCAATAGACCTTATAAGCAGTACTATGCACTTGACTGCCATCTGCAGTAGTTAGTAGATATGACAGTGTCTATCATTCCTTGTCAAGCAGTATGTTTTGCTTAATCAGATAAGCACACCTGCAGCTGTGACCTTTATCTGTGACAGCTGTAGTAAATGACTATAGCAGCAGAATCTGAGTTTGCTTCTACAGCATAGCAAGTAAGCCTTGAGCTTATACAGTCAAAGGTGTTCCAGTCCATGAAGTGACATAACATCTTTTTAACACGTTTTAACACATTTCTATCCTTATGAAGCCTAATGGGACATGTTTTCATATCAAAATCCTGTTCACATATAGTAGCCTGCGACAGGGTGACCTTAGGCCATTCAAAGTTCCCTCAGAACTCTCTCAGCCCACGTGGAGGCAGGCAAAGGGAAACCACCTCCGCCATAAGTTAGCTGTGACTTGACAGCACTTTCCACGACCACCAGTAAGGTTTATATTTAGACATTTCCTTGTAGACCTGCAAGATATTAGATTGCATACATTAAACTGTTTCACAAGATTTGATAGCTTAACTAGATACTTGATTTACTTGATTAGTAAATAGTATTATGTAATACATAAATGAATGGGTTGGATACCAATTGAACATCTGCAGATGGAAGGATTTCCACCCACAGAACATGAATTTCTTAACTTTGCCCTCCTGTTGCAGCCCAAAATACCACCCCCAAAATGGTGCTCAGAGACACCAGGAACAGCATTTCAGGTGGTATTTGGGGCTATAGTGGGGAGGGGGAGGTGAGATAGTCATGTTCTGTGGGCAGATATGATACACTAGATTCAAATCAATTATTCATTTTTAATACAATTTATAAAGGGATGCATGCAGTAGCATTTTACACAGGATCTTATGTGCTTGTGTGTGTGGGGGGGAAACCTCAGATTGGGGGGTAGGGTTGTCAGGTCCCCCCTGGCTGCCAATAGGGAATGGGGGGAGAGAGTTGCCAGATCCAGGTTGGGAAACTCCTGGAGATTTGTGGATGGAGCCTGGGGGGGACAGGGACCTCAGTGGGGTACAATGCCATAGAGTCCACCCTCCAAAGCATCCATTTTCTCCAGGGGAACTGATCTCTGTAGTCTGGAGATGAGGTACAATTCTGGGGGATTCCCCAGGTCCCACCTGGAAGCTGGCATCCCTATGTGGGGAGAGGTGAAGAAAGAAGAAGGTGGGTTGTATCAGAAGCAGGAGGCAAACACAATGAGGCAATTCTCATAAAGTGGCTTGAACTCTTGAGAGGATCCACTGCGGAAGGAAAAGACATTTTGGAATAAAGTTATGGATGATGTGGGGAAAATGAACTGTTTATCCCTCTCCCAAAAATACTAGGACTTGGAGGTAGCCAATGTATTTTATGGGGAGGAGATTAGGACCGATAAAGGCAGTATGATGCTTTATCTCCCATTGCATAATTGCCTAGTAGAACTCAGTGCCGTGGGATGGCTTTAAAAAGGGATTAGACAAATTCATGGATCGCAGGACCATCAGTGGCTAGCAACCATGATGGCTGAACGGGACCCTGTCCAGAGACAATACACCTCTGAACTGTCAGTTGTTTGGGGGAGGCAGCAGCACAGGGAAGTTGTGGCCTCGACATTCCTGTTGTTAGCCTCCCAATGCATCTGATTGGCCAGTGTGGGAAACAGATGCTGGATTAGATGCATCATGGGTCTGATCCACCTCATCTTATGTACTGAAATGACTCCTAAAAGTCACAGGAATGAAGCCGATCTTCCCAAGTGTTCATCATTGGAAGGGCCGGGAATCGGTTAAAAATTTTTTTTGAGATGTCCTTACCCACAAATATGGAAGGGGGCCCAGTTTAGTGGTAGAGCATCTTCTTGGAATGCAGAAGGTCCCAAATCCAATCCCCAGTTAATAGGATCAAGCACCACATGATAAGAATGAGCTGAACTGAGAGCCTGGAGAGCCACCACCAGGCAAAGTAGATAATACTCGCTTTTACAGACCGAGCACCTGACTTCGTATAAAACAGTTTAATGGGATGCAACGGATGCCATTTCTAGAACATAAATTAACTAGGGCAGTTACGTATCATCATCTACATATCCTAGGTTTCAGTGCCCATCCTGGGTTCCGAGGGCACCCAAATGGACACAAAGAAGCCACTGGGCCCTACAAACTCAGGGCCCCCAAATCCAAGGGGTTCTTTACGGAGGCGATGGGGCCTGCAGACGTCCAGAAAGACCCGGAAACGGGAGTCCACGTGGATCGTGCCATCAAGAGACCACGCCCCTCCGCTCTTTAAAAACACTGAGGAGGAACTGCCTCTCACAGGAACAACCTCCCCGCCCCCGTAACATCTTTGGGGGAGGAAAACTTATGCAGCGCTTTTTACAATGAAGACCCACCCCCCCAGGCAGGGCTTTCTTTTCCAGAGGGAGAGACTTGCCTCCTGAACGTCCAAGTACTCTTTATATATATATATTTATTTATTTATTTATAACACAACTCAACAAAAAACAAATCAAACAATTACAATTATAAAAAAATAACAAAAAAATTCAAAAGAGTAACAATTATATAATCTACTTAATATGATCTACATTACAAGATTATAGATTTCAAAATACCCTTTTTGACCCTCCACCCACCATAAAAAAGTGACCCATCACCAGACTTCCGGAGAAGTGTCTAAACAGTTTAAAGATTACTCTATTAACAATAGTATATATTGTTAATTATATATATATATATATATATATATATATATATATATATATATATATATATATATATATATATATATAATATATATATTATATATGTATATATATATTATACACACACACACAAAGTAAAACTAGTTTCTATAATTCACTAACTAAATTAGTAATATCCATTTTTGCCAGTTTATCCCAATATGTGATGGCCTTCATCCATGTTTTTTTGCATGGAGAGCTTGGTCGGGGTTTTAACGCAACGAGCCTGGCAAGTGGGGGGGGGGGCATGCCTATTTGGGCACGGGGCTGCAAACGGTTTGGGGTCCGCCGCGACAGAGAAAGGACAGGGAGGGATACCAGGGGGTTGCCGGGTTCCTGAGGCGCCTCGGAGGCAACGGCGTCTCTGCCTCCCCCCCCCCCGAGCCAGCCCCACCTGCTTGAGCTTCTCTTCTATTTCCCTCCTGCGGGCGGACGCTTCCTCCGTGGGGATCATCGCGCCGCCGAAGAGCCCGCGACGCTGCCGCGGACAAGGCCGCCAGGCTCCTGTCAACGCTTCCCCGACCCCACTTCCGCCTCTTTCCCCGCCCTCCCCGGCAGCGTTGTGGCCGCCATCTTGGGAGCGGCAAGAACGTCAGAGGTGTTGTGGCCGCCACCTTGGGAGCGGCAAGAACGTCAGGGGTGTTGTGGCCGCCATCTTGGGAGCGGCAGAGGGCTGCGCTCTTCGGCGAGAGACCTTCGGAAGCCCTCTTGAGAAGGGCGGAGCGTGCGACAGAGGAGCAGCGCGCATGCGCGTTTTTAAATGCCCGCTGTCCTTTTGAATGAGACTTTCCCGCGATTCTCGGGGCGTACGAAAGAGCAAGAGTCCAGTAGCAACCTAAAGACTTCACAACCTTTCTGGCAGAGCATGAGCTTTCATGAACCACGGCTCACTTCTTCAGATACAGCTGTATACAGTCCAGTAGCACCTTAAAGACTAACAAGATTCCTGGCAGGGTAGGAGCTTTCGTGAGCCACAGCTCACTTCTTCAGATCATACCCTGCCAGAAATCTTGTTAGTCTTTAAGGTGCTACTGGACTCTTGCTCTTTTCTACTGCTAGTGACAGACGAAAACGCATGGGAGGTTTTGCTTTGGATTTGCCGCTCTCTAGATGCACATTTTCCCCAGCCAAATTCTCAAAACTCAACAATAAGCCCCCATGCAAAGTTTTGAGAATTTAGATGGGGAAAATGTGCATCTAGAGAGAGGCAAATCCAAGGCAAAATCTCCCATGCGTTTTCACCCAAACATAGATTGTGATCTATCTCGGGGTGTAAAATGGTTTGGGAGTGGCGCCTGACCCTTTGTAGGCTTACAAGGCAAGCCTAACCAGAGTTACCCCGTTCTAAACATGGTGACTTCAACAGATTTAGAAGGGCGTAACTCTAGTTCGGATTGTACTGTTGGAAATCTCGGTAGGAAGGGAGAGGAGATAAATTCTGTGATAAGGAGACCCCTGTAGCAGAATGAATAACTTGTAATGATAGAAGTAGGTAGAATTGTTGCAAACCTTGCTAATAGCGCCATAGAAATAGGGAGAAAACACGTTGTGGTTAATGTAATTATTATGAGCTGCTAATTGGAACTGAGCCTATATTTATTTTATGACTCATTCAGTTTCACTGTTTTAAGAAGATCCTCTAACATCTAACCAAAGTAATTTAACAGGTGCAAATCCTGTTTTCTCATGTTTGGTATATATTTGTGCAGGTATTTGACTGTACCTGTGGCTGGTACAAATGCTTGTCCAAATAAATTTGCAAAATGCTTTGCACACTGCAAACAGGTATTAATATTAGGAACTGGCTGTTCAAACTTTGCTAGTGTGTCCTGAATTTTGAAATTGTGAAGGTTTTACTATTTGGTGTGCAAATCTATATAACAGATTTGAAAACGCATAATCATGAAAATGAGCTTTTCCACTTTGTTCACAAATGTTAATTTTCAAAAGAAATTTCGGACCGGTATGCCAGTAGTTCTCAAGAATGAGCTCTACAATATGAGCCACTGGTTCACATTATATGAAGACATTCATGTGTGTTTTTTCCTCTATTATATCTTGGAGGGCTTGGGAAAAGTTGCAATTCTGACTCTGACATTCTATGTCTGTGTGCTTACCTGCAATTAAGTACTATTGAACTCTGTGGGATTTACTTCTGAATAGATTGATTTAGGAGTGCATCCCACCTTTCTTTCTTAAAATCTGCATGCTATACCCCAGATCTATGAATGCTTATTTAGGAGTAAATCCTACTTAATCCATCAGATTAGTACATTGTTATTTTGCCCTTCCTCCAAAGAGCTCAAGCTGTGGTATATTGTTCTCCAATGCCCCATTTTATCCTCACAACAACCCTGTGAGGTCAGTTATGTTGAGAGAGAGTGACTGGCCCAAGGTCACCCAGCAAACTTTATTGCAGGATGGGGACTTGAACCTGGGTTTTGCAGATTCCAGTCCAAACTTTACTTGGAGATAATATTTGCTTGGGAGTAAGTCCAATAAATTCTATGGAACTTGCCGCTCAGTTTGAAACATGTTTTCTAGAATACATCACTTGTGAAGATCCTGTCTCAAATCTAGGGAAGTCTGTTGACATAAATAAATATATTTAAAGTAAATATAAAAGACAGATGAATTAGTTTGTGGATGAAAATCTCAGATATACACATTGTAAAACCACAATCTTTACATGTGTTGCATTTCCTGGATAGTAGATGTTTCAGCAAACTGGAAGGTTTGGAAGCTGTTTGTGCTGTTCCAGGTACAAAATGGGCAGTTAAAGAAGCAATTGGGTCCTCACTTGTTGCATGGGTATAGCTGACTCACAGAAGCCAATTATTATTCAGAGGAGCAGAACACTGTAATCCCTGCACATGGAGATGGGAATAAAATCCCTAGACATTCACTCTCATTGCAAGAGTTCACATCAGTACACCATCCTCAAAAAGCTTCCTCTTGACAATTCTCCTTCGGTAGTTGTTTGCTTGTGGTGCAGATGCAGAGGTGTTTAGATGCTCTAGGCAGGAAAAAAAATACAAAGGCACATTATATCAGATGGTAAACACAAAATAAATAGAAACTCGTAACTGTTGTTATGTAGCCAAACAGACGACAACATGGCTGGGCAATCTTTGTAGCATCTTAATGTTATCATGCAAAAATCCTGTAAACTACAGTAGATACTGTTAGATAGAAGTTCAGCGAGAAATCAGCGATACGCAAAGAACTGTTGAGTTTTGTTGTGTTTTAAATCTTCAGCCAACAAGTCCAATCCACTAGGTGTCCCCTGGGCACTGATCTTGAGAGGTGAACAGTGAAGCTTGAATGGTTTGTTTGTCTCAGCCAAACTTTAGCCCTGTCCACTTACATGTCATTTGTAATTTAATTGGGACATTCCTTTCAGGTAGGGGGGCAAGCTACTCTTGATGCAATGCAGATAAAAAGTAAATACTATGTCCTAATCCACTTAGCAAACAGCAGTGCACGCACTACAAATAAAAAAATGTGTTGGAGAATGGGGAACTAGTAATACACTACCTGGCAGGGAATTCATTGACTCTTTCAGTTGGAGAAGTTACAAGCAGAAAGTTCTTCCATAGGCATATATGAAATAAATCCGTTTTCCTCCCTCACTGGTTGTTTTTTTAAATAGAGAGGGACTCCATAGTACACTATATACTTAAAGAGACAAAGTCTTCGGCCATGCAAAATCTGGTAGCAACTATTTGCTAAGGGTGGCGGTTACCAGGGCTCCTTAAACCATGCACCCCTTATGAAGGGTTGCCAGGTCCCTCTTCGCCACGGGTGGGAGGTTTTTGGGACGGAGCCTGAGGAGGGCAGGGTTTGGGGAGGGGAGGGACTTCAATGCCATAGAGTCCAATTGCCAAAGCGGCCATTTTCTCCAGGGGAACTGATCTCTATCAGCTGGAGATCCGCTGTAATAGTGGGAGATCTCCAGCTAGTACCTGGAGGCTGGCAACCCTACCTGATGATCAGATGTAATAGCAAGAGATCTCTGTTTAACTACTCACTCTTGTTAAGTTAGCTGCTACAGTCAACAATAGCCATGCAGATTAGCTTTGGATTTCACACATTAACACATTCACACATTAACAGATCACTTCAGGACACTATGTAGGGTTGCCAATCTCCAGGTACTCCAATATGTAGGGTTGCCAACCTCCAAGTATTCAAGAATACCTACTGTACTCTGTATAGAGACAATTTTGAAAGTCTCATGCACAATTGTCATTTTATTTGTTGCTACATTGTAGGTCATGTCTATACATATTCACTTGTTTGTATAAATGTATGTTATATGTCATTTAGTAGTTTATAAAATCACTTTGTTTGTAAGCATCTCGTTCCTGTACTAATTTTCTAATCTATTGATACGAGAACAGTGGTGCCTATTTTCTCCCCAACCTCCAGGTACTAGCTGGAGATCTGCTATTACAACTGATCTCCAGCCGAAAGAGATCCGTTCACCTGGAGAAAATAACTGCTTTGGCAATTGGACTCTATGGCATTGAAGTCCCTCCCTCCTCAAACCCCGCCCTCCTCAGGCTCCGCCCCAAAAACCTTCGGCCAGTGGCAAAGAGGGACCTGGCAACCCTATGGGAACAGCATCTACACACACCTGACCAGGCTGAACACACTGGGCCGCCACTCTTTTCTGTTGAGTCGGCCAAAAACACAGATACACATTGTGAGTTTTGTGCCTCCCATAGCCCAGGAAACCCCCCATTCCCCTGCCATTTCCTTTCCCTGCTGAGCCACAGTGTAATGCTACAGCCTGGCTCAGCTGAGAAAAGGGAAAAAGCCCTTTAAAGGGTTGAAAAATGGCAGGAGGAAATGTGGCGCTTAGTTCTACTTCCCACCCACCCAGGTAGGGGCTGCGGGAGGAGCATCCCTCCCATCCACAACCACCCCACGGTTTCCCCTTTGAGCGGAGGGAAGGGCCTGTTGCACTGACTGGCAGGATTTTCTCTGCCCATTTTCATCCCCCTCAGGAAAACTTCCTGGTTACCACTTGACCACAAGTATCAGAATGTTTGACTAGGGAAAGGGCGCGGACAGGCCCCGAACAGAGAGTTTTCACTCTACTGTTGGTTTACCCATGGACACACGTCATGAATGGAACTACAGCCATGAGCAGTATGGTTGTGGCACGTACATACTAGATGGATGGGGCGGCGGGGGGGCTCCTTGATGAGTTCAGGCCTAAAATAAAAAAGTTATTTTGGAGCCCTTATCATTATAATAACATAAAGTTTTACATGCAACCTGCTCTAACTTGAAAAATCTGTATATTTATCCTTTATGTGAGTATGAATTTTCTGAGACCGCTTAGGGCTGAAATGCATCTGGTTACAGTTGTTTATGCGTGTTACCAAACTATATTTTTATATATATGGTGGCTTTAATACCTTGATGGGTAGGGTCGCCAGGTCCCTCTTTGCCACTGATGGGAGGTTTTGGGGGCGGGCCCTGAAGAGGGCGGGGTTTGGGGAGGGACTTCAATGCCATAGAGTCCAGTTGCCAAAGCGGCCATTTTCTCCAGGTGAACTGATCTCTTTCGGCTGGAGATCAGTTGTAATAGCAGGAGATCTCCAGCCACCACCTGGAGGTTGGCAACCCTATCAATGAAGCTTTGTTTTTGTTTTTTCATCTTTTATGAATTTTTGCACACAATAAAGAAATTACTATTTTGTTATTTTATGATAAGCTCAACCTTTTTGGTGCCTAACCTGGAACAGAGAATTAGACGTTGTTGTCGTGCTCCTTGCTGAACTATTTCCCTTTCAGTCAAAGCTTGGAATCCATTGAACGGAGGCAAATCTGTTACTCTAGAGAAGTGTGAAGCGGGAGGGAAGCAAAGCTTCACATATTTCCTCCTTCATGTAGAAACAGTCTGAAGGAGGATAAAGGTGAAGAGCCAAATTCTTACCAACGCAGGAGCCCAGCAACAAAGTCACAGCTGGAGGAGGAGGGTTAGAGGGGAGTGGAAATTAGCTGCCCCACTGCTGGCCTCTTTAAAACCACACAGAGAAACTACCAAATTTCTAGGACAAAAAGGGGCGCTTCAAATATCTCAAGCAAAAAAGATTGGGGTTTCAACAGGGGTTCTCCTCTCATTTATCGTGGATATATAGGGAAGTTTTTCAGAAGAATACTGCTGGCACTAGGCAGGCCTGAAGAAAATGTGGTGGTTTGCAGTATATCAAATAGTGTGTGGGGGTTTAAAATTTTTAAAAACACGGGAAACAAATACATTTAAAAGAGAAGAAAGACACTCAGTAGGCAATAGTATGCCATTACAGCGTTAGAACTGCAAGTTGGGGGGAAATAAACAATTAAAAATTGTCACACACACCTCCAGTTCAGTACTGCAAACCCGCTTACCACTGGGAATAAATTAGATACTTCCTACTTTCCTAGTCCTTCCAAAAGCACTAAAGAGCTTGTGACCAATTCACACATTATGGAGTACAGAGGTTGGTCTAGGATCCCAACATTGGGAGGCAGACAGATACAAGTTGTGGGTTCTCCTCAGTTCCTGCACACACTGTGCCCAGTTCAGATGGGACTGCAGCACATGTGGATAGGGTTGCCAGGTCCCTCTTCGCCACTGGAGGGAAGTTTTTGGGGTGGAGCCTGAGGAGGGCGGGGTTTGGGCAAGGAAAGAACTTCAATGCCACAGAGTTCAATTGCCAATGCAACCATTTTTTTCCAGAGGAACTGATCTCTTATCAGCTGGAGATCAGTTGTAATAGCAGGAGATCTCCAGGAAGGCCATGGCAAACCACCTCTGTTAGTCTGTTGCCTTGAAAACCCTGTTGGGTTGCTGTAAGTTGGCTGCAACTTGCAACTTCTCATCCACCCTACAGTAGTATAGTAAAGGTAAAGGTAGTCCCCTGTGCAAGCACTGGGTCATTATTGACCCATGGGTTGACCTCACGCCCTGATGTTTACTAAGCAGACTATGTTGATGGGATTGGTTTGCCATTGCCTTCCCCAGTCATCTACATTTTACCCCTAGCAAGCTGGGTTCAGTAGTATAACTTCTCCATAAATGGTTCTTGTAGGTTATCTGGGCTGTGTGACCGTGGTCTTGGTATTTTCTTTCCTGATGTTTCGCCAGCAGCTGTGGCAGGCATCTTCAGAGGAGTAACACTGAAGGACAGTGTCTCCATAAATGCTTTTTCGGTTATCTTTTCTTTAATAACCACATTTATTAAGAAGCATCATGCATTTGCCACAATGGAGAATAAGGATTAATTTATTCTATAGGCTTTAGCCAAATTCTGCAGCTTGTCCCATAAAACCAGGTTTAGAGAGGGGCAAGAAAATGATTGCTTGTCAGTTTGATATGCTGAATCATTGGTTGTACTTCACTGTAAAGTTAACAAGCTTGTTAGGCAAGCCTTCATTAAGGAGAGGCCAAAGCGTATTCCATATTGTCTCAAGGAGCCATGGGAAGGCAGGCCTGATGGATATCTGTTAGGGTGTGACAACGACACTTAGATTTCCATGCAAGGAGCAATATTTCATGTACCACTATGAGAAGTGAAAGGCAGGCAAGTGTATTTGCATGCCAGCACATCAGACCCATTTGTCTTAATAGTTTGGCCAAAGGTATTGTGTTATGCAAGAAGTGAAGCATTGTTGGAGAATTTACTGAGCAAAGATTACATTTGATACTTTGTGGGAGATAGGTGCATTCAAATCAGGATTGTATGACAAACCCCAAAAGTCTATTTATTGTCAACTGACAAGGGGCTAGTAGGGCTGAGTCATTTACTTTGATCTTATATTGTGTGGGGAAAATCACATAAAATTACTTTGTTACAAGTTGCAAGTAGAGTTGCCAGCTCCAGGTTGGGAAATACCTGTAGAATTTGGGGCGGAGCCTGAGGAGGATGGGGTTTGGAGACGGGAGGGACTTCAGTGCCATAGAGTCCAATTGCCAAAGCAGCCCTTTAGCCAGGGGATCTGATCAGTGTCAGCTGGAGATCAGTTGTAATAGCAGGAGATCTCCAGCTAGTACCTGGAGGTTGGCAACCCTACATGTGGAGGAAAGGCTTAAGCCTTACCCCCGCTCTGTTTTCCTGACCTTAAATGGACCAAGAGGTGCTATTTGGCCTATTGTTCTCTGGGATACCCTAGTTGCAAGTAAGGACACTTCCGTCCAGGAGCTCTCACCACTGTTCCATCTCTGTATGATCCCAAGATAGGGTTGCCAGCTCTGGGTTGGGAAATACCTGGAGATTTTTGGGGTGGAGCCTGAGGAGGACAGGGTTTGGGTAGAAGAGGGTCATTCTCCAGGTGTACTGATCTCTATTGGATGGAGATCAGTTGTAATTGGTGGAGATCTACAGCTACTACCTGGAGGTTGGCAACCCTATCCCAAGATGCCTCAACAATATTGAAGCATGGGAACTGTCTTTCCAGCACCACCTGCATCACTTTCCCATCTTCCCACACACAATCTAATCTTATCCATATCACCTGGGTCATCACCTTTACAGGGGATTACTCTTTGCCCAGAAAATCACAAGCTCAAGGTTTTCAAAACACTGGAAATTTTCAGTTTCCCTCTCACTTCCCATGGACTAATAACATCCCTGTTAGAGAGAGAAGGGAAGCAGGGCTAGAGTCCAAAAGGCTCATCAATATTGTACATAGCTGCATTCCTTTAAAAGGGGGTGATGTAATACTTTTTTTTATTAGGACCAACCAAAATATCACAAAACAGTATGAAAGCTTTTAAGTTATCCAGATTTCTTAATTGGGATGGGTGTTCAGTACAAGAAATGCACACGGCAGGCGAGGGGGGGGGGAGGTATGTTTCAGGCCATAATGGAAGGGCCTGTGGTCTGTAGAGTCTCGGAATGGAATGCAGGTTGTGTGGCAGATTTAATTGGATTAGGTGGTGCTAGGCATAACAGATTTCAGCAGGTTTCAAGTTGCACCTAAGCTTTCTGGGACAAAGAAGGGGAAAAAAAACGGCAGTCTCTATCTGAGAAATAAAGGCTAGTGGTTAATTAAATGTCTCTCTAGTGCCAAACAATCTTGTTCCTATTACTGACGAAAGTAAAGCTGTCCTGAATACCAAGTGAGGTTTCAGGAAGTAAAAAGCCCAGCATAATGGGATACATAAATATTATTCATCTGAGCTGGTGGGATATCATGGCCTACATGTGAAGCATTGTTAGGGTTGCCAACCTCCAGGTACTAGCTGGAGATCTGCTATTTCAACCGATCTCCAGCCGACAGAGATCAGTTCACCTGGAGAAAATGGCCGCTTTGGCAATTGGACTCTATGGCATTGAAGTCCCTCCCCTCCGCAAACCCCACCCTCCTCAGGCTCCGCCTCCAAAAGCTCCCACCGGTGGCAAAGAGGGATCTGGCAACCCTATGCATTGTGCTATTTCCTTTGCAGGTTCTCCGAATTATCATGAAGAAATAAATGGATAGACTTGTCAAGATGTTTAGGTACTTGCTTATATCTGCTCTCTTGTCCCAAGCTGATATTCTCAGTGGTCTCTGTAAGAAACATTCTTGATAGCAAACTATTTCCCCATAGCAATATGCTATGGGAAAACAAGGCTGCACTTACCTGCAACTGTTGTTCATCAAGTGTCTTCTGTACAGGCACACATGGGACTGCTCAGGCGCAGGTCGGTCATCCATGGAGGACTGAGTAGAAAGTTTCTAGAAACTTCGGAGCACTTTGAGCACTCCCCCCTCCCTCTGTCTTGAGCCGAAAGTGAAGTGGTTTCCTGCCCAAACGGCTTTATTCAAAAAATGTGCCAAATGCGGAATGAAGATGGCACAGAATGATGAGCATACCGACTGCTTATTTTGTCTAGGGGACACCCTTGTCTTTGAAACCTGCTGTTTCAGTGGACTCTGTGAGAAACATTTTTGATAGCAAACCATTTCCCCATAGCAAATTGCTTTGGGAACATTTTTTTTTTGCCACGGGTTTGTTAAATTCCATAAAATAATATAAATAATAGGGTGGCCTTAGCCTGTTCAGATGGTCTGGGAGGACCCCTCTTTTCTTTTTCACCTAGGGTTGCCAACCTCCAGGTTGCAAAAACCTCCCGCCGGTTGCAAAGAGGGACCTGGCAACCCTATTTTCACCAGCAAAAGACCTGATTGGATCTTGCTCAGTGATTTGTTAAACCATTGGTAGACCACCAAGTTTGATTTCAGAAAACGGTATTTTCAAGGGCTTTCTGTATTCATTCGTGCCCTGCAACCTGAGTGCTTGCTTAAACTTTTCATAGATTGCTAATAGCTGAATGCAGCTGCTAGTGATATTCTGACACAGTGGAGCCAAAGTGACCTTTGGATATTTATACATACTTCCTTGTTAATGTGTCTCATAGTGAAAGCTGTCACAGCAAAGCACTGCCTCCTGCAAACCAAGCAAATGAGGCATATATGCCTCCCAGATTCCTTTAGCAAGTCTTCCAGTGATCCACACCATTACCTTTTATTGACTTTCTTAATGAACAGAGGAGTCCACATACATACACACAGAGATCCCTCATCAATTATCCCATGTTCTGGAAAGTCCAAAAGAAGAGGACATCTTATCCTTCAAGGCCTATGTTATGTCTCCAATCCCTGCTCAGCTAGCCACTACAGACTTCTGCAACCATTGATCTCAGCTTTTTGAGGCAGGCAGGCATGCATGGCACATATATTTCAATCGTCTGCCCCTGGCATAGTCTTAACTTTCTGGTCCCTGACTCTAGGAACTCACTGTCCCTCTTTTGTGCTTTGAAAGTGCTGTTTAAAAATGTTGTTAGTGTGGGTTGCTAGAATTGTAGTTCAGAAAGTTTGAGTCCCCTCTCCCAGGTCCCGAGAAGTTACATCTCTGCATAAGAGTCAATGCATCTTGTTTTTAGTGCACATGCATGCAAATACGTAAGTGTGAACCTCAAATACTAGTGTGCTGCCTCTAGGGTTGCTAACTCCAGGTTGGGTAAATCCTGGAGATTAGGGTTTCCAACTCTGGGTTGGGAAATTCCTGGAAATTTGGTTGGTGGAGCATGGGGAGAGATCTCAGCAGGACATAATGCCATACAGCCCCCTGCTCCCTCCAAAGGAACCATTTTCTCCAGGGGAACTGATCTCGGTAGTCTGGATATCAGTTGTAATTCCAGGAGATCTCCAGGTCCCACCTGGAGGCTGGCAACCCCGCTGGAAATTTGGGGGCAGATCTTCGGGGGGGGCAGAGTTTGGAGGACGGGAGCTCAGCAGGGATGTGATGCCATAGACCCCACCCTCCAGAGCAGCCCTTTTCTCCAGGGGAACTGATCACCATAGTCAGTTGTAATTCTGGGAAATTTCCAGGCCCCACCTGGAGGCTGGCAATAGGGTTGCCAGCTCCAAGTTGCGAAATTCTTGGATATTTCGGAGGTGGAGCCTGGGATGGGTGGGGTTTGGGGAGGGGAGGGATTTCAGTGGAGTATAATGACATAGAGTCCACCTTCCAAAGCGGCCATTTTCTCCAGGTGATCTGGTCTCCATCACCTGGAGATAGGGTTGCCAGGTCCCTCTTAACTGCCGGTGGGAGGTTTTTGGGGCAGAGCCTGAGGAGGAGAGGGTTTGGAAAGGGGAGGGTCGTCAATGCCATAGAGTCCAATTGCCAAAGCAGCCATTTTCTCCAGGTGAACTAATCTCTGTCGGCTGGAGATCAGTTGTAATAGCAGGAGATCTCCAGCTAGTACCTGGAGGTTGCCAACCCTACCTGGAGATCAGTTTTAATAGCAGATCTCCAGTTACCACCTGGAAGTTGGCAGCCCTAGATGACTCCTACATATCCTCCTTACCCATTTGTTCAGATAGCAAATGTTGATGGGTTCATGCTATTCTGTAGTAAATACAACTAGATCTATTGCAAGATTAAACATTTTTGTTGAACATTCTCAAGGTTTTGTAACAGAAAGTTTGCCTTGTAAGCTGGCTGTGGACACTGGGCAAGTCATTGAAGATGAAATACTTATAACACACTGTAGGTAGAATAGAGCCTTCAGCAATGTGTGTGTATAGGGGGGGATTTCAGGCAAAACCTTGATCTGAGAAGAGGGCTGTTAACAGATACACAAAATCAATTCTGCCAGTCTTCTGTGCACAAGCCTTTCATAATGATTCAGTGAGTCAGAAACCTTCCAGGGGTCAAGGAGAAAACAACCAATGTGCTTTTGCAGTCTGCAGCAGGGAGGGAGTTATAGCATCTGGTGCCAAAGTGGGTACTTTGATGGCTAAGGTGACCCTGCGTTAGGGTTGCCAGGTTCCTCTTTGCCACCAGTGGGAGGTTTTGGGGGTGGAGCCTGAGGAGGGCGGGGTTTGGGGAGGGGAGGGACATCGATGCCATAGAGTCCAATTGCCCAAGTGGCCATTTTCTCCAGGGGAACCGATCTCTATTGGCTGGAGATCAGTTGTAATAGCAGGATTGTATCCTGTCTGGGAACGTTGTAACTAGCTGAATTTGACTGTGCTACCATGTATTGGCAAATCATTATCCTAACTTAAGGTAATTATAAATATGAAAATAATACATGGATTGCTTTTGCTGATCCCTATGGGAAATTGAAAATATTGGCTCTAGAAGCTTCTTTTGAAACAAGTGTGCATATCAATATCTTAACTGAACGGGACTGAGAAAGACCTGAAACTTGAAACAATCGTATCCCCTTTTCCACCCCTTCTTCTTTCAAGACTTCTACCTTGGATTGAATGTTACTGCATATGTATCTATGCACTTGTACGTTGTATATTATATGAATTTGTATTCAGTACACTTTTGGTACAACATTGCCTTTTTCCTGTACTTTCTTCCTAATCTGTGATATTAGTACAGAGGTGTTTTGTTTGAGTACCTGGAGGTGGGCAACCTTACCCTGAGTGGTTGTGTACACATACTAAGAAATCAGTGTCGTAGTCGGGTATCGATATGAGCGACGTTTGCTACAGCTGCACTCGCCAGGCTGTGGCCAAAGGGAGCTGGAATTCATACGATTGTTCCGCTGACAAGCCCTGCATTAACCAAGCTGGATGAGAAAGGCACAGGCTGCACCTGCGGGTTCCGGTCACTGGTAGCTCCATTCTCCCAAGCCCCTTCTCCTTTTCATAGGCATGCCCAGGCCTGCCTGGCTTATTGTGCCACATATTCACCTCAGCCGAGAAGCACGTCAGCCCATAACGGCTGGGTGCCATGGATGTTGTTTATATTTGTTTACTTCTGCGGCCTCCCAAAGGTGCACAGAAGGAAGGAGGCAAGGTAATTATAACTGGGCTAGAGTAGAAGGGCTCCCTGGGGCCGGTCACTCTGTAGGACACACGCCACAGCTAGTGGCAAACATACCAGCAGAGCACACAATGATGTGGCAGAACCCCATTCAGGAGTACAGCTCATACCGCTGTAGGTTTCTTTGGTGTTTGTTTTGAAGCCCTGTTCTCTCCACACTTGATGGATAGTGTGTTTGAGATCATGAACCAAGATAGCATCTTGGGCTGCATAAAGACCTTGCATTCAAGGCTCATGACCAATGCTGATTTCTCCACACCCATCTCTCCCCTGGACGTCACAGACTCTTCTGCAGACCACACCTCATCCCAGCACGCCTGCTAGTCACATTTACATACTGTTAACATGTACATACTAATGCTTGTCTGAATTCACTCTCCTCTACTTAAAGACAGATGGATTCACATTCTAGCTGTATCTGAAGAAGTGAGCTGTGGCTCACGAAAGCTCATACCCTACCAGAAAATATTTTTGTTAGTCTTTAAGGTGCTACTGGACTCTTGCCCTTTTCTACATGAGAAGTTTCTTCAGTTATATGAGAAGAGGCAGACTGGTCCATACTGAGAGGACCATACTGAGTGGACTGCTGCCCTGCAGAGCCCTTGGCAGTCAGGAGCTAGCTGAGACAAGTGAACACATGAACGCATGAAGATGCCTTATACTGGTCCATCAAAGTCAGTATTGTCTATTCAGACCGGCAGCGGCTCTCCAGGGTCTCAGGCAGGGGTCTTTCACATCATCTACTTGCCTAGTCCCTTGAACTGGAAATGCCGGGGATTGAACCTGAGACCTTCTGCATGCCAACCAGATGCTCTACCACTGAGCCAAGTGGCCCCTGAGGTGGTAGCAGTGCAGCAGGGGTCATGTAGTTCGACCTGGGCTGTGGCAACAATGACAATGGGTGTAGGCTGTCTTAAGTTTAACATCTTAATCCACCCTTTCAGTGTGAGCATTCTGGAGTGAACAGATGAAAATAAGAAGGGGGGCATGGGAGGGGAGGGGATGATATGTGACCCCAGGGGATACCTGGATACAAGCGGCATTAAGGAATCAATAAAAGCGCTGGTATTTTGTAGTTTTGCATTTATGGTCATGGCTGATGCTTTAACTGCAGAGTTTTGTAGGTTTTCCTAGAAGGACCGGTGCCGAGGCATTTTGGCCACAACTCAAAGCGGCA
The DNA here is from genome assembly GCF_029931775.1 of Euleptes europaea. Lineage (NCBI taxonomy): Eukaryota > Metazoa > Chordata > Lepidosauria > Squamata > Sphaerodactylidae > Euleptes > Euleptes europaea. The sequence continues at coordinate 126,503,907 of NC_079312.1, read as the reverse complement.
GAAATGCTGACGGAGGAAGGACGGAGCAGGACTCCTTTGCTCTATCCGTCTCTCTGTGACTCAGCATGGTACCTGCCAGTTTCCTCAGTGCTTCCCCTGGTCAAGGGAAAATTAAAAAAACAGTGGGAAGGGGGAAGAAAAGGGGGATTTTCCCCTCCCAATCAATTTTTCTCAGGTCAGTCAATGGTCATCTGGATTCTCCTGCATGAACATAGTACAGGATGAACAAATATGCAGATAGAACCAGGAACAGATTTATTCAAATAATCCATGATGGCTAAGTAAGTGAGCTCTTCCATGGAGGGCTGCCAACCTTTTATTTATTTATTTTAAACCAACTCCAAACACCATGCCTTGAACAACAGTTTGATCTGCAGATATTAGCAAGTAATGATGTTTATGTCTGTCCATATAAAGCCTCATTTGCTCTGTTCTGTGAATCAAACTGCTATTACAGGCACGAGGCCAGGGCAGATTATTAATTTTTTCCCCCTGGTAAACTGACAACTCTACTTCCATGCCATTTGAAGGGTTCTTTTTTAAATTTATTGAACCACTAAAATGAGCTGCTGGTCATTAAAGCAAGCCCTCCCCTTGACTACCCAGTTCATCCTCTGCTGCCATCAAAGAAGGGACCTTTTCAGGGCTCCTAATCTGCTGTGATTTTACGGCACTTTACACACACACAATCTGCCCCGCGGCGCACAGTGGTAACCTGCAGTATTGCAGTCAAAAGCTCTGCACACAACCTGTTCGATCCTGACGGAAGTCAGTTTCAGGTAGCCGGCTCAAGGTTGACTCAGACTTCCATCCTTCCGAGGTTGGTAAAATGAGTACCCAGCTTGCTGGAGGTAAAGTGTAGACAACTGGGGAAAGCAATGGCAAAACACCCCGTAAACAAAGTCTGCCTAGGAAACGCCAGGATCTGACGTCACCCCATGGGTCAGTAATGACCCGGTGCTTGCACAGGGGACTACCTTTACCTTTTTAAACTGCCATTTAGGAATAAAATGCTTGCCCATTGTCATAGAATGATTTAATTGGAACCAGAGGCAGGTCTCCTGCATCCCCAGATTATCACCTAACAGCTGGACCATTGGACTTTTTCAGAGCATTGGATGACCAGGCTGTAACACTGAGTCAGACTTTTGTGTTTTGGGTTTCATTCTGTCCTTTTTGACACATAAAGTCTTCATAATTTGAGAGGTACGTCTACATTTACTAGTTCTAATTTGGGTTAAACGGGCTTTCATGACAACTTGGCACTGAGGGTCTTTCTAGATGGCCATGTATGCAGGGCTTTTCCCCTTGCGGTCATCCCCGCCGACTGCTGTGGGGCTTCCTTTTGATTATGCACACCTTTCCCAACCATCAGAGGTCACCTCACTCTCCCTGGGTGTTTCCCCGTGTTTTGCCCATGTTTTCAGGGTGCTGTTTGAACCAGAATCTGGAAAACGCAGGCAAAACATGCGGAAGCGCGTGGGGAGTGCGAGGTACCTTCTGATGGTTGGGAAAGGCATGCATAATCAAAAGGAAGCCCCAGATCAGTCGGCAGAGCCCTGCATAAATGGCCATTTGGGGGGGGGGAATCTAGATTTTACCTTTAGCAGATATGTAGCCCCAATCTGCCACTAATAGGGTGATATTCTTTTGAACAGACCGACGGTAGATAAAGTATCTCCCTGCAGCAAGGCTGTTGCTTTGGGAGGAAAAAAAGAAATATGTGCTCTAGCACTGGAAAGGGAGGCTATATTCAGATGTAGGCCTTGGGCTCACGTACTCCTCTCCTAGTGCACAGTGGCAAACCATAGTATGTCATGACATCCCAACTGGAAAAAAGGAACTTACTATGGTGTGTTCTCTTGCTTACAAACCCTGATTCTAAACCAAGCTAAGTTTTTACCCCAAATGGAGAGCAGCATGCCTCCCCATTTTGGGGGAAATTCCACGTCAAGTTGCGCTACATTTGGCAACCCCCAGGAGCCTGGGAAAGGGCTAGAGACTTACCAAAACAGCATCCCATAATGGTGCAATGTCACTTCTGGCTGTGTAACCAGAAATGACATCACCATGTTTCAGGACACTCTAGGGTTTCCAAAACTCTATGGTAAAAACCATAGACTTGTGGGGGAATCCTATAGCAACCCCCAACATTGCAACATATTTTCCAGTTACACAGCCAGAGGGGATGTTGTGGCATTGTGGGATGCTTCCCCCCCCCATTTCCTCTTGCTACCCTATTGAATGGTGGTGGGGGATCAAGGCAGAGGGTGGGAGGTTGCCACCCTCTAATTGCACTCATTCCTTCCAAGCATGACATATGGGATTCCCTGATTAAACTGGATTAAAGAAAACCCTCCTGTGACCTGATTTAAATAGGGAAATGCCATGTAGCTGTGCGTGGAATTTCTTTATGGCAACCCTGTCCGCAGCCAATATGGGGAGGGATTGGAGCTTATTTCCACTTTAAAATGGCAGAGCTAGTTTCTTCCCCTCCCCTTTTTAGCACTTTAATGGGATTCCCCCCTCCCCAACTGACCTGTGGTGCAGCTTTGCTCCACAAATATCTTGCACTGGTGTAACTTCATTTACTTTCACACTTCAAGTCAATAGGCCAAGCCAGTGTCAGGTCAAGGGTGCCCGCAATTCAAGGAACCTAATAAACCTGAGCACAAAAGAAGACACCCTGTGCTGTGTGCCTCTGCCAGCCCAGTCCTAGAGACCTGCACTGTGCTCTAAACATCATGAGATGCATCTCCTGGGAGGGAGTTTCCAGCCTAGGGGATTCTGAAGCGAACACAATGTGCCTGCCCAGGTGTTTGGGTTCATTCTCTCTACAGCGTGCCGTGGTCTGGGTCAAAGCATCGTCTCCGGTCCAAAGTAGCTAAGGGATGTCTACTTTCGTTTGGTCATTAGGATTGTTGACAACCTGGAGGAAAAAAATGTCCTGCCTCTTTAATAGAGACTTAATAGGATATTTAAATGAATCTGCCCACACTCATGAAAAGAAAGTATGGGGTGGGTAGGTCTATTAAAATAAACAGAGAGTAAGGGGAACTAAATGCTGCCCCCTTCACGATTTACCTCAGTGCCCTCTGGCAATTGAAGCATTTTTCTCTCTGCCCAGCTGTGATAGCAGAAGTGAGCTAGACTGGAAGAAAAATACTGGAAACAATAGGATGCAACAATGTAACACACAAGAGGGGACAGAGGTCATCTCCCCTTGCCTTTTATTTTAAAGTACATCCAGTCAGTCATATTGTCCTTTATTGGCATAAAATCACTATACATACGGTAGCATGTAAAAATATAAATATTTGAGATATAACCTTACAAAATGGTTAACAGACACTTGCATAAGATAGTGTTGTGAACTAACACATCTGCCTATTTAAATAATTTGTGACATTCTATAGCAATCTTTAAACATTGTGCTACCTTCTCCAGAACATAGAGTGAACAATTATTCAATAGAAAGGAAGCATTTCAGGAATCGGAAGCATTCAGTCTACATATCTGCAAAGGGCTTAGTAGTTCATTACGAATTTCTGAATAGAAACTACAATAAAATAAAACATGGATAACTGTTTCAACACACTTACTGCCACAAGGACAAAGTCTGTCTGACTGGGGGATTTTGCTAAATCTTCCATCGAGTAGCGCAGATGGCATAACATTAAACCTAGATAGGGAGATGGCTCTGCGATAAGATAGATCATACATGTGAGACAGATATGGGAAAGGCTGGTAAACATCAAAAGGTATCCCTACATTTAGTGGCGAGCAAGTTTTATTAGCAGCCCTATATAGATCCTGGCCTATGTCACATCTCTGTGTGTGTAAAGTGCCGTCAAGTCACAGCCAACTAATGGTGACCCTGTAGGGTTTTCAAGGCGAGAGACGTTCAGAGGTGGATTGCCATTGCCTGCCTCCACATGGGCTGAGAGAGTTCTGAGAGAACTGTGACTGGTCCAAGGTCACCCAGCGGGCTTCATGTGGAGGAGTGGAGAATTGAACTTGGTTCTCTTGATTAGAGTCCGCCACTCTTAAGCACTTCACCACGATGGCTCCCATCAGTCACATCTAGACTGGCCTTTTGCATTTTTTGCTATCAGCTCTAATAGCATTTGGGGAGGGTGCAGGGGGAAGGGTTAAAATCCCCCCCATACAGAACTCCCTGCAGCTGCTATTAAGTAAAATTAAGGAAGCCCAGATGTCTCAGATCGTCCTCATTGATCTCTCCCATTTTATCTGGCTCGGCCTCCTCTTTTTTGTTACTAATTGGAGGGCGCACAAATGAGAGACAGAAGATCACCAATGCTGCCTGGTGTCCAGAGGGAACCGCAAGTGTAGCATTTGCCCCCATTCCCCTCAGGGTACAATGCTGTCTGCCTTTATACCAGCAGGTGCAACATTTCAGAGGTCTCTCTGGTATCCTCTCATTTCCCATGGGTAGTAAGGTTGCCAACTGGTCTGAAGAAAAATGTCCTGTCCCTTTAACATAGGCTTAATGTGTGGCTTAATGAAGGAGCTAGAAAATATTTTGAAGTGTAAGGATGTGTCACTGGCCACCAAGACTAGATTAATTCATGCCATCGTATTCCCTGTATGGGTGTGAAAGCTGGTCAGTGAAGAAAGCTGATAGGAAGAAAATAGATTCCTTTGAAATGTGGTATGGGGGAGAGTGTTACGGATTCCGTGGACTGCCAAAAAAACAAATCAGTGAGTTCTAGATCAAATCAAGCTTGAACTGACCCTAGAAGCTAAAATGACTAAACTGAGGCTATCGTATTTTGGTCATGTCATGAGACGACAGGAGTCACTGGAAAAGACAGTCATGCTAGGAAAAGTTGAGGGCAGCAGGAAAAGAGGAAGACCCAACAAGAGATGGATTGACTCAATAAAGGAGGCCACAGCCTTTGATTTGCAAGATCTGAGCAAGGCTGTCAAAGATAGGACATTTTGGAGGACTTTCATTCATAGGGTCGCCATGAGTCGGAATCAACTTGATGGCACTTAACACACACAATGCGTGGCCATGGGTGTCTGATTCTTTTCATGGGATGGAGGTAAACGACATCTCCTGATCAATAACATCCTATTATGTCCCTATTAAAGAGACAGGACATTATTCTTCAGACCTACTGGCACATCGGGCACCTGCTAGACCTGCAGTTCCTCATGTTCTGCAAATAACTATGCCAGACACCACTTAGGACCAGCAAACACCTTGCACAAATGCTAATTTCCTGCTGGGTATTTAATGAGTCAAAAAACCCAATGCTTTTGCTGTCTGTGAGGTGCTGCTTTTCATCCAGCAAATTCTTTGTGCAAAATTAGAGACCGCTCAAGAGGCTTCTGCAGTATCACTGAGCCCTCTGGGCTTTTTGTCGTGCTAAAGAGAAGGGACTTTGGGAGATGACCCCAAAGGAAGCAGCAGCTATTTAAGAGGGCATGCTGGGAGATCAAGGGTGATGCTGGATGAGCAAAAGGCATCCCTCTCCAAGAGTTCTCTGACAGTGAGCCAGCACCCTTCTCAAGTGAAGCAGGGGAGGGATTGCTGAAAAGATTTAAAGAGTGGATTTCTTTTCATGCTAATTTCATTTTAAATTACTCTTAGTTATTTTAAACATCCTACCAATCTCATAATGAATGCATGGCTAAAAGGTGGGTTTTTTTTGGAAGCTCACTCAAAAATGATCACAAAGAGTGATTATTATTATTGTTGTTGCCTTTGTATTATGAAATTATATACCCACATCATAGGGTTGCCAGGTCCCTCTTCACCACCAGCGGGAGGTTTTTGGGGCAGAGCCTGAGGAGGGTGGGGTTTGGGGAGGGGAGGGACTTCAATGCCATAGAGTCCAATGGCCAAAGCAGCCATTTTCTCCAGGTGAACTGATCTCTGTTGGCTGGAGATCAGTTGAAATAGCAGAAGATCTCCTGCTACTACCTGGAGATTTGCAGCCCTACCACATCATATTTAGCTTAATGTGTTCGTAATTAAGTTTTCTGGTGGACTATCCTATAGCCTGCATAACTCATCTTTAAATCTCATTTTTTTGCAATGTGTATTTATGTAAAGATCGTGCACATCATTAGCAAGCACTACTGATGTTAAAAAATAATCATTTTTATTTAACCTGTATGTTTCTCATGCTAACAATTCGAGAAGGCTAAAATACATCTCGATATTGAGCCAACAATGTGATTTATGTAAATAACTTTTTGGTCTGAATTTTCACTGACAAAATCAGTATGCTTCTCTTGACTGAAATCTGCCCATGTCATTCACATAACTGCTAGGTCACTCTCTCCTTATTCTTCTCCCTCCTTCTGTCCTCCTTGAACTCTTAAGTCAAACAATCAAATACCAGAATAACAGTCAGATTTGAAGAGTTCTGACTATAGTTCATTTTTCGGAGCAAATTGATTACTACGACTGTATTCATTAATGGGCATTTTTTGTTCCCATTTTGATAGGTTAACATCCAAACGACATTCCCCACTTTAAAAAGTACCTTTGCCATCTGTGAATGTTAATGTGGGATAGAACTTCACATAATAATAATTATGTACAGCCAAAACGTTTTAAGCAAAGTTCAAATGGAATATGATGAATGCTTGTTTGCAAACATGTGTCATGCAGGTACCCTTGTTAGGGAAATCTGAGCTGCCTCAGGTCCACTTGGGGAAGGGGCAGTTTGGTTTTGCTTCATGTGTGAAATGACCGTTAACCTCATGTGAACATTACTCCAATGAATCTTACCTCCGTTTCAGGAGGGCAGAAGCAGAATACCCTACTACCATCAATAGCCGGATTCATTTTTCTCCCTTTCCCAATTGTGCAGTAAAGAAAAAAATGGCACCTTCAGAAATTTCCATTTTAAAATATGATTTTATTATAAGAAATTTGCTGCCTTACAGAACCACTCTAGAAACAAAGCCCGTTCTCATGAAACCCCTGGCCCCATTTTGCAGAGCACAGAAACATTTGAATAATATATTTGCACTTCTGGGTTTCTTCTCCAGACTAGAAGCCGAATTCCTGAACTTTGGAGGGTTCTTCATTATTATGCAACATGTGTCCAGCCCTTCTGCTCTCCTGCACCATTCCTTATTTTTTCCCACCCTCACAAGTAATGTTAAAACTGGCTGAATTTTCACGACGGGGAAAAAAAAATGAAAAACAGGCTAGGGGCTGGGGAGCCATCAGCTGTGACCTGCTCAGAAGACTAGGCATCAAATCCACAGAAGGAAACAAAAGCGGGCAAGATTAGCATTTCCAAACTGAGCAAAGACTGGGGCCCCGCTGCAAGCTGTTTATTCTAGGCGTTGATTTTCAATATTTAGAATGATTAGCAAGTGAAAGCAGGTTGTTGCCAAGATGGATCTGTGCCAGCCCTATGCTCAATGGAAGAGAAAGAGCAACAAATGAAAAGGAGGCTAGAACCAGAGAGAAAAGGGCTTATGTGTATATTTTCCCTCCGGACTGGAAAATGGCTTGAGATGTTGTTGTTTGCCTGGTAAGAAAGGAAGACACATTGCAGGACAGCCGGGGGGGGGGGGGATATAGTAAACACACAACAACGTGATAATTGTGCTGATCCAAATGACTAGCTTATGTAGTAGGCCCTTTCCCCTTCAATCATTTATGCCACATAGTCCACTAACATGGCATAAGAAGCAATCCTAAATACACTTACCAGGGAGCATGCCACATTGAGCTAATGGGACCTTACTTCTGAGTAAACATGCTTCGGCTTGTGATGTTATTTTGGTTAACGGGACCAAACTCCGAAGGTCCTCAGCCGAGCCGAGGGCTTTGGCAACAGTTATGCCTTTGCGTCAGCATCTACATGGAGGGGAGGTCCGAAATGGATTTGCCAGAGAAAAACTATTTGAATTAATCAAAGGTTCACAGTGTGTGCTGGCACAATTTTCTGGGCAAGGCACTTCCATTGACTTCCTTTTCCTGGCTAATGCCATACTTCATTTCTTTTTTATTTAAAACACTGTTATGCGGACTTTCCACAAAATCCAAGACACAATATTTCTATCGATATAAAAACACAATCAAAAACCTTAAAGTACTATATTAATCTAACAAACTACTGAAATGCCTGAAATCATTAAATGTTATTGAAAATGTATTCTTTCACTGAAGAAATGTATTCATTCACTAAAAATGTATTGGAAACGTATTCTCTGATTTGAAATATATTCTTTGTACTCAATAAAGTATATCTGCACTCATGAACATGCCACACTCAGCATATTAGAGGTGGCTTGTATAGTTACACCAAGCACTTGCATATGTTACAGGCCTCAAGTATAAGAGGCCCACTGTTGCTCCTTAGTTAGAAGCTAATTAAAGAATCCATAGATGGCCTTAGTATGCTTGCATAAGCTGGTTTTCCAGAGATAAGAACCAGCTAGGAACCCTCTTAGTTAGCCTTGGCAGCTGCCAGGGTCCAAGATAAGAAGAACTGTAGTAATTTAGGATCAAATAGAGAAGCACCTGGGAATGTGGGTCTTCACTGCTCATTAGTGAGAATGAGATCGCCATTTCTATGTAACGCCTCCGAATCTCTAATAGGGTATTCAAATCCTTCAATATCTATTATTGGTTCTATGTATTGACGCCATGTATTTCGTCTTTTGTACCTCCCATTACCAAAGATTATATCCATGCTTGCACTCCTTTGATGTTTGTGTGAATTGTCCTGCGCATTTGGGCAATTTTAACCCGGTGTGTATATTGGGCCTAATAAACAAACTGATTTGAACTATCAACCTCCTACTGTGTTATTGTCATTGGGAATTGATACAATAATACAGGCATATCACTACACAATACCAAATAAGTATTTTTGGAAGGCCTCTTTCCCCAATTGAAAGCCAGCGTGGTGTAGTGGTTGAGAGCAGTGGTTTGGAGTGGTGGACTCTAATCTGGAGAACTGGGTTTGATTCCCCACTCCTCCACATGAGCGGCAGACAGTAATCTGGTGAACTGGGTTGGTTTCCCCACCCCTCCACATGAAGCCAGCTGGGTGACCTTGGGCTAGTCACAGCTCTCTTAGAGCTCTCTCAGCCCCACCTACCTCACAGGGTGTCTGTTGTGGGGAGGGGAAGGGGAGGTGATTGTAACCGGTTTGATTCTTCCTTAAGTGGTAGAGAAAGTCAGCATATAAAAACCAACTCCCCTTCTTCTTCTTCGTACAGTCCTGTGTCATTCATTTTGCAGTGTGTCCTGAGCAGGAGGAGTAAACATACACTGAGAGGCCAAGTAGAAAAACAACTTAAGCAAGTGGATGTTCATCCTGGAAGAGGATAGTAAAGCCTGAAGAAGGAAGACAACTTTTCAGTCAAACCATCTCCCTGTTTCTCTAACAGCAGTTTGATCTGCAGCAATTGTCAGGTAATAATGTTTAGTTCTAGGCCATAAAAGTTTTTATGAGATGCATACCAGACTTGGCAGAAGCAGGTTGAAAATCCTAGAGTCTACCTCTGTTATAGACTGACATAATATTGCAGGGCTGCTTCTAGGCCTTTTATACTTACATAGGTAGAAAATTAACAAGTGAAATTTTGCTTATCAGTACATCCTTATGAGACTACACCTGTTGAATTTATGCTGCAGATGTGGGGCAGCAGCAAATGGTGTGGGGGTAGGTCATGTGGACCCCCTCCCCATCTCCATAAACGTCTACTCCACTTGTTGTTCCTTCCACAGTAGGGACAGCTTTTCCCACACCCATGGAGGACCAGACCAATGATTTCTCTGTGTATTCCATTTTTCCTCTTCATATTTTATCATTTGTACATTTTTTTACAGATTATTTGGTATGGCTAAGGTTGGCAGAATCTGTTATTATGAGTTCCATAGAAACATGGAAGGAAGAAGTCCAGCAAGAGATATTTCTCCTCTCAGTACAGGACAATTGGGGAAGATCCAGCACATAACGGGATTTTGTTTGCCATGTAGTTTCTAAAGCCCCAGGGATTCTTCTTTATGTCAGCTTCTTCCATAACTTTCCTACGCCATTCCCCTGAGTATCTTTCCAAACATCTTTTAGCCTGGACTCTTAGTGCTACAGCTTGTGCTAACATCATTCTGGTCCAGTCATGACTACTAGCACAATACAGGATGGAAATAGCATTGCCAACAGACCGCAGCAGGGCAGGGGTCGGGGGGTGGGGAGAAGCCCCCAAAGGACTGGCTGTTTTATTTTTTGCTAATTTTTAAATTTTAGGCCACTTGGTTAAAAAAGCAAGGGGCAAGGCTAGATTCCCCCCTCCCCAGCCATTTTTTTATTACTGCACACTTGGATGAAGAAAGAGCTTTCGCCATGCCCCAGACCCACCCCAAAAGGCTGGGTTCTCCACCTCACGTCTCTCAACCCTAGCCCCTGACTGGTACCAGATTCTTTTTATTCAAAGAATGCATGGGATTGCTTTCTAGGTGTCATCCCCCAGTGTTTTTCTGAAAACAATGTACATGTGCATGCTAGTGTTGGAACGAGGTAGCACAAAATGATCTACAAGGGAAGACATGGTAAGGTTGCCTGCCCAAAATGCCAGTCTGTATTTTGGTAGTCAAAATGGTAAAACTGTGCTCAACTCCAGACTCACTGCGTGGACTGATTATGGAAGGCTTGTCCCATAACCCACCGGGTTTCTTTTTGGCTGTGCCTCTGAACTACTGAAATTTAATCTTGTTCCACTCCTCATTCCCTTTCAATTGTCTCCCAAGGACATAGAAGCCACTCATCTGTGAGTGGATCACATGTGACTGGGGGTGCATCTACATGACAATCTCATGAAGTCAGGAGTGGATGCCAGTTCTGTGGGAAAGATAAGAAGAAGAAGAAGAAGAAGAAGAAGAGTTGGTTTTTATATGCTGACTTTCTCTACCACTTAAGGCAGAATCAAACCGGCTTACAATCACCTTTCCCTTCCCCTCCTCACAACAGACACCCTGTGAGGTGGGTGAGGCTGAAAGAACTGTGACTAGCCCAAGGTCACCCAGCTGGCTTCGTGTGTAGGAGTGGGGAAACAAATCCAGTTCACCAGATTAGCATCTGCAGCTCATGAGGAGGAGTGGGGAATCAAACCCAGTTCTCCAGATCAGACTCAATCACTCCAAACCACTGCTCTTAACCACTGCACCATGCTGGTTTCCAGGCAGCTAGGAGAATGCTGAAGATTTCTTCCCTCTGTTTTTGAGTAAAAATCACACTTTTCATTGTTAACCATTTTGTTTCTGTATTTCATTTGTTACTATCCATATGTGTGTGTGTAAAGTGCCTTCAAGTCGCAGCTGACATCCATATACAGGACTGAAATGTCAGATTCCATCCATGACTTGCCAGATTCCTTGAGGATCTGCCCCTGATCAGTCAGTAGGAGGCCATTTCTTTAAAGTAAAAAGTTAGCAACCTTTACTGTAGTTTTTTTTTCCATGTTCATTTGTGTTTTTTTTATATAGGAGAACAGGGAACATCTATCCTTCACAACCGAAAAAATAAAACGTATTTTAAAACCATTGAAAGAAACACACAGATGGGGTGGGGGAAGGTGTGCACCCCTCATGACCATATTTATATATTTATTTTACTTTGAAAAACTATGTGCCAGTTCTCCAGAGACCTGCTCATAGGTGCTCACAAAGTAAAAACCAATAAAATAATAAAAACAACACCATAAAAGCAAGCCAGGATATAAAAAGATCAACTAAAAATCACAGACGTACAGTGCCTCAATGTTGTCCACAGAAGCAGTCTTAGTGATTCTGGGACCCTGGGCAAAAGGCCAGATGGGGCCCAAGAATCAGTGCCCCCCCCCCACAAATTGGGCTTTCCTGACAGTCAAGCAAGGAGTGGCTTATGGCTAGGGTTCCAACCTCCAGGTGGTGGCTGGAGATCTCCCGCTATTTGAACTGATCTCCATGCAACAGAGATCAGTTCCCCCGGAGAAAATGGCCGCTTTGGAAGGTGGACTCTATGGCATTATACATCGCTGAAGTCTCTCCCCTCTCCTAACCCCGTTCTCCTCAGGCTTCACCCCCAAAATTTGCAGGTATTTCCCAGTCCAGAGCTGACAAACCTATTTATGCCTCATGTGAGGTGGGTGGGAACCATCACCAGAAGCTAGCTGTTCAAGCCTCCGATGAAGTAGGGACAAGAGACTGCTGCTGGATGGCCTGAATCCTGGACTGGGTGGATGCAAGTGGTGGCAATGGGAATCTGCTCTTTTTCCTCCTGCTCTATTGGGCGGGGAGGTGCGTTGGGTGGTCAGGGTCCCTCGCTAGCATGGGGCCCCGGGCAGTTGCCCCTGGTTGTCTACTCATCCTCGGTTTATTAGACCTTGTCCATACCATTGCCTTCTCCAGTGTGGAAGCCGGCGTGGTGTAGTGGTTCAAAGCTGTGGACTCTAATCAGGAGAACTGGGTCTGATTCTCCACTTTTCCACATGAAGCCAGCTGGGTGATCTTGGGCCAGTCACAGTTTGCTCCAAACTCTCTCAGCCCCAGCTCTCTTACAATGTGCCTGTTGTGGGAAAGGACGGGGTTGTAATTGTAAGTTGCTTTGAGACTCCTTAAGGTAGAGAAAAGCAGGGTATAAAAACCAATGCTTCTTCTCCTCCAGGAATTTATTCAGGACTTCCACAGCCCCATCGGACTCTCCCGGGGCGGAGCCTGAGAAGCACGGGGTTTGGGGAGGGGAGGGACTTCAATGCCATAGAGTCCAATTGCCAAAGTGGCCATTTTCTCCAGGGGGACTGATCTCTATTGGCTGGAGATCAGTTGTAATAGCAGATCTCCAGCTAGTACCTGGAGGTTGGCAACCCTATGGATATTTTAGGGGTGGAGCCTGAGGAGGACAGGGTTTAGGGAGGGGAGGGGTTAATGCCATAGAGTCCATCTTCCAAAGTTGCCATTTTCTCCAGGTGAAATGATCTATGATGCCTGGAGATCACGTGTAATAGCGAGAGATCGCCAGCCACCACCTGGCGGTTGGCAACCCTAGTGTAAACTCTAGCTGTGGGAAAAGAGTTCCATACCCTGCAACTTCATGCTCCTTGTGCATTGCCTGGAAAAAGTCCTGAACTTGCCGCCACTGGGACCAGATTGCCCCAAACCGAAGTAACTGGGTTGTGGATCAAGCTGTTAAGCGGATTTATGGGGAGAGCAAAGAAGTGTGATTGCCATTGTATTGTGCATTGCACAGTTGTGTTTGATCAGGCCCAGCCAATGTTAATACGTTTGTGCCGCTCACAAAACTCCCTTTGTTACCAGTTCCTCCCCGGCTCCCTCCCACAGCTCCGGAGAATAGCCCCAAACTCTTTGTGAAACTGACTGGCTTAAGCAAACAAACAGATTCCACAAATGGCCCTCCCCGTCCCCTCCTCCCTCCCTGCTGGTTGGCCTTGCAGTTAAATCGGAGGGAAGGAAACGCGCCACTTGCCCGGGAAGAGAGGGAGGCAGTGGAGTCCATGGGTGGGGAGCCGCCCTGGCCACAGGCTTTGGGGCTTGAAATCATGCTTTACCGGGCAAGCCTGGGCAGGCCGAGTAACGGAGAGGCCTTGACCTGCCTTTCTGATTGCTTTTTCTTTTTCTCCCTGAGTACACATCGTGCTTTGTGAAAGGCTGCGTAGACTCCCCAGCCCACTTCGGAGGGCAAAGTTTACAACCAGGGGAGAAAGTTTATTGTCTCACATTCTTTTGCTCCATCTCCTTCTCGGCTGTTGGAAATCTTAAAACTTTGGCGGGAGTAAAAGACCCCCCTTTTTCCTTTTCTCCCTGGTTACTCGACCGTTGCCCTGGCCTATTCTCCCCCCCCCCCCACATTATGACTGCATCTTCTAGGCTGTTGTTTTCCCAAAATACTGGAAAAACCCAAGCTCTCACTGGGGGGAAGAAACTGCATGGAAGTTGGTTGGTTTTTAAACTTGGACAAAAGGGAGTTGTTTCAGCCCTTGTATGACGTTGCTTTTCTTTTCCGTCTCCTGGGGTCTGGCTGGTTCTTACTGCTGCTTGAATCATCAGAGGATATTTTTCATCCTTTTGAATGTTCTCTGGACGCCTGTCTGTTTCAAGGGGTTTCCGTTTTGCCTAGAGAAAAGGGGCTTTTTACAAAAGGTATTCCTTGTACTACAGCTACTCTCATACAACAGCAGAGCTGAAGTCCCCAGCCCTCACAAGCTCTTTCCATATTGCGAAGTTGTAGGGGGGGGGGGGAGCAGAAGAAGGCAACCTGCTGATTGATACGATGACAAACTCCCCATGATTCTGTAGCAGGCATGTGATGGGGAGCTCTGTGCCTTCCAGACTCATGTGGTCCCAATTCCGATCGTGACCACTGTGCGCAAGTAAAAGTGGCTTCAAACTTTCTCCTTCCCCTGCCATTTTCACACGCTGAGATGGTGCTGGGGAACTGCTTGTTGGCTTCAGTGGAGCAACGTTCAGGTAGCTGTTACTACATGCTAGGGTCGCCAACCTCCAGGTACTAGCTAGAGATCTCCTGCTATTACAACTGATCTCCAGCAGAGAGATAGCAGTTCCCCAAGAGAAAATGGCCGCTTTGGCAATTGGACTCTATGGCATTGAAGTCTCTCCCCTCCCCAAACCCCACCCTCCTCAGGCTCCACCCCAAAAACCTCTCGCCGGTGGCAAAGAGAGACCTGGCAACCCTACTACATACACATTTCCAACCAGAGCAAATAGCGGCTCCTCTCATGCCACATTCATGATCAGAATCGGGCTCACACGCGTGTGTGAAAAACAGAACTCCCAGCACACATCTGATACAAAGTCCTCATGATGGCCACATGGACTTTTTATCATGTGAATCAGCCCCAAGGCGATTAAAAGGTATGTAGCACCTTTTCTACAAGGGAAGACTACACCATCTATGGCTTTTCAGTTTAGAGGAAATATGACTCAGTGCTGATTCACACATTACAAACCGTGCAAAGGAGCAGGTGTGACCCCTGCGCCAACGTAAGTGCTACTGTGGATTGACTTACAGCAAAGCTTTTGACTGTGTGGATCATGAAAAGCTAAGGCTGGTTTTAAAGGAAATGGGTGTGCCACTACATCTGATCGTTTTTATGCGCAACCTATACTCTGGACAAGAGGCCACAGTTAGAACAGAATATGGAGAAACGGAATGGTTTCCAATTGGCAAAGGTGTCAGACAAGGATGTATTTTATCTCCCTATCTCTTCAATCTATATGCAGAACATATAATTAGGAAAGCTGGATTAGATTTAGATGAAGGTGGAGTGAAAATTGGAGGGAGGAACATTAATAATCTGAGATATGCTGATGACACATTATTGGCAGAAAATAGTGAAGATCTGAAATGACTACTGCTGAAAGTTAAAAGAGAAAGTGCCAAAGCAGGACTACAGCTGAACATCAAGAAAACAAAAGTAATGACTACAGGAGAATTACACAACTTTAAGGTTGACAATGAGGAAATTGAAATTGTTCAAGACTTTCTATTCCTTGGCTCCACCATCAACCAAAAGGGAGACTGCAGCCAAGAAATCAGAAGGAGATTGAGACTGGGAAGGGAAGCCATGAAAGAGCTAAAAAAGATTTTGAAGTGTAAGGATGTGTCACTGGCCACCAAGACTAGATTAATTCATGCCATTGTATTCCCTATTACTATGTATGGGTGTGAAAGCTGGTCAGTGAAGAAAGCTGATAAAAAAAATAATAAATTCCTTTGAAATGTGGTGTTGGAGGAGAGTGTTATGGATTCCGTGGACTGCCAAAAAAACAAATCAGTGGGTTATAGATCAAATCAAGCCTGAACTGACCTTAGAAGCTAAAATGACTGAACTGAGGCTATCGTATTTTGGTCACGTCATGAGACGACAAGAATCTCTGGAAAAGGCAGTCATGCTAGGAAAAGTTGAGGGCAGCAGGAAAAGAGGAAGACCCAACAAGAGATGGATGGACTCAATAAAGGAAGCCACAGCCTTCAATTTGCAAGATCTGAGCAAGGCTATCAAAGATAGGACATTTTGGAGGACTTTCATTCATAGGGTCGCCATGAGTCGGAAGCGACTTGATGGCACTTAACACTCACACACAACATGTGGAACCAATTCAGATTGGGACCCTAACATGCAGGGTGAATGTATAGTATAGCGTATTGGTTAGCCGCGTGTCGTGTGGAAATGGGCAGCTGAAGGTTTACAGGGCATGGTGGTAAGTAATATTCCCTGGTACAGAGCATCTCATTAAGCCTCTGTTAAAGGGACAGGACTCTTTTTCTTCAGGCACTTGGCAACCCTATGATGTGCTGATGGCGACACATAAATTTCCCCAGTGGGTATAACTAGAGGCTCCTTTCAGGTTGGCAAAAGAGTGCAGAGGGATGCTGACACCCCTTCTCCCCACACACCATGGTCCCAATCTAAATTGAGCCCACATGCACCTGGGAATTGAGTTTGTAGCATGGGACTCTGGCATATGTCTGATCCAAGGTCCTTTTGGTAGCCACATGTCCGTCATGTGGACTTCATAATGTGAATCAGCCTGAAGTCCCATTGAATACAGTGATGCTTATTTTGAATAAAAATGCACAGAAACCTGCTGGATATCTGCTTGTGATGATGACTAGAAATGCCCTGGGCGCCTTAGCCCTAATGCACAGCATGATGTACCCTCTCAGTATATTATTTGTATCTTGATATTTTTAATATTCTGATGCTTCGTAATTGTTCAGCCTCTAATTCTCAAATGAAGGGTGTCTTCCCCCCCACCCCAGGAATGTGCCCTTTGTGTGCCTCTACCAGAGGTGGTTTTGGGGAGGGGCCATGGCCCCGTGGTAGAGCATCTGCTTAGCATGCAGAAGGTCCCAGGTTCAGTCCCCGGCATCTCCAGTTAAAGAGACAGTTAAAGTAGGTGATGTGAAAGATGTGAGACCCTGGAGAGCCGCTGCTCTCCAATCTTGACCGCCAAAGCCCAGGGAAAAGATTTTTGACACCTGCCATTTTTAAAGCTCTCTGACGACAGTGTGGCAACACTACAGCAGCGTGCTTACAGTTGTTACCTGGTGCTTCAAATGCCATATTTTCACTAAATTGCTGTACAACAGCGTGGTGTCCTCTGCCCATCAAGCGCCGCTGGGCTGCTCCAAGGTCATTAAGAGTTCACCCTCCCTAACCGTTCATATTTTTGCCTCCCACATCTTCATAGAGCTCAGTTGCCTCTGATCATAATTAGCCTCAAGTGGCTTCATCTATTACCTTCTCTTTCGTGTTCCTCCCTCTCTGCTGCTCTGTTGCTGCATTCTGAGGATACCTGGGCCTTACACAGCTCACTGGATCTGGAGAGCATAAGCATTTTCCATCGCAAAGACAGTTTCTTTAGGAAACTAGCCTCTTGCTCCTAACCCTTCCCACTTCCTTCCATCTCGTTTTTTTCCTCTTAGGAGTGTGAAGTGCTATCATAGTCTCTTCACCATGCTTATAAAGAAGGTAGCTGCTAGAGAGGACCCTTTCCTCAGCTAAGCTGCAGGTCTCTGTTCTAACAACCCCTGAAACAATCCATTTTCTGGCGTTGGAAACTCATAGGGGAAAATTAGAGGGATGATTTGGCACAGAAGGACAGCTCATAAGGGAAAGACAAAGCTCCTCTTCACCATTTCCAAACTCTTGCTTGCCAAAACTGTCAGAGTAAAGCTACCTCTGACAAATGCACCCCCTTTTTTGTAAGGGATGCTATCCCAAAAGGCTTCGGTTGCCAACCCCCAGTTGGTAGCTGGAGATCTCCTGCTATTACAATGGATCTCCAGCCGATAGAGATCAGTTCACCTGGAGAAAATGGCAGGTTTGGCAACTGGACTCTATGGCATTGAAGTCCCTTCCCTCCCCAAACCCCGCCCTCCTCAGGCTCCGCCCCTAAAACCTCCTGCCGGTAGCAAAGAGGGACTTTAAGGCCCAATTTTGCTTTTATTGTGAATGTTGCAATCCTTCCTCTGCATTAGGACT
Organism: Euleptes europaea; assembly: GCF_029931775.1. NCBI lineage: Eukaryota > Metazoa > Chordata > Lepidosauria > Squamata > Sphaerodactylidae > Euleptes > Euleptes europaea. The sequence goes on along the minus strand of NC_079312.1, from coordinate 126,485,895 downwards.
GTGATTCCCAGTCCTTTGGCCAACAATATATGGACCCTTGATAGCTATTCCAGGTATATTTTATATTATTTTGCATTACTTTGTGTTTTGGGACATTTGCCTTTCATCTGTTATTCCTTCCATGTTTCAGTATTTCACACAATTTTGTTTTTCACAGCACCTGCTCTGACCGTAAAAAATGCAGTAATGTGGGCTATCTGCATAACATCTAGGGAATCACTTCGGAGCATTTTAGCTTTTCTGTTATAACCACTCCAAGAAAATAAAGAGGTATTCAGTTCATCCTGCAGGGAGTTAGCCTTGATGCAGAGGAGATGTGTGTTGAGGAGAGAGGTTCTGGGGCTCAGTAGACATCACAGCTCATTACCTGGAGGTTCTTCTCAAAATTCCAGAAGTGTCTGGACTGGTTGTAGTTACTCACCCCTAAGACTAATGTAGTTTGCCCAGATTCAGATTCTCTTTGCTTGTTAGAGGTTGAGCCCTAAAACTGAAAAAAGGTGGTTGCTGTGTTGACTTGTAATGATTGCTACTGCTGGATAAACCACCCTCAATACCCCTTTTTCCTTGCAAAGCCAGGACAGTCAATAACAGTGCAACATGAGCTGTGTGGGTATTGTTTTACTTTCTGCATTATCTATCACCATCAGGAGCACCCAGACTCCTAGCTATAGGGAGCCTATGGGGTAGGGTTGCCAACCTCCCGGTACCAGCTGGAGATTTCCTGCTATTGGAACTGATCTCCAGCCAATAGAGATCAGTTCACCTGGAGAAAATGGCCACTTTGGCAACTGTGCTCTATGGCATTGAATTCCCTCCCCAAACCCTGCCCTCCTCAGGCTCCACCCCAAAAACCTCCCACCCGTAGCAGAGAGAGGCCTGGCAACCCTAATATGGGGTCAATGTCCCAAGACGTTTTCTGCAGATCACCTGAAAGCAGTGAGGGAGGGAAAGCCAAGTCTGTTAACCTCTTCCCAAGGAAATTCATTTTTACCTGTTCTACTCTCTAAAACTTTCCTTCCTGGGGCCTTCACCTTTCCCTTCTTTAATGGCTGTAGTGACAACTGGACAGGAAATTGGAGTGACATGTATATAGATTTGGGGGTTGCTTCCTTTGTTTGCAGCGGGCATTTGCCTCAGGTATAGGTGGGGTTGCCAGGTCCCTCTTCGCCACTGGCGGGATGTTTTTTGGGGCGGAGCCTGAGGAGGGCGGGGTTTGGGGAGGGGAGGGACTTCGGTGCCATAGAGACCAATTGCCAAAGCGGCCATTTTCTCCAGGGGAACTGATCTCTATTGGCTGGAGATCAGTTGTAATAGCAGGAGATTTCCAGCCGATACCTGGAGGTTGGCAACCCTAGGTATAGGTGAGGCCATGGGAGCTGGAGGCGGGACCAGAAAAACAAATGCCCCGTTTCACTCAGCCTGATATCTGTTATTAATTATTAATTGCAAACCACCTTGCTGCGACTTGCCCGTGTGAAAGAATGCAGGCTTCTGAGCACGTGCTGAATGCCTTTTACTCAGCAGTTAATTACCACTGCCAAGCACCTGTTGTCAGTTTCTCAAAATCTGGGATTGAGGCTAAAAGAATCATAATGCTCAAGCAGCCTTAAACCCAGAACCTCTTACTACAGAAAAAGTAGTTATTCACTGCAGAAGGCCGGGGGCTGAGGGAGCATAAGATCCAGACAGTGTTCAGTCTCACCACCCCTCTCTTTAAAAAACCGCAAGGCCTTTGCGAAGATTGAAATTAATCTTAATCAGGAATAAACCCTGTACTGAAGGCCAAGATTACAAGCACCCTGGGGACATGTGCATAGTGTTTTTCCCCTCACTGGACAATAAAATAACACATTCGCTTTCTGGGATGGAGGGAGTGATTTGTGGGCAAATATATTTCGGGATTCTCCCATTCTATTAACATTCTATTGACACGGATTAATTGCTGTCTCCAACATCATCATTACTGGGAGACGATCAAAAAATAGACTTTGCCTTGTAGTGACCCTGTGGCAGGAATCTAAACTTCCCCCCTCCCATCGATGAAGATTCCCCCTCAGTTGTGCTACCAGGCAACTCCTGGTGCTTGTTTCTGTCAGTTTCCTGTTCCTGCCCTTCCTTGGCCATGGGGTCCTCTCCCCTGAAAATGGGTGTTTTCTGTCCCTGGGAGCATTTGATGAGTGTTTACGTGGGAACATTTCTCGAACCCCGGGCTTCTCTGTTCATGCTGCTTGACTTGTAGCGCTCATAGAAATGTCAGTCCTTCTAGCAAAATTAGGGTTGCCAGCTCCGGGTTGAGAAATGCCTGGAGGTTTTGGGGGCGGAGCCTGAGGAGGGCAGGGTTTGGAGAGGGGAGGGACTTCAATGCCATAGAGTCCAATTGCCAAAGCGGCCGTTTTCTCCAGGGGAACTGATTTCTATCGGCAGGAGATCCGTTGTAATAGCAGGAGATCTCCTGGAGGTTGACAACCCTAAGTGAAAGGGTGGCTACCACTGTGAAGGCTGGCAGGGGATTTGAACCACCATCTAAGGGGAAGTTATGCAGGTGTTTCTAGCATTGCCATGACCTTTGTGCACGGGTTATGTGGAGCTGTCCTCAAAGGGACTGGTGGGTGGGGGCAAAGTTGTTAAATTCTCTTTTATATCTGTGGGTCTTGTTTCTGCTGGCATTGTATGTCTTCTGCTCCTGCCGAGAGTGCATAAGATCATCATGACAACGTTGCTCAGATGCCAATGGCTGCCAGCATAGCAGGGCTGTGGGACTGCACTGTTAGCTCTTGGACAAATCCTTGAGCTGAATTGCCCCCTCCCCCCGGACTTGATTTCAGGACTGGTGATTTGATTAGGAAGACATATGTTATAGCTCTGGAGCTAATGAAAAAAATTGTTTTCACAGGTGGGATACTGGAACAAGTTTTAAAGATACAGAAATCAAGATATGAGAAGCCCCACACAGGGGGAGATCCTCAAGAGATCATCAGTTCCAGAACGGTGTGTTTTTAATTTGAGTTATCCTCTACACATACTAGGGTTACCAACCTCCAGGTACTAGCTGGAGATCTCCCGCTATTACAACTGATCTCCAGCCAGTAGAGATCCGTTCACCTGGAGAAAATGGCCGCTTTGGCCATTGGACTCTATGGCAATGAAGTCCCTCCCCAAACCCCGCCCTTTTCAGGCTCCACCCCCAAAAACCTCCCACTGGTGGCAAAGATGGACCTGGCAACCCTAACATATACACAGCCTGCTTTCTATTGACCCTCGAGTCACTACTTGAGGATAATGCACTGTTCTGGTACCTATTTTATATTTTCTCTCCTCACATATGTTTTCCTTTCATTCTTGCCGCAGGATCCATCTTAAAACAACAAAAAGATTCCAAATACATTACAAAAATGGGCAGTCAAAGGCAGTTTAACATTTTTTTTAATTTTTAAATAGTAAATAGCTTTCCATAGAAAAGGTTAAATTGCACACATTTTTGCAGTCCCCCCCCCAATATCAGTAGGAAACAAACCCCACGCCCAAGACATTAAAATGGAACAAAAAATGAAGAATTGTGTTTAACAAAAAACAAAAAAAACAAAAAGTCTGGTGTGACCAACAGTATAACTTCTAATGGTTTTGAAACGCTGTGCAAACTGTATGTTTGGAAATCCAACCAGTATTTGGAGCCGTTTCGTCCAAGAAGGAATAAATAACCGTACATATGCACTACACATTTAAGCTGATTGAAACCAGTTTCACTGTAATGTTTTCCATTAAGGAACTTGTGGAATTGAAATGTTGTGATTCCGCTGAGAATTTTTTGTTGTAAATTTTCTCCCATGTTGAGCTACAGTCCTCAGGGTTCCTTGTGTGTGTGTAAAGTGATGTCAAGTCGCAGCCGACTTAAGGCGACCCGTTATGGGGTTTTCAAGGCAAGAGACTAACCAGGTGGTTTTGCCAGTGCCTTCCTCTGCACAGCAACCCTGGCATTCCTTGGTGGTCTCCCATCCCAATACTAACCAGGGCCGACCCTGCTTAGCTTCTGAGATCTGATGAGATCAGGCTAGCCTGGGCCATCCAGGCCAGGGCCAGGGTTTCTTGGCTGGAATTTAAATCTGTTAAACAGGCTTTACAGTTAAACATACTTGCTTTGCATTGGTTCTGCAGACATGTTCCAAGAGAAAAAGGAGAGTTTCCACCTTGTTTTATAAAGCAAGTAAGCTTTGCGAGTACATTAGGCAGGTGCTGCTATTACTACACTCAAACACCGACAGCACTCTGCGGTCTGGAGACTCACATTTTGCAAAATAAAAATAAAAATAAATTACATTTTTGCCATCTAGCTAGTTTGCCTGGCAACACACTTGCTGTAAGCACTTGGGATTGGTTGTGTCCCTTCATAGCCTGCTCCTTTGCAAACAGACGACTAGAGGGCCCAGGCAACTATTCTGCAAAACCTTTTCTTTTGAACATTGCACTGTGAGACAAGCACCTGCAACTCTCCTCCCCACTTCTGGTTGCTGTCAAAAACAGTTGAGCTCTTGAATTATAGCTTGCTTCTGAAGTTGCCCGTATGGCGACGAGGACTAGATACGGATTTCTTCCAGTCCAGACATTCAAGGCAACTTCAGCAGAACTAAACTTCGTCAGTTGAGGAAAGATGAAACAAATTCTGAATCCAAAATGTACAAGATAAGCATGTATTCAGATACCAAATTCCAGCATTCAAACTGGAATATGCAGCACTTTCTGATTTCTAAACAAAGTTGAAATTAAGTTGTTGAATGTCACCTGAACCCACTGAAATCAATGGCAAAAGCTTGAACTGACTGTAGGGGGAGCATTATGGTGGTGAAACTATTCATGTTTGGGATTCAAAGTTAGATTTCAGTTTCTAATCCCTTAGTGTTCTTTGATGCTTGCAAATGCAATGTTTTATGACGACGAATCCCAAAGTACTAAAATGAGCCAAAGTCCCACTGATTTTCCATTGATATGATTTTAACTGGAGAAAGCTGCTACATATGTGCTGGGATTAATAAGGGTTAGACCTTCACATGTGTCATGCCCGATAAAGACTGAATGATTCATTCAAGTGGACTACATTAAAACTCTACAAATTTTACATTTGGCAAATTTCTGCAATTTGCCTCAGATCAAGGTCTTTTCTGCAAGGTTGTTTCATTCGCCATCACCCCTCCAAGGACTTTGGGTCTTTGTGTTGATTATGCAAGCCATTTCCGACTATCAGAGGTCGCCTCACTCTCCCCCTGCGTTTCCCCACCTTTTCAAAGACCTGTTTTATCTCAAATTTGAAAATGCGGGAAAATGCAGGGGGAGAGCGAGGTGACCTCTGACGGTCAGAAACAGCATGCATAATCAACACAAAGACCGGAAGTCATCGGAAGGGTGACCGCGAGTGAAACAGCCATGCATAGAAGACCTCAAACTGAAGCTAAACATCAGGTCCATTTTGCACAGCAACTCCTATTTAACTTTGCTTTCCCTTCATTTAACGTTTGGGGTTTTCTTTTCCAACACCAATCCAGACTAATTTTTATTTAAAAAACAAACAAAAAACAAGCAAAGAAAAGCACACCTATCTAGTTCTGACATCACCATTAAGGTTTCTAATATTGATCCTAACAAAAGCAACAAAAATGCTTCTATTTTTAATTAATCCAAACACACTCTTAAAAAAAAATCCAATAATATGACTAGCTGTAAGTCATTGTTTCTGAAAAGGGATGAATTAGCACTGCTCTATCTGAAATTCAGGAGTGTTTGTCTTCTCCCCATTATAATATGTTTCTGATATCCATGTGATTCTACTTCCTCTGTATAGATCAAATCAAGCGATGAACCTTGCTCAGCTCAGGGAAGCACTGCTGATTTTAATGGCACTATGCTGCTTTATACCAGCTGACCTCAAGTTGTTATAAAATGTGAATTTGCTTTGCCTTCATTTTTTCAGGTACTCAGAACCATCCATGATATTTTTAGAGGGTATATGGAAGGAGGAGATGCTAAATATTTCCTATGTAACATTCTTACATTCAGACCTTTGGAGACAATATGTTCTAGATTTGGGGAATGCCCAGCTTCTGAAATCTTGAGGACCATAGGCTTTGGTACTTAGCTAAATGTGGTGTCTTTGTGGGAAGTCCTTCACCCATGCCACATGGAGGAGCAGGTGTTTTAATACCCCAAAGGCCTGGAACTATTCTCCTTTAGGAAGCTAACACTCAGGGAATGGGTGGTGGAGACTGAGGCCAAAAAGATGAGAACCTGAGAGATCAGTGAACATTTTAAAACTCAGTTAACGGCTGCCAGGTCCCTGATTTATGTGCCACATGAGAAGCAGAGAGGGCATCTATCCCTTTTGTCGCACTGTTTTGCAAATCAAACCCACACTATACCTTTAAAAGAAAAAAGGTGAGCAAAAGACAGGTGACAGTCTTTCCCCCCTTTAAACAGGTTATAGTAGGTGATAGTAGGTGGAGGCTGGTTCAATTAGCAAAGTTGTTGGGGGAAGTTGTTCTCCGCCCCTCCCAAAGCAGCAGGTATCTGAAGCTGAGTCTTGCATGGCTCTGTCATGTCTTGCCTGGCCCTCAAGTACGAGGTTGTTGCTGTAGCAGAAAGAATGGGGCCAACTTGGTTATGCCAGAAGTTCAGAACCCATAGGCTAGAGGCCACATTAAATCCTTTTGGGAGCCAGATGGAGCCTATAGTCTACCAATGATCATCCATGCTCAAGGATGTGGTCACATGCACTCTGAGGGGGAGTAGGTTATTTTCTTAGGTACCAAAAATCATATATTTTGTATGATGTGCTTTGAAAATGTGATATATCCCTCCAACAGAATTGCAGTATCAGGAGGGTGTGTGGAACATGTGAAACAAATGAGGCGGGCACACACAAACACACTTATTATACACACACTCTCTCTCTCACACACACACACACACCACATATAAATCATGTGAAAAGACCTTCTGTCTTTTAGTGTTAGTGTCCTGTCTATAAGAAGAATAAATTATGTACCTTCAAGGAAAGAAGTTAGGAGGATAAGTACAAAAAGTGCTCTGAAATAAGAACTGCTTCCAATCACATCCCTCTTGTCATAGTAACACGAGCACAGTGTTAACATTTGTGGCATGTGACAATTAACTAAATTGGGTTTTCTGTTCTTGAACAAGGCACTTAATTTAGTGATAACAGGAATTATTTTTGAAGTTACCAACATTCAAAATGTATCATGAGGAAACTTCTTTTCTAATTCATATGATTGCCCAGGCAATGTACCTATTTCATTCAAAAAAAATTGATGGGTGGGCGTGCATTTTCTTGTCACTCTGAACATACAAGGTTATGCATTCATCAGGGACCAGTTGTCATATTTGCCATAGAAAAACGCAGCACCTGGATTTTTGCCCTGAGGGAATGGCCTCTCCCACATTTGGAAATTATGGGATGCATGAGAACATTAACATCTGAAGATTCATAGCATGCACTTAAAGGAAATGCTGGCATGTAAAGAGCAATTTAAGGGAGTCTTGTGGAAGTCCTTTTGGTTTTCCCTTCTGCAAAATGCAGACATAAGAGCTTTACCCACATTCTATAGCTCTTATAAGGTAACACGCAGAAAATATTACCATATTCAGAAAGAGAGAACTTCAGCTGCTATTGTGGCTATGTGCATATTTTAATTTATTTGAATGCATGCAAATTTTAAGATGACTATTGACGAACATTCATTCTGAGCTAAAAAAATACCTAGTAGAGTGGCAACATCAGCTCTAGGATAGAATAAGAATAATAAGGCAGAATGAAGCTGTAGATTCTTCAGTTGTTTGCAATTTCCACTGCATACATGTTCTGTGGTCTATAACTGCCCCTAAGTCTAGAGCCACTAAAAAAACAGGAACATTTTTAACCAACACTAAATTGTCACTCTGCCTGGTGGCTAACACCCTAGAAGGCATTAACAGGTAAAGCAGAGAAATGTTTTAGCAGAGTCTATAGCCGCCTCACCAAAGGAGAAGAAAATGTAGCCCTTCATAATTGGTCAGTTAAGCTGTCAGCTGATTTGTCGGAGTCATATGATCACACAAATTCTTTCATAGCTTCCAGTTACAAAAGAGTAGATTGCTTTGTTAGTGGTCCAGAACTTTAGAGAGTTAGCCTACCATGCATCATGTCCAGGCTTTACAGCATACTCATTCAGTCAAGACTGCAAAATGGTCAAGGATATGAAATACAAAAATAAGTCAAAAGGATCATCTGGAGAACATCTGGTTCCCTTGTATAATGTTCTTTTTTAATCCTCTGCTGGCAGAATTCCCCCTTGCATATTTCATTAAGTTTCCCTCTGTATAATGAACAGCTGATACACTTCAATCTTCATTAACATTATTACAAACAATCCTCATCCCACCAATACTCTACTGATTTTGCCCTGTAGCTAAAAATATAAGTTTCTTAATAGATATAGATATATAATAGGATCTATTTTTAAAAGCTCATAATAAGATCTTGACTAACTGATTAATATCAGAGTATAGAGATTTCAACAACTAAACTAGTCCTAATGTAGACAGGTGGCTGCAACTCCTAGAATACAGATGGAAATTTTATTTGCCTGCTATTTAACCGTCACATGTTTTATCTAGAGATTTTCCCTGGGTAGAAAATACAAACACACGCACACAAGAAAGGGAGGGAGATGGAAAGACCAAGTGGATGTAGAAGGAAGAGGAAACTGCAGATGATCGAAAACGTTCTTAGTTGCCAGAAAAGGCCAGCTCTTCCATCTTAGTCAAAAGTCCTCCCTTCCCCTACAAGGAAGATATGCCCTTTTCCATTCCCTCTGCCCTAAAGTAGAAAAATTCATATTTCTTTAAAAGAACACAAAAATAAGTATTGTATTTGTTTGTCTCGTGGGACACAGAATTTCCTCATACGTGGTGCTTTCAGAGACATCCAGCTAAGTTCTCTGGATCTTTTTCCCCTGACACTTCTGGTCCCAGATAATAAAGATGTCTCATTTGCCAGAGGATTCTTCAGTCTGTAAAGTCCTGCAGCTCTGAGAATATCTTGTTCATATAGCAGGCTGATCTGGGATAATCTTGAGCCTTCTAGCCAGGGATCAGTCTTTTATTAAAGACACCCGGCGTTGTTCCAGTCATTCATTTCTGTCTGCAAGGAAGGGTCGCTGAGTTCAAACAGAGGATCCATGTTGACAGAACTCGAGAGGTAATCGTTTCTCCCTTCATCCCAGGGGTGCTGAAGGAACGAAGTGGCAATTAAGGTTTCATCAAACTCCAAACTGTTCTGGTTGGATTCTGGTAGGCCATAATCCTGTCCAACCGGGCACCATTCCTGTGGACAGTCAATATGCCTTCCATGCACGGTCAGGTCTACATCCCTGGTTATTGGGCTAATGGGAGGCGTGATCTCCAGATCCTCAAAGGTGGAGAAGTCACCATTTAAGGTGGTATCGAAGATAGCCTCCCAGTCAAAGTCACCTTTCAGAGACCCAAGCTCTGTCTGTTCTTCCTGAGTAAGCATAGGGGGACTGGAGAGGCAGGCTGTCTTGTACATCCGTTTTGGTAGTGGCTGTTTGCGTTTATGGCTCATTTTCCCATCCACTAGGTTCCAGTTCTGGTCGCTGGTGACTTCTTCAAACTCTTTGAGCAGCTGTTGAGACTCCATATTGATTTTCAGCATGCTGTTTCTCCAAGAAGTCGCCACTTGGTTAGCAGAAGAACTGGAGCTGGCATCTTGCTGAACTCGGCCAGTAAAGGCTGGATGGATCTGCACAGGGGGCATCCTGCGCTTTTTGAATGCCCCATTCATCAGTCTGTCTGCATACTGAGGATCAATTTTCCAGAAGCCACCTTTTCCTGGTTCATCCTTTTCTCGTGGCACCTTGATGAAGCACTTATTCAAGGACAGGTTATGCCTAATGGAGTTCTGAAATCAAAAGAATAAACAGAGTTTAATTTTGGCAGCCTAATTAAAAAACCAGGTTAAGTAATCCTGTTTGGCATGAATACAAGATGAAGCTGCCGTACAGAATTATGAAAGTCTTTTTAGCAAGGCAGCAAACTGTAGTGGTTTAAAACATTGAGACTATGAGATCTGGAGTAGTTTTATAATACCATGGCAAGGAGTACGACACATGAACACATAGAAGCTGAATCAGATCATTGGTCCATCAAAGTCAGTATCGTCTACTCAGACTGACCGGCAGTGGCTCTTCAGGGTCTCAAGTAGAGGTCTTTCACATCACCTACTTGCCTAGTCCTTTTAACTGAAGATGCCAGGGATTGAACCTGGGACCTTCTGCATGCCAAGCAGATGCTCTGCCACTGAGCCACAGCCCCTCCCTGCCTACAGACAAACTGATGGCCTCCTTCTATCCAACATGCCTTAAAAATGGATTCACGTGTCTTTATGGTCCATCATGGTCATTCACAAAAGCAAGCCATTAAAATAACCCTATTTAACCACATGAAGTAGATGCAAATGTATTACTGTTTAGATCTCTCAGACCCCAATAAGAATCTGCTACGAATTTTATTTTATTTTAAACATTTTTATGCCACCTTTCCATTCAATCAGGGTCCCCAAGGCAGCTCACATAAAAACATTAGAACAGTTGAACAATTCAATGACAACATGCAAAATTTTAAAATAATTAAATCAAAGCACAAACAATACCAGTACCAGGGGGGAAGACCTATAACCACTACTTGGGGTATACCAAACCAAACAAAAAAGTGTTTCACCTGCTGGAGGAATACACTCATAGAATGAGTCAGACAAATCTCCCTGGGGAGGGAATTCCAAAGTTTTGGTGCCAAAACTAAGAAAGCCCTTTCTCGGGCCTCCGAAGATGACCAGAGTGAACATGTAGATTCATATGGGAGAATGTGCCTCTTTTGTTTTTTTTTAAGGGACTTTAAGAAAGCTTGATTGATCTTAACATTCTATCATTTATCCAGAGTTATAAGGGGGAAAAGAGGGATAGAAATCTTAGGGAATGTCTACCAACAATGTAGGCTCAAATAATTCTTGTGTAGAGTTGACTGCCAGTGCCACAGTCCTTAAACTGCCCCTTTATGAAGTACTCTTCAACCAAGAATTCTTGGTACTCTTGGAAAATTACAATTCCTACCTTGTACACTAGTTTCAGTGACCATTTTAACCCTGTGCACATGTTACCGTGAATGTGCATACATCTCTTTGAAAGAAAGAACGAATGTGTGTCAACTTTGCAGCTGGATCCAGAGACCAATACCTGGGTAAATGTGGGCGTTGTATCACACATGCAGCTATACATGCACTGAACGTCACATGAGAATTATCCAATGCATTTATTAAAAACAAGTGTATACTGTACACAGAGTGAACGTGCATTCACTGTAACTTATGAACCAACCTATGTAAAATCCATATTTAGTGTACACTTGATTTTTCTTTGTACATGTGTTGAGCAATTCTCTTGTTACATTCAATGCATGTACAGGTGAGAGTGTGATTGAAACCTCACAATTATCCAGATACTGGTCCCCAGGTTCACGTATAAAGTGGATGCACGTTGGGTCTTTCTTGCAGGCAGATGCATTCACTATAATATGATCTCCTGCTACTACCTGGCAGTTGGCAACCCTACCCCTAGCATTGCCATTTCTTCCAAAGCACAAATCTGGCAAGGGGCAGAACTCACTCAAGGGCAAATCCTGGCCTTTTCCCTCGAATTTTTTTGTTGTTGTTGATTTCCACTCACTGGATTTAATTTCAGCCTGAAAAAGTACACTGACGGTGGTGTTTTCATCTGCTTTAAAAAGCAGATAAATCCTTTGAAATTGCTGCTCGGTTTGCCTTTGCGGGGGGCAAAGCAATAACTCCCCCTCCCATTTTCATTGCACACTTGTATTGCCCCTTTTTCTTTTTGCCAACGGGTCACATTAATGCTACTGCATCTGTGCAAAAAAAGGGCGGGAGGCAGTGGCATTATGCCGCTGATGATGCTAAGTGTCTCCCGTGGGAAATCCCAATATTTGGAAGAGGTGATGGATGACATGCAGCGGCTCAAATTTGAACCCACTGCTGTGTGTTCCACAGAAAAAGCTGCTGTGAGGAACGACAATGGCCAAGTCAGAGCTGCAGCTTCTAATCTCACTGTAGGGGAAAGTAGAAGAAAGCCCTGTGTGTTGAAAAGGTTCCTCTGCTATATGAAAGAAAGCTTCATCTGGCTACTGGCTAGCAGAGAAACTGGTCATGCCAGTAGAAAACTGACCAGTTGGCAACCTTATAATATTGCATGAGCTATAAAGAGATGTATCTCAGACATTCTCTCTCTCTCTCTCTCTCTCACACACACACACACACACACACACACACACACACACACACACACACCATGCTTCTGGCAAAAAAGGGAGTTCCCATTGTGCAAAGTTCAGAGAGGACAGGACCAACACTTGAGAAACACTTTGTCATTTCAGCCCAGCAAGTCAAAACTCCCACATTCATGCCTAGTTACACACACTGGGGCCAGAGTCCTTCTTAAAATTGTAAACTTATGATCTGATGTCATGTCTTTGTTTGGCAGGGCCTCGTGCAAAAAATAAAGAGTGGCAAGATGCAGGGAAATGAGAGCTGGAGTGTTTAGGGAAAAAAAAACTATCTTTCCTTTAGAGTCCCTATGTTCTTTTTTCTCTTAAGCAGTCATTATAAATAGGGTCGCCAGGTCCCTCTTCACCACCGGTGGGAGGTTTTTGGGGTGGAGCCTGAGGAAGGCGGGGTTTGGGGAGGGGAGGGACTTCAGTGCCATATAGTCCAATTGCCAAAGCGGCCATTTTCTCCAGGTGAGCTGACCTCTATCAGCTGGAGATCAGTTGTAATAGCGGGAGATCTCCAGCTACTACCTGGAGGTTGGTAATGCTAATTATAAAATACACCACATGTTTTATGCCTTTCCGTTTCTAGGTACATGTATTATTCTCAGCAATATCCTCAGAATGTAGAATAGAGAAGACAACTGTCCCTCCTCTTCAAAATGTGCCTCTGTATCGATGCTTTAGAGAATGGAAATGCAAGCTGAGCATATAATTACCATCCCAGTTTAAAATAAAACCCTGCTAGCTACATAGCTGACATCTTGTGTGCAGTCTGATGCTGAGAGGACTGTCCCATCAATTACAGCCACCATGGTGTAAATGTAAAAGTAACACCCTGTGAAAGAGCCACTTAATCTGGCACAGATGGGGCCACAACACAGACACCACACATACTTCAGCCTCTCCGTATATATTTGCACACTTCTCTGAGACACATATCTGTGCACCCATGTGGCACGTCTGGATTGATTTGGCCTTTGTTCTTATGTTCACCCACGGCATCGTAATAAAAAAAGAGAGAAAATTATAAGAGACCTGAAAACAACCACAAAGAGAATGCCAAAAGAGGGACATTTTCTGTTCCCATAGAGCTATTCTAAAAAGAATGAATGTGCACGTCTGGAGCGACTTGCACAATTAGAAAGGAAACTCTGTTATTGGGTAAATAACACCCTCTTGTAGTACACAAAGCCAAGAGGGTGTTAAAAGATTGGATATGGTGAAGGATTGGGGTGGCTTTTTTTTTTTTAATGTTGCCTAGATATCTTTATGCTTATTCATCCATAATCCTTATTGCCAAAGACCAGAAACAAGGCCTGAATGCCTGGAGGGCTAAATAAAAAACCCATTCCTCTAGGCTGAAACTCTCCGGGTATCTTGGCTCCTTTCCAAAGCACACAGCTCCCACAGGAATCTCTCTCCATCTCCCCCCTGCTTATGGGTGGCATGACATTTTGACTCTGCACTTACAGGAACCGGGGCTGGCAAGGCGGGTGAGAACAAGGCGATGACCAGAGAATAGGAAAGAAAAGAAAGAAATTCCTGCAGATGTACTGGTCTCCAATGAGTCAGATTTTACTGTTTAATGAAATTTTACAAGGGTCAGAGAATACCCCTCCCCTTGGCCCAGAGTCACTTTAAAATTGTTGGAATTGTCTAAAGTTGATTATTACCCAGCTAGTTAGCATATTTCTCATTCTTCCCTGCACCAATCAATTACACCACCTGCATCTTTGCAGAGAGGGATGGAATACTATTTTTTAAGGCAACAGAAAGGGGGGAATTATCTTTTAACCTCTCCATCAGAGTTTGCAAAGAAAGTCAATATTCAAGGATCGTTCCTGTCTGTTTGTATAACACCTCCATCTTTATTACATCTAGGAGTGCTAAAATCTACAAGCAATTTACTCAGGAAGAATCTCATAGGATACCTAATGCATTTATAAATAGATGATGTTCACTGCTCCTATTTATTATTGTTTCCTCTAAGCTACCTGGTGCACGTCCAAGATGCTGTTGCATACAATATGGAAACTAGGAAGACTGGAGTACTGGATTTGGATTCTGAAGTTTTCACCTAGACATGAAATATAGTACTATTTCTAATACTACTACCTATTCCTCACCCTGTCTTCCCCATCTGTAGAACAGGATTCCTACATTTCACATTGTTGTTGCGAGGATGCACAAGATAAAGTACAGAAAATGCTCTGCATTTTAAAAGTGACATTTAGAGGAGAAACTGCATTACAATCAACATTTTATGTTCATAAGGAAAAAGACATGTGGCTCTCTTAGCCATCGTAATGCATTCTACCATTCTTCAAGCCAATTTTCACGTGTTATCCCCATCCCTACCCAACAGGAGCTTCTCCAAATATGAAATTCCCTATAAATTAAACCAGGAATACCCTTGCCTCCCCCAAAGAAAACTGGGCCATCCATACAATCTCATACTTAAAGTCTCAGCATGCCACATAGGGCTGCCAGCTCCAAGTGGGAAAATACCTGGAGATTTTGGGGGTGGAGCCTGGGGAGGGCGTGGTTTGGGGAGGGGGGGATTTCAATGCCATAGAGTCCAATTGCAAAAGCAGCCATTTTCTTCAGGGGAACTGATCTCTGTCGCCTGGAGATCAGTTGTAATAGTGGGAGATCTCAAGCCACTACCTGCCTGAAGGTTGGCAACCCAAATGCTTCAGTGGTGCTTTATTTTATTTATTATTTATTTCATTACATTTCTACCCTGCCCTTCCCAGCCAAAGGTTCTTTACTCTGTTGATACACTTACAGCGCATTTCTCAAATGCGCTGGTGGCCGCGGTGAAAGGCCTTAGGAGGCCGATGAAGGCCTCAAACGGCGCAGGGGCCCACACCGACGACGCACGCCGGTGTGGGTGGCCCCAGCACCAGTGTGCAGGCCTGGACGCCGGTCCCCGGCCACGGCAGCGCCGGGCCCGGAAGCCGCCGCAGCCTCCCACCAGCCTCCAGCTGCCGGCACAGAACACGGCAGCGAGCCGGGAGGTGTTCCGGTTCCCCGGGAGGCATTGGGCGGGGCCGACGTTAAAAGTATGTATAAAATGGAGGTAGAAAGGCTGAATGTTAAATCCAAATGTTACTTTACTAGGGTTGCC
The DNA here is from genome assembly GCF_029931775.1 of Euleptes europaea. Lineage (NCBI taxonomy): Eukaryota > Metazoa > Chordata > Lepidosauria > Squamata > Sphaerodactylidae > Euleptes > Euleptes europaea. The sequence goes on along the minus strand of NC_079312.1, from coordinate 126,470,369 downwards.
AACCTCCAGATATTAGCTGGAGATCTACTGCTATTACAACTGATCTGCAGCCGATAGAGATCAGTTCACCTGGAGAAAATGACCGCTTTGGCAATTGGACTCTATGGCATTGAAATTTGGCATTGAAGTCCCTCCCCTTCCTCAGGCCAAAGCCGAAGGGGGACCTGGCAACCCTATTAATTTGGTGGCAGTCTTAAACTGTGGTTTTAAATTCTGGTTTTTATTATTGTTATTGATATTGTAAGCATCTTGTGCTCTGTGAGTTGAAAAGGTGGCTCATAAATGTTTTAAATAAACAAATTGCAGCAGAAGATCCACAACTGTAACCTATGCCACACTGAGCTCACTGGAAGAAGGTGAGGATATAAATATGAGAAATGAATAATGTCAAGAACAACTTACCGTCTGGATGTCTTGTATCACATTGTGATTATTCCCCACCGCCACCTCCCTGCCAATAGCCAGGAAACTCTTTTGAGCAGTTCTCTGTGTTACAACTCTGTGCAGGAATCATTCAACACCACCATGAGGAGGAGTCCAGTTTTGGCAGCAACCGTGTGTCTCCTGTAACCTGTGCTCCAACTTTAAATTATCAACTGTCCTGTGGCCATGAGCATCTTGCCTCATTTAGGACTTAAGAGACCTGCTTGAGAATGAGGTCTGTGTTGGAAGGGTTGGGCTCAAACTCAACCAGATGTGCAGGCAACCTCTTAAGAAATTATAAGAGGCAGGAAGCAAAATTATGATGATTCCATTTGATGCCATCAGCATGTCCAATCATTAAGTGACCTGCTAATCGTTTAGGAGAATGATGATGTCGTTTTAGCATAAAATGATGTCGTTTTAGCATAAGGATAATGTGGCGAGGAATATCTCAGTGGGGTTTCTGTCAGAGACTCATTGCTATTGCTTACTCCTCAAGAGTAGCCACAACCATACAAATGATGCAAATGCCAGGGATATCCAACATAAAGGTTCCTGGATCATATGTGGACATCATTTTTCATTCAACTGATATGTATTTCTGGGGGGAAACAGTGCTTGCGTCGTGGGATAAAATGATTCAAGAACAGGATGAAAAATGGATGCTTGTAATATGCTGTTTTTCAGATGTCTATCTGGTGCTTGGGATTGGAAGGAAAGCACCACTCACTGTCTTAGGAAGAATATATGAAGGACAAATAAAAGATCATGAGGCATGGAGATGGCTACAATAATAGAGCCCAAATAAGCATCTTCTAAAGGCCTACTGACTAAGAACCCTTATTTGGGGTTCACGTAGGGTTGCCAGGTTTCTCTTTGCCACCGGCAGGAGGTTTTTGGGGCGAAGCCTGAGGAAGGCGGCGTTTGGGGAGGGAGGGACTTCAATACCATAGAGTTCAATTGCCAAAACGACCATTTCCTCCAGGTGAATTGATCTCTATCAGCTGGAGATAATAGCAGGAGATTTCCAGCTAGTACCTGGAGGTTGGCAACCCTCCCTTATGTTTGATATCCCTGGCATCTTCTTTATGGCCCCTTCTTTCATATATTTCTCTATCTTCAGAGTCAGTCTTGAGAAGTATCAGCTGCTAGAATTCAATTACTGTAATAAGTACTCAATGAAGTGATATTGCCAGCACCTTTGATTTCCACATTCCAATGGCTCACGGGAAGAAAACGGGGGGGAGGGGGGCAAGAAGGGCGGGTCTGTTTAACCCCAGTAATATGCAAAGTGGTCCACTGTTTAAAATGTTTTCCAGGTGTGATACAAATTGATCTAACTGGTACCTTCTATTTGTGAAATGGTAAAATCTGGAAATGGAAATTAATGGGTTGGAGGGAAGAATAGGATATGGAAGATAGTTTCTCAGTGTGAGAAGTTAACTTTCAAAGTCCTTGCAAAAGGAGAAGGAGCAAAGAGATGGGGGACAATCATGGAAAGCTCAATGACCTGCTCTTAAATACACTGAAGCTTAATAAGGCATGGCCCAGGCTAGCCTGATCTCGTCAGATCTCAGAAGCTAAGCAGGTTCAGCCCTGGTTAGTATTTGGATGGAAGACCACCAAGGAATACCAGGGTTGCTGTGCAGAGGAAGGCACTGGCAAACCACCTCTGTTAGTCTCTTGCCATGAAAACCCCAAAAGGGGTCGCCATAAGTCGGCTGCGACTTGAAGGCACTTTACACACACACACACACACAAGGAGAGTTATACCCTTCTAAGTCAATTGAACTCAATGCGTATAGAAGAGTGTAATTTTGCTTAGGATTGCACTGTAAATTGCAAGTATCCTAGGGCAAATTAGACATGATCTTAGCAGATCTGTGAACAGATCTTCTCATAATTTATTAAACGTAAATATTAGCTGAGTGGAGCCCCAGTTTGGATCAGAGTTGTAATATTAGTGAGGAGGCAAAAGAGGAAGAGCCTCTTCCTCTTTTGCACTTCATCTTCCCACCTCCTTATCCTTCCGCCTGTTTTTATTTATACCCTCTTTCTCGCCAACGGGTACGCAAAGCGGCTTACAATATCAATCTCCCCGCCTCCATTTTATCCTCACCAAAACCACCCCTATGAGGTAGGTTAGGCTAACAGACAGAATGAGAGACTGGCTCAAAATTATCCAGCAAGCTTCTATGGCAGAGCAGGGATCTGAATCTGGGACTCCCAGATCCTAGTACATCACCCTAACCACTACACCAGTCTGGCTTTCCTTATATCTCCACCTGCTGTTCATCCTTACTGGGGTGTTGTTCTCTTCTTGCTTCTATACTCTGCATGGAGCCATTTTTATTCCAGAACCACCTTACATGACTATAGTTACTGAGGTTTCTGCAGTCTTAGAAAAAGGACAAGTATTCCCTCAATCATCCTTAGCCTGTGTCCTGCAAGGGAGACATAATAAATGATTGCTATCTTTACAACGAGAAAATGCCTGTTTACATTTTCTGCCTTCTAATTTACAGCACCCTCTGTGTGCTACTAAATGCTTACTGCAGGCAAAACACTTTGATAGGAAACATACCAAGCAATCATAATTGCACCCTTGGGGAAAGGAAGTGTAGAAAGGAGCTACTGCATGAATACTACCATAATTTATTTGCTTTCTAGTGTTATGGGGGAACATCAGGAGAAACCCCTCTTGGCAGAAAACCCTCAGCCTGACCAATGATGTAGCAATATGGGTCTCCTATCAGATGCCAGAACTGAAAATTAGGGAACCTTGATCTTAGCTGGATGAGGAAGAATGATCCAGAAAGTAAGACACTAGTGCCCATATTAGGACTACAGAGAACCATTTGTTGATAGACCACAGATTGTTCTGGACTCTGCACAAGGAAGCCAGAGAGCACCATATCAACTTCTCAAGCGGAGATCCTTCATATGTAACACTTCCCTCACCAGGAAGTTGTGAGGATTAAAACCGTTGTGAAATTGTCAGTTACAGCAATAAGAAGCCAGATTATCTATATTGATTTGGGAGAATAGGTAGCCTTTAACCACAATGAAGTATCAATGGATTATGTTTTCTTTCCCTCTCCAGGAGCAAAAATAACTGCATCATGAAACTTCACCAACATGACTGATTGGCCCCACTCCAAAGGCAGCTGTCCAAGTGGGGAGGGGCATAGTCACTTACCTGCCATGTGGGGTCAGCATGCCGGAAGTAGCAGAAATTATCCGTAATCCACTTATAGATGTCTGAGAGGGTGATCTTGGTTTTCTTGCTGGCTTCCATTGCCATGCAGATGAGTGTGGCATAGGAATAAGGAGGCTTCACATGGGGATTAGTCTTGTAATCTATGTCTTCCAATGGTTGGCCTTGCAGATGTGCAGTCCTGGATGTGGAGGAGGAAATGGGCTTGCCTGGCGTATGGGGCATCCCCATGCAAGCTGGATCACCAGCCAGGGGAGAGCATGGTGCAGCTGATCCAGGAATTTTGTGATAACCATGGGGATCAGTGCTGCACGGAGAGGAGGAAGACTTGCCCATGTTGGCATTGATGATAGAGAACTCTTGAAGCCACTGTAAGCTGGTCAAGCTGTCGTCCAGGTTGCCTGAGTCTACCATGCTGCTCTCCTGACCTTTCTCTTCCTCTGACTGCACGTTCAGCCAGTTGTCAGTCATGTCAATAGAGGCTAAAATAGGAAGGTCCAGCATTCAGGAGTTGAGGGGGAGCAGGAAGGGGGGTAAAGGGGAGAGGGCAGGGGTGACAATCCTGCAACAACAACATGAAGAAGTTTAAGGTCCCTAACAATTGGGGCATCTAACAAACACACAGCCATTTGTTTTCTAGCCCCACACTCGAAAAATACTGGAGCCAAATATATCCTTAATGCCTCCCCTAGAGAACTGAGTCACGCCTGGGTGTAGGAACTCAAATCAACCTCCTTAACTATCTTGCTTTCTGTAGACCATGGTGTAAGATGAGAGTTGGGATTCATCCTAGTGCCCTCTTCTCTCTTTCATGGCAAGATCTTTCTCAGAACGGCCAAGAACCTAAGTTGCTTTGTTCCTACTGAAACATCATTAAAACCCAGATAGGAACATCCAAATGAAACAAAGACTGGGACCTTCTTCTGGGTAATAACATTCCCTTCCATCTCTTAAATGTCAGGAGTTACGACGTGACACCTGCCAACATATGCCCAATTAATCAGAGCAATACAAGGTAGCATGTATTTGATTTCTCACTTCAGATACCAGCACAATCATCTTTACAAAGAAGCAGATATGCATGAGGACATTTAAAGGCTATTTAAGGCTGTTTTGTTTTCCAAAGAACATTTATAAAAATGCTTGCCATCAAAATCAGTAAACAATAGATTCCTAAAGCCCCCACTCCCCTCAAACACTTAGGATTTCCAAAATTATCCTTGGGGTGCCTAATCAAAATGGCAAATCTGTTTCCAGCAGCCACAAACTTGAAGCCCTTTAATTCAACGCAACTGGTATCAACCTCAAGCATTATGTCGACATTAGACCTCTTGATTTCAATAGAACTAAGCACGTAACGTTTTTAGGATGGGGCATTACTAGTGAAACGAAGCGCTATCGGCTCAAAACCATCTGCTCAGGCTCAGCTGTTGCTGGATCAAGTGGTAAAATTATACCGATGCGGCTTCAAAAATCATATAGACCCCGTTCGCAAAATACAACACGCGTTGTCGAAGTTACTCAGATTGGAGAGACAAGCCAAAGATCGTGGGTGGCTACTGCGAAGCACTTGTCATATTTTCAGGCTCCCAAAACTAGAATATTTGAAAGATACCAACCATCTGAACATTGGACACACGCAGCTAAATCGAAACGCCAAATGTTTTAAGGAGAAGCCTGTTACAATGGGTACACTTGTAACTGTACACTTGATTGATTGATGGGGAAGGCCCTCCATTAGGGCACCAGACCTTAATGCGCTGGGGTGGGGTGCAATTTCCAGCCTGACATGATACAGAAATAGGGCTAAACTTATTCTGGGACCCACCCCGGTCAGAAAGAAAGAATTCTGTTTCTCTTACCTGATCCTACTACGAAAGCCCACCGCTGCCAATTTTTTACAGCTAAACTGGACTGTTGCGCGGGGTGTTAAAAAAAAGAAGAAGGGGGGGTCCAACTTCTCCTGCTCTCCCGTCGGATAAATTATGACGCCGCTGGCTGCCAGAGCCCTTTTATTCCCGGAGCCGCTGTGATTTGTAAGCCCCAGAAAGGGCTGTCAATAAGTAGCTGCTCCGAAAGGCTTCTCCGGGCGCCATGGCGACGCTCCGCCTCCGTAAACAGCTTCCGCCCTTCCCATTGGCCCTCGCGTCTCCATGGAGAAGGCGATCGCTTGGCGGTTGCGCTCCCCCCCCCCGCGCGCGCTGTTCGGCGACTTGGCGCAAACTTGGACACCTCCCCCCTCCCCCCCGCCAATCCATCTCTTTCCTCTTCTGTCTCCTCTTTTTCACCACCAGTTGATTTTTAGTCACGGATCGGGGGTGGGGTGGGACCCCCTTCCCCAAAGCAATAGGAAAGTTTGAAAGTGCGGATCCTGCCTTCCGGCATTCACAAAAGACGCCGGGATCCGTGTTTCAAAGGGCCTCAAGTGCATGTGTGTGCGTGGGGACGGGGGGGGGGCGTACGCGCTCCAGGCCAAGAGCGGCTGCCCCCCCCCCCGCTTTGCTTAGGGAGGTCGATTGGTATGTGGGAGCTGCCCCCCCCCGGGGGGGTGGCTTGGGAATGATCGCTGTGAGTTTCATTAAGACAAATTAAAGTCCACTTGAAACTGCTCCCAGATGCCCATTATTCTTCGGGATGCTAAATGGGAATGGGGGGCGGGGGGAGGGAGAGAGAGAGAGGAAAAAAAGAAAACACACCAAAATCCTTCTGCCAAGAACAAACAACCCAGCAACCAGAAAGATCCCTGCCCTGAAAAGAAAGGGACCCATTTCCAACCGCCTGCTCTTTCCTTTCACAAGAGCAAATCGCTGCACTCCACCCTGTCCTTAGCTGTTGGCTTGCCCAGGTTTCTTTTTCTTTCTTCTTCCCCCCCCCCCCAAAAAAAAGCATCCAGCAAGCATTACCTCGCCTTTGAAGTTTGTATTCGGGAGAAAACGATGAAGAGCTATTGCGGGGGGGGGGGGAGGAGGAGGAGGAGGAGGGGAGGGTATTCATGTGCAAAGGTCTCCCTTCTTCTTGAACCTTTGCCATGGCTGAATTAATAGTTACCCTTTCATGCTGCTAAGAATTTGGGCCCAAATTGACCCCATGGGTAGCTGCCGTGCGGCAAAGCAGAGTTTTCACCAGGGATTGGCTCGGGAAACTCCGCCGCCCCCCTTCTCTACCTGCTTCAGTTCTATGAAGCTGTGTTCGATTGACCTTTGGGTAACCCGAAGAAATTAGATCGAGGAGGGAGGGGGAAGGTTGGGGGACAGAAGACCCTCAATCAAAAAGATTGCTGGATCTTTCACCCCTTTTAATTAAGAGGACTGTAGCCACCGTCCTTCAAAAAATAAAGTTGGGTCATCTTGGGATCACAGAGACACCAGCCCTTCATGATAGGTTCCTGCCCTCCTCCCTCATCTAAAATGCAGAACATTATTGACAAGGATATTATTGGCTTTTTGTCCTGCCCTTCCCCCCAAAGAGAGGAGACATCTCCTTGTCATTTTAGCCTCAAAATATGGATGAGATTTACAGACCGAGGTGACCCAGGTATTTGAACTGAAATTTCCCCCCTCTAAATTCAAGGCTGTTCACATTCATTTTTGTATGCACCTCCCCACTCATCCCTCTGCTAGTCAATTCCTGGTCGAGGTTCTACCTGCAAGTTGAAGGGTGAGCCATCAAGCTCCTGGTTAGCTGATGCTCTGAGATGTTTTATTACACAGACTTTCCTCTCTCCATTCTTCTGCTGACATTTCAGCACCACCTGGGTGGTGGTATTATTCACAGTGTCTCTGTTAACCAGCCACCCCTTCTAGTTGCTGAAATCTTATTGCACAGTAGAAGAAGAGTTGGTTTTTATACCCCCATTGTCTCTGCCTTTAAGGAGTCTCAAACTGGCTTACAATCGCCTTCCCTTCCTCTCCCCACAACAGTCACCTTGTGAGGTAGGTGGGGCTGAGAGAGCTGCGACTGGCCCAAGGTCCCCCTGCAGGCTTCATGTGCAGGAGTGGGGAAACAAACCCGGTTCACCAGGTAAGAGTCCACTGCTCATGTGGAGGAGCAGGGAATCAAACCTGGTTCTCCAGATTAGAGGCCACTGCTCCTAACCACTACACCGCGCTGGCTCTCATAGAATAGTAGAGAAAGGAGTTATTGGAAACACCCAGTGCCCAGCATAGTAGAAATGTAGAGAACAGCTTTCAACACCTTGTTTTCTCTTTGACCGCTAAGTCACACTCAACAGGCTTCCTCAGGGCTGCCTTGGAAGTGCCAGGAAAGGTCCCCAACAGCGTAAGTTACACATATTGCTCCAATTCCTTTCTGAATTCAGAGAACTTCTGCTCTAGTACTGGGCATCTGACATTTACTTGCTTCACAAAGACATCAGTCAATGCCTCTGCAAGGCACTTTTCCTTTTTGGAACTGAGCCCAGCACCAACGGTAGAAGTTACAACCTCCTACATGCTCACTAAAGTAAAATTTTAAAAACATCCTGCAAAACCTGAGATAAATTATGCTCTCCGCAGTTCAAACTTCAGCTCTGCCAATTACGTTGGCGCAGATACTTGTCTAAAAACGTAAGACACAATTCCCCCTTAACATCACATTGTCTAGCTCTACAACAGTTAGCAGCAGACCAGTTCCTGACTGAAAACCAAAGTGTCTAATACCTCAGTGAAACTATCATTGTTGCTGTTCCTGCTGCGGCTAGAAAATGTTTAATAAGGACTCTGCTCATTGGCAGAATTACAGTTACATGGCAGGTGTTGTTTAAACAGTTGCAATTAACGGAGTGGTTGGTAGAGAGGAACAAATAAAATGGGAGTCTAGCGGCACCTTAAAGACCAACACAACTGTATTTGGGCGGATGCTTCCATGGATCAGAGTCCGTTTCTTCAGATGCGGTGAGTGGATCCCTCACAGTATTGTCATATTATGTAGGAGATATGGAAAACACATACACACACAAGGGTCAAGGGGCCATGACATGCAAGAATGATAGGTTAAATCTAATTGTCCTTTTCTTGGTTGGATTCAGATTTGACACAGAGACCAACCACTAATTATACTGTGCTAGCTAACACCTTCAGTGGACAGGGAATCTGAAGTGTTGCAAAAATCCTTCTCTGTCTCTGTGTTAACACCTTTTAAAACTTACGTTAGCACAATTAGATTTCACCCTGGACTTTCCTCCCTTTCATAGTCCCTTGCCTCGATGTATGTTTGTTTCTTTTTTAATATCTTCAACATAAAATGAAAGCAGAGTGAGAATCAACTCATTGCATCTGAAGGAGTGGGCTCTAGTCCAGAAAAGCTTATGCTGAAATAAAATTGTGTTCATCTTTAAGGTGCCACAAGACTCTGGTTTGGTTTTGCTGCAACAGATGAACACAGCCACCTTTCTGTGATTTGTATGTTTTTTTTAAAAAAAACACTGAGGTAGAAGGGAATGAGGTTGGAAAAACAGTCCTAAGGAACAAGAAGGAGTTGGTTTTAATACCCCGATTTTGTCTACCTTTAAGGAGTCTCAAACTGGCTTACAATCACCTTGCCTTCCTCTCCCCACAACAGACACCTTGTGAGGTAGGTGGGGCTGAAAGAGTTCGGAGAGAACTGTGACTAGCCCAAGGTCACCCAGCAGGCTTCATGTGGAGAAGTGGGGAAACCAACCCAGTTCACCAGATTAGAGTCTGTCGCTCATGTGGAGGAGTGGGGAAACCAACCCGGTTCACCAGATTAGAGTCTGTCACTCATGTAGAAGAGTGAGTTCTCCAGATTAGAGTCCACCGCTCCTATCCACTACACCAAGCTGGCTTTAAAATCTTGTTTTTAGATCTGGAATGCTCAGCTGATGGCATGTGGGCCACAGTTGGTCCCTAAAATGATGTTATTCAATCCCTCAGAAAGCCAATGAGTTCTGGTTTGCAATTCTGGGAAGTATCATATTAACCTCCATACTGTGGGAACAATCCCTGCCATGATTGCAGGCCTTCTGGCATGAGCAACTGAAGACAAACACAAACACAGCCCTGATGTATCTGGGTGCTAAAGTATACAGCCTCCCCATGGTGTTTGCCAATCTGTCAATATTGGCTCACCTTCGAACAGGAGAAAGATTTCCCTTTGTGGGAAAAATGATAACTTGCTGATAATACACAAAAGATGTCCTGTGATCAAACCCAACCCAAGTACAGAATCCAAAGACAAAATTTGTTGGAGGGAATCCTATAGCAAACGTTTGAAGAGTTTGGCAAGAAAAGGGGATGCCATGGCTCAGTGGTAGAGCATCTGCTTGGCAGGCAGAAGGTCCAGGTTCAATTCCTGACACCTCCAGTTTAAAAAAGGATCAGGAGGTAGGCAATGTGAAAGTCCTCATCCTGGGATACTGAACAGCTGCTGCCAATCTGGGTAGACAATACTGGCCTTGATGGACCAATGGTCTGATTCGGTATACACCCTCATGTGTATGTGTGTACAAACCTTGAAATTCACAGCTATGAATGGCATTAGATTTAGGGTTTTGGGGAAAAAAGAAGTACTGAACTTATCAGGATGGCAATTAATGTAATCAAATTCAGACAACCAATACAATTTAAACGTGTGCTTTCTAAACAGTACCCATCAACTGTCTTTATTTGAAGTACTTAAAAGTGAATAAAGGCACATGCAAGAAAGTCTCCCTCATCACCGTATATCCATGTTTTCTATGTATACAAACATACATGGATTTAACAGACAGTTACGACTTCCCATTATTTGGTACCTGAGGTTACATTCTGTCAGAGAGTTCTCAGGGAATTGCTGTATTGTTCTGCATGTTTGTGGATTTGCATTTTTATGTACGTTCTAGCGTGTGTCTTACAAGTTACATTCAAATGCACATTTACTCATAAGTAAGTTCACTTGGCTAGAGGGAGAGTTTCTTTCAAGTAATCTTGTATAGGATTGGGCTGTTAAAGTATGTTATTATTCCAGCTTGATTATGGCTCGTGACAGCTATGCTTAAACCGACGAGGTCCCTGAAAAGCACTGTTTGGGGTATTTGATAGCATAAATAAATATAAATTGCATCATGCCACTAGAAAAGTTTTTTAAAAAAAACTTCATATGTAATTCATTTTCTTTTGCAAGAAACTTTGGAGAACTTCTCAATAATGATGATGAATGTTTGAAATTCAAAAGGATAGTTCCAACTATTGGCCAAACTTTTCAACTTGCATGAAATGCTCTTTCAGATGGTTCTAATCAGAGGGAAACACCCTGGGTATGACTCTACTCCCCCCCCCCAAATCTGTGTGGGAAATAAAAAGCCTTGAATTACAGTAATTAGTTTGTAAAAACAGGCTGTTTGAATCAAATTGGAGAAGAACCAGTGACCAGTAGTTAACCACAGACACGTGAATTCAAAATAATGTCTTCTATTGGTGTGGGGGACCATAATAACGTCTAAAACTAGTTTGAATGATTAAATTCAAATCTCAATTTGCAAAATTTCAAGGCAGAAATTCAAAATTTCTCAACGTTTAAATTAAAAACCTGAGGGTTTTTTTTGCAATGAAAATGTTTGGAGATATATACATTTAAAGCAAAAGCGCACCTGCCAGTACTTCTGATGTGGCAAGACTAGAATTTAGTCTTATATAAATCTTCCCTGTGCATCGCCTCTTTAAAGTTCTCTGTATATGTGTAACTGCTAACTCATGCCTAAGCTAGAAGCCCCTTTGTCTGGGTTACAGGCTCTGTTTGGCTCTTGCATGCCATCTTCTGATTCTAAAGCATCACTACAACTCTCCAATAACACATCTGTGTTCCAGCAGCTTTAAATGTAATCACAAGTGGCAGTCATAGAATCATAGAGTTGGAAGAGACCACCAGGGTCATCAAGTCCAACCCCCTGCACAATGCAGGAAATTCCAAACTACCTCCCCTCTCACACACACACCCAGTGACCCATACTTCATGCCCAGAAGATGGCCAAGGTGCCCTCCCTCTCGTGATCTGCCTAAGGTCATAGAATCAGCATTGCTGACAGATGGCCAATTATCCTCTTCTTAAAAACCTCCAGGGAAGGAGAGCTTACCACCTCTTGAGGAACCACTCTAACCAGGTTTGTTATTCAAATCCGGTGGACTCATTGATCAGAGTGTATCTTACAGCTGGTTTTCTTCTAGTGTGCATTAACTGACCCCTTGCGTATATGGGTACTGTGGTGCACCCACATGCCCCACTGCCACAAAGTGGTGTGCACAAAGTTCTTTTGAGAGCCGCCACTGATGCTCCGTTGTGGCAGGTAGCCCTGTGCAGTCCCAAGGGGGTTGTGTGGGCCACTATAATGTGTAAATCACCCCTAAATGGCATTACAAAAACATCTTTGAAGAGAAAACTTTGACCATCACATGTATTGCCCAGGAATGGAGGCAATCCATTGTTATGCCCATGCCAATATGCCTGTTGCTGTTTTCCATTCTTTGTTATTCATGTTTCTTTCATCTTTTTTTAAAGTTTTTTTCTTCACAAGAGAAAATTGGTACAAAATGTTTTATAGATGGTACCTCTCTCCGAAAGATCTTCAAAAAATGTTAAAGACAAATCATGCCAATTGCTGGAAATGTTCAGAGACTGAAGGGACCTTTTCCCATCAATGGTGGACATGCAAAAAAAGTCAATTTTGGAAGATTGTACACAAAGACATTCAAAGTACTTTGCAAGCGTAATTCGAACTAGATCCGAAATCCATGCTACTGGGAATTGTTCCTACACAAATAAGTCCAATCCAGCGGGAATTCTTCCAATATGCAACTACGGTCGTGAGAATCCTGTATGCTTCATATTGGAAAAACACCAAATCCCAACAAAGACTGAATGGATGCACAAGTTATTCAAATTTGCCACGATGTCAAAATTAACCTGTTTGATAAATAAGCAGCCATTAGACGACTTTTGGCGTAAATGGCAACCTTTTTATGATAAATATGCATGATGTCTGAAACTAGTCAATTGTATTTAATAGGGCAATTAGATTTAATCAGAAATTAAAAACTAAAAGAATATAGATCAACAGTGTAAATATTTGTGTAGGATTATGTAATGGTCATCAGATGGTATATTAATTGATTGGGCTTATAATAGATTAACTTGTATCTGAGATATGTAAAGTTTTTGACTGATTTTGAATATTGAAATATAACCATTTCCCTTTTTCCTTTCCCCAGTTCCCCGTTTATTTCCGTATCCTAAAAATCCATCAATAAAAAATATATTTTTTTAAAAGAATGTATTCTGACCCAGCCTAGGAAGCAGAGTAACTGAAAATCCCTTTCTTAGCATAAGTCTGAATATGGCACACGAGAGGCTGATATGAATTCTCAACACATACAGTGTTTTATTTTACTCTTACGGGGAAATGATCAAGTCACGGTGTTAGAAAGGTTTCAGGTTTAAACTTGGCAGGTGAAAAGGCACGAAGAATGAGGGAAACTTTGTACAACTATATACAATCGAGAGTTTGTCACAAGAATGTAGGTTTTGTTAACGGGACAGGTATTTGTAACTGTTGAGAGAGATCACTGAGCATGTCACTCCTTAGATAAACAGGCATAAGCTTATTTGACACAAAATTGCTAAAGTCTGTGGAGGCAGGTTCCAATTTTCCTTCTGTAACACTTGATAGGGATCACCCCCGTTTCCTTGGAGCTATTTCCCTCAGATAAGGACTACTGGTTTCACTTCCCTCAGGATCCTCCTGGATCCTACACTCCTCTTCTTCTTCCACTCTAGCTGCCAGCCTCTAACTGCCACTCTCAACTGCCAACAGTAGAATTCTTTTTTGAACGCCCTGTCAATCAGGGTTCTCAGACCGATGGGTATAAGGCATCAGCAGTTAGCTGTCCATCACAAAGGTCTGTTGCCATTCACATAGCAAAAACACCCATTCCCCCCCCCAGCCAACCACGCCCAAAGTCAATTTCAGACAGCATCCCTTGTAAACAGCTTTATTCACCCTTTAAAGAGTCATGCAGTAATAAATACATATTGCATCGTTGCCATAGAGGTGTACATGAGCTTGCCTAGAGAGCTCCATCTCTTTCACATGGGGCATAGGCTCAAAGGTACAGTCTGTCTGCACTCTCCAGCAGGCTTACACAGCCTCCCTGTGCTCTAATAGCCTGCTTCACAAGGAAGTGTTCCAGACGAGACCCCTTCGTATCTGGCAAGTTCGGTCAGTGTCAAAGAGCCGTGGGAGGTCTGAACCTCAACTGTTGCCTTCTGCCATGCTGCAGAGTGAGCAAACAGAGGATTTAAGAGGAAGGATACATTTTGTATGGCTTCGCTTGGATGTTCTTCCTTATGTCTGAGGAACAGTCCCAAACATTTCAAGTACCAAATTTTTCAAGAACTCCTAGAATACATAGCAATACCTTTCTTCACAGAAATAATTGGGTGTACTCAATAAAACAGACACTAAGGCATTCCCACCATTATTATCTCATTCTCAGGTCTTTCCTCTGTGTATTGTTCTGTATGTGGATGACGAGCTATTGAAAATATTGAAATGAGCTGTGCCTCACGGTGAAAGAAATTTTGTTCATCTTTAAGGCGCAATCAATCTTGTAATTCCACCCACTTAAAATACTGAATTTTGAAGAAAAAAAACGCACTTCATCTTAGTTTGTTCACATAGAAGTGAGCTGGGAGGGCCTACATAGCTGACATTCGTGGTGTAGGTCATCAAAGCGGTAACCATCCCCTCAGAGTGCTTGGGAGGACTCAGAGACCATAAACATTTCAACAACCTCCAAGCTGAACGCCTCTCAGTCTGTTAATTGATAGTTTGAGGGTTGTAGCTAAGGTCTCTTGGGCCGATTTTCCATAGTGATCAGTCAAGTATAGTAAGGCTTGAGATGGGGCTGTTTTTAAATAGAAAGCTGAATGTGAGTACACAGAGGAAATGATTGAATTTGGTATGTTCAAGTTATCCCACTTACATAATTTTGTATGGTTTAAAAAAATCTGCTTAACCAGGAAAGATGGTGGTCCAAAAGGAATGCATACACACAGTATGGGAAGCAAAGACCCCCTTAAATCTATTTTCAGTTATCTTAAAAACTAGTGTCTCTATACAGCCAAAGTCAGTGCCCTGTGTTGTTACTAAACATTCCTCCCATTTCAAGTGAAAATGAAATAGTGAAGGGAACGGCAATTATGTAGTTTGGGAGGCGATAATACGTACACATGCCTGGGTTATTTGACCACATAAGGTAAGGTGGTATAGAAAGACCCAAGAAGATTTGAGTCTTCACCTTTGAAGATTCCTGCCTATTAATGGATATCAAGGCAATATCTGACCCATCCTTTCCTCCTCAAGGGCCAAAAGTCTATTTAGAAACACTTCAGGAGACCAATTTAGGCTTGCAGTTGAGATTTACCTTTCAGGGTCTGATGATCCACATCATACCCTTTGATCTTCTCATTAAGGATTAGGTAGAAGCAAAGACTCAAGCTGAAGTGAATTTCCCCTCTGCCATTACGTGACCCTTCTTACTAAATAAGCAGTTAATGCAGCAGACTTAAATTATTGCGTGGCTATATCATTAATTGCTCTCTATAGTAAGACCAAAGGACTGAAAATGCAAAGTAGTAGAGGAGGATATAGTCCTGGATGACAAAATAATGTAACCTTTAGGATTTGCAGACTCCCGTCCCACTAAATAGGTGCAGTTGGTCAAGTGTAGTCTCTATCCATAGTTTCTGCTATCTTCCTCTCTGAACTGACCTGTCTACCAGCCACCAAGCTTAATTTCCAGAATGATGAAAGCCCCCACTGATTTTAGTATAGATATTTCCAAATAGATTGTTTCAAGGAGACTGTACTGGTGCTTCAACAGACAGCTGGGCTGAGGTAGGATACAAAGATGAGATTGTTGGGAGCTAGATTGAGCAGATGGGTCCCAACCAAAGGCAAAATGCCACTACTGGGAGTGCTTGTTAAAATGGCTAGGAAATCAGTGCATCACCAAGGAAACCATCCTAATATGGCTGTAGAGTGAACAAACGTATAACCAAGACTGTGCTGATGGGGCCCTTATCATTAGGCTAGAGTTTGCATGGCCAGGCATGCAGTCGTGCAAGGGACACTCTGTCCCCCCTTTAAACCTCACCATCCGCTTACGATATGCTCCTTCATTATCTTGGTGCTTTGTGTTGAACTTCAAGGGTGGCATACTTCACCTCTTCTTCTACTCATGCTGGGATTCCACACCAGAAAAGTCGGAGGGAGCGTTTTCACGCATAATAATTCTTTGTTGCCAGGCCAGCTGCCTACCATCTCTTCCTTCCTCACTACGAGTATTTAGAAGTTCCTTATTTTTCATACAATATCCTAGGTACAACTCTGTGGAGCATAATCATTATGTCCTTAATTTTATCGCCTTGAGAAACTCTAGGAAACAAGAAACCATACATCGCTCAAATGGCTTGTGGCTCTACCTGCGCAAGTTCGAAAGGCATCTCTAACACTATAGCAGGGCGGCAGAGGAGCTAACTTCTTTTGCTGACAGAGCTACTGCACACATTACAAGGTGCCCCAGGCGTATTTTCCTCTGCATATAAATGAGACAGGGAGGAATGACCAATCCAGGTTCTGCACTGCATGGCTTTGCTAGTAGGAGTTTTTCTGGTGCAGATGTAATATTAGTACAGGTACACATTTTACATGCACCTGTTTTAAAACATGTAATGGATGGCGCAATGCTTCTTCATATCAAAAAGAGGGAGAATGGTGTTATGGCAGTCACCAAACAAATCTTTGGATGTGCCATCAATATAGAGGCAGAAGGGAAGGATGAAGTGACCAGGATATTAGAAGACAAAGAATGGAAGTGGATAGAGGTACCAGCCATTAAATCCAACTTGAGACATTCAATCAGTCTTTCTAAACGTTCATGTGAACACAGACTAAACACATGAGGAATTTGAATCAATCAATAGAGATGCTGGGTTACAATGCTATTGAAAAAATAAATATCATTGTGCAGTGTTTGACAATGTTAATGCCCACAGCTGTGCTGTTTCAGAGTTTGAAGGGAAACACGCCCAGAGAAGTGCTTTTCCTTCTTTGTACAATGTGACATCATAGAGGACACAGAGGTCCCAGCATGCACTGCATAACTTCATCACGTTCCTGGTTGATGCTGCTGGCAGACAGGTGACACCTCCAGGTCTGGCTGTGATTCAGAGCATTACCGTCTGATTTCTGGACACCTAAGAAGAAAAAGCACCTGTTATAGAGAAGAAAAGCAAGGAACAATGTAGTTCACTCCAAATAGGTGGGAAAGGGGGGGTTAATGGAACTGGTACAGATGTAAGGCAACAGAACATTCAGACAGGTTCTTAACAATGTGGGTTTGGGTTAATAGGACCCACATTACAATGAAGTTTAAATGCAATTTCGGATCGCCTTCCAACATGCCCACCAACTGAGTCAAAGCCTTAAACAAATGCATTACAAATGCGTATATGTTTTTCCACACATGCTCACAAAGAATGGAGTTCAAAAATCCTTTTACTGCCATGTGTAAATTCAGTATATATCTCCATTGAGCCCTACTTGTTTAAAGGTTGCCCCATTATGTTGCCATTTATCACAAAGATGCACCTGAAATTGGGTACCACTGTTTAAAAAAAAGTCTTTGCATTCTGCTATCCATACTAAAATATAAATAGAGAGCTTGGTTGTGGGGGTTTTCCCCCTATCAGAGGTTGTATTTTTATTTCTCTTTTAGAGAAACACCCACATTTTCCAAGTGTCTTGAAAACTGGATCTCTACCAAAACGAACAGCTGTTTCTAGCATATTTGTTGCAGCTCTGACAAATTGGCTAGTATGTGTAGAAATATCCTTTACGGGAACCTACTATGTCAAATAACATCATAACACATATACCAAATACATGCACAAACATCTTCCATATCAAACTGTGGTGTTTGAGATCCCTTTTTAGCTTAATTTGGTGGTCCCAGACTGGCAAGCAGTGGTTTTGCAGCATGAGCTGTGGCTCAGTGGTAGAACATCTGCTTGGCATGCAGAAGGTCCCAGGTTCAATCCCTGGCATCTCCAGTTAAAGAGACCAGGCAAGTAGGTGGTGTGAAAGACCTCAATCTGAGACCCTGGAGAGCCGCTGCTGGTCTGAGTAGACAATACTGACTTTGATGGACCAGTTCAGTATAAGGCAGCTTTATGTGTTCAAATGGCTACTGGCTTAGGCAAATGCCCGATGAGGCTTCTCATTCTAGGAACATTTTTATTTTACATCTAATTGCACAGCTCAGGAGCAAAAGGACCGTAAGAACAACCCCTCTAGTTCAGGCCTTTGGTCTTTGATATCAGGCAGACCCAGATATTCCAGCAAGCTGATAACAGAATAGGTTACTTTAAGGCGAATACTCTGTTCCCTGTCATCTACCTACAATTTCTGTCTTGGTTCAGAAGCACCGTAAGCATTAAGACAGGTATCTTGAGCAGCCTGACAGCTATTTCTGTACCTGCATTCTAGGTACAGATGATACCCATGAAAAGAATTCTTCTGTAACAATAATTTATAATAGACAGTAGAGGTTTGAATACTACATTGGCAGTTGCCAAGTTTCTTTCCCAGTCAATTAAATTTTTAAAAAAATATTAATTATTTTATTGGTTATCTAGTTATCTATTCATATACGAATATAAAAATACATAGTTCCGTTTTCTTTCATTTCAATCTCAGTGCGACACTGTTCAAGGTCGAATTGGCTACATGAGAAGCAGCATCAAAGTAAAGTAATAGTCAGCAGAGGTAGAGGAGGTAGCTGTGCTGCTGTCCACTCTTCGTTCTTTCCAAGATCTGTCCAGATGATGGACCAATTTCTGCACACGTATCAGAGCGCAGAAATGCACATCCTCTGAACAGTCCTGCGAATTCAATACCTAATACAAAAAAAATCCCCCCAAAATAAGGTAGTGACATGTCACAAACAAATATCGTGATAGAAGCCCACAACACTCGAGCACTTACACTCTATACTAGTTGCAAGAACAACGATGGATTGATGGAAACATGCCCAGGTATAAAAATCTTGTGCTTTGGTTTGGGTAAGTGTGACATTCCTGAAGTAATGGACTTTGATAAGAGTGATTTGATGACTGATGTTGATAAATAGTACTTGGAGACAACTTTATATGCTGCATCAGTTGGAAAAAAATGGAGGCAAGTATGCACAATATAGTACTAAACTTTATCACGGCGGTTATTTGGAATAGATGTTAGGAACCTTGCTAATGCTTTTGATGTATAGTTTAGTTTGTATTATAGGATACGTTGTGCTGAAGCTCACCAGGGTGTTACTTTTCTGTGTGAATTTTTTGTGTTTACAATGACTATTACTTTTAGCATTTAACAATACTCTGAGAAAATGATTGTGCAGAAAGTGGTTTGAAAAGGGTTCAGTACAGGCATTACTGCACTGTTGCTTGCTGGTGCTTTCCCTGCTCTGACTTGTACCTCTAGAATTAAAAGAAGTTGTACCTCTAGAATTAAAAAACCCCACCATACCATGTCAAGTATGGGGAATGGAGTCAACTAGAATTAATATACCTTGGAAGTGTCCACTATGAAATGCAATTCCTATAACATCCCTGGCATATCCAAGATTCAAATTATCTACATGTCTTGGATGAAATATGTTTATGCTGCAATCCAATGAAGCCCGTTCATATATCTAAGATAAGTTGTTTCATAGCTGGAACGTGACAGCCAGCCACACTAATCCACAAAATCAGCTGAACTACGGTCTCTTACATTTACCTTTTTTCTACTTGGTTTGCTAGTCATAGACAGAAGTCTTTTCAAGGTCAATAGGCCCAAACATTAGATCTCTGTAGTCCAACATTTCCTAAGCCATTTACACCAGTGGTTTTCAACCCATGGGTTGGGACCCCTGGATGTATCAGAAGCCCCTACGAAGCCACTATATTTGTTTTGCTGTTGTTTGGAAGGGTCTGCTGTTAGTATACATGCTTGAAGAGCAAGGGTGCCATACCTCTGACATCTCCTTGCACACATGCTGGAAAAATGGCAGGATGGTGAGGCAGTGTCACTCGGAATGCAAAGGATCCCTCCATGGCTCTGATGCTCGGCTTGCTTCTCATTATCGTACAACCCATGGTGCTCAGCTTGTGTGTCCTATACATGGTTGTCTTCTCCTACTTGGCCACTGACATCTTGCCACTACTGAGGTCCTAAATCTAGCTCCTCTTCATCCTGTCATGTGACTGATGTTGTTTTCTTGCTACTTAATGGGTCCTATGCTTCTACTTAGGGTTAAAAGGTAGGTCCTGGGTCTGGAAAGTTTGAAGACTACTGGTTTACACCACTGAGCTCCGGGAAGCCCTTCTGTGGGTGTGGTTCAATACAAGTGGTAAAAATGACTATTACCTGCCCTTGCCAAACTATTATTTGCTAGGAGAGAAAGACAGAACTTCACATGACTCATACCTATTCCTCAATGCTTATGGGACAGGACTCCGGAACGGCAGCTGTTTAGTAGAGAAGACCAAAAGCAAATGGTGAACAAGAGAAAAGACAGACACCACAAATGTATATGTGTACAACAGAGAAACGGAAAAAATACAATTGAAAAACATTTGCTATGCTGTACCTCTTCACTACCCTAGATTTCCCATAGACACCTTTGTGTTGCAACACTTTAGGATAATGTTCCAAATGAGTTGCAATTTTTCAGAAAGTCCAGTCAGGATGACAGGGGTGGTTGTTGGCATGGTGTACCCCAACTTCTAGATGTCTGTGAAGAATCTAGGGTGCTGTTCAAGACAAGAGTCTTTTTATTTCGTAAACAATCCCTCCTATCTCATTGACGTTAGAGATATCAGTAAGAAATGCATGTTCAAGGAAAGGCATAGTATTAGAGAGCTATGCTGGGCAAAGAACAGTAAACTAATACTTTGTGATCCAACATTCTTGTGAACTTTGCCACTCATATTCCTCACGGACATCAGTAGTTTTGACTACAGTTTGGTAGCCCAAAGTGTCATTAAATTCATGCGTGCCCTATTGTTTTGATATACTAAGAATGGCACCAGGAACTTATAGGAAAAGGTTCCAATGTGGATAACTGAAGCCCCAGCCCACATAGACAGTGATGTCACAATATCACAAGCTGGAGGGGGCTGCTAGCAGACCAAGATGGACACATAATCCCACCCTGTTCCTTTGGTGTTCATGATAGTTTTAATTGGCTGGAATAGCTTATAACTGGAACCTAGCCTTAGCACAAACCCAGCTTTATTTATTTTTCAGATTTACACCCCATGTTTCAAAATGACTTCCAGCAATGACAAAAACAAAAAAATAACAACATTTTAAATCACTACGCTTTGATTTATGCTAAAATGAACTTTAAAAATTAAGTTTATCCCTTACAACGTACCTGGCAATTTAAACCCAGGTTCAGTATTTGACACAGGACAATTTCAGTAAATAGATTTAATACCCATGTTAAAAAGCAGCAGCCAGGGTTTCTCCTGTCCAGCTGAAGTTGATATAGCTTGGTAACTATGTCAGAGGGATTTTATGTTAGTAAGCAAAACAATGTCCCCCAAGATAGTCTGCTTGCAAATGGAAGACTCTCTTCCGAAAAGCAAAATACCTAGCTAGAGAGGGACACCACATTCATCTTTTGCCTACTGCTGGGTACTAAAAGAACACAATTTGGCCCTTGTGACAATGGCAATTTCCTGCCATGAGGAGAGTCTGCAGCAGCACAACCCCCTAAAGGCAAACTAAGACAGTCACAACTACCCTTAGGGCTGCTTCTCATGCTACTACTTCTACTTGGGTACATATACACACAACAAATCATATACAACAAATCATATAAAATATAAGTGGCACACGCTGCAGGGCATTAACATTTGAAACCATCTCTACGCGTTTTGCCCTCTGACATATGAACCCAAGTCAGTGAGGCTCTGATTCTCCCGCTCATCTTCCTTTCCAAGTAACTGTCTCCTCTCCAGAAAACGTCACATTTCTTCTACTGGTTTACCCTACTTACCTTAGTACTTATTCACATGTTAAGGAAAGAGATAACTCAAGAGACTGAAGACCCAAAACAAAGAGGGTGAGATGTCCTGGGATTACCCCCCCTCAATTTAAATATCTACAAGATGCTACTGAAATAGGAGCTCAGACTTTGGGGTGAAGAAAATGGAGTGTGAGGGAAACTAGAAGACAGCTTTAGAAATGCACCTCTGCTGATACAACAGCCATACAATGTGTTATTCCAGCCATACGATAAAGGGCTTAAAATTACATGCATCTGTAAGGCAGGCAGCTCAGAAAGCCATTTCCCAATCTTCTGTACATATAGATTGTGTCTCACTAAATACATGCTATATCCTGTCTGGCTACAAAGCAAGGAATGGATTTGCAAAAGAATGTACCACAGGCTGTGCAGCTAAATGAAGATTTGGTTCTGCTTTGCATGGACATAATGAGCTGTCAGGGATCTGCAAGAGATTTCTGTAAGAAGCAAAGCCACCCAAAGGGTATATTCGCCAGAGGAGGTACCCACCACATCTTGTGCGGATCACCCACTGGGGCTTCCTAACATCCAACTTTCATTCATATAGCACAAATCCTGCTGGCAACACCTTGGAATATTTTTTGTGTGCGTAAACAGATGCAACAGGGATAGTGTGTGATAAGGGTCTTGACGCCATCTAATGCAATTCCTGTCTGTACCCCAGGCCCTATTTCCACTCTCTCCTCCACTAAGTATACACAAAAACAGGCTCTGCTGGAAGGCTCTTAAAGAAACCTCTTCCATGGCCTTCCCCTTTTATAATTTAGCAGTGAAATAAGAGGTGTGGGAAAGCATGCACCAAACAACTTTACTAGCAAATCAGTGGTGAGAGATCATTAGCCAATTCATTACTAGCAAATCAGTGCCATGCAGTAAGAGGAGATAGCAAAGAGGCGATTCAACTGACGGGACTTCTTCTGATGTTGCATCACTGATGCCCAGAGACATGTTTTCCTTTTACTGTGTCTGGGTTTGAGATCCCCCCCCCCTCAGCAAGGCAATGTTAGGGACACTTATCAGCAATAAGGGATACGCAATTGTAGGAAAGGAAATGTTTCTAAAATATTTAATCACATGTTCACATCCTAGCAGTTTTGTGCATGGTTTTCCCATTTAAAAGCACAGACACCTGGCCTAATTTATTCTTTTTATTTATTTATTTTTTTAAAAAACCTCGCATATGTGTCTGTCCTATTTTGTAAAAAAGTTTTTTTAACCAGCTTGCTGTGGCACTTGGGATCAAGATATGGTTCACAATTCTTTCTTATTTAAAACATGCTGTAAAAAAGAGGCTCAATTTCATTTCAGGTTGCACAAAAAAAAAAATCCACACTTCGCTTCTCTCTTATTTTTTGCAGATCTCTGCTAACTGCTCGAAACCTGTTGCTATATTTGCAACATGCCTTTCTGCTACTTGATATTCATTGCATCCTCTAGGGGTGACTTGACTGTAGATAAAGAGTGGCAGCCAGCCTCAGTTCTCTGATTTCTCAGCTTCCAAGAGCTGAAAAGTTCCAAGAGCGTGGAAAATCTTTTCCGATCATTTATTCCATCACCCTCTAATGCAATTCGCAGCCAACCTATCCCAAGGCTTGCATGGTAAAATAGTACTAGGGACTGATTCACCTTATTAGCTTGGTTAAGACAGAAGTAGAGAGAATACTTAGTTTAAAAGAACGCAAGGGGTCATGGATGCACACTAAATTGGGATTAAATCAAGGCATTTGGTTAGGACAATGCCCAGCTTTGGGGTTTTATAGGGATTCACATCATTTGGAGGCACCAACGGTACAAAGTCAGAAACTGGTGCTCCATTTACACCTAATTGCTCCAAATGACCTTGCATGTGGCTGCTTTTAAACGACTCCTGCCCCAGGAGAAAGATGACATTTGTTACTATTGTTATAGGATCTCTTATCTACTGCCACATATGCTGCTCCATAGCAAAGCCTGAATTCGCTACAGAATTTCCCAAGTGGAATAAATTATAAAATAGACAGGACCATTTAGCAGAGGAAGAGGGTTAGTTTGCTGACATCTATATAAGAAAAAGTGTGTGTGTGTGTGTGTGTGTGTGTGTAAAACAGCTTTCCTCCTCAATAACAGTGAACAAGCCCAACAAGGAAGATTCTTACAGATATCTCAAGTTTACAGCCTTGAAGCTTTGGGGAAAGTAAGATAAGCAGGTTATGGGTTGCTCTGGTTTCACAAGTGACACAAATTTACTGATGGGATCATTGGGTCTGACATGTTTCTGTTTTAAAGATTTGGGGCACAAACCAGAGAAGATCAGGACTGAAACAACGGGAGCTAAGCATACAAGATAAAGTGCAGCAGAATTTGGGGACGCCGTCTCTTCTCTGGACGTCTCCCATGGAACCCAATCCATGTCAATAGGACTTGTATAGAATTGTGGCCATGGTTTCCAGCACTGGAATCAAAGCCACCAATTCTTCTAAGGTCAAAATGCCTGTCCACAAAACTGACCACATTCCCCCCCACGTTGCATCTCATCCAGACCCATAAAGAACAGTCAGTAAAATTTGCATCCGTTAAGCAACAGGGAGAGTTGGAAAGGAGGAAAGCGCGAGTTGACCAAATGAAAACTGTGCTGGCGTAGAGTGAACATGAACTTTCACACTGATGAAATCCAGTTAGGGGTGGGGAGATCAATGAGAGAGGAGAGACACAAACGCAACACACCCAGGGTTAGTAACACAGTTAGGTGGAGATGTAACACCAGGGGCTCAGTTGAAGGCTATTCAATGTGGCTGTAGCTAGATTATGTGCATGTGAAACTACTTGTAAGAAAGAATGAAGCCTAAAGGTCATTCGTATTGTACATTGACTAGAAATAATACAAGATTAGAGGTTTAATGTTGGTGCAGAAATAGGGATCTTGCCTGGCTTTCCACTTTGGCATGAATCTGAAAGGATTGTGTAGATGTTATAAAGAGGATCTTCTGGGAGAAGAAACAAGGGAGGTTCCTTTTTTACAGTAAGAGTTGTTCGACAGTGGAATCAGCTACCTAGGGAGGTGGTGAACTCCCTCTCACTGGCAGTCTTTAAGCAGAGGCTGGACAAGCACTTGTTGGGGATGCTCTAGGCTGATCCTGCATTGAGCAGGGGTTGGCCTAGATGGCCTGTTTGGCCCCTTCCAGCTCTATGATTCTATGGCAAAAAGACAACTAAACCACTGATTAAGCTATAATTCCTACAGCCCTATCTAGGGACTGGCAATTTATCCCACCATTCTTAATCTCGTCTAGGGAGAACCTTGAAGTCTGGATCAGGCTCAGATCTGAAAGCAAGCCGTGTCCTTTAGGCCATTCACATAAGGGTGTGTCTAAACTACAAAGTTAAAATTGATTTTTTTGAAGAAATCATGGTAACTACAATTCCATGATGGGGTGCTAGAGCCCACACGGTTGTCGGATGGGACTCCATGAGTTACATCCAGCCTAAGATGACTTGGCCCCAGCCAGTATGGTGTTATGTTACAGTGCTGGTCTAGAACTGGAAAGACCTGGGTTTTGATTCCCATTCAGCCATGAAACTTTCTGGGTGACCTTGGGCCCATCACTCACTCTTCACCTAAACTACTTCACAGGGTTGCTGAGGAGACAAAATGGAGGAAGGACGAACCATACATGCTACCTTCTGGGAGGAAAGATAGGATAAAAATGTACAGCCAAGCCACACAGATCTTTCTCTTGACATGTAATTTTTTAAAATCTTTACAGAGGGGGACATTGGGGGGGGGAGAAAGTATGAGAGAGAGGAAGAAAGAAGAGGCAGGGGCAGGGGAAGTCCAGAGAAGAATATATACAGTAAAAATTAGAAATGGATCCCATGCTGCAGGCTGGGGTTAAAAGAAATTCTAAGGGAGAATGTTGTGTACCCTCAGGAAAAACAAGTTACAGTTCCCAGGGTTCTTTGGAAAATATCACATCAAAAACTGTCCTAAAAGCTGGGGAACCTATCATTTATCTCTACACTGTAGTGTAATGTAGAGTAGTCAGGGAAGACACTGTGGCTCAAGGTGCCATAGCTGAGCACTGTTCTTGCTGCTTACGGCTACATGCTGCGTAATTGTACAGATACACAAATGTTATGTGATGCTTGCTGGCAGGCAGGTGACAGGTATTCAGGGCGAGGGGCATGAAAGATTCCCCTCCCGCCGCCCTACACCCACAAAGTTCATGTTCAGCAGACTGCCACTCACCAGGTAAGCAGGCCTCAGAGCACAGCTTATTGTCCAGAGCTTTCACGCTTGCGTTGCCAATGTCATTGTTATTGTCACACTCCATACCTAGGAATGCGCCTGTCCTTTGGCCTGTAAGGGAGTTAATGTAGTTAGAGAGGGGAGGGGGCTTCGTTTTAATTTTTTCCCCTTGCTAAAGTAATGGAAAAATACAACAGTTTGTTATCAGGGTCGGGGAGGAAAAAACACCCCTCAGCAAAAGCCAACAGGGTAGAGAGTGGACAATAAGGAGTTCGGTTGCGATGCGTCTGCGTTAAGCCATCCTGACTTGTTTCCTCAACTGCCTCCATTTTCATCTATTCCAAGACAAGTTTTGGGGTTTGGGTGTTTGGCCAGTGAGGAAGATACATGGGATACAGCAAGAAATTTGACTGTGTCTGTCGAGACAATAAGCAAGCAGGCACAGAAGTAGCGTATAAGAACAGCAGGGGGATATTATAACAGCTTATGAGTACCTCCAGCTCATATTTCTGCAGACCTCTGGCCAGCATCTGAACTTTCAGAGGTTATGTGACTGCTGAAAATCCACACCCTTTCCCTAATTTGATAGCCTAATAAATTGTCACCTCCCTACCCAATGCAACGCAACAAAAATCTCACACTGTTGCAAAAAGAAAACATGATTAACATTACGTATTGCTGGACATATCCATACCATATACTTAAAACAACCAAATTGTCATTCACTCCCAACAGGGAACTCTGGGAGTTCTGGTTCTGTGGGCAGATGTTAGGGATCTCTAACAAAATTCTCATAACCTTTACAGAAGTATGATTCCCAGGATTCTTTGCCTCTTGGCATGATGGTTTTACTGATATAAAACCTTTACAATCCTAAAGTTTCTTATGAGATGCTCTAGACACAATAGCTTTTAAGCAAAAATTACAGTTGTGTTGTGTTTCATCCATGCTGCTTTCTTAACATCTAAAATGGCTGCTCACACACCTCCTCATACAACTATCATTGCAGTTTCATATGCTATCTAAGCAATCAAGTATATATTTTAGAATAGCCCTCTTTACGTTCTGAAGCGGCGACTAAAATTCACATGTAACGCATTCCAGACTACATCACTTGTGATAAGGCCCTGACCTAGTAAACAATGATGTTTATTTTACAATGGAAACCAAAGGGGTTGAGCAAACTATCTACTATAACAAAAAATACATTAATTTTATTATATATTGTGCACAATTGTATTTAAAAACACAGGGCCTAAAATAAGGCTTCCTAAAACACACATAAATGTTTTAGGAAGCCTTGTTTTAGGCCCTGTGTTTTTAAATACAATTGTGCACAATATATAATAAAATTAATGTATTTTTTGTTATAGTAGATAGTGTTTAGCTCAACCCCTTTGGTTTCCTTTAACTTTTAGGTTGAGTTTCTCCCCCCCCCCCCTTTTCTTCTTCAGTTGTTTATTTTACAACGCCATGGCTGTACAGAAAGAAATTCCTTACATTTCTTCACATTAACATTTCTGGTTAATTTTTTTTTATAAATGTAGTTTTTTTAAAACCACAAAATAGAGCCATACACATAAAGAAAAGGGAGCAATATACGGGACTTAACTAAAAGCAATATTGCCATTCAATTCAAGTGTCAACCAAAGCTCTTACAACACCAGGTCTGCTTTTTAAAAAAAGGGGGAAAAGGCTGAGTTAGAAGATCTTAACCATATATATGCCAATTCACTCAACCACTGAAATAATTTTTTAAAAAAACACAAGAATGCTTTAGGTAGTTCTTTTAAGTAAAGCATGGTGTCTCCATACCTTCATCTGGTTAACATCCCCGTTCAACCTTAAAGATTGGCAAAGAGCGAGCAAAACACTGAAACATCAAATCTGGCCTTCCTGAACAACAGCTGTGTCGATGTTCCCTTCCACTGGGCCATTTAAAAGTCCGTCCATTATCGTCATTCCAAAATAAAATGAATTTTTATGGCAACAGAATCACTCAAAACATTGGGCTCGATGATTTAAGAAGCAAAACTGATCAGCAGTCAAGGACATGGGCTTAACCAGTTTATGGATCGGGCTGCTGAGTGTCTGCTGAAGTATTTGGCTGAATGTAGGAGGTAAGCATGCAAACCACGGAAATTCCAAAAGCGCAGATGGCACTAAAGCAGAAGCATCAGCCATGGAGGGGCAGCGGAAGAGGGGAAAAGAAGGAGAATGGCATTTCCTGACCCATGGAGAGGGGTCTCCTTGAACAGTGATATCATACCCTACCTAAAAAGGCATTCACTGCCTGGTAACTGTACACAGATGAAACAAAATTTTGCAAGGGAGACACAACCAGCCAGGCAGTCTCCTATTCACCTGAATAAATAGCTTCCACAAAGCTCAGTAAAAGGGCAGTTTACGATGGTTATTGGTAAATTTGGTCCATTTTTCCTGGAGGTTTTAAGCTAAACCTACGTAAAGGAGCAGTAGCATGAAACAAGAATGGGCAGAATCATCAACCCCTACACACAAATCTGGAAGCAGCTAATATGCATGTTTTATTCGCAAGCGTGGTTTGTCAATGTCAGCTTCTATCTCTCCTATCAGAGTCTTCCAGCTACAAGTAATCATGGGTGGCCATGTATGCCCCCAAGTGGAAAAGCTCCCATTGCATATAAATGAAATCTGGGGTCTATCCATTCTGACCTAATGTGGGCAGGAGATGAGGAGGAAAGGCAGAAAAGCACACTCAATTCCACCAATGGCTTCCACAAGGACACTGGCAGTGATGGCGGAATCAGACTGGTTGACGATCCTCAGCTTAGAATAACAGCAAGCACCATGGCACTCCTCGAGTGACGAGCATTTACATGTAATAAAAGCCCAACAGCTAGGGGAATCTGGAGACAAAAGTGGTGCAGGGTGGGAGTTGGTGCTTAACCCAACCCTTTCCTCACCTGCTGTTTCACTCTTCCAGATCAGCTCTCCAAGGTGCTTTCCTTTCTATGGAGTTCCAGACATATATTTGAATTCTGCCTGTTGTGTGTGCGTGCGTGCGTGCATGTGCGCATATGTGAATGTAAGTGAGCAAACAAGCTATTTGGGAACAATTTAAATACTGGAAGTGGCAGATAAATTGTTAAACATGTATCCTTTCACCTCAGATCACTCTCCTGAAGCTGCTGTTCCCGTCAAGAAGCAGCTATTGGGCATCTGCTATATGTGTGCAATGTGTCACTGGCTCTAGGAAGCTCAGAAGAAAACCATACAATCGTTAAGAGATAGCAGTGACAGGATGTTGTAGCTGGGACCTAAACTCCCCGAGGGGAACTTCATCTTTGGGAAGACTGCAGTCCACTACAAAATCTCAGGAAGAAATAACATCCCAAATATTTGGAGTGTCCATTCGCTTTTGGATTCAGCCCTGATCTCATTCTCTTATAACCAACTCCCTAAACCCTATTCTGGGATAAGAAATGGAATGGCAAAAGGAAGGGAGGGAGAACAAACAGGCACAAGTCTTAAAATGTCAGAAACTCTGTTGCTTACTGAATTACTTTGAGGAACACTGAACCTCACATTTTTTTACTCAAAATAAAACACTTATTGTTTTCTGCCATCCATTCACATCTCCCCTACGAATCTTTCTTTGATATCTTTTCTGTACAGATGAGTGAACCTCGTCCTGTTCTATGGACCCCTTCCCATCTCCTAGTAGATACCCATTCAAATAAATGGGGCAAGCCAGCTTGACCAGAACCTACTCACTCCCCTTTCCCTTGTGAACACTGTCAGCTAGGTAATATGACCAAACAACATGAAACAAGGAGTAATTGTCCATTCTCTGTTACCGTCTTCCTGTGTGGGGGAGCCATCCTCCTCCTCCATGACATCATTCCCCTGCCACAAAAATTGACAAAACATGAATATTAAAAATAAAGACCCTCGGATGCACTGAAGAAAACAGAACAGAAGTTTCCTAGACAGAATGAGGTTTCCTCTGTCAGAGGTGGTTAAGAAAAGAACTTGCTCCATGTGAAACAAACAAGTGGTTCTTACGTCAAAGTAATCCAAGGACCCTCATTTTGATTTGAATTTTTTTGCAGACCACCTCCTCTTTCACCGACACACACCACATGCCAGACAGACTCTTTTCAAAGCATGTGTGGCAAGCTATGTATGCCCTGCAGAGGCTTCTATTCTCTTACTTCTTCAAAACAATACCCTTACATGCTACACTTCAATGTTTGGAATATCTGGGTCTACAAGGTTTGGGCTCAGAGAGCAGCCAATACTACAACAAAAAAAGACTGTAGCCTAATGTCTAATTGAGAGCCAGCATGGTGTAGTGGTTAAGAGCGGTGGTTTGGAGCAGTGGACTCTGATCTGGAGAACCGGGTTTGATTCCCCACTCCTCCACATGAGCGGCCAAGGCTAATCCGGTGAACTGGATTAGTTTCCCCTTTCCTACATGTGAAGGGTGACCTTGGGCTAATCACAGAGCTCTCTTAGCCCCACCTACCTCACAGGGTGTCTGTTGTGGGGAGGGGCAGTGAAGGTGATAGTAAGCCGGTTTGATTCTTCCTTAGAGAAAGTCAGCATATAAAAAACAACTCTTCTTCTTAATCACTCTCACCCCTTCACTCTAGACAGCAAGAGTGTTCCTTATTAATTAATAACTTCTAGCTAGGGAAGGGGCTTGGAAAAAACTTTTGGAACTACTCAAAGAAATAGAAAAAGACCAGCATCACACAAAACCCGAACATCTAGTATTCCTAGGAAGAGCTAGTGGTTTCTTTCCCAGCTATCAACCAGAATATTTCCTGGCTACTGCTGAGGTGCTCTGTAAGCTAGGTGACAATGGGTTATCAGCAGCAATATGAGCTGCACTCCCATTGCAAAAAAACGTGAGAAGGCTCCATATTCCACATTAGCCAGACAGCATGAAAAGGGCTCACCCTCCGCCTTATGAAAACTTTGTAGCATTATGGATACACTGGAGTTCCTGGACCCTTATTTGAGGAAAGCTGAAGTAAGCTATTCTTTATAGAAGAAGAGTTGGTTTTTACTCCCTGCTTTTCTTTACTGTAAGGAGTCTCAAAGTGGCTTACACCAGAGAAAGAATTTCTCTGATTCAGCTTCCCATACCACTTATGGCAATCAGGGTTGTACACCACGCAAGTCCTGCTGGAGTGTAGCATTTCAGATTACAGGTCTGAATGTCCCTCCAGAGTGTAGGTAGCGTTGTCTATGTAATTTCCTTGATTGTACATTTATCAGTCTCATTCACGCACCTTATGAGAGCCAGCATGGTGTAGTGGTTAAGAACAGTGGTTTGGAGCAGTGGACTCTGATCTGGAGAATGGGGTTTGATTCCCCACTCCTCCACTGAGTGGCGGAGGCTAATCTCGTGGATTTGTTTCCCCACTCCCACGCATGAAGCCAGCTGGGTAACCTTGGGCCAGTCACACTCTCTCAGCCCCATCTACCTCACAGGGTGTCTGTTGTGGGGAGGGGAAGGAAAGTAGATTGTAAGCCAGTTTGATTCTTCCTTAAGTGGCAGAGAAGGTCGGCATATAAAACCCAACTTTTCTTCTTCATTCACAATGTCTTTTGAATGATCTCAGAACCTCAGTCTGGTACTGTGGCTTTTGACTGAACTGTAACTTGATATGCCAACAGCATATAGCTAGCTTCTATTTGAGCAATTATAAAGGAGTGGTTACAATACAAGAACCAAGCAGACTGCATCAGGCTGGTTGAATGAACACAGCCAGAGATTGTAGATGAAACCCAGCGTGGTGGTACTTTGACCACGTAGGCACTGTTGCTCGTGAGTCTCAAATTTGGTATTATTCACCCCTAGGATAGTAGTCCCAGCCACAGAGATATAAAGATGTTCCACCTGGGCAAAAAGGAATAGACTCTAGAGAACAGGTTCACCTAACAAGTTCTGTCCATGATGATACAAATTAGTCAATGTCCCCTCACTGGTCCACACTCTTATTACTTCTCACTGATGTGACCTATCAGACAGTTACAAAAGTTACCTCATTCAAGGGTGGTCCTGAATCAATTCCATCTTAGGACTCATCAGGGATCCTTCTCCAACCAGCTTACTAATTCCTTTGACCAGTCCCTACATCCCCATTTTCTGACTACAGTTTTTCTTGACATTCTTTGTCTCTCACCAGCATTCTTCATGCCAGGCCATATAAATCCCCCAAAGGACAATCACCTGGCCACAATTAGCATTTATATCAAAGGGTATTTGTCACTCTCCTCCCTCAGATCCCGACAGTTAAATAAAAGTTTGTATCTTTACCTCAACGTCTCGCTCCTCTGCTGAAATACTAACAAAATTTGCATCTGGAGATTCAACAGGAGTTGACTAAAAGAAAGAGAGAGAAAGTAAACTTAGACTTACTGTAAAATAGCCTGTATAGATGTTTAAGGCCATCTAGAAAACTGCATAAGTAGCATCCACTCCTACACACCATACATCAATGCATCTCACCTGCTTTTCTTCTGTCCTCTTAATGAGAACGCCAACAAGGCACAGATATTATGTCTGGCTGTCATCACTGTTCCAGCTTATGTCACTCATGAGCAGCGCATACATAAAATTGTATCCAACATCGGGGCTACACATGTTGCTGCCATCTTAAATGTCAGATGAGCCATATAGCCACTGTGTTCCAACCAGACCTCAAAATGGTTTTAACTCCTTTTAAAAACCAGTATATGCTTAAAGTGTCACAAGGATTTTGAAGTCCTTGAATTGCCCTAATACAGGGGTCTCCCAACTTTTCTCACCCTGCAGGCACATTTGGAATTCTGACATGGCATGATGCAACAACATGGCTGCCACAAAATGGCTGCCGCAGGAGGCAGAGCCAGCCACAAAATGATTGCTACAGCTTAACTTTAGTAACACAGTGTAGACCCTCATGCTGTGGTGGCAGCTGCTAGCAAAGCAATATCCGCACAGCCTATCAAATCTCCAATCGTCAACCAGAAGTCTCGTTGGGCAAAAGCCCTACCTGGCCCCACACCGCTTCCTAAAAACACTTGGCAGACACCAGAAAAGGTGTTGGTGTGCACCATGATGCCCAAGGGCACTATGCTGGCGAACCCTGCCCTAGTATGTAATACCTGCAGATAATGGTGGTTTCCAATGAAGACAGAAACTGTGAATATCACCTGCAAAACACCACAGTTTGTACCACATGCAGCTTGGAGGGGCTTGGCCACACTCACATCTCCTTCTGATGGTATCCCACTGGCAACAGCGGGGGAAGGGATCATGTCCCCCTCTTCCTCAGTGCCAGGAGCCACATATGAGCCAGACATAGAAGACATGGTGTCAGTGCTGATCTCGGAGTGCTGGCTTTGGGAGGAGGCCATCGACATGACCGACTGTGCCAGACTACTGCTGACAGGACCTAGGGAAAAGAGGGCAGGGGAGCACGCAAGACATGGAGACGTTACGGAGACTGGTTATCAGCAATACGTTTGCTATTGGGTCCCAAATCCCCCTAAGAATTTCGGAAGTTAAACCCAAACTGCCCATTCTGTTGCCCTCTGAACTTTAGGCTTCGTGCCTTATTTCTTCTAGTCTAATAACGCATCTGACACCTGCACACAAGTCCTTGGCCCGTTCATCAACAGGTTCCTTCAACTCAATACCTGTGAATAAATTTACTTATCTATCTGAGCTGCTTCCAAATATTTAGGAACAGTATATAGAGGATCCTGCAGGATCTTACCCAGTTCCGCAGGACCTGTAAGACCAAGATATTCCACCAGGCCTATGGTTGAGGGCAGCAACAGTTTTCCATCAGAGCTGGCCTCCCTATCTCCCCCCGCCCATGTTCTTTTCCAGTATTTAAGTGGGGGAGACTGGCTGCTCCTCCTGAGTTGGCCAAGACCCTGCATGCCAAATCTGAGAGCCACCTTATTTCTGTTTTAATTGGATTTTAACTGGAAATCTGTTGGTTTTAAATTAATACTGTATGAATGGAATGTTTTATTGTATTTTATGGTGTATGCTGATGTTACCCGCCCTGAGCCCATCCATGGCGACCCTATGAATCATTGTCCTCCAAAATGTCCTATCTTTAACAGCCTTGCTCAGATCTTGCAAATTGAGGGCTGTGGCTTCCTTTATTGAGTCAATCCATCTCTTGTTGGGTCTTCCTATAGGGCGGGATGTAAATCCAAATAAATAAATAATAATAAAGTATAGTATCACCATTAGCTAATTAACACAATCCCCAGAAAATATTATTCTAAAAGGTGGCATTTTGGCAAAGCCATTTTTTAAACCTCAGATGCATTCTGAGTGTGCATTAGATACTGAGTTCAGGCTATGCAGACCTTCCTCTCCAAGGAGTGCAGGATGGGGGGTGGGAGAGCAGGGAACTGGAGAGTGACTTTTCTCAGGGAAACCCAGAATGTGCGAAAGATCCCAGGTTCAATCCCCGGCATCTCCAGTTAAAGGGACCAGGCAAGTAGGTGATGTGAAAGACCTCTGCCTGAGACCCTGGAGAGCCGCTGCCCGTCTGAGTAGACAATGCTGATTTTGATGGAATGAGGGTTGGATTCAGTATAAGGCAGCTTCATGTGTTCATGTGTGTGCGTGTCAAGGAGTGTGTCAGTGACGTGGCAAGACAAGTAGCCTCTTCTATTGTACCTTCTGGGGAAGAGATGGTAGAAGAAAGAGGTGTCCCTGTACACGAAGACTGGTCTATTGCACCTGATGAGGATAACGTAAGGTTTTCACTCTCAGGAGTTACACCACATTCCTGGAAAACATACCAAAAGCAAAGAGGAAAATTGTGAATTGTTTTTTTTAATTATCCTACTTTTGATATGAGATTCTTAAGTGGCTAACAATGATTTAAAAAACCCATGCTGTTATTTCCAGTGAATGAACCATTATTACAGGCTGAGTGGCAATCCTCTGGCTGACTACCAAAGCCATTGTATTCAGCTCACGTTAGCTTTGACAGGCAAACTGCAGAACCTCCCCTCCCAGTGTCTGTTCTACAGAGACTAGCTGCAATCAGACATCATGATTAAAATGGTTTAATCGGGGGTTGGTACAATCAACTCTTGGTTATTTACAAGATGCAAGTAACAACTCCTGGCTTGTCTGCTTCTTGCCTCTTCTCCCTCCTCCAGAAAGGGGAAAGTCCTCTCCATTTCTGGCCCAATGGCTGTGAAGGGCAGCGCTACCCTAATGATGGTTTGTGAATACAGACATCACAACAACCTACAGTTAGTACAAACCCTAGTTTGTAATGCTAAGTTTATAGGGCCGGCCGATAAACCTCAGTCTGTTGGACCACCTGCATTCAACAGTTACCACTAACTGGTTTTGATCAAACTACAGTTTATGCACCATGGTTTATCATGTTGACTGAATGCAGTCTTAGTTCCCAGGGGGAAAAGAGCCAAGCAGAAGCTGAGATAATGTTTGAAAGAGACCCCAAACCCTTTTAGGCCTTTTATGCAGGGACGTTTCCCTGTGGTCACCCCCGCCAACTGCTTCAGGGCTTCCTTTTGATTATGCATGCCTTTTCCGCCCGACAGAGATCACCTTGCTCTCCCCGTGCGTTTTCCCCTTGTTTTCCAGATCCTGTTTTAGCCAGAATCTGGAAAAAGCGGGAAAAATGTGTGGGGAGAGTGAGGCGACCTCTGATGGTTGGAAAAGGCATGCATAATCAAAAGGAAGCCCCAAAGCAGTCAGTGGGGGTGACCGCAGGGAAACATCCCTGCATAAAAGGCCTTATACGAAACAAAAAACATCACCTCTTCATGATGACGAGGAGACTTTCTCCTGGAGATCCTGATTTCAGATTCGCTGCAGGACTTCTCATCTTCTTCTTCATGAAGTACAGAGGAATTCTGGGAGACTGATCTGGGCAAAAGAAAGAAATCCATCAACCCACTAACACAAGTCATGCAGGAAAGCAAAAGCCATCAAAAGCTGAAAGCCACCAAAAAGACACAAGCGCCCTTGCATAGCTAGCTAAGTACATATGAAAGGCAGATTACACCCGACGGTAAACATAACTCAAGGAGAAGGGATGCCAGCCATTTTTAACCCAGCCTTTGAAAGTTTGCAGGACAGCCACAGCAGTGCAGGAGGGAGAGACGAGCAGGTCACTTACTTGGAAAGGCTTTTCTTCAGCTTGAGTCCTTGGCCACCACAATCCGACAAATGGTCAAGGGGGGAGAGTGTCCTCATGGGAGGCAGGTGGCCGTCACTGCCATATGAGGGCAGCATGCCCGAAACGTGGCTGTCCCCGAGAACGTGGACTGGAAGGGCCGCTGGGGATGGAGTGAGAGGCCCGTTAAGGGCTTCCAGGAGGGAGACCACCTCATAGCCAGGAGGGATATTCTCTGAAGACTGGAGGAACCGGAGACGGGTGTGAGAAGGACACTCTCGGCAGGAGCAAAAGACAGTTTAACAAGGGAGCTTGAGACAGATCAGCAAGCTCCAGTCCCTCCCCAATGAATCTGACTTGTACGTAAAGGCTCGAGGCTGATACCATTACGAAATAAGCAACTCTTCTATCAGAGTTGCTTAATTGACATGCTGTTCTCTGAACAATGTATTTTAAGTTTTGCTTAGACTGGTATCTTTGAAGGAGAGGTACTAGTTGCTAGACTTTAGGAGTAGTGGAATGCCATTGGGGGCCAGAGCCATGCAGGGCACAAGAAGCTACACACACACACACAACGAACATGGATATGCACACATTTTCTCCCAGACACAGCTTGCACGTATTCAAACAAAACTTCCACAATCATTGGGGCAAAACACATGCTCTTGCCCTCAACGTGAAACCTGAGGCCAAGTTTACTCATACCCACAGATGAGGTGGTGAAGTTGTGTCTGGACTGTATCTCTTCAGACTGCATTGGGGGGGAGGGGAGGGGGGAAAGAGATCATATAGCTAAAGGCTTTCCCGTTAAGAAAAAGTCCATGCATATACAAAACTAATCTAACAAGCAAGAAATCTACTCCCTGAGTAGGGTTGCCAGGTCCTTCGTTGCCACCGGCAGGAGGTTTTTTGGGGCAGAGCCTAAGGAGGGCGGGATATGAGGAAGGGAGGGACTTCAATGCCATAGGGTCCAATTGCCAAAGCGGCCATTTTCTCCAGGTGAACTGATCTCCATCGGCTGGAGATCAGTTGTAATAGCGGGAGATCTCCAGCTAGTACCTGGAGGTTGGCATCCTACCACCGATACCTACTTTTCTAACTATAACTTTTTTTAAAAAAAGAGACACATATAAGAATATTTCCCCCAAACTGCAGTCAGAAGTGGTACAATCTAGAAAACCTCATCTGCTGTTTATGTGAATTAGGCCTTTAATCTTGACGAATCTCTCTTCTGTATCGGAAGCTTTGCACAGAATCCTGGGAAAGCACACTTGCATAAGACAAATCTATGACTGCATTGCTGGGTTAGAATCCAGATCTCTGTAGTACACAATCAGAGCCTTCAGTGCCTCACTGGCAAAGAGGCTTCCAAATCTCTAGTCTTTCTTCCTATTCATGGCTTCTGGATCATATATTCTGTTTGTTTCTACTGCCATACCACTGGACATTTACAGGAAAGCTATCTAGCTGATGTTCTCATAATTCTCTATTGCCCCCCACCCCAAGCATGCACTTTATTAATGTTTAAAAGTTATAAACGATGAATGACATATATGTTCCAACAGTTTCAGTTTGGGACCCATACTGGTAGATTATGCACTTTATTTTCCCAGTAAATTGCTAAAGGAGCTCTAAACCTGAACAAAGTTGTTATTACAGGCTACCTTCTTTCATCTTAACATAAGAATGTAAGATTAGATTTGATCAAAGGTCCACTAATCCAGCATCCTGTTTCTCACCGTGGCCAGTCACAAGCTTCCAAGAAGCTCAGCAGCTGGCCATGAAGGTAACAGCACTCCCTTTCTGTT
Source organism: Euleptes europaea (assembly GCF_029931775.1). Lineage (NCBI taxonomy): Eukaryota > Metazoa > Chordata > Lepidosauria > Squamata > Sphaerodactylidae > Euleptes > Euleptes europaea. The sequence goes on along the minus strand of NC_079312.1, from coordinate 126,432,408 downwards.
GCCCTCAGTACCCAGTATTAAGGGCGGGCTGTGGCTCAGTGGTAGAGCATCTGCTTGGCATGCAGAAGGCCCCAGGTTCAATCCCTGGCATCTCCAGTTAAAGGGACCAGGCAAGTAGGTGATGTGAAAGACTGCTGCCTGAGACCCCAGAGAGCCGCTGCCGGTCTGAGTAGACAATACTGACTTTAACGGACCAAAAGGCGGATTCAGTATAAGGCAGCTTCATGTATTCATGTCCTCTAAACATGGAAAGTCCATTAGACAATAGCAGTTGATAGACCTGTTCTCTGTGTATTTGTCTCATCCCCTTTTAAAACCATTTACATTAGTGGATATAGCCTCATCTTGAGGACTGGTTCACATGCTGTAGAGTCCATGTGATAGACACATGGCCTGTCAACAAGTGTGCACGGAAGGTCCATGCTTGGAACCCAGTTCCCAGGTGTTCAGGGGGCTGATTTGGATTGGGACTGTGCGTCATGGGATGAGGGTGCTTAAATCCTGCCTCCTGGGCTGCCATCCCAACCTGGAATGACCCTGGGAGATGCAAAGGGCAGCTTCCTGAGTCCATTTCAGATTAAAAATTGGGGTGTGTGCATGTGGGGGGGGGCTGAATCTGGTGCCCACATACCCGGGAACTGAATTCCAATGCAGAACTCCAACTTCCATCTGATCCAAAATCCTTGTGATGGCCAAGTGAACTACATAATGTGTGAATTGGCCTTGAGTCCCATAAGTTCATTGTACACCATGTAAATTACTTTCTTTTTTCTCTACTGAATATATTGTCCACTAATGTCATTCTACAATTGAGTAGTCTGTCAGTTTTGAGAAAGTAGCATATTCTGGCTATTTGTTTTTTCCTTTCCATTGGATATTGATCAACAGTGCTTCTCTTTCCCTTCTACCCTGCATGTGTTTGCAAACCTGCAATGGATATGAGCAGGGTAGGGGGTGCACAGCCAATCATCTGTCCCTGGCACATGCCATTGCATGTTCACAAATATGCATTCCTTTCCCACACCTTGCAAACATACATAGCAAACAGGCTTGCTGCATAAAATGTGAATTGACCCATCCCTGACTAGTGTTTTAAACATACCAGTGTGTTTTGAGAGTTTTGGATTTCCTGCACCCTTGACTGTGATGCTGTTGCTACACTTCTCACAGAGGTACCTCTCCCTTAGGTTCCACATTCCTCTCTAGCCAGCGGTTCTATAACTAGTCCATAACAGCTTCTATATAACTAGAAAATAGGGACATTTCTCCCCTAAAACTGAAGATTGCAACAAACCCAGGAGCCATTTCATAGTGGAAGAAAAAAGGGGGAATAAAACCCAACCTAAAAACAGAAGCTGGGTACCCCAGCCATTTCATAGTCCAGAAGAAGAAGAAGAGTTGGTTTTTATATGCCAATTTTCTCTACCTTTTAAGGAGAATCAAACCGGCTTACAATCACCTTCCCTTCCCTTCCCCACAAAAGACACCCTGTGAGGTAGGTGGGGCTGAGAGAGTTCAGAGAGAACTGTGACTGGCCCAAGGTCACCCAGCAGGCTTCATGTGGAGGAGGGGGGAATCAAACCCAATTCTCCAGATTAGAGTCCACCGCTCTTAACCACTATACTACACTAGGTCTCAAATCAGCAAGGGCAGGGGGCAAACCCAGCATATAAACTGCTGGCACACCAATACTAACCGAGTGTTCTTCTGAGTCAGACGTTTGGGACGCGATGATAGGGTTGAAGCTGGTAGGGGAAAGGGGTCCAAGTTTTTTTCTCATCGCTCGGATCTGTAGCAAGGCTCGAAATGCTGCAGAACAAATTATTGGGGGGGGGGGGGAATGAAGGAATAAATCATCCTCCAAAACACTGAAAAGGCACAAATCCTAAAAATGAGAGAGATTGTCATTAAAGGGTTCTCTTTATGAATATTTCATGCTAACTTGGTCAAGATCAAAAAAGAACAGCTTGGTCAGATCTTTAGAGAAGCCTGCTTATAATTCTTTACCTCTAAAGGTAAGCAGCAATACAATGGTCCTTAGCCACAACTGAACTTTGCATGTGTTCGGCATGCTAGGTTAATTGCCTTTACCTCTAAATTGCCCAAAATTAAAGGATCAAACAGGGTGAGCCACTGATTTTCCAGAGAAGCGAAGACTACCTCCTTTAATCAACATCAAGGCATCAAAGAGAACAAGGACTTACGTAGCCTGCAGATGGGGCAGTTGTTGGCTTGATAACGAAGTGTATCAGCACATGTGTTGCAGAGGCATAGATGGCGGCACGGTAGGATCAGTGTATCCCGGACATCCGAGAGGCAGACCACACATTCTGCACTGTTGTCGCTCACCTCGTCCTCTGCCACCTGGACAGGAGGTCAATGGCCATTTATGCTTGGTAATTAGCAGTGCGTTCCAGGCTGAAGTGCCCCGCATATTTTTTTGAGTTTTTCACGCGGAACCGTGGTTCAGGAAGTGACTACGAAGCGGGCGCATACCTGCTTCGCATTGCTTAAGAGCCCCTTCAACGCGACCTTTTGTGTTTGCTCCGCCGCCAGCAGGAAGAATCCCCTCAAGGAAACATGCAAAATCACAGCTGCGCGTTAGCTATGCAGCCGGCAATTGCTAATGGCTATGCAAACAAAGAGCAGGCAAGTGGGGATAAAATTTCTCCTTTTGTATCGGGACCGTGCATTTGAAAGGTCGCATTTAAAAAAAGAGCTTTGAGCGAGCTTCAAAACTGACCCTGCATAAATGGCCAATGAAAAATGCCAGCAGGGTTTTTTGTGTGTTGGGGGGGGGGGGAAGGTGAAGCTGTAGCACTTGAGAAGTATCAGTACATAGTTGTTAACAGATGTCACATGGTCAAATTTAGTTATTTAATTTTTTTTTACTATGTGTACTCAAGGCAGCTTACAAATAGAAAGGAAAAAGCTGCTTATTTCAGATCAAGTTGTTTAATTTGCTTGATTTATTCTAGACCACATTATCTTAGGTCTTGCTTACTTTGGAATTTTTTTTGCTGGAAGGAGATTACTCTTTCACTAACACAAGCCTGCAGTAATTCAAACAGTCTTCCACAATCATGAGGAAACTGGCTTCACTGGACTCAGAAAGGTGTAACTTTGCTTAGGATTGCTCTGCTAGTCATACACTCTTCCACAAGCTGTTGTTCTTGTATCAGAATCTTTCAATTTGTGTATGTATATATTTGTGTGTGTGTTAAGTGCTGTCAAGTCGTTTTTGACTCATGGTGACCCTATGAATCGATGTCCTCCAAAACATCCTATCGTTAGCAGCCTTGCTCAGGACTTGCAAACGGAGGGCCATGGTTTCTTTTATAGAGGCCCATTTTCTCATCGTGGGCCTTCCTCTTCCTGCTGCCTTCAACTTTTCTTAGCATTGTCTTTTCCAGTGACTTTTGTCTTCTCATAATGTGACCAAAGAACAATAGCCTCAGTTTAGTCATTTTAGCTTTGAGGGACAGTTCAGGTTTGATTTGTTCTAGAACCCACTTACTTGTCTTTTTGGCGGTCCACAGTATATTTACAAAAAACAAACTGAAAAGGATTAAGACTGCATCTAATTAAGTCACACAGGTCCAGAGAGAAGACAAGCCTGTTCCAGTATTGGGCAAACTAGGTTTTCTTTTAGCCACAAAGACTCCTACTGCATTAGCAATCCTGACTATAAAGAATGACCACAATAAGCATTCTCCACAAACAGGTCAGACAGCCCAAGTAACATGTTTGAAGTTACAGCTAAATTCCCACCTCAGCACCTCCAGCCCCTTCCTCCCCACCTAAATACCTTTGCTTTCCTTCCTTGTTTGAATGTTTTCCCAAGAGTTACCCCCTTCTCCTTTATTTGACTGATCTGGTTGCTCACCTAAAAGGTAAAGGTAAAGGTCCCCTGTGCAAGCACCGGGTCATTCCTGACCCATGGGGTGTCGTCACATTCTGACGTTTACTAGGCAGACTTTTGTTTATGGGGTGGTTTGCCAGTGCCTTCCAGTCATCTCCCCTTTACCCCCAGCAAGCTGGGTACTAATTTGACCAACCTCGGAAGGATGGAAGGCTGAGTCAACCTTGAGCCGGCTACCTGAAACCAACTTCCGGTGGGATCGAACTCAGAACTTGGACTGCAGTACTGCAGCTTACCACTCTGCATCACGGGGTTGCTCACCTGCCTCTCCCTAAATCTGGATTTTTAAAACACACTATAAATGGGGCCAGAAATTTTCCCCAAGCCCTTTCCGTTCCTGCTGCCTCTATATGTTTTTACAGAACCTTTACAGAACATGTTACATGTTCCTTGCCTCTCCTCCCCACTGGTGAATTGCCTCTCCTCCCCACTGGTGAATTGGAGACCCTGCAATCATACTTCTGACTGGCTCCAAACAACCCTGGCTTGTGTAACTACTGAAGTACCCCTTCTGGATGCATGCTAAACATCTCTGCTACTCTTTCTCTTAGATTACATTCTAGTTTATTTTGTTGCCTAGATGTTCAGATCCATGCTTTGGGAGCTGGACTTATATCGGGAACCTGCATCAATATTGTTATGACTGCTCCAGTGTGCTGATTCTGGAAGTCATCTGCTTGTATTATTCCCCTTAGTAAACTTTATTGTATATGAATTCTCATTTTTCCTTCCAAGCTTGTGGAAGAGCTTCGCCATTGTGTCAGCAGATTCACTTGCAGCTAAATTAAACAGAAATCCCGTGACGCCTTAAAGACGAAGAACATTTACTCCAGAATGCCTTTTTGCAATTCAGAGCAAACTTCACCCGATGTTCATAATGCACATCCATCACAGATATATTTACATTCAAAATTACAAACAACAGAAAGGTGGGAGAGAAGAGATGTTACAAAAGGAGGCTGGCTAGAAACAACAACTAATTAAAGAGGAATCAAGCTAGTCAGAGTAGGTGAGGGCTATTCCTAACTTTAGATAGATGGGCGGAATAGGATAAATATAGAGTCAGAATTAATCAAGGAAGGAGCAGCACGAGACACTTATAACAATTTAAAATCCATAAAGGGTGGATCACACTGAGCTATTAGCATATATAGTGAATGAGGAAACTCAAGGCTCTACTCAAGCCTGTTGAACAGATAATATTAAATCTCTTGATGAATCCTAATTCAGAACCTTTGTGTTGGATTCTTCCCCCCCCCCCTTTATAGCTGTTTCTGTGCATTAGTGCCTAGATTGGCGACCTTCCCTAAACTGGGTGTAGAACCTAAGCCAGCAGCAGTTTTATCACAAGAGTGAGAGAGGATGGGAAGGAAAATTCTTTCTTATGGCATGTGCTAGCCTAGTGTGATTTTGGACTCAAATTGGAAAGTGGGCCTCATGTATGTATGCAGAGTACACGTCTCCAAACACACATAAAAGTAAAAAAGGAAAATAATCTGAAGGTGACAGACAAGGGGTTTTCCCGCATTCTCATTTTCCTCACTTGTGTGTTCCTGTTCCTTTGGGTTTTTGTTGTTGTTGTTGTTCTGCATGTGTTTTGCTCCCTCTACTGGTTGATTTGATATTATATTGATTTATGTCCAACATAAAAACCTTCAGTTTAAATCTGCAGGGAGATATGCAGGACATAAACTGATATAATATTGAATTGACGACTAGAGGGAGCAAAACATGTATAGAACAGACCCCTCCCCAAAAAAACTAGGAACTCACAAGCGAGGAAAATAAGAAAGTGGAAAAACCCAAGAACTAACCTCTTCTCTCTATCACTTGAACACAAATATATATAAAGTCCCCCCCCACACACACTTTTTTTAAAAATGTAAAGTAATCTTTGGAGGATATGATCTTGTATGGAGGAGTGAGGGGTAGATTCTTAATCCTCTCTCTGCCTGCTGTTTTTCTGCTCAGAATAATCTCCCCAACTGCTTCTCCTCACCCAAGGTCCTAATTATTATTTGCATATCCAGAATCTCAAGGAGTGGTGAAGTTAGGGGACCTTGTGTGGGAAAAAGAGCCAACAGGCAAAGCATGAAGTACCCTCCAGTTAAAATTGCAGCCTCTTGTATTTTCATTTATTTAAAAACCTTGTTGGGCCTGGATAGTTTACCTGTATTTTCAAATTCAATTTTTACCTTGGAATCTTGTGTGTTGTATTTGTTTTCTATTCCATAGATTTCCTGAAGCAGGTAGCTCACACCATCCACCTGTAAAATAAATCAGTACAAATTGCAGAAGAAAGCAGAAGCTGAAATATGGACATCTCCAGGAATACAGATTACAACTGCCTCACTAGCAAAAAAAGTTCCTTCTTCCTGTGCTATCTTTCCTGCATCAAAAGATGACTATCACCTTCAGCCCACTTGAACACACACTGTTCGACACTGTGAGGAATTTTCTGCTTGGCTCTAGCCACAAGAATTCCTCCATTATATGTAGGGGATGGTACCTTACTGATTCGAACTAAAGCTATCCTTGGCTGGGTCACCTTTCTCCATGAGCTCCCTTTCCCTTTCTCTAAGGCTCATTGCGGCCCCAACCCTATGGGGGAGGGAACGGAACGGGGGGACGGGGCCCACGACCCCTCCCAGGGGCCAACCCCACCCTGGGGACGGAGGGCGTGGTCTTCCAAGAATGACAGACACGGCAGCTGGAGTAAACAGGCCACAACTTTATTGATTACAGCGTTAGGCATTGGCAAGCATGGAGGGTGGGATCCAGGGATCAGCTGACCCGTCTGCCAGCTGATCACCTCCTGCACCCAACCCGCCTGCTGGGTGCAGCCTGAGATGGCAGTATGCTGGGACCCACGTGGGCGGCAGCCAACCGTGTGGTCCCCTGCCACTTGGGAGGAGGCCAAACCAGGCTTAACCATTCCTGGCCTCCCCCCAAAACCCCTTATTAGGGTCCCCAGAATGGGAAGCGGGGCACGCAGGCCATCTTTCCCCCAAACTGGATCCGGCCCCATGCCCAAACCGCCAACATTAGTTGTGACAGATAGCAGCTAACCCCATGCACAAAGGGAAGGGTGGGCGGGACAAACAGCATGGAGGGGGAAAGAATGGCCGCGGCCGGGGGAGGGGCCGCCTCTTATCCCCCTCCTGGCCCGCCGGCTGGAGTGGTTCCTATTGGGTCAGGGTGGGCCCCGTGACCCCTGGAACAGCCCGCCGGGACCAGTGGATGTGGGGCGGGCGGCCGCGGGGGCGGATGGAAGCCCGTGGCCGCCATTGTCCTGCCTGGGCCGCTGCACGTAGGGCCCGTGCGGCCTCCCTCCCCCTCCCCAGGGGGCCGGCCGGGCCCCCCGACCCCCGAGCCACCTCCGGACCGGCGCCGCAGCCTGGACCAGCTGCGCTGCCGGTGAGTGGGCGCCCGCCCCGTTCCCCCTGCCCTTCCCCCCCCCCACGGGTCCGCAAATCCGGATCCCCCGGATCGGGATCCGCTGCTTGCAACAGGCTGTTGAAGAGAAATACTGGCTTGAGAGAGAGCCAGCATGGTGTAGTGGTTAAGAGCAGTGGTTTGAGGCGGTGGACTCTAATCTGGAGAACTGGGTTTGATTCCCCACTCCTCCACATCAGTGGTGGACACTAATCTGGTGAACCGGGTTGGTTTCCCCACTCTTACACGTGAAGCCAGCTGGTTGACCTTGGGCTAGTCACAGCTCTCTCCAAACTCTCTCAGCCCCACCTACCTCACAGGGTGTCTTTTGTGGGGAGGGGAAGCTGATTGTAAGCTGGTTTGATTCTTCCTTAAGTGGTAGAGATAGTCAGCATATAAAAACCAACTCTTCTTCTTGAAAGAACCATAAATCATTGACCCCCACCCCATAATATTGGTGTTACAGTTCACCACCCCAAACACCTTCTCAGGAAGGGTAAACCAAGCATACACCTGTACCAAATAACCCCTAACCACATAATACTCACCACTTGTTTCTGTTTTAGGGGTTTTACACAAAAGCTTCCATCAGCATGCTGAGGGAGAGGAAAAAGACCTGTCACTATCGCTCAAACAAGGCCTTTAAGGAAAAAACTGTGATGAAACAGAATTCATTCAAAGCATAACTGCTTTAAAATACCCATTATCTGTGCAAGGGGATGCTATCTAGTTCCTCTGTACAATCCAATTCAAGGTCTATCTTGTGCTTCAGAATCTTCCAAGAATTGCTTTGCTTTTAATTTAGTCGCCTTCACTCATCCAGCATTAAAAACAACAACCCAAAAAACCTATTCTAGCACTTATAAAAGATCATTATAGTTCAAAGTGATCTGGAGTTCATAATATTTGTTTCTCCATAAAATGATGTTATCTTTGAATCTACTTGAAATACATACATGATCATGAACAGCTACCGTGTTTCCCCGAAAATAAGACACTGTCTTATATTTATTTTTCCTCAAGAAGACACACTATGGCTTATTTTCAGGGGATGTCTTATTCCGAGGGAATCAGAACTGTCCTCCCTCTCGGCTCCCGTTCTCCCCTTACCACCCCCTTCCGGTCCCGCCCCCAGAGGCCCAGGCGCGCTGGTTGCCGGGCCTTTGAAGTGGCCGCGGGAGACTGCATCTGTTCAGCTGGGCTCCTCCTGTCTTCCCCGCCCCCAGAGGCCCGGGCGCCCTGGTTGCAGAGCCTTTGAAGCGGCTGCGGGAGACCGCCTCTGCTGAGCTGGGCTCCTCCTGGTCTTTTCCACCCCAGCCCCGGGCGCGCTGGTTGCCGGGCCTTTGAAGCAGCCGTGGGAGACTGCATCTGCTCAGCTGGGCTCCTCCTGGTCTTCTCCACACCAGCCCCGGGGTGCCTTATTTTCGGGGTATGGCTTATATTAAGCAAATGCTTAGAAATGCTGCTACAGCTTATTTTATGGGTATGTCTTTTTTTCGGGGAAACACGGTACTCGGTGGTAGGAGGAATACATGAAGGTCAATTAATTAAATGCAGAAGTTTTTTGTTACAATAAGCTGTTTCTGACTGATTATGTCAGGAGTATAACAGCACCATGGCTACTGCTTGATCAAACACCCCTTTGAAAGCTAATGACCTTTCCTCTGATGCTTGAACCCTATAAGTAGGAAACACAACAGGAAAGTTCTGCAAGCAGAGATAACACAACTACAACACATCAGAGATCCAAGCCAATGTTCAAAAAATGCTGTTCAGGGCAAGTTTCATTTCTGCATCTGGTTATGAGCTCTAGCCTTCAACTCCTTGGACGTGATTTGCTTTTATCAGCCAGGCTTCATTTCTGTTCCCCTTCTACCAAGGAGGCCAACACTGATTTGTGTGTCTGGGGACCAGGGCTACCTTTCAGACACTCCCGAAGCAAGTTTTAAATTTGGGACCTGCTTCCTCATACTGGTTGTTTTCCCAGATGGGGTGACTAGTAGACTGGAGAAAACTCTACAGGTACAGCAGGCCCTAGTGACAGAGCAATCCCATCATATCCATTGTCCCAGGTAAATTAATTGTAAGCAAAATGGGCTTTGCCTGCCAGTAAATCTACCTTGAGTGAATTCATGAGTGAATCTACCTTGTTATCAAAGAGTGATCCACAGCAAGCTCTGTGTCCACGTCTACAAGCCTAGAAGCATATGTGTGTGTGTGTGTGTGTAAAGTGCCGTCAAGTCGCAGCCGACTTATGGCAACCCCTTTTGGGGTTTTCATGGCAAGAGACTAACAGAGGTGGTTTTGCCAGTGCCTTCCTCTGTATAGCAACCCTGGACTTCCTTGGTGGTCTCCCACCCAAATACTACAAGTGCTTAAAAGTCATCACGGACAAGACATCACCAGGAAGACAGAACTCACCTTCTCAAAAGTAGCCAGCAGCACATGGCAGTGACCCATATGCTCTGTAAGACAAGAAAATGAGTAGAGATGAAAGTGTTCATGAAGGAGGGTGACACAGGTGTGCTTCAATCGCAAGCATCCAACTTCTTAACAATTAAAACATGCATCAATAGCTCATTAGAGACAGCTTTCATAGTATATTTGTACGCTGCTGCTCCTAATAAGCATTTACACAGCACTTTCAGTGTTCAAAGTGCTCCACGAACATTACCTTGTTGTAATCCTTACAACATCATTGTAAGATGTGCCAGTACCAGTAACACAATACTGCAGGCTGAGAGAGTGTGCCTTGCCTAAGGACACCTGGTCAGTTCACGGCAAATGAGAGGCTGAAATGAGAAGTTTCCTGGATCAAAGGTCATTCATTACGCTACATTGCCTCCCAAGAAATAGTAGCCAACAGGATACCTGATGCATACTCAGAATCTGGTTATGTAAACAGAAGCCATGCTACGAGAATACAATGACAACTTCCAAAGCCATTTGCTTACCGTCTCCCTCGTCCACCACTGCAAGTACCACCATGGGGTATACTTCACGGTCTAGATCAAAGCTCAGCTGCAAGGAGGAAAGAAAAGTCAAGCCATATTGGAGAAATAAGAACTGTTAGACCAGCAGAGTCATACTGATTTATATATATATATATGAATACTGATTTATATATATATATATCAGTGCATTCCTAAGGAGAGTTACTTCCGTCTAAGCCCATTCATTTCAACGGGCTTAGACTGGAGTAACTCTCCTTAGGAATGCCCTGTATGACTGCTATAGCCATGGCCCACTGAGCGCCAAACACAAGTCTACTCCAAAAAGAACATGCACTTCTGCAATTGCGTGGATATTTTCAGAATTTGCTAGGTATAGAAAAATTTCTAAAGAAAATGCCTACTGGCAGAAGAATATTAAGCTTTAGGACAGTTTCTTCCAAGTGGCAAAACATCTAACATTCAAAGCTCTGAGTTCCAATTGTATCATTTGAACACCTCTGTGAAAGGTGTTAATGCAGCAGACAGCAGTTTTAAGAACTGTTCTGTCACAGAACAGTGGCTGCCACCACCCCATCCCTCTCCAAAATGCAGTAAGTAGCTGAGGTTTGCAACTAGTTTTCTCTTGACGCTCAGTCTCCTCCTACATGCTTTGCAAGAAAATACCCCTTTTCCTTTAACCTTCACTGTCTCTTCCTTGTTGCCCAAGACACCCACTGTTAAAAAACCATACTAAGTCCTCCAAAACAGGATTGTATGCCATATAAAGTTAGTAGCCACTGTACAATAAATTTTAAAAGGAGACTGTGCATTGTTTTCCAACATTAATATGATATACTGTATGAAATGTACCATTTCTAGACAAAATTCCCAGGTTTCCATATGACAATAGCTTGTTGCATCAGAAGTAACCAGCTGATGGCTCCTTTAACTTCCTTTTCTTGTTTTGAGAGCCCTACCTCCTCTTCTGTCCATTCTGAGGGATCAACTGTATGAGAGGGGAGACAGAACTGCTGGCAAACTCCTCGCTTGTAACGGACGGTCTCAGACTGTAAACTGTTGTCTTTGGGGATGTAGCTGCCATGGAAAGAATGGAGACAGAGTGAACAGTCACAAAACAGGAGACTGTTCTTGCATCCTGCCCCATTAATGGGGAAGTGAAGCACTTAAAGAAATACAAGAAGACGCTCTTCCTCCATGCGAGATACCAGATTTTTACCACAAACGAGCAAGTCAGATTTCAAAGCTATTTCATATCTACTAACAAAGATGCCCTCTGGCATCCAGAATACTAAGCCTTCAGCCAATGTCCTCTAGTTTATCCTACTCAAAAGGTATCCTCAGGGTTGATACCAGCATCTAGAAATGTCAACCAATAGCGAGGCAGCCGTTCTCCGTTTGGATGACATCTGGAAAATTCAGCTCAGCTCAGCTTCTGATGTGCTTTTTGAGCATCTGCAGGTACCCATCAAAAGCTATTCCAGCTGAATTCTGCACATGCTATCAAAAGCTATTCTAGGCTGAATTCTGCCTCGCCATAGGTTGACAGAGCTAAAAGTCAGCCTGGAATAGCAGGTCTGAGACTCCAGTTCAAACTGCTACAGGTGCCTCTGAGATTATCTGACTGAAGAAGACGATAGTTTAATTGCCTTGGGTCGGATGAGATTCCTTCTCCCTGCATGGATGACTAACTCATCATGAGTCTGTTACCTTTGAAACAAGCCAACGTACTTCGGGTTGCTGTTCACATTCTTTGAACTAACCCCTGTGTATGGATCTATTATCTGGCTTTGCTCTTGCTTTCCATTTCTCAGGTGTCTCAGCTTTACCAGACCTACCTACATACATTGACTCCTTGCCTGATTCTACAGTCTTGCAGCCTCATCTTTTCAGCACCCCACCCACCTAACTTCACTGTTACAGACAAGCAAGCTGCAAGCTATGTGCCTCTGAACGTCCTGCTAGCACCTGCTATGTCACAGATAGCCAAAACATCCTATCTTTGCACAACTCTGGAATTAATTGAACTATTTTTGACCTCTTTGCATTCAGACCATTGGCAGATTTATTTGGTTTCTGGAATTTGCAATTGTTTAAATCAAGGTATCTTTTCTGAAAAGTAGTACTGCTGTTGAAGGGAAATGGCATTTCCCCAGTGCTTAATCCGAAGTATTTGGTTGCTGGGATAAATGCAATTTCATTCCAGAAAGCACACAACCATAATTGAGGTTTGAGAGTACAGTTGCATGCAACACAGAAATGTATTGTAAACAGCTAGAGACATACCCCCTCTGCCTATACAGACAGACACACAAGTGTATCGTTTATTAACCTTATAGAAATTAAAATTAAAACTGTTCTCTGGCTGTAGTATCCATGTGTAAATATGTTCAGATTGCCCTTTACAAACCCAAAACAACTGGCAAACACTAGCTAGACTACCTCCCCCTTGCCACCTAGTAAGCTTAAAAAACCCCAAAAACTTTCTTTAAATTCTTTTCACGGTGCCCTGAATATAGAAGTGCACTCCTTCCCTTGTGCTGTGCCTTTGGATGTGATGGTATGAAAGTAATCACTGGATCATTCTCAGCTTTATGTGTGGTAGGGAGTCCAAGAAAGCAACAGCAAGCTTTACCTCCCCATCTACCTGGAATGCATGCCCCATCCCCGAAGCCACTGGCCATTCACCAGTGGAATAACTCAAAAATGGGGCCAAATTCAGCATTCCTTGGCTCAGAGACTAGGAATGGCCTATGGGAACACGTTTACAAGTGGTCAACTCCCTGCTAGGAGGAGGAGGAGGAAGAGGAGGAGGAGAAGGAAGAGAAGAAGAGTTGGTTTTTACATGCCAACTTTCTCTACCACTTAAGGAAGAATCAAACTGGCTTACAATTACCTTCCCTTCCCCTCCCCACAACAGACACCCTGTGAGATAGGTGGGGCTGAGAGAGCTGTGACTAGCCCAAGGTCACCCATCTGGCTTCATGTGTAGGAGTGGGGAAACAAATCCAGTTCACCAGATTAGCCTCTGCCGCTCATGTGGAGGAATGGGGAATCAAACCCGGTTCTCCAGATCACAGTCCACCGCTCTTAACCACTGCACCACGCTGGCTCCACGCTGGTGCAGTGGTAGTGGTTAAGGGCAGCGGACTCTAATCTGGAGAGTCAGGTTTGATTCCCCACTCCTCCACATGAGTGGCAGACTCTAATCTGGTAAACTGGATTAGATTCTCCACTCCTCCACATGAAGCCAACTGGGTGACCTTGGGCTAGTCACAATTCTCTCCAAACTCTCTCAGCTCCACCTACCTCAAAAGGTGTCTGTTGTGGCGGGGGGGAAGGGAAGGTGATTGTAATCTGCTTTTTGAGACTACTTTCAGTAGAGAAAATCGGGGTATAAAAACCAACCCTTCTCCTTCAAAAAAAACCCAAAAGGTTAGAAGCTGCCTTGTCAATTAGTAAAGTACTGCTATGGGAGGACAGCCTCGCTGGTGCTTGCCAGTTTTGCTTTGTAAAGAACAGCACCAGCACGATGGGTGGACCGGAGCACTAAAAAGCTCCCAAAGCAAACCAAGCCGCGCCGCCCTTGTGAGGCTAGCAGTGCTGCACTTGGCTCAGACCAAGCAAATGGAGGGGATGGTGAAGGGGGGGGGCTCATCAGTCCCCCTTGAGTAAGCAGGTCCGAGTCGAGTGGCTCCTGTGATACTGCCAGTGCTGGCGGGCTTGGCTTGGTCCTGGCTGCCAGTGGTCCTCAAGGGCAGCAGCCCTCCGGAAGCTTCCCTGGTAAATTAAAGGGCCAATCCATCCCTGAAAAACACACTCATGCACAAGTGCTATAGCCAAAAGTACAGTGTGGAGGGGCTGTGGCTCAGTGGTAGAGCATCTTCTTGGCATGCAGAAGGTCCCAGGTTCAATCCCCGGTGTCTCCAGTTAAAGGGACTAGGCAAGTAGGTGATGTGAAAGACCCCTGCCTGAGACCCTGGAGAGCCGCTGCCAGTCTGAGTAGACAATATTGACTTTGATGAACCAAGGGTCTGATTCAGTAGAAGGCAGCTTCATGTGTTCACTCTTATGACCCTCTCTACCTTGCATATGACAGAGTATTATCCAATCTGGCCCTCAATTTCTAAAGATTGTACTGGATGGGTCTATTCCTCTCCACAATATTCCTCTTACCTCACTGTCCCATTCTGGAATTCCTCAGTAGCCTGATAATAGATGGTTATAGCCACACGGGCATCAGAGTCAAATGTGAACTCCACATTGTAACGGATTTTCGCTTTGCTGACTTCCTCTCCTGGAGTCTTCACTTCCTCGGTGCATCTAATAGATTGAGACGCAGTCAAACATGTTAATCTAGTCCAAGGATTTCCAGAAAATGAAAGGTAAGGTGCCCCAAGCAGACATGACATCTCTACTCTGCTAAAGTGTACACTAGATGGTTCCATACCTTAAGGAAGTGGTAACTGCTGTTGACAAGAACTGGAAACAGCTTAGCCAAGACTGCAAGGCCTGGCAGTGTGGCCCTGATGTCAAATTTCCATGAGAAAGAAGGGACAAAAGTCCCAAAGACATTTTAAAGGTTTTATGAATATGAAAACTCACAATCTCATTTTTCCATAGGGTATAAGGGTTTGGTTGAGAACAAAGGCGGCAAGTTACAGCCTGATCTCGTCAGATCCCGGAAGTTAAACAGGGCTGGTACTTGGATGGGAGGCCACTAAGAAAGGCTCTGCAGGGGAAAGCATTGGCAAACCACTTCTGCTTCTCACTTGCCTTGAAAGTCCCTTGCTGGGGTTGCCATAGGTCAGCTGCGACTTGACAGTACATATGTACATGGAAGGGTTGGCTGGCCTGGACAGTGGCAGATGTATACATTTGGAAGAGTTGTCAAATTAACATTCTATTGTAGAGCCAGCATGGTGCAAGGATTACAGTATCAGACTAGGATCTGGGAGAGCCAGGTTCAAATCCCCACTCTGCTATTTAAGCTTGCTAGGTGACTTTGGTCCAGCTACTCACTTAGTCTAACATATCTCAGTGTTGTTGTGAAGATAAAAATGGAGGGAGGAAACCTGATGTTGTAAGGTGCTTTGGGTTCTCTAAATAAATAACTAGGGGGGGAAATCGGTTCTTGTAGGTTATCCGGGCTGTGTGACCGTGGTCTTGGTATTTTCTTTACTGACGTTTCGCCAGCAGCTGTGGCCGGCATCTTCAGAGGAGTAACACTACACTGTCCTTCAGTGTTACTCCTCTGAAGATGCCGGCCACAGCGGCTGGCGAAACGTCAGGAAAGAAAATACCAAGACCACAGTCACACAGCCCAGATAACCTACAAGAACCAATGGACTCTGACCGTGAAAGCCTTCGACAATATTATGGGGGGGGGGAGTTCTACGGAGGTGCCTGTTCTCATATACAATCTGGTGTATCTTGCTGATTTTCAGTGTCTGGCCCTGCTGATTTCATCATCCCCCACCCCAGCATTTGATTGACTGATTTCAGGGCCAACTGTTTATTACAACATACGTTATGCAGCTAAAAGGAGAGAATGTAAACTAGAAGCAACTTTAAGCATAAAAGAGATGATTCAGATTTGCAACCAATTAAATGACAGTCTGATCTCTTGCCTGTTTTTTAAACAAAATCAAAATGATATACTGCTGAATTGTTTAGGATGATGAGGCAGAGTACCAGCTATAACCTCCCTTGCACGTTTTGCTTCCTTGCCTATTGTTTGGATTCTCCGGAGAAAATTATAGGCTTGTTGCCTTTGTAAGAACAGAGAAATCCCAGAGGAATAATGAGAGCATGTTGACACAATAGCACTTTAAATAGCTTATACTGCAAGTGCACCTGTTGTTGTTCTTTTTAAATAGTACCTGAAAGCATTTCACTCCAGGAACACAACACAATTAATCCAAAAGCAACTGAACATTCTTTAAGAAGCTGCATACTAAACTGTATGCCTGCCACATGCTAGACGGGACAATGAAAGACAGTGTAGTGCAATCCTGCTGTAAACACACACCAACATTGCCTTATCAAGTGTGTTGATAGGACAGAGTCTGTACATATTTCCCTTTGAATGAGATGATGCAATTGGTTGACTGAAGCCAACTCCAAAGGGTGCCCCTGGGAGTTGCCCAGGGAACACCTAAGCCAAGTGCTAAGCCAGGCGTGATCTCTGCACTGCTCTCCTGGTACTCAGGAGGCAAATGGAAAGGAAGGGTTATATGGATTGAATGAACAGTATGCTTTCTTTGGGAGAGAGGAAGGCACTTTGACCAAAAAACAAAACACCCTCACCCTGCTTTTAAAAAAATACCAATCTGGGGTGGGTATTTTTGTCTGCATGAGTGTAAACAGCCTGCAAGGAGCGATATGCCTTTTTCTATACAGCTCGTTCCCAGCATGTTGGCAGCTTCTATTCACAGTATCCAGTTCAGGGCAGACACACAGGACCCATTCTTTGCAGGTACGCTCCAGGATTGGGGAGGGGGGGAATCAACAAGCAGTTGTACAAATAAGGCCTTGAAACTGGATCAACGTGTTTGCAAACACGTCCAGGGAACTGGAAGGAGTGCCTTCCCTTGTATGGTCGTTGCCACCAACTAAGATCTCCAGCAAGGGAGTTGACCCGCTGGAACCTCCCACGGCCGCCCTGCTGTCCTTTCTGCAGGAGGCTCAACACAGCCTCCGGCCCTCCACTCTGTGCAAGCAACTAGCAGCCATCGCCACCAGACCGACGCAGAGCATGGGTGAGTTCCAACAGGCAGGAAAGAAATGTTCAATTAAAACACAGAGCTTGATCTGTGTCTTGATCTGAGGTGGGGGTTGCAGTTGATCGAGGGAGATTGTCGGAAGACTTTCAAGGGTGCCTCAGCAAGGGCTAGAAGGGCGGCCTAGTGAGAGCTGTGAAGACCACGTGCAGTCGCCAGGTTGGAACTCTGTGAATGACTGGAGGCGAAATCAGCGAAAGACCTCTCAGGAAGGTGAGAACATGCAGGTGTCTGGAGGTGGCAGAGTCCCAGTCGGGAGGACAGGGCGGCGAGCTCAGAGACTCGGCGAGCTGATGTTACAGCCGTGAGGAAGAGAGTTTTCATGAGGAGGACTGTGGGTCTGGGAGGTGCCAGCACATGTCACATAATTCTCCCAGTCAGCCTTCCCAGCTAATAAGATTCCAAGTCTGCAACTATTTATGTGACCTTTCTTGAATATGCCTTAAGAACATAAGAAAGGCCCTGCTGGATCAGACCAAGGTCCATCAAGTCCAGCAGTCTGTTCACACAGTGGCCAACCAGGTGCCTCTAGGAAGCCCCCAAACAAGACGACTGCAGCAGCAGCAGCATCCTGCCTGTGTTCCAAAGCACCTGCTATAATAGGCATGCTCCTCTGATACTGGAGAGAATACGTATGCATCATGACTAGTATCCATTCTGACTAGTAGTCAGAATAGCCCTCTACTCCATGAACATGTCCACACCCCTCTTAAAGCCTTCCATGTTGGCAGCCATCACCACGTCCTGGGGCAGGGAGCTCCACAATTTAACTATGTGTTGTGTGAAGAAATACTTCCTTTTATCTGTTTTGAATCTCTCACCCTCCAGCTTCAGCAGATGACCCCACGTTCTAGTATTATGAGAGAGGGAGAAAAGCTTCTCCCTGTCCACTCTCTCCATACCTTGTATAATTTTATAGACCTCTATCATGTCTCCCCTTAACCACCTTCTTTCTAAGCTAAACAGCCCCAAGTGTTTTAACCGCTCCTCACAGGGCACTTGCTCTAGTCCCCTGATGACTTTGGTTGCTCTTTTCTGCACCTTTTAAGTCTGTGAAAGGGAAAAGGGAAAGGGAGACTGTTCCCTGGGCCCTTATTAGATTCCACCTCTCCATACAGCCGTGAAGAAGTGGGGAGACAGGCCTCTTCTACCCTCTGCATTTCCACATCTGACTTCCCAGTCCATGATAACATCCCTCTGAAAAGGGATGCAAGCATAAAAATTAAATCCACAATGCAAGGAAGGAAGGAAGGGCCAAAGGATATAACATTCGTTACCAAGCCTAGGGCTTGCTAACCAGGCAGAGAGGCTGCCCTTACCAAGGTCTTACCCACATAGCCTTTAGTAGGTCATTTCCCCCATTCCAATCCTGAACTCTTAACTACTGGATTTTAATTGGCTCTAATTTCAGCCCAGCAACAGAAGTTAAATTAAAGTACACCTAAATCTTGTTGTCCCCTCCAGTGACCCAAGCAAGAAAGGTAACAAAAGAAAGAGGCAAACAGCCTGTCTGATAGTGTTATGGACATCTTCGTAACTCCTCCCCAAACAGCCACACTTAATCTCTACACTAATCTCTAGGAGCTACATGCGGATGTCCCCTGCTGTTAGGCAGCTAGTGGACCGCTTCCAACAGTCTGTAGCGAGACGGAGCTTCACGGGAGACAACTTTTGAAATTTGGTTCAAAAAGCAACAGAGAGCAAACAGCAAAAAAATACACAAGAGTCAATGTCAGTTGTGAATGGCACGCAAATGTCTGAATGGGTGAACTTCACCGCAAACACAGAAGCAGAGAGCCTAATTCTGTCTTGATCACAGTTTATCGGCTATGTTTATTTGAGAGCGAGAAACCCTGAAGGCTATTTAAACACAGAAGGAGCCGATCAAAAGGCCCCAGTCTTTCCTTGTTTATTGTGAGGAAATCTGGCCCTTTAAACAAGTGCACGTGCCATTCAAAACTGACTTTACCACACACGTAGTTTCTCATGTAAACTCAGGTACTTCTTTGAACCCAAATTCAACAAGTAAAGAGAGAATCTGCCCTAACGTATTTAGGGGGGGGATACCCTTTGCCAATTTCAATAGCCTACAAAATGGGCACCACATTCAAAACTGTAACATCTGTGTTTTCTTAACAGACAAAGCGCTCTTTAGCACAGGAATATATTGGGGTGGGGGAGTTTGGCACCTTGAAGATAAATTTGTCATGGAGTGAGTTTTTGCAGAACTATCTCATGGTATAAGCTTGTGGGCACAACTGTTCATGTTACAACAGATTAGTAAACCTGCTGTGAATAACTAAGGACTTAACAGCACATTTTTATTCTATTCACTGGTGCTAGTGATTGGATGGCCCAGGCTAGCCTGATCTCGTCAGGTCTCAGAAGCTAAACAGGGTCAGCCCTGGTTAGTATTTGGATGGGAGACCACCAAGGAATACCAGGGTTGCTGTGCAGAGGAAGGCACGGGCAAACCACCTCTGTTAGTCTCTTGCCTTGAAAACCCCATAAGGGGTCACCATGAGTCGGGTGTGACTTGACGGCACTTTACACACGCACAGTGATTGGATGGGTGGTGCAAGTTCAGTGCATGGATCTCAATTCCCAGGTCTGTAGGGGCTAGTTTGGATCAGGACCATGATGCATGGAGGGAAGGGCTCTTCAGGCTCCCCCCCCCCCCAACAGCTTACATGAGCTAAATCGGCCCAAGGGGATTCTCTTTGCCTTGTTAGAGAATCTTATGTGCGGCCCATTAGTACACATTGGTTTGTCCAACAGGCCAAATAACATCCCCCATTGCAGACTGAGAAAAATAATGGGGGAGGGGGTTAAGCCTCTTCTTACTGTGCACCATGGTCCTCATCTAAATCAGCCCCATGCACCTGAGAATAGAGAATACACTCTGAGCACAGAGCTCAGAGTGTATGTCTGATTGCCAGATCCAGGAGGTTGCGCAAAATCATACTGTGTAGTTAGGTTTTTAAAGAGTTATTCTATCCATTACACTTCCATCTCCTCCTTCTCCAGTGGGACTCAGAATGGTTTTCCCTCCATCATTTTATTATCATAACAAACCTAAGTGGTAGGTTAAAGTTGAGTACATGCAACAGAGCTGGTGGCACACTGCAGGATTCATAACTGAGCAGGGATTTGTACCTGTGTCTTCCAGATCCTAGTCCAGCAATCTACACCAAACCAGCTCTTCGGAAAACAGCATTTGAAGACCTTTCTAGCATGTAGGCAACTAACTCACAACACTTCATCAAGCGCTCCAAGAGCTCAGCACCAGGTTCAACCGGCTTTTGACTACCCAAAGATACCCAAGAGCTAAAGTGCCCTTTGTGTCAATCAACCAATTGCTTTTTGCTCCCACTGAGAATCATGCCACCATGAACATAAGAAAGACCAAGGCCCATCAAGTCCAGCAGTCTATTCACACATTGGCCAACCAGGTGCCTCTAGGAAGCCCCCAAACAAGACGACTGCAGCAGCACCATCCTGCCTGTGTTCCAAAGCACCTGTTATAATAGGCATGCTCCTCTGATACTGGAGAGAATAGGTATGCATCATGACTAGTATCCATTCTGACTAGTAGCCATGAATAGCCCTCTCCTCCATGAACATGTCCACTCCCTCTTAAAGCCTTCCAAGTTGGCAGCCACCACCACATCCTGGGGCAGGGAGTTCCACAATTTAACTATGTGTTGTGTGAAGAAATACTTCCTTTTATCTGTTTTGAATCTCTCACCCTCCAGCTTCAGCAGATGACCCCACGTTCTAGTATTATGAGAGAGGGAGAAAAGCTTCTCCCTGTCCATTCTCTCCATACCTTGTATAATTTTATAGACCTCTATCATGTCTCCCCTTAACCACCTTCTTTCTAAGCTAAACAGCCCCAAGTGTTTTAACCGCTCCTCACAGGGCACTTGCTCTAGTCCCCTGATGATTTTGGTTGCTCTTTTCTGCACCTTTTAAGTCTGTGAAAGAGAAAAGGGAAAGGGAGACTGTTCCCTGGGCCCTTATTAGATTCCACCTCTCCATACAGCCGTGAAGAAGTGGGGAGACAGGCCTCTTCTACCCTCTGCATTTGCATCTGACTTCCCAGTCCATGACAACATCCCTCTGAAAAAGGATGCAAGCATAAAAATTAAATCCACAATGCAAGGAAGGAAGGAAGGGCCAAAGGATATAACATTCGTTACCAAGCCTAGGGCTTGCTAACCAGGCAGAGAGGCTGCCCTTACCAAGTTCCACAACCCAAACAAACCCTGACCTGAAACTACTGACTTACTTGACTAGGCGTAATGTGTCCTTGCGAACGTTGATCAGACTTCTCAGTGTCTTCACTGGTTCCTGGGGTGGTGGGGCAGCATATGGAAACTAGACAGAAAGACGAAACAAAGGAGAGTGGACATCTGAGGAGACTATCTAGGAGGCCCTAGCTGTAGTGAACAACACAAAGTGAAATGTGTGTTTTCGCTATGAACTTTGCAGAGTTTGTAGAATCATATAGCAGGCAATTTTTTTTTTGTAGACCAGAAAGATTACTTAGTTACATGGTACTGTGAAGGATGGTACAGTCAGAGTAGCAACTTCTGTCCAGTGAAGGATTTCATGACCTGTAGTCAGGGCTCGTATTTTAGGAGAACAGAGAAACAGCATATATATGCCTCTTTAGAAAGGCACGAGTAAGTGTATGTGCACTTATACAATGCTGCCCCAGAGAATCTTGGAAAATGTGTTTAAAAGCCTGAAAAGAGTCCTCCAGAGAAGGGGGGAAATTACCCCTGAAGGGACTGAGGTAAGAAAAATGGCAATGATGTGAGCAGAACTGAAAAATGTACACCTTCCTGTCCATACAACATCCAAAGCTACTTTTGACTGCCATCTTTCCTAAAAGATTGTTATCAAACCAGGCCTGGAAAATAGCACAGCAAAGTTGGGGAAAACACAGAAACAGCATGGATCCAGGGTGATGTCATATGGATGTTCCTGAAAACAGCATTGCATTAAGGAAACCCAGGTGGAGCAAAACATCTTTGTGGAAACACCCCAAGATGTTTTGAGATGGCTCAAAATAGGACAAGTGTTTTGAATCTGGAGACTGGGTCCTCAAACATGAACCTGCCTTAAGCTGAGACCGATCACTGGTCCATCAAGGTCAGTATTGTCCACTCTGACTGGGAGTGGCTCTCCAGGGTCTTAGACAAAGATCTTTCACATCGTGTACTACCTGGCCCTTTTTAGTTAGAGATGCCAAGGCATTGAATCTGGCATCTTCTGTACGCCAACCAGATGCTCCACCACTAAACCACAGCCTATCCATGGCCTCCAAAAAGGCTGCCCAGCAATTAAGTTAAAGAGAATCTTATGATTATTGACAATTCTCAGGATACAAAGGCACAACTTAACATGACAGTCAGAGTACTGTTTTTTTTTCTTCCTTTTTTTAAATACCCTGCATTTCTACAATAAAATTCCTCAAGCACACCACCATTTCCCCTGCCCTTGCTGGATAACTTATTTTCAAAGATCAGATTATATTTGTCTCTTCACTGAAGTGGCAGTGAAACTTGCCAAGCAGCAGCCAAAAATATTCCATGCATGCATGCATTATGGCCACATTGCAGCTGCCTTGGGAACCTTTGTCCTGAGATTTCTTGCTGTTGAGCCGGCTTTTCCTGTTCCAGCCCTGAAGAGATGGTCACGTAGACTGTACCTATCAGCACAGAGATTTAGGATATTCTAGTGCAAAGATGGACACTGCTGGAAGTGCTCTTATCCATATTAGCCTCTCCCCCATCCCATCCCTTCTCTTCTCATCTTTTTTGCAGCAGCCTAATGTACCCAGTGCAAAAAGCTAAGGGTATTTTTAGTCTGCTGATGCAGCAGAACGTTGATTTAGATCAGAATCTGGCAGTGGGGACAGTGATTATTCTCTGCCTGACTGCTGCAGAATGAATACAGATCTGCCTATTTAACCAGCTGCTCTCCAGGGGCAAAAAGGCTTGATGTTTGTCACCTGCAGTGAGATGTGCCAAAAAGAAACCCTGCTCAGGAAGACTGCTCAGCTGGGAAGGATGGAAAATGAACATGCCAGAAAGTGAGCATGGCATTGCGCAAGCTATGCAGAATCAGTGCTGTGAAGCAGACAAGGATAAGCACATATGCTCAGAAGTGACCTTGAATCATTAGTATTGAGGATTGAAGCCCTCAGTGCGCATTTCAGCATGAGAACTGCACCCAAAGCAAGTTCAGTCTTCTTCACCTCGTTTCAAAGATTTTGGTGCTCTATGGAGAAAATTCTGTCACCCCTTTTTATTCCTTCTCACCTTTTGTTTCTGGATTCCTGTGGTGTCTTGTTTCTATTTCAAAACCAAGACAAAGCTTGCTCATATAACCTTAATAAGGTTTACAGTGTAGCATTTGTTCTGACGGTGCAAAAAAACAACAACTAGCAACCAACCAACCAACCAACTAGTGATGCCTGTATGCACACATCCAGAACATCACACAACATACTGAGCTTCCATTAAGAATGTTACTGTAGAAAATCTTCTAGCCCAGGGCTAAAGAAAGTAGTTTTTAGCCACAAAACAGGTATTTTCAATCCCGCTTCATGGAACATGTACCAGATAGACTGGTATATATACTTGCAAGGACCTGTGTGAAGCACCCCAGAATTCCCATCAATGTTTATTACCAATGGGCCTGTGTTTGTCCCATGTTCAGAGGTTACTAAGTGCCTTTTCCTGACTAAAGGGGACTTGAAGGGAAAAAAACAAGGTGGGGATGACTCATCTACCAACCAAAGAACTATCCAGTTCTTTTAGATATGCAGGGAACAGTGAACATACCTCAAACTACAGAGGCTTGAAAGGGAAACAGTTCAGTGTCACTTTCCCTGGAGAATAGGAAAGGCAGCGAATTCACTGTTATGGAGGGAGAAGAATGAAAAGGGTATAAAGACCCCTGACTGCAAGAAAGGGGAGGTCTTCTCAGTTTTCTCTTAGCTCTAGCACTGAAGCAGTTGGCTATCTCAAACCTTAGCTTCTTTTCCCAAGATGTCCACGTGCCACTAAACAATGGGAGAGAGCCCCATCTATGAGGCATGTGAACCATTTCTGAATGCTTGCAACTCCAAGAAATAAGAACCCATCCTTACTTTAACAAGAAGAGGATCAGAGGCATGCATTCGATGCCCGATTTGGATACACCTACCCAAAACAAACCAAGGGGAGGAGCCTGAGGTATGTGTGTGAATCTATTGATCCTTCCAACGCCTGGAGTGAAAGAGTCAAACAGGAGATGCAATCACAGAGGGGAGTCTTTGAATGGCAAAGCAGTAAAAGAATGCTAAAAAAACTAGCCCTTTAGCAAGAGATACTCTTTTAAGGTTAGGAGGTGGTAGCAATAACCCAAAAGTGATAAAAAGAACATCTGCTGTACAACCAGGTCCAACCTGGCAATGAGCACTGCATAAATGGACCACAGTTTTCCCAGAAAGAGGCTGCTACGTTTAGGGAAGGAGAGAAAACTGAAGACAGAGGGCAGATAAAGGTAGGTTGACTGATGGGTGGGAAGGAGAAAAGGAGGCAGGAAAAGGGGAGACGCTGCGGGGGCTTTCAGGGAAGGGAAAGAGGAGATAGTGAGGGAGGGGAAATGTGATGCCCCCAGTAAGTCTGTGCAGGTTCCCACTTGTACTCTTTTAAAAGGCACATGCATCCAAATTAGGACCGAATGGTCTACAATAAAAGTACCGGGAACAAATTATATAGGTTCTCGATATCAAATTGGTAAGACACTAAAAGTTTAAACAGTAAAATCAGGAGTCCCCAACCTTTTTGAGTCTGCAGACACATCTGGAATTATGACACAGCATGGTGGGCACAGCAACAAAATGGCTATACAACATGGCTGCTGCAGGAGGTAGAGCCAGCCATAAAATGAGTGCCACAGATTAACTTCAGTAACACAGTGTAGATCCTTGTGCTGTGGTGGCAGCAGCTGCCAAGGCAACATTTTAAAACATTTGCACAGCCAATCAAATCTCCAGTAGTCAATTAGAAGCCTTGCTGAGCAAAAGCCCTGCCTGGCATACGACACTACAATATTTCATGAAGTATGTACAGCAGGACAGATCTTTAGCAGTTGTTCTGGTCCCGCTTCTACGACCCAGGAGGACGAGATATGGCCTCATAGCACCTTGGCATAGACTATATCGAAATATATCACATCTCCAGATATGGGTTTTCCAATATCAATATAATAATGAAACAGCAGGGCCCTTGTCCTGCGAAGAACATCGTATTGTAGGACCTAGAAATGCGAAGAATCAGGACAGCACTCCTTAAAATGAGTCTTACGACACCTTAAAAGGTTCTCATTCCAGCATAAGATATTATGGTCATCCAATGAATTGGGCTGTCATCCAGATTAGTGTCAGTTGGAATAAAAATGTATCTGTCTTTATAGTGCCACAAGACTCCTATGTATTTTGCTGCAACAGCCTAGCACTGCCACACAGCGTGGTATAGTGGTTAAGAGCAGTGGTTTGGAGCAGTGGAGTCTGATCTGGAGAAGCGGGTTTGATTCCCCACTCCTCTCCACATGAGCCTCGGACGCTAATCTGGTGAACTGGATTTGTTTCCCCACTCCTACACACGAAGCCAGCTGGGTGGCCTTGGGCCAGTCACATTCTCTCAGCCCCACCTACCTCACAGGGTGTCTGTTGTGGGGAGGGGAGGGGAACGTGATTGCAGGCCGGTTCGAGTTTCCCTTAAGTGGTAGACTCCCTTAAGTGGTCAGCATATAAAAACCAACTCTTCTTCTTCTACTACGACTACAGAACACCAATTATCTAAGGGTAAACACAATACCGTCTCTGTTTCTTTCAGTGAACTTGGGGATTTTAAACAGTAATGTTATCTTCAGATTTAAGACCTACAAGTCTCACATTCTTCACTTCATGAGAAAGGAAGGTTTGCAGATCCAACATTCACTTGTGGCAACAAACTCCCTTATGTCAAGCCTTTTGGTGCCACCAAGTGGTAATGCTCTGTTGCTACCTTAAAGCTGATACGGTAGGAATAGGCATGGAAGGGAACAGGACAACGGCTAAACCAAGGAGGGAGAAAAAAATCAAGCTGGCGTAACAACTTAGTCCAGTGGAATAAGCTTGTCCCAAACCATGTCTCCTGTATTTATGGATAAATTAACAGCTGTAATTTTCCCTATCCTGCTGCTCTTGTTCTCTCTACTATAAATCCCTCTAACAAAGACCAGAATAATAACCTTCTCTTGCATTAATTCTTCTCTTATCCTGGAGGTCTGACATGCACTTTCCTCCTTAGCTCTGCTCCTTGCAGGCCCGTAAGAGGTGGGATATTATGTTCCACATCCTTGTGAGGTATGAGATGAAGGAAAAAGTGGGCCAGAACGAACAGGGGCACGCTGGGACACACAAGGAATGCCTATCATGAGGTGGTAACTACAATGCCATTTTCATTAGCACTAACTGCATTGCGTTCAATTGGAAATCAGAAGTAATACCATCAATAGACAATTGGCAGGGTAAACTAGCAGAATATGCAGTGATGGCTAAGCTGATGAGCATCGTGAATAGAAGACCGATGGAAGAATTTCAAAAGAACTGGAAGTTGCACTATGATTATGTAGTAAAATAATATATGTGTAGAGAATATGCAGACAGAAAAGTTATTACAGACATAAAACAGCAATAAGTAACTCTCTTTTTAGTTTAAAAACTATATACGTCAGGTACAATAAGATACTATGTTGATTATACTAGTAGATGTGTATAGACACAGGTATATATTACCAGATTTAATAACAATAAATAAGCAGTTTTTCATTGTTTAGATATATTGGTTAAGAGGTTCAGCAATTAGTATTATTATATTAATATAACACAATATTAATTAAGATGTGTATGTAGACTTGAGTACAAAAGTATATATTTTTTGCTGTTAAAGATTCATTTACTTTTAAGGTTTAAAGATTTATATTAGATAGTACAGAATGAATTATTTCTGCTCCATTTGGTATTTGGTGAGGATCTTGTAGCAGGTATGGAATATTGATTATGTATGAGCAGTATATGTTTTATGTTGTATGTATGTTTTATGCTGTTTTGAAAATAAAACTTAATTTAAAAAGAATAGTTTCTTGATGCAGGACTATTTAGTTCCTTTTTTAGATGTTACTGGTTTCTCTGTGATGGCCTTCCATCCATAGGCAACAACACAGACAAAGAACTACTAGATCATCTGAAATAAGAGTTTTCCCTAGAGAAACGAATGTCGGATATCACTCGAGTTCTGTAAGAACTACTAGCATGTGTACACGTTGGACATGTTTGGCCAGGTTAACAAGACAATCAGGAATTCACTTCAAACCACAGACAACACCAGTCCATTTTTTAGAAAATGAAATCAAAGTGGAATGGGAAGTGACAAGGATGGGCAATTTTCGGGGCTCAGACCAACCAAGGTTCCAACTAACTGGGAATTAGTGCTGCTAACCTGACTCCCACTTCATATGGGGTCTGGAACAGTAACATTTCCGTTGTACCATGGGCTGGGCCCCATGTCATGTGAGTGCTGACTACCCAAAGACCTTACACAATCCAGGAGAATCTAGCCCAGGGGTGTCAAACTTAAGGCCCAAGAGAAGGACCTGGCCCCTCGAAAGCTCTTAACCGGCCTGCGAGCCAGCCAAGGCAGACCCCCCCCCTCGATCTGGGCTGACAAGGCAGGGCCCGGCCAGACCAAGTGACATTTATGTCCTATCCGGCCCTCGTAACAATTGAGTTCGACACCCCTGGTCTAGCTTGCACTGTCAGCTGGAGGAGGGCAGGAGGTCCTTCCAACCACACAACATGGGCTGCGGTTCTGCTTCACCCACTAGACTGGACCATTAGGCCACCGAGTGCAAATTTCCAAAGCTCTCCCCCCAAGAGCCTGACCCAGTGCTGTTAAAAGAGAGGCATAGTTTGACAAGTTACTACTTTTTTTATTATTAATTGTATTAGGAAAAAACCAATGACATTAACAACTAAAAAAAAGCAGAATTACTGACAGTCTTCGTAATTTAAAATACTATATATATATATATATATATATATATATATATATATATATATATATATTGTGGGGCGCCCTGCCCCCCCCCTGCGCTCGAGACGTCTCCCGCCGGTACAGGAGGAGGTCGGGATGGAGGAGCTTCCTCGGCCTCAGACCTTTCTGAGGGCGAGTCTGGCTTGAAATGCCCCTCAGAGGAAGCCAGGATCACCGTGCCGCCTGCCCAGTCGATCCAAAAGACTCCTCCTGTGCTCCTCCTCGTCCTCCGCGTCCTCCACCCTTTTATCCTCCTCCCCCCGGTGCCGCCCTCCACCCGTCTCCGTGACTTTCCCCGCCTCCTCCCAGCTGCCGTCCCTCAGGCTTCCCTGCCTTTCCCTGATTCCCGCCTCCCGCCACGGGGCTGAGCTTCCCCGCCCCCTTCCGCTGCGGGCGTGGCCGCCCATCAGCTGTCCAGCGGGACGCCGCCCCCTCCGCTCTTCTTCGGGACCGCCTCCTGGCCACCGCCCCTCTCCACCTCCGCTGTTGCTGCCGCCCTCTGGCCCGTCCGTCCGTCGGCGAGGTTCGCAGCCCCCTGCGAAGGAGACCGGGGGGCTTGGTGAGTTCCCGTGGGAGTCGGGCCGCTTCCCCGGCGCCCTGCTTCCCCCCGCGCCGCCTGCCTGCTCCGCCGTCGGCCCAAACCCCGCCGCAGCAAGCGGCGGCGGTTCAGACGCCTCCTCCTGTGGCTTGCCCCCTCTTGGGGAAGGAGGAGGAGCCCCGCCAAGTCCGGCGACTCCCGGGGTTCCGGGGGTCGCAGGACATATATATATATATACACACACACACACACAATAAAATAAGATCAAGTCTCCCGTGCTACAGCTTATTTCTATGTCTTCATAGTCATCATTACGTCCTGAATGAGTGCAACGCATTCCTCTTTCCCGCCCTTATTTATGAAATTCTCTATTTTACTTATTGTATGTGACCATACCACATCCAATCTTATTGTATCTATGTTTTTCTGATATGCTGTTAGCTTAATTAAAACATATATTTCTTTAACATTAACCAGCCATTCCTCTATCTTTGGAGTTGATTTTTGTTTCCAGTGACTGGGAAAGGTTGTTCTAGCCACCATTATCATATGTAACACCATACAAAGTTGATCTTTAGCTAGATTAGGTACCAGATTTAACAAGAATATCTCGGGTGACAAGTTACTACTGTTGTCTGACTGCATTGCTTTATACTCTATCACCAGCCTTGAGCCTCAGCAAGAGAAGCAGGCTGTAAATAAAGCAAACCAATCATGTGTG
This sequence comes from Euleptes europaea, assembly GCF_029931775.1. Classification (NCBI taxonomy): domain Eukaryota; kingdom Metazoa; phylum Chordata; class Lepidosauria; order Squamata; family Sphaerodactylidae; genus Euleptes; species Euleptes europaea. The sequence goes on along the minus strand of NC_079312.1, from coordinate 126,402,921 downwards.
TGTTTTAAGCCCCGTCAAGTCGCTTCCAACTCATGGTGACCCTATGAATCAATGTCCTCCAAAACATCCTATTCTTAACAGCCTTGCTCAGGTCTTGCAAATTGAGGGCTGTGGCTTCCTTTATAGAGTCAATCCGTCTCTTGTTGGGTCTTCCTCTTTTCCTGCCGCCTTCAACTTTTCCTAGCATGATTGTCTTTTCCAGTGGCTTTTGTCTTCTCATAATGTGACCAAAGTACGTTAGCCTCAGTTTAGTCATTTTAGCTTCTAGGGTCAGTTCAGGCTTGATTTGATGTAAAACCCACTTATTTGTTTTTTTGGCGGTCCAGGGTATCCGTAACACTCTCCTCCAACACCACATTTCAGAGGAATCTATTTTCTTCCTATCAGCTTTCTTCATTGTCCAGCTCTCACACCCATACATAGTAATAGGGAATACGATGGCATGAATTAACCTGATCTTGGTTGCCAGTGACACATCCTTACACTTAAGAATCTTTTCTAGTTCCTTCATGGCAGCCCTTCCCAGTCTCAGTCTCCTTCTGATTTCTTGGCTGCAGTCTCCCTTTCATAGACTGTGACCAATCAGACTGTGTTAAGCTTTATTAAATGTATGTCATATACAATCAAAATTATATGGCAATAATTTTCTAGATCGGTAACAGTCTATTCCCTATATTAAAGCAGCTGGCAGCAAATGCACAGATGCCATAAACACTGATATTAAGAAAGGCTTACTCCCCAGGACTTGTCTTGTACTGGCCTCAGCTTAAATGGGTTGTAACAGAATGACTACAGTCAGTCATCTGTCCCTTTCTCTAATGTGGCTGAGCAGATCCTACCCTACTTCATGCACACTGATAGAGCACTGAAAAACTGCACTGACCTTCCAATACTGACAAAAACAATTCAATAACAAAGGCTAAAGCAGTCATAGCGGTCCCACAAAGCAAAGGATTCCAAGCAATTCCTTTGCCAAGAAAGGTTTTATGGCAAGAACTAGATTTTAGTGTTAGTGCTGCAGACCAATAGGCATGGGCCTGAGAAGAGACCCTTGAACTGCTTCATTTTAAAGCAGTAGGGCACTGCTTGTTATTGCATTATGCTGCTTTCTAAAGTGGCTGTAGTCCTCTTTAAACAGTACGTGTAAACCGTGACTAGAAACAGAAGCTGCCAATGGGCTGGTTGGAACCCAAAGCTTAGCAGAAAGGATGAGAGAGTTTGGGTACTTCCTTACAGCTCCCAGAGGGCTCACCAAGTTTTTTTAGAACCACCACACCAGATCTATCACTCATGAAAGACAAATTAGCAGGTATCTTGCTCAGGTCAGCAAATAAAAGGGCCTAGCCCATCTCCCTGAGGAATGCCATTCTACATTTGAGAGAAAGCATAGACTGTGCTATGTTTTACCACATGCATGTCATGTACAAATAAAATTAAGCAGTATTACATTTGTATGCCTTTGAATAAGTAGATTAGAATAATTTAGGCTTCCTGTCCCCAAACTGCACAAAGTAGCCCCATACTCCAAAGTCAATGGGATTCATCTCTTGCCTAATGCACTCTACATGGGTCTGCCCTCAAAGACAACTCAGAAACTCCAGCTGGTACAGACTGAATGCCACAACCCAGCTACTACCAGACTCTAAGTGGAATGTGGATATCACTCCCATTCTGCAGACACTCCTTTGGTTACCAATCCGTTACCAGGTTCAATTCAAGGTACTAGGTATCACCTACAAAGCTCTCAACAGCATTGGACCCATTTACCTGCAGGACTGCCTCTCCTGCTATGTTCTGCTGAGACAAGTTCACTCATCTGAGCAAAACTGACTGCAAAAAAGGTAAAACCAACTAATGCTTTTTTCACAAGCCTTCCATGTGGTGGCTCCCACATTATGGTACAGTCTGCCTGAGGCTATTCGGAAGGCCCCCACAATTCTATCATTTTGCAAAAAGTGCCAAACAGAATTGTTCAGGAACATTCTCATAGAGGAACATTGGCGTGGTGTAATAGATCAGCACAGGTGGTGACTTCTATTAGGGATAAAGTTTTCCTACATTGATTGTCTTGTTGCCTTAGACAGTTATGTTTGCTTGCGTTTCCCTCCTAGTTCTTCAAAATCAATCCCGCTGCATTATTTTGTTGTACTAGGAATAATTGTTCTTAAATTCAGATATCATATTTTGTAATCCGCTTGCTGAATGGTGGAATAGTTTTTAGATTAGAGTCCAGTCGCACCTTAGAGACTAACAAGATTTTCAGGGTATAAGCTTTTGAGAGTCAAAATTCCCTTTGTCAGATACGAGTCATTCTTATCGTTCTTGTAACCTGCCTTGAGTCCCAGTGACAAAGGCGAACTAGGCATGTAAATAACCAAAACAATAATATCCTTCCTTTGAAGATGTGCCCCTCCTTGCATGATATGATGATAAAGATTATTTCCACAGTTTAGTACCAAGCTAACCTCTGTTACCTTGTTTATCACTGAAGCCCAGCTCAAGCAGTGAATGTCCAACTGAAACTCACTAGAAATCCTAGTATTTGTAAAAAGCTCCTCCAACACCACATTTCAACTTTCTTCCTGTCAGCTTTCTTTACAGTTCAACTTTCACATCCATACACAGTAATGGGGAGTATCATAGTATGAATTATTGTGATCCTGATCTTCAGCAACACTCCCTTACACTTAAGGATCTTTTCTCGTTCCTTCATAGCTGCCCTTCCATGTCTCAATCTCCTTCTGATTTCTTGGCTGCCGTCTGCCTTTTGGTTGATGTTTATGCCCTACTAGACTGTTATGCCCATCCGGGATGTCCAGCGCTTACATGCAAAGGAAGAAAGATGCGTTCTTGCTCTCCCCACACAAAGGAGAGTATTTTCCGAGTGGGCTTTAATTGCAAGCTGTATCCATTGAAATGAGTGAGTTAAGACTGAAGTAACTATGCATACAAATGTGTTTGTTAGTTATTGTGGCAACCAATTACTAAACACTATTGTTTAAGAACTATATGAATTAACACATTGGGAAATTTGATGTAAACCAACGTTTCCCCTTGATGATTCAGGTCATGATTTAAAATCTGCTGGATTTAAACTAATTCACCCCAGGCCGTGGGGCTTGGGGCATGGCATGGTTGAGGGCGGCCTGTTTAATTAAGTGCTACTTCTACAGAAAAGTAACAATTCAATTGGAAATCCCAAACAGTGGCAGTGTATCAGGATTATTATACTATCTAGTTACAAACTGTGTATGCACCCTTTCTGCCCCCCCAAATTATTAAATGTTAAGTAGAAGCTACTAATTGTGTGAGGTTACATTCCCATTTGCTTTCCCTCAAAAGAGAGAGTTGCTATCAATCGATTTTTATTAATGTTTTAATCACAGACCTTAACAATATTCAGATTAAAACCATACAAAATACATTACACTCACTATAACCCACAACACCCAAAGTGACAGGAATAAAAGTTTTAAAATGTCACAATCACATTTATACATATTATTACTAATTTAAACATATTCTTGCTACGGCAACTTCCGTGCCTAATTTTCAAAAAAAATCTTCCTTAACTTAGATGCTAACACGATAAAAAAAAGCCACACTAAGCGTAATCTTAGAATTAACGTCTGCCATTAAAAATCTAACTCGACCCTCATCTGTATCTAATACATCTGGAATATGCTGGGTTAATTTAAAGTGAATGGAGTTATAAAATGGGCAAATGAACAGAATATGTGTGAGGTCCTCTATTGAACATGTGGAGCAGGGACATACCCTCAGATTATGCAGGATTTTTTTATATCTGCCATGGGTACAAGCTGAAGGCATTGTTTGAAATTGTGCTGTTGTAAATGCTCTCCTTAACACTGGATCTAAAAGTTCTGTTAAACAATTTGAAAAGAACTTGTTCGATTTGAAGAAAGGATACCATGGGGAGAACTTCAACTTTTGCATTAGGCACATATCATTATCAATTTCTTTATCAGCAATCCATTTCCTGATATCTTTTGGGTCCCACGAATTTAAGATTTCCAGCAAAGGCAATTTATACAGTTGTAGGATTGGTATAAGGATCTTATCCCAATGATTTTCCTTTGAGTAGAACATATAACCGTAACACCAATTTTGAGTGAGAGTGCTGCTAAGAGTACAGATTGCCATTTGCCTGAGACGACAACTGGGTCCCAACTGTATCATTTTATGTTGCTGTAACTGGCTTTGATTCTTGGCTGAGACTGGCTAAGTAACAGATGGTTAATTTTGACTGCAGCTTCACTCACAAATTCTGTGCCTTACCTTCAGAAGCATCTTTCTATAAAGGAAAAAGCACAGTGAACAAATATATTGCTTCTCTTACCTTTAACATTAGCTCTCAGATTGTCTGTTCATTTTGCTAATATCCGTATTATCTGAAAACCTCTAAAATTTACCCCTCATGCTTACCTACTTACTGCTGACACTGCATTATTTACATAAAGCCTGATAAAGGACCTTGAAATACCCAATTTTAAGCTACTTTATAGCTTCCAGACCACTCAGACTGTAGAAGCTTGCTGGCTTGGCCAGCTTTCCTATGTATATTGTAAGCAAGCTAACAGCAGCAAAACTCTAATTCAAAATCCTCTTGAGAGGCACTGGCATTTGTGGATCTTTCCAACGTTTCCCTTGTCTCAGCAGTCCTTTTCAACCATCTGTGACAGTTTCACACTCACCTGAGTGACAAGCCTCATGCTGGAGAGAGGGTAAGGAGGCAGGCTGGGTAAGTAAAGGGCATGCAGGCTTCTTGCGAACAGAGCCAAAACCCTGCTAGCTGCTCTGGGCCTGCCTGCGGCACTGGTGTGGAGCCTTCCTACAGGATGTTTGTGTCCCGACCCAAGCAGACTCTTGCGGTAGAAAGCCTGAGTGCCCCTTTCTGCTATTTCTTGCTCTCCTCCCCAGCATGAGTCAGAGCAGGTTTCTGCAGCTGCTGTCTAGGTCCAAGTAAGAATTCTGAGGCAATCTGGGTGGTGGTGTGTGTGTGCGCGTGCATTTTCAGAAACCAGGAAAGAAGAAGAAGAGTTGGTTTTTATATGCTGACTTTCTCTACCACTTAAGGGAGACTCAAACCGGCTTACAATCACCTTCCCTTCCCCACAACAGACACCCTGTGAGGTAGGTGGGGCTGAGAGAGCTGCGACTAGCCCAAGGTCACCCAGCTGGCTTCATGTGTAGGAGTGAGGAAACAAATCTAGTTCACCAGATTAGCCTCCGCCACTCATGTGGAGGAGAGGAGAATCAAACCCGGTTCTCCAGATCAGGCTCTACCGCTCCAAACCACTGCTCTTAACCACTACACTATGCTGGGAGGGCCTTCTTGGCTTCTATCATCAGGGTCAGTGAATTGGTGGCATCAGTGCAAGTCTGTCTGCCCCTGCATCATTGGCATTCAGGGTCATTTTACCTCTGAACATGGAAATCCCTGTTAGCTTACATGGGTGGCCACGGAAGACTTAACTGCCATGAATTTGTCTAATCGTCTTCTAAGGCCATCAAAGACAGTTGCTACGGCTGCATCTTGTGTCAGTGAATTCCATTAAGCATGTGATGTTGGAAGAAATCCTTCCTTCTGTCTGTTCTGAGTCCCAATGTTCTGAAATGAGAGGCAATCCTTGTAATAAACCATGCTTGCACAATTTATTCACCCTTCACTATCTTCACTACTTGTACTTGTTCATCACTGTCTTCAGCATGGTAGTAAGTAAATATAATGTTCCTCCAGGCTTTTATCTTTATCAGTCTCTGTCTTTCCTAGCTACTAAATGCAATAGAAGATGATTTCACGCATTCCCTTTACTGAGCTACAGAATTAGCAACATTGCTGCAAGGGAATATAGAAGTCACTGTACTCAAAATAGAACAGGCTCACAAGGTTATCCAGATGTGTCCTAGTGCTAGGGACGCCAGCCTCTGGGTGGGATCTGGGGATCCTCCGGAATTACTGCTCATCTCCAGAGTTCAGAGATCGGTACCCCTGGAGAAAATGAATGCTTAGGAGGGAGGACTTTAGGGCATTGTACCCCACTGAGGTCCCTGTCCTCCCCAGGCTACATCCCCAAATCTCTAAGCATTTCCCAACCTGGATCTGGCAACCTTACCTCGCATTCCCTGCCAATGGCCAGCGGGGACCTGGAAACCACACCTAGTGAATGGTTTTTGTGTTGACTTATTGTCATCATCAGGGCACGTGATCCAAGTGGACAAATGACATTGCACCCAAATCAGGCCTAGGCATTAGGGTTAAGCTCAACAGAAAGACATGAAAGTACTAGGTTGGAGCCCACAGTCTGCAGACACAAGAATCCCAGATCTCTCCTGTGTTCCCCTCCTTGCAACAGGGGGAGCGAAACTGGCTGGTTGGAAACTTACAGTGTAACTGGAACTGCCGGCGTGAGGCTTTCCCTGCCTCACACCAGCAGTTCCAGTTACAGGGAAAGCCTCACACCAGCGGTTCCAGTTACACTGTAAGTGACGTCATTGCGTAGATGACGCTGGTCACTCCTCCTCTCTTCCCCCACCTACTTCCACCCACCGACCAGCTGAGAGTCGGTGAGCAACAGCAGTAATGTGCGGAAGATTGCCCGCCATAAGCGGGCAGTTGGCAACCCTATCCATTCCCCCTGCAATTTCCGGCGTATCTTAGAGCAGCAATTGGAAAATTCAAGCTTCACACCATTAATCAGCCGTTCTCGGCAGGATGGATAGGCCAGCAATGGGGAAAAAAGACTTCATTTCATAGGCTTTTCAGCTGCTGGCAGCGGGCCATGTTCAAACTACTACTTTTTGCTAAGTTTCTTTTTTTGTGAAACACTCAACAAATTTAACTACCTCTACCTATTTCTGCTTTAACACTGATGTGATCTGCTTTAAGCATTAATTAAAAGGAAATAAAAGAAGAGCTAGGGTGACGGCAAGATCGAAAGGGGTCAAAGAGATGAAACAAAAAACTGTATGCTAAATTTAAAAATTATATAATTCGTGGCTGGGAGTCCCCTAGTTTAGACTCCATGTACTGGAAATGGGGTTCCTTTTTTTCTTTTTAAAAATTTTTATTCTCACTGTGACATTGTTCAGGGCTGAATTGGCCATATGAACAGTATCGTTAAAATAAAGTACTGAAACTGGGAATACATTAACACAAGTTGCAGCGTCACTGCAATGGAATCAGAATTCTGAGTTCAAGAGGATAATTAGTTATACAACAAAACACTTTCGCAGCACAGTTATATATAACCATGCACAAAACCTGAAACCACTAAAAGGCACATTCGCTGTACATTTATGGCTCTCTTGTGCAGAAGGAAAGACTTCATTCTCCTACTCCACTCTTCGCAGATGCCAGGAATCCAAATTACTCAAGATGGGTTAAGAACACTGAGAAATGACAATGAATCACAGGGACCAGCAATTTCTGGGATTTCCTGGAAATAACGTTATGCCAGGGACATTCAACAAGCATGTGAACAGATGGGGACTGAGTGGCGAAGCAGGATGTGTGTGATGGCCCCAACATTTGCAGCAACCAACTCTAGCGTGGGTTTTCTTTCCTATTACTGAATATACATGGAATGAAAACTGATAATTATTGGGCCAATCTCAGCTGTTTCAAACTTTCCTTGCAAATATCAAAATCCAAAGACAAAAATGGAGGCCAAGGGTATTACGAGGAATCTAAAAGATCCAGGGGACGAGAAAAGAATTCTCAAAGTTATAGTGCTATTGAAAATGTAATTAGTACATTTTACCCCATCCGTCCTCCAAAGAATTCAAGGCAGCGTACATCGTTCTCGTCTCCATTTTATGCTCACAACAACCGTTTGAAACAGATTAGGCTGAGAGAGATTGATTGAGACAATGTAATCCAGCAAGCTTCATGGCATAGTGGGGATTTGAACCTGGGTCTCCTAGATGTTAACCACTACACTAGTGCTCTAACAGCTATACTACAGTGGCTGCGGTTGGTTCCTAGGTCCTTAACAGTAAATCCATTATTTCCCTCTAGTCATAACTACAGTCACTGCATGAAAAAGAAAATAGCCTTGAACAACCACAAAACGTACATCTAGTCTATTAGGAGACTGTCCTCTACAAGGTATCCTATGCTGATAATGCTCACTCCAAACGTATGCTTCTACACAACACATTCTCAAGTGTTGCACCCCCCCACACCTTTCACAATGGAAGCAAATAAGGAATTGGGATTTCAATACCCTATCTTCTTAAAATACCCTTCTGCAAAACGCCGTATCCTCTATGAGAAGATGTTGACATTTTGGGAATCCCACCTTTAAAACTTTACTCTCCAGAAGCTGGTGTCACAGCCCTGTACTTATAGGCCATATAAAAGTATATAAGAACATATGGAACAGATGAATTTGTAGAATTTTCCAATTTAAAGTTCATTGTAAAGCCATATAGAGGTTTGATTCCCTTTAAATTGGACAAGCCTAGACATGTCTAGCCAAGAGACTCTTTTTGAGGACTCTTTTGGATATTTCCACTTTTGGATATTTCCACTTTTGGATATTTCCACTTTTGGATATTTCCGCTTTTGGATATTTATGCTTTTGGATATTTCCCAGTCGTATTTATCCGATCTGTTACCTAACAATAGACTGTATAGAGCTGCAGATGTCTAAAACATTACCTAATGGTGTTATATAAGTGTTATATTGGGTTTTAAGGTTTTAATATGAAAGAGTTGTAGTATTATGTTGAAAAGATATTCGACCGTGTTGTTTAGGAGATGAAGATGTTGGTAAATATGGTAAATGTTGGCCACATTATAGATGTATAACAAAGCTACAAACCGACTGTTTAGTATATGTGGTTATGACCACCAGGTGACCTGCTGGAAGAGGAACTCCTTATATGGTAATATGCAGGGAATTTACGAAGGAGCATACAGTAGTTGTGAACAACCTCAGAGTGCATTTCACAGATCAGATAAAGTCGGGAAAAACTGATCTTGAAAACATATAAAAGAAGGAGTTTCCTAGCCTAAAGTTAGAGCTTCCAGATCTCTAACCCTTGCATGGGTTGGAGGCTCTCAGAACTCCCCAGCCGGGGGGTTCTCATGGACATCTCTATCCCTTGCGTGGGATGGAGGCTCTCAGACCTTGATCCTTGCGTGGATTGAGGCTCTTAGAGCTTTCCAGTCCTGATGGACTGGAGGAACTTAGATCCCTCCAAGTCTTTGCGTAGACATGGAGGTTCTAAGAGCTCCCTAGCTCCCTTCTTATAGATCTCTCCATCCCTTGTATGGAGGCACTGAGATCTCCTTAATCCTTGCATGGATTAAGGAGTTTTCACTAAGATCTATCAAGTCCTTGCATGGACTGAGAATACTCAGAGATTTCTCTAGGCTTTGCATATACTAGAGGATTCTCAGAAATTCCAAACAACAAATGGAGGGTCTTAGAGGTCTACCCAGTCTTAGCATAGACTGGGGACTCTCAGATCTCGCTAGTCCTTATAGACTGGAGAGTTTCACAGATGACATGATTGGGCAAAGTATGTCCAAAGGACAGTGTCCTTCAGTGTTACTCCTCTGAAGATGCCTGCCACAGCTGCTGGCGAAACATCAGGAAAGAAAATACCAAGACCACGGTTACACAGCCCGGATAACCCACAAGAACCAATGAACTCTGACCGTGAAAGCCTTCGACAATATTCTTATGATATTCTAGATACTTTGAATTAAGATACGTTTAACTAAATCAGATCTTATTTACTGAACTAACCATTTTTACAGATTTCTGTAACTGTTGTATTTTCTGAATGAAATATTTTTACTGTTTTAAGGTTTGAAACTCTCACATAGAGTTATAGAGATAGCTTAAGATTGCTGGTAACATGAAGCATACTTAAGACTCATAATGTCTGGACTTTTGTAACATTTAAGACTTTGTAACCAGACAGATAGACAGATAGACAGATAGACAGACAGACAGACAGACACAGACAGACAGACAGACAGATAGATAGATAGATTAAAACAAAACAAAACATAAAGCTGCCTTATACTGAATCAGACCCTTGGTCCATCAAAGTCAGTGTTGTCTACTCAGACCGGCAGCAGCTCTCCAGGGTCTCAGGCAGGGGTCTTTCACATCACCTACTGGACTTCTTTGCTCATATTTTTAATTAATGTGGGGAGGGTGCACACAGAAAGACTATCTGGTAACCATCTACATCATACATACTACATTATGGTAAGACTGTACAAACATATACATATTTTACTTATTTTTGAAGTTGTTCAATAAAAAGCTTACTCTTGTAAGAAATTAGTTGAGTCCTGCTTATTAGGTGTCTAACTGAATAAGATAACATACTTCTTCTCCGGAAGGGGTCGATTCTAAGAGCATAGGCACTGGAAGGCACGGCCCCGCTTCACTGAAAGTTAACAACTTGAATATATCCAGTTGCTGCCTCTCTGGTACGTGATGCTGACCATTATCAGACCCACATGATCATATTTGATAGACCACTTCTGACAGCCTAAGTCTATTTTTGATCTTCCCTCAGGCATTAACTTATATTTCTTATCCCTATTTTAATTGTAACGTTTTCTTGCTCCTTTCATCCCCCCTTGCAAGACACAGTAGAAACCCACCTTCCATTTCCTCACTCCACACAAAGAAAGGTCATATTTTTTTAGTATGGAAGGGAAGGAGGAAAAAGCTCCTCTGTCCATAATTAATGTCTTGCATGTCCTGGAGGTGCGGCAATAACGTCTGACATTTACCGCTTTGCTGAGCTAACAGGCAATAAAGCAAACTCCAGCTTGAGAGATGGAATCACAGATACACACTTCATGGCTGAACTTTAAATAAACAAATCCTGACACATAGAATCAAAGGAAGGGAGAAAGATGGGAGGCCGAGTGTCAAGGCTGCCTCGGTGTAGTAATGTAACCAAGCTTTACCTGGGTTTGGTCTCAGTAACTCGCCTAACAACACACGCCATAAAGCCAAAAAAGGTTTTATTGATGAAATTCAAGAAAATATATTATAAACGAGGCATATAGTTCAGTGGCAGTAAAATGCACAAAAACAACCAAACTGACTAGTTATCTTACTTACTGGAGTCTTAACACAGTGTAGTTGGTTCTTAAAACAAAGAGTTCCGGATCATAATACAAATAAGGAGAGGAAGGAAAGGGTAAAAAGGGGATGAGGATTCTTTTCTCTAACTATATAAAGGTAAAGGTCCCCTGTGCAAGCACCAGGTCATTCCTGACCCATGGGGTGACGTCACACCCCGACATTTACTAGGCAGACTTTGTTTACCGGGTGGTTTGCCAGTGCCTTCCCCAGTCATCTTCCCCAGTCATCAAACAGGGTTTGATTCCACTCTCCTCCACATGAGCAGCGGAGGCTAATCTGGTGTGCTAAAAGAGCATTCCTCACCCCTGCTTTTTTTGGGGGGGGGCTTTTTAACATGCATCCTGAGAGCTCAGGAGAAGTCAAAGATTCACACACTGTTTTATGTTATTTCTTCACAGAATTTATGGCTTTTGGATTTGGCTATGGATCAACACAGCTTCAGCTTTTATCCTGTCCTAAGGTACCCTTAAATCAGGTTGCAAAGAGATGACTGCATGATGACATCCTTAGTGAGGGAAATAGGTAGATGCTTTCTCTGCCACTCCATAAATCCAGGAGAGATGCCTGCAACATTCCCAAGGGGGCTATTCCCAGTAAAGATGGTATACACTATGGAACTATTATATGATGTAACTAAAGGGGAATGTGAATGGCAACTGTCTGTGCCACAGCCAGGAATACACAAAAATCAATGGAGCCAAATAATGGCACTTGCTGATCATTATCAGCATCTAAAAGCACCTGAAATGCACTAGGTGCTGTACATGAATAAGAATGCACTGGGTTTCTACCCACAGGCTCAATGAGTGGTATAGAGATACTCATTCCCAGGTAGTCTAGTAAAGCACACTCTTTCCGGCTCCGTTTCCCTCAGTGTGCCATGAAACATGAGCCTTGCCCAGTTACGCAAAGGATGTTCAAACTATGTAGTCTACCAAGCCATTAGGCTTGCAAACAGTACAAAAGAATATATGGTCATGCCTGCCACAGCTACCTGGCTGTTTTCCTCATCAGCACAGGACGTGTGGCTTTATTGGCAAGTCTGCATCATCCTATGTATAACCCAGATGAACTAGTTCTGATATAGCTAAAGGGCATAATGCAGGACAAAAATCACAAGGCGAGTTTTGCTTCTCCGCTGTTACGCATACATAGGAGAGCCCTGCGGAAATTTTCCAGCTGAAAAACAAAAGATCCACGCCATTTATTAGAAAAATAATGATTACATTATAGGGACAAAAAGCAGCAGGAATGTTTCAAGTTACCATGACAAACTAGCTGTAGACACCACACCCCATTGTCATCGGGAACGGCATGGAAGTAATTTACTAGTGTACAAGAGGTGGCGTATGCAGAGGATTCATGCAAATTTTAACAGAATAGATTTCCCCCCTTAATTTTCTTTAAAAAAAAGCTTTTGAAAGCTGTGCATTTTTCTATTTTGTGTGGGGGCGGGAGCAAACACAAGCAATCCTGCTTGTTAACAACCACCACAGCAAAGCAATCCTCTCTGCAGCTATGCTATGATACTTAACCACTATGTGTTGACTGAACATTGAACCATTGTGTTTGAAGTAGGGCTACCCAAAGCAAAATAAAATGTGGCCGAGGCATGCTTTGCCAGATCTCTAGGTAAACCCTCACTACTTCCTCTGAAACACCTGATCTTGCCCCCTGTACTGTAACTGCTAGATTAAAAGGCTCAATTGTTGATGAAATTCCATGCTGCCACAGATCCATTTTGATGACCCACATCCCTAGTTAGACTGTGCCTCAGTGTGGCTAAGGCTTCTCCTTCTCCACTGAGGAGGAGGAGGAGGAGGAAGAGGAGAAAGAGAGTTGGATTTTATATGCCGACTTTCCCTACCACTTAAGGAAGACTCAAACCAGCTTACAATCCCCTTCCCCTCCCCACAAAAGACACCCTGTGAGGTAGGTGGGGCTGAGAGAGCTCTAAGAGAGCTGTGACTAGCCCAAGGTCACCCAGCTGGCTTCATGTGGAGGTGTGGGGAAACCAACTTGGTTCACCAGATTAGTGTCCGCCACTCAAGTAGAGGAGTGGGGAATCAAACCCAGTTCTCCAGGTTAGAGTCCACAGCTCCAAACCACCGCTCTTAACCTCTACACCACGCTGGCTCTCTCAGTGCAAGAACAAGCATGCATTGACAGATTGAAGAGCAGAGGGGTACTACCTTGAAGTTTCACAATCCCCAGTGTTCAACTGAGTCCCTGAATCAGATTTAGAAACAGAAATTCAGGACTGTGGCTTTAATCCTATCAGACCAATATCAGATAACCAAATCAAAAATAAAACCCTGGAAGGAACAGGCCTAGTGTAGTGTGCAACAACCTGCCATAAAGCAAAAGAAGAAGAATCCTGTGGCACCTTAGACATTAAATAGCTCACGGTAGCATAAGTGGGATTGAGCATACTTTGTCAGATGCCGCTTGCAACTCAGCAGGTCTGGCTCTCATCAGTATATAGATGAGCATTCACTTGAGTATGCCACGTTGAGTTCCATGATGGAAGAAAGGCAGAATATAAATAGCGAAATGTACTTATCTGGGAGTTTAGTTGTAAACTTGGCATTGGTCAGAAAAAAATGCATGGAAAAGCAAAACCATGATGCAATTACAACCCTAGAATCATATTATAACAACTTCTCCTACCGCTACTGGTCTGTTCCCAAGGAAGTTGAGGTCGGTGTTCTCTCCAAAGAGGTAGCCCTCGGGGTATGTAGAATCAAACTTCTCACCTCCCATGATGAAGTGACTGGCAAAATAGCTTCCTGAAAGAGAAGAAAAGAGAAAGAACTAGGAACAAAGAAAGAAGCCCAGTACTGCTACAGCCTCCCCAGTTCCCCAGGTAGTACCAACATCCAAGGCAGAGCTACAGGGTTTGGATGAGAGAGCAATGTGTCCCGGGAGGGGGCCCCAAGCCCCCTTCCCGGGCCGAGAGGCGGCCCCCACACTCACCAGACGTCCTCGGAGGGCTGCATCACCAAGACTCCCTCTCCCCTCCGCAGCCCTCCAAACCGGCAGGAGGGGAGAGAGCCGTAGAGCCGCCTCAGGAGCAGCCAGCCGCCGGCCCGCCAGCCCGACCAGAACCGCCACAGGAGCCGCGGGCCGCTGCCACACCAGCCCTGACACCGCCGAGGGAGCCGGGACCCGACAAGGCGTCAGCCCAGGCGCCACAGCCGGAGGCGCCGCAAGCCGTCCCTGCCTCGGCGGGGCCTGGGCCGCTGAGGGCCGCCAGCCTACAGGGCCAGCGGCGGGACGAGGAGAGCCCGGGAGCAGCGTGGGGAGGGCAGCGGCGGTAGCTGGCCTCCCCGCGGCCCAGCTGTCCGGCGGGCGAGCCCGGGCGGGGAAGAGGCGTGGTCCGCGCCTGACTTCCCCTGGCTGGGGGATGAGCCCTCCCAGCCCTTATATGGACTTCTGGGGGGAGGGCTAAGGGCGGAGCTGGGGAGGGACTTCTCTGGCCTGGAGGGTATATAAGGCCAGAGAAGTCTGCCTGCCGGGGAGGATACAGACGCCAGTGTTGTGCTACAAGGTGTGTCCTGTGGCAACCTGGCGACGGCCGAGGGAGAGTCGAGCTCTGACTCCCCCTCGGATTGGTCTGAGGCGGAAGAGATTGTCTCAGCCTCAACGTCCTCCAGGTCAGAGACCCTCGTGACGGCCACGCCCAAGGCGCAGCGCGACACAATGGAGGTGCACAGTGTCTTTGTGACACCTGTCTTGTTTATAAATAAAGAAGCAGGACATGTAGAAGCAAAAAGGAAGTGATCATATCACTTGGCAGTTGCCAAGTTTTCCCCCATGTAATCAACTGAGCAACCTGATGCCCTAGTTGTCATAGGCATATTTATTGTTGTTTTTATTGGTACTCTTTGTTGTTGTTGGAACGGTTGGTTTGTGCTCAAGACTGTTGTCATAAGAGCAGAGAATAAAAGAAAGAAAGTAAAAGCAAAAAGGGCAACAGATGGACCATCCTACATCATGATGTAGACCGACTTGCACCCCCAAGGACTGCACCTTTAGCCAACTCACAGCTTGGTCTCTCTGCTTCTTTCTCCATCCATGTCAAATGCCAATATCTGCTGTTTCCTCCATTCACTCACCAACTGGCCCTCCTCCCCTTACTGGGGATAAGGAACATCACTTTCTCCAAGTTCTTAAGGGTCTTTCAGCACTAGAGCTATCTGAAGACCACTTCCTGGCAACTGGCTCACACTGGGAAAATATCTACCACCGTGAACGTTCTTTTGTTAGAGGCCTGGAATCTCAAAGAATGCCATTTTAGGCAAAACTACAGCGATAGAGAGACCTACTCACAGGACTCAGAACAGCGAACAATATACCGTGTACAAAGTGAAGCATCCGGAAAAAAAATATAATATTCTATACAGCCATGGAGTGTGAAATTACTAAAAAATCAAATTTAAGTTTTACAGCCCCAAGCTGCTAGTTCCTGTGGTTATGGACAAATAATTGCAAAGTCATTCGCTACAAGCTTCAAAACTGGAAGAGGAGAGGACACAGCAAGTCAGTTCACAACATATTTTAAATTTAGCATTTCCTTGTCCACTGCAAACATATTCCTGACTGCTCTACCATGTATTCTCCCGTACTATCCCTATTTCTTGTTTTAAAAAATGTCCACATTCTCTGATTTTGCAGCTAATACAAGGGATAAATAATAATTACTTAGCACTTGGACAGTACTCCAAACATTCAAAGCACTTCATCTTGCTATAATCCATGGAACAATGCCGTAAAGTAGGTCAGTGTTATTATCCCCAAGTGGCAGGTGGAAAGCAAAGGCTGAAAAAGAGGGAAGGCAACCTAGTGAGTTCCAGGTAAAGATGATATTCAAACCAGGAACTTGTTTGCAGCTCAGACAAGATAATAATTATGGATCTCTGTCTGTTAAAGGTAAATTGTATTCACATGTTTGGATCAAGGTCATGCAGGTAGGTTTAACCATTCAGCCTCCACTCAGTTTTGCTAACGCAAACTGCAGCATTATAGAAAAAGAGATTCACCCTTTAAAAACATGCCTTCTCTCCCTTTAAAATACTAAGCACAGTGTGTGTGATTTCAACTAATAAAACCAAGCAAGAGTTTGAAGAGATAACAGCCCTCACCCTTCCCTGCGTGGCCCGATTTCAAATCAAGAGTTACATGAGCACGCAATTTACCTTTTACAGACACACAGAGGCCTGTGACCTTATCATACAGAGTATGCCCTTGTGTTATTCACGTTAGGCTTTTCTGCATGTTTCCCCCCCTGTCAGTTCTGCCCCCATAGTGCTTCGGTTTATCCCGATTTCTGCACACATTTTTGTGCCTTTAGTTTTCAGTTTTTCTGATTTTCCTTCCATTTCGTTTGAGACCATTTTTAGGCTGATGTTTTTCTGGAAGCTGATTTTGAGTTGGCTTTTCCCTCGTGTATAATGTTTCTGCCAGTTTTCTTTATCCCGCCCACTCCCATGTACCTCCAGCCCACTATCTGAAGACCAGACTGTCATCATCGACAAACCACTCCCCCCCCGACCCTGATGACAACTGGTTTCATTTTTTTTTTAAGCTGGAATTTCAGAAAACCTGCTTGACAGATCATTATAGCAGTGTGTCAGTATATCAACATTTTAGTGCCTTTTAAGAAAATGCAGCCATGATATCGATATCAGCATGTGCAAAAAATAAAAAGTGCTGTGACAGCCACAATTAGGGTTGCCAGGTCCCTCTTTGCCACCGGTGGGAGGTTTCTGGGGAGGAGCCTGAGGAGGGCGGGGCTTGGAGAGGGGAGGGACTTCAATGCCATAGAGTCCAGTTGCCAAAGCAGCCATTTTCTCCAGGTGAACTGATCTCTATCGGCTGGAGATCAGTTGTAATAGCAGGAAATCTCCAGGTAGTACCTGGAGGTTGGCGACCTGGAGGTTGGCGACCCTAGCCACGAATGACACCACCAACGATGACAGCACCCTCCATTGAAAATCCTAACTATTTAAAGCACGTACAGAAGAAAACAAACCGACTCCACAACTGTGAAATGCAGAGGGAGGGAAGACGTGAGGAAGAACCATGCCCAGACTGATTCCAGTGCTTGTGGATCGACTCCCAAGAAAACCAGGAGTGAGATGAGTTTGCAGAAAAGCCCTGTTAGCAATTCTTACAACATTCCAGCTCATCATAGCAGGTGCCAGACCTCCACTGAAACATTTTTCACTGAAACTCTTATATCCTGTTTGCTAACAATCTGTTGACAAACAGACCAAATGCGAGGAAATTGTACTATTTGCAGCAGTGGTACAGGGGTCTGTTCTACCAGCGGTCCGAGTAACAGACTGCATTTCCCCCAACAGGGTTTTAAGCCCTGCTAACGTCAACTGTTACATTTCCAAAGGGTAACCCTCGTGCGACTGGCTGCATTTCCTCCTCCATGCTGGAGACTCAGAATACAGCGGTGCTAAATTTATTTGAAGGAAACGGTCACAGAGATTTGCTTGTCTTGAACAGAAAGAGCTGCCCCTCTCCAGCCCTGCCGCAGCATTTCCTAACCTCTTCCATACAAATCAGTGGATATCCTCGGGCTTTGTGTGTAGACAGGAAAATGTTAACCCTCAGCGCAACTGTGGAGACTTCATTCAAACGGTTATCCTTCAGATATGCCTAACCTTTCTCCCTTGCTTCCTCCTGAATTTGCCTGAAATGAAAGGAGGGCAGTTTCAACAAATTTCAGCACAACACACTGAGGCAAAGAGAGAACTGAAGGCTCTTCTGGACATCAGACAGACCTGGTCCCAAGATTGTCCAGGGGCTAGAGGAGGCTTGCCAAGTCAGCATTTTCCTGTAGAATTCAGGCTAGTGGGGACCCATGAAAGGGCATTTCACAGGAGTCCAAGATGAGAGCCGGAGGATGCTTTCAGAGAGGGACTGCCATGAACGCTTCTTTTGTGGTTCAAAAGTTAATTTTTAAAGAAATTGAACAGTAATCTGGAAATCTTTACATATATGTAGAGTTCTGTTTGAATATAGACCATACCTCTCCATAAAGGAGGAGTCCCCACCATGGTGTCCATGAGTGCCATGGAACCAGGGTTGCCAACCTCCTGGTGGAGCCCAAGATTGTCCAGGGGCTAGAGGAGGCTTTCCAAGTCAATATTTTCCTGTAGAATTCAGGCTAGTGGGGACCCATGAAAGGGCATTTCACAGGAGTCATCTGCAAATTGTTTGTCCCCTTCCTTGAAGGCCTTCTAAAAAAATGTAAAGACCTGCTCAGGTGTTTTAATCTGTGTGTTTAGCCTGACCCTCTATGGCGGGGGCCCCCAACCTTTTCAAGCCTGCAGACACGTTTGGAGTTCTGACACAGGATGGTGGGCGCCACCACAAAATGACTGCCTCAGGAGGCAGAGCCAACAACACAATCGCAGGAGAGTGAAGTTATGCATAGTAACTCTTCAACATTTCACGCAGTTCTTTTTAAAAAGATGCCTTTTAACACGAACATAATGTTTAAATATATTTTCTTGCATACACACAGTAACACAGCCCAGATCCTTGTGATGTGGTGGCAGATGTGGCTGAAGCAACTTTTTACAAATCTGCACAGCCAATAAGATCACCAATGGCCAATCGGAAACCCTGCTGGGCAAAAGCCCCACCTGTCCTCACCCGTTTTCTAAAAACGTTTGGCGGGTGCCAGTGAAGGTGTCGGCGGGAGCCATGTAGGGTTGCTAGCTCCAGGCTGGGAAATACCTGGAGATTTTTGGAGTGGAGCCTGAGGAGGGTGGGGTTTGGAGAGGGGAGGGACTTCAATACCATAGAGTCCAATCGCCAAAGCGGCCATTTTCTCCATGGGAACTGATCTCTGTCGGCTGGAGATCAGTTGTAATAATGGGAGGTCTCCAGTCACCACCAGGAGGTTGGCAACCCTGGTGCCATGGCACCCATGGACACCATGGTGGGGACTCCTCCTCTATGGAGAGGTATGGTCTATATTCAAACAGACCTCTACATATATGTAAAGATTTCCAGATTACTGTTCAATTTCTTTAAAAATTAACTTTTGAACCACAATAAAAGCGTTCATGGCAGTCCCTCTCTGAAAGCATCCTCCGGCTCTCATCTTCTCCAGGAGCTAGAAAATTTACGAGTCCACCAGATATTACTACAAGGCTTGCGATATAAAATAATAAGGCTTAGCAATACCCGACAAGCTGTATAAGGAATTTAATCAAAAAGTAACGAAGTTATCTCTACAGCTCACATACAAGGTTTATCCTCCCTTCATATTAACAGTCAATAACAGCTATATGCCCCCAAACTGTTGTGTAACACAACAGATATCCTCCTAGGTCTCCAATACCTATACTCTTTACCTTCAGTTGAACACATGAAGCTGACTTATACTGAATCAGACCCTTGGCCCTTCAAAGTCAGTATTGTCTACTCAGACCAGCAGCAGCTCTCCAGGGTCTCAGGCAGGGGTCTTTCACATCACCTACTTGCCTCGTCCCTTTTAACTGGATGCCGGGGATTGAACCTGGGACCTTCTGCACACCAAGCAGATGCTCTACCACTGAGCCACAGCCCCTCCCCTTTCAACCTCAAATGCACTTTTAACCCGATTAAAGGATTTAATTTAAAAAGGTCAAACAAATTTTTAACAACCTCATCAAATCCAGGCATACCGGGAATAATAGATAGCCCTTGTTTTTCAGTGGGTGGGGGAAAAGGAGGCTTGGTCTTTGATAACTTTTCATTTCAGAGTAGCAGAAGGAAGGGGAAGAGAAAAGGCAGACGTGGTAACAAAGCTCCCAGGTCTTAAACTAGAACGACTTAATTTCCAGACTTGTTAAGAAGTCATATAGGAGCAGTACGCTTTTTGGCTGCCATTTCACGACATGTCAGGGAGTACAAATATTACTGTAGGTCCTATATCTGGAGGAAAAGGTGGCAGCCAAAGGGCAGAATATGAGTCAGCTAAGCTGTCAAGGAACCCTTCTGACAGGACAGACTGCTATTCCGGTGTTGTCGGATTGCATAGGTGAAGTCCACAAGATGGATCCTTCCTCCACCAGCTTCTGGAGGGCTGCTGCAGACACATGAAGGAGCAGCATCACAGGATCCCCCCCGCCCTCAGAAACTGGGCCTTTTGGCATGCCACAGGGAGGACATACACAGCAGCACCCATGCCACAAAACAAACACTCGGGTCAATGGACAAATTATAAAGCAAGAAGGGATAGGAGGAGGATGAAGTGTACAAGCTGTGAGTGTGGGCTGAAACCACAAGTTCAAATTTTGCCTTTTCTCTCCCCGCTGCCATCCCCCACCCCACCCCAGAGGCCTGCAACACAGGGAAATAATACTGACCTATAGGGTTGCCAGCTCCGGGTTGGGAAATACCTGGGGATTTTTGGGGTAGAGCCTGAGGAGGGCGGGGCTTGGGGAGGGGAGGGAATTCAATGCCATAGAGTCCAATGGCCAAAGCAGCTGTTTTCTCCAGGTGAACTGATCTCTATCAGCTGGAGATCAGTTGTAATCTCCAGCTACTACCTGGAGGTTGGCAACCATACTGACCTAACTTACAGATCTACCAGGGATTCCTTCGATCATGTATACAAAGTGTGTTGAATATTCTAGTGTGGTGCCTGTGGGCTCCATGGCACTCACTTAAGTGTTTTGAGAAAGTGGGCATGGCCAGGTGGGGCTTTCGCCCAGCTGGGCTTCTGATTGGCCTCAGGAGATCTCATTGGCTGTGCAGATTTTTAAAAAGTTGCTTTGGCAGCAGCTGCCACCACAGCACAGAGATCTTCACTGCATGACTGAAGAAGATGTATGCAAGAAAGATACTGTAAACATATTTATTTTAAAAGGCATCTTAATAAAGAGAGGGGATATGATAACCATGTTCAAGTACTTGAAGGGCTGTCATATAGAGGAGGGTGCCGAGTTGTTTTCTGTTGCTCAAGAAGGTCGGACCAGAACCAACGGGTTGAAATTAAATCAAAAGAGTTTCCGTCTAGACATTAGGAAGAATTTTCTAACAGTTAGAGTGGTTCCTCAGTGGAACAGGCTTCCTCGGGAGATGGTAAGCTCTCCTTCCCTGGAGGTTTTTAAGAAGAGGTTAGATGGCCATCTGTCAGCCATGCTGATTCTGTGACCTTAGGCAGATGATGAGAGGGAGGGCATCTTGGCCATCTTCTGGTCACTAGGGGTGTGGAGGGGGGAGGTAGTTGTGAATTTCCTGCATTGTGCAGGGGGTTGGACTTGATGGCCTTGGTGGTCCCTTCCAACTCTATTATTCTATGATTCTAAACTGAGCTTCTGCCTGAAATGTTGAAGAGCTATGCATGACCTCACTCCCTGACATTTTGTGGTTGGCTCAGCCTCTTGTAGCAGTCGTTTTGTGGTGGCACTCACCACCCTGTGTCAAAATTCCAAAGGTGCCCACAGGCTCAAAGAGGTTGGGGACCCCTGTTACTACAGTATCTCCACCAAGACTAAACAAAATTGATATATGGGACTTGAAGGGAAAAAACTGCATTCAGGTGAGCGTAACTCTTAACTGTACTGGATTGCAGCTTCACCTTCATTTGATTTTTTTTTATCCCATCCTTCCTCATAGGAGCACCTGGCAGCATACATGGTTTCTTCCGCCCCACTCTATACTCAAAACAACCTTGTGAGATGGGTTATGCTGAAAGAGAAACTGACTGGCCCAAGGTTACCCAATGTTACATGGCAGAGTGGGCGTATGAAATTGACTCTCCTTGTTCGTAATCCAACATTTTAACTGCTATACCTGGCTTTGTGCCTTAGATGAAGGAGTCTTGTGTATGAAAGTTCACATCACAATAAGATTTGCTGCTCCTGAAGGCATTACAGGACACTGCTTCTGTTATGAACTGATGTACACGGTTATTCTTCCAGAACTGTACAAATTATTCAGGCTTTGCCTTTCCCTGACTCTTAAGCAAGGGACCAAATCCAATCACCATATGACAGTAGCTCTGCTGCTGATAACATTCTCACAGATCCAACAGTTCAGGAGTAAGAGGCTCCACATTCCTTTTTCAAAAAGCGAGATGATACATTCCTGTCTCCAAAGTGATTTACAATTGTGTGTGTGTGTGTGTGTGTGTGTGTGTGTGTGTGTGCGCGTTGAAGAGGGTTAATAGAGGTCCTGTTCAGACTGCTAATTCTCTTGGTCCTCTCTTGTCTTCAACTTAAAGAGAACTGAAAATCAAGAATACTCAGAAACTGCTTCATAGGCTTCTGAACACTTGCTTACATGAAAAGGTAAAGGTCCCCTGTGCAAGCACTGGGTCATTCCTGACCCATGGGGTGACGTCACATCCCGACAGTTACTAGGCAGACTTTGTTTACGGGGTGGTTTGCCAGTGCCTCCCCCAGTCATCTTCCCTTTACCCCCAGCACGCTGGGTACTCATTTTACCGACCTCGGAAGGATGGAAGGCTGAGTCAACCTTGAGCCGGCTACCTGAAACCGACTTCCGTCGGGATCGAACTCAGGTCGTGAGCAGAACGTTATAGCTCTCTCACACTTCCACCACATATGAATGAAGTCTGCTTGTTTTTTATCGCAGTACCAGCAACTATCGTTCACTGATTTGTAGATTTTACTTATTCTAATTGGAGTGCGGGCTCTTTGCTTACATAACCGTTACTCATTTGTTAAAAACTTTACAACCTTTCTGCTTGGTCTAACCACTCAGTACTGCAGATCACTATTTATAGATTAAGAACACAGGCCAAGTAACATGCATATAAAGCCGCAAAATGAATCCATGTGATAAGGAGGGTTGAGTCTCTGACTAATGGACTGAATTGGATGTTGAAGCCTCATAAACACTTTTATGTGGCTCTGAATTATTTAATCAGTCCTGTGAATGTTCCAGCATGCATCTGATCATGACTCTTCACATGCTAGTACTAGGTACTTATATTTTCTGGGCCACCACCGCACTGTCCACATCAATAGCATTTTATCCTTCTTTGGAAGCTGTCTTGGATACTATCCTCTGCAGAAAGACAGTATATAACTTTTTAACTTTTAAAGGTAAGTGTATTCACAACTCTGGTTCAGCATATGCAAGTTTGCTGGCATAGACTACAACTAAATTACAAAAACTTAGTTCTGCACCTTATGACAAGCTTGGTGCTACAAATGACTTTTCTCACTTACCAAACTGCAGAAAGGTAACACATTTCCCAAGTGAAAAAGTCAAACAGTGTACCAGGCACCAAAACAGATAGAAGTCACTCATCATTTAGGAAGATTCTGTTATCAATTATTGATGCCTGCTGCTTGCTGGCCCCATTTTTTTCCATGTGCATAATTTATAGGGAAACAGAGCTGCAAAGACACAAAAGTAACCATCTGAAAGTACACTACCCAATTTATGCCCTTGTGGCTCACCAAAACAAATACAAACACACAACCGGAGGGGAATGTGAGGGCATGTGAGAGTTAATAGATTATTCTAATGAAACATTAAAAACTGTTCTAGAGGGTGGGACTACGTGACATGATCCAAGTCTTTCAATGGTGAAATAGCCAACCAAGCTACCAGTTACATAGTCTCTGGTCCAAATTGTACCTCTGCCAAGACTCACTAAAAAGGCCAGCAAGCCTTAACCTCCCCCTTCTACCTGGAGGGGACAATACTGTCCTTAGATGACTATAGTAAGGATTCCTTGAGATAAGGTATGGAAGCACCCAGAGCACTCCAAGTATTATACAGACACTAAGCCTTGTCAGCTGATTTCTTGCACTCACCTTGTGGACCAAGATTTGGACGGCTAGGTCAAATCAGGGTGAGAAATTCAACCCCTTCAGCTGAATTTCTAGGCCTCACACCTAGGCCTCACACCTGGAGGTGCCCTCAGCAGCCTCCAAAAGATCTAATTTATCTACAACCTGTCTCAGCTCTAGAGCACTGTACTAAGTTTTCCCCATCAAACCGACATTTTGGTTTCTTCAGAGAACTGACACTGTTTCTTAGTGCTCTGTTGGTTAGTTCAGATTCTACTGAATTCGAAGCGGCTGAGTTGCTGTCTTTGACTGCAATTTTATGGATTTCATGTGCAATGTTGGGGGGGAGATTCTATTTGTACACCTTCCTGAGGACCGGGTTATCCACCTCAAGGTGGAGCCTGGAGTTATCCTGGAATTACAACTGATCTCCCTGGAGGAAATGGCAGCTCGAGGAGGCAGACTCTATGGCATCACAGCTCCCTGAACTCCCTCCCCTACCCGAACTCCACCCTCCCCAACTACTGCTCCCAAATCTCCAGCAATTTCCTGTGCAGTAGTTGGCGACCCTATGTGGAGGATCGGTTGCTCGTGAACAGTCAAATTAATTGTTTTGAATGGCTACAGTATTGTATGCCGTATTCGTAAGCCGCGCTGGGGGTATTGAATGGAACAGGAACACACTAGCTTACTAAACAAGCATCTCAGAACATCATTAACAAAGAGAGCTTCAGGGAAAGCATGGCAAGCCACTGCCCTTTTTAGCTTAAACTGAGACGACACAGGAGAAAGGTAATGCTGTCAGTCTTGGTGCAAAAACTGACAAGTTCCTTCAACGTTCTATCTTCACCACTCCTGCATTTTCTCACCCAGGCATGACAGCAGCCCCTTCCAAAGAGCCATATTAATTGTATCCTGCCCTCCCTAAACACACTTGAAATGGGAGCTCATTGCCAATTTGTCAAGAAGGACCGCACAACTGCCGGGAAGAATAAAGTTAACAACCTCTACAAGCAATTAATATGCTCCCTGACAAGCTGATAACCCAACACTCTGTTTACTGGCGCCCGGCAGCAAAACTTAACAATAGTGAGGGACATAAAAATACACTGTCTTAAAAATAGCGAGCAGGTGAGCATTAACTAAGTAGACAATGGAGACATCATATTTTATCTCTTCGAAAGAAGCTCGAGTTAGGCGTTACCAGGCTGCCTTAAATTGCCATCGCAGCTCTCAGGAGCCTGGTCCCCATGGCCCTGTTTGTATAGCAGCTACTTATTAGTGATGCCCATCTCCCATACAACACAAGTAACTAGGTGGGTGAAGAGTATACACCTGGAAAGCAGAGAAGGATTCGAGCGATTTTCTTTGAACAAACTGTAATACATGGGAGGCTTCTTTCTGGCTACGAAACTTTGTTCTGCCCTGATGGAAACTACCCTCTAAGGAACAGTGCCAATAAACTATGCCAGGGGGCCACAAATTTGTTGAGTCTGTGGGAGCATTTGGGACTTTGTCAAACGGCAGTGTGCACCACCCAAAAATGCCTATCATGGGGCGCAATCACAAAATGTTGGGAGATGCAATACCATCAACAGACAATTGGCAAGAAAAATTAACCGAATACGCAGTGATGGCTAAGCTGACAAATATCGTGAACAAAGGACCGATGGAAGAATTTCAGAAGAACTGGAAACTGTATTATGATTATGTAGCAACTTCATGTATGTGTAGCAAGCCAGTAAAAGGTAAAGTAACAGCATAGATATAATATTGGTAAATAATTTAACCTATGGAATAATGAAAATAGGCCTATGTTTAATAGATATAGATGCATAGGTATATTTTTGATAAAAATAATTAAAACAAATATGAAGTGTTATTCATTTCTTAGACATAATGGTTGAGAGGCTTAGCAAATGATAACAAGTATAAGATAATACCATTTATATTCTCTAAAGTAATTAGTTGGTGTGAAGGTCAATGTTAGAATGCAATTTTATATATTCTCCTCGTGTGAAGATTTATTTACTCTTAAGATTAGTGTCAGTATACCGGTAGATTGCTTTAGTTTCACGCCATAGGGTACTAGATGAAGACCTTGTCACAGGCAAGAAGCATTGATTATATAGTGGAATAAGTGTGGTATGTTGTATGCGTCGTTCTATGTTATTTGAAAAATAAAAAAGTTATTTTTAAAAATGTTGGGAGGTTCCAAGCCCAGCATCCACTTAATAAGGGGACAATTAATCTGAGCGGGTAGATCCCTGCAGACCCGAACGCCCCTGCAGACTAAAAGGTCTCTTCTGAATCACCTCTAATGAGGTGGCAGCGTGACAGGATTGGTTCTTTGCCTTAGGAAGAGTGGGGAGGCAGGGAACATATGGTAAGCTTTTTAAACACATGCGCCCAGCACAGTGGTGCACCCAGCTGCATAAGCAAGGCGGGGGGCAGAGAAAAACACTGCTGACGAGAGACTGTGTCCAGGCATTTCTTGCAGAAAAGTTTAGTTAGAAAATTCATACACTGCCTCTCCAGAGACCTACTCTGACATAATAGTAAAAACAGCATAAAATCATTACAATTAACAAACCATAGTAACAGTAAAAAAAATGACCAAGCAGAAATCCAACATATACAGCTTTCCAAGTCTCTTGTTCTTTATGTAAGTAATGAATTTCAGCTTGGCATATTTATAAAAGGTACCATTCATTACCAGCACAGCAACACTTTGTAAATTCCACACATTTTCAACACACACTGCGTTCTTAATTATATTATCCACACACACAAGCAGAGAACCTCAAGAACTTGCAGGGGGGAGCACCTCAGCTTCCTTCCTCCCCACATTATCTCCTCTTTCCACCTTCCTGGCAGTCCCCATATACTTTTCCCTTTCCCAGCTTCCTTCCAACCCACCAACCTTCCCTGCCACCCAATCTTCAGCTTCATTTATTATTTGTTTAATTCATTTATACCCCGCCTTGTCCCCCAATGGGGATTCAAAGCAACTTATATCACTCTCCTCTCCACCATTTTAGCCTCACAACAGTCCTGCAAGGTAGGTTACACTGACAGTGAACGGCTGCCCCAATGTCACTCATTCATAGCAGAGTGAGGATTCAAACCTAGACTCCCAGATCTTATCACGACAACATACAGGCTTTCATGAGATGGCTGCTGTTGAATACTAGTGAGTTGCCAGGTTGTCCGCTGGTCCTGAGTGAGTTGTGCAAGTCACAGGGTAGAGAATCACCCAGTGATTGCTGCCAGGTCTGGCCGTGATGACTCCTCCTCCAGAGTTGGAGGGAGGAGAGACAGGGTAGACTGGGATGTCAAAATAGCCCTGGAAAGGGCCCTGCCCTTCCCCTGGCTTTTACTGTCAGAAACCAAAAGCTAGCAGTATTGTTGTGGTTGCCTAGCAACTCCCATAATGGCCACTGAGGGCATTCATTTCTTAAAGATACAGACACTGCTTTTATTATTTTGGGGGGTTAACCTTTTTATAAAAAAATTCCTGCAAACCTGGAAAGATCTGTCTTGTCCATTCCTAGGTCCAGTCTCTGGATTTAAATATCTACAAGATTTGACCACACTAAGAATTTTACACACACACAGATAGAGAGAGAGAGCAAGGGAGAGGGGAGGAGAGAGAGAGGGGGGAGAGAGAGAGAGAGAGACCCAGAAATAAAGCAGAGGCCCTGTTAAAATTCTTCACTGATGAGACTGCACAGATGTGTGCAAACTTGTATTGAGCTCTGAAAAACAATCTTGCCGGCCCTCCCACCGGACAAACCCATCCATGCATTAAAATCACATCATCATAGATCAGCCTCACATAACCCACACGACAAATGTGCCATTAACACAAAGCAAAGGTTAGAAGCACATGCAGGTCTCAAGCAGGTGAACAAAGCTGCAGGCTACATGTCAAATCACACCGAAGAACATAAAAAACCCTGCTGGATCAGCTCAACGGGCTATCTAAGCTGACATCCTGTTTCCCACAACAGCTATGCAGAATACCCACAGGCAGAGCCCACAGGCCCTGATGATGCTCTCAGCAAAGGGCATTCAGAGGTATACTGCCCTTGAACATGAAAATTCAACTTAGTCATCATGGCTGATAGCCACTGATAAACCCATCCTCTCTAAATATGTCTAATTCTCTTTCAAAATCATCTACGCTGGCAACCAATTACTATATGTTGTGGCAGTGAATTCCACATTTATTTATTTAAAATATTTACTAGCTACCTTCCATATGGGTTTCAAGGCGGCTTATCATTAGGTGTTGTATAAAGCAATGTTTCCTTTTTGTCTGTCCTGAATGTACTGCCCATCAACTTCAATGTTTGCCCTTGAGTTCTACTATTTGAGGAGGGAGGGAGAGAGAAAAGGTTCTTTCTATTCACTTTCTACACAGCATGCGGAATTTTATAAATGCATATCACATCCACAATTCTTCTTCTTTAAAAAAAAAAACTGAAAAGCTCCATAGTATTTTGTGTAGAGAAGATGCCTTTGCCCTTTGCTCAATTTGATTATGCTTTTCTGCCCCTGGGCAGCATACTAGTAAACAAACTGCTAAAAGGCAATTCTAAGAGACATTTAGTCCATTTTATAGACTACAAACATAGTCCTTGAGTCTAGAGGAAAAACCTCAGTCAGCAAATCCAGAGCAGAGCTCCCAAAATATTTGCAGAGCAGATGACTAGAGTGAGTGAACCAAGCTACAATTATTGAAGTACCAATAAACACTGTAAGGTCTGATAATACCAACTGATTTTGTGAGGATAGGAAGTTGTACAAAAGGACATCCTTGTCACACTGGCAAATTTCCAGGTTATTTGGCCCAGTTTGATGGAGAGAGGAAGAGGATTTTGTTCCTGCTTCCCCACAGCATCACGGTACCTTTGTACACCTCCTAGGGCTGCTGTTCTAAACACCCACGGCCTTCCAATATCTTTTTTGCCTCTTTGTCTTTGCTGGGTAGCTGCACCTGGGCCATTTTAAATGGCAGACCAAGAGCTGTATACAGATGCCAGCTCATTTTTTAAAAAAACTGCCACAGCACAGCCATTTTTTTTCCAACCAACCTTTCTGAAATCGGATTCGTTTTTTATGGCTCACAAAGGAGATGTTCCACACCAAGTTTCATACGGATACGAGTCATATCTATTTTATGAGCAGAACTCGCATGCTTCATAAAGAATGCTGAAATTCCACTCTGCCTCTACTGTGGAGCTGCAGCAGCCCCGTAACAAGCACAGATCTCTCTCAAAGATTGCTTTGAAACAGGAACTACAAAGCAGATAAGCTGAAGAGAGACATTTTGATAATAAAAAGGTATTTCTGAGACTTGTTTATGCCTTTGTTGCAGAATATGAATGGATCTACAAACAGATCTTCACTAGAGGGGAAATCTTTTTTTCAGGCATGTAAGTTACTGCGTAATCATTTGGACACTGGCACCTGAACCAAGGCAGCAGCTCTAGATCAATGTATGCCTAGAATTTCCTCCCTTCTTCCATGTTACTTAATAGAAAGGAAGACATGCTGTGCCCTAGTAGCTACACTCTGAAGCCACCATCTCAGCTAGCGTTGCCAACCTCCAGGTACTAGCTGGAGATCTCCTGCTCTTACAACCGATCTCCAGGCAACAGAGATCAGCTCCCCTGAAGAAAATGGCCACTTGGGCAATTGGACTCTATGGCATTGCAGTCCCTCCCCTCCCCAAACCCTGCCCCCAAAATCTCCAGGTATTTCCCAACCCGGAGCTGGCAACCCTATCTGCAGCCCACCCGCCACTGCCAATCTGCAAAAGTACAGTCAAAGCCTTAACTCATTAATCACTGACTGAAACACGGGATTCAGTCTAGTCAGATATTGATCTGATCTATGAAAGATGTTTAGCAGTGATGACAATAATTGTTTCTATTTCTAGTTGGTCCAAACACGAGCAGATAAAGAGCTCAGTAATCACCAATACTGGGTACATTTATAGGTGCAAAAAGAAAAAAACTGAAAATGCAAGATGCAGCAAATTAAAATCCCCCATTCGAAATAATAGGAATGCGTAGCAGCAAAATCACTGAGAATTGTAGCAAGACTACCTCTTTAACAGCAAGAATATATAACCCAAGGGTCCCCAAACTTGTTGAGCCTGCGGGCACATTTGGAAACAGCATGGTAGGCGCAGGAACAAAATGGCTGCCACAGGAGGTGGAGCCAGCCACAAAATGATTGCCACAGCTTAACTTCAGTAACACAATATAGATCCTTGTGCTGTGGTAGCAGCTACTGCCAAAACAACATTAAAAAAAATCTGCACAGCCAGTCAACTCTCCATTAGTCAATCAGAATCTGTGCTGGGCAAAAGCCCTACCTGGCCCTGCCCACTTCCTAAAAATACTTGGAGGGCACGAGAAAAGGTGCTGGTAGTTGAGATATGCCCTATAAATCTATGTCATGATATCTGCTATAAAAATGGCACAGGTAAGAGGATTCTCATGACCATGGCTCATGAACAGTGAGGTGGCCAAGTTTGTAGATGACACCAAATTATTTAGGGTGATTAAAACAAAATCGGACTGTGAAGAGCTCCAAAAGGATCTCTTCAAACTGGAGAAGTGGGCATTAAAATGGCAAACGAGATTCAATGTAAGCAAGTGTAAAGTGATGCATATTGGGGCAAAAAATCTCAACTTCACATATACACTGAAGGGATCTGTGCTGGCAGCATCAGACCAAGAAAGGGATCTTAGGGATGGTAGTGGATCACTCGATGAAGATGTCAGCCCAGTGTGTGGCTGCTGTGAAAAAGGCAAGTACCATGCTGACCATAATTAGACAAGGAATAGAGAATAAGGCTGCTGCTATCATACTGCCCTTGTAGAAATATATGGTGAGACCACATTTGGAATAACAACACCTAAAAAAGGAAAGGAAAGGGCAGAGCTTGAGAAGGTGCAGAAAACAGCAACCAAACTTATTAGGGGACTAGAGCAACTGCCCTATGAGGAGTGGTTAAGGCAGGGCTGTTTAGTATGGAAAGAAGGCGGTTAAGGGGAGACATGATAGAGGTCTATACAATTATGCATGGTATGGACAGAGTGGACAGGGAGAAGCTTTTCTCCCTCTCTCATAATACTAGGATGTGAGGTCATCTGCTGAAGCTGGAGGGTGAGAGATTCAAAACAGATAAAAGGAAGTATTTCTTCACACCACGCATAGTTAAATTATGGAACTCCCTGCCCCAGGATGTAGTAATGGCTGCCAACTTGGAAAGCTTTAAGTGGGAACTGGACATGTTTATGGAGGAGAGGGCTATCCATGGCTACTAGTCAAAATGAATACTAGTCAAGATGCATACCTTTTCTCTCTAGTATCAGAGGAGCATGTCGAATATATTAGGTGCGGTGAAACTCAGGCAGGATGGTGCTGCTGCAGTCGTCTTGTTTGGGGGCTTCCTAGAGGCACCTGGTTGGCCACTGTGTGAACAGTGCAGCTGCTTGGACTTGTGTGAACAGTGCAGGACTTGATGGACCTTGGTCTGATCCAGTATGGCTTTTCTTATGTTCTTATGGCTGATCTTAGAACATACCCATTTGGGAGTTTTCTGCCCAGCCAGTTTGCTACTTTAACACAAAACCAGAAAACTAAAATACAGTTCTAAAAATGCTTGCTCTATCATGCAGGATTTCACACATCCTTCCTAAGGTAGGGAAGGAGGGAAAGACCTGAAACAGGTTACACACGGACACTGAATAAGGGACTGAATAAGTACCTCAGAATACTTGTTTAAAAACACAGAGATGTAGATAGGCCATAAGAAGCAGGGATCCGAATGCAGATAGAAGTGCTTTCTGGCTTCAAATCAACCAGGTTATATTGCAACAAAAATGTATGTCAATCATTGGATTAAAGACGTGCTTTTCAGACTATTTTCTAACATAATTACTTCTTTGCATTCCTAGTCATTATCATTCATATTACTAGCTGCCTTCATCAAATATTTACACATCACTATTCATACTGAGATACTGCATTATTGGCCTTACATTATTTTTCTGATAAAAGCCAGAATGCTGATATTCAGATGACAGCCCAAATACACATCAAATAAAATATATTTTATGTACAGTGCGAGCCCAACATGCTAAACTTATGAGTTTGTTGGAAGTAATCCAAAAAAATTATATTTTTAAATCCTTTTTAAAACGTTTTTAAAAATGAAAAGGCACAGAAGGAAACATACACTAAGGTCACCCATCCATATAAGGAGCCCCGTGGCACAGAGTGGTAAGCTGCAGTACTGCAGTCAAAAGCTCTGCTCACGACCTGAGTTCTATCCCAACAGAAGTCGGTTTCAGGTAGCTGGCTCAAGGTTGACTCAGCCTTCCATCCTTCTGAGGTCGGTAAAATGAGTACCCGGCTTGCTGGGGGTAAAGGGAAGATAACTGGGGAAGGCACTGGCAAACCACCCCACAAACAAAGTCTGCCTAGTAAATATCGGGATGTGACGTCACCCCATGGGTCAGGAATGACCCGGTGCTTGCACAGGGGACCTTTACCTTTTACACCCATCCATAAACACAGCACTTACAGACTAGAAAGTCTTTGGGTACCTTTTAAAAATTAAAGGAGACAAAAATTAAAGGAGGCAAATAAGTGAAGGCTGTACATGTATTCTAAGGCCTTTTATGCAGGGATGTTTCCCCGCGGTCACACCTGCCGACTGCTTCAGCACTTCCGTTTGATTATGCATGCCTTTTCTGACCGTCAGAGGTTGCCTCGCTCTTCCCATGCAGTTTGCCCACATTTTCCAGATTCTGGCTAAAACAGCATCTGGAAAACACGAGCAAAATGCGCGGGGAGAGCAAGGTGACCTCTGACAGTCGGAAAAAGCATGCATAATCAAATGGAAGCCCTGAAGCAGTCGGTGGGGGTGACCGTGGGGAAACGTCCCTGCATAAAAGGCCTAAGTAGACTCTCAGTCATGACAGAACAGGTTAAAGACTCAGCAGGTGGTAACCTGACAATGTAGCTGCAATGGCCAAAAGAGAAATTAAAT
The DNA here is from genome assembly GCF_029931775.1 of Euleptes europaea. Classification (NCBI taxonomy): domain Eukaryota; kingdom Metazoa; phylum Chordata; class Lepidosauria; order Squamata; family Sphaerodactylidae; genus Euleptes; species Euleptes europaea. The sequence continues at coordinate 126,369,913 of NC_079312.1, read as the reverse complement.
GGGCAGGGCTTACCCAAGCATCCCTTCCAACTGGAAGCACAGAAAGGGAGAAGAGAACACTATCCAAGTGTTTACAGCCCCACTTGTATTTCACAAGCTTGCCACATAACGAGTGCCAAGGAATGACCCTTTGGCAGCATCAGCGTTCAGATGCACATATAATGTCACAGTAAATAATGACACCAGACTCTTCCTATTCAGCTGTTGCCACCATTGCCAATTTGCAACCTAACCTACCTCACAGAGCTCTTGTGGAGATAAAAATGAGGTAGCACATGCACAGCACCCTGATCTCGAGAAAAGCCAAACAAAGGTGATAAGCAGATGATTTGCTGTCTCCATTGAACCCTGTAAGTGGAAGGCATCTTCTGAACAAAAGGAAATTAGTGGTTGTTTCATATGTTACAAAAGTCCCACTGAAAAGTCACTTTGGCTATTAACGCATGGCAAGGTTCTTATTTGTTTGTCCCTGTTCTGCCTCACGCTTTGTGATCCCGCATTCAAAAAAATTGAACACATGGGGCGACAGTCCAGGGACAAACAAATGCCAGCAGAAGCCACCTTTCCACCCCCACCCTGCACCTCTCCCCCCCCCCTGCCCCTGCGCACTCCACCTCCCCCCAGCCCACCTTCAATCAGTCCGGAGCCCGGAGCCCCCACTGTCCAAGACGGAGCAGCGGCTTCCTGCGCCCATGCCGCACACTTCCAGCTGCCACCTTGGATAAAGGACTAGGTGAAGGCAGAAGCGGCTGGAAGTGCGCGGCGTTGGTGGCGGAAGAAACCGCCGCTGCCACCGCTTCGTCTCTCACAGTGGGGCTTCGGCCTGCAGGCTGTTGCGAGGTGTGCTGAAACCTCAACTGGTTCTGGGGGGATGGGGGAGCTGGAGGAGGGCTTCAGAGTGGGGGGACAGTGAGAGAGGAACGGGTCCAGGGGAGAAAGAAGCCGCTATTGTTGCTGCTGCTGCCGAGGCTGGGGCCAGGCGGTGGGGAGTCAACCCGCGCGCTGAGACACACGGGCAAGAACTCACGTCTGTTGTGCTCCTTACTTTTAAGTCGGAATAAAGCAGGGGCAGGGAAACATGGGGAAGTTTTGGATTGAGGTAAGTTGATCCCGCTTTCATCTTGTGACCATGCGTGTGGACAACAGCGATTCGCTACAAATAGCAGGATAATCGCAGAACAAAATGGCCATGCATTAATGCCCTTTGTTGGGAGGTCTGTAAATCCTACACAGTTATGTGTAACTATCAGCCATACATGTTGGCTACTTCATGTATATTTAGTGTGCATGTGCTGGGAATCCAGAGTTTCCTAAAACATATCAATGCAGTTGCGTATATGCACACTGATGCATGTGATATTTATACAATTTCCTACACAAAGCAAAATGCTGTGTGGGAACATTATAACTCATGAAATGACATTAAAATAATTTCTGTTACTCTACATAAACCTTGCCAATTACAAACAGTTGCTTTCAGCCATACAGTGTATCTCTTACATGCCCCTTTTCTGCCATCTGACACCTCTTCTCATCCTCACATCCCCCATCTCTTAACCTGAGCACTCGCAAGACAGGGTCTTCAGATCTGGACCAGGAAAATCTTTTTCCACCTTTTTAATTTTTGTAACATTTGCCGGATGATACTGCTGTTTTCAACCTTTTTAAGCCAGTCACTGTCCCTTAGCACCACTAATAGTATGCACAATCGTGTAACACCATCGATACATTACAGATCTGTTGTGACAATTTCTGAAGCAAGGTATGTGAAATGTTTTGAATATTCAAAGACATGTTTTGTAAATACTAATTAATAGTGTTATCAATAACCCAATGGCATTAATCATACATTACATAGTAACGTTACATAGTAGCAGTGCTTTTCAACTTCCAAAAGTTCTTCTCTTGAATGACATAGGGGGGGGGGGGGAAAGGAGGCTTGAGAGAGAAGGAAAAATCTAGTCCACAGCACAGAATTGGAGCCAATTATAGAAGTTTAAAATTGGCACCAGTCCCAAGAGGATTAAAACCTAATTAAAGATGGTTAAGTTATTGTGGATGGTTTCTAAAAAAAAAACCCTGCCACTTCTGAGGTCATAAAGAACACTCAAGTATGGGGGTGAGAGAGAAATACAACCAAATAGATTTTTTAAAAAGTTTCAACAATGACAATGCCCGAAAGCTGTACAGCAGCATGCCTAAGAAGCCTGAGCCACTGACTGGAGAAAAAATCTATACGTTTACACAGTACATTTTTCATTTGATCCCCAGGATGCTTTTGCAGCTTACAGCATTGTGCTGAAGGCCCAGCAGGTGGTATATCTTGAAAAGAATCTTGGCTGTGCCGCATTCGTGGGAGCGCTCTCTCATTAGCTATCTGTACATGCCTAGCTTTAAACTTACAATTATGAAATTCTGCTGCAGACAATACGGAAAAGAAGAGTTTAAAGACTGGCATCCAGCAGGCAGTATTATCCAGAATCTGTTTGTTCACCACAAGGTTGGCATGCTCAGAGCAGCTCACGACATCAACTTATGCACAGCCCCATACAGCTGCAGTCCTGTCCCACTGCTGATGATTCTGGGGGAATGGCTACAGATATGCACAAAGCAGTTCAGGAAAACTCAGGTCTCAGCTGACCCGTGTTTAATTTTAAATCTTATCAGTAGGGTTGCCAGTTCCCTCTTTGCCACCGGTGGGAGGTTTTTGGGGCAGAGCCGGAGGAGGGCGGGGTTTGGGGAGGGGAGGGACTTCAATGCCATAGAGTCCAATTGCCAAAGTGGCCATTTTTCTCCAGGTGAACTGATCTCTATTGGCCGGAGATCAGTTGTAATAGCAGGAGATCTCCAGCTAATACCTGGAGGCTCAGCAAACTAGAAACAGCACTTCACAAGCTAGACACAATGATTATAAAGTAGTGGTATTTAATAACATATCCACCACTGATAGTATATAGGCAAAAACATGTGTTGTTAATTATTGCCTTAAAAGTAACACCAAAGAGAGGACTATGCCTTGTTACAAACAAATAACAGTATTATAGGTAAGTCCATGAAAGGGGGTGCCAACCTCCCTTTCTTCCACAGCTATGCTTCTTGAGAGTAGCAATTCAGTAGTGCAGTTGTTCTCAACAGAAGCCCGGTGATCTTTCTGTTTCAGCGATTAACACCTTCTTCAGGGATCAACACTGGCTGTTATTAACATTCTCTGCGTATTTATGAGATATTCTCATACCACATGTTATATGCTTGAAATATAACCATTTAAGTTATCACAATAGTTTGATTATTTAAAATAGCCTACAACTGAAACTTTGACTACTAACATATTGCAGTTGTATTTACTAGTCTGAACCTCCAGATACTAGCTGGAGATCTCCCGCTATTACTACTGAACTCCAGTTGATAGAGATCAGTTCACCTGGAGAAAATGGCCACTTTGGCAATTGGACTCTGTGTAATTGAAGTCTTTCCCCTCCCAAACCCCGCCCTCCTCAGGTTCTGCCCCAAAAATCTCCAGGTATTTCCCAGCATGGAGCTGGCAACCCTAACTTAGTTCAGCCTCCTGTTTCTAACACTGCCAGCCAGATGCTTTTTTAAGTCCACACAGAATAAAGGCAACAGCCCCCTCCAATTGTGGCTCCCACCCCATCCCAGCAACCAATACTCAGGTAAGTACTGCCTTTGAAACTGTAGGCTACATTTACCTATCATGGTAATAAGCCATTAATGGACATAACATCTATGAATTTGTCCAAACTTCTTTTAAGGCCAGCTGAGCAAATACTCATCTCCACATCCCTTGGGGAAAACTTCCATAAATGCCATCCGCTGCGTGAAATTGTACAAAAAATTCTTTTGCCTGCTCTGAGCTTACTGCCAATCAGTTTCACCAGTTGAGCAGAATTCTAATTTTATGAAAAAGACAGAAAAATGTACATCTATTCACTTTCCCTGACACCATAAATCATTTTATTCAACTTTATCATGTTCTGCCCTTTAGTAGTCTTTTCCCTTATCTAATCTTCCCGCATTTGGGCAGGTGTCCTACTCCTCAGTAGTTTTGGTTGTCCTTTTCTACTGCTTTGCCAGCTACAATGTTTTTCCAACTTTGAGACAGGGTGATTAGAAGTGTAACCAGTATTCCAATGCAAACACACCATAGACACCAGAATAAGAGAAAGAAGGGAAAGAAGAGTAAGAGCTGGTTTTTATACCCTCATTTTCTCTACCTTTAAGGAGTCTCAAACCGGCTTACAATTGCCTTCCCTTTCCCTCCCCACAACAGACACCTTGTGAGTATGGTTGCCAGCTCCAGGTTGGAAAATACCTGGCGATTTTGGGGTGGAGTAGGCAGGGCTGAGAGTTCTGAGAGAACTGTGATTGGCCCAAGGTAGGTTTGCCAACCACCAGGTACTAGCCGGAGATCTCCTGCAAGTACAACTTATCTCCAGCCGACAGAGATCAGTTCACCTGGAGAAAATGGCCGCTTTGGCGATTGGACTCTATGACAATTAAGTCCCTCCCCAAACCCTGCCCTCTTCATGCGCCACCCTAAAAACCTCCCGCCGGGGGCAAAGAGGGACCTGGCAACCCTAGCCCAAGGTCACTCAGCAGGCTTCATTTGGAAGAGTGGGGAAACAAACCAGGTTCAGCAGATTAGAGTCCATCGCTCTGATGGTTTTCATTTTTGATCCATTCATAATCCCCCTGCAGAAATTTCTATTTTTGTTGCTGCTGAACGTTGAATTGGCCTTCAGTGAGCTGTCCACCATGGCCCAGTTCTCTTCCCTGAATAGGCACAGCCAATTTAGACCCTTTCAGCATATACATAGGATTTTCTGCCCTGCTGTTGCTATTTTGTTACTCACTTATCCAGTCTGGAGAAAGCCTCTTGGAACTCTTCACAATCCACTTAGGTTTTTACCATCTGGAATAATGTTGAGAGATACACAGCAGAACCTCCTTCCTCATGTCTGATTCCAGATCATTTGTGTACAAGTTAAATAGTACTAGTCCAAATACAGATCCACAAGGGACTTCAACTGCTGACTCCCCTCCATTATGAAAACGGCCCATTTCCCCCTACCCTTTACTTCCTGCTCTTTAACCTGTTACAGCTCCATAAGAGCTTCTTCCAAGACACCTTAGCTACTCAGGAGCCTTTTGTAACAACTATGTCAAGAGGTTTTTTTGAAAATCGAAAAGTATAATGTCTACCAGACTTCCCCCATCCACATGCTTGCTGATACTGCCAAAGCATTCTAAAAGCCCAGGAGGACAAAAAGACTGCCCTTTGTAGAAGCCATCTGGATTTGTTCTTGTAAAGCTTGTTCTTCTCTGCATTCAACAAGGCTAGCTCCAATTTTAAAAACTTACCAGTTTATCCCCAGAACAGGCATTAGGCTGACAGGCCTTTAATTTCTGAGTTTTCCCCTAGTTTCTTTTTGTTACTTGATGGCACACCGGCTACTTGCCAATCTTCTCTTAACAGGGCTGATTTCAGTGATAAATTGCAGACCTTTTGTTAAATGTGCGGTATTTTCTTATTTAAGAAATCTCAGGTACACACAAGCTGGCTCCAATGGCTTGGACTTTGCCAATTAGCTCTAAAACACTGCCCTTTCTCATGGCTGTTTTGACGACCCCCCCCAAAAAAAAACAATAGTTCAGATGTTAATCTCTTTCCAGCATCCTTTCTGTTGAAGCCAAATGCAGACTCCCACTCCTCCTTCAATATTCCTTTCACACCTTTGATCTCTCTAAAGGTACTATGGTTCCCTGGCTACTTTTGTATTTTCAGAATGTTTTTACTTCCTTCGCAAACCTATTTGCTTCTCAAGTTCCTTCGTTTACCTATTTAAAAGGTAAAGGTCCCCTGTGCAAACACCGGGTCATTCCTGACCCATGGGGTGACGTCACATCCTGATGTTTACTAGGCAGACTATGTTTACGGGGTGGTTTGCCAGTGCCTTCCCCAGTCATCTTCCCTTTACCCCCAGCAAGCTGGGTACTCATTTGACCGACCTCAGAAGGATGGAAGGCTGAATCAACCTTGAGCCGGCTACCTGAAACCAATTTCCGTGAGGATCGAACTCAGGTCGTGAGCAGAGCTTGGACTGCAGTACTGCAGCTTACCACTCTGAGCCACGGGGCTCTATCGTTTACCTATTTATCTTGTACAATTTCCTTGACATAGGTATTAAACCCCATTGGCTCACTCTTGGATGTGTTTGTATCCGTTTCTCTCTCTAAATAATCATGGGTTTAAGTTTTAACTTTTATTATTAGCATTTTAATGCTGTCTCTCAAAAAACATGTTCCTGAGACAGTGTACAATAAAAGTAAAAGAATAATTAAAACTATCTATAAAACCCATCACTGATCAATTAAATCAATACACAGCAAAACTAGTGCAATTGGGAAGAAAGTAGAAATTTCACTTCACTTAACCTTCTTGCATTGGGGAAATTTAGGGTTGCCAGGTCCCTCTTTGCCACCGGCGGGAAATTTTGGGGGCGGAGCCTGAGGAGGGCACGGTTTGGGGAGGAGAGGGGCTTCAATGCCATAGAGTCCAATTGCCAAAGCGGCAATTTTCTCCAGGTGCGCTGATCTCTATCGGCTGGAGATAAGTTGTAATAGCAGGAGATCTCCTGCTAATACCTGGAGGTTGGCAACCCTAGGGAAATTCCTTCTTAAATTAAATGCAACAATGTTGGCATGTCTAGGCATTTTGCCGATCACATGCATGCTGAATTTGGTCATGCTGTCACTGTTATCAAGCATTTAGCAACTCTTTCATTTGGGGATGACTCAGTGTTGCAAGGGGTGGGAGGGAGAGTATTTTTATCCCCTTGGACAGAGCTATGGAGAGCCTATCAAATAAATATGAAGCTCACTGAAACCTGGAAACCACACAAGAGCTGTTACAATCCCCCTGTCAACAGCAGATGATCCACAGCAGATCATCTGACTATTATGGTCTGAAATCACAGCATTATCCAAAAGAGCAACCATTGCCAGAGGTGTGCAACAGAGAATTTTCAATTTCCAAAGATTCAATGGTTCATGCCATTGCCAATACAAAATCAGACAAGCTTGGCACTCGCAAAGTTGTAATTAATATTTTTTTCCAGATGATTATCCATACAAAGTTCATATTTGTATGTCTCCTCTTATATGGCAGAAGGAATACTACAAACACCATTCTCATAAGGATCTGACCAGTAATGGATATGATATAATGCTATGGAGAATGACAGAGAAAGTCACACACCCCACCACCACCCTTAAACTCCGTGGAAGAGAGTTATTTAAATAGATGAGTGGACAATCACATCCAAACACACCATGCACTGGATGTGCTAAAATTAGTATGACAACAATTTTTAGTGCCTGGGGGGGTGTTCTTGCACATTTAAACAATGTAAAGGAAGTTTACCTTGTCTTTAAATTTTACAAGCATTACTCCAATAAAAATAATTCTCACCTAAAGCTCATGTGCTCATGTCCCAAGACAGACCCCAGCCTGGCCTGTCTGGGACCGCTGTGGCCACCCCTGGAGGCCCCCACTCCCTCCTCCGCAAAAAGCACAAGGACGGCGAGGCAGGACCTCCCCGCCGCGATCCCCTTACCGAAAGAGCTTGCTTATTCTCTAGGGAATCAAGCAGGACTGGGACCCAGGACGAGTGCCAGCCGACTGGAAGGAAACGAAGAGGCCAGGGAGCTGCGCCAAAGGAGAGCCCCATGAGGGCCAACAAGCCGGCAAAGAAAGGCACTGGCTGGGCTGTGCTGAGTCGGCCAGGCGCAGCAGAATGACGGAGGGAAAAGGGGCAGCAGCATCGGACGCCACACACCTTACAGTGGTGGAGCATGTGGGCATAGGAGGCATGGCCAAACGACCCCCACCTCGCATACCAGCCTATCCCAGGTGGAGAGGAACCCGCACTCTGTTGCGACCTCCAGTATTGACTGCCCCAGGGACTCAGCGGCCCAGAATGGAGCCAACAGACAAGCCTCCCTCCACAACCATGGATTTTAACCAATTTGGTCAATGAATGATGGAACAACAAGGAAGGATGATGAGAGAAATGTGGCAGCAGCAACAAGAGGCCCAGCAAAGGTTAGTGAGAGATATGACTCTACAACATCAGGAGTCGCAGGCTAACCTGTTGCGAGACGTATGTAAGACTCTGGAGAGCAGACTGGTGGCAATGGGGAATGGGTCAGGAGGGACTAACCCGAAGATTCCCCCTGTGCCTCTGTCGAAATTAGGGCCAGGCGATGAGGTAGATGGTTTTCTGGAGGCGTTCAAGAGGACGGCAGAAGCCTCCGGCTGGCCCAAGGAGAGGTGGTCCTTCCTCATTGGGCCCTACCTGACCGGGGCCGCCCAGACAGCCTTAAAGTCACTCCCGAAGGCAGATAGTGCCAAATATGATAGTCTTAAGACCGCCATCCTGGCACGGTATGCAATTTCTGAAGAGACCTATCGGCAGCGGTATCGCCAGATGACATGGAAAAAGGGTGAGCCCCCGAGGGCTTTTGTAACAGCGATAAAGGACATGGCCGACCGATGGCTCCAGCCCAAAGTCCATAACAGTCAGTCGGTGGTCGAAAGAGTGGTCCTGGAGCAACTAGTACAGGTAGTGCCAAATAGGGCCAAGGAGTGGCTGATTTGTAATAAACCCAAGACGTTGGAAGAAGCGATGACATTGCTTGAGAACGTATCAGCCCTAGAGACGCGGGGAACAGGTTCAGAACAACCCCGAGGAGACAGGCGGCCCGGCAACCCTATCGGGGCCCCACAGGGGGGACGGGCTCGTCCCCTACCACATTTCGCAATGGGAGTAGGACCCCGATTTAAAGGGCCCTCCTTACCTGCCAGCAAACCTACAGGGGCAGCAACCAGTGAAGGCCAGAAAGGGCCACCCCGAGGTGAAAATGCAACTCTGGATACCTCCAGCAAGGGCCCCTGCTTTACTTGTGGACAGTGGGGACATTTTCGCCGTGAATGTCCCTTGATGGAGTGCGATCTAGGTTGGGAGCAGGCCCTGCAAGCAGAGACGGTGGGGAGTCGTCCCCCTTCCCTGCTGACTCAGATATGGCTACAGGGACAACCCCTACAAGCCATGATAGACAGTGGGTCCTCCATTTCAATGATATTGACCTCCCTGGTCCCACCCAACCTACCTGTGATCCGTGAAGCCAGGGTAGCCTGTTTCCACCAACATACAAATATTTACCTCAGTAGCCCATCCCCAGACTGATGGATTAGTGGAGCACTTTAACCGAACCCTAAAGGGGATTTTAAGAAAGGTAGCCAGCGAACGACCCAGTCAATGGGATTTGATGATAGATCCAGTGCTTTTCGCGGTTCAGGAAACGCCTCAAGCTTCAACAGGTTACGCACCGTTCGAGCTACTGTATGGACGTAAACTTCGAGGGATACTAAGTTTGATAGAAGGGGAATGGAAAGGGGAATCCCACGAGGGAGGGGGAGCCGAACCCTCAGAGTATATGAGGCAGTTGAGAGAACGTCTTGAGACCTCTAGGGCAATGGCAGCCCAACATCTGTTGCAAGCTCAAGAAGTGCAGAAAGCATATTATGATAGAACAGCCAAACCAAGGTCCATTCAGGTAGGGCAAAAGGTCCTCGTGAAGGTGCGGATATTTGAGACAGCCGAGGGAGATCCCTGGAGGGGTCCATTTGCAGTGACACGGGTCATGGGCCCATGTACATACGAAGTATGATGTGGTACGCGGGGTCGACAAAGAAAACAGGTCCACATAAATGATCTGAAGGAGTGGGTGGATCGCCCACGAGTGTCACCTGGGAACCGAGCCCTTAGACCTCCGTGAAGGAGACATTCCTTGGGCCGAAGATAGTGTCACCACTGTGGCTCCTCACACTGATGTCACCTTGTCGCAGGAACAAAAACAACAGGTTGAGGAGTTACTCAGACGGGTACCTCCCGTATTTGACCGGGAGCCGGGAAGGACAGAATTGGTGGAACACGCTATCAGGACACCCAAAGGAAAGGTGGCCCGAGCTCCGTGGCGCCCAATTCCATAGAAACTGTGGGAAATAGTGGAAAAAGAGGTGTCAAAGATGCTTGCCAAAGGGATTACAGAACTGTCACAAAGTGCGTGGCGAAGTCCAGTCGTCCTCGTCCCAAAGCAGGATGGCTCCATACGCTTCTGTGTCGACTATCGGGAAGTAAACAAACTGACCACATTTGATGCATATCTAATGCCCCGAGCTGACATCTTGGTGGAGCAACTAGGCTTAGCTCAGTATATTTCAGCCCTGGACCTAACAAAAGGGTATTGGCAAATACCCATGAGGGCAGCAGATCAAGAGAAAACAGCATTTGCCACCTCGTCCGGCTTGTATCAGTTCAAAGTCATGCCTTTCGGGCTACATGGGGCTGCCGCAACCTTTCAGCGGATAGTCGATATGGTCTTGGCCCAATGTCAGGGATATGGCCTGGCCTACATTGATGGCATTGTGATCTTTCGTTTCGATTGGGACTCCCATCTTCGTCATCTAGAAGCTGTACTGCGGGCCTTGTATGGCGCCGGTCTCAGGGCCAATCCAGGGAAAAGCCACATTGCCTTCAAAGAATTGCGCTACCTGGGTTACATCGTAGGGAACGGGCAACTACGACCCCTACCTGACAAAATAACCACTTTAGAATCTTCACCGCAGCCCAGGACCAAGCGGCAATTACAAAAATTCTTAGGAATTGTTGGTTACTACAGTCGCTTTATCCCCCACTTTGCAAGCCGTGCAGCCTCATTAACAGACTGTCTTCAGAAGTCGGAACCCAATAGGATCCGCTGGGATGAACAGCGGACCTCAGCTTTTGAAGACCTGAGAATGGCACTGTCCCGTGCCCCGGTCCTAAAGAGTTCTGACTTCGAGCGTCCATTCAAGTTGCATACGGATGCATCAGATGCAGGACTTGGGACTGTCTTGGTGCAGGAATACGGAGGCCAAGACCACCCTCTTTTATACTTAAGTCGTAAACTCCACCCTGCGGAAAAACGATACGCCACCGTGGAAAAAGAGGCCTTGGCTGTGAAATGGGCTGTAGGGAACCTGCAATATTACCTGACTAATAACCCTTTCATTCTCATAACAGACCACGGCCTGCTACAATGGTTGGCCAGGATGAAGACCATAATGCGAGGGTGCTACGCTGGTATATATCCCTGCTTCCTTTCCAGTTTTCAGTCCAGCATTGTCCGGGAGCCCTTCACCTGCTGGCCGATTATATGTCCTGAGTATTTGAGGGGGCACAACACTGGATGAGGCTCCACCTAGAGGGTGTGTGTGTCCCGAGACAGACCCCAGCCTGGCCTGTCTGGGACCGCTGTGGCCACCCCTGGAGGCCCCCACTCCCTCCTCCGCAAAAAGCACAAGGACGGTGAGGCAGGACCTCCCCGCCGCGATCTCCTTACTGAAGGAGCTTGCTTATTCCCTAGGGAATCAAGCAGGACTGGGACCCAGGACGAGTGCCAGCCGACTGGAAGGAAACGAAGAGGCCAGGGACAGAAGGCCAGCGAGCTGCGCCGAAGGAGAGCCCCATGAGGGCCAACAAGCCGGCAAAGAAAGACGCTGGCTGGGCTGCGCTGAGCTGGCCAGGCGTGGCAGAATGACGCTGCCGGGTGATCCCCGCCCAGCCAACCAGCTGAGGGGCGGGTGGGCGTGCCCAGGACACGCCCGCGCTTGCGCCAGGTCCGGGAGCCTGACGAATCACAGGGGAAGTGAGGGCAGGGTTAGCCCAGCCCTAATAAGGGCTTGGGGTGGGGCCACAGGGAAGAGGGATGAGAGCCGGGCCTATAAAAAGGCCGGTAGAGTGGAGGCCGAGGAGGAGGGTGGTCAGAGGTTCCATTACTGACGCCATCAGGAGAGAGACCCTGGCTTCCACTGAGGGAGACAGTGATTCAGACTCTCCCTCAGCATGGTCTGAGGCTGAGGAAACTCCAGCGGCTCAACCCCTGCGGGCATCGGAGGGAAAAGGGGCAGCATCGTCGGACGCCACACGCCTTACAGCTCAGAATTTGTTTGAATCTTACATTTAAACCACACTTGATTCATTTTTTCCCTAATCAAATATTTCAGTTTAAGTATTTAAGACATCAAACAAAAATGCAATACTTTAGTTTTTTTTACTAAATGTCAAAATAAACATACTAAATCAGATTATGCTCTATTAGAGCAGCATAAAAAGTTCCAATCATATTTTTCCACAACACCCAAACCACTGACTACAGCACAACAACTCTCCCCATACTGGGTTCCTCTTCTTTCAGGTATCTCTTCTCCCTTCCAATTAAGTGCTAACCTACATTATTTATTCAAACCCCATGGTTGGAGGCAGCTTGCAATACATAATTAAAAATAGCGAACAGTAAAACCTGTCGTGGTGCAGGCGAGGAGCGAGGGCTGAAAGTTGTAAGCGTAGTCTGGGGAACAGTCCAAGGTCATTCACAGTGAAGGCAGAGTCCGAGATCTCAATACAGGCAAGGGAAGTCCAAGGTGTTAGTCAGAGCCAGTCCAAGAAGTCAGAGTACCAGGAATCCAAAGGATACCCGGGGAAACAAGGCCGGTACACCAGGAGGTTGGTGACAAGTTGCTTGCACAACAGCCAAGCCTAACTGATGGCTTAAATCCCTTCCCCTGCTGCTGTAGCAGAGCCAGCTGATGCTGATGAGGCTGAGTTCACAGGTGGTGCTTCAGCCCTGCTCTTCCTCATCACTGCTACTGGGGAGGTTCCTGTGTAAAGCCTTCAGCCTAGCACTCTGCCGTCTCTGCTGCATTGCCAGACGAACCTGTTTTCTTTTCTGCTCCAGTGGCCTTGGCGAGGCCTCTGGAGACACTGCATGTTGCAAGGTGTCAGGTCCAACTGGAGTCCTTGAGCTGGCAGGCTTCAGGCATGGCGAGTCATCTCCTGACTTTGGCTGATCCTCTATTCTGGCCTCTACTTCCTCTTCGTCAGAGGAGGTCTCTGCAGGCTGACTCTCTGCAGGCTGACTCATGACAAAATCCCAATTGCCTCCCCAACCTACTAAAATGGTTCATTAAAAGCTCAGATGAATAAAACAGATGTATTGCACCTCCCAAAAGTTTAGAAGGATTGCTCCCCCCTCCTCTCTTTGGGGAGTCTCATCCATAAAAAAGGAACAACCTCAGAAAGTACAGGCCCTCATTAATGCCAGGCAGGACCGACTTTTATATAAGAACACCTTGGTGGTGGCAAGTTGAAGAAGAAGAATTGTTGGTTTTTATATGCCAACTTTCTCTTACCACTTAAGGAAGAATCAAACTGGCTTACAATCACCTTCCCTTCCCCTCCCACAACAGACACCCTGGGAGGTAGGTGGGGCTAAGAGAGCTAGGACTAGCCCAAGGTAACCCAGTTGGCTTCATGTGGAGGACTGGGGAATCAAACCTATTTCTCCAGATTAACGTCCGCTGCTCATGTGGAGGAGTGGGGAATCAAACCCTGTTCTCCAGATCAGAGTCCACCGCTCCAAACCATCACTCTTAACCACTACACCATGCTGGCTCTCGCCATAGACCACAGCTGGCACATGGGGACATATGAGCAGAGGTGATCCTTTAGATTTGTGGGATCCTTTAGATATTACTTGGGGGAGCTTTGGGGGGCAGGCATTGCACAACACTGCAATTCCACTTCCAATTATGCAACTGGAAGTGAAGTTGCAGCATTTCTGCAATACCCTTTTTTATCCCCTAAAGGTGGGAGACTGGATAGTGGGATACCTGGTCCCCTCAGTTCCAGGTCACTAAAAGCTTTTAAAGATTCATAAGCAGCACCTTGAATTGAATTTGGAAACAAACTGGCAGCCAATGACGTCGTTCTAAAATAGGCAAGTTGTATTACCAATGGCCATCCTTAATTGTGTTGCCAGCTCCAGGTTGGGAAACACCTGGAGATTTTGGGGGCGGAGCCTGAGGAGGGCAGGGTTTGGCGAGAGGAGGGACTTCAATGCCATAAACTCCAATTGCCAAAGCCATTTCCTCCAGGTACTGATCTCTATCAGCTGAAAATCGTTGTAATAGCAGGAGATCTCCAGCCACTATCTGGAAGTTGGCAACCCTAACCCTTAACAATAATTGGGCTGCTGAACCAGCTGTAATTTCTGGGTTGTCTGTATAGGAAGCCCAACTGTGAGGTTAGATTGGCATGTCTAGGAAAAAAGAGAGCTGGCAAACTAGATGCAGCTGGTACACAGCACCCCTGGCCACCCCCCAACCTGCTTTTTAAATGCTAAGTCTGGGTCCATTGGCTCTTAACCTGCTCTGCAAATGCCAACTCTACTCACCCACTGCTGGTGGATCCAAACCTCAGCTTTTCTGACAAGCATCCCATCTGCCTTGTCTGAATTCAGCTTCACCTTTTTCTCCCTTGGCCACTGAAACATGGCCTCAAAACTCAGGTTGGACACATGTGGACATAGAACTGGACATCAGACCAACCCAAAGCTTCCGAGTTGGGAGGCAGGGGCTACTGTCTCAATGAAACATTTGAAAGACATTGTCTAGATTACATGACAGACTCAAGATGTGAAGGGTTTCTGGGATTGTTCCTCTTCATGCTGCTAGCCAGAAGACTTTCTATCTCCCTGACATACTAGTTTTCTAAGTGCAAGCATTTTGTGAGAGCTCAGAGGCAGAACATCTACTTTCCATGCGGATAATCCTGGGTTCAATCCCTGCCATCTCCAGTTAAAATAACCAGGCAGTAGATGATGTGAAAGACTTCTGCCTGAGATGCTGGAGAATCACTGCCACTTTGAGTAGACGATACTGACCAATGATCTGATTCATGTCTTCAAGTGTACATTCAGAGATGCAACCCCCACTGCTGGCTGAAGAGACACCACCCAGGAAAACCTTTACCCCTTCCTTGTGCAGCCGATTGGTTAAAAACTAGTTAGACACAGAGCCAATCGCCAGTTTCTGAAACCAGTTAGAAACAGAGAGCCAACTGCAGGTTTCTGAATAATCTAGATTTTGGGGGCCAGGGATAAGCATCTGATCTGCATCTGATCTGCAGTAACCATAACATTCAGACAGGTCATTCAGTGGTGCTATAAGAAAAGTTTTTTCAGAGGATACCTTTACCCCCAACTCATCTGGCAAGTCATACAAGCGCATTCTCATAGACTCCATCAACAATCCTACTAGGTCCTCAGTGTGCTCTGCATACGGTTGCCAACCTCCAGGTACTAGCTGGCGATCTCCTGCTATTGCAACTGATCTCCAGCCGACAGAGATCAATTCACCTGGAGAAAATGGCCGCTTTGGCCATTGGACTCTATGGCATTGAAGTCCTTCCCCTCCCTAAACCCTGCCCTCCTCAGGCTCCACCCCTAAAGCCTCCCGCCGGTTGCCAAGAGGGACCTGGCAGCCCTAGCTCTGCAGTACAGAAGATGTTCTGTTCCTACGCCTGCCTGCCTATCAATACTGCTAATTTTCCTGCAACTGGGGAAAAGGGGGGGGGAGCCGCTGACATGTTGCAGGAATTTTAAAACAAGACCAAGGCAGGGAACAAGACTGGAAATTGCAAGTGTAAAAAACATGCCAGACAAAATTCACCACAGTAGGAAGTTTCCAAGTCGTATTTACCATAATGGTCAATAAAGTCCTGCCAGAGCATACCTTTCAGCATACTGAGCAGCGGAACAACCTTTAACAGAATAACCATAAAAGCTTACAAGTAACACACTCCTTCCACAGGTACCAGTGCACAGTGAACTGAAGAAAATGTGGGTCTTAAGACTTCCTGCATGCATTTAAGGTTTGGAAACGGGAGAACTAGAATTCTTCCAAGTTTGATACCATGGATTTGAAGACTTCGGATTCCTGAGTCATTGCAGGTGGTAACTAGTTTATTAAAGCAAGGCAGCTTGACAATTACTACTATTGCAAAATCTCTGTACTTTTCTGAATTATGTTTGAATTTTACATGATTATATCTTACTTTGTGCCTTCCTGTATTTCATGGTCCTTTGACCTTGCTGTTTACATTCTCCCCCCCCCCTTCATAACAATATATGTGTCTGCCTGCAAAGGTAAAAGGTAAAGGTCCTCTGTGCAAGCACTGGGTCATTCCTGACCCATGGAGTGACGTCACATCCCGACGTTTACTAGGCAGACTATGTTTACAGGGTGGTTTGCCAGTGCCTTCCCCAGTCATCTTCCCTTTACCCCCAGCACGCTGGGTACTCATTTGACTGACCTCGGAAGGATGGAAGGCTGAGTCAACCTTGAGCCGGCTACCTGAAACTGACTTCCGCTGGGATCGAACTCAGGTCGTGAGCAGAGTTTGGACTGCAGCACTGCTGCTTACCACTCTGCGCCATGGGGCTCTTGCCTGCTGAGTAGCCACTAAGTAAATCCGACAAAGTGGACTCTACTTCATGAAAGCTCATGCTTTAACAAGCTAACAGAGCTACGATACCCATCTGGAATGTTTAGGGTTTTTTTCCCCTCCTAGGTGGTTTACAGAATGACACAAAATAAAATCCCCAAACCAATTAAAATTCAGCGCACACATTACGATTGGCTGTGCCGTCTTATTTATTGTACATCGGTTAAACAGAAGACTCACAACTCATTGTGTTTCAGTCATTTCCATATCCATACCACTCGTTTAGCAATTTTTACTTTAGCACTGTCTGTTTATGCCAATTTTGGCAGGAGTCCAGAAGTAGAGACTGGGTTTTGAAGAGATAATTTCTTGAGGGAATAAAGTTTTCTTAAAGTAAAAAAAAAAAAAACCCACACAATTATTTCCAAGAAGTATTATAACCTATTACTATTTAACATTCATACCGTGCCTACAGTACATGATCCCTATAAAGAGTCCTTCATTCTAAGTAATAGCAAGACCTTATCATACGTTTTCTACTAGCTCAAACTGGCGATCCAACCATGAAGCAAATTCCAGAGGGACAGCTATGTTTGTGTACTGGAGCCAAACCAAAAGAGAGTCTAAAGACTAGCAAATTACTGTGACATAAGAATTCTTGAGCCAGAAACCACTTCATCTGTCCTCAGTTTGTGGTTAATGTTCCCCTGCACCCACCCTCCTATTTGAATTTATGTATATATGTGTATATATATATATATATATATATATATATATATATATATATATATATATATATATTCTGCCAACTGAGGCCTCCATTTCACACCTTCAACAAAGTGGACTCTAGCTCATGAATACTGTTGTAATGCATCAGAACCCTGGCTACATAGATCCCTCTCCTAAATTACCTATGCCCCAATAAATATGGCGGTCTTTTAGATGCCACAGAACTTTGTAGTTTTACCCATCCTTGGCTTGGAGAAATAATCAAGGACATTTTCACGGGGCGCATGTGTAGGGCTGCCAACCTCCAGATGGTGGCTGGAGATCTCCCACTATTACAACTGATCTCCAGGCGACAGAGATCACCTGGAGAAAATGGCCACCTTGGCAATTGGACTCTATGGCATTGAAGTCCATCCCCTTTCCAAACCTCGCTCTCCTCAGGCTCCATCCCATAATCTCCAAGTATCTCCCAACCTGGAGCTGGCAACCCTATGCATGTGTGTTTTAAAATAAGTCATAAAATTCCACTGAGATCAGTCTTCTGGAATCATGAAGGTGGAGCTAGAAGAGCAATATGGTTGATTCTCTCCTAATTCCTTGCACTGAGAAAATAGCCCTACATCCAAACAGACACAGATTAGTTCATATTACAGAAAACAAGAACCAACAGTAACATCAGAGGACAGAAAAGGATGAGTTAGGCCAATGCCAGTGCTGCCTACAGGTCAAGACTCAATAGCCCATGAGTTGTGGACGTCTTCTGGATGGGTCTTCAGGCTGCTGGTACTTGAGATAATGCAGCATCAGTAGGTTTCAAGTCCACATTTATTGGGTGGGGGGAACCACAGCTGGGCTCCAAAGGCACATAAAATTCTACAACAAATTTCCATATAACATAGCCATGAACAGATAAAACAAGAGCCAGCGTTGTGCAGTTGTGAGTGTCTGACTGGGATCTGGAAGACCCAGGTTCAAACTGCTGCTCTGCCACTGATGCGTGCTGGGTGACCTTGGACCAGTCACATACTCTTAACCTAATCTCCCTCACAGGGCTCAATCCAAGTTCCTTAGAGTCTACAACTGCCAAGATGTGTTCCAAACGCTTTGATCAGATTGGAAACTGGCATGGTGACGATGGAGGCAAGGACTGTCCTGTCCTCAATTTATCTCTGGCTAAAAATTAACTTCAACCCTAAGGGTCTTCTCCCACTGATCCTTTGTGACTAGAGCAACTGTCCTATGGTGAGCAGTTAAGACGCTTAGGGCTGTTTAGCTTAAAAAGAAGGCGGCTGAGGGGAGACATGATAGAGGTCTTTAAAATTATGCATGTTTTGGAGAGAGTGGACAGGGAGACGTTTTTCTCCCACTCCCATAATACTAGAACACGGGGTCATCTGCTAAAGCTGGAGGGTGAGTGATTCAAAACAGATAAAAGGAAGTATTTTTTCACACAACACATAGTTAAATTGTGGAACTCCCTGCCCCAGGACATGGTGATGGCTGCCAACATGGAGGGCTTTAAGAGGGGAGTGGACATATTCATGGAGGAGAGGGGTATTCATGGCTGTTAGTTAGAATGGATACTAGTCATGCTGCATACCTATTCTCTCTAGTATCAGAGGAGCATGCCTATTATTTTGGGTGTGGTGGAACACAGGCAGGATGGTGATGTTGCACTCGTCTTGTTAGTGGCTTCCTAGAGGCACCTGGTTGGCCACTGTGTGAACAGACTGCTGGACTTGATGGGCCTTGGTCTGATCCAGCAGGGCCTTTCTTATGTTCTTATGTTGACACTTTTAGGTCAAAATGGGTGATAGCCATAGAAGACAAATTAAATAACTTGGATTTTACACCCCTAGCACTACTACAGTTAGAGTGGGAACAAGCTAAGTTAATTATATCCCAAAGGATTAAAGACACTGAGAGACAAGAAGATTTAGCAAGGGCACCTCTATTCATGGCACCCCTCCATTCTAAATACATCCTAGCACCAGCAGCCTATCTCCACTATTTAGAGATAAATAATTATAGAAGGGCCTTTTCCTTGGCCAGATGTGCAGCCTTACCTTCTGCTATGCTAGAGGGGAAATTTAAGAAGATACCCTGGGAGGACAGATTCTGCCCCTGCAAATCAGGGGACTTAGAAACTATTGAGCATGCCCTCCTGAACTGCAATTTTTATACATTACCCTGTTTGAAGCTTACTGAGCCCCTCTTATCGAGAATGGGACCTGGCAGGGCAGGAGAAGGGGTTGAGATGCTCCTACAGGGGGATACCGTATATACCCGTGTATAAGCCGACCAGCGTATAAGCCGAGGTGCCTAATTTCTCCCCCAAAATGGGGAAAAATTAGGCACCCGCGTATAAGCCGAGGGTCGGCTTATAACCCCTCCCCCCCCAGCAGGCTTACCTGGTGCGCAGGCAGGTGGCGGGGGCCCCACCCGCGGCCCAGGAGGGCCCCCCAGGGCGCTCCTGGCCGGGGGGAGCTGTGCGCGCCCGGCGGGGGCGGCGGCGCGGCCCTGCAGCGACCACAGGAGGCCCTCCCAGGGCGCTCCTGGCCGGGGGGAACTGAGCGGGCCCGGCGGCAATGGCGGCGGCAAGTTCCCCCCTCCCACCCTACTCTACCGTATTGACCCGCGTATAAGCCGAGGCCAGCTTTTTCAGCCCTTTTTTTGGGCTGAAAAACTCGGCTTATACACGAGTATATACGGTAATCCTTCAATCACTCTTCAGGTTGCGAAATTTTGCATGGCAGCAATGAAAATTCGATGCCATAGAACAGCCTCTTAGCGTAATTGACAGATGTGTCTCGGTTGTAATTTTCTTTTTAAGCGTTATAAGACTCGGACTATAATTCTTTGCTTGTAAGAACATATTAGTCCATGTTTCTTGTTTTTATCTTGTTTTACCTGGCTAAGGGCCGAAAATAAATTATCTATCTATCTATCCATCCACCCATTCATCCATCCAACCATTCCTCACAGGGCTGCTGTGAGGAAAAATCAGAGGAGAACGATGTAAACTTCTTTCGGTCCTCACTGGGGTGCAAGGCAGGGTATAAATATAGTCAACAAAAAAATTAAAGATACTCAAAGAAGGAACCCACACCGCCATACACAAACTCCTTCCATATGTCTTTGAGCACCAGCTACAATCGTCAGGCAACCATCTGTTGACTGTCACACCACTTAGGGTGGCCTGTCTGGCATCAACCAGAGCCCTGGGCCTTTTCTATTATGAATACTATTGTAACACAGCAGAAACCTGGCTACACAGATCCCTCTCCAAAATTACCTATGCCTAGGGTTGCCAACCTCCAGGTAATAGCTGGAGATGTCCTGCTATTAAAACTGATCTCCAGCCGATAGAGATCTGTTCACCTGGAGAAAAACGGCCACTTTGGCCACTGGACTCTATGGCATTGAAGTCCCTCCCCTCCCCAAATCCCACCCTCCTCAGGCTCCTCCTCAAAACCCTCCCGCCAGTGGTGAAGAGGGACCTGGCAACCCTACCTATTCCCCAATAAATGTGGCGATCTTTTAGATACCACAGAACTTCCACCTCCCTGAAGTGTGGGGGCTCCCTGGAGATATTAAGATATTAAGAGGCCCTGCAAGGCCTGAGTGTTTGCCAGGGCCTTTAAGGGGGTTTAAATGGCAGTCATCTTTTGCAGGGGGCGGAGATTTTGGGCTTGCTATTTTATCTTTGGTTTTAGCTGGGGATGCTTTAACTATTATTTTAAGCCACCATGAACCAAGAGGAAAGGCGGGATATAAACATTTTAATAAATAAATAAGACTGTGGGTAAAAGTGACATAAGAGCCCCGTGGTACAGAGTGGTAAGCTGCAGTACTGCAGTCCAAGCTCTGCTCACGACCTGAGTTCGATCCCGACGGAAGCCGGTTTCAGGTAGCCGGCTCAAGGTTGACTCAGCCTTCTATCCTTCCGAGGTCGGTAAAATGAGTACCCAGCTTGCTGGGGATAGAGGGAAGATGACTGGGGAAGGCACTAGCACACCATCCCATAAACAAAGTCTGCCTAGTAAATGTCGGGATGTGACGTCACCCCATGGGTCAGGAATGACCCGGTGCTTGCACAGGGGACTTTTACCTTTAAAAGTGACATGGTGGAGAAAAGTGGGACAGAGACTCCTTCCTGTATCATAATAATGCTGCCCATAATATTTATTTAGATTTGTAATCTACCTCAATCTAAAGCTAGGGACAATTAACAAAAGGGGGAAAATCAGCTAAACAGAGTAAGATTTCGTCCATATCGATGAAATTTCCCTACCCTTTCTAACTTAACCCCAAGCCCTATATATCGCCGAGATGAAGAAGCTTCAAGTCTCCCCATTAGTCCTCCTTGAACCCACTTGCCTCACACCCTTGAAACACGGCAAATTTTTCACACACTGCTAGCTGAGACTTTCAGCCTGAAATTACACAGGCATCATAAAATGAAGGAAGGCTGGAATGAGACTGTAAAGCAACTTTCCTGTTTGGCTATCAATCAATTAAAAAACAACAACAACCTGTCAGGAACATTCGAATCGGCCTTTGTGTTTTTACCTGTGCTACCATCAGCAGCAGAGAGGCTGAACAGGAGTTTAAGAGGCTTGTGGGATTTCAGAGTGACATTAGTTCAGCTTTACGCTACCTCCTATAACATCCGTAACCATTTCAGGTGCAACATGATATGTTGTTATGAAGCGGGAATGTTTTTTTGGGTAATAACAAGCAACTACTTCAAGCAAAAGATTAAGTTGTCATATATTTAAACAGACAAGACTGGGGGGGGGAGATAAAATTATAGGGGGCTGGGTTACCCTGGAGATCCAGGAATCTGAACAAACCAATGGTGTGTGGCTATACATTCAGTGGCAAGACAGAGAAGCACAACCTTGGGACTGTACTGCCTCAGCATTATCTACATAGCAGAGCTGTTGCGAGTATAAAACGAAGGCCCCTAAGCTCCTTAGAGGAGGAGATTTGAGGAATGTATATTTCAATAGCAAATAATCCAATCTGATTTCATATAATGTCTGGGTTGGACTTGGATAGTTAGTGTGAGAGGGGGTCCAGATGGCATCTGTACATGGGGGACCATGGTGGCTCTCATCAGCTCTTTATACAGTTCCATTTTTAAAAAATCCCACAAAGACCCCTACTCTGGCTGTAACAAGTATTCATGTTTATTAATAATACTATTTGTTCCTACAAATATCGCTGATTCGTCAAGACTCTCAAGTCAGCCAAAGAGCAACTTTGGCTGAAATGGCACCTCCAATATTCCATGAAAGTATGCAGTGCTGAATGAGGACAGAAAGACGGCACCATCTGCAAAGAGCAAAACAACCATTGATTGGAGATGCTCAACACTCATAAACTACAACAGCAAGAGGTTGGAGGCACAGAACTTTGGCACTGATGAATCAGAGCTGCTGCATTTACCCCATCACTCACTAAATTCCTCTGCAGTCCTCCTGTTTGCCTCCCTTAGCAAAAATTCATTTTTTTTAACCTTTTAAATCTTTTTTCACTTATTCAAGTGATATACTTCACCACAACTAAGAAATATCTGCTTACACACAATAGGTTCTCCACAGAGAGAGACATATGAACTATTAGCCATGGCTGCTAGCAAAGTGGTACGCAAAGGTCGCATGCCTGTATATCAGTGGTTCCCAACTTTTGAATATGAAGACCTCTTTTTAACATCAACAAATTCTGCGGACTCCCCCCCCCACCCCGTGACTGTTGTACTAATAATATAGTATGTGGTGCTTAAAATGTTAACAGGAGGGGGGAAAACAGAAATTTGAGATAAAAGATTTTGTGAGGGGGAAATGCAGGATTGTTTTGTTTTGTTTTTGGTCAGGAAACTTCTACACCCCGGTGAAGGAATCAAGAACAAAGTTTTTTTACCTAGGTACTTTTACTTGTTCTTCCCTCATCCAACCTCTACAACATATATTTGTTTTAGAGCAGCGGTTCCCAAACTTTTTGAATCATGGAGCACTTTTCAGGAAGAATTACCAAAGATCACAGGTTGGCATAGCCAGAAGCTGAACGCAACAGGCTTCTCCTCCAAAAATGGCCTTCCTTCCTACTGCCATGGTTCTCCATTGCACATTGATGACAGTCAGTTCCTATACTTTCTCATCCTATGGACCAGCTGCACATTGCTAGAGCCTGATGGGCTGGGGAGGGGGGAGTAGGGAGGGGAGAGAATCTGGAACAGAGAAACAGCAAGCATGGAAAGCTCCCTTCCCCCTGCCTTGCCACTCCTCAAGAGATGGCTTTTCATTTTAAAAAGTAATCTTGGGGGCTTCATTACAAGCATTTACATGTCATGGGTAACTTACCCCAGCAGCAGCCTCTGGGCTGGAAACGTACCACACGGAGAAGTGAGGATGCACTTACACACCAGATTATTATCCCGTTCATATACTGTAGAGGAGGATCCCTGCACCAAAGGTTCATAGAATCATCGTAGAGTTGGAAGGGACCACCAGGGCCATCTAGTCCAACCCCCTGCACAATGCAGGAAATTCAAAACTACCTCCCCCACACACCCCCAGAGACCCCTACTCCATGCCCAGAAAATGGCCAAGATGCCCTCCCTCTCATCATCAGCTTAAGGTCATAGAATCAGCATTGCTGACAGATGTCCATCTAACCTCTTCTTAAAAACCTCCAGGGAAGGAGAGCTTACCACCTCCCGAGGTTCTCTCTTGCAAGTAGCAGCTCCTGACAAAAAGCATTTTTGTTAGCAAATAAGCATGCCAAAAAATCAGAAAGGGAACATCGGTTACAGACATCAATGGCCTGAAGGGTAAGGCCATCAAGGACACAGCACATAATATAGATCTGGAAATATGGGAAAACTTGTGGAAGAGGGAATATAAATTTACAATTACCAATGAAATAAGAGAAAACTTATATAAGATGTTTTACAGATGGTACATAACTCCGATACTGTTAAGTAAAATGAAGAAGGATGGTATGGATTTATGTTGGAAGTGTGGAACCAAAAAGGGTACATTTATGCATGCATGGTGGTACTGTAAGAAAATTATGAGATTTTGGAGATTAATAATAAAGGAAACTAATAATTTGATTAGTACAAAATTTAAAAAAGATCCTGCAATTTGTTTATTGGGAATTCCTGAAAAGAATATGGATAAATAGGATAGAGTTATATGCCAATATAGTTTTGCAGCAGCAAGAATTACAATAGCAAAAAATTGGAAACAAGTAAATAAACCTTCAATTAAGGACTGGAGAGAGAAATTGTGGTTGTATATGTGGATGGCCAAACTTACAGAGTCTTTACATGGTAAAGATATGGAAGAGTTCAAAAAAACTTGGTTAAAAGCCATCGCATTTTGGGATGAAATGGCAAAAATGAATTTTACAAGTATAGTTAATGAATTATAGATAAATGGTAATGTAGTTTATATAATGATAGTTTAAGGTAATTTTAAATACTGTCAGAATACTTCTCCGGACGTCTAGTGGTGGTGGGACACTCATTTAAGGTGGGTGGAGGGTATTTGGGCACTGTTTATTCTATAATATTATAATAGAAGATGTAAAACTGTAGTATGTGTTCTTTTTGTATTTTTGTTGTTTTTTTGTTATTTGTTTATGTGATTTATAATTTGCTATGAAAACTAATTTAAAATTTATTTATTTTTAAAAAAGGACACAGCACAATTCCTCGGAATGAGAAGGCACCATTTAATGTACAACCAAAGAATGTGGTGGTTGTTTTAAAATGGCCACCATCTGGTTAAGATTACAAATCTCCCCCCAAAACACCTTTTATCCCACATGATGGAAAAGAAGTTGCTAAATGCCAACAGCCAGGCAGATGTTTTACCAAACCAATTCCAGCTGTTTTGCATGCCGGAAAAATGCACGCATGCATTTTCAGTATAAAAGCAGAGTTTACTTTAGCAATGACTCTGCAAAAGCCCTTGCAGACAATTAACAAGTAAGTTGTAAGACTGCAGATACCAGTAAGGGCCCTTTTTCTTTTAGTTTGCTAATTACTTATCAAAATTATTACCTACAATTTTAAATAATCAGCATTTAACAAATCATGTTTGTTGAACACTACTATGTTAGTCTTCAAAGTGTGCAATTAAAGAAAAATGAAAAACCACGACTTAAGATCTCTTTACGTTTTACTCTAATAATAAAGACATGCCATCTTTAAGCTTTTAACTTAAGACCTCACTCTTTTTAAAGTGGAGTTACTATTATACAAGGGCCCCATTACTTGCAATGGCAGGAGATCTGTAAATGGATCCCCCACCATTTTTCAAACATTGTATGGAGACAGTCAACTGATCGTCCCCATGACGTTGTCATGCTCTAATTCTCCCCCCCCCCATCCTCCATCATTTGTGGGACTGCAATTTAAAATGTAAGCAGCAGCAGAGAATCAAGCCACAATTGTTATACTAAGCTAGATCCAAGCAGACAAGCCTTTGTGTTTTCATCAGGCAAAGAAATGGAAAGGGGGTAGAGGGTTACATAACTGCATATTAAAGGAGAATTTGGAGTCAAGCATATATTCACAGGACCAGA
Source organism: Euleptes europaea (assembly GCF_029931775.1). NCBI lineage: Eukaryota > Metazoa > Chordata > Lepidosauria > Squamata > Sphaerodactylidae > Euleptes > Euleptes europaea. The sequence goes on along the minus strand of NC_079312.1, from coordinate 126,344,177 downwards.
CGAAAAGCCATGAGGTTGCAACTTCTTCAAACACTGCTGTCAAAAGAGGTGAACCCTAACCCAACTAGGCTGACTGTCAGATAGGGCTTCTGACCGCTCTGTTTCCAAACAAGATGGTTTCCCCGCGAACAAGATGGAGTTCTCCGTGCACTCCTCCCCCCCCCCTGTTTTGCACACAAGCTCTGGCCAGGGATTTACAATTGTATTGGGACCCGCCCGTGTAAATCTCCGATCTGATATCGGGTCCCGTGCACAAAGCCGAGAGCTCAGCCATCTCCTCCACGGATTGCTCACAATTGTTTCTGTTCAGTTTTACTTAAGTCGTTACCGGCAGGAAACGACTACATTGTTTCTTTGTTCCTGTAACCCTATTGTATCAGCCCTATATATGTATCCATACTCCCCCAGTCATGTATTCCAGCCTTGCTCGTCTCTTTACTGAAATCACTGACTTTCGGAATAAATCCTTGAATCGCTGCTCTGTCTGGATTTGAGTTCTATTGCCTGAAATGCCGTGCATTTGCTGAAGCCTGACATTGACAAATGCCAATGAAATGAAAACTTTTTCATGAGATGCAAATTATCAGACAGGTAGGGGTCCTGAAAAGGTGAAGTTATTCAGCAAATTCAGGCAAGTGCATACCTATGAAGAAAGACCGCTAGTCAGAGTGGCCAGTGGTGAATTCAATGGACCAGTGCACTGGCACGGTGTAAGGGGGCTTCATATGTTCAAACTGTGTCACATGAACACATGAAGCTGCCTTATACTGAATCAGACCCTTGGTCCATCAAAGTCAGTTTTGTCCACTCAGACCAGCAACGGTTCTCCAAGGTCTCAGGCAGGGGTCTTTCACATCACCTACTTACCTAGTCTCTTTAATTGGAGATGCTGGGGGTTGAACCTGGGACCTTCTGCATGTCAAGCAGATGCTCTACTACTGAGCCACAACCCCTCCTGACAGCCCACTAGTCCATCTAGTTCAGCGCTAGCTATCCTGACTGGCAGTAGTTCTCCAGGATCTCAAACAAAGTACCTTCCCAAAACCTACCACCCTAGATCCTTTTTAATGGGGCATTTGATTGAATCTGGAATCCTCTGCACATAAAGCATGTGCTCTCCTATTCAGTCACACAACACACACCCCAGGATTCCCACTGCTGAAGCCTATGTGCTGGCTACTATAATCACATGCTTTTCCATGTATAATCACACAGGTACCACTCATTCATCGCAATAACAGAAGAGGGATGAAACAAGAACATTCAAAGGAAAGAACCATCTCATGTCTAACCAGGGCCATTTATGCACGGGAGGTTTTGCCGCTCTGTAGATGCACATTTTCTCAATCCGAATTCTCATGGGGGCTTATTTTTGAGTTTTGAGAATTCAGATGGGGGAAATGTGCATCTAGAGAGTGGCAAATCCAAGGCAAAACCTCCCGTGCATAAATGGCCCAGAACTCTCCAGAGACTGGAAACAGGGTTCTACACCCTTGTGAGCCTCTGAGGGCACCAAACTCCTGTTGTTTTGAATTATGCTATCACCATGGCAATTAGTCCTCCAAACATGGAATTAGAAATAATTAGCAAACAAGATTTCTTTATATAGTCTTCTGTAGTAAGGAAAGACGTTGATCCCTTTCTAAAAAAAACCCCACAAAATTGCGTAAGCATCAAAACAAATGGTAACAAAAATTTGTCAGGAATAAGATATTATTAGTTTTCTAGCATTCTAATTTACTCAGAAATAAGTCCTTCCTAGAGTTACACCCAAGTAAGGAGGAATACAATTTCAGCGATGTGGCATAATTCCGTTCACATTTAACCCAAAACTAGATTTCACAAGGTCAATGGGGCATACTTCTTAATAAATGTGCATAGGACTATAGTGTCAGATAATTTAAAAAAATGAAACTGGGATATGGAACTATACAAATAATCAAAACACAGAATATATACAAACAGTACAAGGTACAGAGTATATGGTTGTCACTGCTTTTTCAGGCTCTACTCCTGTGCTTGTAACCAAAGTAACCAGATGCAAAGGAAGACAGTGTTCCTGTGGCTATAGCAAGAGGACTTTCACCGATTGCAGATGGGAGGACTGGCACTTTCATGGAGGAAAGGATATTCATGGCTACTAGTTAAAATGGATACTAGTCATGATGCATTCCTATTCTCTCCAGGATCAGAGGAGCATGCCTATTATCTTAGGTGCTGTGGAACACAAGCAGGATGGTGCTGCTGCAGTCGTCTTGTTAGTGGCTTCCTGGGGGCACCTGGTTGGCCACTGTGTGAACAGACTGCTGGACTTGATGGGCCTTGGTCTGATCCAGCAGAGCTTTTCTTATGTTCTTATGTAACTTACCAGGAGAGTTCTTGGTGAGTCACTGGTGGTCAGCCAGCCAACACCCCAAGAGCTGCACCCATACCCATTGCCATCTATCTATCTATTTTGTGATTTCTAGCCCACCCTTCCCGGCCTTACATCAATTAAAATTTACACCAACAATATTAAAACTTATAATAATAAAACCCAATTAAAAAATCAAGCAAATCCAAAGATGGCACAGCAATCCCGTCCTATTGGCCAAGCAAACAGGCAGGCATCCCCCTCAGATCAACCTGATATACACTTAGGGGGAGAGTAGCCACCACATTGCCACCACAGGACAAGTCTGACCAAATCGGGCCCCCGTGGCACTCCCAGGACTGCAGGAGCCCACTGGCTCTGCTTTTTCCGGGCAATTTTAACCTCACAATCTGCCTCCCCCCAAATGCAGACGTCCTCGCAACTGTACAACCAACCACCCCTGTCAAAATGCTCTCTTCCATACTACCAATGGGATAGGAAGTACTCGTCTGCAACTGGCAACTTTAATAGCAATCTTGGCAAAACGTTAGCAGGTGAAGTTTTTTCCCCTGGCGCTGACAAGAAGTGTTGGCAAAAGCGCCACCGACTTCATTTCTGCACATTCGGCTATTGTTCAAGGTGCAGGAGCAGAGCCAATAGAAAGGCAGCATACACACACATACACATTGCAAGGCACAGTCTTATTCTATTTCTTTTAAAATGTGCATCCCTGGACTACCCTTACCCTTATTTTCCTTTTTTTTTTTTAAAGGAAAAGCAGAGCCAGACAGCTGACTAAAGTTACCCGTGAGATCAATGGGAATGGTTTTGTTTTAAGGACTTATTGATCTCCTTCTACCCAACGCAACATTTGTTGCTTCAGTAAGCCGGCCTTTTCCATACACTGTGCCAAAGCTGATCGATACCAAAGGCCACCTAACTATGGGATGGAAAGCATCACCCAGCAGGGCAGACGGGATCCGGTAAATCCCAATTAGCTCAGGAGCCAAACCTGCAAATAGACATGTAGGGATCGAAAACCTTCCTTTTCAAGAAGAGGCACAGGTTACAGCCCTACATCCGCAAGCGCACGTAGCACAAATTCTTACATCTGCAGAAAAACTAGACTCGGGGATACAACGGGAGTTTTCCTTGAATAATGGGGTAGAGACCCCGGAGAAAACGCCAGGATTCCCTCCAAGAGGAACGACAGCCGTTTGATACAGTTTAAAAGAGAGAAAGAAGAGGGTTGGTTTGTTTTTTACCCAAAAGCATGATGCCACCAACGTTGCCTTGTCGATCCCGATGCCACCGCAATTCCCTGGTCCGGCTCAGGACCCCCGACGAAAGGGAAATCACAGTCCCAGCCTTCAGACCTTCCCATCCACTTGCTGAAATGCTCCTTCTTCTCGCTCCCCCCTCAACTCTCCGAAAACTCAGGCGCTGCCCCCCAGATGCCAAGAAAGCGGCATTTTCGCAGAGGTGCCAGGCTATTTGGAGAGGGGGGGATGCGAAGAGAAGCCAGAAACAGGAGGGAGAGCGGAGTCCCGGCTCCCCCCCCCCCCAGCACCCAGCAGCATTAAAGCGACCCGCTTCCTCCGGCTGGAGTCCACCGTCCAGCCAGAGTCACGCCGCTCCCCAACCCCTCCCCGCCTGCCCTGCTAAGCCTTACCGGATTTAGGAGGATATCTGTAGATGGCATTAGAAGGGACGTCCACCTCTTCCACGCCGGCGTTCTGCCTGCTGGTTAAGGCTCCCATGGTCCCACCTCAGCAGGGGGCATCCGTCGGGGGGAGGAGGAGGAGGAGGAAGGGGGGCAGATGCCTACTAGATGCCTACTAGGTAGGTGGGTGGGTGGTGGGTGGGGGTCAGCCGCTTCCCTCCCGCAACGGCGCCGGCCCCTCACTGGCGCCGCTGCCGCATTGCCTTGCCTGCTGCTGCCCCCAAGGGGGTGGCGCTGCCTGCTGCTGCTGCTGCCGCCGCGGAGCAGGGGACCCAGGCAGCCGCTCCCCCGCCGCCTCTCCCCATCGCTCATTTGCCGGAGAGCCTGGAGGGGCTGGAGGCCGGGGCCGGCTCAGCGGGGCTGGCTCGGCGGCGGCCCCTGCGGCAGCGGCATCGCGGAGCGGCAGAGGCGCGGCTGCCAGCGCCGGAGGCCACAACAGCGCAGCCCGCAGCCTCAGCGCCGGACACGGCTGCTGCTGCACATGCCCCGCGCGGCGGCAGCACCAGCCGCAGCAGCAGCAGCAGCAGCAGCAGCAGCCGCCGTGACGTCGGCGCCCGCGCTCGCCTCCTCCAGCCAATGGAGGCGGCCGGGGAGGGAGGAAGGCAGGCAGGCGGCCGGCCGGCCGCCAGCCTGCCCGGCTGCTCGCTCGCGCGGAGGGCCTAAGGGGAGGGGCTGTGGCTCAGTGGCAGAGCATCTGCTTGGCGTGCAGAAGGTCCAAGGTTCAATCCCCGGCGTCTCCAGTTAAAGGGACCGGGCATGTAGGTGATGTGAAAGACCCCTGCCTGAGACCCTGGAGAGCCGCTGCTGGTCTGAGTGGACAATACTGACTTGGTTGGACCGAGGGTCGGATTCAGGAGAAGGCAGCTTCATGGGTGTTCATGTGCGTTCACCTTGGGAGGAGCTGGAAAAGTCAAAATGCGGCACACGCGCGCGCACCCTTCTCCTCCGAGAAGCCGGACGGGGGGAGGAAAGTTTTTTGGCAGAACCCTGGCAAAACCCCACCCCGGTTAAGATGTTATCATTAGTATTCGCGTTATTGATATTATTAGTGTACTAATAATAAATAACAAATCGTATTGTTTCATTAAATACCAATAATTAGTTATTATATCATTTATATTATTATTTATACAATAATAAACATTATTATTATACTGTTATATTATACTATACTATTATATTATACTATTATAATATTATATTATTGTACTATAATATTTATTGGCATTATACTATTATATTATACTGTATTATACTGTTATATTATACTATATTATATTATACTATTATAATATTATATTATTATATTATAATATTTATTATTGTATAAATAATAATATAAATGATAGAATAAATAATTATTGGTATTATGATGAAAAAATAAATTATTATACTATTATATTTTACTGCATTATAATGTTATATTATACTATTATAATATTATATTATTATACTATAATATTTATTGGCATTATACTATTATATTATACTGTATTATACTGTTATATTATACTATACTATTATATTTTACTATTATAATATTACATTATTATACTATAATATTTATTATTGTATAAATAATAATAAATGATAGAATAAATAAATATTGGTATTGTGATGAAAAAATAAGATGTGTTATTCATTATTAAAATAATAATCATTGTTATTAGTATTAGTGGTAATAGTAGTATTACAGTGCATTCCTAAGGACAGTTACTCCATTCATTTAAATGGACTTAGACTGGAGTAACTCTCCTTAGCAATGCACTGTTAGGGAGCCAGTGTGGTGTAGTGGTTAAGAGCGGTGGTTTGGTGGACTGTGATCTGGAGAACCAGGTTTGATTCCCCACTCCTCCACATGAGCGGCGGAGGCTAATCTGGTGAACTGGATTGGTTTCCCCACTCCTACACACGAAGCCAGCTGGGTGACCTTGGGTTAGTCACACTCTCTCAGCCCCACCTACCTCACAGGGTGTCTGTTGTGGGGAGGGGAAGGGAAGGTGATTGTAAGCCAGTTTGATTCTCCCTTAAGGAAGCCCACATTGACTGAAATGGGTTGGAAGTCTGTCCGATTATTCCATCCCAAACAGGTCAAAACGTATCCTCAATCCCGTGGCTGGCTCACTTTGCACCAAAGGGACAGGTTTGTTTTATTATCCTGAATGCTGGTTTCATAACATGACAATGAGCACGGTACCAAAGGGCCTGGGGATACATCCCACCATCGTCTTCAATATATATTTGTTTACTACACCATATTGCTGTGGATGAGAATGATTGCCATTTGGTTCATTCCTCTCACAAAGAAAAAAATTACTGCCCAACTGTTCTAAAAGTAAGAAGAAAAAGAAGAAGAGTTGGTTTTTATATGCCGACTTTCTCTACCACTTACGGGAGAGTCAAACTGGCTTACAATCACCTTCCCTTCCCCACAACAGACACCCTATGAGGTAGGTGGGGCTGAGAGAGCTCTAAGAGAGCTATGACTAGGCCAAGGTCACCCAGCTGGCTTCATGTGTAAGAGTGGGGAAACTAGCCCAGTTTAAAGTCCACTGCTTTAAACCACTGCTCTTAACCCCTATACCACGCTGGATGATCTTCGTATAGGGTCATCCTCTTGCACAACAATGACACTATTTATTTACGCACTTCATTTATACCCCGTCTTTCCTGCCAAGACTGCTTACATTATTCATCTCTCCTCCAGTTTATCCTCCCAACAACGTGTTTGGTAGGCAAAACGGAAAGTGTGTGACTAGCACAAGGTCACCCAGCAAGCTTCTGTGGCAGAGTGGGGAATGGAACCTGGGTCTCCTGGATCCAGTTGACTATAGAATCTGCTGGTCAAGGAGGAGAATATTCTGGACAGCATGTTACCTGAAACAGAATCAATCCATGTTAGGGACTTTCCTGCAGATCTGGTGCCATCTTCTCCATTTCTGCAACAGTTGCCTCTTCTGATGAGCTCAGCTAACAATGCACAGTGCAGGAAGCCCTTCCTTGGTGATCTTGACCCATGCTGGTTAAGATCTACCCAAGCGATCAGCCAATAACATAAGTGGGGAGCTGGGTCTTTAGGTGGGGCAATACCCATTATTGAAGCCTATGCAGCTGACCCATTAATCAGTCCTTTGTTTACCAGCAGAGGGAGCTCTCTCCATTCTTACAATGGACTATATTGGGGCAAATTCCGTTTAGCCAGTCCCTGCCTGACTGCTGGAGCTGTCATCAGTAACCAAGCAGACTCTAGACATGAAGGATTCTGGGTCAGCTGGGAGCAAGCAGGACAGTTCCCTGCAGTTCTGCAGAAGCCTGTTAGCATCTGAATTCATCCTTGCTGTCCAGCCTCATGCTTCTCCGGATAGAAAGTCAGCTTTGTGGTTTCCATTAGCATTTTGGTACAGAACATAGGACACATTAATCAAAAAGATTGACCTGTTTTTTGTTTTTGTTTTTTAAACCTGAATCAGGACAAGTGGCCACCATAGTTCAAGTACATTTTGCTTCTGAAGCAATGTCAGCTCAAATCTGTGCGCACTTGCGAGGAAATCGGTCCCATTGAGTCGAGAGAAGCATATATTCCTTTGGCACACATACCTGGAAAATCAATGCAACTTATATCCAAGTAAGCATACACAGGATTGTCTGCAAATCTATATTCAGGGGGAAAAGAGTCCTGTTGGCTAAAGGCTTATTTCTGAGTAAACTAAATTCAGCACAGTTGCAAGGTTTAGTTCTCACTTCAGCCAGTCTTGTAGACATCAGTATAGTTTATATCATATACTACTTTTCAAAAATAAAATTCAGAGTGATTTACAACAGAAATAATCTTATTACAATACAAATAGTAACTGAACAGCTAATAATAGACACGAAAGACTGTACAGTTATGATAAACTCCAGTATTTGTACTTGATTATTTGTGCAGTCTGGTATGCCAGAACCAATGATTAAAAAGTAATGCATTTCCTATTTAAATATAGATTCTTTATAGGTGGAAGGCACTGAGCTAATGATTATATTAAACTCCCCAGTTCTTCCACATTTTTAAAGGTTAGATGTGCTTTAGTGCTCAGAGCTAAGGCGTTCACATGTTTCAAAGTCCTTGGGGCAACCGAAGGGACCTACAGTCAGATGGTGGTGGGAATTCTTTCCTGGAAAATTTAGTTCCTGGGTGCACGTGGTTCAGATTTGAATAAGGACTGCAGGGAGAGGGTGCTTTAAGTGTTTCTCCCATGTTCTTTTCCTAACCTGAAACAGCCCTGGGGGACTGCTGTTTGTCCTGTTGGAGAAACTTAAGTGTAGTGATAGCTATGCACATCAAAACAAATAGCAGCTTCCAGGCCATTTCCTAAAAAGAAAGCAGCATAGGGGGCAGGTTTAAGCCCCTTCTTCCTGACCACTGTGTCAGCATGCAAACAATGGAAGGGCTGTTTTAAATCTGGATTTGGCATAGGAGCTAGGTGGAGTCAGAAGACAGTGTTTGAAAATCAAATTGCTTTCATTGTCTTGTGGCTACTTCCTTTATCTTCTTAGCAAGACTCGTGTGCCTGCATTATAGATATAATGTGGAACATCAGAAGGAGGCCAAGAAGCACTTGGACTCTTCTATACCTGCATCCAGCTCCAGCTGATAGCCTCTCCCTCCTGATCCCAACTTGGGTTGCCACTGCCAGGTACTACCGTAGCTGGAGATCTGCTATTACAACTGATCTCCAGCCGATAGAGATCATTTCACCTGGAGAAAATGGCCGCTTTGGCAATTGTACTCTATGGCATTGAAGTCCCTTCCCTCCCCAAACCCCACCCTCCTCAGGCTCCACCCCAAAAACCTCCCACCGGTGGTGAAGAGGGACCTGGCAACCCTAGTTCCAACTATTGCCACTGAGATAATCAAAGGCAACTCAAGGATTTTTGCTGCTCAGATCATCAGACGCTACCCCAGCCAAAAACCCATTCGAGATGGCTGGTCCAAGCTCCATTTGTGCAACGTTGGTATGTCCTGATTGTTTTACTCTAAGGTAAGCAGTTTTGAGAACACTTGTGTTGAAAAAAATGGCATATAAACCCAGCCAATACATTACAATAAACCAGGGGAAGCGCCTGCCTGCTACTGCATCTCAAGGTAGGGGACTGTTTGCCTGATCAATTCCTACCTGCTTAGCTGTTATGCAGCACACCTTGACAGAAGGGTGGCAACTCTAAGTTATGGCCCTTTTCCTAGCTTGCTGCAATGCTCAGCTGCTATTCCTTGGCGCTGCTGTTAGAGGTTCCAAAGCAGGCCTTGCTACTTCCCCCACCAATAGTAAATTAGAAACCACTAGATTATTAGGAAGGTGTCCTTTTCCAAGCCAGGAAGAAGCCTGTAACTGGAACACATATTGTTCCTCTATTTCTCTGTACCATCACCTTCTTTGTCTTCCTTTGTCATCTTCCTTATGTCAGATTTTGGGAATTGTGTTCTGGAAAGCAGCATGCCTGTGGATGGTGTTTGTCAGGGAAGGGTAGTGTTCGAGACCCATTGATTCATCAAAGGGGACAGTTCAAGCATTTATTTTACTTAGATCGTGCTCCTTGGGCTAGTCACAGTTATCTCTGAACTCTCAAAGCCCCACTTGCCTTTGCTCGCAAATTCTATGTTGTATATTATTTTTGTTTATTGCAGCCGCAAGGCGTTTTACCAGCAGCATACAGTACAATGTGTCATGGAATGCTTAAAAACATTTTGAAATGAGCTGATGAAGCCACCGTGAAACGTGATGTGACTGGTTTCACATCCTCTTCCTTTTCTACACTTTTGGATATTCTCCGAGGTCTTCTGTGCCCCCGTTAAACACGAACCCTTCGTGTTCTTCAGTTTCGCTGCGGTCCTCTTGGGTCCGCCAACAGGCGTTGCTGCAACTTTGAGGCTTTTGCCCATGGACTTGAGTTGCGCTGGTACTTTGTTAGTTTTGTTACCACTTGATATCCCATTGTTATGAATGTAATACTTTGGTTGTTCTTTTGGTTTCAGTAGGGCGTGAATATAATGCTCAGTAAACATTGTTGAATGCTTGTAAATAATTCAGTGCTTGCGTAATTTTTGCACTGTGTTCTTTGTGGAGGCTTCGTGCTGCCAACCTCCAGGTGGTGGGGAGAAAAACGGCACCTCTGTACTTGTACCAAAAGGTTTAGAAAAACAGTACAGGAAACTGTATATACACAAAGTGCAAATATTTATAAGCTACTGAGGTGAAACATAGACCATATACGTGACATATATACAACAGAATTATATACAATATGTACAGTTCACACAAAAAATGTGGAGAAATTTCCAAAGGTCTCAGCTGAGACAATATCGTGTCTCTTTGACCATTTACTGGGCAGTGTATACTTAAAAATGAAAGCAAAGCCAATCCTTAAAGCAAACAAATGATCATATGAATTTGCTTTGCACTTGCAGCCAATCTTATGCATTTTCACTCAGAAGTAAGCCCCTCTTATTTCAATGGAGCTGATGCCTAGGGGGATATGCATAGGATTAAAGCTTGATCCTATAGAAAGAAACCTCGTTGAGTTCAGTGGGAGTCATCTGCACGAAGCTGCAAACTCAAGGTGATAACTATATTGTGTGCTCACATGAAACCAAAGATATATTGTTCAACTGGCTAAAAAGCTTGAAGGAAAAAAAATTCATCAAACAATAAAAGAGCTCAGCTGCAGTCTCTCTTATTAATCACTTCGGGAAAAACCCAACCCCTAAGCTATATGTTTCTTTATTCTTACTGAAAGCCCTATCATATAATATGAGTTTCTTTTGACAACTTTGAAATTCTGTTCTACTTGTAGGGTTGCCAGGTCCCTCTTTGCTACCAGTGGGAGGTTTTTGGGCCGGAGCCTGAGGAGGGTACCAACTGCCAGGTACTAGCTGGAGATCTCCTGCTACTACAACTGATCTCCAGCCGATAGAGATCAGTTCACCTGGAGAAAATGGCCGCTTTGGCAATTGGACTCTATGGCATTGAAGTCCCTCCCCAAACCTGGCCTTCCAAAGGCTCCGCCCCAAATACCTCCCTCCAAATACCTGAAGAGGGACCTGGCAACCCTATGGGGCAGCAGGTGAGCCAAACCAAGGTGCATGTTAAGGCAAGGCTTAAAAACAGCAGGAAGAGGCTTTGGGGAGGATGGCAGATGGAGTGGTGGGGGAACTTCGGAGCCTTAAGGCCGGACAAGTGCAGTCAACAGCTTCTTTGCATTATAAGCCTGAGGGACTGAATAAACGACTGGTTGAATGGAATGGAGAGTCCTGCATGTGCTTGAGGGAATGGGACCAATGGACTCTAGACCCTCACTCAGCTGGCTACGAGCTGCAGTAATGCAAGTCGCCTGGGAGATACCCAGTCCTGCCACAGGCAGCATATAAATGTAATAAATAAAGGTTTAACGGCTTTGATCTATTCGATATTGCATTTTTAAAAAAGCAGTGCATTCAAACATCTACTGTGTTTATAGTTTTGTTTTTGAAAAACTAGATAATAGCAGTGTTATCTGTAGAAGCCGCCTTTTCTCTTGAGCGATGAGATTGTGCCATCGACATTGTGCATGTGTGTTGAGTGCCATACCCATTCAAGTGTTTATAGCAGGGGTAGGTTAGGAGGCAAAAACATGCACAGAAAAGGTATGGAGGGAGGAACAGCAGGTTCACGCCAGCCTCACACAACTGGGAGCCACCAGGGAGGGGCCGTGGCTCAGTGGCAGAACATCTGCTTGGCCTGCAGAAGGTCCCAGGTTCAATCCCAGGCCTCTCCAGTTAAAGGGACCAGGCAAGTAGGTGATGTGAAAGACCCCTGCCTGAGTCCCTGGAGAGCCGCTGCTGGTCTGAGTAGACAATACTGACCTTGATGGACCCTCAAGGGTCTGATTCAGTAGAAGGCAGCTTCATGTGTTCATCTGCCTCAGGAGAGGCACGGCTGCCTGATGGCAGCAGCGACTTAATGCCCATCTCATGAGGGGCCTGGGGGCCATTTCCTTGCAGCAGTGGTTCACCCCCCTCACAGCACTGGAGCTGCTGGATCACTCCGCCCCGCACAGGGCCAGGTGGGGTTGCCAGGTCCCTCTTCACCACCAGCGGTAGGGTTTTGGGGGCAGAGCCTGAGGAGGGCAGGGTTTGGGTAGGGGAGGCCATTTTCTCCAGGTGAGCTGATCTCTATCGTCTGGAGATCAGTTGTAATAGCAGGAGATCTCCAGCTATGGTCTGTAGGTTGGCAACCCTAGAGCCAGGGGACCTGCTCACAGTAGCCCATGCCTTCCTTGGACAGGGTAAGGGCCACCGGCTCGTAGGGGTGGCCTGCCCTGGCACACCTCGCATGGGACAGGTGCTGCCAGCTTGTAGCACTGGCAGCTCCTATGCACATCCCACAGGGCCATTCTGTGGGAAGTGAGTTTTGCCTTGCTTAGGGGGGTGGGGGTGGAGGGGTCCAGTGCAGCAGCCTCCCAGGCCATCATCCCACCAGGCTTTTCCTGGTGGCCTTCTTTATTTATTTATTTTTCACACTTGTAGCCCGCCCTCCCCAGCGAACCGGCTCAGTGTGGGTAACGTAATTTAAAAACACAGAATAACATTTCAATAATCCATAAAATCACCAATAAAGTCAAGAGTAAAACTCTACAGCCCCCCAACGTGATGGTGCACTAATTCCTAAATATACTGTAAGCGCCGTACAGGTGGAACCTCTTCGGTCTATATTATTCCCATATTCAGAGGGGAAGCGGGGGGAGGCCAGTAAAGATGATACCGGCGGCTGTCCTCAGTTTTGGCCTGGTGAAAAAGGTCTGTCTCACAGGCCCTGTGGAACTCTTTCAGGTCCCGCAGGGCCCTGATGTTACTAGGCAGAGCATTCCACCAAGCCGGAGCCAGGGCCGAAAAAGCCCTGGCTCTTGTCGAGGACAGCCACACGCTCTTAGGGCCAGGGCTCACCAGTAAGTTCTCATCCACCGATCTTAACGTGCTCTGGGGATGCTAATGGCCAATCTGCCCCTAGGTTACAGCAACGGGCAGGTATGCAGGGCCAGCAATACCCTGGATCTCCTGATGAATCATCACATGAAGTCTGAAGCATAAGGGGAGACTGTCCTCTGGTGGTGGAAAGCGCCATCAAGCTGCAGCCAATTTATGGCGATCCCATAGGGTTTTCAACGCAAGAGGCATTCAGAGGTGGATTGCCATTGACTGCCTCTGTGTAGCAACCCTGGGCTTCCTTGGGGGTCTCCCATCCAAATGCTAACCAGAGCTGACCCTGCTTAGCTTCCGAGATCAGGCTAGCCTGGGCAATCCAGGTCAGGGCTCTGTTCCCAGACCCTCCTTAAATTGACCTTGTGTAAATCAGCGCTATCGTACTTTGGTCACATTATGAGAAGACAAGAGCCACTGGAAAAGACAATCATGCTAGGGAAAGTTGAAGGCAGCAGGAAAAGAGGAAGACCCAACAAGAGACAGATTGACTCTATAACGGAAGCCATGGTCCTCAATTTGCAAGACCCAAGCAAGGCTGTTAAAGATAGGACGCTTTGGAGAACATGGATTCATAGGGTCGTCGTGGGTCGGAAGTAGGGCTGTCAATTCGGTTCGGCCCGAACTGAAAATCAGCCGAATTTCCCCTGATTCAGTGGTTTTTAGTTCGGGAGGAACCGAACTCAAAACTGGCGGGCAACCGGGGGGGCTGAATTCAGCGAGTTCGGGAGTTCGCGAATAAATTCGGCAAATTCGACCGTCAGTAAGCAGCATAACCGTCAGTAAGCAGCATTCTCCTCCCCCGGCCAATCGGTGGCCAAGCTGGGTCTTCTTCTGGCCAATCAGTCAGGATTGAGTACTGGAGGAATCAGCTGATGTGTGGCCCGGCCAGGGAGAGAGAGAGAGAGAGCGAAATCCTCGTGTGTGTGTGTGGAGTGCTTGTGCACATTCGCTCCTTTCTGTGGCTGCAGGGGGCGTATTTTTGGGGGTACAGACACAAAACTTTCACTGGAGCTTCAGATGAAGCTTCTTAAGATACCCCCCAAGTTTTGTAAACATTGGGTCAGGGGGTCCCGAGATATGGGCTCCCCCCTTTTTCTTTCCATGGCTGCAGGGGGCGCATTTTTGGGGGTACCGACCCCAAACTTTCACTGGAGCTTCAGATGAAGCTTCTTAAGATACCCCCAAGTTTTGTAAACATTGGGTCAGGGGGTCTCGAGATATGGGCTCTCCCCCTTTTCCTTCCCCCCTTTTTCCATTTATGTGGCTGCAGGGGGCGCTTTTTTGGGGATATAGCCCCCAAACTTTTAGCATAGCTTCAGACAATTATTTTTAAGATACTACCCAAGTTTTGTAAAGATGGGTTCAGTGGGGGCAGAAATATCGCCTCCCCCCCTTTTCTCTTTCCATGGCTGCAGGGGGCGCATTTTTGGGGGTGCAGATCCCAAACTTTGAGCGGTGTTTCAGACCAGTGTTCTTAAGATTCCCCCCAAGTTTTGTGAACATTGGGTCAGGGGGTCCCGAGATATGGGCTTTCCCCTTTCCCCTTTTCCCTATTGGGATGAATGGATCAGCCGATCCTGTGCATCTTCTCCAGAGCAAAACCTCCCGTGCCTAATTGGAATCATCTTGGATTACAAGTCCTCTTCAGCCCCTCTTGATGGAACAGAAGACAGCCACAGTAAGACCCCTTTGGGGGCTTTAATCTATAATTTTTCTCCTGTGTATGTGTGTGTGTGTGGGGGAAAGCAGAGTCTGTGGGTGGGGAGGAAGCCAAAGGGGGCTTTCATCGGTTCTGCCTGGGGTGTGTGTTCCCCCTCGAGTCTCTCGCTCCCTGGTTTGAGGGGGGAGGTTTCAGTTGTGTGTTCCAAAGGTGTTGTTTAACAAGGTTGTGTTGTTTTGCAGTTGTTTTGCAGTTGCTTTACAAATTTCTCGGCTGTTGTCGGGGCTGGGAGCTTTGTGCGTGGGCGGCAAGCTCTGCGGAGAGATGCACATTAAGGGTGGGGGGACCCCTTTCAGGGCCCATATCTCAGCCCCCCCTGACCCAATCTTTACAAAACTTGGGGAGTCTTTCAATAAACGTCCTTTGAAGCTCTGCCGAAAGTTTGGGACCTCTAACCCCAAAAATGCCCCCCCCCCAGAGCTGCGGAAAGGCGCGGTTGTGTTTTTAATGGCTTTATTCGGCCGAATTTTTTTCCGAACTTTGAATTCCCGCCGAATTGAACGGATCCGAAGTGGGGGAGTTCGGATTTCGGCATATCCCGAATCTAAACGGGCTGAATTCGGCCGAATCCGAACTATACTGAATTTTTTTTAATTCTACAGCCCTAGTCGGAAGCATCTTGACAGCACTTAACACACACACAAATCAGTGCAGTTCCTTTCAAATGTGATGCTAAATAAGTGGTGACTGGTATCAATAACTTACCATTGCAAAATGGTTGCTCTGCACTGGCTTTCCTAAATCAGCAGCATAATTAAAGACCTTCCTTTAAAACTCTGGCCGAAAAATGGCAACGCCAGCAAAATCATACACACAGTTTTGGAATAAATTGGAATTTAAATGTTTGAAATACCTCAAATCCTTCACCAACTTTTCCCCTCATTTTCTTCCTGTCAGTGCTGCCTAAAGAGCCCAAGAATAACACATCAGAAACATTTAAAAATTTGTGTCTGTTGTTTCCTATGCTGCCCAGTTGACAGCAGACGTCCGTAGTCTTGCAAAGTTGGTGTAAGCAAGAGGAAATCTGTAGTGTGCAGTTGACAGTATGGTTATATGCTAATTCTGCAGTTTTGCTATCTCAGCTATACCACTGTAAGGTATATTTCCACTGTCATCCCCCCTCCCCCAAAATGCATTCAGTTATCTTTTATTAGACCAATATCTATTTGTCCAAGAGACGTATGCAAGCTTTTGAGTTACACAGAACTCTTCACCAAACAACGATGGGGTAGGGGCTGGTCTGATTAATTCTAGCTTTTTTGTCCTTGCCAGCCTCATAAAGTATTTAATGCATGTCTGGTTTAAGAGGTTGTCGTGATCCACTAAAGGCCCCACGAATGGCACTGGGTCTAACCTGGTTGAAGACAGTGTACATTGTCTCTCACCTATCCTAGATCAGTAGAGACTGGGCTGTAGAACACACATGAAGCTGCCTTATACTGAATCAGACCCTTGGTCAATCAAAGTCAGTATTGTCTACTCAGACTGGCAGCAATTCTCCCGGGTCTCAGTCTGAGGTCTTTCATATCACCTACCTACCTAGTCCCTTTAACTGGAGATGCTGGGGATTGAACCTGGGACCTTCTGCATGCCAAGCAGATGCTCTACCACTGAGCCACGGCCCCTCCCCAAGAGTCTCTTCTCCAGGTGCAGAGGACTCTGGTGATGCTCCTCAGTTCACAGCATTTCTTCCATTGGTGGCTGCTCCCTTCTGCCTCTATGTCCAGCCGACTAATCCTCTGTCAAAGGCTGCAAAACTGTTTGTTGCCCAGAGTTCTAGCCCTAAACACACTGATTCGCAGATGGGTGCCTTGATGCGATTAGTTATTGGACTGTGTTGTAGATTGCATAGGGACAGCTCCAAAAGGATGGCTAGCAAAAGGAACACCAGTCACATTAGATACGAGAAAGAAGTTCAGTGTGGCCTGAGCCCTGTTGAGACCTTCAATGGAAAGAAATGTGTGTAGCTCTGCTTGGGATTTCATTGTGAGTTAATTGTTTTCTATAAAATAAACTCAGGTTGCTTCCACATGGAATTGTTGCTCCGGCCCCAACCCACAGCAGTGGCTTTTCTTTGGGCTTCCATATGACATAGCTGTGAATTCACCCACCTTTTGAGTTTTCCTTGGCTTTTCTATGGGTTTTCCCGAACCTACTTTATGTTATAATATTCCCAGAAAGATCATACTCAAAGTAGGTTTGGGGATGAGAAGGTAGAGACTTTTTCCCTATTCATAGCAGGTACTATTTCTACTCAGGTCTAGCATTTCCCCCTCCCACACTAGTGGTCTTCTTGACTTAAAACAAATCAGCTGTAGGTAGTGGATTGAGGAAAAACTGCACCTGTGAAGAAGAGTTGGTTTTTACGCCCCTCTTTTCTCTATCTTTAAGGAATCTCACAGCAGCTTACAATCACCTTCCCTTCCCCTCCCCACAACACACAGTTTGTGAGGTAGGTGGGGGTGAGAGAGCACCCAGCTGGCTTCATGTGGAGAATTGAACCTGGTTCTCCAGATTAGAGTCTACCGCTCTTCACCACTACACCACGCTGGCTCTCAGAGTGCAGAAATTTCCTGATCTAGTATTCAGTATGTTCTAACCACGTCTTCTGTTTAGCATTATTATTCTCCTGATTACAGTCCTCGGTTTTTAAAAAAGGCAAAAAGTACACAGGAGGCGGGGGGGGGAGGCACAAGCCACAGAGCCCAGAGAAAAACCCTTGCATAAAAGCTCCGTTGGTGCTGGGAACCTCTCTGAATTTATGGTGGCAATGACTGCGAAACAGTTGTTAGCTCCTGCGTGGAAGCACCCTGAAATGTTTGAAAGAAACCCATCTATTCACCTCAAAAACAATATCTACCCTCCCAGTCATAAGGCATAACTGAGGGAAAAGCATAACAGAAGACCAGGCTAGTACACACTAGATCAGGGAATTTCTGCATAGTTTCAGTTTTTCCTCACTCTGCTCCTTTAACATTATGCCATGCAGGAATGGCTGGGGCGAGTATAGAAGGGTGTCTTTATAATATGGCGGTTCGTTGGTATACCAATATTCTACTCCAAAAAAAGTTTTTTAAAAAAGGAGAACGAGGAAGTGGATGAGGAACGGTGGACAATGGCGGCTAAGGCAGATATGTTTCAGGGGTTGACCAGAAAGCAACTGGGAGGAGGAGTGGGAGGGGGGAAGACGAAAGGGGTGTGTCGGGACTCAGGGGGATCAACCCGCGCGCTGAAGCACGCACCGGCAAATACTTTCATTTGCTGCAAAACTGAAAATAAAATCAGGAGAAAACTGGGATGGGAAAACACAGAGAAGTTGGGGAACAGAAGTGAGTCAGCCCAGCAGGCCTGAAAAGGTCATGCGTTATGACAACAGAGAATCGCAACATTCGCAGGAGAATCGCAGGACAACCATGCATTATTGGCCTTCATCTCTCCCAAATTTCTCTTCTACACAGCTATTGAATTCTATGCTTGCTGCATCCTGTCACCTCAGCCCTTTGTAAGAATAAGGATTCCATACTAGTCCTAAAGCCTTTAACGTGATGCATTTGTTTTTACCAGGTTTCTATTTCTTATAGCTATAGATAAAATTATGTAAGTGAACAAGTAGCGTCTGCTTTAAAAACTCAAGAGTGCTTGGGCAGAAAATCTAGCAGTTAGGGAATGAGGTATGTAGTCTGTCATGCAGAATTAGGTATGCTCGGGTCCACTGAAAATAACCGGGCTTCGACTTGCTAAGACTGCAGCCTTAAGAAGCTCATTCCTTTAGCTCACCGTGCCTCTCCTCCTTCCTTGCTGTCCCTAATCACACCTCTTGCCCAATATCCCAAAGACTGCAATCAGAATACATTAAACAAACGGAATGTCACATTTGTACACATTATTCTGGAACATTGAGGTGGGCAGAATATACTGCTCAGTGTCACCTAGTAACACGGTCAGAGGATGAAATCCCAGGCTAAATACAAAACAGCAAATCGGTGGAGAAACAAAGGAAGCCAGCTTGGTTTCAGTCCATTATAACATCATGAAACAGGCTGCAGAATTCTGGAGCAGACAATAATTCAACGTTATGCCTGCAAATATCCATAAAGCAGAGGCCATTATGTGCAACGCTCTTGTTGCTGGTGCAGCAGACTATTTTATATTGCCATACCGCAGTGGAACGGTACAGCAGAACTGCTACAAAGGAAAGGGCTGTTCCTACCAGTATTTGTAATGCAAAATTGAGATCCCAGATGTTGTTATTCTCAAGTAAAAAAGAACTACATGGGGAGGGGCTGTGGCTCAGAGGTAGAGCATTTGCTTGGCATGCAGAAGGTCCCAGGTTCAATCCCTGGCATCTCCAGTTAAAGGACCAGGGGATGTGAAAGACCTCAATTAAGTCCCTGGAGAGCCACTGCCAGTCAGAGTAGACAATATTGACCTTGATGGACCAAGGGTCTGATTCAGTATAAAGCAGCTTCACATGTTCAAAGAAATTTCCACAAGCCACAAATTCTGTTCAAAATTAACCCATATTATGGACTGTTTGGGCCTGACCATTTAATTATGAAAGGAGAAAATGTAACAATGATGTGATCATGGTAGTCATCAGAGGTGGTTACAAAATATGGACCTGCTACACCACCAACCACGCCAAGCCACTCCCATCCTCCCTCCCTTCAACTTCATCTACCCAAAATGCCCCTTACCCACACTTCTCTACTCTTCTGGAGCTCTACCCATGAACACATGAAGCTGCCTTATACTGAATCAGACCCTTGATCCATCAAAGTCAGTATTGTCTACTCAGACCGGCAGCGGTTCTCCAGGGTCTCAGGCAGAGGTCTTTCATATCACCTACTTGCCTAGTCCCTTTAACTGGAGATGCCGGGGATTGAACCTGGGACCTTCTGCATGCCAAGCAGATGCTCTACAAACTGAGCCACAGCCCTTCCCCTACCCATGAAAGCCTTCCATCAGCCATGACATCTTGGAATGCCAGTGCTGGAAACAAAAGAACAATGTTGTCCTCTTGCCCTACTTATAAGCATCCCAGATAGTACATTTGATTACTCACTGTTGCAAACAGTGTAAAACTAGATGAAGGCAAGGGACTTGCCCAAGACAAGCCGAGTATAAGGCAGAGGTGGCTTCCTCACCTGAATACCTGCTTTGTCTGCAGAAAGTCAAAGGTTCAATCCCCAGCATCTCGTTAAAAGTATCAGGTGATAGGAGAGACCTCTAATCTGAGACCCTGGAGAGCTGTTGCCAGTCAGAGTAGACAATACTGACCTTGATAGACTAAGGCAGCATATATGTTTAGTAAAAGAAATAGCATGACCGAGTCATGGGGCTGTATTTCATAGCCCTCTCACACATTGGGGTGGATCCCACCAACCATTTGCATGTGCACAAGGGGGATTCTTCCCTATTCTGTTCCTGGAGGGGTCCCCTGTTCCCCAGCAGCAGTATTCATAGGGTTGTCGGGTCCCTCTTCGCCACCAGCGGGAGGTTTTGGGGGCAGAGGCTGAGGAGTGCTGGGTTTGGGGAGGGGAGGGACTTCAATGCCATAGAGTCCAATTGCCAAAGTGGCCATTTTCTCCAGGTGAACTGATAGAGATCGATTCACCCGGAGAAAATGGCTACTGATCAGCTGGAGATCAGTAGTAATAACAGAAGATCTCCAGCTAGTAGCTGGAGGTTGGCAACCCTAAGCATTCAGGGGGTATTTCAGGCTGTAGCAAGAGGGAGGAAGTGAAGAAGTCAAGATGACAGAAATCCTCCCATCAGTAGAGATTTCTGGCAGCATTCAACCTATTAAGCAGAACCCAAGCCAGATTTGCCATTAAGTTCTCTCCTGAGTCTTCTCCTCCCATTCATGCTGTTGCTTCTCCTCGTTCTTGGCCTCATAACTAACCTGTGACAGAACCATGACCCACTTCTGGGTTTGGACCCACAGTTTGTTGAGAACCACTAACTTAATCCTCTATCCTTTCATATCTCTTTTCTTCCCTACCATCTCTCCCCAGTCTCTGTCTCAACTATCTAAGAAATAGGGTTGCCAACTTCCAAGTGCTAGCTGGAGATCTCCTGCTATTACAACTGATCTGCCGCTGATAGACATCAGTTCACCTGGAGAAAATGGCCGCTTCAGCCATTGGACTGTATAGCATTGAAGTCCCTCCTCTCCCCAAACCCTGCCCTCCTCAGGCTCCACCCCAAAAACCTCCTGCCAATGACGGAGAGGGACCTGGCAACCCTACTAACAAATTATGATAAATCATTTAGGGTAGGATCATGTGAATTCCATGTTCTTCACAACACACAGCCTACTGCTTAGGGTTGCCAGCTCCAGGTTGGGAAATACCTGGAGATTTTTGGGGCAGAGCCTGAGGAGGGCAGGGTTTGGAGAGGGGAGGGACTTCAATGCCATAGAGTCCAATTGCCAAAGTGGCCATTTTCTCCAGGTGAACTCATCTCTATCAGCTGGAGATCCCTTATAATGACAGGAGATCTCCTGCTAGTACCTGGAGGTTACTCAAAAGGGACACCACTATGTAAGTACAAAAGAAATCCCTATCCAAAATTAAGTACTGTTTTATAACTTTATAACAGATTGCTCCACCATCCACAGCCCCCTTTATCTTGGAAACAAAATGGAGAGGCCAGCACCAATGCTGAATGTGCATCTGTTGTGCGAGACGCAGAGGCTGATGCGCTGTGCCTATTTATCCATTTGCTTTGCGAGCCAGAGTAGTACATTCAGTGGGTGAGAGGGTGGCGGTGGAATGGTGTTCCTAGAAGCTGTGAAGGGCTTTAATCCTACAAGCATACACATTTCCTCTCCACTGTATTACTCCCCCTCCCCCTTTAAGTGCGTGTCTCTCTTCTGTCGCAGGGCTCATCTGACTCATTCACTACGGGGAAAGGGGCCAGGACATGTAAGGTGCTGACATCATCCACAGCTTAATCAAGACATAATGTCTGGCGGGGGTGGGGGGCTGAGCAGGCCTGAATGTGGCTTGCTTACAGCAACTTACTGAAACGCGTGCCATCCTTTTCCAGATCATCTTTTTTTCGCCTAGTGAAGTGACTGGAGAGCGTTACAAGATACACAATACAACCCATTTTGCCATAAAGGGAGTGCATTGCTGTTAATATTTAATGCTTTCTATGTAGGAGTTTTGGGAAACGTAGCGGAAGCAAAATCTGCAACGCTAGGCACAATTGCTCGGGCGTAATTCCTATTGAAATCAGAGTGAGGAATAGGAGAAGGTTGCACGCTTGCTACAGAGTGTGTCCCATTGAACACAGTGTGATGTACTCCCAAGTAAGGGCGCTTAGATTTGCACTGCAGAGCTGGAAGTAGGGTAGGGGGCTTCAAAGACAGAATCAGGAACTAAAAGGAAAGAGTCCTAATTTATCACAGCTCCAAATTAAGGAGAGGCCATATTCTGTTCTCCCCCAATTGTGTCTCGTAGTTAATGACATGAATTGCACAATGTGCAGATCTTAAAGGTCTGCATTAGGGAATGTCTGCTGAATACTTTGGGCCCTATTTATTTTTTTCACATCTGTGAGCTATGAATTTTAAACAATGCAGAGACCAAACATAGGATTGCCAACCTCCAGGTACTTGCTGGAGATCTGCTATTACAACTGATCTCCAGCCGATAGAGATCAGTTCAGCTAGAGAAAATGGCCACTTTGACAATTGGACTCAGTGGCATTGAAGTCCCTCCCCAAACCCCGCCCTCCTCAGGCTCTGTCCTTAAAACCTCCCGCCAGAGGTGAAGAGGGACCTGGCAACCCTAACCAAATGTGTCAGCACCTGGTTATTCTATGAATGGGACAATCTACATGCTGGAGGTTATTAGCACAGTTCTTATCCTACCGTTCTCCCCAATGGGAATCCAAAGCAGCTTACACCAAAAAACCCACATAAAAATGCATATAAAGAAAAAAGAAAAAACCAACCAAAAAAGGGTAAATGAAACATCTTGAGCTAGGCTGACAGCTAACAGATTGGTCCATCAAGGCCTCCGGGTAGAAGACAAGCATCCTTTGGGTTGGGCCTCTGGCCCCATCTAGGCTATAAGTACCTGCAAGAGGAGGAAGACCCAGACCTTACAAACAGCTGGCAGCTATCTTCCCACAACCCCCCCCTCCCCGGTGAAAAAGCCCCTAGAATATAGGTTTATTACAGTGGATGTTGAACCTCTGTGGTTCAGAACAGAAATTTCTTTCTATCATGACCCAAAGAAAAAATTCCAAGCTTAATATTTTAAAACTAATTTAATTTTAGAATCCTAAAGAACTTGGCTTAATTCAGTTCAGCCTCTTCCTGACTGCTGGCTATGTGTTATTTTCTTTGGCGAATATGTTGTCTAATCAAAGTACCTTACCATGGTTTGATCCCAAAGGAAAGTTGGTTTCAGGTAGCCGGCTCAAAGTTTACTCAGCCTTCCATCCTTCCGAGGTCAGTAAAATGAGTACCCAGCTTGCTGGGGAAGGCAATGGCAAAAAAAAAAAACACCCCATAAACATAGTCCGCCTAGTAAATGTTGGGATTTGACGTCACCCCATGGGTCAGTAATGACCTGGTGCTTGCACAGGGGACTACCTTTAACTTTACCTAAACCTCTGAATACTATTTGCTGGAGGAGAACAGCAGAGACTTACAGCCTTTCTGGGCCATGCTTGAGTAGATGGCTGCTTCCAGGGTTTATATGTTCTTTAAAACATTTGTCAGCAGGGGGAGCCAGCTGGTGCTAAATTTAAAAACCAAAAAGAAGACAAAATGGAATTCTCAAACTATGGTTCTTGAGGACTCCCATGGCGGAGGTAGAAACAGTGCTAGGCCGGTAAATTAGTCACAGTCATGTTGCGGGTTAGGAAGCCGTAAATGCTCCATAGAAAAAGGCGCACCGCCCGCCCTACTGGAATAAGGACGTAGGTAGTAAAGGGCAAGAGAGATAGGAGGAAGTGATCTGGATTATTCCATTGTTCAGACTTTCCTTAACTACCCACAATTTTGGAGCCAAAATACAAAGTTATAGTTGCCATTTTTTCTGGCAACTGCTCTTGTGCCCTATGACAAAGAGACATTTAATAGTGAAGCATTTTCCATAGCTGTATCTCCATACCAAGGCAAGTGTCACCTGCTGAATTTTTGCCAATCATTAGGGTTGCCAGGTCCCTCTTTGCCACTGGTGGGAGGTTTTCGGGGTGGAGCCTGAGGAGGGCGGGGTTTGGGGAGGGAAGGGACTTCAATGCCATAGAGTCCAATTGGCAAAGCGGCCGTTTTCTCCAGGGGAACTGATCTCTATCGGCTGGAGAGCAGTTGTAATAGTAGGAGATCTCCAGCTAGCACCTGGAGGTTGTGAAAACAGCACCTGGAGGTTGGCAACCCTAACTATCATAAAGGCTTACGAGCTCAGTCAGAAAACTAGAAAGATGGCAACGTTGATTCAGTTATCTCAACAGCAAAAGTTATATCTGGGCTCTTCAGATATGAGGACGGCTTACATGACAGGAGGGCAGCTTACCTAGGGTTGCCTGGGCAAGGGGCTACTTGAAAGGGCAGACAACAGTTGGCAAACAGCACAGTATAGCAGTGCCTGGAATGAATTCGAAGGCTGTAATGACAGTCCATGCAAAACCCAGGTAAATAACAACATCATGGTCACGTGTGATGGGGATTCTGATATTAATTTATTACAAGCCAGATTAAATTTCCTATACAGATTTGAGGCACAACAAAGATCTACACATTTGAAACTACTGGAGTCTTGAACATATCTCTTACAATTCTGTGAAATTCATCTCATTTTACATTCACTTCCGATATGAGGCTCCAGCCACATAATAGCAGCCTCTCTATCTGTCTGGAGCCTTGCATGACTTTCATCTTCCCAGTATCTTGAATGCCTTAGGGGGTCCTCTAAATCAATTATTTTGGTCCTGTTTGACAATGCCACGTAATTCATAATATAAGGTTTGTTTATCTTTTCATGTGATTTTAAAAGATGTATAGCAGCAGCCAAGACAGCCTCCAATCTTAGAACACAAGAAGGAGAGAGAAAAATACAAGGGAAAATCGGGTCATTTCTATTTCATCGTCCTTGCTCTTTTGAGATGGAATAGTGAATCAATTGTGTTTTAAACATCTTTTCAAAACACAATAAAGTCTAGCCACATGACCACTGATGGTTTCCTTTAGAAACTATTCTATTCTGTCTTTTTAAATATATCAAAACACAAATGGGGGAAGGAAAGACCCTACCTAAAACCGAAGGTAAGTACCCAAAGGTTGGGTGGAAAAAGACTCAATTATGTATAGAAATATATTTATTTTAAGACACTGTTATCTATATTAAAAACATGAACAATTATATTAAAAGAAAGCACAATGGCAACTAATACAGGTTGATAAACTAAAACCACATTCCAAACGCATTTTGGCGTGGTCTAATAATATCACTTATAATGCACACCAATACATAATACAATGTGTATAACAGTATTATAGCAAAATAATAACAACAACCCAGGAATGTATGTAGGGATGGGTTCCAATTTGACTTTGTGGCCAATATATTCTGTAAAATTTATAAAATTAAAGAGCCCACTGCCATGAAATACTTTCTGCTTGTACTTTTCTGGGCTGTGTTAACCTTCCATACAAGGTGCATATCAGTATCAACCAGAATATTTTGCTGATGCAGGCCAGGGGGCCGAAACACATTTGGAATGTGGATTTAGTTTATCAACCTGTATTAGTTGCCATTGTGCTTTCTTTTAATATAATTGTTCATGTTTTTAATATAGATATCAGCGCTTTAAAATACATATATATTAAATATATCTACATATTGCACATCTGCATATATAATATAGAACTTTTGCCTCTCTTGCCTTATGGCAGCGATGTGCAGTGTCACAGAGCGGATTGTGACGTCTCTGGGAAAATCAGGGATGAAAACTGGCAGATTAGAAATATATTAATGATACCAGACAGGTATACTGTGCTTCCCCATGAGATACAGGGACATTCAGGACGAGGAACTGTGGAGCAAAAGAGCAATTTATTATTAACATTGTCAGAAGCTTTGACACTTCTAACTTGTTATATCAAGCCCCTCTGCATGTTTCACGCAGAGGCAGCTCTAGGCTCCTTTGAACAAATGTGTTTACCATTTATAAAACATGGTTAGGGCATAAATGGCAAAAAATATTATCTCCTGTCTCCTAGCAACAACTTTGAGATGGGGGGCACTAATATGCTCCTAGCCTGAATGGCAGAAGAAAGAAAGGGCAGATTTTTCAAGGCTTCCAGTGAATCAAGGCTAACGCACTTCCCCAGCTCCATCATTGTAGCCACTAAGGATAATGCCAGTCCTCAAGAGGGCTAGTGGCCCTAGTTTGGAGCTCCACCAGACTCTGCTCTCAGTCACATAAGCATTGGTCATAGAAAAGAGCAAGAGTCCGGTAGCACCTTAACGACTAACAAAATTTCTGGCAGGGTATATGAGCTTTCGTGAGCCACAGCTCACTTCTTCAGATACAGTTAGAATGTGATTCCATCTATCCTTAAGTAGAGACAAGTGAATTAGACACACAATGGCAATGTAAATGTCAAAAGCAAGTGAATGACATCAGCAGGCGTGATTGGATTAGGTGTGATATGCACAGGGGTAGTCGGCATGGAGAAATTAGCATTGGTAATGAGACAGGAATCCCAGATCTCTATTAAGTCCAGGAGAATGCATAGTCTTGGGCTTCATTATTAGTTGTAATAATAAGCATTGGTTGTTTACTTCCTCTTATTCCTTTGCACCCCTACATATCAATCTACCATATTTTCTTATCCTACCCTTCTTCCAAGAATCTCAGGGCAGCTCACATGGTTCTCCCCTTCTCCTCTAGTTTATCCTCATACAACCCCCGTGGGAGGAGGTTAGTCTGAGATGTCAATCAGTGACCCTGTACACGAGCTTATGTCCACCCAGTGGCGTTGATCCGCGGTTTCCTCAGTCCTGTTTCAACATTATACCATACTGGCTCTGGTTTTCTCACTGTAGGATTGTTTGGTTGGGCCAATTGATCTGGTTGTGGGATGGCTTAATTGAGAGATTAAGGCTACAATCCTAAAGACACTTTCCTGGGAGTAAGCCCATTGAATAATATAGGACTTATTTCTGAGTAGAGCTGCTTAGGCATGCTTCTTAACTCTGTTTCCTGTAACCAGTTACATCCAGTGGAATCCCTTATTGATTGCCATAGAACACTGTAAAGATTTGAGACCCCCCCCCAAAAAAAACACGTATTTGATGTGAATACCATGACGGAGTAGAGTGGAGTCATAGTGGGGTTTTCTACCAGATTTTAAGGTTTCCCTTTACTCATCAGCGAACTCCCTCTTGCATATCAGAGTCTGGAAAGTCAGTCAAATGAAAAATACTGATGAATCATTGATGAATGCAATATCTCTACGTTGCCCTGTAAAACAATTTTACACAGTATGGCTGATAATATATATTATATATGTGATAGAATTAGACTTTGGAAAAGCCTGGTGGTTATTTGAATTTGAGCGATCCGTTGAATGCCAAATACTGAAAAGTGAAAGAAACTAATTTAGGTAGATTCTGCATTCAAAGGAGCCAGAGTTATCAATCTGTATAGCTGAACAAATAGTACTGACACCTCAAAGGGTCAATATGCCAGGTTGTCCTTGACAAAAATAAGCATCCTGTGATCTGCCAACACCATCTACTGAGTGTTGGAGGAAAGAGTAATGTCATGTTTCTGAGACAAACATTTGGGCAAAGAGCTAGGGTTGCCCACCTTAGCTGGGGAAGTTCCAGGAGATTTGGAACTGGAACCAGGGGAGGATATAATTTGGGGAGGGGAGGGAGCTCAGCAGGTATGTGATGTCATCCTAAGACATCTGTTTCTCATAGACTGCTGTTTCTCATAGACTTTGCTAGGGTTGCCAACCTCCAGGTACTAGCTGGCAATCTCCTTCTATTACAACTGATCTCCAGCCAATAGAGATCAGTTCACTTGGAGAAAATGGCCACTTTGGCAATTGGACACTATGGCACTGAAGTCCCTCCCCTCCCCAAACCCCGCCCTCCTCAGGCTCCACCCCAAAAATCTCCAGGTATTTCCCAATTTGGAGCTGGCAACCCTAGTAATAGCAGGAGATCTCCAGCTAGGACCTGGAGGTTAGGAAATCAAAAGTCTGCACTTGTATAAAGCTCAATAAAGCACATACAAAGCACTTTGCAAGCAGTTATATTGTGAGGTGGAGCCTCACCAAAACAATATCCCAAGGATATAAATACAGAGCAAGAACTTGTTATAATGCGATAAATTTACATCAGGTAAGTGTATATACACAACAAAATCAGGTGCACAAAAATTGACAATCCAGAATGGAGGTTGGCAACCCTAAGTGTTGCCCATTTTGAAACAGCTACATTGGTTGCCAGTCTGTTTCCCAGTTTAATTCAAGGCACTGGTTATTACCTTTAAAGCCTCTTACAACCTGGACCCACATATTTGAAGGATTGTCTCCTTCCATGTGTTCCTGCGCACCAGCTATGGTACTTAGGCAGCCATCCGTTGGCTATCCCACCACTTAGGGTGGCCCATCTGGCATCGATCAGAGCCTTTTCTGTGGTGGCCCCTGCTCTGTGGAATGGGCTCCCTGAAGAGGTGTGCCCCTCCCCTCCTTGGAGATCTTCAGGAGGTGCTGCAAGGCTTGCCTGGGCTTCTGAGTGGGGTTGAACAGCAGGTATCTTTTAAGCGGGAGAGATTTGGGGTTTGCTATTTTATTTCTGGTTTCACAGAAAATGTTTTTAACTATTATAGCAAGCTATCTTGAACCATGAGGAAAGACAAGATATAAATGTTTAAACAAACAAAGTAATCTTTCAGTGTTGGACTATGTGGCTGGGAATCCCTGAATGTGATGCATGAGGCATATGGGTTGGGAGTAAATGTTTTATGGGCTAGACCTCTGGGAGACAACAAAGGTCCCATCATAGGTCTTCATTTGGTCTCTGGCTTTGGGAACAGGGGGGAGGCCTGTTGCCAAACCCTTTTTACATAAAACGTTGCCATTTTGGTTTTTTAAAAATGTAGCAAATCCCTGGGTGAGATCAAACCTCAATTTCCTAGTTCCCATTCCCCCACCACTAATTCACCAGACAGCTCAGCGTCTTCTTTTGTGAGCTTGTGGTTGTAGCTTCCATTCTTCCTTGTCCACATGGCTCCCTTCTTTCCCTCTTACAAAATGCTTATTCCTTATATCAGTACAAACGCGCTGTGTGCAGGGCTGTTAGCATTGTCTGCAAGGAGTCACGGACATCTCAGCAAGATTTGAACACTTCTCTTGGGAAACCTTGGGGTTGTGCATATGTTTTTCTCAGCCACTTGTCCGTGGGTGACCTCTAATGGAGCAAGCTTTTTAGGGGGAACGGGGTTGTTGCTTGTGTGGGGGAGGGATACACATAGGGTTGCCAGGTCCCTCTTTGCCACCAGTGGGAGGTTTTTGGGGCGGAGCCTGAGGAGGGACGGGGCTTCAATGCCATAGAGTCCAATGGCCAAAGCAGCCATTTTCTCCAGGTGAACTGATCTGTCGGCTGGAGATCAGTTGTAATAGCAGGAGATCTCCAGCTACTACCTGGAAGTTTGCAACCCTAGATACATGTCATTGTATTTTCATTATGGTGCACATAGATTGGGGTCTTTCATGCTTTGGCAGTGAGTGACTGGTGTGGTGGAATGCTGTGAGAGTGTCTGTTGGTGTGACATTTCTAGGAATGCTGTGAGAGTGTCTGTTGGTGTTGCGACATTAGCTTTTGTTTCTGTAACGATTGTGCTGTTGGTTCTGCTGCTGATTGGACACTGGGTTGCAAATCTTAGATTGCATAAGACCTGATTGTTAGCCACTACATGGCTAAAGGACCATCCATTTCAGTATGGTCAGGTGTCAGACAGACATACAATGGCAATGTAAATGTCAAAAGCAAGTGAATGACATCAGCAGGCGTGATTGGATTAGGTGTGATATGCACAGGGGTAGTCAGCATGGAGAAATTAGCATTGGTAATGAGACAGGAATCCCAGATCTCTATGAAGTCCAGGAGAATGCATAGTCTTGAGCTTCATTATTAGTTGTAATAATAAGCATTGGTTGTTTACTTCCTCTTGTTCCTTTGCACCCCTACATATCAATCTTTGGGGTAACTGGAAAATCCCTGAGTCAACTGGAATCAGAACGGTGCCATCTGTGGTGACTTCTGGAGTCAAGTTGGAGCCTTGCAGGGACAGTGGTCTAATGTTTCCAGAGTAGACACTTTTTACTATAGGCACTTCCACATATGATGCTTAAATTGACTTCCGTAAATTAGTCTGTAACAAGATATTACATCTTCATTGGCTGTAATGTAGATTTGATTTCTCTTTCGCATTCTATTTATTTACATGATTTGGTGTCAGGATAACAACGAGATAGGAAAGTCTACAGACAGCACCAGATTATTCAGAATGCTGGAGTCACAGCAAGACTGAGGAGTATTTCCAAAAGGATTCTTCCAAACTGGGCAAATAAGGAACAGAATAGCAGATAAGATTGAGACAAATACCCATCCCCACCCCCACCCCTCAACTTCACATATACACTGGTTGGGTCTGAACAAACAGTGACTACCTAGGAAAGAAATCTTGGAGGGGTGTGATGGAAAGGTCGCTGGAATCATCAATTCAGTGTGCTACAGAAATAAAAAAGCAAATTGAGTTCTATCTGGCCAGCTGCTGTCAGAAATATAATGCTGGGCAAAACAGGAATTGGGCTGACCTAGCAAGGTAATTCTTATCCTGGTTTAAGAGGTGTGTCTCCCCCCCAAAAAAACCCCACAAGAGTTCAAAATGTATTTAAACCTCACCTACAAGGACACTGTTAATATGCTTCCTAAATCCAGTATCAATCCACTTCAGACCTATGGCCAGAACAGAGGGCTGTTTTCCACAAGGCTCTTAGCACATGGCAGCTGTATTTTTTTTTTTAATTGCATGTTCCAAACCGAAGACCACTACCAAAACAAACAGATAACAAAGAAACCCATTAAAGATACAAACATAGGGAAAAATGACAACAAAAACATATAAATACATAAAGTTTAATCAAATTATTGACAGAGGGTTTAGTATTTAACACATTTTTAAATTTATCTTACAATTGCAAATAAGAGAGGAATTTGTTAATGGCATTGGGGATATTTCAAAACAATTCTTACCTTTGACTAAGTTGGTGGGTCAATTTTTCTGCTATGCCTCTTTGCCACAGTTCTGAATACCAGGAATGTAATGTTAAGAGTTCTGCGGTTTCCCAACATTGTGCTATTACCCTACGGGCTGCCATCAACATAAACACTATTAACCCCTTGGATGCCGCTTTTCCATTTTGTCCCCCCCTCCCCCCAGATTGTTAACAGAGCCAATATAGGTGTAGCATTAATGATTTGATACATAATGTTTGCCATTTCTATAAATATTTCCCCCCAAAACTGTAACACTACAGGGCATGACCACCACATGTAGATATATACACTTTCCTGACTGCAGTTTCTCCAACATTTGCTATTGTTTGCATTACTTATTCTTGCAAGATGCACCGGAGTAATATACCATCGGTGTAGCAATTTTAAAGAATTCTCCCTAAGGACTGTTGATATAGTTTTCCTTGATATAGATGACTCAATCAATTATAGATAAATTATAGATAATTTATTCCATATATTTTGTCCTATTTTTATCCCAGTGTCATCTTCCTATATTGTTTTCAGTCCATTTGACATATTTGTGTCTATTTCAATTGAATGAGAATATAGATAGGAAAATAATCCTTTTGTACTATTCATATGTTCCAGAAGGATCTGTTCAAGTTTCATCCTCTTTCTGATCATACTTTGCCTTGCCGTAGGATTCATAATTAGATAGTGTAACTGATGAAAAAGAATCCAGTTCATTTATACTCCTTGCAGCTTTTCTTTTAGTTGTACTACTGTAACGAGAGTTCAATTTTCCTAAAAGTCTCTCATTCTGTAAATCCCTTTTTCTGTCTATTTTTCTGTCTATTTTCTGTCTATTTTTCTGTTTATTGCTCTGGCTTGTTTACATATTTTTTAAGTTATTTGTGCTCACTTCCAGGTATGGCGGTCATGCCTTGAGCTGTGCATATGGCAATACCACACACTGACTGGACCCTTCGAGCACTGTATTTTGGAACACTGATGTGAGAGCTTTTTCAGGACTGACAGGGGCAGGTAAAAATGCAAACCCTGCACCTGACATCAGTATATGCATGCCTCTCTCAGTATCACAGGTGGTGACTGGTGTATAAAATCTAAAGGATGAACCTTTTGGGATTTAAAATACAATAATAAACTCAATAAAATGCAATCTATCTGGCACTGGTGTTCCCATCTCTGGCATCTCAGTTTGCAGCATGTTAGGGCTGGTTCCTCTCAATCCATGGCAGTGGAGTGAAGAGGTCATGGGTGATTATGTGAAAATGCCTGCTGGTTGCCCCAAGTTGAAAGGGCCATGAAGCTTCAAGAAAGCACCATTCATATCCTTTCATTCAAGGCCAAAGAAAAGTTAATTCACAAAACCAAAATTGTCACATCAGCAGTGCGCTCTCTCTTGAAATCAGCAAAAACGACTTAAAATTAAACCTCAAGAAGTAGCATTCCTAACGTCCGCATCCTGTGAGCAATAAGGATCCGGACGTTCTGAGCGGTATTTCCGACAAGGGATGTGTGCCTTTTGTATATATGTGTGTATATATTAAATATATATGTGTATTAGGTGATAAGTTTAGTTTCCAGGCTGACCAGCCTTTTCATAGGAAATGATTCACAGCTGCTGCTTCTTGTTTTTCCAGCTGAGCATGTCGGTTGCAGAGAATCTCGTCAATGAACTTGGCTTTTACAAACTACACTTTTTTTCTTTTTTTTAAGAATAGGAGGAAAAATAATGGGAGGGGGGAGCGAGAAGCCAATCAGCGAAGGGAATAGAATTTCCAGTTCGGTTCAAACAAGAGCACAGCGTTACCCCTCCCTTACGAGAAGAAACAAGCCAATGGCGAGCCTCTTCCTCAGCCAAAACATAGCCCGCGACCAATGGGAAAGGAGCCCGACGGCTTATGCCTCCCAATGAAGTCTACGCTACGGAAAAAGAAGGGGGCGGGCCGAAGAAAGAGAAACATCCACCGCCTGGAAGATTCGAATCGAACGTTCATACACGCAGAGAACACTCGAGCGACCAATCAGCGGGCTCCGGGAGCGTGGACTTGAGCGTTGAGACACCTCCAGCTTCTTTCCCCCCCCCACTTGCCCACTCCACATGCTCCTCCCCTGGATGCTGTTGTTTGTGGTGTGTTAGGCTGCCGAAGGAGCTCCGCGAGGGGTGGGGAGGGGGGATATCAACAAACCCTTGTTCGTGGGGATCGAAGAAGGAAAGAAGGCCGGGGGAAGGGGTGGGGGGCGACTCGGCTCGAACCTATCCGGGGGGTGGGTGCGAGCCGGAAGCTTCCGATCCCGAGAAGGCGGTCGGTGTTTCGGGGTGGAAGAGGAGACGGGCCCTTTGTGGATTTTCCCCCCCTCCCCCAAACACACACACACACACACGGATACCGCCTCCGCCACAGCGAGTGCGCCTGGCTCTCCTCCTCTTCCCTTGTTGTGGTTTCGTTTCGCTCGCCATGTCGGTGAATATGGAGGAGCTCCGGCATCAGGTCATGATCAACCAGTTCGTGCTGGCTGCGGGCTGTGCGGCGGATCAAGCGAAGCAGCTGCTGCAGGCGGCCCACTGGCAATTCGAGGTGCGTTGCGGCCGGCTTATTACGAATAAGCCAGGAGAAAGAAAAAAAAGGGGGGGAGATCGTTACTTCTCCCTCTCCCCCCATCCCTGGTTCTGCGTTAGCTTTGGAAGTAGTGGGGTGGAGGTGGGGGGGTGGACTCTCAGGAGCTCCCTGCTGATCGATCG
This sequence comes from Euleptes europaea, assembly GCF_029931775.1. Classification (NCBI taxonomy): domain Eukaryota; kingdom Metazoa; phylum Chordata; class Lepidosauria; order Squamata; family Sphaerodactylidae; genus Euleptes; species Euleptes europaea. Next base: position 126,310,336 of record NC_079312.1, on the reverse strand, counting down.
CCTTAAGCCAGTGGTTCTCAGCCTTTTTTTTTTTTTGCTCCCTTCCCCCCTTTCACCATTGTTCAGAATATAACCCCCCCTTCCCAAAATAAAGCTCCTACCCTGCCAGAAAATATTCGTGTTCGTCTTTAAGGTGCTCCTGGACCCTTGCCCTTTTCTACTACTGCAGACAGACTCACACGGCGACCCATCTTCCCAAAATAGTCTGTCTCAAAAGGTGCATTCCAAAAAATATGCACTTTGCTGAATAGTGGTCCCAGTCGTCGTTCCCCCCCCCGAACCCTAAAATCCCCCCGGGGAGGAATTCCCCGCTTGTTGAGAACCCCTGCCTTAAGCGATATTTTCTCCCCCGACACCCCACGGCTGTGTAACATGCGGGAGGGGCGCACCTCTGTATAGTGCTGCTACTAGGCGTGTAAACAGTCCAGCCGAGGAATCCGAATAAACTCTTGCCTCCTCCTGCCTTCCGGGGCCGGGAATGCGCTGGGAATGCGTGCAAACTCATCTCTGGTTGCCGGTGACCGTGGGAAAAGGGGGTGGGGGAGGCAACGCGGGTGTTCCTGAAAACGGCCCCGGCCCCTTGGAAGATTTGGAGGATCGTTTTGAATGGCCTGGTGTGCATACCGTGGGGTTGGGAGGAAACAGTCAGGAGTCGATCAGGAAAGGGAGACCCAACGCTAGGCCATGCGGCAGCTAGGGAAGGGACGTGATCTGTTTCTCTTTGCTTGCGTGCCCCCCCCTCCTCCTCCCCCCCGGCCATTTATTTTGTTGTTGTTGTTGGGTGGGGGGGGGTGACCCAGGAGTGTGAAGGAGACCCGCTTTTCTCCTCTGCACTCGGCTGGAGGTGGGGGATCCGAGGCCTTCTGGTAGCAGCTCTCTTCTTGCACGCGTGTGCTGCCTACACAAGGAAACGGCTCGCGTGTGCGGGGATCACGGCTGGGTGTAATTAATTTCCGTGGCCGAACCCCCCTCCTCCTCCGCAGCCACGCCGGTTTAAGTTTGTGTGTTCTTTGTTTTGGTTCATAAAGTAGGGAAATACTGGTTTCAGCCAACCCCCTCGGCCTCCCAAAGAAAACAAGTGCCTTTGTCCACTTCCTTTTTTTTTTTGCGTAATCCTCTGTATTAAAAAACAAACAAGCTAGTGGAATAATCCCCCCCCTCAATTTTTTAAAAGGATAAGTAGACATTGGGTAGCCCTGACCTGGATGGCCCAGGCTAGCCTGATCTCGTCAGATCTCAGAAGCTAAGCAGGGTCAGCCCTGGTTAGTATTTGGATGGGAGACCACCAAGGAAGTCCAGGGTTGCTGGGCAGAGGAAGGCACTGGCAAACCAACTCTGCCATGAAAACCCCCAAAAGGGGTCGCCATAAGTCGGCTGCGACTTGACGGCACTTTACACACACAAACACTGGGTACTGGCCGACTTGCAAACAGCTATTCCCCAGTTCCTTCCTAAACCTGATTCTGGAGCATTGTGTTTTGGGTGCTGGGTTTCTGTCCAGTGGAGTTAAAGGGTATCGTGTGTGTGTGTGTGTGTGGTCGGCATTTCTTTTGGATTGGCCTGTGTAGCTTTTTTGGGGTTCTTCTTAAAAAATACCCTCTCCCCGTACTCCCAAACGAGAGAGGGAGGCCACATTTCAAAGGTGTCCAAAGCCCACACTGGGTGGGGGGAACGTAGGGGAATGCAGAGAGCTGAACAGGCCTATTTGTGAACTTAGGTGGGTCCCTTTGTGAACTTAGGTGGAAGTATTTGGGGAGGGGGGATGAATATGTGATCGGGTCTGGGTTCCCCCCCCCTTTAATTGCCCAGTAAAATCTCTTTGGTAATCCTGCGTTCTAAACGTGACTTTCCCCATTGAGCTGTTTCCCCCCTTGTTCTAATGGTAGGCTTATGTGTGTGTTTTTTTTAAACATAGACTGCTTTGAGTGCTTTTTTTCAAGAAACCAACATTCCCAGCACCCACCACCATCATCAAATGGTAAGTAGCTGAAAACTTCGCAGGTTCATGCTGTTCTTTGCAGTTATCTTTGCTTCCTGTGGGCTGAAGTGAAATTTTGCATCGGAGTGGGTCTCTCTCTCCTTAACACCTTGGATATTCCTTGCGTCTCTGAGCAGATCCCACCTTCTGCAGTGCTTTTCCCTTAGCTTGGAAAGCCCCTCTTGGCAAATGCTTCCAAACGCCAAATCAATCGGAGACCACTCGGAACGCCTCCTGGGTTGTCAAAGGTTGTTTCTTCTTAAAGCCATGCAAATAGGAGGAGGAGGGAGGCATTCCTTGTCTTGTATGAGCTACGTCTGGTTTTTTAAAAAACAACAACCCACAACCTTTGATACTGGGAGGAGAACCGGAGGCTGCAGCCAGAAGTGGTTGTGAATTCAAAGCTGTCAGCGCTTCAGACAGCCATATTGCTGTGCAACAAGAGAAACACACAGACTGCAAATGTAAACAAGAACCAAAATGTCTGCCAGGAAACAGGGACTTTTTTTTCTCCCCACCCCCTTCCTCCTCCTCCTCCTCCCTTTCATGGCTCACACGGATCCCTCTAGCTATTTCAGTGCTTTTTAATAACTCGCAAACCAGCAGGGCTGGGAAGAAGAACAAATTCAGACAGGCTTTAGGGTTCTTCTCTCCCCCCCCCCCACCTCCTTTTTGAACTAAACTTGAGCAAAACTTTACATGACCTTGGCTGAGGGCAAGTTTCTTTGGCAGAGCAAAGGAAGGTTTTTGTGCATGTCTGTGTGTGTATGTGTTGTGAGGGGTAAGAGGTTGGAGCTAAACCAGTGCTGTGTGCTAGCAGAATAGCAGCGCTCGGCTAAACTGCAGCTTTTCTTTTTCTGGGCTTGGCTATTGTTAAAGCCCATGTCTAGTCCTGGAGGAAGAAAGAAAAGGTCTGGGGATGCGTGGAATTTTAATGTGTGCCTGTTAAATAGTAGAGAGAGATTTTTTACTGCCCCGAGGAATAAAAAACTAGTTTTCCATTTAAATGTAGCTAATATTTTGAAAGTTGCTTTGCTAATGCATGCCAATTTCTGCTGTAGCTGCTTGTTTGTTTTGTGGCTACGTAACAGTGTGATTCTGAGTTTACTCAAACTACCCACAAGTTGAGCTGTACCTTTAGATGTACTTACTTACTAAAAGGGGGTATGTGTGTCTACTTTTCAGGGTGGCTTATAAAATAGAGTGCAATGAACGACATAATAGTTCATAGACAAAGAAAACATCCAGTTGTAACAATAGCTAACCATATATGGTAATAAAACACCATGAAACGCTTTGTTAAGCATATACATGCTGCACATGTTCAAATGAATCAAGAATGGGTTTTGGTAGATTTCACTGAAAAACATGTTCTGAAATTTGGGGTCCTGCCAAGAAAGCCCTATTTTTGCTTAGAGGGGGATTCTAAACAGTCCTTGGCTGATCTTAATGGGAGGAAAGGATCACTGTTTCTCTCTTAGGGCTTTTGCCATAAAGTTAGGGTTGCCTAATGCCTGCTTTCTTATATACCCAGGTACAGATTGGAAATGTACATACTATTGTGTGAAAACCAGAATGTATGTCACATAGTAAAATAGATGTAACTTCTACACAAGTGCACGTTTCCATTCACATAGAAGGATATAGCATGAAATGGTCTTTAGTTGGTTAGGGACCCCATTTGTAAACTGCTATGTGACTGTAAATTTTTTTTTTGCTTTTCATTTATCTGTATAGTGGTTATAACCTGCTTTATAAAAATGCTGCAGGAAAGAAAATAAGGTTATAAAGCTCTTGGCACAGTCTCATATTCATATACATGCATATACAGGAAATTTTGTGTTTGAGAAATCAATGTCTTCAGCAAACAGAAAGGGAAGATCTACCATTTTTGAAGATTGTTGTCTGTGTGTTATGGCCAATAAGATTCAGGTTGAAGATCACTTTGTTTGATTCCTCTAAACCAGCCTTTATTTTTTACTGTATTGCAAACTTGTTTGTTTAAAATCATGATCAGCGTTTTTTCTTTAGAAGACTGGTATATTCCACTTCATTCTAAAGTAGCTTTCTGTGGGAAACTGGTCTGTTTATTGGATTCTCTTCTCATTCAAAACTTCCTTGTCTTTGTAAGTGCATTTTTGTTCATTTATTATTAGCATTATATTGGCACTCCATGGAACCAGAAGTTCATGTGTTAGGTTTTTTTCCTGCCCCTATATTAGAAGCCTTTTGGGGGGATGGTTTTGCTATTTTAGGTAAGCAAGGAACTTAAAGATGTGAGTGAAGAAAGAAATTACTTGCATGGAGTTGCAGAGTTGGGCTCCTGATTCCTAATCCACTGCATGTTTGGAACAGGTTCCCTGTGGTCACGGAGAGCTAATTTAAGCCTGTTTTAATGCTGAATGTGAAAGTAGATCTCCCATGTTTTCCTGAAAGCTTGCAGTGCCCCTGACTAGCTTCACATGCGACTGGCAAGAAATTTTAGCAGATCACTAGGTTGGGATTGGCCAGCTTTATCAAGGCCTTGTTAACTTTCACATCTCCTAATAACTCTGAACACCTCCGAATGCTTGGCCATTGGATTCTGCATTCTGTTGTAGAATTACTCTATACCATGGGTTCTCAACAAGGGGAGAATTCCCTCCCCCGGAGGGGAATTTTAAGGCTGGGGGTGGGTATTGGGACCACTATTCAGTGAAGTGTGATGTCCTGTAGATTATGTACAATCTGTAAAATTATAGTTTGTTTTTAATTTAATCTGCGACATTCAATAAAGTTTATGACTATCTTGAAAAGGTGGGATTATATTCTGAACTATGGTGAAAGGGGGGAATGGAGCAAAGAAGGTTGAAAACCACTGCTCTATACTGTTGAAGGCAGTAACAGCCCCTTGGCTATATTTCTCTCCAGCCCCAAAGCATGTCATCATTGTTTCCCCCAAGCATCTGTCTCAGTCTTATAACTGTCCCAGTTATTGTTTTGTAAAAATCCAGCTCTACAACAACACACTGTGATGTCTGCCTGCAGAATCACGTGTACTGATTTCGTTAATCTAATTGTATAACTTTGCATTCGGGAGAAGGGACGTACAAGAACCATAGGACATAATATTTGAAGCTGCCACCCTATTCCGTCCATCCAAGCTGCTTAATCTGCCTCTAGAACTCCTCCATCAAGGGAGATGGTGTCAACAGTGGTGGAGATAATCCTTTTTGCAGCGGTTTGCTAGGTGATGTTTTGGTGAACTTGATAGGCCTCGGTTAATAACATCCAAACCCCAGAATATTCATTACCCTTTGATCTTGTGCAATCCCTTCTCCAGCTCAGCTAGGAGTCAAAAAGGAGCAAAGCAGGATTTCAGGCTCAATTCAAGGTGTTTGAAATGCTTAACACACAGCAGGAGAGTCTGGTTCAATGCTGCTGTGGGGAGCTTAGCCCGTTTTAATCTGTTTTATATCCAGTCCTTGGTGCTGTGTGCCCTTCTGCACACATTGCCGGCAAATCCAACTCTGGCCTCTTTTCTTTGATCCTTATATGTTTTGGGTGTGTGTTTAAGGATGTCGCCGGTGTTAACTGATAGCTGTAGGTAACTTTAAAAAGCGGAACCACAGAAGTAAACACCTTCAGCAGTCAGAGGAAAGAGATTCTCCTGTCTGGCATTTTAAAATGCCTGTGTTTCCCTCATTAGCATGCAGACCACAAGTTGACAGGGCTCTCCGGTTATTCATAAAACTGTTTCTGACATGCAGATTTAAGCCAAATGTAACTGCATCATAACTGTAAGGAGACAGCAGAGCCCATTCTTGCATGCTCTGGAATGTTTCTCCCAACTGCCAAGCATTAAGGGGTTTACAGTTCCTGCATTCACTAGGGGCAGTTTAATAGCGATTGCAAACAAAGGATATCCTGTCTCCCTTGGAAGGCTATCTTCAGCCACCCCCCTCCCCCTATCTTTTTATAACCGGTTACACATTAATCAGGAAACTGGTGTTCGAGTCATGATTTGCTGTGTGTGACTGTTCCCTGTTTGCCAACCATTATTCATCTAGAGTTCCCTGATACTTTTTTCGGGCTCCTGTGTTGCACTTCTGAATTTCAGGCGCTGAGTGTGGGTGGGTGGGTGTGAGAAACTTTCCCATTTCTGCTTGCTCTTAAGCTTCACTCGTTCTGGTACTTTAAGGTTTCTGCTTAAGCCCAGTGGAAAATTCCTAACTCGCTGAGGGAACAGAAATTGAGGCAGAGTAAAAACTTTCTGGAGCTTTTTGTGACCATTTTGTTTGCAGTTCTGTTGAAGAGGCTGGGGCTAATGCCATTATCTCTTCTTCCCCTTACAAGTTCATAGAAAGTTCCTAAGGGGGTGGTTTCCCAGGTTGTGTTCTGCTTGCCCTATTCCCCCTTCCAAATGCCAGTATCTTTCTTAGAAATGTAATGGATCTTGATCCCTGTGCTTGCCCTCTTAGTTGTAACAGGAAGCTCTGCAGAGGAATGGGTTACCCACTGCCCCTCCCCTTGCAGTCAAGAGCCTGGGGGAAGTGGGCAGGCAAGTACAATGCTGCCACCACATCAGGCTTGGAGGACAGCTGTTTTACTTCCTCTTGCCTTAAAGGGCCAGTACCTCGGTAGAGCCAAAGGAAGGTAGTATCTTGTCCTGCCGTGCCTCACGCTCAAGCCATGCAGACAATCATCGTCAGCTGCTTGGCTTCCAGAGTTCAAGAGCACGGCTCCATTTGGACATTTGCCTACAGGCCATTGCTGTTTGCCCCAAGCGAACGGAAAATTGCTCGCAGCCCTCATTGCTCTGGCCATAGTTAAAACGTTGGTGGTATGCCGCTGGCTGTGATGAGGCTAGCTGGGGCATGTACATAATTATGTGCTCTGAGTGTGGTATAAGGGCCCAAGATATAGTTCCACTATTTAAACCAAGGGTGAAGTCAGACGTGATGTTTGAAGTGTGGCGGGAGTGGTTGGAACACATGTTAATCTGCATTCTGGGACATTTGCTGCTACACAGTCGAAGTTTTCACCTTAAGTTTGGGTCTGTCCCAGAACACTGCCTTTGGGTCTGTCCCAGAACACTGCCTTTTTATAGGAGACTATGGGAACCATATGAAAACTGTTTTGAGTTCTTTGGAGAAAGAGTAGGGACCAAGTATAATCTTTGTAAGAGTTATTACAAATCGTTCTAATTATAGTATAATACCGCCATTGATAGCTGTAAGCGAATGCGCATACGTGTGTGTATGTAATGACCCAGTCCTTCTGATGTCAGACTACCTTTGACCTTAACGTCCTATAAAAGGTACCATATCTAGCTAGTGATGCACGAACAATAACCTTAATACTGTGTACCAGGTGAAGGGAGTTGTTGATATCCTATATCTATTGCAGCGTTCCTCTAAGAATCTCAGAATAGCTTAAACATGAATCCTAGTTAATCAGCCATCCAGGTAGCTTCGAGGGCAAACTCTGCATTGCTTCAACGGTACACTGATAATCATACTCATTTAGATCATACAAATCTCCTCGTGCATAATTGAGTACATGACCAGGAAAGGGTAGAGGAAGATGACACCGTGTTTATGTCCTTGATCTCAGTGTACTTGGTTGTGTATATGGGCCTTCCGGAGGCAAAATGATTTGTGTATGTTTGAGTAAATAGAGGAAGAGTAGATTAATTTTTAAATCACTGTGATTTGAAGTTGCCATGGAACGTTTCCCACTTGCACTTTGGATATTTCTGTGTTAAAGTGTTGAATATGCTACATATGTTTTACCATGACAGCCCTCATCTCCTAAGAGGGTATGTGTTGATTATTTATTCTTACAGTTTTACAAAGTGCTAAGCATTAATATTTTATTACAAAATTGTACTGGTTAAGAGCAGTGGAGTCAGATGTGGAGAACCAGGTTTGATTCCCCACTCCTCTGTGTGAGCGGTGAAGGCTAATCTGGTGAACAGGATTTGTTTCCCCACTCCTATGCACAAAGCCAGCTGGGTGACCTTGGACAAGTTACAGCTCTCTTAGTGCTCTCTCAGCCCCACCTACCTCACAGGGTGTCTGTTTTGGGGAGGGGAGGGGAATGTGATTGTAAGCTGGTTTGAATCTCTCTCAATTCAACTGGATGGGTATTCATACATGCTCATAATTGGGGAACAAAACAAAAAAGCTTGGACAGTTAGCATGAAATGGAAGGATGGGATCACTCAGGTGGGCACTGGTGGGATGCACGATGATGTCTCCTGGAACAGTAGCTGAGTTCCACTGCCTATAATAACTCGCCCGGTCCTTACTCCCATTATCAAGCTTATTCTTGGTCTAGTACATTGTTATGCTACATTGATGATTATTAATTTCCGAAGGTTGATATTTTAGCCATGGTTAATGTTTTGCATAGGAAAGCATTCAATAACTCAGTGTACTTCATTCTGTCGAGGATTCCTTTTTAAGAGAACACGTGTAAACCTTCTTGCTTTTACATGTGTGAATTAAATTCAGTAGAACTTTAAATGAGGTTATTAAAAAAAATTAAATGCTCTTTATTTACCCAGATTTGGGGCAGTGAGTTTGAGAAAGCCCCAAGAACAGGGGCTCCTTGTTCTCATTCACAAAATTAATGGGCCCTCCTACAGTAGGGTTTGGAAGTCCACCTTGATCTTAAGGTACTTGTCCCTTTAGGCTGTTACTCCTGTGATTCTATTTTAGTATAGTCTGAAATTAAAGTCTTGGTGTTCCAAAGCAAAATCATCTGCCCTCATGGCAAGAATCGGGGCCTGTGGCTGGATGACGTTCATTTGAACAACATGTGAAGTTAGGTTCCCCCCGCCCCAAAGTAACAGTTTCTTCTTCTAACATAACCAAGCTTGGTGCTTGTGATATGATAGCACTGAGTCTAATGCCATCTCTGTTGCTTGTGTTCAGGCAGCTAAGGCCATAACCGTTTCACCTTTGTGGATGGCTTTGAAGCGCTTCTACCTCCTCACATTTTCTCCTTTTTATAAGCTGCTTGCAAATCGGGGCCCCGACGGGTTATCCAGGACAGCAGGGGCTTCAGCTGCTTTTGGAGAGCTGGCCCTAAGGAATAGAGGGGGTGCCCCACCTCAGCAAACTCTTGAGGTTGCTCTACGTTTTGTTGCTTGCATCTGCTGGGCTATCTTTTCCTTACCACCTCGCCTGGTCACTGTTCTCCACAAATAACCATTTGTTTGTGTATGCACATTTTTTTACCCTCCCTGGCCTCTAGCACTTAATTTTTCTTGCTTGAGCTGTATGTAACATAGCGTAGGCCTGTTCCCAGGATTATTTGGGGGAGGCACTTTGCTTGCATGCTGGTAGGCTTGGTTTTCCTTCCCTTCAGTGTCTTAAAGTTCAAAGAATAACAATATCAAATAAACATGTTGCGGTTGCAGGTCTGTTAATAAAAAGGCTTGAACGTTTCCCTCAATCTTGGTTCTTGTACTGACTTCCCTGCTTAAATGCGTCGTAGCAGGAATGGGAGGGGGGGGTCTGCTACCGTAAGAAAGAGAAGCCAATAATGTTGCTTGGTGACTTGAAGCATAGAAGAAGAAGGGTTGGTTTTTATATGCCGTCTTTCTCGACCATTTAAGGAAGAATCAAACCGGCTTACAACCCCCTTCCCCTCCCCACAACAGACACCCTGGAGGTAGGTGGGGCTGAGAGAGCTCTAACAGAGCTGTGACTAACCCAAGGTCACCCAGCTGGCTTCATATATAGGAGTGGGGAAACCAACCCAGTTCACCAGATTAGGGTCCACCATTCATGTGGAGGAGTGGGGAATCAAACCCGGTTCTCCAGATTAGAGTCCACCACTCCTAACCACTACACCACGCTGGCTCTTGGCTGGCTTCTGCGTTTTCGCTAAAATCCTAGGAACTCTGCCTTTCTATAAATGAGCATTCCTGTCTTGATGGGCATAGAGGCAGATTTGACAGTGTGGTGGCTTCCTGTGTTAATGTTGGGTCTTGTGTTACTGTTAGGCATAAGAAGAGCCTTGCTGGGCCAGGCCAGTGGTCCATCTAGTCGAGCATCCAGTTTTCCACAGTGGCTCAGCAGATGCCCTGGAAGAGTTACAGCGGAAGCTGCTGTTAACTCCCGGCAACTGGCATTCAGAGGTATATTGTTTCCAAACATGAAGGTCCCATTTGGCTGTCATGGCTGACAGTACCATCAGCGCCTGTCTTTCATGAATCTGTCTTATCCTATTTGAAAGCCACCCGAGGTGGCAGACACGCATCGAGCTCCACAGGGTAACTGCAAACTGTGTGACTGTTGCCTGTGTTGAGTAATAATCACTGAATTTATGCATTCAGTCAAGAATCACCACTAGTTTTTGCTGTGGTTTCAGGAAGCAGGGTGGAGTCTAGGGTTGCCAGGTCCCCCCTTGCCATTGGTTGGAGCTTTGGTGGGGGGGCCGCGATTTGGAAGTGACAGGGTCGCTCTAGCACATTTTTCCAAAAACTCGATGGTTGTCGTAGTTTTTTTCAGGGATGTGCTTGAGCGTCCCTGTTGCTTCCAGGTTTACTTTGGAAGGGACATTATTGTGCCGCCATGCGCACGGATTGCCCCCCCCTTCAGCTGGCCCGCTTCTGCCCGCTGGTCAGCTGAGGAGCAGCAGACAGGTGGGCAGTTGCCCGCAATTAACAGGTATCTGGCAGCCCTAGTGGAGTTGGATGGGTGGGGATTTCTTTGACCCATGGGTTTCAGGAAGGTTCTGTATGGACTCAAGCGGTTGCTGGCCTCTAGGAAGTCACAGTAATATAACCGCTGTTCATTTGGGTGCCGTTAGCCCCTTGCTGTATAAAATCTCCCTGAGGCTATCGAAACAGGAGGAATAACATATAAACAGGTATGTGCGTACTCCCTGTTTTTAAAAGCCTCCTCGTAAACTCGGTTCCAAGTAGAGCTGGATTCTGTACCCTGGCCTACCTCTACACAGGTGTGTGAAAACACACACACCCCTTGCAGTAGTAGCCCTGCTCTCTTGCTTTTGGTAAAGCAGTAGCATGTGCCACAACCTTTTAAAGGAATTTGATTTGCAGCTCCTAGTGGTTGATGGAGTTTTGATTTTTTAATTATGTATTTAATGCTTTTAATGTATTCTCTGGACGTGTTTCTAAGCCTGCTTGCAGGGAAAGGGGGGATAAAGAGGTGCTCTGAAAACCTCTTCCCCAGCTTATGAGATGCTGCCAGATATTGCGAACACATTTTTATGTTCTTAAGGCAAAAGGACTAGAACCTTGATTTAAAACAACAACAGACAACCTGAGGTGCTGCATTTTCCCCCAAGGACTGAATTCATGGGTGGCAGTGAGAAGATGTCTAATGTGTCAACTGACTGCAGCGTCATGTAGCTGTTGTCTTACAGCTAGGCTGGGGAGGATTAGATCTTAAATCCCAGTTTAGCTAAAGTTTTTTCTGCTGCAGTTGGTTATGTGTAAAATGGGAATGGGTAAATAGTCTTATAGATGGGGCGGGGGAGGGAAATTAACAGCTGCTTTCTCTCCAATGCTGCAGCACATGGAATGATTGACTTATTATCTATTTACTCAGTTTATTGAGTTTTGAACTACCCAGCCAGGCTCCATATGAATATATGTCAAGGCCGGCTGTGTAATTAGCTATGGGCAAAAGAAATGGAATCTGTGTATGTGTGTGTGTGTGCTCATCGGGGGGAGTCTTGTGAATCTCATCCTTTCTTGTGTACTATTGTTTAAGCTGTCTGTTCCTTGAGAGCTTTACAAAAAATTTTAAAAAAAGAATGCAAGCATAAAATACCTGCTTTGGCAGGTTTTGAACATTTCTAGATATTTTTAAGCTTTATGTGTCCTGGAGGGGCTTTATGGCTGTCGAACAAGCAGCCCGTGTGTGCTTTCTTTGTGCTATTATTATGACTGGCGTATCAGATTTTCCTGACTTGTCATAGTGCTAGAACATGTACCTAGGTATGTCTGACTGCATTCCCTTGTTATGGTTGCCTCTCCCTTTTTGTCTTCCCCTCCCTTTTGTCTCTCTCTTTCTAGGGTTGAAATATAGGTTGCAGCTCCTTGGAGCCGTACCTGGTTTATTTTGCTTCCTTGTCTCCTTGGAGCTGGTACCTGGTTTATTTTGCTTACGTTATGCTGTTAAGTGCCATGTGTATCGGTGGGGCCGTATAAACAGTGAGCCGGTCAAAGGACCTTTTCATGACTTACTATATCGAGATTTGCATTCTGATAGTGCTGATAACATAATTTGTGGTCCTATCTCTTCCCCCCGCAGTTCCTACTCCCTCCCAAGTGTCTGAAACACACCAAAATAATTTTGAAATATATGTATTTTTGTGCTTGGATATGCATACACAGCCTCCAGGGAAATTGCAAATCAGCATTTGAGAATACACAATACTTGAGCAGATGTCAGTGCACACAGTTGTTGGGAACTGGCAATGTGGTATAGTGGCTAGAGTAGGATCAGGGAGATCCAGGTTTACATCCCCGCTCTGACATGGAAGCTTACCAGGTGACCTTGGCCCAGTCATATTCTTTCAGCCTGATGTACCTCATGGGGAGGTTGTTGTAAGGATAAAATGTAGGATGGGTGACACCAATGTGAGCAGCTTTGGGACCTCGTTGGGAGGAAAAGCAGGATATACGGTTTTTAAAGCCCCCCAAACCATTTTTTTTTAAAAAAGGAAAAGGGTGAAAGTAGCACAAAGCAGCATGGTCAGTAGTTAATATATCTACGGACGCAGGTTCAACCTCCCTCCCTATGAAGCTTAGCGGGTGGCATCTCGTCAGCCACGCTCAACCTAACCTATCTCACAGAATTACGAGGAGGGTAAATTGAGGGGAGAACCGTATGTGCCACTCTGAGCTTCTTGCACAAACGGTGAGGTAAAGAGGTGGTAGAAAAGGTGGTAAGCAAAGCAGGCAATTTTTCAGCATTGCTGGGAAACCGGAATTTGGGCTAGGTCTCAACGGGAAGAAGTAGGGAAGAGTGACAAAAACCACCTGTACCAAATCGAAAGCCTTCCTGCGCCTCTCTAATGATGTGTGAACAGGGGCAGAGTCGCAGAAGGGTATCTGGCGGTGTGCTATGACAGAACTGAATACTTGCAGCCAGAGAGTGTGTGTATAACTGTGAGGAAAGGCATTAAGTAAATGTATCTTAGCTTTGATGTTTAGGTAATGGGGGATCTGGTGGGACTTGGGGCCATGTTAGAGTCATGTTACACTTGGTAGATGCAGCAGGATGAGTCTTGTGCAGCGGTCTCCAACGTGACACCTGTCAACACCTTTCCTGGGGCCTACCAGGTGTTTTTGGAAAGTGGGTGGGGCCAAGTGGGGTTTTTGCCCAGACAGCTTCTGACTGGCCGTTGGAGATCTGATTGGCTGTGCAGATTTTCGGTACAAAATGGCTTGAGTAACAGCCGCTGCCGCAAGACGAGTATTTTTACTGCGTGACTGAAGGTAAGCTGTGTGTATGCAAGAAAATGGTTTTAAACAATATGTTCATTTTGAAAAGCATCCTGTTTTAACAGAGCTGGTTGAAGAGTTACTCTTAGAGATGTGCTTGACCTCACTCCCTGACATTGTGTGGTTGGCTCTGCCTGTAGTGGCAGCCATTTTGTGGTTGTCTTCACCCCTGCGGCAGCCATTTTGTAGTTGTGCCCACCACCTTGTGTAAGAATTTTAAAGATGCTTGCAGGCTGAAAAGGGTTGGGGACCTCTGGTCTTAAGTCCCAGCTGCGTATAGAATATTTTGTCTTAGCTGCCTGTACATCTGTACACATCCTTTTTTTTTTTTTTGTACAGGTCTGATTACATGGCGGCAACATATGTGCCAAATAGATCTAAATATATGTGCCAAAGCCTGGTTTTTATACAAAACAGTTTGGTAGGAGGTGAGCCATTGCATGAACACTGGGGCTGTGAGAGTTGGCTGTAGCTGTTCTAAAATTGGTATACTCTAATGGGGTTTATGACAGGATTCAATAAAAAGGTTAATATCTTATGTCTCCCAAAACTCTAGGTTGGGGCCAGTGGAAGACGGTTTCATCATCCTTAAGGTTTTCTCTGTCACAGATATGTAGTGCGGTTTGAATGTTATGTTGCAGCACATCTACAGTTACATCCCTTCACGGTGACCCACATACCACTTAAGGAAGTACTAGCCCACTGTAGTCTGTGGATCTGAACCAGCTTAAGAGATTCATGGACTGCAGCCAGAGACCATTAGATTGATAAATAGGAAGTGGTGCAGGCTGCAATGAATAATTGAATTTGTATGCAAGAGCTGTGTTGAACTCTGTTCAGTGATTCTTGAATTCTCCACAATGAGAGCCCATCTTTTGCTGAGCTGTGTGTGTGTTCTGGGAATTTTTACACAGCAGAAGTCTGGAAACCGTCACTGAGTGCAGTCTCCATCATCCTGTATCTCTGTTTTTCTTCGTGGGAAAGCAAAACTCTAGTTTTTATAGCGGCAGGTAGACGCCATACATTTAGTATATTTTTAGCTTGTATTTTCTAAGGGTGGCAGACATTTTATCCTCACAACAGCCCTGTGAGATAGGTCGGGCTGACAGAGTGACCGGTCCAAGGTCACCCAGCAAGCCTCACGGTTGAATTCAGATTTGAACCTGGATCCCCCGGGTCCTAGTTCAAAACTCTAACCTCTATGCCACACTGGCTCTTGGTCTCAGAGGTCAACCTCTGGTGGACTTTTAAAAGGGGGGACCTCCACAACATTGACAGTGGTCAGAGAGGATTAGAGCCTTGCCAAGCTCCCATGTCCTAGCAAAAATAAAACTAACTGTGGAAAACAACAGTAAAACGCACTTGAAATGGTGGCTTGTTTTTGTAGAATTCCCCTAAGACAAGATGACATTGGGCTGTATCATCTGGGAACTATCAGTCTACCGGTCTGTGGTGATTGAAGGGAAAAGGTTAGACTTTAAGGACACTTATTGACATGTGTCAAAGAACTGGGACTAGGCCCCAGTTCCCTGATGGATGTCCACCATATGTTTACAAGTATGAGTCTTTGAATGTCCCAGGTATGCACTTGGGGTTTTTTACAGTACACAAGCGGTAACTGATCTGCCCTGTAAAAGTGTGAATCGATCCTAACTATTCAAGTGAGTTATCTTCTAGTAGCCTTTCCCCCTCTTCCAGATGCCCTTTCACTGTAGCTAATCTGGGTTGTGTTTGTCATACTTTTAACTACACTTACATTACCATGCAAATATAAACTGCCTAGCAAAAACAATGGTTTGGGCTTATCTGGTAAGGGGGGCAGGCACTGGATATAGATCATAACCTAGGCCAGGGGTGTTGAACTCAATTATTACGAGGGCCTGATATGACATCAATGTCACTTGGTCGGGCCTGGCCATGCCTCGCCAGCCCAGATCAAGAGGGGGGAGGTGTTGCCTCAGCTGGTTTTCAGGCTGGATAAGAACCGAATTCGGCCCCTGGGCCTTATGTTTGACACCCCTGGCCTAGACTGTGCAGCGAGATTGCGGTGCAGCTGCTCATGGGTAGGGGTGGTATTCAGTTATACCTTTTAGTGTCAGTTCATGTAAGGGTGCTCATCTTGCCTTGGAAGTGTGGGTGGGTTTTTTTTGGCCCTTTGTGTACAAATCAGCTCTGTTCAGCTTGCTTCAGGCACAAAGGGTGCAGTTTTTCTCACGCGGCTGGTAGCACAGTTTGTGCTAGCGGTGTGCTGCTCACTCAGTTAATAGTATTGTTTTGTCATGTGTGAAAGCCTTCACAGATATATATCTTTTTAAAAGCTTGGTGTCCTTTGTTCCAAGGAGTGTTGGGGGGGGGCGCTTTTCGTTCTTAAAAAAACAAAAACATGAAAGAGAGCGTTCCAACACTAAAAACAAGTTTTGCAGGCAAGAGATATCACGGGCATGATGTCTGACTAGCCAAACCGAGCAGCCGCTGAAAAGGATATGCATTACTAAGGGCAGCAAATGAGCTACAGCTCTGTACCATAGGGGATAGCCTGGGGGGCCGTTCGGATTAAAGTCCTACTGTTCGCATCTCGCAATAACGGAATACGAAGTAGGGTCTGATTTGAAGAATGCATCCAGCAAGGGGGTTTGTTATAGGGAAAGCAAATGTTTTGGGATTTTTGTGTCTAAGGTTGCAAAGAGATTTAAACGGTGGTTTTTTAAAAAAACAACAACAACAACCTTGTATGTTTTCTTGGGTCTCACTTCATGATAGCAGATGGCAAAAATGATACATTCCAAGCCAAACACATTCAGCCCTGCTGGGGTCAGGTGAACAGCTATGTTTTTGCACTAGTTGCTGCTTCAGAATAGGCTTCGAGGGCAAACCCCCCCGCCCCCTCAGTATATGTTACTATAGTTGATCCTTGAGGTGACAGAAACATTTATTGGCATGGCGCCATTCCCTCTTTCCCAAGGAGTAAAGGGGACCTGCCAAGTAAGTGCCCCTAGCAACTGCAGTTCCTTGTTAATCAGAGAAATGGGGAAGTTGCAGCCTCATCAATCACAGGCACAAGGCAGCTCTTTCCAAGGCCTGAGGGCATCCTCCCAGCATCTTGTCTGGCTTCAGCTTCAACCAGTTTGCTGTCATCGTTTTGACCAGTCTCCAGACACCATTGTCTGAAGTTGTGCAATACCCACACACTGAGCATCCAGTAGAAAAGAGCAAGAGTCCAGTAGCACCTTAAGGACAACAGAATTTCTGGCAGGGTGTGTGAGCTTTCGTGAGCCACAGCTCACTTCTTCAGATACAGCTAGAATGTGAGTCCATCTATCCTTAAGACAAGTGACTTAGGGGGTTACCGCACTTTGTATTCCCAGCGATGTATTAAGAGTTTGAAAATGTTGTAAAAAACATCGCTTTAAAAGGGTTTTTGGATACCATGGCTTATAAATGGTTGGAAGATGTCTTCACAGCTAAAGGGGCCAAAGTGCGAACAGTATTTTTTATAACGTTTTCAAACTCTTAATACATCGCTGGGAATACAAGTGCGGTAACAGCCAAAGACACACAATGGCAATGTAAATGTCAAAAGCAAGTAAATGACATTAGCAGGCGGGATTGGATTAGGTGTGATATGCAGAGGGGTATTGGGTGTGGCTCATGAAAGCTCACACCCTGCCAAGGAATTGTGTTAGTCTTTAAGGTGCTAGGAGCCCCGTGGCGCAGAGTGGTAAACTCTAGTACTGCAGTTAAAGCTCTGCTCACCACCTGAGTTCGATCCCAACGGAAGTCGGTTTCAGGTAGCCGGCTCAAGGTTGACCCATCCTTCCATCCTTCCAAGGTTGGTAAAATGAGTGCCCAGCTTGCTTGGGGGGTAAAGGGAAGTTGACTGGGGAAGGCACTGGCAAACCACCCCGTAAGCAATGTCTGCCTAGTAAATGACGTCACCCCATGGGTCAGGAATGACCCGGTGCTTGCACAGGGGACTACCTTGACCTTTATCTTAAGGTGTTACTGGACTCTTGCTCTTTTCTACTGTTAGTGACAGACTAACATGGCTGCGCATCGTGATCTACTGAGCATCCAGAACTTGTGTTCTCTCCCACCCCTGCTCCCCATCATACTGCAGTGAGGGTGAAAGTAAATTGCTGGGGATTGCCGTAGAGTCCTTGTCCCCTGTGAGCAGGCACGCATCATTGTTCCTGCGGGACCAAAGCAATCTTGTTTCCCAAGCCTTGTTATTTTGCAAACTTCTGTTTTTGGATTTTGTTTGTGTTTGGGTTTTTTAGAATGGGACAGGCAGGAACGCTGAGTCCCATTGCGCATGGAACATTACGCAGTTCCTCTGCCTTCGCTTGTTGCCTCGGCTTTCCAAGCTGAGCCGCTAAATGGGAGGAAGGGGCGGGATCAGCTGGGGTGTGCGCTCTGTTCTTGTTTCCTTAGCAAGTTCCTCATTGCAGGCATGAAGGATGTGACCATACTGGCCAGTTGTGGGCATTGCAGTTCCATGAGGCACGTCCATTGGACACCATCTCAAGGCTGTGGTCCAGTTGAACTTCTGAACATACATTCTGGGGAATAAACGGCTTGTTATTACTCAAAATAGAAAACTTCTAAAGGAACTTATCTACCGATTTTCCCTACCCCCCATTTCATCTTCCTTCACATTTCCTCCCATGCAGCTGTTACTGCATAGTACTCACCTCTTTTTCTGTTAGTCATGTTCTCCTCTTCCTTTCTAGCATTTAGTAGAAATCCCCCCCTTATGTATACATTGCCACACCACAGAGAATGATCCAATTCTTTCTCCTTGTGGACTGGTCTCAACACTTAAGTTTTCCCCCCACCTCTAGCTGCAGAGTGGGTGTGACATCAAGTATGGAAAACATAAGCCCTTCGCGCAAGGCGTACTCCAGAGTGCTGTGGCAGCAGGGCATGTGTGTGCGTGTATGAGCGCAGTGCTAAAATTAGAATGATTACACAGAATCGTCACAGCTTACCAGGAAGTGAGGAGAAGCAGATGAAGGGGAGGCTTTTCTCTTTTACTGTGGTCTCTTGTCCTGGCCTCTCCAGAGGTTACACGATGTTGCAAACTGCTGGCTTAATTAGTTTGGAGATGGGGACAGGAAGCAGCCTGGTACATGCTGATAGGGATGCAAAACTGAAAAGCAGAAGCTGTTGCCTGTTTTATCACCCTGCTTGCAAAATTTGCCCTTTTACTATCAAGTTGCTACAGAGAAGTCTGTAGACTACCCCGGCTCCACCCGGGTCACTTCCTGCCCCCATGTTTGCTTGCCATGAATAAGTTTCAGTTTATTGTTGATTAAGAGCTAAGATGGAAAGGGGCTTTTAAATTTCAGTGTGTGGGTCTATCCAGGTATAAACAGTGTAATTTAGACTGTTTGAGATGTGCAAAGGAATGACGCTGTAGCAAACAGAAGAGGTCTGTTATCTGGCTGCTGGGGTTTTTCCCCACTTCGATAGTACCTGCACTTCAGGTTTCATTTACATACCTGACTTTTCCATTCCTCCTGGGGCCCCATAGTCTAAGCTAGCCTATGCTCTCCCCCCACATTCGTGCAAGTTCTCACCTTGATTTGTTCTGTAGCACCGAAGTGTCAAAGAGAGGGCAATAGTACCGCATGAATTGGCTTTTGAATTTGGTCCTTGGTGACTGTATGTATGTAATCTCTTTTATATTTAGCGTTTTTAATCCCCTAGATTGTAAATGAATATCAAAGGTTGATATGTAAGATACCTGGAGTTGTTTTTTTTTGTTTTTGTTTTCAATTATGCATTTAACTAAATCATTTGGTTGGAGCCAAGCAGCTTTTCTAGATCTGGTGAGAAAGGAAAAAAACAGGTGTCCCCTCTTGACTGCCCCACAATGCTGTGCTGGGGAGCATGGGACCTGCGTGGACAAAATCCACGTGGGACGGGCTGTGATTGAGTGAAAAAGCCAGCTGGATCCAACCCAAAGCATTTTCAGCAATGCGTGTGTGGCTATTTGTAGTATATTTTATTGTTCTGAGGATTCAAGAATAAAGACACCTGGCTTATAATGGTGCTCCATGTATTGTATTTGTGCGTTTTCCTACTTGTTGCATGATTTTAAAAACCCCTCTTTTTTTGCAACTTTTAATAATTATTTTTAGCTCCCCTCTAAGTATTAGATTTCACCGAGTTATGAGACCCTTGTAAGGACCCTTGCCCAGGGGTGGAGGTGACTAGAAATCCGATGTAACCCAGTCAGAGCAAACGCTTCTTGCTAGTTTTGTAACACTCCTGTTTGTTGTGGAAACGCTGCTAGGTCACTGGGATACAGTGAATGTGAGGCCCTACTTGCTTGAGAGGGGCAGCCGTGTTCTCCTCCTGAATTACTCACATTGATGTCTGTTTCTCCCCCCCCCTCCCTGCTTCAGTCTGTTCCCTGGTTGTTTTTCTTTTCTTAATCCCACATGCTTCTCAAATGGTCACTTACCACCGGGGCCAAAGCGTTCACCAGGGGAACTGTAGAGTATATCTGTGTTTAAACTGCTGTGCTTTATGAGACAGGGATTTTAAAGTAAATATGAACTCACACACACACACACACTCCACAGCGCACATTCTCCATGGAGTTCGGCTGGCTGTGTTGTTTTTTTTGTTTTGTAATGATACATTTCATAGAAAGGGAACGGATGCTTTGTGTTGGAGCAACAGAGCAAAGGCTGTGTACCAAGAAACATGCTGTGCCCTACACAGTCTAAATTTAGTGAAAATGTATTGTGTGAAAGAGGTGCAAATTGGAAATGTGGAGTTAGGAAGCATCTTTTTTTAGGGCATAAATAGTGTTTAATGTATTGAATGCAAGCTTTCGTGTCTTACCAATTTTTTTCTTGGGCTAGTATTGCTTTGTTAGGCCAGTATGAATGCAACATTGTGGCTTCTACCACCCTACCCCAATCTGAATTCTAATTTTTTTGCTAGTTTTGAGCCTCTTGGCACACAATGCTTAAGCATTTCCCGTCTGTAGGTGAAAGCTGGAAGCTTAAATTTATTTAAGTCCCAGTTGTTTCAATGTCTAGTATTTGAATCTGCTTCCATATTGTATAACATTTTTACAACATTGCTCATGTGAGATCTAAGGTAGGTACTGATGATGTTCTAACCAGTGAGCCTGGTCCTGTCCAGAGTCTCAGACTGGAATAGGTCTGGAACAATAGGTATCTGAGTGTTGAAGAAGGAAGGGCAGAAAAGATCAACACGTTGTTGGGTACTAGTTGGTTTTTGGCCTTAGAAATACACACTGAGTTAAAATGTTAGTTGGGACCATATATGTGTTCTTGTGAACATAAAATGGGGAGAAACCAAATAGACCATGCTGACCTTAATACACTAGTATATCCAGCTTCCTTGTAATCACTACTAGATGGATACCCAGTGTGTGTACCCTAACCATAATATCACATGCTCTAGGAAAAGGTACTCTGTAGACTGAAAGCATTGTCAATACATGGCTTTCTCATGAATTCTGGATTTTAAATGATGACTTTCCATTCATTTTATTAAGTGAACGAGTAACACTCCCATCTTTCTTTGATTTAAGTGTACAGGTAGCCAACATACTCCATTGCTGATGTCCCTGACTCGGAAACCTGTGGTTCGTCAGCCCATGTAGCAATTTTGAATGATGAATTGAATTTCACATTTGGAACTAGTTCCACAGTAGGGCCATCACAGAAGGAGCCTAACATATTCCATGTGATACACAAATACTTAAATGTTATAGATAGAAACTGCACCCCCTACTCATACCATTTTTCTTAGTGAGATCCTTAGCTTAGGTTTAAGTAGTAAACTCTGTCAAATTCTCAGGATGGCGTAAAGAAGTGAAGTAATCCTTAAATACACCAAGTAAGTTGCATTTAAATAACTGCTTCGGCGCAGGAAAAGTAGCGTGCTCTCAGGTCTGCTTTGACAGATTACTATAGGAAATAGTAGTTGCCTCTGACTTCCCTTTGTGTGGACATGAGGTGAAAGAAACATGCATAAAGTCCTTCAGTAATTGCCTGATGTTGTCCTAGATTGAAGAAAGTGGGTTGGGTTGAGGTACACTTGAGAAATAAATTCCATTGTTTTTAAATCCATTTTGAATTAAGGTGTGGAGAATGATTTACATACTCCCCCCCCCCACTCTTTAAGGCACTCTGTGAAGTATCACAGCTTCTGAGGTAAGGATAATTCCTGGTGTAAAGAAAGGATTGCATAAAGGATGTGGCGACCGTTGTCTTGTATTTGGAGGTGGAGGAAGTGAGGCAACACACCTGCACCCGATGCGACACCAGCACTGCCATCCTATGCTGAGTTACTCAAAGTTAACACCATTGATTTAGGTAACTCTGGGCTAACTCTGCATAGGATTGCACTCTTTGTGGGTGAAATTTCCAGACTGGCAAGTACATGACTCAACTAATTTATTTAAACTTCCTTTATTTTACAATGAAGAAACTTAAAATGGCACAATGGTACCATATTTTTGAGGTAATCCCTGCTTATGCCTCCCCCACGCACTCAAACCAACGCTTGTACAAGTTGACTACACAAAATGAAACCGTACTTTTTTTTACCTAGAAAACTGTCAGCTACTTCCTCTTCTATTAAAAGTCTGAGGGACTGTTATCTTTTTAGAAATGTTTGATGCAAACCTCAGAATTGGGAAAGGGAAAGCAGGTGAGCGTGTGTGTGTACCCTTACTAAAGGACTCCCTCATCCAAATAAACACACTCCAAGCCTGTACGCAGGAGTGGCCCATCGAAGGGAAAGCTGTACACAAACCTATGGGTTGTTCCAGGGCATTTCACAACAGCAAGTGTAGGATGGGCGGCCTGCTTTCTTAGTTGACTCTTAAAGTGGCAGCATCTCTAACGAGGACTGTCTCAGCTTTCGGGTCCCACAAGAGAGAGTGAAAGCATATTGGAGGAATTGGATGCTTACCTGAGAGGCGGGCTTGTGCTTGGAAGAACAAAGTGTTCTGCGTTAATTTGTAATTAGCCAATAAAGGTCATGTGCAAGCAAGATGCTCTTAAAGGAATCCTGGGTCAGGTGTCTAAAAATATTAAAATGAAAATCACCTGGGATGAATCTCTCATGCAGAATGAATGACTTGAGGGGGGGGAGCAGGATGGGGAAGAAGCATTCGCAGTATGCTTTTATTTTGAATTAATTGAGCCAGAAAAAGATGTCACCTTCAATTTCTGTTTTGTCATTCAAACAGACAAGAATCACAATTCTAAGATTCAGAAACCACAGCTAGTTGACCCTTAACATGCCCTAGGAAATCCTTTCGTAAGGGCAATGGAGTGGATTCTCCAAGTCCTGTCTTGCTTTCATTGAATTTTGGTAAAACCATGTTCTTATGTCCAGTGTCTTTTTTATTCCAGGTTAATTACTCCAGGATAGGTGGACAGTAATGCAGCTTGGGTTTGTCAGTACCACTTTGTACCACTTACAGGAGCCTACTCACATGCATCCAGTTTGAGAGTGTGAATGTGTAATTGAAGTGTGGCTTGTGATTTGGATCCACTAGTGATTTCTGTAGACAGAAGGAATTTCTGTCCACGGAGAGCAGTTTCCTTGCTGCAGCCCAAAATGCTGTTCTTGTGGGGCCAGGTGTCCCTTCAAGAGCAATGTGTGGGGGAGCATTAGAGGGCGGCAACATGGGGAAGGGGGTTTCAGGAAAAATCAGCCTTTTCATCTGCAGAAATCCTCCAGGGATCCAGGCCAATCTGTTTAATTATTCATGTGGATGCTTCTCAGGGGGCCTTGCCACCCCCTTCCCACCCTCTGCTCATTTCCATGTTGCACCAGCCTAGTAGCGGTACATCATGGGTAAAACTGTCCTATATGGTGTACATCCTTAAGATATTGCAGAACAGCAGGTGATTTTAGCTGGTCCAGACGTTCACCTAGTCAGAATTAATGTATCTGCCCTAATTAGATGGGACTATTTTGGCAGTGAAGCAAGTACTTGAAAGAGTCTTGGGGCAAGCTGAGTACAGGATGGTGGAACCAGGCATCTGGTTGAATCTGGTATGCACCCTTAGTTTGGAAGGCCAACACAGCCCAGAAAAGAACAAGCAGAAAGTATTCTTTAATTCTATAAATTTTATAAAATACACTGGGCACACAGTCAAATTGGAATACATCCCTACATACATACCTGAGTTGTTATAATTCTGCTTTAATACTGTTATACATGCTGTATTGGTGTGGATTATAAGTGATGTTGTTAGACCACTGATGAAGGCCAGGGGACCAAAACGCATTTGGATTGTGGTTTTAGTTGGTCAACCTGTATTAGTTGGCATTTGTGCTTTCTTTTTAATATAATATTTTAATCTAATATATTTATTTTAAGCCGCTGATATCTATATTTCTATTCGTAACTGAGTCTTTCCCCACCCAACCTTTGGGTACCCCAGCAGTTGCTCGCTTTAGTCAGAATTAATGTATCTGCCCTAATTAGAAGGGACTATTTTGGCGGTGAAGCGAGTACTTGAAAGAGTCTTGGGGCAAACTGAGTACAGGACGGTGGAACCAGGCAAAGGAATTGCATGGTAGACAGACGTGTAGTTAGGAACAATCGGGTACATATAGTCCAAATATCATGTCTTGCGATTAGCCCGTGTGGTGTGGCTCTGAAGACTGTCTTCCTCCTTGATTTTGGTGGTGTGTTTTCCCACCCCCCAATCTTCAAACATCACTTTGCTTTCAGATCTAGGTGGGGTGGCAGACCTCAATAAGGAAGTGAGCTTTGTGTGAGGTAGGGGGAGGAGTAGTTGATAATGATACCTCTGAGATAAGAGGACAGCAGCAGGCAAGTCTAGGAGTTCCCCAGAAAGTTGAGCCTCGTGCTTGATTAATGATGCAAGTCCAACATGATATTTGTCTTGTTCGACTGTGTGAAAAGAGGCAGTCCTTCACAGTGGAAAATATAATGGTGTGAGACAGGGAGATATTATTCATTGCAGATGGGGCCTCCCATGAACAATAAAGTTCCCAGTTCTTTGGTTTGGTGGAAATTATGCATAACGTGCACAGTTCTGGGTGGTTCATTTGTAAGCTTAATTTACAAATTAATTGCACTTCGGAATTGTGCACTTTTTAAATCCAGGTTTAATGTGATTCAGGCTTGAATTAGGGTGCTTATTTTTTTGTTTATATCCCGCTTTTTTCCAAAATGGGGGTCCAAAGTGGTTTATCACATCATTCTCCCCTCCTGTACCTGATCCATAGACCAACCCTGTGAGGATGGATTAGGCTGAGAGATTGTGATGGGACCAGCAGGTTTCCTGGGCAGAATGGGAATTCAAACCTGGTTGTCCCAGGTTCTAGTCTGATACTCTAACCCCTTGAGAGCTCATCTGGCCAGCCAAGACAGCCCCCCCCCCTGATCTGGGCTGACGAGGCATGGCCCAGCACGACCAAGTGGCATTGATGTCATATCCGGCCCTTGTAACAATTGTGTTCGACACCCCTGCTATAACCACTATGCAGTGTTGGCTCTGACTGCATGTTAACCTATCTATGGTATCTTTCAGGGTAGTCAGGGTTAGATTCTGGATTATAGAATGAACTATACTTCTGTCTATGCTTAAGCGGAAGAATCCACTGAGTTGTTGTCGAGGAGTAAGGTTGACAGGTCCCTCTTCGCCACCAGCGGGAAGTTTTTGGGGCGGAGCCTGAGGAGGGCAGAGTTTGGGGAGAGGAGGGACTTCAATGCCATAGAGTCCAATTGCCAACATGGCCATTTTCTGCAGATGAACTGATCTTTGTTGGTTAGAGATGAGTTGAATTATCAGGACATCTCCAGCTAGTGCCTGGAGGCTGGCAACCCTATCAAGCAGGGCAGGACAACTGGACCAGGATGACAAAGCTCTGGGAAGCAGCCATCTAATCCCTGCTTTTGTATCATTGGAAAATTGTAGCCAACTCTTTTTTAAAAATTTGGCTTGAGTTTTCCTGCAGTAGAAGCTCCTTCCTTCCTTCACAGGGAGCCTCTGTCCACGTGGCTTCCTGATGATAACAGGTTGCTCCTACTTTCCATGCAGTCCCAAGGAAAGGGGTTATGTTTGTTTGTGCATGTGTGTGTGTTTACCGGTGCACCACAGACTGGTGCCAGTCTGCAGACTGCTTCCTGCAGGTCTGTTGAAAGGGAAGCTGCTCAGCTTCCTACTATTGAATACAAAACTCTAATACCTGGATCAACAACGAGATTTGTTGAGAAGGCAGTGGAAG
Source organism: Euleptes europaea (assembly GCF_029931775.1). Lineage (NCBI taxonomy): Eukaryota > Metazoa > Chordata > Lepidosauria > Squamata > Sphaerodactylidae > Euleptes > Euleptes europaea. The sequence goes on along the minus strand of NC_079312.1, from coordinate 126,284,618 downwards.
ATGGTACGCCTGGCTTTTCTCCCTCCTCCTTCCCCTTCATGTAGTGGCTTCTAGACAGGTGCTGCCTGACCTTGCACTTCAGGCCTCATTACATGGTGCATTTCCCCTGGGGATCGCCCCTAGGTTAGCTCAAGAGAGATGCTCCGGAGTTCTGTGCTCCCCATGATCACCATGTTCCCAGTTTGGATTCAGACCATAGGGAGAAGGAGTTTAGACCTCCCTGCCAGCAGTTTCCCAGTGGGAGCGTTGATTTCCACCCATCCACACCTCAACCTGAAATAACTTTGGGGAGCTATTATTTGCCCCATTAAGGTAGCATAACATGTAGCCCACCTGTATGTGTAAATCCCCCAATGGTGCAAACGGCAGCCACCAATGCGTATGTGTAAATCCCCCAATGGTGCAAATGGCAGCCACCAATGCGTACGTGTAAATCCCCCAATGGCGCAAATGGCAGCCACTAAGGCTGAATTGGGCATATATCTACCAGTTGAAAATCCTTCCAGCCACAAATGGCAGCCAGTCTGCCAGCAGCAAGGTATGGCCTGCTTCTCACTTCTTAGTAGGAGGGAGCAGCTCAAGCAGTAGTGTGCGCTCCCCTTTATTTGGCAAGAAGTTGACTTTGGTAGACTGATCTTGTTGTTAAGAGCAGCAAATCCTCTTGACACCATAGCAAGAAGCTAATTGGCATCATGTGTGCAGGAAGGGCCCTTGAATGAGACACAGGGCAATCTACACTCCAGGTCACTCAATTAGATTAGCTGTCCTTAATATCCCTTGAACATGCTTGGGAATGGCAGTAGAGATATTGGATTGGATGTGGGATGGGTGCATGGCCGGGTGTCAGAATTTCCTTCCTTTAATCTTTGCCTGCATCCATACATTAGATGCTTTGATATCATTGCTTGATAGCAGGTTGTTCCCAGTTGGATTTTCCTTTGTGGACAAGCCAGTCCCATACAAACCATTGTGATAGCACAGCATGTGAGGATGCATCCTTCGTTGCCTCCTGCTCCTGTGGCTCCTAGTTGTGAGCAGTTGCCTGTAACTCTGAGAACATTTAGAGGCCTTCAGAAACCTCTCACTGGACCAAACCACAGACCTGGAGTTGTGGTTGTCTGTTCCTTTGTGGGATTGGTACTGGAGTGGCCGACAGCTGAAGCTTAAGCTAAACAAAACCAAGCTGGGAACTGGTATGTTAATATTATGCTGACCAAGTGATACACTCAGAGCTATAATTCTGGTATATATGTTTTTTTCTTCTCCTCTTCCAGATGTGCACACCCAGCAATACCCCAGCCACGCCTCCTAACTTCCCAGATGCTCTCGCTATGTTTTCCAAGCTGCGGACTTCAGAGAATCTCCAGAGCAGCAACAGCCCCATCACGTCTATGGCCTGTTCTCCTCCGGGTAGCTTCAGTCCCTTCTGGGCCTCTTCGCCCCCCAACCATCAACCGGCCTGGATCCCTCCTTCGTCACCCACTAGTCACAACCTCCACCATCACCTCCACCATCAGCAGCCCATGTGGCCTCCTGTGTCTCAGCAAGGGCCCCCCCAGCAGAAAGCAATGACGGCAATGGATGGCCAGAGATAAGACTTAACATTTTAGAATGGGGAGAAGTTAGGGAGGAATGATGGTATTGCAGATTCGGGGGTGGGGGGCACCAGGGAAGGGGGTGGGGGGTATTTTCCTGAAGATCGCACTGGAATATTTTATAGTTGTGGGGGATTTTTTTTTCAATCTTGTTTTTCTTTCTTTTTTTAAAAACTGTTGGGATGTCATTACACATCCCCTGTGGTCCTCTTTTTTTCCCTCCCCCACCCCTTCAAGAGAGTTAATAACTGGTCTTTTCTCTTTTTTAAAAAAGAAAAAAAATTATATAACTATAATATATAAATATATAAATATATCTAATGTATATACATCGCAGATGAAAGCAACAGAATTGCAAAGATCCAGGTGGGATTCTGAGAACGCTGCTTGGAAACAGCAGTAGCTGTGTTGGATTTGTGCAGGGTGGGATGTGTGCGGAGGGGGCAGGGCTCAAGCCGATCCCCCCTCCCCACCTTCGGTTGCCCTCCTGTTTTTCTTCCTGTTTTTTTTTTTTTTAACTTTGGCTCCCAGTCGTGGGCCAATTGCCTGTAGTGACTGAGATCGCTGAGGGACCTTTGGAAGCCTCTTGCTGAAGGAAACCACACGCCTCAAATCGTGGCTGCCTTTGTTAACATATGAAGGCCGGGAGTAACGTGGGGAGAAATGCCTGGTGAAGCAGAGGTACTTCAGAGAACCTATTGAGCAGGGGCATCACCTGCCGAAGGAACCCGGCCCCCCACGCTGCATCCTGACTGGGGAACGACATCTTTTCTTTGAGGGGGCCGTGTGTGGGGTGCGCTCTGTAGACCTTTCCTGTGGCCCACAGAAGTAGCCTGACAAGAAATAACGGATTACGGTGGAAACGTCTCCGCATTGTTGGCGGCTCCCCTCTTTGAGCAGCATGTAGAGTTCTGGACATGACGATGTACTTGCAAGGAAGTGTGAGCTCATGGCTGTGCCCCCTTGCAGGGGAGGGGTGTCAACGCAAGCGTGCACACGCACTCTGGATAAATCATTTCGACACCAAACTCCTCCTGCCTCTGCGTGGGCAGATCAGTAACAGGAACGCAAGGTGGGGTTGTTTTGGGTGCTCTCATGTTGGGTTTAAACCCTCTTCCCCAGTTCCGGCCTGTTGAAACTTTTTTGACGGCTGCAGCAGGCGTGCCTCCAATAGCTGAAATTAGCTACATTTTGTACTTTACCATGGAATTACGTCTCTTCCTCTTCCTTGCCCTCCTTTTTGTTCATGGGAATGGTTTTCCCCCTTCAACTCCAGTTGTTTCCCTTTGAAAAGGACAGTGTTTAAGCATTTGGAGAGGCTAAGCTAGAAGGGAAGTCGTTCAGATTTTAAAATGAAACATGAATGCACATCAACCTCCCCAGAAGATGGATCTTTTGAAGGAGAGGTCCTCAATGCTCCCTGACATCCAATGGAGGAGCTTTGGCTTTTTTTTTTTTTTAGGTTTTAAAATCAGAATCTTGCTTAAATGAGTTGAAGGTTTTTTTATTAATTTAAAAATAAAAAAATCACTTTTTTAAAATTCTTGTACTTGTCTTTTTTCTCCCTGCTTTGCAACTATATATTTGAAATCTAGTGGAGTCTGATAGATATGAGTGCTAGGAATAAGAACTGAACATTAAGCGAAACACACAAGGCTATAAATCGAAAATGCCATATCAGTTCCTGAATGCCTACTTGCCAAGATAAAAAGGCTAAACCTATCTTTCCCAACTAGCAATCTATTATTGTCTCTATTTCTCCACACACACACACCCCGCCTTCTCAATTAAATCATACATTATTTGCTTGCCCACACAAGAAGTGAAATGAATGAAATCAGGTCATCAGCTATTGATATTTGCATTCATTCAGAATTGCTTCTTAATGAAGGTTAAAAGGAACGTTTAACACCTCCACTTTTCGTTTTTTTTAAACCTTAATAGTTGAGGCCTTTAAAAAAAGTTCTCAATTATCTTGCAGCAGTTCAGTGGCAGATCCTGCAGGAAGTTTCAGCTGACAGAAGGGAATTCCACGCTTCCCCCTCCCTTCAGTCCAAAATGCCCCCAATGCTGCTCCTGGGAAACAGGGACACACACACCCTTCCTGGAACTGCATGAGGGGGGTGTTGAAGTTCTGCAGTGTGAGGGAAGAATCAGCAAAAAAAAAATGCCCTTCTTTGGTCAGCAGAGATTTTCCTCAGGATCCGCATCCGTATTTTGACTCTCATAAGGAGAGGTTTAGCTCATTCTTCCGTTGATTGAGCGTATTGTTTTGGAAGCCTCCGTGAGGAAGAAAAGGCTGTGTAGCAATTTAGGTCAGTCTAATCAGAACAGAAGCTCATTGAAGGATCAGTTCAAATGTTACTAGTCTCCCTGTCTTCCTTCCCCCAGCAGCGTGATTAGTGGCAGATTTCTACTAATCCCTCCTCATTGTCCTTACTTCACCATACATAAAAGTGAAATGAGGCAATTAACCCCCTCCCCTTTATTGGAATTTTAGTGTCCCCACTGACCTGTGATATAGCCCTGGTCACAAGTAAACAGTGAATGTACAGTATACACTGGATTTTCCTTGGTGTGGATTGAGTAATCGTCATCTTTCGTTCAACACATGTACAGCTGAATGTGTGGTGTTAAACCCACATTTATCCAGCTACTGGTCCCTGGTTTCATTTATGGAGTGAACGTGCGTTGACTCCCTTACTTACAAACAGGTGTACACACATAGAGGCAGGACGTACATGTGTTTATTATAACTTGTGAACAGGGCTCTAGAAGTTGCTTGTCCAGGAGTAGGGGAGGATCCGTGTTGAATTAAATATAGGGGAATTGGACCCAATCAAAAGGATCTGCATGCTAAAGAGGAAGAAGAGTTGGTTTTTATATGCCAACTTTCTCTACCACTTAAGGAAGAATTAAACCGGCTTACAATCACCTTCCCCTCCCCACAACAGACACCCTGTGAGATAGGTGGGGCTGAGAGGTCTTAAGAGCTGTGTCTAGCCCAAGGTCACTCAGCAGGCTTCATGTGTAGGAATGGGGAAACCAACTCGGTTCTCCAGATTCGCATCCGCCGCTCATATGGAGGAGTGGGGAATCAAACCCGGCTCTCCAGATGGGAGTCCACCACTCCAAACCACTGCTCTTAACCACAACACCAAACTGGACGGGCAGCCTTCCATCTTCCCCCCTCATGTAGCTTCTTGGGGTCCTCCGGGAACAATATTTCATGGTGCCTTTGAGCTGCAAGTTCTGTGCATAGTATTTAGATGGGATCAGCACTCACCAATATACCCATACACACAAAAGGCCAGCAGTCCTCTCCATGGAAAGAGAGGAAGGGGAAATTAGCGTGCAACTGGCCTCTAGGAATTAATGTTCAAGAAGTAGAAGGCAGCTTGTATTTCCCTACCAGCTGAGGGAGTTAGGTAGCAGATGTGACATTGTTCAATATGCTGCTGTTTTTAAGCCATCCACATATTAAACAGAGGGAGGTTAGGGTTTGCTGGCTCTACTGAAGGGCTTTCAGTGTCAACACCCAGCACTTTGAGCGGGCCCCAGAAGTAAACTGTATGTAGAACTAGGGAAATTGGTTCCTCTTGACAAGCCATGGGAAAATATTTTAATTCCTGCTGGCACGTTTTGTATCAGCTGAAGTTTCCGGCCCATTTTCAATAGCAGCTCCACATAAAAGCATTTTATAGTAGTCCAACCTAGATGTTATCAAGACGTGTAACTAAGGCCAGGTCTACTATTTCCAGCGAAGGTCGCAGATGGAAAACCAGTCTAATTGGGAAAAAGCCATCCCTGGCTTTCTCCGCTACCTGTTTCTTAAACAACAGGGCAGGATCCAGCAGCATTCCCTGACCTCCTTCAAGGAGACTGAAAGCCCATCAAGGGCAAGCTATAACCCAACACTTGGTTTGGTTTTTCTGCAATCAATAACACTGACCTAAGCCCTCAGTTTGTTCCCCCACATCTGACACTTCATTGTCTCCGGAAACCAATTTAGGATCTTCATTACATCCCTAAATTCAGATGAACGGGAGAGATGGAGTTTTGTGTCATCAGCATGGTGACTCACTCCAGTGAGGCTTTCGTGAAGTTGTTAAATATGAGAGATGAGATGGAACCCTGCAACACTGCACAAGCTAAGGGGCAGTAGTCTCCCACCTGGAATGAAGCCGCAGCAACAGAGTTCTCCCCAGACCCATCCTGGGAAATCAACCCAGAAGGGTACACATGAATACACAAAGCTGCCCTATACTGAATCAGACCCTTGGTCCATCAAAGTATTGTCTATTCATGGTATTTTCCCAGGGCTTGCCAAGAGGAACCAATTTCCCTAGTTCTACCATCATATTAAATTACGGTTGGGGTTTCACTTCTGATTGGTGGAATGCTGTAGTTACCAGATCGATCCTTCGGACAGAGTAACCCACAGGACAATAAGTGTTTTTCCAAAGCTGGACACATGTCTGTGAGGAGGGTTCTCCCGAGTGAGAAGTCTGGGAGCCTTTCCTTGCAGCCTTCTAGTTATATAGCAGTTCTGATGAGATCAGCTGTTTTCCAGTTCTTTTATTCCTTGTGCAGCCTAGATTGAAGTCTGCCATTCACACCTTTGTTAACAAGTATATTTTTTAAGTGTCAGTTTTTATACTTACACCAGCCAAAAACAAAAAAAAGGACATTAGAATAAGTAAAGTGATAGAAATGATGGCACATTGCCAAACCCATGTCTGCATGCTTTCTGTGTGCTTCATCCACTTTTACCCTAGGCTTCAGGGCCCCATTATCACTGGTGAACCTAGTTTTTGACCAAAGAATTCCCTTGTGTCCAGCTAATTGTACAGATGGGCCACCAGTGAGCACTCTCCATTCCTCTGGATGCTCAATACATTGCCTCAGATGGGTTTCATTTACTTGAACAGATATTGTGGCAGTCCCCGAAAATCACTCAAAACTCTGGGTGAATTCAAAGGAGGAACTATATAGCCTGGAGTGAATTGGTTCATCACCACCTCTGGCAGGACCATGGGACTTAACCCAGGATTGTATAAACAATATTAGGGACTGTTATTGGGTAGTGTTCAGTGTCGCATAGAAGTACACTGAGACTTTTGAATAGAATTGTTGTCAAGAGGGTGTGACTGAGACAACCTTTGTCCATGTAAGGCCTTGGTTATCTCAGGATAAAAAAAAACCCTGCAGTGAAGGTCACTGAACCGCAGTTGTGTATTGTCCAAAGCTTCAGTGATAGCAACAACCTGCCGATCAAAGAACATGATCTTTTGATGTAAATGTCTTGAGGCATGCAAGCAAGCCTAAAATTTACCGACTAACTTTATCTGTGATCATAGATTTGATATAAAAGCAAACCTGTTTCCAGTTTCTGTGGACTTGGCTTGCTCTGAAGCCTACCAAATGAGTTGGTTTTTTGGGGGGGGGGCATGTGGCTATCACACTTGGAAAGGGCCCAGGATTGTGTTAGAGGGAACTCTGTTGTCTGTCCCTCAGTCTCCTTATTGACAACTCTCAGCACTTAAATGGCTATTGGAAGATTTCTCCCAAGTTGAAGACTAGATGTCTTCCCCCTTCGCTGACACCCCAGCAGTTGTTTTAACTGCTATCATTTCCTCTTTCATCACACTAATGTGTATTTACATTGCTAAAAGGAGTGGCCTGAACTCTAGAGCTGGTCAGTGTACCTAACCTGCCCCTACCCCAGGCACACCTTAAGACTGAGCCTGGTCAAATTACACTTGGAGTTACGCTGTTTCTAAGGCTCCAAGCCAACAAGAACGGAGAGGCCAGGAGCAGAGGGTGGGGCTGCAGCATGTGATTCTCATGCTGGCCTGTCTCTGACTTCTTACTGGAGCCTATGATGTATATTACCAGCACTGAGCTTTGCATGAAAACAAAGAGAACGGAAAGCTACAGCTTGGCTTCCTTCTAAAATTTCTTTGCAGCATCTCCTGTCTCCCCTTCCAGTGATATAAAATGTGTGGAGAAGGGCTTGATGTAACATGGATGCATTTATGTCACTGCATTTTTCTTCTGTTCTGGGAAGATTGGCAGTGGAGTTACCACTGTTAGGGAGGAGGCCATGGTTGCTTGACCAACGCTTTGTGTTCTAGATGCCACACGGTGAGTTCAGTTTGGAATCAGCCCAGGGTTGGGCTGCTGGGGAGTCCCAGCATTTCTTCTTGTTAGTTACCCTTGTTTTTAATCTTCATTGCCCTTTGCCACTACTGACAAAATACCGTGCATTTTGCGGGAACTCTGAACCTGCAATCCAAATGAAATATGCAAATTGAAATAGGCGAAATAATATGCGAGTGGTTTAAAGGACAAGTTTAAATCTGGGTACGTTTGTGGTATGGGAGGAGGTTTGGAGTGCCATTTGTGGGAAGCGCAGGCATGTTTTTCCCAAGAAGCAACCTCTGTTTAGACAGAAATTACAACAGTCTAGGAGTGAATGCTTTTGACCCCTGGAATGCCACATTTCTACTTAAGGGAGTTCTCTCCCATGATAAACTTCAGTCCAGCTGACTCGTTGCTCAGGAAGCTGAGAAACTACAGTGAAATCTTATGTATAAGTGGGGTTAAACTCTGGACAGCTGCTGCAGAACTGCTATACTTGCTGATGAATTGTTTACTGTTTCCGGAAAGCAGAAATAAGCAGCTCGGCAGTCATAGGAGAAAATGTTAAAGAACAGAATGTGTTACTGAGTGCTGTGAAGTTTGGCTTCTGTATTTTTGCTAGTCACCCATTTGCTTTGGCCGTGAGGATGGGTGGGTTTGGGAAGCAACAGTCATGAAGTTTCATACCTCAAAAGAAAACCATAATCCCAAATCAAATTTTGAGGTATGCATGCATTAGAAATTGTATTGTTCCAAAGGCCTATAAACACCACCACGGGATTGTCGTTTTCATTGCTTCCCAAATTGTCTGTTTTTCAAAATGGCGCAACCACATTTTCTTCGGCAATCTAGTTGTGGTGAGATGTGTGCATCTGATGGGGAAAAAACACACTCCTAGGGATAATATAAATGGCATGAGACATTGATTACAGATTGGGTTATTTTTTATTTGCTTCAGGCTGATTTCTCAGTAAAGGTTCTTGGGAAGCCCTACTCCTTTCAGTGAGACTTAGGCCCAATCCACGTATGCAGCAGAACAAGGCAGTAGATTGCGCTATGCCATTTCAGATTGTAGTTGGGTCGTGGCACATTTTTTTAGCATCCCCCATGCAAAACCTCCCTGCAAATAAATTAGCACCTCAGCCCTTTGTGTGCTGTATGCATTTTTCGTTTACAGGAGAAGATTTCTTGAAAAGACACATGAACACAGGAGAAGCTGCCTTATCCTGAAACACACCCTTAGTCCATCAAAGCCAGTATTGTCTACTCAGACTGGCAGCAGCTCTCCAGGGTCTCCCGTCTGCTGTCTGAAGTGATAACAGTCTATTCTACCACCTCAGTCCTCAGCCATCTCATTAGCACCTTATTCTTCTGCATGGCCTTATTTCCAGGCCTTATTTTCAGATGTCTGAGTGATGACAAGTCTACAAGCTCCAGTCAAGGCATCTAGGTAGTGGTTCTCAAGCTTTAACAACCCACGGTCCCCCATTTTGATTATTATTTTCACTGAGTTCTTGCCGTCCCCTCCTCCTTCTCTACCATATACCAGACATTTAGGGTTGCCAGGTACCTCTTCGCCACCAGCAGGAGGTTTTTAGGGGCGGAGCCTGAGGAGGGCGGGATTTGGGAGGGGAGGGACTTCAATGCCATAGAGTCCAATTGTCAAAGCGACCATTTTCTCCAGGGGAACTGATTTCTATCGGTTGGAGATCAGTTGTAATAGTGGGAGATCTCCAGCTAGTACCTGGAGGTTGGCAACCATACAGACCGTTCCTTTTCAAAGCATGTATGTCAAGTTATGTATGCCCTGTGGCTCAGTGGTAGAGCATTTGCTTGGCATGCAGAAGGTCCCAAGGTCAATCCCTGGCATCTCCAGCTAGAAGGATCATTTATGCCCTTGGCACAAGTTCTAATTAATCTCACCCCTTAATTACAAGGGGCTTTGCTCCGAAGACAGCTGGAAACTCCCTTCTTGGCAATGACTTCTGCATTGAGGCCAATTGAATAGAGGCGGGAAAGGGCTTTAAGCTTCCAGAGCTGCTTGTAGAAATAGAAATAGACTGACAGCACACAAAACCTGAACTTCTGGTATTCAGTTATGAACTGCCATTGGCTATTATTGTCTGTGAATGCAGAACAAGACTTTGAATTTCTCATGAAATGCTTTCCATTCGGAAAAACAAGAGGGAAGGCCAGTTTCTGCTTGAAAATTGCTTTAGGACTGTACCTCCTTGGTGCCACCGTGAGTTCCAAGGGCTGAAGAATTGATTCCTAGCAATCAGTAAGTATGTTTTAGGGTTAGAGTTCTGAGATTATATGGAAAGCAAGGTGGTAGCAGGAGATGGCAGCTGTATAAGCACCCACTTTAAAAAGTGGGAAGCTGGTTCGCTCCCCTCCTCCTGAGATAGTGAGTCCCCATCCTTGTTCCTAGAACATTGAGAAAGCTTGGTTTCCATTGTCTGGGAGGGTGTGAGAAGGGATTGCCCCCATCCTTACAAAGGCCTTGTAAGGACCCTTTCCCCCAGGAGACCCTGTGTGTGTGCGCGTGTGTTAAGTGCCGTCAAGTCGCTTCCGCCTCATGGCAACCCTAGACCCCTTTTTAAAGAAACCCTTGTCTAGATAATAAAAGCCCCATGGTGCAGAATGGTAAACTGCAGTACTGCAGTCCAAGCTCTGCTGACGACCTGAGTTTGATCGCGACGGAAGTCGGTTTCAGGTAGCCGGCTCAAGGTTGACTCAGCCCTCCATCCTTCCGAGGTCAGTAAAATGAGTACCCAGCTTGCTGGGGGTAAAGTGTAGACGTCGGGGGAAGGCACTGGCAAACCACCCCGTAAACATAGTCTGCCTAGTAAACGTCAGGATGTGATGTCATCCCATGGGTCAGGAATGGCTGGGTGCTTGCACGGGACTACCTCTACCTCTTGTCTAGATAATATGCAACACAGAGTGGTAAAGGAACAAATTCACAACACAGACGCTCTGATTACAAAATTCTTATCAATTTAATTCTGGCTATGGTGCCTGGTGTCTGTCAATTGGTATTATGCCTATGTGTAAGAGGGAATAAGTTGCCTAGGGAACCGCAGACCTGTTAATTTAACTTCTGAGAGAGGCTAAGCCTAGACCAAATAGTAAAAGAGAGAAGAGTAGGAACTAGACAAATGTTAAATGTCTGTGGTAGTAGAAATAGATTTATTAAAAATAAAGTATGCCAGTGTGACCGGATACCTTTTTTAAAGGGCCTGTTCTTTCTAAATGCAGGTATGATCTGGTCTCCTTAAATTTCAGCAACTCAAAACGGTTGCCTAGCATCTGGCTCGGTGACTGGGCCAGGAACAACCCCATTGATTCAGCAAGCCATTGATGTGAGAAGACATGGAAAATTAATATGGCTGTGCTAAAACTTGAAAAGATGGACACTAAATACAGGCATTGTGAAAAGGGTAAGGAACTAGTTGTACAAAGTACTTTCCCATTGGAGATAAGTAAGAAGTGGCATTCCTCAGGGGTTAGTCACGGGGCCCATGTTAGGGAGCAATTCTTGGTAGTAACCTGGTGAATGGAAATAGGAGTGCTTTAATTAAGTCTGCTGATGGCGCCATCGTCAGAATCATTGTCAGTACAGATAAGGATCGGGAGTGTTATGCAGTTTGGCCTGCCCAGCGTCATGGATTGAAGTGAAGGGGGTAAAACTGAATAGAAAATGGAAGGTCGTAATGTGTTTTGGGATTCATAACTGCAGCTGAGCGTACTAGAAGATGAAAGTCGCCCAGAGACTTGCTCTGGATTCTGCATATGCCATGCAATTATGTAACAGACACGCTTGCGGCGCAGGAATGACTAGGCAAACTTCTAGACGTTTCATCTTTTTCTCTTTTGGAGAGGTGGTTTTTGTGCAGGGTGTAGGATCTACTGGGTGAGATTTCATGACCTACCTTGGGCGGGGGGGGGGGGGTTGTAAGCCACTTGGTTAGATCCCTTGTCCTCTTTCTGCCAGTGCAAGTGCACTAATGCCAGCACACATGGGGGAAGCTTCCACCAGTTACCCCCTTGCCACTGTAGCACCCCACATCTCATCCAGCACTGTTAACAGGAGTCCCCCGAACCCTATAGACAATGATGGGGAGGGGGCTATAGCTGGAGGTTGGAATTTCATTCTGCAACAAGCGTTCTACTTCTGGATCCATCCATCTCTCCGTCTCTCTTTTCAATCCCCCTCCTATTTGCAATATTAGGATAATATGGAACTTTTTTTACAGGATTGTTTGAAAGGATTTCTGAGATAAATGGGAAGTGCTCCGAACTCCACTGTTATATCACTGCTAAGTGTTGGCGGATATAATTCATTCTCTTCTCAGTTTTGTCCTGTGGGGTAGGCGGCAGGTTTATGCATGGTTCCGGATTTCTTTTGTGTGTCGCAGCCATAGAACTGCTAATTTTCCCAGTGGTGCTTGGGTTATGTTGGTGTTGCACAAGCAGAGGATTCTTTCCAGCATGCCTCACCATAAATGTAGCTTGATAACTTCATGTTTTGGAGGAAAGCTCGGCGGCTGGTTGAAACTCAGCGTTCCTATCACAACCAAGCCGGGCTTCCACGCGAAAATGTTATGAAAACCTTGGCTGTGTCCTCTTCCCGTCGCAGTGTGTACAAAGGGGGAGAGAAAGAAGCTGAAAAATAAGCTCATGTCTTGGCTGTGCTTTGGGAACAAGTCTGAAAATAGCCTTGTAGAATGTCAACCAATGGGAAGCTGGCGAGGTGTGAAGTAACCAGTGATTCGAACGATTGAGTTGGTGACACCTTCAACTCTCTCACTAAATGCTGCATCCCTTTCCATAGAACCTCACCCTTGGCCCCAGTTGGCCAGCGTAGTCTAGGGATCTAGTGTCGCACCTGCTCGAGGGTTTGTTTGGCAAGTGCTGCTGTTCATGTCCTTACATGGATGAGAGTTGCTTTATTGCGTAACCCCGCGGCTCCCCTCGAGTTCCTTCAGGTGGTTTTGCTCCTCTTCTTACTACACAAAAAGAGGAATTCCAGGAAGCGCACGCAGATCGGTTTTTCAGGATGACGCACAGGTTGGTTAGCTTGGGCTCACGTCCACGCCTGCTCCGGAGGCTCAGAATGGGGGAAGGGATGCTAATTTACAAAATAGCAAATACAGTAATTTAGCCCCAGCATCAAAATTGGTCCAGATAAGGTTCTTCCTGCTGCCGAAAAAACTGTTTAGTCTTTGGCTCTAGTGAGCCTCAAGCAAATGTCATAAACTAGCTAAATAAAATAGGAGTCCAGTGGCAACTAATTAAAATTGATTCTAGCATAAACTTTCAGTAGTCAGAATTCACTTTGTCAGATGCACGAAGGGTAAGTCCAATGAACAGAAAGGTGCAGCAGTCTTTAATCCAAATTCATCAACTTTGTTAGTCTTTAAGGTGTCACTGGGTACAGATTAAGATGACTACCCCACTGGAATTATAAACTAGCTAAATTGTTAAACACATTGCAAGGAACAAATAGAAGATGGGCTGATCTGTCACTGTTGGCCACAAAATGGAAGCTCCATGTTCAGAGGCAATGTAAAGGTAAACGGTAGTCCCCTGTCCAAGCACCGGGTTATTACTGCCCTGTGGAGCGACGTCACATCACAATGTTTATGAAGGGGACTGTGTTTGCAGGCTGGTTTGCCATTAGGGTTGCCAGGTCCCCCTTCGCCACTGGCAGGAGGTTTTTGGGGCGGAGCCTGAGGAAGGCGGGGTTTGGGGAGGGGAGGGACTTCAATGCCATAGAGTCCAATGGCCAAAGCTGCCATTTTCTCCAGGTGAACTGATCTCTATCAGCTGGAGATCAGTTGTAATAGCAGGAGATCGTCAGCTAGTACCTGGAGGTTGGCAACCCTGTTTGCCATTGCCTTCCCCAGTCCTCTATATTTTACCCCCAGCAAGCTGGGTACTCATTTGACCGACCTTGGAAGGATGGAGGGCTGAGTCAACCTTGAGCCGGCTACCTGAAACCAACGTCCCTCGGGATCGAACTCAGGTCGTGAGCAGAGCTTGGACTGCAGTACTGCAGCTTACCACTCTGTACCAAGGGGCTCGTATCAGAGGCAATGTACCTCTGAATATTTTGACTCTGGGACAAACAACAGAGGACGTTCTCAGGCTCTGCTTCTGAACTCCCTCGGGCGTTTGGTTGGTTGCTGTTGGAAACGGGATGCTGAGCTTGACTCGATACAAAGGCTTCGTATCCTCTTAAAGTTCAGCCTCCCTCTGGCTTCCGAGATTTCACCAGGCATTGCCTTCATCTTTTGAAACTCGTCCTTTTAAAAAGAAGGCCTTGAAAAAGTTAACAGTCATTTCAGTGGAAACAGATACGTGTCTGTACTGGACAAATATTCCCTGCCACCTCAAAATAACAACTAGGGCAGTTAGAGGCCTCCTGATTAGGGTTGCTCACCTCCAGGTACTAGCTGGAGATCTCCTGCTATTACAACTGATCTCCAGCCAAGAGAGATCAGATCACCTGGAGAAAAATGGCTGCTTTGGCAATTGAACTCTATGGCATCGAAGTCCCTCCCCTCCCCAAACCCCGCCCTCCTCAGGCTCCGCCCCAAAAACCTCCCGCCAGTGGCGAAGAGGGACCTGGCAACCCTACTCCTGATCACTATATGTACACCACAAATACATGCAGACCCCCTGTGGCTCCCTGCCATGTGAAGGGAAAGGAATGTCACCTCATGCACTGTCGGTCTCTAAGGGGCTACTGAACTGCCTCTTCTCATGCGCTAAAGGACAGAAGTAGCCTTCCACGGAGTGTTTGTTGTATAGTTGCTTTAAGTGTACAGTAAGAAGCTGTCTTCCTACAGTTGGGCCAATTAGTTTTCTCCCTGGTACCAATTCTGTATTTTGTTGCCATGAAAATTCAGAATACACAAAACTCTGAATAGAAGTTCATAGTTTTGCTTCAGGGTCCTTTGCTGATGGATGATTTGGCACTTTGTCAATGGTGATATAAATGCTCCCGGTATTGTCATTTGGGAGGGAAGTTCGTAGGCTCCAAAATGTGGATTTCCCCCTTCCCCTATTATGCACATTATTTATAGTCCACCTTTCTCACTGGGACTCAAGGCTCATTATACAAAATAAGTCAATACAATAAGCAGGGTGGGCCATTCAGTAGACCAGGGGTCCCCAACCTTTTTGAGCCTGTGGGCTCCTTAGCAATGTAACACAGGGTGCTGGGAGCAACCACAACTGCAGGAGGTGGAGCCAAGCACAAAAAGACTGCTGCATAGGGTTGCCAGCTCTGGGTTAGGAAATACCTGGAGATTTTGGGGGTGGAGCCTGAGGAGGGCAGGGTTTGGAGAGGGGAGGGACTTCAATGCCATAGAGTCCAATTGCCAAAGCAGCCATTTTCTCCAGGAGAACCGGTCTCTATCAGCTGGAGATCAGTTGTAATAGTGAGAGATCTCCTGCCGCCACCTGGAGGTTAGCAACCCTACTGCTGCAGGAGGCAGAGCTGACCACAAAAATGGCGGCCCCAGGAGGTAGAGCCAACCACAAAATGTCAGGGAGTGAGGTTATGCATATCCCTAACAGTAACTCTTCAACATTTCAGACCAAGGCTTTGCTTAACACAATGCCTTTTTAAATGAATATATTGATTACAAATATCTTCTTGCATGCATATAGCTTACCTTTAGCTGTGCAGTGGAGGCAGTAGTTGCCGAAGCAATATTTTTTAAAAAAAATCTTCACGGCTAATCGAATTTCCAGTGGCTGATCAAGAGCCCCACTGGGCAAAATCCCCACCTGCTCCCACCCATTTTCTAAAAATGTTTGGCAGGAGCCAGGAAAGATTTTGGCGGACCCTCATGGAGCCAGTGGGCACCACATTAGGGACCTCTGCAATAGACAGTGCAAATACAGAACTGTATTATGCTGCCAGGCTGTTGTCTCCTCTGACCAGCAGTGGCTCTCCAAGGTCTGGGGCAGGGGAAACCCCTGGGAACCCCTTTTAACTTCTGGGAATGGAGCCTTCTGCATGCAAAGCAAGGGCTCTCCCACTGCCCTTCCTATTATCTCTTTGGGACTTGGTACACACATGCATGTTTATCAACTTCTCGATTTGCATGCATTGAATGAGTAATTGCAGCGGCTCCTCCGCCATCACAGACAACATCCCTATTGCCTCAAAAGACAACGCTTTGCAATTAAATTGGTACACACACATTCAGCTGTGAGTCACCAAGGGCTGGTGTACAGACATGTTGGAACCTGTCTGTTGGTTAAACGAAATCTGAAGAGACGGAGTCTGAGAGATACTTCGATTGCTTCGGGTCACCAGACGGCTCCGTCTCTTCTGTGCAGTCGCCATGGACTCTGCAATAGTCATAATTGTTAGGGTTAGGTTTGGTGCGGGTGGGGGGATCACGGCTGTTGCAGAATCCCCCTCCCCACCCAGTTAATTTTGTTCCTTAATGTTTTGCCTTAGGGGGCTCTACAAATGATCTGGCGAGGTGTCGGTGGCGACACAGTGATCTCTGCCACTATTGCCGGCTTCCTGAAAACATGCTCCTAAAATTCCAGGCACTCTTTGGGTACAGTGCCTCCCACACCCCACCGAGATCCATGTGCCCATCACAATGGTAGCCGCTCTGTGAAATACAACTAGCTTGGATCCCTATTTGATAATACTTGCGCCATCACTTGTGGTCAGTGGCTCAGCTCTCTTTCTCCCTTCCCCTTAGTCCTCTACCAGATCTATAGCTTTGCTTTTTCACCAAAGAACACATGAACACATGAAGCTGCCTTCTACTGAATCAGACCCTTGGTCCATCAAAGTCAGTATTGTCTACTCAGACCGGCAGTGGCTCTCCAGGGTCTCAGGCAAAGGTCTTTTATATCACCTACTTGCCTAGTCCCTTTAACTGGAGACGCCGGGGATTGCACCTGGGACCTTCTGCATGCCAAGCAGACGCTCTGCCACTGAGCCACAGTGGTATTTTCTTTGTATACCGCTCTGACAGGGGGCCTCTCATTTTTACCCCTTAGTCTGGTAAACACAAGCAAGGCAACCTCACATTCCCACAGCAGCAGTGTCTGGCCATTCAGTACGCCTTTTGCCTTGTAAAGTGTTTGTTTTACTTATTTAAAGGCGGTGCTCTTTCCCCTCTGCAGCCCAGGAATACTGTTAGATCCATCCCTTTTCTGAACGTGGTGCTCTCGTCTTTAAGCAGGGAATTGCATGACTGTCGCATGAATGCTAAAGCATGTGGGGCGGTGGCATGCATTCCCTGGTCCCTGTCAATGCAGCAGTAGCAGACAGGGTGGAATGCAGCAAGCCATCCACAGTGGCTGCCAAGAAATGGAAAGGCTTATTTATTTTCATTTGCATACAAAGGTTTAGCTGCTCTTCCCATAGCAGCCTCTTGCTGGCCTGTCATTGGCCAGAATTTGTTTGATTCTCTGATGCCTATTCTTTTCCTCTTGCTTCAGGATAAAGGTGCTTAGGTATGTAATGTAGCCACTGCAGTGGGGGGTATGGAGAGTGGCAACGAACAGGCCAGTTCCCAGGGCTCACGTTCCCATCCCCCCAAGCACACTGTATGTTCGCTCTGTTATGGAGCAGTGGAAACTGACAGCCCCAAGAAGCGAAATGCTATGCTCCTTTACATATTGCATGCTTTTGACAACGGATTAAAAAGTAGAAGAGTTGGGTTTTATATGCCGGCTTTCTCTACCACTTAAGGAAGAATCACACTAGTTTACAATCACCTTCTCTTCCCCTCCCCACAACAGACACCCTGTGAGGTGGGTGGGGCTGAGAGAGCTCTAAAAGAGCTGTGACTAGCCCAAGGTCACCTAGCTGGCTTCATGTGGAGGAGTGGGGAAACAAATCCAGTTCACCAGATTAGCGTCCTCCGCTCATGCAGAGGAGTGGGTAATCAAACCCAGTTCTCCAGGTTAAAGTCCACCGCTCCAAACCACAACTCTTAACCACTACACCACACTGGCTCTTCCAGAGTCATTTTCTGGGTCTTTTCTGATGCCATTTGTCTGGAGCTATTAATGGAGAAAGACACAACCACAGTAGTGAAGGGCATTCTCTGCCTTGCTTTATATGCAAAGGAAGAATTGGCAGATATCCCTACACAAACATATGCTCTTGTGTAAGCTTTTGCCCCCTATATAGAAGAGTCTGTGTGCGAAGGGAGGAGACCATTTCTAGAAATCCTTCTGTGGAGCTACGTTTGCCAAGCTGCTTAGAGAAAAATGTCCTGTCCCTTTATCAGAGGCTTAATTTGTGGAAATGAGCGGCTGAAGCTTTTCGTAGCATGGAGGTAAACAACATAACCTGATCAATAACATCCCAGTAAAGCTATTAAATGAGCATATTTGTTTTTCTCCAGGCAACTGGCAGCCCTTCTCAGAGCGTGTGTGTGTGCACATGCGTGTGCACACACAGCATCCTGATCTGTTCTTAAGGATCTCTTGAACACATGAGCACATGAAGCTGCCTTATTCTGAATCAGACCCTTGGTCCATCTAAGTCAGTATTGTCTACTCAGACCAGCAGCGGCTCTCCAGGGTCTCAGGCGGAGGGGGGGGGGTCTTTCACATCACCTACTTGCCTAGTCCCTTTAACTGGAGATGCTGGGGATTGAACCTGGGACCTTCTGCATGTCGAGCAGATGCCCTACCACTGAGCCACAGCCTCTCCCCTAGAGCAGCTTTCAGGGAGCTGCAGGGAATAGGAGAGAGATCCTTTTTGTGCACTTGTTCCATTCACTGTATCTGCCCCCACGTGTGCCAGTCAGTAGCTGTATGGCCACCTTGCCTGGTGACAGCATGGCTAAAAGTCAACACTGGTGCACTAAAAACTGCAGCCGCCACAATGTGAAGCAGTCATGTGAACAGGCTTTTTAGTGTAGCATACTACGAAGATCTCTAAGGGTGTCACTGAGCAAGAGGTGAGCCATGTTTATCTCGTTTATGATTATCACACATTATTACAACAGCATTACCTTGCCTGATCCCTTTACGTCATAAAATGGTTTATAGAAAAAAGAGAAGTAAAGCTCAAGGGTGAAACGTTGTAGTTGTTGCATTATATTTGAGTGCCAGCCAAATGATCTATGAGAGACAGCTGTCCGTGGTTTAGGGGGCAGCAAGTGGTCTTCTAGCATGGATTTAGCCACTCACGAATAGCCCTGTAATATTTTGCTAGGGTGGTAAAAACTGGGTCCTGTTCCCCATTTCACTATGGACGAAATGGATGTTGTGCATTAAGTCTGTCGGTCTTTGAGCACAGAGCCAGGATGTGTATTATGACCGACAGTGAGGCAAATTGTGGGCTTGGCCCATCATATGTCCAGATCAAATGACAGCCTTCGATGAACTGTATGGGGGGTGGGGGGAGTGGGAAGGTCCACATTACAAACTGGAAATCAATCTTGTTGTACACCCTGTGACCGCCTGAACTTGCTATTCAGCTGACTTGGCCCTTAGTTAAAGCTTTATATAGCAACACAGCCAAGGACAACATAGGAAGTACTATAGATTTCTAAAGTTTAACATGAGTACCGGGGTAACTACAAATGCAGGTTCATGTTGTACTTTCACATTATAGTTCAGGAAGCCGTGGATTTCTCAATATGAGGTGTGGCTCGCTCAGAGCTTTCTTGCAGCGTGTTCTTCTATGCCAGATTTTTTAATCGCTACCTCCTGTGTGTGTAGTTTGAAAAATTCCATGTGCACAATTGAAATGTAACACATTGAAGCGGTTTCTCATTCTCTCTGTACTTATTTATCTGGCTTTTCAGTAACTCCCTACAGGGTTCAGGACTGCAACAGCAGGACCGTAATTAAGGGTCTGTTTTGACATGACGGGAAGAATCCATGTGTGCTTATGTGTCCATCTGTTCACATCTAAAGGGGGAGGTCTGTTATTTTTTAAAACAAAAATCGAGCTAAGCCCAGCTTCCTTCTCCACTGTGCTCTGTGCTCTCAGCAGAAAAAAAGCCAGCTTGGCTCCAGTATTGACAGCCAGCGTGGGTTAGTGGTTAAGGTGTTGGACTAGGACCTGGGGAACCCAGGTTCGAATCACCACTTGCGCCATGGAAGCTTGCTTGGTGACCTTGGCCCAGTCACACACTTTCAGCCCTGACTCGGGTTGCCAGGTCCCTCTTCACCAGCAGCTTTTTGAGGCTTAGCCTGAGGAAGGTGGGGTTTGGGGAAGGACTTCAATGCCATAAAGTCCAGTTGCTAAAGCGGCCATTTTCTCCAGGGGAACTGATCTCTATCAGCTGGAGATCAGTTGTAATATTGGGAGAACTCCAGCTAGTACCTGGGGGTTGGCAATCCTAGCCCTAACCCTGGCTAGTATTTGGATGGAAGACTTCCAAGGAATACCAGGGTTGTGACTTGAAGGCAGGCAATGGCAGACCACCTCAGAACATCTCTTGCCTTGAAAACCCTAAGGGGTTGCCATAAACCAGCTGTAACTTGAGGGCAAACCCCCCCCAAAAAACAGCTCCAATACTACAAGTGAGCTAAACTGAAAGAAAAATGTTGAAAGCAGGGCCATGGTCCTTCACTCATACCCTGTTTTATTTTCTTTTTAAAGCACCCATTGCATCTACTCTACCCTCTGCTGGGTATTTTTAACCACCTAAAGGACTGGTTTTAAGTTCTTATTCCAACTATGTTCATAATTTCCATCGATTTCTAACGTTCGTTGTCAGAGGTAACAAAAAAACCATGTTAAACTACTAATACTAATAAAGATGCCTTTAGCTTCAGCATATTCAATGATTACCATGTACGGTTCGCACTCATTACTGTGTCCACTCTGCACATGGTCATGAATGTTAGGATCACATAATCCCCCCCAACACACAAGCATTAGTTAACACTTGTCCTGTATGTCTCCCTAGCACATATATACACCCAATCATCTCAGTGCATTTTAAAGCTAACTTTCACTTAGATTCATATGTAATTTAAATTGCTTAATGGGGAAGGGGAGGTAGAAATCTTATCCAGTGGATACTAAGGTTGCCAACCTTCAGGTGGGGCGTGGCAATCCCCTGGAATTACATTTGATCTCCAGACAACAGAAGTCATTTCCTCTGAAGAAAATGGCAGCATTGGAAGGGGGACTGTATGGCATTATGCCCTGCCAAAGTCTCTCTCCTCTTCAAATCCTCCCAGGCTCCACTCCCAAATCTCCAGGAATTTCCCAACTTGGAATTGGGAACCCTAGGTACTGTTTTAGACTTGGGCCTATTTCAAAACCAACCATGCAGTTTCTGACCTGTTTTTCTCATGAAACGTTACGTTGCAACATTCATTTGTATGGTATTGTGTCCAAAAGGCCCACACTGTGTTTCGAACACATAAGAACATAAGAAAGGCCCTGCTGGATCAGACCAAGGCCCATCAAGTCCAGCAGTCTGTTCACACGGTGGCCAACCAGGTGCCTCTAGGAAGCCCCCAAACAAGACGAGTGCAGCAGCACCATCCTGCCTGTGTTCCACAGCACCCAAAATAATAGACATGCTCCTCTGATACTAGAGAGAATAGGTATGAAACATGACCAGTATCCATTCTAACTAATAGCCATGAATACCTCTACCCCTCTCCTCCATGAATATGTCCACTCCCCTCTTAAAGCCCTCCAAGCTGGCAGCCATCACCACATCCTGGGGCAGGGAGTTCCACAATTTAACTATGCGTTGTGTGAAAAAATATTTCCTTTTATCTGTTTTGAATCTCTCACCCTCCAGCTTTAGCAGATGACCCCGTGTTCTATTATTATGGGAGAGGGAGAAAAACTTCTCCACTCTCTCCAAACCATGAATAATTTTATAGACCTCTATCATGTCTCCCCTCAGCCGCCTCCTTTCCAAGCTAAACAGCCCTAAGCGTCTTAACCGCTCCCCATTGGACAGTTGCTCTAGTGCCCTAATCATTTCGGTTGCTCTTTTCTGCACCTTCTCAAGCTCTGTAATATCCTTTTTTAGGTGTGGTGACCAGAACTGTACACAGTATTCCAAGTGTGGTCTCACCATAGATTTGTACAAGGGCAGTATGATATCAGCAGTTTTATTCTCTATTCCTCGTCTAATTATGGCCAGCATGGAATTTGCCTTTTTTATAGCAGCCGCACACTGGATTGACATCTTCATTGAGCTATCCACCACCACCCCAAGATCCCTTTCTTGGTCTGTCGCTGCCAGCACAGATCCCATCAGTGTATATGTGAAGTTGGGATTTTTTGCCCCAATATGCATCACTTTACACTTGCTCACATAGAGTCTCATTTGCCATTTTAATGCCCATTCTTCCAGTACGCAGAGATCCTTCTGGAGCTCTTCACAGTCCGATTTTGTTTTAACCACCCTAAATAATTTGGTGTCATCTGCAAACTTGGCTACTTCACTGTTTAACCCCAACTCCAGGTCATTGGTGAACAGGTTGAAAAGCAGAGGTTCCAACACAGATCCCTGAGGGACCCCACTGCTCACATCCCGCCATTGTGAGAACTGACCATTGATTCCTACTCTCTGCTTCCTAATTTTTAAGCCAGCTCTCAATCCATAAGAGCTCTCAGTCCATAAGAGGACACACCTTTTTCTTTTTCAGTAGTTACATGTACCAAAATGGGAAAGATTAACCACGTCCCCACACACATTCTGAAGGAGAAGGCTTCCATTGAATCATGAATTCACCTTTCATTAGGGTTGCCAGGTCCCTCTTCGCTACCAGTGGGAGGTTTTTGGGGTGGAGCCTGAGGAGGGTGGGGTTTGGGGAGGGGAGGGACTTCAATGCCATAGAGTCCAATGGCCACAGCGGCCATTTTCTCCGGGGGAACTGATCTTTATCGGCTGGAGATCAGTTGTAATAGCAGGAGAGCTCCAGCTGGTACCTGGAGGTTGGCAACCCTAGCCAACCCACTGTCATTTCTGTTCCTCTAATGAATCTTGTAAGCTGTGTATGTGTCCTTCATAGACAAACTACCATTTATCAGAAAGGTGTCATGATCCAAAGGGGTATTAAGTGGTATCCTTAGAGTTGCCAGGTCCCTCTTTGCCACCAGCAGGAGGTTTTTGAGGTGGAGCCTGAAGAGGGCGGGGCTTGGGGAGGGGAGGGACTTCAATGCCATAGAGCAGGGGTGAGGAACCTTTTTTCTGCCAAGGGCCATTTGGATATTTATGACATCATTTGCGGGCCATACAAAATTATCAACTTAAAAATTAGCCTGCTATATTTGGTCAAACATTTAGCCAAGAGGCACCGCCGGAGATGGTGCCTCTTGGCTAAATGTTTGACCAAATATAAATGTTTGACCGGAGATGGCTTGAAGTGTCCGCCACGTAGAGCGACTTGCTTTTGAGCTCTGCCGTCCCCAGCTGGGCCCAAGAAATTCAGGCAGGGCAGCATCCTTCTGAGCTGGAGATAAGCCAGGACCCATGAAGGGCCAGACCAAATGATTTCGCGGGTCTTATATGGCCCCCGGGCCTGACGTTCCCCACCCCTGCCATAGAGTCTATTGGCTGGAGATCAGTTGTAATAGCAGGAGATCTCCAGCTATTACCGGGAGGTTGGCAACCCTACCTTTTATGCATGAGATGTATAGCACTTTGTCATCTCCATGAGAAATATTTACACTAGCCTGTTCAGCGAGGTCGGTATGCTGAGGCCCAAAAAGTTTGCCGAAGGGCTCCTAGTGAGTTTGTGGCTGAGAGGAGATTCGAATCTGGACATTCCTAGCTCGCAGTCCTCTTCAGTCCACCACCTGCCAATGTAGGAGTACAAGCAAATTCTTACTTGCACAGGACCAAAGCTTTTCACACCCTCTGTGCTTCCTGTGTATACTAACACATTCTTTTGCAACGGGTTATTTGAACTGAGGCCAGTTAAAGGCAAGGAAACGGCTGGCAGGACTGGGCTGCTGCAAGGTTCTCATCAGAGGTGCACAGTTAACGGCTTCAAGGAAGTGGGTCACTTTCACCCAGGATGCCGTCAGTGGTTACGGAGGCCTGCCTCTGCCTCGCTCATGCCCAGCCTTGAATTCTGCTGGCATTGTTTAGGAACCGGAAAGGGGAAGGGAGAGAGTGGGCATGTGGGCACGTCGCTGCCTCTGAGGAATACCAGTGGGAGTAAAAAAAAGCCGCTTCCTTTCTCCTGCCACCGGCTGCTCAAAGTGTGGAACTGCAAGGGCTGGAAGCCTTCAGCTTCCCAGTTATGTTTGTTCATCACTAATAAATAGGGTTGCCAACCTCCAGGTACTTAGCACGGGTGAAAGGTACACAAATGCACAGAGCCAAGTAGCAAAAATGCAAATGTTAATAAGTGCAAAACATCAAAGACAGCAGTGTGAGACAAATAGACCTAACAGCAGTGACTACACAATGTACAATATATACATGGATTATAGAATAACCAGGCAAAAAAGTCCTCTTCTTAAGTCTATCAAAGTTGGTTGGTTCCAATTGTATAATATGTTCATCTGGTATGAATCCAGTGAATATAAATCCAAAGATGGGGGACGGCCGTTTCACCTTGGTTTCTTCAGCCCCATATTATCTCATCCATGTAATGGTAATTCCAGAATATAACAAAGTCCACAAAGGTACACTATTAAGCCACAGCAATGTCCACAGGACTTCAAAGCCATAGAGTCCAATTGCCAAA
Source organism: Euleptes europaea (assembly GCF_029931775.1). Taxonomy (NCBI): domain Eukaryota; kingdom Metazoa; phylum Chordata; class Lepidosauria; order Squamata; family Sphaerodactylidae; genus Euleptes; species Euleptes europaea. The sequence continues at coordinate 126,260,187 of NC_079312.1, read as the reverse complement.
GCGGCCATTTTCTCCAGGTGAGCTGATCTCTATCGGCTGGAGATCAGTTGTAATAGCAGATCTTCAGCTAGTACCTGGAGGTTGGCAACCCTACTTCCCCAAACCCCGCCCTCCTCAGGCTCCACCCCAAAAACCTTCCGCAGGTGGTGAAGAGGGACCTGGCAACCCTACTAATAAACAGCAACATCTACTAGGGAAGTTCACAGGTATTTTCTTCACATATATTTATAGGCCTTCCACTCTTCAGCTCTGGACAGTAAGCTTACTAGCCCTAGACTGAGCTATTTCCCTATGTTTTATCTGCAGGGTTGCCAGCTCTGGCTTGGGAAATTCCTGATTTTGCGGGTGGAGCCTGGGGAGGGTGGAGTTTGGGGAGAGACTTCAGTGGAGTAATAATGCCATGGAGTCTGCCTCCCAAAGCGGCCATTTTCTCCAGGGGAACTGACCTCTGTAGCCTGGAGATCAGTTGTCATTCTGGGAGATCTCCAGCCACCACCTTAGGGTTGCCAACCTCCAGGTCGTAGCTGGAGATCTCCCACTATAACAACTGATCTCCGGCTGATAGAAATCAGTCCCCCTGGAGAAAATAGCCGCTTTGGCAATTGGACTCTATGGCTTTTAAGTCCCTCCCCTCCCCAAACCCCGCCCTCCTCAGGCTCTGCCCCCAAAACCTCTCACCGGTGGCAAAGAGGGACCTGGCAACCCTATTGGCAACCCCTAATACCTGGCAATGTGGTTTAGTGGATGAACTCTGTCCTAGAGAGCCAGCATAGTATACTGGTTAAGAGTGTTGGTTAGGAGCGGCGGACTCTAATCTGGTGAACTGGATTTGTTTCCCCACTCCTCCACTTGAAGCCAGCTGGGTGACCTTGGGCTAGTCACACTCTCTCAGCCCCACCTACCTCACAGGGTGTCTGTTGTGGGGAGGGGAGGGGAAGGGAAGGTGATTGTAAGCCGGTTTGAGTCTCCCTTAAGTGGTAGAGAAAGGCGGCATATAAAAACCAACTCTTCTTCTTCTTCTCTTTTAGAAGGGTTTTTTTTTTTTTTTATAAACCGTTGCTTTGTTCTGGCACAGCAAGCCTTGAAGCACCCTGCTCCCAAGCTTTTTTGGGATTTAATTGGAAGGCAGGCAATTGGTTGAACTGCTGAAGAGCAATACCCTCCAACTTTTACATTTTTAATTGGTACAGATGTTACCATTTCCTCGCTACCGTATCAGTTCCTTGTGCGTACTGAATTAGTGCTCAGCTTTGCAGATTTAAATGCCTTCTTGGTCGAGTTAGCTGGCAAAGCATAGTCCTATTTACTGGAGAAGTGGACCCTTATTATTTTGTGTACTGCGCTAGTGAAATGGAGGACACCTAAAATGTGCACGTATCATGTGACATTCAAATTGCGCTTCTGAGACTGAAGAACAGGCGCACTGCAGCATGCGCGTGTCCCAAAACACTGAGGAGCAATGCATTGGGTGAAAACATGATGTAAATACCCATGATGGACACACTACAATACACTTTCATATCATGTGAAAGGATATCTTGTGACGGGGGTTTTACAAGCCCTGTGGAGTGGGAGGAGGAGTTTCTCTGGGCCTCTTCCGTCAAGTCCGTTTTAAGACCTCATGCAAATGACTTCTTCATTTGCTTTGCTTACTAAACATTGCAAAGTCTTAGAGTCATAGAATGATAGAGTTGGAAGGGGTCATACAGGCCATCTAGTCCAACCCCCTGCCTAATGCAGGATCAGCCTAGAGCAGTGGTCGGCAAATTCATTAGTCAACAGAGCCAAATATCAACATTACAACGACTGAGATTTCTTTTGAGAGCCAAAATGCCTTTTAACAACCATTCATGCACGGGAGGTTTTGCCTTGAATTTGCTGCTCTCTAGATGCACATTTTCCCCATCTGCATTCTCAAAACTCTGCCGGGGGGCTTATTGTTGAGTTTTGAGAATCTGGATAGGGAAAATGTGCATCTGAGTGGCAAATCCAAGGCAAAACCTCCCATTCATAAATGGCCAATAACCCCCCATGCAGAGTTTTGAGAATCTGGATGGGGAAAATGTGCATCTGAGTGGCAAATCCAAGGCAAAACCTCCCATTCATAAATGGCCAATAACCCCCCATGCAGAGTTTTGAGAATCTGGATGGGGAAAATGTGCATCTGAGTGGCAAATCCAAGGCAAAACCTCCCATTCATAAATGGCCAATAACACCCCCCCATACAGAGTTTTGAGAATCTGGATGGGGAAAATGTGCATGTAGAGAGTACAAATCCCAAAAAGAGAGTACAAATGAATCAAACATGGCTTCGCCCCCCGGGCCCTGACGTCATCCTCCTCCTCCTCCTTGCCGCCGCCTGGGCTCCTTCCTTCCTTCCCTCCCCGGCCGGCGTGCCGTCCGCCCATCAGCCCGTCCTCAGCGCCTCGGCCTCCTCCGCCAGCCAAAACCAGCACAAAAAATCCTGCCCGCTGATTGGTTGGCGCCGCCCACCTTGGCGTCGCCGGCCCTCGAGCGCCACGTGCAAAACCCGGCCGCGCTGTGAGGGGAGGGAAAGCGAGGAGGAGGAGGGCGCTTTCCAGAGCCGCACTCAAGGGGCCAGAGAGCCGCATGCGGCTCGCGAGCCATGGTTTGCCGACCACTGGCCTAAAGCATCCCCGTCAAGTGCTTGTCCAGCCTCTGCTTAAAGACTGCCAGTGGGGGGGGGGGAGCTCACCACCTCCTCAGGTAGCTGATTCCACTGTCGAACAACTCTTACTGTAAAAATGTTTTTCCTAATATCCAGCCGGTACCTTTCCTCCCACAATGTAAACCCATTATTGTGAGTCCTATCCTCTGCTGCCAACAGCAACAGTTCCCTGCCCTCCTCTAAGTGGCAGCCCTTCAAATACTTAAAGAGAGCAATCATGTTGTTACGGGCCTCTAGTTAACATTGCCTTGGCTGATCAATGGGGGGGGGGGGAAGAGAGAATGCCCTTCTGAAATCAGAGGCCCTTAGCTGCTTGTTGCTGGTTAGGGTTGCCAGGTCCCTCTTCGCCACCGGCGGGAGGTTTTTGGGGTAGAGCTTGAGGTGAGAAGGGTTTGGGGAGGGGAGGGACTTCAGTGCCATAGAGTCCAATTGCCAAAGCAGCCATTTTCTCCAGGTGAACTGATCTCTATCGGCCGGAGATCAGTTGTAATAGCAGGAGATCTCCAGCTAGTACCTGGAGGTTAGGAAAACAGTACAGGATAATATATATACACAAAGTGAAAATTTTATGAGCTACTGAAATGAAACAAGGACCATATACATAACACATACAAAGCACAAATATATACAATATATACAATCCGCATAAAGCAGAAATGATTCCAAAGGTCTCAACAAAGTACCAGGTAAGTATTAATATTGTAATCTTTGTGTATAAAGTCCATATAAAGCCACAATCATCAATGGATATGGCCGTTTCAGATCCACAGCAGTGGAAATCTTTCTTCAGTCCTTCCTAAAATTAATATTATACAATCAGTATATAAATATATAAAGATTATGACTATTAAAATATAATTGGATTTAATACAATATACTCACAAGAAAGTGCTGTTATACATTCATAATTCCTTCCCATGCAGGGTAAGTACAATTTGTTTCAATCAGACGTCAGCAAAGTACATCACATAGTGCATGCACACCTGGATTTTCCTATGTAATTGAGTAAGGCTTTGTTTGACTTTACTTGCTTCACTATATTTGTGCTTTGTATGTGTTATGTATATGGTCCTTGTTTCATCTCAGTAGCTCATAAAATTTGCACTTTGTGTATATATATTATCCTGTACTGTTTTCCTAATCTCGTGGTATTAGTACAGAGGTGCCTTTTTTCTCCCCAGTACCTGGAGGTTGGCATCCCTATTGCTGGTGCAACTAGGATTTGGGGAGGGATAGATGGTATAATTGTTTTTGATTCGGGGGGATTGGGTATAGGCCGAGAAAGCAGAGGGACAAAAATACCTTTTCAAAAATACCCATTATATGGCACTCCAGCAGCTTTCTCACCTTCTCAGCATGACCCAGTTCACATCCGTTTTGCTAAGTTTGACCCAGTTTGGTGTGTTCTTGCAGCAGGACTCTGGAGAGGTGGGATATAAATACCCTAAATAAATAAACAATCCGTCAAGTTGCAGCCAACTCAGTCATGGCGCCCCTGCAGGGTTTTCAAGGCAAGAGACTAACAGAGGTGGTTTGCCGTTGCCTTCCTCTGCACAGCAACCCTGGAATTCCTTGGTAGTCAATCAGGGCCAACCCTACTTAGCAGCCAAAATCGGACAAGATCAGGCTAGCCTGGGCCATCAAGGTCTGGGTAGGCCCTGCAATAAACACCCCCAGTCTAAAAGAAAGGGATGGTCTGAAACTACCCATGTTTACTCATAAGTAAGCTCCACTGTTTCCCCTGAAGCTTACTCCTAAGTAGGGTTGCCAGGTCCCTCTCCACCACCGGTGGGAGGTTTTTGGGATGGAGCCTGAGGAGGGCAGGGTTTGGGGAGGGGGAGGGACTTCAATGCCATAGAGTCCAATGGCCAAAGCGGCCATTTTCTCCAGGTGAACTGATCTCTGTCAGTGGAGATCAGTTGTAATAGCAGGAGATCTCCAGCTACTACCGGGAGGTTGGCAACCCTAAGATGGACTGTAGTTGGATCCCTCTCAACTGGAATTGCTGTCATTGGGTACAGAATTCTGAAGCAATGGGGAGGAGGGAGCTGATACTTATGATAAGTTGTGCCAACGTTTGCTCGCTTTGCACACTATATTGCTGCAGTTAGGAATGAGAGGGAAGCCCCTTCTTCTGGCAAGCTCCTGTGTCCCAGCTCTAGGGTACATCAGCAGTGATATCTTGACAAGTTTTTGAAGTGTATTTAATGTTCCCTTCAGAGGTCCTTTCAGCCTACACCAAAGGAGCAGATGAGGCCAATATCAGCACCAGCAGCCATGCAGTCTGTAGGGGCATACAGCTTTCCTGCGTCAAAGCGGAGAGGTATAGGCAAAATAAACTTTGCTAGAGGTGAGCTGCTATTGAAAGGTTTTACAGGTTAGGATAATCTTTGTAGGGGGGGTTTGCTACAGATTAAGGATCATTAGAATCTAAAGGAAGACCCAACAAGAGATGGATTGACTCAATAAAGGAAGCCACAGCCTTCAATTTGCAAGATCTGAGCAAGGCTGTCAAAGATAGGACATTTTGGAGGACTTTCATTCATAGGGTCCCATGAGTCGGAAGCAACTTGACGGCACTTAACACACACACACACACACACACACACACAGAGAGAGAGAGAGAGAGAGAGAGAGAGAGAGAGAGAGAGAGAGAGAGAGAGAGAGAGAGAGAGAGAGAGAGAGAGAGAGAGAGAGAGAGAGAGAGAGAGAGAGAGAGAGAATCTAATGGAATAGATCATACAGAGATCAAGGCAAACCTATCGACCCATGAAATGCCATTATCAAGTATTCTAGGACCTAGCAAAAATCGCTGGACGCACCTTTTCGTTTCTTTCTTGCGTGATTTCTGGACAAGACATCCATTCTGACCCCTCCATTCACTTTACACAGGACATGCCACCCATCACTTCCCTTAGAAACACATTCAAAGGCCAGGCGAAAGCTTAGGCGGCAGTTGACAGCCGGTAGTGCATTTATACCTCTCTGTACAAACAATACTTTTTTCAGGAACTAAAAAAGACACCTCAGTGGGAAGGAAATGGCTGCCTTCCCTCTCCTTGTTATCTCCGAGCTGGGGAAAGTAGTGGCTCTCTCGTTTTCTGTTGTCCTGATCACAGATTGGCTACTTTCCCCACCTGTTTCTCTCTAGGAGGTCCAGTGTGATTCAGGTCATAACTCCAAGCCCATTTTCACTGTCCTCCTGAGCATGGGACTGTAAACATCCGTGGCACTAAAAGGCAGCAAACCCCTTTTAGGCGAGGTACTGAAAATGTATTTCTGAGCCTTTATGCTTTTGCTTGCTTGGTGTAATAATAGTTCTCCAAAGAGCTGCGAGATTGTCCTCCTCAAACCCCTATGGCACCTTAGCACAATCCATAGCTGCATGCGCAACTCCCACTGCCTTTCCAAGTACAATATCAACGTGTAGGGTTGGCAGCTCTTTTACTGTTCACTTGTGTGCCAGAAGAAAGGGCCAATTTTAGTATGTCCATCCTTGCTTCCGCGTAGGTGGACAGAGCATTCAACACTCCCAAAGACTGGTGTGGAACATGGGCACATTGCACATAGGTATTCTCTCAGAGGCATGTGTATAACTGTGAACTTACAATCAGGTGGAAGCTCCCAGGAATGTTCAGACTCTAAGGCCGATTTTTCACGGTAGATTTTGCTTCTCTTTTGCCGTGGAGCAAAAAGAAAACCCCGATGTAAATTTGTTTTTCATGGCAGCGGATTTTCCCCCTCTATCCCCAAGCTGTTTTGGTTTTTCATGGGGAAAAACACGCACTATTCGGCGACGGTAACCTCTGCTCCCTTGTCCTTCCCCTTCCACTCCGCTCATGCCTGACCGCCCCCAACTCTGCCCACCCCCGCCCACTTTGCCCATGCTGCTGCTTCGCTCCATCTGGCCTCTAGATGTCGCTCCCTCTCTTGTTTTTTTCTGGCTGTGGCTGCTTTCTGGCTCCCCGAAGGTCCTATCCCTTGCACAGAGGATGGCCCCTTTTGAAGGTGGAGTCTATGTGGGGTTGCCAACCTCCATGTACTAGCTGTAGATCTCCTGCTACTACAAGTGCTCTCCAGGCAGCAGAAATCAGTCCATCTGGTGATAATGGTTGCTTTGTAAGGTGGACTGTGTGCCTTTACACTCCAAACCCCGCCCTCCTCAGGCTCCAGCCCCGACGTCTCCAGGTATTTCCCAGCCTGCAGCCTAGCCTACCTCACAGACTTGTTGTGACAATGAAAGGGAGAATTGCTGTATGCCCTAGGCACGGTTGCAAACCTCCAGGTGATGGCTGGAGATCCCCTGCTATTTAAAATGATCTCCAGGTGACAGAGGACAGTTCCCCTGGAGAAAAGGGCCGCTTTGGGAACTGGACTCTACGGCATTGAGGTCCCTTCCCCCTCTCCAAACCCCGCCCTACTCAGGCTCCATCCCCCACGTTTCCAGGTATTGAAGGTCGGCGGCTGCATGCATGGTCAGTTGCATGGCTCACCAGTATTGCTGGAAAAGTTCAATGGAGTTGACCAAAGAGATGAGGAGAACCTGCAGGGCAGCGCTCAAGTTTGCATGAGCAACCAACTCTCCACCTGTCTCTCACCCTCGCTCTTGAACTCTGGATGAGCTTCCAAAATTAAGGGGGGGGGGTTGGTCCCGGGAAGGAATGGGTCAACTCCTCAGCTAATCTCTATTTACGGATGTCCTTTGAAATCCATGCTGTTGCCACAGACCGAGTTACAAAGAGAACGGGCCAATTTGTGACTTTTAAATGACAACTATCCCGACGTCCGGAAGGTTCCCCAGGCATTCAAGATGAGACAATTACATCACAATGCTCGGGCGGCAAGTTCTGACTTCCGCAATTGCTGAGGAGGCCCACTTGGTGCTTGACCCAATGGCTGGCGCTTTACAACCTGCTGATAAGCATCCACTTGTGAATTGCCACTGTATACATGTGTGACTGCAGTTGGCATTCTGCATCCCCACCCAAGTGCCCATGGTCGCTTGGTCCAAGGCAACGAAATTACTCTGAAATTTATTAAGTTTGACCAGACCCAAGAAGGAATAATTTCTGTGAACAGCGAGGGAAGTGTTCGTATAGACCTCCTATGGCAGTGATGGCGAATCTTTTAGAGACCGAGTGCCCAAACTGCAACCCCAAACCCACTTATTTATCGCCAAGTGCCAATATGGCAATTTAACCTGAATACTGAGGTTTTAGTTTAGAAAAAACAACTCATACATTCATATATTTTGCATTAAAAGAAAAACAATAACAGAGCTTTCAATGATACAGGCAACTTTTTATTGAAAGGTAAAAGTTTGCATTTGGCATGCATCTCTACAGGCATATAAAAACCAACTTTTCTTCTTCTGTAACTAGCCACTTTAGCACTCAATGCAAGAATATAAAACTGCACCCCCCCTACTATACATAGTTATGTTGGTAGCCATGGCTCGGTTTGTAGAGCATCTGCTTGGCATGCAGAAGGTCCCAGGTTCAATCCCCAGCATCCCCAGTTAAAGGGACCAGGCAAGAAGGTGATGTGAAAGACCTTCTCTGCCTGAGACCCTGGAGGGCTGCTGCCGGTCTGAGTAGACAATACTGACTTTGGTGGACCGAGGGTATGACTCAGTATAAGGCAGCTTCGTGTGTGGAATGGGGCGGGGGGTGGGGAGAGCGGAAAAGGACGGCTTAAGCGGGGTGAGAAGGGGATCGTGGGACGGGAGGCTCGAGGGGCGGCGCCGATCCGAGCTGGGAAACGTTTGGAGGGCTTTGCAAAGAGTTCCCCCCCACCCATGAAAGAGAAACTGCTCAGGGTCCCACCCGCCCGACAGCTGCTTGGCTTTGTGCGCCTTCTGGTAAAAGGATCGTGGGTATGCATTGGCCAAATGGATTGGAAGGGGCCTTGGTGGGGGTGGGGCAGGCTGGAACCTCCTGTGGACTTGGCCAGGGCTGGCCGAACCCCCCACCCCACCGAACATCTGTGCTCCCAACTTTGCCTACCCAGCCTGCCCCCCACCCCAGCTCCAAGACGCCCTCCCCATAGACTTCCCTGCGAGTAAAACACGCCCAGAAGCATCCAGCCCCGAGCGCCCGCACTCTTCCCTGCCCACACCAAACTTGCCCAGGTTGCACCAGCCAGCCAAGGGCGGGGGAGCCCAACCTCCGTCGCACCCTGTATGGCTAACTTCCGAGTAAGCACGCCCGGTGGCCCGCCGTCCCCACCTCCCCCCATTGCAATTTGCAATGCCCCCATTGCAACTTGCAACGCCTCCCCCATGCAATTTGCAATGCCCCGGTATGCAATTTGCAACTGCCCTCCCCCCCCCCCCAATTTGCAACACCTCCTCCAGAACGGCGTCCCGGTCAGACGACTTCGGCAGCATTTTCCTGGCCGGGTTCCACCCGTTGATTGTTGGCTCCCAGCCATCGCTAAAAAACACAGTTTATTCAGGTAAGCTGAGCCTGCTGGCCTACGAGGTAATAAAATGAATGGGTCTGCCTCTTCCAACATGAACCACATTCATGGCTGCGAGCCACAAAACCAGTCCGCCATTGGCCAACTGGGGGCATGTGACCTGGCCGCTTTATGAGATCGGCTCGAATCCGCCAGCAATCAAGCGGGACTTTTGAAACAAAGGAAATAACTGAAAATAGTAACTCAAGGCTGACCAATCCCTGTGCCTTGGAGCGCAGTCAGAAGACTGAGCAAGGAAGCAACACCTGCTGGCCGCTGCACAAATCGCAGCAAAAGGGGCGGTGTTTCAACCAAGCATGAAACTCCCCCAGCCAATCGCCGTTCTTGAGGAAGGGGAAAGGAGATGTCATGGGCAGAGGCAAATGAAACGAAGCAAACAATTTTTCATGGAGCTCCGAGCCAAAAACTGCGCAGCAACAGGAAAGAACGGCACAAAAGTGGTTTGACTTGCTGCGGTTATAACGCGGCTTTTATTGCTCAATCCGGAAAAATTCGGAGCTGCCATGAATAATCCAAAATTTGCACCGATGCAAATCAGATTTCAAACCGCAGCAAAGCTCTGTGAAAAATTGACCTAAGTCAAAATGAGCAAATTATTTTAATCCTCTTGGAAAGATCTACATAAAGAGATGCTAAGGTGTTTTTTTTAACCTGTTAAATCATTTTAGCTGTGTTGAACTAGTGGGTATTTCTTTGCCCTGCCCTGCTGTGCCACTCCTGGTCACAGCATCCAGCCATTCACCGTCCTACGTGGTCTTTCTATTCCCTACCTTTTCCAGCAAACAGATAGGGGCTGCATTGACACAGTTAGCTGCACAAGCATCACCAACTCGTTTTCTTTTGGCTGGAAGAGGAAAGGAAATGGGGGTGCTCACGACCAGCTAGGCTGTCCCACCAGTGCAGGCATCTGGTTTTCTTAGGTCCCGTCTCCAGTGAGAAAAGGTGAGGGTTGCCAGCTCCAGGATGGGAAATACCTGAAGATTTTGGTGGTGGACCCTGAGGAGGGCAGAGTTTGAAGAGGGGAGTGACTTCAAAGCCATAGAGTCCAATTGCCAAAGCGGCCATTTTCTCCAGGGGAACTGATTTCTATTGGCAGGAGATCAGTTATAATAGCGAGGGATCTCCAGCCATCACCTGGAGGTTAGTAACCCTAGAGGAGGTCAGGGTCTGCATGCATGTGCATACCTATCAGGATTGTCTGCTGAAAACCACAATGCCTTGGGCATTCTGCCACAGTACTTACTGTATTTTTGTATGCTAAAGGTACACTCCATGCATATGCAATATCCCTTTATTTTGAACAGGGGCATGCTGCTAGCAATTTGGAGGGAGGATGGCAGATGGTCTGAGTCCATCCTGTGCAATGAATTATGCCGGTCTCTATTGCCCCTCTCAACGTTGTGGTGAGGGCAGCACAGGAATATGTATTTTAGAAGAAACAGGCAGGGAGCAGCATCATGGAAGGGGGCTTTAAGTGAAAGGGTAGGGCTATGCAGAAGTGATAGACTGTGTTGGGTCTGGGGGCATGTGCAGACTGCATGTTAGGGGTAGATACATAGCTATGGAAAGAAAACTCCAACGCCTAACATACTAAAATTAACCCATGCATACTGAAAATGTTAATCATCAGAAAGGAAAGAAGTCCAACTATTGTGGCGCAGGCCCTGCAAGCATCTTTCTTTGTACCTGTGTGGGTCAGAGCAGGTGTTGGTGGAAAGTGCCATCAGGTTGCAGACAATGTATGGCGACCCTGTAGGATTTTCAAAGCAAGTGATGAACAGAGGTGGTTTGCCGTTGCCTTCCTCTGCATTCCTCTGCTTGCTGTTGCCTTCCTCAGTAAGGAACCACAACTTCCTTCCTGGTCTCCCATCCATGTGCTAACCAAGGCTGATCCTGCTTCGCTTCCAAGATCTGCCAAGATTGGGCTAGCCTGAGCCATCCAGGTCATGGTTCAGAGAGGGTACACAACAGGAAACAGGCAACAGCATTCCTGGCTGCAATGGAAATGAGGAGATGGAGTCTATAGAATATAGGTCTCAAGTTTTAACATATTTTAGTGATTATTTGGAGGTGTGGCTCCTGGTGGGAAGGTGATGACAGTAGAGGTGAATTTCGGGCTACTGGAGCCATTCGTTTCTAATAGCATGAAAGAAATGAGGGTCCTGACCTTAGTAGGGTCCTGCTAGATCGCGAGAACTTTTTTTTTTTACTTTAATGATTTGTTCATAATAACTGTTTGCATTAAGTTCTCTAACACTGAGGGTTATATCTACAAAGGGGTTAAAAATCCTCCCAAGTATCATGAGACCAGCTTTGTTATTTAGCAACGTCCCCCCGCCCCCCCCCCACTCTTGGACACAACACTTCTGTCTGCTATATTTCCCCCCTTATGTGTTATGTATGATCCTTACCAAACACTGCATCTGAATGTTATTTTGAGTTTTTTCCCAGTTAAGAACAAATATTACAGTATTTAATGCAAACCGTTATTCGCCATTGGCGGAGGGCTTGAGGAGGACACAGTATTCCTTTGGGCCCAAGTCCTCTAAGAATGGTTACTCTGCCTCTCAGCTGGCAGCATGTCTGGCCTCTTGTTGCAAGGAACAAAATGCGAACCGTTTCCTCAACTACAAGAACAGGCTGACCTTTGCAGCAAAGAAGGGTATTTATTTGAAGAATCCACATCTCAGCTGTTAACCGCAGCTTTCATGGTTGAAAAACTGTATGTCAACCGAGGATTTGTGGGTGGGGAAGGCGGCTTCCTGCGTGCCTCCCATTCATGCACAGAACAAACTGACACGAGGCCATGAGTTTGACAGAGCCCTGCAACAGACACCTGCGGGAAACGCCCTCTCCCCCAATATTAATCTCTTCTCATGTTTGTATGGAAGGCTGTTTGCTTCTGAAACAAGATCATCTCTGAGGAATGCTTTCTTGACCCACCTTTGCATGTTTGGCTTGTTGAATGGAGCCTGCCTTTACACTCGGTTAGCTTCAAGTGTACCCACAACAGTGCTACGTAATTTGCTATTGCTCTGGGCGGTGCTTGCTTAAATGTAATTTTATGTTTATTCAAAGGATATTTAGTTTTGCCCCTGAAGGGCTGATGGGAAGAACTTACTGTGCCACTCAGAATAATCCTCCAAAGTGTAGAGTGAGGGGGAGAGGTAGGGTTGCCAGCCTCCAGGTACTACCTGGAGTTCTCCTGCTATTACAACTGAACTCCTGCTGCTAGAGATTGGTTCACCTGGAGAAAAGGGCCGCTTTGGCCATTGGACTCAATGGCACTGAAGTCCCTCCCCTCCCAAATCCTGCCCTCCTCAGGGTCCACCCAAAAAACCTCCCACCGGTGGCAAAGAGGGACCTGGCAACCCTAGGGAGAGGGGTGGTACACAAAAAGTAGCAATTCAGCAAATGTAGAGGTTACTAGATTCACCCTATCATGAATGTCTCCATGTTCACAAAGCCATCCGAACACGGTGGTCCTCACCCTACTTTGACCTACTGAATGAATTTCTGAAGTTACTTTGGTGGAATTTCTTGTGGAATTCTGGCAGCCATTTTGAAAATACCTGCATTGGCAAATTCCATGCTCTAGACTCCATCGGCTGCTACTGTCTAATGTCTTCCAAGCCAATGCATTATCTTATTTTTGCCCATTGCATTCAGTGTTTCAATCACCATATTCTTAGTTTCACAATAAGGTATCAGGACTTAATGAGCGAAATCAGATGAAGAACTCTGGAGAGGGGTAGGAGCCCTCACTTTCAAAGGTAGGGTGAGTGTCTCTCTCATTCAACACTTCTTTTGCTTATGGCATGTGCTACCTAAAACAAAGTTGGTGGTGCTGTTAACACAGTGGACTCTTTGCTGGTAAGGGCAACATGGGGAAAATGCCAGACCGTGACTGCCCTTGACGACAGCCCCAACAGCTAGGATGGAATAGAAGAAGAGTTGGTTTTTATATGCTGACTTTCTCTACCGCGTAAGGAAGAATCAAACCAGCTTACAATCTCCTTCTCTTCCCCTCCCCACAATGACACCCTGTGAGGTAGGTGGGGCTGAGAGAGTGTGACTAGTCCAAGGTCACCCAGCTGGCTTAACGTGTAGGAGTGGGGAAACAAATCCAGTTCACCAGATTAGCCTCTGCTGCTCATGTGGAGGAGTGGGGGAATCAAACCCGGGTCTCCAGATTAGAGTCCACCACTCCTAACCACTGCCCTTAACCACTATACCACACTGGCTCTGAGAAAAGGTCTTGCAAATGCGGCCAGGGCAAAAGCAGTGCCCCTGAGACCCAGATGCAGAGTACGAGCACCTTGGCACTGAAGAGGGCAAGAGAACCTTCCTCTTGCATCACGAGATGGTGCGCGATGTTCCCCTGGCCTAGGTGTGTTTCGTACGATGTAGCTGGGCATGGAAAAGAACTGCCACCATATGGCAGAACCAGTGTTGTATTTTCCACCGAAAGCTTATTTGGTTTGGAAAGTTCCTGAAATTCTAAAGTGATGATTTGCGAGGGAGGTAGAAGTTCTGGTCACACAAAAGTAGAATTAGACGCTTGTCCAATCAAAGCCGACTGAGCGAGTCCAGCACGGACCTGAGATCAAGGGAATAAATGTTCTCCTTGTGAAGCCCGCAAATATTTCCCCTCGGTTCCTCTGCTATTTTGGGCTCTATGAAGTTTCTCATTCACTCCTGTAGTTATATCATGTGGTTACGATGATGGAAGCTGGCCTGCCAGCAGCTTAAACCCTCTTAAACGTTGTGTCGCAAACAGCAAAGCGTGTGCCATCCTTTCATACTTCGCGCATCGCAGCAAACTCACTTTGACCCATATAAGGGGCAGACGCTTTAAGCAGGAGTTTGCTTTCAGTGACAAATGGGACATTTCTTTTTTCATTTGCCTGAATCACTGTTCTCAGGAAGCCTTCCTGCTGTGCTGTGTGTCAAAAAATCCCCAAACCCACTATCTACATTTTGACGCTTAGAAACAAATATCAGTTCCTGAATCTGGTGAAAGTTATTAATTCCAAGTACACTATGAACAGCTGCCAGACACATTTTGGCTGACTTGTACCTCCTGAATCCAAAGCGACCGGCCTGGTCCTTAAACTGCAAGAGAAAACTACAGCAGCAAAATACTGCATGTCCTGGCTGCTTGCTGATGGGAGTTGTAGCCTCTCTCTACCATAGGGTTGCCAACCTCCAGGAAGTGGCTGGAGATCTCCTGCTATTACAACTGATCTCCAGCCGATAGAGATCAGTTCACCTGGAGAAAATGGCTGCAGTGGCAATTGGACTCTACGGCACTGAAGTCCCTCCCCAAACCCTGCCCTCCTCGGACTCCATCTTCAAAATCTCCAGGTATTTCCCAACCCGGAGCTGGCAACCCTACCATCACACCCCAGTAACGGCAACAGAACAGAAATTGCCAGATCACAAAAAAGATTGCTGTCTCCTTCTCCCTTTTACATGGCTGATCTATGTCGGTGATTATATTGCATTCTGAAATATCAGGATGATGTAGATGCTTAGAATCAGCACGGTTGCTCTCTATCCAGTTTAAACAGAGGATTTTGTATTGAAGAATAAATTTTCTTGGACAAATAGAAGGAATGACCTGCAGGACCTCTGGAACATTAGATTTTGCAGAAGGGAGGGCTGCCCACCATGCCCCCCCCAAGAAACATCATTCTGTGGAAGAGGCAGGGGCTGCCCCCTCCTGGAGACCCAGAGTGCAAGATGGCCTTGATCCTGTGGCAGCAGTGGTTTTGCACCACCTTCCTCCCGTTTCGTTCACGTTTTATTTGTCTGGCTTGCATCTCTTAAGAACGATGTTCTCGTCGAGGCACAAGGCAGGAGTCGCTCGGCTTAAGCCGACTGCTGATCGGATCCCTGGCGCGAGGGGATTTCCATGCGTAGCTCTAGCACCTCTCTGTCCTGTATTCCGGCGTCCTCAGTGCCCCTCAAAGACTTCACAGACTTCTCACCTAGTGACTTAGCTGCAAGGCAAAAGAACAGCAATGACCAGGGATAAGTAATCCTTGGTAGTGGAGATGGGGTTCCTGATTGATTATCCGCATGTCCACCCAAACCATTTCCCTGTGCCAAGATTCAAGCGTTTCAGTACTAAGCGGACATTATTGTAAGCCTTATTGTAAGGCTTAGTTGGTTAAAAGCAGAAGAGCAGTGCCTATCTGCACAGAAGCCATTCACCCAACACTCTAAGCTTCTCTGCATCCAATTCCATGTGGCTGGCATGAGAAGTGAACTTTGTGCTTTTCTGGGGGTGATGGGGTCTAACTTTTTTTGAGACAGAAAAAGCTGCCCCAGCTAACACAGGATATACTATATTCACATTCAAGCCTGATACCAGCTTTTTAGACAGGCTATTTTAAGAAAGAAGGGGTATGGAGAGAGTGGACAGGAAGAAGCTTTTCTCCTTCTTTCATAATACCAGAACGCGGGATCATCTGCTGAAGCTGGAGGGTGAGAGATTCAAAACAGATAAAAAGAAGTATTTCTTCACACAACGCATAGTTAATTGTGAAACTCCCTGCCCCAGGAGGTGGTGATGGTTGCCAACTTGGAAGGCTTTAAGAGGGGAGTGGACACGTTCATGGAGGAGAGGGCTATTCATGGCTACTAGTAAAAATGGGTACACGTCATGATGCATACCCATTCTCTACAGCAGTGGTTCCCAACCTTTTTTTGACCAGGGACCACTAGGACTTTTTTGTTCGGTGCAGGTACCCCAAGGTTCAAAATAAAAATTCTGAGAATTTGAAAATAAACTTTAATCATAACTGTTAGTTAAACATTAAACTTATAAAAATATATATTCAAATATTATTCTAATAGAGAACTTTTAATTGAAAATATTAATTTATTATGGGTTTATAACTTTGTTTCGCGGACCTTAATTTAGTTCTCGGGGACCCCTGGGGGTCCACGGACCCCCGGTTGGGAACCAGTGCTCTACAGTATCAGAGGAGCATGCCTATTACGTTAGGTGCTGTGGAACACAGGCAGGACAATGCTGCTGTCTTGTTTGTGGGCTTCCTAGAGGCACCTGGTTGGCCACCGTGTGAACAGACTGCTGGCCTTGATGGGCCTTGGTCTGCTCTAGCATGGCCTTTCTTAAGTTTTCATGCTGTTGGGACAGACAAGGGCACGTCCCATTTCAAGTAAGCCCACAAGTAACTTTTTCCTATTCTACCAGTGATTGTGACCTAATCGTGTAAATCTTGTTGGCAGGAATGTGGGGTTCCTTGGGGTAGGGAACATACGACACGGCTAGATTCTGACTCTGTTGCTCTCCCTTGATAAGAAGCCACTAGCAGCTCGGAGATGGATCCTCCTTAGCAGGAGCTATAGGTGCAAAAGCCCTCACATTGCTGAGTCCAAGGCACCAAAAACAGATCCTGGGACTGAGCAGTACTCAATTTAAGCCTGGCCTCCATTTGCACACTGCCGGTTTGCAATGGCACTATCGCTTCACGCAGATCATCACAAACAATACTGGTCAATGCCATTTGTACAGGAGTCCCTTTCAATTTTGTGTCACTTTCTGTTGCAAAAGACTCATGTGGAAAAACTTGGGAGCCTCAAGAACTAAACTCCAGGTAATAAATTTCGGCTGATAAAGACTAGTGCCTGAATCACTCCCACCTTTACACCATTGGGCTTTCTGTAAAGATGTTTAGCCTTTCTTTGCCCTTTTCTAACATGATTGAGGCCACATTAAAAAAAACTAGCACAATTTAATGTCAAGGCTACAGCATGGAACAGACTATTCCTCATGGTGCAAACCTGCTGCTCTCAGGGCTGCCCCACAAATTACAAAATCAATAGTCCCATATTAGGATTGCCAACCTCCAGGTACTAGCTGGAGATCTCCTGCTATTACAACTGATCTCCAGCCGATAGAGATCAGTTCACCTGGAGAAAATGGCCGCTTGGGCAATTGGACACAAATGCTTTTTCCAAAGCATGTGTGCAAAGTCGTGAGATGACGTGATTGGCTGGCCCTGTCTCTCTACAGCATGTCTACGTTTTGCAAACGTAGCCCAAAAACGTGCATTTGCTTCACATGTGTTGTGGAAGGTAGTGCTAATTTTGTCACGTGTAAAAAGCGGCTCAGGGACCAGACAGTAATATGGTATACACACTAACAATCTCTTGCCATCCATAGGCAAATTGGCAGCAGAATCTCACGAGGCCCTCTCATGCTGTTCTTTTTGCATAAGACGAATTTTATCAGGAGGACTGAATCGCTCTGTGCACTGATGGATCTTTCCTTTCCCTTTCACCTTGATCCTTCCTGCTTTCCAATCCCTTTCCCAGTATCAACCTGTGCAGGGCAAGCAAAGTTCACTGACAAGTCCTGTGCATTTCCACGTTCGCCGCTGTAAGCAGACAGCGCTCTCTCGGGTTATGCTAAGCAGATCCATGCTTAGCAGATGCCATGATTTTCAATCAGCCTGGCGTGCAGTCCACTTGTTCTAACTGACTGTGTTTGCAATTATGTCTCAGATGTGCTACCAGAAGGGAGTTCTCTATAATGGACAGATGGGTTGGCAGGAGTGGAGACTGCAAACAGACCTAGAATCAGTCACCCAGTGACAGTCATCTCAGGAGGAGCCTTTGCAAAAAGGGGATACCAAGAGCTTGTTTGCAAAGCAGTCGCAAGCAAATGGCTACTTTTCCCCCTGCAGAGCTTTAATCCCTTCCCCCTTTTGTTGTCGTTGTTGCTCTGTTGCTTACACGCCATGTAACCCTTGGGCTTCCGACTGAGAGGGTAATGCAATGTAGCAGGAATGACCCTTTATCTACCCAACGTGAGCAAGTGTAAAGTGATGCATATTGGGGCAAAAAAAATCCGAACTTCACATATTCGCCAATGAGATCTGTGCTGGCAGCGACAGACCAAGAAAGGGATCTTGGGGTGGTGGTGGATCGCTCGATGAAGATGTCAGCCCAGTGTGCGGCTACTGTGAAAAAGGCAAATTCCATGCTGGCCATAATTAGACAAGGAATAGAGAATAAAACTGCTGCTATCATACTGCCCGTGTACAAATCTGTGGTGAAACCACTCTTGGAATACTGTGTACAGTTCTGGTCACCACACCTAAAAAAGGATATTGCAGAGCTTGAGAAGGGGCAGAAAAGAGCAACCAAAATGATCAGGGGACTAGAGCAACTGCCCTATGAGGGGCGGTTAAAATACTTAGGGCTGTTTAACTTGGAAAGAAGGAGGTTAAGGGGAGACATGATAGAGGTCTATAAAATTATGCATGGTATGGAGAGAGTGGGCAGGGAGAAGCTTTCCTCCCTCTCTCATAATACTAGCTAAATACAATTCCAAAATACAATTCCCAGGAGGTCATGAGAGTGATCACTATTTTATTAGTTTCACTACGTCTAATAGTCAAGTGGCTGACCTAGGGTTGCCAGGCTGGTGTTTTTGGTGGGCAATTACCCGCCAATAGGGCGCACTGCTTGGAGCGGCGATCACACGTGCGGCTGTACGCAACATGATTACGTAGCTTCCAGGGATAAACCCAGAAGCATCATAATGGGATGCTTTAGCACTCAGACCCCCCAAACATTAGTGTTTGGGGGGTTTGAGTGCTAAAGCATCACTTTGCAATGTGGTGCTTCCAGGTTTACCCCTAGAAGTGATGTAATCGCGTCATGCGCGGCTGTGCACATGTTCTATGCTCCAGCTCTGCCCAAAAAAATCTTCCACCGGTGGAGAGGGGGGACCTGACAACCCTAGGCTGACCCCCTGCCAATCACAAAAGCAGCAAGACCAGGCCACCCACAGACAAAGAAGAGGTTTCTAAATATCTGAGAGATTCCCTTGTTATGTGGAAAAAATTGAATTTGAAAATTAACCATAAGCTGCTCGATGAGGACTGAATATGCTCCACAGAATGTGGAGAGAAGCCGAGTCAGTCAAAGGGAGAAAAAAGGGGTGGGTTTAACTCGCCTCTAAGAGTTTATAAAAGCCTGGAGGACGGGACTTTTGCGTTGTGGGACTTGGATTTCCAAAAGGCCAGCTTCCCCCCGCCCATACTTCCTCAAAGGTCGCCCGGTTCTCCATATCAGACTCCACCGCTGCAAACCACCGCTCTTAACCACCACACCACGCCACTCTTAACTACCACACCAGAAGTAGAAACATCTATCGACCGGATGGGAATAGCAGCTCCTGATAACCAAATTTGAGTCTTGAAGTACCTGACAAGCTGCGCAAAGACACCTTGGCAGTGTGAGGACGGACTGGGAGGTTGGTGATGTCCGGGAGTGTCGGCGGATGCCTTTGGGAGGAGGATCGGATTAGTTTGTTTCTCAATCTTGAAGTGTCTGATGGAAGAAGCACAAAGGGAGGGGGGAGAAGAGCGGCTTAGTATTTCTGTTCAGCGCCCAGGAATAGGGAGTAGCGTCATAAGGCCAGTTCTGCTCGCATTTTAAAATAAGGCTTAAATAATTGTGACCAGGAAAAGGGGACAAATCCCACCTGCAGTCCCTGCTGGTGGGACACAAAACACATTGTCCTTTGCTGCAATGTATGGGAGCTCCGTTTCCATCCGCCCCTTGTAGATATGACCGTCCAGGCCCAGTATGTCCACTTCTTCATGCTAGGAAACACAGAAGAGACTTCAACTTAGCTGTGGAGGGAGACTTTACAACCAGAGCTTCGCTGTAAGCCAGCAACAGGGTTTCATCCCCTCGGACCTAATGCTTCTGATTGAGTTTGAAATGTTTGTTGCGAGGACCGCACTCCATCCCTTTCGGAAAGCAGGTTTGTAGGGTTGCCAACCTCCAGGTGGTACCAAATATATTCTGGCTAAACCTTTACAGTATGTGGTAATGTAACCACCAACACCATATATTGCCAACAAACAAGTGTATTTTTTCTTATTTACAGGATATTTCAACAGGTAAGTTCACAATTAATTCCTTTAACAAGCATGTATTGAAGCAAAGTTCACTTAAAAATGTCCTTTTAAGGTGTATTTCTTTCTTTGCAGCACAGCAGGCTATTGAAGGAGAAAACGATCGTTTCGGAGCACAAAGCCCAATTCTTCCTCAGTTCTTCCTATACAACACAATAAATAAATCTTTTTCATAGTCTCAAGCTTCTTATCATCCATTCTATGTTAAGTAATAATTTACTACAATTAAAAATCAGTTAATAATTAAATACATACAAAAATACTTCATATACTTACAAAAATATATACTGCGTGCAGTTATACATCACCATTCATAATATCAGGTTTCAGCTGAATACCATATTCAAAATTAAAGTGCAAAATTCTTCCCCAAAAGGGGTAAGATATTGGATTCCTTCCACTCCAGGTATGGACTCCCGTGGCGTTATTGCAGCAATGCATTTAGTACCTTAAATAGCCATCCGGTGTGCAAGCCTTGTGGCAGCTGCCGTTCCTACATCAGAGAATGATTTTTAAAGTGACAGTACATTTTTACAAGAAGCAAGACAAATCATTCTCCAAGTTTAAGCCATGAGGAGCCATGGTATTCAGAATATGTATAAAATAGGATTCCTTGCGTCTCAGTATTCTTTCATTGTCACTCTTATTAAATCTACTGGAATGTAACCGCCAAATTACAAAAAATCTAAGATCATTCTCATTATGTTTAAACTTTAAAAAATGATCAACAACCGGGGCTGTGGTTATGCCCGCCCTGATCCTGGACCTGTGTTCCAAAATCCGTGCTTTTATCGGTCGAATGCTAGAGCCAACATAAATAAGTTGGCACGGACGAATGAGGCAATAAATACAATACTTCGTATTACAATTAGAGAAAGAACGTATTTGAAAATTAAAAGCAGAGTCCGTTCTTTTAAACTCCTTCACCTCCAAAGCAAAGTTACACGCTAGACACTGATTGCATTTAGTGTCCCACAACCGAATGTCTCTTTGGATCTTTATATATATCTGAATGTACCAGTCTATCTTTTAATGAATTTGTTCTTTTATACCCTATCTTAGGAAGTACCTCACAACCGGGGATATGAGGGAGAGTCTACCTTATGGGCAATTTTTGCGTATTAAACGCAATACTATTCGTGTAACTGATTATCAACAGCATGCAGCAGCACTAGAAAAAGCGCTAGATAATAGGGGCTATCCTTTAAATGTCATTCAAAAGGCTAGATGGAAAGCGAATGGCATGAATCGTGATGCTTTAATATATAATAACCCCAGGCTGATAGACCCTTAGCTTTTGCTTTACAGCATAGCCATTTATCGGGGCAAATCTCTGGCATTATAAAACAACACTGGCATCTGCTAGCTGACATCTGCAAAGAAAGAAATACACCTTAAAAGGACATTTTTAAGTGAACTTTGCTTCAATACTTACTTGTTAAAGGAATTAATTGTGAACTTACCTGTTGAAATATCCTGTAAATAAGAAAAAATACACTTGTTTGTTGGCAATATATGGTGTTGGTGGTTACATTACCACATACTGTAAAGGTTTAGCCAGAATATATTTGGCATCATTTATGGCTGGATTCCTGTACTGAATTTCTCATCTTTTGGTAATTGTACAGAGGTGTCTGATTTTTCCTTCAACCTCCAGGTGGTGGCAGGAGATCTCCCGTTATTACAACTGATATCCAGCTGATAGAGATCAGTTCGCCTGGAGGAAATGGCTGCTTTGGCAATTGGACTCTATGGCGTTGAAGTCCCTCCCCTCTCTAAACCCCGCCCTCCTCAGGCTCCGCCTCCAAAACCTCCCACCGGTGGCAAAGAGGGACCTGGGAACCTTACAGGTTTGCCAGACTGCTACTCAGAGATCTATGCAATGCCTTCAGATTCCTGATACCATGAGGTCAGCCTGTTCTTTCCCTGTTCCTAGTCCACCACTCCCTGTTGTAAATTATCACTGCCTTATCTCTTGCTTAGCCAGGAAACTTAAAGGTACAGATTGGATCTTTGGGTTGCAACCTGACGTTATTGGATGGTAAAGCCGCCCTGAGCCCGGCCTTTGGACTGGGAAGGGTGGGGTAAAAGTGCAATAAAATAACTAATAAATAAATGATGGAAACAGTAAGTGAATGCATACAAACAGCGCTGAACATCCAGGTAGATTTTAATGTGAACTTGTCATTTGGTTTCCACCTACTAAATTAGAAATCAGCTGGTCATCAGAACTATTCCCGCAGTATATATATTTGCAAGATTTAAGAGAGTCTTTCCCACCCCAGCTTGCCTAAGAAAAATTACCACTCACTTTTAACTACATTTCTAGACCAGTGGTTCCCAAACTTTTCAGGCCACCGCCCCTTGGTTCCACAGACTCAACCCTAGCGCCCCCTACCCAACAACACAGTTGAAGGGGCCCTCCTCTAGCGCCCCCTGCCTCTTAGTGCCCCCCTAGGTAATCCCACCGCCCCCCAGGGGGTGGTACTGCCCACTTTGGGAACCACTGTTCTAGACCAACAACATGATTGTAGAGAAAAACTCTACAATGTAACAGTAACCTGCTTCCTAAAAGCTCAGAAATCAAAAGGCTAAACAAAATCCCTCACTCTGCAGAACTGCCAACACTCTTTGCCCCCAGGAAAGGGTGGGATGGTAATAAACAACAATAGACTGACAGATGCCAATTGGTCACTCATTGTACTCCCACGTTAGGCAGACTTTGCCAGTGGCACCACTATTGCCATTTTCTTTTATTTCATTTTCAAGAGAAAAATGTGTGTGTCTAATTTTCATTTTATTTGAAAATTAAACGTGGACCCCATCTGGCATCATGGGATAATAGATGGGTTCTAGGTCTGAAAAAGCTGAAGGCTACTGGACTTTTAGGCATGGCTGTTTCCCTCGTGGGCACCCTGGCAACGACTTAGGGTCTTTGTTTAGATTATACATGCTGCTTCCAACTGTCAGAGGTTGCTTTGCTCTCCCCCTGCATTTCCCTGCGTTTTGCTCACGTTTTCAAATTTGAGATAAAACAGGCCCCTGAAAACCCGGGCAAAGCGTGGGGAAATGCAGGGGGAGAGCTAGGCAACCTTTGATGGTTGGAAGGGGCATGCATAATCAAAACAAAGATCCAAAGTCATTGGAGGGGTGATGGCGAGTGAAACAGCCACGCATAAAAGACCTACTGTCTACTTTTTAAAATTTAAATTTCCAGCCAGCGGGGGGAGTATGAACATAAGCAAAATCCGACCCTGAAGGAAAGAAGAATGCAACTGTGTGGGCCACAGCAAAGGTCAAGCCAAGGGATGGGATGGTGGAAACTACTGGAATAACTACCACTTCATGGAGAAGGTGAAGGGCAAACAGATCAAGGATGATCTACAACAGAGGAAATGGAGATGCGAAGTATGCCATGGAGAGCTGATCATTAGTAAATGGACCAAGCGAACACAGGAAGTGAAGGGGACATAAAATGGTGGGGCCAAGGAGACCAAAATGGCAGAAAGATGAGTTTAACACCATGAGAGAGGAGGATTAGGGATTTAAAAAAAAAAGATCTAGACAAAGACGTGAAGGGCAAGTGTATCAGTGGCATTTATCCTACATAACGGGAGCATCCTGATAGTCAGCCCCTTGACCTTCATTTGTGGCCAACAAAGAGTCACTACCCTTGCTATACATTCTGTAGCTTCTGACACAAAGAACGCTGGGCTGGTACTTAGCAGTTGTTTGACCTAAGAAGGATATTGCGCTGGCATGATCCAGCTGAGGATCTCTGCAGACAGAAAGGGAGATAAGAACCTAAGAAAGGCCATGCTGGATCAGACCAAGGCCCATCAAGTCCAGCACTCTGTTCACACAGTGGCCAACCAGGTGCCTCTAGGAAGCCCACAAACAAGACAACTGCAACAGCATTATCCTTCCTCTGTTCTACAGCACCTAAGACAATAGGCCTGCCCTGCTCCTCTGATCCTGGAGAGAATAGGTATGCATCATGACTAGTATCCATTTTGAATAGTAGTTGTGGATAGCCCTCTCCTCCATGAAGATTTGGGTGCGGTGGAACACAGGCAGGATGGTGCTACTGTACTCGTCTTGTTGGTGGCTTCCTAGAGGCACCTGGTTGGCCACTGTGTGAACAGACTGCTGGACTTGATGGGCCTTGGTCTGATCCAGCAGGGCCTTTCTAATGTTCTTATATGTTCTTATGAACATGTCCACTCCCCTCTTAAAGCCTTCCAAGTTGGCATCCATCATCACATTCTGGGGCAGGGAGTTTTTGCCAATCCCTCCCTACCATTGCAGACCTCCAACTCCCCCCCCCTTGCTGTTATGATTAGTCACCTGTCCCCTGGGAGCAGCCTTTCAGAGGGCTTTTTGGGCAGCAGTGGGAGGGTAGAGATGAAGGAACCACATTCCACAGATGGAAATCCCTTCTGTCTGCAGAAATTATGGGTGGATCCAAGCCATTGCGTCTAACCCTCCTTTTTTTTCCACCAGAGGAGTGTAATCACAATGTACTAAGAAAAGTGGAGCAAAAAGAAAATGTGTTTCTCCAGATGCCTTCCATTAGATAAATGCTAGAAGAGCTGGTAGCACTCGAAGCATGTCCTTGATCACGCATTCCGGAGGGGCGGCCATGTCAGCCCGCAGCCCAAACATCGGAAGAATCTTGCAACACCTTAGAAATGAACAAATCTGTTGTGGCGTGTACTTGCTGAGGCCACCGCATCTGGGGAAGTGGGCTGCAGCAAACTATAAAAGCTTACGGAACAATACATTTGCTCATCGTCAAGGGGGCCACAAGACTCTTTGCTGTTTCCTCTGTATCACAGGGACAATGCACAGCCCTCACTACGACTGTTAGAGAAAATTGCACAGGGTCATTTAAAAATGTGATTTCATTGTCATTTCGAGATTGTGCTATTCTCCTTTTAGTGGCAGGGGAGGGAGGTTAGAACACCAACTTGTCCAACATCAACAAACATGTCCTGGCCAACTGGCTTGGTGCATCTGGTATCTTTTGTCATTTGCCACTGCTGCTTCAGTATTAAGATTCATACTCCCCCTGTTCATATGAGCTTTCGCCTCTCAGAATTTTAGACTTACTTTTTGATTTTCTAAAAATAACCCTAAATGTACCAAAAAGGATGAAGGGGAAAACCTAGAAAATAGGCCAGTTTCAGTTTTGGCTAAAATCAATTAGCGGAAGATATGAGCAAAGTGTCTAAGTGAACGAGGCCAAGTTGTGCAAATAGGGTTGCCAGGTCCCTCTTCGCCACTGGCAGGAGGTTTTTGGGGTGCAGCCTGAGGGGGGCGGGGTTCGGGGAGGGACTTCAATGCCATAGAATCCAATGGCCAAAGTGGCATTTTCTCCAGGGGAACTGATCTCCGTCGGCTGGAGATCAGTTGTAATAGCAGGAGGTCTCCAGCTCGTACCTGGAGGTTGGCAACCCTGTGTGCAAATGCACCAGCAAAAAGAACAGAAAACTCCAATGATAAAGGAGGGGGTGGGATAATGACCAGGAAAGGGTAAGTGCATCTGTTCAGACCAACGGCAGCTAAAATTCCTGCCTCTTGAACACAGAACAAGCTCTCGTGGGAAACGCGGAATGGAAAGCAGGGCACTGAAGAGGGCCAGAGGGTGGCAAAATGCCGGCTGGGCCTCCTTCCTTAGTGATTTTTGCTACAAGAAACTGCAAGCCAGCGTACAGCCTCCGGCTTTAAGGCTGGCAGTCCCGTCATGGGCCCACCCGATGACGCTCTGCCCTCCTCCCCATCCCTTACCTTCATCATTGTCAGGACGGCATTTTCCTCTGGATGTATCGGAGGCATACTCTGGGCTAACTGCTGCAGTCGGCCATAGCGCCGATACGGGTATGTGAGGGTGTGGCTGCCTCCACAGTGACGAGGCATGCTCATGTAGCTGTAGTCGGTCATCTCAGGGGTTTTGTCACTGTTGAGAACCAAGGGTTAACATCTCACGCTCGGCAAAACAAAACAGCCCAGGCTGCCTCGGAGTCCAGCTGGCTACATTGATAGGGTTGGCCAGGTCCCTCTTTGCCACCGGCGGGAGGTTTTGGGGGTGGAGCCTGAGGAGGGTGGGGTTTGGGAAGGGGAGGGGCTTCAATGCCATAGAGTCCAATGGCCAAAGCGGCCATTTTCTCCAGGGGAACTGATCTCTGTTGGCAGGAGATCAGCTGTAATAGCAGGAGATCTCCAGCTAGTACCTGAAGGTTGGCAACCCTATACTCTGGCCTGATTTCTGAAGGACTGCACTCACACCGAACAAAACTATCTAGAGAGGCCATAACAAGGCCTGAATGATAGGGACCGGCTTTGTTTTTCCTGCTGTGCCACGGTTGCTCTAATCCATTTTAATAGGGAGTGTCACCATGGGGCAGCAGTGCCAACGCAACCTGGAGGGAAAAGGCCTGCTTGGGTGAGAACCCCTGCCCCAGCTATGCGCTGAAAAGTGGGGATGGGGTGGTGGTGGACTAGAAGTGGGGTTGCCAGGTCCCTCTTCGCAACCGGCAGGAGGTTTTGGAGGCGGAGCCTGAGGAAGGGGAGGGACTTCAATGTCATAGAGTCCAATTGCCAAAGCAGCCATTTTCTCCAGGGGAACTGATCTCTATCGGCTGGAGATCAGTTGTAATAGCAGGAGATCTCCAGCTACCACCTGGAGACTGGCCAGAAGTAAGAGGTTCACTTTGCTGTTCAAAAGGCTCTGTTTTTCTTTTTCCTTGCATTTCTAGGATTGCCAACTCCAGATTGGGAAGTTCCTGGAAATTTGGGGGTGGAGCCTGGGGACGGTGGGGTATAACACCATAGAGTTCATAGACATTTTCTCCAGGGGACCTGTGGTCTGGATATCCACTCTGTGGTCTGGATATCTGGATCTCTGTGGTCTGTGGTCTGGATATCCACTGTAATTCCAGGAAATCTCCAGGCCCCACCTGGAGGTTGGCAATCCTACAAACTGTTGTTGTTGTTGTTGTTTCTTGTCACACAATAAGTTTCTCCCAATAACGTGAACTCTTTCAGAACATCCAACTTGTCAGATCCATTCCTAAATAAAGCAGTGAGTACTGAGCTCACTCCAAATATGGCCTGGTAGGAGTGAAACTGTGGGCTTCCTAGAGGCACTTGGTTGGCCACTATGTGAACAGACTGCTAGACTTGATTGGCCTTGATGCAAATCCAGCATGGCCTTTCTTATGTTCTAAACTTAGGGCTGCCAACCTCCAGGTACTAGATGGAGATCTCCTGCTATTACAACTGATCTCCAGCCGATAGAGATCAGTTCACCAGGAGAAAATGGTCGCTTTGGCAATTGGACTGGATGGCATTGAAATCCCTCCCCTCCCCAAACCCCGCCGTCCTCACGCTCCGCCCCAAAAACCTCCTGCCAGTGGCAAAGAGGGACCTGGCAATCCTATCTAAACTGCACTATGAGGTGCACAGTCCACGCACATGAGCAACCTGCATAAGAACTTAAGAAAGGCCATGCTGGGCCAGACCAAGGTTCATCAAGTCCAGCAATCTGTTCACACAGTGGCCAACCAGGTGCCTCTGGGAAGCCCACAAACAAGACGACTGCAGTAGCACCATCCTGCCTGTGTTCCACCGCACTTAATATAATAGGCATACTTCTCTGGTACTGGAGAGAATAGGTGTGCATCATGACTAGTATCCATTTTTACTAGCAGCCATGCAATTAGTTAGCAAGAGAAAAGAGCGAGCGCTGGGGAACTTTTCCCAAGTTAGCAGGATAAGGGGGCAGCTCCCTACATAATAAGCAGGGCGGGAAAGTGAGAAGTGAAAGAACAGCGGCAGGAAGCAAAACAGAAACACAAGTTCAATGGGAAGTTCTGATGGCAGAGATTTGGGGAGCCTTGACCAAGTCTTGCTGAGGGTGAGCGGCGGGTGGTGCCTGACCCTGCGGTATAAGCTCATACTAGTTGGCAGGTTACTGGTTCCCTCCCCCCCACCCTCAACATTGAAGCCAGACTGCAGACATCAGTAAATACAGAGTGACTTGATAACAATCGAGTCTAACTTGTTTGGCAGACCCATGAAATCTAGGGCCTGATTTGGAATTCCACAATGCGTTACCCATGCAGCAAGTTGAACCACTAAATATATGTGCATTCGTCCCAACCACAGGACCTATAGTTTTGTTAAAGGGAAGCACACAAAGGGCTGCTCCAGACAGGACCGCATCTTTACGTAGAAGCCAATTCTCCATAGGGATTTGCATCAAGCCCTCTTGCAACCTATTGTGTGGCAAGACAGTACACGCCGGGCATACGCATGAGGAAATGGTGGCTTCCCTCTGCAAGCAGAGACAGGAATGGCCTCCACACGGGATTCATGTAAATGCACACACAAAAGGGACTTCCTTGTGGGAAACAGCCAGGAAAAACATCAAGGTGGCAGCAAATAAACCCCAGTTGATATTTCCTCTTCCTGCTGCGCTTGTAAGGACTTAACTGGCTTGCAGCTGACCTCTTGCAAGGCATATGTTTCTCACCCTGCAAAGGCTTCAGGCATTGACCTGGGCAAGAACCTAACTGAAAAGAAGTCACTGTTGTTTAAGTCTTAACGTACGGGGCTGAGCAGATAGACATGCCTTCTGCCGTGCCTCCACCCTGAGCTTCCTGGGACAGCTTCGCCTCCCATCTCTCACACTATTTAATAGCTTTTCTCCTACCGTCTGCTATACTGGCTGGCCCCGAGACACTGGGCCTGCAGCAAATCCCTGATCATCTGAACGTTGACCTTCGGGGTTCCACCGTAATGGCTCTGCACCTTCTGTATCTCCATGAGCATCTTGGAATGGATGTGCCGTAGCTTGTTGAGACTCGCCGCCTTCTCTAACGCATCAAAGCGAAGGCCGGGTCCTAACTTCAGACTGGGGTGGGGTGGGGTGGAGTGAAATCGGTGCAGCCACAAGCCAAAAGGGGGGGAAAAAGAAGAAGAAAGTATCCAGAGAGAAGGGGAACGGAAAGGAGAAATCGCACTGTTAAGCAGGGCTGTGGTTCCCGACATGCCTTGCTCATCTTAATACTCTTGTTGTAAGCCAGTGTAAGCCAGTGCCCAGTGGTGCAGAGTGGTAAGCTGCAGTACTGCAATCCAAGCTCTGCTCACAACCTGAGTTCGATCCCGGTGGAAGTTGGTTTCAGGTAGCCGATTCAAGGTTAACTCAGCCTTCCATCCTTCCGAGGTCGGTAAAATGAGTACCCAGCTTGCTGGGGGTAAAGTGTAGATGACTGGGGAAGGCAATGGCAAACCACCCCGTAAACATAGTCTGCCTAGTAAATGTCGGGATGTGATGTCACCCCATGGGTCAGGAATGACCTGGTGCTTGCACAGGGGACTACCTTTACCTTTAAACCGGTGTAGGAGGAACCAACTAGAGAAGGGGTGCCGAACTCAATTGTTATGAGGGCAGGATATGACATAAATGCCACTTGGTCGGGCCAGGCCATGCCTCGCCAGCCCAGATCGAGAGTTGGGGTGGCTGCCTCGGCTGGCTTGCGGGCCGGATAAGAGCTCTCAAGGGGCCGGATTCGGCCCCCGGGCCTTATGTTTGACACTTCTGAACTAGAGGGTTTGCATGGAGTCGCACAACCCAGGCAGGCTCCTATAAAGAGTTAAGGGCACAGGGCATTGCCCCTTGGAGCCAGGAATGTTCTCTGTAGAGGAGGCTAGAGATATAACAAACAAACGGGAGATGGCAGGGCATCGCAGACACCCAACTGCACTGCTGTCGTTTACCATATTGTAACAAAATGGACCCAGCTCAAAGTCCAAGGCATTGCCCTAACTGAACACATGAACACATGAAGCTGCCTTATACTGAATCTGACCCTTGGTCCATCAAAGCCAGTAGTGTTTACTCAGACCAGCAGCAGCTCTCCAGGGTATCAGGCAGGGGTCTTTCACATCACCTAACTTGCCTAGTCCCTTTAACTGGAGATGCTGGGGATTGAACCTGGGGACTTTCTGCATGCCAAGCAGGTGCTCTACAAACTGAGCCACAGCCCCTCTCCTAATATACACATGAAGCTGCCTTCTACTGAATCAGACCCTTGGTCCATCAAAGTCAGTATTGTCTACTCAGACCGGCAGCGGCTCTCCAGGGTCTCAGGCAGAGGTCTTTCACATCACCTACTTGCCTAGTCCCTTTAACTGGAGATGCTGGGGATTGAACCTGGGATCTTCTGCATGCCAAGCAGAGGCTCTACAAACTGTGCCCTAATATACACAGTGAACACATAAAGTTGCCTTATACTGAATCAGACCCTTGGTCCATCAAAGTCAGTATTGTCTACTCAGACCGGCAGCAGCTCTCCAGGGTCTCAGGCAGAGGTCATTCACATCATCTGCTTGCCTAGTCCCTTTAACTGGAGATGCCGGGGGTTGAACCTGGGACCTTCTGCATGCCAAGCAGATGCTCTACCACTGAGCCACAGCTCCTCCCCAACTTGTTTGCTTTGCTAGACAAGTCATATTCAGGCTTGTGTGTTGACAGGAGTCACCCTCCCCACTTTTTCCTTTCCTCCCCTGTGGCCACATCAAGCTACTGATGCTTCGCGTCTGGTCTCTAGTCGGCCTCATTCTCCTCTGCAGGCCACTATGCTAAACATTTACCCCATCCCATTACCGACTGCCTCTTAAGAGTCACATTATTTTTGGTTCTTTAACCCGCCACCCCCAGCCTGAAAGAACAGGCCCTCTCCTCTTCATACTTGCGGCTGATTTGCCGTATTTGTTCCATTTCGTACACCATATACGGCCGGAGGGACTGGTGAGCAGGCAGCCCTGGAATGGCAGGCAGTGTTGTGATGTGCCTGTCGAGAGAATACCCAGACAGGTTAAGCACCAGAAGAAAACGGAGGCAAAGAGCAGGTTCAGTGACTGAAAGCCACATCAGCCAGCTTCAAGCCCCACACAGAGCCAACAACTCCCCCCACCCCAGGTTCCCATATCAATGTAAGGACACAGGCAACAAGATCCCACTACTTACGGGCCAGGCACCACCATTTCCAAAGGCCGGTCACAAGAAATGCAGTGGAAATGAGCCAGCAGTCTCCTGTTTGGGAGGAAAAGATCAGGCAGTGAAGAGCCATAAGATATTCAGCTGAGCAGTCGGTGTGAAGGAGCCCTGTGGTGCAGAGTGTTTAGCTGCAGTACTGTAGTCAAAAGCTCTGCTCACGACCTGAGTTCGATCCCGCCGGGAGTCGGTTTCAGGTAGCTGGCTCAACGTTGACTCAGCCTTCCATCCTTTGCCTAGAAAATGTCGGGATGTGACGTCACCCCATGGGTCAGGAATGACCCAGTGCTTGCACAGGGGACCTTTACCTTTAGTCGATGTGAAGGTTACATTTTATATGGTGTTTCTGTTTCCCAGGTTTTTTTAAGGACACAGACCATACTGGAGTCCACCTGTAGGGGTGGTAGCTCTGGAAATCCCCCAAGACCCAAACATGAAGTTCCTCAACTTAATCCCTAATAGCAAAGAAGGGATGAGAAGAAGAAGAGTTGGTTTTTATGTGCAGATTTTCTCTACCTTTTTAATGAGTATCAAACCGGCTAACAATCTCCTTCCTTCCTCTCCCCACAACAGACATCTTGTGAGGTAGGTGGGGCTGAGAGAGCTCTAAGAGAACTGTGACTAGCCCAAGATCAGCCAGCTGGCTTCATGTGGAGGAGTGGGGAAACCAACCCGGTTCGCCAGATTAGAGTCCGCCGCTCAAGTGGAGGAGCGGGGAATCAAACCCAGTTCTACAGTCTGCCGCTCTCAACCACTACACCACGCTGGCTGAGGGGGTTGTGGGTCAGGAGCTGGCCCTGCAGCTTCTGGGAAAACGTAATCAGTGCCATGGGGCAAGATTTAAGCAGCAACCGTTGCAGGCCTGCCATTCTTTCAGGATCACCCTGGAGGCAGAGCTGGAAATAGGCGAGCATGCAACTCTCTGCATGGGGAAGCATGCTTCTCGTCATCCAGGGTCTGTTTGCGTTTTATTTCTCCGTTCCTTCCAGCGCAACGTTTGGTTCAAGAAACGAAAGAAAAATTACAGGCAGTGCAACCTGCAGAACTGAGCGCAGGCAGGGGAGCCGCCTCGCTGCCGGATCTGGTTTGCTTCTCGCATAATGGGCATATTGTACAGGGTTGCTCATTGTGCCATCCGCCTGGCAGGGATGCGGCAGGCAGGAACGGCCCAGTAGCATTTCTAAGGCAGAGTGCAATGCAGGTGAGCGATGCATACCCCACGGGCCCACACACCAAGCACCAGCACCCTCTGGTGGTGACATACAGGTGACACAACTTGCAATACTGGGAACAAACAATACCCATTTATGACTTGTGGGTTGTTCCTTGTCAACAGACATCTGAAAGGTCAAGAAAGCGGTACATGTCACCCAGAAGGGAGCCAGAAGGCCTACAGATGCCTGCTGATGAGACTCCAGTGTTTTTATGCGGGCTACGCACACCTGCTCAAGCTTCAAACAGAGGCTGCTGCAATACTATACTACTCTTCCCACTCCCAACCCCCAGCTCCCACTAGCACATCATATGAACACATGAAGCTGCCTTATACTGAATCAGACCCTGGGTCCATCAAAGTCAGTATTGTCTACTCAGACCAGCAGAGGCTCTCCAGGGTCTTAAATAGAGGTCTTTCACGTCACCTCCTTGCCTAGTCCCTTTAACTGGAGATGCCGGGGACTGAACCTAGGACCTTCTGCATGCCAAGCAGATGCTCTGCCACTGAGCCATGGCCTCATCCAACTCTCCTGTGGTAGAAGCATGTAAGTTTTTGATGTGACTGTCACCAGGCCCTACTGGATAGCTCCCATACCATCACTGGAAACAAGAGACACGATTCTGCCATCTATATGCCAATGCACTTCTTTATTTTTGTTTTAAGATTGTATTTTTATGCACTGATTATTGGACGTCTCATGCTATCTGCTTGCATTGCTTTTATGTATTGTAGTTCACCCTGAGTCCCAGTGAGAAAGGTGGGCTATAAATAAAGTAGAAGAAGAGGAAGAGTAGTAGTAGTAGTAGTAGTTGATTTTTATATGCTGACTTTCTCTACCACTTAAGGAAGAATCAGACCAGCTTACAATCACCTTCCCTTCCCTTCCCCTCCCCACAACAGACACCCTCTGAGCTAGGTGGGGCTGAGAGAGCCGTGACTAGCCCAAGGTCACCCAGCTGGCTTCATGTTCACCAGATTAGCATCTGTTAATCCAGTTCACCAGATTAGCATCTGCCACTTGTGTAGGAGTGGGGAATCAAACCCAGTTCTCCAGATCAGAGTCCACTGCTCCAAACCACCGCACTTAACCACTACACCGCGCTTTTTTTTAGTTCTGTAAAGCATGCTTTTTCAATGAGAGTCCCTTATAAATCAGTACACTACTACCTTCTTTTTCCCTTCCCGCAATTCCCAACCATTTCACTACCATTCTTACTCCTTTCTTTCTTTGCAGGATGTGTATACCCCATTGGCAGGTACGACATAGGTGTTTCCTGGTTTTTAAAGAACCAAAGGGACCACTCAGGCTTCCCCCATCCCTACCGGGGCTGTACCTGTAACATTCTACAATGCTAACTAAGGGTCTGAAAAGACATAGAGCAGGGTGGTGGACCACCTTGCCAAGAAGATCTGCCTTTTTTGTCCTCTTTTGGTTGTCAATGCAATATTCTTGAAGTTGTTTGTTAATATTGCCACCTGTCGATTAGCAAATGTTGTAGAGACACTGTCCTTCAGTGTTACTCCTCTGAAGATGCCTGCCACAGCTGCTGCCGAAACGTCAGGAAAGAAAATACCAAGACCACGGTTACATAGCCCGGATAACCTACAAGAACCAATGAACACTGACCATGAAAGCCTTCGACAATATGTTGTAGATTGCTCTTTTATTATTCTTAATATTGTTGCAATTCTTGTTTTCATGGATTTTTAATCTAGGGATGGATGTTTATTGCACATTGGTTTGAGTGCTCTTTGAATTGTAATGTAACATGCCTTTAAATAACAAGACTGATAATAGTGTTACAGAGGAGATCACTTCCAGCACTTCGAAGCCATTATTTTTTCTGTTTGCACTTTCCTATATTCAAAACAATGTCTACTCTAAATGGAGAGGCTTTTAGGCAACCTAATGGTATGGCAGCAGGTAAGGAATGTATAATGAGTAAGAATACATAATGTGTTTCTTACACCAAGAGGTGTTCATAACAATCTGCATTAGAACTGGCAGGCTAAGGCAGAAGGGAACAAAAACACTTCAGAAACACAAGCAGGTGAGAAGTTTGAAAATTATGGATGGAACAGACAGAAACCTGCCCAAGGTATAAGAAGAAGAAGAGTTGGTTTTTATATGCCGACTTTCTCTATCACTTAAGGAAGAATCAAACTGGCTTACAATCACCTTCCCTTCCCCTCCCCACAACAGTCACTCTGTGAGGTGGGCGGGGCTAAGAGCTGTAACTAGCCCCTGGTCACCCAGCTGACTTCATGTGGAGGAGTGGGGAAACCAACCCGGTTCACCAGATTAGTGTCTGCTGCTCATGTGGAGGAGTGGGGAATCACACCCAGTTCCCCAGATCAGAGTCCACCGCTCCAAACCACCGCTCTTAACCACTACACCACCCTGGCTCAAACATAAGGAAAGGCCATGCTGGATCAGACCAAGGCCCATCAAGTCCAGCAGTCTGTTCACACAGTGGCCAACCAGGTGCCTCTAGGAAGCCCACAAACAAGATGACGGCAGAAGCATTGTCCTGCCTGTATTCCACAGCACCTAATATCATAGGCATGCTCCTCTGATCCTGGAGAGAAGAGGTATGCATCATGACTAGTATTCATTTTGACTAGTAGTCATGGATACCCCTCTCCTCCATGAACATGTCCACTCCCCTCTTAAAGCCTTCCAAGTTAGCAGACATCACCATATCCTGGGTCAGGGAGTTCCACAATTTAACTGTGTTGGGATGGGATGGAGCAGAACTCATGGTCCTCATTGTGAAAAAGCAAGCACCAGAAGCCTAGAGAAGAATGAAACATGGTCCAGGCTAGTCAAGGAAATGGGCTGATATCTCCACCCCCCACACTCACGCCAGCCAGTATAAGGGTTACTGAGGCATACCCCTGAGTACACTGAGTATACTCCTAAGGCGGGTTAGGAAGGAAGCAATCCAGCAGCCTCGCTGAACTAAGCAGGATGGGACCTGGATGAAAGACCACCTGGGAACCTCATGCATTGACCTCCATGGTGGGAGAAAGGCCAGATGTGAATGCTGTGAAAACAGACACAAGCAATCCCCTCAAAGTGTTAGTCAGGGTGCCAGCTATGACCCTGGTTTGACATGAAAAGCCTTGCTTCTAAGCATTCCGACTGCCATGAATGAGGCTGGGGACCCATGGGTCATAGGTCAGCAGTGCCAGGGCTGCTTGGCACTGTCTCTTCCAGGGCCTCGGGATGAGATCTCTCCATGCTCTGACTTTGCAATCCTAAACCCATTCGTGTTCTGACAAGGATGCAGCTGTTTAGGATTGTACTATCAGGGACTAAAGAATACATTCTTTAAATCAAGGGGATTTTGATTTAAGTACTGTGCGTTGCCATATACAGCAACATTTTAAAACATGATAACCATGTGGAAAAGATGATGGGAGAAAGCCACGCTGATGGATGTTACAACCAAAACAATTCTGCCAGCTGATGTCATAATCTTACAAAATGAGATATGTTCAGATATTTTTTTTTACCTCCGTATCCCAGCAGCTTCGTCCCCTTCGTCTTGGGGCGCCCTCTCCTTGAGCTGTTTCCGGAGTTCCTTCCACCGCTCCTCCAGCTGCTGTCGGAACGGATCCAATTCCAAGCGGTCCAACTGTGAAGACAGGGCACGAGGATCAGAAGAAGAACGCATCTCCAAGGTGCTGAGGCCAAGCCTGGGTTCATAGTACCACTAGAGAGGGTATAGCTTAGGCAGCCAGTTAAACTGTTCCAGGGGGGACTCTAGAGACAAGTTAGGCCTTGTCTGCTGCTTCCTCCAATAGTTGCCTCCACATTTCCCTGCAGCTCTGCTGCATACAGGACGTGACTCTCCATCTTCTCCATAACATGAGAGCTGGCATGGTGTAATGGTTAAGAGCAGTGGACTCTAATCTGGAGAACCAGGTTTGA
Source organism: Euleptes europaea (assembly GCF_029931775.1). NCBI lineage: Eukaryota > Metazoa > Chordata > Lepidosauria > Squamata > Sphaerodactylidae > Euleptes > Euleptes europaea. The sequence goes on along the minus strand of NC_079312.1, from coordinate 126,223,836 downwards.
TTCCCCACTCCTCCACATGAGCAGCGGACTCTAATCTGGTGAACAGGGGTTGGTTTCCCCACTCTTCCACATGAAGCCAGCTTGGTGACCTTGGGCTAGTCACAGCTCTATTAGAGCTCTCTCAGCCTCAGGGTGTCTATTGTGGGGAGGGGGAAGGGAAGGAGATTGTAAGCCGGTTTGAGTCTTCCTTAAGTGGTAGAGAAAGGCGGCATATAAAAACCAACTTCTTCATCATCATGGCACATAAGAGCAGAATGTTTCAGGATAGAAGGAAGTTTCAAACGGGTCATTTGCAAGGAGAAAGAAAGCGTGCCTGCCATTTTGGAACAGGTGCCACCCTTTCTTCCTTCACAGGCTGCAGCCACAATGAGAATTCAATGCTGCACCACTAGGGTTGGCAGGTCCCTCTTCACCACCGGTGGGAGGTTTTTGGGGCAGAGCCTGAGGAAGGCGGGGTTTGGGGAGGGGAGGGACTTCAATGCCATCGAGTCCAATGGCCAATGCGGCCATTTTCTCCAGGTGAACTGATCTCTATCGGCTGGAGATCAGTTGTAGTAGCAGGAGATCTCCAACTAGTACCTGGAGGTTGGCAACCCTACTGACGACCTTGTCTGGAAGTGTCTATTTAAAGCCTAGTGAACAAACTGCCGCCATCTTCGTGTGAGTACTGTTCAGAGAGGAAACAGGGATAGCCAACCCCAGACCAGCTTGTTAAGGCCTCCAATGGGGTCATAGGTGCCCCAAATGGGCGTGAAATGCAACTCTGCATTGACACCTTTGTTCTCCATTCTCATCATGGCTCTTCATGGAGTCACACATCTCTCCTGTAGAAACAATGCCCTCATACGTCCACGTGCATGATACCAGATTTAGTTGCCCACTTGTGAAAAGGGAAAATACTCTTTAGATAAGGCTTTTCTCTCTCCCTTTGACTGCAACCTGAATGTGAACTGAATCTACTCGAATAGTTTTACTTTTGCAACATACTTCTTGGGAGATTTATTTCACTGCATGCAATATCACACATTTAAGACTGGGCAAACTGCCATATCATACATTCCAATAATTTGTAAATCATGTTGTTTCTAAAAGGGCCGACCCTCTGTTAGTGTGTGCAGGTGACCACAGCTGGCTCCTGGGGAGGAATATAGCCTTTATGTAGGGACGTTTCCCCGCGGTCACCCCCGCTGACTGCTTCAGGGCTTCCTTTTGATTATGCGTTCCTTTTCCTTCCATCAGAGGTCACCTTGCTCTCCCCGCATGTTTTGCCCACATTTTCCAAATTCTGGCTAAAACAACATCTGGAAAACACAAGCAAAACGGGTGGGGAGAGCAAGGCGACCTCTGATGGTCGGAAGAGGCATGCATAATCAAAAGAAAGCCCCGAAGCAGTCGGCAGGGGGGACCGTGGGGAAACATCCCTGTATAAAAGATCTGAGAAAACCTTTGGAGCCAGAAAAACCTTTTATTTCCTGTCACCGGTCTGCTGGCCTTAAGCTGGCAAGTCAGCAGAGGGGCACTTCCACGTGCTGCACATCCAGTCTCCACAATATGCATAAGCAAGAGCCATGTATAATGCGCACTTCAGGCGCCTTGACAGGCCCACCCGGGTCACTGGGACTAGTGCAAGCCAGGCAAGATGCACTGCTTGTTTCCTGCAACGAGTGCTTATGAGTCCAGCGGGGGTGGGGGTGGTGAGGGGTTTGTGCCGTCCCGGTCGCCTATCACAGCACTGAGCCACAGACATGGGAAGTGGCGGCCAGGTAATTCCGCTTGCCCTGACTGGCCACGCTGCTGTGACTGACTGAGGAGCCCCCATCCCTGGCTTACCTTGGAGTCCATCTCGATCAAGAGTTTGTCGAGCATCTTCTGCCAGTCTTGTTCTTGCCCAGCCATCTTGTTTAGCAGCTCTTGCATCATCTTGTGCAACTGCTCGGTGGTGGCATCAAACTGGTTGCGGCTGACCTTGGCAGCCAGGGCAGACTTATCTGCTTTCTGGAAAGGAGGACACGAGAGAGGGCTGACCTTTGGGTCCATCTGTGTCACAAACAATGCCCCTCTCCTGCCCTCCAGTACATAAGAACATAAGAAAGGTCCTCCTGGATCAGACCAAGGCCCATCAAGTCCAGCAGTCTGTTCACACAGGGGCCAACCAGGTGCCTCTAGGAAGCCCACAAACAAGACGACTGCAGCAGCACCATCCCACCTGTGTTCCACAGCACCTAATATAATAGGCATGCTCCTCTGATACTGTAGAGAATGGGTATGCATCATGACTAGTAGCTATGGATACCCCTCTCCTCCACGAACATGTCCACTCCCCTCTTAAAGCCTTCCAACTTGGCAGCCATTACCACATCCTGGGGCAGGGAGTTCCACAATTTAACGATGCGTTGTGTGAAGAACATGTAGTTTTGAATTTCCCTAGCCCTCCCAGGAAGAATAGGATCAGCATCCTTGTGCAAAAAGAAAGAAAGAAAGAGAAAGAAAGAAAGAAAGAAAGAAAGAAAGAAAGAAAGAAAGAAAGAAATGAATGAATGAATGAATGAATGAATGAAGGAAGAGGAAGGACGCTTTGCACGGCTGCTTTGCAGATCAGTTACAAAGCTGGGAGCAGAACCCAGGCCTCCATCTACTATATGCACGGCCTTCTGTTAAAGGAGCCCTTTGCCATGTCTGGATGTGCGCAACTACAATGGGACACCCACTTCCACTCCTTACCACATCAATCTCCATCACAATGTGGTCTTTGTCAGCTTTATCTTTTTCTAGCTTCTCCAGGGACTTGAACAACATCTGTAAAGAACAAGGGGAGCAAAGTTAGTGACTGAAAAGGTAGCCTCAGTTTCCTGCACAGTCTATGGATGGTTTGTATGTGCACCACTGTCATCCAGCACTGAGACCCGGAATGCTCATGGCATCTACCAGGAGTGTCCCCTTCATTTGATGTTAGGTATCACCCTGCTAACTGTGCATCAAAATCACCTACACTGATCTCTTTCTGCTTCTGGCGATGATCGTCTACGAGAGTGCCTGTCGTACTATTCAGCTTCTCGCAGTCTTCCTGAACTTGCAGGATGGTAGTTTGGATGTTGTTCAGCAACTCTTCCTCCTGTTTGTAGAACCAATAAAGCAATGAAGGTCTCAATTAGTAACAGGGCGCAATCCTGAGAGAGAATATGGGTTGAATCAATTATTCTTTCAGGGGGCTCTGTTGTGCAGCGGTAGGCACAGCTTGGCATGCCAAAGGGCCCATCTCTAGTTCAAAAGTGATGGGGAAGACCTTTTCTCCCCTGAAACTCTGGAGAGTTCCTGCCAATAAGAAGAGGCGATACTGAGCTAGATGGACTATGGCCTGGTTTGCTATAAGTAGGCTGACCATATTTCCTTGAGACAAAAATGGGACATTGGGATGGCAAAAACAGCTCAGGAGTTATGTAATATTAGTGTAACCTGATCGGAGCACTTTTTCTATGAGAAGTTACCCAGCCATGCCTGCATGCAGCATAAGAAGTGTCAGAACTGAAGGAAACCAATGTTGGAAGTGTAATGAGGTGCAAAATGGGACAAAATTGACATTTTAATTAAAAAGACGGGACAGCCGGGAAATATGACAAAAAAGGGATCGTACCATTCAAAACGGTACATATGGTTAGCCTAGCTATAAGACAGCTTCACAGGTTTACATGCTCATATCTAGCCACTGTAACCATACTGTATTCCCTATGAGAAGGACTGTTTAATATTACCCTAACCATAAGGGTGCAGAGTGGTAAGCTGCAGTACTGCAGTCCAAGCTCTGCTCACGACCTGAGTTCGATCCCGAAGGAAGTCGGTTTCAGGTAGCCGGCTCAAGGTTGACTCAGCCTTCCATCCTTCTGAGGTCGGTAAAATGAGTACCCAGCTTGCCGGGGGTAAAGGGAAGATGACTGGGGAAGGCACTGGCAAACCACCTCGTAAACAAAGTCTGCCTAGGAAATGTCGGGATGTGACGTCACCCCATGGGTCAGGAATGACCCAGTGCTTGCACAAGGGACCTTTACCTTTTATAACCATAGGGGAGCAGCTTTTCCAGGATGCCTGACCAAACCACACCCATTCATGAGGTCACATAAGCTTTCTCTACAGATTTGGCAAACAGCCCTCCCAGCAGGATGATGATACCATGATAAGGACCTATGGGATCAGTGCCTGCCCACACAGTTGAATCCCAGTTGTTCCAGAACAGATCTCAGACAGTAATGTAGAAATGTCCTCAAAGTCAAGGGTCCACAAATAAAAAAGAGAATCCCAATTTTCACACTCCCCCCCTTCCAATCCTGATCAGTTTGTGGGCAAGGGGCAACAAATATGTTGGAAGTGCTCAGATTTGAGAATCACAATAAATTGTGGTCAGACTGAAGATGTCCTAAGCCAGGATGCCTTCAGTCTTGGCTCAGCATGCTAGGGATGGGGATGGGGTGGGGAGAGAGCACACGGTCCAGAGGATTTCAGGCTTGAACCGATTGCCATTTCTTTGTGATGTTCAAATACACCCTGACAGAAATCCCACGATTAACTCCCCACCCTTTCAAAGCCAAGACACATTTTTTAAAGCTATCAGACCAATCAGTTCCCATGACCGTCTAGTTGAAAATGCAGAGAAACACTTCAGGCAAACATCGGCTCCGTTGCCTCAAAGATGCTTTCATCTTCCGAGAACTTAACTAACAACTGCCCCAATTCCTTCAGCTATTTCGAATCCAAGTTGAGATGGAAGGCCATGTCACTGAACAACAGAAGAGCAAAACAGTAGAGGATCTTGGTCTTATCACCACTGCATCAATTCAGCACCAAGCAGGCTGCTTAAATCCTACTGAAGCTGAGCAAAAGGAGGAAGAAAGCTAAGAAATAGCTGCCCAAGGAACAAGAGGCATGAAAAGCTAACCAGTCAAACACTGAGACAATACAGAGGGCACATTTTTTACATGTGACATGGCGGCAGGAGGCTATTGGTTAAGCAGGGATGATTTGAAGGCTGTTATGACCTGGCTGGGAACCATTCCTAGAACACCACCTGCCTACTTGCAAGTGAGTTGTAGGTGAAGAGCTGCCATCTTAGAAAATTCTGAATGTCCCACAGACTCACCCACCACCTTTCTGGAGCAGGAGGACAGCAATGGGGGTGGTGTGTGGGAGAGACAGGAATCTTGTATACAGAGATGACATATGTATAAGGCCAGCAGGTTTGATTGCACGATCTTCTGATCTCTTTTGGACATTTATTTAGGTGGCCTCTGCTTCTAAGGCTGTGTTCAGGCGGCCATTAAACTGAGGTCAGACCTGTACCTGGCATACCACCCCATAGAACACTGCATTCTACTAATACCAACCTGCTGGCGGTCCCCGGCCCTAGGAGTGTGCGACTGTCCTCAACAAGGGCCAGGGCCTTTTCAGCCCTGGCCCCAGTCCCATCAATTCCCTCCCTAATGACATCAAGGCCCTGTGGGACCTTAAAGAGTTCCACAGGGCCTGCAAGATGGACTTATTCCACCAGGCCTACGGCTGAGGGCAGCCACAGGTTGTCATCAATTGCTGGCCCTCCCTACCTCCCCGCTTTATTGTTTTCCCACACCTTTGGTTATTGATGGTGTGGGTTCCAACTACCAAACTGCTCTGAATCTTCCAGCAACTGGTTTGCTGATTGTACGTCATCGATGGGTTAACTTATTATTATTACTGTTTCCATAGAATCATAGAGTTAGAAGGGACCACCAGGGTCATCTAGTCCAACCCCCTGCACAATGCAGGAAATTCTCAAATACCCCCACACACACACAGTGACCCCCTACTCCATGTCCAGAAGATGCCCAAGATGCCCTCCCTCTCATGTTCTGCCTAAGGTCATAGAATCAGCATTGCTGATAGATGGCCATCTAGCCTCTGCTTGAAAACCTCCAGGGAAGGAGCACTTACTACCTCCCGAGGAGGAAGCCTGTTCCACTGAGGAACCGCTCAGAAAATTGTTAGAAAATTGAAGAACTGTTAGAAAATTCTTCCTAATGTCTAGACGGAAACTCTTTTGATTTAATTTAACTCGTTGGTTCTGGTCCGACCTTCTGAGGCAACAAAAAAAAACTACACCATCCTCTATATGACAGCCCTTCAAGTACTTGAAGATGGTTATCATATCCCCTCTCAGTCTTCTCCTCTTCAGGCTAAACATACCCCGCTCCTTCAACCTTTCCTCATAGGACTAGATCTCCAGACCCCTCACCATCTTTGTTGCCCTCTTCTGGACATGTTCCAGCTTGTCTACATCCTTCTTAAATTGCGGCGCCCAAAACTGAACACAATACTTTTTAAAAAGTTTTAATACTTTTAACGAAGAGATGGACTGATTTTTATAGTTTTATTGTAATGGATTTGTTGTGACCTGACCTGAGGCCAGTCTTGATTAGGGACTGAGGGTGGGCTAGAAATAAAACAAACAAACAAACAAACAAACATGTGCAGTGCGCTCAAGTACTCCCGTCACTCTTCCCATTTCTCTACCGGCGCTTCATTCAAAACTTTCTGGCTTGAACTGAATGGAGCATATTAGGCTGCTGAAGCCACCTGCACAGATCACAAACAATCCACCTTCAGGCCTCCTTCGCTAGCATCAAACCAGTCCAAAGCTCTCCCACCCATGTCACCTACCGCAGGCATTCCTCAGTCCTCAGGTATACATTGGAAGGTTGAGCTCAACGGAGCCAGGCTCTTGGGGTGGCCTTACCTGCCGCTCCTTGGGTTTCCTGGCCGTTTTGCCTTCTGCCTGCCTCAACATGAACTTGTTTATTGAGTCCTGCAGCTGCTCATAGCGCTTGAACAGCTGGCTGACCTTCTCACTGACATCTAAGCTGCACGCAGCACATGTGCCCTGCTGCACTTGAGCCAGCCCAGGTTCCGGGGTAGGTGGCACACTCATGGACAGCAAGGTGGACGAAGAGGCCATCATGTTCTCGATGACTGATCTAAGCTTGTCTAACTGCGGGCAAGGGAGGAGAGAAGGAGGAGTCTGGTTAAGGGAGTCTGACGGCAGTTTGGTCTCTTTGCGCTGGGAAAAGGGAAGCAGAACCAGGCTTTTCTTATGGAAAGCTTCTGATGTCGTGGAAATCTTGGTTGTTCTCTTTATGCAACAGAAATATTACTGCTCCTTTTAGAGCACTGACACTGATGGGGTCATAAGGACATTTCTAAGAAAGGCCCTACTGGATCAGACCAAGGCCCATCAAGTCCGGCAGTCTGTTCACACAGTGGCCAACCAGGTGCCTCTAGGAAGCTCACAAACAAGACAAATGCAGCAGCACCTAATATAATAGGCATGCTCCTCTGATCCTGCAGCGAATAGGTAAGCATCATGACTAGTATCCATTTTGACTAGTAGCCATGAATAGCCCTCTCCTCCATCAACATGTCCGCTCCCCTCTTAAAGCCTTCCAAGTTGGCAGCTGTCACCACATCCTGGGGCAGGGAGTTCCACAATTTAATTATGGGTTGTGTGAAGAAAGACTTCCTTTTATCTGTTTTGAATCTCTCACCCTCCAGCTTCAGTAGATAACCCCATGTTCCAGTATTATGGGAGAGGGAGAAAAGCTTCTCCCTGTCCACTCTCTCTATCCCATGCATAATTTTATAGACCTGTATCATGTTTCCCCTTAACCACCTTCTTGCTAAGCTAAACAGCCCTAAGTGTTTTAACTGTTCCTCATAGGGCAGTTGCTCTAGTCCCCTGATCATTTTGGTTGCTTTTTTCTTTTTCTTTGCTTGCACATTTTGGGTAGTTTATAAAGCGGATCTGGCAAGCTCATCAAGCAAACGGTGTTACTGATACTGGTCCTCATCGTTATGCAGCACTAACCGCATGGTAGATGCCAACTTAAGAGAACTCGGACAATCATATTCTTCACAGTTACAAGGCTGACCTGCTTGATGTCGGAGCTTGGCAGTGTAAACTTATGCCATTCATGGGCAAGAAGATGCCTCTTACAAGGGTCTCAAGGAGAAAAGATGTGGTTGGCAAATGCTTGAAATCACATTTCTTTATTTAAACCACTTATATGCCCACATTTATTGATTTAAACCATTGACAGCTCACCTTTCTGCCATAGTATTCAAGGCAGCTAACAAATAATTAACAGAAGGCCGCATAACATACCATACACATCTAACAACTACCCCCAAATAATAATAAAAAACAACAGCAAAGTAGGAAGCTAGTTAACACACCAGCTTCTTCATTCCCTGAAAGCCTGCCTAAATAAAATGTTTGGCTTGGCGTTGGAATGATAGAAGGGAGAGGGGTATGAAGGGCCAAGTGGAACCCTGGGTAGCCAGCCATGAATAAAGAGCAGGGCAAACGGCCTGCACTCCCTCTGATCCCTCTTGCTGACCTGTTCTTGTAGGTCGACAGCAGTCTCGGTCACCGACTGCTCCAATGTCGCCTTCCCCTTATCCTGCTTCTCTCTCAGCTCCTTGAGTTCTTTCTCTATCTCCTGCACTGTTCCTCTGTACCGCAAAGCCAACAACAGAGAAGAATTATGCACCAAACTATCCAGATTAGCGGGACAGATCTGTCCACAGTGACTTTTTAAACACCATGCAGGCCTCACCTCCCAATTATACTCTTTTTTTGAATGGGTAGCCCAATCTTTGAAGAAGAGTTGGTTTTTATATGCCGACTTTCTCTACCGCTTAAGGAGGAATCAAACCGGCTTACAAGCACCTTCCCTTCCCCCTCCCCACAACAGACACCCTGTGAGGTAGGCGGGGCTGAGAGAGCTCTAAGACAGCTGTGACTAGCCCAATGTCACCCAGCAGGCTTCATGTTTAGGAGTGGAGAAGCCAACCCGGTCATCAGATTAGCGTCCGCCGCTCATATGGAGGAGTGGGGAATCCAACCCGGTTCTCCAGATTAGTCCACCGCTCCTAACCACTACACCATGCTGGTTCCTTTTTAGACACCTTTCTGAAACAGTTAACGAATTAGAAAGAAATCAGCACCTGTTACCTGGAGGACAGCTAAGAACCTCCTTGGATATTTTAACATTCTGTAGGGCATGCACAGGAATGCTATAAATGTGTTAAGAGGTAGTTTTCTTTTTATAGTTCATCAGGGGTGGGGGGGAATTAAAATTTGAATATTGACAAAACAGTGGCTGTTACCGCACTAGGTATTCCCAGCGATGTATCAAGAGTTTTGAAATGTAATAAAAAATTCTGTTCACACTTTCAATGTATTCCCACCGATATATTAAGAGTTTGAAACTGTTATAAAAAATACTGTTCGCACTTTGTTTGGCCCCTTTAGCTGTGAAGATGTCTTCCAACCATTTTTTAGCCGTGGCATCCAAAAACCCTTTTAAAGCGATGTTTTTTATAACATTTTCAAACTCTTGATACATCGCTGGGAATACCTAGTGCAGTAACAGCCAGTGTTTTGCTGGGAAAAAATGGAATTTTTAGTCATCCCACATTTTTATTCTCAAAAAATACTTTGGAAAAGCTTTGCAGGAACTTAATATGGTCACTCCCTGACCTGGACAGCCCAGCCTCGTCTGTTCACTCATTGGATGGGAGACCACCAAAGAAATGCAGGGGGCAGGCAATGGCAAACCACCTCTGAACGTCTCTTGCCTTGAAAACCCTACAGGGTCGCTGTGAATCAGCTGTGATTTGACAGCAAAAAAAGAAAGAAAAAAGCCCTGACCTGGATCAGCCCACACTAGCCTGATCTTGTCAGATCTCAGAAGCTAAGCAGGGTCAGCCCTGGCTAGTATTTGGATGGGAGACCACTAAGGAATCCCAGGGTTGTGATGCGGAGGCAGGTAATGAAGAACCATCTCCAAACATCTCTTGCCTTGAAAACCCTACAGGGTCACCATAAGTCAGCTTGAAGTGACAGGGGAAAACAATTATAGTTACACAACTGAGGAAGACAAGGGCTTCCATGGATCTAAACACAGATAAATGGGTCGAGATGTATGGGGCTCTGTTTTTGATGCACTCTTCCTATTCTTGTAATGATTTTATGAGATTAAAAACACTACGGGGCTCTCCATCCCACTGCCTGCATGTGAACTCCACAATACACACACAGTGGTCAATTGGATGAGGGCTGCCACAAGTCACGGCGCTAACCCATGAAGCTGAGATTAGATTTCCCTCTTATCTGCTTCGTTTTCCTATTTTTACCTGAGATAACCTATCTGCATGTTGATCGGACCAGTTCCCGAAACTCCCTCCACTGGCGTCTCTGGGATTTGCACTGCCGCCAGTTCTCCTTCAACGATTCTCTGAATCTTGTCTATCTAGAATCACAATTGGGAAGAATGAGGAGCCCAAATTTCATGGTTGCCTTCAAGAACTTTAGACTTCCGGTTCTGGTGCCGAGCGCCGCAGCAGCGCGAAGACCACACTCCATGCCAAAAAGCGGAGAGGGGGGAGGAAACCCCCCCTGACATCTACGCGGCTCCCCTTGAAGAAGAGGGAAAGCTGATAGGGCTGCCGGCTCGCGTCCCAACCTGGATGCGCCAACTGCTGCAAAACGGAGGTGGGTGCTCGGAAGGGAAAGCGAAAGAGCCGGCGCCACTGAAACTAACGAGTCTGGGAGGACGGCGCAAAACGGCACGGGAATGCAAAGACTTTTTTCTCTTATATATATCAACTTTAACAACTCACGGGGGTGTCTATCAACTTTTATAACAAAGAGAAATATTCTGGATTTTGTTTTCTATACTCGCTAACGTTTACATAAAGGACTTGGCTTTTTGCCAAAACTACTGTGCATTTAAAATTCCAGCTGTGCCATTTCAATCCTGAGAAAGAGCTGAAATAGGATTGGGAGTGAGTGAAATGCTGGCAATGGAAAACTGAATGATGATAAACTGTGCTATATCTCTCCAGATGATTTTTATTTTTTGAAGCTCCATTGAGAAGTGTTTTGAACTGATGCTTTAAATAATAAATCTCACCCCCCCCACTTCCCCTGGATTACAATTGCAGCCATCTTAAGGTTTCTCCATGGGAGATAAAGAAGACAAAGAAGGACATAGAAAAACATCCTAAAGTTTTAATAAAAGAGACCAAACAGCTTCAGATTCAACAATCGTTACAACTTAAAAGAAGAGCTTCAGTCACCAGTCCAGCTCTCTCACCAGCTTCTTCTCCTGGAACAGAGACAACAATAACAGCAAAGATGACTAAAAAACCTGATGCCACTCTTAATTCTTTACAAGAACTCTTGACTAAAACACTTCAGGAGGTGACATCAGTTAAACAGGAGGTGGCAGAAGTCAAACAAGAAGTGGTCTCAATGAAGCAGGAGATGGAATCTGTTAAGCAAGGCCTAAACCAAAATGCAGTGGCTATTACTACACTTCAAGAATCTATCTCATCTTTGACAGTAAAACAGGATAAGCTTGATGTAAAGGTTCAAAAACAATCAAAGGACTTCAAAGAAACCAGAAAAAAGGTGGATGCTCTTGAACTGTCACTGGAAGCCTCCCAAGAACACAACGAACTGCGCGATGACCATACTGCAATGTTGGAATTGAAGATAAAGGAAACTTGGATTCGTATACGTGGCCTTAGAGAAAAACTGGAATGTACAGACCTGAGAAACTATTTGAAGACATTGTTGGCTGATTTTTTACAGGAAGATGATGCAGTTGTGGAAGGTATGATAATAACAGCCTACAGATTGAACTCTGCTTATGCTACAAAAAATAAAGTTCCAAGGGATTGTTTGATTCAGTTTTTTTCAAGAAGTCACCATGACCTAATCTTGAATAAACATTTTAATAATCCACTTAACAATTGATGGAAGAAATCCCTGGGAGGCTTCTGAGGAAAAGAAAAAACTTTGCAGAGTTTGTCGAAAGACTGAAATATAATGGAATACAACGCAGATGGGAATACCCTCAAGGAGTTTCTTTTATCTTCAAGGCCAAAATATTCAAGTTTACAGATACTGTTAAGGCCGAGCAATTCTTACGAAGATATGAAGGGGAGCTACGCAAGCCATCAGGTCAACTTTCAAAAGAACTGGAGGGAAAGGACCATACTGAAGAAGAAAAGGCAGAAGAAGCAACTGGGGGGGCATCATCCTCAGACGAGGGAGGAGCTGGCTGATTTATATAAAGGGGAAAAATGGGATAGGTGGGGAGGGGGAGAGAAAGATAATGTGGAGGATTAAAAGGAAGAAGAAAATTAATTATGAAAACTTAAGTAGGGGTTTTATATTAATAATAAAAATGCTACAAATATTATCATGGAATGTTAATGGTTTGAACTCACCAAATAAGAGGAAAAAAGTATTTTACCATCTACAAAGGTCTAAAGCTAATATTTTTTGTTTACAGGAGACACATATAGTGCCAAAGAGTATTAACAGGTTGGAGCAAATAAGAATGGGTAAACTATTTACTGCGTGTAATGAAAAAAAGTTAATGGTATTGTTATGTATGTTCCTTTAGCACTAGAACCTAAAGTTTTGTATAAAGATGTAGATGGGAGAATTTTGATTGTGGAAATTGTAATGGGATTTCAGAAAATAATCTTAGTGGGTATTTATGCAACCAATATAAATCAGAAATCATTTCTGGCAGAACATGCCAATGAAAAAATGATTTGGATGGGAGATTTTAATGGGGTAATAGAACCCAGATTGGATAGGTCAACAAAGAAGAAAAAGAGTAAATCTGAAGGTAAACTACCTGGTATTTTTAATCATATAATAGATCAATGGGAAATGTTTGCTATATGGAGATTAATGAATGGTAATAAAAAAGGGTATACTTTTTATTCGAGACATTGTTCCCATTCAAGAATAGACATGTTTTGGCTATCTAAAGATATTATAAATTTATCGGATGCTCCTGAAATTTTACCCAAGGTGTTTTCTGATCATAATGCGTTATTGCTTCGAATCAATATAGGTACTAAAAAAAATAAATCTTGGGTTGTGAATGAGTACTTACTTAAAAATAAGAAAATTGTGGACAAACTGAAAATAGACATACAAAACTATTTCTTGGAAAATATCGATAAAGAGACATCGGATGATATTGTATGGGATGCAGGCAAAGCAATAATAAGAGGTTTATTAATACAACAAAATTCGAGATGGTATAGAGAGAGAGAAGGTAAAAAGAAGAAATTATTAGAACAAATTAAACAAGAAGAGAGTCTGCTGAGAAAAGCACAAACTAAACTGCTTAAACAGGAACAGAGGGATAAGATTAAAAACTTGCAATATCAATATTAATTTCTAATAAACGCGGAAATAGAAAAAAATCATGTATAATAGGCAAAAAAAATTTGAACATGCAAATAAACCAGGTAGATTATTAGCTTGGCAACTTAAAAATAAGGAAAAGAAAATACCCATAATAATAAAGAAGGATGGTAAAGTTATAATGGATAAACAAAAAATTGTAGAAACTTTTATAGATTATTACTCAAATTTATATAGACAAGGAGAGGTTTCAGAAAAAGAAATTGAGGTATATTTAAACCAATTTGAATGGACAGGAACTTTACAAGAACATAAAGAATTATTAGATGCCAATATAACTATGGAGGAATTAAAAGTAGCAATAGGTAAAAGTAAATTGAATAAAGCACCAGGTGCAGATGGTTTTACAACATTTTATTATAAAGTTTTTATGGAACAAATTTCTCCATATCTTTTAAAAGTGATGAATAATTGCTTGCAGAACGGATCTATTCCAAATACCTGGAAACAAGTAAACATAGTTTTAATTCCTAAACCAAACTCAGATCTATTAGATGTTAAAAATTACAGACCAATTTCACTATTGAATAATGATTACAAATTTTTTGTAGTGATTTTGGCAAATAGATTGAAAAAAATATTGAGTCAGATTATTCATAATGATCAAGCAGGCTTCCTTCCGGGAAGGCTGATTAGCCAAAATGTTAGAGTAGTATTAGATCTTTTAGAATGTGTGGAATTTAGTACTACACCTCTAGCAATGATATTTTTGGATGCAGAGAAAGAGTTTGATAATGTAAATTGGAAATTTATGAAAAAAGTATTAGAATATATGGATTTTGGGGAAAAAATTCCAATTAGTTATTGGAAAGATTTATACTTACCAATCTGCTAGACTGTTGATAAATGGAGATTTAACATCACAATTTGAAATTCAAAAGGGCACCAGACAAGGTTGCCCTCTTTCACCACTACTGTTTATAATAACGTTAGAAGTTTTATTGAGAAAGATTAGGAATAATGTAAATATTATAGGATATAAGGTTGGGAGAAATCACTTTAAAGTTAAAGCATACGCGGATGATTTAGTTTGTTTCTTAACTAACCCTATTAGTCAGATCAAAGAATGGAAAAAAACGGTGGAGGTTTATGGAAAACTTGCAGGTTTTAAAATTAATAAAAATAAAATGAAAATATTGGTTAATATGACACTCTTACAGCAGCAAGAATTATCCAAGAATTATCCAAAACTACTGGCTTTACTATAGAGCATAAAATAAAGTATTTGGGCATTTGGTTAACTTCAAATAATTTTAATTTATTTAAAAATAATTATGAAAAAATTTGGTGCCAAATTAATACAGATTTGAAAAACTGGCAAAAAATACCTCTATCATTATGGGGTAGAATTTCAGTCGTTAAAATGATGGTTTTACCAAAGATGCTTTTTTATTTCAAAATCTACCAATAATTAAAATATTTAAAATTTGAAAAAAAGATATTCTAATTTTTTTGTGGAATAAAGGAAAACACAGAATAGCTTATAATAATTTGATTCAATTAAGAGAAACAGGGGGATTAGGTTTACCAAATTTAAAAATGTATTATGAAGCATCATGCTTCACATGGTTGAAATCTTGGATAATGCTAGAGGATACTGAATTATCAGAACTTGAGGGTTATAATCTACCGTTTGGATGGCATGCTTACTTATGGTATGAGAAAGAAAAAGTAAATAGAGATTTTAACATCCATATTATTAGAGCTGGATTGTTTCAAGTATGGAAAAAGTATAGAAAGATTTTAGAAAATAAAACCCCGGGATGGGTCAATCCAGTGGAAGCTTTTATGAGAAGAGGAATCCAGTTGAATTTAGAGATGGATATATATAGAAATATTATTAATTGGAAAGAAGGGACATGGGTTTTAAAAAGCAGGGAAGAACTTGGTATAAAAGATTGGTTTTTATATTATAAATTAAGGGATATATTTAACAAAGATAATCAGTTTGGATTTAACAAAAATAAATCGGAATTAGAGAAAATATTAATAAAAGGAAACAAAGGATTGATAGGTAGAATGTATAAATTATTAATGAAAATTAATTTAGAACATGAAAGAATTAAACCAATTATGATTAAATGGATGATGGAGCTAGGTTTTAATATAGATTTGGAACTATGGGGAAATCTATGGAAGAGAGAATTTAAATTCACAATAACTAATGAAATTAGAGAAAATTTATATAAAATGTTTTATAGATGGCATATAACACCAGTGATGATATCCAAAATGAATAGAGAAGAAAGGGGATTGTGTTGGAAATGTGGGAAAGAAAGAGGTACATATATGCATGTATGGTGGTTTTGTAAAAAAATTAAAAACTTTTGGAAGAAGGTTGTGAGGGAAACAAATAATTTGATTAATTGTAGAGTGAAAAGAAAACCATTATTTTATTTATTGGGAACACCACCAAAAAATATGAATGATAATGACAGAATTATTTGCCAGTATAGTTTTGCTGCTGCAAGAATTGGGATAGCCAAAGTTTGGAAGCAACCGAATAAACCTTCAATTAATATCTGGAGTGAGAAATTATGGTTATATATGAGGATGGCCAAACTAACAGATTTCCTACATGGGAAAGATATGGGAAAGTTTAAACAAACTTGGTCAAAGGCCGCCACATATTGGGATAAGCTGGCAAAAATGGACTTTATGGTTATAATTAACGAGTTATAGAAATTAGAGTAATTTTATACCTTTGTATTTTTTAATATTAAAAATTGACTAGACACCGCTACGGAAGTCGGGTGAAGGGTCACTGTTATTGGTGGGTGGAGGGGGAGGGGTATCTTTTTTTCCGAATATTAGAAATTTTATAATCAAGATTGTAATAAGTAAGATATATTGATACCCTTCTGAGTTTGTATTTTGTACTTTGTATTTTGTGTTACTCAAAATGTTTGTTTTGTACTGTTTTTTGTTTATAATTTGTTTATATTTTTTCTGTTTAAAAAATACTCAATAAAAAAAAAGACTTTCTATTCCTTGGCTCCACCATCAACAAAAAGGGAGACTGCAGCCAAGAAATCAGAAGGCAATTGAGACTGGGAAGGGCAGCCATGAAGGTTCTAGGAAAGATTTTGAAGTGTGACGATGTGTCACTGGCCACCAAGACTAGGTTAATTCATGCCATCGTATTCCCTATTACTATGTATGGGTGTGAAAGCTGGACAGTGAAGAAAGCTGACAGAAAGAAAACAGATTCCTTTGAAATGTGGTATTGGAGGAGAGTGTTACGGATTCCGTGGACTGCCAAAAAAACAAATCAGTGGGTTATAGATCAAATCAAGCCTGAACTGACCCTAGAAGCTAAAATGACTAAGCTGAGGCTGTCGTATTTTGGTCACGTCATGAGACGACAAGAGTTACTGGAAAAGACAGTCATGCTAGGAAAAGTTGAGGGCAGCAGGAAAAGAGGAAGACCCAACAAGAGATGGATTGACTCAATAAAGGAAGTCACAGCCTTCAATTTGCAAGATCTGAATAAAGATAGGACATTTTGGAGGACTTTCATTCATAGGGTCGCCATGAGTCGGAAGCGACTTGACAGCACTTAACACACACACATGGATAGCATGCACATACCATAAGTATCCCTGATCCTAACATAGATCAGAGACCTTTTCATAGGCTAAGAATACCGAGAGATTTCTCTATGATTTCATGGACTTGGTCCTGGCATGGACTGAAAATATGCTTTAAAATACAATTTCTACATAAACTCATGGAACCTGAGATTTCTCTAACCTTTGCTAAGACACAGCAAAGACATTAATTGCAAAGACATTGCAATACTAAAATACCATATAAAAGACCAAAAAGGTTAACATATCCCGAATATGAATCAGGAACTTTCAGATCTCTCTAAAGCCTGATATATAGGTTGAGAAGGTTTGCAGATGACACGACGGGGTATCGTATGTCTTCTGTATTACTATGATGTTTTATGTTATTTGAGTTAAGATGCTCTTAACCATATCAAATCTTTTTCCATTATACTAACCATATTTTACAAGATTTCTGTAACTGACATATTCCTGAATGAAATAATATTACAGGTTTAAGGTCTGAACTCTTTCATAGAGGCATAGAGATTATCACAGATTGCTTGCAACGTGAGCATGTTTAAGACAGATGATATCTAAACTTATATAATATTTTAAGACTTTGTAACCATTATAAAAGCATATATTATGTGGTGTAAAATAAATGTGTTTTAGTTATACATACAATCATGTCCCTTTTTCATACATTTACTGGCGCATCTCAAGAAAAAGCTTACTTTAGGTAAGAAATGTTGATTCCTGCTCAGTAGGTGTCTATTTGAATAAGATAACATATTCCTTCTCAGGAAGGAGTCCATTCTAAGAGCTTAGGCACTGAAAGGCATGAACCGTGACACCACCCTCCTCAGGCTCCACCCCAAAAATCTTGCTCTTTTCTGTTGCTAGTGACAGACTAACACAGCTACCCATCGTGATCTATCTCCCTATTGCAGGTAAGGCCTGCTTCAGGGGATTAATGCCCACTTGTATCACAGTTGAATATAATCTTAAATTGATGGATTGGTTAGAAAGAGGGGCGATGAGCTTGCATGGTTGAAACCAGGATGAATGAGCAGATCAAAAATTAGTAACAGAGCAAGAACCAGGAAGTGACGGTGACAGGAAGTGGGATGAAGCTGACTATTGTGGGTCAGCCTGCTGACGCTCCTCCTCGTCTGAAGAGTTGTCAGAAGGCTGACCCACAACACTAACTCTGGATAAATTGGGTTAGCCCACTGTAACCCAGTAGCCTCGGGCGATGCCTTATTTGATTCCTCTGATTGAATTATTAACTCAGCCCAGATCTGAAACCCCAGGACGAGAATAGGGGAGTATGACCTGGAATGGAGAAGAAGAAAGCAGATTTGATACAGTCCAGATTGGGGAATGAACAATTCATACAAGACCTGCCATTAAAGCTGCCCTCTCCTCTCCAAAACCCATTCTGTTTATTTCACACTATGCAATCAGCGAATCATGGTGAATGAGCTCGAGATGAATGGACCTCTGGGAGGAGAAAGTGCTTGGGCGAGAGAGGGAATGTGCATGAAGAGAAAAGGGGATGGCAGAGAAAAAATCAAAATATGTTTGTATTTTTGTTAATTTTTAAAGACAGGGGCATAAGACATGCCACTTAACCCCTAGATTTCTGATGCACCCATCACACAGAACATATAGTTACAAAATTAGAGCTGGGGCTGTTACTTGAGAAGGCATGGCTAACCAAGTTCAAATGAATAATTTAATCAGTGACTGAGAAAAAAAGAGAAGCTGCTGCCCAAATTGGGACCTGTTTGTTGAGTCTTCTTGATTCCTGGTCCCCAGTAATGTGACATCATCACAATGTACATTTTTAAATCCCAGTTCTGTATCACCGGAGGTGGTAAAATGCACATTATGCATCACAAAGTCCTTCCTTCCCCCCCCCCTTTTATCCCTTAGAAGCTCCTTGATCAATTGATCTTGAGCAGCATATATCTTGTGTTGGAGGGATATAAGGACTGAAACAAATCTTGCCACTGACAATGTAGCCTTGGGGTCCCTATCGCTTAGTAAAAAAGGCATTATGTCAGTCACAGAGGCATTGGATTTGTATGTTAAAAGGGGGGAAATATAGTGCAATCGAAGTTCCTCGAAAAAGCGGCATTCCAAAAGGGCATGAGCTAATGAGTCAATAGAGCCAGAAGAGCAAGGGCAGATCCTGTCTGAGTATGGTATATTCAGAATTCTGCCCTGCATTACCATAGAAGGGTTAGCATTCAATCTAGCCAAGCAAAAAGCTCTACAAAGACGAGGAGTTGTCAGATAATATGTATGGGCAGGCAGACCACGTGGAGGGGGTATTCCGAAGAACTGGGATGAACAGACGCGATGAGCACGAAAAGTAGTGCTGTTATAATCGAGCTCTTTAATGCACTTTTTAATTTTGGTAAAAGCTTCAGTTTTCCCAAGCTCTAATAACATATCCTGCAAGAAGCCCAACGACAGTTTCTCATCTAAGATTTTTTGCCATGAGGATTTAAAAGGGTCATGCTTCAGAGAAGCTAGGAACCCCTCAGTGCTAAAGCACAGTTTAAGGCGTAGTTTAAAGGCGGCCAACCACGCCCTAGCTTCAAGTGATATTTGGCCAAACTCGGAGCAAAGAGTAACGCCAGCAACACATCGAGGGGCATTTAGGAGTTTTCGTAAGAACTGAAGCAGTGGACGATCTATAGATTCATTGATGACTGTTATCCAGATGGCAACACCAAAGAGGATAATTGGAGTAATTTTCAGGTTAAACACCTGAATAGCCCCTGGAATATATTTGCCACCTTTGGTGTGAAAAAAGGTGACAACAGCACCAACCCCAGGTTTAATTTTGTTGGACACTGCTTTTTGATGGGCATTCCAATTTAGGTTATGGGAAAACAGAATGCCAAGGTAAACAAACTCCTTGACTTGGTCAACCTCGAAGCCATCTAATACCCAGCGAAAAAGAGGCATTTTTCTCCTCTTAGTGAAGATCATAATCTTAGATTTATGATGGTTTATTTTAAGACCTTCCCTAGAGCAGTACTCAGAAAAAGTTTGCAAAGATTTTTTCAAACCAATTCTTGTGCGGGACAGGAGAACTGCATCGTCAGCATAGAGTAGAATTGGGGTGGGATGACTTGCAAGCTTTGGGGGGTGGCAAAACTCTGAGAAATTGGTTGCCATATCATTCAGGTATAGATTAAACAGGAGAGGAGCAAGTAAGCAACCTTGTCTAACTCCCTTGACCAGTTCAAAGGGCTCGGTTAGTTCTCCTTGGTTGCCACAGCGAACCTGAGCTGTGAGGTCAGTATGAAATTGCTGAATAAGCCAGAGTAACCTCCTATCCATAGTAGAATTTGATAGTTTCAACCATAGCCTCTCCCTCGGGATGGTATCAAAAGCTCCCTTAAGATCCATAAAACCCACATAAAGGGTGCCATTTCGGGGGGAGGAATATTTCTCGGCTAGATGGAAAAGAACTAAACAGTGGTCCGTGACAGACCAACCCCTTCTAAAGCCAATCTGTCCCAGCAAAGGATGTCATTACTTTCAACCCAGTCCAACAGCCTCTTTAATAAGTAGGAGGACTACAATTTGCCTAAGCAAGACAAAAGTCTGATTGGACGATAACAGCTTGGGTCAGAGTGCTGACTGCATCACAAAGTGGACAACATATGAAGATGGAATAAGGGAGAACTCAAGAGGGATGTTGTTTTCAGAAGCAGCCTCATGTCTCCCACAACATGTAGGTTGTTCAGCCTTAAGACCTTTACCTTTGCTATAAAGCCATCCTGATTGTTTGTAGCTACAACATGGCCCCATCTGTGGCTACTTAAATCTGGAGATTGGAGCCATGAACAAAGAAGACAGATCTTTCTACAATCCTGATAAAAGCCCCAGGTTTGCAGAAAAATCTGAAATCTTAAAAACAAAGGAAAGAAAAGCAAACCCAAAACATTGGGTGGTTAAAACCCCCACATAATAATAGAAGCAGCACTTCTGCCTTTAAGAAAGAAGTGCTACTCTTGACAGGCAAGTCATATCAGGAACCCAATTTTCAACCTGGTACAAACTAATTAAACTGAACCATTCTAGGGCACACTACTTGTCCAAGATCTCCGTCTTTAAACTACGTTCAGCTCTTACATCCATCCACTTTC
Organism: Euleptes europaea; assembly: GCF_029931775.1. Taxonomy (NCBI): domain Eukaryota; kingdom Metazoa; phylum Chordata; class Lepidosauria; order Squamata; family Sphaerodactylidae; genus Euleptes; species Euleptes europaea. Next base: position 126,202,792 of record NC_079312.1, on the reverse strand, counting down.
AAACAATGCAAACTGCCATGCTTGAAAGACGTTATGGCCAAATACCAGTTGCTTAGTGCCTCTGTATATGTAGAGGTTTAGAATCGGAAGACCCGTGTCATTATTTGTTGGTTTGCCCACTTTATTCAGTTCCAAGGCAAAAAAAATTAGACACAATCTTGGCTAATTCAGGCCTAAGCACCATGATGGAGAAAACCTTATTTCTCCTTGTAGATGTGGAGCTAAATGACTAAACTGAGGCTATCGAATTTTGGTCACATCATGAGACGACAAGAGTCACTGAAAAAGACAGTCATGCTAGGAAAAGTTGAGGGCAGCGGGAAAAGAGGAAGACCCAACAAGAGATGGATTGATTCAATAAAGGAAGCCACAGCCTTCAATTTGCAAGATCTGAGCAAGGCTGTCAAAGATAGGATATTTTGGAAGACTTTCATTCATAGGGTCGCCATGAGTCAGAAGTGACTTGACGGCACTTAACACACAGAGAGAGATGTGGAGCCAGAGGTTTCTCACAAGGTGGCCCTTTTCCCTCTAGCTGCAGAGAAAATCCAGCCACGCTAGTGTCTGCACAGGTCAGTTAAAGACCTAATTTCTGTTGACATATATGGTACCCTCTTTTTAATGAAATGATTTTTAAACTGTTTTTAACTTTTAATAGTGCCTTAATCCAGTTTTACAGTATTTTACTTGTTATTGTCAATTCTTTGTAACGGCCTTTGGCCTCATGCAATAAAACTGAACCAAACTAATAACAGAAGCAGCACCTGTACCTTTAAGAAATTAATGTCCTCTACCACGGCCTTTGTGGGAGTTGCTAAGCAACCACCACACTATTGCCAGCCTTCAAGCCTTGGTTTCTGTTAGTAAAAGGCAGGGGCAGGGCACAGGGCTTTCTCAAGGGCTTTTTAGCCTTTGATGAAGGACTCATCAGGGCCAGTCTCAACAGCAACCTGACTGGTTGCTACTGTTGAACAGTATCCACCACACGTGTGCTTCTGTGGGACTTTTCTTTTTGAGAAAATCAGACTGCACAAATTGTTGATACAAGCATAGAAACAAGCTGTCCTCCCCTTGGGGCACCTGGAGCGGGAAACACGCTTTGACGAGCCGTGGCCATCTTGGGAGCCCGGGGCTATAAACCTCGCCGGTCGAAGAACGACTGAGGATGGCTTCCTCGAAGAGGGAACCCCAATGGACTCACCAACTGGGGCCCCGTCAGAAGACTTTACATTACCAGATGGACGGTCAGGCAAGTCCTCTTGCGGACAAAGGGACTCTTTGTAAAGGTGGGAGATAAGGCGGGTAGAACGTTCCCTGAGAGCTTTGGCCGTGAGTTTGCCACAGCTCTTACAGGAAGAGGAAACGTGGCCTTCTCCCAGGCAAAGGAGGCATTCCTTGTGAGGATCGGACTTTGCCACCTTCGCCCCACAAGAAGAGCATTTCTTAAACGGTGGAACTTACTTAGCCTCCATTGCTACAAACGAAGGTAAGCACATTCTCTCTCCGTGGCGGCAGAAAGAGAACTGGAGGGAAGAGTGCTCCCTCCTCCTTGGGTCATGTGACCGAGGGGCGGGGAGATTGCATGCCCCGAGGGGAGGGGGAGCACTCTTTTGGAATTTGCTAGAAGCTAACAATTCTTATCCGTGGCTGGCCTGCGCCTGCACAGTCCCAATGTGGGACTGCATAGAAGTCATTCAGATGAACATGGTGCTTCTGTGGCTTTTCTTTTTGAGAAAATCAGACTGCACAAATTGTTGATGCAAGCATAGAAACAAGCTGTCCTCACCTTCTCTTTGTCAGCTTTCACGTTGTCTTCCATGGTCTTCAGTGCAGCGAGTTGTTCATTAAGGTTGGGTGGGATGATGGCAAGGCTCCTATCAACTACCCAGAAGCAAGAAAAGAGAATCACAATGACCAAATCAAACATAGCTGAGAGACCCCCAAGCCCCAAAGGGCAGGGTCAACATCCCAATCCCCAACTTTTTTGGCAAGCATAGCGTGATATTTTCCGGTTAATCCTACAAACAAAAAATGGGTAGCCAGCACTTTGGGAAATCTTGCTCTAATAAGTCCTGGCAGTTTGCCAAACAGCTCTGGGAAGAATACCTGGTGCATCTGCAATCCATACCTGCACGGGTGAGGAAGTCTTGCAGCCTCTGAAGATCAGCATAATTACACTTGATTTGGTCCAGCATGTTGATCCGTTCGATTAAATTATAGTAGAGGTTGGACAGCTGGGCCAGCTGGCGAAGGGCATCCACAGTCTCGGCATAGCGAGATGGGGCCAAAGAGGATCCAGATGTGGTAGACTCTGAAGGCCCCAGAGGGGTTAATGCTGGTGATACTGGGGCTGTCGCGCCTAGAGGCGGCCCTTGTGGCACTGCCAGGAAGCCTGCCATCTGTGTTCCAGGCACAAAAGGCTGAGGAGGCCAGGGAACGCCTCCTGTGAGGTATGGATCTTGGGCTCCAGGATAGTATGTCTGCACTCCAGAAGCCCCAGGCTGGGCACCAGGATATCCTTCCTGGTCGCCAGGAGCACCTGGTTGAGCTCCAGGGGCACCAGGGTAGGCAGCTCCAGAAACTCCAGGTGGGCCTCCAGGGTATACTGTCTCACCCCCAGGAACTCCCGGCTGAGCTCCAGGAACCTCAGGTTGCCCTACAGGATATGGTGCCCAAGCTCCAGGCTGAGCGCCGGGAGCCCCAGGGTAGGGTGCCTGGGCTCCAGGAGCTCCTGGGTAGGCTCCAGGAGCTCCAGGATAGGGTGCCTGGGCTCCAGGAGCCCCTGGGTAGGCTCCAGGAGCTCCAGGGTAGGGTGCTTGGGCTCCGGGGGCCCCAGGGTAGGGTGCCTGGGCCCCGGGAGCCCCTGGGTAGGCTCGAGGAGCTCCAGGGTAGGGTGCCTGGGCCCCGGGAGCCCCAGGGTAGGGTGCCTGGGCCCCGGGAGCCCCAGGGTAGGGTGCCTGGGCCCCGGGAGCCCCAGGGTAGGGTGCCTGGGCCCCGGGAGCCCCAGGGTAGGGTCCCTGAGCCCCGGGAGCCCCTGGGTAGGGTGCCTGGGCCCCGGGAGCCCCTGGGTAGGGTGCCTGGGCCCCGGGAGCCCCTGGGTAGGGTGCCTGGGCCCCGGGAGCCCCTGGGTAGGGTGCCTGGGCCCCGGGAGCCCCTGGGTAGGGGGCCTGGGCCTCGGGAGCCCCTGGGTAGGGTGCCTGGGCCCCGGGAGCCCCTGGGTAGGGTGCCTGGGCTCCAGGAGCCCCAGGCTGAGCCCCAGGAGCCCCAGGGTAGGATGCCTGGGCTCCAGGAGCCCCAGGGTAGGATGCCTGGGCTTCAGGAGCCCCAGGCTGAGCCCCAGGAGCCCCGGGGTAGGGTGCCTGGGCTCCAGGAGCCCCAGGTTGGGCCCCAGGATAGGGTGCCTGGGCTCCAGGAGCCCCAGGCTGGGCCCCAGGAGCCCCAGGGTAGGGTGCCTGGGCTCCAGGAGTCCCAGGGTAGGGTGCCTGGGCTCCAGGAGCCCCAGGCTGGGCCCCAGGAGCCCCAGGGTAGGGTGCCTGTGCTCCAGGAACCCCAGGCTGGGCCCCAGGAGCCCCAGGGTAGGGTGCCTGGGCTCCGGGAACCCCAGGCTGGGCCCCAGGAGCCCCAGGATAGGGTACCTGGGCCCCGGGAGCCCCGGGCTGGGCCCCAGGAGACCCAGGATAGGGTGCCTGGGCTCCGGAATCTCCCGGGTAGGCTCCAGAAGCTCCAGGATAGGGTGCCTGAGCTCCGGGAGCCCCAGGCTGGGCCCCTGGAGCTCCAGGGTAGTATGCCTGGGCTCCAGGACCTCCTGGGTAGGCTCCGGGAGCTCCAGGATAGGGTGCCTGAGCTCCGGGGGCCCCAGGCTGGGCCCCTGGAGCTCCAGGGTAGTATGCCTGGGCTCCAGGAGCTCCTGGGTAGGCTCCGGGAGCTCCAGGATAGGGTGCCTGAGCTCCGGGAGCCCAAGGCTGGGCCCCTGGAGCTCCAGGGTAGTATGCCTGGGCTCCAGGAGCTCCTGGTTGGATCATGGGGTAGCCAGGTTGGGCCCCTGGATAGGCAGCTCCTGGATATGCCCCAGGCACACCCCCTGGAACACCAGCTGCTCCCACTGGGGACACTCCAGCCCCAGCAGTGCCAGGCTGGCTCCCTGGCTGGACTCCTGGGATAGCAGCTGGACCCTGAGCGGCGTATGGTGACCCTGGTGCGCCTCCTGGGGCTCCTTCTCTTCTAGGTCCACCAGGCTGGGTTCCTCTAGTTGAAGAGGTTTTGCCATCTTGAGGAGAGGCTGAACCAGAGGTTGGAGAGTGCTGGCGTGGACTCGTCTCCTAGAAATAAAAGGAAGGTGGTAGATTTAGTGGCAGACAAAGAAAACAGGCTGGCGCTGGAAGGAAAGGGTTAGGCAGTGTCAGGAGCTATATGAAAAATAAATGTTGCCCCTTGGAGCCAGGCACATTCTCTGCAGAGGAGGGTAGAGATATAACAAACAAACGGGAGATGGCAGGGCATCACAGACACCCTATTGCACTGCTGTCGTTTACCATATTGTAACAAAAGGGACCCGGCTCAAAATCCAAGGCATTGCCCTAACACATGAACACATGAAGCTGCCTTATACTGAATCAGACGCTTGGTCCATCAAAGTCAGCATTGTCTACTCAGACAGGCAGCAGCTCTCCAGGGTCTCAGGCAGGGGTCTTTCACATCACCTACTTGCCTAGTCCCTTTAACTGGAGATGCTGGGGATTGAACCTGGGACCTTCTGCACGCCAAGCAGATGCTCTACCACTGAGCCACAGCCCTCCCCAAAGTAATGTGTCAAAAGTGGGACACAAAATATAGCACAGTGAAATCCAACCTCGGGCAGATCAGCAACTTCTTACCTGATACCAGTAAAAAAAAAAAAAAAAAAAAAAAACCACACCCAAAATCACAATCATGCCTGCCCCCTAAATACTGGCCCCAAGGTGGTAAAGGAATGTATCCCCAAGTGTATTAAGTGTTGTTTGTACATAATTATGTGTGAAGTCAGAGTGAAGGGCACAGCTATAAATTAGATTTATAATAGACAGGGGTGGGTGTACGTTGTCTTGGCATCTATAATCAAGAACATATGAAAAGCTCTTCCCAAAGCAGCCATTTTCGCTAGGTGAACTGATCGCTATTGGCTGGAGATAGGGTTGCCAACCTCCAGGTACTAGCTGGAGATTTCCCACTATTACAACTGATCTCCAGGTGATAGAAATCAGTTCTCCTGGAGAAAATGGCCGCTTTGGCAATTGAACTCCATGGCATTGAAGTCCCTCCCCATCTCCAAGAACATATGAAAAGCTCCGCAAGTGCAACCCACTTGCAGTCTGAGAAATCATACTCACAGGACTTGGGCTCCTCTTGCCTTTCAAAAGGACATCCTCTAGAACTTCCCAGCGTACCATATTGTTCATTTCCTCTGGGGAAGGGAATCGGCTGAGCCTTTTCTCTAAATCTTTCTAAACAGAAATGAAAACATTTACATGTCTCTGTCCCACCTCCACGCTAGCTCTTCTTGACCCCTCCATCAAGGGACCCCTGTTGCTGAGGGATATCAGGTAGCCTGGTAACCTCCCAGCCAATAGCTGAAGAGTGTATTTAACTACGAGTTAACTGTTGTTTTAGGGCAAGTGTGCAACAGAGGTGTGTGTGTGTGTGTGTGTGTGGCTGGGGGTGGGGGCTGAATGTATTAATTCTATGCAGCCTATCTTCTAAACTAGGGGTTCCCAAACTGTGCTCCACGGAGCACTTGGTGCTCCGCGAAACATCTCCTAGTGCTGCGTGAAAAGAGGGGAAAGAAAAATACTATTGTCGTTCAGCTTAGTATATAGGCACTAGGTGAAAATTAGTGCTCTGGGACGAATTCCTTTCCTGGAAAGTGCTCCATGACTCAAAACGTTTGGGAACCGCTGTTCTAAACCACCAACACGGGGAACTCACAAGGTGACACTGCTGGCTTCTAGTTCTATGAGTTAGGAGCATTTGCAGAAAATGGGGAATGCAAACGCTGAACAAAACAGGCAGCAGTGAACTGCAGGATTTATGAGCAATGGAAAAATCCATCTTCCTGTGCGGATGGCACAGACTTTGCTGGTCCAGGCACCACAGATGCACCGAGACAGATAAAGGCTCAACTCAGGGCTAACTAAGATTGCTAGTGCATGTTGGCTAGGATGGTTGGATGAGTCACTGGATTCACATCTGATCCTCTTCAAAACCACCACAGAAATGCACCCTAAGGGTAGCCACTGGGGAGCGGTTGCTTGTGGTTTGCATACAAATTATTCTTTTATGCACTAAGGGAACTTACCACATCTTTATCCAAACTATTCTGATCACTTAAGCAAGACTTTATCCGATCGTCAAATGCCTGGGGGTCTATCTGCATAATTAGGAAAGAGATGACAATGAGTATCAACCAGGATTTTCTCTGGCTGCTCAGAGGTAAATTGTGAGCATGAACATTTTTTTAAAAAAACTGTACAACAAGGCTGCACTGAAGAGGAGTCTTTCCTCACACTTTTTTGAAGATGGCCCCTTGGGGGGAAAACTTGCAAAGAAAATCTTGTTCATAAGCACCCAATTTACCACAAGTGCACAGCTCTGGGGGCCATTTCCCCACTCCGTAAGCTTCAGAAGGAAGGAGTAAACATCTTGTTTCCTAGCGAGCAAGATAACAAAAGCAGACCTCAGAGAGCTGAGCGGCTCTCAGGGAATGGTCTCTCTGTGTGTATTGTACATTCACTGTTGTTCAAAAGATACATCGCTAAGCACAGACTCAAGAGCTCCAATACCCGGTATGAGTGTTCCAGTTTGCAACTTAGATGGCCAAACTCCAGAGCAATTTCTGTCCACACCGCCTGGCCTATACCTCCCCCCCCCCACTTTTTAAAAATTTAAATATTTATTCAATAAAATAAACAACAAAAACAAAAAACATACAACAATCTTCATAGTTTAAAATACAATATATATGTGCCCTGTTCGAAGTTTACTGAGCCCCTCTTATCGAGAATGGGACCTGACAGGGCAGGAGAAAGGATTGTGACGCTCCTACAAGTGGATAATCCCTCAATCACTCTTCAAGTTGCGAAATTTTGCATGGCATTAATGAAAATTCGATGCCATAGAACAGCCTTTTAGCGCAATTGACATATCTGTCTCTGTTGTAATTTTCTTTTTAAGTGTTATAAGACTCAGACTGTAATTCTTTGCTTATAAGAATTTATTAGTCCATGTTTCTTGTTTTATCTTGTTTTATCTGGCTAAGGGCCATAAATAAATTATCTATCAATATATATGCGCAAACTTAAAATTTTTAACAGAATTTCTATATGACAACTTATTCCAATATCCTCATTCATACTATCACACTAAATACACGGTTTAGTCCTCTGTAAAATAGCTAGACTATCATCGCTGCACATTGTCCTTTCTCACCCTCGAATATAAGATTTTCCATTTTATTTATAGCTCGTAACCATAGCTCATCTAGACTCATTGTATCACCATTTTTCTGATGTGTTAACTTAATTAATACATATATTTCTTTAATTTTAACCAACCATTCCTCTATCTTTGCAGTTGTTTTTTGTTTCCAATGTCTGGCAAAAGTCATTCTAGCAGCAGTTATCATGTGTAACCCCATACATCGTTTATCTTTAGTTAAGTTAGGGGCTAAATTTAACAAGAGTATCTCAGGTTTACATGGGATGTCAATCTTCATTCCAACAGACAGGTATTTCACTATTTCGGTCCAGAACATTATACCGCCTGGCCTATACTGAGGCCTAGGAGCATTCTGTACTTTGGCAAAACAAAACAAAAATCGACTGTGGAAAAATGAAAATCCAAAGGCCAAAGTAGATGCGATAGCTAGGGTTGCCAGGTCCCTCTTTGCCACTGGCAGGAGGTTTTGGGGATGGAGACAGAGGGGGGCGGGGTTTGGAGGGGGGAGGGACTTCGATGCCATAGAGTCCAATTGCCAAAGTAGCCATTTTTGCTAGGTGAACTGATCTCTATTGGCGAGATAGGGTTGCCAACCTCCAGGTACTAGCTGGAGATCTCCCGCTATTACAACTGATCTCCAGGTGATAGAAATTAGTTCTCCTGGAGAAAATGGCCGCTTTGGCAATTGAACTCTATTGCCACTAAAGTCCCTCCCCATCTCCAAACCCCGCCCTCCTCAGACTCCACCCCCAAAATCTCCAGGTATTTCCCAACCCGGAGCTGGCAACCCTAATCCTAACCATAGTTACACACAGTACAGCCATACTAGATCTAAATCAAAATCCCTATTGTCTTTCACTGCCTCTCACTAGCTGCCTGTCACTTAGTTGCCTCTCACTAGCTGACTGATGAAACCAGCATTTACTGAGGCAAATCAAGATCTGAATGATTGCCTGTGAATTGAATCCATTGTTAAAATAAACCATGTTTACCTAACTTACATCCCTAAGATTCTTCTTACAGCTGGGCTCCAAAGCAATAGACTGGCTTATCAAGCTGATATACATCCATCATGTTCCCCTGGTGGAAATGGCTGCTTTGGAGGCTGGATTCAATGGTATCACATCTGCACTGAGTTCTCTCCCCTTCCCAAACTCCGCCCTCCCCAGGCACCACCTCAAATCTCTAGGGATTTCACAAACCACAGCTGGCGAGCCTACCTACAAACCAGCTCAGGCCTACTCTGGACAGCTTCCTTCTACGAGGGCTCCAGCCCTTCCACAGGACATCATTTGACAACGTCAGTGTTAGCTAAGCAGCATCTGACCTATCAGGATTTGGCACGTTCTGCCTTTGCCTGATTCATGAATGAGATTACTCTTGAAACAGGAATTAAGTGGCAGAGGACGCCAGGCACTGCAACCCTTTTCATGACATGCCTCCTCCGTGTTTTTAAGTCTGGACGGCACCTGATCTTCTGTGCTTGTAAAGAAGGTAGTGCTGTCGCTCTTCTTACTATATAAAGCTGCTCCTTGGATCCCGCCCCCCAAAGTTAGTGGTTATTGCACTTTTTTATTAAAATATGTGTATGAAGAAGTAAATGAACTTTAGCATATAAAAACTAAGGGGCGATGAAAAATGTAAAAAGTCATCTCTCTTTAAAAGATGATGAGACTCCCCGGAGTTACGTGGAAGAAATAATAAGCAGCTCGGCAGAAACAGATAAGAAGCATGGAATAGTTTACCAAGGCCAAGTGATCCTTGATTTTTTGCACATCCTCCTCCAAGTTGGCTGTGTTTGATTTCATGTTGCTTGTCTCATTCAATAAGTCCTGTAACAGAGCCATGGCCTGCGATACAGACAGAGAGAAAGAGCAAGGTCCGTGAGAGAAGGCACTCAGCAACTGTCCAAATTTGGCTTATTTATATTTATTTATCTGAAATATTATTATTATTTATTACATTTCTACCACGCTCTTCCCAACCCGAAGGTCGGGCTCAGAGCGGCTTACACAGTCTAAAAATACAATAAAACAATAACCCATTAAAATAGTTAAAATACAATTTAAAATAGCCCAATAATGCCCCTCAATGGCGCCACAACTCCAGAGACAGAAATTTGTAATAAAATTAATCTAACCACACCCTAAGGTTGTATACAAGGGGTGGTGCTCAGCAGCAGGGAAAAGGGGGGAAAGGACTAGGGAGGCCAGTAATTATAATGAGAACTGTCGCTGGCCTCAACCATAAGCCCGGCGGAATAGCTCCGTCTTGCAGGCCCTGCAGAACTTCTGAAGGTCCCGCAGGGCCCTGATCTCATTAGGGAGGCTATTCCACCAGGCAGGGGCCAGGGCCAAAAAAGCCCCGGCCCTGGTCAAGGCCAGCCGGATACTCCTTGGGCCAGGGATCACCAGCAAGTTGGTATTACATGAACGTAAGCTTCTCTGGGAAACATGCCAGGAGAGGCGATCCCATAGATACGACGGTCCCAGACCGTGTAAGGTTTTAAAGGTCATAACCAGCACCTTGAACCTGACCTGATATTCCAGATGGAGCCAGTGCAGTTGACGGAGCACTGGTGTGATCTGTGCCTGTAGCGAGGTACCAGTAAGAGGCCTCGCCACGGCATTCTGTAACAGCTGGAGTCTTCAAGTCAGTCTCAGGGGCAGCCCTACGTAGAGCTAGTTGCAGTAGTCTAGCCTTGAGGTGACCGTCACATGGATCACTGTGGCTATATTCCATTTCCCCCCCTAATGCTCAAAGGGGCAATCTGCATAAACCGCTTGCTCTTTTAATGCCTCTTACGGCCAAATGATGTGTTATGTTAGGGATCCACAACCAGATCCCCAATATATAGTTAGCTTACAATGCTGAATGGGGGAGGTGGGTGAATTGGGACCATAGAGCTAGGGAACCCTTTCCCCCTGTCAGTCAAAAGCACTGCCCCCATTTGGGATGTATTAGTCCCAGGAAAGGGGGGGGGACAGAAAGAGGGTGCTATAGTAGAGCAGTCTGTAGGGCTGTTAACCTCCAGGTACTAGCTGGCGATCCCCTGCTATTACAACTGATCTCCAGCCGATAGAGATCAGTTCACCAGGAGAAAATGGCTGCTTTGGCAATTGGACTCGATGGCATTGAAGTCCCTCCCCTCCCCAAACCCCGCCCTTCTCAGGCTCCACCCCAAAAACCTCCCGGCGGTGGTGAAGAAGGACCTGGCAACCCTAAGTCTGAAGGATGTGACACTATGGTTAGCAGCGGGGCTTGTGTGAATGGTAGGAAGAAGAATCTTCTAGTTGCTCTATACTTCTATACTTTTCAGCTGGGCAATGAGGATATGAACAGGACTTTAAGGAAACGAGAAGGAAGTGTTTCCAATACACAGAGTGGCTTCAAACCATCTTCAAAATGTGGCAGCAGTTTATGCTCTGATGCTAGGGCTGTCAATTCGGTTCGGCCCGAACTGAAAAACAGCCGAATTTCCCCTGATTTTTTGAGTTCGGTTTTTAGTTCAGGATGAACCGAACTCAAAAATGGCAGGAAAAGGGGGGGCTGAATTCAGCGAGTTCGGGAGTTCACGAATAAATCCGGCAAATTCGGGGCGTCAGTAAGCAGCATAACCGTAAGTAAGCAGCATTCTCCTTCCCCGGCCAATCGGTGGCCAAGCTGGGTCTTCTTCTGGCCAATCAGTCAGGATTGAATACTGGAGGAATCAGCTGATGTGCGGCCGGGCCGGGGAGAGAGAGAGAGAGAGAGAAATCCTCGTGTGTGTGTGTGTGGGGGTGCTTGTGCACATTCGCTCCTTTCCGAGGCTGTAGGGGGCGCATTTTTGGGGGTACAGACCCCAAACTTTCAGCGGAGCTTTAGACAAGCCTTCTTAAGAGACCCCCCAAGTTTTGTAAACATTGGGTCAGGGGGTCCCGAGATATGGGCTCCCCCCTTTTCTCTTTCCATGGCTGCAGGGGGCGCATTTTTGGGGGTACAGACCCCAAACTTTCAGCGGAGCTTTAGACGAGCCTTCTTAAGAGACCCCCCAAGTTTTGTAAACATTGGGTCAGGGGGTCTCGAGATATGGGCTCCACCCCTTTTCCCTCCCCCCTTTTCCATTTCCGTGGCTGCAGGGGGCGCTTTTTGGGGGGTGCAGCCCCCAAATTTTCAAGATATCTTCAGACAAGCCTTCTTAAGAGACCCCCCAAGTTTTGTAAAGATGGGTTCAGTGGGGGCAGAAATATCGGCTCCCCCTTTTCTCTTTCTGTGGCTGCAGGGGGCGCATTTTGGGGGGTACAGACCCCAAACCTTCAGTGGAGCTTCAGACAAGGCTTCTTAAGAGGCCCCCCAAGTTTTGTAAACATTGGGTCAGGGTCCCCCGAGATATGGGCTTTCCCCTTTCCCCTATTGGGATGAATGGATCACCCTGTATGCATCTCCAGAGCAAAACGTCCTGTGCTTAAATGGAATCGTCTTGGATTACCCAGTCCTCCTCCCAGCCCCTCCTAATGGAACAGAAGACAGCCACAGTAAGAGCCCTTTGGGGGCTTTAATCTATACTTTTTCTCCTGTGTGTGTGTGTGTGTGGGGAAAGCAGAGTCTGTGTGTGTGTGGGGAGGGAGCAGTTTCTGTGGGTGGGGGGAAGCCAAAGGGGGCTTTCGCCCGTTCTGCCTGGGGGTGTGTGTGCCCCCTCGAGTCTCTCTTTCCCTGGTTTGAGGGGAGGGCTTCAGTTGTGTATCCTCAGGTTTTCCCTCATTCATAAGATTGGTTAGGTCTATTTTGATCCTTGCTCAAAACTGGTTTTCAAATGGTGACTTAAAGAATGCATTTTCCTGGTCCCGAGTCCGATGCAAAAGGGGAAATTCCACCCCCTCCTGCTCCTTATGCATAGCTAGCTGCCTCTGTCCCTTTCCATGCTTTGCACAGTTGCAAAGGTGTTGCTTTACTTGTTTGTGTTGCTTTGCAGCTGGGTTGCTTTGCAAACTTCTCAGCTGTTTGTCGGGGCTGGGAACTTTGTGCGTGGGCGGCAAGCTCTGCTCAGAGATGCACATTAAGGGTGGGGGACCCCTTTCGGGGCCCATATCTCAGCCCCCCCTGACCCAATCTTTACAAAATTTGGGGGGTCTGGCAAGAAGGGTCCTTTGAAGCTCCGCTGAAAGTTTGGGACCTCTAACCCCAAAAATGCCCCCCCAGAGCTGCAGAAAGGCGCGGTTGTGTTTTTAATGGCTTTATTTGGCCAACATTTTTTCCCGAACTTTGAATTCCCGCCTAATTGCACGGACCCGAAGTGGGGGATTTCAGACTTCGGCATATGCCGAATCTAAACAGGCCAAATTCAGCCAAATCTGAACTATACCGAATTTTTTAAAATTCAACAGCCCTATCTGATGCTCCTCATGCGCCCACTGTGAGATGCCTTTATGTCGACAGCACCTTACAAAGGAGATTGGTCTCCTTGACAAATCAGCCCAGATGGAGATGCTCCAGCACTCAGGAAACCTGGAAATAAAACACATTTCTCATCCCCCCCTCCCCAGTTTCATTCTCCAATACACTTGTCATTAGGGCACGAGTTTAAAAATTGGAGCTTCATGAATTAAGCACAGACCGGCCCTTAGGCTGTTGTCAGATGCCACAGGACAGAAACATTCTGTGCTCATTAAACCACGGGACTGCTGCTTCACCCAGACCCTGCAGAGTCTTCACTTTTCACTCCGAATCTGGAGCGCTGATTGATATGTACAGTTACTTCGTTCTAAAGTTTTCCCCATCAATTGTCCTTGGCTGTGGGCATGCTGCCTAGCAACAGGAGAGAACCATGATACTCTACTCCTCCACTGGGATCACTGTTCTTATTTATCCTGTGAAAGGCAGAGAGAATCTGCAGACGCGTGTGTGTGTGTGTGTGTGTGTGTGTGTGTGTGTGTGTGTGTGGTGTGCCCAGCAGGACCAGCACTCATCCCCGGCTGGAGAAAGCAGAAGGGACTCTGACTTGCTATCGTTACAGCTTCTGCTCCTCAGTTTAGATTATTTATAGTCCGTCTTTCTCACTGAGTCTCAAGGCGGAGTACACAGGATAAATCAATACAATCAATAGGATGGGACATCCAATAAACAGGGCAATAGGGCTGGATGGCAGAAATCTGTAAAGGAGCAGAAATCTGAAACAGAGCTGTAACAAAAGCATATGCATTTAAACATGATATGTTAAACAATGCAGGAATTGCATTGTAGGAGCATAGTTGCAGCAACAGATAGTACACAGTAGTATAGTCTATAGTCCCTGTTCCTTTACCAAAGCATCTTTCTGAACCATTTTATTACATGGAGATAGATCACGATGGGTAGCCGTGTCAATCTGTCACTAGCAGTAGAAAAGTGCAAGAGTCCAGTAGCACTTTAAAGACTAACAAAATTTCTGGCAGGGTATGATCTGAATAAGTGAGCTGAGGCTCACAAAAGTTCATTCCCTGCCAGAAATTTTGTTAGTCTTTAAGGTGCTACTGGACTCTTGTTCATTTCATTACAATACTGCCCTATTGCCTGTGTTATAAAGCTCTTTTGAATAATTCAGTTCTGCAGAGTTTGCAAAAAACTAGAAGAGTGGGGGACTTCTTAACCTCATCAGGCAGCCATTCCTTAAGGTGGTGGTGGGGGTCACTACGGAGAAAGCATGTGCATGGTCAGTTGTCAATTTTGCCCATCTGTAGAGTGGCGCCTGCAGAAGGCCCTGCTCTGAAGACCGGGAGCATAGGGGGAGAGGTGGTTCTGCAGATAAGAGGGACCAAGGCCATGAAGGGCTTTGTATGTGATAACCAATACCTTGAATTGAGCCTGGTAACTGATGGGCAGCCAATGGAGTGAATGTAGAACAGGAGTAACAGGAGTAATATCCATATTCTGCCTTAGGGTTGCCAACCTCCAAGTACTAGCTAGAAATCTTCTGCTATTACAACCAATCTCCAGCCGATAGAGATCAGTTCCCCTGGAGAAAATGGCCGCTTCATCAATTGGACTCTATGCATTGAAGTCCCTCCCCAAACCCTGCCCTCCTCAGGCTCCATCCCCAAAATCTCTCGCCTGTGGCAAAGAGGAACCTGGCAACCCTACCCTGCCTAGATACCCACATGGAGCAGGTGGCATATTGATAGTCTGCAGTACTTTTAATGCTCTGCCTCAGAAGCTGGATGCACAAACAGGATATAAATAAGGGCACGTCCTCTCCAGAGAGTGCACAGTCCTGGGATCTCATTGCAAACATCAGGAAGAGATGTGCCTCCACCTGCCCAGCTCACTGGTGCATTACTGAGTAGCAAGTGTCCCTGCTTAATGGAAAGTTCTCAAGGAATGTAGGGTATTACAACCAGTCCAGCAGGTGCCGGTTGCAAAGATTATCTCTGCTGGGAGCCATTCTTGGCATACCTTGCAGTTCAAGTTGCCCTAGTTGTCTTCAGTTCACCAGCTCCAATACAGGAAAAGATGGCTTGGGGTGGGGAGGCATACAAGGCTGTTGAAACCCTCCAGCTTTCCTCTATAAATAGGGTTCCCAACCTCCAGGTGGCGGCTGGAGATCTCCTGCTATTACAACTGATCTCCAGCTGATAGAGATCAGTTCACCTGGAGAAAATGGCTACTTTGGCCATTGGACTCTAAGAAGTCCCTCCCCTCCCCAAACCCCACCCTCTTCAGGCTCCGCCCCAAAAACCTCCCGCCAGTGGTGAAGAGGGACCTGGCAACCCTATCGATAACTCTGTAGCTAACAGATTCTCAGGATTTCTGTGAGCTCCGGCTTTTAAGAAGCATAAGAAGTTCTGCAAGACAAAACAGAGTGGGTACAAACTGTTTTCCAAATGCATGAATCAAATGGGAATTGTCATCTGCTTGGGTGATTATTCAGACTTGACATATATCCTTGGAGAGCTATGTTTAAGTCAAACAGGAAAAAACAGGATTAATTCTAATTCCGGTAATTTGAAAGTAGATGAAAGGTTTAATCAAATGTTTATTGTCAAAGCCATAGTTTCCCGAACTGTGTAATGACACCGCATTGTTTAATTTATTTTTAATTTTGTTTTTTAAGAACGCAATCCAGTCCCTCCCTAACATTGTTCTCTCTTTCTCTTGCGTACCCCAGTCTCCAACCCCTGTCACTCATTAGCAGCCTTCCTGTGGACAGAGAACTGCTTCTGTCGGACAGCTGAAGAAAGACTAGAATGAAGCTAAAGAATTATTAAGCACTTATGCCCAATCACAAGGTTTAGAAACGGAGTAATATAACCATTTTTAGTTAACAGGAAAATGCAGCAATGCATTAAAAGCACACTGAATATTTCCAGGAAAAACTGACTTGAAGTTAATTATACTAAATCTCATTTAGCCAAATGGCCTGGGGGAATATCCAAAACATCATAATAAAGAAGAGTTTATCCTAAATGAGGTACAGAATGGTTAAGTTCTGTGCAACTGAAGTTTAGATGCTCTTAAATTAACAATACCATGGGCTGGATCCTGTACTGTGAACAGATGAAGTTCATGGACGGGATCTTTGTTGCCTCCCCACTGATGCTGATTCCCTCCTTCGGCTAGAGCTCCCCCCCCCCAGATTGCATCCCATGCTGTCCCTGAAATGCACCCAATATGCATCACTTTACACCTGCTCACGTTCACAAAGTTCACCTTGACAATGCATCTACAGGTAAATAACACTATGCACTTTCTAAGGAAGGACTGCTAAGTGAGTCCTGTAGGAGAACTTTGTTTATGCTTGTGTTTGTTATTCCAGGAGGTATTATCACCAAAGGGGAAAGAAGCGTGGCTGCCAAGGTTCACATAACAGCCCTGGAATCATAGTGCTTCACATTTTAAAATGCGGAGATGTAGGCTCAGAAGAGGCCAGATGGTCAGTGAGTTTGACCTGCCACAAAGTGAAGGCAGGATCTGCAATACCCAGACATTTTTAAGGGTACCCTGACAGGATAAGAGTAACAGAAATACTTTATTATTCAAAATATTAAGGGGATCACACCAAGTTATGCAATGTTTGTATACATTTTATTCATACATGTAATATGTAATCTTTAGGCTTAGATTATTTGGATGCAGCCACTTAGCACATAAAATTCTCACAAGCCCATGCTGGCTTCTCACATGACGGCCCACCTGCCTGGCTGCCTGGCAGAGCAGAACCACAGCAGGACTATACAACTTATTCTGTTTGCACAAACAAAGGCGTAATGTCAGTGCAGGATTCTTCTTCACCACACTGTGCCAGTTCTTCCCAATACCCAGTGATGTTAGGAAAGAGCTACAGTTGAAGGGGAAACACATCCACTGAGAAGACTTCTGGAGCAATGTACTCTTGATCCTAAATATAATGGCCCTGAGCATGACCCAAAATATACCCACCAACCATAGATGCCATTTCAGTAGGGTTGGAGGTGGGGGTGGGTTTAGTAGTGGTTTTGAGATCCACAGCAATATTCAAGGCTGTGGTTATATTAAAGATCTTTTTTTTAAAAAAAATAGCAGTGTGTTTTAAGATTTGTTTTGGTTACTTTTCATATATAATAAATAATAATCAATTATCTTCTTGAAGGGCTTCTGAGGAAAAATAAACACCGTTGGTGCTTTTCTTTAATAGTAACCCCCCTACACACTAGATAGCCAGTGTGGTATAGTGGTTAGTGTCAGACTAGGATCTGGGAGAACCAGATTCGAATCCCCACTCTGCCATGGAAGCTTGCTGAGTGACCTCGGGCCAGTCACACACTCTCAGCCTAACCAACCTCCCGGGGCTGTTGTTGTGAGGCTAAGGAGGAGGACAGGGGAAGCATATAAGCCACCTTGGGTCCCCACTGGGGAGAAAGGTGGGGTCATAAATGAAGTGAATAAATACACAGAAGTCTAGACTAAAAAAAAAAAGTTGAGGACAGGTTAAATTTTATGAAACACCATCATCGTCCAGTCTTGGTGAAGCCTTCTATGATCTTGCTCACCCTCTTGGATTGGGATCACGATGGGTAGCCGTGTCCGTCTGTCACTAGCAGTAGAAAAGAGCAAGAGTCCAGTAGCAGCTTAAAGACTAACAAAATTTCTGGCAGGGTAGGGGCTTTCGTGAGCCACAGCTCTCTTCTTCTGATAGGTATCTGAAGAAGTGGCTCATGAAAGCTCCTACCCTGCCAGAAGTTTTGTCAGTCTTTAAGCTGCTACTGGACTCTTGCTCTTTTCTGCCTCTCAGATTCAGATCGAAAGACCTACCTGTGCGATGCCTTCCTCGTTGGCTTCCATTTTCTTCTGCATCTGCATCATTTGCCACATGTCGGCCACCGCCGTGCCGCTGCCACTCTGGGTCTTCTCCAGCAAGTCTGTCCCCGAAGGCAGCCTTTCCAGTCCAGAGACTTGTTTCTGGAATCCTTTCAGCTTCTTTCCCATCCCTTGGACATTGTCCTGCACCCCCTGGACCTGATCTCCCACACCCTTGACCTGGTCCTCCACACCCTTGACCTGGTTTTCCACACCCTTGACCTGGTTTTCCACACCCTGAAGGTTATTCTCCAGCAGAAGCAGTTTCTTCTCCAAGTCGGCCAGTCGAGCAGCTGGTTTAGCCCCATCCTCAAGCTCCATCTCGAAAGGCCGTTTAGCCCCATCCTCAAGCCCCTTCTCGAAAGACGGCCGCCGTTCCCAAGGTTCGGTGCCCAAGAGTGGGGGTGAGGGTGGGGGTGGTCCCCACCCCGGCTTAATCTCAGTTAAGATATCCTCAAGTTTAAGATGCCTGAGGAGGGCATGGAGGAGGGTATGAAGGCCATTGAAATTGACAACACCAACCTCCGGAGTCCCTATGGAAAGGTCTACCAGCTGATACAAAGTTACTTTGAGAGCCATTTCTCTGTCCTTTTGAGTAGTTTACTAGATATGGGACAATTATTTGCCTTGTCTTTAAAAAAAATCTTCTTGAAATAGATATGTAAACCATGCACTAATCCTCAGAAAATATGTCTTGTTGTGCAGGGGGGGGGAAATAAATTAAATAAAAGAGCGTCCTTCTTCGCGAGAAAGATCCGTTTGGAACAATAGAAATCGATCCTAGCAGGTAAATGCTTCACTGAAGAACATGGGGGGAATGTTGTTGTTGCTCCAATGACACTGCTCCCCTTGCCGTTAAAACGACCCACCCCTATCTAGAGGGCTCCATGTAAGGCGCCCATTGGCCTCAGCAGCCCCGATCCTGCTCCCAAGCTGCGCTCTGGCATCTAACCCAACCGCCAGTCGAAGCCGCGCCGGCGACTGGCAGAAAGAGCCCTCCGCAGCCCCTCCCAAGGTTCCAGCCGCGCCGTAACAATCCAGCCCTATTCGAGTTCTGGCGTTCCATTGGTTACTCCACAGAGCTCCCGGCTCCAGGATTGGTCGCCACAGCTGCCCATGTGCTTTTGTTTACATCGCCGGCTTCTGCTTGAGACCGGTCGGCGTTTGTGGTTGCTAAGCGGCGATGCGAACGCGTTTTCACTTTCGACCGCCGGCTGGCTGCGCCGCGAGAAATAGTTCCTGTCCTCCCGGTGGGAGATGGGGAATCATAAGCGCGTCTCGAAGAGGAGGCTCCAGACCCGGAAGGAATGTTCAGGGCTGCAGCCAGAGGACTGCAATTTGACGGCGTCGATTTAATCTACCGCACGCCTTGGCCCTCGACAAAAAAAGCAGCGCTAGTTTCTGAGCAACAGATTCAAGAAATATTAAAAGCAGTAAAATTTGGCGACACTAAGTGTAGTAATTACGTTCACACACATTTTAAACAATTATATTATAATAATATATAAAGAGCCTGAAATATATCATTTACATCATATTATATATTATTTAGTGTGACACTGTTCAGGGCCAAATTGGCCATATGAACAGGAAGAAGAAGAGGAGGAGGAGTTGGTTTTTATATGCCGACTTTCTGTATCACCTTCTTTCCCTTCCCCTCCCCACAACAGGCACCCTGTGAGGTGGGTGGGGCTGAGAGAGCTCTAAGAGAACTGTGACTAGCCCAAGGGCACCCAGCTGGCTTCATGTGTAGGCGTGGGGAAGCAAATTCAGTTCATCAGATTAGCGACCACAGCTCATGTGGAGGAGTGGGGAATCAAACCCAGTTCTCCAGAATCAAACCCAGTTCTCCAGATCAGAGTCCATATCAGAGATGGCAACCCTTCCCCATGGGGGGTGGGGGAGAGAGTGTCAGGGAAAATGGCTGCCATGTGGGTGGGACTGGGAAGATTTGAACTTTCCCACCTACATCGCATCCATTCAGACCTTTCCTCCTGGGCGTAAATCTCCAGTACTCTCATCCAAAGATAAGCAAACTCCGTGGCACTTCCCTTGGAACACCTCGCTATTTGGGGAAGTGGGTGACATGCAGCCAGTTTTAGAAATGTGCATTTAATCCTGGGAATGAGCTTCCTGATTCTCACAATCTTTCTTTTTTCATACTACCCTCTTTTTCCCCCAGTGGAGGCCCACTCCATCGTGAATCTCACTGGCTGAACTTGGGCCAGTCTCTCTTTCTCAGCATCACCTACCTCACAAAGTTGTTTCGAGATTAAGATGGGAGGTGGGGTTGAGTATGTTGCTTAGCATTGCCAGCTGTCTCGAGAAAAAAAAAAGCCCTGTCCCTTAAACAGAAGCTTAATGAGGTGTTATTTACCAGGCGATGTATTTTACCTCCATGCCACGGAAAGCTTCAGCTGCCCCTTTCCACACGTTAAACCTCTATTAAAGGGACTGGACATTTTTCTCCAGGCCTGCTGGCAAATCGTAATACTGCCTTGAGCTTCTTGGAGAAGGGGCAGGATAATAATCTAGGGAATAAATGAAATGGTTGTTTGGGTACAATTTCCCACACCATCCTTTTGCCGAGGCAAGCACACACAAGCCCCGTATGTCCTAAGTTGTTTTGAAATGGGGAGGACTTGGGCTGCTTCCACTCAGCTTTCTCAGGAATTGTCATCAGTGTTTGCTGTGGAACGAAGACACCCTCTACAAATGCATGAAGCCAGATGTTCCCTAACATGTGTTTCGACCCAAAATGTGCACTTCTAAAACAATTTTTTTTCCAGTTCTGAATCAATAGTCACAGAAAGGAGCTATGTAGAAAACACATTTGTTTATTCAACAAATGCTTTGTAGTGTATACATCACCTGTTTTTTTATGGTTTGTTTTTTTAATTCTTATGTGACTGAAACTCTCAAAAGCTTGGTCCTCGTTCTGGGTCGGAGATTCTTGTTGTTTTAGACTCCAGAGCATGACCCGAATTATTTATTAGTGAAGAGGATAGCCATTTCCTGCCTGGAAAAATCCAGAGAATTTTAATGGTTTGGAGAATTTAGTGTAGGGATAACTGTGATTATTCTTTGTTTGGCGGGTGAAGAGGGGTATGGTCCGAAGCATGCACATACACACAAGGCAAATTCACATGTGTATATGGAATGGCATGCTCTGTGCAGATTGGGAGCTTATATTTAACATGCATGTGCATTCACTGTGAGCTGTAGCTGGCGCTCCTTATTAGGTGGGTGGCAATATTTCCAGATAGGGCCATTCACTCCCCAACAAGTAAGCAGGGGGGTGGGGAGAAAAACAGTGACAGCATGGCTAAACGCAGTCCCTGAACAGCTTTGATAAAGATTCAGTCCCCACTTTATTAGGTTTGCCAGGTCCCTCTTCGCCACCGGCGGGAGATTTTTGGGGCGGAGCCTGAGGAGGGTGGAGTTTGAGGAGGGCCATAGAGTCCAATTGCCAAAGCGGCCATTTTCTCCAGGTGAACTGATCTCTATCGGCTGGAGATCAGTTGTAATAGAAGGAAATCTCCAGCTATTACCTGGAGATTGGAAAAAAGAGGCACTTGGTACTAATAAGGGTACAGCAGTTCAAAGAGGATAAGTACCAATATTCTATTATGCAAAACAAAACTTTAGTGAAAGTGAACAAAGTGCAAGGGTGAAACGAAACACAAGTCAACAACACAATACAATTAACATATACGTAGCACTCAGGGAGTCTTCAATGTAGTCGTCTAGAATTAATAAGCTAGTCCAAAGAAATTTTTTCATTCATGAATATTCTTTAAAAAAGACGGTGGAAGTGATCAAGTCGAAACGCAGTCCGGATTAACTTAACGTTTTCACCGCCGCAGCGGCGGCTTCATCAGCGCACCGTTTAAATGACGGGAGACAAGGCTCCTCTATAAATACAATAAATAAATAGGTTAATTTAAACATTGCACAATAAAGCTTAAAACAGAAGAACAAAATTCTGCCTGACATACCTTAATACCAAAGTAATTAATTCTCTGAAAGTATCAAGGGAATTCAAAAGCGCTCGAAAGGCTGCTCCGTTCAAAGTCGGATAATGAGGTTACAGGTGAAGTTAATTTATACATAGTTATCTAACACGAAAACCTTGGAGGGAATTTAACTTAAAGTGACGCATCATTAATTTAAACCACTGGCATATATAATTGTAAAATTACAAGAATGCTAAAAATTCTAAGTTATAAAAAGCAAGACAAGTCCATTTCGTTATTAAGTCCAAACGGAGAATAAGATTTAAATAAGTGTATAAAGCGCATTTCTTGTTGCAATAAAATCTTTTGTACATTTTCCAAATCAAATTGATTGCCTTTGTAAGTCCAGATTACAAAAAAGCGAATGTCTTCTTCGCTGTGTTTATTATTAATAAAGTGCAAAGTGAGGGGGGCATCTAAAACCTTTTGTCTAATCCTAGATTTATGCTTACCTATCCTAAGTTTAACTTGGCGAATCGTGCTGCCCACGTACAACTTTCCACATTTGCACGAGACGCAGTAAACACATTTGCTAGTGGAACAGTTTGAAAATTGATTTAATGTAAAAGTAAAATTTGACGTAGTTGATGTAAAAGTTTTTAGGGGCAAACTTAAAGGACAGAAGGAGCAGGAGCCACAAGGAAAGTGTCCATTGACAGAAGGAGAAAGTCTCTTGGGAAGAAAGTCTGAATGGACAAGATAGTCTCTTAAAGAGACATTACGTTTTAAACCAAAAGTGGGTGGATTAGAGCAGCCTGGTATAGTGGATAGAAGATGCCAATGTTTCTTAATAATTCTTTGGATAGAGGAGGAATGACGACTGAAGGTAAGTGAACAAAAGATTCTATTGTTGTTGTTTGATTTCTGTTTCGGAATCAGCATTGAGGATCGGTCTCTCAAGCCTGCTTTGAGCTTGGCACGATAAACTACGTTGTCCGGATATCCTCTATCGGCCAAGTCAACTTGTAAATGTTGGGCAGCTTGTTCATAGTCTTTTACTTGTGAGGAATTTCTCTTTAACCGAATAAATTGACTGAAGGGTAAATTGTTTTTAAGGTGGTAAGGATGATAAGAGTTGTATCTTAAGCCCGAATTCCTAGTCATGGGCTTCTTATAGGGTTTAAATGCAAGTAATCTGTCAGGTGTAATGAATAGTTCTAAATCCAAGAAAAAAATGGAATCATTGTGACAAGATCCTGTAAAGTGCAAATGCTCATCTAAGGTGTTAATCCAGTCTGAAAACTTACAGAAAATGTCTGCGCTTTTAAAGCAAAATAACAAGTCATCAACAAAACGTTTATAAAAAATCATATCACCAGCGAAGGGATTGTTGGAAAAAATGTATCTTTTCTCAAAGTCAACCATATAGAGGTTGGCCACGGCAGGGGCGCAGGAGGCGCCCATTGCAACTCCTTTAATCTGGAGAAAAAAATCTGATCCATATCTAAAGAAATTGTTTTCCAAAACAATGTCAGAAATGTCAAGTAAGAAATGAGAAGGTGGTGTTAAAGAGGACCTGCTATCTAGACTATGAGCTATAAAGTTCCGTGCTGTATCCAAGGGAACGTTAGTATACAGGGCAGCCACATCAAGCGTGGAGATTGGCAACCCTACTCTTTATGCATGTTGCTAGGTCAACAGTAAAGTAACTAAAGAGGGATTTTTGAACCAGAAGTTTACTCGAAAGAAGCTCTTATTCCATAAATAGGAACTTTCATGTCACAAATTAAATGCCTGCATTTTCTGTGAGGGGGCAGGAATTAGTTGGGGTGTGCTCTGGGTCAGGTGGGATAGTTCATTCATTGGCCCCACTGGTCACTGGCCTGCTGCCCCTATAGCCGACCTGCTCCAAAATTCATCAGCTAGTCCTGTGCGGTTCTGATTTTTCCTCAAGTAACCTCACATGATTGAGGGGAGGAATGAGGAATTTAGCAAAAAAGAAATGGGTGTGGGCTGTTCCTGAATATTGTAATGAACTTGGGGGAGGAGGGATATATAAATAGTGCTATCCTACAAGGAAACATCAAAGATTGCAGCAGCTATCGGACCATCGCATTAATTTCTCATGCAAGTAAAGTGATGCTCAAAATCTTACAACAAAGAATGTTACCATATATGGAACGAGAAATGCCTGATGTTCAGGCTGGATTCAGAAAAGGAAGAGGCGCTAGAGATCATATTGCAAATTTACGTTGGTTACTGGAGCATACGAGAGAATTTCAGAAGAAAATCAGCTTGTGTTTCATAGATTACAGCAAAGCTTTGAATGTGTGGATCATGGAAAGTTAAGGCTGGTTTTAAGAGAAATGGGTGTGCCACAGCATCTGATTGTTTTGATGTGCAACTTGTACTCTGGACAAGAGGCCACGGTTAGGACAGAATATGGAGAAACAGAATGGTTTCCAGTTGGCAAAGGTGTTAGACAATGATGTATTTTATCTCCCTGTCTCTTCAATCTGTATGCAGAACATATCATAAGGAAAGCTGGATTAGATTTAGATGAAGGTGGAGTGAAAATTGGGGAGACATTAACAATTTGAGATATGCCAATGATACTACATTACTGGCAGAAAATAGCAAAGATGACACAACTACTGCTGACAATTAAAGGAGAACATGCCAAACCAGGACTACAGCTGAACATCAAGAAGACAAAAATAATGACTACTGGAGAATTACTCAACTTTAAGGTGGACAATGAGGAAATTGAAATTGTTCAAGACTTTTTATTCTTTGGCTTCATCATCAACCAAAAGGGAGACTGCAACCAAGAAATCAGAAGGAAATTGAGACTGGAAAGGGCAGCCATGAAGGAGCTAGAAAAGATTCTTAAGTTTAAGGATGTATCACTGGTGACCAAGATCAAGATAATTCATACCATCGTATCCCCCATTACTATGTATGTGTGTGAAAGCTGGACAATGAATAAAGCTGACAGGAAGAAAATTTATTCCTTTGAAATGTGGTGTTGGAAGAGAGTGTTACGGATGTCGTGGACGGCCAAAAAGACCAATACGGTAAGTGGGTTCTAGATCAAATCAAGCCTGAATTGTCCCTAGAAGCTAAAATGACAAAACTGAGGCTATCGTATTTGGTCACATTATGAGAAGACAAGTGTCACTGGAAAAGACAATCATGCTAGGAAAAGTTGAAGTCACCAGGAAAAGAGGAAGATCCGAGATGAGATGGATTGACTCTATGAAGGAAGCCACGGCCCTCCGTTTGCAAGACCTGAGCAAGGTATTAATGATAGGACATTTAGAAGAACATTGGTTCATAGGATCACCATGAGTCAGAAGCGACTTGACAGCACTTAATACACACACATATCCTATGGTTGGCTTCTGATTACTGTGTCTAAGTCATGACAAAAGGGATGGTGATACTTATTAATGCTACTTGATGGCTGTGACTATCCCCCCTCAGCCTGCCTTCATGGTTGTGACACAGCAGTTAGAACGAGTGGAGGAGATCTCTCCCCACCTTGCCTAGAGGCAGAGAGGCATGTGGGCCTGTGTGAAAAGACAGCTGTGTTTTGGTAACAATTTTGGAGGATGGAGAAACAGATAGCTGTGGCTTAGTGAGCTACAACTGCCAGAGGGCGCAGGCGCTCTCTTTCCTGCTGAAGATTCGGGGTGTGGCTCTGTTGTCCTGTAATAGGGCGTACCATTGCTGTACCTGTGGATCTGTAAATAAAGCAAAGACTGCAAA
Organism: Euleptes europaea; assembly: GCF_029931775.1. NCBI lineage: Eukaryota > Metazoa > Chordata > Lepidosauria > Squamata > Sphaerodactylidae > Euleptes > Euleptes europaea. The sequence continues at coordinate 126,177,308 of NC_079312.1, read as the reverse complement.
AACACCCCAAGACTCCTCTATCCTCCAAGGGAACCAGCCCCACGTAAGCACTAAACTGTAGAATATTACACCACTTGGAGAAGTGGGCAGAGCAAAACAATATGACGAGGCTGAAAAAGAGAAGAAAATGTCCCAGGAATTACATCAATATAAAATAAGAATAGCTTTCAGCTTCCCTGGAAGATTTAAAGCTTGAGCTAGAAAAGATTAAGGTAATGTGATGAGCTTTTGAACGCTAAATTGGTGCCTCAGCACTGAACAATTTGGGTCACAATGACATTGCTTTCCCCGAGATTGGGATTAGCAGGACCTTCAGATAACACCGAAATAGCTCTAGGCCCAGATGACGATGCTGTCTGAACAAAAAGATCTCTTTTTCAATAATTTACCACATAGATTTGGCTCATAATTTGTATCAGGGCTCATCGAGGGGTGAAATGGGCTGGGGCAGGTATGTATGGTGTAGCCATTTTCTTTCCCTCCTGGAAGGTGAGGCTTGCTTGCTGTTTGTTTCCCTTCTCACCCCTGTGCCTCCGACAAAGGGCACTCCAAGCCTTTTTGCCGTTGTGTATGGAATACATACGGCAGCCAGATGCAAAGGAAGCCAGGTAGAGGAGGGGATTACAGCAGGTGCCGCTTGTCATTCAGCAGAGAGGAAAGCTGTCTCTACAAAAGATACAGAAATCTTGTCCTCTGTTGCATCAGGGGTCATGCTGAGAACAGACGAGCTTGGGCCACGTTGAATTTATAGTATAACGTTGCAGTAGAAATAGCTAGCATTGTCAGCTCCAAAAATACCTGGAGATTTTGGTTGTGGAGGAGGGTGGGGTTTGGGGAGGGACTTTGAAGGATTATTATGCCATAGAGTCCACCTTCCAAAGCAGCCATTTTCTCCAGCTGAACTGATCTCTATCGCCTGGAGATCTCCAGCCACCACCTGCAGGCTGGCAACCCGAGTAATATCTATAGGGATGCTCTAGGCTGATCCTGCATTGAGCAGGGGGTTGGACAAGATGGCCTTTATGGCCCCTTCCAACTCTATGATTCTATTATTCTATGAAATTTCACAAATCCCTAGTATTTGTTAAAATTTAACAAATCACTAGTATCGGCAGTCGAATTATAGTTTGGACACAAACAAATAGCTTCAAAGCAGATTTTAACTTGTAAAAAACGGAGTTTGTGATTTTGAAATGCTCAAAGACAGTTTTTACCTGCATTTTCATTAATGAAATGTAAAGTTAGGACCTAGAATTCCATCCAGAAATAAAAATGGAAAACAGGGACATCAAAAATATTTGATTTTTGACCATCTGTACTGTGATACCCAAATTGGCAACTATCAATTCACTCTGATATTTTTTAAATGTTAGATTTTAAAAATTTCCCTTTCACAGAGGCTAAAATCCTTTTGAGAACAACCTGCACTGTACACAATAGGTCTTCTTTCTGAGTATACATGCATAGGATCAATCTGGACTTCACTCATCTGGAAAGATGACAGTTGTGTACCCACTGATGAACAACCAAGAACATTTGTATACACAGAACCAATTCAAAGCAGCTTTATGTTTGCTGAGAGGGTAGCTATACTTGGATGGACTTCAGGCTGTATCTATTAACATAAGAGCCAAAATGCTGATGCTTGACAAGAATGCCAGATTTATTGCAGACAAGCCTCCCTACAATAGATACCCTGTGAGGTAAGTGGGGCTGAGAGAGTTCTAAGAGCTGTGACTAGCCCAAGGTCACCCAGCTGGCTTCACGTGTAGGAGTGGGGAAACAAATCCAGTTCACCAGATTGGCGTCCACCGCTCATGTGGAGGAGCGAGGAATCAAACCCAGTTCTCCAGATCAGAGTCCACTGCTCCAAACCACTACTCTTAACCACTACACCATGCTGGGAGAATCCCACATAGTTGCATACCCAAACTTAATACAAGAATGCCCCTGAGGTTAGGCAGACCCACATTAAAAGTACTAACCCCCCCCCCCGATCTTAAACATTTTAATGAATACTGGTGATTAGTTGCATAAGCAGAACTGTCCCCTCATCCTGACTGAATTCCTCCATGAAAGAGCATCTCTAAAGCCATGACGCACAAATATGATCAAGAGAACATCGTTGCATTATTCTCTGCTTCTTTCAATGATCAGCGAGATAACAAGTGCTCCACTTCTGGACTGACTGCATTGCAGTGGAGGTGAAGTGAGTTTCTATATATAGACTGTAAGGTGCTCAGGGACCACATGAAAAGGTGCACTGCATAGAAAGCCATTGTGAGGCTCTTAAAGCTGGGATGCCAGCCAGCCAGCCAGCCAGCACGCGCACACGCGCACGCACACACACACACTGGTCTGTCCTTTTTCAGTTCCCAAGTAGACAATGGGCGAAAACGCACGGTCGCTTTAGCCTCATTATTCCCTGTTTCAGCCAGGATTCAGCCAGGATCAAACGCACGCGTTTTCGCCGAACGTGTGTTCGATCCTGGCTGAATCCTGGCTGAAACAGGGAATAAAGGAGGCTAAAGCAACCTTGCATTTTCGCCCCATTTCAGAGCCAACTTGCATATTAAAAGCAGGGGATCCTAAAATGAGAGAGGTTAATTCTGCATCTATACTCTTGTGTAAGCGAATCAACCAAAGGTAAGGAGCCAACCGCTGCTGCTTCCCTCTGAGATCTTCTTCACCTTCATTCCCCCAAGAATACTCTTCATTTTAGGCATGTAGCTGACAAGGCTGAAACCTGGAAAGTTATTCTAGTCAGGAACAAGCCCTGCCAGATGTCTAAAGATCTGCTCATGGCAGCTGCAAAAGTATTTATCCAGTTCTATCACAGGACACGTTTCCAGTGCAAGGTGGCTGCTCTGCTCTGCTTCCAGCAGTATGGACTTGTTCAACTTTTGTGATGAAGGGAGGGAGAATGATACTATATGTTAATCTCAATGACTATCAAACATTCCACACACCTTCTCCCCCCCCCCCCCCCGGATTTAGAGACATTGCAGGAAAATGCAGGCTGAAGTGACAGGCCAAGTCAGATGTGATATTCTGTGAATGTTCTGTGAATGACACTGCCCATTCTGATTGGGACTATGGACGGGGTGGGTGGGATTTATGCTTTCCTTCCTGTGTTGTTTTCTCAACTTGAAAAGGTCTCTAAAAGCTGGTGTTTGCACAGTTAGGAAAATGTGGTGGTAGAAAGTGCTGTCACGTTGCAGCCAATTTATGGTGACCCCTTATAGTTTTCAAGGCAACTGATGTTCAGGGGGATTTGCCATTGCCCTGATAGAAGAAGTTGGTTTTTATACCCTACTTTTCTCTACCTTTAAGGAGTCTCGAAGCATCTCACAATCACCTTCTGTTCCCCACAACAGACACCATTGCGAGGTAGGTGGGGCTGAGAGAGTTCTGAGAGAACTGTGGCTAGCCCAAGGTCACCCAACAGGCTTCATGTGGAGGAGTGGGGGATCAAACCCGGTTCACTAGATTAGTCTGCTGCTCATGGAGAGGAGTGGGGAATCAAACCCAGTTCTCCAGATTAGAGTCTGCTGCTCTTAACCAATAATCCACACTGGCTCTCAATGGTCTCCCATCCAAGTACTAACAAGGGCCAACTCTGCTTAGCTTCCAAGATCTGGCTAGCCTGGGTCATCCAGCTCAGGGCTAGGGAACCATACGGTTACTGATATACAGCAAATAAGAGGTCCCTGGGGATGTCCCTGAGGAGTTTACCTCCCCTTCACTCATATCATGCTTCTGACCTGAATTAGACCCCCACATGTCTGCTGAGTAAAGAAAAAAAATCACTGGGAGCTCCATTCATGGAACACCCAGCACCTTGTCTAGTTTGACCCTTAGGTTCACTACTCATAATTTTGAGGTGGTAGGAGGAGAACCCACGTGGCCTTTTTGCGGTACATCCTTCCACACTACATTTTTTAGTTGCTACGGATCCACAAGATTTTTTAAAACTTGTTTTTCATTTGAGTGTTTTGCCTTTGGGCAAGGTGTCGGCCGGGGAGGGCCATGGCTCAGTGGCAAAGCATCTGCTTGGCATAAAGGAGGTCAATCCCTAGCATCTCCAGTTGAAAGGATCAGGTAACTGGTGTTATAAAAGACCTCAGCCTGAGACCCTGGAGAGCTGCTGCCAGTCTGAATAGACAGTACTCAGACCATGGACCAATGGTCTGATTCAGTATAAGGCAGCTCCATGTGGTCAGGATTGTGTCCATACAAATATGTTGATGTGATCACGTATACATTATAGCAATTTGTCCACCCAGCAGTCAAGTTCTTATCATAGATCAGTGTCATCCTGGGATTTTACAGTCTTCTCTGTGGTTTCCTGCTCATCGTTGACAAGCCAACTGTTTTCTAGACTCTGCAGGTAATTAGCACGATGGGATGCTACTCATTTCCCTCTCCAGTGTCCAAGGCACACCTACATTCCACAAATGGTTGACATGGGGGGGTGGGGGGAAGGAGAATACTCAAATCTATGCCAAAGGCACTGGTCATCAGATCCATATCTCAAGCAAACAGCTATAAAGAAGACCTAATTGCATTTCCCACATGATTCAAAACATGACTAGCAAACATGAGTGATAGGCCTTGCATTTGGAACAGGGAATATAGGTTTAAAATCTCCCTCCTCAGCTTCAAAGATAACATTCGAGCACGGCCGGAAAAGAATGACCATGTTGTTTGCCTCTTCATCTTGCAGCTACAACTGGATATCTCCCCCCTTATGATCTCCTTCTCCAAGGCCAGAACAGAAAAGAATTAGATGTAAGGGAGTGTTGTGCAAAAAACAAAAACCACTTTCAGGCTGCAGCCCTAGACCCTTGTACGCATGGAGCAAAACAAGGTGCTCATACAAAGGCAGAGTGTTGAGCTGGTAAAACAGAGTCTAAACGTCTGGTCCACGCTGCATGTTTACTAATCATAACCTTACTTTACTTTTAAATCTGCAAGCTATCAATATTAAGATTATTATCAGATACGCAAAGCATCCTGCAGATGGCAGAACATCACATGCAATAGAAAAAAACAGCGGCCACTGACAAACCCCAGTATCCAGCCACAGAAACACTGTATGTGCACATGGTACTCCTTTGGTCCGTTGATCATGTGGCTTGTCCTGAAGAAACATCAGTGAAGGCATGGGGGCACGACCACCCGATATAACATCTTCCTTAAATGTGGAGTTTCTAGGTGGCATTGGGGTGGGATTTAATTTATTTAATTTTAAATTGGTCATGTTGCATGGTATTTATATTTTATAAATTTGTGATTCCGTTGTATTTTATGTGATGTTAGCCGCCCTGAGCCTAGTTCGCTGGGGGAGGGTGGGATACAAATAAAATTTATTATTATTATTTTTATCCATGCCTCTAAGCATGCCCAGGCCTTAAGTACCCATATGGAGAAAGCAGAACAAACTCAATGGCCATTTTTGCAGGGTCAATTTTCATGCTCGTTCAAAGCTCTTTTTAAAAATGTGACCTTTAAAATGCATATTCATGGTCCCGACGCAAAAGGAGAAATCCTCTCCCCACTTGCCTGCTCCTTCCTTCCTTCCATTAGCCAACTGTCGTTTGCATAGCTAATGTGCGACTGTGATTTTGCATGCTTCCTTGAGGGGATTATTTAAGGCGGGAGCAGAGCAAACACAAAAGGTAGCGTTAAAGGGGCTCTTAAGAAATGCGAAGCAGTCATTTCATGAATGACAGTTCAGAGTGAAAAACTCAAAAAATATGTGGGGCACTTCAGTCTGGAACACGCTGCTAATTACCAAGCATAAATGGCCAATGAGATCTTCCCCAGTTCCTCCCCATAGCTGAGAAGAGGAACAAAGACTGGGAATGAGAATGCCCCCCGTTGAAATCTGGTAACTTGGACCCTTGACCAGTCTAGTAAATTGCTCAGCAGAGTAAAGTCAGGTAGCTGTATTTACCTTACACCCACTAACTGCTGCCACAACTGAATAACTCTAAATAAACTATTTATACTATTTCCAGGATCTCAAGATACTCTGGAAAAGATAGACAAATAATCTTCTGTATCTTAATTGCTAGAAAGAGCCTTCCTTCAAAAGTCCAGTTGTGGTTTTCCATCAACAGCAATATATCAACCATGTGAATTTTCCATAAACAGTTCTCAGTATGTGGTGGATGTACACCATATCTCCTTTCACTTAGCTGAGACTTGCACCCAGCCACTAGGACTATTAACCCAAGCACTGCTAAATTCAGAGATTAAATAAATAATGAGCGCCTTCAAAATACAAGAAGACCTTTGAATCAATATGCTGTTTGCCTTCTGGTTTACCAGAAAAATGAACCCATTGAATCTTTTTCAAGGCATTTAGTTTGCGTAAATTTGCAATTTGCATAAATTGCATAAACATGCATCTGGAACCCGGGGTGGAAGCCACTTGAGAGGTAATTTTGAACAGAAAAAGCATTCAACAAAGAAAAGGTTCTTGTAGGTTATCCGGGCTGTGTAACCGTGGTCTTGGAATTTTCTTTCCTGACGTTTCGCCAGCAACTGTGGCAGGCATCTTCAGAGTAGTAGCACTGAAGGACAGTGTCTCTGACCGTGAAAGCCTTCGACAATATAAAGAAAAGGTTATTCAGCTTCTTTTCCCTAACCTTAGCTGCTTCTCTGATCAAAATTGCAGATTTGTAAGATCCCTTTTCTTTCTTTCTTTTGAAGGTCAGAGCTTCTTTATAACATGGAGTTTTCCACTTATCACAACAGCCGTAAACTACAGGTTGAATCCAAAGGTCATTTTCTGCCAATGGAAAGGAGGATTTATTTTTGCCATTTCCCTCCTCCTCCTGCAAACCATTCCTTCTTTCATATATCCCTACACTGCTCCAGAGGATGTTCCTTTTCCCAGTAGCAGCCTTTTAGACAATCTGCAGATCTAGGGGGAATCTGTAAAATCACTACCACACACACACTGATGGAAGTAATTTTCACCAGCAGAAAATTACCTTGGGATTCCACCGTATGTCTAGTCCATATTTCTCAAACATAATTTTCAAACAAACAAAAATGACAACTGGAACTTTAGAGGCAGGTTCCAGAAGGTACTGCTCAGAGATTATTTTCCCTTTCCTGGGAGTCATCCAGTAGCCAGTGTGATGTAGTGGGTAAAATGGTGGACTCTAATCTGGAGGGCCAAGTTAGAATCCCCACTCCTCCATGTGAAGCCGGCTGAGTGATCTTGGGCTAGTCACAGTGCTCTCTGAATTCTGTCAGCCCCACCTACCTCGAAAGGTGCTTGTTGTGGGGATCGGAAGGGCTTGTGATTGTAAGCCGCTTTGAGACTCCTTAAGGTAGGGGAAAGGGGGTATAAAAACCAACTTTTCTTCTTCTGGATTCCTTAGCGATTAATCCCCACCATTCTTTTAACATATATGGAAAACTGTTGGGTGAGGACATCTGGAGTTAATAGAGGGCGGTGGTGCCAACACTATGCTGATGACATCCCGGTTTGTTTCTCATTTTCATCAGGCCATGGGGAATTAAGTATGACCCTGAATGCAGGTTGGGAACCAGTAAATGATTCGTGTAATCGTTTGATTCAGACAAAACTTAGTGATAGTGAAGTCCCTCCCCTCTCCAAACCCCGCCCTCCTCAGGCTCCACCCCCAAACCAGGTAATCCCCAACCCGGGTAATCCAGGTAATCCCCAACCCGGAGCTGGCAACCCTAGCTATAAACGTACACAGCAGTCTTGAGAAGTAAAATCATTTGTTCAACTCTGCCTTTCCTGAAAGAATACCTGCTCTCTTGCGGTAGCCTTACTAACCAGGCGTAGTCAAAACATTGCCCTTTATGCCATTGCCAGCACAAGTTGTCATGGATGGTTTCCACACAGGGACAGGCTTGTGTGATTTTGTTGTTGCTGCAGCAATGGCCAGTACAGGGCAGTGGCAACTGGGCTTCCCCGGCAGGTTTCTCTACAGTTTCCTTGTCCTGGTATCCTGGCAGTAGGATTGCCAGGCCCCTCTTCGCCATCGGTGGGAGGTTTTGGGGTGGAGTCTGAGGAGGGCGGGGTTTGGGGAAAGGAGGTACTTCAATGCCATAGAGTCCAATGGCCAAAGCGGCCATTTCTCTCCAGGCGAACTGATCTCTGTCGGCTGGAAATCAGTTGTAATAGCAGGAGATCTCCAGCTAGTCCCTGGAGGTTAGGAAAACAGTACAGGATAATATATATACACAAAGTGCAAATTTTATGAGCTACTGAGGTGAAACAAGGACCATATACATAACACATACAAAGCGCAAATATATACAATATATACAATCTGCATAAAGCAGAAATTTGCACTTTGTGTATATATATTATCCTGTACTGTTTTCCTAACCTCGTGGTATTAGTACAGAGGTGCCTTTTTTCTCCCCAGTACCTGGAGGTTGGCAACTCTACCTGGCAGTGACTTTCTCCTCCCCCTGGGGCTTTTTCACTTTTTAAATAAAAACTGCTACCTGATTATCAATATAACAGTCTGTGTTTTGGGCTCACTGAATTCCCAGCTATCTTTTTTTTTTTTTAAGAATTCTCCAGTCCCTTTCATTGTGGAGATATGTGTTTTCCTCCTCTGCAATGACAGGGACTACAGACTTAAAAAAAAAAAAAGAAAGCTGGGAATTCAGAAAACCCGAGGGACATTGTTGTAATGTATCGATATGACAAAATTCACTTGCAGGTTTTTTAAAAGCTCCCTTGTGGAGCAGGGGGAGGAAATGGCCACTGGGATTACGGGATCAGGGGAAATGGCTGCTGGATTTGGGATATTTGAACTTTCCCACCTTTGCAGCTAGGGCTGCCAGCTCTGGGTTGGGAAATACCTGAAGATTTGGGGGATGCAGCCTGAGGAGGGCGGGGTTTGGAGAGGGGAGGGACTTCAATGCCGTAGAGTCCAATGGCCAAAGTGGCCATTTTCTCTAGGGGAACTGATCTCTGTTGCCTGGAGGTCAGTTTTAATAGCGGGAGATCTCCAGCCACCACCTGGAGGCTGGCAACCGCATTTGCAGCCATCCAGGGTTTACTGAGATCTTTCTTCACAGGAGAGCAGCCTTCAGAACAGAGAAAAAGCTGGGGAAGTGTACCATGTACCTTGAAGCTGTGGGTAAGTAGGAAAAAACCCTGCTTCCCAACAGCATTGAACCAGGAGCAAATAACCCAGGTAGAAATGGCTACAGTCTAAAAAAAAACATTTATTCGGTTCCCATGGTCATGTCTTTAGTTTGCCTAAGCCCCAGTGACCTCAACTGTGTTTGTAACTGGCTAAATTCTAAGCTGTTTGGAGTGCCTCTGTAAAATCAGGTAAGACACTGGGGGTTACCGCACTTTGTATTCCCAGCGATGTATTAAGAGTTTGAAAATGTTATACAAAACATCGCTTTAAAAGGGTTTTTGGATACCACGGCGTATAAATGGTTGGAAGATGTCTTCACAGCTAAAGGGGCCAAACAAAGTGCAAACAGTATTTTTTTTATAACATTTTCAAACTCTTAATATATCGCTGGGAATACATAGAAAGTGCGAACAGTATTTTTTATAACATTTTCAAACTCTTAATACATCGCTGGGAATACAAGTGCGGTAACCCTGTGTACTGTTGCTGCACGGGTCTTTGCCTCTCCGTAGATCACAGATCTTCCTCCTAAATTGGCATTTCACTTTCCCAGTAAAATCTGTGAATCAGGAGCAAAAGGAAGGGGTTTTTTTGTGTGTGTGTACATGGCCCGCTAGTCATCCTTCTTTTCAAACCTCTGCAGCTTCCAGAAGAAATTAGGGTTTGGCAGATTAGATGTGAAGAACACACGCTAAGCGGTGTTGAAAATAATTTTGTCGCAAGAAGGGAGAAATTACTTAACAGCCCACCAAACCTTGGTGTTGCTGAAGCTCACTAATACCTCATTTATCTTGCATTTAATCATACCTTGTCAGAGGGTCCATTACCCTCATCCCTTTAAGCCTCGTTATGGGAAATTATTCCCAGGAGGCGGTTAGTGTTTAGTCAGCACTCCTCATGCATAAAATCAATAGCCCGCTGCAGCCCCTATTTGGAGGCAGGGAAAAGACTCTAATGGGGGTGACTGATGTTCACAGTTCTAATTAGTGTTTTTAGAAAGTGGGTGGGGCCACATGGGGCTTTTGCTCAGCGAGGCCTTTAATTGGCCATTGAAGATTTAATTGGCCATGCGGGTTTTTTAAAATGTTGTTTTGAAGTGCCTATAAACTTCATTTATGGGAAAACATATATTCTTTCACATGTATGTACCCTCATAGCTTATGAGGTGCTATGCTCAAGTATAAGGGCATAGCATCAGGCACACATATATATAATGTTGGATGTATTTACACTCTCCTCTGTGGACAGATTTTATTACCACAAAGTAGAGAGACGACACTAGGTTAAAAGCAAAGGGGGAAAAAAGCTTTTTATGTTGCCAGGCAAAAGAGGAGAGAATTTCAGGCCTTTTTGGCTTCAAAAGTGAAAGTCTCTTTTAACAAAACCCCGCCCTCTATGTTTTATATATACTCCTCCGAAAACCCTTTGTTCCAAGAGGATTTGAATATTTCCTCCTCTCAAATCCACCCTAACTCTGATTTCATTTCTGTGGTCACATGTTGTTTTTTTATGCCACCCTGTTCCAGATACGAAAAATCACCTGCTTTGTTCAGTTTAAGTTAGACAATACTGTTTTTTACTGACTTATATAAATAAACACAGCTTACAAATATAATAGAAAAATAACATTTTTCTAATATGCTAGAATTAAATTAATTAAAATTTTACACCTTCCACAATAATGACAATACCCCATGTATAAGGGGTCAAGTATTATTCTTTGGTTCAGATCCGCTAGTGTGTGACCACTGGGTTAGCATAAGCTAGCAGCCATTATAAATCAGGTGCTAGTGAGATCATCCTTTCAGGCCTGGTACTGCCAGCCGCCTTAACAGGGCCTAAAGCTTTGATTTAAGACACCAAGAATGTTAAGTTTCGTTTCTCCGTTCCAGATCATGTAGCCCCCTAAATCCCCGCCTCAACCCACACTGATAGGCCTATGCTAATCCAAAGGTGTCCATCATTGGGTCTTTGTGTATCTATGCACTATATTACGTATATTGTAACACCCCTGACCAGAAGTTATAAATGTTGTTGCAATCCTTTGTTCTGGTTGTGAATTGCCCTGCTTGCTTTGGGGCAATTACACCCGACTGCATTATTTTGGCCATAATAAACTGATCGTTTAATCTTTCAACCTCCGACTGTGTTATTTATCATTGGCTACTAAATAATGCAGGAGCATTTCAGTTTTGGCAGTAGCTGCCACCACAGCACCAGAATCTTCACCGCGCGACTGAAAGTGAGCTGCAGCAGCCATTTTGCGGCTGGCTCCGCCTCCTGTGGCAGCCATTTTGGCGGCGGCACCCACCAAACGCTCCGTGTTCTTGACAGTTCGTTCCCGAGTGCTGCAGCGGCTGGGGACAATGTGGCTGTGGCGCCGCCACAGTGCCCCCAAAGAGGTTTGGCCGCTGCAGCAGGGGTGGAAAGGGCGTTTTAAAACAGAAAAATAAGAAAAGGGGGGAGCCCCAATGAAAACCGCAATGCTGCACCATCAAGAAGCTGGCGCAGCACTGCTGTTGCTAAAGGGGGTGAAAAGGGACTGGCAGCTCTGACCCAGGAATGCCTCCTGGGACTCCGGCATCCAAGGGTTGCTCTGCCAGCAGTCGGGGGGGGGGGAGTGCAAGTGGCACTCCACCGGTGTCTGTGCCAGTTTTCAGGCTGCAAGTGGCACAGATGCCAGCGTAGGGGTCACTTGCCTCCCAACCCCAATTCGGCCCCCAAGCTCAGGAATGGGCTCAAAAAGTGTGGGGACCCTTGGGTTAGAGCAGGGGTGTCAAACATAAGGCCCGGGGGCCTGGATCAGGCCCCTTGAGAGCTCTTATCCGGCCCGGGAGGTAGCCACCCCCTCCATTCTCAACGTGGGCTGGCGAAGTATGGCCTGGCCCAACCAAGTGAGATTTATGTCATATCCAGCCCTTGTAACAATTTAGCCCAACACCCCTGGGTTAGAGGATTCACACAGAAGTGAGAGGTCTGACCTCAAAATGATGAGGGACTGGATTTAGGGTTGCCAGCTGCAGGTTGGAAAATTCCTAGAGATTTTGGGGTGGAGCATAATGGCATAGAGTTCACTCTCAAAAGCAGCCATTTTCTCCAGAGGAATTGATCTCTGAAGTCTGCAGTTGTAATTCTGGGGGCTCTCCAGGTCACACATGGAGGTTGGCAACTCTAACTGGATTATACGGCTCCCTTCTGTCAAGTCTTCCTCTAGCAGAGAAAGGCTTTGTGGAGAATATGCTCCATGTGGAGAATATGCTCCAGTCTGCTATCCAGAATAGAGTGGGGGACGAACTTTGGAGCATCCACCCCCCATTGTCTACTTGCTGGGTTTCCCCTGCTTTGCTGCAATCTTTCCTAAAAGTGGATTAATACAGCCTTTTGGGGGAAATTAGTCAAAATGCTTTTGCAAGCCATATGGAGGGGATGGTGTGCATTTGTGAAGGGTTCGCACTGGTGCTAGTTTCCTTGCCTCAGTCCCCACAGTTGCCATTACTCTGCCACTGAAGGGCTTTTTTCAGGCTAAATAATTGACAATTGCTATAGCAACAATCTATTGTGTGTGTGTAAAGTGCCATCAAGTCGCAGCCGACTTATCGCGACCCCTTTTGGGGTTTTCATGGCAAGAGACCAACAGAGGTGGTTTGCCAGTACCTTCCTCTGCACAGCAACCCTGGCCTGCCAAGGCTGACCCTGCTTAGCTTCTGAGATCAGATGAGATCAGACTAGCCTGGGCCATCCAGGTCAGGGAAACAATCTATTACCTGAGTCAATTCTCATTCCACTGAATTCCCAGCTTTCTTTTAAAAGACTGTGGCCCTTTTCATTGCAGTTATATGACACTCTTTTTAAAGTGAAAATTGGGTGCCCAGCAGAACTTATAGTTATAGTGATGTAGCAACTACCAATTTTTTTTTAAGCCTCAATAAAACCATAAGAACATAAGAAAGGCCCTGCTGGATCAGACCAAGGCCCATCAAGTCCAGCAGTCTGTTCACACAGTGGCCAACCAGGGGCCTCTAGGAAGCCCCCAAACAAGACGACTGCAGCAGCACTATCCTGCCTGAGTTTCACCGCACCTAATATATTCGACATGCTCCTCTGATACTAGAGAGAAAAGGTATGCATCTTGACTAGTATTCATTTTGACTAGTAGCCATGGATAGCCCTCTCCTCCATCAACATGTCTAGTTCCCACTTAAAGCTTTCCAAGTTGGCAGCCATTACTACATCCTGGGGCAGGGAGTTCCATAATTTAACTATGCGTGGTGTGAAGAAATACTTCCTTTTATCTGTTTTGAATCTCTCACCCTCCAGCTTCAGCAGATGACCTCACATCCTAGTATTATGGGAGAGGGAGAAAAACATCTCCCTGTCCACTGTCTCCAAACCATGCATAATTTTATAGACCTCTACCATGTCCCCTTAGCCGCCTTCTTTCCAAGCTAAACAGCCCTAAGCGTCTTAACCGCTCCCCATAGGACAGTTGCTCTAGTCCCCTAATAATTTTGGTTGCTCTTTTCTGTACCTTCTCAAGCTCTGTAATATCCTTTTTTAGGTGTGGTGACCAGAACTATACACAGTATACACAAGTGTGGTCTCACCATAGATTTGTACAAGGGCAGTATGATATCAGCAATTTTATTCTCTATTCCTTGGCTAATTATGGCCAGCATGGAATTTGCCTTTTTTACAGCAGCTGCACACTGGGTTGACATCTTCATTGAGCTATCCACTACCACCCCAAGATCCCTTTCTTAGTCTGTCGCTGCCAGCACAGATCCCATCAGCGTATATGTGAAGTTGGGATTTTTTTGCCCCAATATGCATCACTTTACACTTACTCACATTGAATCTCATTTGCCATTTTAATGCCCATTCTTCCAATACGTAGAGAGCCTCCTGGAGCTCTTCACAGTCCGATTTTGTATTAACTCACATTGAATCTCATTTGCCATTTTAATGCCCATTCTTCCAATATGTAGAGAGCCTCCTGGAGCTCTTCACAGTCCGATTTTGTATTAACCACCCAAATAATTTAGTGTCATCTGAAACTTGGCTACTTAATTGTTTAACCCCAACTCCAGGTTATTGATGAACAGGATGAAAAGCACCGGTCCCAACACAGATCCCTGAGGCACCCCACTGCTCACATCCCGCCATTGTGAGAACTGACCCTGCAGCGGCCAGGGTGGTGGGAGCAACTGTGAAGGGTAAGGGAAGGGAAACTTGTGTGGATATGCTGTTGCAACAAGAGCTATGCATACAATTGGAATAAGCCTTCTTGTAATGGAGAAAGAATAAAGTTGTGGAATCCAACTTAGATGGGCGGCATAGGACCCAACCAAGCAGAGCGGCTGGGCGTTCTGAGCTTTTCCTGGCTTTGAGAGATTTCAGAAACCATTGCTTATATCTGAACTGATATTTTCCAGACACCATTGCTTATATCTGAACTGATATTTTCCAGGTCCATCACTGTAGGCCCTTATGAGTTTAACTTCCAGGTTGTTAAGGACCTCAGAAACTTCATAAGTGAAGACAGAACTCATGAAATCAACAATAACCAAGCAGAGCCCCAATCCATAGGTTGACAAGACAAAGTGTTCATTTGCATATTTATTAGTCACTCTGTTGTTCTACAAACATTTGATATTCCTAGCGGTAATCATAGCAGTTGAGAAAAGTTTCTAGAAGCAGCCATAATGAATGGTGGATGGTTAAGTTGTAAAGCGTCCTTCACTCCACACTGGATTGGAAGATTAAAAACAAGTGAATATATATGTGCATTACAGGAATATGCTGAAAACGTCACACACACACCCTTTTCAGGTATTTCATGGAAACTGGAGCTGGAAGACAACAATCTTCATTGTGTGCATAAAAGAAACACTGACTGGTATTTCTTGAAGACTTAAATTTGAGTGAAAATGGTACCACAGTATAGGCTTTCCCCCCTTAATTTTTCCCATATTGTAAAGCAGGTCCTAATTAAGCATCACAGAATTGGCCGGGACATACAGGACAATGCAAATGATGGGGATCAGGTTCATCTCTTTTTTTTCTGAAGTAGATTTAAAGGCCCTTTTGCACAATTAGGGGTTGTAACATAAGAATACAATCCACAACCACTGGCAACATTCCCATTGATTTTAATAGCTTTGAAGTGCAGTTTAAATGAGCACATTACTCAGTTCTTATGAACAGTTCACATCATGGTTGTACTTATAGGGGATAATATATATTTGGGGTTCTCCTAGCTCAGCATTTTATACTTTAGGAAATGAGATGAGGCGCCTAGGTGCAGCATCCATTGCTACTGCATTCCATCACAGCAAGGGCAAATTGTAACAGGCACCTAATGTTCTGTGTGATGACACCAATGCTCTCCCTGTGCTCATACAATGTTATGAACACCCTTTCATTTCTTTTTGCTTTAAACACTTATGAACATTCTTCAGGATGATGCTCTGGTGTACAGTACTCGCTGCTGGAGAACTCGCCTAGACACCCCAAGCAAAGAGCGGAATAATTACTCCTTTTATCTCACCATTTTGTTGGACTTTAGTTTTAATTGTGTGTGTTTTTAAGGTAAAGGTCCCCTTTGCAAGCACCGGGTCATTCCTGACCCATGGGGTGACGTCACACCCTGATGTTTACTTGGCAGACTTTGTTTACAGGGTGGTTTGCCACTGCCTTCCCATTGTCTACACTTTACCCCCAGGAAGCTGGGTACTCATTTTACTGACCTCGGAAGGATGGAAGGCTGAGTCAACCTTAAGCCGGCTACCTGAAACTGACTTCTGTTGGGATCAAACCCAGGTTGTGAGCAGAGCTTGGACTGCAGTACTGCAGCTTACCATTCTGTGCCACGGGGCTCTTGTGTGTTTTTTAGAATGAAGCTAAAGCACACATCCAGACAGGATTTAAAAAAAAAACAAAAACGAGGCAGCAGCTGACAAGGTTACTCACTCTGCCCATCAGGTCCAGACAGGATGCTATGTTACTATCACAAAAATCATTGCTCAATAAAGTAATATTCAAAAGTTGCAAAAAAATAAAAATGGAGAGGACGGCATGCTTTGTCCGATCCTGCAGAAAGACTGCTTGCTGGACATCTCCTGATTTCAGAGTTGTTTATCTAATGCTATGCTTTTACCCGTTCTGTGACCTTGGGTTACATTCTGTGTTGTCCTGCTCTTGAAGTATACATGTGGTAGGTCAAAGTGACTTTAGCTTTCCAAGGTAAAAAGACAAAAGTTACCACTTTCCCCCAAGCTTTAGCATAAAAGCCTGTCCAATTAGAAAATCATAGCAACCAAACTAATACAAGGGTAGTACAGGAAATCCTTGCACTTTGACAAAGAGGTAGATATGAAGTGTAGCAAAACACAGCAAAATGGGAGTTGAGGAGGAGCAGGGGAATTGAGGAGAAGAGGAAAAATATCCACACATGGTTAAGTTTTCAAAGCAATAGAAAAACAAATGCTTGGACAGATGGTTATAACTTGAACAAACGTCCTTTAAATAAAATAAAAACAAAGAAACATTTCCCCATAAAACCCACAAAGAATCACACCATCATACTGCTGTTTTAATAGTAAACCTGCCTTATGTCTTGCCACTGCAGCTTAGATAATTGCTTAACAGGGCATTCTACGGCTTTTCTATGCAGTTTTGAAATCTATTACAGGCAAGGTGATTCCAAGGAGGAAGCCATTTATTTAAAAAACAACGACACTGTTTTAATGAGATCTGTTACCCACAATATGTAAGGAAGCCAAGTCCAACAAAAAGCTCAAAAATGGCAAAAGTAAAAAGATCAGATGGACTGATCACTGACTTTACTATAGGTATTGGGCTGCATCCAGTGGAAAATTTCTTGCGCTAGAAGTGCAGGCTACTAGGATGTCAGCTAGGCTCTCTGTCGACCCCGAGTAAAAACAAGATGGTTCCCTGCACAAACAAAATGGAGTTTTTTGTGCACTCTGTCCCTCCCCGTTTGCACTCAGTCCCCCACCCGGCATCTACACCTCAATGAAGACCCGCCCGAGTAATCGCTGATCTGATACCAGGTCCCGCGGAACAATGCTGGGAGCTCGGGAAGATCAGCCAGTTATTGCACGAGTTAATTTCCTGTATGTGTTGTCTTAAGTCGTTACCGGCAGTTAACTTCTGTATTGTTTCTTTGTATCAAAAAACTACTGAATCCCATTGTATTTACCCTATATATGTACCGACATTTCCCCATGCCTGTATTCTCGCCTTACGTTTCTATGACTTGCTGAACTCTGACTTTCTGAATAAAACTTTTAACTCGCTGCAATGTCTGGAGTGAAGTTCCCTTTTGCAAGAAACACAATGTGTTACTGAGGTCTCACAGTAGGCTAGAATGCCTTTATTTTTTTTTGTGCTAGTTTTTATTAGGATAGGATGTTCACTCGATCCAACAACCCATTCCGAACGAAGGGGGATTGGCAGGGAGCGACCCCTCTCGATGGGGGGAGCCAGGAAGAAGCAACCCCGGGACGGCACCCATCTGACTTTACCGGAGAGCCGGCGTGGACCTCCTTACTGACGCACACTGAGTTAAGGTGTATGGCCGGGACCAATAGCGCCTTCAGGAGGATCATCCGGCGGCTGGCAACGGACCCTGAGCTCGACCGTTTGTACCGAGGACCGCTTACCAATTTATACGGAGGAGGAGAACGGAACCGAGAATGGATGACGACTGACCGGTGGGAAGGCCCCTCGACCATCCACGCTCCCGCCACCTCAGCCCTCTTTTCCAGGGAAGAAGACGCCATGTTGCGGGAGCAGAACCGCATACTGACCCTCCAGAACCGGGATCTCCAGGCGCAACTGAGAGCCCTACAGAGGGACATCATGACTGTGGTATTGGGGGCGGTGAGAGGGCTAAAATCACCCATCGACGCAGGGACACCACCACCCGTTCCGCCCAGGCGAGCTACAACCTGGGACCTGAAAGTATCTTTTGACAGGTCCTGCGCCCAGCTGCCCCACTTTTTACTCCAGCTGTCCGGGTTCATGAAGGACCAAGGAGAAACTTTTCCATTGGAAGAAGCCCGGGTCCGGTACACTATCAACTTGCTGGAGAAGGAGGCGGTGGAATGGGCGGTGACAGCGACAGAATCCGAGCCCGGAATCCTGTGTTCGCTGAGTGCGTTCCTAGCGGCTTTACAACACCGTTTTGAAGACCCTCACCGGGGGGGAGGGCCAAGATTGCCATGCGCAGGCTGAGGCAGGGGGCCCGCTCGGTCATGGAGTATGCCCAAGAGTTCCAGTCCCTCTCCTGCAAAATCCGGGAGTGGAGCAAAGCCACCAAGGTTCAACACTTCCGCGAAGGACTGCGTTGGGAAGTGTTGGACGGCTGTTTAACCCTGGGGGACCGAGGGACAATCAATGAGTGGATCCAACTGGCAGCGCAGGTAGAGACCCGTAAATTGACGCTCCAGTTCTCTAAGGATCGCCCAGCGAAAGAACCCCCCCCCCGAGGTCCTTTCAAGGGGGGCGCTGCGACTGAACCTTGCCGTGACGGAGGGAGCCGGATTGAAAGTGCATGGAGTTCAAAATGAAAAGCTATATTGATGATGTGGGGCTGACAATCTCAAACCCCCACTTGCCAATGCAATATGTAACAGAATAGAAAAATCTAGATCTTTCTGGGGCTATAAAATCAACAGGAGAAGACAAAATAATTTTAAAATGTGTAATGAAGCAGGAAAAGGAAGATATCAGAATTATACAAGATGAGAAAAGGAGAGTACATAACATTAAATTATATTTTCAAGCAGCTAGCCTGGTTTGGATTGTGGACTGGATTAAAAACCCAGATCAAAGAGTAATAAAATTAGAAATGGCGGATTTAGAAGAAGGTTTACATAATTATTTATGGACTAAAAAAATCAGTCATAAATATAATGCAAAATAGAAGTCATGTAATTAGAGGTGGACTACTCAGAATCTGGGAATTTACCCAAAGAGGAATTAGTCTTCCAATATCCCCAGTAATGCCCCCTATAGAGGCATATTATGTGAGAAAAAATAATGACTTTATAACATAAGGAGCTATGATAAACTCTCAAGGAGAAATCAAGCCTTGGCAAAAGATGAAAGATGAAGGCAAAAAAGTAAAATGGCTACTATATTGTCAACTAGTTTCAAGAGTAAAAAAGGACATTCACACAGGAAGAGGCGTAATAAGGGAGCTGACTGAATTTGAGAAGGTAATAACGCAGCCATAAGAACATTAGGACAAATTTATAAGCCATTACTGCAATTTGACACGGAAACAGAACAAGTTAAAACGTGTATGGTAAGATGGATGCAAAATTTTGAGGAAGAAATTTCTCTCCAACAATGGGAAAACCTATGGACGAAAGATACAAAATTCACAGCCAGTCGAATATGAGAAAACTGGTATAAGATGTTTTAGCGGTGGTATATATTACTCCAAAGGATATTGAGAAGATGGACAAGAACTGTAAAAAGGAAATGTTGGAAAAGTAAAGAAGTGTATGGCCCTTTTTATCATATGTGGTGGATGGGGGAAAAGACAAAAAATGGGAGGGGGGAATACATGCCAAAATCCAGAAAATTTTGAAAATTAAATTTACTATGGAAGCCAAGATTATGTTACTGGATATTCCAAAAATTTCAGAAGAATTGTTTAGATATATGGTAACAGTGACATTTGTAGCAAAATGGAAAGCAGATGAGTGTCCATGTCAGGAAGACCGGGAAAGTAAATTAACTGAATATGCAGTGATGGCAAAACTAATGCACTATGTGAATAAAAGACCAATTAAATAATTTCAGGATAAATGAAAAACATACCACTTATATTACTTTTAAAAAATGGGGAGCAGAGAAGGAGGTTGTCAAAATGATATATATGATTTATTAATAATATTCTTGATTCATTGTACTGAAATGTGTTAAAAGGGGAGAAAATACATTATGGATAGACTATAATAATAAATGAACTCTATTTTCAATATCTAGGAAGTATTTTTAGAAAAATAGCAATCGCCACTGCAAGATTTTTTTATCTATTCTATTTCATTATAATTTGTCATATAATATTGCTTAACATTATTGGGCTTATCAAGTATTGTATAGGGTATCTTATGATTTACACTAAGATTATTATGATAATCACTATTCAGTGCTCATTATTACATCAATGTTTAATGTTCATAACGGCTATTATAATTTATTGTTTATTATATCGTCAATAATATATATTTTCTTTTCTTTGTCTTTTGATATAATTGTAAGTATTGTTTTGATATGGTTTTTAATTTCTTTTTTCTGTTGTTTATATCTATAAAAAATACAATTAAAAAAATATCTACTCATGGATTCATAGACTCCTTCCCTCACATGATAGATCCCAAAATCACTTTTCATGCTGTCCTTGAAGGTCCTCATCCCCAGCATCCGAATTGGGGTGAGGGGAAGATTTGGGTCTCAATGGGGGGAGACCTTATGCCACCTACAGAAATTCTACCAGCAAAGACTTTGCATGGGATCCAACCCACTCTCCTCCAAAGGCCGTGTTGAGTGGAATGGGAGTGTCTCCTCCTCATGTACAGACCCAGCCTATGCATGCTTAATCAGAAGTCATAATCAGTTCAATTAGGTTTATGCTGAAATAAGAATGCATAGTCTTGAAGCCTCAGAAATAAAGCTAATAAAATAAAGAATCCCCCCCTCCCCATACAGGAACTGGATGTGACAAAAACCATCCAGAACACTTCTATGCCACTTCAATCCTTGTCTCTCTTGCGGTAGTCCTAGTCCTTACAAATACAGATCCTACTCTGTTCTGACAACAGATGAAAGCCCTTTTTACTTCTCAGCCAGTGTGTTGTTTGGACAAAGCAGTATGATGATGCATATATAAACATAAAAACTTTTTTTTAACCCTCTAACATACAGATGGACAGATTAGATCACTGTACAACTGGGAACCAACGGGCAGCACAAACGTGAAACTGCTTAAGAACAATGCAGACATCACTGTTGGGACTTGGCCCACCCTACAGGAGAGTCCACTACTTTGAAAAAAGAACATTCTGCTGACAGTACTAGCAGCTTCAAAGCAAAGATCATAAAATCAAGCAAGGTGGCCTCTCCAACACTTTGCATTTACACTAAAACCACTGTGAGCCTATCCCAAGGTATTGCTTATGTTGAAAATTGTCTGGGAAGACTTTATACTGTAAACAACTTCCTCTACAGTGAAGGAGTCCTTGTGTCCAGGCTCATATACCTGGAGGCAGAAAAGTAGTTAAGTTGCTTACACTGTATTCTCACGGACATAAAACTGGAGAACCTTGGCTGAGCGGACAAGGCATTTCCCAGAACTGCAGTCATCTTGTTTGTCTTTTAATATGATTAAAATATATTCAAATATGCTTGAGTGGAAAGAAAATATGCTGATCAAAGTTGAAGAACAACTCCCTCATCCCAATGATAACTGGAGAAAGCAGTTATCTGTGTTGTCCTCTCCAAGGCCTCTTCTGCATTTTGAATATTATCACCACTCCCAGTTAACAGTCTCAAAGAAACAGTATGCCTGGCTCTACTCTTAACAATGATCAATGTGGATTAGAATGATCTGTACACCTTCAAGGCACTTAAAAGCCTACCTGCTTGTCCCAGAATAAATGGCAAAACTGGAACACCACTACAGTTTTAGCATCCCACCACCATCATAACTGTTGGTATACATGTGCTGTGGTCTTAGAATGAAACTGTTGCTGTAGAGGTTAACCATACATACTGCTTGGTCTTTCACCTAGGAATGAATTATTTTTCCTCGACTTCCTTTCACTGCAGTACTTGGGAGTATTCTCAAGATCCCGTAGCCAATACTACAAACAGTGGCTACACTGGAATGACCTTATGGGATCACATGAACACATTAAGTTGCCTTATACTGAATCAGACTCTTGGCCCATCAAAATCAATATTGTCTACTCAGACTGATGGCGGCTCTGCAGGGTCTCAGGCAGGGGTCTTTCACATCACCTTCTTGCTTAATCCCTTTAACTGGAGATGCCGGGGATTGAACCTGGGACCTTCTGCATGCCAAGCACATACTCTACCACTGAGCCTCAGTCCCTCCACAGATCCGTTGTAATGTTTTAGCGGCTAAGATACTGAAGTTGTTTACTCATAGCCCCCCATACTGAATGCTCAAAGATGATAACAATTTAAAGTGTAAATCAGAACAGAATAAAATTTAATCTGAATTTGGAACAATAGATCATGCCAATAGACCAGCGTCGGTAAGACTCATTTGCCCCTTAACACAGGAGCTAGCAACAGGAAGACTTATATGGGCAAACAGGAAGTGGTATTGCCTGAATCAATAAGTACTAAAAAGGAGATGCGTGAGAAAGCTGCATATCTTCTTTCTACGCTTCAAGGTAGAGTCCACAGCTGCAATGAGCATCTGGAATCCTCACAGCACTGCAATGCTTCAAATACATTGCGAAAGGAGTGTGCATGAGCCATGTACCTTTTTTAGGCATTTTCTGTTACTGATCAAAGCCACTCTCATTGGGAAGCTGAAAAACTAAGGGGCAGATTGGCTGAAGGAAGACCAGTAGACAGAAAAAGAAAATCTAATGGAAATGTACAGCTGAAGAGCCCAAGGAGAAAGCTGGATGCAGGAGAACTCTTTGAGGGCAATTAAAGAGCTGCAAACTTGTTAGAAGAAAGGGAGTGATCCAGGCAAGGGAACTCTGCACTCTGAAGAACTGCGGCCAGAGAAACATACATTTGGTAGATCCGGGACCCCCACGTATGCCTTTGTCCCTTCAAGGCAAGCCTATAAAGGCAGAATTTCATCAGGTACGGTTTTGTCACAGCAGCACCATCATAGGCGGAAAAACCCACTTATGAGAAAATAATTTTATGGAAATGCTAGATTTTCTGAGTTTGGATCCTGAACTGCTCTAAAGGGAGCAGTGGTGCCCAAGGGAGGCAGGGCTCAATGTTACCTGTTGGTTTAACTAGTCAAAACTACTGGGGAAGTTGGGCTAGGTTACACTTCTCAACAGGATTTGACGGACCCGTACAACGGGCAAGCACCAGTGGCAACACCTTCGCTTCATCTTGTCTCCACTGCTACACGCAACTACAACAGTTCTAACTTTGAGCAGCTGTTACCACTTAGGTAGGCAAGGAAGGCCCTGGCATGCTTCTCACCAGCTAGCCCACAGATGCCGGCCTTAGGCCTGTAGTCGATGCAGACTGGCGAAGACGACCATCCTTGACTTTAACAGAGTGATAAAGTTGCATTAACTTCCTATCGGGTGGCTTTGTGAACACTCACGAAGATAAAAAGTGGCCAGCCAAACGGTTTGGGTATTTAGACGAATTTGTACCAGATCTCAGCCTATCATCATTTGGTAGAAAACTAAAGCACTTTCACTGTCTTGGTAGTTTGACAAATGACTAGAAATCCTGATGATCCATGAGAATTACATTTTGCTATGGATGGGAATGACATTAAATGATTCCCAAACATGGATGAAATCTGCTAAGTGGTCCGTAGGAACCTTATTTGTGGAACCCTGGCATTCCAGAAGGTGTTGAAAACTACACAAGGGAGTAGGTAGTTACACTTCCAGGCCAGAGGCTATCATCTAATGGAGAGTCCCAAAGAGATACGAAATTCTGTAGCCTTTCTGATAACATGTTAAGAGCCACCTCATTAGGAAGCAGGCTGAATCATCCAAACAAAGATCTGTTATAACACAGCAGTATACAGCGATCTCTTATAATTTAACTGATTCAGAAAAGCACTTTTTTCTAGGTTAACTCTCTAGCAGCAGAAGTGTTAGATACAGTTACGTGTGACATGGTCGTCTCCATACTTTCTGGCCAGCATACTTCAAACATGAACACAGCAAGCTATTTGAGACAGATCTTGTCAGTCTGTACTTGAAAGTTCACAGTTTTACCTGCAAATTGTAGGTAAGAGGTACTTGCCAGCTAGGCAGGATTAGAACGTAGGGTTCCACAAAAAGGAAGAAGTACATTCTATTTTCTACCACCACTTTGGAATCACTTAGTGTCATGCTATGTTATTGCTGATGAAGTTACTTAAGCTGCCATAAAATGAGTCTTACTTGTAGATGATTTCACAAAAGGAAGCTCTGCTGCATCCATTAGCTTAGGGAAGGTTCCCAAGCTGACAAGAGGGGCCTTGCTCCTATTGCTGGTACAGAAAGAAACCTGATTCCTACCAAGTAGCTTGACAACACTTGTTCTTAGAGCATTTGCAGAATAAGCCAAATCTCAGTAAGCCATCGAGGTTACTCCCAATTTCCCTCTCAGGATACAGTCAAGAGGCCACCACCAGCCTCTTTCAAAACAATTTTAAATAGACTCCAATGCCTGATGCATCCAGATCCAGTCCAGCCTCCAAAAAGAGGCTGCTGGATCAGTGAAACTCTTAGTAGTTGCTCTGGTCTCCTGGCAACAGTCCCGTAACCCCCATCCCCCTTATAAGACCTCAAAAATTGTATACTGTCAACTTTATGGCACTGCTGTTTCATGCACATTTCCATTCTCCTTTCTATTTAAGGAAACCAGACAAGAGGAGTGAGAAGGGAAAAACTAATCGTCGACGGTGATGTTGCGGAAGAGGTAAGCCATAGATTCCCCGTTGTGGATCCGACGGATGGCTTCGGAGAGGATCAAGCTGATATCTACAGTCTTTATCTTGGGACACTGCAGTTTCTGCACTTCGTGAGGAACTGTATTGGTGACCACCACCTATTGAGATTAAAGAAATATTAGAAATGTGGCTGAAACAGCTGCTCAGATTTAATACACGAGGGACTGAATCTGCCTTTTAATAAGTAATAATAAAACCAGAGGTTTTCAATGGTCTCCACATGCCACCAGATTGAATCTGTCATCAAGACTCCCTGTTAGCAAGCGAGATTGCAGCCAGATTTTTAGATTGTTTAGGGAATGGTGGCCCCAAGGTTTGGGATGAGACGAATGCAAACGCTGCAGGAACGAGAAGGAAAACTAAAAGTGACAGTCTAGTAATGACAGCTGCAAGGAGATCAGCTCAGTGATACCCTGTAAAGCACTTCTCCATGCAGGCTAATGACTTTCTGAGAGCACAGCTGCTCAGCTGCCAAGAGAAACAACCATTTTAATAGTTAGATTTGAGTCTAGTAGCACCTTAGAGACAAAAAAGAGTTTCAGGGTATAAGCTTTTGAGAATAAAAGCTCCCTTTGTCAGACACTGCATTTCCAGAGAGCTGTTTGATAGGCAGCTGGGGAGATCATATCGGGCTCAATATACAGAGTAGGAGGCAGGCAAAGACACCTCAGGGAACTGTAGCAAAGGCATATTTTAAGGAAAAGTAACCTGAGTGTAAGGCTCAGTTCCAAGTGATTAAACATGTGGAAATTTGGTCTCAAATCTCAGCATAAGTGTTTGAACTTGAACTAACTCTCTTTGTGCTGCAATAATCTTCTATAGGAAGGACAAAGAAATGGATGCAAGTAGAAATCAATCGCAGTTGTTTCTGTTTATATAACAGAATACAAGTGCCAGCTTTGCACTCCACTCATAGTTTCTGCCTCATTAAAGATGGGTCCAACTGCATTTGCATAATGCTACTCTTGACACATAAATGTCCCAGCTATTAGTCTATACCCGAGGTGTCAAATATGTGGCTTGCGGCCTGGAGCTGACCCCTTGAGAGCTCTTATCTCGTCTGCGAGCCAGCCACCTGCCCCCCTAATACTGATCTGGGCTGGCAAGCCCGCTGTGAGCTTGCCGGCCAAGGCAGCCACCACCCAGTCCCAATCTGGCCTGGCGAGGCCTGGCCCAAGTGTCATTTATGTCATGTCCGGCCCTCGTAACAATTGAGTGCGACGCCCCTGGTCTACACAGTCTATCAGGACTTGCCTCGTCAATCGAGGACTCTTCAATTAGGCGTGGAGCATCTGCAGACAGGAGCCCGTGCGTGGCCATGATAAAAATCTTGTAAGCACCACGCTCTTTCAGGATCTCTGCAGCAGCCACAAAGCTTTCCACATCGTCAATGATGTCATCCTGAGAAGCAAAGTAAATCCCAGTTAGAATCTGGAAATCACTGATATCCTAGAACTATTCTCTTGCCCCGCAACCCTTGACTATCTCCACCATTCAAGAATCGCCTGAAGATGCTGCCGTGTCTCTTTAGAACTATGGATGAAAAATTCTGGTATGGTGCCAACAGATATTTTCTATTACACTGTCAATTGTTAGGCTGCTTGCCTGATAAGCCCTAAGCCTCTACCAAATTTGATATATACATATCCTTGAGGCAAACGTTTCCAAAGATGTCTTTTAGCAGTGAACAATAATGTTGCTTGTAAAATAGCCATGATAATTTTTTTTTTTGGGACACCAGTAATCATGATTACGATCTGGGATCTTTTAAAGCACAAAAAATGTCTCTGACTGTACTTTGCGGCTGAATGCAGCTTCCGGTGCTCTTGGTTGCATTGCAGCTGGAGCGCAAAAGTGGGCTCTTGAGAAAATTTCCTGTGGAAATGCAGGCCGCTTTCCCCTTCTTGCTGTCTATGGGACTTCACATCATGCACTGGCTTCCCACACTAGTTCCAGTCAGCCCTGTGGACTAGTAAGCAACCAGTACGTGCTTAAGTACTGTATGATTCTGGGCTAAGAGAAATGCTGAAATATAGTTAGAACTCGCCACCAGATGAAGGAGCACACTAAAGCCAGCCTGCTCAGGGCTATATGGAGTTCTGTGACACATTGGGAACTCACACTACGCATGCTAGAAGAAGAAATGGTTTTTATGTTGACTTTCTCTGTCTTTTAAGGAGAATCAAACCGGCTTACAATCTCCTTCCCTTCCCCTCTCCACAACAGACACCCTGTGAGGTAGGTGGGGCTGAGAGAGCTCTAAGAGAGCTGTGACTAGCCCAAGGTCACCTATCAGGCTTCATGTGTAGGAGTGGGGAAACCAACCCGGTTCACCAAATTAGAGTCCCTCACTCACGTGGAGGAGTGGGGAATCAAACCCTGTTCTCCAGATTAGAATCCACGGCTCCTAACCAGTACACCATGCTAGTTAAGCCCATTTTTCTTAAAGCATCTTTCCTCCAAATAACTATCACATCCAGACTTCTGCCTAGAAGATCAACATGCATAGGATTTTAACAACACACAACAATCGCTGGTAAGGCCTTTGTTTTAAAAAACCTACTTTAATAAAGATAGGAATATTTCAGGAATCCACACCACAACATACACAAGAAGTTGCCTTATACAGAGTCAGACCACTGGTCCATCAAGGTGAGTATTGCCTACCCAGACTGGCAGTGGTTCTCTAAAGTCTCGGGTCTTCACATCACCTACTATCTAATCATTTAAAGTGAAGATGCTGGGATTGAAACTGGGACCTTCTGCATTCAAAAGAGATGCTCTACCACTGAGCCATTTCCCCCTTTCCACATACTATAATGAATACTTCATACTGGAGTACAAAACCCCTATTAAACAGGAAAGTAAAAACAGAGGAAGACCCCAGTCTCCCTACTGGACTTTGGTTTCTTACCACAATTATGGCAATTCTACCTCCGACATCTCCAACTACTGTTATTGGTGGTTTCTCTTTGGCCATCATCACTAAAGAAAAAGCAAGTTAGACCCACAAGTTTACTGCACTATTCATTTACAGCACATGAAGGACATGTATGCATGATGTACTGCATAGTCATCTTAAAATGCACACATTGATGCAAACTCATTTTGCCTAGCCTAAATGACACAGCGTACAAAGTGCAGCCTTAATCATGCTCTTATTAACAAAGTATTGCAACACTTTAACTCTGAAGGTAGGGTTGCCAATTGCCTAGAGAAAAACGTTCTGTCCCTTTAGTAGATGTTTAGTTGGATGTTATTTACCTCCATGCTATGAAAAGCTTCGGATGTCCAGCTGCACACATTAAGCCTCTAGTTGAAGGAGCAGAACATTTTCTGCAGGCAACCCTATCTAAAAGAATGTTATAAGGGTTTCCAAGAATGACTGTGTCCCACAAGACACACAGATTTTTAGCCATCTTTTTAAATACAAGTTCTAGAGTCCAACACACCTCAAGCTCTCTGCAGATGACAACATTTTTCAATTCCTAATTGTGTTGGGTATGCAGCTCTGTGCCTTGAAACCAGGCAAGGGTTCCTGGAAACTCAGGCCTGGATTCAGACAAAGTTTTGGTTGCATTTGTATTTTCTAACTGAATATCCCAGTTATATCTGTGTCTTGCTCTCGGATTCCTATATAAGTGGTCAAAATTAATTAATAGGAAAATAGCTATTGGAATTTCTTTTGATTCTCTTTTGCTGCTTGGAAGAGAGCAGGGCTTCAAATTGCTGTGTCAGTGCTTGTTAGATATCGAAAGGCAAACTTTATTTTCTTTAGTGAACATTGTTCTCTCATGTTTCACGGTGTTGTCCTGGATTATGGCACTGTAGCTGCTTGCTTACTTCACTTGGAATCACCCAGTGTACACTGAGCATTTATGCTTGCCAGGCTTGATATTCTTCCATCAGTCATTTTATATGGTAGATATAAGAGAATTCCCTTTAGTGATAGGTGTTGTAAGGGTACCTGAACACTTAATTCACGTGTTATTGCACTGTAAGTTTTACTTGAGACTGAGGAATGTTCTGATAAGATCTGTGTTGTCTAGCACTTGGAACTTTTCAGACCAGCAGCTGGGTGGTGTTCCTTTTATTAGATAGAAATTCTTTTATTACTCAACAAGTAGCAGATACTTGCTAGCTGCATCAAGGATATGCGAACAGCTTACATGTGTCCCTAGATAATGCCAATGCTAATGTTATTTTAATGTTTTATAGACTGTTTGGTTTTTGTAATTCTGTTTTATAACTATGGTGTGATAAATGCCTAATAAAAGTGATGATGAGAACATTTTCCAAAGTTATCATTACATTAAGGAATCTAAAATGTGAAGAGGATTAGCTGGCTTGGCTATCTCAAATCTTAAATAGTTGCAACAGAACAGCGGAACACCATGGTAGGGATATAGTATAAAGACCAAGATAAGTGATCACATTTTATCGTGGCTGTTGTTCTTCCTTCCATCATTTTATCCTCACAGTAGCCCTATGTAGTACGTTAGGATGAGAGAAAGCAACTGACCCAAGGTCACCAAGTGACCCTCATGGTCCTCTCTTCTAGCCCAACACGGACTCCAGCTGTAAATACATTTAGGAGCAAATACCCTCAAACATATGAAGTGGCCCCAAATAATCCACTCATATAGCAAAGAAGCTGCACTTGGTAATTTCTAAGGTGACCCTTATTCAGTGTTGCATGGGACCGTGTGTGTCAAGTGCCGTCAAGTCACTTCTGACTCATGGCGACCCTATGAATCAATGTCCTCCAAAACGTCCTATCATTAACAGCCTTGCTCAGGTCTGGCAAACTGAAGTTCATGGCTTCCTTTATTGAGACAATCCATCTCATGATGGGTCTTTCTCTTTTCCTGCTGCCTTCGACTTTTCCTAACATTGTCTTTTCTACTGAGTCTTGTCTTCTGATAATGTGACCAAAGTTGTGTAAGCCTCAGTTTAGTCATTTTGGCTTCTAGGGACAGGACAGGCTTGATCTTGATCTAGAACCCATTTATGCGCCTTTTTGGCAGTCCATGGTATCTGTAAAACTCTCCTCCAACACTTACCCTGAGGATCACTTGTGGTCTCAGTTTTAACTGGCATCTAGGAAGGATTCTGCTTATAAGACTATTCATATTTAAAAGATTATCAAGCTAAAATACTGAAAATTACACTTTTCAGTTAAAATTGGTTTTCAGAGCAGTTCACAAAAATATGAAAAATACAAATGACATTAAATATAATTGCTCCATATGGGAGGAATCCACAACGGAGCTGCATCTAGGCATGGTAGAAGGGAGGTTAGGTTGCTTCCCTCATATTTAACACTATTTTTCTGGGAAATGGCACTTCAAAATGGAATTGTCGCTTTGATTACAACAAACAGGATCAAAGCATTTGCAGTCAACAATCTAAATCCTATGTTATGTTCCAGCAGAAATGAGACATCCATATTTAAGTGGATTTTTTTTTAACCTAAGGGAATGCAGACCTAGCTATTTTTTTTAGCAAACCACTTTTCTATTAGAACAATCACCTCTGAAGAGAAAGCAACAAGACACAGTTCACTTAACATTTTGCAAACGTGAAAAAGAGGCACTAATATCAAACAGAAAAATTCCAAAGTCAATACAGCTTGTTCCTTTCTCTCCCAGCCCATCTTAAAACAGTAAGTGAACTTTTCCCCTCAGATGTAGGCACCTATTGACTCTAGGTGAAAAAAAGTCCAGGAACATGGATCCCATCTGAATGGAGTGAATTTAGCAACATTGCTATTTACACTAGTTAAGAGACTGAAATAATACAAAGAGATTCCCTTACTGAACAGAGGTTGCAAAGTGCAAACAAAGCATCTGAATTCACAAGAGATCATTTGAGTACATCATGCAAGGAAGTAACCAATGAAATTCTGCCTCGGTTTCCAGAGTGCTGAAATGTTTTCTTAACTTAAGCACCCTAGGATACTTTCATAAGGCCTCCCTTGCGATATGGCTTACGTTTGCAATTCATGAGTGCCTCTGAATTTTTTGGTTGAGGAAACACCTTGCCCAAGTTAAGTGCCAAGCAAAATACAAACAGGAAAAAAAAACACACAACTTACATGGCAGCTCCAAGCCAGTGTGCACTGTAGCGTTTTTTGCTGCTGGGGGAGAATGACGTCCGTCATCCATGTCTTGTTCAGTGCACTGAGCCTCCCCATGGATGACCGCTAGTCCCAGCCGCAGCCGTTCAGCGTATGACTGGGCCCTGCATAAACCCAAGAGGCACATTAATAGGGCCGAAGGGCCCTCTCACCTACAGTCAAACAGGTTTCTACTTGGGAGAGGAGTTTTTGGACTTCTAAGCATTTCAGCCAATAAAAGATTGTGACAGATCATTTCTCTTTTCACCGTGCATTTAAAATTTTCTTTTAGCAAATGAATCTTCAGTGACTTCTGTTTTTGTCACTGTCATGTAAAAGCCAGACGCTTCTCATTTTGAAAGTGTATCAAAGAATTTAAATACTGAAAACGCATCCCTTAATAAACCCTTTTCGCTACTTTCAGGCTTATATTTAATTGCAATATCAAAACAAATTAAGCTAATATTTCAACTCCACCTTTCCATCCCACCTCCTTCCCTCAGTCTGATGATGTGAAAATATCTATCAGCATGACATGAACCACTCTGAGCTCAGGTTATAAAACAGAAAGGTGGAGTAAAGCGAGGGGCCGTGGCTCAGTGGTAGAGCATCTGCTCGGCATGCAGAAGGTCCCAGGTTCAATCCCCGGCATCTCCAGTTAAAGGGGCTAGGCAAGGAGATGATGTGAAAGACCCCTGCCTGAGACCCTGGAGAGCCGCTGCTGGTCTCAGTAGACAATACTGACTGATGGACCAAGGGTCTGATTCAGTATAAGGCAGCTTCATGTGTTCACCCCACAAATCTCCAGGTATTTCCCAACCTGGAACTGGCAACCTACTCTGCCCGGAGATGCAGCCACGGGGCAAGTTTCACCTGTTGAATCTCTGCTTGCCATACAGTTGTTAAAGACACAGGGGTCTTGCCAGGACAAGAATGGGAATGGCTTCATCAGTATAAGGCAGCTTCATGTGAGAAGAAATATTTTAAAAGTGTTTAATTCCAGAGGAAATGTTTGTTGCAGCCAAAAACACAGAGACTTGTGGCACCTTGTGGCACCTTAAAGACTAACCATAGGAGCTCATATTTCACTGGGATGAACCACCTCCTCTTGTACCACTTCAATAACATGAATCACCCATTTATACACTCTTAATTCTCACACAGACAGAATCCTTGTTGTCTACCCAAGATGTACCTATTTTTACAGACTGTATATTAAGTATATTATGTCAAAATAAAGTACAGTTACCTCTTAGCAGCGTCAGGAGACTTGGCTACAATTACTGCATTTCTGTAATCAGGAATCTGGATTAAAAAGAAAGGTTATCCCATGTTAAACCAGTGAAATGATTAGCTTCTTGAATAAGTCACTACTCTGCAGAACACTCATGGTGTAGTAAAGTATGTAAAACTGATATTAAAATACCAATAAGCACTCATTCCTTTTAAGCCCTTTAAGACATTTCGCTCCTTGCTGAATTGCTGCAGGATAGGTAGATTTGTATAACCTATTTATGTACCTCACAGCAGAAGTGCTCTTAGTCTATGTGATTCACATGCTGCATAGGTATAGTGAAGGATTGTGTCATGTTTCCTATGGGGAAGCTGTTTCTTGGAAAAGAAATCTTACGAGCACACACAAAGTACCTGGGTCTCCATGTATAATTCCTCAAAAGATTTACATGCAGCCTTCCATGTCTCTGGAGAAGGGGTGACACGTTCCAGCAGCACTGTGCCTTTGAACTTGAAGATCCCAGATTTCCTTACAACTGTACTACGCATATTTACTCTTAAGGAGATTTTACAGGTACTGAAATAAACAGTTAGGTCTCAAAAGGCATCACCAGTTATAAACTCAGCACCCTTCTTGAAAATGACAGATGTTTTCCAGTTTGAATTCCAGCTGGAATTTTTTGCTTCAGACAAATTGCTCAGTTCATGATTTTCTTTAGAAATATGTACTGTCAGACAGACGAACAACCCAGAGTGGCAGTAACACAATGACCAGCAATTCTAGCAAACTGATACCCAAGAGTAACCAGGGATGGCCCAAAAGCATTTTGCTTCTCTTCATATCTCATATCTTAAAAAACCACTTGCTCCCCCTCTTTGTTCTCACTACTCATGATAGAACACATCAAAAGGTATATTATAAGTTAAACCAAAATGGGGGAAGAGGGTTGCATGGCAGAATAAAAAGAGAATATTTAGGGATACTTTTCTGACTAACTGCGAAATCACAAAGGGGGGGGCGCGCGGAGCCGCATAGGAACTGGTGTAACTCCTCCGCCAGTGTCCGTGCCCCTTGTGCCATGCAAACTGGCACAGACGCTGGCGCAGGGCGACATACGCTGGCCCCGGGGAGCCGTACAGCAGCGCAAGCCTCCTGCACCGGCGCTGCCTCCCTGGCAGTGTATGTATGGCACAAGTGCTCCAGCTGGCATTCTGGGGGCGTAGCTTTCACGCAGATTCCTAATCCCTTTCCGCCCCATAATGCGCCATTTTGCAGGCGTCAAGATAAGCCTGTGAAATCATGGCACAGCCCCGTGGAACTCTTTCTCCAAAACTACATTTCAATTTATTTTTCAGCTTGCTGTGCTGGCAGAGAGCTGCTCTGGAGACAGCAGGGCTGCACCGCCTCCAACCGCCGCCTATCCGCCCCCCCCCCTTCAAGAATGGGCTGCAAGTGCAGTCACTTTCACCATGGAGAAAATAAAGGCCAGAATTACTCTAGTTATGAGTGCACGCTGCCCAAATGTTGGTGGATCAAAATTAACTTCACCTCTTCCTGTATATACTGAAGCAAGAAAGGTGATGCCCTCAGATTATCAACAGGAAAGCTGAAAAAGCCCTGGATTTCTTTTTGATGGAGATCCATAGTGATGATGTGAGTTAAACCTAAAAGAAGGGGGGAAAAGTGAGATCTTAATCGCATTAAAGCACCCAATCACACTCCCAGCACTGTGGGTTTAAACCTCACTCCTAAAATGGCTGCAGTTAATCACTGACCGACACATGATTTCTCATGGCCGGGGTCATCTTTCAGGATTCTTGCTACGCAGTCTTGTGCATTACAGATCCTGCTGAACTTTCGCCCCAAAGAATATTGCCTCACACTGGTAGTTTAAACACGAGTCTCAAAAACATTGCTTTTTGCCAGTGTTTTCATGCAATATTTAAGCAAGGAAGTATTTTCTATTTAAAGAGACAGTCCGGCACAAAGGTCCAAAAAAAGGCCCCGACAATGACTTTTCTATGAACTCTCCTTGCTACTCTTATCAGTCACCTCAGCTGCTCTGCCCCTAACAAACTTCTAGTTTTCACATCCAGGCCTGGCTCACAGAGCACAGGTGAGGACAACCAGCCATGTGCTGTTAACATTTTATCCTACCCTCCAAGGAGTCTGGGAGGGGACAGGGTGTTCCTGGTATTTATCCTCACAACCACCCTGTGAGGTAGAGGTTTAGCTGAAACACAGCAACTGGCCCAGTGAGTTTCACAGTCAAGGGGGAATTTTTAACCCAGGTTTCCCCATTCCAAGCCAGATACTCTAATCTACTTTACCACATGGGTTTTATTTCATTTGTTGTATTTTACCCAGCTTTACAGTCAAAACAATTGCAGTTCACAGCAGTTTATAAAAACCAATCAACACAGTCAACACAGCATGTTAAAAATGTACTTGGGGAAGATTTTCTCAGTACATAGCGGCTGCCTTTTCTCCCACTGGCCTTCCTGATGACAGGTGATGGCTAGGAGGAATCCAAGTAACACCTGGACAGACACCTGGTTCAGCTCTGACTAAAACATGACATTTATGCTATACTAATGGAGGAACAAGATTGCTATAGGCATAGAGGAGGTGACGTTGGCCAATTTGCTAGGGGTGCCAATTTTAAAGCAGGTAAATCTGAGCCCCATGGCACAGAGTGGTAAGCTGCAGTACTGCAGTCCAAGCTCTGTTCACAACTTGAGTTCGATTCCGACAGGAGTTGGTTTCAGGTAGCTGGCTCAAGGTTGACTCTGCCTTCCATCCTTCCGAGGTCGGTAAAATGAGTACCCAGCTTGCTGGGGGTAAAGGGAAGATGATTGGGGAAGGCACTGGCAAACCACTCCGTAAACAAAGTTTGTCTAGTAAACGTCGGGATGTGACTTCACCCCATGGCTCAGGAATGACCTGGTGCTTGCACAGGGGACTACCTTTACCTTTTTAAAAAATCTGACAAGTTAGATTAAGCATGCTAAAAACATGTCTTACAACTGTTGCATGTTTTGTTCTATCGTGTTTTTTAAATTTACACCACAATAAAATGTGCTTGATTTCTGAAAAGGTTCACTTAACAATACTAGGCAGAAATAAAAAAAATACATCATAGGAATACAGTCATTGTTTGATCACTCAGTATTTGATGACTTGCTGATGAATATGTAAACCGACTACATTGAAAAGTATTACGTTTGAGCTTATAAAGGTTCTATTTGGTATTTTGATCTTTGATAGCTCAAAGCTACATCAGCAGTCAACAAGGAATGAATATGTATGAGTGAATGAACCCATTAATAAATGTACACAAGCCTAGAGAGGATGTTTTAGAAGACATAATGGCAGCAGAAAATATAATTCCTACTGCTGGACCTCCTAAGATCTGGGTCTCTGGTACAGTTTTTACTGGACCTCTAACTCCCAATACCAACTTGCAGCAATAGCACTTCAGTTGAGACATAAAAAATGTCTTTACTAAACATACTTCCCATTACTGTAAAATGTAATTTACTTTTGCCAAAGTTGAAAAATAAAGCCAATGAGTCACTCTGTAGATTTTATAGGAAAACGTGGGATCTAGATATTTAAATGAGCACATTAGGGTTATACATCATGAGTTAAACACAACACAGTCGACAAGATGCAGTGTTTACAACCAATAACATGACCTTAAGCACTACGGTTTGTAAAGGTCTGAAAGAACTGTATGGCTGTGAAATTGCTGCCCAAGGACTTTGTATGGTTCTGTCACTTTGGGTTTGGACATTTCTTAATGGTCGTTAACAGCTGTAGCTGGTTGTTAGGATCATCTCAGGACAGCTCTATGCAATGACGCTTCCCAGGCAAGGAGAGAGGCAGGGTTTGTAGGTTGTGTGTGTGGTGGCGGGAAGGGACAGGGGGAGAGGAGACCCTGAAGACAATCTGGGAAACAGACAGAGGGAAGTGAGTTGGCTGGTGCACTTTGGAGTGCAGAATTTGTATATTTGTAAATCAAGCAAGTATTAGAAAGACATCCTAAATCTCCTACGGTCTTTCACCCAAAGAAAAACAACCCTGGTGCCGTTGGCCATGGGACTTCTCATTGCTCAGAGAAATGGGGAGCATGCAAGCATATTCTGTTTTTTTAAGTTTCCTTAAGGAACAGCAAGCAAGCTCAAAATGTGTATATACTGGATTTTAAAAAAACACCTTTGTTTCTTCCTTTCTTTCACCTTTTGATTTTCATTCAAGTATGCTTAGGGACAAACAACGATGTGCTGAATTTACAGTTGGAATTATCACAGCGCATTCTTCATTACACATTTACTCAGGATGAAGCAATTATCTTTAATACAGTTCTAGATTATTTGGTATTTGCTAGAAAAGCCAGCAATGCAATTTACTAGGTGGGGGCTGTAGTCCACAATAGCTTATCCTGAGATTTGCTTAAATCTTTATTTAAGGGGCCATTAGACTTTTATTTTAGCTACCAAGCAGATATTTCTCCTTTATCTCATCATGCCATCACCATGATGCGTAAAATTTTAAGTTTGGGGCAGAAACCAGTACAAGGAACTTTAGGACTGTCCCAAATATTCAGCTGTTACTTGTACTTTCTACAAGTATAGAACAAATTTATACTTGACAGGAGGAAGAAGCTTTCCCCTTGCAATTTGCTTCCTTCAGGGCCAGTTGTGTCCTGATCCAGTGCCCTCTTCCCGCTTTCCTCATCTGTGAGTACTCAAGGTGCGGTGGGAATCAGTGCAAGAGGGGGCCTCAACCCACAATTCTCCTCCTTCCTATCGCTCCAGCAAAATTCTGCCCCTGCTCAAACTTATCTGCCCTTCCCGTCCTGTGACAGGTTTGAAGCACTACCAGGGCACTGCTTAAGAGCATGGCTTTACACTCCCCTCTCCCCTGCCACTAACCATCTAACCTGATCCGGTGATTTGTGGTCACAGTTTGCGATCTTTAAAAAGGAAAAAAGATCTTTCTTCAAGTGGCGCTCATCTTTATGAACTAGGCGCACAGATGCATAGGAAAATGATATCAGAACAACAGCACAAGTGTTACAGAAAACTAAGAAGAATCAAAGCATGACGCTAGCTACATTATCCAATTCGCTGGGTCTGCTTTCAGAGGAAGTTCCAAGAAAAGCTGGAACTTTGAAACAGAGGTTGGTCGATACAGACTTTGAACACATGAAGTTGCCTTATACTGAATCAGACCCTTGCTCCATCAAAGTCAGTATTGTCTACTCAGACTGGCAGCGGCTCTCCAGGGTCTCAGGCAGGGGTCTTTCACATCACCTACCTGCCTATTCCCTTTAACTGGAGATGCTGGGGATTGAACCTGGGACCTTCTGCATGCGAAGCAGACACTCTACCACTGAGCCACAGCCCCCTTTACTCATTTCCCCTCCTTCAATCCCTGGTTCTTGTCTTGTGCGTCACACACGGAGCAGGCTAAATATTTTAGTTCGGTTTTGACCAATCCTGAAATGGGGGCTTGTGTGCTCACGTTTTCTGCCATTCACCCTTACCCAATCAGAACAAGGTGCACATCCTTTGTCTTTCTGGCCCTAGCTCTGGATATAAAAATGATCCATCCTGCCTCTTCTTGACAGGTGGGCAAATGGTTATCAACTGTTCTACCCATGTGTCTCCACAAATGGGGCAAAGAGAAATAAAAGGGCCACACCAGTAACAGGAGATAAAAATAAGGCCGAGGCCAATGGTGCAAAATAGGTTAAAAAAATTATTACTCAGAAGAAGCCTCTTAGGCAAAACATGTAGGGAAATTCTATTCTGAGTAATAAATTTGTTCCCCCCCATGTTGCACCAGTGGCCTCGGCCTTATTTTTATCTCCATAAACGGGGAACATCTCCTCTTTGCCAGTAACAAGTTTTACTGCCTGGTTCCCAAACAGGTATGCCTTCTCCACGGTCCGGGGCCCCACGGGGGTGTTAATCGAGGCATCCTGCATTTCCCCATCATAACAAGCTCGACCATTACTGTTCATAAATGAGGATGGTAACATCCTGTTGCTTCTGAGGAGCCCCACTCACCTGCTCTGGCCAACATGGAAGCAAGGAGCTTGCAGACTATCGAGCCTCTCTTCCTCATTTTGCATTGCTTGCTGTAAGGGAAGTAAGGAATGACTCCGATGATATTTTTGGCACAGGATGTCTTCAGTGCATACGCCATGATCAAGAGTTCCATCACTGCCGTGTTCACATCCCTGAAACAGGCGACATCAGCATCATCAATCCATAGCCACAGCTTCATAATTCTTCCAAAATTTTAAAAAGCCTGACCAAATATTACAGCCAGAAATCTTGCTACAGGAAATCTTTGCTTACACCATTTATACATGGGAGGTTTTGTCATGGATTTGCTGTTCTCTAGATGCCCGTTTTTCCCATCCACATTCTCAAAACTCAACAATAAGCCCCCATGCAGAGTTTTGAGAATTCGGACGGGGCAAACATGCGACTAGAGAGTGGCAAATCCAAGGGAAAACCTCCTGTGGATAAAAGGTCTTAGATCTGGACAGCAAGCCTCTCTTGGCATAATCTAGTGGTTTTCTAACTGTGTTGACCAGAATCCTGGCATTCCAGAGAAACTTGTCAGTGGTTCTGTAACTAGAAAATCAGTAGCAGTAGAGAATAACCCCTGAAAAACAGCTTGCGTGCCATTCCCAATCTTCTGAAATGTGTAGGCAAAGGAGAGTGTCGTAAACATTCTAGACTGACTTTCAGTTTGTGCAGGACCAACAAACCCAGCCAGGACTCTCCTCAAACTGCAAATACATCCCAGAACACGCTCAAGACCTTCTGCAATGTGTGGATATTGCAAAACAGACACACAAGAACTCATTGGGAGCGAAAGCAATATGGAAAGTGGTCACAGAGGGACGAGAAGCTTGAAAACAACTAGCCTAACCTTTCCAGCACAGAGGTTAAAGACCGCAATGCAATCCCCTTTCTTGCAATACCCTCAGTCATGTCAGAAACTGTGTAGAGAAGGGGAATTCTTACATGGAAAGGAGTGCCCAGCCTCCCCCCCCCAAAAAATACCACACACAGCTGGAATGCGTGCATTCTTCATGCATTTGGGCGCAATGTTGGCCTTCAGCCATTAGTACACTGATGGTTGTAACTTTTTGTAGTGAGCAAAGCAGCTGTGTTATCATACGGTGCCTAGGCACCATATCTAATCATTTATCAATGCTTGCTGGCTATATTTTAGGGAGCTTGCTGCCTGGAAACTCTGCAGATAGCAATCTCTTGAATACACTAAATGATCAGGCTGTGGTTCTGTCATTCCATCAGATTGGGGACCCCTGATCTTCCCCAATTACCTGGGACGCCCCTATGAGACTCACAGTTCTCGAATGTCACTGAGGTCATTCATTTATTAATATTATTTATACACCACCCTTTCCCGGCAAAGGCTGGGCTCAGGGCAGCTGACAACAACTATACACAGTGATTGAGACAAGAAAATTATAAAACATAACACATGCAGCCATTACTATTAAAATATTAAAAGCTAACCTAACTAAAGAGATGGTGCCCTAGCTGCTTACACTTTAAACAACAACATTAAAGAGGGGAATAGCTATTAATATGCAGTGATGTTGGTTTCTGGGAGCAATAAGGGGAGACTCAGAAAGAGTTGAAGGGTCTCCACTGGGGAGAAAGGCAGCTATAAATGAATTAATTACATTAAAAAATCCCACAAGCTGGGCTGGAGACCGTCTCCTCAAGCTGTGGAAACCCATCAGGCTCAAGGAGTTATGAAGCTTTTCAATGCCAAATGAGACCACCAGTCCACCCAGCAGCAGCTCTTCACTGTCTCAAAGACAGACAGGCATAACCTTCACCTGCCATTTTTCTTTGGCAGGTAAGCTTTCATGTCAAAGAAAACATTGTGCCGCTCTTTGATCTGGCTGTTGATTTGCCGAATGAGGGGAGCCAGCGTGGTGCAGTGGTTAGGAGAGGTGGTTTAGAGTGGTGGACTCTGATCTGGAGAACCAGGTTTGATTCCCCACTCCTCCACATGAGCGGCGGAGGCTAATCTGGTGAACCGGGTTGGTTTCCCCACATGAAGCTGGCTGTGTGAGCTTGGGCTAGTCACAGCTCTCTTAGAGCTCTCTCAGCCTCACCTACCTCACAGGGTGTCTGTTGTGGAGAGGGGAAGGGAAGGTGATTGTAAGCTGGTTTGATTCTTCCTTAAGTGTTAGAGAAAGTCGGCATATAAAAACCAACTCTACTTCTTCTGACTCTTCATGGTTACAGTTGTGTTTACATCTTTGAAAACTGCACTGCAAGTCCTGTAAGCCCCTCCTCTGCTTCTGTACAGAGTTGCTGCTGCAGGCTGTCTGCAAGCTGTTCAGCTCTTCTAGTTTTTGTTTGTATATTTTGCGCGTTTCCTGGAGTTGCTGGAATTCCTGCTCCAGCTCCTGCCAGTTGCCCTGACACTTCCTCAAGGGTGGACCCATCCTGTCAGCTGCTCAGTGCGAGAGCCCTGCTCCCGGGGCCACGTGCACACCTGACATCATCGGGCCCCAAAAAAGGCTTCTTGATTTTGGATTTGATGGACCCTAAAGCCGGGAGGCTTTGCAAGCAGCCAACCCCCAGGCAGACCTGGCAGTGTGCATCCCACTGGAGAGCAAGAAGCAGACAGGGCCTTTCCAACGTGCAGGCCTTTCTACCACCTGCCCCCTTATGCATGGATACTCATGTTCATCCCCAGACTGACTCGGATCTTTCTTGGAGTTATGCATGATTTTTTCATCTCTCAGAGTTCACTTTGCTCTCTCCCCATGCTTTTCTCAGATTTCCCCAATGCTGTTTTGCCACGAATTTAAAGTCTGCTCCAAGATCAACTCGGTTCAAATTGTACCCATTTGTGTGCATAAGGCATTCCGGGTTTTCCCCTCCTCCGTGGGGCCAGGAGGAAAGGGGCGGGGAGGAAGCAAGTGTTTGCATACTTAGAGACCAATGTAGCCACCTGATTCCCCTCCCCATAGCGGTCTACTTGTTAGTAATGGGGCTTACTCCCAGGAAATTGCAAGGGACGGGCAGCTGAGCCCCAGGCTGGTTTTCCTCCTTTTGTAGAGGCATTTAAAAGGGCTTAACTTTGTATGGGGAGGAAGAGAAGCTTTTTGCAGGAACACGAGGTGTAGGGAGAGGGGGAGGCTGTTGACACATGCACCCATGTGTGCTCCCTCCCTCTGCAGCTGTTGCCCGTTTAAAGAGGGAGGAGGAAGGCCGGAAAGGCCATCCAGAGCACTCCTGCAACGACTGAAGGGAGAAAACACTGTGTGAGAAGAAGCACACTCACAAGGCGACAGTGGCAGCACTGCCTCTCCTTCCTTCTCTCTCCTTCCACAGCTATTGCCCATTAAAGGCTGGGGGAGAGGGAATGAGCGCGCCAGAACGCATGCACGCAACACTGTGCCGGTGGGAAATGAACGTGGGCTGTCTGTCATGCGCACGAGAAGTACCCCTCGCTGCGAGTGGTGGTGACATTTTTCTAACATTAAACACCACAGCCCATTACAAAGCAGCATTTTCAAGGGGCAGGGACTCAGGCCTTCCAGATTTTTGCTGGTGATTCTGCGGTACAAAAACTTCTCCAGGACTTTCTTCGAGGTAAACAACCACTATGTGTAGGATTTTGAGAATTCGTAACAGAAAAGTGTGGTTCAAGAGAGCGTCAAACCCAAGGTAAAATTCCCATGCATAAAAGACCTTGAGTCGCTCTTATCTTAGCCCACTGGTCTCATTTTTTTCACTGTACTTTCTCTTTTGACAAGTAACCTCCATTTATTTTGCTTCATTTGCTATGTTCTCCAAATTGGTTTGTTCATCATCTACTTCCACCACAATGCACTTGATATGGTGCTTCATACACAAGAAAGCTTTGTTCTAAAACCAAGGAAACAGCCAAGAATTACATGAAGCCAACCCGCTCCACCCTAGCAATTAAGATAGAAAGTTAACAATGCGTCATTTTCCTTTTCCTGAGAAGAGCTGAGGCTAAGGTAAGACAATGATGTTTTCCAGTATTGTGCACTACACAGAGGCAACCCATAGGTTAGCAATTTTTGCTTTACAAAAAGTATGAAAAATTATGATCCAAAGATTTAATTAATATTTAAATGAACCCAGAGTGTGACCAGCTTGAAATTTTTATAGATCTAGAGCCAGGAAAAATTAGAGAGTTGGAGGTCATAGAGTGAATTTTTCACTCTCTTATATCCTCATTTGTTTTTTGCATCAAGCCACATCTGAGTTATGGCGACCCCTAGTGGGGTTTTCAAGGAAAGAGATGTTTAGAGATGGTTTGCCACTGCCTGCCTCTGCGTCAGGATCTTGGTATTCCTTGGTGGTCTCCCATTCAAATACTAGCCAGGGTCAACCCTGCTTAGCTTCTGAGATCTGACAAGATCAGGCTAGTATTTTAACTACTTATACATTTATATCCCACTTTTCTACCCTGCGGGGACCCGAAGTGGCTTACATTGTTCTCCTCTCCTCCATGTTATCCTCACAACAGCCTTGTGAGATAGGTTAAGCAGGGGGAGAGTGACTGGCAAGGTCACCCAGCAAGCTTCCCAAGTAGATTTCTATCTGGGTCTCCCTGATCCTCGTCCAGTATTCTCACAACTACACCACACACACCAGCTCTGAATTTGTTTTTCCTTGAATGCCAACAGAGATGTGTGGGCAGGCTGGCTGGCAAGCACTAAGCAATTTTGTGGGCTAGTAGCTGCTGGAGATCTCCTTGCAAGGCTGCAGCACGTGTCCTGCACAGCTGATGTCAACATCTCAGCTTTGATGCAGTTCAGAGCAGCTAATATACACCCCCACCCAGCATCCATGCACTACCCCTCCTCTACCACTAGTAGCCTGCACAACAAAGTTAATTGCACAGGAAGTGCAGCTGATATACTCCCACATGGGACAAGGATGAAACTGGCAACGTGACATCAATTTTTGAGCTAAAGCCAGAGCCAGGAAAACAGAAGGGCCTTTTCTGGATTCTATTGTAACCAAACAGCACTACAAGAGGATCAGAAGGATATTTCTTTTAGTATCAACAGTTGAGACCATTGAAGGAACAACGTAAAAAAGGGTTCCTAAACTAGCAAAAAAACAAGTGGTGTGGGAGATGTAGAAGAGGAACAACCGAGGCTCCTGGTAAAAGGTAAAGCTCCCCTGTGCAAGCACCATGGGGTGACGTCACATCCCGACGTTTCCTAGGCAGACTTTGTTTACGAGGTGGTTTGCCAGTGCCTTCCCCAGTCATCTTCCCTTTACCCCCAGCAAGCTGGGTACTCATTTTACAGACCTCGGAAGGATGGAAGGCTGAGTCAACCTTGAGCGGCTACCTGAAACCAACTTCCGTTGCGATCGAACTCAGGTCGTGAGCAGAGCTTGGACTGCAGTACTGCACCTTAACACTTTGCGCCACGGGCCATGAGGCTCCTGGAGGGCTTCATAAACTAGAAAAATCACACCGGATTTCATTTACTGTCACTTTCAGTGCCACAGTAAGCCATCTGATTAAGAGTCCCCACAGTTGGTGAAATAGATTAACAGGCGTTATCAACCAATTAACACTACATCTTCCTCTAATACAGGATGACAAATTCACAGCAGGGCTGGCAGAAGAGTATTCACACTAGTAAATGGAAAGGAAACACTGCAGGGGGGAAAAATCCACTCAACGGGAGATTCCACATACCAAGAACCTGGGTTCTTAAAGAATAACCAATCAAACTGAATCCACAAAAAACTTACCTGGGGATGGTCTGAATAATGAAAACATCCTGGCCTCTGACAGATTCTTTTATTTCAACCCTTGTTTCTGAAGAGAGGGAAAGAGAAAGATTTAGACTTAACGACATGCATTGCTTGCCAAGTTAGCCCAACAGCACATGCACCTCCAAATAATAAGCCTAGTAGTGTTGGGTGAGTAAAGGTAAAGGTAGTCCCCTGTGCAAGCACCAGGTCATTCCTGACCCATGGGGTGACGTCGCTTGTGATCAGTTAGGCTGGAAGCAGACACTATTTTTTTTCAAGCAGTTGAAAATATGTGTTTATTATGTTATGTAGACTATCTTCACTGTTGCTTCTGATAAACAGATGCTGCAGGGTTTTAACATTATGGAGAATACTGGCTGCATAGAGAAGCGGCACCTGGCAGCTGCTGAAAACAAAATGCAGGAATGGATGAACCTTGGTTTGATCCAGCAGGAGGAGTTCTGATTAGTGATCATACAGAACCAACAAAATGGCAATATATAAACAAGTCAGAGCAAAGGTCACAAGCTATTAAGATGTCCTGTCTCATCATAGCTGGGAACAATACAATGATATGACAGTTCAGAACTATAAGAGATGTTGCTGCTTCCTTGGTTAGCAAAATGTAGGGTGCTTCTTTACCAAACAAACCAGCTACTAGTTATTGGAATCTATACATAA
This sequence comes from Euleptes europaea, assembly GCF_029931775.1. Taxonomy (NCBI): domain Eukaryota; kingdom Metazoa; phylum Chordata; class Lepidosauria; order Squamata; family Sphaerodactylidae; genus Euleptes; species Euleptes europaea. The sequence continues at coordinate 126,132,571 of NC_079312.1, read as the reverse complement.
ATGCCTTAATGCCCTAGAACTGAAGTAGTTAGTGATTGTTTACAGAGCATACTCTGGAATGAATCTGAAAATAGGTCTTGACTCTGAATTTGTTTGGTTTGGGCTACGGTTGTCGTTTCCAATAGGCAATAGCTTCCTGGAAATGCATACATTTTCATAACACAATCCACGAAGTAAACTTTGGTTTGTAAAATTCAAGCCAAACAACCTAGGTAGCTCTAATTTAACAAACCAGTGGGCACAGCAGCTGGAGTCTTGCTACAAGCCAATAGATTTTACAAGGATAGAAGTGGCATAAGTAGTCCACATCATCACAGCAATGCACACCCAGATTGCATGTGCTTATCTGAGGTTCAGCCAACATAAATCTAAGAACCTTTGTTTCTGTCTTGGTACCTACTGTATCACTTTCCAGGTGTCATTGAGAGCACTCTTTATTTGACTTTCTAACTCCTGCCCTGATTTTTAATTTTTCAATTGCAACTATCATCCAGTTTCAGAAATAGATACTTTCCCTCAAGGGATGTTTAGCTGTTACCTGCTCATGGGTGTTAGACTGGTGTGGTCAATAGGTCTCCTTTTTGTGACCATAACCCTGACTCACCTCCATTGGTTTCTTGATATACCACAGATTTTCCCAGTTCAGCACCAAGACGCCTTAAGAAAAGAGAGAAAGAGAAATGCCAGGAGATTCAGATTCTCAAGCAATAATTGTTGACTTGTATAAAATGACTCTCATGAAAATTCTGATTGTGAACAGTACCAACAAATCTCAGCATTGAAAGACAATTTTTGAGGACAAATGGCGGCCAACCACAATGCTATATAGTATAAATGGCCTTACCAAACACTGAAGCTCTGCAAGATGCAAATTACTTTAGATGAGAAAAATGATAATAAGGAAATTGAATGTTACCCAACAAAACTTCAAGTTATTCCATGTTTTATGAGGCAATCATGTTTGCTTTAGCTACATCTAAGTATGCTGGGGAGACACCATCCCAAGAATGTGAGAACATCTCAAAGTCTAAAAGTACCTGCACTGACTTTAGAAAACAACTGACTTCCTAAGTAGAATTTAAAGTAAGGCAGCATCTCAAAACAATTTAGTGACAAGCAATTAATTTGTCCAAGTTCCAAAGGAGTGTTTTCAACCTGGATAACCTAATTTCTCTTTCTTAGAGTTCCTCAGTTATCAAACCTTTGGTTTGTCCCCAACTACACTTCTAACAAACAATAAACAGATATTAATTAAAAGTCAACACTAAGCGAACATGTATGCATTATTTGTGATGACTGGTAGCTTTTAACTTCACAAAATGTTTCATGCTGCATTGAAGAGCTCCCCTCACTTCTAAAAAAATTTATAATCAGAGATTTGGTACAAACATAAAACTCCTGTCCAAGAATAAATTCCTGCAGTAATCAAAAAACTGTTTCATTTATTTGGTTTTGACATTTACATCACATCAGAAAGAAGTCATTTTAGCTTTCTGTTTTCACAGCCTTTATGGGATATGTTGATGTACAATTTCCAGAGAGATACAGCATTTCTGCATGTCAACAAATCCTTTTGTTTAAACCTCAGCTGAATAGGAACAACAGAGCAGTGAATGAACTAGATACAACCCAGAAGCTTCCCAACTTTTCCATTTACAAAATTTCAGTAAATAACTCATTTAGCACCCACATATCCTAAGTGGTAGGCACGACTAACACATCATGTGCACTTTAAATTATCTTCTCTGGTTACCAGCTCTTTTTAACATCCAGTTCAAAGCACTGATTCTGACCATCCTACATGGCTTGGGACCAGGATACTCAAAGGGGCTCCTCCTCCTATTCTCTCCAGGATCAGAGGAGCATGTTTATTATAGTAGGTGATTTGGACACAGGCAGGATAATGCTGCTGCAGTTGTACTGGGCTTCCTATAGGCACCTGGTTGGCCACTGTGTGAACAGACTGCTGGACTTGATGGACCATGGTCTGATCCAGCATGGCCTTTCTTATGTTCTCCTCCTATATTGTTCAGTCAGACACTGGATCATCAGTACAGTCCATGTCCCCTTTCTGACCAAATTGAGGAGGGCTGCCTTGCCTGTTGCTGTCCCTCCCCCCATCTCTGGAATACCCTCCCACTGGAAGCCCCCCATGTCTCCTTCTCCAGCCTCCTTTCAGCGGCTGCTGCCTTCAACTGAATGTCTCAGTTTCCCTTTGCAGTTGCCTGTGCTGTGGTGACTGTTTGCTGCTGACCGGGCCCTTTTTACTGCTGACGTTTTGCTGTTGGGCTTTACTGTAAGCCACTCCAAACAAATAATGGAGAGGTAGGGACATAAATATATTTTAAATGAGGTATATTAAAGTGGCGCACAAGGAAGCTTTTAAGTATCATAAATGTGAAAAAAACGCACAAAAATATGAGAGCCCAACTCCATTCGAGGCGAGATAAGCTAGAAACATTTTTATAGCAGACCTTCAAACTGTTAGGTTTACTCCAATTGGTAATAAACATCTGTTTTACATCATTTATTCTGAACTGTCTCTTTGCCTCTTGGCCTTCCACCCAGCTCTCTTTGCTGGTTTGCCCGGTTCTGCGTGAAATTAAAGTCTACACCCCTGCTTCTGTTACCTCCTCATTGTCATCCAATGCCTCACTGCTATGTCAAAGTGGGATCATGGCTAGCTGAGCTCTCAACACCAACAGGCCCAGCCATTTGCTGCATGAGGAAGAGAAGAGAGCTTACTGCATCCAACAGAAAGATCTGGTTTTTGTGACGTGGACCAGCAATTTGAAGCAATATTTTGAAAGATACCATGCTAGGAATGGTCAAGGTGCTGTACATTACAAAATACAAACAGTCTGAAGGAAGAGATGATGGAGACATTCTAGTTATTGGAAACCAGAGTACAATAACCACCTTGTGTATTCTGGAAATTCATTACCACCTGAATGGGGAATGTTTTGTTCAGTAGCATCCCATGATCTGGCTTCAGCCTCAGAGTTCTGTTCATACTCTGCTTGATAAGGAGCTACCCAGCAAAAAAGGGGAAAGAATAGACCTCTGTTTCTGACTGGAACACAAGAGAAGCTTACTTTCTGTTGTTAAGAGGCAGTCTGTTTCAGCTGAATGTGAACCTGGAACAGGACCTGGGTTCAAAATCTGTTTAACCATGGACTTCTTGTGTAGATCTATGCAAATTGCTCTTACAGTTTTCCATTCTCAAAATGCATACACAGTGGCAATATATGTTTCAGAAATCAGCCACAAAGCACTTTGAACATTCCAATGGATCAATGTTTGTATTCGCTGCTTAAGTAAATGGTAGAGCAAAACAGCCATATTAGCAATACACTGAAATTTAGCCACTAGCCTAGGAGGACTGGCACATAGAGGGAACATTTCTTCCTCCACAGATCTAGTAAAATGAATTAAAGCACATAATGTAGTTCTTTTACAGTGTTTAAATGTCAGGAATAACTTTTTAAAGGTTTTTTATGGTATAATTTGAAAGCTCTTGTGTCCCTTTGATGAAAATTCTGAATAGTGAGGGCATTTTTCTGCAGATGCTTGGCTAACATTGTAACACATCAAACATAGGTAACTTGCTTAAAACCACAGGGGAAGTTGATCATTATTAAGAATAAACACACAGCCCGTTGGTCTCCCAAGGCCAATTCAACACATCAATAATTAATAGCACTACTAGCAGTTAGGGTTGCCAGCTCTGGGCTGGGAAATACCTGGAGATTTTGGGGGTGGAGCCTAAGGAGGGCAGGGTTGGAGGAGGGGAGTTATCTCAGTGGGGTTTAATGCCTTAGAATCCACCTTCCAAAGTGGCCATTTCTCCAGGTGAACTGATCTCTGTCGCCTGGAAATCAGTTGTAATAGTGGGAGATCTCCAGCTACCACCTGGAGGATGGCAACCCTACAAGCAGTACTGCAAGTCTACTTTTCCAAAGTTTAAATGGTTTGTTCAAAACCTGTATGTGATGCTCAGTAAGAGTATGACCCTATCTAAACTGGCATCAGTTTCTTTCTGATAAGAAAAAAATAAGTACAGTACCAGAGGTTTAGCGTAGGTAGCCCCTCTGAGAGACGCACACACACCCCTCTTGGAACCATTCTTGACAATTTCATTTCTTCCCCTGCTGATCTGTTATTAGGCTACTTAATTATTCCAATACCCATTCACAATGTTAAGATTTTGAAATCATAACTAGCCATTGAAGCCAGTTATTTTATCAGCTTTCAAAAAGCTGAGAGTTTCTGGGGAGGGCAGGACATAAATTTAATAAAATTAAAATAAATTGATAAATCAGGACTCAACAAATCCCAGATACCAAGTCATCATGGCGCATAGAAATTTCATTGTGGTGGCTAGTATTTTCAGCAATGATTTTATTACAGCATCCCTCAGCAATTCTCAGGGGAAGTACAAAACTTATTTATCATTTTGAATTGAAATGATTTGCTATATTAGAAAATAAATGTGCATGAAGTCATAACTGCTTGTTTATATGTTAACTTCATACCATTCAGTGGTGGGGGATGAATTCATTTCTTAACCACTTGTTTTCTAGATTTAGCTCTGATATTCTGTTTTTTTTTTGTACTCATTAACCATGTTTGCTGTATCTTGAATTATAAGCCAATTTTTCTGCAGTGCTTAGGATAAAAATATTTTGTAATTATTTACTTATTAAGCAGACATTTCCCCTGCTTTTTAATTATGAAAAAAGAGCTAGTATGACTGTCACTATATCAGTTACAAATAGGGTGGCCAACCCCAGGTGGTGGCTGGAGATTTCCCGCTATTACAATTGATCTCCAGACAATAGAGATCAGTTCACCTGGAGAAAATGGCTGTTCCCTCCCCTCTCCAAACCCCATCCTCCTCAGGCCCTGCCCCCAAAATCTCCAGTTATTTCCCAACCCGGAGCTGGCAACCCTAGTTACAAACCCAATGGGTAAACAGACTAGGTGCTTATAAAGTATTTGGGAGAAATGCTGACACTGCAGCATTGAATAAAGAATTAAAGAGAAAAACTGCCACAATCTCTTAGCAAACCTGCATCACAGGGTAGGGGGGTGGGGTTAGGCTGTTTGATGAGGATGTATGCTCCTCTGAGCAAAAGGAGAGAAAATGTAGTCAGAATTCAAACAGATGTACATTGCTTGAGACGTTACACTAAAAATAGGCTATGGAACCTCAGTGTAACAAGAAGATCTACCTTCAGTTACCTAACTGCTGCTGACAGAATTCAACTGCTAGTTGGATCAGCTCCATTCAGTTGAGACACTGCAGTCCCAGAGTACAATACTGCGTACTTTTCCGGTGAACAAAATGCTTATAAGGGCGTCTCAACAAAGAGTGCTTTAGAAAGCTGATACAATGATCATATCACATCAATTTCAACTTGGAACATACTTCAGGGCGCTTGACCCATGTGGAGCCAAATCCAGAATTGAATTCCAGTAAAATAAGATTGTTGCTAAGAAAAGAACAAGTTGAAGAGTGGAGTTCATTTCAAATGGTTACAATCGTAAAATTCATACTTGGACCAGGCCAGTTTACCAAATCAAGATAGCACAATGAGTCCAAAGTGCAACCACAGTGCAACCAAAGTGCAACCACAGTTGCAGGAGTGCCTACTTTTTTCTGCTTAAAACAATTTTATATGTATTTACCAGTAAGTGTTTTCAGATACATACTGGCTGAATCGAACTGTGCCCATTATTAGTGGACTGCCCCAGACCTTTAAGAAAGCAACGTTTAGCGCTCCTCCTATTGGATACTATGGCTAACCTATCTGAAAGCATGGCCAGGTTTGCTTGGCTAGCAATTAAAATCAGGCAGTGTACTGAAGAACCTACAATAGCTAACAAAATAGAGAATGAATACTGTTTGATCCTGCAGTTTGAATGCAAGTTTGTTTATTTATTTTTCCTTCTACTTTTAGCCTCTGTAATTTTAGGATATTATCAAGCATTCTAATTGTACCCACATTTAGTATTTGCTTGGATATTAATTAGTTATGACCTTTGATAATCTTGCCATTTTTAACTATTTAACCATTTTTAATAGCAAATCTATTTTGTATTTGTTTTTATCCTATGCTATTTAACTATGCAAATTTGTCTTAAGAACATAAGAAAGGCCCTGCTGGCTCAGACCAAGTCCCATCAAGTCCAGCAGTCTGTTTACACAGTGGCCAACCAGGTGCCTCTAGGAAGCCCACAAACAGGACAACTGCAGCAGCACCATCCTGCCTGTGTTCCACCGCACCCAAAATAATAGGCATGCTCCTTTGATACTACAGAGAATAGGTATGCAGCATGACTAGTATCCATTTTAACTAGTAGCCATGAATACCCCTCTCCTCCATGAATATTTCCACTCCCCTCTTAAAGCCTTCCAAGTTGGCAGCCATCACCACATCCTGGGGCAGGGAGTTCCACAATTTAACTATGTGTTGTGTGAAAAAATACTTCCTTTTATCTGTTTTGAATCTCTCCCCCTTCAGCTTCAACAGATGACCTAGCGTTCTAGTATTATGGGAGAGGGAGAAAAACTTCTCCCTGTCCACTCTCTCCAAACCATGCATAATTTTATAGACCTCTATCATGTCTCCCCTTAGCCTTCTTTCCAAGCTAAACAGCCCTAAGTGTCTTAACCGCTCCCCATAGGACAGTTGCTCTAGTCCCCTAATCATTTTGGTTGCTCTTTTCTGCACTTTCTCAAGCTCTGTAATATCCTTTTTTAGTATTGTCGAAGGCTTTCACGGTCAGAGTTCATTGGTTCTCGTAGGTTATCCAGGCTGTGTATTGCACAGAGAAGCCATTGAAATTCATAAACATCAGCACAACTTTAACAGAAAAGAAGAGAGTTTAAGAATGAATAAGGCTTGGCTTCCTGTCTTGAAAACCTCCAAACTAACAAAGACTACTGTCAACAATAGCCATGCAGATTAGCTTTGGATTTCACCCATTAACAGATCACTTCAGGATACAATGGTTCCATATTAACATACCACACCCTCATTAGCACATTATCTTGATACTTACAGGACAATGGTTAGCACATTACCTTTGTTACTTTTTGCAGGACAATGATTCAGCTCAAACCCAACCCCTTTCTGACTATATATTACTCTTCCTACACACTTGACACTGAGAGACACTGTCCTTCAGTGTTACTCCTCTGAAGATGCCGGCCACAGCTGCTGGCGAAACGTCAGGAATGAAAATACCAAGACCACGGTTACACAGCCCGGATAACCTACGAGAACCAATCCTTTTTTAGGTGTGGTGACCAGAACTGTACACAGTATTCCAAGTTTGGTCTCACCATAGATTTGTACAATGACAGTATGATATCAGCAGTTTTATTCTCTATTCCTTGTCTAATTATGGCCAGCATGGAATTTGCCTTTTTTTACAGCAGCTGCACACTGGGTTGACATCTTCATTGAGCTATCCACTACCACCCCAAGAGCCCTTTCTTGGTCTGTCACTGCCAGCACAAATCCCATCAGTGTATATGTGAAGTTGGGATTTTTTGCCCCAATATACATCACTTTACACTTGCTCACATTGAATCTCATTTGCCATTTTAATGCCCATTCTTCCAGTTTGTAGAGATCCCTCAGTACGAGAAGGTTTCATTCCTGGTGCAGAGGATGCTCACCAGTTCAGACTGCATAAGGAATCAGAGAAATGCAGCTGTATCCATATGTGCTAGAATGAAATAATTTTACACATTTCAAGATCAGAATATCTGTGCATCTGGAGAATATACTAAAGAACTAAGAGTGAATTTTGTTGCATTTTCTAGTTTTAGTCTGTGATTAATTGTTCAATATCAGAGCCTCAATTGTGCTGGTAGTTCTTCTCTCAGTTGCTGCCTTGACCTGCTACTGTTATGTCACCTGAAGACATAACATTTAATCCCACTCTCATGTATAGCATGGTCTTGAATGTTGTGCCAAACCTATTCCTGCAAGTTATGCCACAGGTCTTCTAAACCTGCCATCAGCATTTTATAGAAGGTTTCTAATACTCCCACTGCTAAAGAGAAGGCACCTTGCAAGGGTGCTCCAAGGATGATATATTCTCAGTGTAGATTCTAGTAGCCCCAGCTTCTTCAGACACTGGATCTTTTTAGCCCTCCCTATATCCATATCTCTAAAAGTAGCCCTGACCTGGATAGCCCAGGGTAGTCTGATCTTGTCAGATCTCGGAAGCAGGGTTAGCCCTGGTCAGTATTTGCATGAGAGACCAACAAAGGGACACCAGGGTCGTGACGCAGAGGCAGGTAATGGCAAACCGCTTCTGAACATCTCTTGCCTTAAGAACCCTATGGTTATGGGGTTGCCCTAAGTTGGCTGTGACGTGACAGCAAAAAAAAAAAAAAGCGAGTTATATTCATTAGGCACACGGAGTGGACTGAGCTTGATGTATTCCACCAGTCTGGAGCATTTGAGCAGAGAAGATATTTTTACTAATAAAACACTTACAGCTGGAAAACAAATTAAAGGCAACAGGTGACTAATATAGATTATATATACACTTCCTTAGCCAGCTAGACAGACCTACTTGCATTGCCTGATGACAACAAGATTCCGTGGTTGGAGCAAGTCTGACATTTTTTCATAAGGAAGATGCCTCCTGTAAGGAGGCACGTTAAAGGAAAGCGTTCATCTTTTGAAGTGCTGGCCCAATCAGCTTTTCAGGAGGGTTAGTTAAGATCAGACAATGCTAACATATTTTCTAAAGCCAACACTGAGCAGGAAAGATTTACACAAAGACATGGTCTATGTGGTTTGTCGACAATCCGTGATATCAAAACCAGACCAAGAAAGGGCTTTTCTGACGCGGCTTCTTATTAGATGCTAATCTTTGCCATTCCAAGGGTATAAATTAAGCTTGCCTGGTGTTAATTTATTTGCCACCTCAGAAGCCAAACATAGCTCCTTGAGACAGTGCTCCTTAGGAGATGTAAACAAACTACCTTCCGCACTACAGATTCTCAGCTGAAAAAACTGAAAGAACAGCTGCAAATGTTAAGCCACTAAAAATAGCTACGAGGCCTCCCGGACAAGATTTAGGAAACTAGTCGAACTCAAGGCCAGCTCACTGGCCAAGCAGGGCTTACTCATGTAGGTATTTATGCATATAAGTCATAGTTCCCACTTAAAGACAATAATTAGAATGGCAATGTGGAGGTTGTGGAGGTTGTGATCAGGAAAATTCCCTGAGTCAGGAGAATTATGAACCTTTTCTCCCATCAACCCCCCCTCCCCGACCAGATCCAGAGCCCCGTTAGCCGCTGTTCGTTTAAGAAGAAATTGGGAAACTAAACTGGTAATTCACATCTCCTGAAACGTGTCCAGCATTTGTGGCTTCATGAGAAGGCTGGTCTTCAGGAAAGTAACACTGGCAAAACAGTGGACCTGTTTGTTTGCACTGTTCAGTACCAACAAGACGCTAACAGGACAGGTCAACAAGTTAAGGAACTTCAAGCTAACGCCTTTGCTTTCTACTAATGGTTAGCTCAACTTAAAGAAAAAGGTTCACAAACGCTTTCACTCACAAGGAGGATTTGGAAAGCATGCTTATTAGAAGTGAGAGATGGGCAGGGGCTCCCTCTCTGACTTGCACTAGGCTGAAAGGTCATTGAGTGGGTGGATATCCTCCCCTGCAGTCTTACTGAGCTTCAGAAGAATTCCAAAACAAAACAGTGCTTTCAAAGTTCAGGCGGACATCACAGAGAAGAACCCATAGCTATCCCCAATCAGGGGAGGGGGAAAGTCAGTGGGGATTATACATTTGGGCTGCCTACCAAGGCCTTCCAGAAGACATGGAACTTTTTGCTTCACTATATTGAGAATGCCAGTTTTCCTTGCAAACACAGCTTAGTAAAATATAATTTAAAAAATTGGTCTAGTGACTTTAACAGTTGGCCACAACAGTAAATTGTTTATTTCAAACCTCTAATTTTTTAACACAAAAAAGTCAATTTCTCAAAGTTTGAATGAGCTAAAGTGAATCTATTTTTATTTGTACATGTCACACATTCTTCAACAAGGCCAAACTGAATCAAATAGCTCACAGTTAATTCTGCAAGGCTGAAGGAAAAAAGAAACTTTAGCAAACAGGATTTGCTTTTTATTTATGGTTGAGTCACATACCACTTAAAACAGTTAGATATGAGTCCAGTAGCATTGGGCTTAGACTGGAGTAACACTCCTTAGGAATGCACTGTTAGAGTCCAACAAGATTTTCAGGGTGTTAGGGGTCACTCTCAAAAGCTTACACCCAGAAAATCTTGTTGGACTCTAAGGTGCTACTGGATTCGAATCAAACTGTTCTACTGCAGACCAAAACGACCACCCTCTGAAAATACCACTTAGAGAAACTGTCCGGATATCAGCCTAACGTTAAACTTATGATTACAGAGCCAACAATGCAAAGTTTTAAAAAGACTCACTCAGTGATTTTCTTTGCCAGTTCCGTGCATGCTGCTGTAGAATTTGCCGAGAAGACCCGGTAGCCACTTCTGGCTGCATTCATCGCCAAGGAATCATGCAAACCCCGTGGAACTCGAGAGTGAGAAAACACAGATTTATAAGGTAACAGCAGTTTCCTTGGCATCCTCCTCTTCAGCCTCTCCAACTACTAGACACCCTCTCAGGGTGGGGAAAAAGGAATTTAACACAGGAAGATCTTCCTCAACCCAACTGTTATGGCAACAACAGCAAAAAAAAGGCCTTTTAAAAACAGAAGCTCAGTTAGTGCTTTATGTGTCCCCTGGAAAAGCCACCTATGGGAAAGAAGATAACATCCGTTCGTCTAAAGAGGCCAAAAGCCTAAAAAGCAAACAGTCCCGTAAGGAACAAAAAGCAAAATAAGTAGTAGGAGGGAAACCAGGAAACCTAGAAGTTTATAAAAGTTCTGTTAGACAAAAGAAGGGAGGGGATGTCCTTAAGGCAAAGTACAGTGGAGAAGGAAGGGGCACAAGAAGCAAAGCAGGAGCAATTAAACTTGTTTACATACAAGACAAAAAAAAAAGGGGGGGGGAGACTGATTCAAAGAGAAGACCTTCTCCAGACAAGGAGGAAGGCTGGAGAGCTTCTGAGGACACAGAATCAGCACCAGAGAGACGTGTTGGTGGGGGGCAGGGAGGTCAACAGTAGGAAGGGCAGAGGAAGCAGGGGAGGGAATGACACCATCCAGGAACACCCCCCCCCCGGGGACGAAGGGATCGGAGGAGAAACGAAAGGGGAAACACAGGAGGCGAGTTTGCCTGGAAGAAGGGGGGGTGGAGGGATGCTTGACAGGGTATCAGGAGTCAAGCAGACTAGATGGGAATGTTCAGTAATGAAGGGGGGGGGGCGGCAAGTAAGACACAGGACGGTAGGGGCCCCGAAGCAGGGGTGGTGGTAATATGCGAATGGAGGGACGAGCTCTCTCTCCTTCCTCAGAACTATAAGGACCAAACGCACATGGCTGAGTGGGGCAAGTAAAAGAACCGTGAGGCCGGAGAGGGGAGGCTTAAAGGAGAAACAAGAAGGGGGGGGGGTGCTCTAAAATAAAAAAAAAGTGTACCAAGGAGAGGATGCAAAAGCGAGGAAAAGATGGGGAAAGAAGCAACAGGGCGGTCTGGAAGGGGGGGGGATTGGGAGATGAAGAGGGAGGGGCGGCGTGAGGAGGAGCGGGCTAGGCAGAGGAGGAGGGCTAGGCAGGGCGAAGACCCAGGGGGAGGAGGAGAGGACGGGCCGGCCGACCAGCAGCCCCTACAGAGGCAGGGCAATTCCAGCCGGGGCCGCTGAGGCGGAGGGGGGGGAGGCCACGCGGGGCGCTGTCACTGTCGCTCGTGGCCGCCGCCAATCCCGCCTCGTTGGGAACTCCCTCTAGGGCCCGCCGCTCTCCAGCCCCCCACCTCAGCCAGGCGACACTCCGCCGGCGTGCTCGTAGTCATAGAGACGCCGCGCTAGAGCGCCACCTTCTGCTCTCGGCGTCCATTTTGTGCCAACGCTCTCCCCCTCGGCTTTGGAACAAGGCGGCCGTCCTGGCCAGCGGCCGCGCGGACATGTTAAGTAAGGGCAGCCGGTGACAGGCAGCCCCGCCGCCTGGTACTCACCGCTCTTCCCTTTCCCCCCCGGCCGTTAGTCAACCAGGAGACTTTTTCAGGTTTGGGGTAGGGGAGAGGATTTCCCGCCCTGATGCCCAGTCGACGGGTGGTGGTGGTGGTTTTTCTTTCCCTTTCACCTCTTCCCTGAGACCTGGAAGGTTTCTTTTCCCGGATCAAATATGGACGCTTCGTTGGGAGGACCGACCAACGGTTCGAGGGGGGAAGGTCTGGAATGACCGCGCCTCGGCTTCGAAGGAAGTGGGCGGAGACAGAGCGGAACGTGGCGGGGGGCGGGGCTGAAAGGGCCGGTGTGGCTGTTTCACCTATCAGCCTTGAGGGCGGAGGCGGGGCGAGGGGTATAAATGGGAGGGGGGGGAGGGGAATTACCTGTGGCGGGTGAATCTGAAACCGGCAATGTGGGGCTAGTCAGTGACTAGTGCTGGTTATTCACAGTGGGTCGCCGTGTTAGTCTGTTTGCAGTAGTAGAAAAGGGCAAGAGTCCAGTAGCACCTTCAAGACTGACACAAATATTTTTAATAATATTTTCTGGCAGGGTGTGTGAGCTTTCGTGAGCCACAGCTCACTTCTTCAGATACAGCTAGAATGTGAATCCATCCGTCTTTAAGTAGAGGAGAGTGAATTCAGACCAGCATTAGTATGTAAATGTTAACAGTAGGTAAATGTGACTAACAGGCGTGCTGGGCTGAGGTGTGGTCTGCAGAAGAGTCTGTGATGCCCAGGGGAGAGATGGGTGTGGAGAAATCAGCATTGGTCATGAGCCCTGGATGCAAGGGCTTTATTCAGCCCAGGTTATGTTTTTAATACGGCCTGTCTCGCCCGCTCTGTAATGCACCGGGTAGGACCTGCATTTCTTCACGCTGCTCGGTACGGAGAACGCTGGGTTGGTGCAATGCCCGTTTTCCCCCCTGCTGCCTGTGCTTGCGTTGCAAGAACATCCCTTCTGAGCAAATGGCTCTCTTGAGTTAATGGCATCTCTTCTGAGAGAAATTAGATGACAGTTTCTTTTCCTCCTCCTGCGTGATGTGGCGCAACGCTTCAAAACCTGAGGATTTTGTTTCAGCTGCCCAATCATTAATGCAAGATCTTAGATCTAGGCAGTATCCTGACTCTGTTCTGCTTCAAGCCTTTGATAAAGCTGCCAATACTGATCGCAGCAACCTAATTTTTTCCAAATCTGAACAATCATCCTCATCTAAACTGCTTCTTTCAATTTCACCCACTTATCCTACGACATCCAAAATATTATTCTATGTCATTGGCATATTATAGATCACATTCCTGGCTGTACACATCCTCCCATTTTAGGGCTTAGAAGAACCTCTTCCCTAAGGGACCATCTCATTAAAACAGACATGCTGACTCAGAAAGAACGACTGTCAGCTTGTGGCCACTTTAAATGTAATGGGTGTGCTGCCTGTCCTTTTAGCTTACCGGTTAAGCAAGTTACCTCTATGGATGGCAAATTCATTTACACTTTAAAACATTTCTCCAATTGTGCTCCTGCCCATGTTGTTTATGCTTTAATCTGTTCCTGTGCAAATCCTAAGATGTACATGGGCTGCACAGTTAGACAGGTGAGGCTCCGCATTGGGGAACACCGCGCCAGGATCAGGGCCAACGTGAAAGACGCGCCAGTTGGCCAGCATTTTATTAGCCATGGCCATACTGACCGAGACTTGAGGTTCTTCGTTCTTTGGCAATATCGCCCTAAACCATTTCAAGCCCAGGACGTGAAAAAAATCTTAAACTGCCAAGAAAGAAGATTCATATTCTTCTTTAAAACCTTAGCTCCTAGCGGACTCAATAAAGAGTTCGATCTCTCTTGTTTTCTGTAATTGGTTACTATCTCTTTAACATGCTGTACAGCTTGTCATCCATTCGACACAGCTGAATGTATTTGAATGAGGCTTTCTGCACCACATTTCTATTCTGAAAATCTTTGCGATTAGACTCCTTACTCCTTGATGGTGTGGGTAAGCTATTTTATACTTGTACATGCTGTTTAAATTTGGATTCTATAATCTCTGCTTATAGACTCCTGTTATAATGATGCTTACTTTTTTTCTTGAATATGCTGTACAGCCTGTCATTCATATGATACAGCTGAATGTATCTATTGAAGTCTTTGGCACTGTATTTCCATCTTGACAATCCTTGAGTTTATACTCCTCATTCTTTGAAGATGTGGGTAAGCTATTCTATCCTTGCTTTTATAGTTGTACATGTAGTTTAAAATTTGGTAACTTATTGACTTTTGTTACAATGATGCTCATTTTGTTGCATTCAGAAATATGCCACGAATACATGTTAACACCTGAAAGCAATTCGCAGAGGCGGTTTCCACAACAGCCATCTGTTCTTGCCACCTACCTGCTATTATTATTTACTAGCTAATTTGTCTCTTTCATCCTGATTTTCAGCGATTACACTAGTGACTGCTGTCACAATTGATAAATAGTAGCCCTGAGTGGCTTATTGACAGATTGTAGCCCTGTGAGGCTTTTTGTAAACGTTTTTTGCGTTACTATTTACTTTGAATTATGTGTGCTGTAACACATTACTCTTGAGTAAACTTACTTTCTGTTTTGTTGAGAATTAAGCCCTGCGTGGCATGCTGTTACATATTACTCTTGAGTAAATTTTCTTCCTACTCTTTAGTAAATTTACGCCCTGTGGGGCATTTTTTTGTATGCTGCAATATATTACTCTTGAGTAAATTTCCTTTCTACTCCTGAGTAAATTTACTTTCTGCTTTGTTGATGAAGTATACAATTTTGTTCTTATAACAATTGCTATACATATACATATATATAAAAAACTTTTCTTTGTAATTGAGCCTCGTGCTGCCTTCTCTTTCAGTCTATACTATTTCAGCACAGGTTACCTATTTTCCTGAGTACCTGGAGGTTGGCAACCCTATTGTGAAGTTAAAATGGAAGAGAGGAGAGCGACATAAGCTGTTTTGGGTCCCTACTGGGGGGAAAGGTAGGGTATAAATTAAGCAAATAAATGACTATTCCCTTAGTCCCAAATTAAGAGCAACCCAAGTCCTTCCAGGATGACGAGTAGTAGAGAAGTGTATTTTGCCCCTTTCTGTTAGGAATGCAGGGGTAATTTCCCCCTATTTCATTACCAGCTTGTGCTTTCTTTCTTTCTTTTTTTTACTTATTCCACAAATCTTGAAATAGTTCTCTGATACATGCTCCTTCTTGGTACAAGAAATAATATTGGGTTATTAAGATCTCCTTAATGTTGGATGTAAAGGCAATTAACTGCCTGACCAGGCTGCCAGTATGGCAACCACCCTTGGCATTAGGTGTGCCAGGATCCCATCAGTATTGACTGATCATTCTCTTTTTAAGACCTTCTGAAAGTATCAGAACTGCTTGCTGACAGAAGAATGTTTTATGCACAAACTGAATGGAAATGTAAAAGAACTGCTTGAAATCTACTGCAGGGCAATGTAGCCTAGCGCTACTGCTATACCACAGGCATCCTAACCAAGCTACCTACAGCTTTCATTATGTAACTTTACATATAATCATTTCATTTTCTGCAGATTTCCGAAACATTAAGAGTTTCCATATAATCGCACGCAGTGCACCATTACTTCTGAAAATCCTAATAGTGATTTAAACAAAGCGCCAAATTTTGCATCCCGCGGTAATTGGACAAGTGCCTTCAGTGGGACAGCCATGGCAAGACCTGATGCTCTTTCTGGCATTAATTTATTTAAATAAAATATGACAATAGTGGAAAGTCTGGCTTGTTTAAAATGTCTTTTGATGAAAATACAAGTTTCTTTTTAAAAATGTAGTCTGAGGCTTTTTATGCATGGCTTTTTCCCTCAACGTCACCCCTCCGACAGCTTTGGGCTTTTATGTTGATTATGCATGCCATTTCCGACTGTTGGAGGTCGCCTCTCTCTCCCCCTGCGTTTCGCCCGCGTTTTCAAATTTGAGATACAACTGGTCTCTGAAAACGCGGGCAAAATCTGGGGAAACACAGGGGGAGAGCAAGGCGACCTCCAACAGTCGGAAATGGCATGCATAATCAAAACAAAGACCCAAAGTCATTGGAGGGGTGCGTCAAGGGGAAAAGCCATTCACAAAAGGCCTTAGATTTCTGAAAAATTAAAGGATATCACAGAAGAGTCCAGGGTGTGAAGAAAATATATAGGTATGTTTTACTGGGGTTATGGGCCATCTGGGCTCAAAAGAGCGCTAGCCAGGTACCGTTTAGTTCATGAAGTCTAAATCTGTGGCAGAAGATAAGCCAGTACAAATATGGAGTGGGCTTATTTGATAATCCTTTTGACCTTACAGAAGTTCAAAGAAGGAAATTGTAGACCAGTAAATTAGATCTGGTATTCAAAATAGAGCGCATGGGAGCAAAAGAAGGTCCCCCCCCCCGACCTGAATAATGAATGAAACACTGAGAATCCAAGCTGCTGTTTTTAAATATATATTTCTGACCCTGATGACTTTAGTTAAGTTGACACTTGAAAACATCAGCCACTTTATCTTTGATGAACTAGAGCAGGGATACAGACCCCATTAGTTGTGAGTGGTTTTCTTGTCTTTACACATCTTTCAGAGCTACCCTTCTGGTGGTAACTGTAACCTATGTCATAGTGCAGGCCGCGTGAGGAAAACGAATATGGGATTGTATCCTCCCGCTCAGCTCTAAGTGTGAAGCCTTCCTGCACTGGAAGGGTCTTTACTCTGGCAGGTGAATTTCTTCCACTGGAGGACAGCTGTTGCTCTGGAAGGCAACTTCATGCTTAGCTGAGTAGAGTGCTAGGATGTAACCCCCATGGAGTTTGCTTCTTTGCTGTTATCTTCCTCCTGCTCTCTGGTGTTTGGGGAAATAAGTCCTGAGGCCTTGATTTGGAGCTGGTAAAAATAAGGCTGTTACTCTATCCGTAGTTTATTATTTAACAGCCGCTTTGAAGATATGCCAAAAGTTATAATCAAACTACGCCTAAATGCTCATTTGCATACAGGCGCTTTTTTTTGCACTGGGACTGGAATTTTAAATTTTTGTAACATTTTCTCTCTGCAGCTGATTAAAACATGATAATATTGCTGCAAGGTAATGTACTTTGGACATAATTAGGTTCATTTTACAAGCCTCAAGTAAAGGGCTGTGTTGTTTTTCTTTGCCTGGCAGGATGTGTTTGTTCTGGGAACACAACAGTCATTGTGTTACTGGGGGGGGGACTGCAAATATAGTTACTGAATGTTGTGACACACAGGCCAAGCTACGCATTTGCTTGTTTTTTTTAAAGTTAGATTCTGGTTCCCTGGACCCAACTTGGATTTTTTGCAGCTACACAGCAGCTGCAGGGAATTGCTATTTAAACAAATAAAGCAGAATCCAGTCGGGCTCAGAATACCATCACAGGGGGAGGAATGGCTCCTACACCCCAAAGCCCTTTTCTGTGCTGAAACAGAGCTGAGGGGGAAGTTATTTCCCCATACCGGCTGCTCCACATTGAGTATTCTGCACACAGAGAGCAGCAAAAATAGAGAAATAACTCTCCCCACATATTGTTTCATCATGGGAAAACAGCTGGGGGGTGCAGGAACCCTTCCTATCCTAGCAGTGGTGTTGCAAGAACAAATGAGCTCTGGCTTTTAAAAAGCCGTCCCCCGCAGCTGCTGTGGGGCTGCTGGGAACCCGAGTTGGGTCTCAGTCCCAATTTTATAAAACAATTGAGTGTCTGGTTTGGGTAGGGTTGCCAGGTCCCCACTTACCTTGGGCGGGAGCTTCTTATGGGCGGGGCTGGGTGGAGGGATTCCTCCCGATTCCCAGTTTCCTAGCCCTGCTGTGTGCACACTCTGTGGACTGCACGCACAGCAGGGCTAGGAGGAAGGCTCCAGATCGGAACCAATCTGGCATGCAGTTTGGAACGGGAGGCTGGAGCGTTCCTGGGAGTACATGGGGGGGATCGCTCCCCCTTTCTGCTTCCGCTTGCTGACCATCAGCTGGTCAGCGGGCAGCCCAGTTAATTGGTGGGCTGTTGCTTGCCACAACCAGGCAGTTGGCAACCCTAGTTTTGGGTCACAGAAGGGGAAGCAAGTCCATAAGTTAAGTTGTGTCTAAATAAGGTTGCCAGGTCTCTCTTTGCAACTTGTGGGAGGTTTTTGGGGTGGAGCCTGATGAGGGCGGGGTTTGGGGAGGGGATGGACTTCAATGCCACAGAGTCCAATTGCCAAAGTTGCCATTTTTCTCCAGGTGATCTCTGTCGGATGGAGATCAGCTGCGATAGCAGGAGATCTCCAGCTAGTACCTGGGGGTTAGTATGGAGTCGGCTAGTTAATTTCAAGTCAATCACAGACACAAAGTAATCCAGAACTTGACAATTTATCACATAGGTGCAAAAGTGCAAATGTGTAGTGAAAGACTTACAACATACAATTCTATATACAATCCTATGTTCTCAATCCTATAAGGTAACAATCTCCACAATTTTCTCTTGAGTAATCTTCACAAAGGTAACTGGAGAGCAAAATTCAAAAAGTCCCGTGAGGGTAAGGTTTCAATAGTATTTCTAGAAGACTGAAGAGGGGGACAATCGTTTCAGTTCTTCAGCCCCTTTTCAGTTTAATTCAATTGTATATGTTCACAACTTATCTCCATTTTTCCATTCAGGATAAAGCTGCAGCCACGTACTGTATATATTTTCAAAGTTCCCACTCAGGGTATATCATTTCACATACATGGTTGCTCAGATGCTGTTATCTGTTCCCATAGGGATCACAAAGTGAATACTAGTTTAAATAACACCTGTTATCACTCAATAGAGAATACCCCTCTAGTGCAGGCCTGCATAACTCATGACTGATGGAGCTGAATGGAGGTCATGAGTCCTGTATGCTAGCCAGGGGGAATAAATCTCTTTCTGCAAACCGGGGTAATCTTGAGACCTTGTCAGTAGATGGCCTGAATGCTGTGTTTGGCTTGGTGGGTCACGAAATGTCCTGTACTCCTGTAGTGCCATGGGATGTTCTGCATCTGCTTGCTATGACATCATTCCAATAGCCGGAAGCACCGTTGTTGTTTTTTACATCCTTAGTTTTAGCCCTGACCTGGATAGCCCAGTCTTGCCTGATCTTGTTGATCTCCGAAGCTAAGCAGGGTCGATCCTGGCAAGTATTTGGGAGGAGTAACCTCCAGGGAATTGGGAGGGGCTGTGGCTCAGTGGCAGAGCATCTGCTTGGCATGCAGAAGGTCCCAGTTTCAGTCCCCGGCAACTCCAGTTAAAGGGACTAGGCAGGTAGATGATGTGAAAGACCCCTACCTGAGACCCTGGAGAGCTGCTGCCGGTCTGAGTAGACAATACTGACTTTGATGGACCAAGGGTCTGATTCAGTATAAAGCAGCTTCATAAGTTCATGTAGTCAAGGAATAACAGGGTCATGACGTGGAGGCAGGCAATGGTAAACCATTGCCGAACATGTCTTGCCTTGAAAACCCTACGGCAGGTGTGTTGAACTCAATTGTTACGAGGGCAGGATACGATGTAAATGTCACTTGGTTGGGCCAGGCCATGCCTCACCAGCCCAGATTGAGGGGTGTGTGTGTGGCTGCCTCGGCTGGCTCGCGAGCCGGATAAGAGCTCTTGGGGGACCAGATCCAACTCGCGGACCTTATGTTTGACACCCCTGCCCTACGGCTCGCTGTAAGTCAGCTGTGACTTGATGGCACACGCCGTTTTTAGCAACCTAGATGATGTTTTCACAGCAATAAAAACCATGAGACTAAAAGTACTGCTCTAAATAGAGTGCAAATGTTTATTTGGGTAGGTAACCTAGATGCAAGAGTATAGCACCTTTAATTCAGTTAGAATGCAGTGACGGTGTCTTTGTCAAGCAGACACAATTATATGTGAATTTGGAAAGTCGTTTGGTTGGAAAGCAGTAGCATGGTGGCAAAACCTCAACCTCTGCTGCTTTACCCTGACAGGAAAATGCATCCAGATGGGTGACATCTTTCTTATGATGCCGCCTGGTGGAATTGGGCTGCAACTGCTGCTCCACTAAGACTACAGGACTCTCATTAACATCATACAGAGACATGGGCATCATGACAGGTTGAAAATCACTCAAGATAATCACTCATTAAGGACGTCTGAAGTCTCTTGGAAGAGTAGATTACACCCTCCCCCTACAAAAAGAGAGAAAAGTACCATTAAAAGGAGCCTTAATTCAGGGTGGCACAGTGAGGAGGCTGACTCAGGTGTCAGATTTTTGATAGTTAAAAAAAGAATGATTAGTCCATGAATATGTCCACTCCCCTCTTAAAGCCTTCCAAGTTGGCAGCCATCACCGCATCCTGGGGCAGGGAGTTCCACAATTTAACTACGGTATGCGTTGTGTGAAAAAATACTTCCTTTTATCTGTTTTTAATCTGTCACCCTTCAGCTTCAACAGATGACCTCGCGTTCTAGTATTATGGGAGAGGGAGAAAAACATGTTTTTCTTATGTTCTTATGGTATTTCTCAGAAAAGGATAAGAATATAAGGCTACTTTTTTTTTTTGGCCTTCACTCTTTTATTCCTGTTCATGAATGTTATCTGGCTATATAAGTTGTGATTAAAATAATCGTTCTAATGGAAGGGCTCTAACTATGGCTGCAGCACGTATTGCAGACTATTTCATGTGTTGTGTTTTTACACTGCTGCTCAGCTAGGTTTTCCAGGTCCCTCTTCGCCACTGGCAGGAGGGTTTTTGGGGGCAGAGCCTGAGGAGGGAGGGGGTTGGGGAGGGGAGGGACTTCAGTGCTAAAGTGGCCATTTTCTCCAGGTGAACTGATCTCTATCTGCTGGAGATCAGCTGTAATAGAAGGAGATTTCCAGCTATTGCCAAGAGGTTGGCAACCCTATGCTCAACTGATGAAGGCATGCCTGACTGTGGCCTCTTCTCCCTCTGACCTCTGCAATCGTTGGAGGGTGTATGTGGCTACCTCTGGGCAGGCTAGAGAGGAGCTCCCATCTGGTTCTGGATTCAGGCACTATGGAAGAATGGCTAGCTACTGCCTTTTCTATCTTTTGCCTCACCAATGGCAGTTGGTAGCTGGGAAGAGAAGAGCTGCATATGTTGAAAATCCAGTGGTTTTGCTTTTCAACAAAAAGCTCTCATGGTTACAGAGGGAAAAAATCTGAAAGCATGTTAGCAGCCTAAACCAGTTTTCAGACTTGCCCCCACTCTAGCAACAAATAAGGAAATTATGTGAAACATGCATTGTGCATACATACAAACGGTAAAAGCACCCTGTCCGTTCCAATCATATATTTGCTATACGATTGCAGGAGGTTCTTTTAGATTTTATTTTGGACTGAATTCCAGAGCCTTGGTACTTAGGGAGTGTCCCTTTTCAGGTCTTGCTTTCATTCTTTAGTGTATTCATGTGTGCATGCATTGCCTGATGCGAGTGATTCATATCACCCTTGCTCATTCCATCATGTATTTATTTCTTCCACAGCGGAATGACAGTCTCAGCTCCCTTCACTTGCTGATCTGTTTTGGGTTTTAAAATGAGAAAGAGGTTGTGGGGGTCAGCTGGCCAGTTTTACCAACTGCCTTGGAGGGAGGAAACAACATTTTAAATAACTTGTTCTAATGCAGCCAGGCATTAGATTGGGGCTTCAAGGCACCAAGCAGTGATAACCCCTGCATCCAGTATGAATTGCTGCACTCTTGGCTTGTCAGCATACAGCAGTCGCCTTCACATCAAGCTTCTTCAGCATTGTGTGCTTTTTTTGAACAGAGATGTTTCTGTGCAGCAAATGCCCTCATTAAAACACCCTAGAAGCCTATGTGCTTTTGCCACAGAGCACAGCACTCTCCTCCTGCCACTCTCTAGCCCTTTTTTTCTTTCTTTTTTGCTTTGTGAGATGCTGTTATTAAAGAATTTCCCAAACTTGTATTTTTGACATCCACAGAGGGGGAGGGGGGGAAAGGCTCGAGGATGAGATGGGGGAAGACTATTTATAGGAACACAAATGAGAAACGAGACTAGGCACATTTTGTGCGTGGCCTCTTTTGGACAGCTGCCTCCTTCCAGATGTGCACAAGATCCTAACCACATTGAAGGATGCAACGGCACCTCCTCCACCCGCTTAACACCATCCCTATGTTTAGCAGTGCAGCCTACAACGTCATTCTTTTTTTAAAAAAATAATTTTATTCACTTTTAATAGGGGTACAGAAAAGGGAAAAAAAGGGGAGACAGATAGGGAAAAATTGTCATTCTTGAATTTCAGCGCCCAGCTGGCTGCTGGAATTTACTTGTCGAGAAATCTTCCTCAAGGGGGCAGCAGGTAACTCCAAATCGAGTCTCTGAACATACCCTTGATAAGGCTCAGGCAAGACAGGAAGACCTGGATTATTTATAAAAAGTGAGTGGTTGGAAAAGTGATCTTTTCTCGAGGGCAGGGCTATAAAGGAAAGAGGCAGGGTCAAAGTGTGGTTATCTTTGCGTGATCACATCTGCTTGGTGAGATATCAGTGCACTAGGAGGAAGTGTTGGAAGTGAAAGACTTTACGCTGTCTTTTACCTCAGACTTCAGAGAGGGACAAGACTACTGAGACAGAGGGGACAAGACACTGGGGCATCCTTTTCTCCACTGCTCTGAACTATCCCTTTGATGTGTAGATTCCTACTCTTGGGGAAACTTCCTTCCTTCTTTGGTTCTTGTAGGTTATCCGGGCTGTGTAACCGTGGTCTTGGAATTTTCTTTCCTGACGTTTCGCCAGCAACTGTGGCAGGCATCTTCAGAGTAGTAACACTGAAGGACAGTGTCTCTCAGTGTCAAGGGTGTAGGAAGAGTAATATATAGTCAGAAAGGGGTTTGAGCTGAGTATTGTCCTGCAAAAGTATTGTCCTGTAAGTATCAAGATAATGTGCTAATGAGGGTATGGTATGTTAATATGGAACCATTGTATCCTGAAGTGATCTGTTAATGTGTGTAATCCAAAGCTAATCTGTATGGCTATTGTTGAATGTTGTCTTTGTCTGGAGGTTTTTCAGGGCAGGAAGCCAAGCCTTATTCATTCTTAAACTCTCCTCTTTTCTGTTAAAGTTGTGCTGATGTTTATGAATTTCAATGGCTTCTCTGTGCAATCTGACAAAATAGTTGGTAGAATTGTCCAGTCTTTCAGTGTCTTGGAATAAGACCCTGTGTCCTGTTTGTGTCAGTCCATGTTCAGCCACTGCTGATTTCTCAGGTTGGCCAAGTCTTCAGTATCTTTCATGTTCTTTTATCCTTGTTTGTATGCTGCGTTTTGTGGTCCCGATGTAAACTTCTCCACAGCTGCAAGGTATACGATATACTCCTGCAGAGGTGAGGGGGTCTCTTTTGTCTTTTGCTGATCGTAGCATTTGTTGTATTTTCTTGGTGGGTTTAAACACTGTTTGTAGGTTATGTTTTTTCAAAAGTTTCTCCATCCTATCAGTGACTCCTTTAATAAATGGCAAGAATACCTTTCCTATGGGAGACTATTGCCTTCGACAATATTTCCTTCCTTCTTCCTCGCCTCCTCACACACACAGGCACGTCTTCTCCATCTTGCCACCATGAGGGAAGGTCACAAGTCCTGGGTCTCCCTCCATCCTAGTTAGTTAGAATAGATAGGGAACTATATTTTACTCTATCCTATCCAGAAATTGATTTCCTACAATAAATGAAGTATATTATTTGAATAGACAAAACAATCTGAGCAATTTTGTTCCTGGCACACACACAGGCTTGAACGGGCTTCTCTGCGCACAATAGCCTTTGTGCACTCTGCTAACTTAAGGATCTGGGCATTACGAAGCCCTCATAATCCAACAGGAAGTCCAGAAGGGCTATCGTTTTGCACTGCTCTTTCTGATCACTTCAACCACAATGGCAGTGAATGACAGTTGTGGGGGGAATGTCCCCCTGCTGATTATGAGACAGAAATGTGAATGTACATAACTAAGAGATGCCTCACATGCTCCTCTGCTGTGTTTTGACTCTGCTATAACTCTTTCTGTTCCAGGTATTGGGTCAAAAACCAAATGCTGTGAGAACTGCTCTAATCATTCATGGTCTGGAACAAGATAAGAGGGCCCCTCAAATGAGGGCCCCTCTGAGGCTACAGAGTGTTTTCTAGTTGAATCTCACAGGCACATACCTACATCATGCCTTTGAGCATGTCAGCCCATGCATCACCTTGCATTTCAGACACCACCTTTTCTCCTTCATGAAGAAGAGGTGGTTTTTATATGCCGACTTTCTGCACCACTTAAGGAAGAATCAAACCAGCTTCAATCACCTTCCCCTCCCCACAACAGACACCCTGTGAGGTAGGTGGGGCTGAGAGAGCTCTAAGAGAGCTGCGACTAGCCCAAGGTCACCCAGCTGGCTTCATGTGGAGGAGTGGGGAAACAAATCCAGTTCACCAGATTAGCGTCCACCGCTCATGGGGAGGAGTGGGGAATCAAACCTGGTTCTCCAGATCAGAGACCACCGCTCCAAACCACCGCTCTTAACCACTACACCATGAAGATGATGATATAAGGAAACAAAAGGTAACATATGAAGAGGACTTCAGAGCCGTGAGCCAATGTCTTAAGGTGTAGAAAGGTGGTTTTCTCAGGCTGGCAATATGTTAAAGAACCTTAAAATGACCTCCGAAGGCTGACCTTACTAGAGTCAATGACACAGACAAAGCAGTCCCGTAGGAACTGTTACACAGTGTCTCATGTTTCCTGACTTTAGAGACCGCTGTGATAAAGGATGCCATGTGATGTCGTGGTCATGTGAATGTATGTATCGCAAGCAGTACAATTACAAAGCTAAATAAGAGGAGTTATTTACATGAAGAGATACCTTGTGTATAATTTACATTCATAAACAGGAGTCGGAAGGAGAGCATGCATGGCATTTTGGGGGGTGGCATAAGATCCCTGTTGTACCTGTTCCTTCCAGGTGTGATTACTTCGAAATCTGAATTGAGGGGGAAGGGCAGGAGGCTGCTTGCAGTTCAATTTCGAAAATGTGCTACAGAAAGAAAAAAAGGATGAGAAAGCCTATTAGGTAAAATTTCTTGACATAGGGTTGTTCCAGCTTTCTTAATCACAACACATTATTCACTAAAGGATAACTTAACAATCACCAGGGTCATCATGGATCACACTGGCTTCTGAGAAGGAAACAAATATACCTTACTATTTCTTTGAAGTTCTGAAAGCGCAGTGTCTGTATCCGACCAGCAACTTTGTAATAAATCTCAAGTAACTCATTACCTAAGCAGAAGCAGATTTTCTGTTACAATTAGCAGCTTTGTTTCATGTTGTTTACTTTGTTTACGCTGAACCTCTTACTCATAGCAAACAATATCTGTCATGTTGACAAGGTATTGAGGCAGGTGGTTGTTATGTTAAAAGAAGTACTTGCTACAAATTTAAACTCGAAAATGACATTATAGTTCATCAAGCTTTTAATACTAGTTTTCTATATCAATCATTTGTGATTATACAGAAATGCTGTGTGTGTAAATACTTGAATTTCAAGAAGGCAACAGTTCAATTTTGCCACAAAAATGTAAAGTGAAAAATCCAAATTCTGTAAAAAGACTGAACTCAGGCTTTTCACAAATTTTGAATTTAGATCATTCCGCCTGAAGGAAATGTGATACATTATTAATATAGAAGAAGTACATATTAAGTTTGACAGTTTCTGTAACATGAATAGGGTTGCCAGCCAAGTCCCTCTTCGCCACCAGCCGGAGGTTTTTGGGACGGAGTCTGAGGAGGGCGGGGTTTGGAGAGGGGAGGGACTTCAATGCCATAGAGTCCAATTGCCAAAGCGGCCATTTTCTCCAGGGGAACTGATCTCTATTGGCTGGAGATCAGTTGTAATAGCAGGAGATCTCCAGTTAGTACCTAGAGGTTGGCAGCTCTAAACATGAAAGGCTTAAATTGTGCCTGGATGGGATACGATTGGATCGTCCAGTGTTGTTGTTTTTTTAAATAAAACAGCAGCCACTCAAGATCCTGATTCAGACCAGGCTATGGCATGGGGAGCCTCCACCTCCCCACAGTTTTGCCAAACAGTACCCCACCTCCAGGCTGTTATTAGCCTTGGAAGAGTTAATAGACAGGCATCCTTATTTTGTCTGTCTTGTTCCTTCTCTGAGGTTAACAACAGCACAGGAGGAGGAAAAGTTGGTTCCAGCTGGTCAAAGCATGCAGAGGTAGATTTCTAGTTTCTTCAGGGTGCTCCTCATTTACTTGCTACCAACCTCTCACAAAGTCACCAGTAGTTACAAAGTGGCTCTATAGTACACTATGCATTCACACGTTTTTGGAGCAGAGCTCTGTATGTACTCGAGAAAAAAACTGAAAGCAAAACAACAAAGAAGAACCCACTCCTACTTTGGGACAGTGTGCATTTTCACCCAAATACTTTAAAACAGAAATGATTATGAGTTTTAGGTTTGGACATCAGCTAAATTTTTCTTAGCTTTAAATTTTGTGAGGACATTAATCACTGATGTGGTTTACAAACATGAAATCTAATTTCATAGGCCAGATTAGAACAAGTCTTGAGGCTAATTGCCAGTATCTCATTTTGACTGATTTTGAGTATATTGATTTTATTATTTGTGTGATTTTCCTTTCTATTTTAAGATTAATGTTGGGATCCCTTGAAAGAACACGCAGCATATCAATACATCCATCTTATGTATTTGTTTTTATAGCCCACTGTCAAGGTAGGTCATATTATATAAACAATGTAATCAGACAGCATAAGACATCCAATAAACAATACAATAATACTAGGATTACAAAATTGGGGTGGGGAAGCATTATTCCTCACGAGTCCCAAGTACACAGAAACATATGACTCTGTAAATTAAGTGGAAGAAAAAGGAGACCCCCCCCACCCATAGGGTTGCCAACCTCCAGGTATTAGCTGGGGATCTCCTGCTATTACAACTGAACTCCAGCCAATAGAGAAAATGGCCACTTTGGCAATTTATGGCATTGAAGCCCCTCCCCAAACCCCACCCTTTTCAGGCTCCACCCCCAAACCTCCCACCAGTTGTGAAGAGGGACCTGCCAACCCTCCCCACCCCCTGCTCTGAGGAAGCTTGAGTAGGCTTCAGAAGGGATGAATGTTGAAAACAGCTGAATGTCAGTTCAAGAAGAAAAAAGGGGGAGGGGAAATTAATCTGGCCAAGCCCCTGGGGATTTAGAGAATCCTTGAGGGAGAGATTTGGAGAGATGGAGTGGGATCTTCACGTCCTCCCCTTCAGCTTTCTAACTACTATGATAACCTCTTTCAAAACAGTAATTAATAACAGGCAGACGCAGCAACCCTCACAGGGCTGCTGTCATTTTTGCTGAATTAGATCCTGTGCCTTCCACAGCTGCACAATTAGGTAGGCATGACTTTTCCCAACATGGATTTGAATTTTTGCAGAGATGTGAAAAGAGGCACTGCTGGATCGCTTCCAGCCATACAGTCATTAATCAGTCCAAATGTGTCACAGAGCTGGAAGGGACAGAGACAAAAATGTCAGAATGATTAAAAGGGCTCAGTGAGGAAACCAGTGACCACAACATGTCTCAACATTGCTCACGCCGTAACGGATGTTTGTTGACACCTATTGGCTAAGGGCGTAACTACACCATATGCCCAACGTGTTGGGTGATGGATGGGTGGGCAATCAGACTTGCAGCAAGATGTACATCGGGGGAACTCACCTTAGAACATAAGAAAATCCATGCTGGATCAGACCGAGGTCCACCAAGTCCAGCAGTCTGTTCACACGGTGGCCAACTAGGTGCCTCTAGGAAGCCCACAAACAAGATGACTGCAGCACAAACAAGACGACCAGCAACTTATGGAGCGGTCAAAGAGAGAGAGAGAGGTGATCTACTTCGGACCAGAAGCCTGGTGTTAACCAAGGATGTATTTAGTTGGGACAGTGCTACCTTGCCCGTCAGCCACACTATAGGTTCTCAGGCAACAACAACCCCCCCCCCCCAAAGAGAGGCTAAAATACAACAAAAAAGCACAATAAAAAAGCACTACAAAAATACAAAACCAGCAGAATCTAAAAACATCTATAAAAGCAATTTTTTTAAAGCAATGATAAACAGCAATTAAATAGGTAATTAACACAAAATCATCTGTACAGCTAATAACTGAGGTGGGGCAGGGAGAACTAATAAACCATAAAATAAGCTAAAGGCCCCGGCAAACAGGCATGTTTTCACTTGGTGCTGAAGACATAAAAGGTTTGGTGGTTGGCAAACTGTTGAGGAGACAGTGTACAATGCAGAAGGCCCCGCTTCTTGCAACATCCCACTTTACCTCAGAAAAAGGTGGGAGGCAGAGCAGGGCCTCCACAGGTTCTCTGTACTCAAAGGCAGCCAGTTACATGGAGGAGCAGGTGGTCCTTTAACAGTGGTTCCTTTCAGGATGCTATATATGGAGGCTATTGTTTTCTTAGAAATCATAATCATCCACATGGAGAAGATCGGGCTACATATACTCTCAAAACCAGTAATTGGCCAATGGGGAGTATGAATTAGCAGTGGGTTGTAGCAGCCTTGTTTCTACCGGTGGCTATTTGTAATGCCCTTTGTGTAGGGCAGCAAAGTCTCTGTCTCAGATTGAGTTGTTCGACTGTTATAGAATCCCAAGAAACAAAGTAGTTACCGATAAAAGGTTCCCAGTCCAGCTTTAGTGAATGCAGACAGATCAGTATTGTAGACCTTAACATTGTGCATAAGAAGAGCATAAGAAAGGCCATGCTGGATCAGACCAAGGCGCATCAAGTCCAGCAGTCTGTTCACACAGTGGCCAACCAGGTGCCTCTAGGAAGCCCACAAACAAGACGACTGCAGCAGCATTGTCCTTCTTGTGTTCCACACCATCAAATATAATAGGCATGCTCCTCTGATCCTGGAGACAATAGGTATGCATCATGACTAGTTTCCGTTTTTACTAGCAGCCATGAATGGCCCTCTCTTCCATGAACATGTCCACTCCCCTCTTAAAGCCTTCCAAGTTGGCAGCCATCACCACATCCTGGGGCAGGGAGTTCCACATTTTTCTTTTCTTTTTTAAGACTAGTCAAGTGAAGCAGTGAGAGTGGAGAAAGAATAAAGAAACCTGTAACTGACTGTGATCAATTAATTATAAATACCACTGCCATTGGGCCAGCCCGGGAGTTCCACAATTTAACTATGTGTTGTGTGAAGAAATACTTCCTTTTATCTGTTTTGAATCTCTCAACCTCCAGCTTCCGTAGATAACCCCGTATTCTAGTATTATGGGAGAGGGAGAAAAGCTTCTCCCTGTCCACTCTCTCCATCCCATGCATAATTTTATAGACCTCTATCATGTCTCCCCTTAACCGCCTTCTTTCCAAGCGAAACAGCCCTAAGCTAAACAGCCCTAGGCTCGAGGGACAGCAGGAATTGTCTGCGGAAGCCTAGGACTGGGAAGACGTCCCAGGAAACAGAGACTCTGTAGACAGAGTTCAGAGGCAAGATGGTGGAAAGGAGCTAAGTTATCAATGAAGTTATATAAGTGAACCTGAGAGGAAAGTGAGTGAAGAAACAAAAAGGCTTAGAGGATCAAGGACGGTTGTAGGGATTACTAAATTTGGGTCCTGGGAGGTCATAGTCCTTTCAGGCAGCACAGAAGGGGGATGTTGTCAGCCGTTGCTGCTCCCATGATTCATGATTGTGACCTGGTAGTCCTACAAGGGCAAAGATGCAGTGGATGATGGTGCTGACAGCGCTGGATTTTAAATAATGAACTAATCACCTAATCTGTTGAGCTGCAGGCTTCTAGTACGTTTGTAATGTATTTATGCCTAGAGGGTGACTTTTGATCCATGGAAGAATTTAATTAAGGATGTATTTGAGCTTGGGACAGGCAAAGGCCAGATGGAGGCAAAAGAGGCACTCCCACAGGGCAGCAGCCATTAACTCTCATCAGCTTCGCAGAGAAAGAGAGAGAGAACCTGTACTACTCCCAACATGTTTCAGCCAGCTCACTCACAGCAGTGCCTGTCTGCCCCCTTCCTTCAGTTAGAAGGGGAACTCACTTTTTCCAAATCCTGATAGCCACTTAGTCAGAGCCATTTAGGTAAAGGTAGTCCCCTGTGCAAGCACCGGGTCTTTCCTGACCCATGGGGTGACGTCACATCCTGACGTTTACTAGGCAGACTATATTTTTACTGGGTGGTTTGCCATTGCCTTCCCCAGTTGTCTTCCCTTTACCCCCAGCAAGCTGGGCACTCAATTTACCGACCTCGGAAGGATGGAAGGCTGAGTCAACCTTGAGATGGCTACCTGAAACCGACTTCCGTCGCAATCGAACTCAGGTCATGAGCAGAGCTTGGACTGTGGTACTGCAGCTTACCACACTGTGCCATGGGGCTCTTTAAGACCCATTTACTCATAGCCAAATGAGGATATATCTACCATTGTCAGTAGATTGCTAGTGTCACACCTAGGGCCCAGGTTCAAATCCCCAGTCTGCCGTGGAAACTTTCTGGGTCACCTTGGGGCACTTACACACTCTCAATCTAACCTACCTCACAGAGTTGTTGTGAGGATAAAATGGAAGAGAGGACAGCAATGTAAGCCACTTTGGCTCTGCACCGGGGAGAAAGGCGGGCTATAAATGAAGGAACTAATAATAATAATAATAATAATAATAATATCATTTTATAATTATTATAATTATAACATTCATTTTATTATGTAGGATAGACTGACCCCACAGTAATCTGAATCAAAGCCCATAACACAAGCAAAGCGTGGAAATAAAATGCACTTCTTCTGATGCCCACTAGATACATGCTGGTGAGCCAATGTGTAGCTCTTCTGTATGTCTAGCAGGTGTTTCTTAGGACCAAGATAGACATGACGTTGCCCTTGTGTCCAACATGAGGATACTGCCACCATTTAGGAAGTGACTGCAAAGTCAGCACATACCTGCTTCGCATTTCTTAAGAGCCCCTTTAATGTGACCTTTTGTGTTTGCTCCGTACCTGCCACGGAGAATCCCCTCAAGGAACCATGCAAAATCACAGCCACACGTTAGCTATGCACACAGCGGTTGCTAATGGCTATGCAAACAGGAACTAAGGAGCAGGCGAATAGGTGGTGGTGGAATTTCTCCTTTTGTGTTGGGACAGTGAATGGGCATCTTAAAGGTCGGATTTAAAAAGAGAGCTTTGAGTGAGCATCAAAATTGACCCTGCATAAATGGCCTATGAGTGTTGGGGATTACCAAAGTGTCATTTAAACCCAAAACATCCTACTTGTAGTTGGGCATTTCTCTCCGTCCCGCATGCTTGAGTTTGTTTTAAGTTTCAAAACCAGACTTAGTAGGAGCTAAAATTGAGCATGAGTGAGTGGCAGGGGAGGGGCTGCCTAACTCATTGTCTTTCTTTTGAAATCACCCCCCCCCCATTTTTCTTTCTCAACTAGGAGGAAAATATATGAGGAGGAAAATATATAAGGAAGAATGCATTCTTCTGCATTTTTCTGCTAAATCTGGCAGCCTTTGGTATTGTTAGGGGGTTACCACACTTGTATTCCCAGCGATGTATTAAGAGTTTGAAAATGTTATAAAAAATACTGTTCACACTTTCTATGTATTCCCAGTGATGTATTAAGAGTTTGAAAACGTTATAAAAAATACTGTTCGCACTTTGTTTGGTCCCTTTAGCTGTGAAGACGACTTCCAACCATTTATAAGCCGTGGTATCCAAAAACCCTTTTAAAGCGATATTTTTGATAACATTTTCAAACTCTTAATACATCGCTGGGAATACAAAGTGTGGTAACCCCCTTAGTCTTTTTAGTCTTTTTTAAAGTATTCAGCCCCCTTGCAGAAGCAAGTGTGAAAGCATGTTGTCAATGTATTTTTGGCTACTACTGTCTGAAACTTAATTGTTCTAACCCCCACTGGCAACAGCACAGCTATCCGCCGCAAGGAAATAGTAGAAACATAGAAACCAAGAGCTGGAAGGGACCTCAAGGGTCATCTAGTCCAACCACCTGCACAATGCAGGATATTCACAACTACCTCCTCCCCCAGTGACCCCAGCACTATGCCCAGAGGAAGGCAAAACCCTCCAGGATCCCTGGCCAATCTGGCCTGGAGGAAAATTCCTTCCTGACACCAAAGTGAGGATCGGCATTACCCTGGGCATGTAAGAAAGGGCCATGAGAGGTGAGACTGACTCATCTCTTCTTGCCTTCCCTCTCATGATCTGCCTATGTTCACAGAATCAGCATTGCTGTCAGATGGCCATCTAGCCTCTGTTTAAAAACCTCCAAAGAAAGAGAGCCCACCACCTCCCAAAGAAGCCTGTTCTACTGAGGAACCACTCTAATTGTCAGGAGGTTCTTCCTGATTAGCCGAAAACTCTTTTGACTTAATTTCAACCCATTGATTCTGGTCTGACATTCCTTGGCAACAAAAAACAATTCCTCTCCATCCTCTATATGACAGCCCTTCAAATACTTGGCTATCACATCACCTCTCAGTCATCTCCTCTCCAGGCTACTTACCCAGCTCCTTCAACCTTTCCTCATAGGACTTGGTCTCCAGACCCCTCACCATCTTCATTGCCCTCCTCTGGACACATTCCAGCTTGTCTGCATCCTTCTTAAACTGTGGTGCCCAAAGCTGAACACAGTACTCCAAGTGAGGTCTAACCAAAGCAGAGTAAAGCGATACCATCACTTCATGTGATCTGGACACTATACTTCTATAATGTTCAGCGTATGCTCTACTAAGATCCTTTTCTCATGTAGTACTGCCAAGACAAGTATCCCCCATTCTATAATGATGCATTTGATTTTTCCTACCTAAATGCAGAACCTTACATTTGTCTCTGTTGAAATTAATTTTGATAGTTTTTAGCCCAGTTTCCCAACCTGTCAAGGTCATCCTATATCAGTGATGGCGAACCTTTTAGACACCGGGTGCCCAAACTGCAACCCAAAACTCACTTATTTATCGCAAAGTGCCAACACGGCAATTTAACCTGAATACTGGGGTTTTAGTTTAGAAAAAACAACTCATACGTTAACATCTTTTGCCTTAAAAGAAAAACACAATATCAGAGCTTTCAACGATATAAACAACTTTTTATTGAAAGGCATGCTTTTGAACAATTACTGTGATTTTTGCAGTTGTGTGCATGCTGATAATTTGTCTACCCTTGGCTCATACTTTGTAAGTTTGAGAGCAACACATGCAGCACTCAGGTCATCTGTTAGTCTGTTTCTGGAGTCAGATTTGATACAATTCAAAGCTGAAAACAGCTGCTCACAAGCATAAGATGATCCAAACAAAGTAAGGAAAGCAATCTCAAATTCTTTCATTGACTTAAAATTATTTGGTAGAGAATCCGCACTTGAAGGATTTCATTTTCAGAACTAACTGTGCTACGCACCGCGCAGGGCCCAACAGCCCCCAAGAACGCAGTGGACCGCTGCAGGGGCGGGCGCCAGGAACCACACGCCAAGGGGGATGCGCGAGGGGAGGCGGAGACAAGCGCCGCCAGCTTCTGAGAAGCCCACCGGGCGTCGGACGAGCGTGGCCAGGGCGGAAGGCGAAGGGTGGGACTTCCGCCTTCCGCCCCGCCCGCGCTTGTCCGACGCCCAGCGGGCCAGCGGGCCGCTCAAAAGCTGACGGCGCGTGTCTCCGCCTCCCCTCCCCTCCTCCTCGCTCGTCCTCCTGTCTCCCGGCCGTTTGTGGGGAGGTCCCTCGATGTGCTCCTCTCTCGTGCTGGCCACAGCTCAGCTGAGAGAGAGGGAGAGAGCTGCGTGCCGGCAGAGAGGGCTACGCGTGCCGGAAATGGCACCCGTGCCATAGGTTCGCCAACACGGTCCTATATCTTGACCCTTTCTTCTACTGTATTTGCTATCCCTCCCCGTTTAGTATCATATGTAAATTTACTTCATCCAAGTCATTTACAAAGATGTTGAACAACACAGGACCCACTCCACTCCTTGGTCATTATGGGTATTGGGCTACTGATGCTCAGTTGGGGTTTACATGAGTGTTGTGGACATTCATTGTGTGATCCGAGAGGAGAGGATCTCATTAAATACTCCAAGAAGATGCATAGTTACAGCTCTGAGATAGTACATCTCTGAAGAGCTGCACTCCAATATAATCTGCAACACTGCAAAAGATCCACGGGTGCACCTTTGAGAATAGATACTTCTTTAATAGCAGTCCAGAAAGAATAATTGCTGTAAGTGACCTCTTGGGTTACTTGCTCAGCTGGACCCACCTCGATCCAGCTGAAGAAAGAATCCCTGTTTCAAGATCAGAGTGCCTACATACCCAAAGGCACCTTGGCAAAACTAATAAAACAACAGCCCTGCGAACTCTTAACCCCAGGAATATTTTGAACATATGTCTATCTAATTCTAAGGGCACAACATATAAACTTCACTGTAGACAAAGTATCATTACAAACCAAAAGATATCACAGACGAAAATCACATGAACAGCAAGGGAACCTGCTCAATAAAGGCCATATATATTTAGCTTTTACAGACGAATTCAAATAATAACTAAATACAAAATGAGGTAAAGTTTCAATTACAGCTCTACCACAAGGGCAGAGTCTCTGGGGACGGCTAATACCCTCATAGTGACCTGACAATTGAGTGATAAGGCATTTATTTACACTAGCCAAGAAAACGGTTTACGAAAAATTGGGACTGTTTGAAAAGTAAAATAACTTGGCAAAACAGGAAAAAAAGAGGGGCTGAAAAGCCCCCAAAAGGGGGGAAACAACATCTCCTAGCATCTAAATTAATAATTTCATGATCTAATCTCCACAGTGACTCCAAAGCCTTCTTTCTAACATGTGGTATATCAATAGAATTAACTCAACAGCTTATCCTCCATTAACTTATCTCAAGATGATCTACAAAAAGAGTTTAAATTTTACCATAGCTACCCAAGCCGTAAGAGAAATTTGACTACAACCAGTTTCCAGCAATAAATTAAAATTTCAAATGCATTTAGGAGCTTGCAGAAGAGTACGCAAGAATGAAACCTGCACCACCTCCAGCCTAGCTAAAGCTGCTGAGATCCAAACAGGAGCTCCATATAGTAAAAATGACAGGATTTTTGCTTGATAAACCTCCAAAGCAATTGAAATAGATTGGCTCCCTAACTGAAAAAAAGAACCTTGTGATAGCAGCTACATGAGCTTTCATTCCTTCCAAAACATGATTAACCGTGCATTCCTGAGCGGAATGCCTGTGTCGTTGTTTGGAGGCAGAAAGTATACGAGCCAACCCTACCCTCGTACAAGGTAATAACACAGCATCATCTGCATACAATAAAACTGTTCAGTTCCCCTTAGGGTTGCCAGCTTCAGGTTGGGAAATTCCTGGAGATTTGGGGGTGGAGCCTAGAAATGGTGGGGTTTGGGGGGCAGGGACGTCAGCAGGGTATAATGCCACAGATTCCACCTTCCAAAGTAGCAATTTTCTCCAGGGGAACTGATGTCTGTCATCTGGAGATCAGTTGTGATTCCAGGTGATCTGCAGCCCTCACCTGGAGGTTGGCAACACCAGTTCCCCTGGATGAAATGGATGTTTGGAGGGTGGAGGGTGGAGTCTATGACATTATACCTTTCTGAGGTCCCTTCCCTCCTCAAACCCCACTCCTCAACTCACCAGGAATTTCCCAACCTGGAATTGGCAACCCTATCTCCTTCCCGCTCAACAGCCAATCTATCTTTATCTGCTCCTCTGTCTTAAGCTTTCCATCTCCTCCCCCCCCCCCGCCCCGCAGTAGCCTCTACCTTGGAAAACTACAGTCTTTCTCCACAACGGGGACCAAAGCAGCTCACATTATTATCTCCTCCTTTTTATCTGCACAACAAACCTGAGATGTAGGTTAGGCTGAAAGTATGTCACTGGCCCAAAATCAAAGCAAGATGGGGATTCAAATCTGGGTCTCCCAGACCCTACTCTGAAGCTCTAACTGCTACACCACACTAGCTTTCATAGGATAGCTGCTGTTGAAGAGTAGCAAACAGCCAGACCTAGTTGAGCCATGCAAGTTCACCCAGTCACCCAGAGGTTGCTGCCAGGCCTAGGGTTGCCAACCTCCAGGTGGGACCTGGCGATCCCCCAGAATTACAACTGAATTCCAGATCACAGATCTGTCCCCCTGGAGAAAATGGCTGCTTAGGAGGGTGGACTCTATGACATTATACCCTGATGAGGCCTCTTCCCTCCCAAAGCCCTGTTCTCCTCAGACTCCACCACAATATCTCCAGGAATTTCCCAACTTGAAGCTGGCAACCCTAGGTCTCCTCCCTCAAAGGCCAAAATAGGCCTGGAAAAGGCTGTGCCCCTCTCCCTTGCTTTTACTGACAGAACTAAGTCTTGGAAAGCTGTGGTGGCCTAGCAACAGCCACTGAGGAAATCCATTGCTTAAAGCTACAGGCACTTCTTTTACCATTTTGGGTTTTTTAAAAAGCCCCTAATGTTTTTGGGTTTTTTTAGATTTCAGATTTTTCTGTAAACCTGCAGCATTGCTCGTTCACAGCTCCAGTTTTACAGTTCACAGCTCCAAATTTAAGTATTCAGATATTTGCTGACTTCGCTATTAGAATGATACCAGATAGAAGGCAGAACAGAGCCAATGTTAAGCGCACTTTACATTCTGGCCAGCATAGTTGTATTCATATTACTGGTGCAAGACATGCAAAAAAATGATTAAGGATCACCTGCAAAAGAAAACAGCCTTCATCTCCTGGTCAGGAATGCTGTTTATTGGCCGCCTCTTGTGACACAGAGTTTTTCACACCCCGTTCACTTAATATGATTGCATAAGCAGCATTGCTGGGAATTTTGCCCTTGGCTCACAAACCAAGAGGAGTTGCAAACACAAACTGAGAGATTTCACTATGGGACATGAAGAGGAAGAAGGGAGGGACTTGCTTAGAGTCAGGTGAGTTGTATAGAATACTGGAGTAGAGAGGAGGATGAAAGACCTTCTCTGCGGCAGGAAAAATGAAGAAAACTGAACAAAATATATCCTTGCATCTGAAGCTAGGCCATGTACATTCATTCAGTATCTCTGGAAAACGGAGGGCCCCAGGGTAAGGAAACCAGCAGTTATTCAGCTCAAAAACTGGTCTGAGAACAAATTGGTGGTAACACATTGTCAAAAGGAAATGTGCACCCTCTTTTTGGGGACAGAGTACCCCATCTTTTCCAGTGCTTCCAGAATATCTAGAATACTTAACCATTCCGACCTTTTGAAGACTTTTCTTCTTGGCCAGACATAAAACCTTACCCCTCGACGAATTACTTGGCAGATTCTTAGATAGTCCAATCGAACAGGAAGTCTGCCCGTGTGGAAAGGCAAAGACAGAAACATCCATTTTTTTATTCAGATGTGATTTATATTCTTCTATAAGATCTTCTCTTATTACTTTATTGATTTCACACTTTCCTGTACGTCCTCACAACTAGCATTTAATCTATCCGCTGTCAGGTAAAGATAAAGCTGTGACTCTATCCGTAGTTTATTATTTAACAGCTGCTCTGAAGACGCGGCGGAAGTTATACAAGTTACGCCTAAATGCTTATTTGCTTACGGGTGCTCATTTTGCTCTGGAACTGGTAACACATTTCACAACATCTTCAGTAAGAAATTTAGTAATAACCAAAGAACAACTGAATCAATGACTTCCCTGAGTTTTAAAACTGAGCTTGATGAACTCGTGGGGGAAAAAGGTTTTTTTGGGTCCAAATTGCCATTTGATAGCCAGGATTAAATGAGGAAAGGAGGCCTATTTTAATTATTGCCGAGGTGCTCTAAAATATTATTCCACTGCAGTGGGAGAGATTGGGGGACAACCCATGGATTGTTAGGTCACAACCGGTTGTGATAGGTATCCGCTGGGTCTGGAGAGGCAGAAGGCAGGGCAGCCACAGGCAATGGTAGGCAGAACCAACCAATTTGGGTTTTGTCCTTATCCTCCTATGCTGAAATGATACTAGAAAAAACATATTCAAGTGATCTCTATGCAGACACCAAACCAATGCAACCTCCTCTTTTGCCATATGGAGCAGATACTCTACACGGAGCAGCAAAATTGGCTAAATACTCCCTGTGTGGTTTCCGCAGGGGGGGGAAATCGGCTTGCGGACAAGCCCTTCCTCCCCTCACAGCACAATTCGGAGCCCGTTTGGGCTCTCCTTTTTTACTGTAACAAGCAGTTCACCACAGCTGCCGTGCGGCTGTGGAGAGAGCAGGAAAAGGAGTGTAAACAAGTGAAGAAAAATAATGGCAGCCATGTGGTGCAGTGGTTAAGAGTGGCAGACTGGTATCTGGAAAGCCGAGGTTCGAATCCCCACTCATGCCATTGAAGCCCGCTGGATGCCCTTGAGCCCCTCACACTTTCTCAGCCTAATGTACCTCACAGGGTTGTTGTGAGGATAAAATGGAGGAAAGGAGAATGATGTAAGCGGCTTAGGTTCCCCATTGGGGGGAAGGGCAGGGTAGAAATGAATTAAATCAATAAACGTGTAGCGGACCTGTCTGATATGCGTGTATAAGATTCCTCACTGGACTGAAGAAAGTTTGGTTTTCGTTGGACAAGGAAGTTTCTATTTGGAGGTCAAGGGGCTGCCAACTCCAGGTTGGGAAATTCCTGGAGATTTGGGAGTGGAGCCTGGGGATAGCGGGGTTTGGGAGTGAGAGGGACCCCAGTGAGGTGTAACATCATAGACTCGATCCTCCAAAGCAGCCCTTTTCTTAAGCGGAACTGGAGGTTCACAAAGCTATCCAGGGGAGAATGGGAAAACACCAGTTTTCTGCTCAGCTGTTCAGCTACTGTCTTGCCATCTGTCACCCTTCTCCGAGCCTGGGAAAGAGCTGAAAAACAAAACATTTTGTCCTTCTCATTAACAAACAAGGGGATTTAAAGTATTTTGTTTTCTTCCTCAGGTTGCTGCCAGCACATTTCTTGGTGCTAAGAAAATACCTGAACATCTGGCAAGCATCCCTCAGCCAAGGTACCAGTGGGGAACGAGGCATGTACTTCTAGTGCTAGGGCTGGAGTGCTGGATGTACAGCCAGTTCTTTCAGTAAGGTTATTGTGGGTGTTTTCTTAGCGCCAACAAATGTGCTGGCATTGCCTGACTGGAGCACATTAGTAGGTACTTACAGTACCTTTATGACAGTGGAAACTACCCAGCAAGGTAGCATGAGGGACAGGGAATAAACAGTTACATAAGAACATAAGAAAGGCTCTGCTGGATCAGACCAAGGCCCATCAAGTCCAGCAGTCTGTTCCCACAGTGGCCAACCAGGTGCCTCTAGGAAGCCCCCAGACAAGATGACTGCAGCAGCACCATCCTGCCTGTGTTCCACAGCACCTAAAATAATAGGCATGCTCCTCTGAACCTGGAGAGAATAAGTACTGTATGCATCATGACTAGTATCCATTTTGACTATTAGCCATGAATAGCCCTCTCCTCCATGAACATGTCCACTCCCCTCTTAAAGCCTTCCAAGTTGGCAGCCATCACCACATCCTGGGGCAGGGAGTTCCACAAATTAACTAGGCGTTATGTGTAGACATATTTCCTTTTATCTGTTTTGAATCTCTCACCCTCCAGCTTCATCAGATTACCCCACTTACTAGTATTATGAGGGGGAAAAGCTTCTCCCTGTCCACTCTCTCCATCCCATGCATAATTTTATAGACCTCTATCATGTCTCCCTTTAACCGCCTTCTTTCCAAGCTAAACAGCCCTAAGCATTTTAACTGCTCCTCATAGGGCAGTTGCTCTAGTCCCCTGATCATTTTGGTTGCTCTTTTCCACATCTTCTCAAGCTCTGCAATATCCTTTTTTAGGTGTGGTGACCAGAACTGTACACAGTAGTCCAAGTGTGGAGTTCCCTTTCGTAGCACAGCAACTCCCTGTTCACCTAGTTTAAACCTTGGTAGTCCAGCTCTGTGAGTACTACTGCCCTGGCAGGTCAGAGGGTGCTCTGAGCATCAGCAATCAGGGCTGTGCTAAACAGCACAGGAAGCTGCTCTGCTGGTCCTGGATGAGCATGGTACAACGCACGAGAAAAGTGGTCTTAACTTTCTCTCCTATAGGGAACTATACATGAGGCCTTCTTTCTGTGCCTGCACTATTGAAATAGGGCTGCCTCTTCTCCTAGTAACCTTGAAAGGAAGAACAGTGTTATCTTTTGTAGGTCTATTCCTTTAGCGGTAGCCTCAAGACCCTAGATTGTTGTTAGGACTAAAGATGATGAGCTTTGTATTCCAAACCAGGGGAGAGGGCTCTCTGATGAGTAACCTATATACTCCATACACACATGAATTTTGCAGAGAGCGTGAAACCTTTCAACCAGCCTTCTTGCCCAAAACCTGTTGAGTATCAAGCTTCACCCACGTGTGTGTGTGTGTGTGTGTGTTGGGGGGGGGGAAGACTGGTTGCAAAACCACTAGCCACACCTTCCTCCCCTGATCAGAGAAGAAAATTATAGCAGGGGTTTCAAATTATGCACTAGGAGGTTACTGTGGCCTTCAGGTGGTTTCAGACAGTTTCCACCCAGCTGTAAAAATAACAGAGATCTAAAATAGCAGCCCAAAGTAGAACTGGACAACACCTACTGGGAATGCTTAGAAAAGTGAGCAGCAACCTTCTTTCCTTCTGCCTATTTCTAGGCGCAAACAAATCGTTGCGGTCATTTGAAGAAGACAGGGAGAAAGCGTGCAGCCTGACACAGCATCCAGTTCTTTCTTCCTTTGCTTTGCAACTGCGTTTAGAGGATTTAATGAAGTTTCATAAACCGAGATTTAATACTGCATTTTAGAGATCAGCCTTATCCCTTTATTTGAGAAGCCAGCAGGTCACACAGGCCACTCAAAGATACACATTTAATCAGTTAAAGAAACAGAAAATTGTACATTCTACCTTTTGACTCTTTTTTTTTGTCAGATTACCAATGGCAAAACTCCCCACAGATTTCCTTCTTCCTTTTTCCACTTACTGATTTTGACATTCCTTTTTATTGTTTATTGATATCCTGTAATGCTAGATCAGCCATTATACTATTGAAACTACAGAACAATGACTTACAGTTATATAACTTATCTGAGGGCATCTCTGTGACATGCACATTGCCAAGACCATGATCCAATAAGATTCCTCACTGCTTAGAATAAGGAGAGAAATAACCATGTTTCCAGCATGTGGGTGTAGGGAATTTAACCAGCTGTTAGCTTGCTCAACTAGCAAAGCAGATAGACCTTATTCTTGATAATTGTTGCAGGTTTCAGATGCAAGATAAGCAGTACTGATAAAAGACTAATGGCTTTGGTTCTGTGAATAAAAGAAGAAGAGTCGGTTTTTATACCCTGCTTTTCTCTACCTTTTAAGGAGTCTCAAAGTGGCTTACAATCGCCTCCCCCTCCCCCCCAACAGACACCTTGTGAGGTAGGTGAGGCTGAGAGAGTTCTGAGAGAACTGTGACTAGCCCAAGGTCACCCAGCAGGCTTCATGTGGAGGAGCGGGGAATTGAACCCAGTTCTCCTGATTAGAGTCCACTGCTCTTAACCACTACACCATGCTGGCTCTCTGTTTATACAGGCAGAAACTAGTGTAATTGATAGGTGAAGGGCTTCATTACATGGTTCCGCTTAGGGCCTTATCTCATGTCTGCAGACGATGAAAAGGTCACTCGAATACATTGCCATCCTAAGTAGAGTTACACTCTTCTAAATCCATTGACTTTAATGGGTATAGTAGGGTTTATCTTCTTAAGATGATACTGTAAATTGCCTGGCTTTGAGTGAACGAATGAAGAAATAAATTAATATTGCATCTGTCTGCACATCCTGAAACCATTAAATAAAATATAAGGAATTATATGGGTGAGATGGAGGTGCTGGTGAAAATACAAACAGCCGATATGCAGTTGATTAAACATGTTTAATTAAAATTAAATATTAAACACCCGTATTAACCTATTTCCAGAGGCAAGGGATGCAAACAGGTTGTTTACAATGTCATTAACTCCCATTTTGTGAGGATGTTCTTTCTGCTGACAATTAAATTTCTACCTGTTTGCCACTGTTAGGCACCAAAGTGTTCCCTGACATGGAGATGAAGGAGAAGAGTTGTTTTTTGTACCCTGATTTTCTCTTAAAGGAGCATCAAACCGGCTTATAATAACCTTCCCTTCCTCCCCCACAACAGACATCTTGTGAGGTAGGTGGGGACCAGTGACACTAGCCCAAGGTCACCCAGCAGGCTGCATGAGGAGTGGGGAAACCAACCCAGTTCACCAGATTAGAGTCTGCCACTCACGGGGAGCGGGGAATCAAACTCCAGATTAGAGACCAATGCTGTTAACCACTCCACCACACTGGCTCCCACACCATGCTGGCTCTCATGAGTGGTAGGAAGAGCTTCATGTGTTTTATTTCTAGATGTGTACGTGTGCTGACTTTTTCTATGAGTTTCCATGGCGTTACAACATGGGAGATAACACTTATCTCTGTGAAGAAGAGTTGGTTTTTATATGCCAACTTTCTCTACCACTTGAGGAATCAAACTGGCTTACAATCACCTTCCCTTCCCCTCCCCACAACAGACTCCCTGTGAAGTAGGTAGGGCTGAGAGAGCTGTGACTAGCCCAAGGTCACCCATCGGGCTTCGTGTGTAGGAGTGGGGAAACAAATCCAGTTCACCAGATTGGGCTCCGCCGTCCATGTGGAGGAGTGGGGAATCAAACCTGGTACTCCAGATCAGAATCCACTGCTCCAAACCACCGCTATTAACCACTACGCCACGCTGGCTCTCCACACCATGCTGGCTGATATGGAAAGCTTCATCTATGGATTTCTGTGCATCAACCAGCGTGGTTCAGTGGTTGGACTAGGGCCTGGGAGACCCAGGGTAACATCCCACTCTGCCCTGAAGCTTGCCGGGTGACACCCGGCCCGTCACTCTCAGCCCAGACTTCCTTGTGTGGTTGTGGAGAAGATAAGATGGAGCATGGAAGAACCATGTATCCTGGCCTGAGCTCCTTAGAGGAAG
The DNA here is from genome assembly GCF_029931775.1 of Euleptes europaea. Classification (NCBI taxonomy): domain Eukaryota; kingdom Metazoa; phylum Chordata; class Lepidosauria; order Squamata; family Sphaerodactylidae; genus Euleptes; species Euleptes europaea. The sequence continues at coordinate 126,089,276 of NC_079312.1, read as the reverse complement.
GGTGGGATAAAAACATTCTGAATAAATACATTTAATTGAACGGGTGCAGGCTAGGCTATTGATCAGATGGAAATCCTTCGTATGTCATGGGAGCAAAACTAAAAAAAAAAAAGTCCAGCAACCTTGTCTGCTATTTAGTAATGTGAAAACTGTGCATCATCTACAGCTGCAATTACAGTATCAGAAATACCTAAAACTTTCTAAATAAGGAGAAGCTGCAAAATTTAATTGTATAGTTTTCCTTCTCATCAAATGACCACATTATATGTCATTTGATAATAGTCTCACACCCTTGGCAAAAAAAAAAAATTCTGCTTTGGCTGCCGCCTACAAACGGTTTCTTCTGGGATAGTTCAGAAGGCCTCAAACAGTCCGTTCCTGACCAGGTTCGCTGGGAAGTAACGTCCACTGAGTTCAATAGGACTTGCTTCCTTATGAAAATGCTGCGGTCTCAGTGGGATTTGCAGGAGCTATACTGGAGAAAATAATTGTTGCGGCCTAATGTTTGCTTCAGAAGTATAAGATTATAATGTGTATACAGATGTAGAATCACTCGCTGTACACATAAAAGCATACAGCAATGTTGCTGAAACTAAGCAGAACTGGGTTTGGTCAGAACCTGGAGGGGAAATCTCCTGGGAAGCCAATGCATGTGGGTTTAAGATCCATGATGAAGGAAGGGTGGAATAAGTACAGACTACCTAAATAATAAATTCAGAGCCCCGTGGCGCAGAGTGGTAAGCTGCAGTACTGCAGTCCAAGCTCTGCTCATGACCTGAGTTCGATCCCGACGGAAGTTGATTTCAGGTAGTGGGCTCAAGGTTGACTCAGCCTTCCATCCTTCCGAGGTCGGTAAAATGAGTGCCCAGCTTGCTGGGGGTAAAGCGAAGATGACTGGGGAAGGCACTGGCAAACCACCCCATAAACAAAGCTTGCCTGGTAAACGTCGGGATGTGATGTCATCCCATGGGTCAGGAACGACCAGGTGCTTGCACAAGGGACCTTTACCTTACCTACCTAAATAATGCAACACACAATGTTGATGCGCATGAACATTCTGTGAAAGAATATATGGTCAAGAAAACTTGACTATTAAGCATCAAAACAGAGGGGAGAGCGTGTTCTTTTTACAATTTAAAAACCGGCCCTTTTCCTGGGCCTTTTATGACAGACTGACACATACAAATTTGGCATTTGAAGTTTTTCTCCACTGCTTATATCTACCCACACAGGCTTAATTTCTGCATATCAGACTGCGAGTTAAAGACACAGAAAGGAAAACAAAGGGAAAATGGCTATTCTAAAATGTATTGATACAGTGCTATTGCTAGCTGGGCAAAACACATTTTCTTCTCTCCTCTAAGAATCTCTTCTCAAGTGGAATCTTTAGGGATGGAACTGGGAGGGATGGAAGAAACTGTCAGAGTCAACCACCTTGATCTATTAGAGAACATGGAAGAGAAACATATTAAATATTTTTTTAAAAAACGATCCAGCAGATAAGACTGTCAAGATAGATATAGAAATGTAGAAAAACCAGATTCTAATCCCAGGGTCAAATTTAAAATTCATTTAAGCAGCAGTTTGAGGCACACTTACTTGGAAATAAGTTCCAGTAAGATCAATGAAATTTACTGTTGAATAAGCTGCAATCCTAAGGCTCTTACTAGGAAATAAATCTTATTCAATGCAGTGGGTGTTAGGTCTTGCCCGCTTTCTTTTTACTCCTTTTCTCTGGCTTTTAACAGCTCCTAGAGACAGCAATTAAGTAGGTGAAGGGAGCAATCCTAAGAAGCTGTACTGTGAAGAAAGTCCCATTTTATTCAAGGGATTTACTCCCTGGGAAGTGTTCTGAGGGTTGCAGCCCAAGTTTATTCAGGCTGCAGATGTCCTTGGTCAAAGTCCCTGAGCCATTTATCCGAGGTTGCTCTGTGAACAAACTGAGATAATGATATGTGTGATTTGACCCATAGGATAAGAGGGAAAGGAAAACTGGATTAATACTCAGTGAAAGTATTAGCCAGGATTTCAGCCCATCTCATAGCTGTCAACTCAGTGCAAGAAGCTTGCCAGGATCAAAAGGTGTCTTGATCCTAGGCATGAGTGCCAATACCTACATGGTTAAAATGTTGCTAAACATGTCATTAGGAGTAATGTGTGAGTGGAAGAACAATTAAGCCCTTAATCTGTTTGCAACACAAACAAACCAGAGCCTTATGGCCAGCATGGTGTAGTGCAGGGATGGGGAACCTCAGGCCCGGGGGCCGTATGCGGCCCCCGAGGACATTTTTTGTGGCCCTCAGGAGCTCCGGGGCCCTGCCGCAGAGGCACAGCACAGGGCAGCCCTCCCTCAGGGTGTTCCTGGGGCCATGGCTTGCAGGGGCGCTGCGGCACCCTTTGGACCGTCTCTCACCGACTGACGGCTGTTGGTCGGCGAGAGGAGGGGGAGGTACGCTTCCCCCAAGGCTGCCCCCTATAGCAGCAGCGTGCAGGAACGCCGGGGTACACTGTAAGCCCCTCTTGCTGCCTGTTGGCTGTTGAGCAGTGAGAGGGAGGGGGGAAAGAGCCCGCAGCTACCGGTGGCAGAGCATGCACGCAGGAGCCGATCGGGCTTCGGGGGGCCTTTTGTGGACTCTGGGGGGGGGGAGGGCATGGAGCCTGGGGTCAGGTCGTGTGGGGCCGGCGGGTTTGTGTGTGTGTGTGTGTGTGGGGGGGAAGGCTTTTCTCTCTCCCTCTCTTTCTGTCTCTTTCTTTGTCTGTCTCCCTCCGTCCTTTTCTTTCTCCCCCTTTCCATTTATTTCTCCCTCTCTCCCTTTTCCTCTTTCTCTGTTTTCCTTCCTTCCTCCCTTGCCGATCGACCGTGGGCTGCGCCCCCCTGGCACCTCGTTTGCTCAGGCCCACCGCTGGCTGCCCTCCTGCCTGGGAGGGGGGGAGGACCGGGGGAGCCCTCTAGGCCTTCTCTGCATGGCCTCCCCTGGGGTTGCCAACCTCCAGGTGGTGGCCGGAGACCTGGCAACCCTAGCCTCTCCACCCCCCCCCCACCGGGAGATCTACAGCTGTTATGGCCCCCGAATGATGTTATAAATGTGCAAATAGCCCTTGGCAGGAAAAAGGTTCCCCACCCCTGGTGTAGTGGTTAAGAGTGGTGGTTTGGAGCAGTGGGTTTTAATCTGGAGAACCGGGTTGGTTTCCCCACTCCTCCACATGAAGCCAGCTGGGTGACCTTGGGCTAGTCACACTTTCTCAGCCCCACCTACCTCACAGGGTGTCTGTTGTGGGGAGGGGAAGGGAAAGTGATTGTAAGCTGGCTTGATTCTCCCTTAAATGGTAGAGAAAGTTGGCATATAAAAACCAACTCTTCAACACAATTTTCTTCCAGACTAGGTTTTTGTGGACTCATATCTGACAAAGTCAGCTCTAGTCCGTGAAAGGTTTGTGCTGGAATAACAACAACAACAAAATAGTTTTAAGGTTTTTAATAGTTTAATAGTTTTAAGGCAAAAAGTGTCGTCCCCCCAACCCCGCCGCCAAGTATTCCTATTGCACAAGAACTATAATTATCACATGCCCTTATACTTATGAGAAAACCTCAGTCTGCTACCATGGACAGAGCAAATTGATTATTAGGCAAATCCAGGGACTGTCGATGGGACAGCTGTGGAAACTCTCCTTGTAGCAGGCAAACTTGTCCTGGGATTCTTGTTCCCAACACGAATAAATCCTCACCGGTTTTTAACACCTTCTTACATAACTCTTGCGACCTAGCCTTAGGCGAGGGCGTTCCAAGCGAAGAGGGCTCCCCAGCAACTAGTTAGGTACAAGCGGGGGATTTAAGAGGATTCATCCCCATGGCACAGGGGTGGAGAAAGTACCTCTCCACGGAAATACCTGGCGTAATCCCCCAGGATCGCCGGCTAGGGAGTGCACCGCATTAATCTCAGCGGTACTTCTGCGCAAAGTAGATTCCTTTGAAAAGTGGTGTTGGAGGAGAGTGTTACGGATACCATGAACTGCCAAAAAAACACAAAAACAGATCAGTGGGTTATAGATCAAATCAAGCCCGAAGCGATCCTAGAAGTTAGAATGACTAAACTGAGGCTATCGTACTTCGGGCACGGTATGAGAAGACAAGAGTCACGGAACAAGACAGTCATGCTAGGAAAAGTTGAGGGCAGCAGGAAGAGGAAGACCCAACAAGAGATGGACGGACTCAATACTTTGCAAGACCTGAGCAAGGCTGTTAAAGACAGACTTTTTGACACAAAGATCTTTTTTGATACATGCCACCACTGCTGCAAGATTGGTCTATGCAGCTAAATGGAAAATGTCTGAGATACCAGACAAGAATGACTGGATAAATAAAATGTTTGAACTAGCAGAAATGGCTAAACTTACTGCTTTAGTAAATCAAAAAGACAATGAAGAATATGTGAGAGAATGGGAGGCATGGATAACATATTGTGAAAACGAATTAAATAGGGGAAATGTTAAAGGCTATGATTTAATCTAATTCAACTGATCAATGTTGAAAGGATGAAGTATTCAATAATTAAAGTATATAGGATGGTTATATGTAGTTTATAGAAATGATCTAATGAATTATAATGAATTAGAAAACAAACACAGAGGGGATTATATAGATATTAATTTGATAGAGGAGGGGAGAGGGGAAGTCAGAAAAGTCAATCCTAATTAGGCTGATTAGTTTGAAATGGTTTTATTTTATGTAACTCTGAAGATGACAATATTGAAACTGAATGTGACTTAATAAGAAAATTAAAAAAGTTTTATATATATATATATATATATATATATATATATATATATATATATATATATATATATATATATATATATATATATATATAAAAAGACAGCACTTTTTGGAGGACATTGATTCATAGGGCCGCCAGGAGTCGGCAGCGACTTGACGGCACTTGACACACGCACTTCTGAGCAACCAGGCGTAGGACTGGGCGTTTCGGCGGCTCCGCAAACGGGCTCCTCCGTCCCAGCAAACCGGAAGACCAACCAACGCCGCCGGCCCCGGGCGTTTGCGATTGTGAATGAACGCGTCGCCGCCGCCGCCGCCGTTCCCCGGGGACGCCGCCAGGGGTCGCCGGAGAGCAGAGCGCCCCGCGCGCCGCTTGCCCAAAGGCGGCTCACTGGCGAGCGAGAGAGCAGGCGGGCGGGCTGGCTGGCTGGCTGGGGGCCGCTCCACGCGGCGATGGAGGGCGGCTCGGGCCCCGGGGAAGCCTCCCCGGACGACGCGCTGCTCTCGGGGGTCTTCTCGCTGGCCCCGGCGCCGACGGTCGCCTACGCCCTGAGCCTCACCCGCGGAGCCGAGCTGCTGATGCGCGGGCGGGACGCCCCGCCGGGCAGCCCGGCCACCCGCCTGGCGCTCTCGGACTGCATCGGCTGCTACGCCTTCCAGGGCCCGCCGCCGGACGCCTACTTCACCGTCTTCTGCTACCCGCTCCGCAAGGGCTGGTGGGACGCCGGCGAGTCGCGGCGCAGGCTGGCCCGCACCTTCCGCGTCGCGGCGTCCCGCGAAGCCAGCGAGAACCGAGCCGTCGCCGAGACCTGGGCGCGGGAGGTCAGGGAGCTCTCCGCCCCGCGCGTCCCCAAGCCGGCAGGAGGTGAGAGGGAGAGGGAGGGAGGGAGGAGCCGGGGGGCCCCGGCGCGCGCGTTCGGGGTCACGTGCTCCCTCGGAGGCGCTCGCGCCCTTTCGCCCGGGGAGTTGAGCCCGCTCGGAGCCGACTTCGGCGGGGGGGGGGGGGGGGCGGAGGCGATGGTTCCAAGCGCAACTCTCTTCAACGGCTGCAGCCCTGAACAGTCGTTTTTATTTTAAATTTTTAAAAAAACTTTTTAAATTTTTTTATCATTTTCTTCATTTAATCTATCAACATGTACATCAACATCTATTTACTAAAAATAATAATAAAAGTAGTAAAAAACTAAAAAAATAATAGTAATTTCAACTAAAAAGGACTCCCCCCTCACTCTTTTCCATCTAAAGAGAAGTTGTACGTACTTTTGCTAAGAAAATTAATCCCCAGATTATTGAATTAATATATACTTATGTTCTGTTGTTACAATTTGTTGATTCAGTACCTTCATGTAACCATCATACAAAATATATAAAAGGGATTACACCGAAGAATAGCCTTTAAATGGTCCTGTTAAAAATTGATTTTCACAGTAAATTCTCCACTCCTCCCATTCCCCCCAAAATTGTACATTATCGTTCTGATTTATCAAAGCTGTAAGTTTTGCCATCTCTCAATTCCAGCATCTTATTTATTCGGTTAGCCCTGAACAGTCATGATGAAGCCCCCCCCCCCACTCCCATCTCCGTAGCCAGCGTGGCGTAGTGGTTTGGAGCGGTGGACTCTGATCTGGAGAACCGGGTTTGAGTCCCCCACTCCACATGAGCAGCAATCACTAATCTGGTGAACCGGGTTGGTTTCCCCGCGTGTGCTGGGTCACCTTGGGCTAGTCACAGCTCTCTCAGCCCCACATGCCTCACAGGGCGTCTGAAGTGGGGAGGGGGAGGGAAGGCGATTGAAAACCACATGAACGCATGGAGCTGCCTTCTGCTGAACTCGACAGTATTGTCTACTCAGACCGGCAGCGGCTCTCAGGTCTCAGGCAGGGGTCTTTCACATCACCTACATGCCCGGTCCCTTTAACTGGAGATGCCAGGGATTGAGCCTGGGATCTTCTGCAGGCCAAGCAGATGCTCTGCCACTGAGCCACGGCCCCTACCCGGTTTGATTCTTCCTTAAGCGGTAGAGAAAGTCCGGCGCTTAAAAACCAATTCTTCTCTTTTACCTCCTCCTCCTCCTCTTGTTCTGTGGGGGGGGGGGAGAGAAGAGGGACTCCCTTATAGTCTGGCAGTTCATTCCCACGGAGAGTGACTCCAGCTGAAGCCCACTGAAATGAATGGACTTAGACTGGAGTAACCCTCCTTCACGAATGCACTGTCAGTCTCAGGGCTCCTTGCTGCTTTCCTGCTGAAGGTGGTGGCACAAAGCTCCCACGTCTCCACAGGTAGCGATGTGTGGTGACAGTGGTGTGAGGCGTGTGTGTTTCACTACGTCTCCATGGAGAGACCGAATTGGCTCCAGGGCTGCCCACACAGCCCAGGTCTGCCTTTTGTTCAGGTTTGGTGAAGGATCTTGTAACGAGCCTGTCTTTCCTACTGAGGGCAGATGTGCAGCCTCCTAAGCCAGCGTGGTTTCCCCGTTCCTCCATGTGAAGCTAGCTGGGTGACTTTGGGCTAGTCACAGTTCTCTTAGAGCTCTCTCAGCCCCACCTACCTCCCAGGGTGTCTTTTGTGGGGTGGGGAAAGGAAGGTGATTGTTAGCTGGTTTGATTCTTCTTTAAGTGGTAGAGAAAGTCGGCATATAAAAATCAACTCTTCTTCTTACTACTTCTCCCCCATATTAAAATGAATGGGCTTAGACTGAAGTAACTCTCCTTAGGAATGCACTGTGAGTCTCAGGTTCCTTGCTGTGTTTCTGCTGAAGGTGGTGTGGTATGAGACTTCTACTTCTCCATAGATAGTGATGTGCGACAGCGGTATGAGGTGTGTGTATTTCACTCTGTCTCCATGGATAGACCGAATTGGCTCCAGGGCTGCCTGCAGCTCAGGTCTACAGATTCGTACAGATTTGGTGAAGGATCTTGTGACGAGCCTGTCTTTCCTGCTGAGGGAAGACACACAGCCTCCTAAGCCAGCGTGGCGTAGTGGTTCAGAGCGGTGGACTCTAATCCGGAGAACCGGGTTTGATTCCCCACTTCTCCACATGAGCGGTGGACTCTAATCTGGTGAACCCCACTCCTCCACATGAAGCCTGATGGGTGACCTTGATCTAGTCACAGTTCTCTCCGAGCTCTCTCAGCCCCACCTACCTCACAAGGTGTCTGTTGTGGGGAGAGGAAGGGAAGGAGATTGTAAGCCGGTTTGATTCTTCCTTTAAAGGTAGAGAAAGTTGGCATATAAAAACCATCTCTTCTAAGATTTTCTGGGATCTAGGGTTGTTTCAACCCAGAATCCTTCCCCTCAGTCACCAGGTGTTCTAAAGGTAGTGTGAGTATAGGCTTTGGATTCACTGCTGTGAGGTTACATACATGTAGTGCTTGAGTTATTTAAGGAGATCACTTTTAAGCAGGATTTGAACAGAAACAACAGATTTATTTATAGACAAGATAGTTTTAAGGAACAGAACGCAGCTCAGGTTTCCAGGCTGGCAAAGGTGAAACCTGGCTGAGGCGCTTAAAATTAGATCGGTTATGGCTTTATAGAATAGTTAGAATTTTCTGTAAGGCTTTTGGACTCAAACAGGTCATTACTGCTTCGCCCCTAGGCCAAATCCTCTTGCACACACTCAGGATTCCACCCACACCCGCCTGCCCTTTCACAAGAGCCAGACTAAAAAGCACAAGGTCTGCTCATCTCCAGAGACAGGCCTAAGAATTGGGGTACTCTCTTCTGTCTTAGAAATAGAGCTCGACCACTCTGCCACATCCGGGCAGAGCTACCCCTCACGCTGCCCACTCTTTTTCCTGAGCCAGGCCTGAGCTGCTGCTGCTCTCTCCCTGAGGCAGATGGTGATTGGCTGCTCTGAGCGGCTGTTTTTCCTACCAAGGGCAGGACAGCCCTCCCGCCTGTCACAATTTTGAATCAGCCACCATGCAACGTGGATTAAATCAAATGTTCATATGTAAAACAAAAATCTCTGTAAAACAGCTAAAAATGCCAACCGTTCCTCATCTTTAAACTTTTACAAGGGTGGGTGAGGAGTGACTGAGGGACACAAGACCCTGTGTGTTCCCACTGGAGGTGGCATAGAGCCATCTCGCCTGTTATTAAATTAAATGGGGAGGGGCTGTGGCTCAGTGGTAGAGTGTCTGCTTGGCACACAGAAGGCCCCAGGTTCAATCCCCAGCATCTCCAGTTAAAGGGGCTAGGCAGGTAGGTGATATGAAAGACCCCTGCCTGAGACCCTGGAGACCCGCTGTCGGTCTGAGTAGACCATACTGACTTTGATGGGCCAAGGGTCTGATTCAGTAGAAGGCAGCTTCATGTGTTCAAATCCCCATGTGGGAAGCACTGCTGTGTAGGAGTTATCTACAGTCCTTTTGGAGATGGTGATATGTGTCATATATGACAACCATATACACATATCTGTCATGTGCCTGTGAAAATCATAGACACGTCTGTTTTACTGGCCAGTCGTGAGCCACATGCATGAGAATCATACGTAATGGCCTTTGTAGAGGTTGCCTATTGGTTTCTATGCCCAGTTTGGACTTGCAATCCAATGGATAGTCACATTAAAGTAAACATGCATAGATCTGGACTATTAAGCTTGTTCTATGCAGGAGTTTTTTTAATTTGGGGCCTGTGCTGCATGTTCCTGAGCCTGTTTGTTAGTAAATAAATCTCAATGGAATGAGACTCCCACACAAATGTGCATAGAACATCAGCCTTCACCCTATTAAACAAGGATGGTGAGCCACAAACTACTGACGCTCGACTATTTCCAAAGACACAAAAGCCATGGAATGACTTTTATCAAGATCAGCCAGGTGGTTTAGAGTTTTGGACTTGGATCTGGGAGATCCAGGTTTGACCTGGTGGGCCGGTCACACACTTTCTGCTTAGCCTCCCTCACGGTGTTATTGTGAGAATGAAGTGGAGAAAAGGTGAACGATATCAGGTGCGTTGGGTCCACTTTGGGGAGAAAAGTTAAGTATAAGTTAAGTAAATAAATGACATAACACAGTGTTTCGCCTCTCTCCAGGATCTCGAAATGGGTTGCTTAAAAGAAAATACATGTAGATTAGTAAGGTTGGGCCTCTCAAAGATGTCAGTAGGGTTGTTGCAGAATGGCAAACTACATGTGCTGGAATGGAATAACATGGGAGATCGCACTTTAAAGAGATGTAGCAAATGTACCCAGGACACCTGCTGTTTTCCCATCTAGCTGGCTTAATAAACCATGCAAAACTCTCCAACTGCAGCCCACAAAAGCACTTCCTGAAGAGGGTCCCGCTGAAGTCAATGCAAGTAATCCAGTCTTGGTGGTGGTGGAAAGAGCTGTCAAGTTGCAGCCGACTTATGGTGACCCCATGGGGTTTTCAAGGCAAGAGATATTCAGAGGTGGTTTGCCATTGCCTGCCTCTGCATAGAGACCCCTGGTATTCCTTGGTGGCCTCCCATCTAAATACTAACCAGTGCCAACCCTGCTTAGTTTCTGAGATCTGATTAAATCGGGCTAGGCTGGGCTATCCAGATCAGGGAATCCAGTCTTGGTACAGAACAAATGATTTGTGGAACACGTTTGCTGTAGATGATGCAAAGAAAAAAAGTGCTTTAAATAACAACCTGGTAAGTAATGCTTGGGGACGTGGAATGGTATGGTGTAGCCCGATCTCATCAGGTCTTGGAAGCTAAGCAGGATTGGTACTTAAATGGGAGACCACCCAGGAAGACTCTATAGAGCAGGGGTGGGGAACCTTTTTTCCACCAAGGGCCATTTGGATATTTATAACATCATTCGTGGGCCATACAAAATTATAAGCTTAAAAATTAGCCGACCAAGCCCCAAGCAGGCAGCTGCCCCAGATGACCCCCCCGGCACGGGCAAGCAGGTAGGCATCCAACCGGTGGTGCACTCACCCACCTGGTGGCACAGGATGGTCTGTGGAACCAGCCGGGCGTAGCTGTCCAGCCACACGCCAGAGTAGCTCCTGCTCCGCATTGTCGGAGCCAGATTCTACAGCCAGCTCTTTCTACCTCCGCCTGCAGGGATGAAATGAGGACACACTAGCTAAGAATTCGCCCCCACCCCCGCGCATTCTGGCCCTGCCCCTTTAACCCCTCCATTGTCGCCATTTCCGTCCCCAGCCCTCTTGTAGTTCAGAGGGAATACTTTTCTCCATGGCCTGGGTGAGAAAGGGTTAACAGTTTCTTGGGCAGTCCTAGCAGCTCTATAGCTAACGACTCTTCTGCAAGGGGGGGAAAAGGTTCCTTTTCTCGGCAAAACAAACTCACATCCTCCTTGAATAGAGACTATTCCTGTCCGCAGGAGGGGCGGATCACCAGTCTTAGATCCTTCTGAGCTAGAGATCTGCCAGGACCCACAAAGGGCCAGACTAAATGATTTCGAGGGCCTTAAATGGCCCCCGGGCCTGACGTTCCCCACCCCTGTTGTAGAGGAAGGCAATGGCAAACCACCTCAGCTTAACCACTTGCCTTGAAAACCCTGTGGGGTGACCATAAGCCGCCTGCGGCTTGACGGCACTTTACACACACACGAGAGTAATGCTTGTTGGAATAGCTCAAGGTCGATCTAATCCAGCGTTTTCTTTCCAACAGCAGGAAGCCAGTTTTTAAAAAGGTTTCGATCTATCCTTATTTCTTTCTACATGAGCATTGCTGCAATTCAAAACCAAAATGTGCAAATCATTGTAGGAAACAAACTGGTTATGCCATTTTGAATCATTGTCAGTTGGGATCATGCGATCCTCAACATAGTAAGATGTGTGATAAAAATTCTTCAGCTTTCTTGCTTTACGGTTGTCTTTTTCCAGGCCCAGTGAAGAAAAAACAGTTGAGGCCAGAGCCCGAGTAAAACCCCAAGATTAAAAAAAAGATGGAGCACAGGGATTTTAATTTGTCTTAGAAAATATGGACCAACCAGATAGATGCTGGTAGACAAATCTCTCTTGTGTGTACAGTCTAACACATTTTTATCCCACCCATTCACCAAGGAGCTCACAGCAGTGGACATGGTATCCCCCTCCTTTATTTTGTCCTCACAACAACCTTTCGAGGTAGGTTAGTTTGGAGAAAAAGTGGCTGGCCCAAGGTCATGCAGTGAGCTTCATGCCTGACTTGGATCTGAATCTGGTTCTCCCCAGTCCTATCCAGCCTGCTAACCATTATAGCTCATTGGGTCTAGACAATGGAATGTTAAATTATTTTCATCTCTTGATTTAGAATTGCAAGAGGCATTTTTCTAGGGAGCTGCCAGAAAATGGCTCTGCGGGTAGAAATAATGGCCAGAGCTAGGAACACTTGTGTTACCAGAGGACATTGCACAATAAACTTTGGGAGAGTCACCTGTAATCTGTTTTAAGACAACTGGGGCACAGGTACACAGGCTTGCCTTGTCAAACAGGTTTGAGGCTGGGAGGTAGCGTACCTGATTTTTTCCCCTGCATGCAAAAGCCACTACAAACCATGAGAGCTTGATATTTCCTGTTGAGACATTTCACCGTTCTAGTGACTGTCTAGCCACTCATCCCAGGATGTCACTGAGCAGGGCTGCTTCCGCTAAGAAAAGGCCAACCGTGTGTGGCAGATTCTGCTCTTATTTCCAGTGTACCATTCACTTTAGGGTTGCCAGGTCCCTCTTTGCCACCGGTGGGAGGTTTTCGGGGTGGAGCCTGAGGAGGGCGGGGTTTGGGGAGGGGAGGGACTTCAATTCCATAGAGTCTAATTGCCAAAGCGGCCATTTTCTCCAGGTGAACTGATCTCTATCGGCCTGGAGGTTGGCAACCCTAATGGTATAGCCTGATCTCAGAAGCTAAGCAGGGTCAGTATTTGGAGGGAAGACTGCAGAGGAAGGCAATGGTAAACCACCTCTGCTCCTCGCTTGCCTTAAAAACCCCTTGCTGAGATGGCCATAAGTCAGTTGTGACTTGATGGCACTTACGTACTTATTAAAACTAGCCAAATTAAGTTATCTCTGCGATAAACATGAGACTGTTCCCCTCTGATGTCATGATAACTAAGGCTGGTTCCAGATCTCAGGGCCACACGGGAAACTTGGGTGACCGGAGTGGGCCTTAAATGGTATCTGTTAGAGTAGGGTTCACTTTCTCATTGGTTGCATGTGAGGAGGTGCACACTTCTCTGGCCAGGCCCTGCCTGACTTGAAAGGGACTGTGGGGACAAAGCAGACAAAAGAAATCCACAATTGGATCTCCCCACCATTAAAAAAGAAGACATAAATGTAGTCAGAGGGGATGCAGGAGGGCAGTGCTTGAGATTGACCTGTCACTCAGGTTGCCAACCTTCAGGTACTAGCTGGAGATCTGCTATTACAACTGACCTGCAGCCGATAGAGATCAGTTCACCTGGAGAAAATGGCCGCTTTGGCAATTGGACTCTATGGCATTGAAGCCCCTTCCCTCCCCAAACCCCGCCCTCCTCAGGCTTCGCCCCAGCTTGTGGCGAAGTGGGACCTGGCAACCCTACCTGTCAGCGATATCCTCTGGTGGAAGAGAGGCCTGGTGGAAGAGGCTTTTTCAACCAAAAAGCAGTGACTTAGCAGTACTGTGTTGGAAGAGGGTGTGTGTATTCCTTTACAATTTTTCCTGTGCAAACATTCCCCTCCCCCCTACATGTTCAACACTGATGACCCTTGTTCCAGACATTTTCTTATAGCTGGGGGGCGGGATTGCTGGGATATAAGAAAATCATAATTACAGAAAATTACAATGTGATAGTGAAAGATAATTATAACATGTGCTTCATTTGCATGCTTTTTTTTTTAGTTCTGGAAACACTATAGCTCTTCTTGGGGAGAGGTAGTACGTCATCTGTTGCTTTACTGCAGGGGCAGCCATCCGTGCAATACGGTGCAGATAAGTTGAGTCTCTTCTGACTCCTGCAGTGCTGTGATACGGTATGACAAGATCTGCCTCTCCAGGAATCACTCCTCTCCACAGTTGCTTGGTAGGAATTCTAATACTGGCAGGTCAGGACCCAGTCTTTCTTATGGTACAAATATGTGCCTATGAAATTTGGGGTAATTGCTGAGCATGATTCATAGAATCATAGAATCATAGAGTTGGAAGGGACCACCATGTCCATCTAGTCCAACCCCTACTCCATGCCCAGAAGATGGCCAAGATGCCCTCCCTCTCAGGAACTGCCTAAGTTCATACAATCAGCGTTGCTGACAGGTGACCATCTAGTCTCTTCTTAAAAACCTCCAGGGAAGGAAAGCTTACCACCTCCCGAGGAAGCCTGTTCCACTGAGGATTGGCTGCATTGCTCTACGGTGGCTCCCACCTAATGTTTTCACAGACTGAAGGGGGGTTATTTTTGCTAATTCTCCCTCCCACTGGAGACCTTTGACTCCCTGCTCATGCTGTTTCCGGAGAGGGCCCTGTCTCCCAGGAGTGGCATATTGGGGAAGGGGGGCATTTTGAGCTGCAGTGGGAGGGAGAGGCAACAAAGTTGTACACTATAGGAGGAAATGCTTCAATCAGTAATAATTTTCACTGGGGTCCAAGTTAACAACTTATATTTTGTTTTCATTACTGGAACAGGACAATGTAGACATAGCTATGGAGTCACAACTCCAAGGCTAAAGCATCTGTCCTGGCAACAGCTGAGCTGTCTTGCCAGCAGAAATTCAGCAGGGCAAACCTTTCTTCTGTCACTGCCTCTATTTGACAGGAGAAAGCTTCACCTGTTTAATGCCCGCTTGTCCTGAAGCTCTTAAAAGTACCAGTACTTTGCCAGAAAAAAACAATTCTGGTGTAGCACTAGCATTTGTATAGTATGTTCCATGTTCTGGAGTGCTTCACAGGCAGAGAGATGATTGCAGAGGTGAGATTCAGACTAGGGCAATTCAGCTCAATGCATCTGGTCAGCTGAGGCCCCTGTCTCTGCCTCCTCTTTGGCCTCTTCGCAAACCACGTTCAGTTTCCTTTTTAGAAATGAGTACCGTATTTTCCGGCGTACAAGACGACTGGGCGTATAAGACGACCCCCCATTTTTACAGTTAAAATATAGAGTTTGGGATTGTCCCAAGTCCGCGGCCTATGGCCGGCCCTCGGGACTGCGCCCCAACCCCGCGGCCGCCCGCAGACCTCCTGGAGAGGCCCAACCCGAGTCCGCGGCCTGGGGCCGGCCCTCGGGACTGCGCCCCAACCCCGCGGCCACCCCCGGTCCTCCTGGGGTGGCTCAACCCCCGGGGAAACAACACCACTTACCGGGGCGGGAGAAAGAGGGGGCGGGGGTGGCCGGACGAGCTGGCAGCGCGCCGGGAGGCGGGGCTGGCAGGAGGAACAGGAGGAGGCCTGGGGCCGACCTCCCGGCATGGAAGAGTGTGTGCCGACCCGGCCCGGCCAAAGCAAATCCTGGAGGCGAGGCGGGGAGGGAGCCTCCCCGGGCAGCGGGAGCCCCACAGCCAGAGACGCCAGCTGTAGCCAAGGCTCAGCCCCGGGCTCCGGCGGGAGGGTGGGAGCCCGAAGCGGCGGGACGTGGCTCTCGGGGGGAGTCGACAAGGGGAGAAGATAGCGGGGAAGAAGAGGGGGATGGGGCGAGAGTAAGGGCCTCGAGAAGGTCGAGGCTAAAGGCGAGGGGAGGACTGAGCCAACGGCCCGCGGAGGGCGGGGCTAAAGGAAGGTTTGGAGGGGAGGGAAGCCCATAAAGACAGAAGCTGAAGCGGAGGCCGGGGAGGAAAGGGGACATGTTGGGTGTGCTAGGGGGCAGCCAAAACACCCTGTGCCGGGAGAAGAGAGTGGCCACCCCAGCCCCGGCCAGCCGGCCAGCCAGCCGCCTGCCTGCCTTGCGCTGCAGCTGGCTCCGACTCCGAGCCGGGCAGTGAGCGCCCTCGCCGGGCTCGCCTCCCCTCCCTCCTCCGGCGGACATGGACAGAGCGGAGGCGGCTCCCCAGGCAGATTCTCCAGTCCGGCTCGGAATTCAGCATCCGGCGTATAAGACGACACCCGGCGTATAAGACGACCCCCGACTTTTGAGAAGATTTTCCTGGGTTAAAAAGTAGTCTTATACGCCAGAAAATACAGTATTTCTCTGTAGCGATGGAACCCTGCTAACGATAATTGATGCGGGAAACCCATCTGGATTCTCACATCCTTCTCATCAGATTCCTCAAATTACAAGCAGCTTCTTTGCTGTCCCTTTTGCATTTGCACAAAAGGGCATGAAGCCCTCTTAAAACCATTAAAGGATGCAAAATGGCAAGTAGCCCTCATTTCATACGGTTCCACGTTACACCCCCCCCCGACTCCCTTGAGTGGCGAGAAGTTCTAGCACTTCCCCAGGTTGATTCCCTTTAGAGGAAAGAGGCACTGGAGGCACTTCTGTATTGTTTCCTTTATTGACAAATATATGGGAATGGCAAGGTGGAGGTGAAGAGGTGCCTCTTTTGGAGAGCAGATCTGCAACCCTATATCAGATCTGAGAGAGAGACACTGCACCTTCCCCTGGTGCTCCAGCCTATTCATAGCTCTCTGCTTCTTCCTGTCCCTTCCAGCATCAAAACTGTGCTTTCTTCCCCACACCCTTTAGTCAAGGGGGTGTCATTTCTCCCAAGCCTACATAGGCTCTTTGGCCAGAGCCATTATGATCCATTGAGGAGGATAGCCACAATTACTAAGAAACGTTACCATTCCTTTGTCATGTAGGATAGACTGGACCACAGTGATCAGAATTCATTGAAAACTATTAGAACAGTTGGTGTAGATCACCAGAGGACTCTTCCACATGCTTCAGAGCTGGGCGGGGTTAGAGTTGCTAACTTTTCTGGCAAGGTTCCTGTGCCTTCTAAGAGCTGCGTGACATGCACGGAAGTCCGTGCGGGAGACTTCTCCATCCCTGTAGCTGCTTTCGGGGGTGGGGGGACTTTGCTTTCTGGATTTCAGCTTGCTGTATAGTTGCCTGTACAGAAACTCTTATGGGAGAAAAGCTGGCAACTTTGGGGGTAGGGTAGAGAGGAAGATGATTCTTCCAGGTTGATTTACTTGGGTCTTAAAATGTAGAGGTCATGGGGTGGGGAAGAGATGGGTCACTGTCACCACTAATGCCACTGCTCCTTCAGCAGGAATTGTGACACTTGTATTTTCCACATGGTGTTCACAATAACGACTATGGCTTGTTGGGGCATGATGGTATTTTCCCAGTGTAGTTTACCCAGCATGATAGTGTTTTCCCAGTTTAGCTAACATATACAACGTGGTTCAACTAAAAGTGGGAAAAGGACTGTGGCTCAGCGGTAGAGCATTTGCTTGGCATGCAGAAGGTCCCAGTTTCAACCCCCGACATTTCCAGCTAAATGGATCAGGTGGTGGGGGATGGGAAAGACCGCTACCTGACCCCGGAGATCTGCTGCCATCTAAGTAGATAATACTGACCTTGATGGACCATTGGTCTGATTCGGCGTAAGGCAGCTTCGTGCATAAAAGTCCCCAAGGCAATTGACAATAGAGTAAAATCCAACAAAATGACTACAAAACGACAATAAAAAATAAGTTAAGAACAGTTAGAATCAATAAAATATAACAGAAGTCAATAAAATGCCATAAAATCGATTCAGCTACAAAACCCAACAAAATCCAAATCAATAAAATATAATATTTCAATGACTCTACTGTGTCAGCACATCATGTTTTATTGATATAACTGGAAAAGGTAGGTCTTAAGACCCAACTGGAAAGACTTTAGGAAAGTGGCCATTCTCGACTACTGAGGGAGGGGTCTCCTATGTTGGGATGGGGAAACAGCCAAAAAAGTTCTTCCTAGGTCCATAGAATCATTGAGTTGGAAGGGGCCATAAAGGCCATCTAGTCCAACCCCCTGCTTAATGCAGGATAAGCCTAGAGCATTCCTGACAAGTGTTTGTCCAGCCACTGCTTAAAGACAGCCAGTGAGGGGGAGCTCACCACCTCCCTAGGTAGCCGATTCCACATAGAATCATAGGGCGAAAACGCATGGTCGCTTTAGCCTCCTTTAATCCCTGTTTTAGCCAGAGTCGAACGCACATTAGGCGAAATGTATGTGTTCGATCCTGGCTGAATCCTGGCTGAAACAGGGATTAAAGGAGGATAAAGCGACCATGCGTTTTCGCCCATAGAAACTGAACAGTTGATGGGAACAGAGAGGATCCCACCAACGAAACCTCTGCTAGGGCTGGTTCCCGCAGAACCTCAAGTCTCAGGTTGGTTGAGGCAATGACACATTAAAAGTCATTGTTACCTTGAAAAACTCCATCTTGGCCTCCTGAAACAAATAAGTAAGAGCCAGGCACTTAATTCACAAAACAAAAACATTTCCCCTGGAATCCATCCTTGGAGGCTGTCTGTCCCCCATCCCCCACACACTGCCCCAAACTGATTCTAACAAATGTCTTATGTGATTCAAGATCTGCTGCTTGTTCTCTGAAGATCCACAGTCTGCATTGTGGAAGGTGCGAGGAACCTGCTGCTTTTCTCTGAGTGGCTCCCTCCCAACTGGGATAAAGTCTCAACAGCCCGACAGGTGGGTGGGGGATGATCGCGGGTCTTTCCTGAAGGATCGACACCCCTTCTGAGTAGGATGCCAATTCTGTGTCTGGGACCTTTTCGATGGGATGGTCATGTAAATGTGATAACCCTGTTGCCAGAGAGCTGTTTTTAATGAGGTGAAGGTAACATTTTAGGGGGCCCATACTTACTTTTTCAAAATAATATAAACAAACTGTGCAGAGGCGGAAGAACGTATTTGCACTTTACCTTTTTGTTTATAACAGGTGACCCATAAACATAATCTCCTGATCACACACATTTCCTGCAAAATCTATGTGGATTTTGAAATCCGTGAAGGGGAAAAGATTGCATCACATTTGGCCCATAGCCTTTGATGTTCTGTTATCTGTCTAGTCCAGTAGGTGGAAATGGCCTCTGTCCGGGGGATTCCCTTCCTGTGTTTCCACTTTGTGTGCATCCCAATTCTTTATGCCCACCTAGGTGACAAAAGGTAGTTAATTTGCAGAAGCCTGTCTTTCTTAAATGGTAGAAAAGAGCAAGAGTCCAGTAGCACCTTAAAGGCTAACAAAATTTCTGCCAGGGTATGAGCTGTGGCTCACGACAGCTCCTACCCTGCCAGAAATGTTGTTCGTCTTTACGGTGCTACTGGATTCTTGCTCTTTTCTACTGCTAGTGACAGACTAGCACGGCTACCCACTGTGATTTTTCTTAAGTGGTGTGTTTGTGCTGTGTTTACAGCAGCTGAACGTTCTGTTCCTGTGTGTGCAAAGTCTTTGTGGCCAGTGGCCATTTTATTCTGTCATTGGAGGCTAGTTTGAGAATATGAGAACAATCCCTCACATTCTTGAGTGTTGATGTCTCACACTCTGAATGCTTGTCCTGTGGTCAAATGCATGTGGGAAGTGGTTCTTTGAGTCTTACTGTTCTGGATGACTCCAGTCAGGCCTGATTCAGATATAGGTGAGCACTTAAGAAACCGAAGGCATCTAATTAGCTTGTGTATGTGTGTGTGTGTGTGTGTATGTAAAGTGCTGTCAAGTTGCAGCCGACCTTTAGCACCCCCTGGTGGGGTTTTCAAGGCAAGTGATTAAGCAGAGGTGGTGTACCATTGCCTTCCTCTTCCTTGGAGGTCTCACTTCCAAGTACCAACCCAACATAGTTTCTGAGATCTGATGAGATCGGGCTGTACTATACCGTTCCACAAGCTGGGTACCCAAGGTTGGGTGAAAGGAAAATATATATAAGTCTATGTATAAATACTGAAAGTATAATGTATTAGAAGCGCTATATAAAAATTAAAATTATTTAAAAGCATTAAAATAGCATAATGGCATTTCCTGAGGTTGATAACTATAACCACATCCCAAACGCATTTCGGCCTATGGGGCCTTCATCAGTGGTTAATTAAAACCCTTTGTAAACCTGCACACAGTTACAGAAATACATTAATGAATACAAATACAAACAGTTCAAACCCAACCAGGCATGTGTATATGTTGTAAATTCTATTCTCAATTACTCAAACATCTGGTATAATAGGTTCTTGTTGTAATACTGGTTAGTATAAGTCTCTCAAATACGATGTGTGCAGGTATCAACCTAGTAAAGTTTTGTGTGAGCTTTAGTTTTTAGGTTGGGTTTTATTCCCCTCCTTTTTTCTTCCACTACTATACCGTTCCACATCCAGCTTTTCTATACCAGATCCTTTAACTCCTAGACAGAGGTACACCTCAGTAATGCTGGGTATAGTATACAAGTAAATACTATTAGAGACTCTGCTTCCATTCTAAGCTTGTTTGTTAAAGCACAATTATTTCATTCTTAATATAAAGTAAATCCTCAACGCATTATACTGTCCATCCATCATTGTTACACAGATAGTTAAAGGAAAGTAGTTACATGAGTCCATAAGAGTTTCTTACCACAAAAGAAAGCAGGTCACAGGCAAGGAGCCCTTTCTGAGAAGAAGCTCTTGATCAGTACAACTTCCCTTATTTATAAGATTTTAAAATCATCTCCTAAGAATAGCTAACTGTCCTACTTGATTAGGGTCACATTCTTGGCTAACTCATTTTCTTATAACTTCAAACACCATCCAAGGTTATCTTTACTTAAAACAACTTCTTAGAATTTATAAAAATGTTAATTCATTCTCACTACTTTTTCTTAGCAAAGTCTATTTAAGAATAATGGTTACAAGTTACTCATACATATGAATATCTTTTGACCGTCAATTAATAGTCCCTTCCTTGAATCATAGGTTTACTTCTGTGGGCATTCTTGCAGTTCTCAGATGTTTTTTCACCGGGTCCTCAACAAATTGCATCTATTGATAATAGATTAGACATAGGGTTGCCAGGTCCCTCCTGGCAACTGGAGGGAGATGTTGGGAGGTGGGTACAGGGAGCAGCAATTTGTATCCGTGCATGATGATGTCAGTTCTGGCGCGATGCGGAAGCGCCGGTATTGCGCTGGGGGACACTCTAGCACCGTGTTGGCGAACCTATGGCACGCGTGCCGCTGTTGACACGCGGAGCCCTCTCTGTGGGCACGCACAGGTCTGCCTTGGAGTGGCTCCGCCCCCTCCCGAGCCTCCCGTCCTGCACTTCCGGGTCTCCAAAAGGCCTCCCCGGTCGGCGTCTGGGCCCCTCCCTCTCTCAGCTTGTCGGCTCCTGCTTGTCTATCCAGCTCTGCCCACCCGTGAACGGGTGAGGTTGTGGCCAAGCGCCTTGCCGCGGCGCGGTTCCTGGCGGCGGCGTCTCTCGGGCTCCGCCGCCCCTGTGCTGTGTTGCCGCAGCGTCTGGCTCCTCCCTTCCCCTGCTGCTCCCTTCCCTTCCCCCGGCCGTCTTGCGGACCTGGTGCGGCCGCCGTGTCCTTCGCAGCCGGGTCGACCCGATTCTCCTTTCTTTCCCTCCTCCCCCCCAACCTCCCTTTCTTTCTTTCTTTCTTTCTTTCTTTCTTTCTTTCTTTCTTTCTTTCTTTCTTTCTTTCTTTCTTTCTTTCTTTCTTTCTTTCTTTCTTTCTTTCTTTCTTTCTCTCTCTCCCTCCCTCCCTCCCTCCCTCCCTCCCTCCCTCCCTCCCTCCCTGCACCATTCCCGGCAGCTGCCCGCGCCCCTCCCCCACCCGTGAAGATCTCCTTTCCCGATTCTCGCCCCCCATGCATGCATGCACACGCACGTTCAGCACGCAGCCTGCGTTTCTCTGTCTCTCTCTTCCCCCCTCCACCCTTTGCATCCCCCGCCTCCATTCATTCCAGGATTCAGGCGCTCGACCCCCTGCCCCTCCCCTCCCCTCCCCTCCCCCCACCGCCTTTCTCTGTCTCACTGCTCCCCTCCACTCCCTCTCTGCTCCTCCGGGCCACTCTGCCATCCATTTTCCTCCTCGCTCCTTCCCTCCTTTCCACCCCCTCCATCTGCCTGCCTCCTCGCTCCCTCCCCCCACATCTGGGTCTCCCAAGATGCGCTCTCATCCGTATATGCTCCTGGCCCACCTGGCCTCCCCTGTTCCCTTCCCCCTGGTGTACTCCTCCCTCCTTTTCCTTTTCCCCGATCAACTTCCAGATGCCCATGGCCACTTTCTAGCTGCCCCCCCCCCCAGTTTCTCCCTCCGGCCCTCCTGCCTTCCCCCTTTCTCTATAACAGCTTGGGCAGTTTCCTACTTGGTGTTGAGAGCCGATGCCTCTGGGGCAGCAGGAAGGGAGAGAGGGGAAATAGGCAAAGCCTGGCCTTGGGGTACTGAGGCAATGCTTGGGTAGAGCCTCTGCTTGGCATGCAGAAGGTCCCAGGTTCAATCCCCAGCATCTCCAGTTAAAGGGACTGGGCAAGGAGGCGATTTGAAAGACCCCTGCCTGAGACCCTGGAGAGCCGCTGCCAGTCTGAGTAGACCACTGGTTCCCAACTGGTGGTCCGCGGACCACCAGGGGTCCGCGAGAACTAAACCAGGGGTCCGCGAAACAAAGTTATAAAGTAAACCCATAATAAAATAATATTTACATGGGTGCTCGCGGAGTGAGCGTGTGAAGGAATGAAGGAAGGAAGCAGAGGGGATCCGGGCGCTGCCGGTGCGCGTTGCGTGAGTGCCAAAAGACAGTGGCGGAGTCCGACGCCCGGTTGGCGGGTCGGCGGCGAGCAGCATGCGGTGACCCGGGCGTGCGTGGTGAGTGGCTTCTGGGCGTCTGGGGGTTCTGGCGAGCGACCCGCTGCCTGTTGAGCGGGGCAGGGGGCGAAGGGGGAGGGCGGCCGCCCCATCAGAGCAAAAATGCACCCCCAGGTCCTACCCCAGTTCCCGGGCTCCTTTCGGTGGGAGGCACTGTGAGTGCGACACCGCTTTCCGCTGCACCAGTCCGCGTCGGTCTCCCGGGGCAGGAGTGCCCCCTCTCCCCTTCTCCTCCTTCTCCTGGGAGCCTTTCTCTGCTCCTCTGTTTTGAACTGTTGCATGGTAAGGCATGCATATCTCTCCCCCCCCCATCGGGATTTGTGCTTGGGAATCGTGTTTATGGCAGACAATAAGAAAAGACTATTTTTTTTAATCGAAGGGCGGCGTTGGTTGCAGCCGCTCATAAAACAAAACAAAAAAGTACATTAAAAGGTTGTGGAAACCCTTTTTTCCAGTTGTGTGGTAAAAGGTGTTAATGTTGTAAAAACCTGGTATGCGGTGGATACAAATGAGAGGCATCAAGTGTCCAAAAAATCTTGCAGCTTAAAAAGAAGAAATGCATTTCCATATTAATGAAAGTAGCCCGTGTAGCTCTGAGCAACAGTATTAGCCCCAGAATTGCCCAGCTTGTAAAAAGGATGCAAGCTCAAAAATCACATTGATTTTCAATTAAAAGTTCTCTATTATAACAAATATATTCAAATAGTATTCTAAGTTTAATGTTTAACTAACAGTTATGATTAAAGTTTATTTTTCAATTTCTCTGAATTTTTATTTTGAACCTTGGGGTCCCTGCACCGAACAAAAAAGTCCTAGTGGTCCCTGGTCAAAAAAAGGTTGGGAACCACTGGAGTAGACAATACTGACAATGCCGAATAAGCAAGTATATTTTTAAAAATGAAATATTCCTGTATTTATTGAATTGCTGCATGTCAAAATTCATGCTGCTAGTTTAGAAACACTCAAGCGAGTCTCTGCAGAGATAGGATACGGTCCTAAGGCTAAAGGGGACTTCTGTACAGGGAGGGGAGAGATAAGACACACAACAGCAAAAATTACATTAATTATTCAAAAGCATGCCAAATGCAAACTTTTACCTTTCATTAAAAAGTTGTCTGTGTAATTGAAAGCTCTGTTATTGTGTTCGTCTTTTAAGACAAAATATGTTAATGTATGAGTTGTTTTTTCTAAACTAAAACCTCAGTATTCAGGTTAAATTGCCGTGTTGGCACTTTGCGATAAATAAGTGGATTTTGGGTTGCAGTTTGGGCACTCAGTCTCTAAAAGGTTCTCCATCACTTGCCCCAAAACTCTGTGGTTTCCATTGAGTTTTGGGAAGGGTGATAGAGCATCCCCCCGGTGCAATGCCAGCACTTCTGCATCACGCCAGAAGTGATGTCATCACTCATGGACGCAGATTACTCCCTCCCAGCCTGCTTCCACCAACCAAACAGCAGCTGGTGGGTAGCAGCAGGAATCCCTGGGAGATTGCCTGCCATTAGCAGGCACCTGAGAACCCTAGTTAGGCGGCTTCCAATCTACACAAAGCCATAAAGTTGTCATTCTGTCTTCTTCTTACTGATAATCAAGGCTACTCTGTTCTGGGTCTCTAGACTCCCTCCTTGGCATGTTTTCCTGAAAGGACAAGTTTGTTCTATTTATGTGTGCCGCAACATCTTCTGTGGTCAAGTCCAGCAACTGTTACCCTATATTTCTGGCCATATCCATGTCACTACTACTGTAGCAATATAAGGAACAATGCCCAAAGGTAATCTAATTTGTGTACACATACAGACATATCAGCACTTCCAAATGGTGCCTAGCAGAAATATAAATATGATAGTTCTTTATCCCCCCAGCTTTTTGCCTACTATATAAATAATCTAGTTAACACATTGAAAGCACCAGATTTGCATCCTCCTAAACTGGCGGACAAGCATATTCATATACTGCTCTATGCCGATGATGCAGTAATTCTTTCAAGAACCCCAGTTGGTCTCAGGAGGGCGCTTATGAGAGTGGCAACGTTTTGCGAGAAAGAACGCCTGGTGATCAACTACGATAAAACAAATCATGGCCTTTGGTAGACGGCCTAAATATAGGAGGTAGAGTATTAAAGGTCACAGGCTGGAACAGGTCACCCAATATAAATATCTCGGAACGACAATCCAGGCATCTGGATCCAAGTTGGCCCATAATACTCATGTAGCCAATTTGGGGAAAAGGTCAAACCATTTGATAATCAATTTCCTCTGAACCAAAGGGGCACATTACATTCCAGCAGCACTCAAACTTTATCAGGCGAAAACCCTAGCACAAATGCTATATGGAACACAACTCGACTCTTCACCCTCTTGTCTTACTCCCATTGAACGTGTGCAATCTAAGATCCTTAGAGCTGCCCTCAATTGCCAAGATGTGTTCCAAATGCTCTGATACAGTTAGAAACTGGCATGATGAAGGTGGAGGCAAGGATTGTCCTGTCCTCGATCTCTCTCTGGCTGAAAATTAACTTCAACCCTAATGGTCTTCTCCCACTGATCCTATGTGACTCCTTTAGATCTAGATGGGTGATAGCCAAAGATGTCAAATTAAACAACTTGGGTTTTACACCCCCAGCTTTACTTCAGTTAGGGTGGGAACAAGCTAAGTTAATTATATCCCAAAGGATCAAAGACATCGAGAGACAAACAGATCTAGCAAGGGCGCCTCTATTCACTGCACCCCTCCATACTAAATACATCCTAGCACCAGCAGCCTATCTCCACTATTTAGAGATAAATAATTATAGAAGGGCCTTTACCCTGGCCAGATGTGCAGCCTTACCAACTGCTTTGCTTGAGGAGAAATATAAGAGAGAGATTCTGCCCCTGGGCAGAAGAGAGATTCTGCCCCTGCAAATCAGGGGACTTAGAAACTGTTGAGCATGCCCTCCTGAACTGCAATTTCTATACATTACCCCGTTCGAAGTTTATTGAGCCCCTCTTATTGAGATTGAGACCTGACAGGGCAGGTGAAAGGTTTGAGATGCTCCTACAATGGGGTAATCCTTCAACCACTCTTCAGTTTGTGAAATTTTGTTTAGCAGCAATAAAAATTTGTCGCCTTAGAACAGTGCAATTGACAGATGTGTCCCAGCTGTAATTCTTTTTTTAAATGTTTTAAAAATGTTTTAAGACTCGGACTGTAATTCTTTGATTGTAAGAATCTACCGTATTAGTCCATGCTTTCCGTTTTATCATGTTTTGACTGGCTAAGTGCCGCAAATAAATTATCCATCTATCCATCCATCCATCCGTCCATCTATAGCCATAGATGTCAAATTAAACAACTTGTGTTTTACACCCCCAGCTTTACTTCAGTTAGGGTGGGAACAAGCTAAGTTAATTATATCCCAAAGGATCAAATACATCGAGAGACAAACATCCATCCATCCATCCATCCATCCATCCATCCATCCATCCATCCATCCATCCATCCATCTATAGCCATAGATGTCAAATTAAACAACTTGGGTTTTACACCCCCAGCTTTACTTCAGTTAGGGTGGGAACAAGCTAAGTTAATTATATCCCAAAGGATCAAAGACATTGAGAGACAAACATCTATCCATCTATCCATCCATCCATCCCCTGACCTGGATGGCCCAAGCTACCCAGATCTCGTCAGATCTTGGAAGTTAAGGAGAGTTGGCCCTGGTTAGTATTTGGATGAGAGACCACTAAGGAAGTCCAGGGCTACTACTCAGAAGCAGGCAATGGCAAACCACCTGTTAGTCTCTTGCCTTGAAAACCCTATGGGGTCACCATAAGTTGGCTGTGACTTGATGGGGCTTTCCACCACCACCAATTGTTGAAATGAGAGTCTTCTGCAA
Source organism: Euleptes europaea (assembly GCF_029931775.1). NCBI lineage: Eukaryota > Metazoa > Chordata > Lepidosauria > Squamata > Sphaerodactylidae > Euleptes > Euleptes europaea. The sequence goes on along the minus strand of NC_079312.1, from coordinate 126,062,950 downwards.
AGAACTGGAAAGATAAGTGTGTGCCCAAACTAGAGCTGTATGTCTAGCAAATATAGTAGACAAAACATACCCACACAATCTGGTTATCGCTACAGGAGCAGGCTAATGCCTTTTAGCTCTGCACTTAACCCGTAACTGTGGATTCTGTTCAGCTAGGCTGAAAAGAGCAAGAGTGCACTTCTTGTACTTTTTGTTGGAAGTAACAATGTCTAGCGTGCAAAGGAACTGAGAAGAAGACCCTGCAGGGGGCGGGGAAGTGATCAGCTAGACAGGGCTGTAAAGTCAGAGACACTTCCATCCTTTTGTGTCACCTCTTGTCTGTCCTTAGACTGATAATCTCATGTGTATTTCTTCCTTCTGCAAATTACCTGCAAAATAGACTACCTACAGGTAAATTGCAGTATTAACACTTTTTGCTTGGGTTTGATTGGAGACCCAAACAGAAAATAGAACAGAATGGCTAGGCTTGGAAGTAAAACTTGTGGAAGTATCCCTTGAAACTGAGGTAGCCTCTACACCACTTAGTGACCTTACCTCGCCATCTCATTATGCCTCTCAGGTTGCCTGCAAAGGGAGGTGAGAGGCGTGATTCACTAGTTCTCTAGTGCTTGTGTGCTAGTAGCAGGTCTTTCCCAAAGCAGCAAGAAATATGGTGGTGCCGTAGGTGCTGATGAGCCAGTGGGCAGGGCTCCGTGAACCACCTGATGATCCCGACCTGTTGGTTGAAGGCCATTGATGTAGGTCATCTTCCTACCCACATAAAAACACAGCTCCCCCAAAACACCTCAACAGGAGAGGATTGTGTGTTTGTGTGTCGCTGGGCCAAACATCAGTTAATGAATGTGGGTAGCAGGGAGTCAATTGAGAGTCTATAGACAGAGATAGCAGGATAGAAATATTTTAAATAAACCCCAGTATTTGTGTTGCAAGATCAGCATATCATAGAAATGTTATGCTACAGCACACTGGTATGAGCATGTGTATACAATTAAGGTCTAACAGTAGGAAGCTTTTGGTCTCTCTCTTCTAGAAGCCCAATATGTTGTGGTTTCTTAGGACTGGGTCTCTTTCCCTCTAGGTTAAAATGCAGATTTGTTTCAGCCTGTGATGAATATGTTACTATCAGAGTCACTTCTCATCAACACTGCCAGTCATCCGTAAGACTACCATGTGACAGAATTTCAAAATCACGTGGAAGGTTTGAGCAACGCATCTGGATTCTCAGTGCTGTGACTCAACATTTTTTTTCCCCCGTGAGCCGTTCTCACCAAACACACATGGGGTCGGAAGAAGAAGTACAATTGGCTCTTGATGTGCTAATTGGGGAACGAAAAGCACTGCTCCCCGTGCAATCTGTGTTCCTCCCTGTTCCGTTTGCCCTCCTCCTGCCTGGGAGCCTACAATTATCCTGCTGCTTCTCCCTCTGAGAGATCTCCCGGCAGGGAAATGCAGAGAGGGGATGCTAACAGAGAATGACACAGTGAGAGATTGCAGCTGATTCAGTGCCCAAAATGTTGCTTTGCAAGCCAGTTCGTGAAGTGACAGACGAGGGGGAAGAGCAGCCAGAAGAGATTTCATTGCATTGCTGAGAGAGGAACAGAGTAGAGGGTTTGCCTGGAAGTGACCTCCCCTCCCCCCATTCTCTCTTACCAGCTTGCCTTTCTAAACCCTCTAGAAAGCTTTCTGTCTGGAAAAGATTTTGTCTTGTCCATAGAAGCATGGGCTCCTCTGCCTCCCCCCCCCAACTCCAGCTCCAAGGCTTTTTCTTGGTTCTCTGATACAACTTGTCCCTGTTTGGTCTGCAGCACGTCTGGGTATTTCTCAAAAGCCAATTTGTTGCTGTGGAAAAGTCAGTCATGTGAACCAGCCCTTATAAGTTGCAATTGGTGGGCAGCCACCTGAGAGAAGGCAGGATGACTTCCTACTTTAGACTTGGGCCCATTGTATAAAAGGCTGCTGGTAGGGTTGCCAACCTCCAGGTACTAGCTGGAGATCTCTTGGTATTACAACTGATCTCCAGCCGATAGAGATCCGTTCCCCTGGAGAAAATGGCCGCTTTGGCAATTGGACTCAGAGCATTGAAGTCCCTCCCCTCCCCAAACCACGCCCTCCTCAGCCTCTGCCCCAAAAACCTCTTGCTGGTGACAAAGAGGGACCTGGCAACCCTAGCTGCCGGTCTTTCCATCAAACCAAGCTGCTGTGCAAAAAATAATAATAATAAAGTTCTCCTTTTCACCTGAGCTCTGTAGAGCAGGCACAAAATATCAAAATTCCATCCAGACCCCAATGACACCTGGGATGGAATCCTAAAGTGAAATACATCACTATCCTTTACTACCTTGCTCATTTCTTTTCCCATCATGGAAAATGTGTTTGTCTGAAAAGGTGTGTGGATGAGCAAGCGCCACATGCTTGTGGATGAGCAAGTGCCTGGTTTCCTCCTGAAACTTCTGTTGGCTTGCTGGTAGGGGTGTGTGTTTCAATATGCCAAGTTTTTTTTTTTTTTTAAACCCAAAAAATACCAAAAAGGTGTTTTTTTGGGGGGGGGTGTTTTCCAGGAAAAAAATGGCGGCAATAAACGAGGGCCGAAAAGGTGGATCCCGAATAATGTCATTTCTAGCCTCCCCTCTCTCCGTCCCCCTCCCTTGCTTACCTGCACTTAGCTTCGGTGCGGCTGCAGAGCTCTGCTGCCACTTCAAAGCTAAATGCAGGTAAGTAAGGGATGGGGAGCCCCAGGGTGGCGAGGTGGGAGCCCCTGCCTCCAGTCTGCTTTGGCATGGCAGCAGAGCTTGAGCTCCGCTAACACGCCAAAGCAAACTGAAGATCGGGCTGGACGCAGAACTGAAGGCTGGGCTCGGAGTGAGCCCAGTCTTCAGCTCTGTGCCATAATTTTCGGTTTTGAGTTTATTAACCCGAATTTTTTTGAAAAATCCGGGAAAAGCCAAATCAGGTATTTGGCTTTTCCTGAGTTCTTCGCAAATTTCCGAGTCTAATAAACCCGAACCCGAAAAATGCCAGGAAAAAAATTGGTGCACACCCCTACTTGCTGGTTTTTCTTTCTTTGGAGAGGGTGTGACTAAAGCAGTCATGAGGAAAGAGCCTGCGCAAGGGTTCTGTGTGTAAACATACTAACCACATAGGCTAGCCCATTTATGTGTAATGTTAGTATGCCACTAGTGCACTGGGGTGCAAACGTGCTAAGCCTGTATCAGAATGAGCCACATGGTCAGTGTGTTTGTATTGGGGACAACGGAACACTTCTGAGGGCTTATTCATGGCTATCATTGTACGAGGTTGAACCCTGTGAGAGGGAATAAATGCTCGCCATTGTGTGTCTTTGGGGATCAGAACCTCCTCTCTGCATTCCTGTGCAGATGAAAGAGGCTCCATTATTTTGTTGTATACATATTTATATCCACTGACATCTTACGTTAGAGCTATTCTCTATAAGATGCATCTTAAAGATCATTGGCTTTTATATGATGTGTGGCATGTTGCCTTTGTTCTTGCCTTGCTCAACTTTGGCTAGGCAATAATAGCCTTACAGCAGAATGAACAATGCAACAGGCCTTTTCTGTCTCTTGTGAACAGGTCGATGCAAGATAGTCCAGTATAAGAACACACAATCATCCACTTGTGCATTTATGTGCCTTGGCAGTCATGCCTAAAGCAGCTTGACAGAACACAGTGTCATCAAAATTGTTTCGGGTACACCCACAGTTCAGTTTAAATGTGTCTCAAGACCTGGTTGAAGATGGAGGGTAAACAACTTATGGTTATTTGCCGAGGTGGCAGCAAATGATGGCATTGCTCATGCACTTAATTTTTCAATATTATGCCACTGGTATGCCTATGTGATTTGTGCCAGGGAACTCTTAATTGAAACAGTGTTGACGGCAAGTGTGTGCACCTGTTAATGGTTTATTTCCATAGTCGTCTTTCACAGAGCTGCATCCAGTATAGATTTGGCTCACGGCATGTATCTTAGAATTGCTCTTCAGAGATTCAATGAGATGTCCCGGTTTTTTATTCGTTGGGCTGTAGTGATAGAAAAATAAACTAAGATTACTGTGAGGGCCGGACATAGCATCTGTGGGAAATTTACTTTTCTGAATCTGAAAGATCTTTAACAGCCTCTGACTTTCTTACAATGTATTTATTGCCGAACCAATGATGTCCAGAACTGGATGCAGTATTTCCAACATGCCAATATGGTCTCTTGTAAGAGCCCCATGGTGCAGAGTGGTAAGCTGCAGTACTGCGGTCCAAGCTCTGCTCACTACCTTAGTTCAATCCCGACAGAAGTCGGTTTCAGATAGCCGGCTCAAGGTTGACTTGGCCTTCCATCCAACCCTACTACTGAATTGATTTGAAAATTGGGCTATTACTTCTCTGCTGCAGAGTCTTCAAAGGGTTGTGAGCTAGGCATCTGAGAGAGGCTGAGCTAGGTGCTGGACTAAGGCCCAGTGGCATGACTGGTCCTGATAGCAAAACACATGTAAGTGAGGATTGTAATGATAATCACCCTGCCCTGTATGGGAACCTGCTTTGCATGAATGGCTTGTCAAGGGCAGCACGTTCACAATGGTTGCATCCAAACTGGCTGCAGAGGTGACCTGGGTCTATTGCATCCCCAACTGAATGCAGCTATAAGGGGAAAATATGCATGAACATTTGCTGCATTCTCTTTGGCTTTGGGGTTTTAGTGTAAAACCAGAAAGTCAGGGATGGGGTGAGGGAAATCCCTGGAAAAAACAACAGAAGTGCAGATTAATGTGGTATTATGAAATACGAATATAACTTGTTTCTGCTCAGTGCAAGGGTGGAGAAGCTACCACGCAGGCAGTAGACAAATGCACATAGTACTACAGAGGCTCAGTGCCTCTTGCGGAAATTGGGCATATTGACTGAATGTACCCGTGGCCCAGGCTGAAGAGCCTTGTGAATGAACAAAGACAGGCATTAAGTGTTTGCCCATTCTTTGATATCGGTGTGATGCTGTGACTTGAGACGCATTTGGACCTACACGAAGATTAGTATAAGGCCGCTTTCATTTTACAAGTGGGGAATGTTTAAAGAAGGCACAAAGAAAAGTAGTCAGCATTCTATTTGCCTAGAAATTCAAATGTTTAGGATCTGCATTCAGTTCCACATAGCGTTTCTTTTTAACTCTGGTGCGTGCAATGAATCACTGTGACGTCTTTCTCATATGCAAATATATATATCGAAAGTTTGCACCTTGGTGTGTTCAGAGAGATAAGAACGGTGTCATGGTATCATTGTGAGTGTGGTGGTTTTGTGTTTGCTTGTTGTTAAAGCACAAAACTTAACTGTAGTCAGAGCTCTAATTCTAAAGACTTCATCCAAAATATTGTTTAAATTTGCGATATTTCAGTAGTTTAAGTGAAGATTACCGCAGATGGGACATCATTGAAAATAACTTCAGGTTTATATGCAGACAATGTCTTGCTCTTCACTCAGGCAGAGTTGACTAACTCCAGGAACACATTCATGTGTACAAGCATAACAGGCGGACCAGGCAGTTGAACATTCAGCAGTTTCCATGTTTGCACCATCTGTAAGCTTTCATGTTTTCACTGGTATTGCTGTTTGCCTGGTTTACACATTAATATTATCCATGCATAGAGAGGTGAAGGTGTGTGTGGGAGAGGAAGGAGGAAAAAACTGGGGATGGGTGGGGTGGTTCCCCTCTATTTTTTTCTGAAGACTTTCCCCAATTTTTCTGATAGAAAAAATGGAAATATTTGGAGATCACTAAAAACATGCACACTGTAGCTATATACAGCGTTTTCGAGATGGGGTTTTTTTTTTTGTTTAAATGGAAATAATTTTGACAGCAATTAATATGCTATAATCTGTTTGATACTAGATTGCTAAAGAGTTGGGTGGTGTTAGTGTCTACAGGTGACCGTTGTGTGGGTCACTGTGGCTATGTGAGAAAGGGATGGATAGGGACTCAGCTGATGGGCTTGGCGGATGTGAAAGAATGCCGACCAAGCTGTATTCATGACTTGGGCCTCCAATGAAAGGGAGGCATCCAATGTCACCCCCAAACTCCTGATGGAGGAAGCTGGCACCAGCTGTACCCCGTCAAGGGTAGGGAGCTGAATTTCCCCATCTGCACCCTCCTGGCCAAGCCACAGGACCTCCATCTTTGATGAGTTCAATTTCAGGTGGCTCTGTTTCAACCTGCCTGCCACAGCCTCCAAACACCTGGCCAGCCGTCCATCAACAGATACAGCTGAGTATCATCATTGATGGCAACCCAGCCCAAAGCTCCTGACTAGCTGGGCGAGGGGGCACATATACATGTTAAAAAGCTTTGGGGAGGGGATTGCTCCCTGAGGGACTCCACGCACCAAAGGGTGTTGTGTGGAGATCCTCCCCCCAAATTCCACCCTCTGTCCCTGGAGAAATGAGGTCAGCCATTGAAGGGCAGTCCCATGTACTCCAGTGTTAGCAAGGCAGTGGGTCAACAGATCGTGGTTGACCATGTCGAACGCTGCTGTGAGATCTAACAACAAAAGCAGCGCCAACCTGTCCTGATCCATCTGTCTACAGAGCTCTTCTGAGAGGACAACCAGCACTGTCTCTGTCCCATGGCCAGGCCGGAAGCTGGACTGAAAAGGGTCTAGGACTGATGCTTGCTCCAGGAAAGTCTGTATCTGCTCAGCCACCACTCTTTCAACTACCTAGTCAGAAACGAAAGGTTCGAAACTGGGCGGTAGTTGGCTAGATTCAAAGTATCTGGGGATGGCTTCTTTAACAATGGCTTCACCACTGCCTCCTTCAACATTCCCAGGAAGACCCCTGAACTCAGGGACATATTGATAATATCTTCCAGGGAAGCTTGTTACCCCCCCCCCCTTGCACTTTAGCTTATTATGCAGACATTCTGGCAGTCCTACCTAATGTGACTCTATGAGAGGGTTTTTGTCTGATACACTTTATTTTGTTTTCTGCAGAATTAGTTTCATTTTCCCCCTACCTCTCAGATGGCAAAAATTAAAAATCCATGTGCTATGGTTGCATAGGGTGTAGCAATTGGTAATTCTTTCTCAAACATTGGGTATACTTGCAATTTGCCTTGTAGAAAATGAGGATATTCATACGTTTAAATTTCATGAAAATGCCTATATTAATTATAAATTATGCATTTTATGTTGTTAAATCAGCATTTAGTTCAGTTTTCCCCAAAATTTCAATTTTTTTCTGACTCTCCCCTCTCAAATATTCCCTTCGCAGCTTCAAAATTTCCAGAAATTTTACATCTCTGTCCACGCAAAAGCACATGTTGGGACAGATATGGGTGTTCATGTGCAGGAAAAAATGCCTTGAGTGAATAGTTCCTCTGGAGTCTTCACATCAACACGTAACACTAATGGGTTCATCAGTGAGTCTTCTGGAAATAAAAACAGGAAGTTGCCTTACACTGAGTCAGACAATTTTTCCGTCAAGGTCAGTATTGTCTACTCTGACTGACAGCAGCTCTCAGGGGCCTCAGGTTAGAGGTCTTTCATGCAGCCTACTTAAGGATGCCAGCTCTGGTTTGGGAAATACCTGGAGATTTTTGGGGCGGAGGGCAGGGTTTGGGGAGGGGAGGAACTTCAATGCCATAGAGTCCAATGGCCAAAGTGGCCATTTTCTCCAGGTGTACTGATCTCTATCAGCTGGAGATCAGTTGCAATAACAGGAGATCTCCAGCTAGTTCCTGGAGGTTGGCAACCCGAAGCCCACTACCTGATCCTTTTTTTAAAAAACTGGAAATGTCAGGGTTTGAGCATGGGACCTTCTTCTACCTGCAGAGCAGGTGCTCCAGTACTGAGCCACAGCCCCTCCCTCAAAGGACATGGGTGTCCAGCCAGTGCTTTCCCATGCTCCAAGACAGTGTTGTAGACTGCAAGTGAAAGAATGAGAAACGTTGCAGAAAGAATCTGATTCTTTTCTTCCCAACACCCTCGCTCTCTCAGCATGGTATGCTTGTCATGTAGACTGGGGTTGCCTGCAACTAGTCACTGCCAGCTGGGAGGGCTGTCTGACAGACCTCACTCTGTGGCATTGTGATGTTTAGAAATGTTGTTGTTTATTGTACCATAAAAGGCCTGTAAACTAATTAGGACTTATAACCTTTCAACAATGCTGTGGGATAAGGCAAGGGCTAGTTAACCTCCAGCATATTCTCTGAAACCATATCTGAGTAACAGGAAGAGCAGGGGCAGGCAGCTTCTTGCAAATCAGCAGGTCTCCCCTCCCAAAGAAAGGCTATGTTTCTCTTTCTTGTATCACACTGTGCTGAATCACAGCTGTGTTGCCACAGCAGAAACATCTGGCAAAAAGTATAACATGGTTTGTTCTCTAGACAAGGTGCTGTTATTTCAGAAATGAATGGACTCTAGCAGTCAAGGCAGCTCAGAGTATATCCCACACATGGGCTGCCAGCACCCTTTACTCTCTGACCTTAGTTTCCTAAATGCAGATCTTCGACTCAAGATTTCATAGTATCATAGAATCATAGAGTTGGAAGGGACCACCAGGGTAATCTAGTCCAACCCCCTGCACAATGCAGGAAATTCACAACTACTCCCCTCACATACCCAGTGACCCCACTCCATGCCCAAAAGATGGCCAAGATGCCCTCCCTCTCATCATCTGCCTAAGGTCATAGAATCAGCATTGCTGACAGATGGCCATCTAGCCTCTACTTAAAAACCTCCAGGCAAGGAGAGCTTACCACCTCCCAAGAAAGCCTGTTCCACTGAGGAACCATTCTAACTGTTAGAAAATTCTTCCTAATGTCTAGACAGAAATTCTTTTGATTTAATTTCAACCTGTTGGTTCTGGTCCGACCTTCTGGGGCAACAGAAAACAACTCGGCACCATCCTCTATATGACAGCCTTTCAAGTACTTGAAGATGGCAATCATATCCCCTCTCAGTCTTTTCCTTTTCAGGCTAAACATACCCAGTTCCTTCAACCTTTCCTCATAGGACTTGGTCTCACCATCTTTGTTGTCCTCCTCTGGACACGTTCCAGCTTGTCTACATTCTTCCTAAATTGCAGTGCCCAAAACTGAACACAATATTCTAGGTGAGGTCTAACCAGAGCAGAGTAAAGCGATACCATCACTTTGCGTGATCTGGACACTATATTTCTGTTGATACAACCCAAGATTGCATTTGTCTTTTTAGCTACCGCATCGCACTGCTGACTCATGTTCAGTGTTTGGTCTACTAAGACCCCAAGATCCTTTTTGCACACACTGCTGCTAAGACCAAGTCTCCCCCATCCTATAATTATGCATTTGATTTTTCCTACCTAAATGCAGAACTTTACATCTATCTCTGCTGAAATGCATTTTATTAGTTTTAGCCCAATTCTCCAGCCTGTCAAGATCATCCTGTATCCTGGCTCTTTCTACCATATTTGCTACCCCTCCCAATTTAGTATCATCTGCAAATTTAATAAGCATCCCCTCTATTCCTTCATCCAAATCATTTATAAAGATGTTGAACAACACAGGGCCCAGGGCAGATCCCTGAGGCACTCCACTAGTCATTCCTCTCCAAGTGGATGAGGAACTATTAATAAGCACTCTTTGGGTGTGATCTGTCAACCAGTTACAGATCACCTAACAGTAACAGGAATAGGATCTAAATCACATTTTCCAATTTGTCAACAAGAATATTATGGGGAACCTTATCAAAAGCCTTTCTGAAATCAAGATAAACTATGTCTACTGCATTCCCCTGATCCAGCTGAAGCGGGTCAATGCTTCTCAGTGCCTATGCTCTTAGAATTGACCCCTTCCTGAGAAGAAGTATGTTATCTTATGCAGTTAGACACCTACTAAGCAGGACTCAATGCTTCTTACCGAAGTAAGCTTTCTCTTGAATTGCCCCAATAAATTATGAAAAGAATATGAATGTATGTACATAGTATATATGTTTGTAGATGGTTACAAAGTTCAGACATTCTGAGTCTTAAACATGTTCATGTATGCAAGCAATCTTAAACAGAGATCAGTTCACCTGGAGAAAATGGCTGCTTTGGAAGGTGGACTCTACCTCACTCCTCCCCAAACCCCTGGCTCTCCAGGCTCCACCCCCCCCCAAATATCCAGGAATTTCCCAACCCAGATCTGGCAACCCTAGCCCCACAGGATATGTAAAAAAGAAGGTGTACTGCATAACAGTCAACAAATTCCAAAGGGTGTATTTGCGTAACAAAGGCCACTAGCTCATGGTCTTTGAAGAGCTTTCCTCCGTTAGTATATGCTGCTCAATTGAGCAAGGTCTAATGGGACAAATCATGCCATGGTCTAGTTCATGATAATAATGGGGACAAATATAAGGCCTCTCACCCACTTAGTTTTGATAGTATCTGCTACAGGCATTCTATAGTTAGAAAGATATTACCAGTTACAATTAGGAGTATAAGGAAAGCTTTACTCTTAACTAGTCTGCTAAGTCTGGGTATGTTTGTGACATATCTGGCTGCTCAGAATTTGCCTTCCTGCCTTCCCACCAGTGTAGAATCATTTGGTTGGCTGGATGGCATTTCATGGGTTTTTTCCATGCCACTGATCTGTTTCCATATTAATGGGATTCCCCTTCTTTCCTCCCCCCTCCCTTTCCCAAATGTGACCAAGCAAATATTTCTGCCTGGGCCTGGAGTCAGCAAAATTTCAACTTGTTTTGTGAGCTGGTGAAACAAAACGTAAGCCAGCTCAGGGGAAATCTTTCTGGAAATTGAAAAAAAAGTAAGAACAAAGGGGATCTGACAGTGCAGATGCTGGAACATGTCAGGGGTCAGTCATAAAATCTGCCCTTCCTGGGTCAGACCATCCATCTTTAACCATCTTTGGTATCAAAGACAGTGTTCAAAAATCAGTGTGTGCATGGTATGATACGTCCGTTGTTCTAATACTGTTCAGATACTAGTAGGCATGCATTTCCTAATCAGTTTAAGGAGAACCAGCATGGTATAGTGGTTAAGAGCAGGGGACTCTAATCTGGAGAACCGGGTTCGATTCTCCACTCCTCCACATGAAGCCTGCTGGGTGACCTTGGGCCAGTCACAGTTCTCTCAGAACTCTCACCCCTTGTCGAGGCAGGCAATGGCAAACCACCTCTGAACGTCTCTTGCCTTGAAAACCCTGCTGGGCCGTCATATGTCAGCTGTGACTTTGACAGCACTTTATATACACACGATCAGCTCAGCTGATTCTCTAGGTGGGACTATTTTTCATTCGTTTTGTCTTGGGGAGTAATACTTACCAAGAGAATTTACTTCTGAATATACCTGTTATTAAGTCGGATTTACTCTCAGAAAGTGTTCTTAGGAATGCAGCCTTAATATTTTTTTACTAGTTTATTACTGGGCTTTGCAAATTCTTATTAGATGTTCTCTTGTCAGTAACTCTTTCTTATTTGCCATTAATGTATCCCCAACTCCTGCAAGATGTATAACCTGGACAGTTTGACACAATTTATTCAGGTTTTGTTCATCACAACAGAGACAGAGAACTGCAGAAAGCCTAGACTCCCCTACCGCAGTTCTTTGAAGTCTCCTAAAGGTAAAGGTCCCCTGTGCAAGCACCAGGTCATTCCTGACCCATGGGGTGACGTCACATCCCGACGTTTACGGGGTGGTTTGCCAGTACTTTCCCCAGGCATCTTCCCTTTACTCCCAGCAAGCCGGGTAGTCATTTTACCGACCTCGGAAGGATGGAAGGCTGAGTCAACCGTGAGCCGGCTACCTGAAACCAACTTCCGTTGGGATCGAACTCAGGTCGTGAGCAGAGCTTGGACTGCAGTACTGCAGCTTACCACTCTGCGCCACGGGGCTCTTCTGAAGTCTCTTAGCCTCTGAGAAATTGTCCACATGTTGTCATGTCTGTTTTCCCAGCAACGAGACAAGTTTATTTCAAAATGAAAGTAGAGATTCTCAAGAAACTAAATGCTGCAACGTTCTGTGTGTTTCAGTGGAACGGCAGCATGAATACAGTCCTGTGTGGAATTACCTCCTGCTCAAATTCCCCGTCTGGTTGCAGCTCATAGAAATTAGAACTCACCTCACAAGTGATCTTGAGTTTTGGAGTGCACAGTACACACTATGGCTTTGGAAAACATGACCTTGATCTCTCTGTTGTAAGTTAGAGAGACATCTCATGAAAGGGGTTTCATGGTATTGGTTGGTTTCTTGTCTGGTGTTACATTTTTTAAAAATAGCTCCTGATCTAGCAAGTGACTTGCACTGAATTTTTTTTTAATTCCCACAGTAATTTATGTAACTTCCTATATCATCGTCTATAGTATTAAATAATGTTTGAACGCTGAACAATCTCAGATCCCTGCTCTCCTCAGGAATTCATCTATTTATTTCTTTTATCATTTAAAAATGTCTCTATTGACGCCATCTCACAATTGTTCAAGGTGGCTTGCAACGTTGGTGTGAATCAGCTTCATCCAATAAAAGAATGTAAACAAAATGAAAACGGTAGAACTGCAACACGACTGCAAAGCAAAAACAACAACTTAACCCACCCTCCATCTAACTAAAGACGGAATCAATGGGTTACAAATGCTTTGTAAATGCCCAGTAAAATGCTTACAAAGCATTTAAAAACCAGCCAGGAGAATAACTGACCACATTCTTGGGAGAGATCATTTAAAAAATTTGGGATAACCACTGAGAGACCCCTGATCTTTATGCCTGAGGTTACTCAGGAGAGCAGGGCTCTCAGTCATACCCTAAAACGCACTGACCCAAGCGCTGAATACCATTAAATAGAAGATTTTACTATTTCAAGATGCCAATAAAGGTATTGTATTGTATTGTATTGTAAATAGAAGAAGAAGAGTTGGTTTTTATATGCTGACTTTCTCTACCACTTAAGGGAGACTCAAACCGGCTTACCATCACCTTCCCTTCCCCTCCCCACAACAGACACCTTGTGAGGTAGCTGGGGCTGAGAGAGCTGTGAGCCCAAGGTAACCCAGCTGGCTTCATGTGTAGGAGTGGGGAAACAAATCCAGTTCACCAGATTGGCCTCCGCCGCTCATGTGGAGGAGCGGGGAATCAAACCCGGTTCTCCAGATCAGAGTCCACTGCTCCAAACCACTGCTCTTAACCACTACACCATGCTGATACAAGAATCAGTCACTGAAATTGGCCTGTAAGCACACTGCTATCCCGTACAGTTATGGAAGTAATCAAACTTGATTGCAGTAATCAATCGTAGAGATTACGAGGCATGATAATCTTGTGAGAGCCAAGATAGTTGGCAACAAAGGAATGCAGCCAGCCCAGCAACTACTGTAAGCTTTTCTGGTCATATCTGTTAACTTGCTTATCCAATATTACCAGTGGATTTGGGGGAATGCCCCACCTGGGTACCTGACCCAACAGAGAAACCCATACTCCATTGATAGTAGGTAGATTACATTCTCTCACAACCTTGCCTCTCAGTGGGCATAACTTCCGTCTTGTCTGGGGTCAAGTCAAGTCAGGTTTATTAATACGGTCTATTTGACTAGCCAGAAGTTAGTTTATCATATTGTCCAACTTGATAAAAATGTAAAAACTGTTACAAATTACAAAAATTGATTTAAAAAATCTGGTATTAATAAGATATACAAAATTAGTGCATGACACAAAAGTGGCTTGCCAATTTAAGATTACTAAAAATATAGAAGTATAAGAGTTTAACAGGTTTTTTCCACCCTATTTTTGCGTATTTTAATTGCAATGGCGCAGAATTTAGCAGTGGGAAGTGAAAGATGAGGAATCTCCCCCATCAGAAGCTTCTTAGACAGGAACTTATCTAGGAATCCGCTGATCAGGGGATCAATAAATCTAATACGAGCCCCATGATAAAATGGACAGCTGAACAATACACGTTCGATAGTTTCTATGTCACCTGTCCTACAAGGGCACAGCCTTTCAGATCTTGGGTTCTTATATTTTTCCATCTAAAACTGCTGATGGCAGGGCTTGGCATCAGGCTAAAGTGCGGGCCTTCCTATAGTTGATGAGTTCCAAGTGGGAGAGATAAGCTGCAGGTATAACTAGGTGTTTGGATTTTTCTGGTGATGAAAAGAAAGGAGATTTTCCCAGGTCTACTTGATGTTCGATATCTTCTACCCTTTGCTTCAGGAAGCTTACTGCTTGGTCTATACCCATGGCTAATAGGGAAGGTGGAGAGAGGCCCAGCCGGGCCATATTATTGAAGACCTCCTTTAGCCATGATGATTGGAATTTGTCCTGCACTAGCAGGGGTAGCAAGACCTGGGGATTGAGATTTAACTTAAGCCATAAAGTAATTGAAGCCAAGCAGACCCTAGCCTCTACCCTCACCAACCCTGCCTCCAGTCCATCTGTGGCATTTGAGACACAGCGAGGTAGGTGTAAAGCCGCTCTCAGGAATTTAGATTGGACCTTTTCCAATGGAACTAAGGTGGATGAAGGTGGCCCAAGTGTGGTCCCGTACATCGATTGGGCAAAGGTTTTCGCTGGGAAGAAATGCCCTTTCCTAGTTCTTAAAATTTTTACTATATTTAAAGCAGATTTTTCCCTCCGTTGCATGTTTGTCTGGGGTCAATTTAGGGTTCAATTTCATCTTCAGCCTCATCCATTTGCCCACAGTTTCTAGGCACTGATTCATAACAGCAATAGCGGCTCCCAGTTGCATAGATAAATCCAGAGCTGGCTGTCATTGATTTATGAGCGACACCCAGATCCAAATTCCAGGTTGCCTCTCCCAGTGGCTTAATGAAGACATTTAGTAATGTAGGTGAATGGGGGAACTCCAGGCTACTTTCCCTGCCTCGCTCCAGCAAAAAAACAAATCCAGGCCAATGCAAACCCTGGAATCTCAACCAGGTGATCTGAATGGCACGCAAAGAGGTCCATAGCTGAGTGGTGAAGAAGGCTCACAATCATGAATGTACTCTTAGGTCTCTCTCCAGCTGAATATTGCTAGTTAAAGTCATCCCTGTTCTATAACCAGGTCAGAATCTTGACTGAAAAGCATTAGGAGGCATCAAATCGTTTCCTGTAGATATACTTTTAGCATATCAAGGGACCCATGGAATGTGTTTGGTTTCCTCTCTGACTCTTGCATAACTTAACAATGGTTTAGGTTTATAGAACAGCTTGGATCAGGCCACACCCAGGAATAAAGGAAATTACTGCAGTGCAAAGTCCCGACTGAAGCAGAGCAAATACAGGTGCATCCGAGTTCCTTTGCCAATCCTTTTTTCTCTCTGACCTTAGCGGTCATAGGGCTGGGTTCAATTTTCTAATTATTCACAGCTATGCAGCAAGATTCTTGTTCATCAAGGCTAAATGCACATCCTCAGGCCCTTAGCAGAAGGTGCTATCTCGTTCCTTGTATATTATGGGCAGAACACTTTGCTGCCATGTGGGTTTCTCACATCCCGGCCCAACCTCCCCTCAAGAGGCCATGATATGTTGCCGGCCTGTGCTATTTTTCATTATGTTATGCTCCCTAAATGCTCCTGAATTTTCCAGCTACGTCATCCACCTGCACTGAATTGCTATCAGCGCTAGCCTCCTTGACTTTCCCTCCCCGTGGGTTCTTCCAGATAAGCATGCCCCAGCTTTATGACCTATATCCCAGAGGCCTAAATTAATCTTCCCTAGCTCTTCAAAGCCCCCAAAGCTTATCTAATACTTCTGCAAGGGAGACAGAGTTGTGTTGTTTCCTTGGAAGCATAAGGGTGTTTCACAGCCTGAAGAATATGGGCTTTGGAAGGTTAAGCCCTGAATCCTGGGGTCATGCCATGATAGACTTGTGGTTATTGGAGATTGCAGTGGAAGCTCATGCCAATATGGCTGAGGAAGGACTGGGGTTAAAAACATCATTTGGGTTTTGCCACACACGCTCACACACACCTCTCATTCTCTGGAAATGTCTTCAGTACTAATGGCAGAGGGACCAGATTGCGCCATAAGACATTTAATGTAGCTACATCTCGCGGGAGCTAATAGTATTAGCATAAGGCCAACCGTCTCTGCTTTCATTTTTAATGTATGTTTCTGTCCTTTGTTGTAAACTTCTTTTGAACTCTTGATACATTTTAATTACCTGTCTTAAACTGTGTGCTTTGATTAATTTAATATTGTTGTTTTCCACTGGCTTTTATTTATGTTCACCGATGTCTTTACCATATTTCTGTATTTTATCTACTGTTGTTGACTGTGCTAGGAGACAGGTGGGGTATACAAATAGCTCTAAATAAATACATAAAATGTGGAGAGCTTAGGGTTGCCAACTTCCAGGTACTGCAAGACAAGAAGGCTCAGTGCTGTGAGGATAATTGTAGCAACCCAAAAGAGCATTATGACAATTCAAAGCAAATTAAAGTGAATTTTATAAAGTGCAATAGTGAAAAAATATATACACAAAAATATGTACAAAATAGAAGTACAACAAGATACAAATTTTACAAAATGCAATCCAATAAATATATTATTCTTCAAGGGATATCACAAATCCTCAAGCAACAAATAAGTCAAAATATATAACCCATAGGGGCATCCATTGATATCAAAGTCTATTGATTATTCCAAATATTGGAGCAGAGCCACAGGAAAAGGATGTCAGACGTGTCGTCTAGATCGGGACCATGTTTCGCATATGGCTTCTTCAGCGACCTGTATCAGCAGCAAATATATATATGCCTTAATAGGTGATGTCTCATAAGGACCGCAAAGGTTTGTATGAGACCTACAGCTTCCAGGTACTAGCTGGAGATTTCCTGCTATAACAACTGATCTCCAGCTAGGGTTGCCAGGTCCCTCTTTTCCTCCGACGGGAGGCTTTTGTGCTTAAGTGTGTATATGCATGCACGCGTGCCGACGCAAGCGCGGCACTTCCGGTTTAGAACTGGAAGTTCTGCCCCGCAAAGGGCCTTTACCTCTTAGTTTGAATGGTAAAGCGGCCCTTTACCACTCAAACTAAGAGGTAAAGGCCCCTCGCGAGGCGGAACGTCCGGTTCCAAACTGGAAGTGCCGCGCGCTGTATGCATGTGTGCGTGCATATTTGCCCACTGACCCTCAGGTGGTCAGCAAGCAGAGGGGGCAATTGCCGGGGGTTTGCCCACCACCAGCGTGCACCTGGCAACCCTATCTCCAGCTGATAGAGATCAGTTCACCTGGAGAAAATGTCTGCTTTGGCAATTGGACTCATGGCATTGAAGCCCCTCCCCAAACCCTGCCCCCCTCAGGATCTGCCCCAAAAATCTCCTGCTGGTGGTGAAGAGGGACCTGGCAACCCTAGGGGAGCTTGAATTCAGAGGGCCAGTAGCTGTTAAATGCTTTGAGGTCTTCTAGTGAGAGAGCAAGACATTCAGAGATGCTAAACTTTCTTGTTCAAATTAATTCCGTCTTAATTGTTTCCCTCTTACCTTGCCTGCATGGTCCTTCCTCTGTACCACCCTAGTCACTTACTAACAAACCCCAGATTGTTCCAGTTGCAATGTCTGAGGCTTGTTTTTCTTTTTCACTCAGGAAAATTACCAAACCAGATATGCCCCTCAGGTTTATTCTACAAACTGATTCCCTTTGGCACAATCCTTTAATTTTTCTTTCTGCTCAGGATTGTACATAGGGTTGCCAGGTCCTTCTTCGCCACCAGCGGAAGGTTTTTGGGGCAGAGCCTGAGGAGGGCATGGTTTAGGGAGGGGAGGGACTTCAATGCCTTAGAGTCCAATGGCCAAAGCGGCCATTTTCTCCAGGTGAACTGATCTCTATTGGCTGGAGATCAGACCTAATAGCAGGAGATCTCCAGCTAGTACCTGCAGGTTGGCAACCCTAATTGTATGGCGTGGCAGTCAGATGGTGCTTAGCTAGTAACTGGCACGCTGGAAAACAGCATGCATAGTTAATTGTGTCTGGCACAGTTTATGTGTCTGTTGAATTTTGGGGGGGGCTCTGTTTGGAGGAACTGTGATATCAGGGATTTGGCTATGGATTCTTGGCTAACAAGCCGTGAGACTGGCTCTGTGAGCTTCCAATTTAGGCACACTGGCATGAGTGCACGCCACTGAAATTGACGTGCGCACTTGATCAAAATCAGCAGTTTTTACTTGTGGCAAAGGTGGAAGCGTTAGTTGCATATTGTGTGTGTGTGTAAAGTGCCGTCAAGTCGCAGCCGACTTATGGCGACCCCTTTTGGGGGGTTTTTCATGGCAAGAGACTAACAGAGGTGGTTTGCCAGTGTCTTCCTCTGCACAGCAACCCTGGTATTCCTTGGTGGTCTCCCATCCAAATACTAAGCAGGGCTGACCCTGCTTAGCTTCTGAGATTTGATGAGATCAGGCTAGCCTGGGCCATCCAGGTCAGGGCTTAGTTGCATATTAGCTGGGTAGAAACAAATATGGATGTCAGCTCTAACTTTTGAATAAGCTGTATTTCTACACGATGAGGCTGATGTGAGTTACACTGAAGAAGTTTATGAAACTGTAGAATTACTCGAGAAGACTGTCAGTGCCTTTGAAGACTGCCATCATAAGTTTATGAAGTTTTTCCTACAGCTGACAACTACAGTGCTTAACAGCTTAATTGAAGAACTATATAGAGATGAATATTGTAAACAATGTATGGTGAATAGGGCTGTCTATTCGGTTCATCCCGAACTGAAAAACAGCCGAATTTCCCCCGATTCGGCAGTTTTCAGTTCAGATGGAACCGAATTCAAAAAGCGGGAAAACTATGAGCCAAATTCGGCGAGTTTGGAGGGTGCCGAATAAATTCGGCAAATTCAGGGGCTCAGAATCAGCAGCATAACTGTCGGTTAGTAAGCAGCATTCTCCAGCGGCCAATGGTGGCCAAGCTGGGTCTTCTCCTGGCCAATCAGCAGGGATTCTCACTTTTGAAATGGCTGGGAGAAGAGTCTAAAAACTCCTGTCCCTCCCCTCCCGTCCCGACGGTATTCATTGCCTTCCAATTTGGTGGCGGTGCTGCTGAGAGATCCGATTCCTGACTGGGCCAAGCTGCTTGTGCTTAGCGGAATAGGATTGGATTTACGTTTCCTCCGTGCTCCTGCTGGAAGACATTCACACAGTTTGATTTTGGGTTTTTTTCTCTATAGCTTTTCTCCTGTGTGTGTGTGTGTGGGGGAAGCAGAGTCTCTCTGTGTGTGGGGGAGCCAAAGGGGGCTTTCACCTGTTCTGCCGAGGGGTATGTGCCCGCTCACCTCTGCAGGAGTGTGTGTTCTGCTTTTAAAGATTTAAAGTTTGAAGTTGAGTCTGTGTGGCGGCTAGCGAGTCTCTCTCCGCTCGGCACCCACGCCTCCTCCTCCTTGGTTTTTTTCCTGTTTGAGGTTGAGCCGAGTCGTACTGCCTTGGCGGGGGGCTTTCCCCCGTTCTGCCTGGGTGTGTGTGTGCCCGCTTGCCTCTGCGGGAGTGTGTGCTGTACTCGGCTTTTGTTTTTTGCCCCTAGCCTGGGGTTGAGTGCTACGGTGTGGCTTGCGTGAGTCTCTTTCGGCGCCGCTCGGCACCCGCACCTTCTCCTCCTTGGTTTTCTTCTCGTTTGGAGCCGAGCCATACTGGTTTGAGAGGGGGGACCTTTATGGCTTTATTCCAATGAGGGAATGGAATAAAGATGCACATTAAGGATGGGGGAACCCCTTCCAGGCCCCGTAATTTCGGACTCCGTGACCCAATCTTCACAAAACTTGGGAGTTCTTGCAAGAAGGGACCCCTCAAGCTACGCTGAAATTTTGGGACCTCTTCCTCCAAAAATGCCCCGCCACGGAGCCGTGGAAAGCCGCAACTGTGCTTTATGGCTTTATTCCAATGGGGAATGGAATATAGATGCACATTAAGGATGGGGGGGACCCCTTCCGGGCCCCATAACTCTGGACCCCCTGACCCAATCATAACCAAACTTGGGGGGTTCTTGCAAGAAGAGCCCCTCAAGCTACAGTGAAAGTTTGGGACCTCTACCTCCAAAAAGCCCCCCCCCCCCGGAGCCACAAAAAGCCACGATTGTGTTTGTAATGGCTTTATTGCAATGGGCAGATGGGGGGCCACTTCCAGGCCCCATAACTCGGGACCTCCTTCCCCAATCATCACAAAACGTGTTGGTTCTTGCAAGAAGGGTCTCCTCAAGCTACGCTGAAAGCTTGGGACCTCTACCTCCAAACATGCCCCCCCCCGGAGCTGCAGAAAGGCGCAAATGTGTTTTAATGGCTTTAAACTGCTGAATTTTTCTCCAAACTCCGAATCTCGTGCCAAATTCCACAGATCCAAATCGGGGGAGTTCGGATTTCGGCATTTCCCAAATCAAAACGGGCCGAATTTTGCCGAATCCGAATTTTACCGAATTTTTTTTCCAACAGCCCTAATGGTGAATAAGACTCCTTCGGTTGGAGTTTGTTGTGTAATATTTGTTGGAATAATAGGGCTACTATTTATAAAGCATATATTAATACGATTAGATTACTGTGTGGCAGCCTATACTGAATTTCTGTTTGCATTTTCCGACTGTCAGAGGTCACCTTGCTCTCCCTGTGCGTTTCGCCCACATTTTTGGAATTCGTGTTTAGCTAGCGTCCAGAACACACAGGGAAATGCGCTGGGGGAGCGAGGCAACCTCTGACAGTTGGAAAATGCAAGCATAATCAAAGCAATGCCCTGAAGTAGTCTGCAGGGTGACCGTGAAGAAACAGCCATGCATAAATGGCCCTACTGTCCTAAGAAGTGTCTCCTCTCAGGTGACTCCCCTTCACATCCATATTTGACCTAGAGATGACCTGTTCTGGATCTCATCTACTTTTGCCTGACATGATGGCATTAAGCAGAGGCTCAGTTTGACCATTCCTATGCATGACCTCAATTTTTTTTTATTTTGTCTGTTCTATTTGTCTAACTGTTCTCCACCTCCCCTCACCCAGTTAAGCTGTATTGTTAGGGACCTTCGTGTGTGTGTGTGTGTAAAGTGCTGTCAAGTCGCAGCTGACTTATGGCGACCCCTTTTGGGGTTTTTCATGGCAAGAGACTAACAGAGGTTGTTTGCCAGTGCCTTCCTCTGCACAGCAACCCTGGCCTGCCTTGGTGGTCTCCCATCCAAATAGTAACCAGGGCTGACCCTGCTTAGCTTCTGAGATCTAACGAGATCAGGCTAGCCTGGACCATCCAGGTCAGGGACCTTTATACCCATTGTAAAACGGGGTTCAAATCCCCATTCTGCTGTGAAGTCTCTCTCTCAGCCTACCTTACCTTGCAGGGTTGTTGTGATTATAAAACAGAGGAGGGGGGAACCATGAATGGCGTCTTGAGATTCTTGGCAGGAAGTGTGGGATAGAGAGGGCGGCTAGAGGCTCTCGCCTCAGCTGCTTCTACTTCACTTCCCACACATGATACATTTTGTGTAAATAAAAACCTTCTCCCTCCCTTCTGCCTTCCTTTTTCTGGTTGCTAAGTGTGCCTCGTGTAAAGAGCCGTCATAGGAAACACAAAGAGATGGGCGTGGCTGCACAGTAAAATTTTGCCCCAGTTACTGACCTCATCGCCAGAGAAGCAGGGCGATCCATCCAGTCGCTGTAATTGAATCTCGTATCACTTTTCCTTATGTCAGTGCAGGAGGCGGGTTTGGGTGGCATACAGGATGGATGAACTGAACCGTGAATGCTAAAACGCTTGGCAAGGGGCTTCCAGCGCTGAAATAGGGAGGAAGGTATTTCCTCCCATTTTTGAGTTTGAGCTCATTATGGGTCAGATGCAGTTTACGTTCTTTGGCTATAGTATTTCTTTAGTGTGGAAATTTCTTTAGTCTTGTTTATCATCCTAACTACCTGCTGGAGTAGACATTTATTAATTAAGATATTTACACCCCACTTTTCTTCCCAATGCGGCTTACACATTGTCTTTCCCTCCTCCATTTTGTCTTTCTCTCCTCCATTTTATCTTCACAACAGCAACCATGAGGCTGAAAGAAAGTGACTGGCGTGTTTTTGGGGGGGGGGGGTTGGATTGCCAAAGCAGCCTGGTGATGTGATGCTTCCTGGGGGCAAATCCAGAAGTTATGTGATTATGCCGTGCGTAGCTACGTGTGCTATCGATGCCCCGGAGTGGCCAGGTGGATTGATGGGCAGTTGCCCGCCGAAACCACCCACTTGGCAATCCTGTGTGTAGCCTGAGGTTTATCATATTATTCTCTCCCCGGAGAAGAAAAACTATAATGGCAGCAGGCTGTAAAAGAGACCCAGTTTGAGAATACTTTAATGAAGTTCCTCTACTAAATGGAGGAGAAGAGAATGAAGTTCCTCTACCTACGGGTAAGGCAGGCATGCATTCAAAGGGCCAACGCGGCAACAAAGAAATGCAAGGCTTGGTGGCCCGAATGAAACTTGAGATAGTTCACCTCGCAATAATTTCATAATTATCTATCTATGTATTTCTAATAGTATAACCAAATCAGTAATTTTTGATACAACTGTAAAACTAATCTGAAAAGTTATTATTCTAAAAGTGAAACCTTCATCTGGTTGTAAATATTAAGATTATACCAGCAAGAATGAGTCTTCATGTAGAAAAACATTATTTAAATCATATCTTACTGACTGGTGATTTAAATCGATTTGATTTAAATCAAATCCACCCTGATTTATTTAAAGCATTTCTATGCCACCTTTACACCCAAATAGGGTCTTGAAGGTGGCAAACATCAAAATGTTAAAATATTTAAAATAGCATATAAATGTATATATAAAATGTTTAAGCAATTCAGTAAAAAAAAGTCTTATGGATATACCAACAAAACACAACTAGGGCACACACACCACTGTGACGAGATCTTTTTTGCCCAGGAAAGGCTGTGGGTGGTGAACGGCATTCTTTGCCACCGCTGCCTATTTTTGCAGGGAAAAGTTTCGGCTCTAACTCCACACTTTAGGACAGAGCTAAAAACTCACAGAACCTCTTCAACGTCTGCTTGTCTGGTTTTGTTTTGTGTCTTAATCTGTGGTGTTCAGCTACAGTGGTCAATCGTATGAAGGCCTGCGATTCCCCCCCCCCCCCTGTCTCTCTTTTAGGATCAGAATAAGAAGAGCAGAAGCAGGATACCCTGTGTGTAGATGTAAGGTTCACCTTACCCTCCCTCCAAACCTCACTTCCATTTCCCTGTTCTCTCTTGTCTTTATGCAGGAGCAGTATATGGACGCCTCCCTTCGCCCTGTCAAGTGATGGTGTTGTTAAATCCACACAGTGGGTCGGGCCAGGCACTGCATCTATTCAAGACCCACGTTCAGCCGATGCTGACAGAAGCAAACATAGCATTCAGCATGTTCATAACTGGTAAGTGTTCATAACCAGAGGATGGCAACCCTAGTGTGTGACACTTTCCATGGGGGAGGGAGATCCAAGTAATTTTTTCCTGAGGGTTTTTTTTAGGGGGTGCTGGTGCAATGTGTGTATGCACGTGTGTGTGTGTTAAATTGCTTTTGACTTATAGAGACCCTATGAATTAATGCTCTTCAAAACATCCTCTCATTTACAGCGTTGCTCAGGTCTTACAAATTGATGGCTGTGGCTTCCTTGATTGAGTCAATCCATCTCGTATTGGGTCTTCCTGTTTTCCTGCTGCCTTCACCTTTTCCTAGCATTAATATCTTTTCCAGTGACTCTTGTCTTCTCATAATGTGAACAAAGTACGATATCCTCAGTTTAGCTTCTAGGGAGAGTTCAGGTTTGATTTGATCTAGT
The DNA here is from genome assembly GCF_029931775.1 of Euleptes europaea. NCBI lineage: Eukaryota > Metazoa > Chordata > Lepidosauria > Squamata > Sphaerodactylidae > Euleptes > Euleptes europaea. The sequence continues at coordinate 126,039,197 of NC_079312.1, read as the reverse complement.
ACCCACTTATTTGTCTTTTGAGTGGTTCACGGTATCTGTAAAACTCTCCTCCAATGCCACATTTCAAACGAATCAACTTTCTTCCTGTCAGCTTTCTTGATTGTCCAACTTTCACACCCTTACATAGTAATAAGGAATACTATGGTATGAATTACCTTGGACTTGGTCGTCAATGACACACCCTTACACTTAAGAATCTTTTCTAGCTCCTTCATAGCTGCCCTTCCCAGTCTCCTTCTGATTTCTTGATGGCAGTCTCCCTTTTGGTTGGTGATGGCTCCAAGAAACAGAAAATCTTGAACAATTTCTTTATTGTCAGTCTTAAATTTGTTTAATTTCCCAGTACGCATTCCTTTTGTCTTCTTGATGTTCAGCAGTAATCCTGTGGCACTTTCTGCTTTAGCCTTCATCAGGAGTAGTTTCAAGTCTTCACTATCTTCTGCCAGCAATGTGGTGTAATCTGCATTGTTCTGCATATATATTGAAGAGACAGGGAGATAAAGTACATCCTTAATACCAGAGCTAAAAATGTTTCGAGTATACTCTGGGAGGCTTCTGCCTTGAAGCATGCTGGGTGACCTTGGTCCAGTCATTCTCTCTCTGTCTGACCTACCTCAAAAATTTGCTGTGAGGGTAAAATGGAGGGAAGAAGTGTTGGCTTTTACACCCCATTTTTCTCTACCTTTTAAGGAGACTCAAACCAGCTTACAATTGTTTTCCTTTCCTCTCCCTACAACAGACATCTTGTAAGGTAGGTGGGGCTGAGAGAGTTTGGAGAAAACTGTGACTAGCCAAGGTCATCCGGAGGGCTTCTTGTGGAGGAATGGGGTATCAAATTCGGTTCTCCAGATTAGAGTCCACTGCTCTTAAACACTACACCACTCTGGCCACCCTGTGCTGCTTGGGGGAAGGGTGGAATAACAATGCATTAAATCAATCAATGAAGACCATTATGGCATAATGCACTGCACTCTCACTTCTTGATATATCTTCTGCCCTCCGTACTCAATATTGTGCTGTCTCAAATCTCCCCACCTTGGCTATTAAAGTCTGCAAACGTGAACATTCCACACAATGTGATGGTAGCATACAAATGAAATTGAACTATCCAGTAAAGATGCACTGCGTTTTGTTTGACTTTTTAAACATGGCGAAACAGAGGGAGAGTCTCTATTGCCTGTGGTGTTTCAACTGTTGGGGACGCGTTCAGTTGCTGCATGCAGTATGGTAACCAGAAAAAAACGCACATGAAAAATGCCCACATGAAAATTGCTCACAGAAAAAAAACCACGGTCATAAATGCGCACAAGAAAAAGCCCACACGGAAAAAAGCCCACACGGAAGAAAGCCCACATGGAAAAAAGCCCACTCAGAAAAAAACCCACATGGAAAAAAGCCCACGCAGAAAGAAGCCCACACGGAAAGAAGCCCACACGGGGAAAAGCCCACACAGAAAAATACTCACATTTGAATACTTATTATTTATTTATTTTGTTTTTTAAAAATTACAACCATATCATTATTTAACGCTGACAACAGATTTCCCATCACACTGCGAGGAGTAGCACTTACTGCTCCCATGTGTTGCCTCATTTTTGCTTTTGGCAATGTTTGCTGCTGGTTTTTGAGGACAGAAATCATGACAATGCTCTGTTGGTTCTTGAACTATGTTGCCATCTTTTGTTTTTATAATTGAATGGCACTTTATAGAGCTATTCTGTCTGCATCTTCAAGTCACCACCCCATTGATAGTGTGAAAAGCGAGATACTCAAACTCCAAGTAAATCATAACTTTATTGTTCTTCTGGCTTCTTGAAAACAGCAATAAAATAGTTGTGTAATAGTGCCCCTATTTATGGCTCCCCCCCCCACTCCAAATGTATCCTTGCACCAGCAGCCTATCTCCTTTACTTAGAGATAAACAAATATAGGAGGGTTTTTACCTTGGTTAGGTGTGCAGCCTTACCCTCTGCTATGTTAGAGGGGAAATTCAAGAAGATACCCAGGTCAGAGAGACTATGCCCCTGTAAATCCGGGGACTTAGAAACCACTGAACATGTTCTCCTGAATTGTAACTTTTACACAATACCCCATTCTAAGTTTATTGAGCCCCTCATACTGAGAATGGGACCCGACAGGGAAAGAGAAAAGATAGAAAAGCTCCTACAAGGAGATAATCCCTCAATCACCTGTCAGGTAGCAAATTTTTGTACGGCTTCAATGAAAATTCGTTGCCACATAGTAGTTTCTTAGTCCAAATGGCAGATGTAACTTAGATGTTATATTATTATTTTTATTTTTTTAAGTGATTTAAGACTCGGACTGTAAACCTTTGTCGGTAAGACCATTTTAGTCCATGTATCTTGTTTTATCTGGCCAAGGGCCGCAAATAAACAATCTAATCTAGTTGTGTAATAATTGTGCAAGTCAGTAGTGTGCCTGTGCAACTCAGACTTGAGGCAAATGCTGAAGTAGGCCTCTGGCACAACTCCCTGCCATTCCCCCCCCCATCTGGTCCTCATCTAGAGGCCTGGTCTGCCGCCACAAAAGCCTCTTGGTAGACCTAGAGGCTAGGTCTACTCAGGGGCCCATAGAAGCCAATGGGTAGACCTGGCCTCTGGAGGGGGACGCCCCCCCCCTCGGAGGCCAGGTCTACCTATTGCAACCACTGGGTAGACCTGGCCTCCGGAGGCCCATAGAAGCCAATTAATAGACCTGGCCTCTGCGGGGAGGTGGGGGGGGAGTCAGCCCGATCAAGAGACATTTATGTTGTATCCGTGAGTATTTTTCCGTGTGGGCTTCTTTCTGTGTGGGCTTTTTTCCGTGTGGTCTTTCTTCCATGTGGGCTTTTTTCCGTGTGGGCTTTTTTCCATGTGGGCTTTCTTCTGTGTGGGCTTTCTTCCGCGTGGGCTTTTATCTTGTGTGGATTCATGACCGTGGGTTTTTTTCTGTGGCCAATTTTCATGTGGGCTTTTTTCATGTGCGCTTTTTTTCATAGAACCATGCAGTATATGCCTCCGTTCTCTGTATCATGCTTCCCCCGTTCCTCTCAGATCTCTTCGAACAGGAAAAAAGGGCATCTCCAAGGTCTGGTCAGACAGGGTAGCAGGCACTAATTGAGCACTGCATACTCTGGCCCTTGGGAAAGTATTTCCTTAAGAAGGGAGGAGTAGGAGGAGTAAGGCACTGTGTGTGTGGACTCAGGTTGTTGACTTTATTTTTTTTTGGCCAAGGATTCCATGCTTTACAAGAGACAGGAATTCAGCCGGTGAAGCATTTATTTACTTCATTTACAGCACTCTTTTCTTGGTGAGCCTCAAGGCGGATTATAAAGTATCAAGAACAATTCAGTTCGACAGCACAAGATTTTGAATAAACAATGCAGTAAGTCTAGGATTACGGAATTAGAAATCAATGCAAACCAAAACCTACCTAAGGCATGACATATAATGCAGAAAGTGGATTACAAAGGTAGAAGACAATGCAGTAAGAGCAAGGGTTTACATCACTTCCGGGGAAAATCTTGGAGCGATGTCACTCCGCTGTAGGAATCTCTGGAAACGATATAATCCGATAATAGGGTTGCCTGGTCCCTCTTTGCCACCAGCAGGAGGTTTTTTGGGCAGAGCCTGAGGAAGGCAGGGTTTGGGGAGGGGCGGGACTTCAATGCCATAGAGTCCAATGGCCAAAGCGGCCATTTTCTCCAGGGGAACTGATCTCTATCAGCTGGAGATCAGTTGTAATAGCAGGAGGTCTCCAGCTAGTACCTGGAGGTTGTATCAAAAAACAGTGCTCAATAAAGTTCCTTCTGAGTGGAACATCTCACTCAAAAAAAGCCGTGGGTGTCAGCTTGGCTGGACGCTTTTCCTGTTACAGTTCAAAAAAGCGTCCAGCCAAGCTGACACCCATGGCTTTTTTTGAGTGAGATGTTCCACTCAGAAGGAACTTTGTTGAGCACGCATGACCTGTTTTCTGATGTGTAGCATAGTTTGCAAGTTTGACTTTGTATTATTTTGGTTTAGCATTTTGGCCACACCTTGTTGCTTGCTTGAGGCTTGCTGTTTTTTTTGTCAGTTTCATTGACTGCTTTTGTATATATTGTCCTTCACTGTTTGTGCTTATTCTAATTATACAGTGTCATCTTGTATTTAGAGCCTACTACTGTTTTTTGATACAGCTTAGCTTTACAGTTTTAGTGAGTCTTTCTTACTCCAGTACCTGGAGGTTGGCAACCCTATCCTACAAGTATATGGGAACAGAGGAACTGGTGTTCCCTGACGCATCAGAATAACCCAGGGCGCCATAGAGAAGGCAAAACTCAAGCCTCTCCTTCCCAGTGTGTGACCATAGCTGTAGCTGCGTGAGAGTCTGACCGTGCGAGATAGTGCAGCTGCCCATTTTGAGATACGCGTGGATCCACCCACATTGCCAACCTCATTTCCTGTCAGTCGTGTGCTTACGCAAGGTGATGCTACCCACAAGTCATACAGGCTCTTTGTCTCTCTCCCTAGAGAAACGCAACCATGCTTGGGAACTGGTGAGGGAGGAGAACTTGTCCAGGTGGGATGCCTTGGTCACTCTGGCTGGGGATGGCTTGCTGTATGAGGTAAGGAGGGCAGGCGGACCACCGCCAGATTTGGGGCTCTGGCTTTCCCTCTTATGCCATGACACTGGGTGTGCCTCCCACCACCATCCCCACCACAGAGGACCAGATGCTGCCCCTTTGCTCGAGGTGGACACATGATAAATAGGAGAAATGAGCTTTGCCAGTCTTGCTGCTAGGGTTTCATCATGTCTCCCATTTACATTAAGCTTCAGTTGCGTAGTTTTGAAATTAATGCCTACTTGTCACTAAATCCCATTAAACAGTTGATCCTGCTTCCCGAATCTTTAATATAGGACTGCCAGCTCTGGGTTGGGAAATATGTGAAGATTTTTGGGGGGTGGAGCCTGGGGAGGGTGGGGTTCAGGGAGGGGAGGGTCCTCAGTGAGGCAAAATGCCATAGAGTCCAATTGCCAAAGTGGCCATTTTCTCCAGGGGAACTGATCTCTGTCATCTGAAGATCAGTTGTAATAGCAGGAGATCTCCAGGTGCCACCTGGAGGTTGGCAACCCTACCTTAATAGTCTATAGTTCACAGCTTCAATACTGGGCCATTCTCACCTGGTGTCTCTTGTCATGCTACACAGGTTACAGTTATACATAGCAAAGGTCCACTGAGAAAGACCATGCAATTGTGCTTTCAAGGTGCAGGTTCAAGTGCCGACTGCAGAAACTGCTGGCTTGTAAGAATCTTCTAGAGCATGTTTCTAGTCCTCACAAGTTGTGGAAAGACTGCAAAGAGGAAGCAGTCTGCTAATGGCTCAGCAAACCAGATCTTGAATGTGGAATGTTCAGAAATTTATACAGAGTTAAAAAGATCCCCAACTGCAGATTTTAATAAAGAAATCTTGAAAATCCCTCCTTTTGAGTAACAATGTAAAACATCTGTCTTATTTAATTTTTAAAAAGCAAGACATATCAAATTGGATCTTTGAATACAGCATTGAGCCGAATGCTTGCAGTATTGTATATTTGAATACAGTGGGTTTAAAGCCTTGTATTGGTAGTAGGGTTGCCAGGTCCTTCTTCACCACTGGTGGGAGGTTTTGGGGGTGGAGCCTGAGGAAGGGAAGGTATGGGTAGGGGAGGGACTTCAATGCCATAGTCCAATTGCCAAAGCGGCCATTTTCTCCAGGGGAACTGATCTCTATCAGCTGGAGATCAGTTGTTATAGCAGGAGATCTCCAGCTAGTACCTGGAAGTTGGCAACCCTAATTGGCAGAGCTATCTTCAGTTGGAAGACAGCACTAACAGAGCTGAGGAGGACTCGAAAATAAAAGGCGGAAAGTTTACTTTGACTTACCCATGGCATGCACTTACTGGTCCAGCAGTTCCAGCAGTTTCTGACTGCCGAGTGCATCCCCAAGCCCAAACGCTCCTTGTGTGGGACTGACTCAGGCCTGGCTTTCACAAGCAGCAGAATGAGGTGGTCAGACGGATTGCACCGTGTCAGACTGTGGGTAAGGGATGCAATTTTTTAAAACTCTTCCCTATAAGCAAAACTCCCTGCAGCGAGAAAACCACCTCAGCATGCAAAGGCCAGGGTCAGAACTGTTTCAGGGTCAGAACTGATGTGCTAGCTTTCTAGGTTCAGGGAGGTTTTCTTTTCAATGTGAGGAACATTCACATTCTCTCACCTGCAAGATGAAGTGACGCAGTCCAGCCCATCTCCTCACCGTTCTTGTACTTCATTCTGCTGCTTGTGTAAACCCAGCCTCCCCAGAACCTGAAACGGGTGTGCGCTGGAGATCTGACTCCATATGGTGCAGAGCCTTCAAATGTCATTTAGTTGAGAGCTACGAGACTTGCCATTTCGCTGCTGCATGGCTACTGGAGCCAGGCCCAGAGCCTGCTCACCTTGCTCATGTTTTCCCCTCAACCTGTCCTTTGAGCAACCATCTCCTTTGTGTCTTTGCAGGTGATCAACGGCCTGATGGAGCGTCCTGACTGGGAGACCGCTATCCAGAAGCCTCTTTGCGTCCTGCCGGCGGGCTCGGGAAACGCCATTGCCGCTTCTCTCAATTACTATGCTACGTAAGGGATTGCAGACAAACGTGTGCACCAGCAATCAGAGCTCTGTTTGTGCCTGTTTGAGAAGTCTGCCTGTTCTTAGCTGCATGGGGAACAATTTTGGAACGTGGGGAACAATTTTGGAATGTGGGGAACAGTTTTTGAATGTGATCGCTGTCGCGGAGTTCAGCATCCTGGGAATCTCGGGACAGCTTCGTGTGACTCTGGGCTAGGGAGCGACAGCTTGAGATCACTGCCCTCGCTGGCTTGCTGCTGCTGGATTGGTTATGTGTAGCCGCCAGCTCTGACAGAATCTCACTCCTTGTTTACCACTGAAATATATCTTGGCAGTGGTATGCTAAAGGTATCCTGTTTATGGAAGTGCCTGCATGTGACTGGCCCACCACAGGCAGTGAGCCAGTGGACACAGGTTTCACTCAAGCCCCCGCAAGTCTAGATGGTTGCATGAACCAACCCTGGTCTTTGTATTCTAAACCAAATATGTACCTTTGTGAAGACAAAATATTTGTCAATGAGTCTTGGTAACAGTTCCTCTCAGATGCTGGAGGATGGCCAAGCAGGTTGTGGCTCTTTGGTGCTCTGTATCACTCCTTCTGGCAGGTAAAATAGTAAATATAAGTAGTATGTGCCTGTGTTTATTATAATAATAGGTCAGTGTAATGGAGGGCTTACAGTGCCAGAATAGGGCTTGGGATACTTGAGTTCAAATCTTTACTTCTCTGTTTAGCTCGCTGGGTGAATCTGGGCCAGTCACTGGGCCTCAGCCTAACCAAAGCAAAGGATAAAATAGAGGAGGGGAGAGCCTGCGTAGGCTGCCCTGAACTTCTGGGAAGAAGGAAGGGATAAAAGAATCTGATAAATAGGTGCCACACAGCTTTTCTTAGAACAATTTGGGTTGCCTTCATGGAGAACCTGGCTTTGAGTATTACGGCTCAGTAGTATGTGGCTGGTAAGAGCAAGAGTTTTGTCCACCGTGGGATATGACTGGCTTGTGGGCTGCATTGAATCATAGAGTTGGAAGGGACCACCAGGGTCATCTATTCCAACCCCCTGCACAATGCAGGAAATTCAAAACTACCTCCCACCCCTACTCCATACCTAGCGGATGGCAACAAAAATCATCCAGGATCTGGCCTGGAGGAAAATTGCTTCCTGACCCCAGAGTGGTGATTGGCATTACCCTGGGCATGTAAAAAAGGGCCACGAGAGCCAAACACTGATGCACCCCTTCCTGCTCTTCCTCTCTCTACCTAAGTTCCCAATGGGGAGAGCCCTTGCTGCTGCCTGCTCCCATCCTGCTGGCCCTCTGAAATCTCCTTCCTGGTCTTCAGGTCCAAATCAGATACGCCTTTGGGAGTTCCGTCTGTAGAGAGCCCCCAGCACCCCAGGTTGGATCAGGTCCACAGTAGCAATGTACACTGCATTGGTCAGGCCGCACCTGGAAGATTGTGTGCAGTTCTGGAGGCCTCACTTCAAAAAGGATGTGGACAGAATTGAGCGGGTGCAGAGGCGAGCGACGAGGATGGTCAGGGGCCTGGAAACCAAGCCCTATGACAAAAGGCTTAGGGAGTTGGGAATGTTTAGTATGGAGAAGAGGAGGTTGAGGGGGGACATGATTGCTCTCTTTAAGTATTTGAAGGGCTGCCACTGAGAGGAGGGCAGGGAGCTGTTCCTGTTGGTAGTAGAGGATAGGACTCGCAATAATGGGTTTAAATTGTGGGAGGAAAGGTACCAGCTGGATATTAGAAAAAATTGTTGTTGTTTTTACACTAAGAGTTGTTCAACAGTGGAACAGCTACCTAGGGAGGTGGTGAGCTCCCCCTCACTGGCAGTCTTTAAGCAGAGGCTGGACAAACACTTGTCGGGGATGCTCTAGGCTGATCCTGCATTGGGCAGGGGGTTGGACTAGATGGCCTGTATGGCCCCTTCCAACTCTATGATTCTGTGTCAGTGTCACAGACAGGCACCCTTGGTATTTAAAAAGAAAACTCCTTGGGAGCACAGCATGCCGAGTCCCCAGCTTCTTATCTGGTTTGGCCCTCAGGCTACCCATTACACCAACGGTAGTATTTCCTGCTCCCTGGGAACCGAGTCTGAGCTCCACGTCCTTTCAGTTCTGTACACCGTCCTGGTATTCGGCAGATGATTCTGAGCAGCCCAGTGCCCTCAGGCATAGTAGGCCTTATAGCTGCCAATGGATCAGCTCCAGATAATTAAACCATGGCATGGCCCTGGTTGAGTGTGTAGGTTTAGTTGCCTTGAGGTTGAAGGAATATTCCAGGAGAATGAGGATACGGTGAGTCCCAGCCACTCTCTGCTAGCACAAGCTGTAGCTGTGTCGTGGTGGCAGGACCATCACACTGCCTGGTGGGTTCCCTCTTGACAGGCGATGGTTCATAGCACTGCTGTCACTTGTTGGAAAGAGAGTAGGGTAGGGGAGAACGTTCATCCACGAAAGCAGCGTAATTGCAGGTCCTTGGCTCAGGTTTTGATCCCCTCCCTGAATTTACACCCCCCCCAACTCCCCAGACCTGGCCTTTGCCCTGGGCACAGCTGCCTACCTCTTCCATCTGCTCTGTGACTAATCCTCTGTTCCTCGTGGGTTTCACTGTGGAGAGGGGGGGTGGATGAGGTGGGTGGAGGAAGTCACTAATGGGTTCCTTTCCTCCCCCTGTCAAGCTGGCTTAGCCACCTGGTGTCCCCTAGACAAATGGGGCTGTTAATTCTCAGGTTTCCACAACTGGGAATTATGGCCCTGAGAACATGCCCAGGACCAGTCAGAATGAGCACACAATTTTTCTTTTAAAAATCTCCCTAATGAGGTGCACACAGAGCTTTGTGGCTGTCAATATACAACTTACAATTTAAAATACTAGTCATGATGCATACCTATTCTCTCCAGGCTCAGAGGATCATGGCCAATATATTAGGTGCTGTGGAACACAGGCAGGATGGTGCTGCCTCAGTTGTCTTGTTTGTGGGCTTCCTAGAGGCACCTAGTTGGCCACTGTGTGAACAGACTGCTGGACCTGATGGGTCTTGGCCTGATCCAGCATGGCTTTTCTTATGTTCTAACTTCCCTGAATCTGTGGAAGCCATTGAACTGTGGTATATGTAAGCATGTTAAGAGGGAATTTATTTTTATTTTTACCATCAAGTTGCAGCTGACTTATGAGGACCCCATAGGGTTTTCAAGGCAAGAGAAGTTCCAAGCTGGTTTGCTATTGCCTGTCTCTGTGTAGTGACCCTGGACTTCCTTGGTGGTCTCCCATCCAAATACTAACCGGCGCCCAGCCTGCTTAGCTTTTGAGATCTGATGACATTGGCCTAGCCTGGGTTATTCTGGACACGGGGGTGGGGGTACGGCTTTTATTACTACTGCAGTAACTACCAAAGATCCACAAATGACCAGCTAGGGCCTGACTGACCAGTTGAAACAGTTCCTCTCAGGATTAAGCACAATCAGCTGTGATACTAGGAGTCCTAGTGTTTGATTTGTTTTTCAAATGACAGGTGTCCAGGGCCTAAGAAATTCTGGTCACTACTGTGGCATGAAAGAAGGTGGAGGGGGTCAAGCCTCCCCTTCCTGTGACCGTTTCCTAACCTGACCCACACCTTGTGGAGCAGGGGCCCCCAACCTTTTTGAGCCTGTGGGCACTTCTAGAGTTCTGACACACAGCGTGGTGGGCACAGCCACAAAATGGCTGCTGCAGGAGGCGGAGCAAGCCACAAAAAGGCTGCGGTGGTTTACCTTTGAGTCAGACAGTGACGATCCTTGTTCTGTGATGGCAGCTGCTGCCAAAGCAGCGTGGTGTAGTGGTTAAGAGCGGTGGTTTGGAGCAGTGGGCTGTGATCTGGAGAACCGGGTTTGATTCCCCACTCCTCCACATGAGCGGCGGTGGCTATTCTGGTGAACTGGATTTGTTTCCCCACTCCTCCACATGAAGCCAGCTGGGTGACCTTGGGCGAATCACACTCTCTCAGCCCCACCTACCTCACAGGGTGTCTGTTGTGGTGGGGGGGAAGGGAAAGGTGATTGTAAGCCGGTTTGATTTTTCCTGAAGTGGTAGAGGAAGTCGGCATATAAAAACCAACTCTTAAAAAAATTCACACACAGTCAATCAAATTTCCAGTGGCCAACCAGAAGCCTTGCAGGTCAAAAGCCTCACCTAACCTCACCCACTTTCTAAAAGCACTTTGTGGGCACCAGGAATGGTGTTGGTGGGCACCATTTTGCCTGTGGGCGCCCCGTTGGGTCCCCTGCTGTGGAGTTCCGGTTTGCTGTCTTGGAGACACACACAACCACGGACATGTGTACCTGGATGTTTGCCTAGTGGGGTACATAGCAATTCTAAGGAGTATTTCAGATTGGGAAAATGACAGTGGGGAGGAAAGGCTTAACATATCCTCACATCACAATCCCAGTGGATTTAGATCCCTGAACACCGTTAAATCACAACTTTTTACCTCCTGGTTTCACAAGACCGAATGGGCTGAGCTTTGTATGGCTTGAATTGTTCCAAGGCTTACGGGGCTCAGCCTGGGCCCAGGTATCCAAGCTGGGGTGTGGTTCTCCAGCACATTTCTTGTTCGCCACCAAGTAAATACCACACGTAGTTCCATGGCTTCTCAACCGGGTCGTTTTTGTGTTTGTCCAGTGCAGCTGCTGAGACCGCTGTTTAATTGGGAAGACTGATGTGAGGGGAAGCACTTCTTCACACTTTCTCCTGGCACCTCTCCTGCCCCCCCAAAAATTATCCCTGCCAAGCTGCTTTTACTGTTGCTTGGGAGAAATGTACAGGTCAGGTACACATATGTTTTCCTTAGCAGGAGTAAAAGCAAACTGGGCAAATTTTTGGCAGAGAAGACAGTATGATGGGTTGGAGTTGGGAAGCCAGACTCCTTATAATTGCTGCCTCTGTAGCTAGATTCTGCAAAAGGCACCCGTTACCGAATCGCAAGAGTACTATAAGGTACTGTTTGACCTTGATAGACAAGATACAGAAGGAAAAAAAGAGACTGGGAAAATAGAGGGAAGAGGAGGGAGGAAATAAATTTTGGGCTGAATTATTTCCTAATGCTATACATTACATAATGATCAGTTGGAACAGCCATTGCAGGAGACTCTTCTGGGAAGGAAGGAGGCAAATGTCTGTGGCATTTGCCTGCCAGGCTGATTGTGGGAGGGATTTTTCTGTCTGCATCCCATCAGGTGGGGTTAAAGTGGAAAGTTCCTAGTTCAGTGGGTATTATTTCCACAGATACCTGATCCTCCAGAATCTGTCTTTCTCTCTGGTAATTAAGCACTGGGGTTTTGTTTATCCCTTCACATCTCTTGCAGGCCCCTCAGCCCCCTCCTTTTAAGACAGATGAGTTTGTATAAAGGCACTAGTGGTACTATTGCTAAGGAAATCCTGGCTTTCTTTTTCTCCTTAAATCAGCAGCAGGGCCCCATCTGCTTACCTCTTCCTGATGAACCTCTGTGCCGTCATCCATATGGTCTGCCTGGGCAGAGCCCCAGATGTGTGACTACACAGAGCTGGTGAAGAAGTACCAAACAAGTCCAGGTTCATTAATTTCCCTATAGATTTCTGTGAGGTTTCTGGAATTGGGAACGATCAGCTATTTCCATATGATACATCCAATACAAATTGGACATTTGAACCCTTAAGAATGAGCTGAACTAGTGATGCTGGGAGATCTGAGAATGGATCTTGCATTATTTTTTTTAATGGGAAGAGCCAAATGGGTCCCCAATTCGAATTGGGACTATGGTATGGGATGATTTTTTTGGGGGGGTTAGAGTTACCAAGTCCCTCTTTGCCACCCATGGGAGGTTTTTTGGGTGGAGCCTAAGGAGGGCGGGGTTTGGAGAGGGGACAGACTTCAATGCCATAGAGTCCAATTGCCAAAGCAGCCATTTTCTCCAGGGGAACTGATCTCTATCGGCTGGAGATCCATTGTAATAGAAGGAGATCTCCTGCCACCACCTGGAGGTTGGCAACCCTAGGGGAGGTTAACCCTTCCATTGTGTTTATGTTATTCACAACTGTCTCCCTCCATGCTGCAGTTGGCTCTGGAAGGGAAATAGGCAAAGAGAAGGTTTCTTTCCCACTTCCCAAGCTAAGCAGGGGCAGCGGAAGGGGAAAGGTGTGTCCATCTTGATTGGCAGAACTCTTATTTGCATAAGGAGGAGTGGCCAGATCTGATCTGGAGCAGGGTCCCATGTGGCTATTTCTATTTTTTTAAACCCCGGGAAGATCCATTCGTGGCTCTCCCATCAAGCTTGTCCCAAAGCACCCTGCTACACAACCGTTGTCCTGCCCTAACGCAGCAGTGCGGTGAAAACGTTCTGTGTGCTCCCATGTGATAACGCACCTCCTTGAGCCTCTTGGCCTGAAGGAAAGATGTTGCCAGGCAGCCTTCTGAGGCAGCAAAGTAAGAGCTATAGAACTATGTGGGTCTCGTGCCCCAATCTGTTTGCTGGCTTCCCAACCTACCAAGCCTGTGCTTGCTCTAGCCCCTGGCTGAGCAGTTCGCCAAAGACATCTCATTCAAGAAGTCGCAGCTGTGAGTGCTCATAAGCCCTCATTTATTACATTCCCCATTGCCAGAGTTCTTAAACACACGGACACATGAAGCTGCCTTATACTGAATCAGACCCTTGGTCCATCAAAGTCAATATTGTCTACTCTGACTGGCAGCGGCTCTCCAAGATCTTAGGCAGAGGTCCTTCACATCACCTTTAACTGGAGATGCCGGGGATTGAATCTGGGACCTTCTGCATGCCAAGCAGATGTTCTACCACTGAGCTATGTCCCTTCTTGGTCTTTCTGGCTAGCCTCTCTGGTCTTAGCAAATCAAATTTGACAACTGTGATGCGTCCCTTCTTCCATCTGTTGCTGCAAGGAACTAGACAGGATCAGCTGCAGACGTTTAAGGGCACATTTTCCTCTATCCAGCACTATCTGCTGTAACACTAGTTAAAGTTTGGGTTGGGCAGGGTTCTGTAGATGAAGGGCAGTTTTTAGGGAACCTTTCTCATGATGCAAAAGTCACAGTGGCTCAGTGTATAGGTTACCTTTGTGTTGGGGTGGGTGCTAAAGAACCACTGCTGTCTGGGCAGCTACTGCATCACAGCAGTGTAGAATGGAAGCTGTAACCCTATGGGCCTCCCAGGTAGCAGGGTTATGTTTAATTTCAGCAGCCCAGACAGAAGTGTAGGGCTGGCATAGGCGAGGGGCCATGGCTCAGTGGTAGAGCATCTGCTTGGCATGCAGAAGGACCCAGGTTCAATCCCCAGCATCTCCAGTTAAAGGGACCAGGCAAGTAGGTGATGTGAAAGACCCCTGCCTGAGACCCTGGAGAACCGCTGCCAGTCTGAGTAGACAATACTGACTTTGATGTACCGAGGGTCTGATTCAGTAGAAGGCAGCTTCATGCGTTCATGTGAAGTATCCATGTGATTTGTGTCCCTTACACGTTACAGATGCAATGTAGGAGTTAACCAAAAGAAAGCAGTTCTGTGCCAGAAGGTAGTGTGTGGATTTGGCCCATGGCTTTGCGGAGATGAGGCATATGGATCAAGAGCTGGCTTAATATAGGATGTTATACTGCAAACTCTAATTTTGGTACTGGGTTTGGGCTGCCATCTGATGCTTTCTTTCTTCTCCCGCAGCAAGACCTCCCTCTTGAAAGAGGAGCTGCTGACGAGCTGCACTTACTTCCTCTGCAAAGGCCTGCACGCCCCCCTGGATGTCATGTCCCTCCATACCGCCTCAGGCAAGCGCCTGTTTTCCTCCCTCAGCTTCAGCTGGGGCTTCGTCTCAGATGTTGACATCACCAGCGAGAGGTACCGCAAACTGGGGAGCGTTCGCTTCACTCTGGGCACGCTGCAACACCTGACCACACTCCAAGCCTACAAGGGCCGTCTCTCCTACCTGCCTGCCGAAGAGCCAAGCTCTATCTCCTCACAAGGGGAGCAGAGCAGCCTCTCAGTGCAGTATGCCAACCCAGTCTCCTTCTGCAACGGCAAGTCCACCTGCCCTCAGCAGGGCTCTCGGCTTGAAGACTCTTTGCTGGCCCCCTTTGACCAGCCAGTCCCCAAAGACTGGATTACAGCGCCTGAGGAGGAGTTTGTCTCCATTATTTGTATCTATCAGTCCCACCTAGGAACAGACCTTATTCTGGCTCCCTCCGCCAAGCTCTATGATGATGCCATCCACCTCTTCTACATGAGCGCTGGTGTTTCCAGGATGGCTATGATCAAATTCTTCATGGCCATGGAGAAAGGGAGCCATTTGACTCTCAACTGCCCGTACCTCCATTACGCGCTCGTGAAAGCCTTCCGACTTGAACCCTTTATACTTAAGGGACACATGACGGTGGACGGTGAGGTGCTGGCATGCGAGCCAGTGCAGGGCCAAATTCACAGGCGGCTGTGCCGTATCATCAGTGGTTCTTGAGTGTGTTGGGAGACCTCCAGGAAGCAACATCTGTGCCAGCAGCAAAAGGCTTTGCAGCATTGTTGGGAGTGTATGTGTGTGTGTGTGTGTTGCTTTCATGAAACAGTGCCTGTAGCAAGAAACCCCAAATGCTGCATCCGTCAAGACAGCATCAGCTCTGTTTTCAAGTGATATTTCTCAGGGGAAACTGGGCCTTCAGAATATTTAATGGCAATATTAATAGGCTACTACCTCTCGTACTAGAATGGCCTCTCTGTTGCTAAGGGGCAAAAAAGGCTCTTTTATAGTCTTCCTGCTCGCTTAGTGAACAGGTGAACAATCCAGACCTCTCCATGAAACCAAAGGCAAGTCCTCAGCAATGGTGGATTACCCTTCCGAGAACAAAGCCTAATGGAAGATGACTAACATAGGGGATGTGACATCATTCCTGCCTCGTGAGCCTTTGGCTGAAATCTATGACAACTTTTAATCTCCTTCTTTTGTAAAGAAGATTGTGCTTTTTTACAAAGACACAAAGTTGTTTGTAGTAGCAGAGTATATTCTTATAGAGATGAAATAAAAATCTACATTTTTTTCCAAAAACGAACCACACTGTTTGAAAATTTTGATTTCATTTCTAAGTTGCATCAATACCTTCTTCCTACAGCTAATGGGCTTACGCTTAACACATTTTAGTGGACAGGAAGAGAATAACTCTTGAGAGATTGAAGCCTTGGATACTCACCGTAGAGGCTCATTCTCTTCTGAGGCGAAGGGCATCCTGATAGATGGGTTGTTTTCCTCTACATCCGGGTAGGCAGGACCTAAACTTAAAACTTCCTGTCTCCCTTGGCGGGAAAACAGCCTACAGGAAGCCAGTTACCGGCTAGCCTAGCTATGTTGGCAAGAACAATAACGCTTTGCAGAAAACGTCGTTAACTCCTAATGGAACAATCGTAACACACTGAACAGAGAACAGTTAACATGCAATAATTATAACCTTAGAATGCGTTAGCTCTGCTGATTTTAAATATCCTGGGTGGGCAGGATGCCCTTCGCCTCAGAAGAGAATGAGCCCCTATGGTGAGTATCCAAGGCTTCATTCTCCACTGAGGCAAGGGCATCCTGATAGATGGGACTTTACAGAGCTCCCTACTGGGTGGGTATTGCTCTAATCTACTACATTTTGAAGTACCCTGCGGCCGAAAGCCGCTTGTGCTGAAGACCAGGTATTAATCCTGTAGTTCTCCCCAAAGTTGACACCGAGGACCAGGTGGCTGCCCTACAGATCTCGTCCACTGGTGCCTGTTTATCGAATGCTGCTGTGGTGGCCGCACTACGAAGAGAGTGGGCCATAATTCCCCCTGGAACCGGAGAGCCGCAGCTCTGGTGTGCCTCTTTGATGCACTGTCGTAAAGTGTATCCTATAGCTGCCGCTGACATTCTTTTCCCTTTATTGGGGTTGGATATCCCTATAAACATGAAATCTGACTGCCTAATGTCAGCTGTTCTATCTATAAAGATATGGATCACCCTCCTTAGGTCGAGAGAGTGCCAGAGTTTTCTTTGGTTCCCTTCGGTTTGGGACAAAAGGACGGGAGATTGATTTCCTGTGTCCTGTGAAATCGGGAATTGACTTTTGGCTTGAAGGTTGGGTCAGGAGTTAATACAACTTTATCCTTATGGAATACGCATAGTCCCTTCCTAATTGAGAGGGCTCTAAGCTCCGAAACTCTCCTGGCAGAGGTGATTGCTGTTAGAAAAAGAACCTTCATGCGAAGGAATCTCATGGATACCGAACGGAGGGGTTCGAAAGGTGGTAGAGTTAGGGCTTTGAGAACCAGGTTAAGATTCCACGATGGGAACCTGTGTTCTATGGGTGGTTGAATTTGGGTTACCCCTTTTAGAAATGCCGAAACGTGCTTGTGTTGGGCTATAGTACCTCCATTGTATCGAGGTAGCACGGTGGGCAGGGCTGCCACCTGCCGTCTTAAGGTAGAGGCTGATAGACCTAGACCTAGACGGATACCTTCCTGCAAAAACTCCAATACCTTTGATATACCTGGCTGGAGAGGGTCCACCTTCTTTCTTTTACCCCATCTGACAAAGGCCTTCCATGAAACGTTATACATACACCTTGTAGACGGACGTCTGGCCTCCATGATTGTATCCACCACGTCGTTGGAGTATCCCTGACCTAAAAGGGCTAACCTCTCAAGTGCCACGCGGTCAAACAAAACCATTGTGGGTCTGGGTGCACTAGGGGCCCCTGGGTTAGCATGTTCCACCAAGGTTCCTGACACGATAGTCGTTTCAGGCTTACGAACCATGGTCTGCGTGGCCAATACGGGGCTACCAGGATGACCTCGGCCCTCTGCTGATAAATTTTCCGTAGCACTTTGGGCAGGATGGGAATCGGGGGGAATGCATAGAGCAGTCCCTGTGGCCAAGGACTCAGTAGGGCATCTGTTCTTTCTGCCCTTGGATGGTAGTACCTTGAATAAAATCTTGGTACCTTGTGGTTTGAGTCTGAGGCGAATAAATCTACGGAAGGGATACCAAATTTGACGGTAATGAGATGAAATGTTTCCTGATCTAACTCCCATTCTCCCTCGTCGATGTACTGGTGGCTTAGCCAGTCCGCCTGCACATTGAGGCTGCCCTTGATGTGTTCTGCGCGAATTGAAGGTATGTTCGCCTGGGCCCAAACGAATATCGCTGATGCTTCTCGGTGCAGAGCTGAAGATCTAGAGCCGCCCTGCTTGTTTATGTATGCCTTTGTCGATGTATTCTCCGTCCTTATGAGGACGTGGTGGCCTCTGATTTTGGCGGCAAAGCTCAGCAGGGCTAGCTTCACTGCCCGCAGCTCCAGGAGGTTTATGTGTAAAGTGACCTCTTGATGTGACCAACGCCCCTGGGCCATCAGTCCGTCCATAGTGGCTCCCCAGCCCGTCAGACTGGCGTCTGTACATATCTGCAGAGGCTCAGTGTGAATGTACTGAGTTGCCCTGCGTAATGTGGACGGCTTGGACCACCAAAGGAGACTGTGTCTGACCTGTCTAGGGAGCGACACTATTTTTATCTTCTTTCTGGTGATGTCTGATTGGTACGGGAGGAGGAATGTCTGTAATGGGCGGGAGTGGAAGCGCGCCCATGGTACCACCCCAATGCAAGACACCATCAGCCCCATAAGTCTCGCTAGAGACATGAGCAAGGTTCTCTTTTGTTTGGCAGTGGAGAGGGCCAAGGATATAATTTTGTCCAACCTGTCTTTCGGTAGTGAAATGGTGTCGTGTTTGGAATTGATTCGTACTCCTAAGTGAGTCATGACCTGGGACAGGACTAAGGAACTTTTCTGGAAGTTTACTAGATACCCATGTTCTTGTAGCACCTGCAACACCAGGTTCGTGTGTATTCTGGATTGTGTCAAATTTGGAGCACAGATTAGAATGTCGTCCAGGTACAGATGTACCTGGACACCTTGTTGTCTGAGGACTGCAATCACTGTGATCATGGTCTTCGTGAAGACCCTTGGAGCTGATGTCAATCCGAACGGGAGTGCTGTGAATTGGTAATGATTGCTCCCGTATGCAAATCTGAGGTAACGTCTGTGATCTGGGTGGATAGGGATATGGAGGTACGCCTCCGTGAGATCCACTGCCGTCATAAAGGTGCCAGGGAGGAGGGACTCCACTATAGATTTCACGGTTTCCATCCAGAAATGTCTGTGTGCCATCCTCTTGTTGATGTACTTTAGGTTGAGGATGGCCCTCCAGTCCCCATTCCTTTTGGGAACGGTAAAGAAAAAGGAGTATACTCCCTGGCACCTTTGTTGGGCAGGAACCGGTTCTATTGTCCTGATGTGTAGCAGGTGTTGGATAGCTGTGAGGGTTCTGAGATGTTTGTCCTGCTTTAATGAGGTCGGAGACCGTACAAAGCGGTCGGAAGGTTGGGAAGTAAATTCTAGCAGATACCCCTGTTGTAAGATTTTCGTTACGCATTTGTCTGGGTTGGACAGTGTCCACTGCTGAGCGAACTGCTGTAGTCTCCCGCCTACCTGCAAGGGGTTGGCGTCACTGTGGGTTGGTCTTAGCAAATCTGTCCCCTTTCTCGGCTCTAGCTTGTAGGCCTTGGAATCTTTGGAATCTCCCTCCTCTACGAAAGGAGCGAGAGTTGCCCCAGGCTCCCCTGGGTGAGCCCCATGATCCCCTACGGTTGTCGGCTCTAAATCTAGGTGACACCTTTGAGGAACAAAAGGATGGATATGAAGCTGGCCGGTGGTCCTTCCTGACCTGCATCGGCAGCGCTTGCTTTTTGTCCTTAGTTTCTATTAGAATGCTGTCCATCTTTTCGCCAAACAGCCTTCCTTCCTTTATTGGATAGGCCATGAGATTGGTCTTTGGCTTTAAGTCAGCGGGCCAGGCTCTGAGCCATAATGCCCTCCTGATGGACGTGACGGATGACATTGACCTGGACACGAATGACATGGTGTCAAATGAAGAATCTGCCATTAGTGAAACTGCACTTAGTACCCTTTCCAAGCCGCCTATAACCCCCAGGTTATCCTCTGGGACTAATTGCAAGATCTTCTTTATCCACAAATATGATGCCCTGGCAAATATGGACGTTGTGGCACTGGCTTGAATGGCCATTGCTGAGGCCTCGTGGGATTTTCTTGCTAGGTAATCAGACTTTCTGTCTAGCTGATCCCTTAAGGATCCGACTCCGTCCTCTGGGACTAGTCCTGGGGACTGGAGGTCCAGTACCGGTGCATCCACTAAGGGAACCTTTAACATGGTCATTGCGTGTGGAGCGAGGGCATACAGCTTTTTTATATTGGGTGGAACTTGCCTGTTGGAAGCAGGATTGTCCCACTCCTGTCTAACCGCTCTTATGAAGAACTCAGGGAATGGCACTAGATTAGATTGAGGACATGGCCTGGGGAAGCACTCTTTGACTCCCTGCTTTAGCTTTGATTTGGGTTCCTCAGAAGGATTGTTTTCCTCATTTAAATCGAGGGCCAGGATGGCCTTAGCCAAAAGACCTTGATAATCTTCCCCTGTGAACAGCCTAGAGTGTTGTTCCACAGACTGAGAGATCTCCTCCTCGTCTGTATCAAATTCTCCTTCCTCTTTTTCCTCTCCATTGTCCTCTAAGGAGGAACTTGTGGACTTGGAGAGGTCTGTCTGTGATTCCCCCTGCTCAACTATAGCAGCTTTCATGGCCGCCTTAGTGGCCAGGTAGGATTTTTTGTGACCCCTGAAGTACTGGGCCCGCAAACTCCTGCGGTGGTATGAGGCTGAATAGGAGGGGTAGGCAAAGGGCCATCCAGGGCTGCCCAAATAGGGGGGGGGCAACTGTGCCTGGAATGCCTGAAAGGCCTGCCATTGACGCTGGAGAGCACAGTTGATTAACTCATCCACATTTTCCCAAGAGATAAAATGGCCTCCCACCGCCGCTTTATTCAAAGGGGAGTGGTTGCCAACTCCCACCGGGGGAAAAACCGTTGCCGCCAAATTACCCAGTCCCAAGGGAAGGGAAGCCGCCGCTGCCGCCACTGGAGAGGACGTCTGAGCTCTGGGCATCGGTCCTGGTTCTTTGGGAGTCGAATCGGACGTGCTCCGCCCGACTTTAAGGCTGGTGCTCGATTTGGCGCCCCGTCTCTTTCTTCTCCCGCTCGGCTGCAGCGGCGCGGCTTTTCGCGCCTTTTTTGACTTCGGATGGGATGGAGCGGTCTCGCTGGCCAGAGACTCATCTGGCCGTGGCAGACTCCCTAATGGTCCGCAATCGCAGCCGTTGGGAGAAGCGGGGAGTTTCGGCATAGTCTGGACTAATCCCCTTTCGTAGTCTTTTTCTGAGAGGAGATCGTCCTCTCTAGGTAAAATGGCGTTGGCCATTTTGGATTCCCCGATTCCTCAGATCTCAAGGAACGGGGAGGAAAGACACACCAGGAGGGGAAGGGAGGGAGGATTTGGAATGGAATAGAAGGGAAATGTAGAAGACACACTTACAGATATAGATGAACTGAACAAACAGCAAAGACTCTAACTACTCCTTATCTTAGAAAAAGGCACAGAGCTATGCGATGGTGACTGCTCTACCCGAATAGGCAGGACGGAAACTGGCTTCCTGTAGGCTGTTTTCCCGCCAAGGGAGACAGGAAGTTTTAAGTTTAGGTCCTGCCTACCCGGATGTAGAGGAAAACAACCCTCTATCAGGATGCCCTTGCCTCAGTGGAGAAGGATGCTTCCCATCTTCAACTGCATGTACCGCCTTATAGAAAAGATACAACCGTCTGATTTTCTACAGGATAGGCATATTGGCAAGTAAAGTATTAATTTTATTAGCATCTAGTTTTCTGAATCAAGGGACATAGTATCAAATCAGTAGCAAATTAACACCTCAGTTTGCTTTACACTCCTAAACTTGTGCCTATATTGGGCTCCTTTGGTATAACATGGACAGTATGTATACCATCTGGAAGGTACAAGGAGAGACAGTAATCAGGTGACAGCTACTAGAACCACTTTCCCCAAATAAATGCTGTAATAATTTATTTGGCCGTCTTTTCATGGTTGTTTGGTAAATGCCCATAATGGTGAAGTGTGACAAGGGCAGCCTTATGCTAACACAAACAATGTCTTGTCAGCTGAAGCTTATTTGAGCCGGAAGTTCTTTGAAATGAGGTGAACCAAAGCTGTTTAATATCCATCAGTCTAAAGCAGGGGTGGGGAACCTTTTTTCTGCCAAGGACCATTTGGATATTTATAACATCATTTGCAGGCCATACAAAATTATCAACTTAAAAATTAGTCAACCAAGCCCCAAGCAGGCAGCTGCCCCAGATGACCCCTCCAGTGTGGGCAAGCAGGCAGGCATCCAACCAGTGGCGCACTCCCCACTTGGTGGCACAGGATGGTCTGTTGCACCAGCCGGACGTAGCCGTCCAGCCACACGCCGGAGTTGCTCCTGCTCCGCATGGTCAGGGCCGGATTCTATCATTGGCTCCTGCTACCTCTGCCTGCAGGGATGAAATGAGGACACACTGGCTAAGAAGTCCCCCCCCCCCGTGCATTCTGGCCCTGCCTCCTTTAACCCCTCCATTGTCGCCACTTCCGCCCCCAGCCCTCTTGTAGTACAGAGGGAATACGTTTCTCCATGGCCTGGGTGGGAAAGGTTAACACAGTTTCTTGGGCGGTCGTAGCAGCTCCATAGCTAATGACTCTTCTGCAAGGGGGGGGAAAGGTTCCTTTTCTCAGCAAAACAAACTCACATCTGCCTTGAATAGAGGCTATTCCTGTCTGCGGGAGGGGGCAGATCACCAGTCTTAGATCCTTCTGAGCTAGAGCTCTGCTAGGACCCATGAAGGGCCAGACCAAATGATTTTGTGGGCCTTAAATGGCCCCCTGGCCTGACATTCCCCACCCCTGGTCTAAAGTTCACAGAGGTTTGGTTTTTGGGGGGGGGGGGATTTCAACCATTGCTTTAACAATTAGTTGTAGCCCACCACCCAAAGCTTATTAGAAGAAGAAGAGTTGGTTTTTATATGCCAACTTTCTCTACCCTTTTAAGGAGAATCAGACCAGTTTACAATCTTCTTCTCTTTCTCTCCCAACAACAGACACTTTGTGAGGTAGGTGAGGCTGAGAGAGCTCAAAGAGAACTGTGACAAGCCCAAGGTCACCCAGCAGGCTTCATGTGGAGGAGTGGGGAAACCAACCCAGTTCTCCAGATTAGAGGCCACTGCTCTTAACCACTACACCACGCTGGCTCTCCAGCCATACCCAGCTAGAATTTGTGTCAAACAAGAATCAGCAAATTTCTCACGCTAGCACAGAATTCACAGTACTGTTGTTGATAACGGGGCAGGTTGTGTGTTTGAAGATGAGTTATTCATTTGTATGTGAATACATAAAACCTGAATAAATGTGAATACATAAAACCTGATTTCAGAGGCTCCAGAAAGCAAGCTGAACAAGCCCTTGAATAAAGGCATAGAATTATTGGCTATATTGATACTTTCCTACGAAGGAAACCAGATTAAAGTTCAGGCAAATACTTTATAGTTGTTAGTGCTCTTACCCACAAAGGCAGATCCTTAGGGCAATAGTTGCCTGTTTGCAGGGTAAAAATATTGTGCCTTGATTCTAAGGAATGTATTTATTTAGAAAATTTCTATACCATCTCTTCAGAGAATATGCTTGAGGTGGCAGATTGAATTTCTTAAGTAAACTTACCTTAAACAGTAAAAACTAGATGGTTTGTTAGATTTGAGGCCCTTCTGACTCTTGCTGTTTCTATGAATGACTGCGACTGTCATTGTGCTTAATGTATTGTTTTACCCAATTTGTATAACTGCCTTTAACTGTTTAAAAGTTTTCAAAGCGGTTTACAGACTAATGACACCCATAAAGACCATCCTAATAAAAACACAAAGACTAGAAACAATAGAAACAGTTAAGATACCTTAAAACATGTATTCCAGAATACAAGAAAAAGTTAGCCAGCAAAATTAAACCAACCTCCTTCAAAAGCATAGCAGAAAAGCATGATGTTCACTTGCCCCTAGAATGAATGCCAGGGAACCAAAGTACATGTGGGGTGGTATTCCACAATGCTGGGGTGGCCACTACAAAGGACCAGCTCCTGCTGGACATCTAATTCGGAGACAGCTTAAACTAGTACTAATTGCTGGAGGGAAAAGGAATGTGGGAAAAGGAATTACAGTTACCAACGTCTAGATGAGATCTGGAGTTCTCAACAGAATTATAACTGGTCTACAAAGACCAATTCCCTTGGAAAAAATGGCAGCTTTGGAGGTCAGACTCTATGGCAGGGGTCCCCAAGTGTTTTTAGGAAACATGGTAGGGTAAAGGTAGTCCCATGCAAGAACTGGGTCATTACTGACCCATGAGGTGACGTCACATCTTGACGTTTACTAGGCAGGCTATGTTTACGGGGTGGTTTGCCATTGCCTCCCCCAGTCATCCTCCCTTTACCCCCACCAAGCCAGGTCCTCATTTTACCGACCTCAGAAGGATGGAAGGCTGAGTCAACCTTGAGACGGCTACCTGAAACCGACTTCCGCCGGGATCGAACTAAGGTTGTGAGCAGAGCTTTTGACTAGTACTGCAGCTTACCACTCTGCGCCTCGCTGCTCTTAGGAAACATGGTGCCCAAGTGTTTTTAGGAAGTGGGTGGGGCTAGGCAGGGCTTTGGCCCGGCAAGGCTTCTGATTGGCTGTACAGATTTTTTAAAATGTTTTGGTAGCAGCTGCCACCACAGCACAAGGATGTACACTATGTTGCTGAAGTTAAGCTCTGGCAATCATTTTGTGGTAGGATCTGCCTCCCGTGGCAGCCATTTTGTTGCTGCACCCACCACGCCATGTCAAAATTCCAAATGTGCCCACAGGCCCAAAAAGGTTGGGGACCCCTGCTCTATGACGTCACATCTCTGCTAACTTCCCTCCCTTCTCAAAACTCCACCCCCAGGTACCACTTGCAAATCTCCAGGAATTTCCCAAGCTGGAGTTGGCAACCCTAAAAGGAACCCACTACCAAAATTGCAAAACACCAAGGAAAAGAACAAACAAAATGAAAAGGAATGATTGCTCATACAGAATCAAGAAAGACCTTCTAAATGACTGAATGAGCAATGTGATCGACAGAAATGCTAATGGAAAGACAGATCTAGCAGGATTTTTCGCTATTTTTCCATTGCAAAACCTGCTTCACTAATGATTGGAAAGTTCCGTCAGTTTCATCTTCTTCTAATCATTACTGTCTGCCACAATCAGGAAAATGAGTGAAACGAAGCCAAACAAGCTTGATTCATTTTGATACCTATTCATTTTAAAACAAAGTTTTAAAATATTAATTTCATTAGTTTTTCAACAAATACCCATCACTAGTCTCTAGGCTTGTCAGGTCCCTCTTCACAACCAGTGGGAGGTTTTTGGGGCAGAGCCTGAGGAGGGCGGGGTTTGGGGAGGGAAGGGTCTTCAATGCCATAGAGTCCAATGGCCAAAGTGGCCATTTTCTCCAGGTGAACTGATCTCTATTGGCTGGAGATCAGTTGTAATAGCAGGAGATCTCCAGCTAGAACCTGGAGGTTGGCAATCCTAGTCTCCAATCAGTCTGCACCAACGAGAAAAAACACTGACAGCTTACCCAGCAAGCATAAAGAGATGGGGGTGTTGAAAACTAAGGATTTGCTCCTATCCTTCCAACAGATGAGAACCAAATCCCAACATATTGAAGAACAAGATCATGCTGTAACATACTGATGAGGGGGTAGACAATTTCAGACTTTAAAAAATGGACTAAAATCTGTTTCTAGCCTGATGAAGAAGAGTTGGTTTTTATTCCCCAATTTTCTACACTGTAAGGAGTCTCAAAGCGGCTTACAATCACATTCCCTTCCCCTCCCCACAACAGACACCTTGTGAGTTAGGTGAGGCTGAGAGAGTTCAGAGAGAACTATGACTGGCCCAAGGTCACCCAGCAGGCTTCACGTAGAGGAATGGGGAAATCAACCCGGTTCACCAGATTAGTGTCTGACTGCCACTCATGTGGAGGAGTGGGGAATCAAACCCGGTTCTCCAGATTAGAGTCCACTGCTCCAAACCACTTCATCAGACTGGCTAGATTTAATGCTCCCTGCACACAGAAATATTTCATAGCTATTATTATTAGCTGTAATTATGAAGTGGTACAGACCACCAACAGATTATAAGATCTAGGCTTAGCATAGGTGCTATGAATCATATTTTTTAAATTAAAAAAAACAGAGGGAACAATCTTCCCTCATTATGTTACAGACTGAGGCTCAGAGGCAGAGAAAGTGGCCGTCCAAAAAGTCCACACAGCGGCTGAATTGCATTAGGACAGGGATGGGGAACCTCAGGCCCGGGGGCCATATGCGGCCCCGAGGACATTTTTTGTGGCCCTTGGGAGCTCTGGGGCCCTGCCGCAGAGGCGGGGCGCAGGGCAGCCCTCCCCAAGGGTGTTCCTGGGGTTGTGGCTTACAGGGGTGCTGTGGCGCCCTTTGGACCTCCTCTCGCTGACTGTCGGCTGTTGGTCGGCGAGAGGAGAGGGGAGGGATGCTTCCCCCAAGGCTGCCCCTTACAGCTGCGGCGTGCAGGAACGCTGCGGCACATTGTAAGCCCCTCTCACTGCCTGTCAGCTGTTGAGCAGCAAGGGGGGGAGAAAGAGGCCGGCGGCTCCCGGCAGCAGAGCATGCATGCGGGAGCCGATTGGGCTTTGGGGGGGGGCTTTTGTGGACTCTGGGGGAGGGTAGGGAGACGGGCCCGGTCGCACGGGGTTCCGTGCGCTGCTGTGTATGGGGGGATGGAGGCTGGGGCCTGGTCACCCGGGGCCGGCGGGTGTGTGTGTGTGGGGAAGGCTTTTCTCTTTTCTTCCTCTTTCTCCTTTCCCTCTTTTTCTGTCTCTTTCTTTGTCTCCCTCCGTCCTTTTCTTTCTTTCCCTCCATCATTTTCTTTCTCCCCCTCTCTCTATTTCTTTCTCCCTCCCTCCCTTTCTCCCTCCCTCCCTTTTCCTCTTTCTCTGTTTTCCTTCCTCCATTCCTCCCTTGCCGATCGTCTGTGGACTGCACCCCCTGGCGCCTTGTTTGCTTGGGCCCACCACTGGCTGCCCTCCCACCTGGAAGGGGGGAGCGGGGGCGCCCTGCAGGACGTCTCTGTGTGGCCTCCCCTGGGGTTGCCAACCTCCAGGTGGTGGCTGGAGACCTGGCAACCCTAGCCTCTCCCCCCCCCACCGGGAGATCTACACCTGGTATGGCCCCTGAATGATGTCATAAATGTGCAAATGGCCCTTGGCAGGAAAAAGGTTCCCCACCCCTGCATTAGGACTTATTGCTTTGAACAAGGCCAGAACGCCTTTCCCTCAGCTGTCATAGCTGGACTACTCAAAGCAGATCTAAAAAAAATGACTGTTTTCTCTCAGCAGACTTGACACCTGGATTCAAGGACAGGGCAAAAGTGTTAGGGTAGGTCAGCGGTCCCCAACCTTTTTGAGCCTGCGGGCACATTTGGAATTCAGACACGGTATGGCGGAAGCAGCAACAAAATGGCTGCCCCAGGAGGCGGAGCCAGCCACAAAATGATGGCCACAGCTTAACTTCAGCAGCACAGTGCAGATCCTTGTGCTGTGGTGGCAGCTCTTGCCAAAGCAACATTACAAAAAATCTGCACAGCCAATCACATCTCCAAGAGTCAATCAGAAGCCTTGCTGAGCAATAGCCCTACCTGGCCCCACCCACTTCCTAAAAAAACACTTGGTGAGCACCAGAAAAAGTGTTGGCAAGCACGAAGTACCAGACAAGGATGAGTACCAGACAAGGATGAAGACAAGGGTGAAGGCCAACCCTGGGTATGTGTAGGCTGTCTCTTAAGCCTTCCCATGCGGATGATCCCAATCTAACATCGACACATTTAAGGGCTTTGATAGGACTTCCAGGCAGCCATGAACAATTGTTTACCATAATGATTTTACTGCTGCTAAAACTCTGACCTCTCGCTGTTCACAGAAACTGAATCTGCCCTGGTTGGAGTGAGTCAGCTTGGAGGCTGTGGCTTCTGGCTGCTGTCCAGTCAGCAGTGGCCAGTCAGGGCTTTGTTCTGTCTCCTGTGCCTCGACACTGCAAGACAACAGAACCTCAGACAGCCCCACTCTATAAAAACTCTCCCAGACGTCAGTTTTATATACTCATGATTCATTCAGTTAAGGCCAGTGAGTGAATCACATACATTTTTCTGTAATCCATCCTAATTTTGGACTTGTTGCTTTTAAAAGCTTTTTTGTTCAGTTCATAGGAATAAGAAAAGCCCTGCTGGATCAGACCAAGACCCATCAAGTCCAGTCTGTTCACAGTGGCCAACTAGGTGCCTCTAGGAAGCCCCCAAACAAGACGACTGAAGCAGCACCATCCTGCCTGTGTTCCACAGCACCTATTAGGCATGCTCCTCTGATCCTGGAGACAATAGGTATGCATCATGACTAGTAGCCATTTGTACTAGTAGCCATGCATAGCCCTCTCCTCCATGAACATGTCCACTCCCCTCTTAAAGCCTTCCAAGGCAGCCATCACCACATCCTGGGGCAGGGAGATCCACAAATTATGTGTTGTGTGAAGAAATACTTCCTTTTATGTTTTAAATCTCTCACCCTTCAGCTTCAGCAGATGACCCCTGCATTCAGCAGATGACCCCGCATTCTAGTATTACGAGATGGAGAAAAGCTTCTCCCTGTCTGCTGACTCCATACCATGCATAATTTTATAGACCTCTATCATGTCTCCTCTTAACCAACACAAATACCCTAAATTGTAGGTCATGATCTGTTGCAGAACAGGAACATGGGTGGAGCTTGAATTCTTGGAAGAGAAGTCTGCTAGCTGGACATTTGGATTTACCTGGATCCTACTAAGCCTCCTTATCCATCCTTCCCATACAGCCAAGTAGATTCTAGTTGCTTTGCTTCAAAAGAGAGGGGTGATACCAACTACTTCCAGAAAGGGAACAAATGGAAAAGTTCCAATAATATGTCATGTTCATGGGCCCGGAACAGACGTACATTCGGAGCACCTTCATCAGGCCTTAGGCAAAACCTAGCAAGAAGGTGGGGAGATGGTTTTCACTACAGAACTTTTTGGAACTACAATACTAACAGAAGAGAGGTACGCTAGTACTGTTGAGGTTTATAGACTGAAGTGCAATAAAGTAACAATGGTTAGAGAAGAGCAGAGTTTCCCAAACTTTTTGAGTCATGGAGCACTTTTCAGGAGAGAAATTCGTCACAGAGCACTAATTTTCACCTAGCACCTATATACTAAACCGAATGACAGTAGTACTTTTCTTTCCAATCTCTTCATGGAGCATTGTGCAGGAGACTGGACTAGATGACCCTGGTGGTCCCTTCCAACTCTGATTCTATGATTCACTAGATGTTTCGCAGAGCACCAAGTGCTCCTTGGAGCACAGTTTGGGAACCTCTGGAGGAAAATCTGGCATCATATCATCCAGCACTTAACGAGGTTTCAAAAAGATAGTTTTAAGGGAAATAATAATTGACCTATTGGCCCCTAAGTTGCCCAAATCTAGGAAAGGCAGGCAGGCAGCCACTCAGGCACAGGAGAGATCCAATGAACCCATCCCAGCCAAGACAAGCAGCAGCTAAGATGCAAAAGGAACCTACCCCTCTTCAGGCATCCCTCCACCCCTCTTGGAGAACCTGGATAATGCACAAATCCCAAGGGGCCGCTGCAAGAAGAGACTGCACGAACCACCAAGTTTATGAACAGTGGAAAAACATAATGGCAAGCCACTTTCTCTCCTTTATTACTACATCTTGATAAGCCAAACAAAGTTTGCAAGTAAAAAAAAAATCACACAATACTTTATACAGATATTTGTAAGCAACCAAGCATTCACAGCTGCAAAATCAACACACCTCTAAGCATTGCCCCAATAGACAGTTCCATCAGTTTTAAATACTGTACAGAATCAAGGCTAGAAAGTGATTTGTGTGTGTGTGTGTGATATTTCTTTCCCCCTTCCCCAGCATTTAACAGATAGAGGATTTTAATTTATACATCACAATCATGTAGCCCGTCTCAAGACTAACAATATGCCTCATGCTTTGGCTTCTGTGTGTATTTTAAGCATTTGTCTCTCGGAAATTCTCTTCACTCTTTATTACATATACACCAAAAAAAGTTACATAGCTGCAGTGTGCTCAGTAGCACACTGCATAACCTAGAGCTTCACATTATCCAAAAGCGTATAGAAAAAAACTTGTAAACGTCTGTGCATGCCTCTGGTAGGGGCTGACAGCAAGGACAAAGGGACAGTGCTTGATCAATGCAAAAGGTGGCAGCAGATCCCTAGGAGGCTAGAGAAAGCAACATCTTCCCAGGGTACGGCTTCTAAGGTCAGACAAAGCTCTCCCTTGCACTTAAAAAACAAAAAGAGGGAGTCATCTAGCTCAGCTCTCTGCAATAGTAACATGAGCAGCTCTACAGTTCTCTGGCTATTCCTGCCTCGCTAATCTACTGCAAACAGGGGGGTAGCCTCTGGTCAAGCTAAAGTGGGCAACTGTGGTACTGACGTTTGGGTATGGTTCATGTTTCCGATGTTTCTTAATGATGTGGTCAGCTCCCCTCCTAGGGAAACGAGGAACCAAACTACCAAGAGCTGGATGACTGTGGCAATATATATGAAGAGAACAGGCCCCTTGCTGCCTGCTCTTCTCCCCCCACCCTCCGAATTATAGTCACTGTGGCTGCTCTTTCTCGGGGAAAGAGGGGATTTAAATCTCCCCTGCTGGACTGACACCACCCCCAAGCCACTTTTATTGACCATGAGGGGAAAACGTGTGTACTTTTTATTCCCCCCGAAGCACCTTTTACCTGTGCTGGGGGGAAATGAGGGGAAGGGTTAAAAAGCCCTCTTCCTTCCCTCAAAATAGCAGCCCCAGCAGCTGCTTTGGGAGAAGAAGAAAAAGAGTGGCCACAACACCAAACTACACCTAACCTGTAGCTTAGCAGCTTTAATTCTTCTGCTACTCTTTTACGAGCATGGCATCCCTCGAGGCTTACGGTTGGGTTGATCATATGAACATACGTGCTGTGGCCTCCCGATCAGAGAATAAAGCCCACCTTAACCTGTAGCACTAGGACAACTAATATCTGAGTAACATAACACCTGTACCATCCCTCCTTGGTGTCCCAAAAATAGATCCACGTACTGGAAGGATGAAAGAGGGGCACTAGGTCAGTATCGGAGAATGGAAGTCCACTGGTAAGCTGATGCCATGCAACAGTGTGGGAACAGTGAATGGGGGGAAAAAACCGAATGTACCGCCAGCTGCGACTGAGAAAGAGTACAAGGCTGGGGTTTCTAACACCTGCTCTGTCATGGTACCAATGTCACATCAGAGAGGTTGCAGTCTAGGAAGAAGGGACAGGAATTAACAGTGGCTAACAATGAAAGCTCTCGGGCTAGAGGGTCTCATTATCTACCAGAGCACAGGCTTGCGGCTGTAAAGTTGATATGAATCCGTGAAGTCATGGAGTCAGCACCTACTACTTGGCAAACCCATTTGTGAAAGCAGAAAATGAAAAAAAAAAGTGGGTTACACCGTGCAATTGTTTTAGTGCCATCCTGAGGTACCTTTGTGTACATGGTAAAGTGTGTACCCATTTGTTCATGGATCCAGGAGAATAGCAGGCTATGCTTTATACACTATTCCCCATCAAGGCAAAGTGGAAATGTCCGTTCTGTTCAGAAGAAGCTGTATACTTGAGATAGACAGCCGGTGATTCTTGGAAGCTAAAGCAAAGTTTCCGAGCGCTGACCACATCAAGTACACCTTGCGTAGCACTTAAGGTTCTGCCCCAAAAGGGTCTACCAATGAACTAGACAGTCGCGGGGGGGGGGGAAGGAACTGATTATATCCGTCACTTATATGCTCTCATGTAGGAGTCCAAGCCTAACACCGTCTTCCACTATTTTCTGGGGAAATGATCCAGTTAGCTCACAGAATTGTATGCAGTGAATAGATCAAGAAAGGGCACAGAACTAAAATGCGGAGCACTGAGAGCAACTGACAGCCCCCCCCCCCGGCTTCAGTAAACTTGGGTGAGGAGGAGGACCAAAGCAGAGCATTACGTTTTTCCTCCCTAGAAGAAGCATCTTTCAGGCTTAAAAAAAAAGCACTACCCATCATCATCCTTTGCAAATAGCAAGCAACCCACAAGGTCAAAAGAAGAGCAAGTTACTTCGTACAACTCCAGGTTTGCATAAGGTCTGGAACAGAAAGGCCTCAGCTCCTTATTTTCTCAGGATACAACACAAAAAGAGGGGGGGGGGAAGAGAACAACGGCAGGGGGGGTGTTTGTGCAGAGATGCTCAACCATCCTGTGCATCTGGAATGTAGGAGGGAAGAACCGGCCTAGAATGAGTTGCGGGAGCTCCTGCTTTCTCTATAACAAACCAGGCCAAGGAGGAATGGGTGCAGTGAGACACAGCCTATTTATTGTTGACAACTTTTGCTAGTTTCCTCCTCCCTGTTTCCCCTCCTTTTCTGTGAGTCTGTCTGTCTGTCTGTCCCCTGTCGCCTGATGTCTTATTTGTCTTCTGTCCACTCTGGGATGTTGGCCTCTACTAAGGCAGCCCGGTACTGCCGCAAGACACCACGGATGCTCTTTATGAACCCCTTGGACAGCGGGAAGAGGGGGAACCCAATATCGGGGTAGCCACTCCTTTCCGGGAGGAAGCTCCGGTAGCTCTTTCTCCTTTTCTTTGGTTTCACGCTAGGCTGCTGAGAAGCAGAGTCCTGAGGGGCTTTACTCTCATCCGTTAGGTCTCTGGCAAAGTGCGCTGCCCTGGCCCGGCCCATGCTCTCTGAGTCTGAATACTGATGGGTGTCGCTAGACGGAAGAGTCGACACTCCGCAACCAGAGTCTTCCAGCTCCTCCCTGCCTTCGGACAACGGGGCAGCTGCCGCCCCCAACTCCTCTTGTTCGCCCAGCAGCCCCATGCTGTCGACGGGGCTCTCCGCCAGGATGCCACACGCCGCGTGCCCAAAGCAGGAATCCCCCAGACCGGCTTGGTCATGGCTTCTCTCCACCAGCTCGTTGGTCTCCACCCAGGACTCGATGCGGTGGACCAAGCGCCAGCCATTGCAGCAGAAGTGTTCGTAGATCTCCTGCTCAAAGACTTCCACCGGCTTGCGCAGCAGCTGCATCATGGACTGCACCATGCGGATCAGAGCCATCTCGTTGTAGCAGCGGCTGTTCTCGTAGCCCTCTTGCAAGCCCCGGTCACTGTCGAAGCCAGCCTCGTTGTAATAAGGCTCATTAACTAGGATAAGACCTGGGGGCAAGACAATGGGAGGGGGGAGAACAAGACATTTAGAGGCTGGAAAATGCACACATGCTGCTCGGGTCTGCTTTTTGAAGACAAAAATCCCCCCAAAGTGAGAGGCTATTAACACAATTTTTGGGAACGTGAAATCTGTGTGGTCCACAACTAATGAACTTGAGGGCCCCCGGTCCATTCAAATTCTGAAGAAATTCACTGAATGCAATTCCACTGCTATTAATATGCCCAGGTTTTGAAAAGTTCAATACCAGCATGGTGTAGTGGTTAAGATCGGTGGCTTGGAGCAGGGGACTCTGATCTGGAGAACCCGGTTTGATTCCCCACTCCTCCACATGCGCGGCGGAGGCTAATCTGGTGAACCAGGTTGGTATCCCCACCCCTACACATGAAGCCAGCTGGGTGACCTTGGGCTAGTCACAGCTCTCTTAGAGCTCTCTCAGCCCCACCTACCTCCAGGATGTCTGTTGTGGGGAGGGGAAGGGAAAGTGATTGTAAGCTGGTTTGAGTCTTCCTTAAGTGGTAGAGAAAGTTGGCATATAAATACCAACTCTTCTTCTACCCCCACCTCCCCAGCCCCAATTAGGTCTCACAAAGAATGTTTTGGCAGCTTGGATATTTTGGTTTGGCAGACGTCTTCTAAGTCTGAAGCCTTAGCAGATTCTTGCAATGTAGGTATGTCACTTCTCCTACTCCAAAGAAATAAAACTATTGATACCCCCTCCCCCGCCAGACACACACACCCAACCCGTGGACAAATTTGGCATTCTGGTGCCAGCCACTATCGGCACTAATTCATCCTGGACGCAGATTTCACATTTTGTTTTGTTTCAAGTAGCTTAGTGCTTCTTAAGAGTACAACTTCCTGATGTTCTCTGAATATGATGTTTGAATTTGCAGCCTGTAACTGCAGGCTGCGTGTCTGCTTTTCCAAGTGGTGGGCTGGAACATCTCTGTAAGAGCAGCTCCCTTTGCAGGGAAATTGTTGTGCTGCTATGCAGAGAGAGATGAGAAATGCATGTGAGCAAAAATGGACACCCGAGATAAATTTTTAACAGCCAGCTCAAGTAACCTCTTGAAGTCCATTTGTGGGCCAGCAGTTTTCCAGAGGAGGCTATGGTTTTACTTTCAGGATGTGAAGCAGGAAGCACATGGATGCAAGTGCCCTGGATTTATAGTGAGAGGAAAGTGAGCGGAGGATGTGAAGGCTGCTAGAATGGGGTGCTTTGGGAACATTTCATTTAGGTGAGCTGGACAGATCTAACTAGCACTGTGTTCCTGCAATCTCTCGCCAATGCTAAATTCTGGGTTCATCTTCAATACTGAAAAGTACCTTGGATTGAGATGAGCACCTGGAGAAGGCTGGATTTGCTGGTCCACCTCTCTGTGCCCTGTAACAGACAAATTATAAGTAAACAGGTAAGCCAGCGGCGAGGGCTAAAGCAGCATCAAAGCATGGATGGGAACTGAATTGGGGGCAAGTTGCATAGAACCAGTTCAGTTTAGTATACTTATTTTAAAACTTCGTCATTTTCCACCCAACGCCACTGGCATTAAGACATGCAAGCTTTTCTTAAATCTACCTTGCCACTATAGAGCTGGGGCTTGAGCAAGGACTGCAAGGATCCATGATGCTCACAACAAGCCCATCAAGATCTGACACAGTCTAACAGCAGGAACTATGGCCATCGTGTTTCTCACCCCCCCCCCTCTCTGGGAGCAAAACCAACATGCAGGCATGGGGTCAGAGTGCAGTGCTGGACTGGCATGCCGAGCACCTTTACTAATGGAAAGAGACATTCCCACATTAACAGATCAACCCCCCTCTGCAATAAAAACTGACCTTAGTGTGCCTTTGCAGTAGAAGCCTGCATATATGTTTTAAGGGTCAGCTGGGAATAGCCTGCCTATTGCGTATTTTTCCAAAGCACTCCCAACTATCATGCATGAGAGCCAGCGTGGTGTAGTGGTTAAGAGTGGTGGTTTGGAGCAGTGAACTTTAATCTGGAGAACCGGGTTTGATTCCCCACTCCTCCACATGAGCAGCGGAGGCTAATCTGGTGAACATGGGTTGGTTTCCCCACTCCTCCACATGAAGCCAGCTGGGTGACCTTGGGCTAGTCACAGCTCTCTTAGAGCTCTCTCAGCCCCACCTACCTCACAGGTGTCTGTTGTGGGAGGGGAAGGGAAGGTGATTGTAAGCCAGTTTGATTCTTCCTTAACTGGTAGCGAAAGTTGGCATATAAAAACCAACTCTTCTTCTTCTTCAACAAGCATTACCACTAACTTAAGTAATGGTGCCTTCAGGGTCGATTACCACCACTCATGTACCATGCCTGGGGAAATTCCCAAGATAGAAGTAGGGCTGGGGTTCTGCAGACATGCTTATGTTTATAGTACATGCTCCTATCTGGCATGTGATCTTGCCCAGGGTATATGTGCATCGCACACTTGTCAAGCAGCTGGTATATTGAACACTGTGGGTAGGGCTGGACATCCTGTGGCTCACAGATGGGTATCTTTAATATTAAAGGCGGACACTGCCAAGCATCAATGTGGTGGGCAGGACCGGACATCCTGTGTTACATAGATGGGTATCTTTTATTTACTGATTTGATATGACTTACATCCCACCCTTTCCCGGCACAGCCGGGCTCATGAGAGCTTACAACATAATCACAACAATAAACAGATATATAAATGTATATTAAAGCA
Source organism: Euleptes europaea (assembly GCF_029931775.1). NCBI lineage: Eukaryota > Metazoa > Chordata > Lepidosauria > Squamata > Sphaerodactylidae > Euleptes > Euleptes europaea. Next base: position 126,003,503 of record NC_079312.1, on the reverse strand, counting down.
TCAACATGGATATCGGTGCCATTGCCACACAAGACTAGGAGTCAGTCAGAATTGCCACTGCCGACAGCATATGCTCTTTAGCCACCATACTTGAACACATGAAGCTGCCTTATACTGAATCAGACCCTTGGTCCATCGAAGTCAGTATTGTCTACTCAGACTGGAAGTGGCTCTCCAGGGTCTCAGGTAGAGGTCTTTCACATCACCTACTTGTCTAGTACCTTTAACTGGAGATGCCAGGGATTGAACCTGGGACCTTCTGCATGCCAAGCAGATGCTCTACCACTGAGCCAAAGCTCTTCCCCTTACTTGGATCTGGGTTATCCCTACTGGAAACCAGATGAAGAGCAAACAGGCAACTCAACAGAACTAAACAGCTATGATTAAAACATTTGTATCCTTCCTCTTCCCCCTCCCAAAAAAAGAAGCCCAAGGCAGCTCCAAGAAAATACACTGAAGACTTCTAGTTACTTCCTGACCACATCTGTTTGTATTACCTTGCCTATCCATGTCCCCAGAAGGCTTACGCAGACCTTTCCATTATCATACAAGTTGGGGTTCAGTCTCCCACTGCACTGGGAGAGGTAGCGGAAGAGAGGGGGGACAGCCGGATAGATGTTGGGGAGCTGGATGTCAAATAAGAAGAGGCCGTCTTCATACGGTGTGCGGGTGGGTCCTTTGACTAATGCCGAAAACAGGTCCTGTGGAGAGGCTATACGTAAGATCAAGCAGCATTTCATAAAGAGAAAATACAGTTTGTGAGGAGCTAATTCACTCAACTCTCTCTGGTCTTTGACATACCCAGTTTACATTCTATTCCAGGCTCCTCTCCTGCCAGGCTGTACTCCAAAGTTTCAAGCAAAAATTTAAAAAGCAGATTGAGGAAAGCATCCATTCTGTTACCTGATGCATTTCTTCTGCAATTTAGCTCATAACTGGTTCAAGTATTGGCTAAGTGAACCAGTCGTTCAGAGGAGAGTTAAACTGTCTCAACTAGTTTTTAAAACTTTTCAGAAAAGTGTGGGAGGACTTTGCCTCAGACACACCAGTTCTGCTACAGCTGGTAAAGTGAGTCTGTTTTGAGTATTTGGCCTACTGGTCAAGGAATAGCTGCTGAAGACTCTTCCCACATCCACTTATAAAGTTATCCTTGATAACAGTAAAAAAACATGTTCTCAAGTCCTGTTCAGAGTGGCTTGCTGGCTAATCCAGCAGAATTTTTTTTAAAATGTGCTGTCTATTACAATTTAAATGTTACATTGACCCCATAAATTGCAAGATGGGTTATTTTATCAATTAAGTAAGATGGTACTGAAGGAACTTCCTGGGAAATGTGTTTCTTTCTCTTCATGATTTATGTTTTTATATTACATTTTGATTGAATATACAACTTCCATATTAATATAAAAGGAGATGATCACTTGCGACAGTCAGTGACATTAGCTGCATCCACTGTATGAGGAAAGACCGGAGAAATAGTTGCAATATGGGACCAGTACCACTGACTTCAGCACCGTGAGCAAAATGAGAGCCCCTTCTGTATGTCTGAAGACTGAACGAACAGCTTTTCAAACATGAACTACATGAACTCTGCCTTTAAGGAAGATGGACTCGGGCTTGTGCTTCCTTTGGCCAGATCTGCACAGGACTATATGGACTTACCATTCTGTCTTCAAAGGTTTTGACCATGATACCATCTGGCAGTGAGGTTGCTAGCAGAGCCATTTCTTTCCTTACTGTACTGAAAAACTTCTTGGCTTCTGGAGGCTGGAATTCCATTTTCTTAAAGGCATGACTATCTAACAGAGGGAGGAGAAATCAAGGCAGCAGGTTAAAAAAAAAATCTACCAGATGCAAAATCTGCAGCCACCCTTAAAATAGACAATTCTGCTTCTTCTATACTACAGGTCTAAGGTGGAGGGGGGTGGGAAGCTGGTTGGTGAAGGAGACCATGTTGTCCAAGAACTGGCCATTCACAGTTAAGATAGAGAGATCTCCCTAGACTGGTGAGCATTTTAATGCCCTGGACTGTCAAGTGACAAGATGATGTTCAGCCACACAAAACTCAGCCTGGCCTGACCTGGGATATTACCTGTCAAGCACTGGTAAGTCAAACTGATGCAAATGCAACAGAACCCCATAAAATAGCCCATAAAGACCATTTCCCTTAAAAAAAAATACAGGCAAGCTAGCAGCTTACACTCACCTGGGGCGCCCTCCAGCACAGAGAATACTTCCCCCTTGGCACTGGTGAAAGTGACTCCGGGTTTGCCGCCACTTTGCTGGCAGAGCACCGGCGTCTCGCTCGGCCACTCCAATGCCACTGGCGTCTGCGTCTGGGCCTCCCTCTCTTCCTTCTTCTCTGCCTCCACCATTGCCTCCATCTTCTCCTCCTCCACAATGGCCACATTGTCAAGAGTCTTCTTCAGGTTTTCCTGTAGCTTCTTGATGTCGTCCAAGAACTTCTTCTCGCGGGTAGGCTTTTCAGGTTCTACCGTGGGAGAGGTTGGGTAGCCCGTCAGCAACTGCTCCACGGTCATGTTTTTCAGGCTCTCCAAGATCTTAATGGCCTCCTTCAGCTCTCGGAAACTTTTCGGCGTTCCTTCTTTGCCGGACTTATCTGCTGCTAGGTCTGCTACGGCCATCGCCACGGCACCCTGCGCTTGCTCTTCCAAATTCTTCACCTCTTCCACGGGTGGTGGCTCCTCAGGCTCCGCTTCCTCTGGTTTTGAATGGTCCTCTTCCATAAGGCCATTGTCCGTCTCCCAGCTGTCACTCTCGTCCTCCCATTCATCCGAGGAGGCGCCGCTTGTGCTGCCATCTATGGAATCAAGGTCTGTCTCTTCATCCATCTCAGATTCTATGTTGTATAAGTGCTGGACGCCGGAAAGAGAGAGAACCACAACAATTAGGGAAAGGCCAAAACACCCCAATGTGAGTGGATTCAGCACTGCTGAAGAGGGACCAGCTACCGAGGTATTCCTCTGCTTAAAGTGTGCCTCAGAGGCAAAGCTCCCAATGGGATGACATTGAGATGGGTCCTACCTGCCCTAACTCCTGGTCTTATTCAATACTTGGTTACAGGATTACATAAGAAAACATAAGAAAAGCCATGCTGGATCAGACCATGCTGGATCAAACCATCAAGTCCAGCAGTCTGTTCACAGTGGCCAACCAAGTGCCTCCAGGAAGCCCACAAACAAAACGAATGCTGCAGCAGCATCCTGCCTATGTTCCACAGCACCTCATATAATAGGCATGCTCCACAGATGCTGCAGAGAATAGGTACGCATCCTGACTAGTATTCATTTTGACCACTAGCCACGGATAGCCCTATCCTCCATGAACATGTCTGCTCCCCTCTTAAAGCCTACCAAGTTGGCAGCCATCACCACAAGTAGGGCATCTGGGGTTAACCAGGACAGCTTATAAAAAAGGCTAAAGTGAGCTGGGGATTTTGCAACAGACTAGAAAGCTAAGCACAGTGCTTTTGATAGTCTGAAGACTACCAGAATCTGAACATGAACCTTAACAATTCTTGTACTTTGTTGCATTTATCACATTTCTCCCTTGCCATGTTTGCTAACTTATTCATTGCCTTGTGTGAACACTGACTGCCAGAACTGAATCCCTCATGTTCCTGAGGACTCCTGAACTTGTCAGAAAGACATTATCTTCATCCTGTGATCTAGAGTACTCAGCTGCTATCCTTTACCTCCTTAAAATGACCAAAGATGCTTGTCTTAACTTGTAGCGATGGTTCATTTCCAAATTGTGTCATCTTTTGCATCTCCTTTGGAACACAGTATTCCTTTGCTACCCCACCCCTCATTTGCTTACCAATTAAACCACACAAGGATGTTTATACACAATACTCCTACCTTTCCATAAGGCGTAGCTAACTAAGTATGCGGATCTATACAAAACCATTCAACAATATTTTATCCCATGGTGGTGGGGGAAGAGGGGGAGGGAATAGAGATCTTGGTGGCTGCCAAAAAAATTTCCCGAGGAACTACATTTGATGTGCGACTTAACCTAAAACCACCAGTACCTAAAACCACCAGAACCAAAAGCTAGATGGCCATCTGTCAGCAATGCTGATTCTATGACCTTAGGCAGATGATGAGAGGGAGGGCATATTGGCCATCTTCTGGGCATGGAGTAGGGGTCGCTGGGGGTGTAGGGGGAGAGGTAGTTGTGAATTTCCTGCATTGTGCAGGAGGTTGGACTAGATGACCTTGGTGGTCCCTTCCAATTCTATGATTCTATGAAAACTATAGCAAGGCAGACTTTCCTTTGTTGAAGGATACCCAGACATTCAATCCTTCCTGCCCAAATTGCATGCAGCAAGGGAAGGGAGACAGCAGAGTGTTTTGAATCCTCTTGATACAGTACAAGCATTAACTATTGCACTGCAGTTAAAGTAACACTGAAGCTCTGATTGCCAAACACTTGTACATACTAACAGGATAATGAAGCATATGGCTGTAACAAGATGCAGCAGCTTTCTGGAAATGAAGGAAAAGATGGTGCTTCGTACTTGGTTTTAGGACAAAGTTTCAGTCTGTCTCCCGGTGGACGTGCTCCACCTAGAAACATGCAACGATTATGCAACATTGATAATCAGTGCTCTAGATAGAAATAATAGCTGGTTTGGGGGAAAGAAGGCAGGCTGTGCCCTACAACGTAGATTCTTTAACCAGTGAAGCCTCTGCTTTATACCATGTTTTCCCTTAGCTGCTCCTTCCCTACCCTACCAAGCAATTCATTTTCTGCATGCACGGAGACATGATAGGGCAGAGAATTTCAAATGGGATTCTGGAGAACCCTAGCTTTCACGGAAGTTTAACCAGGGCTCCCTCAATAAGAGAGCCAATAATGGTTGACCTGAATGAGCTATTTCTTTATCTCCTCCATTTATCTCCTGCCTTTCCAAAGCAGCTTACATCATTTTCCCCTCTGCCATTTTATCCTCACAACACCGCTGTGAGGTAGGTTATGGACAGAAGGTGCAACTGGCCCAAGATCATCCAGCAAGGTTCCATGGTGGGATGGGAATTCCAACCTGGGTCCTAGTCTGGCACTCTAAACACTACACCCGCCTGGCTCTCAACACTGGCCAGTGGATTCCAGACCAGACCGGGACACTGGAGCTGTACAATGTATTTTTGATAAATTTTATTTTGTCTTTCTTTGTATGCGGCTTTGAGTTTCCTCATGGCATTTTAAAACCACTTCAAAATGGCAGCAGAGTCCCCTTGGCGGACATAAAGACACTGTGTCATGGATGACAGCAGGAGGGTGGTGATGACGTTTTTGGAGATTGAGCAGTTTGTTGTGGCACCACGGCTGAGAAAACACTTCATCCTGTTGGATAGGCATTGTTTTACCCCCAGGAGCAAAAACATGGGATCTCTTTGATATGCTGGTGCCGCTCTATAGCCTGAGTAGGATATGGAGGGCTGTTGCTGCCAGAACGCAAGACCTGGATTTGTTACAACTTTTTTTCTAACACAAGTGAGAAGGAGAACTGAAAAGGAGCTGTCTCTTCAGCATATGTGTGACTGTGAAGGAAGTGTGACCATGCGAAGGACAGCATCTTCTTTACACATACACTCATTTGAATCTCCCCATGGAGAGGGGAGATCAGATGCTCAGGATTTGTAAGTTCCAAGTAGGTTAGTAACCTTTCCTTGTTTCATCTCTTTTTGGGGGGAAGGGCCGTGGCTCAATGGTAGAGCATCTGGTTGGCATGCAGAAGGTCCCAGGTTCAATTCCCGGCATCTCCAGTTCAAGGGACCGGGCATGTAGGTGATGTGAAAGACCCCTGCCTGAGACCTTGGAGAGCCGCTGTGGGTCTGAGTAGATAATATTCACTTTGATGGACCAAGGGTCTGATTCAGTATAAGGCAGCTTCATGTGTTCATGTGTCCTGTTATCGGTATTTACGCCAGAGTTTTGCCAACAGAATAAAGCTGTATGGGTTAAGAGAAAGCGGTTGCTCTGATTCTTACTCAAGTGCCTCAAGTTACACAAGCAGCCCCCATTTGTATGCTCCTCCTGGCACTGAACCAGAGGGGTGGCAGGGATCAGGAGGCGGTGGCAGTCTATCGAAGAGGAAAGCTCTGAGCCCTGCTTAAAGGGGGGGGGGTTTGGGGAGCAGCAAGGGTTCCCTGCTGGGATGAGTGGGTCCCCTCACCAAAACGCCTTCTTCTCTAGTTGCTGAGCAGAGCTGGGCCTCGCTTGCTTGCTCAAGGGCTTCTTGCCTGGGCAGGAAGTGAAGGTGGCTTGTCATGCGCTGGGGCAGAAGAGTCATGGCTGTCACATCTAGTTTGGGTCTAGGAGGCTGGGCCAGTACGCTGCTTGCTTGAACGGAGATCATGCCCTAGAAACCCAGAATTGTGTGCAACACACAGGAGTTCCTTGTCAAAAATGTTTAAGTGGAAAGAGTTCCTTGGAGGCAGAAAATTCAAGAATCGCAGTGCCACGGTAACCAGCTTTCTATTTGCATAGGCAGAGCTGTCAGTTTCCTAAATGGTTTGCAAACTTTTCAATATAGAGTTATTTAATATGCATGCCACGATAATAATGTAATTGCACACACACACAAATCCCACGACAAAAACAAAAAATGCCACCTGCCTGGACTGGTTTCTATCTATATATATGTAGTGTTGTGCTAAATGTGGAGAACCTGAAATCCATACAATTTGCACAGCTCACAAATGTTTGCAGTACTGATATTGAGGATCAGATGCACATCTTGCCTACTTTACCTCTGCTGTTACCTGCAGTACAATGAGTAACACGGCCCTGCCAGTTGAACTACTTAAACATATACTGCACCAAAATTGTTCCATGAAGCCCTCAAGTCAGCCAACAAGATGGAAACAATGGCTTGGCTCCAATGAGCCCCTTTTGACATTTCCTGCTGAAATCCCCTTGCACCACATCACACTATATTCTGGGAGGGACCCCCTCCCCACCGGCAATCTTCAAAATCAGCTTTCCCAAGGGCTCACAGGGCTACAGAGGTGCGGGACGGGGTGGGGTGGGGTAAATCCCTGCAATTCTCTGCTGCTTCTTGGATGCATTTAAAACTCACAAAAAGCCCAGCCAAAACATGCCAGCATGTTAACCCTCATCCCCAAAGGTCTTAAAAAAACCCACCCCAACAAGTTTTTACTGACTTTCTGAGAAATGCTTTGTGGGGGGGAAAGTCAGAAATGCAAGTCAAGACGAGGATAAATTAAGGTTAAGAAGTGGCAATGTAAATCAGGGCTGGTGGCTACCGGCAGCATCGTCCATGGGTACAGAATTCTCTTTCAGATGCATTCAAGGAGCTGAAAGCAGCAAAGTGGCAACAAGTTCATTTTCCAAGTCAGAAATGATCAGTAGAGCCACTTGTGGGTGTGAGATTCTGCATCAGCAGCAAATTATTTTCTCAGGAACAGCATAAAGAAATAAAGCTTGACAAATTTAAATCAAATCTCCTTCTTCTGCATCCAGCAAGCACCCCTTATTTGAGCAGCAGAGGGAACTGCAACTATTTCCAGCCAAAGACTAATGCAAGCTGTTTACTCTCAGGGACCTACACTGGACAGCCATATCAACTAGCAGCAGCTTACCTGTGGCAGAACGATTGTCCGGGAATTATCAGCCCACACAACTTCCACTTTGCTGCTGAAATCCACACGAGCCACCTGTCCCACTGATGGCTGTGGAAACAAAAGCAACAAGCAATAAAACCATCCTTAGGCTCTAGAATACAAGCAGCAACCGCTTCTTCAAATCAAGCAAGCATCACACATATGAGGGCAATTGTCACGGAAGGACTTAAGCCAAGAGAACTGGTAACAATTTAAGGCTGCGTGAATTTTATCTAGGAAGAAGTCATGCACAGGGAAGTCTTCCATGTTAAAGAGAATGGACTATACACTACAAAAATCCATTAATCACAGCTACACCCCAGAACCAGCCCCTGTGTGAACAAACTCGTTTTTAAAAACCGCTTAAATGTTATGGAAGTTTGAATCACCATTCCTTTGAAAGAGTTGCCACCTACTGGTGGCTTAAGGGATTCATGTTTGGGGAAAAAAAAGTCTTGTCTTAACTTAAAAGATCAATATTTATTGTGGCATAAGCTTTTACAGGCTAGAGTCCGCTTCATCAGATGTGTGAAATGTGTCCTCCCTCAGGCAGAAGTGCCTGTAGATAAGTACAGCAGAAAAATACTGGAAGTGGTGAGAGCCAGCGTGGTGTAGTGGTTAAGAGCGGCAGACTCTAATCTGGAGAACCGGGTTTGATTCCCCACTCCTCCACATGAAGTCTGCTGGGTGACCTTGGGCCAGTCACTATTCTTTCAGAACTCTCTCAGCCTCACCTACCTCACAAGGTGTCTGTTGTGGGACAGGAAAGTGATTATAAGCTGCTTTGAGACTTCTTAAAGGTAGAGAAAAGCAGGGTACACAAACCAACTCATCATCATCTTCATCAAAAAGCAGCCCGCACAGTCTGACAGTATGATGTAAAGTGCAAATGTACACAAGATATACAGTGATCATTCACTGCAGCAGAGATAGGTGACTACTGACTTGCTAGACTGATTAGTCACCCATCACCTCTGCTGTGAATTATCACTGTGCTTATCTTGTGGTCAGCTGACTTTTGCATTGGAATGCCAGCCTGAACCTGCTACCTTCTGACCTCACTGATCTCACTATTTTTCCTTTACACCAATGTATTTATTTATGTAAAACATTTCAATGCTGCCTTTTCACCCAAATAGGTCCCCAAGGTGGTGAACATCAAACATTAAAACGTTCCCAACATTAAAAACATTTACAATAAAGTATACGTACAGTAATTCAATACAAACATATACAGGTATAATGCTAAAAACTGGGGAGGATGCCAACAAAGGTTATCGGAAGTATGCCAAACAACAAAAAATTCTTCACCCTTCGGCGGAACAATAAAGGAAAACACATGAATCTTGCTGAGGTGGAAATTCCAAGAGTTTTGGCACCATGACCAAGAAAGGCTCTTCTCAGGTTGCCACCTGTCCAGACTCAGATGGCAGAGGCACCCAAAGCAGGGCCTCCAAAAGAGAGGACAGGAAGGTTCATATGAGAGAAGGTGGTCTTTCAGGTATGCTGGCCTCAAGCCATATGGGGCTTTAAAGGTCTACTACTAGAAACCAACCAAGAAGTTTGATACTATTCATGCCAACACAAGAGACCCAAGATCCACAGATCTGGAAAATTATAAGGGTACAAATGTCAAAACAAAGAATCTTGTCCCTCCCTGCTCCCTGGCCACAAAGCTGCAGCATCAGGCCCAGAGCACATACATGACTTGCCTCGTTTTCATTGACTGACGCACTATCCTCAGCATTGCCAATGCGGATCACAAAATCAGTAGTGCGGAAGCGGAAATCTGGGTGGTCAGCGATGTCATACACACTGACATCCTCCTCCTCCCCAACAAGCTGGCAAAAAAATAATAAGATGACAGATTAGTATCTTGCCATACATGTTTTTTCAAATCTTTAATGCTTCTACCTCAGAGGAGGCCTACACCCTATGACCTCCACCTCAGAGGAGGCCAACACCTTTGTATTTTTTTAAAGAAGTGCCCTGTCATTTCCTGCAGGGGTTGCTGCTCTGATGCAATATTTCAGATCAGATTTTCACATGCTTACAACATTATAACTTTCCGATAAGACCTCATAGTACATTCAAAATGGGTCGATAGTCACACAGCTGTGTGTCTTTGGAATGTGTGTGCACGTTCGTGTAGGGAAAACAGAGTTGCACTTACCTGTAACTGCTGTTCATCAAGTAGTCTTCTGTGCAGGCACACATGGGAACTGCGCTTGCGCAGGCCAGCCGCAGAGATTTTTTAGCAAGCTTCTAGAGAGGTATAGCTCTTTAAGAGCGCTTATCCCCCCTTCCCTCACTCCGTGTCCGAGCCCAACAGCTCTTCCTGCCCAAAAGGACACGCAACGAGGGGGGAGGGGGAGCGCTCTTCCCTCAGTTCTCCTCTCGCTGCCGTGGAGAAGTTAGAATACAAGAATCCAAGGAGCCCACAGCGAGGACAGGAGGGAGGGATGTGGGCCTGCACAGAAGACCACTCGAACAGCAGTTACAGGTAAGTTCAACTCTGTTTTCATCTTTGTGGCTTCTGTGCAGTCCCACATGGGAAGAATAGCAAGCTCACTTACCATGGAGGCGGGTGTGAAGCTGTTTAATGTAAAGCTAATTGCAATACTGCTCTTCCCACAGATGCTTCAGCTGCTGTCTCAACGTCCATCGAGAAGTGTTTGACGAACGTGGAAGCAGAAGACCAGGTGGCGGCTCTACAGATGTCAACAAGGGCTCCCACTGCTGCAGAGGTTGCCTGCGCTCTAGTGGAATGTGACAGAGAGAGGGCAATCCCTCCCAGTGGCCAAATATGCCATCTTTATGGCATTAACAACCCACCTGGACAATGATTGTGTGGACACTACTTTGCCCCGATTATTTCCTCTAAAACAAATAAAGAGGTTCTTATCTTTCCTAAACTCCTGCACCCTGTTTAAATAAAACAGGAGAGCCCTCCTGACATCCAGGGTGTGCCAGGTCCTTTCACGTCCAATTGAGGGAGGGGAAAAAGACAGGCAGCACCAAATCCTGCTTAAGGTGAAACTCTGAAACCACCTTGGGAAGGAAGGCAACACAGGGTCGCGAGACCACCCTGTTGTCGTGAAAATTAAGGAAAGGGGGGTCATGTCTGAGTGCTCTCAGCTCGCCCACTTTACGAGCTGAGGTTATAGCGACTAGAAATGCTGCCTTGGCCGAGAGAGTTGCCAAATTGCAGGAAGCCATAGGTTCGAAAGGACTGCCCATCAAACCTTTAAGTACAACATGCAGCCTTCACTGAGGGACTGGGGGGCTGATGGGAGGGTAAAGGTTATTCAGGCCTTTAAGGAATTTTTTACAAAGTTGGTCGGAAAAAAAGGAACCTTTATCTACACCCTTATGGAAGGCTGAAATAGCGGCCATATGTACCTTCACAGAGGAGTTGGCTAAACCTCCTTGCTTAAGAAATAACAGATATTGTAAAACTTGCGGGAGTGGACAACTATCTGGGCAAAGACCCTTGTTCTCAGCCCAGAGTGAAAACCTCCTCCACTTATAACCGTACGATTTTCTAGTGGATGGATTGCGAGAGGCCACTAGGACCTCCGCAACTTCCTGGGACCATTGAGTTAGGGCCCCACTAACCACGCAGTCAGGTGCAGCGAAGCTACATCGTGGTGGAGCACGTGACCGACTGAGAGCAGATCTGTCTGGCAGGGGAGACGGATGAACTGACTTTTTGCCAGAGCCCACAGTATCGGGAACCAAGGCCTGGCAGGCCAATAAGGGGCTACTAGTATTGCTGAGGCCTGTTCCCCTTTCAGCTTCCCCACCACCCTGTTGAGGAGGGGGAAAGGAGGGAAGGCATACATCCTCAGGCCCTGCCAGTGCATCTGGAAGGCGTCCCCGAGTGAATTCTTGTCCATTCCTGCTCTTGAGCAGAAAGACTGGCATTTTGTGTTCTGCCGAGAGGCAAAGAGGTCTATAAGAGGCCAACCCCAGGTTTGAAAAATTGGCCAAATGTACCGGTCCCTGAGGGACCATTCATGATGGATGGAAAGTTCCCTGCTGAGGGCATCCGCTTCCACATTGGACGTGCCCGCAATATGAATGGCCGTAAGGGAGACGTTGTGAGAGATCGGCCATTCCCATATGGCCATAGCCCCTTGACAAAGGGTCGAGGATCGTGTGCCCCCTTGTTTGTTTATCTAATATTTTACTGAAGTATTGTCGGTATCTTCTTTCCCGACACGATTTCTGCAAAAGAAGGGCATATTCGATGGCACAAAGCTCCAATAGGTTAATGTGCAGTGTAGCTTCATGCAGAGACCAAAAACCATGGACCCTTTTATCATCACAATGCACCCCCCAACCTGTAAGGGAAGCATCGGAAAACAGCTGGACATCGTGGGGTAGACTCCAAAGGGGATACCTTCCCTGAGGTTGGTTTCCACCCCCCACCACGACAAGGACCGGAGAACCGACCTTGGAATGGAGAGTTTTTTGAATTGAGGATCCACATTAGGTGTGAAGTTCCTCAGGAACCATGCCTGTAGAGGTATCATGCGTAGCCTAGCATGAGCTACAACCAATGTAGTCGAAGCCATAAGGCCCAACAGTTTCTGGATTTTCACTGCTTTTTGGTGCCTACATCTTGTGAATGCATGTAGTAACGATCTAATGGAGAAGAATCTGGAGAGAGGGAGGAAGGCCTTCCCTAATGAGGCGTCCAACTCTGCTCCAATAAAGTCAATTCTCTGTACGGGGTCCAACCTAGATTTCTGATGGTTGATGACCAGTCCCAGGGAAGTCAACTTGTGTAGCACTGTGTGCACCATGTCCCTAAGGTCCTCCGGGGTATCAGCCACCAGGAGCCAGTCATCCAAGTATGGGAATATGGTACAGCCCCTTTTGGCCAAATATGCCACGACCACTGCCATGCACTTGGTGAAAACCCTGGGGGCCGTGGCCAAACTGAAAGGGAGTACGGTGTATTGATAGAACTTTCCATTACACTGGAATCTGAGGTACTTCCTGCATGCCACGTGAATGGCCTCATGGAAGTAAGCATCCTTTAAATCAAGCACCCCAAACCAGGAACACATATGGAAAAGGGGTAAAATGTCATGTAACGACAACATACGAAAAGAACAAACTCTGAGGTGTTTATTGAGCTCTCTCAGGTATAGGATTGGGCGCTTTCCTCCGCCCTTTTTATCCACTAAGAAGTATCTGGAATAAAAACTAGATGCGAGTTCAGCAGACGGGACCTCTGTGACCGCACCCTTCTGCAACAACTGGGTGACCTCCTCAGTAAGAAGGGCAAGGGTATGAGGCTGGGGACCAGATGGTGGCCCACAGGGCGGGAATGAACAAAACTCCTGATAGTAACCAAACTTTATTAACGATAAAATCCAGGAGTCAGAAATAACAGAACACCAATTGTGCCAGAAAACAGACGACCTATTCAAAAACTGCAGTAAAGGGCCAAGCAGACTTCTTTCCAGAGGACCTGTCAGGGGAGGATTGAGCTCCCCTCCTACCCCTGGGTTTATACTGAAACTGCTTATTCTGAGTAGGCGGATAATATTGTTTAGATTGGCCCTGTTGCCCATAATTGTATGGCTGGTATCTGGACTGTCTGCTCGAACAGGAAGACCATCCCTGTCTGGGGTAGTATCGAGGCTTGAAACCCAATTGGAAACCCTGCTGTGTGACCCCCAGGTACTTGGCGTTGACCCTATTTTTTCTCATTTTGTCCAAGGTCTCATCCGTCTGGTCATTGAAAAGACCTTGCTTGTCAAAAGGCATGTCTTCCACCTTTGCCTTAGCATCTGGTGCCAGGCTGGAGGAACGCAGCCATGAATGGCGTTGAAGCACTATCGCTGAGGCCATAGCCCTGCTGGCAGCATCCGCCACATGCCTTGGGGCATTAAGCTGGTGCCTACTCAGCCTATAACCTTCAGTCTGCAGGGCCTTCCCCACAGACTTCTTCTCATCAATTAAGAGGTCGACCAATTGCTGGAACCCCTCCCACAGAAACATTTGGTATCTGCCCATCATAGCAGAAAAACTGGCCACCCTTAAGGCCACTGCCCCCGAGGAATACACTTTCCTTCCAAGGGTGTCAAGCTTCCTCTCCTCCTTATCAGATGGGGAGGACTGGGATCCAGATTTGTTCTTAGAAGCACAAGCTTCTGTAACTAAGGAAGTTGCAGGGGGGTGGTGATAAAGGAATTCAGCCCCCATTTCCCTCACCTGATATAAATTTTCAATTTTCTTAATAGAGGGAGCAACTGAGGCAGGTCTCTCCCAGATTGCTTGGGTGATGTCTAAAAGCCCCTTAACCATAGGAAGGTGAATTGGGGAGGATTCAGCTGCATAAAGCACATCCATGATTGGGTCGGAAGGCCTAGGCTCAGCCGCCCCTACCTCCAAACCCAAAGACTTTGCCATAAGGACCATTTGGTCACCGACGGCTTCATCGGGGGAAGGCATCGAAGCAGATTCAGAGTCCTTGTCTGAGTCCACCACCTTGTCCCCTTCATCTTCCCAATCGGAAGCATACCCACGAGCAATGTTTGGAGCTGACCTCTGCGCAGCCGAGGTGGATGGTCTGGGAGACGTCTCACGCTGGTGGTTGTGGGACACTCCGGCCGAAGGTGAACATATCCTGTAATCATAACTTGGTTGTGGAGGGCAACACGACCAGTACTGGTGGTGGTGGGCCCATGGACCATATGGAGCGGGACTGCGTGCATCCCCCACGGCAAGCCCCACATCTCGCACCGGAACGTCCAATGCTTCATCCTCCGATGAAGAAAAACAAGCCGTTTCTTGTTTTGACGAGTGAGCGGCGCCCGGATCCAACGAACGGCGCCAAGGGGACCTCGGAGGCAAACAACCGCTCGATTCCGACGCACGACGTCGTGGAGACACCCCCGGCGTCGACTCTCAGCGGCGGCAGGGCGACTTCGAACATTGCTGTCGTTCGCCTTTCGGGGGCGACCTGGACGGGGCTCGGCTCCGATGCAGGGGGAGGTAGATACAGCCTTCACGACTTCACTCCCCCGGGGCCGACGGTGATTTATCGCCCTTATCCCTTTGCGGCACTGTAAGCTCTTGTCCCCGTAGTAGTCCCATAAACATCCACAGATGAGTAGTCCAAAAGAGTTGATTTATTAGAAGACCTACAAGTTTACAGAGCTAACAGGTAAATTGGCACGAATGGGAACTAAAGGCATGGCCTGCGGCCTATATGGAAAAGCATTGGTCATATCAAGATAGCGGTTGCAGTCATGGCAACCACCCTCCTTGCGAGGGCCGTTCCCACAGCTAGGAAAGGAATTTGACAGTTACCAGTTCTCGGCCTTGGACCACACCTGGTGAAACCAAAACATGCACAGTCTGTTTCTCTCTGCAGAGAGCCGGCCTGACAGGCACCGACTTTTCTTTTGGTGGCGAAAGGTGTTTTGTCTTTTTCTTTGATTTTTTGCCAGATGGCTCAGACGTCGCCCGCTTCTCATAAGGCTTGCCCTTAGTGGGGCCAGGTTCTGTCATCGGGATGGAAACCACAGACGGAGCCCTAGACTTGGTTAGGTTGCGTAGATTTATCAAGCGCCTTAAACGTCTTTTCCCAGAGGGAGGCCTTCAGGCGGGCTGCCCGCTCCTGCCTAGCCTTGGGGGTGAGTAAGCTACAGGTCTTACACGACGAGGGGATATGGCCCTCACCGAGGCAGAATAGGCAATCATCATGCTCATCACTTTGAGCCATTTTGGAGCCGCATGAGTGGCACTTTTTGAAAAGAGCCATGGAATAGTTTACCTCACCGAGTTCCCTCAGGAAAACTCATGAAGCTCACAAAGTGCGGCCTAATTCCACGGCAGCAGAGAAAGAACTGAGGGAAGAGCGCTCCCTCTCGTCACATGTCCTTTTGGGCGGGAAGAGCTGTTGGGCTCGGACACGGAGTGAGGGGAGGGGGGATAAGTGCTCTTATAGAGCTATACCTCTCTAGAAGCTTGCTAAAAAATCTCCGCGGCTGGCCTGCGCAAGCGCAGTTCCCATGTGGGACTGCACAGAAGCCACGAAGATGAACTACGTGTTCACAAGCACCTCTACAAAGTCTCTCTCCCTGGGGAAAGCTGACACTTTTTCCACATGGAGGGGAACTGAATAATCCCTTGGAGCATTCTGGGTGGCAGAATGGCATGAAGGGATCCTACCACATGAGAGCCTAGATATCCACTATAAGCTTCACAGAGTTCCTGCAATTGTCCCATTCCCCCTAATTTTGTGAAAAGGTGAAGGTTATTTGAAAGCAAAAGTTTTATGGATCTCAAGTCAGCTTAGCTTGCATGAATCCTTCCAGGGCAGCATGCCATATAGTTCAAAACGAGATGAGAAAATGGCATGGTAGTAAATATTTAATATAAAGCAGAATTTAACAAGATTCAATCAAGAAGATCTGGGGGAAAAACATGCGACATTCCGATGACAGCAAAACAGCAAGTTTTTATTCAGCTCTTACAATTAAATGGGCAGGTTACATGTTGGGAATTTCTAGGAAAAGGACTGAAAACAGCATCACAGCTAGGTCATGCTGCCACAAACTTCGAACTGCCCACACTGAATAAAATACCACTTAAAAGCACACAAGGAGACTTACAGAACCCTGAAGAGAATAGTGTCTACTAGCTTTGACCGCATTGTTCAACCAGCACTTTAATCAGAGGGACCAGAAGAATCCCTAGACACATCCATAATGCCGCAACCTCCTACTGGGCAACAGAGGATCTCGGGGGGGGGGGGTTGTTTCTTACCTCCACATCATCGCCACTGGGTTTCAACTTGAACCATTTCACCATGCAGGTGCGGCCAACATGGTCTCCTGACTGCACCACTCCATACATACCAGGATCCAGAGAACTCTGTGCTATATGGGATTAAAGGAAGGATAGTTCAGTGAGAGGAAGGCCTTTTATGCATGGCTGTTTCACTCGCGGTCACCCCTCCCACGACTTCAGGTCTTTGTTTTGATTATGCATGCAGTTTCTGACCATCAGAGGTCGCCTCGTTCTCCCCCTGTGTTTCCCAGCATTTTGCCCATGCTTTCAAATTTGAGGTAAAACAGGTCTCTGAAAACATGGGCAAAACACAGGGAAATGCAGGGGGAGAGTGAGGCAACCTCTGACGGTCGGAAACGCCATGCATAATCAAAACAACGACAAGGGAAACAGCCATGCATAAAGGTCTGCAAACAGTAGCATCAATCCTCTGAGGACTCTTTTTAGGCTATTATCCGGTATCTGATACTTCCTTCATCACTGTCTCCTTACAACTAGCTCTTCCTCAGTTTCCTTGCTTTGCCAAACGAGGAATTGTCATGGACCACTCTGGGTTAGCATGGGAAAAGGAGTCACTGGAGGAGGAGGAGGAGACCTGCCCTCAAGCCCCGCCTTGGCAGGCCCTCTCAGTAAGATGGACTTTCCAATGCCTCCTCAAAGGAACCCTGAGCAAGCACTGGCACCGCCCCTCAGGCCCGGAGACCCCAGCACAGACCTGCCCACAACCAGACCCACCACAATGTCCTGAAGCACCCTAGGAGCAGAGGAAGCAAAGGGACAGGGTTGAGTCATGGACCAGGCACAGGGCTGTGTGCCTGGCGGCCCAAGGCCTCCCCTCTGCTAAAGAAATGCCCAGGGGAGAAGAACTATTTAAATGTCAAAACAGCATTGTGTTACCACCATGTTAGAAATCGTTCTGCAAGACTGACCACTCCCCAAACAAAAGGGGGTATGTAGCTCCATGCCATGTCTTCCAATGGATGACTATTCTTTTAAAAGATGATATAAGAATAAATCTCATCTACAGGACATGACACTTAAGATCCTCAGAAGATCGTGTACAGTGAACATAGATACAGTCTCTCCCACACCCCAAACAGCACATTTAATCAAATACCTCTTTTATCCACCACAAAATCTCCAGGGCAAAACTCGTTGTTGTCCAAGTGATGGACAGGAAACAGCTCATTGGAACGAATGTTTTTCTCCACGGAGCCATCCTGCCACATCACGTCAGCTGAAGTCATGGTGGTCACCACTTCTACAGCAACCCTGTGGCCCAAAAAACATACAGCAAATTACTGAAGAAGCCTCCCGTAGCTAGGAGAATAGAACAAACCTGTGCAACAGTAAATCTTTCCCTTAGTGTTGGGGTCAAAGAAAAATGAACAGCAAATCTCACTTCTAAGAAGAAAGCAGATCAATGGAATACATGAAGATTAAGACCACATGACTACTAATACAGACCATGCTATGACAAAGCTTGTTTTTCAAACTACTTACTGCTACAAGAGTTTGGGTATCATATTCCTGAAACAATCCTATTTATATATAGGAATGGATCTATATAATTTTCAAATGAGGCTTAGCTAGACTCCTGGGACTGAATTAATTTATTTTTTAGTGATTTTTGAAAACTCTAAAAAATTCACAAACATCTCTATTCATTAGTGGTAGTAGAATGAGGAGATTCTAGTGAAGCTTACATTTCCTTCACTCAGAACATGAGCTTCAGCTTCCTTTAAAGCTCATCTTCAATAAGGCAGCACATATTACATCCCCCCCACCAAACACTGGTTGCCACTGCATATCTGATTGAGAACACTCCTTCCTCCTTGGCAGCCTTGCTCATCTCCTGCAGACGCAGGCAGCAGCTGGCCTGATAATGGATGGGAAGAGCTCTCCTCCTTCAGGATGACTCAGACATTGTTCTGCAGTGACCAAGGCCCCCGTGCACCCTTGGTAAAATAGTTCTCAGAACACCAGCCACCTTGGAACTGCACTACCAAGGGCACCCTGAGCGACAGTAGAGTATCTGAACCACTGGGTGGGGAGGGGAGAAGAAAACTCCCTCCCTTCCCTATCTCCCATCTACCAACTGGTCTCAGCCTGTCTCTGCAGTGGCAGCAGGTAAGGTGGGCTGGAATTTGGGAGTCCCATGGCTTTAGGAATCCGATGGCACTTCCAATGTTGTCTTTGCAAGCACCATGTTTTCTGAGCTTCCTGTTGAGCTTTTTTTTGGGGTAAACAGCTCCATTTAATGGAAACCAATTCTGAACCGAGCCCAGGAGGTTTCACCCATCACAAAATCACAAATACATAGAACACTGAAAAGAACATAAGTGGTTGATTCTTGATTGGCATTTTCTCACATCTGTTCAACCACACTATGTTGCTGGATTGATTTGCAGATCATACACACATTTCTTCACCATTGATACCCCCCAATTTGTAATAGTAGCATGAAGAGTAAGTTTACATCTCTGGAGCTGAAAAAGCTAAAGTACCAACGACACAAATATACTTGAAAGAACTAGCCACATACAGAAGACAGAGTGATGCCCCAATTTTGTACAGCCTATGTTCTACTGAAACCAACACAATTTACAACATGATACATAATGGCCTCTTCAACATCAGAATGAATTATCATTAACCCACTGACTGGTCACAACTACAACAACTACCTGCCTGACTCCCAACCAGCTGGTGACCCAGAGCTCTGCTTTGCAGCATGTATCCCAGAGTGCCTATAACCCTTTAAGCAGAACCACAGTGGTGATTTTCTTTTGGCTCACAGCTGCCTGAACTGACATCAGTTGCTGAGGCACTACTTCAACAACAGAACCCACCTGCTATGTTTTGCAAAGAACTCTGTTTGAGTGTTCAGCTTGACTTACTGGTTCTTGCTCATGCAAAAAAGGATACTGAGTCGGCACATCTTCAGCAGGAGCTCCTCTCCCCTATTTCACCCTACCCTTGGCTTGAGGCAGTCCCAGGAAAAGATACAGTATGAGCTCTAATTAGCCATTTTATATTTGCGGCAGGAACTGCAGTTGCCTTAAGGGAAAATAACTTGGAAGCTGTTTTTCTAAGGAATTTCTGAGGTCCCCGCAAGACTTGTTCAAGTGTATTTTGTGGGGAAAAGAGCAGTTATCCAATGCCCAGGAAATATGACATTTTTGAGCTCATCTCTAGCATTAAAACAAGCTCAGAGGGAAGAGAGACATGAGGTCACATGTAAAGCTCTGCATTGCTTTGTAATAAGCAGCTGCCAATTTTTGTTGGAGAAAAGTATGCCTTGCCTTTGGTCATAGAATCTTCAAAAGGGAACACAGAAGCTCCTTTGCCATTTTTTACATGCTTGATTTTATTTATTTATTTGATAATACTTATATCCCACCCCACCCCTTGCCAAACGGGGCTCAGGGCGGCTTACATCACAAAATTCAACATTAATTAATAAAATATAGGGGACACAGCACAATTTAAAAATCCCAGTAAGGTCCCATTAAAATTGATCTAAATAAAACTGGTCTAAAAACAACCAAGAAACCAAAGAACCATGGCACCTCAGAAAAGATTTCCACCCGTGTACTGAAGATGTCATACAATTAAAATTTAAGCAGTGATTCAGGGTCTAAAATAACCCATAGACAGCCTGGATGACAACTGGGGAGGCTAGTGATGGGACTGGGAAAAAGGACACAGGAAACAGGAGGGGGATCCAGGACTCAAGCCAGCAGTTCTTCTTACATTCCCTATATAACCATGGCTGTCCTCAACCATAAGCCTGGTGGAACATCGCTGTCTTGCAGGCCAGATCTTTCAAGGCCCAGGTCTCCTTGGACAGAGACTCCTCTGCACTTCACTGAGTTGCATCAAATTAAAGTAAAATTCCAAAGCCCTTTGGGTTTTCTAAGGTCCAAGACTGGAAACCTTTTTTTTTTTGGTAAATGAGTTTAAATGCTTTCAAAATCAGCAAGTAGACTACTACTCATTTTTTGCAGTCTAGTAATTACTTTGAAATAAGGCTATGAAGCCCCGTGGGGCAGAGTGGTAAAGCTGCAGTATTGCAGTCAAAAGCTCTGCTCACGACCTCAGTTCGATCCCAACAGAAGTTGGTTTCAGGTAGCCGGCTCAAGGTTGACTCAGCCTTCCATCTTTCTGAGGTCAGTAAAATGAGTACCCGGCTTGCTGGGGGTAAAGGGAAGATGACGGGGGAAGGCACTGGCAAACCACCCCATAAACAAAGCCTGCCTAGTAAACGTCGAAATGTGATGTCACCCCATGGGTCAGGAATGACCTAGTGCTTGCACAGGGGACCTTTCCCTTTAAAGGCTATATTAGAAGTTTAGATCTGGAGTTATTCGGACCCAGATAATATGAAGAGACACGGAGACTTTAATTTGGTTAGTTTCGTTTAGTTCACGGAGATCTGCAAAATCTGTTGTTCCCCAGCACTGCTGCACTACCATTGCCAGACTGTGATCTGTTATCCAGAAAGTATCACATCTCGCACTTTTGTCTCCCTGAGGCAAATGTTTCACACCTGCCACTGAGACAAAAACAAAAACCCAGTAACGAAATGCAGACATTTTTATCTGCACAAGAATGTGCAAAATAAAAGCTGGCATTAAGTCAACATTCAGATGTGGCAGAATTAAGTGATGTGAACTTCTGACTGTACCTGTCACCTGGTTTAAACTCCCGGGAAACCTTGGTTTTCTTTTTTTTATGTTTCCGCTTGAGGTTCTTGATGGAGAGTGGGATACTCTTCTTGCGGCCTGTGCCGCTGCCGCTTTGAGAAGAGGCCGTGGAGCTGGCAGAAGATGTCACGGAGCTGGTGTCATCGGTGTCATCCGCGGCTTCGTCGTCGGCATCCTGCTCTATTGATTGCAGCTTGTAGTCAGAGGAGAGGTTGTCTCTTTTCAGTACGAATGGTGGTTGCAGCTGCAGCCCAGCAGCTTCGCAGGTGATGCCTTTCCCTGTTTCATCAAGGTGTTCTCCCTTGACCTCTTGTAAACTTACAGCACCGTTGGCAGAATCTTCGAGTTCACATTTTGAGCTAGCTTTCAGATCTTCAGATTGTTGGTCGCCACCAGCAGCAGGTTCTCCTTCAGGGAGGTCAGCGGTACCCTGAGAATCCGCAGAGCATGACATAATCTTCACTATCTGCTTCTTCAATAATCTTCTTACCTGCAAGGAACACAAACTGGTCAAGTCAACAATGGCAATCCGAGTTAACTCTGCACTCATCTAAGAAAGCTTAATCGTTGCAACCAGTCACACTGTCAAGGTTAACATTTAGTTAAAGCTGGTTTTGGATACAGATGGCTACTGTTTCAACTAAGGACTGCTTGAACACAAGACCATCCCCCCCCCCCCTTGGGATTTTGACCTCAGAATAAGAATTTTTCTTGGGAAAGCATGATGAACACATCTTGCTCACATGCTTCAAGACTATTTTCAAACAACTGTCAGGAAAACGGGCTCCCAGTTTAAATGGCCACCGTTCCCACAGAGCTTTAGGCAAGACTGACTTGGCCATTATCTGTAGCACCAAATGCAGCTTGCTTGAGACGCTGATTCCTTTTACTAAACGTGATCCTTGCCCTAACTGGCTTGACACAGCTCGATTACTCCTGCTGTGTACTTGCCACTTCACATTCTGCTCCTGCTTGTCCGTATGTGTTGGTACCATTTCTGTATCCCCTACCAAAGGCTTTCGAAAAAGACTTTCTGCAGAACTATATTGAAGAGAGCTACAAGTCTATGAGCAGATGTCCCATGGCAGTGACAAAAATCATAGAATCATAGAGTTGGAAGGGATCACCAGGGTCATCTAGTCCAACCCCTAGCACAATGCAGGAAATTCACAACTACCTCCCCCTACACACCCAGTGACCCCTACTCCTGCCCAGAAGATGGCCAAGATGCCCTCCCTCTCATGATCTCAGAACTTCCTTTTATATTTCCCCTTAAGGCTATAGCAATTCTAGTGTATCTGATGTCGCAGCTTTAGAAGAAAGGAGGGGGCGGGAGAAGGGATCCACAACACCTATTTGTATGGGGGCTAGATATTGCAGGATTCTCTCCCCCACTCAAGCAACAAGACATGGCTGAAGGATCAGGACTGTTTTTCCCTGGCACTTGTCCAGCTTGAGGGAGGGGTTGGACAACAGCAGGAACCCACTGCAAGTTGTGCTGGGCCTCCCATGCCTGCTCAACTCCACAATGGGGAACCACTCAGATGCTTTCATGCCTCCATAATTTCAAAGTTTTCGTGCTTAAACTGAACAGCCTTCTTACGTTTACAAAACAAAGAAGGTGCACAACATGGAGGCTTCATTCCTGAGAGGGGCAGCTGCTGGTAGCCGCTCACCTGAGGGTCAGTTTCTCCACTGGAAACACAATTCAAGGTGATGGTTTTGACCTACAAAACTCTAAATGCCTAGGGCCATATCCATCTTAAAGCCCTTGATTCTCCATCAGGATATAGAGGCTAGTCCAGCACCCATCTTTCACTGTAGCACCCATGCATACCTGAAACACTGTATGCACCAAGAGGGACGTGATCTAATATGGAACTTCATATTGGAGCCATTTAGTATGCGTACACCATTTTGTCCTATCATGTTGAAATTTGAATGTGTTAACCTCAAGATCTTGAGATTAAACAGGTTAGGAATTAGTACCATATGGTGCTGTCTTGTATTTAGGTGGTAATATTTCTATATAACAATGTATAAAGCATGGAATCTTTTTTTAAAAGAAAAAAAACAAGCAATAAAGAAGCGCTAGAAAATTATGGGCTCCATTTTTGAACTCTGAAACTTCTAGTAGCTCCCCATCTGCATGTTTTCTAATGGATCTTCACAGTAATGGAAGTCACCAAAGAGATATTCAAGAACCTTATTTTGGTAAGACACTTGAGGCCAAATTCTACCCACAATTCACTGAACAACAGCCCTGGGAATACAGGATCTCAGGCCAGTCTCGGGGACTGGACCGTGTCAGGTCCGTTCATGGTATAGGCCCACAGACTGTTCACATAGTGAAGCACATTCATCTTCCGCTAAGCCATGCAGTAGCTGCTGGTAAATGTTTAAGATCTTAAATCATACAGCTGGTCCCCCAACACAGAAGGGGGGGGAGAAGTGGTGACATCTGGCTCTGATGCAGGTGCCTGAATGCAATTCCCATGCTGCAAATTAGTCAATGACAAGTTTGTGGGGGGGAGGGAGAGGAGAGATAAACCCACTTAGTCCATCGCAGAAACAGGACCTTTGGTCCAGATACATGTTTGAACTGAGCCTTAGAACTGTATGGTCATGTTGAGTTTTCCAACAAAGTTGATGCTGCTCATGCTGATACCAACATTTATGGTACTGCCACATCAAATGGAGACTATGAGGTTTCAGAGAAAACAGGCCAAATGCTATCCGGGGGCAATGGCTTTCACATGACTATACAGACACAGCTACAAACTCTGGCTCTTTCATAAGGTTGTAATCAGTTTATCATTGCATCTAAGAGAGAACTCCCATCATTTTATAAAACAGAGATACTTTGCACAGTGAACACAAGACGTCTGCTAAGTTTCTAGTTCTGTCTGGGAAGATCATTGCACAGATTCGGTTGTGCTCTAGTTGTCCAGTGCACACAAAAAGGCAAAGGATGTGACGAAGTGACCCCACAATATCACTTCCAGGTATCTTGGGAAATTGTGGACATGCCAAGAGTGGTCAAAAGCAACTGTTCTCAAAGAAAAGCCCTTTACCCCAGCTTGGAAAACGGAGCCAATGGGAAGAATCTGTGAGAAAATCTCTAAAGATTACTGGCAGTAACAAGTTAGATAAATGAACAAACAGACAGAGAACTGGAGTAAGATACAGATACTGAAAAATTCTGAAGACCTTCTTCCAGGAACAGGGTATTTGTCCCTGGTTCAGAACAGTTGTGTCACCTTCACAGTACTTCTCTCACATCCCCCCCTCCCAACAATTATTGCTGATTTCTGTCCAGGCTTGTTTCTTAGGTATAGGTCACATTTAGCTGCAGGTACAACCCCACAAATGGCCACAGTTCTACCTTAAAACAAGCCCAGCTGACCTTATTTTCTAAGTGGGGAAGACAATGAACTTTCAAACATGACTTCATATTACTAGACAGAATATCCAGTCATCAGTAGAAGTCTGATAATTAATGCCAGCTTCAACAGTGAATTTAGCTTGTTTCAGCATATTAAAACAAATCCTTACATTATTCCTTAAAGCTAACAGAGCGCAGACAAACTCCATGCTGCAACCTGCTTCCTCCACACTTTGTTGACCCCTACAGCACAGTACTCTCCCCTCCACACACTGACATTGCATGTGTAAGCATCCACCGTTTTACTGCTTTAGTCATGTCAGGAAACAAAATTCAAGTTCCAGCTTTACATATAGGGGTGGTCTCACACCTCCATGGGATGCAAAGTATGACTAAGGGAAGAGGGTATAATCTGACCTTGGTCCCAAATCCTGAATCTTCAGCAACAGGCCTAGCCCCTACCCTGACTGTGCTTTACTTTCCCCCCTGTAAGACAAGTGGTGTCCTTTACCCCAATTGGAAAAATAAAACAAATGGAGCAAGATCAAAACCTTCTCTTTATCACAAAGACTGGGTATATTAGCACCAACCTGGGACTGCATGCATGCTTGAGTTGCGGAGTCAGTTAATTTTCTTCTGCATGTGCCTTAAATAATTATGATTTTCAAGGGAGGATGTGGTCATCATTGGTGGTGTCCCAACACTCCCTTTTTAGTTTTTTTGCACATTCTTATACCGATATCATGGCTACATTTTTTAAAAATGGCAACAAAATATCAATACATTGCTGCAACGATAGGTCAAGCAGATTCTCTGAATTCTCAGCTTTCATTAAAGAAAACGTCACTCTCTTGCCCCTTTCTTTGGGGAGATATGTTTTTCCCCTTATATCTCCGCAAGGGAAAGGGCTACAAACTTACTTTTTAAAAATGAAAACTGCGTATTCAGTGAACATGCATGACCTATCATTACAGCAGTATGTTGATAATTTAGTGCTTTTAAAATATATTTTTTAAAAGAAACAACTCGTATTCAGGGCAGGGGGAGGAAGAAAAGGAGTGGTTTGAGGATGACAACGGCCCAGTCATCAAAAATTGGGCTGGAGGTGCATGCGAGTGGATAAGATGATGAAAATGGACAGAAATATTATGCACGAGGAAAAAGGCCTCTCAAAATGGACTTCTAGAAAAAGAATGGGGTAAAAGTGGTCTCAAAAGAGACAGAAAAAACTGGGGGGGGGGGAGAACCAAAAAAGAAAGAAAGAAAAAGAAACGAAAACTAAAGGCACAAAAATACATGTGGAAATCAGGGAATAAACCAAAGCAGTATGGGGCCAGAACCAGTGAAAAAAAACATGTGGAAGAGCATGGTCTCTCTCAATAATTGCTTTGCCCACATATCTTCCGTTACAACCAAAAACAATAATTATTTGATTCTGGGAAGTAGGCAATACTAACATGGACAAATGTTGGTTAATGGGATCGTGTGGAGGGGCAGCATAATGTCTTCCTTAGAGGCTGCTGGATGGGTCAATATTTTTCCACCACTATCCCTACTTAATGTGATTTCGGAGTCTGGGGGCAGCAATACAGAGTCTCCTCTGAATTGCCACACTCCTCATGTTGAATGTTCTCTGGATTGAAAGGATGTTTTTAATAGGAGCACAGGTGAGCAAGGCTGCATTTGGAAAAGCAAGTCTAGCCTATGGCCATGGCCTGAATGATGGAATGAAATGCTCTAACCCTCCCCCTGCTTGCAAAACTTTGTGAGTCTTCAGATGGTGCCTATATAAAAAAATGGTTCTTGGGTTCCATCACAACCTAGCATATTGTAACTAAGACAAAATGCACATGTAGCTGTATAGGAAGGAACATGTTTGAGTGCGGAGGAAATAATGTGACTTCTAGCACCATGTTTCCCTCACAATGCTACCCTAATGCAATGACTGGGGCGGGGGGCACAGGACAAGAAAAGACCAAGATGTGTAGGGTACATAACCTTTATCTGTCAATCCTGACAACTGCAAATGCCCTCCCCAAATATTTTAGTAGGTTCTCTCCCATGCTCTAAAATCAGAAGTGTAGCAGGGAAATGCTGCCCCCACTGCTCCATTCCTGTCACTCTTCCATGAAAGTCATAATAATGGCCATAAAATTTTATTGCGGTCTTTGACCAATATAACAAAAGTTGTAACAAGATTTAACAAAAGTTCCATATTTAAAACAATGATTCAAAACAATGGAAGAATAAAAGTCTCCAGCGTTACAATGGCTTTACTATCATTCCCCAAGTCTTACATATCCATGACAGTCTTATTCACATCATCAACATAACAGCAACAAATGAGGGTATAGGCTATCGCAGGGGTGTCAATCTTAATTGTTATAAGGGCCAGATATAACATAAATGCCACTTGGTTGGGCCAGGCCATGCCTCACCAGCCCAGATCGAGAGTGGGGAAGGAGGCTGCCTTGTGGGCCGGATAAGAGCTCTTAAGGGGCTGGATCCGGCCCACGGGCCTTATGTTTGACACCCCTGGGCTATAGTCTAGGTCGGACAGAGTCGACAGAGGAGAAAACATACTCCTGACCCCAATACAGTGGTCTTCAGCGGAATGTTTTGCCCCTAGTTTGCTCCAAGATGTTGCGCTGCTATCCATTTTGACAGAAAAGTTAGGTACCACACTCAGGACAATGTTATAGTGGGAGAAAATCCTGTCAACACCCTTAACATTTGGTGGTGTGGCTGGCAGAGACCTTATCTAAGTATAGACAAAAAATGTGTAGACCCTTCCTTCAAATATATCCCTACATCACAGTGATGGGTATTATGCTGCTAACAGCAAAACAATTAGTAACTAGTAACCGAAATAATTATTATAGTTTGTTCTGTACTATAAAAGTGTAATTAGATAATTGCTGGAAAAGATAACATAGCTTTTTCTGGCAGAACAATGGCAATTAAAATAATTATCTAAAATAAACTTGTAAAATATTCTGGTTTATATAGCACAAAGGATATTAATAAATAGAAATTTTGCTGTTCAGGGGAAGAATATTTAGAATGATCACATCCTTTACAGAAGTAGAGAAGGTAGTCTTTGGATCTCCAGTATCATTAGGCAAATGATCTTAATTGGATCTTAGAAATGTTAAGAATTGGAGATCAAGACGTTCCCATATATAGAACAAGCATTTAGTACAGTACCTTTTCAGGCTTTACGTTGGATACGATACAAAGACAGGCCATCTGCAATATTAAACACCATAATTTTGGTATTATTGATGAAATCAAGGGATATTTACAGTGGTAAATTACGTCTAGAGAAGTCACCCACAGTTTTGGTAGCATTTTATTCAAACTGCAATCAAAAAGGGAGAATCTGGATATTTTAAGTTGTGAGAATACTAAGCAGCTGTTTGCTTTGTTGGGGTAGGAGGATACCTCCATACCGAAGCAAAGGATGATCAAAGCAGGTGCAAAAACATCTGACATGCAGAGGCAAGCACAAGCCTCCAGCTACATTTTGTGGCTGGCCAGGTGCTGTTTAGCCTACTTGTTTTTACAGTCGTAAGCAAGAAACACACACAGGAGCCCCCTGACAGTCACATGCATGGCCAATGGATTTGGATTGGTGGGCTGCAAGCATTGCAAAGATGGACTAAAGGACACTCAATGATTATATGAATACTTTAAGACTAGCCACTTAGAACTGTATTAGAAGTAAAGCTAGGAATGTACCATTAAGTCTAGTTACATCTGAAAAACTGACACTAAAGCCAAACTACTCAAAGGCAAAAATGTGCATATTATTTCTACAACTGAAAGACGCTGATACATCGTCACATTATGGGAACATGCACCAAGAACTTTCTATTAAATGAGATATGGCACATGTGCGACATCTAGATTCCCACACTTTATTGTTAACAAATTAAAAGAAAAAACTCTGTTCATCAGAAGTGGCCAGAATTCTAGGCGTTCTACACCATTAGGAGACTAAAAATAGCTACATAAGCAAGGCTACTGAAATCCAATTTATAAATGAGAACATTAGCAAACTGTGTCCAGAGAAGAAAAACAATGGTGCAGTGGGAAATATATTTCGTTGTAGTCCACATAAAGATCCCTATGCATTTTGAACACTGCTTTGTCAGGGGATCTAAAATCAAGGTTATTTTTTATTTAAAAATTATGAATATAATTAGAGAATTAAAAAGTGAAGACAGACAATCCAGTGTAAGTTCAGCACAAACTGAGCACAGCAAAAATATTTTCCAGGAGCTGTATAATGTTCTGACCTGTACAGAGATGAAATGGCTGAGGCTTTTCTACATACAAGGTCCACACAGAGACTGAACTAGTGACGCATATTTAACAAGTTACAAATTAACATAAAGTTCCCTACATTTTCCTGTTTGTTTAAGGGAAATATGGCTTTTGTGTTCAGCTATATGTATTTTAAGATTTCTGGATTTTTTTTGTACATATGTCTGATCAGTAGAGCACCTGATGTATACAACTTGTTTGGAACTACACATAGTGAAATCTTTGAGTGCATATTCTTTTTCATCTACTGGATTTTAAAATTCCTTAATATGCAAACTTACAGTACATCCAGTTCGCACAGGGGAAAAGTCCCTTTTGTAAACTAGCTTCTGGTAAAACGATCTGGATGGAAGGTAAATTTGTATCAGTAGACCTTTCAAATTAGATGTTATTTTAAAATAAACTATATCACATCTAGGGATTACATCCAATACATTACAGTAGTTGGATAAGATCTCACTGAGTCTGTCTGTTATATAGTTGAAAGGCAGAGTGCAGATCAATCTTTCAAGGCCAGTTTTTTCTCTTTTGAAAGAGATTTTTTTTCAGTTCTACAATAACTCAGACAAGACAGAAATGAAGCTGGTTGCAAATGCGGAGATCTTGAAGGAAACTGTACTTCCCACCTTTGATGAGGGTTCAGCTAACCCATGGTTACTTGGTTAAGAGCCTAGGGGTCACACTGGATCCAGCAACGCGGCTAGAGAAGCATGTTAACACAGCTGCAAAAAAAAAAAATACTTTTTTCTAACTCAGTTCTGCCTGCAAGATGGCCCCCTACTTTGACACGGCTAACCTGGTTGCTTGGATCCATAGCATGGTAATTAGACTAGACTGCCGTAGGTCTCCTCCCAAAATCAATCTGGAGATTCCAGCCGGTAAAGAATGCCACAGTTCGGTTATTGTTGGGAGCGAGACAGAGCATGTATTTTACCCCCATTCTGCAGACACTCCATTGCCCATCAGTTACTGGGTCCAATTCAAGGTATTAAATGTCACATATTAACCCCTTCGTTGCCTTGGTCCATCATAGCTGCAGAACCACCTTTCTCCCCACGACGGCTTTGCTCATCTGAGCAGGGCCTTTTGCTGATGTGACCCTGCAGATGGATAAAATCAACAACTGTCCATACATGTGCTTCCTCTGCTGTGGCCTCTGCCATACAAAATAACTTGGCCTTCCGCAAATGATGCAAAACTGAATTATTCAGGGGTGCTTTTTTTTTTAACCCAGGTAATAGGGCAGTTCGATCCCAAAGGAAGTTGGTTTCAGGTAGCTGGCTCAAGGTTGACTCAGCCTTCCATCCTTCTGAGGTCAGTAAAATGAATACCCTGCTTGCTGGGGATAAAGGGAAGATGACTGGGGAAGGCACTGGCAAACCACCCCGTAAAACAAAAGTCTGCCTAGTAAACGTCGGGATGTGACATCACCCCATGGGTCAGGAATGACCCGGTGCTTGCACAGGGGACATTTACCTTTTTTAAATAGGGCAGTACTGAAATGAAATGGTTCAGAAAGATGCTTTGGCAAAGGAATAGGTACCGAGGACTATACTGTTCAACTGTCTTACAGTATGTATGACCCCAATATATTATGTCTGGATTGTTTAAAGTGTTACGCTTAAATGTTTATTTATTTAATTAGATTTCTCTCCCACCCTTCCACTGAACCATTGTTTTTCTTCTCTGCTTTGATTGTGCATTGGTCCCCCCTTTTATACGCAAGGCAGAAAAATTTGTTGAGGGGAAAAGAACAGAAGTTGTTTACTTTAATGCCAAACACCAGCAGAACACAGAGGTACAAAACCACGCTGGAACAAGGGAAGACAGTTACAAAAAATAAGGATATGCATTTTTCTTAGGAAAGGGCTAGTTTATGTACTTTGTAATAAACATACACAAAAAGCAAGTAGAAGCAAAAAACAAATGCATACATGTGCTTGTTACGAAACTGATGCAAGTATAGTTGTGTCATGCAACAATTAGCGTCACACATCTCTTCCTGATACAGGTCTTCCTCCACCCCAAGTAATGATTTGAGACAGAAATAATCTTCCAGGCTAATGGCAACATGGAAAGCAACCCTAAAAAGCTGTAGAGAAGCACACTCTCAATGGTGGGACGCAATTGATTTAACAAGAAAAGGAAATTATTTGTCTACTGGCAATCTTCAAAGGATTTAAGAAGTCATCTGCAATGGGAAATTGAAACTCATCTCTGTCTCAGATTTAGAGTTGTTAAGAATTTCAACAGATTCAGTCTGAAAACAGTGCTTCCATCCCTATACCAAAAGGTACCAGAATGCATCAAGATGACAGGCAGATTCATGTGCTCATGCTAAATATGTATATATCATGTGATACCTCATTATACGAGAATCAGCTACCAGGGATCAACTTATCTCATGAAAGCAACAGTTGCCAAGGGAAGGCAAGCTCCTCTCACAACAGCCATGGGATTACAGGCACTCGCTCTGTGATGGAAGTATCATTTGCTTTACTTATTAAGTTTCTGGGGACCACTCTTCACCACAGACTGCACATTCTTCTGACAGCCCCAGCTCAAAACAAATTACCCCTTCCTGCCTTCACCACCAAGATCTAAGCTGCTGCTCCTTAATCTGGATTCTTAACCCAGATTTGAAGGTGGTTATGAGTAGGGGTGTAGAAAAAAAGTTTTATTGGCATTTTTCGGGTTCAGGTTTATCAAATCAGAAATTTTCAAAAACCCCGCAAAATCCAGATTATTTGAAAATTTTGGGGTTAATAAATCTGAACCTGAAAAATACCAACCCGAAAAAAAATGAATCAAGAGACATCTACGCTGCCCCGATTCTCTGGCCTTTGGAGAACTGGGGCGACACGGAATTCATTTAGATCAGTGCTGTGGGCCTTCTCTGGGCCCCAAAGGCGGCCTGCAGCACGATTCTAAACAAATTCCACCCCGCCCTGATTTTTCAGAGGCCACAGAGTTGGGGTGGGGTAGAATTCATTTAGACCCATGCTGAGAGAATTAATTTAGATCCATGCTGCTGGAGAAGGCCCACATCACAGATCTGAGAGAAATCCATGCTCGGGAGAATTGGGGTGGTGTGGAATTCATTCAGAGGCAGGTAAGTAAGGGGGGAGAGAAGAGGGGAGGGAGGGGGGAAATGGTGGCAGGGCCAAAGTGGCCTGAATATTGCCACTTTTTGGCTCCCTTTATTGCTGCCTTTCTTCATACCAGTTAAATCCCCCCCACCGAAAAATACAGAAAAGGTAATTTTTGGTGTTTTTTAAATTTTGGTATATCGATATGCACACCCCTAGTTATGAGTGCTAGTCAACCAGGAAACTTAATTTTCCTTAACTAGGGGTATACCTTTGATGTTTAGGGCAGTTAACTGTAGAGGCAGCAGAGGCTGTGGGGAGGGAATCTGCATCTCCCTGCTCCTGATCTCTTTGCCATGCTAGCAGTTTTGCCTTTGGTGCATATGCAAAAATTTTAAACATGCGCGGCTTAACAGAACAATTAAAACAGAACCTGGAACAGAGTTCAGAAGCCATTATTTCACATTCCCAGCAAACCTATCCCCACTGGACATACCTTTTTGGCCACGGATCCTTCTCCCAGAACACAGTTTCTCTCTGGGCACTCGCAGGTGATTTTTGCAGGCTCCACTTTCTCAGGAAATACATAGAGGCACCTCTCCCCAAGTTGCCGCTCGGCATGGTCAAAGCACCCCAAACGTTTTACCCTGTTTGAAGCAAGATGAAAGCAACACCACTTAATCGCCGGCTGGTATGATTTCCCTCCAGAAATGGCAGGCACCTTGTATGTACATGAATGCCCCATTAGAAATGGCAGACATTCAGAAAGCCACCAGTTCAGGTCTTTTGTCATCCTCTGTGCCAAGACAGTATTTAGGGTAATGTGATAGTACTTCCACATTATGCAAAGGCATAAACTTCCATGAAATATATTACTTATGAATAAGACAAAGGTATTTCTATGCTGAACATACCTTACAGCTTAGATGTGAAAAGGTATGTAGATTTAATGATCTATTCATTTTCCAACAAATTAAAAAGCAAACTGAACCTCTATGACCATGTTTCATGTTTTCAGACAAACATTCTACCATAAAGTCGAGCCACTCTATAATTCAGAATGTTTAATCCTGCAGATTCATCGTAATCTTGTAGACAGTTCATACAACTGTGCTGCTAGCTTCTCTGAGTCAACTTGGCCTTCTCACAGTTTTCTCCAATATCCTGCGCCCTGAATTTCTATCCTATTCAGTGATATTCTACACCGCTCACTCTAGAAACGCAGAGGTGAAAGCCTGTCTGAAGTCCACACCCACCTGCAGTCATCCCATAACTGCTGAGTCAAGCTGTGGCTGCTCTATGACCAGCAAAAGCTACAATGCCTGTAACTTCCAGGAACTTTTACTTGACATGCCATCCCAGGTCAAGGGATGTGGGCTGAAGAAGCATGTGATATAGCAGGCCTGCTATAACCAAGGACGTCTGGGCCTGGTCAGTGCCTGGAATGCCTCCCGGAACTCTGCGTACGTCTCCTTGCATACCATGATGGAGCAAGTGTGAGATATAAGTGATATAAACTATTATGTTCCAGGGCTGGACCCTACTCTAAGAATAAATTCCAGGATAAACTCGAGTGAGCCCAGCCTTCAATTAAGTGTTGCTCCTTTACTGACTACGGGCCATGAGGGAACACCCCCAGCTCAGCAAAACATCAGCATTTAAATAATTACACATTACCATTATGGATTGTTATACTGCAAAGGTATAGTAACAGTTTGTTCATGGAAGCAATGGCTGCTATTCCAATAGTTACCTGCTGGCAGAAAGTTTACTTAGAGCAGAGTTTTATGATGTTGAATATGAAGCATTTTACCTAGACAAATTCTCTTGTGTGATTACTGATGGTGGTGGACTTATACTATCTGTACCTCCAGGACAGAAGCTTTTTGTGATCCAAGTAACTTTTAATTCTACCACCTGAACCTACAGGGAGGGGGGGGGGGAGAAAAGGGAAAGGGAAGAAAGTTTTGAGAACATTTAACTAGAATATATATATATATATATATCAAATAGATAACATGTTATTACTGAACACACTTCCAGATTAAGTACTTCAGCTTTATGGAAGTATCATTATGTTAGAAATACAGCACTTTTCTACAGCTCGAGTATCCCTCGGAGCTCTATCTATTCCCCTGATACAATCCTGGCTGGGAAAGAATTTAACCAGGGCTAGGTGCTAGTGGATTGGGTCCCACGGAAAACCCTGCAGGAAAAGTTGATTTCATGGCTCTTCCCTGGCTTCTTATTCCCCCAGTAGCCCTCGCTGTTGCTTAGCTCAAAAATCTCCTTTGAGGATTGAGCCAGAGGTAGGTTCAATGATCTCATCCTATTACCCCTCCCCACTGCAGGCCCATATATTGTGGTCACTTTGTTCACAAGGATTTCCCAATGTCCAGAAAAGATTTTCAGGACAAACAACTGCTACAGGAGGGGGAAGAAAGGTCTCCTTCACCAGTTTCTCTTGAGAGTGTTTCTGTGGAATCCAATCCAGTGTCAAATAGCGTTCTGAATTTTTAAACAAAATCCACAACATATAAAGTCGGTGCAGTGGTTAGAGTCTTGGATCAGGATCTGGGAGACCCAGGTTCAAATTTCCATTCTGCCATGGAAGTCTGCTGGGTGACCTTGGGCAAGTCACACTCAGACTAACCTACCCTCACAGGATTGCTGTGAAGATAAAATGGAGCAGAGGTGAACAATGTAACCCAATTTGCATCCCCACCATTGGGGAGAAAGGTGGGGTATAAATGAAGCAAATAAATATCCAGTTTAAGTAACAGCAACATAAACATGCAGTCATTTGCTTTGAGGAAACAATTCAAACATATGCTTCATTACTTGTTAAGATGCACTGTTAACCAAAAAGGATTGCTCTGTTCCAATACCAACCCTGATATAATCTAAAGCAGAGCTGCCTTTCCTTCCTACCACATTCTCCCTCTCACTGCAAGAAGAACTTGCAGTTCTTTACTTCGTTAAGGAAATGGCCAGTATTCTCTCTTGTTAAAACCAAATCTGAGGTATACATTCGGACCCCTACAGACTTCAGCACAAGAGAACTCCCAAAAGTTCTACCTTACTTTTCCTGTTTAGAGGACACAGGACTTCTATTAATGGAACAAAGACACTGGGTTTGGTTCAAAGGACATCATGCACTTCGTCTAGTCAAAACAGTGAATCAATAACATTATCAGTTCACTGATCCATACCTCTTCTACCACCACCCTGAACTTGCTCTTTGTGCTGAGAACAGGCTTTACCCCTGAAAGCCACTGCACGTTCGAGAAGACTTTTGAGGGACCAATCAGAACTTGTCCAGGGTAAAAGCCATACGAGTCATCGAAGAAGAGGCCCTGAAAGAAAGTAATAATACAAGAACTACAAGCCGACCACATTTTGTGCTTGTGAAACAGGACTCCTGTATTTCTTTCCAGTTTTCATTGCTAATTATTGAAGAGCCCAACCTCACTGAAAGTTTCCCTGCCGCAAAAGCACTTCTCTCCACTCAACTAGTTTTTTTTATTTTTTTTATTTTTTAGCAGTAGCTTCTACAAAACTTTGGGGAAATACCATGTACACAGAATTCTAGGTAGTGGGGAAAATTCAGAGACACTGTTTAAAAGGACAGTTCTTAATTTCAATTCAAGAGCTGAGAATCTACCACAGGGGGAAAAATGATTCATACTCCGTTACTCCAGAGACTCCATGGGCTTGTTTCCTTAGTAGTAAGGTAAAAGCAACTGTTAGTTACCCATGAAATCTCAAAGTTCAGGCAAGGAAGGAATTGGGGCAGAAATTTGGTGGCCTTGGTATTCTTATAAATGGTATCCCATTTCCGGGGGTAGGGGAGGGGCGGAGGAGTGCTGTTCCTTAGGAAGCCATTTTAGCAAGGTCAAAACCTTCCCACTGAAGCCACCAAGTTGTGTGAACAAAGCAAGATGGTTGCTGTTTGAGGTATTAGTTCAGCCTTGGGGCAAAAATCTGATTCTATCCCAGCTCCTGCACTGTGGGACAGTAGCAAGTCTGGGTTCCTCTCCAGTATCAAGAAACACACTTTTATTTTCTCCTGTATAAACTAAAAAGCTACCGTTTGTTGTCAGGGGAAAAGAAAAGTGCTTCACAATCAATTGTGGCAGCATTGGCCAAATGTGCTCCCCCCACCACCATTCCTAATACAGAATAATCCTTTGGCTGCAGATGGGGAAAATTGTGGCCCATGGAGCACACAGATACATGGCACCTCTGCAAGATGGAACTATTCCAATGAGAAATGAACAACAAAAACATACCGAGTCGCTCACATGGGGACAGACATCATAGAGTTTTGCTGCATCTTCTGTACTCATGGAACACCTAAGAAAAAGTAGCAACTGTTGGGAAACAGACTTTGCAATGGTCTGCACACTTTTCTTAACACGGCATTCTTATGTTTATCAGCCCAAACCCATGATACAGCAAGATGCCGGAGGGATAACAAGCTACTGTGAGTCATATTACTTCATTTTAAAGAGGCAGTGTGTGATAGCTGGAACAGAAAAAGAGTGCCGTGAGAAATTGTTTACAGGCCAGCGATAAACTGTTTTTACTGCTCTCAGTTTGGGAGTGACAAATGCTGCTATACGCAGAGAGAAGAAAAATGCCGGGATGAAGCTGTGTTACTGTGAGATCCTGCAATTCAGAGACTCCCCACAAGGCCTCTGACAGAAACTGACCCAGTGCACACTTCCTTTTTCTCTGAAAACACTGGGAGGAGAAAAAGAACATCTTCGTGAGCACTAAAGGCTGGTGCCATGAAACACCACAGATTGAGAAATCCAGGAGCGATTTCAGAAAAAAAGCATCTCAAAAGGAAAGTCAGTATTATATTCCAACACCCTATTACTAAAGGTCAAATTAAACATTATATTTGAGACCTGTGATAGGAACTACAGTGCGTTTGACCCACAAAACAAGCATGGGTATGTGTGTGTTTTACACACTGTTCTACCTGCAGGGAGGGAGACAGGATGCTCCTCTTTTTTTCCTATTACTGGGGCCAAAAGTAGCTTGGGGGGAGAGGAGGCACAAGTTTCAATTGGGGTACACAATGCAGAGGAAAAGATGAGCAGTACATCTCCAATACAAACCGAGGCCCTCGTGACTGCTTTTTAGGAATACACACACCCTGGAAGGTCCAACACAGATTTATTCCAATGTATATAAAGTGAGTAAGTGTGGAAGTTTTTCTTACAATACAAAGATTATAGGAAAGGTTACCTCTGCGAAGTGAAGTTCCTACATAACTACTGCATAAGTGTCGAGTCTCAACACTCTCCAACACAATATGAAGTTTACTGATGGCAGCAGGAAAACATGAGCTGATACTGGCCTTGCGGGTTTTGTAGAAGCATGCATCCTGTGAACCCCGAAAAATTTCAGGGTCATGTAAACCCATAAGTTAAGTGAAAACTTGGCTGAAGAATCTGTACTCTAGATGTGTACGTGTGTGGTTGACAGAACAAGCACAAGCAGATTTTACAGCAATACGCTGGTTTGGATCCCATTAAAAAGACCTGCATGCACAGTGGTGTGTGTGTGTGTGTGTGTGTGTGTGTGTGTGTGTTAAATGAATACCTATTGCATCAGATTATATAACCCCTTGAGCCTGACTATCTTTATTGCTCAAGGTGAGACTGGAGACTTATGCTATGATAAGTAAGCAGAATAGTTGCTCAGTTACCGTATATACTCGCGTATAAGCCGAGTTTTTCAGCCCCAAAAATGGGCTGAAAAAGCCGGCCTCGGCTTATACACGGGTCAATATGGGGGGAGGGAGGGGGGAGGGAGGAGGGAGGAGGGAGGGGGGAAACTTACCGCTGCCGCCGGGCCCGTGCCGCTTCCTGCCGCCGGGAGCGGCCTGGGGCAGCCTCCTGCAGCCGCAGGAAGGCTGCCCCGGCCCCCCCCCCCGCCATTTTTCCCGGGCTGGAGGGGCCTTGGGCAGCCTCCTGCAGCCGCAGGAAGGCTGCCCTGGCCCTTCCCGGCCCCCGCCGCCATTTTTCCCGGGCGGGAGGGGCCTTGGGCAGCCTCCTGCAGCCGCAGGAAGGCTGTCCCGGCCCTTCCCGGCCCCCTCCGCCATTTTTCCCAGGTGAGAGGGGCCTTGGGCAGCCTCCTGCAGCTGCAGGAAGGCTGCCCCGGCCCCCGCCGCCATTTTTCCCAGGCGGGAGGGGCCTTGGGCAGTCTCCTGCAGCCGCAGGAAGGCTGCCCCGGCCCTTCCCGGCCCCCTACGCCATTTTTCCCGGGTGGGAGGGGCCTTGGGCAGCCTCCTGCAGCCGCAGGAAGGCTGCCCCGGCCCCCGCCGCCATTTTTCCCGGGCGGGAGGGGACATGGGAAGCCTCCTGCAGCCACAGGAAGGCTGCCCAGGCCCCCCCAGGCCACGCCGCCGCCGGACCCTCGCTGCTGGAGAGCCCTGTCAGGTAAGCCTGCGGGGGGGGGGGAGGGGTTATAATCCGACCCTCGGCTTACACGCGGGTGCCTAATTTTTCCCCATTTTGGGGGAGAAATTAGGCACCTCGGCTTATACGCGGGTCGGCTTATACATGGGTATATACGGTACACATTATTTTATTTAATAACTAATGAATTTTGCTGCTGGTTTCCTAGGGTGAAATTATCAAAGACACTTCTACAATATTATTTTAATTTTCTAAGACTTTTTCAGGTTGTAGGTTCCTAAGATTTTTAACCATTTTTTAATTGAATTGTATTTGGATGGCCCAGGCTAGCCTGATCTCCTTAGAGCTCAGAAGCTAAGCAGGGTCAGCCCTGGTTAGTATTTGGATGGGAGACCACCAAGGAATACCAGGGTTGCTGTGCAGAGGAAGGCACTGGCAAACCACCTCTTAGTCTCTTGCCATGAAAACCCCAAAAGGGGTCGCCATAAGTCGGCTGCGACTTGACGGCACTTTATACACACACACACACACGGTTATATACATGTTTTATGACTTGTTTTTATTCTAGGAGTGTATTTTCCCTGATTATAATAGAACCACAGGTGAAACACGTCAGGATCAGGAAAGAACAATAAAGGATTTATTCAATACCTTGATTCGTTTCTTCTGCTTGCTACTGCTGGTGTGGCCCTGACTTCTTTCTCCCACAGCAACCCTCCATCTCCCCCATTATGCTTCCTGTCCCTGTCCCCATAAGCAGCCTTCCGGGGTGCA
Source organism: Euleptes europaea (assembly GCF_029931775.1). Taxonomy (NCBI): domain Eukaryota; kingdom Metazoa; phylum Chordata; class Lepidosauria; order Squamata; family Sphaerodactylidae; genus Euleptes; species Euleptes europaea. The sequence continues at coordinate 125,964,314 of NC_079312.1, read as the reverse complement.
ACAGGAGGGGGAGGCAGGGAAATCACACCTCCATGTACAAATTTTTTAGTCAGGACCCAACCCATGAAGCCGACACTTAATTAAGAATGTCCTGGAACAGAAGCAGCAAAGTACCTGGCTCCATTGGAGAGCTTCAGAATGATCTGGTTCTTTAAATCGTACACTTTTCCTAGCCACCAGTCATAGGCTATGCAGTCACCATACATGAATGGCTGAGGGGGAAAGAATTAAACAGTTAAAGTTACTGTTTTCCTGGATCTTTGTTTAAATTACAAACGTAGGGAATATTTCTGAGCTCAATTGAGGCATACGAACAGCGACAAGATAACCCAGAGTTCAGAATTAGGAAACACTCAACATGCAAAGAGGTTTAAGAAGAATGTTTACATACATCCTTCAGATCATGAAAATAATCTTTCCTCACTGATGTCACAAGATGAGGTGTGCAGAAGCTTGTATATGTGCTTTATGACAGACGCCATAATGGAGCTGAGCAGGCATGCTGGCTAAATTCTGAAGCAGCCTCATTCTCGCAGTCAAGTATTTTAGAAAAGGGCAGAATCACCGTCCTCTGACAATCAATTTAAGGCTATATCCCCCTGCTGTCAAAGAAAATCGCAGAAAGCAATGCCGTATTTCTGATCATTTGAGGAAGGTTTCAAAACACAACTTGAACCATTTGTTTTAAGCAGACCCTTACACATTCCGTTCAAGAAGTACGTTAAAAAAATCTCAAATCAAACTCCATTTTAACAGAAACTCAAAAGATAGACAGAAAATTCCTGTACACTTCTGACGTATAAAATATCCTTGTTCTTTTAAAGGTTTTCCTAACACGCTATATATTAACTATACTGCATCTCAGAAACCTATTGTTGCCATAGGACTGCCTTGCTCAGGTGATCCCTCCAGCTAATCACTGTACAGAAGGTTTTAATTCCATTTGTCACCAACCAAGCCCTCGCTGTCTGACAGAGGCTAGCAGCATATTAAGAATATGGTGATAATGCAAATTCTGCATTACTCTCACCAGAATGACCAAACTTGCTAAAAGAAACCACTCTAGACGTGCAGCAGCATCTGATGATTTATGATTAATCTGTTAAAGTGTTAGCTTCCCTGCTTTATGAGAACAAGGAGTGTTAAACATTCTCACCCAGATATTCTGAAGGTCTTTGCTGTTGATGGGATAAAGGATACAGTTGGTTCCCACTAGTTTCACTGCGCACTCTATATTTACATCAACAACAGTCCCACACTGGCTGTCCTGGAAAGGCACACAAAGGGTTTTTAAACTGAAGTATGTTCTTCAATTGCACAGAAATAAAACTTGAACACACCGAAGATTTTACTTGTTTTATGGATAAACAGCAGCTATCAAAGACCATACCAACCTGTTTTCGGGTCCCAAGGAAAACAGTACATTGTGTCTAACTGCAGAAGAAACCCTAACATAAGACTGCTGAATTGCAACTAATAATGAAGTTCAAGACTATGCATTCTCCTGGATTGAATACAGATCTGGGATTCCTGTCTCATTACCAATGCTGATTTCTCCATGCCTACTACCCCTACGAATATCACACCTAATCCAATCACGCCTACTAATGTCATTTACTTGATTTTGACATTTACACGCTATTGCCATTGGGTGTCTAATTCACTCTTCCCTACTTAAGGATAGATGGACTCACATTCTAGCTGTATTTGAAGAAGTGACCTGTGACTCACAAAAGCCAGAAATGTTGTTAGTCTTTAAGGAGCTACTGGACTCTTGATCTTTTCTACTGCTACGGACAGACTAACACGGCTACCCATCATGATCTATAATTATGAACAGAATGGGTTTGCAGAAAGGATTTTTGCGACCTTTCCCTTCCACTTGTGAGGGCTGGGAGATACTCAGGAACAACAACGGATGTGAGTGGTGGATGAGGTCGGAAGGAAAAATGTCAGCAGAAGTTGCCTCTTCTCGCATGAATTGTAGGTCAGCTGTCACAGGTTTTGGGGGCACTTTCTGCCACTTTCCCCATTCCTGGCTGCAGCTCCATGCACAACATCAATTGCCACTTCAGAGAGTCCTCTGACCCTCTGGACTGGCTTTTGGTGTTCCAGTGGGAAGCTGGAACACACACACACACTGTGACTTTCTTCTATGGTTATTTTAGAATCCAAATTAATGTGATACATAATAAGATTAAATAGTTAAGCCTTCTTGTGCATCCCCCCACCATCTGAATCAAGAGAACTGCTACATCCATAGACCTCTGTCTGAGCAAATCACCCTACTTTCTTTATAATGCAATCTGTATGATTACTTGCCTTTGTAGGTTGGGAACCTGAACAAAGGGATAACCTGACCATGACTGGATAATATCCGCTCAATATGCAAAACATCAGATCAAAATTATAAGCATTCTATTATAGTTATATACTACTTAACATTAGTTATGTAGAAACAATTCTGTGGAAAGTCAGTATTTTCCTTGCCCCATGTGAAATACAGGGATTAATACTAGTTACTTTACAGGCATATAAAGATCACTGAGAACATATGTGAAGCTCTTTGAATGCTAGAAATATGTCATAGCAGCGTCAAATATTTTATCCTATTAATCTGCAGGAACACACAAGTATCTACTATTAGAAATTCGTTACTGTCTTGCTGCTCTGAGCCAGTGATAAAAGGTGAAAATGTTCTACACCAATATGAACAATGCCACTTATACCTACATATTGTTTGGCTCACTGGAAGACAGAAACCCAGACGCATCATTAACTCAGCCAATTCTTAGGCAACTGGAGCTAGTGCAACAACATACTTTTATTTATTAATGAGCATCGTCCATTACAAAAGCTAAAGGATGGCGGGTTCCTGTCACTGTTCTCAAACATCAATGCCTATTAACAGAAACAAGTTCAGACACACACACTCACTTTGGAAGGCTGATCCTATATAACAGGTGAATTAGCTCAATCATAATATACTAATTTTTCAAACAAGTCAAAACTTTCATCTTACAGGAGGTGCAGAAATGGCACCTGTGCATGGAGGGAACAGAATGTAACCTTGGCCTTCTTGTTACCTGACAAGGTGTCTACAGCCCCAAAGCTGGGCATTTTGACTGTCAATGCAGGGTGACTGGTATATAAAGAGGCAGAAATTCAGAAGGGTTCAAGGTCTCTTGTAGCATGTATCCAACTTTTTTCTGCTTCCATTACTTACCAAGAGTCTTACCCTTTTTTAAAAAATGAGCTTCAGTGCAACTCAAATGCTTCTGCCCTCAAAAAGACTATTTTTTCTAGGCTGAGCAGAACTTCACTTAGAAGTTCTTTAAGCAATCTTGAAACCATGACCACAACTGAACCTTGCTAGTATTACCAGTTTTCGGAGGAGAAAACCCCCCAGTAATTACTGCTTATTCCCTCTACGAAATGTTTTGTGACCAACAAGAACACCAAGCAGAATGTATACAGATGTATTAACTGCAGTACAGAATGGCATGATAATTTAATTTCCTGTTCTGTGTGAAGTTGAGATTAATTTGTGTACTAACGAACAAAAGGGATTTCCAGTTCTCAGTTCAGCGAAGGGTTCAGAAATCCCTGTGACCACTGAAGACAAGCGCAACACTAAAACTCCATACCAAGTGCTTCCTATATCAACCATTACAGGCCACTTGTTCTAGCAAGTGCAGAGAGAGTTAAATATTCTAGCACATTCATCATTTTACTTATTCTCATTTATTAGAATGCTCTGCAGCAAAGCAATGCTGGCATTCCATGTGTCTTAAGACGTGGGATGCCACCACGCACGAGACAGGGCCTTTTCTGTATTAGTGCCTTTCTTTTTCTTTTAAATAAATTTTAATTTTCACGGATTAACATTAATGTACAAAACAATACAATACAAAACAATAACATTCTCTAATCGAACATAAAACAACATTACATTAGGCTGGGTGAATCTATACTATTTTTCTACCTTCCAACTTCTCAACAGTTTTATTAATGATAGAGTATAAAGAGAAAATCAGCCCCTTTTTAACATTATTATTAATGCATGAATCATTATACTGTTCAAACCATCTTTATATGCCTATTGTATATGGTAAATAAGCATATTTTAATGATAAAAATTATCTGTAGTTGTTTCATCATTCTATTTTTTTAGTATTAGCACCTTTCTTGAGGAACTACTTCCTTTTGTCTGGCACATTACCTTTCACATTTTAGGTGTCAGGAGAAGATATGTGCTATCTCTCAGGCTTTTGCACTTAGACTTTTTTGTTGACCGCATCAAAGGAGCAGGAAAGCTAAAACCAGGCCCCTGATCTTTGCAGGGCTCTTGGCAAAGCAGAGAGCCAACCATATTCCAGCTTTGTCCACAACTCCATTTTTTTTTATTACTGCTGACAGTTAGTTGTGAACTTATTTTCATCAGCAGAATGTTTTTGGGAAGCAGTGTGGTTGATTAAAGCATAGGATCAATCAAGTGTTTTTTGTACCACTTCTTTTAAAATTAGTCTCGGGCAGCTTGAGCTGCACAGTAACTTTTTTCAAAGTCACTGCAACAGGAAGATAGATGGGAACAGGGTTAGAGTAAAGAGAGGCAGGGGGAGAGGTTTGGGCTGAGCAAGCACCAGTAATACCTGAATGCTACTGGAATGGCTAGGTTTTGCGGCTGCTCTATCCAGTCAACTGCGTCCAAGCGGCTCTGAGAAGTAGCACTACTGAACAAACTGGGATGTCTAAATGTGAATGCAATGGCATATGAATTAAGAACAGTCTTGCTAATAAAATTAGCCACAACCAATAATTACGAAGCCTGGTTTAGCAGCCCCAAGCCAGTTTGCAGGAAGGCAGCAACAGCAGTTTACTCAAAGCACACAATCTCAGCAAAAAATCTGAACTATACACTTTACTTTTATACATCATGAAATTATTTTTAACAATGCATTACTGATTGGTATCCCTCAGTGTTCAGGCAAAGCAGCTAAATGCTTAACTGCAATATGCACATAACTATGTGGCTCTCATGCCTCATTATGACACTCGCTGTCCTATTACATTCTCCTTTCTCCCTCATTCTGGTGAACAGAGTTTTAGTCACTCCAATTTGTTTCTTGCAAAACAATCAATATGTCATACTTGAACACTGTGATTTGTAAGAAAATAGGTTCAAACAGCAAACCTAAATGCTTTGCCTGGTCTGACTTGAACAGCACCTGCATAATTAAATCTCCCTTTCCATTTTATAGCCCTACTTGGTCTCAAAACTGTGTGATGGTGCAAAATGCAAATATCAAGACATTTGAGCCAGAGGCCATTTAGCAAAGCTTAGATTAATGCTCTCCCAATGCCAATGTGTCATTCTGGCCAAACTATTCAACACACAAGCACTTTTATGTGGTGGAATTAATCTGCAGTTTTTACAGGAGTGTGCAAGATACAGTGAACTAGTGTAAGTTACTGTCTGAAGCACATCAGATATACTGCACAATATAAGCGGATGATACATAGTGGAATGTGGAATGCACTGCCTCGGAGGGTGGTGGAGTCCCTGACTTTGGAGGTCTTTAAGCAGAGGCTGGATGGCCATCTGTCGGGAGTGCTTTGATTGTGGGATCCTGCATGGTATGGGGAGGGTTGGGGTCACTGGGGATGTGGGGGGGAGGTAGTTGTTAATTTCCTGCATTGGGCAGGGGGTTGGACTAGATGACCCTGGCGGTCCCTTCCAACTCTATGATTCTATATAGGCAAGTATCCTCTCTGGTGCAGATTCAGACTAAGCAACATTTACCACTGATGGAATCCTGGGACTTGACTGAGCACACTGAAGACAGCAGCACTTACCTGTGAGCCCATATGCCTAACGACATCCCGAGGTACCACTGACCGATCTTCGAGCTTCAGCTATTTTTGGGGAAGGAAAGGAAAGGAAAAGAAAGAAAAAGAATCAGAATTCTGTCCTTATAGGCACAGTCAGGTATCTCTACCCTTAGATTACCAGTTGTCTATGCAGGAAAACACATATTGATAATAAATCACAGGTTAAAGGTACTCACAGTGAAATGTGCACTAATTGGCACGATGTCATTGGCTATCATAATTCCACTCTGATTATGGGCAATTAATAAATATGATATGCAAAGTCTCGGAAATGAATGGACTAAGGAGCTAGATCACCCTATTTTGCCAAAACAATGGGATATTCATTGATAAAGGATGAAGTAAAGTGTGTCATTGCTGTCATTGTAACTTACAAGTCATATCTCTTAAACATATGATTTGGACCTATCCAGTTATTCGGTCTTTTTGGGAGGAAGTAATTACTCATATCAATTTTGTATTAGCATATTCATCGATCTTTGAGGGTACTTCTGTACTTTTAAACTATTTGCCTTCCTCTTGGAGACTAACTGATGGGTCAACAGAAATCCGTGCCCCTACTATTGCTAAAAGATTTATACTATAACATTGGAGAGATAAATGACCACCTTTCATAATCCAATGGATTACGGACAATATAAATCTGTGCACGTCTGCATCTTTAGGGATACTGTGTCTCCACTTCTAAGTTTTTGGTGCTATGCCATCTCTATATTATATTGTTCCAAATTTACAGCATATAAAATATTGCAGCATATAAAGTATTACAAAAGACAAGGCAATTCCAACTCCCCCCCCAAAAGCGCCAACAAACCCAAATGCAAGATTTGGACATATTCCCTATAATATTAATGGTTTGTTAGACCAATTAGATTTTAAACAGGTAAAGAACAATGTCTACAAATGCCATGTATTTGTGTCCCCGATTCTTTATATGGGCTTCCTGCTATTACATCTAAATACAACTAGTCATTGACACACTTATGAGGATGTTAAACAGCATTTTTAAATAACCTGTCCTTTACAAAGCTTGCAGTCTATGAAAATAAATACCATGCCTCAGTTTCTATATGCTGTATCAACATGCTTCCATGAACACTTGCAGAAAAGTTAAATTATAGCTCCTTAGGTAATGGCTCACCTCACTTAACTTAATCATTCCCTGAACACGGCCGCTTATTTCTGCTAGACTCAGTTTTGTTGTGAAGACAGCCTATCTGGCTGTCTCTCGTGCATCTACCTTTTCACATCACAAAGAATCTACAACTAGGAAGGCTGCACTTTCAATATGACAAGCCAATGCTTCTCAACAATATTCCTTAGTGTCTGACAATCACCCAAAGGAAATATTTTATTTAGCATGGGAAGAATGCAAACTCTTGCATTTAATGGCATTCTCAGGTATTCTTGACAGCTGAGAAATAAAACCAGGCAGTTAGAACATAAGTTGCATCCATTGAACTGCAAGCGTATGGGACTTTGCCCTCCTCCTACTGCAGCCCCATCATGCCCCTCAACATTGCCTCAAGAGTATGGGGGACACCTGGGAACAGTACTGAACATGTAAAGGCTACAATGAGAGGGCAAAAACTGGCACCTCTAGAAAGAACCTACAAGCATCATTGCAAAGTTTGACATATGCATCTCAGACTATACTACCATTTTCATAGCATGAAACATAGTAATGTTCCCAGTTAACACAGTACAGTTGATATGAGGGAATATACAACCAGGTAATATCTTCTTAACTGGGAGGGGCCAAGTTCTAAATTTAAGGGCCATTTATTTATTACACTGTAATCCACAAGTGGACATTCCTGGTCAACTTTTCTCCATCACAGCCAATCAGGGTCTATAACGAAGTTAGAACCAGCTATCAGTTACGGAATGCGTGAACTTGATGACATGGCCAGAATGTTACATACAGAGTGAAATATAACCTAAATGTGGAATCCCTCCTCTTTGAAAGTTTTTTCTTCAATGTGATATTTTTAAGCAAACATTGCAGTCCACTTTGTGATAGGTAAGATGAGCATGTCAGCATTCAATAATAATCCGGACTACATGACTGCTGAGAAAAATATTTACTGGTGAATGAAGTTAATATAGAAGCTAAATTTCAGCTGTATCTGTCCTGCTCAATTCAAATCAGGGCAGTGAGACAGGCAAAACCATGCCGGAATAAAAGACAAGCCAGATAAAATTTCCAAGGCTAACAGCAACTTTGGGTGGGTGTTTCAACAAGCAAACCATGTAGCGATAAAAGGACAGGTAGGTGGCCCTTCTCTCTTCCTTCAGCCTCAATCTGAACTGGGGGGTCTTGTACAAAATTTAACTTAAAGACACTAGGAAAATCCAATCACTCATCTCCTAGCCTTTTGTCTGTTTTGACCCTGAGACTTCAAGTCCTCCAAATTAGTGATTAAAACCTCATGATAAACATTTCACTAATTAAAAAAATGAAAACATTTTACAAGTATGGCAAACAAGGTCTCAAGGTTACCTTATCGCTATCTCATTATTGCATAGCTCTCCTTATACTACTGCTCTACTGTCTATTAAAAATCCATCTGCCCAGATTCTGGTAGGTAGCTTTATTAAAACAAAAATAAGTACATCCTCCTGTCAATCAGGGTCCAGGGTGCTTCACATAAACAGACCACTGTTCCACTCTGGCAAGTTATATTTAGCAGTTAAAACAGCAACGTCTAGATGGCACTGTTCCCTATGAGGAAAGCTCCCGCAGGATCCTTAGGCCAAGACTAACATCCAAGTGCTGAAGCACACACTGGGCTCGATCATTACCCACCCAGGTGTAGTGTCTGTACAGGAAATGACAGAGCCAGCCTCCAATAGATATAACAGAGTGGTGTTCCTGAGAGAGACAGGATGGTTGCAGTATGAGAGGCATGAACAACCCCTTCAATTCACCGTTAACAGCCTGTAACGCCGAGTGCATGCAAAGGAACACCAAGGCAGGAAAAGGAGCGGAGAGGGAGAAGGCAGATCTGTTAAACCCTATGGCCGTGTTGGCGAACCTATGGCACGCGTGCCCGACCTGGCACGCGTAGCCCTCTCTGCCGGCACGCGGGTAAGTGGCTCGGGACGGGACCGAAAGTCCAGGCGGGCGAGGCAGCGACGGATGGAAGCGGTGGAGAGAGAGCCAGCCCGCTTCCCGAGGGACGGGGCGAGGAACCGGCAAGCCAGCAGCCAGGAAAAGACGGAGCGCAGAGACGCGGCGGCGCGCTGCCGCACCCCAGCTGTAGCCCCGCCGCCCGGTCGCGCCTGCGCCAGTCAGAGGACTTGGCTGGGGGCGTGGGGAGGAGGGCAGGATGTTTCAGCCCTAATAAGGTCTTGGGGGCGGGACATCCTGCCCTCCTCCCCACGCCCCCAGCCAAGTCCTCTGACTGGCGCAGGCGCGACCGGGCGGCGGGGCTACAGCTGGGGTGCGGCAGCGCGCCGCCGCGTCTCTGCGCTCCGTCTTTTCCTGGCTGCTGGCTTGCCGGTTCCTCGCCCCGTCCCTCGGGAAGCGGGCTGGCTCTCTCTCCACCGCTTCCATCCGTCGCTGCCTCGCCCGCCTGGACTTTCGGTCCCGTCCCGAGCCACTTACCCGCGTGCCGGCAGAGGAGGCTCCACCCCCACCAAAGGTCGACCACGAAGCCTCTCCTCACCGCCCCATTTCTGGTTTATTCCCCCCCCACACACACACACAAGAGAGGTGGTGTGTGAGGTAAAGCGCCACCCTCCCCCTCCCCTCACAGCGCGGCCGGGTTTTGAATGCGCGCTCGAGGGCCGGCAGCGCCAAGGCGGGCGGCGAGGAGGAGGTCGGGGCTCGGGGTGGGGGGTGGGGAAAGCAATGTTTGATTCAAAACTCTGCATGGGGGGTTATTGGCCATTTATGAATGGGAGGTTTTGCATTGGATTTGCCATTCAGATGCACATTTTCCCCATCCAGATCCTCAGAACTCAACAATAAGTCCCCTTGCAGAGTTTTTTTTCAGACGGAACCCTCTGAATATAGAGCAGGTTTTGCTTCATATATTTGCCTTAGGGTTGCCAGGTGTCTCTCCCCCAATCATTTACCTCTTTCCCTGATGGTTCAGTTACAAATATCAAGTTTCACTTTGAAGAAGAGTTGGTTTTTATATGCCGACTTTCTCTACCACTTAAGGAAGAATCAAACCGGCTTTCAATCACCTTCCCCTCCCCACAACAGATACCCTGGCCATTTATGCATGGTCAGTTTTGATGTTCACTAAAAGCTCTTTTTTAAAATGCGAATTTAAAACTGCCTATTCACGGTCTAGAAGCAAAAGGAGAAATTCCACCCCTCCCACTCGCCTGCTCCTTTGTTCCTGTTTGCATAACCATTAGCATGTGCATAGCTAACCCGCCACTGTTATTTTGCATGGTTCCTTCAGGGGGATTCTTCAGGTTAAATTGCCGTGTTGGCACTTTGCGATATATAAGAGGGTTTGGGGTTGCAGTTTGGGCACTCAGTCTCTAAAAGGTTCGCCATCACTGCCCTATGGAGATCCCTTTTCGTATGGGTGCTATGCCCAAATGTTCTGACCATTTTTGGGCAGGATGTGCTCATGTTTGCTAGTGGGCTACTGGTTAAAATGGCCTCCTTGAGCTAGCTAAGCAATTCTTCTTCCTGCTGTAACATTTGAAATTTCTCATATCTTGAGCAGGGACAGGATGATGCGTAGAGACTTAATGTAATCTTGAGTCCTTTAAAATGGGATCAGTTGCCATGGGGAGGCCATCAGTGGTAGCAGCCTTATTTCAAACATGATTCTCCAGCTTGTGAAGATAGACATAACATGTAGAGGAAGAGGAAATTTCATTCAGAACAATTCTGAATAGCTAGAGAGACTCTTTTTAGATGTTTCCAGTGAGCAAGATAAATCATAAATGGGAAGAATCCCTAACACAGCTGCTCAGGGAGTATTGGACCATTTACCAATGGAAAGGTCACAGAATCTAGAAATTAGCCAAGAAGATAAAGTTATGAAGTTAATATAAAACTGAAGTATTCAATTGTTTTGGGGAGTGCAGGAAAACAAGAGTAGCCAAGAGTTAAACAATTTAAGAAATCCTGTTGTCATTTGGAATAAAACAGGGTTGCATCTAACATGTAACTATTGTTCATTGAGTTGTCTTCTGTGCAGGCAACCTACTGGGACTGTGCAGGTGCAGGCCAGCTACCGGTAATCAGAAGAATTTTCTAGCAATTCCTAAGCCTGTAGACCCTAAAGAGGGAGCCCCTCCCCCTCCGGAGCACGGCAGAGACCATTTTCTACCCAAGCGGTCACATGCTCAGGGAAGGTGCTACCTCACAAGGTATGAAACAATAGAGCTCACAGAGAGGCAGGAGGGAGGGAATGTGTGCCTGCACAGAAGACAACTCGATGAACAGCAGTTACAGGTAAGTGAAACACTGGTTTCACCTTCGGTCTTCTGAGCAGTCCCGCATTGGGAGACTAGTAAGCTAACTCACCCATGAGGTGGGGTGAAGCTCTCATTGGAAGAGAGTGTGTAGGATGGGTTTCCCCACTGATGTCTCCTGTCTGGTACCTATACCCACAGCGTAGTGTCTACCAAAAGCATCTGTAGACAACCACCTTACAGCCTTGCAGATTTCTTTCAAAAGAACACCACCAGCAATAATAACCATTGCTAATAAAGGAGAGAACCCATGAGTCTGCGGTGATGGAACACCGTTCAGACTGGAAAGCAGACAATTTGTCCAGAAAGGGGGCCTGACACCCTGGACTGAACTAGTCAGAAGAAGGATTTGTGTGTCTGTGAGGGATCCTTGCACAGTGATTGCAAAAAGATGCTAGAAGGAAATGTTCTCCACTTCATCTGGGAATTAAATATCAAACTCAATTTGACCTCCCTCACTATTTCTATATGCTGATAGTTCCTAAATTGAGGCGGTAATACATGGTCACACATTAGCAATGCACTACCAACAGTCCAGATCAAGGGCTGTTTCCTCAAGATACCTTCAGATCAGCGTTTTTACGACTGGCAGTGGTTGATTCATTATCCCATACTTTTTTCTACTGCCCAAAGGATTCAACAGCCTGGGTCGATTCCCCCCTCTGCGTCTCGACTGTTGGGAGTTCGCCAAAGGAATGTGCTGTTTGGCGGTTCTTTTTAATTTGTGCTAAAAAGTCATAAATCCTGGAGAAAACAGTGAAGTCTCTTCAAAGGGGAGATCTTCGACTCTATTTCTTCTCTCTGTTGGGAGTGCCATAGAGCAGAGTCAAGCATGCACCTTAAGAACAATGGAAGAGGCCATAACTCTTGCAAATGCATCTGCAGAATGTCGCCCTGCATTGATCTGCTGCTTTGATAATCTGATGGCTTCTGTATTAATTTCATCAGAGACTTCTTGTCATCAGGTAGCAAGCCCAGATATGTGGAAAGCTTTTCCCACAAAAAAAGCTGATAGCCTCCTATTATCGCTTGGTAGTTTGCGTTTCTAAGATTTAAGGTGGAAGATGAATAAGATGGAATCAATCCTCCTTCCTTCTTTATCGGCAGTGGTAGAATCCATGCCCTGTCTATGCTTCACCTACATTTCTTCAGCTATTAGAGATGAAGGAGCAGGGAGGATGAAAAGAAATGGGCATCCATCCTGTTGTAACCAATACATGTTCTTGACGTTCTGAGAAGTAGCTGGGATAGAGAAAGGTTATCTCAAACTGCTTTTGAAATGTCCAAGACGCCCTCCAGTAGAGGAAAAGCAATGGTCCTTGGTGAGTCAGAAAACAGCCTGCCCAGGATTTGGTCTCTAAGGCCTCGGATCTGTAGATGAGATTTTAATGTCGAGAGACTGGACCGTTCTCATCATCTGTACTAAGTACAAGCGTAGATCCTCACTCAAAGAAACAGGATCTGGGTTCCCCATGGTACTGTCCAGTGATGCATCAGGTGGAAGAGGCGGGAGCTGATGCTGGAACAGGACCCTCCTCTTCACCAGCTGGAAAGACTGACTGGAAGTGTCTGGGCTGGTTGTGGAGGAGCCCACCAGTTCGAAACCGGCAGTCTCTTTCACAATTCTGAAGAAATTTGCCTCGGTTCTGAGCAAGATGGAGGCGTGGCATAATCTCCCCTTTCTTATGGGCAAGGGGGTAGAAGATAGGGTTCTGGTGCCACAGAACCAGCGGGAAGGCTGGAGGCCCTCGGCATTCAATGGTCTGGAGGAGCGACTGTCGCATCGGATCTCCAAGTTTGGTTCTGATGTTGACTCAAAAAGAGATTGGGCTGGTAAATGAGAATGCAATGACAGAGGCCGAGGTGGAGAGAGGTCCCCTGCATCCGAACATGGAATCAGTTTCAAACATTCTCTTGGGCTCTGCCTGAACTGACCGGATTCTGTGTCTAGTCTTGTGTTTGGCCTTTTTTAGGTGGCAGTGCCAAAGGCCTCGCAAGTCACAGTTTGGGAGATCTCAATCATGTATGGATTGGATCTGATGGAACCGAGAAGACCCAATGGGCAATCCATCTGAAGAGTCAACTTTGGAACTAAGTTTGGACTTTGTTCCACCTGGTCACATTTCTTTGCTGCTGGGCATTTGGAACTGGAAAGTGCCCTCTCCCAAAGGGCAGCTTTCAGGTGGGACGCACGGTCACTGAGGGCCTTGGGTGAAAACTGCTAGCAAATTGTGATGTTGTGCCCTTTGCCGAGACAAATGAGACATAGGATATATTAGTCCATCCTAGTCATCTTGGTCCGAAGGGGAGCACTTTTTAAACAGAGATTTCTGAGATATGGTAACCAAATCTCAGAAATGAACAATATCGGAGGAAAACCAACAGAAAAAAATGGCCAAAAGCCTGAGGAGAGGGGAAAAACCTCACAAATGCTAGAGAATAATCTTCCCAACGCAGAAGCAATCTTCTCAACGTGGAAGCAAAGAACCAACTGAGGAAGGAGGGAGCACCTCCCCAGGAGCAAATGGCCATTTGAGCAGGAAAATGGTTGTTGGTGAGCTCGTCCGTGTCCACAAGTTTAGAAATTGCTAGAAAAATCTTCCAATAGGATGGCCCGTGCAGTCCCAAAGAATGCCCGCACAGAAGACCGAAGATGAATACTGGGGACTGTTAAGGCAAGTTCACCCAGTGTGAAACAAAAGACATTTTAAAAAGTAGACTATTCTGCTGTTAAAAGGCCTAGTCTTTATGCAGTATCTTTTACCTAAACACAGCTGCAATTAAACTGCACTGGGAAATGAAAAATGGGAAAAAATTGTTCCCATGATTGCACGCTCTCATCTCCCTATGATGTTGAAGTGGAACTTCAGCAAGCCAGGAAATTTTAAATCATGCTCCCTGTGTGCACGTGGGGAGAGGTGGAAGTATACCACCATCGAAACACTCTTAGTTCATGCCCTAGTAAAGTTAAATTTCAGCTTGTTCCAGTGTATGCCTGGAATCCCTGGCATCAGTGGATAAACCAGTTTGGAAACACTGAAGTTCTTACATCAGGCTCTTCTGGAAAGCAATTACTGCTCATCTTCCGGTGCTACAGCCATTATGCCAAAAGAAGGCCTCTGCAGGATCCAAGCCATTGGGCATACACAGAAATACAACTTTGTATATTTGTGTTAAGCCCACATATGCAGCTACTCTACTATAGTGTGCCAAATCCAGTAATGAAAGCAAAGTACCACCGTGAACTACAAACCTTCATGAAAAAAACTATATATATTCTACCCCCACCCAAATGCATACTAAAGACAGCCAAAATCTTCTGTTTGTTGCATGATTTCTGTTTAGTTTAAGGAGGTCAGAAGAATTTTTGAAGGGGTACAACTTGGATAAGTACCCATTGAAAGGCTGATCTGGAAAGCAAAGTATCACTGATCTGAAAAGCAAAGATTCAAGCCTTCTACCACAAACTGAAGTGGCTCTTATACCAAGAGAATGACTGATGGACTTTTGGTCCAATAAAACCCTCTTATTTTGGTTTTCCCCAGGGATGCTAACAATTTATTTAGAAAATTTTTGTACTGCTTCTCTGTGTCTGCTTGAGATGGCTGCAAAATAAGAAACACATAGCACAATAAAGGTTAATAATTAAACACCCAGTATTAAAAACCCAGACAGGGATAAACACCTCATAAAACCAGCAGCTTAAAAAGTCTGAGAACAGTTCTCATGCTAAAAAACAGACTACAAATGTGGTGTTGATCTTTTGACCTCATTTGTATGGTCTGCTTTTTAGCCGAATGTTATAGTCTATCCTATTCCCTCATTGCTCCTGCGTGACTGAGCAATAAGACTATCACGCTCTACTATTAATCAAAACATCCAAATGCAAACTTAAATTCCTTTGTTCAGTAATATTTGTACAACAATGGAGCCACCACTGGGGAAGCATGCATGGTTGGAGGCACCTCGCATAATTCATAAAAGTGCAGGTATGTGCTTCAAATAAATTATTTCCAACACCTTAAACACTTTAAAAGACATCAAAAACTAAGCATATCGACAAATCAATTACATGTTCCTATTAACCTTGTTTCTAGATAACCCAATCCAGAAGCTGTGTGTTTTGGCAGGTTTTAATTGCAATATTTATTGGTTAGAAAGAGATTGTGTTACTATTTACCATTTGAGGGGAAATGATGCATAGGCTATAAATAGTTCAGCACACAACATTAAGACTGCATCACCTAGAGCACTCTGTAGTGATTCCGCTGGCCAGTTTAGAGTTGCTAGTATACACAGAGATATTAGCCATCCTTGAAAAAGGAACTTTTCAAAAAAGATTTGCTTTTGAATGTTAGGATTACAAAGCAGTGTTAGAGTAGTGCTCAGTCATGCAGGAGCAATGCTGTATGGACAGCTACCTAGTTAGGACATCACAAGCCTCTACACATATGTATTAGAACTGCAGGATTTTTTTTTTTTTTTTTTTAACAAGCTGCAAAACTTTTATTTAGCCAGGAGACAGGAAGTTGTTAGTTTAGTCCTGCCTACCCCTAGCAATGGGTGAGAAACACCCAAAGATCAAGATGCCCTTTCTTCAGAGCGGGAAAATGGCTGCTTTGGCAACAGGACTCTATGGCACTGAAGTCCCTCCCCAAACCCCACCCTCCTCAGGCTTTGTCCCAAACACCTCCCGATAGTGGCGAAGAGGGACCTGGCCACCCTATCAATGGGACTTCCTCCCAAATATGCAATCAGAGGACTGCAGGGCTGGTATTATGGAGGCAGCAACAGTATTCCAACATGAGTTTTCAAATAGCTATTCAGTTAAATGACGTCTGCAAGGGGTTAAGTGCAAAAATACAGCATGAGAGGAACAAGTCAAATTTCATTAATGTTACGCTCTGAAGACGGGACTTCCCCAAAATTGATAAACAGCAGAACCACTCCCATAGATCACACTGCAGGAAGAGAGTACGAAAGCCGCCGGGACAATGCAGCACAATTGCATCATTGCCTGAAAAATCTCAGCTGCAGCTTCTATTCACTAAATCTGTTTCAACTCCCTCCCCCTTTACAGTGATGCATGAGCGGTGTGGTAAAGGATGGGGGTGGGAAGAGAGACTATTTCAGAATTAAATATGCATCAGCTAGGTTGAGCTGCAGGAGCCTATGTGCCACGTTCAGTACCTCAGTTAAGCAGCCCCACCATGACACTGCAACATTATTTTGTATTCTAGTGATAAATTTCTCCACAAGGAAACTGGCCAACAAAGGATAATGCATTCTGCACACAGCACAGCTCAAACATGACTCCTTTGCATAGCAGAACTGCTTCCACTTTAAGTATCAAGAGACAAGTCTAAAGCACAATATAACAACAGTGAAATATCAAGGACAGGAACTATAAAGACAGTATGATGTCAGAGCTGCATATTCCACAAGTCTGAGAATCTTCTAAACAAAACCATCCAGGTCTCATATATAATTTAGTGTGAAAAATAGCTTTGGCTTCAGTTTCATATTTCTGGCAGAGTTTTCACATTTCTGGTTTAGCAAGGATTATCTGGGAAAGGGCTTCAGGGCAAGATTGCAACGGTTTCCATAACTACTTCCAAATATCAATGCACTAATATTTTTAATTTAAAGAATACCACCTGGTTCCATATTTTAATGATTACATGTGATACAAAAACGGTTCGGCTATTTTTTGGGGGGGGGAACTACTGGCAATAAAACAAATAAAAGCGATTGTTGAAGTAAGCAGTTGTTAGTGTGGTTAGTGTTATAGGTTTAGGACTAAGTTGCTGAGCTGTATTAATGTGGGTGGGTAGCCTACAGAGGGTTGGGAAAGAATGTAACCCATTTAGGGGAGGCCAGTTCTGGGTTGGAGATCCCAGTGACTGGGGGTGGGGGGAGTGGCAGGTATGGCGGTGTGGAAGGAATTATAAAGGAAGGAGACTGGGATATAGATATGCCTGCTCCCCTTCCAACCTTTGTCCCGTCCTGAGATAATGATGGTGGTGGGGCTAGGACCATACAGCCTTCTCTGACACTGATGTTGTGCGATGCCAGGTCCATCAATAATAAGACAGCCACGTTGCACAACTGTTTTGCAACGTATGAAGTGGACCTGGCATGCATGACTGAGACCTAGGTGAGGGAGGGCAAGATAGTTGCCTTAAAGGAACTAGCCCCACCTCCAGGTTTTTCGGTCCTTCATCAAATGATGGGTGGTGGTGGTGATACTCATTCAGGAGTCTTTCTCCTTTAGGGCATTCCCTGTCCCAAAGATCCCCGGTATTGATTTGTTGGTCTGGTGTGGGACGCTGATGAGAGTTTAGCTATCTGACTGGTGAACCAACTGCCTAGCATACCAGCAGATACCCTGCCAAGCTTGCTGAAGGTGGGCCTTGGAGTACCCTAGGATGATAGTGCTGTAGGACTACAATGTCCACTCTGATGTGTCTTCCATGGCGACACTGGGATTCTCACAGTTTTAGGTCCCACACATCAAGCAGGCCACACGCTGGATTTGATCTTTGGCATGGGAGTGGATGTGAATTTGGTCTCTACTGAAAGAATGCCTTGGTCAGACCACTTTGCCCTGAAGACCCAGCTGGGTGTCCCGGCCTCTCCCTGTATAGGCGGAGAGCTGATTTATGCTCGTGCGCAGAGGCTAAGCACTTGTTTCCGAAGCACTCCCACAAGCAACACTCGCAGACAGGTAGTCCCAAGAAGAGTTGACTTTAATGGAGATCATACAGGCATTCAGAGCTTGCAAAAGTAAAAAGGCAGGAATGGAGCAAAAGGGACATACAACGGAATATATGGGGGAATAGGTCATATCATGATAGCACAGGTTGGCATGGTAACCCCTCAGTCCAACCGGCTAGTCTCCCACGAGCTTCAAAGCCTAAGAGGAATGCGATCATTAGGAAAACAATGGGACCTTCCTGGGGAGTTTGAAAGAGGTGGTGGTGATGCAGCTACTGAAAAGATCCTAATGATACATCCAACTACTGCCCGGTGTCAAATCTTCCTTTCCTGGGTAAGGTAGTGGAGAGACTGGCAGTAGAACAGCTCTAGGTTTTCCTGGAGGACACATCAGCTCTGGATCCATTCCAGTCCAGCTTCCAACCTCACTATAGGATGGAGACGGCACTGGTCGTGCTCGCAGACGATCTCTGGAGATGGGTGGATTGAGGCGGGTCAGTGCTGTTGGTGCTTCTCGAACTAATAATGGCATTTGATGTGGTCACTCACGTTCCACTGACCCATCACCTCACTGATATTGATATATGTAGGACAGCCTTGAAGTGGCTGATCTCATTTTTCCAAGGTCGGAGACAGACGACGCAGGAGGAGAGGGTTTTGCCACAGTACCCCTTGGTATGTGGGGTCCCCCCAGGGGAAAATCCTTTTCCCAATGTTATTTAACATCTATATGCATCCCCTCACCCAGCTGGTCCAGAGTTTCAGGCTGGGTTGTCATCAGTATGCTGATGAAATCCAGCTATATCTGCTGATGGGGGACCAGCTAGACTCCACCCTAGAGGCATTGGCCAGGTGTCTAGAGTGCGTGGTGGGATGGCCAAATCTGGCTGAAGTTGATCCGGCTAAAGTTGAATCCATTGAAGACAGAGGTTCTGTGGCTGGACCAGGGTGGTGTGGCGGTGGGATACCAGCTCCCAAATCTTGATGGTGTGCAATTGGAGGTGATTGTGGATGTCTCCTTGGCCTTTTATGCATGGGTTGTTTCTGTCATAGTCATTCCCCCCACTTCTTCGTGGCTTTGTTTTCATTATGCATGTTGTATCTGACCTTTAGAAGTCACTTCACTCTTTACGCACATTTCCCCCACGTTTTCCGAATGCTGTTTTACCCTGAAGTTAACGTCTGCATCAAGCTCAAATCGACTGCAATTCTTGTGTATAGTTTTTAGTTCAGGTTTGTCTCCCTACGTCCACATTCTCGCTTCTCTCTCCCATTTGCCTTTCTCCTTCCTCCAACCCCTCAAAGCCATTTTTTGTGAGGCTGCTTTTTTCTCCATTGAACTTGTCCTCTTCATACGCCCCCTGGCCATTTTTCTTCTTTTTTGTTTGCGAACAAATGACTAAGCGATAGAGCAATTAAACACTTTAAATGACCATGCAAGTTTCTGAAGTTCCCTGCTTTGAGATCAGGAGTAATTTGTAATGGAATGGTGCATTGGTGCACATTTCATCTTGGTCATTTCGGGTGGATTTATGGTAAAGCAGGCGTGAGGAATCAGACCCTTTTTCTTTCAAATGAAAGAATCTCGCCACGGGGATCGTGAGGGCTGTGGTGACATATTTCAAAATACACTGCAGCAAATCTTCACCCAAGCCTTATTAGCTCACCTTGATGAGACCTTTCTACTCCGTGATGTGCAACTGCTCCATCTCATTAAGGAAATCGCTCTTCATATGTCATTCGGCAAAATCACACTTTAATCGAGCCAACAGGGAGGGCAGCAGTGCTAATTACAGTGGGGGGTGCAGTGGCTCGCCTCTTGGACTGCTCAGGAGCAGGAGGTGAGTGAGGCGAGGCCAAGTCAGCCAAGCAACTCTTGCCTTCCCTTCTCCCGGGGCTTGGGGGGGGGGGGCAGCAGAGAAAGCAATTGGGGACAGGGGGTGGAGGAGGTGGTCTGAAACACAACAGCTTATTACTTTTAATTCCCCCGTGACCAAATCACCTGCATGAAACACAAATCTAGTTTATTAAGCTGGCATTTCTGCAGATGGAAGATTTATTTTCTCTTTAGATTTCTCTAATTGAGTGAATATAGGCACCCCAAATTAGCCACACTTGGGGGCTGCTGGAGAAAAAGGAAGGAAGGAAGGAGGGAGGATAAAGGAAAAAAGCAGTATTTGCAGAGGGCGATGGGGGGGGAGTCACGCATGCGCCAATTTAGGTGCCTTATCTCACTTGCGATCTATCGCTAGAGCGCATGCTTGAAAACACAAAAAACTTTTTAAAGGGTGGGTCGCAAGCTGTGTAGCAATGATGACATCTGTGACCACTCTCCCATTAGTTCAGCAGTTCCGCCAGTTGCACTAGTTTCAGACTGAGTACTGGATCACGTTTAAGGTTCTGGTATTGACCTCTAAAGCCCTAAACAGTCTGGAACCATCGTACCTGCAGAACTGCCTCTCCTACTACACCCCTCAAAGAGCACTTTCCTCAGCAGATGAGAAATTACTGGTGATCACTGGCCCGAAAAGCATCCGGCTATCCTCCACCAGGGCCGGGGCCTTTTTGGCTCTGGCCCAGTCTGGTGGAACACCATGCCAAGGGAGATTAAACTGAGCTGTTCCATCACTGATACAGTTGAAGACAGAGACAGTTTTCCATCCTGCTGGCATCCCCTCACTTTCCCCTCCTTATTTATTCTGCTGGATTTGGTTGTTCCTTTTTTACCTCTGTATGGTTTCCCATCATTGTTTTATACTGCTATGGTTGAGGGCGCCTGGTTCTAAGTTATGAAATCAGTTTTAATTGTAAATTATGGTAATTTTTTTATTGTTTCTGAAGTGTTTGTGAACCGATCTGAGCCTGACCTGGTCAGGAATATAACCAGTACATCTGTAAAGAAAGAATTTCATACTTATAAACACTATGGCAGCATATCTCACTTTATATTACAGTAAGGGAGGGGGTGTTCCATGTCTATATGCAAATCAGGTGTGAGCTACTCTTGAGAATCTTAGTTGTAGCTATTCTAGCTGTACAAACTGGCAAGAAAGGTTTCCAAAGGTACCTTAGATTAAACATGGCTTTAAGCATTGAGTTCTTTGAGACTTCGGCTCCATAGGAAAGTGTTTGATAGGAGCTCATGTCCATTTCACCTGCGTCATTGTGACTGAGGAAGAACAGTTCGAAAAGGATCTTTTGAAGCCGGCGTCTCCTTTTTGCGCTCACTTCACCAGTTGGACTTTGAATTCATATAGCACAGTGGATGGATTATTGTTTATTTGTTGTGTACCTTTTCCATTACCACAATGTGTGCTAAATATTATTTTCTGCCATGGCGCATGTTATAATGCATACTGTATGTTAGACTTGTTTGGCTATATAGCACTCCATGCAATTTGTAGATTCACAGTTTGCTACACAACTTTCTTATAGATTTTGCAAATTATCCACCTTGTGGATTTTGTAATTTTGTATATTACTTGCATATTATGAGATTTTCATTACATAACTAATTGCAACTTGGTCACCGTACTGGATCTTGTTTTGTAGCTATTCTAGCTAGCAAGTTTTCTAGCTCTTATGTCTACAAAGACATTTAAATGTTGGTAAGCAATAGCCAGGGGGAACACAAGAGCCCACTTCCTAAGAGCTCACCAGCTAACAAACTATGCACAATACATATTTTTAATATTTACACCAGGAAAAAGTGAATTGTGGAAAATTATAAGAAGGTATGCACGGCCACTTTTATGGTTTATTTTCTCAAGAGACTGCGATGTTTTTTAGAAGATGCTGCTCACTGGCAAAGTAATACAAATATCTGTTACCAAACCACATAATACTATCTTGTACAGTTGAATGACACTGCAGTCTGAAAACAAATCAATAATCACTCTATAAAATGTACTTTATTTCCCTAATTGAAGGGCTAGTTAAGTCCTTGATGGGAAAGCCCTTTATTTCTTTAAAAATAACGCGCTTCATAAGTGCCTCTCAGAAGAATTGACAGCTGCCTGATTCTTCTTTGCAACCCTTATGTCTGGAAGCCAATGAAATTTTCATACCATTTTCAGGATCTACTGGATTCCAGATGCGGATAGCTGGCATGGTTTTAATATGTCACTGAACAGCTGTAATCTTTCTCAGCATGTAAAATACCAGCTGAAGCCTGAGGAAGTGTTAAAACCCACAATCCTATCCTTATTTTTTAACTTGGCCCCCAAACGGATCAAGAAATCTGCACAGTGGGAGAAGGTACTGAAACGGGAAGTGTTCATGCAACCTGAGGGAAGTCAGGTTTACAAATGCTGGGAGAGATTTAAACCCTCACCCAAACAGAAGTGATATGTGTCTGTGTACACTTTATGATCTCACACAAACATGGTTGGTATTTTGGGGTTGCCTAGCAGCCCCACACAATCAGGCATTAAAACAAGAAAGTAGCAGCTGAGGGGAGGGGAAACATGCAAGAAGGTGATGGCAATGGCAAGAGAAGTAGGGACCAACAGGGGCATGGAATTCGTCCTCACCCAAGTGTTCTTTTTCTATCTTCTGCTTGCTATTATAATCTAGATGAACCCAAATCTCCCACTGAAATTGGATCAAGCTGGAATTTCAGTAGCATCCCTCAATTTAATTCTAACTCCACTGTGCATGAACATCACTAGTATAAAAAAAAAGGATTCAGACTCAGACTCTCTCACAAATAGCATGTTTCTCCTTTCACAGTGCCAAATCCAAAGGTTGTGTCAAGCCAGCATAAGGTACTTCCTCCAACAGAATGGGTCTTCGCCACCTCCCAAACCCCATGAAATCCTGTTCCAGAAGGGCAAGGCAATCTCAGGAATGCTATTGTGGCAGCTGTGAGCCTGCAGAGGGGGGGATTTAATGAAGATTTCTCTTCCTTTTGTGGGCAGATACTTACCAATTGATCCAACCCACAGTATTCAATAATGGAGAATAAAATACACAAAATTCTACCTAAAGTATATAACTACAAAACCTATAAGATTATAAAGATCTAAATATCTAATAGTGGTGTGGTCCTGATCTGTGGATATCTAAATCCATGGATCGGGCCCACACTGATATTAAATAAATTTCTTGCAAACTCGGAGGACCGCCCTGGTTTGCTAAAATATCTGAAATCTTTACAAAAATATACATTGGGGGTTTAAATCCCTGTCCCAAATAAAATAGTGTTGTTCACGCACATGCAGAAAATGTACTTACCTTGATTCTGGTGAGCTGCCCTGGGCTCGTCTGACGCTGGGAGACACCCAGGGCCCAGCCATAGCTCTGGGTGGCTCCCAGGAACTGCCCCTGCTGCAGCTGGGTTCCAAGGTGAGTGGTGGAGCCTGGAGCCACGCTGGGCTCAGTGATGGGGGGGAGGTCAGATTCCTTTTGTGAGTCTAGTGGGGTCCCACTTGTTACTGGATGCCCAAACATAGGTGTGAAGTTACGTTTGAGAGACAGCAAATTAACTTTTCCATGATGACACATGGGTTCGACAGAAAGACATGCAGGGGGAAATTATGCTTTCAGTGACCATGTAGTCAGTATTTGCTGACATTATTTCTGTGACACAATGCAGGGTGGTGCTGGTGTAGCTAATAAACATCTGCCTGATTGGTAAATAAGGGAAAGAAACCTGGATAGAGAAATGTCTGGGCATTCTTTTTTAAAGCTGACTGATTTCAGATTTGAGATCCTCAAGTGTTGTTTCACAATTTCAAAAATAAAATTTTTCTTAAGTCCATATAGGTCACTCAGCTAACAAAACGCTGCAAAAGGTATTACATTGTTTCATTTTCCGGTAAATAATGCATGAAACCCAAGTACCACAAAGAAAATATTATGATCATGGACAGCAGTGTTAGATTCTCTTCTCTGTGAAAAAGAGTGTATAGTTCTTTATTTTCACAACCAACTTAAAACCTCTTACTGCAATTCCTGTACTGCGAATAGGCCTCAAGAATATTTTACCTAAAAAGCTTAACTGTACGTGTTTATATGTGACCACTGTCATCATCCCAATAACTAAAAAAAGTTTTTCTGCAGCAAATGTCAGAAAATATTCCTTCAGTATTGCACTTATGTTAATGAATTCCTTGCAGATGCATTCAAAGCACAATCTGATGCTGTTTCCCTCTTTCCTGCAGTGCCACCTTCTACCTTTTCATTTGCCGATGCATATTCATTTCTCATTACCCAAGAGTTAGGCAGTCGCAGTCATATACACCATGTCAGGTTTATCCTGTCAGGTACTTTAATTGCACCATGCTTCACTGACTATTTTTTACTTCACTACTCTGGAAAGGTGGTAACACACATGAGAAAAGGTGCAACACAACAGAAGCGAGCCTGCTTAGAGTTTAAAGCTGTTAACCTTTATGACCCCCCCACTCTTGCTCTCTTGTCTTTAAGCGCACTTTAAATACTACCTGAAGCTACAAGCAGCAGCATGGAGTTATCCTGCCTATCAATCCTAGCTTTGAAGAGATAAAAAGTAGTTTTCAGCTGAACCTGCACAACCTTCTTTGGAGGTTTTTAAGCAGAGACTAGATGGCCATCTGTCAGCAAGGCTGATTCTGTGAACTTAGCCAGCTCATGAGAGGGAGGACAGAGTTACATCAGTTTGGCTCTTGTGGCCCCTTCTTACATGCCCAGGGTAATGCCAATCACCACTTTGGGGTCAGGAAGCAATCTTCTTCCAGGCCAGAATGGCCAGGGATCCTGGAGGGTTTTTGTTGCCATCTGGGCATGGGCTAGGGGTGGCTGGGGGTGTGAGAAGGAGAGGTAGTTGTGAATTTCCTGCAGTATGCAGGGGATTGGACTAGATGATCCTAGTGGTCCCGTCCAACTCTATGATTCTATGATGGTTAAAAAGCAAAATCCAACACTAAGAATCCATGTCATATCTTTTATTCAGGATCAACCAAATGAATCTTGGGGGGGAAATCTGCAAAGACATTTTCAAGCGCTACAAGTTTTGTTTTCCCCCGAACTGTTGTTTGTATGAACGTTTTTCTGCTTTGCAATTGCTTTCATATCAAAGCATAATATGAATCCAAGATATGCATTCTCAGTACCTTCTTAAACAGCCAAAGACAGGATTTGTGTGTGGGGGGTGTGTGTGTGTGTGTAGTTGGTATGTAGGTTATTAGCTCTGCCTCACAAGGCTGGATTGAAAAAACTGGCCTTTTGATTACCCTCCTGTTCCCTAATAAAATGGTTTTGCTGTTTCAAGCTGAAATGGACATCTTTCCACAGATCGCCTGCCACCTATAACATCTTGTTAAACTCTCAAGCACCATCAGCTGCAAAGGGAGAACTGTTTTTATCAACTTAGTGATGATACAGATAGCAAGGAACCACATGTCATTTCCTAACTTAAGGACATAATAGAATTAGGTAGAGAAATCTAGCATCCCAGAGGAAAGAGTCACAGATAAAAATCTCCAAGTGTTAGAAGAAAAAAACCATTTTGAATATCCACAGATGAGATTCAGAGGCTATAAGCACTTATTGGATTTCTGTGTTTACTATCCAAATGATACATTTCCCCCCCTCAGATATGACACATTACTCTTAGTTTATTGAGTTCTGAATTCGTGGCGCTAGCTTATTAAAGTCACACATACCGTATATACTCGTGTATAAGCCGAGTTTTTCAGCCCAAAAAAAGGGCTGAAAAAGCCGAACTCGGCTTATACACGGGTCAATATGGTAGGAGAGGGGAGGGGGGGAGGAGGGAGGGGGGAGGAGGGAGGGAGGAACTTACGGCTCGCAGCCTCGCCCAGGAGCCTTTCTCCTGCCGGCAGGGGCCTGGAGAGGCCGGCAGGAGGTTCCTGCCGGCTGCTCCGCCGCCGCCCAGGCGCCCAGGAGCCTTTCTTCTGCCGGCAGGGACCTTCCTGGGCCGGCAGAAGGTCCCTGCCGGCTGCTCTGCCGCCGCCAAGGCGGCAGGGAGCCTTTCTCCTGCTGGCAGGGTCCTGGAGGGGCCGGCAGGAGGTCTCTGCTGGCTGCTCCGCCGCCGCCCAGGCGCCTTTCTTCTGCCGGCAGGGACCTTCCTGGGCCGGCAGGAGGCCCCTGCCGGCTGCGCCGCCGCCACCCATGCGCCCAAGCGCCTTCCTCCGGCCGGCAGGGGCCTGGAAAGGCCTCCTGCCGGCCCAGGAAGGCCACGCCGCCGATTCGCCGCGTCTCCCGGTAAGTAGGGGGTTCAGGGGCTCTTCCCCCTCCCCCCTTTGGATGGCACTGGGGGTGGGGTGGGGTGGGGTGGGGCGGGAGGGCCTGGGAGGCCGGCGGGAGGGCGACCTGGGGCAGGGGCCCTGCGCTCTAAAATGGCGGCCGCCATTTTAGAGCGCAGCATTGCCGGTAAAGGGAATTTCTTATTGACCCTCGGCTTATACGCGGGTCAATAAGAAATTCCCTTTTCTGGCCTCAAATTTGGGGGGTCGGCTTATACTCGGGTCGGCTTATACCCGAGTATATACGGTATGTAGAACGGCTGCCAGCCTGCCTTCTCAGCTCTCCTAATGCACGAAATATCTTCACTCCCAGAAGAGATCAAATACACCTTAGCCACTGTTGCAGTCTCACTGCTTTTCTCTGGCTGCTGCTAGCCTTCTTCATCCCAAGAACCTGCAGGAAACCAGCTCTGGACAAATACAAGTACCATGCATCTGCCTGATTTGGGAAAACTGCTATTACCTCCAGCAAGCAGCATGGCTGAGCAAATTGCATTATCCACCAACAGAGCTATCATGAAAAAAGTTTCATACCATTTCAGATTGTGATGTAGATTTTTACAGCATGCAGTGGATATTTATTTAGTACATTTATACCCTGCCTTTCTCGCAGCTCCTTACACTGTTTCCCTTCCCTCCTTTTTATCCTTATAACAGCTGTGTGAGGTAGGTTAGGCTCATAGTGTCTGACTGGCCCAAGGTCACCCAGCAAGCTTCCATGTCAAGAGTGGGGGATTCAAAACTGACAGTGCAATCCTAAACAGAGTTACTTAGACTGGAATAACTCTGTTTAAGATTATACTGCGAGTCTCCCAGATCCTACTGTGATATTCTAACCACAATAACATGCTGGTTCTGTTTTGTTTTCCCCATCCTACTCTGGGGTTGTTTGAGGTTGAAGACCCTCCCTCCCTACAAACATACAGCTGGTAGAGGTAGAACTGAACAAAAGTTCCATGATTTTAAATATAATTGGGGAGAATTTCCCTCTGAAAACACAGTCTGACAGAGAGATGACGATTCTGGGGGTAGTGGATGGGGAAGTGTGAATGTAAACCTGCAAAACATCTGTGCTCTTTTTTTTAACTGTACCCCTCCTAATCAAGGCCTAATATAGACAAAATGGAAATCTAAGAAGAATTTATCTTAAGGATTTCTTGTTTTACTTTAGTAACTTGGCTATAGTTTGTCACCCATGTTCAAGAAGAAAACGGCAAACTCTGTTCTATTCAAAGTCAGTCCCTCCAGTGCCTTAATACTTACCAACTACTAGTGGAAAAGCTTTGCCTAATAGATTTTCATACTTTGTAGCTTCATCATGTTGATGGTTGAGTCATTGTGCAATCAACTAACCCCCTCCTCGTTGCTTGCCTCCTCTGCTTCTAGCTGATAAACCCACAAGAGACACAGAAGTGCTTATTACTAGTCCCCAACCACATGACCTTACACTATGCACTATCACATTTCATGCAATTTCTATTTCTCTACTCTATGAGGTCATGCATTCGTTTTCTAATCCTTGTCTTTATTGACTATGCCTATTGATTGCAAGGCATCAGCAAAATTTAAACACTTAACATATCTCCAAGTCAAACAGTGAAATCGAATTTAGAATAGATGTTTGTTACTTGTCTTCATTTAAAAAACATTTCTCCAAGTTTAGCCAATTAGATTCTTTTCAGATTCTTTTATACTCTATTCCACAGTTTCAGACTCATAAGAACAATTTACAGTGAAAACCAGACGCAGGTTTGCATCCAGAGTAGATGTTTCTGCAGGTGGAAGCATTTCTGCCTGCGGAGCATGACTTTATCACCCTCCCTCTCCTGTGGCAGTTCAAAATCTCCTCCCTAACCCTGTCTCTGATGGAAAGCTAGCCCACAAAATACATCCAAGCCTAAGAAAACCAGCATGGGTAAAGACCATCATTTTGGGATGCCTTAGATTATTTTTACAATATGAATCTAAAAGTACAAATACCTGGACATTTTTTGTCCCAATTCATTTAAAATATGTCAAAACTAAAGATAAGAAAACTTATGATGCTGCCTTGAATGTTCATTCCAGAAATATTCAGAAACTCTGAGGAAGAGGTCAAGAAATTCCTTAATTTGGTTTTTTTTATTATTATAGCACTAAATGCTGTACACAGCAGAAATATATGGAAACAAATTGAATTCTCACCACCACCATTGCCACAAAATTGAAATGAAGTGGAGCTCTATGTACTTAGATGTAAACAATCACTATTATATTTACTATTTGAAATGGCATGGGTTTTTTTTGGCATTGTAGGATGAAGACTGCTTAAAAAGGAAGCCATCTACAATGTATAAACGCATTTAATTCCTCTGAGGTCCACAGATACCATATGCATATAGCAGTATCTCCCTCATCTAGCAGCTAAAGGTATTGAGAAACACTACCAGCAGAAGCTGCCTCAAATCACTTGTAATTCAATGTTAATTTTTATTAAAGCTAATAGAAGTCACAATTCCATAAACTATCAAAATCCTTTAAATCAGTGCCTGACAAATTTGCTTTGGCTCTAGGAGCCAGCCCAAAAAACTCAGGAGCCAGACTTATTTTTCAGACTTCAGAGCTGTATATTTCAATTACCATATTTTCTAATTATTGCTTCCACAAAACCTAATCCTAATTTCTTCAGTTTCTCTTAATTTTATCAAAGCTATGACAAAAACTTAACCTGGCTGTCATCACCACAACACTCCCAAACCTAGTCTAACTTCTCCCCACTTTCTCAATTCCATTACTGCTTTAAAAGCTTTAACTGAATTTTGGACCCAGTAAAGTAAGCAACTGGTCAATTTATCTTTATATCAAAACCTTATATGATTATTACTGAATTATATATTTACTGCAGAACTAATCAATTACTGACTATAACCATCTCTATTATAACATTTCCTGTTAAATAATTTTTGTATCACAGGTTAAGTTCAGAAGGTTACTGCACACATCATCACTTCCCTCATGGTTTACTCTTCCAGCCAGGTGTATGTAGAACTTTGAGTCTCCACGCTGGATAAGCCTATACTGCAACTGTGTTATCAGAAAAACCAGATCTTAAACACAACACCGCATGCAACAGTCTGGCAGTGACGTCGTCTCAATTGTGCATAATGGCCGCTATGGAAATAACCAAAGCTAGATGGTGCTTAAGCCTACTGACTACAATGGAACTAGAATATGTTTAACTGTACATTGTATTGTGGCCTCTACTTTTCATTCTTACCAAAGATGCCACTTTGACAGAACAGATTAAGCAGCTATTATCCTTAAATTGTCCTGACCTGGATGGCCCAGGCTCGCCTGATCTCGTCAGATTTCAGAAGCTAAGCAGGGTCAGCCCTGGTTAGTATTTGGATGGGAGACCACCAAGGAATACCAGGGTTGCTGTGCAGAGGAAGGCACTGGCAAACCACCTCTGTTAGTCTCTTGCCATGAAACCCCCCCCAAAAAGGGGTCGCCATAAGTCGGCTGCGACTTGACAGCACTTTACACACACACACATATCCTTAAATTAATCATCGTTGTTTTATGCAGGCCGACTGTGTTTGTTCTTCCACCTCCCTACCTGCTCATAAAGTAGTTTTTTAAGTAACACACAGATTACGATCTGAATTCTTGCCTCGTCACCCAGTGACATAGACCTACATTTGTGACCAAACAGAAGCAGCTTATTGGTTCATACAAGCAAGCCTGGGTGAACCCAATTTAGTGCAATGCATCTCTACAGCATAAAGAATACACAAAGAATTCAGTCTGGCTTGCTTACACGATTCAGCTCAACCAGCTGTTTCTGTATTTGGGTAGATCTGTGCCATGGTTCAATGGGGTACAACAAATCTAAGTCTGTTTTGAGTGATTTGTGGCACAGGAGTACTGAGAAACATGTGAGAGCGTGTGCACATAAGTACCCATTCTGCTGAGATGGGAACAAGGCAGAAGAAATTCCCAAAACATCTTCAGCATCAAGAAAACGTTGAATACTTTTTAGAACTTGCAGAACATCTTAAATGTGCTAATACTGAACTGCTTTCTCAGCCTTGTGGATGATTCCTGTTTCTATAACGATGTATGGCTAGTACCTAGTGGATTTGGGCTTCTAGACCAATTTGGAGCATACAAATGGATGTCTTCCCCCCAAAAGACTGCAAAGTGTACAATTTGGTGTTTCTGAATCTCAGTCTCAATCGACAACAAATTTGATTCGCTTCTCCTAGTTCGGGTTTCACCTCATACAAACTTTTTTAGAACCTGAAAAATAATTAATAGACATCCCTACAAAAGCCTTCAACTTTCCCTTTCGTCCATGATACCATTTGATTTACTTTCCATTTAAAAATATAGGTATAAAACTGACTAGCAGTGTAGCAAAAAGAAAATAAATCAAATTTTAAAGATTCTTTATTACTTAGGAATGTAGAACAAAATGAGCTGCACTGCAATTTTTCCTTTCCCTAGAAAACCACAATTATTTGATTGCTCCAGCTCATTGAGAACAACACTTGTGAAAAATAACAAAACATTTAACAAATCCAGTACAGAATAACCAGACTTTGCAAAACTAAGAACAATCAGCTTTAAGCCTTGGAGTGAAAAGGGCAGGTGATGATGAATTAGCTTAGCTGGATGGTTCCCATAGATGTTCTCTAACACAGGTAGCTATTGTGCAAACAACAAATATAAAGGCAAGCCATTTGCAGCATTCAATCATCTCAAAGGTTTTTGTTCTAAATGTGTCACAGCTAGAAACTTCATTTAGAGCAGGAATGGGGAATGTCAGGCCAGGGGGCCATTTAAGGCCCGTGAAATCATTTGGTCTGGCCCTTCGTGGGTCCTGGCAGATCTCTAGCTCAGAAGGATCTAAGACTGGTGATTCGCCCCCTCCCGCGGACAGGAATAGCCTCTATTCAAGGCAGATGAGAGTTTGTTTTGCTGAGAAAAGAGACCTTTTCCCCCCCTTGCAGAAGTGTCGTTAGCTAAGGAGCTGCTAGGACCGCCCAAGAAACTGTGTTAACCCTTTCCCACCTGGGCCACGGAGAAACGTATTCCCTCTGTACTACAAGAGGGCTGGGGGTGGAAGTGGCAACAATGGAGGAGGTTAAAGGAGGCAGGGCCAGAATGCATGGGGGGGGGGAGTTCTTAGCCAGTATTTCCTCATTTCATCCCTGCAGGCGGAAGTAGCAGGAGCTGGCTGTAGAATCTGGCCCTGAACATGAGGAGCAGGAGCAACTCCAGTGTGCAGCTGGACGACTACACCCAGCTGGTGCAACAGACCATCCTGGGCCACCAGGTGGGCGAGTGCGCCACTGGTTGGATGCCTGCCTGCTTGCATGAGGAGTGTGTGTGTCATCTTGGGCAGGCAACTGCCTGCTTGGGGCTTGGTCGGCTAATTCTTAAGTTGATAATTCTGTATGGCCCGTGAATGATGTTATAAATATCCAAATGGCCCTTGGCGGAAAAAAGGTTTCTCACCCAATTTAGAGTATGAGGCCAGAACTATCAACCTAACTCTGTAGTATTGGTACTGCACATTTATTTTAATCTACAAGCTAACTTAACAAAAAATCTTCTGCTCATAAAAACTCTCTGTATAGTAGCTTCAATCAAGTTTCTCCCAAAGTGTTTTTCTGCCACTAGCTGCCAAACTGCTGTAGCAACCGAGCTTAATGTTTCTGGGGTGCTCCAGGTAACTGGAAGTTGTTAGCTCTTTTTCTGAGATGCCAAAGAACTACCAATTAGTATGCAAAATTTTCATAGACCAATTGCTGAGGGCCTGGTCAGGGGCCTAGGGCATGGGTCGCAAAAGTGCGGCTCCCGAGCCGCATGCGGCTCTTTGAGCCCTTGAGTGCGGCTCTTTCCACGTGCGGGCATGCAGGCACGCGCGGGGTAGGTCGGTCAGTCGACGGGAGAAGTGGCGCAGGCGGGCCGCAGTTGCCAGGGCGACCCAAGGGAGGCATCTCCTCTTTCCACTGTCCTCAAAACACTCTCTCAACCCCCCCTCCCCGCCCCATAGCTTGTCCTTAGTTGAAGGTTACTCGGCAATGAGCATGCTTGCCCTAGAGCCGCCGCCGCCCTCCTGAACTGGCCCGTCCAGCACACTGACGCAGGCCAGCAGGGGGACGAAGGCCTGGCCTCCCTCCTGTTGCGCATTGTTCCGCGTCGCCGGGTGCCGGGCGAGACGCCGAGGTTACAACCCCCAGCCCGGCGGCGGCCACCTCTGCCTGCTCTCTCCACGTGCCCTTTGGTGGCTTTTGTAGGTAGGCTGGCCGGGGAGAGGCGAGGGAGGTCCGGCGAGCCTTGCAAGCTCCCTCCCTGAGAGGCGACGAGGGCGACGCGCCCCTCTCCCCCTCCGAAGGCAGCCCTTGGCCTGCTCGCCCTCTCGCCCGTGAGGAGGGAAGCCCCGGCAGGCTCCGACTTGGTCCCGCATGAGGCTGCTGGCAAGCCACGGAGGGGAACGGGGGGGAAGGCCCGGGGCCCAGGGGAAAGCGTTTCGTCCCCGACCGGCCGCCTCTTTCAGCTTGCAGACCTGGGTTTGAATGCGCTCCGCCAAACCCCACCAGAGCCTTCTGCCTGGCATGCAGGGCGCTCGTGGAGGGCCAGGCAGCCCCTCAACAGTCGCGCATCCGCCAGAGAAAGGCCTGCCATCCCCCGCCGTCCTCCCCCTCTCCTTTCTCCCCCCTCTTCTTCCTTCCTTCCATCCTTTCTTCCCCAGTTCCTTCCTTCTCTTTCCTTTCCCAGTTCCTTCCTTCCTCTTTCTTTCTGTCCCTCCCCCACTCTTTCCTTCCTTCCATCCTTCCTCCCTTCCATCCTTTCTTCCCCAGTTCCTTCCTTCTCTTTCCTTTCTCAGTTCTTTCTCTTTCTTTTTTCTCCACCCCTCCCCCTTCCTTCCTTCCTTCCCCAGTTCCTTCATTCTCTTTCCTTTCCCAGTTCCTTACTTTCTCCATCCATCCCACCTCCCTTCCTCTACTAGGGTTGCCAACCTCCTGGTGGTGGCTGGAGACCTGGCAACCCTAGCATCTCCCCCCAGTGTACCTTAAGACTTAAAACTTTAATTAAAGTTTATTAAGTTAATAAACAGTGTACCTACCTATATAGTTTAAGTTTAAGAAATTTGGCTCTCAAAAGAAATCTCAATCGTTGTACTGTTGATATTTGGCTCTTTTGACTAATGAGTTTGCCGACCCCTGGCCTAGGGAGTAAAGACAGTATAGCAGATTTTACATTTCTTAAGCAATGGTGCTCTTCTGAACATGTGCGAGACATTGGGCTGAATCTTGTGGGAAATCTCTGCTGACAAAAAGGATTTCTGTTAATGAAGGATTTACCTCCTCCCTCCCACCACTCCTGAGGGATAGGGAACTCCCAGAACAGTATGATGGGGGAGCTGGAAGTCTGCAGTGGGAAGAGGGCAATCGCCAAAAGTCACCATGCTTCCCCTCAGCAGAAGCTTCCAGAGGATCCAATTTGTCAGCCGCAAAGGCTTGCATTTTTGCTCCAGAAGCTGTAGGTTTTTGTTCTGCCATTGACTGTGACGGAAATTCTTCTTTGCTCTTAATCATTTATCTATTCCATTATTCTAAGACAGAAGTCATCATTGATGTGGGAAACTATTGGCCATCTCAAGTCTTCCACTAGGCAATTACAGTTCTCACACATTTATCTTTTCACCAGGTTTTAGCATCAGCAGCTGCTTTAACTCTTCAACTGTACTATTAACAGAACTGTACAAGTGATAGCTATTTTATACCACAAAAATAGCCTGTGAAACCACATCATTTCCATTAAGGAGATTTAACAATTATCTTAGAAGGCTTGGTGGAGAGCGTTTAATTTGAAAATAAGGACATTGAAATCAAACTTACAATCAGGTCTTCTTGGATTAGTTGTTAGATTATCATACAAGCGATTCGGATAAATACTTGGAATTCAAATTCTAATGTTTGGGCATCAGTCATGACATGATAGAAAGTATGAGTAGCTGTGAACTGAGTTAGTGAATTAAAAGATGTTTGAGGGATCTTGATTATAAGTGATGCTAAACGTTTGCAGAATATGTTCACCCTTTTCAAGTGGTAGCCTTCCTCACATAAAAATGCCAAACTACCTGTTTGAATTATCTCTTCCAAAGTATAGAAGAGCATTTATGCTTGTGCGTTTGAACGCCTTGCCATGGGCGGTGTTAGAAAGGTTTAATAGTGTTCCATACTCTAATAGATTCTGTGGATGTGGTATTAACAAAATTGACTCTATAGACCATATTCTTTTGGATTGCCCTGAATTTTCATATATAAGAGCTGAATTGATTTTTCTTTTGCTGAAGAAGAAGAGTTGGTTTTTATATGCCGACTTTCTCTACCTTTGAAGGAGAATAAAACTAGCTTACAATCTCCTTCCTTTCCTCTCCCCACAACAGACACCTTGTGAGATAGGTGGGGTTGAGAGTGTTCAGAGAGAACCATGACAAGCCCAAGGTCACCCAGGAAAAACAACCTGGTTCACCAGATTAGAGCCTGCTGCTCATGTGGAGGAGTGGGGAATCAAACCCAGTTCTCCATATTGGAGTCCACAGCTCTTAGCTACTACAAAACACTGGCTCAAATCCACCCTGGTAGTTACCAAGAAATGGTGATAAATAAGTAAATTCGCATGTAACTAAATTTTTGGTGGCTGCAGTAAAGTCACATTGTAACTCAGGTGGTATCCCTTTAAGGCATCCCTTTAAGTGTGTGATAGTTACTGTTTTCAGTAAACAGTGAACTAAGAAGAAAAGCCATGATTCGATATTCAGCCTGTTTACAACTTGGCAACTGTGTTTAGCTGATACTGGTATGCATACTTTGAATGTAATGTCAGCCTGTTCCAGAAAGAAATATTTAGACTGCATTCCTTGGATGTGTGCTTTTACAAATTAAAAACATATTTTAGTGACAATATGATATCATAGGCACAAAGTCCTTTTGGAATACATCTTAAAATACCTATACAAAATTGTTCTGTTTGCTAATTTATATTAATGTGTGCATAATATGTTTTACTAGACCACTGAAGCAGGCCTGGGGGCAAAACACATTTATTTATCAACCATGTATTTGTTGCTGCAAGAACTTGTTTTTAATATACACATGAGCGCTTTGTAATAAATATACCGGTATATATATATTTGTTTAACTGAATTTT
Organism: Euleptes europaea; assembly: GCF_029931775.1. Taxonomy (NCBI): domain Eukaryota; kingdom Metazoa; phylum Chordata; class Lepidosauria; order Squamata; family Sphaerodactylidae; genus Euleptes; species Euleptes europaea. The sequence continues at coordinate 125,928,798 of NC_079312.1, read as the reverse complement.
ATTTCATCGAACCTTTTGGGTACCCTACAATTGGGCAACAGCAGACCTCAACCAGGTCACGACAACACACCATAAGAATGATTACTACTCATCTTGCATTGGAAGTTACACAAAGTACACTTCCTGTTTTACATTTACAGTTTAGGCCACTTCATATAGATTTATGTGCTACAGTATAACCCCCCCCCCAACACTACTGTGGTTAGAGGAAAACTGAGCAATGAGGCACTCTCCTCCACTCCAGAGAAAGTGGAGAGTGCAGGTTACCAGTCTAAAATTCCAGAATGTTCTGCTCTGCATAGGTACACATCCCATCATGCAGCAGCATACTGAAATGAAGACCTAGAATATGACCCAAACACTGAGCAGCTGAATGAGCCCACTCATGTTTTCATTTCATTATTTCCTTGGTAAATTCATATCAGTTAGTAGTTATTTCATGTATCTGGCTCACAAGGCCATCTTACTGTCAGGCACTTCACAAAAGTGCAAAAAGTCAGGTATTGGATTACATCAACTAAATATCCCCAGGCGCTGATTGTGAAGCATTAAGCATCAGTAAAGAATATTAGCTCAACTTGAACAGATATGAAACACTCTACAACAGGAAGCCAAGTCTAGCATACTTCAGTGGCCAGAGACTAACAGACTCAGTTCTGAACAGGAATCTTCAAAATTCATAATTTTAAGCTGGCTCATTAGTTACTATTTTTATTTATAAGCTAGTCTGCTGGTCACTGACCATTTTTTAAATCTTGTGATCACGGCGCTTGGCCCTGACTACATAGAATTAAAGCTGCTACCATTATGAAGCTTGGCCTTATTTTCCGGTCAGAATGATGAAAAGCTTGACGCTACATAACTACCACAGGTGATAAAGGCTAAGAGGTCCTTAGGGGGAAGTTGATAAAGGTTTTCAGAAACCAGGACTTCGAAAACAAGAACAAGGTCAAATTAGATTAAGAACTATCTTATTGTTACCCTTAATATTGTGGGGGATCTGACTTTGTAGATAGGCAGCCATCTTATTTTCTAGAAGCCCAGTCCAATTTGTGGATGCCTGGTAAAACGTGGGTATGGCATAAGCCCAAAAGCTATGCTAAGAAACTGCTCTAAAAGATGGAGACATTATGCTAGATCAGTGATGGCGAACCTTTTAGAGACTGAGTGCCCAAACTGCAACCCCAAACCCTCTTATATATCGCAAAGTGCCAACACGGCAATTTAACCTGAAGAATCCCCCTGAAGGAACCATGCAAAATAACAGTGGCGGGTTAGCTATGCACATGCTAATGGTTATGCAAACAGGAACAAAGGAGCAGGCGAGTGGGAGGGGTGGAATTTCTCCTTTTGCTTCTAGACCGTGAATAGGCAGTTTTAAATTCGCATTTTAAAAAAGAGCTTTTAGTGAACATCAAAACTGACCATGCATAAATGGCCAGGGTATCTGTTGTGGGGAGGGGAAGGTGATTGAAAGCCGGTTTGATTCTTCCTTAAGTGGTAGAGAAAGTCGGCATATAAAAACCAACTCTTCTTCAAAGTGAAACTTGATATTTGTAACTGAACCATCAGGAAAAGAGGTAAATGGTTGGGGGAGAGACACCTGGCAACCCTAAGGCAAATATATGAAGCAAAACCTGCTCTATATTCAGAGGGTTCCGTCTGAAAAAAAACTCTGCAAGGGGGCTTATTGTTGAGTTCTGAGGATCTGGATGGGGAAAATGTGCATCTGAATGGCAAATCCAATGCAAAACCTCCCATTCATAAATGGCCAATAACCCCCCATGCAGAGTTTTGAATCAAACATTGCTTTCCCCACCCCCCACCCCGAGCCCCGACCTCCTCCTCGCCGCCCGCCTTGGCGCTGCCGGCCCTCGAGCGCGCATTCAAAACCCGGCCGCGCTGTGAGGGGAGGGGGAGGGTGGCGCTTTACCTCACACACCACCTCTCTTGTGTGTGTGTGTGTGGGGGGAATAAACCAGAAATGGGGCGGTGAGGAGAGGCTTCGTGGTCGACCTTTGGTGGGGGTGGAGCCTCCTCTGCCGGCACGCGGGTAAGTGGCTCGGGACGGGACCGAAAGTCCAGGCGGGCGAGGCAGCGACGGATGGAAGCGGTGGAGAGAGAGCCAGCCCGCTTCCCGAGGGACGGGGCGAGGAACCGGCAAGCCAGCAGCCAGGAAAAGACGGAGCGCAGAGACGCGGCGGCGCGCTGCCGCACCCCAGCTGTAGCCCCGCCGCCCGGTCGCGCCTGAGCCAGTCAGAGGACTTGGCTGGGGGCGTGGGGAGGAGGGCAGGATGTTTCAGCCCTAATAAGGTCTTGGGGGCGGGACATCCTGCCCTCCTCCCCACGCCCCCAGCCAAGTCCTCTGACTGGCTCAGGCGCGACCGGGCGGCGGGGCTACAGCTGGGGTGCGGCAGCGCGCCGCCGCGTCTCTGCGCTCTGTCTTTTCCTGGCTGCTGGCTTGCCGGTTCCTCGCCCCGTCCCTCGGGAAGCGGGCTGGCTCTCTCTCCACCGCTTCCATCCGTCGCTGCCTCGCCCGCCTGGACTTTCGGTCCCGTCCCGAGCCACTTACCCGCGTGCCGGCAGAGAGGGCTACGCGTGCCAGGTCGGGCACGCGTGCCATAGGTTCGCCAACACGGTGCTAGATGGATAGCACAAAATAAGAGAACCCTCATGCTAAGAACTTCCAATGCCAAAGATTCAAGTGGAAAAAACAGACAAAAGCTCTCTAGACACAATAATGGCTGCCTTCCAAACTGATTCTTAAGTTACTGACTATGTTCCTTTGTTCAAATGATGTTGGTGCTGTATATCAACAAAACAAACTAATAAGGAAAAAAGGTTCAACAACAGAAGAGAAAGGAGAGTTCAGGTAGAGTGCAAACAGTGATGCAGGTTTTTCCAGCCTGGGTGCTGTCAGCCTTCAGAGGCTGTAAAATCCCTCATGTAATTAAACAATCAAACATAGTCAAGAAGGAAGAGGTATCTCTTTTTGCCAGCAACACTAAATAAGACTGCTTCTTGCATTAAGATACAAAATGATGTTTCATGTATCAATCCATCTGACATACATCTAAAATAACGCCTTTCCTTCTAGGACAGGCAGTGCAGAATGAAGAAGGCCACAAAAATAAGAAAAAAGTTACACATTTATTCCTGAGGACTGACAAAAATATTCAGCTATTAAGGTTAAATCAATATTTTATGAAAAGATGAAATATTTATTTTTCCAAGAGCCTTAAAAATACTTTGCCTACAGAATTCTGCATGTATGCATTTGAGAACTATAGTATAGTAGCAACAAAACTCACTTACATTTCACGTACTTATATAGCTATTTCATATGCCTTTGCATAGCAGTTAAACACAGATTCATGTTTTATTTTGTCAAGACAGCTTAGTAACTGTAAAACAATTTATAATTACATATCTTTTGGAAAACTCATCTAACTTCGAGGAAGTCCTCTTAGAAGACTTGCAGGACTGAAATATTTGATGATTATCTCATCTATCCTACCACACTGCGGCAGATCAGTTCGTGCAGCTTTTATTGCAACCTCCTGCAGACAGAGAACAGACGAAAAAGCACATCACCCTAAAGGTTCCTGGACGGCACCAAACAAGTTAGTTCTGTAAAACAAAGGAGGAGAACCCCCTGGTACAGATGGTAAAAAATTCCCTGTAGACACTCCTCTTTCCCCAGATGACTTGGGTTATAACCATAATGAATACAGTCTGCAGATAGGTTACTGATAACGCAATCGTAAGAACCTTTTCCTAGGAGTGAGCATTATGAATAGACCTGAGTAGACCTTCTTAGGATTGCAATGTATATTTATTACTCAGAGATACTTTAAAAATACAACTGAGTAGGATAACATCCAAGTCGACATGTGTGTGTGTTACCGTATATACCCATGTATAAGCCGACCCGCGTATAAGCCGAGGTGCCTAATTTCTCCCCAAAAATGGGGAAAAATTAGGCACCCGCGCATAAGCCGAGGGTCGGCTTATAACCCTCCCCCCCCCCCCGCGCGGAGGCTTGCCGTTCCTTCCTGGCGGTGGGCCCGGCGGGGCGACCTCCCTGCAGCCGCAGGGGGCCTCTAGAGGCCGCTCCCGGCCGGGAAAAGACGGCGGGGCGGCTGGGCGGCCTCCCCGCCGCTGCAGGCCGCCTCTAAAGGCCGCTCCCGGCCAGGAGAAGGGGGCGGGGGCGGCTGGGCGGCCTCCCCGCCGCCGCAGGCCGCCTCTAAAGGCCGCTCCCGGCCTGGAAAAGGCGGCCGGGGGCGGCTGGACGGCCTTCTCGCGGCCGCAGGGCGCCTCTGGAGGCCGCTCCCAGCCAGGAAAAGACGGCGGAGGTAAGTTCCCCCCCCCTCTACCGTATTGACCCGCGTATAAGCAGAGTTCGGCTTTTTCAGCCCTTTTTTTGGGCTGAAAAACTCGGCTTATACGCGAGTATATACGGTAAGTGCCGTTAAGTCGCTTCCGACTCATGGTGACCCTATGAATCAATGTCCTATCTTTAACAACCTTGCTCAGATTGAGGGCTGTGGCTTCCTTTATCAAGTCAATCCATCTCTTGTCATGTCTTCCTCTTTTCCTGCTGCCCTCAACTTTCCCTAGCATGATTGTCTTTTCCAATGACTCTTGTCTTCTCATAACGTGCCCAACGTACGATAACCTCAGTTTAGTCATTTTAACTTCTAGGATCACTTCAGGCTTGATTTGATCTATAACTCACTGGTCTGTTATTTTGGCAGTCAATTTTATTCCAGTATGTCGACTTGGCAGAGGGTGGATTGCCAAGTTGACATACTGGAATAAAATTGATCTAAGGCTTTAGCATCCAGACCAAAGTGAAAAAAGTCAAGGGCAAGTAACCTTGCAGTGGATACACAAGTGATGAATTGCTTTAATGGATAATCTATTCCAACAGTACAGACCTCAAGAAGTTCCAATAAGCCCTCCCTTTTTCTTCATTTTCAAGCCACTGTGAATATCAGGTTAAGTAGCCTCCCCCAGAGATTAAATGAAATGTCAAAGCAAGAGGTCTGTTAAAGACAGTTTCCTAGGTGAACACTAAACAGCAATGGTTCGAAGCATCAAAACCTACACAAAAACTCCTAATTCTTCAAAATATTAAGCATTTCTTTTCAAGACACAATGTGGCAGACTGGCAAAAGTGCTGCCCTGACAAGCAACATCCAGATTCAAACTTCTACTCAGCTATGAAACTTACGGAGTGATCTTGGGCCTCTGTGTGCTTAACCTACTTCACAACGATGCTGTGAGGATAAAGTGGAGGAACGAAACCTTATGTATGCTGCTCAGAGCTCCTTTGGGAAAACACCTCCTAACTAATTTCAATGAGAGAAGCAGCCCCATCATATATACTGAAATACTTGATCTGCCCAAGTCTGGCATAGATGGGAGTTGTGAATACATCCTGATCAACTTGAAGAACTGGAATCCTGGAAGCTGCATTAGCTGAAACAATCATAGAATTGAGAAAAACACAAAGCTAGAGATAAATGCTGCAGCAGCGTTTCAGATATTCCCCCTCCACTAGCTGTAACAGGGCAATGGAATACTCAGGAACATTCTAATTACTGAAGAGTTAAACTGTCAGCACTGTTGACTAAGAACAGAAAGGAATGAGCTTTTGGTGAAAATGAGTACAAAGATACATTCATGATCATTTGTACATGCATGAATAGAGGGGTGCATAAATAGGCTCGGACAAGTTATTGGAAACAAAGAACACATCATTAAGTGTTTGTGGATTTGTACATTTACAGTGTAATCTTAAACACAGTTACGTCCTTCAAAGTCTGTTGGTCAGTGGGCTTACCCGAGGTAACTCCGTACTTTGTAGCCAAGCTTTCTGTGTTTCTGAAGTAAACTCATCTGGTGCCTCTTAAACTGATGTTTCCATAGTTCAAATTTTTTCCAGCACTTATGTGCATCCTCATTTCTGGAAATTCTAAAGCCATGGAAGAAAACTGGTTTTTTTCCAAGGTGCTTTTTTTTGGGGGGGGGGATTCAAATTGGGGGATTGAAATATATGCAATTCTCGATTTCCTATCAAGCCTAAACTAATTATGCTGCTTTAACAACACAAAATGCATCATTTACAACTCACTTAGCAAATAAAATTGCAATATTTGACATTTATGTTATTTAAAGATGAAAAATGCCTTAGTTTTGTGCAAGCAAAAATCAAATATACCCAATACTTAAGAGAAAACTACAAGCTGATGGGATCTTAGCACACGTACTTTAATTTTTGCTATCTGTTTAGAGAGACCTAAGTTCTCAATGTTTTCCGCTGAGGCTTTGGTGCAGTTTCTGCCCCATCTCCTGATCTTTTTTCTCCCTCTAGCAAGGTAAGGCAATAAGCTACTTTTTATCTAGTCTGTGCTTAAGTGTGTCATAGTGGTTTGAGGGAGGGAGAGATGAAAAGGTCAACCATATCAAAGCAAAATAGAAGGTATGCAACTGTTGAGAAGCAATGAAATCCTTGCATGCTCCCCTCATGAAGATTAGATATCTTTCTAGGTACAAAAATGCACCTCGGATTGAAAAGCTGTATATGTCTACAGCATGCCCACCTTCTCTTCAAAAAAACATTTTACTCAAAAAAAAAAAAAACGCATAGGAGTTTTTTTTCTAGTACTTCCCAAGATTTCTGATTTTTCCATTGGGAAATTTTTTTAAAAGGCCTAGGGGAAAAAAACAGAAAAAACTGTGTTTCGCCCTCTAATTTATCCTTTCCCCCCCGGGCCTTCACATCTCAAATCTTCATACATATTTCTTATCTGGAATACCGGAATAGTCATCCAGAGATTAAAGAAACTGTCCTGTCTGTAACCTTGCTCGGATGGATTAACACTTTGACGTCTTCCAATAGAGAACTGTTTGTACATTTATGTTTGTGTCACAAAACCCACTGACACATTTCGCACATCTGAAAAAGTAGAATTTGATATGCATCTGTCTCTCTGGAATTTGCCCCTATATGTAATTCAACTAAAACATACTATTTTTTAAAAAAAATATTAAAATGTTTACCATATGCCTGTCTACCTTGCAGAACTCAAGGAGGCTTACACTATACATAAAGTGAAAATATAAACACACACACACAAAAGACCACAATTTTAAAAATCCAGTTAGGATTGCCAATAGATAAAAACTAAACTTGTCAAACGCAGTCCCAAATAAAACAAACAATCTTCAACTGCCTCCTGAAGATTGAAAGTGAGGGGGACAGGCACACCTCCCTGGGAGGTTGTTCCATAATCGTGGGGCTGCCGCTGAAAAGGCCCTCTCTCATGTGCCCACCAAATGAGCTTTTTTGATGGGACAGTCAGAAGGGCCTCTCCCTGTGATCTTAATTCCTGGATAGGAACATAAGGGAGAAGACAGTCCCTCAGATACTATTATTGAACCTACATAAATTGGGCTCTAAACAAAACTATAGCTGTTCTTCTCTCCCACAAATGAGGCATGTTATGTATCAACAATCACTACCTTAGAGAAAGCATTCCTACCTGAGAGAGAGAAGCTGAAATACCTCCAAGATGGAATCTACCATCAATAAGTTTTGGTACATACTTACTGCACAATGGGTAGCCTTATTAGTATGTCACTAGCAGTGGAAAAGAGTAGGAGTCCAGTAGCACCTTAACGACTAACTAAATTTCTGGCAGGGTATGAGCTAACTAAATTTCTGGCAGCTCACTTCTTCAGAAATTTTGGTACTACTTTAAGGTACTACTCTTTTCTATTACATTACATTATTTAACTTAAAACACATGAAATGCCAGGTCAGTTAGCAGCAGTTCTACAGATGCCTTTTACTACAGTATTATTTTAGAGATTAGAATCAAGGGGTCCATCTTATGGCAGTTCTAAACCTTTGAGGAGATCCCAGAAACCAGTGCTAGAATGATATTGTTGGATGTATCCTATGGAAATACTCAAATTTCAATTTTGTCTTGCACGATATTTATCATATAAATTAAATGTGTCAGAAGGGTAATCCAGAATAATGTTCATGTGTCATCAATGTGTTAACACCCAGCTCTACCTCTCTGGCCAGATAAGGTGGTCAGACTTCTGACTCTATGTCTGGATGAGGGTGAATAAACTGACAAGCTAGACAAGGCATTTGTAATTACAGTTGGATATTCAGTAAATGAGCTGGCTGGAAATGTCTGTTCTGGACAGCATGATACTGTGTCAATAGCAGAGTTTGGTGTAAAAGTCCAATAAATATTTGATCATATTATACAACTAAGACTGAAATCTGAGGCGCTCCTGCATAGGAGTAAATCCCACTGAACATAGTGGCTTATTTCTGAGTGAATATATACATAAGATTGCATTGGGTCGCAACCCTAGTATAAATTAGGAGAGAGGCTACACATTTGGGCCACAAACTTCTGAGTCCTAGAGTAAGACAGGGGGTAATGGAACTATTCCATACAGCAGAATCAGAGGTAGCAACAGTTCAATACAAGTTTAAATAAGACAGTTCTAAACTTGAACTTACCACATTTTCCAATGACTCAGCATGAAAGACTAAGAAATCAAAGCAATATAAAGAGTGGGAAGAAACAGAAAAATGTGTGTGGAACTGGAAAAACAATGGAGAGTGCTGGGAACAGCTAGAAATTAACACTGATTATTCATTGAACCAATGCCAGAAATACCTACAACCTACATTTTGAATCAGTTAAGTTCCCATATTACAGAGAAAAGAGAAGTGAAAGCTAAACACATTGCATTCATTCCTGATTGCAGTAATTATCTTCATAGATCAAATTGCTCTTGCTGATGAAAATTTGCACCCGATCCCTTCCTCACCCACAGCTGACTAGAAATTTTGTTTTGAAAACATATATTAACTGCCAACATGGAAGAAACAGCACCATCTACTCTACTAACGCAGTCGCTATTTCACAGTTGAACGTATCCTCCAACATGTGGCATGTCAAAATGATCAATCAGGTTGGGCTTTTTGTACTATTTGAAGTGTTACTAGCAAATTCATAAAAAATATAGATTAACAGCAACATTTCAGAGCTCCCTTAGTAGTAGTTCACAACAAAACAATGTCAAAGAATGCTCACCAAGAAATTTATTCATTATCTGAAACATGTTTTCCCGAACTGCACCACCCAATTCCCAGAGGGGGAGGAAGAAGAGAAAGACTTCATGGATAATGACTGTTTATATTTATCCGGCCTGAATTCAGCAGTACAAAAATGGTTGATGGCATATGTATAGATTAGGAAAGATTTCCTGTGACAGGTTTCCTGTAGCAATGACAGGAAACTCAAGGGGTTACTGGATGAGCAAAATGCTAGAAAGTAATAGTGGTAGGTTTCCATTGCTTCCAGTCACTTAGAAGGCAAGAGAACTCATGAGGCACTTAAGCTTCTAAGAAAGCATTGGAAAAATTTGGAAGCTTCTCATCAAAGTAAAACAAAGTATTTTCATATAATCCTGTGGATTTTTGACAATGTGAAATTTAGCATGCCATTTAAAGTTGACTCATTTGAGAACTGAATGCTAGCATCCTTTGGTATGAAGAGACAGGTAATCCTACTCTATAGATTTTTCTTTAATCTCCACAATACACTTTCAAAAATCAAGTTGTAAGGATCACATGGGGGGATAAGAAGATGAAATCTTGAACACATAATGGATGCAGACTTTTTAAAGCCTCAATAATAAAGCCCAAAGAAGCAAAACTGAGCAGCATACAAAAGTTGCACTTAAACTGCCAGATCAAAGCTCATGTTAGTAAAAACATATACCGTACTTCCCCCATCATAGCACTGTCCCTGAGTTATAATACCATTGGACTTTTGATCCTCATTCTTCAGTCTTCTTGGCATACGTACGGCCTTGAACAGTGAGCCACCATTCTTCGTGAATTCTGAAAGGTGGAGTTAATCTTCTCCAGACTGAAGATCTTTCTCAAGGCTTCCATTAATATACAGAAATTAGAAAATACAGACAATCCACTTTCGCTAGACAAATGTAAAGCCATACCCCATAAAAACGCATTAGAACCTTTTGAACTTCCATGTCAAGTGACTAAAACCTTTATTCTCCCATAATGATTTTGTAGCAAAAGGTTAACACTTCTTCATCTACCCAAATGGAGAAGGGAGTTGCCTTAAAATCCAGAGCTTGAACACACATCAAACTGCCTTACATTGAATCAAAAAATTGGTCCATCACAGTCAGAATTATCTACTTAAACTGGTAGTGGTTCTCCAGGGTCTCTGGCAAAAGTCTTTCACATCATCTACTACCAGATCCTTTAACTGGAGATGCTGGGGATTGAATCCAGGGCCTTCTGCTTGTCAAGAAGATTCTCTATCACTGAGTCACAGCTCATCCCCTCACATTTAAACATATTTAAATACATTTGCCATAATCACATGCTAGAAAGCACCGCCTATTGAAGCTTGGTAAACCAGTGTAGTGCAATCTCACCCCATATTTATAAGAAATATTTAAGTTCTGTTGGCTGTTCATACAGCAAGACAATATTAATATCCCTAATATATTTTAATAAGTGGCATCACACGCTTACACATTCATCCAAGTGACTGCTAATAAAAGAACATCATAAAGACATGTAAGAGGCAGGTGCATATATTTCATCCCACACTTCATAATTCCTGGTAGCTTTTACTACACCGTAATCGAGGTCTCCCTGCATAGGCATTGAAAAGCATGCTGTTTTAATCTGCTGCTCAATAATTATGTAGGGAACCCCCCCCCAAGTAAAAACAGATGTCTATGCAAACGTGATAATTTAGATTTTCCCATAAAGATGAGGAATTCCCTACACAACACAGAACTCCAGATAATGGTGGGCTCCAGATAACGGAGCACAATGAACTGCGATCATGTCTCCCAGCAGAACACTAGCGTTAAGAGCAGAGCGTGAAGAGAAAGGAGAATTTCCCTTTGGTGCGGAGAACATGATGCGTAAGTAGGGGTGTGGGTAGTGGATAAAACCCCTTTTCCGTGAAGATCACCCAACCTGGCGCAAGGCGGCCGCTCACAGCAAGGCAGGCGCCACAGCCTTCTCATAAGCCCATGACCAGAGAGCATGCATGCATGCCCCCCTCCCTCACCAAGTTACCTTGGGCATCTAATACCATTCAGCCCATCTTTTCTTACACGTGACTTAAGGCGGCTGCAGGCCTCATCCTTCCCATCCAGGGAGGCCCATCCATTCCCTCCACCCAGTAAGAGGAGGAGGAGCCGCCGCCGCCGCCACTTCCGCCGCCCCTCCCCCTCCCCCTCCCCCAGGCCATGGCGGGCGCCCCCTCCCCCACCGTATGCAGATGAGATGCAAATGAGCCCCCAGCAGCGGTTCCTTACCTTGGTCTCCTTGACGTGCTGCTTGATGCCCTCTGGGTACCACTGGACCCGGACGTAGCCCCGGCGGAGGGGGCTGCCGCGGCCCTCCTCGCCGCCGCAGGGGCCTCCCGACTCGGAGCCGCCGGAGCTGGCCGCGCCTCCGCCGGGGCCGCCGCCGCCGCCTCCCCCGCTGCCGCCGTTGCCGCCGCCGGGGCCTCGTCCTCCCTCGTCCTCCTCCGAGTCGGAGTCCTCGCCGTGCATGACGCGGACCAGGCCGAAGCGCACCGAGCCCCGGTACCGGCCCGACACCAGGTCGTGCGTGAAGAGCAGCCGCTGGGAGCCGCCGCCGCCACCACCCACGACGACGACGGCGGCTGAGGCAGGGGGAGCGGGGGACTCCGCCATGGCGCGCGCACCGCGGATGACTGGCTGAGGAGGGGGGGAGGAGGAGGCGGGAGGGAGGGGAGAGAAAGGGAAACAGCCGCAGCAGCGGTGGCCGCCCGGCCCACAGCGCAGTCACCGTCCAGCGGGGGGCGGCGCTACGGCAGCCAGGCCCCGCCTCTCGTCAAATAGCGGCCTCCGCGGCGGAGGGGGCGGGGCGAGCGTGGACTACGCCAGGAGGGGGCGGGGCGTCGTCGGGGGCGGGCGGGGCGTCGTCGGGGGCGGGCGGGGCCGCGTTCCGAGGGCGGCAGAGGGAAGCGGGGCGTGAGGGGGGGAAGGGTGAGAGGGGGGTGAAAGGAGGGGGAGGGGTGAAAGGAGGGGGAGGGGGGGAAGAAGGAGGGGAGGGGGGGAAGAAGGAGGGGAGGGGGGGAAGGAGGAGGGAGAAGGGGTGAGGGGAGGGGGGAAAGGAGGAGGGAGAAGGGGTGAGGAGGGGTGGGGGAGAAAGGGGAGGGGGAGAAAGGGGAGGGGGAGAAAGGGGAGGGGCGTGGGGAGAGAAAAGGCGATGAGGACCTAGGTAGGACTAGGTTGGGGGGGGGGGAGGAGGAGGAGGAGGAGGAGGAGGAGGAGGAGGAGGAGGAGGAGGAGCGCGTGTGAAGGATAGGCGAGGGAAACAGAAGGCCGTAGATAGCAAGAGAGGGGGAAACAAAACAGCCAAAGGAAAGCGTCTGAAGGGAAAATGGGGGAGGGGGGTGTTCAGAAAAGTCGGCGCTGTAGACGTGGGGTGGTGGAAAAGGGAGCAGAAGCACACGAAAATGGAACTAGGAACAGGGGAGAGGGTCAAAGAGGTGGCGTGCATTTTTTTAAAAAAGAGGATTCCTCAGTGGAGCAGGCCTCCTCGGGAGGTGGTGGGCTCTCCTTCCCTGGAGGTTTTCCAGCAGAGGCTAGATGGCCGTCTGTCAGCAATGCTGATTCTGTGACCTTAGGCAGATCATGCGAGGGAGGGCATCTTGGCCATCTTCTGGGGTCACTAGGGGTGTGTGTGGGGGGAGGTAGTTGTGAATTTTCTGCATTGTGCAGGGGGTTGGACCAGATGACCCTGGTGCTTCCTTCCAACTCTATGATTCTTCACACACACCCCACACACACACCAGCAAAGTATACTTTAAAGGGAGAGGAGGGCTGATCTCATACTCGAGGAAGCAAAAGGTAGAAGGGGGGGAAAGAAAAATTGAGCGGGAGTTGGAAGGAGCTGAGTTGAGGGGAAAAGGAAGGGAAAGAGATGATGAAATCTGGAATGGGGGGGGAGGAAAAGAAGAAAAGTGAATGGCTGACAAAAATGAAGTGCAGCGTGACAAACACCTATTGAAACCTGAAGGTATTTCTTCCTTTACCATATGTGTTTGAGAAACCCTAAATCTTCTGTGTTGAAAGACTTCAAGCTCCTGGAAATACAGGGAGAGAACAAGCTTAACCTGGAACTGTTTTGTTGCCCAGTTAATTTTGCTGTCCATAGATTATTCCTGATTTCAAGGTTTAAGGCAGATCAATGGGAGCGTGCGGTAGCTCAAAAGTTAGTAAGGGAGCTGCTGGAGTTTGCTGCCCTATCTAGTAGTAAGCCATTGCCAGTCATCCTGAATAATGCATGGGATGTAGAGATAAAAGTAAGATAATTAGAGGGTTGAACAAGTTAGAACACTATGGGAAGTTCTGCCCAGTGTGATATTTTGTTATTTAATGAATAGTGCAAAGGGGTTATTTGACTGGGAGGTTGCCATTAACTTGTTCAAAGTAAACAAAAACAGCTAACAAACAACCTTGCAATGTGCTACTTATGTAATCTGCTGTTTTAAAGTATTTTAACAAAGAAATCTTATGAGAGATTTAGGTGACAAGGGTGATCAGGCTTAAAATTTAAAACTTTTGCACCCAGCAAAGTGTTACAGGCTGAATGGACAGCAGAAAGCGGAGGAGGCGTGATTTTAATTGGTCCCTTGTGACTCACTTGGAGTTAGGAAGACAGTGTGTGTATCCTACATTGCAGTCTCATGTCCAAGTCTGCAGTCTGTCTCTGGGGAATAAATTTTGAGCTTGCTGTTGCTAGGATGCACAAAGCTCAGAACATTCCTAGATTCAGTATCTATAATTTATGTTCAAAATTTACTGCAACTGTCTGCAACAATCAATACCCTCAAAAGATAACATATGCTCTCTCAGCTGAAGACTGTCTTGTTAATGGCATTTTGATATGCCTGTGTGGAATGCAGTGCCAAGGGCTCATCTGAGCAAGATCTTTTGCATGTGCCACCCAGCAAATGGGTAAAGTCAGCAACAGTCTGTATGTGTGCATTCTTTGTGGTCCCTATCTTATGGAATGGCCTGCCTGATGAGGTTAGGAAGGGTCCGACAATCCTGTCTTTCTGCAACCTGAGCAAAACTGAATAATTGAGAAGGTAATAGGGCTGTTTGGTAATGGGTCAGAAATTGCTTTGGTAAAGGAATAGGGCTGTGGACTGTACTACTGTGTAGAGTACATATTATCTCTTGCTGTAAGTGTGATTCTGCTATGTAATTTCTGCGTCATTTATGTGTCATGTTTAAATGCTTGTATTTTGAGATATGTTTCAGATTTCTGCAATCCAAATCCTATTTCATCATTTCTTAGATGTTCCATACTGTTGATCGTATTGACTTACACTATGTGATCCACCTTGAGTTTCAATGAGAAAGGCAGACTATAAATAATGTAAATAAATATAGGCTTGGGATTTGTATGCAGAGCTATGTTCTCCTGTGCCATCTCTAATTCATAATGCATTAGCTTCCCTTCAGAAACAGATTTAAGCCTAGGCAAATGGAGGTGCACAAATTCAATCACACTCACAACATTTCTTGCTCCTGTCCTCCCCATTTTGTGCTTCTTAAAGTCTTTGAAGTGTGTATTATTCACTTCACAGTCTGGCAAGTATTTTTAAGTTTTCTACAACTTGGATCGCATCCACTGTGAGGAACAAAGATTGCTTGTTAAAATGTTGGTCTAATGATAAATCAAAGACAGTAATATCTTTTTGTTAGGATCAACCATGAGGAAGTAACCACTTTGTTTTGAGATGCAAGTGTGGTTTGTGTGTACGTGTGTGTGTTTTAGGTAGGATGAAAACAGCAGTGTTTCGCTACCAGTTCCCATAGTGGAGGACAGGGTGTCACAATGAATTGGATCCCAAGCCTCCAGTTGTTGGGACATTGTTGGTGGACAGCTCCTTTGCTAGCTTTTGTCATTCAGACGCTGGGTAATTTGCTACCTCTTCTTGCTGCTTCTCAGAGCTGGTTCACTGCATATCAGCAGGGGGTACTATGGAGGAGAAGGTTGCTGCCAGAAACCGGTGGGAGTGCACCAGAGCAGGTGTGTGTGTCTTCCCCAGTGGTGCTGCCGCCACCTGGCCTCCAGAATGGGCCTTTTGGAGTTGGAAGCAGCAGCATGACTGAAGGAAGAGTCATACCTTCCTGGCTGCTCAGTGTGGCAAAATATTTTAAACTGGCCCTGCTGGCACTAGAGTAATTTTTACCTACACTACCATGATGGATGACATGCCCTATGTTTACAGTTTCTTGTGAATCAGAGTAGGACACACAGATTCCCCCAGCACGTGTGTACACCTTTCTTTCCCAGGCATGTATGGATACGTGCTCCCTCTACAGAAGTGTACATACAAAGCCACACCTGCTTCAGTCCAAGGTTTTTAAGTAACAGATTTGGGTGGATTTTTGCCCTAAAATGTAGCACAGCTGTTACCAGTAAATGCTAAAAAGTATTGGTCTTGCTTATCATAAAATAGTTTCCTCCTTGTTCCCATCCTGTTTAACATTTATGTCAAGCTATTTAGGCAAGAAGAGCCCCGTGGCGCAAAGTGCTAAGCTGCAGTACTGCAGTCAAAAGCTCTGCTCACGACCTGAGTTCGATCCCGACGGAAGTCGGTTTCAGGTAGCCGGCTCAAGGTTGACTCAGCCTTCCATCCTTCTGAGGTCGGTAAAATGAGTACCCAGTTTGCTGGGGGTAAAGGGAAGATGACTGGGGAAGGCACTGGCAAACCACCCCATAAACAAAGTCTGCCTAGAAAACGTCGGGATGTGACGTCACCCCATGGGTCAGGAATGACCCGGTGCTTGCACAGGGGAACTTTACCGGTACCTTTTTATTTAGGTTGGACTGTACTCTTGCTTTCATCTGGGTCTTGCAGTTTTGTCATCAGTAGGGTCTTTGCAACAAGAAATTACTGTGAGTTCAGTGGCATATGAAAAGTTACTGGCTGAAATAGTTTTGAGTAATGATTTAATACTTCATTGACATATCTGTTGCCTTTAGAACAGAATAAGAGACTTATTCCCTTGCAGGGACTTGACAAGTTAAATATGATTTCCATTGTGTTTGACAAAATGTCAGGTAGGTAGATAAGCCCATAGCAGATTTGAAACTCAAGGAGTTTCAAGAGACTTATGTCAAATACAGCCAGCTTTCTCAGTGTCCCTAACTTTCCACATAATTTAGGAAATACTCTTGCTCCACCTTGTGGATGTTCTTGTCAATTGACAAGACACGTATTTCAACATAATGATTTCAACCTAATGAGGGGAAATTATAAGTGGTTAAAATGATTAGAGAATGATTTGGATAATCTACTATTTTCCTATGGCATAAAAGTGGGAAGCACCTAACTGCTAGTTGTTGAAGGAGTATAATCCCATCACAAGCCCATCAGAGATGGACAGACCTTTTCCAGTGTTCATGCCAAACACTCTAGTGCTTTGCTCCAGAGGTGTCTTGAGTCAGAAATCTAGTTTATAGCAGCTATTCTTTTTAAAAATGCATAGTAAGGGAGATAAAGCTATAGTGTACATGGGTGGAGCAGTAATCTACAGTACTCGCTAGTGCTGTGACTTGGCATTAGCCTCATCTGCTGGTAGTTTGAAATAATGCAGCAGCATGATATCACCTGCTGCCACCCTGATTGTAGAAAGTCCAAAGTCAGCCACCTTCTGGAATGCTGGCATATATAAGGGCCAGAGGCAGACATTGTAATCAGGAAACCAGTACAAGGTCGGGCATCATGCTATTCACGTCCAATTCCTAGGCGTCTGTAGCAGAGGGGCAATATAAATTCAAGGTCAGGTTCGGTTCTGAGGCCAGGGTAACAGAAGTCCAGAGACTTACAGAAGCATGAAGTGGGCGAGTTGCTCCCACAAAGAGCTGATCTCATTGCTGCCTAAATAGGCCCTATCTTAATGCAGACCAGCTGTTGCTGATTAGGCCGTTTGGGCATTCCCAGCTTCATCACTGCTGAGTGCTCTGTGCTGGGCCTGTAACCTTGCGCTTTTTCAACAGCTTTCTAATTCTGCCCTGTTCTTTTGGCATCTCTGTTTGAATGGTCTTGGTGACCCTCCAGGTGATGCCACTTGTGGCTGAACCCCAGGCGCAGCCAGTTCCTCTGAGCTGGCAGACTGCAGACCCAGTGAGAATTCCTCTGTCTGCTGTACCCCCTCTTCACTGGCTTCTGTCTGCTGTGGTTGCTCCTCTGTTCTCACCCTGCTGTCTCCCTCTAGTTCCTCTTTGTCTGAGGAAGTATCAGCAGGCTGACCCATGACAGCCAGATGGTCTTGGGGGAAGTCAGAGGCCATTTATGCAGGGTCAATTTTGATGCTCGCTCAAAGCTCTTTTTTAAAAATGGGGGGGGGGGAAATATGTGGGGCACTTCAGCCTGGAACGTGCTTCTAATTACCAAGCATAAATGTCTGATACGCTGTTGAAGGATATCTGGAGAGGGGTGAGTTATGGACCTAATCTGTTATTTTTAAAAGTGGTTAAACACTATAAGGTAATGAAGGGGGAGAATTGTAAAACTTGTTCCATAGATGTTGTGGTTTTATACCCTTTGTTATTTTTAGAGTGACCGAGTAAATACTTAGCAGTATGGTAGGTAATGCACATTAAAAATGAAAATAATTAATTTCTACAGGGTCTGTTGTTCGATTGTCGCTGCTCAGATCAGTCTTTCCTTCTTTGCTGCAACAACTTGTTTTTTAACATTTACAAATATTTTTAACGTTTGCCAGACTGACACCTGATACCTAGAATTGCCAACTTTTGAACTGGTACTTAAGCTATGCCTTTCACAGTCATTTGATTTGCAGCAATTGGTAAGTGATATTTATCTCCGTCTGGAGAAAAAACCTTTAACTTCTAATAACTGCATATCAAGATATAGTAAAGGTACAAGAGCAGTCCGCTGAGTTTCTCCTGATGACTTGGCAACTCTACTAGCACTGCACACCAAAGTGGTGGTAATAACTTCTCACACTTCATTGTTGTTGTTTAACCTGAGGTAGATAAAATTATCTAGTTGTACTATCGATGTGATTCTGCTACTAACAGGAAGCATAAGCATCTTAGCCCAGGACTTCTGAGTTTGCTCAGTAGCCTTTGGTCAGGGACTAACAATTCCAAAAGGTTGTTGAGGCAGGGCTTCTTTTTGCAAAAACCATGCTGATTCTTCCTCAGTAGGACTTATTCTGTCTGCTTACTAATTAAATGTTTTAAAACTCCTAGTTTTTTAAAACATAAAAAAACTCCTGGGATATACTTTGGGCTAACCAGCCCATAATTTTCCTGGAATCCTTTTTTTAAATTAATGTTACATTTGATACTTTCTGGGCCGTTGGTAAGATGGCAAACATTAGGGATAAGCTGTGCATTTTAGTTCAGAGTTCAATCTTTCCACACTGTATTGTTTAAGAACCCTTATGTGTATGCTACTAGACCTAGTGATTTGTTACTTTTTAGTTTGTCATTTCTCTTTAGAACATCTCTACTTCTTAAGACACCTTCCTTCAAAATAATGACTGTGATGCAAGTTATCTGTCCACCATTTCCACAGTGAAGACTGCTGAGAAGGGTCTCTGCAGTCTTTAGCCGTTCTTTTGCTTCTTAGAAATCTAATGGATCAGCTGCCTCCCTCAATATTTCATCTTTCTGAGGTTTGTCTTAATGGTCCAGATCCAATAGGTATGTCCTGCTAATGGTGGCGCCTTCCACCAGTGCAAGATGATCTCCTGCTGGTGGAACAGACCCAGTTTTTAGACTATATGTCCTTCAAATTTCACTCTTTGTATGCCTTAGTATCAAATTTTGTTCTGCAAGAGTCTGTGCTCCTTCATGTTTTCATCACTTGGACAAGACTTCCATTTAAAAGAAGTCTCCATTCCTTTTATGGTTTCCTTAAACCACAATATAAGCTTAATAACATGTTGGCATCCTGTTGGCTTCATGATAGAATGAATACCACAGATCTTTAAAAACTGGCTGAGCTTCAGTTATTGTGGTTTTACAGCTCTCTTTGGGATACTTGGAAATGTTCACCCTCTTTATTTGCTCTTTTGGCTTCCATTTGAGTAACCCTCTAATGTTTTTTTGAAAGTTTTCACATGTGCTATAAATGTTGTTGGACTTCCATTTATTTATAAGCTGAGCTTAGTAACATGGTAGCCACTATTCTCAGTTGGTTCAGCAACACTTGCACCTCACACTGTGTCCTGGGTACCACTCATTGGTTATAGAAGTAACTGTTCAAAGGAATAGACATTCAGTAGGAAACCATGGCCCTGACCTGGATGGCCCAGGCTAGCCTGCTCTCGTCAGATCTCAGAAGCTAAGCAGGTCAGCCCTGGTTAGTATTTGGATGGGAGACCACCAAGGAATACCAGGGTTGCTGTGCAGAGGAAGGCACTGGCAAACCACCTCTGCCATGAAAACCCCCAAAAGGGGTCGCCATAAGTCGGCTGCGACTTGACGGCACTTTACACACACACACAGAAAACCATGATGTCATATTTAAAATTTTTATCTGAGTTGGGGGTGGTTAAAAAGCAGGCACCCAAGTCAGATCAATTGCATATAAGGTGAAAAAGAATATATGGGTGAATAGCAACCTCCAGTGATCTTCAAGATCGCCTTCAAGGTGACCTAGGGCTGTATGGTATGAATCAAGCTACTTTCAGGGAAATGGTTGCAGTTCTGAAAGTAATGATATCCTGATTTAGATATCCTGTTTGCCAACATGAAGGCAAGGAGTTGTTCTACCAAGCATGTCGTAGCACTAAAACTCTAGCCTTGCTAGTTAATTGCTGTAAGGGTTCTAAGAACAGAAAATACTGCACATTAGGACAAAAAAATTGCTTCAGACTGCAGTACAACTTACAACACCCTACAGAGCTATTTCAAGTTTATTACATATTTGGTGTCCAACTCATTTCCTGTAATTTGATGCATAGAATGTTGATATTAGATTAGTACTTCAAAATTATGGTCATAAGTAAGAAACATGGACATACCCCTTAAAGCAGATAAAAGATGAAAAACCAAATTCTACATATAACAATAGGTACAAATAGACAAACAAAGATGACATGAACAAAAAATAATGTTCAATTATGTGAAGGTATGAGGCTTGCAGAATAAATTGGCATCTGGCTATAACCTGCATGTAGATATATTAATCAACAGAAACAGTTGATTATATTGCAGCCATAGCAGTAGTAGTAGTAGAAGAGTTTTTATATGCTGACTTTCTCTACCACTTAAGGGAGAATCAAACTGACTTACAATCACTTTCCCTTTCCCTCCCCACAACAGACACCCTGTGAGGTAGGTGGGGCTGAGAGAGCTAGAAGAGAGCTGTGAGTAGCCCAAGGTTACCCAGCTGGCTTCGTGTGTAGGAGTGGGGAATTAAACCCAGTTCACCAGATTGGCATCCACTGCTCATGTGGAGGAGTGGAGAATCAAACCCTGTTCTCCAGATCAGAGTCCACTGCTCCAAACCACCGCTCTTAACCACTACACCACGCTGGATATCATACACTTTGAATCTTGTTTAAGGGCATCTTGTTTTGTTATTTTTTTGTTTTGCACCAGACAGGCAGTGGACACAAGAATTAACTTTGTCTTGGCAATTAATATATAGGTCTTTTTCTTGTGGAAGAGGGATGGTCAGGGGGTCAGCATCTTGTAATCATTTGGCTGGTTTGTGAAAGCATCTGCAGAACTCTCTTGACCTTGGTAAATAATTGTAGTCTGCCATGATCAGTGGTTTCAGCATCTGGCACACAATCTGACACGTATCTTGTCCAATGCCACTGAAAAGGTGGGGTTGTTTCAAAATCATCTTCCAGCTGGATTTCTTTCTGTGACTGTTGAAGGATAGTACTTTTGCAGCCTGTTAACATATAGAAGCTTAGCACGTTATGTAGAGGGTTTGGAAGCATGGTGGCACTGGCATGTATTGGATAACATCTTTGTTTTTTCTAGCTTTTCCAGTGACCATCCTTGTTTAAATTGGTTTTGTGATAGGTCTAGTAAGATGTCCTATGGATACTAATACCTAAAATGCTTGGAGGTGGTGACTGACCCCTGGGTTACTGCAGACACCAGGAAGTAGCCTGACTCCAGGAAAATCAGTGTTCTCTCTTTGTCCCTCCTCCCCAATGCATTTTCTTAAGATGACTGAATTTCATTTTACTCAGTAGGTGGCACTCTTTGACAATCCAGTTTCTGAATCTGATTATGGTTAATGCCGAATTGTGTTAATCTCATAGGTGAACACTGTGTCTGCAAATGTGTAAGACCTGAAGTGAAACTGCAATAAACTGAACCAGTCACACCAATGAAGTTCACACTGTATTATCCACTACATTAATGTCCGTGGAAGGGACCAGAAAAAGCAGAGAAAAGGCTATTTGTGGGATTTCTATGGCAGAAAAACTGCATTTAAAATTTTTGTTGTAAAAAGCATAAGACTCAATGACATGGACTTCGCCATAATCAACTATAAATTCACACATCATGTCAATGTCCATGGACTGAACCACAAAATACATGGATTCTCTGTTCTGTAGCATTGCAATAGTGTAAAAACATGAATCTGAGGTACAGATCCTCTTGCACTTTCATGATTTCTTCATGGAACATTCCAATATAGACCATAAAGTCATAGATAGGGGTGTAGAAATGTAATAAATAAATAAATTTGGGTATATTAGACCTGAAATTTTTTTGAATTTTCAAAAAAAGCTAAATCCCCATACCGGTTTGGAGTGGAGTGTTGTTTTAGGTGTGTGTGTGTTTTGTTTTGTTTTTGGCTTTTCGGGAATTCCAAAAATATTCAGCTTCATTATACCCAATGCGGAATGTTTCTGAGGCACCGGTGGGCTGTTTTTTAAGGTAGAGGCACCAAATTTGCCACATAGCTGCTGGGGACTCTCCTTAGAGGAATCCCCGGGTTTGGTAAAGATTGGGTCTGGGTCCAATTTTATTGGTCTGCAAATGGAGGGGAAAAATGGGAGAGGCCCTTATCCAATCTTTACCAAACTCGGGAGTTCTTGTAAGGAGAGTTATCGGCAAATTTGGTGCTTCTACCTTAAAAAACCATAGACTACAATGAACCTATGTCAGACCAGAGAATCTTGGAGAGATAAGCAAGTATACAAACTGAAGGTTTGAATGGCTCCATTGTAATCTATGGAAAATCTTTGTGGGGCTCTGGGGTGTGTTTTTTATGGTAGAGGAACCAAATTTGCAGCATAGCTGCTAGTGACTCTCCTTAGAAGAACCCCTCAGTTTGGTAAAGATTGGGTGAAGGGGTCCAATTTACGAAACAGGCGTATATTCGAATTCCTGTACCCTACTATTGTAAACTTTCTGTTGTATTATTGTATATGTTTTTCCCTAGTACTGTAACATTACATTATATTTCTATACACATTTTCCCTATTTGGCTACAATTTGTTTTTCTTGTGTTAATAATTGTTTATGTGAGTTTTTTTATGGTGTATTGTGTTTTTAGCCTTTAGCATGAAACACGAATGCCTACCAATTTTACATACAGTTCCTGACAAATCAGTCAAATCACAGATCAAATGCATTTTGATAGATTTTGCCAAAAATTTTAAAAATCCTGAACATTATGTTATCACCATGACACAGAAACTTTTAGAAAAACCATTGATCCTCATAGTTTCTATGTAGAATATTCCAAAATGCAGTGTGAAATGAGAAGACCACTTAACAATCATAAGGATCCATGTATTTGCACCATAGCAGTGCCACAAAGACTAGGATTTGTGTATTTTAAGATTCATTCTGTAGACATGGCTATGATAGGTGATTTTCTAATGTGCTTTGAGTGAGCCCACGTAAAATTCCTGAGGATCTGTGAGGATCCGGTGCTTTGGATATATGTTTTTGAGCCTTGGTGGTGCCATGAAAAGGTAGACCATGCATTTTGTGGTACAGTTTGTCTCCATGGATGTGATGCATGATTTGTTTGTCACCCCACATAAAAATCCTGAGCACAGCTTTTGTGCTGTGGTGATGCCATGAAATGATGGATTTGTGAATTTTATGGTGCAGTCTGTTGCCATGGATGCTGTAAGTGATTTGAAGATGAGTTTTGTGTGACCTAACTTTAAAATCCTGTGGATCTATGAGGATCCATGATTTGGATCTGGGTTTATGTACAATAGTGGTTCCACAAGTGGTGATCTGTGATTTTTCTGGTGTAATCATAAAATCATAGAGTTGGAAAGGACCACCTGGGTCATCTAGTCCAACCCTCTACACAGTGCAGGAAATTCAAAACTACCTCCCCCCCACACTCCCAGTGACCCCTACCCCATGCCCAGAAGATGGCAAAAAATCCCCTCCAGAATCCCTGGCCAATCTGGCCTGGAGGAAAATTGCTTCCTGACCCCACAGTGGTGATTGGCAGTACCCTGGACATGTCAGAAAGGGCCATGAGAGCCAAGCACTGACTCAACCCTTCCTGCCTTCCCTCTCATGATTTGCCTAACTTCACAGAAACAAGTATTACTGTCAGATGGCTATCTAGCCTCTGCTTAAAAAGCTCCAAATAAGGAGTGCCTACCTCCTGCCAAGGAAGCCTGTTGCAATGAGGAATTGCTCTGTCAGAAAGTTCTTCCTAATGTTTAGCCAAAAACTTTTGATTTAATCTCAATCCATGAGTTCTGGTCCGACCTTCTGGGGCAACAGAAAACAACTCCACATCATCCTCTATATGACTGCCCTTCCAAGTACTTGAAGATGGTTATCATATCACCTCTCCTCTCCAGGCTAAACATTCCGAGCTCCTTCAACCTTTCCTCATAGGACTTGGTCTCCATACCCCTCAACATCTTTGTTGACCTCCTCTGGAGATGTTCCAGCTTGTCTACATCCTTCTTAAATTGCGGTGCCCAAAATTGACCACAATACTCTAGGTGAGGTCTAACCAGAGCAGAGTAAAGCAATACCATCACTTCACATGATCTGGACACTATACTTCTATTAATACAGCCCCAAACTGTATTTGTCTTTTTAGCTACTGCATCACACTGCTGACTCATGTTCAGTGTAGGGTCTCCTAAGACACCTAGATCCTTTTTGTACATACTACTGCCAATGCAAGTCTCCCCCATCCTATAATTATTCACTGTGGCTATGGGCATGATATGTTATTTGATGGCAAGTTTGGGGTGATCCAATGCAAAAATACTGAAAATTCATGAGGATCCACTCCTCGGAACCATATTTTGCAACTTAGTGGTGCTGTGAAGCAGTGGATCTGTGGTTTTTCTCATATAATCTGTGGGCATGGACATATGTGATTTGATTGTGAGTTTGGGGTGACCCAATGCAAAACTCTGGAGGATCCATGAGGATCCCTGCTGTGGAACTACATTTTTGCGCCATTGTGATGCCACAAAGAGGTCGATGCATGATTTCTTTTGTGGTGCTGCCTGTAGACTAAGTCATGATCTACAATATGAGGATGGTTTTATTTTGTTTCAATGTAAAACTCATATGAATTCATGAAAATCCATGCCTCAGATTTGTGATTTTGTGCCATTGTTGTGCAGCAAAGTATTAGATCAGTGGTTTTTATGGTTCCGTCTATGGTCCTGGCTTTGACATGTGATTTGATATGGGATTAGGGGAAGTTTTGTCAAAAAAACCAACAACCCAGAAGAGCCATGAAGATAGATTGGGCTTTTACTCCTTCCTTTGTTGCCATGGAAACAGCCAACTCACTGTAAATCCAAGCACGTTGCATCAGGGCTTGAAAAGGCACTGGAGCACAGACATGAGTCTTTGCGACATGGGAAAAACATGGAATCTGCAAAGATATATGGCTGTATCTAACAAACTGCGAGCACTGTTTTGCTTGTGGAACAGATATTTCCCACTGTGCTCCCAAACAGTGTCCTCGGGGTTCAGGGGACCCAAAAGAGCAGTGCTGGGTACAATTTTAGGGGGCTATAATGACAGGAGGAACTGGAAAAATGCCCACATGGTGGAGCGGCAAGCATTGGATAGAACCCATGGATTCTGCACGAATAGCAAAATAAAATCTCACCTTGGTTAAAAATATCGGTGGTGGAAAGTCTGGCGACCTCGTAGAGTTTCCAAGACAAGAGACACTCAGAGGAGATTTGCCTGCCTTTTCATATCAACCCTGGACTTTTTTGGTGGTCTCCCATCCAAGTACTAGCCAGGGTCAACCCTGCTTAGCTTCATGAGATGTGATGAGATTGGGCTATCCTGGGGCTATCAACACCCCAGGTTTGTTTGTTTGTTTTAATCTTAAAACTGATACCCTGAATGGGTTTTGGTGATCAAGCCTGTTCCCAGTGCCTGCATGCCTTTCTCACACCCCAGAAGACTGAAACGGAAAAAAATAAATTCTGTGCACCTTGCCCCTACTTTGCATTGGGAAATGCAATCCAGTTACTTAGAAGGCATATCTTGGATTTTACCATGTTGAAATTCTCCCATAGAAACAGAAATAAAATCTTGCTTCGTTTCTAACTTTACTGGAGATCATCAAGCAGTCTCCCAGTATACCTGGCTAACTGACTGCTGATAACTTGCAACAATGTCTAAAAATGTTGTGCAGAATTCAGTTATGGAACGCAACAGGCCAAAGGGCAAATCCAGTAGACATTGAGAATAGCTGGATTTACGGTAACATTGGCTGAGCCATGTTAATGCTCGAGAAAGCTTTCCTTTTACATTTTACACATATAGCAAATGTATGGGTGGTATGCGTGTGCACACATTCCACCTGTTTTCCATTGGCACCTTTGCCTGGCTATTTGCCTGTAGCTCATGTTTTCCCTTTCATATCAAGCAATCAGCTAAAACACTTTATCCCTCAGCAGAAAATCATGCCAAGAAATTAAAGCCTGCTAGGATCCTCTTGTTGCCATATCACCTCGAAGCCTTTCTACATCTTGCTTTGTCTCCTGAGGGTTTAGAAACGTCTTAAGAGCACCATCACATGCTGTATAAATAACAAACATATAAGCTGGTGTTCCTTAAGCCTCTGCAGAACAAAAGCTGGAAACACGCCGAAATTGACTGAGTGTTTTCTTTCTGGCAGTACCTCTGCAAAG
Source organism: Euleptes europaea (assembly GCF_029931775.1). Classification (NCBI taxonomy): domain Eukaryota; kingdom Metazoa; phylum Chordata; class Lepidosauria; order Squamata; family Sphaerodactylidae; genus Euleptes; species Euleptes europaea. The sequence goes on along the minus strand of NC_079312.1, from coordinate 125,902,533 downwards.
TCTACAGTGTCATACAGAAGGGGCACCTGTCAGAATCCTTAAAGGAAACTTCATTGACAGGTAAGAGTCTACATTTGGTACAATGCTGACCTGAAGAGCTGGGGAAAGTCACATTAAGAATAGTGGCTGTATATAATTTATGTATTGTGTGTTACTACTGCACTGGGGTTTATTTTTATAAAATGGCTGTTACAAAGTATAACAGAAAACTATCACATCTCAATAAAAAAAGACGACAGTAATTCCAGTACAAGGTGCCCACCACTTCTGTGTCTTGAATTCATGGCAAATCTGGACATTATGCACCAATCATTATTTTTATATGTATATTTTAACAAAATCTTCATGTCTTGCAGACAAATCATTATAAGGCTTACTGTATTTACCCAAAAGGAAGACTAGGAGTTTTTTTTCTAGGAAAGCTGTCAACAAAAAGAGGGTGTCGCCTTACATCCACATGTAATAAACTTATGTATAACTTAAAAGACCCTAGAACACACTTTTTTATACTAGAGATTCATATATTTTGCTTTGTTTTTATAACAATGTTATGGGCACTGAAAACCTTTCACAAAATGTTTTTCAGTGGAAATCCATATTTTAAATCAGTGATTAATGACATTAATATATTCATAATTAAAGCTTTCAGCCTTAGGGCAAGGGAAATGGGATGGAATTACCAGACCTCAGATTGTGGCTTGTAACTGGAAAACATGGTCGCATTTTCCAGAAGTCCTAAATTATTAGTCCCAATGCAAGTAGATGGGTGCAATTAAATTACCATTCATCTGAATTTTGTTAGTGCGTGCTACAGCAAATTCTGTGTGAGTACATACAGATTTTTACATCTCCGTCTCTGGAGATTGACTGTTAATGTTAGTTTACATGGCATTAACATGGGGATGACATAGAAGATGCTATAGTTTGGGGCAGTCTGTTCTTGGTACCTTGGACAAAGTTTCTGTAGCTATGCAATTCTTTTTCTGCAGAAAGAGCATAATGGTATTTCGTCCCCCGAAAACGGGTTGCAGGTTAGTTCTCCTTAATGGCTGCTCCCGCCCTTTGCATCCTTCTTTTTCCTCCTTGCCAATGTACCACATTCTTATTTCCCTCTCCCATTTTGTGACAATATTGAAGGTAAAAAAAAAAAGCCATTGGCTACTAGTAACTTCCCAGTAATCGCTGAAAGTGGGGGGGCAGGAGAAGGTTGGAGAGTAGATGGAAACTGTTCATCGTGCCATGGAAAAAAACACAGGAGGAGAGGAAGAGGTGAGTGTGTGCCTGGGCTCTGTTGGTGCTGCTCCTTCAGCAGCCCAATCTCTTGCCCAGACCCCAGCAGTGCCTCCCTGCCCTCTACCTGCTGTGGGAGATGTACTGCACCCGAGCCACTTGTTGTACACCTCTTCACTGCCATCTGTTCCTCAGTGGAACAGGCTTCCTCGGGAGGCGGTGAGCACTCCTTTGCTGGAGGTTTTTAAGCAGAGGCTAGATGGCCATCTGTCAGCAGTGTTGATTCTGTGACCTTAGGCAGATCATGAGAGGGAAGGCATCTTGGCCATCTTCTGGGCATGGAATAGGGAGTCACTAGGGGTGTGGGGGGAGGTAGTTGTGAATTTCCTGCATTGTGCAGGAGGTTGGACTAGATGACCCTGGTGGTCCCTTCCAACTCGATGAGTTATGTGATCACAGAATCATAAACTCAGTACCCTGAGTGCACATCCTCAAACTCCTGCTGCAGGCCCAGCTGGGAGAGGAGGGAGAGATGAACTCCCATTTGCTTGGGTTCATTGCGGGGGGGCTGCAGCACCCTTTGTGTGATGTTTGTTGGTTTCTCAAAAACACCTGGTTCGGGTACTGTAGGAAAAGGCATGCTGGAGTAGATGGGTGCCAAGGTCATAGTTTGCCTATGGCACCAAAAAAAAACAACCTTGGGCCAGCCATTGATGGGTCACATACAAACTCAATTTGGGCTTGTGGGTCACCATACCGAAAATGTTGGGAACCACTGCCCTAGATGACGTTATATTAATGGGTCACACCTTTCCCTTATTATGTAATCCTATTTCCCACAAATGCTGTATGAAGAAGGAATTCTGCATCAAATACCAAATTCTGTACTTCATTTCTGCAGAATCACATACATATACACAGATCTGTCCTGAGGATGGTGATCAGTAGATCCTGCCATAAATGTCTAGGCCAGTGGTGGCGAACCTATGGCACGCGTGCCAGAGGGGGCACTCAGAGCCCTCTCTGTGGGCACATGCGCCGTCGCCCCAGCACAGAAAAGCAGCCTCAGCAGCAGCAGGACAGGCAGCGGGAGGGATCCCCTGAGCCGCCTCATGGTGGCAACCCCTGCTCGCAGCCCTGGCTCTTGCATCGGGCAGCCTCTCTCCTCTCCTTCTTTTGGCAGCCACAAGAGGAGGAGTGGGGGGGAGAAAGTTGAGCTCCCCGGGTCCTCTCGCCATCGCCAGGGCAGCTGTGAGCTTCCCTCTCTCTCCCCCTCAGTGGTGCAGGGCGACCTTACTGCGGCCGCCCCCCAGGCACTGGGACCGGCCAGGATGGCTGGTGGCGTGTCCGGGCTCTCCTCGAGCGGGAGCCGTTAAGCCACTCCTGCTTTGCGCCGCCAGCGTCTGTCCCACATGGTGCAAGCAGCTGCGGGACTGGAGCTGGCTCCGGCTGCCTGCGCCGCCCCCAGCCCTGCCCTTGGAGGAGGAGTCCCGCCGGGGCAACCTCCACCCTCACTTCTCACCCAGAACTGCTTCTGCTTGTGCAGCCTGGCCAACTTCCCTGAGGCTGCAGTAAGTGGGCGATCCTGAGGTAAAACGGCGACGTCACCTTGCTTTCCTGCCGTCGCAGGGATTCCTCCCCTGGTACGATTGGCAAAGATAGGACTCTTTGGAGGAGAGTCATAGGCACTTAACACACACGATTGCCAACCTCCAGTTGGGGCCTGGGAATCTCCCGGGATTACAACCGACTGCCGCTCTACACAGATCAGTTCCCTCCCCAAACTCTGCTGTCCCCCAGATCTCCAGGAATTTCCCGGCCTGGAGTTAGCAACCGTATTCAGGTTAAATTGCCATGTTGGCATTTTGCAATAAATAAGTGGGTTTTGGGTGGCAGTTTGGGCACTCGGTCTCAAAGGTTCGCCATCACTGGTCTAGGCTGCTTAAGGACTTTGCATGCTCACTTCTGTTGGGTTGTATCCTGTGCTGCGCAGCCATAAGAATCATGGACCTTCCCTACCCTAAAGTATCTAGGCCTGAGCACTAAGATTATACTCGGCCTCAGGTCAAATCACTGCTGCTATTTCCTGACTACTGTCATTTTGCTTCTCATGTTAATGCCCAACTGTGATGCATATTTATGTAGGAAATGGCCATCAGGAACTTGTCCCTATAAATCTAGTTGGGGGGGGGGCAGTTGAGATGTCCATGTACAGATCACTTGTCACGTCTAAGCACTAACCTCAGGAACTTGTAATAATGGGCTAATCTCCTTCACCTGATCTGTCCCCCGGTTCCCCTTTCACTCAGCAAAGCACACTGAGAAACAGCACACAGAGAAGTAACACATGGAGCGCACGCACGTATGTTGCCTCCTCATTGTTCCCTTTGTTTTTCGGAGTTACTGTCACCTGTACCCAGCAGAAAACTACACATGGCCCCCTGCTCCCCTTGCTGCCCATTTCACGTGGGTTAAAGATCGCAAATCCTTGCAAACATAGGAAATGGGAGCACTTTGAGTCAAACCGTACATCCCCATTTTCAGTTCAGCGCATCTGCTAGTTTTGTACGGCTCTTTCATCAGATGCCATTAGCCAGCCTGTAATTAGACTGTGAAGTGGACACCTGTGAGGCAGCCATCATTAGAACGCATCTGGTGTATGGTAGCGAGGCTAAAATCTCTCATCGTTATCCAAATTTGTGCAGCGTTCCGAGTGGGAGTTCGGAGTGGGTTTAGAGCCTGCACTGCACAGAGTCTGCCGCTGCATCGCTTTAATGTTCCAGCCTCCAAAAATAGCGGCTCTTTCCAAAACTATGCGAGTTGTGAATCATGACTTGAAGCCTTCAGCTGAGAGAATGCGGGGTGAATGAGGAGCAGGAGAGATGGAATCCTTTCCCAGTTAGCCATTATCCAACTAAAAATTACCCTCCAGCTGCTTTTGTCCTTGAAGGAATTCCCAATGTATCTTTATATAGGAAATATGATTTTGAATGGGAGAGCAGCCAGAGCAGGAAGAAAGAGTTTGGCACTCTCCTTTTTCTTCCCCCCCACTCCTCTCGTCCCAAACTGGTTTTCATTAAATAAACCTTCATGTCCAGTTTATCTGTCGAACTCATGGCTGAGGTGGTAGCTGACTAGCCCAAAGATGTCCAGGCTCCTAACCAGTTTGCTTTCATCTGCTTCTGGTTAAAAACATGGTCTCTGTAGGAGAGGACATTATTTTAGCTCCTCTTGACTTGTCCAAAGTTTGCTTTGCATTACCGTCACTTAAATTCACCTTGAGTCTCAGTGAGAAGAGTGGGCTATAAAGTAAATAAACTGTTCCCTTTGAATATCCACTTTTTTGTGTGTGTGTGTGTCCAAGGAATCCTGGAATTTTGGCTCATGCCATTCTTACAATTGTACTACATTGTATTTAGTTATTCCCTGCTTTTTCTCCCCAGTGAGAAGGCAGAGCAGCTTAGAGCATTGTTATCGCCCCTCCCCCTCCATTTTAGGACAACAACCCTGCGAGGTAGGATAGGCTGAGGTGGAGTAACTAGCCCAAGGTCCGCCCAGTAAGCTTCCATGGCAGAGCAGAGATTCAGACGTGGGTCTCCCAGATCTTAGCCTGACACTCAAACCACTGCACCATCTTACTTCAAATGCCTAGCTTCATTATTTAAGGTGTCACCTTTCTCCAGACATATCGCTTTGTGTTCACATTCTGCTGTCTTGTAAATAAATCATAAATATCGATTGAGCTGGCGTCCAACAATTTGTAATTAGCAATAAGAGAGCAGCCTAAAATGAAAATACTATTGTGTGTGTGTGCGCACACATGCACAGATGAAAGCAGAAGCATATTCACACCAGCATTGTCAGCTTTGGAGGTCACAGGGAGGTTGGGTGGGTCTTTCTTTCCAATCTGACTAGGTTTTGTGACTAGCTGGTGTAGTGGTTAAGAGTGGTGGTTTGGAGTGGTGGACTCTGATCTGGAGAACTGGGTTTGATTCTCCACTTCTCCACATGAGTGGCAGAGGCTAATCTGGTGAACTGGATTCGTTTCCCCACTCCTACGCACGAAGCCAGCTGGGTGACTTTGGGCGAGTCACAGCTTTCTTCAAGCTTTCTCAGCCCCACCTACCTCACAGGGTGTCTGTTGTGGGGAGGGGAAGGGAAGGTGATTATAAGCCAGTTTGAGTCTCCCTTAAGTGGTAGAGAAAGTCAGCATATAAAAACCAACTCTTCTTCTTCTGCCTTAAACTCAGAGTGGCTAGGGCAAGTTACAAGGACACAAAATCTTAAAAGGGTCCAGTGAGGTAAAAAAATGCTGCCAAAACAGCTTTCCCTTTTACCAGACGCCCTCTGAAATGAACTGTCTTGTGCGCCTTTTTAACTGCGGCCACTGAAGGTGCCTTTTGTACCTACTCTGGTGGGCCATTTTAGAGGGCCATTTCACCTCGGTAATTTCACACTTTCAAAACTTTACAGCTGGTTCCGCAAAACAGATCTTCCACCTCCTTCACAGTTGCTCTATGTTTCCCTCTGCTCCCTCTGTTGGTTTCTTCTTTTGCCCCTCCAATGATTATTTTCTCTGGTTTGGCGAGTTAGCTCACAATTACAGGCTAGCGTTCCAGAAGGCAGGAGATTGATGACACGGCATTAAGAGCCTGATCCTGTGCGGAAGCCCAGTACATTCTTCCTAACACTGAGCTTCCTCTGTTGCCACTGAAACATGAGGGGGCCCAGCACCTAGCAGGAAACCATCTGCATCCGTCAGGATTAGGTTGTTAAAAGTGCTTTTGACTCATCCAAGCCAGCTTTTTAGTGACCTCAGACTAATCATTCCTTGTGTTCCAACCCTGCCTTTTCTGTCATTCCTGCTGATTCACAGCTGCTGAGCGGTTTTTTTTTTTTTTTTTTGTGAGCTGGACAATACCACTGACACACCTCCTGTGACCTTGTGGACCTTCATTTACCCAGCGGTGGTGTTGTTGGTGACAACTAACAGGCTAGACGCCTGGCGCACGTGTGTGTGTATCTATATATATATAAAGGGATGCAAGCAACCTAATTGGATATGTGCCATGCAGGTATTTTCGACTGCTGGCTGATTGTGCTGGAGGCGGCTGACTGAAATAGCGACCGGCTGACTCCAGAAGAAAGCGAAGCATCTACAGAGGACACAGAAATAAACCGGGAGGAATGTCTGTGATCAGCGCCCTGCCGTTCCTCAAGCCCATTCACTTCAGGACTCTGCAGAGCTCTCCCGGGCGCCAGCGCCGACACACTCTTCCCGCCAGTGAGTTTCGGTGCCTCACGCCCGAAGATGCCATCAGCGTGTTTGAAATAGAGAGAGAAGGTAAGACAGTGACCTCACCCGCATCCCGTGCTTTCTTAATTACCTGCAACCTGATTCCCAGCTTTATTTGTTTAAAATACTTAAACCCTGCCATATTTCCACCAGCGTGGTGTAGTGGTTAAGAGCGATGGACTCTGATCTGGAGAACCGGGTTTGATTCCCCCTCCTCCACATGAGCGGCGGAGGCTAATCTGGTGAACTGGATTCGTTTCCCCACTCCTACGCACGAAGCCAGCTGGGTGACCTTGGGCGAGTCATAGCTTTCTTCAAGCTCTCTCAGCCCCACCTACCTCACAGGGTGTCTGTTGTGGGGAGGGGAAGGGAAGGTGATTATAAGCCAGCTTGAGTCTCCCTTAAGTGGTAGAGAAAGTCAGCATATAAAAACCAACTCTTCTTCTTCTGCCTTAAACTCAGAGAGGCTAGGGCAAGTTACAAGGACACAAAAACTTAAAAGGGTCCAGTGAGGTAAAAAAATGCTGCCAAAACAGCTTTCCCTTTTACTAGATGCCCTCTGAAATGAACTGTCTTGTGCGCCTTTTTAAATGCGGCCACTGAAGATGCCTTTTGTACCTACTCTGGTGGGCCATTTCAAAGGACTGAACATACTGCAGACGAATCCCCATGACCTAGCTGTTTCCATGTATGTAGAGGCCCTGCTTTATTCCAGAAGCAGAAGTGCTGAGTTTCACTGGTTTCTTTTACTGAAGTTGGAACATTTGGAAAAATTAAAATCCACGATGCAGAAGGGAGCCATCTTTTAGCCAAATGTGCTACGGGGTGCCAATACTTTACAAACTGCTGTCTGTCCAAAAGTCCAATTAAAAGCATTATTTCCTTAGAGAACAAAGGATCCTCTGATGGTTGACCTGCTGTCTCAAGAGGTCATGGTGATCAGTATATCTTCCCAGCCACAACAAAGCTGTAATTTAACTGAAGTCGAGAGTACGGCATAAATATGCCTCTGTTCTCTACAGCGTTTATTTCAGTCTCGGGAGACTGCCCCCTCCACCTGGATGAGATTCGCCACTTTCTGAACCTGTGTCCAGAGCTGTCGCTTGGCTGGTTTGAAGAAGGGCGACTAGTGGCTTTCATTATTGGTTCTCTCTGGGATCAGGAAAGACTCAGCCAGGTAAGAAACACCCTTATACATGTGTTTCTTTGTCATTTTGTAATTGTCAAGATGATAACTGAGCCTAGTATAAATGCACACTGGCCAACATATATGGTGCATAAAACATACCTTAAGAACAGTGGTCCTACTTCCCATATATTTATGATAAATGGGACCGTATAAATCCTCAGTGTTTGTTGCAGCCATCAGTAAAGGTGAAGGTAGTCCCCTGTGCAAGGACCAGGTCATTACTGACCCATAGAGTGATGTCACAGCCCGACGTTTACTAGGCAGACTATGTTTACGGGGTGGTTTGCCATTGCCTTCCCCAGTCATCTACATTTTACCCCCAGCAAGCTGGGTATTCATTTTACCAACCTCAGAAGGATGGAAAGCTGAGTCAACCTTCAGCCAGCTACCTGAAACTGACTCCCGTCACAATCAAACTCAGGTTGTGAGCAGAGCTTTTGACTGCAGTACTGCAGCTTACCACTCTGCTCCACTGGGCTCTATCACAGCCATCAGTACCATACTGTTAAATCCACCTGGTAAAGATTCTGCATCCTTTTTTGTTTCAACCATGTCTAGAAATTATATCAGGCAGGCAAATTATTATTGGGTCACTGAAGTGGGGTCCCTTCCAGAAGTACAGATTTGGGGTTAGAGGCATACTTTTTTAATCTAAGAAAATAAAACTTTCCAGACAGGGCTTTCTGTTCCAAGTCTTGAATAGGTATTGTAAATTGTTACCTATCTTGAGCTTTTGGAAAAATTGTTATGGATTGTGAAGTTATAGATTGGAGGACGCCCCTGCCAAGAGACAGACAGACAAGTGATTTAGCACATTCCTTCATCTGCCCATATTGCATGGTTTTTTTCATTCAGGTGGGTTGCTGGACCCTCAGGTTCACCTTTTTGAGGCTCACAGGCAGCTGCAGGAGGAAGGGAGGAAAACCAGCTCATGGCAGCCTCACAGACTCGTGGTGCATAGAATTCAGCCCGCTGCAATGCCATGTGTGTAGAGAGACTGAACCAGAGAAACTGGGGGTGCACAAGTCCTATCCTGTAATCAATGGCTGCCTCATTCAGAGGACATTTTTTGTGCACAAGCACCCATAGAAACAGGTTGCATATTCACAAATCATATAGCTCTTCTTGAGAAAACTACAGCCTGCAAGTCTTGTATTGGAACTGTTCTGAGACAGGAATTATTTGATTCAACAGAAGGCAGGTTTTTTTCCTAGGATGTTTTGGGCTCATTTTGATACAAGAAGAAAAGAGGGGCCAAATCCTTTTTTCTGGGTATTAGCAACATCCCCCCCTCATTGAACCTCATCACATTGGACTAAGCCAGATGTAGCATGATGAGCTTAGTTCTGGTGGAACCAGTAAACATTCTGATTGATAGGTCAGACCTAATACAGACTACATGGTTGCTTGGTTCTTGTAGGTCCGTGTTGGCGAACCTATGGCACGCGTGCCATTTGTGGCACGCGTCGCTCTTTCCGCCGGCACGCCCGGCTCACCGCGGCTCAGCTGCTCCTCGCCCCTCCCTTGCTGAGCTGAGGCCGTGACTTAGCTCTTCCTGCAAGTCGCTGGCCTTTCCGGCTCTGCCCCGCCCACCTCCACTGTAGCCTCCCGGGTGCCTCGTGGTTCCCAGGAGTTTTTTTGGTTCGAGGTAGGAGCTGCCTGCCTGCCTGCCGCCTCCGGAGGCCCTCCCACGCCCGGCAGCAGCAGCTCGGCTGCACTTGGTGCTCACCGGCTACCTACTCGTGTATCGCCTCCCTACTCGTGAGTCGCCTGCCCCGCGGAGTGTGCTTGCGCCTCCCCGAGCCCTCCCACCAGGGCGTCCGCCTGCCGAGAGAGAGAGAGAGAGAGAGAGAGAGCTGCCGCAACGGTTTGAGTGGTAAAGCTCAAATGGCGGGGGGGGGGGGGGAATCAGCCTCCGTTTGCATAGTCTGGGTTTTGGGGGGGGGTCGTTTGCAGGGGGGAGATGGAAGGGTCTGCTTCAGCCAGAGGGGGTGGGGGGGTTTCAGCCTCCGTTTGCATAGTCTGGGTTTGGGGGGGGGTCGTTTGCAGGGGGAGAGGGAAGGGTCTGCTTCAGCCAGAGGGGGTGGGGGGGTTTCAGCCTCCGTTTGCATAGTCTGGGTTTGGGGGGGGTCGTTTGCTGGTGGAGTTTGCAGGGGGGAGAGGGAAGGGTCTGCTTCAGCAGGTCGGGTGAGGTGGCAGTTTGCCTGGGGAGGGGCCGTGGTAGAGCATCTGCTTGGCATGCAGAAGGTCCCAGGTTCAATCCCAGCATCTCCGGCTAAAGGGACTAGGCAAGGAGGTGATGTGAAAGACTTCTGCCTGAGAGCTGCTGCCAGTCTGAGTAGAGTAGACAATACTGACAATACTGACTTAGATTTTTATTGGGTGCTTCAAAATACATTCCATGACCTGCGTGAAACACTTGAGAAGATAGAAGGGATGCCAAAGGATAGCACAGTTAGTTCTGAAAACGAAATCCTTAAAGTGTGGAATTCTCTGCCAAATAATTTTAAGTCAATGAAAGCACTTGGGATTGCTTTCCTTACTTTGTTTGGATCGTCTTATGCTTGTGAGCAGCTGTTTTCAGCTTTGAATTATATCAAATCTGACACCAGAAACAGACTAACAGATGACCTGAGTGCTGCATGTGTTGCTCTCAAACTTACAAACTATGAGCCAAGGGTGGACAAATTATCAGCAAGCACACAACAACAAAAATCACATTAATTGTTCAAAAGCATGCCAAATGAAAACTTTTACCTTTCAATAAAAAGTTGTTTGTGTCATTGAAAGCTCTGTTATTGTGTTATTCTTTTAAGGCAAAAGATGTTAATGTATGTGTTGTTTTTTCTAAACTAAAACCTCAGTATTCAGGTTAAATTGCCGCATTGGCACTCGGCGATAAATAAGTGGGTTTTGGGTTGCAGTTTGGGCACTCGGTCTCTAAAAGGTTCGCCACCACTGTTGTAGGTTATCCGGGCTGTGTAACCGTGGTCTTGGTATTTTCTTTCCTGACGTTTCGCCAGCAGCTGTGGCAGGCATCTTCAGAGGAGTAACACTGTGTTACTCCTCTGAAGATGCCTGCCACAGCTGCTGGCGAAACGTCAGGAAAGAAAATACCAAGACCACGGTTACACAGCCCGGATAACCTACAAGAACCAATGAACTCTGACCGTGAAAGCCTTCGACAATACATGGTTGCTATTTGCCATTTTAAGTGCTAGAACTAAGTGTGTCCCCATGGGAAAAATCAAGTGTAATGACGAATTTCTACCTCTCTCCTCCCTTTGACAGGATGCTCTAACTCTACACAAGCCTCATGGCTCCACAGTCCACATCCACGTTTTGGCAGTGCATCGTACCTTCCGCCAGCAAGGCAAAGGCTTCATCTTAATGTGGCGCTACCTACAGTACCTGTGCTGCCTGCCCTATGTTCGGCGAGCTACACTGATGTGTGAGGACTTCCTCATCCCTTTCTATGCTAAATGTGGTTTCAAGGCGTTAGGCCCATGCGCTGTCACTGTAGGCGTTCTGACTTTCATTGAGATGCAATATGCCATTCATGGCCATGCATTAATGCGCAGGAACAGTGGCTGCTGAGGTCATGCCTCATTTTCCCACACTTTCCAGCTTGTGGCGTTGCTGACTGGCAGGCTCTTTTCCAGTGGTACCCAAGTCTTCAAGTGGAACCCCCGAGATGTAAGGGGGAGTCCTATCGTTGGGTCACTGAGTTGTCCTTTAGGAACAACGTGGTATAAGGGCCTTCCACATCATTGGCTGGTCAGGAAGTGAGCTCACGCAAAATAAGAGTTGCTGAGTTCCCTCTTAAGAAGTCTGGCAACCCCTGCTGCATTCATATTGATATGTCAGCAACAGATAACCTGTTATAGTCAACTTCAACCATCATGGCTGTTATTTCTGAGGCAGAAATCTGTCCTAGCCTTCCTGGACTTGCCCGCTCCACTGTCTTTAAACTCAGTGGCTAAACCGCACCCCAGCTTTCTTCTAATCTGGGGCTTAGCTAGCTTTGTTCTGCAATCTACAGATGAGGTAACCACAGTATTCCCATCCATCAGTCATGCCCTCAACCAACATGTGAAGGCACCAAAAATCTGGCATGATGTACCTATTAAACTTTTCTTCCCTAAGATAGAATACCTTAGTGGCTTGCTGTGGATTCTGCAGTTGAACCGTTGGTGATTTTCAGAATGCCTCCATAATAGTAGCACTAGTCAAAAAATAAACCATCCCTTGTTAATAGCTACCACCGTTGTCATAACAGTGATCACTACACCTTTGTGTTGCAAGGCAAACTTGCAAACTTGCATATTTAACCACATCAGTATTTGCACAAATAAGCAAACAGCAGATTCTCAGTGTGGCTTTTCCAATGACAGCTCTCAGCTTCCTGTGATTAATAGTACAGTTAAGAAATTGCCTGAGGAGGAGCACAGATTAATTAGGTCAGTGCAAAGAAAGCCCACCCTCCTGGCTGATCTCGTGTTTGTATGCCTTGTAAATATGCAAAAAGTCTCACTTGCTGAAACTGCATCAAGTGTCCCTCTCGTCCCAAGAGTGAGGGACTTTCCACATTGTACTTCATCTCACCGGTTTCAGAAGAGATATTACACACTAGCTAATCAGTTGTGGGGGTTTGAAAGCCTTCTCTCTGCTGACCAGAGGCGGTGCAAACTGCATTGCCCCCCTATTGTGGGGAGAAAGGGATGTGCTATCTAGATCCCTGCATCAGTGCATTTAAGACAAGCTTCGATGTGGATTGATTCTGTTAGAGGAAGCCCTCTGCCTAAGGCTGCCATTTCCCTGGGGTGGGGAAGTTGGGAATGATAATGTCCGGGCGCTAGGAGTCAGTGTTACCAGTGAGCAATAGTAGAAGGTGCCACTGTGTGACCCAAAACGATAAAGGTAATGTTCTAAACTCTAGCCCCCCCCCCCCCGCTGTAGTGCTTGCCACATCTCTAGATCATGTGCCTACTGAGAGTAGACCAAATCTGGCCACATTTTCTGTCCCTTCAAACTCAGAGATATAGGTGGAATTTGGATTTCAGCCAGACACTGTCTATTGTCAGAACTGTGAACCAAGTACAGGTACCATATGTAATGGAAGACATAGGGATTTTTTTTTTAAAGCTCAACTAACATTCTAGTGCCAGTTATCATACTCAAGCTAGGCCAGATTGCCACCTTCTTCAAGTAGTGTCTAATCATAAGAAGGGCCCTACTGGATCAGGCTCATCTAGTTCATTCAGTCCAGCAACCTGTTTCACTGAGTGAGCAAACAGATCCCCTGGAGAGCCAGCAAACAGGACATAGAGGCCAGGGCCCTCCCCGATGTTGTGTCCTAGCACTGGGTTTCAGAGGTTCACCCCTTCTGGAGGAGGTTGCCTTTACTCACCATGGCTAGAAGCCATTGATGGTCCTATCCTCATTAATCTGTCTAACTCCCTTTTAAAACCATTTATGTTCATGGGCATTGCTACATCCAATGGCAGTGAAGTCCACAATTTAATCCAGTAAAGTAGTTCCATTTCTCTGTTGGCAAACATCAAGTTCTGTATATGGTTATGCTTTGTAGTGCAAGCTGACTCGTTTGTCACAGCTTGGGGGGAGAGATAAGCATTGATAGTCGTATGGGCAAGCTACCTCATCCTGCACAGCAAAGGTGCTGGTTTCATTATTAGCTTTGAAGACGGGGAAAAATGCTTCCCAAAACAAAGGAGGACAATCTGCTCACAAGCTTATTCATTGTGTACAGGTTATCATGGTAATGTGAATCATTCAGGCAGCCATGGGTACAAGCAATATTTGTAGCTTACTACCCCACTGGGGGCCACGCATACCTTCTGCATGCCATGTATTTCATTTGCAATATCTTTTGTTGAATCAACAAATAAATGTGTGTTTTCTAATGGGAGCTTGCTTTTATTTTTCCCACCCTCCACAACTGTGTCGTAGAAACATCTATCAGGAAGCTATTTTGCATGGATAGGATAGGGAAGCAAGCCTGAACTGACTACACGGAGGCTATTGTATTTTGGTCACATTATGAGAAGACAAGAGTCACTAGAAAAGACAGTCATGCTAGGAAAAGTTGAGGGCAGCAGGAAAAGAGGAAGACCCAACAAGAGATGGATTGTCTCAACAAAGGAAGCCACAGCCCTCAATTTGCAAGATCTGAGCAAGGCTGTCAAAGACAGGATATTTTGGAGGACATTGATTCATAGGGTCGCCATGAGTCAGAAGCAACTTGACAGCACCTAACACACACAGCATAGGGAAGAAAAGAAGAAGATTGTCACAGGCCGCCTGGGCATCAGTCAGCCCTACATGAAGTAGATAAGGGGTATGGTGATGGTCCAGGAGGAGTCTACAAGGGGAGGGAGCAAAGCAATTTGGAAGTTAATCAGTGAGGCAGCTGAAACATGTTACAGAAGCTTTCACTGAGTGCACCCATACAAGCGCTGAAAGGAAATTTAGTCTAATGAATTTTCCAGTGTTTATGTTACAACTTAATGAAACCCAAAGAAAAATTGGCAGCTTTAACCTCTGATCCAAACTTAGTCAATGAGATTTCAGTAAGATTTTTGGGAATTAGTGTAGATGTAGAATGTGTGCCTGAAGAAAGAACGCTTCTTCACTTTTTCATTTTAACAGAAGGTTGCTATATAAAAATGGAAGTCGCGACAGATTGTCAAGAACCCCCTCATAGAAACCCACAGATTACTGAAAATTACATATGAAGTCGGATCTTACCAGCTTTTCCGCTGACGCATGTAGGAGGAAGGGGCCCCTTTTATTCATAAAGAGGCTATGCCCAGGATTATGGGGCCCATGCGGCAAAAGGCCGTGTGAGATAGCAAAACTAATACGTTGCCCTATCAGAGAATGTGGTGAGATCCGCTTGCAAAGGGATTTTTACAATTTGCTCACAGAGAAAGACACAGGGAAGGGCAATTCATTTGGTGGCTGCGCTACCAGTTTAAAAATGGCCAGTGAGCCATACTTCAGCCTACTGTTATTACACCTGAGGTTACCTACAGTGTACAGCCGGATTAATTTATCTTTATTTACACTGATCAATCTACAAATGCTTTTTTTGGAGAGGGGGTGTCATTCAGTTCAAAGATCTCTTTACTCCAAGCTATTTATTTAAAACTTGTTTAGCCTTCTTTGCACATTCACTTTTCCTTTATACCACCCCCCGCCCCAATCCAGCCACCAGAACAGTCTCTTTACATGGATATGCCAGTTTCTCTTTCAACAGGGTCACTTGCATAGCAAGCTAATTCCAGCCCCATATGAGGGTTACACAAGGCGGTTATATATTAAAAGAAAACCTGCATAAAACTTGCACTAATTTTTAAGACAATTAATTTAGACAACCAACAGCCCCCTTTGACCATTTGTTCTCTTTTTCAGAGAGATCTCAAGCCATCTTTAAATTTGCTTTTACAAAAAATCCATGACCGCTCCCTTAATCATTGAATACAAAGTGTGGAATAGCTATCAACAGTTTTCGCAGATGGCACAAGGTTTCTTAAAAAGCACCAGCACATTTTGCCAGAAAAGTATTTTGTCTCTAGTTACATACAGAAACTGTGAATATAAGAAAAAAATACATATAAAACACACCCCTTGGTCAAAAGGGGGGTTTATTTTCACAGTACATTTCATAGTACCACAAAAAGGCACTAAGGCAGGGGAAGTCCCAAGAAGTTCAAGCACCATCTTCTGCCAAAAGGCAGGCATCAGGAAAGGAACCAAAGACCAGGAATTGCATAAGAAAAGAGAGCCTTCAAGTAGAAAACTAGAGACAGGCAGTGGAACAAGATATTTGCCTTGTCACTAAGGTTCTCTTTTAAGTCACTTCCTACCAAGCCTCCCTCCTATTGGATCTTATCAGTCCCATAGATGAAGGGTATATCCTTTTCCAGCTCATCAAAATCAGACCAGCAAAGGGGCAGAGGTGGTGGGGCATGTCCGTTGTGCTTCACTGCAAACTGACATGTCGCAGCATCAACAATTTGGCGAGATTGCAGTCTGCCGCTGCACTGTAGTGCAAATGCCCCAGTACCAAAAGACTGCATTCCCCATTTGAGGCTGAAGACATCACAGGGAAATGGTCTCGCTTCACGGCTAAACCTCCCAGTAGCAACTACTCGATGCCCAGAAACTGCCAAGCAGGAACATGGAGTGCATGTATAGTTCCTCATATCCAGGAAGTTTACAAAAGTTGCAGGTATTCCACTTCATCGGCGGGGGGGGGGGGGGGGAGAGAGATGCATCTCAGAATCAGTACCCCACTACGTGAGTAGAACTCAGGGATAGGGGGATTCCATGGGGAAGCCGGAAGCAGATGTGCCTTGCTTTTCGTCACCAAAGCGACTTCCACCCATTCCTAGTTGCTCAAAATCCAGCAAGTTTCTAATCGTTTCCCACAAGCTCATTTAGTAGCCTCCCGACACCATCAGTGCAAGACCTGGTCCAAATCATACTTCTCACAGAACTTGGTGGTGAAGGGCAAGCAAGTGAGATACTCGGTCCAGTGCCAATTGATGGGGTACACGTAGAGCCAGATCACAAGAGAAGCAAACAGGCCAACGAAAACCAGCAGGGAGACGATGATCATGATCCTCTTTCGATACTTGTCCACGGTGCCAAAGGTGATGTAGGGTAGAAATGCGAATGAAAGTAAGAGGCCACTGAGGAAGCCAAATATGTGTGCAATGTTGTCGATCCATGGCAAGAGGCCACAGACAAAGAGGAAGAGAACAATTCCAGACAGGTTCAGGAAAGCCTTCCAGGGCTTCTCGAGGACCTGCCAGCTCTGGAAAAGTTCCACAAAAAGGCAGGCTAACAAACCAAACTGGGATCCTGCTGGACCAACCTGAAACAGAGGAAAGGGAATAAAGTCAGTTATGGTCTGATTAATCCATCCAGTAACTCTTGCCATAACCCCTCTCCCCGCAAGCCAGAAAAATCTATGAACTGTATAGCTCCAATGTGTATGGTCATGAAGCTTTAGCATAATGATCGTTGAATGGTAAACAGGTCTCAAGTTCTGATCCTATCACCACCCTCCGCCTTTAGGGTTAAAACAACGTTGACTAGTTGATCAAGGAGTATCAAAGTGTTTGATTCCAAAAAGTGTTTGAAGGTGGAAGTAAATATTTTTATATATTTCAGTCTACAATGCTCAGGGCGATTTGGGGCCTATCCCAGTGAACACCTTGGGGTGTGGCCACAGCTCAGAGGTATGTGTGTGTGTTAAGTGCCGTCAAGTCGCTTCCAACTCATGGCAGCCCTATGAATGAAAGTCCTCCAAAATGTCCTATCTTTGACAGTCTTGCTCAGATCTTGCAAATTGAAGGCTGTGGCTTCCTTTATTGAGTCAATCCATCTCTTGTTGGGTCTTCCTCTTTTCCTGCTGCCCTCAACTTTTCCTATCATGACGGTCTTTTCCAGTGACTCTTGTCGTCTCATGCCTGACCAAAATACGATAGCCTCAGTTTAGTCACTTTAGCTTCTAGGGTCAGTTCAGGCTTGATTTGATCTATAACCCACTGATTTGTTTTTTTTGGCAGTCCACGGAATCCGTAACACTCTCCTCCAACATCACATTTCAAAGGAATCTATTTTCTTCCTATCAGCTTTCTTCACTGTCCAGCTTTCACACCCATACATAGTAATAGGGAATATGATGGCATGAATTAATCTAGTCTTGGTGGCCAGAGTCACATCCTTACACTTCAAAATCTTTTCTAGCGCCTTCATGGCTGCCCTTCCCAGTCTCAATCTCCTTCTAATTTCTTGGCTGCAGTCTCCCTTTTGGTTGATGGTGGAGCCAAGGAATAGAAAGTCTTGAACAATTTCAATTTCCTCATTGTCAACCTTAAAGTTGTGTAATTCTCCTGTAGTCATTACTTGTGTTTTCTTGATGTTCAGCTGTAGTCCTGCTTTGGCACTTTCTCTTTTAACTTTCAGCAGTAGTTGTTTCAAATCTTCACTATTTTCTGCCAATAGTGTAGTGTCATCAGCATATCTCAAATTATTAATGTTCCTCCCTCCAATTTTCACTCCACCTTCATCTAAATCTAATCCAGCTTTCCTAATTATATGTTCTGCATATAGATTGAAGAGGTATAGCACTCTTGAAAAGGGGGTTCTCAGGAAGAAGGGCTGGGAAAAGCCAAAAGCCCTGCAAAGCTGCTGCTAATCATGGTACCCAATACTGAGAGCTAGATGAACCAGGTGTATGACTGGGAACAATACAGCTCCTTTCCAGTGTAAATGTATCAGGAGTGGGGGAAGGGATGTGCTCAGCTTAGAATCATAGAATCATAGAGTTGGAAGGGACCACCAGGGCCATCAAGTCCAACCCCCTGCACAATGCAGGAATGCTTGACTAAAGATCTCTCTGACTTGAAATTGCTTCTCCGCCTCCCCTTTTATTTCATGTCCTTTATTTAGCCCCGGCTCTTCAACGCAGCAGCTATATTACTAGGAGAGCACACGGTCGCTGGACTTCCTTCCTGTTCCGCTCCACAAAATTCTCTGCTCGCCACTAAGAAAAGGATATTTTTGCTACTTGGCCTCAAGCTTAATCAGCTTGCATGTTTTGAGTTTGAGGGCTTAATTTCAGCATTTGGAATTAATCCTCCTGGTGCATCACACTGATGGGATCTCAGGCATGCACAGAATCCACCTTTGGAAACTTCTAGAGCTAAAAAACGTTTCTGGCCCAAACTGTGCCCCCTCTAGCCCCAGGGACTCTCTCCCATTGGGAAAAGCTTGCTCTCCCCTCCCTTCTCTCTATCTCTCCTTGTTTTAATCAAAGTGGGGGACTTTGCCCACTCCAGGCATGTGTGATCTTGTCCTTGCTGTGGAGCTCACGTCAACAACACTCTAGAAGTTTCCAAAGGAGGTCTCTGTGCACATGCAAGATCCCATCAATTTGACTGCTTAGATGACCACACCAGTTACAGGTAAGCAATCTGTAGCAGAAGCAGGAGATAGGCTTCAGTCCCTACATGTTACACCTCTGACATTTGGCAATGTACATTGCCTCTCCTTAGCAAAATCTGGGGTTCCTGAGAATCCATGCTTTAGTTTTCATCTGAAAGTCCTCATTATGGCACACGGGACAGTTGGGGATGGTGTGCTCTCTGAACCTGCCTCCAGCCACAACATGGCAGCGAATCCTAATGGACAGGACAGCCTGGAACTTCAAGATTGACACACGTCACAACAACACACTGGGATTCTAGAGTTCAGCAATATCAACACAACCCACTTGGGCTGGCGGCAGCCCTTCTTCTCTTCCCAATGTGGGATTAAACAAGACAGGGGTCCTGCAGCTCTCTAGCATATGCTGCATGCACTCTTCTGCCTCCCACACAGATACACTTATTCAGGCACCTAGAGAAACAAGCTTTTTAATCACCATACCCCATTCTGTCTGAGAAGCAGGGCACTTGTACACAGCCCAAATAATGCACTTTCAATCCACTTTCAATGCACTTTGAAGGTGGATTTTACTATGTGAATTGGCAAAATCCACTTGCAAACTATTGTTAAGGTGCAGTGAAAGTGGATTGTCAGTGCATTATTTGGGCTGTGTGAAAGTGCCCGCAGGCTAAGCCCAGGGCAGTGTATTCTGCAATTTGCACAACGCAGCACCACTGTGATTAGGTACTGGACGCAGAATTCAGTATCCCAAGGATCCACATTTTCATTGACAGACCATGCACATTTCAGGTCCTCATGACTATCAGCAATAGACAGGCCTGAAAGCTTGCGGGTGACACCTACAGATGACTCAAACTAGAAGCAGCGCTCCAGGACCCTGCAAAGCTCCTTCCCTAGGATGAGAGTGAATTGGCACAGTGGCTGGGTGAAATAAAAAGCTCTTGTGTCAAGGAGGAATGGGAAAGGGATACGGAGAGCCTGAAGTATTAGCCCACAGTTCATTTTCAACACCCGGAGGAATGGGAAAGGGATACGGAGAGCCTGAAGTATTAGCCCACAGTTCATTTTCAACACCCGGAGGAAGAGGAAGAAGAAGAGTTGGTTTTTATATGCCAACTTTATCTTTTAAGGAAGAATCAAATCGGCTTACAATTACCTTCCCCTCCCCTCCCCACAACGGACAACACCCTGTGAGATAGGTGGGGCTGAGAGAGTGTGACTAGCCCAAGGTCACCCAGCTGGCTTCGTGTGGAGGAGTGGAAGAAGAACAAACCCCAACAAAAGAGCCTTTGTGTTACTGCATCCATCTCACTGCAGCTGACAGGGCCTGAAATGGCTGGCATTGGGCACGTATTTCATGAAGGGTAAGCCTGCCAGGATAGCTGAAAGAAGCCCACATCCCTCCTCCCAGTTATAGGAAGCTGTTTTTGCTGGCAGTTCCTTCCCTTGTTTGGTCCAAGCATCAACAGTGGCACAGGGCAGCTGTGCAGGACATCTGCAGGAATCCCTCCCGGTTTCCAGGGACATGGTGGGCTACACAGCCCGTGCACCAGAAGAAAGGGACTCTAAGCTGTGGGGCTGAAGGCTCTTCTTGGAAAAGGAGGCTCCTGAACATCCAGTGACTCAGCAGCCAAGCCGCCAGCTCTGCTCCCTTGGGCTGCATTCCGAGAAACTGCTGATGCTGCCCGAGAGATTAGCTGGGTGATCTCCTTTAGAGCCTGGCAGACCTCTCAGATTAACCACCTGCCTGTTGTGTTGGTGAAAAAAAGGGGTGTTGTGGGAACTCTCACGTGCAAGCCGATTGGGCAGCCCACACGTGCTGGCATGGCACACGGAGGCTGGAGGGCCGCTTTCCTTACAAGCGTCTTTTTGCCCTACTTTTCCAGTGGCCTCAGAAAGAGAAGTAAGAGAGGTCACCTAGGCTAAGAGAGAAAAAAGGATTAATGGTGCCTCATTTTTAGCATCCACCTTATGGCAAGTGTTTCAGCCTGTCACATCATACCTTTCTGTCACTGGGAGAGGCGGGAAGAGAGAGGATGTACAATTGTGTCGGCATTAAACTAATTACAAGGTGACTATCACAAGCATTCATTTATTTTATCCCCACCAGGAAGTTTAAGACTGAGTCCTTAGGACACATTAAGCTGCCTTACACTGAATCAGACCCTTGGTCCATCAAAGTCAGTATTGTCTACTCAGACTGGCAGTGGCTCTCCAGGGTCTCAGGCAGGGATCTTTCACATCATCTACTTGCCTAGTCCCTTTAGCTGGAGATGCCGGGGATTGAACCTGGGCCCTTCTGCCAAGCAGATGCTCTACAAACTGAGCCACAGCCACTTCCCTGCCTCTAATGGCTTTTGGCCTACAAGTCCAAGTCTACTGGGAGGGGGGGGGGAATAATTTGATCCTTTCCCCATCTCCCAAAGGAGTAGGGTACTTCTCTCAAAGGAGGGTGCTTCTCTCAAACCCAACAATACTCCAAAAGGAAAAATAATGTTGCTACATTCGGTTTGCTTTCTTAGCTTATACTAGTATACTTTTACTTTGCTTTTACTTTATAACTGTATACTTGTCCTCATTTTATACATTAAATACTTGACTTCCTAATAATTACCTTCTGTATGATTCTTCACACAATGATAATACTCAAAAGAAGAGGGATAAATAAACATTTGAAACCGTGAAATCCGATTCATTTTCCAGCTTGTGCTTATCTTATATCTTTTTCATTAAGTAATACTTATATTTAATATTATATTTAATTTCCAATATACTCCGTCTTATTTCCCCCTATTAATTCTATCTTAATCACTTTGAATTTGACCTGAAACTTTTTCTTCTAAATATGATGCCTAAAGCGATATGCAAAGATTTCCATGACTTGGTCAAATATCTTGTCATGGCAGCCAGATTACTGCTAGCCTCCATGTGGAAGACAGATGCAGTACCTGATCAGCAAACCTGGTTGGAAAGACTGGTTGACTACGCAATAATGGCCAAACTGACAGATTATATTAATAACAAGACAGCTGAACATCACCAAAACAGTTGGGAACCATACTATAGGTTCATGACCCAAAATAAATAAAAGATTAACTATACCTTTTAGGGATTATTTAAGCAATAGGGTTTACTAAGAAAAATTTCAAAGGGGAAAGAAGTGTTAATGGCTGTATCAGCATTAAGAAAGATACACTGAGTGTTCTTGATGGCTGCTCAGTTACCAGACTCCTTTTCCTTTAATGCTTATTGGCACCTTTGATTGCTGGGCTACGGGAGCATACTCAACTCTGAATACAACTGGAGCATTTTCAGTTTAGATCATCATATACAGCAGAACGTAACACACCACATGCTCTTACCTCTGCCCTGTATGGAAGGAAGACGGCACTCGCCAGATTGCCTGTGATGCCACTGAGAATGAAAATAATAGTGATGCGATGCCAGCCTGCCAGCTTCTCCAGATCCCTGAGAACGGTCATCTGAAAGATCACTGACACCAGGCAGTGGACGATTCTGCGAGGCAAAGAAACACAGGGTACAGGTATAACCAAGTGGCTTACTGCTTCCAACAGCATCCACATTCAAACCAGTCTGGGTGAATTCACAGGTGATAAAAAACTCATTGACATCAGGTGCCCTTTGAGATATCAATGGATTTGTACAAGGCACTGTGAAGTCTAGCAGCTTTTATCCCCCCCCCTTCCTCCAAGGGAAAGATATCCTATTCTCCCCTCCTTCATTTGAACCTAACAAGTCTGTCAGGCAGGTTAGGTTGAGAGAGTGGTTGACCCAAGGTTCACCTGGTGGGCTTTGTGGCCGTGGAGATTTGAGCCAAGGTCTGCGCAGTCTCTGTACAGCATGCTAACCACTACACAACACTGACTCTCAATTAAAACATTTTAAAAACCCCTCAGCCTGTCAGGCATCTGCTGGCAGGACTCAACCTCTAAGTCCGTTCCCAGGAAAGAGGCTGAAAGCACCTCAAAGGCCAAGATTAGGACTCCAGATCATCATCAGATGAACTCCTTTCCAGCTGAATGTGGGATCCTGCATGGTGGGGGGAGGGTTGGGGTCACTGGGGATGTTGGGGGGAGGTAGTTGTTAATTTCCTGCACTGGGCAGGGGGTTGGACTAGATGACCCTGGTGGTCCCTTCCAACTCTATGATTCTATGAATGGATAAGAGAGGTTGGACAAACGGGCAGACAAGTTAACTAGATGGAAACATAGGAACTGGGAGCATGACGGAGAGCTGAACAAACAACCCTGGTGGGCTTACATAAGCAGTCACAGCACATGGGACTCCCAAAGCAAAGGCTGCTTGGATTTTACTGGTAGACCTTTTGGGTAGCTCCAACAGCCAATCAGGCTGCAGCTGACCATCCACAGGCCAAGCTCACAGTAGTAGGGGAAGAAAAGCCAGCCTGAGGGCTCTCTCTCAGACACAGTGACAAGGCAGCACCCCCATGGCATTGTCCTCTCTCACTCTTCTCACCTACCCTGCATGAAGGAACAAAGACAACCAGAGTCTGTAGAACTGATCAGGAACCTCTGGGTTCAGGAAAGGCAGCAGGCCACACACCTCATCCATGCAGTGAACCTGGGAAGGGAAAGAAAGTTGATATAGTCAAGTATCTAGGATGCCAGAAGGCTTTGGGGGGCGAACCCAAATCCATTCTACTTTGGTGAAAGCAATGCTCATTAACTCTACTGAATCAAGGGCAACTAGGTATGCAAAAGTCTACATCAAGTGACAGCTGACGATCAGCCTCTCACAACTATGGGCTCAGGGTGATGGAGACTACTCATTCACCAAAGGGTAACGTGTTTGTGGCTTTGCCCTTAAACAGCTTCTGTAATGTATTGGAAGGCATAGTTAAATTGTGGAACTCCTTGTCCCAGGATGTGGTGATGGTTGCCAACCTGGAAGGCTTTAAGAGGGGAGTAGACATGTTAATGGAAGATAGGGCTATCCATGGCTACAAGTAAAAATGGATACTAGTCATGATGCATACGTATTCTCTCCAGGATCAGAGGAGCATGCCCATTATATTAGGTGCTTTGGAACACAGGTAGGACAATGCTGCTGCAGTCGTCTTGTCTGTGGGCTTTCTGGAAGCACCTGGTTGACCACTGTGTGAACAGACTGCTGGAGTTGATGGGCCTTGGTCTGATCCAGCATGGCTTTTCTTATGTTCTATGTTCTTAAGGCAGGTGACAAAGGTGTAAAAACATCTGCCTAGATACAAGGAAGGAGCTGCAATTTTCTGGATGGTCCAACTTTGAACATATGAAGCCAGGGTGGTATAGTGGTTAGGGTATCAGCCCAGGACTGTGGATACTTGGGCTTAAATCCCCTATCACCCATGAAGCTTGCTGGGTGACACTGGGCCAGTCACTCAGTCTAATCTACTAGTAGTTGTGAGATTAAAACGGAGGAAAAAAGAACAATGTACGATGAGAAGCTTCAGAAGAACTTCATGGTGGGGCCAAAAGGTACAAGCTGGTCTTGGGTAGTGAACCCAAGATGAATAATTTTAGGGGCTCTCCAGAATGCTATGTACTGTTCCTCTAGGTATGGTTTTTTTCCCTCCCTTTTCATCTCACCTGCCTCCAGAACCAGAAGAGGGAAGCTATATGAACAAGAATATTTGAGGGGCAAAATTACACTTTTTTGCCTTTTCCCTCACATAAAACCTATTTCCCATTCACAGTACAGAAATGATTTTTTTTTAAAGTTCAAATGAGGCAAACTAGACCAGTGGACAGGAACATCATTTTTTTGGCCTCCCTAATGAGAACCTTGGGTTCAGGTATGCCCCATGGCCAATTCTACTCTGAAAAAGCAACCAAGATGGTTTGGAGGAGATGAAATCACAAGAATGGTTAATCCAACCCTAACGTAGACTTTCAAAATGAAAAAATCCTGACTTGAGTGTGTGAAACAGGATGCTGGACTAGATGGACCACTGGTCTGATCCAGCAGGCATCTTCTTATGTTCTTATTATAAGCACCTACAAAATTCCAGTCTCCTGCCCAACCCAAAAAGTGTATATACAACACAATAACTTGAAGAAGAAGAGTTGGTTTTCTACCACTTAAGGGAGACTCAAACAGGCTTACAATCACCTTCCTCTTTCCTCCCCACAACAGACACCCTGTGAGGTAGGTGGGGCTGAGAGAGCTCTAAGAGAGCTGTAACTTGCCCAAGGTCACCCATCTGGCTTCATGCGGAGGAGTGGGGAAACAAATCCAGTTCACCAGATTAGCCTCCGTCGTCATGTGGAGGAGCTGGGAATCAAACCCGGTTCTCCAGATTAGAGTCCACCGCTCCAAACCACCGCTCTAAACCACTACACCAAGCTGGCTCTCACCCCCTTTCCGGTAATTATCACTGTCCATTTTGAAAGAGAAGCTAGGAGATGTGTTTAGTCCCAAGCACTTCCTTGGTGTTACACAGAGTTCCCAAAGTACAAGCATGGGGTAATCCATGTTCCTGCTGACACTCCCTAGTGTGCCACTTGCCTGTGAACAGAGAGTTGCTTCTTCATGGAAGTAGCCATGCATGAATTCACAGTATTCTCGAGTAGTGATCTCACAGCTGGGGGGGGAAGAGAGAGAGAGAGACACGCAGGTCACATCAGTTAACCATTCATTCCTCGCCTACCTATGCTTCAGCTCCTCTCTTCGGTATAGACTAGGTTTGTAAGCCAGATCAGCCTTTGAGGTTATGTCAGTTAGTTCCTGAACGTCAGTACAGTACCATGAGGTCACAGGTGAACAAGACGTCCTCAGGCCTCTATACAAAAGGATTTCATTTCCACCCCCTATCCTCAGAGGGTCTTATGCAAAACTGTCATAAAACCACCCACAACTGCGGAGTCCCATGGGCAGTACCATACCAGGGAACTGATTGCAGCCTTCTTTCAAAAAAAAAAAAAAAAGGGAGTGGAGGAGGCACACAGAAAGGGAAGCCTTTGAACTTAAGTTTCAGAAGCACATGGTATCTACACGCACCTCACTCATGATCACTACAGACCTTCAACTCAGCAAGGAAAGGTCTCTTTTTGGCACCAATATTGCGTTGTGAATGAGTTACAGAGGAGCATCTTACAAAGGAGAGCTTTTACAACCCTCCACCCCACAGCACAATCTGAAGGAGTGACAATTCAGGACGGTCTGAGCGACCTCACTGCTAGCTTCTGCAAACTCAAAGACAGACTGCTCTTTCAGTCCTGATCTTGAAACACCCGCCCTCCTCTCGTTTGTTAATAATACAGGGAAATACGAAACTGTCAAACTTGCACTCCTTCAGACTGTGGTCCCAGATGGTTGCACTGTATTATTACCATGCTTTAAAGATGATCAGTAAAACTGAAGCATCTCAGTCTAGGCATCCCCTGCGTAGCTTGCTGACAAGAAGGTCAAACAGCAAACTATTAAGAAACATTACTAAAACTGAGCTTCCAGAAAGTCAACTCTTGGGGATTTTGCTGTTCAGGTTTAGTTATCTCAGCTAACGAGTTACAAAGCCTGAAGGGATGCTGAGCTGGATTTCTTGGGTTTAATTACACTACAGGTAACTTACCTTTCCCAACACTACCTTTGCTTAGTAAACTGACTGGAACAAAGACCAAATGACAAACCCAGGAGCAGCAAGGTGGAATTTAAAATGGTGCACTTCCTCAGCTCCGCAGCTGCTGGCAGTCTCTTGCTAGCAGCTTTGGGAGATGCTTCCATAATCACATGCTTACCTGCCTTTTGTACCAATACAGCATGGCCTTCCTTTAATGTCGCAGTCCATATGCAACAAGCCTGTATGGTTACTTTTGGCCTGATAGGTACAGATCTGAGAAAGAAACACACTGCACAATTAGAGAAGAGGCTTTGAGCAAAGACTTGGGGCACCCACCCTAATCATTCTTGTTCATTTTTACCTTTGCTAATTAGCATAATGACATACTAGGCTATGGAGATTCTACAACCCCCCATCAACTTGACAAACTACTTGTAAATACAAGGATCCTCCTGCCCTTGTAGCTTCCAGCTGGATCACTGTGCTCTTTCTCTACCCAGTTGGATCCTCAGTCAGGAGATAGGAGAGTTAAGACTCTGTTTGCTGGGAGAAAGGAGGAGGGGAAGCATTTTCTGTGCATGCTTGTTCATCTAGACTTCCTATGTCTCCTTGTTCTCACTACAAAGCTGCCTGCTCTTACCTTTTCACCTACCGCTGGTGGTCTCTGGAATTAAGCAATGAATTCCAGCCCTCAAACCCACACCTCTACAAACGTTTCACCCCAGTAGTATACCAAAGCCTTCCCTCCTCATGTTTGATTGGTGATCATACCCAAGAGAGGAGCATACCTGTGACTATCTGAAGGACAGTACATGAAGAGGCTTGCATTGTGGAAGATAGCTGCATGTATAAAGCCGCAGCCAATGTGGCGACCCAGTAGAGTTTTCAAGGCAAGAGACTAACAGAGGTGGTTTGCCATTGCCTTCCACTGCATAGCGACCCTGGCATTCCTAGGTGGTCTCCCATCCAAATATTAACCAGGGCCGACCCTGCTTAGCTTCTGAGAGCTGATGAGATCAGGCTAGCCTGGGCCACCCAGGTCAGGGTTGCGAGACAGTTAGGCAGTAACAATAAACCAGGCCCATTCTCTCCGCCCTGAAAAACTTCCAGAAATAATTCATTTATGCACTTTTGCTGTAAGAAGCACTTGGCAAAATAAAGTAAAAGCCAAAAATCAAGGGCAAAAGAAATCTTTACCGGCCACTTGGTGATGTCATCAGGCCATATGTGAGGTCGATTTGAAGCAGGTTCCTCACAAGTCCTGTTGGGATACAGCCAAACGACAGGGAGTGCTTATAATGGTAATAGTCCCCAGCTCTGATAAATAAGCCCCACACTTACCAATTTTATCTATACATTTTTATTTTGTCATTCCCCCAAGCTCAGGGTGGTCTATGTAGGTCTCCTCCATTTGTATCCTCACAGCACCCCTGCAAGGTAGGTTAGGCTGAGAGCGTATCACTGCCCCAAGTTCACTCAGTGAGCTTCATGACTGTGTGGAGATTTGAACCCAGGTCTTCCTGATTTTAGTGCAACACTCTAACCACTACACCACTGAGTCTTATTGGATAGCTCTCTCCTTTGTGGACATGCATAGAAGTAGAGCTACCTGGGATCCTGATGGCACACTGCTCCTGAAGACCTTTTCAGACTGGAATCGCTGGAGTCGATATCTGGAGGGTTATGATCTGGCCACTTCACAAAAGTGGCTAATGTTTCCTACAAGGATAAGAAGAAAAAATGATTGTTTAAAACAACCTGAGGGGGGAATTTAAAAGGAGCACTGGAGACCTGTTTATACAGACTTTTTATTTGGAATACACAGAAGCTGAGGTCAGCACTAAAAATGTGTTACTTTCAATGGCCCAACTAGGCATATTTTATGCCAACAGAAATTTTAAAATGGTATTTTTATTCAGAAGGGGACATTCTATGTACGTAATCAGTTCCATAAGTTTTTAGAAGTTACAAAATTATCAGGGTTTCCCCCTGCTCTTGCCAACTTTAATTTGAGTTTTTATTACACTGTTTTGTTTTATTTATGTTCTGATAATTTATACTTTTATGGTGTGAACTGGTCAAACCAAAGAGCTAAGCTTCTCAAACAACAACACTCCCATAGATGCCATTATGAAAAGCTTCTTCTCAGATGCCAAGGAAATATGGCCCCACAGCTTCAGTATGATTCACAAAAAAAGCCTCACATTTTATTTGCAGTCCTGGCAACATTTTGGGGTCTAGCCTACAATGATTACAGGATCTCAAAGGAACAAGCATCTTGCCCTGCTTTTGTTCTTACAACAGAGGTTAAAGACATAGACATATCAAGAGGAATAGCTGTGCCTAAAATTCTCTAGAAACAGGAATTGAAATAAAAGGCTCCTTTCCCCCAAATGAGTCAGGTTTCACCCAGACAGACCCTGCCTTTCAGAGCAACCCTCTTTTCCACTCACCGAGCAGTCTTGTTGCAGAGTCTGAACGCAGCCGGAGTTATCGTTCTGGACGCAGCAGCCTGACTTGCGCTCTTTGTCTCTCTCCTTCTGGATCAGGTTCTCAATCTGCAGGTCCTTCCGTATGCAGGGGGAGAACTTGGCTCCTAGGTGGATCAAGTCAATCTGAAATGGAAAGCAGGAAGGGAGGGAAGAGACAGGGACTTTCAGTGGAAAAGGGGGATTTGCCAGTTTAATTTCTCTTCCCTCCACCATTTTGCAGTGAATGGAAACTGCCACCTGGGAAAGCCATAGAAAGAAAACTTCCTTGAATATCAGATTTTATTGGCTGATTCAGTTTCTTGGTCATTACAAATGCAAATTTTAAAAAAGTGAGAGAGAGCGCAAGGACACAGGGACCTTCACAGGTCAAACCGAGAAACCAACATCCTGAAGCACTTTGAATAACGCACACTGCCTCATCCTTAAAAGGAAAGGAATTCCATCCTCTTAGGAAAGGAAGATTAGCACAAACAAAAATGGAAGCACAGCCTTTACCGAACTTGGGCCAATCCAGAAGTTCTCTTGCTGGATGTACTTCACACTCTCATAAACACCTTTGTTCCTCAGTACCTGGATCGCCACAAGAGAAATTCCTAAGTTAATTCTCAGTTGCACATAACTTAAGAAAGGGGGCATATTGGAGCTTTTAAGGAGCTGGGAATTATTTTTCGGCTGCAATCATGGATCCAAGATCAGGGACTGAATGTGGACACATTATCTGATGCAAACAGAACCACTGGCCGGAAAGCACTTTTGAGAAGCTCACCGCTGAAAGAGGTCTTCACTAACTCAACTTTAAATTGACCTCTGCTGCTTTTGTTGAGTTTTTTTTTTCTTCTACTGGCTTACTGCATCTGATTCCATCAAACAATCCTGGCTGAATTTGTGTAGCTTGCTTATCTTGTTCTGCTTGCAGAAAACTCACAGAACTTGACTTTTCTGGTTGCAGGATTTTGGATCAACACCCAATTAGCCACTGTCTGCCTATTTCTGTACAGCAAGAAGAAATTAAATAAGTAGTATTAAACTCACGAGTGCTGTTGTCAGGTGCTGGGCAAAGCCGACTGGAGCAATCCCGTAGGTGCAAATGATCAGCAGGGTAATGATGATATGAACAAAAGTGATCCAGTAGGTGAAGTAGGGTCTGTTATGGAGAAAGGGGGAAAAATGCCCATAGGCTGGTAAGAGCAAAAGAACAGCCCTGCTGGCTCAGACCAGCGGTCCATTTAGTCCAGCATCTTTTCCCACATGTTGCCCAACTAGTTACTCTAGAGGGCCAACAACAGGGCATAGAGGCCAAGTCCTTTCCCTGATGTTGCCTCCTAGCACTGGTATTCAGATATTTGCTGCCTCTGATCATGGCTATTTTCCTTTAGCCACCGACGGACACAAATTTATCAAGTCCCCTTTGAAAGCTACCTATGCTTGTGGCCATCACTTCTTCCTCTGGCAGTGAATTCCACATTTTAATCACTTGTTGAGTGTAGTACTTCCTTTTGTCTATCCTGAATCTACTGCCCATCAACTTCTTTGGGTGCCCTCAAGTTCTAGTGTTTTGGGAGAGGAGAAAAAAATGTCTCTATTCTGTCTGCCCCCACACATAATTTTATCAACCTTTACCATGTCCCTATAGACTTATACTACTAATCCAATGCATACAGATCTTGGGACTGAGAAGAAGTGCAACAGCTGGGACATGAGAAAGGTTGACGGAGTTTTAAAACAATTCATCCCCTCTAAGTGTGGATATACATTGCTGCTTTGCAGGCAAAACAAAGCATTAACGCCTTAGACTGAACTCCACTTTGACATTCCCCCATTCATGACAACCAGATTGGGGCCTGCAAAGAAAAGGCAGCGCTATTTGGAAATATCCCCATCCAGTTTACTATTAGATACAGTGCTAAAGGACAAATACACACTAAAAAACTAAATAATTGGTTATAGACCTCTTTAAATTATTCACAGAGCACCTTACATGCAAGGTCTTGAGTTACCCTGCACTAGCGCCACAGGAAGCCCTTGATTTACCCAAGTCATGATCAACATGTGGACTTCCTACCTGTGGCTGTCTGAGATCTCCAACTGAGACCGCACCACACTGCTGATGCTCCGGCGATACGTCCTGTTCAGCCACTTGCCCACCACTCCGAGGCCATAGTAACGCTTCTTGCGGTCAAAGGCAAAATGTTTCACTTTAGAAGCAATCCGTGTGCCTCTCTGAGGGGCAGCTACAGGTGACGGCAGGACTTTGGCAGCTCCTGCACCCCTGAAAAATAGAAGGAATGCCCCAATTAAAAGTGTAAGGACAGCACGGACATACAAGGAACTACTCCCTGGTAACGATTAAAAAGCTTCCATCTCCCATAGATGCAAACTGCAGTGTTCCCCCTGTCCCAATGGTAATGTAATACTGTAATGGTACTGTAACAGGCCTACATCATTTATAACCTTAAGATTGTTCATACATCAGATTTAGGTTTTTGTTTTGCCTTTCCACCCTTTGTGGGGGGTGAAGGGGACACTGGTTCATTGCTTTCTAGGAAGAAGTCTAAAACCCAGTAGCAGAATTCATTTGAATCTGATAAAGTGAATCATAACTGTTTATGCAATAATATATTTGTGCCTGGCAAAAGAAGCAGGTAGCAGGTGATATACACAAGACCTCTACCTGAGACTCTGGAGAGCCACTGCTTCTCAGAGAAGAAATACTTGACCTCGTCTGACCCAGCATAAGGCAGCTTCAATGTGTCTGTTCATGTTTGGTAGCAACAGAGTAACAGTTATTCCTTTGGAATTTATCCTTGACCACTTGACTGAAACACCTAATTCTTTCCAGGAGCACATCACATGGTCGAAGTACTCAGATACTGTACAGTGGCAGGGTAATTTAGCTTTTAAAACATCTAAGTAGCAAAGGATGCCAAGTTCACAACATCCCTATCTTGATTCACTGGTTGCCTATTTGCCTATGTGCAATTCAAAGTGATGGTCTTGGCATTTAAAAACCTGAAGGGGTACAGATACGAGACAAGCTTCTTTCTCCAGTATGAACTCACCCGGACATTGAGATCTTCTACTAGCAAGGGCCTGCCCATGCCTCATCTGCTGCACACATGGTAATCCATAACAAGACCTTTGCAGCGGCAGGATTGGGGCTATGGAACCCCCCTGCCCTAGGAAACTCACTTGGCACCTTCCAATATGGCCTTTGTAATCAAAACGTGCCTACTCGGTCGAGCTTTAATTTGATCTTGTTTTATGGGTGTTTTTGAGTTTGTAAGATTTGTCTGTTGGATCAAATGTTTTATGTTTCAATCTGCAGGTTGGTTTATATCGTTTTGCATTGCAGGGCTGTATTATAGTTACTTGTATCATAATATCATCGTATTTTGATTGTGTAAGCTGCCCTGAAGAGCCCTGTGGCGCAGAGTGGTAAGCTGCAGTACTGCAGTCCAAGCTCTGCTCATGACCTAAGTTCGATCCCAACAGAAGTTGGTTTCAGGTATCCGGTTCAAGGTTGACTCAGCCTTCCATCCTTCCGAGGTCAGTAAAATGAGTACCCAGCTTGCTGGGGGTAAAGGGAAGATGACTGGGGAAGGCACTGGCAAACCACCCCACAAACATGGTCTGCCTAGGAAACATTGGGATGTGACGTCACCCCATGGGTCAGGAATGACCCGGTGCTTGCACAGGGGACCTTTACCTTTAAGCTTCCTCGAGGGTATATTTTATTGAAAGGCAGAATGCAACAGTTTTAAATAAAGACCTGATATACTGCGAAGCAAACAATGCCTGGTTTTGTTTCCCCATAATCCCGGTTGGTCATAGTTAAGACAAAGCCTACGTTAGACAATATGCCAAAAATATATAACAAGTTATTTAAATATATGGTGACAGTGGCAAGAGTGGAGTGTGAAAGGAAGTGGAAAGCAGAAGATTACCCAGATGTAACTGAATGGACAAATAAAGTAGCAGAACATACAACTATGGCTAAGTTAACGTTTTTTTTAGTGAATAATAGATCGACTCTGATTTTTATGAAAAAATAAAAGTATTTCTTGAGTATATAGTTGCTAACTGATAAAAAATAATAGAATGTTAAAATTTAAGTAAGAAATACATCACTGAATATGCAATTATAACATTCAAAGAAGGTATAATAGAATAGAAAATACAGAGTAAGTTCCATTATAAAAATTTGATGTGTATGTTTATGTTTGTATGTTTTGTAATATTTGTAATATTTTTGTTTGGAAAATAAAAAAAAACTTCAAAAAAAAAAAAAGGGCAAAGCCGAGGTCCAAATGGACTTCAAGAAGCATCTCCACATCAAGATCCTGGCAGCATTCCTAACTGCAGCCCAAGACTCACTGAAGTGTCCGCTTGGTCTCAGGTGATCTGCTTTCTTCTAGCTGTGGGAGTCCTCGAAAATATGTCGCAGATAAGGGCGGAGATTCAAACACATCATCTGGCATAGAACACATCTCCTCATGTGTGTCGACCTATGAGAGAATTTTTTTTATAGCTGCCACTTTGTCAACTAAGGTCACGCCAACAAAATGCAGTGCATGCAGGTGACCAAATACTGCATCCCAGCTGAGCCATCATGGCCAAAAGACAGAACTGCTATGAAAATAATGTATCATGGTAGCACTTGATGGATCAAGTGAGAATCCTATGGTCTGAGAATCAGGACTTTTCAACACTTTGCATTGTGTGGAGCTGAATGTTATTTAGCTCAGATGGCAACTGAAAAACTAAATATGCAATAAGGGGAAAGCCACAATTAAGTCAAAAGATTACCTTTTTAAAAGGCAGCTTTCTGCTCAAAATTATCCAAGTGAACATTTAAGCTGGGAAGTTTGAAAGCCAACAGAAGGAAGTCATGCTGTGCTATACAGCATAAAAACAACAACATGGCCAGTGAAATCAGAAGCGGAACGGAGAGTGGCTGAAATCATTGGGCAAGGAATGTCATCATTTCTGTCTCGGGAGGACAGAGTACATGCAGGGACAAGCATTTGGACAGTGGCTAGAGAATCTGGGGCCATCATCTGGGGCCAGCCACTGAGGGACCTTCTCGCATGGCAGAGGTACCTTCATGGCAGATGAGCTGCTGCAGCACAGAACTTTCCCAAACCACTCACGGAATGGCAGGAGCCCCAGCCCTTGCAAAAGCAATTGACTAAAATTGGGGAAAGGCTTGCACTGAGAGCAGTAGCATGCACCACACCAATCCAAGTCAAAATGACTATGCCCCTTATGTTACTCTGTGCGCAGAGTCAGCAAAGGAGTTAAGCGATTCAGGGGAACATGATTCGTACCAGACAAAGAATTGCTCATCTTGGCTTTGAGGCAACTGGAAGATTTTAGCCTATTAGTGGCTATGCATCTTACCAAATGGAAAGAGTCAGCCCATGTGAACAAACAGCTGGGATCCTGCTGCAGCCAACAGAGGGGTTTTGTTGAGAGCTCTAACACGTGATATTATGCGCACTGAAACCAGCATCTGTAGAAAGGGAGCGGGCACTAAGCATGCTAGCCCTACGCCCTTCTGATACAAGGTTACTGGCTTGTGAGTAGGAAACCTATGTGCACCGGTGTACACAAATATGCTCCTTCCCTGTTATCAGGAATATTAGGGGGAAAAGCATTCCTGAGCACAGGGAAGGACCCTGCGCAAAGCACACTTCCTACACAGGTAGGCTCACGTTCATGAGCCAGAGATGCTATGTCGGCAGGAGACAGGGCCAGGGCCCTCATGCCCACTCCCCCAATTTCAGTGTGTGTGGTGTCATGGCTACTGTGCTTCCCCATTAGAGATTAATGAAAGGGGTGGGCTCCTAAACAGGTCTTGGAGGTCACGGGAAGGGAAAGGAATAACCATGGAACCATGCTTGCCTTACTGAAGAAAGAGGAGTCAAACGTCTCCAAGCCATCCACCATGTCCTCATCCGGGAAGCTGGGATACATAAAGCTCCGTTTATTGCCTCTTCGCTTTGGCATGGAGGGCTCCAGAACTGAGTGGCCCTTTCAGGGAAAGGAAAACACAACAGTGACTGGCCATGTTCAGACCTCTGATATTCGGTTTCAGGGTCCTGATGTTGTCTTCTGGGATTCACCTGGAAAGAGGCTTGGTGCTGCCTCTTAAAAATGGAAGGCCTAAGAACACTGATCCTCTATGTATGCACAGCTGAGACAGCAGACCAAGCGGTTTCAGGCCGATGTAGCTGCGGCAGAGCTGTGGTTCTTGGCAAAAGGAGCAAGTCTGTTTGGCTGGGCCACTTGCCGGATATAAGCCCATTATAGCAACTCTGGTTCTGAATATCAGATGTGTTGTTGTTTTGTATTACAGAATTAACAGTGAATCCCTTCCCAGCTGGTTGTCTCCAGCTCCAGTGCTGCTAAACATCCTCTCTACCAGACAGCAGCACCATCTGGTGACAGGAGCTCTATCCATTTCATGGCCCAGGCTAGTGGGATCATCTCAAATCGCTGCCTTATTCACGAATCCCGGTTTTGAAACATGCAGGTGTTTTGGTAAACTGGGTTGCAAGATACCCTCCAAGATGTCTCATTTTAAACAGGAGATTACATATAACAAAGGAAATGCCAAATAAGACAAAACTTCAACATTCCAAACCAACTTGCCTTTAAATAATTTAACTGCTGTGTTTTTAAAATGAAAGGAAAAGGCCTAAGAGATGTCAATATGCATGAGATTAAAAAGAACACCACGGTCAATGGCTCTCATGTCTACTTAACTGTATTTTGCCACCGGAATTTTTCAGAAAAATCATTACCACGATGAAGTGGCAAGCTACGATTTTGCATCAAATACTTGTCACAGAAGTTAGCTACCCACAAACTTGTGTAGCGTTCACTGTGGGGTGGGGAGAAACAACGGCTTTACAATGCAAAACCATGGGGAGAAGAGAGCGTTTGGACATTCCTTCACGTTGCAACAGACAACTAGGCCATGACACATGGATGAAATGGTTAACAATGGGAGACAGCATTTTTAATCAGCATTTTACTGCCATTCCATTTCTCACTCAAATTTAATGTTCTGTCTCCATCTATACCAGCCTTTTATAACCTCCCACAGTACACAGCAAAGGGGCAATGGGGGGAGGGGTAAAGAGTAGAAATGGGTCCCAGAATAAGAACTCACTCTGATTAATGCTGCAGCTGCTTTGAAACTCATATGGGCAACAGATTCCCTTTTTCTGCGGGGCACCCGGGTGCAGCCAGACCGAACGCTGCTGAAGGATGTCAAGGAGATGACACCAGGGGTCAGCGGGGGTAGGGCAGGATGTGGAGTGCGAGGGCGATCCACCTCATCCGGGTGCCGGAAGGGACGGCCTCGGGCCAAAGGGTCCACAATCTGAAAGACCAAAGGGTGCCAGTTAGTGGTCGAAGATGATTAGTTTTATTTGCATCCTGCCTCCCCCCTAGCAGAACTCAGACTGGCATTTCAGGCAGAAGGCAGTCATATAACCTGCCTGACCCGCCTCACACAGCCACTTCATCTTCAAGCAGGATACAAATCCAGGTTTTTCACAAGCAAACCTAACACCCTTGCCACTACACGGCACTGCCCTCACATGAACACATGAAGCTGCCTTATACTGAACCAGACCCTGGGTCCACCGAAGTCAGTATTGTCTACTCAGACCGGCAGCAGCTCTCCAGGGTCTCAGGTAGAGGTCTTTCACATCACCTATTTGCCTAGTCCCTTTAACTGGAGATGCCAGGGATTGAACCTGGGACCTTCTGCATGCCAAGCAAATGCTCTACCACTGTGCCACAGCCCTCATGGCCAATGAAGTGAAAGGCCACACGAGGCTGCCTACCTTTGGCATCTTGCCTGGCTTTGGGGACTCTGTGCCTTGGAAGGAAGGCACTTCTTGGCTGGGCAGCTCCATTTCTCGGTAGGCGGCTTTGAGTTTTCCGTAGCGCAGGCTGCAGTGCTGCAAGCTTTTGCGTTGCCAGTGCTGCCGCTTTCCCTCCCAGTCGCTGCTGACTCCGAACCACTGGGCCGTCCCTCTGGGGAAACAAACAAAACAAAAAACAGAAGATACACCAGCTGCCAAAACACTGCACCCCAGAACGTAAACCAGAACACTTCTAGAGAACAGGGCATCCAGTTCACCAAGGCCTTTCCCTCTGGAAAACGTCAACTGGCTAGAAATCCCCCCCTTCATGGGGATGTGACAGGAAGAATGGGTGAGAGAGAGAGGACTTTGAAAGGGTTGTGATGTAGGCCATGTGTCGTCTACCTGCACTATCACGTACATGTTGCCCGACCTTTGAACACTGACCCCCAAGAAGCTGGTTTCTGACGGAAAGTTCTTGCCCTCAGCACAGGCACCCATTTCATAACACAGGAAACCACACCCCTCAAAGCTAGCAAAGAACACATGACTTTTGCCAAGGGGGAGAAAACTGATTTCAATTAATCTCTCATCAAGGTTTCAAGACCTGAAAGAGAAAGTTTGGAATACAGACACTCAGGGCTGGTTTTCATTTGGAAAAAAACGAAGTTAAGATGTGGGAGTGAGGAAACGCTTGTGACTGTGGGAAGTGTTGCTCCACCACCACGATGTTTTTTGACAACTGATTCTAAAACTGGTTAGATGAATGACTCACCGTTCAGTATCCAACCTCTTAATGAGGGAAAGGGCTTCTTTCTTTTGGCAGCCAAACCAGGAAGTGGTGGCTTGAGTACCTGGTACTCACACATCTACTTTCCATATCTCAAGCTCCTTGCAAAGAAGGATCCACAGCTGTACATGAAGCCCTCTGATCTCCCCACCCTTTTGCTCTAGGGTCAGTTCGCCTCCCACATCCCTTAAAAGCTTTCAGTATGCCTCATTAAATCTATTCCTGTTTTCCATGTAAGAAGGACATTTTGCTCAGAATTCTGAGTAAGCCCCGGGTGAAATACAAAAGCATCCTTTTGGTCAAGATAAACATGGCCAAAATTCAGTATCCACATACTCAAAAAGGGATTTATTTTTTACAAGCACAAGACTGTACAGGTATCATTTTCTTAAGTATCTCCGCACAGAGACTGCATTATAAGCCAGGGAAGAGAGATCAAAGAACACCGGAGGCACTCCTTCAAAAAGAAACAAGACTTTCATCAGCAGCCCATATGAAACTGATAACTTAAATCCTCCTTACTTGCGAATACTCTGGGTCAGTGAAGTTTGCCTGTGGAAGCCAGGATGTCTTTCGAAGTTGCTGTCTTGCCTTTTCATTCTGGGCTCTTGAAGGCTCACACTCTTTTGATAGACTGGGTTTTTTTGCAAAGGCTAGAAGAAACATTGAAGCAATGAGGGGAGATATGACAGATCCCCTTTTGTTTTAATTTATTTTTCCTCACCAACCACCACCATCACTCCTGAGACTTATGACTTGTCTCTTGTTGTTTTTCCTGTCCCACACTGGTTGGGGGATCCACCAAAATTCTTTCTTTATAAAAGTCATAAATATGGAACAAGAGGGGCTTATTGAAAATAAAATCTCAAAACTATTTTATTTGGTTCTTTTGGGGAAATGATAAGTCAGGTTAACAAGAAGGTTTCAGAAAATAAACTTGGTTGGTAACAAAACAACAGGACTGAGGAAATTTAGGATGTTTATAAACAATTGATACTTTGTAATCAAGATGTATCTGAGGTAATTCACAGAGAAATATTGATACTTTTGATATGCACTGAGGTAGCATTCACTTGGCAGTCACTGCTTAGTTGAATAAATATAAGCTTCTGGAGATAATAGTTCTTAAGTTAGAGGAGTTAGGAACACACACACACACCCCATTTCCCCCAGTTTTCATCCTCAAAACTGGTTACCCTATTTACTTAGGAGCTATTTCCCTCAGAACTGGTTAGGGATCACTTTCTTTACTTAAGAGCTATTTCCCTTAGGGAAGGACATTCCAATCACTCCCCACACACACACAGGATCCTTCTTGATCCTAAACAAATGTGTTCCACACACTCCAGCTGCCAGCCTCAACTGTGAGCTTCAATAATCAGTTATCAACTCTCAGATTCATGCCACTTGTAGAATTCTCCGTTTTTTCCTTTTCAATCCTCCTGTCACTCAAGGTTCTATGACCAGGACAACTCATCTTTATGCAGCTGTCTGTCTCAGGAGATGATGGGGAGGAAGAGATTATTCACCCACGGAGTTCCCCACCAAGGACAGATTATCCTCAGGCCTGTCCTTGTTACAGAACACCTGTGATATTCCCACAACAACTGCACATCTCGATTAAGGAGGGTGAAAGGAGGAAGAGTTTCCACCAAGCTTTTGCTAGGCAAGAGCATTTTAGTCACAGGGTTTGGCTGGGAGCTGATGTAGCATAGAGGTTAGGAGAATGAGCTGTGATCCAGTTCAAGTCAAATAAATACAAATACAAAAACCTTTAATGGCATAAATACAGTTTTTCTACTTAAAATTCCTAAAACAATAGGTAGCAAAAGCTAAAATATATCTACATCCAGTGCTGCATGTAAAGTGCAGGGTACCATTTAATGCGGCTTGCTTAGCGAGGTTACAAGGAATCTAGCTACCGCCCAAGTTATATGCAGGTTGCCACCGTTTAGTAGATATCGTACAAGCCCAGCGTCAGTTTGAGCTCGGCTGTTGATTAAGAGGGGTACTATATATTTCTCTCTGGCCGATGTATGGAGTTCGCAGTGCAGGAGGATGTGGACAGCTGATTCTGGTTGTTTTTGGCACATGAACAAAGTCTCTCCTCATAAGGGATGTTTGTGTACCTGCCTCTTGTAACTGCAGATGGTAGGATGTTTAGACGTGCCAGCATAAACTGTCGTCTTGGAGGTGGGGAGATGAGGAAAAATAATTTGGCAAGCTGCCTCTTTCTGGGCTAATCCCAAAATGTAGTGGGGAGCATATTCTCCGGGCCATAGACCGTAACGTCTGTCCTTCAATATCAAGGATCCTTTGCTCAAGCAATCTATAAGCTTGCTGTTCATTTAGAAGGAGCAGCAATTCAAAGGGTACTCCCATGGACTTAATTTTTGTTAGGATTCCTTCTCTCCAGGTAGAGTGGTAACTGTTGGAGAGGAGCCACCAAATCAGACCTAATTCTGAGGCTCAGAAATGTAATCACAACCAGAACTTGAGTGTGCACAGCCATACTCTGGTTTCCAGAAGATTTAAGCCCAGCTCAAGACAGAGGGTATGATAAGCCACACAGTTGGGAATGCCTAATATGTGTCTTGCAAAGGTTGCTTGGCATTTTTCAATGCTTTGGGCGCTCTCTGATGCCCATATAGGTGCTCCATATAGGAACTGAGGAAGTAGTTTGGCCTTTAGAATACGGATGGCTGCTGGGACAGATTGTCCTCCAAGGGCGTAAATTTTTTTTTAACACTGCCCCCATCTTACATTTAATTATGTTAGTGACTTGCTTTATCTGGGTGGTCTAGTTTAAATTATAGTGGAAGTTTATTCCCAGATATTTAAAGGCCTTAACTTGCTCAATTTGGTTCCCGTTTAGACTCCAAGGCACAGGGCGCCATGACCTTGCGAAAACTAGTACTTTGGTTTTTTCATAATTAATAGATAGGTGGTTTTCAATGCAGAAGGTTGCTAATCTGTGCAGGAATAGGTTAAAGAGGTGGGGGGCCAGCACACATCCTTGTTTAACTCCCTTGTTTGAACTTATCTCTGGCGTGAGGTGTCCCGCTCTGCTGTATCTGATTCTGCAGCTGGTGGATACATGAAGTTGGCGAATAAGGAAGAGCAGTCGGGGGTCGATCTTCATATTCTCCAGTTTAGACCAGAGGCTCTCCCTCAAAACTGAATCAAACGCCGTCCTCAGGTCCAGAAAAGCTGCATAAAGTTTCCCTCCCTTGGCTCTGCTGTACTTCTCGGCTAGGTGATGTAGTATGGCACAACGGTCGAGAGTAGACTTGCCCTTCCAAAAGCCTGCCTGCTCATGTCCTAACAAGGGGGATCCCCATGCCAAAAGTTTAGCGATTAAGTGGTTTGTGTATAGCTTACCCATTATTGAAAGAAGGCTAATGGGGCGGTAATTTCAGGGCACAGATGGATCTCCCTTCTTGAAGATTGGAACCACTATGGCAGTTGTCCACTGCTCAGGTATCAGGCCACTTTGGTTAATCCAAGTAAAAAGGGAAGCCAGAGGAGGGGACCACTGTTCCAGAAATTTGAGCAATGTTTCGGCAAAAAATCCATCGGGTCCCGGGGCCTTGCCCGGTTTCAGCTTTTTTATAAGCAGCCTGAATTCCTCCACTCCCACTGGGGGTCAGGGGGGCAATTCCTGTATGGCTTGGTTCATGGGGGCCTCAGACGGGATGTTACCATTGTATAAAATTCTTAGAAAGTGATCCAGCCAGGAGTTGGCTGAGATTGTGGTGATAGCATAGGTAAGCGGTCTTGCATGGCTCCAGAAGTGATTCTCCAGAATTTCTTGCTGTTTCCAGCCTGCATCGCTTCGATGAGTTGATTCCAGTTTTTTTTAATATGTTCCCGCTTTTTTGTCGCAATCATCTGCTGGAACTGTTTCCTGCATAATAGATAGTTCGCGAACTGGTCAGGTGCATCCGCTCCCCTACACTGGCTGTATAACCTCCGAAGCTGTAATTCTACATCAAACCAAGTGGTAGATGAGGGGGGGTGCAGGGGCTTTTTGATCTCGGCCTGTCCTTGATATGACTGTGATATAATTGTTAGTATGTCTGCGTATAGCTGCAATGCTTCTTCAGGGGATTGTGCATTTGAAGGTTCTGAAAAGGGAATTGTAGATGTCCGCCAGTCAGAAGATCATTAAGCGCTCTTTCTATAGGTCGTGACCATTTAGCAGTCAGTTATTTGATGGATAGGTGATAAATTTCCCAGCTGACTGCTGGTCACTTTGACCACTAAAGGGCAATGGTCACTTTCAGTTCGTATTATCACTTGGAAGGAAGTGACAAAATTCCCTCAGTTCAAGTCTTGCCTCTATCACAGGGCAAGCCACACTCTCTCAGCCTCAGCCCTCCCATCTACAATATGAGGACAATACTAGCTTCCATTACAAGGCTATTTTATGGATTACAAGATCACACTATTAGTAGGACTCCAATCTGGCCCACAGCACAATTTACAGCTTGGGAGGCAGGGTGGGAGAAAAGAGGGAAGTGTAGTAGGGGACTGGAAAGTGGAGGTTTTCCTCCAATTCACAATGTAACATTCAGGGATTGTTTCAACAGAACAGTAACAACAAGCCACGTGGGGCAGATGATTACTCTTCTGTTATGGTGCTCTAGATCTGAAAGGGGCTCTCTCTCTATTTTCTGAGGAAGGGATCAGGGACTGCCACCACTGGAAGTGGAATATCTGGACCGTTTGTGAGTCTGCATTTCAACAAATTACCTGCAATAGTGATTTCTAGGAAAGCAGAAGCAGTGTCTTCGATATGAGATTTAACAAATACCTAACCGTGAATTCCTGGGGGGGGGGTGAATCCTCTCAGGAGGCGGCATGCCCTCGCTGCCAGCGTAAGTGCGTCTTATCACAGGACAAAACACACTTATGCTGGCGGCGAGGGCAGTTCCGTCGGCACCCGAGCACTGTGGAGCTGCGTCTCACCCCTCTGCCGGTGAAGTCTCCCCATGGCGCAGGCCACGGCGAAGACTTGCGGTGCCGGCGTTGGGGGGCATTCCTGGGCTGGGGCGGGGGGCCGAGCTGCCGTTAGGCAGCTCCCCATGTCCTTTTGGCCCTGGCCGCCAGTGGCCAGGATGGCATTGCTAAAGGCTTTTTTCGTCCTGGCGGCCATCCCCGCACGCCAGCATCTCAGGAATGCACGGTAAATTTACTTACAACAGATGCTCTCCCTAATTTTCCACCCTCAAATAACCATGGAAAGTAAAACTGCTAATGAGAGTTTACATAGCAATTCATACCACAGTTTGGCTGCTTTCATCCTCTACTTCCACTGGTGGAATCGTGATGGAGAGATTGGGGGGCTTTTTGCTCTGTAGGCGGCTGCTGCTGGTGCTAGACCGGCTGTTTCCATTCTTCTCAATGCCTGCCATGCTGGATAGGATGAATCACCCTGAGAGGAATAAATGAAGAGAGTTAGTATCCTGTAGACTTCCTTGGGCCAACGTCAAATATTAAAAGCAGGCAAACAGCTCCAACGGTCTAATGTCCATTTTAACGATTTATCACAATTTCTAAGTACAGTTGCACACGAGACATCTCAGGAGCAAATATAAGTTGATTAAGAAGGGACAGGATCCTCGTTCTATGCCAAGAACTGAGTTAGAAGCACATGAGCTGGAATGCTTCAGCTAACCTACATGTCGTAACTTATTGTAATTTTTAAATTTAAATCCATGTATCCTGATTCTTGGATTTTACCAAGCCAACAAGGTGGCTCACTATTATAAAATGTCAACCCAAATGAATGTGTCACTTTAAAGCATATTGTATGCAGGGCCACAACTGGTGGCCATGTTGAATTCCTGTAGCAATAACACATGAAATCACTTTCTTCTGATGCAAGGTCAATTTTTCAGGAAACCATTCCTGCCATGATAAGAAGAGAATCATCCAAATTCCAGTCAGGAGAGACCTTCCTCCATAATCGGAACTGTGACTGCAATACAGTTCTATAGGAGAGCAGAACACAGTATCAGTAGAGATTTCTGCTTTCCACTGAAATACACAGACTTTCCAGCCCTTAAAGCTGCAGAGATATGCTTCAAAGTGTGCCAGCAAATGGCTACTGAGGAAAAAAAATACTCTAGAAGTAAGCTAGAGAGAGAGTACAATTTCAGCTGCTTAGGATGCAGCTTCAGGGCCCCACTTGCTGCTTCCTCTGAGGACTAGCAATGCCAGAATTATGGAAATACTAAAAACTGCAGAATAAGTTATGCAAGTTGCTTCCATGACATAATTTCGGCATCCCGCATAATCCAGTTTTTCTGGGAGCACAACATGGGAGAACACAGCCTTGGCCATAATAATAAATGCTACAGCCATGAAGAGTTGTGGCCTGGTGGCAAAGCACATACTTGGCACGCATAAGGTCCCAGGTTCAATCTCTAGTAGCAGGTATTGGGAAAATACCTTTCTCTGCCCCAAACCATAGCGAGATGCTATCAGTAGACATGATTAAGCTACATGGACCGATGGAGCCTATATGAGGCAGGTTCCTATGCTCATTTGAAATCAGTACATGCCAGGTTCTCTTTATTTGTCTTCTGAGTTTGAAAGTATCATACGCAGTGCCATATCCTCAAGTTTCTCTGAATCCATGAGAAAGTCATTGGCGTGTGTGTGTGGGAGAATATATTGTTATTCTCTAGACTTTAGAGCCCAGGCTAGCCTGATCTCCTCAGATCTCAGAAGCTAAGCAGGGTCAGCCCTGGTTAGTATTTGGATGGGAGACCACCAAGGAATACCAGGGTTGCTGTGCAGAGGAAGGCACTGGCAAACCACCTCTGTTAAGTCTCTTGCCATGAAAACCCCAAAAGGGGTCGCCATAAATTGGCTGCGACTTGAAGGCACTTTACATACACACAGACTTTAGAAGGAGGTCTCAGATGCATTTGCGTTTAGATACCATGGAAACATGCTGGTTGACCTTGGGCCAGTCACACACTCTCAGCCAAACCTACCTCACAAGGATTATTGTGAGGATAAAATGGAG
The DNA here is from genome assembly GCF_029931775.1 of Euleptes europaea. Taxonomy (NCBI): domain Eukaryota; kingdom Metazoa; phylum Chordata; class Lepidosauria; order Squamata; family Sphaerodactylidae; genus Euleptes; species Euleptes europaea. Next base: position 125,858,055 of record NC_079312.1, on the reverse strand, counting down.
GAGAGAATGAGGTAAGTCACTTTGAGTCCCCATTGGAGAGTAGGCAGGGTATAAATGAAGTAAAATAAAATAAATAATTGTAATCTATAACCGAAATTTCATGAGCCAGGGGAATTTCATCAACGTCCCTTTCATCCCCAGACCTCAAGTGCAACCAGTTTGCACTCCGTTAAGAACTGAAGCAGTTTCCTGGTCTACTTCACCATATTTTCTTGACAAGAGCCCTCATCTGACAAGCTGTCTTATTCCAGTTGCTTAGAGAGCTCATTCGTTGCAGGTGCAAAGTAGACCTCACGGTGAAATATAGAGGCCACGTTAAATAAAGAAATGTCATCAAAACAGGGCAGAAAGATTCTAGATTGGATTAGCGGCACAGAGTGGGTCAGCCGAGGTTTACAATACATCTCTTAAGTGGCCCTCACCCACTCTGCTTTTGGAGCTATTTAGGTTAGTCTGGCTAAGCTTCGTGATCTGTCAACACGAAAATGGGAGGGGTTAAAACCTCCTGACTGGTAGCAAAAGGAGGTGACCCCTTGCACAAACAGTCATGTAATCAACCTTGCAGGCTGCAAGTGGATTGAAAGCTACCTATTTTTAGCCTTCAAATTATCCGCCCTGCCCCCACTATAGGCCCAAATACATGAATTGGCAAAGAGTGCTCTGTCTGCTCACATGCTGTATCCAGAATGTGTGCGCGTGTAAGTAAAGTGCCGTCAAGTCACGGCTGACTTATGGCCACCCTGTAGGGTTTTCAAGGCAAGAGATGTTCCGAGGTGGTTTGCCATTGCCTGCCTCTGCATCATGACCCTGGTATTCCTTGGCGATCTCCCATCCAAATACTGACCAGGCCTGACCCTGCTTAGTTTCCAAGATCTGACGAGATCAGGATAGCCTCGGCCATCTAGGTCAGGGCCATATCCAGAATACAAGCACAAAAATTCTGCTTCTTTTAGGACTGGCCAGCTCTTTGAGGCTAAACTATGCATTACACAGGAGATCTGTAATCATGGAAGGCATCCATAGGGATCTTCCCATGAGACAAATTGGAGCTATGTGGGAAGCTGGTAGCTGTTTCCTTCTATTTTTACCCCTCTTACTTTTCCCATGGGAAGAACACATAGGGATCTATGTCTCCCCTCTAATCATATGACAAAGAGCAGCTTAGGAAAATGATTGACATGGGGGGAGAGACCCACCACGCATGTGTTTAGCATTTTAAAGAGCCAGAGGAGAACACAGCCATGGTTCTCTGATACCACAAGCAATCTGCCTCTTGTTTGGGCAGCTCTAACCAGTTTTGACCCTAGTACTGAAATGGGGGAGGAACCAACTGACCTCCTTCAGTTTGTCAGAGCTTGTACTACAAACTACAGGCATCTAACAGATGCACGATTGACAACAGTCCTGAAAACACAAAGAGAATTTAGTTGTGCAGGCTAACTGTGAATTCCCGAGATTTGGCGTACGGGAATGGTGGGGAAAAGGCGCAGAGCTACTGTCAGGCTGCTATCTCGGTTTCAGTATTGTTTCTGTGTCTGTACTGTACTGTCTAGCCTCAAGGTCGACCACGCATACCAAGGCCTGGGAATGCTGCTCCTGGGAAAGTGTACTCTGTTTATGTGCGCTGATGCTGTGTAATCTCCCGCCATTTACTGCCTTATATTATCGTTCAGCTAGTGAGACTCTCATAGCTGCCATAGTTCCCTGTATGCACTGTATTGCCATTTTGACCAGTAAAAGCCATCTGCTTGGATTCTATATGACTCTGTGGTGATTTCTGGTTCGAAGGGTCAGGAGCTTACATTATGGCAGCTATGCCTCACCTTCTTCATTGTACTACTAGTCAGGCTGGAGCCCAGGGGGGTTCGCCTGCCACTTGGATGGGAGCAGAAAGGCTCTCCGAGTGACCTACTACCCTGGATTCCTCTCGGAAGGATCCCACCCTGTTACAGGACATAGTCGCTGAACTCTTCAGGACTACCCTAGAGGTTTGCCGCTTGAGGGAACTGGTACAGGAACAGTGGCAATCTCTAAAAGGGATTCTCTGGATGTTGACGTCGGAGGATACTGATACTCGTTTAGATCTTCAAGACTTGGATCAATTACTGGACGATGCCCGGTTGGCAACTGAGGATTTACAAGTACTAACTGGACTTTTGGATAATCTTATTTCTCGAGAGACTCTTTCCTCTAGTTCTGCCATGGCGGGAGCCCCGCCGGAGGGTTTTTCCCTAATACCGGATGCGGCCAGCTGTCAGGCTGAAGCCAAGCGGGTCGCTATTCGCACCGCTCTTCTCCTTGTGGAATGTACAAAGGACACCCCGGTAACCACCTTGGCTCAAGCTTTGACCTCGACTTTTGGAGCCGATGCACCCGCACTGGCGGTTCGAATACAACCCTTGCTGGGCGGGGAACCCGACCCCATACTCACACTCCTGGAAACAGAACTTTTACCGCGCATTACGGCGGAGGCTGCCCTAAGACTTGAGAACGCCAAAGTTCTTGCGGATAAGGAAGCAGCCGAAGCGGCTAAGGTCGCAAAAGAGAGAGAAGCTGCTGAAGCAGCCAAGGCGGCAGCAGCAAAGGTTAGAGATCGGGCGAAAATGGATACGCGCCCCAAGGACACTGTACAAGGGCTATCAGGTCTGTCTTTTTCCCCGGCGTTTGTCCCCTCGCGCGCGACCCAACGCGCACGCCGTCTGGCTGACCGACGTCGAGACTCAGGAGAGTCTGAAGACGAGGATCTATATGGAGACAGCTCTCAATGGGCCACGAGCTTCCGGACCAGTAAACCTCATCTTACTGGTGGCCCAAGTGAGGATGTTCACCTCTTACGAGCCCAGAATCGGGAGCTCTCCGACCGTGTTGATCAACTCCAAGAGCTAATGGAACGTATGCTTCAGGATAACAGGCAATTACAACAAGCTCTGATAGCCCAGGCACAGCCCGTTCCGATACCGGGTCAGGGGGTGCCCATCCAGCCACCCGCTAATGTGCCTGCTCCACCCCTGCCTCCTGGAGCTCCCGTTGTTCCTCCGCCCGGACCACCCGTGCAACCGGGCCAGCCTGCGCCCGGTCCTTGGAAGCAACTCAAATTGAAGACTACGTACGACGGATCTCTCGAGACTCTACCTTGTTTCTTGCATCAAGTGGACAGTTATATGCGAGAACAAGGACAGCTTTTCCCCACGGAGGATAGCCGGGTGCGTTATGTAGCTTCCCTTCTGACAGGTAAAGCAGCTGACTGGATGGTCCTCCAGTTCGACACCCGCTCTCGGGCTATCCGTTCCCTCAACAACTTCATGACTGCTCTGAGAAGGAGGTTTGAGGACCCCTTCCTGGGAGAAAGAGCTAAAGCGGAACTCTTACAACTAAAACAAGGCTCTGCTACAGTTCGAGAATTTGCCGATGAATTCCAACGACTAGCAAGTAAAATTGTAGGTTGGCCCGAAACCACCCTAATTCACCATTTCAGGGAAGCCTTGCACCCTGATGTTCTGAACTGGTCATACATGCGGGGTGATCCCGATACCCTTGAAGACTGGATTCTATTGGCCGAGGAAGTGGAAAGCCGCCGACGCTTTATTTCTCTAGTCCGTCAAAAGCACAAGGAAAAAGGCACCCAAAAGCCCCAATCCAAGGCACCACCGCCCGTCCCACGAAATCCTCCACGTCCACCCCAGGAACGTGAAGCCCGATTTCAGAGAGGTGCCTGTCTTACTTGCGGAGAAATGGGCCACTTTGCAGCTGTTTGCCCGCACCGCCATGAATTATTTCGTCCCAGCATGATAACCCGAGCCAGAGGTCGTCCACCACGCAGAGGCACCGCGGCCACCCGCAGCGCAGCTCCGGGAAGACCCACACCCTCTGCACTCCATGCTGGAGACCCAGCCTCCCTGCCTACTACAAACGACCCCGCCGGGTCTCGGATTACAAGTGCCCCACTGGGGGACAACTTCCCCTCTTCAGATGAGGAAAATCCATGGAATTCTCCAGCCTTAAACCTGGAATCTCCCCTCGACTTGTCAAAAAACGGCTCCGGTCTGTGGTGAATGGAGCGTCTCCACAGACCTCTCCAGATCCTCCTGCTAAACCGAATGCTCCTACCAAAATCAAAGAAGTGGACTCCACCGTCTACGTGGATGCAGTTTTACAACACCTTAACGGTGGCCCCCAACTACCCGTCAAAGCACTCATCGACTCCGGTTGCTGTCGCACTCTCATAAGCGAAGCCACTTTTGCTGCACTCAGAGCCGAATCTGAGGCTTTACCCGCCCCTGTCCAATTTGCCCAAATGGACGGGAGCCATTTCCAAGGGGGTCCAGTTGATCACCGCACCATAGGGGTGGCAATGGGAATTGGCTCCCACTGGGAGCAAATAGACTTCACTATAGCCCCTATCCGTTTTGAAGTGGTCTTGGGTATTAACTGGATTAAAGGACATAGTCCCAGTATTAACTGGGAAACAAACACTATCTCCTTCGCTAGTCCCATGTGCGACCAACACCGGCAAAACTTTGCGCTGTTATATCCGCCCGTCCCAGCATTAACCTCCGAGGTCCCAGCACCTCCAATCCTACCTAACGTATATCGGGACTTTGCGGATGTCTTCGACCTTAAAGAATGTGATGCCTTGCCCCCCCACCGGGTCTCGGACTGTGCAATTGAGGTGGTCAAGGACTGCACATTAACCAAAAGCAAGATATACCCCATGAGCGCTTCCGAGCGCACTGTCCTCCGGGACTTCCTAGACAAAAACCTCGCCAGAGGGTTCATTCGTCCATCGAATGCCCTGAACTCGGCCCCTGCGTTTTTCGTCCGAAAGAAGGAGGGCGACCTTCGTCTGTGCATTGACTTCAGAAAACTCAATGCGGTCACCCAAACCAACGCCTATCCTATCCCATTAATTTCTGATATTTTGGGACAGTTACAGGAGGGCCGGGTATTCTCCAAGTTAGACTTGGTGGAAGCTTACTACCGAGTCCGCATCCGAGAAGGAGATGAACACCTCACTGCCTTCTCTAGCTGTTTTGGAATGTATGAATTCCTCGTGATGCCGTTCGGATTAAAAGGGGCTCCGGGGGTCTTCATGCAACTTATCAATGAAATCCTTCATGACTTACTGTATCGCGGGGTGGTGGTTTATTTGGACGACATTCTTATTTATTCGAAAACCATAGAAGAGCATGTAACTCTGGTCCGAGAAGTTCTGCAGCGCCTGCGCAATCACCAACTCTTCGCAAAACTGGCTAAATGCGAGTTCCATCAAAACCAGCTCACATTTTTAGGATACATAATCTCCCACCAAGGTCTTCGCATGGACCCTGTCAAAGTCCAAGCCGTTCTCGATTGGACTCCCCCCACCAACCGCAAGCAAGTACAACAGTTTCTGGGGTTTGCGAACTTTTATCGAGGGTTCATCCCTAACTTCGCCCAAGTGGCCCTACCCATCACTGATCTGCTAAAAACCAAAGGAAAAGCAAACGCGTCTACCTTACCCTCTGCAAAAATCCTGTGGACTGATCAATGTCAAGCCGCGTTTGTGGCCCTCAAACGTCTCTTCACATCCGAACCCGTACTACAGCACCCAGACCCAAACCAAATGTTTATTGTGCAAGTCGATGCCTCCGATGTAGCTATGGGAGGGGCCCTCCTCCAGAAAGGTCCAGATGGTCTCCTTCACCCTTGCGCTTACTTTTCGATAAAATTTGCGCACGCACAATTGAACTGGCCCATTTGGGAGAAAGAGGCAGCGGCCGTTCACCATGCACTGACTCTATGGAGACAATTCTTGGAGGGTTCCAAAATCCCCTTCGAAGTTTGGACCGATCACAAAAATCTAGCTGCCCTCACAGGGTCCCATAAACTGTCAGCGAAACAACAACGTTGGGCGGAATTCTTCGCTCAGTTTCGTTTCGTCCTAAAGCATGTTCCTGGAAAACAAAACGTTCTCGCAGATGCCCTCTCCCGCTTGCCGCAATACCCGGTAAAACTCGAGAGGCCAACCGACTCTCTGTTCACCCCTACACAAAGAGGAGCCCTTCCTATACTAGCCGTGCAAACTCGATCTCAACAACAACACCCCAGATCCAGCTCTCCAACTCCTCCAACCCGATCGACTACCCAACCGCCTCCACAACAACAACGAACCGGCGATTCCACCCCTCCAGCCCCACCGGCTGCCCTGCCGCCTGCAATCTCCGCACCACCGCACGTAAGCACTACCCCCATCGCAATTCCTAAAACCACTGTAGCGGGGTAGGGGTACCCGCCAAGGTTCCCATCTCCGAATCCTTTTTAAATACCCTTCGGGACCACTGCCTTTCAGAACGCTCTAATCACACCCTACCCCCTGAGGTAATAGAACAGGGGGGCTCTTGGTACAAAGATTCAAAATTATATGTACCCAAAGCACTCCGAAAAGACGTTTTACACCTGGCTCATGGAGCAAAAACAGCTGGACACTTTGGATTTCTAAAGACTCTCCACTTATTGCGCAGACAGTTTTGGTGGGGGGGAATGCGTTCCGATGTTGACTCTTTTATTCGCAGCTGTCCTGTTTGCGCCACAGTGAAACGTTCACAGGGCAAACCCCCGGGGCTACTGCAACCTCTGGAAACACCCAACAAACCCTGGGAAGTGATTGCTATGGACTTTATGACTGATCTCCCTCTCAGCGGGGGAAAAACTGTATTATGGGTTGTTACTGATTTGTTTTCCAAGCAAATCCATTTAGTTCCATGCGCAGGGATCCCCTCTGCTCAGAAACTGGCCCGCCTCTTCGTATCACATATCTTCAAATTACATTCGTTTCCGCGCAAAATAATCTGTGACCGCGGCAGTGGCTTTGTTTCCAAGTTTTGGAAAGCGTTTCTCAAGTTGGTGGGGGTAGAACAAGGATTGTCTACTGCATACCATCCCCAAACAGATGGTCAAACTGAACGTGTCAATGCTGCACTTGAATGCTATTTACGTTGTTATGTTAACTACCACCAAGATAACTGGGTGGAACTCTTACCTTTTGCAGAATATGCCTACAATAATGCTGTACATCAATCTACAGGTTTTAGCCCATTCTATGCAGTGTATGGACAGGATTTCGGTCCTGTTACTCCCAGAAATAATGTGGAGGGGGAGGGAGATCCTGACGTTGCTTCCTGGGCACACACCCTCCGTACCACCTGGCCTTGGCTCGTTAGCAATCTCGACCGAGCCAAGCGTAAATACAAAGCACAAGCCGATAAACATCGTTCCCCCGGGGGCGATCTGCAAGTGGGTAAATTGGTCTATCTTTCCACCAAAAATCTACGTTCCACCCGTCCGTGCCTTAAGCTCAATGCTAAATTCATTGGCCCATTCCCCATCACACGGATCATAAATCCTGTCACAGTGGAACTAGCTCTCCCCAAAGCCCTGAGGCGTGTACATCCCGTTTTCCACATTAGCCTCCTGAAGCCCCATACTGCCTCTCCGCAATGGCATCCCGATCCACCTCCCGAACAGCCCATTATGGTGGGGGGGGGAGGAGCACTTCGAGGTCTCCAAAATCCTTGACTCCCGTGTTCACCATGGAAACCTACAGTATTTAGTCCGTTGGAAACACTTCCCCCCTGCCTACGACGAATGGGTTCGCGCACGAGATGTCTCCGCCCCCAAACTCGTCGATGCCTTTCACACTGCCTACCCGGAAAGACCATCCCCCTTACAGACTGGGAGGGGGCCTTAAGGGGAGCAGGATGTCAGGCTGCTATCTCGGTTTCAGTATTGTTTCTGTGTCTGTACTGTACTGTCTAGCCTCAAGGTCGACCACGCATACCAAGGCCTGGGAATGCTGCTCCTGGGAAAGTGTACTCTGTTTATGTGCGCTGATGCTGTGTAATCTCCCGCCATTTACTGCCTTATATTATCGTTCAGCTAGTGAGACTCTCATAGCTGCCATAGTTCCCTGTATGCACTGTATTGCCATTTTGACCAGTAAAAGCCATCTGCTTGGATTCTATATGACTCTGTGGTGATTTCTGGTTCGAAGGGTCAGGAGCTTACAGCTACCTCCTAAAGTCGTTCCCCGTACGCCAAAAACAACAACAACAACAAAAGCCTTTTCACTGTTTTTTTTTTTGTTAAACGGGGCCTTTCGCCCCATAGAGAACAGCGAGGCTGCGCCTGCTAAAAAGCAGGTGCAGCAACGCTGTTCTCGGCGCCGGCATAATGAGGTGAAAGGGGACAGGAAGCCGCCTATCGGCAGCTCCTCCCCCTGGCCTGCCCCAGGAATGCCCCGCCACGCAGGTGCCCCAAGTTTATTTATTTCAATAAAACTTTTTTAAAAAAGAAGACCAACAACACCCTTTTCCTTTCTTTTACCTGCTATAGCTGTTTAGAAGCCATTCTAAAGGGACAGTTGAAGTATGCCAAAGGATGACTGCTTATCCACATAAGGACTACAGAAGTAGCCTAGAAAACACCCACTACCACAGAAGAACTTATTCATTCCCCTGCCTCCTCCTTGCATACAAGCTGCATAGACTTGCCAGTTGGCCAATGAAAGACAGTGTCCCCTCCAGTTGCAAATGCCAGAGGATATGCACACCCTCCCAGCATGGTGTAGTGATTAAGAGCATTGGTTTGGAGCGGTGGACTCTGATCTGGAGAACCGGGTTTGATTCCCAGCTCCTCCACATGAGCGGCGGAGACTAATCTGGTGAACTGGATTTGTTTCCCCACTTCCTACACACGAAGCCAGCTGGGTGACCTTGGGTAAGTTACAGCTCTCTTAGAGCTCTCTCAGCCCCACCTACCTGTCTGTTGTGGGGAAGGGAAGGTTATTGCAGGCCAGTTTGAGTCTCCCTTAAGTGGTAGAGAAAGTTGGCATATAAAAACCAACTCTTCTTCTTCTAAATGCAAAAATGGCAAATACGTAATAGAACAGTAGGGACAGACTTGCTCCCCAGCCCATGGTCCCACCTCCCAAAACGTCATGTCCATGCGCTGAAATTCCAAGCCAACACAATGTACAGATACAAAGCTGTATATGAAGAGGTGAGCTGTGACTCATGAAAGCGCATACCCTGCCTGAAATTCTGATAGTATTTAAGGTGCTGCTAGATGCTTCCTCTTTTCTACTGCTACAGATAGACTGACACGGCTACCCATCCTGATCGATCCCCTGTTGTCATATTCTTGGACTCTGCTGCCACCTAAAGCAAAACCAGGGAACCACCGTTGCTTCACATGATGCCAATGTGTGCCAAAATACTACTAACATACACATTACTTATTCTGTGGCCAAACCAAACTCAAGCTGACCCATGTGGAAAGGACAAAAGAAAAGGGAAATAACTTAACCCAAAATGAATTGAAGAACCAAAAAAAGGTTAAAACAATAAAAATGTATAGTTCAATATCTACAAGTTAAAAGTATAAATCTAAACAAATATGGAAATATATAGATATGTTTATTACAATATATATGTTTATTGCAATATTCCTTAAAAACACATGTGGAAAGGACTACAACCTGTTTAGTGATTTAAGAAAAATTAAGAAAGACCTGTAAAGGCTGGGATACAAGAATGGAATTTTCTGTTCCTCCACCACCGCCTTCTAGGATGAAGCTCTTTCCCTTTTGGAGACCACAAATCTCCACTGGGGGTGGTGGTGGAGGAGGAGGAAGAGGAGAAGAGTGGTTTTTTATATGCCGACTTTCTCTGACTTTTAAGGAGAATCAAACCGGCTTACAATCTACTTCCCTTCCTCTCCCCACAACAGACACCCTGTGAGGTAAGCGAGGCTGAGAGAGCTCTAAGAGCTGTGACTAGCCCAGAGTCATCCACAGCTGGCTTTGTGTGTAGGAGTAGGGGATCAAACCCGTTTCTCCAGATCAGAGTCCCCCGGTCTTAACCACTACAGCAGGCTGGCATGGGGAGAAAGGTGAAGATTGTCTGAAAGCATTGCACTTACGCCACCAAAAGGAGGGTCTGTGGCCAGATATTGGAAAGGAGCGAATTCTCCAAGCTTAAATACTTGGTTCGACAAAGTAAGAGAGATCTATGTGCTGATTAAATTAACTTACTATCAAAATAACAAAAACATAGAAGAATTGGATATATATCCAATTATATCCCACTATATCCAGGATGGAGAGCACGCTTAAAAGTTTAGATTCTGTTGGTGGTGGTTCATAAAGAGAGTGTTTATTTAGAAAGTTATATGTTGTATAGGTTTTATTAGTTGTATAAGTACTGGTCGAGTTTCGTTTATTCAAAGTTTTTTAATATTGTATATTTGTAATTTTTAATAAAATTTTAAAAAAGGAGGGTCTGGAGGCAAAGCAAGAGCTTTGCCTCCAGAAAGCCCACTCCCCACAATCTCGTTAAAATGGAACTTCAGTAGCAGCTAGCAAAGACTTTGCTGTGCCTGAAACCTTGAAATCTGCAGTCACCAGGCTAGGACACAAGATTGAGCTTTATGTAAAAAATTTATTTTTAAAATTTCTACCCCACCCCGACCGCAGACGTACTCAGCGCAGCTAACAACCAGGAATACAATAAATTTAAAATGCCATACTACATAATCTAGACTTAGAACCTTAATGCTTTAAAATTCCAGATGGCGCCTTTAAACCTTAACTATGATTCCAGAGATGACCAATCCAATAATAACCGGTAAAGGGGAGGGGAGAGAAAGGACAAGAGCAGAAAAGGTACAAGGGAACAACTACAGGGATGAGGGTAGGGAGGCCAGCTAAGATGAGAAATTGTCGCTGTCCTCCACCACAGGCCTAGCGGAGCATCTTGGTCTTCCAGGCCCTGTGGAATTGAGCCAAATCCCATAGGGCCCGGGTCACATTTGATAGACAGTTCCACCAGGCTGGAGCCAGAGCTGAAAAGGATCTGGGGACAGCCAGACACTTCTTGGGCCAGGGACCACCAGTAGGTTGTTACCAGTTGAGCGTAACGCTCTTTGGGGGATGTATCGGGAGAGGCGGTCTTGCAGGTACCGCGGTTCCAGACCGTTTAGGGTTTTAAAGGTAAATGCCAAAACCTTGAATCTGATCCAGTACTCAATCTGGAGCCAGTGTAACTGGTGAAGCACTGGTTGAATGTGCACTCTCCAGGGGGTACCTGTAAGGACCCTCGCTGCCACATTCTGGACCAACTGGAGTTTCCAGAGCTGACTCAAGGTCAGCCCTGCATAGAGTGAGTCATGGTAGTCCAACCTGGAGGTGACCATTGCATGGATCATTGTGGCTAGGTCAGGGCAAGGCAGGTAGGGTTCTAGCTGCTTAGCCTGGCAAAGATGGAAAAATGCCACTCTGGCTACATTTGTGACCTGAACCTCCATTGAAAAGAAGAAGAGTTGGTTTTTATATGCCAATTTTCTCTAATACTTAAGGAAGAATCAAACCGGCTTACAATCGCCTTCCCTTCCCCTCCCCACAACAGACACCCTGTGAGGTAGGTAGGGCTGAGAGAGCTCGAAGAGAGCTGTGACTAGCCACCCAGCTGGCTTCATGTGGAGGAGTGGGGAAACAAACCCAGTTCACCAGATTAGCGTCTGCCGCTCACATGGAGGAGTGGGGAATCAAACTTGGTTCTCCAGATCAGAGTCCACTGCTCCAAGCCATTACTCTTAACCACTACACTGTGCAGCATCACACCCAGACTCCTGATAGGTGGTGGTATTAATTGCACACCATCAAGAGTTGGGAGCTGGTGTCCTAGGCCCAAATCTCCCCATCCCAGCCACAGAACCCCCGTCTTTGATGGATTCAGTTTCAGCTGACCCTGTTTCAACCACTTCACCACAGCCTCCAGACACCCAGCCACTACATCTGGGATGGTGTCCGTCCGTCTATCAACAGATATAGCTGGGTGTCATCTGCATATTGATGACAACCCAGCCTGAAACTCTAGACTAGCTGAACAAGGGGGTGCGTACAGATGTTAAATAGCAGTGGAGAGAGGACTGCCCCCGAGGGACCCCACAAACCAAAGGGTATTGTGGTGAGACCCTCTCTCCTTGTGCTACCCTCTGTCCCTGATCTTGGAGGAATGAGACCAGCCCTGTAAGACTGTCCCATGCAAACCAGTAACAGCAAGGCGGTAGGTCAGAAGATCATAGTCAACCATGTCATACGCTGCTGTAATGTCAAATAATAACAGCAGTGCCAACCCGCCTTGATCTAGGGAGATCATCTGTGAGGGCAACCAGCACAGTCTCTGTCCCACTGCCAGGCCAGAAGCCAGACTGAAAAGAGTCTAGAGCCAATGTGTCCTCCAGAAAAGCCTGGAGCTCTTCCACTGCCTCTCTCAACTACCTTACCCAGGAATGGAAGGTTAGATACTGGGTGATAGTTGGATGGATCAGAAGGATTCAAAGATGGTTTCTTCAAGAGCAGCCTTACTACTGCCTCTTTCAATCCCCCTGGAAAGACCCCTGAACTCAAGGTCAGATTAATAATGTCCACTGGGGGGGGGGGCTGACCTCTATCAATCACCACTAGCTTTAACCAGCCATAACAGGCATGGGTTTAAGAGGCAGGTGGTTGGCTTCAGAGAAGCCAGGATTCTATCAGCATTGGCCTGGGAGTCGGCTGAACTGGTCCGTACCAGGACCCAAAGATGGCCAAGGGGCTTCCAGTTCCCTCACTATATCAACATTGACAGGGAGGTCCTGGCACTGCGACTTTATCTGCAAAATAGCTCGAAAAATCCTCACAGCTAATTGCCAGATCAATAACATTTTGAGCTCTCTCTGAGAGGGAAGCAAGGGACCTAATTACCCTAAATAATTGAGCTGGGGTGTGAGCTAGGGGATGCACTGAAGGCCGTATAGTAATTCTTATCAGCGGCCTTTACTGCCACCTCATAGGATCTCATAAACCTTCTATAATACGGGTGTCAAACATAAGGCCCGCAGGCCGGATCTGGCCCCTTGAGAGCTCTTATCTGGCCCACAAGCCAGCAGAGACAGCCAATCCCCCCCCCGACTCTCTATCTAGGCTGGCCTGACCAAGTGACATTTATGTCATATCCAGCCCTCGTAACAAATGAGTTCAATACTCCTGTCCCATAAGATGCTCTAGGGCAGTGGTTCTCTTTTTTTTTTTTAAATAAATTTTATTAGGTTTTATACTAGAAGTTTCCCATTACATTGAACAACATCTATAACAATATCAAATTTCAATTCTAACTTAAAGTTGTTATAGTTCCATATCATATAATAAAAAAAGAAAAAAGAAAAATGGAAAAGTTTTTTGACTTCCCCTTCACCTCTATCTGCCTCTTGATAAAAAGTTCATCCCGTCGTAGGTAATCTAATCTTAATAAACTATCAATACCATATATAGAAAAGAAAACCATAGTCTGTTAGTAAATATACTTATACTTAATCATTATAAAAAAGATCAAAAATAATCCTCTGGATCAGATTAGAAAGTATTCTTCCATTCTTCCCATTTTTAACTCATATTCACAATAATGCATCCACGCCCCCCATTCCCCCAAAAACCGAACGTCATTTTCTTCATTTAGAATAGCTGTGAGTTTTGCCATTTCAGCCACTTCAAACATTTTAACAATCCAGTCTTTTTTCTCAGGAGTTTCTAGCCCTTTCCATTTCGCTGCATAAAGCAGTCTCGCAGCTGTTGTGGCATAAATCAAAAAAGTTCTTTGTATTGCTAAGTCGTCTGGAATCATACTCAGTAGCATCATTTCTGGTGTTTTGGGTATATTCTTTTGTAGTATTAATCTCAATTCATTATAGATCATGTCCCAGAAGTCTTTGGCTTTGTCACAGGTCCACCACATGTGATAAAAGGAACCAATTTCTTTGTTACATTTCCAACAAGTAGGGGACATCGTTTTATAAATCTTTGCAATTTTCTTGGGTGTTAAATACCATCTATACATCATTTTATAGATGTTTTCTCGCACTGACTGTGCTTTTATTCCTTTTAGATCTTTGGACCATAATCTTTCCCATTTATTTAAAACAATATCATGTCCCACATTTTGAGCCCAATCGATCATAGTTGGTTTAATCGTATCCTGCTCACAATATATTGTTAAAAGGAGATTATACATTTTAGAAAACAGGTTTGTATTATTATCTAGTAAAATCCTTTGAAAAGAAGATTTTTCTTTAGAAAAACCTTTTTTTGCATCTTGTACAAAAACTGATTTGATTTGGTAGTATTGGAGCCATTGTAAATCATCCTTAAGAAGTTGAAAGTCTTTTAGTGAGCATTTCTTTCCTTCCCAATTAATTAGATCTTGATAAGTAATAAATTTGTCTGGTCTAAGTGGGCGCAAAGTTAGCATTTCTTGAGGCGATATCCACATCGGTGTTTCTGGTTCCAAAATGTGTTTATATCTCATCCAGATACGAAGTAAAGAGGACCTGATTATATGATTACGAAATGTTGCTTGTAATTTAATTTTATCGTACCACAAATAACCATGCCATCCACTTAAGTTATTATAACCTTCCAAGTCTAACAAACGTATATTTGACAAGTTCATCCAGTCTTTTAGCCATACTAAAGCTGCCGCTTCAGCATAGAATTGAAAATTAGGCAGTGCTAAACCTCCTCTAGTTTTTAGATCCACCAAGTATTTATAAGCAGTCCTTGGTTTTTTCCCTTGCCAGATGAAGTTTGAAATGTCTTTCCTCCAAGTTTCAAAATATTTAGTTTGTGATATTATTGGTAAATTTTGGAATAAGAAGAGCATCCTCGGTAAGACATTCATTTGGATCGTTGAAATACGTCCCATTAGTGACAATTTTTTGTTTGACCATATAATCATATCAGTTTTAATCTTACCCCATAACTTGAGGTAATTGTTGGTTATCAGATCTTTATTCTTTGCAGTAATCCAAATTCCCAGGTATTTAACTTTGTTAGCTTTCTCCCAGCCAGTATATGATATAAATTCCTGTTGCTGTGTTTCTGATAAATTTTTAAATATTATCTTTGTTTTTTCTTGATTCACTTTAAAGCCTGATACTTTTCCAAAATCGTCCAAAGTCTCCTGAAGTATATTCATTGACTGTGTTGGATTTTCCAAAATTAGCAGTAGGTCATCCGCGAATGCTCTCAACTTAAATTCATGTTTTTTAATTCTTAACCCGCGGATGTCCTCCATACTTCTTAGTTTCACACATAGTTGTTCCAACACCAACAAAAATAAAAGTGGAGACAAGGGACATCCCTGTCTAGTCCCTTTCGTGATTTGGCAATTATCTGACATTGATTCATTAACCAAAATTTTAGCTTGTTGGGAGGTATAAATAGCTGATATACCTTTCTGAAAACGATCTCCAAAATTCAATTTATCCAAAATCCGTTTCAAAAAGTTCCAAGAGACCATATCAAAGGCTTTTTCTGCATCCAAAAATACATAAGCCGCAGTTTGTTGAATATTCTGGTCATAATATTCCAGTGAGTCTAGTAAAATTCTTACATTGTCTTTTATTTGCCTTCCTGGTATAAAACCTGCTTGGTCCTCGTGTATAAGATCCTTAATAAATTGTTTTATCCTACATGCCAAAACCGAAGCAAAAATTTTGTAGTCCACATTTAACAGCGATATAGGTCTGTAATTAGATGTTTTTTCTGGATCTCTTCCTTCTTTGGGTATCAATGATATAAATGCATGTGACCAAGTCTCCGGGGATGTTCCCTCGTCCAAAATTGCATTGTAAAGTGAGCCAAAAAATCCAACTAAATTGTCACTAAATGTTCTATAAAAAAGTGCAGTAATTCCATCTGGTCCAGGTGTTTTATCCGTTTTTTGTCTCAGTATTGCTTCTTGTATTTCTTCCCTTGTTACTGGAGCTTCAATACATTCTCTCTGGGTCATTGACAAGGCTTTCATCTGTATTGAGTTTAGAAATTTATCTATTTTCTGTTTTGGAGTATTTTCTTTCTGATATAACTTAGAGTAGAATGAAACAAATTCTTTCTGAATTTCTGAAGTTGAATAAACTGGTCCTTTAACAGTTTGGATTTTTGTTATAATCTTCTTTTGAAATGAGTCCTTCAGTTGTGTTGCTAAAAATTTTCCTGGTTTATTTGCATATTCAAAATACTTTTGTTTAGCAAGTTTCAGATTTTTATTCATTTCCTCCATTATTACCAAATTTAATTGGTGTTTAGATGCAGAAATCTTTATTTGAATTTCTCTTTTCTCCTCTTCCTGTGTTACCGTTACCAATTTCTGCTCCAAATTTTGTAAGTTCCAAAGTATATTGTTTGTAAATTGCAATTGAGTCTTCTTCCAGGCCGAATGTTTCTGTATCATAAAACCTCTCAGAACAGCTTTGAATGCATCCCAAACTGTATTCAGAGAAGTTTCCCCATTAAGGTTAATTTCAAAAAAGTCTTTCATTAAAGCCTGTAATTCCTTTTGTATCTTGTTGTCTTTTAAAAGTTTATCATTCATTCGCCATCTAAATGCTTGTTTATTGTTCCAATCAAAAGTAACAGGATTGTGATCAGAAAAAGTTCTAGGTAAGATATGAATTTTACGTAGTTGCGTGAAGATTGATTTACTGGCCCATATCATATCGATTCTGGAGTGTGAATCATGTCTTGCTGAATAAAAGGTGTATTCTTTAGCTGTTGTATTCATTGTTCTCCAAATGTCTTGTAATTCTAATTCTGAAGCCATGGTAAAGAAAGTTTTAGGCAAGCATCCATCATTGATGTCTTTTGCTTTTGATTTTTTGTCCAGAGATGGGAGAATAATTCCATTGAAGTCGCCCATCAATAAAATTTGGTCTTTTGCGTGCTGGGCTATCAAATCGTGTAATTTTTCGTAGAAGGATTTTTTCCCTTCATTGGGTGCATAAATTCCAACCACTATTGTCCTTTGTCCCAATATTTTAGTTCTGATAATTACAATTCTTCCTTCATTGTCTTTATATACTAATTCTGGACAAAGATTGGGGTGGGCATAGATTACCACTCCCTTTGTTTTAGTTTTGGCTGAAGCAATAAGTGCTTGTCCAAGCACCTGTTTCTCCAAGTATTTTTTATGCTTTGAAGCTATATGGGTCTCTTGTAGACAAATTAGGGAGTATTTATATTTCTGTAGATATTTGAAGATTCTAGCCCTTTTAGTTTTCTCATTCAGTCCATTTACATTCCAAGAAATTGCTTTTGCCATAATGTAGTATTTTTTAGCAAAATAAAAAGTCTATAATTTGGTACCTCCTTCTGCACCCTGTACCTCTTCTTCTTCCTCTTCTTCTTCCTCCTTCTCTCCAGGTAATTCTTTAAGGTCCATCTTATATTTTCTCAGAAATTTCCCCACATCTGCTTGAGATAAAATTGTCGTTTTCACTTCCTTGTAGGTGAAAGCCAAACCTTGTGGCATAATCCAACGGTATTTGATACCATTAGCTTTCAGTGTAGACACAAAGTCTTTGTAGTTATTCCTCTGTGAGAGTAGATGCCTTGGAATATCCTTCAGTAGTATAAGAGAGGAGTCTCCTGCTGACACTGGATTTTCATAATGAATCTTCATAATCTTATCTTTAACTCTGGTGTCATAAAACACTATCATCAAATCTCTTGGCTTAGATCTTCTCATTCTAGCAGGTAATGGTATCCTATATATTCTATTAATGGCTTGTTTTAATTCTTGTTCATCTATCTGAAATAAGTAGGCCAAGTTTGGTATTGCAGTTTCTTTATTGTCTCCCATCATATCTGGAAAGTTGCGTATACGAAGATTGGTCTCTCTCACTCTCATCTCCATCATTGCCATTTGATTTTTTGCCGCCATCTGGTCAGTTTGTATTGTTTCAATCTGTTTTTCTTGGCTTGTTAATTTTTTCTTTGTGTCCTTGTGCTCATCCATCACTTTCTTAATTGATACATCCATCGCTTGCATATCTGTCTTCATAACAGTCATTTGAGTTTTTACTTCTTTCAAGTCTCCAGTGACCACATCCAACTTCTGATTAATAGCTTGGGATGCTTGACCAAGATTTGTCATCATAGAAGTCAACTGTGCCATCTGTGTAGACATCTGTTCAAACTGTTTATTTGTTGCCTCAGTTTGTTTAGTTAGCATATCCTGTAACTTTTTTTCCATGGTCGAGGTTTGTAAAGAGTCCCTTAGTTTAGTATAGGCAGGGCTGTGTAGTGAGCCAGAGCGGGGTCGAGACATTTACATTCAAAAAAGGCTGGTAAAATACATGTCCACAGACAGGGCCTTTAAGGTGCTGATTAAAAGATGATAATTCAAACATCAGCCTAATAATTTTTTCGGGTTGAAAAGAGTCAAAATTGGCTTTAAAATTGCATTTTAAAGTTTTAAAATACCAGTGAGTTTTTTCGGTCGCTCTAGATCGGGTTAATCAGGAAGTATACCGGAAGTTGCAAGTGCTGCGGACCTTCTACCGCCTCTTCTCGATGGTTATTCCTTCAGGAATGATTTCAAAGTAACTCGAGTGCGACGCATATTCAGTCCCACAGCTACTTCCTGTTGTTTTAGTTCCGATGATAGAGAGGGTGTTATAGAGAGTCTTCCGTTCCAGGCGCTCCCTTACTACAAACGTGGCAGGAAGTTCTTTTCGCCGGAAAATCAGGAAGAAAGATCACCCTCCCCTTCCCTCGGACCTTCTCATTGGTGATAGTTCTTGTCAATCTAAAAGGTATCCTTCCGACTCTTTGTTATGGTTTAGGCTGATCAATTTGATAAAGGTCCTGTCGCTAATCCCGATGACTAACTCAGATCAAACTTTTTCAGTTCGAATTAAGGAGGAATGGGGGTCTCAGAAATGTTCTTATCAGCCCCCCGTCTGTTCAAATATTCCAGTAAGTAGACGCAGAGTTCTTTGTACTCACTTGGGTGTCAAGAGGTGAGGTTCTTTTCTTTATGTAGTCCTTATGCTGGTAATAAGGTGGTGGAGGGTAGAGCTTGAGGCCAGAGTTGCGTTTTGGCGATGTCCTTCCCTAGTGCCCTCGCAGGACCGGCGTCCAGGACTCCGAGGGGCTTAAAAAAGCCCCCTCAGAGTACCTAGGAGGTCAAACCGCGTTTGCGGGCTGCAGGGAGTTCCTGCTTTCCAACCCACTTGCAAGGGTCGGATTGGGGTATCTATGTACCCCAGAAATAACGCAAACTTGGATTTCTCCCAGGACAGCCTGGGGAAATGGAGTGCTCTCTCCAGCGGCACCACCGGGAGTCTATCTAGGGCAGTGGTTCTCAACCTTTTTTGAGCCGCGACCCCCTTTTACAATTGCCAAGTAACCTGCGACCCTCGTCACATTTGCATAAATTTGCATAAATGACATTTTCAATAGGATAAAGAAAACACATTTGTTTTTTGGCAGTCCAGGGTATCCATATATATAATTACTTTAAATTTTAAAGTTTAAAACAAACAAGCAAACGATACTACCACCTGTTGCGCAGCAGCTGTGACTGTGTGGCGAGGCAACCTTTCCTGGCACGGAGGAAAGAGTGCCTCTGAGCATGCACTGTGTTCCTTGTCTTCCCCTCTCTCCCCAAAAACTCTTCCAAGCAGGCCGGGGGCTCTCGCGAGGAAACCCCATCTCATGACTGGGACACTGCTTGTGCACAGAACTGCAGTTATCCCTCAAAGCGGAGCTCCGTTTAATCACCTCACGAGAGCAAAGGGCCAGGAAAGAGCCGAGGGCCACTTATCCCGCTCAGACTTTTCATGCCTTTTTCTCCCCTCCGCCAGTCACCGCTCCTTCTGCGCCTCACCGAACCTGCGCACTCGAGGGGGAAATCCCGAACTGCGCATGCACCTCAACTCTCTCCCCCTTGGCCTTGCCAGAGCGGAACTGATGACTCAGGGCAGAGTGGAACTGATGACTCGGGGCAGAAAAGCGAAGCCACACTACAGACATGTGCACTTGGATTCCAGGCTGAAGCTCCCGCCCCACCTGAGTGTGGCTAAAAGTAAAAACAACATGTAGCGGCCTCAAGGGGGACCACCCTCTTCTCCTCCGAGACCTGAACTGGCCGAGCCAGGGGAGCTTCCTCGGCCTCCCACACATCCTGCCACGTCATCCTCCTGGCGCAGGTGCAACCGCGCCCAGGGCTGGCCCGCCCACCTCTCAGCTGGGCGGCGGGGCTACAGCTGGTGTGCGGCGGCGCGCCGCTGCATCTCTGCAGCCCGGCTCCTTCCGGCTGTCGGTCGGCCAGTTCCTCGCCTCTCTGCTTGGGGTTTTCCCTGCCCTCATGGACGGATCAGGGTTACAGGGCATCTGGGTTAGTCCTGGACAGCCTGGGATGGGGGCTGTCCCAGGACAATGGCGGCGACCCCCCAGAAAACACTTCGCGACCCCCTTGGGGGTCCCGACCCCCAGGTTGAGAACCACTGCTCTAGGGGCTTTGCCACAAGTGCACCACCAAACTCACTCTAGTCGTCTAAGCTCCCATTTCTTTCTCCATAGCTCCATGGTATACCAAGGACCTAGGTTGGGCGGGGGTAAAGAAGACATCGGGGCGCAATCTCGTTGATGGAGGCTGTTACCACACTGGTATTCCCAGCGATGTATTAAGAGTTTGAAAATGCTATAAAAAAAATGTTCGCACTTTCTATGTATTCCCACTGATGTATTAAGAGTTTGAAAACGTTATAAAAATATTGTTCGCACTTTGTTTGGCCCCTTTAGCTTTGAAGACGTCTTCCAACCATTTATTAGCCGTGGTATCCAAAAACCCTTTTAAAGTGATTTTTTTAATAACATTTTCAAACTCTTAATACATTGCTGGGAATACAAAGTGCGGTAACAGCTGGAGTCAGAAAAACTGCTATGCTTGTCATCCATAAGCACATCTAAAGAGTCGCTGGGGGGCATCGGATCCCACATAGCATTCTGGAAATCAACTGGATCCATAAGTCTGCACGGACAAGCATAAATCCGCTTGCCACCCATGTCGGGAGGGGCAGGGAAACCCAGATGGGCCTTCAGGGCAAAATGGTCTGGCCACAGCACTTTATCAATCGAGATGAGGCCCACATCTACCCCCATACCAAAAATCAAATCCAGCGTGTGGCCTGCTTGATGCGTCAGACCTGACACAATCTAAGAGAGTCCTAGTGTCGTTATGGAAGACCCTGGGTCTGTAGCCTGCAATGAAGAGGCTACAATGGCAGGGACACTGAAGTCGCTCAGGACTATCAGCCTGGGAAACTCCAAGGCCCAGCCCGACACCATCTCTAACAGGCTCAACAGTGTATCTGCTGGCGTGCTTAACAGCTGGTACACCAGCAAGATAGCCAAACTCTCTTCAGCATCCCACACCAGCCCAACACAGGCAATGCTGGAGATCGTTGGGACAGGGATTGCCCTGAAAGAGAAAGACTCCTGAATGAGTAGCACCATCCCCACTCGGGGCCTTTGTCCGTGACTGATAAAGGACCAAAAAAATGGGGGGGGGGGCAATTCTTTCAGGGCAACAGTCTCACCCTTCCTCACCCAGTTCTCGGTCACGCATACCCGGTCCGCTCCATGCACTAGAAAATGGCTTTGCAGCATTGCTGTCTTATTAGATGGGCCAATGGTCAGACTCAATACGAAGCAGCATCATACCAAATATATATAATTAATACTTATTAGTTTAATATAAGTAAGTCTGGCCTACCCATTAAACTGCTAAATGTGTAGACTTCCTCCCCCTGCCTCCAGTCTCGAATCAGGAATGTACAGTTCAGTTCATTAGCATTCAGAGTTACAGGTGACCAATGTTACACTTTACCAGGACATTATTCCCTACTTCCAAACTCTGGCCACTTTGGTGATATTTTGCCCTACAAATATCTGCATACTTCATGGTTACTGTCTCCCTACCCATCCACCACATTACAGTCTGTCACAAGCACCACACAGAGCTAACAACTCTGTAGGCTGTTTAATCCTCGGTGTTGGTGCACGTGTATCTCTTTCAATAACCAAAGCTGAATTTTTCTAAACGGTTCTCTTTTCTGTTAAGCAAAAGGTTAAACACTGAGAACTTACATGAGCAAAAGTTTAAATCAGACCCCATGATAACAAAAGCTCACTAAGATGGGCCTGCACTTTAAAATAATTATGTAGGGGTAGGGGCCCACCCTCAATTCTACCCCGGCTTCCTGTATGGACAAGTCTGGAATCATAAGCTTAAAACAACAGGAAAATGCACTCTATAACCTTCAAACTCCAGTCAAAGGTGTCTTTTCCTCCCGTTATTCAGACATGAGAAGTGCCGGTTAACCTAAAAACAACTGACCTACAACGAAATTAGAAATGGCCACTAGCAGGCAGCAGCACACTATGAAAGTTTTAAGCTACAAAGAGTCTTGGGGCATCTTGATAACTAGCAGGTGTATTGTGGCACAAGCTTCGGCGGAATAGCGTTCACCTCACATATAGGAAATATTATTCTCATTTAACAGACTATATATTGCATGTCTACAGAATTCAGATGTGAACAGTCATTGCACTTGTCTAGTATACAACGGACAGAAACATTACAGGCTGTACGTCTTGCATTTCAGGGCTTTTTGGACATGCTGTTTGCATTTTCCCTCCATGTATGCATGCAACAGACTAACACAACTACCCTCTGGAATATGTCGATATAAGCCACCAACAAATATGTAATCCGATTTAGCTAATGTTACTTGTAGATGGCACTGGTCATTAGTACTTGTGTCATTTACTACAGTGGAACCAACCCAGATTATACCGTAGCGGAAACCAGGGTTCGGGGGGGGGGGGGGAGAACCATTCAGAGGATGCATAACATACTTCCAAATACTGAGTCAGCACAAAACAAAATACAATTGAAGATACCAAAAAAAAAAAAAAAAAAAACCAAGCTCGCCAAACTGCCTCCAACAGAAGTGATCCCAGTGCCTTGGTTCTGCTAAAGAATTTCCATCTGTGAACAACTTTATTTCCCCACTCCTTCCACAGCCCCAAAGTCTCCCCCAAATACTGCTCTTGGGTACAGGGAAACCCCAGGAACAGCATGAGGGGGGAGTCATAGGTCCACAGCAGGAGAGAGATTCAAACATAATTCTGCTTGTGATGAACTTATTCAGGTCAAAAAGAAGTGATGTCTGTCTCATGAGATTTAGCGTATGAGTATATCATTCTTTACTGGCCCTGTGTTGCAGAGTGGTAAGCTGCAGGACTGCAGTCCAAGCTCTGCTCACGACCTGAGTTCGATCCCAATGGAAGTTGGTTTCAGGTAGCCGGCTCAAGGTTAACTCAGCTTTCCAGCCTTCTGAGGTCGGTCAAATGAGTACCCAGCTTGCTGGGGGTAAAGTGTAGACAACTGGGGAAGGCAATGGCAAACTACCCCGTAAACGTAGTCTGCCTAGCAAATGTTGGGATGTGACGTCACCTCATGGGTCAGGAATGACCTGGTGCTTGCACAGGGGACTACCTTTACCTATATCATTCTTCAACTAATTTATATCCTTCCTTCTTCCATTAATCAGTTCACTGTAGCTTACAATCAATCCAATAAAAACACAAAACAAAAAGCACCTCCCCACACAAAAAAAGAAGTCCCATCAATGGACACATACAATTCAAGCCCCATTAAGCCCCCAGCAAACAGCACCACTGTACATCTCTTCTTTAACTTTTCCCTGGGACTTTCATACAACACCAGCAAATATTAGATGATAGCCTCAACAGTTCCCTTTCGATAAATACAAAGATGGTTCGTTGATACTTTGGAAAAGCGAGCAACTAGGTACCTGATCAGCACTAATCAAACATGTTGATCTGCAATGGCTTTCCTTAAATGGGTCATCATCATGAAAGTTTGCAAAAAACAACAACCCATGTTTTATAAGGTGGTGCCACTTTGAAGATTCTGTTCAGCCTCTGAATATATTGTTTTTTTTATTTTTAGCTGTCACATCATTAGCACATGTTAGGGAAAGTGGGAAGCAAACTCGAGTTGGCCCTGACCAATTCATACTGCCTTATCCCCAAGAATTAGCCAGTTGTTCCAGCTGGCTTTTTCTGGTAATCTGTCATTCACAATATAAATAAACCTGAACCAAGATTGAACTGATGTTTAATGCACCTGGATTTACCAGTAAAAGGCCCAATTCATCACATATTTGTGACACTAGGCATTTCATGGGGGGGGGGGATTCAGTGTTGCTCTTTGAAATAGTTCAGAACCTCTTCCGAAGGTGCTAAAATCATTCAGCTTCTATAGCTCTTCCCCACATATCAAGAGGCAGTCCCTGACAAAAGTAATTGTAGCCCTAACTTTTATAAATGAATTGTTCCACAAGGAAGTATTTAGGCACCACGAATGCCTGGAAGAAGAGAGCCAGCTGAGCAGTTAGTCCAGTTCTCTGGAAAGCATGAAGTTGGCAGACGGCCACGCCTGGCACCAACAAAGAGATCTCACCAATATTTCATGCTCTCTCTTCCACTACGTTCCACTCTCGAGAGTGTTCAGCCTTAAAAAGAATTCTGTTTCAAAGAGTGAATCTCTCAGCATATCACCAACCATGACCTTAGGATAACCCATACCATATGTGGTTCACATATACCTTCAGTGAAAAGGGACTTCTTCAACCATTCTGATCAACAGAGATTGCAACCCATAAATATTCAACTCTAATAATGAATACCAAAACAGTTCCAGAAATTGACTTGGAATGTGGTATCAGGATGTCCCTCTAAGGCAGGGGTGTCAAACATAAGGCCCGTGGGCTGGATCTGGCCCCCTGACAGCCCTTATCTGGCATGCGAGCCAGCCGAGGCAGCCACCCCTCTCCCCACTGTCGATCTGGGCTGGAGAGGCATGGCCTGGCCCGACCAAGTGACATTTATGTCATATCTGTCCCGCATAATAACTGAGTTCAACACCCTTGTTCTAAGGACTGAACCAGTAACCTTTAGAGCTATACATAAGCTTTCACATCTTGAACCATTTGTAGCATTGCTGTGTATATTTATTTAAGATATTTACTGGTCACTTCTCCATCAAAAATGCTTGAGGCATCTCAGAACATTAGAACAGTGTAAGAGTAGCAGACAAACAACATTTCAAAAACAATTTAAGCAATAATAGCTACAAGGGCACACGATTACAAGACAATAAATTCACCAAGTGCCTGAGCAAATGAAGTTCTCACCTGATGCTTATACATGAACCAGGCAGCAGGTGAACCGCTGTGGGTAGGGAATTCCACAGTTGAGGCACTGGTGCTGATGTCAACTGATGGGCAAGTTCCTACAGGAGCAGGAGGCCCAAGGCCATTTGGAGCTTTAAAGGGGAAGAACTGCCAACTCGAATTTCACTTCTTCGTTTACAAATTTTATACTCTGACTTTCTGCCTTCATCAGGGCCACCAAAGCAGCTAGCCTATTTAAAACAGACATAATAAAAGCATGTCTTAAAAACGATTACGCCCAAAACTAAAATACAAAAATATTAAAACAACAATTAAAAACTAGGGCAGGAAGTCTGCCAAGCAGGCTGACAATTTTTTTAAAGAAATGGTGTGATATGGTCAAACGCCAGTCAACAATTGTGCTTCCATATTTTGAACCACCCTACTCAGCAGCCACCCTACTTAGAGTGCATCACAGTTATCTATTCTGCAGGTGATCAGAACATGGATACCATGACCACATCAAACCTGTATCAGAAAGTCAGCGCTTGGCAGACCTTGGTCTCCATTTGACTACAGGGACCTAAAAGTACACACACACAGCTGTGAACCATCCAAAATAGGCCAACTCCTTAACCCTCAACTAACTACTTTATTAGCCCAACGAGTAATGCTGGAAAATATTAATCTTCCCAATTCAAATTTAAATAATGTTTGCAAAAGAAGGCAAATACACCATGTACGAGCACTGGGGTTGTCTGTGTTTCATATCCCATGTTAGCCCATCTAACATGATTGGTTTGCAGCACAGCAGCCCTGACAACTATTGATAAGTGGACTATATTACCTATGTGAGGTGGAAATTCTTCCACAGAAAAATAAAGGGTCGGAAAATTTTCCACCCCAAATCACTGGGCCCAACATGTTCGAGCCCAACACATTTTAGTCTCGACTGCGTTTCAGTTTTGCTGGCCTTCATTCAGCCTACCGCCACTTCCAATTATTTGTTCAGAACATCCACTAACACCCAGTTTGGGAGTAAAGCGAAAACAGATGAGGAATAATAGGACACCGACCTCCAAACATTCCCAGCAATTTCACATAGATGTTGAACAGCACATGGAGCAAATGGGACCATGGAGCCAACTAGTTGCCCCTACAACCTTCAGGAGCCAGCCAACAATTTACATCAGGAGTCAGTGGAGCAAGGCACCACCAAGCTCAACTCAACTAACCAGACCCCCCCACAACCCCTAATATGTTGGCTGATGGTAGCAAAAGCTGCTAAGAGTTCCAGGAGGGCCACTCTCCTCCAGCATGATAGCCAGTGTGGTGTAGTGGTTAAGAGTAGTGGTTTGGAGCAGTGGACTCTGATCTGGAGAACCGGGTTTGATTCCCCACTCATCCACATGAGTGGCTGAGGCTAATCTGGTCAATTTGAATTGTTTCCTCACTCCTACACATGAAGCCAGATGGGTGACCTTGGGCAAGTCACAGCTCTCTCAGCCTCACCTACCTCACAGGGGGAGGAGGGGGAGGGAAGGTGATTGTAAGCCGGTTTGATTCTTCCTTAAGTGGTAAAGAAAGTCAGCATATAAAAACCCACTCTTTTTCTTCTTCTCCCATCTCTCTCCCAGCAAAGGCTGACAACTAGGACAACCAAGCCAGTTTCCACTCAAAAAATTAAGCTTGAAAACTGGACTGAAATGGGTGCAGATGATCTCTATAAACTAGCTATCTTGTACAATAAGAATCTCTTGCATTCTGTAGACCAGGAGTGGGGAACGTCAGGCCCGGGGGCCGTATAAGGCCCGCAAAATCATTTGGTCTGGCCCTTCATGGGTCCTGGCAGTTCTCTAGCTCTGAAGGATGCTGCCCTGCCTGAATCTCTTGGGCCCAGCTGGGGACAGCAGAGCTCAAAAGCAAGTCGCTCTACGAGGCAGACACTCAGAGCCGTCTCCAGTCGTGCCTCTTGGCTAAATGTTTAACCAAATATAGCAGGCTAATTTTTAAATTGATAATTTTGTGTGGCCCGCGAATGATGTTATAAATATCCAAATGGCCCTTGGCAGAAAAAAAGGTTCCCCACCCCTGCTATAGACCAAGTACGGTAGCAGCTTTTTAGCCCAGTATCCCAATAGGAGCTTTACAGATACCCCTGCTAATTTCAGGCGAGATGAAGCCACAAAATATCTAAGTGGTCCCTCTTGGGGAGAGCATTGTTATAAATAACTCAGGACCACAAGCACCTGGGGAGAGCAAGCATTCTACATGGGAAGTCTCAAAGCGCTTCAGCAGGAAGCAAATGGAGATTATGTCAGTGGAGTGCTGACGGATTGGAGCATTAGATGCTTGCCTTATCCATAATACATTTTATAGCCCCTGCTATCCCTGAACCTTGAAGGAAAGGAAATAAATTTAAATGCCAATACAATCCACATCTGGGAGAGCAACATCAGCAAATAGGGGCCCTCAAGGCTCGCTCGAGAAACCATTCATACCCTTCTGAAGAACAATATTTTCCTTTGGAAATAGCTAGTATTGGGATGTCCCTTAAATAGCACACCCAAATGCTATTTTGGAATAAGTTTCAGCAGCAGAAATGCAATGGCCTGAGATAAATGCTGGAAATTTTTAGTTTCCCCCCCCCCAATGACTTCTTTTCAATATTCTGATAAAAAATGGAAATTCTGGGAAGCACTGAAAAAAAATCCTATTAACTATTTATCATTTTGGAATGAGTGAAATGCTTTTCAAGAAAAGGTTTTAATCACTCCAGATGGGCAGTATGAAAATATTTAGGACCATCTTCAACACTAGATAACACAATACATTTCCAAGACTTGTTTAAACGTGACTAATTTTCCCCACAATTAATTTATAATATGGATAATACACTACTAAATAATGCAGTGTTTCTGATGTTACAAAGTTTAACTTGGCTTTTTGATTATATGAGACTATCTGTCCAAAAAGCACACTTTTCTTTTCAATTTTTATGTTTTCCTACCACTCTGATGGCAAAAACTAAGATACATAAGCTAACGTAGCACAAAGTGCAGCAGTTTACAGTTCCCTCTCTTTAGTATTGGGTTACTTGTAATGTTGCTTGTAAAAATTTAGGTCTGATAAGAAAGTATTTCTCCCAATTTACACTCCCCACCCCCACGAAAAACAAAACAGAAAAACACAGGGTTCCCCCCCCTCAAAATGTCTGGAAATTTTACATCTCTAGGGGCGCATCCTGAATCTCCAAAGTTAACCTGCATCCTGTTTAACAGGCCCCTTGGCAACCTGCTGCTTGGTGCAGGTGATTACTGAACTCGCACAAGATCCCATAGCCGGCTGTTAGCAGTCAGAATGGGGAAATCCCACAAATTAGTTATCTCGTCAAAGGATGCATTTCTCATACTGGTAGTGCAGGCTTTCCATGACCCTCCATGCTTTTTCTATATTTTTCAAGAATGTATGAAATCAAAACGAGCACTAAACAGACCAATTACAGACCGCCCTGGAATCTTGTATTATTAGGGTTGCCAGATCCCTCTTCACCACTGGTAGGAGGTTTTTGGGGCGAAACCTGAGGAGGGCGGGGTTTGGGGAGGGACTTCAATGCCATAGGGTCCAATGGCCAAAGCGGCCATTTTCTCCAGGTGAACTGATCTCTATTGACTGGAGATCAGTTGTAATAGCAGGAGATCTCCAGCTAGTATCTGGAGGTTGCAACCCTATGTATTATAGAATAGGAAGTACACCCACATTTTCCGGTGCTCCTAACACGGCTTCCTAACAAGATGTTTGCATGGATGACTGGAGGAGCAGCAGGGAACAGCCTATTTAAAAATAGCTTTTAAGTGCCTTTCCGGCAATGAGATATTAGGATCGGCTGAGCAAAATTGGACTGGTGCCATTTTCCTTTAAAGGAAAGCAGTGTTTATGCTCCTTTGGCAAATGACCCCCCAGAGAGAAACTACATAAGAACCAACAATACTCTACCCAGGAGACTCTCCATGACGCAAGCATCATGACAGTAACAGCTTCCTTTTCCACCAGGGCTGGCATCAGCATACGCTGAGGTGGGGCAGCTGCCAGGGGCCAGGGCTTCTGGCAAGGCCTACTGCTGCCACCACCACCCCTTGCCCGGCACACAGCATCACTGGGGTGCTGCGAGCAAATGGTGAAGGGTGGCAGCACTTTTTGTAGCCACAGCTTCAGCCCTTCCGGCTGCACACAGCTCCACCTGGAAATTGAATGAGGGCAGCTGTAAGCATGGGTGATAGGAAGGCCTGCAAGCAGGTGGAGCTTGCCAGCAGGTGGGGGTGATAGGGTTGCCAACCTCCAGGTGGTGGCTGGAGATCAGTTGTAATAGATCGCCTCTTATAGTATAATACATAGGGTTGCCAACCTCCAGGTACTAGCTGGAGATCACCTGCTATTACAACTGATCTCCAGCTGAGAGAGAGCAGTTCCCCTGGAGAAAATGGCTGCTCTGGCGGTTGGACTCCATGGCATTGAAGTTCCTTTCCTCCTGAAACCCCGCCCTCCTCAGGCTCCACCCCAAAAACCTCCCACCGGTGGTGAAGAGGGACCTGGCAACTATAGAGTGTCTGAGTGGGTGGATGTAAAGGGAAGTACAAGCAGGCGGGCACGGTGGTGAGCAGAGGAGGCGAGGGCCCCCTGAATACTCTGCCCAACCCCCACACACACACACTTCACCTCAAACCTGTAATCTGCCCTGCTTTCCACCCAGGTCTGATTTCCTTCAGAGCATTATTGGAAACGTGCAAGAACTCTTGTTTAAAAGGGCTTACTAACTAGCAAAACAGCACCTAGGATCCTAAGTGGACCATACATCTATTGCCAAAAAGCCACCCATTGGGGCTACAAGTATGTGCAGTTTACCTCTCACAGACTGTTGGACATCCGTGATCTTTCTCATGTCTGTTTCGGACACTCTGTAACACAATTCCCGTGTGGCTGTAGGACGCATGAATAGCAGAACCCTGTGGATGAGGCGGATTGCATGGGTCTTTCCCACTCTACTCACTGGCACCCTCATGGGAAATAGGACAAGTGCAGACCAGGTAGGATCAGGCCCACAAGTGAATGTAAAACTCATACATACCAGAGTCATCTGGGATGGTGGAAAAGAAACAGCTCCGGGGGGGGGGGGGCTCATTCAGTGAGCAAAGGAAACTGTAGTCTGCAGAGGAGCAGGGGTAATACGAAAGCACGAGTAATTGAGGAAAAACTTTTGTCCCAAATGAAAGCCTTGCAATAACAGGCAGAAATGTTAGATTATGGTATCGGCGCACTGCTACAACGTGGGAGCAAGACAGAGAACTGGATTTACGCAGTGTCATCTCTTGTATCCCAGCTAATGAAAATGCAGACAAGTTGCAAACAGGACACAGGGTCTTATTCCAAGACACTGAAAGACTGGACAATTCTACCAACTATTTTATCAGATTGCACAGAGAAGCCATTGAAATTCATAAACATCAGCACAACTTTAACAGAAAAGAAGAGAGTTTAAGAATGAATAAGGCTTGGCTTCCTGCCCTGAAAAACCTCCAGACTAACAAAGGCTACAGTCAACAATAGCCATGCAGATTAGCTTTGGATTTCACACATTAACAGATCACTTCAGGATACAATGGTTCCATATTAACATACCACACCCTCATTAGTACATTATCTTGATACTTACAGGACAATGATTAGCACATTACTTCTGCAGGACAGTACTCAGCTCAAACCCAACCCCTCTCTGACTCTTCCTACACACTTGACACTGAGAGACACTGTCCTTCAGTGTTACTACTCTGAAGATGCCTGCCACAGTTGCTGGCGAAACGTCAGGAAAGAAAATTCCAAGACCACGGTTACACAGCCCGGATAACCTACAAGAACCAAAGTTGCATCTTCGTTTCCCCTTTCTAATCTTCTGTGGCTATGAGCTCTTTAGGAAACAGAGCAGGTACAAAGCCACAAAGAAGCAGACCTGAAAGATTAGATGGACAGCCTACGCTTCAAGCCATATCTTTTAAAGTTTGCTTCTTTGATGCAGAGCGCTGGCTATGCTCATGACAGCAGCCAGCAGTCACAGAGCAAGAATTATTATGCACAGCTAAATCCCCATTGCTTACATCCATAAACAGAAAACGTGTCCTGCTAATCCAAGTTTCCAGGGCTGGCCCAAGACATTCTAGCATATAATGTGGAAAATTCAAATCCCACTGAAAAAGCAAGTTCCCAAACAGACAAATGACTTCCTTTACTGGCACCCAAAAATCTGCTGCTTGATGTGGCTATGGGCTGACCCTGAAAGCCTCCACCATTAGAACATGCATTCAGGCATGGTGTCAGAACAGCCTCCATTCACTGCGCAACAGACTTTCTAAAAATATTGTTCTGCCCAGTAGTATGGATTGTGCAGGCCAAGTCCAGAAACGGAATCCTAGATGTAACCTGGAATAAATATTAGTGCAGTTCAATGTTAACACGCCCAAACAACAAGTTGTTTGGTTTCTGGAGCTCAATTCAACCAACAATTCACAGCCACAGGAATGCATTTACAAGCTTTAATCATCAAGCAAAGCCGTTTTATATGGCTCCAAGTAATCCTACAGAGATACAGCTCACTAGCAAATGTTGATAGCAGAAATCCTCCAAAGCTGCATAATCAACTCCAGAGACAGACACACTGGGTGTATTTCATGCAGTTTGCTTAGACGTTTAAGTAGCTACCAGTCTGGAATGGATCTCACAGGCAGAAAAAACTTGGGATGGAAAGTTTCCCTTCAGAAATCCCTGAGATGCATCAGGAAACAGTATCTTTCCTCGTCAAGGAAAACAGAAAACTAGTCAGATAACGCCAGCTGTAATTTTTGCTACCTTGAAGGAATGAGGGGGGGGGGATGGGACCAATGACTCTGGCAGCAGTTATCAGAACAAGGTCCACAACAGTAGAACAGATGCCTTTGCCATGTTGCTATGTCCGGGACGTGTCCCAGCTAGTTTCCATAACAATACAAAGCCTTGCCCGTTCATCATGCCATAAACCACTACGCTTTTCACAATGCCAGCTTATGAAGCTTCTACAACTGAGTGACTTTGCAGGACGTGGGGGGTGGGAGAGAAGGAAGAGAAACCAGCCATGACTCACTAATACCCTAGATGACTACCTCCCAATTTCTGACCTCTAACAGGAACAAAAGCCTCACTTCTTCAAAGATGTCATTTAAAGTGGCCAAACCAGAAGAATGCAGTTTGTGAATGGCCATTTTTATCCCGGCAGGCCCTCAAACAAACTAGAGACTGCATGCTTTAAAAGAAACAAACCAGGAGACAGGAACCCATTTGGAGTTTTGTCTGGTGGCAAAAGGAAAGGAGAATGGAGACATTAAGCGTAGGCAGTGCAGACAGTTAACCCTTCCAGTTTTTAACCATGACTCAGAAATCAGGTGTAGGGTGTGAGGCTGCACTCTCTCTCTCTCTTTTCCCACTGATTCCTTTCTCTCCCCACATTCATCACCACAGTCAAGCACTGCATCAGCGCTTATATTAACCTACTAATGGTGGGTTCCCCAATTGGGGCTAAACTAAATGTGACCTGGGAGATCCGTGATTAGGATGTCATGCATTTTTTTAAAAAAAAAATGGATACTAGTCATGATGCATACCTATTCTCTCCAGCATCAGAGGAGCATGCCGAATACATTAGGTGCTGTGAAACACAGGCAGGATGGTGCTGCTGCAGCTGTCTTGTTTGTGGGCTTCCTAGAGGCACCTAGTTGGCTACTGTGGGAACAGACTGCTGGACTTGGTGGACCTTGGTCTGATCCAGCAACCCCTTTCTTATGCTCTTATGTTCTAAAGGCAGCTGAGAAAAGTCTAATTGGGATGAGGCCATGTTCGCTATTTTTCTCTTGGAAGAAACACATGGGAAACACGTGGATAAACACCCACTGGATGTCATTAAAGGGTTAACCCTCCACCCACATCAACCTTGATCCAAACTGGGGGCCTCCCCACAGCTGCTTTTTTTTAGCCTTTTAAATTACTGCAGGAAATCCTAATCCCAGATCTTGACAGTCACATCTAGCTAAGGTTAGAAGCTATTTAGAAAGACCTACTTAAGAAGGAACCACAAAGGGAAAGGGGAACTCATGACTGCTTTCACACACATTGGGTAATGCTCTTTAGCAGTTGCTTGCAAGTGGATTTTCCTATTTCACAGGCAACTGCTAAAGTGCTTTAAAAGCACATTATTCAACATGTATGACAGCAGCCAATATGGTAGTTCCCCTGTATAGACTGATGGTGCAGCCTTGGCCAGAATATTTTAGATGGTTCTGGTCACTATACCTCAAAAAAGATATTGCCAAGCTGGAAAAAGGCAACCAAGATGAGTTAAAGCTGTTCCCAAATACAGAGCGCTTTTCTCCAAGGCTAGATTAAATGCACTGCCATTGGGGGAGTTAGCAGGCAAGTTTTCAGGGGTCCCCTTTTCCAATCGACTTTGTGATTGTGGATCAGGGAGTTTGGACACTGTTTGGCATTTTTTTGTAATTGTAAAAAGCATGATCTCGCCAGAGACAAATGGATCACAGTATACATTCCGAGGTGGGGACTTGCCCTAAAGCAAGAGAGGGGGGGGTTACCGCACTTGTATTCCCAGCAATGTATTAAGAGTTTGAAAATGTTATAAAAAATACTGTTAGCACTTTCTATGTATTCCCACCGATGTATTAAGAGTTTGAGTGATACTTGCTTTTAGCTGTATTGCTCAGATATTGTATTTCTGTATGTTTAGTTATTTCTGTATTATTCAATTTGTTTTGCTCATGACCTGTTGGTCCGAAAGCATAAGGAACAGAATAAAGGAAAGGAATAAAGGGAAGTCATTAGGGTCTTAAAGGTAGGAACCAGAACTCTGAACTGTGCCTGGAAAAAGATGGGCAGCCAGATCTTTCAGCACCCGAGTGATATGATCTTGGATCCTGCCACCGACAGTAGACCAGGTGGTTCAAAATGCAGAAGCTAAAGTTTCCAGGCAGGTTTTAAAGGCAGGCCCATGTAGAAGACATTATAGTAATTTAACCCAGATGTAATCAGAGCAGGGATCACTGTGGCCCACACCAGATTTTTCAAGAAGCAGCTGTTACTGGCGTTATCAGCTGAAGCTGGTAAGAGGCGCTATGTGCCATGGAAGACCTGATCCTCCAGGTGTAGGCCAGGATCCAGCACTTCCCCCAAGCCATGAACCTTCTCCTTCAGGTCAGGCTAACTTCTCAGTCCTCGAGTAGCTTTGTCATTGACCAACAGCACACCTCAGTCTTGCCTGGACTGAGCTTTGCTTTGTTGGCCCTCATGCATCCCATTACTTTCTCCAAGCACCTGCTCAGGACGTAGTAAATTTATTAATACGGTCGACTGACCAATCACGTGCCAACGCATCAAAAATTCCAGACTCAATAGTTTTGCACCGCAGAATCATAGACTGCCCGTACATATAATGGTGTAAGATCAATAAAAGCAACACCTGCTCAGGACTTACACAGGCCCACCTGAGAAGAAGAAATAGAGCTAGGGTGTCATGTGCATATTGGTGGCACCTCACTCCACACCCCAATGATCTCTCCCAGTAGTTTCACGTAGATGACAAACACCATGGTGGGCAAGATGGTTCCCTTGTGGGACCCCATGGTATAAATGCAATGGGGCTGAGCAGCAGTCCCCCAGCACCACCTTCTGGAATTGGTAAGTCAAGTAAGAGGAGAGCCACCAGATGTAATGTAATGCCCTAGACTCGGCCGAGACACAAGGGCTATACAATAAAATTATTTCAGAAGCACAAAAATGCCCATTTTGTCCGGGTCAAATAGATTCCCTAGCCCATATTATTTTAGCATGTCCACAAAATAATATTGCACAAAATAAATATATACACCCACTGGATAAAACAGTTAATGACGCTTTCTGAGATGCAGATACTGCGTTATCTGCTGTCAAATAGGTCGGTCAATCGCATGAGAGTCGTGGCAACTTTTCTCTTTATAGTGTCAAGGAAAAATTAAATTTCATCTCCCCTTTTTAAAGTGTGAAGTGGTTGATGGATAGCCAGTGGCTGCTAAATCTAGGGAAAGGGGAGGGGGGAAGTATGCAGGTCTGCAGTAACAGCAAGTTAGCCAGAAGTCACCTTCCATCCTTTTCAAACATGTTATTGGGAGCTAGTCCCAGACCAGAATTAGCCTCTGAACTTGGGGGGCGGGGAGGACAACAGGGCAAAGGGAGACCTCAAAACAAGTACGCCTAGCTTTTAAAAGTCAAAGAGAATCCTGACTCTTGTCCCTGCCCTCTAGGGAATGCAGAGGTAATCCTTGCCTAATGCAGAGGAAATCCTTGCCAACTGGAGAGGTCTCGTTTAGCAAGCCACAAAACAGCTCTCTCAGCAACCAGTCCGTATGTCGCCCATTGTTCTGTAGCCAGAAGGCTTTGGGGCAGTTACAGAGAAAGAACCTTGTACCATGCTGTACGGAGAACTGGGGAGCTAGCAATAGCGTCACACTACAAGAAAAGGTAAGGAAGTGGGAAACCCTATGCGTATTTATTTTTAAACTATATGGCAGATACCCAATTCTAAGGAAAAGGCCAAGAACATCCCCAATGACTATAAGAAATCATATGCAACACTAGTAGCAAGAATTGTAGCAATTCTGCATTGCTAAACAGTGTATTGCTAAACTGTGTTTCATTTAGTCCCCCTTCCATACTCTTGAGCCAGCAGGCAGGGTACTGGATTTCTGCCTGACTTCAATTTGAATCCAGCTCAGACCTGGGCTGCAGCCACACATCACTGGATATTGGGCTATCATTTGCAACTGGGCTTCTTGGTGTAGATAAGACAATCCCAGCTGCAAATTACTGCAACAGCATCATATCCAACGATATGTTGATGCAATCATGAACATATTGGGGGCTACAGGCAAGTCACTTAGCTCCTAAACTGTACAACTGGAACAGCAACTGTCTACAAGGGGTCAGATCCCAGGATCTGTCAGCATGAGGTGCTGATGGTTCTCCGTCTCCTAGCTGTCCTCTCCAGCCCTAGAAAGGTTTATTTCCCTGTGTGGTCTAATATCCAGGTTGGTCAGGAGGCTCCAGTGGTAAGGGAATTAAATTGTCCTATCTCTTTTGTCAAGCAACCCTGCTGACGGAGGAGAGGGTGAATTTGCCCCCTTCCCCTGCCAGCTGCAGCCTCCTGACCTGCCTGGCTATTAGACCAATCAGGTCCTGGGACACTGGGAATAAACTGAATGGTGGTTGGACAAGAAAGCTGGTGGGAGGGGAATGCGGAAAGATCTGTGACTCTTGTATTTGCAGCCTGCAGGATCCAACCCAAGCTGCTGTTAAGTAAAAGGGGGCACACTATAACAACAACTGGCCACGAGGAATCAGTTACATCTCACATTTGTATCTCCCTTGAATACTGAGAAATCAGAATAAAATTTGGTACACATGCTCAGGATACAAGACTGCATTCCAATACAAACTTGACTGCCACACTCATTTTTCATGGTAGGAATGAAGGATGCAAAATGCATTGAAAACATAATATCCAATCAAGGCCTCTTCAGTACTGAATTTTACCAATAAAGTATCAGAGAGTACACAAAAGAGCGATCAACAACCTCTAAGTACCACAGGCCCAGATACTGAACCACATGTTTCTGAGGCAATTCAAGAATGCACCAAAGCTTTCTAATTCATGAACAATTCTGGCACATTACTTACAAAAGCACATTTTAAAGGGATTCTTATGCACTTTATCTTGACAAGCAGAATGTACCATTAGAGCAATTTTATTAAAGAAAATGGTTCTGGGTTTTTTTGGGAAAGCAGTTTATTAGGTGAAACGCGATTAGGCTGCTGCAACGGGCTTGCCCATTTAGTGAGCCCTTCAGCTATTTCTATTTAATAAAATGCTGACAGCTAGACACAAGGCTTAGAAAACACCAGTCAGCACTTAAAACAGAGGTTGTGTTTATTCTTGATATCCTGCTAGATCGACAGGCAGTATCAGAAAGGGTAAGTAAACAGGTTCTCCTTTTCTATCTTTCTCTTTACGCTGGAAATCTAGGATTAGCAACTTTTTTGCCCTAAAACCAAAGAAGCAGAAAAGTAGGTGGAAACACCATCACAGAAAATCTGATCTGCAGGTTAAACTCGAACCCTTCATCAGCATCAAAATTTATTTCGATACAAGATCAGCTCCAGAAAATTAACGAACGGTTAAAATAAAAATAAACTCATATAATTTGGCAATATAAGACAAAATATTGTCGAAGGCTTTCACGGTCAGAGTTCATTGGTTCTTGTAGGTTATCCGGGCTGTGTAACCGTGGTCTTGGAATTTTCTTTCCTGACGTTTCGCCAGCAACTGTGGCAGGCATCTTCAGAGTAGTAACACTGTCCTACTCTGAAGTTGCCTGCCACAGTTGCTGGCGAAACATCAGGAAAGAAAATTCCAAGACCACGGTTACACAGCCCGGATAACCTACAAGAACCAAATATAAGACAGTAAACATAAATTAAGAAGGAAACAGAGAGGAATAAAGCCCTCCCCATCAACCTGGCAGAATTGCTAAGACTCAGTCAGCCGCTTTTGTATCCTGCATGCCTGCAGGCAAAATTTGGCAACTTTTTAAGTTATCTCCTGAAAAGAGTCAGTGAGAAGAAAGGAGGCAGAAAATTATTCAGATCTTCCTGGTATGGTTGACAAAACTGGAGCTATATACTGATGCCGTATATCAGGGGTGGGGAACGTCAGGCCCGGGGGCTGTATAAGGCCCTCGAAATCATTTGGTCTGGCCCTTCATGGGTCCTGGTAGATCTCTAGCTCAGAAGGATGCTGCCCTGCCTGAATCTCTTGGGCCCAGCTGGGGACAGCAGAGCTCAAAAGCAAGTCGC
The DNA here is from genome assembly GCF_029931775.1 of Euleptes europaea. NCBI lineage: Eukaryota > Metazoa > Chordata > Lepidosauria > Squamata > Sphaerodactylidae > Euleptes > Euleptes europaea. The sequence goes on along the minus strand of NC_079312.1, from coordinate 125,819,958 downwards.
TCTATGTGGCAGACACTTGGAGCCGTCTCCATTCGTGCCTCTTGGCTAAACGTTTGACCAAATATAGCAGGCTAATTTTTAAGTTGATAATTTTGTATGGCCCCCGAATGATGTTATAAATATCCAAATGTACCTTGGCAGAAAAAAGGTTCCCCACCCCTGCCGTATATCATTATAAAATGGGCAATACAGCAAAACATCTTTAATGGCCTCTACTTTCCCAGTATTACATGGACAGAGTAGTTGAGAAAGCAAGACGTGATGGTATCTGCTTTCCAAAAGGGCTGAAGCATTAAAGGGTAAAGCATTAAAACATGCCAGAGTAAAAATTATCCAATATTTTGGGATCTCAAGGGACCTGAGATAATATGCTGGTTGAAAATATTTGGTACGCTGCAGAATGGATATTTCTGCATCTGTGCCCTGTCTGATTATAAAGCATGATCCCCAACCCTTCTTTTTTTGGCATCCTGGCAGAGATGCTGGTCCTCAGGGACCTCACAAGAGTCCCACAGTATTATAGACTGCCTTATCACACAGCCTTACCCCAGCAGCCTTGTTCCAATTATTTATTTATTTAAATGTATATCCCATCCTCCCCCAGCAAAGCCAGACTCAGGCACAATACATTCAGAAATATCATTCCATCACTGAAACATCCTGAAATAAAAGTTTGCCCCATAAAAGTCTCATTTTGGACCGCTTTTGGCAATAGAAAACGGCAGCAGAGATAACCAGTCAACACCCCCCCACAGACACAACAAGAGTAATATACCTTAGAAAAGGTGGGGGTGGGAGAATTTGGGAGGCCAGCATTGATGGACCATAGGCCTGGAGGAACAGCTCAGACTTGCAGGCCCTGTGGAATTCCCTAAGGTCCTGCAGGGCCCCGGTCTCACTAGAAAGGCTATTCCACCAGGCAGATGGAACATGGGCCTTACTTCCCGTTCCAGGCCCAGTCAGTCATCAAGGCTGCTCCACATGACGGCCACTCTCTAGCTCCTGCCCACAACCTCGAATGCTCTTCTTGAAAGAACTTCCCCGGCTCACTATCTCCCCTCTGATGAACTCTGCCTTCCCTGAGGTTTGTGATCAGGTTGTGTCCCCATCCCGGCCACAGAGCCTAAATGTCTTCCTCCTGCCTTTACTGGATGGAATCCTGATAAAACCGCTCCACTGATTTTAAAGAAAACGGTTTTGAGATATTAGAAAATAAAGATCACGAGAAAAATCTTGGCTTTGCTTAAACAGACGTCACCTGAGGGAATGTCGCACGAGCGTGTGTGTGTGAGAGAGAGAGAAAGAATGAACACATGTATGTGGGCAATCTTTAGGAGAAAAAAAATACTGAAACCAAAAGGTGTAACTAGCAGCAGCGGTGCAAGACAGACTTTACAACACAAAAACTCTTTTTGACAAAGCATTTAGGACATACTGAATATTTTTTGATTTTTAAGCCTTCATCAGAAACACACTCTATGCTTTCCATAATTGCCCGGAAGTCCAGAAAACTGCTTATAAAACATCCAGAGGGTTACACAATGCCAAGTTCTATCCCAGTTTGTTTGCATTCAAGCAGAACCCATACTGCCTGCTTCCTTGCATATATCTACACAAGAAATATTAATGGGCCTATCAAAATTGTTTCACCTATGTCCAAAGTCACTGGCTGCACAGCTGCCCAAAAAAAGCCCCTTTCCGGGGGGAACGAGAGGCCCCTCTCTCGGTGGCACCACACCCTTGCCCTCGGCCGTTGTGCCTCACCCTTCTGGGTCTTCCCAAACCTCAGAAAAGGGGCTGGGAGTGTTATGATTGGAGGAGGACAACAGTGTCTTTCCTTGCTGGGAAATTCCGTCAGACCAACAGTTCCCTGGAAAACACACTGGTAACCCGCTGCCGCCACTCGGGACCTCCTGAGAAACATCTAGACTGATATTCTGAGAAGGAATTCTTCCAGTGCAATACTGGAGAAATTAATGAAATGACAGGGACAACCCTAGAAAAGACCTTATAACCAGTCCTTTAGGACCCATGCAGTCTAGCACAAGGGTTGAAATTAAATCAAAAGAGCTTCCGTCTAGACCACTGGTTCCCAACCGGGGGTCCGTGGACCCCCAGGGGTCCGCGAGAACTAAATTAAGGTCTGTGAAACAGTTATAAACCCATAATAAATTAATATTTTCAATTAAAAGTTCTCTATTATAAAATATATATATTAAAATATTATTCTAAGTTTAATGTTTAACTAACAGTTATGATTAAAGTTTATTTTCAAATTCTCTGAATTTTTATTTTGAACCTTGGGGTCCCTGCACTGAACAAAAAAATCCTAGTGGTCCCTGGTCAAAAAAAGGTTGGGAACCACTGGTCTAGACATTAGGAAGAATTAACAGTTAGAGCGGTTCCTCAGTGGAACAGGCTTCCTCGGGAGGTGGTAAGCGCTCCTTCCCTGGAGGTTTTCAAGCAGAGGTTAGATGGCCATCTGTCAGCAATGCTGATTCTATGACCTTAAGCAGATGATGAGAGGGAGGGCATCTTGGCCATCTTCTGGGCATGAAGTAGGGGTCACTGGGGGTGTGGGGGGAGGTAGTTGTGAATTTCCTGCATTGTGCAGGGAGTTGGACCAAATGACCCTTCCAACTCTATGATTCTATGAAGAGATTAAGAGCAATATACATAGCTTCTCACCTCCTCCCTTTTACCTTCTCAACAACCCTCTGAAATCAGCCAGGCTGAGAGAGACTGCCTGCCCCAAGGCTACCAAGCAAGCTTCATGGCCCAGCAGGAATCTGAACCTGGGTCTTTCAGACCCCTAGTCCAATATACTAACCTCTACACCACGAAGGATTCACAGGCAAGTCAATCCACTGATGAGCATTAGCAGGACAAGGCCAAACAGAGGGCTCCAACAGAGACAATCCCAACACAGATGTAGTCTCGCAGGCTGGGATCCCACTCCGCCTATAAATCTAGAGGAAAGACCGACAGGCTTGCTAGAGCTGTCAAATGGCAAAGACCAAGGCCTTGTGTCATCCAGAGACAATACATTTTAATCCTCTTTCACCGGCCGGTGCCAGAAATATAATTTATTGCCTGCTTTGTCAGTTTTAGAAGGCTAATGATTGCTGGTGCTGCTGTTTTTATTGAAGCCACATGTGGGAATCCCCACTGACGCCAGAAGGCTGTTGCTATGCTTGAACACATTGAAGGAGGCACTCAACATGAGCATTTAAAAAACAACAACAGCACACACGGCTGGTGGGATGCAAAGCCATCTTCACACACACACACACACACACACACACACACACACACACACACACACACAAACAAAAGGAGGAGACTTACACTGCTTGGATTTTGTATCCCTTGTAACCTGCCCTGACTCCTGTTGTTTGTGAAAGCATTTTAACACAAGACAACTGCCTGGGAAAGTTCACAAGAGCCTGACATCTAAACCCAGAAGGCTGCAGCTGTGCTGCTTCTCAGCACTTGCGGCCTGAAGATTCGGGCCTTATCGCTTTCAGTGCACAAACTGTAACCTCAAGCAGTTTGCAGATAAAACAAACCCCGTAGAGATTAACAGCACATCCAGACGACACCCTTGTTATGGCTCAGTTGCATTTCACTATCATCCACCCTCCACACTGTCCTGGTATTCAGCACCTCGCATATCTCACCCATGCACACGCCCTCCTCCTTCATCAATAAACTGAACTTGGACTACTGTGGATGTGCAATCACATGCTTCTGATGCAGATCTCTAGAAAAGACGCTTCACGTATCATTGTGCAATAGCCACAACCAGCTCCTGCTAAACAACCACAGCAGACAAAGTTCGCAAGGGTGTCATTAAAGGATGAGTAGCTACCATGTCCCAAATTCAAAAGGCGGGGCCGGAGGCATCAATATGGGCAGGGAAAAATCAGAAAAATGGCTGAGAAGAAAAGCTTGTGCCTCTTTAGTAGGAGACAAAGATCTGCTTACAAGTGAAGAACAGGAAATTGAACACAGGGGCAGATCACAAAACATGGCCTTAACTGTTCTTCCTGGTTTTCTGTGGCTTCTCACTCACAGACCTCATAGCAAGGAACATTAAAATTGGCCAGAAAAATTATTTCTGAATCAACAATACTCTGGGAGAGGCATTTTTAAAATTGCCCTCTCCCATGGAAAATATACCATGCGTAATCTGGTGCAAGACTCCAATGGACCATTATTTACTAGGATGTGGACCTTTAGAAACAAACTCTGCCTGAAAAATACTTTTTAAGAAAAGTTTCTAGCTTCATGCAAAAAAAAAAAAAAAAAAAAGCAAGCAGAAAATACGGGAACAAGTCACAAAACAAATGTACATGGAACCAAAAAGATGAAGAAATGGAAGACATCTGAAGTAAACTTAAAAGGTATTGGACACGTCAACAAAATAGGTCACACAGCTTTCAGTGTTTCCTCCCTAAAGACAAAAGGTCCCCTATGCAAGCACTGGGTCATTACTGACCCATGGGCTGACATCACATCACGATAGGGCTCCTACGCTTCGTCCCTAGTTCCTATAAAATGTTTCTGAAAAAATGAATAATCAAGTGTCTTAATTTTAGTTCTTGCCCAAACAAAAGTATGCTTTACTATTGGGTGTGTGTGAATAGATCTCAAAGCTATTAAGTATTTCCCTTTGGAAGTAAAAGAATTGAATGGCAACAAAGACACCTGGACAAAAAATATAATCGTGAACAATTTCTTCCTATATGCTAATTTCAATTTATCTTTCAATGCAATTGGTAGTAAAAATGACCCTAGCGCCGTTTTGGCAAACTGCATTTTTTTTAAAAAAATTACAAGGAGGGATATGAAACACCACAAGGCAGTTGACCTTCTTAAGGTTGAGAAATAGGTACAGTATGGTGTTGTGTGGGAAACTGAAACAGATTTTATCATTCCCCCCCCCACTTATCCCAGTCAGTTTGACCCAAGAGTTGAACTACTTAAAAAAAAAGTAAGTATGCTGAAATAATATACTAAATATGATTAGCAACATAAGAATTCTTTTTTGGAGGACAAGTTTGATAAATCGGGATCACAAGCTCATTCAAGATTCAACTGCCATATTTGGGCCATGGAAGAATGTTCCCTATGACTGTACCAGCCTCCTAAATTTGAAGGACTTATGCTTCAAAACAGATTCTCAGAGGACGATGACAGATTCCCAATACCATCGATTCCAAAAGTTGACCAACTATGCAGACTGGAAAGAAGCACCCCCGATTCCTTTGCTCTGACTTCCCAGCATAAGATCATTACCAAGCACAAAGTAGCCAACAGGAGCGCCACAAGGAACACAGCTAAAAAGTGACATTGACGCAGCAGGCCTAGAAACCAGGAGAGGAAGTAAACTCACATGCAGACAAGCTCAGCTTTTGTGCAACACATTCAGGGTTGGTCTCAGTGAAGAGCTTCGTGCCTTTCCCATAAAGGGCCTCTTTGTCACACATTCCCGAGGACAGACTATCTGGGCAGCAGTGAGTGGGTGAGAGCCTGGCTTTGTCAAACGAGCCCTTCAAGTCTTTGGTGATTCCTTCCCTCTCTCCAGGGACACAAAACCAAGTTTCTGTAGGATTACACTTCGCCATAGTGATGTCAGTCTAAGAGTTTCCACATGCCATCCTCTTGCGTAAAGGCCCCACCCAAAACTGTCCGAACAGAACAGGAACACAGCCAGTGCTTGGCATCCTATCACTGATGACACCTTTTGCTCTCACGGCAACACGGGAAAGCATGAAGCCACTGCAACGTGGAGCAGGGCCGGCAGAAAGACAGCAGTGGCCAAACTGACCTGCTCTTCCCATTTGGCTCCCAAGCACAGTGGCAAACCCACGGCTTGCAGGGGTGACATAGGTCAGTTTCTTTAAAACGCAGGATCGGTATGACCAGATTTTCCACTGTGAGCACAGTTTGATGTTGTCATGCAGGCCTAATGTATAACTATGTTAAGATGGTGTAGTTACTACACCAAGTCATGAATTCTGTTACGAAGGTGACGCTTTAACACTATAATGAAATGAAATGCTATTATTTTGTTTTCTGTTTTATGTTCATGTATAAGAGGGTGCAGGAAGAGCCCCATGGCGCAGAGTGGTAAGCTGCAGTACCTCTCTGCTCACAACCTGAGTTCGATCCCAACGGAAGTTGGTTTCAGGTAGCCGGCTCAAGGTTGACTCAGCTGTCCATCCTTCCGAGGGCGGTGAAATGAGTGCCCAGCTTGCTGGGGGTAAAGGGAAGATGACTGGGGAAGGCACTGGCAAACCACCCCATAAACAAAAGTCTGCCTAGTAAACATCGGGATGTGACGTCACCCCATGGGTCAGGAATGACCCAGTGCTTGCACAGGGGACCTTTATCTTTTTATAAGAGGGTGCACAATGAATCGTTCATATTTATGGAAACCTCATCTAACACTAGGAACAGTGATCCCACCTCTGCCCCTGTCTACTCGGCAAACATGATCCATTTTGAAGGTACAGACTTTAAATGGGGGGGAATGGAAGGGATTCCACCAAATGCCTTGTGAGCATCAAGAAGAAGAGCTGGTTTTTATATGCCCACTTTCTGAACCACTTAAGGAAGAATCAAACCAGCTTACAATCACTTCCCCTTCCCACAACAGACACCCTGTGAGGTAGGTGGGGCTGAAAGAGTGTAACTAGCCCAAGGTCACCCAGCTAGCTTCATGTGGAGGAGTGGGGAATCAAACCCGGCTCTCCAGATTAGAGTCCACCACTCCAAACCACCGCTCTTAACCACTACACCATGCTGGTTTTCAAATAAACATTCTCAGCAAAGAGGCGCCTCCTAAGGCAGCAGCCAACTCTAGCTATCCCTGTCCCCCAGAAAAGCCTGCTTGCCTGCCTGCCACTCCAAACTGCCGCTGGCAACCCTATTCATCTATTCCACCATAACATACCACTTCCTGCTTCCAGTTACAAACAAAAAATCACAGGGTCAGGGCAGGATGGGAAGGGTGGGTTCCTAGCAAAACAGAGGCGCCGCAGCCATGAGGGACCCCACACACAGGCCCTTGGATGCTGTTAAATGTTCAAGTGAGAGAAAGTATCAAGGTCAATCTCGATTAAGTGGGAGCTTCAACACTGGGGGTGTTGAACTCAGTTGTTACGAGGGCCAGATATGACATAAATGTCATTTGGCCAGGGCTGTGGCTTGGCATGCAGAAGGTCCCAGGTTCAATCCCCAGCATCTGCAGTTACAGGGACTAGGCAAATAGGTGATGTGAAAGACCTTTATCTGAGGCCCTGGAGAGCCGCTGCGGGTCAGAGTAGACAATACTGACTTTGAGAGTCAGTGTGGTGTAGTGGTTAAGAGCAGTGGTTTGGAGCAGCAGACTCTGATCTGGAGAACTGGGTTTGATTCCTCCACATAAGTGGCGGAGGCTAATCTGGTGAACTGGATTTTTCCCCCCACTCCTCCACACGAAGCCAGCTGGGTGACCTTGGGCAAGTCACTCTCTCTCAGCCCCACCTACCTCTCAGGGTGTCTGTTGTGGGGAGGGGAAGGGAAGGTTATTGTAAGATGGTGTGAGTCTCCCTTAAGTGGTAGAGAAAGTCGGCATATAAAAACCAACTCTTCTTGTTCTTTGATGGACCAAGTATAAGGCAACTTCATGCCTTGCCAGCCCAGATTGAGAGTGGAGGGGTGGTGGCGGCTGTGGGCCAGACAAAAGCTCTCAAGAGGTTGGATACGGCTAGCGGACCTTATATCTGACACCCGTGCTCAACACCATAAGAGGTAATGCCCTGTAGGTGCTGCTCTTTCACCTTGCTCCTGAAAGAGAACATAGCCACTCTGAAGAGGATCTGAACGGGCAGGCAGGTTTGTATGGGGGAGGTCCCTTCAAATATCCTGGTCCAAATCCTCTGTGGGGCTTGCAAGATAACTAACCAACACTTTGAACTGCACTCAGAAGCAACCTGAGTAGCAAAGACCTTCTCAAGCAGTCCCCTGTGGCTTATGCCTGAAAGCAATCTCACCGCTGCAGGCGGAACCCAATGAAACCTCTGAACAGTCTTCAAAGGTAGCCTCACATGAGAAGAAGAGTTGGTTTTTATACGCCGACTTTCTCTACCACTTAAGGGAGACTCAAACTGGCTTACAATCACCTTTCCTTCCCGTCCCCACAACAGACGCCCTGTGAGGTATGTGGGGCTGAGAGAGTGTAACTAGCCCAAGGTTACCCAGCTGGCTTCATGTGTAGGAGTGGGAAAACAAATCCAGTTCCCTAGATTAGCCTCCGCCACTCATGTGGAGGAGTGGGGAATCAAACCCGGTTCTCCAGATCAGACTCCACCACTCCAAACCACCGCTCTTAACCACTACACACGTACTACAAAGCATACTGCAGCAGTTCACACTGGATCAACACATGGACAACTGTCCCCAGATCATGCCTCTCATGGAAGAGCTGCCACTGGCACACCAGGACAAGGTGGAGAGAGCAGGGCCAGCATACCGATGACCCCCCCTCTATGTACACCAATTTCAACAAACATAGTGTGATGTGTAGAGAGCTAGCGTAAAACTGCACTGCAAGCAGTATTGTACAAGCCAAAATGGGTGCTATTGGCACATCACAAACACGGAGGTGGTTTGTCTTATTTTACAGTGCAAGTTGCAGCTTCCAACATCTCAAGTTCTTTGACAGGGAGCCAAAAGGACACATTGGAATCTGCTTCCATACAACTGCGGCCACAGCAGCCATCACTCTAGTGCTTGGTATAGACTAGAGAATTCCTGCACAGCCACCTCTTAGAGCTGGTAGCACTGGAAGAAGCTCTCCATATCAGGTGTGGAAATGACACAATGAGTGACCCTTCAGAGGCTGTCTACACATTAGACTTGCTATGGAGATAGACATCTCCCCGAGGAGATTTCCCATTTTCAGCTGAATTGCTCAGGCCATGAACACATGAAGCTGCCTTATACTGAACCAGATCCTTGGTCCATCAAAGTCAGTACTGTCTACTCAGACTGGCAGCGGCTCTCCAGGGTCTCAGGCAGAGGCCTTTTCACATCACCTACCTGCCTAGTCCCTTTAACTGGAGATGCCGGGGACTGAACCTGGGACCTTCTGCATACCAAGCAGATGCTCTACCACTGAGCCACAGCCCTTCCCCTGCAGCCGGAGGCTGAGAGACCTCAGAGCATAAATTTCAAAGAATGCCCCATTGCAAACCCCCACTAAACAGCAGGAAGTTGGAAAGGCAGCTACCATTGGCCAACAGCTGCCTGACTAGAAAGGAAATGGGAGGGCTGTACGAATGCGAAAGCAAGTTTTCATGAGAAAGACGTTTGAACCATCCGGTCCCCCCCCCCCCCACGCTGGACTGCTGGGGCAGCTGCCACTCCTCCCTGGAATAGCCTCATTACAGGAGAGAGGAAGAGACTGCTGCTGAGTGAGTGATTTTGCTCCTTAGAGCCAGATGGGTTGGGGCATGCAAATACAGAAGTCAAGAGTTCAGATAAGAGCACAGTAAGAAAGCCTTAGTGAGGGGGAAAATAAAGGGAAGGCAGTTTTCCTGGTAAGAGCAAAGCAGGAAGTAACTGGTTATAGTGTGAGCAATACGGCTATTCCCCACTTGCTGAGTGACATGCCAAAGGATGACATATTTGTAAAAATAACTCTGCAGGCTTCTCTTATTTCCGGAAGCCCTGTTCAAAGTTACAGTGAATGCATGTATAATCCATGTATGGACAGATGCACTTATGTGCATGCAGGATGTTTATGCGTTCACTTTAACATACAAACAGGGCTACAGTGTACACTTTATTTTTCTTTATAGCTGAATAATTCTGGTTATATTCAACACATGTATAGCGGAACATGTGATTGAAACGGCACATTTATTCAGATACTCCCCAGTTTCATGTGTAAAGATAAGACACAATGGGGGTTACCGCATTATGTATTCCCAGCGATGTATTAAGAGTTTGAAAATGTGATAAAAAATACTGTTCGCACTTTGTTTGGCCCCTTTAGCTGTGAAGACATCTTCCAACCATTTTTTAGCCGTGGTATCCAAAAACCCTTTTAAAGCGTTTTTTATAACATTTTCAAACTCTTAATACATCGCTGGGAATACATAATGTGGTAACCCCCAATGTCTCTTTGCACCTGAACATACATTTACTGTAACAGGTTAACAAGGCTAGAGTTTTCCTGACTTAATTTACCTGTCCTGATTTTGTTGTTAACTCTCATTTTGATGGCATAATATAGTTGACCAGATCCATCTATATGGTTTTATGCTGTGGGTATTTTGATAACATCTTATCAGCATTCACTAGCTTGTAAGCTATTAGGACCATTTTAATGCTGTAGTTTGGGTTTTCACATTTGTTTTAACTAGAATATAAGTATTCTCAAGCAGAATTTTGGAGACACGGGTAGAGAAATTAATTAAAATAATTAGTTTTGAGTCCAGTAGCAGAGTTTCAGGGTATTACCTTTCAAGAGTCAAAGCTCCCTTCATCAGACATTCTAGGTAGCAATTTTAGCACATGTAACAGGTAACAATTTTAGCACATATCCAGCCTCACAGCTCAAGCCACACAGATCATGATGCTGAGAAGCTAGCCAAAAAGAAGAAGAGTTGGTTTTTATATGCCGACTCCCTCTACCACTTAAGGCAGACTCAAACTGGCTTACAGTCACCTTCCCTTCCCCTCCCCACAACAGACACCCTGTGAGGCAGGTGAGGCTGAGAGAGCTGTGACTAGCCCAAGGTTATCCAGCTGGCTTCATGTGTAGGAGTGAGGAAACCAACCCAGTTCACCAGATTAGCCTCCACCGCTCATGTGGAAGAGCGGGGAATCGAATCTGGTTCTCCAGATGAGTCCGCTGCTCCAAACCATCGCTCTTAACCCCTACACCACGCTTGGCACAGCAAATAAGGGTTGAAGCATCATATGGCAGTGACAGGACTCCTGCATGGAGCCATCCAACCACCACACATGCGATTCGGTCACAGAAATGGGTCTTGGTCGAGATATCCGACCACTTTTTTCTATTGAATCGCTTTGACTGTCTCCAGACATTCTTTCCACTCTTTCTCACTGGAGGCAAAACAAATCACCATGTGAATCTAGTAGGAGGAGCGTGAAGGGGGATACTTAGCTCAGTTGCATTGCAGAGATGTTAGCCCCAGGTCTTTGTCCACATGTTGCACCTGAATGCCAAAAACTAGACCACAGACACAAGCCGGCAGAGTCTAATCCATTCAGAGTATCCAATGCCACACTTGTCTCTGGGCTGCCTGCCAATGCTTGGTATGCAAGAGAAACGTAATTGTTAACTACAAGCATTCCGTCCTCTAGTTGGTATAGGTCTGTAGGGGGAAAAACCAATACAATAAAACAGCACCCTTTGAATGGAGAAAAACCCGAGTTTTAACTTTATACCAATTTGAACCAGTAAAATGGAAAGGCCGAGAAAAAAATATGTTATCTAGAGCCTTGCTCTATGCAAGAAAGCAGCCTGCAGAATTGTTTTTGCTCTCTCTCACACAAACATTTCACATCGCAATTCAGGCTGTAATACAATCTGTGCTGACCAGCTGCTCAACAGTTGCTAACTCAAAGGCTGGACCACAGAAGGTGCCTCGAAAAAATTCAATACTAGTACAATGTCTTCGCAACAGTGCTGGCCCCTCAAAACAAGAAACCACAAATGAGCTGGTACCAAGTTTCTTTTTACAGGCCGGAAATAAGGAAGGGAGGGAGACACCTTTGTTTGGATCAAGTTAACCTTCTCTGGTGTTCCTTAAATGGTATTATTAACAGTTAAGAAAATATTTCCAAAAGTCTGAACTTGCAAGATAGCATCTTTGAAAATGTATTCACGTATATCTTGAAAATCCTGATCTGCCAAAGTTAAAATCTGGTAAGACCTTAAGTTTTGTGAGCAGGTTATTCAGTAAAGGTACACTGCTAGCATTGCCAGGACACTAAGCAGGAGAGACTTTACAATCAAGTGATATTTATCGGCTGTCATGGCTAAACACGATGAAGCATCTCATGGGTCCATGTACATCTCTTGAATCACCTGATAACTCTCAGCTGAATATGTGAAGTGCCTCTATTTAAAGTACTGGGTTGGATCGCAAGTCGTCTTCTGCAAGTAGGAGGACATTTTGGTTCATGCAAGTTAAGAGCAATTTTTGGCAATTCCTCCCTCCCACTGCAGAACACCACAGTATTCCTCCAAGGTCCCCGGATCTCCTTTCCAGGCAGCACAGCGGGAACGGGGTGGCAGAAAAGATCTGTCTTGTAAGCAAAGCTGACTTTAGGATCCAACCAACTGTGTTTCGTCTGGCACTGGGCAAATGTCATGTCATTCATGATCATCGATTTCTGAAGGTTGCTCATTCATATACACAATGAGATGACAAGCATGCATAAATTAGATTTTAACTATTTAAAGAAATGTTATCACATGGACCACTAACACATACAGCATCCATTGTGCAAGCACGCATTTGTGGCCAGTGTAGACTGCCCCTTCCTCAATCTAGCAACCATTGAAGCATGAGAAGAGGTCCATGTGACACAGCTTACCTTTTCTTAAAGAGCTGGCCATTACAAGCCTTCATGTCATGCATTTCAGCTACCCGTCAGTCTGAAAAAAGGGACAGCAACATCTCTCCTAATTGTCAGGGTGCCTTAGGCTACCATGCTTATCAGTTTCAACCATTTAGCATTTTAGTATTCAGCCTATTAATAAGGCTGCAAATCCAAATGCACTTCAATGCAAGCCCTGTTGAACATAATGACTTCCTTCTCAGTAAACATGCACAGAATTATAGTGTTAACCAGTGAGGCCCAACTGTATAATATATATATGCAAACTAATGAGATATTAGGTGTTTTTTATTTTTTTTAAATCCATTAGTTATTTGTTGTTGTGTTGTTAAGTGCTGTCAAGTCGCCTCTGACTCATGGCGGCCCTATGAATCAATGTCCCCAAAATGTCCTATCTTTGACAGCCTTGCTCAGGTCTTGCAAATTGAGGGCTGTGGCTTCCTTTATAGAGTCAATCCATCTCTTGTTGGGTCTTCCTCTTTTCCTGCTGCCCTCAACTTTTCCTAGCATGACTGTCTTTTCCAGTGACTCTTGTCTTCTCATAATGTGACCAAAGTACGACAGCCTCAGTTTAGTCATTTTAGCTTCTAGGGTCAGTTCAGGCTTGATTTGATCTATAACCCACTGATTTTTTTTTGGGCTGTCCACAGTATCCGTAACATTCTCCTCCAACACCACATTTCAAAGGAATCTACTTTCTGTTGTTGTTAGCAGTATCTAATGTCTATATTTGTTAGAAATATGACAGACATTTGGCTGTACTAGTTGTTTGTTATAGCTTTGCATCCTGCAGTAGTGACCAGAAAGGTTTTTTTTTCTAGTTTATGATAAAATACAATCTCCCTCCTGTGGCTTATTAGATGATATGACAGATATGGAAGGCTGGGGCCCAGGTAAGCCTCGACTGGCTAGGCAGTTTCCCTTGGGAAAGCTCAAATGGGGTTGTTCCCCAGAAAGGGACCATGGCAAAAGAAAGTTTCAGGACGCCCTGATGTGCAGTGCAGTTTGAACAAATGGTTTTGTGAGTCTCAAGTCTGGTAAATCTTCACTGAATAAATGCATTTCAACTAAAAGAGCTCACAGCACCTAAAGCTCTACAAAGCTTCTAAAGCTCTACAATCCAGAAACTTCAAATCCAGCTTTAAAATCCAACCTCAGGAGGACACCCAACACACTAAACTGTACTTTTACGTGTAAAAAAGTTAACCAAATTTGCTTCCCTCCAACACAAAAGCCTTTGTCGGGGAGGGGCGGGACGGAAACCAAATAAATATAACAACAACAAAAGGGAATGGATTAGTTTAAATTCTAAAAACTGACAGGAATGCCCCTTAGGTAGCGTTTCGGTGTCAAGTTACATTGTATGCCATTTGAGTCCAGACATCAGAACCACCACACATCGCGGAGAAGCCACTAAAAACGTTTCCACTGCAAGCAACTGCACTGCTTGGTTTAAATGGGAACAGTTGCGGGGGGGTGGGGGTGGGGGGAACGACGACAAGCAGCTTGGCTGTATTAACCAAAGTTTCTGTGAGCATCTGTCCCCACACAAAGCTCATACCATTGAGATGCCAAAGTTAGGAGCTCACAGAGGACAATGGAGAGGATTGAAAGACAAACTAACCATGCACAAATGGGCTATGAGTGTTCCTTCCCGCTTGGCAGAGAGGATGTGCCAAAGAACACCCACTCGCTGGAAAGGGAGAAGGCAGATGCCAAAGCCTGCTGGGGGCTCTGTTGTGGGTGTCCGACAGCTGTTGCATGGTTCTGGCGGTGGGGAAAAGGGGGGCACGTCTGAAACGTCCCTCAGTACATTCTGTTCACAGATTCACAGGGCTGCAGGGAAGCTGGTAAGGATGAGCAAACAGATGCAGCTGCCACCACCCAAGCACAGGGCCGTCACCCTCTGACTGCGAGGTCCTTACAGAAGGGCCTAAAGAGACCTGTTATGGAATAATGTGAAAGTTTTTGGGGCCTTCACTGCAGTTGGAGGTAAACGTTCAGAGGGAAGGCTATGCTGAAACTTATCCAGAGATCTATTCATCAGACAGAAGAAGAGTTGGTTTTTATATGCCGACTTTCTCTTCCACTTAAGGAAGAATCAAACCGGCTTGCATTCACCTTCCTTTCCCCTCCCACAACAGACACCCTGTGAGGTAGGTGAGGCTGAGAGCGCTCTTAATAGAACTGTGACTAGCTCAAGGTCACCCAGCTGGCTTCATGTGTAGGGCAGGGCAGTGGTTAAGAGTGTAAGACTAGGATCTAGGAGACCCAGGTTCAAATCTACACTCCACCACGCAATCTCATTGATAGGGTGACACTGGGTCAGTCACATACTCTCAGCCTAACCTACCTCACAGGGTTGTTGTGAGGACAAAATGGAAAAGGGGAGAACAATGTAAGCTACCCAGCATGGTGTAGTGGTTAAGAGCAGCAGACTCTAATATGGAGAACAGGGTTGGTTTCCCCACTCCTACACATGAAGCCAGCTGGGTGGCCTTGGGCTAGTCACAGTTCCCTCTGAACTCTCTCAGCCCCACCTACCTCACAAGGTGTCTGTTGTGGGGAGGGGGAGGGAAGGTGATTGTGAGCTGCTTTGAGACTCCTTAAGTGGTAGAGGGAAAACGTGGCATAAAAACCAACTTTTCTACCCTGAACTCCTTGGAGGGAGGCAGGCTGGGATAAAAATGTACTAAGCAAACACCACATCCAAAAGGAATATATAGGATTTGTCCAGATGAAACTGTTTCAAGAAACAATTCTTCTGCAAATTCTAACAAGCAGAATACTAGCTCCCTGCCCCCTTCTGCTCATAGATTTTCTTCCATGCACGCCTTGCATCCCTTCCAATATAATTTAACAAAGTATATATCCATGGGGAAATGGCACATTGAAACCAGCCCCATAGGCAAGGCATCCTCTCTCACAAACCACTCAATTCTGTGGTGAAGATTTCCCCAATTTCCTAGGGAGTCACCTATCAACTGCTATTCCAGAATGAAGAACACATCTGAATGAGGTATGCTACCACCCTCGATACCTGATACGGCTATTTCAAAGGAACACAGAAGGAAACAGGCAGACTGGCACAGTTCCGTAGGCAACTGGCGGTTGACTCTGCCAGTCACCCTGCTGCTGGAGTTTACACAATGTCGTGTCTGCGATGACTCAGCTTCCTGTCGCTAAAGAAGAGAAGGTTTCCAGCACATTATGATTTACCAGGACAGGGAGCCCTGGTGCTGGCTCAGCAGCGGCAGAATTGCAGAAATACGGCATGACCAGTTAGAAGGCAGGATTGCAACACATCTGGCAGCACCCAGTTCTACTTTCGAGATCTATTCGTACTCTGAGACAGGCCACTGCCGGTGGCAGGCTACAGAAGGCAGGGCTCTCTCCCTTCCCTTGCCATTGCGTAACCTGATTTAGTTTGGCTCAGGTTACACGAGGTGTAGGGGCAGTCAGTTTGAAAATCAGACCAGCAGTTGCTGGTGCTATTTTCTCAGGAAGTTCACCAGCTCTTTCCCCACACTGTGGCCCTCAGAAAGCCACAATGGGTTTCAACGGCCCAGGCTTCAAGGCACACTGAAAGAACAGCTACATCTGAGCTGGTGTTAGAATAAGGATATATTTGCATGCATTTCAAAAGGATTACCTGTGTACAAAAGCACGCAGTGCAAAAGAATGGGCAACAGCAAGAAAAACTGCACAAAAACCTTGTCAATGCTGCACTCTTTTGAAGTTTCTCCTGTGCCAGGTATTGATCCCACCAAAGCAATAGGACCGTGATCATTTGGCTCATGTACTTGGCAGGCTCAAAAACACATAACAATGAACTTTCTTGTTTCTAAATGAGCGTAGCTACAAAAGCTTTACAAATCTGAGGTGGAATCACTCCATTCCATATGTAACATGCAAACTGTTTGGGGAAACCTTGATGTTTTCTCCAGCTATGGTGGTTAACTCTGATCTTATCACTCAAAAAGCCACTAGGAAATCATATCTGTGTATTTCTCCTCTTCACAGCAGTTACCGTTAATAAGCAACAATCAAGTCCTAGGGGTGAAGAACAAGATCGGCAACCACTCCTCGTCTGCCGTAAAGGCCTCATCACACTGCCATTTCTTTACAGGACGAGAAAGGTACTTTTGACTCACACAGAAAGTAGGAAGCAGCAGCCTTGCATCTTCCTTACAAAGCCAGAGGACAAACATTACAGGTCAAGCACGCGCTCTGACATTCCCGTCACTGCGGTCTTTTCTCCAAAAACTCGCAGCCGAGCCCATTCCCAACTGCACAGACTGCCAGTCTGTCTGCCCAGCAAAGAGAGTCTTGTGAGCCGGACCAACGGATGAAGAGAAACCTTTCACTGCAAAAAGCCGCTTGCCAAGTACATCCCATTAGAAGCAGCAGAATTTCCTTCAAACTCATGTTCCAATTGATCCCTTGCAGATCAATTTCCAAGCGGGCAGGCACGCTCACTGCCTTTTTAAAAATGCAAAAACAGACCACCACCTTAACCATGAGAAGGAGCCCATTTTATCAAACTTCCTGACGAGCCAGAGTTGCCCTTCTAATATTGCGCCTACTGGGCAGCTCCTGGAAAAGAAGATCCCACACCGCAGCGCGACAGGTATTTTGTGGCTCTTTGAAATAGTTTAGGCTTTCTCTACAGAAAGAAGCAGGCTATTTTCCAGAACATACTCAAGGCTGCTCTTTTTTTAATTAAAAAACTATGCAGAATGAGTGTGCAGCCCCCCATGTAGATAAGCACATACACTCAGGATCATGGTGGGCAAACGTCCATGTGCAAGCTGCATCTTAATTTCCAGGTGGAATTTCCAAGCTGCATCTTAATTTCCAGGTGTGCAACATTTGCAGCAGTTCTCAGAATAAAACAGCTACACACAATGCAACCACCTGGGCAGTTTAAAATTTGGTTGGCAAGAGAGTGGTTTTTTTTTTAGTTCACCTCAATGCAATCTGGAAGTGTTGGATGTGTTTCCATGACAATACATTTAAAAGAGTTAAAGAACTGGGCTGCGACCTGGAACAGCTGGGATCAATTCCCATTTCTGCCCTAAACTCATCGGCCCTCCAGTCAAAGATCACCCCAGACTACTCATGTGGGCACACCGCAGGCCTTTTGACTAATGGTCTTTTGGACTTGGAAGACTCCTGAAAAGCCTCCCGTAAGTGCCATAAGGAAGGGATGTGTGGTATTATTAGTGGGGGGAAAAATTGAAGCTCACAACGTACCCCCCAAAAACCAAAGGTTAAAGGAAAAGGTAATAAAATTACATACTATACTGGACATGAAAAGGCCAAAGGGCCACCTGGGAGGGTTGTGTATTTGCTTCAAAGTAGTTGCCTCTTTTGGTCTTTTCATATCGAGTGTTCACAGCTGTTAAACAACAACAACGACAAAATAAAAAGCAGATCCAACTGTGCCCTTCTCTAAGCAAGGGCTGTAGTGTAGTCTCAGCAGGTCGTTGCTTCTCAGCCTCATTTTGTGACCTGCAGCGATGGAAGATGGTACCAACCACTTAACCATAAAGTGGTAGTTAGAACAGAAACACAACTATGCTTATAAAGTGCTTGGTCAAATGTAAAAATTATAACAAAACAGTAAAATGAATAGTGGCAGGAATACACGCAAGTGAGCATTTGGACGGGGTTAAACTTAGAAGCGATAGACTTAGTTGGAAAGGGGGTCCTATTTTGGTAAAGCAGGACTACTCTCTTAGAGTGGAGAATACATTGTGTTTTAGTAGCAAATGGTTCCTTCCCCAGTTCCATGTGAGCTTCTTGAAATCGCAGCCGCTAGACAGAAAGCTAGCTTCTAAGTTCACTTGCTTTTAAAAAATTAACTTGTGAACTTTTTTTTAAACGGCAGTTATAATTGGTTCTCTATAAAGAATGCTACTTAACAGGAAAGAGTTACTAAAATCCTTCAGTTATTCAGGATCTATGGGTAAGAAGTACAATCTACAGAATGTAGCTTTAAAGCTTCGCTGTAGTGTTTCTAACATATCCATATTTTAACGGAGATAGCCGGTATGATGGGGACTGTCTACTTCATAGGCAAAATTGAACTATTCTTCATACAGCACACAAAAAAAATGAGTTCTAAAAAGGAGACAACTTTTCTGCCATTGATGCAAAAATGCCCAAGTGAACTCTGAACAACTGTTTCCTCCACAATCTTGGAAAGCCACCCGGCTTAGCAGAGAAGTAGGTCAAATGCTCAATCAAGCTGTAGCATTTATGATTCAGCCTCCTGAATAGCCAACATTCTGCTAAAGAGTAATTGCTCATTAACTTTTTTAATTTTGTGGATTCAAATGAAAATGAAATTGTGATCCTGCTATCTTTTTAGTGGGTACAGCTTTTGTGCAGTTGATTTTTAGGGTGTGTGGATTTCGCCTACTGCCACAGGCAGTAGGCGAAACCCACACTCCCTAAAAAAAATCAACCACACAAAAGACGTACCCACTAAAAAGATAGCAGAATCACAATGAAGTGAGGAAAAAACTATAGTTGGCTATAACCAGTAATTTAAGCCCTCAATTATGACCTTAGCAAAGAGACTACTGTAACATGTTCTACATAGGGCCATCCCTTGAAGATTATCTGGAAGCTTGAGTTGGTATAGAATGTGGCAGCCCATTGGTGTCAATGACAACTGCCTGCCACAATATACATAAATACCAGTGCTTCATCATAATACCCCCAGAATATTACACTTGGCTGGGAACAATCTCTTGGTGGTCCCGGGCAAAAATATTATCTGGCTGTCCCCGGCCAGGGCCTTCTCAGCAGTGACCCCTATATGGTTGCCAGGTCCCTCTTCACCACCGGCGGGAGGTTTTTGGGGCAGACCTTGGGGAGGGGAGGGACTTCAATGCCATAGAGTTCAATTGCCAAAGTGGCCACTTTATCCAGGTGAACTGATCTCCTGCTATTACAACTGATCTCCAGTCAATAGAGATCTCCAGCTACCACCTGGAGGTTGGCAACCCTAGGCCCCTACTTGGTGGAACTCTGTCTATTGAGACCCGAGCACTGTGGGAACTGATCCAGTTCCTCAGGGCTTGTGAGGCAAGAGATGGCTTATGGCTGAGGGCAGTGATGGTATTATACAGAAGATGGACTCACTTGTTGGATCCTCCATCTGGACTCCCCATTATCCCATCAGTCTCCTTTACTTAGGTTTTTGACTCACACTGAAAATATTGATTTTAATATAATGTGCAGGACAGAATTAGATACAGGAGTCCCGTGGCGCAGAGTGGTAAGCTGCAGTACTGCAGTCAAAAGCTCTGCTCACGACCTGAGTTCGATCCCAACGGACGTTGGTTTCAGGTAGCCGGCTCAAGGTTGACTCAGCCTTCCATCCTTCGGAGGTTGGTAAAATGAGGACCCAGCTTGCTGGGGGTAAAGGGAAGATGACTGAGGAAAGCACTGGCAAACCACCCCATAAACAAAGTCTGCCAAGAAAACGTCGGGATGTGACATCATCCCATGAGTCAGGAATGACCCAGTACTTGCACAGGAGACCTTTACCTTTTCCACAGTCTTAGTAAGGTTAATAGGATGTTTAATATGTATTAACATGAAATTTTGTAAGTGCTTACTCAATTTTTGTCTTGTACTGTGGACTGTTGGAAGCTGCCCTGAGCCTGACTTGAGCCAGGAAAGGGCGGGATATAAATCTAAAAATAAAATAATAAATTCACAAGTTGCTGGTTAGTTTCTGGGTTTAACTCAAGGTGCTGGTTATTGCCTATAAAGCCCTTAATGGTTGGGGGCCACATATTTGAAGGCTTGCCTATCCTGATATGTGCCACTGAAGTTGCTCTGTTCAGCCAGCTAATCATTGTTAAAAAACCCATCTTGCCACCAAGTGTGGTGTAGTGATTAACAGTGGTGGTTTGGAATGGTGGACTCTGGTCTGGAGAACCTGGTTTGATTCCCCACTCCTCCACATAAGCGTCGGACGCTGAAGTGGTGAACTGGATTTGTTTTCCCACTCCTACTTACGAAGCCAGCTGGGTGACCTTGGGCTAGTCACACTCTCTCAGCCTCTCCTACCTCACAGGGTGTCTGTTGAGGGGAAGGGAAGGTGACTGTAAGCCGGTTTGATTCTTCCTTAAATGTGAGAGAAAGTCAGCATATAAAACCAACTCTTCTTCAAATCAGATATATAGTGGCTAGAAACAGAGTTGAGGTGGTCCCCATCTGATGCAATAGCTTACCTCAAGCTGTCAAGAAGACTCCCATTTCCATTTTTTTCCAGAGGTAATGCAAAATAGAACTACTTTGGCATGTGTTACTGATGGGATGATTTGCTGATGGTGTATGGGATTGAGTCTAGAAGGTTTATATTTCCTGGCATGGCCTGAGGTTGGTATCTTATGCTGTTTGTTTTGCTACTTGTGCTTTCATTGAATTTTTATCCGATACTGTAGTCTACCATGAGTCTTTTGTTAGAGGAAGGCAAGCTAAACAAGTACTGTGGATCGTGGAAGTTGACATCCCATTCCCATCTCCTCATTCTAATGATCAAAGCACACAAAGAAAAAGTTCTCAGGCACTCTGAAGGACAGAGGTCCACTTCACAGGTGGGTAATTATGAGCATTAATATAGCACTTTATATGCAAGTAACCTCAAACATTATCTAAATCTTTAGGACAACCCTGTGAGAGAAGGGTGGGGTTATCCAGAGATGTGGGCTGGGCTGTCACTAATAATAGGATGACAATTCCATCCCAGGGAGTCTGTAGAAACCCTGAACCAGTGCCTGGAGGCAGTTTTGGAGTGGATGCGGGCTAATAAACTGAAGCTTAATCCCAACAAGTTTATCAGGCTTTCATCCTATACTTCCTCCAGGGAACCCGAGGTGGTGTAGGTGGTCTTGTTCTCCTTTTATCCTCACGATCACTCTAGGATAGGCCAAAGGAGATTACTTAGAAGATAATATTCAAGAGTGGCACTTTCAAACAATTATGAACACAATATTGGAGTTATGGTAACGGATACAGAAATGCTTCAAGAAAAAATAAGCAATGCCATTTGGAAGAGGTGAAGATTGGCCTATCTTTCTCTCCTGTACCCCCTCCATCCCATGAGAAGGCATGACTAGCAGCCCAGCAGTTCAGTCCATATTGATTCATATGCTCTCCTTTTCCACAAACTTCTCTCGTCCCTTCAATTGAACTAGCTGTCAATAGTCAGCATTTCCATAAATAACCATCTCTTTGTTACTTAATTGTTACAGGCAAAGCCCACCAGTTTCCACCATACAGTTCAATACTACAAATTCTTTTTGATGCAAAATTGTGGGAAAAGAATTGTCCCTCAAGCGCAGACACCAATTCCCGCAGCTTTACACACACACTTCAGGTTTCTTTCAGTTACAACATCAGATATGATAAGGAAACCACAATTCATTTTCAGCAGTACCCTGTGTTTTCCTCTTATCCTTAAGGTTCACCCAAAGAAACCCTGATCCTGCCAGTTATAACATCAGTACAATTTTCACTAGGCATGATGCTGTAGCACCAAGGTGGCCACATTTCTCTACAGGCACAGCAGTTCATAAGTGCTGGACTTCAAAAGTTATAATGGTATAAAAGCAACAAATACTCACTGGAAGGGCAAACACTAAGCATCTCTCTCTCCCCCCCCCCAAATTAACTAGCCTGAGACCTAGAATTTCATCTCCTCAACTTGCAAGTTTTCATGCTTAACTGGAGGCTGCTATTTTTCTGCTTTCCTAGAAGGCTAAAGGTGAAACATGATCCTGTTCCAGTCTGCAGGCAAGAAACCTTGAAGGGTGCAGACAAGAAGCCTTTGGTTCAGGGCCTGAAACATCTTTTTTTCCTCTGTCCCCAAACTTCGTTTGGAGTGTAATTGTTTTCTGTTTTTAACAGCCAGCCCGATGGAGCATTCTGGCAGAAGACTCCTCACGGTCTGGTATTATTTTGGTTGGTCCTGATGAAGGGCATTACGCGGCTTTTGTTTCTGGAACATTTTAGTAATAAATAGCAACGGCCAGCAATTAAGTTCTGCCATTGAGACATCCAAGGCAACCCTTCCAGTCAACAGGGGGCTACTCACGCCCTCATCTAAGCCTTTACACCTTACCACAGCTTCCCCTCTGTCTGTAGCAAAAGAAAGAGAACGGAAACTGTAGGATACAAATTAACTTCCACATGTCTATGTAACTGTCCAGTTTTAACAATAGGAGATCAAATTGCATTGGTAACAAGGGAATAAAACAACACCTCATGAATTTGGCTAGGGCATACCAGTCAGCAATCTCCTTGCTACGTCCTACCAAAAGAGCTGCCTTAGTGCCTAACTACACAATATGTTTTTAATGAGTTGGGTCCAGGTTCATTTAAACTCGTTAAAAATGTCTCATGCTGCTTGGTGCTTACTTTGATCCCAGTGTCTCAACAAGGTTTGGCGAGTAGACTAGAATGGAACAGGTTTGGAACAAGGGAGAAGGCATCATTCTTTTAACCATCTACACACTTCCAAGGAATCAACCACTGAAAATTGCCATCTTTCCCGCAAAGGCTCTCCAAAAGTAAAGTCTGCTGTTACTTTCGTCCACCTGAGCTCAGCAAACTGGTTCAGTAACAATAAGAATATAAGAAAAGCCCTGCTGGATCAGACCAAGGCCCATCAAGTCCAGCAGTCTGTTCACACAGTGGCCAACCAGGTGCCTCCAGGAAGCCCACAGGCAGATCCGTGGGACACAACCCCATATATTCTGTGCATATATTCAGCACTCGGACTGCCAGAAAAGTGCCAAGCTTAGTGGCACAGTATGTAGCCACGCAGTGTCAGACAAGCCAGTTTATTTTTACCTTTCTCCCATAAGAATGAGCTGACAAGGATCCAGGTATGCCTTTTGGGACACCGGAGACTGCTACTTCATGAGATATTTTTGTTTCACCAGCAATCTGCCTCGAGAATTCCCCAAATGTAATTCTTATTTAGTGGTGATAACATAATTATTTTTGATTAAACCCAGGAAACCCTCCTCTGTTTACATCTGGTTTTTGGATACATGCCTCCAATCATGGAGGTTTTATTTCTATCCTGCATGATGGCCATTGCAAGCCCCTTCCCTCCATGGCCGAAAGCCAAGAGCAGTTCTCCACCTGAGCAGCAACTTGATGTAGCACATTGTGGATAGTGCTGACACATCACTGGGGTGCCACTTGCACGTGATGGGTGTACCTACACCTAGGAACCCCTCCAGGACCTGTGTTGCCACGAACCAGGTCCTAGCCAAGCCCCTGAGCCACTGCCAGCACCCTCAGGGACTCGGCTTGCTCCTAACCAGGAGCAGTATGGGAGGTGGCGGGTGCCACCTGGACTTGTACTACCAATGAGAAGGTCTGAGCCAAGCCCCTGATGCGTTGACAGTGCTGCTAGGGCTTGTCTTGTTCCTAATGAGCAACAGCAGGCAATAGACACAGCCAATACCTGTCATCACTCCCAGAAGCCGTGCTGGCACAGAGAAAAACAGCATACCTGAAGGAGTCTCAAAACGGTTTACAATCACCTTCCCTTCCTCACAACAGGCCCTTTGTGAGGTAGGTGGGGCTGAGAGAGTTCAGAGAGAACTGTGACTAGCCCAAGTTCACCCAGCTGGCTTCATGTGGAGGAGTGGGGAATCAAACCCGGTTCTCCAGATCAGAGTTCGCCGCTCTTAACCACTACACCACACTACACCACGCTGAGGCAACAACTTTGCAAAAAACCCTGCAGCTATCCCCATATTCTGTAGCAACTAACTCCCCCCAGTTGTGCAAAGCAATTTTTTTGTTTGCCCCGCCTACAATAAGAATGAGCTCCATCAAGTGGTCCTGTGAGGTGGAAAAAGAATTGCTGTTCTAGTCACATTCATCACACCGCTCATGACCTCAAAAGTTTGATCATGTCCCTGTCACCCCCCCTCTACATTTCCAGTGTTTATCCCTTTATTCCTAAGGATGAGCTTTCCTAAACACCACCCGTTCCTCAAAGCATCATTTTAGTTGCTCTTGTCAGGATTTTCCCAAGTTCTTCTATATAATTTTGGAGGCTGAGCCATCACAGCTAAAAGTGGCTGTGCCACAGCCAGAGAAAACAGCAGCAAATCACACAACACCGGTGTCTTCAGGCCTAACTATACATTTCATTGTTTCTGCATCCTCCTCAGGTCTGCCTCATCCAGATGACCAGATGTGCGCTGAGAGCTCCATGCTTGGAGTTTAATGCCCAGGTGTGCCAGGGCCTGATTCAGATCAGACCATGCTGCACGGGAGAAGAAAGTTAAAGCCTTCCACCCTGCCATCTTCTCAACCTGAAATGGCCCCAGAGAGCTGCTGCTTGTTCTGTAAACTTACATGTAGTCTACAGGTACACACATAGCCCAGCAGCACACACACAATTCCCCAATGGAGCAAGCAGCAGTTCCCCGGTGCTATTTCAGGCAAGAAAAATGGCACAGTGGAAGGCTTTAAGTTTCTTCTCCCCACAGACCCAATCTAAATTGGATTCATGCATGCATGGGAATTAATTTCTGAGCATGGAACTACCAGCACTTGATAGACAATGGTGAGGGGCTGTGGCTCAGTGGCAGAGCATCTGCTTGGCATGCAGAAGATCCCAAGTTCAATCCCCGGCATCTCCAGTTAAAGGGACCAGGCAAGTCGGTGATGTGAAAGACCTTTGCCTGAGACCCTGGAGAGCTGCTGCCGGTCTGAGTAGACAAGACTGACTTTGACGGACCAAGGCTCTGATTCAGTATAAGGCAGCTTCATATGTTCATATGACAATGTAAAGCAGGGGTAACAAATATACGGCCCTTGAGAGCTCTTATCTGGCCCACAAGCCGGCTGAGGCAGCCACCCCCCCCCCCAGTCCTGATCTGGGCTGGCAAGACCACTGCAGGCTTGCAAGCCAAGGCAGCCACCCCCCATCTGGACTGGCAAGGGATGGCCTGGGTCAACCAAGTGACATTTATGTCATATCCAGCCCTCACAACAAATGAGTTCGGCACTCCTGATGTAAAGCATAGTCCAGGCCTTAATGATAGCCAGTCCATACTTGATTCCTTCTTGTACCCTCATGTGGTCAGTGGTGACTCTAGCCCTGCCGCAAGTTACAGTGAACGCATGTACATCCTGCCTGTACATGTGTCCATCTGTTCGTCAGAGCCTTTCTGCTTATGAGGGCAGAAAGGCAGGGTACAAATTCTGTAAAATAAATAAATGCACACTCACTTTTCAAATGAAACCAGAAACCAGTACTGGAATATATGTGCGGTTTCAATCACATGTTCCATTGTACATGCATTTAATATAACTTGAAAATTACCCAACCCGCATACAGAGGAAAAGCAAACGTACACTCTACATGGGTTGTGGGCTACACTGTACACATGATCTTTTTTTATAGGTGTGTTGAGTAATTCTCATGCTACTTTCAATGCTTGTACACCTCATCGTGTGGTTTAAGCCCCATATTTATCCAAGTAGTAGTCCCTGGTTTCATTTGTAAAGTGAACACACAGTGGCTCTTTCTTACATGTGTTCGCTGTAACATGGGAACAAGGCTTCTCCTGAATAGGCTGATGGGAAGCGTTGGGTAATTTCACACAGAGAGAGCAAAGTCTATCATGTGGCACCTTTGATTTATTGTGGCGTGTGGTATTGTTAGATAGAGCCAGCGTGGTGTAGTGGTTAGGAGCAAGTGAACTCTAATCTGGTGAACTGGGTTTGATTCCCCACTCCTCCACATGTAGGGTTACCAACCTCCAGGTACTAGCTGGAGATCTCCTACTTTTACAACTGATCTCCAGCCGATAGAGATCAGTTCACCTGGAGAAAATGGCCCCTTTGGCAATTGGACTCTAGGGCATTGAAGTCCCCCCTCCCAAACCCCACCCTCCTCAGGCTCCGCCCCAAGAACCTCCCGCTGGTGGCGAAGAGGGGCCTGGCAACCCTATCCACATGAGTGGCGGACTCTAATCTGGTGGACCAGGTTGGTTTCCCCACCCCTACACATGAAGCCAGCTGGGTGACCTTGGGCTAGTCACAACTCTCTTAGAGCTCTCTCAGCCCCACCTACCTCACAGGGCATCTGTCCTGGGGAGGGGAAGGTGATTGTAAGCTGGTCTGATTCCTCCTTAAGCGGTAGAGAAAGTTGGCATATGAAAACCAACTCTTCTTTTTTTTAATAATTTTTTTATTATTTTTCTATATTGATTAGACAAAGAATTCAACAATCAATATAAGTAAACATCATAGTATAAATTCTAATTAATAATTGTTGAAAATACATCCATATATAGATAAAAAGTAAAATATAGAGACTTCCCCTACACCTCCCTCAATCTTGTCATTAATTTGTAATCTCCTTAGTTTAAGATTCTAATCCTAATATTGTTACAGACATTTATAACGTTTGCTATTTCATTTACCTATATTAAAATAAAGAAAAAGAAAGAAAAAATAAGAAAAAAGAAAGAACAGGTATAAAAAAATAAAAAATGGATTAGATGATAAGTATCATTTTTAACTTCCTTTAAGAATGAATATTCTAATTCCTCCATTTCTCCCACATATCTAATAAGTATCAATTATGTTAATGCCATTAATTATTCTCTTTTTGTCAAAGCCAAGCCATTTAATCAGTCCTTTTTGATTAAACCCCGAAAAAAACTAAACCCTTTGACCCAGTCTCTTTATCTTAAATTTCCAACATCTTCCTCTTTTAAAACCAACTCTTCCTCTCCATCCCGTGCGTTAAGCGACTCCCCAGTTCGCAGATGCATGACACGCATGGGCGTGTGATGCAACGGTGGAAGTTTCAAGCCGCCCAGCACAGCAAACATCCCCAGGCAGTAAGAGGGCAAGATGGGTGAAGCAGAGACGGCTCTTGCAACAGGCAGGAAAACGCAGACAAGCCCGGCAGTTTGAGCTGCGGCGGGGAAGGCGGCAGAGAGGGAAGGAGGGTGGGAACAAACAGAAAGGCGTCGCAGAGAGGACCGACAGAACTCGCACCTACTCACCAAACTAGATAATTCACAGTGGGTAGCCGTGTTAGCCTGTCTGCAGCAGTAGAAAAGAGCAAGAGTCCAGTAGCACCTTAAAGACTAACAAATATTTTCTGACAGGGTGTATGAGCTTTTGTGAGCCACAGCTCACTTCTTCAGATACAGCTAGAATGTGAATCCATCTGTCTTTAAGTAGAGGAGAGTGAATTCAGACAAGCATTAGTATGTAAATGTTAACAGTATGTAAGTGTGAGCCTTGACCTGGATGGCCCAGGCTAGCCTGATCTCGTCAGATCTCAGAAGCTAAGCAGGTTCAGCCCTGGTCAGTATTTGGATGGGAGACCACCAAGGAATACCAGGGTTGCTGTGCAGAGGAAGGCACTGGCAAACCACCTCTGTGAGTCTCTTGCCGTGAAAACCCCCAAAAGGGGTCGCCATAAGTCGGCTGCGACTTGACGGCACTTTACACACACACACACATGTAAGTGTGAATAGCAGGCGTGATGGGATGAGGTGTGCTATTCACATTTACATCCTGTTAACATTTACATACGAATGCTTGTCTGAATTCACTCTCCTCTACTGAAAGACAGATGGATTCACTTTCTAGCCGTATCTGAAGAAGTGAGCTGTGGCTCACGAAAGCTCCTACACCCTGCCAGAAAACATTTGTGTTAGTCTTTAAGGAGCTACTGGACTCTTGCACTCACCCAACTAGTGCGACAAGAGAGGCAAACAATGTAGACCGGGGGGGGGGAGGAGGCGCCAGGCGAGAAAGCGGCCAGGAGGAAAAGGAGCAGCAGCAAGGGAGCGCGCACACTCACACCCACACCGCTCCCTCTCGGGCGGCGGGGACGCCAGGCCCCCAGGCGCTCCTCGCCCTTCTCCCTCCGGCCGGGGCGGAGCGGGACACGAACACTCTAGTCTTGACTACACCGTGCTGGCTCTCTGTACACACGTGCCTATCAATAGTGTGTGCTGCGTGTACCCTTTGGGTCTCAAAGGCTCACGATAGGCGTACGCGCAGTTCTATGAAACCAGCAAGGAGTGGGCAGACAACCCCAAACGGCTGGGGCAAAATAGACAACTTGTATTAAAAAAAAAAAAACCGAAATAGGGGACACTGGCTCACAGCCCCTCCCTTTCGTACTTTCCGGCGAGGAGGAAGCGGCCCCGACGCCGCCCAGCGCCCCCTCGAGGCCGCCCCTCCGGGGGGGAGAAGCCGCGGCTTACCTGCCCGCCCGCACCAGCCACGCCTCGGGGAAAAGCGGCGGCAGCAACCAGCGCCGGACGTCTGCCCTCTCCCTCCCTCTCCCTCCCTCTCTCTCCACCTGGGAGAGTCGCAAGGGGCGTGGCCTCTCGCCTGGGAGGCGGGGCCTCGGGCTTCCGAGGGAGGCAGGTGCCACGCACGTGGCGCCTCCCCCTCCCGAGCAGCCTCTGCTCTGCAAGGCCAGCCCCGCCCATTGCCTCCCCGGGGCCGGCGTCCAGGGCGCGGGGCCGGCGCTGCCATCGGGCGAACCTCGGAGGGGGGCAGAACTGGCCCGAGGGGCACAGTTTTGAACAGATTAGTTTTTTTGGGGGGGGGGGAGATGAAACTGACGATTTATATTTGTTCTTTTTAAGATCAGTACCGCAACAGTGCTATGGGATACAGTTGATTATGGGTGGTGGAAGAAACAAGGGGAATGAAACCCCATCTAAAAACAGAAGCTGGGTACCCTATCTATCTATCTATCTATCTATCTATCTATCTATCTATCTATCTATCTATCTATCTATCTATCTATCTATCTATCTCACACACACACGCATTTTGGCCTATTGGGCCTTCATTAGTGGTCAATTAAAACCCATGTTAAGCCTGCACACATTTACAGAAATAAATACATATACAGACAGTTTAAATCAAACCAGGCATATAGGTTGTAAAACCCATTACCAATTACTCAAACATCTGGTAAGATTGGTTCTAGTTGTAAATATACTGGTTTGTATGTCTCTCATATACGACATGTGCAGTTATCTCTCTCTCTCTCTCTCTCTCTCTCTCTCTCTCTCTCTCTCTCTCTCTCTCTCTCTATATATATTTTTTTTTTCTTTCAAAAACATGTCTTGTAGGGGGGGAAAATAAAAGCACAAAATTTTTAATAAGACGTAATTAATATATATATATTAATTACAACGTCTTATTAAAAATGTTGTGCTTTTATTTCCCCCCCCCTACAAGACATCTGTTTTTGAAAATCGGTTTGCAATGGGGGTGGCACAAGTGGTTAGCCTTGCCTAGGGCGCAAAAATGACTGGGACGCGGGTGGGCTTTACTTCTGAGTAAACGTGTCACGGCTTCCTGCCGTTGCATCCCGCTTTAATGCATCCCGAACCACCAAGCTCCCTTCTCCGGTCATAACCGATCTGCGTCAACCGAATATAGTTATACGCAGGAAATATCCATCCGTTTCCTTCGCAGATGGAGGAGCGTAGACAGTGCGTGTTTTCTAAAAGGAGAAGTGACTTCAGAAGTCGCGTCTTCCTGCCTGGAAGCCCTTTTTTTTCTAATTCCGGATGTAGGCAGGGTTGGTTGTTTGCTTTTTTTTTTTTTTACTTCGGGCAACCTCCTGTGCCTTTTAACTGTTAGCATGTGAGAATTAGCTTGTAATAGAGCAGAGGCCTAACCTGGCATTAAAATATGGCATTAAAATATGGAATTGTACCTTGGGTTCCATGCTCCCTTGACCCACACTTTTCTGATCTGAATTCTCAAAATCCTACGCATGGTGGTGGTTTGCCCTGAAGAAAATCCTGGAGTATCAGGAGTAAGGTTTTGTAATGCAGAATCACCAGCACAAATCCAGAGCCTCTGAGTCCCAGCCGCGCAAATGCGCAGAGCTTTTGCACTTGCTAGGTGCAATGCCCTTCCTTCAGCTATTACTTTTGGCAGATATAACCAAACCAGATACTCAGCGAGGCTTTGTCTCTGTAACTCAAATTCAATCGAGTCGGTTTCCCATATCCTTCTTCGTTGTCCTCAGTATAATGTCATCCGCTCCAATTTTCTCGACTCTATTTTAACTAATATATCAGGCCACTCGGAAGCCCTCATAATCTATCATCTTCTTAATGATTTATCACCCGAAATAACTGAAAAAGTTGCTGTTTTTTTAAGCTTAATAATCAAAAACAGGTTGGATAAGGTTTAATGATTGATGGCTTCTTAATATGTTTTTGTTTCCTCTGACCCTTTATTATCTGTATGGACGATCTGTTGTTTTACATCATATGCCAATAAAGGGTATTGTATTGTATTGTAATGCAGAATCACCAGCACAAATCCAGAGCCTCTGAGACCCTGCCCCTTGAAAATGCTGCTTTGTAATTGGCTGTAGTCTGCAAAGGGATGTACTGAAAGGAATGACAGGATTGCCTGCTGGAAACAATGGGAGAGGGTGGAAGGCCCATTGAAGATCATGGAGCCAGGCTTGCCAATCGACTTGCATGGGCTCCACAGAAATACTTTACAGCACAAAAACAGTTGCAAAGAAAACGCAGAATGGATTTTCCATTAAGGTCACTTGGCCCAGATAGATTACTCTGGCACTGGATTGACAGCCCCCAGTGTGCACCATCATTCCACTCTGGGACTGTCATTCCAGTCCCAGAACACTTCTGCTACTCCCAGAGGGTGTCATTCCACTCTGGGGGCTGTCTGTCCAGTCCCAGAGCACGGATTCTGTTCCCTGAGACCGTTATTTCACTCTGGGGGCTGTCAATCCAGTGCCAGAGTAGTCTATCTAGGCCAAGTGACCTTAATGGAAAATCCATTCCGCATTTTCTCTGCAAATGTTTTTGTGCTGTAATGTATTTCAATGGAGCCCATGCACGTGCAGCTGAGTTGGTTCCTGATTATGCAAATACTTGCTTCTTCCCCGACCTGAGGCTGGGCTGGAGGAGGAGGGGGGGAATCCAGATTGCCTTATGCTCACAATTTGAACCGAGCTGATCTCAGAGCAGACTTTAAATCCGTGGCAAAACAGCATTGGGAAAACCTGAGAAAAATGCTGGGTGGGGGCGATGTCAACACTGAGGGATGGAAAACTCATGCATAACTCCAAGGAACAACCGAGTCAGTCCTGGGGCGAACGTGAGTCAAAGTACCCATGCATAAAGGACCTATGTTTCTGGGCTACATCCTGACTCAGGCAGTGGCGGACCTACATTTTTGGGACCCTGAAGCTTGAAACTGCCCTTTGCAACCAGCAAAAATAGGACAACATCCAACAAGGTCTAAAGGGCCTTGCTGCCCTTGCAAGGATCTCGAAGCCCAAATAGTAGAGAACAGGGTGGTGGGGTGGAGTCCTTGAAAACGAGCCATACGGTGAGCCCCTTCCCACCAGCAACGAGGTCTGGGTAACTGCTGTTACCTTCTTCAGTGGGGTTGTTCTATGGCAGATGTATTGGTTCATTCTCTAATAGAGAGGTAGAAGGTCATCTGAGGGGGCTCGTTAGGATAAAGGTGAAAATCTGATTTTTGGTGTTAAAGTGCACAAGCGAGACAAGTGCAGCCTGAATTGAGAATTCAGATGTCTTTTTATGATTCTGATTGGCTCTAGCCTAAGGGCTGAGCTATAGAACTATTAAGTCATGCACCAACAAAGGATCTGAGGATCCAGCTGCCAAAATGTAGGCTATAAATAGATTCTGGCAAGCTTGGCAAGCCCATACAGCTGGGGGTTCAGGCACTGCAAGCCCCTGAGAAAATTCTGAAATTTGACCAGTTACAGAGACATTTTGAGGCCATATAAAATGGGTATTAAGAACTTCAACCCATTGGCTTATGATTCTGTCACTAAAATGTGTGTGTATGTGTTAAGTGCCGTCAAGTCGCTTCCGACTCATGGTGACCCTATGAATCAATGTCCTCCAAAATCACTAAAATTCTCTTATTTTAATAACAAACACTTAAAAAAAAAAACTCCATCGATTTTGGTTCTTGTAGGTTATCCGGGCTGTGTAACCGTGGTCTTGGAATTTTCTTTCCTGACGTTTCACCAGCAACTGTGGCAGGCATCTTCAGAGTAGTAACACTGAAGGACACTGTCCTTCAGTGTTACTACTGTTACACAGCCCGGATAACCTACAAGAACCAATGAACTCTGACCGTGAAAGCCTTCGACAATATTTCCATCGATTTTGTTGGAAAATGAAAAAAGTTGCTTCAAGGCCCCTCCAGGATTAGGGGCCTGAAGCTTAAGCGTCATTAGTTTCATTGTAGATCGGCCACTGGACTCAGGTCAAACTTTGCTGGTTTAGGGGATTATAAAAGGGCAGGCAGGCAGGCTCTGAGACATCTAGTTCCACCTTCCCTGTAAACTGCAGAGATCTAGTAAAAACTTGTAAAATGCCAAAGAAATTGCTGGTTGATCTCAGTTATGCTTGAAGAGATGTTTGCTGCAGCCTAGTATAATGGTATAATGGAGCACAGCAAGGTGTGTTTTGTTTGCATAGATCAGGGGTGGGGAACCTCAGGCCCGGGGGCCGTATGCGGCCCCCGAGGACATTTTTTGTGGCCCTCGGGAGCTCCGGGGCCCTGCTGCAGAGGCGGGGCGCAGGGTGGCCCTCCCAGAGAGTGTTCCTGGCGCCATGACTTACAGCGGTGCTGCGGTGCCCTTTTTTTTTTTTTTGGGACCTCTTCTCGCTGACTGTCGGCTGTTGAGCAGCGAGAGGGAGGGGGAAAGAGGCTGGTGGATCCCGGCGGCAGAGCATGCATGCAGGAGCCGATCGGGCTTCAGGGGGGCCCTTTTGTGGACTCTGGGGAGGAGAGGGCATGGAGACTGGGCCCAGTCACGCGGGGCTCTGTGCGCCGCCGTGTGTGTGTGTGTGGGCAGGGGAGGCTGGGGCCCGGTCGCGCGGGGGTGTGTGTGTGTGTGTGTGGGGGGGAAGGCTTTTCTCTCTTTTCTTCCTCTTTTTCTGTCACTCTTTCTCCTTTCTCTCCCTCTCTTTCTCCCTCTTTTTCTGTCTCTTTCTTTGTCTCCCTCCGTCCTTTTCTTTGTCTCCCTTCGTCCTTTTCTTTCTTTCTCTCTCTCTCTCCATTTCTTTCTCCCTTTCTCCCTCCCTCCTCCTCTTTCTCTGTTTTCATTCCTCCCTTGCAGATCGACTCTGGGCTGCGCCCCCCTGGCACCTCGTTTGCTCGGGCCCACTGCTGGCTGCCCTTCCGCGTGGGAGGGGGAGTGGGGGCACCCTGCAGGCCTTCTCTGTGTGGCCTCCCCTGGGGTTGCCAACCTCCAGGTGGTGGCTGGAGACCTGGCAACCCTAGCCTCTTCCCCCCACCAGGAGATCTACACCTGGTATGGCCCCTGAATGATGTCATAAATGTGCAAATGGCCCTTGGCAGGAAAAAGGTTCCCCACCCCTGGCATAGATGCACAAATCTTGGCATGTTCTTTGCAACGAAATTTCTTTGTGGAAATTACCTTGAGCAATGTGCCCCAGCATGTCACAGTCGTGGCTTGATTTAACTTTGATATGGTGCAGATCCCTTCTTGCAGATCCTCCAGCTATAACTTCTAATACTAGCAATCAACACCTATAATGCATAACAACCATTTCCAGGAGAAAAATGCTTCTGACATTTTCAGTGCATTTGGCTTGTTCAAAAGTAGGGCAACTCGCCCCAGATGACACTCCCCCCCAGTGGGCAAGCAGGCAGGCATCCAATAGGTGGCATACTCACCCACCTAGTGGCACAGGATGGTCTGTTGCACCAACTGGGCGTAGCTCTCCAGCCACATGCCAGACTTGCTCCTGCTCCACATGGTTGGGGCCAGATTCTACAGCCAGCTCCTGCTACCTCCGCCTGCAGGGGTGAAATGAGGACACACTGGCTAAGAACCCCCCCAGCGCATTCTGGCCCTGCCCCTTTAACCCCTCCATTGTCGCCACTTCTGCCCCCAGCCCTCTTGTAGTACAGAGGGAATACGTTTCTCCATGGCCCGGGTGGGAAAGGGTTAACACAGTTTCTTGGGCGGTCCTAGCAGCTCCATAGCTAAAGACTCTTCTGCAAGGGGGGAAAAGGTTCTTTTTCTCAGCAAAACAAACTCACATTCACCTTGAATAGAGACTATTCCTGTCCGCGGGAGGGGGTGAATCACCAGTCTTAGATCCTTCTGAGCTACTGATCTGCCAGGACCCAGGAACGGCCAGACCAAATGATTTTGTGGGCCTTAAATGGCCCCCAGGCCTGATGTTCTCCACCCCTGCAATAGAGCATCCACATAGCAAGTTTCTCTGCAGTTGCCCTACCCTGTCCCATAGTAGTGGCCATCCCCCCGCCCCTTTTCATTTTTTTAAAAATTGGCAACTGCATGTCAATACAATGCTATAACAGTCTGTGTATCAGATTCACTGAATTCCCATCATTTTTTAAAAGTAGGGTTATGCCTTTGCTATTATAACTCCTCAACAAAAAGGTATAGAAACACACTTTTTAAAAAAGGCAAGAAGAGAATTCCGAGAACCTAACACAGATTGTTATAATGGAATTATGATATTCAATGGCTAATACAAAAACAAAAAACTCCTTGAATGATGGTGGGGAAAATGGCTGCCATGTGGATGGGGCTGGAAAAATCAGAGTTTTCCCATCCTCATAACACACATCCGGGCTTAGCTGTGATCTTTCCCAAAACTGCAGCAAAGCAGGTTTGGAGAAGATCTGGGGAAACTCCAGAAGGTGCACAAACGTGCCATGATAACTGTGGGAAAGCAGGAAAAATAAGCTCCTTCCCAACAGTATCAAACTCAGGGCAAATGAAGTATCACTATATGGAAAAGGGCTTGCTCTTCT
The DNA here is from genome assembly GCF_029931775.1 of Euleptes europaea. Lineage (NCBI taxonomy): Eukaryota > Metazoa > Chordata > Lepidosauria > Squamata > Sphaerodactylidae > Euleptes > Euleptes europaea. The sequence goes on along the minus strand of NC_079312.1, from coordinate 125,784,408 downwards.
CTGCATGGTGATAATACATTAAGAAGTCAGCTAACACATTTGGACTGGGTTGTGTCCTGCAGTGGAAAGAATGATGGAAAATACTTGTTGGCTCCTTTTAGAGTCATGCTATCAGTAGCTGGTGAAAACCTGCAGACTTTCTATTAGAAGTGATTAGATCTTATGATTCAAAAATTCAAACCCAGCCTTGACCTGAGCAGCTCAAGGATTTTTGCTCTCTTTGTGATCACAGGAAAACTTGACCCAAGACAGTTTCATCCCTGTTTTATTCCAGAAACATAAGGCATGTCATAATCTCCCCTTTAACCCCACCAGTTAAACTTCAAGGAGAGCCCCAGCTCAAGAGGCTAAAGTTGCTCAAGGACAGAGTAGGAACTTTTCTGTTTTGGCTGGAACGTTATGAAACCTCTTACCCAGTGAAGGATGGTGGAGCCTGAAGTATTTTAGAAAAATCTGCACATTGTTTTCTTTAAAAACAGAGATTTGTTGCAGGGTTTTTGTTTTTAAGGTTCCTAAGAACATAAGAAAGGCCATGCTGAATCAGACCAAAGTTAATCAAGTCCAGCAGTCTGTTCACACAGTGGCCAACCAGGTGCCTCTAGGAAGCCCACAAGACAACCGCAGCAGCACCATCCTGCCTGTGTTCCACAGCACCTAAGATAATAGGCATGCTCCTCTGAACCTGGAGAGAATAAGTACTGTATGCATCATGACTAGTATCCATTTTGACTAGTAGCCATGAATAGCCCTCTCCTCCATGAACATGTCCACTCCCCTCTTAAAGCCTTCCAAGTTGGCATCACCACTTCCTGGGGCAGGGAGTTCTACAATTTAACGATACGTTGTGTGAAGAAATACTTCCTTTTATCAGTTTTGAATCTCTCACCCTCCAGCTTCAGCAGATGACCCAGCGTTCTAGTATTATGAGACAGGGAAAAAAGCTTCTCCCTGTCCACTCTCTCCATACCTTGTATAATTTTATAGAATTCTATCATGTCTCCCCTTAACCGCCTCCTCGTGGTATATGTCTTCCTTGTGGTATATGTCTTTGTTTTATGTAAAGGGCCTCTTGGAATATGATTTATTATTATTATTATTACTGTTCCAAAGATGTATGCAGTTTACACACCAAGCTTTTTTTTTTTTTTTTAAGAATTTAAATATCCCCATGGCTACTAGGATTGCCAGTTTCCAGGTGGGGCCTGGAGATCTGCCAGAATGACACCTCATTGTCTGACTACAGAGATCCATTCACCTGGAGAAAATAGCTGCCTTGGAGGGTGGACTGTTTGGCATTACACCCTGCTGAGGTCTGTCGCCTCCCTGAACTCTGCCATCCCCTAGCTCCACCCCCAAGTCTCCAGGCATTTCCCAGCTTGGAGTTGGCAACCCTAACCTAAACCAACTGTTTCATATTCCAGAATACAACAAACAATAGAGAACCAGTTTTAAGTCAGGTTCGAAGGGTTCAACTTCTGAGAAACACCAGTTTTTAAAAAATCGCGAAATGAATAAATACAGGGTGCAGTAGGTTGGGCTGAGAGGTCAGCCATTTCCACACAGGTTATCTGCCCTGGTTTCAGTGCTGTTGGGAAGCAGTTTTTTTTTCCTGCTTCCCCACAGCATCATGGTGCATTCATGCGTGCACCTCCCCAGATTTCGCGGGCTTATCTCCAATCTTTCTCAAGCCTGCTTTGCTGCAAAGTTTTGGGAAAGATCTCAATAAAGCTGGTCTAGCTACCTTGTGGGAGGAAAAGTTTGGATTTTCCTGCCCATATAACAACCTTTTCCTCAGACCCTGCAGCAGCCTTTTTTTTTTTACTACCACCTGCTTTTTTTAAATCAGCAATTTCATATCATTATGTCAGTATACTGTTATTGCAGTAACTGTAATATGTTCTGTGAATTCCCAGCTTTCATTTTTTTTAAAGCAATTCTCTAGCCTCTTCCATTGTGGAGATATAAGGGGAAAGGCATGTCTCCATAATGGAAGGCATTAGAGACTTAGAGCCCATTCCTGAAGGGGGGGTAGAGCTCTTTAGGAGCCAGTGTGACCCTGTGCCAGCGTAGGTGCCACTTTATCATGGAATAAAGTGGCATCTATGCCAACGCGGGGACAAACACCTGCTATAAATCATGCTAGATGTGCAGCACAGGCAATAGTAAGATTCTTCTATCATCAAGGGAATCAACTAATTCCAGCCACATCACAAATCTTCAATATGAAAGTAATGCCACAACTATTATATGCAGTGCCAATATGGATCCATGCCAATATGGCTCCAACGAAGCAGAACGAATCCAAGGTCAATTCCTCAGAAGACTAGTAGGGCTGCCAAACTGCATTTCCTACTTTACATTATGTTCTGAAACAAATCAAAAACTAGTAAACACAAGGGCCTGGTTTCACACAATAAAATACTGGCTAAGGATCCACTATCATGCAGGAGAATCAACCCTACTAAGATACCTACTGGAAGACACCCGCTGGGCTAATCGTCCTGACTGGTCAATCAAGATAAAAAAGAAAATCGCCCAGCTAAGCATTGACTTGGATTCTCTATCCCTTGCTGGAGAGAGCTACATCCTAAACCAAATAAAACAAAGAATAACTGACCACGAACTTCAGAGCAAATTCCCTCTAACTCCTCCAATCTGCTCACTTCAACATTTTGGAATTCCACCAAACCTTGGTCCAAAATACCTGGAACATCTTGACAATTCCAAGCTCAGGAAAACTTTTATGCGAGACAGAACCGACACATTGCCCTCGGCGATTCTTTGTGGCAGATTCCTAAAAATACCCTATGCAGATAGAAACTGCAGATGTGGGGCTGGATGCCCTGATTCCCTGTCCCACATACTCCTGGAATGCCATCTGTATGACACTTCAAGAGGCAATAAAACCTTTAATTCCAAATTCCTTCTCAAAGAACAGGAAAACACTTCAAAAACTACTAGCTGATTGGGACCCAGAAATTACAGAAAGTGTGGCGAAATTCCTGATGACAGCAATCAACCAATGGGAACTTAGCCAGAAAGAAAGAATAAACTGTATCCAAACTAGTTTTTAACATTCAAATTGCTTTTGTATATTCCTTTAAACATATTATGCCAATAAAGGTATTTGTATAAACACACTGGTGTCCGGGAGCAGCGGAGCAATGTGGCTGGAAAGAATGACTTTGTAGCATCAATTTGTAGCTGCCAGCCAATGAGATGGGCCACCATTGGCCCTACGTAATATATCGCTACTAGGTGCTGAAAAGAGGTATTTGCTTATGTGTTGTCCCACCTGAGATTGTGATTCAGAGAACTAAATGTTGAAGATTTGATGTGCCTGACCAATGACGCTGGCTTCCATTGCAGGATATTGCATGGTACAGCAGTAAATTCTGCTGAAGAGACCCAAGTAAGGGGAAGAGGGAAAGCAGTATGCCACTTCAGCTGCTTTTAACTCTGCAGGATTATAGGTACATGCTGGTAGGAGCTAAAAGCAGCTAGGAGGAAGTTTCAAGAGAAATGCAACTGTCAGGTGAAAGATAATGCACCCTCTTTTCCCAAGGGCGCTTTGCAGAAGGAGAAGAGGCCACCCGTATTTCCTGTGACTTGGCTGCCATCTAGTTTGTCTTCTTAATTTCGACGCAGTTCTAGATCTTCTCTCTCTGGCTGCACAGTGTAAATTCAAGATTTAAATGTCCAGCAGCATGAGCTTCTTAGGAGAGTAGGCTAGAAATCTAAAAAAGAGGCAAAGGCCACTCTGAGGAAGTGGTTTGTGTGGGTAACAGTATTTAATGCATACCAAAGGACTGGCCCTGGCCTTTATGGAGAGGAGATGTGAATCTAGCTGAGAATGAATGATTTTCATTTGACAAACATCACAGAATGTAGAGTCCAACATATCTTCTGGACGTAGGTGAGCCAATATCCCCCTGGAGGCACCATACATGGCTGCTGCATTGCTTTTAAAAATACCAGACCATTATAATTCTATAGCAGGAGATTTCTACACAGGGATTTAATTCACTACTAATAAAGGGAAACCATAGATTAGAGCAGGGATCTCCCGCAGGCAGCTCAGTAGCCACCAGTACTTTGTCAGCTGCTAAAGAGCAGCTTGTGCATTCACTGGAAGACCCAGGACAAGACTGTATAAAGATCCATTCTATTTTATTTACTGCTCAAAAACAACAACAGGTCACAAGCAAAAGAAAAATAGTATACAAATTAACAACTAAATAACTAACATCATATGTAACATTGAATAAAGATCTCTTCTAAGTTTCTCTTCCATAGGATCTGTGCTGCTTAGCCCATAGCTTCATTTCTGATTCTTGGTGCATGTTTTGTTTCTAGGGTGAAATTTGGGAATATGCCAGGGTGGGATGGAAATCCCTTGGATAATTTTCATCACTCCAAAGAAGATGCCATTAAAGCAAATGTTGGCAACACTGGATTAGAGGGAATGGCTTGGGGGATCAATCTAGCCCCCCACAGATATCTCATCTGACCACAACCACTCACCCCCATAGCAGTAGACACATTTTGAACCAAGAGGCTAACAATAATGGCTATAACCACTGATCCCTTCCCTATACAATTGGCAATAGAGGTTTTTGACTGAATTCTTCATGCACGTGCACCTCACAGGATTACCCTTAGTTGCAAGTGTGGATGTCTTTGTTGATGTCCAGATGACACATCTGTACTTGCTTCACACATAAGGGGGAAACCCTGCCAATATATCCTTTGCTGTCAATCATGGGGAGTCCTTTCTGTCCCTGTCCCTGTGGGAATGGGTCATTGTTGCTCCTTCAGAATTTGTTCAGTTGAACATATGGCCCCCTCTAAAAATGAGTTTACTGATCTGGCAACTAAGTATTATTAGTTCAGAGTAGCATACCGGTAGCTGTGGTGAGCCATTATTGCAGGAGGATGTAAGGATGTGCATTCAGATATTTCTGGTCTGAATATATATCTGAAAAATACATTATTGATTTTATTTTTTGTATATGTGGGTATTGGGGTGATATTCTGGACTCTCAGGAATACTGGATATTGATTCCCCAGAAATTCTGGACATTTTCAAGAATGGCACTTTAAGGCTCCCAGACCTGTTTTTTCTTCAATTTTACAAGTTTTCCGTCAGTGCAGAACCTCAGAGTGGCATTCACAGCTTTACACTCCCAGACTATACCAACTGCTTTTTTGGCAGTCATACGCCTAAGGATCAACGTCTATGTATTTGTGGAGATCCAGCTCCAGAAGATCTAGTCCACTATGTTTTAGCATGCCCATTGTATGTGGAACCTAGAGCCAAATTCTTAGATGAGTTATTTAAAGGTGTAAACTTTAGCTCTGAATCTGAAAAACTGATCTTATTATCAAACACTGATCTATATGTTACCTATAGAATGTCACTATTTGCCCTGGCTGCAAAGAAAATAAGAGCTAAAGAGGTTTTTAAGAGAGTAACTGCTTAGAAATTTTTAGAGAACATTTTTTTTAGTTTCAAATGATATGTATTGCATAGCAAAAATGTCAACTGTTGTTTTTACCAGTGTCGTTACTAATTTTTAATTTCTAACTTTTAATGCTTTTATTCCACAAAAGTTTGTGAAACTATAAGGTTATTTTGTAACGGCCTATTCCCAGGCAATAGTTTCAGGTCTTGGGAGAGCACTTCTGGGCAACAAATAAATAAACATGGTGCCAAAAATGTTCCCGCAACTCTGATAAAGAAAAAAAAAAAAGCCCACACATATCATTGGAACTAGAGATTTTAGAGAAGTAGATAAGTATCTCAATTTAAAACAAGCAGCTCTCATAAAAGCACCTAAAATGAAGCTCATACATGCTGTATTGCTTTTGTGTTTCTTTCTTGACAGGGGTGGGAGGGAGCAGAAGTGCCGGTGTCGGTTCTGTTGGGCTTGCAACATTGGACTCGGGTTCTGCAGAATCCTGCTGGTTCTGTAGGGCCTGCCACATTGGCCTGTGGCTCTGCTGGTTTGACATTGGTTCTGCTGGTCTTGTTGATTCTGTTTGCATTGGGAGGTTTTGGCCAGTGGTTGCTCTTTTGCGTTTGGCTATTGGCTTCTTTGCCCTGGAGAAAGCGTGGATTTTTCTCCCTATAGAGAGCCAGCGTGATGTAGGGCAGGGATGGGGAACCTTTTTTCTGCCAAGGGCCATTTGGATATTTATAACATCATTCGCGGGCCATACAAAATTATCAACTTAAAAAATAGCCTACTATATTTGGTCAAACATTTAGCCAAGAGGCACAGCCAGAGACGGCTCCGAGTGTCTGCCACACAGAGTGACTCACTTTTGAGCTCTGCTGTCCCCAGCTGGGCCCAAGAGATTCAGGCAGGGCAGCATCCTTCTGAGCTAGAGATCTGCCAGGACCCTTGAAGGGCCAGACCAAATGATTTCGCGGGCCTTATACGGCCCCCGGGCCTGATGCTCCCCACCCCTGATGTAGGGGTTAAGGTGTTGGACTAGGATCTGGGAAACCTGGGTTCGAATCCCCACTCTGTCATGGAAACTTGCTGGGTGACCTTGGGCTAGTCACACTCTCAGCCTTGATCTGGCTAAGGGCTGCAAATAAATTATCTATCTGTCTCAGCTTTTACCCTGGCTAGTATTTGGATGGGAGACCTCCAAGGAATGCCAGGGGTGTGACATGGGGCAGGCAATGGCAAATCACCTCCAACCATCTCTTGCCTTGAATACCCTACGGCACTGGTTCCCAACCGGTGGTCCGTGGACCCCTAGGGGTCCGCGAGAACTAAATTAAGGTCCGCGAAACAAAGTTATAAACCCATAATAAATTAATATTTTCAATTAAAAGTTCTCTATTATAAAAATATATATATTCAAATATTATTCTAAGTTTAATGTTTAACTAACAATTATGATTAAAGTCTATTTTTAGATTCTCTGAATTTTTATTTTGAACCTTGGGGTCCCTACACCGAACACAAAAAAGTCCTAGTGGTCCCTGGTCAAAAAAGTTTGGGAACCACTGCCCTACGGGGTCACCATAAAGCAGCTATGACTTGATGACAAAAGGCACACACACAGAGGAAACCATGGAGACCAGTAGGATGGCCAGAGGCCACTTCTTCAGGGGCCCATGGAACTGGGCCCCATGTTCTAGTTTGTTTGAAACTTGGAAGGTCTTTACTGGACAGGTAGTGCTAGGTCCCCTGCGATGTTGGTGTCATTTGGTTGAAATACAGCCCCACAGCCCCCCCTTCCAAGGGAACCCAAATAATTCTAGAATCCCAACACACCAAACCCTGAAATGGTATCAGGGCCCCCAAATACCTTCAAATACCAGGATTTGAACCCTTCCTGAAATCCAAAATTTTAAAATTCCCTTTTTTTTAAGGTGCACATCCCTAGGAGGAAGATCAAAAATCATCCGACGAATTGAAAGCTTAGTTGGATTTTAAGTCATTATACTTGGAATTAATTACTTTAAATGATACGAAGGGGAGTTCCTTCCCCCAGCCACCAGCTGCGGCTCAGCTTTCCCACCTTGCCACCAGTTTAGGCTCCCCCATCCTCAGAGGCAGCTCATTTCTCACCTGCTGATGCCGACTTCTCCCTTTCTGTGCCACAGGCACCAGCTCTGCTCCTTCCTCCCTTCCGCTGCTGGTGGCAGTTTGCCTCACCCCACATCTCCTCCTCCTGGCAAGGTCTGCTGGACGCCATTTTGGGCTGCTACATTTTGGGTTGAGAGCCAGCGTGGTGTGGTGGTTAAGTAAGGTGGACTCTAATCTGGAGAACCGGGTTTGATTCCCCACTCCTCCACATGCAGCCTGCTGGGTGACCTTGGGCCAGTCACAGTTCTCTCTGAAATATCTCAGCCCCACCTACCTCACAAGGTGCCTGTTGTGGGGAGGGGAAGGCGAGTGTAAGCCACTTTGAGATTCCTTAAAGGTAGAGAAAAGCGGGGTATAAAAACCTATTCTTCTTCTACAGCAATGCAAAATGTCACCTGAACTACAGGATGTGCAATGTCTGCACATGCAAAGACACCACTACTCATGTTATTCCAAAATTTGTTTGTTTTTCAAAGTTTTTTTGTTTTGTTTTTTGCAGATTTAGGAAGTCCCCTTGGGTTTGCTAAACCATAAATCATAACAGCAGCTAACACCATTGTGCTGATTTGCCTGTCTGCACAGGGGCCAGCCCTTTGGCTTTTAGCTAGAGCGAGAATCCTGCTTGAATTAGTGGGTTTTGCAGACTGATCCTATTCATATTTACTTGGAAAAAAATCTCCTTAAATTCAGTGGTATTCAACTCCTAGGTAAACATGTGTAATCTTATAGCATGATATTGACAAGTGTTATCAAACGGTGAAATTGATGGTAATATTGGATTTGATACAATACAGATACTGTTATTTTAGCAAACAGGTGGAGATAAAAACCACTAAAGTAAGTATTATGGTATAAAAATAGGAATATCATTGCCAGAATTAACAAAAATCTCATAGTTGGCAGCCAAACATTAAGCTGGCTTTTAAATCTTGGATTATCTCCACTGATTCCAGTTTGTTTATAACAAACAAATTAACAGTCCTAATATACTTAGAGGTGTTTTATCATGGCTCAGTCCTCTGTGACCACCTCTGTGGTTCCAGGTAAGATTCCAGGGGGCTGTCAAAGGCTTCAGTTGCAGACAGGGGCAGTTGTCAACTCCAACCCCTCCACAGCCTGAAGAAGACCTGGAGCCTCTTCCCATCATGGTGTAGTGGTTAAGAGTGGTGGTTTGGAGTGGTGGACGCTAATCTGGAGAACCAGGTCTGACTCCCCACTCCTCCACACAAGCGGCAGATGCTAATCTGGTGAACCGGGTTGGTTTCCCCACTCCTCCACATGAAGCCAGCTGGGTGACGTTGGGCTAGTCACAGCTCTCTTAGAGCTCTCTCAGCCCCACCTACCTCACAGGGTGTCTGTTGTGGGGAAGGGAAGGTGATTGTAAGCCAGTTTGATTCTTCCTTAAATGGTAGAGAAAGTCGGCATGTAAAAAACAACTCTTCTCCTCCTCCTCCTCCTCTTTGCCCCCTTATATGGGCTAGGTTTGTTTATTTGTTCATTTATTTCAGTTTTTAATCCACCTTCAATTCCTGGCCAAGCCGGGCTCAGGGTGGCTAGCAACGATACCCTGCTACAATAAAATCCGGTAAAACAGTATAAAATTACAGTGTAAGTAAAACAGTTTGATGATCCCTCAAAGCGTAAAAACAGAGCAATATAACAGATGGCACTCATTTTAGGGAGTGAAGACCATTGTAAGTCCTGGAGCAGTCAGGACCCCCACATTTAACTAAATCAATTTAACTAAAACAATTAATGGACAAAAGAAAAAGGGGGGGTAGGGAAGCCAGTTCCTGGTGGAAAGTGTAGTTCCCTCAACTATAGGCCTGGTGGAACAACTCCGTTTTACAGGCCCGGCAGAATTCTTGAAGGTTTAATCACATCCATTCCCCACAGCCTTCCCCGACTTCCCCACACCTGTTCCCTATTTGCCTGACAGCCGGGCCAGTCTGGTCCAGCTGCAGCTGTCATCTCTTTAAAGGGGCCACTCAGTGATGTATAGGAGCTATGGATTACCTGACCAGGCAGTGCAAGCCCTCTTGCCGTTGGGGTGACCATCGGAGCAGTTGGCATCCCAAAGGCCAGGGTCACGGCCACCTGCTCTGGCCTGGGTAAGACCGGGTGAAGGTCCAGTCTCAGACAATGGCATCATTACAGGATAGAAGCTCCACCTGATTCAATTAATGATGATCACCTGTTCCCTTATAAAGAACTTATTAGACAGATGGTAGGGCTTTGGCCCTCCATTGTTTCATTGGTTCCTGTTAAGACAAGTGTGTGTGTGGGGGGGATACTTTTGAAGAAGAAGAAGAGCTGGTTTTTATATGCCGACATTCTCTACCACTTAAGGAAGAATCAAACCGGCTTACAATCACCTTCTCTTCCCCTTCCCACAACAGACACCCTGTGAGGTAGGTGGGGCTGAGAGAGTGTGACTAGCCCAAGGTCACCCAGCTGGTTTCATGTGTAGGAGTGGGGAAACAAATCCAGTTCACCAGATTAGCCTCCGCCGCTCATATGGAAGATTGGGGAATCAAACCTGATTCTCCAGATCAGAGTCCACCGCTCTAAACCACCACTCTTAACCACTACACCATACTGGCTCTCAGCGTGCTGTTTAGGAAGGATTGAGAAAGAGTGGTGAAAATCAAGCATTTATAAAACACAGATGAAGTTGTGCAGTATATAGAAATAACAAATATATAGGGGTCAGGCTCAGCCAGCTTTTTTCACTCAGTCCTGCCCAGCTCCTCTCCTTACTCCAGCCCCCGTCCCACCCAACCTTTGTCCATGAAGGTCCCATGATCCCAGCATAACTTTTGGAGGGGGGGTTTCCATTGCTTTTAACTAGCTGAAAAGTCGATTGGATCCAGCTGAGAGACAATGTTGTGACATATTTATGGTGTTTAAATTTTTTTATCTTTGCAAGGATGTTATTTTCATAAAAATAAAAAATGTCCTACTAGCCACACTCCCATGGATGTAAATTCCACAGAACTCCCAGGGACTTATTCTGAGTAAATAAGCCACGCTATCAAGCTGTGCATCAGTTTAAGCCTAAATGTTCAGTTTCAACGGAACATCTCTTCCTCTTTTCAGCTTGCGCAACCTCTGCCCCACCCTGGGAACAATTCCATAGTTCCTGTTTTGTATTCCATGTGCATTTTAGTATAATAATCTTAATAAATATTTTTGTTAGCAGAATCTATCAATCTGTCAAGTGCACCAGCTGTATTGTTCCCTAAAGGCCTGTTGACGATATCTATCCTTTCCCATCAGTGTGAGAAACTTTGCACATTCCTTCAGTTCCCATTTTATGATTCTTTCATTGTATGGCAAAAAGACCGATCAGCTTTGCCCTAACCTGTGTGAAGGGCCGTCAAGTCGCAGCCAACTTATGGTGACCCCTTTTTTGGGGTTTTCATGGCAAGAGACTAACAGAGGTGGTTTACCAGTGCCTTCCTCTGGACAGCAACCCTAGTATCCCTTGGTGGTCTCCCATCCAAATACTAACCAGGGCTGACCCTGCTTAGCTTCCAAGATCTGACGAGATCAGGCTAGCCAGGGCCATCCAGGTCAGAGTGTTCTAACCTACGTGTCTCTTTTAAACCAAGTTTCTTTGGACCCTTCTGGTTCAACTGTGAGATTTTGTCACCATCTGCTGGGAGCATCCAATAATGCATTTTGTATGTGCCTCCTTTTACAAAACACCTAAGGGACAAGACAGAGTTCACAGATCTCTTTTTTTTAAGATATTTTTTTTATTTTTCAAACATTCAGTATAAACACCATATTTTTCAAACATTCAACATAAACAATGTACAGACACCCGACGAACACAATACAGACTATTGTGTCTTAATCTTTATCTTCTATTAAATCTTACTCATAATATAGTTGTTCTGTTTTTCTTTCTACTTTCAACAACATTGTATTACATATAAAAAAGAAAATGAGATAATAAAAAAATAATTATGCTTCTCCCTTGCTATTACCACAATAATTATACAGTTATGTCATGTTCATCTTTCAAAGCTTGGTGGTAGCTGTGTGAAGCCCTGGCTTGGATTGGGACTGCACAAGGAAGGGATGCGACCCTTTCATTCCTGCATGGGGTTTCAGTAATGAAAACCAACATCACCTTGTGCTGTGATTAGCCCTTTCAGGGCTTAAAAGAGGGGGGGCACGGGTTCTGCTTTTCCTCCCCCTTCCAGATGATGTAACAGAGGAGAAGCAGCATCACTGTTCAGGAGGACAAGCAGCTGGCAGTGTCAACTGAACCGACCCTTGCCCAACTTTTCCTCTCCCTGTTGGTGGCAAGAGGAGACAGCCCAGCAGGGCAGCCTTAGGCTGAGGTCCTGGATGCTGCCCAGAGGCTAGCAGTGGTAGCAGAGATCTAGAGACTGCTTGGGGTGCCAACATGGTGTAGTGGTTAAGAGCGGAGGACTCTAATCTGGAGAACTGGATTTAATTCCCTACTCCTCCACATGAGCAGCGGACTCAGATCTGGTTAACTGGGTTTCCCCCCGCACTTTTCCACATGAAGCCTGCTTGGTGACCTTGGGCTAGTCACAGTTCTCTCTGAAATCTCTCAGCTCCACCTACCTCACAAGGTGTCTGTTGTGGGGAGAGGAAGGGAAGGTGGTTGTGAGCTGGTTTGAGACTCCTTAAAGGAAGAGTAAATTGGGGTATAAAAACCAACTCCTCCTCCTCCTCGTTAGGCCATGGGTGACCATTGGCTGTCCTGAGGGGGGGCATAAGCAGCTGCTCAGGTCTGCTGACCTCTTAAATCAGCCCTTAATATGTATGAAGATGACATCTTTAAATACCCATGAGTACATATTGTACAAACCTCTTTGGGCCTGGGTTCTGTGATGTACAGAAACATGTATATGTGTGTTTAATGTCCACATATTTGCTGTTGGAAAGAGTGCCGGTATGCCAGTGATCCCTGCAGAAACATACATTAATTTAGCAATTTACTAGCTTCCTGCTATTTTTTAGGCATTAGAGGAAATGAGTCACCATCTCCTGAAAGGGGTTCCATACCTTTAATTGCTCCCAATTCTTTCATCGGGGTGCTTCAGAATGAACTCTTTTGTGGTCGAACTACTTGCCTCCAGCGGAAACAATCTTCTGCAATAACCCTGGCTTCTCACAGCTTCATCTCTCTTCCTTTAAACAGCTCCATTTTATTTTGTTTGTTTGACCATTTCGTCCTGCTTAACCAAATCTCAAAGCAGTTTACACCAGTTAAATATGGCAAGAATAATAGGAAATGAAACAACTCTGAAAATCGCATCTAAAAACAGTGGGTCAGACCAACCATTCAGTACAATTAAATTCATCGCTATTACCATTCCAGATACCCAACAGCCATTCTAAATACAAAAGATCTTTTCTAAAAGCTGCCATTCAGGCACCCCTGAGAAGATCAGTAAAGCAGAAAAGGCCTGAATTTTGCTACTTCATTGGGGTGGAGGCTGAAGGTGAGCACCCTCTCCTATTCTTCTAAATGCTTACAACATTGCCTTGGGCCGCACCCCACAACCTCTTACAGTTCAACATATAACAACCTGTTGCTTACAGTGCTGTATGCCTCACTAAATCCACGTAGGCCAAACTTGACAGTACAGTTTTTAAGGAATTGAGCAACAACAAAGGGTCAGCAAGGCACCACAGCAGCCATAATGACCACCGTCCCAAAAGCCAATGGGGAACCACTGCAGAGCTGTGGAAGGGAAGCATCAGTAAACCTCTGTTCGACATCAGTAAACCTCTGAATACCAGTGCCAGGAGGCAGCATCAGGGGATAACCTCAGCTGCTATGTGGTGTTGTTGGCCCTCCAGAGTAACTGGTTGGCCACTGTGTGAGACAGGAAGTTGAGCTAGACGGACCACTGGTCTGATCCAACAGGAGTCTTATCTGTGAAAAGACAAGGAAAAGTGCACAGAAAACTCCCATGCATGGAAGCTCCATTGCCAATGCACGTATGTTGGCTTTCACAAATGAAAAGCCTCATGGAGAATGCTTGCCATGTGACAGCAGCCATAGTTGTTTAATGTAATGCCTGTAATCATTATTATTATTTGAATGTATGCTTTTGTGTTCAGTCTGCATAATTGCTCTTATGGAAATGCTAGGCCTAAAGTATAAGAGCTGGTTTGAAACACTATGTATTCATGTGCGCACACATGAGGGCTTTGGGAAGGTGGCACCTGGGAGTCATGAGTCAGTAAATCAGACTCTCTGTGTCTGGTACAGCCTGCCACCAATACACGGCCCAGAATTACCTACCGCTTAAGGAATCTTGTTTCGGTTCCCCGTCCCAGATCATGTAGCCACCTAAATCTCCGCCTCAACTCCCACTGATAGGCCTATGCTAATCCAAAGGTGTCCATCATTGGGTCTTTGTGGGTCTAGGCTCTGTATTACGTGTATTGTAACACCCCTGACCAGAGGTTATAAATGTTGTGGCAATCCTTTGTTCTAGTGTGTGAATTGCCCTGCTTGTTCTGGGGCAATCACACCCGACTGCATTATTTTGGCCACAATAAACAGATCGTTAATCTTCCAACCTCCGACTGTGTTATTTATCATTGGCTAATAAATAATACAGCAGCATTTCATTAATTACAATATTTTGCTCTTTTAAAAATATTCTGCATGCTCAGAACTGCTCTGACCTGGATGGCCCAGGAAAGCCTGATCTCGTCAGATCTTGGAAGCTAACCAGAGTCGGCCCTGGTTAGTACTCGGATGGGAGAACACCAAGGAACTCCAGGGTCACTACTCACAGATAGGCAATGACAAACCACCTCTGAATGTCTCTTGCCTTGAAAACCCTATGGGGTCACCATAGGTTGGCTGCAGCTTGATGGCCCTTTCTACCAACATGTTCAGAACTGCTTTCAATGCATGTGTAATGGACAGCTGCATTCTGAGGACAGCTGCATTCTGTCCCCGTCATAGAACCCCTTGATTGACAGGGAGTTCGAATGGAATTCGAAGAATGGCAGTTAGGAAAACTGGCAGTTGGGAATGGACAGTTGAAGGAGAGCGGTTAACAGACCGTGTTGGAAGATAGCGGAGGGAACTGCAGGTTGTCTGTAGAGGATTCTCCTCTGGAGTGAGAGGAACACACTTTGGTTTAGGATCAGGACAGATCTATAACCAGTTGCAAAGGGAAATAGCTCTAGTGTTGAGAGAGTGATCCCTAAGTGCTTAACGGGAAATAGCTCTAATGAGAAGACCCAGGCCAGTTTAAAGAAGAAAACTGGGAAATTGTATATATGTTCCTAACTCCTCCAATGAACTACTGTTTGAAAAAGCTTATGTTTATGAAATTCAGCAGTGACTGCCAAGAGAGATCAATCTCAGTACTTAATAAAAGTATCAACGCTTGTTGGTGAACCACCTTAAATACATCTTGAAATACAAAATATCTCTTGTATATAACCGTTATAAGTTCCTCATTCCTGTTGTTCTTTTTCAAGCCACATTTTACTTTATTAACGTGACCTTCACATTCCCTTCAAAGGAGACAAAAGCCATTTTACGTTTTACTTCAAAAAGCCTCTCATGTGCCAAATATTTCTGACCTGTCTATAAATGAAAGTAGAGAGAAAATAGATCACAGCGTGTTTCAAGTTTGGCTCGTCAAGTCAATAAATATTAGTGTAATTCAACCCCTTTGGTGGTTCTTGTGGAAAAAACCATGAGGTTGGGGGAGAGGGAAGAAAGCACCACTGTGCTGTTGACATGTGCCTTTTAAAAGATCGTTGTGGGACGAGATCAGTGAAGACCTCCACAGACAGGGAAACAGTGTTCTCCACAAGCAGCTTTGGACATCCTGCTCACACAGAATCTAGACCTTTGCCAACCTGGTCAATAGTGCCCTAGATGTGAAGGAACTGAAGGGTGAAGAATCAGGGGTGTCCTCTGCATATCCTTTACTTTGTGCAAGAAGAAGTGGCAACTAATGGGGCACAGGCAACAGTGCAAGTGGCCAGGATGGAGATCTGGGCAGGGAGGGCTGCAGCTCAGGCAGGAAAGAGGCAGTTGAGAAAGGAGTCATCTTGGGTGGAAGGGAGCTGGCCTATTCCTGAAAGAAAGGAAAGAGGGAAAGAGGAGGGTCAAAGGCAAGGATTCTAGGCAAAAAAGGCATCAGGCTTAACAGTGGGTGTTGAGGGGGTCTTGAATAGGTTAAATTAGCTCCTGATTTGTGGATGGTCTACAAAGAAAGTTCTGGTGGTGATGATGGAGGGAAGGGTCTAAGCAACACCCAAGCATCATGTTATAAATGCACCTGTGCCTGGTTCTTCCCCCTCCCATCCTCTGCGATGAGGCATCATCCCAAGAGTGGCTTGTGCAGGTGCATCAACACACTGCAGAGGAACACCAGCTGGGAAGGAGAGCCTGGACAGTCGATGATGCTTCTGGGAAGGATGAGCAAGGAAAGGAAGGAGCCAGGAGTGTCCAGTATGGGGCTGGCAGGAGAATCCAGATGCTGCCATCAACACCATCCTGAGGACTCCATGTGGTTCTCTTGCTCTTGTTATCTCAACCACTCTTTCCCCTCTGCTTTCTGATGTTTTCAGGTGCATTTTTGCTTGTGTATGCTTCACACCTACTAATATTCCTGAGTTGGGTCTTATGGATCAATCAAAGGAGGAACACCTACCCGTGTGACCCCATTCAGAAGCTGGGTTTCGGCCACTACCAGATGTCATCACATATGATACAATGTGTGTCCCCCTCATGCTGGCCTGTAGCCTCCATACCCAGACTTCACTTGTGGCCCTAATTATCCACAGATGCCATCCCCTGTAAGACTGCCCCCCATCACAACTGACCACTGCTCTTTTTTCTGGGGCTCTGTGGGAACCATGCACATTTCAAGGTGCCGTTTAGTTCACGACCCCTTTGTCCCAAAGCCTGAAAGTGACTGAGCATTTGCTACATGCATTTCTGGCTGCTGCAGCTATCCCACAATGAAAGCTTTGCACTTTCCCTGAGTCTGTTGTGGCCTTGATCCTCACTTCATATGACGAGATGGTGAATCTGATGTGAGAAAGACTAGAATATAAAACCAGGGCCAGTTCCAGACTTTGAGGGGCCCTGGCAGACAGTTCCCAGGGGTCCCAATCTGCCCACTACTAGGCTGCCCTCTCATGCCCTCCTTCCCACCACCACACTTGCATGCCCCACCTGCCCATGTGTTCTTCTGCTTGCAAGCCTTCCCACCGCCCATGCTCAGTTGGCCTGCACCACCTGCACACCGTTTCCCCAATAGCACTTGCCAGGGCGTGCAGCTGGGAGTGCTGCTGCCATGGCGACCAGGAGTGCCACCACTGTGCACCACTCACATATCTTTCCTCAATGACTCTGGGTAGTTGGGAGCATGGGTACAGACAAGTGGCAGGAGAGGGGTGGGGGTCAGCAGCAGTGGGTCCCACTGGAAGTCTTAGGTTCTGCTCCACCTCAGGGTATGCTGACACCAGCCCTGTATAGACCAGCCCTTGAGTCTATCCTGCTCTGCTTCTAGCATGCAGTTCCCTGAGGAAGCCAACATGTGAGTGTGAGGCAGGACTCTAGGGGTTCTGGTCCAGTGCGTCAACTAGGGTTGCCAACCTCCTCATGATCTTCAACAGAGTTTGCATGGAGAAATTATACTCACTGGGACTGGTACAGCACTCTCTTCACTTACAAAAGCCCTTGACATGCTTGAAATCTATAATGTGTGAGTGTGTCGTTCCTTCTGTTGTACTCCTGCCCTCTCTCCCCATTCTGGAGCTGCTGTGGAGGTAGGGTTGCCAACCTCCAGGTGGTGACTGGAGATAGAGATCAGGTCACCTGGAGAAAATGGCCGCTTTGGCAATTGGACTCTACGGCATTGAAGTCCTTCCCCTCTCTGAACCCCGGTCTCCTCAGGCTCCATCCCCAAAATCTCCAGGTATTTCCCAACCAGGAGCTGGCAATTCTAGCTTCAACTCAGCCAGCAGTGTCATGGGCTAGCTCCTCTCTATCTCAGCAACTTCTGCAGACCACATGATGCTGAAGAGCCCCCATTACACCAGAGGTGTGGTTCTTCAGAAGGACAGATGCAGCTATACCCACCCGTGACAGCCATGAAAGCTGAGCCACAAGGTTGGGACATGAGAGAAGGTACCTCTTAAGAGATTCAGCAAATCTAGCTGCATACAGAAAAGTCACACCGCTCACATTGTTTGTTGAGGATCTGGGTGTATAGAGAAGATGCTTTCAGAGGATTATTGCACTTTAAAAGCAGAACACAATGCACACTAAGCTCCTTTAGCCTAACCACTTTTGAGTATAATTGCTCTAAAAATCCCTGTTTTATTCACTGCTCTTCCAAGCAGTATTCGCAGATTTTTTTTTTCTTATAGGCTGTTCTCAGAACCACAATATCTTTAAGGGTTCTGTCATTTCATTTCACGTTTAATCTCACATTGAACGCCAGAGGGCAGTGTGAACCTATGCTAGTTTCCAGCTGAAGACCACTCTGTGAATGTTGTTTTTCTAACCTTTCCTGCTACAGTGACAGATATTATATAAATGCCCCTTAGACAAGCCATTTCCAGCTAATGTTTGATACCGAAATGAAAGATCATTTTTCCAGAACATTTCCCAAAAAACATTTCTGAATAACTAAAGACTGACCAGCCACAAACCTACTTCCAAAGTCAGGTCACATTCACATACATTTCACTTTAACGGTGACTTGTTCCCTCTCTGAGGCTGCATCCACATTGTGTTGGATATTGTGCTGCCATTGTGTTAGAGCGATCTTTTACTGCTGGATTTCCCCAGCAGACAAGACAATCCAGTTGCAAATGAATTGCTATAGTTCATTGATTATGCTATATGGGAGAGCCAGTGTGGTGTAGTGGTTAAGAGCGGTGGACTCTGATCTGGAGAACCCGGTTTGATTCCCCACTCCTCCACATGAGTGGCGGAGGCTAATCTGGTGAACTGGATTTGTTTCCCACTCCTACATATGAAGCCTGCTGGGTGACCTTGGGCAAGTCACAGTTCTCTCTGAACTCTTTCAACCTCGCTTACCACAAATGGTATCTGTTGTGAGGAGAGGAAGGGAAGGTGATTGTAAGCTGACTTGAGACTCTTTAAAGGTAGAGAAAATCGGGGTATAAAAAACCAACCTTCTTCTCTCTCTTTCTCTCTCTCTCTATATATCCAAGAATGCGTGGATGTAGCCCCAGTCAGGATTTAGGGTTGCCAACATCCAGGTACTAGCTTGAGATCTCCTGCTATTACAACTGATCTCCAGCCGAAAGAGATCAGTTCACCTGGAGAAAATGGGCACTTTGGCAATTGGGCTCTATGGCATTGAAGTCCCTCCCCTCCCCAAACCCTCTCCTCCTCAGGCTCTGCCCCAAAAACCTCCCGCTGGTGGCAAAGAGGGCAACCCTAGAAGGACTTGTGGCATCACTCGGCCGTTGAAAGACATTTGAGACACCCAGGGAGCCTTCTCACTGGATCTTCATGGGGTGGGAGCCTTTACAGCACAACTCCCCCCGTGACAGAAAGGTAACTTCAGAATCCCTGGGCCTCATACATAGGACATGTTCATGTTGTAGCTCCTTCTCACCAGCGCTGGAAAAGGGGCCACGCTCCTATGGGGAAGGGCTTCTGCATGGGCTTCTTCCATGCGGCCAAAGGATTCTGACATGTGACAAGAGGCTGCACTAAAGCAGCTTCCATAAAGCAAAGGTGTGTGTGTGTTAAGTGCCTTCAAGTCGCTTCCAACTCATGGCGACCCTATGAATGAAAGTCCTCCAAAATGTCCTGTCTTTGACAGCCTTGCTCAGATCTTGCAAATTGAAGGCTGTGGCTTCCTTTATTGAGTCAGTCCATCTCTTGTTGGGTCTTCCTCTTTTTCTGCTGCCCTCAACGTTTCCTAGCATGACTGTCTTTTCCAGTGACTCTTGTCGTCTCATGACATGACCAAAATACGATAGCCTCAGTTTATCATTGTGATTATTCTCACGTTAAACAATGTGAGATTAAAAGCAAAGGTGACATGAGAAATATAATGCCTATTATCTTAGGTGCTGTGGAACACAGGCAGGATAGTGCTGCTGCAGTCATCTTGTTTGTGGGCTTCCTAGAGGCACCTGGTTGGCCACTGTGTGAACAGACTGCTGGACTTGATGGACCTTGGTCTGATCCAGCATGGCCTTTTTTATGTTAGTATGTAAAGGCCCCTTTTACTTAAATGCCGCTTGACTCTTCCTAGCAGAAGGCCAAAATAGTAAACCAGGCATCTGGATTTAGCAGCAATTGGCCCAACAAACTTTCAAATTGGTTGCAGGTTTCTAGATTTCAGTTTTCTGAAATAAATGTGCCTTTTCCTCACTAGGACATTCTTTTCCAAGTACTTTTAATGCCTGGAGGACACATGCGCATGGTGCTTCAGCCTGAAGTGGCTTCACATCCTGTAGGAATAAGTACATCCTGTGTAGACTACAGAGCTGGATTCCCACTGTGAGCGTGAGGTGGTCTCCACTGGTCTCTGTCCCTTGCCAGAAAAACTTCCCATGCCTATAGCTAGTAGCTAGTATTTCAGTTCTTTCGTTTGGAGACTGGATCTCCTTTAAAAAAACACTCTGGCTATCTTTTCTTGGAGTGGTAATGGATTGAGCAATTCATCAGAGGCAAAGGAGGAAAAACAGGACTTCATGACTGGAGCGATGTAATTAGACAGATGTCTACAGACCCAAGCATGTCAAAGCTTGGAGGATCCAGTCGAACTTTTCCACAGTCGAATTTCTCCCTTTCCTCCTCATGCTGCAGCCAAAAATGCCCCCACAAAGGCTGTTCCAGGAGGGTCCTCTGCCACCCAGACACAACATTTCAGAGGGGGATTTTGGACTGCAGTAGAAGGAGAAGGTGAGGAAGTCATGCTACATGACTGAAAACCCCACTGAAGAAACATTTGGATCCAAGGAGAGAGAGAGAGAGAGAGAGAGAGAAAGAGAGAAGCAGTGATGATAACAGCCATTTCTAACTCTATTCTTCATGTATGGAGTAAATGTGATTTTTTTGGGGGGGGGGAAGGAGTGATATGAGTTTTCCAATGTTATTCTCCCCATTTTGTGCATGGTGACTGTCTATTTCCCTTACACTTGGGGGGGGGAAGGGGGACAGCTGAGGCAAAATGGCTTATAAAACCTTTCTCCATTCACTTATATGCAGACATGTTGCGCTCTTACGTTCTACAATCTACATATAACCTCAGGGCATATCTAAATCACACAATGAAACTTAAAATAGTCATTCCACCTCCCCAGGGAACCCTGGGAACTGTAATTCTGTGAGGAGAGCTAGACATTTTTCCTCGAGGATTCTCGGTGCCTCACCAAGCTACAACTCCCAGGATTCTTTGGAGGAAGCCATTTCAGCAAAACTGGTATAGGAATATGTCTGAAGGGTAGATTTGCTGTCAATGAGGATGTCGCACAAGACTGAGGGCAGTAGGGTTGTGTTGTCCCTAGCTGCCTTTAGCGCTAGAATCAAGGTGTTTCCTGTGCTTTGAGGCCCTTCTTTGGCTATCAAAGGACATTTACTTCAGTAGACAGGTTTCCATGATAGGTAGGGTTGCCAGGTCCCTCTTCGCCACCGGCGGGAGGTTTTTGGGGCGGAGCCTGAGGAGGGCGGGGTTTGGGGAGGGGAGGGACTTCAATGCCATAGAGTCCAATTGCCAAAGCGGCCATTTTTCTCCAGGTGAACCGGTCTCTATCGGCTGGAGATCAGTTGTAATCACCAGCTAGTACTTGGAGGTTGGCCACCCTAATGATAGGTTGTTTGAGTCGAGACTGTCTATGCTAAATGGAGCCTGGAAAGGGAGGGCAAAGAACTGGGTTTACTCCATCAGAATCCAGTTTACAACCCAGCTCCGTTAAAAGTTGGCTGAGCAGTAAACACGGGCTGAATGAAGAGCTGGATATGTTATGAAGCAATCGGGCACCCAATTCTTCTTGTGCTCTCCTCTCCAGATCTGCATCCATCAAACGAACATCCACAATATTCCATGGCAACCTGTTACCTTTGACGGAAGCCATCACCAGAGCGGCACAAAGGAATACCAGTCACACATCTTTACCGATCTCAAGCATGTGCAGACACCGTAGCAAAGAAGTGCTCGTGATGACATTGACTGGCCAGCGGGATATTTTTGTTTTACTGCCCTTCCAAAGCATAAACATGTGCCAGAACTTTGAGAGTACAGTATTTAGTTAAACAGGAAGGCAGATCACACTAAGAAGCAGCACGCTTCCCTTGGCATATTTCGTTGCATGATGGTTTAGATGTTCTAATCTTGATTCCCACATAAATGTCTGCCCGGTGAGACATTGTGGCTATAAATAGACCTTCTGGCCTGGTCACGGAAAGCAGCTTCGTCCCCCATAGGGATTGCAGAGGCTGGAGGCACATTCTCGAGATCAGGGTTGCGGTGGGGAGGGGTTACCGCACTTTGTATTCCCAGCGATGTATTAAGAGTTTGAAAACGTTATAAAAAACATCGCTTTAAAAGGGTTTTTGGATACCACGGCTTATAAATGGTTGGAAGACGTCTTCACAGCTAAAGGGGCCAAACGAAGTGCGAACAGTATTTTTTATAATGTTTTCAAACTCTTAATACATTGGTGAGAATACATAGAAAGTGAGAACAGTATATTTTATAACGTTTTCAAACTTTTAATACATCGCTGGGAATACAAATGCGGTAACCCCTGAAGTCTAAAAACCACTTAGAAACTCTGAGGCAGGTCAGACACAGAAGAGGCAAAACAGGCAGGCCATACTTAAGCACCCTTGCAGCCTGATCCATGCTTGTTTACTCAGAAGTAAGTCCCACTGTACTAAATAAGATTTGCCTCCCAACATTGTTTGCAACCTCGGAGGATTAGCCATGCAGTCCTAAGCAGAGTTACACCCTTCTAAACCCATTGAAGTCAATGGACTTATAAGGGTGTAACTCTGTTAGAGCTTTTCGGATTGATTATATTAATGGTATATGCATAGGGTTGCCAGGTCCTTCTTCACCACCGGCAGGAGGTTGTTAGGGTGGAGCCTGAGGAGGGCGGGGTTTGGGAGGGGAGGGACTTCAATGCCATGGAGTCCAATTGCCAAAGCGGCCATTTTCTCCAGGTGAACTGATCTCTGTCGGCTGGAGATCAGTTGTAATAGTGGGAGATCTCCAGCCAGTACCTGGAGGTTTACTTAATATGAACAACAAATCTATGCTGTATTAACCACAGCTATACAAAAAAAAGCACAAAGGCTCTGCTCTTAAATATCAAATTATATTCACCAATTATGAGTATTCACCAATTATGAGTCATAATTGGAGAGTACCTGGAGGTTGGCAACCATAAATATGCACAACAGCAAAAACAAGAGACCGTAAATAGAAGGGCAGAAGAGGAATGAGAAACCACATAAAAGAGGACCTGGTAGCAGAATGTGAGTGATGGGTTGGAGGATCTCCTCTTTGGCAATTGTCTTAGTGTCTAGTTTCCAGTGAGTCTACAGTGTGGCTCACAATCAGTGCTATAGCATTCAAAGTGGAGCTCACATTTGTAAATCTGCAGGGACCAGCGGTGAATCAACCCATGTTGTGAAGGCTCTGTTGGCTGCAGTTTTGCAGCATATATCCGCTGTAGGTTTCACTAATGTGCATCTACACCTTCAGATACCTGAGGTCCCCAAGTGGTCATTTGGGAAACACATTTGCCACATAAACTATGACCAGAGATGGGTCTCGGAGAGCTGTTTTCTTTTCAGGTGGTCACCCGTCAAGTGGTTCCTGTGGCAGTTTTAATGCCTAGCACTTCGGCTTCAGGTCTGCGGACTGGCTTAATTTCTAAGGTGGAGTAAATTCGCCCTCGGAGTAGGATTGCCACCATCCAGGTGGAGCCTGGAGATCTCTTGGAATTACAACTGAGACAATGGCTGCTTTGGAGAGTAGACCCTAGAGCATCACTTCCTAAATGGGGTCCCTCCTACCCTGAGGTTCCTCCCATCACAAACCCTGCTCTCCCCAGGACCCACCACAAAATCTCCAGGAATTTCCCAGCCCAGAGCTGGCAGCAGTGGCGGATCTACATTTTTGGGGCCCTGAAGCTTGAACTGTTATGGGGACCCTTTCGCAACCAGCAACAATAGGGCAACATCTAACAAGGCCCTGGCCCCAGCCTGATTGAATGTTCTTCCAAGTAACATCAGGGTCCTATGTAGGGATGCCAACCTCCAGGTAATAACAGAAGATCTCCTGCTATTACAACTGATCTCCAGCCGATAGAGATCAGTTCACCTGGAGAAAAATGGCCGCTTTGGCCATTGGACTCTATGGTACTGAAGTCCCTCCCCTCCCCTCCCCAAATCCTGCCCTCCTCAGGCACCACCCCAAAAACCTCCCGCCGATAGCAAAGAGGGACCTGGCAACCCTAGCCCTATGGGACCTTCAGAAGTTCTGCAGGACCTGTAAAACAGCTATTCCACAGGTTGTCAGCGTTACTGGCCTCCCTCTCCTCTCCCTCGGGGCTTCTGCCATGAGGATTTGGCTGCTTGGCCAGGCCTCCAATGGTCCTGTAATTATATGAGTACCATCTTGTTAACTGTATTGAATGATTTTATGAATTTTATTGATTACTTATGAATTTTAGATATGTATGATTTTATTATGATTGTTGTTACCTGGTGTCAGGTAAGAGAGAGGAATGGGGATCTTCAGTAGCCGCCACTTTGGTGTGAGCCTAACTCAAGAAGGCCCAGAGCACCATCCCTGCCCCTGGCTGCTTCTTCTCCCAACAGGGTGTACTTTCTAGGTGACCAAATGAGGCGTGAGAATCCAGGGCAGAGTAACAAACAATTTATTAAAAAGGTCTAATAATAATGATAACTCAAGCCGCAATAGGACGACAAAACCAGTAAAGGCAGGCAATCAAACAAATAAAAACCCTAACACATCTATCTTTACTGTCCCTAGCCCTCAACTGGCACTAGGCCTCAGGCTAACTCACCCCTTCCTGGAGGCGGGATCCCTCCGTCTACAGCAGCCTCTCCCCAGCCCTGCTCCCTAGGAGTGAACCTCCCCTCCCTTTTCAGGCAAGGCATTTTATTCCTTCTCCCCAGGCACCACTCCCTTACCCAATTAGCCCTAGCCTTCCCTCCAAATCCTCTTCCACCAACCACAAGGCCCAGAGGGTACCTGGGAGATGTAGGCCTGGTAACTACTTTAATATAGGCCTCCCTAGGGCCTGTAGGCTGCACTTGAGGCCTAGGATCATGACACCCACCCTGAGCTCGGCTTTGACCGGGGATGAGGGTGGGCTACAAATTTAACTAATAAATAATAATAATAGGGAGAGGGTCATCAGAGGGATAAAGAGGTGAAAATCTGATCTTTTGGTGTTAAAATGCACAAGCGAGACAAATGCTGCCTGAACTGAGAACTGAGAATGTCTTTTTATGGTTCTGATTGGCTCTAGCCTAAGGGCTGAGCTGTAGAATTATTAAGCTGTGCACCAACGAAGGATTTGTGGATCCAGCTGCCAAAATGTAGGCTATGAATAGATTCTGGTGAGCTCAGTGAGCCCTTACAGCTGGGGTTCAAGCACTGCAAGCCCCCAAGAAAATTTTGAAATTTGACCAATTACAGGGACATTTTGAGGCCATGTGACCATGTTCTAAAGTCAATATTAAGTACTTAAACCCATTGGCTTATGATTCTATCGCTAAAAAACTCCATCGATTTTGTTGAGAAATTCACTCATTAAACAAAGTTGCTTTGGGGGCCCCTCCAGGGTTGGGGGCCCTGAAGCTTAAGCTTCATTAGTTTCACAGTAGATCCGCCTCTGGCTGGCAGCCTTACCTTGGAATGCTCTCTGTCTGTTCACATCTATATAATATATAATGATGTTGAAAATGAGCTGCCCTGTTTGAAGCACTCTTTTTGGATCTGGATAGTCCCCCTGCAGCAGGGCAAGGCCTGCAATAGATAAAAAGTAACGCTGGAAGCTGCTAATTCTGCAGTCTCTGTGTGTGCATGAGAAAATAGCCCATTGGTACTGCATTATGCCATCTCCTTGAGGCAAGTCTGGCTAGGGAAGATAGATACATGCACAGAGGTGAGGTACTAGTAAGTAGGGTTGCTGTCAGGCTGCTATCTCGGTTTCGTTATTGCCTCTGTCTCTGCGCTGTATTGTCTGCCCCCCAAGGTCGCATACCTAGGCCTGGGAACTCAGCTCCTGGGAAACTGTATTCAGCCTGTGCGTGTAATCTCCCGCCTTTCCTGCCTTATAATATCTCCCAGCTAGTGAGTCTCTCATAGCTGTCATTTTATTCGTTTGCACTGTATGCCTATTTGACCAGTAAAAGCCATCTGTTTGGACTCTATATGACTTTGTGGTGATTTCTGGTTCTGTGGGCCAAGGGCTGACATTATGACAGCTATCTCTTCTCTTCACCATTCTACTAGCCAGGCTGGAGCCCAGGGGGGTTCGCCTGCCACTTGGATGGGAGCTGTGCAGCTCTCCAGGTGATCTACACCCTGGAGCCCTTCTCTGAGGATCCTACTCTGTTACAAGACTTAATCGCTGAACTTTTCCGGACGACCCGAGAGGTTTGCCGCTTGAGGGGACTGGTACAGGAACAGTGGCAATCTCTTAAAGGACGTCTCTGGATGTTAACGTCGGAGGATACTGATGCTCGTCTAGATCTTCAGGACTTGGATCAATTACTGGACGATGCCCGATTGGCGACTGAGGATTTACAAATATTAACTGGACTTTTGGATAATCTTATTTCTCGAGAAACTCTTTCTACCATGGCGGGAGCCCCGCCGGAGGGTTTTTCCCTGATCCCGGATGCAGCCAGCTGTCAGGCTGAGGCCAAGCGAGTCGCTATTAGCACCGCTCTTCTCCTTGTGGAATGTACAAAGGACACCCCGGTAGCCACCTTGGCTCAAGTTTTGACCTCGACTTTTGGAGCCGAGGCACCCGCACTGGCGGTTCGAGTACAACCTCTGCTGGGCGGGGAACCCGACCCCCTACTCACACTCCTGGAGACAGAACTTTTGCCGCGCATTACGGCAGAGACTGCCCTAAGACTTGAGAACGCCAAAGTTCTTGCGGATCAGCAAGCCGCCGAAGCGGCTAAGGTCGCAAGAGAGAGAGAGGCTGCGGAAGCAGCCAGGGCGGCTGCAGCAAGGATTAGGAATCTGGCGAACGTGGACACGCGCCCCAAGGACAATGTACTAGGGCTATCGGGTCTGTCTTTTTCCCCGGCGTTTGTCCCGTCGCACGCGACCCAACGCGCACGCCGTTTGGCTGACCGACGTCGAGACTCAGGAGAGTCTGAAGACGAGGATTTATATGGGGATAGCTCTCAATGGGCCACAAGCTTCCGGACCAGTAAGCCTCATCTTACTGGTGGCCCAAGTGAGGAGGTTCATCTCTTACGAGCCCAGAATCGGGAGCTCTCCGACCGTGTTGATCAACTCCAGGAAGTAATGGAACTTATGCTTCAAGAGAACAGGCAATTACAACAAACCCTGATAGCTCAGAGACAGCCCATTCCGATACCGGGTCAGGGGGTACCCGTACAGCCACCCGCTAATGTGCCTGCTCCACCCTTGCCTCCTGGAGCTCCTGTTGCTCCTCCGCCCGGACCACCCGTGCAACCACCCGCTAATGTGCCTGCTCCACCCTTGCCTCCTGGAGCTCCTGTTGCTCCTCCGCCCGGACCACCCGTGCAACCGGGTCAACCTGCGCCCGGCCCTTGGAAGCAACTCAAATTGAGGACTACGTATGACGGATCTCTCGAGACTTTGCCTTGTTTCTTGCATCAAGTGGACAGTTATATGCGAGAACAAGGACAAGTTTTCCCCACGGAAGATAGCCGGGTGCGTTACGTAGCTTCCCTTCTGACAGGTAAAGCGGCTGACTGGATGGTCCTCCAGTTTGACACCCGCTCTCGTGCTATTCGTTCCCTCAACAACTTCATGACTGCCCTGAGAAGGAGGTTTGAGGACCCCTTCCTGGGGGAAAGAGCCAAAACGGAACTCTTACAATTAAAACAAGGCTCTGCTACAGTTCGAGAATTTGCCGATGAATTTCAACGACTGGCAAGTAAAATTGTAGGTTGGCCCGAGACCACCCTGATCCATCATTTCAGGGAAGCCTTGCATCCTGACATTCTGAACTGGTCTTACATGCGAGGCGATCCCGATACCCTCGAAGACTGGATCCTATTAGCCGAGGAAGTGGAAAGCCGCCGACGCTTTATTTCTCTCGTCCGTCAAAAGCACAAGGAAAAAGGCACCCAAAAGCCTCAACCCAAGGCACCACTGCTCGTCCCACGAAATCCCCCACGTCCGCCCCAGGAACGTGAAGCCCGATTTCAGAGGGGTGCCTGTCTTACTTGCGGAGAAATGGGCCACTTTGCAGCCGTTTGCCCACGCCGCCAGGAATTATTTCGTCCCAGCACGACAACCCGCGCCCGAGGTCGTCCACCACGCAGAGGCACCGCGGCCACCCGCAGCGCAGCTCCGGGAAGACCCACACCCTCTGCACTCCATGCCGGGGACCCAGCCTCCCTGCCTACTACCAACGACCCCGCCGGGTCTCGGATTACAAGTGCCCCATTGGGGGACGACTTTCCCTCTTCGGATGAGGAAAATCCTTGGATTTCTCCAGCCTTAAACCTGGAATCTCCCCTCGACTTGTCAAAAAACGGCTCCGGTCTGTGGTGAATGGAGCGTCTCCACAGACCTCTCAGGATCTTCCTATCAAACCGAATGCTCCTACCAAAATCAAAGAAGTGGACTCCACCGTCTACGTGGATGCAGTTTTACAACAACTTAACGGTGGCCCACAAATCCCCGTCAAAGCACTAATTGACTCCGGTTGCTGTCGCACTCTCATAAGCGAAACCACTTTTGCTGCACTCAGAGCCGACTCTGAGGCTTTACCCGCCCCCGTCCAATTTGCCCAAATGGACGGAAGCCATTTCCAGGGGGGTCCAGTTGATCACCGCACCATAGGGGTGGCAATGGGAATTGGTTCCCACTGGGAACAAATAGACTTCACTATAGCCCCTATCCGATTTGAAGTGGTCTTGGGAATTAACTGGATTAAAGGACATAGTCCCAGTATTGATTGGGAAACAAACACTATCTCCTTCGCTAGTCCCACCTGCGACCAGCATCGGCAAAACTTTGCTCTGCTATATCCGCCCGTTCCAGCATTAACCTCTACTGCCCCAGCACCACCGGCTCTACCCGCTGTATACCGGGACTTTGAAGATGTCTTCGACCTTAGGGAATGTGATGCCTTACCCCCCCACCGGGCCTCAGACTGTGCGATTGAAGTGGTAAAGGACTGCACATTAACCAAGAGTAAGATTTACCCTATGAGCGCTTCCGAGCGCACTGTCCTCCGGGACTTTTTGGACAAAAACCTCGCCAGAGGGTTCATTCGCCCTTCGAATGCCCCAAACTCGGCCCCCGCGTTTTTCGTCCGGAAAAAAGAGGGCGACCTTCGCCTGTGCATTGACTTCAGAAAGCTCAATGCGGTTACCCAGACCAACGCCTATCCTATCCCATTGATATCGGATATTTTGGGACAATTACAGGAAGGCCGTGTGTTCTCTAAATTAGACTTGGTGGAAGCTTACTACCGAGTCCGTATCCGCGAAGGGGATGAGCACCTCACTGCCTTCTCTAGCTGTTTCGGAATGTATGAATTCCTTGTGATGCCGTTCGGATTAAAAGGGGCCCCGGGGGTCTTCATGCAACTCATCAATGAAATCCTACATGACCTTCTATATCGTGGGGTGGTGGTCTACTTAGATGACATTCTCATTTATTCGAAAACTATGGACGAGCATGTGGCCCTGGTCAGGGAAGTTCTGCAACGCCTGCGTAACCATCAACTTTTCGCAAAACTAGCTAAGTGCGAATTTCACCAAAGCAAACTCACGTTTTTGGGATACATTATCTCCCACCAAGGTCTTCGCATGGACCCCGCCAAAGTCCAAGCCGTCCTCGATTGGACTCCCCCCACCAACCGGAAGCAAGTACAGCAATTTCTGGGATTTGCAAACTTCTATCGAGGATTCATCCCTAACTTCGCCCAGGTGGCTCTACCCATTACGGACCTACTGAAAACTAAGGGAAAAGTAAGCTCGGCTGCCTTGCCCTCCGCAAAAATCCTATGGACTAAGCAATGCCAAGCCGCCTTTCTGGCCCTCAAACGCCTCTTCACTTCGGAGCCGGTGCTACAGCACCCAGACCCAAATCAAATGTTCATTGTGCAAGTCGATGCTTCCGATGTAGCCATGGGAGGGGCTCTCCTCCAGCAAGGACCGGATGGTCTTCTTCACCCTTGCGCTTACTTTTCAAAAAAATTTGCGCACGCTCAATTAAACTGGCCCATCTGGGAGAAAGAGGCCTCAGCAGTTCATCATGCACTGACTCTATGGCGACAATTCTTGGAAGGGTCTAAAGTCCCCTTTGAGGTTTGGACCGATCACAAAAATCTAGCTGCCCTCACGGGGTCCCATAAGCTATCGGCGAAACAACAACGGTGGGCGGAGTTCTTTGCGCAGTTCCGTTTCACCCTGAAGCACGTCCCTGGGAAGCAGAACGTTCTCGCGGATGCCCTCTCCCGTTTACCACAATATCCGGTAAAACTCGAAAGACCCACCAACTCTCTGTTCACCCCTATGCAACGTGGGGCTCTACCTATGCTGGCTGTGCAAACTCGATCCCAGCATCAGCACACCTTACCCAACGTACAAGCTCCGCCAGCCCAACCGACTGCCCAGCCGCCACCGCAACAAACCGGAGTTCCCACCCTTCCTACCCCTCCGACCGCCCAGCCGCCTGCAGTCTGCGCGCCGCCGCACGTAAGCACTAGCCCCATAACTGTTTCTAAGATCTCCATGGCCGACGGGGGGGCCCCCTCCAAAATCCCCATCTCCGAGTCCTTTTTAACTGTCCTTCGGGACCAGTGCCTTTTAGAACGCACCGCTCATACCCTACCTCCTGGTGTTTTGGAACAAGGAGGGTCCTGGTACAAGGACTCGAAATTGTATGTACCCAAAGCTCTCCGAAAGGACGTTTTACATTTAGCTCATGGAGCCAAAACAGCTGGGCACTTTGGGTTTCTGAAAACCCTTCACTTATTGCGCAGACAGTTCTGGTGGGGGGGAATGCGTTCCGACATTGACTCCTTCATCCGCAGCTGTCCCGTTTGTGCCGCTGCGAAACGATCGCAGGGCAAACCCCCGGGACTGCTACAACCTCTTGAAACGCCCAGCAAACCTTGGGAAGTGATTGCTATGGACTTCATGACTGATCTCCCTCTCAGTGGGGGTAAAACTGTGTTGTGGGTTGTTACTGATTTGTTTTCTAAGCAAATACATTTGATTCCATGCGCAGGGATCCCCTCTGCTCAGAAACTGGCCCGCCTCTTCGTGACGCATATCTTTCGCTTACATTCGTTTCCGCGTAAGATAATTTGTGACCGCGGAAGTGGTTTCGTTTCTAAGTTTTGGAAAGCTTTCCTCAAGTTGGTGGGAGTGGAACAAGGGTTGTCTAGTGCATACCATCCTCAAACTGATGGTCAAACTGAACGTGTCAATGCTGTACTTGAATGTTATTTACGCTGTTATGTTAACTACCACCAGGATAACTGGGTGGAACTGTTACCTTTAGCAGAATATGCCTACAATAATGCCATGCATCAATCCACAGGTTTTAGCCCATTTTTTGCTGTGTATGGACAAGATTTCAGTCCCATCGCTCCTGCAGATGATGTAGAGGGGGAGGGGAACCCCGACATTGCCTCCTGGGCACACGCCCTCCGTACCACTTGGCCCTGGCTCGTTAGCAACCTCGACCGGGCCAAACGTAAATACAAAGCGCAAGCTGACAAACATCGCTCCCCCGGGGGTGATCTGCAAGTGGGTGCTTTGGTTTACCTTTCCACCAAAAATCTCCGTTCCACCCAACCGTGCCATAAGCTCAGTGCTAAATACATTGGCCCTTTCCCCATCACCCGGGTCATAAACCCTGTCACGGTGGAACTGGCTCTCCCCAAATCCTTGAGGCGTGTGCATCCTGTTTTCCACATTAGCCTCCTCAAACCCCATGTTGCTTCTCCACAGTGGCATCCGGACCCACCTCCTGCGCAACCCATCATGGTGGGGGGGGAGGAACACTTCGAAGTCTCCAAGATCCTTGACTCCCGTGTTCACCATGGCAACCTGCAATATTTAGTCCGTTGGAAACATTTCCCCCCTGCCTATGACGAATGGGTGCGCGCACGGGATGTCTCCGCCCCCGATCTCGTCGACGCCTTTCACATTGCTTACCCAGATAGGCCAGCCCCCTTGCGAACTGGGAGGGGGCCTTGAGGGGAGCAGAATGTCAGGCTGCTATCTCGGTTTCGTTATTGCCTCTGTCTCTGCGCTGTATTGTCTGCCCCCCAAGGTCGCATACCTAGGCCTGGGAACTCAGCTCCTGGGAAACTGTATTCAGCCTGTGCGTGTAATCTCCCGCCTTTCCTGCCTTATAATATCTCCCAGCTAGTGAGTCTCTCATAGCTGTCATTTTATTCGTTTGCACTGTATGCCTATTTGACCAGTAAAAGCCATCTGTTTGGACTCTATATGACTTTGTGGTGATTTCTGGTTCTGTGGGCCAAGGGCTGACAGTTGCCAACCTCCAGGTGGAGTCTGGAAATCTCCCACTCTTACAATTAGGGTTGCCAGGGTCGTGTCCGCACTGCACGTTTGCCACTCCGATTTCTGTGGGGTTTCCTTGCATGTTCCCACTTCATCTCACCCGGAGGATTCCGAGGACGTCTCCAGAGCACAATTTCTCCGCTGTAAGAGGATTCGCTTATATGGTGGATTATTAAAAATAAAACGTGTTCCTCACACGGAGCAATGAAGTGGGAACATACAACCCCGCTGAAAGCCCATCGCCCCGCCCCCCCATCCTTCCTAACCGCCCACACTCGTTCCCCCCCTTTCGGCTTTGCAAAGGAGGAAGGGGGGAAATTGGGGGGGGGTTTTGCAAGCATTGCCTGCCGGATTCCGGCACAAACTCCCAAGTCAACCAGAGTGGGGCAGCATGAGTGGGGGGAAGGGGGCGGAATCGAGGCTTGCAAAATGAGCCCTGCCTTTAATTTGCGTGCTTAGATGCGAGAGGGTGGGATGGTGGCAAGTCCTGTTGGCAAGTTTCACTTTCCCCTCAAACTCCCGCCACGCAATACTGTTCTCGGGTTTTTTTCCTTTTTTGCCGCCATTTTCTAAACAACCTTCCCCGCTACCGTTAAGGGATGGCCCGCGAATTCCTGGACCAATCGCCGTCCTTCCTTTGAGCGCAGTACAGCGGAGAAAGGCGGCGCAGTGGGAACAGAAATCATGCGAATTTTATCAAAAAAACCAGAGAAAGGCGGCACGGTGGGAACAGAATTTTTATTTCATTTTCGATTCTTTTGTACTCGACACGTATAAATAGCGAGGTAAGTTGCTGGTGCGTTCACGGGCCAGCTCTGGGTTGGGAAATACCTTGAGGTTTTTGGGGTGGAGCCTGAGGAGGGTGGGGTTTGGGGAGGGGAGGGACTTCAGTGCCACACAGTCCAATTGCCAAAGCGGCCATTTTTCTCCAGGTGAACTGATCTCTATCGGCTGGAGATCAGTTATTAATAGCAGGAGATCTCCAGCTATTACTTGGTGGTTGGCAACCCTAATTATATTGCTCTCTAGATGACCAGCTCCCCTGGAGAAAATGGCCCCTTGGAAGGGTGGACTCTATGGCATTATACCCTGCTGAGGTCCCTCCCCTCCCCAAACACCACCCTCCCCAGGCTCCACTCCCCAAATCTTCAGGTATTTTCCAACCCAGAGCTGGCAACCCTACTAGGAGATCCAACACACCCCAGCCGTGAAGCTCACTGTTTCACCTTGGGCTGTCGCTCACTTTCCTCTTAAATTATCTCACACTATACTGAGGCAAAAGACCTTCTGCATGCAACTCGGCATTTATCCAGTGTCACATTTGAATTGTGCTGCCACGCATGCAAAGCAGCTATCTGTGTGCAGTTAGCACAGTGGCCTGTATCCAATCATTCTGTGCACAGACCACAGCCTTTTCCTGCATCCCTCTCTGTTCCTGCATCCCCTTCTGACCCCCAGAAAGATCATTCTCGGGGTCATGGGATGCACGTGGAGGAACGCTGCTTGGGGGGTTGGAGAGAGGAAGGCAAGGGGTGAAATTGCTCCTCCTTCCTCTTTCACAGGCACAGCTCTGTTGAGGAAAGGGCTCGATTTCTTCTTCCCCTTGTCCTTCCTCACTCCAGCCCATAGACACACATGGCTATTCCTCTGCATGGATCTCATGACCCCAGGAAGGATATTTCCAAGGTCAGAAGGGACTGCGAGAATGAAGAGGAATGTGAGAAACTCCATGTGCCTTCATGTCTGATTACAAGGCGGTATCTGCAAGGGTTATGGATCTCTGGTGTGCAAACTAAGCCATGCATAGCTACATTGCATGGGTTGCAGCATGGTTTAAATGAGATACTGAGCCTGTGCAAAGCTGAACATGGAAGCTCTTTTGCTTTGCCATCCTCAGATTTTAATTAGGCCTCACAGGGTGGTTGGGAGGATACATATGGAGAAAGGGAGTAATTCTGAGCTCCCTAGGACAGACAGGCTCAATAAAAAAGATGGATAGTTGGGTTTCCGACTTTGATATAGACTGGAAGGTATGGTCAGTATATATAAATCAATATTTTATGGATTAAAAAATGACCTCAGGTTTTAGGACCTAAATTTATTAAATGGTAGACTAAGATGAAAATAGTTAAATAATAATTAAAGTAAAAATAGATTAAATCAAAATTATTCGCAAGAGGAATAAGGTATATGGTAGTCTGTTCTGTGTGAGGAGAGTTGGAGGTCGGTTTCTGTAATGTTTTGTGTCTCACTTTTTCTTTTTCTTTTTTTCTTCACTTTCTTCTTTTTGTATCTTGTGTTTTTGTATGCTTTATGTACTTTGACATAGTCTGTAGTGTTCTGAATATTTCAATAAAACTTTTTTTTTTTAAAGATGGATAAATAGATTAGATAGAACAGAACAGCTGGAGCAAGAATTTGCCCAGTACAGCAGTATGATGGTGTATACATTCATGTGAGGTTACAAAGAAATGGCCTTTCATGACCCACCAAAGTGAGTGTTTTTCCAGATAATCTGAAAATTTTGAGAATACTCCCCCCATGTCTTGGGAGATGTTGACTTTGCCCTGGTGCACACTGCCAGAACCTCAGCCGTCTTTTGTCAGCGAGGATTAAGATAATGTTTACAATCAGCACAGTAGCTGAGGAAAGGGCCCATCCAGCTGCTTGGAAAGCCCCTCGGAGGGGGCGGGCGGAAACCTGCTGCAGAATAGTCATGTGTGGGATGCAATGGCCCCTTTTCATAAAGGCAGGCTTCTCCCAAAGACTCCTCTGTGGAAGAACTTTGTGTTGTTCTGCGGCTCCTTGCCTTCTTGAGGTATATAAAGTTTCCGGATTGAGCACAGGACAGGATTGGCACCCGGGCAGGCAGTACAAATTAGCAGCTTAGAAAATGTCAAAGGCTTCCAGCGTTACTTTTATCACTTGCTGTCTGTGACCATGTTCATGGGCAATATAGGTTCAGTTTGCAATAAGCGCACAGTGCTCTGTGCATGGCCTTCATCAAGTGCAGCCAGCATGAGCATTCTTGGTGATTAGTTCTAATCTATCCTTATTAGGGTTGCCATGTCCCTCTTCACCAGCAGTGGGAGATTTTTGGGGTGGAGCCTGAGGAGGGCGGGGTTTGAAGAGGGGAGGGACTTCAATGCCATAGAGTTCAATTGTCAAAGCGGCCATTTTCTCCAGGTGAACAGATCTCCATCAGCTGGAGATCGGTTGCAATAGCAGGAGATCTCCAGACAGTACCTGGCAACCCTAGCCCTTCTGTTTGGGGATTTAAGGGAGATTGTTCTTCATAGACATGAGTGGAATGGCTAAAAATGTGAGACAAGCATAATAGGTTTATAAGAAGTGACCAGTCATAGTGTTGGGAGGCGGAAGTTGTTGGCTATATGATTGTCTCTGGTACTATAATCAAAGAAAGAAACCTGACTTCTACTCTCAGCTTATTAATCTTTGGCTCAGTGCATCTGGATTCAGGAAGATATGCAACCTGAAAGACTTCACAAATATTTTATTTTTTTGCCGTCAAGTCACAGCTGACTTATGAAGACCCCATCGGTTTGCCACTGCCTGCCTCCACATCACAACCCTGGTATTCCTTGGTGGCCTCCCATCCAAATACTAGCCAGGGTCAGGGCTGCGAGTGGGTGACTGCCCCAAGGTCACCCAGACAGCTTCCATGACATGAGTGGGGATTTGAACCTGGGTTTCCCAGGTCCTAGTCCGACACCTTCACCATGCTGGCTCACAAATATTATATAAAGAAGAAGAAGAAGAGCTGGTTTTTATACTCCGATTTCCTCTATTTTTAAGGAGTCTCAAACTGGCTTACAGTTGCCTTCCCTTCCTCTCCCCACAACAGTCACCTTGTGAGGTAGGTGGGACTGAGAGAGTTCCGAGGGAACTGTGACTATCCCAAGGTCACCCAGCAGGCTTCATTTGTAGGACTGGGGAAACCAACGCGGTTCTCTAGATTAGAGTCCGCCGCTCATGCGGAGGCGTGGGGACTCAAACCCGGTTCTCCAGATTAGAGTCCACCGCTCTTAACCACTACACCAATAAATAAATAACACCAATAAATAACATGGGTCCAATAAATAACATTTTATTTTCCAAATTCTCCAGAACTGATTCTACTATGTTGGGCCATAGTACATCTCTCCCAGTATGTCATAGTTTCCTTCATAAATGCTTTTCGCTTTTCCTTTGGACATTTGGGTACAGGCTCAACCCTGTGCCAGGAGAACCAGGGGGTGAAGAGATGGGAAACAGACAGAGAGGAGTGTTGGGTAAATATCTTTTACCGCACACAGGAGCTTCTGTGCCAGTTCATTTCCCTCGCTGTCTTCTCTCAAATGAGAAATCTAATTTTGCCTGACAGATAGCTGTAGATAAACATTGTAATCAAGGTGCTAATGAAAATAGTTAGTGGCACTCAGAGCTTTCTCAGCTTCCAGCTCAGACAAGCGTGCAGAAAGAAGCCGCTGACACTCTCTGGAGTACATAAAGATGCAGCCCATTTGCCCCATTGCTCGGAGAACAGAGCGATCATCAGGCTGCCAGAGAAAATGATGGTGTGCAGAGATCCCCAATCAATTGAGACTGCATGAGAGAGTGTGCCGGGAAGTTTGACTTCCCTTGTTATGGATCTCCCACCCATCTCTTGCTGTCCTGGCTGTGCTGGCATCAATCATGGTGCACCCAACCCCTTGTGATTTGCACTGTGCCCCTTCTTGCACTCACGATAGTCTGCAGTGCAGCTGTCATGGGCTGGAGCTATTGGGTGGTGGCAGAAACAACAGCACCAGGTTCTTTCTGCTTTGCACTCCAGCTTGGCCTTATAAAAGAGGAGAGTGGCAAGCGCAGCAGTGATGTACTCTAGTTCATTTCTAAAGGGTTGATTAGAATGATACGACATAAAGAGTCAGCATGAGAGCCAGCATGGTGTAGTGGTTAAGAGTGGTGGTTTGGAGTGGTGGACTCTGATATGGAAAACTGGGTTTGATTCCCCACTCCTCCACGTGAGCAGCGGAGGTTAATCTGGTGAACTGGGTTGGTTTCCCCACTCCTACACATGAAGCCAGCTAGGTGACCTTGGGCTAGTCACAGCTCTCTTAGAGCTCTCTCAGCCCCACCTACCTCACAGGGTGTCTGTTGTAGGGAGGGGAAGGGAAGGTGATTGTAAGCCAGTTTGATCCTTAAGTGGTAGAGAAAGTCGGCATATAAAAGCCAACTCTTCTTCTTCTTAAAGGAGGCTGTGTTTCCCTGGACTGAGGAAAGGGGGGTAATACTTCCCTGTTGCCATTTCCCCCAATTAAGTTTGGGGATTCACTGCCACAAAATGTCATGATGGCCTCTGGTTTATATGGATGTATCCAACCCCCTCTTCAACCATATAAACCAGAGGCCATCATGACATTTTGTGGCAGTGAATCCCCAAACTTAATTGTGCAGGATGTGAAGAATGGCTTTCCTTCTTTGACTTGAGTTTACAACATATGAACAACATCAGCATTCTAGATGTTTGGAGCAAAGGCTGATGGCCTTAACTAATTGCTAAGGATGTTTCTTCAACACATGGAGCTGGACTGTGTAGCTTTCTTCAGGTGACTTCATGAACACATGAACATATGAAGTTGCCTTATACTGAATCAGACCCTTGGTCCATCAGTACTGTCAGTACTGTCTACTCAGACCGGGAGCAGCTCTCCAGGCAGAGATCTTTCACATCACCTACTTGCCTCGTCCCTTTAAGTGGGGATGCAAGGGATTGAACCTGGGACTTTCTGCATGCTAAGCAGATTCTCTACCACTGAGCCACAGCCCCTCCCCCGTCCAGAAAACACTGGCTATTTGAATGGAACCCATCATCCATCATCCAACATCCACTGCAATCCACTGATCCATAAGACTGATGGGCATTAAATAGCAATGTGCAGCAAAAGATGGAGGAATGTGGCTGATAACTAAGGTTGTACCGGATCTACAGTAACAACTTGCCATTATTTTGCCTTTGTGCTGGATCACCTGGGAGAGACACTATTCCCATAACAAGCAAGTTGTGATAATTTATGCCTTAATGACATCCAGACTAGATTACTGTAATGTGCTCTGCGCATGGCTACCTTTGGAGGTTGTTCAGAACCTGCAGTTGGATCAAAACATAGGTGCCAGAATGTTCACTCGGGTGGACCATTTAGAGCGTATAATGCCAATTTTACAGCAACTTCATTGACACCCAGTTGGTTTCTAGGCCCAATGGAAAATGCTTGTGTTAGCCTCTAAAGCCCAAATAGTTTGCGCCCGGGACTCCTGAAGATGAGCCTACACCCTGCATGAAGCCACTCGCATAGCAGATCCTCATTGGAAACCATGCACATTTGCCTGCTGATGCTACAGTAAATGACTACATGGGACAAGATTCTTTTTCTTCACAGTGGCGCCAAAACTGTGGAACTAAAGCTTCATTCTTTGCCTTCTGGCTTTTAAATGACAGGCCAAAGTGATTTTGTATTGGAAGGCTATTTGGGTATCCTGTTTTTACCTAGCAACCAAGTATTACTTCTGTTAGTGAAGTTTTTTATCATCATTTGCTCTTGCATTGGTTTTCATTTTTAATTCGGTTTTAATTTGTACGTTAGCTTTTAAATGGCTTTTGAGAGCTTCCTTGGAGATTTGTATCAAAAGATAAGCTCTCGATATTTTAATACATTTAAAACAGCAGTCACGTGACACCAACCCATATGAAAGAAAGAGCTAGAGGAGAGGGAAGGTGAAGGCATTTTTGGACCTAAGACTAGTAACCCTACCCAAGTCACATAATAATAATAATATACATACACACACACACACACACACACACACACACACACACACTACGCATTTTAAAACATTTCTGTTTTTAAATTCTATCTTTTCCCTTCCTGATTGTCCATAGTTCAGATCAGGCAAAAAGGAGTAATTAAATTGTGAAATGAATTGACACAAGGTGTGCTGATGTGTGTTAGGCAACATGTAGGGTTGCCAACCTCCAGGTACTAGTTGGAGATCTGCTACAACAACTGATCTCCAGCTAATAGAGATCAGGTTGCCTGGAGAAAATGGCCGCTTTGGCAATTGGACTCTATGGCATTGAAATCTCTCCCCTCCCCAAACCCCCACCCTCCTCAGGCTCCACCCCAAAAACTTCCCACTGGTGGCAAAGAGGGACCGGGCAACCGTAGCAACATGGCTTTTCAAAACGGTTATGCACATTCATGGGTGACAGATCTATCAATGGCTGTTAGGCCTGATAGCTCGATGGAATCGCCATGGTCAAAGGCAGTATATCTTTGAATAACAGGCACTGGGGATGACCGCAGGGAAGGGCTGTTATTTCCATGCCCTGCAAGTAGTGTCTCGCTGCCGTTGGTAACAGATAGTCGGATGAGACACAGCCAAGCACTTCTCGTGGTGTTATGTGGAGGCTGAAAAGCAGCTCTCCTTCAAGCACATCCTTCCGTTGTCAGCTTTTCCACCCCTTAATCATTCTTGCCCTTCTGACAGCCAATTATCCCTGGCTGTCTCTTTGGGAACAAACGCAAAAGGTGAAGAGAAAAGAGGGGCAGCCGTCTAATCGAGCTGGAGCAGCTGAAGGACTAAATTGCCTTCTGCCACTTTGCAGCCGCTGGAGCGATGATGCGGAAACGGCCAAGGTGTTTTTGCCCCTGCGGCCTTGTGTGCCAGGGATGCGAATTAGCACTGCAAAGGGCGACTGGAAAAAAACGGCCCACCAGGAGCTTAAACCTTTATTCCTAAAACTGTCATTTGAAGCCAGGTTAGGAAGCCTATATTAGCAGACAGTTGCTTGTGACCCTTGACTTAATCAGGATTTAACACAACTGTTCAGCGAAGAGCGCTTGAAGTACATGGGAATGCTTCCCCCAAAGAGCATAGCCGTGAGCTGCAGGAAGCATGAGCTCTGTTGGGTCTCTTGTGTGACTGCAGAGGTGTGGGATTCCTCCCAGCAGTCTGAACCAGAAGCACTCTGGAGCTATTGGTCGTTTATGCATGGGAGTTTTACCTGAGGTTCGTTGCTCGCTGGACCCACACTTTCCTGTTGGGAATCTATGCACCAGCACTCTCCAAGCTCAGATCAAGTCTCCACCCCTTTAAATGTTGCTGTGTAATTGGCTTACTTTGTAGAGCTTACTGTGAGAGAGAATACCCCCCAACCCAATTGCTGCATGAAAAAAAAAAAAGGGAGCAATCTGAAAGGGTGGGGAGAAATCCAAGCCTCGGTTTTAAAAAGCCTTTCTTCTGCTCAGAAAGTGCTCCGAGGAAGCAGGAAGCATTTGAACCCCCACCTCTTTACACACTGCTTTGTAATTGGCTGTGAGAGAAACCAAGCCTGCGTGTCCCGCGCTTTGCCTCCTGCATGGGGATTTCACCCTGGCTGAGCTCAGGGGAGAGGGAAGAATCGGGTTAACAGAGGAACGGGAAGTCCCGGGATTTGTGAGGGCTGGCAGCGAGGTCATCGCTAAAGGACGGAAAACTCAAGCATAACTCCAAGGAACAACCAAGACAGACCGGGAACAAACGTGAGTGCAAGTACGCATGCATAAATGACCATTGCTGCAGTACTCAATAACTCTCAGGACCACCAAATGGGGAGAACTAGAGGTACAGTACTCCTGGGACCCAGGTGGTTCTGGCGCCTCAGGAAACCGGGCAGTCTCATGCCTTCCACCAGCCCCATTTTTAGTGTGTGTCCGGCTCTACCTGTCTTTTGAAATACCCACAGTTAGGAACAACCTACCTGCTGATGACTTTGGAATCTCCCAGCTGCTTCTAGTAGCTTTGCGTTCCTTCTGCCTGGCTGAATCTGAAGAGCTACGAAGAGCCTTGGTACTGTTTCGGTGTGTGTGTTACAGTATAGTTATTCTTTATTCTTTATTTATTTTTCTCCAAGGAGCCCAAAGCGGTTTGCATCCAAGTCCCCTGGTGACCTGCCCATCCAGGCACTGCTCATGGCCAGGCCCCTTGAACTGAACCCACATCATATGCAGTCAGAACGTCACACAGATCAAAGAATCTCCTTCTTATCCATTAATGAACAGCATCAATTTATTGTGGAACTCATAAGGGTTTTCCTCTCATTTGTTGAGCGCAGGTCTCAAGGTACCACCTCACTTGCAGGTAGTGTTGCCAACAACCTGGACAAAAGAATCACCTTCCCTCCTTCATAGTGGCAGTCCTGTGGGTGCGGTATCATCTGGTTTGGCCATTAATGTGTGGAATGGGGCAAGAGAAGTTTACATGGCATGAAGTTAAGGAATGGTCACCTGGTAAATAACATCCTATTAAATCTCTGTTTAGGGAGGGTGTTGTTTTTTTCTCCAGGTTGTTGGCAACACCACTTGCAGGTATAATGTATTTTCTGATTCCTCAAAACACAATATGATACTATTTCTGAACATTGCTATCCTGACCCCTGTACGAAATGTGCAAAGGTCGTAGTACCTATTGTGTGTGTGTATATATGTATGTATGTAGGAGCCCTGTGGCACAGAGTGGTAAGCTGCAGTACTGCAGTCCAAGCTCTGCTCACGACCTGAGTTTGATCCCTATGGAAGTTGGTTCCAGGTAGCCCGCTCAAGGTTGACTCAGCCTTCCATCCTTCCGGTCGGTAAAATGGGTACCCAGCTTGTTGGGGGTAAAGGGAAGATGACTGGAAAGGCACTGGCAAACCACCCCATAAACAAACGTCGGGATGTGACGTCACCCCATGGGTCAGGAATGACCGGGTGCTTGCACAGGGGACCTTTACCTTACCTTTATGCATCCCCTGGAGAAAATGGCTGCTTTGGAAGGTGGACTTTATGGCATTATACCTTGCTGAGGTCCCTCCCCTTTCCAAACCCTGCCCTCCCCAGGCTCCACCCCCAAAATCTCAGGAATTACCCAACCAGGAGCTGGCAAACCTACTTACCTACCTGAGGGACTTCTCATAAACATAAGTTTTGAAATGAATGAAAAGAACCATACAAAATAGCCTGATGAGGACAGTTCTCTAGGAGACACATAATAATGTAAGAGTTGTGAGAAAAATGGCAGAGGGAAATTAGTCTGCTCAAGCCCTTGAGAGCTTAGAGAATCCTGGAGGAAGAGATGGGGTAGGGTTGCCAATTGCCAGGTGGGGCCTGGAGATCTCCCAGGATTACCGTTGATCTCCAGACGACAGTGATCAGTTCCCCTGGAGAAAATGGCTGTTTTGAAGGGTAGACTTTATGGCATTGTACCCTGCTGAAGTCCCTCTCCTCCCCAAACCCTGCCCTCCTCAGGCTCCCCTCCCAAAATCTTGAGGTATTTCCCCAACCAGAGCTGGCAACCCTAGGGGGGTTGTTTTCCCCTTCATGAACTTCTTCACTGGCCCCTAGCTCATCACTGTATCTAATGTGAGTGGCTCTCTCACGCCAACCACAAAAGCAGCAAAACCAGACAAGACAGGGCTCTCAGGGGACCCCTGGGGGAGGCAGAAAAATATGGCTTTGTAAATTAACCAAAGGAGGAGAATGAAAAACCACCCATTATGCTTGCTGAGGAGGACTACATATCTCCAGAAGAGATGAATGCTTAGAGCAGGCTGTGGTACTAGCTGGAGATCTCCTGCTATTACAACTTATCTCCAGCCGATAGAGACCACTTCACCTGGAGAAAATAGCTCCTTTGGCAATTGGACTCTATGAAGTCCCTCCCATCCCCTCCCATCCCCAAACCCCGCCTTCCTCAGGCTCCATCTCAAATGAAGTCCCTCCCATCCCCAAACCCCACCTTCCTCAGGCTCCATCTCAAAAACCTTCCGCCGGTTGTGAAGAGGGACTTGGCAACCCTAGTCTGTGGGTTTGCCTTCCATAAGAAGGGAAATGTATGTGTAGGGTTGCCAAATCCCTCTTCGCCACCGGCAGGAGATTTTGGGGGCAGAGCCTGAAGAGGGCGGGGTTTGGGAAAGGGAG
The DNA here is from genome assembly GCF_029931775.1 of Euleptes europaea. Classification (NCBI taxonomy): domain Eukaryota; kingdom Metazoa; phylum Chordata; class Lepidosauria; order Squamata; family Sphaerodactylidae; genus Euleptes; species Euleptes europaea. The sequence goes on along the minus strand of NC_079312.1, from coordinate 125,741,002 downwards.
GGACTTCAATGCCATAGAGTTTAATTGCCAAAGTGGCCATTTTTCTACAGGTGATCTGATCTCTATCGGCTGGAGATCAGTTGAATTAGCAGGCGATCTCCTGCTACTACCTGGCAGTTGACAACCCTATGTATGTGACAAGTAAAGATGCCATAAGACCAGAAGATAAAGTTAAGTCTTAGTTCTTGTTGTCAAGCTGGCTATGATGAGATGTCTGCTGAAGCAAGGACCTTCAAACATGGTGCTTTACTAAAAGGTAAAGGTAGTCCTCTGTGCAAGCACCGGATCATTACTCACCCATGGGGTGATGTCACATCCCGACGTTTACTAGGCAGACTTTGTTTACGGGGTGTTTTGCCAGTGCCTTCCCCAGTCATCTTCCCTTTATCCCCAGCAAGCTGGGTACTCATTTGACTGACCTCGGAAGGATGGAAGGCTGAGTCAACCTTGAGCCGGCTACCTGAAACCAACGTCCGTTGGGATCGAACTCAGGTTGTGAGCAGAGCTTTTGACTGCAGTACTGCAGCTTACCACTCTGCTTTACTAGTTTAGCTTAATTTTTATTTATGTTTTCATTTTAAAAAATTCTTGGAGCCTGTTCTGATGAGACCTGGAAAGGAGAAAATAGTAGGTCTATTCCTCTGAACTGCCTTCGCCTTCTTCCTGCTGTATTAAACACTAATGTGCTATCGTATCATTGTAACTGAAAAGAAATTCATGCAAAGGCTGAACAGTGGTAGACGCACAGAGAGTTTTAACAGTATAAACATGATAAGGGTTTTTTGGTCAGTTTTATTGTCATGGCTTTCCCCGTAGCCCATGGAATCATGGGGAAAGTAGTCTGGTGAGAATGCTGCAAATTCTTTGCTAGGCCCTTCTAACAGAGCTATGGTTCCTTGTATTTCCACTTGTAGTGCCTTTACAGTGATTATGCAGATGGGGCCCCATGTAAGCATGCCATCATTAGTTAGGGTTGCCAATCTATAGGTGGCACCTGGAGGTCTACCACTATCACAAGCAATCTCCAGATGACCAAAAAGAGTTCCCCTGAAGAAAATGGCTGCTTTGGAGGATGGACCCTGCTAAGGTCCCTCCCCTCCCCAGACTCCACCCCCAAAATCTCCAGGTATTTCCCAACCCAGAGCTGCCAACCCTATAGTGCATAGTAATACACCTATAGGTTGTATCACCTATCACAACTGGTCCCTCCTACAATAATGGTCTATTTTGTTTTGGGGTTTTGGGATGTGTGTTTTTTACTATCTGGCCCTGCCCAGCAAAGAAATCAGGTTCGGATGAATGGATTTCCAAAATCAAACTGGGAAGAGTGTGTGTGTTATTCTCTATCCTTGTTCCCACACTTTGCATCCAAACCCCACCATGAAACTCAAAGCTATCATTCTTTAATGGTAGGTGAGTCAGGAGGCATGGATACCAGCGCCTCCTTAAAACAAACTCCCCCCTCCCCCCTTTTAAGCCACAATGCAGTAGAACAGTTTTTTGGGGGGTGCACCGCCAATGTAAGGAGTTACCCTGTGACCATGTAGCCCCACATCTTTATTTCCTTAGTGCATTTCCTAGCTTGCCTCAGTGCAAAAGATAAGAACAGCTTTGCTGGACCAGAATAACAGTTCATCTAATCCCAACACTCTGCCTTGAGTAGTGGTCAGCCTGCCTGGGAAGCTCTCCGGCAGAGAATAAATGCGTAAACCCATCCCTGTTGATTGTTCCCACCATCTGGCAATCTGAGGATTACATCCTCCCAGCGTGAGCAAGCTGCTACGAGATCTTGCCTTCCCAAGCAAGAGCAATCGCTGCGGCACCCAGAGGAAGCAAAAACCAGCCGGCACAGCAAGGCTAAGGACCTGTTCTGGAAGAAGGCTGAAGCACAGTCCCCCAGGGTGCAGTCTGGTGTGTGGTCACCCAGCAACCTTTATTTTATTTTATTTTATTTTTAGTATTCTTGTGGAACTCTAGCTAAATGAGAAGGAAATTCTTTTGTTGCCACTGCGGTTTTCTAAACAATGTTGGTGGTTGTCAAGAGAGCCAAGCTAAATTTTACAAAAGCTCCACTGCTAAATGAAACCAACACTCCATGTGACTGAACAGCTATACTGTGTATTCATTAAACTTCCATTATGTTGTGGGGAAAAGTTGATTTCTCCAAGGACGACGGCTAATTCCAAATATACTTGCCGCTGAATGGAATTTCCATTTTTATCTATTAAGAATCAGGGTTTGTGTGTGTGTGGTTTGTTTGTTTTTTTTAATCTGAATGCACTGATGTGGAATTACACGCACCGAAATACAGTCACAAAGTGCCAGCAGCTCCTCCTTGGGTTAGTCCATCCTGTACCTTGGGGTTATCGTCTCTTACGAAATGATGTTGTATTGTATGGAGACTCAACAGACACAAAATGGTAACACTTATAACAAGGAACAGATGTATAAAGATTAAAACAAAACCACGAGACAGCATTTTGGCAGCATACACAGGTCATACAAATAATACAGAGGAAAATTACAGTAGGGATCAACCAGTACGCAGGATAGTAAACGAGAGGAATATAATACGATAAGGAGAACATTCACAAATCACTTTGTCATAGCACCAAAAGCCTATTTTATAAAATACACAGTTAAATCATAGGTATTAATATTTATTATTTATACAGTGCCATTTTTGTGCATGGCTGTTAACAGACAACCCAAATGGTGAACAACTTCCTGCCCCCCCAAGGGACCCCACATTTTAGAATAGGCTTGGAAGGAATGGATTTGAATTGGTAAGAGTCAGTAAAGAACTACATCCTACTGTTTCCATGCAATCTGCTTCACAAGCCCTAATACCTGCGCCTCTTTCCACAGCTTTAAATTGTCTTCGCCTGGCTTACAACAGGCAAGATGATGCGCGTACAGTGAATTTTGCTTCTGCTTTTATTATTTCTTGATCATTTCATTCTCATATGTAATAAAAATCATTTAAGTCAAAAGTATAAAGTTTTGCTTTTTTTGTGTACGGAAAATATAACAGTCAGAATTTTCCCACCATCACCCCCATTTAAAAAAAAAGAGAAAGAGAGACGGAGAGAAGCCAGGAGAAACTGTTATGAATTGAAATTTATAGGACTTGGAAGTTAGATACTGAAGTATTGCTTAAAAGGCTAATCGGGTAGCGTTATGTCTCTCTCTTCCAAAAATATTATTTTCTTCTGCTTTGAAATTAACTGCAAAGTACATTTGGTTTATGGCATATGATCATAGTTTAATTCTGGATATTTATCCAATTGCTGACCTTTTCATCCCTAGCCCCCATCACATTAGTTTTGAATAAGGCTTTTTTAGGTTTTTTAAACCATCCTGCTAATGCACTTTTTTTTTAGTTGAACATTTTTTTAAAAAGCAAATATTCTATTAAAATGGCATCCTACCGAGACTGCCTGCAGCCCTGCCTTTGATAGCAGTTTGATCTGCAGACATTGCCAGGTGATAATGCTCATCTTGGTGTCATAAAAAACTTCACCTGCTGAGATTTTTTGCAGCTCAAGCTTCTGAGAAAGGCCCAGGAGCAGCCAGTCAGGGTTTTATGTCTGGCCAGGTAGCAACGCTACCGGCTGAAATTAATCGAAGAGAAATACCAAATCTTTCCAAATATCATCCAAGTGAATGAATTATAAAGAAAAATAATTTAAAATTTGATTGTACTGACATACTGAGTATTCTGGTGCAGTACTGCCAACTCTGAAACCTGTAGTCCTGTGTACAGTTAAGCTGCATATGTCTTCTTGACTTGGCAGTAAACTCTTCTAACTGCACACAGAATTGTTGTCTAAATGTGTAGCAAAGAATGAAAGTCACTGCAGACTTACTTGTGGAGAAGCCCAATGGAATCAGTGGGCTTTAAGTCTGAGCGGCAACATACATAGATTTGAAATAACAATTTACCCCCCTCCCCAAACATATTTTAGGCGTCATAACATATCTGGAAATACATACATTGACATATTCTTTCAATAGATTCATTTGGTTTTTGATTGCACTCCTTTTACCTATTCAGACTTTGGCTAAACCTCCTTGAAAGACTCTCCTGTAGTCTCATGACTCCTCAAGTTGGATCTTTAAGGGGGAGGATACACTAGATAATACAAGACTCACGACAGAACAGTGAGAGCTGGAAACACTGTTGATATAATTCCAGAGAAACTCCAGTCTAGAGGAGTTAACATCAAAGAAAAGCAGAAATGACAGACAAGACTTGAATCTGACCCATCATTAAGATTTCAGATCTAGGCTATGATATACTATGATCAAATGGATCCCAAAAGGAGATGGCTTGGAATGAATCATGCGGATACAATTTTGGACCTAGATCTTGCAAGCACTTATGCACATATCTCTAGTGTTTTGAATAAAAGGTGGGCATAGAATTACTCAAAAGTGGCATATGCGCACAAAAGTACTTGCAGAGTTCAAATACTAGAGCATTAAATTCTCATCTTAGTAAAAAAGATGGAAACAAACTGAAATTTCAGCAGCACTCGATGGTACAGGCTCTGCAAGGCAGACAAAAATTGCAAAGTCTCCAGAGCTATAAACATGAATGAGATGTTAACAGTCTCGATCTATTTAATGTTTATTTTTCCCCCTGGGGAAATTAAAGATATTCCCTCCCCCCGTCACAGTGTACATGATTTAAATTTTGCCTGTCTTATACTTCGGGGAGAGTGCTTATGCACGTCTAGTGTTCTATAGCTTTGCTGGCCTGAGCTATAGAAATCATAAAGCACTTCCACTCACTAATATGTACACAGGATAATTAAAGGAGACAGATGTAGTTCTCTTGGGTGTTATGATCCGGTGCCAGTTTATTCCTCACTGAGAAACAGCTTTTCAGGTCTGTGGGAGGGGCTCTGTCACTTGGCTGCCGCTTCTGCTGCTGCCGCCACCGCCGTCACCTGGGGGTTCCTGAAAAAGCAAAGGAAGCGTCTTGCTAGTCCAGTTTGTTGTGTGGTTTCCCGACTGCTCAGGGAAGGAGATGAAACGTGGTTAGGGTTGCCAACCTCCAGGTACTAGTTGGAGATCTCCTGCTATTACAACTGATCTCCAGCCGATAGAGATCAGTTCAGCTGGAGAAAATGGCCACATTGGCTATTGGACTCTATTTGGCAATTGACACTATGGCATTGATGTCCCTCCCCTCCCCAAACCCCGCCCACCTCGGCTTCTGCGCCAAAAACCTCCTGCCGGTGGCGAAGAGGGACCTGGAAACCCTAGATGTGGTCTTCCTGAAAATTAAGGTCTTTTTCACATGGTAGGTAAGGGGCGGAGTTATCTTATATCCATAGTTCCCAAATGGTGTGCCAAGACAGAAGCTAGCCTATCTTGAGAACTAAAGAAATTAGAAACCCCTAATGTCCAGCATCCTTACACAGTCTGGGACCTTGTACCTTCGAGACCTCCTCTCCTGCTACACCCCCAAAGGACATTACGTTCTATGGATAGGGTTGCCAGGTCCCTCTTCGCCACCAGTGGGTGGTTTTTGGGGCGGAGCCTGAGGAAGCAGGGGTTTGGGGAGGGGAGTAACTACAATGCCATAGTGTCAATTGCCAAAGTGGCCATTTTCTCCAGGTGAACTGATCTCTATCAGCTGGAGATCAGTTGTACTAGCAGGAGATCTCCAGCTAGTACCTGGAGGTTGGCAACCCTATCCATGGATGGTAACTTGTTGGTGGTCCCCGGCCTGAGGAGTGTGTGGTTGTCTTTGACAAGAGCCAGGGCTTTTTTGGCCCTGGCTCTGGCCTGGTGGAACTCCCTACCCAGTAACATCACGGCCCTGCAGGACCTTAAAGAGTTCTGCAGGGCCTGTAAGACAGAGTTATTCCACCAGGCCCACAACTGAGGACAGACGCGGATGTCATCTGTGCTGGCCTCCCTACCTCCCCCCTCTAGGGTTGCCAACCTCCAGGTGGTGGCTGGAGATCTCCCTCTATTACAACTGATCTCCATCCAAGAAAGATCAGTTCACCTGGAGAAAATGGCTGTTTGGCAATTGGACTCTATGGCATTGAAGTCTCTCTCCTCCACAAACCCTGCCCTCCTCAGGCTCCACCCCAAAATCTCCAGATATTTCCCAACCTGGAGCTGGCAACCCTACCCCCCTCTGTTATTTTGTTCATTTATGAACCTGGGGGTGGGGACTGTCTGACTCTGGTTACTTTTCTAATCGAACACCATCTGCTGTTTTATTATGGTTATATTGTTTAGTACAGTTATATTTATTGGTTTTAATGTATGCGTATTATGGCTTTTATTATGGTTTTAATGTTGTTACCTGCCCTGAGCCTTACTTCAGCTGGGGAGGGCAGTATAGAAATTTAAAGTAATGAATATATAAATAAAATAAATCCACATAGGAGGCGATTGGCTGCAACTCTGCATGATCAGTCTCTGGCCATGCCTCCTTCTGATCTGCCTCTCTTGGGGGTGAGGAATTCTGCCATATCTCTTGTTCAGGTGTCATTGGATGATTCAGCCACTCCTGATGTAGAGATGCAGAAGAATGATCTGCCCTTAAGGGAAGATTAACAAAAATATTTTCTGGCAGGGTATGAGCTTTCTGAAGAAGTGAGCTGTGGCTCACGAAAGCTCATATCCTGCCAGAAAATATTTTTGTTAGTCTTTAAGGTGCTACTGGACTCTTGCTCTTTTCTACTACTGCAGACAGACTAACATGGCTACCCACTGTGAATTATCTTAGGGGAAGATGTCTCTCATGTGTTTTCATTAGCCACTGCTGTGTGCTGGTAACCCCATAAGGAGGCATGCTCAGAGCAGTGAATTGTGAGTGGTGGGATCCCTCAAGAGAGATTAGCTCTTCTTCTTGCATGCTCTAAGAATAAATCTTTTGGTGGGTATGAGAGAAGCACAGAGTTGACAACCTCCAGGTATTAGCTGGAGAGCTCCTGCTATTACAACTGATGTCCAGCCGATAGAGATCAGTTCCCCTGGAGAAAATGGCCGCTTTGGCAATTGGACTCCATGGCATTGAAGTCCATCCCCTCCCCAAACCCCGCCCTCCTCAGGCTCCACCCCCAAAACCTCCCACCACTGGCAAAGAGGGACATGGCAGCCCTAGAGAAGCACACCACTGATTTTAATTCATAAACTAGCATGTTTGATCTGGCCAAAATGTGGGAAGCACTGCCTTATGGTTTTTCAACTTGGGGAAATCATTAGAATTTCCTGCTAAATACCATTTAAGCACAGTGAGCCATATGTCTACTTGTAATCTAAATATTGAATGGTTGGAATGGCACACCACATTGATTTTAAAGTTCCTCAGTTTCTTACAGTTCAGAACACCCAGTTTCCCACAGCTCTAGACTTTTAACATTAATACTTTATTTCATTGCATCTGTATAGCTCTTTTCGATCGTTGAAAGTGCTTCATGTACTTAACCTCTGTAATCCTTTTAACAACCCTGCAAACCAAGTCAATATTAATTATTCCCATATGACAGAAAGGAGAGGGGATGTCAGTCTGGGAGACAGTTGCTTAGCTAAGAATACCACGTAAGTTTCAGAGATGGGCTTGAGATCATCTGAATGAAGAAGAAGATTGGGTTTTTATATGCTGACTTTTTCTACCACTTAAGGGAGACTCAAACCGGCTTACGGTCACCTTCCCTTCCCCTCCCCACATCAGACACCCTATGAGGTAGATGAGTCTGAGAAAGTGTGACTAGCTCAAGGTCACCCAGCTAGCTTCATGTGTAGGAGTGGGGAAACCAACCTGGTTCACCAGATTAGCCTCCGCCGCTCATGTGGAGGAGTGGGGAATCAAACCCAGTTCTCCTGATCAGAGTCCACCAATCCAAACCACTGCTCTTAACCACTACACCACGCTGGTGAGCTTCTCACTTCACACACTCAGTCACTACATTACACTAGCTCTTTTAAATTTTTTTGTTATGCCTAAAGATAATCTATGATAGGTTTTCCAATGAGACCAATGGAGAGTGCTTATGAGGCTAGGCTGCACGAATGAGTCTGATAGACAATTTACAGCAAGGTCCTATGCAGAGTTACTCCACTGAAATCAGTGGGCTTCACCTGGAGTAACTCTACCTAGCAACATAGTATTAGATATGCAACATTGGTTGTTTTATTTTAAAAGAGGTGTGTGGGTATAGAAGTTGTGAGTTCAACACAGTGGGCTAGATAAGCTTCATCTCCATTCTGGTATTACAGTTCTGTGTCCGTAGACAAGGGTATGCATTTACTAGGAAAACAACAGCTGGAATCTACTATTATTGACTATCGTGAAGATGTAGTGACTTTAGAATATAGAGAACTAGTGGAAATTTTCCTGATGGCAGTGAAAATAATTATTGCTCAAAATGGAAAATGGTCTCTCACAGTCTGAGCCCATGCATGTTTACTCAGAAGTAAGGACTATTGTATCCAATTTGTTCCCCAACCATTGATATGCAAAGGACTGCAGTCTAAGTCATGTGTGGAACATAGTGATAATGAAGAAATCACACAGTTTGGGTCTGAAGCTATGATCTCAAGTCGAATGAAACAGCAACTTTGATTAAACTAAGCAAGGCTGGGTCTGGTTAGTGTTTGAACGGGACAGCAACTGGAGTTTCACGGTGGAAAACAGGCAGTAAACAAACAAACAAACAAACAAAGTAAATGTATTTAAGATCATTAAAATAATACACTGAAATACAGGGACAGCAGAACCATATATACATTCGTGGAATTCTATTACAAGGATGAATAATGGGCCAATATGTTTTAAATTAATTTAAATAGGACACAAGTATGTAAAAGGAGTTGCTTAGATTTTTTTTCTGAAGGCTGTTGCTCCGGGTGATAATATTTGTTCTTTTTTTGGCTCCTGAACTGTATATTCTTTCTATATACCTGCAAAATTTAACAACAACAATAATAACTACTGGATCTTCACTGGCCTTCACAAGTAGGGTTGCCAAACTAGCTGGAGATCTCCTGCTATTACAACTGATCTCCAGCCGATAGAGATCAGTTCACTTGGTGAAAATGGCCACTTTGGCAATTGGTATCTATGGCATTGAAGTCCCTCCCCTCCCCTCCCCCAAACCCTGCCTTCCTCAGGCTTCGCCCCCCAAACCTCCTGCCAGTGGCAAAGAGGGACCTGGCAACCCTATTCACAAGTGCTGTTTTAATCCCCTAATTCAGTCAATTTAAATTAGCAGGATTAGTGCCCCATCCATCCAATTCTAATGTTGCATTGAATGGACAGGCTAATAAGGAATATGTTATATATTTGCAAATCAGGAGGAGGGGGATATTAATAGTACAAGCAAGAATCTTTCTTTCTGGAAGGGGAAAAAGGGGGGATTCAATAACCCACTGAGTCAATCAAGACTCCAGGTTAGTAGTTTTATTATATTTAGAGCCTCTGTAGTCCCCCGGGGGCTGTTGGCAAGAGTTTTGCACTGGGGGGAGAAATGGAATTTTCCATGCTCCATCTCTCTGTGAAATGAGAAGATTGATGGTATGTAGTTTCTGGTCATTAACCAGCTTTCCTCTTGCAGGAGGACACAGCAGGAAATGTGCTTCTCCCCCCCCCCTCCATCCCCCACAGCCTCTTTCTACATGGCTCCCTTTTCGACTATAACAAGCGCCGAGGCTGAAAACGGCTTCTGAATTTCAACGACAGACATGCGAGCGCTGCCTGCACCCACAATGCCCTTCCCAGTTCTCTCTGCTGCCTATTGTGTAATTTGTTTGCCGCCAAATTTAGTCGAATTAATCTTGGTCCAGGCTGACATAGTTTCTAATAAGCTCTTCTCAGATAAAGCATATCTCTGTGAGCAGATGAAGAAGAGACAGACAAGGCCTGCTCGCATTCCTGCTCTCCTATCGTGGCAGGAAATCTGTCTTCTTTCTCTTGTTTATACTCTTCCCTCTGAGGGGAAATCAAGAAAAGAAAAGCCAGGCAACATCCTCCTCTGGTGTAAACTGTTAGCGCTCCAGTTGGACTGAAGAAGTGGAGCCTTTTTTACACCAGCTATGGATCTGGTCCAAAAATTGTAGCTTCTCAGGCCTTGATCCAGAGATGGAGACATACAAAGGAGGGCCACTCAGGGTTGCCCGGTCCCTCTTCACCACCGGCAGGAAGTTTTTGGGGTGGAGCCTGAGGAGGGCAGGGTTTGGGGAGGGGAGGGACTTCAATGCCATAGAGTCCAATGGCCAAAGCGGCCATTTTCTCCAGGGGAACTGATCTCTATCGGCTGGAGATCAGCTGTAATAGCAGGAGATCTCCAGCTAGTACCTGGAGGTTGGCAACCTTACTGGTTTGGAGGATGGACTCTATGGCATTGTACCCTGCTGAGGTCCCTCACCTCCCCAAACCTTGACATCCCCTGGTATTTTTCAACCCAAAGCTGGCAACCCTAGCTGTCTGTAATCTCTGGAAACACAAATCAGACACATTCTACCATCATATCTATATTCAGAAGCAGATAGTCATTCACACTTTATGCTCCGTCGACAAATTAAAGGTCCTTGTGTTTATTGGGGAACAACATGAGGACTTTGTATTGCATGTGAGGTAAGAGTTTTGTGCCTCCCAAATGCCCACTGGCTCTTTTCTGTTTGTGACCACAGCATGCAAAGAAAAGCATCTGTGGCTCCCCCCCCCACCATTTTTGTGTCCTCAAACTGACTTATGGAGCCAGTATTGGCTGGGCTGTAAAAATCACATTACTTACCTGACTACACAGAAGTTTCACAACTAGGGTTTCCAGGCCCCTCTGGCCACCGGCAGGGGATGCGGGGGTAGGGAAGTCAGATCTAGGAGATTTGGGGATGGAGCCTGGGAAGGACAGGGACCTCAGTGGGGTACAATGCCGTAGAGTTAGGGTTGCCAGCTCCGGGTTGGGAAATACCTGGAGATTTTGGGGGCGGAGCCTGAGGAGGGTAGGGTTTGGAGAGGGGAGGGACTTCAATGCCATAGAGTCCAGTTGCCAAAGCGGCCATTTTATCCAGGTGAAATGATCTCTGTCACCTGGAGATCAGTTGTATTAGCGGGATATCTCCAGCCACCACCTGGAGGTTGGCAACCCTACATAGAGCCCACCCTCCAGAGCATCCATTTTCTCCAGGGGAACTGATCTCTGTAGTCTGGAGATGAACTGTAATTCCAGGGGATCCCCAGGTCCCACCTGGAGGCTGGCATCCCTATCGAATCACAACAGAGGCAATAGAGGCTCTATGGGGTGGTATGCAGATATGAAAACAACGTGGGGTAGGGTTTATTCTAAGCTTGTTTTCTGTACAGCTGAAGTAGCCAGCACTTTGCCACGGTCCCCAGAGTTCTTTGTAACCAGAAGAAAATAGATAAGAGGGAAGGGAACATTAGAATGAATAGGGAAAGACACTCTCTTTCTCTCTTTTCATAGAATCATAAACTTGGAAGGGACCACCAGGGTCATCTAGTCTAACCCCCTGCACAATGCAGGAAATTCACAACTACCTCTTTTTATCTTTTTCTCATTTACTTTTTTTAAAAATCCCACATGCCTAACAGCACAAAAACTTGATTCACAGCGCACATTTTGGTTTTGACACTGCAGAATATGTCTAGTTGCATGTTAGATTAAAACATGCCTTACCCAGGGTTTGGAAATAGGTGCTGCAGAAGATCAATGAACAGGAAAAGGGCTGAGCACTCCATTACTTTCATTTGTAATGTATATTTTATTCTTGAGGTTCCATTGCTCCCTTCCTGTCCACCACCATCCAGTTCTAAAACTTTACATCCTGAGTAAATATTCAAATAAGTATTTATGTATTTGCATGGTTTTGTTTAAATTGCAGAGTTTGGATTTGGGAGTGCTATTTTTAGTATTCTAACCACAAGCCTGAGGGCACTTGAACATGACATTCTCATGGATGCTAAAATCTGTTTATTATATACAATCCGTCTTTTCACTTTTTGTTTGTTTTTATTGTTCCAAAGCAGTCTGCATCTCCAAGATCAAGCAAAACATGTCTGCAAGTTAAAGCAGGGTTGGATCTTGAAGAAAGGGTTCTTGAAACACGGCAGAAAGACGGACATCTGGCATGTCTGAGCCCAGATGGATCTGAACATCATTAGGACTGCAGTTGCAATGGTTCTGTCTTCTTTGGTGCTGCCATAGTCAGCCCTTATCAGCCCCAGAAGGTCGGACCAAAACCAATGGGTTGAAATTAGATCAAAAGAGTTTCTGTCAAAACATTAGGAAGAACTTTCTAACAGTTAGAACAGTTTCTCAGTGGAATAGGCTTCCTCGGGAGGTGGTGAGCTATCCTTCCCTGGAGGTTTTAAAGCAGAGGCCACCTGTCAGCAATGCTGATTCTATGACCTTAGGCAGGGCATCTTGGCCATCTTCTGGACATGAAGGAGGGGTCACTGGGGGTTCTGTGGTGGTGGTAGTTGTGATTTTCTGGCATTATGCAGAGGGTTGGACTAGATGATCCTGGTGGCCCCTTCCAGCTCTGTGATTCTATAATTCCCATATCATTGTTCCATCTTCCTTATACTGTTACTCACTCACAAACGACCATTCATTTTGATGAGTTGGATATGTGTGGGGGAAAGGAATGTGAATCTCAGGGCTTTCAAGGGGAGTGCAGTGCCTCTTATTCCTGTCAATGAAGACAGGCCACCAAGTGGGGTTTTTTGGCAATACCTTCAGGATAAATGAATATGTGCATGTGTTGAGGGGGGTGACAAGTGGGATCACCATGGCAAGTTCTGCCCAGCCTAGCGCCTTTATTGGAAGGTGTGAAGAGGCAAAATCTATGTGCATAGGGTGCTCTCTGAACTTTCAAACCAACCTGTCCTATCAGGGTTTTCCCAATCATGCAGAGAGGGGTCTCCATGTATAAACTTGTCCTATGTACACAGTCCAAAATATGCATCTAGAACTGAGGCAGCGTTTGTTTGTGCAATCTGTCACTCCTTCCCTCCATACATTCATTCTGCTACAAATGTCATGTGAAACACCCAGTATCAGAAGTAGGGTTGCCAGCTCCGAATTGGGAAATACCTGGAGATTTTGGAGGTGGAGCCTGAGGAGGGTGGGGTTTGGGGAAGGGCGGGACTTCAATGGAATATAATGCCTTAAAGTCCACCTTCCAAAGCGGCCATTTTCTCCAGGTGAGCTGATCTCTTTCGCCTGGAGCTCAGTTGTAATAGCAGGAGATCTCCAGCAGCCACCTGGAGGTTGACAACCCTAATCAGAGCTGTTTCTCCTCTCTTAGCTTTGTTTCCCCACCTGTAAAGTAAGACCAGATGACCTATCGTATAGGGTCATGTAACAAACAGCGTAACAAACAGCGTAAAAGTGTTATAACAAGAATAAAGAGGAGTTCCCATTCCAAGTTTTTTTAATGGTCTGCCTATTGTTAAATCAGTCTGCTGGTCATACTTGTATTACTTTACAGTAAGAGTCTGCTGAACTCTGCTTTTAAGTTTGAAAGATACCCAAGAAGAGGACAGGTTGCTTGTGATTACAGCAGTGTTTATTAAGGTTAAATAAGATGTTACAAGCAGGTGATGGTTGTGCAATATGCTTCCCAACCTCCAGATTAGGGTTGCCAGGTCCCTCTTCACCACCAGCAGGAGGTTTTTGGGGTGGAGCCTGAGGAGGGCAGGGTTTGGGGGGGGGGCTTCAATGACATAGAGTCCAATCGCCAAAGCGGCCATTTTCTCCAGGTGAACTGATCTCTATCGGCTGGAGATCAGTTGTAATCAATGAGACAGGGGAAATGGTGGGAGCAAGTTGATAGCTTGGAGCCGCTGCCACTGCTATAAATGCCTCTTCATTCACAGCAGCAGTGGGAACACGACGGGGAATCATCCCTGTATGGAAACAACCCAGGACACACTGCTTCTGCTTGTCTTGCAAGTAAAGTGGCTAACCTCCAGATGGTGGCTGGAGATCTCCTGGTGATAGAAATCAGTTCCCCTGGAGAAAATGGCTGCTTTGGCAATTAGACTCTATGGCATTGCAGTCCCTCCCCTCTCCAACCCCTGCCCTCCTCAGACCCCCACCCCAAAATCTCCAGGTATTTCCCAACCCGGAGCTGGCAGCCCTACTGGCAGGAGAGGGCACAACAAAGGGGAAGCAGAAAAAGTGGACTTGTATACGGCCTGAAGGTACTTGAAGAAGACAATCTACAGAGGTAAAAATAGCACATTGCCACATGGGGCCCTTAGACAGTTTATCAATATGAGAATTGAAGGGACCATAGCTACAAGCTACATACAATTATTGGCAGAGATAGTGAAGAGGCCCTGCCTGATAGTTCAACAATAGTCTAGACAAAAACCAATGGAGGAGGAGGCAGTAAAGAGTGTGATGTCATTCTTTGCATTTATTCTTAACTGCCTAAATAGCACATTTGAAACTCTAACTCTCTGATCTTTGAGCCACCAGTTTAGATTTCAGATGATGGGCTTTGCCTGCCATCTGTATGAACGTTCATCGCTTCCTTTGTCCGAAGAGCCTTGTGATTCCACTTACTGTAGTCTGCAGCTTTGGGAAATACGGGGTTGGGTAGGGGCTGTGGCTCAGTGGTAGAGTATCTGCTTGGCATGCAGAAGGTCCCAGGTTCAATCCCCAGTTAAAGGGACTAGGCAAATAGGTGATGTGAAAGACCTCTGCCTGCGACCCTGGAGAGCCACTGTAGGTCTGAGTAGACAATACTGGCTTTGATGGACCAAGGGTCTGATTCGGTAGAAGGCAGCTTCATGTGTTCATGTGGGGGTCTTACCAGCAGCCGCAGCGTCACCATTTTATCAGCAGAATGCTGTCTGTGAGCAGAATTTGACTGTGGGCACCTAATGTTGTGTGACTGAGCCAATAGCCACATGAAGCTACATCATGCAAGCTGGTTGTTTCGCCCCACTGATCCTAGCTGGATCCAAACCAATGAGAACAATTTTTATTCTACCACAGATTCCCTGGAGCGTTCCTGTTCCCATCCATGAAAAAAACAAAAAACCTAGCCATAGCAGTTTAGGAGAGCATTTGAGGTTAATGTTAATCTCTTTCTTCCTTCTGCCGCAAGTACTCACAGGATGTGGTGAAGACCCTAAGGATCGTGTCTGCATGTTAAGAACATTTACTGTAAGGAAATGCCTCTTCCCCTAGTTTACAGGGATCAGAGAAAAATACAGGTTTCGCTGGGTGGTATATATTTCCCCCCCCTTCCCAAGATGTTTTTGTTGACTCACTCACTTGTTTTGGCTGAACAATCTGTTACCGCGCTTACAGAAGAAAAGACTGGAGACTGGAGGTAAAGGAGAATGAAACAAGCGATCACTTTTGAGTTACTTTTAGCAGCTGAACTCCCTTTACCCCTGTGAGACAGAGAGTGGGAGGAGGTCTCTGTTGGCTGATCATGAAATGGAAAGGCTCATCTAAATCTGAATATGGCAAGTATCACTGGAGATGTTTGAAGGCTTGGAAGTTCATGAAGTCAGATTGGCTTTGCCTGCCATCTGTATGAATGTTCAGCCCTTCCATTGTTCAAGGAGCCTCATGATTCCACTTACTGAAGCCTGAAGCTTTGGGAAATACGGGGTCTTACCAAGCAGCTGCAGCGTCACCAGTTTATCAGCAGAAGGCTGCCTGTGAGCACAAGTTAACCGTGGGTACCTCTTAGGGTTGCCAGGTCCCTCTTCATCACTGGGGGGGGGGGAGATTTTGGGGGTGGAGCCTGAGGAAGGTGGGGTTTGGGGGAGGTGAGGGTCTTCAATGCCATAGAGTAATGGCCAAAGCAGCCATTTTCTCCAGGTGAACTGATCTCTATTGGCTGGAGATCAGTTGTAATAGCAGGAGATCTCCCGCTAGTACGAGGTTGGCAACCCTAGTACCTCTATCCTGAGCAAATGCTTTCAGCCACAAGCACGCAGTTTAAGGAGGGCAGCCAAATGGCAATGCGCCTTATGTTAGTGCTTCCCGGTTCGTCCTCTACGGACCCCTTTTATATGCAAGCACTGAGATGTATCTCAAAAACGAAGGGCAGGACTAGATTGGACAGGCGATCGTTCATTCACATATCAAGCAGGGGTTTTGACATGAAAAGGAGGAATGACTCCCCTCAGTCCATCACTCCAGGCACTTTTCTCCCTTGCTTGTTCACTTCCAGCCTAATTTTTTGTTTGGAAACATGACTCACACAGTAAAAACATATAACATAGAATAATTAAAAAAATGAACCCCTGAAAACTGTGCAGAAACTTCAGCTGCCACAGGACGCTGCTGCTAGATTGATTGTGTGTGTGTAAAGTGCCGTCAAGTCTCAGCCGACTTATGCCGACCCCTTTTTGGGGTTTTCATGGCAAGAGACTAACAGAGGTGGTTTGCCAGGGCCTTCCTCTGCACAGCAACCCTGGTATCCCTTGGTGGTGTCTCATCCAAATACTAACCAGGGCTGACCCTGCTTAGCTTCCGAGATCTGACTAGATCGAGCTGTACCATTACTGACCAGTTTATGCTGGTCTGATCATATAATACTTATGCTTCAGCAGCTTCATTGGGTTTTTTTTTTTTCTGGCACACTTCAAGGTGCTGGCTTTTACCTTTAAATCCCTTCATAATCTGGGGCCTTTGTCTGGTGGACTGTCTTTCCCCCTATGATCCCAAGTGCCAGCGTGGTGTAGTGGTTAAGAGCAGTGGACTCTAATCTGGAGAAGCAGATTTGGTTCCCCACTCCTCCACATGAAGCCTGCTGGGTGACCTTGGGCCAGTCACAGCTCTCTCTGAACTCTCTCAGCCCCACCTACCTCACAAGGTGCCTGTTGTGGGGAGAGGAAGGGAAAGAGACTGTAAGCCGCTCTGAGACTCCTTAAAGGTAAAGAAAGGCGGGTCATAAAAAACAACTCTTCTATTTTCTTCTGCTAACAAAGGTGGTCAGGCATCTCATTTCTGACAGTTCCTTCTATTCGGGAGATCAGTTCAGCATGCCCGCCTTTGGTGATTGTGCCCACGTTTTGAACAGCCTGCCAGATATGTTACAGAAAGCTCCTGCACTCTTTTCCTTCCATAAAAAGAACAAAGCAGAATTATTCTGATGTACCTTTAGCAAAAGTTACTAATGAATATCTCTGGCAGATGGTATTAACAATGTTTCAGTTTTGATATATTTTAATACATGTGTTTTCAATTGTGTTTTTAATTGTTTTACCTGTGTATATTTATGTTTTGTAAGGTGCCCTGGGCATTGTGGGAAAGTGAGATATAAATATTTTAAATAAGTAAATAAATTTTAAATAAATAGGGGAAATAGAATGATGACAAAACCTAAAGCAGGTGTGTGCATTTTCTGGTTCCTCTTTGTACATTCCTTATGTTGGGGAACACAAATGCCAACCAGAAGACTGTAGATTTGAGTCACAACACAAATGATTTCTACTTCTTGAGCACCCGATTGCGTTTATCTTTGTACCACAAAGATCCCCATGGTGCTAAAGTTTGAATTAAACATCAGTTTGCATGCCCATCTGTTACCACCTGCAGAATCCATCTCTTAAGTTTTAAGGCCTTTACATATTTTTTTTTCCTAGTGTCCTTCCTCTAGAAATAGCAAGGGACACGGCTGGGGGTCGGAGCTGATCTTTTTCCCCCTTGAATTTTTTTTGCTTGAGGTGTTGATGCATAACTGGGGAAAACAGATGGCGGTTGCCATGACTTGTCTGGTACAGCTGGGAGGAGCAGAGGCTAATTTTGAAATCACGAAATTAGATTGCAGCATTATTCAAGGATTTCTTTGAGCATATTTTTGTGTGTGCTGTCAAGTCACAGCTGACGTATGGTGACCTGGTAGGGTTTTCAAGGCAAGAGATGTTCAGAGATGGTTTGCCATTGGCTGCCTCCATGCCACACCCTTGGTATTCCTTGGTGGTCTCCCATCCAAATACTAACCAGGGCTGACTCTGCTTAGCTTCTGAGATCTGACAAGCTTGGGCTAGTTTGGGCTATTACAAATGTACCTACTGAGTAGCTGTTTCCCCAGTGTTTGCTGGGATCTGTAGTTTGCTAGTCTGGATTAGCCAAAGAAATTTTTTTTTTTTTTGGCTTACTATCAAACTCTTCTTCAGCCCTGTACATTCTTTTTAAGTCTTACAGCTTTTAAATAATATTGGACATTTCCCCCTGATATTTGAAGTTGCTATTTTGGCCCAATTTGTGCAAACAAACAGCAGCATGGCAATTATTTTAAATGCATCTGCACAGATACTGCTTTCTGTTGCAAACTGGATACATGCATTCAGTGGCTGTTGTACAGATCTGGAGAGTTTCAGCACAACAATCACAGCAACAACAAAAGCTATATGCGGCAGAGGTATTGTGGACTTTGCTGAATTACATGCGCATGAGCCATTGCCTCACAGTTCCATTTCAATTGGCCAGAACATCATCATTTTTTCTGTGTAATGGGTTATATTGTTATAATGTTTACAGCTTTCATTGCAGCTAGGAATGAGTTGAAGCATGTAGGTTAGGGTTGCCAACCTCCAGGTACTAGCTGGAGATCTCCTGCTATTACAACTGATCTCCAGGCGACAGAGATCAGTTCACCTGGAGAAAATGGCTGCTTTGGCCATTGGACTCTATGGCATTGAAGTCCATCCCCTCCCCAAACCCTTCTCACCTCAGGCTCTACCCCAAAAACCTCCCGCCGGTGGCGAAGAGGGACCTGGCAATCCCACCTAGCTCCCGCTATTGGGGTGCCACTGGAGTTGGTCATGGTGTCTTCCTCAGTCCTGTGCTATGGGAGCCCTTTAAGGTCACCCCCTCCAAGTCTTATGAGCCTGTCTGGTCCTGCCTTACCCCATTGCCTTGTTGCTTGAGGAGGGTCTAGAGCCACCCTTGCCCCTTTTCCTCAAAAACCACAGTAAGTTTAAAAATGGTGCCTACTTCAAAAAGTTGAAGAACCATTGTCATACAGTATTGTTGAGACACAATAATAGCATCACGCTGATTGTGTGAACCCCAGGTGGCTGGGATTATGTAGTCAAGCCATGGCACCAAATAAACCACCAATTGGGCATCAAGTATTCCTAGAACCATGAAATAAATAAGATAATTTTAAGGAGCCGTTTTGACCTCTCTCGCTGTGAAAATGTTTACAAACAAAGATTTAGCACATTCTAATTTCAGCTCACTTCCAAAGAAATGCCCTTACTAAATGAAGACTCAGTGTGGTTTTTGTGTAAAGTGGCTACCATCCCAAAGTTTCATCCCAGTTCCAACTGTTCTTGCACTTCATTGGGTGTAGATGTGAAAAGAAGTTACTATGATCAACTGCAATAGCTGAGGTTAATTATAGGCTTCACCAGTTCTGTGCTGCTGCTAACAACAGAGAAGTTCCACTGGTCCTCATTAAATGAACAGGCTAACACTGAGAGGAAATTCTGCAGAAAAGCGTAGCCTTTGTGAGCCTTGCTAAAGCATCCTGAAGATGTGTCCATTGGCCAGACGCAAAAGCAGGTGCTATGTGCAAAAATATAGTTTTTTGAAAAGATACATTAACACATAAAGCCCTACGAAATAGCTTTTCCCATTCTGATGGCCAAACAAGAACTTACAGTTGACAACTCTTTCTTGGAAAGAAAATGAGCAATGCTCTTTCTGTCAGCAGTCCAGGTTTTTAAACAATAAATAGTTGCATAGTTATTTATTAATTAAGCATTTGACAGGGTCTTTACAAGCAGAATGATACCTTTCCAACTCCATTGGACTTAGAAGGGTGTAACTCTCCTTAATATGGCACAGGATGCTATCTAACAAAATAGCAGTGATAATTTGAAGAAATTATCTCCAAACATAACCATTTCTCAACTAGATAGGCTAGCGCTCATTTTATATTCCAGGGAAAACTACTCTGATCTTTTATGCATTGTTTAATTTTTTCTGAAATTGTTTGGAACCCTGTCTTTTCAGTTAGAGATAACATGTCCATGAATTCATGCTGGTTGATCAGTAGAGTGTCCAGCTCTGCTTATCAACAAGGAAAAAACTATAATTAGCATCTGCTTCCAGTTTTCAGCAATGAGGAATGTAAAGCATCTGTAGTTCATGCTCTGTAGTTAATAACCACAAGCTTGCTCCAAGCTCTTTTGAAGCACCGTGTATTTTTGTGACAAGCGCAGCATTGGGTTGCCAGACTTTTTGCATGCCAGTTTTGAAATCCTAAAAGGGGTGTGTGTGAAAGGTGATAGGAGCCAGCATGATCCCTGCGCCAGCATTAGTGCCACTTGCACCAGCTAAACTGGCGCCAGGGAGCTGCATGGTTGTTCCACGCATGGGCAATGGTACAACCACCACAGCAGTGTTTCCCTGGTGTAAGGGCTCATGCCAGTGCCAAAGGGGGCTGACTTTACTCTGCTCGCTGAGCCCTCTTGCTCCAGGGATGCCCCCTTTTGCCAGTGTGAACTTGCACTGGCAAAAAGGGTAGCATAGGGTTTCAGAGAATTACATTTTCGGCTTGCTGCACCAAGGCAGCAAGCCACTAAGGAGGCAGCACGGCTGCGCCATCCATGGGCCCTTTGTAGTATCGCCCCCTTAGTATTGGGCTCTAAGGGTACAATCCTACACATACTTACTTGGAATTAAGACCCTGGATCTCAACAAAAGGCTTCAATTTTTCAAGTGATTCAGTTCCTCCATTAGAACCATTCTGCCTTTTGAACCCCATCTTTTCATCCTGCAGTTTCTGCTCAAACTGTCCAAGTGCTATTAATTGTTCTCCCTAATTTATACTAATTAATAAGCTTTGCAACAGCTAGCAGACCAACATCTTGCAAGAGCTTCTCAGATTAATATGAGCTAAGTAAGATTTGAGAAGTAATCGTCTTCAATCTGGAATAGTCACATGTGAAGCTTAAACAAACATCCACAAATATTTGGTAAACGTTGCCATTTTGCCAGTCAGGTTTCCAATGGGAATGTCAAACATTCATTCTGAGTGTGGAAAAGGTACTTGAATGTGTTAGATATGTTGGCATTCCTTGGTGATTTTGCTAGGCTTCCAATAAGCCTATTTATCAATTGCTATCAGATATTATTAATATTGTGAGACCTGAGGCGGGATGGGTGGCAGCCCAAGAAAGCCCTTTGTGGATTGTTGCATAAAAATATTTCAAGTAAATAAATATATAATAAATGCATTCATCTCTAATACTATGTGTGTGTGTAAAGTGCCGTCAAGTCACAGCCGACTTATGGCGACCCCCTATGGGGTTTTCATGGCAAGAGACTAACAGAGGTGGTTTGCCAGTGCTTCCTCTGCACAGCCACCCTGGTATTCCCTGGAGGTCTCCCATCCAAATACTAACCAGGGCTGACCCTGCTTAGCTTCTGAGATCTGACGAGATCAGGCTAGCCTGGGCTATCCAGGTCAGGGCATCTCTAATACTAAATAATGCCAAATTGAACATACCAAGTGGTTTTCAATCTACTTTGAAGGGAACCCTGGGCTCTTTCAAAGCTTGCCACTCAATGAGAAGAACAGCTGAAAGACTGCTGGCCCAGGCCTACTGCTTTCAGCCTTCAACTGCAATACATTTTCACATGGGACTGCTGGGTATTGTCTTCGTTTACTGTGGGTGATAGTGAGCACTCCTTGTGAGCGCAGCGTGCACCCTTTATCATGCTCCAAAATGCTCTGCAACATGCTCCCTTGACATGCAACTGAAGTGAACTGAACTGAAGGTAGAACTAAAGGGGGTGCTCAGTGTCGCAGAAAGAAAAGAATAGCTCCATGCAGAATACGTGCTTTGCATAAGAAGTCCCCATTCTCACTCCCTGGCAGCTCTAGTTAAAGGGTCTTCAGTAGGAGGTTTTGAGATCTGGTTCAAAGGCAGCTTCCTAGATTCAAAGTTAGATAACCACTATGTGATGTTCCATATTATTTATCATTAAGACAAAAATACAAATCATATCAACTGTCAAAAGGTCAGATTTCAGATGCTGAAATTGGATACCAGGCAGGATGGTGCTGCTGCACTCGTCTTGTTTGTGGCTTCCTAAAGGCACCTGGTTGGCCACTGTGTGAACAGACTGCTGGACTTGATGGGCCTTGGTCTGATCCAGCAGGGCCGTTCTTATGTTCTTATGATATCGTTGAATGAAATCCAGAGAGAGTATTGGGCCACGGCTGAAAAATATTTGAGGGTTCAAACATATCTAGAAAATATTTAATATAACATTTATAAATTATAAGTTAAGGGAAATGTTGAAGGGTGTTTTCTAAACTCCAAAGTGCTGAATTTGTTTGAGTAATTGCAGCCCAGGGCTTCTTGGACAATTCAATTAGTTCAAGTCAGTGTGTGTTAGATTCAAGTCAACAGAACTATGCAAAGCATTAGGCTGTGTAAACATGATGTGATTCAATCTATGACATATCTTATAGGCACAAGGAAACTAGAAGAGATAAGTGAAATCCGGTTTCCAAGAATTTTCATTTCGAAATGTTTGTTGCTTTTGATGTCAGAAAGAGAGAGGGAGGGAGGGGTTGGGATATAGATATTAGACCTGCATGAAACATGGAGCAGCTGTCTGCGTGCGTGTGTATTGAGGAGAAACCACAACTTGAGCCAAAATCCACTCTTCCCTTCTGCTTTTTGCCATTATTTTTCATTTTCCTGTTTCTTAGTTGTTTGATCTTTGTCTCCTCTTGATATATCCAAGTTACACACAGAGACAGCGGGTTTGGGAAGGGCCGGAAAAAGATCTCTCTTTTTTTTTGCCACCAGCTTTTTGGCACAGCTCAGCATTGTTGTTGACAATGTAGGTACCGCTAACAAGCATGTTTGTGTACATGCACATGTTCTGTCTTTAGTGGTTTGCTATTTTGCTTTTGGGGTTGATATCCGAGGGATGGCAGCTGTGCACATCTGGATTCTGTTAGTAAAGCTGAAAGTTTGCAAAATAATAATAGCAATAAACCAAGCATTACCATATTTTTATAATGTGCTTGTGAAGGCCTGGAATTCTCTAAAGTGATTTGGCCAGGAATGTGAAAACCCAAAGTGTTGAGTACAAAATAATCTGAAAGCCTTTCTGTTCTTTTTGTCTGATGCCTTTCCTTAGTTCTGACTCCAGAGCCTAAAGAGCCAAAACCTGAAATTTAGTTTGAAGTTGTAGAAAAAATTATTTAACTCAGCAGTCTCTCCCTTTTTCAGACACCAAGAACACCTGAAGACTTTTTGGCTATGTCCATCTTCTTAGTCAGTTATGGTAAATTTTAAGATAGTGTTTAGATATATCTCTCAGCCAGGTGGAAGCCACTTATCTGTGAGAATGGGCTGAGGCTGTTTTATGTATCTTTCCTATGGTATCAACACCAATAGTGCCCTTTCTGGTGGACTCTGATCTGGAGAACTGGGTTTGATTCCCCACTCCTCCCCATGTGCGGTGGAGGCTAATCTGGCGAACCAGGTTGGTTTTTATTTATTGCTTTTAAAGTATGAGTAGGGTTGCCAACCTCCAGGTGGTGGCTGGCGATCTCCCGCTATTATAGAGAGCCAGTGTGGTGTAGTGGTTAAGAGTGGTGGTTTGGAGCAGTGGACTCTAATCTGGAGAACTAGGTTTGATTCCCCACTCCTCCACATGAGTGGTGGAGGCTAATCTGGCGAACCGGGTTGGTTTCTCCACTCCTACACATAAAGCCAGCTGGGTGACCATGAGCTAGGCACAGCTCTCTTAGAGCTCTCTCAGCCCCACCTACCTCACAGGGGGACTGTTGTGGGGAGGGGAAGTTGATTGTAAGCTGGTTTGATTCTTCCTTAAGTGGTAGAGAAAGTCGGCATATAAACCAACTCTTCTTGTTCTTCTTCTTCTGTTGGAAAGAGCCACATGAATTGGCTCTGACATACATGGTTGGCTCATTTACTCACAGATAAGCTGCTCTCATATAGCTGGAAGAATGTCTAAAGGGCACCCAAGTCCCAGATACTCCTGGCGTTGGGGAACTCTGCAGAAAAGCCACAGGATTCTTCTGGAAATATTCATTATTTCCTTTACCAAAAATGTGACTTGTCAACAGCTTCCAAAGTGATGGATGAAAAATCCCTCAGAGGTCAAGATAAATTCAGTGTAAACACTCAAGGAAGCTTGCAATTGACAGTGGAAGTCCTTGATGTTATACCGCTTCCAATACCCCCTACCTCTGATGTCACTTAAGACGAAAGTGTAACAGGTTTTCAGTCCATCGTTTTTCTTGGAAACATCTCAACATTGTAAATAAACGTTCTGTGAGAATGTGGAATAAGTTCAAAACCACATTGGGATCCCCACTGAAGACCCCCTAATGTTTTGGGCTCAGATCCATATAACTTGCCTTAGTTCACTGTGGAATTTCTGGATACAGCCATTGCACATTCAGAGTGGATAGGCCTTGAAGAAGTTCCTGCAGCTGCATATTGCAGCTCTGACTGTTAAAAAAACTGGTGGCTTGAGACCCCCCCCCCCAAGTACTATGGGTTGGATCTAGTGCAGTGTATTTGGAGGTGCAAGGACTTCTGTCCTTAAGAACATGAATTTCTTGGTTCCCCACCCCACCCAGCAGCCCAAAATGCCACCTGAAATCCTTGCACCCACGGAGAGACTGCACTGGATCCAACCTGACATCTTTAAAAATTGGAGTCTAATATTAGTGAGCAGAGGTGCTCAATACTGAGAAGTGGAATTTGGAACTGAACTTCAGCTCCATTCATTCTTCCTTCTATGTGACCATAACAATTGCAATGTGAGGCGTTCCTGGCTCAGTACTCTGATATGGTTGCTTATCAGCCAACCCAAAGAATGTCACAAGAAAGATGAGAGTCTATTTTCCGTTTTTCTCCTTAATGCCTTGAAATGAGACACAGGCTGCCTTTGAACATGCAAATATTATGGCCTATAGACTTCCATGAATATATCTGATCCTTTTTGAAGCCATGGGTGCAGGGTGTCTTTACATCATCATGTGGCATTACATCCTATAAGTTAACAAAAGAGCAAGAGTCCAGTAGCACCTTGAAGACTAACTAAAATATTTTCTGGCAGGGTATGAGCTTTCGTGAGCCACAGCTCACTTCTTCAGCTTTTCGTGGCTCACGAAAGCTCATACCCTGCCAGAAAATATTTTTGTTAGTCTTTAAGGTGCTACTGGACTCTTGCTCTTTTCTACTACTGCAGACAGACTAACACGGCTACCCACTGTGAATTATAAGTTAACAGTCCATCATATGAAGAAGTAGTTCCTTTTATCTCCACTACCTGTTGATTTTATTCAACTGGTAGAAATGTTGTATGGGTTTGAAATATGTACCTCAAATACGCATTATCTGAATCTTAAAAATTCCATTATAGAATGTGGAAGGAAAAAACAACTATGAATCTGATTTTTCGTTGCCTCTTGGGTCTAGCAGATGAGGCAATAAATTTGTTTCTGGCAAATGTCACATTGAACTAGAGGAGACTTATGTGGTTGAATGCTCCTCCATATAAAAAGTTCCTGGCACAATAAAACCTGTATCAGGAAGGCATCGTTGTCAATCAACTGGCTTTTTACTTGTCCAGATGGGCTTTTCTTGGGCATTTGTCAGAATTATTTTGGCAGTTCCTTAGGAAGTCCCCTTTTTTCTTGTTGACCTGCCAACAAGGCCCAGAAAGTATATTTACTAGGCACAGGAAAATTAGCTAAGCAGCAGCAGGTACATGTGAGTACATGAAGAAAAAGAAATCAAATGGCCTGCTTATCCCCTCACATCTACTGTTTGCCAACCCCTCAGGGCCATATCAACACCATGGAATGGTAGATGGTGAAAGCAACACAGATTTAGGGCTCAGGGCAATGGGGGTGCTGCCCACTAAGTCCAGCCATCAGGTAGCCTTGCTCACTTGCTCACCCAACCAGCTGCCTGACCACCCCATGCAGCCATTACCCTGCTGTCTGCCTCAGCCTGCCCAGCATCCTCCCTCGTTTCCTCACAAGCCAAACCAGCCAGTTACAATTTGGGTGGCCCTTCCCAAAATAAGGTATCAGCCGCCTCTTCTTAAAACTTTCTTTGCCCCTGCAAATGCCCTCACAAAATTTTGGGCAACATCTGGGAAAGCTTGTGCTCTCCCTACCCAACAGCAGGGACGTCTTAACACATGAGCAGTCTGGGCAGTTGCCCAGGGCCCCCACGAGCATAGGGGCCCCATGCTAATCTATGCATGGTATGAGTTGCTGTCAATGAACAAATAAATACAATGCTAAACTATAAATATTTGCTATTTGAAAATGCATATTTAGCTTGTGTTTTACTAAATATAATGAACAATATTAATGTTAATTTAGGTTTGGATTAAGAATGAATACTGAAGTATAATGTAAGAAAGGATTTGTTTGTTATGGAAACACCAATAAATATATCTTTAATTTTATCAACCATTTACATTTTTATTCCTGCGAGTGGTTGTGTAGGTAGGGGCCCCAGTGCACTGCTTTGCCCGGGGCCCTGTAATGCTGTTAAGACGGCCCTGTAGGAGGTTACAGTTCCAAAACCCCTTTTGGTGTCAACTCAGCATGCCCACCCATATTGGTCCTCTCCCAGCTATGAATTATTGGGGCGTGGCAGCAATTGAGTAGAGAGATTGGCAGTGGGCAGCAGCAGAAGGAGGTCAACGGCAGAGCTCAACATGGAGGGAGCACCCCCACAACATTAAGTCAGATGGAGATGTCCTCTTTTCTAAGTTTCTGTGGGTGGTAGTGGAGGAGGAGGAAAATATGGCTCTGTGCTAGCCGTTATGTATGAGAGAGTGCATTTGAGTATGTTTGTATATAAGGAGCGGGAACTGTTGTGAAAAATATTCTTATCTGAAACAAAGTTTCATTCTGAGAAAACATGCATAGGATTATGCTAAAATATGTGCACATATGAGAGCAAATTGAAAGAGAGAGAAGCTTACTTGTCAGCTTCAGTGTTCCACATCTATAAACTGAGACATTTTCTATCTTGTTGGCCCAATGCTGAACTCCTTAACAATTTGCTGCAACTGCTGCAACAATGTTATATGTATGGCTTGATCTGGCTTGGCTTACTTTTTTGAGTTATCTGCTTTGCAAATGTTTGCGTTCTTGCCATGGATTCACTACTTGTTTTTGGGATTACAGATTCTCAGTCTCAGTGTTTCTCACCTGTAAAGCGGACAATTTTTTTTTTTTAAAGAATATCATCTTCTAAAATTAGTGTGCTGTATATGGGACCCAGTTCCACCACTCACACTGCAGCTGAGTGGCATGTGTCCTTTGTCTCACTAATGAGGCAGAGGAGCTGTCCAACAGGGCACAGAACCGGTCCCATGATATGATTGCTAAAATGGAAGGGGAGCTGTCCAGCTAGGCAGCAAGAGTCAAAGCAAGAGGCAAGGAACTGTGAAAAAGAGGCGTGATCCAGCAAGATCCAGGCAATTACTGGAGGACTTCATAGGTGGAATTTTGTATGAAGGAGCTCCAATCTGTATTCTGAAGTGACACAGATCAAAAAGAGGCTATAACTGGCTGTTTTGAGATGTAAGGCTTAGTTTCTGATCCTTGTCCAGTTTAACTTCATATTATCTTAAGGACTAGAAATGTATTTAAAAAACAAAAGGCAGGAGTCTTTCCTAAAAAGTGCCTGATGACTTCTCATAAATACGCTGGAGGCTGCATGCTGCCTAGCCTTGTTTGAACTGGGAGAGTCCAGAATGTCTCAGAAACTGGAAAACAAACCCCCGTCACTGAGGGGGTAAAGTCAATCAAAGTATTTCTGGTTGTTTGCCTCAGACCACTCCCAGATAATATTAATCCATTCATCACAGCCTTGCATATTGTTCAGGATTGGCGCAAACGCCCTATTCTGATTAAATTAACTAGAAATGTGTCCTGTAAGTTAGCGCTGGCCTTTCGATGCCCTTGTCAGAGTTTAAAATTGTAAAGCTGTTTCCTTTCTTTTCTCCCTCTCACAGATTGCTACTGTGCCAAACTATCCTAAAAATAACCATTTTCTGCCAGACCCTCAGACTCCCCAGTGTCTGCTATAGGGCGATCGGTTTGCAATCAGGATATAAACCTTTACAATGGCTGAAGAAGACAAAGGAGCTGTAGCTTCTCTCAGCCTGCCTTCCGCCCCAGCTCAGTTATCTGCCCCAGTTATCTGCCCCCTTGTCTCAACACTGATGAGGGGCAGGACCAAGGAAGGATGGTTTCTGCTCAGCTGGTGAAGGAAAGGGCCAGGGCGTAGTGCTGGGGAGAGAGTGGGCAGAAGCAATCCTGGCTGCCTTGTCTCCAGCTTTAATCAGAGAGTGAAAGACCTGTGTCTAGTCTCTGGGCTACCAGGTAGCTACCCTCGTATGCTATGTTGCCAAGAATGGGGCCTCTCGTGTCCCACAGTGGATTCCAGTAGTAGTTTCTAAGGCTGAAGTTATAAAACCAAGAAACTTTTTCAAAAATCTGACTTGCTTAAAATGTTGCTTGTATGATTTTCTTACGAAACAAGAGCACCCCTGTTCAAAATCCCCTGATTTGGATCCAAATTAGCACATTTATGCACATAGAGTCCTGTTGTATACTCATGGGCATGTGGCCTATTTTTTCCTCCACTAGCAGCCCCTTACTTCCGTACGGAGCTGTTTTGGAAGGCACTCAGTCTATGTGGGGCTTTATGGGAGGGGGTACAGGAGCAACTGCTACTGGGAAGAGAAGCTGCAAAACTGCTCTGCTTGAGTGGAAGGGGTTTTGCTTCTCAGGATCCAAGCTGTTGGTGCCCAAATCCTACTGTTTCAGAAGCTTTAGTTTTCCTTCTTTATTTCCACCCTATTTTCCCATACAAAGGAGAATTTTCATGATTTATTCTAATAACGTTATCTGGGTTTTCTGAATGCTCAGTTCAACCAATTATTATTGTCAGCATGGGATCCTCGGCCCCTTAAAGCCAGGCTTCCTTTGTCCTGTAATGCCAATTTGTGTCTCTGATGGTATAACCACAGGGGACAATTACTTGTTTCATTATTCAAAATGGTGGTGGTGATGATGATGGTGTAAAACCTAGGAATGACAGGGCTCCAAGGAGATCGACAATGTTATCTCCCAATTCCAGCCAATCTTGGAACAACCAAGGGCAGCAAGAACACTTCAAACATCCATTGGCAGACATACTGGGGAAGCATCATGTTTACAAGGGCTTCAGCTGCAAGGTCAGCAGGACCCAGGTCAATCGGGCGTTTTTAGCAAACAAAAGTCCAGCCCGAGAATAAAAATCCCCATTCTCAGATGCTCTGTTGGAAGGACATTCTGCCAAGCATTTGTTTTGCTATTGCCTGCACGGCTGCTACAGATACAGCCAAGAAAAGGCATTCGTTCCCCACTGTTCTATCTGCCCAGATCAAAATTCTTAAGCATTTTGAAGAGAATATTTGGTAATTTTCAGCTTTAGCATATGGACAGAGGTTCAAGTTCCTGTTCTCAGGTGGAACATAAAGCTGAGTGGAAGAGTGTCTCTGTCAGCTATGTGAGTTCATTGACAAACCTCTTATCAAAATATTGGATTATTTCAGTGCATGCAAGCAAAAGAATTTCTATCTCTCTGCCAGATGGATTCAAAGTTAACATTCACCAAAGCAAGACTCCTAGGGTTTTTAAAAAAATTCTTCTGGCTTATCTCTCCCAAAATTGAAGGTGATGAAAGTAATGAGCACCAGCATTCTGGACTGATCACCAGGGCCTACTATTACATTCCGAAGTAACATTAGACAAAGCATTAATCCTAAATATGAGGTCAGTGGAGCTTATGTTTATATAAATGTGAAACTGAGTGAAATTTTGACCCGTGGGATGTTTGTACCATTGATGTTAAGGAAATCCAAGAAAGACTTCATTAGATTGCTTCAGATCAGTTGGTTACTTGGGACCAAATTAGACCAGATGTAGGGAGATCTGTGATCAGTCAAAGCAACTGTAGGAGCAGAGGTGGCCAGAAACAGGTTGGGAAAGCAGTGGCAGAGGTTAAGCTTCTCCTAAGTCATGTTTTCAATTTCAATTCCCTTCTGAAGCTGCTATTTGCCATGCTGGGGGAAAGCACAACGACAATGTGTCTGTGGAAGCTGTCCAGTTTAATTAAAAATAGACTCTCAGTGCCATCCTAAGAGCCCCCTGAATAGATCTGAATAGTATTCCACTAAAGATTGTTCTCTGTAACAGTGAGCAGCTACTGCTCTGTTATTGCTTAAAATCCATGTAGATGGGATCCGTAAGCTGGTCTTCTCGCCTATTAAAATGGACATTTCCTAATAGCTCAAAAGCAGCTCAAACAATGACACACCATCATTACACATGCACATGTCTTTCTTCTTAATTCCTGCACTGCTTTACATACTCGCCCGGCTAAATACTTAGTTGCCTGCTGTGTGCTGATTCATTGCTGAGACTGGGTTGCCTCCAGGACAACATCCAGATCTTGGGCGAATCCCTTCCTGCCGCAATCTGTTTGACTCATCCTTTGTTCTAACCCAGGATGAATCAAGATGGGTGAGGGAATCCCTGCTCGCTCTCCTAATATCCCTTAGCTCTTTCTGAAAATAGGCCAGGATAGACATGCTTCACCACCTAGACAGATAGCTGAGGTGAGTCACATGCTCCAAACATTATGCAAGTAAGTTGGCAGCAACAAGGAAGAACAAAAATATTTATGGGCTCAGAGAGAACTGAGGTCGAATGACTGATTGGGTAGGAGGTGGCCTACTATCTTTGATTTATAGTTTTAAAAGGTAAAGGTCCCCTGTGCAAGCATCGGGTCATTCTTGACCCATGGGGTGATGTCACATTCCAACGTTTACAAGGCAGACTTCGTTTATGGGGTGGTTTGCCAGTGCCTTCCCCAGTCATCTTCCCTTTACCCCCAGCAAGCTGGGTACTCATTTTACCGACCGCGGAAGGATGGAAGGCTAAGTCAACCTTGAGCCGGTTACCTGAAACGGGATTGAACTCAAATCGTGAGCAGAGCTTGGACTGCAGTACAGCTGCTTACCACTCTGCGCCACAGGGCTCTTGATTTATAGTTTAGGTGAATTTAATTTGGAGCTGGAAATCTATCAGAGAAAGGCTCGTGTATCACCCCAGTCACCCTAAGAGTTATGTGTTTTGTTTACCAGAGATACTGCAGACAAGGCCTATTCCAGGGCCCTGATACTCACAAATCCAACCAGTGCCCAGAGATAAGGGGCACTGCTGCAGGATTAGATTGTTTTTCAGAGTAAGTCTGTACTCATAATTTGTTTGTGAGGCAAGTGAGCTTTTGGGGCTTGCATACTCCTTTCTTCTCTCCTCACACAAAGAACCATGACTGAAGATTTCCTGGTTTGGAAAGTCTTTGGTCTAACTCCAGTTTATCGAGAAGGGAATCGAGTTTATCAAATGCAAATCTTTAACAAATCTCAGTGAGTGGAATTTTAAACTACAACAGCTTTGCGAGTTTAAGGATCTGAGACTCATTCATCTCATGAATGCACCACAATTTGTAATGTCCAATGCAGCCTCCATTTTTAGACATGCGTGGCAAGGTATAGTTTTCTCACTATGACGAATGAGAATCTTAATTCTATGGACTGAGAAGGTCTTCCCCGTTTGTCTTTCACAGCATACATGGTGAATTTTAGAAACCCCAGCAAAAAGCTTATCTGCCTGAGAGCTTTCAATTTATTATTACAGTGAAGCTACAGCTTGAAAACATTTGGGGAGCATCTCAAATTGTACAAGGTATTTATTCCTCCCTCCGTAGTTCAAAATCAGAAGCTAGGCATGGAGAGTGCATGACTAGTGCAGATAACAGTCTAATCTGCCTGTGTAGGCTGCCAGAAACAGACGATTAACCTTTACACAGCCAACACCTCAATGTGTAGATGTTTTCCATAGATCCCAGGAGTGAATTAGACCTTTCTGGATTAATTCTGTGTGCCTATGTCCGAAGGGCAGTGCCTGATCTTCCCCCAACTAGGCCATTTAAAGGTGAGCTGGGGAATTTTGAAAAATCACCTGTCAAGGAGTTTCCCAGTCACCCTCTTCCCCTTATAGCTGATGGCAGAATTCTTAGTACGAGGTACACCAACAAGTTTACTGAGAGTGTCGTGAGGGTTCGTAGGTAAGTAGGGTAGTGAAGCAAACCCCGATCCCACCCTACCCAGTTTCCCTTGTTTGCTCACATCGTAGAGTTCGGATACTGGACCCAGCCCACCTCCTTGTACACGGCGGTCACATGAGTGTAGATGAGGCTTTTCATCTTGGCCCAAGCTCTTTGCACCTCTGGAGTGAACTCATTGGCATATTCTTCTGAAAGCACTTCCAGCATTACGCCAATGAGAATCTGGAAGAAAAGACGACAGTAGCAGTTAAAAAGGAGTTTCCCAGTTTCCCCTTAATAACAAGAAATTACCATTAGTAACTTGGTATTTCTTTATTGCTGCCTCCTGCAATAATTGCAATTACAGCCTACTTGAGATAACTCTGTGACTTGACCTATTTGTGCCCCGTCCTGCCTACTATCATGCACCTGATAAATGCCTGATCTAGATGCTTCAGTAGCTACAACAACAAAAGTGGTACACAATGTCTACTTGCAGTGTTATGTTAGGTGCTGTGGAACACAGGCAGGATAATGCTGCTGCAGTCGTTTTGTTTGTGGGCTTCCTAGAGGCACCTGGTTGGCCACTGCTTGAACAAGACTGCTGGACTTGATGGACTTTGATCTGATCCAGCATGGCCTTTCTTATATTCTTATGTGGTATTTAACATATTAAGGGGTAAGGTACACCATATGCACATTTATACTGCAAATTAAAAATCAGTGTCGAGCCTCTTTAACTGTCAGGACTCCCAAGCAAGCAACAGTGGGATCTGTAATTCTGTAAAAGACATAAAGAGCTCTAAGAAAGGATTATCTGTATCCTGGCAAAACTATAATTTTTATTGTTCCCAGTAGAAAACCATTACAGTCAAATCAGTTTCAAACCAATTTCCAGTGTTGGAACAAGTACAGCTAGGGGTGACTATATTTATTTGTTGGAGCAAAAACAACCTATGCCTTAGAAATGTAGTATGTCAAAAGTTCTTATTGATTAGTGATGTCTTCAGCGGGAGGGAAGGCAGCATGGTATAGCCTGGTATATCTTGGAAACTAAGCAGGGTCAGTACTTGGAAAGGAGACCACCAGAGAAGACTCTTCAGAGGTGGCAAACCACCTCTGCTTCTCACTTGCCTTGAAAGCCCCTTACTGGGGTCATCAGTTGTGACTTGATGGCACTTTACATGGGCATTACCTCCAACAGATACATGAGGTGTTATCCCCAGATGACAAATACATGCACATAGGCATTGGTATGTGGGTGAGGGGACTGTAAAAAGTGGGGCCAGAATGATGTGAAATGCAAGAGCTTTGGTAGGTGATCACATATCTATGCAGAGCTCAAATCTATACAAAATAAGCAGTTCCACAACACACAGTTATTGGTGATAATATCGTCTTCTTAACTTTAGTGTGCTTTTAACATCCGTAATGAGAGAAAAGCCCATGGTTCTGATTAATATAGTGAATTCGATCAAATTTGCTGATAAATTCTTATTCATCAGTCTTCTTCTGAAGATTTTTTTTGTTACAGTAGGGTGAATTTCAGATTAGCAGCAGAGGGTCCTGGAAGACCCAAAATATTTTCCCACTAGTTTCTGGATATTACCATTTATGATGCCTCAGCTAACCTTACAGCTACTGATGTTCACTATAGTTATTTTAACTGGACGAGGGTTCAGCTCATAGACAATCATTCATATACTGGTTTGTCTTGACAAACACAGGTTTCATCACCTTTATTCTTTCCCCTGCCTTCCCTAAAGAGACCTAGGTCTTATCCCAGCCTAAACTGCAGCAAGGACAGCACAGGGGAACAAGACAGGATTAATGCAGGCCATCTGGATTAGCACCATTGTACAAAATCATAGTTTAGCTCTGGCTAATAAACCAACTTCATACCATGGTTACAGAATTTAGTCTGACATACCCGAACTAATCATGGTTAGTGGAGAGGCATGCATTTGGGCGACCGTAGTAATCACAATTTAATCAAACCATGGTTTTGTGGAATGTCTGAACTAAGCTTATTTGTCCCTCTCTTCTGAGAGAAAAAGTATGTGTGCTGGGTTCTCTTAGATGAATCACATAAATGGAAATGCTATACTGACCTCCCCATGTAAGACTCATGCATACATAGGCTTGCCAGCTCTGGGTTGGGAAATACGTGAAGATTTTGGAGCTGGAGCCTGAGAAGGACGGGGTTTGGGAATGGGAGGGACTTCACTGGGATATCATGCCACAGAGTCCACCTCCCAAAGCGGCCATTTTCTTTAGGTGAACTGATCTCAGTCACCTGGAGATCAGTAGCAATAGTGGGAGATCTCCAGCTACCACCTGGAGGTTGGCAACCCTATGCATACACCTTAGAGCATTTTTCAGGCATTGGGTTGGATTCAGTGTTCCACTCACACAAGGACTGCAGATCTTCCCAAGTTTCCCCTTCCTCCAGCAGCCATGTCTGATCCTGGGAAAGTTGATTCCCATGGTTATAAGACTCATGTGGAGTAAAGTCATGTAGGTCAGTCAGCTGCAGGGAGAAGGGGTAAAATTATTCCCCATTCGGATTCTACTGGTCAAAAAGGCACAAAGGATGTTTATTCTCACTTCCCCCTTTTCACTACAGCTTACCAACCCATTTGACTGTTATTCCATATTGGTCCCATAACCCTGGGAATAATCTTTCCTGGGGTTGAGGGGAGGGGGAAATAGACAAGACCCATGATTATCAGCACCTTCTGCAAGCTCATTGCTGGATCCAGTTCAGTAACTGCATATTTATAAGCTTTTCTCTTTACCGTATTAGAAACTTGTCATTCTTAAAAAAATTAGAGCTGAAATTTGATTATGTATTTGCCACAAAATACCATGCTAGACTGCTGGATTCCATAAATCTCTCAAGTGCCCAGGCTGTGATGATACGAGAATAATATTGCAGGGTTTGAAAGGGGATTTCATATTTTTAGAATGTGGATTTTACATTTTTAGAATAGGTTACATGTAAAGTTTAAAAATGAAAGAAAGGCAAAAAATGTTAAAGAGGAGCTTGAGTGGAAGATTTGCTTTCTGTTGGGTAATAAGTATATAAAAAAAATGAGCTTGATGTGGATTGTACGAAATGGAAATTCGCCCTGATTAGTTAAGACTGAGAGACTCTTCTTTCCTGCTGGAAGCTAAATGACAGTCAGTAAGTGACAGTGAGCAAGTTTATTTATTTAGAAAAAAAATATATGCTGCCTCTTAAGAGACTGCTGAAGATGGCTTACAACTAAAACAATGCCATTAATAACAAACCAAAGCCACTAAAACCAAGTAATGTCATTAAAAAAAAAAAACCAGCTAAAATTATATTAATACAACATTCAGGACAGAATCAGACAACAAAACAACAACAAAAATTACACCTCTTACTTAAAATCCAAAGAAGAAAAAGAAGGGTTGGTTTTTATATGCCGATATACCAACTTTCTCTACCACTTAAGGAAGAATCAAACCGGCTTACAATCACCTTCCCTTCCCCTCTCCACAACAGACACCCTGGGAAGTGGGTGGGGCTGAGAGAGCTCCAAGAGAGCTGTGACTAGCCCAAGGTCACCCAGCTGGCTTCATGTATTTGTGTGTAAAGTGCCGTCAAGTTGCAGGCGACTTATGGCAAGGCGACCCCTTTTGGGGGTTTTCATGGCAAGAGACTAACAGAGGTGGTTTGCCAGTGCCTTCCTCTGCACAGCAACCCTGGTATTCCTTGGTGGCCTCCCATCCAAATACTAACCAGGGATGACCCTGCTTAGCTTCTGAGATCTGACGAGATCAGGCTAGCCTGGGCCATCCAGGTCAGGGCGGCTTCATGTATAGGAGTTGGGAATCAAACCCGGTTCTCCAGATTAACTTCAGCCGCTCATGTGGAGGAGTGGGGAATCAAACCCGGTTCTCCAGATCAGAGTCTACTACTCCAAACCACCAGTCTTAACCACTACACCACGCTTTACGGCCAAGTGAACTTCAAGTTACACTTGGAATGGGAGAGGGGGAAAGGGGGAGTTCCTGAAGAGGAGAGGGCAGAGTTCTCTGAAAATGTATGGAGTAAAATGTACCAGTTAGAAAAGTTAGGAATAATGGGTTAGAATTGTAGGACAGGTAGTTAGAAATAGGACAGAATGGATTTTATCTTCTTGTTAATTTTAAGGAAAACGTTGGCTTCAGTTGCTATGTAGAGATGAAATTTGTACAACCACAAGTCTTGCCACCCTATCAAGTTCTTTTTAAACAGAGCTGCTGGAGTTTTGAGTAAGAAGGGAAAGAGAGAGTGGGGCATTTTTCACGGTAGATTTTGCTTCTGTTTTGCCACGGACTAAAAACAACAACACGATTTAAATGTTTTTTTCATGGCCATGATTTATCCCCATCAATTATCTGTAGTTTTGGTTTTTCATGGGAACAAAGCACGCTGTATTTGACAATGGTTTGGTCTGTCCCTTTTGCAGGAGGCCTCCCCTTCCAACAGGCTCATTGTTTATGCCTGCCCCCAGCTCCGCCCCAACTCCGCCCAGCAGATTGCATCGTGCGGTTCACTAGCCCCAGCGCAAAAAACAAGCACCAGTCCCTCTGGTCTCCTCCATTTTTCTTCCACCCTCGCTCTGCTCTGCTTTGGGAACAGTCAGATTCCAAATTGGGGGGGGGGGCAGGCAGCGCTTTCCTCAAAGCTTCCCTCTATTTTCTATAGGTGTGGAACCCATTGCCCTTTAATGATAGACAGGATTGGGGGGGGGGCAGGAATTGCATCCATGTGCCCAGAGAAGTGTTTAGCTGAAAGTGGGAATGGCGGGGGGGGGGGGGGGAGAGAGGAAAGAAGGCCCCTGGATTGCACGCCGGCCATGATCCGGCCACATTGCATCGTGAGAGACAGGAGGGCTCCTAGCTTGCGCGCCAGCCCCGATCCAGCCAGTGTGCATGGTGGGGGGAGGGGAGAGGAAAGAAGGCCCCTGGATTGCGCGCTGGCCATGATCTGGCCAAAGTGCATCGAGAGAGAGGAGGGAGATAAGAGCAGGCTCGCCGCCCCTCTTCAGAAGAGTGATGGGAGGGAGTTTCGCCTTGGGTTTTCCGCTCTGAGGATGCACATTTTTCCCATCCGATTTCTCAAAAATCCCCCCTCCCCTCTGGGGCAGAGGGGCCAACAGCCCCTTCCCTTGAACATCCCCCCCACTGGTCCAGCTGCCCTAGACTGAGCTGCCACCACCACCACCCCCAGTGCGCGAGGAGCACATGGCGTGGCCCCGCCGGTCTCCCCCTGGAGCCGTCCGTCCGACGTCCCCCTGGGCTTGGAGGTGTGGGCCCAGCTCCAAGGCCCATCCCGGGCGAGGGGCGGGGAAGGCGTGCGGGGATGGAGGGAGAGAAGTCCCAGGACTCTAGGCAGGCAGCCAAAGGGGCGCTATTCTTGTCCGAGCGCGAAACTC
This sequence comes from Euleptes europaea, assembly GCF_029931775.1. Lineage (NCBI taxonomy): Eukaryota > Metazoa > Chordata > Lepidosauria > Squamata > Sphaerodactylidae > Euleptes > Euleptes europaea. Next base: position 125,703,379 of record NC_079312.1, on the reverse strand, counting down.
CCCCAGCCAATCACCGTTCTTGGGGGAGGAGAAAGGAGACGTCCCAGGGAGCGAAACAAACATTTTTTCATGGGCATCCGAGCAACAAAACACGAGTCCACAGGAAAGATCGTCTCAAAAGTGGTTTGGATTGCCTCTCTTTTAATGCGGCTTATTTTGCTCAGTGGGGGAAAATACGGATCTCCAGTGAATAACCAAAATTTGACTCCGACGCAAATCAGCATCGAAACAGCAGCAAATCTCCGTGAAGAATACCCCAGTGAGAACATGTCGTTGAGTTGCAGTGGGCTCATGGCAATCCCTAACATCGGGTGTTCAAGGCCTGAGATGAGCAGAGGTAGTTTGCCGTTGCCTTCATTCTGTGTAGCAACCAGGTCTTTCTTGGTGGTCTCCCATCCAAGTACTGGTTGTGGCTGACCCTGCTTAGCTCCTAAGCCCTAACAAGCTTGGGCCAAACTGGGCTAGACTTCTTTCTAAATAAACAGCTAAAGGTACTAGTGGCATTGAAGCTGGACTGGAAGATACAAGACTGTTATTTTGATAAAGCAGTAATGCTGGCAGCGTGTTGCCATTAGGTAAAACCAGCAGTGCCATAAATTGGGAATTTATGAGATCCCAGGAAATAGAAATGAAGGACCAGCTGGACTAGAAACTTACTGTTCTTGAAATAAACACCCTGAGAACTAAAGTTTGGTTATTTATTTGCCACAATATTATGTGCTAGACAGCTGAGTTCCATGAATCTATCAGAAACCCAGAAGATGCAGCCAAAACAGCAGGTGAGATTTGTTAGCTTGAGCCATTTGGACGTGTTTAATCTGCAAATGCCTATCAGCACCACACCCTTCTTTGCTTCTGGCACACTGCGGTCTGCCAGATAAAATAACTGGCTTATTGATGAATGATATAATTCATTTTTGGTGGCAAAGGTTTAGATGATGCAAACCTTTCTGAGTGTATGACTTTACGACAATTTGGAACAACATGTACACGATGTACAGCTATGAACTGAGCGATCCATTGATCACTCCCAAATTCCAAGAGTCTATGAAGTGAGGTTAATGAGGAATATTCAAAAACTCCAGGAGGGTGTTTGAGTACTCAGTTGTATGCAGAAGACGCCTACTTAGATTAAGCATTTACTCCCTTCCCTGCCTGTTTTTCAGCATAGGTTTTTAGGAAAGGATTTGAAAACTGATGGACAGCTTCTGGCTAGCTGGGAGGTTGAGGTCGGCTGGCAATATTGGTGTTTGTTTTAGACTGCTTTGTTTGAGGTCTTCATTTGATTAATTGTAGACTCTTTCTTATTTGTGTAGTAAGAAACTCTGAGGACCTACACAGGATAGAAAATGCAGGATCTAAATAAGTAAATAAGCCTCTTGGAATAATGAATTCAGAGTGAAGCCTTGAGCAGCCTGGCAAAAAGTTATCAGCTCACATAGTGTTTTGCAGGACTGGCTGATCACAACATACTCGTGAAATGTCACATGAACAGCCTGAAAGTTTAATTTTTTTAAATATATTTTTAAAAAACCTTCTGAGCCTGCTCACCTGGAAGCAGTTTTGGTTCACTACAGGTGATTAAATAAGTGCCTGTTTTCAAATCTGCTTCAGAGCCACCCCAGGAGAGCTCCTGCAGATGCCAAACATCCCACAAAGGGATTAAAGTCGATGGGGGCTTTAGAAAGTTTTGTTAAAAATAGCAAATTTAAAAGACTGTGGGGCCAACCATCTTCCCTATAATTCTCTTCTAACTTACTCCAGGTTTTTCGTTTTTCCAGAGGCAATGAACAGAAGAAATCTGCATGGAAAATAGGCAAAGCTACCACCTGCACACACGTTAGCAAGTGTGCTAATCTATCTGAACTCATCTGTTATCAAGTGATTATTTTTCTGCAATAGTTATTTAGTCAACCTGGAAAAGATGTTGGAAACTGGGGGTGGGTGGGGGTGTTGCCATACCTTGCAAGAGGTTAATGGATTGTTTTTGTTTTTGGACGTTAAGGGGGATGGAAAAACTCTCCTTGCCCAGTTGTTCTGCCTTGGGCTTGTGAGTTTGTGAGACTGGATATGTGGAAAGAGCTAACAAAATGAGGACAAAGGGCATCAACCAACTATACAGGGATGCTGAGAACTTTGCAGTGCACGTGTTCAGCCCGCAAACACTGCTTCAACAGCTTTGATCGCTCACAAGCCAAGCCTTGAAGCTTCCTTCCATATTGTCCGGCCCACCAGTTAAGATCTGCCTCGCAAGCCTTGCTCTCTCTGTCCCCACCTTCAGAGGAGAGGCAGGTGACAACCAGAGAAAGGGCTTTTTCTGCACTGTCACCTCACTTATGGAACACCCTTCCCCTTGAGGCTCACCGGGCACCTACCTTACTGTCAGCGTGGTGTAGTGGTTAAGAGTGGTGGTTTGGAGCTGTGGACTGTGATCTAGAGAACCGGGTTTGATTCCCCACTCCTCCACATGAGCGGCGGAGGGTAATTTGGTGAACCGGGTTGATTTCCCCACTCCTACACATGAAGCCCTTTAAAAGTAAGAGCCAGCTAGGGGTTTTAACAAGAGATTTGATCATTTTATTTGTTTTTTACAATTGGCTTCTAGCCTGCAGACTCTTACGAGGATCTTTTAGGTTGCTAGATGTTTTATGCTCTGTGTCTATATTTCCTAATATGCTCCGGGTTTTTATTGGCCTTTTTAATGGTTAATTTTTATGTTTATACAATTTTATCTTGTTTCATTTTTGAGTTGTTTCAAGCAAGTCTCCAAGCAGGCAACATATCAGTATTTTAAACAAATGAACAAACAAATAAATAATAGAGTGCCAATGATGGCAAAGCAAGATTAAGAATTTATTCTGTTACTAGAACTTGACAGGGATTCTATGAGTTCCAGAATCCTGAATGGATTAGAACAGAAAAATGGAAGTACGCTGATATCTTATGTGTCTGAAAGAGGAAGAGGTAAGCAGAAGGAAGTGGTGTCCAAACGGAACAAATGAATGCTTATTTGAACATGATAATTTACTAGCAAGGAGGCTGAGAAAAGAATAATAGAATCACAGAGTTGGACTACCAAGGTCATCTAGTCCAACCCTCTTCACAATGCAGGAAATTCACAACTACCTCCCCCACCCTCCACATTCCCCAGTGATCCCTACTCCATGCCCAGAAGATGGCAACAAAAATCCTCCAGGATCCCTGGCCAATCTGGCCTGGAGGAAAATTGCTTCCTGCTCCCAAAATGGCAATCAGCACTACCCTGGGCATACAAGAAAGGGCCACTGACACAACCCTTCCTGCCCTCCATCTCATGATCTGCCTAAGTTCACAGTCAGCCTTGCTGTCAAATAGCCATCTAGCCTCTGCTTAAAAGCCTCCAAAGAAGGAGAGCCCACCACCTCCCAAGGAAGCCTGTTCCACTGAGGAACAGCTCTAACTGTCAGAAAGTTCTTCCTAATGTTTAGCTGGAAACTCTCTTGATTTAATTTCAACCCCTCAGTTCTGGTCCAGCCTTCTGGGGCAACAGAAAACAACTCCATAGCATCCTTTATATGACAGACTGACTGTTTGCCTGAATTTTAACAAAAGTGGTCAGCAGGTTTGAAGCTAGCCAGATGGAAACCTTAAGCATACAGAAAAGAATTAAATTTCCCAATTCTTTGCCTTTTTGTGACTGTGTGAATTCCACCCATCTACTCAGAAGCAAGTCCTGTTCAGCAAAGGTTCCACTATTCCCTGCATTTTTTCTGTTGCTTTTATTTTAAATAGCTTAATTAGACTTTTTGTGTCTGGCCACTTCATTAATTAATCATTTTTTAATTATTGGTTACTGTTTGGGAGAAGGAAATTGCATTACTACTTAAGCCCTCTCCCCAAACAACTAGTAAATGAACAAATGGTTTCCCACATGGTACAGACTAGCCCTGTTATTGTGTATAAAAGTTGACAGAAATCAGTGTGACAAAAGATGGGGGGGCACATTGCAGAAAACAGGGGAATGCAATGACATCTGGATTCTCAATAGAATTGATTAAATGTCAGAAGAAGAAGAGCTGTTTTTTATATGCCGACTTTCTCTACCACTTAAGGAAGAATCAAACCAGCTTACAACCTTTTCCTCCCCACAACAGACACGCTGTGAGGTAGGTGGGGCTGAAAGAGTTCGGAGAGAACTGTGACTAGCCCAAGGTCACCCAGCTGGCTTCATGTGGAGGAGTGGGGAAACAAATCCAGTTCACCAGATTAGCCTGCGCCACTCATGTGGAGGAGTGGGGAATCACCACTCTTAACCACTACACCACTCTGGCTAGGGTGGAAATAACCTAAAATTCCCAAAGGATAACAGAAATAATGCTGGTGTTTCTTAACTCCAATTTGGGGTCCTGAGCCAAGCAGACCCTTCCTGCCACAACTTCCTAAACAGTGAACTGATGACTCCAGGATAATAGTGAGCCAACCAATTTGCTAACTTTCCTAAATATAACATGGCCATTTCCATATGGTTTATCTGCTGGGAAGTGTTTCCCCCCCACCCTGCTTCCCCACAGCATTCATGCACCTCTTGGTTTTATTGATGCTATTGATGTTTTATTGATGATTGATGGTTTCATGTATTTTTAAGATTGTTACCCACCCTGAGCCTGGCTTGCCAGGAATGAGGGTGGGCTACAAATTTGAAAAATGAATGAATGAATGAATGAATGAATGTCTTTGCAACAGGAGGAGTAAGACTTACTTTTATAAAAAACAAAACAGGGAATTCAGAAAACCTGCCACAAATATTTTTATAATGGTATCACAATATTCAGTTGTCAATTTTTTTAAAAATGAAAAAGTGCCAGTGGCCCAGGGGAGAGGAGACGGGCTGCTGCTGGGGGACGCGGCCAGGGAAACTTCAGGGAAACCTGCCGTGTGGAAATCCCATTGCTGTTGTGCTGTATCCGCACCTGCACCAGCAATGGGGAAACTCACAGGCCCATCTCCATGTGGAAACCATCCATAACTGATAACCAGGGCAGTATTAATATTTATTGAGTTGTTGCCTTTAGTGTACTGTATTAGGAGAAGGAGAAGAAGAGTTAGTTTTTATATGCTGATTTTCTCTACCACTTAAGGAAGAATCAAACCAGCTTACAATCACCTTCCCTTCCCCTCCCCACAACAGACACCCTGTGAGGTAGGTGGGGCTAGGAGAGCTGTGACTAGCCCAAGGACACCCAGCTGGCTTCATGTGGAGGAGCGGTTCACCAGATTAGCGTCCGCCGCTCATGTGGAGGAGTGGGGAATCAAACCTGGTTCTCCAGATCAGAGTCCACCGCTCCAAACCACTACTCTTAACCACTACACCACGCTGGCTCTCCAGTGTGCTTCACTTGGGTTTCCTTTAACAGTGGTCGTTGTCATTACCTTAAAGTAGACTGGTTCCACTTTGTGCTTGACAGCGTGTGCCTTGCCCACCAGGGCCAGTACAGAGGAGACCTTTTCTGAATCGTAGATGTTCTCCACCACACTGTTAATAGCCCCCATGACCCGTCTGGCGTGTTTACGCAACTGCAGACTCCTCTCCATCTCTAGCGGATCCTCCATGTGTTTGAATTGGCTGAAGTACTGCTTGGCAGATGGGAAGTTGACAAAAAACCTGCATAGTGCAGTTAAGGAGAGAAAGAGAGAAGGGAAAGAAAAGCTCCGTCAATTTGAGAGAAGCGTAGTGTACGTACAGCATGGGTGAGAAGAGGATGCCTGGAGGCAGGGACTCTGGCAGCTAGGACCAGGTAATCCCTGCAGATTTGAGCTTTTCAAGAGTTCAAATACTCATGCATAATTTTCATGATCTTCAACAGAGTTTTCATGGAGAAATTATACACACTGGGACTGGTACAGCACTCTCTTCACTTATGAAAGCCCTTGACATGCTTGAAATCTATAATGTGTGAGTGTGTCGTTCCTTCTATTGTACTCCTGCCCTCTCTCCCCATTGTGGAGCTGCTGTGGAGGTAAGGTTGCCAACCTCCAGGTGGTGGCTGAAGATCTCCTGCTATTACAACTGATCTCCAGGTGATAGAAATCAGTTTCCCTGGAGAAAGTGGCCTCTTTGGCAATTGGATTCTATGACATTGAAGTCCCTCCCCTCTCCAAACCCCACTCTCCTCAGGCTTCACCCCCAAAACCTCTAGGTATTTCCCAACCCGGAGCTGGCAGCCCTATGTGGAGGCATATTCCTTGGCCTTTGTGTTACACCAAAAGTCAACTCAGAAATATTCAACACGGCCTCCAGGCGTGCAAGATCTGCATTTCAAAGACATACCTTGCTAGATTAACCTGTCTCATCTCCCCTTTCATCTGATGCGCCCCCAAAACATGGGCCATGGGCCATCTCAATGTAATTTGAGCCGTTCCAGATCCTGACTCGCTGCTGCTTCTGCACTCTCACACGCATAACATTACTAAAGAGCCGACTCTGTCGTTTCCTGCTTTGTTATGCTGTTCCCTCTTGGCTGGATCTCACACAGGAGGTTGCCAGGAAAGCCGTGTGAAGCCACGAATGGAATAACCGTAGCTCCTGCTGCCTTCCCCAGACATCTGGGATTCATCAGCCAGCCTAAAATAGGCTTCAATGTGTGAAGAGTGTGTGGCAGCAAAGAGAGGAAAAGGACTAGAGATTGGGGGGTGGGGGTGTTTGAAAGATGAGACAGAAAGGGAATCGTTTCTCTTTCTATTTCTTGTGTGTGTTCTTTAGCCATCCTCACTTGTGAACGCTTGAGTCAATTCCTTACAACAGAACTGATTCAAATGTGATAAATTTGCTCCTGACAAAGGGATGAGTGCACTTTAAGGGTGATTTTAAAAATCCCTTTAATTGCTTTTAAATTTCTGGCTGTGTTTTTAAGTGCTCCATCTAAGCTGTTTTGTTTTGCTATCAAGGATTGTTCTTATCAGATGCCATTCTGTCAAGAAGATAAGGAGATAGATACAACTGTGGTTGCAGTGTAACCATGCTTTGGGTGCTATACGAAATAGGCTTGTGGTTGCATTATCTCTCCTCCTCCTCTCCCTTTGCATGGTTAGAGTCAATTAATAATTTATTATTTATCATAAACCAAAGTATGACATTACAAACTATGATTTGTATTCCCTTTCCAAACCAGGGCTACAGCCCATGAATTAACCATGGTATTGTGCTTTTTCTCATATTTTATACAATCTTCTGGGGGGGGGATGTAAGCCATCACTGGGCAGTTCACATGGTTTGCACTAAATATGAAGTTGCTAATTGCCTCTGAGCACCCAAGGGGAGAAGGAGAAGGGGATTGTGTGAGCACAGAGATTGTTCCCATAGCGCCAGCCCATGCTTCAGTGTTGTATCTGAGCTGTTCCACAGAGTAAGTCCCCAACACCAATGCTGCTCAAGAAAGCATCTAACCAAGTAAAATAGGCAGACCCTTTCATAAAATGTGGCTGCACCTTGATGCCTTTTTGGACAGAACTCTTTATGAAAACAAAAATTAGTTCATGATTTAAAAGAAGCAGGCAGAAATAGCGCTCCCCCAGCAAAACCAATGAATTACTTAGGTGGGTGCCTTTCTTCATTGTTTATTTAAGAACATAAGGACATGAGAAAAGCCATGCTGGATCAGGCCAAAGTCCAGCAGTCTGCTCACACAGTGGCCAATCAGGTACCTCTAGGAAGCCCCCAAATAAGACGACTATAGCAGCAACATCCTGCCTGTGTTCCAAAGCACCTAATAGGCATGCTCCTCTGATCCTGAAGGGGACAGGTATGCATCATGATTAGTATCCATTTTTACTAGTAGCTATGAATACCCCTCTCCTCCATGAACATGTCCACTCCCCTCTTAAAGCCTTCCATTAAAGCTTGGGTTGCGAAGTGACAGAAGTGTGCGTGTTTCAAAAAGTCAAAAATAACTCTGGCTGCCTGGTTTCTTGGCCACTCCTGACCTGGAGTAGCTAGCTGTGAGTGCACTTTACAAAAGGTACAAAAAGATCAGAATGGGGGAGATCTACTGGGCCCACCTCTTTTGAAAACTCCAAAGTCCCACCTTCATAACAAGAACATACCACCAGCTCCATTCTAGGTCATTTAGATCTGAGCAAGGAATGAATGGCAGAGTGCACCAGAGCTAGGCAGCCAACTTCTGCCTGGTACCATTTAATGCAGGAGTTCCTGGAAGGATAGAATTGCTACCTGGTACCACTGTAGAGTACTCTGACTGCTTCCTGCTATTTGATAATTAAATATGCACAATCTGTAGACCGGACTGCATTCCTGGCTTCTAAAATGAAGTCCCCCCCCTTTAAAATAGGCATTGGTACACTATTGATATCAAACCATGCAGTAGTTTCATTAGTGCTAGGGTTGCCAGCTCCAGGTTGAGAAATACCTGGAGATTTTGGGGGTGCATCCTGAGGAGGGCAGGGTTTGGGGAGAGGACAGGATTTCAATGCCATGGAGTCCAATTGCCAAAGTGGCCATTTTCTCCAGGTGAACTGATCTCTATCGGCTGCAGATCAGTTGTAATAGCAGGAGAACTCCAGCCACCACCTGGAGGGTGGCAACCTTAATTAGGGCCATCTCTGGATGTGCGGATATGGCTGGATCATACGCAGTTGGAGGACCTTAGTGTTTGCAGACTGGGGTGGATAGATGCATGTTAGATAAGTGTCTGACCCTTAAAAACCCCTTTGCAGCCATACCATATTCTCTGATTCTGTTTTTCCTAACGTTCATTAGCTTCAGCTATTTAATTCTGGCAAAGGAGCACCTTATACACCTTGGACCCTTCCCTTGACCTAGTTTACATGTGAGTTTTTAACATAGGTTGGCTGGGAGAAAAGCAGTCATGCAAATCCAGGCATTAGAAAAATGTTATTGTGTAAGTGTCACAAGGTTCCCTAAGTCTAATATTTGCTATGGTATAACACACAAGATGAAAAATTGATAAAAAGCAGATGCCTGAATGCTGATCCCACGGAATGCCTTCACTGATTGATTCTGTTCTAAGCCTCCTCTTCTGTGTCTTGGGACACACATCTGGACAAATATGCACAAGATGTCCTTAATGCAGTGTCTTTTTCTTGGCTTTCCCCCCTTGAAGCATTTTGCAAACATCATTTCTGGGCACAATCCATTGAGAAGCTCTTTGATGAAAGCCACATTGACATGAATGGGCCTTGTACAAGAGCCATGCTGTTGCGCAACCAGTGAGACTCCCATTAGACACATTCCTAAGTGGGTTGTGCCCTCAATCAGCAGCGGAAGTTGGGAAATAGCTTCATTAAGGTGCAAACGCTGGGAATGCACTCTTGGTTCCCACGTGTTCAGAATCAAGAGAGATTTGTTCAATGCGTTGGAAGAGTAAACTCATTATCAAATGATCGTCTTTCTCGTATTACCCCGCCACTTACTAGTTTATAAACGGATGAGCTATGTTTGCCGATGTTGTTTTTACAATTAGTGCATCTGGAACAGTTTAGAGTAGATCCTAATAAGTGTCTGTACACTAAGCAATGTTTACTCCATGAGCCTGTTAAAACAAAAGGCCCATAACTATGAACAAAAGCTATTGGCAGGATATACATATACCATATACATAAATTGGTATCAAGATGGCTTTAGTTGCACTGGTGGATGATCTTCAAAATCAGTTTGGAAACTCCAGCTGGTGCAAAATGCCACAGCTTGCCTATTATCAGGAGCTCGATGGAGTAAGCATATTATTCCCATTATGCAGTCTCTCCACTGGCTGCCCATCTGTTACTGGGCTCAATTTAAAGTATTGGCTATCACATACAAAGCCCTTCATGGCATTGGATCCTCAGATCTGCAAAACAGTCTCCCCACCTATGCTCCTCCATGACAGCTTTGCTGATCTGAACAAGGCCTTCTGTAGGTGCCGACCTGCAAATGGGCAAAATCAACAACTGCCCATACACGTACATTCTCCATTGTGGCATGGTCCCCACCTTGTGGAATGGTCTGCCTGAGAAGGTCAGGAAGACTCCCACTCTCCTGGTTTTCAGCAAACTATGCAAAACTGAATGATTCAAGATGGCTTTTCTATGCAGGAAATAGGATAGCACTGTACAAAATGATTCATAAAGTTACTTGGACAAGTTATTAGAAGAAGAAGAAGTGTTGGTTTTTATATGCCGACTTTCTCTACCACTTAAGGGAGAATCAAACCGGCATACGATTACCTTCCCTTCCCCTCCCCACAACAGACACCCTGTGAGGTAGGTGGGGCTGAGAGAGCTCTGAGAGCTGTGACTAGCCCAAGGTCACCCAGCTGGCTTCATGTGGAGGAGTGGGGAAACCAACCCGGTTCACCAGATTAGCCTCTGCCACTCATGTGGAGGAGGGGGGAATCAAACCTGGTTCTCCAGATCAGAGTCCACTGCTCCAAACCACCGCTCTTAACCACTACACCACGCCGGCTCTCCGTGGTCTATACTACTGTGTATAGTTTGCTGTAAAAGTTGGATCCTACTATGTAATCTTGTATCATTTAATGTGTCATGTTAACACTTATGCTTTGCTGCAGTTCTGTTTTTTTAGATTTCTGGTTGGTTCTACAACCCAAATCCTATTTCATCGTTTATTGAATGTCTCATCCTGTTGATTGTATTGATTCACTCTGTGTCATCCCCCTTGAGTTCCAGTGAGAAAGGCAAACCATAAATAACATAAATAAAATAAAAGTTGGACAGGAGTCTTTCCTGTTGATACTGTCGGACCTCTCTGTGGTCTTTGATACAGTTATTATCCACCAGCTTGAATATGGAGTTGGTATTAAGGTGGTTAGCCCTTTGGTGGTTTCATTCTTTTCTGTCTGACCAGACACAGAGTCTCCACTGCAGGTGCAGAATCAACTGGGTGGAGTTTATCTCGTGGAGTGCCACAGCATTCTATTCTCTCACCCGTGCTCTTTAATATATATATATATATATGAGGCCACTGAATGAGATTCTCCGGAGGTTTGGGGTTGAGTGTCATCAATATGCAGATGACACCCAGCTCTGTATTTCATTACCCAAGCCTCTAGATCTGGCCACACTGACCCATACTTCTGTAACCTCACGGCTGAATTATTGTGACATGCTCTACATGGGGCTGCCCTTGAAGACAACCGGGAAACTACAATTGGTATGGAATGTAGTAGTCCAACTGCTGTCAGGGACTGGCCGCAGGAAACATATGCTGCCCATTTTGAAACAGCTACATTGGCTGCCAGTCTGTTTCTGATTCCATTGAAGGTGCTGGTTATGACCTTTAAAGTCCTTCAGGACCCTCGGACCCATGTATTTGAGGGATCGCCTCCTTCCATATGTCCCTGATGCACTAACTAGGGTCATTAGGCAGCCATCAGTTGGCTATCCCATTACTTAGGGTGGCCCATCTGGCATGGACCAGAACCTGGGCCTTTTCTGTCATGGCTCCAGCTTTGTGGAATGGGATCCCAGAAGAGATGAGACTAGGCACCTCCTTCTTGGAGATCTTTAGGAGGTGCTGCTAAGCCCAACTGTTTGCCAGGGCTTTTGAGGGGGCTTGAACAACAGGCATCTTTTAAAGGGGGAGGGGGGGAGATTTCAGGTTTGCTAAATTATTTTTGGTTTTAACAGAAAATGATTTTAACTATTATTGTAAGCCACCTTGAACCACAAGGCAAAGTGACATATAAACATTTACATAAACAAACAAATCCCCCAAGATTGAGATCAACTGTAAAGTAGTGAAATCTTAAAACCTGGGGTGCACGTGTATGAAGAACAGGTTTCTGGGGAAAGACCTCAATGGCCTGCATATTTCTTTGCCTCTTATCATAACCAGCAGAAGCTAGGCCAGGAATAAATTATGCTAAATAAGCACATTTGTTCAATTGTAGTCTGTACAAAATCCAGCTTTGGCACAGATTTTTAGCATAACAACCTTGTTACAGCATAAGTAACAGAGCAGTTCCATATGTATATATGTGTTTCATGTAAACCTTCACCAGTTTTAATATGGCCAGATCATACCCTATAATAGATACGGAGAGCACAACAAGTCTATTACAACCTCACAGGAGTTACACAGTGGCATAACATTTCAGATGTTCCCCACGGCTTGCATCCAGTGGTTATTTTCTGCTTTGAGTGTGTGAATGGGTGGGGGGATAATCCCAGAATTAAAAGGAGTTAATATCATTGGCAGTAGTAAAAAGCACTAATTAAGAATATGCTGCTAACAAGCTTTTTATGGGATTTGGTTTTGTTTAGTTTTTATTTCCATCACCTCTATGATGCCCAGACTTGTTTTATTTCTTTTCTTCATTTATACCTGACCTTTCTTCCCAACAGGGACTCAGAGCGGCCTGTAACATTCTCCCCGTCTCCATTTCATTCATGTATTATTTATTTTATTTTATGTATTATTTCTCCATTTTTAGAAAATTGTTGTTGTACCTTTATAATTATTTTATTGTTCGCTACCCTAGGAACCAAATGAATTGCTAATGCAGACTGTAAATATTTTAAGTAAGTAAGTAAATATCTCCTGTTACCATTGCCTTATAGGTACACAGTGATTTGCTTAGGATAAATTACTGGGTATAATCTGGGAAAGTTGCATCTAAATTCCACCAAAAGCTATAGAATGGGGCATGAATCATATGGGTTGATGCAAGATTGTGTGAAATTCACACAGCTCAAAGCTGTAAGGAGATGTGGGCAGGACTGTTTGAAGAAATGTAATCATCTTTGGCTGCACTGCACAGAGCTCAAATTGTAATTCGGTTACCAATTATATGCAGAATCTGGAATACCTGAAAAAATGGCCTTTTATCAAACAATGTAAATAAACTCATTTGTTTGGGGTTTTTTCCCCTCATGCATTTTTGCACTTGACATGGTAGTGTGGGTGCAAAGAAAGGTACTATATTGCAGTAAAAAAGATTTTTTAAAATGGCCACAGTTGTTGATTCACTGTTTGTTCTTTCCTTAATACTTGACTGTCATCCAAAGCTATTAACGACTGGCTCATCTGGTAATTTTTCCAATTAATTGGTTGATTTGTTGTTCAGAAGGAGAGATGCTCTTTCAAACTGTTGGGTTAGATTGTCTTGAGTTGTATGTGCCTTTCCTGAACTTTGTTCAGGGCCTCTGGACTACTCAGGGACGGGAGGGGGCGGCTTGCAATAGTGCCAGAGCAGCTATGGGAAGAAGGTGCATTCAGAGGAAAAGACTGCTTCTCAAGGGCAATCCAGTGGTGCACTAGGAAGTCTGATGGCCATGGTGGCTTGGCCATAGTGCCTGTGGCAGCCAACGAGGCTGCATTTCCATCTTCTCATCACAGATGCTTATCTTGTGAAAGCCTGGGGAAAGGTTGGGCATGTGCACAATTTGTCACACTTGTTTAAGGAAAAGCTGTCAGGGAGCGAGCCAAGGAGAAGACATGCTGAATCCTGACCCAAGCGGCTGATAGATCACAATGGGTGGCTGTGTTAGTCAGTCAACAACAGTAGAAATAGAGTCGCCAGGTCCCTCTTCATCACCGGTGGGAGGTTTTGGGGCGGAACCTGAGGAGGGCAGGGTTTGGGGAGGGGAGGGACTTCAATGCCATAGAATCCAATTGCCAAAGCAGCCATTTTCTCCAGGTGAACTGATCTCTATCATCTGGAGATCAGTTGTAATAGCAGGAGATCTCCAGGTTGGCAACCCTATGAATGCTGATGATGCAGCTGCAAAATTAGCACATACATTTGAAGCAAGTTTAATTTTTAATAGCAAATGGGGCAATAGTTTCAGGGCTGGTGGACTTTCATCATAAAACCAGGTATTATGAGTTGGGGAAATTTGCACTTGGGATCTTTCATAATGAAATTTTAGCCCACTTTCAAATTGAGCCTGCTATCTGTACAAGCTCTTGCTCTCTGCATTATGCCACTGGTACGCAAATATCTATGATTATAAATGTACTTTCCAAGCATTTTAACAGGTATTTTATTGCTAGTAACTGACTGGTACAGTGCTTGACCATGTAAACACTCTAAATATTTCACAACAGTAGTGGAAAAGCAACGGGTCTCACAGGTGATTAAGGAGAGGACAGCTTTTGAAAGAAAGAACGCAGCTGGAGTAATCCAACTTTCTGACCCCCTCCACACGCACGCACACACACGCACACACAGTATTCATAGATATAGTCTGTAGTTATGGATAACTTGTCCGACCATGCTAAATGTTCTTAAATATAGTCCATGATAGTAACAAATATATCCAAGAAACAACAGACTATCAATACTAGATGAGTGGCAATCTAGGTTCTAGAAGAAGAGATCCAAGTTGGTTGGTTGCTTGGTGTGTGTGTGTGTGTTTTTTTAATATGCCGACTTTCTCTACCACTGAAGGGAGACTCAAACCGGCTTACAATCACCTTCCCTCCCCCTCCCCACAACAGACACCCTGTGAGGTAGGTGCGGCTGAGAGAGTGTGACTAGCCCAAGGTCACTCCACTGGCTTTGTGTGCAGGAGAGGGGAAACAAATCCAGTTCACCAAATTAGCCTCCGCCAATCATGTGGAGGAGTGGGGAATCAAACCCGGTTCTCCAGATTAGAGTCCACTGCTCCAAATCACCGCTCTTAACCACTACATCACACTGGCTCTTTTTGTTTTGCTGTTTCTACTTCTGGTGAATAAGATACCTTGATGGCAATTTTGTAGGGGGCACCACTGATCTTTCCAGTTACTGTGAGAATGTCCACTGACTTGTGGCTATTGCTGGCCAAATGCCCCGTATCTCTTCTGTCCTTGTTAACAATGCATACTTCTTACAACATGTAGAAACATTTCGGTATGCTGTATTCTTGTTTGGGGTGGATATCAAATTCTGCAAACATGCTGTGGAATCAGATTGCTCTGCCTCATAATATGTGGCACATGATGAATATGAATCTAAAGTGCTTAATGTGTCTTTTAATGTGGGCATGAATATATGACAACGGAACTGTAATGGATTCCCCCTCCCCTCTACACTTCTGTCTATCCATCTTTTGTATTATCTCTATCCATCGTTTGTATTATCTTGTATTATCAAGGCAGTAAAATACGCACAACCTAGCAACAGAAGGGCTGTTTCCGTTTCTGCCTAAGCATTAAACCGTTCGTGTTGACCTTCTGTAGACAGCCGTTCGTCCTTTCTGTAATGTTGTTATCTTGATTTCAGCAGCCCTGGCTTTGATTTATCAAAGCCTCTCAGAGATGCTACTTTCAAAGAGCGGAGGCCACCGCTGCGCTCTGAAGTAATTACCAGCTTGACGGAATCTTGTCCTGTGTAGTCATTTCGCCACCCCAGGCCATGCATTCTCCTAGGCAGCAATAACAGCCCTTGAATTCACTCTGTCTTCATTATACCTGTGGATATTGCCTGAGACCCAAACATCCCTTGATTCATAAATCTAACTGTTTTGCTGTGGCTCTGTAAACCCCTTCATTCTGACTATCAGTTTTGTTTATACGGGTCTGAATGGTGCCTGCAGTACGAGAACTGTTCTGGCAATTGCTGTAGTTTAGGATTAAAATGATCAAATCTCATGCTCAGAAACCCACATTCCTGCCCTAAATGATCTTCTGTGTATTTCTGGTTTTTTCCCCTCTCAGTTTTCTTTGGAAGATATTTTTTTACGTGCTGTTTTTCATAGTAGGCAGAATAGCCTTGTTTGCCAAGGTAGCGGCTAGGGACAGATGACTGGTAATCTTGGAGACCAATCTGGCTCCCAGGGGTTTCTTCTCCAGTCTCCAGGATAACCCTGGATAATTTTTTTTTTTTTAGTGATCCTTAGACTCATCATCAAGGAAACTTTAGCTATCAGGATCCTCCAATGAGAGCCATGGCTATTAAGTAGGGTTCACATTGATTAACATGTGGAATGTACACGTACCTTGAGTTAGGAGCTGAGGATTTGGCAAAGGAAAAAAGAAACAGTCATCTATATATAATCATAGAATCATAGAGTTGGAAGGAACCACCAGGGTCATCTAGTCCAATCCCCTGCACAATGCAGGAAATTCACAACCACCTCCCCCCACACCCCCAGTGACCCCTGCTCCATGCCCAGAAGATGGCCAAGATGCCGCCCTTCTCATGATCTGCCTAAGGTCACAGAACCAGCATTGCTGACAGATGGCCATCTAGCCTCTTCTTAAAAACCTCCAGGGAAGGAGAGCTCACCACCTCCCGAGGAAGCCTGTTCCACTGAGGAACCGCTCTGTTAGAAAGTTCTTTCTAATGTCTAGACGGAAACTCTTTTGATTTAATTTCAACCCATTGGTTCTGGTCCAATTTAAGCCAGCATCTGAATAACTGTCCCACAGACCAAATGATGTCCATTAAGCTCACAAGTCAAATATCACCAACGTTGTCAAATTTCTACCAGTAAGAAAGCACTTTTACTCCAGAAGCCAGCCAGCCACCTTCTAGTGAAGACTATGAAAACAAAACAAACATCTATGAAATGGGTGGTGGGATGGTAGTAAATATTCATGCCTTTCTTTTGTGAAATACCCATAACAATGCTTGTGTGATAGCTGAACAAACTCCTGCCTTCTTGCTTTGCTTGTGAGCGTCCCAAAAGTCTCTGACTGATCCTTGTCAGAAACAGAATGCTGGGCTAGGTGAATTCATGGTTAAAAAAATAATATTTATAGCTCTAAAATACTGGTTAATAATACTCTCTTGACCTTTTCCTGTTCTTTTTTTCGTTTGTTTTGTTAGTTGAAGTGTTTTGCAAAATTAAGGCAAAGAGTAACCCATTAAACATTAAGTTCAGCCAAAAAAGAAATACAAGCTTATCCTGTCTCACCATTTCTGAAATTGCCTGGTATTTAAACACAGAGACCACAAATATTACATAACCTAAAAATGCTGGTGCTTAACACTTACAACACACTCCAGCTATTTCTAGAATTTGGCCAACCGATGACCCACAACAGGCTTCCCTATTATACCTTGAGCTTGGGGGGAAAACCCAGAATAAAAACAAATCCATGTTTGCTGTTATCAACTGAGTAATTCTATGGTACTAAAAGCTGTGAATCACATACGTGAGATGGCATTGTGAGATGTAGGGTTGCCAGCTTCCAGGTAGTGAATGGAGATGTAGATCTCCTGCTATTACAACTGATCTCCAGCCGATAGAGATCAGTTCCCCTGGAGAAAATGGCCACTTTGGCAATTGGACTCTATGGCATTGAAGTCCCTCACCTCCCCAAACCCCGCCCTCCTTAGGCTCCTCCTCAAAAACCTCCCACCGGTGGGGAAGAGGGGCCTGGCAACCCTAGTGAGAGGGCCCTCAAAAGTAACCATCTATATAAAAATTGGCATGATCATTAGAAATGTCCCACTTGTCAGCCTTACTGATGAACCTTATGTGAAGTTTCTAATCAAACTTTAGCCATCAAAGCCCCTGGTGCTTTGCTTTCTGTGTCAAGAGAATCTTCTTCAGTAACTAACTCTTTAGTCAGATTTCAAAGCTTCTGCCCTGCTTTCTCAAGAGTTAAACTGTAGAGTAGAAAATAATGCAAAACACAGAGACCTCTAGTTTCCCAAGGGAAGAGGTATTCTGTTTTCTCATGATGAAGGTTCTCTTGCAAAAGGAAGCTGTCAGTTAACTCAGCTGCTTTCTTCATGTTGGTTTTGCCAGAAGCTGTGTGTCTATCTGCCTATTTAAGACTCTGCCCTTGTTTGGAGTAGCTCAAGGTGGCACTTTTATCTACACAGCCACCCGTGAGGATGGTTTAGCCTAGGAGAGACTGACTTCCTCAAGGCCACAAAGTGAGTTCTGTGGCTGAGAAGGAATTTGAACACAAGCCAAGTCTGGCTACAGTTCAAGCCTCCCCTCAACATCCCAGTTCAGCAATGGCAAGCAGGAACCCAGGGCTGCAAAAAACCCCTATTGTGCTTCTGGTTTGACTTTGACAGCATCATGCATGGATTTCTGCATGGTAAAGGAGAACATACGCCGACTGGGGGTTGAATGAGAGCACCCAGTAGGGTTGCCAGGTCCCTTTTCGCCTGTGGCAGGAGGGTTTGGGGTAGAGGCTGGGGAGGGTGGGGTTTGGGGAGGGGAGGGACTTCAATGCCATAGAGTCCAATTGCCAAAGCAGCCATTTTCTCCAGGGGAACTGATCTCTATCGGCTGGAAGTCAGTTGTAATAGCAGGAAATCTCCAGTTAGTACCTGGAGGTTGGCAACCCTAGCCCCCAGGTCTCCTCTGATTGCATTGCATCATTCTGACATTGTCTTAAATAGTATGTACAGCCTTCTAAGTAAGAAACAGCTGGGCAGTTCTCTCCCTAGGGCAGGGCTAGCTCTCGAGTGTAGGTGGGGTTGGGTATTTGGTGGTCTCCAAGACCAGCAAAGGGTCACCACCCCAACAGCATCATCATTCTCACTTTTGAACAGACAAAGTACTCAGGAAAGTCAGAGGCAGCATGAAAGAATTCTCATTTTACACGTCTCCCTAATTCAGGGTTGCCAACCTCCAGGTGGTTGGCAGCACGAATGCTCCACAAAGAACACAGTGCAAAAATTACACAAGCACTGAATTATTTACAAGCATTCAACAATGTTTACTGAGCATTGAATTCATGCCCTATTGAAACCAAAAGAACAATCAAAGTATTACATTCATAACATTGGAGTATCAAGTGATAACAAAACTAACAAAGAAGTACCACTGCAACTCAAGTCCATGGGCAAAAGCCTCAAAAAGTTGCAGCAGCGCCCGTTAGCGGACCCACGAGGACCGCAGCAAGACTGAAGAACACGATGGTTCGTGTTCAACGGGGGCACAGAAGACCTCGGAGAATATCCAAAAGTACAGGAAAGGAAGAGGACTTGAGACCAGTCACTTCACGTTTCACGGTGGCTTCGTCAGCTCTTTTCAAAATGTTTTTTGAGCATTCCATGGCATATTGCACAGTATGCTGCTGGTAAATCGCCTTGTGGCTGCAATAAACAAAAATAATATACAACATAGAATCCTTCCAATTACAACTTTGCGAGCAAAGGAATCTGTCGGAAATTATACAAGAATTAAATGCAAGTAGCAGGTTGATAACGATAATAAACTCACCTAAATGTGCATTTTTTGTTCCCAGAGGGATATGTGTGAGCACGTAGCCTCTCTCTCCAGCGGTAGTAACATACAACCGCTGTGACGGGGCTAAAAAGTCATTGCAGCCAATCAGAGATAGAGCAAAAGAATGCCCTTTGCGAGTTAGTGTGTAGGCTGAGAGTTACTTTTAAAGAGACAGCATCAAAAACTTAACCTAATTAAATGAAACAGGAAAGATCAAAGTCGTTATTCAATCCTGAAGGTGTTAAAGTCTGGAAAGCAAAAATAAAGCGCATTTCTTGTTGCATCAATATCTTTTTTGTGTCTTGTTGCTGAAAAGATCGGGGTTTAAATTGCCAAAGTGCAAAAAATAAAAAATCTGTATCCGAATGGCCCTGAGAGATGTAATGTTGTACAAGCGGAGCCTCAAGATTTCTGGCGCGAATCCTTGCCCGATGTTCTCCAATTCTGAGTCTAAGGGGTCTAGATGTGCAACCGATATACATCAATTTACACGGGCACATGACCGAATAGATCACCATAGGTAAGCCGCAATTAGTGAACTGGTTTAAATTATAAGAGAAATGGGAGGAAATAGAACTGACCTGTTTAATGGGGAGACTATAAGGACACATGGAACATGAACCGCATTTATGATGGCCACGAATATTGAGACGTACATGGGATTGGTATAAATCTGTTTTAATTAAATATTCCTTAATAGATTTAGTTTTTCTAAGACCTAAGAGGGGAGGATTTTGGCAACCTGGAATATGTTCTACTAAATGCCAATGACGGCGGATGATTCTTTTTATGTCGTAAGTTAAATGAGAGAATTGCATGGAGGCTACCAAATTTTGAGAAGAAGATTTTTTTAAAAGAAGAGTCAGAAATCAAGGATTTACGGTCTCTGTCCTGAACTCTTTGGAATGCATGTTCCACGACTTCATTAGGGTAACCTCTCCTAGCGAGTGTGGTAGAAAGATCAGTGGCCGCTGTAAAAAAATCATTCCGTGAAGATGGATTGTGTTTGAGTCACAGAAGCTGACTATAAGGTAAGTTCTTGTGCAAATGCAACGGGTGAAATGAGGAAAAATGTAAACCTCCGCAACAGTCTGTAGGTTTTTTAAAGGTTTTAACTGCCAATCGGTGGTCAGCTGTTCAATAGATAGTGACATCTAGAAATGAAATTTCATTGGTATTATGAGACCCTGTAAAGGAGAGGGACTCATGCAGTGAGTTAATCCAGGTGCATACCTTATCATAAGAGCTGTCATTAATGAGTTCTGTGTAAAGGTCATCAATATAGCGTCGGTACCATGCTATATGTTCTGAAAAAAGGGAGATGACCACAAACAAGTTTTTTCAAAATGGACCATGAAAATATTTGCAATAGAGGGGGCACAGGCTGCTCCCATTGCCATTATCAATTTTTCATCTTGTGTGTTATGCCATAGCAAATATTAGACTTAGGAAACCTTGTGACACTTATACAATAACATTTTTTTAATGCCTGGATTTGCATGACTGCTTTTCTCCCAGCCAACCTATGTTAAAAACTCACATGTAAACTAGGTCAAGGGAAGGGTCCAAGGTGTATAAGGTGCTCCTTTGCCAGAATTAATGAAGCTAATGAACGTGAGGAAAAACAGAATCAGAGAATATGGTATGGCTGCAAAGGGGTTTTTAAGGGTCAGACACTTATCTAACATGCATCTATCCACCCCAGTCTGCAAACACTAAAGTCCTCCAACTGCGTATGATCCAGCCATATTCGCACATCCAGAGATGGCCCTAATTAGGGTTGTGTATGAACTGCTTTTGTATGTTCTTCTTTGTTAAGTTACATTTTTGTTGTTCATGTTTATCATGTTTTCATCCATTGTATTACCTTTGTGGTTTGTATAAGTGTGTAGCACCATAAAGTTTTTTGCACTTTGTTTAACCTTTCGCATCTATGCTGAACCTCCAGGTACTAGCTGGAGATCTGCTATTACAACTGATCTCCAGCCGATAGAGGTGAGTTCACCCGGACAAAATGGCTGCTTTGGTAATTGGACTCTATGGCATCGAAGTCCCTCCCCAAACCCCACTCTCCTCAGGCTCTGCCCCCAAAACCTCCCGCCAGTGACGAAGAGGGACCTGCCAACCCTACCTGGAGAAAATGGCTGCTTTGGCAATTACACTCTATGGCATTAAAGTCCCTCCTTTCTCCAAACCCTGTCCTCATTCTCCACCCCCAAAATCTCCAGGCATTTCCCAACCCGGAGCTGGCAACCCTACCCCTATTCCAAGTTAAGGGAGGCCACTGAAAGTACCTCGCAAGTGTCCCTGCCCAAATCCTGAGAGTCTTGCTTACAGTGTGCATGAGGATCATTATCTAAGGAGAGGCCCAGTGCAATCCTAAACAGAATCGCATCCCTCAAACTCAGGTGATCCCCCCCCCCGCTACTTGTACAACCAAAGCTTCTCAGCACTTGTGTACACCGTAGAACCCCTGAATTTATGATTGTCATGACTAAGAGTCTACACACAAAGTTGCATGTTAATTCCTACAAGGCTTCTAGGTAGGTGTGTAGTGTCTGATGCAGTCATCCCCTGGTTCCTATGACCAAGTCACTATCTCTCTGTTTAGCTTGCTTCTTAACAAATAACGAAGAGGTCTTTCTGAAGGGATTGTGCGATTTATCATTAGTATCTGAGGTAACAGTATTTGGGACATCTGTGTAGCTATTTTTGACTAAAACGGTTACCTTTCTGTGACTTACCAAGTTGTTGTGAGGATGGATAAGCACTTCATTCCTCTGTACGTTAAATGCTACATCTCTCTCTCTCTCTCTATATATATATGGTGTCCCTTTGGGGGTGTTATGCAAGTGGGGAAGGCTCGGATCTTATAATACATCAATGTGTGCTTGTTCACAACGTATGCCCACAGTGAACTGAAGACATATACCCAAATTTGCCAATTTTAGGTACTGACCTTGATTCCAGTTCTGAGGCACAATTTCCCTTTGCAACTTCTTCTGCTATCTCTTCGGCTGCTCTGACAGTTAGAGGCCATGAGCCAGCTCTGAAATCAATTTCTTAAGTGCATTTAACTCTGTGCTGGAATGCAGCCAAAATGTTCTTCCTAATGTTTAATTGAAATCTCTCTCCCTGTAACTTAAACTTCCTGTTTGGAATGTCCTGTTCTGGATAGGATGAACAGTTGTTTCTTCTCTGCCTTCAGATTATAAATGCTTTCTTTGGGCTGCAGTATTCACTTCATATTATACCGCCTCTATTACAGAGTGAGAGAGCCAGCGTGGCGTAGTGGTTAAGAGCAGTGGACTCTAATCTGGAGAACCGGGTTCGATTCCCCACTTTACACATAAAGTCTGCTGGGTGACCTTGGGACAGTCATCGTTCTCTTAGAACTCTCAGCCCACACAGAGGCAGGCAATGGCAAACTGCCTCTGAACATCTCCTGCATTGAAAACTTTATGGGGTCACCATAAGTCAGCTGTGACTTGGTGGCACACAAACAAAAAAAATTACAGAGTGTTTGCATGCAGGGTGTCTATTACACACACAGGATAAACCCATAAAGGAATGAATCCAGAGTGCCAGGTCCTATTTGGTTACATTTGCCCAGACATGTTGGCAAAGAATAATACAGATTAAGAAGGTGCACCTATCTCAAGTTCAAAGTAGAGGGACACTGAAGATCCTTGACTGGAATTTCGATCTCTTTTTAAGATTCTTTTAATAGCATATGTGTATTTTGGGGTGGGGGCTGAATAAGGACTGCAGTATGGCAAAATTAACCCATTTAATAAAGGTAAACAGAAACACATTAGTTTTGATCTAAATTGTTGCATCTGAGCCAATGGCATAATTCATATGAAATGATAACACATGGTTTGCTGCTATACAAACAAGCCTCAAAGGGGCTTCCCACTGGCTCACATGAACTCTGATCCCTTCTCCTCCTGCACGCAATGATAGTGAGTTGCTTCCACTTTTTGCACTAAAGCATAGTATTTCATTACACTGGTATTGACAAACAATGGTCTTTTATGCATGTGTACTTGGACTCACTTTCTCCGCTGGTCCAACTCGTTTTTTCTTTGTGGTTATGCATGAGTTTTCCATCCCTTAGAGATGATCTCATGCCCAGCCCTCGCAATGTCCGGGTCTTCCCAATCCTGTTAAAATGTGATTCTTCTATCTCCCCTCAAACCAGCCCGGGTCAAATCATCCTCATCTTCATGCATAAGCCAAAGTGTGAGAGAGGAGAGCTACGGGGTGTGTGTGTGTGAGGTTTTTCTCAATACAGCCAATTACAAAGCAGCACCTCAAGAGGCGAGTACTCAGATGCTTCCAGATTTTTGCTGGGTTTTTTTTTTTGTTTCCCACCAGGATTTCTTTCTGAGTGGACCTTTTTCTCCCATAAAAATGTCACTTCAAATGGTGCTTGGGTTTCTCCCCCATCCCACTCCATTCCTTTTAAAGAGCCCCGTTTTGAGAAATGGGTTTTAAAACAGCACTTGGGTTTCGGCTGTGGGAAGAGGAGAGCTGGGGTGGGGGGGGTGACGTTTTTCTCACAGTAAGCACTACAGCCAATTACAAAGCAGCTTTTTAAAGGGGTGGGGACTCAGACGCCTCCTGAATTTTGCTGGTGATTCTGCTTTACTCTGGAAACCCCAGGACTTTCTCCAGGATGAACAACAACATGCATAGCATTTTTAGGATTCCAAACAGAAAAGTGTGGGTCAAGAGAGCATCGAACCCCAGGTAAAACTCCCATGCATAAAAGACCAATGTATGATTTGTGCTTTCCCTGCACACCAGGATTCCAGATAGGGGTTGTAACTGGTTTATCTTGCCACATGCAATTGTAAGAGGTGTAATGGAAAAGGAGTGCACCTAGACACTCCATACTTTAAAAATAATCCCT
This sequence comes from Euleptes europaea, assembly GCF_029931775.1. Classification (NCBI taxonomy): domain Eukaryota; kingdom Metazoa; phylum Chordata; class Lepidosauria; order Squamata; family Sphaerodactylidae; genus Euleptes; species Euleptes europaea. The sequence continues at coordinate 125,679,324 of NC_079312.1, read as the reverse complement.
TACGTCAGCTCATTACAGCTTTCTGGGTATTTCAAAGGAGCAGGAATTTTACACTTGCTCATTGGTTTTAAAAATTTGGAACGGACAATGAAAAAACAACAACTATTTGGAATGCACTGCCTCGGAGGGTGGTGGAGTCCCTGTCTTTGGAGGTCTTTAAGCAGAGGCTGGATGGCCATCTGTCGGGAGTGCTTTGATTGTAGGATCCTGCATGGTGGGGGGAGGGTTGGGGTCACTGGGGATGTTGGGAGAGGTAGTTGTTAGTTTCCTGCATTGGGCAGGGGGTTGGACTAGATGACCCTGGTGGTACCTTCCAACTCTATGATTCTATGATTTCATCATACTTCGGGTGAGGTCCTAAAAGAGAACTTAATTTTGGCAGATTGTAGTCAGAATCAGATATTCCAGGAATCCCTTTGTTCTTGTTTCTCACATGGCTATAGTTAGCATGAATAAAGAAATGGGCTAAGTGCTTGTAGAAGTTTTTTTAAAAGGGTTTTTATATCAGAGGATCTGAATTATCCAATTTCTCTGTTAGGAGTAGAATGTTATGAGCACCACCAGCTCCATTAGTCAAACAGAGGTTGCAGATATCCTATCTTTACTAGCAGGAGTTCTGGTTATTCTAGGGGAAAGTTTGCTATTTGTGCAACATTATAAAACACACAATCTCTTCCCTGTTGGTTACTCCCAGTTATCATTAGTTAATGGTCACTGGATCTCCTAACGTTAAAGAATTGTTCCTGACCACTTAATATCAGATACCTCATTCTTTGCTCGTCAAGGTCCTTCAATGTACACATTTATTATTCTTTTTTGACATCTGCTCTAGTTATCTAATTGCATCTACTTGGATTTATCATGAAACAATCACACTTTCATTCAGCCGCATCCAGTTGCAACCACAGCTGTTGGCTGCACAATTTTGCGTTGAGCTAGAAAAAAAGGAGGTCGCCATGAGTCGGAAGCGACTTGACGGTACTTAACACACAGAGAAAAAAAGGAAGAAGTAGCCCTCCCCTCCCGCAAGAAAAAGAGATGTGAGGGTTCGTAGGATATTCCCAACAATCCCTGTGGAGAATTCATTTGAGCTTGGGCTTCCCATGCTCCCACACAAATGTTAAAATTTCCCAGCATGTTATTTGGACTGCTTGGCATACAAATGGGAATCTGTAGTCTTCATGTGGCCTGTGGGTGTTGAATATACTACAGTCCTGACTGGTTTCGGTGTGTGTGTGTGTGTGTGGAAATCCCTTTGTTAGGCCTGCCCTTTCAATTTTATATCACTGCTATAATGTATAAAGCATGAAGGAAGGAAGGAGTTGGTTTTTATATGCTGACTTGCTCTACCACTTAAGGGAGACTTAAACCGGCTTACAATCACCTTCCATTCCCCTCCCCACAACAGACACCCTGTGAGGTAGGTGGGGCTGAGAGAATGTGACTTGCCCAAGAGAGAACGTGACTTGCCCAAGGTCACCCAGCTGGCTTCATGTGTAGGAGTGGGGAAACAAATCCAGTTCACCAGATTAGCCTCCGCCGCTGATGTGGAGGGGTGGGGAATCAAACCCAGTTTTCCAGATCAGACTCCACCGCTCCAAACCAAACCACCGCTCTTAACCACTACACCACACACAATCCTTATTTCATCTATTCTCCCTATAACCCCACAAACAAGATGTTATCCCTGTGCATTTGAGAGGTGAGAGATAATGCCTTGATAAAGTGGCCACCTAGGCAGTCTTTGGCTACTGAAGAAGCATTTGAACCCAGGGTTCCGCACAGCTATCTCTGTACCCTTGCTGCTCTTGTGACTGTTTTTGGCATACCAACATGCAGGTGATCCAGTGACACAGACTACTCCCTCCAAACTTGTAGTAGCCGAGCTGCTGAATTATTTACTGATGGTGGGGGAGACCCTGCAAAAGCGAATGGAATACAATTCTGACTGCTTTCCTTCTTTATGTGCCTCCCAACAGCCTCTCCCCATGACCTAGTTCTCCTGGAGGGGAGTGACTATCAATTATCCAGCTGTGAAATATGTAGGCATGAGTGAGGAAGCCAGCTGGGTGAGAGCTGCTGTCGCAGGTACTGCCAGTTTCAAGACCACAGACCTCCTGCTCCGAGGGTGCGCGCATGAATGCGTTAGGGTAGCACCAAGGAGTATGCAGGGAAGGAAGTGAGGAGGGGAAGTATTTCTTACACAGCATTTCCTTGTGCCTGTTCTTTCCCGACCTCCCCAGCCCCCCACTCACGCATCCCCTTGTTTCTTCCAGGGCTCCATTAAGAAGAAGAACATGCTGTCGAGTAGCAGTGCACTCACGGCAACCCCATCCTACAGGGTGTTCCAGGAAAAAGACAAGCACAGATGTTTTGCCATCACCATCCTCCATATAGCAACTCCAGTCTTCCTTGGTGGTCTCCTGTGCAAGGAATAACCATGGTTGCCCCTGCTTAGCTTCTGAGAAGCTCAGGCTCCAGGCTGTTCCATAAAGAAGAACTAGGGTTGCCAGGTTGTGCTTCGCCACTGGTGGAAGGTTTTTGGGGCAGAGGCTGAGGAGGGCGGGGTTTGGGGAGGGGAGGGACTTCAATGCCATAGAGTCCAATTGCCAAAGTGGCCATTTTCTCCAGGGGAACAGATCTCTATCAGCTGGGGATCAGATGTAATAGCAGGAGATCTCCAGCTAGTACCTGGAAGTTGGCAACCCTAAGAAGAACCCTTGCTCTATAAGCCCAAAGGCCCACAGAATCACCAGCAGCCTGCTTGCAACAATGGCTGGTGGTCACAAAGCCTTTAAGCGAGACTTGAATGCTTCTCCTGTTATGTGTCTCCTTCTTGGTGTTGCTAGCCTTGGCACCTTGCCAGTGGCACCTTGCAGCTAGGGTTACCTTCTTGCAACTAGGGTTGTCAGGTCCCTCTTCGCAACTGATGGGAGGTTTTTGGGATGGAGCCGGAGGAGGGCGGGGTTTGGAGAGGAACTTCAATGCCATAGAGTTCAATTGCCAAAGCGGCCATTTTCTCCAGGTGAACTGATCTCTATCGGCTGGAGATCAGTTCTAATAGCAGGAGATCTCCAGCTATCACCTGGAGGTTAGCAACTCTACCAATCACACACTTCCAGCCTAATCTACCCCACAGCGTTATGATGAGGTTAAAGTGGTGGTAAAAAAAGGTAAAGGTCCCCTGTGTAAGCACTGGGTCATTCCTGACCCATGGGGTGACGTCACATCCCGACGTTTACTAGGCGGACTTTGTTTTACAGGGTGGTTTGCCAGTGCCTTCCCCAGTCATCTTTCCTTTACCCCCAGCAAGCTGGGTACTTATTTTAATGACCTCAGAAGGATAGAAGGCTGAGTCAACCTTGAGCCGGCTTCCTGAAACCAACTTCCGTTGGGATCGAACTCAGGTTGTGAGCAGAGCTTGGACTGCAGTACTGCAGTTTACCACTCTGCGCCACAGGGCTCCTACAAAGTGGCGGTAGGCAGAATAATATCTGCTGCCTTCTTGGAGGAAGGGCGGGATAAAAAAGAGTACTGTATAAATAAATGAAATTTCCCCACTTGTTTTGGAAGCACTTGGAACCGTTTGGTTACAGAGAATGCATAGGAGTGCTGAGGAAGGGGGGGCACAGAGAGCAGTCCTGTGTTTTGGACCATGTGTGGTTAAGTCACACGAGCGACTACATTTTGGGTTGTCTTGAAATATAAAAAGTAACTACAAAAATGTTCTTAGAATCCACTACATTGTTTTTTTTTTGCATTTTAGTCTTAAACTAGGCCTTTGAATTTTGCTGTAGCTTCCCCCACCCATAAACACACACCAACCTACCCATGGAAAATTGAAATGTATCCTTAGAAATACAGAGGTATTTCATTGGGCATCTTCACTGCTGGTAAACTAAGTGTTCCAGATTGGAACCATTACTTACCCTTGGTACTGTTTGCAGCTCTGCAGTAAAAGAATGAGTATATCTTGCTGCATCCACAGGGACTATGTCTGCCAATCCCCCCACCCAATACACACCTCAGCTCCTGTATCCTACCACTTGCTCTGAGTGGTGGCAGGAGAAAAATAACAACATGGCAGTTGTCCCAACAGTGTGGTGTCACTTCTGGGGGAACCCCAGAACCATAAAGTTTCTGACAATGCCTAGAGAGGATTGTCACTTCCAAGTTGTCTCCAAAAGTGAGGTCATGACATCACCGATGGCAGTCCCCCGCATATCCATGCCCCCTACCTCCCACTGGTTGCCTAGCAACCCTAACTGGGTATTTCCTGACATCACCTCTGTCATGAGAGACAACCTCACCCTTTCTATATGTACATGTAATTTTTGTATTATTTATTAGCATTTTATAAAGGTTGGTGTTTATCTGCATGACCATATGCTTATGTAGTTCTTCAGGGTTCTGCAACAATATTCTGCTAAAAATGTTTGTTTGTTTATCTTGAAAGATGTATACCTCTCCCTCTACTCACTGGCATAAAAAGAAGAGTTGGTTTTGGGACTTCCGCTAGGGACGCTGAGCTGAGCACCACGTCTCTTGGGGGCTCCCAAGGGAACCAAGATTCGTCTCGAATCTGGGGTGTAATCTTGCACCCCTACCGAATCCTAAATAGTGGATTGGGAAACAGGATCTCTCCTGCTGCCCACGAAGTGCGGTTTGACCCCCAGTTTTGCTGAGAGAGCCATCGGGCGACTCTTGGAATCCTGGATGAGGTCCCGTCTGGCCTGAGGGGAAACCATTGCCGTGAACGTCTCTTTGGAATTAGGCTCAGCTCTCCCCTACCTATTACCATCTAAGCAACGATACATAAGCAAGAATACCTACTCTTCTAAAATCTGAGTAAGTAACAAGAACTCTTTCATTTTACCTGGAATTGGAAGTTCCGAAGGAGTGGAAAAAATATCTGTAGAATCCGTATCTCCCCATCTGAGGTTTGGATGACTCTTTGACATTTAAAAACATTGGATAAGCCAGCAGGATCTTAATCAAATTGATCGGTGGGTAGACATAACAATTGGGACTTTTTGAATGACATTATAGCCACCAATCAGAAATCCAGAATTGTAAAGGGGAGGTACGAGCAGATTCCCCCCCACTTCCGGGAGGAGGCTTTTCTGAGTAAACAAATTCCTAAGCCACGTCTTATCTGGAAGTATCAGCTATCATCTGCCAACGCGAGAATACTACGGGATTTGAGACTGGATGTGTGGCACCACTGTGTAACTGGCAAATACTTCCCAAGTTCCTAGGCAAAAGGAAGGAACAGCAGACGTGCGATCTCTTATCCTGCCCCCCATAATACCATTTTACAACTCACAACGTATACCTGTCCGGATTTTACAAATTAAACTTCAACAAACTACCAGAAGTAGCAACCATGGAAAGGGAGACTAAATTCACAGATCAACTAGTTTCTCTGACAAACAATATCTATGAACTTGCTAATCGGAAATTGGATGTAATTTTGGGAGATCTCAAGGATATAAAAGACCCAATTATGACAATGAGACCTGAGATGAGAGAAGGAAGCTCCCCAAATGACAAACCATTAAAAGAAGAATTAAACTCTGCAAAGGAGATGGAGAGCTATGAAGGACTACCGAAGGATATACATCTGCAAGAAGAAATTGAACCAACCCAATTGACAACCATGGATATGAATGTAAGAGACTTTGATTTTTGGCTGTATGATTTACCTGATGAACTTTTCAAAGTCAACTGGGAGTATTTAAAAGGGCAAAAAGCTGGAAATACCGGGATTTTTCTTCTCACCTTAGGGAAGGAAGAAAACATGTTGCAGATTCACTATCTCCCATCAATTTTCACAGAGGGAATTGCACTAACAACTTCCATGGATGCCCTTCGACGTTTAAAGCTACTGGGAAAAAGAGGAAGATGCTGGAAATTTAAGATAAAGAGACTGGGTCAAAGGGTTTAGTTTTTCTCGGGATTTAATCAAAAAGGACTGATCAAATGGCTTGGCTTTGATAAAATTAGAATAATTAATGGCATTAACATAACTGGTACTTATTAGATATGTGGGAGAAATGGAGGAATTAGAATATTCATTTTTAAAGGAAGTTAAAAATGATACTTATTATCTAATCCATTTTATATTATAAAATAATGCTTTTATATCTGTTCTTCTTTCTTTTTTCTTTTTCTTTTCTTTTTCTTTATTTCAATATAGGTAAATGAAATAGCAAACGTTATAAACAATATTAGGATTATAATCTTAAACAAAGGAGATTACAAATAAATGACAAGATTGAGGGAGGTGTAGGGGAAGTCTTTATATTTTATTTTCTATCTATATATGTATGTATTTTCAACTATTATTAATTAGAATTTATACTCTGATGTTCACTTATATTGATTGTTGAATACTTTGTCTAATCAGTATAGAAAAATAATTTTAAAAAATTAAATAAAAAAAGAAGAGTTGGTTTTTATACCCCAATTTTCTCTACCTTTAAGTAGTCTCAAAGCGGCTTACAATCACATTCCCTTCCTCTCCCCACAACAGACCCCGTGTGAGATAGGTGGGGCCTAGAGAGTTCAGAGAGAACTGTGACTAGCCCAAGGTCACCCAGCAGGCTTCATGCGGAGGAGTGGGGAAACAAACCCAGTTCACCAGATTAGTGTCTGCCATGTGGAGGAGTGGGGAATCAAACCTGATTCTCCAGGTCAGAGTCCACTGCTCTTATGCATTTCACCATGCTAGCTCTAAATACTAAACAGTGGGACAAAAAGAGATGAATGAACAGGATTTCCCATACAGAATGGCACAATTGAAACCCTGCTCTTGCAGGGTTGGCGCTACTGAGAATAGACATGAAAAGGGATGAAAGAGCAGAAGATGAGGGTTTATATTTATTGCCAAATCTTTCATTGCCCATCCCTAATGTGAACCTTTCCTTCAAAAATCAAACATGAAAAAGAACAAAAAAATAAACAAGTACCGGATTTGTTGACAGAGGAACCAAAGGCTGTGCACGTACAAATCACGTGTGCTCTCATATATCTCTTGCCCCATCATGCTGATAATGACCATGGGGTAAAAGTACGTATTGTCATTAGGGATACTATGAACTTCACAAACAATTTGGTAGTCATTTGAGCTTACCTTGTTTGCAACTCTCATTTTAGGAGTTGTTGAACTCCTCCTATGATTGCCTTGTCAGTTTGCTCACGGTTGAAACCAGCACCATTTCTAGTAGTTTTGCAGCTCGGCAGCAGCAGCATTCAGCATGGTGGCTACCCAGGGAGCCATTACTGATGCATACTCAAAACTTACAGGCTTGATCAGATTATGTATGCCCCAGGGTCACACGGGCACATCATGCACCATTTAAAATCAACTACGCTGAGAACGTGTTATTTTTGTGCTTGCATAGTCAGTTATGTTCAAAATGCTGGCACATGTTGAAGAGTGACTGTATCAAACCACAGTTCTGTGATGGCAGCTTGAGAACACATAAACCAATAAACACAAACAAACACAAATACGGTTGGCTTTAGGAGTCAGACGCAGATGCAAAATGGGTAAGGCTGGAAAGGCAGAGAGACAAGCCATGCAGCCGTCCTCACTTTCCACCCTAGCAGGATCATCACAACTAAGCAAACTTTTACATTTCCCCCCTCTGTTGGGTATATTGGACAAACGGATGGGGGAGGTAATCAATGCAATTCCAGAGATGCAATTCCAGCGAACAGTCAGAAAGCCAGGCACCATGGGAAAGGCTAGAATGGCGAAAGCCCCGCCACTTCCCCTTCCAAACAGGACTGAAACACCTCTTTTAACATAGTGATTTTGATTGATTTTTCCTAACATGTAACAAACATAACGGATGGAGACAGATGAAGCAATGTGAGAAAGTGCATGCGCAGATCATTTTGAGGGTTCAAAAACAAAACTTCTTTTCAAGGTTTGAGTGTTTTGCTTGCAGTTTGCGAACAAATTGCGTTCCAAACAGAGGGGAATTTTGCTGCACTTGTACCCCAATGCATGTAAATCATAGACAAGTTTACAACCAGTACAAATGTATCACAGTTCCTACTCTACCTTACTTATTGTAGAGGACAAGTGGGGACTTTTTTGCTACCTCCCTTCCCGCACTTATCTGTCTCTCTACCCCATCCCTGTCACTTCTGTTATTTTCTGAACTGTCTCCCCTATGTCTACTGTCACTCTTTCTCTCTCTTTCTGCCTCCACCAATCATGCTTTCTTTCTGCCTCAATGGCACCACCGACTCTCCCAGCTGCCTACCCAGTAGCTTCCCCCCACCAGTGGCAGCAGCAACTCTCATGACCGCCAACCTCATCAACAGCAGTAGTGACTCTCCCAGTTGTCTGCCTGCCCGCCCAGCAGGTGCAGACAAACTGAGTGTTTGGGATGGGATATAAACCCCTCAGAGGAGAGCGACAAGGATGATCTTGGCCTGGAGACCAAGCCCTATGAAGAAAGGCTGAGGGAGTTGGGAATGTTTAGTCTGGAGAAGAGGAGGCTGAGGGGGGACATGATTGCTCTCTTTAAGTATTTGAAGGGCTGTCACTTAGAGGAGGGCAGCAGAGGATAGGACTCGCAATAATGGGTTTAAATTGTGGACAGAAAGGTATTAGGGATATTAGGGAAAACAATTTACAATACGGGTTGTTCGATAGTGGAATCAGCTACCTAGGGAGGTAGTGAGCTTCCCCCTGACTGGCAGTCTTTAAGCAGAGGCTGGACAAAGACTTGTCAGAGATGCTCTAGGCTGATCCTGCATTAAGCAGGGGGTTGGACTAGATGGCCCATATGGCCCCTTCCAGCTCTATGATTCTATTATTCTAATGTCTTCAGATTTTTTTGAAAACCTGCAGGGTCCCTCAATTTTGCAGAACTATTTATTTTCTATCAGCATAGCCCTGATCCACAGATTTAAGCATCTGCAGATTGGGCTACACTCAACTATTAGAATATAAGATACATGGCTTGACTATTCCTTAAATGAGCGAAGTTTGGATATTATGTTTGTCTCCAGTTAGTGAGCACAAGGACTGAATTACATGACATGATTTTTAAAAATGTTAGGTCTTTGTAGCCCTGACCTGACCCATACCATGTCACCCTGCTGGTAACTCAGTTTCCGAGCGTGCGGGCCCTGATTAGGATCAGGACTGTGGTGCGGCATGAGGAGGTGTTATAATTGGCTTACAAGCTAGGTCTGGAGGGCTTATCTAAATGATACAACTGACACATGCATGGCCCCCTGACACGACTTACGCCACAAGGGCATAGGAGAATTCACCTTTTCAAAGCTCTCTGCTGCTCAATGCATAGGGTTGCCAGGTCCCTCTTCAAAAATCTCCCCTCTCCCCTCAATGCTAGGCAGCATGACTCCAGTTCAAGCCCATTGATTTCAAAGAGTTTAGACTGGTGAAAAATCTGCACAGGATTGTACTGTCAGTCTATGTTTACACTAACCCCGAGAGATTACTACTAATAACAATAATGTTAAAAACGCTTTCAAATGTTATAGCTGAATGAGGATGTCATTATGATATTAAGTCTTTTGTGAAGGCTTTGAAGAAAACCAAAGTGCTTATATTTGTTAAGGAAGATTACCAGGCAAGCTCTTGGCATCAAAATTGTTCCCAAGTATTTAAATTGCTGAGGAAGGCCAAGAGCTGGAACATATTTAGGGAATACAGTAATTCTACATTTTTCTAAAGCAGCTGTAGGCTGCTGCAGTTCTGAAGCAGTTTGCTCTGGGGTAATCCTTTTCTACATGTTCTTCCAAGCATTTATTCATCAAAATCACTAAGATTGGTACATAAGCCATTTATTCCCCAGGAATAGGACTGTTGCAAGTATAAATAGCTTGTGGTGAAGTTGGTTATCTGTGCCTGGATATGTTTTTGATTGATTGTGAGATTTCAGACACTATGTTTGGAATCCCTGACTCTTCCAGTGGTTAACCATCTTGTTTAAATATATGTGGCTTCTTTACATCTATTGTCTATCTGGCATTGAGCATTGGTCATCAGCTCCTACTTGGTATTCTTAGCTAAATAAAAGAATGTTCAGCACTTATCTGCTGTCTTGAATAAACTGAGGGGCAGGTCTGTTTTTCATAGGGTTGCCAGGTCCCTCTTCACCACCGGTGGGAGGTTTTTGGGGCAGAGCCTGAGGAGGGCGGGGTTTGGGGAAGGGAGGGACTTCAATGCCATACAGTCCAATGGCCAAAGCGGCCATTTTCTCCAGGTGAACTGATCTCTATCGGCTGGAGATCAGTTGTAGTAGCAGATCGCCAGCTACTATCTGGAGGTGGCAACCCTAGTTTTTAAGCTGCAAGATGGATCAATCCGCACTCTGCACTTGTCCACAATTAATTAAAGATTAGGGAATCAATCAGTGTTTGATAGTTTTGAACAGCAAATACATCTAAATACCTCTGTGGTCTATTCTGAACCCATGTTGAACCAATTTACATTACCTAGATGTGTATAGAATCAGTGCTGACTCCTTTGTTTAATAAGATGGTTGGATTTATTTGTAAGCCATACACCTTCAATTTCCTTGGAATGTAAATGGAACGAGGTTGAAGCATCATCTCAGTGCTCAAGAGAAGCTTCAGTTGTAGCTTCAATTTGTTTTTTATCGCACCATTTTAATAACATTTTTCAATATCAAGAATACATTGCACATTTTACAACACTCTTGTGAGATAGATTTGGCTGGGCTGGGAAGTACTGATTTAAAGACAGGTTTTGTGACTCTATTGGAATGTGAATGGTAAGTTGTCCCTGGCTAAACCAAGCAGTCTATTGATTCTATCACACCACCTTCTCTAAGGTCACATTATTCTTGAAGCAGATTATTATGGCCAGTGTGGTGTAACGGTCAGAACTGGAAGAAAGAAGAGGGGACCCAACCAGGCATGTACATAGGTTGTAAAATCTATTCCCAGTTACTCAAACATCTGGTCAGATAGGTTCTAGTTGTAATACTGCTTAGGATATGTCTCTCATATACTATGTGTGCAGGTAATCGTTTGTATATGTATATGTATTTATTAATTTATTTCTGTAAATGTGTGCAGTCTTAACAAGGGTTTTAATTAACCACTGATGAAGGCCCTATAGGCCGAAACGTGTTTGGTATGTGGTTACAGTTATCAACCTCAAGAAATTCCATTGTGCTATTTTAATGCTTTTAAATAATTTTAACCTTTAGCGCTTCTAATAAATTATATTTTCAGTATTTATACACAGATATATATATATATATATATATATATATATATATATATATATATATATATTTTTTTTTTTTCTTTCCACCCAGCCTTGGGTACCCAGTAACGGTCAGAACACCACACTGGCTATACCAGTTGGACGACACTGGTAGGGTTGCCAACCTCCAGGTACTAGCTGGAGATCTCCTGCTATAACAACTGATCTCCAGCCGATAGAGATCAGTTCACCTGAAGAAAATTGCCGCTTTGGCAATTGGACTCTATGGCATTGAAGTCCCTCCCCTCCTCAAACCCTGCCCTCCTCAAGCTCTGCCCCAAAAACCTCCCGCCGGTGGCTAAGAGGGACCTGGCAACCCTATAGACTGGAGAAGATAGCACTCACTGGGTGATCTCGGTCCATTCATACTCTCTTAACCTCACTTACCCTTGCAGGGTTCTTGTGAGACTGAAATGGAGAGAAAAGAAGAATCATGTAACTAGCTTGGAGGAAGAGTGGGGGAAACGTAACAGTTATACTTGTGGAATCTTTTACTTTCTCCACTTTGCGTTACAAACTGCTATCTGTTGGCATGATGGCACAGGAAAACATCCTGCCCTTAGGAATAATTCTTGTAGGGCAAGTTGAGGGATGAATAGAAATGGTGTCTGGAAATATACACAAAGCAGTTCATACCCTGACACAAATGCTTCTTCCTTCTCCTTTCCCTGCTAAATATTTAGATCTTCTGTGCAATTTCACAAACAGCATTTGATGATCACTTCATCACTCTTACCCCGCTTGGAAAGCAATTTCAGTACGGCCTGTGTAATTCAAGAGACAGGGGTACGTTGCAGGGCTTTCTGTCTACCATCTCCTTCACTCATTAGCTTCCTTTTACTTTAGCTGAGTGGTGGCACTGCAGTCATTTCATATATTTCTTGAATGGATCCAGTACTACTTTTTATACATGTTATCTGTTATGACATTATAAATCTCTAGCGGTTATTGCCAGGCAAACTCAATCACGTACAAATTGCACAGTAATCTGCCAGGTTTAATTTCTGAGGCGAATGTCATTCTGCTAGTGGGGGCAATTGTCATGATCTTTCCTTGTGTCCATTTCTGTCCAATTTATTTTCCTTCAAGAAAGAAAAGAAACAATTGACATCCAGATCTACAAACCCTTGTATAAACTAGGGGGAAAGGGCGGGGGGAGATTAATATTATCAAAATCTGCATGGAATATGTACTCAGGTGCAGATGTTGATCGGCTCTGTAGTGCTCTCAAGATGTGCATTCCAGCGCTCATTCTATTGCAGAAGTGGTTATGCGTAACTGGATCTAGATTGGGGCATATATGAGAAATAAAAAAGCAAAACTATAACTTTTTCAGCCTGAAACTGGTACTGCCCAGGACGTTCTCTATAGATGTGCTTGCAAATCTAAGTTCATTCTTTTCCCCTTCTCAAATTGCTCTTGCTGTCATGCGTCAAGGCAAGATAGCAACATGGAAATGAAATCGTGGCACATCCAGCAATACTTAATGCACATCTGTGCATATAAAATATCAGTACACATATGTCAGCATCCTACCACAATATTTGCACAATTTCTGGGTGTGGTAGAACCTTCCCCTCAGCTTTTTAACTGAGGTATACAAGAACCCTGCAGAGGGGAACTATACTTCTCACTGTAGTGGTTAGGAGCAGCAGACTAATCTAGAAAACTGGGTTTGAGTCCCCGCTCCTCCACATGAGCGGCAGACTTTAATCTGGTGAACTGGGTTGGTTTTCCCACTCCTGCACATGAAGCCTGCTGGGTGACCTTGGGCCAGTCACAGTTCTCTCAGAACTCTCTCAGCCTCACCTACCTCACAAGGTGCCTGTTGTGGGGAGTGGAAGGGAAGAAGATTCTAAGCCAGTTTGATTCTCCTTTTAAAAAGGTAGAGAAAGTTGGCATATAAAAAGGAACTCTTCTTCTTCTACATACAACAAATTATCTAACTTCTTTACTAAGTGAAGATATGATTATTCACCAAAGGATACCCTTTTTCTTGCCTTAGTTTATCATGTATGGATCTGCGTTTGTGTGCCTGTAAACGGCTGTCAAGTCACAGCCAACTTATGGTAACCAGTAGGGTTTTCAAGGCAAGAGACTAACAGAGGTGGTTTGCCATTGCCTTCCTCTGCATGGTGAACCTGGAGTTCCTTGGTGGTCTCCCATCCAAGTACTAGCCAGGACCAACCCTCCCTAGCTTCTGAGATTTGACGAGATCAGGCTAGCCTGGGCTATCCAGCTCAGGGCGGATCTGTGTTTAGTATCAGCTTATTATGAAATAAACTGTTGCTGACATGCTCTTAATCTGAGACAATTTGCCGCTGATTGCAAGTCAGCCAGTGAACAGTAATTTTCCAGAACCTAGGAATTTGGAGATGGAGTCACTGGATCTGCATAACGTTTGCAAGGTTGCCCATGTTATGATTTATAGACCTAAAGACAGCTGTTAAACATTTCACGACCCATATCTCAAGTGGCTGTGTAACTTGAGAAGCTGGTTTATGTGATTTTGGAATATCATGGTATATATATGTGTGTGTGAGTGTGTGTTTCTGTAAGAAAGAATTAATTTTTATGCATCTACTTGAACATATGAACACATGAAGCTGCCTTATTTTGAATAAGACCCTAGGTCCGTCAAAGTCAGTATTGTCTACTGTGACTGGCAGCGGCTCTCCAGGATCTCAGGCAGAGGTCTTTCACCTACTTGCCTAGTCCCTTTAACTGGAGATGCCGGGGATTGAACCTGGGACCTTCTGCATGCCAAGCAGGTGCTCTACCACTGAGCCATGGCCCCTACTTGTTACCTGGAAGTGTTTGCTGTTCCATAAAGAAGGAAGCCTCTGTTGAAGGTGAGTAGCACAAGACTTTAGACCATAAGAAAATATAAATTTTCAGCAGTGTACCAACACTGAAGGACACTTCTGCACAACAATAGTACCCAGTTTCTGGTGTATTTGACAAGGTGGCACAATGCAGAATGCTACATTTTTGAGGAATGACTATCCAAATCGATCTGGGCACACATTTGCCATCTTGTTGCAAGTTTGCCACGTCGCTGCTGGACACAGCTAAACTACAATTATTCGTCACTGAAAATTACCGTACCCAATACACTGATGTAAACTACTCAGGAAAAAAATTAAAGATTATTGGTCGTTATAGACAATCCCATGCCGTTTAGCCCATTTTTTTTCCTGAGAGCTGGATGTGCCCAGGTGTGTGTCTGGTTCTATGTGAAAGGATACCATGGAATAGAGCCAGCGTGGTGTAGTGGTTAAGAGCGGCAGACTCTAATCTGGCAAACAAGGTTTGATTCCCCACTCCTCCAACATGAGTGGCGGACTCTGATCTGGAGAACCAGGTTTGATTCCCCACTCCTCCACATTAAGCCTGCTGGGTGACCTTGGGCTAGTCACAGTTCTCTCAGAACTCTCGCAGCCTCATCTACCTCACAAGGTGTCTGTTGTGGGGAGGGGGAAGGGAAGGTGATTGTAAGCTGCTCTGAGACTCCTTATGGTAGAGAGAAGTGGGGTATAAAAACCAACTCTTCTTCTTCTAGGTCAGTATTCCAAAAACTAGCAACGCTATTTAGGGTTTGAAAATAAAAGACATTTGTTATGCTATGTGGGACTCTGAAGTTCTGGGATAACTTTTTAAAACTCAGGATTGCCTCAAAATGAGCTCCATCTTGTATCACCAACCTCACCTCTTCAGATATCTTAGGAACTGAAGATCTATGAGAAGAAGCAACTTGGCAGACTAGCCTGCTTGTAACTGTAGACAAAGATTATGGTTCCTTTTAAAAATGGTATTCAATTGTACTACTCTTACACCCCATTGCAGTCCATTGGATTCAAACAGCTTAATTCTCTGTAGGATTACAGCCTTATAGTTCTGTAGAGGAGCATTTCTCTAATAAAATCCAGTCCAGTTTCTCCTCCTCCCGCCCCCCCCCCCAAAAAAAAAACTCTGTTGGGAAACTTTAGCAAGGGGAAACTTTATCTTTATATATCTTGTGTGTTGCTATTACTGCAGAACCCTGAATTTTGTCCCGCTCTTCTCTGGGCTAAAGATAACTCAGACTATATTCCTGGACTATACCATTTAATTTTTATTCTTAAAATTCTGATGAGTCCCTAGGCTCCTTCCTTTCTCATAGTGAGAGAACTACAGACTAGCATAACCCTTTTCAGCTGCATGGAAGAAAAGGTAGGAGGGGGAAGGTTTGGTCAATAAACAGGTAGGGGTCCTGGAAAGGGGTTCACTTAGTTGTGCTTGGAACAGGAGTCCTAAATACAAGTCGAGCGAGTTTTCCTTTAACCAACTGCTTGTTGCTCCTGCCTCCCGTCTCTTTACTAGCTTGGGCCTATTCTTCCTGTCACCTGCAGCGGGTCTTCCACCTCAACAGCCAGCCCCTTGCATTTATGCTACGTCCAAGAGAGCCTGCAGGAGTTTTAGAAACACCAAACCAGGTCAGATACTGAAATGGCAGGGAGATGTCCACAACCCACAAGAGACTCGAGATGATATCGTTTACGCTTCGGGGATGCCACTGAAGCAGACAGAAGCGCTTGGTTCTGTTGGTTTGTGGAACGCACGGAGGTGAACCCGCATCAATTTCAAGCAGAGCGTCTTGTCTGCCTGCCTCTTCGTTCCACTCGGATGGCCACATGCAAACACCCCGATAGATTTCGGGGATGCGCACCATCCATTGCCATGCGGCGCTTCCACCGTGCCAGTTCCAGGACAGCAATGCCACCACGAACCCAGCGTCGGTTTACCTGTCAGCGTTCGCCTCGCTCCATCCCTCCAGCTGGCAACCTTCATGCCAGCCCCAGGAGACAACTTCAGCATTCTCTTTTATACTAACGCTGCTGCAACCCGGCTGACAAGCAGATGGTACCGCCAAGCTTCAGCAGCCCTGCTTGGGATTTTATCTTGGCTCACAAGTTGCATTATTTCACCCAGGAATCTGGTGTGTATCTAATTCCGTTAGCAAAAAAAAAAAAAAAGGCTAAATTGGAATCGCTGAGCAGAATGCCGTACAATGATCCCTTCCTCTCAAACCCCCCACTCCATGTACACAAAATAAGGTGACCTTTCTGACAGAAATATTGATTTGCGCCAGCTAGAATAGCAGAGGTCTTTCCCCACCCCCTGCTTTCGTCTCTAACATTTTGAAAGCAAAAGACAGGGAAACCTTTCCTGAAGAGCCCCTAAATTGAGAGAAACAGTTGCTGCCGCCCCAACCTCGCTCAATTTTCGCTCCGACGTTTGGCTCCTCACAAGCCATTTTTAAATACCTGATCAGTATGGAGACCCCAACGTCCTCGCAGTTCGCGTACACTCTGCTCCATGTCTCCTGAATCACCTTTTTCTCCGCATCTGACAGCTCTTCGCTTCTTTCCCATCTCTCAATCTCCATTTCTCCTTGGCCTTTCTCCATGAAAAACAGCCGGCAAAATCTTCCCGGGAAGCCAGGGGGAGAGAAAGAGATGTGGGTGAGCCTGGCTCTCGGTGTATGTGTGCGTGTGGGTACCAGCAAGAAGAGATAAGGTGTTCTTTGGGTGGCGATGGCGTGGCTGATACTGTTCCTCTTTCCCTCCCTGCCTGCCTGGAGAGCCAGGCAGAGGTATGCAGCAAGAGATAACCGGGGAGAGAGATTGTGTCTGATCAGATTTCAGATGTGTCCAGTGCAGCCCATCGCTGGGGTTCACTTCAGCATGTGTCTGGGTGGGTCTGTGTGCATGACTCTGAAGGGAAACTGCCTAAAAGTAAAATATTCAAAGGCATCGCAAGGCCAGCCTCTTCACCAATGTGTGAATGTGAGCTCACTTTTCTCTCTCCTCCTCCTCCTCACTCTCCTCCCCCTCCTCCTCCTCCTCAGTGTGTGTGAGAGCGAGAGAGAGGGGGGGGGAAGAGAGAAATTAAATAGAGGGGCTCTTGAGTGTCGGAGGCTCCTGCTTTGAGGGTGTTCTGACCTGCGATTTCTCTTCTTTCTTTCTTTTCTCTCTCTCTCTCACCATTTGTAAACTGCCTCCGAGGAAATGCGGCTTCTGAAGCGAACAGTTCAACTTATCCCAACAGCTGGCTTAAGCGGAGAGGGAGCTTTTGGGTGGCCCTCCCCGCTCATCACTTAGGAGAGTGTTTTTATCCACAGCAGCAAAAATCCTTGCCACGCTGCCTTTCTCTTGAGGAGGGCGGGGAGGACAGAAAAGACCCGTTCAATAAACGTTGGTCTCCGACACAGTCTGAGTTATCCGACACAATCGGAACTAAATCCTACTCCAAAGGAAGGTTTCTCATGATGAAATAGCCCCCCACACACACCATTCGTTTTATATGTGAACCAGGTATCAGAGGAACATTCTGATATAAGGAAGGAAACCTTTTGGCATATCAACTCATTTTTTTAGTTTGGAGATTAGATAGCACACTTTTCTTACGCTTTGGGAAATGTTATATAGGGCTTCGTTTTGTTTTTGGTGGCAGATTCAATTTATTCATATGACAATTCCCCTCATTTAGATTAGAAGTGTAGTTTGTTGAATTCAGTCTGTAGATCAAAAGTTTTGTGTGTGTGTGTGTGTGTGAACAGACAATACATTGGATGACAGCTGGAAAAAGACAGAAATGTTGAATTCATTGTTATAGCAATGACTATAACAATGCATATGAACACATATATATCAGGAGATGCAGAAAAAGAGCAAGAGTCCAGTAGCATCTTAAAAATGAACATAATTTCTGGCAGGGTAGGAGCTTTTGTTTTGTTGAAATTTTGTTCGTCTTTAAGGTGCTACTGGACTCTTGCTCTTTTCTACTGCTACAGACATACCAACACGGCTTTCCATCGTGATATATCGGGAGATGGTCACACATGTTGTCTCCAGTTATTCAGTGGATGCCCTCTTTCCAAGGAGATTAGGGTAGATGTTAGGGAAAGCATAGCTTCTCTCTGGACAACCCAGACCAATTTCATAAGTCCTTTGAACTAGACCAAAAACCAGAATGCCAGCCCTGTAGGTTGTAACCATCAAATAAGTTCAGCACCAGCAATGGTGTGTGCTTGCATCAGTACCATTTAGTAAGGTCAAGGGGGAGGAAAGCCATCCCTACCCACAGGTTTCAAATCACATCTGCTTAATTCAAACTATAGGGTTGCCAACTTCCAGGTGGTGGCTGGAGGTCTCCTGCTATTACAACTGATCTCCAGGCGATAGAGACCAGTTCACCTGGAGAAAATGGCCACTTTGGCAATTGGACTTTATGGCATTGAAATCCATCCCCTCCCCAAACCCTGCCCTCCTCAGGCTCCGCCCCCAAAATCTCCAGGTATTTCCCAACCCAGATTTGACAACTCTATCAAAGTAGCATCTGTGTCTCTGGGCAATGCATTATCTGAGTCACCATTGCTATACACAGTTAGAAGGTGTATGAAGTATACATGCCTAAGGCACAGGTACTTTTTTATTAAAAGATGGTGTGCTGAAAAATTGGTATTTTTAAAAAAACTAAAAATGAGATTATTTTGTTTTATTGTATTTTTATCCTCTCCTTTCTCCAAGGGACAATATTCCTCTAAGACACAATGTATCTAATCTAAATGGGTGGAATATGTGGGTCTCTTCTCCTCCTCCTTTGTGACCTCACCACAACCTTGTAAGGTTAAGAGTGACTGCCCAGTGTCTCCCAGTGAACTTCATAATCAAGTAGTAAAACCAGGTCTCCATGTTCTTAGTTCAGTACATTAGCCACTCATACTAGTAGTCATTTCTTGAAAGCAATTTAAAATCACAATAAGTGCTATAAAATACACCCCTTCTTTGCAATTCAAAAGCAGGCCTTTAAATCTAGCTGAGAATCTTGCCCTCCCACTGAAAGAGGAAGTTCTGCAAGGGACTTTGACTTGCAATAGAATGATATCCCAGCTATGCATTGCCTTGAGACAGTATAGTGGGAATAGCCTTGAGACATTAAATAGCCATGTAGCTATTCCATTCTCCCACCCTTTTCTTTTAAAATAACCTGGTTACATTTGTTCTTTCATGTACAGCAGGGGGAGTACACAGCTACCAAATATTTTTTTAACAAACAGGGGAGGGGGCCCTAAACTAAAACTGAACAATGCTATGAAAAAATTACCGTTAGGATCGTTCATTTCAAACCTGAGGTAAAAATGCTGGAACAAAATGAGGAAAAAAATGGATTTTCTTTTCATATTTTTCCAATTGAGTGCATTGGTGAAGATTATAAGTTTAGACTAGCGGTGCTCAAACCATGGGTCAACCCAAAATGCGTTGCAATGCCAGAAAGTAAAAACAGGGTGAGTTGGGAGAGGAGGCTCTAGGAGGCTCAATGGCAAATTTGGGTTTGTCGCTGCATAACATGCCCAACAGCAAGTTACTCATAATGGTTTTACTTCCCCAGCCTCTCCAGAATCAATTTGATGAAAGGATCTATGAGAGTGGTAATTCTGGACTGTCAGCTAGCAGTGCAGAAGGTAATTTTGGCTCAGATTTTGTCGCATAAAATTGTCAGACTTTCTTTTACAAATGTTTGATTTACACATGGTATAAATACTAAAGGTGAAATACTAAAATACTAAAATACTAAAGGTGAAAAATAAACTTGTTCAATACTCACTGATATGAGATTCCTGCATTTTATGTTGGGTAGGGAGAAAGTAGCATGGAGTTACTTTGCAGGTTCCAAAAAGTACAATCAATTTTAAGTGGGCCTTGGGGGGAAAAAACACAGCAAGTTTAGAAGAGGGTCCTGAAAAGTGCATTAAGTTTACAAGTGGGTCAAAAAGTTTGAAAATCATTGCTTTAGACTATCGTCCCCATTGGATTTCTGGTTGTGTTGTGTTTGAGAATTTAAACACAGCAACAGCAGAGGGAAAACTGTTTTAAAATTGGGTTGTGGGGAAATGTCCTCCATACCAAAATCCACCCCAATATTTCAACCACTTGGGACTATGCTCTGTTTATGAGTGGGAACCCAACTCCAAACTCATAGTTGGCAGAAAAGAGGGGGTTGGGGAAAGAACCATCAAGCCCCAAACAGCATACAGTACTTCAAGGCTTTGTATATGCTAATGGCAATGGCTGGGAGAATTATTACTATTTCACACCTTGCTGGAATGTCACACGCAAAAGGGATAGAGATGAGGACAGCCAAATGGCTGGAAAGTTTTCCCTCCCTCTACCATCAGAGACCTCAAAATGGGGATGGGAGAGACTCTCCAAGAGGAGATTTTAAGTTCCCAGAACACAGGAAAGAAGCTGTCTTCCATCTTGATTTGATGGGCACAAATCATGGTAGACCAAGCCACTACCTAGGGACTCCATCGGGTCCACTTGATGAGGGACAAATGGGTAGAAGTCCCAATGGTTAAAATTAAGGCAATGAAAGGTTTTTAAATGCTACAATTTTAAGAAATACTAGCCTCTTTTAATCAAACATAGTTCCCTGACCAAGTGTAGAACTAGGAGATTAGGTGTTCTTGATACCTTTGCGCAGTCTGATGCTTGAACAGGCTAGGCATATTCTTTTTATTTATTAAACTTTCTTATATTGGGAACACTCTAAGTCTGATCTCTGTAAACACATCACACCTATCCAGCCTTGGCTGGGCTGCCAACCTCCAGGTACAAGCTGGAGATCTCCTGCTATTACAACTGATCTCCAGGCGATAGAGATCAGTTCACCTGGAGAAAATGGCTGTTTGGCAATGGGACTCTGCTTCTCTCTGGCCGTCCTGACTACGCCCACTGGCTCCTTGCCGTTCTACAGCGCGGCTATCAGTTGCGCATGCAGCAAGGTTGAAGTGCACCGCTAACGCTGCGGCACGACCAGTTTTGTTTGAGAACATTTTCGGGACCTTTCCACAGTCTTATTTTCAATGTATGTTTATGATTGATATAGGTCAGTGATGGCGAACCTTTTAGCGACCGAGTGCCCAAACTGCAACCCAGAACCCACTTATGTATTGCAAAGTGCCAACAAGGCAATTTAACCTGAATACTGAGGTTTTAGTTTAGAAAAAACAACTTCCCTGGACTCCCAGCTGGGCGGCTGGGAGTCCAGGGAAGGGGGCGGGGCCTTTGAACTGCTCTGCGCTGCCTGCAAAAACTGCATTAGAACAAAAACTGCATGAACAAAAACTGCATTAGAACTAATATAGCTGGGAACCAGACATCCATAGACATCCTTCACATTCAGAGGCAGTCTACCAGTTGTGGGAGGGCTGTATTCTCCATTCTTGAGGAAGTCCTGGAGAGACCTAGCAGGCATTTGCTGGAATCAGGAAAGTTTCAGGGAGGGAGGGAGGGAGGGAGGGAGGGAAAGGAAGAAATGAAGGAAGAGCTTTCTCGCCAGGGAAGGAAGGGGGCTTCTGGCCTGGTGAGCGAGGCGGCAGCCACCTCGCGTGCCAAGGAAAGGGCTTTTGGGTGGGGAAGGGGGCTTCTGGGCCAGCATGAGAGGCAGCTGCAGCCTCGCAAGCTGAGGAAAGGGGCTTCTGCGGGGGGAGAGAATGGGGCTTCTGGGCCGGCGCACTCCCACCTTGCACACCCAGGAAAGGGGTTTTGGAGGGAGAGAGGAAAGGGAGCTGCAGGGCAACCACCTCGAGCTCGCAGGAAAGGGGTTTTTGGCTAGGAAAGGCACAGAGGGAGAGGGGAAAGGGGGCTGCAGGGAAGCCGCCTTGCGTGCCCAGGAAAAGGGTTTTTACCCACGGAAGGCACGGAGGGAGAAGGGGAAGGGGGCTGGAGGGCTGGCATGCGAGGCGGCAGCTGCCTCGTGCGCCCCGCAAAGGGGTTTTTGGCCAGCGAGTGGGGAGGGAGACGGAGAAGGGGGCTGGAGGGGGCAGCTGCCTCGTGCGCCCGCAAAGGGGTTTTTGGCTGGGGAGGGGGGGAGGGAGAGGGAGAAGGGGGCTGGAGGGGGGCAGCCGCCTCGTGCGCCCCGCAAAGGGG
Source organism: Euleptes europaea (assembly GCF_029931775.1). Lineage (NCBI taxonomy): Eukaryota > Metazoa > Chordata > Lepidosauria > Squamata > Sphaerodactylidae > Euleptes > Euleptes europaea. Next base: position 125,657,061 of record NC_079312.1, on the reverse strand, counting down.
TTTTTGGCCGGGGAGGGGGGGAGGGAGAGGGAGAGGGAGAAGGGGGCTGGAGGGGGGCAGCCGCCTCGTGCGCCCCGCAAAGGCGTTTTTGGCCGGGGAGGGGGGGAGGGAGAGGGGAAAGGCTGGGCGGCAGGGAGTCCAGGGAAGGGGGCGGGGCCTTTGAACTGCTCGCAGGCAGCGCGGAGCAGTTCAAAGCTGGCGGCGGGGAGTCCAGGGAAAGGGGCGGGGGCCCTGCCGGCCAGCTGAGCCGCGCGTGCCGGCAGAGAGGGCTACGCGTGCCGGAGTCGGCACGCGTGCCATAGGTTCGCCAACATGGATATAGGTCGTGTACTGTTGGACCAATGTACTTTTGTTATTTGAAGTTATACACAGTAACTGTCATTGTACAGCAAAAAATCTTTTTTGTTTGAAGTGAGTGAGCGTTGTACTGATTTCCTATTCCTTTAATATTACTACAGCACAGTGGTTATTTGGTTTGGTTTAACCTCCAGGTACTAGCTGGAGATCTCCTGCTATTACAACTGATCTCCAGGCAATAGAGATAAGTTCACCTGGAGAAAATGGCTGCTTTGGCAATTGGACTCTATGGCATTGAACTCCCTCCCCTCCCCAAACCCCACCCTCCTCAGGCTCCACCCAAAAACCCCCCCACCGGTGGCGAAGAGGGACCTGGCAACCCTAGCCTTGCTATCTGAAGTGCACTAAGGGGGAGGGCCAGCAAGTAAACTTGCCATCCCTAGAATGTAATAGCTCAAAACATCAAAAGTGCTATCCAATTGTCCCTGTGCTAGCCTGTAGCAGTGAGAGGGAGACAAAGAAATTAGGTGGAGCCTCTAAACAGCAATGCAGGTATAGAGTACTGGTTGTGCAGATCTGTACAGTATGAGATACTCTTTGATTTGCTGGTAGCAAATCCAGTTTTGTTAAGATGCCCCCTGGGAGTCAGTGAAAGGAGTGGTGCCATCAAATGGAGACTTGAGATGGTCACATAGGGTTTCTGGCCTCCCGGGGACTTGAAGGAATTGGGGCTTGTGGGTCCGTTCCTTCACAAGGGTAAAATGTGATTCTGAAAGCTGATATGGCCAGAGGTGGAGACCTCTGGTTGCCAGTCATTCTTGAGAACTATTGTTGAATGAGTACCACAAACTAATGTTTTCCTTTTTCAAGCTATAAATATAACTGTGTGGGTTTGGGTGTTGTTGGTTGTTTTATTTTACAAAATAGGTTAGAGTATATAATCTAAGGGTTATACCTGACCCAGTTTTGCCATTGGGGAAACCACCAGGGCAGCACCAACCCCCCCTCCACTTTCTTCCAACTCAGTCTAGTCCAGAAAAAAAATGGCCCCCTACTAGGGTTGCCAGGTCCCGCTTCGCCACCGGCAGGAGGTTTTTGGGGCGGAGCCTGAAGAGGGCAGGGTTTGGGGAGGGGAGGGACTTCGATGCCATAGAGTCCAACTGCCAAAGCAGCCATTTTCTCCAGGTGAACTGATTTCTTATCGGCTGGAGATCAGTTGTAATAGCAGGAGATCTCCAGCCAATACCTGGAGGTTGACAACCTCCTTGACTGAGCTGATATGGCCACCTGGATTCATGCTACAATAACATCAAGACTAGACTGCTGTACTGCACTCTATATAGGTCTCCCCTCAAAGTCAGCTCAGAGACTCCAGTTGGTGCAGAATGCTGCAGCTCAGTTTTTATTGGGAGCTAGGTGGAGCGTGCATAGTACTCCCATTCTGCAATCGCTCCATTGGCTGTCCATCAGTTACCACACTCAGTTCAAGGTACTGGCTATCACATATGAAACCATTCATTGCCTTGGTCCCTCATATCTGTGGGACTGCTTCTTCCCCTATTCTCTGCCATGACAACTGACCATATATGTGCATTCTTTGTTGTGGCTCATACCTTAAGGAATGGCATGCCTGAGGAGGTCAGGAAGGCTCACATCGGCCATTTATGCACAGGGGTTTTGCCTTGGACTTGCGGCTCTCTAGATGCACATTTCCCCATCCAAATTTCAAAACTCAACAATAAGCCCCCATGCAGAGTTTTGAGATTTCAGATGGGGAAAATATGCATCTAGAGAGCCGCAAGTCCAAGGCAAAAACCTCCCATGCATAAACGGCCACCCTCCTCACTTTCTGCAAACTATGCAAAACTGAATTATTCAGGAAAGTTTTTTTTTTTTTTACACAGGTAATTAGAGCTGTGCTGTAATGAAATGTTTCAGAAAGATACTATAGTAAAAACACAGGGAGTCTTTTTACTATAGTATCTACTATAGTAACTACTGTCTGTTGATGTAAGTGTTAAGAGTGGTTAAGAGTGGCGGACTCTAATTTAGAGAACTGGATTTGATTCCCCCCTCCTTCACATGAGCACTGGATTCTAATCTGGTGAACCAGGTTTGTTTCCCCACTCCTCCACATGAAGTCTGCTGTGATACCTTGGGCTAGTCACAGTTCTCTCAGAACTCTCTCAGCCCCACCTATCTCACAAGGTGCCTATTGTGGGGGTGGGGAAGGGAAGGAATTTGTAGCCGCTTTGAGACTCCTTTCGGTAGAGAAAAGCGGGGTATAAAAACCAACTCTTCTTCTTCTTATGATCCTCCTATGTAATTTCTGCATCATTTAACATATCGTGTTAATGCATATGCTTTGTTTCAGCTCTGTTTAAGCTCTGTCTTCCGATTTCTGCAATCCAAATCTTATTTCTTTGTTTATGGGACGTCATATTGATTGTATCTGACCTATAAAGTGTAATCTGCCTTGAGTCTCAGTGAGAAAGTTAGACCATAAATAATGTCAATAAATAAATAAAATAAATAAATATCCTAACTTAAACATTCTTGCAACATTCTTACTGTGAGGAAAGCATTCCCAAAGCAATTCAGCTTATTGGTCAAATTCAAGCGCTATGGAAGCCAACAGGGTTCTTTTCACTTTTTAAAAAAAGTATATTCTCATTCACAGTTATGCAGAGTTGATTACAAAATGCTACCACCAGGAGGAGTCCAGTCGTTCTCACTAAAAATTCAAAATTCTGCAGTTAGAAAATGCATCTAACCAAATACCTCTTTCCCTGTAATGTGTCACAGTTCTAACTCAATTTAATGGTAAGCTGGCTGGCTCCTGTATAAAAAAAAAACAGAAACAGCAAATGGGGCCACCCACAGAGAAGATAAGGGTCTGTATGTACTCGGGGGACTCCTCAGGTACAGAGAAAAATATGAATTGAGAAAGAAAGAAAGAAAGAAAGAAAGAAAGAAAGAAAGAAAGAAAGAAAGAAAGAAAGAAAGAAAGAAAGAAAGAAAGAAAGAAAGAAAGAAAGAAAGAAAGAAAGAAAGAAAGCTTAAACAACAGCCTCATGAAGATGGGCAGCCCATTTCTGAAGGGGGGCGCAAAGCTTTTTAGGAGCCAGCATAAGCCCACACCGGCATAGGAGCCACCTTAACACGGAATAAGGTGGTTCATATAGAAATGTGATAGTCTCATATAAAGTACGTAAGAATAATTCACACTGATTTCAGTGGGTTTCAAAACAGTTATGAAGCAGTCATTTTAATTTAGATTTTCTTAACGAGTCAATTTTCTGGAATAAGGAATAATTTAAGAATATGTGCACATCTGCATTTGTGAACATGCACAGAGCAGAAATGAAGCTGACAGTATTAGGAAAACAGAAGGGAAACATGAGACTCTGAGTTGAAGAAAAATGCTTGGAGACAAGCTGAGCAAAGATTAGGGCAAAGATTAAAATGTTGGGATAATGACTGTTGGTTTGACAGGTGTATATATTTGAAAAACAGCTGCCAAATGTTTACAAGTTGTGGAGACTTAATGAGAGGAAGGATGATTTACAGGCTGAACTGGACATTCATTTCTTAGAATAAGAAAAAAACCAGAACAGTGATTCGACAGAGAAAATCAACAAGGAAGCAATAAATATACTACACACATAAAATAAGAGAAGGAGAGAAATTAGATTAAAATGCTCATCTGAGGAAAAAAGAAAGGGAGGAAAAGAAAGCAACCAGCAAAGTTAGAAAAACCTAGATAACATGTCCAATTTAGGACAGCAGCAGTTTATAGCGGTCAGAAAATAAGCTGAAGGAACTTCATTAAGAAGACATGAATATGATTTCAAAAATAGAATTTAAGGGGGAAAATGTTGAAAACAGTGCCTATGTTATATAGACTGTTAACAGCTTAGATAAAAAGCCTATAAACAACAAAATGTTTATAAATAAAAAAGATGTTCCAAATTAAATTACCCACAGTTAATAGGAGCTGCAAAGAGAGAAAAAATCTGAAGGGAAAAAATTCAAGAATGAAATTAGAGTGAAAATAGAGTGAAATTAGAATGAAATTAGAGTGAAATAAAGTTCACAAATATGTTGTGAAATGGATAATAAAGACAGTAATCGACCTAGTTCATAATATCAAGGAAAGGAAAACTGTATAAAAAATAATGTATCAACGATGTGTGAGAAATCAACAAGCATTCATAAAATCTATAAAAAATTGTTCATAGAGTTAAAATTAGGTAGGAGCCCCGTGGTGCAGAGTGCTAAGCTGCAGTACTGCAGTCCAAGCTTCTGTTTACGACCCGAGTTCGATCCCGACGGAAGTCGGTTTTAGGTAGCCGGTTCAAGGTTGACTCAGCCTTCCATCCTTCCGAGGTTGGAAAAATGAGTACCCAGCTTGCTGGGGGTAAAGGGAAGATGACTGGGGAAGGCACTGGCAAACCACCCCGTAAAATAAAAAGTCTGCCTAGTAAACGTTGGGATGTGACTTTACCCCATGGGTCAAGAATGACCCCGGTGCTTTACTTTTACCTTAGGAGTATAAACCCAAGGCAGTGCTGCTAAGTACAAAAACAATGTCCTGTTCAACAGGTTTCCGGCAAATTAATTGCAGTTCAAAGCAGGCTGGTCTGGCAGGGAAGAGGGTGGGTGGGTGGGAATATTTTTGAAATAAAATATAAACAAGGGAAATGTATCCATGTTTCATGGTGTCTGTTATATTGTATGTCTTGAAATTGTATTTTTTTAATGAACATCCCTGCTTTTTGAGCTGGAATCCAAAGTGCAGGTAGGAATCCCAAACCCCAACCATCCCATCCATACACCTGTGCCTTTGCAGAAGAGGGGCGTGCCACAGGGTTGCCAAGTCCCTCTTCGCCAACGGTGGGAGGTTTTTGGGGCGGAGCCTGAGGAGGGTGGGGGTTTGGGGAGCGGAGAGACTTCAATGCCCTAGAGTCCAATTGCAATAGCGGACATTTTCTCCAGGTGAGCTGATCTCTGTCAGTTGGAGATCAGTTGTGATAGCAGGAGATCTCCAGCTAGTACCTGGAGGTTATGAAAGGAAAGATCTCGTGCTGAAATGAGCTTGTCAATTAAGCAGCACAGTGGCCAATCAATAATTAGAAGCAGAATGGTGTAATGCCAGAAATGAAATTATAAACGTATGCACAAATAGAAATAAGCAAATCACAAAAATGAAAAGAAACAGGGTTAGTTATATACAAGCCACAATACCATGACAGAAAATATCATGCAGGAAACCTGCAAGTGAATAGCAATCTTATGGCAAATATAAATACTTATGGCAAGTACAAATGCCCAATAAGTATAAATGCCCAATAAGGCACAGTGATATAATGCCAAGAGCAATCCTCGTAGTACAGCTGAACAATTGTGTTTCTTGTGAATTTTTTTTTACTAATAAAGCCATGTCCAATAGAATTCGCAACAGCGAAAGTTCAGTTATAATGTGAAAAGGTACGGCTGGCTTCTATGCCTTTTCGAGCCACCAGGCTTCCTTCATCAGTCGCGAGAATTAGATGAAATTGACACAGGCTCCTATGTAGTTTCTTATGCAATAAAAATTGCCAAGTAAGGGCACTCAATGCCAAGCCATTAAAGTTGAGGTACTGTATAGTAACCTTCCTTATTACTAGAATTCTATTAATTATTACTAGAATTCTATTACAACTGATCTCCAGGCAATAGAAATCAGTTCCCCTTAGGGTTGCCAACCTCCAGGTACTAGCTGGAGATCTGCTATTACAACTGATCTCCAGCCGATAGAGATCAGTTCCCCTGGAGGAAATGGCCGCTTTGGCAATTGGACTCTATGGCATTGAAGTCCCTTCTCAAACCCTGCCCTTCTCAGGCTCCGCCCAAAAAACCTCCTGCTGGTGATGAAGAGGGACCTGCCAACCCTAGTTTCCCTGGAGAAAATGGCCACTTTGGCAACTGATCTCCAGCCGACAGAGATCAGCTCACCAGGAGAAAATGTCCGCTTTTGCAATTGGACTCTATGGCACTGAAGTCGCTCCACTCCCCAAACCCTGCCCTCCTCAGGCTCCACCCCAAAAACCTCCCTCCAATGGCAAAAAGGGACTTGGAAACCCCGATTTTGGAACACCCCAAGTCCATAATAGTCTACAAAACAAATAGCTTTAGCATGTTCCTTACTCCTTTTGCAACGATGATCTGCAAACAGTAAAAACGACTTTTATTGATTTGTATTTATATGCAGAAATTTGATTTGCAGGAATATGAATTAATAATCATGGGAGATATGAATGGAGTGCTGCACTAGATCGTTCTAAAAACCAGAAGAGAGGTACGTTACCACAAAATGTTAAACAACATCTGCAACATCTCCATTTACAGGATATTTGGAGGTCAAAGAATCCAGGTGTTAAAAACTATACTTTCTATTCGGATAGACATCAAACTTATTCGAGGGTTGACATGTGTTGGGTCTCGTCATCTCTTTTAAGAAATCTTGATCACGTGGAAATACTACCTAAAGTTCTCTCAGATCATAACCCAATAGTTGTAAAATGGCATAAGAAATACACTGGAACATACAGATGGAGACTGAACGATACACTTCTGCTTAGAAAGACTGATCTCGATAAATGTCGTCTTGAACTTAAAGACTTATTTCAGAGAAATGAAACCCCAGATATGAGTCAGGCTACAATCTGGAACTGCTCAAAGGCGTACATGCGAGGAATATTCATTGCTATTAACTCCAAAAATAAAAAGGAAAAAGAAAAACAACTGATAAACTTGCAGATAAAGCTTAGACAATTGGAAAGAACACATCAATTGACGAATAGTAAAAAGGTTCTAAAAGAAATTACAGAAACTAGACATCAAATAGATCTTCACACAGAGGAAATGGCAAAAAAACTAAAGTTCATGAAGCAAAAAACAATTCGCGCATGCAAATAAGGCGGGTAAATACCTAGCATCGTTGATTAATAAGGAAAAGCAGAAAAGAGCGATATTATTCGCAAAAATAGATGGATGAATAACACATAAAGAAGAAGAGATATCTCAGTGCTTCCTGAACTATTATAAAGAACTTTATCAGAAAAATATACAACATGTACGAACAGAAGAGATTAAGAAATATATCGCACAGAAACTTGTCAGCAAGTTTAAAGCTCTGCATAGGATTGCACTGTTAATCTTGTACTTCAGAGTAAATAAAAACAGTAACATTTTTACAGCAGAAAACACAAAGCCTACCAAATCTAGTCTCATTGCCCTTAACTGCAAGGCAAGGCTGTTAACAAACCGGCTCCCCAGAGATACTCACATAATCTGTTGCCCAAATCACATACAGTTCCTGTAATGAGCAGCAGACACGTGGAATTGTGGGGTATAAAATAATGAGATCTTTAACCCTATGTATACTGAAGTTGAGATGGAGGAGGAGGAAGAAGAAGAGTTGGTTTTTATATGCTGACTTTCTCTACCACTTAAGGAAGAATCAAACCAGTTTACAATCACCTTCCCTTCCCCTCCCCATAATGGACAGCCTGTGAGGTAGGTGGGGCTGAGAGAGCTCTAAGACAGCTGTGACTAGCCCAAGGTCACCCAGCAGGCTTCATGTGTAGGAGTGTGGAAGCCAACCCAGTTCATCAGATTAGTGTCCGCTGCTCATGTGGAAGAGTGGGGAATCAAACCCAGTTCTCCAGATTAGAGTCCACCGCTCCAAACCACTGCTCTGAGCCACTGCACCACGAGATGCAGACCAAGACTTCAAAAAAAAATGAGGTGGCATAAGTTTTTCAAAATAAAAATTAAAAGGTGTTTAAAAGGTTTAAGCAGTTTGCAAACTACAATGGCAGTTTACAGAATGGAAAAACTAAAACTTTCTAAGAATAGTTCATGCCTTCCACTAACATGCTACCTGCCTATAGGGGAAGGCTAAAGTCTGGGGGGAACTGAAAACATACAAGCCTGTTCCTTGGCAACCAGGAAGTAGCTCCGGAACAGTGAAACTAACCAAGCGGGAGAAAGCACAGCACAGCGGGTGGCGAAGCTGAGAGGCCAACCAAGAAGCTGGGGTAACTGGGTAGATCCCAAACCAGCTATCAAAAACGGTGGCTGAGGGTAACTTTTTATACACTTTTCCCAAAAAGGGGAGGGAAAGGGGTGTTGGCAGTGGGGTATGAGAGTAATAAAAATTAAATCTTTCTGGGGATGGGCTGTCTGAAAAGAAATTCTTTGGTTGCATTGTGGAGGGGATCTCCCCCTTTTTGCATTAAAATGATCAAAAAATGTTCCCTTGGGGAGACTGGAAGTTAGATATGTAGATATCAATGGCTGGGTACTTGGCATGTCTAAAGGTTGAAACCTTTCCCCTCCAGTTAAGATATGGGGGGAAATTGCTGGAATTGGCCCATTGCTTATTGTCATGGAGATCTGAGTCATTCATTAAATTATCAGGGAGGAGGTTTCTAGGTCCTTGGGAGAAAGAGCCCTCCTAGCTGACTCCCATCAGAGATGGGCTGTTGCATGATTGATGGAGGGGCTGCCTTTATATTCCTTTCATTCCTTCCATGTGACTCACTGTAATTTTGATATCAGTTTGATACAGACTCCATCTTTCATCGTTAGGCCCATGCTAAGAAATGCATGCGTACAAAATGGGGATCAAAATGGGGGGGGGGGCATCAACTGCAGACCACAGTGTGTTATAAACAGGTAGTAAATACACCACAGCAAGGTGCTTACAGAAGAAATAATTTCAAGTGACTCCAGGAATTAGTGCATAATAATTTTAGGGCACACTTTTGATCTCATCATTCTGGACAAATATTATCACACAACGTATTGTGAGATCCTGTTCCCTTCCATCAGACTGTGGGCAAATGCAGTTTACTTCTTTTTTTTCTTTATTGGTCAATTAAATATTAGTCCTAACAGTGATTTCCAGTCATTGGTTAGAACTTTGGGACATAACTGCAGGCTTGCTTCTTATTGGATTATTGGGCAGAATATTGACTGCACATATGTTTTATGATCTAGAGATTATAAATCTAGACACATTTTTTAAAACGAAAGCTAAGAATCAAGCCCAGGTAGTATCCTAAATGGGCACTAGGTGGCACACCTATAGTCAAGACAAACCCCTGATTCAGGTAGCATGGCAGCTGTCTTCACTCTATACCTCCCTGCATGATTGGATACTCTGGCTCTGACTGGCAAGCAGGTCTGACCATTCCATGCTGGTAATTCAGAAGGTTTCCTAGCAACCAGATTATTCTCACTTCACACTTTGGAAACAACATGCACTATAGCCTGTGAAAGGGTCAAAGATAGCCCATCCGTTGTGACTCTGGAAACAAACTGTTATGAAAAATGTGAACGCACAAAGTAGCAATCAGTGCAGCTCTTGCCTGGACAGGCAACTCTTTGATCGTGCAGACTTTGGGAAAGGATAAATCTTCTCAAAAGTATTGGCAGTGCAGTAATTTTTTTCAAAGACTTCTTTGGGGAGAGGTGAAAGTCCCCCTTTACCGAAGGCAAGGGAACCAAAGTGGATTGGACAGAGCCGGGTGCTACAGGGACTGGGCATGGGTAATGTGTAGATAGGGTGGCCAGGTCTCTTTTTGCTACCAGCGGGAGGTTTTGGGGGCAGAGCCTGAGGAGGGCGGGGTTTGGGGAGTAGGCTTACCAGGTTGCCCCTCTCCTCCGGCAGGAGGTTTTTTGGGTGGAGCCTGGTGAGATGTGATTGTGCTCATGCACGGCCGCGCCGACGCAATAGCATCACTTCCAGTTTACACCCGGAAGTGCCACATCGCAAGGGGCCTTTACCACTCAAACTGGCAGTTTGAGTGGTAAAAGGTCTGTTGTGATGCTGCACTTCCGGGTGTAAACCGGAAGTGACGTGGCGCCATGGGCAGGTGCACGTGCACACGTTGCCCGCCGACCCTCAGCTGGTCAGCTGGCAGCCAGGTGGATTGGCGGGGGTTTGCCAGCCACCACCTGGCACTTAGCAACCCTATTGGGGAGGGAGTTCAATGCCATAGAGTCCAATGGCCAAGTGGCCATTTTCTCCAGGTGAACTTGTCTCTATCTGCCAGAGATCAGCTGTAATAGCAGGAAATCTCCAGCTAGTACCTCCAGCTAGTACCAGATCGCTAGGAGCCATCCATTGATCTGTAAGCTATATGCTTTCCAGTGCTTGAGATAGATTTGCATCTCTCGCTGTCTGCAAAATTATCTGCAAAACAAATTTAGCTGCAAAACTATCCCGATGGATAAAGCCTCGGCGAAATGGGTTTTACCGGAATCCCATATCGGGATATGAAATAACCACACCATTATTATCTATCACTTGGCTCCAGTCATGTTCCATGACAGCAGAATTGTCTCCGGGTTTTCCATACAGCCGCTTCCCGGAGTTCTTCAGAAGCGTTGCTCCAGCAGGAGTCCCTGGCTTGTTGTTTCACGCTAACAGTTACATCTCAGGACTTTGCACTTGTAAAAGAATCTTGGAACTTGCAGTTTGCATATATGTGATTTATGTGATTTTGTTTATTGTAATTATATATTGATTGTAGCGCCATCAGTGCTTGCTCTTGTTTGCTAAGTATCTGGAGGTTGGCAACCCGATGTGTAGGTATCACTGAGTCGATATGTAACGAAAAAAAATTGTGGCCTCTGGCAGACATACTTAGTACAGAGGCCTATTTGTTTATAACACTCATGACTCAATATGTAGAAAAGTGAGGGGGCAGAAATACAAGTTTTTCTGATGACTAAACAGTGCCCCCCCCCACAACAAGAAGAATCTCTGCTACCACAAAGAACATGGCTGTGAGCAAAGGAGGTTCTGCCACTAGAGTGATTAAAAGTTGTCTATGTGAAGTTTTGATGAGGCAGCAACTGAGCAGCATTTTAAGTCTACTTCGTACGTACCTGATGTAAGCTTAGAGGACTTCACAACATGCAATGCCCTGGCAGAGCACATGGATAAAACAGCATATGGAGGCATTCATCTATAACCTCGTTTGAAGTAATCCCACAGCCAGTTTCTTTGTGGCTGAGCTGGCACTTCTAACACCGAAAACAGGTGGGAGGGCATTGGACAAGAAGTGGAGCAGCACAAATATATGAACCTTTGCAAAATTGATGAACCTCTCACTGGTTCCAGATGAGGTGTCATGGCAAACCAGCAGAAATGCAGGGGGTGTGACATCATGATTGCTTAAAATTGCAATAGCTGAGAAATGTCACGGATTGATTTTGCTTTCGTTCTGACTTTTCCATTGAAATTCATTGCTATCATGTTTTCTCTTTTCAGGCTTGCAACAACAAAAGCATTTGTTAAGGAAAGAAGAGACAGGTGCAAAGTTTTAGGTTTGCTATATGGGTTAGTGTGTTTTGCTGGGCACTGGAATGGTGTAGTGGTTAAGGTGCCAGGCTAGGATCTGGGAAACGCAGGTTCAAATCTCCACTCTGCCATGGAAACTTGCTGGATGACCTTGGGCCAGTCACACTCTCAGCCTCGACCCTGGTAAGTATTTGGCTGGGAAACCTCCAAGGAATACCAGGGGTGTGACATGGAGGCAGGCAGTGGCAAACCCCTTCTGGACGTCTCTTGCCTTGAAAAACCTACAGGGTTGTCATAGGTCAGCTGTGACTTGAAAGTAAAAAATAATGTTCTGCTACTCCCACTCTCCCAAGTAATGGGAGATTTCAGGGCAGCCTCATGGTGTCTTTTGTAATAAGCTTCACATTTACAAATGTGAAGGTTATTCAGGCAGCAAGTGAGCTGTAACACAGGCCGGAATACAGCATCAAGCTTGAAGCAACAGCAATTCTGCTGATAACCCAAGGCTGTCTGCCCATCTTCTCCTAAAATGTCAAATTTCTTTCCTTTCTGTGAAGGGGTGCTCAAACACCTGCGAGTTCAGCTCATGCACTGTTCGCCAGTTACAAACAGGGAGCCAATTTTTCAACAGACTATTCATCTGTTCGTAGACCCATTCATGGCCGATTAGCAGGTGGCTGCACCATATTCCTTCCTAGCTGATCAGCACAGTTGGCTTTTTGATCATGCACATTCTCACATAGCCTGATTGAGTTCTTGCTGTGCTCCGTTCAGCAGGCAATTACTTAAATAGAGAGTTAAATCAGTCACAAATAATATAAATCAGTCATAAATAAACACTGTGTTTAAAATGAGTTTGTCTGGAGAGTCATAAGTGCCCATTATGAGAACACTTATTCATTATAAACTAGCAAACAGAGAAAGAGAGGACTCTCTCTTCACTTGGCACAACAGAACAACATGATTATATGTTAGCATGTTTCCATAGTGTTGTACCTGAGGTTTTTAGAAGAAGAAAAAGAAGAAGAGTGGTTTTTATACCCCAATTTTCTCTACCTTTTAAGGAATCTCAAAGCAGCTTACAATCCCCTTCCTTCCTCTCCCCACAACAGACACCTTGTGAGGTAGGTGAGGCTGAGAGAGTTTGGAGGAAACTGTGACTAGCCCAAGGTCACCCAGCGGGCTTCATGTGGAGGAGTGGGGAAACCAACCTGGTTCACCAGATTAGAGTCCGCCACTCTAGTGTGTGTGTTAAAATGACTTAGTGTGTGGTCTATTCTGGTTGTTGTTTTTCCTGTGCATTTTTCTTTTCCCTGAATGTTTCTTTTAAGTTTTGTTCCGTTTTCCTTTCTTGCGTCATTTATGATTTATCTTCCTACTCTGTCTCATTCCCTTCTGTGGGTTTTTAATTAAGCGCCCTGCCCGCTTCTGTCACTCTCCATCCCTCTTATCTCCCATCACTGTTTCTCTGGATTTTGTTCCCCCTGTGTTTCTCACTCCCTGTGTCTTGCCCCCTTTAAAAGCAACCCAAGCGTGCTCTGCCAAGGCTGAGCCTAGAGTGGATTGGAAATGACAGGAGCCTGACCTGCTGCTTGTCAGGGAGCAAAAGGATCAGAGTCTTGTCAGTTTCAAACTGCTTTGGCGACAGGCAGCCTGAGCACAGCAGTAAAAAGATCAAGCGCATGGCAGGGCATCCTCCATTTTCACCACTGCGGGAGGTGCTGAAACAATTTTGTGGGTGATTGCGGGCCCTGCTGTTCTTCTCCATACCTGTAATTGTCTCCATTTCCCTAGCTTTGGGGAAACGTTTTTCGATTCTTGCCTTTTCTCCTCGAGCTTTGCTGTCTCTCATGCTCTCCCCTCCTGTGTCGCCTTTCCTTTTGACCTTGCAGCTTGTGATGCTTTTTGGCATGGAAGTCAGGAGTGAACTAGGTGGGCCATCTTTGTATCTACAGGGCTCTTGGCCTTTGACTGCTGTGAGAACATTCAGCTGTTGGGTTTTTCGCAGCACCACCACCCCATTAGCAGGAAAAACTGCACCTGTTGAATTTTTGTTGTTGTACATCTTTTAAAAAGGCAGTGGACCCCGCCCTTAGGAGCGTGCGGTTGTCCTCAACAAAAGCCAGGTATCCATCCTAATTAAGCTATGTCCAGAGAAACAGATTGGAATATGGGTTTCTCTAAATCCTTCAGCACAGTCCAGTAAATAAAAGCAATCAGCAATTGCAAATAATATATAATATAATATTTAGAAGAAGAAGAGTTGGTTTTTATATGTCAACTTTCTCTACCACTTAAGGAAGAATCAAACTGGCTTACAATCACCTTCCCTTCCCCTCCCCACAACAGACACCTTGTGAGGTAGGTGGGGCTGAGAGAGCTGTGACTAGCCCAAGGTCACTCAGCTGGCTTCATGTGTAGGACTGGGGAAACAAATCCAGTTCACCAGATTAGCCTCCGCTGCTCGTGTGAAGGAGTGGGGAATCAAACCTGGTTCTCCAAATCAGACTCCACTGCTCCAAACCACTGCTCTTAACCACTACACCATGCTGGCTCTCCTCTAGCTCTCATTCCGTTTGGATTTTACAGAACCTTTGTCAGGCACAGCACAGATGAGTAAAACCATTATAATATACTTTGATGTCTGCAAACTGGGTCAGCAGCGGCCTAACATCTTGATCTCAGGACCTGCAGGGTCAGCAACATCAGCATGCTGAACGGCATCCTGTTAAAGCTGAACCCCATGTTGACTCGAAACTCTATTATACTGATTCTTTCCCTCCTGGAAATAGCAAGCAGATTCAAGGCGGTCTCTGGATTTCACTCTTTCTGAATGGATCCTTGGTCAAAGGCAAGGTGAATAAAATGGAAGAGAGAACAAAGTATGCTACTTTGGGTCCCCTTTGGAAAGAAAGGAGGGTATTTTTAAAAGTAAACAAATAAATACAACGTAACTGAAAGGAAGAAAACTGAGACTGGAGAGGCAGGGAGGGCAACAGAGGCAGGAAGGGCAACGGCTGCTATCTGGGGATATGTTTTCTAATCCCCCCCACAGTGTTGCGAGAAGATCATTTGTTATCTAGATCCACATCCTTTCCAGCCTAGCTCTATGAAGGTGCTTTCCTTTTACCTTGACAAAGAGGGACAGGCAACTAGCCTTATAACAGATGTCTTTCTGTTGAAACTTTACTTTTTTTAATGAATCAGTTCTGAACATGGCACAGGGTGCTCGGGGAAACCAGGTGGCTAATATCATATTCCTGTCATCTTGTGTTCGGCCCTGGCTCTGGAGGCAACGACTGTCAAGGATCCTAGCTCAGGTTCAAAGCCAGGCCTCGCTTCTTATTCAGATCATGCACCTGCTGCTCCCATAAAGATCCACTGATTCATATCTTAAAAGCAAAAAAAAACCCTGCAGAAGCCATTAAGTCTGGCTTTCCGTCCCCTCTTTGGTCTTTCAAGGTCTAGGGCAGGAAACGCTAGCTAGGCAGCTCACACTGCGTGCCTTTGAACTCGGGGGAGGGGGGCATCTCTGTGTCAGTCAAGAGTGTTTGAAACTGATACACTCTATCTTGATGTGAAGTATTTCATAAAGTTAAGTTTATTGAACATCGGTGAGTCAGAAACAGAAACAAATATTGCTCTGGAATGTGTCTTAGCTGGCACGGAAGAGATGGTTTGCTTTGAATCTCTGATTCTCTGGTTCTTTCTTTATTCGAAACTAATGTTCATTCCCCTGCCTCCTCTCTACCCCACTTTCTTCGTGTCTACAGAGAATCAGAATTTGAACCATCTACGTTCCTATCTGCATTCACAATTGTTGGGAACCCTGGGACTCTGCTGCATCGGAAACTGGATCAAAAACAGAAAAATCAAAAACAGAATTTCCCAGTGTTGTAGTTGGAAATGTGGATTTGGAAATCCTGCCACGGTCCCCCAATCCAGGGAAAGACAGTCATTTGCCTTTATGTGGGTAGATGTGAATCAGACTTTAGCTTAACTGTCTTTTAGATCAGGGCTGAATGATAAAGGTTGATCGACAACTGCTCACTGAGAATGAAGTGGTGAGTTGCCATTCCTTCCCTCAAATAAATGGTCTCATTACCAAACCAGGAAATAGCAGATGCTCTAGCACTTCATTCATCCCGTGGCACAAGAATATAAACTGGGGTCTTTTCCTCCAGTTGCTTTGCCCAGCAGCAGTTGTTAGGAAAAGCAAGGCACAATCTACCAAGAAAGGCCAGGGAATAATAACAAGTGTGTGCCTAGCCGAGACAAACTGAAAACAGTGTTGTGTATTCTGGTGGAGGTGGTGGTGGGGAGATCCAGGCAGAAAGAAGGAACAAGGAAAAGGCAGCGAAATGGTGTCTAAAAGAACAGCCAGCTGGCACACAACCAGAAGGATTTACAGATTATCGTGGAAGAAGGGTATTAGAGAGGAGAGGAAAACGGTGCATTATGCAGGACAGAGAGTAAAGCTAGATTTTAAATACTTTCGATGATACCCGAGTAGAGTGAGAATCGGGCCGTTATTGTACTAGATGCTGGAGGAAGCCCTAAGAAACAGAAATAGGGGGTGTCCTCGCTAGGAAGTTCTCTTGCGGAAGCAGAAAAACTTTCCAGTAGATTGTGCACAAGCAGTGTTGCTAGAGAACATTTCCCCCCGCCCCCCCCCAGATGAGTTTAGGCTTGTTTTAATGGGCGCCTGGTCCTCTCTCATTGTTTTGTTTCAGATTGTTCCTTGTTCTGGAACATAACAAGCCCACAATGGAGAAGGACTTTCCCTGATTTCAAAACCTAACAATTGCGAAGCATCCCTTATTGGAGCTGCCTGGGAGATTTTTGACCGAAAGGCAGGGTAGAAATGTTTTAAATTGAATAAATACATTTCCTGGACTTTTGCGCTCGGCGGAGAATTAAGGCTATTTCTGGCACTGGAAAACAGATGGGAAGGAA
The DNA here is from genome assembly GCF_029931775.1 of Euleptes europaea. NCBI lineage: Eukaryota > Metazoa > Chordata > Lepidosauria > Squamata > Sphaerodactylidae > Euleptes > Euleptes europaea. The sequence goes on along the minus strand of NC_079312.1, from coordinate 125,640,449 downwards.
TTACGAGAGGCCAAGGTTGAGCACGGGATAAGAGGGGACATGTTCCCCACGGTAGAAAAAAAACCTTGTTTTCTCTACTCTTGAATCAGGACCATTGCCCAGCACCAAAAACCCATAGACACGGCCAGTCCAACCAACTGCTCCCGTTTCCCCTCGAGGTCGGAGGCTTATGTCCTCATTTGCCCGCCCATTAATGACATCTTATCCAACTCTAATCTTCTCTGAAAGCGGTCATGAGAGTCTGCAGGTGACTGAGAAGAAAGCAATCCTCCCCCTGTGGCTTGGCATGCTGGTCTCCGTCCCCGGGCGTTAAAGGACCAGGCGATTCCCCCTTATGCTCCCCGGGAAGCCCAATCATGCCCCTGGTCTGGTAATGGGGAAGGATCATGTGCACCACTATCTTGATCATCTCCATTATCGGATTCCTGCTGCGCCGGTACTTCTACAACAAAGTCGAACCGTACGTCCTTCCTCCTCTCTTATGCTATAGAAAAGCTGGTGTAGCAACATACCCCATTATAGGGAGAGGACATGAGGTGATTTGAGGGGAGGCACCCCAAAGCAAGCGATGCTTTTGACTCTTGTTTTGTAAGTTTGGATTTGCGGGGAAAGAGGACTCTGTCATTGTTGTTCAGATTTTTTAAAAAAATTGAATCCTGATGCAGTTTACCTTTAACATTAACTGTCTTCTGTTGAACTATTCATAGATGGTGTGAGGTACCTGTAGTTTCTGCTTAACAGAATAAGATACCAAAGATATATTGGGGAGGGGCTGTGATTCAATGAGAGAGTTAAAGGTTCTCTGCCTTTAAAGGGTCTTGGGGTCTAGAGGTTAAGAAATACCTTTTTCTGCCTGAGATGCAGGACAGCTACTGCATACCAGTAGACAGTACTATGCCGGATGGGCCGATAGTCTGACTTGGTAGAAGGAAGCTTTATATGTTCAAACTCCTCCAGAAAGAATGGATATATGATTGTTATATAACGACAGTGAAACAGAATCTGGCCTGCGCTAAACTGGGTGGGCATGGGTTCCTATAGTGAGTGATGAGTCCTCTTCCTTCACCCTCTTGTTTTTTATATGGTCAAGTTCTTGAATTTCCTGTCAAGTATTCAGAATAAATTTTGCCTCAAGACAGGGCTGCTTCTCACATATCATTGGAATTCCTTTCAGGAGAGTATAGGTGAATCCTTTAAATATCCATTTACTGATGCTAGTTAGAATATTTTGTTAAAGGTTAAGTGTAATAACACATAGTTATACTTATGGACTGGTCGATAATCCTGATTTTCCTGTTTTGCCTATGGATAATATGAATTCTACTGGGGGGGAATGGTGCAGTGTGGTACAGCGCTAAAGCCATCGGGTTGAATTCAACCCTATTGTAAATGGAATGAGTGGGCAAGGAAACGTTGCTACCTTCCCTTACCAGTGCGGTTCCCTCCCATGTGCCCCCTGGAAAAATGCTTGTGAGGATTGGGGGGACCTTTTAGAACAATGTAAGGTTTGGCATGGGCAGCAGTACCAAGATGGGCCAGTTGACACTTTTGCATGAGTGGAGCAAGCCCAGAAGCAGAGCAGAAGCTTGCACATGAGTAGGGAGAATTTCTGCACCCCACACTGTTCCCCAGGGATTCCTGATCTCCCAGGGAGCTGCATGGAGAAAGGGGAGGGGGGACTTATTCTGCAAACTCACTCCATTCATGGGAAAGTGGGATCCATCCCTTTGTATTATATTATGCACAAGATAAAATGTTTAATGATGCTTTAACTCCAGTACCAAAGAACGAAGCGAACACCCTCCAAATCCCACTAAAAATACCAGAGCTCATAGTTCTCTGTGAAACCAGAGGGACTCATAAAATGGGCTTCTGCTTTTAGTTGCCACCTATCTAGGATTCTTATGCAGTTTGCTGGTGATGAATTTTCACAATAGGACTTTTTTTTTTTGCTTTTATTTTGTTTTGTTTTTTGCTTTATTTAAAATGTATTTTGTTATTTATTTTAAAATGTATCATCAGGCCGCTTGGATCTTCCTCCCACACAATGCCCTGTAAAGAGGGATTCATAACATTTTCTAGATAAGAGAAGGAACATATTTCTTTAAGAGGGAGTCAAGGCAATTATGACAGCATTAGTGTAATGAATTGCCTTTTCCTTTTCAATCATGTTTACATATTTTATTGTTTGTCGAAATGCTTCAGAACTCCAAGCAAAAAGCCTAGACGCTGTGTTATTAGAATTAAATAAATGTACAATTAAACAACCATCATTATAATATGCCACTAGGGTTGCCAACCTCCAGGTACTAGCTGGAGATCTCCCACTATTACAACTTATCTCCAGCCGATAGAGATCAGTTCACCTAAAGAAAGTGGCCGCTTTGGCAATTGGGCTTTATGGCATGGAAGTCCCTCCCCTTCTCAAACCCCGCTCTCCTCAGGCTCCGCCCCCCAAAACCTCCCGCCAGTGGCGAAGAGGGACCTGGCAACCCTAGTTGCAAGAAGGCAACCCTAGCTGCAAGGTGCCACTGGAGAATGCTGCTGTTTTCTGCAAACACAAGTCTTGGCTTTATGACGGTTTTCCATTACAGACATGCAAATCTATTTTTCAGCAAGCCTGGAGAAATTGACATTTAAAGAGGCATATTACCTCAGCCAATTATAGACCAAAATTGGATATAGTTGTGCTCAGTTATACAGATGAGATGATAGCGTGTTCTCTTCAAAGCAAATTAAGGTACAGTCACACTTAGTGTTTCGCAGATGAACAAGCAAGCCGCTTCCAGGGATTTCCATTTTGTGTGTATCAGCAAAGTTACTCAACCAAGCGGTTATCAGCATTACTCGGCAGGAGTAATTCAGTATTAGCGAAGGTGCAGTTGTGCTGTGCTGAAGAACTGAGTTCCAACCATTGCTAGTGTGCGGTGTTTAACCTCTTGGTTAGTTTACTTTAGTAGAGGGGGCTTTATTCACATAGCCTGTGTGTGAGCTTTTGGGGGGATTGTTTGGCGGCTGGGATGGCTTAGTGGCAGCAGCACGGGGGGAAGGGAATGGGTTTTGAACTGGCTTAGGCGTGTGTATGTGGACCGACATGGTCACACATGTTGGTGGGTTCTCTTTTCCCATCATCCTTTGCAACTTTTAAATTTTTCATTCTATACTTTCATAGAATCATAGAGCTCAATACAGGATCAGCCTAGAGCATCCCTGACAAGTGCTTGTCCAGCCTCTGCTTAAAGACTGCCAGTGAGGGGGAGCTCACCACCTCCCTAGGTAGCTGATTCCACTGTTGTTGAACAACTCTTACTGTAATTTTTTCCCCCTAATATCCAGCCAGTATCTTTACACCCATAATTTAAACCCATTATTGCGAGTCCTATCCTCTGCTGCCAACAGGAACCACTCCCTGCCCTCCTCTAAGTGAGAACCTTTCAAATACTTAAAGAGAACAATCATGTCCCCCCTCGACCTCCTTTTCTCCAGACTAAACATTCCCAACTCCCTCAGCCTTTCCTCATAGGGCTTGGTCTCCAGGCCCCTGATCATCCTCGTCGCTCGCCTCTGCGCCCGCTTGATTCTGCCCACATCCTTTTTGAAGTGAGGCCTCCAGAACTGCACACAATACTCCAGGTGCGGCCTGACCAATGGAGTATACAGCGGAACTATGACATCTTGCAATTTGGATGTTATGCCTCTGTTGATACACCCCAAGATTGTATTAGCCCTTTTTGTCACTGTATCACACTGGCTGCTCATATTTAACTTACAGTCCACCCACACCCCGAGATCTTGTTCACACACACTGCTACCCAGAAGTGTACCCTCAAGAGTTCAGAGTAATGTGCAGGATATCAGGCCTGCATTATGACTAGAAAAGTGCTGTGTACAAGTTTTGGTACAGGACCTAGAAAACCCTGTTTTCATTTTCTTTCACTGAAGGAATTCCAGCTTCACCACAAATATTTCTTGTGTGTATGTGTGTAGAATACAGACCAAAAGGAAGCCTAAAGGAAGCCATGTCATTTATTTTCTACTCTATTGGAAAGAAATCAAGATGCTACACAATTTGGCACATGATTAAAAAAATTAATGTTTATTGTGCCGCAAGTGTACCTTGTCTTTGGCAAAACAAATATTGCAATGTTCCTGGACCTTATCACCTCTCAGAGAAGTGAGGCATGCATAAAAATATATTAGAAAATCATAGTTGTGCAATAGGTAATCAACAGTTCAAAATATATCTTAGCAGCTGCACTGTGTCAGATGGCAGGCTATGTTCTGCGTAGCACCATAGTGTACATGCACTGACACTAAGGAAGAGGATGCATCTGCCTTCTTCTCCAAGGTTTAATTTCTATAGACTCTGGGGGTATAGCTGAACCCTGGAGAACGATCACTTCACTAAGCCCAACAGGTTCAAGAACTCTCTTTGGTGTCACTACCCAAGATTTGAGGATACGTTTGGTAACTGCCCAGTGGGGGCGGGCAAAAACCTGCCAATCCACTGGGCTGCCCACTGCCCCTAAGCTGGCTGATGGGCGGAAGAGGGCCAGCGGAGGGGTGTGTGATGAGCGCCTGTGCGACCCATGCAACATGCTGACGTCACTTCCGGATTTACCCGGAAGTGATGTGGACCCTCTAGTAATTGCCCCCGAAACTCTATGGAAACCATAGAGTTTTGGAGATGATTGCTAGAGCGTCCGTGTCGCTTCTGGGTAAACCTGAAAGTGACACTGGCGCATTGCATGGGTTGTACGTGTGCTGATCACGGCAGCCAGCCACACCCCTGCAAAGCTCCTGCTGGTGACAAGGAGCAACCTGGCAACCTTAGTTGAGGAGCATTCCTGCTCTTGGCCCACTAACAGTCACCCCCCATTTCACTATATTTTATGGTAACCATCCCAGTCGCCCTGTATGGGTTCCCCATCTCTCCCCTTCTTCACACATGTGTAATTGTTTCAGATTGCCTTCCAATACACTGCCTGGAGCCTGAGTTAAATCTGAGGCTGGGCTATTGATTTACTGCTAGGGAATACCTGGGCTTTTATAGGTATTGCTTTGCAGCAAGGTGTTGAATCCATCACAGAAGAGATTCAGTGTTCTTTAGGTGGTCTGTTCAAGTGCCAGTTTTGAGGACAGCCCAATCTCATCAGATGTAAGCACAGTTGTTCCTGGTCAGTATTTGGATGGGAGACCACCAAGGAATGCTAGGGTCACTACACAGAGGCAGGCAGTGGCAAACCACCTCTGAACATCTCTTGCCTTGAAAACCCCACCAGGGGTTGCCATATGTCAGCTGCGACTTGAAGGCAAACAAACAAACAAACAAAAAGGATTCCCAGCAAGGTGTCCTGCATGTGCATGCATTGCTTTAGAGTGGAGTGGTTGCATGCTACAGTGGAACGTGTGCAAATAATATGATCACCGAAGCAGATGGGGTTATAGTGCCAGGTTGGGAGATCCCTGGAGATTTGGCATTGGAGCCTGAGGAGGGAGAGGTTTGGGGAAGGGAGGGACCTCAGTGGGGTATGATGCCATAGTGTAAAGCGGAAGTGACACGCACGTTAGCGCATCAGAGCATGCATGATCCCCTCAGCTCTGCCCCAAAAGCCTCCCACTGGAGGAGAGAGGGGACCTGGCAGCCCTGCTTGGAGAAAATGGCTGCTTTCACAGTAGTACTCTATGGCACTGAAGTCCCTCCACTCCCCAAACCCCGCCTTCCTCAGGTTTCACCTGCAAAATCTCCAGGTATTTCCCATACTGGAGCTGGCAACCATAAGTACAGGTATATAAGATGGGTTATCAAGACATGATGACCTTCAGTCAGAGTCAAGTTGCCAGACTAAAATGTACAGCACAATAATCATTCAAAAACTGGCTGGCAGCATACATACAAGCAGTGTGTTATTCAAGTCACACAGAGTGTATGCAGTCAGTACTGGGAACAGAATCTCATTGTTACAGACATCCAATTGTGTTTTTTTCATCTGTATGTGACACAGTCTACTATAAATCACACAGTTAAGATGCATCTGTTTGAAATATGGTCAGGCACCCAAGCGGATCTCCCGTTAAACTAAAAATGATGTAATATATATTGGTCATCTCTCTGCAGCATAGGTGCCTCAGCCGCCGCCGGTCTTGTTTCCTGTACATAACACAGCAGCACTTCAGCCATAGGAGGATTGATGAATATCATTTCAAGCTGTGGAACAATAATTAGGTGGTGTCAGGAGCCTTGTACATTTGACATTCTGTACAACCCATCTATCACATTGGGACATTTTTTAAAAATTGTTGTTCGTATTAACCACATTTATAACCTGCCTTTTTCACTGAGACTCAATGCAGATTACAAAGTATGAAAAGCAATTCAATTAGACAGCAGAGATCTCCAGTAAACAACGCAGTAGGATTGGGATTACAAAATTGGAAAACCAATGTAAAACAAAAACTGGTCTATGACATGATATACCATAATGAAAAAAAGGGGTTACAATAGTAGAGGACATTGCAGTGACAAGGGAGGTGACATGTCCAATAAGCTGTGCAATAGACTATATTATTATCCCTTGTGGAAGCGATCTCCTGTGCTGTTCCATTACATTACCATTCTTATCCTATTGTTGTAAAAATACCCTCATTAACATTTCTGTTTCGCAAAATAATAGAAGTGTGGGGTCCTTCCTGCCCACTTCAGGCACGCCGTTCCACAAGGTGGGAGCCACCACAGAGAATGCACATGAATGAACAGTTGCCAATTTTTCCCCATTTGCAGGATGGCACCTTTAGAAGGCTTTGCTCAGATGAGCAAAGTTGTCGTGGTGGGGCGTAGCAGCAATTCTGCAGATATGTGGATCCAAGGCAATTAAGGTCAAGTGATAACCAAAACCTTGAATTGAGCCTAATAACTGATGGATAAGCAATGGAATGACTGCAGAATGGGTGTGACATGCATGCCCGCTTCTTGCCCAATAGTAGCTAGGTTGTGGCATTCAGAACCAACTACAGTTTCAAAGTTGTCTTTAGATCAAACCCAAGCAGAGTACATTTCAATAGTGTAGCCTTGAGGTGCCCTGACTGGGATGGCCCTGGGAAGCCTGATCTCATCATATCTTGGAAGCTAAGCAGGATTGGCCCTGGTTAGTACTGAGACCACCAAGGAAGTCCAGGGTTGCTATACAGAGGCAGGCAGTGGCAAAACACCTCTGAATGTCTCTTGCCTTGAAAACACTATGGAGTCACCATAAATCGGCTGTGCCTTGACAGGCCTTTACACACAGTGCCTTGAGGTAACCATTGAATTGGTTCATGTAGCCAAATCAGCCAAATCAAGGTGGGGGCCATTTTCTGAGGTAAGTGAATATGAAATCATGCCTTTCCCCCCCAGTGGCATTAGCTTGTTTCTCCAGCAACCAAGCTGGAACCAGTATGACCCAACCTCTTCACCAAGTCAGTGAGTGTCAGCTAGACCCCACCAAAAGAGGGGAGCAAAATGTACTTCAGCATTCCCAGTCACCATGACCTCCATCTTATCTGGATTTAGTTTAATCTTGTCCACCCTTAGCCATTTAACCACAGCAGTTGGTCACCAGTTCAGAGCCTTGACAGTCACTTGGCAATTAGGGTAAAGAGATATAGAACTGGGTGTCATCAGCATATTGATAACAGTAATCCAAACCTATCAATGATTTCCCCTAAGAGCTTTACATAGAGGTCAAAGAGCATGGATTGGCTGTTTCACTTTGCTTTTGGAACACATCAGATGGCCGTTTCATTAGTACATGGGCTTATGCATAGTTCCATGCATTAGTGCCTTGCTTAGGTATGGGTCAAAAATATTTGGTTGGTGGTCTAGCCAAAGATGTTTATTTGTGTGAGTGCACGCATGCTATTTCTCATAGTGAAAAATGTGACCAGCAAAAAGAACCCACGTAGGTTCATACAGGAAAATGGCTAAGTTAATCACTGGAAGTGGTGGTCAAGTGGCTAAGGGAGAACGAGCTGAAACTGAATCCAGGAAAGATGGAGGTGATGCTGGTAGGGAAGGATGATTTATAGAGTTGCCACCAATACAAATTGATACAATGCCATAGAGTCCTCCCTCCAGAGTATCCATTTGCTCCAGAGAAATCGATCTCTATAGTCTGATCTGTAATTCCGGGGGATTCCCAGGTCCCACTGGGAGGCTGGCATCCCTAGCAATCCTGTAGGATTTTCAAAGCAAGAGACTAACAGAGGTGGTTTGTCATTGCCTGCCTCTGCATAGCAACCCTAGTATTCCTTGGTGGTCTCCCATCCAAATACTAACCAGGGCTGACCCTGCTTAGCTGACAAGATCGGGCTAGCCATACAATCTCTTAGTAGATGTTTCAGGTTATTTCTCTTCTTGGGTCTGCATAGGGTTGCCAACCTCCAGGTACTAGCTGGAGATCTCTTGCTATTACAACTGATCTCCAGCCGATAGAGATCAGTTCACCTGGAGAAAATGGCCACTTTGGCAATTGAACTCTATGGAAAATTGATGGTATGATGGCCTGCTTCTCTGGCTTGGTGAAAAGCCTGGAAATAGCATTGAACCCAATATTGCTGTTAGAAAAGAAAGTTGGGGAAGTGGCTAGGAGTGCTTTTTATTATATCCAGAGTGCCAACTGGCCCCCTATACTGATCATGCTGACCTTGCTACACTGTAGCCTCAAGGCTAGATTATTGGAATGCCATAGAATCCAGTTGCCAAAGAGGGGGAGGCAGTTGTGAAATTCTTGCATTGTGCAGGGGGTTGGACTAGATGACCCTGGTGGTCCCTTCCAGCTCTATGATTCTATGATTCTAACTCTGCTTGCAGTTGCACTATTAAGGTACAATTATTTTCCAATTGCAAACCTATGGTTTTATCTTTATGGGAGGGCTTAGGCAGGAGGGACAGAAAGACATTCAAGGGGCAATTCCTCTTTACATTTAGATAGGGTCGCCAGGTCCCTCTTTGCCACTGGTGGGAGGTTTCTGGGGCGGAGCCTGAGGAGGGCAGGATTTGGGGAGGGGAGGGACTTCCATACCATAGAATCCAATTGCCAAAGTGGCCATTTTCTCCAGGGGAACTGATCTCTATCGGCTGGAGCAGGAGATATCCTGATACCACCTGGAGGTTGGCAACGTTACATTGAGAGCATGGCTTGTTTGGAGCGAAGGCCCAGAGGATAGGTATATCTTTTAAGGCACAGGGTATTCCAGATAGGGTCTCTTCCCAAGGAGATCAACAACAAATGTCTGGGAATGTCCACAGTTACAGTAGCTGCTAGTAAGAAGGATGTTGTCTTCAGGTCTCTAATCTTTCTACGTAGTTTGCTGTGGTTTAACTTAAACCTTTCCATGCAAAGAGTTAAGAACATATAGGAAGTAAGAATCAAGTCTTTCCTGTAAATGACTACTGTCTTTCTAAAATAAGTCAAGATGATGGATTGAATAAATACATCAGCCCCAATACTATCTCCTGTGGCATTATGGATTCTAATAATAAAACCCCTGCTTTCACCATTCCTCTGTACAGATAAAATTCGTTTTCAGAAAGTAATTAATCTCTCGTTCAAAATAAGATACCTTAGCTGTCCACAGTAATAACTCATCCAGTGATCCTGCTCATCTGTTAATATTCTTGTTTCTTTCCTTGAGTTGGTAAAAATTCCCCCATTCATCACTGACATTAAACAAGAAGCTCTGTCTGATCCTTCCATTCATCTTTGTGGTGTCTCATCTCCTTGTGTTTTGTTCAACATAAATTTTCTCTAGGAAAGCAAATGTCTGTATTTTATGTTCAGGAACAATGAGCCAGAAGTCTACACTAAGAGCAAAATCAAGTTCACCTAAATCAAAATAATTCATGGAGGTGGTATCTTTGACGAAGGCACTAACAAAGGCTGGAAACAGGATCTATTTTTAGATCGGTGAAGGTGATACCTAGGGTTGCCAGGTCCCTCTTCGCCACCGGCAGGAGATTTTTTGGGCGGAGCTTGAGGAGGACGGGTTTTGGGGAGGGGAGGGACTTCAATGCCATGAAGTCCATTTGCCAAAGCGGCCATTTTCTCCAGGTGAACTGATCTCTATCGGCTGGAGATAAGTTGTAATAGCAGGTGATCTCCAGCTTGTACCTGGAGGTTGGCAACCCTAGTGATATTATAGACATATCATTGTGGCAGCCTGCACTTGTATCACCACTGCTTCCGAGAAATGGGTTGTGCAGGGTTTTTTAAAAAAACAACAACTAAGGAGTCCTTTTGACTAGAGACTCCTAGGGTTGCCAGGTCCCCCCTGGCCACCTGCAGGGAGTGGGGGGTAGGGTTGCCAGATCCAAGTCTGGAAATTCCTGGACATCGGAGGATGTAGCCTGGGAAGGACAGGGACCTCAGTGGGCTACAATGCCACAGAGTCTACCTTCCAGTAGCATCCATTTGCTCCAGGGGAACTGATCTCTGTAGTCTGGAGATGAGCTGTAATTCCAGGGGATCTCCAGGTCCCATCGGGAGGCTGGCATGCCTAGCGACCCCGTAGGGTTTCCAAGCCAAGAGATGTTCAGAGATGGTTTGCCATTGCCTGCCTCTGTATAGCAACCCAAGTATTTCTTAATGATGGGTAGCCATGTTAGTCTGTAGCAGCAGAAAAGGACAAGAGTCCAGTAGCACCTTAAAGACTAACAAAATTTCTGGTAGGGTATGAGCTTTCGTGAGTCACAACTCACATCTTCAGAAACACCAGAAACGGGGAAACCATACGAGCCTGTTCCCATGAGAAACCACCATACTCTTCATGCAACCATTAGCTTTAATTAATATGAGAAACAGAAACCTCATCTTAGAATATTTCCTGATTTTGCTTTTCAAAAGTCCTCTTTATTGCAATCTCAGTGATTTGAAAGGTATCAATTAGTTCACATCACAAGGAGGCCATCACCTTTACCGTAACATTTTAGGATTAGAAAAAATATGGAATTGCTGGATTTCTCTTATTGCACTAAATTCTATCATGCCTGCATAAGACACATGTGGCTGTGATAGAGCTGATTCAGAGTGGTCTAGAATACATCTCGTTCTAGTGCCATCTTGGGCTTTTTTAATCATTAGGATCCTACAAACCTTCAAGCCTGTAGCCCCGGCTTGGTAATTCCGCCCAAGCCTACACAGTGAAGAAAGAAACCTGGTGAAGTACCGGTAATCCTTTGTGGCCAAGTTTAATGCTATGTTTCCCTACTTCATCTTTACAAGTCAATATTAAATAAAACATTTCATTTAATAAGAATTTTGTTTAAAGGATATTGTATTTGCATTCAGTTTTTATACAAGAGACCGCCTAAACTGCTTGGTTACATGCTTTCTTAGAAAGAAGACTTGTCTCCAGAATGCGTTCACATCCCTGTAGTGCATGGTGGTTGTGTATTTTCAGAATGGCCTGTTTTCAGACTGTAGCAGAGGATTCCAAAGCAGGTCAACTCAGGATTCTACTAAGTCTAATCAAACTTACTTCCAGAGAGCAGTTCTTAGGATTGCCCTGTAAATCTAAGATTGGCTATCTCTTGGATATAATTAAAGATAGGCAAGTGATTGAGAATAATCCTTGCTGAGAGATGAATTTGCTGAGTAGGCCTGGTCAGAACATTTCCCTTCTGTGCCAATGCACTTACGCATTTAATGGTGCAACCCTATACATCCTTCTAAGACTGTTGATTTCAGTGGACAGAAGTCCTCTGAATGTCTTTTGCCTTGGAAACCTCACAGGGTCGGCCATAAATCAGCTGTGACTTGATGGAGGGGGGAAGTCTGTTTAGGATTGTCCTGGAAAGTAGAGGAAAAACCTTTACAGTCCATAAAAGATGCTTAACATGTGACTGGTGACAATGGGTGGTTATTGGTTACTTCTGATATATCCCACGTTGAAGGGATTTCCAATTTCACACTAGAGCATGCAAAGCCAAGGGAAATGTCTTTGCCCCAGGATTTCCCCTCCCATTGATTTCAATATGCATTTGCCAAGGACTCATAATAAGTATTGTGCTCTTCTTTAATTCATAACAGCAGAGCTCATCTGTAGAGAGGTAGGGATTATTAGGCAATTTGGCACAAAGGAAGGACTGGTTGAAATGAGTTTGATTAATGCTAGCGTGATAGGGTACCTCCAGCTGTGCTTTGAACACCCTGTATGGTGCTGTCTGTCTCCTCTCCTGTGAGCTGAGCATTACATAACATAGTCTGGCAAGTAACCACTACAGCCTTCTTAACCCCTCCCCACTATCATAGCCCTGATTCACTGCAGGCTCACAGCACGTTCCCAATGGAAAGCAGGGCCTCTTGGACAAAAGGGATTTTTGCCCTCAGCTGGAAATTAGAATGTCAGCAACTTTCTTTGGCTGCTGTGTTCCACATGTTGGTGGCATGTTGGTGTGTGTGGCTTGGCTGCTTTCTTGTATGGCTGCCATGCGGGTTTTGTCAGCAGGTCAGTCCCTATGGTGGGGTTGCTACAGGCTAAAGTGCGATTACTGTAGGATACCAAACTAGCGACACCCATGACACACTGGCCTGTGTGCTACCCCAGTGCCTGAGGCTTAGTTTTCAGGTGTTAATGACTTACAATATCTATGCAAGATTACCAGTGCAATCCTATGGAGAGTTGCTCCAGTCGAAGCCCATTAACTTCAGTGGGCTTAAAGGTAAAGGTAGTCCCCCGTGCAAGCAATGGGCTTAGACTGGAGTAATTCACTATAGGATTGTACTTCACTGTACATCCTTATACTCTGTGATTTTATCTAGATGATTTACCTGTACTTATGTCAAAAATCTCTGTTCTTCCTTTAGAATGTATATACCCTTCCACACTCTTCTGTAGTAATGCCAGCGTGGTGTAGTGGTTAAGAGCTGTGGACTCTAATCTGGAGAACCGGGTTTGATTCCCCACTCCTCCACATGAGCGACATACTCTAATTTGTGAACTGGGTTGGTTTTCCCACTCCTCCGTATGAAGCCTGCTGGGTGACCTTGGGCTAGTCACAGTTCTCTTTGAACTCTCTCAGCCTCACCTACCTCATAAGGTGGCTGTTGTGGGGAGAGGAAGGGAAGGAGCCGGTAAGCTAGTTTGACTCTTCTTAAATAGTAGAGAAAACCAGCATATAAAAAACAACTTTTCTTCTTCTTCAAGCCACAGAAACCACATTGAGCCAATAGAAAGCATTGTCTTTAGTATAATTCTCGGATTAATTCTATGAACTTTATGGTAGGGGTTTACAAAGGCATTCAGTTATATGGTTTCTGCCTTGAGCAGGTCATCTAGAGAGGAGGCATAAAAATCTTCTAAATAAATCATCTAAATAATATCCAGTGGGCACTTTGCCACGGAATCAGTGGGCACTTTGCCATGGAATAAAGGGGAGGTGATTGTCAGGTGCCAAGCTGAATAAAGATCAGGGCATTAGTAAAAATCTCTTTGGCTTCTGGTTACTGCCTTGGGAATGTGTGTTTATATAAACTGACACTCTTTGTTTCCATCCTCAGGGAAAATACAGAGGAAAGCACACAGGACATTCGAACAGGTTCCCCCACAAGGTAATGCAGAATGTTTCCACAAATCTCATCCATTTCAATGGGCTTTACAAGTGAAATTCCTTGTGGATTGAACGTAGAATCGGTTTTGATTATCATGTATTGTGCAACAATTGCTGCTGTTAAGCCCAATCAATATATTTAGAGATTAACAGTGCAATCCTAAAGTGGGGGGGCATAAGGGTTTAGGAGGCAGCGTGACCCCAGCGACAGCGTAAATGCCACTTGTGCCGCGGAGAGGGGCATTTACGCTGGTGCCGGGCTACTTACGCTGGAGCTGAGAACTGCATGGCTGCACCACTCATGGGCGCCAGTGCAGCCATGGTAGCAGCATATCTTTAGTGCGAGGGCTTGTGCTGGTGCCAAAGGGGGCATTCCCAGGGTGAGGCTGACATTAGTCAGCTCCCTGATCCCTTTCACCACAGGAATGCCCACTTTTGCTGGCACAAACTTATGCCGGTAAAATTGTAGAACAGCCCTGTGGAACTGCATACAGCAGCTTCACAGGGGTTGGGGGATCATTCATTTTCAACTCAGGAGGCGGCTTGGCTGCCCTGTGGCTGTGCCATCCCTGGCTGCAGCGCAACTACCCCCCTTTAGGATTGCGCTGTAAGAGACCAATCCTAAACAGGTCTATGCAGAATCCTATTCAGTGGGATTTACTCCCAGGAACGTGCTCTTAGGATTGCACTGTTAATGCTCTAAAATTTCAGTGGCTTACAAACATTAACAGTGCATTCCTAAGTAGAGTTAAGCCCTCTAAGGTAGGGTTGCCAACCTCCAGGTACTGTAAGAACCAAACAGGGCAGGTTCACAACTTACAAGAATATCAAACCGTGTATTCAACGTCAAAACAAGTGCAAAACATCAACAAGCAGTACAGTGTTACATAAATATATACAATACTGTTGTAAGCTCCTGACCCTTCGAACCAGAAATCACCACAGAGTCATATAGAATCCAAGCAGATGGCTTTTACTGGTCAAAAAGGCAATACAGTGCATACAGGGAACTATGGCAGCTATGAGAGTCTCACTAGCCGAACGATACTATAAGGCAGTAAATGGCGGGAGATTATACATCAACAGCATACACAGACAGAGTCAACTTTCCCAGGAGCAGTATTCCCAGGCCTTGGTATGTGTGGTCGGCCTTGAGGCTAGACAGTACAGTACCGACACAGAAACAATACTGAAACCGAGATAGCAGCCTGACATCCTGCTCCCCTTAAGGCCCCCTCCCAGTCTGTAAGGGGGATGGTCGGTCCGGGTAGGCAGTGTGAAAGGCATCGATTAGTTTGGGGGCGGAGACATCTCGTGCGCGAACCCATTCGTCGTAGGCAGGGGGGAAGTGTTTCCAACGGACCAAATACTGTAGGTTTCCACGGTGAATACGAGAGTCAAGGACTTTGGAGACTTCGAAGTGCTCTTCCCCCCCCACCATAATGGGCTGTTCGGGGGGCGGATCGGGATGCCATTGTGGAGAGGCCGTATGGGGCTTCAGGAGGCTAATGTGGAAAACGGGATGCACACGCCTCAGGGTTTTCGGGAGAGCTAATTCCACCATGACAGGATTTATGACCCGTGTGATCGGGAATGGGCCAATGAATTTAGCATTGAGTTTAAGGCACGGACGGGTGGAACGTAGGTTTTTGGTGGAAAGATAGACCAATTTACCCACTCGCAGTTCGCCCCCGGGGGAGCGATGTTTATCAGCTTGTGCTTTGTATTTGCGCTTGGCTCGGTCGAGATTGCTAACGAGCCAAGGCCAAGTGGTACGGAGGGTGTGTGCCCAGGAAGCAACGTCAGGATCTCCCTCCCCCTCCACATTATTTCTGGGAGTAACAGGACCAAAATCCTGTCCATACACTGCATAGAATGGGCTAAAACCTGTAAATTGATGTACAGCATTATTGTAGGCATATTCTGCAAAAGGTAACAGTTCTACCCAGTTATCTTGGTGGTAGTTTACATAACAGCGTAAATAACATTCAAGGACAGCATTTACACGTTCAGTTTGACCATCGGTTTGAGGATGGTATGCAGTAGACAATCCTTGTTCAACCCCTACCAACTTGAGGAATGCTTTCCAAAACTTGGAAACAAAGCTACTGCCGCGGTCACAGATTATTTTGCGCGGAAACGAATGTAATTTGAAGATATGTGTCACGAAGAGGCGGGCCATTTTTTGAGCAGAGGGGATCCCTGCGCATGGAACTAAATGGATTTGCTTGGAAAACAAATCAGTAACAACCCATAATACAGTCTTTCCCCCGCTGAGAGGGAGATCAGTCATAAAGTCCATAGCAATCACTTCCCATGGTCTGTTGGGCGTTTCTAGAGGTTGCAGTAGCCCCGGGGGTTTGCCTTGTGATCGTTTCACTGTGGCGCAAACAGGGCAGCTGCGAATAAAAGAGTCAACGTCGGAACGCATTCCCCCCCACCAAAATTGTCTGCGCAATAAATGGAGAGTTTTCAGGAATCCAAAGTGTCCAGCTGTTTTTACTCCATGAGCTAAGTATAAAACGTCTTTTCAAAGTGCCTTGGGTACATACAATTTAGAGTCTTTGTACCATGAGCCTCCCTGTTCTATTACCCCAGGGGGTAGGGTGTGAGTGGAGCGTTCAGAAAGGCAGTGGTCCCGAAGGGTATTTAAAAAGGATTCGGAGATGGGAACCTTGGCGGGAACCCCCCCCCCCCGGCTATAGTAGTCTTAGGACCAGCTATGGGGGTAGTGCTTACGTGCGGTGGTGCGCAGATTGTAGGCGGTAGGGCAGCCGGTGGGGTTGGAGGAGTGGAATCGTCGGTTCGTTGTTGTTGCGAGGGCGGTTGGGTAGCCGCTCGGGTTGGAGGTGTTGGAGAACTGGATCTGGGATGCTGTTGCTGAGATCGAGTTTGCACGGCCAGTACAGGAAGGGCTCCCCTTTGCGTAGGGGTGAACAGAGAGTCAGTTGGTCTCTCGAGTTTTACCGGGTATTGTGGCAACCGGGAGAGGGCATCTGCGAGAACGTTTTGCTTCCCAGGAACATGCTTTAGGACGAAACGAAACTGAGCAAAGAATTCAGCCCAACGTTGTTGTTTTGCTGATAGTTTATGGGACCCCGTGAGGGCAGCTAGATTCTTGTGATCGGTCCAAACCTCGAAGGGGATATTGGACCCCTCTAAGAATTGTCTCCATAGAGTCAGGGCATGGTGAACGGCCGCTGCCTCTTTTTCCCAAATGGGCCAGTTCAATTGTGCGTGCGCAAATTTTCTCGAAAAGTAAGCGCACGGGTGAAGGAGGCCATCCGGACCTTTCTGGAGGAGGGCCCCTCCCATAGCTACATCGGAGGCATCGACTTGCACAATAAACATTTGGTTTGGGTCTGGGTGCTGTAGTACGGGTTCGGATGTGAAGAGGCGTTTGAGAGCCACAAACGCGGCTTGGCATTGATCAGTCCACAGGATTTTTGCGGAGGGTAAGGTAGCTGTGTTTGCTTTCCCTTTGGTTTTTAGTAGATCAGTAATGGGTAGGGCCACTTGGGCGAAGTTAGGAATGAATCCTCGATAAAAGTTTGCAAATCCCAAAAACTGTTGCACTTGCTTGCGGTTGGTGGGAGGAGTCCAATCGAGAACGGCTTGGACTTTGACAGGGTCCATGCGAAGACCTTGGTGGGAGATTATGTATCCTAAAAATGTGAGCTGGCTTTGATGAAACTCGCATTTAGCCAGTTTTGCAAAGAGTTGGTGGTCGCGCAGGCGCTGCAGAACTTCTCGGACTAGAGTTACATGCTCTTCCATGGTTTTTGAATAAATAAGAATGTCGTCTAAGTAAACCACCACCCCGCGATATAGCAAGTCATGAAGGATTTCGTTGATGAGTTGCATAAAGACCCCCGGGGCCCCTTTTAATCCGAACAGCATCACGAGGAATTCATACATACCGAAACAGCTAGAGAAGGCAGTGAGGTGCTCATCTCCTTCGCGGATGCGGACTCGGTAGTAGGCTTCCACCAAGTCTAACTTGGAGAATACCCGGCCCTCCTGTAACTGTCCCAAAATATCAGATATTAATGGGATAGGATAGGCGTTGGTTTGGGTAACCGCATTGAGTTTCCTGAAGTCAATGCATAAACGAAGGTCGCCCTCTTTTTTTCGGACAAAAAACGCGGGGGCCGAGTTCGGGGCATTCGATGGGCGAATGAACCCTCTGGCGAGGTTTTTGTCAAGGAAGTCCCGGAGAACAGTGCGCTCGGAAGCGCTCATAGGGTAAATTTTACTTTTGGTTAATATGCAGTCCTTGACCACCTCAATTGTACAGTCCGAGGCCCGGTGGGGGGGTAAGGTATCACATTCTTTAAGGTCGAAGACATCCGCAAAGTCTCGATATACATTAGGTAGGACTGGAAGTGCTGGGACATCGGAGGCCAATGCTGGGACGGGCGGATATAACAGTGCAAAGTTCTGCCGGTGCTGATCGCACATGGGGCTGGCGAAGGAGATAGTGTTTGTTTCCCAGTTAATACTGGGACTATGTCCTTTAATCCAGTTAATACCCAAGACCACTTCAAAACGGATAGGGGCTATAGTGAAGTCTATTTGCTCCCAGTGGGAGCCAATTCCCATTGCCACCCCTATGGTGCGGTGATCAACTGGACCCCCCTGGAAATGGCTCCCGTCCATTTGGGCAAATTGGACAGGGGCGGGTAAAGCCTCAGATTCGGCTCTGAGTGCAGCAAAAGTGGTTTCGCTTATGAGAGTGCGACAGCAACCGGAGTCGATTAGTGCTTTGACGGGTAGTTGTGGGCCACCATTAATGTGTTGTAAAACTGCATCCACGTAGACGGTGGAGTCCACTTCTTTGATTTTGGTAGGAGCATTCGGTTTAACAGGAAGATCCTGAGAGGTCTGTGGAGATGCTCCATTCACCACAGACCGGAGCCGTTTTTTGACAAGTCGAGGGGAGATTCCAGGTTTAGGGCTAGAGAATTCCAAGGATTTTCCTCATCCGAAGAGGGAAAGTTGTCCCCCAATGGGGCACTTGTAATCCGAGACCCGGCGGGGTCGTTGGTAGTAGGCAGGGAGGCTGGGTCTCCGGCATGGAGTGCAGAGGGTGTGGGTCTTCCCGGAGCTGCGCTGCGGGTGGCCGCGGTGCCTCTGCGTGGTGGACGACCTCTGGCGCGGGTTGTCGTGCTGGGACGAAATAATTCATGGCGGTGCGGGCAAACAGCTGCAAAATGGCCCATTTCTCCGCAAGTAAGACAGGCACCTCTCTGAAATCGGGCTTCACGTTCCTGGGGCGGACGTGGAGGATTTCGTGGGACGGGCGGTGGTGCCTTGGATTGAGGCTTTTGGGTGCCTTTTTCCGTGTGCTTTTGACAGACTAGGGAAATAAAGCGTCGGCGGCTTTCCACTTCCTCGGCCAATAGAATCCAGTCTTCAAGGGTATCGGGATCGCCCCGCATGTATGACCAGTTCAGAACGTCAGGGTGCAAGGCTTCCCTGAAATGATGAATTAGGGTGGTCTCGGGCCAGCCTACAATTTTACTTGCCAGTCGTTGAAATTCATCGGCAAATTCTCGAACTGTTGCAGAGCCTTGTTTTAGTTGTAAGAGTTCCGTTTTGGCTCTTTCCCCCAGGAAGGGGTCTTCAAACCTCCTTCTCAGAGCAGTCATGAAGTTGTTGAGGAAACGAATAGCCCGAGAGCGGGTGTCAAACTGGAGGACCATCCAGTCAGCTGCTTTACCTGTCAGAAGGGAAGCTACATAACGCACCCGGCTATCTTCCGTGGGGAAAAGTTGTCCTTGTTCTCGCATATAACTGTTCACTTGATGCAAGAAACAAGGCAAAGTCTCGAGAGATCCGTCGTACGTAGTCCTCAATTTAAGTTGCTTCCAAGGGCCGGGCGCAGGTTGGCCCGGTTGCACGGGTGGTCCGGGCGGAGGAACAATGGGAGCTCCGGGAGGCAAGGGTGGAGCAGGCACATTAGCGGGTGGTTGGGGTGGCTGGATGGGCACCCCCTGACCCGGTATCGGAACGGGCTGTGCTTGGGCTATCAGGGTTTGTTGTAATTGCCTGTTATCCTGAAGCATACGTTCCATTAGTTCTTGGAGTTGATCAACACGGTCGGAGAGCTCCCGATTCTGGGCTCGTAAGAGGTGAACCTCCTCACTTGGGCCACCAGTGAGATGAGGTTTACTGGTCCGGAAGCTCGTGGCCCATTGAGAGTTATCTCCATAAAGATCCTCGTCTTCAGGCTCTCCTGAGTCTCGACGTCGGTCAGCCAAACGGCGTGCGCGTTGGGTCGCGCGCGACGGGACGAACGCCGGGGAAAAAGACAGACCTGATAGCCCTTGTACAGTGTCCTTGGGGCGCGTATCCATTCTCGCCCGATCCCTAACCCTTGCTGCTGCCGCCTTGGCTGCTTCAGCAGCCTCTCTCTCTCTTGCGACCTTAGCCGCTTCGGCGGCATCCTTATCCGCAAGAACTTTGGCGTTCTCAAGTCTTAGGGCAGCCTCCGCCGTAATGCGCGGTAAAAGTTCTGTTTCCAGGAGTGAGAGTATGGGGTCGGATTCTCCCCCCAGCAAGGGTTGTATTCGAACCGCCAGTGCAGGTGCATCGGCTCCAAAAGTCGAGGTCAAAGCTTGAGCCAAGGTGGCGACCGGGGTGTCCTTTGTACATTCCACAAGGAGAAGAGCGGTGCGAATAGCGACTCGCTTGGCTTCAGCCTGACAGCTGGCCGCATCCGGGATCAGGGAAAAACCCTCCGGCGGGGCTCCTGCCATGGTAGAACTAGAGGAAAGAGTCTCTCGAGAAATAAGATTATCCAAAAGTCCAGTTAGTACTTGTAAATCCTCAGTTGCCAACCGGGCATCGTCCAGTAATTGATCCAAGCCTTGAAGATCTAAACGAGTATCAGTATCCTCCGACGTCAACATCCAGAGAGTCCCTTTAAGAGATTGCCACTGTTCCTGTACCAGTCCCCTCAAGCGGCAAACCTCTAGGGTAGTTCTGAAGAGTTCAGCGACTATGTCCTGTAACAGGGTGGGATCTTTCCGAGAGGAATCCAGGATAGTAGGTCACTCGGAGAGCTTCTCAGCTCCCATCCAAGCGGCAGGCGAACCCCCCTGGGCTCCAGCCTGACTAGCAGTACAATAAAGAAGGTGAAAGATAGCTGCCATAATGTAAGCTCCTGACCCTTCGAACCAGAAATCACCACAGAGTCATATAGAATCCAAGCAGATGGCTTTTACTGGTCAAAAAGGCAATACAGTGCATACAGGGAACTATGGCAGCTATGAGAGTCTCACTAGCCGAACGATAATATAAGGCAGTAAATGGCGGGAGATTATACATCAACAGCATACACAGACAGAGTCAACTTTCCCAGGAGCAGTATTCCCAGGCCTTGGTATGTGTGGTCGGCCTTGAGGCTAGACAGTACAGTACCGACACAGAAACAATACTGAAACCGAGATAGCAGCCTGACAACTGTACAAAATGTACAGACTATTTTAACAAATAAGCACACTGGCTGCTTCTCAAGTCAGACGTGAAGCAGAGTCCACTTCAAATAGGTGAGTAGAAAGTCACTTTCCAAAGTAATGGGTCTTGCCGCAGCACCACCGCAGGCAAGAAGCAACAAGGAAACGCTTTTCCGGATATTTCTGGCCTTTTCAGCATAAAAGCTTCATCAGCCTCAAACAAAGAAGAGAAAGAAACTCCCCGTGGAACTCCTCCAGATTTCTTGGGAAGGTTGCAAATTCGCTTAGATGGTTAATTAACCATCCTTGTTTACATATGTATTTTGCTATTTTTATATTTGTGTTTTAGTATATGCTCCCCTTGCAGCCCCATTCTGAAGGAGAGCATATACTAAAAAACAAATATAAAAATAGCAAAATACATATGTAAACAAGGATGGTTAATTAACCATCTAAGCGAATTTGCAACCTTCCCAAGAAATCTGGAGGAGTTCCACGGGGAGTTTCTTTCTCTTCTTTGTTTGAGGCTGATGAAGCTTTTATGGTGAAAACGCCAGAAATATCCGGAAAAGCGTTTCCTTGTTGCTTCTTGCCTGCGGTGGTGCTGCGGCAAGACCCATTACTTTGGAAAGTGACTTTCTACTCACCTATTTGAAGTGGACTCTGCTTCACGTCTGACTTGAGAAACAGCCAGTGTGCTTATTTGTTAAAATATTCTGTACATTTTGTATAGTATTGTATATATTTATGTCACACTGTACTGCTTGTTGATATTTTGCACTTGTTTTGACGTTGAATACACGGTTTGATATTCTTGTAAGTTGTGAGCCTACCCTGTTTCGTTCTTACAATATTGTATTAACAGTGGATTTGAGTCCTTTTGTTGAACCTCCAGGTACTAGCTGGAGATCTCCTGCTATTACAACTGATCCCCATCCGATAGAGTTCAGTTCACCTGGAGAAAATGGCCGCTTTGGCCATAAGTCACAGCTGACTTATGGCAACCCTATAGGGTTTTCAAGGCAAGAGATGTTTAGAGGGGATTTGCCATTGCCTGCCTCTCCTTCGGGACCCTGGTATTCCTTGGAGGTCTCCCATCCAAATACAATCCAGGGTCAGGGCTGAGAGTGTGTGACCGGCCCAAGGTCACCCAGTAAATTTCCATGGCGCAAGTGGGGATTTGAATCTGGGTTTCCCAGGCCCTAGTCCAACACTACACCATGCTGGCTCTAAGTAGCGAACGTCCCTGCCATAAATTATATCAGTTGGAGACAAGTTCTGGCCTGTCTTCAAAGACCAGTTCAAAAGGCAAAGGAAGGTAAGCAGTCTTTCTTAAGAAACCGCTGTGCTGTACGGCAATGACTGTCAGCTATGTTTTGTTTCCTGTTGTGTTTAGAAAAAGCAGAAGATAATCTCCCGTTTCTGCAGAGGGCAAACTGATCAGAGATGCGTGGAAGATAAATAAGGAGCATCACTGAGTACTGACATCAGCGAATGGAAATCCAGAGCCTTTTTTTGTAAAGTAACAGCGAGTGGAAGTGTGGGGTCGAGGTCAGTGTGGGCAGAACAGAAAAGGAAGGGAGTCTATGGGGGTGGTCTGAAGGATTATAGTCAGTCTTGCTAAAGAAGACGTTTTCCAGGCATTTCCAATATTGACCTCAGGTAACAAAGCTAAATAGGGTTCACCAATCAGTTACAAAATAGCATTGCGTTAAATAACCAGCACTACAATTTGGCCAGGGAAAAAGAAACGACAGCTTCCCAGACGATTTGTTTCCTTTGGAAAATCCAAACGGGCACAAATTGTTCGTAGTTCCTCTTCAGCTGTAAGGATCACAAAGGACAGACACTTGAAAGAGACACATGGGCTATAAAGAATATCCTGATTCATAATTCAGTGAGACAAGCAGCGTGTGAATAAAATTTACCAGCTCACGAAATTGTTAAAATATCAACAGTATATCTTGATTAGCTTGCCCATATAGATAATAAAAATATTAATATGGTCCTATTTTATAAACAAAAAAACCTCATAGCTATTCCTGCTATTTCATAAGTAAACAATGATTGATAATAACAATGATTCTGTAATTCCTCAAAATATAAATACCAATACCACACAGAGATTGCGCAGAAAAAAATGCAAGGAGAAATTCCCTCTATAGCCTTATCATTCCAGAACATTATGAACATAGCCCAGCGTTCCATAAACTTATCTGAAATATCAGAAGAGTTTCTTAATGTTCTTTGGTGACAATTTAATAAGCAATACAGTCTCCCGAACAGAATTCAACCAATCTTTTGGAGCTGGAGGATCTGTTTTTCTCCCATCTAGCAGCAAGGATTATTTTAGCAATTGAAAGAAGAGTGAAGACAGATTCAAAATCTGATAAACTGACATAATCTTTAATGTAACCCAGTAATAGCTCAGTAATATAACCTGTGCCCAGACTAGCCAAGAGCCCTGTGGCACAGAGTGGTAAGCTGCAGTACTGCAGTCCAAGCTCTGCTCACGACCTGAGTTCCATCCCAACGGAAGTTGGTTTCAGGTAGCCGGCTCAAGGTTGACTCAGCCTTCCATTCTTCTGAGGTCAAATGAGTACCCAGCATTCTGGGGGTAAAGGTAAGATGACTGGGGAAGGCACTGGCAAACCACCCCATAAACAAAAAAAGTCTGCCTAGTAAACATCGGGATGTGACGTCACCCCATGGGTCAGGAATGACCGGGTGCTTGCACAGAGGATCTTTACCTTTTTTTTTTTTTAACCAGACTAGCCCATTCTCATCAGCTCTCAGAAGCTAAGAAGGGATGGCCTTGGCACATAT
This sequence comes from Euleptes europaea, assembly GCF_029931775.1. Lineage (NCBI taxonomy): Eukaryota > Metazoa > Chordata > Lepidosauria > Squamata > Sphaerodactylidae > Euleptes > Euleptes europaea. Next base: position 125,616,578 of record NC_079312.1, on the reverse strand, counting down.
TTGGATGGGAGACCTCCAAGGGATACCAGGGTCGTGACGCAGAGGCAGGCAATGGCAAACCACCTCTGAATGTCTCTTGCCTTGAAAACCCTATGAGGTCACCATAAGTCAGCTGTAACTTGACAGCAATACATATATATATAAAACACCTGTGGATCATGAGGTAAACTAATATTTAACATCATTAATGGAGTACAAAATCCTAAAAGTTCTGTATTTTTGCACAACTGCAAAAGATATGGACAAAATCGGCACCAAATGATCCGCTTCTCCAACAACAATCTTGTACATTCCTGTACATAATAGCCATCCTATGTGGAGTAAGATGATACTAAAACAAACTCTTAAAAATACTCCCTCAGTCTTGTGGACGCAAGTCTAGGCAAAGCAGTACTCAATAACCATTTCCACTCCTCTGGTCTGATATTTATCTGTAAATCTCTATTCCATTGATTATGGTACTAAAAGATACCTCTCTATTCTCAAGCCAAAGGACATAGATATTTGCAATAGGTCCTCTAAATACATAGTTTAAGCTGGAAGAAGCTGTGGCTAGGCGGCCCTGATAGTAAAGTAAAAGAATATTGCTTAGAAACATGTTGAGGGGGTTTTCCCCCCACAGCCCACTTGGACTCCTTTTGCTTTGTGTTTCAGATTCACTAGATTATCTCCTTGTTCAAATGAAAAGCCCTGATGATGGCAAATCCTCAGCTTGGCTAAAGGCATGGGAGCAATCTGAAAAACCGATGGAGTCAACTGGCTATATGTCAATAAGTTCCTCGTAATGGAGGCTACCTTTTCCAAAGGGATTTAGGAAGGAGGAAACGAGGCCACTACATCTTTAAAAGCACAGTGGTTGAGAAGAGAAGGAATCCAACCTCGTGGAGGTCACCTCTATGATATCATTCAGAAGCCTCATGAAAACCTGCGCGAGTGAGCAATGCTATCACAAAGTGGTAAGAAGACGCATCTAGGAAGAATTTTCCATTTCCTGCACTCAGGGAGCTACATGCTGTGTGGATTTAATTTTCTTACTAAGTTGCGGTTACAAAAAAACAGCGGTTCTATGATCTCAGCCCTTGTAAAATCTTATATATACCATAACTGGAGTTATGGGAAGCGACAGCTAATTGATCAAACAAAGGACTTGATAAATTGGAAGACCTGGATTGAAATGTCAATCACTTCACAAACGGACTGTATGACTGACGCAATCTCTTGTCGTTGGCTCTGAGCCTCAGCTTCCTTACAACAGCATTGCTTAATAACATTATATGCAGTGCTGCCAAGAAACACAAGGCACAGGTTTAGGAATGGAGACATGTTTAGCTTTTAAAGAATACACAGCAGGTTTTCCACTCACAGTGACAGTGAATTTCATGACACGATGTATATGTCAATATGTCCCACACTGGTTCAGCCATCCGTCTTCTCTTTTCCTCTCATAAACATCTATGTAGTCATATGCTCATCTTTTATCTTACTAAAAACCACAAAACATTTTTGAAAACGGGACGTACTTAAATTGCTTTGTAGTAGGGATGAGGTATGTTGTTGAGTTCATAGATGCTAGCCAGTTGGTGTCCTCCTCAACTGATTTTTCCTTGGTTCAAACTGAAACCTGCTGGAAACTGGCAAAACCAGTTTTTCAGAACTGACCCTTGGAGTCAAACAGTACAATCCTATGCAGATTTCTTCCAGTTTAAAGTCACTGAAATCAATGGGCTTAGACTGTAGTAACTCTGCAGAGGATTGCACTGAAAAAGGCACATTTTTACACAATTTCCAAAGTGGCCTCGTAGCTCTAAAAATGTAACATCTGCTTCATCCTATCATAGGCCATTTTTGCACAGGTTGTTCCTATCGCGGTCACACACACCCAACTACGTTGGGGTTTCGTTTTTATTATGCATTTATTTTCTGGCCTTCAGAAGTTGCCCCGCTCTCCCCTCACATTTCCCCTGTGTTTTCAGGATGCTGTTTTACCCCAAGTTTAAAGTCTGCCTTGATCCCAAATCAAAAGCCGGTCCTGTGCATACGTGTCTCTTCAGGTTTTTCTCCCCATGCCCATTCTCGTTTCTCCTTCCCATGTGTCTGTCCCCCTCATCCAACCCCTCCCCTCAAAGCCATTGTTGAGCACACTAAAGGTAAAGGTCCCCTGTGCAAGCACCCGGTCATTCCTGACCCATGGGATGACGTCACATCCCGACGTTTCCTAGGCAGACTTTGTTTACGGGGTGGTTTGCCAGTGCCTTCCCCAGCCATCTTCCCTTGACCCCCAGCAAGCTGGGTACTCATTTTACCAACCTCAGAAGGATGGAAGGCTGAGTCAATCTTGAGCCAGCTACCTGAAACCGACTTCCGTCGGGATCGAACTCAGGTTGTGAGCAGAGCTTTTGACTGCAGTGCTGCAGCTTACCACTCTGCGCCATGGGGCTCCTACCGTTGAGCACACTAGTGAGAGAATAATACTGGAATACCACAAGGCTGCTTATTTGATCAGTTTCACGGTGAGTGTAGGTCAGTTTCAGTTCTTGGCAGGATGGAACAGAGCCGGGCTGATTTGCTGCCCTCCCTTATATGAGTCCTCTTATAGGCATGGAAGCCTTTTTGTTTGTTTGTGAGTGTAAGACTAATGACCCTGCGAGTGTTTTATGTTTTTATGACCCCTGCATTGAATTACGCAGAAACAAATGGGGGGTTGTATGGACCCTTCTCTGCTTTGGCTGTAAAATGGTCACTCGGTTCAGATCAAATGGAAGAATCCCGCTGTGAGGCTGGCAGGGGCTGGTGACGTATTTTAAAAAAAATACACTACAGCCAATTACAAAGCAGCATTTTGAGGGGGAACGGACTCACGCATGGTTCAGAAGCTCTGGATTTTCGCTGGGGATGCATAACTGATCACAAGGTACTCCTGGAATTTCTTCAGGGCAAAAAGCCCCTGTGCATAGTGTTTTGAGAATTCGACTGCAAATACTGTGCAGTTAGAGAGCAGCAGATCCAGCGGAAACAGACCATGCATAAAAGACCATACTAGGCTGTAAATATTGCAATAACAGAGAGTTTTAATAAGCATTCAGTGCCAGGAAATCAAGAAGATAATGCACTGAAAAAATGAAAGCAAATATTTGATTTAATCACCATTTTATGAAGTATAACCAAGGGTAACAAAATGATTGGAAAGTGAGGAGGAGGAACACTTTCTAAAATCAGAGGTGAGGAACTATCCTCCCCCAACTTGCCTCTGACTCCTGTTCCTGTCTTCTGTTCCTGAATGGCATCCCAAGCTTCAAGCTTCAGACTAGTGCGGTATAGTGAGTATCAGACTCAGGCTTGAACCCCCACTTTGCCTTGGAAGCTTGCTGGGTGACCTTGGGCCTGTCATACCCTCTCAGCCAAACCTGCCTCACAGAATTGTGGGGAGGATAAACTGGACGAGAGGAGGACGATGGCAGCCACTTTGGGTCCTTGTTGGGAAGAGAGGTGGGGTAGAAACAAAGTAAATAAATAAACAAGCCCAGCCTGCATCCACATGGGGGCATGAAAACATGTCCCCTCCACAGCAGCAGGAGGTGGCATAGGAATGGGTGGGAATGGCATCGACACAGACTTGTTCCTGTGCTGCTTGCTGCTGCTAATGTTACCCCCACTCCCCTCCCTTTCCCCCATTATGAGGATGGTTTCACTGGGCCTCCTTGTGGCCTGGAAACTAGAATAGAATCATAGAATCATAGAGTTGGAAGGGATCTAGTCCAACTCCCTGCTCAATGTAGGATCAGCCTAGAGCACCCCTGACAAGTTCTTGTCCAGCCTCTGCTTAAAGACTGCCAGTGAGGGGGAGCTCACCACCTCCTCACCTGGAAGCCAGCGTGGTGTAGTGGTTAAGAGCGGTGGTTAGGAGTGGTGGAAGGGAAGGTGATTGTAAGCCGGTTTCATTCTTCCTTAAGTGGTAGAGAAAGTCGGCATATAAAAACCAACTCTTCTTCTTCTTCTCCCTAGGTAGCTGATTCCACAGTCGAAAAACTCTTCCAGGAAAAGAAGTTTTCCTAATATCCAGCCGGTACCTTTCCTCCCGCAATGTAAACCCATTTTTGCAAGTCCTATCCACTGCTGCGAACAGGAACAGCTCCCTGCCCTCCTCTAAGTGACGGCCCTGCAAATACTTAAAGAGAACAATCGTGTCCCCCCTCAACCTCCTCTTCTACAGACTAAACATTCCCAACTCCCTTAGCCTGTCCTCATAGGGCTTGGTCCACCTTCCCTTTCCCTTCTGAGCTGGGCCGTAAAGGGGCTAGAAGGGGGAAGTTGTGGCACACAGCAGCTTGCCGTCCTCCGCTGTTTTGAAAGTGGAGCTTAGCTCCAGCCCTTCCCTGTGACGGTGATGGTGGGCGTCCACAGAGTCGCTCCACTGCTGCCCCTCCATAGATTTTCTCTTTGAGCCGGACAGAAGTGTGTTTATTTTTTATCCTGCTTAAAGGGGAAAGCCCCCCCCCCCCAGAACGCCACAGGTTGTGCTCGGAACGAACAAGTTGATGTCACTATTTTATGCAGGAGCTTCCTGCTTTATGTGCAGGGGGGAAATCCTTGTGCGGGAGCTGAAACAGTGCGGTAGCTTGGTCCACCCCAGAAGAACTGGGTCACTGTTGCTAATTCAGGACCTTTGGGTGAACGAGGCTCCACAAGTCTTAAAATAACTAAGCAGGATCTGAAGTTATCCGGGCGACTGATGTGAGCTCCAAAGCTCGGTCAGGACTGTTAGAATCCAACAGAGGGAAGAAGAAAAAAAATCATGAAACAGTGTGTTGTTTTCTCACAACTTGTACCTTCCTTGTGTTGTTCTGTATTACTGATGTGATCGCAGTTTAATGCTAGCAGAGCAGGTGGCCTGGGAAGATTCTCATCTCCGTACCCTACTCTCTTGATTGTATTATGTCTTCACATTTAAGAGTTCGGCTTCCCTTCTCTAAAGAACAAATTACGGGCAACGTAACGATAGCCTGAAGGCCCTCTGTAACAGGAAAAGCCATTTTCGGAGGAAGCAATTGGGAATGCAGAAATGGCAAAGGTATGAGGTACTTAAACTTCTTTTCCAATTGCCATTTCTCCGCTTCAGATTCCCCACCCACCCCTGGAGTTTAAAACTAACGGATCATTTACCTCTAAGCTCTGTAAGGGTTCAGTGAATCACAGGCTCTCCTCCTGGCATGCCTCCTCTTGGTTTCCAGGCCAAGAGAAAGAGCTGTAGCGGAAGAACCAAAGGGGGCTGAACATGGTGACCCCATGTGGTTCCTACTCTGCCAGCAGAAAACTGCAATCCGGCTGTTGTCATGTGCAAATGTATCTGTAAAGATTTCTATTTGAAATTCTTTGGACTGGGCCATCAGAATAAAATGTTTATTTGCTTGATGTATATATAATTTCATAATTTCCCAGATTTACACCAGTTGGAAAAGTGTGGATTTTTGTAAGATTTCTTTCATTAGGGAGAGTAACGACAGGTACGGGGATAGGCCGGTTATCCTAGACCACTGCCAACTGCAAAATACATGGCATGAACTGTGAGCTGCGAGTCCCTGTACTGGCTTTGGGGTGGGGGTCAGCATGTGATTCTGTCCTGGCCTCTGAGGGACTGGTTTTCAGCAGGAACACATGAAGCTGCTTTCTACTGAATCAGACCCTTGGTCCATCAAAGTCAGTATTGTCTACTCAGACCGGCAGCTGCCTCTCCAGGGTCTCAAGTAGAGGTCTTTCACATCACCTTCTTGCCTAGTCCCTTTAACTAGAGATGCCAGGGATTGAACCTGGGACCTTCTGCATGCCAAGCAGATGCGCTACCACTGAGCCACAGCCCCTCCCTAGGAAAAATAAGCAAAAGTTGAGAAAGGCTTTGGGGTAGCTGCTCCAGGCTAAAGAGGGATGGTTGTTGGTCAGGCAAACTGCCTGATAAACTAGTCTCTGGACAGTTGGGAGGGCATCCATACTCCCTAAAGAAGCTGGTGCAAAAAACTGGGGGCTGGAAGAGAAAGAGGTGGGAGGAGATGGTGTATGGTGGGAAGAGGAGGTTGTCTCTGTTCCTCAGGAGAATAGGAGAGTGAGCCAGAGGACCTGGCTCGTTTTTGGTGGGAGGATGGCAGAGGAAGTCCAAAAAAGAAGCAGTGGCAAGGGGAAAAGGATGAGAAGGTGGTGGGTGGAGAGAAGCAACCTCCTGAGCTGTTATGGAAAATTATCTGGCCTACCATGCTTCTGTGTAGGACTGTAGAGTTGTGTTGGCAGCTCCTGCCATCATGGGTGGGTAACTTAAAGGTCTGAACAGTGGACTGTTGTGTTAGGGTAAATAAACCAGTCATACCGTTACTGTGAACGAGCATCCATACAGATGGGGAATCCATCAGACAGGGATGGTCTTGTATAATGTGCCCTTCCTCTTGCCAAGAGGTTCATGTGAAGATACTGTATACATAGAATGCCCCCCTCATTCTTCCTAATTTTGGCTTTCAAGCTGGGTCTAACCCTCCATCATGAAAACAGTGTGCATGTAGATACATCCTAAATCATTTTTGGGAGAGACTAAAACACCCACTAAAGCAGTGGTTCCCAAACCTTTCGGGCCACTGCCCCCTTGGTTCCACAAACTCAACCCCAGTGCCTCCTACCCTATCCAACAACACAGTTGAAGGGGCCCACCTCTAGCGCCCCGCTGGTGTCCCCTTGCCTCTTAGTACCCCCCTAGGTAATCCCACCGCCCCCAGGGGGTGGTACTGCCCACTTTGGGAACCATTGATCTAAAGCATGGGTGTCAAACATACGGCCAGCGGGCGGGATCAGGCCCCTTGAGGGCCCTGATCTTAGCCGAGGCAGCCATCCCCCTTCCGATCTGGGCTGGTGAGTCTGCTGCCACCCCCACCCCCAGTTCTGTTCTGGGTTGGCGAGTCCGCAGCAAGCTCGCCAGCCAAGGCAGCCACCTTCCCCAGTCCCGAGGTGTCAATTATCAAAGACAGTTAAATAAAAGAAAGTACTGTGTTATTGTTTAAACATGTGTGCATTTTAAGTAAAACATAACATCACTAATTGATTTTACATGTGTCTTCTATAAAGTTTCTATTTCCGATCTCTGGCATGACATTTTAAGGTACACATGGCCCGGCCCGACCAAGTGACGTTTATGTCATAACCGTCAATCGTAACAAATGAGAAGAAGAGTTGGTTTTTATATGCTGACTTTCTCTACCACTTAAGGGAGACTCAAACCAGCTTACAATCACCTTCCCTTCCCCTCCCCACAACAGACACCCTGTGAGGTAGGTGAGGCTGAGAGAGTGTGACTAGCCCAAGGTCACCCAGCTGGCTTCACGTGTAGGAGTGGGGAAACAAATCCAGTTCACCAGATTAGCTTCTGCTGCTCATGTGGAGGAGTGGGGAATCAAACTCGGTTCTCCAGATCAGAGTCCATCACTCCAAACCACCACTCTTTACCACTACACCACACTGGCTCTGTGTTCGACAACCCTGCTCTAAAGGAAACTCACTGCCATAAATTCATGATCCTCTGTACAGAAGGCAAGCTGTCGAAGGGTGAGGTCTTTGGTGTAACAAACACCAGTCATTTATAGTAATGAAGAAAGTGGCAGGACGCCTGCTAGAAACTTTCCTTTTGAATTTCTAGAGACCTTTCTTCTTTAACTCAGGGCTCAGATTTTTTTTCCCTTTAATGACTACAAAGTTCTTCTAATAAGATTTTCTTGTTCCTCGCGGAGCATTTAATTAAGTCTTTACAACCTCCGCTCCTTATTCTTAATGATGTTTTTTGGTCTGGAAATAATGTCTCTCATCAAGAGGGAGCAAAGTCACCGCTCAGTTGGGGCTTTTCCCCCATTTTTGCAACAGATTACTAGCAAAAAAAATAGGGGGGGAGGACACAGAAGGCGCACCTAATTAGAGATAGGAGAAGGAACCAGAAAGTTAAAAAGGCAATCATAGGTTATTAGGAAAGGCAACGTATATGACATGGAAGGCTGAGTTGAGAAAGGTGGACAATGAAGTCTCATCTGCATGCTATAAAGCCCTGAGGACTTGTAGGGGGTGCCCTCTAAGGTTGCCAACCTCCGGGTGGTGACTGGAGATCTCCCGCGATTACAACTGATCGCCAGCTGATAGAGATCAGTTCCCCTGGAGCAAATGGCCGCTTTGGCCATCGGACTCTATGGCATTGAAGTCCCACCCCTCTCCAAAGCCCGCCCTCCTCAGGCTCCACCCCCAAAATCTCCAGGTAATTCCCAACCCGGAGCTGGCAAGCTTAGTGGCCACCCCTGTCATGTGACCCTTTCCTCTGGTCATTTCATCCTCTTATCTAATGCGCTGATGTCACTTTAAAGGATTTACATGGTTTGCCAGTAAGCGGTATAGGAAAAAAAATAGTATATTCCAATTCCACACAAATTAAGTTAAAATTATACAGTATATAAAAACACACAAGCTATTCACTGGAGGTAGTTAAGAAATGCGTACTAGACTCACCATGGACTACCCAGCTCAAGGAAACAACAATAATAAATGTTTTAGAAGTAACAGTGCCTGACTCCTGATTTACCATACAGATGAATCCAATAACAATCATACATTTATTACAGAGAGGAAATGGAAAGAAATTTAATCGGCCTAACAAAACAACAAAAATATTGTCAGTGGTCAATAAGCACAAGGAGCCCCGTGGCGCAGAGTGGTAAGCTGCAGTACTGCAGTCCAAGCTCTGCTCATGACCTGAGTTCGATCCCAACGGAAGTTGGTTTCAGGCAGCCTGCTCAAGGTTGACTCAGCCTTAAATCCTTCCGAGGTCAGTAAAATGAGTACCCAGCTGGCTGGGGGTAAAGGGAAGATGACTGGGGGAGGCACTGGCAAACCACCCCATAAACAAAGTCTGCCTAGGAAATGTCCGGATGTGATGTCACCCCATGGGTCAGGAATGACCCGGTGCTTGCACAGGGGACCTTTACCTTTACCAATAAGTATAAAGCAAATAACATTTGAACAGCATTGAAATGTTGGATCTAGCTTGTCTACAAGAGCAACAAACTGGAACCAAATTCGGCCTTATGGTTACCTACATTCACGAATCTTTGATGGGTCAACAGCATCATAAATATTTTTTACTCCGAACTTTGGTTAACCAAAGCATGGAGAACGTTATAGACTGATCTGAAGTTTACAGACACCATCCACAATGTTGGTAGTTTAGAAGAGATGTAAATCTATGGCCTCTTCTACAAGGAATGGTTGCTGAAGAATTGCTGGGATGGCCACAATAAGAGAGGGGAGACAGTATATTGAGAGCTTTACAAACTCATGAAAATTAGGGCTATATTTTAGGCCATTTTCCCTTCATTGCTCACTGTATATATTATACTATTTTTGTTGCATTGTTATTCAGTTTTGTCATCCTTGTCGTATTGTACATATCATACAGTTTTCCTAGTGCACTCTCTAATTTTGCAATCCAGTTGCGTGGTTTGTAGATTTTAATGCATGATTTGCTTGTACATTGTCTGTATTACATTGTTGTATATTGCTGTATATTTTAATCGGGCATTGCTTTTGTGAAATCTACTTTGAGCCTCCGCTAGAAAAGAGGATGGTAAAAAAACCAAAATGTTAAAGTCTATAAGAGCTTTTAAAATTAAAACAATAATTATTTGTATCCTATATTTATGCAACGACATACATACTGCCTTTTTCTTTATGCGTTCATGGTTTCGAAGGGGGGGAAAATAAGTGAAGGAAGGAGCAACATACAAGATACAGCCCCAAGATGCTACATCAAGACAAGCTTAATATCAGAATTCAAGGGCAGCTGATTCAATCAATGTTGTTGGTTGTTTTTGTATTTGTAGATTCAGAGAATGATAACAGTTGTTGGTCCAGAACAGGCACCCCCAACTTCTTTTCTGGCACCCACCAAGTGTTTTTAGGAAGTGGGTGGTGCCAAGCAGGGCTTTACCCAGCAAGGGTCCTGATTGACAATTAAGAGATTTGACTGTGCAGGTGATTCAAATGTTTTTTTTGGCAGCAGCGGTCACCACAGCACAAGGATCTGCACTATAGACTCTGTTGTTTATATTGACCAGATGTACCGATAGCTGTGGCAAACATTTGCAGCTGGCTCCGCCTCCTGCGGCAGCCATTTTGCTGCTGCGCAGACAGTGCCGGCCCAGAATTCCAAATGCATCTGCAAGCTCAAAAAGATCGGGGATGCCTGATCGAGAAGATATCAAAGCTAAAGAGTTCCAAGGAGGCCACCCTGAGCTCTGTGAAGGAAGGGTAGGGTAACATTTGCAGCTAAGGCGGATTGACTGGCTGACTATGGAGACTTCCCACATGCAAAAATTCTTGGACTGTATTCAGTTCTGACATACAAGGCTGCACTCCTCTCGCTTCCCAGGCATCGCTTCCAGATCCAGAATTTTAAATTTCAAATCTTTGGCAATCCTAGATGTAGAATCCTTTCTAAGAAGCATCCCCCCAAATCTTGGGAAAAGTCATAACTCTGCTCACAGATTTACATGGAAGTCGATCCTCTGGGAATTCTGCCCAGTACTGTTCTGCCCAGTTGCCGCCAGCAAACTGAGCTAATAGTGGGTGGATTTTGATTTTTTTTTTTTTTTAAGTGTGACTAAGGATTTCTGGCCCAATCTGAACTATTACCGTCTGGGCTAAGATTTGTGGTCATCCCAGAAGGCCCTTGATGGGTGGGAAAGGGAAATCACTCCTAGGCTTTATCTTTCCATCATTCCCCTCCGCCAAAACCACAGGCAGTTTCATGAGAAAAACAAAATTAATGATGCCGATTATCATGGGCCTACAGGCCTCAGATGAGGAAAATCTGGCATTCCACTTTGTTCTCCCTTGGACATCCATCAGGCCTGTCTGTCTGGAATCTGAAAACTAAGCAAAGCGAATCCACAACAATTCAGCTACAAAAATTCTACTGCCACCTCAGAAGTCAGGTAAACGAGACTGGATAGGGTTGCCAACCTCCATAGGGTTGCCAACCTCTCACCATAGATTTGTACAAGGGCAGTATGATAGCAGCAGTTTTATTCTCTATTTCTTGTCTAATTATAGCCAGCATAGAATTTGCCTTTTTCAAAGCAGCCGCACACTGGGTTGACATCTTCATCGAGCGATCCACCACCACCCCAAGATCCCTTTCTTGGTCTGTCGCTGCCAGCACAGATCCCATCAGTGTATATGTGAAGGTGGGATTTTTTTTGCCCCAATATGCATCACTTTACACTTGCTCACATTGAATCTCATTTGCCATTTTAATGCCCACTCTTCCAGTTTGGAGAGATCCTTTGGGAGCTCTTCACAGTCCATTTTTGTTTTAACCACCCTAAATAATTTGGTGTCATCTGCAAACTTGGCCACCTTGCTGTTCACCCCCAACTCCAGGTCATTGATGAACATGTTGGAAAGCACCGCTCCCGACACAGATCCCTGAGGGACCCCACTGCTCACATCCCTCCATTGGGAGAACTGACCACTGATTCCTACTCTGCTTCCTATTTTACAGTCAGCTCTCAATCCATGAGAGGACTTGTCCTTATATTCCTCATAAACAGCTTTAAATATGTTTGGGAAATATATGCTAATCCCATCTTCTTAATTTTGAATTCATACATATGAATAACCTACTTTGGCCTGCAAAAAGTCTGTACGTTGAGTAACTTATATGTTTATTTCTTTTTATACTTTTTCATTTTAGGATTTTTTTTAAAAATCTCTTGTTTTTAGTGGTATCCCTTCACAAATAGTGGAACACTTGGAACACTTAAGATTTGATTTTGTACTCTCAATGAAATCCCTCTGCATCCATGTTGTGACCTCTTAGAAGAGCAGAGAGGGGGAAAATACTCTGATGAATTTCTGCCCTTACTAATTGGTCTCTGAAACAGAACCATCTGCACTGGTTTCCTGGTGCTGAAGCACACCAGGAGATGAACTAGCATTAGCTCTTCCATCACTAATTAGAATGCTTTCCTTATTGATTTCCATCAGGATATGCACAAACTCCCCAGGACCAAGAGCCTTTCCACTTGTAAATATTGCATAGTAAAAGCAGACAAGATAGACAATGCAATTTCCCTATTATTATTATTTTTTTAAAAAAAAACCTTTCTGCGAGAGCCAGCGTGGTGTAGTGGTTAAGAGCAGTGGTTTGGAGCAGGGCACTCTAATCTGGAGAACCGGGTTTGATTCCCCACTCCTCTGCATGAGCGGCAGACTCTAATCTGGTGAACCGGGTTGGTTTCCCCACCCCTACACATGAAGCTGGCTGGGTGACCTTGGGCTAGTCACAGTTCTCAGAGTTCTCTCAGCCTCACCTACCTCACAGGGCATCTGTTGTAGGGAGGGGAAGGGAAGGAGATTGTAAGCCGGTTTGATTGAGAAGGGTGAATATCTGAGAGAAAACTTCATTATGTTACAGGCTGATTTCACCAGGATTTTTTTTTTATTAGAGAAGGCAGTAGCAAAACAATAGAGTTCAATTAGAGTTTTGTATAGCAGCTAGGGTTGCCAACCTCCAGGTAGTAGCTGGAGATCTCCTGCTATTACAACTGATCTCCAGCCGTTAGAGATCAGTTCACCTGAAGAAAATGGCCACTTTGGCCATTGGACTCTATGGCATTGAAGTCCCTCCCTTCTCCAAACCTTGCCCTCCTCTGGCTCTGCCCCAAAAACCTCCCGCCGGTGGCTAAGAGGGACCTGGCAACCGTAATAGCAACCTAACAGCCTCCCAGGTGTGACAAGGCCAACTTCTCTCGGAGTTTTCTGTGTGATGCCAGAGTTCACCATTTCTAGGCTTCTCCATGTCAGGTAAGCTAACGTTGTATCTTTGTGGCTCTAATTTAATCACACTAGGCAGTCTGCTCCTGGCTATTCGGCTTCACTCGCTTCCTTCGTCTTTCACGTATTCCTCCAACAAGGCTCACTTACTTTCTCAGCAGACAAGAGCTTACCAGAACCTGGCAGAAAAGGTGGGTCAGTTGGAGACTGACAAGGAGAGACTGATATCAACAGAATAATGGCAGAACGGGTTAGGGTCATGGCAACACCTTGGTGCGGAAACTGGATCCTGTGGAGCTGGCGACATTTCTTCATGCCTCTGTAACTTCAAGGCTGAAATAGTCCAACACTCTCTGTGCAAGGCTGCCCTTGAAAATGATTCAGAAGCTTCAGTGGGTAGAAAACAGGCTGTGTCACCTGTTGGTGAGAGTCAAAGGGAGAAAGCATATCACGTCCATCCTGTAGCAGCTTCAATGGCCACCTGTTTCCTTCCAAATCCAATTCAAACTGCTGGTATTATCCGTTAATCCCTATATGACTTGGGAACCTGCTCACTTGAGGGACTACTCAATACGAGCACATGTACCCCTAAGTTCTTTGCAAAGTTCACAAGATGCCTACAAGATGCCCTTGAAGTACATCCTGGCTTGAGAGTGGATGTAATTGTCCTAATTCAAAGACTGAAATAAAAGTACCTGTTGGAAGAACTACAAACTTTGGACTGATTTGGCCACAGAAGGGCTCTGGCTTCTATTCCCTATGGATGAAATCTTTCTAGCCTCACTTATAAGGTTGTTACCAGGTCTCTCTTCGCCACTGGTGGGAGGTTTTGGGGGCAGAGCCTGAGGAGGGCGGGGTTTGGGGAGGGGAGAGACCCCAATGCCATAGAGTCCAATTGCCAAAGCAGCCATTTTCTCCAGGTGAACTGATCTCTATCGGCTGGAGATATGTTGTAATAGCAGGAGATATCCAGCTAGTACCTGGAGATTGGCAACCCTACTTAGTACCCTGCTCCTCTTCAGACAGGTAATGATACTCAGGCATGTAGGCACAATGGGAAGTGTTCTCCCGTGAGCTGCTGAACTACATTAGTGCAGTGCACATACATTTCAAAAGGTATTTTTTATGGGTAAAGATAGAAAACAACACTGATGGATACATGGTTATTAGAATAGAAATCAAAAGGCCAGGGGAAAAATAACGTTTCTGCCCTGGCTCTGCATTTTTTTCAAAGTTTGCAGAGCTGGCTCTAAAGACTTAGAAAGTTATTAAACTAGAAATAATTTATTTGCTTGGATCCTGACTAGCATTTGTGAGGGTGGAAAGACTTATCCCCAGGAGCAGGAATTTGGGGGCACGTTTCAAGTTCCTGCAGAAGGGGAGAATCAGGAGAATTGCATTCTGCAAGTGGAACTCCTTGTATCTGGAGAAACACCAGTCAGGGTCTAATCCATTGTGTTTTTTGCTAATTATCGTAATAAACTGCTTAATTTGCATTATTTATGCAAGATGAAGAAATCAGCTTTTTTGGTCTGAATTTGCACTCTGATAACTGAAAATGCAAGTAACAGAACCACACTGAAGCCTATTTGGGTTTAGGCTGTTGATGATTTCCAATAGATCAGGACCTTGTCCTTCTTATTTACCACCAGCCTAGCTGTATTATTAGGGTTGCCAGGACCCTCTTCACCACCGGCGGGAGGTTTTTGGGGTGGAACCTGAGGAGGGTGGGGTTTGGGGAGGGGAGGGACTTCAATGCCATAGAGTCCAATTGCCAAAGCAGCCATTTTCTCCAGGGGAAAATCTCTGTCGGTTGGAGATCAGATGTAATAGCAGGAGAATCTCCAGCTAGTACCTGGAGGTTCAAAACAAACCTCGTGCTTAAGTAGGAAATTAACAAACAACAACAAGCACTGATGGCACACAACAGTTAGAAATATTGATCACTATATGTAATGTATTATAATGTAGTCACCTTTATAATACCCTTTTTGTATAAGATATTGTAGCAATTATAGTGTTTTCTTATATATCGTATACTCCTTTAAGACTAGTTCTTGCAATCACACCTGTAGCCAATTAGTACACATAAAAATCAGGCTGAATGTTACTGTTGTAAGATCGCTATTAGCCATCCCTCTATCTGTAAGCTACATGCTTCTCAGCGTTTGGTATGTAATACTTCTTTATATTAGCATTAACAAGTTTAGTGATAAGTATTTTGAGTCCCATTACAATTGTATTTTGTTATTATAGAGATAGATAGTCATCTCTCGCTATGCCATACTTCCCCGATGGATAAAGCCATGACAAAGTGGGTTTTACCGGTCTCCCATCAGCACCACGCCTTCTGTAAACCTTACAGATTTTTTCGGGACCACATGGTTTTTCTGTATATTGTTATATATTTTATGGGATTTTGAACCTATACCATTATATAAGTTGTGTGCCATCAGTGCTTGTTGTTGTTTGTTAAGTACCTGGAGGTTGGCAACCCTATGTATTATGCAACAGACAGAGGCAACCCCCCACCAGGTCCTTTGCCCTTGTCTCTGAATAAAAGTGGCCATAAGTTTGAAATATCACATTTTTTTTTTGCATCCCCCATACAAACTAGCCAAATAAAAATCTAATAACATTGATCAGGGCAAAGCGGAAGCCTTACATGTTGTAGGGACTGGAACTGAGACATCGGCAGAAAACAAATGCAGAAGAGGAAAGGAAAACCTTTGATCTAGACAGAACTTTACACCCAATGAGAATCTGGCTTAGTGAGACCAAAGGAGAGTATTTTAGCAGACAGAATATAATTGCATGCATAGGATTTCCAAAACTCAGAAGCGGAAGCAAGAGACTGAAGGAAATGGAATTCATCCCTGGTGAAAACCCCTTGGAATGACACCAGGATGGTTATTGGCCCCAAACATTTTAACTATCCCATTTAATGCTACTCATGCTCTGGTGGAGATGAAAATGTTTATACTAAATGAGAAACTCTAAATGCTTTGTGACTATAATGGAGTGTAAGGTTTATATCTGCTCTCGTTTATGGGGATGGCTGGGGACGCTCAGCCGTGGGTTCCGGCAACCACGTCTACGATTCCTGCAAATGAAAAGTGATTGCGGCGCATGAGTGGTCAGCACTGGTAGAGCCTCCCTGGTGGCCAGCAAACTGAGGAGCCCCCCACACACACACCCGCAAGACTCTGAAATGATGAATAGCTTGGAGGGGCTAGGCTGTGAAGCCAGCCCTAGAGACCACATCTGAGGCAGAAAAACAAGACTGAATACGAATGCAGGTTAAGGGCCAGAGAATGCAAATCAGGGACCAGAACCAAAGAGCATGAAGGAAGTGGAGGCCAATAAGCAGAACAGAAGGGTCAGATCCCAGCAGATAGTGTAAAAACAGCACACTGAGGTTGAGGATCGGAGAGCAGGAGCAGCAAAGTTCCGATACAGCCAGAGGCACAGGTGGGGGGGGGATGCAAGTGACGTGGGACTCAGGATGCAAGAGCATTTCCTTCTAAAGGCACTGCTTGGAAGCTGGTAGTTTTGAGCAGCTTGAAGGAGGTGGTCAAAGACAAGAAAAGGACGCTGACTGCTCCTGTGCCTACCATTTCATCTGGCTAAGGCTTCTTCGCATTGCAACTGTTGGTTGGTATGAAAGACTGGATACAAGGATAGAGGGGGAAGTTAGAATGGCCCCAGGAGCAAGCTAGGCTGAGTGGTAGGGTTGCCAACCTCCAGGTATTGGGGAGAAAAACGGCACCTCTGTACTCGTACCAAAAGGTTTAGAAAAACAGTACAGGAAACTGTATATACACAAAGTGCAAATATTTATAAGCTACTGAGGTGAAACATAGACCATATACGTGACATATACACAACACAATTATATACAGTATGTACAGTTCACACAAAAAATGTAGAGAAATTTCCAAAGGTCTCAACTGAGTACCAAAAATATATAGAGGAAGTTCCAAAGGTCTCAACTTAGTACCAAATGAATGCTAATATTGTAATCCTTGTGTAAAGTTCATATAGAGCCACAATCATCGATGGATACGGCCGTTTCAGATCCACAGCAGTGGAAATCTTTCTTCAGTCCTTAATACAAAAGTGCTGTTACATATTCATCATTCCTTCCCACACAGGGTAAGTATAAGCAATTACTATTAGACGTCAGTAAAGTACATCACATAGTGCAGCTAGTCACATAGTGCACCTCCAGGTATTAGCTGGAGATCTCCTGTTATTACAACTTATCCCCAGCCAATAGAGATCAGTTCACCTGGGCAACTGTACTCAATGGCATTGAAATCCCTCCTCTTCCCAAACTCCACCCTCCTCAGGCTCCGCCCCAAAAATCTCCAGGTATTTCCCAACCCAGAACTTTCCCTCCTCAGGAGGAGTGGGGACCAAACCCAGTTTTCCAGATTAAAGTCCACTGCTCTTAACCACTACACTACACTGGCTCACTAGTCTGGAGATCGGTTGTAATTCCAAGCCCCTCAATGAGTAGGGTTGCCCGGTCCCTCTTCACCACCAGTGGGAGGTTTTGGGGGCGGAGCCTGAGGAGGGCAGGGCTTAGGGAGGGCAGGGACTTCAATGCCATAGAGTCCAATTGACAAAGCGGCCATTTTCTCCAGGTGAACTGATCTATATCGCCTGGAGATCAGTTGTAATGGCAGGAGATCTCCAGCTACTACTTGGAGGTTGGCAACCTTATTGATTGGACCCTGTACAGCTGGAGATTATATGGTCACATTAAGGCTACCCACCTAATTGATTGAGTCGCCTGGTTAGGAACATAACTGATTGGTCAAGTGATATCATTGGCTATACATTTGACTGGGTAACTAGAATCATGCCAACATGGGTCGTTGGGCATAAAGAAAGACTCTTCAGTTTAGTTTCTGCCCTTTGTCCAGATTACATTTAACTTTGCGACACTTCTTGATTCTGGGTTGGCCATGCTGGCCAGAGCCCATCTTGGACTTGGAAACCCTGTTGGAATTAGTCTTTCCAGGTAACATCTGGATTTTGAACCAATGCTTGTAAATGTGCTTAGCTTAGATATTTAGCTTTATTATTTTATCCTCACTGTTCACTGCTCTTTTATTGTATATTCCTGCACAATCTTTTAATCAATTTAATCATATTTTGTGATGTTCTTGGGTTTGGGGGCTTCACTCTGAACTTAACTTTAGCCCGTATTGGCTATAGCTACCAGAATAACTGTCAGAGTAACAAGTTGCCCATAATAATCTGACAGAGACAACTGACAGGTAGCTGTCAGATCAGAGGCATCTAGCATGATGCAAGAGGCAGCAATAGCCTTGCAGGTTCTAGGGTGAACTGCAACTAACCGGTTTAAAGCAGTAAGGATGATGTAATACTGTGGCCAGGTCTGCAGGTGGCCTTATTGGTTTCAGGTGCTGAATTGTATATAAGCCTATGTAACTGTAACTCTGTGTTGGGAAGTTTGGTGGAGAGAAGTGTACGTGACGGTTTGTTTTTTGTATCTGTGCACTAGGGCTGTTGAAAAAAAATTCGGTATAGTTCGGATTCGGCCGAATTCGGCCCATCTGGATTCGGGATATGCCGAAGTCCAAACTCCCCCGCTTTGGGTCCGTGCAATTCGGCGCGAATTCACAGTTCGGGGAAAAAATTCGGCCAAATAAAGCCATTAAAAACACAAGCGCGCCTTTCTGCGGCTCCAGGGGGGCATTTTTGGGGCTAGAGGTCCCAAACTTTCAGCGGCGCTTCAAAAGACCCTTCTTGCAAGTCCCCCCAAGTTTTGTAAAGATTGGGTCGGGGGGGCTGAGATATGGGCCCCGAAAGGGGTCCCCCCACCCTTAATGTGCATCTCTGAGCAGAGCTTGCTGCCCACGCACAAAGCTCCCAGCCCCGACAAACAGCTGAGAGCAAGGGTGGGGCAGGTGCTAAGAAGTTTGCAAAGCAACAGAACTGCAAAGCAACACTGCAAAGCAACACAACTGCAAAGCAACACCCACAACTGCAAAGCAACACCTTTGCAACCATGCAAAGCAACACCTGACACCTGGGAGTTTGCAAACCATGGAAAGGGACAGAGGCAGCTAGCTATGCATAATGAGCAGGAGGGGTGGAATTTCCCCTTTTGCATCGGACCAGGACCAGGCAAATGCATTCTTTAAGTAACCATTTGAAAACCAGTTTTGAGCAAGCATCAAAATAGACCTAACCGATCTTATGAATGAGGGAAAACCTGAGGACACACAACTGAAGCCCCCCCCCCTCAAACCAGGGAGAGAGAGACTCGAGGGGGCACACACACCCCAGGCAGAACGGGCAAAAGCCCCCTTTGGCTTCCCCCCCCAACGACAGAAACTGCTCCCTCCCCACACACACACAGACTCTGCTTCCCCCCCCACACACATACAGGAGAAAAATTATAGATTAAAGCCCCCAAAGGGGTCTTACTGTGGCTGTCTTCTGTTCCATCAGGAGGGGCTGGGAGGACTGGGTAATCCAATATGATTCCATTTAAGCACGAAAGGTTTTGCCGCTCTGGAGATGCATACAGTATCGGGTGATCCATTCATCCCAATAGGGAAAAGGGGAAAGCCCATATCTCGGGACCCCCTGACCCAATGTTTACAAAACTTGGGGGGGTCTCTTATGAAGGCTCGTCTGAAGCTATGCTGAATGTTTGGGGGCTGCACCCCAAAAAATGCACCCCCTGCAGCCACAGAAAGAGAAAAGGGGGGAGCCCATATTTTTGCCCCCACTGAACCCATCTTTACAAAACTTGGGGGGTGTCTTAAGAAGGCTCGTCTGAAGCTATGCTGAAAGTTTGGGGGCTGCACCCCCAAAAAAGCGCCCCCTGCAGCCACGGAAATGGAAAAGGGGGGAGGGAAAAGGGGTGGAGCCCATATCTCGGGACCCCCTGACCTAATGTTTACAAAACTTGGGGGGTCTCTTAAGAAGGCTTGTCTGAAGCTCTGCTGAAAGTTTGGGGTCTCTACCCCCCAAAATGCGCCCCCTGCAGCCACGGAAAGTAGCGAATGTGCACAAGCACCCCGTCATGAGGATTTCTCTCACTCTCTCTCCCCGGCCGCGCAGCAGCTGATTCCTCCAGTACTCAATCCTGACTGATTGGCCAGAAGAAGACCCAGCTTGGCCACCGATTGGCCGGGGAAGGAGAATGCTGCTTACTGACGGTTATGCTGCTTACTGACGCCCCGAATTTGCCGAATTTATTCGTGAACTCCCAAACTCGCTGAATTCGGCTCTCTCGGTTTCCCGCCATTTTTGAGTTTGGTTTGTCCCGAACTAAAAACCGCCGAATCAGGGGAAATCCGGCTGTTTTCAGTTCGGGCCGAACCGAATCGACAGCCCTACTGTGCACTGTAGATTAAACAACACTGTTTTCTATAAAGCAAGGTGTTCTGGTGATGTGTCCTGGATAACTGCTAATCCGCCTGCTCCCACATCAATAACTGTTTTCTGGAACTTTCCTCTTAAGGTGTCCTACCTTACAGGGTTGACTTCTTGATTTTAGAACTGGGAGGGCTAGAGGCTTAATCCCTTGGTCTCTGGCAGACAGGATAGTCAAGAGGACTGGTGGTAGTGTACCCTGAGGGGTGAGGGTTCACCCTCCAGCCTTTTGCGGTTTTGTTTTTGCCCAACCTGACCCCCTTTAGGATAGGGTTGTGAGGTCTCTCTTTGCCACCAGCAGCAGGTTTTTGGGGTGGAGTCTGAGGTGGGGTTTGGGGAGGGGACTTCAATGCCATAGAGTCCAATTGCCAAAGCGGCCGTTTTCTCCAGGTGA
This sequence comes from Euleptes europaea, assembly GCF_029931775.1. NCBI lineage: Eukaryota > Metazoa > Chordata > Lepidosauria > Squamata > Sphaerodactylidae > Euleptes > Euleptes europaea. Next base: position 125,595,919 of record NC_079312.1, on the reverse strand, counting down.
ACTGATCTCTAATGGCTGGAGATCAATTGTAAAAGCAGGGGAGCTCCAGCTACTACCTGGAGGTTGGCAACCCTACTTCAGGAAGACTTTGGCTTTGAAGTCTCTTGACATAACCCAACTTTGAACAGTATCTTCACTTTGGTGATGTTGGACATTCTTGCCATTCTCTTTACCAGGGCCTCAACACATCATATCTACTGATATGAGTTAGGCAGCTTCTAAACTAAATAAAGCCATATAATTGTGTTACTACTTTCTTTCTTGTTCCTCACTGAGGCTCTTCTATTCTGGGTCTCTAAACCCCCTTGTTTAGCATGTTTAGTTGACAGGCCAGGCTAGCCCTGATTTTTGTATATAGAAACATCTTCTATGATTTTTTGGTTACGTTCAGCAACTGGCCTCCTATATTCCTGGCTATTTTTCTGACACTTCTCCACCACCACCCCCCGCCTCACTCACTTAAAACAAGTAGGTTTTCCTCTAACCTACTGTACATTATTGACCTAGGTTTGTAGGTGGAAGACATTCTCTGTTACAAACATTCTATTGTTTAGATAAAAGATCTATTTGATCAGTATAAAATCTCAAACGGATGACTTTTCAGGTAATAAGTAGAACCTGTTCAGGTTTCAGAGAGATCAGGTATAAGTGATTGAGTTAAGGCAAACACACTGGAGATAACAGAACAATTAAGGTGAGGGAAGAGCATTCATATATAAAGGTTAACGGGTGTGGATAGGGTTGCCAGCTCCACCGGGTTGGGAAATACTAGGAGATTTGGGGGACGGAGCCTGAGGAGGGAAGAATTTAGGGAGGGGATGGACTTCAATGAGGTATAATGCCATAGAGTCCACCTTACATAACGGCCATTTTCTCCAGGCAAACTGATCTCTGTCGCCTGGAGATCAGTTGTAATAGTGGGAGATCTCCAGCCACCACCTTGCTGTTGGTAAGAAATAAACACAGCTCCAATGGCTAATATTAGTAATATACAGTCGAACACAGCTTTCTTAAACATTCATTGAGTATTATATTTCTTTCTTTGATTATATACGCAAAGCATACGTATGAACAAAAACTTATACAAAACAGGAAATCACAATATTAAATCACAATATTAATGCGGCCATAAATTCAATGCAATATAAAGTCCGTATCTGGTACAAGGGGTGAGGGTGATACAGGTATCCTAGGTGTGGAAGTGTACTAACATAGTTTATAAGAGTAAGGGGTAGGAAGAATTGTAAAAAAGAAGCAACCTTTCCAAGCATGTGAATTTGTACATTTTAGCTTCTGCTTTAAACTCTTGACACCCTAACAAACTTGTGTGAATTATCCTCTCATGCAAGGGAGACTTATTTGGAAACATATCCGGACTACTCCCTTTTGATTTGTACACGACCCTACAGAGCCCACAGTTTACAGCACAAATTGGCAGAAGTGAAGCTGTGAATCAAGGCAATTATCTGTCAAGTCACAGAGCAAAGAAATGAAAATATTTCTGGTTAGCAAAACAGGGTAAAACATATTGTCCAAAATAGACCATTTGCTGCAGCGTATAACAATATGCAAATAAGGTAAAAGGTAAAAGTAAAGGTCCCCAGTGCAAGCAACGGGTCATTCCTGACCCATGGGGTGACATCACATCCCAACTTTGTTTGTGGGGTGGTTTGCCAGTGCCTTCCCCAGTCATCTTCCCTTTACCCCCAGCAAGCTGGGTCCTCATTTGACCGACCTCGGAAGGATGGAAGGCTGAGTCAACCTTGAGCCGGCTACCTGAAACCGACTTCCGTCAGGATCGAACTCTGGTCATGAGCATAGCTTGGACTGCAGTACTGCAGCTTGCCACTCTGCACAAGTAACTTATTATTTTTATCAAAAATGTGTTTATGTGAGTCCCTGCTCTGGCAGTAAACAGACTGTCATGCACCATAAAATACTGAATTATGCAAGGATCTGTAAAAAAAAAAAATCCACTCAGGTTGCCTCTTTTCTAATTCAGGGATGGGGAACCTCAGGCCCGGGGGCCATATGTGGCCCCCGAGGACATTTTTGTGGCCCTCGGGAGCTCCAGGGCCCTGCCACGGAGGCAGGGCACAGGGCGGCCCTCCCCGAGGGTGTTCCTGGGGCTGCGGCTTACAGAGGCACTGTGGCGCCCTTTGGACCTCTTCTTACCAACTGTCGGCTGTTGGTCGGCGAGAGGGGAGGGGGAGGGATGCTTCCCCCAAGGCTTCCCCCTACAGTCGCGGCGTGCAGGAATGCCGCGGCACATTGTAAGCCCCTCTCACTGCCTGTCGGCTGTTGAGCAGCGAGGGGGAGAGAGGCCTGCGGCTCCCGGTGGCAGAGCATGCATGCGGGAGCCAATTGGGCTTTGGGGGGGGGGCTTTTGTGGACTCTGGGGGGAGAGGGTATGGAGACTGGGGCCTGGTCGCACGGGGTTCTGTGCGTCGCCATGGCGGGGGGCAGGGAGGCTGGGGCCTAGTCGTGCGGGGCCGGCGTGTGGTTGTGGGGGAAGGCTTTTCTCTCTTCCTCTTTTTCTATCACTCTCCTTTCTCTCCCTCTTTTTCTGTCTCTTTCTTTGTCTCCCTCTGTCCTTTTCTTTCTTTCCCTCCATCATTTTCTTTCTTTCTCCCTTTCTCTCTCCCTCCTTTTTCCTCTTTCTCTGTTTTCCTTCCTCCCTTCCTCCCTTGCCGATCGACTGTGGGCTGCACCCCCGTGGCGCCTCGTTTGCTCCGGCCCACTGCTAGCTGCCCTCCCACCTGGAAGGGGGGGAGCGGGGCCCCCCTGCAGGTCTTTGTGTGGCTTCCCCTGGGGTTCCAACCTCCAGGTGGTGGCTGGAGACTTGGCAACCCTAGCCTCTCCCCCCACCAGGGGATCTACACCTGGTTTGGCCCCTGAATGATGTCATAAACATGCAAATGGCCCTTGGCAGGAAAAAGGTTCCCCACCCCTGTTCTAATTTTTCCATCTAGGTAGGCAACCTTTTTAGCCTGACTGCTGTGGTGGTGGGAATTTCTACCTGTGAATGTTGGTGTGCCCGCAAACAAAAAGGAGTATCAAGGAGGCAAGGGACAGTCGCACTCCTTATGATGTATACAGATTTTTTATATATATACTAGAGTAAGAGACTCAAATATTGCTGTTTCAATTCCCCTGGAGAAAATGGCATTTTTGGAGGGTGAGCTGTACAGCATTGTTCCTAGGGTTGCCAGGTCCCTCTTTGCCATCGGTGGCAGGTTTTGGGGCAGAGCCTGAGGAGGGCGGGGGTTTGGAGACGGGAGGGACTTCAATGCCATAGAGTCCAATGGCCAAAGTGGCCATTTTCTCCAGGTGAACTGATCTCTATCAGCCGGAGATCAGTTGTAACAGTAGGAGATCTCCAACTAGTACCTGTGAAAGCCTTCGACAATATTTAGTACCTGGAGGTTGCCAACCCTAATTGTACCCCACTTAGGTCTGTCCCCCCCCCCCGTAAACTCTGCCTTCCCAAAGCTCCATCATCAAATCTCCAGGAATTTCCCAACCCAGAGTTGGCAACCCTACTTAAAGAGCCCCAGCTGTGTGACTGCATTTCTCCTTGTTGCCACCGTTCAGGCAATCTTCCCTGTTGCTGGTACTGTGGGTTCCCAAGTGAGTATCCTGTGACTCCCGGATAAGTCCACGGGTGGCTCTGGCATGTGGGTGGGATTGCTCCCAGACAATATATGTGTGCTTGAAATGCAAGATTGTAATGTTTGAAATGTTTCACAGTGCCTTGGAAAACCTGAACTGGGTTGAAAGGTGGCATAGAAATAAAGAAATAGATAACATGTTACTTACCAGGTAATGTCATCATGCCACGAAAAAGATGCCACGCCATGAAAAGTTTCAACTGCCTAAGGGAAAGCCAGCTTAGTGTAGTGTAGTAGTTAAGAGTGGTGGTTTGAAGCGGTGGACTCTGACCTGGAGAACCGGGTTTGATTCCCCACTCCTCCACGTGAGCGGTGGACGCTAATCTGGTGAACTGGGTTGGCTTCCCCACTCCAACACATGAAGCCTGCTGGGTGACCTTGGGCAAGTTACAGCTTTGTTAAAGCTCTCACAGCCCCACCTACCCCACAGGGTGTCTGTTGTGGGGAGGGGAAGGGAAGGTGATTGTAAGCCAGTTTGAGTCTCCCTTAAGTGGCAGAGAAAGTCGGCATATAAAAACCAACTCTTCTTCCTCTTCCTCTTCCACTGTTAAGAGGATAGGGGATCTTTCACCACCAAGACTTTGGGTACAACTCAGGAGAGCAGCAACCTGCGCAAGCAACACAACACTGCACTGGGTTCCAGTGCACATGACACGAATGCCAAAGTGTTTTTGCGCGGCTTCTACTCATTTCAATTGAGTTTGCAAAAGAGAATTTCCTGATTATAAAAAAGTATTTCTGAAAGCTAAATGTCAGAAGCCAAATTTCACAATTAAAAACGTTGAACTCTGAAATAATGCCACTTCTCATTTCAGCTCTGAAACCTTCCCACTTTAAGTGTGAGGAAAGGGGTGTGTATCCACAGAGTTGTTAGAACTGTACAAACGTTGCCTGATTTATCTTCATTAATTCTGAACCTGGAACCGCTCTCAGCCTTTATGGTTACTCAGAAATGTGGGATTCCTGCCCTAAGGAACAAGTGCTGTCTGTAACTTGGTTCACATATAGTCTTGGCTAAGCACAGCTTGGGTGTCCTGTCTGGTCAGTGCTTCCAGCTGTCATCCAGAGGTTATTTCACTCACTAAAGAATCCACCTCCAAGTCATTCCAGCTCACCACCCAAGTGGGATTCTATGAACATCTCCAGCTTGCTTCTTATCAAAGGGCATTACTCCCAAGCTCAACTAATCTCTCAGCGTTATGACGTTTGCGCAACAAGGTTCCTAAAAGTTAATGTTTTCACTCTTTTGAGGTCTGTAGTCAATGTTGCCAGCTCCTGGTAGAGGGAAGGAACCTCCTGCTTTCTTAGAAATAAAATTGGGGATTGCAGCAATAATAATTTCTATTCTGTTGTACACAACATATGTGTGCATAAATCTCTCTGGAGCTATGCTTTGGGTTGTCAGTTTTTAAACACACACACCCCTTCTAGCTGTCCCTTTAACAGCTGGAGACATTATCTCAATAGTGTTTATCTGTCTGCTGTGAAAAACCTCACCTTCTGACTTTGGTCTTTTATGCATGGCTAATTCCCTTGCTGTCACCCCTTCAATGACTTTGGGTTTTTGTTTTGATTATGCATGCCTTTTTTGACCGTCACTACGCTCTCCCCCCGCCCCTGCATTTTGCCCACGTTTTCAGATTTGAGATAAAACAGGTCCCTGAAAACGGGGCAAAACGCAGGGAAACGCAGGGGGAGAGCGAGGCGACCTCTGAGGGTCGGAAATGGAATGCATAATCGAAACAAAGACCCAAAGTCATGGGAGGGATGACGGCGAGTGAAGCAGCCGTGCCTAAAAGAACTTTGGAAGACCAAATTGCTGCTTAAGACATAAAAAACATTTTTTCTGGTCAGTTGGCAATTTTAGTTGTACCTAATATATTCTTTTTGGCTGCTAATCATAGTCCCATTGTATGGCTTGTTAGATCTGTCTTGTTATTTGACGGCATTGTTTTTCACAGTGTAATCTGCCTTGACCCTCTGTGAGCAAGGCAGAGTTTAAAGTAAGTAAGTAAATAAAATATACTTCCGAGGAAATGGGATTTTTTAAAAAGAGATGCATGTAGTTGATTGGGGAAGTGAGTATATATCAACTTTAATTTACCCATGCTGATTTATCTCTTCCCTCTCTGTAGTATGTTTGGCACTTTTTATATGGATTTAACAGCTGCATGGCAAGCATGCTGGGGGAAAGCTGGGGTTGGATCCAGCAATCTGTAAATGCAAAAATCACAGATCTTTCCCCCCTCCCCCACCAGTCATTGAGAAACTTTCATGATATTAAAAGCCATGAAAGTTGGGGATTGCAGTGGAGTGAGGCAAAGGTGTGAAACTGCTTTTCCATCAGTGCGGTGGTTGGACAATTTTGTCCCCCTCGCCCTCCTCACTGCAACCCCCAATGTCCATGACTTTTAGTCCATGTGGATCCAGGAATTACGGGAATGTGTGAAGCCAACACATGTGGCTATGGGATGGCCTAATACAAGCCCCTGGTTTTCTGCCTGGTATGCAAATGTGGAAAGTAAAAAAGACAGCAACCTCAAGACCTGTTTGTGTTGTGCATAAGCATCCCAAGTCAATGGTAAAAGTTGTGTTCCGACTTCATGCTGAACTGTGGTTTCATTAAACCCTGGTTTAATATGACATCCATATGCTGGCCGCCCCATTAACTGGGATGAATAGAAGAGCCACAAACACATGAAGCTGCCTTGTACTGAGTCAGACCATTGGTCTGTCAAGGTCAGTATTGTCTACTCCCTCTCCAGGGTCTTAGGCAGAGGTCTTTTATATCACCTACTGCCTGGTCCTTTCAAGTGAAGATGCCGTGGACTGAATCCAGGACCTTCCATATGCTAAGCAGACACTCTACCACTGAGCCACAGCGGCTCCCCAAACTTGGGTTCTTGGATTCACAAACTTGGATTCTTAACCAGAGTTACGTTCATACCTATGAGTCCTGGTTGTAGTCTCTCTGGTTGCTCACTATAGCTCAGTGCAAGATTTCTAGCCTCCTCCTAGCTTGTTTAGTATTACTGCCCCCAGGACACCAGCCGCAGTCTCAGAAAAAACTGGCTCTTACTGGCAACAGAAAAACTGGGATTTCTGAGCAGACTCATTAATTTTGATCGTCTGCTGCACTAACTGTAGTTAGTTCAATAGAACATGGTTTAAATGGACCCAAATGCAGCCTTATTGATTGACATGAATACAAATCTGTCCCTATGTTGTTGTACAGACAATGCCAGAAATCAAACTGGCTACATAAGAACATAGCATAAGACCATAAGAAAGGGCATGCTGGATCAGACCAAGGTCCATCAAGTCCAGCAGCCTGTACACACAGTGGCCAACCAGGTGCCTCTAGGAAGCCCACAAACACGACAACTGCAGCAGCATTGTCCTGCCTGTGTTCCGAAGCACCTAATTTAATAGGCATGCTCATCTGATCCAGGAGAGAATAGGCATGCATCATGACTAGTATCCATTTTTACTAGTAGCCGTGAATAGCCCCCTCCTCCATGTACATGTCCACTGCCCTCTTAAAGCTTTCCAAGTTGACAGCCATCACCACATCCTGGGGCAGGGAGTTCCACAATTTAATGATGCCTTCCTCCACCTTTCAGTCTTTGGCCAGCCAATTAACACAGATAGATGCATGGACTGTAGACCCACTGCCCATTCCTTCATGATGTTGAGAGGACTGCCAATGTTGTTAAGCATGTGAAGAGCACATGCAGGCCTGGAAGCCCCTGTATTTCTTTGGTCTAACAGCTGCAGAATCAGGGCAGGACCGAGCATTCCAATAGATACATATGTCTTCTTTGGGGGGGGGGGGTGTCATATAGCAAGTTCACATTGCAAAGCTAAACTCATTTAATTTCATGACTTTTCTCCCCAGTAGGGTTGCCTGGTTAGGACCTGGATCTAAATCCTCACTCCGACGTAAACCTCACTCTGACACGAACCCTTGGACCAGTCATTCTAACTTGGCCTAACCCACTTCACAGGATTGATGCTGTGAGAATAAAATGGAGAGCAGGTTTGGGTTCCCATTAGGGAGAAAAGCGGAGTAGATATATCTAAATACATAAACTCTGAGCTCCTTGGAAGAGAATTGGGGATAACTGTACTGCTTAAATAGTTTAACCCCCAACAATGTCCTTGGAAGAGTGATAGCAGGGAGAAGCTCATCCATTCTATAGATTATTAACCCAGCCTGATCTCATCAGATGTCAGAAGCTAAGCAGGGTCCATCCTGGCAAGTATTTGGATGGAAGACCTCCAAGGAATACCAGAGGCAGGCAATGGCAAACCAACGTCTCTTGCCTTGAAAAACCCACCAGGGGTCGCAATAAGGCAGCTGTGACTTAATGGCAAATAAAAAATAAAATGACATTTTCATTCCGCTTCTCAGCAACTAATAAACAAATGCTATGTCCCTATTAAGGAGCTCCCAGAGGGTTCTGCAAGGGTATCTTAACAATGTCTCCCAAGCTCCTTTGAGAGTGAGGGTGAGCCTTCATCCATATGCCCAGTGATATGAAGCTCATATCCAGTCTCCATTAATGTTGTCTGCATTTCCATTCTCAATTAGAAATTCAGAGATTTATGAACTTGCTGGCACCCTTTCCAAGCTGTAGCAGGCCTGACGCCAGCTTTCAAATTCGATCTTTAATGCCTCATTGTTTAATGTTGAATGAGACATTATCATTCGTTCGGGCGGTTGCGTGTTCCTTGGAGGATTTTCCTGTTCATTTCTCTTATTTTTAATTCCCAGGCCTTTCAAAGGAAGCAGCTCTTCTCTGAACTCTTTAATTTGCTGCAAACCTCCACTGACTGGTTTTCCCCTTCCCTAATGTTTTTTATAACCCTGGAATCAGTTCTGTCACTCTTCTTGGTGAAGACATGGGAGCCTACTTGCTCAAGGCATTGGCAGCAGGATGTATGCTATCTTCTGTGGTGGCGGCAAGGATGGTACATGCACCCACCTGTCCCATCTGTAGTGGCAACACACCCATCTTTTCTCCACCAGTGACTTCCCCCAGTTACTTTTGTCTGGCTCTCAACTAATTACGAACCTGACTTGAAACAGGCCTGTCTTCAGCGTGTGCATGTTATAAGGGAGACAAACATGGGGAGAAATGACTAGCTTCCTGCAAAAACTGAGCCATCTTACTTTACTCCAGCAGATATGAAAAGCAGTGCGTTGGTGTGAAATAAAGATAGAAAACCACCCAAGATCCCCCTACCGTCTTTGAGTGCATTGGGGTATGGCCTTACTGGCAGTAGGGTTGCCAACCTCCAGGTAGTAGCTGGAGATCTCCTGCTATTACAACTGATCTCCAGCTAGGGTTACCAACTGCCAGGTAGTAGCAGGAGATCTCCTGCTAATTCAACTGATCTCCAGCTGATAGAGATCAGATCACCTGGAGAAAAATGTCCACTTTGGCAATTGAACTCTATGGCATTGAACTCTGTGGCCCCTCCCCAAACCCCACCCTCCTCAGGCTCCACCCCCAAAATCTCCTGCTGGTGGCAAAGAGGGACCTGGCAACCCTATCTCCAGCTGATAGAGCAGGGGTGTCAAACAGGCGGCCCGCGGGCCGGATGCGGCCCCTGAGGTCTTTTGTCCGGCCCACGAGCCGAGGAAGCCAGCTCCCTCCCCCCTCCCCCAAGCGGGGCAGTTCCAGCCTCGCTCCCCTTCGCAGCACCAACTCTTGCCATTCTAGTCAGAGCGGGCCGTTCTGGGCCCCCTCGCCTTCCAAATCCCACCCCCCATGCTAGTCCAGGCAGAGCGGGCCGTTCTGGGGCCCCTCACCTTCCTAATTCCTCTCCCCCCTTACCATTCTAGGCTGAGCCCTGCTCACCTTCCCAGTTCTCCCCCCACCTTGCCAAAGAGGAAGACCCAACAAGATATGGACTGACTCAATAAAGGAAGCCACAGCCCTCCCTTTGCAAGATCTGAGCAAGGCTGTCAAAGGTAGGACATTTTGGAGGACACTGATTCATAGGGTCGCCATGGGTCGGAAGCAACTTCACGGCACTTAACTCACACACACAAGTTGCCATTCTAGGCTGAGCCCCACTTGCCTTCCCAATTCCTTCCCTCCCCCGTTGCCATTCTAGGCTGAGCCCAGCTCTCCTTCCCAATTGCTGAGCTCCGTTTGCAGGCTTCCCAAGCCCACATGGGTAGGATACTTGTGCTGCAGAATAGCAGCTACATTTTAGCTACTGGACTCTGTGGCATTGAAGTCCCTCCCCTCTCCAAACCCCGCCCTCCTCGGGCTCCGCCCCCAAAACCTCATGCCAATTGCAGAAAGGGACCTGGCAACTCTAGCTGGCAGCAATGCTCTGGGATCCATTTATCACTTCCACCAACACCACGCATCAATCGTTGCTCTCCCGCCACCCGCCTTCCCCTGTTCTGGGTTCTTCTCCAGCCTTTCCCCTCTCCACCTGCTGTGCCGGAGTTTGGAATCCTCTTGACTTCCCGTTAATAGTCTTGCTTTTCAGACAAACAAAGATTGAGAACCGTCTCAGAGTAGCAGCCTATAAATCAAACAGCTGCCACTTTAGATTTAGAAAGAGGAGGAAAGGTGGCAGAGAAGCGCTGCAAGGAAAAGAGGTTACCAGGGAGAAAGGGCTGCTTCAGAGGTGAAGGGAGAATATGAATGGGGGCAGACATAAGGAAAACAAAAGGCTGAAAATTGAAAAAGGAATGAACAGGATATAGAAGAGCAGATAGCACCATGTGGGGAGATAAATCATTGCTAAGGATATTACGAACACAAAAGTGCAGTCTAGTGGAATGAATAACAGGGCTAGTGGAATCTTGGATGTCTCTTTCCTAGCTCCACCAGTCCCCAATTGTCCACTTTTAACAGGGTACTGGGGACCAGTAAAAGAACTGCAGTCAAGAATTAAGCCATGTAACCAGTTGTCAACATTTTAATTCCTGGCACCGTTGTTTTTAACAGTTACCTGACTGGTGGAAATTCAAAATGAACCTTTGTCCAGCCCCGCATCTCCATATCAGAGAAAGCTTCACCTGTTGGATTTCAGTTTGTCATGTGGCTGTTGAAACCCAGGTGATGGTGAATGGGCGGGGGAAGGTGGCAGTCCAAACAGTGCTGAATGAGCAGAGCAAAATGGGCCAATGTTCTCCAAGGCATATGGGTCAAACGACATGTTGCATTGGAGGATCAGTGATCCCAGGATACTCAGACTTCGTATACCCTTGACCGAAGAATGGTACGCTCTTATCTGGGATGGTCGTCCTCTTCCACCGAGCGCGCAGCTTCGGGAGGGACGCACATGGAGCGGTGAGGGAGGTGGGGAAACCTGCCTAGCCAGCCAGATCAGCCGAATCAACCCTGGCAATCAATGGGGTGGCAGATGTCAATGAGGTGGGGGTGGGAAAGAGACAAGCATCTCCTTGATGCCTGTGTTTCCCCCCCAGCAGGTCAAATAGCAGCTGAGCAGGGATGATTTTAATCAGAGAAACAGTGGAGGAAAGAGAGTGGTTGTTTTTGGTTGAAAAATCCTTGCCCATCATCATAGTTCCAGTCAGGGTAGCCAGCTGTCCCTTTGATAGAGGCGAAATGTGTGGAAATGGGCAGCTGAAAGCCTCTATGGCCTTTTATGGAGCAAGCCCCATTTTCAAAACCCCTGTGCAGCAGAGTGAGTTTTACCAGAGTTAGTCTTGCCATGGAGGCGGTCTCATTTGTCTCCAGGTTCCAGAAGGACGGCTCTGGTTCTCTCCTTCCACGTTGCTGTTTGTTTGTTTTTTATGATATTTTATAAAGTGGAAGGTAAGGTCTCATTATGATGGGGAACTATCCAGGGCCGTCCTTCTGGAACCTGGAACCAAATGACTAAGGTCATTTATGCATGGCAAGACTAAGGTCATTTATGCATGGGTACTTTCACTCACATTCGCCCTCGGTCTGTCTCGGTTGTTCCTTGGAGTTATGCATGAGTTTTCCATCCATTAGAGATGACCTCTCTGCCAGCCCTCACAAATCCTGGGACTTCCCGTTCCTCTGTTAACCTGATTCTTCCCTCCCCCTGAGCTCAGCCCGAGTGAAATCCCCGTGCATAAGGCAAAGCATGGGACACACAAACTTGGTTTCTCTCACAGCCAATTACAAAGCAGTGTGCAAAGCAGCAAGGATTCAAATGCTTCCTGCTTCCTGGGAGCTCTTTCTGAGCAGAAGAAAGGCTTTTTAGAACCAAGGCTTGGATTTCTCCCCCACCCCGCTTTCGGATTGCTCCCTTTTTTTGTTTTTGTTTTTATTCTTAAAATGCTTTTTTATGCAGCAGTGGAGTGTTTTTTTTTGGGGGGGGGGGTTCTCTCACAGTAAGCTCTCCAAAGTAAGCCAATTACAAAGCAGCATTTCAAGGGGTGGGGACTTGGTTCGAGCTTGGAGACTGCTGGTGCATAGATTCTCAACAGGAAAGTGTGGGTCCAGTGAGCAACAAACCTCAGGCAAAACTCCCATGCATAAATGACCTAACTCTGGTAAAACTCACCCTGCTGCATGGGGTTTTTGAAAAAGGGGCTTCCTCCACTCAGCAGCCTCTCCCGTTGGCCCTGTGGATGGAGCAGCAGCCTCACAAGGACAGCAGGATAGAAACCGGCAAGGTGTCTTGGGCTGAATAGTACCTCATGTTTATTATTGGCTGCGGTACTCACAGCATGGAAAGGTGGAGGGAAGATGTTATTCGCTCCCTTCCTCTGTCGAGTTTTATAGGTTCTGCTTCTGGGGAAGCAGCTGTGTGTTGGTGCAGGGGGCAATCTCTTTATTCAGAGCAGGGTGTGCTCTGTGCCAAGACTATACAAACCCTGTGTTCAGGACCGTGCGGGCATCAATTTGCATAATTCTAATTGCAATGCTTCCGTTTCTGCAGGTGACAGGAAAGAAGAGGATCAGAGTGGAAATCCGAAGGGGTTCTTGCCCACCAGATGGGTCCCAGAGTCCTATCCCAACGGAAAAGGAGGGAAATGTTCAGAAGAAAAATGACTGGCTGGGACCTCTGGAGATGCTGGTACTCGGACCCCCCCGCCACAGTCTCATTGCCATTGTACCTGAGCACTTTGTCTCTTCTGTCAAATAACCGGGCTCCTTCCACGCAGTGATTTTGTCCCTGCCAGGAACGCAGGAACCCCCCCCCCCCCGTGTTTAAGGGGAATGTCGTGCTTTCTCAACGCAATTCATGGCATTCCTGGGGCTTTCCCTTGTTATCCCAGGGGGAAAAAAGGCTGTTTTTCTCCAGTTCAAACATGGAACCGCAGGGTGGCTGCGGGTGGAACATCCACCCAGACACTCCCTTTGTAGTCACCATAGGGGTGGGTTGAAGCTGAGCTCTGCGTTCAGAATGGCTATGGGGGGTACCATCGCCATCATGGCTGCGATGGGTGCTCCACCCCTTAGCACTGGGCCGCTCACTGCTCTGCACGGGCTTTTCACCTTCCTATGCCAAACCGTGATGTAGCAATACAAAAGAGCTAGGCAGGGAACGAGAAAGAGAGGGGAAAGTGTTGTCTCGGTTTTGTTGTTGCTCTGCTATTCAATAGAAAGGGGGTTGGTTCGGGGCTGGAGGGGCAGCTGGCGTGGTCAATGTTACGTCTGTGTTTCCGTGGGTCCGCCATATGACTTGCTGCTGCGGCTGCGTTGGGTCGGTAGTTTTATGACCCCATCAGAAAGCCGTATGTGTCCATCTGTCCGTCCTCTAGCTTTTCCCGTCCTTCATTCCAAAATGAAAGAGAAGGAGCTCAAAACTTGGCAGCGGCACTGTGAACCTGGCTTTCACATTTCCTGACAGTGTCAGAACGTTTCTTGCATTTTTGTCTGCCCCGAACTGTCACTGCCCGTTTCAGTTCCCTGCTCATTGATCTGAAAACCTTTCTGAGTCTGTGGAAAAAAATATGCTTGGTTATTTTGCTGGTTGTTATTGCGTGGGGGGGGGTATGTGTGTATTTGTCTTCAAAGTAATTGAAAGAACCGAGAATCGTATCATGTGCCTGTAGGGCAAACCAACAAGGAAGCAGAATAAACCTTTCCTTTTTAAAGGAACGTCTCTTGCTTTATGTATTTCCCCATGCATTTAATAACGTGACAGATGTATACAGCTACCCTGCAACAGTCCCTCCTGTTCCCGTGTACTGTCTTAGATTTCCCCCTCAGCCAACCAACTTTCTGTTTCTCCCCCATCATCGGCAGTGGTTTTGACATTTCATCATTGATTCTTCCTTTACAACAGTCAAGAATGTTTATGAACATTCTGTGGGGTGCTTCTGTTCAAACAAACATGGGTAACCAAATGCGTAGCAGGTGTGCCTCATAGCCACTGAGAACTATATATGCCCATTTAACGTTCTGCTTCTTCTCACAAAGCTAAATGGAAGAGGCGACTAGGAAAAGCTCAGGCCCCAGCTTCTGTGTTAGGTTCCTGAGGAATGCAACCGTCTGAACGTGCATGCAGGGCCAGACTGAGAAGATGAAATGGCCCAGGAGCAATCCCGACTGAGTGGCTGCAGCAGAACTGCAAACTAGCCCTATAGGGTTGCTCAGCTCAGACTTGGTCCAGTGATGGTCATTGGCTCACTTGTCGCTTCTGCTTGCACCACCATCATTGGTGGCGCTGGGCAGCTGTGATCTGGAAGAGGAGAAGAAGGAGGAGTTGGTTTTTATATGCCGATTTTCTCTACCACTTAAGAAAGAATCAGACCGGCTTACAATCACCTTCCCTCCCCCTCCTCACAACAGACACCCTGGGAGTTAGGTGGGGCTGAGAGAGGTCTAAGAGAGCTGTGACTAGCCCAAGGTCACCCAGCTGGCTTAATGCGGAGGAGTGGGGAAACCAACCCATTTCACCATGTTAGCCTCTGCCGCTCATGTGGAGGAGTGGGGAATCAAACCCGATTCTCCAGATTAGAGTCCACTGCTCCAAACCACTGCTCTTAACCACTACACCACACTGGCTCTAGGGCTTGGCTCTGCTTGCTCCTGACTGACGGCAGCCCACTGGGATTTTTTCCCCTGTAAAGTTAAATGGCCAATCCTCCCCATGCACGGACACTAACCTCAGTGAACACGCAGCATACATATTTTACTTAGGTACCCATGCCTTGGATACAAACTATCCAAGTAAAAGTGATCCTTTGGTTGTGAAGTGGTTGCAATGCCAGTAAGTCTTCCAAGCGGCACTCCTGGATCTGATGAACCCCAGATGAGCTGTCAGGTCTTCCTGCATCATCGACCCTGTGACTCGCAGCATTCCTCCCGCAAGCTGTGATGTAAACCTAGGTGGGGCTTCAGCCTTTTAAATGCTGGGAAAAAATTCCCTTGGGTTTAAAAGTGAGAGGTTTGCTTTGCTGTCTTTTCCTGCAAAAGATGGGTAAGCAGTGCACTGCAAATGTTTGCATTTCTACACCTGCTACTTATTGGGCAGGTGACCTGGGCTGTGCTTCAGGTAACCAGCTGCCTGGGGGGTGGGGGAAGCAAACAGTCTGTCCCTTTAATAGGCTGATATCCACAAATCAACAGGTGATGTTTTGCCTGGCGTGATGCTAAACATTATCGGCTGCTCATTGCCACAATTTCAGTGGCTGATAAAATGACAGTTACACATTGATACATGACAGTGTGCAGGTTGTGTTCTCCATTCAAAGAACATTTAAGGTAATATTTAAAGCAGCCCTAAGTTAGAGTGGAGAAGAAAAGTCTGGTAAGGAAACAAGCTGGATTCTCTATAGCTGCCTTATGAGGTTCAGGGCCAGTATGGTAACTGGGCTGGGCTTCTTCAAAGAGGGGGATGGAATGGTATTCATTACATTGGTATTCCATGTTTCTGCCAAGAACCCCAAGTGGTATTTTAGCTTCACAACAACCCTGCAAGGTAAATTCAAGCTCAAAGACAGTGGCCTGCTCAGAGCTACTGCATTACCTTCCTGGCTGAGGTAGAATTCCAGTCTTGGTTATCCAAGGCCTTATAGGGGATAGCAAAGACTCCCGTTGACAAATGCTAAGGAGTCTGTGAGCCACATGCAATGGGAAACTTATAAGGCCTGTAGTTCACTTGACCTTATTTTTAAGAGTCAGGCCACAGGTCTCACTTCCGGCAGACTAACAGTGCAATCCTTTGCCAAGGTGCTGGCAGTCTAAGCCCATTGATGTCAAATTGACTTAGACTAGAATAACTCTGCCTGGCGTTGCACTGTAAGAGTAGTAAGTGAATCCTCCTGAGCAGGTTGCTGGCAGCCCTCAGACCACGTCTGCGTGACCCGAAATGCTTGCTCTCACTGACCCTTTTATCCGGGCTAAGCCTGGGTTCCCTGCACGCATACAGGGGGTATTAACTGTTGCTCTGCAGAAGCCAGCCTCTCATTGCCTTCCTGCAGGGCCCTCCAGCCACGCTGCAGCCTTCGACTTCTTTCCCACTCTACTCGTCACTCAAGAGCACTTGTGATTATTGTGAAACTGAGAGGTATTGAAGTATAGATCCACTCTCTCCTTTCTTTCATGCTTAGGCTACGTGTGTGTATGTGAGAGAGAGGGGGGGCTCTATGGTCCTTTCTTAATCTTTGAAGCTGCTTTGGAAGGTGGCAATTGGGAGGAGAGAAGTGCTAGGGAAGGAGATCTCAAATGAGGGTTGGTTCTTAGTGTTTAAGGATGCAAATCGTAAATGTTCACCTCACTTCTTCCAGATACCCTTCAATAGAACTTTCTCCTTGCCGAACTATTTCAGCTGCCTAGAAATTCATACGTTCAGACGAGCTTTCTTATGGGCGAGATGCAATGCCCTAGAGACTCAGCCAAGATACAAGGGCGATACAATAAAATTACTGCAGAAGAACGAAAATGCCCATTTTTGTCCAGATCAAATAGACTCCCTAGCCCACATTGTTTTAGCATGTCCCCAAAATAATATTGCACAAAATAAATATATCACTCCCTGGATAAAACTGCTAAAGACACTTTCCGAGAAGCAGATACGGCGTTATCTGCTGTCATATAGATGGGTCAATTGCGTGAGAGATGTGGCAACTTTTCTCTTTATAGTGTCAAGGAAAAATTAAATTTCATCTCCCCTTTTTAAAGTGTGAAGTGGTTGATGGATAGCCAATGGCTGTTAAATCTAGGGAAAGGAAGGAGTGGTGTCACTCATGCTACCAGGTCCCCAGCATCCCAAACCCTGACAGCCAGCAAGAGGGCCCTGGTGACGTCACGCTGAACACCAGTATTAATGGTGGTATTTCCCAAAGAGAGTTCCATATAGGCATGTGGCTGGCTTTGAAGAGACTATCTATTCACCATACACACAGAGAGAAGCCCAGTATAGACAATGACCTGACATGCTCAATGAATGCATGGGGGGGGGGAGCAGGTAGGTATGTTCTGGCCCCACCCCTGTCTCTGCATGGTCGCCTGGGCTGGTCACCTGCAGGGTGCGACTGGGGAGAGGAAGTGGTCCAGCATATGCCTCCTACCCCCATGATCAGCAAACTCATCAGCCAATTCATGGTATAGTGGTTAAGAGCGGTGGTTTGGAGTGGTGGACACTGATCTGGAGAACCAGGTTTGATTCCCCACTCCTCCACATGAGCGGTGGACACTAATCTGGTGAACTGGATTTGTTTCCCCACTCCTACACATGATGTCAGCTGGGTGACCTTGGGCTAGTCACAGCTCTCTTAGAGCTCTCTCAGCCTCACCTACCTCACAAGGTGTCTGGGGAGGGGAAGGGAAGGTGACTGTAAGCCGGCTTGATTCTTCCTTAAGTGGTAGAGAAAGTTGTCATATAAAAACCAACTCTTTCTCTTCTTCTTCCTCCTCCTCTTCCTCTTGCTCTTCTTTCCTAGCTAGTGTAAGGTGTTAGTGCCAGATTATTGCCTCCCATTTCCAATTTACGTGTGCTCCAGTCTCCAAAGAAGGCATGCATAGGAATCTTAAAAGGCGCAGGTGGGGTCAGTTCATGATTCCAGTCTGCTGCCCCAAGACCCAGCACCTGAGACCCAGCAATCCCATGATTTCTCATTCAAATCATTCTTGGAACAAAAGGCACGAAGGAGGCAGTGCTGTTCTCCCCCCAAATGGGTATGCTGAGTGATAGTTGCAAGAGCACTGTCTCTGGAGGGGTGGGGGAGAGGGGGGGGTGCCACTTGTGAGTTATTCCCCTCTCTCCTTTGCAAACAAACACAGATGCCAGAAAAGATCGGCCATCTCGCATGATGGGCGTCTCTCCCTCCCTCCCACTCGTCTTCAGCAGTTGAGACTGTTTTAGATGACAGCTGTGGGAAAACAGGAAAATGCTTGAAAGCATGGAAGGGGCAGAGGCAGCTGAAGACATTGAGAACCCTTGACGCTGCGCTGAAATTTTCGATTGCGAGATTTGTTTTTGTTGAAAAGAGACAGCGAGGCAGACATCTGCTGCCAGGAGTGCTTGTAAGTTACATGATTTGCTGCCTCAGAAAAAAAGGCAGGCTGCATATCTTAAGCTAACCCCATAGTTTCTGGATGCCATGACTGCCATCAAAATCTCTGGCCAAAACCCTTTAATTTACCAGTCACCAAGTAGATAAGCACCCCTGGTTTCTAGGGCGGGATTTATTTAAAACATGCATATTCCACCTTTCTGCTAAGACTAAAGAAACCTCACGCACAGGCAACAAGACGTTCCTATAATAATTTGAATCAGCTACTTGGCAGATTAATGACACACAGACATAGGCAGAAACGTAGCCAAGACTTCCTAACCAATACCTTAAGAGAGATTATTTCACAAAAAAACTTTCTGAAATAAAATGCTCTTGCATGTTTTCCAAAAAGCTTGGTGCGAAGGTGCCCTCATCTCCCTTCCAGGGAGCTGCTCTAAATTCTAGCCCCACCACAAGGGTTGCCAACCTTCAGGTACTTTACAAAAAGAACACCTCTGTACTCTTACCAAAGGTTAGGAAATTAGTACAGAAAACAGCTGACATAACCATAGCATAACAAAATTATATTGACTAGCTTTAAACAACAAGTGAAAGGTATATACAGTGACAATGAAATAAAGTATGCACAATGTTATAAAGAAGTCCACATAGATGGTTTCCAATATCAATCTGTCAAATATGGTATATTCAAACTAAAGAGTAAAATGGGAGACTCTTCAGTTTGAAGATACCATTTTTTGACAGATTGATATTGAACCAAGGGCTCACATAATGTACATCAAGAGTACCCATCTACTTCTGTGACTATAAGCACCTCCATATGTGTAGTAGAAATAGCCACACCACAAACTAAAACCAATTCAATAGTGTCTCCCCTCAGAGAGTCCTGGGAACCATAGTTCGGTGAGTGGGCTAGAGATCTCTAACAAAGTATTATCATCTTTGGTTCACACAGCCCGGATAACCTACAAGAACCAATGAACTCTGACCGTGAAAGCCTTCGACAATATTATCATCTTCCTCACCAAGTTACAATTCCCATGGTTCCTTGGGGGAAGCCATAAGAGTTCATCTGGTATGAAACCAATTTATGGTGTGCAGATCTGCCCTTAGTTTCTTTGTTGTTTTTACTGCATTGACCTATTAATTGTTATTCCCTACCAAAAAGTTTACATGTAATATGGTGTCTTTTCAAAGGTACTGTCTGGGAAAAGATCTCCTCTGTATTCCTTAAGACAACTTTGCAAAACAAACAAAGTTAAATAGAAACCCAGTTCTCCAAATAATGCACATCATGTTTCATCGAGATTGCATGACAAAGCTAGACATGACTTTGGATTGCTAAACAGGCATTCAGTCCAAATGGCTGTTTCCATGAAGTTCCTAATTTTTCATCAATGAGTTATGTAGTCATCCATCCATCCATTACAGAATGCCTCAGGAACCTCTGGCAACAGCTCACTATGCTTTTGTCTTCACAGCTAGCTGTTCCCTGTCAAACCTGTAATGATTTATTCAGGAAATTCCTACTGGACTTCATGTTCACACCCAAAGAACATGTTCTTGTAAAGACTCCAGATGTTACTGGAGAGGGTATTTTGCTTCTCTTAGCCACTGTACCACACTTTCTATACCCAAGTCATTTGCAGTTGTGCACTACGTAATAGTATGTTCCTGGACCCATGGTGGCATTGTGCTGCTGCACATTTTGGACTTCTTTATTGGTGCCCCTAAAAATATTATCAGTAGCTAGCAGTGACGATCCATTGCCTTCTTTTGCCTAGCAACATTTGTCTTCCTTGGTGGTCTCCCATCCGTGTACTAACCCTGGGCCAACCTGGCTGAGCTTCCAAACTCTTGAGCTAGGCAGGGCTGTTCAGACTGCTAATCTTTATTAAGGCCAACTAAAACGTCACAAAGTAATGAGCCAGGTTTTGAGTTCATCAGAACTCTTGAACAGGCCGAACGCTCAGCAAGCAGTAGGGAGAAAAGAAAGTGGCTAAGTAGTAAAGCACCTGTTTTGCACGCAGGTGCTTGTCCGACTGAGTCCTTGGAGAGCCGCTGCCAGGCAGAGTAGGCAGTACTAAGCTATATCAACCAACCGACTGCCTCAGTATAAAGCACTTTCATATATTGTCCAAAATAAAACAAAGAAACCAAGAGGAGAGAGAAGGAACGCATTTGTATGACGAAGCAGTTTGGAATTCTGTTCTGCAGGCTGGGGGTTTTCTACCATGTCCAGGAACACCCTTAAAACATTGATTCCCCAAGCATGGATCACCATTTGGGTTGCTTCTGTAATCAGGCCAGCCCTGGGTCTTTATCAGAGCCATCCTAAGCAAAGTTACAGCCTTCTAAATCCACTGAAAGCAATGAGTTTAGCAGGGTGTGGCTTTGTTTAGGCTCATGCTATGTATCTCTCAAATTTGCACCTAGTAGGTAGAACCAGCTCGTTGAGAAGGAGTTCACAAAAATACCAGATATATTTGTACATTTGCCAGGCTGATGCTCCAACCTGCAAGGTGAAGAAACAGCGTACCCACTTCTGCTCTACCACACAAAATGCCAGTGTTGGTGTAGTGGTTAAGAGCAGTGGTTTGGAGTGGTGGACTCTGATCTGGAGAATCTGGTTTGATTCTCCACTGCTTCACATAAGCGGTGGACACCAGTCTGGTGAACCAGGTTGGTTTCCCCACTCCTACACATGAAGCCAGCTGGGTGACCTTGGGCTAGTTACAGGTCTCTCTGAATTCTCTCAGCCCCACCTACCTCCCAGGGTGTCTGTTGTGGGGAGGGGAAGGGAAGGTAATTGTAAGCCAGTTTGATTCTTCCTTAAGTGGTAGAGAAAGTCGCCATGTAAAAACCAACTCTTCTTCTTTGACTAGTACCAGGGCCTCAGGCAGAGGTCTTTCATATCACCTACTACTTGTTCCTTAAAACTGGCAGTGTCAGAGACTGAACAGGGGACCTTCTGCTAGCAAAGTAGATGCTCTACCATGGCTCATGTCCCCTCCCTGCATAATGTCATGGGAGGAATCAGGCCTTACTCTTACACATTTTGTTGCCATCGCATCTCACGCACCCTAAATTCTTCCAGGGCAAGAGCTCAGAGAAGAGTCCAGGGTGTAAATGAAGGCAGGAAAGGGAAAAAAACAACGCCCCCCCCCCAAACAGCTTGTTTTCTTGTTTTTCTTCTCTAACTTTCTTTTCAGGGAGTACCAAAAGCACACACCACAACTTCAGAGCAATTACCTAACTGGCTGCCTGCATCTCACTATTGGTAGGCTGTTTTGAAATCTTTCTCAGCCCCAGACATGAAAGGATTTCTGCATTTCTGAGATAAAGGAGACAGGGATGGGGAAACGTTTGGGTCCAAACAGAAAAATCCGCCTCGCAAGCCAAAATGGCATCGCTTTTCATGGGTATTAATCCTGTTTCCTCTCAGTAGTTCTCCAGCTACTTGGCTCTTTCTCAGGGGAAAAAAATACGGAAAGGAAAGATCCAGAGTAGTCTGTCTTGTACCTCAGTTCTATGCCGTAGAAATTAGAGGAAGTAGTAGTCACCGTTCTGGGGAGACGCAGGCTGCTTCTGTACTATACTAAAACCAGCTAGGAGTCAAGGCTTCCCTAAAGGGACCTTGGAAGTTGCATTTTTGTGAAGTTGCTCAGAAGTCTCTATAGACAAAGCTGTGTTATACTGAGTCAGCCCCCTGGTCTATCACGGTCAATGCTCTGTCAATGGCTCTCCAGGGTCTCAGACAGAAGGTCTTTCGCATCACCTGCTACATGGTCCTTTTAACTGAAGATGCTGGGCATTGAACCGGGGACCTTCTGCATACAAAGCAGATGCTCTACCACTGAGGCAATCAAGCTACCCAGCCCCTTGACAGCACTGCAATTTCCACAATTCTTCGGAGAAGAAGCTGTGATAAACAGATTAAGACTTTTGACATAAGACATACTTTTAGGCTATCTGTGGTTTCTTTTACTTATATGCAAATACCTATTGGTAAATGTGTTCAGGAAGGGGGGAAAATTGTGAAAAGGGGAAAATGGCGACTTCTCTCTTTAGAGGCAAGACTTTAAAACAGTGAATGAATATGCCTGCATTGTGCGATACCAGTGCAATCCTAAACACAGTTACACTGTTCTAGGCCCTTGGATTTCAATGGATTAGAAGGGTCTGACTGTGCTTAGGATGGTACTGAAGCATCTGACTCTTTCTTGGGGCCAAACACCTGAACCACTCGACTCTAGCCAGACACCTCAGATCAAGAAGGCATGCTCAGTGGCAGACTGCTGTTTGTGAGCAGATGTAACCATTCAGACAACCCCCCGGCTACACAGCTACTATGTTCCAGGGGCTTGGTTCTCCCTGACCCCTCCGTTCCATTCCCCCCCTATGGATCACTGCCTGAAGGAAGCATCACTTTGAGTTCTTAACAACCCATTAACTTTCTGGGCCGTATGCTTCCAGCAGTGATACTTGCGAGAGGGTTCTTCCGCTTGGTTCTTTCAGGCATTCCAAATGTGCCTGCTTCTTCGTTCTAGCCTGGCTCTGACAGGCAAGACTCCAGGAGGGCAGAGGAGTGATTTCGTTCAGTTGTGCTGAGGGAACAATTGACAGCCAAGGGCAGGGTCACAGAAGAAACAACTTGGGAACAACTCCGTCAAGCTTCTTTTCCGGGATATTTCCTTTGATCCTATGTTGTTGAAAAAGGTGCAAGAACTGGGTCATTCCTGACCCATGGGGTGATGTCACATCACACCATTTACTAAGCAGACTATGTTTGCGTGCTGGTTTGCCATTGCCTTCCCCAGTTGCCTGCACTTTACCCCCAGCAAGCTGGGTACTCATTGTACCGACCTCGGAAGGATGGAAGGCTGAGTCAACCTTGTGTCGGCTACCTGAAACCAACTTCCGTCGGGATCGCACTCAGGTTATGAGCAGAGCTTTGACTGCAGTACTGCAGCTTACCGCTCTGCACCATGGGGCTCATACCGTATGTTTTTTAGTATTTATATAATCTTTAAAACCACCTTGTAAAATAGGTTAGTACTTGTCCGGAGACATGGGCGTCGCCCGGCGACTCAGGCCTCTCTCCTCCCGCTCACGCAGCCGACCCCCCTCAGGTGGCCGTCCCCAACCCTACCGACCCCCAGGAGGAAGCACTTACCGGGAGGTAGGGAGCGGAGGTTCCGAGAGACGGCCCGGCGCCCGAACGCCTGGAGAAAGGGCCGGGGGGAAGCAGGAGTAGCGAGGAAGCCGCGGCTGGGTGCGGCAGCTTGAAAGCCACAGATGCGAGCCGC
Organism: Euleptes europaea; assembly: GCF_029931775.1. Lineage (NCBI taxonomy): Eukaryota > Metazoa > Chordata > Lepidosauria > Squamata > Sphaerodactylidae > Euleptes > Euleptes europaea. The sequence goes on along the minus strand of NC_079312.1, from coordinate 125,572,499 downwards.
AGCAGCGCTCTGGCAGCAGCAGCCAAGGCAACCCTCCCGGCCCGGCCAAAGGAACGGCCGAGGAAGGGCCGGGGCGCAGGGCCCCGCCTGGCCATGCAGCTGCCCAGCTGGAAGTGGGCCGGGAAGGCCCAAACTGCAGCGGGACCTGTCGGGGATGAGAGGGACTCGTCGGGGGAGGGAGCCGGCCATGAGGAGAATGGCCCCCAGCTTTGTAACCTCGGGCGAGCGGGGCCTGAGGATGGGAGCGGGCAGGACTTCCCCTATATAAGGAAGGGGTGAGCCCAGGCCAGGGAGGAAGGCAGCATTCACTCGAGAAGCTGAGAGAGAGAAAGAGAGAGCAAGGACAAGCTGTGAGAGGAGGGGGAGTGGCGTTAACTCCCCCGTCCGTCTCATTCTGAGGCCAGCTCTAAACCCTAGAAGGGCTAGGCAGCTCGCATAAGGGCTACAGGGCACCCCACACAGCTCTTGTTGGTAGCATAGATGGGGGGAAGGCAGGACGGACCCATCGCCAGCTGCACTGATACCACCAGCTGCCACTGGAGGGCAGGCGGGAGCGTCACAGGTGGTGGAGGATGCGGGCATTCCGAGCCCCTTGATTGACCGTCAGCCATGCCTACCTACCCCAGTAGGGTGGAGACCTCCCCGGCTGTTGCTGTGGGCCCGTCTTCACAAATACCGGGGTCGCAAGCGCAAGGGGGACGCCGCCACCACTTTCCAGAGGCTTGTTGATAGGGTACTGGTCCAATTGTCAGGGCTTCGTGCTAGCCTATATCGATGACATCATCATGTTTAGTGAAGACTGGGAAACCCACCAAACCCATCTAGGCCGGTCTTGAAGGCACTTCACGAGGCTGGTCTTAAGGTCAACCCGCAAAAAAGTCGATTAGGGTTTAAGACACTAAAGTACCTCGGCCACATCGTGGGTAATGGCCGCATTGAACCCTTACTGGAAAAAGCAACGACCATAGAAAACTTCCTGGAGCCCCGACCTCTTGCGGAAGTCTCAGCCCAACCAGTTGCGATGGACAGAGGAGAGCCGTAGATCCTTCCATGACCTACGACGGGCCTTCATGACAAAACTTGTCCTACACAATCCGGACTTTGACCGTCCTTTCACCGTTTACACTGACGCATCGCAAACTGGGGTAGGTGAAGTGTTGACCCAGAACGTCAACAGACAGGAGAAGCACATCTTGTTCCTCAGTCGGAAGTTACAGCCAGCCGAACAGAAATATGCCACCTTGGAGAGAGAAGCTTTAGCACTCAAATGGGCAGTAGGGGCCCTGCAGTATTATCTGACTAACAACCATTTCACCCTGGTCACGGATCACGCCCCTTTGCAGTGGTTACATAAAATGAAGGTTCACCACAATCGAGTGATGTGATGGTACCTTTCTCTTTTCCCTTTTAGTTTCGATGTACGCCATCGTCCAGGAGCACACCACCAGAATGCCAATTTCCTCTCACGGATGTTCGAAGATCAGGAAGGCTCGGATGAAGCACTTACCGGGAGGTGGGGAGCGGAGATCCCGAGAGACGGCCCGGCGCCCGAACACCTGGAGAAAGGGCCGGGGAAAAGAAGGAGCAGCGAGGAGGCTGCGGCTGGGCACGGCAGCATGAAAGCCGCAGACGCAAGCAGCGGCAGCACTCCGGCAGCAGCAGCCAAGGCAACCCTCCCGGCCCAGCAAAAGGAATGGCTGAGGAAGGGCCGGGGCGCAAGGCCCCGCCTGGCCATGTAGCTTCCCAGCTGGAAGTGGGCCGGGAAGGCCCAAACCGCAGCGGGACCCGGCGGGGAGGAGAGGGACTCATCGGGGGAACAAGCCGGCCATGAGGAGAATGGCCCCCAGCTTTGTAACCTCGGGCAGGCGGGGCCTGAGGATGGGAGGGGGTGGGACTTCCTCTATATAAGGAAGGGGTGAGCCCAGGCCAGGGAGGAAGGCAGCATTCGCTCGAGAAGCCAAGAGAGAGAAAGAGAGAGCAAGGACAAGCTGCGAGAGGCGGTGGATAGCGTTAACTCCCCCGTCCGTCTCATTCTGAGGCTGGCTCTAAACCCTAGAAGGGCTAGGCTGCTCGCATAAGGGCTACAGGGCACCCCGCACGGCCGTTGTCGGTAGCATAGACTGGGGGGGAGGCAGGATGGACCCGTCGCCAGCCACGCTGATACCACCAACCGCCACTGGAGGGCAGGCGGGAGCGTCACAGTACTCTTATCCTCATATTGAAGACTGAACTTGGGAGACAATAGCCTGCTTAAATCTGTTGAGGGGGTATTTACTTATTTTGTATCACTTTTCCTTTTTTCAAGTGAAACCTGCTATATGCAAGACCAAGCCCTATGAAAGGCTGAGGGAGTTGGGAATGTTTAGTCTGTAGAAGAGGCGGTTGAGTGGAGACACGATTGCTCTCTTGAAGTATATGAAGGGCTGTCACTTAGAGGAGGGCAGGGAGCTGTTCCTGTTGGCAGCAGAGGATAGGAGTCACAATAATGGGTAGAAATGGCGGGAGAAAAGGTACCGACTGGATATTAGGGGGGAAATTTTACAGTAAGAGTTGTTCAACAGTGGAATCAGCTACCTAGGGAGGTGGTGAGTTCCCCCTCACTGGCAGTCTTTAAGCAGAGGCTGGATAAGCACTTGTCAGGGATGCTCTAGGCTGATCCTGCATTAAGCAGGGGGTTGGACTAGATGGCCTGTAAGGCTTCTTCCAACTCTATGAGTCTATATGCAGGGGTAGGGGGAAATAACTGGAAGTGACATTACTGCACCAGCACAATGCTCTGGGAAAATCATTGTGTTTGGGCCAAATCCTAGAGTGTTGCTCCTTCACAATGACATCACATTACCCCTACCATTTCCCCCTGCAGCCCAGCTGAGTGGTGGCAAGCAGGGAAGATGGAGAGTGGGCAGTCTCCTGCTGAAGCGGAAAACCAGGTCTCCCTACTCTAAACACAGCAACGTGCACATTTTGCAAGTGCAAAGAGCTTCAGTACACTACATGCAAACTGACCACTGGATCTTTCAGGGTCCTGGTTCGCATGTATCAAAGGACCATGAAAACAGTGCATTACCCTGCCTGTTCAGACAACATGGCCACTGCACATATCAGGAGCATCACAGTCAGCACATGCTCCTTATGCGCACATTGCCAGGCTTCCGATATGTGTAGGTGTGATGTATGAAAGGCTGGTACCATCACTAGAAGGCCCCTTCAAACAGCTCTGTCTTGTACTTGTTCCTGAACTCTAAAATGGACAAAACGGTCCCCACCCCTCTGGACAGCCCACTCCATAGTGAAAGGGCTGTCACAGAGAAAGCCACTGAATGGACAAAAATAGTCTTAATATCTCTCAAGGAAAGGATGGAAAGCAACCTCTGGCAGGAGGATCAAAGTGTTAGCTCACATGTGGAGAGGCAGTCTTTCAAGGGGTTGGGTACCAGGCCCTAAAGGGCTTTACAGGTTAAAACCAGCATCTTGCATTGAACCTGGAAACAAATCTGCAGGCTGTTCAGTCCATCGAATACAGTCGTACAATGGCTAATCTGGCTAGTTCCTGATAATCGTCAAGCCGCTGCATTTTGCATCAGCTGCCGTTTCCAAGATGTCTTCAAAGACAACCCCAGGTAAAGCGCTGAGGTTAGAGGAACATAGATTAGCATGGCTAGGTCAGCTGTATCCAGGAAACGGCAATAATTTTTGAGCTTTACATTCACATTAATAAGATTCATTGGTAAATAATGCCCCAAGTAACAGCTACTTACAGTGCTCTTTCTGTAAACAGAAAAGTTCCGGGGCAAGGACCTTTAAGGAATAAAAAGACTGATTTCTACTCATGAACCTTACCATGGTCATGGGACCAAACAGTCCTGTCTGATGGTCCTCTTGGCATCAAACCAGCGAGAGGGGCTTGGCTCAGGAGGGGGTGGCAGCTACCAAAAAAGCTCCTAAAAGAGTTGGGGAGTAGTGAGGGAATCCCACAGTGAAGGGTGGGTTTCCCTCAGACAAAACAAATCCTCCCCAGCCCCCTGGCAGAGCTGCATCTCTCTGTCCTACTTGCTGGCTACTTGTAAGCTCTAGTCCCGTGATCATCCTATAAACACATCAGCAGACAAGCAGTCCAAAGAGAGTTGATTTATTGGAAAATCCACAGGTTAACAGAAGCTAAGAGTCAAATGGACACTAGTGAAAACTATGGGAACGGTACAGGGCATATATGGAAGAGCAAAGGGCAAATCAGGGTAGATCTGGATACCATGGCAACCCCCCTCCCAGGAGCTGTCAGGGTGCTCGGCGTCTTCCCACAGAGAGTAGTCTAAACACACTGTTTACAGGACACAGAGCCGGCCAAGGCCAGCACCTGGAGAAACCACACATTCCTTTCTCAGACCATGTCTGACACTACTATCAGGAGTGGGGGGAGAGAGTAACCTAAGAGGGGCTGGGGTGGGGTGGTGACTGTCCCAACTAAGAGGTAACAATGAACTTTAAACTACTGCAACTTCAAGTAAACCTAGCCTGTCCTATTTAGAAGAAGAAGAAGAGTTGGTTTTTATATGCTTACTTTCTCTACCACTTAAGGAAGAATCACACTAGCTTACAATCACCTTCCCTTCCCCTCCCCACAACAGACACCCTGTGAGGTGGGTGGGACTGAGAGAGCTCTAAGAGAGCTGTGACTAGCCCAAGGTCACCCAGCTGGCTTCCTGTGTAGGAGCAGGGAAACAAATTCAGTTTACCAGATTAGCCTCCGCAGCTCATGTGGAGGAGCGGGGAATCAAACCTAGTTCTCCAGATCAAAGTCCACCACTATACACCACCCCTCGTAACCACTACACCACACTGTAACAAGATCTGAGTGTAGATTAGGGAAAGGGGACTGTGTGGTTTCACCTTTTCTTTGTTCCCTTGATCAGCCTAAAACACTTCAACCAAATTTGCGCATTTGTTTTTTTTAAAAAATCGTTTAATAAAATTTCTTATATTTTAAATACTCAAAGTCTGATCTCTGGAAAAACAACGGACCTATTCAGTCTGGCTATCTATAATGTGGTGAAGAAGAAGAAGAAGAAGAAGAAGAAGAAGAAGAAGAAGAAGAAGAAGAAGAGTTGGTTTTTATATGCCAACTTTCTGTACCACTTAAGGGAGACTCAGACCAGCTTACAATCACCTTCCCTTCCCCTCCCCACAACAGACACCCTGTGAGGTAGGGGAGGGGCAATGGAAGAGCTCACCATCCCCAGAGTATGGCAGCTTGAATGTTTGAAGGTATGGTGGCCCCACACTAGCCTGGGAAGGGAAGTCAGCAGGTGCAGCAACTAGGCAGAGCCTTTAAATAGCAAGGCAGGTACAGATTGTTAGATGTACAACTTTGTCTGGAAGGAGAAAGAGTGGTTGGTGGCAGCGGGTGGATACTAGTTTGGTTTTGGCACTCCTGGGGAGCGAGGGGAAGAGGCGGTGCTGCTGAACAGATATTTTTGGGGGGGGGGCTCAAAGGTTTTCCAACCTCCTAGATGCCAACCTCCTAGATTTCCAACCTCCTAGATGCCAACCAGGAGGAACAGATGGGTTTGCAAATCTGTCCCTTCACAGGTGGCTTCCATGCATTCTTGAGCATCTACCTTTTCAGCAGCCAATCAGGAGAAACAGAAATCTGGGCTAAGGAACTCTTCATGGTACCACTAATTTCTTTATTTTTATTTTTTGCCATCAAGCAACAGCTGATTTATAGCAACCCTGTAGGGTTTTTAAGGCAAGAGACGTTCAGAGGTGGTTTGCCATTGCCTGCTTCCACGACATGCCCCTGGTATTCTTTGGAGGCCTCCCATCCAAATTCTCTCTAGGGTCGAGGCTGAGAGTGCGTGACTGGCCCAAGGTCACTCTGAAAATTTCCAAGGCAGAGTGGGGATTCGAATCTAGGTTTCCCAGATGCTAGTCTGACACTTTAACCACTACATACCAAGCAAGGTGATTTTGTTTCAAACTGTAGATGACAGAAAGTAGCAAATAAAAAAAAGGCTGAACTTTGTCCTTATATTTGTTATTTCAATAGTGTATAAACTTGTACAAATTTTCAGTGGATTTGTCTTCCTGCTGCTGTTCATTCTCATTCTAACATAGCTAGTTAGCTTTACCATTTCTGCGATCTGCCAGATTTTTCAAAGACAGTCATTAATAATGAAGGCGTCTCTGGTCTTCTGCTTTGCTGCAACACAAACTCTTACAAAGCAGAACCAGACTGACACAAATTATACATTAAATGTTTCCATTCTGCCCTGCCAGTATCTCAGAACCATGGAAGGGCTGTCCAGATTTGAATGCCCCTTTAATTCTATAAATTTCACCCCCCACTTAGAAGCTTCTCACAATGCCACATATATGCTGGTTTTGTTACACCGACATCTTATATTATCTAATGTATAGCTTTGTTTTTTTTAAGTATAAGGTGTTTTGAAATATGATTTTATACAGATTTTCCTTCAATGTTCTACATATCAATTTCAAGGGACGCATTATGCCCTTCATGTCCTGAAGGCACAAAGTGTAGATCTCCCCCCGCCCCCACATTTGATCTGCTATGAATGACTTAGCCAAGAAATCTGGTTTACAAGGTGACTTCTCTCTATTGATTTTCTTTGTTTGCGTTGTCCATGCAGCAATGCCATATAACCCATCATTTCTAGGGCACAATGGCAAAAACTGGTTAAAACCTTTGCAAAGAGTCACCACTGGAAATGTGTGTGTGGCAGGAACGCCCCCTACTGGTAGGTTGCACGCAAGATACAAACAACAGAATTTGAACATTAATCCTGGTTAAAGTTTATAATCCAGAAAACGGAAAAAGGACAGTTTCAAAATGGTCATGTTTTAATGTTTCGGAGAGTTTGGCAGGAGCGCCCCCTAATGGAAAATTCTCTCCCAAAATGTAAACAGTAGAATTTGAACAGCTGCAGATTAATCGTTCAAATAATGTTCAATGCCTGCCCTTCCGCCACTGTATTGACGTGAGACCCTCTTTCCTATCACATTCTCACTTCCCAGCCAGGTCAACACACATATTACAATTGCAATGGGGGTGTTGCTGTACAAGCTGCCCATGACAAGCCCCCCCTTGTTTGTAACACGTGGTAACATCCTGCAGATCCACGCCTTTATCTTATAAATCTCCTTACCCTTGTCCTACAGCTGCCCGCCATAGCACAGAGACTCATCATGTGACAACTGACATCCGATGACTAATTACAACATATTACAATTTGGATTGAGATCACCGGGTAGCTGTTTTCAAGCAACCTCCCCACAGAAAATGTAATTCACACGACAATCAGTTTCTTCTCTACGGTGTCCAACATCATCAAGGGCATCTGCAGAAATAATTTTGGGGGGAGGCAAGGTCACTCCAAGATCACTCTAGACCTCTCGCTGACTCTCAGAAAGTGGGTATCTGTGTCAGGGTACATTAAAAATCAATATATTTAGGATTCAAGGGGCAAGCAGCCCCCTTGACTCCAAAGACACCCACAAACACAGCATGGAAGCTAAAGTTACAATCGATGGTAGCAATATTAATAGCAGACTCCATTACTGGACACAGAACATCCTCCTAGGAGGGGACCTGGTTTTGTGTTGTCTTCTCACTAGGCAAGCCATCCCACTGTTAATTATCTGCCAGCAGATGGAAAGAAGCTTCCTCTCCGGTAGTGGTCCCCAATGTGGCTTGATCCAGAAATGTGCTTCCTGGCACCACTTCCTTCTTCCTTAGGGTTGCCATCCTCCAGGTGTTGGCTGGAGATCTCCAGCGATCACAACTGATCTCCGGGTGACAGAGATCAGTTCACCTGGAGAAAATGGCCTCTTTGGCAATTGGACTCTATGGCATTGAAGTCCTTCCTAGGTGCCAACCAGGAGGAACAGAAGGGTTTGCAAATCTGTTCCTTCACATGTGGCTTCCACGCATTCTTGAGCATCTACTTTTTCAGTAGTCAATCCGGAGAAACAGAAATCTGGGCTAAGTAGGGTTGCCAACCTCCAGGTAGTAGCTGGAGATCTCCTGCTATTACAACTGATCTCCAGATGATAGAGATCTATTCACCTGGAGAAAATGGCCGCTTTAGCAATTGAACTCAATGGCATTGAAGTCTCTCCCCTCCCCAAACCCTGCCCTCCTCAGGCTCCACCCCAAAAACCTCCCACCAGTGGCAAAGAGGGACCTGGCAACCCTAAGGCCAAATACCATTAATTAACTTATTTATTTTGCGGTCAAGTCACAGCTGACTTATGGCAAACTCATAAGGTTTTCAAGGCAAGAGACGTTCAGAGGTGGTTTGCCATTGCCTGCCTCCACGTCCCTAGTTTGCTTCGAAATTTGAAGAACCTCCATGGATGAGAAAAGAGCCAAGATTTATGGTCACCCTTTGTTTTGGAAACTCTGTTCCAAAAATAGAGTAAGAAGAGCGTGCTGTTTATCATTTTTTATAAAGTCCTTAAACAGCCTCAAACCATGTTTCTACTCTAAACACACCCTGCAAATAGTAACACTTAGGTTACCAAAAGTACAAGTCCATAAACTGTCAGCACTGATGGCCGCCTATTCTGAAAACTGGGTTTTCTGAACCAGAATTCTACATGATCCCCATTGTGGATGTGCAGGGGCTTACTGTAATGATTATTATTGTTATTTATTATATTTCAAGCCTGTCCTCCCCGGCCGGGAACAGGCTCATAATGTTATGGTTTTCGAGGGGAAAGTATAAAGCAGAGAAGAAAAAATTGACGGTGCAGTGGGAAAAAAGGTTTGCATTATTCCCCTCCACATACTGCACTATTGTTTTTTCTTCTCTGCTTTGACTCAGCATTGGTGTGTGCCTGCTTTTTTTGCACAGGGAAAAAGAGATGCCGTAGCTTATTTCATAAGAGCATCAGAGGTGCCCAGGTGGACCAGATGAGGGGTGCTAGAGCGCCTGCCAGATCAGTGTGCAGCCTGCTTGCCAGTCTCAGGCAGGGAGCCAACCTCTTGATGGGCTCATTGGCTGCCCACGAAGGGCCTGATGAACAATGTGGGGTCTTTTGGCAGCCCTCCCAAGCCTCCCCTCCTCCCCACACACACATAGGGGTGCCAGGTCCCTCCGGTGGGAGATTTTTTTTGGGTGGAGCCTGAAGAGGGCAGGGTTTGGGGAGGGACTTCAATGCCATAGAGTCGAATCGCCATCGTGGCCATTTTCTCCAGGTGAACTGATCTCTATCGGCTGGAGATCAGCTGTAATCAGGAGATCTGCAGCTGGAGGTTGGCAACCCTACCACCACACCCACTGCTGTAGTGGGGGAGGGGGAAACATGGGGGGTGTTGAGCAGTGGGAGGGGGAGAGGTGCAACTGGCAGCCAGAGCTGTGGGGGCCTGCTGAACTGTCAGCGCTGCCCCCCATGGTTCGCCAGGCTCCCTCCCACTGCCGGCTGGGCAGGCTGCTCCACCAACTGCCGCTCACCCCTTGGCAGTTGATCTAGTCTAATGGCGGGGACAGGAGAACAGCAACCCATGGGTGGCTGTGGCTGTGGAGCGCCTGCTGAACCTGCCTGTGGCAACATTTGCCGCATCCTGATGTCAGACCAGTGGCTGGCAACCCTACCCGGGCCCATCACTGTCTCTCAACCTATTCAATCTCAGAATAGTGCTGTTAGAATAAAATGGAGGATACAGGGTTGCCAGTCCCTCTTCGCCACCGGCAGGAGATTTTGGGGGTGGAGCCTGAAGAGGGTGGGGTTTGGGGATGGGCGGGACTTCAATGCCATAGAGTCCAATTGCCAACGTGGCCATTGTCTATAGGGGAACTGATCTCTGTCAGCTGGAGATCAGATGTCATAGCAGGAGATCTCCAGCTAGTACCCGGAGGTTGGCAACCTTATCTCAGCAGTAGGAAGTCTACTGGGGCCCTATTATCTCAGCAGTAGGAAATCTACTTTTGCCTACTACTGTTTTATTTGCATCAGTACTTGGAAGTTGGCAACCCTAGGAGGATAGGAGAATTATGTGAGCCACTTTTGGTTCCCGATTGGGGGCGGGGGGGGGGGGAAGCAGAATATAAAGTCTTGTTGTCAAACTACAACAAAACCGCAACAGAATTTTAAAAAGTGGAAATGGCCAGATTTCATACTTCCCCGGGGTCCCTTTGGATTGGATGTTGCCTTGGTGGGACTTGTTCATTTGGAAGAGCGTGGCTTTTATACTGTTATTCCCTCTGCGTTGATGGTACTGCTTGGCAAACATGCCCCAACCCCCCCCCCCTTGCATGAGAATCACGTAACTCCTGTGTTGCGTTTTGTGGCGAAAAGAGCCTTTTAGGACAACCAGTATGGGCACCGGCTACAACAGGGCGAAATGAGCAGGCTCCATTTTTGCCAGCTCGTTTGCAGCAGTGCAGATTCCCCCCCCCCCCCAAGTCAAGAAGTAAGATTTCCTGCTCCAGAACTGTTGGCCTCGCCTGAGCGCGACAGGATACATTACAGAGTCTCTAAGCTCGTTTCTCCTGCCTTGTTATCCAACGCAATACAACCTGACCACACGCGCGGACAAGGGAAAGGTCGCGCGGCTTCGGCTGCTGCTACTGAGCATGCGCCCCCGCTTGGCGCATGCGCAGTAGCGTGCGGCCCGACGGGCGACTGGCTTCCGGAGGCGCTCGGAGACGGCGGTGAGTTTCGGGGTGCGGGATCGCATGTAATCCTCCGCCGTTGCGATTCCCGGGGAGACACCGGCTCGTGATCGAGGACCCGCGAGCGCTGGTGAACCGCCCTGACTGTGCTCGGTGGACATCTTGCCTTCGTTTCTCCGTTATAATCGCTTGGTCGCTGCCCCCCCCCCCGGGCCGTGTTCGCACGTCGTAGCTCTACCGCTGCGTCCAAACGGCTTGTCGACGTCACTCTTGCAAGGCGGGGACGGACGCGTGTGTTCGTTAGTCGGGTCGGTTCCAGCTCCTTGTTTTTGACACGCCGACCATTGACGCCCGGGAGGTTTTGCATTGGGTTCGCCACTCTCCAGATGCACGTTTCCCCCCCCCCCACCCCATCTGCATTCTCCAAACTCAAAAATAAGCCCCCAGTGCAGAGTTTGGAGAATGCAGATGTGGGGGAAAGTGTGCATCTGGAGAGTGGCGAAGCCAAAGGGAAACCTCCCGTGCATCAGTGGCCCCTCTTTGTCTTCTTTTTCGTTTCAGGCCCGTGCAGAAAGTCGGAAGCCGGACCCGTGCTGCGTTTCCACGAGGTGCTGGTCAGACTCAGGGTGAACACGTGGCTTTTCCGGGGGTTGTGTTTTGGGAGGGCTGTCCTGGCTCCAGGAAGGTATGTATGCCCGCACACAACTTCTTTCTGTCCAATGAAATACCGAATCGCAGTACAGAGACATTTCAGTAGTTCAGGAAGCCCTAAGGCAGGGGCGGGGGAACCTTTTTTCCGCCAAGGGCCACTTGGATATTTATAACATCGTTCACGGGCCACACAAAATTATCAACTTAAAAATGAGCCGACCGATACGTCTCTCCACGGCCCGGGTAGGAAAGGGTTAACATGGTTTCTTGGGCAGTCCTAGCAGCTCCATAGCTAACAACTCTTCTGCAAGGTTGAAAAAAGGTTCCTTTTCTCAGTAAAACACACATTTGCCTTGAATAGAGCCTATTCCTGTCCGCGGGAGGGGGCGGATCGCCAGTCTTAGATCCTTCTGAGCTAGACATCTGCCAGGACCCACAAAGGGCCAGACCAAATGATTTCACAGGCCTTAAATGCCCCCCCCCCCGGGCCTGACGTTCCCCACCCCTGCCCTAAGGGGTGATTAGAGAATGCTGTTGCAGAGGAAAGTTACTGGGATAGAGCTGGCTGTTTTGTTAATGAAGGGAAAGTAGCACTGTTTCCCCACTCATGAACACATGAAGCTGCCTTGTACTGAACCAGACCCTTGAGGGTCCATCAAAGTCAGTATGGTCTACTCAGCCCAGCAGCGGTTCTCCAGGGTCTTAGGCAGAGGCCTTTCACATCACCTTGTCCCTTGAACTGGAGATGCCGGGGATTGAACCTGGGGCCTTCTGCATGCCAACCAGATGCTCTACAAACTGAGCCCAGCCACTCCATTAAAGCATGGCTGATCTGAGAGCTGCATGCGCACATTTTTACTTGGATTCAACAACACCACACCGCTATTCATGCTCCCTGGAGGTGGAGGCTTTTTGGTTTTCTAAACTGTCTGGTAAATGGCAGTTGCTGTGTTGCTACTCATGTAATGTCATTGGGCAGTAAGGATTAGCTAGAGAAGTGTAACTGGGCAGTAAAGCCTCTGCCGCTGATGGACATGTGGAGTCCGTAGCACTGGGGGACACTAGGAAGAAAGGAGGAGGCTGCCCGAGGGAAAAAGTGGCTTTTTGTTTCTATTTATTTATTTTGATTTTTGTACCCTGGTTTTCTTCTTATTGGGGCCCCTGAGCAACCTAAAAAGGTATAGGTCCCCTGTGCAAATGCCAGGTCATTCCTGACCCACAGGGTGATGTCACATCCCAGCGTTTACTAGGCAGACTGCTTACGGGGTGGTTTGCCAGTGTCTTCCCTAGTCATCTTCCCTTTACCCCCAGCAGGCTGGGTACTCATTAAAACCGACTTCTGTCGGGATCGACCTCAGGTCGTGAGCAGAGCTCGTACTGCAGCTTACCACTCTGCGCCACGGGGCTCCTCTGAGCAACTTACAACATTATTCTCTCCCCTCTTTTTACCCTCACAACAACCTTGTGAGGTAGGTTCGACTGAGTGTGTGTGAGCCTGGCCCCAGGTCACCCAGCAGGCTTCCGTCCCATTGTGGGGATTCAAACCAGAGTCTCCACATCCTAGTTCGACACGCTTGCTTTTGATACTGGGCTGGCTTTTTTTAAATGCTCTCTTGTGTGTTAAATTCCTCCAATCCCAAAGTTTGGAGGCAGGGGCAGAGGGTTTGGGTAGATGTGCACCCTGTTGTCTGATAAGGCCTCATAATGTGGCTTCCAGCATTGCTCTCCTTTATGGTGTTCAACGTGAAACAGGAGTCCCGCAGTAATTGAGAGACTGACAGTGCAGTCCTAAGGAGAGTTACTCCAGTCTAAGCCCATTCATTTCAATGGGCTTAGACTGGAGTAACTCTCCTTAGGAATGCGCTGTAACAGTTTATTCCAGTGTAAGTTTGCATGGCTAGTATGTTTGCTGAGTTGTCTTGTTTTAAGCACTTTAACTTTGTTGTATGCTGTCTTGGAGGGAGGGGCCAAAAGGTGGCACCTCAGTTAACCACACAAATTGCCTTGGGCTGTAGGAGGGAGTAACCTTAGCCCCTCTGTTTCCTTCCATCGTGGACTCTCTGGGATAGCATCAAGGGTTTCCCAGATGTTGCCGCTGCAGGCCCTGGATGGATCCAGCCCTTCTTAGCTTCAGCAGGGCTGCTTTAGCATGTGCATTCCACCCAAACCTTGTGCATTTGATGACTCAAACTGTGCCACCTCTTAAGAATGGGTTTGGAGAAGGAGCGGGGAGCACGCCTTTTTTGGTTGGCCATTTATAACTCTGTGCATGTATATGTAACGCTCTGTGTAGCTTGGCTAGAGACCATGTTAGAAGTGTCGCTGTCTGTTTACTGGAATGGTGAAGTTTTGCAGAGTATCCACAAGGTGTCGCTGTGGGGCGGGGCTCAGCAAGAGCAAAATCTGCTGTCCTTTTTGGGCCCGGGCAGTTTCTCAAAGTTCTACAGAGCCGAGCTGGTGATGATGCGAAAGTTATCCCTGTCCGAAGCTTTTCTTTGTGTGGAAGTTTTGGATTCTGAAGCTCAGCTTCAGAAGTTGCTGGAGTCATTTGACTGTGAAATTGCCCTGATCCAGCTTTGTTTTGTTCCCAGGCTTGCCGAGCAAAGCAAAATAGAAAGTGCTTGAAGATGCCGAGCATCCCCACAATTACAAGCGTCCGAGGTCCTCCCCTTGAGGTGCTGAAGTTCATTTTGGACCCAGGGGTAGGTTTCCAATTCAGCAAGTAAGCCGAACAACAGTCTCGTTGAGTGATCCCCTCTTTGGACTTTATGCCTACAAGCCTTATGAGCTTGAATGACTTTATGTAAGGTGTTCTGAAATAAAATTCAGATTTTATTTTGATATTTCTACTCTGCTTTTCTCCCTAGGTCTTCTGCTTTTCTCCCTGGTCTTCCCTCTCCATTTTATCCTCACAACCCTGTAAGGTAGCTTCAGCTGAGAATGTGCGATTGGCCCAAGGTTAAGATTTCATGGCTGGGTTGGGATTTGAAACTGGGTCTCTCACATCCTAGTCTGATACTCTAATCACTGTACCACACTTGCGGTCTGTGGGGAAGTAGATGGTAATGTGAACATATGAAGCTGCCTTATACTGAATCAGACCTTTGGTCCATCAAAGTCAGTATTGTTTACTCAGACTGGCAGTGGCTCTCCAGACAGAAGTCTTTAACATCACCTACTTGCCTAGACCCTTTAACTGGAGATGCTGGGGAGTGAACCTGGGACCTTCTGCATGCCAAGTAGATGCTCTACCACTGAGCCACAGCCCCTCCCCTAATTATGTTGGGATTATGGAAGTATGTGCCTAAATCTTGCAAACGCTTAAATGTTTGAGGAATGGAACTGGTTCGTTACATGAGTAGGTTGTAATATGAAAGTGACTATTCTCAACATCAAGTTACATACTGGAAAAGTCCAATACAATTCCTTTTACCTAAAACACAATAATGTAGGAATCAAAATCAACTACAGCCTCCCATGTCAACCAAGATTGGAATCTCATTTTGATGGTAGCAATTCCATTTGTTATGAATGCCTGCTTCCCAAATATCTTGCTAAATCCAAAGGCCGCTTAATAAAATGAGCCCACTGTATTTTCTTGAGAATTGTGTTCTTTATTCTAATGACAGGAGTAGCAGATAACAATGACATAGGCAGAAATAGCCTGTGTGGTATAGTGGTTAAAGTGTTGGAGTAGGAGTTCAGAGACCCACGTTCAAATCCCCATTCTGTCATGGAGACTTGCTGGGTGACCTTGGGCCAGTCACACACTCTCAGCCTAACCTACCTCACACGGTTGTGAGGATAAAATAGGAGGGGAGAATGATTTAAGTCACATTGGAGAGGAAAGCAGGGTATAAATCTCTAGAACAAAAATTTTCAAAGGATTAGTCATAATCTTTCCTCAGTCAGGGCATATTTATGCACACACACAACTTCTTTCTGTTCAATTAAATATCGAATTGCAGTTCAGAGAAATTTCAGTAGTTTAGGAAGCCCTAAGGGGTGATTGGAGAATGCTCTTGCAAAGGATGATATTTAGCCTTTCTAAAGCACACTTTGAAGAACAAAGCAGGTGATCGTCGAAGATTACCTGTGTCTGAGCATTTGTTTTTACAAAGAGACCTCCCAACAGAGGCCCAGCACAAGAAACCATTCTTTAAAGACATTTAAAAGTCTTAGGTGGTGAGTTTTCCTGTCTGTCCAGTTTACACTGGCGTGTGTGTTTGGGCCAGCACGGTTAAGAGATTTTAGGTTTGAAGATGCTCCTTAGCATCTATTGCCTGGTACATAGTTCAGGGCTATGCTTATTTGAGTGGCTTGCGGTGAATATAATGATCCTTTGTCAGTAAAACATGGGTTGCAGAGTACAAACGCTCTCATTTTCGGGGCAGGCTGAAACATAGTGGTTGCAGTGGGATTAGGCTTTGGTCTCCCAAGTCAGATGCAGCTTTTTGTTCTTGGCAAAAGGGCGCTTAGATGTGGCTGTAGCAGAAAACAATCTTTGTTTATGTTCTACTCTGACCCTTCCCCCAAGGAGTTTGGGGACTGCCCATGTAGCATCCCTTTGAGTTGGGCTAGGCTGGATGGCCCAAGCTAGCTTGATCCCGTCAGATAGTGGAAGTGAAGCAGTGTGGGCCCTGGGTAGTACTTGGATGAGAGACCTCCAAGGAAATCAAGGGCTGCAGTGCGGAAGAAAGCAATGGCAAAACCACCTCTGTTAGTCTCTTGCCTTGAAAATGCTATGCGGTGGCCAGAAGTTGGTTGTGACTTGACAGCCCTTTCCATCACCACCAGGTTGAGAGACTTTTACAACTGATCTCCAGAAGACAGATCAGTTGCCCTGGGGAAAATGGCTGCTTTGGAGGGTGGGCTCTGGCATTGTACCATGCAGAAGTCTCTCCCCAAATCACACTCTCTCCAGGCTCCACCCACCCAAATCTCCAGGTATTTTCCCAACCCAGAGCCGGCAACCCCACAATCACCCCACCCACTGTGGGGCAAACTCTTAATAACTTTATATGGGCAAGTGAAGAGTCAGAGTTGATCGGCTGAATTGTGGATTCCAGGGATGATGAAGAAGAAGAGTTGGTTTTTATATGCCGACTTTCTCTACCACTTAAGGAAGAATCAAACCGGCTTACAATCACCTTCCCCTCCCCACAACAGGCACCTTGTGAGGTAGGTGGGGCTGAGAGCTCCTAGAGAGCTGTGACTAGCCCAAGGTCACCCAGCTGGCTTCATGTGGAAGAATGGGGAAAGCAACCCGGTTTACCAGATTAGACTCCACTGCTCCTAACCACCGCTCTTAACCACTACACACTGGCTCGCACAAGTTCATCCTGTGGCTCAAGGCCCAAACAGTAATTACATTGTACATATTATTGCCATGGGGACTTGAATCCATACAGCAGCTTCCAGTTCCTCATGGCCTCAATTTAGAAGTGCTGCAGGGGTCTGATTTGGATCAGGAACACAGGGGGAGGAGGGGCACCTGCCTTCCCCAGCACCATATTCTTGTCCCAAAACAATGTGCGTCTGCCCCTGCTGCACGTTCACTGACTACTTACATGTGCAGCCCCTCCCCGGGACAAATGACCCCCACCCTGGCCTTTTCAGGTTGGGGAAACAGTGCAACGGGGAAGGCAGGAGCCCCTGTTTCTCCTCCTGTGCTGCAGTCCCAGTCCTAATCGGACCTCTGTGGCTCATCTCGACTCTATTTAGAGTTGTCACAGGAGGCTCACAGCTGGCATCCTGCTGCATGGCCCCCATTGGCACCGCATGTTAAACATAATGTGCGGTTGGGCCCGGAGGAGAAGTTTTAGCCCAGATTCTTGGGCAAAGCCTGCCACTCTGGCTCTTGGATTCTCGAAAGGTTTCACTGGTTTGAGAAAAACAGGTGGGGTCTGAAGGTTACCTAGTTCAGCCCCTTCTGCAGTTATTTTACGTCCTTCTGACAGAATATTCCATGTCGTTCAGGTTATCTTGTGGCCTGAGTGAAGAGCAGAAGACACTGATGTTCCAGGCGCAGCACAGAATGGATTTGGTTGGGCATCTCAAGTAAGTGAGGAATGCGGTGTGGTGTTGGGCGAGGGGTGCATTCCCAGCTAGTCGGCTGTATCGATTTTACTGTCCATCAGGACTTGATTATTCAAACTGGAAAGCAATTCTTGCCATTCACCCCCAAAGCAAACCTTCCAGCCATAACTCCTCAGAACCCAAAAACCCACAATTCTTAAAGGGGCTGAAGCATGACTTCTACACTTCCTCAAGTCAGTTTTGGTGCAGGTGAATATTTTTCACTCTGTGCTTCTGCGTAGATACTTAAGGCTTGTCAGACCTATTCCGATCTTCAGTTTTATCTCATTCTTTGCCCCCTCCCCCCGAAAGCCTGTGATGTGATGTTATCCCTGTCTGAAAACTCAGCCATGAGGGAAAATGCATATCGACTGAGGCTTGTCCACTTAGCTGTCTCTCAAACGTTTTCAGTAAACAAGTCACAGCACATGACCAAACCCTGTTCAAATAAGCTCTTAACTGGCTGTGGCTGCTTCATTCTTCCTGAAACAGGCAGCACGTTGCTAAAAAATTAATCTAGCGCTTCTGGCACAGATTCCGAAACAAACCTATGCTCAGGGGCTTGGGGGCGTATTTGAGAAACAGGTGTTTTCTCTGTCTTCTCCCATAAGCTTTGAAGAAGCAGGGTTTATTTGGATTTTCTTGACGGTCGCCGTTGGCTGGGTGGTGCTGGTATTTGTGTGTGTGCTGTTTATGCTGGCCAACCTTCTGCTGTTCAGAAGACTTCCTTAGCTTTCTTAAGCCCTTTGATGGCATGGCAAGGTTGTTTATCCACATCCTTTGGGCTTCTGCCAAATCTGTGCACTGAAAGCATCTGTTGAGGACTGAGCGGGAATATACAGTGCTCCTGCATAAAGGGTATTTAGGCAAGACTGCACATGTAAAATAAGTTATATATGACTGCAAAGCTGCAAACATCAGAGTACATTGAAGTTGGTATTTGACCAGAAGGTGCTTACACTGCTAAAGACATTAAAGCAAAGGAGACGATTACCTCCTTGCTGTCCATCCTGTTGCATTGCTGGTTGTTCTGGGTGGGGGGCAGTGGGAGGATGTATCCTAGCGTTTCAGGCTTTTTATCTTCAGGGAACCCTTTCTGCTTCCACAACACATTTTCTGCCAGACCCTTGATGTGCCTGCCAGAGAACTCTGCAGCATTGCACAGGATTCGGGGACATAACCCTGTGGCAGAACGTCATTTCTTGTGGGTTGTTTACCAGGTTGGTTGCATCTCACTGTTTCTCTGCATGAGCGGAGAATGTGCGCCTAACGTTTCTCGTGGTTGTGCATTAGAGCTGTCCTTCGCGGGGAAGTTAGACTGCAGTTAGTGGTCGCTGCATTGAGCAGTCTCAGATGAGCCTGGTTGCCCAGAGTACGGATGCTTATCTTGCTTTGAGTGTTTGTTTTTGAGTGTAACATTCACATACGTATGCAGTTGTAGCCAGGAGATAATCTTCTCCCTTGTTCTTTGGGAAGATGGTTCATAGTTCCTCACCTTTGTTGATGACCTGATTCCATCTGATCTTTTACAGTCAGTGCGGAGATGTGGGACGAAAACCAGCTTACTTTGCATGAATCAGCAGGTATGTGGGGGCAAGAAGTGTGAATACAAATATGAGGGTCTTTGTTTTCCCTGGTCCTGTCTTCCTAGGGAGCTACAGTGGGATTGGAACGGCTCCGTGCTGTTCCTCTTCTGTTTAGAATTTCTCTAAGTAGTGGATTCTGTTTCTGCTTCCTCAACCAGAGTCCTTTAAAAAATTCTCCTGTAAACCACGTTGTGGTGACTGTTTCCCTTGTTACAGGCAAGCAAACAATTGCCGCTTGCAAACTGTTAGCCAGTCTACTGTGAAAAATACAATAGCCAGTCTTTGTGGTGGGGGGCCAGACTGTGGGTGGGTAGATGGAATCATTATGCACCTACAGAATGTCTCATCACACAAGGTAATGTGGCAAGGGCTTCATTAAGCACATTCCTTGCCTGGTGTGAAGGCCTTGCACAGTTGCCCTTTGTTCAAGTGTAGGTGTCTGAAATGTCACATTATTGGCACATCTCGGGGGATTATTTAATTAGGAGGTATGATGTGTGGAGTGTTTGCTCTTGAGTGTGACTCTTGAAGCCGTGCGCAAAACAAAAATGGAGAGAGTGGGGGCTTGGAGTGTAAAACAAAGGCAAAAATGTTACGTTATTCTGGAAAGTTGATAAAGGGGGGGTAGTAGGGTCAGTTGGTGGCTGCCTTTTATTGGCAGCCTCAAAATGGCAGCTTTGTGTTGATGCAAGATGGGTGCCACCCCAGGGAAGGTAAAATTACTGTTAGTGGGTAGTGAGGGCCCTTTAGGGTAGTGTTTCTTTGTGGCGTAGACCATTTTCTGGGGCTTCTGGTATGTATAGCACAGAGATCCCAAACCTTTTTGAGCCTGAAGGCATCAAAGTCAGTATTGTCTACACAGACCAGCAGCTGCTCTCCAGGGTCTCAGGCAGAGGTCTTTCACATCACCTCCTTGCCTAGTCCCTTTAACTGGAGATGCCAGGGATTGAACCTGGGACCTTCTGCATGCCAAGCAGCTGCTCTACAAACTGAGCCACAGCTCACAACTGAGTTTACAGTCCCGCAGTGAGATCCTAGTGCTGTGTTACCAAGGCAGTGTTTTTAAAAAACTGTGTGTTTAAAAACCTGCACAGCTAATCAAAAGCCCTGTCAGGCCTTTGCCCGCTTTCTAAAAACACTTGGTGGGTTTCAGAAAAGTTGTCAGCGGGCACCATGGTGCCCTAAGGCACCATGTTGGAGACCCCTGGTATAGTAGCTAGCATAAATCAAATTTATTAATACAGTCAGCTGACCAATCACATGCCAACCCATCAAAATGTCCAGACTCAATAGCTTTGCACTGCAGAATCACAGACGGCTCGTACAAATAAAGGTGTAAGATCAATAAAAACAACCCCTGATTAAATTTATTACCTAAAAATTTAAAAATTGTAAAATATTTTAACGATGATTCTCTAATAAAGTTCTGTGTATTTTAATAGCAGCAGCGCAGAACTTGGCAGTTCAGAAGGTAAGCTGAGGGTCTTCTAACAGGAGCTTCTTTGCCAAAAGCTCAACTGACTCTTCAGGAAATTTACCAAGCAAGGGGGAAATAAGCTTTGATCTAACTTCGCGGTAGAATGGGCAACATATCAGTGCATGTTCAGTGGTTTCAATGTCCCCTGTCTCACACGGCCAAAACCTCTCTGATCTAGGGATTTTATATTCCCCTTCTAAAACAGCCGATTAGGCAGGGCCTGGCATCTGGCAAGGGTAGGCCAGCAGAAGTTTAATAGAAATACACTGTATTGGTTTAAGAACTGGGATGGACTTTGGAACAGTCTGTCTTGAAAAAAGTAACTTTGTACAATTTAGGAATGCCTTCTCTTGTAGTTATTGTTAATGTTTGATCTGACTGAGAATGCTTTATTCTGTTTGAAGTTATTTCTTTTCGAAAGAAGCATGAATTGAAAACCCTCCCAACAATGCTGGATTATTTATTATAACTGGTAAGTGAACTTTTCACAGTTGAGAATATGAGAATGTTGGGTCCTCTCAGAATAGTCCACTGGATGGCCTCCAGTATGGCCCTTTGTCTTCAGCCGCAGTGTACCGTCATGTGAATTATTACAGTTGGCTGAATAGCTGCCATTGTCCGCTGGCATGTCCCCTCCCCCTAGGGAGTGCCTCTTGGACTTCTCTGTTCAGTGGAAGATCATGTTTGTCCAGATTAAAGTTTCCTGTGCTATTGATATAATTTTACTGCTGGTATTTCACAAGGTAGGGGGGACAACTTTGAAATCCAGCCCTCTACCCTAGAATATTCTTCTCCAGGATCTTCTCAGCTAGCAGGTGCTTGAGCGGGCTTCCCCCTTCCCCCTTTAATAGGCGCTGAAGCATTTTAAATCTGGATCAGGCAGGTTTTGAGGATTTCCCTTTGCCTTCTTGGTTAGTTTGCAGTCCCATTTTCTGCCTAGCTGGGGAGTTTTCTGAGTAGGAGGACGGAGACTTCTTCCCTGTCTATACTGGGGAGCAGGGTAAGGGCAGCGGTTTTGCTGCTTTCATCTTCTTGGGGCAGCCAATTTACTATTATATAGTCATGTGTTTTATTGGTCAGTTGAAGCAGATATGCCCTTACTGTGCCCACTTGTGTACAAGTACATACTGTCTTATTGGGGCCCCACCATGGATCTTGGACGATGATCCTTTGCAATGCTGTTTCTCACAATAAACATGTGAGTATTCAACACATCACGAGACCGCTCTCCTGGAATTTCACAGCTGCCTTGAGGCGGGTCTCTGGAGAGGTGGCATATACATTTTCCAAATTATATGAGGAAAAATATTTCTTTTTGTCAGTCCTGCATTTTCTAGTGATGTAGCTTGGAATGACCCAAGTTTTACTGTTATGAGGAAAATCGGCTCCCAGCAATATTGATCAGAAATGACTTGTCCTCTCCATGCTGAGGGTGGCCCAGTATATCCATGTCCTATGAGCTACTCTGGCTTTCGTAGCACAGCAGCTCATAGAATCAGGCTGCAAGTTTATTTACTTGTGAGTGATGGGGGTGGTTTGATTGTTCAAACCGGGGGGGGGGGGGTTCTTCCCAATTACCCCAAAGCAAATCTTCCAACCAGTCTGATCTTTACAATCCTTCTCCCCTCCTCAAAAAAAAAAAAAAAGCCTGTGATGTGATGTTATCCCTGTCTGAAAAGTCAGCCATGAGGGAAAATGCATATTGACTGAGGCTTGTCCTTTCTTTTGTCTCAGCATGGTGTAGTGATTAAGAGCGTTGGTTTGGATCTGTAGACTCTAATTTGGAGAACTGGGTTTGTTTCCCCTCTCCTCTGCGTGAGCGGTGGAGGCTAATCTGGTGAACCGGGTTGGTTTCCCCACTCCTGCACACGAAGCCAGCTGGGTGACCTTGGGCTAGTCACAGCTCTCTTACAGCTCTCTCAGCCCCACCCACCTCACATGGTGTCTGCTGTGGGGAGGGGAAGGGAAGGCGATTGTAAACCGGTTTGATTCTTCCTTAAGTGGGAGAGAAAGTCGGCATATAAAAACCAATTCTTCTTCATAATAATTTTCTCTGGTACAGATTAAGTTACTACATATTAAGATGGTGAAGGTGCCTTTGCAGAAGCGCAAGGTTGCTCTTAACTATGCCATTAGGAAGTTTAAGGTTAAGATCTTGGTGACTACAGGTCCATAGCTTACTGTGGGATTGAATTAAGAACATAATTTGGTTCAGTTTTCAGAATCCCCTTCCCCTTGCCATAGCATAAATTCAAAGTATACTTTCTCAGCAGCCAACACCCAAGAGCATTTTTATCTTTTATTCACAATTTTTTTTAAAATAAAAAAAGGATCAACCATGTCTTTTGTGCTCTTGGATGTTGGCTGTCATGTGCACGCTGTTCAGCAGTGCCCTGTGTCAAGAGTCGTTGAGTTTAATTTCCCTTCTCTCTTTCCTAGGTGCTGGTGGTTAAGCAAAGTGGTCCGGAGTGGAGAGCTACCCTTCCCTGCGCTTCGCTTCCCAGTTCTGGACATCGGGTGGCCAGAGCACACAGCTCCTTGTGGCAACTAACGAGACCACAGCCAAGGGTGAAAATGTAGCTGCTGAAGAAGGTTGCCTTCCGGAGGCGTGATGTTGTTAGGAAGTGGCTTAAGGGTGTGGCAGTCACTTAACTGGCTTTTGGATCATTGAAAGGGGAAGACCAGCTAGAAATCTATTAATAAATTAAATAAATTAACTTTGGGGCTGATGACAAAAGGTCTAGGTATCTGAACTATGGTACCCTTGCGGTGTTTAACTTCCTGGTTCTGGGGTGATCTGTCCACTTTGGCTCGTCTGCAGGGAAATACCTGTGTATCTCTTGTAGAACTTGTACGGTTGTTGAGGATTCTGCAGTGCCTCTTGCCCATGTGCAGGTTTGTTCATGTGGAGGGTTTGGCATTGCAATTGCTCCAGTTGAGTGAAGCGTGTCCCCTAGAATGGACCCAGGACTCCCCTGTTGCTGCCTAATGCAGGAGACAGTGAAACATTGTGGATTTAGCTGTCTTTGGTAAACTTGTCCTCCGTTACCATTTTTTTTCCTGATAAGGAGAGTTGGTTTTTATACCCTGATTTTCTCTACCTTTAAGGAGTCTCAAGCCAGCTAACAATCACCTTCCCTTCCTCTCCCCACAACAAAAACCATGTGAGGTAGGTGGGACTGAGAGAGTTCGGAGAGAACTGTGATTAGCCCAAGGTAACCCAGCAGGCTTCATGTGTAGAAGTGGGGAAATCAAACCCAGTTCTCCAGATTAGAGTCCGCTGCTCCTCACCACTACACCATGCTGGCTCTCTAAGGGCCTTGTGTGATAGGAACACTGCAGGAAAGCCACTCTTACACTCTGGGAAGCCTACAGTCAGGCCTAATGCACCACTGCTTTGCCACAAGAGCAGCCTGAATGTCTGTACAGCCATTGCTTGAGCGTGGGGGTTGAGAATGAGCCACAGACTTTTGGCAAGTATGTTAATGAAAGCTTCCAGGCATATGACTGTTCATTTGTCACTGCTCAGAGAGATAAAGCTGCTTTTGATCGCTCGGGATGTCATGTGGAACGATTTTACACTTCCCTGGTATTCATTTGCTCTCCCAGCCGGTCTGTTAATCTGCTCTTGCTGGTTAATGGTTCATATGGTACCATGGGTTGGTTGGCCAGGGGCTGATTCGTGTTGCTTTTATCAGTGAAGAAAGGTCAGCTGCCTCAGACCTTTGCAGGGCTGGCGCAAACCAGATGGGCGCACACTTGGTGCCAAGGAGGGACTTCAGTTGCACCTTGCCACAGAACAGAAGAGCCTGCTGCTGGACGTGGGAAAGCGAGAGCATGCCCCTCAGTCCTACCACATTAAATCACGGGATCAGCGTCATGGGTTTCTTTGATGGGGGTGGTTTCTGATGGGGAAGAAGTTTTGACATTTCATGGTGTTATGGGCTCTGGCATTTATGAGACAATTAGGCTAATAGAGCACATGTATCTTGCAGACTTTCACTATTTAAAGTTTAAATGCAATAATAGAATACTTAATTAAGAAAGTTGGGCCTAAACCATTTAGTATATAAGTTGTATGTAATAGCAACAGAAATGATTTTGTCCTTGAAATACTAGGCTGTGTGTAAGATTTCCTCTGTTACAGTAGGAACCTGGCAAGCATAGACATGTCTGACCATTTCACCCTGTTCAAAATACAAGCAAGAGCACTCGGTGAACTACTGGAATCCAAACAGTAGCCTGCCTGATTACGCAGGATACGACACAAGGCCATGAACAGGCTGTGAGGCTATGATCAACAGGAAGAGGATCTTCCTTATATAGACCAGGAAGAGAATCTCCTAACATGGTGTCCATGTGGAATCCACACAATAGAGTATACTGCAGAAACCAGAAAGGGGGCTATAGTTGTAGGCAAAAAAAGAACAAATCTGGAAAAACCTGGTCCCAAAAACATATAAAAGGAGAGGCTCTTCTGGCCAAAAGAGAGTATCTGACAGGTTAGTACCCACTGGCCTGCATGGATCGCTCCATCCCTTGCGTGGGATGTGGGCTCTGAGACTTTGATTCTTGCGTGGATTAATGCTCTCAGACCTTCCATATGGGTTAGGACTTACTTGCCTAAAAAGTCCCTCTAAGTGTTTAGCCTTTGCGAGTGCTGGATACTTACAGATTTCTCTTACATTTACAAAACTTCCTGTGAGACTGGAGAACTCTCTAAATGGGGGATTCTTTCAGATAACCAGCCCTTGCTAGGACTGGGTGTCTGGCCTGAATACCTACAGACTTCTCCATCTTTTAAGTAAGATGGAGACTCTTAGAGACCATCAACCTTTGTGTGGATTCTAAGAACTTAGATCTCTCCATCCTTAGTATGGAGACACTTCTTAATGCTGGCATATATTGAGAAGTGTTCACTAAGATCTATCTAGCCTTTGCATAGGCATTTTAGTCCTTACAGACATGGACTCACGGGTCTCTCCAGTTCTTCTATGGGCTGGAGATACTTGGAGTTTCTTGAAGTCAGAAATCTCTCTAACAACCATAGGGGTTTCTGAACTCAGTTCTTACAGACTAAAGCCTTACACAACACTTTAGTCTTCACAATGGCTCTTGCATTGAACTAAAGGTCCACTCACAGATCTCTCTAACATTGGCACAATCAGAGACTTCAGAACAGAGTCTTACACAGAACTCTTGAACATTTACACAGCTTTAAGCTTTCACATAGCCACAGATAGCTTTGCATAGCTTTTACTTTGGCTTTGCACACACACACAAATCTCCCTGATCTCAACATAGATCAGAGGCCTTTCATAGGCTGAGAACACTTAGATATTTCTCTAACCTGTGCATACACTTAACAGTGCATACTAAAATAACACATAGAAGACCTTGAAGGTCTATTCATTCTTAAAATGGATTAGGAACTTTTCAGATCTCTCTGGTCCTGCTGTACTGGGGAGATCCACAACTGACATGATTGGGTAACGTATGCCTTACGGTATTCTAGATACTTTGAATTAAGATACTATTAACTAAATCAGATTTTATGTACTGAACTAACCCAAGATTTCTGTAACCTTTATTCTGTGCATACACTTAACAGTGCATACTAAAATAACACATAGAAGACCTTGAAGGTCTATTCATTCTTAAAATGGATTAGGAACTTTTCAGATCTCTCTGGTCCTGCTGTACTGGGGAGATCCACAACTGACATGATTGGGTAACGTATGCCTTACGGTATTCTAGATACTTTGAATTAAGATACTATTAACTAAATCAGATTTTATGTACTGAACTAACCAAGATTTCTGTAACCTTTATTCTGAATGAAATATTATTACTGTTTTCAGGTTTGATACTCTCATATAGAGGCATAGAGATTGTTAAAGATTGCTTGCAACATGAACATGTTCGAGACTCATAATGTCTGAACTTGTGTAACATTGTAACCATCTACATGCATATACTACATTATGTAAAATAAACTGTACATACATTTATGTCCCTTTTCATAATTTATTGGCGCACTTCAAGAGAAAGCTTACTCCGGTAAGAAGCAGTTGAGTCCTGCTTATTAGGTGTCCATCTGAATAAGATAACATACTCCTCAGGAAGGGGTCGATTCTAAGAGCATAGGCACTGAAACGCACTGACCCGTGACAGTGGTTGGAGAACATCGCCCACGTGCTGCATTGCTCTGGTGACCCCATTTGTTAAACCACAAATGCAGCTGAGTGGATTCTAAAAGTGATAAAAGAGCTGGGAGCTCTGGAATTCTGTACAAGCCCCTGCATCTTACAAAACAGTGTTTTTCAGTTGGATACACAAGCTGCGACATATGGGGGGAGGGATTTGTGGGGGCATGGGTTTAGTAGATGGCAAGAAACACCAATAGGCCTCTCCAGGATCAGAGGCACATGCCTATTATAAGGTGCTGTGGAACACAGGCAGGCTAATGCTGCTGCAGGTGTTCGTAGAGGCACCTGGTTGGGCCACTGTGAACAGACTGCTGGACTTGATGGACCTTGGTCTGATCCAGCATGGCCTTCCTTATGTTCTCTAGCCTCAGGTTGGGAGCATGTGCCCTGTTGCTTCTGTCAGTGGCCATTGCAGACAGCCCTCTCCTAAAAATCCATGGAAACTCCTAACCAGCAGTGCCTTGCTGCTTCCTGCATCCCAAAGGCTCCTGCACCCTTCTGAGCTTTAAGTAGCCTAAAGTGGCTGAGGCTTGGGCCTGCACCCTCTATCTCCCCCCCCCCCCCGATCACCTATTATTTAAGACTTCCATGCATGGCAGTTATCAAAGAGTGAGAGGCCAGCTCTGAAGGTTCTCTCTTAATGTGACCAAGAAACTCCACCTGTGTGTTGGTCTAGGCTTGATTCAAAATACTTTTTCAATTTCTATAGGAATCAAGTCCATGGGTTGCCTGGGACCTCTTTAGGTAGTCCTGCCTCTGGCCTTGGATGCTAATGCTGTTTAAAACTTAAATACTCCCCTTTAGTTTCTTGCACACATGACTTCTTGCTGTTCAATCCTGTGGGGAGAGGAAAGCACTGTGCTCGGTGAGGGCAAAGCCTGCCTTCCACTGGTCTGGCTCCATGGGTAGAAACCCTGCCTGTCATAATGAGCATTTTGCTACTCGCTTGTCACCAAAATCTGCATTTAACTGGTAAATAAAGGTAGGCATGTAATCATGTCTACAAAGCAGGCTTACTTTTGCTCGTATGTTGTGGATCATATCACTATTGTCATCTTACAGTAAGGAGGGGCGATTAAAAGCCAAACCAGCTAAATTGATACTGGCAGAACACCTATAGTTTGGTTGTTTCCTTATCCACTTAAAATATTAGCTATGTTACTGTGAAGGCCCTTTGGTTTTCTCAGAACTAGGGCTGCTTTTCTTTTGTGGCTCTAAAAAGTCACAGATGTTGCCAAAGTGCTGGCAGTCTGTGAACTATCTGCCAGTAGTTTGCTAGGGCTTTAGTTTCCTTAACATACCTAAGCCCTCTGCAGCAGAATGCATTTGGAGAATTCTTGTGGTTTGTTTTAGGGTGGTCTGTAAGGGAACCAGTAATCTCTGTGTTCCTAGAAACTGGAATAAGCCCATGGCTAGAGGAGAAAAGAGCATCTCTCCCCATCCTCTTCGTAAAACCAACTGGTGTTTTGAGTTTATGTGGTGGAGGCAAAATTGGGACAGATAGGTGCCATTTGGATGGCCCAGACTAGCCTGATCTTGTCAAATCTCAGAAACAGGGTTAGCCCTGGTTAGAACTTGGGTGGGAGACCCCCAAGGAAGTCCAGGGTCTCTATGCAGAGGCCGGCAATGGCAAACCACCTCTGAACATCTCTTGCTTGTGTGGTCACCATAAGTCAGCTGCAATTTCTTTTAACAAGATTAAAAGAATCAGGTAAGAGGTGATGTGAAGGTCTCTGCCTGAGACCCTGGAGGGCCACTGCCAGCCAGAGTCCACCGCTCCTAACCACTACACCACTCTGGCTCTCTTCATTAGCTTAATGGAAAGGAGCGGTGGACTGTAACCTGGAGAACCGGGTTTGATTCCCCACTCCTCCACATGAAGCCAGCTGGGTGACCTTGGGCCAGTCACAGTTCTCTTAGAGCTCTTTCAGCCTCACCTTACAAGGTGTCTGTTGTGGGGAGAGGCAGGCAAGGAGACTGTAAGCCGGTTTGAGACTCCTTAAAAGGTAGAGAAAATCAGCATATAAATCAACTCTTCTACGCTACCTCCCCTGCCTGAGCAAGCCAGGTAGAGTTCTGTTCCCCTTGGTTACTGTGGCACTTCCCTTTAGTGATTCCACCTCTTCTCAGTTCTGTCTCAGGAGCTGCATACTTTTTTACTGCTAACTTGCACCACTTGTTCCGTTTTATTTCGCTTAGTGCACATAAGGTGCTGCAAACAAGCGCATGGTGCAGAGTGTGCTTACCAGTAATTTGGGATTTGGCTCCACATTGCTTGGATGTTCAGTGGCAAGTTAGGGGCAGGAGGTGCTCGGAATTACTGCTCCTTTTGCACAATCTCAGGTTTGCTTCCAGCAGTCGTGTTCTGAAGCAGATGCTTATTTCAACAAACTCGGAGACAGAGCTGGATCAGTTATTGTCCTTTATGCTTTTGGCTGTTTATCCTTCTATATATCATACGTGTAGTGTGTACGCTTTCAGACAGCAACCAGAATTTCGGACACGCTAGTCTGTTCACCAGCAGCCTGATAACCCAGCCTAGGCCAAGCTTGTCAGAGCTTGGAAGCTAAGCAAGGTTGATACTTGGATGGGAGACCACCATCATCTAGATAAGCTGGAACATGTCCAGAGGAGGGCAATGAAGATGGTGAGGGGTCTGGAGACCAACTCCTGTCAGGAAAGGTTGAAGGAGCTGGGTATGTTTAGCCTGAAGAGGAGAAGACTGAGAGGGGATATGATAACCATCTTCAAGCACTTGAAGGGCTGTTATATGGAGGAGGGTGGTGAGTTGTTTTCTGTTGCCCCAGCAGGTCAGACCAGAACCAATGGGTTGAAATTAAATCAAAAGAGTTTCCATCTAGACATTAGGAAGAATTTTCTAACAGCAGTTCCTCAGTGGAACAGGCTTCCTCGGGAGGTGGTAAGCTCTCCTTCCCTGGAGGTTTTTAAGCAGAGGCTAGATGGCCATCTGTCAGCAATGCTGATTCTATGACCTTAAGCAGATGATGAGAGGGAGGGCATCTTGGCCATCTTCTGGACACTGGGTGTGTGTGGGGGAGGTAGTTGTGAATTTCCTGCATTGTGCAGGGGTTTGAACTAGATGACCCTGGTGGTTCTTTCCAACTCTATGATTCTAAGGAAAACCTGGGCTGCTGGGCTGAGGAAGGCAATGGCAAACGGCCTCTGAACATCTCTTGCCTTGAAAACCCCATGGTCCTGGGGTTGCCATGAGTTGGTTGCAACTTGGTAGCACACATTTATTAGTAGTTCACATTTGCAGTTATGAATTTTTTTTGGGGGGGGGCACCATCTTAGAGGAGGCATTTTCCTGGAAAGTGTGAGAGGGGGAAATGCCTGGTGCTTGTTGCCCACGTTGTTGTTGTTGTTTTTTAATCCTTGTGCTATAAAAAAATGCATTAAAACTTGCTTCCCAGATTAGTGAAGGTGCATTTTTTAACGGTTTTTAATTAACCGACTACCTAATAAAGCAGTGTTTCTACCATATTTCATATACTACCTGATCTTCAGAGCCCACTGAACAATACAATTAATCTTAAAGGAACACAGGGTGATGCACCATAAATACTTCAAATGATGAAATCCAGAGCTAGGAGGCAAGAAAACAATACGGTATTCATTTATACAGTATTTCTGATGCCAAGAGGTCAGGGTGATCCTTATCTTCATGGCAAGTTTATCTTTCCAGGACAGAAGAAAACTTGATAATGTGGAGAGGGAGTGGCTTAGGACACAGTGAATCACTCAAATGTAAGTAAAGGTAGTCCCCTGTGCAAGCACTGGATCATTACTGACCCATGGGGTGATGTCACATCATGACATTTACTAGACAGCCTTTTTTTGCGGGGTCTGTTTGCCATTGCCTTCCTCAATCATCTTCCCTTTACCCCCAGCAAGCTGGGTGCTCATTTTACCAACCTCAGAAGGATGGAAGGCTGAGTCTACCTTGAGCCAGCTACCTGAAACCAACTTCCGTTGGGATCAAACTCAGGTTGTGAGCAGAGCTTTGCAGTATTGCAGCTTATCACTGCGCCACTGGGCGCCTGTTACTCAGAAGGAGTTGTCATTAAAGAAAAAGTTTTTGAAGGCCTTCAAACACCTGTAAGTTCATGATAAGGGTGGTTTCCTGGTTCATAGATCAGTCTCTTGCTGCATAATCATGCACAGAATTGCTCCAATCTAAGCCTGGGGAAAGCAATGGACCTTGTGAAATCCTATGCAGAAGTATTCCTATTTGTCCCCATGCTCTTGCTAACATGTGATGGTCCCCAGAGAAAACTTACGGGAAAACATGCTGTATTGTGCAACTGGGGAGAGGAAGAAGTGGCAGAGACAGGTCATGTGTGCCTTGCATTTGCTGCAGATTGTGGTCTCATGGAATAGGGGTCGGGACCACGTGTGCCTCTGTGCTTATGGACCGGCCGCCACTCATTCATGGCTCAAAAGGGTTTTTCTCTCCCATGATCCCTTTCTTTGAGCTAGCTCGGCCCTGCTCCTTACCTGGCTTTTTTTATCCTTCACTCCATGGCTGCCCCGCGGCTATTGGTCTCCTCCCCCCTGCCTTCCTCACACCCCTGACAAAAGGACCACACAAAAGGAAAAGAAAAAAAAGATCATTCAACATTTATGCAATTATACAAAGTGGGAAAATGTTTCCGATTACACCCCACCCTTCCCCATTGTGCTCCCGCAACTCTCCGTCTGTCACTGGCCACTCAAACTGTCCTGCTGAACAAAACTGCTCTCTTGCCAGCTACGTACACTTAATTATCTTACAAATGCCAGCGTGAGCACTGGAAAGTTACTTGTGTTAATAAGCTCACTTTCTTTGCTTCTGGGTGACTAATTGCAGTTTAATTCACCTGGGGGAATTTTACTCATCATGTCTGTAACGTTAGTGTCAAAGGGTCATGATAAGCCCTCCTGAGAATTTGCTCAAGCAACTACGGCAGCTACTTTAATCTGGGGGGGGGGATGTTGGGGGTGTCCATCTGCAAGGTCTGTTTCCTTTGGATGCTGTGAAAGGAGCAGCCTTGATGAGAGCCAGCGTAGTGTTGTGGTTAAGAACGGTAGACTCTAATCTGGAGAACTGGGTTTGATTCCCCAGTCCTCCACGTGAAGCCTGCTGGGTGACTTTGGGCTAGTCACAGTTCTTTCTGAATTCTCTCAGCCCCACCTACCCCACAAGGTGTTTGTTGTGGGGAGGAGGAAGGTCATTGTAAGCCACTTTGAGACTCCTTTCAGTAGAGAAAAGCGGGGTAATGCTAGGGAAACAGAAGGCGAAGATGGGACTTCTCGGGTTTGATTCCCCACTCTTCCGCATGAGCAGCGGACTGTAATCTGGTGAACCGGGTTGGTTTCCCCACTCCTCCACATGAAGCCTGCTGGGTGACCTTGGGCCAGTCACGGTACTCCCTGAACTCTACCTTTGGGCTTCAGGAACCTCACCAGATGCCTACAAGCCTATCCTTGTAGCCATCCAAGCAAGAAACTTGCTTGAGAACATAAACTTGGTGGGAGCTGCTAGGAGCCAAATTCTGCACTTGTGTGGAACATACAGAGCCAGCTCAGGTAGTGAAAAGCAAATGCATCGCTAGCAGTGCAATTCCATTCCATTTTATGGGGCTTTGAATGGAATATCTCCCTGATTGCCCTATAATCAGCACCAAGCAGGGTTTGGTCTCACGCTAACTAGGGGCAAAATTAGATACGGCCGCATGATCCATGTACTGCAGACTTAAGTCCAGCTAACCTCCTATAACCGGGGCCATTTAAAGCACAGTGGGGGAGGGAACTTTCCTCCTCTGCTGCTCTCCCCAGCCTTTTCCCTCCCACTAGAAGTGGCAGCAATGGGAGAACAGCAGTTTGTCGGGGAGAGAGTCCACCAGCCTGCACGTGAGTCATACAGCTGTTGCGCCCAGTCTGAGCCTAATGTAAGCTGATTTAATGCCACTTAAATTTGTGTTTGATTGCTCGGGCTGCTTATCAATGTCATCAAAATCCTAGACAAGAGGAAGCGAGGCATGCGGTTGTGCCAAAGACAACAATGATTCTGGGTTTCTCATTACTTTTATATAAGGCACCTTTTCAATATCCGTGTTACAGTGAATGTCCAACATTCACAAGTGAATGAATGCTGGCAGTTTCCCCCACCTTCCCGACATACAGCAATGAATTCTGACAATGGCATTTAGGCAATTATCAACATCTACCAGTGATCAAACATTCATAAAATTTGCTTGGCATGAGCAATATTTACCAAGATTTGGACATTCATTGTAACGCATCTCCATATATTAAGAAAAAAACCTATTTGCCCTAGTCTTGGGTGTCAAAAGTCCTGTAACACCCATCAGTTATGGATATTTCCATGCGTGGGGCTGGGGCTGCCTCCCTTTCCTGTGTGCCCCAAAGCGTGACCAGCCCAGTCACTCTACCCCCCTCTCCCCCATGGAGACTGCCGCTCCCCCTGGCCCCATGGCTGGCCCCCCGGGGCTCCATGAATATTTCAAGCTATAGCTACCCCACAGGAACCTCAAACTGCTTGGCTTCATCAGGAGCGTCGGCCCACTGGCTGTAGCAGCAGGTAGTAGACTGATGCTTCCCAAAAACTGTAAAATGGTTCAAGTCCAAGTGCTGTTAAGAGCAGCCGTGTGGGAGAGGGGACCCCCCCCCCCCTGGGGCTTGAACCTTTTTTGAAGACACCTGGTTGGTCAGCAACTCTTCCCCCTTTTCAGCACCAGGAGAAGCAGCTCTCAGACCACAATAATTTTCCCATATTTAGTTCAGAGAGAACGGGATTGGAGTGATGGTACATAAGGAACCACTAAGAGCATAAGGAACCACTAAGAAGAAGAGTTGGTTTTTATATGCTGACTTTCTCTACCTTTTAAGGAGAATCGAACTGGCTTACAATCTCCTTCCCTTCCTCTCCCTACAACAGACACCCTGTGAGGTAAGTGGTTGTTTATGCGTGGGTACTTTCACTCATGTTCGCCCCTGGTCTGTCTCGGCTATTCCTTGGAGTTATGCATGTTTTCCGTCCATTAGAGATGACCTCACTGCCAGCCCTTGCAATGTCCAGGTCTTCCCGTTCCTCTGTTAACCCGACCCATCTCCCCTGAGCTCGGCCTGGGTGAAATCTCCATGCATAAGGCAAAGTGCGGGGCACACAAACTTGGTTTCTCTCGCAGCCAATTACAAGGCAGCATGTCCAGAGGCGGGGACTGAAATACTTCCTGCTTCCTCGGAGCTCTTCCTGAGCAGAAGAAAATCTTTTAAAAACCAAGGCTTGGTTTTCTCCCTCCCTCTTTCAGATTGCCCCGTTTTTTATGTTCTTAAAATGCTTTTTTATGTGGCAATTGGGTTTGGGGGGGATTTTCTCTCACAGTAAGCACTACAAGTAAGCCAATTACAAAGCAGCATTTAAAGGGTTGGGACTCGATTTGAGCTTGGAGACTGCTGGTGCATAGATTCCCAACAGGAAAGTGTACGTCAGGCAAGCAACAAACCTCTGGTAAAACTCCCATGAATAATGACCATTGTGTGTGAACGACTGTCTCTAACATCTGCTTTGGTGTGAGTTGCTAAGTCTACCCTAATAGAAGCCAATACTATGACAGATTACACAAACATGGGCAATTTTATTTAATTTTCATAATTTATACATAATTCAACTATTCTTGGCACACACTTTTTTCAGTGCACTTTATATACATAGCCTTGCAGTAGTCAGTCAGCCGGCTGTAGCTAGCCATTCTGCATGATGAAGAGGGACTGCTCAGATGATCACTGAATGAACCCCTCTGGACAGCACAAGCAGAAACTTTGTGCTTAGTGGGATTGCTAGCCGGCCAGTATTCGTATTCTTGAAGGGGGCTCCAAGAGACTGAGCTTGAGGGTGGACAGTGTTGACGGATTAGTTGCCAGTGCAGTATGAAGGATATTTTCCAGTGCTGGGAGGGAAGGGATGCCTGGGTGTTTAGCCCACTGCTCATCAGGCGAGACACTGACGTTAATGTTCATTCGTCCTACCTTCTGAGCCAGCAAATGAGGAAGTTTCACATGAGCAACCCATATTTCTATAACACCAAGGCAAAATTAGAAGACGAGAGTTTTCAAGCAGGCTGGTAGGAAAAGGAGGGGGTCCCTCTGCCACTGGAAACCAGCAGTGCGTATAAAAGAAGAATATGAATAAAGAAGTGCACGCCTGGCCCTGAGATGAAAATATCAGGCTGCCTCTACAGTACACATTCTGTCACTCATGTCTGGAACAGTTTTATCTCTCACTCTCTTTCACACACTCACATTTTCCATATCAGAGAATCAGAGCTTGTTGGCCCACAATAAGGCCATAATAGTCAGCCGGCTGCTTTAGAGAGACTTTCTAAGGCTTTGTCACACAGCCATTACCTCATTGCATTATTACCACACAAAAGCAATGTTTCCTGGCCTTCACCATGGGGGCACGCCGCAGGATTGTGCTCCTGGCAAACGCAATGTGCTCCAGGATCCTTTGCCCCGTTTGACAGTGAGTTCGGTTGGCTAGATGCCACCTAGTAGGAGGAGTGGAGTGATGCCAGGAATTGCCATACTAGGCCAAATCAATGTGCCACGAAGACCGATCATCTCACTTCTAGGAAAAGCATCACTGAAAGTACGCAAGCAGCAGCTGAGCTGCTACAATTGTGCCTGTTTCCATATCGTATCATCTATCTAGCTCCAGCTTCGTTGAGCCAGAGCGTTGGCACCGGTGTGATTCTGCAGCAGGAACAATGGATTATGCTGGCTATTAGCCACAGGTAGGTCTTTCTTCTAACTGGCCAAGCAGCTGCTACAGTGCTTTCTCTTTGTGTGCTGGGAACCTGCAGGTTATCAGGTCCGCCCACGAACTACATAAAGGCAGATGGAAGACTCCTGGGGAACAGGAAAGCTTTCACACCCAGAGAACCAAGAGTACAGTAGGTGCCCCCTTCACCGCTGGTACAGCTTCATGATGCCAACCCGGTGCAAGCTCTTCCACAGCTCGGACTCCAACAGCATGTCGTGGTTGGCATAGAACACCAAGGGCTTTTTCTCGCGCTCATAATAGTGGTCGGAGAACTTCTTGTAGTTCTCTGTGATGAAGCCGTAGGCGCTGACCTGAAAGGAACCAGAGGGGAGGGGATGAGTGAGAGACAGGATTATGCCCAGCCTTGTATACCTCTAGCATGCTCATTGGCAGCACCCAACACAAAGCAAGATGCCCTGCAGCCAGCGTGGTGTAGTGGTTA
The DNA here is from genome assembly GCF_029931775.1 of Euleptes europaea. Taxonomy (NCBI): domain Eukaryota; kingdom Metazoa; phylum Chordata; class Lepidosauria; order Squamata; family Sphaerodactylidae; genus Euleptes; species Euleptes europaea. The sequence goes on along the minus strand of NC_079312.1, from coordinate 125,536,571 downwards.
AGAGCAGTAGTTTGGAGCGGTGGACTCTGATCTGGAGAACAGGGTTTGATTCCCCTCTCCTCCACATGAGTGGTTAGGGTAATCTGGTGAACTGGATTTGTTTCCCCACTCCTCCACATGAAGCCAGGTGGGTGTCCTTGGGCTAGTCACACTCTCTCAGCCCCACCTAGCTCACAGGGTGTCTGTTGTGGGGAGGGGGAGGGAAGGTGATTGTAAGCCGGTTTGATTCTTCCTTAAGTGGTAGAGAAAGTCAGCATATTAAAACCAACTCTTCTTCTTCAACTAAAAGCAGTACAAGATGGATACCAGAGTGGCTCGTGCTTCAATTTTTCATGCCTCCATGGAATGTGCGAAAAAGCAACTTGCCTGCCCTTCCCACTGTGAGAAGTGAGAGTCCTAAAAGTGTGTGGAATTGGTATGTCATGAGGGAGCTGCATATTGCTGCCACGTGATGATTATCTAGAAGAGTGTGAGAATCAACTGCAGGGCCTCATTTCAATGTTTCTGCTAAGGCAGGAAGGCCCTCAGAACATTTTCAAAATCTCGAGCCCTTGGCTTCAGAATTATCAAGTACTGGAAAGATCATTTAATAATTATTATCTTACCTGGTCACAGGTGTGCAGAGCTGTTAGAAGCATCAGGGCACCAGTGCTGGGCATGTAGAGATGCCCAAACTGAGTGTTTAGTATTTCAGATCTCAAAAACCTGCAACAGACAAAGATGTTTGTAGCAGAAACTTTATGGGTTATGGGAAAGGTTAGAAGAAAGCGTTAAAACTGGCTCTGTCAGTTGTAAGGAATGGGCTGCATAACCTGGGTGGATATCAAACTTTCCGCCTGCCTGTCTTCCTGACATGCTAGCTTTCCACATACAGGAAACCTCTGAGATAGGGGTAGTTTCGGACAATTGCTTCTTCCCAGGTGTGTTGGCAAATGGCTTAATTCTGTGATAGGACAGTACCATGTCTTGCACATGTGAACTGGCTCCCGGAAACCTTGCAGGATAAATGGGGGTTTCCAGTTCTCAAAGGCAAAGATTCTTACACACCTCATCCAAATGCACAAATTACTCCGTTTCTCCCGCACCCAGATCTTTGCCACTTCCACTAGCTCAATCCCCGCCTAAAATTCCAAGCACTGCAATCCGAGTACAGAGTAACCTCCTCACACATTCTACTTCCATAATTTATAAATACGAGTATCCTCCACTCCGGTGTGGTGTAGTGGTTAAGAGCGGTGGTTTGGAGCGGTTGAGTCTGATCTGGAGAACAGGGTTTGATTCCCCACTCCTCCACATGAGCAGCGGAGGCTAATCTGGTGAACTGGATTTGTTTCCCCACTCCTACGCATGAAGCCAGCTGGGTGACCTTGGGCAAGTCACACTCTCTCAGCCTCACCTACCTCCCAGGGTGTCTGTTGTGGGGAGGAGAAGGGAAGGTGATTGTAAGCTGGTTTGATGCTTCCTTAAGTGGCAGAGAAAGTCGGCATATAAAAACCAACTACTCGTCTTCTTAATGCAAATGGAGCCAGCATGGTGTAGTGGTTAAGAGCGGCAGACTCTAATCTGGAGAACCAGAGTTGATTCCCCGCTCCCCACATGAGTGGCAGATTCTAATCTGGAGAACAAAATTAGATTCCCCCCTCCTCCACGACAGCCTGCTGGGTGACACAGAGTTCTTTCTGAGCTCTCAGCCCCACCTACCTCCCAAGGTGTCTGTTGAGGGGAGGGGAGACTCCACTTTGAGACTCCTTTTGGTAGAAAAAAGCAGGGTATAAAAAACAACTCTTCTTCTAATACATTGTACCTGTCTAATGAGCACTTGGGTCAGATATAAACATAGACTTTGTTTAAAGGGCAAAGTATTACCTCTCGGTTAGATAGTGCAGGAATTCTGGGTGCAGCAGCTTGAACTTGCCTACAGATGCTTCAGAGCCAAAGTATTTCTGTGGTCTGCATCAAGAGATCAGACAAAAATGGCTCTCAGTCAGGAGTAATTAGACAGCTCTCCGCTGATCCCATGACTGGGGGAGAAGTTGAGAATTCAAGCTGGACAATGGCACTGTTTGTTAGGCACCTGGATGCCAGACCTTGAATAAACCAATGATAAATATATCTAGATTTCAAGGCAGGTCCCAAGACATTCTGGTACCTGAAGCAGAAGATCAAACTGAGGCCTCCTTAGGCGAAAAAAACAGGACCAATATTACTATAATATTAAATTCAAGATCTTTGTCTGAATGGCCTTTCTCTAGGTAATGATTAGTTAAAGGGGCCTCGCGTGTTTTGGAGCGTATCCTTGCCCGATGCTCCCCAATACGAAAGATCTTTTATTTTTTGCCCTGTGGCAATACAAACCTCGCCCTTACAACCAAGAAGACGTTGCTAAATTATTACACAGACACGAAATGAAATTTGTCCATTTATTTAAAACCATGACACCATTAGGTCTCAATAATGGATTTGATTTGACTTGTTAACTTTAAATGAATGCATTCATCTACACCTACAGGTGTAGGCTATCTGAGATTCGGAATTTATTTTGCGTGGGTTTTGCACTCGGCACCAGCCAAGGCAGAGCCTGAGGAACCGTGAGGGACGGCTGGTCTATTGTTGGTAAGCTGAAATACGGAATTCTTCCATTTTGAAAGTCCAATTTTTCTTATTGTATGTCATATAGATATGTTATGGCTTATTATGCATGTTGTTTTTACAGAGGTCTTTGTGCCCTATTTACTAAGTATCACGTTATTCACAAGGGAAATGTTTATCAAGGCAGAACTAATCAACTGAAGAAGCAATTCATATTGTGAAACGATCACCCATCCGGAGGTGCCATTTTGGATTGGACCTATCAACTTTATTATTATTGGACAGTACCATTGAAAGTCTATGGACTTGGACTACACTATTGTCGTACTGCACTTTAAGTTTTGTATCTCCCGACTTGTGGACTTTTTCGTTGGAACCTTATGTCATTTGACTGATTGGCATTGGACTTTGATTATTGCAGAGGAGACCTGCTGTTGAAATCTTTTTCAGTTCTTTTTCATACCTTTTCATATTATGTTTGCATTGCCAAGGTAAATTATTTACTATATATCTATTGAGCTGGTGCTGTTATTTCTTCAACTTTGTTGTATCAGCACACGTTTCTTTCCATTAGTTAGACTACCTGGAGGTTGGCAGCCCTACATATGTAACAAAGGCAAAATAAGATAACTTTCATACCCATAATTACTAATCTAAACATAATTAAAGAGCTGGAAGTATGGGAACAAATTTGAAACAAAGCAAATACTCCATAATCCTCAGAAATGTAATTTTGAGGGAACAAGATAAAGTGGTAATGTTTTAGAAGAGAGGTTGCCTGTAGGAAAAATATTTCCACTGTGTGGCTAGCTCGCCAAACTCAAGGTTGTCTCTCAGCCATGCTACCAGGATGTGGAAGCCCAGACAAATGAAAGCTGAAAAGAAAGGAGAGGGCAAAACAGTAAACCCAAGGATGCCAACCCAGAATACTTTGCATTACTATTATTCGTGCTGGATCTGTTCTAGAGCTCTTCAAGAGAGGCATGATGGTTGAAACAGCAGCAGAGGAAGCAGAAAAAGAGCAGTACTTACTTATCCCCTTTGTCGTTACCTTCTGGGACAGGGATGCCTAACACAGCAGATTTGATCATGAGGTAATCGCGTATATCGGAGGGAATGAAAATGTACCGTATGTCCTGCAGCCATGTTAAGGAGGGAAGCAAAACACAAGACAGGAATGTCAGGTTGATGGACTGTTGCATACTTCAGTTCTGATTGTGACAATGAAACATGAACGTAACTAGATTCCCAACTGATTACGGAAGATTCTTTGAACAACAGAGGTCTGTCTCCTACTTGCCCAAGCTCCGCTACCACACTCTCATTCCTACTACATTCTTTCTTTGAGATACCAAGAAAGATTGTATCAGGGGCCACTATACACACAAAGCTGCCTGCATGTTCCATTCAGAAACGTCGTGTGACAAATGCCAGAATAGCCTGAAGTACTACGTTGTCATAAGGCTGCACATATAGGGTAGAGGAAAGGAACCCTAGTAAGGCTGTGTATATACCTTGCCCTGTGGTATCCGGGTGAAGCCATATTCTGCATAAGCAATAAGAGAATTCTTCATGGTGTTTACTGTGAAACCATAAAAGGAGGTCTTTGTCCCAACATCTTCCTCAAAGCCTTTGATGACTGCCCCATTGATCCTGTGAGGAGAAAAGAGGGTCACACATTCTGAGGAATACATTGCTATTCACCAGTAGATTAGCTACATGGCACTCCTCAGTATATGACCAAGGCTCAAAGATTTTTGTTTGCCAAGTGCTAGAACAGGGATTCAAAAGATTCTGTGATCTCTGTCCTACCCTCCACTTGTGTGAATGCTGCAGTCCCACAGATGGAAATCCATCATCCCACATCAAACCATAATGAAATCATATTAGAATTAAGAAGCATGGGATTTTAATGTATTAGTGCAACCCTGTGAAAGATACAGTATCTTCTAACTCTAAACAACCCTGAAATGAATGGCCTACATCTTTCAGATTAGAGGATATTCCAAGAAGAGGACAGCCAGCCCATCGTACATGTTACTGAAGGTACAGGAATATATTTAGGGGGGAAATGCAAAGGATGGAAAAAGAAAGGCAGCTCCCTACAGAGGGACATTGTGTGTGTGTTAAGTGCCGTCAAGTCGCTTTCGACTCATGGCGACCCTATGAATGAAAGTCCTCCAAAATGTCCTATCTTTGACAGCCTTGCTCAGATCTTGCAAATTGAGGGCTGTGGCTTCCTTGATTGAAACCCCATGCTTCTTAATTCTAATATGATTTCATTATGGTTTGATTTGGGATGATGGATTTCCATCTGTGGGACTGCAGAGGGACATTACAGACAAGCAAACAGCCATGTGTAGACAAGGGCAGTCTTAGGCAAAGGGGAACAGAGGCCGCTGCCCCAGGCTCCATGCTATGAGGGGCCCCAATCACTGCACACCCCAAAGGGGGAGGAGAAGCAGGCTTGTCTGGAGCTACCCTGTCTGGGGCTCCTACCAATGCCACTTCAGGTGACGACTACCCCTCGCTTGGCCCAGCAGGGGGCTGGCAGTAGGGCGGCAGTGATTCGAGGGCCCCATTCTGAAATTTTGCCCAGGGTCCCAGAATCACAAAGACTTCCCCTGTGTGTAGTAACTAGCCAGCCTAATCTGAGGGAAAATCCTGTCCATAGCTAAACACAACGAATAAACAAGTTCTGAGAATGGCAGTAAAGCAGGTCCTTGAACATATCTAGAAGATCCACTTCTTAACTCTTTAGTGTGTCCTAAGCTCCTTGAAGAAAGGTCAGGATAAAAACGTCTTAGCCAGTCAGATATGGTCCCTTGTTTGCCTTCTAAAGATAAGGTGACCAACGTAGCATGTGTGGTATACTAAATGTGCTGACAAGACCAGCTGTTTCCTCAGAGGACTGTGAAAGGAAGGACCACTGTCAAGGATCAGCATGGTTGGCCACCTGCTAAGGCCCACAGCTCTGCAGAGATCCCCACCATTGACATTTGGAGCATCATGGGACTACGTTGTAGCAGCAGAAGATACAGAGAAGAAGAGTTGGTTTTTATATGCTGACTTTCTCTACCTTTTAAGGAGAATCAAACCACCTTACACTCTCCTTACCCTCCCCTCCCCACACTAGACATCTTGTAAGTCAGATGGGGCTGAGGGAGTTCAGAGAGAACTGTGACTACCCCAAGGTCACCCAGCTGGCTTCATGTGGAGGAGTGGGGAATCAAACCCGGTTCTCTAGATTAGAATCCACCACTCTTAACCACTATACCATGCTGCCTCTGTGTAAGAGGACCACGTTTCTGCTGCCTCCTCCAGGTACCCTTCCCCATATGGAAACAGGAGACTGCTCTTACAGTGAAGCTGTGATGGGGGTGGGGAAAGGAGCCACAAAACAACGGAAGAGGAGGAAGGGAGCTGTAATGGGGACTGTGCACAATCTTGTATCAGAGGACACACAAATATCTCCAAATGTTTCAGCATCAGTTCTCCCCCCGCCCAACAACATACACACTAGCTAATCCCCAAATGATCTTGCGTTCCTTCCCAAAGGATAGGGGTTGTCAGCCTCTGTGTACCTGAAGACAAAGTCATGAGCATCTATCTCCTTGCCTTGGCAGGATCCATTCAGAATACCCCCGTTGCCCACCACAGCACAGCGGATGCAGCTGTCGGGGGACCCAGTCATGGCAAAGAGCCTGCTGTCGGCAGAGTCATTGAGGAGCCGCACTGTGGAAGCGATCACTGCAGATCAAAGCAAATTGACGCAAGGCATTAGACCAGAGGAACCAAGAGCAAGAGGCCGTAACAATAAATAGAGGAAACCACCAATTTGGGATTAAATATGATGCAAGCACTAAGAAGCCAGGAGAAGGCCACCAAAGGCAACGTTCAGGTTAGTTTTCTCCTCAGGTTAGTTTTCTCCTCTGCGTTTTTATCAGGGGTGGAGAGAGTAGTTCTGTTAAAAACCCCAGGTATTTAATTCTGAAGAATTAAAAAAGAATCTTAAATCAAAAATCCTGTTTGGGGGGGGGGCAATTTCTAAAATGTAAAAGATTGAATCTCTGAAATTAGAAAGATTCAGAAGCTGCTGCAGGAAGGAAGGCAGCATGGTATAGCCCGATCCAGTCAGATCCTGGAAGCTCACAGGGTACATACCTGGATGGGAGACCACCAAGGAAGGCTTTGCAGAGGAAGGCAGTGGCAAACCACCTCTGCTTCTCACTTGCCTCGAAAGCCCCCTTGGTGGTGTTGCCGTAAATTGGGTGTGACTTGACGACACTTGCATATGTAGACAGAGGCTCCAGCCAATAACAGAGCTGAAAGGGTCTATTTAAATTTTCCTTTGTGCCTTCTCTTGGCTCCAGCTAGAACTCCCCACCCTTTCCTACATGGCCAGCTGCACATGACAGTCCCAAAGGAAGGCGATGGTAACCCCGTGGAGGGTTGTTTGCCAGGACACAACTTCTGTGCTCAAGTATTCTCCAGGCACCATCTCACGCACACTCCCACCCAGCGAGGGCCTTCTCCAGCGAGCGTTTCCCACGCTCTTGCATTTCTGCTTGCAATGCATCCTCCTCCCTCTCTTACAAATTTAGGACTGTTAGCCGGCCAGGCAGTCAGTCGGTGCCATTGGCAAACAAAAAAAGAGAGGGGGGTGGGGGAAGGAAGTGAGACGCTCCCCAGCTGCCAACGTCCAGCAGCAACAATGGAGCAGGTTGTGACAAAGCTTTTTTGGTTCAGGTTAATTACCACATAGACACTGGGACCTTTTATTCAGGCAAATGTCACAAGAGGTCGATACCGACATTTTCAAAGACTCCCCCCCCCCGACCTAGGTCTTTAAAGAGAAACCACATATTGGGGATGCTATTATAAAAATCACGACACTTGCAACACTGAGCATTTCTACCGAATTAAAGCGAAATGTAAAAACCCTTTTGGCTTTTGCTGCGAAGCAGATGAAGGAATCTCCCCTCGCTCTCCCTTCCGGACAGCCACGGGCCCCTGCAAGTGTGTGCGCTACAACCTTCAACCGAATGAGTGACAGGGCAGTGAGAAAACAGCCACGCAAATGACCACACCTTTTCACTTGCCATTGTGCGATGGATGAGTCCCCATGAATGGAGGAGTCCCCGTGAAGTTGGCCACATGGGCAGCTGTGGAGCCACTGGCCCATGGGAGACGTCATGTGAGGCTAAAGCAAGGACATTAATTCTGGCCACAACTGCAGGTGAGCTGTCTGGTTCCCACAGACAATGGCCATCTCCCTGGACTTCAGATTGTTTATGTGGAAGAGGAGCTGATGCTTGAACTGAATTCAGAGGCATGTGACAATTCTGACTATCAAAGTTCTGATCCATTAGGGTGAAGAGGGGACCCTGACCCTTGCTGTGGCGACCAGCCCTTCTCAACTATAAAGCTTCTCCATAAGAAGCCCTATTGACCCACTGGTTCTTGTGAATCTAAAATGTTTCTCTGACTCCAAGACAAGCTTATCTGCTGCAATACCGCATGTACGGTAATGTATGATTTAAGTGTAATTTCTGACATCTCCAGCAACAAGAAATATCTTAGATAATCCCTCGACAATGCAGAAACCTGTCAGTCTGCTTCTCTTCTGTTTTGGTAACCACTCCTTTCTGACAACGGTAGTTGAAAGTTCCTGAGAAGATAAGGAATTGCACCTCCTAATGTGATAACTTCTTGGTCTACTACTGATTAAGATGAGGTCACGGTTATGTCAGCTAGGCATTCAGATCTCTGAACAAGATCTACTACAGAAAGGAAGCGTACTTCTCTCACTGGACCATGGGAAAGTCTTCTTCCACTGAGTCAACTTAATAAGTGGGTAGAACCTGCTTGGCGTAGTGCAAGGGTGTCCAATCTTTTGGCTTCCCTGAGCCACACTGGAAGAATCATCTTGGGCCGCGCATAAAATACACTAACCCTAACAATAGTTGATTCATAATGTTTTAAGTTTACGATTTTGTGTTGGGCCACATTCATAGCCGTCCTGGGCTGCATGTGGCCTGGGGGGCACAGTTTGGACAAGCCTGGTGTAGCGTTTCATGTGTCAGACTAGGATTTGGTAGATGCAGATCTGATTTACCACCAGGGCGACATTGCCCAGTCTCGCACCCTCAGCCTAACCTCACAGGGGTGTTGTGAGGATAAAACGGTGGAGGAGAGAATGGTGTGAGCTACTTTCGTCCCCCACTGGGGAGAAAGGTGGAGTATAAATGAAATAAGGAAATAAATAAAACTTTTTTCTCCACTTTCCTGGGAACTCATTGGTTTAGCCTCCTCAGTCATGCCCCCCCCCATTGGTATGATTTCCAAAGCAAGCCTTTTGCCCAGGAAAAAAAATATTGTTGTCCTTTACAGTATCTCTATTGAAGAACAGGATTTTCACATGTACAGAAAAGAGGGCTTGAAATTTTTCACCAGCATGTTCTGAATTTCTGTCCCCTACTGTTTCCTCCTGTACCTTCAACAGAATTGCTTAATTAAAAGCTTTGCTTTGACTGTTGAATCGGCATCCAAGGAGCCTAGCTGCTTCTCCACATTATCGCTTTCAGTAAGAAAGAATGAAGGAAGTTCTTTCAGAAATAATCTAGGGGTGGGGTTGGAGGCTTAACAGGGCAGTGAATGTGTATGGTAGGAGAGAAAGGCAAGATTTCTGGGTCAAGCACAGCCTTGACTGACCACTTCTACCAAGGTGTTTTCTTTTGTGGACACAATGTTTTGAGCTTGTTGTTCAACTGGACTTTTGGTAGTCTGAATATTCTCAATAGAGACAGATCACGATGGGTAGCTGTGTTAGTCTGTCACTAGCAGTAGAAAAGAGCAAGAGTCCAGTAGCACCTTAAAGACTAACAAAATTTGTGGCAGGGCATGAGCTTTCGTGAGCCACAGCTCACTTCTTCAGATACCTTATCTTCAAACTTTGTTAGTCTTTAAGGTACTACTAGATTCTTGCTCTTTTCTACTGCTATTCTCAATGGAGTGATCCACTGAGAAACATACAGATCTCAATATACACACCAATGGATTAAACAGTAGAGAAAAATAATACTGCAGCTCCTTAAATATGTCCACCAACTGTGTGTTTTTTGATTAATAAATGTGCTTTTTATAAAAGGATATACAACACCCTTGTGTTACAAATGTTGTTCCCAGTGTCACTGAAAGGTCACAAGGAGTGGCTGGGCTCAGTTTGTAGGGGCTGTGGCTCAGTTTGTAGAGCATCTGCTTGGCATGCAGAAGGTCCCAGGTTCAATCCCCAGCATCTCCAGTTAAAGGGACTAGGCAGGTAGGTGATGTGAAAGACCTCTGCCTGAGACCCTGGAGAGCTGTTGCTGGTCTGAGTAGACAATACTGACTTTGATGGACCGAGGGTCTGATTCGGTATAAGGCAGCTTCATGTGTTCATGTGGCTCAAACTCATGTTTCTGAATGATCCCTTCCCAAGATTGGCTTTCCATTGTGTATATGTTGACAACCTGTGCTTCTGGGAACAGCCCCATGCCAGTCTTGGCTTGGGGCTAAACAATCACATCAAAGTGCATGCACCCAACAACACCCACTGAATGACAGCATCTCCCAACCATAACTGTTAACCCAACCTATTACCTCCATAGGACAACCCACGCCAGCCACAGGGGACGTTGCGTTCCTTCAGTCTGTCCCAAGTCTCTGGGGTGAAGCGCTGCTCCCACATCAGTACTGGAATGTCAAAATCAAATTGCTTCCCAAATGTGGGGTCCATCTTCACTTTGGACTTTAATGACCAGGGGCACAAACTAGACTGAGAAAGGCTCAGAGTGAGTAAAAACGAATGCAAGTAGGCGCTAGTAGCAATCCACAATTCTATGCATGGAGGACACAAAAATAATCAGCCTTCTACAAGCATAAGAAAGCCACCAGGACAACTTCTCAATTAGATATAGGGAGTCCTGATTAATCTCATACTGTTCAGACTCTCACATTCTGTAACCAGAATAATAATAAGAAGAAGAGTTGGTTTTTATATGCAGACTTTCTCTACCACTTAAGGAAGAATCAAACCGGCTTACCATCACCTTCCCTTCCCCTCCCTGCAACTGACACCTGTGAGGTAGGTGGGGCTGAGAGAGCGTGACTAGCCCAAGGTCACCCAGCTGGCTTCATGTGGAGGAGTGGGGAAACCAACCCGGTTCACCAGATTAGCCTCCACTGCTCCAAACCACTATACCATGCTGGCTCCCAATGCAAATAACTGATGTCAACTAAAGAACCCAATGTTGACAGAAGCAGACCATGCCTTTATAGTCTATGTTTCAGCTGTTGTCAAGTGGCGGCGTTCAAAACTGTACAAGGACAATGCAGAACTAGAAAGGAAGGAGAGGAACCAATGCATGGAAAAAATTAAGGTAACACTGGGGGTGGGTGAGGGAACGTCAGTGAACAGGAGCCAGAGCAATGTAGCCCACGGAAGCTTATGTGAAAATAAAAATCTGTCGGTCAAGAAGGAGCCCCAAGAACTCTGTCTGCTTTTGCTGCAACATACTAGCACATCTACCACTCGGGCTTGTGTACCTTGTGAATTCCAGAGGCATGGGATCAGCGCACCTGATGCTGAACAATGTCTCCACTAAGGAAATGTCTGTACAGGCAATGGCTGGATTCTCTAGTCTGAACTCTCCAATGGGCAATCCTGTTCTGGATTTTATTGGTTAACTCATCTTTTAGTTTGATCCTACTCAGGCATGCACAAGTACCACAACTTCTGTTTATGCTTGTGTGGCAGCTGTGTTTTGCTTGGCTTTTCCTCTTTCCTTTGCATGAGCTCTTTCCTGTATCCTACACAATGGGTTAGAGGTACAACTTGGCCGCCACAAGAAGAGAAGGCTTGTGCCAGTGTTCAGGTTATACAAGGGCAAGGCACTGGGGAATGGTCATATCAGGGTAGACCCGCCAGCAGGATTACAGACTGAAGGAGGGAGGAAACAGGTGTTGGGAGTCCAACTCTTGTCTCTCGGTTGCTCGAGTTCCAAACATAGGGGAGGGGCTGTGGCTCAGTGGTAGTGCATCTGCTTGGCATGCAGAAGGTCCCAGGTTCAATCCCTGGCATCTCCAGTCAAAGGGACTAGGCAAGTAGGTGGTGTGAAAGACCTCTGCCTGATACCCTGGAGAGCTGCTGCCGGTCTGAGTAGACAATACTGACTTTGATGGACCAAGGGTTGGGTTCAGTATACGGCAGCTTCATGTGTTCATGAAACCAGTGGCGCCAGTGATCCAAATGAAACATTCTGAATTGACATCTATGGACAGCATGTTTCTGAATACTAAGCGGTATCACAGAAACAAATGCATCACTCTCTGTACTTGGTGCATTTGCATTGGCTGTGTGAATACTCTGCCCGTGATTAAAAGCCTGCTGCCCTGATTCAGTCAGATGTCAAAGTCAGTTTCGCGTGAGCTGCGCAGATAACATCTGCCCCTTGACCAATGGTTTCACTGCCCAGATTAGAACGATCACGAGGAGTCCAGACTCGCATGCATTAGAATCCAAATGTCTGATAGAATCTGTTTAGGTGGATTTGCAGTAAGTTGTGCTTGGAATATGAAGTTTATCTGAGCTGTACTTTTCAGCTTGCAACCCCAGGCATCTTCTACAGAAAACTGTATTGTATTTATTTACTTGTACTTCTTAGGCTGCTTTTGAGCCACAAGGGCCCCCAAGCAGCTTACAATAACATCATAATAAAAATTGCATTTATTAAAAAAAGAAAAGAAATACAAAATACCCAAATACAAGCAACACTTAATCTTACTCTAAGAAAGCCTGGTAGAGTTAGATGTCTTCATGAACATTCTTTGATCTCTGCCCAATTATGCAACAACCAAAAAGTTGTCTGACAACTTCTGGTGATCGCAGAATCCACAGGATCCCATTGAATATGATAATTTCCTGAACAAATAGAGTCTATTTCAGTAATCTGTTCAACACTTAGGGGTCTGTTTCAGCAGTTCCACTTCTACCTGGCTGGATCATGAGGAACAGGGGTGTGGGAGGGATCCCTCTTCATATCTATGCGGGGTACCACTTGATACCAACTTATCTTAACATCTATGTGAAAACACTGTGTGAGGGAGTAGGGGATGAGATGTCATCAGTATGCTGTTGATACCAACTCTATTTTCCCCTTTTCTTTGATCCAGGTGTGTCAAGTGTACTTTCTGAATCGATGTCTAGGATCAGTAATGGAATGGGAAACATAATCCAGACAAAATGGAGTTGTTAATGGTGGGAGAGCCAGCTGATCTAGGAGTAGGTGGATCACCTGTTCTGGAAGGGTTCCCACTGATCCTGAAGAAGCAAGTTCACAGTTCCTGGATTCAGGATGACATCTGGGTGCTCTGGTGGCATCCATGCCAGATCTGCCTTTGATCAGCTTGGGCCAATTCACTGGTTGCACACTTTCCTAAGGACAGTCTAGCAACTGTTATATACGCACTGGTAATTTCATATACAGATTACAGAAATGTGCTCTATTTGGGGCTGCTCTTGAAGACTGTTCAGAAGCTGCAAGTGGGGAGGCCAAGGTTTATTTGCTGTAGGGTCTGTACAAGACACAGCTGGAAACAGGTGTATGTTCTGAATTGATCTTCTGATTGAAGTGGGATCAAATTATATTACAAACTAGGAATATAGTATGGCAACATTAAAAGAACTTTATAGGCTTCCAGTTACCTTCTTTGTGCTAGAACCTGCCTTTACAGCCCTAAATGGTCTGAAGCCAGACTACCCTAGAAGCACATTCACCTGTACAGGCACTCCTCCCCAATGTCCTTTGATCAGCTAATGAATTTCCATTCCAAGTGCAATGACCAGCAAACACAATATAGCAGGATCAGGGCCTTCTTAGTGGTGACCCCACAAAGGAATGCCAGGCTCCTAAAAGAAGTTACTGGGAAGCTACCATTCCAGCCTCAGCGTGTGCAATCTTGGGCTTTTTTTTGACTGTGGGGACAGCAGCACACTAGTGTCCTGGATCCAACACCAGACAAATTACAATTCCCCCATCTCCCTCTCTCACACGTGTGCCATTTTGAATCCCTCTGCCATGTTTTCCCCACCCTTTGTTACCTTCAAAAATAAATATGTGCTCTTCTCCAGTGTTACAGCAATATGGAAACAACACAAAAGCTCATGGATGATCAAAAAGCCATGTTCTTAAGCAAAAGCATGGACCCTACATGTTTACTGCTTGCGTGCACTCAAGAGCTATACCCGTGTTTTAGTTAACGTGTGTAGGTAGGGCCATCTCAGCTGCAGGGTCAGGGCCCATGTGCTGGCTCATATGCCCCTTTTCTCCCTGCACTGGCCCCATGCACAGGTATGCTGTGTGTGTACAGAGCTTGTCTCAGCCTCTGAACTCGAGCAAAAAACGGGAATAGTAAACTTTGCTCTCTTTTTTTGTCAAGAAATGAATGAAGTCTCAATAAAGCATTTGTGCATAATAAGGTCTAGCTAGACTAATCATGCGCTAGACTGCTTTGGAAAGAAGCAATAAGAAACTTTTAGAACTTCCTACCTTCTTCTTGGTAGGATTCATATTTTCTTGTTTAGGTGATTCTTTGGTTGGGTTCCCACTGGAACTGAAACAGCCAAAAAGAGGAAATGAGCACTAATTTTCACTGATAAAAGATTTGTGCATTGTGTACTAAGATGCGTACATTGATCCAATGGCCTTTCTTATAAAACCTTCTACCTGCTAAGCTCCCAAAGAGAATTCATTTCTCTTTGAGAACCTAGGTACAACCTAGGGTCCTTGTATGGACACAGGACTAGTAGGAAATTGAGGATATTAAACCAATCAAGTCAGTTCAGTCTAGGGTTGCCAACCTCCAGGTACTAGCTGGAGATCTCCTGCTATTACAACTGATCTCCAGCCAATAGACTTCAGTTCACCTGGAGAAAACGGCCGCTTTGGCAATTGGACTCTATGGCATTGAAGTGCCTCCCCTCCTCGAACCCTGCCTTCCTCAGGCTCCGCCCCAAAACCTCCCACCGGTGGCGAAGAGGGACCTGGCAACCCTAGTTCAGTCCCATTGCCATCCGTCCCACTAAGGCCTGAGGAAACGAGTGGTGGATATCTGGAATGGAACAAAGGAGGAGCCAAGAAGAAAAACAGAATTGGAGTACATCTGAAAAGCAGTTCTTAAGATTGTGTACTATTAATGGGAATGAATGGAGGAGGCCAGGAAGCCCGGAGGGGACTTTCAGCCAGGCAGACAAGGAGACGTTGGTTTGAGAGCTCTACAGCCCCGGTATAGCCAGGAGAATTCTGCTAGTTGTAGCATCTGCTGCCACTGCTACCACTGAGACCTGGCAACCAGAATGGGGCAATGAGGACCAAGAAGCTATGAGATGGGCATTTTTTTTAAGTAACATTTATTTTAAGTAACCATTCTGTTCTTTCAAGGCAGCTTCTAACATCCTACAGCTAGCATTTATCTGAAGAGTTCAGTAATTGAGTCGGATGCTGAATTTTTTAAAAAGTAAACCAACAGCCAAAACTGCCCGGCTACACTCACCTCTTTACCACGCTCTCTCTGGTCAAACCATGGTTCCTGGCACCTTGGAATATTTCTGCTGGTGGTACTCTAACCATCTCCTGCTGTAGCAGCCTGGAACACAGGAAAAAAGCAGAAACCCTGAACGGGAAAAGTGAAGCAACTTTTGTCCCTGCAGGATGCAGGCTTCCTCTGCACAGTATAGAGCTCTGAAATGTAGTTGCATGTGATGGGCATGCGGTACATAATGAGATGCCTTGGGGAAAAATAACACGGACTGCCAAAGCCTCCCAACGATTCACCTTTGGACCACAGATCTGTGGTTTTTCTTTTTTACCGCTTTGAAAACTGGACTTTGCCTGCATCCTGGTCAGTTTTGCTGTCACTGTGGCTTCCTCAGCCTTATTTTCTGTTAAATTAGCCAGCACAATAGATGAGCTGAGCTTGCTAGATTAGACCCAAGTGCAGAAAATACTAATTTATTTGCAAGCTAATCAAGATACCATCACTAAACCTGAACAGCTGTATTGTTCATGTCTATCATCTCGCCCACCCACCGCCACCCAAAAGTAGACTTCATATGCATTTAGATATATCTAGCTGTTCAGGTTTAGCAAAATTTCTTAATTCCTAATCAGCTCCTATGCCAAGGAATTAATCAGATTCCAAACAGTTTACAAACCCAGATAAACAAAGCTTATTGCCCAGCCATAAAATATAGCGGTATGAAACAAATATTTTATGTTTTAGCACAACACCCTTAGGAATATGACCTTAATGAATGCGAATGTTAAAACATCACCTCTGGTTTCCCCCTCTTTGCTTTCATCATAAATGACGTAGTGGAGACTGGGTGGTAGGGATTCTTAAGATCCAAGAGAGGAGTACAGATCTACCTCTGCTACATTTTCCAATCCTTGCAAGTACCCCACATAGCATTACATTAAAGCATGGACCAAGTAGGTAAGATCCTGCAAAATGTACTAGTACAATTCATACCGAGTCAAAGGGGGCATACATAGGGTTGCCAACCTCCAAGTACTAGCTGGAGATTTGCTATTACAACTGATCTCCAGCCGATAGAGATCAGTTCACCTGGAGAAAATGGCCATTTTGGCAATTGGACTCTAAGTCCCTCCCCATCCCCAAACCCCACCCTCCTCACTCTCCACCCCAAAAACCTCCTGCCGGTGGCAAAGAGGGACCTGGCAACCCTAGGCATACATGGATCAACTCCAATAAGATCCAGCAAAAGGTACAGCAGAGCAATGAACTTGAAATCTCTGCTGATCCACAGAGTGAAGTAATGTAATTTGATCCCACTTCAATCAGCGGATCAGTTCGGAACACACACACCAGTTCCCAGCTGCGTCTTGTACAGACCCTACAGCAAATAAACACTGTAGATTTGAGTTAAACAAGGGCCAATTGGGCAGTACAGAGAAGTTGATGATTACGCCAGCAAAACCCTGTATTTTTTTTTACTATGCTCATGCAATGTTAAGCATGCCAGGAACAAGAGAGATTCTGGCTCTGATTCAGTGACTTTCTCATGCAGCAGGGTGCATGCCAAGGCAGTGCATGAGAATCAGACCACTTTCTCCCCTAACAGATAACCAGCTCTGGCTGCCTCATTGAGCAGAAGGGTGCCAAGACTCATCCAACACAGAGTGCCACGTGCGTATCTCCAGGCATGAGATCTAGGGTCTTATATGCAGGTGTCCTTCACTGGGCTGGAAGGGTGTAGTCTGCATTCAGCGGAACACCAAATCCTAGTGAAAAGTAACAGTATGTTTAAGCCCAGAAGTATGGCATTTTTGTAAAGAATTATTAGGAGTGAGGCTGTCCCGTTGTTCAAAGCTTCCCCTCTGCATTGGTAGGTCTTGATCACTAACAATAAATAGTCTTGATCACTAACAATAAATAGTGCGCTAGGCCACTTCAGTGCTTTGTATGGTCACCTCATGTCAATTTGCAGGATATAGGGTTGCCAACCTCCAGGTCATAGCTATAAAGAAGAACCAGCACTTATGGCAAAAACTGAAACGTATTCAGAAAGTGATCAACATTAATGTATTCCTCATCAAGTGTGTAAACAACTTTTTGCTACATCAAGTGTATAAACAACTTGTTATTGAATACATTGAAATAATTCTAATAGAACAAGGTAAAGTCCACGGATGCCAAGAGTAAAGTAAATAGGTTTCCAGTAGTTGGTCCTATTTCGCGCCAGCTTTTTCAATTCCGGCAGTCCCGCAAAGTTCTATGTGAGTAGTTCAGAACATTTGTTCAAAGAACATCGGCATATAGCCCCATTTTCCAAACGTATGGCGATGCTGTGTCATATGCAGAATGGGGCTATATGTCGATGTTCTTTGCACAAATGTTCTGAACTGCTCACATAGAACTTCGCGGGACTGCCGGAATTGAAAAAGCTGACAGGAAATAGGACCAACTACCGGAAACCTATTTACTTTACTCTTGGCATCTGTGGACTTTACCTTGTTCTATTAGAATTATTTCAATGTATTAGATAACAAGTTGTTTATACACTTGATGTAGCAATAAGTTGTTTACACACTTGATGTGGAATACATTAATGTTGATCACTTTCTGAATACGTTTCAGTTTTTGCCATAAGTGCTGGTTCTTCTTTATAGCTAATCCCTAAATTTGGCACTAGCTTGTGTTTTGATTTCTCACAACCTCCAGGTCATGGCTGGAGATCTCCGGCTATTATAACTGATCTCCAGGTGATAGAAATCAATTCCCCTGGAGAAAATGACCGCTTTGGCAATCGGACTCTATGGCATTGAAGTCTCTCTCCTCCCCAAACCCTGCCCTCCTCAGGCTCCGCCCCAAAAACCTCCCACTGGTGGCAAAGAGGGACCTGGCAACCCTACATTCCTATGAGGGAATGAAACCTCACATGAAATGGAGGTGAGGACCCCAGGTCACGCGCCTTAACAAATAAAAAAGAAGGGCCATAAATCAAACACTGGAAGCTTAAACAGGTGGCCTATCATTCAATTTATTACATATTAGCGTGGGCTTAATCATACATTTCTACAGTGGACCAATATGATGTAATCTGAAACAAGCATTGGATGAATTGCACACATATTATGTGATTTTTTTTAATTAAAAGAAAAGAAGATGGAACACAAAACTGGGAAGAAAGTGTTATTTTAAACCACTGGTTGAGACTGGATTTCTTTGCCCAATCCCAGAGGATCCCTTTCTACTCCACAGCATAAATAAACAGCAGTAGTACTTTCATCACTTTACATGTTATCCACATTTAAAAAACAAAACGCTGGTGCTATTATGTTAGCATCAATGACATTTTGTCAGGTACATATAATCAGAGAGTGTGCACAACATTTCTTGCAGTGCATCTAACTATCTTGGCTTGAAAATGCATCTTTAAGGATAATTTCCACTTGTAAAGTCACACTTGAGAGCTGGTTTGGCATAATAGCTAAGAGAATAAACTTGGATGTACCTGATTGAGATCTTGCCTCCATCGCTAGATAACATACAATACAATCCTACGCAAAGTTCCTTCAGTCCAAGGCTAGTGGAATCAACAGGTTTAGACTGGAGCAACTCTACATCGGATTGCACTGTTAAGCAGGCAACTAACTCGACTACTAGGGTTGCCAACCTCCAGGTACTGGGAGAACAAAATAGACACCACTGTACAAGTATCAAGGGTTTTGGAAATCAGTACAGGAGCGAAGACAATTTAAACAAAGTGCAAATATTCTTTATAAGCTACTACATGTAATTCAAGACAACACAAGACAAAGTGTACATCAAAGACCTACAAAAGACCATATATACAAATTCATATGTACAAAATTATTTTTCAAAGTTGTCTCAATTATGAGTACAAAATCTTCTTATTGAAGGCAGATATCATGTAGCAAAATAGAGGCCATCAGTTTATGGAGGATACGGCCGTTTCAGATTCTTAGCTTATTAAGCAATTCTTCTTCAGTCCTTCCTATATTATAAAAAATGCAATTGCAGTCATACTATATGAATCCTAAATTTTACAAAACATAAATAGTATATTAAAATACTTACATTAAATATCCTGCTTATGTTTCTACATATTCCATTATCACAATGTAGGTTACGTCAGATGTCCCACAAGGGGTACAGAGCAAGTTCACATCCCACAACGGGTAAGGATACAAAGTGTAGCGATTCCCACCATAAAATTTACTAATAGTTAAATAGCTAACCGGTGTGTGTGAATTTTTGGCATGGCTTAATACATGTTCTAGTATTAAGTTTACAGGTACTGCACATTCTCAACAGATACCTTTTTTAGATACTGTGGTATATCACACACAAAAAGACCAACTGGCAGTAAGGATGTATAAAAAATCCACAGATAGAAATGCATTACTGCATTTCAAATCATTTCACCCCAAACATTTGAGACACAACTTGCCTTACGGGCAATTTGTCAGAATGAAACCACCACCCAGCAAGACTTTGAAATGGCAGCGTCTTCTTTGTCAACTACACTAACCAATAGAGGCTATCCTCCCAGAGTGATAATGAAAGCAAAAAATAGAATACAATCCGTTCTTGTAGGTTATCCGGGCTGTGTAACCGTGGTCTTGGAATTTTCTTTCCTGACGTTTCGCCAGCAACTGTGGCAGGCATCTTCAGAGTAGTAACACTGAAGGACAGTGTCTCTCAGTGTCAAGGGTGTAGGAAGAGTAATATATAGTCAGAAAGGGGTTGGGTTTGAGCTGAGTATTGTCCTGCAAAAGTATTGTCCTGTAAGTATCAAGATAATGTGCTAATGAGGGTATGGTATGTTAATATGGAACCATTGTATCCTGAAGTGATCTGCTAGCAATATAACACGCAAGGAGAGAAACGCCATCAAGACCCTCAATGCAGATCCAGAAATCATTATTCTACCAGCTGACAAAGGCAATGCCACAGTGATCATGAAAACAGAAGAATACAAAAAGAAGACTGGGGAACTTCTGGACCCTGCCACATACAAAAAACTAAAACGAGATCCAACTTGCAAAATTACCAGGAAAACTAGCATTCTGATCAAGAATTCCACTCTTCATCCCGACACACACAGAAAACTATGCAAGACTGAAGCACAACCACCACGATTATATGGACTACCTAAAATTCATAAGGATTCCGTTCCACTCCGACCCATCGTGAGTGCCATTGGTTCCCCAACATATGAATTAGCTAAATATTTGACCACCCTCCTACAGGACCACATTGGAAAAACCACTTCTTACATCAAAGATTCAACTCACTTCATCAACAAAATCAGTCCGTTAAGACTCAATCCAAAGGATATATTAATCAGTTTTGATGTTGTATCCCTCTTTACCAAGGTTCCAGTTAAAGACACAATCTCATTGATTAACCAGATTTTTCCAGAAGATATAACAGCCTTATTTCACCATTGTTTGACAACAAGTTATTTCCTATGGGATCAAGAATTTTATGAACAGATTGATGGAGTAGCTATGGGAAGTCCACTCAGTCCAGTAATAGCAAACTTTTACATGGAATATTTTGAAAAGACAGCATTAGAATCAGCACCTTACAAACCTACAGTCTGGTTCAGGTTCGTAGATGATACATTTACCATTTGGAGCCATGGTGAAGAAAAATTAATGGACTTTCTAAACCATCTTAATAATATCCATCCAAACATTCAGTTTACCATGGAAAAGGAAATTGAGGGTAAACTCCCATTTCTTGATACCCTTGTCATCCGTAAATCAAACCTTCAGTTAGGTCACAAGGTCTACCGGAAACCAACTCACACAGATCGCTACTTACACAAAAACTCCAACCACCACCCCCGACAGAAAAGAGGAATAATCAAAACATTAATGGACCGTGCAAGACGGATCTGTGAACCACAGTTTCTCAAGGAAGAAACTAACCATCTAAATCACGCACTGCTAGCAAACGGCTACTCCAAGAATGAAATCAGAAGGGCCATTGAACCAAACAAAAATCAGAAAACTCAAGAAAAACAGTCTCCCATAGGAAAGGTATTCTTGCCATTTATTAAAGGAGTCACTGATAGGATGGAGAAACTTTTGAAAAAACATAACCTACAAACAGTGTTTAAACCCACCAAGAAAATACAACAAATGCTACGATCAGCAAAAGACAAAAGAGACCCCCTCACCTCTGCAGGAGTATATCGTATACCTTGCAGCTGTGGAGAAGTTTACATCGGGACCACAAAACGCAGCATACAAACAAGGATAAAAGAACATGAAAGATACTGCAGACTTGGCCAACCTGAGAAATCAGCAGTGGCTGAACATGGACTGACACAAACAGGACACAGGGTCTTATTCCAAGACACTGAAAGACTGGACAATTCTACCAACTATTTTGTCAGATTGCACAGAGAAGCCATTGAAATTCATAAACATCAGCACAACTTTAACAGAAAAGAGGAGAGTTTAAGAATGAATAAGGCTTGGCTTCCTGCCCTGAAAAACCTCCAGACAAAGACAACATTCAACAATAGCCATACAGATTAGTTTTGGATTACCCACATTAACAGATCACTTCAGGATACAATGGTTCCATATTAACATACCATACCCTCATTAGCACATTCTCTTGATACTTACAGGACAATACTTTTGCAGGACAATACTCAGCTCAAACCCAACCCCTTTCTGACTATATATTACTCTTCCTACACCCTTGACACTGAGAGACACTGTCCTTCAGTGTTACTACTCTGAAGATGCCTGCCACAGTTGCTGGCGAAACGTCAGGAAAGAAAATTCCAAGACCACGGTTACACAGCCCGGATAACCTACAAGAACCAATGAACTCTGACCGTGAAAGCCTTCGACAATAGAATACAATCCGTTGACAGGCAGAAGTTATTGTATAAAAATAATGCTGATAAATCTTTGAAAGAACACTCCTTGAATTTTGCTTTACAATATATGCATTTGTCAGGACATGTTAGCCATATTATTAAAAAACACTGGCACCTGCTCAGTGATATTTCGGGCTGTCAAAGACCTCCCAAGATAGGGTATAGGAAAACCTCGTCTATAAAAGATAAGCTTGTACATTCAGATATATTCGTTGAGGACAGCAGCAATAAAATTTGGGGGCATTTTAAATGTCACAAATATCTTGCCTGCAATTTTTGTTTAGAAGTCAAGGAATTTAAACGAACGGATTCTGACTTCTCTTTCAAACTTCGTTCCTTTACCAATTGCGATACTAAATTCTGTGTATATTTCCTTTTGTGCCCCTGTGGAAAAATTTACACTGGATCTAGCACTAGATCAATTAAAACTCGCATCCTTGAACATAGATCAAGAATACGCGCACGCGTGTTAACAGCTCCGGTAGTAGAACATTTCCTTCAATTCCGGCATAGCGAGAACTACCTTCGCTATTTTGTAATTTGGAAACTGAATACCAAAAGATTTGATAGACAAGGAAAGGCTATTGAGACAGAAGGAGGCTTATTTTATTCATCTTTTGAATTCCATGGCCCCTTCTGGATTGAATTTAGAAAACGATCTATAGTGCTATATTTAAAAGTGCGCATGTCCCTTTAAGAATGAATCGTCCGGACCTTTTTTTCACAGTAGATGAATACAGTTGAGCTTTGCTTCATACACAACGGTTAGCTATTTAACTATTAGTAAATTTTATGGTGGGAATCGCTACACTTTGTATCCTTACCAGTTGTGGGACGTGAACTTGCTCTGTACCCCTTGTGGGACATCTGATGTAACCTACATTGTAATAATGGAATATGTAGAAACATATGCAGGATATTGAATGTAAGTATTTTAATATACTATTTATGTTTTGTAAAATTTAGGATTCATATAGTATGACTGCAATTGCATTTTTTATAATATAGGAAGGACTGAAGAAGAATTGTTTAATAAGCTAAGAATTTGAAACGGCCGTATCCTCCATAAACTGATGGCCTCTATCTTGCTACATGATATCTGCCTTCAATAAGAAGATTTTGTACTCATAATTGAGACAACTTTGAAAAATAATTTTGTACATATGAATTTGTATATATGGTCTTTTGTAGGTATTTGATGTACACTTTGTCTTGTGTTGTCTTGAATTACATGTAGTAGCTTATAAAGAATTTTTGCACTTTTGTTTAAATTGTCTTCGCTCCTGTACTGATTTCCAAACCTCCAGGTACTAGCTGGAGATCTCCTGCTATTGCAGCTGATCTCCAGCCAATAGAGATCATTTCACCTGGAGAAAATGGTTGCTTTGACAATGGGACTCAATGGCATTGAAGTCCCTCTCTTCCCAGGCTCCGCCCCAAAAACCTCCCACCGGTGATGAAAAGGGACCTGGCAACCCTATCGACTACAGTGTGACACGTTTTCAGCTACTATTCTCTTCTTCTCTTCTTTATAGACTTTAAAAAAAAAACTCTTAGCTACCTGAATTTAAATAACAGGATGCAAATTAAGGGTAGTAAATCTCACTCCACTAACATATAATGCCCGTTGCCCATTTCCAGTCCTCCAGGAACACGATGGTAGAGAGGCTAGAAGGCCTTGGGGTGAGGGTGTGTGTGTGCTTTATTGCTTCTGCTTTCTGTGACGCTAGGGATGGCTGCAAAAGGAGTCCAGACATTTTTCGCTTTCGGTCAGCAAGCCTTCTCAAGACATCAGACCAATTTGACACTTGAACTTTCTCGGGCAGAACAGATAAGCTTACAACAGCTCTGCCTCCCTACATGCTAGACGAGACATCTTGGAAGAGGAAGAAAGAGGCCCATTCATTGTGAAACAGAAGGTCGACCTCAAAGCATGCGACTCTCATAGCACTCCGCTCCGGTTTGGCAGGGCGGGGGATGGAGATCATCATGAATCTACATAAAATACTTTATTGTGGATCAGACAAGGCACATGTTGTTTAAATGCCGGTTTTTTGAAATGTAAGAGGTCATTGATAGTAAGCTCAACCTCCTGATTTGAGCTTTCTGCAAGGAAAAATCCCAGGCCTAAACTGGCATTAGGAATAGGTTTTTCTGGGTTCCACCAAGTTAACATTTTCAGTGCACTTGACTGACACTTTTAACCCCTCTATCTCTAACTTTGGTCACATTATGAGAAGACAAGAGTCACTGGAAAAGACTCATGCTAGGAAAAGTTGAGGGCAGCAGGAAAAGAGGAAGAGCCTACAAGAGATGGATTGGCTCTATAAAGGAAGCCACAGCTCTCAATTTGCAAGATCTGAGCAAGGCTGTTATGTTATGGGCTCCAACCAGACCTTGGCAATCCTGGGACACCTCCCACATGGTGTAGAGGGCCACAGCTGGAGTGCAAGGATGGCTCAGTGCCATGCAGCCAGGGGTGACATGGGTCACCTGGTATCCATCTTGGTTGTGCAAGGCTGGGGTGAAATGACAGGGTCTGAACAGCAAAAGGTGAGCCATACCCTCCCCGGAAAGGAATATTTGCAGCGCCTCACCTCCGTCAAGACAAAGAAGACCAAGATAAGCAGTTTGCATTTCCATACTTCTTCCTGCAGTAGGATGCTCACGCCCTGCCAAATCCTGTCTGTCCATTCAAATGTTCCCTTAACCCCATCTAGGCTCCAGCCAAGCCCCTCTATGACTCACTTTCTGGACCCCACCTTAATCTCCAAGTCTATCACTCAGTGCTTCGAAACTTAATGTCTAGTAGCCACCCATCATTTCATGATGTTCTTATTTTCTGCACCTGATTAATCCTATTGCGGGCAATTAGGCCTTTTGTCACTAGCAGTGTGCAGACATTGCCAGTCATAGGGGCATTCTTCACGGTAGATTTTGCTTCTGTTTTGCCACGGACTAAAGAAAAACACGATTTAAATGTTTTTTTCACGGCCGCGATTTATCCCCATCAATGATCTGTAGTTTTGGTTTTTCATGGGAACAAAGCACGCTGTATTTGACAACGGTTTGGTCTGTCCCTTTTGCAGGAGGCCTCCCCTTCCAACAGGCTCATTGTTTATGCCTGCCCCCAGCTCCGCCCCAACTCCGCCCAGCAGAATACCTCCTGCGGTTCACCAGCCCCAGCACAAAAAACAAGCACCAGTCCCTCTGGTCTCCTCCATTTTTCTTCCACCCTCGCTCTGTTCTGCTTTTGGAACAGTCAGATTCCAAATTGGGGGGGGGGGGCAAGGCAGCACTTTCCTCAAAGCTTCCCTCTATTTTCTATAGGTGTGGAACCCATTGCCCTTTAATGATAGACAGGGTTGGGGGGGCAGGGAATCCATGTGCCCAGAGAAGTGTTTAGCTGAAAGTGGGAATGGGGGTGGGGGGAGAGGAAAGAAGGCCCCTGGATTGCGCGCTGGCCATGATCCAGCCACATTGCATCATGAAAGACAGGAGGGCTCCTAGCTTGCATGCCAGCCCCGATCCAGCCAGTGTGCATGGTGAGGGGGGAGAAGAAAGGCCCCTGGATTGCGCGCTGGCCATGATCCAGCCACATTGCATCGTGAAAGACAGGAGGGCTCCTAGCTTGCATGCCAGCCCCGATCCAGCCAGTGTGTATGGTGAGGGGGGGAGAGGAAAGGCCCCTGGATTGCGCGCTGGCCATGATCCAGCCACATTGCATTGTGAAAGACAGGAGGGCTCCTAGCTTGCATGCCAGCCCCGATCCAGCCAGTGTGCATGGTGAGGGGGGGGAGAAGAAAGGCCCCTGGATTGCGCGCTGGCCATGATCCAGCCACATTGCATCGTGAAAGACAGGAGGGCTCCTAGCTTGCATGCCAGCCCCGATCCAGCCAGTGTGCATGGTGAGGGGGGGAGAGGAAAGGCCCCTGGATTGCGCGCTGGCCATGATCCAGCCACATTGCATCGTGAAAGACAGGAGGGCTCCTAGCTTGCATGCCAGCCCCGATCCAGCCAGTGTGCATTGTGAGGGGGGGAGAAGAAAGGCCCCTGGATTGCGCGCTGGCCATGATCCAGCCACATTGCATCGTGAAAGACAGGAGGGCTCCTAGCTTGCATGCCAGCCCCGATCTAGCCAGTGTGCATGGTGAGGGGGGGGAGAGGAAAGGCCCCTGGATTGCGCGCTGGCCATGATCCGGCCACAGTGCATCGAGAGAGAGGAGGGAGATAAGAGGAGGCTTGGAGGTGTGGGCCCAGCTCCAAGCCCCATCCCGGGCGAGGGGTGGGGAAGGCGTGCGGGGACGGAGGGAGAGAAGTGCCAGGATTCTAGGCAGGCAGGCAGGCAGCCAAAGGGGCGGTATTCTTGTCCGAGCGCAGAACTCCCCCAGCCAATCACCGTTCTTGGGGGAGGAGAAAGGAGACGTCCCAGGGAGCGAAGCAAACATTCCTTCATGGGCATCCGCGCAAGAAAACACGTGTCCACAGGAAAGATCGTTTCAAAAGTGGTTTGGATTGCCTCTCTTTTAAACCGGCTTATTTTGCTAAGGGGAGGAAACCACGAATCTGCAGTGAATAACCAAAATTTGACTCCGATGCAAATCAGCATCGAAACAGCAGCAAATCTCCATGAAGAATACCCCATAGTCTCCAGCTACATTAAGGGGTATAACTATAGCCCCACTGGCCACTGTCAAGTTGCGAACACTTCCTGGATCCAAAGTGTGAAGCCATAATACCTTGCGCATGTATTGTTTTCCTAGCTAGTAGCGCTGGTCATTGCTAAACTTTCTCTGCTGCTGCCGTTCTGAACCTCATTCTGCAGGAAGATAACTATAACCCGCTTGGGACTCTTAAACCTTTACTCTCTTAGCCCTTTGTGTGTTAGAAATTGTGTTTGTGTGTGCATTTTTTTACCCTATTTGATTACCTTTTTAAATAAAATCCTTAAAATTCATAATAGCTTCATTATTGGCGTGCTCTCTACTGGCTCGCTCACCCGGTGCGGAATTGGTGAAAAGACCCCCACGCCAGCCTCCTGCATAGCTCTATCTAATTTCCCCCAATAAAGGAGGCCCCAGTGCTTGGCATAACAGTTAAGGATAGGATGTTTCGGAGGACATTGATTCATAGGGTCGCCATGAGTCGGAAGCGACTTGACAGCACTTAACACACACACACACATTTCTAACAAAAGGCTTGAGACAGGTTACAACATTTTATCAACAGGTTTAGACTGGAGCAACCCTACATTGCATTGACCTTGTTAAGCAGGCAACTAACTCAACTACAGCGTGACACATCTTCTGCAAAACCAAGAAAGGTGGGGTATAAATACTTTCATAAATAATAAATCACTCAAACCGCAACCCCCGACCAAGCCCAGGATTCTTATAAGCCCTCAGAGTCCAGCCTCCTCTGCAGCCTGGCAGCAAAACCCATGCCCAAAACGATTCATTTTGCTTCTGAAGAGTCAAGGTGGAGCCTTCCTGACAACTTTAAGTTGGGCGATTGACCAAGCAGGAACTAGTGAGAAAGGCTTGGCTTCTAGTTGACATGGCTCTAATTAGTCAGCAAGATAGAATTGTAGACAGCTGATGAATGGCTGAGCGGAAGAACCTCAGTGAGCTCTGTGATTCCCAGGCCATTGACCTGAAACTAACCAGCAACCAGTCAAGTGCTTCTCGCACCAGCGTTATATCGCAGCAAGCTCCTGACCAGAAACGGGTTGCTGCCTTCTACACCGGCTGGTTTCCAAATTGGCTTCAAGGGCAGCCCCACATGGAGACATTCGTCTAGATTAGGGGTGTCAAACATAAGGCCCACAGGCCGGATCCAGCCCCTTGAGAGCTCTTATCCGGCCCGTGAGCCAGCCATACAGCCACCCCCCACTCTCAATCTGGGCTGGTGAGGCACAGCACGGCCCGACCAAGGGACATTTATGTCATATTCGGCCCTCATAACAATAGAGTTGGACACCCATGGTCTAGATTCTAGGTTACCCTGGCATGGAGCAGCATGTCCAAATTGGCTGTGTTGCAACCCCACCCCACCTACACAATACTTCCTACTGTGGCTACCTGGAGGCACCTGGTTGGCCACTGTGTGAACGGACTGCTGGACTTGATGGGTCTTGGTCTGATCCAGCATAACCTTTCTTACGTTCTAATCCAGGGTGGAATACAAGCCTGTGAAGACAGGCTGAAATCCCCACTCAACCAAGGAAGCTCGCTGGGTGACCTTGAACCACTCACTCCCTCTCTCAGCCTCACCCACCTCACCAGATTGTTGTGAGGGTAAAATGGAGGAAGGGAGACTGATGTAAACTACCCTGAGACCCTCGGGGAAAGGGTGGGATTTAAATGTACTAAAGAGTGCATTCCATTCATGGACTGTGATGTGTGTCCAAGCACAGACTACCCTATCAATTGCAATGGAGCAGCCACCCACATGGTCAACGCGCACACTCTGAACTGCTGCTTCCAATGAAGTGAATGGATGAGCATTTGTTGCGTATGTGGTGGTTTCCATATGGGGACAGGCTTGTTTGGGTTCCCCATTACGGGTGAGCTGCTAATACAGCACAATAGCAACAGGGCTTCAACATGACAGGGTTTTCCCGCAGTTTCTCTGCCCCAGACGCAGAGCTGACAACTCCAGCTTGGAAAATTCCTAGAGATTTGGGAGTAGTGTCTGGGGAGGGCAGAGTCTGGGGAGGGGAAGGAGCTCAGCAGGAACGTGATGCTATACAGCCCACCACCTGAAGCTACCATTTCCTCCAGGGGATCTAATCTACATAGGCTGTTACCGCACTAGGTATTCCCAGCGATGTATTAAGAGTTACTGTTCGCACTTTCTATGTATTCCCACCGATGTATTAAGAGTTTGAAACTATTATAAAAAATACTGTTCACACTTTGTTTGGCCCCTTTAACTGTGAAGATGTCTTCCAACCATTTTTTAGCCATGGCATCCAAAATCCCTTTTAAAGCGATGTTTTTTATAACATTTCCAAACTCTTGATACATCGCTGGGAATACCTAGTGCGGTAATAGCCTTAGTCTAATCTACATAGTCTGGAGATGAGTTATAATTCCAGGAGAACTCCAGGCCCCAATATCCAGGAATTTTCTAACCTGGAGATGGCAACCCTAGGTCCAGAGGTTCTGTTAGAGCTGCTAGGGCTTCTCTTCTCCCAGACAGCAGCAGGGCAGATCCAGGAGGCATGTTACCTCCCAAACATGCTCTGCCACTGGGGTTGCCAGGCTGCATCCAGTAACCCTTGGGGGCCAAAAGGGGCAGTGCCTGGTGCACCGGCATGACAGCCATGTGTGGACATCACTTCCAGTAAAAACCAGGAGTGGCATCACTGGGCACTCTAGGATTTATTTATTTTTTAAAAACAACCTCTATGGTAAAATCACTGTATTTGAAAATTCTAGACCGTCTGCAACACCACGTCCGGGTTAAACAAGCAATGCTGGCATGCTCCCCAATTAGGGTTGTCAGGTCCCTCTTCGCCACCGGCAGAGCCTGAGAAGGGCAGGGTTTGGGGAGGGGCTTCAATGCCATAGAGTCCAATGGCCAAAGCGGCCATTTTCTCCAGGTGAACTGATCTCTATCAGCTGAAGATCAGTTGTAATAGCAGGAGATCTCCAGCTACTACCTGGAGGTTGGCAACCCTATCCCCAATCCCCCCCACTGGCATTTCAGGTGCCTGCGGGCAAAGTACAGGTTTGCCAGTAGGTCTCCTCCTGCTCTAGCCTATCTGCCACTGCCCTGTTTGAGACAATGAAACACCTTGAGGTGGCCCTGAGCTTAACTGGTTTTTGCCTAGGCCTTAAATCATGGCTACTGCCTTTCCCAGTGACTTCAACCAAAAAAACCCAAACACCCCACGCATTTTCTGATACTAGTTATTTCTTTCCCTGTGTTTATCCGAACAAACTAAAATATTCACTGTGAAGTCAACGAAGAAAAACAAACATTTTTGATGGCATCCTTTTGGATTTTTGATCTCCCCCACCCCCTTGAACAGACATTCATAATATATCACAAGCTGATTTTGAAAATCCTCCCAGTTTCAAAACAGCTTGCCATGCTGCCAGGAGAGCTGTTGCTGCTCCAGAGATGTGAACTTGCATGTCCCTTTGGACATGCAGAATTGCCTGCAAGGCTATTTGAATCTCAGCCATATAACCTGAAGTCTATTTTCTCTGCATTTTGAAACGTCACCCTCTGACCCTTGTTAACCAGGGGTTCCTGTTCGGTTAAGGTTCTCAGGAGTTCAGATTTCAATGGTGACTTCGTAAATTCTCAAACAAGCCTAAATTCATTGGATAGTCTGCTCTGGGGCATTTCTTATTTCATATTTGTGAACTTGATGTTACAGGATGTCTATACTTGTAGAATTTTTTTTTTGAAAAAAAACACACACACCCAAACCTGTGCTTTTACAAACACAGACCCACTCGACATAGTGAAATGTTATTTGCAGCTGCACATGAAAACGTGTAAGTAGCTTTAAAAAAAATGGGGCTGGATTTTTGCACTCCTGGCTGCTCTAACCTGTCACCACCCCCCTTTTAAATCAAGGCAGGTACTTTAAGACAGCTTTCTTTTCACCCCACAGCCTGTTGTTATTTTCATCCCAGCCACTGAGGACTTTTTTATATACAGCCCCAAAATATACATACAGCGTGGGGGTAAAAAGTCCGCACATGCCAACTCCAGTTCTTAGTGAGACGGTCATATCATTTCCAAAGTCCTGTCAAGGTGTAAAAAGCCCACCCAGATTAGGGTTGCCAGGTCCCTCTTTGCCACCAGCTGGAGGTAGTTGGGGCGTTTTTGTAAAGAATTATTAGGAGTGAGGTTGTCCCGTTGTTCAAAGCCTCCCCTTTGCATTGGTGGGTCCTGATCACGAACAATAAATAGTGCGCTAGGCCGCTTCAGTCCTTCATATGGCCACTTCATTAGGGTTGACAGGTCCCTCTTTGCCACTGGTGGGAGTTTTTTTGGGGTGGTGCCTGAGGAGGGCAGGGATTTGGGGGGGGAGGGACATTTTTAAAAAATATATATTTTATTATTTTTCAATAATAGCTTACATATCATTTGACCATACATCCTCTGTATCAATAAAAAAAATAGTAAAAAAATTAAAAAATTATTAGGTGTATGTCTTCAATATTTATATACGATTAATAATACTTGACTTCCCCTCCGTCTTCTTCCCTCTCTAAAATATCTAAAATCTCCTTTGCATTCTTACATTCTAATTCATTATAAGTCATCATATTCATATTATACTTTCCCCTTATCTGGTGACTTTCAGTAAACAATAGTCATATAATGTTAATAATAAGGAAAGAGAAATAAAAATATTTAAAAAATAAAGAGATACAAATCTCATTTAGCATAATTCCCTCCAGTTGTTCATCTCTAAATAATTTGTATAGATCTTAAAAAAAAACCTTATATATCCCAAATAAAAAATCATATTGATAATATTTTCCTCCACCCCCCGTATTAAAAGTCAAATTGGTGTTCTTCCAACTTTCTCAGCCTTTCTTCTTATACTTTTTCTTCTGTCGGGAATTTCTATCGCCATTCACTTGCTTTCTTGAGGTGGTCTCCTGTCTGGAACAGTCAATACCCTGAGCTCCGTGGGCTGCTGAATCTTCTTCTTGTATTCCAACAGTTTGAGATGACAGCTCACTATTTCTTGTCAAAAAAATTTCAACATCTTCCAGTGAATTGATAGCATATTTAATTTGTAAGTAAGTAAAGGTAAGGCCTTGTGGTAACAGCCAGCTGTACTTTATTCCTTTATTTCTTAGCAATTCAGCAAAGTCTTTATATATGGCTCTCTTTTCAATCATGTGACGTGGGATGTCTTTGAGAATTATCAGCGGTGTATTATCGACACTCAGTTGATTCTCCAGTTGGAATTTCATGATAATATTTTTCATCCTGATGTCAAAGAAGGAGATCAAGATCTCTCTGGCTTTTGTTTTCTGTACCCGTGTTGATAAAGGAATTCTATATATCTTGTTTATTGCATCATTCAATTCTTGTACATTTAAATGAAATATTTCAGCCAGTGATCTGATGATATCTTCTCTGGTGCCCCCAAGTCTTTCCGGTAAATTACGTATGATTAAATTGAGTTCTCTTTGTTGTAAATCCAGAATGGCTAATTGATCTTTCATTTTTTGTTCCTGAAGTTGTATTGCTTCAATTTGTTGTGCTTGGGATTTCATGTCTTTTTTAAGTCCTTTCAAATCTTCCGTATTATTTTTAATTGAAAGTTCCATCTTGTTCATGCCATCTTTCATTTGTATAATTTGGTCTTTTATTTCCTTGACCTCATTTATGACGCCAACAAATTTCTGGGTAATAATTAAAGTCATTTGTGTAGCTGATTGTTCTTGTTGCTTGGAGACCTGTTCAAGATTCTTCTTTACTAGTTCATTTATTAATTCATTTTGCTTAGCCAACATTTCCTGAATCTTTTGATAATTAATTTCTATGATTCTTTGTGGCTTTTTCTCCTTTTCCCCGACTAAAAATATATGTAAGCAGGCAGTCCAGTATTAGAAAGCTACTAAGTTATAAAGAGAGTCTATTGGCTTTGGTGCTGTTGCTAGGCAGAACAGGAAAATACGAGGTTGTGAGCCTTCCATGACTCTCACTCTAATTAAAGAGGGTAGGATCTGTTTTGTTGCTGCACTGAGTGAGGCACATCCGGCTCAACCCTCCTCTTTGATTTCCAAGTCCTAGAAAAGTCACTTCCTGAGTATGTGCCTGGAGGACTCTTCCAAGATAGCCAAACGGGGAAATCGAAAGCAAAGAAATACTCCTCATCCCCTTCACACCGCGGCCGCCGATTGGAAGCTATCGATGCCACTCAAGCCTTTATTTGCCTGCTAATTCAATTTTTGCTAATTGAACAGTCTTTTTAGTCGGAAGATTATTTAAAGTCCTGGGTAATGGGGTGTAGTGTCTTAATCGTATTTTTAAAAGTTCCAGTTGTCGAAAATCAGATTTGATAAGCAAAGGGAGTTCATGAAACGTACATGGAGATTGGAGAACGGGGTTCTCTGTTATTTAGTTGTTCGATATTTGGTGTAAGGTAGAGGAGATCACAGCTTCTATCCTCGAGGCGTTCGCGGCGGTGGACGTCCTCAGCTGGCGGGACTTCGACCAACACTCCTCCTCAGCGAGAGCTCTCACAGGAGGGGGTTGGGAGTCAAACCACTCTTCTACGGCAACAGGGGGTTGCCTGCATTCTGATTCCCTGTTTAGGATCGGAGATGGGGCTTTTTGATGGAGCCCAAAACGCCTCTTGGTTCCGCCAAGTGAACTTGGGGGACATGGCGCTGGGTCAGTGTCTCTACCGGAAGTCGGGGCAGAGAGGGACTTCAATGCCATAGAGTCCAATTGCCAAAGCGGCCATTTTCTCCAGGTGAACTGATCTCTATCAGTCAGTGATCAGTTGTAATAGCAGAAGCTCTCCAGCTAATAAAATTGAGTTCTTTTCCACTCATCCTTTGGGTACCCAGGAAAAGGGACTAACACGGCAGGGCAAGGGAGACACCAAGGACCAAAACAGGCAGGTTGTCAGGAACAGCCCTTATACAAGAGCTGTTGATCGGCTTGCCAATAGTCTCTTCCCACTTCCTTTTGCAAGGGTGTTGGAAAGCAGGATCTAAGGAGGCTCAGATTGTCTCAGGAGTGCTTCATGCAAGGTGAAATTGTCCCATGATGGGGGAAGCCAAGAGTTGCCAGCCTCCAGGTACTAGCTGGAGATCTCCTGCTATTACAACTGATCTCCAGCCAATAGAGATCAGTTCACCTGGAGAAAGTGGCCGCTTTGGCAACTGGACTCTATGGCACTGAAGCCCCTCCCCAAACCCCGCCCTCCTCAGGCTCCAACCAAAAAAACTCCCGCTGGTTTCAAAGAGGGACCTGGCAACCCTAGGGAAGCTACTCCTGTGTATTCGACTGCATCAATTCCTTGTGTAACTTCACTTGGCCTCTCCCTCCCCACGATGACCACATGAGAAGAAATGTTCTGTGACAGGGAACCAGGAGAGGAAGGCTGGCCAGTGAAGACGCCATGACACATCTACTCACAGCTCAGTTCTGCTCTGCCTCTTCAGTTTCTTCCATCCCCCCATGTTCTCCATTTGTGAGAAGGGATTTCCAGGGGGCGGAGAGGGTGGTTTTTGTGCCCAATATGTTACGATTCTGTTTTTCCATCTGTTCTTCGGCCCACCCACCCACATCTTTTCTCACAGGCCCATTTATTGTATGGCCGTAGTTTATATTTATTTAAGTATTTTTACTCCACTTTTCTCAACTCAAAAGGGGCTTATAAAGACAAAGAAAAGTATAAATTAAACACAGAAAAAGAAATATACAACACAACTAGCTCAGTTAAATGGATCCGGGACCAGTTGAGGAAAGTCTTTTGTAGTCTTTCTGTAATCGAATGTTGCTTTGTATCCATCTCGTGAGCCGCTTTGCCTCGGCCAAAAACAGGGTACAAATCCAGTAAACCAGGAGCTGCACGTTGCTATTTTTGCATTTCAAGGCAGGAGGGCAGGGGGCCAAGGAGTGATGTCCAAACCCAGTTAAGCACATGCTTCAGTGCATAAACATGGTTGGCTTATTCCTTGGTTTGGAAATCACCGTTTGGCCATCACAAAGGTTTCCTTGTCCCTCTTTCTGCCCTCTCAGACTGGTCCCAACTCTGGGGTCAGCGCCAGAAGGTCCTTGATCTACAACAATAAGAATGGACTCTAAAGCATTCCTCTTAAGGAGCCAATCCTAAAACATGCCCAGAGAGTGCAAATACAAGCTGTTAACCAATTTCTAAAAGCCTTGTTTGTTTTAGTGTCAGGGTAGATGCTCAGCACTGAACATGATACCCCTTGGGAATGTACACTACGTTTTGGGTAAAGATTTCTGACACTACACACATCTCGCAATGTCCATGTACGGCTATTTCCCCCTTCAGGGTTTTTGCTATGCTACTAGACAGCTGAGACTAGAAGGGGATGACCTGTATGCGCAGTGTAAACAAGGGAAGCAGGAGTAAATGCCAGGTGCTGAATAAGCTGCGGGCTGTGCCACAGTGGAGAACTATTAAGAAGGGGTCTCATGAAGGAGGCAGAAACATCCCCCATCAAAACAGTGCATCTGTCGATAACACATTGAGATATCCTAAATATGTCACCCATTGGTTTTTAGTATGGCTGCCACCATCTGGTGGGGTTCCGGTGCTTTTAAAGGCTGCACAATAGAGAGAAAAATGTGAGAGGTGAATCCTTCCCATTCAATAACTTTTGTTTAAAAGAGATCGTGTCTTAGCTTTGGCCTACATTATTCAGCTGCTGGGACACAAAAATCTCTCGCTACTTGCAAAAGTGTCATGAAGTTCTACAAAGAGAAAGGTTGGATGGAGTGGATGGAATGCCAACGGGAGAAAACAAGGAAAGAATGCCTAGATCCGTGTTGGCAAACCTATGGCACGCGTGCTGCAGCCGGCACACCGAGCCCTCTCTGTGGGCACGCACGGACCTGTGGCGCCTGCCTAGGGCTGTGCCATGTTGCCGTGGTGAGGGCGCTGAGGGTGGTGCTCCTTCTCCCCAAGCCCATGTTCCCCAAGCCTGCGCTGGCGCCCTCCCTCTCTCTCAGCTGAGCTGCAACTGCAGCTCAGCTGTTTGTCGGGGCCCCCGCCCTTCTTCAGTTTGGACGGGGGAGACTGTGGCCGAGCACCTTGCCACACACCCCTCTCAGCTGAGCTGCGGGGGCCCCGCCCCTCTTCAGTTTGTCTGGGGCCCCGCCCGTCTAAAAAAGCATTTATAAAATTCTACATTTGCAGACAATCCTACAAGCCATCAGGAAATCTACAAGGAATTTTCTAGCATTGTAGCAGCTGCAAAGGTGAATTTTAGTAACAGATTTTTACAGTTCCATAAGAGGGAGACAACCTTGCCATGCCCCCCGCTCTCCGCTGAGCTGCGGGGCAGCTCAGCTGTTTGTCAGGCCCCCGCCCATCTTCAGTTTGTCTGGGGCCCCGCCCCTCTAAAAAAGCATTTAGAACATTCTACAACATTTGCAGACAATCCTACAAGCCATCAGGAAATCTACAAGGAATTTTCTAGCATTGTAGCAGCTGCAAAGGTGAATTTCAGTAACAGATTTTTACAGTTCCCTAAGATGGAGACAACCCTGTGTTTTCTTACTTTTCCAGATAAAGCCAAATTTTAGGAACTTGATCTTTCCTGCCTACACTGGTTAGATTTAGAAAATCTGGAAATGGAGCTAATAGAATTTCAAGAAAGCTCTATCTGGAAAAATAAATTCTATGACCTACGTGAAACACTTGAGAAGATAGAAGGGATGCCAAAGGACAGCACAGTTAGTTCTGAAAATGAAATCCTTAAAGTGTGGAATTCTCTGCCAAATAATTTTAAGTCAATGAAAGCACTTGGGATTGCTTTCCTTACTTTGTTTGGATCATCTTATGCTTGTGAGCAGCTGTTTTCAGCTTTGAATTATATCAAATCTGACACCAGAAACAGGCTAACAGATGACCTGAGTGCTGCATGTGTTGCTTTCAAACTTACAAAGTATGAGCCAAGGGTAGACAAATTATCAGCATGCACACAACAGCAAAAATCACATTAATTGTTTAAAAAATTTGACGATGTCCTCAAAGATGTCACAAAAATGGTGAATTACATCATGGCTCGTGCTCTGAATTGTTGACAGTTTCAAGCACTTCTTGAGGAGGTTCAGGCACAGTATAATTGTTTACTTATGTACAATAATGTCCGGTGGCTGAGCAGAGGACGAGTCCTGGAGAGATGCATGCCAAATGCAAACTTTTACCTTTCAATAAAAAGTGGCCTGTATCATTGAAAGCTCTGCTATTGTATTTTTGTTTTAACGCAAAATATGTGAATGTATGAGTTGTTTTTTCTAAACTAAAACCTCAGTATTCAGGTTAAATTGCCTTATTGGCACCTGGCGATAAATAAGTGGGTTTTGGGTTGCAGTTTGGGCACTCAGTCTCTAAAAGGTTTGCCATCACTGGCCTAGATGTACATCCCTCCTGTTTTGGAACTCCAGCATCCTCAATTTGACAGACCCCAAATAAAAGGGTCTGAATGGCAGTAGCACCAATGGGTAAAACAGCTGGCCTACTCTTGCCCACAAGTGTTCAAAGTAACCTTAAAGAGGCTATGCGAGTCAAAAGTCTGTATGTCAGCCAGGGTTGTCTCCAGTACCATGGAAAGAAGGTTTTCACATTTGGGGTTAATTATTTCAGATATTGTTAAATAAACCCAATATGTCCATCTGTTACAACTTGGCACACACCATCCTCAAGCAAATGATGTTCAAAGAATGTCAATTACAATGAGTTCCAATGTACAAATTAGCCTCAGCTCTTTGTAAATAAATTTGTTATTGCACATTGCCAAGGAGGTTCTTGGTGCCAGTCAAGATGCTCAACCTTGACCTAAAGGACCACAAAGGCAAATGTCAACACATGATTCTTCACCTATCATAACTCATGAAAACACGTTTGGATTCAGCCTAGTGAAACTATTTAAACAAATCCAACATATACAAACATGCCTTCCCCAACACCTTCTTTGTTGCTCTTTTGGCAGCCAAATCAGACAAAGACAAAAGCGTCAATCATATTTCATTTAGAGCTGTCACGATGAAAATGTATCTTTTGCTGACAGTATTGTTATAGTTAATATAGACCTAGCTCTTCACTGAATGAAGTCCTTTTCAGAATGGCTCCACCGATTATTAATGGTTGGATCCAATCCTACCTCTAGTGGAGTGAGCTCACAGAAGGGATATTTGCTGAGAGCCAGTGTGGTGTAGTGGTTAAGAGCAGTGGTTTGGAGCGGTGGACTCTGATCTGGAGAACCGGGTTTGATTCCCCACTCTTCCACATGAGCAGCGGATGCTAATCTGGTGAACTGGATTTGTTTCCCCACTCCTACACATGAAGCTGGCTGGGTGACTTTCGGCTAATCACAGCTCTCTCAGAGCTCTCTCAGCCCCACCTACTTCACAGGGTGTCTGTTATGGGGAGGGGAAGGGAAGATGAGTATAAGCCGGTTTGATTCTTCCTTAAGTGGTAGAGAAAGTTGGCATATAAAACCAACTCTTTTTATATACAAGTGGTGCCTTAAAATGTGATCTTACTTCCCTATCTCACCTAGAGGAGATGTTCCCACATGGTAACAGGCCAAAAATGACAATGGGAGATGACCAGCTAGCAGCAGTTTCATTTCTTCAGTGGGAAGGAGACAGAAAACCTAGGGTACCTTTACACATGCCGAATAATGCACTTTCAATTCGCTTTCAATGCACTTTGCAGCTGGATTTTACTGTGTGAAATGGCAAAATCCACTTGCATACAATTGTTAAAGTGGATTGAAAGTGGACTGAAAGTGCATTATTCAGTATGTGTGAAAGTGCAGCAAGGAAGGGGGGAAAGAAAAAAATTAAGAAAGGGAAGGAAGGTAGGAAAAAGAAGAAAAGGGAAAGAAGGGGGAAGGAGGGGAGGGAATTAACACCTAGGAAATAACACCTAGTATTGCATTTGAGTAAACACTGTATTTATTTCAAAAGAGGAAGGTTAAAAGCGGTGGTTTGGAGCGGTGGACTCTGATCTGGAGAACCGGGTTTGATTCCCCACTCCTCCACATGAGCAGAGGATGCTAATCTGGTGAACTGGATTTGTTTCCCCACTCCTACACATGAAGCTGGCTGGGTGACTTTAGGCTAATCACAGCTCTCTTAGAGCTCTCTCAGCCCCACCTACCTCACAGGGTGTCTGTTGTGGGGAGGGGAAGGGAAGGTGATTGTAAGCCAGTTTGATTCTCCCTTAAGTGGTAGAGAAAGTCGGCATATAAAAACCAACTCTTCTGCTGCTGCCTTCCCCCAGCACCCTCAAAGCTACTCCTGAGAGTTGGGGAACATCAGCCTTTCCTGCTCATGTGTGAGCTGAAAAAGCTCTTCAAATAGGGCAAAAACTCACCCAACAGGTCGGGGGGGGGGGCAGCTTTATGCCTATTCTCACTTTTTGCTGCAGTCAGCAGCATCACATCCCACACAGTTCCTAAGGCTCTCCTGGCCTTCAGGAACAGGTTTTTTTTTGGGGGGGTGGGGTCCAGGAGGCTGCACTGGGAAAATGGAAGGTGGCAAAAAAATCCTTCTGCAAACCCCTTCTCTTTGCGGAAACACTGCAATGCATCCAATTATTGGCGTTAAAAAGTGTAGGCGTAATTACCTCCCAAACGCCACTTCGATAACGACACTTTGCAATTGATTTCAATTAGGAGGCCAATTAAAAGCAGACCATTAATTCAACCACAAAGCTACAAATCACTTAACAGCTCTCAGTGTTTTGATATTGTTTAGAGACTCATTGCAAAGAGAGGCCCACAGGGGAAGGGAGTGTTTTTGTCATAGATACTCATTAGGCCACTCTCTCTTACTATGGTTCCTTGAACTACAAAGCACTAAGCGCAGGTCTAAGTGGAGGCTGCCAGTGGGAAGACTTTGAAAGCTTTGAGCCTGCAGCAAACAACCTTTTGTGGCTGTAAACAGGATTAGCCGCAGCAACCGCTACTGCTTACTGTTGAAGTTAATTTTTCCAAAACGTTATTTACTTTATTTATAGTCTGCCTTTCTCACTGGGACCCAAGGCGGATTACACAACGTAAGTCCAATACGATCAACAGCGTGGGACACTGAATAAAACAGGGCAATAGGGATGAATTGCAGAAATCTGAAAATGCTAACGTCCAAAGGCCAAAAATGAAATAAACAGTCACCTTGGAATGAAAAGGAGCCTGCAAAGTTATTAACTTGCCACCTTAATTAGCTTTTACTGTAAGGTGTGTGTGTGTGTGTAAAGTGCCTTCAAGTCGCAGCCGACTTATGGTGACCCCTTTTTGGGGTTTTCATGGCAAGAGACTAACAGAGGTGATTTGCCAGCGCCTTCCTCTGCACAGCAACCCTGGTATTCCTTGGTGGTCTCCCATCCAAATACTAACCAGGGCTGACCCTGCTTAGCTTCTGAGATCTGATGAGATCAGGCTAGCCTGGGCCATCCAGGTTAGGGCACTGTAAGTTATATCGCTGCTAATAATTAACAAAGGGCGAAAACGCATGGTCGCTTTAGCCTCCTTTAGTCCCTGTTTCAGCCAGGATTCAGCCAGGATCAAACATGTGCGTTTTGCCTAATGTGAATTCGATCCTGGCTAAAACAGGGATTAAAGGAGGATAAAGCGACCATGCATTTAAAATGTTCTCCAGAATCATGGGGTGAAAACGCACGGTCGCTTTATCCTCCTTTAATCCCTGTTTTAACCAGGATCCAACACACATTAAGCGAAACGCATGCGTCTGATCCTGGCTGAATCCTGGCTGAAACAGGGATTGTGTGTGTGTTAAGTGCCGTCAAGTCGCTTCCGACTCATGGCGACCCTATGAATGAAAGTCCTCCAAAATGTCCTATCTTTGAAACAGGGATTAAAGGAGGATAAAGTGACCATGCGTTTTCACCCATTGTTAGGGGTTCCAAAATTCCAAGGTAACACATACAAACAGCCCCTGTAAACGCAACAATCTTGAAAGATATAACGATGTATAACTGTTGTAGTTCCCAAAGTTCAAAGTAACTTGTAAGCCAATCAATCATAAATGGCACAGCTGTGTAAAGATAACAAAACAATCTATCCTGACTGATACCACAGTGTAAATATAACAAGGAAAGACGAGTCTCTCATTTTATACAAGCAGGACACTCTGCAGATGATTTTAAGTCTTTTGTTATTTATCGCTTTCAGCCACATCGATACAACAGAGTGGATGTAGATAAAATTCTAAGACAACAAGAAGCAGCATACATATATTAACTACCTTCAGTAGAACCTCATGGATTAAACTCTCAACTGGAATGCATGACAGATTGTTTTGTTATCTTTACACAGCTGATCATTTATGATTGATTGGCTGACAAGTTACTTTGAACTTTGGGAACTACAACAGTTACACATTGTTACATTTACAGGGCACTTTGTATTTGTATGTGTTACCTTGGAATTTTGTAACCCCCAACAATTACTCTGGAGAACATTTTGTTAATTATTAGGAGTGATATAACTTACAGTAAAAGCTAATGAAGGTGGCAAGTTAATAACTTTGTAGGTGCCATTTCATTGCGTGGCGACTATTTCATTTTTTGTATGAATCCTGAAAATAGTCAGAAATCTGAAGCAAAGCATAAGGATTTAAACACGATATGTTAAATGATACCGAAATTACATAGTAGGAGAACACTTAAACAGTAGAGAGAGCACAGCAGTATAATCTACAGTCCCTGTCCTTTTACCAAAGCATCGTTCTGACTCATTTCATTACAGTACAAGCCCCATTTCCTGTATTAAAAAGCCTTTCTGAAGAATTCACATGAACACATGAAGCTGCCTTATACCGAATCAAACACTTGGTCCATCAATGTCAGTACTGTCTACTCAGACCGGCAGCGGCTCTCCAGGGTCTCAAGCAGAGGTCTTTCACATCACCTACTTGCCTTGCCCCTTTAAATGGAGATGCCGGGGATTGAAACTAGGATCTTCTGCATGCCAAGCATCTGCTCTTCCACTGAGCCACGACCCTTCCCCTAATTCAGTTTCAAATAGTTTTCAGAAAGCTAGGAGAGTGGGAGTGTTCCTACCCTCATCAGGCAGGCCGTTCCATAAAGTGGGGGCCAGAACAGAGAATGCCCATGTGCAGGCAGCAGTTGGTTTTGCGCTTCTGCAAGGTGGCCCCAGCAGAAGGCCCTGCTCAGATGAGTGAAGCTGTCCTGGCAGAGCACAGAGAGAGGGGGGTTCCTGCAGATATGATGGACCAAGGCCATGAAGGGCTTTTTATGCGATAGGCAGTACCTTGAACTGATAGGCAGCCAATGAAATGATTGCAGAAAGGGAGCAATATGCATGCTTGGGTGGGCAAGCCATTCTTTGTGCTCTGCCAGTATGCAGCTGAGGTGTGACACTCTAGGAACTGCATATCAAGCTACTGAGTGATCCTTATGCCAAGGTGGGAGTCTTGCAGGAGTCAGATTGTGAATTTAAAAGGTGTCATCCCAGGCAGTGTTACACCCTTCTGAGCTAGGGTTGCCAAGTGCCTGATGATGGCAAGCAAAACCCCGCCAATCCACCTGGCTGCACACCAACCAGCTGAGGGGTGGCAAGCAAGCGTGCATGTGCACCTGCACGCCACACTACATCACTTCCAGTTTACACCCGAAGTTCTACTTCACAACAGGCCTTTTACCACTGGAAGTTTGAGTGGTAAAAGGCCCCTTGTGATGCAGCACTTCCAGGTGTAAACCGGAAATGATGTGATCTCATTGGAGCAGCCATGCACACGTGATCCCTGCCTCAGCTCCACTCCAAAAACCTCCCACCAGAGGAGAGGGGCGGACATGGTAACCTTATTCTGAGCCCACTGACTACAACTGCACTGTAAATAGTTGTCAAACTCTGTGCCAGGAAATCCTGAGATCCCTCAGTCTGGAGTTCAGTAATAGCTAGCAAGCTTTCCTGAAAGACAGATCTCTGCTACAGATCTTCCCTTG
The DNA here is from genome assembly GCF_029931775.1 of Euleptes europaea. NCBI lineage: Eukaryota > Metazoa > Chordata > Lepidosauria > Squamata > Sphaerodactylidae > Euleptes > Euleptes europaea. Next base: position 125,493,801 of record NC_079312.1, on the reverse strand, counting down.
TGATGCATAGCTACAGGAGAGCATTGTGGGTGATACAGAGAGTCAGTCGACAGGGAAACAAGCAAGCTCGGCCAATGCCCTCCATGAACTGAACACCTGAGGGCATGCCTGAGTCTTCTGCTATGTGCTGGGGTAGATTCCTCAGCCAGTAAGTAGATGTGGTAGCTGGAGGGTTGGAAAAAGTGGGCCCTAGGTAATGCAGAGTTAGACCAATTCTGAAAGTCACTATACTATTGATTTCTAGTCATTCTGCGACTGTGGACATTGAGAAGTGAAGTATGAAGGCGCAGGGATGATATGACTTTCTTCTCTTCAGATGTCATAGGATTCTCCCACAGTCTAGGTCCCTACCATTCTCATCGCATCGCCTACCAATTCATCCTAGGCTGTTGGATGGCCTGTTCATTTGGACTGGAGGAGAAACAGCAATAAAATAGATCCCACCACGGGTTGGCTGAGCCCCTGGGCTCAAGGGGGGGGGGAGTGTGGAGAGGATGTTCCAGGGGAAAGGAGATCCAGGGCAGCAGGCCTGACCAATATGGCAAAATAAACCCATCAATCAAGACCAAGACAAAATAAACTTAGTGCAATGGACTTTTCACACTCCAATTTTGGCTGTCTTAATACCTGAGGCACATCTAAATGGCTTATGAGAAATTGGGAGTAGAAAAAACATTTTAAAATGAATGGCAACTAATTAACTTACACAGCCTCCACAATGCGAACTACTGCCCAGGAAGAGTCAGTAAGACAAATTCAGAGTCAAAGGATGACCTTTGCTGTCCCCAAACCTTCTTACCTTTTTCACTGACTTACATTCATTGTAACTCACATTCTGTGTTCAATTCTTCAGTATGGAGGCTCAATCCTATAGCATTCCAATTTTCTAAACTGAAATAATCCATAATTTACCCCAGATCAAAAGACTCTGTCATGTCTGTCACCACACTGGTGGTGGTGGTGGAAAGTGCCGTCAAGTCCCAGCTGACTTATAGCGACCCTGACTTATAGCAATCCTTTCGAGGCAAGAGGCGTTTGAAGGTGGTTTGCCATTGCCTGTCTCTGTGTAGCAACCCTGGACTTCCTTGGTGGTCTCCCATCCAAGTTCTACTAGGGCCGACCCGGCTTAGCTTTTGAGATCTAACAAGATTGGGCTAGCCTGGGCCATCCAGGCCAGGGCACATGGCACACTAGTCCTGCTAAATCCCACAAAAGCAAATCACATGCAGAGGATTGGCCTGAATGAAGTAAACTAATGAGCAATGAATGTCAGATATCAGCCCCACCCCACCCCCCAAAAAACCCTGTGGAGTTCATCTTGAATAATTTTATCTGTGATTTTCTTCTTTGGCTGATTACATCTCAGCAGGGTGCCAGAAAATACTATTTTAATTTCTGGAAACTCCAGAGGCATGGGAAGTCTACGGATTACACGTACGGGTAATAGGTAGTACTAGTTTATTGTATAAGACTATAGGCCATTACAATCTAAAACAATATAACAGCAATTTTAAAATGTACAAACCAATATAACAAAAAAATACACATTAAAATATGCCCGTTCAATTGTATTCAGCATTCCACAATTTATAGTTGCTTCTCTCTCATCTTCTTAGCGCCAGGGCATGAAGTGCCATTTTTTGGGAAATATAGGGATCCATATCTGATAACAAATAAGTTAATTTATCAGCATCAGATAATTATTGTAATACAGATAGGTTTGCCAAAAACTTGTTTCGGGGTTCAATGTATAAAGCGCAGGCCAAGACGTAATGCAGAGAGCCAGCATGGTGCAGTGGTTAAGAGCAGTGGTTTGGAGCGGTGGATTCTGATCTGGAGAACCAGGTTTGATTCCCCACTCCTCCACATGAGCGGCGGAGGCTAATGTGGTGAACTGGATTGGTTTCCCCACTCCTACACACGAAGCCAGCTGGGTGACCTTGGGCAAGTTACAGCTGTTAGAGCTCTCTCAGTCCCACCTACCCCACAGGGTGTCTGTTGCAGGGAGGGGAAGGGGAGGTGATTGTAAGCCACTTTGAGTCTCCCTTAAGTGGTAGAGAAAGTCGGCATATAAAAACCAACTCTTCTCCTTATTCTACAGCCCCAGCCCCACTACATAGGCAGATGTGTTGAGCCAGGGTTGTGGTTTTTTTTTTTTTTTTTTTTTTTTGAGAAACGACCCGCAAGAAGTTCCGTGGGCACAGTCTGGAAACACAGTGATGTAAAGGCTGCTCTAAGACTATAGATTGGGATATCTGCTACAAATATATAATATGAGGACAGCCTGGTGGAGGTTCACGGAGCATGTCAAAAAGAAAGAAGTGCACGTCAAGGGATATTGCATATCCTTTGCACCACTGGGTGAACTGCATATAGCTATGCAACCCGTCTCCCACCCACCCCCGTCTCCCACCCCGCAGTATTACTGAGCAGAGAATTCTAGAGGTCTGATCTCACTGTGGCCTCGGGAGCAGATTCCCAGGTGCGGCTTAAGTTATAAAGGCACTTGCACAGGCGTCTCTTGTTCGATGTATAACCTGGGTAGGAGTATAATGACATTTACTATTGACAAAGTATGGAAAATAATGACTACTCTCAGTTAAGCAGAATGCCATAAGATCACAGGTGAGCCAGGCAGCAATTAGGAAGCACCCTCAAAGAAAGCTAACATTTCTGCCGCGCTCTCTCTTCCCTGAGGCCATGAGACAAGGCAGCTGCTCTTTGCAAGTTTAAACCACTAAGACTGGTTTCTTCCACCAGTCTTCTTAGAGGCAAACTAGAAGCTACACAAAAAGTGGGATGTTCTGGTTCTTAAATGAGAAGTAGCCTTGAGAGAGTACGATTTGAAGGAGTGGAGCGGCTGGTTGGCAGGGCGGGTGGGGGGGGGAGGGAAAGGCAGTGTGCCAAATAGATGCTTGGTTTCCCCCTATCCTATTACTTAATTAAGCACTGGTACAGTGAGGGGGAAAAGTATTTGATCCCCTGCTAAATTTGCCAGTTTGCCCTCTGACGAAGAAATGACCAGTCCATAATTTTAATGGTAGGTTTGTTGTAGCTGTGAGAGACAGAATAACAACAGGAAAAAACCCAGAAACCCAGAAGACAAAAGTCAGAGATTGATGTGCATTATAATGAGGGAAATAAGTATTTGATCCCCTATCAACCAGCCAGATCCTAACCCTAACCCTAACCCTAACCCTCCCTGTAGCTGTGAGAGACAGATATAACCCCCAGAAACCCAGAAGACAAAAGTCAGAGATTGATGTGCATTATAATGAGTGAAATAAGTATTTGATCCCCCATCAACCATCCAGATCCTAACCCTAACCCTAACCCTCAACCTCCCTCGGTCTGGGGCTCCATGCAAGATCTCATCTCGTGGAGTTGCAATGATCATGAGAACGGTGATGAAGCAGCCCAGAACTACACGGGGGGAACTTGTCAATGATCTCAGGGCAGCTGGGACCATAGTCACCATGAAAACAGTTGGTAACACACTACGCCGTGAAGGACTGAGATCTTGCAGAGCCCGCAAGGTCCCCTTGCTCAAGAGAGCACATGTACAGGCCCGTCTGCAGTTTGCCAATGCACATCTGAATGATCCAGAGGAGAACTGGGTCCATTCAAAGTCCATTCAAAGGTCATTCCTATGCTGTTCCCCTCCATACAGTATTTCAAAGGTGTGCTTACCCACGTTGGGAATCATAACAGGAAAAAGGCAGCTGGGGAAATAGATTGTGAGTACCAAAACAGATGGAAGGGAAATAGCTAAGCAGTCTTTCTCCTCTCACTCCCACCTCCCAAAAGTTGCAGCTTCCTGAGCCTACTTTTCAATATATATTTTAAAAGCATATACTGGTGCTTCGTTTCACGCATTTGTACATACTGTGCAGTTTGTGCCCTAAGTATCATCACAGTCACACCCATTCCTAGCAGAGCAGACTTCCTGCCATTGCTTTGTTCTTAGCAGAAATTCACTATAGATTTTTAAGCTGCTGCCCCACTGAGGTGAGTTTTTTTCCCCTTTACAAATTGACTGTGCCATGAGGACCAAGGCAGCTGGTCCCGAGATGGAGAAATGGAATACTCCCTGTCAGCAAAGACCAGATGTTACTAATCTGCTCTACTTAAACAGAGTTGGGACAATTTTGAGATTTGGGGTCAAATGCTCCTCATCCATCATTAATTCTGAATCATTTGCAGAAAAGATACCATCAGAACATTGCAGTGCACATCACTGAAGCAAAGAGAGACCTGAAAAATGTATTATTGTTGACTGAATTGAAAGCACAAGGCTGACAAACAGGTTCTGATCTACTGTTCATTCCATCAGGAAGTCTGTTATTGCTCCTCTACTTAACAATTTTCCTGGCCAACCTGATGTGTTGTTGGCCAAGATGCTCCTAACATAAAAAACCAGTCTTCACTTCTGACCGCCGAATTTTGTTCTGGAGCCCTGTTAGGATAAGATTAACTGAATGACTCTACTATTTTAAAATATTAAGGGGGTTATGTCAAGTTATATGATGTTTATACAAACTCCATTCATATACTGTAATTTGTAATTTTGACGTTTAGGTTATATGTTGTATTTTTCTAGCTGGTCATTGACCGTATTAATAAATTTGATTTGACAAACGGGCTCAACCATTTCTCCTCTAAACACTGAACTCCTACCCCAAATTAGGCAACTGATAGAATGCCCAACCTCTCTGTTCAACAGCAACAACTTCATTTTACTGTGACACGTACACAGCTCAACAACACTGAGAAGTATGATAATGATAAAAAAACCTGGGTGTGTGTGCATGCGCTGAACAAGACGTAGATGGAATGCCTTCAAAACTTCACTGGACTGTCTGTAGGTCTGTGAAGCCAGAAGCAAGTTTTTAAGAGTGGTCACAACCAGTTCTTCACCAGTGACAGTGAATCTAGCTCCACAGCTAGCGTCACAGGTGTGTATGTAACAGCAAGTCAAATGCTGGATCAGCTGTCAATCTTTCCTCTTTCTTCATGCATTATCTGGCTTGTCTATCTTTTTTAAAAAGAGGCACCTGTACTTTTATATATCCAAACTTCACCTCACCGACAAAATAAATTACAAGTATTTAAAAACAATTGCCAAACTGCTTCATGAGTTAGAGGGTGTGTGTTGAAGACAGCACAGATACTGGCCAGTAGGTGTCTCCACATTGGCTTTTTCCCCCAATTCAAAATGATAATGCTGGAAATTGGCAGAACTAGTTTTTCAGACCTTGTGCCAGGACTGGGGGGGGGGGGGATTGCCTATATTAAGGGCACTTCCAAACTAGATACTAGACACTTCCAAACTAGATACTAGACACTTCCAGACTGGGGGTCTGCAACCTTGATAGTTTTAGCACTGACTAATGGCACTGAAGGGGTACACACACATTTATAGTAAGACAAACATTATATAATCTGAAATGGTTCACTGTTAGTGACAAAACCATACTTGAAGACTGAAATAGAATTTATTTATTTATTTCACCGGAGGGGTGGTGAGCAGTCATAGAAACTCTCCTAAAACAGAACCACTCAAGAATGCAGAAGGAAAAACTGCATGTTTTGAATGTTCCCCCATGTCAACATCTCTTTGCAGTTAGATATCAGGAAGAAGGCTAACTTGCAAATGACTCTCAAAATCAGCATCTCACATAGCCATACTTATGTGTGTTTCCTTATCTCCTCACTGCAGAAATAAGGAGACTTTTTTGGGTGGGGGAAGGAATGATCTGGGGTAGTAAATAACATTCCTGCCAAGTTCCATTTGATTTAAAAAGAGGGTCACTGGCAGAGAATTGTATGGAATGCAAGGGACTGGCTTTGTTACATTTGATATCCATTTAGAAACGTGCAAAAAGAGACTACAACCTGATTGCCAATCCACTTTTGACACCCAAACAAAGCTTAGGGCCCCACTGAGCCCAACATCGTGTGATTTCCAGAATCTTTTAATGCTGCACAGGATCATTTCACGCTTCTGTTCACTTGATCTGAATCATGCTTAGATTCTCCAAGTCCAACAATATCATGTGCATGAAGGCATGGGCCATTATCTTCTGAGGGCCAAAACAGGCATGAGGATCAGACCTCTGACCGTAAAGGGCAAATTGCGTGCCCACACAGCCCCAGCCCCAATTTGGATTGGGACTGGTGAGGGGTGGTTCAAGGATTGGGATTGCACATACAGCCCCCATTTGGATTGGGGCTGGTGAAGGGACCCTTCAAGTCTCCCCCCACACACTTAGTTTAACCAGTTGAAAACATGCTCCCCCAGTACTGTTATTAGCACTTATCAACAAAGAGGTGGATCTTTTAAATAGAATCAACAAAAACATGCTGAGCCTGACCCAGATCTTAATTGTGCATGCTTTACAATTTGCCTTTTATAGGTAAATGGAGAATTGTAATCTTTGGCATATCTGTTTTGGCCCTGTGCTAATGGAGAAACCAACCAAGGTGTCTTTGATAGGACCAACTCAATTTGGTGTAAAAATGACTAGAGTAACTGCTAATCTGTAACATTAGGCTACACAGTGAAGTGGTTATTACTCAGTTGCAACTGGTGAGAAATCTGGGATGTAGTTAAGTTGCTTGAGAGCCAGCGTGGTGTAGTGGTTAAGAGCGGTGGTTTGGAGCGGTGGAGTCTGATCTTGAGAACCGGCTTTGATTCCCCACACCTCCACATGAGCGGTGGAGGCTAATCTGGTGAACTGGATTTGTTTCCCCACTCCTACACATGAAGCCATCTGCGTGACCTTGGGGTAGTCACAGCTCTCTCAGTCCCACCTACCTCACAGGGTGTCTGTTGTGGGGAAGGGAAGGTGATTGTAAGCCGGTTTGATTCTGCCTTAAGTGGCAGAGAAAGTCGGCACATAAAAACCAACTCTTCTTCTTCATCAAGTGACCAGATGCTACAGACCGGCTACTAGACCAGCTTCTCATGTGGTTGCATGAGCACTGCAACAGGTTACAACCAGCAATGACATGGTAAAATGCCCGCCTGCAGCTACTCACCGTCACCCTCTTCATTATTGTAGCATCTGCCTATGGAGAGTCAGCTCTGCCATTGACAGAGTGCATGTAGATGGACGTCTGTGAACATTTCTTATGGGGGGGGTGAGGATTCTGCTACGGTTAAAGCTATACGGAATCATCCACTTCTCAGCAGCGGAGGCTGAATTCCTTTTCTAGAGGGCAAAAGGCTCAGCAGGTGAACTCACATCTCACCCGCCTGGCAAGCGGTGACACTCATCTAAATGGCAAATCGGCACAGGGAACGGAAGGCAGCAACTGTAAACATCAATTAGCCAAAATGTATTGGGCCAACCATGTTTTAAAATGTTTTACTGAGATGATTGCCTCCTACTGCAGTTAATTCAATGGCAGACCAATCGGCAGGCAGGCTGGCCAACAGGACACAAAACAATTCTGTCCCGTAGAGCATTATCATTCTCGTTTTATACCTTGAGAAGCTGAGGCAAACTGACTTACAAAGCTGTTCTGCAGCCTACATTCTGCATTTTGGAATTAACAAATCCAAGTACATATCTGCATGGGGGTTAAAAGCATAAGCTATGTTCTGGACCCTCTGCTCCAATGTCCAGCCATAAAACCACTGGATCTTATAAAGATAAATGAGATAAAGTATGTGTGACAATTCAGTATAGTATCATTTTTGCCATTCATTTCTATTTTGCAGGCAACAAAGACAAAATTGGTCCCCTGCTTGTGCAGGTGAAAACGGACTTTGACTTTAGTGGCATCAACATTATAGCATTCACATGTATTTTGTACTCAAACATGGCCCCCAAGTAAAGGTACTCCCCTGAGCAAGACCATTACTGACCCATGGGGTGACGTCACATCCTGACCTTTACTAGGCAGACTTTGTTTTACAGGGTGGTTTGCCATTGCCTTCCCCAGTCATCTACACTTTAACCCCAGCAAGCTGGGCACTCATTCTACCAACCATTCTACCAAGGATGGAAGGCTGAGTCAACCTTGAGCCGGCTACCTGAAACTTCGTTCCCTCAGGATCGAACTCAGGTAATGAGCAGAGCTTTTACCTGCAGTACTGCAGCTTACCACTCTGTGCCACTCTGCCCAAGCACAAGGTGTTAATGTACGAAGCTGCCCCAATAGCTAAGGTGAAGTTTGAACCCAAGTCTAGATGCTGGCTGGGACTTGTGTCTTTAGACAATGTGTGTGTGTGTGATGCTATATATGATGCACATGACACACGAAAGAGATAGTTATGAAAGAGGATAATATTGTCCTTTTTACTATTGCCCTGCTATTTATAGGGTCATCAAAAGCCGTTCTCGGGCTCTTTTTAGCTGGCAAGCTATACAGACACCATCCTGCTTTACACAGTATCCTCTCTCGGGGGATGAGGAAAAAATAGAGGGGGGGATGTATCTGTGAAGGTGCAGTCTTGCCCTCATCACTGAGCCAAGTGTTCACATGTCAAGGATGGTGAGCCTGCTGGAATGGCTGGGCATCTCTAAATGAACCCACCTGAGATGGAGGGGGGGGGCTTTTCAGAGTTGAGTCCAAATGCAAGCCTTCTATAGCTGTGTTGGCGAACCTATGGCACGCGTGCCAAGTCCGGCACGCCGAGCCCTCTGTGGGCACGTGCGGGGGTGGCGGGGGCTTTGAAGGGAGCGCGGAGCCATTCAAAGCCCTTCCTTCCCTGGACTCCCCACCGCCCCCCCTTGCCGAGCTGGGCGGAAACCTCAGTATTCAGGTTAAATTGCCGTGTTGGCATTTTGCGGTAAGTGGGTTTTGGGTTGCAGTTTGGGCACTCGGTCTCTAAAAGGTTCGCCATCACTGTTCTATAGCATTCAATAGATGGAATTTGCTGTGTGTGCTGAACTGAAAACCCAGACTGTACATTTTTGAAATTCAAAGAATTTTATATTTAACATGGTTGAACTTAAAGTGAAAATGCAAAGAGAGAGAGAGAGAGAGAGAGACCACTCACATTTAGTGGAATGTCTGAACTGTGAGTAGAGGGGGGTAAACAGATGCGGCAAGCTGAATTTCATGATGAAATTAATTTGGATTTGGCTGGCTGATAAATAACTTTCTTGTGGTGTTTGCCAACCTGTTTTTAAAATTTGGCATTTGAGTTTCTTGTCTTATGCTCGGTCCAGGTTTTTTGGGTTTCAGTTTTGAGTCTCAACTCGGAATCACCCCTCTTCCACCTCTTGCTCATCTCTTTGACAGTGATGAAAGTGAATTGCATTGCTCACTGGGTAGCCTTGAAACACTGTACAGGTTCTTTGCGGTTAATGAGCAATGGGAGTAAAATGTTCATCAGTAATCCATGACATTGCACAGTCTTCTGAGTTTTCCCACTCCCATCTACTTTGACTGTTACTTAGAAAACGTTCACAGTGTATCTTCCTATTCCTATAGATGGATGCTGCAGTACACAACCAGGGTTCCACGGGAGGTGGTAAGCTCTCCTTCCCTGGAGGTTTTTAAGCAGAGGCTAGATGGCCATCTGTCAGCAATGCTGATTCTGTGACCTTAAGAAGATGATGAGAGGGAGGGCATCTTGGCCATCTCCTGGGGGTGGAGTAGGGGTCACTGGGGGTGTGGGGAGGGAGGTAGTCGTTAATTTCCTGCATCGTGCAGGGGGTTGGACTAGATGACCCTAGTGGTCCCTTCCAACTCTGTGATTCTAGGGTTGTGGGAAGTGTCCTAGAAAAGTACTGGTACTCATTGCAGGACATGGCAGCAGTATGCATTATAGAGCCCGTATTGCTCTCTCCAGGGCATGGAGTATGTGTGCTTAAACGCACAAATGCATAGCAGCATGGGCTGGAACGCGCCATAAATGCCTAGCACATCCATCAGACAAAACGGTTACAGCGTGTAGTGGAAAGCGCCGTCAAATCGCAGCCAATTTACAGTGACCCCATAGGGTTTTCAAGGCAAGAGACGTTCAGAGGTGGTTTGCCATTGCCCGCTTCCGTGTGGTGACCCTGGACTTCCTTTGTGGTCTTCTATCCAAGAACTAACCAGGACTGACCCGGCTTAGCAGCTGAGATCTGATGAGATCAGGCTAGCCTGGACCATCCAGCTATAACACTGAGATTGAAAAAACCGAAATGATGAACTTGGTCTCCTCAAATATACTCTCTGGGGGTGCTCTGCAAAGAATCCCACAGTGTCCTGGTCGATCCAGAGCTGTCATCTGGGAATCTGCATGCTTGCCTCGAATCCAGTAGTCATGGCCCTAGTCATGCACTAGTCACTCAATGGGACTTAATGCATGTGCCCCGCCTGCTTTTATTCCTAGCCCTTTGAGAGTTAGAAGGACAATACCCCTCTTCTCTCCTATGTCTGGCTGCTGGCTTGCCCTTCTGTAGTACATCCAATGGACGCTTCGATGCATCCGGGCGTGCTCACTGCCGAAAAGCAACGCCTGAAACCAAACATGTGCTGCGAGGTCTCAAGGTTTAAGTTCCCATCTAGTTCTGGGCAGGTCTCATTTGTGACCAGCTCAAATCCCACTGGGGGAAAAAGACACATTGAAATGTGCCTCTGCCTCTTGGGTACACCCCAGTGACCCAGTTTCGGGCTGGAACTCCCACACATCAAGCATATTAGGCAATCCTAGCTTGCCTTTTAGGGATCGCTCCTTGCTCCAGAACAACACCAGAGCATGCAAAACATCGCCGCTGGGAAAGATCACACACACACCCCCCAAGCCCCACAAGGCTTACCTAGACGCTGTCCTGGGACCGGTGGAGGAATCCAGCGTGGCGTAGTAATGCCCATAGAGGATGATGGAAAAAGTCAGCCCTAGGAGTAATAAAAGGCACAGCCGCTTCCACCGAGGAGACCCCATTCAGGAAAGTTTGGGGGAGGAAGAGGCAAGCAGCAGCCTGCCTGGGTTTCTCAGCGGCACCGACCCAGGGAACCGGATCCGGGGCTCCTCCACTCCTCTCCTCCCAGCTCTTTTGCAAACTTGCCGCCCGCCTTTTTCACTCCCGGTCCCAGCTGGAGGAGGAGGAGGAAGAGGAGGAGGAGGAGGTCCCCCAGGGCTGGGCTATTGCGCTGCTCCGCGATAAAAACCTCCTCCTGGCCTCCGCCCTCCCATCTGTTGCTAGCGACCCGGCGCACCTTCCGAAGCCCGCGAGGGAGGGAGCCGGGCAGGGGGGCCCTTCGCCGACGGGTTCAGGCTTGCTCGCCCGGGGAGCGGGGGCCGGTTACTGCGGAGCTGGGGGGGGGGGTTGCATTTCTGCACGGGAGGTTTTGCCTGGGCTTGGCCCCTCTCGAGGCGCAGCTTCCCCAGCCAACTGCTCCAAACTCAACAATGAGCCCCCCCCCCCGGGCAGAGTTTTGGGGCGAAAACGCACGGTCGCTTGAGCCTCCTTTCTTCCCTGTTCCAGCCAGGATCCAGCCAGGATCGAACGCACGTCCGTGCGTTCGATCCTGGCTGGATCCTGGCTGGAACAGGGAAGAAAGGAGGCTCAAGCGACCGTGCGTTTTCGCCCTTGGGGATTTGGGGGGGGGGGAATGTGCACCTGGAGAGCGGCGAATCCAAGGCAACAACCCTCCAGTGCGTAAAGGGCAGAGAGGCGCCGACTGTCCCGGGAAGACACCCTTTGGGGGGGATCATAGTGGGTCGCCGTGTTAGTCTGTTTGCAGTAGTCAAAAAGGGCAAGAGTCCAGTAGCACCTTAAAGACTAATGTGACAGCAGGTAGACTTCCCCTGACTATGGAAGATCCACTGATTTAGCAATATTTTCTGGTAGGGTATGAGCTTTCGTGAGCCACAGCTCGCTTCTTCAGAAAGCTCCTCCCCTGCCAGAAAATATTGTTGTTAGTCTTTAAGGTGCTACTGGACTCTGGCCCTTTTGGGGGGATCGGTTCACCCTCGCGGGGCTTTGGAGGCCAAAGTAGGGGGTTGTGGTTGAGCGCCGCCGTACAAGCCGCCCGCCCCCTCCGCATGGAGGCAGGCGCCCAAAACCCCTTCGTTGCGCGTCGATGGGCACAACGCACTAAACTAAAGGGGTCGGGAGGGGAGCAAGCGCGAGAGAGCCAGAGCTGGGTCGATCTGCGTGGCCATTTATTCATGGAGGGGTTTGCATTGGATTCGCCGCTCTTTAGACGCACTTTCCCCCCCCATCCATGTTCTCCAAACTCAACAATAAGCCGCCAGGCAGAGTTTTGAGAATTCAGATGGGGAAAATGCGCATCTAGAGAGTGACAAATCCAAGGCAAAACCTTGTGTGAAGCGCCGTCAAGTCGCAGCCGACTTACGGCGACCCCTTTGGGGGCTTTTCATGGCAAGAGGCTAACAGAGGTGGTTTGCCAGCGCCTTCTCTGCACGACAACCCTGCTGTTCCTTGGTGGTCTCCCATCCAAATACTAACCAGGGCTGACCCTGCTTAGCGTCTGAGATCAGGCTAGCCGGGGCCATCCAGGTCAGGGCTGGGTCTATCCACCACGTTGTAAATGTGGAGTGAAATCCCAGAGATTTAATCAGTAGCGGGACTCTGGAGAAGGGGAGGGATGGGGTGCCATGCTAATTAGCCCCCAAAAAACTTTCTTTCGGAGACCCTTCTTTTGTACCAAGCAGGTGAAGTATGCATGGAAACAACAACCCTCTTTTGTACCAAGCAGGTGAAGTATGCATGGAAACAACAACCCTCTTTTGTACCAAGCAGGTGAAGCATGCATGGAAACAACACCCCCCCCCCCAATAGACGCACATGGAGTTTCATAAGAATTGGACCCTTCCGCTCTCAGATGGCATTTGCTCCCTGCAACGTGCCTTTGGACGTTACAAGTCTAGGAGCCCACGAGCGATTTGCAAACCCGCTTTTCGTGCTTTCGGTCTCACGTCTGAAGAGGAGCACGCGCGTTTCCTTCCCGGTTCCCAGAACGCCAGGACTTAACGTCAGGCTCAGGCTCAAATGGGAAATGTTTCTTTAGAAGCACTTCTATCCCGATTTCTCTCACTAAGAGACCCAAGGTAGCTAACGACAGGTGTTTTTTTTTTTAATCCAAAATTATTAAAAGATAATCAAACAAAATCCAGCAAACAAGGGGACGTAGGTGCCTGTGTATTCCTACTTTGTGGTATCCTAGAATGCACTCTGCAACAGCTCTATCTACCATTGGCTGAAAGCTGGGGCGTGACACAGTTGAGAGGGTTTCAGGGTTCCAGGGCGATTGCTAAACCGGCAATCTTGTGCAACCTCTCATCTGTTCTTGTGCAATCTCTCATCTGTTCTCAGGTGAAACGTTTCTCTTTAAAACGACGTCCTTACTGTTGTAATGTAAGGGATATTTATTGCTTGGCGATAATGTTAATTGCCTTAGAAGCAAAACTAGAAAGCACCACAGATGTTTCCAGGTCCTTCTTCGCAACCGGCGGGAGGTATTTGGGGCAGAGCCATAGGAGGGCAGGGTTTGGGGAGGGGTTTCAACACCATAGAGTCCAATTGCCACAGTGGCCATTTTCTCCAGGTGAACTGATCTATATCGGCTGGAGATCAGTTGTAAAGCAGGAGATCTCCGGCTAGTACCTGGAGGTTGGCAACCTTATCTCAGCAGTAGGAAGTCTACTGGGGCCCTATTATCTCAGCAGTAGGAAGTCTACTTGGGCCTCTTTCTAAATTTCTGGATTCTTTTTTGCAATTTTTTAGCAAACAAACTCCTTCATATATTAAGGATACGCGGGACTTCATCAACCATGTTGAAAGCTTTCTTTTACTATCCACAGCAGCTTTTGTATCCCTAGATGTCTCCGCCTTGTACACAAACATTCCGCTGGAGGACGTGCGCAACATCATCCAGGATAGACTGGATTCTCGCTCTGATCTCAATCCCCCTACACATTTTTTTATGTCATTGGTTGACATTATTTTTGAACACAATTTTTTTAGATACAGTGATCAGTTTTTTGTTCAAACACAAGGGGTTGCTATGGGGGCTGCTTTTGCCCCTTCCATAGCCAATCTGTACATGATTGCATTTGAGGAGAAATTTTTGTTTGGCAGTGAATTTTTTCAACATCATGTCTTGGCTTACTTTAGGTTTATTGATGATTTGTTTCTTATTATCAATTTGGCTTCCAGTTATATTCCTCTACTCACTTGGATAAATTCATTGGACCACACTTGAAGTTCACCGGCAATTGCAACTGTTCCTCTTTATCATATTTGGATGTGACGGACTTTAGGACCGGGCAGGATTTGGTGGCAGTTAAGCCTTTTTACAAACCTACCGATCAGGGGGCGGGTCTTCATTTTACATCATCCTCTGCATCTCAAACAAAATCTTCCTTTTAGTCATCTATTAAGGCTCAAGCGGAACGCCACATTTGATCATGATTTTATTCAAGCTTCAGAACAACTAATTACTAAATTAAAAACTAGAGGATCTAGTGATCCCATTATCACCCAAGCAAGAAACAAGGCGGCAGAAAAAACTTGAAGGGAATTATTAACATACAAACAATCCCAGGATGCCTACAGACTCCTTTATTAGGATTACGGAGGACACAATCCTTACAAAACAGTTTGGCAAAAACTGACTGCCTTCCCACTAAACAACGGGTTAAGGCGCACGGCCATTTTAAGTGTGGCGCATGCACGATGTGTAGGTTTTGTTTACCTGTCAAAGAGATCAGCTCTACTGCCTTCAAATTTAGGTATCAGATAAAACAATTCAGCTATTGTCTTTCCCAAAACGTTATTCACGCAGTCTCATGTCCGTGTTCTCTTTTATCCATTGGCTCCACGTCTAGACAACTGAAAGTGCGGATCGCTGAACACAGAACGCACATCCGCGCATGCGTGCTTGAGGCCCCTTTAACGGCACATTACATAGAGAAGGGCCATACAGAAAACGATTTACTATTTTTTGTTCTGTGGAAATACACACCGAAACCTTATCATAAGGAAGATGTCACTACCATATTACACAGACAGGAAATGAAGATGATATTTTTATTTAAAACCCTAGCTCCTGCTAGGGTTTTCGACTTGGGATGCTTTCTTTAAGTTGTTTCCAACAAATTCCCCTGCATCATTACTATCAGCTTTCCCCTAATGACTCACAGCTGTGAGTGACTGAAACCCAGGCATAAGAAATCAGTAGTATCTTAGGAAATTTACAATCTCTCTGGAGCACAGGAGAACCCGGTGGGTCGGTTTCATTTTCATTAGGGTAAGACTTTTGACTTTGTTTCTCTGCTAATATGCTTTCTGATCAATAATAATATATAATTGAATTTTCCATGAAATTTCATGTATAAAATATTTTTATTACAGAGGCAATTTTGCCCTGCGGATTGTAAAATCTCAATTGAATTGAACCTTGATAATTTTGAATCATGATTGTGGTAAGACTTTAAACAATATTTGATACTATAATAGTTTTTTAACATTAAGAATTTTTACATTAAATGTACGTTATATATTATTTACAGAGGCAAGCATGCCCTATAGCACACAACTGAAGAAGCTATTGTCAAGCGAAACGATCACCAATCTAGAGGTGTCATCTTGTTGTTGCTGTGGAAGAATACGTTCTCATTTCCTACCTATAGAAAGTTTTATGGTGAATTAACCTGTATAATTATGTTTATGGTGAAGTAACCTGTAAAATTAAGTTTGTGGAGTTCAGCTATTCATGATCTTACCTGTTTATGTTATGTTGAATGGTCAGGAATATACAAGTCTTGGACGTTTTGGTAAACATTTTTTCATGATATTCTTTCAATAATATTCTCTCACAGTAAATTGACATACATATAAGGAGCCTTCATGCTGTTGTTATTGTTATAACCAAATTATTTCAGCATAGGTTTTTGTTTGGGTAGAGTACCTGGAGGTTGGCAACCTTAAATATATGTACATTTTCCCTAGGTCACCCTATTTGGGAAGGAAGGAAGAAAGAAAGATCATACCTCTACTTCCTGTGGGGATCAGGGCTCCCAATTTGTAAGCTATAGCTTTTCAACAAGCTTGAGACACAACACCTTTCTTAGAAAACATAAGTGGGAACCTGCAAGGATTTGTGGGAAGCATCTCATTTTCCCATCCTGCACTATTTTCTCTTTCCCTTTCCTGACAGTCCCCATAGCCTCTCCCCTTTACCTGCTTCCTTCTCTTCTAGGGTTGCCAACCCCCAGGGATCTCCTGGAATCACAACAGCTCTCCCAACTACAGAGATCAGTTCCCTCTGAAGGTTGCCAGCTCCAGGTTGAGGATTTTTGGGGTGGAGCCTTGGGAGGGTGAGGTTTGGGGAGGGAAGTGACCTCAGCAGGGTCTACCCTCTGATGTCACAGAGTCTACCCTCTAAAGCAGCCATTTTCTTTAGGGGAATTGATCGCTCTCATCGAGAGATCAGTTGTAATTCTGGGTGATCTCCAGCCCCCACCCGGAGGCCGGCAACCCAAGTTCCCATGGAGGAAAGGCTATGCCATTATAACTGTTATGTATGCAGCGGGAAGATGAAACTCTGTTGAGCTTGGAGCCTCTCCAGGCTCCTGCGCTTGTGTGTTCCTATTGGCTGTAAGGGTTGCAGCCACCCAATCACAGACTTGGGGGGCGTGGCCCTGCACGGCCGAGCGGGCATATAAGCAAGGGTTCGTCACACAGTTCTCCAGTTCTGTTCCTGTTCTCTAATAAAGCAGTTGCTGTTGCAACTCCGTCTTGTGCCTTGCCCACCCATACATAATAATTCTGAGCTCCCTCCCCTCCCCTCCTCAAACTCCACCCTCACCAGGCTCCACCCCCTGAAATCTCCAGGTATTTCCTGGAGTTTTCAGATTTTTCTTCAAACTTGGGGAGTTCCAAATTTGACGAAACATCTGTTTGGGGGTAAGTATGCCCCCTATCAGCAGATTTAAGTTTGGAATTAGATATATAGATAATATGATGATGATTCACCAATTGAACTCAACAAATAACAAAAAATTATTCCCAGTTCATGCAGAGGCCTGAATCTGCCCTCAAAGGGCCCTTACATTCATGCTCACAACCAACATGACATAATGTTATGCAGACTCACCCCTCAAAGCCTACCCATGGAATTGAAAGTGACATTCTGGCAGCCTCTTCGATCTCTGTCAGTAAGTTTATGAGAACGACAATGGCCTTTCATGTTCAGCTTCTCAACTGCCTCATTTACTCCCACTCAGGTAAAACCTAAGAGGCAGTTGCAGATGTGATGCAGAATCACATCTCTGACACATTGATGTTGTCACATAAACTGAATCCTAAAATGCCTAGCACTAGCATCACCATCAGACAAACGGTTATAGTGTATGGTGGAAAAAGTGCCGCCAAGTCACAGCCGATTTATGGCGACCCCGTAGGGTTTTCAAGGCGAGAGACGTTCAGAGGTGGTTTTCCATTGCCTGCCTCTATGTGAGCTGAGAGAGTTCAGAGAGAACTGTGACTAGCCCAAGGTCACCCAGCAGGCTTCGTGGGGAGGAGTGAGGAATCGAACCCGGTTCTCCAGATTAGAGTCCGTCGCTCTTAACCACTATACCACACTGGCTCTTAAAATGGTTAGAGTACAGAGTGGCTAGTTAGCACAAGATGATCCAAATCCAGACTACCAGCCTGTGTTTTATGAGCCTTTATCCCTATTGCGATATAGAGGAGAATTCCTGTTTGTGAAGGAAAATGTTCTGTTTCCAGGCCCCACTGAAATACTTTTTTGGGATTATCATGAAAAGTAATCGTCTGCCAGTGGCATGGGCTCTCATCTAAGGATTCAAACATTGTTCCTCACAGAAGCTCTATGAGGAACTGTTACATGACAGGCAGAAGTTCAACAAATGCAGCTGTTTCCAGAACATCCCGTTTAATTACTCGCCCACGGCACAGTTCTCCCCCCACCAGATGCCCTGGCAGCCGTGTATGCAGTCCCAACCACAAAACAGAGTCAAGCGCACTACAGGAAGCTGGTTAGTTGGACAAATACCTTAAGGGGTGCTTTTCAAAATATGTTCTCAGGGAGCCTAGAATTCTTAAAAGCGTCTCAGTGATTCTTCTGTAGGAAGAGTAGTCATGATGGTGTACCTTCCTTGAAGGACAGCTTGCTTATCAATAACAATTTTATGCACTATGAAGCCACAGGGAGGGTTGTTACATTTGGGCAAGGCCTGCCTCCCTGTGTGTTTCGTAGCATGCTTGTGTTTTTCTTTAGGTGCTTGACAAATACTACTATTATTAATAATAATAATTATTATTAATAATAACCCATGTGGGGTGATGGCAAGAGCCAATAGGCCTGTCGAGCACCCTTTGTGAACTGTTTGTACCCTAGATAGAAAATGTCTGAGAATATATCCTTTGCAATGTCCATGACAGGGCAGACAATTTTTTGCAGGGCTGACTATGGTTGTTTATGTATGGGAGTTTTACCTGAGGTTCGTTGCTTGCTGGACCCAGCACCAGCAGTCTCCAATCTCAAATCAAGAAGCATTTGAGTCCCCGCCCCTTGAAATGCTGCTTTGTAATTGGCTGTAATGCTTACTATGAGAAAAGTCCCCTCCCGAAACCCAATTGCCGCATAAAAAAGCATCTTAAAAAATTGAGCGCTCTAAAAGGAACCGGGGGGTGGGGATGGGGGACGGACCCAGGCCTCATTTCTAAAATCCTTTCTTCTGCTCAGAAAGAACTCAGAGGAAGCAGGAAGCATTTTAATGCCCACCCCTTGACACACAGCTTTGTAATTGGCTGTAGTGCTGTCTGTGAGAGAAACATCACTCCCCCAAGCTTCTTGTTCCACACTTTGCCTTATGCATGGGGATTTCACCCGTGCTGAGCTCAGAGGATATGGAAGAATCGGGTTAATAGAGGAATGGGAAGTCCCTGGATTTGCGAGGGCTGGCAGCAAGGTCATCTCTAGTGGAGGGAAAACTCATGCATAACCCCAAGAAACAACTGAGACAGACCGGGGGCGAATGTGAGTGAAAGTACCCTTGCATAAACAACCTATGAAAGAGTTCTGTAAAGCTGTTTCTGGTTACATGGCTTCCCCTCTATGCGTCTCTGAAGCTCAAGAAGTCTGGGCTGGCTGCTACTGATGGGAAAGCAAACCATCCCCTTCTTCTCAGGCATAAGGGTGCCTCCATGTTTTCAGGCCTTTATACCTCACCCCCAAACAATGGTGGTAATGCTTGGATAACTGATCAAAACCTCAATATTGGATTAAGATCTTGGACATGATGCTAGATTATCCCTTTCAGTTTAATTTGGCTTGTTTCTCCGTCAGTTTATTGGTGCAAGAAAACAGCCAGGCTGGCTGATCCACACAGATGAGAAACCGTAGAATCAAAGGTTACCTGTATATTAAATGAGTAACCCAAGGTTTTGCCAACGGAGATGGTTCCCATAGTTCTACACAGAGCCATGCCCTATGTTCTGGTAGTGCAGAGGTCCAAAGAGGCTGGTGGAGGCATATGAAGGAGATTGCATAGATCAGGAGAGGAGCTGGCTTTAGGTCTTTGGAGAAACCCTCATCACGGACCCCAAGATGAAGGAATTTAGCAGAAATTCCTCTCACAGACTGTAAAAGAAGCTCACCAGAGTAGTTCAAAAAGTCTCAGTAGCTTTAGAAGAAGAAGAAAAGTTGGTTTTTATATGCCGACTTTCTCTGCCTTTCTAAGGAGAATCAAACCGGTTTATAATCTCCTTCCCTTCCTATGCCCACAAGTGACACCTTGTGAGATAGGTGAGGCTGAGAGAGCTCAAAGAGAACTATGTCTAGCCCAAGGTCACTCAGCAGGCTTCATGTGGAGGAGTGGGGAAACTAACCCGGTTAACCAGATTAGAGTTTGCCGCTCATGTGGGGGAGTGGTGAATCAAACCCGGTTCTCCAGATTTAGAGTCCACCGCTCTTAACCATGCTGGCTCTTTAGAAGAGAACACACTTTTTCTCCATAGTCAGTGATGGCCTGGGTAGATTGATAACAGTCTTTTATATATTGTAAAGGTGGCTATCAATCTGCTCAAAATTAAAGGGTCCACATCAGTAAACATGGAGAACATGAAAGAGGTGATGAAGGCAGGGGATTAAATGTGTTCCAGGGAAAATTTAATCAAGCACCCACTTTGGCCCCTCTAAAAAACCATGTGTTTGGGTATAGAGAGATGTTTTTTGATGTGCCGTGCTGCCCAGTATTTCAGCATTCTGCCCTGGATGAGGACATATCTTGAGGAAGTAACCCTTGAGTACAAATGATGATCA
The DNA here is from genome assembly GCF_029931775.1 of Euleptes europaea. Lineage (NCBI taxonomy): Eukaryota > Metazoa > Chordata > Lepidosauria > Squamata > Sphaerodactylidae > Euleptes > Euleptes europaea. The sequence goes on along the minus strand of NC_079312.1, from coordinate 125,473,539 downwards.
AACGTGCTTCCTCTTTGTTAAGTCTTGTGCTGGATATATATCAAGGAGGCACATGCTGATCTACAATTCAGAATACCAGGGCTCATAATACTGAAGCTGCCAATTAAAGTTTTGAGAACAGGAGAGATTAAGAAGGCCGGCGGGGATCATCTTTTTTATCTGTATCTTTTGATTCCTTTAATCCCTTTTTTTTGGCATCAGAGCCAAAGTAGTGATGAGCAGTACTAGAGAAAGAAAAACAGAATCGTTCAGTATCGTGTGGACTGTCAGTGGCAAACTGCAAAGAAAAGGACGACCAGTGAGCAATTGAGTGAACGTGATCCTTTGAGACGTGGGCCTTGGTCCAGCAAGCAGCCTTCTGCACACATTTCCAGGGTTGATGTGCGTCAGATTATACACCCCCATTGCAATGCTCATCCAAGCCCTATTAAGCTAGCTCTCAGGCATTGCTTGGTACAAAGGGGAGGATTCATATCTGGAAGCCCCAGTTGCCACTTGCACAACTAAGGGCTCAACAGTGTGGCAAAGGCGCTTGGGCAGTGTCTCGTTTAAATGATGCAAAGCTGCTACACATACTTAATTAGCACGCCAGAGGTTCATAGCCTGAGCAAGTGTTGCATTGGCATGCTAATTAAGCACACATAGCTGTTTTGGATGAGAGCAGTTAGGGTTGCCAGCCTCCAGATGGTGTCTGGAGATCTCCCACTGTTACAACAGAGATCACTTCCACTGGAGAAAATGGCTGCTTTGGAATCTGTGGCATTATAGCCCATTGAAGTCCCTCCCCTCTCCAAATCCCACCCTCCTCAGGCTCCACCCCCAAAATCTCCAGGTATTTCCCAACCTGGAGTTGGCAATCCTAGGAGCAGCACAGTTTAAACAAGAAGCCGTGTGAGTTGTGCAAGATGAATTCTTTAGCTTCACCAGCAACGTATGTGAACCAGGCCTCTTGGGCTATGACGACAGCTGGATTGGGGCCTTGATGCCTAGAATAGTTTGTTCATCAAAGAACCCAAAGCCAATCCCCCTTATGGCAGAAAGCAGAATGCAGGTATAAAATCCCCTGTATAAAAGTGGTGGGGTCTACAAAGCTTGGGTTCGGTCAACCCTGCCGTAGAAAGTGGACTGGTGCATATGGGACTTTGGGAAGACAATGCTGCAGCAAATGCATAGAATCAACAGCATATGTCTTGGGAGGCTTATGCAAAAATCCTTCCATTGCAAACATAATACACAAACACAGGAAAAAAATGTGAATGTATTTGCAATGGTAGTTGGCCATCAAACTGAAAATGGCCATGTGTTTAAAAAGAACAGCAAAGAAGCAGATTCAAGCATAAGCTTGTCGGAAGAAGAAATATATCCTGGGGTGCCTTTCGAAGTGGAGTTTAATTTGGAGTCAAGGATTCCCACTATGCAAATTATTGTTAATAAGAAGTATGTGATTAGGGTCCCCAACCTCCAGGGGGTAGCTGGAGATCTCCCCTGCTATTACAACTGATCTCCAGGCAACAGAGAACAGTTCTGGAGAAAATGACCACTTTGGAAGGTGGACTCTATGGCATTATACCTCTATTGCATGTCCCTCACCTCCCCAACCCCCCCCCTCCTCAGGCTCCACTCCCAAAATATCCATGTATTTCCCAGCTTGGAGCTGGCAGCCCTATGTGTAATGGCTTAAAACATTTTCTGGAACTTCCAGTCTATTCTGAAAATGTTCACTGACTGGAATTTGGATTTGAAGCCCAACTCTTCTCTGCTGTTTGGTATTAAGGATTTTCCCTCTTGCAAGTGTGATTCTAGCTACTCTCCCCCTGCGAGGGGAGATAAGGGATGTGGATAGCCCAGTGACTCAAGGAACCGAAGAAGGAAGATTGGACAAGGTCAGGGAAACGCAGAGCAAACAAGCAAGGAGGAGGGAAACAAACTAGGCTGGCAGGGTTCAGGGCACAATCAGAGGTCCCATCTAGCAGTTTAGGGTATCCCCTCAAGGGGAGGCACGACCCAGGGGCTTCTTGCAGATTAGAGTCAAAGAGCACAGGGCAGGACAAGTGGTGTCCAGTGCAGTTGCATTCCAAGGTAAAGAAGGGCTGAGGAACAATCCCTGACTGCTCCTCAGAGGCAAAAGGAACATATGTTGCTTCACACCTCAACTCTCTCTCTCTCTCTCTTGCCCCCCACCTTCTTGTCTCAAGGGGCACTTCTTAAAGGGTGTCAGCTGTGTTGGCCAAGTCCTTTGTTACACCTCAGCAATCAGATTACCTTAGGCATTCACTTCGAGTCAACGTCTGTGGTTTTCAATTGGTCACGTAAGGCGCCTTCATTTTCTAGGTGGCATGGAAACCACAGGATGCAAAACCAAGACTTTAGCAATCCCTTTTTCCTGGCTTTTGTAATAAAGAGACTAAAACTAGGGCTCACATTAAGAGACAAGTACCACTGCAAGAAATGAGAAAGTGTACGGTCTCTTCCTTCTTTCACATATATGCACCCACACATGACACTGAGGAGTCGTGCCTAGATGCCTAGACATATACGTAGGGTTGCCAATCTCCAGGTACTCCCCTATATACACAGCAGCACAAGACAACAAAACAAACTGGTCAAGCTATGCGCTTCAACAACAAGATATTCAATCTTGACAACCTTGAAAGGATTACACATGGACAATGATTCCAAAAGAATAATGCTTCTAAAGAAGGAAGATTAACCTTTGTAAATAGTTCTATTTGTTTAGCTAAGTTCACTGTATATATTAATAAGTGTTTATTTATGTTTTGTCATTGCACATAGAATGTAGCACTTGTTGCATAGCTTGACCAGTTTGTTTTGTTGCCTTGTGCTGCTGTGTATATAGGTGTGTAACTAACATTACAGCAGGCTGATTATTTGTTTTGCTACAATCTCCAGGTGGCGATCTCCTGCTATTACCACAGCTGAGCAGATAGTATCTACACTGCATGTTCACCTATTTAAGCTTTCAAGTGTTCTTCTTTAGGCAAAGGTGGGCCTGGATTGGTTGATCTTTTGTTAGCTCAGTTCAACCAGGCTTAGAGCCAGGGGTCAGCATGGATTGACATATGCCAAGGCCCACTGCATGGAAGAGGGCCTACCATCAACCAGGTCACTTGGTTCCTGTACTCCCACAGTAGGAAACAGGAATGATCTAACAGGAGCCGGCGATCAGCAATTTACTGGTTGGAGAGTCAATGGACAGAACAGTTGCTGCTCACTCCCTTCCATTACTTTTCTGGCTTTTAGGGCTCCTGGCACCTACTCTGGTTGTGTGTGTGTGTGAAAGATGCACCCCGGGGGGAGCCAAATTAATGGAGGAAGCATGGGAGATGTGCTTAGTGGGGATGCCATGGGTGTACTGCCAGGGCCAGACTGGGATATTAATACAACCAAGTGGAGCTAAGCAGCCCCCATGGGGGCTGGCATCGCGGCAGGGTCCACTCAGCTCGGATATGGGCTGCTGCAACAATAATGCCGCCTTGGGGTGTATCAATAGGCACATGATATTCAAATTGCAAGATATTATAGTCCTGCTGTACCCCACATTGGTCAAGCCACACCTGGAGTCCTGTGTGTAGTTCTGGAGGCCTCACTTCAAAAAGGATGTGGACAGAATCAAGCAGGTGCAGAGGAGAGTGGCGAGGATGATCAGGGGCCAGGAGACCAAGCCCTATGAGGAAAGGCTGAGGGAGTTGGGAATGTTTAGTCTGGAGAAGAGGAGGTTGAGGGGGGAATGGATTGCTCCCTTTAAGTATTTGAAAAGCTGTCAGAGGAGGGTAGGGAGTTCTTGTTGGCAGCAGAGGCTAGGACTTGCAATAATAGGTATAAATTATGGGCAGAAAGGTACTGGCTGGAAATGAGGGGAAAACATTTTTACATTGAGAGTAGTTCATCAGTGGAATTGGTTGCCTAGGGAGGTGGTGAGCGCCTCCTCTCTGGCAGTCTTCAAGCAGCTGGCTGGACACTCTAGGCTGATCCTGGACTAGATGGCCTGTATAGCCCCTTCCAACTCTATTTTTCTATATACATGCCAACAAATGAAAATTCAAGACAGGAGGATGGTCTCACACAGACCTAGAAGCATGTTGGCCCACATCCCTACCCTTTCATCTCTATTAGGCATAAAGCCAATAAAACTACCTCTAAAAGTAGTTTGTTAGATTTTTTTTTTAAGGACTACACATGGATATGTGTACAAGCACCCATCTTTTCATACATTTAAAAGAATGTATAAAACACTTTAAGAAATTTTCAAACCTGCTCTGGACACGGAGTGAGCAGAATCCACTGTCATACATAGTGTGTGATAAGCTCCCATGACAGTCACATGAAAATACGCACACATCTGTTGCTGCAATATTAGCTCTGCTTTGGGGATGGCTTCGCCTTTTTCAGGATATAGCATAAATCAGGGCACACTCCAGCATGAACATGTGAGCCCATGCTGGGCAATGTAGCCTTAGGTCTCTGAAAAACAATGTTTGACACCTCTACAGTGTCCAATAATTTATTGCTAGAGATTACACCGTACACAGCATGCTACTTTATGATGATGAACCTTTTCAATTTTTTAGATTTGGAAAAGAAAATGGATGGCTGTGAACTCCCTTGCCATACTATTTGGACATAGGAATGCATCCCCCGCCCAAGTATAGAATATTTGCTACATCTCTGGCACCTAGGCTGTCTTTTCAGTAACCCATCTTTTCAGGAATGCTAGGATAGTGTACTGTCATCACTGAAAAGGCAGTTGATAAAATGCTCTTGCACCATACTTGATATCACTGGGTACAAAGGTTTTTTTTATCTCGATGACACTGGGTGATTGTTCTAGTCACCCAGCATGCTGGGATGAAATGGAAGACATTTATGACCATGTTGATCGGAGGAAGGTGAATGAAAGCATATGGGCCACCTAAATTCCCAGACTGGACCTGGCGACCCGATTGTTCCACTACTGTTCCAGCCGGGTGCCCGCTCCAAACGCTACTGGATGGCCGCTGCGCGCTCCGTTGAAACTGACATGGCTGCTCCTGCGAGCTCCGTGCAGCCGGCAGCTAGAAAACAGAAGCAAGGGCAACCTCCAGTGAACCTGAGGGACTCTGTTCCAGCTGCAGCCATGTCGTGGAAAGCAGACAGTCACGTAGTCAGTGCCAACACACACACCCCGTCCCATTGCAACATCAGCCGCTTAATGGGCAATCAGCAGCGATCCTGATATCAGCGATGAGTCGTTCCTCCAGTGATGCAGCAGCGATCCCCAGACGTTTGCAGAGATCGCGCCTATTGTTTCAGAACGTTAATCACTTCAGCAGAGATCTCCCGGTTCCTCCCGGGTTGCAAAAGCCATTAGAATCAGAATAGATTTCCAAATTCTCACTAGCCCACCCCGGCAGCCACAGATTAATCCTTTTGTCACCTTTTGTCACCTGGGAACCTAGGAGGGATAAATCTCTGCCCCCAGAAAAACAGTATATCTGGGGTGCCCCCAGCCCATAGTGTTACCTTAGGTCTTTCCTGGCATCTTTGCCGTTACTCTGTTGGTTTGGTTTTGCGCAGCCTGACCACGCTCCCTCCCGCCTTGCTGGCCAAGTCTACGGGAACCCCTTGCCCCCGCCTTTGCTCTTAATTTCTTCTATCTTAGTATACGTGAATTTGGACAACACCTCTTCAAGAACGGTAAATATCACCCCATCAACGATCCCTGCCATGTTGGCATCTGTGCTTGTGCTACTCTCTTTTAATTTCTTAGACTTCTCTGTATGTGTGTATGCATCACTGATTTGAAAGAAAACAACATAAACTCTCTTAATTCGGAATCCTTTGCTTCTGTCTTTATTTAAAGGTCACCGTTACCGGCTCTGGTATACAAAGGTTGTTCTCGCTATATAAATATTGTAGTTTTGCCATCTTGCTTGCTAATTCCCCAAGTTAAAGAGCAATTTGGCTAACATGAATTGCCTATTGACTGAGATCTGAACTGAGCTTTGGGATGGGGGCAAATAACTAGCAATGCAGAAGAATCAGGACACTCTCATGGCGGCTGAATCAGAAAGAGAAATGCGGCGTACTTAAACCTGTTAAGCTTTCCCAAGTATAGGATGGCCTGATTGCTCTGCCGTCACCTGAGTTGAAGGACAGATTTAGTAAAGTTCCATTTCCCAGCAGGATCTGCCCTTGTGGGTCTGGCAGTATAGGTACAATAAATCACTTGTTTTTTTTCACTGTCCGTTATTTGAGGTTAATAGACAGAGACTGGTCGAGTCATTTGAGAATGGAAAGAAGGCATTCATCCTTCCTGAATTTTTTAAATAACAAATAAATCAGAGATGGTAAAGACTGCAAAATTTATATGTATTGGCCGGCTATTTTAAAGGATAAGGGGAATACATTAAATATTAAATATTTTTGGCCATTGTGCTTTAGTGTGGCCCTGCTTAAGACCTATTGGTCATTCGAGCAGAATCATTAAAGGAAAAAAAAGAAAGAGGAATGTCCATATCAGCTCTTGTTCCTGCATCCTAGAGGCCCAAAGGATCATGTGATTGAATGGCTACAGCAACCCCAGGAACACAAGCCATCTTCACTCCCTTTAGAACAGGGTGGGGAACCTTTTTCCTGCCAAGGGCCATTTGCACATTTATAACATCATTCGGGGGCCATACCAGGTGTAGATCTCCTGGCGGGGGGGTGGGAGGCTAGGGTTGCCAGGTCTCCAGCCACCACCTGGAGGTTGGCAACCCCAGGGGAGGCCACACAGAGAAGGCCTGCAGGGCGCCCCCGCTCCCCCCTCCCAGGCGGGAGGGCAGCCAGTGGTGGGCCTGAGCAAATGAGGCGCCAGGGGGGCGCAGCCCACAGTCAATCGGCAAGGGAGGAAGGGAGGAAGGAAAACAGACAAAGAGGAAAAGGGAGGGAGGGAGAAAGAGAGAAAGGGAGAAAGAAATGGAAAGGGGGAGAAAGAAAGAAAAGGACGGAGGGAAAGAAAGGACGGGGGGAGACGAAAGAGACAGAAAAAGAGGGAGAAAGAGTGACAGAAAAAGAGGGAGAAAAGCCTTCCTCCACACACAAGCACACCTGCGCACGCCGGCCCCGCGTCACCGGGCCCCAGCCTACCCACCTACCCCGCCCACACCTGGCGGCGCCCTGCGCGACCGGGCCCCAGTCTCCATGATTCCCCCCCCCCGAGTCCACAAAAGTCCCCCCCCGAAGCCCGATCGGCTCCTGCACGCATGCTCTGCTGCTGGGAGCCAATAGCCTCCCCCCCTCTCGCTGCTCAACAGCCAACAGGCAGCGAGAGGGGTTTACAATGTGCCATGGCGTTCCTGCATCCCGCGGCTGTAAGGGGCAGCCTTGGGGGAAGCGTCCCTCCCCCTCCCCTCTCGCCGACCAACAGCTGACAGTAGGGGAGAGGAGGTCCAAAGGGCGCTGCAGCGCCACTATAAGCTGCGGCTCTAGGAACACCCTTGAGGAGGGCCGCCCTGTGCCCCGCCTCCGTGGCAGGGCCCCAGAGCTCCCGAGGGCCACGAAAAATGTCCTCGGGGGCTGCATACAGCTCCCGGGCCGGAGGTTCCCCATCCCTGCTTTAGAGAGTGGAGAGCAAATACCACTAATGGTTACTTATTTACTTTGCTTTATTTAGTAAGTGCTCAAAGACCTATCAAACCAAAATCATGATTACAACAGCTAAATCAATTTAAATAACATAAAAGCAAGAAGGCAGCTTATTCGTGGGAGTGTATTGTTTAATTGCAGAGCTAATGGCATGACGCATGAAGCTCCCAGTATCGTCCATATAGCTCCTGTCTCTGTCTGAACTATGCTGGTCATGCTCAAAAAGTCAAAAGCAGGAAATCCATGAAAGGTGCTACGTTGCTTGCAGGGGGTCAGAGTGCTCGTCCATCCCTACCCTCTTAAGCAAGAAGCATGGTGAACAGATTGTAATGCATTGCAGGAAGGAAATCTGAATGTGAATAGGTCCTATGATATTTTGGGTTTTGGCTGCCACAAGAATTAATTTGACTCTGTTGTTCAGCTTCAGTGATCTACGGGTAATGTCATATGCACTGGAGCACTACGTTTGGCATCACAGTATCACACACTGAAATCCAACCTGGTATAGTGGTTAAGAGCGGTGGTTTGCAGCCGTGGACTCTGATCTGGAAAACAGGGTTTGATTCCCCACTCCTCCAAGTGAGCAGTGGACTCTAATCTGGTAAACTGGATTTGTTTCCCCACTCCTACACGTGAAGCCAGCTGGGTGGCCTTGGGCTAGTCACAGCTCTCTCAGCCTCACCTACCTCACAGGGTGTCTGTTGTGGGAAGGGGAAGGTGATTGTAAGCCTGTTTCATTATTCCTTAAGTGGTAGAGAAAGTTGGCATATAAAAACCAACTCTTCTTCTGCTTCTTTTTGCAGCACTACATATTGCCACGAGAGAAGTGCATTGTTCTATAGGGTGTGGCGTTGCAATAAGAAAAAAATTGTGTATATTTATTACAGGCTAAAATCAATAACATATATAAGGCCCTGCAGTAGCCTACCAAACCCAACATATTTGTGTAAACATGTAACACAAATCGACATACAGTCACAGAATTAGACTTTGACCAAACGCGTTTCAGCCAAACAGCCTTCTTCGGTGGTCAAAACAATCACAGTTCCAGACTACCAACGTACATGACTTTCTAAAAATCTTTATGGCTGTAGGTACGTTGTGTTCTGCAAAACTTCCTAATCTGTTTTATGCTTCCATACAAATGGGCAACTAACCCCCGTGAGTGTTATATTTCAGCCTACCATAAATACAGTTGTCAAAGTATCATAGTCATAAAGATGTCTCCAATTGCTCCAGTACACATTTTCTACTGACATAACCTTTACATTGTAAAATCTTTGGTCTTGAATGTTGATTTTTTTCTTGACCTTTGGGTACTTAATTCTGTTGATTTTAGGGTTAATCCCCCCCTTTGTTGTTGGTGTTGCAATAAAAACACTTTGTGCTGCACATTGATCATCCTTGGTTACATTTTTTGGTTCTGCTGCCAACAAACCAAAAGCCTGCTGCCACCTCATGGGCCAGAGCATCACTGCAGTTCTGCCAGGTGAGGAGAGCCTGGTTTATCACCTACCGTCAACGTGCTGTTATTGATATCCACTTACACTCTCACCCCAAACACTGGATCACCAAGGGCAGGGCACAATCTTAAGCCTTTAGGTTTACTGTCCTTTAGGGCATCCTTTTACTCCCCCTCCCCTGCCAGTCGTGCCTGTGGCACAAAGTAGGACACAGTTGTGGGGCAGAATCTGTCCGCAGTCCCTGCCAATGAACAGCCCAGCCCCCATGGTTAATGAAGGTGCATGCATGCAGTATATACTCCTTGCAATAAAGCCGTCTTTCACTCTGTCCTTCTTGGGATTTCCTAAGTGACCTAATTGTTGTGTATGTATATAGTTGTGGAGTAAGCAAGGGGAGACCTAGGAGCTTGAGTTCTGCACAAAGGATCCTAAACCCTGCTCACCCTATTGGTCAAGCAAACGGACCCCATTGGCTCTAAGCCAGCATGCACCATTGGTCACCAGGAGGTTATGTCCCCCTATCACGGATTAAGGGGGGAGTGGCCGCAGGCGGCCAAGGGGGCATATAAACAGGGGTTGCTCATTGTGTTAACCAGTTCTGTTCCTGTAATCAATAAACGCGGTTGTTGTTTGAACTACGTCTCCGACCTTGTGAATCCTTCCCGCGCGGACTTAACACTAATTATGATAGATGCTAAGTTCAGCTCAAAGAAGAGGAGGAAGAAGACTTGGTATTTATATGCTGACTTTCTCTACCACTTAAGTGAGACTCAAACCTGCTTACAATCACCTTCCCTTCCCCTCCCCACAACAGACATCCTGTGAGGTGGGTGGGGCTGAGAGCGTGTGACTAACCCAAGGTCACCCAGCTGGCTTCATGTGTAGGAGTGGGAAAACAAATCCAGTTCCCCAGATTAGTCTCCTCTGCTCATGTGGAGGAGTGGGGAATCGAACCCGGTTCTCCAGATCAGACTCCACTGCTCCAAACCACCGCTCTTAACCACTACACCACGCTGGCTCTCAGTCCAGGAATGGTGCTGTTGCAATTGAGATGTTTAAAAGAAGCCACAAACCTGCTTTCTTTTTTTTTAACCTGCCAATATCTGCAGAGTTACAAGAGATATTTTTGTGAGCTCCCCTAACCAAGAAGTCCAGACCACTCTTTAAAATCACCTTGAATTTTTTTTTTGCCATCAAGTTGCATTTGTTATGATGACCCCATAGGGTGTTCAAGACAAGAGACATTCAGAGGTGGTTTGCCCTTGCCTCCCCCCACACTTCCTTGGTGGTCTCCCATCCAAGTATTAACCAGGGCTAACCCTGATTAGCTTCTGAGATCTGAGGAGTTCGGGTTAGCCTGGGCTATACAGTCACGGCTTGAAATTCTTATTTACTGATAATAATGATTAAGAAAGTGCTCAGGAAATATCCTGTTGGTGGCAAGCTAGGCAACAATAGATAATGTTCAAAAATAAACATAGGAAGGTGAATATGTCCTGTAAACCAAGTCAGGCTTGTAAAGTTGATATAAAGGAAACATGATCCCCCACCAAAAAAAAAAAAAAAAAAGATTTAGCATGTAGAAACAAATGGGAGCACAATTTCTCAAACTCCTCAAGGGGACAGCACAGAGACCATAATGGGCCACAGACCATCAACTTCCATTTAGACCTCTCATTACTTTCTCTTCCCTTTAATTTTCCCTCCCTCTCTGTTCACCAGCATCATATCCAAATAATTCTTTGTAAACTGGATAGAAGACAAAAAGACGTGATATACAGGTTGAGTATCCCTTATCTGGACTGCTTGGGACCAGAATGGTCCATATTTCAGATCTTTCATATTTTACAATATTTTGGAATTTTTGCATATGCATTATGAGATATCTTGGGAATCGGTCCCAAGTCTAAACACAAAATTCATTTATGTTTTATATATAGCCTGAATGTAATTTTAAACAATATTTTTAATAATTTTGTGTACATTGAACCATCAGCAGCACTGCTGAGGGCCTGTGAGTAATGCCTGCATGCCGGCTCAAAAGGTCCGGTTTTCAGATAGTGGATATCCGGATAAGAGATACTCAACCTGTATATTGTGTTTTACCTAAGAACATAGCTAAACCAATAACCTGCTAATTTAGAAAAATAGCATCAGACGGCTCAGCCCACAGCAGATTACTATTTAAAGAGAGACAACTGGCAGGATGGATACAATTTCCATTGTAAAGTTAAGACATACTTGACATCTTACCCTCGGCTTTTTAGGATTCCAACTTTTGGATTTACTCCATTTAGATTAATTCTGAGATTAATTCTGAGTAGAAGACAAAGTCACCATGTTTCCAAGATTAGACAATTGAAAAAGGTAAAATGCTGAAATTGTTATTGCCCGCAAAGAAAATTGTTTTGAGCTTTTAAAGCTCTGGATCTATATGCAGGGCTCTTTTCTATACATCCCAGCCAAGTCACAAATCAACCTATGAAACTGGAAAGGGTTCTTGGGTTTAGTCATGTTAGAAATTAATATCTTGCCCATGTAGATTTGCCCTGAATTTTTCCTTTAATTTGTAGCCAGCTTTGCTGCTGTGGAGGATTTCCCATCACTTCATGCTGTTGAGGAGGAGGGTGAGAATAATCTCCCTTCAATAACACGCAAGTACAAGGGAGAATGGGCCTTTGAGGAGAAAAAAAACTTCAAAAAGTTCTTGGGAATTGAAAAGGTCCCATTCAGCTTTGAAGAATACAAGCATGGAGAGGGTCACCTAGCAACCTGGAGTAATGTGGCATGGCCTGGATTCCTGGGAGGGAGAAACAATGATTCCTTGCTACCCCACTGAGAATTCAAAGCCTGGGGAACTTCTCCTATACAGCAGGGATCGAGCTCAAGAGATGGGAAAATGTCTTATGAGAGAAATGTCTGTATTGGAGAAATGGCAAATGCAGTGCTCATGCTGCCTATCTCCCTCAAATATGAGGAAAACTTGACAGCTCATAATTGGGTTTTACTCTTCTCTGGCATATATCAAAAGTTTAAGCAACTGTAGCAAAGTTACAGTGGTGCCAACTGGGACGAGAGAAAAGGGGGTGGAAACACCGTTGAGAATACGGTGAGGCCCTTTCTTATTCACGTTCTTGTATTGAGAGCAGCGAAGGAAGGGAGAGTGAGGCCCTTATCTGGAATGGGTAGGCTTGTTTCATCCACAATGTGTAGTTTGTGCCTTTCCTACATAATTTATTTAATGGAAATCCCCTTTTCTAGAGGAAACACATTTTTAAAAAATTGTAAATGGAGATTTCGAGCACCCTGATCGAAAACAAAAACCTCTGTATCCCCCTTCCTTAGCTCTGATTCTTGTACTTTTTGGCCTGGATCTCTCAGCTGTTGAAGCCCAACAAGGACTAGCTCCTCTCTCTGGGTGTCTCTGCACTTTTTGTGAGCTCAATGTCAGTAACCCTTACCTAGAATCCAAATTGGCAGGAACCTGACTGGAAGCAGCGATATGGGGGTCAAGTTTGCGTGGTGAGATAAGGCAAGTGGGGAAAAGGCAACTAAGGCTAGTCAAGGTAGGGAATGAGAGCGGGGTAGGGTTGCCAACTGCCAGGTAGTAGCAGATCTCCTGCTGATTCAACTGATCTCCAGCCGATAGAGATCAGATCACTTGGAGAAAAAGGGCCGCTTTGGCAATTGAATTCTATGGCATTGAAGTCCCTCCCCTCCCCAAACCCCGCCCTCCTCAGGCTCCACCCCCAAAATCTCCCACCGGTGGCAAAGAGGGACCTGGCAACCCTAGAGTGGGGCTATAGTAATGAATCTATAGCAGTGGTTCCCAACCTTTTTTCAACCAGGGACCACTAGGACTTTTTTGTTCGGTGCAGGGACCCCAAGGTTCAAAATAAAAATTCAGAGAATTTGAAAATAAACCTTAATCATAGCTGTTAGTTAAACATTAAACTTAGAATAATATTTGATTATATATTTTTATAATAGAGAACTTTTAATTGAAAATATTAATTTATTATGGGTTTATAACTTTGTTTCGCGGACCTTAATTTAGTTCTCACGGACCCCTGGGGGTCCGTGGACCCCCAGTTGGGAACCAGTGATCTATAGTAATAAAGGAATCGGCCTGTCTGTCCATCTGTCCATTTGTGGCAGGCAGAACTCATCAGAGAGAATAAAGGTAGGAGACTCAAAACTGGCTACTGGCTTCAGGATGATTGTGGGTGTTCCAGGGCCAAAAATGAAAGGTATGGGTATGGGACTATCCTGGCTCAGGTTATCTCAAAACAACCCCCTCCCCATGCTATTTGCAATGAAAGCTAAGGGTCACTGTTTGTGGCAGGCATAACTCATCAGAAAACAATGCTACGTTTTTGAAAACTGGCCACCAATCCCAGAATGATGGTGGAAATTGCGGTGCCAAAAATGACGAGAATCGAAATACCCTGAACCAAGTTATCTTCACCATAGGCAACATGTAATAAGAGAGCTTTTAAGCAACCTGTCACGTGTCTCTAATACTCAGATCTCCACTCTGCCATGAAATGTTTCTGGGTGACATACGGTCAGCCAGACCTTCTTTACAGAGTTGTTGTGAGGATAAAATGGAGGACAGGAGAGAAGTGCAGCTTTGGGTTCTGACTGGGTAGAAAGACTGGGTATGACATTTATTATAAATCTGATTTTGCCTACAGTTCATTAAAAAAATGATAGCGATTGCTGTTGCTCCATCAAGTATTTCTGCAACCCTTTTGTCAGGAGGAAGAACTGATCATTCATTATTCAAACTACTTTTAAATATTGTGATCAGGGGCAGGCCCTCCCTATCTATAGAAGACATCCTAATTGTGTAAAAAAAGCAGCAGTTTTCCTTCCTCTTTCCAGATAAGCTGTGTCTGCCAAAAATACCCCTCATATCTACTTGATTTGCACAGTCTGTGCCTCTCAATGATACTCTCTATAGCAATGTGTCTAATTTTGTAATTTAGTATTTACCCACACTTATATATGTCTACCAAAATAGAATACCCTTCTTATATCTGATGAAGTGGGCTCTAGTTCACAAAACTTCATGTCACAATAATTCTTAAGTAAATCAGTAATAAATCTATTTCAGTTTACTCTTGTAACTTTACCTACCACAAAAGTGGGGCAAACTGGGTTATGTAGTGGGCTGAATGAGAAGTACTGGGACCACTTGGATTGATCTTGCTGACATTAAAAAGATTACATCATTTGTCATACAGCAAAGTAGCCTTTGCAAAGGGCTATACCTCCCGCCAACACAATAATAATGATAAAAAACCAGCATATGAACTGCTCCAACTTCTGTTCCAGGTGTATAACCACTAAAATAGATTAATGTTCCATTGCCATGCATGTAAAGGGTGGAGGAGGTGGGAAGCATCCTTGTACTACTTTGTTAGATCATGGGGAAATATTAACACACACACACCCCATTCTGTTCATAATATTAACAAAGGTTTGCTACTATACTAGTATTAAGTGCATTCTAAGTTGCCAGGCAGGATAGGGGTGTGAAGGAGTTGAGACCAAGACTTGAAAATAAGTGTGTGTGTGGAAAAATTAGATGGAGGGAGAAAGAAATGGATGAGAAATTTGTAGAAAACGGGGAGCTAAATTAAGGAAAACAGAGAGAGAGTTTGTTTTATCTTGATGCAATGTAAGATCTGTTAGGCGAGTTTGCTTCAGTGTTGCAGAAGGGCGAGTCTAGCCAATAGTCAGAGTGCCTTTTACTGTACTCAGACTTCCCCGCATCCCTAGTGGCTGCAGGCAGAACTGCATGACAAGGAAAATAAATGGAAAGGCATTCGGCTACGTGTAGAATGATGCTGACTTCAGGGGCCCTCCTGCTGACTTGCCCCCCCCCCCCGAATATTGTCCCCCCCAGTTCTGTCTCTTGGTGGCCTTGCTGGCTGGCCGACTAAAATCCTTTTCTTTAGTGCTGTCAGACTTAGAATTATGCTTCTGTAAAGGGCGAGAATTTAATATATACCTTTCTGGACCCACAAGGCCTATGAGACTCCCCTGTTCTTTCTCTGTATGCTACTTAATCCCTTAGTGGTTCAAACAAAATTGCACGACTAAGACTGAAAATTCAAAGGAATTATTTTTTTAATTTACTTCATGATTATTTACTATGGCCTTTAAATGTATTTATTCATTCCTATACTATGCAGTAAAAAGAAGGCAAAAATTGGACTTTTGGTGATTCTTCTTTGATATACAAAAAGGATAAGGCACACATTTACTGAAAGAGGGAGGAAATTTCTTTTTTAAAAGGACAAATAGCCACATGGGATAAAGATGTCATTTCTTCATCAAATATTTTGGCTCAGATTCTCCAGGTAGTGATGGCATCAGCGTTGACTACTGGAATTTAAAGCAATTACCCAGGCTAAAGGCTACAAACATTCAGCTGAGCTGATAATGGAATACAGTAACTTCTCCTAGACAGCTGCTGGAACTCATTCAAATCTGAATGCAGTTCCTCCTTGCTGTATCATAAACAGGAGCATACATTAATTGGTGCGACATACAGAAATATAATGCAGATTTTCTAGGCCAAAGAGCCTATATGCCTTTGGTAATCATCCACCTGAGAAAGATTGTTCAAGTCTTTCTCACCGGCTTTCTTGAGTAGTGCTGTAACTTGGAAGCTAAAACTGCCTGGTATACAGTGAGAGATTTGGTCAGTGTCTCCTGTCAGAAGGAGCAAATCTGCTGGGATTCCAAACTGTCTGATTTGTAGTGCAACCTTAGGCAGAGTTACGCCCTCCCCTAAGTCCATTGAAGTAAACAAGTAACAGTCAGTGCAAATAAAATAAATAGGGCACCAGCAGAAGAGAATTAAAGACTTCCAGAATACATCCAAG
Organism: Euleptes europaea; assembly: GCF_029931775.1. NCBI lineage: Eukaryota > Metazoa > Chordata > Lepidosauria > Squamata > Sphaerodactylidae > Euleptes > Euleptes europaea. Next base: position 125,457,551 of record NC_079312.1, on the reverse strand, counting down.
CCATCCTCTATAAATTAAGATCCTTAGGTCCCTAGAGAGATAGACACTGCACTTTTTGAAGGTAGATTCTTGCTGGAGAAACTCACATCCTAAAGGAGAGAAGGGGCAGGAAGCAAGTGGTCAACCCATAATATCATAATCTTGCAACTGCCCAGAGGATCCCAAATAGAAAACAGGAAGCCACCAACACGATGCATACACTGGGCACCCACGTGCTCCCACAGGATCAGTGCTGTAGACAAGTGCATTTCAAAACTGTATTGGCCCAGAAGGCCCCCCCCCCTGCCCCAGCTGTTCCTGCTACAAGAGGAAGAGATGTGTTACGCTAATAATTCTCCAACTTTGGTTGAACAAATCCTAACTAAGAGAGAATATACAATCCTTGCAACATCTTAGTGGTTCAGTCAGTTGAAACGAAAGAAGGGAATGGGGCTACAGCTCAGAGGTAGCACATAAGCTTTGCATGCATTTGGTTCCAAGTTCAAACTGAGGAACATCAGGTAGCAGCAAAGGGAAGAACCTTTGCCTGAGACTTTGCCAAGAAGTCAGGGTAGGCAGATAAATCTATAGACCTGCCCATTACAATCAAAATGGACTCTCGGGACATAGGTAGCCCGCCAATATGTTCTCAAATAATAGAATTCTTGCTTGCTTGCAGTTTTGTTTTTGTCCTGCAGCTGACAATTGTGTATGGGTACAGTTGTTCCTGCAAGAAGAATGAAACCTTTAGATTCCAAATCTTTAGGGCCACAGAGCTACTCTTCAGCCGTAAATAGTAAAAATATGGTTTAGTTCTGGATGATATCCTTGCTTCCACACACACACACACAAATCTGTCCCCTCTAAGTTTATATCAGGGAGCAAACCCCCCCCCCCAAGGCTGCTGTTGGCATTATGTTTCTGCTGCGCCCTCAATCAGGGTTGTTGGTAGAGCTTTATGATGTTTGCATCGTGAAGCTTTTTCCACAACCTCCGTTCCAGGTCAAAGTCATGGTTGGCATAAAAGATGAAGCGTTTCCATTCCTTGTCGTAATAGTGGTCTGAATACTTCTGGTGACCTTCCGTGATGTACCCATAAGCGCTTACCTGGTGGAGGCAAAAAGTCCAAAACATTAGGGAGATACAGAAGGACAATGCGTTGGCTGCAGATAATTGGGACAGACATGAATTTCAAAAGGGAAAGTATACAAATTATGGGAGGTGGGTGAGGACCAGCTGGCTTACCAAATTGTGGGAAGTGCAGAATTGGCAGATGTTTAGGGTTGCCAGGGCTTTCTTCTCCACCAGCAGAAGGTTTTTGGGGCGGATCCTGAGGAGGGCGGTGTTTTGGGAGGGGAAGGACTTCAATGCCATAGAGTCCAATTGCCAAAGCGGCCATTTCCTCCAGGTGATCTTTGTCGCCTGGTGATCAGTTGTAATAGTGGGAGATCTCCAGCTACCATGTGGAGGTTTGGTAGTCAAACAGAAATAACTAGTGCCCCAAAGGAGACCGTGAAATAAAAAAATTGAGCACTTATGGCATTAAAAAGCTGTTAAGCCAATTTCAGAATAGTTTGTAATTGCACAACTTTGAAAGAATGTACATTATATACAATTTTAAAAGAATTGCATATACCTTAATTCAACACAGCTGGGCTGTGTGTATGCAGCTTTAAACGTAGGGCAGAGTTTGTCCTGGGTTAGATGCCTTATCCAGTCATCCATTAGAAGCAGGAAGTCATACACTGTACGAATGGGTATGTTTATATATTTGTTTATAGACAATGTTTATATGATTTTCAGACCTTATGTGGAGTGTTTTCACTATGCAGTGTGTTAAATATTTGTACAGCGGCAAGGTGCTCCCCTGCTAGCTGGCTTTGTGTGTGTAAAGTGCCTTCAAGTCGCAGCCGACTTATGCCGACCCCTTTTTGGGGTTTTCATGGCAAGAGACTAAGAGAGGTGGTTTGCCAGTGCCTTCCTCTGCACAGCAACCCTGGTATTCCTTGGTGGTCTCCCATCCAAATACTAACCAGGGCCGACCCTGCTTAGCTTCTAAGATCTGACGAGATCAGGCTAGCCTGGGCCATCCAAGTCAGGGCGCTAGCTGGCTACACCCTGTATTTTACAAGTGTCAAGGACCTAGATCAGTGATGGCGAACCTTTTAGAGACCGAGTGCCCAAACTGCAACCCAAAACCCACTTATTCATCGTAAAGTGCCAGCACGGCAATTTAACCTGATTACTGAGGTTTTAGTTTAGAAAAAAAACTCATACGTTAACATCTTATGCTAACAAGCATAAAATGATTCAAACAAAGTAAGGAAAGCAATCCCAAGTGCTTTAATTGATTTAAAATTATTTGGCAGAGAATTCCACACTTTAAGGATTTCATTTTCAGAACTAACTGTACTATCCTTTGTCATCCATAAAATTAAATCATGGCAATGACTGACAAACACCATTTTCCCCATCTGCATTCTCAAAACTCTGCAGGGGGGCTTATTGTTGAGTTGTGCATCTGAGTGGCAAGTCCAAGGCAAAACCTCTCTTTCACAAATAGACACCCCCCCATGCAGTTTTGAGACTCTGGATGGGGTAAATGTGCATCTCAGTGGCAAGTCCAAGGCAAAACCTCTCTTTCACAAATAGACACACACCCCCATGCAGTTTTGAGACTCTGGATGGGGTAAATGTGCATCTCAGTGGCAAGTCCAAGGCAAAACCTCTCTTTCACAAATAGACACCCCCCCATGCAGTTTTGAGACTCTGGATGGGGTAAATGTGCATCTCAGTGGCAAGTCCAAGGCAAAACCTCTCTTTCACAAATAGACACCCCCCCATGCAGTTTTGAGACTCTGGATGGGGTAAATGTGCATCTCAGTGGCAAGTCCAAGGCAAAACCTCTCTTTCACAAATAGACACCCCCCCCATGCAGTTTTGAGACTCTGGATGGGGTAAATGTGCATCTCAGTGGCAAGTCCAAGGCAAAACCTCTCTTTCACAAATAGACACACACCCCCATGCAGTTTTGAGACTCTGGATGGGGTAAATGTGCATCTCAGTGGCAAGTCCAAGGCAAAACCTCTCTTTCACAAATAGACACCCCCCCATGCAGTTTTGAGACTCTGGATGGGGTAAATGTGCATCTCAGTGGCAAGTCCAAGGCAAAACCTCTCTTTCACAAATAGACACCCCCCCATGCAGTTTTGAGACTCTGGATGGGGTAAATGTGCATCTCAGTGGCAAGTCCAAGGCAAAACCTCTCTTTCACAAATAGACACCCCCCCCATGCAGTTTTGAGACTCTGGATGGGGTAAATGTGCATCTCAGTGGCAAGTCCAAGGCAAAACCTCCCATTCACAAATGGCCAATAACCCCTGTCCTGAGCCCAGGCCTCCCCGGGCCACCTCGGGACTTCCCAGACACCGGCGGGGGCTAGCCACCACCCGCAGGGGGAGAAAAGGAGTCAGGACGGCAGGATAAAAGCCCCTCCCACCCGTCCTTTCCTCCGCCCGCCGACAAACCGCCACAGTTGGGCGCCTGGCCGGGGGGGGAGGGGGGCGAAGCGCCGACGACACCACCCCCAGACAAGAGCCGACCCCCACCACCTACCTTTCCCCCGCAGGTTCCCCAAAGGCAAAAAGGGCAGACGCCCCTGAACCGGCCCAACTGAAGAGGGGTGGGGGGCCTTCTGGCAGGCGGGGAGTCCAGCCCCCCCTGACACATGTGTGTGTGTGTGCACGCGCGCACCCTACTCCTCCACGTGGACCCCTCCAGAGGGCCGCGGGGGACAGCCGGCCAGCCGGCTGCTGGGAGTGAGAAGGGCGGCTGGGCGGAACACCCTCCGGGGGGGCGGAGGGGCACCAGACGCCGAAGGAGGCGCGACAGCGTCAGCGAGCGGAAGCGGCAATGGGCTCCCCTCTTCCGGGCAGCGAGAGGCGAGGAGGCCCGGCTCAACGGCCGGGGAAGGAGCAGCGGGAGGCCCTGATGCGCGCACCCCCTGCAGGGATTTCTCCCCCCACGGCCAGGCCCGGGAGTGGAGCGGGAGGCAGCAGGGAGGGGGGGTTCTCCGCCCCCCCTCGGCTCTGGGCAGGGGGGGATCGGGACCGAGGCTGGGGTGGAAAAATTCGGCAAGGAGTCCAGGAAAGGGGGGCTTTGAACCGAGCGGTTCAAAGCCCCCGCGGCCCAGCTGGGCAGCCGCCTGCCTACAGCCTCCCCCATCCGGGGCGGGGCGGAGCCGGAAAGGCCAGCAGCTGGGAGGAACCATGCGTGCCGGCAGAGAGGGCAACGCGTGCCGGAAGTGGCACGCGTGCCATAGGCTCGCCAACACGGACCTAGATAAAGGTTGCACTATTCTGAAATAGGCTTAACAGCTTTTTTATGCCATAACAGCTTTTATATGCCATAAGTGCTCAATTTTTTTATTTCACAGTACCTGGAGGTTGGCAACCCTAAAGAGGGTGGTGGCACTGTTCCAGATCATGGAGAGAAATGAAGAAGGGGCATAAATTTCCCATTTAGGAAAGACAAAGACTGCAACTGGACTAAGACTGAAACCAAATATGTGTTGTAAAGCACAGGAGACGGAAGGGTTACAACATCACCTTTGGATTTCATTTATTTATTTATTTGGTTTTTTACTGACTCCGAAAAGTGCTTTTATGTCCTGTGCAGCAGCCCCGCCCCCAGTCCTTACCTGGTCACAGAGATGGAGTGCAGTTAATAAAAGGAACGCGCCTGTTGAGGGTCTATAGATCCGCCAGTTGGATTGGTCCAAACTTTTGGATTTTAGAAACCTGCAGTGGGACATAAGATAGCAGGTGAGATTCTTGTTGTATGCCTGCATGGTAAAAACGGTGTGCATCCATCTCACAGAATGCAGGCAATATGGTATTCTGCAAACCACCCACGGTACCATGAAGTTGAAGGTTGAAGGTTGAGTGCTTACCAGCAAAACAGAGCCATTGACAGACTGAGAGACTTTCCAGGTATGCAGAAAAAATAGTAGTTGATGAACTAGTCTTGATAAGGACTGGTAATCATTCAGGGAGACCAAGTTTTAATAACAAAACAAGAACCCGCCAAATTGGGGGGGGGGGGAGTTCAACCAGTTGCTAGTTGTTAAAATTGCTGGGGTCCAAGCAGGGCTTTTCCGGGAGGAAAAATGCCTCCTTCAAGGCAGCTGGAACAAGCTCCCTTCTTTAAAGAAGCATTAACAGATTCCTTGATTCAACCGATCACCAAGGGTTGCCTGGGGATCTCCTGCTTTTACAACTGATCTCCGGGAGACAGAGATCAGTTGCCCTGGGGGAAATGGCTGCTTTGGAGGGTCTGGCATTGTACCATGCAGAGGTCCTTCCCCAAACCCCACTCTCTCCAGGCTCCACCCACCCAAATCTCCAGGTATTTCCCAACCCAGAGCTGGAAACCCCACAATCACCCCACAATCACCCCACCCGCTGTGGGGCAAACTCTAATAACTTTATATGGGCAAGTGAAGAGTTGATAGGCTGAATTGTGGATTCCAGGGACGAAGAAGGAGAAGAGTTGCAATGCGTTTACAACCGGAAGTGCCACCTCGCGAGGGGCCTTATACCACTCAAACTCTTAGTGCTTGCGATGCGGCACTTCCGGGTGTAAACGCATTGCAAGGGGGCTTTTAAAGGCCCCTTGCAATGCGTTTACAACAGGAAGAGTTTGAGTGGTATAAGGCTCCTTGAGAGGCGGCACTTCCAGTTGTAAACCGGAAGTGACGTGCCGTGGTGTTTACGCGGTGTAAACCGGAAGTTTACGTGTTGTAATCCGGAAGTGACGTGCCACGGTGTTTAAGCACGTGTGCATGTTCGCCTGCTGACCCTCAGCTGGTCGGTGGGCAGAGGGGTAAATTGCCAAGGGTTTGCCCGCCACCACCAGACACCTGGCAACCCTATTTCACATACAGTTCTGTCATTTGACAGTCATAACACAGAGGAGAAAGGAGTTGATGGGGCTGGCTAGCATTGCCATCATGGCTTTATGGGGCATCCATTCATACCGTGCAATGACCCCTTCCTCTCAAACTCATCAGCAACTACTGCTAAATAAACTCTGGAGTTTTATAAACTTATAGAGAAGCAACATGTTCGGTTGGTGCAGCTACTCCTCCCATTGCAGCATTGTAAATGGAGAAACTGGGCCTGCCCACTGTTGCTACAGTTGTTAAAAGCCCCAAAGCACTCACATCCATTGAATCTGGCAATCACACTTGTTTTGGACATTGCAGTGACAAAGAGTTCTTTATTATTGACATTAACTTTATTTACGATCTACCTGTTTTTGGTGTATCTGAGAAAATCTGGATGAATCACAAAGTATGTATCCAGGCTGAAATTGTTATCAAATTTTTCCCTGGGCTTTTTCCTAGGAAAGGAAGCAAACAAAAATTTGGTTTTAGTTATCTATACCCTGCTTTTATCCCAATGGTGACCCAAAGCAGCTTATAACATTCTCCCCTCTTCCATTTTATCCTCACGGCAACCCTGTGAGGCAGCTTAGGCTGAGAGAGTGTGATTGGCCCAAGGTTACCCAGTGAGCTTCCATGTGGGGTTGCCAACCTCCAGGTACTAGCTGGAGAGCTCCTGCTATTACAACTGATCTCCAGCCGATAGAGATCAGTTCACCTGGAGAAAATGGCCACTGTGGCAATTGGACTCTATGGAATTGAAATCCCTCCTCTCACCAAACCTCACCTTCCTCAGGCTCCACCCCCAAAATCTCCAGGTATTTCCCAACCCAGAGCTGGCAACCCTACTTCCATGGCAGAGTGAGGATTAGAACCCGGGTCTCTCCGATCCTAGTCTGACACTCCAATCATTCTTCTGGGCTGTTACCCCACGCATACACCATACTCTCACATCAGGCAATTTGGCTTCCAATATCCAAACCTGCTTTTAAAATTTAATTGCAGGTTACCGGTGGGTCAGACATTTTTGTTAGCTGCCTTCAGTTACCATGGGTGGTAAGGGAAAGTGGCATATAGAAGAAGCAGAAGAAGAGTTGGTTTTTATGTGCCGACTTTCTCTACCACTTAAGGGAGACTCAAACCGGCTGACAATCACCTTCCCATCTCCTCCCCACAACAGACACCCTGTGAGGTAGGTGGGGCTGAGAGAACTGTGACTAGCCCAAGGTCACCCAACTGGCTTCATGTGTAGGAGTGGGGAAACCAATCCAGTTCACCAGATTAGCCTCCGCCACTCATGTGGAGGAGAGGGGAATCAAACCTGGTTCTCCAGATCAGACTCCACCCCTCCAAACCACCGCTCTTAACCACTACACCATGCTGGCTCCCAGATTTTAATAAATAAAGGGGGAGAGTAGTGGGTAATAGTTAAGAACCACTGTCACAGAGTCTTCTATAAAGAAGAGTTAAAACTGCTACAATGCTTAAGGAAGAGTGTTCTGAACAGGGCCTCGACCACGCAGCCGTCTCACCCATAGTAATCCAAAAATCCTTTCCTGACTTCCTTGTTCAGCAGAAGAGCTTTCAGCCACTCATAATCTCTTTCCCCTTCCAGGAAATGAAGGTACTTGATCTCCTAGGAAACACATCACACATATGTTAATGGGGAACAGAACAGAAGGAACAGAAGCGGTGCCAGAATGCATTTAACCATTGGGCAGGACTGAGCAGACAGTATGCCAGACCCCTCCCCCCACAATCCAAATTCTGTTCCAGACCTCATTCTGAATAAATTATGTAAATGATCCAAGGCCAACCTCAGCTTTTCAGAGCAGCGGAACAGGGTCAAAATGAATGAGGGGATAAAAATGGAATGTTCTGCAAAATTTGGAGTGCTGATTTAAGAATCTGGAGATAGCCCAAATTACGCTAAGCTGAGAGAAATCAGAAACCCAGCGGTCATAAAGACTAGGGTTTTATGACGTAAAACCCACACTCTCATTGCCAAGCTTATTGTCGCTAGATCTATAATGCTCACAGTGTGAGGAACTACTGCCTAGCTTCTAAGTAATGGTTCCTCATCCCGTCAGCATGAATGCCTTAATCATTCAAGGAAGTGGACACAAAGGAGACTATATTTACCTGTTACCACTTCTTCACTCGCAGTGGCTGATTGTTGGTTTGAGGCGAATGGTCAGTCATCTCAGGGGCTCTGTACTATTCTGAGATTTTATGGATTTTTATGCATACTTAACATGGATATCCTTAAATTCATACAGGATGTGTTTGTGTGTAAAGTGCCGTCAAGTCACAGATGACTTATGACGACCCAGTAGGGTTTTCAAGGCAAGAGACGTTCAGAGGTGGTTTGCCATTGCCTTCCTCTGCATGGCGAACCTGGAGTTCCTTGGTGGTCTCCCATCCAAGTTCTACAGTGAGGAAAAAAAGTATTTGATCCCCTCCTGAACTTGCCCGTTTGCCCTCTGACGAAGAAATGACCAGTCCATAATTTTAATGGTAGGTCTATTGTAGCTGTGAGAGACAGAATAACAACAGGAAAACCCCCAGAAACCCAGAAGACAAAAGTCAGAGATTGATGTGCATTATAATGAGTGAAATAAGTATTTGATCCCTTTGCAAAAGATGACTTAGTACTTGGTGGCAAAACCCTTGTTGGCAATTACAGAGGTCAGATGTTTCTTGTAGGTGGCCACCAGGTTTGCACACATCTCAGGAGGTATTTTGTCCCACTCCTCTTTGCAGATCCTCTCCAAGTCAGTAAGGTTTTGAGGCTGATGTGTAGCTACTCGAACCTTCAGCTCCCTCCACAGATTTTCGATGGGATTAAGGTCTGGAGACTGGCTAGGCCACTCCAGGACCTTAATGTGCTTCTTCTTGAGCCACTCCTTTGTTGCCTTGGCAGTGTTTTTTGGGTCATTGTCATGCTGGAATACCCATCCTCAACCCATTTTCAATGCCCTGGCTGAGGGAAGGAGGTGCTCACCCAAGATTTGACGATACATGGTCCCGTCCATCGTCCCTTCAATGCGGTGAAGGTGTCCTGTCCCCTTAACAGAAAAACACCCCCAAAGCATAATATGTCCCCCTCCATGTTTGACGGTGGGGATGGTGTTCTTGGGGGCGTAGGCAGCATTCCTCCTCCTCCAAACACGGCGAGTTGAGTTGATGCCAAAGAGCTCGATTTTGGTCTCATCTGACCACAACACTTTCACCCAGTTCTCCTCTGGGTCATTCAGATGTGCATTGGCAAACTGCAGACGGGCCTGTACATGTGCTGTCTTGAGCAAAGGGACCTTGCGGGCTCTGCAAGATCTCAGTCCTTCACGGCGTAGTGTGTTACCAACTGTTTTCATGGTGACTATGGTCCCAGCTGCCCTGAGATCATTGACAAGTTCCCCCCGTGTAGTTCTGGGCTGCTTCATCACCGTTCTCGTGATCAGTGCAACTCCACGAGATGAGATCTTGCATGGAGCCCCAGACCGAGGGAGGTTGACAGTTAGGGTTAGGGTTGTCACCTTCTCACCAAGCTGCTTGGCAATAGTCTTGTAGCCCAGTCCAGCCTTGTGCAGGTCTACAATCTTGTCCCTGACATCCTTGGACAGCTCTTTGGTCTTGGTCATGGTGGTTAGTTTGGAATCTGATGGAGTGATTGCTTCTGTCGACAGCAGAACCCTAACCCTAACCCTAACCCTAATCTGGTTGGTTGATAGGGGATCAAATACTTATTTCACTCATTATAATGCACATCAATCTCTGACTTTTGTCTTCTGGGTTTCTGGGGGTTTTCCTGTTGTTATTCTGTCTCTCACAGCTACAATAGACCTACCATTAAAATTATGGACTGGTCATTTCTTCGTCAGAGGGCAAACGGGCAAGTTCAGGAGGGGATCAAATACTTTTTTCCCTCACTGTAACCAGGGCCAACCCTGCTTAGCTTCTGAGATTTGACGAGAACAGGCTAGCCTGGGCTATTCAGGTCAGGGCCTCATATAGAATACACTTCCTATATAAGACACATAGTGATAAATGTTAAAGGTACCATGCTAATGGTGTGTAGTTTAAAGGTATCTTTAGGACATGTCCTAAAATACAAGGTTTTTGCACTGGTGTTTTGGACCAAGTATCTGAAATTACAAGATACCAGTTGCTGATAAATCATATGGTGATATTATTATTACATCTGAAAGATTAAGTACTTGGCATAGACTTCCAGGAGAGACAATTCCTGCTTACAGGAAAAGTGTGGACTGACATTTTAATGTCACATAGCGATAACTCCATGTCTACATTTTGATTGTCAGTATTACATGGTTTATTTCCTGCTTTTTTCTTCAGAGAGGCATATTGATTTCCTACCTCCCTTAAACAAGCTGAGTGTAATTTATCAATACTATCAGCCATTGATCTTAAAGCTGCAAAAAAAAATTGGACCGTTTCAGAAATTAAAAGTGTTTTTGTGCTAATAAGGTATAGTCTGAGTTGCTGCTAGTCACAGAGATATCTGTCTGTAAATTAGTTTGAGAGCTTTGAGCAATCATACTAGCGTTGTCTGTCTGAACCCCCACTGATCTTACTGCTGGAGGAGTCACCGTTGGGTCCACAATATTATCTAATCCTTAGTTTATGAATGAATCAAGACTGGTTTTGTCTTGGGATCTATCTTGAGAATAATTGGTTTTCCCCTCATTACTGTTAAACTTAGAAAGAGCAGGGACATCGAGGGCTAGGGCAGTGTATTTATCACTAGTTGGGAAGTTCAAGAGATCATCTATTTTCCGCTGCTTGGATGGGAGACTTTAGGATTAGAATAATTTATAAAGTGTTTGCGACCCATTTAAAGTAAGCGTGTTTTCCCCCCCTCACTTCTCCTTTGTTCCTCTCCCCTTTCCACCTTTCCCACCGCCCCTTTCTACTTCCTTCTCCTTTCCCCCTTTCTTTTCCCTTTTGCCTTTTTTCTTGCCTCCCCCTCCTCCCTTATGATAAAATACGATGAAAAGAAACATAAAATATATATAAAATCAGATATAAAATAAAATATAAAATGTCAAATATAAAAAAGAATATTAATAGATTAAAAGTTTGAGAGTAAAACAAATAGAAAATAAATAAATTAAAAGTAGCCCAAATAAGATAAAATACGATAAAACAAAGAGCTCTGTAGCAGAGTACAGAGTCTGCCTCACACTCTTAGGAACTAAAAAACCATAAGCTCTAATATAATATAAACTCTGAAACTCTAAGACTTAAAATTCGAGTATACTATCAGACCATTCCTGACTTCAGAGCACAAAAGTCCTTAGGAGGCCAGGAAGGGGCTGCACCAGCGTTGGGGCCCCTTGTGGCGGCGCCCAGGCTACTTATGCCGTTGTGTGTAGCCCCAACATGAGCCAGGAGGCCGGGACACTGGTCTCCTGACACTGCTGCGCCGCCCCGGGACACTGGCTGGGCCTTCCACCAGTGTCCCACTGCTGTAAAGGCCCCTGCCAGCGTTCCGGGGGGACGTTCCAGTGTCTGGGGGGTGTTCCCGGGGTGTGCTGGGGCGGGGGCGGAGCTGTAGGTAGGCAGCTTCCTGTCCCCATTCAGCCTGGAACGTCGGCAGTGAGAACAGCGTTGTTGTGCCGGCTAAAAAGATGTTCATCGCTGTTCTCTATGGGGCATAAAGCTAGAAACAAAGATAAGAACTTGAATAAATATAGAAAGGCAATGGGAGATAAAGAGAAACAAATAAAACAAGCCCCAAATAAAGCAAAAACAAGCAAAAAATAAAAACCTTGAGCGTCCTGCAGTATCACAGTGGAAACTGGAAACCCTCTCTGTACATTTGACAGAGAGGAAGTGGGCAGTACTTGACATAGATTTGGTTATAAATTTGGTTATAAATCTTTTGAATGTGGCAAAAATTGTATTGCAAGAAACTGGAAAAAATGCATAAGCACCAAAAAAATCAGAATGGTCTAATAAGATCTGGAAAATGAGTTTAATAATCAAATTAATATACGATGCATGCACTCAAAGTATGTCATTTTTGGGAAATGAACAAATTCTATGAATGATGGCCTATCTTTTACTGTACTGGAACTCTAAATTCCAAGATGGAATCTGCCCATACTTTGGTATGCTATAACAGATGATATTAAATTCAATTGTAAAATGTACTCACAGTGCATTCCTGACTTCTGAGGATGAAAGTTCGCAGTAAGCCAGGAAGGGGCTGTGCCAGTATTGGGCCCCCCATGCCAGCGTCCGGGCTTCTTATGCCACCGTAAGTGGCCCCAACGCTGATGGGGAGGCCCAGACTGCCATGGCAGCGCCACCCCAGGATGCCGGCAGGGCCTTCCGCCGGCGTCCCACCAGCGTAAAGGCTTGCTCCGGTGTTCCAGAGAGCGTCTCGGCCTCCCAGGGGATGTTCCTGGGGTGTTCTGGGGGGCCTACTTTTTAGCAGGCACAGCCTCGCTATTCTCAATGGGGCAAAAAGCCCCATTTGAAAAGAAAAATACTGGAAAAAGGCTTTTTTCAAGGTTTCGGCGGGTGGGGAACTGCTTAGGAGGCGCTGCTGCGGCGCCTCTGCCACGCCATCCCCGCACGCCGAAAACTCAGGAACGAGCTGTCAGAGTTTGTTATAATCTATTCAATAAATAGTATTTGCTAAAAGAATCTGACGCATACCATAGCTCTGCAGTGTCCAGAATTTTTGAATTTGGGTCGCCCATCCCTGAGTAGAGGATCCCCGTGGCACAGAGTGGTAAGCTGCAGTACTGCAGTCCAAGCTGCCCTGAGTTCGATCCCGACGGAAGTTGGTTTCAGGTAGCCAGCTCAAGGTTGACTCGGGATGTGACGTCACCCCATGGGTCAGGAATGACCTGGTGCTTGCACAGGGGACCTTTACCTTTTTTATCCCTGAAAAGCTAAGACACCTGGCAACTATACCAGAAACATGAGTGTGGACCCAAAGCTTTTACTTAATAGGTTGCTTTAGGTCAGAACTGGGATGTAGATCTGCCCTTAGGCAGCCAAATTATAGAGACCAAATTACAAGTAAACCCCCTGCAGCCCCAACAAGGGAGGAAAGGACAAATGTTAGGCATCTGTCTTACCGGTCCCATGGGGATCTTCTTAAATCCATGGTGCCCCAGTACCATAAGTGAAGCCACTAAGGAATAGGATGTGAATCCATAGAAGGATGTTCTTGTTCCAACATCTCTCTCATAACCCTTGATCACGGCCCCACTCACCCTGGATCAAGACACCATATTGAATTGTTAAGTTAGTCATACAAGGCTATAGCATTGCATTTCATTCTCTACTGCAGGGTTGAGGAACTTCAATAGCTGATGAAAAATAACTGTCTCAGGGTTTCTATAATTCCAGAGGAAGGCATGTAGAATGTTTAGTTGTCCTATATAGAAAACACTAACAGAAGCTCCAGTTAAGACCACAGGCCTTACATATGCAGATGGTTCAAGTATAATGGATGTTTGCTGGAATTTGAAATTCAGTGAATATTCCAAATATACTTGAGTGACTTTATAACCAGATCCTGATACCAACATTTGTATAAACTGCTGGAATCCTCTCACATTTTGGAAGAAAAATGTAGGCAAAAGGGTTTAGGGATCTTCACGCTTGCTTAAGGTTTGGAACACTACAATCAGATTTTTGTAAACCCAGCTACTCAATAAAAAGAGTTTGGTAAATTCACCCTCTTCCTACAATTTCAGGAAGAATTTAAAGCCCAAAGAGATTTCATTGCAAACGAGAGTGGAAGAACAGACTGACCTAAATGTCCCTCCCTACTCCATTAGTTAAGTGGGGTTATTGTGGTCATCCCAGTCTCACCATGTAAAAATCACAGAAATGACAGACCAGTGATTGTAAGACGCAATACTAATCAAAAGGATGGCTCCACAAGTAGGGAATCGCCTCATACTGAAGGCATAGCTAAGCTTTGATTACATACCCTGAGGACAGTATGAGCACAACAATAGCCACTATGTTTCCTAGGTAAGCCTGTGACAATATTTGAGAACTGTAATGATTTAAGTAGGGAAAGGGGAGAACTTTGTTAGAATCAGACCTGCCTAATGCATATAAGCCTAATTTATACATGCAGCAGAGTAAGCTGATAGACTCCTGAGTGTAGAATGGTCTATACTATTTCAGACTGCAGTGAGGAATTTCATTTTTGAATGCTCACTCATATAAAATTCCCAATATATAGAAAACTAGCATGTCGGAAACAAAAGGTCTAGCCTAGTCCATTTCCCAATGTACTAGTTCCACGGAGACCCGCTGTGGAATAGTGGTAACTAGAATGTCGGACTAGGATCTCGGAGACCCAGGTTCAAATCCTCACTCCGTCATGGAGGCTTGCTGAAGTGATACAATCCGTTCTGCCCCACCCAAAAAAAGAAGAGAAAAATACCCAACCGAGAAAGATAGGGTAAAGCAAAATGTTGATAAAACAAACCAACAGCGTATGCCAAAATATACAAATAACGGATGATTCAGTTGTGCACATAAAGCACGACACAGATTATTTAATATAATGACAATTCAAGAACAGGATGTGAAAATCCACAGGCAGTGAGACAAAACGGAGTGCCATGTTTGTTTCCGCAAACAGCCTTTGTCGGTGGCTTACACTATAAACATAATTAGTAGTCACATCCCGTTCACAGTGAAAAATCATAACCACAAAGACCAGTTAGAGGACCAAACTGTGTGTGTGTGTAAAGTGCCGTCAAGTCGCAGCCAACTTATGGTGACCCCTTTTTGGGGTTTTCATGGCAACAGACTAACAGAGGTGGTTTGCCAGTGCCTTCCTTTGCACACCAACCCTGGTATTCCTTGGTGGTCTCCCATCCAAATACTAACCAGTGCTGACCCTGCTTAGCTTCTGAGATCTGACGAGATTAGGCTAACCTGGGCCATCCAGGTCAGGGCAGAGGACCAAATTAAAAACCTGCAAAAAATGAAAAAGACTTTAAAAAGCAATAAATAACGTTATAAAAAAATTACATATACATACTTGGAATATGTTATGGACTCCTTATAACAAAACACTAGTGACTGTACTAATTATGCTTATTAGTGTAAGCCACTGATGAAGGTTGTTTGCTAAAATTCTTATGGCACTTTGTTTTGTGTCACTGCCTGTGGATGTTCGCATTTTATGTGTAGTGCTTTATGCACACAACTGAATTGGTCATTATTTATATATTGCAGCGGTTTTTCAGTTATGGAGCACTTTTCAGGAGAGAAATTCATCACAGAGTACTAATTTTCACCTAGCACCTATATACTAAGCCAAACGACAGTCGTATTTTTCTTTCCAATCTCTTCATGGAGCACTAGGAGATGCTTCGCAGAACACCAAGTACTCCATGGAGCACAGTCTGGGAACCTCTGATATATTACATCATACTGGTGATGGTGGGCAGTACATGATGGGAGAACACAATTGAAGAAGCAGGTTCCTCTTACCGGAAGACATAATTATGGGAGTCAATCTCCTGGCCCATTCCGGAGTTGTTCAATATCCCTCCATTTCCTACTACAGCACAGGTGATACACCTGGAAGCCTGGCTGCCGTTGTGTGCCATGAGAATCTGGTGATAGGGTTTTGGAGGAAGCATGGTTATGACTTCTTTTACCACTGGAAAAGACAAAAATACCATTGTTCAGCATAAAGGACTAGCAGGAACACATGCCAGATCCACACACCGTTGGTTATATCGCATGATTGTTGCTCTGTAGTTGTCATTCACCTCTTGATTGTCTTGCTGCACTGGGAATTCCAGCAGGTGAATGGTTATGATGATACGATATCAATGATGTGTCAATCCAGCTGTACTTTGAACTGTGAGGAGAATATAACAGAACTAAGGAAATGAACTGGAGTCCATGAAGTTTGCTGTTGGGGAAGGGGAATGGGCCATGAAGGCTCACTAGTGCATGTGATGCTTGGCTTGGGCTACAAAGAACTCATAGGCCAGAGAGAAACTTCACACGTGGCCTATTTATCTGTCTCAAGCAGATTCCAAGCTTTCAGGAAGAAATGGCTTTGTAGTAGGGTTGTCAGATCCCCCGATTTGGGCCCCCTCCCCCTGGCAACATCCATCTAGCTGGTGGGGGTCTTACCAGGCTTACAATGAGGCCCAATCCCCGTCGG
The DNA here is from genome assembly GCF_029931775.1 of Euleptes europaea. NCBI lineage: Eukaryota > Metazoa > Chordata > Lepidosauria > Squamata > Sphaerodactylidae > Euleptes > Euleptes europaea. The sequence goes on along the minus strand of NC_079312.1, from coordinate 125,441,436 downwards.
AGCAACAACATCACTTCCGGAAGTGATGTCATTACGTTGGTGATGTCGAGGGAGACACTCTGGTATTTGGGCAAAACTCTATGGTAAAAATAGCCTCTACCATGGAGTTTTTGCCCAAATAGCAGAGCATCTCCTTCGACATTGCCGACGTGATGACATCACTTCCGGAAGTGATAAAGTAGCCAACCTCCAGGTTGTGGCTGGAGATCTCCTGCTATTACAACTGATGTCCAGCTGATAGAGATCAGTCCCCCTGGAGAAAATGGTCGCTTCGGCAATTGGACTCTATGGCATTGAAGTCCCTCCCCAACCCCGCCCTCCTCAGGCTCGGTCCGCAAAACCTCCCACCGGTGGCGAAGAGGGACCTGGCAACCCTAGGAAGTGACGTTGCGTCAGCGCTGACCTCCCTCCGCAGCCGCTAAGTTCCTCCCACCCCCCAATCCCCCACTGGTTGCCAGGGGGGGCCTGGCAACCCTACCTTGCAGCCCTTTCCAAGGACAGGTTTCTTTTTCTATCTGAGAAGATTTCTAGTACTCAATATGTATGATTCAGCTCCATTAGTCCCTAAGGGAAGAAACAGGGATCCTGGCCACCACTTTCCAGGGAGCTTCTGGCCGCAGGTACTGGGAGTTTCAGGGAATAGCTCCCTGTACTCACCTCTTCTGGAAGTGAGCATTGCTGCTGTGTACCTGAGATACCAGAAGCTCCTGGGTCCAAGGCAGATAGCAGTATGACATGTGTGGTTAGGGTTGCCAGGTCCGTCTTCGCCACTGGTGGGAGGTTTTGGGGGTGGAGCCTGAGGAGGGCAGGGCTTGGGGAGGGAAGGGACTTCAATGCCATAGAGTCCAATTGCCAAAGCAGCCATTTTCTCCAGGGGAACTGATCTCTATCGGCTGGAGATCAGTTGTAATAGCAAGAGAACTCCAGCTAGTACCTGGAGGTTAGTAGTATAGTACAAAAGACTCACTCAAAACTGTACAGTTAAGCTGTAATAACAAACAGTAGTCGGCTCTGCAAACAATAATGATAGTGTAATAAAACACCAAAAGGTCAAAAATGACGATGTAACAAAAACCAAGTGGAAGGGTGATACAACAAATGACAAATTACAAGTGTGTACACAAATGAAGAAAATAACAACGACAAGCAACAATATTCACAGAACAAGCGAAAAAGGTGCAAGCCAGCAAACGCAACAGCAAACGGTCACAATACTTTCAATATGTTCACGATAATGGAACAATGTCCAATAGAGTCGGCTTGGCTTGTTGCTGGACACTTGCACAGTCAGGCAAATTTCCTCCGATTTGCCTGACTGCGCAAGCGTCTAGCAACAAGCCAAGCCGACTCTATTGGACATTGTTCCATTATCGTGAACATATTGAAAGTATTGTGACTGTTTGCTGTTGCGTTCGCTGGCTTGCACCTTTTTCGCTTGTTCTGTGAATATTGTTGCTTGTCGTTGTTATTTTCTTCATTTGTGTACACACTTGTAATTTGTCATTTGTTGTATCACCCTTCCACTTGGTTTTTGTTACATCGTCATTTTTGACCTTTTGGTGTTTTATTACACTATCATTATTGTTTGCAGAGCCGACTACTGTTTGGTATTACAACAACACAGTACCTGGAGGTTGGCAACCCTATGTGTGGCATAGGTGTGATTTGGAAGATTCAGGTTCAAATTCAAATTCTCACTCTGCTAGGAAACTTGCTGAGTATTCCTGGGCCAGTCATTTCTCTCTCAGTGTAACCCACCCCATAGGGTTATTATGAGGATAAAACAGAGGCAGGGAGAATGATGTACAGTCACTGCTCTGCGCTCTTTGGAGGAAGGATGGGATAAAAATGTACGGAATAAATAAATAAACCTACTGCAAGCCAAGGAGGAAGAATGCAATATGACTTAACTCACAATATCATTGTGTCTGCCAGCCTCCTCCAAAACAGGGAAGCTTTCACTATTACTTAGTAGCTCAGTGCAACACAATATATGTGTTCTTCTCAGAAGAGGGTCCCTATCAATAAGTGGTCTTCCTGTATACTTAGCACTGATACTGAAGATACTGCAGTAGTTTACTTGTGCAGCAGTATCAACTGTGGAAGTATGCTGAAAGCACAGGCTAGGGTTGCCAACCTCCAGGTGGTGGCTGGAGATCGCCTGCTATTACAATTGATCTCCAGGTGACAGAGATCAGTTCCCCTGGAGAAAACGGCTGCTTTGGCAATTGAACTGTATGGCATTGAAGTCCCTCTCCTCTCCAAACCCTGCCCCCCTCAGGCTCCACCCACAAAACCTCCACGTATTTCGCACCCGGAGCCGGCAACCCTGGCAGAGGAACTTCCTGTCAGGGCCCAGCCCCAGCTTGGCTTCAGAAGTGAAAAATCATTTTGGCTTCAGAAGTGAAAAATCCAAGTGGTGCTCTCCAGTTAAAATCACTGACCATTTGCTTGCCTTTAAAAGCATCCAAAAGTCTTCCACGAGGCAGCCCTCTCACTCTTCCTGGTAGTGAGGACTGGATGACTCTGGGTGCTTTTTTAGGAGCTAGGAAACTTACATTTCTTTCTCAGTCCCCACAGCTCGGAAAAGCTGGCAACTGTTCATTGCTTCATGAGGTGGGAGGGGAGGAAGGCGCAGGTTCTGAGTTGTGGGAAAACTTAACGGGGCCTTACAGCCTGCTCAGTGTACAAGTCAGATTTTTTTGTTCCAGTGGGAAGAAGCCCCATTATTAGCCCCTTCTGTTTCTCCCCAGTTCAGTTACTCACATGAGTAATTTAGCTCCATGAACCCAAAAGGTGGGGAGAAATGCTCCATGCGCTCCCATTCACTGTCACTGAAGTGACTCCTGTCCATAAAGAGTGTGATGTTAGACAGGAAAATGCCCTGCAACCAGTCAGATTTGCCAGCCTTGACCCGCAGTGAATTTGGACAGGTCTTGAAATACAAAGAAAAGGAAACAAAGTTGCGAAGCACTGTGATAATATGCTGTAAATTGTTGGTGCGTTAGGCCCCTGACTTTGATAGACCAAGGATTCAGCATAAGGCAGCTTCATGTGTGTGTGTGTGTGTGTGTGTGTGTGTGTGTGTGTGTGTGTGTGTGTGTGCGCGCGCGCGCGCGCGCGCGCGCGCGCGCGCATGAGGGACTTGGATCAACTGACTCACCACATGGCCAGATGCTATATACCATCAACTTTTCATGGGATATAAGCAACACATGGAAAATAGACATCTGACTCCAGAGAGTCACACATGCAGAGAAGGATGCCATGTCTCCTTTTAGTCTCATGCATGATTTTGAATGGCATGCCAAAAAAAAACACCAGCCTTCTTTTTTATTGTTTTGTAGAAATGCAGTGCCCTGACCTGGATGGCCCAGGCTAGCCTGATCTCGTCAGATCTCGGAAGCTAAGCAGGGTCAGCCCTGGTTAGTATTTGGATGGGAGACCACCAAGGAATACCAGGGCTGCTGTGCAGAGGAAGGTACTGGCAAACCACCTCTGTTAAGTCTCTTGCCATGAAAACCCCAAAAGGGGTCGCCATAAGTCGCCTGCGACTTGAAGGCACTTTACACACACACAGAAATGCAGTAATTTATACACAATATATGCTGAGAAAGAGAGCAAAAACCTTTGGGCCATGAAGAGAGAGTCATAGTAGATACTGTTTGCATTGTTCTTTTGCAAAGATGATGGATGGAAACACAGTCCCTTGTGGCACAGTTAGAACCATGAAGAGATTTACAGTGCATTCCTAAGGAGAGTTACTCCAGTCTAAGCCCATTGAAATGAATGGGTTTAGACTGTAGTAAGTCTCTTTAGGAATACACTGTTAGGGCTGTGCAGCTTTACACTGGAAGTGAAGCTCAGGTCACACGACTGAATGCTCCTCCGAACAGAAAAATATCTTCCGTATAGAAAGCTAACAAGTTAGCAGAAAGGGTCCTAGGCTAGCCTTCTCCCTGGCATGCTAGCTTTCTATATCCAGGGAAGTTTTGATATGGAAAGCATAAGAACATAAGAAAAGCCATGCTGGATCAGACCAAGGTCCTTCAAGTCCAGCAGTCTGTTCACACAGTGGCAAACCAGGTGCCTCTAGGAAGCCCACAAACAAGACGACTGCAGCAGGATTGTCCTGCCTGTGTTCCACAGCACCTAACATAGTAGGCATGCTCCTCTGATCCTGGAGAGAATAGGTATGCATCATGACTAGTATCCATTTTTACTAGGAGCCATGAATAGCCTTCTCCTCCATGAACATGCAGTCATGTGAGCCACCACTTGTGGTTTGAAGGCGTACAACCCAGAAAGAGATATTTACCACTTCAATGAGAACTTGACCCCATTGGCTGTTAGTATTTCCAGTGATGATCTCATGATCTTGGTTGCTGTTGTTGCTGTTTAACCGTTTCATAAATGTCTTATGATCAAAAAAATAAACAAAAAACGGTCTTGTGCTACCACAAAAACCTGTGATCTTGTGGACTAGTGGGTAATTTTACCTTTGCAGAACTGATTTCCAGTCCTAGCTTAGCCATAGTTTCAACGTCCTAAGTGGACAAAATAAAACAGAAGTTCAGCAGCACCTTAAAGACTGACAACATTTGTCTTTAAGGTGCCACTGGACTTCATTTCATTTTGCTACTACAGACTAATATAGCTACCCTGTGGAATTCTCTAGGTGGGCAAGTCACTCTAAGTTCTCCATCTGTACCTCACTGGGATGTTGTAAAGGGGTTGAAATACAAATAAAAACAATGCACCCTGAAAACACTGTCAAATTCTATTATACCTTTGTTTTATTATCATCATCTTGAACCAGATGGTAGGAGCTCAGAGTAAGCCCAGCGTCCACAATGTACAGAAACAAACCTTGGGACAAACACACATGCCACAAGTAACCTTTTTATTCTACCCCAAATTGCTAACAACTGAACCAAACCAGCTTTTACTCTTAAAACATTTGAAAAAGAATAAACCGGCAGAATATTTAGGGGATCTATGATCATGTATCTACTTACTGACTGTGGAGTTGACTTGTCCAGAAGATACTGGTCATCAAAGTCCCAACGGGGCTCAGATTTGAAGTCAGATGCTTTAAACCTCTGATTGTGGGTTGCTTCAGAAATGCCATGTATGCCTTGTAGAGCTCCAGGTAGAAAAAGAAGAGTTGGTTTTTATACTCTGCTTTTCTCTACTGAAATGAGTCTCAAAGCGGCTTACATTCACCTTTCTTTCCCCCCCTCCCCCCACAACAGGCACCTTGTGAGGGAGGTGGGGCTGAGAGATTTCTGAAAGAACTGTGACTAGCCCAAGGTCACCCAGCAGGCTTCATGTGGAGGACTGGGGAATCAAACCCGGTTCTCCAGGCTACAGTCTACAGAACTGTAACTTGCCCAAGGTCACCCAGCTGGCTTCGTATGTAGGCATGGCGAAACCAACCTGGTTCACCATATTAGAGTCCGCTGCTCATGTGGAGGCATGGGGAATCAAACCCGGTTCTCCAGATTAGAGTTCACCACTCTTAACCACTACACCTCGCTGGCTCTGTGATCCACAGCAGCAGCAGCAACTGACTTGGCTTTGGTAAACAACTTCTGAGAAGGAGGACCAGAAGTTACCAAGTGCTCTTCAGATGTGTGTGTTTCCTTTACTTTTCCCTTGGTTTGCAAAGTGGATGGTGGTGTTACATATTTAGCCTCAGATTGCTTCTCTTTGTGATCTTGCAACACGTCTTTATTTTTCTCTTCCTTTGAAACGGATATTACTGCTATGCTCTTACCTTGTTTTTCTTTGGCAGTCTGTGTTGCACCCTTATCCTCAGCAAGGTTTTGATTGGCTGCAGGTCTCACAGCCCTAATTTCAGCTGGCATCTCATTGGCTTGGGGTCTTAATTCCTCCTCAGCTTGTTTTTTATTGTCTGCTGGTACCCCAAAACTATCCCCTGTTTGCTTCTTAATAGATTCAGATATCACTCCTTCTTCCTTGGCGTGCTCTTCCTTGGCATCCAGGTTGTTATTCAGTGCCTGTCTCTTAACAGCACCTTGCTCTTCTGCAGTATTGTCAGGGCCAAGTATCACCTTTAGAGGGTTTACTAGGTCCTGGCGGGTATCCAGAGCTCCTTGGGCACTCTGCTGGATGTTCATTTGTGCTTCTCTGGTGTCATGATGAAAGTAACTGAATGGTCTAAGGAAAGTTCAAAAGACAGTTATCTCCAAAATGCTTTCATAGAGAACTTTGGTACTTATACCAAAGATTTTTGTAGACAGCTGCTTGCAGAAGACCACTGGTAGCCAAGGGAGATCCACCCACTCTGGTCCTAATTAGGGTTGCCAGCTCCAGGTTGGGAAATACCTGGAGACTTTGGGGGTGGAGCCTGAGGAGGGCGGGGTTTGGGGAGGGGAGGGACATCAATGCCATAGAGTCCCATTGCCAAAGTGGCCATGGGGAATCAAACCCGGTTCTCCAGATTAGAGTTCGCCACTCTTAACTACTTCACCTCGCTGGCTCTGTGATCCACAGGAGCAACAGCAACTGACTTGGCTTTGGTAAACAACATCTGAGAAGGAGGACCAGAAGTTACCAAGTGCTCTTCAGATGTGTGTGTTTCCTTTACTTTTCCTTGGTTTGCAAAGTGGATGGTGGTGTTACATACAGAACCAGTACAGGTGCTTCTGCTGGTACAGCAATGAGTATTGTAGAAAAAATAGGGGCATTGATGACTAAACGGATATAACAATCAAAACTGCATATGTACAGTAATATCATAAAGCAATTGTATCCCAACACACTACACACTATGAATAACAATACGTTTATTAAAGAATCTTTGTGAAAGTATATAAATAGTCATATGTATAGCAATATGCATAAGAACATCCAAATCAATTCATACATGCACACTGACAAATCATCTCAAAATCATCAATAAGACATCATGGAGACATCTAAAGCAAGTAGTTCAGTGAATGGCGAGAGGGGAATCTGGTAAAAATCCCATTTCAAAGACTAATTTCTTCAGTTGCCCAATCATTCGCTTCAAAGAAGGAACCACTGGATTCATAATTGCATAAAATTCACGCTAGCAGATCATTGGTCCAGTATGTGTCTTCAAACGGACAGCATATTAGCATGTTCAATTAGCATATTAGCAATGAGATCAGTCTATACACAAAATTTCTGGGATATGATTTACAATGAACTAAGGTTGATAGTACAACATAATATCCCTAAAACACCTGAAATGGTGTTGTTAAGTATAATACTAGACTCTGTAGTAACTCAGAGATCATTTTTGATACATGCCACTATTGCTGCAAGACTGGTCTATGCAATGAAATGGAAAACATCTGAAATACCAGATAAGACCGCTTGGATAGATAAAATGATGGAACTGGCTGAAATGGCAAAACTTACCACATTAATAAATCAAAAAGAAAATACTGAATTTGTGGGAGAATGGGAGGCATGGACAACATACTGTGTAAATGAATTTAATTTGGGAAACATTAAGGGATATGTTTTGATCTAATTTAAATTTTTTGAAGTAATTAAGATAACAAAGTTAAAGAGTAGATTTTAAGATAATGATAAATGTGGTTTATTATAATGAATTAGACATTAAATACAAAGAGAGAAATAAGAATATCAAATGGACAGAGGGGGGGAGAGGGCAAGTCAACTATATATATTTGTTTAGTGATAAGATAGAAAATGTTTATAGTATATACTATATGAATGGAATGATATAATAGAATGTGAACAAGTTTGAAAAACAATAAAAAAAAATTTTTTTTAAAGCGATCAGTCTATACACACATATATCCAGATCCTCGACATAAAGTAAGAAAGGGAGATTTCCAAATATGCCAATCCTTCCCCATTGGAAGACTGGATGTTTGTAACTAAACTTAAAAAAGACACTCCCCCCTCCAGCTGCCTCTATGGGTGACCCATGCAGTTACAACGGTTACACATTATCATAACTGTTGGCTTGCACAAATATGCAGAGTAGCTTCTGGCCATAAAATAGTCCGTAATGATTAACTCATTGCAGGCATGCACGTGCACACTTAATAAAAAAAGGTTTTCCACAGATCGAGGCTTGTATGTGTCAATTTGCAACCAACTGTCATGGCTTTGAATCACAGCCAGAGCACACGATGTGCCCATTTGTCAATCACCAAAGCATAGAGGAAACTTTGCAGGTGTTTAGTTAATGGGCTGAGGTGCTGGCCCCTCATCTGGGGAAACTGTTGCAGCCTCTCTCTCATTCTCTCTCTCATTCTATCTCTCTCACACACACACACAAAACCATGATTTATCATGAGCTCTGAATGCAGCCTGCAGGTATATTCTGAGCTACCTGCAAACAGGAGTAGATGCAGGTTTTTCTGATGTGCAATGAACTTGGCTTTCTCCCACCTTTGCTGCTCAAATGTTACAGATACAGCCTCTAATTATTTGCCCCTCCCCTCCCGTGGCCTCTCCACTGTAGCTTTTTACAAGCAAAATGTATCTGTTCAAACATTTATTCAGCTTTTTAATTTTTTTACAGGTTGTTTTAAATTATTCCAAGGTGGGGTAGAGGCTTTGTGACTGGCACAAGGACTAGTCAATAAACACAATGTTCTGCTCCTTTGGTTGCAAACTTATTGAATGGTTTCCCCCTAGAGTTGCCAGGTCCCTCTTCGCCACCAGCGGGAATTTTTTTGGGCAGAGCCTGAGGAGGGAAGGGTTTGAGGAGGGGAGGGACTTTAAAGCCAAAGAGTCCAATTGCCAAAACGGCCATTTTCTCCAAGTATACTGATTTCTATCTGCTGGAGATCAGTTGTAATAGCAGGAGATCTCCAGCTAGTCCTTGGAGGTTTGCAATCCTATTCCCCGCTGACCATAGCCTGGAGAAGATTGCAAACGTGCCCCAAATATGGTACATTAGTTTTCGTAGCCAGCTCACTGCACCCTAACAACTCATCCACACAAATGTTTGTGGGAGATTGAAGCTTGGGGCCATCCTAAGCAGAGATACACCCTTAGGAGTCTAATGACTTCGATTCACTTTCACATGTGTAACTTTGCTTAGGATGGCACTGCAAATCAACCACCAGTCATCACTAACTATTGGAGGGTGATCCTGGTATTCTAAGCCCTGCTAGACTTCAAGGACAAAGGACTGGCCTTATAAAAAGAGGTGTAATCATGGCAAAACAGAAATGAACACTCCTCCTTTGGAATTTTCTGACTCCCACCAACGTTTTCTGGTTGTGCAGCGAACTCCCAAAGTAGCCCCAATCTAATTGAAGTGCAAATACACTGCTGATTCCTATGGGTGCAGTATGGTGTTTCTGTATTATCTTTTATCCCTTTACCATATACTCTAGTCCAGGGGTGTCAAACACAAGGCTCGAGGGCCGGATCCAGCCCCTTGAGAGCTCTTATCTGGCCTGCGAGCCAGCTGAGGCAGAGCCCCCCACCACCACTCTCGATCTGGGCTGGCAAGGCCTGGCCCAGCCTGGCCTGACCAAGTGAATCTCCAGCCCCATGTGAACAGAACAGCTGCCAAACGGCTGCCATGCTCCGCCTCCAGTGGCTTTAACAGCAGGATACAACAGTCAATAACTGAAGGCACACAACTGCAAACAGAACGGTTTTAACTGCCGGAGTTTATTGCGTTCAACCCATAGCCGACCTAAGGTGACCCCATAGGGTTTTCAAAGCAAGAGATATTCAGAGGTGGTTTGCCCTTGCCTGCCTCCACACGGCAACGCTTGATTTCCTTGGTGGTCTCCCATCCAAGTACCAACCAGAGTTGGCCCTGCTTAGCGTCTGAGATCTGATGAGATTGAGCTAGCTTGGGCCGTCCAGGTCAGGGAGAGTTTGTTCAGATGTATAGAAGATCAAACTGTTCCAAGTAGTTGGTAATTGTCGAAGCCTAAATGCGGATTTGAGGTGAAGGAGGAATGAGGAAACCTAAAGAAATATTTGAACTAATTTCCTCATTTTCAGCAAGGTGTGCATAGATCATACAGTTGTGCAGCAATGGGTGTGGTATGACTCAAGCAAGACCTAAGACATATGCAGACTTAGAACCCTTATAGAGAGAGGCAAATGACTAAGACTTTGTCAGAAAACATTCTTTTAATTTTAGATTGTGTAGAGAAGTTTATTTGCATGTCTATTAAAAATAGGGTTGCCAACCTCCAGGTATTGTAATAAAATAAAACCTCGTGCTGAGATATGGTTATAAAGTAGCAAAACAAGCACTGATGGCTAATTAATAATTCTTGTTGAACAATAAGGTTTACAAAGCACAATAAGGCAACAATATATACATATGCAAAGATGACTGACATCCCAAGTGATTACAATCGCTCACAGTTCTTAGTTTCCAACAAAAGTACTGAAGCAATAATAGCAAATTGTGTGCTTCGGGTGCTGGGATGTCGAAAAATAAGGGTGCCAATATTCCGAAGATTGTTAATCCCCGAGATGGGAGCCCGGTGCTGAGCCCATTTTGCAGAAGCTTTGTCTATCGGGAATTCTTAATGCAATTGATAAACATCTATAGAGATCAGTTCACCTGAAGAAAATGGCTGCTTTGGCAATTGGACTCTATGGCACTGAAGTCCGTCCCTTCCCCAAACCCCACCCTCCTCAGGCTCCGCCCCAAAAACCTCCAGGTATTTCCCAAGTTAGACCTGGCAACCCTAATTAAGAGGAAGAAAGAAATGAGTAAGAATGATACCTTGTATGCCGTTCAGTGGGCAAAGTCAGTGTAGTACAGTGGTTAGAATGTCAATCAGGTTCTGGAAAACCTAGGGTTGCCAACCTCCAGGTGGGGCCTGGCGATCTCTTACTTTTATAATTAACCTCCTGATTTATTTATTTGTACCCTGCCTTTCTCCCCAATTGGGATCCAAAGCCGCTTACATTGTTCTCCTCTCCTCCATTTTATCCTGTGATGTAGGTTAGACTGAGAGAAAACGACTGGCCCAAGGTCACCGAGCGAGCTTCCATGGCACAAGTGAGGACTCGAACACGGGTGTCCCAGGTACAAGTTGAGTCTGACACTCTTAACCACTACACCCTTCTGGCTCACTACAGAGATCAGTTCCCCTGGAGAAAATAGCTGCTTTGGAGGGCGGACTCTGTGGCATTATAGCATGTTGAGTCCCTCCCCTCCCAAACCCCACTCTCTTTAGGCTCCACCCCCAAAATCTCCAGGAATTCCCCAACCCAGAGCTGGCAACCCTAGGAAAACCTGGGTTCAACTCCCTATGTGGAACCATGAAATTCACTAGTGACCTTAGGTCAGTCTTTCTCTCTCAGCTTGATCTATCTCGCAGGGTTGTAGTGAGGGCAAAAGGGGGGGCACATATGCCACCGTGAACACCTTGAAGGAAAGAAGGGAGAGGTAAACAGGTAAATAAAGTACAGCCTAACTGGTTAGAGTAGGCAACCTATAAAGAACATTTAAAAATCAGGTCTCTTCTTACCTGTATGGATGTTTTTCTGAAAAGCCAATGTAAGCAGCAAAAGAAACAAAGAGGAACAAAAAGATTATGCCAAACAGCTTGGTGGATATCCTAGGAAACATCCTCCTGGTTGGTCTCATGGCCCCAAGTGAGACAAGCCCAGAAGTTCTCTCTCGGCCGTCCCTGCTTCTACACAATGATCAGACCTACAGCTCTGCTCCTCTGCTTTCCCCCAGGCAGGGAGGGCAATACAAACATTCCATTCAGGTGCTCTAGGATTATTCAGCGTCATTCTTCTGTCCAAAAAAGGCAGATACGGTTATTGCTTTATGTCAGGCTTCTTTCTTTTGTGGGTAGGCGGTGCAGAACAGAGAAACACCCACAAGTCAAACGACAGCTTCCACATCAGAAACTGCTCTGTTGAAAGAAATGCAACTCTGGTGTTGTAGGTAAATATTATCTGAGCAGATATTATTTGCGCTCCTCCCCCTTTGACAGTTCTGTAAAAAGATGTTAATTCAACAGGGGTGTTTCTTCCCACTGTATTTGACGCCACATCTATTAAAATTCCCTCTTCTACCCAACCGTTGAAGATACCAGTTCTCCTATGGATCAAGTCATCCTGTGTATGAGAGGAAGTGAAAGCTCAGTAGCTGTGTTCCTGAGGCTAAGAGATTAACAATGCTACCCTAAGCAGAGCTACAACTTCTAAGCCCATTGACTTAAATGGACTTAAGACTGAGGGTATTTACACTGCAAGGCTTTAATATATGAACATATATTATTTTAACATGTATTATTTTAAATTATACCGCCTTTCTCCGCAAAATGCAGACTAGGGTTGCCAGTCTCCAGGTGGGCCCTGGAGATCACCCAGAATGACAACTGCTCTCCACATGAAAGAAATCAGTTCAGCTGAAGAAAATGGCTGCTTTGGAGGGTGGATCCTATGGCATTATACCCTGCTGATGTCCCTCCCCTCTCCAAACCCCGCTCTCCCCAGCCTCCACCCCCAAAATCTCCTGAAGTTTCCCAACCTGGAGTTGGTAACCATAATGCCAACACAAAAGAGGTTTCCAAACACACACACACACTAAAAGACCACTTGGTTACATTTGTTGCCATTAAAGAAGCTCTTTAGCAATTTCAGTAGTCCAGTACATATCAAGGCAAGTTCCACATTTTGCTTAACTGCAATGAATGTTTCCTTTCCACCTCCAACAAGGCAATAAGAGTCCCCCCCCCCCCCCGAAATTCTCCACGTTCTGGTCGCATCCAATTTTCGGTCTCCTTCTGAAAAAGATACCCGAGGAGAAGGCACGTGCAGTTTTTTGCAGGGTGCCAAGGAGATGTTTATTGATCTACTTGTCCTGGGAGAAGGACACCTTTCCCCTTTCACAACTGTTGAACAGCAGAAAGCAGCTAAGCCTGTGTGAGGCATACAAGTCAGGTGGTAGCAAGCCGCCCTGTGGCTGCTACCAGGCATGGTCCCAATTTGTCCTCCCTCAAAGGGCAAAACAGCCCTGGAAAGGGCCCTGCCCCCCCCCCTTTTACAGGCAAAAACCAAGACTTGAAGGCTAGCAATACTTAGCAACCCCCACAATGGCCAATGAGTTTCTTAGAGTGGTTAAATTAATGAGACCAATAAAGGACCAATTAAAGTGATGAGATCATGAAGACGGCAGGACTAAGCAAGTACAGGTGGGCACCGATGTCAATCTGGTTTCTTCATTTACTTTGCTCCATCCAGGGGCCAACTGGGAAGGAAAAAATGGCCCTGGAAAAGGGCCCCATCCGGAAGGAAGGAAGGAAGGAAGGAAGGAAGGAAGGAAGGAAGGAAGGAAGGAAGGAAGGAAGGAAGGAAGGAAGGAAGGAAAAAGGGAGCCTACCTGCCCAGCCAGCCTGCACAGGGACTTGCTGGCACCACCTCCCCCAGACCATACAGGCTGGGCCTGCCTGTCCCAGGCTGCACAGGGTTGAGGTGCGCTGGATGTTGCCTCCCCCAGACCAGGTGCAGCCCTTCTGCCTCTGGGCAGGCCTGGCCCAGGTGTGCATGAGGGCATCAGCCCACTGATAAAAGTCCTAGTGGCCATAATGGCTAATTTGCTCTTGGCTCTATTCCTTCTCTCCGCAGGCTTGTTAAAAAACAGGGGTAGTGTGAGATCCTTGCAAACGCTCTTCCTTGAGCCTCTCAGCCAGTCATGGACAGTAGCTAATAATGCAAGAAGAGGGGGTAGCGCAAGGGCTACTGGTTGCTGCATGAGGAGAGGAAAACTATCAGTCATAGGGAGAGGGAAAAGGCATTGGGAGTGCCCATGAGTTCCAAAGTACATTGGCTCATGTGTTTTACCACCCCTGCTATTAAGTTGTACATGTAAAGCACTGTGAACACCCAACACGCTATAAAAATGCTAAGTATAATGACTGGTGTGTGCTGTAAGTCACTTTGGTGGTGTAGTGTGAGTGGTTTAAGTGGGAGATACATCTTCAAATAAATAATGATAAGAAGAATACAGGCGCGTAGGACAAATTTAAAAAATGGATTGCTTGTTGCCAAGGTTACCCCCTTTCCCATTTTTGAACCTGGAGGTTGGCAGCCCTAACCAGAAGCCCCCGCGGGGCAGTAGCCCGACCTGGTCACACCCACTTTCTAAAACACTTGATGGGTGCCAGAAAAGGTGTTGGAGAGAGCCATTGTGCCCGGGGGCATCACGCTGGCGATCTCTGCTCTAGAATGTGCGCACGGAGTGAGCCATTACTAGACCACCATGAACAGGAAAACAAGGCACTGCTCTGGAAATGATTCAGTGGCAGACATAGTGTTGACTTTTGAAAAGCTAATCAGTATCACTCTGACTGACTGGATGACAACTTTTGTAGGAAAAACTAGTTGAGTGTGTTATGTTGGTTGGCATTCTTAAAAAAAAAACGTTTTCCTCTTTTTAAGGATTGTATTGTTTCTTTCTTCTAAAAACACATATGGGGACTGATGGGAAGCTACCCCAACTGTAGTTACAAACCAAGTTTTCCTTCCTACAGACATATATCAAAGAGGCCCAAAGGATTACACGTGCAGTCTGAGCTGAGCTCACTTTTGACAGTATATGTGGTTGTAGTGAGGAAATGAATTGTATTGTTTCTTTCTTCTAAAAATAATGACAACAATACAGATCTAATTGCCACAGGGTTTTATTTTATTTTTGGTTACAGTTCATACTTTTGTTCTGACACTTTTCTCTCAAGCAGTTCTTATGAAAAACAATAATTAAAACACAAGAAACCCTAACCCTCCCCAAAAATAAACTCATACTGTTTGTCTGCTGTCATAATACACTGTTATTCACACAACTACTCCTAAGAACACAAGAAAGGCCCCGCTGGATCAGACCAAGGTCCATCAAGTCCAGCAGTCTGTTCACACAGTGGCCAACCAGGTGCCTCTAGGAAGCCCCCAAACAAGACGACTGCAGCAGCATCTATAGACAGACCGAAGTCTACAATAGTAGATAATCTGACAGCTGGCTAATGCAGACAGGTCATTTGTTCAATGATGTGTTGAGGGTGCATATTTGCTCTAGCCTGTGATCGTGCTTCGGAATCTTGAAGGTTGATTATTTCTTTACTTCATTTATACCTCACTTTTCTCCCCACTGGGAGCAAACTCCCCAAAGTGGCACACAACATTCTCCCCTCCTCCAGTTTATTCTCACAACAACCCTGTGAGGTTGTATGGGCTGAACATGTGTGACTGGCCCAAGGTGACCCAGAAAGCTTTGATGGCAGAGTGGGGATTTGAGCCTGGGTCTTCCAGATCGTAATTTAAGAATTACACTACGCCAGCTCCCAGACGTGGAAACGGTCTTGGATCATTAACACATGTGATGGGAAATTGCACTGCAATTAGTAACTTCTAGGCAGAGGTTTGTACCAGAGTAGATTTAGTATGAGAAACAGCCTTAAAACTCTTGGATGTGTCTGCCCTAAAGGGTTATATCCCAAGTACTTGGAACCACAAAACAGGACATACCAAAGTGGTTCCTATGAGCACCCTTTATAGCCTAGATGCTGGTTTGTGCTACAGCCACTGACTGGTCACTCCATCATGGCCACCTCCTCCTCCTCTTGCTGAACAAAATGCCCCCCACAGCCAGGAGCTTGCAAGAAGAGGTTGTGTCACTCCTGTCTCAGGCTCTCAGCTGCAGTAACAGCAGCAGGAGGAGAGTTGCCAGGTTCCTCTTCGCCACCGGCAGGAGTTTTAGGGTGGAGCCTGAGGAGGGCGGGGTTTGGGGAGGAGAGGGATTTTTTAAGGATTTTTTTCACATCCTGGCCTTGGAACGGCTTTGGGTGGTATTGCCATAGAACAAAGAACCGCAAATCGCGGTCTGAATGGCCATGACTAATGAAGTGACTGACAACCGGAGAGTCCTTCACATTGGCCCTGATTCTGGCGCGATGTCGCCAGTCCGGAGCCTCACTTGCTGAATTGTGCAGCCTACGTGAAAGAATGAATGAAAAACCTTTAATGGCATAAGTAATATTACAATTGTTACAGAAGGTACATAAAATATGCAGTCATTAAGATAAAAACATAGGCCAGTAAATTCCAAAAGTAGAAATTACAAACTTTGGGCTTTTTGATCTTTCATCACATCCACTAGAAAATTGGCAACATCTACAGTAACCTCCGGATCGGAATCATTTAATAAAAATTGACGTTTTGCTTGGGTAGATAGGTGATATTAGGAAAGAAGCCAATTTTTTAACCATTTCCCACGGGGTGTTTCATATAGAGGGCAGACCAACAGAATATGATGAATTGAGTCCGGGGAATAGGTATCACAGGGACAAGTCCTTTCCTGGATTGGTATTTGTTGATACCTTCCATATAGCATCCTTGAAGGAAAGGCATTAACCCTAGCAAGAGAGAAGGCTCTGCGGAGGGGTGGGATGTCCAGAGTGTGAAAATAATGGGGAATACTGTTGGTTAAATTCTTGAGACCCAGTATTGCTGGGGAGCAGACCAAGGGTTGAGTGGGAAGTAACGTCTGACGCTCCATATCCAAGAAACGCTGTTTAACGATTTTAAAAATATGGGCCTCAGTAGTTAAAGCCAGGTCTTCCACAGAGACTCCAGATGATCTTATTTTAGACAGAATTAGACAATCCCAGGAGTTATTATGAAGGTGCAGCCTATGTACATCTTGGGGTTAACACAGGAGCAAATTAAGGCGTAAACAACATGGGCAGATGCACAATTGGAAAAATGCGTCAATGTGTAAGTGAATTTACCGTCCATAGAAGTAACCTGCTTAACCGGTAGGCTAAAAGGACATACGGTACACCCTTTGCATTTGAAATGGCCACGAGCTGTCAGTTGGTCCTTCTGAGTCAACATGTCAGTTTTAATAAGTTGATCCCTTAAAGAATGTGTTCTTCTAAGTCCTAGAATTGGAGGGCCCATACAGCCGGGGATGTGATCTATAATATGCCAGTGGCGTAGAATAATTTTCTTAATGTCATAAGACAAATGGGTGTAGTTGAAGGAGGCTGTCAATTTCGAGGAAGACGGCTGTGTAGTCTTAGGAAGGATTAATTTACTGCGGTTGACATTAGCAGCTTTGTCAAAGGCTTGGAGAAGAACAAAATCAGGATACTGCCTACATCTAAGATCTTGAGTTAATGATTGGGCAGCTGAAACAAAATCCTCAGATTTAGAAGCATTGCGCTTAAGGCACAAAAATTGACTATAGGGTAGATTTTTGCGAAGATGAGCAGGATGATGGGATGAGAAATGCAAGCCACCCCCACAATCTGTAGGTTTCCTGTAGGGTTTAACCTGTAGCTTATTATAATCAGAACAGATTGTTTCTATGTCCAAAAACGGCACTGCAGTGGCGCTACAGTTGCCAGAAAATTTTAAATGAGGGTTCAAATTGTTGATCCAATTAACAACAGCAACATAAGATTCTGCTGATTTGCATATAAGATATAAATCGTCCACAAATCTACAGTAAAACAAAACGTGTGTCCAGAAAAAAGATGAGGTTGGCAACAAGTGATCTTTCTCAAACTGAACCATACATGTTGGCAATTGATGGGGCACAAGCGGCACCCATTGAAACACCCTTAACTTGGACATAGAATTGTTGGTCATAACTGAAGTAATTGTTGTCGAAAATAATATCCACCAAACTGAGAATGAAATGAGTGGGTGGATCCTGCTTGCTGCGTGTAAGGAGCCGACTTTCAATTATTGTCCTAACATCTTGTAGAGGAATATTTGTATACAAAGCGGCAACATCCAATGTGGCAAGTACTGCCGTGGGTGAAATTTAAAGACCTTCTACTTGAGAAATAAAATCCCTAGTGTCAGCAACATACGAGGGAGTGTCAATAGAAAAATCGTGTAAGAAAGATTCAATGTAACGAGAAATAGGTTCAGTGGCAGAGCCTACCGCACTAACGATAGGTCTGCCTGGGGGAGAGACCCAGGATTTATGCTCCTTGGGAAGAGTATAAAATACTGGAGTCCTAAATTGTGTGGGCACAAGGAAATCAGCTGTTTTTTTAGATATAAAATCTAAGGCCAAGCCTTCTGAAACAGTAGTTTTGATAAGAAAAACAACGGAAGGAGTGGGATCACCACTGATCTTTTTGTAAAAGATCAATCTGAAAGCTGCCTGTTATTTTCCTTGTCGTATGTCGATTTTTTAAGAACTACCAACCCTCCTCCTTTATCGGCAGAACGAAAAATAATAGAATCGTTACATAAATCTAAAAGGATTTGTTCTTGTCGTTTAGAAAAATTACTCACTCCTCTTGTTGGCCTTCCTCCTTTTTAATTTATCAATGTCTCTAAGTACTAGCCACTGAAAGGTAAGAACTTGATGGCTAGGATTTTTTGATGTGAAGGTAGATTTAGGGTTACAACTCAATTCCTGGAGCAGAGCAGCTTCCTCCCATTGCAGATAACCTGCTACCTGCGCTTCATTCTGCAACAGGAAAAGATGGAGGAGGAGGGGGCAGCAGCAATGGAGTAGCCAGCCAATGGCTGTGGCATAAACCAGCACTCAATTCACTGCAATGTTGCAGCCATTGCAAAGTGAGCTCAAAGTGTATTTGAGCCTCCTTTGGATGTATGGCTCTATGCAGCCTGTAATGCACCTTCAATCCACCTTCAATGCACTTTAACCATCGTTTGCAAGTGGTTTTTGCCATTTCACACAGTAAAATCCAGCTGCAAAGTGCATTGAAAGTGGATTGAAAGTGCATTATTCGGCATGTGCGAAAGCGCCCTTATAAGAATTCGGTGAGCCACTTCCCCACTTCTGGGTGTTTGTATCTATATATCTATTTCTCGAGTGTGGGCAGAGCTGTGGATACTTAAATCCCTGGATCAGGCCCACACTTGAGGGACCCCAAAGGTTTGCAGGAAAATCCAGAACTTAAAAAAAAAATTTAAACTGAAAGATTTAATCACCCATCCAAACAAAAGTGTTGTCTGAGGGGGCAGAAAGAGAGTGATGGGGTGGGGTGGGGGGACAGAAAGAGAGAGTGATGGGTAAGGGGGCAGAGAGAGAGAGAACAACAGGCATGCGGGAGAGAATACGAGAAGGGGTGGCAGGATGGAGAAAGAGTAAGAGGCAGAGAAGTAGGGGGAGAAGGGAGGAAACAAAAGTTGGGGGATGGGATGGCTGCTCTCGCAGGTTTCTTGCGGGTCTCCACTTGTGTTTTCTAATGTCAAACACATGCAGCTTATTATTCATTCCCAACTTGTTTTGGCAGATCATTCTGGGTGCATCACCATGCGCACCAACAATTGCCATTATTCTAATTATTCATTAAGGCTCCCAGTGTCATGGTCTCACCTGCTTCTGAGAGCTCAGATGATGAACTAGAACAAGTAGCAGTCTCGCCAGAGAATGCAGCCAATACATCTCCTGAACCAGCTGTTAGATCAGGGGTGGGGAACCTCCGGCCCACGGGCCGTTTAAGGCCCGCGACATCATCAGCTGCGGCCTGCGGACTCTCCCATGGAGCCGCCGCCATTGGCGACACAGGGCCAGGCGTACACGTGCATGTGGGAAGCTGGGAAGGCTTCCCTCAATTGCGCCGAATGCATGTGTGCATGTACGGCAGGGAGGGTAGCTGAGAAGACTTCCCCCACGTGCGCACGTGCGTGTGTATGGAAGCCGGGCTGAATGCGTTTGTGTATGGAGTGGGGGAGCCGAGAAGACTTTCCCCGAGTGCGCGCATGTGTGTGTATGGGAGCCGTGTGTGTATGGAGGGAGGGGGGAGCCGAGAAGACTTCCCCCGAGTGTGCGTGTGTATGGGAGCTGTGCGTGTATGGAGGGGGGAGCCGAGAAGACTTCCCCCAAGTGCGCACGTGCGTGTGTATGGAAGCCAGGCTGAATGCATGTGTGTATGGAGGGGGGGAGCCGGGAAGACTTCCCCCGGGTGCGCATGCGTGTATGGGAGCCATGTGTGTATGGAGGGGGGAGCCGAGAAGACTTTCCCCGAGTGCGCGCATGTGTGTGTAGTGGAGTTGTGTGTGTATGGAGGGGGGGAGCCGAGAAGACTTCTTCGAGTGCGCGCGTGCGTGTGTATGGAAGCCGGGCTGAATGCATGTGTGTATGGAGGGGGGGAGTCGAGAAGACTTTCCCCAAGTGCGCGTAGGTGTGTGAATGGGAGCTGTGTGTGTATGGAGGGAGGGAGCCGAGAAGACTTCCCCCAAGTGCGCGCGTGCGTGTGTATGGGAACCTTGTGTGTATGGAGGGGGGGAATCGAGAAGACTTCCCCAAGTGCGCGCGTGCATGTGTATGGGAACTGTGTGTGTATGGAGGGGGGGAGCCGAGAAGACTCCCCCCGAGTGCGCGTGTGCGTGTGTATGGAAGCCGGGCTGAATGTGTGTGTGTATGGAGGGGGGAGCCGAGAAGACTTCCCCCGAGTGTGCGTGTGTGTGTGTATGGGAGCCGTGTGTGTATGGAGGGGGGGAGCCGAGAAGACTTCCCCCAAGTGCGCCTGTGAGTGTGTATGGGAACTGTGTGTGTATGGAGGGGGGAGAGACTTTCCCCGAGTGCACGCGCATGTGTGCATGTGTAAGAAGGCCTGGCTGCTAACGTGGCCCAGTGAATGCATGTGTGTATGGAGGGGGGGAGGTGAGAAGACTTTCCCTGAGCGCGCGTGTGTGTGTATGAAGGAGGGGAGCCGAGAAGACTTCGTGTGTGTGTATGGAGGCTGGGCTGCTAGCGCTGCCTGGTGAATGTGTATGTGGGGGGAGGGGAGCCAGGAAGGCGTTTGTACTGAAGCCTCCCTCTCTTTCCTTCCTTCCTTTTCTTTCTTTCTCTTTACTTCCTTCCTTTCTCCTTCCTTCCTTTTTCTTTCTCTCTTTTCTTCCTTCCCGCTCTCCTCTGCATACCCTCTCCTAGAGTTTCCGACCTCCAGGTGGTGGCTGGAGACCTGGCAACCCTAGCCTCCCCCCCGGAGAACTACACCTGGTATGGCCCCCGAATGATGTTGTAAATCTGCAAATGGCCCTTGGCAGGAAAAAGGTTCCCCACCCCTGTGTTAGATTAACAGAGCCGACTCAGGTGAAGGAAGTACAGACCCCATCGGGAAGCCAGCAATCAAAAGGAGAGGATTTATCCCCAGGATCTCACAGAAGAAAAAGATTGAGAGCTATAATGAGTGAAAGACGACGCTCTGCAAGAATTCAGAATAGGCGTGGGATGACAGCTGTGGAAGATTATAGTGATTGATTGCCAGACCAGCCTTGCTCTGAGAGCCAGCTAGATTTAAGGAACTGAGGAAGGAACCAAAGTATGGAAGCAATGTACTGATCTCTGGTCTCAGTGCTGCTCCACTTGGTATTTTCTTGCCTGCTTTTGACCCCTACTGCCTTGCCAGTGACCCTGACCTTGAACTGCCTAATTGACAACTCTGCTGCCTCGACCCTGATAAGTACAAGCCCCAGCCTGACTTCTGGAATTATCAGACTTTGCATCCCCCACTGTCTTCACTGCTTAGTGCAGCCTGCCGGCTGCAGAAGCCTCTGGCTTCAGTTTCCTCCTTGGCTTCTGGCCACCCCCTCCCTCACTCCCTCTGCACCGTGCTGCAATAGCAGCCCAGCTCGCCTGCCCAGCCAGTACACCCAGAGGCTTATAAGCATGAATGCCAAGCAGTAACAATTATAATTATCCATCCCCTGTTCCAATGTGTGTGTTACAGCTAATTTAGCAGCATTTCTCTCCCTTTTTGTAATGAGCCTGCCAATTCGATATGACATTGGACCCATTAATTCTCCACAAGCTATTGCCCAATCAGATAGGAAAAAATAAGCAAAGAAGCACGGAAGCATGCTGTAGTGTTCTGGACGCAGAAAGGAAACTGTTACAAAGCTTTTATATTCTTCAGTTACAGAGACTCTTGTTTTCCCACCAGTTTAACCTTTCCAGGTGACAGGTGGTCATAATGCTACATAACTCATTCAGTAAATTGCTCACATAATGGGCAAGGGGTGAGTTGTCAGTGAGAGACAGGCCAGTGGAAGGGAAGACTGGTTAAGGTCTGTTCTCTCTTCCTGTGCCATTCTCAGCTGCACCACCCTAATTGCCTTGTCAACAACAGGGGAGGAAATGGAGTGCTTTGGGTATGGGGTGGGCTGAATGAGGAATGAGAGAGGTGGGAAGGAACCAAATGGGGTTTTCAGTCTTAGCCAAGACAGTTTAAGAGAACAGGGAAAGGGGAGAGAAGTGGCACAAAGCCTAGGAGCCAAAAGAAAAAGGGATGGAGAGAGAGGGTTGCTGGGAGAGATGGGGGGGATCACTGGAGCAGAGCTCCCAGGAAGTGGAGGAGAACGAACAAGAGAGAGCTGGGGCTGTGGGGTGAGGGGAGGGTTGCACTGAGAGAAAGGACAGTGGAGAGTAGGGTTGCCAGTGGGAGGTTTTTGGGGTGGAGTCTGAAGAGGGCGGGGTTTGGGGAGGGGAGGGACTTCAATAGCATAGAGTACAATTGCCAAAGCGGCCATTTTCTCCAGGGGAAGTGATCTCTATCGGCTGGAGATCAGTTGTAATAGCAGGAGATCTCCTGCCACCACCTGGAGGTTAACTAGCAAACTGAGGGACCTACGCTAACATGATGTTCATTTAGCAGTCTATGCTGTTGGTTGTTGTGATGACTACCTGGAGGATGGCAACCCTAGCGGAGAGGGAAAGCGAGAGAGGGTCTGATTCAGTATAAGGAAGCTTCATGTGTTCATGTGTGTTCCCAGTCCACCTGTTCAATGAAAACTAATTGTCAGGGGTTGGCCTTCCAATAGCTCAATTGCTCTTTTCCAAGGATATATCAGAGCTTAGGCATAGTGAACGTCTGTTACTCTTCACCAGGGAGGATTCAAATGCCGTATTACAAACAAACACGTTGTCAGTGGCAGAGGCAACGCTGTTGGTGCTTCGACCCTTGCTCAACTGAAAATACTCCCCCTGTTAAAAATCAGCAGCTGTCCAAGGCAATGAAACAATGGTATTCCACACAATAATTCAAATTGTTCATGATAAACACATCAAGGTGAAGGAGTGGGTGGGACAGAATCAAGTGTTTCTAAGGTACAAAATGTGTTATCCTAGTAACAAAAGTGCTTTATTGATAGAGAAAAAATTGGGTCTCACACAGTGAATAACAATCACACCATTATTATGATAAATGAAATATTGTTTGAAAAAGCACTGACTTTCTTTGACTCTACTTTCTGGCAAAATTGCCCCACCTTACTAGCAGTCCGAACCCACACAGCAGTTCTTCTGGCAGTAAAACATTCGGGATAAACCAGTTCCTTCTCTGCAAAGGTCAAATGAGTAAAAGCTATTCAGTGTTAAAAATATTGTCGAAGGCTTTCACGGTCAGAGTTCATTGGTTCTTGTAGGTTATCCAGGCTGTGTAACCGTGGTCTTGGAATTTTCTTTCCTGACGTTTCGCCAGCAGCTGTGGCAGGCATCTTCAGAGGAGCAACACTGAAGGACAGTGTCTCTCAGTGTCAAGGGTGTAGGAATAGTAATATATAGTCAGAAAGGGGTTGGGTTTGAGCTGAGTACTGTCCTGCAAAAGTAATGTGCTAATCATTGTCCTGTAAGTTGGACAATGATTAGCACATTACTTTTGCAGGACAGTACTCAGCTCAAACCCAACCCCTTTCTGACTAATTATTACTATTCCTACACACTTGACACTGAGAGACACTGTCCTTCAGTGTTACTCCTCTGAAGATGCCTGCCACAGTTGCTGGCGAAACGTCAGGAAAGAAAATACCAAGACCACGGTTACACAGCCCGGATAACCTACAAGAACCAATATTCAGTGTTACTTTAGTTATGCTATCCAGTTTTTGTGGATATTAACTGATGAACTGATTTAATTTCATTCTCAAGACTTAATTGTCATCACAAACACTATACAACAACAATAGAAAAAAGACAACACAATGCAGGACCAAAATCCTGTGTTGCCAATTAGAACAATCAACTACAGGGGCATATAAAAATACATTTTTGTTTGTTTTCTGTGTCTTCTCCCCAGCAGCTCTCCCACATGAAGTAGCATACTAAACACTGATTCAATGATCTTGCCTCTTCCATTATGCTTTAGGCTGGTGGTTCACACTTTTAAGTTTTAAAAAGCTGCACATGTATTAATTTAATTAAACATATTTTTTCTCCTTTATTGACAAAGGGAGCTTTGACTCATGAAAGCTTATACCCTGAAAATCTGCTTAGTTTCTAAGATGCGACTGGACTCAAATCTAGTTGTTCAACCAATATGAGAATGCTCCCACAAGTTCCTTGAGGGTCCCTTATTTAATTAAAATTGCGACTATTTATCTTTGCATGGATGGCATTTTTGGAAGAGCTGAAAGTGATTTGAGGGCAGAATTATAACTTGAAGGGTGTACACTCATTCTATAATGAAGGCTGCCATGGCATAGTGGTTAGAACAGGGGTGTCAAACATACAGCCCACGGGCCGGATCTCATGAGGGCTCTTATCTGGATCATGAGCCAGCCAAGCAACCACCCCACCCCCGCAGGCGAGACGTGGCCCGGCCCAACCAAGTGACATTTATGTCATATCTGGCCCTTGTAACAAATTAGTTCAACACCCCTGGGTTACAGTATTAGAATAGGACCTGGGATGATTGGGTTCAAATCCCCTGTTCAGCCAGGGAAGCCTGCTGGGCGACCTTGGGCCCAACACAATCTTTCAGCCTAACCTACCCTAACAAGGTTGTTGCTGTGAAAATTAAGTGGAGGAAAGAAGAACCATGTGAAATGCCACTCTGAGTCCCAACGAGGGAGAAAAGAGGGATATAGGCAAATTCAAAATTTGTACAACATTCGCATCTAGGGATCGTATTTTGCAGGTTTTGTTATCTTCAAAACCTATACAACCTGGAACCCACCCACCCACCCCCCGCAAAAGGGCAGCACGGGAAGTAAAACCTCTCTTAAATGACTTTTGACTTTTTTGAAAGCTATATTGTTCCTTCTTCACCCTTAGTGTTATTTTATGTGAGGGTCTTCAACTAAGCGGCAACATTAGCATAGGTACACGGTTGCAGATACTCTCTTTCAGTGACTTTGCTCCGGAACCCACCAGAAGCACAGGTGGGATTTCCCCAATGAAATGCAGGCCTTTTATAGTGCTTGAATATCAGTTCAGAAACTGCTTTGTAGAAGGCTTCTGGCTCTGTTAATTGGCACCGGGGAGGTATGAGTGGAAGAGGCCACCGGCAGCAGAAACGGAACCTACAGGCTGTGTATTTAAGAGCAGGCACTGAGACTAGCACAGAACTGAACAAGGAAAGAACTGAATTCACACTGTAAACCATTTGAAGGCAGCACTGGAAAGGTTTACGCACTGCAAAATTCAGAATTCACCATGAAAGGCAGTCCTCAAATAGAGAAAGCCAGCGTGGTGTAGCAGTCAGAGCATCTGACTGGCTCTGGGAGCCCCAGTTCAAATCCCCACTCTGCCATGAAGCATAGGGTTGCCAACCTCCAAGTACTAGCTGGAGATCTCCTGCTATTACAACTGATCTCCGGTCAATAGAGATCAGTTCCCCTGGAGAAAATGGCTGCTTTGGCCATTGGACTCTATGGCAATGAAGTCCCTCCCCAAACCCCGCCCTCCTCAGGCTCCGCCCCAAAAGCCTCCCACCATTGGCGAAGAGGGGCCTGGCAACCCTAATGAAGCATCCTGGGCCAGCTAGCCACTCTCAGCTACTCTCAGAGTGGTTGTGGAAGAGGTGAGCATGTTGGTTGTATGTGATTTTGGGTCCCCATCGGGGGAGAGAAGTGGGATATAAATATTTAAAATAAATATATGATGTCTCCAACCCTCTGGGAAGTTAGGGGAGAAGACTGTTGGCAAGTTTTGTCAGAATAAAACCCATCTGGTTGTATTAGTTTAACCCACTGATTCCAGACTTAGAAAACGTATCAGTTTTGGACTCTGTTTCCGCTCCTTCCCATTTTAGCCATCATTAAGAATAAAGCCACAGTATGAGAAACACCCCAATATTTAGTGGTAACTCAGTGATCAATGTAGACAGAATGCTCTTAGCTGTAAAATTATTCCTTTGTGTCATCGCAAAGATGCCTGACTCTGACAGCTAATAGGAGACAAGATGTGAACAGTGCTATCTTAATTCACAGTGGGTAGCCGTGTTAGTCTGTTTGCAGTAGTCAAAAAGGGCAAGAGTCCAGTAGCACCTTAAAGACTAACAAAAATATTTTCTGGTAGGGTATGAGCTTTCGTGAGTCACAGCTCACTTCTTCAGATACAGCTAGAATGTGAATCCATCGGTCTTTAAGTAGAGGAACAGTATGTAAATATGAATAGCAGGCTTGATGGGATTAGGTGTGATATGCAGAAGAGTCTGTGATGTCCAGGGGAGAGATGGGTGTGGAGAAATCAGCATTGGTAATGGGCCATGAATGCTATCTTAAGCAGAGTTACACTCTTCTGATTCCATTGACTCTAGTCAACTTAGAAGGCTGTAACTGTCCTTAGGTCTGTGAATATCAACCTAACTGATCAAGGAAAGAAAGAAAAAACCTCTGTGGCAACATCCCTGAACTAGAGTTTCAGCAGTATTTTTTGTTTTCGTAAGGGTGGTTGTACCTTCCAATGACATTCCCTGTAACGTTTAGGGTATGCTTTTATTGTATTTTATTTGTAAGCTGCCTTGGGCAGGTTCCTTGGAAGGTGGCACAGAACTTTTCCAAATAAAATAAATACATAAATAAATATTGCCCCACTCCTCCAACAACCAAAGTCAAGTTCCAAACCACAAAAGATCTCCTGGCAAAAATGGCTGTAGCAGCCTGTGATTTTCAATAACACTAACAAGGAAAGACTCCAAAATCAGACCAAACATGTGTTAACGTCTTCTCGAAAACTGGGACTGGGGCTGTATCACCTCACCTGTAGTATAGTATTTACCTGTGTTTTGTAACATCCATTATTAAGAACTTGTGATCAGCAACTTTTAAAAAGGAATCACCGATGAAAACCCTAAAAAGCATTTGTTTAGTTCTAGCACCACCTAGTGGGCTGTGAAACTGTTACTCAACCCCGGTCCTGTGTCATGTTGTGAAAATATACAACTACAAGGGGTATTGTATAGGCCAGTGGTTCTCACACTTTAGCAACCCAAGAATCCCATTTAGATTACATATTTTTCATGGATCCACAAGCCCTCCCTTCTTCACTGATGCACACTTCAAGACAGTCAGCCCCTCGCTTCAGCAGCACATATACTAAATACAGAGCTTCACTTTGAGGGCAAGTTCGGAAAGAGGGGATTGCCTGTACATTGCCTACAAACTCAGGCCTCAGAAAGTAGGAAATTTTATAAGGCCTGAAAAGGCCTTGAAGGTCTAATCAGTCTAACTCTGTGATTGGAAGGGGTTTTGCACCACAGACGAAGAGGGGGGCACTTCCTTATTTGTTAATAATTTCTAGCTAGAATATAGCGGGAAAAGGGTAGAAAGAGGCCAGGAAAAACTTTCAGAGCTGCTCACAGAAATTTAAAAAACACCATGTCCACCAAAATGCGAACATCGGGTACTAAATTGAAATAGGGTTGCCAACCTCCAGGTACTAGCTGGAGATCTCCTGCTATTACAACTGATCTCCAGGCAATAGAGATCAGTTCCCCTGGAGAAAATGGCTGCTTTGGCCATTGGACTCTATGGCATTGAAGTCCCTCCTCTCCCCAAACCCCACCCTCCTCAGGCTCCACCCCAAAAACCTCCTGCTGGTGGCGAAGAGGCACTGGGCAACCCTAAATTGAAAACAGCCATTGGCTGTTATTGTGTATGAATGCAGAGGTGCATTTCTTTACAGATAAATCCTTTGTATTGGAAAATAGAATGAAACCAGTTCAATCTTATACCAGAAAAAGCTGTGGTGACAGCATTACGACTGCACTGCCTTGGGGTCAAGCCAACTGTGATTCCTAGGGCTGAGATACTGGATTCTGGAAACCAATCAGCACATTTTCTGGCTTATGCTCTGTGAGGTGATCAAAAGCTAGGTAAGGGTGATCCGTGGCAGTTCTATGAGCCCCTTCCCCCCAATCTCTGAAAAAAAGGGGAAAGTTGGTTCTGTTCCACTCCTCAGGGGTGAAGAATCCCATTCTTAGAGAGCGGAGGCTCTGTTTTCATGCTAGTCGAATGATATGGGAAAGGCTTGCCCTCTGCCCTCACAAAGGACTAATAACCCCCTGGAGTACTCCTGCAGACCCTAGAGGTTGCTGATTCTGGTTTGAGAAATGCAATTTTTTTATTGTGCATAAATTGTTTTCTGTTCTCACAGATACCACTACCAGTATTAACATTAATAACCACAAATCAGTATGTGAATGCTTATTTTGTGTGAGCATTATCATAGGATTTTCACTTTTCCTCCCTCCTCCTGCAAGCCCCTACTTCACTCCCCTCCCTGGTACACCACTGACCTCTGGGGAACAGCAGTTTGCAGTGGAAGGAGAGTAGGTGGAAGAGTACTGCAAGAGCTGTTCCACGAGTCCTAATTCGGACCCACCCCAATGCTACTTTTATTGGATTTAAAACAGAAGTCCAGTGGCACCTTATCCCAGCATAAGCTTTTGTCAACCAGAGCCAACATCAAATGCATTGTGTTCATTCATTAGGCAGCCGTATTTCTACTCAAAGCTGCAGGCAACAGAAAAGTGGTGGGGAGGAGGGAGATGTTACAAAGAGGCCATTTAAAAACAATATCCAATCAAAAGAGTATTAATCTACACAGAATGCATGCGTACCACTCCCAACTGTTGATAAATGCACTGATTACTTTGATTTGATTGGTCTGGTTACTCTTTTGGGAGAGTATTGTTTTAAAACTAGCCTTTCCTTTAAAAATCCCCCCATGGGTGTTTTATTTTGCTCCTACAGAGAAAAATGGATATCCATCCAGAATTATCCATTGGATTAAAACAGGTGCTTAACTTTGGCTGGAGTGTGTCCTTCCTTCACCCTCCTCCAATGAAATAAAATGGATAAGGATCATAAAATGGAAAAAAAAATCCAAAACTTGAAACTAATCTGCAACTTTTAATAGACTCTGTAAAAAAAAAAAAAAAAAAAGGTTGAATAACTGTAGGATGTGGTAGTGCTATGATTGAGAATTTTGGGAGCTAGATTTAAGTAATATGCCATATTTGTTTAAGTGAGACTGAAAACAATAAAAACTTTCCACACATGAACAATGAAAAACACTATGATTTTTCAGTTGTAATACAAACATGTTTTATTTCACAGGAAAATTTGCACTTCTCAGATAAAACACCAAACAATACTTCATAAATTAAAAATGTTCAAAATAGAAAAGGACTATCTATGACAAGAACTCTAGCGCGCCAAACTGCATGTTAACTTCATGCTTGTGGTCTACAGTACTTTATTCCACCACTACAAAAGCAAAATCAGGAATAGTGAACTGGAAATGACTGCTATGCTATCAATACAGTACCAAAGAACATCTTCTGGATCTTTTCAAACCTCTAAACAGATTGCCTTTCAGTCTGGTGTACCTTGTGGTGAATAATGCCTCGTTGCCTTCACGGTGGATTTCTGTTGCTGAAACTCTTGCTGC
Source organism: Euleptes europaea (assembly GCF_029931775.1). NCBI lineage: Eukaryota > Metazoa > Chordata > Lepidosauria > Squamata > Sphaerodactylidae > Euleptes > Euleptes europaea. The sequence goes on along the minus strand of NC_079312.1, from coordinate 125,411,795 downwards.
TTAGCCAGGTTTTGACCGGTTAGGATAATAACTGACTCTCAAATCATGCTGAAATGGATCGAGTGTATGCTGGAAAAGAATTATGTTGGGCTTGGCAGTATTACGACAACCTCAACAGTTTGTAAAGCACCACAAACTGAGAAACATGTTGCAAATAACTGTCTTCACTATAGAAGAAAATGCAGGCACTTGCTTCAGCTGGGGTAAGGTGCTAATGAAGTAGCAAATCAAAAATCAATGCAAAGTAGTCAAATGTCATTTATGCATAGGTACTTTCACTCACGTTTGCCGTCTGTCTCGGTTGTTCCTTGGAGTTATGCATGCGTTTTCCGTCCATTAGAGAAGACCTCGCTGCCAGCCCTCACAAATCCCGGGACTTCCCATCCCTCTATTAACCCGATTCTTCCATCTTCTCTGAGCTCAGCCCACTTGAAATGCCCATGCATAAGGCAAAGCGTGGGACAAGGAAGCTTGGGGGAGGGACATTTCTCTCACACAAACTATAAAGCAATTACACAGCGTGTTAAGAGGCGGGGATTCAAATGCTTCCTGGGAGTTCTTTCTGAGCAAAAGAGAGGCATTTAGAAATAAGGCTTGGGTTTCTCCCACCCCTTCCCATTTCTTTTAGGGAGCTCCATTTTGTTTTTGGTTTTAAAATGCTTTTTGACCCGGCACTTGGGTTTCTGGGTGGGGAGGACGTCTAAGCACTACAGACAATTACAAAGCGGCATTTCAAGGGGCGGAGACTCACAAGCTTCTTTTTTTTTAATTAGTTTTATTTTTTTTCCATATGGGGGAATACAGGGGAAAAAGAAGAAAATGAGGGTTTCAGCTGTACAACTGAAAAGGTCAAAAAGTGAAAAACAAATCAAATAGATTACATTGCCATGCTTATTCAACGCAGTTATACAATCAAAATGGCTTCCCACCTTGAAAACGGAAACTTTAGCATTACTAATAATAGAACATCAGATCAGATTTAAATTGAAAAAACAGAAGAAAATAAAACAGCATCTAAAACTATATAATATACAGTTCTTAAATAGTTTAATCAATTTAAAAGACCTCAAATTAATAACATTTCCCCTTTTTAAATTGGATTACCAGGTGAGGGGGTGGTGGTTCTTGTTCCCCCTTTTTAAAACCCTCACAAATTTTTCTCTTACTAGTAATAACTGAGAGAGGTTTTAATTATTCTTTATACACCACAGTCTGTCACCCTTGTTTATGTGAGGAGAGATCTTCTCTTTCCTCCCCCCAGGTGAAATAGAGAGGCTTAGAGGCTGAAGCTGATTTTAAAAATATAATTATAAATTGAAGTTCATTATTTACAGAAAAGTTGTTAGGTTGTTGGAGGTTTTTTTCATCAAGAGGGGTGCAAAGATGGTTACAAACAGTTCAAAATCTTAGATGGTTACAGGCAGTTCAGTTTCTTTTTTTAGTACTTCTTTTTTATTGGGTTTTTGGGGTACAAAATAAAATGGGAAAGGGAGGGGAAGGGGTAAGGCACGAAATAATATGAGTTTCTGTGACAAGCCATAACATCTGTTACTTAACAACTGTTACAAAAGATTTCTAATCATGGTAACCTCAATAATCTCTGTTGTTAATAATCTTAATAATCTCTAGTACAATTTATTATCTTCTATAATCAAGCTTCGTTCTATATAATATTGTCAATTGGTTATCCCGCATATTCATAATAATCTTAATAATCTCTATTAGTAGTCTTAATAATCTCTGTTAGAGCTTTTTAAACTTCTGTAATCCAGCGACATTCTTTATAATATCATCTATTAACTGTCCTGCAAAGAAAGATTTAACATTTACCACACTCAATGAAATCTCTGTTATATCACTAGTTACTTTATTATACTTAAATAAGTACTGTCTTTCTACCCAAGTTTATCATAGAACGGTTGCCACTTATTCCAGAAGTCTTCCAGTGGTTGTTTCTTAATTAAGCAAGTTAGTTTGGCCATTGTAGCAAAGTTTAAGAGTTTTTGCATCCATTCTTTTTTGGTAGGCACTTTGGGTTTTTTCCAATGTGAGGCATGTAAAAGTCTCGCGGCCGCGATAGCATATTGGAAAAATTCTCTTTGGGTCGAGTTCAGTTTCTTCAGGTGACTAATAAACTCAGATGTTGTTCAAAATCCATGTACTCAAAATATACAGTGTGGACAGACTACACTAGCACACAGAATACCAGAGAGTGGAGGTTCACCCACAACCTTTCCCACTACTTAGATTTGCCCACCTCCTGTGGAAACAAATCTTTCTCCCCCAAAACTCTGAGTTGGGAGTCTCCCTGTTTCAGGAGCCACCTCCCACTTAGCGACTGAAGAAAGGGTTATCTCTCTACCACAATCTTCCCCTTGTCACCACTCAGGTTTAGTTTAAACCCGCTAGGTAGTATATGAACACACAAGTTCTCAGTCTTTCCACACACCCGCACAGTTCAGGAGCTCAGAGCTAAAAGCTCAAGAATTCCTCTCTCCCTCCAAAAAGAAGCCTGTCAGTTCTCCAGACTCCATGCACTGCTTGCTGGCAATGGCTCACTGTTCCTAAGTCTCAGAGTTTAACCCTGTATCTGTTACACCAGGCCTCAGCTTTATCTGACGGATCTTATATACTGCAGCACAAAATTTGGCTACTTCTTTCACCATCTGGTCTGACCCTTCCCAGAGGAGACTCCTCAGTCAACCTTATCAAACATATTTTATAGCTACACAATCAAAATAATTTTCTAGATATATTAGATAAAATTTCGCAACACCATAATCACTATAGTCAATTAGCCTCTATTCACTTATTTTTATTAAACCTCAACATATTGATAGAATAATTTCCATTTTTCATAAAATTGCTCATAATTTTTATCACCATTTACCTTGATTGGTCATTTTAGCCATAATTGCATATTCCAATAACTTTTCTTTCCATTCTTCTATGTCTGAATGGAGTGCCTGCTTCCATTTTGTTGCTAGAACCGTTCTGGAAGCTGTTGTAGCATATTTAGATACATCTTTAGGTTGCAAGGGTAATTCTGATGGTGTCATTCCTAACAGCATATTTTTTGGGATCTAGGGGAAATTTTTGTTGGAACATCTTTTGAAGTTTGTGATATATATCCTTCCAATACAACTGCAGCTTTGGACAGGTACAAGTTTCTTGTTTTGAGCTTGGAGACTGCTGGTGCATAGCTTCATGAGAAGGAAGTGTGGGTCCAACAAGCAACAAACCACAGGTAAAACTCCCATGCATAAGCGACCAAAATCTAATCCCACTGAAGCAGAGAGGAACATCAGAAGGCCAAAACAGATTTCAGCAAACAAGTTTAAAAGCCCCACAATCACTAAATAACCATATAAATGCTGGATATGAAACATAAAGAGGGATTATTAAAAGGATGGGGCATTTGAATTGGTTTGTTTTATTCTACTGTTGGATTTGCATTTCATGCAAAATGAATGCATTACATTTGCTATAAGGACATCTTTCATTTGACTGTTGAAGTCTGATGTGTACAAGGATCCCAATCTAGTACAATAAACCCATTTAAGAGAAGACAGTTAGAAGGGAGATAAGTACTTAACCAGCAAGTAACTTTATTGCCCTATCCAATATACAGAAATAGAAAACAGGGAACCAACAAAGAAGTACAAGACAGTATTGCAGAAGTACCACAGCAGTTTGTATATGACAATCCAATAAAAACCTTTCACTTTGAACAATCCTAGTTGTTTTACATTAAACCAGGGCCCGATTAAAGTTACCTTTGAAGGTGTCAATGGGAAAAACTGGCTGGCAGTAACGTAGACCAGCTATGAACAAGGAATGGAGGAGCTTAGATCAGGGAAAGCAGGTAAGATAGGAGAAAGAAAATCATATGTTGCTTGTCCTGAAGAGAAGGATCCAGTGCTTTCAGGTCAGTGGTGCTCAGATAAAATCCTGTAAGGAAACCAAGTACAAAGATGGGGGGGGGGGTTTCCCTGTGATTTCAGTATAGGAAGGAGGTCTGGGAGCAGAACCAACTACAAAAACTGATGGCTTGGTATGCCCTTTTCATGCAAGTAGATTTATCTGGGGGCAAACGGAAGAACCACCGTGAAGAAGTTCAATTAAAATGTACATACAGAAAATAATTGATTTTTATAAAAAAATAATTTGTAAAATGATTTAAGACAATCACCAGGTATGGTGCAATAAATATAGGTACCCTTTTAACCCTTAAAGGACTGCAAATCTCAAAAATGCTTGGTCACCTTGACTGAATTATGACGAATGGCAGGCATGACTCTCCTGTCAATAATGGCCAGGGGTTGGGTTGATGAACCGCTCTGGGCTTATGATTAAAGACATTGCAAGTAAGATTCTGGGAGCTTTGGTAATTATAATACAAACTTGAACCATTGCTTATGACTAGGAGAGTGAGAAGCTCTGGAGGGTTGAAGAAAAGAATACTTCCGGTGTAGAATGTGAATATACCCTGCACCCTGTTAGAGACTTCATATGGAACAATTTTCAAGGCTTTGCCTCTGAAACACTGATCAGTCACAAAGTTCTCTAGGGTTTACCACATTAAACTTTTTCTGCCTCTAACTTCTGATTATGCAAAGTTTTTGAATGTGATTGGTTCTCGTAGGTTATCCGGGCTGTGTAACCGTGGTCTTGGAATTTTCTTTCCTGACGTTTCGCCAGCAACTGTGGCAGGCATCTTCAGAGTAGTAACACTGAAGGACATTTTTGAATGTGAGTCCATTCTTTTTCTCTTGAACTTTTAGCAAGCCAGACAAGACACCTGTATAAACGTTTATCTTTTATTGAGCAGCAGGACAGAAAAATATAAAGACATTAAAAAATTAACCCCACAGAAACTGAGGAATGAATGCTAAAATGATCAGAAATGAATGCTAAAATTATTCCTAGCATTGCCTAATCATATTATAATTGATTATATTTTAAAGCAAATCAGTTTTCAGCTTTTGTCTCTGCTTTCAGGGATTATCAAAAAGGCAAAGTACCCAAAATCTCACCAAGAGATGTCACCTCTTCTTAAAGCTTTGCTTCTGAGACTTTTCAGAGAAATCTGATTTGCTTTTCACAGGAGAGCTTATTTATAGAAAAAAACACACCAATCTTTTCTTTCTCTAAGTGTGATTTCTCACAATCATGTGGTTATTTCTAGATATCTGATTGGTTACTCTAAATAAGAGATAAGCAACACAGGTACAAATAGCCAACAGTAGCAAGTGCATATGAAATCACAACTCTTAAAATGCAATTAAACAAGCCTTTTTCTGTAACTGTTCAAACTGTCCAAGATAAAGGTTGATCTAAACAACAGGTACGTAACCTCTCATTCAACTTGCTAACTCAGCAAAAGAAAAAAAAGGAATGTCATTGCTACTGCAATACCAGAGTATTCAGGCAGTAAAGCTTTTTCAGAGCCATTGGGGAATTCTTGCCTGAATTTGGGGGGGGGGACACGACACCTTCCTCAATGTAAGGCTTGAAATTTTATCTAAGACTCTGGTATCTTATAGCAAAAGGAACCTGAGATGTAAAAAACAGGGAAGGGGGGGTCTCTATGCAGCAATTCCATATTCCAATGGCATACAGAATGAAATAAAACTTTTTTTTTTTTAAGGGCAGGGACACTTTATTTCTTACAGCAACCTCAGTAAGAAAAACTAGCAGCCAATTAGTCCTGAGTGTATTAATATACACCACATTTTCTAGCTAGAGATAAGTTACCTCTTGCACCCATGATCTAATACTAACACATCTAATACTGAACATAGCCAAATCTATGGATTCTTAAATCCAGAAATTGGAGTCATGAATAGACAAGACAGATCTTTCCACAAACAACAACCAGTTTTGCAGAAAAATATGAAATCTACAAAATACATTGGGGGGCTAAACATGATGCAAAATACATTGGGGGGCTAAACATGATGCAAAATGCTTTGGATCCCCACTGTGCAGAAAGGCAGGGAGTAAGTGAACATAGGTGATGATGGGGGGGCAGATAAATGGTAGGTAGGCTGGTGGGTGGGAAAGAGAAAAGTAAGCAGGGAAATGTGAGGATACAGGAGTTGCCTGGAGGATGGAAAGAAGAAATAGTGTGGGGAAGGGGAAACAGGAGGGATAGGAGCCCCCACCCCCGCAAGCTCATGCAGGTTCTTTACTGCACAGCTGGGCCAAGCCTTGTGGCTGGAACTGTGCAACTGGGCCAGACTTTTCCCAGATACAGGCTGCCAGGCGGAGGGAAAGCTGAAGATGGGGGAGATACAAGTAGGTAGGCTTGTCAGTGGGAAAGAGAGAAGGAAGTAAGGAAAGGGGAGAGGCTATGGGGGCTCTCAGGGAAGAGAAAAAGGAAATAGTGGGGTGGGGGAAATGAGATGCCCCCCCTCAAGTCTTTGCAGGTCCTTAGTTCATATTATATAAACTTGGGTTGGCTATAATCCAATTTCTTTAAGCAAGGTGTTTTCCTTTCAGGGGGGAGAACACCTCGATTAAAGGAATTACTTTCCTTGGCTACCAAGTCACATTAGGCACTAACTGATATCTCTGTCCTCATGGAATGGAAGAGGGATCAAGACTGGTGCCGCTTCCAAAAGGTAGCTTGACATGGGAGCCAATCAACCTGGGTCACTCTATTGTCCAGTCATTCCCTCTTTCCCTTTCTCCCTGATGTTTATGTGCCTGGATCAAAAGTGATGTAAGATATATCTGGCCTACAGTTGATAGGGAGTGGAGGACAAAAGCGTAACAAGTAAACATTAACTGGAGAATAGGCCATTGTTAAGAGAAGCCTGAAAAGGTATGATAGTGGTGCCTTGACCAGGTAGCAGCACTCAATGGTGATCAAATCACAATCAGGGACTCCTAATAATGACATTAACATGCTTTCTCTCTTTCCCTCTGTTCTTGCACCGAGGTCTTGAACAATTAAACCATAATACTTAAATAAGACCCATCTCTAAAAACATCTCCTTTCGGCTCTTTTCTGTAGCCTCCAAAAAACAAACACAATAAGTACACTGAGGATTAATGTGCTTTGTGCCACTATTGCCATTACCACATTTATTAAATTGCAGAATTTAAATCCCACCTTTCCTTGTGGCTCAAGGCAGCTTACGAATCAAAATTTAACACATCATAAACACAGATAAAATGAAACCCCCCCACAAAGATGCCTGGTGGTGAAAAGTGCTGTCAAGTTGCAGCTGGCTTATGGTGACCCCATAGTTTTTTCAAGGCAAGAGACTAACAGAGGTGGTTTGTCATTGCCTGTCTCTGCAGAGCAATCCTGGACTTCCTTGGTGGTTTCCCATTAAAGTAAAAAAGGGGTAGTAGAAAAGAGGATGACCAGGATCCGAGCTGAGGAAAACTGTTTAGGTAGAGCCCCGTGATGCAGAGTGGTAAGCTGCAGTACTGCAGTCCAAGCTCTGCTCACGACCTGAGTTTGATCCCAACGGAAGTCGGTTTCAGGTAGCCGGCTAAAGGTTGACTCAGCCTTCTATCCTTCTGAGGTCGGTAAAATGAGTACCCAGCTTGCTGGGGGTAAAGGGAAGATGACTGGGGAAGGCACTGGCAAACCACCCCGTACACAAAGTCTGCCTAGGAAACGTCAGGATGTGACGTCACCCCATGGGTCAGGAATGACCTGATGCTTGCACAGGGGACCTTTAGAGGCTGGTAGGAAGTCTGGAGAGATGAAGGCCGTTTATTTTGATGCTCAAAGTTCCTTTTTTAAATCTGACCTTTAAAATGCCTATTCACTGCCCCCGTGCAAGAGGAGAAAGTCAAACAAATTCCACCCTCCCACTCACCGCCTCCTTCATTTGCATAGCTATTACAATTGTCGTTTGCATAGCTAACCCACAGCTGTGATTCTTCATGCTTCCTTGAGTGGATGCTTCGAGGCGGACACGGAGCAAATTTTAAAAAGATCACGTTAAAGGGGCATTTAAGAAATATGAAGCAGGTATGCGCCGGCTTTGCAGTGACTTCTGGAATGAAGGTTCAGCGTGAAGAACTAAAAAAAAATATATGCGGGGCCCTTCAGCCTGGAACATGCTGCTAATTATCAAGCATAAACGGCAAAAGTCACTTAAAGGATGTAAAAGAGGAAATCTGGGGGAAATCAGCAAAAACTGCCCTGCTCTCCTCCACAAATGTCACTCTGTCAGAGGAACTGCTGTTGGACCAACAGAACTGCATTGTAGGCTCCAACACACATATACTTATTTCCAGCAACTAAGTTAGTGCTCTACATTGGGTATTGGCTTGTGTGAAGCATTTAACCACATAGCTTAACTTTTGTATCCGCTAATGTTAACATCCAAGTGAGCAGCTCTATAGTAAACAGGAAAGAGACTGAGGAGAGGCAATTTTGGGGAAAAGGCTGTTTGTAAATTTGGGCTATATTCACACACACACAGTTAAGAAATAAATTTCTTTGACTGAACACAGTAACAAGATATCCATGGCAGTGGTCAGTAAAGATAAACTAGGCAACCTGATTTGAAAAAATTATTTATCGGGGAAAACATTCTGATGCGCACCACCATTCCTTGTAGATGAAGAAACTATGTCACAATCAACTTTAAAGTTCCCTTATAAAAATGAATTCAATATGCATGTTGAATACGGGGATGTGCAACAGACTAAGAATCTCAACAAAAAGTTAGGCCTGTTATGATACTGATTCTGCTATTGACAGGAACATTCAGATTTTGTTGTCAAGGAAGATTGAACATGTAAAACTGGTCCCTTGTATACAGTAAGGAACAAAACAGAAACAGGGTCTACAGGATGCAACCTCTGACCCTATAATAGTTTCACACTGAAAATGGCTGCAAAATATATCATCAATGCATATCAGTGTTTCAATCACACTGTTCCAACTCCAGATGTGTACGCAGTGCTAATTAATGCCTTTAAGCTTAATGGTAGACTTTATATCTGGAATTTTGGAGATACGGTTTTTACAAGGTCTCTAAACAGAATGAGTTAATACAGTATATTTACACAAACATATACATTTTGAATAAATAACTAGTTCTTGATTCTGCAGGTATTTCCAGTTTTTCCAGTATCATTCAAATAGAAAAACAGGGGAAACATACATACAAGCGCACATTTTTCTTCTATTTTCCTCCACAGATGAAGCAGCTCAATCACCACATTGGAAAATCACTAACAAACTAAAAAATCAGTTTTTTTATTATAATACGATTACACTTCAATAAGAAAATACATTATAAAATTTAATGTCGGCAGAGTTAAGTCCATTTCTTTGTCAGATGTAGTAATCCCATGACAGCCAAAGAATCTTCTTGAAGAGTAGAGGTCTGCAAATGCCAAGTGCCTTTAATACATGCTGATGGCTTCCATAATACTGCTTGTTAAATGTCCATGGAAGTTCATCTTTCTCCAGCAGTCTGATTTCTTCAGATAGTATCAGCCTCAAGCTACAGTCCTTACACAGTTAACATTAGCCTGACTCCTCTAGACAAAAGCTTTTGTTATATTGTGCTACCAAGAGAATAAAAGCCAATTATTCTTCAGAAACAAAACCACCAACTATTTTTTTGAAAAGCAAAGCAAAATAAAATCGCTTGCTGGTCTGTTGCAACAACAATTATAATAACAGTAATAGCAGCATAACAGTTTTTTTTAATCAACTAAAAATCACAATAGAATATCACAGTCCTCTTTCTTAGGTCATATAAAAAGAGGGAGCAAAGAAAACATAGGCATAGATATTGCTGGTAAAGAACGGGACTACACCGTCTGCATATGTTAAAATGTCAAATTATAGCTTCTTTTTCTAAAGTAGAGTGGCCACAGCTTATTTGTCCTAAATAAGCTTTGTTACATCATGAATCTTATGCAACTTAGTCAGCAGAGAATCTCCTACCACTTTAAGATTGTCATATATTGCAAACGGGGCACCCCACACTACCTTCCTTACCAGCAATAACCTTTTCTTTCCTTTCCTCCCTTCCTCTCTGGCAATAACACCATAATTCCGCTAGTGTGTGGCAGAAACACAAATGAACCTACAAACTGTACACTGGGCCACAGCCTACCCATGGCCTTGATTGCAAAAAATGAAGGATCCACATAAACAAAAATGCAATTTTGGGGGCCCTGCTATACCCTTTGAAGATATCGCATATTGAAATAAATTTTGACTGTAGCCTTGATAATTTTTCAGCGTACATTTTCATATAAAATTTGTTAACACATGAAAAATACTTCCCAGTCCCCTTGCAAGGTATAATATGATGGACAAAACCCAAGAAATCAGTGGGCATGTAGGACCGGGATGTAATGAAACATTACATTACTGTTTTTAAGGCTTTTTTTACGTCATTTATAAACATATCTGCTCCTACACTAGATAGTGTATTATCAAACGAGAACAAATTTTTATTTTCAGCAGTAATCAATGGATGTGGTACATAGCAGATGCCAGTTTCATTACAATATTTTTTCATTTGGCGGTTAACATTATGACGTTCAGATTCCATAACCTTAGGATCCTTAGATGGCTTCCAATAATGTTTTGGTATCAATGAAGACCAAATAATAGCAACATCTGGGAATGCTCTTCTAAGGATACCCAAGTCTTTTTGCATCCTGATAACAAGTGAACAGCGACCGTCTGTCAACAGGTCAGTTTCCCCAACATGTATTACTATAACAGATGGGAAAGGGCGGTAATGATACATTTGATGCAGCTGAGGTAACAGATCATCCCACAACATTGAAGCAATACCTTTCCAATTCACACATGCAGCTGTTATCAAGAAGCCCAACTGCAACCCATGACTGCTGTTTTTGGCTCTTACCGACGTTTGCGAAACCACAGCATTTCCACATATCCAGATTTCCTTTTTGGTAGGTTGCTCACTTCCAATACCTAAAAGTAAAATGCCACATTACGTTGACTGCTTCTGTTTGCACTCCGTGGAAGTTCAATAATGCTCTGCAGAAACAGCTCAACCCTTAAAGGAGCAGATATTTAAACATATAAAGATTTTAATGTGCTAGATGTGGTCAATATTCCTACAAAGTCAAAAAAGAGAGCAACCGACTGGACTTCAGAAAGTTGCACTTTATTAATATGCATTAGAATAAAACACTTTCCAAAGCCTGACAAGACACAACAGGGAGACCAAGTGAGGGATTTGTGGCAGATGTGGAAAGTGCAGTAGAGCTAAGTGAAGGCAGGAGTAGTGAACAAAGAACAATTCCTTTGATTGCAAGGGGAAAAAATGAAAGGAGTGATCCTGCTCCCTCCAGACCACTGGGCCACAAGGGGGAAAAGGGGGCTGGCCTAGGGAACCAGCCTATGCCTTCAAACAGCAACCGCGATCACATAGACAGCAGGCAAATAAGGTAGGAAGTAGAAGAGCTTTCCTTCAACCAGCCATCCCAAAGTCAGAGTGTACATGACTGCGGCAAGTAAATCACATCCAGCTCAGCTTGGAGGGGTACGATATTTCCTTCTCCTGCTCAAAGCCAGCCCTATAATATAGCCCCAGCACTGTCTTGAGTAGCATCTCTCCACAAAGGAAGGTCACCCCAGAGGGTTAGTAGTGGAAGCAACCTGGCGTGTTCATCACTGGGCCAGACCAAAAGTTCAGTCTGACCAAAATATGGAAGTTTTGAATGATGTTTGGCACATACATACATATATGTATGTATGTGTGTGTGTATATCTATATCTATATATGGCAAATTTCAACCAATGCATTTGAGTACAAACAGAAGTGCAAAGAGAAAAGAAGTCCCTCTCTCAAAAAAGTGAAACCCTACACTCCAAACTATGACTTTCCTGTTTGAAAAGCAACCACTTTTTAAACCATGCACAATGAAATGAAACCATTTTGATCATCATTAAGCAGAACCTTGCGTGTAAAATGACTCACTAAGAAAGCAAGAAAACACCACTTTCCTCTGCATTCAAACCAGTCTAACTCAGAACTGCGAACAGGATATAAATCAGCAACAGCTGAGAGTCTGTATAGCACAGTGATTAAGGTGTTGGACTAGAACTGTGAAGGACCCAAATTCAAATCCCCACTCAGTCATAAAGCTCACAGAGTAACCCTGGGCCACTAACTTTCTCTCAGAATAACCTACTTCACAGGTGTGTTGTGAGGACAAAATGAAGGAGGGGAGGAACATGTATGTAAATCTTAGAGGAATGGTGGGATAAATGTAAGACAGAGACAGAGAGACCAATAGAGAGAAGGATCTGTATCAGGTGAGAAAAACCAAAATAGCCACCTAATTGTCAGCTGGCAGGGTAGTAAATATGGGTTGAGTTTCTCCAAATATACCAGAGATATATATAAAGTATAAATCAGCCTTCATGCTTCTCCTTTTGACTAAATTCTTAACTGGAAGCCCAGCATAAACATAATCAGGAGTGCAAGTCATAGCCATTAACCTTTATTTTTCCACTGATCTCTGAAGAATTTGATTTGAAGCCACATTCTGAAATTCACTTGCATAAAGAGTACCACTGCTCAGTTTCAACCGCAGGTCTCTGACCCAAATTAACTGTTTTCTCCTTAAGTTGGCACTAGAAAGTGCCATTAAGTCACAGCTGACTTATAGCAACCCCATAGGGTTTTCGAGGCAAGAGATGAACAGAAGTGGTTTGTTATTGCCTGTCTCTGTATAGCAACTCTGGACTTTCTTAGTGGTCTTACATTCAAGTACTAACCAGGGCCCACCCTGCTTAGCTTCTGCTTAACCTAGGGTGGGAAATATCTGAAAATTTGGGGAGGGTGGAGCCTGGAGAGGGGAGGGACCTCAGCCTAGTACAATGCCATAGAGTTATGGTTGCCAGCCTCCAGGTGGTGGCTGGCGATCTCCCACTATTTGATCTCCAGGTGACAGAGACCAGTTCCCCTGGAGAAAATGGCCACTTTGGCAATTGGACTCTATGGCATTGAAGCCCTATCCCTCTCCAACCCCTGCCCTCATCAGACTCCACCCCCAAAATCTCCAAGTATTTCCCAACCCAGAGTTGGCAACCCTACATAGAATCCACCTTCCAAAGCAGCCATTTTCTCCAGGGGAACTAATCTCTGTAGTATGGACATTGGTTGTAAGAGCTGGAGATCTCCACCCCTCCCCCGAGGTTTCAACTCTATTCATAACAACGTAGGACAGGCCAATCCTACAGCCATGGCTGCCGTTTTCCCAGCCACTGGGAGTTAAGGACTCCTTCGACTTCTTGTCACCACAACCAGCTATAGCACAGGTAACATGTTTTGCTTGGTTAGTGCAACTATGTCACTTTTCATAAGTGTTGTTGTTGCTGTGTGCTTTACCCTGTATTTGGTTTTTGCCTTTTTCTACCCCTTTTTGACTCCAATCCCTTTCCCCCCTCTCTCTTCCACAATACATATTTTTATAAAGACTTTTTTGCTTCACTTATTCCAATATATTTCTCTGGGATATTTCTCCTAATCTCTTCCCCATTTGCTAGACTGTATGGGCACTACCTGGTTGGTTATACACTATTTTGTTATTAATCTAGTACTGTGCTGAAAGACACCCTTCTCAGCAGGTCAGTCTAGAGATTCTCAGGAGGTCCTGAATGGTGGCAGCAGTTTACCAGGGTACTTTCTGGGGAACGCTTGATTTAAGGGAGTTTCTCAGCAAGAAAAGGCACTATTTTCTCCTTCCTACTGTGACAGGTGCCACCTCGGGAAATCTCCTAAAGCTAGAATCCAATTTTCAACAGCTGATTTGAAACACAAACAGACAGACAGAATGAGGGAACTGGGGATGGAAACAGAATAAAAGCAGTTTTTAAACTTATAAGAATTAGCTGGTCCGCATGACTTCCTTACCAAGAATGCCAAGCATTCCAAAGTACATAGTTTATCGCTGACAAAGGCCTCCCCCTTGCTAGCATTTGTTTTAAGGGAAGGAGCAGGTTTGTCTTTGACATGTTGGGGGGGGTAATATATGCTCCTTCCCAAGAGTCTAATGAACTGTTCCCCAAAATAAGGAAGGTTTTCTCTAAACACTTTTGGGATTATGTGCATAGCTAGTAGCAGAGTCTACAAGGAGCAGGGGTGCTGCAAAGGTGTGTACCAGGGGTATCAGATTGGGGGGGGGGGTTACACTGCATTTGGCCATTAAATGTGGATGTCTTCCCTAGGATGTGTTTGACAGACTACTGAACATTTATGCCATTAAAGGTTTTGATATTGATAAAAACAGACTACTGGACAGCCATTTAAGCATCAAATCCTTGAAACTGAAAGCTATACAGTACTTTCCTATCAAAGCTACACCTATTTAGCTAATTTAATATAAAATGCATCATTTACTATTTAGTTTGCACATAAACTTGTATTAATTGGCATATTTATAGAATTTAAAAATATAAATGCCTTTGCTTTCTACATGCAAAACTGTAAATACAACCAATACTAATGTGCGAGTGGTATAAAATGCTGCACTGTGCACTATCACATTTCATTCTTTCATTATATCTATACACACACATACACATTCCCCCACAGGTTTTTTTAAATGCCAAAAATGGTGCTTGAGAGAAAAAAAGAAGTGTTTTTTCTCCCAAAAAAAATTCTGGGGCTTCACATCTTTATTTCTAGCACTGGATTTCAAAAAGTGAGGAGGAACACTACCAAATATACCAATCATAAACCACAAGGAAGGCCTGACAAATCCCAAGCACCACATAACCGTGGCACCTACTATTTCCAGCAATTATTTTATTGTAGTGCAGGGGTGGGGAACGTCAGGCCCGGGAGCCGTTTAAGACCTGCAAAGTCATTTGGTCTGGTCCTTCGTGGGTCCTGGAAGATCTCTAGCTCAGAAGGATCTAAGACTGGCGATCCACCCCCTCAAGCGGACCGGAATAGCCTCTATTCAAGGCGGATGTGAGTTTGTTTTGCTGAGAAAAGGAACCTTTTTCCCCCTTGCAAAAGAGTCGTTAGCTATGGAGCTGCTTGGACCGCCCAAGAAACTGTGTTAACCCTTTCCCATCTGGGCCGTGGAGAAACGTATTCCCTCTGTACTACAAGAGGGCTGGGGGAAGAGGCGACAATGGAGGAGTTAAAGGGGGCAGGGACAGAACGCACAGGGGCGGGTTCTTAGCCAGTGTGTCCTCATTTCATCCCTGCAGGTGGAGGTAGCAGGAGCCAGCTGCAGAACCCGGCCCTGACCACGCGGAGCAGGAGCAACTCCAGCGTGCGGCTGGACGGCTACACCCGGCTGGTGCAATGGTCCACCAGGTGGACGAGTGCACCACTGGTTGGATGCCTGCCTGCTTGCCCGGGCGGGGAGTCATCTGGGCACCTGCCTGCTTGGGGCTTGGTTGGTACCCCCTCTCCCTTTCTGGTTTTTTGCCTCCTAATCCTGCAAAAGACGCGTAGGGCAGGAAAGAACCAGATCAGGGCATTACTGGTCCGGGCTCCTTCGCCTACAAGCCCCGAGCGGCTTGTAGCTCACTCCATCTTGTGCTTGCTGCCCTGCCTGAATCTCTTGGGCCCAGCTGGGGATGGCGTCTCCGGTCGTGCCTCTTGGCTAAATGTTTGACCAAATATGGCAGGCTAATTTTTAAGTTGATAATTTTGTATGGCCCGCAAATGATGTTATAAATATCCAAATGGCCCTTGGCAGAAAAAAGGTTCCCCACCCCTGTTGTAGTGTCTCAGTGATTCTCATTAGAAGTACAAAACTTATTTATAATTTCACATCAGAATACTTTTTGACATATAGTATAAAATTTATGTGCATGAAGTTCTTGTCATTGCTTCCTTGCATGTTGATTTACACCATTCAGTGGCAATAGATGAATTCATTTCTCAAACAGCTGCTTTCAATACTGGCTCCAATACAAAATTAAATGGAGATTTCAAAAATAATAAGGAAGTTAGGCTAGGATTAAAGGTTAGCCTTTTGTTGAGATGAAGACAACCAGGTTTACCCCATATTTATTTACATATTACATGTCTTTGGTCATTGCATTAAAAATATTACAAGAAACTAAACAGTTTGTTTTGTGGTGGCAATATGACCATTAAAATACAAACCTCTGAAAACGAGTCTGGCTTATAAATTTTTGGACTGGCTCCTAGAGCGAAGGGTCTTTAAAAAGTTAAAAATTAATATCATGAATTTTTCCTGCAAGCAAGAAGGAAACAAGGATAGCAGTAGTTTCCTACCAGCAGTGGAGGAAAAACTCATTTCATACATACAAGTATTCCACTTGTGTAAATTAAGTGCCATCAAGTCACTTCTGACTTATGGTGATGCCCAAAACATCTTATCATTAACAGCCTTGCTCAGATCTTGCAAACTGAGTGCCATGGTTTCCTTAATTGAGTCAATCCATTTCATACTGGGTCTTCCTCTTTTCCTGCTGCGTTCAACTTTTCCTAGTATTATTGCCTTTTTCAGGGACTCTTGTCTTCTCAAAATATGACCAACGTAGCCTCAGTTTAGTCATTTTAGCTTCTAGAGAAAGCATAGGCTTCATCTGATCTAGAACCCACTGATTTGTCTTTTTGATGGTCCACGGTATCCGTAAAACTGTCCTCCCATACCACATTTCAAATGAATCAACTTTCTTCCTGTCAGCTTTCTTCATTGTCCAATGTGCACATCCTTACTTAGTAAAGGGGAATACTATGGTATAATTTATCTTGGACTTGGTCACCAACAACACATCTTTACATTTAAGAATATTTTCTAGCTCCTTCATGGCTGCCCTTCCCATTCTCAATTGCCTTCTGAGTTCTTGGTTGCAGACTCCCTTTTGGTTGATGATTGAGCCAAAGAATAGAAAATCTTGAACGATTTCAATTTCTTCATCTTCAACCTTAAAGTTGTGTACGGTAATTCCCCATTTTGCCTTCTTGCTGTTCAGCTACAATCCTGCCTTGGAATATTCTGCTTTGACCTTCACCAGTCGTTGTTTCAAGTCTTCACTACTTTTTGGCCAATAATGTGGTGTCATCTGCATATCTCAGATTACTGGAAGGAACATTAACAATTTTCCCTCCATCTTCATCTAAATCTATGCCAGCTTTCCTTATAATATATACTACATATATATAATATATACTACATAAGAGACAAGGAGATAAAATAAATCCTTGTCTGACACCTTTGCCAATTGGAAATTATTCTGTTTCTCCATACTCTGTCTTAATGGTAGCCTCTTGTCCAGAGTACAGGTTGTGCATCAAACAATCAGATGTTGTGACACACCGATTTCTGGTACACCCATTTCTTTTGAAACCAACCATAGCTTTTCATAATTCACACAGTCTAAAGCTTTGCTATAATCTATGAAACACAAAGTGATTTTCTTCTGAAATTCTCATATGCTCCATTAACCACCATAAATTTGCAATATGATCTCTAGTGCCTCTTTTCTGAATCCAGCTTGAACATCTGGTATTTCTTGTTCCATATGTGGTAACAGTCTTTGTTGTAAGATTATGAGTATCAGTTTACTCACACAAGAAATTAACATGATGGTCCAATAATTGCTGCAGCATTTGATGTATTCTTTTTTTTGGAATTGGAATGTAAATTGAGTGTTTCCAGTGTGTGGGCTATTGTTTTGTTTTCCATATTTCTTGGTATATTATTAAGATTTTGATGGACTTGGAATAGCTCTATTGATATCCCATCTACTCCTGGTGATTTGTTTCTCCCAATTGCTCTCAGTGCAGTTTTTACTTCACTTCCTAAAACCGTAGGTTCTTCTTCTAAAGTTTCTTCTCGGAAGGAATCTGTCATCCTTTCATCTCTTCTGTATAGTTCTTCAGTGTTTTGTTCCCATCTTTTCTTTATTTTGTTCTGCTCAGTTAATTTATTTCCATGTTGATCTTTCAGCATGCCTAATTGTGCTTTCAATTTCCCTTTGATTTCCTGGATGCTGTGGAACAGATCTCTTGTTTTTCCATTTTTTGCTGTTCTGCTTCTTTACACTGGTTCTTATGATAGCTCTTTTTGTCTTTGCGTGCAAGTTGCTGGAACACTGCTTTTTTATTTCTGATTCTATTTCTGTCACTTTTTACTCTGACTTCTCATCCATCTTTAGCAATTATAAGTTTCATCAGGCATCCATCAAGGCTTTTCATTTCTTTTGACAACAGGAATAGTCTTTGTGCATTCTCCCTTGATAATATCTCTGGTTTCAACCCATAGTTCTTCCATTTCACATTCATTTGAACTTAGTAATGTAAATCTGTGCTTTACATGGTCTTTAAACTCTTCAGGAATGTTGTTTAGGTTGTACTTTGGCACTATGAATGTTTTGGTGTTTTTCTTAGGCTTTATTCTAATTTTTTTGCTATTAACAATTCATGATCATGGTACTACAATCAGGTCTTGGTCTTGTCTTAGCAGAGAGAATAGAGCTTCTCCATCTTCTGCTTCTGTAATCTAATTGATTTCTGTGTTGGCCATCTGGTGATGTCCATATATGCAGTTATCTGTTTGGTTTCCTGAAATGTGTTTGCAATGAACAAATTGTCTTCCCAGAATTCTGAGTCGCTCTCCTGCTTCATTTTGTGCTCCTAGCTCAGATCTTCAAACAGTATTTGATTCAGCTTCATTTCCTACTTTGCGTTCCGGTCACCTATGATTATAAGCGCATCTTGTTTAGATGTGTGGTCAATTTCTTCCTGGACACTTGCATAAAAGTTTTCAGTTTCTTCTTCATCAGCATTTGCAGCTGAGGTGTAATCTTAGGAGAATGATGGTTATGTGGATAGGCTTTCCATTAAGTCTGATATTATTCCGTCAGACTTTGAATAATAGCCCCTAACTGCTTGTGCTACATCTTGACTCACTGTTACAGCAATTCATATGGTTTTCAAGGGAAGAGATGAACAGAAGTGGTTTATCATTGCCTCCTTCTGCACAGTACTAATGAGGGTTAGCTAAAGTGGCACTGCTGTTGTCCATGACAGATTTTCCACTTAGCTATGGTCACATCATTTAGGTCAATTGCAATCAGATTGCAATCAATATTTTCTTCCCTTTCTGCTAAAGACCCTTATTTAACAGCTTACCTCAAACAGAAGACTTACAGTGTAATCCTCAGAACACTTCCCTGGGAGCAAGTACCAATGAATAAACTTGGATTCTGTTTAGGATTACTTTGTCAATATTTACTTTTTATACCCCACTTTTCTCTCCAATGGGGAGCCAACACAACTCACAATTCTCCTGACTGTCATTTTAAACCTCAAAACAATCCCATGATATATAGGTTAGATTAAGGGTGTATTGCTGGCCCAAGGTCACCCAGCAAGTTTCTATGGCAGAGTGGGGGTTCAATTCTGGGTCTTCCAGGTCCTAGTCTGAAACTAGCCACCACAACACCCTGGCTCTTGTTTTGCTAAACATTGTTCCATTTGTCCACTTCATGATACTAGAAGCATAGAATTGGAAGGGACTACCAGGGTCATCTAGTCCCACCTCCTGCACAATGCAGGAAATTCAAAACTGCCTCCCCCACCACACCTCCAGTGACTCCTACTACAAGCCCAGAATATGGCAAAAAAAATTCCTCCAGGACCCCTGGCCAATCTGGCCTGGAGGAAAATTACTACACAACTCGTACTTCACAAATGCTTTTCTATGTTAACGGCTCCTCACTTTGAACATAAGAACATAAGAAAGGCCCTGCTGGATCAGACCAAGGCCCATCAAGTCCAGCAGTCTGTTCACACAGTGGCCAACCAGGTGCCTCTAGGAAGCCACAAACAAGATGACTGAAGCAGCACCATCCTGCCTGTGTTCCACAGCACTTAATATAATAGGCATGCTCCTCTGATACTAGAGAGAATAGGTATGCTGCATGACTAGTATCCATTTTAACTAATAGCCATGAATACCCCTTTCCTCCATGAATATGTCCACTCCCCTCTTAAAGCCTTCCAAGTTGGCAGCAATCACCACATCCTGGGGCAGGGAGTTCCACAATTTAACTATGCATTGTGTGAAAAAATACTTCCTTTTATCTGTTTTGAATCTGTCACTCTCCAGCTTCAACAGATGACCTCGCGTTCTTGTATTATGGGAGAGGGAGAAAATTTATCCTCAGATTTCATGACCACTCTACTACTTCCCTTTCCAAGTCCCAGGACAGCCCTACAATTAGGTATGGCAAGAAGAGCCATGCTAGGTGGCAGATATTATGGTGCCATTGATGGGCAAATAAAAAAAATCCACATAATGGGGCCATATACTATTCGGAGGAGGGGTTGTTCCAGGGGAAATTCCAAGTTTGCAGAAAAATCTGAAAAGCGAAAAAACAAAAAGAGATAAAAGCAACCCCCCAATGAGATCTATGCCACCACTATGGTGTTACCTGGCAACCCCAGTAAACAATAATGTCGAGTGGGCAGTAGCTGGGAAAGAGTAAGAGACAGCAGTGGGATGAAGAGACAGAAAGATGTACAGGCAGATCATGGCAATAGGACAGATCAAGAAAGAGGTTGAAGAAGTGGTGCAATGACTGGGGAATAGTTACTTTTCTTCAATTTGAACTCTTCTTTCAGAGTAGCCCATTACATTATTCCCTCTTACCAGCTCCTTTATATCTTACAGAACACAATTTAAAATCTAAAGACAGGATAAGAGATTAGTTCGCTATGTGATGAAATGTTAATAAGCATGTACATAGTGCTTTAGAGCGCTCAAAACACCAACATAAGCATTCGTTTTACTAATAAATTAACAAAAGACTGAAAAGACTGTATAGATAAATAACAGCTGTTCATCGTGACTTTTTTACTGCATTAAATTACTTTGACTTACAATTCTTCAGCTTCTCATAAGATTCGTGAAAGTAAACAGGGAAGTTAAGCACCAATATTATTATCTCTACCATGCAAACAAAAAAGGTCCAACTATAGATTCTCCTAAAAACAGTAGCGATGCTCCTAAAAACAGTATCATCCATTCAACAATTGTGGACAGAACCACCTACTTTTTTAAAAAAAGGGCTAAGAACACAAGACCATTAAGTACTTCCTTCACTATTTGCTTTCATCTTCAGGAAATGTAACAGTACCCTGTGTATGCAATGTCTCATAACCAGGGCACATAGCTTAATACATTTCTTTTTCAAAAAAGTCAAAAAGGGCAAGAGTCCAGTAGCACCTTAAAGACTAACAAAAATATTTTCTGGTAGGGTATGAGCTTTAAGGTGCTACTGGACTCTTGCCCTTTTTGACTACTGCAAACAGACTAACACGGCTACCCACTGTGAATTATCTTCAAAAAAAAAGTGTAATCTAATCATAACAGTGGCCATCTCCACATTTTGTGGCAAAGTATTCTGATGGTCAGGTATGTGCCATGTGAAACAGTATGTTTTCATTTATCACATGCGACAACACACCAACAGAAAATCTGTCATCACTTTTATAAAGTCCTTCATAATTTTAAATGCCCCTATTTCAGATTCCTTCTTCAATCCTTAAGACCCCACTTTCTATGATTAAATGGCAAACCTCGTGCTCCCGTTTATAATTCTGCTTGCTCTGTTGGCGTAAAAGTGAACAAAACCTGCACACATTATACGGGTGCACAGCTCTCTTTACTGGAATGCCTGCCTTCTGTGTTTTCAGCCCTTCCTCACTTTTTTGTTTACAGTTTTGTCACCAACATTATTGTTATGTGCCTATACATTTAACACCACCTTAGCCCCACTCTGTGAGAAAAGGGAGCCTCTAAATGTGTTAAAAAATAGATAAACACAGAATAAAAGCAGCTACTGTGCCATGAACTTACTGGAGCCTGCAACCGATTGCTTACCCTCTACTGGAGGCGGGGCAGCTACAACAGCATCACACTCCTTGTTCACAGCCTTTGTTTCTTCCTCCTCCTTTTCCGCGAGAGGAACAGCGCTTGGGGCTCCTCGGCCGGCCTGTCCGCGGCACAGGTCCACGTCTGGCGCGGCTTCCACAGCGGCCATCGCGGCTGGGCCCAGCAAGCCGCGTCTACCCGCTGCCAAAACGGCCTCCAAGGCTTTCAGAATGGAAGGCCTGTTGGGGTCGTCCGGCGCAGGGGACTCGCGCCTCTTTTTGGCCGGGACCCCGCAAGGAATGAGGTTGTGGCTGTTGCGCGCCCTGGAGGGCTGCATGGCTGGGAAAGGCCTTTGAGGAACGGTTTCGACCGCAGGCAGGAGAAAACCCCACCGAGACGACTGCAGCCACCGAAACGGGAGTCTGAGCTCGGCAGGCTTTACTTTTGAGGGGACTGCATGACTGTGCGTCCCGGGGGCGCCGAGAGCCCAATATGAGAGCCGGTAGAGCGGCCTTGAGCGTCGAAGGGCGGCCTTCCAAGGCAGGCGGTGGCGACTCTGCGGCGAGGGAAGGAGCGAAGCGCCGCTCTCCTCCCCCAGCTCCGAGCCTTCTCTGGAGAAAGCGGCTGCAGTCGCTTTCACTTAGGCGGGATGCGGCCGAGGCCGGGCTTCTTTCCCTGCGGGTGGTCTCGAACCCGCCCGCCGCTCGGAAGCCGCTCAGCAACGGCCGGCCATCCGCATCGCTTCGCGCTCAGTTGCCCGGGGAGAGATGACGGCCGAAAAGCGACGAGCCGCCGCCCTCGAGACGCCTCTCGCACGGCGAGCCCTCCGTCGCAAACCGTGAGCGCGGCCCGCCAAGCGACGGGGAAAGCGCCCGCCCCCGACGTCCTCAGCAAATGACCCTACAGAGACGCCGTAGCCAACGTCTTTTCTTCCGGGCCGTATAAGGGCGCCAGCATGCCTGGCTATAATTTCCGAGGTCCCCCTCGCGTCATCCGGGCCTCCGCGCGTTCTGTTTGTGCGCATGCGCAGTGGGCGCCGCGCGAGGAAAAAAAATTAAAGCCCGGTTAGGAAAGAGCGCATGTGCGACTGGCAGGTCCCCTCCCCAAACATGAAAATGGCTAAGGTGATGCTTATTTTTGGGGTGTAAGGGAGGCATGGCGGATTTACTTGGATGATTTTTTATAATGGGAAAATTTGTTTATGTATTGATCTAATCCCTTCACTATAGAATAATAGAATGTTATATAGAGACAATGATGATAATATTATTACTATGTAGGACTTGAAATTGCCTACAGAAGTAGTATAGATCGCTTAAAGCAAGT
Source organism: Euleptes europaea (assembly GCF_029931775.1). Lineage (NCBI taxonomy): Eukaryota > Metazoa > Chordata > Lepidosauria > Squamata > Sphaerodactylidae > Euleptes > Euleptes europaea. The sequence continues at coordinate 125,388,614 of NC_079312.1, read as the reverse complement.
CTGTATGAGAGAAAATAAGGATTGGAAATTAATTTGAAATGCAAAAGTGTTAACCAGTAGAATTAGTGACTGAAGAAGATGCGGGGAAGTCATATATAGCAGATAGCATTGAATACTATAGATAACATATTCTCAGTAATAGCAATGACCTTTTTTTTGTTACAAGTAGTTACAACTGAATATATTGTTGAAATATGTTTATTTTTGTTGAATTGCGGAAAATAATAAAAATATTTTTTTTAAAAAGGAAAGAGCGCATGTGCAATGAAGGGCATAGTCACTTGTCTGGGGTATTTTTTTAATGGGACAGGGTAAAGGCCAGAACGAGCATTGCGCAAATACCAATGCCCCCCCCCCAAAAAACAGTGGGGCTGCGTTAAAGGCACTCCAGAACAATGTTTGGGAAACCAAAACTCAGAAATGTATGTGTTAAGTGCCGTCGAGTCACTTCCGACTCATGGCGACCCGATGAATGAAAGTCCTCCACAATGTCCTGTCTTTGACAGCCTTGCTCAGGTCTTGCAAATTGAAGGCTGTGGCTTCCTTTATTGAGTCCATCCATCTCTTGTGGACTGCCAAAAAAACCAAACCAGCCCGAACTGACCCTAGAAGCTAAAATGACTAAAATGAGGCTGTCGTATTTTGGTCACGTCATGAGACGGCAAGAGTCACTGGAAAAGACAGTCATGCTAGGAAAAGTTGAGGGCAGCAGGAAAAGAGGAAGACCCAACAAGAGATCAGTGTGAGTCTGTTAAGTGCCGTTGAGTCGCTTCCGACTCATGGCGACCCTATGAATGAAAGTCCTCCACAATGTCCTATCTTTGACAGCCTTGGTCAGGCCTTGCAAATTGAGGGATGTGGCTTCCTTTATTGAGTCAGTCCATCTCTTGTAGACTCTACTTTGAGTCTATATTGTGTGGAGAACAGCAGGTTAGAAGAGCCAGTGTGGTGTGGTGGTTTGAAGCAGTGGATGCTAATCCGGAGAACCGGATTTGATTCCCCACTCCTCCACATGAGCTGCAGACTCTAATCTGGTGAACCAGGTTGGTTTCCCCACTCCTACACATGAAGCCAGCTGGGTGACCTTGGGCTAGTTACAGCTCTCTTAGAGCTCTCTCAGACTCATCTACCTCACAGGGTGTCTGTTGTGGGGAGGGGGAGGGAAGGTGATTGTAAGTCAGTTTGATTCTTCCTTAAGTAATAGAGAAAGTCGGCATATAAAAACCAACTCTCCTTCTTCCAAATAAATAAAACACTGAAGATGATTTGTGTATGTTAAGTGTGTGTTTAGTGTCATCAAGTTGCTTTTGATTTATGGTGACCCTATGAATTAATGGCCTCTAAAGTCTAGAGTCTAAAGCATCCTATTGTTAACAGCCTTGGCAAACTGAGGGTCCTGGCTTCCTTTATTGAGTCAATCCATCTCATGTTGGGTCTTCCACTTTTCCTGTTGTCTTTGTCTTTTCCTAGCATTATTGTCTTTTTCAATGAGTCTTGTCTTCTCATAATGTGGCCAAAGTACAATAGTATGTTAAGCACTATTGCTATAATAATGCTTAGCATTTATACAATACTTTCTCATTAATATTTGCTTAGAAGCAAGTGGGCTTCTCTAAATCCATGGATTTCAATGGGCTTACACTGGAGCAGCGCTACATAGGATTGCACTAGCTGGTGGGGGAAGCAACCACCTACCCTTTTTTGATCTGAACAAGAATGAAATTAGAACAGCAGCAGTCATAGCTGAACCTGAACTAGGGTTGCCAACCTCCAGGTGGTGGCTGTAGATCTCCTCGGATTACAGCTGATCTCCAGACAACAGAGATCAGTTTACCTGGAGAAAATGGTCACTTTGGAAGGTGGACTCAATAGCATTATACCCCCCTGATGTACTTCCCCTCCCCAAACCCACCCTCTTCAGGCTCCACCCCCAAAATCTTCAGGTATTTCCCAATCCGGAACTGGCAACCCAATCTGAACTGATCCAATAAATGTTTTAATCACTGCTTGCTGTTGCCCCTAGAAGCATACTGTCCCACTGTACCTATGGAATAGTTACAGGACCTTGTTGTGGGTAAAGAATGGTGGAGTTACTGAATTTGTGCTTAATTTTGGCCTTGCCTGCCTAATGTATCTAATTTGGCAGGAGTAGTTCTGCCTAACTGGCTTTCACAAATTTTCTAGTATATAAAGAATTAATTCTGAAAGTGTGACTATTTCAGTATGTGTGTGTACGTGTTATGACTAGGGTTGCCAGCTCCAGGTTGGGAAATACCTGGAGATTTGGGGGGTGGAGCCTGAGGAGGGCGGGGTTTGGAGAGGAGAGGGAGTTCAGGGCAATAGAGTCCGATTGCCAACGTGGCCATTTTCTCCAGGGGAACTGATCTCTGTCACTTGGAGATCAGTTGTAATAGCAGAAGATCTCCAGCCACCACCTGGAGGCTGGCAACTCTAGTTATGACCATGAAAATATACAAATAGGATAAGCTCTTAACTTTTAAAATATGTATTTTGGGTAGCTGGAAAATGTATTGTTTACAGAAGAGTGATGTTCTTTTGGCAAACTCGCAGGCATTACACAAGCACCTTGCTCAGTTGTTTTGCTTGCTACATGCAATGAATCCTCTGTTAATTTTACATAAAACAAACATGCCTGTTTTATAAATATTTGGAAGGACTGCAGATGCTCTTCAGATAAAGACAGATTAGAGCAAAATGGGACACTCTTAGAATTTTACTAGCTTCATGGAGTTCCCTGGGAAGTCTTTTTCTTTGCTTCTGCCCCTTTCCTTCCATTCTGCTCGCCTTACTCCAAATAGCCTAAGGACTAATCCCAAGTATTCTGGCGGTCTCTCTTACAGTTAGCACACACATTCAGTCTCACCACCAGTCTTAATTTATGTCAAACTAGGATAAATTTATTGAAGAAATTGTAACACCGACTTTTTTTTAATAGAAAAGATTGTAGAAAATTGATTTCTTTGGAAACAAATGGGAGATCAAATGGTGAATATGTAGTAGAATTTTTTTACTTTTAGCAATAAAGTGTTTCTGATGAGTTGACGATTTAGGAGGCTGCTTGATTTCCAAACATTCTGTCAATATTGATCACTGACGTTTTGAATTGCTCTTGTACATTCACATCTTGAATATATGAAACGTCCTTGCACTGAGTCAGACCATTAGCCCACCTACTGTGATACTGTGTACTATGACTGGCAGTAGCAGAAGCAGAGGAAGGTCCTTCTCAGCAACTGGCATCTAAGATCCTTTAGCTGATTGGCTCTGGGACCTGAATGCCAAGCACGTGCTCTACCACTGAGCCACAGCCCCTCCCTTCTCCTTGGTACACATGGCTTCAGAAACAACTTGGTCAATATCTGTCATATCTGTGCACGAAGGTTATCTCAAAGCATCACTATAATGTAATGGCATATAAAGTAGCATGGGGCTACAATTTGGTATATTCTGGTTTAAGAACTATGTAAAGCCCAGTACGTTTTAGGATTAGAGTTTCTTCGCTAGCCAAAAACAATCACAAGACATTTATGTATAACACTTTTCTTCTAGGACTGATCAGTTCCAAAAGACAAAGAAAGCAAGTCTTGATTATTTTCCATAGGCCTAAAAAATCTCTAACATTATCCTAAAGTACTCTGCAGCTTCCGGCACACCAAAGGACAAAGGAAACGGCGCCATGGCTTGGGTGGCTTACATGTCATAAAGCTTAAGCTGTTCTTTGATATCAGTTTCAGACATCTCTCCAAATGTCTCTGCTTTTTCCTTCATGAGGCCGAAGATGGCAGCCAGCTGCTCTCTCTGAATCCTGCCAAGAAGAGAAGAAAAATAACAAAAAGGAAAAAATGGAAATGCCCAAGAGTCTTTCTGAATAGAGTCAAACAAGACATCAGAAATGCCACAGTGATGTGTGGTGGCATTATAGAGTGTGTGCGCGCACACGCATGTGGTATCTCTTGAGATGCTCTGCATTTAAAATCAAAAGGCTCTTATGATAGGACATGTCAACGAAGCCTTTCACTTACATACAGAATAGAGGATTACCTAAGAGGCTCGAAACTTTGTATGGGAGCCAAAGGTTCTGTTCTGCTAATGGTGGAGCCCTGGAAGACTGGAGGAAACCGCTTGTGCTGGTGGAAGGTTCCTTGTGTCAGAGAAAGGCTCTGCTGCTATTTGAACAGATCCTTTGGATGCTAATTTCTCATCCTGATTGAGTATGCTCATTCATTATCAAGAGATGGCCTTGTTGTAGTTCTTCATTGAGTAACACATCTCACCTTCAGCCTCTTTTGTTATTCACAAGAGCCTCCTTGTCAGATATACAGCATAACATGAGATCCCTTTTGCCCCAGTTTTCATAATTTCCCTCTGGGGGCACATGGTGGAAATGGTAGCCACTGAGGGCTGAAGCAGGGAAAGATGGGGAAAACTTTCATGTTGAGACGCCATTACCACTGTGAATGACTCTGCATTTGCAGCAACAACACAAGCTGCATGGAGAATTCTCTCTCTTGCTCCCTTTCCAGTTTAGTGCTGCATTCCAGGGAAGGGGCCCAAATGTGCTGAATTACTATATTACCAGCTATGTTCACATGAATGAACAGTTTTCACAAGTAGAAAAAGAGTCCCAATGTGACAGGTGCCCAGACCACAAGAGAGCACAACTTCGGTTTAAGCGTCGAGTATGATGTGGAGGAATGTATTTTGCATCAAGCAAACAGTCATCTCTGAAAGGACCTTGGCCTTTGGTAATCTTTCCCCATCCCTAAAATAGTGGTCATGTTCTCCACTGTGACCCATGCCATTTGCATGTATGTGTATTGTGTAGGGTTGCCAACCTCCAGGTACTAGCTGGAGATCTCCTACTATTGCAACTGATCTCCAGCCAAAAGAGATCAGTTCACCTGGAGAAAATGGTCACTATGGACTCTACGGCATTGAAGTCCCTCCCCTCCCCAAACCCCGCCCTCATCAGGCTCCTCCCCCAAAACCTCCCACCAGTGGCAAAGAGGGACCTGGCAACCCTATGTATGTGAGATGATTTTTTCTGAACAACCTGAACTTGGAACAAATCTTTATTCTACAGAAATAAATGCATTACTCCTGACAATAGGTAGGATTCCTTCATGGACTTTTTAAAGGGTCTCATCCTCCCTGAAATCTTGATGAACAGATCCAGCACTTTACCATTGTCAAAATGCAGCCACAGTCACTTAGGGGGCAACACAGGCTTAATTCACAAGGGGGTGGCATGAGATCTGAGCAAGGCTCAATGGGATACCTGTTCAAAAGCAAGCCTTCCGTTTCAAGAAGACCCACTTTGCAAACTGTTTCTATACAAATACCATACACTGGTCCTACTGTTTTCCAGAACATATCTTACAGTATGGGGCTGTGATCCTAAATACACGTTTGTCGCGGAAAAGTGTCCCAACAGTAAGTCTTACGCATTAGAAATCTCAGTTCAGTTCAAAAATCAAGGATGTGTTCTTTTCCTTGTACAGTCACATTAGAAGTCTGCTGAAGCTTAAAATAAAAACTAGTACGGGCTTCTTTGCAACGTTAAGACACCGAGTCAAATTCTAAGGTAGATTTTAATATCCAAACAACACAGAATCAAAGACTAATAAGCTGATTGCGACGTGAGCTTGTAAAGGCAACAGGAAACTTTATTATGTTATTTTCTACAACAGACTAACTCAGCTATTCTTCTAGAATTTAATACCGGTTCCACCCCAGAATATCACAGAGAAGTCATGGGGGTCCGAGGCATGCCTTTATATCCAAGGCAATCAATCCAAGAACAGAATTACACAAGAAGTTGGCAATCTCATATATGTTCTCTACAGTACCCTGCAGATGCTCCAACAACTGTACAGGAGCCATTTCCCCATGAATTCACCCAGAGGCACTGCTGTAATGTTTAAAGGCCCATGGCCCATCTCCACACAGGCAGGGTCAGCTGTATGGGTCCTTGTCACTCAGTCATTGCCAGCTAATGACTGCTTGGTAAAGATCGACATAGCTCACCGTCTCCGTGGGGTAGCAGGCCTTTAAATGTTGCACCAGCGCTGTGGGATGAACTTATGGGAAAGTGGCTGCCCACACCACTGCTTCAAACACCTAGAAGGCACCTGCCATCTTGAATCTATGCAGTTTCACTCTGGTCATTTCTTCATTGGGAAACGTAGAAATGTTGACACAACAGGGATGCAGAATAACATCCTCTCGGGTGGCAACAAAAAGAAGCATCCAAAAGTATTGCAAATCAATTAGAAAGAAGCCTTTACACATGAATATGCAATGTAAGGACTTCTTAATCTCCCCTCCTCCAGTGACTTTCCATAAATGACAAAATCATGCTGTTTTCTCCCAGTAATTTTTTTTTAAATGGAAAACCAGCTAGATGGGAAAACCTTGTCCATGGACCCACCTGCTGGACTTCTGCTGCAGGTTGCAGCCTCTATAGTTGCATTTTGTAAAAGAAGAAAATGCTGAAGAAAAACTACACACCATTTAGTGTCATGTGCACTTTTGGCCCTTAGTCATTATGGTCTGGGAAGTGGTTACCAGTTTTGCTCCAGTAGACCAGCTGCCTCAGGTATACACTGTTAACAGCAATCCATTTTACTGGGCTTGTACAAATCTATTGCCATGACCACTCAAGTCTCTTCTGTTACAAAGTGGTTGAGATTCTTGGTCCTTCCTGATTGGCTACAACCAACATCTCTTTTAATGCATTGTAAGGGACGAAAGAGGGGGCTTGTTTGAAGTTGCAGCCCTTCCTCCTTGGGTGGGAACATCATGGAGGAGGAGCTGCAGTCTTGGACATTGCTTTACATTGCTAACATAAGTAGATCACTCATGCAGGCAGCTGCTCATGCAAGCAAGTCCCAAACTAGATGAGACATATGAAATCAAAACACAAGTCAGGGAAGAGATATGTATGGTATTTTATGCATGGTCGCTTTAACCTCCTTTATTCCCCATTTCAGCCAGGATCAAATTTTTCAGTATGCACGATATCTCATTCCTTGGAAGCTCAATGCTGTTTCGACACAAAACAAACCCGGCTTTTCCCATTCCTCTTCTGGCCTGAATTAAACCGTTCATCCTGGCTCATTCTGGAGTCACAGAGCGTGCATACTCTGTTCTCGGGTTGAGCTTCCTCATGCCATCCCGCCCCACCCTTTTCCAACCCCCTCCTTAAAGCAGCATGCCGATGGTTAAACAGGGGAAAACAGAATATTGGCTTCTCTCACAGCCAATCACAAAGCAATGTGTAAAGAGGAGGGGATTCAAGTGCTTCCTGCTGCCTGCTACCCTGAAGCTCTTTCTGAGCAAAAGAAAGGCTTTTTAAAAATGAGGCTTGGCTTTCTCCCCCCACCCCCTTCTTTCAGGTAGCTCCATTTTTTGCTTTTTTATGCAGCAGTTGGTTTGGGGGGAAGGAAATCTTCTCTCACGGGGAGCACTGCGAAGTAAGCCAATTACAGAGCAGCATTTAAAGGGACATCCAACCCATGCATAAAAGACCTATGACTGAGTGTTGTGTAAAGTCGGGGCCTGAGGGAACTGATAGCTTGAATGACCTTGATGCTTTAAAGTGTCATGATGCTGTCCTTTAAATCTGGCATTGTCCTTTACAGGAGCAGTGAAGCCTCTTGTGAAGAAACCATCACTGGATCCTTTTGATCCAGCAAACTACCACCCAGTATCGAACTTGTAGTTTCCGGGGAAGGTAGTTGAAAGAATGGTGGCGGAGCAGCTGCAGGCATTCCAGGACCATGTCCGCACTTTGCGTTTGCAGCTCCGATTTCTGCGGGGTTTCCTTGCATGTTCGCACTTTATCTCTTCCAAAGGATTCCGGAGACGTCTCCAGAGCACAATTTCTCCGTGTTAAGAGCATTCGCTTATACGGCGAATTAACAGACATTAAACATTTTCCTCACCCGGAGCCTGAAGTGCGAATATAAAATCTGTCTTCAATCCACTTCCTGCTGCCAGCCCACCATCCACTCCCCCCCGCCTAACTGCCCACGCTGGACCAATCGCCGTCCTTGTTTCAAGCACCGAGTGGGCAAGCGCGGCAGGCTACCACCTCAGCCAATCACAATGCTCCTTCGAGCTGGCACGTGAATGCTGCCGCGAGGGGTGGGAACAGAAATTTTAAGTTGTGTTGGATGCTTGAGTACTGGACACGTTTAAATTGCGAGGTAAGTTGCTAGTGCGTTCACGGGCCTGGAGGATACATCGGCTCTGGATCCATTTCATTCTGGCTTCGGGCCTAGCCACGGGATGGCGACCATGCTGGTTGCTCTCACAGACGATCTCCGAAGACAGATGGATCGGGGCTGTGCTGTGCTGCTGTTGATGCTGTATCTCTTGGCGGCATCTGACATGGTCGACCATGAATTGTCGGCCCACCACCCCTCCAGCATTGGAATATGTGGGACAGTCCATCAATGGCTGATCTCATTCCTCCAGGGCCGGGGACAAAGGGTAGCACTTGGGGAGAGGATTTCGACATGTTACCCACTGGTATATGGAGTCCCACAAGGGGTGATTCTCTCCCCAGTGCTTTTTAACATCTATATGCACCACCTTGCCCAGTTAGTCAGGAGTTTCAGGCTGGGATGCCATCAATATGCTGATTACACCCAGCTATATCTGTTGATGGATGGCGGGCCAGACACTGTCCCAGAAAATCTGGCCATGTGCTCGGAGGCTGTGGTGAAATGGTTAAAGCAGAGTCTTCTGAAACTGAAGCCATCAAAGACGGAAGTCCTTTGGCTGGGCCGGGGTGGTCCTGGCTGGGGAGTTCAGCTTCCCACTCTTGACAGGGTTCAGCTAGAGCCAGTTTCCTCTATCAGGAGTTTGGGAGTGACCTTGGATGCCTCTCTTTCTTTGGAGGCCTAGGTCACACATACTGGCAGCATTTTTTCATCTTCACCAAGCCCGGCAGCTGACTCCTCGCCTGTCCCATGCCGATCAAGCCACAGTAATCCATACAACGGTCACCTAGATTGGACTACTGTAACTCATTCTATGCAGGGCTGCCCTTGAGACTGCTCCAGAAACTGCAACTGGTCCAGAACGCAGCAGCGCTGGTCCTAACAGAGACCTCATGGAGAGCTCATATACATAGGGCTGCCAACCTCCAGGTACTAGCTGGAGATCTCCTGCTATTACAACTGGTCTCCAGCCAATAGAGATCAGTTCACCTGGAGAAAATGGCCGCTTTGGCAATTGGACTCTATGGCATTGAAGTCCCTCCCCTCCCCAAACCCCACCCTCCTCAGGCTCTGCCCCAAAAACCTCCCATCGGTGACAGAGGGACCTGGCAACCATAGCCTGGTACCATTCCGTAGGACCTGTAAGACAGAGATGTTCTGCTGGGCCTATGGTTGAGGACAGTGATTGAAATACATTTTAAGCTGGCCTCCCTCCCCATCCCTTTTCCTTCCTTTCCCATTCATTCCCTTCCTTTCCCCCTTCTTCCCTTTTCCCTGCTGTTTTCCTTCTCCTATTGTCTCCATCCCTCTGGAGACAGAGGGCCCCATATCACCATTCACTGGGTGGCCGCTGCTTCTTGAATATACTTCCTAAGGTGGAATGGGATAGTTAGGTGCCATCTGTACATAATGTACATGTATTTAGCTTTTATGAGCTTAGTGTTTAAAAATATATGTATATTTATATATATATATATATATATACGTTGTTGCCGACCCTGAGTCTGGTTCAAACAAACAAAAAAGTAAATAAATACCTCTCAGTCTTGGGCTATAGATATTTCTGATATTTTTGCACTAGAAAATGACTTAATCTTTGAAATAAACCAAGCTGCTAGAAAGCAGAAAAGCTGGAATCGCAAAACTGTTCACAAACAACAATGACCATTCATATAAACTACTTAAAAGTTTATTGGACTGAATAATGGCAATATACATTTCAAGCCACTAAAAATTACAGTCCTCTGTATAAGATCCACCTTCACATTTAGAAAAAAAAATGTAAAAAATACCCAGACAGCCATTTTTGTCATTATTGAGGAGATAGCTTTGCTCTCTGCCACTAGCAGCATCTGGGCTCAGCTACTGTTGTCCCTTGTACAACATATGTATTGCTGTGTAACTGAAACAATGTTGAATATAAGGCATTCTTTGCATAGTTAATGGTGTTTGGAACACTGAATCTGTCAGACAACATGAAGTGGAGGCAGAGTGGCTGGTAACAGGTATGTCAAAGCCTATATATATATATGATTCAATTGCAAACTGGAATATGCTCGTGAATACGGAAACAGAAGCAGCTTTGTTTCTTTGTAGCCAAAACTTCCTGCTGCTTCCTAAATAAGCCCTTTCCAAAAATTATGCTAGAGACAAACATTTCCCAAACCTAGGTGTTCCCAAAAAATGACTGACTAAATAATTTAAAGTACAGTTTGCATAAAATTTTATTTGTTTAAAAAACCACAGGGGCTTGATATATTCTGAAGCATAAGATGGGAAGTAGCGTGCCCTCCGGACATGATGAAAAAACAGGCCTATGCCAGAGAAATTCCAAACAATGGTAATCCTACAGAGCAGGAAGTGACATCAGTATAATACAAACATTTCCTTTTGTAGACGACATACTGAAAACCAGTTGTGGTCTGTTTGGAATTATGGCCTCAGCCCAGTAACCATTAAGGCTCCACAGACTGTGCAGGTTAATGATTGGACACAGAGAGATCTGGGTGAGGAGAGTGCCACAAACAGAAGTCCAAAAAGGAGGACTATGCTATGGTAGTGTGGTAGTATGATAAAAGGAAAGGGATATATCTTTGCTGTTATTTCAGAAATTTAGCATTAATAACCCAAGGGTAAACTTATATTTCGGACTGAAACTTTCAAAGGTCCCTCTTGGGAACAGGAGCAAGGGCTATGTAAATAGAAGCGCTGGCTATCGAGCATTAATGAAGCTCAAGTCCTCATGATGAAAGTCTGTCACAAACTATAACACTAGATCATTCTTAATTCTCAGGATCTTCTCCTACTTATAATGGAGGACACTTTCTTCTCTGAAAGGCTACAAAGCAAGATTAAATTGGATACACTAGAAAACTACATTGTACAACCATCTCTGCACCAGGGTGCAGAGGGAACCTATACAATGTTTTAAATCTCAATGCATAGTCTTCAAAGATAACAAGAAAAAATTCTGGTCCTGGGTCAGAACTGGAGAAAGACTAGACACTTAGATGTAGTAGCTGGACTGGTCTGACGTAACTGAATCCTTGTCCATGCTATCAAGAAAGGATCTACTGTGAATGGGATAGAGCTGATATGGAGTGACTAACACAACAGTGTGTGCCTGATTTTGTTCAAGGGTCTTACTCTCACATTCAAGAACAGAACCCTCAAATATCATTTCACAGCCACTTTCTCTAGCCCACAGAATCCTGGGGACTGAGCACATTGATTTCTTTCCAGTCATGTTATTGCCATGACTTATTCTGAGGAACTCCGCTTCAGCCAAACAGAAAGTCCCGTATCATGAGGGGATATCTAGTTTTCTGTTGTGTATGCGTATATCTGGTTGGATTTGTTTTGTTTTGTTTTTTCTTTCAAGCCTTTAAAGATGCCAAAGGAAAAGCCTTAGGAAGAGTCTAGGGATAACTTCATATAGTCTTCAGTTCTGCAACAAGAAACAAGAAGAAAAATAAAGAGAATGCATTTCAGTCATTTCACCTTTGGCGGGATATCGCGATTACTTTCTGTGGTGAGTGGAGAAGAACTCCGTGCAGGGAGGGCTTTTCTGAAAGTTTCTGAATCACATAGGCACACACACAAAGCAAGTTAGCAGAGAGAGTGCTTCAAGGTTTAAGGCATTTTGCTTCATCATTTGCAGCAGGATAGTCTAGTCCCAAACACCCCAGTGAAGGGAGACTCTGTCAAAACTCTGCTCGGCTCCAGTTGTGTTTCAAGCATTTTCTAGACCCATAAACTGATGCCCAACCTTGGACATTTCGGCAGCTATAGACTTAATTATTCCCAAAGCATTTCATGCTCTGAACATCCCAGGAAAATGGGCTCTCTTAACCAACTGCTGGCTCTGTGGCACACCTCCCTTATTTAACGGGACTGCTGATTCATAACAAGCATTGTGATTCCCAGCTGCAGCACTAAGATTGCTCTGGAATTAATAAAGTAGGTATTCCACTGTTGTCAGAAGCCTTTTCAATGGCCCAAGAAACTACAGTTTGCAACGCATTACTACAGTGCCCTGCTAAAAGCAACCTTTCTACCAAGGGCATCAAAACCCCTTCTTGAAAATGCACACGTTCCAGCATTATTTCCTTTTAAAATATTTATTTGCACATCCTTGGCAAGGACAGCATCCGGAACTGTATGAACACCGGTAATCATGTTCCATAGTCTACAGTGCTCAAGGCTACCGTTTGTATCACCCACATCTTATAACAGACAAAATGCGTTTACATCCAAGCATCCAGTAGAAAAGGTGCACGCCACACTGTTTATGCTGGAGGGGCTTGCAGTGATTGACGAGGGACGGAATGGTCTGTCCCAGATCCAAAGTGCTGGTTTCCTTTCACAGGGTGGAAAGGCGGGGGACGTTTCAATAACTTTTATTCTGGAATGGCCCTAGTGAAGAGAATGAGGCTAAAGCAGTGCAAACGATAATAGGTCTATGAGGATACAGTCAACAAGCTGCTTAAAGGTGGGATGCCTGTACTTAAACCAGTTTTGCCTCATTTGTGTTGAGGGAGCTTAAGGGCTTAGCGATGGACCGTGTGCCTCTGCAGTCTCTTTCTGCATCCTTCGGAAACATTGCTCTTGAAATAGCGTTGTGTGGGAGTAACGGACCTAATGACCGGCAAAAGTCCTGCCCAGTCTTTGTAAGCTGTTCAGCCAAACAACTGTTGGCTTCACACTCCATGGGTCTCAAGATACTTATTTGTTCACTCATTTCCGTGGGATTGTTTTTCAGGGGGGAAAAATTTAGGAAGTGAACGTCACCCAATCAGAGATACCGTCGTGCTTTCGAATTCTAGTGTCACTGTCATCCAGTCATTCTCACACACTAGCAAAACCGGAATAATTGAAGGCAACAAAAGGAAAGCTTTCAGAGAGGGTTGCCAACCTCCAGGTGATGGCTGGAGATCTCCCGCTATTACAACTGATCTCCAGGTGACAGAGGTCAGTTCACCTGGAGAAAATGGCCACTTTGGAAGATGAACTCTATTGTATTATACCCCATTGAAGTCCCTCCTCTCCCCAAACCCCTCAGTCTCCACCCCCAGAATTGCCAGGTATTTCCCAACCAGGAGCTGGCAAGCCTACTTTCAGAGGATATAGTTCTTCTGAAATCTATATGTGAGGAGTATATTTGTGCATACGTGAAGGGCCAAATCAGACATAAACCAAACTTCCATGATTAGGACTTACTCTTTGTATTGTGTGTGTGTGTGTGTCTCCTCAAAAAGCAGGACTATGGGAAGAGGGCAAATTGGATCACGCCTACAGTGCTGGGAGAGCCCCCCCTCCCCCAGCACCATTTTTCTGAGGAAAGTCTCACATGTATATGGAACTGCTATTTGCCCCATAGGAGGAAACATATGGGTACCATATTGATGTTTGTACATTTTCACCTATGGGACAAATAACAGCTTCAGAGAAGTAAAAAAGATAGTGCCACAAGAACCACATTATCATCCAAAAGTGATGACCTCTACTAAGTGGCCCCATGCTGCTCTACCTTCATATCTGCTAGGGTTGCCAGGTCCCTCTTCACCACCAGTGGGAGGTTTTTGGGGCAGAGCCTGAGGAGGTCGGTGTTTGGGGAGTGGAGGGACTTCAATGCCATAGAGTCCAATTGCCAAAGTGGCCATTTTCTCTAGGTGAAGATCTCCAGGTGAAGTGGCCATTTTCTCCAGGTGAAGATCTCTATCAGCTAGAGATCAGTTATAATAGCAGGAGATCTCCAGCTAGTACCTGGAGGTTGGCAACCCTACATGTAGCTCAGGTGCAAGCCCACAGTGTATTCGGTGAGACTTGATGCTTAGGATTGGGCTGCATAGCTGCCAAGACTGGGAGGCCACGGTTCAATGGCTTGCTACACATCTCTTTACTCTTCAAGGGAATTGTATATTAACCTACATTTTGTTAATGGTGAATATGTAGAATTATAAGAAGATTACCGGTTGAAGGACTGATGAAGAATTTATAACTAAGAATTTGAAACGGCCGTACCCTCACCGTGACTTTGGCATCTTCAAAAGAACTACCATACATGTGGAAATATATTGCTAAATTATGGCGAATGCACTGAGACTTTTTTGAGACTTCCTTTTGACTTCTGACAATTTATGCACCTTTTCACTATTTTCTGATGGACTATGGTTTGTTGTATTGTGGGTTATATGACTTGTTGTGTTTCCATGTTGTATATATTGTTGTTGTGTAGTGTATTAGTAGCCTTTTGATAAACTTTTTTGCACTTTGTTAACATTCCTCGCTCCCGTACTGATTTCCTAATCTGTTTGATACTAGTACAGTGGTGCCTATCTTCCACCCAGTACCTGGAGGTTGGCAACCCTACATGTAGCTCAGGTGCAAGCCCACAGTGTATTCGGTGAGACTTGATGCTTAGGATTGGGCTGCATATCTGCCAAGACTGGGAGGCCACGGTTCAATGGCTTGCTTGCCTGCCCCCTTTGTCTGATCTGAAATGTGCCATGTTAACGCAGGCAGGCAAAGACCAAACATTCCATCCATCAGTAAAGACAGCATGCCAGTACCTGCTTTCACCCAGCCTTGGTCCTGGAGCACCATGCAGAGAAAGGGTATTTCTCCAACATCACAGCCCCAAACTGAACCCCCACCGCCACCCCCAAGAAAGCTTAACCACAGATCTTCTGGCCCAGGGATTGATCGTCATCTTTATCACTCACAGCAAAAGGAAGATAACCAGGTAAAATCCTTTGGGGGATTAGGCTAATCATTGTAGGAGCTGGGAAGTGTACTATTTTCCTTCATGGCCACTTGAGGAGGACGTCTGTTTTGTCACAAACTGGGATTGGATTGGAAGATGAGAAAGTGATAGACACCTCCATGCATGGAAGGGAGGAAGGGGAGGCATGCATCCTCTTCCCATCTGGTGCACCTGGCTGACCTCTGAACACCTGCACTGAGGGATTAACATCCAAACTGAGTGCGTGGGTATACTGATCACATACTCCATTATCAGTTTTTAATGAGAAACCAAATGCACAGTCTGCATACGCTTACGGTGTACACACTTAAGGTCTGGTTCCTCCAGTAGATATACAGAAGCAGAACAGGCATTGGATGGAAGAGGGGCTGGGCATCTCTCCCCCCCCCCCCATGCTGAGGAGTCTGGAATGCCTTCACATTTCTGATCTGGCCCTATCAATCCAATTCCACAGCCCAATTAAATCAAGCTAAAGGCGCTTATATTTTTACCTGAACCATAAGGGACTGCATCATACCCTCCAATACGGACAATTAACCTGATGCAGTATTAGCAAACCCTCCCTTGTCTGCTTTGCAGGGGGCACTATAAAAAAGAGCCAAAGTTTGAAATGCTGCTGACACAGAACCATATAAGAGTGCTCAGGAATGAGTGAGCTGCTGAAGAATGACAGGCTGCCTGTGGGAAGACCTCCGCATAGAGCAGAACACATGAGAGACATGCAGTGAGAAAGACTGCCAGGTGGGGCAGAGATGATGAACAAAGACCAGAGGGGAACTAGCAAATAAGCATAAATGGAAAAGACTCAGAAGCTCAGGGCAGCAGAACTCCCCTCTTCTCTAGGACTCTGCATTGCACTAAGAAAGGAGAGAGATTTTGACCCAGTGCGCTCAGAAGTTATTCCCCCCCCCCTCCTTCCCTGCAGGAATGATATCAGTGTTTGGTATGGCCAGTGCAAGCATTCAGCTGTCAAAAAAACATGAAAGGTGAATGACCATTTTCAGTTGTGCATCTGCTGTGAGGGACCATGTTTTCTCTTGGAGGAGCAGCTGAATTTTCACAAATTGATTGGCTGGTCCTTACATCAGGTAACTTACATCAGGCAGAAGTGCCCCCTCCTTGTTGCTGTTGAAGAACCTTCTGCTTTTTGTTTTGATATACATTAGGTGACTTAACCTGTCTTATTTGTGTTATACAGGACCATTTATGAATGGGACTTTGTTCCTTTTGTTTATTTACCTTGGACTGTTTCTTCTTGAGTGTAACTTCCTTTGGAAGTATTTCTGTACATATTTTGTTACTCATGCTTTTGTTACATTGTGTTGTTACACAGCAGAATTCTACATCAGTAAATTGAACTGTTTATGTGAGCCCTCGTGCTGTTATTATTGTTAAAACCGCCAGGTAGTAGCAGGAGATCTCCTGCTAATACAACTGATCTCCAGCCGATAGCGATCAGTTCACCTGGAGATAAATGGCCACTTTGGCCATTGGACTCTATGGCATTGAAGTCCCTCCCCTTCCACAAACCCCGCTCTTATCAGGCCCCACCCCAAAAATCTCCCGCCGGTGGTAAAGAGGGACCTGGCAATCCTACCAGTACAGGAACAAAGGCAGGGAGTAGAACAAACAGCTGTGCCCATTCTTGTTCCTATGTATAGGAACTCCTGCATGGCTGAAGGAATGCTTCAACTAGGGTTGCCAACCTCCAGGTAGTAGCTGGCGATCTCCTGCTATTACAACCGATCTCCAGCCAATAGAGAAAATTTTCTCCAACCTGGAGAAAATGGCTGCTTTGGCAATTGGAATCTATGGCATGGAAGTCCCTCCCCTCCCCAAACCCCACCCTCCTCAGGCTCTGCCCCCTTAAACCTCCTGCCGGATGCGAAGAGGGACCTGACAACCCTAGCTTCAACCAATTATGTACCTACTGTGTTTATAATAGGGTTGCCAACTTCCAGGTACTAGTTGGAAATCTGCTATTACAACTGATCTCCAGCCTATAGAGATCAATTCACCTGGACAGAATGGCCACCTTGGCAATTGGACTCTATGGCACTGAAGTCCCTCCCCTCCCCAAACTCCACCCTCCTCAGGCTTTGCCCCCAGAAGCCTCCTGCTGGTGGCAAAGAGGGACCTGGGAACCTTAATTTAGAAAGATATGGCAAGTTGACCATCAGGTACAGAAAATGTTGTTGAAGTGTGCTCCAAAGACTGATGGAGCAAACTTCACACACATGCAGACCCCGTCTGCCACTGGAGCACCCAAATATTTTTTTGTTACAAGGCTACAGATGCTGAAAATTAATCGCAGCTGCATTTGGACATCACAACAAGCTCCAGTTAAGCCAAGGTGAGCACCAACTTGGCTTTTGGCCATGTTTGTAGGATGTCTCCTTCCTTGCCAGAGGCGGATCTACTGTGAAGCTAATGAAGCTTAAGCTTCAGGGCCCCTAATCCCAGAGGTGCCCCCTGAAGCAACTTTTTTTAATGTGAATTTCTCAACAAAATCGATGGAGTTTTTTAGCGATAGAATCATAAGCTAATGGGATGAAGTACTTAATACTGACTTTAGAATATGCTCAAATACCCATTTCATATGGCCTGAAAATGTCCCTGTAATTGGTCAAATTTCAAAATTTTGTCAGGGGCTTGCAGAACTCAAACCCCCAGCTGTAAGGGCTCACTGAGCTCACCAGAATCTATTCATAGCCTACATTTTGGCAGCTGGATCCTCGAATCCCTTGTTGATCCATGGCTTAATAGTTCTATAGTTTTATTCCATCACTGTATGGCCCATTTTCAAGGACTCCATCCCACCACTCTGTTCTCCACCATTTGGGCCTCAAGGTCCTTGCAAGGGCAGCAAGGCCCTTTGGACCTTGCTGGGTGTTGCCCTGTTGTTGCTGGTTACGAAGGGGCCCCCATAACAGTTCAAGCTTCAGGGCCCCAAAAATGTAGGTCCGCCACTGTTCCTTGCCCTTCCTTTCTTGCACATAGTGACTAAGGATTCCTGGGTTCAAACCAGCTCCTGATCCCTGTGACAAACTGGCATTCTAAACCACGGTTTAACCCAGGTTTGGAATCCCAGTTTCTATGGAGTAAACAATCTTTGGTTTCCTGGGTGCCTGCATTTGTACAACACAAGTTTCACACTGGGAATACTTAACTGCACTTCGCATGAAAAGGGAAGGGTGAAGAGGAAGAGTATGGCAAAACCACAGCAACAAGCCAGGATTGTGCATGTTTTGGCTTAATTGGAATTTATTGTGACTTCTGGTTGCCAGGCACAGAGGGGAAATGCCTGAGGAGGGCGGGATTAGGGGAGGGGAGGGACTTCAATGCCATAGTGTGCAATTGCTAAAGTGGCCATTTTCTCCAGGTGAACTGATCTCTGTAGGCTGGAGATCAGTTGTAATAGCAGGAAATCTCCAGCTAGTACCTGGAGGTTGGCAACCCTAAGCCAGTGTGATATCAGACTCAAGGAAGCTCAGTCCTGCGTCAGATTACCCAGTCTGGATTATGCTATGGAGGCTGTTCCTGAAAACAATAGCAAATGTGTTTAATACAATGCTAGTTGCCGTTACTTTCTAAAACACCTTCATTATTTCTGGTTGTCACCGTAACTATTGTGCCCTGAATGCCTTGGGAAACAAGATGGCAGAATATTGCTAGAAGCAACATCGAGTGGCCATCGTTAAATGCTGGATAGGAAGCTTGTTGGAAAATGGCAATTTAAATTGTATAATTTTCCCCCAGTCATCTTATTATTAATAATAATAATAAACGTTTGATCTAGTAGGCACCTGCAAGGCATATTTTAAAAGGCACTGACATGTATCACAGAGAATAATAAACCATGGCTTACTGTGATGGGAAAGAGCCTGTGGGATTCTTGGGTTTGTGCGTTCCATACCTCTCCTAGGGCTCAATAATGAAAGAACACTGCTTTTGTACGAAATTATAGTTTTGGTTACATCTGAATAAGAAATTATAGTTCTTTCCCCCCACAAACCAAGATTAAGCCATAATTTAGAGCTGTGATATGTAGGAAACAAAACACTGTTTGTGATTTGGACGGAACAACAATTATTATTTTTCATGGAACTGGAAACCTTCCAGTTTTGATCCACATGTGAACTGGGGGAGTGTAAACCTGAACGTATTACCATGACAAATCACAGTTTGTTCTTGTAACTACAGTTTGCCATTATATTTGAACCATTCTGCCACTCAGGAACATTGGGGGTTGTCACTTCTGGTTTCAGAGCAGGAAGTGATGTCACAATGATGAGAGGGAGGGCATCTTGGCCATTTTCTGGGCATGGAGTAGGGGGTCACTGGGGGTGTGGAGGGGAGGTAGTTGTGAATTTCCTGTGTTGTGCAGGGGGTTGGACTAGATGACCCTGGTGGTCCTTTTCAACTCTATGATTCGATGATCTGGGAATTTCCAAATCTCTATTGTCTTTGCCGCAGAAATTTGAAAATTCCCAGAGCACTGTGACATCACGTCCTGTGCCAGTCAATGCCATTCCTCCCATTACTCCATCAAACAAAGGCAGGAGGCAGAGAGCTGTGGTTGATATATACAAGTGCAGCTAACGTCACCCCAGGATGAACAGATTATTAGATGTTGTCTGGTATGGCAGTTTTTATGTTGGTTGGCAATCTGACCAGTGTTGTAGACTATACTTGTAGAGAAATAAACACCTGGCAATTATGCTTATTATAGTAAGACTCCGGTAGTAGCATTAAACTCCTGCCGCTCCTTCCCACCTTTGAGGGTCCTATCGTGCTGCAGAAGATGAAAAGCAAAAAAGAATGACAACTTACCAGCCTCTTTTATCCCAAAGAAGCACCATGCTGGACAGGAAAGCAAAGCTGCTGAGAAAGAAGTGGGGGAAACGAGAATGCAAGCAGCGGAAGGGCAAATGATTATGCAAGAAGATTTACACCATTCCAGGGTTACACACGTATTGAAGCAAGCAGAAGTCATGGAGGAGCAAGCAGAGGTGGGAGCATGCATTGGAGAGCAGGGTTGGCAGATGCCAAAGGGAACCTGCCCAAAATGTATCCCCTACTACCGCCTTCAAAGCCTAGCTGTGTTTGTGGATGGGAAGCTGGCATAATAGTAAACTGCAGAATATTCTGCAGCCATTTCTTTCCTTTGCGCTATGAGGAGGAGCAAACCTCTTTTTAAAACCAGCAATGAAGCAACAATGATGGGTAGTATGTAGGAAGAAAAATCCTATCTGCAATCCCATAAAAAAGCAGCAGAATCCAAAATGGAAAATTCTGCTCCTTCCTGCCCTACTCTATTGCATTTCTGCAAAAGGTTATCATATAAGACAGGAACAATAGTTCCTTCCATAGTAAGAGTTCCAATTTTGGGTGTCAAAACTGCTGTAAACATTCCCCCCTTGGCTTTCAGATGAAGCACAGATAGGGTTCCCAGATGCCTGGTAATGGTGGACAATTGCCTGCCAATGAACAGGTCTGCCCACTGGCGGGCAGAAGCAAGCCAGCCAAAGAGGGGCAAGCCACACTTGCGGGGGGGGGGGGGGAGTGCCGCGATAACATTGCTTCCAAGTTTACACTAGAAACTACGGAGACGCTCTAGCAAGTTTCTTTAAAAAAAAAAACTTCTGGAAACCATAGAGTTTTAGAGGAATGTGCGAGAGCGTCCCTGTCACTTCCAGTAAACCTGAAAGTGACATTATTGTGGCACACACATGGATCACACACACCCGCCCCACCACAACAAAGCTCCTGTCGGTAGCGAAGGGGCACCCTGCCAACCCTAAGCACAGAATGCGTGTATGTGTAAAGTGCCGTCAAGTTGCAGCTGACTTATGGCAACCCCTTTTGGGGTTTTCATGGAAAGAGACTAACAGAGGTGGTTTGCCAGCGCCTTCCTCTGCACAGCAACCCTGCACTTCCTTGGTGGTCTCCCATCCAAATACTAACCAGGGCTGACCCTGCTTAGCTTCTGAGATCTGACGAGATCAGGCTAGCCTGGGCCATCCATGTCAGGGTAAGCACAGAATAAACAAGTATTTTTCATGTCTGCCTGTGCTCACACATATCCCTGCCATTCTCCTCTTCCTTAAGTTCAAGATTAAACCAGCTGCAATGTTAAATATATGACTGCTACTGAAAACAGCTGCCTCCTGTCAATATTCCCCTCTTCCTGTAATTTCTAACAGACCTCAGTTTGTATTACAATATCACTATGATCTGCATTTTCCTGTCATTGGCTGCTGATGGCAGAAATGTTAAGCACTGTGATATCAAAATATATTATTATTATTTATTTATTTCATATCTCACCATTCTCCCTAGTGGGGACCCAAAATGGCTCACACCAGTCTCCTCTCCTCCATTTTATCCTCACAACAACCCCGTGAGGTAGGTTAGGCTCAGAGTGTGTGATTGGCCTAAGGTCACCCAACAAGCTTCCATGTAGGGTTGCCAGCTCCAGGTTGGGAAACAACTGGAGATTTTGGGGGTGGAGCCTGAGGAGGGTGGGGTTTGGGGAGGGGAGGGACTTCAGTGCCACTGAGTCCAATTGCCAAAGCAGCCATTTTCTCCAAGGGAACTGATATATGTCGCCTGGAGATCAGTTGTAATAGCAGGAGATCTCCAGCCACCACCTGGAGGTTGGCAACCCTACTTCCATGGCAGAGTGGGGGATTTGGACCTGGCCTCCCAGATCCTAGTCCAACACTCTAACCACTATACCACACTGGCTCTCTGTGAGCTAAATTCTACTAGAATTAAGGAAGGGGAGAGAAAGACAGAAGTGCAGTTGATGTTTTCAGAAGCAACACATATTTCCCATAGCACCTAGTTTAGCCTTCAAAAAAAGCTTGCCTATCACCTAGCGTTATCAAACTCCCAACAATACCAATATGATTAGATTGTGCCAGGATTAGATTCTGTTGCTATTTCTCCAGAAAAGTGAAGAAGCCGAAACAATCTGAAATCACATTTTGCTCTACGAATTTGGGAGGTGTTTTACATTGTCCGTAGACTCATCCTTGCTCTAAAACAAGGAAGGGTCAATATTTATGATCAAGCACATGGACTCCCCCAAATGGAAATCCATATGAGTAATCCCTTTGAATATAACTCTGGTAAAGCTTAGACTCAAACCTTAAATTAATACTCAGCAGAAAAGCCAATCTCTATTTCTCTTATCCCTCTAATAGGATGCTAAAAGAAAATTTCGCAATAGAATTGCTAGATGAAGCCACAGTTCCCTTAGTCTGCCAAACTTCCTGCTGCTTTATTGATCTTGGGCAATAAATAAAAGTTTCCCAAGGCAGTTGCAAATTAAGCTGTATGAGCCTGCAGAACATGCTGCACTTCAATAAGGAGCTGCAGTGTGGTGATCCATCAAGTCTCTGTTTCTGCCATTTGCTATGTCTAGGACATGACTTCACTGCATTTATACTGTTGTTATGCCTGGGAATTGTAGTTAGGTCAGACGGTGAGAATTTTATTTAAAATATCTCACACGCATACACAAAGAACAATTCCCAGGCTTCCCTGGGAAGAAGGAACAGCTATTAAACTAACTTAAACCTGCAGTGTGAATATGCTCATGGTAACCATAAAGTGAAGGGATTTTGCTGCTGGGAATTTGAAACTAGATTTCCGAATCAGAAAAGCTTGGTAAGGTCTACAGAGGGCGCTCCAGTGCCAGGAATTTTATAGCCTTCACAGGGAAGCAGCAAAATACAGCATGACAGATAGAAGACCGGAAAGAACCACATCTACAATTCAGATCCTTTGATCTTTCAGGACCTAATGCCAATATTAACTTTCAGGACCTAATCTTTCAGAACCCAATGCCAATATATTAACAGAACTGGTGGTGGACATGTGTGTGTGTGTAAAGTGCCTTCAAGTCGCAGCCGACTTACGGCGACCCCTTTTGGGGGTTTTCATGGCAAGAGACTAACAGAGGTGGTTTGCCAGTGCCTTCCTCTGCACAGCAACCCTGGTATGCCTTGGTGGTCTCCCAGGTGATGGACATAATTGTTGAAAAATCATTTACTAAAGATGCCTTATGCTCCTGATCCTAAAATGCATGTTTTGGACTTCTACATTTATGGGTGTGTGTGTGTAAATAGCATCAATTCCACTTAAATCAACCAGATGTGTGTTTAAGATTAGAATGGAGTGATAATTCCCTTGAGATCTAAGGGACTAATCTAGTTTAAGAATAGGAGTCCAGTAGCACCTTAAAGACTAACAAAATTTCTGGCAGGGTATGAGCTTTCGTGAGCCGCAGCTCACTTCTTCAGATGCTACAGGACCCCTCCTCTTTTCTACTGCTAGTGACAGACTAACACGGCTACCCATCGTGATCTAATCTAGTTTAAGTGTAAGTATGCCTGTACAGAGGAAGGCACTGGCAAACCACCTCTATTAGTCTCTTCACATGAAAACCCCAAAAGGGGTCGCCATAAGTCAGTTGCGACTTGATGGCACTTTACACACATACACATGCCTTGAAAACTTGATGGCACATACCACCACCATGCCAGAGTAAAGGACTGGTGGCCTGCAGTTTATGGCTGCAATCCAAAAACTGATTACTACAAAATAACTCCGTGGTCTCAATGAGACATATGTGAGACCAACACTGATTCACAGGCACCAAGACAAGTTCTATGATGGAACTGAGCCAAGAAGACCAAGGCTGTAAGAAACAGGCTTGGTGGGGTAGTTAGATGCCTGGCAGAGCTAGGAATGTGTGCCTGTTTGCTCCTTGCCTTTTGGTTTCCCATTCAAAGCTTCACTTGCTGCTAACCCCTGGCTCCTGCATTGTAGGTTGCTCTCACCCTCTTAGTCCTTGTACCTAAAAGAGTGTCTTTCTTCCCCACCCCATTGAGGATGTGAGTTTCCTGGCATATAGGGTTGCCAGACTCCAGGTACTAGCTGGAGATCTCCCACTGTTACAATTGATCTCCGGCCGATAGAGCTCAGTTCGCCTGGAGAAAATGGCCGCTTTGTCAATTGGACTCTATGGCATTGAAGTCCCACCCCGCCCTCCTCAGGCTCCCCCCAAAAAGCCTCCCACGGGTGGCAAAGAGGGACCTGGCAACTCTACTGGCATGACAATCAGCCTCTGTCACCAGTATTTGTCTACTGCCTTGGCATCTGACTGGGACCAACTATACCCCTTGTGCTCCCATTCCGCAACGCTCCACGTGAAGTACCGAACAGGTTCAATGCTGTCCTTTTGCTCCGAGATTAAAATGGCTGATTATCAGAAAAGTGACACGCCCTGTACGTCTCATGAGTACCCTCCATGGCAGCCCATTAGCCACTATAGAACCTTGGATGATAAAGGGCCTGAGCTGTGTTTGGGAAATCACAAGCCCTGCCTCTGCCATGAACTCAGTAGGTGGTCTTAGGCAAGCAGCTCTTTCTCAGCCTCAACTTTCCTCTCCTTCTAATCTTCAGTATAGGAATAATAATGGAGACCTACCTCATAGCGTTTGCTGTGGACATAATGTATGTGAGTGCTTTTCAGCACTCAGCACTACATAAACACTAAGCAATAATAATTTTCAGGTGAGCATGGCTTTTGTTTTTTCCATTATGAAAGTCTCTGGAGCAGCTGGGAAATCAGTCCTCCCTCTTATTTTGATGATTATACTACAAGCTAAGCAGTTTATTATCCTTCGGTGGCTGTCTGTTCCAAAATGCAAACATAGCTTGTAAATAACTGAGCAAATCAGAGAAGAAACATCACTGGACTAAAGGCGATGCATCCTGTAAATATGTGCCAGTATATTAAAGAGTTAGGGTATGATCCATCCAAAGTTAGACACCTTAATCTCTTAGTGAGTTCACTGAAATAGAAGCACATGCTTCACTCTCTCACTACAGCAAACAGAACCTACTAGTACCTAATTTTGGGTGGATTGTGCCTTTGGTGTGTGATAGTAATTAAGAGCATGAGCTTTGGGCCAGGAAAATCAGGTCTAAGGTTGCCTAGAACTTAGAGGCACAGGCAAGTCAACGTCTCTCAGCTCCCTCCACAGGGAGTAATCACCCCGTCCTGCTACATGCCGTTTGTCTCTCATCCTTGGTGGAGAGTTTCTCCAGGCACAAAAGGCGTCTCAAAGACCACCATCAAAAACATATCCTTGTGCTGAATGGAAATAAGTGCTGGGTCCTCTGTAGAGTCAGTCAACTGGACTCTTTCCAAGTTTGGGAGGCAAGAGCTTGCGATGGTTTAAGAGCGTGAGCTTGCGGGCCTGAAAAACTTTCCTAAGTATTGAGGTGCTGAACACCTCTTTCCCGATATTTTGAGGGTTTGGTGTCTAGTGGCAGCACCCCACGAAACGGACAACAAAGGCCAGTGCGGACGTTCCACTAGGAAAAAAGCAGCATGTCCTCTTGAATTATATGGATTTGTGGCGCTCGTGGAAAATGAAGTGAGGGCACAGAGGGAAAGGGGGAGACTGATTCATTAGTTATGAAGAGGAAGAAGGGAGGGAGGGGAGGTGCAGGGGGGGAAACATGGTCAATTTTAATTTCAAAACACATTAGCAGAGGTTATAGGTGGTACCACTACTTCTAAAAAGCATCATCTCCTTACCAAAAAGATTTGTAAGAATGTTTGTGGCCGAGGACCTAAGGTACTTGCTACAGGGATGTGAGGTCAGAGGTCAGCTCAATCCTGCAACATAAACGCAGCAAACCCGGGTCACATCACAGTGGCAGCATCGTCAGGCAGTGCCTGGCAGCATAAAAAGGGGGGGCAGTTGTGTGGACGGGACTGCGAGTAAGGGGGGGGGAATGGTGTGGCTACCCTCAGCTGATCCAGTGTAGCTCCTTACCTGAGGGCAGCCCCGACCCAACAAATCAGCTAGAAAAGAGAGGACGGTGTGGAGAAGCCTGAAATGAAAAAACTGCTGATGCCACAGCCAGCACTTGGAGGTAGGGGGGACGAAGAAGGAAACAGAACAAAGCCAGAGCTTGGGAAACAAAACACACAGAGAAAAACATGGCACATTGACAAGAAACAGAGAACCGGTTAGAAGAAGTGCAGCAGTCTGCCCATTAGTGCAGGAGGCTGGGGGGGGGGGGGTTTTGCAAAGGGGTCCTGCACAGAGACAGCAAGCAGTCAGTCAGTCTTCCAGGCGAGTTCTGGCAGGTGATACGCGGCGCTGGAAATGTCGTCCGCCAGGAACTAAGCCTCCGCTTACAACACTGGCGCTACAATCCCGAAGGGGTGTCAGAGTATACATTCATCCTTTATGAAAAGCTGTCGCACAGAATTAATTGCCGTTCTGTTCAACGGAAGGTCAAAGGAACTGCCTCAATCACCTTCAAAGACCTCCTTAACGAAGGTCAGAGAACGGCATCTAGTTATTTTTGCATCCGTTCTCTAACATGTTTATTCCATCTGCACAATGAATGGATGTGTCTATACAGCAGCCTTGGCACAGCATGGGGGGGCCTGGGATACATTTGTTCAGCCACCTTTCAAGCACTCACGGGTAACCTGCAGGTTCAGGCATTTCCCCTGCCTCCTAAACCAGACACTTCAGCAAGCACCAGTGCCGGCTTTACGTATAGGCTTGGCAGGCCGAAGCCTAGGGCCTCAATATCTAGGGGGCCTCCGGCCAAGGTGTATAATATTTTTGACACTGGCATAGGCCTTTCTTACACATGCTGTCATAACGCACTGTAGTCTCTAAAGCAATGTTCCTTGCTTATTATTTCAGAATAATTACATTTTCCTAAAAATTCCTGCTTATTCCACAAAATGTTTACAAAGTTCAGTTATTGTAAAGGCTTTTCACAGTGTTAATTGTAACATTGATGCTTTTCTCCCCCAATAACATATTATGTCCTTTTGGAGGAGGAATTGTGAATTGCGGGATTTTAAACCCTGTCATTACCCTCGGCTTCACTAAATTTTGTTTAAAGCACTCGTCCATCTTCCTCTAGCCGTGAGGGTGGGGCTTGGGAGGGGCCTTGCAAGTGGAATAGCCTAGGGCCTGTCTTCATCTAAATCCGGCCCTGGCAAGCAACTGGGAAAGCACGCCTATCCATAACTGGGGTGCAACATAGTGCCACGAGACTGCATGTTGTGCATGGCGCCTATAAAATAACAGGGGGGAACTGTCGAGTAAGCAGGTATCTATGTTGCCGAATACAATTCCCAGCAGCATAGCAACATCACTCTTTTTTGCTTCTATGGGACACTTGGATAAGGAACCTCTCAGAAGGAACCGTAGGGTCACATTAGCAGACACACGGCCCAGACTCTTCTGTGAGTTTCCAAGAGGAAGGCATAAAATAAGATTTCGCATCTGTTAACCAATGCTAAATCAGTATAATGGTTTGCAAAGTCAATATATAAAAGGGATTGTCACCTAGAGCCTCTTTTATCTGCTGATGCATCAGGGAGAAGATAACTAACAGTTGCTGACCAACTTGTGTATTAGTAACAGCAGAAGAGGTATAAAGAGCCCCTTATGTCAGATCTTCATGGGTCCTTTAAAAAACCACCAGCAGAAGAAGGAAAGAAAACCCTGTCCTAACACGTACACAGAGCAAGATTAAATCACAGGAAATGTACGTATCTCCAGTGCACAATGATATGCATCTCTCCAGTGTGCAATGACATGCATTACTACAGAAATGCTACCAACTTGTACTTTCTGTATTCCTGCACGTATCATTTATGTCTGAAGCTACTCCAAAAGTTTAACTTCTAAGTAAATGAACTCAGGAATGAGATACAAGATATCCTTTAGCAATGCTAATCAATCCCAGAGAGCAACTACAGGCAATATGTTTGTGCCTTCGTTTTGTTTTTTGGTGGTTTGATCTGGGCACAACCCAGCTTATCCAACCACCCAGATTAATTGAAAACTCTGCCTTAGAGAGAGACGGCTACCCACAGCAAGCTGAAGGCATTTCATCAGAACTGTGGTGAATGACCTGCATCAGGAGATGGATGGAGTGCCACCCTGTTGATTCTCCTGGACTTTTCATCACCTTTTGATACCATCGATCATAGTATACTTCAAGACCAGGGGTGTCCAACTCAATTGTTACGAGGGCTGGATGTGACATAAATGTCACTTGATTGGGCTGGGCCATCCCATGCCTTGCCAGCCCAGACTGAGAGTGGGGTGGGGCACCTGCCTTGGCTGGCTCGCAGGCCGGATAAGAGCTTTCAAGGGGCCGGATCCCGCCCTCAGGCCTTATGTTTGACACCCCTGTTCTAGACTGCCTTTCAGGGTTCGGACTGAGAGGTGGTTTCAGTCCTACCTCAAAGGTCGGTTTCAGAGGGTGACGCTGGGGGACAGCTGCACCGCCCCTTGGCCTCTGGCCTACTGGGTCCAACAGGGCTCCATCTCGTCCCCCGTGCTTTTCGACATCAACATAAAGCCAGAGGATACTCGGCTCTATTTCATGCATAGGGTTGCCAACCTCCAGGTGGTGGCTGGAGATCTCCTGCTTTTACAACTGATCTCCAGGCAACAGAGATCAGTTCACCTGGAGAAAATGGCCACTTTGGAAGGTGGACTCTATGGCATCTGCCTAGCTTGCCTCCTTAGGCTGCTTGAGCAGGGGAGAACTACATATGCCACCCTTTCAGCACAACCCTAAGGAGAGTTACTCCAGTCTAAGCCCATTCATTTCAATGGGCTTAAACTGGAGTAATTCTGCATAGGATCGCACTGTTAGCCTCTTCAAGGAAGGGTAGGATAAGAATATGATGGACAGGTTTACAGTGCAAACCTAAACATAGTTACACCCTTCTAAGACCATTGGGTTTAAAAGGGTGTAACTCTGCTTTGCATTGCTGGTTTTTCAGCACTATTGCTCACCTGGCAAGCAATGCCCTGACACTATCAATCAGTTCACATGTGTATATTTTTACATGCTTTTTTTGCTTGTTCATTCAGCCATTTCATGTTTTTTTTTGCTTGTTCATTCAGTCATTTTGATCATCTTGAGGTATTGCATGTCCACCAGAGAATGGGGCTTCCATATCATTGTGTAGGAAGTGTAGATTGTGTTGGTATGTGTAGATTGTCATGTCAGTGTTGCAGCGGGGATGAGAAAAGCTGTACCTATTGACCTTCTCTTTTCTACACAATTATTTCAGATACAGAAGTCCCATCCTCTGTTGTGTCTAACTGGTATCCACAACCACCAAACTATTTATATTAAAGGAATCCCCTTGAATTCTGGGATCAGACCAGCCTGGTCTGAGTTGTGCAGTGGGCTACTTGATTTTCCTATGGTGATTTTGGTTGCCCAAAAAATCAGAAAATATTTGGCCACTTGAATCAATTAACATAATTATGAATGGACTCCTTTCCCACTCCTACCATAAAGTTATATTTCAAAACCACTGAGGTTTTGAAAACCCCTAGCAGAATTCTGATATCCATACTATATTATTTCCATTAGAGAGCCAGCATAGTGTAATGGTTAGGAGTGGTGGACTCTAATCTGGAGATCCAGGTTTGGTTCCCCACTCCTCTACATGAGCGGTGGACTCTAATCTGGAGAACAGAGTTTGATTCCCCGTTCCTCCACAAGACCAGCGGAGGCTAATGTGGTGAACCAGGCTGGTTTCCCCACTCCTCCACATGAAGCTAGCTGGGTGACCTTGGGCTAGTCGCAGCTTTCTTAGAGCTCTCTCAACCTCACCTACCTCAGAAGGTATCTGTTGTGGAGAGAGGACGGGAAGGAGAATGTAAACCGGTTTGATTCTCCTTAAAAGGTAGAGAAAATTGTCATATAAAAACCAACTCTTCTTCTTCTTCATTCGTTTATTATTATTATTAAAACATAATTGTCAAACCAGGCTCACGATTTAAGGAGCTATGGGCTAAATATTTCAGCTTCCTAGTTTATGACTCAGAGCTAGTTATGAAGCTGGCCTCTGGTCTCCGTTAATAAGTACATTTCAGCACAGCTCCGCCCAGACTTTGCAGACTTTGCAAAAAAGGAGAGAAAGTAGCAAAGCTTCCACATCTTGAAGCAGCAACACAGGAATTGCCAAGACATTTGCAAGACAAGGAAGCCCCGTGACCATATTCCGGCTTTTCTAGTTATTTTCTTGATGTCAATATTTGTACATTTTACCGAGTGGGGCAAGGTCACAAGAATTACATCGTCATACAAAAACGATGTCCCCTCCCGGCTGGCTCTGCCCTGCTCTACCTCTGCATCTGTTTTCCTTATCATTCTTAGCTCAGGAGCAAATGCCATTCATGCCATTTGTTTAGTGAGACCTGCTGAGTAAACATGGGTAGGATTATGCTGCGTGTCTTCCAAAGCCTGGAGGGCATGGTTCAATGTCTTCCTCTGTGATGGAAGAGGTTGCAAGTAAGTAGAGTGCCTGCCTGTCCCCACTATAAAAGGTAAGGTCATTACTGACCCATGGGGTGACGTCACATCACGACGTTCACTAGGCAGACTTTGTTTATGGGTTGGTTTGCAGTTGCCTTCCCGTCGTCTACACTTTACCCTCAGCAAGCTGGGTACTCATTTTACCGACCTCGGAAGGATGGAAAGCTGAGTCAACCTCGAGCCGGCTACCTGAAACCGACTTCCTTCGGGATCGAACTCAGGTTGTGAGCAGAGCTTTTGACTGCAGTACTGCAGGTAGGAAATATGCAGTGCTATAGGAGGCTGGCAAAGACTAAACATTCCAACAATCAGCTATGACTAATGCTCTAGAGGGAAATATTATGCTATATGGATCATCTTAGGCCTAAATTTGCCTCGCATTAGAGCCCAGGATCCATTCATATCATTAACCAATGTAACCAGCCATGCCAGAAGCTTAAGCAGTACAACCGACTGTATATAAATGATGCTTAATTCTCAATCAATTTCTGCTTTGCATTCAGCCATCTGGGAATCTACAAAAGTGGAGCTGGACAGGCTATTTTGTGAGCCTCGTTAATTCTCAGGAGCTACTTATCTACAAGTCGTGGTATAATTTACAAAGCAGGGCACCCTGCCCTTAGTTAAGTGCTTGTCACAGAGGAATCAAGTACAAGCAGCAGGAAATCTCAATGGTTGGAAACATGCAAAAGTGAGCAATGGATAAGGGTGGAACAGCCTGTTTAATCTACTCACTAGCAGACATTATTTTGAGTTTTAAACATGTTTTGTTGTGCATAGGGTTGCCAGTTCCTGGTTGGGAAATACCTGGATATTTTTGGGGTGGAGCCTGAGGAGAGCGGGGTTTGGGGAGGGGAGGGACTTCAATGCCATAGAGTCAATTGCCAAAGCTGCCATTTTCTCCAGGTGAACTTATCACGATTGGCTGGAGATCAGTTGTAATAGCAGGAGATCTCCAGCTAGTACCTGGAAGTTGGCAACCCTAGTTGTGCAGGGTGACTATAATAGTATTTATAGGTGCTGCTTCAGATGGGCCTGTAATACACACACCCTGAAGGCTGCCATCTTTTTTCCTTGCAAGATTACCAGGATCTTAATATCTTCATAACAGTCAGAAATGTAACAGGCAGAGCTGTTCATATCAGTGTACCTCCACACTAGAGAGAAAAAAATCACTGTTGAATCTCTGCCTGCCAGACAGTGGTTAAACTTTTACA
This sequence comes from Euleptes europaea, assembly GCF_029931775.1. NCBI lineage: Eukaryota > Metazoa > Chordata > Lepidosauria > Squamata > Sphaerodactylidae > Euleptes > Euleptes europaea. Next base: position 125,356,971 of record NC_079312.1, on the reverse strand, counting down.
CACACACACACCCGCCCTGTACTTGGGACACTAACAAGCTCAACCACTGAGATGATCACAAGAAAAAAAGAGTGCCTGAGATGCTACAACAAACAAAATGGCACTTGAGGCTGGTGTTGTATTACTGAAGTGTATGTTAGTTTGATAAGCTACAGTTTACTTATATGGGTATGAACTCTTCACACAACATTAAAGCAGAGCCTTCTTGAATCAGGGATAGGGTTGCCAACCTCCAGGTAATAACTGGAGATCTCCTGCTATTACAACTGGTCTCCAGCCGATAGAGATCAGTTCGGCTGGAGAAAATGGCTGCTTTGACAATTGGACTCTATGGCATTGAAGTCCCTCCCCTCCCCAAACCATGCCCTCCTCAGGTTCTGCCCCCAAAACCTCCAGTCGGTGGTGAGGAGGGACCTGGCAACCCTAATAAGGGAAGCCAGTTCCTGTGGTAGGGTTCCTTCTTGGCCCTTTGCATAGTCTGGCTGTGAAGGGAGACCCTGGCTCAGCTCAAACCATGGTTAGCTTGTGAAACCAGGATTAATCTCACATAAGTAATTCAGATCCTGGTCTGCCTGAACAAATACTAGTCCTGCTGCCTTTTCTTTGTAGCCAGAATGGAGTCGCCAAAAAACAAGCTAGGAATAAACTGGTATTAAGTTAGGATGTTTGCATTTGGACATCTCACAGATCCATCATTAAGACTACTAGTGGTTAATAAAGAAACGTTACATTCTGGCAGTGGCCTGGCATCAGTAGTTTGACCTGACCAATCGGTAGGGTTACCAATCTCCAAGTACTAGCTGGAGATCTCCTGCTATTAAAACTGATCTCCAGGCAATAGAGATCAGTTCACCTAAAGAAAATGGGTGCTTGGGCAATTGGACTCTATGGCATTGAAGTCCCTCCTCTCCACAAACCCCACCCCTCCTCAGGCTCCACCCAAAATTTCCAGGTATTTCCCAACCCGGAACTGGCAACCCTACCAATCGGCTGGTCTTCACATGTGGCCCTGCTTTGTGTCAAGGCAATCTTTGTTCACAAAGTGAACAGGGATGAACCATCTCCCCTATTATTTATTTAGAAAATCTATATGCTGACTCTCCAAAAACCAGCTTAAAGTAGCTCACCAAGTAAAAACATTACAACAACGTAATTAATAACATCTTTGGGTCATGTTGAGTTTCCTGCATGCTTGCATGTGCAAGATAACAACCAGACTAACTGTACCAGAAACCCAACCAGACCAAGAAATGGAAGTGCTGAAATAACTTCATTTATATATAGGGTTGCCAGGTCCCTCACTGCCATCAGCGGGAGATTTTGGGGTGGAGCCTGAGGAGGGTGGGGTTTGGGGAGGGACTTCCATGCCCTAGAGTCCAATTGCCAAAGCAGCCATTTTCTCCAGGGGAACTGATCTCTATCGGCTGTTGAGATCAGTTGTAATAGCAGGAGATCTCCAGCTAGTACCTGGAGGTTAAGCAACCAAAATAAACACCACTGCACTGATACCACAGGTAAGAAAGAAAAGTGCAGGAACTGCTGGAATTACTGAGATATAACGGACAACACACAAGTGTGACAAAGTGTATCAAAGTGTATCAAGTGTACAAATTAACATATAACAAACACACAATATAATATAAAACTCTTTCAAAGTCCAAGGTACAAAATGCTAGTTTAAGAGCCAAGCATCAAGGAATTCTTCATATAGAAGTTGCTAGGAAGACAATCGTTTCTGTATTCTTCATCAGTTCCATTTAGTTCAAGTTTCTCTTATATGCACATAAGGTTATCCAATTTAAATACAGTCTCTTTCTCAAACTGATAGGAGATCAAGCTGTGTATGGTCTTTCAAATTAAGGTTCCAGTACAGGATACAACATTGTCAATACACAGATTGTATAGACAAATTCAACATTTCAACTGTTCCCACCGGGATACTGCAAGTAACTTGAAATTTGAAAGACCATACACAGCTTGATCTCCTATCAGTTTGAGAAAGAGACTGTATTTAAATTGGATAACCTTATGTACCTATAAGAGAAACTTGAACTAAATGGAACTGATGAAGAATACAGAAACGATCGTCTTCCTAGCAACTTCTATATGAAGAATTCCTTGATGCTTGGCTCTTAAACTAGCATTTTGTACCTTGGACTTTGAAAGAGTTTTGTATTATATTGTGTGTTTGTTATATGTTAATTTGTACACTTGATACACTTTGTCACACTTGTGTGTTGTCCGTTATATCTCAGTAATTCCAGCAATTCCTGCACTTTTCTTCAGTACCTGGAGGTTGGCAACCGTATTTATATAATGCCTGCCATAATACGTTCAGGTAGAAACTAATAAGTAAAAATGGAAAACATACTCAAACTGAGCTTGTCTGGTGATGTTTGCTGGATTAAAATCTTAATACTCTGGAGATATTCTGGGGATTTTTACCTGGGTACCCTCATCATTTGCTTTGAAACGAGAGGCTGGAACCATTCCTAGCCTACCAATCTCCATTCAAGGAACTAGGCAATGTTAGGGTTGCCAACTCCAGCAAAGGAAGTTCCTAGAGATTTGGGGGGTGGAGCCTGGGAAAGGACTGCAGTGGGGTATAATGCCATATATTCCCTCCTCCAAAAGCAGCCATTTTCTCCAGAGAAACTGATCTCTGCCATCTGGTGACCATTTCTGGTGGCCAGGAGATCTCCAGGAGATCTCCAGGTCCCACTGGGAAGCTGCCAACTCTAGCAATGCTCCTCAGGGGATATCACACAGGGGTTACCCACACTTTAATTCCCAGAAAAATAGCTGGTGCAAACAGGCACTATCCTTAGAAGTACGAGCCAAATAGTTCCTGGTTGCAAGTTGTAACCGACAAAAAGCAGGTTAGAATCACCAAATGTTCTGCCAAACATAAAGGAAAACCAACCTACCTTTGTTCCTCTTCAAGTTCTTCTTTGGTCAGCAGGGTTTTGTACTGGTTTCCCCTCAGTTTTCCAGGACTATATTTAAAGGAGAATTGTTCATCTACTATAGAAGAGAGAGGGAGAGAAAGTCAGGAAATGCTTTGCCTGAGAGGTAATTGTCGAAGTGCTAACCGAAAGCGGAACAGAGCCATTTTATTAATCTCATGTACATTCTGAACAATCTCACTTTTTCATTTGAAGTACTAACACAAAACATACAAATGCAGTTCTTAGTCACAAATGTAATAGCACTGGTCTCAATTCACAATGACTTTTAAGCTGTTTAATCCCCCTACAAAACAAGATACAACTAAGGCCTCAATTGTAAACCCATTTGAGACTCAGCATCATAGAACTCAGTGGGATTTACTCTAGGGTTGCCAGGTCCCTCTTCGCCACCAGCAGGAAGTTTTGGGGGTGGAGCCTAAGGAGGGCAGGGTTTGGGGAGGGACTTCAATGCCATACAGTCTAATTGCCAAAGCGACTATTTTCTCCAGGTGAACTGTTCTCTGTCGACAGGAGATCAGTTGTAATAGCAGGAGAACTCCAGCTAGTACCTGGAGGTTGGCAACCCTAATTTACTCTGAAGTAAAATTGTACTGGAAACTGCGGAAGACCATTGTAATTACGAGGAAGTAGATGGTGATCAATGCAGCCCTTCCCCATGTGAGAGCAATCTCAGGTCATTAGGGAGTTAACTTTCACACAGCACTGTAAATGATGAGCACCTGGTGATGGGGAAAAAGGTTAGTTTTCACTCTCTGTTAAAAGAAGAGGAGGGCTCCAGATAAGAAGCCAGCCAGGAGGAGAGCGTCTGGAGAACCAGGATGGCTGCCAGAGACAGACAGGAAGAAGTGGCTTGCTTGCCTCCCAGGAGACAACTTCCCACCCTTATTTAAGACTCAGCCTGGATAAAAGGCTATTTTTGTTTAAAGATTACTTAGCCTGGGTAAAAGGGTGTATTTTTTGTTTAATAAAACTGAATACTTTGTTTTCCCCAACACTTGCCTGTTGGAATCCTTTCTTTACCGAACCATGGGTAATACAAAAATATAGTGTGCCCTGACCTGGATGGCCCAGGCTAGCCTGATCTCGTCAGATCTCAGAAGCTAAGCAGGGTCAGCCCTGGTTAGTATTTGGATGGAAGACCACCAAGAAATACCAGGGTTGCTGTGCAGAGGAAGGCACTGGCAAACCACCTCTGTAGGTCTCTTGCCATGAAAACCCCAAAAAGGGGTCGGCTGCGACTTGATGGCACTTTACATACACAAAATATAGTGTCAGGCTGTTGTTTACATACTTGAACAGACTTGGCTTTTTCCTCCTTTTTACTTCCTGCCCCCTTTTTTCCTGCAGAGCTGTCAGGTAGAAGCAAATGCTTTTTTTGATTGCCCTGCATGATTCAGTCTTCACACTCCAACTATAAGTTATTTTATTGTGTGTTCAGATACTTTTGTTTATCTTTCACATCTTCCAGAAATTCATAACCATGTAAGAAAATACACAGAATAGATGAGGGCTGAAGTATACAGCAGATTGAAATCTAGCCTTGAAATTTCCACTTCAGAATTTTCAATCCTGAATGTTCAAAATGAAAAGAAAATGTTGCAAAAACACTAAATGTGGAAACATTTTTGTCATTATTTTCTGGCCCTGATGCATACTTTAAGGAAGGCCAGATGTGCTACCCTCTTGTAATCCACTGAGCAGATCATAGAGTAATTGTTTTGTTCCTATGTGTTTCATCTTTTCCTTAATCCTCCCCTTACTTTCATATCCTACTACTGTTTTAGGTCACATCACAAAACAGGCATAAACTCTGTACTGGATTGTGCCTACTCTATTTTTAAGACAGACCCCAAACTATGATAATCCCATATGTACACCCATCATGCAAACATAGATTAAAACTGGCTGTAACAGGAGAATATGCCTTCCTCTCCCCACACTTGTGCAACTATCAGCATATAAAGAATAGTGCTGTGGGCTGACCCACAACAGATAGGATCCTGCAGCTCCATATCTGGCCAGTTCCACAAGAGAAGTCATTGGTGATGGAGTGTATTTGTCTAACAAGCAGAAGAACTAGAAATCACATGCCCATTGTGTGACTGTAAAATACTAACATGGGCGGCCATAGAAAGGCCACCCATTAGCAGTGGCGGATCTACATTTTTGGGTCTCCAAAGCCTGAACTGTTATGGGGACCCCTTCACAACCAGCAATAGGACAACATCCAACAAGGTCCAAAGGGCCTTGCTGCCCTTGCCAGGACCTCAAGGCCAAAATGGTGGAGAACAGGGTGGTGGGGTGGAGTCCTTGAAAATGGGCTATACAGTGAGCCCCTTCCCACCAGCAATGAGGTCTGGGTAACCGCTGTTATCGTCTTCAGTGAGGTTGTTCTATGACAGATGTATTGGCTCATTCTCTAACAGAGAGGCGGAAGGTCATCAGAGGGTACTCGTTAGGATAAAGATGTGAAAATCTGGATTTGGTGTTAAAATGCACAAGCAAGACGAGTGCAGCCTGAACTGAGAATTCAGACATCTTTTTATGGTCCCACTGGCTCTAGCCTAAGGGCTGAGCTATAGAACTATTAAGCTGTGCACCAACGAAGGATTCGAGGATCCACATGCCAAAATGTAGGCTATGAATAGATTCTGGCAAGCTCAGTGAGCACATTCAGCTGGGGGTTTGTGCACTGGAAGCCCCTGAGAAAATTTTGAAGGTTGACCAATTACAGGGACATTTTGAGGCCATATGAAATGGGTATTAGAGCATATTCTAAGGTCAATATTAAGCACTTCAACCCATTGGCTTATGATTCGACCACTAAAATAGCCTTATTTTAATAACAAACTCCATCGATTTTGTTGAAAAATTCACTTGTTAAAAAAAATAGAAGTTGCTTTAGGGCCCCTCCAGGATTAGGGGCCCTGAAGCTTAAGCTTTATTAGTTTCATAGTAGATCCGCCACTGCCCATTAGCAAAAACAGGTAATAGAAAGAAGAATGGAGCTAAGTTTCCCTTGTTACCAGGTAATAAGAGCAGAATCCCCTAGTTATAACCTGTGTTTCGTACCTTTCTTTGAAGCAAGTGATTGCTTTTCTTTCTACAGCCTGTAGACCACATTTCTTCTCTAATTAAAGCACTTGAGCTAACTGACCTGCAGCTAACTGGCATGCAAAGCAGAACTGGCAAGAACTCTTTGTTTATGTTTGAAAGCACTCCTCTGGGTTATCTTTCTATGAGAATCCCAGTAAACAATGGGGCTGGAGATCAATTAAAAGGCATCAAAACAAGGGTTGCACCTGTGCCTGCCAGCTTCTTCTTTTTTTAAAGCGCCCATACAGATGGGCAAGATTTAAATAAACACTGAAATCAATGGACTGTGGAGCAATGCTGTCTCATGTTAGAAATTCCAGTGGGGCACAGGTTCTTCCTAGGAGTGATGAAGGTAGTGGAAAGAGGTGTATCCTTAGTGTGGCCAACCTCCAGGTGGTGGCTGGAGATCTCCCTCTATGACAACTGATCTCCAGGCGATAGAGATCAACTCCCCTGAAGAAAATGGCCGCTTTGGCAATTGGACTCTATGGCATTGAAGTCCCCCCCCCCAGGTGAAGTCTGATCTGGAGAACCGGGTTTGATTCCCCACTCCTCCACATGAGCGGCGGAGGCTAATCTGGTAAACTGGATTTGTTTCCCCACTCCTACACACGAAGCCAGACGGGTGACCTTGGGCAAGTCATTCTCTCTCAGCCTCACCTACCTCACAGGGTGTCTGTTGTGGGGAGGGGAAGGGAAGGTGATTGTAAGCCGGTTTGATTCTCCCTTAAGTGGCAGAGAAAGTCGGCATATAGAAACCAACTCTTCTTCCCCCCTCCTCTCCAAACCCCGCCCTCCTCAGGCTCTGCCCCCAAAATCTCCAGGTATTTCCCAACCTGGAGCTGGCAACCCTATCTTTTCTCAGAATGTAACTTTATTTGTAATTGTAACTTCACTATTAACGGCCTTTGCAACCTTCCGACTAAAGGTATTGTTGTAAGGCTAAGAAGCTTTTTCACCACTGTGAGCCACAATACAAACTCATTATGAATCAGAGGACTGCTGCTAATTTGTATATGCTAATATCATGCCATCAGCATAATGACATACCTTCAGCAATTTGCATCTCATTTGGAAGAACACAGACCAGACAAATAATATAATCTGTGCCATAGACTATTATGGGATTATGTTACTTCAGTTAAGACTCTAAGCAACCTTTGTCTTGGGGACAGAGAACACAGGAGGAGGAAGCAAGCATTGGAAGGTTGCCTAGCAATGATCTATGCTCTCTGGACCCCAACAGCTAGATGGGGAGTCAAAGCACCAAAGGGAAGGTTCCAATGTTGAGTAATACCAAACTAGGGTTGCCAGGTCCCTCTTCGCCACCAGCTGGAGGTTTTTGGGGCGGAGCCTGAGGAAGGCAGGGTTTGGGGAGGAGAGGGACTTCAATACCATAGAGTCAAACTGCCAAAGCGGCCATTTTCTCCAAGTGAACTGATCTCTGTCACCTGGAGATCAGTTGTAACAGCAGGATCTACAGCTAGTATCTGGAGGTTGGCAACCCTATACCAAACCCTGACAGGTGCTGCATTCAGGAATTGCAACAATGAGCCTGGGAAGACCTTGGATTTGAACACCCACGTCCTTTCATGTGTAGGGTAGGACTGATTTGCAACAAACCATGATATTATTTGATTAGAATCAGACAGATTAAAAGCTTCAGTCTGTTCTCTTGCCTACAAACCACCTGAGATCTTGGTTTTGTAGACAGGGTAACAGCCCAGTTTTTCATTCATCTGATGAAACAACAAATTATGGTCCATTGTAAACCATGTAGATTTCAATTTCTGAGCCACATTCAGAGGAGGAAGGAGGTGGAGTGCATAAATCAAAGGTCTTGCTAGGTTTGTTCCCATAATAATGACGATGGTTCCTTGGTACAACTGTAGATAGCCAATGTCACATAGAAAGGCAAGAATTAACAGTGTTGCTGTATCCAATTAATTTATTCATTAGCCAATTAGGGAAAACATTTAAAGGGTCACTGTGGTTGTTGGTTATGGTTGCAAACCTCCTGGTGGCACCTGGAGATCTCCTGCTATTACAATTGATCTCCAGAGGACCAGGATCAGTTCCCTTGGAGAAAATGGCTGCTTTAGCAATTGGACTCTATGGCATGGAAGTCCCTCCCCTCTCCAAACATCACCTTCCTCAGGCTCCACCCCCAAAATGTCAAGGTATTTCCCAACCTGGCGCTGGCAACCCTATTCACCTTCATGATTCTCCCTCCCTTTGGTGGATTGTTCCTTAAAAGGTAAAGGTAAAAGTCCCCTGTGCAAGCACCGGGTCATTCCTGACCCTGGGGTGACGTCACTTCCCGACGTTTACTAGGCAGACTTTTTTGTTTATGGGGTGGTTTGCCAGTGCCTTCCCCAGTCATCTTCCCTTTACCCCCCAGCAAGCTGGGTACTCATTTTACCGACCGCGAAAGGATGGAAGGCTGAGTCTACCTTGAACCGGCTACCTAAAACCGACTTCCGTCGGGATCAATCTCAGGTCGTAAGCAGAAGCTTGGACTGCAGTACTGCAGCTTACTTCTCTGCACCATGGGGCTCTTCTAAGGATTGTTCCTTAGTTGTGATCAATTGTTGTGCTGCCATTCAGAAATTCCTGAGGCCCAAAACAGTGTAACATTTTTCAAAAAGCTGTACTTTGCACACTATGTATAAACCTATTACATGGGCTAGGTGTCCATAAAGAGCAGTTAAAGCAGGGTACTGGTGGACAAACCATAACCTTCTAGAAGAAATCCACTATCTTCCACCAAAATGTGTGTAAAGTGCCATCAAGTTGCAGCCAACTTATGGTGACCCCACAGGGTTTTTCAAGGCAAGAGACTCAGCGAGGTGGTTTTGCCATTGCCTTCCTGGTTGGCACCTGGTTGGCCACTGTGTGAACAGACTGCTGGACTTGATGGGCCTTGGTCTGATCCAGCAGGGCCTTATGTTCCTCTGCATAGAGACCCTGGTATTCCTTGGTGGTCTCCCATCCAAGTACTAGCCAGGATCAACCCTGCTTAGCTTCTGAGATCTGACGGGATCAGGCTAGCCTGGGCCATCCAGGTCAGGGCTCCACCAAAATCCCTCCTTTTAAATCCCAGTTTGTCAGTATTTTCATTTAGATTTCCAGGAACATCCTAAATCAAAAGCTGAAATGGACAGGTACAATAGTTGGCCTGTAGCACTGAAAAGCAGCACCATGCAAATTCATCCCTTTCCCACATCCCTTTCCCATGGTGGGGCCGTGGCTCAGTGGTAGAGCATCTGCTTGGCATGCAGAAAGTCCCAGGTTCAACCCTGGGCATCTCCCGTTAAAGGGACTAGGCAAGGAGATGATGTGAAAGACCCCTGCCTGAGACCCTGGAGAGCCGCTGCTGGTCTGAGTAGACAATACTGATTTTGATGGACCAGGAGTCTGATTCAGTATAAGGCAGCTTCATCTGTTCACATCCCAAATGCCTTTGTATAGCCAATAACCACGACTACCCTAAACACCAAAGTCTTGGCTCAGGAGCATCAAAAATTTAAGTTTTGTAAAATCTCATTTCCCTTCATGGAAAAACCAGTGCTGTTCCCTGGCAGGCATACATGCCTGATCAACTGGAAATGAACAGAAATTTAGCTCATTTAATTATCACACACTAACAGAGATCTTGAAAAGAGGCTATAATGGGTCACTGATCTTGGAGTTCCTCAACAAATGCTAGGAAGACTGATTCAAACAGCCATTCATATACACCAGCAGTTATCCCAGTGATTTATATAGCAAAAGAAAACCAGGTCTCACTGTCCACCAGGGATAGGAAAGTAAGAAGAAAGTATTTGTTCTGCATTTGGGTTGGTAAGGGCACTACCACATGCAGAAAGATCCAAATAACTGGATTTTGTTTGTTTGGGTTTCAAAGTAATGTTCCAGGAAGCTGTTGCAGTTCATTTCCTTTTAAGAAAAGAGAGCTCTAGAAACTTAAAGTATCATTGCAATACGAATGTATGAGGTGCCCGGCTGGATCAGACCACTGGCCCATCTAGTTCAGTATCGTGCTTCACATGCTAACCAGTTGCCCTGGCGGCAGGGTTCCCAACTGCCTGCTAATGGCGGGCAATCGACCACTAATTCGTTCTGCTGCTCACCGACACTCAGCTCGTTGACGGGTGGAAGCAGACTAGTGGAAGGGAGGGGGATAGGGTTGCCAACTTCCAGGTGGGGGCTGGAGATCTCCCTCTATTACAACTGATCTCCAGGTGACAGAGATCAGTTTCCCTGGACAAAATGGCCACTTTGGCAATTGGACTCTATGGCAGTGAAGTCCCTCCCTACTCTACACCCCGCCCTCCTCAGACTCCACCCCCAAAATCTCCAGTTATTTCCCAACCCGGAGCTGGCAACCTTGGGGGGGGGAGCGATAGGCACCCTTGCAAGATGACTTCACTTCTGGTTTATGTAGAAGTGCCGGCATCACACAGGAGGAACACACTAGCACTACCCCCCCCAAAAAAAAAATCTATGGAAACCATAGAGTTTTTTGGCAAGTGCTAGAGCATCCCTCAGTGCGATGCCAGTATTTCCGCATAAAATTAATTTATCATAATAAATTAATTTATCATAATAAAATTAATAATATAATGTAATGTAATAGATTGATATAGATTCTATTATATACAATATATAATATTATAATAATAATTAATAATAATAAAATCATAATGAAAATAAAATTATATGTTGCTGACTCTGCTGACCATAGTATTGCTGATTATATTATTAAGATCTAGGATCATAATAAAATTAATTTTACCATAATAAAATTATTATTAATATAATTTATATATAATTCAATACATAATTGATTAATAAAATATATAATATAATAATTATTATTAATAATAAAATCATAATACAATTAAAATTATGCGTTGCTGACTCTGCTGACCATAATATTGCTGATTATATTATTAAGATCTAGGATCATAATAAAATTAAGCAAAGTAAGTATTATGGATGAGAGAGAGAAAAGTCCTACTTATCCACCACCACCCATGCATAATTATATAAACCTCTATCAGCTTCCCCACCATTCATCCCTTTTCTAAACTGAAAGCCCCCCAAACTCTTTAGTTCTTCCTAGGGTTGCCAGGTCCCTCTTTGCCACTGGTGGGAGGTTTTTGGGACAAAGCCTGAGGAGGGCAGGGTTTGGGGAGGGGAGGGACTTCAATGCCATAGAGTCCAATTGCCAAAGTGGCCATTTTCTCCAGGAGACCAGCTAGTGCTTGGAGGTTGGTAACCCTAGCTCAGGGATGGGGAACCTCAGGTCCTGGGGCTGTATGCGGCCCCCGAGGACATTTTTTGTGGCCCTCGGGAGCTCCGGGGCCCCGCAGAGGAGGCGCGGCACAGGGCGGCCCTCCCTGAGGGTGTTCCTGGGGCCATGGCTTGCAGGGGCGCTGCGGCGCTCTTTGGACCTCCTCTCGCCAACTGACGGCTGTTGATCGGCGAGAGGAGGGGGAGGGACGCTTCCACCAAGGCTGCCCCCTATAGCCGCAGCGTGCAGGAATGCCGGGGCACACTGTAAGCCCCTCTTGCATCCTGTCGGCTGTTGAGCAGTGAGAGGGAGGAGGGAAAGAGGCCCGTGGCTCCTGGCGGCAGAGCATGCGCGCAGGAGCCAATCGGGCTTCAGGGGGCCTTTTGTGGACTCTGGGGGTGGGAGGGCATGGAGGCTGGGGCCAGGTCGCGTGGGGCCGGCGGGTGTGTGTGTGTGGGGAAGGCTTTTCTCTCTCCCTCTCTTTCTGTCCCTTTCTTTGTCTGTCTCCCTCCTTTTCTTTCTTCCCCTCTTTCCATTTCTTTCTCCCTCTCTCCCTTTGTTATCCCCCGCTGATTAGGCTGCCACCTCATGCACATGTGCGCATATGTGTGTGTACACATACACAGTCCTACTGCACGAGGGAGTGTATTACAACTCTTTCATGCTCCTTTTAGCATTGCAACCATAAATGGGCTTAAAGGAGACAAGAGTACACTCTGCTTCCCCAGGGTTGCCAAACTCCAGGTACTAGCTGGAGATCTCCCACTTATTACAACTGATCTCCAGCCGATACAGATCAGTTCACCTGGAGAAAATGGCTGCTTTAGCAATTGGACTCTATGGCATTGAAGTCCCTCCCCTCCCCAAACCCTGCCCTCCTCAGGCTCCACTCCCAAAATCCCCAGGTATTTTCCAACTCGGAGCTGGCAACCCTATGCTTCCCTCTTCCAGCTCAAAATGGCTGATTGTCTTGATGCCTCTGTGATCATTTCCCATTTCTTGATGGAACTATCAAGGATTTTCATGGCAATTTCCTTGTACCTTGTCAAGAATTTCCTATGCTTGAAAGCATAATTTTTCACTGACAGCCAGTGCAGTGTGGTGTACAGAGTTTGGACTGGAAGGTCTAGGTTGAAATCCTTGGCCAGCCAGAAAACTTACTGGATCACCCTGCTTCAGTCACTATCTTAACGTAACATAAGAAACTGCTGTGAGAATAAAAAGAGTGTGAGAGAAAATAATGCTATGGATGATCCTTCCTTTCTATTATGGCTGAGAATGGCTGACATTTCTTCAGTGGGTACTAAGTGTTAGGAAATGGTCCCTTGTTAGCTCTGTTAAGTATCTATGAGGTCTTGGAGAAGGTGTCATAAGAATAAAAGAAAAGCTATGCTCAATCAGACCAAAGGCCCATCAAGTCCAAAATTTGGTTCACACAGTCACTAGGGCTGCCAACCTACTGATGGGGCCTGGAGATCTTTTGGGATTACACCTGATCTCCAGGCAACAGAGATTAGTTCATCTGGAGAAAATGGCCACTTTGGAAGGTGGACTCAATGGCATTATACACCATTGAAGTCCCTCCCCTCCCAAGGCCTGCTCTCCTCAGGCTCCTTCCCACCAAAATCTCCAGGTATTTCCCAGCTTGGAGCTGGCAACCCTAACAGCGGCTGACCAACTGCCCCTAGGAAGCTGACAAGCAGGGTAACTGCAACAGCAACCTCCTGCCGATGCTCTCTGACAACTGATATAAAGAGGCACTCTGCCTCTGGTACTGGAGAGAGTAGATATCCACCTTAGTTAGTGTCAACAGAAGGCAGGAACAAGTGTGTGAAGAAACAGAAGGTCTGGATTTGAAAATAAAGACAGACAGAGAGCTGTGAGTTGATGGAAGTATCTTGGATCTCTGTCTCATGATCTGATGTGGGTTAATGGGCCCACTGCCCTGTAGGAATGCCTCTTTTCTTCAAAATGACATAAGTTTCCAGTGCTCTCTCTCATCTAAAGGGAATCAACAGAGGTAGCACTGCTCTTGCAACTTCTGTCCACTTGACAAAATAGGGATTATGTAACAATATGAATGCAACCTGAGCTCCTTGGAGGAAGGATGAGTGTACATATGCAGGGTTCCCAGCTCTGGGTTAGGAAATACCTGGAGATTTTTGGGGCGGAGCCTGAGGAGGGCGGGATTTGGGGAGGGGAGGGACTTCAATGCCACTGAGTCCAATTGCCAAAGCGGCTATTTTCTCGAGGTGAACTGATCTCTATCGGTTGGAGATCAGTAGTAACAGCAGGAGATCTCCAGCTAGCACCTGGAGGTTGGCAGCCATATTACATATGTGAGAAAGAAGAAAGAAATGTTTATGGTGCTGCACTGCATTTTCAGCCAGGCACACTGAAAGGGATTGGCCTGAAGCCCACAGCTGATCAAGCAAGGGCCTCTGTTGCTGAAAGTTGGCACAAGCTCCTGCTGAATTTCTACCTAAAATCAAGTTGTTATTTGGGGGGGGGAGCCACTCCCCCTCCTGAATCAAGCTATAATAAAAGGGCTGTTCTCTGTAGAGGTAAGGACGTGCCAGCTGAGACATCCATTTGCAATGGGCAGAAGCTTAGAACCTGGGCGGTGCTGCAGGCACACAAAATGCATGGGAACACAACACATTAGGGAAGCACAGCATTTGCTGGCTAACAATGCAAGCCCATGTGGTTCTGCTGGAGGCCTCCACTTCTTGGCCTTCCCTGGCCCCTTAATAGGCCTGAATTATTATCAAAAACTTTCCTTCAAGGCATGGAGGGTGGGGGAGAACAGCAGCCTGTACTTATGTAATGCTGGCATCTTGTATGCAAAAGATTTTAGATCTATTCAAGGGACTGAAGCCTCATAGTCTCCGCCCTTCCTACCAGGGGCACCTAAGGAACCATTTCTCCTGTCTTAGGTTGGTCCTAATCTTTCCCTTTAATACAGAAATCCAGTACTCAAAGAGAGATCAGTGCTAAAGACTGTGCCTGATGTTTAGGGTCGCCAACCTCCATGTACTAGCTGGAAACCTACTGCTATTACAACTGATCTCCAGCCGATATAGAGTTGCCAGGTCCCTCTTCGCCACTGGTAGGAGGTTTTGGGGGCGGAGCCTGAGGAGGGTGGGGTTTGGGAAGGGGAGGGACTTCAATGCCATAGAGTCCAATTGCCAAAGTGGCCATTTTCTCTAGGTGAACTGATCTCTATCAGCTGGAGATCAGTAATAGCGGGAGATCTCCAGCTAGTAGCTGGAGGATGGCAACCCTAAGCCGATAGAGATCAGTTCCCCTGGAGAAAATGTCTGCTTTGGCAATTGGATTCTATGGCACTTAAGTCCCTCCCCAAACCCCACCCTACTCAGGCTCCACCCCAAAAATCTCCAGGCATTTCCCAACCCGGAGCTGGCAATAGGGTTGCCAGGTCCCTCTTCGCTATTGGCGGGAGATTTTTGGGGCAGATCATGAGGAGGGCGGGGTTTAGGAGGGGAGGGACTTAAATGCCATAGAGTGCAATGGCCAAAGCGGTCATTTTCTCCATTTTCTTCCTCTTCTACCTGGCGTCTGAAACAAGAATTCATATATGATTAGACTTCTATGGACAATATTGTTAACATAAGAGTGAAAACAAAAATATTTATATTACTTATCTGATATAAGAAGGATTTTGTATCTTTTTGATACTTTGTATGTATACACTAGTTGGTGTGTTGTGTGTTGACAATTTTGTAACAAAGAATTTGCATTTATATAAAATTGTGACTGTATTTTTTGGGTTGTGACTAACATTTGTACAGCAGTGTCTACTTTTTGCTAATTACCTGGAGGTTGGCAACCTTAGCTGGCAACCCTATACATGCAGCACACCTAGGTTACAACGACCTTTAGTTTAAGCGAATAAAGTACTGACTAACCCAGTCCATAGGGCAACCAGATGCAATGGAAGGCAGGATTGTTGTACTCTTAACTGCTGTGTAAGAAAGGAGGTTCACCTTTTATCAAACCTGCAAAACAGTTACTACAAAGCTCCCTCACCTAAAGAATTATTAAGGTGCAGAATCCTTGTCATCACTTTTGCTTCTCGCCACCGCAACACCAATCTGAGCCTTACTAAGGAAGAATAGCTCTGCCATCTCCCGTGAGAACTCTGTTTCATTACCTACTATGTTATACTTAAAATGTTCACACAGCCGCACAGCGGGTGCCACCCACATAGGCTGCCTCAGCTGTATAATCTATTTGTCTAGGTGTAACCGGTGTTACCATCCCTTTCAAGCAGATGGCTATCATTTGATTCCCTTATAAAAAAGGGAATGGGAGTTGAACTTTGAGAGCATGGCTCCAAAGAGTCTGCACACAGGGTGGTCATGGAGCACATGCAGCTAAATCAAGCTGTTCCTGCATTATATCAGCTGCAAACTCTTTCAGTCAGCCAGCCGCCAACAGAAAGTCAGCAGCCTGGAGTCTACTCTGACTGCGATTTCTGATCACTTGCTTACAGGCTCAAACCGAAAGGAAGGATATAAAGTACTAAGCAGCAGTAGGAAAGAGCTGCTCCATAGCGTTAAGTGAAGAAAGATGTTCTGTAAGTACAGTTGCCAGGTCCCTCTTCGCTACCAGCGGGAGGTTTTTGGGGCGGAGCCTGAGGAGGGCAGGGTTTGGGGAGGGGCTTCAATGCCAGAGTCCAGTTGCCAAAACAGCCATGTTCTCCAGGTGAACTGATCTCTGTCGGCTGGAGATCAGTTATAATAGCAGGAGCTCTCCAGTTAGTACCTGGAGGTTGGCAACCCTATCTGCAAGTCCTTAAGAGCTGGTTTTGGACTTTCTCTTTTTCATTTTACTGGGCATCACCTGCTAGATTCTGATGCTGTTTCAATTACTCTTTCTGGAAGGCGCTGAAGGAACAGTCATTGGAAAGTTGTTATATGGGCAGCACTTACACCTCAGTTATACGTGTGGTTGCAAGTTATTACATTTCAGTTTGATGCTAAAATAGATAATCATTAAAAGTTTGCTATCTTTGGAACACCTTCACAGTTGACTGGCTTCTATGCAAGCCACAAAGGTAAAGGATGCTGTCATGAACCACCTTTATTTCTCCATCCGGAGTATTTCAGAAGTGGTGGGATTTGTGTAGCCAGGGTTTTTGCTGGTTTATATAGGGGTTGCCAATTTTTTGTCTTTGGAGAGGGCCATATTTGCCTTACAAGTGAAGGTTCAAGAGCTGGATTTCCCCCTCTGCTCTGCACCTGTGATATTCTCCTTTCTACAGAGGAATTATTAATGGCATAGGCACCCTCCTTCCTATTGCATCTGGTAACTTTGAAGCAAGTGTTTCTAGGGAGCGCAGCCAGGTGCAACTGCTATGGGGCAAAATTCTGTTTGCTAAGGCACAAGAGCCTTCTAACTGATTAGATCTGGCCACTATAATCAGTAAGGTTGCCATCCTCCAGGTACTAGCTGGAGATCTGCTGCTATTACAACTGATCTGCAGCCAATAGAGATCAGTTCACCTGGAGAAAATGGCCGCTTTGGCAATTGGACTCTATGGCATTGAAGTCCCTCCCAAACCCCTTCTCAGGCTCTGTCCCAAAAACCTCCCGCCGGTGGCAAAGAGGGACCTGGCAACGCTAATAATCAGTGTTCTCCAGGCATCTTTTTAGGATGTGTTCTCCAGGCATCTTGTCCCTGCTTCTGTGCTTTTAACAGCGTCCGAGTACACAGGAATAAACCAGAAGGAACTTCCTGGCATGAAGATAAAATGCATGTGCTTAGTTTCTGATGTGAATATGCTGTTAAAGGCAGAGGATCGGGACCAAAAAAGAAAGGGGGCGACTCCTAGTTTCCGATCTGAGCTTCAGCAATTTTACACACAGTGTTCTTCATTTTTCTTCTTTTCTCTAACAAGCAGGAATAATGTTCACCCTACCCTGTGGCCATGATGTGCAAGAATTAAAGATGATCCATCAGAATTATAATCCTCTTTAGACAATAGGATTGTGGTTGTGCATGGGGGCCTCGGGGGGACAGCAAGAAAGTGGGGCAAGGAGGGTGCATTTTCTCTTCCCCCTTTTGCACAAGGCGTACACAGCAGGGGTGCCACAAGGAATGGGCACTGATGTATTAATCAGTGGGTGGGTGGGGGGAAGAGTAGCACTTGGATGTTTAGACGGCAGTGCAGCCAGGTGGCCTTGGATGGGGGAATCCTGGGAATCAAATCCCTGGTCTACTGTAAAGCTCACCCCCTGGTCTTGGACAAGTCGCTGTCTCTCAGCCTAACTTGCATCAAAGGGTCGGGCTCAGGATAAAATGTATTAGCCCCCATGTATATCCTCCTAAGCTCCTTAGCAGAAGGGTGGGATACTAATATGTGCTAAGTGAGTATATAAATCTTCTTTCAACTAATGCAACGACAAGAAAAAATTTCTAACAGCTGTTTAACAGCACTTTTGTAAGCCAACATCGGTGATTCTCCCCTCCCCCCCACACACACACATAAAAAGAGGTTTTGTAAAAGCTTCTAAAATAGACCTTCCCTAGTGACTCCTCAGTTACATTGGGACAAGATATTAGATTTAGGGTTGCTAATTGACCGGGGTGGGGGGAACCCCAGTCTGGTCTGTTTGATCTACAAAGTTTTTCATGGCATGGAGATGGGTGTAATCACCGAACTACTGTTCAAAGCACAGCTGTAGAGACAAATCAAAAAGCTGGCAACCCTTGATGGGATACATGATATCAAGTTATCAGAGCTGGGTCGTTGTGTAAAATTTAGGATTTGCAAAAACTGCCTGGAAAGGTGTTAATCATATACATGTTTTGTATGTTACAATCTGTCTGTGCTGGATGAAGCTTTTGTGATACCCTCTCAAGTTAGTCAATTAATCATTTTCTAATCAACTAATCTCTTAAACACAATGCCTGATAAACCACTCCAGAGATCCCTTCCAGGGCTGGCAAGTAGTATCTGGGCTAGCTTTGAAAATTGGGGTAAAGCAAAAGAAGGTGATGGTGGTAGTAGTTGAAAAAACCTTTGAGCTGAGTGTTGAGGAATGTCATTGAGATAGGAAGATGGGCTTCAAGAAAGGCCTTGATTTTAAAGATTTTCATTTTGAAACCAGAATGGGCAATTTATTTGACAACAGAGTTGGCAGGCACGACCTGGCAACTGGCAGGAGTTGGAGGGGTAGGGACATGAGGGAGCACCACCAGTTAAGGCACAGGGTTGTCAGGCTGCAGCTGGCAACCCCCAAGAGTAATTAGGGGAGGGGCCTAGTATGCCAATGTTACGCCAGCATGCCTATGCCATTTCTGATTTAAACTGGAAGTGCCATGGGGGATGCCCTAGAATTTTACAAAAACTCTATGGTTTTACCATACAGTTTATACAGAATGCTAGAGTGTCCTGTGTCATTTCCTGTTTAAACCTGTGACTTTGCTTTGATTCTCTGGTTTGACGTTGGTTTTATTGGGTTTGTTGGTTCTGTTTGTATGTGGAAGCTTTTGGCCAGTGGTTGTTCATGTGTATTTGGCTATTGGGTTTTAAAATTTTTCCCCATATAGGAAACAACTGAGACAAGTAGGATGGCTGGGGACACCTTGTTCAGGGCCTATAGAGTAGGACCCCTTGGTACAGTTTGCTTGAAACTGGGGGGATCTTTAGAGGACAAGCAGCACTAGCTCTCCTACAATTTTCATTTCATTTGGCTGAAAAACAGCCACTACGGTTTCCCTGAAAAGTGTCCCCCATAGGGAATAACGGAACTTGAACAATTCCAGAATCCTGGGGGGGGGGGGAATTGAACCTGAATCCCAGGACAATATCAGGGGACTTGAATGCCCCTGAATACCAGCATGGAGGCTCTTCCCAAAATCCAAATTCAAACAATGCGGTTTTTAAGGTGCACATCCCTAGACTTCGACATTTTCTCTGAAACCATGAGGACTAGAACTTAATTTTAAACAAAATGAAAACTGAGCTCCTAATGAGATACCTAGAGCTGGTCTTTTTGAATACAGTTTTGTTTGTTAGCTGTTCCGTTTGTTTGTTTGTTTGTTTGTTTGTTTTAAATAAAAACCCACTGAAAATGCTTCAAGCAGTAGCCAAGTGTTCAAGCCTTTTGTAAAGCAATGTCACCAGCAGAACTAGAATCAGTTAGGAAATGCACATAGGGCTTCCTTATTCTAAGAGGATGGAATGTAACCATATAGAAAATGACAATAGCCCCAATATCTGTTTTTCAATTGAGCTGGGATGACTACTATGTGAAAATCCTGTCCTGGGATCATGGAAGGGATGTAGGATGATAGCAAAGAATCTTGTAAGAGCCCCCCAGAGCCTGGCTGTTGCATACAGCCTCACAGAATTAAGGGCAGTGCTGATTTGGCAGCTGCATTAATGTGACATCCATCCACTTGGCCATTAACTTACAGCCTTGGCAAGCACCCAGTTCCCCATCCTTTGCACGGTTTAATTTGACAGCGCCCTAATTTATCCTAAGGATCTCTCTCCCCTCCCCTATTACACTGGCCTTCTGACAGAGAATGCATGGAGAATTGCCAGGTTTCACCCCCACCCATCCCCAAAAAAATCCCAGCAGCATCCTTGCCTTTTGTTCTCCTCCTGCTTTGCATTGCGACTGAAAGAATTAACAGCTCAATAATCAGGAGGAGGAAGCAGCTTGCTTTTGAGTCTCAGCCGCTCGGGGGCAGGCAGCTAATCCTCTGCCTTCCCCTGAGAGGAATGTGGCAGTGCCGTGCCCTGGCCTGCTTCACCGGGAGCCATATTTATAGAAAGTGACAGCTTTGCTCTAGTCCTTCCGTAGAACCCAGGATTCGACTCAGGCTCTCCAGCTCATGCACAGCATACATACAGGGCTCTGATGGACACAGAGGGGAATGCTTGGCCTGCCGCATTCTTCCTCCTCCCCTCTGCCTTTCCGCTTCTCTGCTAGGAAGGAAAAAATGGAAAGCGACAGCTCGCCGGACTCTCATCATTACTGGGTCAGGAGAGAGGCCTGAGCATAAAATACATCAAGTTCTGATCTTAAACACTAGAGTTCTTTATCACTCCCTTCAGTTGCATCAGAAGCCCAGAGGGGGGAAGGCAAAACAAAAATCCCCCTTAATGTTCTTATGCCATTCCTAGTTTCTTGGTAGGGTTTCTGGTGTTCTTTCAATGCGGTAGCAACACAACAGAGTTTTGCCACTAGGGAACTTTCCAGTTGCTCCACAATGCTTTGCACAATCCCCTTGTACATTAGGGAGGGGCTGTGGCTCAGTGGCAGAGCATCTGCTTGGCATGCAGAAGGTCCCAAGTTCAATCCATAGCATCTCCAGTTAAAGGGACTAAGCAAGTAGGTGATGTGAAAGACCTCAGTCTGAGATCCTGGAGAGCCGCTGCCAGTCTGAGTAGACAAGACTGACTTAGATGGACCAAGAGTCTGATTCAGTATAAGGCAGCTTCATGTGTTCATGAGAAAAAACAAGGGTAAGCTTCAGCTTTGGGGAGGGCTGTCAGATTTCCAAAAATTGCTTGGTTGGCCAAAAGCAGGAAGCCATCAGAAAAAGGCCTGCTCAGACACATGGTGGAAGTTCATCTGAATGAGATTTCAGAAGTCAATGGAATTAGCACTACTGGCCTCTTTCATTAGATATTGTTAGTTCATGTTTATTTAGGACTACTTTTAGGTTAGGACTGGGGGGAAATCAGATTGTAGAGAGCATCCAGGAAAAGGGTCCTGATAACCAAATCAACACAATTAATATATCCTGTGAAAAGAGATTTCATCGGCCTTTTATGCATGGCTGTTTCCCTTGCCATCACTGCTCCAATTACTCCAGGTCTTTGTTTTGATTATACATGCCATTTCCGACAGTCAGAGGTCGCTTCACTGTCCGCACGTTTTGCCCACATTTATCAAGCATTTGAAAGCACAGGCAAAAGGCGCAGAAACGCAGGGAGAGAGCGAGGCGACCTCTGATGGTCGGAAACAGCATGCATAATCAAAACAAAAAATTAAAACCATCAGAGGGGTGACCATGAGGGAAACAACCATGCATAAAAGGCCTTCCTAACCTTAGAGCACAGGAATAAGCTTTGCTGGTCCATCTAGTCCACCATCCTATTTCCCACAATGGTCAACCGGATGCCTCCACAAACATGATAGGACAAGTTTCCCCCAGTTGCTGCTCTCTAATAACTGGTGTGCCTCATGGTTTAATTTAGCCACCAAGGCTGTTGATGGACTTACCCTCCATTCATTTGACTAGTCCCCTTTTAAAGCCATCTAAACATCTTCTGGCAGTGAATTGCATAAGTTAGTTTGCATTGTGTGAAGAACTTTTATTTTACTGCATCTTCTGCCAACAACTTCATTGGGTTGGCCCGGAGTTCTAGTATAACAGGAGAGAAAAAAGTCTCTTTCTCCACCTGCTCCATATCATGCATAAATTTATAGACCTCTACTATGTCCCCTTTTAGTTGTTCTAAAAAATCCTCGTACACTGTAGCCTTTTCATACATTTGATTATCTTGTCTTCACCTTTCCTGATTTTAGGAGATGCAGTGACCAGAACTGTAATGGAATTCCAATTGAGACCACACCACAGATCTACTTGCTGTTTTACATTACAAGTTTTGAACTAAGGCTGTTTTCACAATAGGTTCCTGTACTTCTTGCATCAGGAAATCAATGTACATTTGATTTTTAAAATGGCTCTTTACATTAACTGCATGCATGACAGATATTCTTTGCATCGCTGGCAAAGGCTTCCATTGCTCAGATTTCTGCCACCAGTCACGATGCAGCCCAGAACTTACCATTTTCAGACTCGGGTTCCCTCACCACCAGTTTCTCCATTTCTGATTCTTGGTCTTCCTCCTGCAACAGGAGAATTAAACACAGGTTTGTTGTAAAGACTACAAAGCCTCCTTACGAAACAAACTGAACCGCCACGTATCACAAAGCATAATGGCTCAGAGGCAGAATTCTCCTTAGGTCCCACAGAAAAACAGTCAACATCAAGAAAACCCCCCTATTTGCTTATGTTTCCCTCCACACAGCAGAAGCAAGGCAATGCTCAACAAGCCACAGATCCACACTGTAACAAATCTCAGAGGGCACACCTACTATTTTGTAAAACATGGTAACAGCAAAAATGGGCTCAAGGGATGAGCCTGAAATGGGGGAGCGGTAGGGTTGCCAGCTCCAGGTTGGGAAATACCTGGAGATTGTGGGGGCGGAGCCTGAGGAAGGTGGGGTTGGGGGAGGTGAGGGACTTCAATGCCATAGGGTCCAATTGCCAAAGCGGCCATTTTCTCCAGGTGAATTGATCTATGTCGCCTGGAGAAAATGGCTGCCCTCCAGTAGTATGAAGGGGGATATGGCAGGTGTGGCGGACAGGCAAAGAGCTGCAAAAACTCACAGCTTCTCTTCCATACACCATGCAAGTCACTCGGATATGATCGTTCCTTAAAAAGAAATGCACCAAACCAGGTTTTGGAAAGATTGCCGGACAAGAAAACTGGACACGTGGAGATGACCAAAAAACTGCACCATATTAAGGAAGCTAAGCAAAACTTCCATGTGGAAGTGGTCTGAGTGTGGACAATTCTAGGCTAGATTCACCTATGGTAGGGTTGCCAGGTCCCTCTTTGCCACCGGCAGGAAGTTTTTGGGGCAGAGCCTGAGGAGGGCGGGGTTTGGGGAGGGGAGGGACTTCAATGCCATACAGCAGGGGTGTCAATAGGCTTTCCAGGCCCCGCAGCTCCACCGGCGGGAGCTTTGTGGGCTGCGGCCGATGTGCGCACATGCGCCTGGCGTGACATGGACGTGCACCCTGCGCAACGTGCCTGCGTCACTTCCGGGTCTACCCGGAAGCGAAGCAGACGCTCTAGCAATCCCGGCCAAAACTCTATGCTTACCATAGAGTTTCAGCCGAGGTTGCCAGAGCGTCCACATCACTTCCGGGTTTGGAGAGCGTGCGGGTGGGCCCACTGAGCCCGCTGGCCCTCAGCTGGCTGGCGGGCAACCCAGTTGATTGGCGGGATTTTACCCGCCGCCACCGGGCACCTGGCAACCCTAGGTGTCAAACATAAGGCCCGGGTGGGGGGGGGGATCCAGCCCTTTGAGAGCTCTTATCCGGCCCACGAGCCAGCCGAGGCAGCCACCCCCACCCAGTCCCAAAGTGTCAATGTTCAAAGACTGTTAAATAAAAGAAAATACTGTAAGAGTGTTCTTGGGTTAAGCATGTTTGCATTTTAAGTAAAAAATAAAGTAAAAATTACTATTGTTAATTGGCTTTGCCTGTGTTTTCTATAAAGTTTGTATCTCCGGTCCCTGGCATTCAATTTCATGGTACACATGGCCCGGCCCAACAAAGTAACATTTATGTCATATCCAGCCCTCGTAACAAATGAGTTCAACACCACTGCCATAGAGTACAATGGCCAAAGCGGCCATTTTCTCCTGGTGAACTGATCTCCAGCTAATACCTGGAGGTTATGAAATTAGTACAAGAATATGCTGAGATATCTGCAAAAACAGTTTGTATTGGAAAACCAAACAAACAGTAACAGCAAAGTGCTATATACAGAAGTGACAAATCACATCAGTGAAGTGCTATGTACATAAATTGCCATAAGCATTTACAGCAATCTAGGCATATATTTTTCGTATCCTAAATGCAGGTAGATGTTCAATGGATGTTCATATTACTGAAGAACAAGATGGAATGCTGGGATACGATCATTTCGGAGTCTTCTTCAGTCCCACATATTTCACCATAAGTGTATGTGTTAACTTCAATGAAGATTAATAAGTTCCTCATATGGATACATGGTCTTGCTATATTCAATTTTCATAAAGATCTGTAGTACAGTTGTCTTAAGAATTTTAAAGCAGACCAGGTGCACAGCTTCTTATAAAGACTGTAACAGGTTGCTCAAGGGATACAAAGTGTAGCAGTAATATGAACATCCATTGAACATCTACCTGCATTTAGGATACGAAAAATATATGCCCAGATTGCTGTATATGCTTATGGCAATTTATGTACATAGCACTTCACTGATGTGATTTGTCACTTCTGTATATAGCACTTTGCTGTTACTGTTTGTTTGGTTTTCCAATGCAAACTGTTTTTGCAGATCTCAGCATATTCTTGTACTAATTTCCTAATCCATGGTAACAGTACAGAGATGTTTGTTTTTGTTGGTTAGTACCTGGAGGTTGGCAACCCTAATCTATGGTCTGATTCAGTCTAAGGCAGCCTCATGTGAGAACAGGCAAAGCGGAAAACTATACAGATGGCTGAGGCTCTGGGAGTTCAGTATCCAAGAGGAACTCACCCCAAACCTGTTTTCAGCTGCAAAAACGTTCTCATACGACTAGTGGGATAAGACCAGCACTAATCGTAATTACCACTGAAACTATTCTGCTAATTGTATTTATATCCTTTTGGAGAAGTTGTCATCTGTTGTTCTTCTAATGTGAGCAGCAAAATGAAGAAGGTACTTTAGAGAGGAACGACCAATGTAATTCCTCAGAGAGGGAAGGAAGGCAAAATATGTTTGTGCTGGAATTCGGTGTTCTCTTGACCTTTTCCATTCCAGCGCTGCTTCTGGGCCATTCTTACCCTCTTAACAAAGGAAGATTGGCTGTGATAAGTGTTTTAAAAAAAAATCCTTCCACCTCTTATTTACTTGAAAGCCTGAAGAATCCCAGAGGGAACTATGTTGTTGTTCCTTACTGCTCTCCTCATTTGAAATATGGTTCATATACGAGCCAGTATGTTTTTAACAGCTCAATCCTAAACAGAGTTACACCCTTCTAGGCCTTTTGAAGGGTGCTAAGAATTGTCCTATAAGAATGGTATGGCTCTTTGCACAGGGACCATTTTCATGGGTAGGGTTGCCAGCTCCAGGTTGGGAAATACCTGGAGATTTTGGGGTGGAGCCTGAGTAGGATTGCCAGGTGCCCGCTGGTGGCGGGCAAACCCCCGGCAATTGACTCCTCTGCCCGCCGACCACCTGAGAGTCTCGCGGGCAAACATGGACGTCACTTCCGGCTTAGAACTGGAAGTTCCGCTTCGCGAGGGGCCTTATACCTCTTAGATGAGTGGTAAAGGGCCGCTTTACCACTCAAACAAAGAGGTATAAGGCCCCTTGTGAGGCGGCACTTCCAGTTCTAAGCCGGAAGTGACGTGCGTGCGTCGGTGCATGCGCTCGTGCACACACACACTTACACAGAAAAGCCTCCCGCCAGAGGAGAAGAGGGACCTGGCAACCCTAAGCCTGAGGAGGGCAGGGTTGGGGGAGGGGAGGGACTTCAATGGGGTATAATGCCACCTACCAAATGGGGTATAATGTCCACCTACCAAAGTGGCCATTTTCTCCAGGTGAACGGATTTCTGTTGCCTGGAGATCAGTTGTAATAGTGGGCAATCTCCAGCCACCACCTGGGGGTTGGCAACCCTATTCATGGTGTACTCCTGAGAGGGCTCTAAATGCTACTTTCCCTAACTCAAGAAGGAAAAGGGAAGGGAATCACAAGCATGCCCCTTTGGGTTCTGTTGAGAGCAAGCAGACATTCATGATAGGCTTTCCTTCCTTTCTAGACATTGCTGTTTTCCAGTGCTTTTTCAGGTGAGTGGCAGGTCACTCAGCATTCTGAGCCAAAGGCCATTCCTTTGGCTGTGTGCTGCTCGCAAAATCAAGACCGGAGTGGCAGCCATCATCCAAACTACTAAAATAACCACTTCTTCATATAAGGCATATCTAGACAATAGATTGTTTTAATCTGCAACGCTCAGGCTAGCCTCATCTTGCCAGATTTTGGAAGCTCAACTCGTTAATACTTGGATGGGAGACCACCAAGGAAGTCCAGGGTTGGTATGCAGAGGCAGGCAGCGGCAAACCACCTGGGGAATGTCTTTTGCCTTGAAAGCCTTACTGGGTCGTGGTCAGTCTGCAGCTACTTGACAGCAAAAAATAAATAAATAAAATACAACAGACTAAAGCTGGCTTAACAGTTATTTCCTGTCTTAGGGAACAGTAATTCTGTGAAGGATCTAGGAAACAGCACAATTTTCAAAACCTTTGCTGAACTACAAATGAAGGTTGCCAAAAACATCTTGTCCCTTTCGTAAGGGCTTCATGTGTGGGAAGGGGCTGTTGGGGCTTTTCGTGGCATAGGGGGTCAACAATATCACCTGGTAAATAACATCCCATTAAGCCTCTGCTAAAGGTGCAGAACATTTTTCTCCAACTCTACTGCAAATCCCAGAGTTTGGAGGGGGAGGGGCTTCACCACACCAATATTAATATACACTGCAAGTCTGTGCCGTGAGGTACTTTGTATTTCACTTCCAAGCATGCAACGACATCACAGATAGGGTTGCCAGGTCCCTCTTCACTACCAGTGGGAGGGTTTTTTGGGGTGGAGCCTGAGGAGGGCGGAGTTTGGGGAGGGGAGGGACTTCAATGTCATAGACTCCAATTGCCAAAGCAGCCATTTTCTCCAGGTGAACTGATGTCTATCGGCTGGAGATCAGTTGTTATAGCAGGAGATCTCCAACCAGTACCTGGAGGTTGGCAACCCTAATCACTGAAGAGTTGGTGGTTGGAGGTTCCCTAGTCAGCCAATCAAAAAGTCCCCTCTTGCACATATAATAAGTGAATGCACACACGCACAACTACACTAAGGTTGCCAACTCCTGAGTTGGGAAATTCCTGGAGATTTGGGAATACAGCCCGGAGAAGGCAGAGTTTGGGGAGGGGAGGTACCTCAGTGGAGTAGGATACCATAGACTCCACCCTCAAATGCAGCCATTTTCTCCAGGGGAACTGACCTCCGTCGTCTGGAGATCAGTTCAAATTCCGAGGGATCTCCAGCCCCCACCTGGGGGTTGGCAACCCTAAACACACACACTTACTTTTCCATTAGCAATTAGGTGCAGGAACGTGCAACAACAAGGCGGAAAGTACCACACATTCTCTCTGCGGGGCTCCGTATCCCTGGAGAGGAGTGGAACAGCCAGTCAGATTTCAGATGGTGTGTGGGCCTGTCACCAGCTCATCTCCTCTCCCATGTTTCATTCAACGGGACGGGGCCTTTACGGCTGCTACGCTTTGCTCTCTTTGTAAAGGACAGTGCTGGTAGAGAGGAAGAGCCACAGGAGGTTGCCAACCTCAATTAGAGAGACAGAGTCAAGACGGAGAAGAGACAAAGGCGGCGAATACAGGCATAAGGGGTATGCCTTCATCAAGAATGTGGAGAAAGAGGAGCTAAAACAGATGTTGCCTCCTTCCTGGAAAGGTCTTGGGAACTCTAAAAGCAGTTGGAGATAAAAGTTAGAAAACTGCTGCATCTTGGACAAGTGGTGTCACCACTGGAAAATGTGTATTATTTATCTGGCTTTTGGTTGCTTCTTGCATTCTCTGGTCCCTGACTCACCAGCCAGACTCACGCCCTGCCATCTCCACCTCCTCCACACACACATCTATTTTAGACCATGCTTCCAAAAATGGAAGCTCTCTCAGCCTCCTCATTCATCTTTTTCCCCCAGCCCATATTTGGGGGAAGAGGAAGCATGACCCACCAAGCTGGGATTTACTTACGCATAGTTCTGGAAAGAATGCCAGAGGCAAGATGGTCAAGGATACACCAGACCAGAGAAATGCTGTCTTTGTACATGGCTGTGGTTGTTATTGTAATGTTCTGGCCGCGGCACTGAGTAGTTTCATCCCACCGGTTACGTTTTTGGTCCTCGTCCAATGTGCAGAATCTTTCATCTGCCTTACCTTTATTAACCATCTCTCTTGCTGTGATTGCCAGATGTGCGTGATACCGGGGGGGGGGGGGGAAGAGGCTCAGGCAAGCAGATGCACCTAAAGCTGATCAGCTGAATGGAGCCCCTGTACACCCGCCAGATCGTCCAACAGATATGGCCCAGTGCTGACAAGACTGGAACATATTATAGAGATGTTGCAAGAATGGATGAGAAATGCAAAGTACTTTCTAGACAGATAGGGGTGTGCATGCGTGCAAGTACAACTTAGAAATAGCTACGTCCAGCAGGGGATCAGTTCTGCTTTTTGTGATATTTCAGTAAACTGAATTTTTGCAGGCCTGAGTGAAAATTTATCATTGTTAGCTGCCCTGAGCCTGGTTTTGCTGGGAAAGGGCAGGGTATAAATGGAATAAAATAATTTTTTTTTTAAACAAGTTGTTGGCCATCTCCAGTGATTCAGTGGTAGAGTACCTGTTTGGCATGCAGAAAGTCACAGGTTCAGTCCCTGGCATCTTCAGTTAAAAGGGTCCAGTATTAGGTGATGAGAAAGATCCATACCTGGACCCCTGGAGAGCCACTGACAGATTCAGTATAAGGCAACTTTATGAGTTCATGTGAAAGCCTACATCACATGGCAATGAATTTTAAAGATTAATTGTTGACTGTATGGGGGAATCCTTTGGCTCATTTTAGGTGCCTTCTAATTATAACGCTATATGAAATAAATGATTGCATTATCTGGGACACACACTGCATTTTCAGTACTGCAAGATATTACACTGTGAGTACTTGGAAAACATGAGCTTCTTAAAAGCTGTGCCAGTACTGAATGCCCTTTCAGAAGGCTAGGATGTCCAGCATGCTCTCTTTCTCGGCTCCATATTCCTCAGACAAGGATAGCGTTTGGAGCAAAAGCCCTGGTCCACAAGATCACCTTAGACAGACAGGGAAGTGGAAGACCTATGTCCAAGACCATCACAAGTTCAGTATTTCTGTGAGGGAGGGAGGGTTGCCAGCTCCGGGAAAACCAAACTGCTCTTAAGTGCCACACACATATGAAGCATCAGTAAAATAGAGTTCTGACTCAGTTAAAGCTTATTGTGACAAAAAGCAGGGAGTTTCCATTGTACCCTGCTGTACATTTCCCAGGGGTATCTACCTAAACACAGTGGTGATAAAGTGCTTGACTACTGGGACCTTTTGATTCTGATGCAGTTCTTACAAATTAGACCCACATGTCCATGTGATGCATTTCTCCATGTAGACTAGATTAGGAATCACTCTTGTGTTTGCAAAAGAGACATTTTAAATTGCATCTTTGAGCTACATGGTGTTGCATGAAAAATCCATGATTAGGAGCACAATCCTAAACAGTATTATACCCTTCTAAGCCCACTGACTTCAATGGACTTAGAGGGGTGTACCTCTGTTAAGGATTGCACTGCAAATCTCCCCAAATGTTTGCATTTACAACAGGGGTGGGGAACCTTTTTCCTGCCAAGGGCCATTTGCACATTTATAACATCATTCGGGGGCCATACCAGGTGTAAATCTCCTGGTGGGGGGGGGAGAGGCTAGGGTTGCCAGGTCTCCAGCCACCACTTGGAGGTTGGCAACCCCAGGGGAGGCCACACAGAGAAGGCCTGCGGGGCGCCCCCACTCCCCCCCTTCCAGGCAGGAGGGCAGCCAGCGGTGGGCCCGAGCAAACGAGGCACCAGGGGGGAGCAGCCTGCAGTCGATTGGCAAGGGAGGAAGGGAGGAAGGAAAACAGAGAAAGAAGAAACAGGAGGGAGGGAGAAAGAGAGAGAAAGAGAGAAAGAAATGGAGAGAGGGGGAGAAAGAAGGACAGAGGGAAAGAAAGAAAAGGACGGGAGGAGACAAAGAAAGAGACAGAAAAAGAGGGTGAAAGAGAGGGAGAGAAAGGAGAAAGAGTGACAGAAAAAGAGGAAGAAAAGAGAGAAAAGTCTTCCCCCACACACACACCCGCGCACACCGGCCCTGCACGACCAGGCCCCAGCCTCCCCGCCTCCCCTGCCCACACACACACACGGCGGCGCACGGAGCCCCGCGCGACCGGGCCCCAGTCTCCATGCCCTCCCCCCCCAGAGTCCACAAAAGCCCCCCCCCCGAAGCCCGATCAGTTCCCGCATGCATGCTCTGCCGCCGGGAGCCTCCGGCCTCTCCCCCCCCTCGCTGCTCAACAGCCGACAGGCAGCGAGAGGGGCTTACAATGTGCCGCGGCGTTCCTGCACGCCGCGGCTGTAGGGGGCAGCCTTGGGGGAAGCGTCCCTCCCCTCTCCTCTCGCGACCAACAGCCGACAGTCGGAGAGGAGGCCCAAAGGGGGCCGCAGCGCCCTTGTAAGCCGCGGCCCCAGGAACACCCTCGGGGAGGGCCGCCCTGTGCCCCGCCTCCACGGCAGGGCCCCAGAGCTCCTGAGGGCCACAAAAAATGTCCTCGTGGGCCGCGTACGGCCCCCGGGCCTGAGGTTCCCCATCCCTGATTTACATTAATACAATCCAATAAATGTAGGCTCAGCTGAGAGGCATTTTGTCTCTAGGTGCTCTTTCTGTGATTTCTGCCCTGCTCACTCTCCAATGAGCTCAAGACCGTGTATATGGTCCTTCCCTCCATTTTATTATCGCAACAGCCCTGGGAGGTAGGCTAAGTGTGAGGGAGCGACTAGCCCACAATCACTCAAGGAATTCCTGGGACACTTTTGTGCTTCATCTCGGGTTTCCTATAAGGGAAAATGGTGTGGCAGAGTTTGGCTGAGGGAGAGCAGGTTTGGTCTTTAGTTCTGCTATGAAGTGTCTTGGGCAGGATGCTACCACACATTAGGAAAGGTATCATCAAACCCACAAGAATGCCAGTGGGGTTAATTGGCAGAGACAAGGAAGCCATGAAAGCTAAACTGGCTTCCTTTAAAAATAAAAATCTCTTCCAAATTAGAAACACAGGAGGAGCATAAGCTCTGGCAAAACATATATTAAAGGGCAATTAGGCAGTCAACATGAGAATTTGAGGAGCATATCGCTAAAAACAATAAGGCTTTATCAGGATCAGGAAACCCACCAGGGAGGCGGCTGGACTGAGGGGAAAATACTGTTTTTCCACCCCACCCTAGCGAGTGCCGTCATTGCCGTTGTGAGTCCAATCCCAATACCAAAACATTTAATGGAATTAAAAAAACTTAAATTATACAATAAAATATTACATGTAGCTCAAATAATGTTACAGTTGTCAACAATATTCATCCCTGAGTTTTGTCATGTTGTACTTTTAAGACGCTCTGAAAGAATGTGGCCACTTTCTCAATTATGGTGGGAGAGTGATTCTTCAAATGAAATGACACCTTTGCAGGATCAGATAATCCAGTAGTGTTTCCATTGTGAGTCGTGTGTAGACTGTGTGTGCAGCGTAGTGCCTGTGACCTTGCCAATAACAAGCCTCCAATCTCCACGCACCTCCTTTCTGCCATATTAAGGTAATGGGAGCTTTAGATGTAGCCCAGGGGTTCACTTAGGGTTGCCAGGTCCCTCCTGGCCACCAGCAGGTGAAAGGGGGGTAGGGCTGCCAGATCCAGGTTGGGATGGATCTTGGGGAGGACAGGGAACTCAGTGGGGTACAATGCCACAGAGTCCACTCCCCAAAGCATCCATTTTCTCCAGGGTAACTGGACATAAGCTGCCATTCTGGGGGATCTCCAGGTCCCACCTGGAGGCTGGCATCCCTAGGCTGCTCACAGGAATGGGAAATTACTTAATGTACAGTTGGAAGCATGGAAAGCTGTCTTGGGGGGTGGATAGGGTTGCCAACCTCCAGCCGATAGAGAGTGATCTCCAGCCTATAGAGATCAGTTCCTCTGGAGAAAATGGCCACTTTGGCAATTGGACTCTATGGCATTGAAGTCTTCCCCCTCCCCAAACCCCCCTTCTTCAGGCTCCGCCCCAAAAATCTCCAGTTATTTCCCAACCTGGAGCTGGCAATCTTAGGGGTGGGGCTGGTATAGGGTTGCCAGGTCCCTCTTTGCCATCGGCGGGAGATCTTGGGGGTGGAGGCCTAGGAGGGTGGGGTTTGGGGAGGGGAGGGACTTCAATGCCATAGAGTCCAATGGGCAAAGCGGCCATTTTCTCCAGGCGAACAAATCTCTATCAGCAGGAGATCAGCTGTAATAGCAGGGAATCTTCTGCTATTACCTGGAGGTTGAGCAACCAAAATAAACACCTCTGCACTGATACCGAAGGTAAGGAAGATAGTGCAGGAAAGGCTGGCAATAAACAACTGACAGAACTAGTGATATAACAAAGTGTATTCAGGGCAACAAATAGGACTAACCAAGCTATGTACAAAATATACACAAAACTCTTTCAAAAGTCCAAAGCAGGTACAATTGTCCAAGAAATCCTATGATAAGGATGCAACAAGAGACATCTTCATACAGAAGTTGATAGGAAGACAATCGTTTCTTTTTCTTCTTCAGTTCCGTTCAATTAGAATTTTTCAATAATGCACATAAGAACATCCAACTTTCATTCCATTCTACTCTGAGGATGAGTAAACAACTATATATACTGAAAATAGTGGGGTTCCAATACAGGATACATCATATAAGGTACATAGTTGTACAGACGTTTCTACTGGTTTGACTGTTCCCGACGGGATAATGTGAGTAATTCACATTGTTTACTCATCCTCAGAGGAGAATGGAATGAAAGTTGGATGTTCTTATGTGCATTATTGAAAAATTCTAATTGAACGGAACTGAAGAAGAAAAAGAAACGATCGTCTTCCTATCAACCTCTGTATGAAGATGTCTCTTGTTGCATCCTTATCATAGCATTTCTTGGACAATTGTACCTGCTTTGGACTTTTGAAAGAGTTTTGTGTATATTTTGTACATAGCTTTGTTAGTCCTATTTGTTGCACTGAATACACTTTGTTATATCACTAGTTCTGTCAGTTGTTTATTGCCAGCCTTTCCTGCATTACCTGGAGGTTGGCAACCCTAGGCTGGTAGGGTTTCTCATGCTCACAATGCACTTCCCCCCACATAGGTTGTGGTACCCATGCCCAGCTTGAAATCTCCTGCAGTCAAGGTGTGCTCTATGTAGGGTTGCCAACCTCCAGGTAGTTACTAACAAAGAAAACACCTCTGTACTTATACCTATAGGTTTGGAAATTAGCACAGGAGCGAATTAATATAGCAAAGTGCAAAATATATTGAGTGCTACAATATCACAACATCAAATATATATAGACAATAGTGACTATCCCAAACAATTATATACAAAAGGAAAAAATCTTATTTAATCCTGGATGTGAATCCTAAAGTTTCAAATGTAGAATTCCACTTAAATCCATAAGATGGAAAACAGAAAAGAAGGTCCAGTTGGTACCATCAGAGAAAGCAGAAGGGGATACGGCCGTTTCGAATTCTTCTTCAGTCCCACTTCTAAACAATTCAACAAAAGTTCTTGTACTGTTACTGTTTTTCCAACATAAAATTCTTACAATATCGTACATCAGGATGATTGGTTGGTTCCCCATAGGGATACATCTTTTGTCAGTATAATCCTTTACAACATCTTGTAACAAGTTCACTAGTTCCCAGCAGGGATACAAAGTGTATATTTTGCACTTTGCTATATTAATTCGCTCCTGTGCTAACCTCCAGGTAGTAGCTGGAGATCTCCTGCTATTACAACTGATCTCCAGCCAATAGAGATCAGTTCCCCTGGAGAAAATGGCTGCTTTGGCAATTGGACTCTATGGCATTGAAGTCCTTCCCCTCCCCAAACTCTGCCCTCCTCAGGCTGTGCCCCAAAAAACCCTCCCACTGGTGGCAAAGAGGGACCTGGCAACCCTAGCTGTATGGCACCTGGGATCCACTCAGCCCCACAAAACATCTCCTTGCCATACCGAAATTGCCATAGAGTCCTAAAGCCAAGTCTCCCTTCTGTAAGCTGGAACGTGATGGAGGAAAGCAGAGGAGAGAAAACCCCATTAGGGAAAAAAGAGACAGGCTTGACCCACTTGGCAAAGCAGCACGCAAAGGCGCAGCCGCTCAGCTTTTCCGGGTCACGGGCTGCGGCACCCTTGGGCTCGTGCTCTCCTGCTGTTTGCTGTGGCTCTGAGCGTGGCGTCCGCACAAATAGCAAGGAAGGGGTCTTCCTTTTGGGAAAGAGGGCCATGGAAACTCTCCTGCCAGTGGGAGGAGGCGCAGCTTAATTATCTGGGGACATCTGGAGGACTGCCACGTCCACTGGCAGTTTAGACAGCTGCCGTAACAGACAAAGATCACTTTACCGGAGGCTTAATAAAGGGGCCTCCTTAGCTGCCCAGGATACTGAATCAGCTTCTGGATTTTCGCAGCTGTTTTTGTTTTCTCTCTTTGTTCCAATCTCACTGTCTCAGTACTTCTCCAGCCAGAAGTACCTTGCAGACATTTGCTCTTCACAGCCTTCTCTACTGAAGCTAGGGTTGCCAATCTCCAGGTACTAGCTAGAGACCTCCTGCTATTACAAATGATCAACTCACCTGGAGAAAATGGCTGCTTTGACAATTGGACTCTTTGCAGTGGCAAAGAGGGACCTGGCAACCCTAACTGGAGCTGATGCCAAAGCACAGCTGATCTGGGTACCACATAGTTATGGCTCTCACTTGGATAGTTACTTGAGAGCTGGGTACCCAAAAGGTTGGGTGAAATAAAATTCAATTAAACAATGAAATATATTTATTACAAAGTGCTCATGCATATATTAAAAACAAGCCCTTATGACAGCAAGTACAGGGTTGATAATCTAAAACCACGTGCTAAATGTGTTTTGTCCCCCAGGCCTTTTTCAGTGGTCTAGTAAATATATTATGCACACATGTGCATATATTAACAAACAGAATGATTTTGTATCAGCCCGGGTACGTATTTTAAGATGTATTCCTAATGGACTTTGTGCCCATGATATCGTATTGCTACTAAAACATGTTTTGAATTCTAAAAGCACACATCCGAGGAATGCAATTGAATTATTTCTTTTTGGAACGGGCTGATATTACATTCAAAGTGTGCATATCAGTATGCACACCGGTATGCACACTTTGATACCGGTATGATACTGGAATGCACACTTTGATACTGGGTCATTTCCCCCCTCTGTTTTGTCTAGTCTAGTTACTTTAGAGCTACAGCTAATTGGCTGGGATGCAAAGTATTGAATACCGAAAGTGTGTACCACTCTGGCCGCTTGTCCTAGACTGCATGTGTGTCGGATTTGCAGAGATGCTTCCAATAGGGCTGCCAGCTCCATGTTGGGAAATACCTGGAGATATGGGGGGTGGGGCCCGAGGGGCAAGGTTTGCGGAGGGCAGGGATTTCAATGGGGTATTGAGGTGGCTGTAAGTATTGAAACACTAAAAGTTCAAACTGAGTTCATGAAAGCAAAGGGAGGGGAGATGAGTCGTGCGGGCGAGGTAAGCAGGTACAGGATGGTAGAGAAAGGAACGCAGTGAGGTCATTGGAAAGAGCCAGACCACGGGGGCCTCCTTGGAGAAAGTAATGATTAATGATAGACAAACGCTGACCCTCACGCAAATGAAGGCTCCAAACAGAACTGTTTTTAGCCAATGATATTTTAGATTGTATTATAAAAGAACCAATTAGAAATGAGTAGAAATGTTGTAAAACGTTAACCAATATGCAAATGATGGCTCCAAATAGAACTGTTTGTAACCAATGATATTGCTGTACTTAGTACAGAAGCAAAACTATGTATAACAAAGTGCAAAAATATTTTAGAAGCTACCCCCGGTTAGCTATCTAGCTTGTAGCAAGGTAGGTGGTGACACTGCTACCTTTGTTTGTATCCCTACGTGGAACTTGGCGACTATCCGGCATGTTAGAATGCAGTCATGAATTATTGAAGCTGGAATAATATAAGATTGATTAATTGTAAGTATATGATTATATTTGCATGTATATATGTGTGTGTATATTTTGTATGTATGTGCAGTATAATATTGTATGTGATTTATTATATATGGGTCTAGAGGGGACTGAGGAAGTACTGAACAGAACAATGTTGAAACGGCCGTATCCCCTTTCTACTGTGACTTCACATGTTGAAGATACCAGCTGGATATTGTCTTATGCGTATTTTGGAAGGAATGTACCAGGATATGCCATGAACTATGGATTTTGACTGTTTGATGATAGATTGCCACTATGTATGATGTTATGTGGTAGCTTATAAAATATTTTTGCACTTTGTTATACATAGTTTTGCTCCTGTACTAATTTCCTAACTTTGTAGTATCAGTACAGTGGTGTCTATTTTTTCTACAACCTCCAGGTACTAGCTGCAGATCTCCTGCTATTACAACTGATCTCCAGCCGAAAGAGATCAGTTCACCTGGAGAAAATCACTGCTTTGGAAATTAGACTCTAGGCATTGAAGTGCCTCCCCTCCCCAAACCCCACCTTCATCAGGCTCTGCCCCCAAAACCTCCCACCAGTGGCAAAGATGGACCTGGCAACCCCAGTTCCACTACACCTTTATGTTTTTTTTCAAGTGGGTTAGAAACCTTGTGGTAGATCCAACTATCCTTCACATAGGCTTCTTCCAATGAAAGAGCCACTTAAATTGGAGAAGACTTCAAATATTGCTCCATGGAGTGGGAAGATAGAGGGTTGCCAGCTCTGGGTTGGGAAATACCTGGAAATTTTGGGGGTGGAGCCTGAGCAGGATAGGGTTTGGGGAGAGGAGGGACTTCAATGGGGTATAATGTCATAGAGTCCACCCTCTGAAGCTGCCATTTTCTCCAGGGGAACAGATATCTATTGGCTGGAGATTAGTTGTAATAGTGGGAGAACTCTAGCTACCACCTGGAAGTTAACTAGTAGTAGCAACTAATGAAAAGAACAAAACCTATGCTGAGAAATAACCAAGTTCAACCAAAATAGCAGCTCAATTGTTAACTATCAAATGCTACTTGAGAATTATTTTAAATGCTGTTTTTAGTCTGCAGCTATTACAACTGGCTTTTTTGGGGGGGGGTATTGTAATGCCTGTAATCATTATTATTGTATGCTTATGTGTTCAGTTTGCATAATTGCTCTTCTGGAAAAGCTAGGCCTAAAGTATAAAAGCAGGTTTGTAATACTGTGTATTCATAATGCACACATGGAAGCTTTGGGAAGGTTGGCATCGGGGGGCCATGAATCAGCCAGCTCACGCTGTCTGTGGCTGATACAGGCTTTCACCAGTAAGCAGCGTATCTTCGGAATTACCTTTCCATTGAGGAATGTGGTATCTAGTTACTTCCAAGATCACAAGACCTAGAGCTGCCTAGAAACGACGTCAGGCAAAATCTATAGGATAGTCTAATCAAAGTAAAGTATATCCCTAAAGTGTGATTGGGACTTTTCTATGTCAATCTGCTTGTCAGCAGCCATGGGCCTGCCCCATGCGAAGGCATAAATGATACTGACTTTCCTTTGTTTCTCTGGTGAGTACCCTGCATCTTAATTGTGGGCTATTTCACCCCAGCTCTGTTGTTTAGCTAAATAAAGAACTGATTGTAACCTCCTCCTAATTGTCTTTATTGGACTCTATGAGACATTAGGCTTTTCAGTATTTGCTACATTTCTCTACACTTTTCCTCCCAAAGGGCTCAAGGTGGCTTAAAACAATATACCCACAAGGTATCAAAGAAGTTAAAATGCCTACTGCCAATTCAACAAGCAATCTGCAAAAACAACATCAATCATAGGCCAGCATCACTGCCCCAGAACAATGCTGTTCCTTAACAAACTTCAACAGAATGTTCCTTAATACAAAACTCCCCCCACCCAAGACTGATAAGGACGGTGCCATCCTAAAAGGGCAGACCATTCTGTAAGAGTAGGGCAACAACTAAGGTTGCCAGCTCTGGGTTAGGAAATACCTGGAGATTTTTGGGGCAGAGCCTGAGGAGGGCGGGGTTTGGGTAAGGGAGAGACTTCAATGCCACAGAGTCCAATTGCCAAAGCGGCCATTTTATCCAGGTGAACTGATCTCTATCGGCTGGAGATCAGTTGTACTAGCAGCAGCTCTCCGGCCAGTACCTGGAGGTTGGCAACCCTAGCAACAACTGAAAAAGTCCAGGCATGGGCTGGGGAAGACTGCAGAGAGAGCCTCAAAGATGGAGCCAACCATAGGAACTGATCAGAGGATTACAACTGGAACTTGAGCTCACATATTTTGTTATTAAGGCTGTAAGTTGTCTTGAGCATTTTTAAAGGAGAGGCAGCCAATGAATATTTTAATTAAGCACAATAGTGATGATCTCCAATTTATTTTAATCGACCAGTCTTGTCTTAGCTTCTCCCCCTTCATCTGAAAGAATATGTGGGGGTTGTTTCTTTACTGAGGTGTTCCAACTAGTGCTACTGATAATGAACTTTGCAAGAGCTCAGCTGCTCAATCAAACCAGAGTTCCTTGCAGGAGCTTAGCTTCTCTGCAGATTAAACTGGAATAGGTAAGATACATTTGAAAGTACTAAGATAAGATGGAGATTTCCTAAATTTGAAAATGCTTGACAGATTTACTATAGTTACTCAAAAGGAAGGTGACCCTGAATGTTATACACCTTTTTTTTTACAGGACATAACTGTAACTTTTATGCAGCTGTAAGACGACTTCCTCTTTTTTAATGGCATACCTGGGGGTGGGTGGGGAAACAACCCTAGTCTGGCACTGAAATAAATACTGTATCTTCAAAGAATTCAAGCACCATTATTTTGTGTAACATTTTTATTTTTTAGGAATTAGGGTTAGTGCCTAATGATCTTTTATTTTTTGTTTTGTTTTCTGCCAGGGAAAAACAGTGATAATATGGGTCTCAGGGACACCTGAATGTAACAGGAAGAGTTAAAGGTAGGCGTGCCAGCTCTGGATTGGGAAATACCTGGAAATTTTGGGGGCAGAGCCTGAGGAGGGTGGGGTTTGGGGAGGGGAGGGACTTCAATGCCATAGAGTCCAATTGCCAAAGTGGCCATTTTATCCAGGTGAACTGATCTCTTTTGGCTGGAGATCAGTTGTAATAGCAGGAGATCTCCAGCTAGTACCTGTAGGCTGGCAACCCTAGTTAAAGGAGAAGCCAAGCCCTGCCTCTTTTGAAAATTGTTCAGTAGTGGCAGCTGTGTTCCTAGGAACATGACAGAGGGAAATGGTAGGCAGAAGAGCACATATTGGCTATAATAGGATCCCTGAAACTGGTCAATAATTCATTTTTAAGTTTCTTGATGAAAAGAAAGGCCCATAATATTACCTTCTCTCTCTCACACACACAGACACACACACACACATCCTGACCCATACACAATTCTCAGCCTAGCAGCAATAGATGTTTCTTACAGAAGAAAAACAAGAAGTAAAGTCAGCCTGCCTGCCTGATATTTTTTAAAAAATTTAAAGGTAAAGTTGCAATTTCAAGCAGAAGGGCTGGAGGAGAAATCTGTACAATCCCTTCGTTGGAGAGAAGAGAAAGGGTGTGAAGGGAATGCAAGCGCCCAGCTTTGAAAGGGGAGTTTGAAGGAAGCCACAGCTTGGAAAAATAACTCTTGGCAATAGTACCGAAGTATGTAGCAAGTTGCCATTTATGGCTCTGCTCTCTGATCCAAGCCTGATGCAAGACATTGCAAGAGGAAAGGGGAAAGAACAGAGCCTGGAAATGAAGGCAGGGGAAAGGTAGCCTTTTGCTTCAAGGAGAATAAACAGTTTCATCATGGACTGTTCCCTTTCACCCTAATCCTGCATCTAGATCTCTTGTGTTAAAGGAAATAGCAAAAGCAAACCACCTAGGTCTCTGGACTGCTGATCTAGCGGGGATGTGAGGGGCCGACGAGAGGTCTGCCTAAGAGTGTGAAGTCTCCTCCACAAGAAATGTGGTTGTTATGCAGACTGCAAAGGGGGGGAGGAAGCAGCAGAGTGAGATTGCCATCCTGTTTGTGCAGATGTACACATGATGCCCTATGTGCATGCATGCACATAAATTGAAATCAAACAAGGAGTTCCATTTGCATGCACATAAATTGAAATCAAACAAGGAGTTCCATAGAAATGAAGGGGAAACTAGATGCCTTTGTTTCCTGATTACAGGTGAAAAACGGTGACCAAATGCCAAGGGGAACAGGAATTCCAGAGTTTTTTTAAAAAATTGGCAGCTTCAGTTTGTCAGTCATGGATGTCCCTTTTTCATACAGCTCTAGGGTTGTCTGTTCCAGGTTGGGAAATACCTGGAG
The DNA here is from genome assembly GCF_029931775.1 of Euleptes europaea. Classification (NCBI taxonomy): domain Eukaryota; kingdom Metazoa; phylum Chordata; class Lepidosauria; order Squamata; family Sphaerodactylidae; genus Euleptes; species Euleptes europaea. The sequence goes on along the minus strand of NC_079312.1, from coordinate 125,316,519 downwards.
GCTTTGGGGATGGAGCCTGAGAAGGGCAGGGTTTGGGGAGGGGAGGGACTTCAATGCCATATAGTCCAATTACCAAAGTGGCCATTTTCTCCAGGGGAATTGATCTCTATCGGCTGGAGATCAGTTGTAATCGCAGGAGATCTCCAGCCACCACCTGGAGGCTAGCAACCCTATACAGCTCTGAACAAGACCCCTTTGCCTCTGGCTACCCTAGGGGAAAGCTTTGGAGGCGTCTAAACAGTGGGTGTAAATAAGGCTGCTGTGGGTGGCAGCCTGGCAGGTAGAGAACTTCCAGAAGCAATAGCTTACCCCAGAAAGGGATTGGGGGCCATGACCCTGTAATCGCAGATGAATTATTTGTTACAGAGCTGAACTTCAAACACACATAACCCCGGAAACCATTGCAAAGGAAAAGGGTAACTAGAGAGGTGGGCTCTTGTACTTTCCATAGTTGTTCAGAAAAAGGCTGTCAGTGGCCGAGCACAAATTTTAAATATATAAGGTTCTGGATTCAGCCTCCGGCATCTCCCATTAAAGGATCTCTGGGTTTGGGAAAGAACCCTTTTCTGCCTGAGGTCTACTGCCAGTTGGAGTAGGCAAGACTGAGCTGTATGGGCCTGTGGTTGCTAGAAGGCAGTTTCAGGTGTGCCTAACTTAAGCAGCTGCAGCTTTTTTCTCACACCCTGGAGACAAGCTGCTCCTGCCAAAAGCTTTTCATCTATGCAGTTATTAAAGGTAACAGGTGAATGGAATAGGTATCTGTCTCCCAACTGAAGTGCCCCTTCTATGTGGAGGGAAACCACCACCCCCAGACATGAATCTCAGATGGTTGCCGGTGACACATCAGTACAATAAGACGCTAAGAGCCAAACCAAACATTATGGCAGCCACAGATCCGACCTGTGGCCATGAACTCCATTTTAGAGAAGAATCTGGCCATTTAAAAATGCCATGAGGGTGCCTTTTCAAGTGGTGAAACAGGGTTCCCCGAAAGGGTTTGGTGATATTCTTGGATCAATTTGCTGTAACCCGAAATGCACCTCAAGGGCCTCTATGATGTTTGAAAATAACAGTATGTAGCATTTCAAGTGTGCATTCTTTGCATACATTTTCTTACTGTAATCCTTACAAGGTAGATCACGATTATTATCCTGCTCCTGCAGATGCGGGGGAGCTGAAATTAAAGGAGTATAGCTGCTTGTCTAATACCAGTTAGTGAGTTCAAGGCAAAAGTAATATTTGAAGCCTCTCTGAAACGTAAGCTAGTGTTTCCAGCAATCTGGAGAAAAATGTCCTGCCCTTTTAACTGAGGCCTAATGTGTGGAAATGGGCAGTTGGTGCTTTTTCATAGCACAGCGGCAAATAACATCCCATTAAGCCTCTGTTGAAGAAGCAAGACATGTTTATCCCAGGTTGTTAGCAATTCTGTATGTAACGCAGATTCTTAGCTATTATGCTAAACCAGCTCTGTAGACTGGGCACCCGCACCTCCCATTCCCCAGCCACTAAAGTCTTGGCAACATGGCGTGTGAGCCGACAGATGAGTGTTTTTGTCCGAGCCTGCATTCTTCTCTCAGCTTGCTGTTGAAATCATTGGGGTGGAGTAGATGAGAAACTTCTCTCTCAGATTACAATCCTAAACATACTCACTTAGGGAGTACGTCCCGCCGAATTTGGATTTATATTTAGGTATCTGTCACACTGTTGGTCTTTCATCTGTAAAATGGGGATAATAACGACTTACCTGACATTGGTGGGGAAGAATGGGATAAGAACTGAAATGCATTTAAGGGGTTATATATATAGCTAATTAGATTCTGTTTCATGAACAGGCTGAAAGGACACTACGGACTCATATAAATGCAGTGTTACTGCATTAGGGTTGCCAGGTCCCTCTTCACCACCGGCAGGAGGTTTTCTGGGCAGAGCCTGAGGAGGGAGGGGTTTGGGGAGGGGAGGGACTTCGATGCCATAGAGTCCAATTGCCAAAGCGGCCATTTTCTCCAGGTGAACTGATCTCTATCACCTGGAGATCAGCTATAATAACAGGAGATCTCCAGCCACCACCTGGATGTTGGCAACCCTATACTGCAGTGTTGTACCATGAGCTATGGCCAGGACTGGATTGCTGAATGCAGTGTACAATTCTTAAAAAAAAAAAAAAAAAAAAGGCTTGTCCTCGTTTCCAGTCCCACAAGCCTACATACGCGGCTCTTCTAAAGAAAAAAGGTGACCCAGGGGACCTTCTATAACATTCAGGAGCTAGTCACCTGCAGCTGCACCTAGGTGCCAGCACCCTCAGGTGTATAATTAAACCCACCCCTAGACAAATTCTCTATTATCAGACACGAACCACCCCAGAATTGCTATTTATTCTCCTTCTATATTTGTCCCTGCTCTGTTAAATAGCAATGAGCTAACAAAGGGCTTTGAACCCCACCCAGTGCCTTGTTATGCTTTGCCCAGGCTGTTTGAATCTGCTAATTTTAACAGTATCTTTAATCTTACTTATTACCAGACCTCTAGGCACCTTTGCCTGGCGATAGCCTACTATCTTTTCTGAATGTTCAGAATTGGACATGGGAGACTGGTAGGGCTGGCAACCTCCAGGTACTAGCTGGAGATCTCCTGCTATTACAACTGATCTCCAGCCAATAGAGATCAGTTCATCTAGAGAAAATGGCCGCTTTGGCAATTGGACTCTATGGCATTGAAGTCCCTCCCAAACCCCACCCTCCTCAGGCTCCGCCCCAAAAACCTCCCACCAGTGGCGAAGAGGGACCTGGCAACTCTAGAGACCGGGGTTCTCTGTGAAGCTCACCAGGGATGTTGTTACAATAAAATGCGATAAACCCTGTAGGACACTCTTATCTTCTTGGAGAGTGGCTCCATTCACTACCACCACTGCAAGAAGTGAATTTGTATGAAAGTTAGTACTTCACACAATAGGCACTAACGTCATAATGTCCCTATGGTCATTTGGACATGCGTTGCACAATGGTAATCATTCTGAATGTTATCCCACCACATCCTCCTCCATTCCCAGCCTATTTGGTAGTCAAGACTTTCTGCCAACCAACACCTTTTTTCCTCTGTTTCTGTTTATTTGCAATATTTGCATAACCACCCCTTTCTTACAGACACACCTCAGGGTTCTTTCTTCCAGGGCCCTGGGTGCATATTCAAGCTACAATCATAAGCATTAGTATTTGGAAGGAAGTAGCAAATAAATGGAATTTATTTCAGAGTAAATATTTTAAATATTGCACTTACAGAGAAGCAGCAGGTATATGCAGAAGGGGCACAATTGCAGGCTTTGGGGGTGCGGAGTGTGAGAAGTAAGTCACAGAAGGGATTGAAGGCATACATTTAAGACTAAATGGGATAAAAGCAATGTATTTTAAGCAAAACAATAACACATCAAATAGTGGGGCAGAAAGGTACTGCTGCAGACATGCATAAAGAAACCAAAGAGCTCCCCACCCCCTGAAAACAGTCAGATTTGGCTTGCTCCACCGAGGGATTTGGGGAAGGCTTCTGAGAAGAAGCTGTGTTACATTTCTTATTATTATTAATGGAGAATAGGGTTGCCAGGTCTGGGTTGGGAAATACCTGGAGATTTGGGGGTGGAGCCTGAAGAGGGCAGGGCTTGGGGAGGGACTTCAATGGGGTATAATGCCACAGAGCCCACTTTCCAAGGCAGCCGTTTTCTCCAGGTGAACTGATCTCATTTGCCTGGAGATCAGTTGTAATAGCAGGAGATCTCCAGCTACTACCTGGAGGTTGGCAACCCTAATGGAGAAAGATCAAGCAATGTGTTCCATACACACACAAAACTGGTTTGCTGCATTCCTGGAAGTGGTTCCTAGCCTGCTCTGGCCCCTTCTGCTTGGGCCCACTTAGGCTTACCAGGTCCCTCTTCTCCACTGGCGGAAGGCTTTTGGGGTGGAGCCTGAGGAGGGCGGGGTTTGAGGAGGGGAGGGGCTTCATTGTCATAGAGTCCAATGGCCAAAGTGGCCATTTTCTCCAGGCGAACGGATCTCTGTCGGCTGGAGATCAGTTGTAATAGCAGGAGATCTCCAGCTAGTTCCTGGAAGTTGGCAACCCTAGGCCCACTGTAGGGTTGCCAGGTCCTTCTTCGCCACCGGCAGGAGGTTTTTGGGGTGCAGTCTGAGGAGGGCGGGGTTTGGGGAGGGACTTCAATTCCATAGAGTCCAATTGCCAAAGCTGCCATTTTCTCCAGGGGAACTAATCTCTATCGGCTGGAGATCAGTTGTAATAGCAGGAGATCCCCAGCTAGTACCTGGAGGTTGGCAACCCTAGCCCACTGACTGCAGAAGGCAGCTAACCCAGTAGATACTCTAACAAAAAGGGTGTTACAAGAACAAGGATACATTTACTAAGTTCATCACTTCATGGTTTGGGAAAGTTGAATGCTGCGCTTGCAGTAGGAGAAAGATATTTTTAAATGGTTTGCCTGTCAGATGTATTCAAGAACCAAGCAAAGAATAAGATCACAAAGAGATTTTACAGAAATCTTTTCTCTCCATATAAACCTCAGTGAAGCAATTGTGTTCTGAAATAATAAGGATATTCAGAAAAGAGACTCATAGGTATATATCCCCCCCCCAAAAAAAAACAAGGAAGGTCTTAAATTAAGCAACATCTGGCAGTCCTGCTATCCACCTCTCCTGCCACCCCCCCAAAAAAAACTCTTGCAGAGCAGCTGGGATAATATCCATTCTCTGCCCATTAATCAGGACCTTGTCTAATTGAAAAGCAATGCTTGAGTTAGGAGACAGCTGACTCTGCAAGAGAAATGTCAGCTTACTGTGTGAATAAGACCACTGTTGTCTAGCACCATTCATTTTCCACTTGGCTGTGCCTGTCAGAGGTGGTCCCTGCCCAGGACTGCCGCACTGTGATCTTGACATCTTTACTTGGTTGGCGACAGGCACAGTCGTCCGGATCTTTTATTCATCAATTTATTATTATCATTATCCCTAACAAGGCAGGGAACTATTGAAGGGCTGATTAGTAAATGCATATACTTCATTTGACCCTCACCTTGATGGCTAGGGTTGCCAGGTCCCTTTTTGCCACCAGCGGGAGGATTTTTGGGGGCAGAGTCTGAGGAGGGCGGGGTTTGGGGAGGGGGGACTTCAATGCCATAGAGTCCAATTGCCAAAGTGGCCATTTTTTCCAGGTGAACTGATCTCTATAGGCTGGAGATCAGTTGTAATAGCAGGAGATCTCCAGCTACTACATGGAGGTTGGCAACCCTATTGATGGCCCAGGCTAGCCCAATCTCGTCAGATCTTGGAAGCTAAGCAGGGTCAGCCTTGGTTAGTATTCAGATGGGAGACCACCAAGGAATATCAGGGTTGCTATGCAGAGGAAGGCAATAGCAAACTACCTCTGTTAGTCTCTTGCCTTGAGAACCCCATAAGGGGATTGGCGCAAGTCAGCTGCGACTTGACGGCACTTTACACACAAACACATATTTCATTTGATGTATACTAATGGCTCAAAATGAACACATGAATGGCCTCGCATTGAAAAAATACTGTATTTTAGTCAGTGTCAAGTGATGAGAATGGTGTTTGATATAAGATAACTATTTCACATGTACGAGTCATTACTGCATGCTGGTCATATGATGCTGCCTTAAACTGAGACAGATGTTGGTCCATGTAGTGGCCAGTATTGCCCACTCTAACTGGCAGCTGTTGTCCAAGATCTCAGGCAGGAAAGGGTTTGCCCAACATCTGCTATCTGAGATCCAGTACCTGGAGATGCTAGGAATCAAACCTGGGAATTTCTGCATACCATTTTGGTATTTCATCATTGAGCCACAACTAGGCACTAGCTGGAGATCTCCTGCTATTATAACTGACCTCCAGCTGATAGAGATCAGTTCACTTGGAGAAAATAGATGCTTTGACAATTGGACTCTATGGCATTGAAGTCCCCTCCCCTCCCCAAACCCCACCCTCCTCAGGCTCTGCCCCAAAACCCTCCCGACGGAGAGGGACCGGGCAACCCTAGCCACAACTCCACCACTGAGAAATTAGTCTCTCTAGGCAGATATTGGCCACTCTGGCAAACACCGACACTCTCTGCCTGAGAGATTCTTTCACAGCACTTTTTACCTGAGATATGTTTTGATGAAGATGCCAAGGATTGCAACTAGGACCTCCAGCAATGCAAAGGGGGCGCTCTGCCACTGAGCTGCTCAGAGGCCCTCCTCAAGGTGCACTTGAAAGCATACAGGTGGGTGTTAGGATGGACTGCCAAGGCTTGAGCCAGGAGTAATGCAGTCCGAGCCAGGGACCCAGCTCAATAAACCGCCTAGAATGTGTGTGAGCAAACCCTGAGCATTTTTTTTAAATGCCTTGCTTAATTAGCTCAAGTCTCTGAGGATCAATGGCAGTACAATTAGTGTTGCCAGGTCCCTCTTCACCACTGGCGGGAGGTTTTTGGGGTGGAGCCTGAGGGCAGGGTTTGGGGAGGGACTTCAATGCCATAGAGTCCAACTACCAAAGTGGCCATTTTCTCCAGGGGAACTGATCTCCATCGGGTGGAGATCAGTTGTAATAGCGGAAGATCTCCAGCTAGTACCTGGAGGTTAATATCAAAAAACAAGACCTGAGCTGCTAAAGTCGTAATTGATAAGAAATATGCACCCACTATGGCATCAATTAACCCTTATACCATAACATAATAAATCAAAACACAGCTTCAACCTAACATACTATATTCACAAAAGAGTCATCATACATATGTAAGACAAATTACAAGTGCATCCTCATTCATTTTAAGGATGCAAAAGTGGCCTCAATACCTTTTTCATTCAAATTAATCATACATAAATGGTAGCAGTCCAACAATTGGGTGGTAATGCAATACTAGTAGCAGTCCAAAGCATATGGGTGGGGATGGGTGGTTACCTGGAGGCTGGCCACTCTAAGTACAATGCATAATAGCAGCTGAAGTTTGGACACAGTGGACTGTGATGGCTTGGATCTGTAGAGGGAGTGGAGTGGTGGGAAATGGCATTAGAATGTATTCCACTGCCACAATGACCCATAAGGAGATAAGAAAGCCTTGAATCTTTGAAGAGTACGTTGTTAAGAGTGGAATACAAAACTTTGGCTTGAACAAGAGGAGAAACACTGTGGAGGAGGCTCACACTGCTTTGAACAATTAAAAGAATGTGGGGAGGGAAACAATGTGGAGGCTCCATCCCATTACATGAAATGGTATGCAGGATGGGCAGCACAGAAATGTGTAGGTTAGGGTTGCCAGGTCCCTCTTCACCACCGGCGGGAGGTTTTTGGGGCAGAGCTTAAGGAGGGCGGGGTTTGGGGAGGGGAAGGACTTCAATGCCATAGAGTCCAATTGCCAAAGCGGCCATTTTCTCCAGGTAAACTGATCTCTATCGGCTGGAGATCAGTTGTAATAGCAGGAGATCTCCAGCTAGTACCTGGAGGTTGGCAACCCTAGTTAAGAAGCTCCATAGCATTATCCAAAAATGGTAATTTAGTAATTTCTAGTTTGTGTGTTTGTGTGTGTATTTAGAAGCCTTTAATAATCTAAGCCCCTAAATTGTAGTTTACTTAGACTATACATAAACCCAAATCTGCAGGCACCTTTCAATGATAAGAAGAGGGAAGCAAGATCAAAAGTGGGTATCTCTCTGGCATATACCTAAAGATGTCACACATTGTGGCATAACTGAAATTTGCAGTCAGGTTCGCTTATTTGATTGGGAATTTTGGGGAGATTTGTTGGCAGTGCCTAGGGGGTCCATTTCCTCCGGGACACAGATAGGACTGCACCTGGAAATCTCCCGCTATTACAACTGATCTCTAGACAACCAAGGTCAGTTTCCCTGGAGGAAATGGCTACTCTGGAGGATGGATTCTATGCCATTATACCCTGGTGAGGTCCCTCCCTTCCCCAAACCCTGCCCTCCCCACACTCCACCACCAAAATCTCCAGGTATTTCCCAACCCAGAGCTGGCAACACTGGGAACACACCTGTCTGGAGATCAGTTGTGATTCCAAGAGAACTTCAGGCCCCATCTGGAGGATATAGGATTCAAAAATTACCTCGTGCTTAATTAACAGAGTTTAAAAGAAAAACACAGCACTGATGGCTACATAACACATCAGCATACACTATATCTATATTTGCAATATTTACAACTTTTCCAGTTACATAAACTGAATTCCATCCATAAAGCAAAACACAATTCAGTCTCAAAGCTGTTATAATGAACTGCACCGGGTGAATTCGTCCTGATGTGTGCAGGCTAGGAGTGTCACTCGTAGGCTGAAAAGCCGCACGCCGATTCAAGATCCTTAAGGCAAAACAAGTAGCAAGCCGATTCTTGGGGGATTGTGTCGTTTCATTAATAGGGTATATTTTCCCTTTTAGAATTTTTCTGTTATGACCCGAGAGAGGATTCCGGTAAAATTCCTATTTCGCTGAAGCTTTATCCATCGGGCAATCAAAAGGCATGAGATGAATGCTTATCTCAATTGCCAGTGAATAGTATCACCTAACATTCATTTGGAAGGCTTGTAGTGTTCTCCTGTGTGGCCCCTGGCCTGTCTCCTCCTGACTGTTAATATCATAATATAAAACACACATGCCAGACTCAGTCTTGCGTCCAGGATGACAGTACAATTCCATAGTGCAATGGCCATCCAGAGGAAAAGCCACATTCTACTTAACCACTTTCAGCAGTTATTTCCATCTCTGCAATCTCTCACTTTCTGTCTCTGTGGGGAAGAGGACGGAGAACTGTTTTTCCATGTGGCTGTTGCTAGGTAGTGACCTCCCCTGTTTGTTTGCTGCTTCCTGGAGAATCAGAAACAAAACACACAGAGCCATTGCCAATCCAAATTTCTTCCACCATGTGGTACCTTTCTAGAGAGTCCAGGAAGAGAAGCCAAAGAACAGCAGCCACAGCAATAGGATTTTCAGGCAGACTGTCTTCTACTGCCTCATCAAACATAGCTGCTGACCAAGCCTCAAAAGCTATCCAGTAGTCTTACCCTATATTCCGCATGTCTAGCAATAATTGGTTTAAATTTGCCAACGGGCAAGATTTTTTCAATTTATTTTGCCTTCAAGTCCTAGAACTCATAGAATCATCGAGTTGGAAGGGGCCATACGGGCCATCTAGTCCAACCCCCTGCTTAATGCAGGATCAGCCTAGCCCAGTGATGGCGAACCTTTTAGAGACCGAGTGCCCAAACTGCAACCCAAAACCCACTTATTTATCTCTGAGTGCCAATGTGCACCACGGCAACACGGCACAGCCCTAGGCCAGTGGTCGGCAAACTCATTAGTCAACAGAGCCAAATATCAACAGTACAATGATTGAGATTTCTTTTGAGAGCCAAATTTCTTAAACTTAAACTATATAGGTAGGTACACTAAATAAAACTTGATATCATACTTAATAATGATCTTATTTATTGATAAAAATTAAATTGTAAGTCCCTGCCATTTCCCCTTCCCCGCCCAGAGTCCCATTGGGAGGCCAGGTCTACCCATTGGCTTTCTTGGCAGTAGACCTGGCCTCTGGAGGCCCATAGAAGCCAATTGGTAGACCTGGCCTCTGAAGGGGGACTTTTTTCCCCTCCTCAGAGTCCAGGTCTACTGCCAAGAAAGCCAGTGGGTAGACATGGCCTCTGAGGAGGGGAAAAAGTAAGTAAGGCATCCATAAAATTAAATCATGACAATGACTGACAAACACTGTACATTTTCCCCATATGCATTCTCAAAACTCTGCAGGGGGGCTTATTGTTGAGTTGTGCATCTGAGTGGCAAATCCAAGGCAAAATCTCCCATTCATAAATGGCCAATAACTCCCCATGCAGAGTTTTGAGAATCTGGATGGGGAAAATGTGCATCTGAGTGGCAAATCCAAGGCAAAAACCTCCCATTCACAAATGGCCAATAACCCCTGTCCCGAGCCCAGGCCTCCCCGGGCCACCTTGGGACTTCCCAGTCACCGGCGGGGGCTAGCCACCACACGCAGGGGGAGAAAAGGGGTCTGGACGGCAGGATAAAAGCCCCTCCCACCCATCCTTCCCTCCGCCCGATGACAAACCTCCGCGGTCGGGCACCTGGCCGGGAGGGGGAGGAGGGTCAAGCGCCGACGACACCACCCCCAGGCAGGAGCCGACCCCCACAACCTACCTTTCCCCCGCAGGTTCCCCAAAGGCAAGAAGGGCAGACGCCCCTGAACTGGCCCAACCGAAGAGGGGGGGGCTTCTGGCGGGCCGGGAGTCCAGCCCCCCCAGACACACGTGTGTGCGTGCGCGCCCCACTCCTCTGTGTGGGCCCCTCCAGAGGGCCGCGGGGGCCAGCTGGCCCCCGCTGGCCGGCGGGAGTGAGAACGGTGGTGGGGCGAAACACCCTCCGGGGGGGCAGGGGGGCGCCAGATGCCAAAGGAGGCGGGACAGAGTCAGCGAGCGGAAGCGGCGATGGGCTCCCCTCTTCCAGGCGGCAAGAGGCAAGAAGGCCTGGCTCAACAGCCGGGGAAGGAGCAGCGGGAGGCCCCGATGCGCGCACCCCACCACAGGGATTTCTCCCCCCACGGCCAGGCTCGGGAGTGGTGCGGGAGGCCGCGGGGTGGGGGGGGTTCTCCGCCCCCCCCTCGGCTCCGGGCAGGGGGGGATTGGGACCGAGGCCAGGGCGGAAAAATTCGGCGGGGAGTCCAGGAAAGGGGGGGCTTTGAACCGAGCAGTTCAAAGACCCCGCGGCCCAGCTGGGCGGCCGCCTGCCTACAGCCTCCCCCATCCGGGGCGGGGCAGAGCCAGAAAGGCCAGCAGCTGGGAGGAACCATGCGTGCCGGCAGAGAGGGCAATGCGTGCCGGAAGTGGCACGCGTGCCATAGGTTCGCCAACACGGGCCTAGCCCATCCCTGACAAGTGCTTGTCCAGCCTCTGCATAAAGACTGCCAGGGAGGGGGAGCTCACCATCTCCCTAGGTAGCTGATTCCACTGTTGAACAACGCTTACTGTAAAAATGTTTTTCCTAATATCCAGCCGAGACCTTTCCTCCCACAATTTAAATCCATTATTGCAAGTCCTATCCTCTATTGCCAACAGGAACAGCTCCCTGTCCTCCTCTTAAGTGACAGCCCTTCAAATGCTTAAGGAGAGCAATCATGTCCCCCCTCAACCTCCTCTTCTCCAGACTAAACATTCCCAACTCCCTCAGCCTTTCCTCATAGGGCTTGGTCTCCAGGCCCCTGACCATCCTTGTTGCTCTCCTCTGCACCCACTCAATTCTGTCCACATCCTTTTTGAAGTGAGGCCTCCAGAAGTGCACACAGTACTCCAGGTGCGGCCTGACCAATGCAGTGTACAGTGGAACTGTGACATCTTGTGATCTGGATGTTATGCCTCTGTTGATGCACCCCAAGATAAGTCCCATCGGACTAATGGCGACCCCTGGTTGGGGTTTTCAAGGCAAGAGACACTTAGAGGTGGTTTACCATTGCCTGCCTCCCCATCAAGACCCTGGTATTCTTTGGAGGTCTCCCACATCCAAATACTTGACAGGGTTGACCCTGCTTAGCTTCTGAGATCTGATGAGATCAGGCTACCCTGAGCTATCCATGTTAGGGCACTGACGGGATTAGGCCCAGCCGTTACATATGCACTCTCCTTTCCCAACATCATTAGAAGTATAATTGCCATCTTTTGCACATGTACATTCATTCAAAAGGGATGCCAATTGTTCTTTTACTAGCATGGAGATGGCTTTTTAAAAATTCAGATTTATACAGATGAAGGATTCTCATCTGAGTTTGGGTCCAGCATAGGGTTGCCAGCTCTGGGTTGGGAAATACCTGGAGATTTTTGGGGTGGAGCCCGAGGAGGGAGGGGTGTGGAGAAGGGAGGGACTTCAATGCATAGGGTCCAATTGCTAAAGCAGCCATTTTCTCCAGGGGAACTCTACCGGTTGGAGATAGGTTGTAATAAGCAGGAGACCTCCGGCTAGTACCTGGAGGTTGGCAACCCTAGTCCAGCAGCACCATTTAGGTCCTTATGTACCAGTATATTTTGATTTTAGAAATTATTATATATTGGGGGCTTTTATTAATATTATATAAATGATTTTAATGTATTTATTGAATGTAATGTGTTGGTGCATTTAACTTGTTGTTCACCGCTTTGAGCCCGGCTTTATCGGGGGGGAGCGGGATAGAAGAAAAATAAAATAAATCAATGTGCATCCTTTTTCTCAAGTGCTTTGCCTTTCTCCTCCACTTCAAAGAAGGTAATCTTACCACTTAACATCTAGCACCCCTAAATAATTCAATTAAATCTCATTTGCATTTCATCTGCTGAATGGAGGGGCAGGGAGAGGATGTGTGCGCATATGTGCATGTGGTTGAGGAATAAGCTAAAGTCTCTCCCCTTACTAATAACACTTGGAGAAATTGTCTTAAAGCATTTTAGGTCACCAGATGGCAAGCAGGGTCGTCATACGCATGGCATAGCCCAGTGGCTAAGCAATCACATGTCCTTTTCCTTGTTCTGCCGCTAGTCCAGCATGTGATTCTTAAAAATAACAAAAACCTACAGCTTCTTTGTGTGCCTCATAGTCCTCTTTTGCAAATGGGAACAACAACAGTATAAACCCTCCTATGTGAAATTATTTTTTTTAGTCATTTTGATTTAAGAGTGCAATATCTTATAATTTTAGAACAAAATTAGAATGCTGGGCTTGTGACTTACAGGGTTCATTTCTGTATGTGTACTTCGATAAGTCAATGGAATTGGCTTCTGTGGCTAAATGGTAGAGCACAGACTTTGCATATAGAAGGTCCCAGGTTCAATCACTAGCCTAGCATGTTTAAGGAACAAACAGCTGCTGGCTGTCACTGTGGACGCAACTGAGCAAGATGGATCATAGAGCCCAATTGCCAAAGCAGCCATTTTCTCCAGGGGAACTGATCTCTATCAGCTGGAGATCAGTTGTAATAGCAGGACATCTCCAGCTAGAACCTGGTGGTTGGCAACCCTAGCTATATACCAGTGGATCAGTTCTTTTTAAAATATACATAAATCTAGCTTAGTGGTCAGTTCAGAAAATAGAAGGGTTTACAAGCCACATTTTAAATACAGTCAGAGGGAGAGCACCATTAAAAGACCTAAAGAAACCATAGGTGTATGTATGCCACTCGTCTGTGATCAAACACTAAGCCTCAGGAAGTATGAAGTCTGCTACTTATATGTTTGCCACATCTGTTTTTTTTCTGATTACTTTAGACTCTGAATAGTCCAATTCTTATAAGAGAGAAAAGAAGAATGCACATAATGATATCCTAAAGCATAATGATATCCTAAAGGGCTGCCTGGCACTAAATGACAGGGGCTGTAATGACTTTGGGGGTTTATGGAACCCAGTAAGTATCATTATTTGTTTTCATAGGACATTTGGTTTGGGTCTGGGTGGTATGATGGGAGCCCAAAAGGAATCTACGTCATGGGCTTGTGGTAGCTCTGTATTAAGTACTGAATAGACCAAGTACCAGAAACGGCTTCAGCTTCCTACCATTTTGCGTGGTCTGTTTTCTCCTAGTCTGACCCCTAAACAATATGTTGCCAAATTAAGTGCTGAAGTACACAAATATGTCTTTGTCTTCCCGTCTTAAAGATGTTTTGCTTGGTATGTCATTTGCTTGGAGAGAACATGGTATATCAGTCTCCATTTGTGAAACTTTCCCATCATTTCCTTGCGACCTTAGAAGGAGGGAGGCATCTTCCTACTCATTGTCAGCAGGTGTGATGAATATATTCCACACTGCTAGCGTGGGATATAGGAAAGACCCAACAGTCAGAAACATAGTCAATGCTTTTATAAGGATAAACACATCAGGAAGAGTAGAGGGGGTTCTGCTGGCATTCATGCTTGATTTATGGGTCACAGGCTTGGTATGGGACTGAAACAGCCCTAGTCGCCCTGGTGGATGACTTGCACTGGGAGACGGACAGAAGGAGTGCGACTCTGTTGATTCTCCTGGACCTCCCAGCAGCTTTCAATACCATTGTTCATTGTATACTTCTGGACTGCCTTTCTGGGCAAGGAGTGGGAGGCACCATTTTGCAGTGGAAGATACATTTCAGAAGGTGATGCTAGGGGACTGCTGCTCAGCCTCTTGGCCTTAGGCCTATAGGGTCCACAAGGCTCCATCCTGTTCCCTATGCTTTTCAACATCTACATGAAACCCCTGGCTGTGATGTCACCAATATGCGGATGACACACAGGTTTCTCTTGCACTTCTGGCTGATCCCAGGTAGGCTGCAGAAACCCTGAACTGGTGCCTGGAGCCAATTTTGGAGTACATGTGGGCTAATAAACTGAAGCTTCATCCCAACAAGATGGAAGCGCTGCTGGTGAGTGGAAGGTCTGACCCAGGACTTATTCTGTCACCGGTTCTGGATGGGGTTGCACTCCCCTTGAGGGAACAGGTCTGTCGACTGGGGGATGCTCTTGGACCCAAACCTACTGCTGGATAAGATGGCAGCAATGGCCAGGAGTGCCTTTTACCAGCGGCAACTGGTTAGCCAGCTACAGCCTGAGCAGAAAAGATCTGGCTACTCAAGTTCAGATCAGAAAGGAAAACTAGGCGTCAGATTCACCCATGTTCTCTTTCCTACATCCTACTTTAACCAACATCAGCTGAAATGATTAGAAAGGCAGAGATGCATGCACTATAGCCTTTACTTTTCCAGCGAGGAGACCCTCCGAGGCTGATATAGAGTATTTTTCTAATGACTGAATGGGGTTGCCAACCTCCAGGTACTAGCAGGAGATCTCCTGCTATTACAACTGATCTCCAGCCAATCAGTTTGCCTGGAGAAAATGGCTGCTTTGGCATTTGGACTCTATGGCACTGAAGTCCCTCCCCTCCCCAAACCACGCCCTCCTCAGGCTCCACCCCAAAAACCTTCCACCGGTGGCAAAGAGGGACCTGGCAACCCTATGACGGAAAGACCTCCTAATATCTTTGGCAGGGAATTTCTACACCAGCCTGTAACAGTACTCCATCAGAAGAGGCCCTCCTGTCTACCTCTTTTCCTTTAGCTCAGCACGTGAGCTGTGGCTCACGAAAGCTCATACCCTGCCAGAAAATATTTTTGTCAGTCTTTAAGGTGCTACTGGACTCTTGCTCTTTTCTTTTCCTTTAGGCACCACTATGTGGTACATTTTGGTTCTGAGACTGAGAACCTCTCCCCTGCCGTTGTTCTTCTCCTTGTGCCCCTGCCTGCATTTGGGAAATAAGACAGCAATTTCTCCAAAAGAAGGATTTTTCCTCAGAGAATGGTGAAGGAAAGTGATGTTCTAGGACATCTTTCTGCAGCAGTGAAGAGAGAACCAAGAGGTCAGCCCCACCTTCTCATGTGACCCCACAGGCAGGAGAGGGAAGAGGGAGAGCCCCCTGTTCCTCCAAGCTGTAAAATTTTCCAAGGCTAGCCTGCACATGCACAGTTCCCATGTAACACTGCACAAAGGGCACAGCGAATAAGATAGTAATTGCATGTATATCTCATAGTGAGAGGTGACTTGGCTTTCCTGTATGAGCGGACAACCATTCTTTCAAGCAAAGATTTCAAAGGTGTAAAGGCTGGGCCATAGACTGTACTGCAACCGAATAAGCAAAAACAACTTGCCCTCAAGGGAAGGGTTTGCACATGCATAACTGCAAAACAAACTATGACTTCCATGTGTGAATGAGTCATTGCTTATCAAAGACCATAAGCAGAGATTTCACATCAACTCAAACATAATGCTCAATAGTCAGTTGCAAGTCAGCTGGGGGATAATCAAATTATGAGAAATCCAGGGCTGTACTTGCGTTGCCGTGGTTTTGTTCAAGTTATTCTCTACAGATCCATGTACAAGGATGGTGCTAGATATATTAGTCAATAATAAAGTTATCAAGTGACAAACTGGCATGTATAAGCCAGCTCTTTTTTCGTATATGAAAATGTGTGGCATAAGCATTCTGGTTTGACATGAATGACAGCCTATTAGTTCCATTCACTCTGAGAATATCTTTATCAATAAACATTTTAGTGGCCTGATGAACACTTGTGGCAAAATCCATGAATGTCCCAGTATAACAGATCTAGAAAGTTAAAGGGGAGACAATCGTCCTTGTTTTTCTGCCATTGTCAATTTAGTGGTTCAATTTAAAAACAAAAACTTTGCCTTCTGAGTGAGCCTTTGAGGTTGTTACAGAATTGACACCATAGCTCAGCACGTCTTACTGTCTTGGGCAGTAAGTAACCCTAACCCTCTGGATTTCCCCCGATTGGACAAAAAATATTTTGTTAATAAATCATTTCAGACACAGATATAAAACTTACTTTTAAGGCAAGGAAGAAGAATAAAAGTTGGTTTTTATATGCCGATTTTCTCTACCTTTTAAGGAGACTCAAACCGGCTTACAATTGTTTTCCCTTCCTCTCCCCACAACAGACACCTTGTAAGATAGGTGGGGCTGAGAGAGTTCAGAGGGAACTGTGACTAGCCCAAGGTCACCCAGCTGGCTTCATGTGTAGGAGTAAGGACACCAACCCGGTTCACCAGATTATAGTCCACCACTCGTGGAGGAATGGGGAAACCAACCTGGTTCACCGGATTAGAGTCCACCATTCTTCTTGACCTCTATACCATGCTGGCTCTCTGTGTTGTTACAGCCAGGATGATAAAACCTTTATCCTGGCATTCAAAGGCAGTTTGCCTTTATAGGATACCATCCAGATGGCACTGCCTTACCAAATCTCCATGCTATGGTTCTTGTCTGCTAAAATTAATAAGGATTAGCATCTGTTAGAGTGAAGGGCTGTTTAGTATTGCTTGGTATTTCTATTGATTTCTTCTACTTGAATTTTTTTTTAATGAGCAAACAGATATTAAAAGCTGAGTAGCATTCCCATTTCTGGGAGAACGAGAAGCAAACCACTGGTGACCACACCAAGCATTGACACTGAAAGAGGGGCTGAGCTCAATAGTAGACATTTGCATTCAGAACTTTCTGTCCTTGGCATCTCCAGGTAAAGGATTTTAGACCGTAGGTGTTGGGAGAGACAATTCACTGCTAGAATTATTGTTTGAAGGGCATTTTGGACCGCAGTGGGAGAGGACAGGCAGCAAAGTCACACTTCTCATTGGACAGAAGGAATTTCTGTCTGTAACCTTCTGGTGGATCCAGGCCATTTTCTCTTATTTTACAGGGTTTTTTTTAACCTCTCTAAAATAGAAGAGAGTACAACAAAATGGTTGAATAAGTCAGATGTGCCAATGAAATATATTAAAATTACAGTTTGATTAGCTGACAAAAAAAAATCACAGGGCTTATCTAGATGACATGGCATTCAGAAAGTAACACAACCCAAAAGCTAAATCCACAAAACCATCTTCTGGGGACTGAACACAAAGCAGGTGATCATGTGGTTTAAACACAGCGAGTTTCTACCCAAAAGCTTTCTTATTTCAGATAAAAATTTTAACAGATTTATCTTATTTTAGTTCTAGCGAGATACATTAGAGACCAAAAATGTCTCAGGTCAAGTTTTCAAGGATCAAGTGACAGCTCCTCTCTGTACTGCACCACTGCCACCCATCTTGAATTCCGAGGGCATCATTTGCTTGAATACCAGCTAAACAAATAGCTTGCTCAAAGGAGCCCTGGCACGTGCCAGATCTTGCATGCCCTCTGCCAGGCCAATCCTTTCAAGCCCTTACTCAGTGCAGAAAAATGTCTCTCCCTCCTCTCCCTTCCCCTGGATGCCAGACGCAGCCTCCTTCTGGAACCAGCCAAGAGAAGCTATGCAAAGCAAGTAACCTAAATGGGGCCATTCTTCCTACAAACAACATGCTGCGAATGGCAGAGAAGTCATAAATCAGAAAATATCCCGGCTGGCTTTGCAGATCCAATGAGATGGGATGGGGTGAGATGGAGAGAGAGTGGTGTGAAATTAATCCCCTGTTGCCCCAACCTGGGAGATAGCAGGCAGGAAGAGAGTTGGCAGGTTTGGAAGTCTGTTGGCAAGATATTCCGTCCTTTTGTCTTTCAGAATGTAGTTTGCATGAGACCATGTACAATATACAGCAGTTAAACCAGTTAATCCTCAGTGGGATTAAATTATCCTAAATCAAAGTATTCAGTATTCAGGCTTGAATTCCAGCCATCTCTCCCTATAAATCCCTTTGGACCTAGTATGCTATGACACACACAAAACCAAGCACAATTCTTTTAAGTCTTCCAACTGCAGTGCTAGACTGAGACTCCTCCTTTAATGGAATGTGCTTACTGCTACAGACGGACGCATTTGGTGTGTGCGCGAGTGGTACTTATACTGGAAGCAATATGACGTCAAGTTTGATCTATGGATTTCAAGGGGCCTCAGGAGCATGGAAAATATATGGGAAGGTTGAAGACTAACCATCTCCACTCTTCTTTGTGCATTCCTACCTTTACACAAAGTAGGATTCGCTATCTAGAATTCTGTAACTCTCAAGCCAGAAAGAAACCATACTCTACTCCACTTCTCATATTAGGATGGCAAACCACATCCACCAGCAAGAATCAGCACTCCCAGGATTGATTTTGCTAAGGTCCCAACCTCTGCATGGGGCTGCCCTTCAAGACAGCTGTTACTCATGTTTTGAGAGGAACTGGGCATCAAGATCATACAACATGTTGCCAGTTTGTTTCTGGTAACTAGAGGTATTGGTTTAGATCATAAAGCCCTAACCTAACGAAGACCCAGGACACTAAATGAGAAAGTCTATCCCTGTTATGGTCATCTGAGGAAAATCCTGCTCTGAGTATCCCTGTCTAGTCATTCAGTCTGTGGAATTCACAGTGGGGCATTTTCTGTGATAGTGCCACAAATGTGGAATACCTTCTACAGAGAAGTCCATATGACTGCTTTATGACTTCTTTACAGAGTTTTAAAGGCAGGTAAAGTTCTATCTATTCCTCAAGGCCTTTGGAAGTGGCCAATGCTACTTCTGTTGTTAATTTGTTGTCTATAGTCTTCTTGCATCTTTATTTGTTTTTCAAGTTGACTTACTTTCTTACTCTTGCGCAGAACCATGGGTAACCACCAGTTTGACAGAAAAGTGATCCAGGAGGGATGAAAGGAAGAAAATCTAATTAATAGGGCAAATAAATTACACAAGGCAATTAGCAGGTGCAAATTTATTTGTGCCTGGATTTGCATCCTTCATTCAGAACAGAATGATCAAGTTTCAATAGCAATTTTAGAATGAGGAACCATAGATTGCAGGGGGAGTGTTATATGTCAAGGAAAGTGATGATGGTGAATGCATGGAGAAACATGATTAGAAACACTGGTATATATCCTCCTACTTCACTGATCAAGGCTTTAAGCCTTCCTTCAGCCTAAGGAGGGTCCATAGACTGCAGGAAGCCTTCCAACTTTGATGACTAGGATGGTAGGATACATGCCATAATCTTTAATCATATTTCTCACCACCATCATCACTGCCAGCCTAAGGTAGAATACAAGGGGAACCAAGTACAAACTTCTTGTGTCTTGAAAGGTAGAAACGCCCCATTTCCCCACCTAAAATTATCTTCAAGCTCATGAAGGATAGGCGCTGACCTGGATGGCCCAGGCTAGCCTGATCTTGTCAGACCTCATAAGCTAAGCATGGGTATCTCCCACGTGTAGGGTTGCCAGCTCCGGGTTGGGAAATACCTGGAGATTTTGAGGGCGGAGCCTGAGGAGGGCAGGGTTTAGAGGGGGGGGTTTCAATACCACAGAGTCCAATTGCCAAAGCAGCCATTTTCTCCAGGTGAAGTGATCTCACTATCAGCTGGAGATCAGTTGTAATAGCAGGAGATCTCCAGCCACCACCTGGAGATTGGCAACCCTACCCATGGGCATACTTCCTTTTATCTAGGACAGATCCAAAGATAATGATCAGACGTGAGATATTCCTTCTCTTTCCTATTTTGGGCTATTCCACCAGTTTTGGAAAGTTGAGAGTTTAGCCCTTGCAACAAGTCCCAGACCAAAACTCTCCACCCAAGGGAGACTCAGGCTCGCCTCCCCCTGGTCCCAGGCTCGTCACCTGCTCAGTGCCGGATTTAGATAAAGAGAGGCCCTAGTGCAAACCTATGGCACTCGTGCCAGAGGTGGCACTCAGAGCCCTCTCTGTGGGCACGCGCGCTGTCGTCCCAGCACAGAGTTCATCTGAGGTCATTCCACCAGCTGAGGAGGCTGGGGACCAGCGGTGCCTTCCCGGCTCCTCCGGGAAGCGCCGGGCTCCTTCCCAGCGCCTTCTCCGCAGTCGCCGGCTGCGAGCTCCGGAAGTGAAGACGACGACGAGCCTTCTGCCGAGGACTGGAAGAGGCGGAGCCGGGACGGGGTTGGACCGGGAGTGGGACGCCTGGGCGGCCATCTGTGGCGGGCTGCAGCACAGGGGATTGGCGGTGAGGGCCAAACGGGGGCCTGCCTGGCGTTTGTGCTGGAGCCGAGCCCTTCGCTTAGCTCGGGTTTCCACTCTGCTCGTTCTTGCAACCGAAGGTGCCTCTGAACGTGTGCAGACGGCTGTCCCCACCATCAGCCCCCCCCCTGCATAACAGGTTTTTTTAATTCATATGAAGATAACAGTTGGAAAAAGAACCAAACTGAAGGGGTGGGGGGTATGCTACAGCTGCTTTCCTTCCCCTGCTCGGCCGCCCATGCAGAGTTGCCAACCTCCAGGTAGTAGCAGGAGATCTGCTATTTCAGTTCACCTGGAGAAAATGGCCGCTTTGGCAATTGGACTCTAGGGCATTGAAGTCCCTCCCCAAACCCCACCCTCCTCAGGCTCCGCCCCAAAAAACCTCCCACCTCAGACTCCACCAGTGCCGAAGAGGGACCTGGCAACCCTAAAAGGACATAATATGCTATTGTTAAATACTGTAGCAATTGGAAAAAATGCATAAATGTTAAAATTAACACTGTGAAAAACTTTTGCAATAGCTGAACTTTGTAAATATTTTGTGGAATAAGCAAAAATTTTTAGGGAAATGAAATTGTAAGTTTACTGTTATATCCTTTAAAATACATGCATTCTTTTAAAATTCATATTAAGAAATAAAGAAACTACAGTCATCAAATACACTAGGCTTTTGAGGCTCTAGGCTTCAGCCTGCCAAGCCGATAGGTGAATCTGGCCCTGGACCTGCTTATGCAGCCGCCAGCAAGAAGAGCAAGGAGGCAGGAGGGCTGGCGACGTGCCTCCCTCTTTACCCGGCTGGCTCAATTGCAGCGTGCGAAGGTGACCCAGCCCCTGGAGGACAGCCATGCGGCTAGGATGCTCTTCCTCCTCACCTTAGTGTGCTGGGGCCTGGTGGCCACGCTGGTACCACGAGACTGCACCTAGGCACGACTTCTCTGCCTTGAGTCTCAGCCCAGGGGGGGGGGGGCGTGCGCAGCAGCGGGATGGCTGCCCTTCCTCTCCCCACGCCTGTGGCAGCCACCCCTGCCAGTGCCTCTCAAGATCCGGTCCTGGCCCTAGTTAGTACTTGGATGGGAGACTACCAAGGAATACCAAAGTCACTATGCAGAGGAAGGCAATGGCAAACCACTTCTGTTAGTCACTTGCCATGAAAACCCTACTGGCTTGCCATAAGTCGGCTTCAACTTGATGGCACTTTGCTAGGGTTGCCCACCTCCAGGTTCTAACTGGAGATCTGCTATTACAGCTGACCTCCTGCCAACAGAGATCAGTTCACCTGCAGAAAATGGCCACTTTGGCAACTGGACTCTATGGCATTGAAGTCCCTCCCCGAACCCCACCCTCCTCAGGCTCCGTCCACAAAACCTTCCGCCGGTGGCGAAGAGGGACCAAGCAACCCTAGGCTTTACACACATAGGAAGGATAGAAACTGTGTTTTTAAAAAACCCTGAAAACTGAGATTGACAGGAACCAACATTCTTCACTAGAGTTCACTTGGAATCGCAAAAGCCAAGGCGTGTCCATGCTGCAGCCTTGCTTGTGAAGCAAAGTTCAATCGACACAGAGGCCGGAGACAGAAGAAACTGCCCTTTAGTCTGGAGTGGGGATCATCACCGAATGAACAAGGCGACACCACATTGGGGCAGACAGTTCAAGAGGCAGTAAAACAAGGTCATCTTATGTACATAGCTGGAGTAAATGTAGTTTTTGTAAGGACCCTAGAAAGCCTGGCTAAGCTGTGGCTAATGTAGGGAAGGAAAGAGTATGGAAAAGGTGAGAAGTGGGGAAAAGGTCATCCCTTCCTCTGCAACAGACATAACACAGCAGTGGTGTGACTCCAGCCAAGCACGCTGCTGGGACTGTCAGCTGTTTTCCCTGCGACTGCTGTGCACTTCCAGCCGGAAGAGCCCTGGCCTGCTCTGTACCCTGCAGCTAGTCTGAGCAGCGCTCAGAAACCCAGCTGGTTTACAGCAACTCCATCTTGATCAGAAAGGCCACTGAGGGCACGGCTCCCATGTTTCCCCTGGGGGGCCGGAGGCATAAATAGGCACAGGCGCAAAACTAGAGGCATGAAAAGTCATCTCTGGGCCCGGGAATAAGGAAAAACAAATAAACCTCCTCCTCCTCCTCTTGGCATACGGGCTGCAGGAGTCGGTTTTTGGGATGTGCTGAGTCTGCTCTGCTTCCATTCACTTCACCAAGCCAAAGGGGTGTGTATGCTGGAGGGACACAGCACTGGCTACAAGACAGGAAACTTATCATGCAGAAGCAAAACGGGCAATATAAATGCCAGACTCTTTCATCAGGCCCATCTCTCTAATCCTCTTCCTGAATGCCCAGGGAGAAGGGACTTTGGTGAGGTTTTGTCCAAGATTTAAGCCCACAGATTGGGCCTTCCAGAGAATTTAACTGAAACTCACCCCCTCCCTGGCCTATTTTTACTCCTGGCTATTTTGCCAGTGCATAACATAACAATGTGTAATGATGATGCCTTTATATAGCACTTTCTGAGCATTCAGAGAACATTACATCCATCATTTCGGCAATATTTCCAATGATGTGTAAGCAAGGCTGATATTATTAGCCCCATTTTACAGATAGGAAGGTAACATTGAAAGACAGTTAGAGCAGTTCCTCAGTGGAACAGGCTTTCTCAGGAGGTGGTAAGCTCTCCTTCCCTGGAGGTTTTCAAGCAGAGGCTAGATGGCCATCTGTCAGCAATGCTGATTCTATGACCTTAGGCAGATCATGAGAGGGAGGACATCTTGGCCATCTTCTGGGCATGGAGTAGGGGTCAGTGAGGGTGTGGAGGAGGTAGTTGTGAATTTCCTGCATTGTGCAGGGGGTTGGACTAGATGACCCTGGTGGTCCCACCTCTATGATTCTGTGACTGTCTGTGATCAGAGACAGATTGTCTGTGATCAGAGATCAATGTGAACTCAGACTTGGGGAACAAGCCTAAGCAGGTATACTCAGAAGTAAGTCTCATGTTATTCCTTATGATCACAGACTTACTTCTCAGCTTATTAGGGTTTCCAACTTCCAGGTACTAGCTGGAGATCTCGTGCTATTATAACTGATCTCCAGCCAATAGAGATCGGTTCACCTGAAGAAAATGGCCGCTTTGGCAACTGGACTCTATGGCATTGAAGTCCCTCCCTGCCCCAAACCCTGCCCTAATCAGGCTCTACCCCAATAATGTCCAGATATTTCTCAAACTGGAGCTTATTTGGCAACCCTACAGTTTATGGATCATGCTGCTAGCCACTACAACACACCAGATTTTAAAAAGTTATACCATTAATATACATTATATTATAACCCACAAATAAAAGAACGAAGGTTTTTCCTCCCCAACCAAGGACGCCGTAGCAGTGGTGAGGCTGAACTTAAGCCCTTAATGAAGCCCCTCCATTATTATGTTTCTGTTTCAATTGTGATAGATGTGCACCTGTCAGAAATGGGGGCTGAATCTGAGTTAGCAAGAGAAGACATTGCCAATGTCAGCCCTGAACTATGCAACACATAGTGCATTGAGTGCCTTTCCTTTACTGCTCATGAGCAGGACCCACCTCGGAGAAGAGAGGAAAGGACTTCTTAGTCAGAGGGCTTCATCTCAACATGTCCCATTTTGGAACTTAGCTCCACTACCACCACCAGGGAATGTAGTCCATAGAAACAGAAGCTGGGATCCTGGTCTTTTGGCCATCCTGACTGCTCCCAAGCAACAGACATTTTTGTCCCCCTCCCCCCTTTCGGTCCTTTTAAACTTGCTCATCCAGTCACTCCCAGGAAGGCAAAAGGAAATGCACTACTCAGAAACAACTCCCAGGTAGGGGACCAGATCTCTGCAGTCCTATTTCCGGCAAGCAAAACCTAAACTTCCCATCTAAGTCTAGCTGACTGCCTAGAATGCTGGCGTGTTGGCGAGGCGCGTGTCCTCTTCGTGCCCTTAGGACTGCTCATTTATTTTTAATCAGAAACAATCCCATGCTGCATGCGGGAGGCTGATTTACTTTCACTGCATGCCACCGCCTCATGCCCTGCCTTGTAGCCAAGGAATGTTTCTGGGGGGAAATAAGTGACATCATGATTTGTCTCTCTCTCTAGACTATGGGAAAACATGAGGCTGCATGAAATGAGGGATCAGACCTGTCATTCCTCAGGGCTGCAGAAGAGGCCACCCAAGGAGGGGGGGATTTCACCTTGCACGGAGAGGAAGGAGCGGAGTTCCCAAGGCCGCTTCCCTCCTCTGGAATTAAGGCCAGAGACAGAAAAGTGACTACCTGTAAGCACAGATGACTCTTCTTTGCTCCAAGTGGCTTTGTGACTCTCATTTAGTTCACAAAGCCACCCAGTCGTCTGTGCTTACAGTTAGCCATTAGTGCCATGTGCAATGCTACTTAGTTTGTCCAGTCATTGAGTATGCCTCGTCTCTGGGAAAATCTCAAGCTCTGCTTTCCGAATGGCGGAGGAGACGGAAACCCCCGTCTGTAGCAGCAGAAAACCATCCTTGCTCACAGGTTCGGCAGTGAAGCAACAGGTGGGCCTCCCGAGCTGATCATTTAGGAAAGCGGGCGGCGGATGTTCTCAGTCTCTACTTGGAGGAGGAGAAATGGGTAGGAAGAAATCTCAAGGGGCCATCCAAGTAGCTTGGTGTTTGTAACCAAGACTGGGGGTAAGATGCACAGAGATTCAGGATCCAAGAATCCTCCTCCTCTTCATTACCGCTCTGGCTCTTCTACGTAAATGAAGGTTGACCAGGTGAGCCAAACCGGGGAGAGCAACTGCCCGGTGTAGAATGTGGCATCCGAAACCGCTGGAATTTCGCACAGCAATTGCCTGAGATACCGAACAAGCACTGGGCAACAAAGCAAAGCCTACTCATATTACAGGGAGTCTTTGGCTCAGCACTTTGACTGGGTTTGCTGGGCGGCGGCGGTGGTGGTGGGGGGGGGCTCATCTGGCCTCAGAAGGGAGGAATGAGAGTTTATCCCCCCGGCCCAGCATCCTGCAGCGCTGGAGCACTTTCACGAGGCGGGAGAGTCCTCAAGCCCGGCCTCTGCAAAAGCCCCGGTTCTCTATCCGGTCGCAGCCCCGGAGCAAAACGCGGGCAGGGACACCCAGCCAGAATGGGGGGGGGGAGGGGGGTGGGCTCCAGAAAAGCGGTGCCCGCCCGAGTCCCAAGCCCCCCTCCCGCTCACCCCTCCCCTTTTACCTTGCTCTCGTCCTCGTCCTCGTCGTCCTCCTCCTCCTGCTCTTCGCCCTCCGCCGCAGCAGCACCAGCCGCAGAAGCGGTCTGGCTGGGAGCCCTCGCCTCCGGAGGGGGGCTCCGCGGCTCTGCCCTCGCCGTCCGAGGCGCGGCGTCCTCCTCCTCCTCCTCCTCCCCGCGCTGCTCCTTCTCCTCCTCCTCCTCCTCCTCCTCCTCGGCCCCGATCTCTTCCTCCGGGACCCCCTCGCCCCTCCCTCCCCGGCCCGCTCCGGCTTCCGGAGGCCCCTGGGCGCCCTCCTCCTGGCTCCTCTCCCCTCCGCCTCCCCGGCCGGCGGCGGCGTTAGCCGTGGCCGGGGGCTCCCCTCCTGCCTTCGCCTTCGCCGCCGCCCCCTCGGCCCCTCGGTCCCCTGCCGAGGAGCGCAGCTTCACAAAGACCGAGGCGAGGAGGACGGCCAGGGCCGCGAAGAGCAGCGGCACCGCCAAGGACCACTCCGGCGCCACCTCCATCCCTCCCGCAGCTCCGGCTCTCCGCGGCTGACCAGGGGAGCCCCCGCGGCTGCTGCTGCTCCTGCTGCTGCTGCGGCTCGCAATTACGCGCCGCCGCCCTCCTCTCCTCTCTCCTCCTCTCCTCTCCCCTCCTCTCCGTCGCTGGCCGGCTCTGGTCAATTTCCGAGGTCTGCAGGCGCGCCGCAGCCCGGCGAGCGGCAGTGGGCGAGATCGCGGCTTCCCTAAAGCGGGATCGGGTTTCACCACACGCGCGTCATTGCCCCGGGCCCTGCCCACCGCTGCCTCTTCTGCCGCCCGGGGGGAACCGAATGGGCGACGGCTTCCTCGCCCTTTCTTCTGGGCGGGGCCCCCTCCCGATCCTGGGGGATGTCACCAGGGCCAGTCGTTTTTGCGCCCCAGGCAAGGCCAACCGCTTGTGCCGCCCACCCCCCCCTCCGCCCCACCGTTGCTAACCCATTTTCAAAAACAGATGTCCTGTACACAAAAAAACAAAAACACAAAAAAAAATCCGAAACTTTTTATAAGACATCATGATTCTTTCTATTCCCTAGCACTGTTGTGGTACTGATCTTAAAATAAATATATATATATATATATATAAATTGCCAGTTGCATTTTTTCCCCCAAGTTGCATTCCAAGATGATCCTGGGTGAATGTCACCAGGGCCGGTGCCAGTCGTTTTTGCGCCCTAGGCAAAAACGCTTGTGCCGCCCCCCCCCCACCATTGCTAACCAATTTTCAAAAACAGATGTCATGTAAACCCCCCCCCCTTGAAACTTTTTATAAGACATTATGATTAATTCTATTCCATAGCACTGTTGTGGTACTGATCTTAAAATAAAATATATATATATAAATTGTCAGTGGCATTTCCCCCCCCCCAAGTTGCATTAAAAAAAAAAAAACTAATCAGTGCTGCCTCTTCTGCCACCCACGGAACAAAAGTTGCCACGGCTTCCTTGCCCATTCTTGGGGGGCAGGGGGCTGATCCTGGGTGAATGTCACCGGGGCCAGGGCCAGTCATTTTTGCGCCCTAGGCAAGGCCAACCACTTGTGCCGCCCCCCCCACCATTGCTAACCAATTTTCAAAAGCAGATGTCATGTAAAAAACAACAACCCAAAAACCCAAAACTTTTTATAAGACATTATGATTAATTCTATTCCATAGCACTGTTGTGGTACTGATCTTAAAATAAAAAATACAAATTGTCAGTTGCATTTTTTTCCAAGTTGCATTTTTTTTTTTATAAAAATCTAATCAGTGCTGCCTCTTCTGCCACCCAGGGAACAAAAGTTGCCACAGCTTCCTTGCCCATTCTTGGGGGCAGGGAGCTGATCCTGGGTGAATGTACCCAGGGCTGGTGCCAGACATTTTTGCTGGTCATTTTTGCACCCTAGGCAAGGCACTTGTGCCCCCCCATTGCTAACCAATTTTCAAAAACAGATGTCACATAGAAAAAATAAAAGCACAAAACTTTTTATAAGACATTATGATTAATTCTATTCCATAGCACTGTTGCGGTACTGATCTTAAAATAAAAAATATAAATTGGCAGTTGCATTAAAAAAAAAAAACCTAATCGGTTTAAAACTGTGCCCCTCGGGCCACTTCTGTGTCCCTCTGAGGTCTGTGCTCTAGGCGACCACCTAGTTCGCCTAATGGTAACGCCAGCCCTGAATGTAACTTACAACAGTTAATAAAAGTGGGTAATGAAATACCCCCTCCCCCTACAAAGACAGATGAGTTTTTTGGGTGTCTGTGCGGAGACAGTGATGTACAGTAAGCAAGTTCTCTCATCAGGTTTGAGTGAAGATGGCTATATCCCCGGCACAACCCCCCACCCCCCGCACTGCTTCCAGGGAGTTAATCCAATCCTGGCTTCCACAGTAATCCTTGTTTGAGCATAAGGGCTGCAGGCAGGGCATTTATTTGGCGATTTGTCTGTAGACTGAGGAGCAGTAAAAAGCTGATAAGCTAATTTGCCTGGCTGAAGCCCCAGGGCATGTGTGGGATTTTGTCAAAGGAAGCTGGGAAGAGAGGACATGTTTAAACGGGCCACCTAATAAATTCTTCAGTCCAGCCACTGGTCTGCATGTAAGCCTCCCCCACCCAAAACCGCCTTTGTTTATTAATTTGCATAATAAATCTCTGGTGTTTACTTCTTATGCTTTAAAAAAATATATCCCACTTTCCTCCCTGATTGGGGTCTCAAAGCGGCATTAGTTCCTCCTTCCTAGGGTTGCCAACCTCCAGGTACTAGCTGGAGATCTCCTGCTAACACAACTGATCTCCAGGCGGCAGAGATCAGTTCACCTGGAGAAAATGGCTGCTTTGGTAATTGGACTCTATGGCATTGAAGTCCCTCCCCTCCCCAAACCCCACCCTCCTCAGGCTCCACCCCAAAAACCTCCCATTGGTGGCAAAGAGGGACCTGGCAACCCTATCCCTCCTCCACTTAATCATCCCAACAACCTTGTGAGGCTGACTAGGCTGAGAGATTGTGTGACAGGCCCACCGTCACCAGGCAGAGTCTTCCCTGTTTGAGTAAAGGATTTGAACTCGGTCGTCCCAGGTCCTAGTCCAACACTCCACCCATTGCACCAGCCCTCTGAATCACTCAGCACCTGCATGCTTGTACAGACTCTACTACCTCAGCCTATCAGATTAATTAATAAGTATGCGTCAGTCCTACCTTCCCTCATCATTTCAGCCATATATGCATTTATTTCTCTCTCCCCATAAAATGAACGTTCACTTCACACAATCAAAATGGTTCTGTTCATCGCTGATGGACTTGGCTTCAGAACCAGTGAGTCCGTATTTATCAGGCTCGGTAAGCCTATAGATTAAAAATAGGATTTTAATTCAATTCTGAATCCAGAAATAGGGTCGGATTCTGACCAGATTTTCCATCAGTGGGTTAGAACATTTCTGCTTCTCCTCTCTTCCCTACCTCAAATTGCTGCTTCTGGGAAACAGGGAACCCTGAGCAAAGACAGGGGGGTGGTCTGAGGGGGGAATTGGTGGAAACTGCCAGTTCAGCATGCGAGCCAGCATGGTGTAGTGGTTAAGAACAGTGAAGTCTAATCTGGAGAACCAGGTTTGAATCCCAAGTCTTCCACGAGTGGTGGACTCTAATCTGGTGAACCAGGTTGATTTCCCCACTCCTACACATGAAGCCAGCTGGGTGACCTTGGGCTAGTCACACTCTCTCAGCCCCACCTACCTCACAGGGTGTCTGTTGTGGGGAGGGGAAGGTGATTGTAAGCCAGTTTGATTCTTCCTTAAGTGGTAGAGAAAGTCGGCACATAAAAACCAACTCTTCTTCTAATTTATAGATCTGTGCAACAAAGAATTACATTAAATTAACTGTCCACTATGGCCTGGATAGCCCAGGCTAGCCTGATCTCGTCAGATCTTGGAAGCTAAGCAGGGTCGGCCCTGGCTAGTATTTGGATGGGAGACCTCTAAAGAATAACAGGTTTATAATGCAGAGGCAGGCAATGGCAAACCACCTCTGAATGTCTCTTGCCTTGAAAACCCCACCAGGGGTTGCCATAAATCAGCTGTGACTTGATGGCAAAAAAACAACAACAGTGATGGTGAACATTTCTATTCGTACTGCAAAAAAAATGGGAATGTGCTCCCCCATCTGAATGGTGCAGCACAAATGGGTATCCTGTTAGATGACTTGCTTCCTGACATGCATCACAACATAGCTGTGCATTTGATCAGTGCATGCAGTGTCTGACCAAGCATGGAATTGGCATAGAGAAGAAGCCTACCTGCATATGAGCCTCAGTTGTTTGCTTGGAACAAATGGGTGACCTTGGATCAATCCATCTCTCTGGTCAAAGCCTTATTCATTCATACATTCGGACTATGAAACACCTGATTCACGGGATTGTCGTGAGAATGAACAAGATCTATAAAATACTTTGTCCATTCAGAGCACTATATAAATGATGCTCTTTCTTACCCTCTGCACTCAGCGCAGTTTGAAGCCTTCCCCCGAATTTTTCACCAGAGGAGGTTGAAGAAAGGCTCCTTAGGCCAGAGGAAAGTTTCAGACTTTGAGTGCACTGGTAGGAAACAGGCCACTGACCTACAACAGCAAGGTGGGACGAATGACCCCCTAAATATACATGAAAAGAAGCCCAAAGCAACAGAAGACATCTCAAGCAGAGTCCGTTTTCACGGTGAGAGTACTAAGCAGTAATTAAACCCTGTTAGGTTTGTACTGATGGTTGCCAATTGCCACCTAGAACTAAAATGTATTTCTTCGCTATGACTGCTTTTTATCCTCCCCCCTCCCCCAAAAAGGTAAAAGCACTTTCATAGGAGATGAGCATTATTTGACTTGTCCCACAGCCTGTGCAGAAGACTTAAGGCAGGAAAGGGAAATTAAAGAGCGCATGCCAAGCTTGTCTCCTGGGGCTATTGTGCTCTCCTGTACAAACAGGAACGATTAGTCCAAGAGCTCCCCCTCCTGTGTCAGCTAGAAAAGAAAAAAAGAGAGAATGCATAACATCCTGACAGTACAACCATTATTTGTTGTTGGGGCTTGAATAATGACCAGGCTGATATACAACCAGACACCGATGGTTTGAGTAGCCTTGAAAAGGGGTGGTGGTAACAGGCGGCCTGCTTTTATTGTTTCCAGAGAAGAGAGAGCAGAGCTTTTACCCACCCACCCCATTCTAAATTTTGAAAGGAGATTGATGCTACTGACTGAAGCAGGCAGAATATCAAGGCCTAGAGAATTCCACCCCCCAGCCGCATATCTGCACCCAGCCGCATATCTGCACAGCTTCTGATGCTTGTTTGGATCCTGGCACAGTAGCCAAAGAGAAGTCATAGAGCCGTAAACCAGACAAAGCAAATAGCACTGCACAGAACTTTTAGAAAGACCCCGGACTTTCATCCACACGCACCCTTAACGTTAACAGCACAATCCCCAC
Source organism: Euleptes europaea (assembly GCF_029931775.1). Lineage (NCBI taxonomy): Eukaryota > Metazoa > Chordata > Lepidosauria > Squamata > Sphaerodactylidae > Euleptes > Euleptes europaea. Next base: position 125,285,310 of record NC_079312.1, on the reverse strand, counting down.
ATTTTCAATGGAGATGTGCAAATGAGCCCAGTTTCATTGCCCAATAGAAAGCAGAGTCTCTATTCCATGCTGACGCCATCTAGTTTTGTTTGGAATAGTGGGAAATAGTAACTATTTGAGATAGTGGGTAAAAGGTTTTGGACTGAGGCAGCAATCCTACAGGCGATGGGACTTGCTGAATCTCTAAAGAGCACAAAAAGGGGGGTCAGGCTAGCCACATGACTACCCAGCTGTCTGCCCGGTGTGTCAGCTGGTTAAAAGTCTCTGTGTCAGGAACTACTTGCAGTGTCCTAAGGGAGCTGGAATCAGCAGTTCATATGCAAGATGCCAGCTGCCATCTCAAGAGTATCCTGTCATACTAATGCTTACAACGCCCAGTATCTGTTTGGCTGATGGCACACACTGGTGGCGCTTTGTCTTCCTTTGCAAATAGGGGGCACAGTTCTCATCCCCCATAGTGCCTTCAGTTGGAGGTGTGTTTTCCTTTAGGTTCACAATGCCAAACAAGCCCTCAGACAAACCCCAAATGTATTGTGGAACTGGGTTTGTACCCCATATTAGCAATTGGACCACTCCTCCTGTCAAAGACATCATGGAGGCAAGGGGGCTTCTAAAGTTGGCATCACAGCAGGGCACTGCTCCCCCAAAACGAGAAGTTTTTGGTATCCATTTTGTTGTTTTCAAGCCTGGGTAGGAAAGGGGTTGGCAGCTGTCTTTACAAGAAAAGGGCTAGTTAGATCCCATTCTGTCACCTCCAGGTGCTTTACTCAGCACTCAGGCAGACCATTTCCCACCAAATCTGCATTCAAATGGTCCAGGCAGTTACATTTACGAACCATCAGAGCTATCCTACCTATCTGGTCGGTAGCAGATAGGTACCGTAAAAGCAATCCACTCTTTTGATCGCTGGCTTCCCTGACATAATACCTCATATTACCTCAGGAGGACCCATTTTGGGGTATAAAACCAGGTCCTTTGGCCCCCACATGCGTGTGTGTGTCTTTGGATCTGTGCCACACATCCCCACTTGTGTGTGGGTCCTCTTTGCTTCCGGAAATGCTGGCAGTTTTTGTTCTCCATGTGCTGCTTCCGCAGACCTTTTAGGACTGGTAATTATCAACCTTTCCTAAATGCTACCCACCCACCCATTTTCTCTGGTTAGCTCTTGTGTTGTTTTGCATGCTTGATGTTTTATTGCATTATTGTCAGCCCTTGGCCCACAGAACCAGAAATCACCACAAAGTCATATAGAGTCCAAACAGATGGCTTTTACTGATCAAATAGGCATACAGTGCAAACGAATAAAATGACAGCTATGAGAGGCTCACTAGCTGGGAGATATTATAAGGCAGGAAAGGCGGGAGATTACACGCATGAATACAGTTTCCCAGGAGCTGAGTTCCCAGGCCTAGGTATGCGACCTTGGGGGGCAGACAATACAGCACAGAGACAGAGGCAATAACGAAACCGAGATAGCAGCCTGACATTCTGCTCCCCTCAAGGCCCCCTCCCAGTTCGCAAGGGGGCTGGCCTGTCCGGGTAAGCAATGTGAAAGGCGTCGACGAGGTCGGGGGCGGAGACATCCCGTGCGCGCACCCATTCGTCATAGGCAGGGGGGAAATGTTTCCAACGAACTAGATATTGCAGATTGCCATGGTGAATACGGGAGTCAAGGATCTTGGAGACTTCGAAGTGTTCTTCCCCCCCCACCATGATGGGTTGCGCAGGCGGTGGGTCCGGATGCCACCGTGGAGAAGCAACATGGGGTTTGAGGAGGCTTATGTGGAAAACAGGATGCACACGCCTCAAGGATTTGGGGAGAGCCAATTCCACTGTGACAGGGTTTATGACCCGAGTAATGGGGAAAGGGCCAATGAATTTGGCGCTGAGCTTATGGCACGGTTGGGTGGAACGGAGATTTTTGGTGGAAAGGTAAACCAAAGCACCCACTTGCAGATCACCCCGGGGGAGCGATGTTTGTCAGCTTGCGCTTTGTATTTACGTTTGGCTCGGTCGAGGTTGCTAACGAGCCAGGGCCAAGTGGTACGGAGGGCGTGTGCCCAGGAGGCAATGTCGGGGTTCCCCTCCCCCTCTACATCATCTGTAGGAGCGATGGGACTGAAATCTTGTCCATACACAGCAAAAAACGGGCTAAAACCTGTGGATTGATGCATGGCATTATTGTAGGCATATTCTGCTAAAGGTAACAGTTCCACCCAGTTATCCTGGTGGTAGTTAACATAACAACGCAAATAACATTCAAGTACAGCATTGACACGTTCAGTTTGACCATCAGTTTGAGGATGGTATGCACTAGACAATCCCTGTTCCACCCCCACCAACTTGAGGAAAGCTTTCCAAAACTTAGAAACGAAACCACTTCCGCGGTCACAAATTATTTTACGCGGAAACGAATGTAAACGAAAGATATGCGTCACGAAGAGGCGGGCCAGTTTCTGAGCAGAGGGGATCCCTGCGCATGGAATCAAATGTATTTGCTTAGAAAACAAATCAGTAACAACCCACAACACAGTTTTACCCCCACTGAGAGGGAGATCAGTCATGAAGTCCATAGCAATCACTTCCCAAGGTCTGCTGGGCGTTTCAAGAGGTTGTAGCAGTCCCGGGGGTTTGCCCTGCGATCGTTTCGCAGCGGCACAAACGGGACAGCTGCGGATGAAGGAGTCAATGTCGGAACGCATTCCCCCCCACCAGAACTGTCTGCGCAATAAGTGAAGGGTCTTCAGAAACCCAAAGTGCCCAGCTGTTTTGGCTCCATGAGCTAAATGTAAAACGTCCTTCCGGAGAGCTTTGGGTACATACAATTTTGAGTCTTTGTACCAGGACCCCCCTTGTTCCAAAACACCAGGAGGTAGGGTATGAGCGGAACGTTCTAAAAGGCACTGGTCCCGAAGGACAGTTAAAAAGGATTCGGAGATGGGGATTTTGGAGGGAGCCCCCCCGTCGGTCATGGAGATCTGAGAAACAGTTATAGGGCTAGTGCTTACGTGCGGCGGCGCGCAGACTGCAGGCGGCTGAGCGGTCGGAGGGGTAGGAGGGGCGGGAACTCCGGTCTGTTGCGGTGGCGGCTGGGCAGCCGGTTGGGCTGGCGGAGCTTGCGAGTTAGGGAAGGTGTGCTGATGCTGGGATCGGGTTTGCACAGCCAGCATAGGTAGGGCCCCACGTTGCATAGGGGTGAACAGAGAGTTGGTGGGTCTTTCGAGTTTTACCGGATATTGTGGTAAACGGGAGAGGGCATCCGCGAGAACGTTCTGCTTCCCAGGGACGTGCTTCAGGGTGAAACGGAACTGAGCAAAGAACTCCGCCCACCGTTGTTGTTTCGCCGATAGCTTATGGGACCCCGTGAGGGCAGCTAGATTTTTGTGATCGGTCCAAACTTCAAAGGGTACTTTAGACCCTTCCAAGAATTGCCGCCATAAAGTCAGTGCATGATGAACTGCAGAGGCCTCTTTCTCCCAGATGGGCCAGTTTAATTGAGCGTGCGCAAATTTTTTTGAAAAGTAAGCGCAAGGGTGAAGAAGACCGTCCGGTCCTTGCTGGAGGAGAGCCCCTCCCATGGCTACATCGGAAGCATCGACTTGCACAATGAACATTTGATTTGGGTCTGGGTGCCGTAGCACCGGCTCCGAAGTGAAGAGGCGTTTGAGGGCCAGAAAGGCGGCTTGGCATTGCTCAGTCCATAGGATTTTTGCGGAGGGCAAGGCAGCCGAGCTTACTTTTCCTTTAGTTTTCAGCAGGTCCGTAATGGGTAGAGCCACTTGGGCGAAGTTAGGGATGAATCCCCGATAGAAGTTTGCAAATCCCAGAAATTGCTGTACTTGTTTACGGTTGGTGGGGGGAGTCCAATCGAGGACGGCTTGGACTTTGGCGGGGTCCATGCGAAGACCTTGGTGGGAGATGATGTATCCCAAAAACGTGAGTTTGCTTTGGTGAAATTCACACTTAGCTAGTTTAGCGAACAGTTGATGGTTACGCAGGCGTTGTAGAACTTCCCTGACCAGAGTCACATGCTCGTCCACAGTTTTCGAATAAATGAGAATGTCATCTAAGTAGACCACCACCCCACGATATAGAAGGTCATGTAGGATTTCATTGATGAGTTGCATGAAGACCCCCGGGGCCCCTTTTAATCCGAATGGCATTACAAGGAATTCATACATTCCGAAACAGCTAGAGAAGGCAGTGAGGTGTTCATCTCCTTCGCGGATACGGACTCGGTAGTAGGCTTCCACCAAGTCTAATTTAGAGAACACACGGCCTTCCTGTAATTGTCCCAAAATATCCGATATTAATGGGATAGGATAGGCGTTGGTCTGGGTAACCGCATTGAGCTTTCTGAAGTCAATGCACAGGCGAAGGTCGCCCTCTTTTTTCCGGACGAAAAACGCGGGGGCCGAGTTTGGGGCATTCGAAGGGCGAATGAACCCTCTGGCGAGGTTTTTGTCCAAAAAGTCCCGGAGGACAGTGCGCTCGGAAGCGCTCATAGGGTAAATCTTACTTTTGGTTAATGTGCAGTCCTTTACTACTTCAATCGCACAGTCTGAGGCCCGGTGGGGGGGTAAGGCATCACATTCCCTAAGGTCGAAGACATCTTCAAAGTCCCGGTATACAGCGGGTAGAGCCGGTGGTACTGGGGCAGTAGAGGTTAATGCTGGAACGGGCGGAAATGGCAGAGCAAAGTTTTGCCGATGCTGGTCGCAGGTGGGACTAGCGAAAGAGATAGTGTTTGTTTCCCAATCAATACTGGGACTATGTCCTTTAATCCAGTTAATTCCCAAGACCACTTCAAATCGGATAGGGGCTATAGTGAAGTCTATTTGTTCCCAGTGGGAACCAATTCCCATTGCCACCCCTATGGTGCGGTGATCAACTGGACCCCCCTGGAATTGGCTCCCGTCCATTTGAGCAAATTGGACGGGGGCGGGTAAAGCCTCTGAGTCGGCTCTGAGTGCAGCAAACGTGGCTTCGCTTATGAGAGTGCGACAGCAACCGGAGTCAATTAGTGCTTTGACGGGGATTTGTGGACCTCCGTTAAGTTGTTGTAAAACTGCATCCACGTAGACGGTGGAGTCCACTTCTTTGATTTTGGTAGGAGCATTCGGTTTGATAGGAAGATCCTGAGAGGTCTGTGGAGATGCTCCATTCACCACAGACCGGAGCCGTTTTTTGACAAGTCGAGGGGAGATTCCAGGTTTAAGGCTGGAGAAATCCAAGGGTTTTCCTCATCCGAAGAGGGAAAGCTGTCCCCCAATGGGGCACTTGTAATCCGAGACCCGGCGGGGTCGTTGGAAGCAGGCATGGAGGCTGGGTCCCCGGCATGGAGTGCAGAGGGTGTGGGCCTTCCCGGAGCTGCGCTGCGGGTGGCCGCGGTGCCTCTGCGTGGTGGACGACCTCGGGCGCGGGTTGTCGTGCTGGGACGAAATAATTCCTGGCGGCGTGGGCAAACGGCTGCAAAGTGGCCCATTTCTCCGCATGTAAGACAGGCACCCCTCTGAAATCGGGCTTCACGTTCCTGGAGCGGACGTGGGGGATTTCGTGGGATGAGCAGTGGTGCCTTGGGTTGAGGCTTTTGGGTGCCCTTCTCCTTGTGCTTTTGACGGACGAGAGAAATAAAGCGGCGGCGGCTTTCCACTTCCTCAGCTAATAGGATCCAGCCTTCGAGGGTATCGGGATCGCCCCGCATGTAAGACCAGTTCAGAATGTCAGGATGCAAGGCTTCCCTGAAATGATGGATTAGGGTGGTCTCGGGCCAACCTACAATTTTACTTGCCAGTCGCTGAAATTCATCGGCAAATTCCCGAACTGTAGCAGAGCCTTGTTTTAATTGTAAGAGTTCCGTTTTGGCTCTTTCCCCCAGGAAGGGGTCCTCAAACCTCCTTCTCAGGGCAGTCATGAAGTTGTTGAGGGAACGAATCGCACGAGAGCGGGTGTCAAACTGGAGGACCATCCAGTCAGCCGCTTTGCCTGTCAGGAGGGAAGCTACGTACCGCACCCGGCTATCTTCCGTGGGGAAAAGTTGACCTTGTTCTCGCATATAACTGTCCACTTGATGCAAGAAACAAGGCAAAGTTTCAAGAGATCCGTCATACGTAGTCCTCAATTTGAGTTGCTTCCAAGGGCCGGGCGCGGGTTGACCCGGTTGCACGGGTGGTCCGGGCGGAGGAGCAACAGGAGCTCCAGGAGGCAAGGGTGGAGCAGGCACATTAGCAGGTGGTTGCACGGGTGGTCCGGGCGGAGGAGCAACAGGAGCTCCAGGAGGTAAGGGTGGAGCAGGCACATTAGCGGGTGGTTGTACGGGTACCCCCTGACCCGGTATCGGAACGGGCTGTCTCTGAGCTATCAGGGTTTGTTGTAATTGCCTGTTCTCTTGAAGCATAAGTTCCATTACTTCCTGGAGTTGATCAACACGGTCGGAGAGCTCCCGATTCTGGGCTCGTAAAAGATGAACCTCCTCACTTGGGCCACCAGTAAGATGAGGCTTACTGGTTCGGAAGCTCGTGGCCCATTGAGAGCTATCCCCATATAAATCCTCGTCTTCAGACTCATCTGAGTCTCGACGTCGGTCAGCCAAACGGCGTGCGCGTTGGGTCGCACGCGACGGGACAAACGCCGGGGAAAAAGTTAGACCTGATAGTCCCAGTACATAGTCCTTGGGGCGCGTGTCCACGTTCGCCTGATTCCTAATCCTTGCTGCAGCCGCCCTGGCTGCTTCCGCCGCCTCTCTCTCTCTTGCGACCCTAGCCGCTTCGGCGGCTTGCTGATCCGCAAGAACTTTGGCGTTCTCAAGTCTTAGGGCAGTCTCTGCCGTAATGCGCGGCAAAAGTTCTGTCTCGAGGAGCAAGAGTATGGGGTCAGGTTCCCCGCCCAGCAGAGGTTGTACTCGAACCGCCAGTGCGGATGCCTCGGCTCCAAACGTCGGGGTCAAAACTTGAGCCAAGGTGGCTACCGGGGTGTCCTTTGTACATTCCACAAGGAGAAGAGCGGTGCTAATAGCGACTCGCTTGGCCTCAGCCTGGCAGCTGGCCGCATCCGGGATCAGGGAAAAACCCTCCGGCGGGGCTCCCGCCATGGTAGAAAGAGTTTGTCGAGAAATAAGATTATCCAAAAGTCCAGTTAATATTTGTAAATCCTCAGTCGCCAATCGGGCATCGTCCAGTAATTGATCCAAGTCCTGAAGATCTAAACGAGCATCAGTATCCTCCGATGTTAACATCCAGAGACGTCCTGTAAGAGATTGCCACTGCGCCTGTACCAGTCCCCTCAAGCGGCAAACCTCTCGGGTCGTCCGGAAAAGTTCAGCGATTAAGTCTTGTAACAGAGTAGGGTCCTCTGAGAAGGGCTCCAGGGTAGTAGATCACCTGGAGAGCTGCACAGCTCCCATCCAAGTGGCAGGCGAACCCCCCTGGGCTCCAGCCTGGCTAGGAGAACGGTGAAGATGAGAGATAGCTGTCATAATGTCAGCCCTTGGCCCACAGAACCAGAAATCACCACAAAGTCATATAGAGTCCAAACAGATGGCTTTTACTGATCAAATAGGCATACAGTGCAAACGAATAAAATGACAGCTATGAGAGGCTCACTAGCTGGGAGATATTATAAGGCAGGAAAGGCGGGAGATTACACGCATGAATACAGTTTCCCAGGAGCTGAGTTCCCAGGCCTAGGTATGCGACCTTGGGGGGCAGACAATACAGCACAGAGACAGAGGCAATAACGAAACCGAGATAGCAGCCTGACAATTATGTTTATTTTATTTTTACTTCTAATAAAACTCATTTCTGTGCCAACTGCCTGTTTATTTTGAGTTTCCCCCACACCGGAAGATCCTGGTATACATAGGTTAATGATCCTAGTTACCCCCGCCCCCCTGCTCTGTATCCAGCTAATTTCCTCACCTTAAGCGGAGACTGCCTGCTTAGGGTAACAGAGGAGGAAGGTAAGTAAAAGGGGTGTCACATTCTTTTGATTTAGCCCATTAAATTGAAGTCAAATGCACCTGCCATAAATCGAAGCAGTGTCGTTGGATTGTGGTTCAAGGTTTATAAATCCACACACTGAAATGGCTTTTATTCCTTTCCTGGGATACAGGGACCAAGGAAATCCACCAGTGGTCTGGACAAGAGAAACATCCCTGGGGTTGTAGCTAGAATACAGGCAATCCTATCAAGGCAGTGATCAGTAGCATGCAGATAATTGTATTTTTGGAACAAAACAGCTCCAGTACTTAATCTTTTCTTCCACGCAGCTTTATATTTCAAAGGGAGAATGACCAGAGCTGGGCTCCAATCACAACTCAAAAGGGAAGGGATTTGAAATAGACATTTGGGGGACATCAGTTGACAGTATTTTTGTTCCAGAGCAGTTACTAAGGCTTTTCAGCTTAGAAAAACGATCAGAAAAGTTAGTGCAAATGTCTGTACCTTCTAATTGCCTAAATTCCTTACAAAGGTCTGGCCTTCCAGTCTCATTTCAACAGATTAAAAACCAACAAACCTGGCAATTGTAAATTAAGCTTTCTAGATGGTGTGAATTTCATTTGACATAGCTGAACAGGAAGCATGCTAGAAGACAGCTGACACATTCATGAACAGACTGTTAATATGGATACTTAGGTATCAAGGCAAGGGGTAGAAAACCAGATTTTGGTTGTGACAGGGATGTAGAATCCCTTGTGAAAGCTTTGGGGCCCTGCAACGGACAGAAAACTGTCCAATATTAGCTGGGAATCACTCTGAAGATTAATTTTAATTATTATTTTTTTGTAAAAAGAACCTGGAGTCTTGGTTGTGAGGAATCTAATTGAAATAATTGGCTGTATAGATCCCCTTCCCCCCTCTCCCATACCCCATTTTCACCTAAAACTCATTCATGTCTCAAGTTGCCAGCAATGTGGCCTACTGTGTTCAGACTCATGGTACTGTTTCAGATGAAACCCACCAGTTAAAGAAGCATGTGCAAGTTTAGAGATAAACAGCCTCCACTGACATTAAATAATTGGCTTTTTACTTTTGTAGAGTTTGCTTCCCTCTACTGGAAGAAGGCGGCTCCGCAACATATCTTTGAAGAGGGGATTTCATTGCAGAGCCTATAACTTCTATTATACTACCTAGCTGCATAAAAAAAAACTCAGCGCTACAGGGCAGCTAAACACACTTCTCCAGCCCCAATGCCGACATCAACACCACAGCTGTGCATGTCTGCATCACAGATATGTCAGACAGCCACGGTAAATCAAACTCTTACATAATACTCTGCAAGTCAATTGATTATTTGCTGTACTATAAAAAGCCCCTAGATTTTTGTGGTACTCCACCATAAAGGTTCAAGCCATATGGAGAAGGGACAGAGCTTCACTGCCATCAAATCCAACTTGATAAGAGTTTATTTGATAGCAGAAGGAATTGAGAAGCAAAAAGAGGAAGAATGGTGAATTAGGCTGATAAAAAAGTCTGAAGGTACAAAACAGAATGTGTGCATGTGTGAGCTTTCATTCAGGTTCAGGAATCCAGACACTACCATATGGTAGCAATAGCTTACACAAGGCCCATATGGTATCTATAACTGATACATAAGGTGTTTCTTCATGTGGTTGGCCGGCAAATAAAATTGCTAATAAGCAGCTAAGAAATATTGCAAGCACCGCTATCCTGCTTTCCCACAGCTATCATGGGTGACAGCAACAAACAATGAGTGGCAAACAATAGAGGGAGGGCAAAGGGAGATATGACAGTGGTCAGAGGATAAGCAAGGTAAAGAGGGGTCCAGTGCTTAAGGCCTATCCCATTCTGCTTTATTTCACTCAAAAAATAGGTCGCTGGTAGCCATGTTAATGTGCCTTCAGACCTAAAAGTGTTGCTGCTGAATATCAGATCAGTCCATAGGGAAACTACTATCATCTAGGACAGGGATGTCAAACATATGGCCCGTGGGCCAGATCCATCGCCTTGAGAGCTCTTATTTGGCCTGCGAGCCAGCCACACACCCCGTCCAGGTCTGGGCTGGCAAGCTCGCTGCAGGTTTGCCAGCCGAGAAAGCCACACACACCCCATTCCTGATCTGGGCTGCTGAGGCATTGCCCAGCCTGACCAAGTGACCTTTATTTCATATCCGGCCCTCGTAACAAATGAGTTCAACACCCCTGGTCTAGGACCTAATCCTGCATGTATCGCTGATATAAGGTTGGATGATGTGGGATGGGGGATTTCTCCCACTTTTGCCCTCCTGAGATCTTTGTGCAGCTTTAAGCTAAGCCTGGCAGCTGGGGAGACATCATCACCTATTGCGCTTCCGTTATTCCCCCACCAGATGCTTCATTCAACAGAGCTCAGGCTTCAAGTTATCTATGCCTTGTGCTTGGATCACCTGACAGGTTGGAAATTAGGTTATTGGGCCACACTGCCCTTCAATCGGCTTACCGGGACTCCTGTGTGCGTTAAGTGCCGTCAAGTCGCTTCCGACTCATGGTGACCCTATCTATGAATCAAAACATCCTATCTTTAACAGCTTTGCTCAGGTGTTGCAAATTCATTTGCAGAGTCAATCTGTCTCTTGTTGGGTCTTCCTCTTTTCCTGCTGCCTTCAACTTTTCCTAACATGATTGTCTTTTCCAGTGACTCTTGTCTTCTCATAATGTGATCAAAGTATGACTGCCTCAGTTTAGTCATTTTAGCTTCTAGGGTCAGTTCAGGCTTGATTTGATCTAGAACCCACTGATTTGTTTTTCTGGCAGTCCAGTAATACTCTCCTCCAATAATACATTTCAAAGGAATCTACTTTCTTCCTATCACCTTTCTTCATTGTCCTCCGGGACTCCTAGAGCTGGTCTTATAGCCGATGTGGAGAGATCAAAAGTTATTGGGGACTTCCAATGTTCATTGTAAACTGTAATTAACTGAGGTGGATGAGGACTTCATGGCTGCCACAGAACTGCCACACCATATAACTAACCTACACAGGTAGCAAGCCGTACACTTACCGGTAACCTCCTGTTCTGTACTGGGATGGAGTTAAATAGGGCAGTAGGGTAGGCCTCTACTACCCCCTTTGCCTGGACTAGTAATTCATTAGTGAGGTTTTGATTGATGTCTTCTGGAAGTCTCTGTAGAGGCAAGATACCAAGGTTTCCTTGGTATACTAATGGATCTAGCTGGCTTCCCGACCCTGCTCTGGTTAATCTCTGGAATCAGGGGATGCCCCAGGCTGTCATCACAATTACCTCTAAAAGCTATCCTTGCTCCTGTTCAGCTTGAGCCCTCTGGTTGAAGGAGTTTGGAAAATAACATTATTGCAAGTGAAGAAAATCTCACCTTGAACATGAACAGGTAGATGGTCCATTTGGTTAATATGGCCAATCAGGGATCAATCAGCCTGCTATGGAGGAGGCTGCCCCCCCCCCAAAAAAAACAAGTAGGTTCACAACTTGAGAGTGCTACTTGAATTGTGGCTTTTTATTAACTTCAGCTGGTACGGCAGTTGTGGCTATTCCTTAAGAATCAAGAATTAGCCATGACTAAACATGTTCTGATCACACCCAATTTAGATTATCGCCATGTGCTTGAGATTGCTTTTGACGTCATTTTGGAAGCTTTTAGCGGGTATAGAATACGGCAGTTTGATTAACTGGAACCTCTTATAGGGAACACATCTTTTCACTGTTGAAACATCATTTGCTGATGATTTGCCTCCAGACCTTTTCACATACATACCTGACCATCAATTGAGATAAATCTTTGGCGGCTCTGTTCATTTTCTGATCAGGCCTTTCTTTGATGCAGTTTTCCATAAGACTCTTTGCACAGTTGTTTGCCTGGGACCTTTGGATTTCCCAGCACCAGATGAAAACATTTACTGGCTCCGGTTTAATGCCTAGAGTCTGGGAAATGGTAGCCTATGGACACAGTGCTTATTTGCTGCTCTGCATGCTTTGGGTTTCCATTTTTTTCTAACTGTAAGTTGATTGTTCTGGTTTTGTAGTCCCCCCCATGTTAATTTTTAATTAAGCATCGGGAGAAACTGCCAAAGAGCTACTTTCCCAAATACCACCATTTTCCTTCTAGAGCTCTCATACCACCATTCTCCCCACTGAATTTAGAGCAGAGTGGCACAGATTCCTTTGTCACTTCCTTACTATAAAGGTGTTTATGTCTTGACTCCAGGGACTGAAATGTCTGGACAAAAAATACCAGCAGCTTACAGGCCTAAGTATGTAGTGATTTTTCAATCCTCTCTCTGGCAAATGCCCATACAGAAATCATAAACATGCCTTCATTTTAAAGCCTTACAGCGCCCATTTCTATGCAAGTTTACTTGGAAGTAAATTCCAGAGTTCAGTGGCATTTACTCCCACATGTACACGCACAGAATCTCAGCCTCGGCCATTTCCAGGGTGGATAATTTACAGCTAGAGTTTTCTCTTTTTGCCTGTTGTATGCTAAGGAGCAATCCATCATTATCAGCTTCAGGATTTCACTTGACAACTAACTACGCATCATAAATACAATCTAGTGCTACAGTGAGTAGCAACACTCACCAAGTGGGGCGGGTGTTCATATCTTAGTCATTTTTGAGTCTACATGGCTAATCTGGTCAAGTGATGGCCCATTCGTGAAATTTGCAGCTCCTGCTTTAGTTATCTGAGGCAAATCAAAGTAGATGAGTTGAGTGCCACAGTTCCCATGATGCATCAGGCTGCCTTCTATGAATCTGTCAAGTAACATCTTTATTTCAAAACTATGATGAATGATTGAAGATGCTACACAAGAATATTACTGTAAATGTTAACGATTGCAGAAATCAGTTATTTGCACATCGTTAACTGAACCTACAGTGTTACTCCCATGTAAATATGGGAAGAAATCTGTATAAAACAGTTCGAACAGTATCTTGCACAGAAATTTTGATAAAGCACACAAGGAAAAAGATGCATCTCATTATTTAGACGAAACAAAAATACAAGAGAGGTAATGGAAAATAACAGACTTTATTTTAAATAAAAAGGAACATATTTATTATCTAAACAGAACAATTCAGAGCAACCCTGGCTCTACTGTATGGATACTTAGTGGAGCAGGCAGTTGAATGTTAAAATAAGAGTCCAGAGAGACTTCTTCCCTCACAAAGGGAAGAATGCAGCTCCGAGGACCTGACAGGTAAAAGTTCTCAACATAATGACATGGTCATTAGGAATTCAAGAAAGAAAAGGTTTTTTTTTAGTACATTTCTCCAAATAAGCAGCGGTTGTTGCTTAAAGTGGATCAGAAAACAGGGTGTATCGAGTTTGACTGAAGTCTGCAAGGAGAGTTAAGAAAACCAACTTTCTTTGATGTGATCACAAAGTTTCAGAGAATTTTTTCATAGACAGAATACCTGCAAAACATGCATTCTCTTAAAATCCATACATGAGAAACTGAGCCACTGTCAACAGAAGCCACTGTTCTAGTGAATGCCACAGCACCCCGTGGCATGGATCCAATGGAGGATTCTTGCAGATGGATGGGGTGGCAATGGTGGTGTGTGTCTATGACCGATTACTGAATTTTGCTGCAGACCTCTGATTCCTGTTTATGTTGTTCCCAGGGGTCCCCGGTCCTTCTGGAGCAGCATTTCAGGGGGCATTTTTGGCTGTGGGTGGGGTAAGGAGGGAAAGAGGCTTTGGACAGAAATGCCTTTTTTCTGCTAAAATTACCAGTGGATCCAAGCCCATGCTTTAGCCGTTAACTTGACAGCATACATTATGAACCTATGTAACTCCAGCTGTACCAGTTTGCAGAACTTTAACGCTTAGTAATAAACCTGGCTGTTCACAGTAACTCTCAAGGACAAACTAGACATGATGGAGATCCATTAAGAGATATCCTGTGTTTTTTTCAAAACTGTCCACAGCACCTGCACCTCCTCCGCCAATTTGGATAAGTCTATGGCATTTGGGATGGTGGGATTAACCAATTCTTCACATACCATTACCACTATCTCAGTGGGCCCCCTGCAGCTTTTATTAGTCCTAGATTAGATACATATAGGTGTTCACATGGTGATTGCAAGGCAAATAACAGCACTGGGAGGCCAACTGAGATAGCAAAAATGACATGGGAGGAAAAGGTTAAACCAGCCAAAATGGCACGGGAGGAAAAGGTTAAACCAACATTCCCCACAACTCCTATCTGAGCCCCCACTTCAGCTGCTATTCACAGCTTTAAAAAAAAATATGGGAGGAATTTGTTCACACATCCCCTGTTACCATGGCTAAGTTGGCCTTCAAAGTTAGAGGTTTACGAAGGGTCAGAAGCAGGATACCACCTTTAAAGTCACCTATCATACTTTAACAATGCTAACCCTTGTGCACAAAAATCCACTGTAATTTTTCTGCAAAATGCCTTACAAGTGATACTGTAATCACTACAGTCCTGAGAGGGAATTACTCAGTATCATAAAGGATAAAGAGACATTTAGTTAATTATGTTTGCTTGGACTGCTGGAAAAGCTGGGGACAGACCCAGAACCTTTACTCTCTGACCAGTGTGAGGCACAGGAAGCTGCTTTGTTCCTCACCATTCACATTAGCCTCTCTTCCAAGCCATTTTAATAATAGGCATCCACCTACTTTACCAGAATGTCTAACACAATGAGATAGGCAGGGAAGATCTGGTCCTAAAGGAAACAATGTACTTTTGGCCAGCACGATGACAGACGGCTAGCTTTTGGGTCAACAGAGAAGAAAAATACTTGGCACAAGAACTGGCATCTGGTAACGATGAAACTGTCAACACCAAGCATATACTGCAAAAAGGGGCACGGGTTCTTCTAAGCACGATAATTTGCAGGAATATAAATATAACAAACATTTTTTAAGAACAAAAACCAGGGAGAGCCCATCATTATGGGAAATTAAAAATATAAAATATTCCTTGTTATCAGAGGCAACAGCTTCCAAAAAATGAACAAGTTCAGATCTCATCAACAATGCTGAAGATAGCAGTTTAAAAAGACATTGATTTGCACCTGAGCACTTACAGCATCAGTTGCTTGTGGTTACTATTGTTAAAAGGAAAGCCATGATTGGTTTCACTCTGAAATGCCAAACATCCTGCAGTTTTCAATATAAACTGAAAGAAAAAAGCTGTCTACATTTGCTTTTCACCAGATTCAGTACAGAAAGATACAGCACATCCTACAAATACCGGAGGTCCTTCAGGCTCAGCCTGAGTGGTTAACCCCCATCTCCACCCAGATTAATTTGACAACTGATGAACATTTACAACACAAGTTCAATACAAATGCATGTGACTGAACTGACTCATCTGTATCCTACTATCACAGTTCCCTTTTTATCAGGAATTCTAATGGATGTATTTCCCCACATACCTAGTGCAAAAAGGCCCCAACATGGCATCCAACACAGAATCTTAGGATCTAAGTTTTTGTAAAAAACACAAAAACCAAACCCAGCAAGTTCAATTTTTTAACCCTTGTTGTTGCTAAAAATATTTTAACTGTACATGAGCCGTTTTTGCTAAATGATTTTAAAAACAGACAACTTCCAGTAGTTAAACGGAACCAAAGCTCAGAGTAAAAGCAAATGTTTTTTTTTCCTTACAGGTCCCAGGTATAACTCCCAGCATCAGCTAAAAAGGTATCACCAAGCAGGACTGGGGAAAGTTCTCTGCCTAAGATGTTAGAGAGCTGTTTCCAGCTGGAATCACCTGAAGTGGACTAACTGGACCAACATTTTGAATAGGTATAAACAGCTGAGTGTTTTAGTCAGGCGACTGCAGCATTTCATACCCTCTCGTGCTTCCGTCCCTGTGGCCCCATTGCTGCTGCCCATCTGCATTCCCAGTTGTACAGTGCAAACATATTAATGGAAGTGTTACTTGATTTCTAAAAAAAATGATTTTCATTTTACAGACGTTGTTTGAAACACTGAGTTTTGGAATACATATGCTTTTGGGCACCGAAAGGTGCCTTCTAACACATAACGTCAGCATTTACCAAAATAGATCACTGTTACATTTGCATGGAGTTAAGGCTGGCAAAAGTGGCATTTGGATCCCTGTGCTAACGACATGGTGGCATTTTGGCACACTCTAGAAACATGGAAGAATATCGCGTGCTGTGATCTAAATATATTTCTCACCCGACCAAAAGTCAGCCTGTGACTGGTCCCAAACTGGCTGATATGCTGCGTGTCTGTGAGGGAGGTCAGACCCGCTTAAGATGGTGAGAGTTGTTAGCTGTGGATTTGCCTTTGGATCTGGATAATGTGAGAAACAAGGGAAGAAGAGAACTGAATAACACACCTTCTGCATCACATGCCCAAGCTGTAATAAAGTTTAGATAATTACTCAATATGTTATTGGGGGGGTCTTTTAAACAGGCTGTTGGCAAACCTTCAGAGCTGGGGCAGAATAACAGTTGAATGTGGAGTTACAAGGTCCATCTCAGAAGATATTACCAAACTCCGGTGACAAAGAATGCCCTTGAAGCACTAGCATATCCTAGAATTCAGTTGCCTTGAGATACATACAACCACTTCCAGTCTCAAGGCAAAACACATACACACACACACCTCTATTAATTGCCCCACTAAAAGCAGAAGATACAACAGGCCAGTTCCAGGCTCCAGAGCAGTGGTACTTCATAAAAGGGGATTTATATTTACTAAGTTCACCCACTCTTTATTTTTAAAAAAGCCTTCCATCTTCATATAATTTTCCAGGAACTCCCACAGGGAGAGGTAAGTTAGCAGCTATCGCTTCTCCAATTCCAACTTTTTTTCTGGGGCAAGCTCCCAAACTGACTGCAAAATTCCAGCCATTTTACTTCACAAATAAAACAGAAAGCACATGTAATCACTGTGAGATGGCTGGTTGAGATTTTTTTTTTTTTTTACACCAATCTCATTAGTTCATGCTTGGTTGGTGTTACCTACAAGTTGAAAAACCTGAAAAAAGGGGCTTCTCACAGACGATAATTTACAAAGCGGAAGGAGTCACTTCAGGTGAAAAGAACCAAGCTAGTCTCTTTCACTTCCCCGTGTGCTTGATGTACTTGACGGCCCATCACGTACGGGAAAGGCTGCGGGTCTGTACTTCGGTTGTAGCGCGTGAAACTCAAAGTGTAAACATAAGACGATGATGGAGCAGGACACAGGCTTTCAGGAGCCGCCTGCTCATTTTTTTCAGACAAATTTGGCTAATAAATTACTCTCTATTTTCCAGCTGCACAGAGCTGTGAGCACAGCATAGCCTTGGAGAGGGCAGCGTTATCTTCGGATGTTTGGTATGTTTGTTTGACGGGGTGCAGAAAAGAGCACACAGGGGAATCTCTGGAGTTCTCTCCTTTCATTAGCAAGGAGGCAGACTTAGGCAACAGGTAGAAGTTTGGATTGGGAATGGGGGAAAGGAGTGGTGAAGACTCAAGAAATCTCCAAGCACACAGCAGATGGGAGGAACAGAAGACAGCTGGCAGGCTTAGATGGGGTCTTGCTATCTTTCAGGGATGAGCTCGGCTTCCACAAGACTCCCTAATCCTGTCAAAAAAAAAAAAAGTACAACTGCCTGTCAGAAGTTTCTTGCAGAACCTTTATGCAAGATGGCAGTACAGAGTTTTCCAAAGATAAACTGATGCATCTCAGAAATAGTTCCATGTTCTTCAACATTTAAGTATAGAGATGCAATAACAGGGACCGGGAGTGGGGGAGGAGAAAAAACAGACAGCTGAACACAAGTAGCCATTTGAGGAAAGCATTGAAATACATAACTGTGAAAGAGCCTTTAATTTTCAGTGCTGTAATGAAGGAGTGTTCTATTTTCTGTACTGTATAAAAAAACTATGGGGAAGGACTTCAGCAAATTCCTAAGCCACTAATTCCCCATTTTACTAGAGTTTGGACCACAGCAACTAATGGTATGAGACTGAATAAAGCAACAGTTTGTATGTGGCAATCAGCTGGACAAAAAGCTCTCTAGAGATCCACTCTTTGTCTTAAACCTGTGACTCCTAATCTTTATCACTGGGATCCACCATCAGAAAGTGGTTTCATTGAGGATTTACCTGGTGTTTCTAAGAATGGTTGGGGGGGGGGAGATAAAAAAACTTTGGTTCTTTTTGCTACATGCTACAACCCACCAGCCACTTGGGAAACATCCTCTAATCTACAAAAGAAAAAGAAAAAAAAAAGAACACAGAGTAAAAATATTGTCGAAGGCTTTCACGGTCAGAGTTCATTAGTTCTTGTGGGTTATCCGGGCTGTGTAACCGTGGTCTTGGTATTTTCTTTCCTGACGTTTCGCCAGCAGCTGTGGCAGGCATCTTCAGAGGAGTAACACTGAAGGACATTGTCTCTCAGTGTCAAGTGTGTAGGAAGAGTATATTTCTGACTATATATTACTGACTATATATTACTCTTCCTGACTATATATTACTCTTCCTACACACTTGACACTGAGAGACACTGTTCTTCAGTGTTACTCCTCTGAAGATGCCTGCCACAGCTGCTGGCGAAACGTCAGGAAAGAAAATACCAAGACCACAGTTACACAGCCCAGATAACCCACAAGAACCAACACAGAGTAAGTCTTCTCCTCTGATAAAAAAGAGGCCATTAGACCAAAGATGTGTTAGTTCAAGCAACAATGGGGGTTACCGCACTTGTATTCTTAGCGATGTATTAAGAGTTTGAAAATGTTATAAAAAATACTGTTCGCACTTTCTATGTATTCCCACCGATGTATTAAGAGTTTGAAAATGTTATAAAAAATACTGTTCGCACTTTCTATGTATTCCCACCGATGTATTAAGAGTTTGAAAACATTATAAAAAATACTGTTCGCACTTTGTTTGGCCCCTTTAGCTGTGAAGGCATCTTCCAACCATTTATAAGCCGTGGTATCCAAAAACCCTTTTAAAGCGATGTTTTTTACAACATTTTCAAACTCTTAATACATTGCTGAGAATACAAAGTGCGGTAACCCCCCCAGTTACAAGGGACCACCTTCAGACTCAAAGATCTTCTATTTGGTAATTTGTCATTAAATTCCCATTCCTCCAAACACCAACTCTAGAACTCCCTTCTAAAAGCAAGAAATCTGATCTGGTTTAGAAAGCAGCACTCCTATACTCCAAAAGCATTACAGATTTTAATTTAAACTGTTCTTCCTAATGTAAAGATAGGAATTGGGCGCAAAGGTTTAGAATAGTTTCAAGCAGTGAAAAAAAATCCCTCCTTGATACTTTTAATAAACAGAAAAAAGTGTCCATTCAGAGCATCTGGAAATAGAGAAGGAGCTGTATGTGGCATAGTGTTGTTACAGAGAGAAGCTTTTCCGCTTTACTGATAGTGTAACTACTCTACCCTCTTTGTCAACAAGGCCCATCCCAATAGAGCAAACCAACAACTTCATTTGTTTGGTAAAGATATTTAGCCCTGGTCACCTGGAACAACTGCGTTCTTTGCTGACACAGTCATCATGGGAGGTTGTATCACCGTTACCCATCATGCTGCAAGTCCGCCGCTTTTTCCTGCGATGCATCATTCCTTCTGTCTCTGAGCTAGAATCACCCTAAACATAAGAAAAGATCATAATAAAATCCTAAACATGGCAATTCCCATCACTAGTTCTGCGACTAGTAACAGTAGCTACAGAATCGGAAGAGTATTTTTTCCTTCACAGAATGTTTGCAGGAGACATCTAGAATAGTTAAAATTACAGCCTGGCTTCCCTTATACGTCAGACTCTTTAGCAGTCTACAAGGACATAACTGTTAGGTACTTTATAGGTAGTAGTTCATACCTGACCTAACTGGGATGCTAAAGCACAGTAGAGCACATGCTTGGAGCTTCCAGAGTGTTTTTGTGGAGGGAATGACTTTTGCCCGTGCAGCATGACTTTCTTGCCTCACCCCTAGCACTGCCACCACTGATCCAAGGCACAGAGACCATAGCAGAAAAGATCTCAAAATCTGGGTAAGATTCGGCTACTCTACAGTTCACCATTTTTAAGCTTGGCAGTAAGTGGCTGCATAGCTTCAAGGAGGAGACTGACTTTACAGACTTATTCATGCCATGAATTGGAGTAAACTGCCCTAGTGGACAATACATGCCCACAGACAAGTGATCAAGAATGAACTCTGTAGTTCTCCGAGCCCTTTTTATAGCATTTTATACTACTGACCATCAAATCTTTCTGGACTACCTGCAGAGGCTCTGAACTTGGAAATATACATTTATAAATACAACTGTATGCCGAGTTACTCCAGTCTACTGAAATCAATGGACTTAGAGTAACTCCACATAGGATTACACTCTAAGGGCGCTTTCACACATGCTGAACAATACACTTTAAACCCACTTTCAATGCACTTCAACGATCGTTTGCAAGTGGATTTTGCCATTCCACACAGTAAAATCCAGCTGCAAAGTGCATTGAAAGTAGATTGAAAGTACATTATTCCAGATGTGTAAAAAGTACCTTTGTCTCTTAGGACTCAAACATTTACACTTGTGTACATCCAGTGTAAAACACACTGCATTACAAAACATAATATTTAGCCTCCAGCTCTACCACAATCAAAGAATGACAGCATAAATCTGGTGCAGCTTCTGAATAAATATCTGCTATGTCAGAGCCCTTACCTCTGAATCAGAATCTGAGGAACTAGAGCTGGACGAGCTAGAGGAGTCACTGGAACTGTCGGAAGCAATGCCGGTTGATTCTTGTAAGTCAACAGAATCTGCCAAAGCAGCCAGCTCAGGATGCTCCTGTTTTAAGACCCTGGGGTAGGGTGGGAGGAGAGACAGAAACCAAAGAATGGTTATTAGCACTTATGTAGGCAAAGGGCAAAAGTCCTAAACTGTGCGTTTGGAACAGATACTACTAGGTAGGTTGCATTTGTCGTGGAGAGCGGTGTGGATTCTAAATGGCCATCCCACATGCATAACAGCAGCTCTGCTAATATGAGAACTTTTCAGTTTGTAAAGGATGATTTTTGCCAATTCTCCCCTCCCAATGAAGACCCTCCACGCTGCCCTCCCCACCATTCCCTGGGTCTACTAAACCTGCAGAAGCACAATTTCAGCAGGCACAGAGGGCTGCTCTGTGTGTGAGTACACACAGGGTAGGGGAGAGAGTTGCCTTCTTCGACGATGGCTGTGCTTATGATGCATAAGCCTTATTGTGGCTTTGACAGCCAAGCACACAGTCAAAGACCTCAGCTACTATTAGACCATTTGCATGCCAGATTTTGGTTCCATTTTTTTGTTTGGCCATCAAAATGTAGGACATGGTTACTCGCATAGGTTGACACTGAAGGTCTCTTAAACAAGCACTCACAAAGTTATAACCATTTCCTAAAGTGCCTAGCTCAAACCACCTCTGAATACTTCTTGCCTTGAAAACCTTATGGGGGTCACCGTAAGTCAGCTGACGGCAAAAAAAAGAAAGAAAAAAAAGAGTGCCTAGCTATTAAATACAGTTTTATAAATATCAACAAAGGAACTTGGGAACTCAATAAAATAATTTGGAGGCTTTCAGCTCCAGATAGGGTGCCTAAATACGACCCAAATTCAGTCAATAACTGGATTGTGAATGAATTCTGCTCCAGTGTAACTGTCACAAATGGAATCCTTTTGGGAATTAGCCTTCTTGTTGGCCAAGTGCAGCAAGAGAAAGCTACTAATAAAGGAAAATTGAAAAAACTGTGAGCAGAGAACTATGCATATATAGTTCTCAAGCATCTTTGAAGCAAAAGGTTCAGTGCCTCTTAGAGGACTTTGACCCTCAGTGTACTTATTTGTTGCTCATGTTTTGGAGGCTGCAGAGAAGAGTCGAAGGGAGGTGTTTTTAGAGATGGGTCTTATTTAAGTTTTATTGTTCAAGACCTCGGGCTAAGAACAGGGGGAAACAAAGAAAGAAAGGCATATATTGTGGAGCGAAAAAATTATGACCAAAAGCACCAACATCATTTCAGTAAGCTACTGAACTAGCACCTAATTTAATGATTTCTCGTTTCTTGTTTATTTATTAACCTCTCAAACATATCCTCCGATTTGAACCATACTTTTCAAATACATACATTTGGGCCATGGTGTGGTGGTAAGGGCCATCAAGTTGCAGCTGACTTATAGCCACCTCATAGGGCTTTCAAAGTACGAGATGAACAGAGGTGGTTTACCACTGCCTGCCTCTGTGCAACGACCCTGGTATTCCTTGGTGGTCTCCCATCCAAGGGCCAATCCTGCTCAGCTTCTGAGATCGGGCTAGACTGGACCATCCAGGTCAGGGTCATGTTAGCAAGTCTTGAAATCCAGAAGCCGAACCTTCCTTCTGGACTCCACTCACTCATACACGAGCTTGCTATAAGAGGCAGACAGTGCACAAACAGTCTTTCCAAAATGTACAATTTTTAACACTCTTGCCTTTAACATACACTGTCATGCTCAGGAAAGCAACAGCTGGCTTGTGATGCCAGCATTTGGAAATCACTTAAGTAGTGACCGCATCTCTCACCTGTACCATTTCCTTGATAATTTTGGCCTTCCCCTCACTGTCTTGTGCCACACCACAGGAAAGTTTGTACAGCTGGCAAAGTTCTGTGTGACAGCAATGGTTGTGTCAAGATTGAGAACTACATGCCACCAGCCACCTACAAATGCAACACCATCACACGTTATAGACAATCAATAGAAGGGAGAATATTGATAATGCTGTTTTTGAATTTGCGTTCTGCAACACTGCAGAGCCTTTTTGGAAGTTGCAATGAATGGTAAGGAATCAACACCTGCGATACCCGTCCATAACACATTCTAGCAACACCTCAAGAGGATGGTCACAAATGCATTTGGACACCTTGCTGCAATGGCAACAGCCAGTCCCACTCCAGTGACCACTCTGGATAGCCAACATATAGATTCTCTCTAGCAATCGTTCCATAAATACTAGAGAAATTAAGAAGGGGAGAAATGCTGCTCCCTCAAAAGCCCAGGACAGAGACCCACACCAGTGTGGTGAAGTGGTTAAGAGCAGTGGCCGCTAATCTAGAGAACCGGGTTTGTTTCCCCACTCCTACACATGAAGCCTGCTGGGTGACTCTGGGCTAGTCACAGTTCTCTCTGAACTCTCTCAGCCCTACCTACCTCCCGTCTGTTGTGAGGAGGGGAAGGAAAGGTGATTGTAAACCGGTTTGAGACTCTTTAAAGGTAGAGAAAAACGGCATATAAAAACCAACTCTTCTTCTTCTACAAAAGCCCAATGCAAAGTGGGAAAAGACTTCCCCCAAAACCTTTAGCATGTGCTAAATGCTTTTCTGCACTTGGAGTGGGGTTTTTCTTTCATTTTATGCTGCACTTAAAAAAAAAAGCACATTGTTTGCTGCTGTTGTAGTCACACTATTTTAGAAAGTGAATTTAAACTTTAAGTATGATCACTTTTGAATTAGATCAGTCCAAGGCATGAGTCGTTATAATCTTCAGTTCTTTAACAGTCCAGTTATAGACACAAGAGAAATCTGTGTGGATTTTGTTTATTTCCTTATCTGGAAACTTTTCTGTCAAACATTGAGAAGTTGTGTCAAAACAAGAGGCTGGCAATTAACAAGCAAAGAATTTGACCATGTCTTAATCTACTATGTAACTGAAAGAGTCTCATGCCTGGATAAGCAGTATTAAGCAGCGACAAAGGTTGAACAAAAGAATTACTGAATTGGTAAAAATTCGTTTAGAGAACTTCAGCACATCAGAACTCAATAGCTATTTGTACAGAAAGGAGGACGCTAAAACATGGTCAGTTATAACCTAATTAGTTATGAACTTGACAGTGAAGCAAGAAACTGCCTCAAGTTTACTTTTCAAACAATACTGCATGCTTTTAAAACGTTTCATGAAAAGAAAATAAGGGATTCCAACTACGTTAAAAACAAAACCTGAATTAAAAATCAAAAGAAAGGACCCTAAAGAGAAAGAGTTGCCATAGCTATCTCAAAAACAAACACACACACAAATGTAGAACATTTCCCTAGCTGCTGAGAATGCAGTGGTCAGAAGAGAACTGAATGGGAAGGTGCTCAGCCAGTTCCCTGAGGCATGTTCATATACACAAGATCTCCCCTCAAGGAAAAGAGAAACAATCATCAGCTTGCCAGCTCCAGTATTGTCAAAGTTAATTCCACAGAGACACAGAACTCATACATGGGGCTGCACAAAGAACAGAAATATTATCTCCAAACCAATCTGACATAATTCAGACCAGCCAAGCAACGGAACCACAAATTTAAAAGTGGGAGGGGGGGGGGAGAAAGGACAGAATGACATTTTAGAAACTAGTTGATGGATCTACAGCTGTAAGTGATGACTAATTGCTGCTTGCTCAAACATTCTGTTCATACAAACTACCTCCCAGCTCATATTCTATATACTTGTAGAGATTACATTCCTCAGGCTCCAATTCTACACACCCAAGAAAACATGCAAAGGATCAGGCTACACATCACTTAAAAACCTAGCTGCATGACAAGCTGA
This sequence comes from Euleptes europaea, assembly GCF_029931775.1. Taxonomy (NCBI): domain Eukaryota; kingdom Metazoa; phylum Chordata; class Lepidosauria; order Squamata; family Sphaerodactylidae; genus Euleptes; species Euleptes europaea. Next base: position 125,260,778 of record NC_079312.1, on the reverse strand, counting down.
CACTCAGATACACTTATAATGTTTTACAAAACGAAGAGATTCTCCTGCTTTTTAACAGCTTAGCATCTAATCAGTATCAGGCAGGAGAGAACAGACAATGGGTTTCATACAGCGTACATAAGATGGAAGCATAAATGCCTGGTTTTGATTTCTGATCTTACTGTTTCAGCCCATTCAATGGACACCTTGCTGCAATGGCAACAGCCAGTCCCACTCCAGTGACCACTCTGGATAGCCAACATATAGATTCTCTCCAGCAATCGTTCCTTTTGGTTCAGTACAGCATTTTAAACCAAAAATACAGACGGGCGTAAGCAATAATAGCGTTCATTATTGTTCCAATTCTGATAACCTGCTCAACCTGTTATCTAAGCTCTAAAGAGGCTCCATATCAAATATGAGAGATGCATTTCTAAACTGCCTTCTGCAGCCTTGTTTTTTTTATAAAAAACAAAAAAGGCCAATTTTCAGAAGTCTTTTTTTCAGGACATTGGTGCTTTTGTAACATGGGGAAGACAGGCTGGCTCATTTAATCCTTGAATGCCCTTTATTTAGAGAAGATAAAGAGAGAAGGATAACCTGTCGTTAGAGGATGAGTTTATGAGTAATGATCAATGATTTTTCTTTCTTCTGCGGGATAAGGATCTGAATATTACTAAGTCCTTGGCCTCTTATCTTTTATCTAGAAATTCAGCATAAAACAAAAATTAAAAAACTTTTATAGTTAGGGTGGGCTTGGAAGAGAAAAAGGTGACCCCCCCCCCCGATTTAAATTAGAGAAGTTAGGCTTAAGGCTTTGGCCAATAAAGCCATACCATTGAAGGAATTAAAAAAAAAATAAAGATCAAGATGAACAGGTTTGTACAGAGAAGAGAAATTTATAAGAGCAAAGACAGGATAAACAGCATCAACTGAAAATCATAAGACAGGAAAGCAGACTAGAAAAAGTTTCTGGGCATGAAGTCCCTGCAACTGTAACAGCCAACAGACCAGAACAAACCAGCTCAACCATTTTCAGTCTTTTTATACACATCCAGCTCATTTTACAGATTTGTACATGTAAAAGCCAGAAATCTGTGGTATAATGGGTAGAATTATCTGAATACAAACCACCATCATCTTCTTCCCTAACCACACTTACTTGAACTGTGTAGGCCACACAAGCACACAAGACACCAGGCTACTAAGCTTAATCCCAGCTCACGGATATGAGTTTGGTTCCTCCATAGCAGCTTAAACAGGCTTTGTTGAGGAGACGAAACAGTGCAACAACCAGAAGGGAAAGGAGGTAGCAGCATCAGAGCCACCTGGTGGGGTAGCTGCTACAATAATGACAACTACCCTTGCTTCTCTGCATGCCTCCCCTATCTCAAAACTAGAACCCAAACACAGGTTCAGCTTTATAATTGCTTCTGCTCCTACTTGTCAGAATCCACCCTTTGGGCTTTGCCTCAACTTCTACCCATGTACTGGACACTTTCAGACTGAAAGTTGTCAGTTGGACCTGCAAGTTTTGAAAGTGTAACAGGACGCAGAAACGGTTTCCCCAAAATAAAGCCAGGAACAAAATTGAAGCAATACCCTGGCGTGCAATCTTTCTTTTATATATACGCTGACAAACTCTCTGCTACTGATAACTAAGGTGCATCCTACAGAAGACATTATTCCTGGGCTTTCCTCCTTAATTGTTAAAGGTTCCTTACACCTCCACTTAAGCTTCCTTCCTAAGTTTGTTACCTTATTTCAAAATTACTCGGCCATTCATACGCAGTGCATCCTCCTCTTTAAACATACACAGGGATAGTGTAATCAAATCCTACAAAGGATATTCCTAGGATTCCTAGGATCACTTCATTTTGAAAAATGAGAACTGTGCGAGTAGGCTTGAGGTCACCCCCTCCTCCCAAAAGTGCATTTTTCGACAACTTTATTTTACCTACACAGAAGTCAGCAACTGCACATACCTGGTACAAAGACGGTTTCCCCTGGTTTTTGCACAATTTCCAAAGGTTTGAACTCAGGAGGCCAAGTGGGAAGCTGGGTTCTGGGATATATTACTCTGAACCATGTGATGGCTTCATCTTGCTGGTTCCCTCCTTCTTCACGGGTCACTTTAATCAGCTCTCTTGGAGTGCTAGTCGGAAAGAGGCACCAGCGCTTGTGCCCTTGGACTAAGGCATTCCAGGCACTGGTTCCTAGAGGGTCAATGTGAATGCCTGTTCCTGATTGAGGTGGTCCCATCACAAACCATCTGCATAAGAGGGAATTCAGTAATGTTACAGAAGATGCAACTATCTTCTCTTCGAGCTCTAAAGTGGTCTGAAATATTTGTTTCATATTTTGTATTAACGCTAAGAAGGCAATGGAAACAAAATGTAAGCGTATAAGGGGCAACTATATCCTGAGTTGGAACCATTGGTTCATCTAGCCTTGTTCTGCCTACTTTAACTGGCAGATGCTCTTGAAGGTCTTGAGATGTCTTGGCGAGCTCTGCTAGCCAACTTCCTTTTAACCACAGGTGCCAAGAAGCTAAACCTGGGGCCTTCTACATACAAATTATATGCTCTGTCACTGACCTATGGCCCCTTCATGAAAAAAGGGTAGAAATAAGACTGAAAGGATGCCAGCAGAGTTCAAAAGTGTCAAGGAGGCTATAGAAGCTGAGGCAGTTTCCTTTAACAAGTGCAAATCCTGTTCAAATGAAAAAAACAACAACAAAACTTTTGGCAATGAAGTGTAAATTGACAATAAAGCTAAAGAATACATATCAAAAGCAGAAACCAAACCAGAAAGGCAGCCAAACCATGAAATGACAAAGACACAAAAACAACACTGAAGGGAGACAGGAAAATAACAGAAAGTTGTTTCATGGCCATCTCTTCCCTGCAAGATGCTGGAGATATGACCGCACCTCAACCAGGTGGAATTTGATCAGAGGAAGATGTCCAGCTGATCAATGGCAGCATCCTCTTGCCACTTCAAATAAGCAGAGGTATGACAGAGGAGAGAAAATAGGGTGGTAGGACCAGTGGAATAACTTTCCAGCCACATTAATGCTGGCTGAGCTGAGAAACAGTTAAATTTGCATGGGAGGAAGAAAGAATACTCTTCTTCCCCTCCTATTGAAACAATCCTTATTAGCCCACTAAGTGGAGTTATCCAAGACTAGAGCAATCACCACTGCTGTTCTTAAAGTTAAGTGGTGAGTGGGTATGTGCGTGCATGCACACTGCAGTTCTCCAGCCAATTTTATGCTGGCTGCACTGAGAAAAAAAATCAACTTTTGACAAGAAGGGAATAGGAAATACTTGTAAGCTTTTCTTCCCTGTTCTTTCAAAACTAACCTCTTTTTTTGGCTGTAGAATTATTCCACTACTGGTATTGCTGCTGCCACGCCCATCTATTAGTCTAAGAAGCAACAGAAGCAGCAGTAGTACAGAGGTGAAGAAGGTTCAGAAAAGGGCAACCGCATATCTGTTCTATGATGGAAAAGGCTTAAGAGACCGGGACTTTTTAATTTAGAAAAAAAGACAAAGGATGACATTATAGAGATTCTAGCTAAGTAGCCCAACAGCTGAGTGTGGTTACACAATTAGCAACAATAAACGGAAATACTATTTCACACAATAAATCAATGGAATCATTGGCATGGTATGCAGCAATTGCCACTAGCTTAGACCTGAGCTACACATGCAGCACTATAAAGTGGTAGAATTGATCATACAATTCCTTTGTGAAATTACCAGCACTCATAGGGCCAAACTAGATGTTACAGCATTTTAGGGGTGAACTCAGGCCATTTAACCATTCTACAGGAACCCAGTCCTGATCATGTGGTCACACAGCAGTGCAGGCCCCGTCTTATTCCTCCACCTGGAGCCTTTCAAAATGCTGAAACAGCCACCACTTCAAAAGGCAAGGGAGATAAGATTGCTTGGTCCTGCTGTGCTGGAGGCCCTTGTGTGGCATTTTTAAACGACTCAAATTAACCTCTTAAGCAGCAATGGCATCCATGGGTCCAACCACTGCCCATTGTAGTGTCTAGTTTTGGCCCTAAAGCAAATTAACAGCACTGAATAGAATGATGTGTTGTCGAAGGCTTTCACGGTCAGAGTTCATTGGTTCTTGTAGGTTATCCGGGCTGTGTAACCGTGGTCTTGGAATTTTCTTTCCTGACTTTTCGCCAGCAGCTGTGGCAGGCATCTTCAGAGGAGTAACACTGAAGGACAGTGTTGCTCAGTGTCAAGTGTGTAGGAAGAGTATATTTCTGACAATATATTACTGACTATATATTACTCTTTCTGACTATATATTACTCTTCCTACATGCTTGACACTGAGAGACACTGTCCTTCAGTGTTAATCCTCTGAAGATGCCTGCCACAGTTGCTGGCGAAACGTCAGGAAAGAAAATTCCAAGACCACGGTTACACAGCCCGGATAACCTACAAGAACGAATGATGTGTGTGTGGGGCAAACCCAGCCCCTTCATCAAGTTTAAAAACAAACAAACATTGTTTGAACTGTCTGAAGCATAACTTTTTATAAAGTGATGCTTTCATGTGGTAAGGTATCTGCAAGTATGTTTTTTGCCAACAATGAGACTGCCCAACTACTCTGAGTTAGAAAGTTGATATGGATCAGATTCAAGCACAGGGAAAGCATATATGCAGCACATAAATAAACCAAAACAGCAATAGACTGAAGCAGGATAACTCATGGAACAGATCTGTCCCAAAATTCTTGTGCAGAAAGCGACTTCTAATTACTACACTCTACGCTGCATTTCAGCTTCACAAGAGACAATCACAGTGAAGTGTTGGAATTAGTTTTATACTCATTCTACCATAGCCAATTCGAGGTTTCTTAGGGTGACAAAGCACAATCCAAGGCAGTAAAATAACTCTACAACACATCAGCAAAGAGAGAAGGAAAGTAGGATATTTGAATGCCTTGGCTGGTAGGCAATTTTTAAAAAAATATCAAAAATGAAATAAAGCAGAGCAGCAGACATCACCACAAATAGTACAACAGGGGTGATATCCTGCCAAATCAAGTAGTGATAAGTAAGCAAATGATCAGAATATGCCCCAAAGGTGTAAAACACAGGAAAGGTCATGTTTACAAGTCATTCTTCCAGGATACAAAGCTGAATTGCTTATTGGTTTTGGCACATGTACCAGTCCTGTCCTCTTGGGTATAATATCTACATTAAATTATGTACACCAGAAGGGAGAAGGAAAGAATAAAGAGAAACGTTTAGAGGGGCGTGAAAGCACCTTAAAGCTATCAATACTGAGATTCAGTAACTCTGTACACGGTAGTCATCAACAATTGCTTTTGTTAGGAATGACTGAGGACTTGTAAGAATGATTTAGACTACCTCTAGGCAACTGGCCAAAAGCCTTAAGATCCCCATGCCAGCTATTTCTGAATGTCTCCATGGTGGACCACTATTTTAGTACAAAAACACAATGAGCAAACAAACTGTAGAAATAATTGGAAGATTCCTTTAAATACTTTTGAATTAAAATGCAACACCAGTACTCCAGCTCACTTATGCTGAACATGCAGGATGAAGAAAAATGGTCAAAATGCTCTTTATCGGTTATATACAACTTTGAAAAAACACACACCGTCTAACAGCCTTTTTGCTATTTCTAGCCCTACCTGTATGGTGGCCTCCTCTTCTCTCCTGCATATTTGAACAGGTCATCTGTGAAGAATTTGGGCACCCTGTAGTCCTCCAAGAGTTTCCTGCGCTTAGGATGTTCCCCGTAGCTGCTATCAAATATATAAAGGGGACTGTCATCCTGTGTCGTCTCCATGTACTCAATGTAATATTTCATCTTCATCTTCACAGAGTAACCGTCATTGTCTTCGCCACACTTGAACTTCTGGTTCCTGTACTTGCGCTTCAGGCGCTCCAGAGTCCATTTCTCTTGAGCTGGCCATCCCACCTGAGCATTCAACAGGACAACGGGCTTGTAAGGCTTTTCATAACGCTCGATGAATTCTTCCAACGACAAGTGAAGCGCATCTGCCCTTTCCACATTGTCCTGCCGGATGAGAGAAGGATGTATCTTAAAATCAAGGGAACATGCAACGTACCACAACAGAGTATTAGTCCCCGGCTCTGCCGGGGAGAACAGGATATAAGAATATAAATAAAATAAATGTCATGCATGTTTACTCAGAGGTCAGTCCCATTTTTGTGAAAGAGGTTAGTTCCAAGGTACGTGTGCATGGGATTGCAGATGCCAATTCAATTCTGTGTGAGGTTAGGCTGGGGTAACCGCACAGGATTGCATTGTTAGTCTCACAGAAAAATCAAAACCAGTCACCAAAAAAACAAAACATCAATCAATATTTTAAACTACTCAGTTTCTCTGTTCTAAAGATCTGTCCAGGAAACACAAAGGCAAATTTAAACAAAAATGCTACTAACACTTCTTCCTGAGGAAAAATACTGTGCAACTCAAAGCTTTTTTATTGGATCATCCAATCTTTTAGAAAGAGTAGATGGTCCAGTAAAAAGTAGTCTTGTGTGCTTAATGTAATGCAGAAAGATTGTAATAACTGAAGTACTAGCATTATAATGTCTAGTACCTATATTAACTGGCACCTTCAAGCAAAATGCAAGATCAACCTGTGAACTGGAGGAATAATGATACGCACTGCCATTTTAATAACACTTCTGTGTACACTGAACTTTGAAATACTCCACCCTGAAGCTGAATGTTATTCTACCTACTTTGCAAGGGAAGAAACCATGTATTAAAAGGCATACATTCATATTCTACATTGATTCACACTGGCTTTGGAAACACTTGAAACATGCAGTGACTGAACTGGTGAAATCGGAGGAATAATACAAGATAATCTGCTACTGAAAGCATCCAAAATCTTTTTTACAACCGGCCACTGTTATCCAAGTAGATAGTAAAAGGCTTGATTGGAAATTGCCTCAGTCTGAAGTGGCATGCAGGAAGTTTTACTCTGTATTTAAGCTCACACTGACAGGTTTTTCCCCACTTGTATGCAGTGCCACATGAAGAGAGCCAAAGGCGGCCTAAATACTCTGATTTGGGAATGTGTCTGCAACACATGATGCTTCATACAATGCACAGGTATTCAAAAATAAGTGGCAACCAGTTCAATGAGACTTCCTCTGAACTAAGTATGCCTAGGACTACAGCACAGCCTTAGGATAATTTCTATAGCCAATCATGTTCTTGAAACAGTTACTATTTGTGTTTTAGAGGCAGCCCATGCAAAGTGTGGAGTTACACACACATAAATAGAACAAGACAAGAAGTCTAATCAAACATTTTCTTGCACTATCCACTGCCCAGGAGACTCTATATTGCACAATGAAGCTCATTTCTGTAAATTATTTATATGGCATCTTTCTACTTTTAAAGTGACATGGTTGTCAACATGAGACTTAGGTTTTCCCTTACATGGCAAGTATACTTGCAACAGCTCAAGTTCTGTTTTGTTTCACTACTCTAGTCTTCCAAGACAACAGAGAAGGGACTTATGCAATCTCCTCAGAATACCAATGCTCCTGGGTTAAACAGAACAGGGAGTAAACAGCATTCTAAATCTTTTTCAAATACATTTGACTTTATCGCCATACATCCTTAAAATTCAACTAGCTACTTTGGGATTTAGAAAAGATGTGTCTTGTACGGTATCATAAATAAATAGAAAAAAGCCACATGTAAAGTCCACACTCCCTGGACATTTTCTTCTACATGCATAATTTTGAGCAGGAAATGGCCATAACTGATTTTGAAAAACTTGCACAGATTAGGGATATAATGTCTCCCCTTTAACACTGTCACTGTAACCTCCCATTATATTGGAATGCAAGCACACAAGACATTAAATGAATAATAATAATAATAGTTGGTTTTTATATGTCAACTTTCTCTACCACTTAAGGAAGAATCAAACCGGCTTACAATCACCTTGCCTTCCCCTCCCCACAACAGACACCCTGTGAGGTAGGTGGGGATGAGAGAGTGTGACTAGCCCAAGGTCACCCAGCTGGCTTCATGTGTAGGAGTGGGGAAACAAATCTAGTTCACCAGATTATCCTCCGCTGCTCATGGGGAGTCAAACCCGATTCTCCAGAATAAACCATGAATCCCAATGCTTTAACCTCCAATAGTAACAAAATACAAGGTAGTCAGGGCACACAACAGGAGAGAAAAAAAGTTATTCAAAAAAAGAGTACCAGTGTGAATCCTCTGAGTTATTCTCTTCCTATTCTAAGGGGAGGATGGGTTTGGTTCAATGGACAGAGCATCTGTGTGGCATACAGAAGGTCGCAGGTTCAATCCTGTCATCTCCCATTAAAAGGAACAAATACTGGGTGATGTGAGACCATGGACAGCTGCTGCCAGTCAGAGTAGACAATAATCACTTTGATGGACTGATGGTCTGATTCAGTATAAAGGCAGCGTTCATGTGGTCAAAGGGGTTATGGCTCTTGTTGCACTGAGAGGTTTCAAGAAATGTTGCAGATCTCCATGTCGCAAAAATGGCAGGTTTACCGTATATACCCGTGTATAAGCCGACCCGCGTATAAGCCGAGGTGCCTAATTTCTCCCCAAAAATGGGGAAAAATTAGGCACCCGTGTATAAGCCGAGGGTCGGCTTATAACCCCTCCCCCCCCTGCAGACTTACCTGACGGGCTCCCGGGAGCAAGCGGTGCGGCCCTGGTAGCGGCGGTGGTGCACCCGGCAGGGGCTGGGGCAGCCTCCCTGCAGTTGCAGGAGGCCGCCCCAGGCCCCAGGATGCGGCGGCGCGGCCGGGCGGGGGCCGGGGCAGTCTCTGCGCAGCCGCAGGAGGCCGCTCCCGGCCCCAGGAAGCGGCGGCGCGGCCGGGGGCCGGGGCAGCCTCTGCGCTGCCGCAGGAGGCCGCTCCCAGCCCCAGGAAGCGGCGGCGCGGCCGGGCGGGAGCCGGGGCAGTCTCTGCGCAGCCGCAGGAGGCCGCTCCCGGCCCCAGGAAGCGGCGGCGCGGCCGGGCGGGGGCCGGGGCAGCCTCTGCGCTGCCGCAGGAGGCCGCCACAGGAAGCGGCGGCGCGGCCGGGGGCCGGGGCAGCCTCTGCGCTGCCGCAGGAGGCCGCTCCCAGCCCCAGGAAGCGGCGGCGCGGCCGGGCGGGAGCCGGGGCAGCCTCTGCGCAGCCGCAGGAGGCCGCCCCAGGCCCCAGGAAGTGGCGGCGCGGCCGGGCGGGGGCCGTGGCAGCCTCCGCGCAGCTGCAGGAGGCCGCTCCCGGCGGCAGGAAACGACGCGGGCCCAGCGTCGGCGGCGGTAAGTTCCCTCCTCCCTCCCTCCTCTACCGTATTGACCCGCGTATAAGCCGAGGCCGGCTTTTTCAGCCCTTTTTTTGGGCTGAAAAACTCGGCTTATACGCGAGTATATACGGTATATTCTAGCAATCAAAGACCAAATGGTTATGATTACTATATGCTACATATACAGTATTACATCCTTTTCCCATCACTCATCTTCTTGCCTTAGAGATGGAGAAGAAAGCGCATAATTTCCAGCAGGTCCCGTCTTATCACTTCTGACCCGCTCCGAGTGTAATTTCTGTCAGTGCTGAAGTGCAGTGTCCTGATGTGAAATTGGTTCATTTCTTTCTGTGCAACGATCAAACCTCCAATATATATATATTTATCTTGAGGGCAGCAGCCTCGCCCCATTTCACTGGTATCATGGATTCCCACAACTTTGATGGCCAAATACTTCCCCTCCCCTCCACAGTACCTGACCTTCACCAACCACAACCTAAAACTAGGACCCAGTAAACTAGAATAATATATTCTCCACCTGTCTTCAGTATCTTATTCTCAGTCTTGGTTTACAATGGGCGAAAAAGCATGGGAGGTTTTGCCTTGGATTTGTGTGTGTGTGTATAAAGTGCTGTCAAGTTGCAGCCGACTTATGGCGACCCCTTTTTGGGGGGGTTTCATGGCAAGAGACTAACAGAGGTGGTTTGCCAGTGCCTTCCTCTGCACAGCAACCGTGGACTTCCTAGGTGGTCTCCCATCCAAAGACTAACCAGGGCTGACCCTGCTTAGCTTCCGAGATCTGACGAGATCAGGCTAGCCTGGGCCATCCAGGTCAGGGCTGCCTTGGATTTGCTGCTCTCTGAATGAACGTTTTCCCCAGTCAAATTCTCAAAACTCAACAATAAGCCCCCATGCAGAGTTTTGAGACCCCCAAAGACCCCAGTAGCTTCCCCATCCCAAACCTCCCCTATAGTAGCAGCACTTCTGCAGGTTTTTTTTTTTAAATGATCACTTACCCCAGACAGTTATCACTTTAACAACCCCCAGACGGTTATCACTTACCAAACGGTTACCCCAGACGGTTATCACTTTAACAACCCCTTTTGCCCATATAACCCAGAAAGTTCAAAGCTAGCCAGCCAAAATTCGTTTTAAAAAAAACGTAAAGGGAAGCTTCACTGCAACCCTGGTACCGACGCGCAAGGTTAAATTAATCCCAAGATAGTAGAAAAGAGCAAGAGTCCAGTAGCATCTTAAAGACTTACACAAATATTTTCTGGCAGGGTATGAGCTTTCGTGAGCCACAGGCTCACGAAAGCTCATACACCCTGCCAGAAAATATTTGTGTTAGTCTTTAAGATGCTACTGGACTCTTGCTCTTTTCTACTACTGCAGACAGACTAACACGGCGACCCACTGTGAATTAATCCCAAGATGTAAACGACTCTCGTGCAGGACGCCCCCTCCCCAGTCAAAGAGATTACTACCAATTGCTAAATCAGTGGATCTTCCATAGTCAGGGGAAGTCTACCTTGCTGTCTCACATAAAATAGCAAATATTTGAGAATGAAGCGAACAGGCTGCTCAGTAAGGAGACTGAAGTCCACTGTGGGCAGCTGCATCTCTCCCACGTCCCTCCGTATGTTCACGCCCACCCGTCGGAGCACTGAATCCGGCCTTTAACCGCCCCACGTGCTCTAAGCAGTCCCCCCCCCCACACACACACGCTTGGCGCGCGCTAGCCACCCCTCCCCCCCCCCACGCCCCTCGCGCGCCATTTCCAACCGCCTCACCTTGCAGGCCGTCGGGCTCAGCGGGAAGCTCTCGCAGTAGTTGTGCCGGGTCCAGTCCAGGGAGTCCTTGAGCTCCGGGCGGGCGCTCCGCTTGGCTTCGCGGATGCGCTTCTTGCTCTTGTGGTTCATGCTCCCGGCGTCTTCCCCTTCGTCGCCCGTCTCGTCGGAGCGCGAGTCCGCCCCCGGGACGCCTCCCCAGAGGCGAGGGCGAGCGGCCTTCCAGAAGCTTCACGTCCACGCCGCCTCCAGCACGGCAACCCGCTAGCTACCTCCCTTCAGCCGACCGCCCCCGCGTCCACGCTCGCCCCTTCCCATTGGCTGCTGCGCCTGACCCGCCCGCGAACCGCCGGAGCCCATTGGTCAATCTGGGAGCGGAAAAAAAAGGGGGGACTGACGGGAAAGGATAGGGGGAGGCAGAAGGAACGGCTTTGCCGCCGCCATCTTGAGACGTCGGCGCGGAAGGAGCTGCGTGGTGGCAGTGGGATGTGGAAAACCAAGGCAGGCTCTTGCCGGTGCCGCCCAACTGTGGTCACGTTTTAGCCATGTAGCTGTCGCGCAAGATGTGGCCGAGGGTGGGCCAGCGAGCAATACGAAACGTTGCTTGTGACGGCTGAAAGAAAGGAATTTGCCATTAACTTTTTTTTTTTAAAATAGCCCTATATTTTTTTTATAATTTTTATTAGTTTTTATTCATAAAAAGAGCCCTATATTTTGGAAACAACCTGTGCCGTGCGCCCCACCTCAATGCATGTAAGGGCCAAAGTGCACTGGGACGTTGTTTTACCAAAGTGCGCGTGATTTTGGGCGACGGGCGGATGCGCTCTGGCTATGCTTAGAAGCACTGTCATCCGAAGAAGTGAGCTGTGGCTCCCGAAAGCTCATACCCTGCCAGAAAGCTGATACCCTGTCTTTAAGGCGCTGCTGGACTCTTGCTCTTTCCTTCTGTCATAATTTTGTAAAACAAAAGGTGGCGCCCTTCCTACACCCAGCTTCAGTTTGTGTGTATGTGTGTGTCAAGTGGCGTCAAGTCGCTTCCGACTCATGGCGACTCTATGAATGAAAGTCCTCCACAATGTCCTGTCTTTGACAGCCTTGCTCAGATCTTGCAAATTGAGGGCCGTGGCTTCCTTTATTGAGTCAGTCCGTCTCTGGTTGGGTCTTCCTCTTTTCCTGCTGTTTAGGTAGAGCTAAGCGCGGCTAAACACACAGTGGGTTTTAACTCCCAGTGGGTCGCCGTGTTAGTCTGTCTGCAGTAGCAGAAAAGGGCAAGAGTCCAGTAGCACCTTAAAGACTAACACAAATATTTTTAATAATATTTTCTGGCAGGGTGTATGAGCTTTCGTGAGCCACAGCTCACTTCTTCAGATACAGCTGGAATGTGAATCCATCTGTCTTTAAGTAGAGGAGAGTGAATTCAGACAAGCATTAGTATGTAAATGTTAACAGTATGTAAATGTGAATAGGTGTTCTATTCACATTTACATACTGTTTTTATTATAATTTTTTATTAAATTTAACAGAAAAAAAGAAAAAACTAACAAAGAAAAAAAAGATAAACAAAAAACAGTACACACAAAAAAATTATCAATATGTAATACAAAATACAAACTCGGAAGAGTATCCATATATCTTATTACAATCTTAGTTATAAAAATTCTAATATTAAAAAAAAAAAAAACCCTTCCCCCTCCACCCACCAATAACAGTGACCCTTCACCCGACTTCCGTAGCGGTGTCTAATCAGTTTTTAATATTTAAATCATTTACATACTGTTAACATTTACATACTAATGCTTGTCTGAATTCACTCTCCTCTACTTAAAGACAGATGGATTCACATTCTAGCCATATCTGAAGAAGTGAGCTGTGGCTCACGAAAGCTCCTACACCCTGCCTGAAAATATTTGTGTCAGTCTTTAAGGTGCTACTGGACTCTTGCCCTTCTCTACTAGTGGGTTTTAAGTGGGGCGATTTCCAAACAGAATCTGAGCATGCGCGTATCGCGGATAGTTGTGACGAGAGTGGTTTTTTGTTTGTTTGTTTGTTTTGTTAGCGGTTTCAGCTTTTTTCCTGTCCCCCCGTCTTTCTCTTTGAGCCGCTAAATAGCGCGTGGCGCCTTTAAGCAACATGGCTTTCAGCTGCAGAGGGAACGCCCACCGAACTGTGCAAACGGGTTGCGCGTGCCAAAAAAAAAGCAAGCGCGGCGCCTTTGTCAAAGACCACTTCGCTGTAGTCCCAGCCTCTGTTTTTATAGCGGGCTGTGGTTGGGCGTTCGGGGGGTGGGTGGGAACAAGCCGCTAACTGTTCCCGTCTTTGAATGGTCCGGTTCAACCTCAGTCAAGCTTCATCGAAAGGGTATGCAAACGCATAGGAAGCGCAGCGGAGCTGTGTGGAGCGGCAGCCTTCCCCAAACGAGCTCTGATGTGCGGGTTGCCCCCCAAATTCACTGTACGAAAATACAGGTTTGCGGAAGAGCAAGAGGAGCACGAAAGAGAACATCCGAAACCAGAGCTGGTGGTGCTTATTCCTGAGGTGCCGATCTGTTTTTATTTTTTAAAAAAATATTTATTTGTGTTCTCGCTCTGGTTTGTAACCTAGCGTTGGTCTTTCCCTGCAAGGAATTAAAATAAGCAGAAATTAGAATTGTGCAGTGCAAGGGAAAAGGAATGAGGTCTGGGATCTATAGATTTAAAGTAAATGGAGGACGTCTGAACTTTTCACAGAAATATTCGAACATTACACAGGAATACGTTTTTTTATTTTTGTTTTTTATTTAGCTGCTTCCATCATTCTCACCGTTTTATCCTTACAACAACCCTGTGAGGTAGGCTAGGCTGAAAGCGTGTGATTAGCTTGAGGTCGCCCAGCAAGCTTCCATGACACATGTGTGGAGATTCCAACCTGGCTTTCCCAGATCCTAGTCCAACACTTTAACCAGTACACCATCCTGGGGTTATGGGGATGCTTTAGTGTTCAACTTCAATAAAAAGCCTTTAATTATGTTCTGATGAGCAAAAAAGTTTATTTTCATAATACTGACTAAACAACTAATTTGAGAAATAAATTGATTTAAAAAAAATATACTCTTTTTTCAATAAAAGAAAAATGTTGGATCAAGTTGCATAAATAAGGCATACATATGTGAGTTCCCCTCTCCTGATCACACACTCCCAAATGTTTCTTCCTGTTTAAATGGGTTTGTTCAGCAAGTACAACATTTAGCAGAGAAACAAAATTCCATAGTAATTGTTTTCTGCTTTTAAAATTAGGTATAGGTAGGATACAGTTGCTGGAGTTAATACTCATTACATTTCAACAAGGACTGTATGATCACAAGAAAGAATACCAAAAATTGCCACATCTGCTTAGAAGTGAAATATTGCAGTTATATGAACAATGGTTAACACTACCATTGGTTGTGTTATATCAAGGCCAAATGATCAGCATCAAAAATTGGCTATGTAAAAGCAGAGGCCCACAAGGAACTTGCAGGGTGAATTTTAGATTTATCTGCAAACCTTGGGGACCCCCAAGTTTAAAGGCAAACCTTCATTCTCTCCACCTGGCCCCGATCTGTGGATTTAAGTAACCGCAGATCAGGCCAGGTTGAGAATTAGATATATTGACAAATGGGGGCCCATATCCCCCCCATTGCTGCCCATGATGATCCCTGGCAGAGTGAGGCTCCCAGCCTCTGCTGCAGAGCCCGCTGCAGCTTCCTCCTCCTCAGCTTCCTCCCCCACCCCATTGCCACTGATCCCAGGCTAGCGAGGCTCCCAGCTTCTGCTGTGGAGCCTGCTGTGGCTTCCTTCCCACCCATTGCTACCGCAGATCCCAGGCCCAGTGTGGTTCCCAGCCTCTGCTGTGGAGCTCACTGTCACTCCCCCCCCTCCATCGCTGCCGATCCCAGGCCCAGCAAGGCTTTCAGCCTCTGCTGCGGAGCCCGCTGTGGCTTCCTTCCTGGTTCTGGAAGAGAGTGCTACGGATATTGTGGACCGCCAAAAAAAATAAGTGGGTCCTAGATCAAATCAAGGCTGAAGTATCCCTAGAAGGTAAATTACTAAACTGAGGCTATTGTACTTTGCTCACATTACGAGAAGACAAGAGTCACTGGAAAAGGCAATAATGCTAGGAAAAATGGAAGGCAGCAGAAAAAGAGGAAGACCCAACATGAGATCATAGAATCATAGAGTTGGAAGGGACCACCAGGGTCATCTAGTCCAAGCCCTTGCACAATGCAGGAAACCCACAACTACCTTCCCCCCCATGCCCCCAGCAAACCCTACTCCATGCCCAGAAGATGCCCACCCTCTCATGATCTGCCTATGGTGGATTGACTCTACAAAGGAAGCCACTGCCCTCAGTTTGTAAGACCGGAGCAAGGCTGTTAACAATAGGATGTCACCATGAGACGGAAGCAACTAGATGGCACTTAACACACTCAGGGATCAAGGCTGGGGTGATGGCTGTTGGCGAGGCTGGCTCATGGGCCGTAGAACAGCTCTCAAGGAGCCGGATTTCGCCCACGGGCCGCATGTTTGACACCCCTGTCCTAAGACCTGTGCAGACAGACAGAACAGCTTCTTAAAAGTGACTCAAAGGTGGCTGAGAATCTTCCTCCTGTCTGTAATCGAGGCTTAACTAAGGCCAGGCTAGACACTGAAGGGTACTGCAGCCCTGGACTATGACCTGCTGCTGAGGGAGTCTGAAGCGAGCACAGTGATAATAAAAACAATGTACAATTATAAATCCATAAAAATAAGAAAATATGTAATTACTTGGAACCAGTGTGGTGTAGTGGTTAGAGCAGGGGTGTCAAACTCATTTGTTATGAGGGTTGGGTATGATATAAATGTCACTTGGTTGGGTTGGGCCATGCCTTGCCAGCCTAAATTGGGACTCCCCCCACCCAGTGGCTGGCTTGTGGGCTAGATAAGAACTGTCAAGGGGCTGGATCCGGCCCGCAGGCCTTATGTTTGACACCCCTGGGTTAGAGTCTTGGATCAGGATCTGGGAGAGCCAGGTTCAACACCCCTAGCGGGATTGTCATTGTGAGGATAAAAATGAAGAATGATGTAAGCCACTTTCTTCCCATTGGGAAGAAAGGCAGGGTACAAATGAAGCAAATAATGATAATTCAACATTAGCTGACAGTGTTAAAAGCCTACCTGAATAACTCCAGTAGGGTGTCGTGGTTAAGAACGGTGGTTTGGAGTGGTGGACTCATGTGGAGAACTGGGTTTGATTCCCCACTGCACATGAGCGGCGGACGCTAATCTGGTAAACTGGATTTGTTTCCCCACCCCTGCACATGAAGCCAGCTGGGTGACCTTGGGCTAGTCACAGCTCTCTTAGAGCTCTCTCAGCCCCACCTACCTCACAGGGTGTCTGTTGTGGGGAGGGGAAGGGAAGGTTTGATTCTTCCTTAAGTGGTAGAGAAAGTCAGCATATAAAAACCAACTCTTCTTCTTCCATCCTGCAAAACTAGCACAATCTCAACAAAATGAAAGCCTTCCTAAACAGCGTTAGGAGTATATACAATAGGAGTATATACAAAAGAAGTATATACAATACAGTATATACAGTAGAGTATAAAATAGGAAGGCTGCTCTATTGTATATATTCCCATTTTATAGGTTCTATGAAATTCACCGGTACTTCACGATCGACTTAAAGGTGGCCAGTCGGAAGGAAAAGCTGGCTTGTGGAATAAGACTCACTGAACCTACAGATGCCCCTGCTCCCACACCAATGTACAGAGAGCAATAAGGACAATGCCTTTTGTAGTCACCTTGTCTCCTTAACCTGTTAAGCTATTGCTTTTCAATTACAGTATTATGCAGAAAGTACAAACACCTCCAGCTGGACCATTAAAGTTATTTAGGTTTCTTACAGCCCGTAAGCCCAATATAAAATGGTAGGGAACTGGTAGAAACTTGAAAATGTATTACATTTTTTACCACTACCATGTTTTAAAGCAAGAGTTTCTTTCTTTAGGTTCTTGACCCCCAGTATGGAATGTATGTTTGGCCTTGTGCGGTGGTTCTGGCCCAGTATGTATGGTTTCACAGAAGATTAGTCCGTGACAAGAGAATTTTGGAGGTATGGACTTTTGAAGTTACCCTAATAGTTTTTTTTTTAATTGGCCTGATGACACCATGTTGGCTTTAGAATTGCACATAGTACTTTGCAGCAAAACTGCACTTAAGACAAAGCTCGTAACTATGGGATAGATCTTTAAGACTACTATTTTGCACTTTGGATAATGTCAGGCTCCACAGAGAATTACAAAGCTGGTATCTATAGGTCATTCTGTCTTCCTGTAGTACAAAAGCGGGAACATAAACCCTACCCTACCAATGGCAAACCACCCCGTAAACATAGTCTGCCTAGTAAATGTGATGTGACATCACCCTATGGGTCAGTAATGACCTGGTGCTTGCACCTTTACCTTTCACCATAAAGGTGAAAATAGAGTTCTGTACGAACCTACAGGCCAGTTTGAATTTACCTGATAAGGATCAAGTTCATAGGCCCTGATCAGTTCATCATCAGTTGGTTCTTGTAGGTTATCCGGGCTGTGTGACCGTGGTCTTGGTATTTTCTTTCCTGACGTTTCGCTAGCAGCTGTGGCAGGCATCTTCAGAGGAGTAACACTGAAGGACAGTGTCTTTCAGTGTTACTCCTCTGAAGATGCCTGCCACAGCTGCTGGCGAAACGTCAGGAAAGAAAATACCAAGACCACGGTCACACAGCCCGGATAACCTACAAGAACCAATGAACTCTGACCGTGAAAGCCTTCGACAATATTTAGTTCATCATCACTTTTAGAAGGGGCATGAGAACTAGGGAAATTATTTTTCTGTGGTTTTGGAACTGTTTCCACAGAGACTAACTTGGTAGTACTGGGTACCAGGCAAAGCTTTTATTTTCCCAAACTTTTGGTTAAGTTCTCCTGCCGTGTTTCTCTGGCTGTATTGTTATTTTACTACTGGAGTCTTGCTTCTTTATTATTGCGATTTTATCACCATGTTATTTTTATAATTCTGATTTTCTTAATAATTGTTAATAAATGCTGTAAGCTACTTTAAGGAGTATTTTTGAGTGTTATATATGTGTGATGCACATGTCTCATGTGATTTATTTCACACCCTAATTTTCCAGCAGAACTATACTTAGAAGTAGCTTGAAACAATGCACAGACCTGTCTATAGTTATTTTTTGAATTAAGAACATAGCCATTACTGTAAATTGAACAACTATCGTTAAAAAGGGTCTTTATGCTGAAGGCCTTAAGAACTGGTATGCAATGGATCTTTCATTAAGATGCCATGAACAAACTGCTAATCTACCGTAGTACTCCAGAGAAAAACTGGGCGCTTTATTAAACTCAATTTTGTATGCTTCGGTTCAATTAAAGCAAATTACAGATGGTATGCTAAAAACAACTTTATTCTGTTTAGCTTGGAGCAGGCGTGAGTCTTCCTGGAATAGTGGCAGCAAAATGTGGAGCTGAAATTATACTGTCAGATAATGCAGCGCTGCCTCAGTGTCTGGACAACTGTCGTCGAAGCTGTGAGATGAATAATCTCTCTGGGGTATTTGTAACAGGACTCACCTGGGGTCAGGTATCACCTGCCCTATTGGCCTTGCCTCCAGTAGACATTATTTTGGCATCAGATGTGTTTTTTGAACCAGAAGGTATAGTTGCAGTTAGAACTGATTGGGCTTGTGTTTATCTACTGCTGCGTGTATTTCTGATAACCATGTATATGAAGTGCAATGCAAGAATAGAAAATATTCTTTCCCCTTCCTTTCCAAAGTGAGTTAAGTAGCATTGTTTTTAATACCAGTGACCTGCAAGGAATTAAATGTAGCTATTGCACATTTTGATTGCTCTCCTGGATAAATAGAATTTAATACTAAGTCTGAACCAAGGCTTCCCAAGCCATGACAATCTGAACGAATATGAAGCCTTTATTGGCATTAGTTATACAAACACTAGCATCTAGCCACGACAATCCATTTTTAGGCTGGCTGTGTGTATGCTGTGCTAGACGTATCTCTTCAACACAGCTTCATTCTCAAAGGTTATGGTTTGCAAAGTCTGCATAGTTTGTTTCTGGTTCTGCTTTACAAGTAGCTAAAAGTATTGGACTGGGGTCAGAAAAAACCTCAGCTCGAATCCCCACTCTGCCATCAAAACTTGCTGGGTGACCTTGGGCCAGTCACCCACTCAGCCTTGACCCTGGCAAGTAGTTGGATGGGAGACCTCTGAAGACCAAGTCCTATGAGGAAAGGTTGAAGGAGCTGGGTATGTTTAGCCTGAAGAGAAGACTGAGGGGATATGATAACCATCTTCAAGTACTTGAAGGGCTGTCATATAGAGGATGGTGCCGAGTTGCTTTGTGTTGCCCTAGGTCGGACCAGAACCAACGGGTTGAAATCAAAAGTTTCCATCTAGACATTAGGAATAATTTTCTGACAGAGTGGTTCCTCAGTGGAACAGGCTTCCTCTGGAGGTGGTATGTGCTCCTTTCCTGGAGGTTTTTAAGTAGAGGCTAGATGGCCATCTGTCAGCAATGCTGATTCTATGACCTTAGGAAGTTCATGAGAGGGAGGACATCTTGGCCATCTTCTGGGCATGGAGTAGGGATCACTTGGGGTGTGTGGGGAGGTAGTTTGGAATTTCCTGCATTGTGCAGGGGGTTGGACTAGATGACCCCGGTGGTACCTTCCAACTATGATTCTATGAAGACCAGGGTTACTACACAGATTCAGGCAATGGCAAACCACCTCTGATCATCTCTTGCCTGGAAAACCCTATGGGGTTACCGTAAGTCAGCTGTGACTTGACGGCAAAAAAACTGCATAGGCTAAAACTCCCAACAGTTGCAATATATAGATGTTTAAGTACAGCAGGACAACATATAAAAAGGTATAACAATCATGATGTGGAGTACTAAATTTGTGCAAGTATCCTCTCCTTTGCAGGACCATTGTATTTCAAAAATTTTACATTGATTGCAGTAAAAATGTAATATGAATTTGCATTTTAGACTTTGAAGATGTGATAAGTACTGTGCACTACTTAATGGAAAAGAATCCACATGCTCAATTCTGGACTACTTATCAAGTTAGAAGGTATGGTTATGCCAAGTTTCCCACCTTTCATTGAAACTTGTTTCAATCACATGAACAGACATGAAGCTGCCTTATGCATTGTTGGATCATTGGCCTATCAAGGTCAATACTGTTTTCTCTAACTGGCAGCAGTTTGGGTTCCCCCAGGGGATTGAACATGGAACCTTATGTATGTCAACTAGATGCTCTGTCACTGAGCCATGCCCCCAAGGGCAAATTTGTATCACTTCAACTTTTTCTCCATCTCTCTGATACTGCAAGGTTACATTTTTCCCCTTAGACTAAGGCATGGTTCTAGATTTTTATCTTTTAGAGGACAGTCTAAAGCAGACTTGCTCACCAGCAGCCAAGCTTTAGCCGATAAAAAGCAAACACACACAAGTACTCTACTGTTGACAATATTGTCTTTTCAGTGCTGATTGGTCTATCCAAGAATTACTCTTCAAATGGGAAATGGAAAGCAGCTGTGTGCCACTACAGTCATTTGAGGCCAACAAGGAACAACTTGCACTCTCTCTTCTTCCAGGAAGACACACTATTGAAATGATGGTTATTACTAAAGTCACCATGTCTCACACTGTAACAGTTTGATAAATAAAAATTGCATGTATTTCTTTGAATTAAGAGTATGCTTAATATGTGCTTGAAGAGCCTCATGGCAAGCTGCAGTACTGCAGTTCAAGCTCTGCTCAACCTGAGTTCGGGTAGCCGGCTCAAGATGGACTCAGCCTTCCACTCTTCTGAGGTCAGTAAAAGGACTACTCAGCTTGCTGGGGGTAAAGGGAAGATGACTGGGGAAGGCATTGGCAAACCACCCCGTAAACAAAGTCTGCCTTGGAAACCGATGTGACGTCACGCCATGGGTCAGGAATGACCCAGTGCTTGCACAGGGGACCTTTACCTTATTTAATATTGGCTTACTACTAAAGTGCTCATATTAAAACTACCTCACCAACATTTAACAAATGTTAAGTGGACTAGTGTCCACTTAACAAGTAGTTTTATTAGGACTTTTTTTCAGTTGACGCTCCCCTGAAAATTGAAGGCTCTGTCCCTACCACAATGTGAATTCTGTGAACAAAGTATATTTATTCATTTTCAGTCAGTTTAGAAGTTTTAATTTTCCACTTTTAATCTTTACTCACTGACCAAGAGGCATCACTAAGTGGTTGGGGCCATGATAGATTCATGAAAGTGGAAGCTAAGTAAGTTGACACAGGACATTGAAGTTCAAAAACTGAACACCAAGAAAATGATTTATTAACTACAGACAGTGGTTATAGTACAGAATGTTTTAAGGTAACACCAAACTGGTACTTACAGAGGAATGGATCAAATGCTTTAGCATTACATTTTTATATGCAAGTTCACATATGTAGATGGTCTAATTTACCATTCTGGAAAAAATAAGGTGTGTATATCACCAGCTAGATGTGCTCACTGTATGCTCCGTTATTTTTATGCAAGGCCCGGGTGACTGGAAGTGCAGTTGTCAGGCAATTATAATTAACTGGACAGCCATTTGTTTCTGCACGACAAGGCATCGTTACAGGAGCAATCAGGAGAAAACAGGAAACAGCCAAGCACTCTGCACTGCAACACGCCACCTTAACAGCTAACCAGCATTACTCAACTGCTACACAACTGCGCCTAGTGCACAAAAATACATAAGAGAAGAGATTAGAATTTTGTCTGATGAAGCAAATCTTTCAAAATAACCTGTAATGTTTAATATTTGACTTGAAGACACTATTTCAACTAAGTTTGCAAAATGCATTTGAATTTAAAAGTTTCAAGAGTTTTGAGAAAAGATAAAAATTGAACATTTGGACAGCATTAAGCTAATCAGCATATTATAGCTGCATGGTTGCTTAATATTAAAACTTGAGGCAGCAAGTTAGTTACCAATTTATTTCCAAACAAGTCAGCACTATATGAACAAAAATAAAGTTTTACCTCAAATATCCAAGCCAATAATGAAATCTGTAGTCGCTCACTTCACTAAATTACAAGAAATTTGAATAATAGCAACAAAATGGCACATAAAAGTAAAAGTCTGCCATCTGAGGCTCAAAGAAAAGAAAAAGGTTAAACAAAGTGTTACAAAATAACCTTTTCAATGGCTGGTTGCTTGTACCAAGTGTCTCTCCAATGGACTGGTGGTTCTTATGATCATTTCTCCTCCAAGGACATCCTTTATGTAGAGTTTTCATCTATGTGATGCATCTAGATTTGAAAAGGGAATAGTTCAGCCAGGGTACACCTTGCATGTCTTCAGTACTTTGTGGCTGTTTTTAGATACCTAGCAGTACTGGCCTGGTCTTATTTTCACAAAATTTTATACCAATTGTGCAAGGTCCCACCTCCCGCCATGTCAGGCTATGATCAAACCACCCTTAATCTGAATCCAGCCCAATACAGATTAGATTACGCATTAGCTCTTAGTCAAAGCTTTTTAGAGTCCTTAGTAGCTGCGCAATCTGTAAGACTTCTAGGCCCCCTTCCGTTGAAAAAACAGGACCAAACAATTTGAGGTTAAAGACACACTATCCATTTTCCCCACCCTGTATATCCTTAAAAGCCCACAATTGCACTGGAGAAGATACTGGCTTCCATAATCACTTGCATACCGGCTTCCGTACTATTTGTTGCCGCTGTTGAACATTGTAACCACAGGACTTCATTAACAGGATAGTGTATCTTTAACATTTAAAGACAAACCTGCTCCAATACACGCCCACAGAAACTGGTCCCTGGAGAATCAGCCAAATCAGTTAAAATCTGCAATACTGGCCAATATTCTTTAAGCAAACAGGAGACCGCAGCTTTAAAGGGGAAAATGCAGATGTTGGATAAGAACAGTAAGAAATAGTCATTTTCAGAAATAGGTTGTGTCTCAAACAGTTATTAAATAGCAAGCTATTAATTGTAACAAAACACAAAGATATCCTTGGCAAAAATCCCTTTGGAAATTTATTTTAGTAGCCATAAACTAAATGCCCTCTTGAGAAGTTAACCAAGTGCCCATTTACTTGCTCTACGATACTACATAAGAGGATTTAATACCCACTTAACCTAATACAACAACGCATGCAAGTATAGTAGACCAATAACCACATTACCATTTTCCTAGGATGACACAGCTCCTTCTTCTTCTGGAGACTTCGGGGGGCTCTTTGAACGGGACCTGGACTTTGATTCCCTCTTTGAGACAGGCGGGGGACTTCTCGACCTCGACCGGGACCTCGACCGGGAGCGAGATCTCGACACCGACGAGGACTTGGACTTCGACCTCCTGGCAGACCTGGACTTGGAGGTGGAGCGGGACCGGGACCGCGTGCGGGACCTGGACTTGGAGCGGCTGTAGCGCGACCTGCTGCGGGACCGGGATCGGCTCCTGCTTCGGGATCGGCTCCGGCGCCGTCTTCTAGGGCTGCATGGTGGTTGGGGGGGGGGGGAGGAAAGAGAGAGAGAGAGAGAGAGAAGGGTGAATAACAAATAAACCAGAAACTCCAATTTCGTTTCGGAGATTCAATTAAGGCGCCAAAAAAAAAGGGGGGGGTGAATAACAAATAAACCAGAAACTCCAATTGTGTTTCGGAGATTCAATTAAGGCGCCAAAAAAAAAAAAGGGAACTTTAGGCGGCCCGTTCGGCCCCTGCCTCTCCCGCATCACGTGGCCTAATTACTTTCCCGCCGACCTTCCCCTTAAGTTTAGCAATGAGGCCCACGCCTTCCCTTCTGAACTTCCCGTCACGGGACACGCGCCGCCTCCTCGCCACGAAATGCGCTTTTATGCCTCTTTCATGCCCCCCCACCCCACCCCCCCGGGCTTCCCTCTCACACGGCGGCGGGGCTTGCGGCCCAGGCCTGCCCCCCCCCCCGCCCGCGCTCACCTCCTGCTGCGGCGCCCGTAGCCCCCGCTCCCGTAGCGGCGCGGCGGGGGCCCCCGGCGGCTGTGGTGGGAATCCGGGGGCCGGCCGTAGCGGGCCATCTGCACGCGGAGCTCCCGCCCGTCGAGCACGGCGCCGTCCATGGCGTCCATGGCGTCCTCGGCGTCGCGCTTGTCGTGGAAGCGCACGAAGGCGAAGCCGCGGCTCTCCTTGGTGTAGCGGTCCCGGGGGATGTACACGTCCCCCACGCGGCCGTACTTCTCGAAGACGCGGCGCAGCGTGTCCGGGGAGGTGCGGTAGGTCAGGTTGTCCACCTTCAGCGAGGTCATGCCTTCCACGTCTGGCGGCGGCCGCCCGTAACTCATGCTGGGACACCAAAGGAGGCGGAGGGCAGCAGGGCCGCGAAGGGAAGCTCGGCGGTTGGGCGCTTGCGGGTCACGGACCCGTCCCCGGGCGAGCGTCTAACGCGCGAGGCCGAGACTCACCGGAGCGCCGCCGCCTCCGACCGCCGCCACGAGCAAGTGGACGAGGCGCCGCCCTTCCCCAACCTCTTAAAGCGCTACAAAATGGCGCCCGTTGACCCGGAAGTGACCCGCGAGACCCCCCCTCCCCTCTTAACCAAGTCGAAGGAAAAATAGGCTTGCGTTCTCGAGAGAATGGTTGAGACCAAGAGGCGCCGCTAACGGCAACCGGTGCCCGTGGAAAAGATAAACGGTCGACTTCGAAGAGCCGGAGACCGTTACGCGAAACCCCGGAAGCGATCGTGTGGCACGTTTCCTCGCCACACGTCTCGGCGGAGCTGCCGGTTTCGTTTCGAATAGTCCCCGATTCTTCGAAACGCGTGCCCTTGTTTATTAAAATACGGGATGTGTGTTTTATTTTAGACAGCGTCGTGTGACGTGAAAGCAACGGAACATGGAGGCGGCGGCTTCAAAATGGCGGCCAAGGAAGGACGCGAGGAAGGAGGGGGGGGAAAGAGAGCTAATGGGAGAACAGGGCGGGCACGCACGACGTCTGACGCGCGCACGTTGCCCGCGTGGAAAAGGCGCCAGGCGGAGCGCCGACTTCCCCCCCCCCCCAGCTGCCGCATTGGAGCTGTGTGATGCGGCCGCTGCCTTTCGGGCTGAGGGAGGTGTGCAGTGGGCTGATAAGCCTTGCTCTGGAGGGGGGGTTGCAATAAAGCTATCCTTGGATGCCAATGCGGCCTAGCCTTTCGGGCCTTCTTCTTCTGAACCTTTTGAAAAGATACGAGGCAACCCTGTGCTCTACAATCCTTGGCACTGGCTGCAGAGTACACCCCATTGAACTCAGTGGGACTTAGTTCTAAGTATGGGGGGCCCATTGAACTCAGTGGGACTTAGTTCTAAGTATGGGGGGGGGATGATAAAGAGCAGTGTTGAGCCATACAGAATCCCGCAACAGGGATGGAATCTGTGTCGTGCCATTTGTTAGTACCAACCAAATGGACACAAAACATGCATTGGATAATGTTGGGGTTGCCAACCTCCAGGTAGTTACTCTATATTCACAGAAAAACCTATCCTGAAATTGGCGATTCTAGACAATGGTGTCAGCACGTAGGGCTCACAATATAGTCACTCAAGTTAGTTTACTGTAACATCAAAAGTCAGATTAACATGAGACAACAAATATACTGTGTATTTACATCCAAATTCTAAGGCGAGGAACAAAATTGAATGGCCTGTCAGGTTGAAATCTCGCAGTGATACATACAAAAAACCCCAAAAAAAGTCCTGGATAACACCAAGTTCTTCAATAATGTGAAAAAGAGAAGTGTTGAGCAATACAGAATCCCAAAACAGGGATGAAATCTGTGTCGTGCCATTTGTTAGTACCAACCAAATGGACACAAAACATGCATTGGATAATGTTGGGGTTGCCAACCTCCAGGTAGTAGCTGGAGATCTCCTGCTATTACAACTGATCTCCAGGCGACAGAGATCAGTTCCCCTAGAGAAAATGGACGCTTTGCCAGCTGCACTCTATGGCATTGAAGCCCAACCCTGCCCTCCTCTGGCTCCGCCCTAAAAATCTCCAGGTATTTCCCAACCTGGAGCTGGGAACCCTATGTACTTGTGAAATCGAAGCGTGTACCCTTGAAAAATTCACATTGCTGTAGCAATTGGCCTGTTCAGGTTTTTTTGCTGTAAAGTTGCAGCTGACTTATGATGTCCCTCTAGGGTTTTCAAAGCAAGAGATGTTCAGAGGTGGTTTGCCTTTGCCTGCCTCTGTGTAGCAACCCTGAACTTTCTCAGTAGTCTCCCATCCAAATACATTTTCCTCCCAATATTTTATCTTTATAACAACACAGAGGAGTGGGCATGACTCAGTGTTAGAGTATCTGCTTGGCGTGCAGAAGGTCCTAGGTTAATCCCGGGTTTTTCAGATAACATGATCAGGTAGTAGATGATATAAAAGACCTTGGAGAGCTGCAGCTAGTCTGAGTTGACAGTACCAACCTTGATAGGCCAAAGGTCTGGTTCAGTATAGGGCAGCTTCATATGTACATCTATATGTACAACAACCCTGTGGGGTAGGTTAGACTGAGAAAGTGCCTAGCCCAAGATCACCCAGTGAAGTTCCATGAAAGAGTGGTGATTCAAAACTGGCTCTCCCAGATCCCAATCTGGCACTGACTACACTGCTTGGGCTCACTCATTAAATCCACAGGTACTGGGCATGCTATACACATCCTCAGAAAATCTGGAGAACTAGTTTAAATTTTCAGATGTAAACACTGACAGAAGTTAGGTAGTCTGATATACAAAACTGATATTTTTATTGGATACAAATAGCCTGAAATAAAATATATTTTAAAATTGCATCTGCTGATCACATGCACACTTTACTGTGCATAAAGCTCATACCCTGCCAGAAAATATTTTTGTTAGTCTTTAAGGTGCTACTGGACTCTTGCTCTTTTCTACTACTTTACTGGGAGTGAGCCTCATTTAACATAGTGGGATTTATGAATAAACCTGCTTGTACTACTTGACAAATACTTGACAGTGCTATCTATAGAGTCCTAAAGCATCATCTCTGCTCTACATGTCACCTGCCCCAAGGATCTTATGTAACTGCCATTAATTAGTCCCATATTGTTAAGAGAACATGGTTATGAATTTTGTTGTGTTACAGTATTTACTGAAATGCAAGAATGTTTTTGTAAATAACATGACTACTGCTTTAGTTTCACTTGGTATAGTGGTTTACTTTGGGACTTGATAAAAGAAAAGCAATGTTTCTTTAATGGTCTAGGAATCTCTTCTCACCTTTGGGTTGTGATACTGATGTAAGCTATCAGTTGGTGCATGAAGGCAGTTTGTAGCAAGTCTGAATTTGGAATCAGACGTTAATAAAATGTTAGATCTGTGAGTTGGGCTGCACTAGAAACAATGAGGGGTGAGTGGACTACAGGGGCTGCACTTGTTTTGAGAATCTCATGTAGGATCAGTGAATTTGATTCCTGTTTTTATTTGCTTCCACTCTGCCATGCAGTCTCAAGCAGCCCATTCCTGACTCCCACGCTGGTGTCTGTGCCACTTGTGCCGGTCCGGTTGAACATCCTGGAGGATCCCTAATGCACCTACCAGGAAGCCTTTGGCATCCTTCTGTGGCCATGCATGCTGTTTTTTCTCAACAGACTGCTGCGAGAAGCCATCCAACAGGTGAAGCCCTGCATGCGACTGACAACCTTTTGCTCCACCCACAGGCTTACCCAGTGAATCAGCCTCCTTTCACAATGGCTATGGCCCTGTCAGATGCCTTCTCCTGTTGGAGATCAGCCAACGTGGAAAGCTACAGCAGGTGTGGGTGGAATGTGAGCTCCCAGCAGACCCAGAGGTGGATGACGTTGCTGGATGCCCCCGTACTCGTTTTCCCTTCCAAATAAAGAAGAAGAGTTGGTTTTTATATGCCGACTTTCTCTACAGTTTAAGGAAGAATCAAAATGGCTTGTAATCCCAGGAGATCTCCAACCACCGCCTGGAGGTTGGCTACCCTGCCTCATCCTCAGCAATGCAGGACACCTCCCAAAAGGCCTTGAGGTGCTGAAAGCTCCAGGAGGGTGAGGTCTCGCACTGAGGAAGCCCAAGCATCCAAAGACGGGGAGGGTCTGTGGCGCAGAATGAGAGGCATCCACCAATCAAGAGGGGCACCAAGTGTCAACCTGGGGGAATGGTTTCCCATGCCAGTGGGCTGCCCGTTCCCAGCCACCTGCCTCTCTCTCTGGGCCTCGGTGCCTTCTGAGCTAGGGGTACCCACCTCCCCATTGTTGGGGCCTGGGGTGCCGCCATGAGTGGCTCGGGTCCATTTTGCAGGGCGGTGCTGGTCGGTCCCTTTCCTGGCCACTGGTTTCCTGGCTGCCTAACCATCGCAGCCAGCGCCTTGACCTGTCCAGAGGGGTCGCCCTCGCTAGGGTGGGCGCCCCTCTAGCAGCGAAAGTCCCTGTTGGCATCCTGCTGATCCCCCTGCACCCTCATGGTTCTGGCCCTTCCTCTTCCCCCGCCCAGCCCGTTTGCCGTCTGACGTTTCAGGGACGACTAGGGTTTGGATGCTTGCAGCACGGGATGGGGTATCAGGACTGGCAAGTGGTGTGCAGTCGTGGGCCCATCCCCCCCAGTGGCTTCTGCTGCGTGCGGGGCTACTGGTTGGACCGCCACTGTCCCCTGGTGCATGGCTGGGGCAACCCACCCATCCCCAGCTCTCTCCCGCCCCTCTCCTGGGCTCAGCTGCACTCCTTCAGAGCTGGGTGGGGGCAGAGCCATCCTCCATCCTCCTTTGCTTAGTTCTACCCCTCTCCCACCCCTCCTTGGGCCTTCACTGCCCTCCCTCTGGCTGTGGTGGGGGTGGGGGTGTGCCCACCTTGTGAGGTGCATTGTCTAGTCCTACCTCCCCTCCCCGCCCCTCTCTGCTGCTGCCTCCCTGTGGGCCTCTGGTGGCTGCATGCCTCCATGGCAGCCCGGTCCGAAGCCTGCATCCACCTCACTATTATTTTGTTTTAAATGCCGAATTTGCAGAGCTGGTCGCGACTAGGGTTGCCAGCCTCCAGGTACTAAGTCAAAAAATAAGGGCACCTCCGTGCCTATACCGCAAGGTTTGGAAATTAGCACGGGAGAATAGGTACACAAAAGCACATAGACAGGATACAAGGTAGCAATAGTATAAGGAGTGACATTGATGAAAAAGACAAAGACAGGTGTACAACATGAAATCTAAACCACCAAGTTGCTAAATATATACAAAAATACAAGGTAAGTGTAGAACAGTTCTTTTGGTGCAAAGCAGGAGGCAAAAATCCTCTTCTGGATTTCAATAATAACCAGTCTCTTTAGGATATCCAATGGCAGGTATAAATCCAAAAAATGGGGGACGGCCGTTTCACATTCTTTTCTTCAGCCCCATAATATATCATCCATTTTGTAGTAAATAAATTACATAAACAAGTAGTCTGTTTTAATTCAATCTTCTACGGCAGCAATATAACCAGTTCCCAGTAGGATACAAGAGTCCCTCCCTTCCCCAAACCCCGGTGGCGAAGAGGGACCTGGCAACCCTAGGAGGCGGCTCCACTATGCTGTTGCTGCACTGTCCACGGCCGCAGAGCAAGGACCACCCCCCAGGATTGGGCTGCCCGTGTTTTCTGCACTATGAAATTTAATTTAATACCCAAATATGCTGATCATCCGACCTACTGTGACTTTATGAGAATGTTCCTGCCCAAATAATATATTTTCTTTTGTATCCTACAGAATTTGGTTTCTAACTTCAACGTTTATTGTTCTTGCTTGCTTCTCGGATAGCAAAAATAAAGATCCACATGCTATCGTAGCGTAGGGTGCAGCAGTTGGCAACTCTCGTTTGTTCTTCCTGGTTTCAGTAAGGGAAAGTCTAGAACTGCATTTCCCAGAATTCACAAGGGTTTTTTGGGGGGACCAGCTGACCTGGCGTGTGAATTGTTCTTTATTTCCTGTCTAGCATGAATGGAAATGGTTTGTGTATGGGAGCGTCTATCCTCGTCAGGTGATTTGATGCTTTTTGAGCAAAACTGACTCAGAAACACTGTGGGGAACCAAAGTATTCAAGAAAATCAGCTGCTGCAGAATGGTTCTCCTTTGCGAAGAAAGGTATGCACTGAATAAAGAACAATCTATAATCTGCGGTAACTCTTCTTATGAAAGGTACAGAGAATCTAGTCCTTCAGGCTCATCTGTTTCCCTTTGCCATTGTATTTTGTTACAGTGGCATGCATTCTCTTACTTTGTCAGAAAATAGTTGTTGTAGTAGTCAGTTTAAAACAGCGTCTGTTCATTGTGTTTTCTTGTTGCCTTGGCAGAATTTGTTTTAGAAAGGAAACAGAAGATCAACATTCCTCCGGTTCAGTCTGATCGCATTCCATGAAAACACAAAATGAATCCTGAATCGAAAAAGCAGTTGAACGTCGTCGTTTTAGGAGTGGCCTTTATGTTTATGTTCACTGCTTTCCAAACATGTGGAAACATTGCAGTAAGTACTACGTAATATAAGTGTATTCTTTTCTTCTTTCTCCTGCATGCATTCCTTTCCTTTCTTTTTGAGACTTCAATTTAATTTTCGTTTTTTAATTTTTTTTTTAATGGAGATAGAATGGGCTGTAAGCCCATGCAGCCCATTTTATTACTGAGAAAATCTACCACTTGAAGCAGAAGTGACATAAAACATTAGCACAGACAATGTTTAGAAAATGATCATTAAATTATTTGCTTGAAGTGCTAGATTCGAGTCCAGCAGCACCTTAGAGACTGACAAGATTTTGGGAGTATAAGCTTTCAAGAGTCAAAGCTCTCTTTGACAGCTGATGAAGGGAGCTTTGACTCTTGAAAGCTTATACCCCCAAAATCTTGTTGGTCTCTAAGATGCTACTGGATTCAAATCTTGCTGTTCTACTGCGGACCAGCACGGCTACCACCTGAAACTTTGCTTGAAGTGTCCATTTCAAAGAACTTAAATCACTTCCTTGTTTTACTTCCTGATTTATTTTGCAGAGTTTGAGAGTTGTTAGCTGCCAACTTTTACATCTTTCTCCCCCCCCCCCAGTTACAACAGGGCATCCATTTGTGAAATATTGTTACCAGCCCTCAACCATCCCCGTCCAGTACTTGGGGTTTCCTGGCTATTGGATAGGTGGGGTAGGGGGAGGGCTGCCCTCTAGCTTTTCTAGTGCTTCTAGGGAAAGATGAAGTCAGGGGCACCTCTCTTAAACCAGTGGTTCCCAAAGTGGGCAGTACCACTCCCTGGGGGGCTGTGGGATTACCTAGGGGAGCACTAAGAAGCAAGGGGGCAGTAGGGGCGGCATTAACGGTGGGCCCCTTCAACTGTGTTGTTGGATAGGGTAGGGGGTGCTGGGGTTGAGTTTGTGGAGCCGAGGGGGCGGTGGCCCGAAAAGTTTGGGAACCACTGTCCAAGACCATTGTTTCCTACAGGTGACCAGACAAAGTACAAAGTATAAAATACATAGCTGTATGGCACAAACAATATCATCTGAATAATTTATTGGAACACATTAACACCAAGGATATATATAACTGGCTGCACAGAAATCAAAAGTCCTCCTTTGTTTGGTGAACCTTCTTTGAGATAAATTGCTTACGTAGATGAATTCTTGACAAGTAATTATTACATTATTTGAATGTTGGTTATGTATGCATTGAGGCATTTTACTATGGACAATTGAGAAATATTTTGATGAAGATTTTTTTGAAATGGCACGAGAGCTGGCAGCCCGTCGAAAGATAACAAAGTTTATTGGTCATTACCAAGAATTCATCTTTGAGGAGCATTGCAGTATGGAGAAGAAAAAGATTACTGAACGAAAAACAAGGACTTTTAATTACTTGTCAAGAATTTATCTATGTAAGAAATGTATCTCAAAGAAAGTTCACAGAACAAAGGAAGACTTTTGAGAGAGAGAGAGAGAGAGATACACACACACACACACACAACAGCGTGATATGGTGGTTAAGAGCAGTGGACTCTAATCTGGAGAACTGGGTTTGATTCCCTACTCCTCCACATGAGTGGCAGACTCTAATCTGGTGAATGGGGTTGGTTTCTCCACTCCTTCACATGAAGCCTGCTGGGTGACCTTGGGCTAGTCATAGTTCTCTCAGAACTCCCTCAGCCCCTACATATGTCACAAGGTGTCTGTTGTGGGGAGGAGAAGGGAAGGTGATCGTAAGCTGGTTTGAGTCTCCTTAAAGGTAGAGAAAATCAGGGTGTAAAAACCAACTCTTCTTCTTAGTGTTAATGTGTTCCAATAAATTATTCAGATTATATTAATTGTTTGTGCCCTACAGCCACGTACTTTGTACTGTGTTCTTTGGATAATTAGTGGCTGAGCTACTGTATTTTTGTATACACCTCTTTTGGCACACAAATTGGCCCAAGTAAAATATTCAGGGAGCTCAGAGAACAATATGCAAAAGCAGTTGTGTGTATTCAAGCTTTGGTCATTCTTCTGTCTGTGTTGCAGAGTGAGATTATGATATCCTGTGTTTAAACCCTAGCAGTCCTCTGTTCTTTGAGAGGGGCATAACAATAGCACTGATGATCTAACTGCTTTGAAATTTAGTTAGCATGAACAATCTTGTTATTGAGCTGCATCTTGATTGCTGGTTGTGTTCTGCATCTGGAGTTTTTTATCTTTTAAAAATGATTTCTGAAAAATTTTCACATAATCCAATTTTTAATTTTTTCCCACACAGCAAACTGTTATCACAAACTTAAACAACACAGATTTTCATGGCAGTGGCTATACCAGGTACTTTACACTGATAATATTGGGGTTTTTTTCCCTTTTGTTGCTGTTGAGCTGCTCTGTATGGGTGAATGAAATCTGATGGGGACCCAGAATATGTCAAATGGGAAGAATGGACTGGACCCCACAAATTGTTCTGCTAATGGAGGCACTTTAATCCAGTGGAATTAGCCTTCCGCTGTTTTAAAACAACAACCCTCAAGTGCCTTGCACTAGCAAAAAGTTCCTTCCACTGGAGGAAACTATCTTCACTAGCAGAGCAGATGCATGGGATCCATTCTAGTTTTTTGTCTCACGGGGATTAGGCCTGTAAACTTCTGAAACACAAATATGTTATTACAGACTTAATATTGGTGAACTCCCATTGCCAGCCTCCATGTGGGGCCTGGAATTATTTCTGCTCTCCAGACTACAGAGATCTGTTCCCTTTCTTGGAGGAAATGCCAGGTTTGGAGGGTGGGCTGTACGGCATCACATCTCTAATATACTCCCTCCCCAACCTCTGCCCCCTTCAGGCACTGCACCCAAATCTCCCAGAATTTCCCATGCTGGAATTGGGAGCCTTACCACTGAAGTAAGTGGCTTGCAAAGCCACAAAAAAAATCCCACAGAAGTCAGTGAGACTGAGACAACCTATGACTGCTGGGAGAGTTGTAACTGTAGAATGTGTTTATACGCTGTTTTTCTGCATCCATAGGATGAACTAGCAATTATCATTAGCATTTTAAACCATTTATTTAATATGTACACTTAAAATTTAGAATTAATTCACTTTTTGTAAGATTTCAACCAGGCTTTCCCCTTCGCCCTTATTTTGAGCCCTGAAGAAGCTAGGATAAGCTGCACCAAAAGCTTAGGGTTAGGGTAAGCAGTTGCGTCTCAGAAATGCATGCTGGAGCAAGGGAATTTGGGTGCTGGGGCATCCCATTGTGTAGGCCTGGATAGGCCCGGAGGTGACGTGGTCGCATTGTGCGCAATTGTGCGTGTGTGTAAACCCTGCTCTGAGCTGGCCAATGGATTGGCAAGTAGTTCTGGTCACCACATTCAAAAAAGGATATTGCAGAGCTTGAGAAGGTGAAGAAAAGAGCAAGCAAAACGATCAGGGGGCTAAAGCAATTGCCCTATGAGGAGCAGTTAAAATGCTTCGGGCTGTTTAGCTTAGAAAGAAGGTGGTTAATGGGAGATATGATAGAGGTCTATAAAATTATGCATGGTATGGAGACAGTGGGCAGGGAGAAGCTTTTCTCCCTCCCTCATAATACCAGAACGCGGGGTCATCTGCTGAAGCTGGAGGGGGAAAGATTCAAAACAGACAAAAGGAAGTATTTCTTTACACAATGCATAGTTAAATTGTGGAACTCACTTCCCCAGGATGTGGTGATGGCTGCCAACTTGGAAGGCTTTAATAGGGGAGAGGACATATTCATGGAGGATAAGCCTATCCATGGCTTCTAAGCAAAATGAATCCTAGTCATGAATGCATACTATTCTCTCCAGTATCAGGGGAGCATGCCTATTATATTAGGTGCTGTGAAACACCAGCAGGACAATGCTGCTGCAGTTGTCTTTTTTGTGGGCTTCCTAGAGGCACCTAGTTGGTCACTGTGTGGACATAGTGCTGGACTTGATGGACCTTGGTCTGATCCAGCATGGCTTTTCTTATGTTCTTAAGCTAGCAGACCAGCCTATATGTATAAAGTAGGGTTGCCAGCTTCCATCAGAGGGCAGAGCTTCTCCTGCCCCCAGCTCCTGCTGTCCACTGCTGCTTAGCTGGGTGGCAGGAGGAAATGCCTGGGCAAAAATGGGGGAGACGTAATTGGTGTCCCCTATGTGATGACATTGCTTCTTGTGTGACCTGGAAGTTACATCAACACAATGGTTACTCCCTAGCATTCAGCCAGCAGTCAATGATTAAACCATAGAGTTTTGGGAAATCGCTAGTGCATCAGCTCCCTGCAATAACATCACTTCTAGGTCATGTCAAAAGTAGTATAAAGCAAAGCAGTGACAGCATAATAACTGAAAAGAGGATGGGGGGTGAGTCCTGGATGGGTGCTGCATCGGTGGGAAATTTCAGATTTTTCTCTTCCTCCCACTGACACAACAGCTATTTTCCTTGCTCTGTATTAGCCACTTACTCCCCCTGCCACCAGTTTTTTGTTGTTCTTTTTTTAACTTAATCGAATATCGTGAAAATGTTATAGCAATCTCTGTATCAAGGTCTCTGAATTCCAAGCTTCAATTTTTTAAAAAAAGTGAGTATCTAACCTCTTTGGAGACATGCATTTCTCCTTATATTTCTGCAATGAAAAGGGCTAGAGTGCTTTTTAAAAGAATGCAAATTAGGAATTCAGATGCAGAGATTGTTATAGTGACATTCAATTGCTGACTAGAAAAAGAAATGGAAAAAGGCTGGTGGGGTGGTTGGTCACTGCTGGGGAATGGGGCAGGGAAACTGCAGGGAAAACTGCCACATGGAGGCCCCATGGCTGTTAAGCTGTATTGGTGAATGCAGCAGTAATGGGGAAACTACACAAGTCTGTATCTGTGTGGCAAATACCTATATTCCACTGTAAACCACTGAATGCACATAGCACTTTAATCAGTACATTACATAAATGAAAGATAAATAAGGCAGGAATAACATAGCGCTCTTAAGTGGTTATGAATTTAAATATTCTGAAAAGATACTGTGTAAAATTAGCATCAAGAAACATCGTGGGGTTTATTTTACATACTTAATCATAACTATGGTCCCTTTCTGCAGCATGGCCATTATTTACGGAGTCTTCTCGGCATCAAATCTGATTTCGCCTTCAGTGGTTGCCATTGCAGGGCCACAGCGCTCTATGTTCTTTAGTGGCATCTTTTATAGGTAAGTGAAACCCTTTACAGATTTGCTTTCCCCCCCTTTCTGCCTCTTCCTCCTACATTTAGAAGACACAATATGCCCTTGAACAGAGTATTACTAGCAGAGGAACCTAGGATATACATTACTGCAGAGTCACTGGTATTGCTTTTCCAATGATCACGTTGCAGAATACAAGCTGTTTTCCCCCTAAAACACAGCATTCTTTGCCTACAGCTGGGCTTGGAATAAAAGCTTGAGGATTTCAGTCAAAGATCCTGGCTCTCCCACAAATCTCACTGGGTAACCTTGGGCTAATCCCTCTCTTTCATAGGGTTGCCAACTTCCAGGTACTAGCTGGAGATCTGCTATTACAATTGATCTCCAGCTGATAGAGATCAGTTTGTCTGGAGAAAATGGCTGCTTTGGCAATTGGACTCTATGGCATTAAAGTCCCTCCCCTCCCAAACCCCGCCTTCCCCAGGCTCCTGCCAGTGGCGAAGAGGGACCTGGGAACCCTACTCTTTCAGCCTCGTCTGTCTCACATGGTTGCTGTGAGGGTAAAATAGGGAAGAGAACCGTATACACTTCTCTAAGCTTCTTGGAGGAAAGGCGAGATACAAATGTACAGATACTCTGGAAAAGGAGAAGGGGACAGAGAGAGAGTGAGTAGTATTTAGAGCATTCACCTTGGCCTTAGAAAACTCAGGTTCAAATCCCTTTACAGTTGTGGGCCTTGGGGTAAGTTACTTGCTCCCAGCTTGAATTTACATTACAGGGTTGTTGTAAAGCCAAATACTACATTGGTCTTTTATGCATGGCTATTTCACTCACCCCTCCAACAACTTCGGGTCTTTGTGTTGATTATGTATGCCATTTCTGACCATCAGAGGTCATCTCACTCTTCCCCTTCCCCCCCACCCGCGTTTTCAAATTTTGGTCTCTGAAAACGTGGGGAAATGCAGGGGGAGAGCGAGGTGACCTCTGTTAGTCGGAAACAGCATACATAATCAACATAAAGGCTTGAAATCATTGGAGGGATGACAGTGAGTGAAACAGCCATGTATAAAAGACCTTTGAGCTTCTGGTCAGATGGATGGAATATGTATGAAAAAAATGTTAGCTTGAGACAGTGTGTAACACCATGTGTTTTAAAGATATGAAAACATTTGTTTCAAATAAACAACTTGCATTATTTTTGCAGTTGATTGGATATGAGAAATTGGTTTATACCCATGCTTCTCAAACATTAGCAACCCAATGACCTGTATTTTAATATTTAAATTAAAGCATTGATGTCCTCCAAGCATTGATGTCTCCTGGCTCTCGCTATGTAGAGTGTAAGCAGGAAGCCTTGCATACTCCATGGAGGCCTCCATCCTCAGAACAATTCTGTGAGAACCGTAGCAGTTACTTTTTAAAAGCAAGTTTAAGTACAATGTTTGTGCCTGGCCTATAGGGTCTGGTCTCAGAGGGTAGGTAGATCTGTCGGCTGCAACTAAAAACAGCTCTGACCCAAGTTCTGATCAATCTTGCTCTTTGATTGGAAGGGACTTTGCACTGGGGCCAGCAACAAAATTGGTTAATCATTTCTAGCCAGTGGCCATCAGAACAGGAGTGGGAAAGAATGTTCAGAGAACTTCACAGAAACATAAAAAGATGCACATCACATAAACCTGAACTTCAGTATTCATTCGAAAAGTGCCTTTTGCTATCATTATCTATGGATGCTGAAATACTTTGCTTTTGGATGCAAATCCTTTCGCATTGGAAATGCCTTTATGTTCAGTTTTGTGCCAAAAGTAACTATGATGATTACATTAGGGCTGTATTTATTTAATGCCAGTCATTGCAGGTTCCTGCAACCTGAGCTATTGTTTCCCAGCCACCAATCAGAGTGTTCTCCGTCTAGTGTTTGGAGGTGTTCTGGGAGCAAGGCGTGGCAACTGTGTGAGCTTCCTTCTTTCAAAAGAGGGAAAAGCTGATTCCATCATCTTTCCCTGAGAAGGCGAGTCCCTGCCTCCATTCCTAGAAAATGGACCGGGCTTCCTTTTAATGTTAGTCGGATGGGCATAACAAAGTCCTGCCCACCATCCTTACAAAGGGCACGTGGAGTACAGGTCCTTTGAACTTCATTCTGAGAAATGCTCAAAAGCTTAGCAGTACAGCTAATATGAAAAGATATAACAGGCATGATATTATCCGTAAACACTCTGCATTATTATATTTCAGCATATATATCGCTGTCTTTATTGAGCCTTCTACATGGAGCTTCTACACAGCCTCTGTTTTCCTTGGCGTAGCAGCTGCTAGTAAGTCTTGCCTTCATCTTGTATGCCGTACTCCCTGTTGTATCTTTCCAGGGGCTGTCACAAGTCATACCAGGCTCTTGCTGAAAGTCTGTAGTGTAGGCTGGGATCCAAAGAGCTACTTTAGGAGGGCCTAGGTGTGCCTCCTGGCTTTTTTGGTGAAGTCTTAGTTTTCATTTGAATAGTAGGCCCACCCCAGCTAGCCATATCACAAATTGCGTTTGAAATATCTTACAGGTTCATAAGAGGTTTGCCTTGTGGCATGGGTGGGTTCCTGTTTGAGAAAAAAAAGTTCAAAGTTCTTTTCAACATATGCAACTATCTGCACTCTTCTTTGGAGTCAGGCGTCAAGGTTTCAGGTTATTTTTTTTTAAATTAAAACTTTCTAGTTTAGGGGTGTTGAACTCATTTGTTACGAGAGCCGGATGTGACATAAATGTCACTTGGTCAGGCTGAGCCATGCCCCGCAGCAGGATTGCCAGCCCAAAGTGGGAAGGGGGTAGTGGCTGCCTTGGCTGGCTTGCAGGCTGGATAAGAGCTCTCAGGGGGCCTGATTTGGCCTGCGGGCTGTACGTTTGACACCCCTGTTCAAGCTGCTGCGGTTGAAGAGAAACATTTGATGGCTGGGCACGGCTGTATTCAAAGTGGAAAGGAATCTGAAGATCCCCAAACTTGCTCTTTGGACAAATAATTAACACACACACACAATCACATGAAAATGACGTGTGGAAAAACTTCCAGCAAGAGTTACATTTTGTTGTTATTCACCCTGGGTCCCAAGTTGTTCAGGAGAAAAGGGTGTATGTAATGGCCCAAAGGGCTTTGCTGTGATTTCCCCAAAACTTCACAGCAAAGCATGTTGGGTAAAGATTAAAGAATACCTGGAGAATCCCCAGGAGGTGCATGAATGCATCATGATTCTATGGGGAAGAAGGAAGAACCCCACTTCCAAATAGCACTGGACCATGGGCAAATAACCCATATGGAAATAGCCTGGGAGTAGGGTTGCCAACGTACCTGATATAGTGGGGGGGGGGTCTCCTGCCACCACCTGACCCCTGCTGCTGCTTGAATGAATGGCAGGAGGGAAAGGGGGGTGAGATCAATTGACATTGCTCTTTACTTCTGGGTTTCACCTGGAAGTAAAGTCACAATGCTCTAGGATTTCCGTGAACCTCTATGGTTTTACCATAGAGTTTTGGGAATTCCTAGAATGCTGTGATGTCACTTCTGAGCAAAACCTGGATATGATGTTGCGACCTTGATTTCTGCTTCCCCTCCATGTGCCCCACACCCCAAAGTTCTCTGGGGGTTGAAGGCAGAGGCATGGCAACCCTATCTGGGAGGTGAGCAACAAACCCAAGCTTGTTAACAAATGCACCGTTCAATTAGGAGTTGCAGCCAATCCCCGCTTTATGTCTACTATGTACTTTTCTAGCATATTGTCAAATATTACTTTGTCACATTCACACTTTACATATTTTTGTGAACATTTTAAAAATCTTATGTGCATACCTCAAAACATACTGTATGAAGCAGGCCTAAGCTTTGGATTAGAAGTACAACTCTGAGTTAACTAACTGTCCCTGCATACATTTGCATATACCATGTGGTGTGATTAATATCCTGAATGAGCAAGCCCTAGATTACTTTCTTCCCTTGCTGATCATCATTCTGATTAAATTTCAGTATTGTGGACAGCCCAGGGAAACTGTCTGACAATAAATTCCAATGAAAACACCATTGGCAGAAACAGTGGAATCTTCTGGGCATTACTGCAGTCTAGGTAAGGAATAAAATGGTTTCCTTTGGTTATTTCCACCTTGTTTTTCTCAGTCAATATAAGAGTGGAACTTGTCTGTGGTTTTTTTTTTAATTTGAAGTATTTATAACCTGTCTTTTTTTTTTTGCAGAGACATAAGCACAAACTATACATAAGGCATGCACAAACACACACTGTATAGTAGAAAGGCATGTTATATATAGATATTGATATGTAGATATATAGACAGTAGAAAGACAGGTTATAAATACTGGGACAGGTTATAAATATGTAGCATTCAGGTGTGTGTGTGTTAAGTGCCGTCAAGTCGCTTCCGACTCATGACGACCCTATGAATGAAAGTCCTCCAAAATGTCCTATCTTTGATAGCCTTGCTCAGATCTTGCAAATTGACTTCCAAAAATATAAGACATTTGGATATGCATCACTAAAACTGGTAATAAACACATTAAAATAGGAGATAACATCTAAAAAAGCAATGAGACTGTAGTCCATTTTAAGGGTTCTGTTTCTTTCAGAAAATCCATAGTTTACTGTGGGGAGGAGAGCGTTTAATATCTTATATATATTGATGGTAGTTATATTTCTTTTTAACAATTTAAAAGAGAAAAAGAACCCACATCCTTTCATTTCTGAAAATCTTCCATCTTTCAGAACTGCAGGCAACTCTTAGTCATCATAAAGGACCAGTTTGAGTAGAAGCCTTCTGTACGCTACTTAGCTATGCTGGGTTTACTTTGTCCCAGCTTTTAAATATAACATCCTGATTTGCCAGAAGCACAAATAAGCAGCTGTTGTTTCCAAACTGGTGTTCTGTGTACATTCAGCGCATCTCAACCGTTACAAGGCAGATTACTACATCTACAGTAATTGCAGCTTCTGGTCTGTCTTCATGGGTATCTCTTCATAAAGTGCATTACTGTAATCCCACCTGAAAGTTACAGAAGCACGGATCAGCGTAGCTAGGTCAGCAGAGTCCAGGAAGGAAGATTTTTTTTAAAAAAAAAACAACCTAAGTGTAGAGGATTTTTTAAAATCCTGGCAAAAGCTCCCACCTGCCACTCCAAAAAAAGATGGTAAAGGTAGTCCCCTGTGCAAGTACAGGGTCATTACTGACCTATGGGGTGATGTCACATCCCGATGTTTACTAGGCAGACTGTGTCTACGGGGTGGTTTGCCATTGCCTTCCCCAGTCATCCTCCCTTTACCCCCAACAAGCTGGGTACTTATTTTACCAACCTCGGAAGGATGGAAGGCTGAGTCAACCTTGAGCCGGCTACCTGAAAGCAACTTCCTCTGGGATTAAACTCTGGCCATGAGCAGAGCTTTTGACTGCAGTAGCTTACCACTCTGTGCCACGGGGCTCCTAAAACCCCCCAATGAGTCCAGGATAAATCCTAAACCTTTTCACCTGATCTGAATAGGATAGCTTAATTCCATTCAATGAGGCATGTCATTCCTCTCAAGAACATCTGTTTGTTGCTATTGTATGTCATTAAAAGTTTGTTGCTATTAGATGTCATTAAAATTTGACAGATTTTTATGACATGTGCATGTATTTTGCCAATGTCACTGCTATGGGTTGTGGGCTTCCATCTAGCCAGAGCATAGACGAGGCTTAACATTATGTTACAGGTTTTACAAGGGGTTTACAATGTGAAAAAAGCATGCATCTCTCAGCAGAATGAGTTAATTTTTATGATGTCTCTTTGAAATTATTTTATTACTATTATTAATAACTGAATTGCTATTTTTTTCACAGCTTGTTTTTTGGAAATATGTATATATACTTTGCCTGGCAAGGGAAGACCCATATAGCAGGTTGGTTTTGCTTATAAGATATTATTTTTTTGGTGGGGGGAGATGGTGGATTAAATAATCAGCAGATATTTCTGTGCTATTGACAGAAATAAAGCAAGTCCTTAATATGCATTGTTGTAATTGTAACATTGGCTGTTACCGCACTAGGTATTCCCAGCGATGTATCAAGAGTTTGGAAATGTTATAAAAAACATCGCTTTAAAAGGGTTTTTGTATATCGTGGCTAAAAAATGGTTGGAAGACGTCTTCCCAGCTAAAGGGGCCAAACAAAGTGCGAACAGTATTTTTTATAACCGTTTCAAACTCTTAATACATCGGTGGGAATACATAGAAAGTGCGAACAGTATCTTTTATAACATTTTCAAACTCTTAATACATCACTGGGAATACCTAGTGCGGTAACAGCCATTGTTGGAGATTTTCTTCTGTTTTTTCTTTCCTGTCAATTAAGTAGACATAAGAGAGCTTTAAAAAATGTTCATTTCTTTTTGTACAGTTCTTCTTTAATAATGTAGAAACATGAACAAGAACTTGAGATGGTCTTTGGGGCTAAACTCCAAAAGTCCAAAGATCTGTCTGTCTCAACCCCAATCCCTTATTTAGCAGTTTTTCTTACTGTTCTTGGTGCAGGAAGGGAGCTATTTGAAGAAACCTTGATCTTGAAGCAATTGCAAAACAAAATTGTCTTATTCTGAAGGGGTCATTCATAGACCATCAGAGACATCCTTCCTAGATGAC
This sequence comes from Euleptes europaea, assembly GCF_029931775.1. Classification (NCBI taxonomy): domain Eukaryota; kingdom Metazoa; phylum Chordata; class Lepidosauria; order Squamata; family Sphaerodactylidae; genus Euleptes; species Euleptes europaea. Next base: position 125,218,326 of record NC_079312.1, on the reverse strand, counting down.
TAGTCCTGTCCTCTGCAGGGCATTGTATGGTTATGTCACCATGCCCCCTCCCCCTGAAGAATTTCCATCAATTCCGTAACAAACAAACCTAATTTCATGAGGAATTGTGCCAAGACCTGCAGGTTTGCATATATTTGTATTTGCCTTATATCACACTATGGTTACAGTGTTTGGATTTTCACAAACTTCGGAATATTTTGTCAAAGAACGGAGTGGTAGCTGGTAAAGAAGGCAAGGGGTCATTCAAAAATGGACACAAGTTGGAGACACTGGGGAACAGCAGGGTCAGGAGCGGAGCAAAGAGAACAGACATGGCACCGTGGATGCCGGAGTCTTTGACAGATAGTACTTGCGTGCTGAAATGTGTGGCCACAATCCTGAAGATTAAAAACTTGGCACTTTATGAAAATGAAAGCTGTATTTTTCAGAAAACCAGCCCTAGTACTGGAGTCCCTCTTACCAATGCAGACAGTAGGAAGCACTTGCCTGTGTTGTAGGTAGGGTTGCTAGCTCTGAGTTGGGAAATACCTGGACGTTTTGGGGGTGGAGCCTGAGGAGGGCGGTGTGTGGAGAGGGGAGGGACTTCAATGCCATAGAGTCCAATTGCCGAAGCAGCCATTTTCTCTAGGGGAACTGATCTCTATCGACTGGAGATCAGTTGTAATAGCAGAAGATCTCCAGCCACCATCTGGAGGTTGGCAACCCTAGTTGAAGGCCTAACAGTTATTAATATGGAGTCATAATACTATAAGGAGGTATAATACTATGCCTTGGACAAACCTGCCAGAGTGGTCACACAGTGTTATCTGCTCCTCTTCCTCCTGTCTCTGTGTATCTTCTACAAAGCTGTTACTTTTTGTGAAGGGAAGCAAATGAAACATTATTTTCAACTGCATTCTTTTCTTATTGTACCTTCACTATACCTTTCTCCTTGTCTCGTTCTCCTTTGTCTAATCTTGGATGGTAAATGATGTCTCATTACTGTGTACAACTGTTCAATAAGATATTGCTGAAAATGACCCTAAAGCAATGTAATAAGTAGTATTTGTAATCTGCAACCCTAAGATGAAGTAGAATCATAGAATCATAGAGTTGGAAGGGACCACCAGGGCCATCAAGTCCAACCCCCTGCACAATGCAGGAAATTCACAACTACCTCCCCACTCCACACCCCTAGTGACCAGAAGATGGCCAAGATGCCCTCCCTCTCATCATCTGCCTAAGGTCACAGAATCAGCATGGCTGACAGATGGCCATCTAACCTCTTCTTAAAAACCTCCAGGGAAGGAGAGCTTACCACCTCCCGAGGAAGCCTGTTCCACTGAGGAACCGCTCTGTTTGAAAATTCTTCCTAATGTCTAGACGGAAACTCTTTTGATTTAATTTCAGCCTGTTGGTTCTGGTCCGACCTTCTTGAGCAACAGAAAACAACTCGGCACCCTCCTCTATATGACAGCCCTTCAAGTACTTGAACATGCTTATCATATCCCCTCTCAGTCTTCTCCTCTTCAGGATAAACATACCCAGCTCCTTCAACCTTTCCTCATAGGACTTGGTCGCCAGACCCCTCACCATCTTCGTTGCCCTTCTCTGGACACGTTCCCGCTTGTCTACATCTTTCTTAAATTGTGGTGCCCAAAACTGAACACAGTACTCTAGTTGAGGTCTAACCAGAGCAGAGTAAAGCGATACCATCACTTCGTGTGATCTGGACAGTATACTTCTGTTGATGCAGCCCAAGACTGCATTTGCCTTTTTAGTTACAGCATCACACTGCTGACTCATGTTAAGTGTTTGGTCTACTAAGACCCCAAGATCCTTTTCACACACACTACTGCTCAAACAAGTCTCCCCCATCCTATAATTATGCATTTGATTTTTCCTACCTAACTGTAGAACTGTACTAGTAGAAAAGAGCAAGAGTCCAGTAGCACCTTAAAACAGGGATGGGGAACCTCAGGCCCGGGGGCCGTATGCGCCCGCCGAGGACATTTTCCGTGGCCCTCGGGAGCTCCGGGGCCGTGTGTGTGTGTGTGGGGGGGGGAGGCGTGGAGGCTGGGGCCTGGTTGCGTGGGGCCGGTGTGTGCAGGTGTGTGTGTGGGGGGAAGGCTTTTCTTTCTTTTTTTCTGTCACTCTCCTTTCTCTCCCTCTTTTTCTGTCTCTTTGTCTCCCTCCGTCCTTTTCTTTCTACCCCTCCCTCCATTTCCTTCTTCCTTTCTCTCTCTTTCCCCCTCCCTCCCTTTTCCTCTTTCTCTGTTTTCTTTCCTCCCTCCCTCCCTTCCCTGCAGATTGGCTGTGGGCTGCGCCCCCCTGGCGCCTCATTTGCTCAGGCTCACTGCTGGCTGCCCTCCTGCCTGGGGGGGAGGAGGAAGGGGGGAGCAGAGGTGCCCTCCAGGCCGTTTCTGCGTGGCCTCCCCTGGGATTGCCAACCTCCAGGTGGTGGCTGGAGACCTGACAACCCCCGCCTCCCCCCCCCCCGCCGGGAGATCTACACCTGGTTATGGCCCCCGAATGATGTTATAAATGTGCAAATGGCCCTTGGCAGGGAAAAGGTTCCCCACCCCTGCCTTAAAGATTAACAAAAATATTTTCTGGCAGGGTATGAGCTTTCGTGAGCCACAGCTCACTTCTTCAGATACCTTATGTATGTACATGCCAATGTAGAACTGTACATTTGTCTTTGTTGAAGTGCATTTTATTAGTTCTAGCCCATTTCTCCAGCCTGTCAAGATCATCCTGTATCTTGGCTCTGTCTTCTACCGTATTTGCTACCCCTCCCAATTTAGTATCATCTGCAAATTTAATAAGCATCCCCTCTATTCCTTCATCCAAATCATTTATAAAGATGTTGAACAACACAGGGCCCAGCACAGATCCCTGAGGAACTCCACTAGTCACTTCTCTCCAAGTGGACGAGGAACCATTAACTAGCACTCTTTGGGTACGATCTGTCAACCAGTTGCAGATCCATCTAACAATAATAGGATCTAACCTACATTTTCCCAATTTGTCAACTAGAATACTATGTGGAACCTTATCAAAAGCCTTACTGAAATCTAGATAAACTATGTCTACAGCATTCCCCTGATCCAGCAAGGTAGTAACTTTCTCAAAAAAGGAGATAAGATTAGTCTGACATGACTTATTTTGAGAAACCCATGCTGGTTCTTAGTGATCAGATCCATCCTTTCTAAATGCTCAAGGACAGACTGTTTGATGATTTGTTCGAACACCTTTCCTGGTAGAGAAGTCAAGCTGATGGGTCGGTAGTTACCTGGATCCTCCTTTTTCCCCTTCTTGAAGATGGGGACAACATTTGCCCGCCTCCAATCTTCTGGCACCTCACCTGTTTACCAAGACTTTTCAAAAATAATGGACAGAGGTTCTGAAATTACATCTGCAAGTTCTTTGAGTACCCTTGGGTGCAATTCATCTGGCCCAGAGGATTTGGTTTCATTTAAAGAAACCAGGTGTTTGTGCACTACCCCAATGCCAATTCTAGGCTGCAAATCCCTTCCCTCATCACATGTTCTGTTTATGCCATGTTGAGCTTCACTTCCCTCACTAGAAAAAACTGAGGAAAAGTAGGAATTGAGGAGTTCTGCCCTCTCTTCATCTCCTGTTACAATTTCACTTTCCGGTCCACGCAATGGGCTTATCTTGTCCTTGTTCTTACTCTTACTCTGTACATAGGAAAAGAACCCTTTTTTGTTGCATTTAGCATCTCTCGCTAGCCTAAGTTCATACTGAGCTTTAGCTTTCCTAATACTCTCCCTACAAGCACTAGTTATTTGCTTATATTCCTCTTTGGTTATAAGGCCCTCCTTTCACTTCCTAAATGAGTCTTTTTTATTTCTCTTTAAAAAGCTGTTTATGGAGCCACCCTGGCCTCTTTAGGCTCCTCCCATTTTTCTTTCTCATAGGAATGGTTTGGGATTGCGCCTTCAGTATTTTATTTTTAAGAAATGCCCACCCTTCTTGAACTCCCTTCTCCTTAAGTATTTCTGACCATGGGATTCTACCTAGCATAAGTTTAAGTTTGTTAAAATTTGCTCTTTTGAAGTCCAACCTACATGTCTGACTATGTACAGGTTTTCCTCTCCCCAAGATTGTAAATTCCAAAAGTACGTGGTCACTACTACCCAGGGTGCCTACTACTTTAACCTCATTGACCAGTTCTTCCCTGTTGGTGAGAATCAAGTCTAAGATAGCAGACCCCCTTATTTCCCTGTCCACCTCCTGGAATAGAAAGTTGTCAGCAAGACAAGTCAGGAATTTATTGGATCTTGCATTTTTAGCAGCGTTGGACTTCCAACAGATATCCGGGTAATTAAAATCTCCCATGACCACCATGTCCCGTCTCTTTGAAAACTTTGTGATCTGGTCTAGGAGCGTCCCATCCAAGTCCTCTGCCTGGTTTGGCGGTCGATAGCAGACCCCCACAAGAATATCACTATTATTTCTTATTCCTTTTATGTTTACCCATAGAGTCTCGACTGCACTACCATGCTCAGATTCATGTACTTCTTCACAAGTGTACCCATCTTTGACATACAGTGCTACTCCTCCCCCTTCCTTATCAATCTATCTCTTTTAAACAAGTTGTACCCCTCAATCTTAATATTCCAATCATGAGTGACATCCCACCAAGTTTCAGAAATGCCTATTAGGTCAAAATCCCCTTCCTGTATTAGGGCTTCGAGTTCTTCCTGTTTGTTTCCCATACTCTGCGCATTAGTGTACAGACATCGGAATCCGTGTTTTATGTGCCCCGTGGTTTTGGTTTCTGTTCTTACCTGTGAGTTTATGTTTCCTTGCATACATGCCACTCCCTGCAAATCTTTATTGTTCTCGTCTACAGGTATTATCAGCATACAAAGCTTTAAATTGTTGTCTCGCTCCCCCATAGGATTTAATTTAAAGCCCTCCTGATCAGGTTTTTCAAGGCTCTCACCAAACACATTTTTTCCTACCCTCGTGAGGTGTAAACCATCCCCCGACAGAAAAGCTTATTCTCGAAAGCATAAGCCATGGTCTAGAAATCCAAACCTTTCTTGACGACACCACCTATGCAGCCAGTCAGTAATTTGGAGTATTAGTCTTTCCCTTCCTAAGCCACGACCTTCAATAGGCAGAACTGACGAAAACACAACCTGCGCCCCCAAGTCCTTCGCCTTCTCACCCAGAGCCATGTAGTCTCTTTTAATATGTTCTGGGCTGTGCCGGGCAATATCATTTGTTCCCACATGAACAAGTAAGAAAGGATAATAATCTGTGGGCTTGATGAGTCTTCCTACCCTTTCCGTCACATCCTGGATGCGTGCACCCGGTAAACAGCAGACCTCTCGGGACAACAAGTCAGGTTGGCATACTTTAGACTCTACCCTTCTCAGGAGGGAATCCCCAATTACGAGAACACGCCTCTTCCTAAATTGTGGGGCGGAAGATCGAGTCCTCTCATGCACAGGAGCCTGAGGAATTTCTTTCACGCTTTGGGGGGATAGCCCTTGTTCCAGTGGTCCAGAATCAGTATCTATTGGGAGATCCTGGAGCCGATTGTTGACCAAGAGAGGATCAGGATGTGTCCTGATTTTCCTACTCCTGTGGGCCCCATTCTTCCATGCATCCTCCTCCTGTGTTGTTTGTACCTCCATTTGTTCAGATTCCTTACTCTCCTGCTCCTGTTGCTCGCTAAAGAGAGCTTCATGAGTTCTGTCCATGAACTCTTCACCTTGCTTTAAAAAATGGAGTGTGGACAAGCGTGTCTCAAGACCCTGTATCATCTCCTCCAGCAGGGCTACCAACTTACACTTGCTGCAAGTGTAATTAATGTTACCCTCAGGTAAAAAGACAAACATGCCACAGACCTTTCATGTTACTGCCTTGGCTCCCTCACTAGCCACAATGCTGTGATCCATTTCTGAAGTTTCTTTCCTAAGCTACTCTGATAGTTCCCCTGGCAAACCTTCTTTCAAGGCTCCCTCCTTGAAGAAGTATGAATCTGAATCAGTACTGGGTATGTGTTGGTCCAAGAATGAGTCTGGAGCTGCAGTGAGCTTCTGGTGGACGTGACAGCGTGGTATAGTGGTTAAGAGCGGTGGTTTGGAGCAGTGGACTCTAATCTGGAGAATTGGGTTTGATTCCTAACTCCTCCACATGGGCAGCAGACGCTATTCTGGTGAACTGGGTTGGTTTCCCCACTCCTACACATGAAGCCAGATGGGTGACCTTAGGCTGGTCACAGCTCTCTTAGAGCTCTCTCAGCCCCACCTACTTCACAGGGAGTCTGTTGTGGGGAAGGGGAGTGGATAGTAAGCCGGTTTGAGTCTCCCTGAAGTGGTAGAGAAAGTTGGCATATAAAAACCAACTCTTCTTCTTTGACACAGCCTTTTTCGTTTTGTTTGTTTACATGTCGTTTGAACAACTTAAAGAGGTTTCCTTCTTTGGAGGCGATTACTGCTCAAAAGTCAATCTAGCTAGCTTGTTCAGAAGAAACCGAATAGTAACTGGTGAATAATTCAAAGGATGCGCTTCGTGTGAAAACAGATCAGGCTGTTGCTTAAACTAGTTCAATGAGGAGTGGGCTGGTTTTAAGAGGTGGGGTGTACACAATTCATTCTGGAGTCTGAATGCAGCCATTGTTTCCACTGTTTTCTGGCTCAGTCAGGAAAAAGTCCTGTAAGCCGTAGGAGTCTGCCTTCATTGAGCTCATCTCGCTAATCAGCTGTAGATTAGTCTGATTCTGTTTACGTTGTAAAGGAGTCCTTGGCCATAGTGTATGTTTATCAGGGAATTGTATTGAGGTTGTATTCATTTGGTTGCAGGCAGTCCAAGGTGCATGACGGCCACAACGAAAACAAGAGCAAGCTGCTACCGCAGTACATATTTTGTAATTTGGCGCAGAATACCACCATTAGGGATGGGAGAGCGCTGTTTCTTTCGAAACAAACCTTTCTTTCAGCACAGTCTCGTATGGAGTAATTAGCAATTTCGAAAAATAACATTCTTGCCCTTAAACTAACACCTGCTTTTTGCTAGCTAAAGCGCATTTATATTCAGGCTTTATTGCAGCTGCAATAATAGGTTGAAGAATCAGATTAATACATTTTTAAAACCTTTTGATCGATTAAAAACGGCTCTCATTATTAGGTCAGCAGGTTTTCAAAAACATAAGTTTAAACTTTCATACAAGTGCTTACAAAAACTCCAAGTGGTAGGCACCACTTTAGAAGAGACAGTGCCCTTTCTGTCTTTCACAGGAGCAAATACCTTCTCCGAGACAGTACCTGCTGCAATACGTGTATGCATTACCTGACCTTAGCGAATGTTTTTTTTCCTCCCTCGGAAATATTTATCTATATAAATGTATGCAGATGTAATCTATGAGTCAATTACAACTCATAGAATTGACTAAAGTTTCCCTAGATGAGTTACAGCTGTAATGATCATATTATAAATGTGTAACATAGACAGTGTTACAGGGAGTCTACCACAAGTACATAATACTGCAATACAATAAAGGTAATATTGCAAGAGAGAATCTTAAGAAGTGAATGATATATTGGTCTCAAATAGATATTTATTAGACAGGGAAAGGTTGCCTTTTACATAACCCACAATAACAACACAGCCCTACCAGCTGGGTCACAAGCCCCAATAGATTTTTTTTTGGGGGGGGGCTGTTTTTTTAAAAGGACCAGCTTCTGGCACGCATGCATCGAAAATAAGGGTGTTGTGCCTCTTGCTTCTCTTCGCACTTTCTGAGAAGCGTAGCGGGACAGAGAGGCCAGATTGCACAGTGGCAGATAGGATTCCTCCATGGCTCTGACCTTTGACTTGTCCTTCACTAGGGTATATCTCTTGGTGTTCAGCTTGGTTCCTCTTAGAGGACTCTGACCCTCAGTGCACTTATTTGGTTGCTCGGTTTTTGGAGGCTGCAGAGAAAAGTCGAAGGGAGGTGTTTTTAGAGATGGGTCTTATTTAAGTTTTATGCTTTTATTGTTCAAGACCTCGGTCTAAGAACAGGGGGAAACAAAGAAAGGCGTTCCGTTTGCATTTCCCATCCCCAGCTTTCTTGTTCTGTGGCCTGTGGTCTTAGCTCTTTCTCCCTGTCCTCTCATGTGACTGCGATGTCACATGGTTGTGGCTCAGTGGGTCCCATGCTGCCACTAGGGGGTTAACCATGGGTCCAAACATGTCTGGAAAGTTTGAAGATCATTGCCTTATAGTATACCTGGTTGTTGTTTGCAATTATTACAATTACGCATATTCTGTTAAAGACAAATTGGTTGCATGACACGTTGTCAGAAGGTGATGGATGAGAGGTAGGGGGGCAGGACATGCTGTGACAGTTACAGTGATGGAAGGGGACACTGGCGTCTTTGTGACTGGGAGGATGTGGGAAAGGTGCTCTCCTCCGGATTAGAGAGCCAGCGTGGTGTAGTGATTAAGAGCGGTGGTTTGGAGCAGTGGACTCTAATCCGGAGAACTGGGTTTGATTCCCCACTCCTCCGCATGAGTGGTGGACACTAATCTGGTAAACCAGGTTGGTTTCCCCACTCCTCCACATGAAGCCAGCTGGGTGACCTTGGGCTAGTCACAGCTCTCTCAGTCCCACCTACCTCACAGAGTGTCTGTTGTGGGGAGGGGAAGGGAAGGTGATTGTAAGCTAGTTTGATTCTCCCTTAAGTGGTAGAGAAAGTCGGCATATAAAAACCAACAACAACTCTTCCTCCTTCTTCTGAAAAACACGCTAGCCTTTGATGTGTTAACACCTCTTGATTTGAGGGTCCAGGTTCTTGTGGGCTTGAGCCCAGAAACTGGTGTCCAGATGGGTTAAGGATCCTGGAGCACATGGGTGGGGGCTGAAAAGGGGAGCTGCTCCTTTCTCTTTGTTCCATCATTTTGGACTGCATTATGGGAGCTGCCTCTCCTGTGTACACAAATTATTTTGTAAAAGCATATAGTAGACATTTAGGCACTACATCAATAATAACAAAACCCTTGATAAGCTCTGCATCTCTTTTCGCACCTTCTTTCTGTTCTTCATGCCGATCTCTGTACAACTCTTCCATTTTTCCCCCCAAAAGCAAACTATGCACCTTATGTCAATGTTGTACTGTTATAATTTCCTTGGTGGAGAGTTTATTAATCAATATGTGCTGTCAGCTGCCTCGAAGATGACCTATTATGCTTCAGTGCAAGAGCTTTCTGGCTGTTTTGACTAGTATTAATGGTTGTTGTTTGTTTAGGAGTAACTAATTATTGTTCCCCCCCCCTTTCTTCCAGAGAATGACCGCAGGACAGTCTTCATTGCTCTAACAGTGATTAGCCTTGTAGGCACTGTTCTGTTCTTTCTCATCAGGAATCCACAGGAATCAAATACAGAGGAAGGGGAAATATCAGGCAGTGCTGATAACCTTGTAGAACTGACGTAAGTGCTCTATGGATCCATATAGTCCATGCTTCTGCTAGATCCACATGCTCTACCATCTCGTTCAAGTGGCAAGACAAATTATACTTAGTTGCCCCCAGAGGAATGCATGAGTAATTTTACTTTTCCATTAATGAGCAGTTGTATCTGAACAAGCTGTTCTTTTGACCCAGTACTCAGGGTAAAGTGTGTGACTGAAATAATCTTTCTGGAACTGTAGGGTTTACCATAGGAACAGCAGTAGCAATGCAACTACCATAGGACAATGTAACTTGGATTGGGTGAAAGTGCCTTTCTGTTAGCAGCACCTGGGTCAGGGGTCTCTTGACTAAATTATACATAGTTATAGCCCATTGATGTAAGTTAGCAAGGGCTATACCACTGTGCTTGGGCTATACCACTTCAGAGTGGTGAGAGACAGCACGGCATAGTGGTAAAATACTAGAACTAAGGCTAGAAGTGAAGAGAGATAGGTACAACCTCTCATTTGTTCATAACGCTAGCTGGGTGACTTTGGAACAGTTACACATACGCGCTCAGCCTAACCGACCTTTCAGAGTTGTTTTGGAGATAAACTGGAAGTGAGGAGAACTTGATATGCCACTCTGAGTTCCTTGGAGAAAGGGCAGGATTAAAATGTAATAGAGTGCTGGTGGAGCACAGAGAAAATTAGCATACTACACTAGTCTTCAACCATTTAGAATCATAGAGTTGGAAGGGACACCAGGGTCATCTAATCCAACCCCCTGCACAATGCAGGAAATTCACAACTACCTCCCCCCCACGCCCCCAGTGACCCCTACTCCATGCCCAAAAGATGGCCAAGATGCCCTCCCTCTGATCATCTGCTTAAGTTCATAGAATCAGTATTGCTGACAGATGGCCATCTAACCTCTTCTTAAAAACCTCCAGGGAGCTTTTGATTTAATTTCAACTCACTGGTTCTGGTACAACCTTCTGGGGCAACAGAAAACAACTTGGCACCATCCTCTATATGACAGCCCTTCAAGTACTTGAAGATGGTTATCATATCCCCTTTCAGTCTTCTCCTCTTCAGGCTAAACATACCCAGCTCCTTCAACCTTTCCTCATAGGACTTGGTCTCCAGACCCCTCACCATCTTTGTTGCCCTCCTCTGGACACGTTCCAGCTTGTCTACATCTGTCAGATAGGCTCTCCGCCGGCCCCGGATAGAAACAAGATGGTTTCCCCCACGGACAAAATGGAGTCCTTTTGCACTCCGTCCCTCCCCTTTTGCACCTGGTCTCTTACCCAAGATCTGCAGTTCAATGGAGACCCGCCCCGGTAATGGCTGATCTGATACCGGGTCCCGCAGAACAATACTGGGAGCCCGGGAAGATCAGCCACTTAACGCACACATTTAACTCTGAATACTTTTGCTCAAGTCTTTACCGGTAGTTAGCTTCGGTATTGTGTCATTGTTTCCAATAATCCAATCAACCCCATTGTATCCACCCTATATATGTTTCAATATTCCCCCAAACCTGTATGCTAGCCTTAAGTCTTTGACCTGCTGAAATCGCTGATCTTCTGAAATAAACTTTTAACTCGCTGTATCGTCTGGAGGAAAGTTATTGCCAGGAACGCATCGACTTGCTGAGGCCTGACAACATCTTTCTTAAATTGCGGAGAAAGACTGTTTTTTGCACATTGTCATGAGAGCCCCCACTTACAGTTTCTAATGATACAGCCTGACACAGGTTTAACAACACACTGAGAACTAGCCCAAGTTCTCTAGCATCTGCCGTTAGTGTTGGTCTTATAGCCCCATCCCTCCTTCTGTAACCATCACTTCCCATCTTTGCAGGAACACAGATGAACTGATAAAGTTCTTCTGAGCATGTGCACAATGCCTTGCCATCAGCCCTGAATCACTGCAGCATGTATCTGCACACTTTAGAATCAAGGAGCAGGGCTTCCTTCAAGGCAGAGGCAGGTTTCCATGATGACCTGTGGTTTGGCTTGTCTTTTTAGAAATCGAGTCATGCCCACAACCTCCCTTGGCCGCATTCTTAGAACAAAATTCCGGAAGTTTTTTGTAACTTTTAAAGTATGGAGATGATCTCAGGCCACCCAGCCTTACCCACTCACTTTTACAACAAGATAAGTCTTGGGTCACTGGCAAGCGAGAAGGGCAATGGAAAGGTGATTGAAAGATGTAAGAGGAAAGGACCTGTAACATTTAAATGAAAGAGAAATGAATTTAGATTGAGATCTGGGAATGTGATTGACGTAACGCTGCTCGTCGCTTCTCCTCTCGGAGCAGTCTGTCAGCTTTTCAGGCACCAGTAATTGCTTTAGGGAGAACCAGCCTTATTAAGAACCGCACAGGAAAAGATTCTGACCTTTGGTAAGCATTTAGAGGCCTGGCTTATGAATTCCACACTGGAATTTGTATATGGCAGCCAAGTGCCTTCCGTAGTTCTAAGAGCCCAGTAGATTTCTAACACTCACCATTACTTTCCTCTAATTCAAGGACAATAAAATGATTATTTTCTTGGAGAACATTTACTTTAAGGGCTGTCTTTGAATACTTGAATTTTCCAAAAGAAGCTGTTTGCAAGTCCTGCAAAAATGACAAAATCTTAGGATAAAGTTCCAGGAAATAGTTTTAGTGGCTCTTAGAGGTAAAAATTCTGTAGGCCATTTATGCAGGGTCGATTTAAATGCTCGCTCAAAGCTCCTTTTTTAAACCCAACCTTTAAAATGACTATGCATGGTCCCAATGCAAGAGGAGGAAGTCAAACAAATTCCACACACACACCCCACTCGCCTGCTCCTTCTGTCCTTCGTTTGCATAGCTAAGCCTCCACTGGCTTTGCAGTGACTTCTGGAATGATGGTTCAGTGACCTTCCAACCTTGTTTATGATGTTGCCACTGAGAATTTCATACCCCCTGGAGTCTTATTAAGGTGCAGTTTGTTGTTTGAATGCAGTTAATCCAAAACCTGTGCTAAGATTCCAAGTGACCTAAGGTTTCTTAATTCATATTCTTTTTTTTTTCTTTTTTTAACAAATCAGTGTTTAAGATGGTGGGCAGAGCTAATCTAAGGGGGGGGGAACCTCACTGAAACTTCTAAGAAAGTTAATTTTGATTCAATTTACCTGGTTTCGTTTCTGTGTGAGATATTGTTTCCCATAATGTGTTTGTAATATTTCTAATGGCAAATGTTAGCAAAAAATGTAAAACAGATGAACGTTTTACAGAGGAAATGAGTGTGCATGTTTTACAGCTCAGTGGTATTTACATCTTAGCATTGTTGGTATTTATTTTTCCATTGAAAACATGTGTTTTATTTTTAACCAGGCCTGACCAAAGTAAAATGACAAGAGCCACAGATGCATTTAGTAAGTAAAATCCCATAGAAGAATTGCAAGCATTACGGTCTCAGGCATTTCATCATGTCTAGTTATAGTTAGAGGACAATTTGAAACTCACTTGTGGGCCTGACTAAAAATGACTAGGGAGCTGCACTGTTTCCCCCCTCCCAACTATTTTCCTGTTCGTATCCCCTTTTCTTACCTACCAGTGCTTTCTGTTTCCTAGTATCACAATAGACTATTATTATCTGAGAGCTCCCCTGGGAGGAGAAAGTGCTTTTAGTTCTCTTCATGAAAGATTTTGGGAAGTTCCATGCAGCTTGGCGGTTTCTTTCAGGAGAGCAGTGGCCATGATAATCTCAAAAGGGGTGGAAGATGGAAATGCTTGCTAACATTAATGGCAGCCAGCATGGAGTAGTGGTTAGAGTGTCAGACTAGAATCTAGAAGACCCAGGTTCAAATCCCCACTCTGCCATGGCAGCTTGTTGGGTGACCTTGGGCTAGGGTTGCCAGCTCCGGGTTGGGAAATACCTGGAGGTTTTGGGGGTGGAGCCTGAGGAGGGCATGGTTTGGAGAGGGGAGGGACTTCAATACCAGAGACCAATTGCCAAGGCAGCCATTTTCTCCAGGGGAACTGATCTTTGTTGCCTTGAGATCAGTTTTAGCAGTAGGAGACCTCCCGCCACCGCCTGGAGGTTGGCAACCTTACCTTGGGCCAGTCATATATTCTCAGCTTAACCTACCTCACAGGACTGTTGTAAGGATAAAATGGAGAAAGAGAATGATCTCAGCCACTTTGAATCCCCAGTGAGGAGAAAGGAGGGATTTGAATGAAATAGTGGTGGGAAATGTCGTCATTTCTTCTCACACCCTGCAATTCTTGTTCCTATATACAGCTGTGTGAGTGGTAATAGAGACCATAAGCAAGCTCCCCTTTTTTTCTTTAGCATTCAGCATAATTTTTTTGATTTTGTTTTTCTGTGCTTTGTTTGCAGAAAGTTCTATCAAGCTGTGTTTCACAAAAGAGATCCTGTTACTTAGTATCACAACGGCCTACACAGGTATGATCAAAGGCGCAAACACTGCTGTCTGGGATTTGCCTGGGAACTGGGAGAGGTACCCTTTCTGGGGCCAAGAGCAGCTTTCTCACCTGTCCTGCCATCCTATGTCCATTGCTTTTCGCTGGATCTTCTTCTCATCTCATATGAACACATGAAGCTGCCTTATGATACAAGTGATAAAGTTTATTGTCTGAAGCCGAAGGCCATCTCAATCCACCATACAAAACAATAAAATAACATAAAATCTCATGAAATAACATTAAAATACCTTTAAAACAGTCTGACCCACAAGATGAAGCTGCCTTATACTGAATCCATCAGTGTCCATCTGAGTCAGTCTTGTCTACTCAGATCAGCATCGGCTCTCCAGGGTCTCAGGCAGAGGTCTTTCGCATCACCTACTTGCCTAGTCCCTTTAACTGGAGATGCCGGGGATTGAACCTGGGACCTTCTGCATGCCAAGCAGAGGCTCTACCACTGAGCCACAGCCCCTCCCACAATCTCCCCAAGGATTTTGCCAGTTCCTATTTCTACTCCTTTTTCAGAACCCGCTTTTCACAACTGCAAACCCAGGGAACGGTTTGTGTGGTGCTGGAGAGCCCACGCACAGAGCTGAGGCTTCCTTTTTCTTCTTGACTGCTGAGAAAACTTCCATCTGATTTGTATTCTGAACAGCTGCTTGTCTTGGCTGTCAGAACTGCTCTGGGCCAAGCTACGCAGAAAGCCTTGGCTGCTCAAGACATTTTATGGATTGTGGCCCTTGACCTCTTTAAACGATTCCTTTCCAGCATCCCTAGGTGCCTTTTCCAGCATCTGTAGGCAGTCCTCTTGCTATGCTGACATGAGAGCAGTTATTGGTACCTGCTTGAGAGATGAGTGGCACAATTGCCATCTGGCGGTCACAACTGAGAATACCTCTCATTCCTTAGACGCAGTTGTATATTTGAGGTTTCCCCTTCAGACACAAAAGGCTAGGTGTACAAGAATGGAGATCTGCAAAGCTTTTACTTGTCTGCATAAAAAAACCAGTAATTGCCTTTTGAGGGGGGAATCATTGTTAGTTGAGCACAAGAGATGTGAAAAAGCCCGTGGCCTCTTGGACAGACTTACTCATTATCCTCCCACCACTGTAATAATGTTTTTTGTTTGTTTGTTTTTTAATGACGGGAGACATGGGCATGTTATTTGGAAGCTAGCACCCTATAATTCATGTGTGAACTGCGGGGACTGCTACTAAGTGCTTGTTTGGGGTTTTTTGACACTAATGAAGCTCTCGTTTGCGAGACTGAAATTCTCCTCACGTAATCTGATTGCCGTAGCAGCCCTAATAGCCCAGGCTAGCCTGATCTTGTCGGTACTTGGGTGGGAGACCACCAAGGAAGACTGGGGCTGCTCTGAAGAGGAAGGCAATGGCAAGCCACCTCTACTTATCTCTTAACTACTTATCGCCACTGTGGTGTAGTGGTTAAGAGCGGTGGTTGGAGCGGTGGACTCTGATCTGGAGAACCGGGTTTGATCTCCCACTCCTCCACATGAGTGGCAGAGGCTAATCTGGTGAACTGGATTTGTTTTCCCACTCCTCCACATGAAGCCAGCTGGGTGTCCTTGGGCTAGTCACAGCCCTCTTAGAGCTCTCTCAGCCCCACCTACCTCACAGAGTGTCTGTTGTGGGGAGGAGAAGGTGATTGTAAGCTGGTTTGATTCTTCCTTAAGTGGTAGAGAAAGTCGGCATATAAAAACCAACTCTTCTTCTTGCCATGAAAACCCCATGAGGTGGAGCTTCAGGGGGTTGCCATGAATAGGTTGCGACTTGTTGCCTCACTTTGCCTTAATCTGATTGTCACGGCACTGTCAGCTAGTCTTTGTATGAATAGTGCTTAAGGGTAAAGCAATTGTGCATAACCCCCAACCGAAATAATGTTTCTTTCAAGGTCTGGAATTAACGTTCTTCTCTGGAGTGTATGGGACCTGTATAGGCGCTGTAAATAAATTTGGTGTTGAAGAAAAAAGCCTGATTGGGCTCTCAGGTATTTTTATCGGCATTGGAGAAATATTAGGTGAGTTCACCCTGAATTTGGTGTAGTGGAAAATAATTTTTTGCCCGCAATGAACCTTGCAAAGAATAAGATGGGCCTGTTTAACATGGGGATGTAATGCAGCTGCGCTAGAGGTTTAAGTAGCAACTGCACTCGATAGTTAAGCCTCAAGTCAGAGGTGGGCTACAAACTGGTAAGTTTTTATTTATTTAGTTTAAACATTTGTATCCTGTTCCTCAACCGGAAAACCAGTTCCCAAGGTGGCTTACAATAAGGCTAAAACATCAAAAACACAGTAAAATATTTAAAATATTAATATGAGAATCCATCAAATCAAAAGGCAGAAACACAGAGAAAATTAAAAAGCACCAAGCAGCCAAAACATTAACCAAGATTAAAATAAACAAATAGCATTAGATAAAACAATTAAGATATTGCCAGGAAATAATTATTTACTACAGTGCTAGACAAGAATGCTATTATATATGTAGAATTAAAAGTGTTACATAGGTTGTAAATATAAATATAATGTCTTCAATCGTCTGCATATGATTGATGATCATTTGTCATCACTAAAATATAAAATAAAATAATACTAAAACATGAAAGTAAAAAAGTATATAATAAGATATATAATATAATGTCTTCAATCAGTCTGCATATGATTAATGAACATTTGTCATCACTAAAATATAAAATAAAATACTAAAACAGATGAAAATAAGTAAAAAAGAAGATATATAATAGTATCTTCTTATGATCCTTCTTGAACCTGTGTAGACCAAGATTTCCTGATTTTTAAAACCAGCCAGCCAAATGTTGCCACCTTAAAAGTTACCTCCTGATTCTTATCTGATAATATACTATACACGTAAAACATTTTGTTCTTCCCTGGAGAGCCCTTCATTATTGGAACAATCAAAGCATATTATTATTTGGGATCAAAGGGAGCTGAACCAGCTGGGGGAGGGTGCTCCAAGGCTGAGGTGCCACAACTGAAAAGAACCTGCTCCATTCACCTCCCCTCTGAAGAGGAGGGAGCCAAAGCATGGTCTTTGATTAAGATATACAGATGTTGGAGAGCTAATAACCAAGCAATATTTTGTGTTCATTAGAATATGCTAGCTGCACGGGACGTAGATGCCAGGTCAAATAGCTGTTCCATATAAAAAAACCGTCTGTCTTCTTTGCTGTGGGAGCAAAGTTCTCCTGCAGACAGCAAAGTTCATGACACACTTAGGAGTGCTTTTCATAAGCAGCAGATGAAATGGTGATCTTTGGTCTTTGTTGTACCACTTCAGGTACACATGAAGTGCACCTCCACTCAGAAACATTCCTTTCACATTAAAAAGAACTAAATGCCATCGTGCAAGGCTCTAGTTAAGCCTCCCCGCCGCCACCACCCCCTGAAATGCTAAGTTTCTGTTTGGAAGGATTCATTTTTGTATGGAGGAATATTCAGTCACGAGTCTCTACCGGCACACTGAAGTGGTTGGAAGAGTTAGGCCAGTGATCTCAAATTTGTGATCTCCCCCATGTTCCCTTCTTCTTCCCCAAAGCAAAGAGCTAATTGTGGCTTTCCTCCACCTCATTGGAGTGGGAGGTGCTTCAGAAGAGAAGGCAGCACCTTAATGCTTGCAGGAGGCACCTGTTCAGAAGCAGTTCTCTCCAGCATAGCAGGACACTCCTCTGGGAATTTCCAAATATACTGTGGCTGGTCTTGGTCCACATGGCAGCCATTTTGTGGTGATGCCCATCACTTGTTTTCAAAATTCCAAAGTACCCACAGCTCAATGATTTTGGGTGTCCCTGAATTAGGCTGTGGTCTCTAGCTGGGGAAATAGGCATTGTTGGACTGTGGGAGAGACTGTCTGCATTGCAGGCTTCAGTCTGTGTCATAACTAACCCTTTGGTGTGGATTCGTCTTTTCTGAATTTCCGTATTGTCTCATTTTTGGTTCATTTGGCTACATAGCCATAAGAACATAAGAAGGAACCCTGCTGGATCACACCAGACGTCCATCTAGTCCAGCATCCTGTCTCACACAGTGGCCAACCAGTTCCTCTGGAGGTCCAACAACAGGGTGTGGAGGCCAAGGCCTTCCCCTGACGTTGCCTCCTGGCACTGGGATTCAGAAGTTTGCTGCCTCAGAATTTGGAAATTTCCCTTTAGTCCCCAAGGCTAGTAGCCATTGATGGACTTATCTTCCCACCACAGAGACAGTGCATAAACGCTAGGAGCACCAGGTCCAAATCCCCCCAATTTATTGAAGCTAGGGTTGCCAGCCTCCAGGTACTAGCCAGCCAATAGAGATAATTTCTCCTGGAGAAAATGACCACTTTGGCAATTGGACTCTATGGCATTGAAGTCCCTCCTCTCCCCAAATCCCACCCTCCTCAGGCTCCGCCCCAAAAACCTCCCGCCTGTGGCAAAGAGGGATCTGGAAACCCTACTTGAAGCTAACAATTACTTTCTGTCAGCCTAACCTACTTCACAAAGACATTGTGAAGATAAAATGGAGGAGCATGCTGCCCTGAGCTCCTTAGAGGAAAGGCGGGATAAAAGTGTGATTGATAGGTAGGAAGGACTGATCCTTCCTTAATGGTAGCAATCCTAAAAAGGCAGTGCTCAGACAGATTAGATTTGATTCATGAGATCTATAGGCTGCCCTTTCCTGGCCAAAGCCAGGCTCAGAACCCTACTCTGCTTGCTCTCTCCCCCTTAGTGTCACACATACAAGTTTTTCTCTTTACATTTGCAGTCAAAATCTTGTTAGATTCTGTGAATGCTGATTTTACTTGAGATTATTTTAACTTTCTTTTCCTCTTTGGCTTTGCCCACAGGTGGAGGAATCTTTGGCCTCCTGAGCAAGAGCAACCGTTTTGGCCGGAACCCAGTGGTGATGTTAGGCCTCATTGTCCATTTTGTGGCCTTCTATTTGATTTTCTATAACATACCGAATGATGCCCCTATTGCCTCCATTTATGGAACAGACAGCATAGCGTACATGGAACCAAGGTATTCCCTCCTTGTACTGGGCTGACAACTGAGCACCATAATCAGGGAGTCAGTCTAAACCTCATTGAATGCAGGTGGCCTTCCTTTTCAACCTGAGACCACTTTCTGTGAATCTCTAGAGACCATTTGTTCAAGTAAATTGCATATCTTTCAACTAGGGTTGTCAACCTCCAGGTACTAGGTGGAGATCTCCTGCTGTTACAACTGATCTCCAGCCAATAGAGACCAGTACACCTGGAGAAAATGGCTGCTTTGGCAATTGGACTCTATGGCATTGAAGTCCCTCCCCAAACCTCACCCTCCTCATGCTCCGCCCCCAAAACCTCCCACCTGTGGCGAAGAGGGACCTGGCAACCCTAGGGATACCTACACATTGAAATTTTTCTCAATTAATGTTAAGTCACTAGTGACAAACAATTCATGGTACAATTTGTACATAATACTATTTTTTTCAGCATAGTTTTATATGCATTGCTTAAGTACAGTGTGGTTGATGTGAGGCTCTTTTCCTTTTCAGCAAAGAAGTGGCTATTTTTTGCAGCTTCTTACTGGGTCTAGGTGATAGCTGTTTCAACACTCAGCTCCTCAGTATTTTGGGGTACCTGTATGCAGAAAATAGTGCTCCAGCTTTTGCAATCTTCAAATTTATTCAGGTAATCTCTCTTACCAAATAGCACAGCCAGACTGTATATTATAGGTTTAGTTACTAATCTACTGGAATAATGCAGTAATTATTGCACATCGATAAAAGGCAGCTTTATGTGGCAGCATTGGAAGGAACCCTGATGACTTCCTAGTTTGTATAAGTTTAGGAGGCAGCAAGAGGCCAAAGCACTTACTCTAATGGGATGCTTGGGTACCCAAACGAGACAAACATTATTGAAAAGATTGTACAGAAAAAATGAAAATAGGGATTTTTAAAAAGGCTTGAATGGAATGCATACATTGCTGGACCTGCCCTTTAGGAGAGTCTACAAGAGGGGGATCCATAAACAGGGTCGATTCCAGGTTTTGGGGAGCCTTGGGCAGAGAGTACCCTCCCCTAATACTCCCTTCACCGTTTTCACGTCCCTTCCTTCCCTTCCATTTCTGTTTCCTCTCCCATTCTCCCAGCCTTCCCAGCATGGTGTAGTGGTTAAGAGCGGTGGTTTGGTGCGGTGGCCTCTGATCTGGAGAACCGGGTTTGATTCCCCACTCCTCCACATGAGCGGTGGAGGCTAATCTGGTGAACTGGATTTGTTTCCCCACTCCTCCACATGAAGCCAGCCGGCTGACCTTGGGCTAGTCACACTCTCTCAACCCCACCTACCTCACAGGGTGTCTGTTGTGGGAAGGGAAGGTGATTGTAAGCCGGTTTAATTCTTCCTTAAGTGGTAGAGAAAGTCGGCATATAAAAACCAACTCCAACTCCTTCTTCCATTTATTGTTTTTTTTTCCTTTTCATTCCCATTCCGCCACTGCTTTCTCCCTCCTAGCACTGCTTTCTCTTCCCCCCTCCTCCTTCTCCCAATTGCTTTCTCCATCCCTCCTCCAACACTCGCATTGGCATTGCTGTCTCTCCCTCTCCTCTTCTGTCCCCCCACCAAATGCTTGGTTGTATGGGGTTGCTAGGCAACCCCATAATGCCAACTATGATCCCTTAGGATGCACACCTCACTTCTCCATTGGAGGGCTTCACTCCCATTTAAACAAAACTGGTTGGATTTTCTGCGCTAGGCCCCATTGTGCTGATTTTTTGATCTGCACTCTGAGGCCAAGTTTGGAATTAGATATATGGTTAATAGCACTGTATATTAAAGAGATGAAATTTCCCATTAAGGGGTCGTGCATACTGGGAAATGAAACAGTAGTATTGGATTTGGTGCGGACAAGCAGTGAAGCTGCAATAGGCAGAGTCTTATTGAAAGTGACCTTGCATCAATTAGAGTCCTCTTAGATTCGGGGACCATTTGCTGTCAAGGTTGATTTCAGGAAAACAGGTTTTACATACTAAAGAGGTTCCTTAGAAAAGAAATTTATGCCCTGGACTGTTAATAAAAGCAAATGCCTCTAGAATTGGAATGTCACTAACCATATATTCATCTCCTGCCTGCTTTCCTTTTCAGTCTGTCTGTGCAGCCGTAGCTTTTTTCTACAGCAACTATCTGCTTCTTCAGTGGCAGCTCCTGATTATGGCTGTGGTTGGGTTCTTTGGGACAATTACCTTTTTCACCGCGGAATGGGAAGCCCCAGCCTTTGTTGCCAAGAACATAGATTACAGCAGCATTTAAGGAAAGTCCTCTCATCATCCCAGGATAAAATTCACATGCAAACACATCCCTTTCTTGAAATGAGTTGATCGCAATTGGTGTTATAGAAGTGTGTTGGAAGAAAATCTTTTCCCACCCTAGAACAATGGAGAACAACTATTACATGGCATAGGAAAAAATAAGCACCAAAGTTTTGTTTGGCATCATCTAGTGCTGATGTGAAGGTTCATTTACTACAGTGTGGAGGAAGAGTGATCTGGAAATCATGGCACCAGGACATCTTTGTATCATTGCCACTTGCTGAGTGCTCATACCTCAGGTTTAGGACCATCCATTGTGGAAATCCTGCCCTTCTAAAAATAATTACCTTGCTGTTTTGGTTTTGATGATCTATGTCCCACTGCCGAGTGAGAATTTTTCCTTATGTGCACTGCAACACAGGTATGGAAGACTAATTCATTTCCTGGATTTGTGTAGAAATTGTAGACAGGCTCTAAAGCTTTATGTTTCTTCATTTGCCAGTCCCATTTTCTCCGGAGACATTTACTTTACAAGGTGAACTATCATCCATTTTGAAAAGAGAATGTATTTATGGGACAAGTAGCATAAGGGGAATTAAATACATCTGCACAAGCTATTTGGCTAATTTTATATAGTTAATCAGAGCCAAAAAATTATTAAGGTCCCAATCCTCGGAGGCTATTTATTTTTACTCAGGATCAAGTTTATGATGATGTTTGCTGCTATAAGACTGTGTAAGAAATGGTTTCCAAAGACCCCTAATGACATTATCATAACGCATCTACAAATATGTAAATACCTTGGTGGCTTAACTGAGTTCAGTGTGACTTGTCACATGCATAAAATTACTTCGATGCATGAATTAGGTCTAAGATTAAGGAAAGTGTCATGCTTTGTTTTAACCCCATTCACTTCTGTTCATCGATTAGTAACATAGTCTTCTCTTACTAATATATATTTTTAATATATTCATAGAATAAGACAGTGGCTTGGAACTAGACTAGCATTTCTGCAGGTGCAAGGATTTCTGTCCACAGAGCATAATGCCCTCCCCCCTGCAGTAACCTGAAACACACACACCCCCAAAGCCATTTCAGGCTGCCACAAGAGGGGGGTGGCAAGAAAGTTGCATTCTGCCAGTGGAAATCCTTGAGCCATGGAAACACTCGCCTGGGATCCAAGACTAGAACTGTAATTTCACCTTTGTCGTGGCCCAGGGAGGAACGCTGTGAGAGCAGTGGAAACAGAGTTTGGGGGCCACTTTAAATGTTTTGGATCTCCTGCACAGAAAGCATGCATATACATGTTTTCTCAGAAATAAATCCCCTCTGGGTGTTAAATGAGGCTTACGCCTAAGTAATTGTGGGTAGGGTTGCTGCCTTAATGTGTAAATACAGGAAAGTGCATGAAAATTATGTGTAACAACCACCCATGGTTTGTTACATGCATGTGCACACACACTGTGTTTATAGAAAGTGTGGTTCAAGGGTTATCCAAAACAAATTAATGGCCATTGGCTTAAATTAATTTTTTTCCAGATTAGTATAGAATTAACAATGTGAGGACTGCCTCCACAATTTTGTTCCAGGGAAATAATTTTCCAAGAGCATTGTTGGAAGGGTGCAAAGAGCTCTTGTTCTGGGGAGAGGCGTGAAAGTGATGCTTCTGGACGCAGCCCAGCATGGAATTTCTCGTGTGCAAGCCTCATTAAAACGAGTAAGCTACTTTAGTGGGCTTGTGCTCAATGGAATGCGTTCACTTTCTTAAACTACTACAAAGCAACTCCCTTGGATTTAGTGGACCTACATGAAAAAGGTGGTTTAAGGCTTGCAGGATTATCTGTGGAGCCTTTTCAATATATATTCAAAGTCTGCCTTTTGCACGCTGATGCTCTTGTTGGGCTTGTTTTCTGTAAATGCAATTCCAGAATCAGACTTGTGTGTCTATTTTGTAAGAAAACAAGAACGTATTTTTAAACTGCATCTCTTTTTTGCAAATAAATTTCACAGTTGTTATGAGCAATAGAAAGTGACTGCACTGCTGCAATCCAGTGTGCATTTACTTTGGAGTAAGTCCAATTAAAAGCACTGGGGTTTACTTCTGAATGAATATGGTTAGCTTGTGCAATAAGACTCTAGTTCAGTGATGGCGAACCTTTTAGAGACCGAGTGCCCAAACTGCAACCCAAAACCCACTTATTCATCGTAAAGTGCCAACACGGCAATTTAACCTGAATACTGAGGTTTTAGTTTAGAAAAAACAACTCATACGTTAACATTTTATGCTCACAAGCATAAGATGATCCAAACAAAGTAAGGAAAGCAACCCCAAGTGCTTTCATTGACTTAAAATTATTTGGCAGAGAATTCCACACATTAAGGATTTCATTTTCAGAACTAACTGTGCTATCCTTTGTCATCCATAAAATTAAATCATGGCAATGACTGACAAACACCATTTTCCCCATCTGCATTCTCAAAACTCTGCAGGGGGGCTTATTGTTGAGTTGTGCATCTGAGTGGCAAGTCCAAGGCAAAACCTCCCATTCACAAATAGACAATACCCCCCCCCCATGCAGTTTTGAGAATCTGGATGGGGGAAATGTGCATCTCAGTGGCAAGTCCAAGGCTAAACCTCCCATTCACAGATAGACAACAACCCCCCCCCCCCATGCAGTTTTGAGAATCTGGATGGGGAAAATGTGCATCTCAGTGGCAAGTCCAAGCAAAAGAGCTGCCCGCCGCCAGCCTCCCGCCAGCCTCCCGCCGCCCCGCTCCGCCTCAGCAGCAGCGCCGCCGCCCCACCCAGGTGCCGCTCTGGACCTGCCGCCGCCACCGGCCGCTTATGCTCGGCCCCGAGGGCTGCCCTGCCGGCCGCACCGCTACGCCCACCAAGTCGCCCCCGCAACAAAGTTGGCTGCGGTGCGGCGGAAACGTGCGCCGAGGCCGCGAGGAGGGGCGGAGGAGGGAGACGGGCAGCCAAGGGGGCGGAGGAGGGGGAGGGGGCGACTCGGCGGGCGTAGCGGTGCGGCCGGCAGGGCAGCCCTCGGGGCCGAGCATGAGCGGGCGGCGGTGGGTCTGGAGTGGTGCCTGGGTGGGGCTGCTGCTAAGGCGGGGCGGGGCGGCGGGAGGCAGATGGCGTCAAGGCCGTGAGGAGGGGGCGGGGGACGGGGGGGGCGGCTCCACGCGTGCCCATAGAAAGGGCTCAGCGTGCCGCTTGTGGCACGAGTGCCATAGGTTCGCCAACACGGCTCTAGTCCTAAGCCTCCTTGCCAGGAAGTAACTTCTATTCCACAAGAGCCAAAACCAGAACATAACTTCTGTTCAACTAAAGAGGGCATGCTTCCTACTGAACATGCATGAGGCTGCATTGTCTTAAACTTAAAATTGCTTCAAAGTCAGACAGTTAATTGTAAAAGGTCTAATACAGGGATGGGGAACCTTTTTCCTGCCAAGGGCCATTTGCACATTTATAACATCATTTGGGGGCCATACCAGGTGTAGATCTCCTGGTGGTGGGGGGGGAGAGGCTAGGGTTGCCAGGTCTCCGGCCACCACTTGGAGGTTGGCAACCCCAGGGGAGGCCACACAGAGAAGGCCTGGAGGGTGCCCCCGCTCTTCCCCTCCCAGGTGGGAGGGCAGCCAGCAGTGGGCCCTAGCAAACGAGGTGCCAGGGGGGCGCAGCCCGCGGTCAATCGGCAAGGGAGGAAGGAAGGAAAACAGAGAAAGAGGAAAAAGGAAAGAGGGAGAAAGAAAAGGACGGAGGGAGACAGACAAAGAAAGGCACAGAAAGAGAGGAAGAGAGAAAAGCCTTCCCCCCCACACACACACACACACACCTGCCGGCCCCACGCGACCTGGCTCCAGGCTCCATGCCCTCCCACCCCCAGAGTTCACAAAAGGCCCCCCGAAGCCTGATCGGCTCCTGCGCGCATGCTCTGCTGCCGGGAGCTGCGGGCCTCTCCCCCCCTCTTGCTGCTCAACAGCTGACAGGCAGCAAGAGGGGCTTACAGTGTGCCCCAGCGTTCCTGCATGCTGCAGCTATAGGCGGCAGTCTTGGGGGAAGCTTCCCTCCTCTTGCCGACTAACAGCCATCAGTCGGCGAGAGGAGGTCCAAAGGGTGACGCAGCGCTCCTGCAAGCCGTGGCCCCAGGAACACCCTCAGGGAGGGCCGCCCTGTGCCGCGCCTCTGCAGCGGGGCCCCAGAGCTCCCGAGGGCCACAAAAAATGTCCTCGGGGGCCGCATACGGCCCCCGGGCTTGAGGTTCCCCATCCCTAGTCTAATAGTATAATATATATGGGTAGGGGTGCCAACCTCCAGGTACTAGCTGGGGATCTCCTGCTATTACAACTGATCTCCAGCCGATAGAGATCAGCTCACTTGGAGAAAATGGCTGCTTTGGCAATTGGATTCTATGGCATTGAAGTCCCTCCCCTCCCCAAACCTTGTCCTCCTAAGGCTCCGCCCCAAAAATCTCCAGTTATTTCCCAGCTTGGAGCTGGCAACCCTCCATCCTCCCACTCCATGGAGCAAAATTTGAAGTCTTCCTCCAAGTAGCTCTTCTATTGGAGGAAGCCTAGGTGAAGGATGACTGGATCTACCACGAGATTTCTAACTCACTTGAAAAAAAATACATAGAGGTATAGTGGAACCTAGCTATCACTGTCGCTAAACATAACCAAACAGCAGAATCTCATCAATGGAAATGCTGTTCTGGTGTCCATTTTGGAAGCTAGGATTGCTAGATTTGAGCACCCGTAGAAGAACATAAATATGCCCCCCCCCAAAAAAAATGCTGGACCTCAGCACTGCACGACCATCACAAAACAAATCTTTGAGATCAGCTATAAAAGGACTGCACAGATTTGCTTCTGCGTAGTGCTGATTGTTAAAGCTCCTTTTGGGGAAATAGCATTACAGAAACAGTCCATGTTGCTCAGCCTGTGAAAGGTGTCCAGGTTAGCTCTGTATTTATGCCTGAAAATTTTTGTACCTTGATACAGTTAGAGCAGCTTTTGATCAGTCCTGGAAAAATATGGAGGTACAAACATCCTTCATTCACCTCAGCATTTGGCCAAGAGGAGTTCCACGTTAAGTAAGATACGCCTTTGGTGATGTTGAAATTGGTATTCCTCAAAGACCCTTGTCATTGCATAATCTTTATTGATATGTTTGATTTTCTTGAATTTTTACACTACGAGCATACCTTGGAGATATTGTGGGTTTGGTTCCAGGCCACCGCAATAAAGCAAATATCGCAATAAAGTGAATCACACAATTTTTTTTGTTTCCCAGTGCGAATTAAAAGTTATGTTTACACTATACCGTAGTCCATTAAGTGTGAAATAGCATTATGTCTAAAAAAAAGTACTGTAATAATAATGAAAAAGTTTGAAATATTGTGAGAATTACCAAAATGTGACCCAGAGACATGAAGTGAACACGTAGTGTTGGGGAAATGGCACTGGTAGAGTTGCTCAAAAATGCAATATGACCAGTGCAATAAAGCGAAGCGCAATAAAATGAGCTGTGCCTGTACTGGGTTTACATAAGAAGGGGAATACTTCTACATGACAGAGGCAGGTTTACACGATAGAAATCAAATATTGTATGTTCACAAACCAAATACATACCACTTTTAACTCATCTCGAATGTAGTGATGAACACTGTATGGTATTCATGTAATAGTATATGGTAGCTAAAAATGGATTCTCTAAAACAATAATTTACTTTGATTGCCAGATGCTGGAGGCAGACATCACCTAATAACTGTCTCCATCTAGCTGGCTACTTGTGGTAGATGGAATACTGGACAGGATCAAGCCAAAGGTCCATCTAGCAAAGCAGTTCTTAATAGACATCAGGGTGTTGGTTCATCTCAAATGGGAAGGCCCGAGGCTGGTTCTTAAAGCACTTGCCTCTTGCTACTGATAGAGAGCAAGGCTTTTAAACCATTTTCAGTGTTCTTCTTGGAGATGGGAGGTAAGCAGAACTACTAATGGGACTATTCCTGTCTACTCATCCATGGTTTGACACAAGCAACGAGCAAAACTATCCCTATTAAGGCAGCCATCTCTACATGAAATATTAATGGCCACCTCCACATTTAGGTATATAGGAGCTAATTTCATCTTCTTTTCCTAGAGGGTGGCATTTGGTTTGTGTGAAACAAGCATCTCCACTTCAAGAAAATCTGTTTGAGTGCCCCAATCTGACCCAGAAATAGGAGCAATGTTTGGTTACAGGGTGAAAGGAAGCCATGGGGTGGAGAACCCAGTGAAGCCAAGACTGGCTCCATCAGTTGCATGTGTCTGAGCAGACATAGCTGCCCACAAAAAACACCTGGGCCATTTTTCAAAAGAAAAAGGAAGAAGTGCCTCTTCTGCTCCTAGCATGGTTGGCATTCATTTTGCAATACATTTGTCTTGCTGTCCAAACTCGCTCCATTCATGAAATACACTTGGAAAGCAGCCTGTGTGGTTTTGTTAATATAATTTGTAAGACCACTGATCACTTTGGAACCTGTTTTTTATTGGCAATTTAAAATGTGCTTGGTGATACGACACTGATTATGAGAGTGTTGAATATAGTCTCTTTGATCCACTGTTTTGTGTGATACCAGCCATATAAGTAAAAATGAAATCTCAATAAATATATTTTGCAAACATACTAAACATACTTGGAGGCTTTGGGGGCAGGCACTTGAGGCAGATTATTAGCAAAAAAAATTTTTGTGTGTGTGTGAGATCTCTCTGAAGAACAATTGTGTCCCTGTTAAGCTATTTCAGGGAATGGTGGAT
Organism: Euleptes europaea; assembly: GCF_029931775.1. Classification (NCBI taxonomy): domain Eukaryota; kingdom Metazoa; phylum Chordata; class Lepidosauria; order Squamata; family Sphaerodactylidae; genus Euleptes; species Euleptes europaea. The sequence goes on along the minus strand of NC_079312.1, from coordinate 125,190,365 downwards.
GTCTCTAGTCTGGTGATGAAAGTTACTTACTTTATGCTTCTTGCAAGGTCATTTCACAAAAATCGCTTTGCTGGGAGACCTGTTGGCTATGTGCCACAATGGCTTCAAAAATGAATGAATAAGCTCATTCAAATTAGTAATGATGAATTATGGAATTGGCTTTAAATGATACAAATGTGTAACAAAGTTCATCTCCGGGGCCTCTGTGCAGTCCCACATGGGTACTGCGCATGCATAGAGGACCACTTGATGAACAACAGTTACAGGTAAGTGCAACACTGTTTTCCCAACTCTGCCTAATGCTGCCATATTTTCCCTGACAGAGGCTTTGCAGCTATAGTGGCTTCATGACAGGCAGAAACAGGAGTAGTTGACACGCTGCTGCAGGAAAAGGGGGGACTTTCCTATCACACCCTTGCTCCTCCACCAAAATTGACACCAAAATTGCACGGAACCTGTCCACTAAAGGACCCCCCTCAAATTTCAAGTGAATTGGAGCAAGGGGTCCAATTTTACAGTTCCCTGAACAAAGTGCCCCCAGCCATCCTACTTGTCTTCATTGTTTCCTATGGAGCAAAATGTGGGCAATGGAAGGAAGGGGCTGCACCTCATGGGGAAAGAAAAGCTGAGCAGAATGTGGGTGAAGTGAACATTTCATTTGGCTTCAATGCACATTAGTTGGAGAAGAAAATGACAGGCATTATGTGACGGATGCACACAATCTACTTTGCAAACTCCAGGAGGGAGCTGGACTGTCGTCTGACAATATCACCAGACATTTTTGCAGATTAAAAAAAGAAAATGTACAACATTAACTGATATTGTGCAGTGTGCATGCCTGAGCTTCTAAACATGGACTGCACAATAAATGAAGTGGATAGTGTTGATAACAAAGAAGAGAAGCATGGAGACTCATACAAAGAGAAGAAAAATGGTAGGGTAGTTTGGGCAAGAATTGCAATGTTGGGAAAGTAACTGCTTGATAGTCATAATTTTGAAAACTGCAGCTAACTATTCACAACCGGTATAAACTATGTGAGAGAAAGGATGATTATATACTGAAGCAGGGACCATTTCATGAAAGAAGAATGAAATAAGCTAGGCGACAGATCATTGCAAAAAAAGGAAAAATCATACAATCAGAAAAAGATGAGTGCAAAGTAGTAAAAAGAAGGAAGATGGGAGCATTTCACAATTAAAGAAAAAATAGATAATGGCAGACAGAACACTATAGATCAATTGTCTCAGATAAGGAAGTCACCATAAAAGAAGATGAATGGTAGGCATTTAAATAAGGAGAAATGAAAAATGTGTGTGTGAGTGCAAACTGTAATCCTGTGAGAAGGGAAAAAAACTGTTGACACTGTGCAAGTGTCACAGAAACAAAATAGCTAGCAATTTGGGAAGCTAATAGTATATACTGCAGGAAACGCAGAATTGTTCATAAAAATTGGAAGAACTGCATGTGCAGTCACAAAAAGTCCTTTGAGGAAAAACATGTTGACAGCGGCGCATACGTTTCACACAACGAACAGCTAGCAATTTACAAGGTTAATAGAATAAACTCAGTGAGAGATGGAATCACATAAATCAGAAACGCAGAAAACAACAAGCAGCTCGATAGAAAAGGGGCTCACTTCCACACAGGAAAAGGACACTGCCCAGTTCTGACTGGGCTACCAAGTATCAGTAACAATTTGTAGCAGAGTGACATATAGGAATGTAATGGGGGGAAATCTGAAGAAAGCAAAAAATAGTGAGAGGTTCTAAAATAAAGGTTTGAAAATATATCAGACTGTATGCTATCCAAGCTCAGCAGCATTTATGTAACAGAAATTTCCCCTGCTGCACTCTGCCATGTCTTCCCCCAATTCTACCTCTAGGGGTCAGTAGAATCCAGGAACAATACAGATGGGGGTCTGTATTGGGAGGGTAGTAGTCTCACACTTCTTGGGAATAAGTCCCATTGAATGTAGTGGGATTTACCGAAGAGTAAATTCGCATAGGATTGGGTTGCATGCTATACATAGAACATACATAGAAAAGGTGGGGAAATGCCAAAAGCAATAAACCATTAAACAATCAAAAGATAAAAGCAGAATGCATTAACGGATCTTTTTCATAGTCCTCCATATATTCTAGTATTTGGCTGTAAGCCAAGTCTCATTCTGTCTGCAGTATGAGATAAAACTGAAGTCGTTTTAATGGCACACACAGAGGCAGTATAGTTAAGAGCAGGGGGAGTCACCAATGTTTGTTGTGTAGGATGAATAAGAGAAGTTGCACATTCCTGCAGATTTAAATGGAAGTTTTTCATGCTCTATTTAAAGCTGTGTGATGTCCACTCGACCACTAGAGGGAGCAAAATATATGCGGAACTGGGGGGGGGGAACCCTGAAGAAACAGGAAGTTAGAACGCATGGAACGTGAGAATATGGAAAAGCCCAATGTCTCTCCTTTACTGCCTCGCCAGCACTTTCTATGCCCCTGAATGATCCACTCCTTATAATGTATGTGTGATTTCAGCCTATGGGAATGTGTGCAACGAATATACCTTTGACCTGCATTCCTCCCAGGGCTATGGACAGAACCAGAGTCCTGCTTGCTACTGCTACTGCAGGGGAGAAGGTGAATAATGGGCATTTGTGAAAGCGAATGATTCTGGGAAATTTGGTTAGTAACATTTTGTTGTGTGCAAATTAAAAGGGCTTGGATACAAAAGTTATGCCTTCCAGAAAGTTCTGGATGTAGGATGAAGGGTAGCTCTGCTCAGTTGCTCCTGCTAACTTGCTATGTTGAATACTTTTAATATTCAGATTTCTTGACATGTTGAATCTCGTTATTCAAAATTGATGACTTTCTCCTTTAAAAATAAGATGATTTTCTTGGAAAGGGCATTTGGTCTTCAGCATTATTGCATGGAAGGGGGGGACTAAATAGAAAGGAGATTGGTGCTTTAATAGGAAATTGCTCATGCTGTCATATTAAAAGGAAATTGCCATTTATGAAAGTTATGTGCTGAAATGGTTTCAGAGGGTAGCTGTGTTGGTAGTAGAACAGCTAGAGTCAAGTCCAGTAACACATTAGAGACCAACCAGATTTTCAGATAGGGTTGCCAGGTCCCTCTTTGCCAATGGCAGGAGGTTTTTGGGGCGGGGTTTGGGGAGAGGAGGGACTTCAATGCCATAGAGCCTAATTGCCAAAGCGGCCATTTTCTCCAGGTGAACTGATCTCTGTTGGCTGGAGATCAGTTGTAATAGCAGGAGATCTCCAGCTAGTGCCTGAAGGTTGGCAACCCTATTTCAAGAGTCAAAGCTCCCTTCATCAGATATGAGTAGGAATGGAAATCTCTGAGTCTTTATAGTGAGAGGAGTGTTGTAAAGAATGCTTGAAAAAGATGCGAAAGCAGAATGCATATTATAATCAGCTTGATTAGAGCAGAGGGGAAACGCTTGGGGGCATTTTCTGAATGCAACTTTGCTGTAATGTTCACTTAGGCCACCACATAGGGCTGCCAGGTCCCTCTTTGCCATTGGCGGGAGATTTTGGGGGTGGAGCCTGAGGAGGGTGGGGTTTGGGGAAGGGAGGGACTTCAATGCCATAGAGTCCAATGGCCAAAGCGGCCATTTTCTCCTGGTGAACTGATCTCTATCGGCTGGAGATCAGTTGTAATAGCAGGACATCTTCTGCTATTACCTGGAGGCTGGCAACCCTACCACCACACCTTGTGCAATGGTTTCTATTGTCTGGCAGAGCAGATTTGTCTTGCAGTAATAATTACCTTGTGTGCAAAGCAAAGGTATTTATTACGGTCCATGACCAGCAAATACAGTAAAAATATAAAAAATGGGAACAATTAAAAATAATCATGGTGGGGTTGTACGCATGCGCTAAATCAAGACGGACGTGGCACTCTAGCTCTCCTCTGAACTAAAGAATTTATAGCTCAAAAGGAATGTAAATAAGGGAGTCCTAGTATATTCAACGAGATAAGAGGCGAGAAAAACTAAGAGAAGCAGAGGTGATAAGAGTTTTGAAATCTCAACACCGGTAAGACCGCTTTCATCTTCGGTCTTCTGTGCAGTCCCACATTGGGACTGCGAATGCGCAGGCCAGCCATTGGAACAATTTCTCATAGCTTCTTCACTGTAGATAGTGGGCGCCGCCTCCTCCAGGCATGCACGAGCTTTCCCGCCAAAGCCGCGCGGCGTTGGAGGGCAACGCCCCCTTTCCCTCAGTTCTTTTTCTGCCGCCTTCGGAAAAGGTTCTTCTCGGCTTCGTTCTCCGTGAGTCTGCAAAAAAAAAGAAAAAGAAAAGAAAAGAGAGTGAATTTTGTTTGCCGCTGTAGTGGTTATGGCGCAGCCTATTCGTACAGCGCTCTTTAAAGTGTGCGCAATGTGGCAGTAAGATGTCCAAAACAGACGATCATAACCTCTGCGTGATCTGTTTGGGGGAGGGCCACAAGGTTGGCTCCTGTAAAATTTGCCTACAGTTTACCCCTACTGCTCGCTCGAACAGGGCTGCGCGACTACAATCAGCGCTTTACCAAAAAGCCTTGTCTTGTTCCGATCTGCCGACCTCGTCAAAATCAGTCGTGCGGGAACAAGTCCTCCGTTCCTAACCTATCGGTTCCAGGCACTCGGAACCGGCATCGGTTTCGAAGGGAAAGCGCTCTGTGTCTCCAGGAATTAAGGAGAAAAAGGCTGCATCGGAACCGACGTATAAGAAAGCTAAAGAAAAGTTGAAGCACCTTGAGACCCCTAGTGGCAAGAAATCAAAAAAGCCCTCGGTTCCAAAGCCCTCGGATCCGAAGGGATCGGATCCGAAGGGAGGCGAGAGATTGTCTACTCCACCCCCTCCGCGTACTCCGTCTCCGATCATCGGATTCGAGTCAGAATCGGAGCTTGACCTCCCGGATCTCTCTTTAGTGGACTATATTGAACCGCCAACGGCCCCGGAAACCTCTCTACCGGCTCAGTTGAATCTGGCAATGCCTGGGTAGTCAGTTACGATGCAACAGTACCTACCACCGCAGCAATGGTGGGGACCACATTGGCCACCTCAGCCTGCACAGATGCAGTGGCCGGCTTACCCGGGTTATCCTTGGTACCCTCCTCCTCAGCAGCCACTAGCAGGTCCAGCCCTGCCTCCCCAGCAGGTTCACCAGCCCCAGTCTCGTCCTCTTAGGGAGCCTCAGTTTTCCACTCAAGAAACTGATACTGAATCTGAACATGGCTCGCAATCATACTACTCTGAGCTGGGCTCAGAGGCGGCTTTAGAGGTTTTCCCTGATGATGCTGTGGCTACTTCAGCATCTTCTTCACCTTCGGATGACTACAAATCTTTTTCTGAGCAGATGTCAAGGATGGCTAAATCTTTGGACATTTCTATCCAACCAACTAACCCAAAACCGAAAGAGAAAATCCTATCGGCTCTGTATTCCGATTCACCATCTGCTATTGCCTTCCCCATCCTGTCTGACTTTATGGACATGGCAAAAAAGTTATGGGAAAAACCTTCATCCATCCCTTGTACAGCAAGAAAGGTGGAGAATCTTTATAGAGTCCAACCTACCGATTGTGAATTTCTTTTCTCGCATCCGGCTCCTTCTTCGCTAATTGCTTCTGAAGTTCACTCTAAGCAGCGTCAGGGGGGTCACTCTGCACCTGTGGATAAAGACAGTTGTAAAATTGAGTCTCTGAGTAGGAAAGCTTACTCCGCTGATGCCTTAGGCCTTTGCATAGCAAATTATCAAGCTGTTATGGCTGCATATCAGCTTTTCTTGTGGAAGAGGATGGCTGACTTTGTGGAGTTGTTGCCGGAGGAGGAAAGATCCCTTGCCAGGGTAGTTATGTCAGAGGGCTCTGCCTTGGCTAAACATCAGATGAATGCTGGTCGTCATGCTGCTGACTGTTCGGCTAGGGGAATGGCGGCTGCTATTTCCCTTCGTCATTTCTCCTGGCTGAGATCTACGAATTTGGCTTTAGACACCAAGCAAAAGATTGAGGACTTACCGTTTGATGGTCAAATGCTTTTTGCTGCGTCCACTGACGAGACACTGGAGCTCCTGAGAAAACAAAAGCAAACAGCTAGGTACATGGGTGTCACGGCCCCCCCTTCAGTACCTTATTATAGGAATCGTTTTCCTTACAAGGATAGATACCAGCAGCCCCGATTTCAGGAGCAAGGCCCTTCTACTTCTTATGGGCAGCAGGAGCAGCACCGCCCTTATCAACCTTTTCAGTCTTCCAATAGACGAAGGCCTTATAAAAACCGGTCCACGCAACATCGCTCTCAATCTCCTCAGAAACAGGGCACTAAGCTGGCCTTTTGACTGAGGGACACGGGCCAAGGGGGGAATGTTGTATTTGGTGATTGTTTGGTTCCTTATTTGCAGGCTTGGCAAGAGATCACTACTGATACATGCGTTCTCTCGATTATCAAGTACGGCTATCGGTTAGAGTTCCTGTATGTCCCTCCTACTGGTCCTCCTCCATTCAGTTTCTCCCCTCCAATACCCAGTTTGTCATGCTCCCTATCTGAGCTAGTTGCTAAAGGGGCAGTAGAGGAGTGTTCTCCAAGTTCACTAATCCCTGGTTTCTACTCAAGGTTATTTGCTATTCCCAAGAAAGATGGGGGTCTTAGACCCATCTTGGATCTTCGCCAGTTAAACAAGTTTCTGTATGTTCAAAAGTTTCGAATGGTTACACTTCAGAATGTGTTGAATTTATTAAAACCTGGTTGGTGGTACGTGGTGCTTGATCTTAAGGATGCTTATTTTCATCTATTGTTGCGTACAGGCAGGGACCAGGCAGAGGTGCTTGGCTTCTGACTCCACTCCCAGCAATGGAGAGTACTGGGGGGAGCAGAACCTGTCGCGGTTTACTCTTCCCGGTAGTGTGGGTGGACTGAGTGTGTAACCAAGGCAGCACTCTAAACAAGGACAGGTCTACTCACCAGAACGAGCTCCTTTGAATCAAGGACTAGGCTCGGTCCTCCCAGGTTCTGCAGGGATACCAGAAGGGCAGGAGCTGGTAGCTGGCACCTACACGAGATAATACTGAGCACAGAGATCTCAGCACGAGCAGCAGCGCTTGCAGTAATTAGCAAGTTGTTCCCACACTGACTGACTGGCCAGCCTAAGATTTATGGCTGTTCCTCCTCACTCCCTTCCCGGACCAGCTGTTCTGCATCACTCGCTGGTGTTGACTCCTGCAAACACCTACGACCAATTGCCTGCAATCTCGCGCTGCGACGCCTCTCCTGCAAACTAAGCCGAACCTTTGATCTTTGACGGCTAACTGGGCTGGGCGAGTCTGGAGGTGATAACCTTCTCTGTTCCTCTGCTCCTTCCCAATATGTACCACCTTCTTCTGCAACTGCCGTCTTTGCTGGTTCAGACCTATGGTCCAGTCGCCCTGGTAAGACTTCCACAGGTGCATCACCCTGCTCTGCCACTCCTTCCTCCTCTTTTCCGAGGAGAGTTCAGGCTGACTCATGACATCTATCTATTTCCCAGGAGCATCGGAAATTCCTTCGCTTTGAGGCGGGGGGCATCCTTTATCAGTACCGGGTTCTCCCTTTCGGGTTGGCTACAGCCCCTAGGGTCTTTACTAAATGTTTGGCTGTAGTAGCATCCTACCTACGGACCCAGGGGTGCACAGTGTTCCCGTATCTTGATGACTGGTTATTGACGGCTCCCTCTCAAGAGGAATTGTTGAGGCATAGAGACCTCACCCTGGCATTGCTGCAGGAGTTGGTTTTTTTTAATTAATTTTCAAAAGTCAGTATTAATTCCCTCGCCTTCAGTACAGTTTGTGGGGATGTCTTTAAATGCCACTCTTGGTAAAGCCTTCTTGCCTACTGACCGCATGGCTCACATTAAGCAGCTGTCAGCTGCAGCCCAAGCTATGCGTTTCCGGTCGGCTAAGTTCATTCAGGTCCTATTGGGTCAGATGTCCTCCACTACTGCAGTGGTTCCATTTGCTAGGCTCAATATGAGACCTTTACAAAATTGGTTTGTTAGAGCATTTAACTCATTAAGGGAACACCACTCAAAAAAGTTATCCATACCTAGATCAGTTCTGAGATCACTTTCTTTGTGGACGTCTGATTTTAACCTGTCTAGGGGGGTTTCTTTTGGCGTTTTTTCCCACTCAGTTGTAGTGACTACAGATGCCTCTAATATGGGTTGGGGGGCACATTGTGAAGGTTATTCTGCACAAGGTCTATGGTCTGTGTCTGAATGTTCATTTCATATTAATTTGTTAGAGCTACGAGCAATTCGTTATGCTCTCATTTCATTGGCAGATGTGCTACGCAGCGAGAGCGTTCTCATACAAACAGACAATACAACTGCGATGCACTACTTAAACAAGCAGGGAGGGACCGTGTCAGTGTCTCTCTGCAGGGAGTCTGCCAGGATTTGGAAGTGGGCAATCTGCAACAAGGTGTCGTTACACGCCATTCACATATCCGGGGTGAAGAACACTCTTGCAGACTCGTTGAGCAGGGTGTTTCTGCCAAGACACGAATGGTCGCTCAAATGGGAGTATCTACTTCCAGTTTTTCACACTTGGGGTTTTCCTGTGATAGACTTATTCGCTATGTCGATCAATACAAAGGCCCCCTCTTTTTGCTCCAGAGCAGGTGACAACCCCAACTCTGTAGGAGATGCCTTCCTAATCCCGTGGGACGAGGGCCTACACTATGCTTTCCCGCCACTACCACTGATGACACAGGTCCTCGACAAGATCCTCCTGTTTCAGACCCACTGTATTTTGGTTGCCCCTTTTTGGCCGAGACAGGTGTGGTTTTCCCTCCTATTGAGAATGGCTGGCAACAGGATTATTCGTTTCCCTGTAGCCCCGGATCTATTGAGGGTGGGCGACGTGTTCCATCAAGAGCCGCACAAGTTGCGGCTTGCGGCATGGCTGTTGAACCCTCCAGGTTAGGTTTCTCTGATAAAGTCCTGAGGGTGATGCTTAACAGTAGAAAACAATCAACCAGAGCATCTTATGCTTCTAAATGGGAGCGTTTTTCTAGGTGGTCGTTATCGAAAGGTTTTGTTCCTCAATATTGCCCTTTACCTAAAGTGTTGGAATACCTGTTATCCCTCCATGAAGAAGGTCTTAGTGTGTCCTCCATCAAGGTCCATTTAGCTGCTTTGTCGGCGTTTCATGTTTGGGTGGATGGAGTTTCTATTTTTTCTCATCACACCTCTAAAATGTTCATGAAAGGTTTGATTCGGTTATATCCTATGGTTCATAAACCTATTTCACAGTGGTCATTGTCACTGGTCTTATCCCAGTTAATGTTGCCACCTTTTGAGCCCTTACACAGGGCCTCCATGGCTCACCTGTCCTACAAGGTATGTTTTCTGGTAGTGGTAACGTCAGCTCGACGGGTCGGTGAGTTGGCTGCATTATGCTCTAGGGCTGTTGATTCGGTTCGGCCCGAACAGAAAAACAGCCAAATTTCTCTCAATTCGGCGGTTTTTCGGTTCGGATGAACCGAACTAAAAAATGGGGGGGAACCGGGGAGCCGAATTGGCCGAGTTCGGGGTGTTCCCGAATAAATTCGGCTGATTCGGGCCCTTTCCCCCACCCCACGTGCCTTCAGGGAGCTTCCCTGGAGACGCGCGGGGTGCCCTTTAAACAGATCTGCGTCTCCCGGCTGGGAGGCGCAGATCTGTTTAAAGGGCACTCTGCGCCTCTCCGGGGAAGCCCCCTGAAGGGGGGCGGGGTGCCCTTTAAACAGATCTGCGTCTCCCGGCTGGGAGGCGCAGATCTGTTTAAAGGGCACCCCGCGCCTCTCCAGGGAAGCCCCCTGAAGGGGGGCGGGGTGCCCTTTAAACAGATCTACTCCTCCTGGCTGGGAAGTGCAGATCTGTTTAAAGGGCACTCTGCGCCTCTCCGGGGAAGTCCCCTGAAGGGGGGGCGGGGTGCCCTTTAAACAGATCTGCGTCTCCCGGCTGGGAGGCGCAGATCTGTTTAAAGGGCACCCCGCGCCTCTCCAGGGAAGCCCCCTGAAGGGGGGCGGGGTGCCCTTTAAACAGATCTACTCCTCCTGGCTGGGAAGTGCAGATCTGTTTAAAGGGCACCCCGCGCCTCTCCAGGGAAGCCCCCTGAAGGGGGCGGGGTGCCCTTTAAACAGATCTGCTCCTCCCGGCTGGGAGGCGCAGATCTGTTGAAAGGGCACCCTGCGCCTCTCCAGGGAAGCCCCCTGAAGGGGGGCGGGGTGCCCTTTAAATAGATCTGTGCCTCCCAGCCGGGAGGCACAGATCTGTTTGAAGACCCATCGCGCGCCTCCAGGGAGCTTCCCTGGAGGTGCGTGGCGGGCCCTTTAAATACATCTGCGCCTCCCAGCTGGGAGGCACAGATCTGTTTAAAGGGCCCCCGCGGGCCTTCAGGGAATTCCCCTGAAGGCGCGCGGGGGGATGAATTTTCCCCCTAACTCCGGATCCCCCTGAATTTCGGGGGATCCGAAGCGGGGGAGTTCGGACTTCGGCCCGGCCCGAATAAAAACGGGCCGAATTCAGCCAAATCCAAACTATACCGAATTTTTTTTCAACAGCCCTATTGTGCTCTGTGCCACCATTTTTGCAATTTTTTCCCAATAAAGTGGTGCTTAAGCCTAGTCTAAATTTTTTACCTAAGGTTGTGTCCAAGTTTCATTTGACTCAATCGGTGTCTTTACCTGTTTTCTTTCCCAATCCCCAGTCTGCAGCGGAAAAATCACTTCACTCACTAGACTTGAAAAGGGCATTGCTTTATTATTTGCAAAGAACTGCTGCTTTTCGGAAATGTACTTCTCTGTTTGTTTGTTTCGCTGGACCTAGGATGGGTCTAGCGCTGTCCTCTCAGTCTATTTCTAGGTGGATTGTCCACACGATCCGCTTTTGTTATAATCAAGCTGGGGTGCGATGTCCGGAGTCACTGCGAGCCCATTCTACAAGAGCTCATTCCACATCTGCTGCGTTGCGACGAGGTGTTCCCCTGGTGGACATCTGCAAAGCAGCAACTTGGTCATCTCCTGATACCTTCATACATCATTATGCGGTGGATGATGCATCCAGACGAGATACAGAAGTTGGGAGAGCTGTCTTACAGTCATTGTTTGACTAAGAGCTCTGTACCCACCACCGGGGTGAGTAGCTAATTAATCTCCCAATGTGGGACTGCACAGAAGACCGAAGACGAAAACAGAGTTGCACTTACCTGTAACTTCTGTTCGTCGAGTTGTTTTCTGTGCAGGCACACATCCCTCCCTCCTGCCCCGCTACAAGCTCTTTATTGTCTTTGTGTTTGTTTCCAGAAGTTCATAGCAGCTGGCAGACTAAAGAACTGAGGGAAAGAGGGCGTCGCCCTCCAACGCCGTGCGGCTTTGGCGGGAAAGCTCGTGCATGCATGGAGGAGGCGGCGCCCCCTATCTACAGTGAAGAAGCTATGAGAAATCGTTCCGATGGCTGGCCTGCGCATGTGCAGTCCCAATGTGTGCCTGCACAGAAGACAACTCGACGAACAGAAGTTACAGGTAAGTGCCACTCTGTTTTATTTATAGCCTTCCTGGGGGAAGCCTTGAGGCCGCAAAAAGCCTACTCATACTCCCCTAATTAGCTTCTAAAGATGGCTAAGAATATTAAGGAATTGTCAGAACAGATAGCTGCTCTTCACAATACAGTGACAGCATTTCAAAATAAAATGAGCGAAGAAATGAAGTCCACTACAGAAGATATAGTGAAAGTGGGCAAAGAATTAATAGGAATTAAGCAAATAGCTACTTCTGCAAAAGAACTCGCAACAGAAAACGAGCAGAAAATAGTCCAATTAAACCGGCAAATTACAGAACTCTCCGACTGCAACAGAAGAGCTAATTTAATTATGGCAGGGATTTCTGAAGAGGTTTCTGCCAAAAATTTAGAAGAAACTCTTAACGAATGGCTGGCTGAGAATGGAGTCAAACTGCAACCAGACAAAATAGAACGAGCTCACCGCTTTCAAAAAAGAGGGAAGGGTGGAGCCCCCCGTGATGTTATAATCAAATTTACAAGAGAAAAGCTTCAACAACAAGTATATAAAGAACTGGAAAAAAAGAAGGACCTGAGCTTCAGAGGAAGAAGAGTGTGGGTGAGACAAGACATTTGTCAAGAAACTCTTAAGAAAAAGAATTTAATGCCGCCCTAGGACAGACACACAAAGGGAAACTACCTAAAAGGGAAGTATACAAAAGTTAATTGAGCTAATGTGTAATATGTAAGAGAATTCAGGAGAGGGAGGAGATGCATGCACCCCAAGAAGTGGAGAGAGGGGATGTCTTTTTATCCCCAGTTAGCTTCTCTACCACAGGGTGGGATGGGAAAGGGAAGGGGTGGGTTAGCAAACTATTTAAAATATCCTCAGCCACGGAGCCTTAAGTCTCAAAGTAATAAGGAATATGGATAGGTTAATAAGATTACTTACACTGAATGTCAATGGGTTAACTTCGGATCTTAAGAGATACAGGATATCTAAACTCGCAAGAGACCAAAAGATTGATGTGTTATGTCTCCAGGAAACACATAAGAAAAAAAAATGATAAGCTGCTTTTAAAAGATACGGCCTGGGTGTCATTAGCAGAAGATAGAAGCAATTCTAAGATAAAAGGAGGAGCAGTCTTGATTCACAAGAAATATAAAGTGGAAGAAGTGGAAAAAATGGTAGATAGAGACGGCAGATACTTATTAGTTAAATTTAAATTGGAACGTAAACAGTATACAATAGCAAATATTTACGCCCCGAACAAAGGACAAAGGAAGTTTTTATGTAGAATTTTTTTAAAAATCAAGCAATTTTCAGAAGGGGAAATCATTATAGCAGGAGATCTCAACATCAATATTACAAAAGATAAAACAATAAATTTGGGAGAATGGGGTCTGAAAGAAGCGCATGAATTTATGGGCTTACAACCCAAACCCACTCATATATCTAGTAGACATAAAACAGCATCAAGCATAGATTACATAATCTTAGGAAAGAACAGCAATATGAACATAAAAGGAATTACAACTCACCCAATTTTGATATCTGACCATGCCCCAATAAGTATTGAAATAGCGATAAACCAAAAACATAAAAAAGTCATTGAAGGTACAATAATTAAATAATGGTTAAGGAAGAGGATAGACAATATATGAAAGAGCAGACAAAGCTGTATTTTGAGGAAAACAGAGGGTTGGTCACTACTAATATCTTATGGGATGCTGCAAAAGCGGTGATAAGGGGATATTGCATAAAAAAAGAAAGAGTTATAAAAAGAGAGTGGTACTCAAAAAGACAACTTAAAATTCAGGAATCGGAAAGATTAGAGTAAACAAACAAACAGATATAACCCTAATATACAGAGACAAATTACGAAACTTAAAAAACAGATAGAGGCTTTAGATTTGGCAACAATATGGAAAAGGGATGTTATGGTGAGGAATGAATTTCAAAGAAATAGCATAAACTCAGCAAAAAGACTGGCTAATTATTTGAAAATTAAAAGGAAAAACAAAGGGTCAAAAGTATAAAAATTAATAACCAATCATCACAAAACCCTAAAGTAATTAAAGAGGCATTTGAGTCCTTTTATAAAAATTTATATAAGAAAAGGGACACAGTAGGTTTTGAAGAAGACATTAACTCAATATTGAAGGAGGCTGAGAAAGTTAAATTGGAAGAGGATATCACATTGCAAGAGATAAAAGATGTAATTAAAGAATTTAAAAAAGGCAAATCACCAGGTCTTGATGGGTTTACAAGTGAATTCTACAAGGAAATGGCAGAAATACTAGCTCCAGAACTTCAGCAGGTGTTTAATGAAGTCTTGAAGGGCAAGAAAGCTCCAGACTCATGGAGACAAGCAGAAATAATAGTGATTTTAAAACCACAGAAAGACCCAGAAGAGGTAGGATCATACAGACCTATAAACCAGATTCGCTCCCACTGATCCACAGCCCCTCCCAAGGAGATGCTCTCCCCCTGATTCACAGCCACTTTGTTTTCGGTTGCAAAAGAAGAGTTAATCCTGTAGGCCATTATAATCATCCCTTCAACAACTTCTTCCTCTTCTGGCAAAAAAACTGCCAAAAGTACTTTTAGATATCCTTTTAAATCTCCTCCTTCTATTTTTTCCTTCAAACCACGAATGCGAATGGAATTTTCCTTAATCTTGAGTTCAATCATTGCCATTTGGTCATCTCGTTTTTCATCTCTCTCCTGGGATGCTTCCAGTGACATTTCCAAGGTGTCCACCCTCTTTTTAATATCCTTATTCTCTTGTGCATTCTTTAAAAGCTTGTTCTCCACCTTATCCTGTCGCACAGTCAAGGACGTGATTGAGTCTTGCAAGGCTGCTATTGCTGCTGTATTTTGTGAGATAGTCATTGAGTTTTGAGAAATGGCAGCAGTGTTTTGACTCAATTCTTGTTTCATTTCTGTAACCTCCTGATATGTTTTAGTTAAGAGTTCATGCAAAGAATTGAGTGTCACTTCTGGCTTTGGTTTAGGAGTCATCTTTGCAGCAACAGGTATTCCTGAAGAGGGAGAAGTGGCTGGTGCTATCGTTATGTTAGAGTCAGAAGCTCTGCGTTGCTGAGAAATTTGCTGTACCTGGAGCTGTTTTGAGTCTTTGAGGAATTCCCTAGAATGCTTCTCTCTTTTTCTCTCATTGATCCTAGGAGGCTGAGTAACAACAAATTTGTAATCCACAGAGAGGGGGGGTAACGTTTCTTGCTTAGTCCATCAATTTGGGAATATTAGTAGAAGGTAAAAAACAGTTCAGTTTAAAGTCTGACCTTAGAGAGAAGACTCTCACATCAGCTTCATTACTGTTATTATTTCATGCCAGTAGTTTTTCCGTCTTAGATTTTAAACTGATGTTTCAGCCACTGACAGAAAATTTTTTAAACTGCGTCACAGATGGTAGAAGGCTGGCGAAAAGCCAAGTTTCGATTTAGAGTCACGTAATGAAATTATAGTCAGCTCAAGTGCTTTCTTCTATAAAAATAAGACTGTCAAACACCTCAGTTTTACCTTTAGTGAAAATATAAACGAATGTGAATCAGACTTGCTGTTTTTAATCGGAGTCTCTCCACTGCGTCTCCCGGCTTCCGTTTTAGAAATGGCGCCCGCTTCGTGGCTGAGCCCGTCAGAGCGACCACCGCCAATTTCTCAGTGGCTATCGCTAAAATGACGAGCCGCCTGCCTGCACCCGATTCAGCATCTCCTCTTACACTGAGGAGTGCCGCTTGCCAGATGGTAGGGGCCAATTTCTTGCCCCTCGGCAGCTTTGCGCCGGAGTGCGAGGCGTCGCACGTCCCGCGATGGATCCGCTCCGACTCAGAAGCACCAAACCTAATGTCCAAGATATCCAAATGGCCCTTGGCAAAAAAAAGGTTCCCCACCCCTGCTCTAGTTCTTGAAGGGTTGTGCTGGAATAAAATCTTGTTGTTTTTTAGGATGCCACAATACTTCTATTTATTTTCCTGTAACAGACTAACATGTAGAGTTGCTAACCTCTGGGTGGTAGCCGGAGATCTTCTGCTATTACAGCTGATCTCCAGGTGATCAGTTCACCAGGAGAAAATGGCCACTTGGTTCAGTGGATTCTATGGCATTAAACCCAATTGAAGTTCCTCCCCTCCCCAAACCCCACTCTCCTCTGGCTCCGCCCCCAAAATCTCTAGGTGTCACCAATATGCAGATGACACCCAGCTTTATTTCTCCTTAACTGTTGGAGTCAGGTGCCTGGAGAAAGTACAGGCTGAGTATCCCTTATCTGGTCTGCTTGGGACCAGAAGTGGTCCATATTTTGGATATTTCTATATTTTGCAATATTTTGGAATTTTTGCATACACATAATGAGATATCTTGGGGATGGGACCCAAGTCTAAACACAAAATTCATGTATATTGTATACACATTATACACATAGCCTGAATGTAATTTTAAACAATATTTTAAATAATTTTGTGTACACTGAATCATCAATAGCACTGCTGAAGGCTTGTGAGAAATGGCTGCATGCCGGCTCGAAAGGTCCGGTTTTCAGATCACTCCGGATATCGAATGTCCGGATAAGGGATACAGTAGACCTGGAAATTTACTAAAACATTGAAAAAGTTAGAAAAGTTCAGAGGAAGGTCACCTGAAGAAGGGAGGGGGTCGGAGTTAAATCCGTGCTCTGGCCTGGAAGCAGAGAATACACAAGATGGAACAGAGAAAGTATGTTAATTGGACTACTGAGGCACAGAGAAGTCCAAGATAAGAAACTAATTGGAAGCTTCAAAGGGAAAATGTTGAGTAATGTTGCTTAAAGTGCCAACTTATATGCAAATGATGGTATCCAAAACTGACCAATAATATTGTGTAGAATAAACTATCAGCCAATCAGTAAAGAGAAGGATGCGGTAACCAATATGCAAATAGAGGGTTCCAAACAGAACTTTTATTAACCAGTAATATTGCTTCATTTGTGTTGTGTAAACCAGTTAGAAGCGAGTAAAATGGTGTATAAACCAATAGCCAAAAAGTATATGTTGTATAGCCAATAAAGAATAGAACTGTAAAATGAATAGATAATGAATCCTTCATTATGAATAATGAATAATAATTAATGCACTGCAAGAAGTAATAAAATAACACCCGTTTTCTTTGTTCAGGGCCCAGCCTTTTTTGATGCTTGTGAAAGCGAGCTGGGTCTGGCAGCTGCTAAATAAACACTGTTTTTCCTGAAACCTGGTCTCAGGGTCTCTTTGCTCCAGCATTGGTCTTGAACCCTCCTATAACACTGTAATGGGATGGATGAGGGACAATAAATGGAAGCTGCCGGTTAAGATCTGCTTCTCAAGCCCTGCTTTCTGCACCCCCACCTTCAGAGAAGAGGTGGGTGGTGAAAAGAGACAGGACATTTTCTGTGATAGCACCTTGCCTTTGCCCTGACCTGGATGGCCCAGGCTAGCCTGATCTCGTCAGATCTCAGAGGCTAAGCAGGGTCAGCCCTGGTTACTATTTGGATGGGAGACCACCAAGGAATACCAGGGTTGTTGTGCAGAGGAAGGCACTGGCAAACCACCTCTGTTAGTCTCTTGCCATGAAAACCCCAAAAAGGGGTCGCCATAAGTTGGCTGCGACTTGATAGCACTTTACAGACACACACCTCGCCTTTGGCATGCCCTCCCCCTTGAGGCCCATCTGGTGCCTACTTTCTTTTTGTCAGTGCCAGGGCAACACACACATTTTTTTACACAGGCTTTTAATTAGCAGTTTTTAATGGTCTGCTCTATTTTATGGATACTTTTATGCTGCTCGTGTACAGTGGCTTTTTGGGTGGGTTTAATGTTAAGCTGCCTCGAGCAGGACTCTGAAGAAGTGGCATAGTCCTATGCATTTCCACGCATAGTCCTAACTTCAGGTTTCTCTCCCCATGCCCATTCTGGCTTCTCCCTCCCACATGTCTGTTCCTCCCATCCAACCCCCTCCCTCAAAGCGAAGCACAAAAGAGGGAGTGAAACCTTCATGAAATGTGCAGGAAGGCACCAACCGAAGAGAGGCTGCAAAGGCAGCTCCTGGCAGGGAGCTATTGAAGAAAGGAAGGGAGGAATACCCAGCTTCGCAAAAGCACGCACAGACAGGGAGCAAGCAGTCCCTTTAAGTGCTGACCCGCCCCCTCCAAGTAAACTGCAACAAGGCTGCATTTTCAGAGACAGGGACTCAGAAGCCCCCTGATTCACTGGGGATGCCTAATCACAAGGTACTCCTGAAATTTCTTTGGTGGGGGGTGGGGGGAAAGCCCTCATGCATATGATGTTTGAGCAGCAAACCAAACACAAACGTCCCCTGCATAAATGACCTAGGGCCATTTTTGCATGGTAATTAGCAGCGCATTCCAGGCTGAATTGCCCCACATATTTTTTTGCCTTTGTTTTAATGCTTCGCATTAGTAAAGAGCCCATTTAATGCGACCTTTGGTGTTTGCCTAGGGTTGCCAACCTCCAGGTACTAGCTGGCGATCTCCTGCTATTACAACTGATCTCCAGCCTATAGCGATCAGTTCACCTGGAGAAAAATGGCTGCTTTGGCAATTGGACTCTATGGCATTGAAGTCCCTCCTCCCCCCAAACCCTGCCCTCCTCAGGCTCCGCCCCAAAAACCTCCCGCTGGTTGCAAAGAGGGACCTGGTAACCTTATGTTTGCCGCGAAGAATCCCACTCAAGGAACTATGCAAAACGACAGAGGCGTATTAGCTATGCACATGCTAATGACTATGCAAACAGGAACAAAGGAGCAGGCGACAGGGTGGGGGTGTGTGGAATTTCTCCTTTTGCGTTGGGACCGTGAATAGGCATTTTTAAAGTGGCATTTTTAAAAAGCTTTGCGCGAGCATCAACATTGACCATGCAAAAATCGCCTGGATTAAACCAGAATAAGGTTCTTAGGGGAAAAGAGCAATCTTATCCCCTCCCATCTCACACTGATGTTTTCACTGAGTAAATTAAGAGTGGTGTGAGCAGTGACCTTAATAAACTAGGCCCTATTGATGGTACCAGCTGCACCTGGTGTTATGAGAGAACCAGTGTGTGAAATCGAAACTCACTGAAGGCTACATCTAAGAGAGACAAAATATATGAAGCAGAGGTAACTACAGTTCACAATGGTTCTTCTGTCTTGACATCGGATTTTGTCATTCCAAGAAGGATGCATCTCCTGAATGTCACTGTGATCTTTACACACCAATTATCCATTAATGATCCCTTTAAGATTCCTTAATTTTTCCCATCAGTAATTCCCATGGCAATGTATTCCACAGATCAATTGCACACTGTATGGGGAAAAATAGTTTTATTTGTTTCTAACTCCTGCTATGGTATTAATGCCTTCAGTTCACAGCATCATGCGGATATGTACACTGCTGTTCCCTTGTGCCATTTTTCAAACTACTTATAATTATATAAACTGTCACAGCTCTCTCACCCCCCCCCCATCCTAGTCTGTCTGGCATGCTGAAGAGCCCTTATCAGAAATGGACTGAATATTTTTGTAAGAGGCTGAGAAACAAGATCTGTTTCCTGAAGGGGGGCTGAAATCTCTGGAGCTCTTTTAAAGCTGCTGTCATTCCTTTTAAACAGATGTTGAAATACAGGGGAAATGGCTGAGGTTTTTTTTTTTTTAATGTTTCTTCCTGGATCTATCTCAGACATATTTTTGTGAAGAAAATGGTGGGAAGCATCCTTTTGTTGAAGTCTCCCCAGGCCCAATTTAATTCATACAGACCAGGGATTGCCCTTCACCTGCTTCACATCTGTCAGCCATCCACTAGTGTAAGCATAGCTCTTCCTCCCACACAAAATCTGACAAAAACCTTCTACGGAGGGACGCTGGTTACTTTCTAATCATCATCTGTATTCCAAAACATCTCAAGCATGCTCACGTATTCTGAAATGTCTACCTGACACTCATCTCTTGGTTGTTAGTACCAAAACGGACAATGTGAATCATATCGCTGAGATTGCAATAACTGTATGCTGTAATTGGCTAGGGTTTTTTTTGGGGGGGGGGAGATGTCACAAATCCTAGAAAAAAAATCAAGACAGATTCTTAGTTGCTTACTAGAAAGGGGAGAATTGGTTTTTATGTGCGATTTTCTCTACTTTTTAAGAAAAATCAAACCGGCTTACAATCTCCTTCCCTTCCTCTCCCCACAACAGACACCTTGTGAATCAGGTGAGGTCAAGAGAGCTCTAAGAGAACTGTGACAGTCCAAGGTCACCCAGCTGGCTTCAGGTGTAGGAGTGGGGGAACCAACCCGGTTCACCAGATTAGCATCCGCCGCTCATGTGGAGGAGTGGGGAATCAAACCCTGTTCTCCAGATCAGACTCCACCGCTCTTAACCACTATTCATTGCTAGCCCGCGCTCTTAAAGTTTCCTACATTTCATGAGATTATCCTTATGTAATCAATCTTAGGATGGCGGCCTTACTTTCATGTAGGTTTGTTACCCATGTATTTCCCTGTATTTCTATCTGTATCTTGTCTGCACACTCTGGGTTGGATTTCTGTGGATGGTATAAATTTCCTCCAACAAAGCATGACTTTCTCTCCCCCCCTCCCACTGCAGCCCCAAATACTTCTCGAAATGCTGCCCCTGAGAGCCAAGATATCCCCAGGAACAGCATCAGGGGAAATGGAGGTCGGGAACTGGTGAAAATCACTCACCCTTCCATCAATAGAATTCAAAATTGTATTCAAGCCTCTGTATCCAACCCTACGATGAACCTTAATAACATCTCTCACTGGCAGTTGCCAAGTTACTAGGTACTAGCGCCTTCTAAGGAAGCAATTCCTTAGGAAGCAGCTCCAGAACCACAATGCCGAGGAAGCTTTTTGAATATGCCACAAATCTAAGCAGTCCCCCAGAGCCCACGGCATCCAGTGCTCATAGGGTTGCCAGCTCTGGCCTGGGAAACACCTGGAGATTTCTGGGGTAGATCCGGAGGAGGGTGGTATTTGGGGAGGGGAGGGACTTCAATGCCATATCCAATTTCACAAGCGGCCATTTTCTCCAGGGGAACTGATCTCTATTGGCTGGAGAGCAGTTGTAATAACGGGAGATCTCCAGCTAGTACCTGGAGGTTGTAGCAAACAAACGTTAGCGTGCTGTATAGTTACTTAAGCAAACCCAAACCAGCAACGTGTTGCAAAAACAATGAATAATTCAAAATTAAGTATTTGTAATAGTGTTATTCAATATATCATATACACTATATGAACTTGGTTTACAAACTGAACCATATATTCCAAAGAACACAAAATTAAAGTACAGAACATAGGTACAATGTCCATTTTTTGCAGTCCTTTTAGCTGTACAGAACGTCTTGTCGTTCAAGAGGTAAGAAGGTCAGTTCTTCATTTAAACAGAAGCCCGGTTGTCTTTCTGTTTCGGCTTAACAAAAAAGCCTTCCTCAGCGACCAACGCGAGCTGTTACTAACTGGCTTTCGCGTTGGCAAAGTAGCCCTGAGTACTCGAGTTTTTGCCAACGCGAAAGCCAGTTAGTAACAGCTCGCGTTGGTCGCTGAGGAAGGCTTTTTTGTTAAGCCGAAACAGAAAGACAACCGTGCTTCTGTTTAAATGAAGAACTGACCTTCTTACCTCTTGAACGACAAGACGTTCTATACAGCTAAATTGACTGCAAAAAATGGACATTGTACCTATGTTCTGTACTTTAATTTTGTGTTCTTTGGAATATATGGTTCAGTTTGTAAACCAAGTTCATTGTATATAGTGTATATGATATATTGAATAACACTATTACAAGTACTTAATTTTGAATTATTCATTGTTTTTGCAACATGTTGGGTTTGCTTAAGTACCTGGAGGTTGGCAACCTAAGTGTTCAGTAGGGCAGCGCTACATAGCTGAATGGCTAATGAAGTGTCTGCTCATCAGGCCATTGAGAGCTGTAGGATTGACAAGGTTTTTTTTTTAAATTTACTATCTCTATTTCTGTGCCTTTAGTATCTTCACATCAAGAAAAAAATCACCAGCTAATTTCTTCCCCATCACATCTCTCTACAAGGAAAAGCTACAAAAGGACAGGAGGAGAAACATTAAAATAGCTGCCAAACCTAGTCTGCAGTGGATGAATGGGTAAGGATCAAAAATACAAACCATGAGATTTCGATTTTATAAAGACTCATTTTCTGACCCCCCCCCATATACACCACACTAGCAGTTTCTCTACCTGCATTTTTAAAAATGCATGCTGCCCTTCTATTATCCCCAGCAGATATGTTCAAGGAAAGTGGGTAGTTATTAATCATGGGCTGCCCTCTCTAAAGTATAAGGTAAGATCCATTTGCCTCATTCCCTGCTTTCATGAGTTCCAGCATTAATTGGATCATTTATGCAGCATGTTGCGTCTTCTGTCCCAGCCGGATCTCAGAGGGCACGCAGTACCGCTTTCTCACTGTCTCTTTCTAATTCTCCATGCTGGGAGCTCTGGCTGGCTCCCTCCCTTCAGGTGTTTTGTGGCCAGCTGAAGAAGTTTATTGGGAAAAGGCTTTGCAGGTTACTGTTGAACTGTGCCTTACTTGAGCTCACGGTGTTGACAAATGGCTCTCACCCTCTCTGATTTCATTATTGTTTTGCAATTTTAATGCTGCCTCATTTTATGACTTTTTGTCTCTCTGTGTTGTTTTGAATGCCCTTAAATTGGGTTGGAAAAGTGACTCAAACATTGGATGACTAATTCCAAAACTAGGGGCATTCTAGAAGCTACATTTTAGCTTGTTCGCAAAAGCAGCAGCCCTAATGGATGTGTTTAATTATTTCACCCTATTATAAATGCACAATCATCTATTGTACTTCTGATCTCTGTGATGGAGATCGAGGGGGTGCTTAGTGCCCTCACCCTAGGTTGAGAGGTGCTGAATAGATTTGCAGGGCTGGTCCATCATCCCCCTTCCCGCGCTCCTCACCAACATCCTCGCGACTAACCCTGCAGGGGGCTGCTGATTGAGTGTCATTTTATGCATGCATGAAATTCAGATTGAAACGATTTCAAGGCAACAACGGGCTGTGAACTGTTCTCTCTGAGAGGAGAAAATGAACCAACAGCTAGTAGTGCAGGAAGAACAGAAAGACATCTTAAGGCAGCCTTGAAGTTTGAGATCTGTTATCTAGGGAACCCATTTGAAAGCTGAGGAACACGTATTAAGGTGCCACGAGACGCTAGTTAGTGGGCTTGCCTGTCAAAGCTGCCAGTGACGTGCCGGTAACTAGAGCTTGCTATTCAATGGGTGGAAATCGCTAATCCAAGCAACTGGCAACACACACACACACACACAGAGTCGCATTCTATTTTAATTTCACTTTTATCTTGATAAATGGTTTACATGAGAGAGCCAGTGTGGTGTAGTGGTTAGAGTGTCAGGCTAAGATCTGGGAGACCTAGGTTCAAATCTCCACTTTGCCATGGAAGCTTGCTGGGTAACCTTGGGCCCATCACACAGCCTAACCTACCTCACAGGGTTGTTGTGAGGATAAAATAGAGGGGAGGAGAAAGATGTAAGACTCTTTGGGCCCCCACTAGGGAGACAGGTGGGGTATAAATGAAGTAAATAAGTAAATACATATATAGATGTGGCATGCCAATAAGAAAGCTAAAGGTTCTCTGAATTAAAGACAATGCAAGAATAAAGGTTTTTGGAGTGTTGGGAGGTAGCCAGTGAACTTCACTGCCCATAGTTAATACTCTCTCACAATATTTGCTATTGAGATAAACAAGTGTCATCAAGATGGTATGGATTTTGCATAGACAGACAGACAGACAGACAGACAGACAGACAGATAGATAGATGAGAGAGAGTTGTGTGCCATTGTGTCTGCATAATTGTATAGGCATCCATCAAGACAGCACATATTGTTGATTTCAGCTAGGGACGCTGAGCTGAGCACCACGTCTCTTGGGGGCTCCCAAGGGAACCAAGATTCGTTCGAATCTGGGGTGTAATTCTGCACCCCTACCCGATCCTAAATAGTGGATTGGGAAACAGGATCTCCCCTGCTGCCCATGAAGTGCGGTTTGACCCCCAGTTTTGCTGAGAGAGCCATCGGACGACTCTCGGAATCCTGGATGAGGTTCCACCTGGCCTGAGGGGAAACGATTGCCGCGAACATCTCTCTAGAATTAGGCTCAGCTCTCCCCTACCTATTACCATCTAAGCAACGATACATAAGCAAGAATACCTACTCTTCTAAAATCTGAGTAAGTAACAAGAACTCTTTTGTTTTACCTGGAATTGGAAGTCCTGAAGGAGTGGAAAAAATATCTATAGAATCCGTATCTCCCCATCTGAGGTTTGGATGACTCTTTGACATTTAAAAACATTGTATAAGCCGGCAGGATCTTAATCAAATTGATCGGTGGATAGACATAACAATTGGGACCTTTTGAATGACATTATAGCCACCAATCAGAAACTCAGAAGTGTAAAGGGGAGGGACAAGCAGATTCCCCCCCACTTCCGGGAGGAGGCTTTTCTGAATAAACAAATTTTCAAGCCAAGTCTTATCCGGAAGCATCAGCTATCGTCTGCCATCGCGAGAATACTATGGGATTTGAGACCGGATGTGTGGCACCACTGTGTAACTGGCAAATACTTCCCAAGTTCCTAGGCAAAAGTAAGGAACGGCAGGCATGCGACCTTATATCCTGTCCCCCGTAACACCACTTTACAACTCACAACGTATACTTGTCTGGATTTTACAAATTAAACCTCAACAAACTACCAGAAGTAGCAACCATGGAAAGTGAGACTAAATTCATGGATCGACTAGCCTCTCTGACAAACAATATCTACGAACTTGTCAATCGGAAACTGGATGTAATTTCGGGAGATCTCAAGTAATAAAAGACTGAATTATGACAATGAGATCAGAGATGAGAGAAGGAAGCTCCCCAAACGACAAACCATTAAAAGAACCATTAAAATTCCAAGACCACGGTTACACAGCCCGGATAACCTACAAGAACCAATGAACTCTGACCGTGAAAGCCTTCGACAATACATTAAAAGAAGAATTAAATTCTGTAAAGGAGATGGAGAGCTATGAAGGACTACCAAAGGATATACATCTGCAAGAAGAAATTGAACCAACCCAATTGACAACTATGAATATGAACGTAAGAGACTTTGACTTTTGTTTGTGTGATTTACCTGATGAACTTTTCAAAGTTAACTGGGAGAATTTAAAAGGGCAAAAAGCTGGAAATACCGGGATTTTTCTTCTCTTCTTAGGGATGGAAGAAAACATGCTGCAGATTTACTATCCCCCATCAATTTTTACAGAGGGAATTGCACTAACAGCTTCCATGGATGCCCTTCGACGTTTAAAGCTACTGGGAAAAAGAGGAAGATGCTGGAAATTTAAGATAAAGAGACTGGGTCAAAGGGTTTAGTTTTTCTCGGGATTTAATTAAAAAAGACTGATTAAATGGCTTGGCTCTGACAAAAACAGAATAATTAATGGCATTAACATAACTGATACTTATTAGATATGTGGGAGAAATGGAGGAATCATAATGATATTCATTCTCAAAGGAAGTTAAAATGATACTTATTATCTAATCCATTTTTTATTATAAAAATAGCACTTTTTTATTTCTGTTCTTTCTTTTTTCTTTTTCTTTTATTTTTCTTTATTTGAATATAGATAAATGAAATAGCAAATACTTAGATTATGAGTAATGTTAAATAAAGAAAAAAAATCTTATAAACGTTTGTAACAATATTAGGATTAGAATCTTAAATAAAGGAGATTACAAATAAATGACAAGACTGAGGGAGGTGTAGGGGAAGTCTTTATATTTTATTTTTTATTTATATATATATGTATTTTCAACAATTGTTTATTAGAATTTATACTCTGATGTTTACCTATATTGATTGTTGAATACCTTGTCTAATTAGTATAAAATAATAATAATAATAAAAAGACAGCACATATTGTTGGCATTTTCTCTGCAGCTGTTTATTTTAACCCTTATTTGGTCTTGAGGAAACTGTCCTAGTTACTGAAATTGATTTTTTAATAGGGAATATCAGTTGCAGAGCAATAGAATAATATGCTATCAAATCATCGTCAAGATGGGGGAAAGTCATTTCATCATTTAATTTGCAGTCATAGACCATCAAACAAATTGAGTTTACATTACTGAATAATATAGAGTAAAACAAGTACAAAATACAATTAAAATTGGTCATGATGACCAGTCGTTATATGCTAGCTGCCATCTATATAATCCAAATTCTGAGACGCCATACTGTATGCCCAGAAGAATATTTAAAGATGGGGGAAAGTCAAATGTACTCTTGGGGTTGGATGTACATCATGTAAATTGTTACCCGCCCTCTACAAAAGTAAGTGCGTGCAGATGGGGGAGGGGAGCCTTCTATTCTGGCCTTTTGGAAGGGGGGAAACTCTTTTCTTCCTGAAAAAAAAAACAAAACCAAACAAGCCTACAAATGAAATTGTCAAACAAACCAATCAGTTTAAGAGTTTTGCATAACATCCTAGACAATGTGGAAATTGGGGAGTGGGGTGTACATCAAGCATTCCCCCATCTTTTGCAACCTTTACAGTGCACCATCTTCCTCTACATCCACACTACAATTCCTAAGTGACAGTTTTAAGAATGCATATGTACATTTGCAATTACCGATGACCCGCTTATGAAAGGAGCCTCAGGGTATTCTGCCGCTATTAGAATTGGAGAACATTCTATATTAAACATTCCCAAACTAAAGAAAAATAAAAGATTGCCTTTCCTTTTAACATGTTGTGGTAGTTTTTGTTTCTTCTATGTCCTCCCTTCAACATCCTTGGGAAGGTGTGTGTGTTAATCTGGCCCTGTAATACCCAGACTGGCTTGAGGGTTAGGATCTCCTTTTTTTGAACAAAATGGACTCTCAGTTAATCGATCTTTTCTTAAATCTGAGTTTCTTAGCTAATAACATAAGAAGAGCCCTGCTGGATCAGACCTGTGGTCCATCTAGTCCAGCATCCTGTCTCCCACAATGGCCAACCACTTCCTCTGAAGGTCCAACAATGGCATAGAGGCCGAGGCCTTCCCCTGATGTCGCCTCCTGGCACTGGGATTCAGAGGCTGACTGCTTCTGAACATGGAGGTTCCCTTTTGTCACTGTGGCTAGTAGCCACTGACAGACCTATCCTCCATGAATCTGTCTAAGCCCCCTTTAAAGCCATCTATGCATCTGTGAGGCTATCACAACATCCTCTCATGTAAAGAAGTATTTCCTTTTGCTGTCCTGAATCTACTGCCCATCAGCATCATTGGATGCCCTTGAGTTCTAGTATTTTGTGAGTGTGTTAAGTGCCGTCAAGTCGCTTCCGACTCATGGCGACCCTATGAATGAAAGTCCTCCAAAATGTCCTATCTTTGATAGCCTTGCTCAGATCTTGCAAATTGAAGGCTGTGGCTTCCTTTATTGAGTCAGTCCATCTCTTGTTGGATCTTCCTCTTTTCCTGCTGCCCTCAACTTTTCCTAGCATGACTGTCTTTTCCAGTGACTCTTGTCTCATGACATGACCAACAATAGCCTCAGTATTTTGGGAGAGGGGAAAAAAAGTTCTCTTTGTTAACTCTCTCCACCCTGTACATAATTTTATAAACCTCTATCATGTCCCCACCCTTAGTTGTCTCTTTTCTAAACTGAAAAGTCTCCAATGGCCTTTCCTAATAGGGAAGGTGCTTCAGCCCCCTGATCATCTTGGTTGCCCTCTTCTGGACTTTTTCCAGTTGTGCTTTGTGCTTTTTGAGATACAGTGACCAGAACTGCACACAATATTCCAAATGAGGCTGCACTAGGGTTGCCAGGTCCCTCTTTGACACTGGTGGGAGGTTTTTGGGGCGGAGCCTGAGGAGGGCGGGGTTTGGGAAGGGAAGGAGCTTCAATGCCATGGAGTCCAATTGTCAAAACGGCCATTTTCTCCAGGGGAACTGATCTCTATCGGCAGGAGATCGGTTGTAATAGCAGGAGATCTCCAGCTACCACCTGGAGGTTGGCAACCCTTGGCTGCACCATTGGCTATACAGGGGCATTGTAATATTGGGCATTTTATTTTCAATCCTTTTCCTAATAATCCCTAACTTAGTTTGCCTTTTTCAGTGCTGCAGCACACTGGGTTGATACTTTCATTTAACTATTTACTACAACTCTGAGATCTTTTCCCCTCTCGGTCTAAGCAAGTTCAGACCCCATTAGCCTGTACTTGAAGCTGGGATATTTTTTTGTTCCAGTGTGCATCACCTTACGTTTACCAACATTGAACTCCATTTGCCACACTGTCGCCCACTCACCCAGTTTGTTAAGAACCTCCTGGACCTCTTTAGAGACATCCTTGGTTCTATTTGTTGAATTGTTGCAAGAGTATTGACTTTGACACTGTTCGGAAAATAGTAGCATGTTTGGGTTTTCAGATGCATAGTAGCAATAACTACGCCTGGTAAAAATACCCTTTTTTAATGTTTTTACTGCCATGATTTGTCTTTTTGTTGTATGCTGAGTTTTGTTTTATCATTGTGAACTGCTTTGAGCAGGTCTGGAGAGGCAGGATACAAATGTTCTAAATCAATGCGGGGGAAAGCCCTGTGTGGAAGTAACCTTGTATCAGTTATATCATGGACTCTGTCTTCCTACGGGTATATAAAGAACCCTACTGAACACTGGTTTCCTGTTTAGGGAATCTAATGAACAAGGTGCGTTATGGAACACTGAATAATATACAAATGCATTTCCACTTCATCAAGCTCCCCTGACCTTGTCAGATCTTGGATGCTAAGCAGGGACAGCTGTGGTCAGTATTTGGATGGGAGACCACCAAGGATGTCCAGGACAGAGACAGGCAATCGCAAACCACCTCTGAACATCTCTTGCCTTGAAAACCCTACACCATAAATTGACTGATTGCTGTCAAGGCACACCTAATCAATAAATAAATCAAAAGCCATAGAATTAACCTGCTTATTGTCTTATAGGTTTATAGCTTAGTGTAACTACTGCAGGATAGGACTTGGTTTTTTGGAACGAGCACATGCATGATGGTGGTACCACATTCCCAGAGGCCTTAATAGGAGGAATAGGCATATTGTCTCACACTACAAGGTAGAGGCAGAGGGCAGTACAGGAGTTGCCTGAAATATGTAATAATAATCATACTCAGAATTTGTATAGTGCTTTGAAATTCAAAAGCACTTTATCTGGTTGTGTGAAAGTGGGCCTTGTATAAATTTATCGTTGTGGATGTAATGCTAGAGCAAATGGTATCTGGATTTCGGTTAGACCTCTTTTGTTAGGCTTAAACACAGACAGTATAAATCATATGTAGCACTTTGTAGCATTATTCCTGATGATCGATTAATATCTCCTTCATTTCTGTGCAAGCCATAAGCCCTTCAGTCTGTTTATGTATCATGGTGCAAGACCCTTATGGTATTTCTACTACGTGGAAGCTAGGGGTAATAGATTTCTTACCAATATGGGATTTGTGGTGGTTGCTTGGGTAGCTACCATGGAACAAGTCCACCATACAGATTTTGTGTATGCGAATCCATACATTTAAGCATATCACAGAGCCTTGCTCACCTCTGTCTGGGCAGTCTGAAGTAATTTTAAATAATGAAGTTTTGTTTGACAACAGCAGATGGCACTATTACACATAATTTTCCAGGCTCCTTTTCACAATTTGCCGTTGTAGATTAAAAGCATTTTTACAATTGATGGATGTCCTTTTAGTTGAGTAGAATGCGTTGCTCGTGAACACCAGATCCAAAATGAAAGAGTCATTTTAAATTGAATGCACATTTCCAGCCACCTGATTTAAAGGCAAGGCAAATGCACAACCCAATTGAATGTCATTTGTGAAAATGGCTTCAGTAGTTGGCAATAAAACTGCTTGCTTATTGTGTTGTGGAGTGTGTTTTGTGAGCTACAGACAAATTGATCTCCGTTCTTTGGGAAAATCATTTTGAAAGAAAAACCTTTAGGCAGATCTGTTCCTAGAATTTTTTTCAGGTCTAGGTGTATTTGAGAAAGGATAACCTGTGACCTGGGCCATGTCTGCACTTACCATTTGCGGCGCTGGCTTCTGCGGGCTTTCCTTGCATGTTCCCACTGCAACTCACCCGAAGGATTCCAAGGACGTCTCCAGAGCACAATTTCACTGCGTTAAGCGCATCCGCTTATATGGCGAATTAAAAAAATAAAACGTCCTCCACACCCGGTGCCTTACAGTGGGAACATGCAAACTGTGTTCGATCCATTTCCTGCTGCCAGCCCACTTCCTGCTGCCAGCCAACCCCCGCACTCCCCCCGCCTCCCTTACTCACGTTGGACCAATCGCCGTCCTTGCTTGGAGAAGCCAACTGGGCATGCGTGGGAGCGTGCCGGTCTGGGCTTATCAAAAGCAGTGGACAAAGGCGGCGCGGTGGGAACAGAAATTTAAACTCGTCTTGGATGCTTTCATACTGGACATGTGTAAATAGCGAGGTAAATTGCTGGTGCGTTCACGGGCCTGGTTAATTCAGCCTTTAATCCCAGATTAAGGTGCTCAGATAAACTGCCCATTGTCATGAAGCTGAAGGGTGGGGTGTCCTGATATATTCTAGTTATTCCTAAGAAGTGAAATATGTTTCTATGTGCTTGGTGTACAGACCCATGGAATCCCTGCTGGTGAAACCAGCCCCCCCAATCCTGTCCCTTGAACAGAGGCTTAAAATGAGATGTTATTTGTTAGGTAATGTTACTTACCTCCAAATCAGGAAAAACTTTAGCTGTCCCTTTCCACACATCAGTCCTCTATTAAAGGAATGGGACATGTTTCTCTCTGTCTGTTGGCAATCCTAGATCTTATCTAAAGGGATGCACTTGGAGAGAACTCCCACTGGATTGGGGCTAGACTTTCTTCCTGTACCTGGAGACACATCAGAACAAAAAAAGCCTTACTAGATCAAAGTCTATATACTAACAGCGAAGTTAGCCAAATCTGAGGATACTTAAATCCAGTGGCTGGAGCTGTGAACAGGCAAGACAGATCTTTCTACAAACCCAAACAATGCCCCAGGTTTGCAGAAAAATCTGAAATCTAAAAACAACAACAACATTGGGGGCTTTAAAAAATCCAAATGTCCAAAGTCAGGTAGCTAGCTATGGCAGGAGACAGAAGATGTGGTCAGTGGAAGCCGTCCAAGGTGAAACACAGATAATTCCAAGTCCAAAGCATCAAAGCAGGAGAGGGCAAATCCAACCGGCATGGTCAGATTTGGTCTGGTTTGATCCAAGATAGTCAGATTCACAGAGTCAGAATTTCAGCATGGATACAGACACACAAGGGTGGTAACTCATTGCTCCCACTCTAGCCTCTCTTTGCTGGCTGCTTAAATAGGAAATTAACATGCTAGGACAGATAAACCAGCTGTAGTTAATTAGGTTGTTTCAGCATTCCAAGTCAGGTGTAATTTATCAGCTCTGCACTGCCTCAACTGTCAGGGATTTATCTATGCTGAGCCAGCAGTCTCGCACTTCTCCATCTCTCCTAGAGACGTTCCCTTCATTAATGCCTTCTCCTTTGTTCCAAAGGGTCTGGCAACTAGGGTTTCCAGCCTCCAGGAGGTGGCTGGAGATCTCCTACTATTACAACCTATCTCCAGGTGACAGAGATCTGTTCCCATGGAGAAAATGACCACTTTGTAAGGTGGACTGTATGGCATTATACCCAGTTGAAGTTCCTCCCTCCCCAAACCCCGCCATCCTTGGGCTCCACTTACAAAAGCTCCAGGTATTTCCCAACCCAGAGCTGGCAACCCTACCGGCGACCCTAGGGGTGAGGCTGACAGTTGCTGGGTTTCAGGCACGGCTTGAGTTCATGAGCTGGAGGGCTGAGGGCACAGTGCTACAGCTTCTGCCTGTGACAGTTCCTCTGTGATCAGCCTGGGGCTGGGGCTGACTTCTTCCATCTCCTCCTCATCTGAGGAGGTGTCAGCATGCGGACCCATGACATCAGTCCACTCTCCAAAGCAGTCAATTTCTCCAGGGGGACAGATCTCTGTTGTCTGGAGTTCAGTTGTAATTCTGGAAGACCTCCAGGTCCCATCTGGAGGTTGGCAACTGTGGTTGCCAGGTCCCTTTTCGCCACTAGCGGGAGGTTTTTGGGGCGGAGCCTGAGGAAGGCAGAGTTTGGGGAGGGGAGGGACTTCAATGACATAGAGTCCAATTGCCAAAGCAGTCAGTTTTTCCAGGTGAACTGATCTCTGTCAAACCTTGTCAGGAGCTCTCCAGCTAGTACCTGGAGGTTGGCAACCCTACTGACTGAGCTTCTCCACTTGCCTTTGCAGGCCTTTTATGCATAGATGCTTCCCTCACAGTCACCCCTCCGATGACTTTGGGTCTTGGTTGTCATTATGCATGCCATTTCCAAACATCATAGGTTGCTTCGCTCTCCCCCTGCGTTTCACCACATTGGGGTGATGTTTTCAGGTATCTGTTTATCTCAGATCTGAACACGCGGGCAAAACATGGGGAAATGCATGGGGAAAGCGAGGCAGCCTCTGACGGTCAGAAACGGCATGCATACTCAAAATAAAGACCCGAAGTTATCGGAGGGGTGACCGCGAGGGAAACACCCATGCATAAAAGGCCACAGTCTGCCCCAGTGACAAAACTCTAGGGTTATTTTCTTTTTTGTATAATGATGATGTCAGCTTCTTAAATTATTGCACTTTGCTGCATGGTCACTGTTGTTTGTAGTTTGTCAGCTTTGGAATATGTACACATTTTAAATTGCTAACACAAAAATAAGTGGGTTTTTTTTTTTTAAGTAATGGAGAAGAGGTGGCAAACCAAGCTCAGGCCTTTTTACTCCCAAAGGTCCCAATACCGCTGTAAATAGTCTTAATGGATTCTAGAAAACAAGAAATCACTGATCAACAAGAGCCGCATATCATCCAATTATCTTTCCTCCTTCCAGTGAGGTGGATGTTAATCAGCTCTCATAACATGGCAGGGAATGTCTCTTCAACCCAGATCTCATTTTGAAAGGCGTGAAAGATAACGCAGTGCCATGAAGGATTAAACCCATTTTCCAAAAGTGGACAAGTTTATAGAGCTTTTTACAGGATTATTTTGAATGCTGTCAAAAATAAAAAGGGTGTCGAGATATGCAGATAAGCTGTAATCAAATAAAGCTGGGATGAGTCCATTCAAAATGAACATCTTATTTTGGATCGATGCACATTTTTAAGAAAGACGAAGAAGAGAGACATATTTTTCTCTGAGGCAAGAATCTTCGGTACTGTTGAAAGTCATTAAGAAACACTATCCTCCATAAAGTTAAACCCTACAAATAACAGATATAAAGGTGGTGATCATCTGTCCTTGTTCAACTCATTCCCATGGCAAGAACTCTTAAAATCTGATGTAAGAGTGTCATAATATTGTCGAAGGCTTTCACGGTCAGAGTTCATTGGTTCTTGTAGGTTATCCGGGCTGTGTAACCGTGGTCTTGGAATTTTCTTTCCTGGAATTTTCTTTCCTAAGAGTGTCATGTTTTGAGGTGCCACCCTTGGCCTCCAACTCTTAAAATCTGATGTAAGAGTGTCATGTTTTGAGGTGCCACCCTTGGCCTCCAACTCTTAAAATCTGATGTAAGAGTGTCATGTTTTGAGGTGCCACCCTTGGCCTCCAACCCCCACCCAGGTCTCAAGACCACCCTAGCCCCGGTGGAAGGAAGTAGGAGTAATCACGTATGTAACCGAAGGAAGGAAGATTGCCACTATGCATCTCCAGTGAACAACTTAAATTTTTGCGTGGAATGTATCAGCCAGTCATCTCGTCCTTTACTG
The DNA here is from genome assembly GCF_029931775.1 of Euleptes europaea. Lineage (NCBI taxonomy): Eukaryota > Metazoa > Chordata > Lepidosauria > Squamata > Sphaerodactylidae > Euleptes > Euleptes europaea. Next base: position 125,156,925 of record NC_079312.1, on the reverse strand, counting down.
GCATAAAATCACTATACGTGTGGAATATATTATTTGTTTAAGCACCAACAACTACCAATTCGGCTACAGTAAGGATTGAAGTACACTGCGGTTAAGTCCAACTGTTGTAAATGCGACTGAAGAAAGACTATCTCATGAAATAGGAAATACTGGATTCCTCTCTCGCATTGGACTGGATCAATTGCCTTTGGACTTCGTTGTGTTATAAGAGACAGTCTTTGGACTATTTTGACCATTTCATGGTTTGGGTTTGTATTTATAGCTATGCATTGTTAGGATTCTATAGGTTAGTAGTATTGTATTAGTGCAGAGCTTTTTGTTTTGTTTCTAATAGGCGTAGAGTATATTTGGATAATTGATGAATATATTTTGATAGTGGAATAGTTTGGTCACAGTGCTGCTATTTTGGAGTACCTGGAGGATGGCAACCCTACTGATGAACAGCCTTGAAACGCTTACAAAAAGCCAAACGATAAACAACAACAAAAAACTGGTTCCCAGTTTGCAACCGGAGAACAGAACGTGAGCCACATCAGCAGGTGTTTGAGCATCTGTACTGATGTTTATAAGCTTTATATACATCACAGAGGAGGAGGAATAGAAAGGGTTACTACAGCTCCTGACCTGCCTATCCTCTCTCCCCTTTTTGTGTGTGCATAGCAGCAAAGTCATGCTCCCGAATCCTGCTACCTGGAGTCATCAACTACTTTCAAACATATCCGGAAGCCTCTAATTCAACAGCCTTATTGGAATTGAGCATCAGAGGGTGCTGTTCACTCACTGGTGTTCCATATCCTCTCCCCACCACCCCCGTTGCTGCTTTTCAGAGTCCTTCTCCATTTCAGAAGTCACTTTGTACTACACTCTCCTATCAAGGTGCCCTTTCCGATATCTCACTCCCACTGCCAACAGGAGACTTTCAATTAAACCCAGTGCAGGTCAGCTCTGACAGGCAGCCTGCCTTGTAAATCGAGGAGGTTATCAATGGATGCATTCCTGAAATGCATCTAAAAGAAGCCAGGCAAGGGGAGCTCTTGGCTGTGATTTAGTAGTTCTTAAAAAACGGGTAGCTCTCTCTTTGGTATTTTCTTTTTTCCTTCTAATGTAAATTTCAGGCTGTCTTCTGCAAGCCTTTCGGTTGTCTTTTTAATGGTTCTTTTTAGGATATATCAAAAGGGGACATCAGGCACAGAATAATAACTATAGGAAGGTTCCCAGGTTTTCCTTTTACAGCTTGAAAAGCAAGAGAATAAAACAGGGCTTTAAGCTCTGGTCTTTTATGCATGGTTGTTTCCCTTACCGTCATCCCTCCAACGAGGACTTCAGGTCTTTGTTTGAATTATGCATGCCGTTTCTGACCGCCAGAAGTTGCCTCTCTTCCCCTGCGTTTCCCCGCATTTTGCCCGCATTTTCAAATTTGAGCTAAAACAGGACCCTGAAAACACGGGTTAGGGTTGCCAGCTCTGGGTTGGGAAATGCCTGGAGATTTTAGGGGTGGAGCCTGAGGAGGGTGGGGTTTGGGGAGGGGAGGGACTTCAGTGGGGTACAATGCCATAGAGTCCCCCTTCCAAAGTGGCCATTTTCTCCAGGTGAACTGATCTTTGTCGCTTGGAGTTCAGTTGTAATAGCAGGAGATCTCCAGGTACCATCTGGAGGTTGGCAACCCTAGTTCACACTGAAAAAGCTTACTTTGCAGAGATGTAGGATTGCCAGCCTCTAGGTGGGCCCTGGGCCCTAACCTGGATGGCCCAGGCTAGCCTGATCTCGTCAGATCTCGGAAGCTAAGCAGGGTCAGCCCTGGTTAGTATTTGGATGGGAGACCACCAAGGAATACCAGGGTTGCTGTGCAGAGGAAGGCACTGGCAAACCACTTCTGTTAGACCCCCAAAAAGGGGTTGCCATAAGTCGCTGCGACTTGACGGCACTTTACACACACACAGGTGGGCCCTGGAGATTTCCTGGTATTACAATTGATTTTCAGATGACAGAGATCAGTTGCCCTGGAGAAAATGGCTGCTTTGGAGGGTGGATTCTATGGCATTGTACCCGGGTGGGGGGGCCTCCCCTCCCCAAACACCACTTTCCCCAGGCTCCATCATCAAAATCTCCAGGTATTTCCCTACCCAGGTATTTCCCAACCCAAATCTTTCCCTGTTCTGATGATGATCCTACTCTAATGAGGAGGTTCCACAACACCCAGGAATATATAGATACAGGTAGTTACTTTAACAACTACCCATTGAAGTGAATGGAAAATGATTTGGGATAATACTTTGCCATGAAGCTTCATGTGCTGCAGGCTGACATGCAGAGAGGGAGTGCTGGCCATATCAAAACCACCAGCTGTAATTGGAATTAAAGTCCCAGCATGCAACGTTCTCCACGAGGAACAGAACAGCTCATCCGCGAATCCGTCCTGATGCTGCTGAACAAACCAGGCCCCTTCTCAGCCACATTACGAGTGGCAGTCCATACAGGGGAATTAGCTGAGACTGTAGGGGAGTTTTTTCTCTCCAGCCTGGCACCTGTTTTGTGGAAGGACTTGCCGCTGGCTGAATCTCTTGTGCGGATGCAGCTGCTGGCTTGCGTTAACCAGTCTGCTTATCTAGCATGGAGGGGAAACTTCCCTGGCCAGTTTTAATCAGCGACTTACAGGGCAATCCTATGGAGAGTTATTCCAGTCTAAGTCCATTGCCTTCAATCATCTTAGACTGGAGTAACTCATAATGGGATTGCACTGTTAGTGGGTGAGGGAAGGCCTCCACCCAACGTATTGGCCTAGAGGAGATGTCTGGGGTTACTTGAATGCTACACGCCAAGATACCAAACCATTCCAGCTGAAACGGTGAAAGAGACATGGAACAGGTGGACAAAATGGAATATAATAATCCCAATGCACCTCTTAACAGCTGCCTCCTCAGCATTGCAAGCTAGGTTTTTTAATGATTAGTGTTAAGCCTAATCATCTATATTTCACTTTAAAGTATATATTGAGTCCAAAGCTTTTGTTCTGTGACAAGGACAATGGGCATAACTACAGGGAATTAAACTCGTTCAACAGTCATTCTGTCAACTAGAATTACCTGAATTTGTCAAGAAAAGCCAGGAGAGCTACAGCAAAGAAAAAAGGATATACATTTCTCAAGGTGATATGCCCAAAGACTTCAAACTGCCTTTTGTTTCACTGAGTGTTGTGAATCAAACATGGATGCAAGTGCTAGAAAGCCAATCATAGCCACAACAAATGTATCAAGTAGTGGGAATTAGGCGTTTGCAGAATTGTTGAAAGACTGGAGCCTTTCAATATAAATGGAAGATTGTATTTGGTAAAAGTAGTTGTCTCAGACCTGACAACCCTGTTAGTCCTCTTCTGAATACATTATGCCTAGCCTCTGTCTTGTTAGTCCTTGCACTCCGGGTCAAATTAAACAATAACATGAGATCTGTTAAGGGATCTCCTGTGGCATTTAAAAGGGATAAATAGCAGCCGCGGGGGCCTTTCAGTCAGATGGGCTGTGGTGTGTGGGGTTTTTCCCCCCTTTTTTTCCAAACCCCTCACCATTTCCCCAACCTCAGTTGCTCGCCAAGCTGGTACATGACCCAGGCAAGTGGAACACACAAGTACCGTTGGGCATAGTTGATCTCAGAATGAAAGAACTGATTCCTTGGTTGCTTTAAAACATTTGAACCCATATATGAAGGCAAAATTGAGCAGATCTGGTTCTGCTTTCTTGTTATTGGCCGTTTGGATGGATCTTTTGCTGTAAGGACAAAGAACGTAACGGCCGATTTCCACTTATTGGATTTAAAAACATTGGACTTCACACAGAGAAATAACTAGAGGTGGCTTTGCCAAAAACATGTAGCAAATAGCAATGTGATTGGCTTTGGAGCTGGACGTTCCCCCATATCGGTCAGAAGATAGCCACCCACAGTGTCAACTGATGCGGCAATATAGCCAATCCTCCTTTGCCGGTCAAAAGCAAAGAAAACAGCAGTGTGCAGTAAGATGTCAGGGATGTTCTGACTGCAGGCAGGGCCTCAGTAGCATTTTTGTCTTAGGACACATGCTTTAGATGTTGGGGGCTACCGCACTTTGTATTCCCTGCGATGTATTAAGAGTTTGAAAATGTTGTAAAAAACATCGCTTTAAAAGGGGTTTTGGATACCACGGCTTATAAATGGTTGGAAGACGTCTTCATTGCTAAAGGGGCCAAACAAAGTGCAAACAGTATTTTTTATAACGTTTTCAAAGTCTTAATACATCGGTTGGAATACAAGTGCGGTAACAGCCGTTATCAGGCTCTTCATATGAGAACAGTGGCATCTAGGTGCAAAGAGGGCCAGGGCTCCTGTAGAAGGGATGTTGGTAGGTGTGGTTTATGTCCGGGCACAGTTGCACCTTTGCTGTGGTGAGTCTCACAACAGGAAGATATTTTTCTCCAGAGAGCATCTTTATCTTTCCCTCCTCATGTTTAACAAGTTCCTAAAGACTTTTTTGTTCTCCAAGTTCTTGTAAGAATCCACTGCTGCTTCTCTTGAGTGTAACTTAAAAAACAAAAACTTCCCTTCTTGCTTTTTTTCATAGTTTTGTGCATTTTTAATGTCCTGGAAATGCTGAGGTATCGTTAAGCCTTTTACCTTCCCTCCCTTGTATAACTGATGGGGGAGCTATATAAGTATCATCATCTATTTCTTTTGACCACAGCTGCGTGATCCACCGGATAATCTAGGTGCTCCTATGATAACATGCTGTGCTGTCTGAACTACACAGAGCTATTTTCCTCTTTCCCTGGAGGTTGCGATATGTCTTTCCTCCCCTGGTTTATTTTCATCCCTGCTGGAAGGCACTGTCAAAACCAGTCAGTCTGGCATATTCTCTGGACTTTTGGATAGTCCCAGTGACTCTCCAAACTTATATACAGTTTCAATCTGCTGACAGCACTTCTGTCTCTAATGAACATAAGTTCCCAGCTCCTCTCCCCAAGAGTCCAAATAGTTTAACAACAGATTATTTTTTTTTTGCAGGAGACTGTCATTCCACCAGACAATGCTCTGGCATGGATTCTGGCCCAAGGTTGGTGACATCAGATGACACAAGGTATCAGCCCAACAGACAGCTACCTGATGATCCTATGCACGCATTGTTGTTGTTTTTGCTGTCAAGTCACAGCTGACTTACGTCAACCCCATAAGGTTTTCAAGGCAAGAGATATTCAGAAGTGGTCTGCCATTGCCTACCTCTGTGTAACAACCCTGGAATTCCTTGGTGGTCTCCCGTCCAAGTACTAACCAGGACTGACCATGCTTAGCTTCTGAGATCTGACAAGATAGGACTCACCTGGGCTATCCAGGTCAGGGCATGCATGCTTACCTGGGAGTAAGCCTTACAAAATTAATTGGTGTTTAGTTCTGAGAAAACAGGCACAGGAATCAGGCCATGATTCAAACTGCAATTCCATTCATGGCACCGCACCAGCCTATTTGTTAATGCAGGGATGCTTTTGATAGTTTGCTTATGAATCAGATTGAGGTATGTGGGAGAATCCAAAGTAGCTCAGTAAATCCATATATGTATTATGGATTCTTTCCATTGTTGTTGCAGTTTTGGTCTCTGCACTGAATAACAATTATACATTTGTGAGCAAAAGCTGTTGGGAAAAGTGCACAGAGCGGTTTATGTGCAGAAATGGAGGTTGCTCCCAGACAACTATGATATGTAGTCAGTTCTTCTATGAAGCAATACTATTCAGCTCTAATTGTTTCATATACAGTGCAGTCCTAAGCAGAGTGATAGTCCTTCAAGTTCCTGTTCTTCAGGGCACAAGCAATTGTTCAGTCTCAGGCTGTTTTTAGAATGGATGCTCATAAGCCCTTGTATTTGCACAATGCTGTCACAACAATGAGAGCCAGTGTGGTGCAGTGGTTAAGAGCAGCGGACTCTAATCTGGTGAACCAAATTTGTTTCCCCATTGCTACACATGAAGCCAGCTGGGTGACCCTGGCCTAGTCACAGCTCTCTTAGATCTCTCCCTGCCTCACAAAGTGTATGTTGTGGGGAGAGGAAGGGAAGGAGATTATAAGCCGGTTTGATTCTCCTTAAAAGGTAGAGAAAGTTGGCATATAAAAACGAAGTCGTCGTCGTCTTCTTCTACTACTACTACTACTATCTGTGTAATACATATTGAAAATTTAAGGTTCTCATGCTATAAGGAACACCACCCTTTTCTATGCACAACTGATTATATACAGACACTGGGAGGCTAACAAAGACACATTATTTCTCTGTGGAATAAATTGTGGTAGACATCTATAAACAAAGACTATTACTACATTTTAACTCCATATTTCCTCTGAGGATCTCAGAGTGCATATATGGTGCCCCCCCCCCCACATTGCAGCCTCACAACAGCCCTTTGAGGTAATAACCCTGTGGGATAGGTTCAGCAAGAGACACCGATAAGCCACCCAGTGAGTTTAATTTCTGAACAGTGATTTTAAAAAAGGTCAAAGTCTCACAAGCTGTCCAGTATGCCATGCTGGATGAAGTCACTGCCACTAAAACAGCGGTAAATTTAAACAAAATATCCCATATCTATGCTGATTTACTCAGAAGCAGTTCAGTGGCAATACTTCCTAGCTAAGCAATGTATGGGATTATATCTTTTTTTTTTATATAATTATTTTATTGGTTTTTATAATACAAATTTTCCATGATAGTAAACAACAATAAAAGCAATATGAAATTCAAAATTCTAACTCTATGTTGTTATAATTTCTTGAATTCATAACACAAAAAAAAACAAATTAGAGGAAAATTTATGACTTCCCCATCACCTCTCTCCGCCTCTTAATAAAATATTCATCCCATCGTAATTGGTCTGATCTTAACTATCATAAATTCATTTAACTTTCATAAAACATCTTCTATTAATATAAATGATTATAACTCTTAATATTAATTGTGTCTTCTAGATCAGATTAATAAGTATTCTTCCATTTTCCCCAGTTTTAATTCATATTCACAATATTTCATCCAATCCTCCCATTCCCCTAAAAATCGAACATTGTCTTTTTCATTTAAAATGGCTGTAAGTTTTGCCATTTCCACCAATTCAAACATTTTCCCAATCCAGTCTTTTTTCTCGGGAATTTCTGCCCCCTTCCATTTTGCTGCATATAGCAGTCTCGCAGCTGTTGTAGCATAGATCAAAAAAGTTCTTTGTATTAGCAAGTTGTCAGGTATCATACTTAATAGCATCATTTCTGGTGTTTTGGGTATATTTTTTTGTACTATTAGTCTCAATTCATTGTATATCATATCCCATATGGGATTATATCTTGAGGGAGCAAGCCTTAGCAGCTTTACTCAGAAGTAAGTCCCATTTTATTCAATGGAGCTTACTCCCAGGAAAGTGCTCTTTGGATTGCAGCCTATGTGTGCTAAAGTCTCAAGGGTGCTCAGGGGTCATTGAGAAAGTCACACAGATAATAAAGTTCTCAAAGTATGTAGCACAGCTGAGGTACTGTAGACTGCTGTCAGATATGTATTCTCTTCCATGTGACTTGCATCCTTTCTTCAAACCCCTTTTGTCTGCCTTTGTCAACTCCCCTTATTCTTGTGCATGCTACCGATGCACATCCTTTATAATTAGCTTCCTCCTCTCACTGTGGCTTACCCCCTTGAATAAATCCCACCTTACTATTGAGCCCCGTGGAGAAATGGCTCACCTGGAGAAAGCTGAGATAAAAAATAAAGCTGCCTAATCCATTATCTACACCACGCTAAGAGCCAGTGGTTATGAGTGGTGGTTTGGAGCGGTGGACTCTGATCTGGAGAACCGGCTTTGATTCCCCACTCCTCCACATGAGCGGCAGACGCTAATCTGGTGAATTCAATTTGTTTCCCCACTCCTACACATGAAGCCATCTGGGTGACCTTGGGCTAGTCACACTCTCTTAGCCTCATCTACCTCACAGGGTGTCTGTTGTGGGGAGGGGAAGGGAAGGTGATTGTAAGCAGGTTTGATTCTTCCTTAAGTGGTAGATAAAATCAGCATATAAAAACCAACTCCTCCTCCTCCTCCTCCTCCTTCTAACAGCAAATGCAATCAACCTCTCTGCCTGTTGGAAAGACCTTCAGAATCATGACAAACCAGTTGCCCTTTAGGGATTTGTTACATATGGGCCATATGTTCAAGGACGTAATTTCCTCCTCTCCTATGCTCTCTTCCCTGAAAAGGATGGAGTGTCATCCTACTCTTAGCCTTACCCACAAAGTTTAAGCTTCCCAGAAGCCATAAAAGCTGGCTGCAAACACACCCAACTATGATGAAAAATGAATGCCAGGTGGCTTATGGATCCATGTGAAATTTAGCACCGCACACTCCAGTACACAGGAGCAGGAGACATAGGCCTTTTGGCCAGGAGATGCATGGAGTGCCAGCAGAAGAAGGCAGCAGATGCAATTGGCACACATTTCATCTTATTTATGATAGCTGCAAATATGTCTCCACTTCCCTTGCTGCCCTTGGGGGCCAGTTGCTTTACAAACAAAATAATTTGCATCCTGATTTGGAGCAGAAGTCACTGTGAACCATGAGGGGGAAACATAAGGAATAGGATTGCTGCCAAGTACAGTTAAAAGTAGGATTTGGCCTGAAATTTGCAGTTATGTTATAAGAAGAAGAAGAGTTTTATAAGCCAATTTTCTCCACCTTTTAAGGAGAATCAAACCGGTTTATAATCTCCTTCCCTTCCTCTCCCCACAACAGACACCTTGTGAGGTAGGTGAGGCTGAGAGAGCTCGAAGAGAACTGTGACTGGCCCAGGGTCACCCAGCTGGCTTCATGTGGTGGAGTGGAGAAACCAACCTGGTTCACCAGATTAGAGTCTGCGGCTCATGTGGAGGAGTGGGGAATCGAACCCGGATCTCCGGATTAGAGTCCACTGCTCTAAACCACTACACCACGCTGGCTTTCAGAACACTGTTTGGGAATGGCTGGCATACTTATCAAGATCTGCATATTTTCTGTTAAACTTTGTGCACATACATTTAACCAGGAAAAGCCCCAGAAAAAGTAACGATTATTCAGCATTCTAGCAATGAGATGGATCCCACACAAACTTCAGCTGATAGAAGGAATTTCCATTAGAGAATCGGCTCCTCCTCTGTCTGCAGCCTCAAATGGTTCTCAAATGCTGTTTCTGGGGGCCAGGGGAATAGCATGCGAGGGGAGTCAGGGGTTTGTCACAGGAGGGGTGAACTAGTGAAAACTGCTCCCCTTCCATCCATGGAAATTTTCTGCTGGGTTTAACCAAATACTATATTATCTTTGCAATAATTCAATTTTGTAATGCAAGGTTGTCTCAAACCAACTCACTCAGACAGTAGTGTGACTGTGCATGAAACACTGCATACACAAAAGTGTGCACTTCTGTTCACACATCCTTACGGCTACAGAATCCATGATGCAATGTGACTGTGAGTGAAGACACATGTATGAAGACATCTGGGGCCTTTAATTAAGAGATTGCCAATAGTGAAGGTATGATCACTGCAATTAAAAGAGCAGAAATTTGAACAGGCAGCTTAATGTTTCAAGAAAATTCACTGGGTGGGAGGAGAAAAATAAATCTTCAAAACAAAAGCCCTTTTCTTGGCAGAGATCCTAGCACCTAGTAGCCTGAGGATACTAATGAGAATCTTGACTTTCATTTTTAAAAGCTTAATATTACTGTATTCATTTGTTATCCCTGACCTGGATAGCCCTAGGCTACCCTGATCTCATCAGATCTCAGAAGCTGAGCAAGGTTGGCCCTGGTTAGTATTTGGATGGGAGACCACCAAGGAACACGAGAGTTGTGACGTGGAGCCAGGCAATGGCAAACCACCTCCTAACATCTCTTGCCTTGAAAACCCTATGGGGTCACCATAAATCAGCTTTGACTTGATTGCACACACACAAAAATAGCACGGTTGGCTGCAGTTGTACCCAGTTACTCCTGTATGAATTCTGTTTAATTTCATTGTACATATATACATCTCAGCAATGATGCAACAGTGCCTTTGTGAAGGAGACTTCACAACCTCTGTGAGGTGACTGAGATTATTTAACTTAGATTACTGATTGTCACTTTTTTTGGGGGGTGGGGGAGTGGACGCCACTGTAAATTCACTGTACTTTTTGTGACTCACCCCCACAGCAATTCAGGCTGCTGCTGATGGTGCAGGGTGTGGAAGGCATGAAGTCTATACTGCCACTGGTTTCTGGGTATGAGCCAAATTTCCTGAGAATGGATGGGAGTGCAGGGTGAAGGAGGCGAGAAGGAAGGAATTGCGGTTGTACCACCCTCTCTTTCCCTGTTTGTGCTGCTGGGAGGGGGAGGGCCCCAGAGCCTCCTCTCCCCACTCAGTAGTCTCACAACTAGGGTTGCCAACCTCCAGGTACTAGCTGGAGATCTCCTGCTATTACAAGTGATCTCCAGCCGATAGAGATCAGTTCACCTGGAGAAAATGGCCGCTTTGGCCATTGGACTCTATGGCATTGAAGTCCCTCCCATACCCAAACCCTGCCCTCAGGCTCTGCCCCAAAAACCTCCTGCCAGTGGCGAAGAGGGACTTGGCAACCCTACTCACAGCCCACCTGCAAGAGGTTGCCACTCGTTCTTGGGCTTTGACTCACAGTTTGAGCTTCGCTGGTTTAGATTGTTCAGATTATGCCAAGGGCAAATATGCACGTGAAACCCCCACCAGGAGAAAAAACAGCCAAAGTACGGTAGGATGGAGAGAGTGTTGTCAACGGGCCTGCAGAAAAAATGCCCTGTCTCTTTCATAGAGGCTTAATGTGCAGAGAAAGGGAGCTGAAGCTTTTCAGGGCATAGAGGTAAATAACATCACCTGGTAGCTAACTTGCCATCAAACCTTTATGAAAGGGACAGGACATTTTCTTTCCAGGCAGGTGACAACCCTAGCAGTGGAGAAGTGGCAGGGCTATTCAGAAATAAATGCCTCACTTGGAATTTTTTTTTTAAAAAGTTACGACTCTTGGCCTAATTTGTCTAGTCTTAACTTTCAAGGCATGTCATGAAGAAAGACTTTAGAGAAAGTCTAACTTTCACAGCCAAAGCCGGTTCGTGCAGAGATGCCGACTCTGCTCTTCTCACCATCTAGGATATGATCCAGATAGTCAGAGCTGACGCCACTGATCACGTCTTAGTTGGGAATGGAAACACTGCATGACATGCTTGACTGCTGTATGCATTCATTTCTGGCCCCCTCAACCCCATCCAGAAGCGGAATTTTGTTCTTCTGGTACGGCAGATTCTCAGGCTGAAAAATGTTTCAGCAGACCGTTCACACTCAATGGACACAAAGAAACGCACAATCAAATATGAGCAATGAAGTTTGAAAGCTCTTTTCTTTTTGATTATGTTCTATTATGCCGTGTAGAAATGCATTTTTTAAAAATAGTATTATCTGACTGGAACAAAGCTATTAATTTTTTTTAGACATGCTCTGCCTGATTCAAAAAATCAGCACCACCATGTCTATTATATATATAGTGCATGAAAAGAGTTCTCATCCCAGTTTAAGAATGCTGCTGGATCAGTCCAAAGTTCTGTCTAGTCCAGCATCTTGTTTTCCCACAGCGGCCTGCTAGACACTTCCAGGAACAGATGTGGAGTACGAAGGTCACTGCCTTTGGCTGTCGTTTGCCCTTCAGAAATTAGTTTTCAGAGATACACAGCCACGGAAATCGGAGCTTTCATTTATCTCTGTTAATAGTTGTTGCGAGACCTGACCTCCCTGAATGTTTCACCTAAGCCAATGACTGTTATCTCTCAGGTCGTGTGCAGTCTCTATGGCATTCTCTTAGTGGCAGGGCAGCTACGGAAAATTGCATCCATCCAGGAGGTAAAGGCGTGCTGCTGGTTTGTGTGGAAAGTAACCAGGCCAGGTATCACGACTGGCCGCCCTCTCCTGAGCCCCAGCCGTGTTGTAACGTAACCAAGTCAGGTCCAAATAACTCAAACCACCTTTTAAATGAAAAGGTTTATTAAGAAATTAAAAAAAAACAAAACACAAAAGTAATTAAGATGCGAGTACAGTAACCTTAAAGGCACACTGGCAAAGAAAATAAAGTCTTGCTAATTATACTTACAACTCTACTACACAGCTGAAGTTCCTTATTCTTAAGCTAAATTTCTTGCATTGCGACATTGCTGTAGCTGAGCAGAGTAACGTGCTAAAGCAGATCAGGTGATGATGATAGCTAGATAGTTCAGGTGATGATGATAGTTAGATAGCATAGAATAAGCATGGCTAAACTTATGGCAATCTGGACCCTAGTCAGATGACCCATGACTTCCAATCAGAAACAGTGGTGCAAAGAAATCTCTAGATGGTTCAGGCCGGACTGGGTCCTAGGAGTGAAGAGTGAGATCATTCCCCCCTCCCAACTTCCCACAGATGAAACTAGCTCCCAATTAGGCTGGTATGTTGGCTCGGCCTTGAACGGGGCTTACCTGCCTGGTAACGGGCTGCAGGTGCATCTTGTTTTCCATGGTCTCTGCTAGGCCCCTACTATTACAGAGCAACAGTTTCTTAAGCATTCAAAATGGAGAATAGTGATGCTAAGCAAAAGCTAACGCTGAATGGCTTTTCCTGTCTTCACACCAGGGCTAGCCCTTATGGTGAAGTTATGCCAAAAGAAGGACGCAGTAGTGAAGTGCCTATAAACTTCATTTATGGGAAAACATATATTCTTTCACATGTATGTACCCTCATGGCTTTATGAGGTGCAATGCTCAAGTATAAGGGCATAGCATCAGGCACACATATATTCTGCACACATATGTAAAGGCAATGCCCCAGAGAACTAATCTTTTGTTCATATTCACTAGTGTGTGAATATGAGTTAGCATAAGCCGGCAGCCATTGCTATCAGGCGTCAGTGATCTCATCCTGCAGGCCTGGTACAACCAGGCTCCTTAACAAGGCCTAAGACCAAGTGATTTAAGACACCAGAAGTGTCAGAAAGGAATGTTAAGTTTCGGTTCTTCATGTAGCCACCTAAATCCCCGCCTCAACCCACACTGATAGGCCTATGCTAATCCAAAGGTGTCCATCACTGGGTCTTTGTGTATCTATGCACTATATTACGTATATTGTAACACCCCTGACCAGAGGTTATAAATGTTCAATCCTTTGTTCTGGTGTGTGAATTGTCCTGCGCATTTGGGGCAGTTTTTATCCGGCATGTATATTGGGCCTAATAAACAACTGCTTTAAACTCTCAACCTCCTACTGTGTTATTGGCATTGGAAATTAATACAATAACGCAGGCATTTCAGTAGACCCTGTCAGATTTATTATTCTCGAAAGAGGAGCCCCCTGGTGCACAAGTGTGCGTTGCGGGCGCAGCCGGACCACTGACAAAATCGCCGTTTGTGCCCCTGTCTGCTAGGTGCATAGGGTTCTTGTGAGGATATGAGATAAGGAGAATTGATACATAGGAATGCTGCTTTCTTCCAGGGAGAGTTTGTATCTTTAAGAGTTGCACATCTAGTGGGAATTCAACAGCTTTTCCTAGCATGGGAGTGAAATGATGAGGAAAAGCCGGGGGTTTTTTTGCCTCTTGTTGTAACTGTTAAAAGGCTGGAGTTGCAGTTATTAAATCCTCCCTCGGGAAACGCCAATTGTAACTCACCCTAAATACGAGAGCCAGCAAGTTATAGTCGTTTGAATGTCTGAGTAGAATTTGGGAGACCCATGTTCGAACTCCCTGTGGGTGCCTGCTGGGTGACCTTGGGCCTGTCACGGCTTCTCAGCCTAACCTACTTCACAAGGTTGTTGTGAGGATAAAACGGAGGAGAGGAGAATGGTGTAATCTGCTTTGGGTCCCCATTGGGGAGAAAAGCGGGATATAAAGAAAGTAGGTAAGTAACTAAATAAATAAGTAACGGGAAGGATAAATAAATACGCAGTTTTTAAAGCACGATTGAATGTAGGACAAGGGGAGTTACAGTATCTCCATATTACCACATCCCGGCACCTTATTTTCTCCATATCAACGTTTTCCATTTCATTCAAAATAAAACAGACCCGAATGATTACAAGAATACTAGCAGAAAATGGAAACCAGCTATAAGAGCTGGTGAAGAATGGAATAATTCAGTAACTCGTTTTCTACTGAGTAATTATTTGTTAAAAAAATGGAATTTACTGAAAAGTACCTCAATTTTTTTTCATTAGCATTACAGAACAAAGTGCTTGTATCATTAGTAAACATTTGGCACGCTGGCAAATAGGTTTTTAATTACTCTGAAAGGACATTGTCAAGGTGTTTTTAATCATTTTTAACATAATTTCTTTGATGGGCTGCTCCTGAAAAGCTCTGCAGAAACCAGTTTCCCAGAGTGGAGGGGGAAAATGCTATCACATCCTCCCTCCCAGCTACTAACATCTAGCCAACTGCGCACTAGGTTCTTCCTCCTCACCAATACCAGAACTATCCTCCAGCCCTGCCTTGACTGCTGTGGAAAGGGCATTTTCCAGCCTCTTTGCAGCTAGGGAGGCATCGTTGGACATAAGAACATAACAATAGCAATGCTGGATCAGACCAAGACCCATCAAGTTCACACAGTGGCCAACCAGATGCCTCTGGGAAGCCCACAAACAAAATGACTGCAGCAGCATTGCCAGCTGGTGTTCCACAGCACCTAATATAATAGGCACAGTAACATCGTTGTCTGGTGTTGCCAAAGGATAACCCATAGTGGCAATGACCTCAGATCAATGTTCAGGGTCAACTGATGGTTTTGAGCAGATTATATTTAGAGGTGAATAAGGGTTTTGGAAAAGTAAACTGTTTGCTATAGGGTTTAGTTGGGGAGCTTCCTAAATGCTTTAGGAAGCTGGACCAGGTGGCCCCTTTTTATAGATAGTTTTATTAAAGAATAAAGAATTGTAAAACAAGAAATATATTTTAACCAATGAACATACATAAGGCATACAAGAGCTAACTAAGAGAAAAGAGAGGAAATTGGATAGGGTTTCAGGAATGGGTGATATTTACAAGTCTTGAAGAGATGTTCAAGGAAAGCAGTGTTGAAGAGGAACAAAGAAAAGAGCCCACATTGCAAGTGGGGGTGCGTGCACAAATCCAGAACACGCACACTATGAATGGCCAAAGGACCAATATTTATATCCCCAAATAGGTCCTGAATTGGTATGAGGTAAGCTGACAGGACAGCCAGAGACAAAGAATTGGTTGCTTTTCCGGGGTTCAAACAAAAAGATGAGAGAGGTTTGATGAGTCATCAGGACCCAAGAGAATGCCTGGCCTATTCTCTTGAATACTGATTGATTTCTGGGATGGGTGCAGATAGGATAAGTAATGCTCTGCTTGGAGCGCTGATTAAATCACCTTGGGGTGACACAGTGGGAATTAGCTAGCCCCATTGTCCAGCCAGGCACACCTTAGGGCCAAGGGAAAAATTCAGCAGCCAACCTCCTTCCTGCCCAAGCTTGACAGACAAGACAGATCCCAGAACTCTCTGAGGGGCATCCATTTTGTGGGGAGCAGTGTCTTGCTCTTATGCCAGTCTTTGGCCCCAAGCCTCTATGGCACCCCTTAGCGGGAGGAGGGGTCCAACTGCTGGCAATAGTTCAGCCTTGATTTGATCTATAACCCACTTATTCGTCTTTTTGGCTGTCCACAGCATCCAAAAACTCTCCTCCAACACCACATTTCAAAGGAATCTACTTCCTTCCTCTCAGCTTTCTTCATTGTCCAACTTTCATGCCCATACATAGTAATGGGGAATACTATGGCATGAATAAACTTGATCTTGGATGCTAGTGACACATCCTTACACTTAAGAATCTTTTCTAGCTCCTTCATGGCTGCCCTTCCCATTCTCAATCTCTTTCTGATTTCTTGGTTTCAGTCTCTCTTTTGGTTGATGATGAAGCCAAGGAATAAGAGTCTTGAACAATTTCAGTTTCCTCATTGTCCACCTTAAAGTTGAGTAATTCCCCAGTAGACTTTTGTCTTCTTGATGTTCAATTGTAGTCCTGCTTTGGCACTTTCTGCTTTAACTTTCACCAGTAGTGGTTTCAAGTCTTCGCTATTTTCTGCTAGTAATGTGGTATCACTGGCATATCTCAAATTTGTAATGTTCCTTTCATCAATTTTCACTCCACTTTCATCTAAACCTAATCCAGCTTTCCTTATGATATGTTCTGCATAGAGATTGAGGAGACAGGGAGATAAAATACAAACTTGTCTAATACCTTTGCCACCATTCTTTTTCTCCATATTCTGTCTTAACAGTAGCCTCTTGTCCAGAGTACAGGTTTCACATCAAAACAATCAGATACTGTGGCACACCCATTTCCTTTAAAACCAGCCATAGCTTTTCATGATCCATATAGTCAAAAGCTTTGCTATAATCTGTGCAACACAAGCTGATTTTTTTCTGAAATTATTTCGTATGCTCCAGTAAAGGTAAAGGTAGTCCTCTGCGCATGAACTGGGTCATTACTGACCCATGAGGTGATGTCACATCCTGACTTTTACTAGGCAGACTATGTTTTACGGGGTATTGCCTTCCCCAGTCATCTACAGTAACCATTGTAAATTTGCAATATGATCTCTAGTGCCTTTTTCTTTTTTGAATCCAGCTTGAACATCAGGCATTTCTCATTCCATATATGGTAACAGCCTTTGTTGTAAGATTTTGAGCATCACTTTACTCATGTGAGAAATTAATGTGATGGTGTGGTACTTACTGCAGTTTTTGATGTCTTTTTTTTTCAAAATTAGACTGTAAATTCAGTGTTTCCAGTCTGTGGACCATTGTTTTGTTTTCCATATTTGTTGGTATATTCTTGTTAAGATTTTGATGGACTCTATTTCTGTGGCTTTGAATAGATCTATTGATATCTCATCTTCTCCTGGTGATTTGTTTCTCCCGATTGCTCTCAGTGCAGCTTTCACTTCACTTTCTAAAACAGTAGGTTCTTCTTCACATGATTTTTCTTGGAAGGAATCTGTCATCCTTTCATCTCTTGTGTATAGTTCTTCAGTGTATTGTTCCCACCTTTTCTTTATTTTGTCCTGTTCAGCTAATGTCCATGTTGCTCTCTCAGCATGCCTAACCATGGTTTAAATTGCCCTTTCATTTCTTGGATTGTGTGGAACAGATCTTTTGTTCTTATTTTTTGTTGTTGTTCTATTTCTATTTCTTTACACTGGTTCTTTGTCTGGAACACTGCATTTAGACTTTTAATTCTGTTTCTGTCACCTTTTATTTTGGCTTCTCATCTGCCTTTAGCAATATTAAGAGTTTCCTCAATCGTCCATCGAGGCTTTTCATTTCTTTCGGCTACAGGAATAGTCTTTGCACATTCTTCCTTGATTATATTTCTAGTTTCAACCCATAGTTCTTCCAGTTCACATTCACTTGAACTTAGTAATGCAAATCTGTTTTTTACATGGTCTTAAAACTCTTCAGGAATGTTATTTAGATTGTATTTTGGCACTATGAATGTTTTGGTGTTTTTCTTCAGCATTATTCTAATTTTCGGTATTAGCAATTCATGGTCTGTACCACAGTTGGTTCCTGGTCATTTTAGCAGAGAGAACAGAGCTTCTCCATTTTCTGCTTCCAATTACGAAATCTATTTGATTTCTATATTGGCCATCTGGTGATGTCTACATATACAATCGTCTGTTTGGTTGCCTGAAACGTGTGTTTGCAATTAACAAATTGTTGTCTTCACAGAATTCTGAGTTGCTCTTCTGCTTCATTTCTTGGTGCTAGCCCAAATCTGCCAACAATATTTCATTCTGCTTTGTTTCCTTCTTTTGTGTTCCAGTCACCTGTGATTATGAGCACACCTTGTTTAGATGTGTGATCAGTTTCTTCCTGGACACTTGCATAAAAGCTTTCTGTTTCTTCCTCATCAGCATCTATAGTTGGGGCATAACCTTGAATGATGGTTATGTTGATAGGCTTTCCCTGAAGTCTGATTGATGTTATTCGGTCAGATTTTACATTATAGTCCCTGACTGCCTGTGCTACATCTCACCTCACTATTAACACAACTCCATTTCTTCTTTTTGTCATTCCCTGAATAAAATACTTTGTAATTTTCTGATTGAAAATGTCCTAATTCAGTCCACTTTAGTTCACTCACTCCCAGGATTGAAATGTTTAAACGTTCCAGTTCTTGTTTTATGATTTCAAGCTTACCTTGATTCATGCTTCTCACGTTCTATGTTCCTATTATATGTGTCGAACAACTTTGGACTTTCCTGTTGCATCCATTCATGCCGACAACTGAACATCCTTTCGGCTTTAGTCTAGTTGCATCGTTAAGAATAGTGCTACTCATACTTGTCCTCCACTCTTTCCCAGTAGCTGATTGACCTGGGGGTACCATCTTCCAGCACTGTATCTTTTTTGAGGTAAGGATTGGACAGAAGTGGTTTACCATTGCCGTCTTCTGTGCGATACTAACCAGGGCTAGCTGAAGTGGCACTGCCATTGTCTGTGAAAGATCCTCCACCAGTGTCATCTTCCGCTACTGCTGCTGCCCAGTAGCTAGGCTTCAAGGATTCCTCCACCCCAATCACCAATGGAACTGTCTGTTCTCTTCTGCTGATGTGGTCATTGATCCCTAAAGGGGGTGGTATTTAGCGGTGCCCATTCTGCCTTGATTGACTCTGCTAGGAGTCTGGACCCCTTACTGTATTGCTCCCAGCTTCACTGACACACACAACCCCCCTCACTACATTAAGGTGTGTGCCGAAAAGCATTTCTACATTAAAATACAGTTTTGAGTGTTCAATCTACTAATATGCAATATGGATGACTTTGGAAACAGAAACTGGAATCTTCCAAAGCTCAGTGAATGCTGCCCAGATAAAAATTATTTATTTGTTTATAAAATGAATGTGCTGCCACTAAAAAACCTGGCAACGCCAAAATTATCCTCAGGCCGGAAGCGGACCAGAAATCATTTAAAAGATAGAACTCCTCAGTTAAAAGCCTGAGTAAGAAGGAATGAAGAGCCCTGTGGCGCAGAGTGGTAAGCTGCAGTACTGCAGTCCAAGCTCTGTTCATGACCTGAGTTCAATCCCGACGGAAGTTGGTTTCAGGTAGATGGCTCACGGTTGGCTCAGCCTTCCATCCTTCTGAGGTCGGTAAAATAAATACCCAGCTTGCTGGGAATAAAGGGAAGATGACTGGGGAAGGCACTAGCAAACCACCCCATAAACATAGACTGCCTAGTAAACGTCAGGATGTGACGTCACCCCATGGGTCAGGAATGACCCGGTGCTTGCCCAGGGGACCTTTACCTTTAAGAAGGAATATTTTAGTCTGGCACCTAAAGGACAATAATGTCAGTGCCAGGTGAGCATCACAGGGGAGGACATCCCAGAGGCAAGGTGCCACCACTGAAAAAGCTTTATCTCTGCTGGCCACCTACCTTACTTCTGAAAGTGGGGGCACAGATAGCAGAGATTCAGAAGAAAATCTTAACTGGTGGGCTGGACAATATGCATGGAGGCGATCTTGCTATTTAGGGCCTCAAAGGTAACAACCAGCACTTTGAATTGTGCCTGGAAACGGATGGGCAGCCAGTGCAGATCTTTCAGCACAGTAGTAATAATGATCAAAATTTTAGCTACGAAGAAACTTCTGAGGCAGTGCCACATGAAATATGGGATCACGTTATATTATGTGAGGACCAATCCTTTCGATAAAGAAACTTTTTGCTGACGATTGAAGTTGTCAGTTCTAGAAGCGGAAGCTTAAAGTGGAAGGAAGTTCTTTGATTCCTGTGGGGGGGAAATGTAAATAACAACAAAGCTCCTCCACAGCAACTCTTTGTTTCCAAGGAGACAGAGATTCATACGTATAGAGCATAGCAGGTGACTAGCTCTCCCAGTCCCACATGAAAGGGAGAGGAATGCAGCACTGCAAGCAACAAGGATTGCCCATTGCAGTGTTAAAAAGATGCTCTGCCTTGCTTCCCTTGGCACGTCTTCCCTAGCATCAGGAAGTCCTATAGTCTCAAGATCCTAGCTTCATAGAAATCGCTGTTTCCTGCAACAGAGATAATTGGGAATGAAGGATAATCCTGCAGCAAAGGCAGAGCATCTGCACAACCTGAGGAGGGGCCAAGTACCATCCATCTTTCTCTATCATGAGATGCCTTGTGTTGATCTCCACTGAACCTGAACGTTTAATGGTAACGTATGCTCTTGGATAGTGGCAAGGGCTGTCAATTCACAGTCAATTTATGGCGACCCCATAGGGTTTTCAAGTCAAAAGTTGTTCAGAGGTGGTTGCTTGCCTCTACATAGAGACCCTGGATTTCCTTGCTGGCCTGCCATCCAAATACTAACCAGGGCTGACCCTGCTTTGCTTCTGAGATCTGATGAGACTGGGCTAGCCTGGGCCATCTGTCTCATCAGATCTCAAAAGCTAAGCAGGGGTGGCCCTGGTTAGTACTTGAATAGGAGACCACCAAGGAAGTCCAGGGTTGCTATACAGAGGCAGGCAATGGGAAACCACCTCTGAATATCTCCTGCCTTGAAATGCCATGGGTTCGACATAAGTTGGCTGCAATTTGAGGGCATTCCACCCCCCACCCCCCACCATGCTCCTGATAATAGGATTCAACAATTCAGGGAACATTGACCTCATTTCCATGGGAGTCCTTGCTTCCTTGGTTTGCTCATGCAGTCATCTGTTCAAGCTTAGGTGTCCAGAGTATTCCAGGGAAGCACAGTGACGTTCTCTCCTTTCCTCTCTGTATTTTTTAGCACATTGCCTCAGTCAGCTGACAGGCAGCGTTCTTTGCGTGGGAGAATTTATTTAACTGGCATTAGGAACACTGATGATATCTTGGGGGGTTATTTTTAAATTCTCATTTTATTTCCATGAAGTGCCAGATTGTTTTATTTTAGAAAGCTAATTTTATAATGATTGGGGTGGGGAGGGAGGTTCAAAGGCATGTGATGAATTTTGAATTTGGATTGTTAAAATTAGCAGCAACAGAGAGTCTAAGCCTTTCCAATAATACTTGGCTTACTCAGATATAAAGCCACAGTAACTGTTACTCTAACTGTGCCAGGACTCTTCTGTAATGTGAGTATCTGAAGGTTCCTTAGAGAGGAGAATTCATTTCTGGTGGTACATTTTCAGACACATTGTCACTTCAAATTGTTTAGAGTTAAAGAGAAGCACATTAGGGGGTGGTCTATGGCTCCTCCTGACAGAGGCCGTTACTTCATGCACTGAAGGTTGCCTGGCCTCTTGCTGTAGCTGATTGCCTCTGTTGCCTGCTGCCACTCCAAGTGGTGGTACAAAGAAAATAAAGAAAAAAACACTGCCAGCCTCTGTGCTGGTATGCCATTTCCTGGTGCAACTGAGAAGTGACAACAGTAGCTCTAGGAATCATCGGAAACTCATAGGTCATTTATGCATGGGAGATTTACCTGAGGTATTAGCTGGAGATCTCCTGCTATTACAACTGATCTCCAGCCGATAGAGATCAGTTCACCTGGAGAAAATGGCTGCTTTGGCCATTGGACTCTATGGCATTGAAGTCCCTCCCCTCCCCAAACCACGCCCTCCTCAGGCTCCGCTCCAGAAACCTCCTGCCGGTGGCAAAGAGGGACCTGGCAACCCTCTCCCCGCACCTTTAAATGCTGCTTTGTACTGCTTACTGTGAGAGATAATCCCCCCAAAAATTGCTGCATAAAAAAGCATTTTAAGAAGAAAAAACAAAAAAAGGAGCAGTCTGAAAGGGGGGGGGGAGAAATTGAAACCTCGTTTTAAAAAAGCCTTTCTTCTGCTCGAAAAGAGTGCCGAGGAAGCAGGAAGCATTTGAATCCCCGCCTCTTTACACACTGCTTTGTAACTGGCTGCACACTATCTGTGATAGAAACCTTGCTTGGGTGTCCTGCACTTTGCCTTATGTATGAGGATTTCACCCAGGCTGAGCTCAGGTGAGAAAGAAGAATCGGATTAACAGAGGAACGGGAAGGTCCAGGATTTGTGAGGGCTGGCAGGGAGGTCACCTCTAATGGACAGAAAGCTCATGCATAGCTCCAAGAAACAACCAAGACAGACCGGGGGCGAACGTGAGTGAAAGTACTCATGCATAAATGACCATAGAGTACCTGAAGGTTCCTTAAAGAGGAGAATTTGCTTCTAGTACATTGTCACTTAAGATTATTTAGGGTTAAAGAGAAGCATATTAGGATGTCACCTCCCCACCCCCATGTCCCTACTTCCAACCCTCCTGGTGGTTTCCAGGCAACCCTGTCTCTCACCCACTGGAAATCCCAATCCCTGTAATTCTGGCATAACCAGCAATGTTGTCAAATTCTAGTGTACCCTCTTGTTGAATGTATTTCTCACAAACTCATTTAGCATCAAACTTAAGGCAATTATCAAAACTTAACTGCCAAAATGGCTACATTCTCCCCAATTCCAGGCCCTCTGGATTCGGTAGCCAATTGAAAATGAACCCAGATCACAGACCTGAGCAATCTCAGGCCTGACCTAAAGCCTCTGGGCCTGAGCCCAAGGCAATGGCACAGCTATCTTTACGTAGAGTTTCTATGAACCCCATGATGGTATTAACATGATAGGTGTGCAGGCTGCCAAAAATAAGTCTGCTTCCTCCCCCCCACTGTCATGTGGATTAATCTCAAAACACATTAAGGTTCATTAATACATGAATCAATACACCCAGGGAGTTAAGTCAATATGAACTGGGTTAGGTCTTCCTCTGATGGATAAAGCAACTTGTGTATGTTCTAAATGTGAAGACAGGCCAAGAGGGAATATTTGTCTAGGGTCCCATCCTCACTGAGAGCCATCATGGGTTCACAGACAAACATTCCATCTGGATCTCTGCTCATATTTAGAACACACACCAGATGCTCTATTAGAACAAGTCTGTTATTACTATCCCTCTGCAGTACCATTCCCAGCACCCTGGGTCCCTGGTATTTGGTACCCCTAGTCACTCCCAAGCCCTGACCTGGATGACCCAGGCTAGCCTGATCTCGTCAAATCTCAGAAGCTAAGCAGGGTCAGCCCTGGTTAGTATTTGGATGGGAGACCACCAAGGAATACCAGGGTTGCTGTGCAGAGGAAGGCACTGGCAAACCACCTCTTAGTCTCTTGCCATGAAAACCCCAAAAGGGGTCGCCATAAGTCGGCTGCGACTTGACGGCACTTTACACACACACAGTCACTCCCAAAGCATCCTTCACGGTTGTAGGTGGTTGCAATAAACCCTTTGAATCAAACAGCTCCAGTTGTATTAGTATCCTTTCGTTGGATTAATCTTGTAACATCAAGAAGGGGACATCTTGGGCACATTTTGAACACAACACATGAATACATGAAGCTGCCTTATACTGAATCCAACCCTTGGTCCATCAAAGTCAGTATTGTCTACTCAGACCAGCAGCGGCTCTCCAGGGTCTCAGGTAGAGGTCTTTCACATCACCTACTAGCCTAGTCCCTTTGACTGGAGATGCCGGGGATTGAACCTGGGACTTTCTGCATGCCAAGCAGATGCTCTATCGCTGAGCCACGGCCCCTCCCCAGAGGCAAAAGCCATAGGAGTGATGTGGAGACATTTTGAGTCTCCACATCACTGCTCAGGCTTTTACCGCAGACCACAGAGAGGTGACCTTGTCCTTGTTTTCACCCAGAGAAGCCCAGCAAACCCATAACCTTACAAAGACAGATGGTTGCCAGTGCTAGTTCATAAGTTTTGCAAATTTTAAAATGCAATAAAGACGTTCCGTGCATCCAATCTGTCTTCATCTGTGCAGAACTTTAGAAAGCAAAAATCTACCCATGGGGTGGTATCTAATCAAAAGTGGCCAAGGCATGAGCTTTTACACTTCATCTATAAAACATAACCAGAAGCTAAAGTTTGCATGAATTATTCATGCTAACCAGCAGGGGGATTCTCTTCTTAGTAATTATCTGTGGACTCCTGGAGATCCATATATCCACCTGCAGGACATGGGTGACTTCACCTGATACAGGAAAATGGAGATGCCACCTGACTCCCTTTTATGCCACCTCTCCCCACTTGCAGATTTTTCTCCCATTTGCCAGAATGTGTTGCCTTCTAAGCTCTCGGTGCTATTAACACTTCTAATTAAAGTTGCTTATGGGTATTCTCTCTCGCTCTCTCTTTGTCTTAGGGTAGCTGATCAAGGCAAAGGAGCCACTGAGTTTAACAGAATCACACCTTGATGGATTCTTGAGGCAATGGAATGAGTCAGAAATACATATGCAAATGCTCAAAAATAAATCTCGGCACACCAAAAGAAAATAAATGAAAAACAACACGTCACCGATGTCACCCAGCAGCCTCTGTGCTTTACTGCTGGGCTGTCAGCTTCAGAAGTATTGTCTACTTTATAATTCATTGTCTGGCCTGCAAAGCATGCTGGGATTCACACTCACTCATCAGGCCTGGCCTTTTATTTTGCACCAAAGTTATTTACATCAAGAGTAGCTCTGGCTGGGGTACACGGATGATAATCCACACATGCACATCATTATTCCGCTAAGGAAATTATTGCAGGACACCAAGAGCCTGTCCCATTTTACCTTCATCACAACCCTGTGGATAGGTCAGGCATGTGATCCAAGTGCAACCCTCCACACCCCACCCAGCCCGAGCTTCATTGGTAAGTGAGTAATTTGATCTGAGGGTTCCCTGATCTAAGACCAACCCTTCAAATTCACAGGTGCCCAATAAAATACTGTAAAATCATACAAATCTGTCTTATACTGAGTTAGACCATTAGTATTTCAAGGGCAATATTGTCTACTCAAGCTGGCAATAGCTTTACAGGGTGTTAAGACAGAGGTCTTTCACATCACCTACTACATGATCCTTTAACTAAAGATGGAGGGGATTGAACCTGGGGCTTTCTACAAGCAAAGCAGATGCTTTACCGCTAGGGTTGCCAGGTCTCTCTTCGCCACCAGCAGGAGGTTTTTGGGGCAGAGTCTGAGGAAGTCAGGGTTTGGGGAGCGGAGGGAATTTAATGCCATAGAGTCCAGTTGCCAAAGCGGCCATTTTCTCCAGGGGAACTGATTTCTGTTGGCTGGAGATCAGTTGTAATAGCAGCTAATACCTGGAGGTTGAGCAAACCAAAATCAACACCTCTGCACTAATATCGAAGATAAGGAAAGTAGTGCAGGAATCTTAGGCTTCACTCATTTGTGTTGTATTAATTATAGCCTAAGATTCCTGCAGTACCTGGAGGTTGGCAACCCTATTTACCACGAAGTGATGGCCCCTTTTCCATGCAGCACTATTTTTATTATATTTTTTATTTACTTTATTTATATTCCACCCAAAGCGGCTTACATCATTCTTCTCTCCATTTTGTCCTCACAACAACCCTGTGGGGTAGGTTAGGCTGAGACTGTGTGACTAGCCCAAGATCACCCAGCAAGCTTCCTGGCAGAGTGGGGATTCAAATCTGGGTCTCCCAGATCTCAGTAGAACACTCTAAACACTACACCACGCGGGCTTTCACAGTAATCGCTACCTGATTATTGGAGCACTACGAACATTTGGACATAGCCGTTAGTAGAGAACGGGCTTGGTGTATAATCTTGAGATGCTGAAAAAGCTTATGAGTGGTGTTCATATTCAAAGGCTGTGTATCTAATAGTGTGGGGAAATACCTGGAGATTTTGGGGGGTGGAGCCTGAGGAGGGCGGGGTTTGGAGAGGGGAGGGACTTCAATGCCATAGAGTCCAATGGCCAAAGCGGCCAATTTCTCCCGGTGAACTGATCTCTGTCGCCTGGAGATCAGTTGTAACAGCGGGAGATCTCCAGCCATCCCCTGGAGGTTGGCAGCCCTAGTATCTAATGGTCCAGGGAGGTGGCTGAGGGGGAAACGGTGTGGTTGCAATGGGTTTAGTGGACTAATTTCTCTTGTGGAGAAATCGAAACTGTCGAAAAGAAAGAAAAACATGGAAAAGTTTGAATTCTAATTCCCCATATCCCAAGTGTTTACTCCCCCCGCCAAAAAAAAAAGAATCCTAAATGGAACATTAGGTACAAGCGCTGAACACTGGTTGAATGGGAAAAAATCTGTCCCTTGCTGTGTTCTGTTTTTCGCACCCTTGGTCCAGTGCTCCTGGAATTCTGCTCATGCTGACTTTGGCCCACAGCTGCCAGAAACGGAGATAGCCAGGAGTAAAAGCCCCAAATGAAGTTCCCATCCGGCCTTGAATGTGTTCCTTTCCAAAGGCCTGGGCCCTGAAGCTTTCCACCCGAGGGCGAAACGAAGAGGCCGGTTTGCGGCAGGGGACTCTCTTCTCACCTCTCTTCAGAATAACAAAGCCTCTGTTAATAGCAGCTGTGGAATTCATCTGCAAGGCAGTGGATCAAGGCCTGCCCCCCCCCCACAATGCCCATGCCCTGCTGTCTCCTGACTGAGATGATTGTTTTCAGAGAGCTAAATTCTATGTGGATTAATTAAAATGAAAAAATGACAAAAGAGTTCTTTTGAATTATTTACTGGCGTCTTGCAGTCATAACAACGATTGCAGGCACCTTATTACAGGTGCTGGGAGGGAGAAGCGAAAATCATAAAGTGCAGCGTTTACTCTGTGCAAGAAAGATGGGATGGAAGAATCGAAATCAGATTATTCCGTCATGCGTTCTTAGCCACATGCCTTTCTTAGAGCTAAATATTTTTTGTTGCTGCTGCCACCTCTCTTTTCTCTGGTAGTTATATTGGCTTTGTTTAATCAACAGAGAAATACCTGTTACGTTCCTTGGACTTCGTTCATACATTATGCATTTGGCCAAGGAATGTCATACTCTTGAGGTCTTCCATCAGGGAGGGAAGTGAACAGTGAGGACTTGAGACCTGACATTTGAAGCTCCTTGTTTCAGTATAGCATCTTCTTTGCTAGGAAGAAGCCGTAGCAGAGTATGTAATTGATGTGTAGAAGATCCCAGGTTCAGTCCCTCCGGGTCAAGGATATCAGGCAGCAGGTGTCAGGGAAAACCTCTGAATTATACCTTGGACAGCCAACCAGAAGGGACAAGAGGGAGGCAGAGGAACCAATAGCTTGGCATGGAATAAGACTACTTCATATGTGTGGGCCAATTTTGGGATGTGGCCCTTTGGGACTAAACAGCCAGTATAGGGGATGCGTTTTAATGATGAGGGAGGAAACTAGAATCATAGAGTTGGAAGGGGCCATACAGGCCATATAGTCCATGTCCCGGGGGGGGCTCCCCATCCCCCCTCCCGGGCCGAACCACCGTTCCCCCCTCACCGGGCGTCCCGGGGGGGGGGTGACTTACCAGGGCTTTCTCCTCCCGCTGCAGCTGACGAGGGGAGGGCCAGCCCACACAGAAGCGCCGCGAGAGGGGCGAGGCGACGCCCCGGACGCCCAGCCGATGCCTCCTCAGGAGCCACAGACCGCCGACCCGCGGGGCCCGCCAAGACCGCCGCCGGCGCAGCGAGCCGCCGCCCTGGAGGCCCGGACGCGGGCCCCTCTGGAACCGCGGGCCACCGACCCGCGAGCCCCGCCACAACCCCCACAGGGGTAGCGAGCAGCCCGGTCCTGCTCCTGTCCGGGGGGGTCCCCACAGCCGCATCATGGGGGGAGGGTTGGCTGTGGTCGCCCCCTCCAAACCCCAGCTGTCGGCTGGGCGGGCCAGAGCGAGGCACCCAACGTGCCAGGGCGGGGGACGCGGGGCTTATGAGCCCTTATATGGACTTCTGGGGGGAGGGTCAGGGGCGGAGCCTGGGAGAGACTTCTCTGGCCTGGAGGCTATATAAGGCCAGAGAAGTCTAACTGCCGGGGAGGATACAAGCTGGAGTCTGACCGCAAGGTGTGTCCTGCGGCACTCTGGCGGCACCTGAGGGAGAGTCGAGCTCCGACTCCCCCTCGGACTGGTCTGAGGCAGAGGAGATTGTCTCAGCCCCAACCACCTCCCGGCCAGAGACCCTCCCGGCCTCCAGACCCAAGACCCCTCGCGACAGTCCAATCCCCTGTTTAATGCAGGACCAGCCTAGAGCATCCCTGACAAGTGCTTGTCCAGCCAAATTAGGTACATGGGAACCAATGGGACACGACCTGTGGCTGAGCTTTTTTCAGGTCATGTAAGCCTGGGCTTGTCCCAGGGGACAAGCATTTGTTGCAAGAGAAAGGGCTAGAGCCAAAGAGCTCTTGACCTTTGGCTCCTAATCTGTGAACCCAAGTGCCTGAACCAGCACTAGTCCAGGATCTGTCACACCTACATCACCTACCACAGAGTGTCCTATACGCCTGTATGTATACCTCTGTTCCAATTATGGACTTGAGTATATTTGCATATTTAGACTGCAGCTGCCAGAACTGAAATTCCTGCTGATTTTGAAAACCGCACATAACCCAAATGAAGAACAAATAATAGACCCACCAGGGCTGTAAGCCAGCGAGAAGAGCAGTGAGTGACGACTGCCCATGACAGCGCCCCCACTACAGCGACACACGCTGTCGAAGGCAGCTGCCTACACCTGCCTCAGGGGAAAGCTGGCACATGCATCCCCTCCAGCAAGGCCATTCTCCACTTGTGCTTTCTCAGCAGGATTCAAAAACTGAGAGCTGGAGACATATTGATCAGGCTAGTGATCATTGAATGCAATTATTTTTTATTTCAGTTTATGTACCATGGATTAAAAAAAAAAACATGAAGGAGACTGCCTCTTCCTGGGGATATTTTAGATGGCAAACAGTGGTTTAACAACCAGCCATAATTACATGCAAGTGAATGCAACCCCCCCCCAAAAAAAACCACACCACACACACACACTTTTTTTTTCCCTACTAGCATTGAATTGAAATGAATGTTATCATTCTCTCAGAAGACCTAAGGCCAGCAGAGAAAGACACGAGATTGATTGCAGTGACCTGGCGGCTTCCTCCTAGACAAAACCACCCCTTAGGCCTTCTGCCAGATCTCCTGCTGACAGGGAAGGCAAAGGGACCCAAGGCTGCTGAACCAGCAGAACCCAGGAAGGGCTTGATCATGTAACCATGGCAGCAGGCGCTGGGTATCTTTGACTTTTAGCCAAAAACATGGCCAATGTAGGGGAAGGGGGGGGGAAGAGTGATTTATTTCTGCCTTGCCCCTGGGAATTCTTGCATGTCATCCTTGCGGAGGTCTCAGATTGGCCTGAAGACAGCTGTAAAAGGTTTTATGACTTACTGCAGCAACAAACTTTTAGAGATCAATTATGATAAATCTAAAATTATGACTTTTGGAATATCTAAAAAGTTACCAACCAAAAGGTGGATAATTGGCACACACTCTGCAAGTGGTCAATGAATTTAGATATTTGAGGATTGTCTTCAGGTCAGGTCTGTCCTGGTTTAAGCATATTCAGTATGTTATGTTAAACATAAAATTGAACTGACATAGTTAGCACTTAAGAATTTTTTTTTTTTAATGGGGCACTCACTTTATACCAGCATTGTTGAGGGCATGTAAGCTGCTAGTTTTATCTTTCATGCTATATGATGCTCATCTGCTTCTCAGGTCCAGTTGAATCACTTGGCAATCTTCAGATATCTTTCTTTTTTGGGTAAAATTCTTGCCTTACCTTAGGGTTGCCAACCTCCAGATGGCGGCTGGAGATCTCCTGCTATTACAACTGATCTCCAGCTGATAGAGATCAGTTCACCTGGAGAAAATGGCTGCTTTGGCAATTGGTCTTTATAGAATTAAAGTCCCTCCCCTCCCCAAACCTCGCTCTCCAAAGGCTCTGTCCAAAAAACCTCCCACCGATAGCAAAGAGGGACCTGGCAACGCTACCTTACCTCCATCTTTAGTTGTGTGCTTGGAACTATTTACTTTTCCTTTATCCCTTAGAAGCTACTTGATCCATTGATCCTGAGCAGCATAATTTTAAGTCTAATGTTTGAGGGATATAAGGAGTGAAATAAAATTTGCACTTCCAATGTAACCTTGGGTGTAGGCTATTTAATCCTGAGAACCTTCCAGGATTTACTCGATTTGCAGCTCAAAAGCACTGTTGGTCCTGGTGGAATAAAACTGTAGATTTTAAAATCGCACAACCAGCGTTTTTGAGGTCTCCAACCTCTTTGGTAGAGAAGGAAAGAGTGTTAATTATTAAGAAGTTTTAAAAACAAGACTGGAACCTATGACTTCAAGATGCCAGATGGAAATGTTCCCTGCTCCACCTGGGAATCAAATAATTAGCTGATTTTGAATTCCCATCCTATCTTTATACGATGACAATACCTAAATTAAGACAGTCAGATGTGCTTGCACACCGTAATGTACTACCTACCGCACAGGTGCAGGGGTATTTTGCTGGGATTCCTTCAGAACAACATTTTTGTGGTGCTCCTTGTCAATGGTTGATTAGTTATTGCATGCTTTTTTTATTGTTCCAAGCACACTGTTGCCAGGGAGAAATTTCTTGTGAAATGGTTGTTGAAACATTCAGCCACTTCGGATACCCATAAATTAAGATTGTTTTTGTAAAGTATGCACATGGTTGATGCGGCAAGATTCTTTTTTGGTGCAGTATTTAATTCTTAAAGGTTTTCTTGGTGTCTGGCTTATGGGCTGTTAAAACCTGAATAAAGTGAAAGTAAAGGGAAAGGGAAAATTCTTGCAGACCCCCCTCTAGCTAGACATAAATATATAGCATCCATCTTTTACATTTAGCAAATACCTTCCATAGTACTGTTGCGAAACGTCTGAATTGCAGAGTGTTTCACATCTAGATTCATCCTCTTTGAATGCTATGGAGATGCATACATTCAGTTCTAACTTGATAATAAGACATAGCCGTTTGCTTAGTGAAGAGAGATCTGGGCCTTCCACTGTGCATTGTTATCCTGTTCTAGCTGCAAGCCAACACAACCTCTTAACTCTCAAGAAGCCCTGCTAAAACATCTGTTCTCACATGCCTATACCATCATATCACTGGCTTATATTGTATTGGCTTATATTGTACCCAGATCTTATGAGTAGCAATCCCTTCTCATCAGTTCCTACTTCTCTCTCTCTCTCTCTCTCTCTCTCTCCCCCCCCCCCAAATAATGTGCAATTGTTTCATGCTTTTATGTTGCAGATAGGAGACACATTCTCTGGTCTAGTCTGAAACTCACTCTGCATTCTAAACAGCATCCCCAAAAGTCTTTCCGTTCCCCTTGGGCTTTTTGTGTCATCCACAGATTTGATAAGTATGTGCTCTTCACTTCTTCATCCAAGTCAATAATGAAAACATTCAGCAACTCACACAGCCCAGGGCAAGCCCTCGTGGGGCCCTCCTAGTTACCTCCTCCCAAAATGACATTGATTTACTAATTTTGCGTAATATGTTGCAGCAAGTTGTTTGTGCCTCTCTGATGGGCACTTTCATCAAGTTAGGCTTCAGGTTTACTCACAGGGCTGTCATGTTGGATTTCTGTCAAAGGCCTTCCTGGAATCGAGAAGCACGACTAGCCACAGGCAATCCAGCCTTCAAAGCCTGCCACGGTAATAGTCCCACTGAAGTGATTGCAAGGGGAAGATTGAAGGTTGGTTTGGAAGGCAGTTAGCCAGTCAAATGAATTTCACTTGACATGTCCATGTTGGCTGTCTTTTTGTGGAGTTCTAAATGGGTTGATTTAATTATGTATTGCAAGGTTTGCTAGGCACTTAAATTAGACTAGCTGACCTATAATTCTCCAGTTATCTTGTCTTTGGTGATCTCTCTTCTAATGGCTAGTGTCTGTGATTACTCCTACTTCATTTACTATTTGATGCCCCAACCAGTGACCCTTGGTGACCCTCTCCCATCCTTTCCTGTTTATCCTCCCACCCCAATTAGGGTTGCCAACCTCCAGGTACTAGATGGTGATCTCCTGCTATTAAAACTGATCTCCAGCATCAGAGATCGGTTCACCTGGGGTAAATGGCTGCTTTGACCATTGGACTCTATGACATTGAAGTCCCTTCCCTCCCCAAACCCCGCCCTCCTCAGGCTCCACCCCAAAAATCTCCCACCAGTGGAGAAGAGGGACCTGGCAACCCTACCCCCCATATCCCCCATGGTCTCTCCCCCTTACAGCCCCTGCAACCTCTCTCCCCTTTCCTGTCCCTTCATCTGACTCACTTCCTGGTGGCAGCCATGCAATCAGGACAGATTGGACATTAAGATGACCAGGAAAATTCCTGTGGGGGGGCCAACAATTTGGGGAGCATAACCCCTGCTGGAACCACCCCTGTGCCAAGTGAGGCAAGACTCACCTCATGCATAGTTGACCTGTGTGAGATAGGCAAGAGCCACCATAAGTTGGAAGTAGGGTTGTGCATATTGATATTCCCGAACCAAAAATAAACCCGAAATTAGCCCTTTCAGTAATTTTTGGGTTTCAGGTTTACCAAATAGGCAATTCTCAAAGCCAAATAGGCAATTCCTGAAAAAGCTTGAAAAAGGCTTTTTTGGGTACAGCTATTTGCCTTTGTTCAGATGTACGGCTCTGTGCTTTCTCCCATTTTTCTATCTTTTTTTAAACTGGTTTTGTTAGGGCCCCATAGTTGGGGCCCTTTTGACTTAGGAATCATGTAATTGGAGCCAACTTGGTCTGACCAACAATCCAACCACACAACCATCCATCCATCGCCATTTAGTGGGTTAATTTGGATAAAGCATAAGGGTTGTTTAAAAGGCGGGGCTCACCAGTCCCATCCAAAGGGATATTCCCTCTAACTAAAAAGAGCCGGCTTCAACAGCTGGTCACACCACCAGGCTTCCAAAGAAGACTTCCTCACCTGCGTGAATGAGCAATCTTCTTCAGACAGCCCCCCTGGTCGAGACTTTGGCTGGCTCCGATATCATCCCCCCCAAAACCTGCTCTCAAACTGAAGGTTGCCCCGAGTAGAGGCTCCGTTTCCCTGCACTGTGACCATCTCTTGAAATCAGATTTTTGATGACTACAATAAAGAACTGTTCACAGGATGTCATTTGCCACCAAAAGAAATGTTTTCCGTGTCTTATTTTTCTTGCATTTAAGCCTTTTTCTTCAGTTTGGAAGCTAATTTGCATGGACATCATGCTATGTGCCCCAAATATGGACGAAGCCCCAGACTTAGAGGCACCAGCCTGCCAATCAGCCCTTTCCGCCAGTCCTGGACAACGCTGAACTTCTGAACCTGAAACCCGATGGACAGCTCGGCTCGCAATGCCTGGAGGATGGGGGTGACCCCTTTGTGGGCCGATGGACCCTCTGTCCCAACATTCACCAAACTTCAGTGTCCATCTAAGGAGCATCCCTTTCAGCTACACTGCAAATATGGAGTCTCTCCCTCCAAAAATGTCCCCGTAGGATCCTTGAAAAAATCCCCATAGACTATAGTGGGCCCGAATTTTTCGGTAAACTCGGAAATAAAGCTGAAATACAAATTTACCAGCATGGGTATTCAGCTTATTCCGGGTTTACCGAAAAAATCGGGCCCAAAAAACCTGAACCCGAAATTTACCAATTTTTTTTTTGCACAATCCTAGTTGGCAGCCCTCACTTTGTATGCAGCAAGCAGGCAGAGGCTAACACTACTGTGAGTTGGCAGCCTCTGCCTCATGCTGTGTGGGGCATGAGCCAGTGGCTGCTACGTCAGATGGATGGGAGCTGCTGCTATCTGGAAGCCCTTGTTGTGTGCAAGGCAGGCACAAGCAGCTGCCACCAAAGGCCGATGGCCCTTGCTCTGTGAGGGGGGAGCACAAGCTGCCTCCACTGCAAGCTGCCAGCCTCACTCCACATGAGGCAGGCAGGAGCTTGCAGCCCCTGCCCTGCATGAGGTGGGAGCACTCTGCCACCACCACTGCCTGGCAGCCCTTGCTTTGTACAAGACAGGTGTGAGCTGCTGCTGGAAGCCAGTGCCCCATAGCATTTGGGAGCCACACCGTTGCTTCCACAAGCCATTGGGCCCTGCATTGTCTGAGGTAGATGCTAACTGCCAGTGCAAGCCAGCAGCCCCACCGCACAAGGCAGGCAGACATGACCTAGCAGCCCTCACCACGTTCAAAGTGGGCAGGAGCTGTTGTGAGCCAGTGGCCCCCCATTTCCATCTGCTCTTTGTCCCTCCCTCCCCCTTCCATAGGAGGTGGGGCCCTTTTCTAAAGTTGTTTTGGCCTTCCGGTTTGCCCTGCATGCAATGTTGGGAACCATTTGGGGTTGCAACTGCAACTGAAAATGCCACCCGAACACTGGTTTTGCTTTTTCAACGTTTTTACCATTCCCTTTTAAGGTTTCATATTTTTTGCAGGTTTGCAGAAACATACACCTCAGCTCTTGGCGGCCACCCTTTGCAGATGTGTTGATGTGCACAGTGGGCCCCCCATAATTTTATATATATATATATAATATATATATATATATATATATATATATATATATATATACACACACACACACACACACACACACACACACACATATATATATACACACACACACACATATATATATATACACACACACATATATATATATATATACATATATATATATATATATATGGAATATTTCCATATATATATGGAATATTTGACCAATGCTCTCCATTTATTGGTAGCTGTAATTTCATCCTTTAGGAAACTAGCCAGTTTTGTCCCAAAGATGGACATGTGGGGGGGGGGTTATGGGGGGATAGGTCATGGCTTCAAATGTTTTTGTTTTATGTTGTTCATGTCATAGGGAAATGGGAAAAGTTCAAGATTTTTTGTAGCGCTCTGTTCAGCCACCAAAGACAATGTAAACAGAAGCTATTTCCTACTTGCATTAAAAAACGCCAAACTAAAAGCAACTTTTGGAAAGCATTATCCTCTCTTCCAAAGCCTCATATTGAATTGTGCACTGTAATGAATTGTAGGCTGTTTATCAACACTGGAGCCCACAAAGGAGTTTTCATATCTTTATTGATCCTTTGCCTTTGGGAAGGAGGATAGAAAGAGAGATGGAAGATGGAGTTGCCTTGGACACAGTAAAATAATCTGCTTAGAATTTGATTCGGAAAGCATCTTCTTGCACATTATGATGCTATCGACTAGCGAATGCTTCATGTTAGATAAAAATCTTTTTTTTGCGGGGAGAAGACTCATATTGATTGATTCAGCACACATAATCCTGGTCAGCTCCAGAATGATTTGGCTTGATGAAGCTTTGCAGTGAAGAAGCCGCTGTGAAGTGGAAGAGGAGAACAGAGAGTTAGAAATGGGGCACAGATTCCAGGGAATTCTGATGATTATATTACGGACAGCCTAATGGATGCTCTGTGGCCTGGTTTCGGCAAGGTCCAACACCTCTCATGGCAGCCATTTTGTGGTTGCCCTCACCATCCTGTGTCAGAAATCCAAAAGGATCTGCAGGCTCGAAATTGTTTGGGACCCCTGTCTTACACCATAACTGGCCTATTGTGCATGGGTACTTGGGCTCACGTTCGCCCCCTGTCTGACTCGGATATTCCTTGGAATTATGCACGTGTTTTCCTTCCATGAGACGAGCTCGCTGCCAGCCCTAGCAATGTCTGGCTCTTCCCATTCCTCTGCTAATCCGACTTTTCCCTCTAACCTGAGCTCAGCCCAGCTCAAATCTCTGTGCAGATGGGAAAGCAGGGGAAACAGCCAATCACGAAGCAGCATGCAAAGAGGTGGGGATTCAAGAACTTCCTGCTCTTTCTGAGCAAAAAAAAAAAAAGGCTTTTAAAAAACAAGGCATGGATTTCTCTCCCCCCCTTTCAGATTGCTCCATTTTTTGTTTTTCGTTCTTAAAATGCTTTTTTATGCGGCAATTGGGTTTTTTGGGGGGCCTGCGAAGTGAGCCAATTACAGAGCGGCATTTAAAGGGGCGGGGCTTGATTTGAACCTGGGAGGCTGCCGGTGCAGAAATTCCCAATAGGAAAATGTGAGTCCAGCCAGCAACGAACCTCAGCTAAAACGCCCATGCACAAATGGCCATTGTTACATTCCAGTTTAGTGCAGATATTCATTCACTATAATCCATTGCGGTCCTTGACCAGTATTACAAAGTTAAATTTAGTGCAGATAGGGAAGTCCTAGAATGTCAAGCTCAGATGTAGAAGGGGCCTCTGTCTGCTGAGGGATTTTAAAAAAGGAGGGTGGGAGGAAGAAAGTGGCGGTGGAGAGCTGTGAAATGGGACTGAAGAAGATAAAGAATAATTTGTCTAAGAAACGGCAGGAGGAGAAAAGTAGAGTAAGGAAATCATAACGATTATACTTTAAAACCAAACAAAAGAAGGAAGGGATAGAGATTGCTTAGAAAACTAATCTTTTGAAAATAACTTCTTCCAAGAGGGTTCCACAACACTATTAATAGTAGCCAGATTTTCCTTTATTTTATCTAAACAAGTAAGAAAAACTTGTAAGAAATGGATAAGCAGAAACTTTTCATTCCCCCCCCCCCCCGGAGCTCTGTGAGAATGACCAGCTTTGTTATTTTTTATATTAATCAGACCCCAAAGCCTTTACTTTCTATAAGTCAGCTTTTGTTTCCTATGCTGGGGTTTTTAAATCATTTGGACATATAAGGCTGCACAGGTTATTTCACAAACAACCTACAAAAAGGCTCTCTGGAATAATACTGTACCGGAAGCCACCTTCTTGAAAAGACGTCCAGAGTGCTTTGTCCCAATGAAGAACAGTACTTGAAATGTGTGGCTTTGTTAGACAGGAGCTAGCAATTTGAGGTTCAAATGAATAAAGCTCAAACACAAAACCTTTGGGTATATTTATATCCAGAGCCTTCTTCTTCTAATGTATTTACAGCTTTTCCTACTTTTGTTTCTGAAGTTGGTCCAACAGCAATGCAGAGGTCAGCACTACCTTGTAGTAGGTACTGTACAAAAACTGAAAAAGTCATTGCAGAAGATATACAGTAAACAATAGCACAAGAGATAGAATATTGTACATGTGCTCTGTCTCTGCCTGTCGGTTTCTCTCTCCATCTTGCCCTCCTCCTAAAAACCTCCAAATATATTGGGGGGGGGTTATCCTAGTTAACATTCACAACAATCCTGCGAGGTACAGTTAGGCTTATAGATAGGGTTGCCAACCTCCAATTACTAGCTGGAGATCTCCCAGTATTACAACTGATCTCCAGCTGATAGAGATCAGTTCACCTGGAGAAAATGGCTGCTTTGGCAACAGTACTCTATGGCACTGAAGCCCCTCCTCTCCCCAAACCCCACCCTCCTCTGGCTCCGCCCTCAAAACCTCCTGCTGGTGGCGAAGAGGGACCTGGCAATCCTACTTATATAGAGTAACCAGTACAAGGTTACCAAATGAGTTTCAAAGCTGAGCCAACTTTTTCTCATCCAAGTCCACTGTTCTGTTTCCCTAACCATACTTCTTCTTCACTGGTCCCCCTTTTTGGTCTAAGCAATGGTAGGTGGGAGGAAGAGAGCTCTCAGCCGGAGCTCGATCCAAACATGGCGGAAGAGCGCCTGGCTGCTTGTCTGTTCTCCTTCTGGATATGCCTCTCCAGTTTAAATTTTGCCTCTGTGATTCATCCAAGACAAATTAAAACCAATCAATCAAACCTCCCACAAGGGCCTGTTGTATCCTAAAGACTTTAAGAACGAGAATCAGTTTAACAGTTTAAGAGGGAGGCTCCTTCTGTGCACCAAAAGCAACAGCTGGACTAAATTCCTTTTAGAATTTCTAGGTCACTATAATGATCACTTTACCATGCGGTTAACCCAAAGCAGGCTGAAGTACTGGCCTGAGGATCAAGGAAAAGAGTTGTCACAAATACTGTGAGGGTTGCACTTTAAAAAAAATAAAATAAAAAATGTTAATTTTATCCATATTCATTCAATATGGGGAGCCAGCATGATGTAGTGGTTAAGAATGGTGGTTTGGAGCGGTGGACTCTAATCTGGAGAACCGGGTTTGATTCCCCACTCCTCCACATGAGCCACGGTCGCTAATCTGGTGAACCGGGTTGGCTTCCCCACTCCTACACAAGAAACCAGCCGGGTGACCTTGGGCCAGTCACAATTCTCTTAGAGCTCTCTCAGCCCCACCTACCTCACAGGGTGTCTGTTGTGGGGAGGGGAAGGTGATTGTAAGCTTGTTTGATTCTCCCTTAAGTGGTAGAGAAAGTCGGCATATAAAAACCAACACTACTACTACTACTACTACTGCTACTAGTTCTTCTTCTTCAACACTTACCTTCTCTGCATGATATTCATCACCATGGTTCACTGCTGTAGCCTGGGCCATCTAGGTGTGTGCAGCTATACTGTAAGTTCCCCAGCACTTTTAGATAGAGCCTCCCCACCCCATCCAGTATATCAGCTTGAAAACACAAATTCATGGGTTTAGAAAGGTGTAACTGTGCTTAGGAGGGCACTTACTTGCAAGCAGTTCCGTTACTGCTCTTTCCATAGATGGACTGCATCAAAGAGCAACACTGGAGTATACAGAGACAATAACTGAAAGCCAGAAAAAAGAAGACAAAATGAAATTATAGAATGTGTACTTTGACACCATCTTAGCTTTGGTCCCAGATTTCCAAAAATACCTTTCTATATTACATTCTTTGTTACTTGGATCCCACCAGAGTGTTTGCATGTGCAGAAGGATTTCCATCCACACAGCATGACTTGTTCATCTCTCCCCTTCCACTGCAGCTCCAAATGCTCTTCCCCAATGAAGAAGAAGAAGAGTTGGTTTTTATATGCCGATTTTCTCTACCTTTTTAAGGAGAATCAAACCAGCTTTCAATCTCCTTCCCTTCCTCTCCCCACAACAAACACCTTGTGAGGTAGGTGGGGCTGAGAGAGTTCTGAGAGAACTGTGACTAGCCCAAGGTTACCCAGCAGGCTTCATGTGGAGGAATGGGAAAACCAACCCAGTTCTCCAGATTAGAGTCCACCGTTCCTGTGTAGGAGTGGGGAATCAAATTTGGGTCACCAGATTAGAGTCCACCGCTCTTAATCACTACACCACACTCTTAACCTCTACACCATGCTGCCCTAGGGAGATAGGGGAGCCCCTACCAGAAGCATGGGGGGGGGGATTTTGGACTACAGTGGGGGGGGGGTGAGAAAGATTGCATCCACAGTCCAGCTCTGGAAATAACTATATAGTGTGCAGAACATGGAAAGGCTGCCCAGGGAGAGCCATAGCAGTAGGGTTGCCAGGTCCTGAGGAGCAGAGCCTGAGGAGGGTGGGGTTTGGGGAGGGGCAGGACTTCAATGCCATAGAGTCCAATTGCCAAAGCAGCCGTTTTCTACAGGGGAACTGATCTCTGTCGGCTGAATAGCAGGAGATCTCCATTTTACTACCTAGAGGTTGAAAACCCTACATAGCAGAGACTCCAAATGGCCTGAGAAGGCCTACAAAGTCCTGCCTGACATCCCTGCCCTAGATGCTGTCAAAACAAGGCTAATGGATACAGTTTAACTGGACCTAACAATGGCAGAATAAAAGAAACTGAAGACAAGACGAGGTGTTGGGGCTAGAGGACAGTATAATGTAAGCCAGTTGCCATCCTGCCAAGGTTTTGCTCTACTGGTTATAGGATAATTGATCTTTTTCCATTGTTCCACTGTCTTCGATCATTAAGAAAACTTGCAGTCAGCAGAAGGGGTGGGGGGGATGAGATTTAAGGAGCAGTGAAGAAATATCTTGTCACAATCATGAACAAGCTCGCTATCGGTGGCAGCCTTCCAAGTTGCTTTTGTGGTTGCGCTGTACCAGATATGTCCTCACACAATGTCAGCCGGGGTTAATCACAATTCAGACACTGGCTCCCTTTCTCCAGTTCTTTTGTTGCTTGAAGGAAAAGGCGAAACAACTGTCAACAATATGTATGCAGAAAGATGGTTCCTGCCATCTATCAAAATTCCCTTGACAAATGTTGTTTAGCTGCCAAGCAAACAGCAACACAATACATTTATAATAGTACAAGTTACTGGGAGATTATCAACACAGGCAATAAATAATATCGATATAGGGGCAGGTCCCTGATAAAAGCTCTTGCCGAAGCCATTGTTTTACAGCTGCTTGAATGTGCAGGCAGTATACAGGAGCAAGGAGCCCCGTGGTGCAGAGTGTTCAGCTGCAGTACTGCAGTCAAAAGCTCTGCTTACGACCTGAGTTCGATCCCGACGGAAGTCGGTTTCAGGTAGCCGGCTCAAGGTTGACTCAGCCTTCCATCCTTCCAAGGTTGGTAAAATGAGTACCCAGCTTGCTGGGGGTAAAGGGAAGATGACTGGGGAAGGCACTGGCAAACTACCCCACAAACAAAGTTTGCCTAGGAAATGTCAGGATGTGTGCTAGGCCAGGTCGTCTCGGGTTACTGCCGGCTACTGGTCTTGAGAGCAGGCTGTTATCTCAGGAATGCAGGAATCCGGGGGAGTCCTGCCAGGCGCTGGAAACCAAAATAAAGTCGGCGTGCAGAGGGGAAGTCAAAAGTCCGGTCCAAGGGTCAGAAGTCCGTTTATCAAAGTCCAGGAGCGTCAGCAACAAAAGTCAGAGATCCTTTTGCAACAATTGCTTTCACAACGTCTGTCTGTTCCAAGCCTGGGTTTAAGCTGTTTCTCTTTGCCTTAGTTCTCATCCTCAGACAACTCACAGTCTTGGAGCCGTCTCCTTAGTGCCTGTAGATGCGCACTTCTCCTTTTACTTTGCAACTCCATTCTTCCTTTTTGCCTGTGCTGTTGTTGAGTGGCTTCAGGTGAGCTGGGTGGGTCCTGCTTCTGTGGAGTTACAGCTGCATCTGGTTGTGCCGAAGGAGGTGATTCTGTGTTTACTTCCAACTCCTCAGCGGGGCTGGTGTTATTTCTCCCTGCTCAGGCTCTTCCTCTGATGAAGTTTCGCCTGTTGAAGCCTGGGCCATGACATCATCCCCCCCTCCAGGGGCCCCCTCCACAAGCGTCCGCCCGGGCTTGTGAGGGTAAGTCGAGTGGAAGGCCCGAATCAGCTCGGGAGCATGGATTTGTGATGTGGGTTCCCAGGACCGATCTTCAGGACCATACCCCTTCCAGTCGATTAGGTACTGCAATCGTCCATGCCGGCGCCGGGAGTCAAGGATTTCCGCGACCTCATATTCCTCGTGGTCATCCACCCATACCGGCGGGGGAGGCCTGGGACTGGGGCGGCTAGGGTCAGGGGCCGAAGCGCACACCAGCAGGGAACGGTGGAAAACAGGGTGGATGCGCAGAGGCTTGGGTAAGGCCAGTCGGAAGGCCACAGGGTTGACCTGTTCCAGGACGGGGAAGGGTCCAATGTAGCGGGCATCCAGTTTTCGGGAGGGCCGGGAGCTTCGTAAATGTCGGGTGGACAGCCAAACTTGATTGCCTATAGTAAGTAAGTCCCCTGTTTGCCGATGGCGGTCAGTTTTGGTCTTGTAATCTTGTTTAGCCCGGTCCAACTGCTCTTGCAGGATCTGATGCTGGGCCCGAAGTTCTTGGACCCACGCATCCGCGGCGGGCACCTCAGTTCCCAGTACTGTCGATGGCAGGAATCGGGGGTGATAGCCATAAGTAGCCTGGAACGGTGTCTGTCGAGTAGAGGCATGGATCGCGTTAATGTAAGCGAATTAAGCCAGTGGTACTAGTTCAGCCCAGTTATCCTGCTGATGGTTGCAATAACAGCAGAGGTACTGCTCCAGGATGGCGTTGACCTGCTCGGTTTGCCCATCTGTTTGGGGGTGGTATACTGAAGATAAGTGTACCTGGGTGCCAAGGCTAGAATGCAAGGCGCCCCAAAACCGGGAGGAAAACTGGGTCCCCCGATCCGATATGATCTTCTCTGGGAGCCCATGGAGTCGGAAGATGTTTTGTAAATACAAAGCGGCCGATTCTCGTGCTGAAGGGTCCCGCTGCAGGGAATGAAGTGGCTCATCTTAGTAAAAAGGTCCACCACCACCAAGATGCAGGTGTATGACCTCGATTTGGGTAGGTCTACAATAAAATCCATTGACACGGTGTGCCACGGCCGGGGAGGTGTGGGCAACGGTTGTAAGAGACCTGCTGGTTTGCCCGGATGGTCTTTGGCTCGTCGACACGTCTCGCAGGTATTCACATACTGAGCTACATCAGCCTGTATCCGTGGCCACCAAAAGTCCCTGGTCAGGAGATGGAGGGTCCGATAACGGCCAAAGTGTCCTGCAGGTGCCACGTCGTGGGAGAGGCGCATAATTTCCCCTCGCAATGGGCCGGGTGGCATGTAAAGCCGTCCTTGGTGTAGAATTGCTGCGTGATGCAGGGTCAGGTCTGGTTTCCTGGTTGGTGTGTTGTTCTGTAGCTCTTGTCAGCGTGCTTGTGCCCATGGATCCCGGAGTTGTTGTTCTCGAATCCGTTCTTGGAGTGACGGTTGTTCTGTTGTGGCTGCGAATGCGGCTGGAGGCAAGATCGTGGCTGGGGGAGTCACTGATGGGGTTGGAAGGTCATGGTCTGGTTTCCTGGATAAGGCGTCTGCCCGCTTGTTCTGGGCACTGGGCACATACTTCACAACGAAGTCGAACCGGGAAAAGAAGTGGGACCATCAGATTTGCCGCTGATTCAGGCGACGGGTAGTCTGGAGGTATTCTAGGTTCCGGTGATCAGTTCGCACCTGCACTGGATAGCGGGCTCCTTCTAAGTGGTGTCGCCATACCTCGAACGCCACCTGAATGGCTAGGAGTTCTCTTTCCCATATCGTATAATTTCATTCTGGGGGAGTGAGTTGTCTTGAATAGAATGCACACGGCCTCAGGGTCCCTTCTGGCGAGGTTTGTTGTGAGAGGATAGCTCCGATGGCAGTGCTGGATGCATCGGTCTCTACGATGAATGGCCGGGTCGGGTCTGGGTGCTTCAGAATGGGACCATTAGCAAAACAGGACTTCAAGGTCTGAAAGGCCTGATGGGCATCGGTGCCCCATTTGAATGGTTCTCGGGGCCTTAACAGGCGGGTTAGGGGAACGGACAGGGCTGCATAGTGAGAAATGAATTGTCTATAATAGTTAGCAAAGCCCAAGAACCGTTGGAGGTCTTTACGATTGCGCGGGCTCTGCCATTTTAGTATGGCTTCCACCTTGGATGGGTCCATCTGAATCCCCTGAGGGGAAATCCGGTGGCCTAAGAAGTCAATGGTGGTCTGATGGAAGTCACATTTCTCCAGCTTGGCATATAGGTTATGCTCTCTCAAGCATTGCAACACCGTTTGAACGTGCCTGACATGTTGGGAGGGATCTCGGGAATAAATCAAGATGTCATCAAGGTAGACGAGTACCCAGCGGTCTAACAGGTCTCGGAAGATATCATGCATGAAGCGCTGGAAGACTGTAGGGGCATTGCAGAGCCCGAAGGGCATGACCAGGTATTCAAATTGCCCATATCTGGTGTTGAAGGCCGTCTTCCACTCATCCCCGGATCGCATTCGAATGAGGTTGTAGGCCCCCCGAAGATCTAACTTGGAAAAGATTCGAGCCCCCTTTACCTGTTCTAGGAGTTCTGAAATTAGTGGCAACGGGTACCGGTCCTTGATGGTTATTTTATTGAGCGCACGGTAATCGTTGCAGAGTCAAAGTTCTCCACATTTTTTCATTACAAAGAGAACTGGGGCAGACGTCGGGGACATGGAGGGTCGTATAAATCCACGTTTACGATTTTTCTCTAGGAAGTCCTGCAGAGCTGCTCTCTCAGGCACGGACAAGGAGTACAGGCGACTGGCGGGCAGTGGCGCTCCCGGTTGCAGATTGATGCCACAGTCATACAGTCGATGCAGAGGGAGGAGATCTGCCCCTTTTTCTTCAAAGACGTCTTGGTAGGTGGCGTACTCTTCAGGAAGACCGGGAAGGGGTTCGGACCTGTTGGTTACTACCACTGTCCCAATTGTCTGCAGGTGCTTTTGGTGGGGACAAGGGTCTCTAAACTGAAGTTCCCATTCCTCCCAGTCGATACTAGGATTGTGTCGGCCCAACCAATCCATCCCCAGCACAAGTGGGAAGCGGGGCATGTGTGCTATATCTAAACATAGCTGTTCCTGGTGTCGTTGTATCCTCATAAATAGTGGCTGGGTTTCTTGCCTGACTGGCCCAGACTTCAGGGGTCTTCCATCAATGGCCTCCACCTGGATGGCCACATCTTTCTTACGTAAAGGAACTTGGTGTTGTTGAGCAAAGGATACGTCCATATAGTAGCGTGAGGCCCCAGAGTCCAAGAGTGCATGAGCCAAGATCCAGGGTCCTCCTGGTGGGAACAACTTAACC
Organism: Euleptes europaea; assembly: GCF_029931775.1. Lineage (NCBI taxonomy): Eukaryota > Metazoa > Chordata > Lepidosauria > Squamata > Sphaerodactylidae > Euleptes > Euleptes europaea. The sequence continues at coordinate 125,112,600 of NC_079312.1, read as the reverse complement.
GGGATTAAGACATGTCGGGGTCCATCATTGGAAGGCCTATCGCACTTGGTTGCTCTCCCCAGGTAGCTAGGCCCACCACACCCTGGGGCTTGTAGTTTCCCGGTGCCTTGCGTTTCTCCGGGCAAGCTTGTGCATAGTGTCCTGGGTTGCCACAATATAAACAGAGGTTGGCCTGGCGCCGTCGTTCCTTTTCCTCTTGGGAGAGGTGGGGCCGAACTGCCCCAATCTGCATTGGCTCTCCAAGGTTGGCCACCGACCTGCTGGGTCCTGGGCTAGGTTGGTAGGTTGGCAGTGCTGTCCATACCACCCGACCACATCCTCCAGAGCGGCCATCAATCTGCAGGCATAATTAGATCAGGGCCTCGAGGGTCGGGTCACCCTTGCCACCTTGTCCAGGACTTCCTCTGACAAGCCCTCTAGGTACTGGTCTCGTAGGGCACCCTCATTCCAGTCCAGGTCTTGGGCGATCACCCTGAATTCTGAGGTGTAGGCTGCCACTGATGTTTGCCCCTGGCGCAGTCGTCTGATGCGTCTGTTGGCCCACCCTAACGCCTGGGGATCGGCATAGGCAGCCTGGAGGCTCTGTAGGAATCCATTAAAATTACTGAGCAGAGGTGACTCGCTTACCAGCAAGGGTGTGGCCCATTTTGCAGCTTGGTCTTTCAGGAGGCTTAACATGAAACTGACTTTGGTTTGGTCATCTACAAAGTCTCTAGCCCTTACTTTCATGTAAAGCTTACATTGGCCCAGGAACCGAGGAAGATCTTCTGCTCTGCCCCCAAACCTATCAGGAGGAGCCAGGGGGCATTTCACAGAGGGGGCAGCCACTGGCTGAGCATGAGCGGCTGCCATTTGTTGCTGCATCACAGAAACTGCCCCAGTTAATTGTTTCAGCTGGTCTCGTAGAGCTTGATTCTGAGCTTGCAAGTCAGCGACAGCAACTGAAGTTGGGTCCGTCATTCTTCCAGGGAAGCTAGGCTAGTTTCCCTGGTGGTGATGGAGGAGGTGGCGAAAGCAATATGTGCTAGGCCAGGTCGTCTCGGGTTACTGCCGGCTACTGGTCTTGAGAGCAGGCTGTTATCTCAGGAATGCAGGAATCCGGGGGAGTCCCACCAGGAGCTGGAAACCAAAATAAAGTCGGCGTGCAGAGGGGAAGTCAAAAGTCCGGTCCAAGGGTCAGAAGTCCGTTTATCAAAGTCCAGGAGCGTCAGCAACAAAAGTCAGAGATCCTTTTGCAACAATTGCTTTCACAACGTCTGTCTGTTCCAAGCCTGGGTTTAAGCTGTTTCTCTTTGCCTTAGTTCTCATCCTCAGACAACTCACAGTCTTGGAGCTGTCTCCTTAGTGCCTGTAGACGCGCACTTCTCCTTTTACTTTGCAACTCCATTCTTCCTTTTTGCCTGTGCTGTTGTTGAGTGGCTTCAGGTGAGCTGGGTGGGTCCTGCTTCTGTGGAGTTACAGCTGCATCTGGTTGTGCCGAAGGAGGTGATTCTGTGTTTACTTCCAACTCCTCAGCGGGGCTGGTGTTTACTCCTACCTGTTGTCCTTCGGCCTGCCCTGCATTCTCAGCTGTCTGAGGTGCAATGCCCGTTATTTCTCCCTGCTCAGGCTCTTCCTCTGATGAAGTTTCGCCTGTTGAAGCCTGGGCCATGACAGGATGTGACCATGGGTCAGGAATGACCCGGTGCTTGCACAGGGGACCTTTACCTTTATACAGGAGCAACCAGTCACCAGTGGGATATAGTTTTGAGCCAGCACGGTGTAGTGGTTAAGAGTGGTGAACTCTAATCTGGTTAACTGGGTTTCTCCACTCCTCCACATGAGCGGTGGACTCTAACCTGGTGAGCCAGGTTTGTTTCCTCACTCCTCCACATGAAGCCTGCTGGGTGACCTTGGGCTAGTCACAGTTCTCTCTGAACTCTCTCAGCCCCACCTACTTTGCAAGGTATCTGTTGTAGGGAGAGGAAGGGCAGGCGATTGTAAGCCAGTTCGAGTCTCTTTAAAAGGTAGAGAATATTGGGGTATAAAAACCAAGTCCTCCTCCCCCTCTTCTTCTTCTTCTTCTGCTGCATGGGCATTCATAGCCTTGTTCTGCCAGTGCAATTAGGGTTGCCAATTTCCAGGTACTAGCTGGAGATCTCCTGCTATTACAACTGATCTCCAGCAGATAGAGATCAGTTCCCCTGGAGAAAATGGCTGTTTGGCAATTGGACTCTATGACATTGGAGTCCCTCCCCTCCCCAAACCCCGCCCTCCTCAGGCTCTGCCCCAAAAACCTCCCACCAGTGGCGAAGAGGGACCTGGCAACCCTAAGTGCAACAGGGAGTGTCAATTCTGGGGGAAAGACACATGTAATTCCCCTGTACCTGTATGCTCAGCTCATTTAAATGTTATTCCAACCTCACTTCCAAAAAAGCTGCTCCCATACAGCTGGGAAAACAACAGCCCTGGCATTGTTCAAACTCCCTGATCAAGATGCCATCCTCTAGATATGCCTGGGGTGACATGGTAGCTTAAACGCAATATCCTTTCACACTAGTGCCCCTACAGAATCTTCAAACCTCAATAAACTCTTAATTTCAAAAGATAGCTTGAAGATTTGATGCAAGAGATTTTTTAAAGGAGAAATGTTACTAGTTCATGCACAGCCCTCCTCCTTTAAAATATAAGGAGACTTTGGTGCAATCTCCTCAGGGGAGTTTAGAGATGCATAGGCTCAATAAGAGGAACCAGAGACCTGCAATAAAATTACGGGACAGAAATTAATCACTAGGGAATTCAAAAGAATGAGTATAATAAAATCCAAGAGCCCAAGGGGAAAACACCCAGAAGACTGTTTTTACCTGGGGACTAATGCTCAACAAGCTTGGTGCTTTAAAAATATCTGTGTGTGGGGTGGGGGCTGGTATTCATAATTGAGGTTCCAAAGCCTTCTCGGTTGCTTACCCACCCATGAAGCCATGCAGACCTGGGCCTCTGAAGCAGACCTACTGACAGAAAGGTTTTAATGGGAGTTGAGAAAATTGTCCTTCAAAGTGCTGGTCCAAGGCTCCTTAGGGTTTCAGAGGCAACAACCAGCAGTTTTCAGCTGGGCTTGGAAGCGAATCGGCGGCCGTTTTTGAACTCCTAAAAATGGTGGGATAGGGTCTGTATAATTCACACCAGCAAACCATCTTTCCACTGCTTTTTTGTGTTCATGGAAGCCTGTGAACAGTCTTCAGAGCAGCTCCGTGTAAGGTGTTGTAGTACGCTATCTTGGAAATTATCTCCTCTGTCAGGAGTGACTCCACCATTACTTTTTGAGCTACCAGGCGTTTGAATGTTACTGAAGGGGAACAATGTAACTTGGAGATACGTAACCCAGCGCAATTGTATTGCTGGTGCTTCAGCCGTTACTTTTATTTCTTAATTTCACTATCGCCTGACACACTTCTCTGCCTTTGTGAGTTCTCTATTCATCCTTAATTTGGTTTTCCTCCTTCTCCCTCCTTCTGCTAATAGAAATTGCTTTGTTGTTCAACTTAATTTCACTCTTGAATGGGTTGAAATGGGGTTATTTTCTATGCAGCCCTTATATAAAGTAATATTGCAATAATAATAAAATTAATAAAATCCAAAGCTATTTCCTGCAAGATATGAAAAGAAGTTCTTTACACACAGACAGAAACGCCCAAGATCTTTGGAGGGTTTTCTGAGCTTCTTATTTATCGTATTTGATCTCTATAAGTCATCAAGATCTGAGTGGAACCTTTGGCCCAGTGACCAAAAGTTGGAACTCAATATTTGGTGAGATCTGAGCATATTAGATTTCATAGAATCATAGAGTTGGAAGGGACCACCAGGTCATCTAGTCCAACCCCCTGTACAATGCAGGAAATTCACAACTACTTCCTCCAACACCCCCAGTGACTCCCTACTCCATGCCCAGAAGATGGCAAAAAAACCCTCTAGGATCCCTGGCCAATTTGGCCTGGAGGAAAATTGCTTCCTGACCCCAAAGTGGCAATTGGCACTACCCTGGGCATACCAGAAGGGCCACAAGAACCAAACACTGATGCAAGCCTTCCTGCCCTCCCTCTCATGCCTAAGGTCATGGAATCAGCATTGCTGACAGATGGCCATCTAGCCCACCACCTCCCGAGGAAGCCTGTTCCACTGAGGAACTGCTCTGTTAGAAACGTCTTCCTATTGTTTAGCTGGAAACTCTTTTGATTTAATTTCAACCTGTTGGTTCTGGTCCAACCTTCTGGGGCAACAGAAAACAACTCATCACCATCCTCCATATGACAGTCCTTCAAGTACTTGAAGATGGTTATCATATCCCCTCTCAGTCTTCTCCTCTTCAGGCTAAACATACCCAGTTCCTTCAATCTTTCCTCAAAAGACTTTGGTCTCCAGACCCCTCACCATCTTCATTGCCCTTCTCTGGACACATTCCAACTTGTCTAAATCCTTCTTAAATTGTGGTGCCCCAAACTGAATACAGTACTCTAGGTGAGGCCTAACCAGAGCAGAGTGAAGCGATACTATCACTTGAGCCAGCATGGTGTAGTGGTTAAGAGCGGTGGTTTGGAGCGGTGGACTCTGATCTGGAGAACCAGATTGATTCCCCACTCCTCCACATGAGCAGCGGAGGCTAATCTGGTGAACTGGATTTGTTTCCCACTCCTACACACAAAGTCAGATGGGTGACCTTGGGCTAGTCACACGCTCTCAGCCCCAACTACCTCACAGGGTGTCTGTTTTGGGGAGGGGAGGGGAAGGTGATTGTAAGCTGGTTTGATTCTTCCTTAAGTGGTAGAGAAATTCGGCATATAAAAACCAACTCTTCTTCTTCTTCTTCTTTGGGTGGTCTGGACACTATACTTCTGTTGTTGTTGGGCCATTTCATGGGACTTATTAAAGGTGAAGTTTCCTGGCCTGGCTTTAATTCCAGAGGGTAGTGATAGTCTGTTGCAAGAAAATAAACAGGCGCCTTGTAGCATCTTAAAGACAACATTCAGTTACTATATAGTAAGGATCTGCTCATTGCCTCTGAAGGGGTGGGCTCTAGTTCACAAAAGGAATACAAATGTGTTCATCTTTAAGGTATCATAAGATTCCTGTTTATTGCCCTGACTTTGTTCACTTTTTCTGTTCTGGCCATTTGGCTAACACACCTGATCCTGAGTAATGTACTCTACATAAGTCTCCCCCTTGAAGTCAACTTTGAGACTCCAGCGGGTACAGAACGCCACTGCTTGGTTATCATCAGGAGCTAGGCACAACATGCATATTACTCCCATTCAGTAAGCAATCTATTTATTTTGGCAAATTTTAAGAAATAGCTTGCAGGCACTTATCTACATTAGGAATGTGAAAGTGACTTGCTGCAAATGCATCACAATGGTGCATATACATTGTCTCTTCTTATGGCTGATTCATTCACTGCTGGCTGGGTGCTGGACATTAGACTTCTTCCTGAAATTGCTGGGTACCTTGGCTCCCTGCTCTTGATGACTTGGTTGAGTAGGTATTACTACTCAATGGGGATTTTGCTCATGCTGAGCTCCATATGCCTCATCACCTAGTTAAGGCAAAAGTATGATGTATCTACCTTGTTAAAATATCCCACTGTCAGCGTGCTTTGGGTCAGACCTGCATAATTGGTGACCTTCCAAACTCAGCCCATGAACCAACTATCAGGGCCTTTTCAGTGCTTGTTTGTAGCGGGGACAATTAAGGGGAGGGGCCATGGCTCAGTGGTAGAGCATCTGCTTGGTATGCAGAAGGTCCCAGGTTCAGTCCCCAGCATCTCCAGTTAAAGGGACTAGGCAAGTAGGTGATGTGAAAGACCTCTGCCTGGGACCCTGGAGAGTAGACAATACTGACTTTGATGGACCAAGGGTCTGATTCAGTATAAGGCAGCTTCATGTGTTCAAGCAGCATAAACAGAAAAATTATCGAGCTTCTTGTAGGCTACCAAACATGGCTGGAGGGCTGCTGCATTCAGCTTGTCGGGTCACAAATTACGCTGTTTCCAACATTGCAAACTGAAATCTTCAAGCCCTTTCCCCCCTAAACCACAGCACTGGTATCTAAATATTCACACCGTTTAACGTCAGCTGATATGTAAGCACTCCAGTAACAAATATATAAAGCATCATATATACAGAGAGGAGCTATGCTAGTAAAGCATATAGATGATAAAACACAGGCTGTTGAACATTAAGTGCTGGTACCCATCAGTCCTAATGCCTTCAACTCTCAAATGTCAAACGGGATGTCAGATCAAACAGGTGCTAAATGTATCATGGCATATCAGCTGTCACATTGTGTTGGACGCAAAATAGTCAACTGCAAGTATGAAACACCAATGTCTAGTACTGGATATTTGGGGAGGGTGATTGGTTCCACTGGCTGAGTCTGGTGCCGGGTCAAGATTCTCATGTGGCAAGTATCTACTTTCACACTGAAATTCTCTCAGATTTATGGCGGTGAAACAGGAGCAAGAGAAACTCCCTTCTATAGGCTGACTGAGCTTCCACAGAACATAATCCAAACTCTAGTTTCTGAGCTGCCTTGTCTGCAAAGCTGAGTGATATGGGGAGAATGGGAAAATATCCAGATATTTAGGTATCTGAATTAAACAGCTATTTACAGAGTCTTCCTTAATAATTCATTCATTCTTATTTATTATTCATTTTAGTACCTTTTCCCCCACCCTTCTGCTAAGGAGCTCATGGTGGCATACACTGTTCTGTGCTTCTTCATGAAAGAAGAAGAAGAGTAGGTTTTTATATGCCGACTTCCTCTACCACTTAAGGGAGAATCAAATCAGTTTACAATCACCTTCCCTTCCCCTCCCCACAACAGACACCCTGTGAGGTAGGTGGGGATGAGAGAGTGTGACTAGCCCAAGGTCACCCAGCTGGCTTCATGTGTAGGAGTGGGGAAACAAATCCAGTTCACCAGATTATCCTCCACCGCTCATGTGGAGGGTGGGGAATCAAACCCGGTTCTCCAGAGTCCACCGCTCCAAACCACTGCTCTTAACCATTACCCCACGCTGGCACTCTCACGCTGGGTTTTATGAAAGCCTCATAAAACCCAGTGAAGGAGGTTAGGCTGAGAGAAGGAGTTGCCCAAGATCCCCCAACAAACTTCCATGCCAGAGTAGGGATCTCTCAGATCTGAAACTCTAACTGCTACACTACACTGCCTCCAGGGCAGGAAGGAACCTAATGATCCTGTAGTTCTGTCTGCAGTACTGAAATGGATTCCTAAAAATCAACCTATACACAGATTTTAAAGTATCATTAGGAGTTATGAATAAAGGAAATTCTATTTATCCATAAAGCAGGATTCTGAACTTCTATTCATTACAGAGGAGGCCCTGGGATAATCTGAAGTGGCAAACAGGCTTGTAATAAGTAAATTTCAAAAATCAGGTCATAGAAACAGCATTCCAGATAATTTTGTAAATCTATATAGGTACATTTATTTATTTATTTGGATAGGTACATAGGTAAGGTTGCATAAAATGGCGGGTCAGAGTACCTGGATTTGCCTCCGCCCTGTTTCCTGGAAGCTGTGCAAGAAGCTGAATCTGTATCTTCAGAAATCAGTCTCTTTGCCGTATTAGTAAGTAAAGGGAGTTCATGCCGCAGAGGTGGTACACATGAATGCCTCGCTTGTATATGATGAACAAGAATAAATAATTGGTGATGAGTGAGGGGGGGGGGCTGTGTGTCTGCAGAGCACAGGTTCTGGCAGAGAACGTACAGTATCCTTCTCTTCCTGGGGAAAGGAGGAGAGGGGGAGGAACAGAAGCTGGAGTGATTTATTATACAGCTTCATCTTCCCCACTGACCAGCTGCAAAACAAAACCTGGAGCAGCGTGAAGTGGTGATACATGGGTATGTTAGCCAAGTAAAAACCGGCGAAGCAGAACTGAATAATCATGACATGAAATGAAGATATATGGTGTCCTCGGAATTATGATGCATGGCTTTATTCTCGTGGCCTTCGCTTTGAGCACGAGCTGGGATAGATCAAAAAAGCCAAAGAGGGAAACGGCTCTGTATGAAGTACAGAAGCTTCCTTTGGCACTGTAGTTTTGTTAGCTAGAGGTGGGTAAATTTGAAAAGGTCAAAGGGAATCAGGTTTGAGAGAGTTGGTCTCAGGACACAAAAGAGCATATGAATGAAGATCCATGGGAAGCGCAGCCTCTGGGTGAAAGGAGCAGCTAGCATTTCTGACAGCTGCTGCAACCACCTGCAGAGAGCCCCTTTCCCAGCTTTCTCTTAGCACTGCTGCCTGCTCTCCTGCTCACTCGCTATTACAGTCATCTGGAGGCTTCTCACCACAGGGGCCCTCATTCATATGCTCCTCTTGAGGTTGGATTAACTCCTTCAGGCAATTCTGGCTTCTTGAGCAACAGAAAAGAACGAAAAAGCTGCTGTCGCTTCTTTTCTCTTCTCTGCCATTCTGAGTCCAAGAAGTAGCCAGGAAGCACTAGAGCAGGGGTGTCAAACATAAGGCCCACGGGCCAGATCTTGCCTCTTGAGAGCTCTTATCTGGCCCCCCAGCTAGCTAAGGCAACCACGACCCCCCACTCTTGATCTGGGCTGGCGAGGTGTGGCCCAGCTAGGGTCGCCAACCTCCAGATACTAGCTGGAGATCTCCTGCTATTACAACTGATCTCCAGCCGATAGAGATCAGTTCTCCTGGAGAATATGGCCGCTTTGGCAATTGGACTCTATGGCATTGAAGTCCCTCCTCAAACCCCGCCCTCCTCAGGCTCCGCCCCAAAAACCTCCCATCAGTGGTGAAGAAGGACCTGGCAACCCTAGGCCTGGCCTGACCAAGTGACATTTACGCCATATCCGGCCCTTGTAACAAATTAGTTCAACACCCCTGCACTAGAGCAGTGGTCCCCAATGTGGGGCACATGCCCCACAGGGGGGCAATTTGATTTTTAAGGGGGGCAATTCGAGAATGAGTTATTAACAGTGAATTTTTTGCATTTCTTATGGTTCTAGGGGCCTCATATACAGTATATAAATATATATTGTGACATACATATTTTTAAAATTTAAATCAGAATGTACACGGCGGTCAGCTGGCAACAATGTCACGGGGGTGCGGGGGCATCAGGATTTTAGAGATGCTTAGGTGGGGCATGGCCAAAAAAAGTTGGGAAGCACTGCAGTAGAGGAAGGAAGGATTAGCACGTGGGAAGTCCGCAGTGATAGTAGATCAAAGGGAAGCTCTCTGGAGATGGCAGTAGTAGCTATCACACAGGCTCTTATAACCGCTTCTAGGCTTCTCACTTTGTGATGCCTTGTGTGTGCCCATGGAAACCAGGGCTTAGTTTCTCTTCATGGATGCTTGTATAAGGGCTGAATATCTACATGTTACCTTATCCATGTAGACTGCTGCTGCCATGTGGCCCTGATGTGTCAAGAAGCATAGAAATGGTGTGCCATATAGATCCTCTTGAATGGAATATTTCCATGTCACTGACAGATACCCAGGGTTTCTTTGGCTGGGAAGATCCCCATGACAAGTACCATATTGACGCAGAAGGAATGAAACCCTAATGTAAGATGACCCATCTAAAAAAAGCAGATGGTCCTGAATTTAAAATGATCCCTCCTAAAAAATAGCCATATAAACAAAGTTTTTCATTACATAGCAATCAATATACACTAAACAATATAGACCAAAATAATTAATTTTGCTTTTTACACCTCTTTGCACTGTAACTGTTCACTAGTAGTATTGGATCAGGTTATTTCAATGCCATAGAGTCCAATTGCCAAAGCGGCCATTTTCTCCAGGTGAACTGATCTCTCTCGGCTGGAGATCAGTTTTAATAGCTGGAGATCTCCAGCTAGTACCTGCAGGCTGGCAACCCTAAGTGCCACACACACCCCACGCCTCAGTTTGGAGTGATTTCCACAGGCTATAAAGTCATATTTTTCCAGAAGAAGGTGTCTTCAACCCAGCAGGGCCATTTATAATTAACTTGCCTTATCCTTCCCTATCTAAAATACCACAAATTCATAATAGCTGTAGCTAATGTTGTGCTAAATTGCTGTAAAACCCAGTGGCTTTTGAGTTTCTCTCTCCTGGAAAATAAGAGCAACTCTGGCCTGAAACACAGGAGAAGAAAAGCTGGTGTGGAATGATATATTGAGCCAGAAACATTGGTCATTAGAGGAGCAAATCCAGCCCGCTACTCCTACCACTATTTACTGTTTGCCAGGCAAAGAGCTGCAGTTCTAAAGCTAGCCGGCAAGTCCACCTGACTCCTCCTCTCTCCCTTTGAAATGCAAATCAGCTTGAAAGTTAGCATTTGCCAGAGGCAGCATTACTTTCACTGCCACGGTTCTGTTGCTGGTGAATGAATTGGTGTGCTTTCTCCAAAGTGTTCCCGCTCCACCTATGTGTGCAGCGACTCATCTGTCATACTTAGTGGATCTGCATACCTGAGTGCAAGACGACCCTCCCTTTTTTGTAGAAAGCAAAACAAGGGTTTTAAAAAGTCATCTTCCTTTGGAGTAAATATGGTAGTGCTGGATGTAACAGCATATATGGGGACACAGTGAATTGCCATGTGGAAATGGCATCCATGAAAAAACTGGCCCTTAAATCACAAACCCTTTGGGAAATTTGGCAAACTTTGATAACTGTGGAACTAGAAGGAATGCCAGTGTTATCAAATTGAATCACTCCTGCTGTAGGCCTTCTCAAGACCTAAATCTATGTTTAACTAATGCCTATTAAGGAGCCCCATGGTGCAGAGTGGTAAGCTGCAGTACTGCAGTCAAAGCTCTGCTCATGACCTGAGTTCAATCCCAGCGGAAGTCGGTTTCAGGTAGCCGGCTCAAGGTTGACTCAGCCTTCCATCATTCCGAGGTCGATAAAATGAGTACCCAGCTGGCTGGGGAAGGAAATGGCAAACCACCCCGTAAAACATAGATTGCCTAGTAATGCCGTGATATGATGTCATTTCATGGGTCAGCAATGACTTGGTGCTTGCACAGGGAACTACCTTTACCTTTTTAATGAAGGGTGTGCATTTGGCTAAAGCCAAATGGACCCCCCCCCCCCGAAAAATCCTTTTCAGTTTTTTTTTGGGGGGGGGGTACTGGAAAAAATGGCAGCAATAAAGGGAGCCCAAAAAGCGTACCCTGAATAATGCCAATTATTTTTTCAGCATTATTTGGGCCACTTTGGCCTCGCTGCCATTTCCCCCTCCCTCCCCCCTTAATTACCTGCACTCAGATCCCCGCTCCTGTGGGCTTAGACCACCATGTGGAGATCTGAGCCTGCAAGCAGATCTGAATGCCCCAGTGGCGCAGAACAGAGCCCAGCCTTCAGCTCTGTGCTGCCTGTTTTTTGGCTTTAATAAATTTCAAAATTTTCAAAACCAAATCCATTGGATTTGGCTTTTCGGATTTTTCGAACATTTTCGGGTTTATTAGACCTGAACCCAAAAAATACGTTAAAAAGGTTCACAGCCCTAATGCCTACCATTAGTTATATGGATAAGGCTTTGCCTGAGATTCTCTTCTCAGTGTCAGTTCTCATTCCTAGAATGCAAGAAGCAATTATATATATATATATATATATATATATATATATATATATATATATATATATATATATATATATATATATATATATATATATATATGTATGTATGTATATATATATATATATATATATATATATATATATGTATGTATGTATGTATGTATGTATGTATGTATGTATGTATGTATAATGTTAACCTTTGATTATTTTTGCTGGAAAAACCTGATTTGTCATCCAGCTGTTCTAAATGATGTGTGAAATGTGGTTTTGCAAGTGTCATGGATTCAGCCTTCATGCTTTTTGGAAGCAAGCTGGCAAAGCTGAAGTTCATCAAATGAGGTGAGAGATACGAGAGACATGAACATGACCTAGAGGGCAACAAATCTGCTGATACTGTGGTGGAACATAACTTGAATGGGAATTCATTCAAAAATACTAAATAAATAGTAGATTTTGTGAAATACATGAGTGAGGAAAAGCAGTTTTCAGGATAAATACCAGGAACCTCCCCCAAACAGTACTTGGATATTCATTCTTATTTATTTATTCATTATGTTTTAAACCCAGTCTCCTTGCATGCAGCTCAAGATGGCACACATGAGATTAACCCACTTGATCTTCATAGGACTGCTGGAAGGGAGGGTAGACTGAGAACCAGTCACCAGCCAAAGATTCCTCCAATGAGCAGATCTGAAGGTAGGAATCCCCATTCGGGGTGGTTAGATTTAAACCAGGATAGTTTAAATCAAGGTTTATATTAGTGAGAAAAAAGAGCAGTTTAAATCACTGATATTAATCAAGCTTTCCATTTTGAAATGCATAGCTTGCCTTTCATGAAAGATCATGCATACCAACTGCTTGCTATAATAAACAAAATATAATGGCTTGCTACTAGGGTTGTCAGGTCCCTCTTTGCCACTGGCAGGAGGTTTTTGGGGCGGACCCTGAGGAGGACATGGTTTGGGGAGGGGAGGGACTTCAATGCCATACAGTCCAGTTGCCAAAGCAGCCATTTTCTCCAGGTGAACTGATCTCTATCGGCTGTGATTTGATACAATGAGCCAGTGATTTGATACAATGTTAACGTATTACACAGCATATGAATCTCCCATGGTTGTAAACCAGGGATTCTGATAGAAGCAGACAATAGAAAGTGATCAGAGGAAGCAAGACAGAACAAAATCTATCCCCCATGGGCTAGAGTCTGAAATAAATAGATGAATTTCATTTCCTGTTGTACTAAAATCTGTTGGATATTATTATCATTGTATTGATGACCACGATATAACCATAATACAAAAAAAGTAGATTGTTTTCGCTATGGCCTTGCTCAATGAAATGTCCTACGAGAGGTGCCTCTTTCACTTTTGATCTAATGCTAGACCTATGCTCACCAATGCATACTTGGATGGATCTAAATGTGCTCCCAATGTACAATTAATGGCATGGGCAAGAAATCACATATACCACCTTGCTAGAAGAATAATTAGAAAAGTGTGATGTAAGCGGAAATGAAAACCGGTAGACATAGAACTCAAGTCTTTCATTGGAAAACTTAAGGGGCAAACAGAACAGGATCGACATTTAAAGTGACTGGTAATAGATAAACCTGGCACCTGTGTAAAAAAATCAGAATGAACCAAAGATTCTTTCAGGGACCGTGTCCTGCACAGTCCAAACCGTGGAACCTCTTGGCACCCAGGAATGTTTTGAATTACGTGCCAATGTTTCTTCACTATTTTTTGGATGTCATGTGAATAAGAGCTATATGCAAAGGAACAGGAGATCTTCCTGTTTTTCATTAAGGAACAAGAGCTACCTGGAGGTTGGCAACCCTAACTGTTCTACCTAGAGTTGCCAACCTCCATGTGGATCCTGGAGATTTCCCGGAATTACAACTGATCTCCAGATGACAAAGATCAGTTCCCCTAGAGAAAATGGCTTCTTTGGAGGGTTCATTCTATGGCATTATGTCCTACTGAGCCTCCTCACCTCACCTCACCTCCCCAAACCCCAACCCTACTCAGACTCCACTCCTAAATCTCCAGGGATTTCCCACCCTGGAGCTGCAACCCTTAGCTCTCTCTCTCTCTTTCTCTATCAGGACTTTCCCCTTTCTATCTTAGGCAAAGGAGAGAGATGAAAACACTGTTGTTGCTGCCATTTGAGTTGGAAGGCCAGAAATTAAATTGATCCGGTTACTGGGATGAGAACATAGGTTGAGCCTATTTGGCTTGGATTATTCTTGTTGTCGCTCTTGTCATTTATACCCTGCCTTTCCCCGTGGCGCAGAATGTTAAGCTGCAGTACTGCAGTCAAAAGCTCTGCTCACGACCTGAGTTCGATCCCAACGGAAGTGGGTTTCAGGTAGCCGGCTCAAGGTTGACTCAGCCTTCCATCCTTTCGAGGTCGGTGAAATGAGTACCCAGCTTGCTGGGGGTAAAGGGAAGATGACTGGGGAAGGCACTGGCAAACCACCCCGCAAACAAAGTCTGCCTAGAAAACGTCGGGATGTGACGTCACCCCATGGGTCAGGAATGACCCGGTGCTTGCACAGGGGACCTTTACCTTTACCTTTTTTCTCCCCAATAGGGACCCAAAGCGACTCACATCATTCCCCTCTCTTCCATTTTATCCTCCCAACAACCCTGGGAGGTAGATTAGGCTGAAAGAGTCTGACTGGCCCAAGGTCACCCAACAAACTTAGATGGCCCAAGTGGGGATTTGAACCTGGTTCTCCCAGATTCACCAACACCCTTAACCACTGCACCACACTGGCTCATGATAAAGATGGGTGTGTGATTGCTCAATCACAAGCACAATTCACTACCCTCATCTTTAAAAAAGATAAAGTTCCCCATGGGGTGACGTCACATCCTGACGTTTCCTAGGCAGACTTTGTTGAGGGCGTGGTTTGCCAGTGCACCCTCATCTATAGTCCAGTTGAAAGATTGCTAAAAATGGATGGAGCAGTGGGGACCTAGTCATGGACGGGGTTGGCAATGACATGATTATTTTACCGTGAGCACGACCAACTAAGTTTCGGATCCCTTCCTTTTGGCCGTGTGACTATTCTCACATCCTCTCACATGGAGCAATGGCAACAGTTCTTCATGGAAATGTGCCTGCACATCATTTGCACCTTCTCTCTGGGATTTTATTCCCTTTTGGAGATCAATTTTTTCTTCATGTTTTAATTTACCTGTTGCTGTTTTAATTCAGTATCCAACTCATTCATGACACTGGAAAATTGAAGAAATTAATTCACAAATATTATTGTTATGAAACTATACCAATTCTTCAATAAATGTGCATAAGTGATAGCTTTGATTTGGCACGAAAAACATACACAGATAAAAATGAACATATGGGCTCTTATATAGGTTATGTGTCTGATTGGAAAAGTTTGTCACTAGTTGACATTGTTATCTGCTAGAGGGTGAAGAATTCAGACATTTATCCAAGTTTTTAAAAATATATTATTTCCTTCTTAATAACCTTGCAGATTTCTTTTTGTCTGAACATAGAAGTGCACACTGTAAAGTACTGAGATGCTGTATTAAATTATGGAAAGCAATGCAAGTCTAAAAGAAATGCAGAAAGCAAATATAAATTAGATGAAATGCGGAAGATGAGCTAGCACCTCTCTTTCTAGAATGCGGCTCTGATGGCACAAAGTGGAGCTCTCAGATCCTTCACTTAACCATGTAAGAGAAACTCATCAACTTAAGAATTTGTTAAGATTAGGAAGGCTGTCTTGATTTTAGAAATCCTACCAAGTTTATAACTAGCAAGAAAGAATCTGGGAGCCTGAAATAATTGTTACCTTCATTCAAACAAGTGTGGGGGAGGGACAACGATTCTGGATAAAGAAGCACATGTTGTATTTTTGTCAGAATGTTGCATTTGTCCAAAGCAACATCCAAAACAAACAAACAAACAAACAAAAACCCACGCATTACATTTTAGGAGGACCAACCAAAATAATATTGCTAACAGTGATGGACTGAATGGAACTTAAAAAAAAAAAGTCGCTTTTTGTTTAGAGGAAAAAAGATATCATAGAGATGGAAGAGGCCATACTGGCCATCTAGTCCAGCCCCCTGCTCAATGCAGGATCAGCCTAAAGCATCCCTGACAAGTGTTCATCCAGCCGCTGCCTGAAGACTGCCAGTGAGGAGAAGCTCACCACCTCCCTAGGCAGCCGATTCCACTGCTGAACTACTCTTACTGTAAAATTTCCCCCCTAATATCCAGCCAGTACCTGTCCTTTGCTGCCAACAGGAACAGCTCCCTACCCTACTCTAAGTGACAGCCTTTCAAATACTTAAAGAGAGCAATCATGTCCCCCCTCAACCTCCTCTTCTCCAGAGTGAGCATTCCCAACTCCCTCCCTCAGTCTTTCCTCATAGGGCTTGGTCTCCAGGCCCCTGATCATAGTTGTTGCTCTCTTCTGCACCCGCTCCACTATGTTCACATCCTTTTTGAAGTGACGCCTCCAGAAATGTACACAGTACTCCAGGTGCGGCCTGACCAATGCAGTGTACAATGGGACTATGACATCTTGTGATTTGATGTTATGCCTCTGTTGGTATTCCCCAAGACCGCATTAGCCTGTTTTGCCTCTGCATCATATTGACTGCTCATAATTAGCTTAAAGTCCACAATACCCTAAGATCGTGTTTACATACACTCCTACCCAGAAATATATCCCCCACCCAGTATGTGTGCTTCTCCTTTTTGTTACCCAGATGTAGAACTCTGCACATCCTTGTTGAATTGCCTATTGTTCACGTCTGCCCACTTTTCCAGTGCATTCAGATCTCATTGAATTCTATCTCTATTTCCCGGGTTGTTTTCTACTCCTCCCAATTTTGTGTCATCTGCAAATGTAATGAGTATTCCATTCATCCCCTCATCCAGATCATTTCTAAAAATATTGAAAAGTACTGGGCCCAGAACCAAGCCCTGTGGCACCTCACTGGACACCTCCCTCCAATCAGATAAAATGACATTGAACATTACTCTTTGGGTGCAATTCTCCTATCCACCTAACTATCCTAGAGTCCAGTCTACAGTCCTCCAGTTTACCCATCAGAATATGATGGGGAACCTGGTCAAATGTTTTACTGAAATCCAGGTAAACAACATCGATGGCATTCCCACGATCCAGTAAGCTCGGCACTCGATCAAAGGAGGAAATGAGGTTGGTCTGGCAGGACCTGTTGGGGACAAATCCATGCTGATCACCAAGTTGTCCTTCAGATGCTCGCAGACTGACCTCTTGTCAGGAGCAGGCCATGAGGATGGTATGCGGTAGTGCGATTGTGCTGCTTTCAGGTGCTGTTGTGCTATTCTGTCCAAGGCCAGTCTATGCCCCGTGTTTAGTCTTCATAGATTCCCATAGTGTGGGAATCGCCAAGTACTCCTTCCTGCCTCTGGGAGGGGGGTTGCCTGGGTTACCAGTTATCTCCTTTTGCTTTTCCATATATGCCATGTACCTTGCCTTTGCCCCTTACTAGTGTCCTCTTGAATATGGCTTCTGAAACCTGTCGATTCTAACCAATAAAACTGCTTTCGTGGACTTGCCCTCTGCTGGAATCTGTTTATTGCCGCAGGGCTAGAGCTTACACCTCTTTAAAATCTACTTCAATATCCTTCATGGGATAGGGGTCAGACTGACTGGCCTGTAGTTTCCTGGGCCATCCCTCCTCCCTTTTTTGAAGACTGGGGCAACATTCACCCCCCTCCAGTCTTGTGGCACATCTCCTGTATTCCAAGAGGTCCTGGAGATGACCTCATGTGCCACCAACTCCTCAGGTCAACAAAGCCCCAGCAGCATGTTGGTGCCCTCTCTTCACTATGGAGCTACAAGCTATGCTAGAGTGGCCATTGCCAGGAGATGAGGGGTTAGGTTGCCAGAGCCAGATTGGGAAACTCCTGGAGATTTGGGGATGGAACTTGGTCAGGACAGGAACCTCAGTGGGGTACAATGCCACAGAGTTCACCCTCTAGCATCCATTTTCTCCATAGGAACTGATCTCTGTAGTCTGGAGATGAGCTGTAATGCTGGGGAATCCTCGGGTCCCACCTGGAGGCTGGCAACCCTACGCTGTGCTTGAATGGCTCAGGTAGAGAACTGAATTTGACGCTGCAGTGGGGAAAGTTGTCTGTTTCTGAAACATTTCCACACAAAAACTCCCTCAGCACAGAAACCAGCATGTAGAGATTAGGCCAGCCTAGCCATCCCTGTAGCATATACTACTTTTTGCACAGGGGGGAATTTCCTTTGAGTAAACATTCAAACATGCAACTCCCCCTCCCTGCACAAAGCACAGCCCATGGAAAGGTTTACTGCTGGATTCTGCAGGTTGCCTAAACCGACAGAGGAAATTAGGCTGCACATCTGAACGGATGTGGTATGGGGACAACCCTTCCAGAATGAAGTCCTGGGGTGCCATGATTCAGCCACAGATATAAAACTCATACCAATCATCACCCTACCCACCATTCTGCAGAACAAAGAGATCAGCACACACTGCGCTGCTCATTGTGCATGTCTCTGGATAACAACCTTTCTTCTCCAGCCTTTTCCATTATGTCATCAGATTTACAGCTAATGCCTAACTCTTCCTTTCATCTCTGTCTCTTTTTCTCATGTGCATTGCTTCACTTAATTACCAATTTCCAATATCAAAAGCAATTTTGTCCTCCTGGTATTATCATAAAACACCATTTGCGCTCACGGGAGAGGCGAGCGGATTGAATTACAGCTCCAAGATTCTGCTATGAGGGCAGTGCGTGACTTTATTTGACATTCCCAAAGCATAATGTTGCTCTTTGCAGTGATTGTTGGCAGCAGCTCTCAAGAAATCAGACCAGATGTCCCAGCTGTTCGATGGATATTGAGAAGTGTTCCTTAGGGCTGAAAGATAAGTATCAGCCACAATGAGAACCTGGAATATCTCTATACATCAATCTCCATACAGTGGAGGCTTCAAGATCCAGTTCCATGACGTGGAAATTTGACATGTTTTAAATACTTTGATATTGAAGCAACTTTACATTACCTATTGACAAGAACTGAGGCAAAGATTTAAAAAACAAAAAAACACACCATCAACCAGCTTGGTGACAAGCAACAACAAGAGGAGATGCATATGGCTAATTAAAAACCAGGAAACATCCTTCTCATAAATGTACTGTAAAGCAGGATCGATCTCAGTCTATCTAAGGTACGCTTTTTGGCAGGCTCCTTGATGATGGATAAGGTTGTTGTTGTAAAACAACAATCATTTTATTGCCTGTCCCTTGGCAGTGGATTTCCCATTTGAATTTTGTCCAGTGCTGTTCTCACTGCTATTCTGTCTCTGGCCTTTTATGCATGGCTGTTTGACTCGCTGTCACCCCTCCAATCTTTGTGTTCATTGTGCATGCCGTGTCCGACCTTCAGAGGTCGCCTCGCTCTTTCCCTGCATTTCCCTGCGTTTTGCCTGTGTTTTCAAATTCGAGGTAAAACAGGTCTCTGAAAACGCGGGCAAAAGCAGAGGGAGAGTGAGGCAATCTCTGACGGTCGGAAATGGCATGCATAATTAACACAAGGACCCGAAGTCATCGGAGAGGTGACGGCGAGTCAGACAGCCATGCTCAAAAGACCTCTGTTATTGGTTACTCACTTCAAGTCAAAAACACCCCCAAAATGTTGATTGTGCAGGTGCTTTCCACACCATTGCACTGCATCACTGGATTTGTTGTCTACAGCTGTGTAAGTAGATGTTCTTGTAAATATATTTGTGCTCACTGCCAAAGTGGACTGGCCCTTTAACTCATGGGAAAGTTCCTGGTGGGCTACTATCATAGTGGGCTCTGGTGGCTAAGAGCAAGCTGAGCCAGGCTCCAGTAGCACTTACTCAGCTCATACTTCACCAGCAGCTACAACAGTGGACAAGGCTTACCTGTAGGGTTGCCAGGTCCCTTTGCTTCACCAGTTTGCGGAAGCAAGGCTGAGGGAGGGTGACACGAGTGCGCCCTGTGCGATGCGGACACTCTAGGAATCTCCGCCGAAACTCTATGGTTTTCATACAGTTTCAACGGAGATTGCTAGAGTGTCCATGTAGCGTGGGTCACGTGTACATCGCGCGCCTCCCCCTCTATCTTCCTCTCTTTTGCCTGCTGACACTCAGCTTTTTGGTGGTCAGCCCGGTTGATCAGCTGGCTTTTGCCCACCCCCACCATACAATTGGCAAGCCTACTTACTTGTGACATCCTCCAGTGCGGGGGCCAGCTGAGTAGCCCCCGCAGCACTGCCCCCTTCTTCTCAGATCTGGACACCCACAGCAAGGGAGGAGGCAATAGGTAACCAGGGTTGCCAACCTCCAGGTACTAGCTGGAGATCGCCTGCTATTGCAACTGATCTCCAGCCAATAGAGATCAGTTCACCTGGAGAAAATGGCAACTTTGACAATTGGACTCTATGGCATTTAAGTCCCTCCCCTCCTTAAACACTGCCCTCCTCAAGCTCTGCCCCAAAAACTTCCTGCCGGTGGCGAAGAGGGACCTGGCAACCCTATAGGCAACCCTGTTGCCACTGCAACCTGGACCTGAGCAGAATGGAAGTGCTGCAAGGGCTCTACTCACTTCAGCCTGCCTTTGTGCATTTTAAATTTCCCAACCCATCTGTACTCATTGCTGTAGAGTGAAAAAAGAACAAAAAAGAACAGTTAAGCAGTTCCTGAAAGTAGTGCATCAAATTTGTTTAAAAGCAGTGAATTTTGTTGGCTGGCTGGATAAGAACATTTGTTGTGTGTGTTAATGGAGCTTCAGATTTCGAACCGAGTTCTTAACTCACTGGCAGCCATCACAAGTTGTTCTCCCTTCATTAAGCGACTCTCCTCCAAGGATTTATGACTGGCTGGCCAAACCTAGGACATGATTGATCAGTCTGGACTAAAGATCTGACAGGCAGTGGCCTGGATTCAGATGGCGAAACAGTATTGGGCTACAAAGTTCCTGCCAGGTGACCTAGTCTTGCATTTTACTAACTTCATGTACCGATGCCATTTACTCCAGTCGGCTAAACTAATCATGTTTGGGAAAGGAAAGGAATGTCTGTAAAGGTGGTAAGGAGCCTTGCTTTTGGTTAAGATCTCAGCTATTGTTGGCCCTTTCAGCCATTCCTTTTACTACCAACCACAACACCTCAGTGTTTCCTCTGGTGCTAAGAAACAGGCAGAAAAACCCAGGACACAATGTCTTGATTTAGACTGGAAAAATATATTGACAAAAGTATATATTGCATGTCAAGCATAGTGCCAAAAGGGGTAATTTAAATAATGGAATCATGGTATAATTTAAATAATGGAATCATTTACTGGCTGAAGTGGAAGCTGCTAAAGTCAAAGCAACGCCCATTCAGTACAATTGTATGCAGAATTACACAATTCTAATTCCATTGAAGTCACTGGATTGCTCTGATTGATAGATACATGTAATGGGTGTGTGTGTCCAAGTTACAGTTGCCAGGTCCCTCTTCTCCACTGGCAGGAGGTTTTTGGGGAGGAGCCTGGAGAGGGTGGGGTTTGGGAAGGGGAGGGACTTCAATGCCATAGAGTTCAATTGCCAAAGCGGCCATTTTCTCCAGGGGAACTGATCTCTATCGGCTGGAGATCAGTTGTAATAACGGGAGATCTCCAGCTATTACCTGGAGGTTAACAAAGCCTGCAAAATATGCGATCGTGCTGTAAGAGCAAGTATAACAAAAAGAAACAGCACTATGACCCAAAAATACATAAAATAGGAATCACACAAGGTGCTGAATGCTAAACCTATATATTGTGAAGCTTATTAACACACTTAAATGCATACAAAACTTATCACTATCTATCTATAATCTATCACAACTATGAAACTATTACAAAACATGCATATATGAGTACATTCTCTTGTGCATAAGACTGGAATACAAAGATGAGACACTACTTGGCATCTTTATGAAGACAGTTTAGTTCAATGTCCATTGTTGTATCATGAAGTAGTTCCATCTGGGAATACAATGTGTAGTTCCCTTTTTGCTGCCACAACTTCCCAGATTTAAAGGGGCAGAGCTTGCAAAAACGTAACCACTGAATGTGGCTTAGGCGTACAATCCAAGGTCCAAAATGGTAAAAATAAAGACGAAAAATGCGAGATAGGGAGGATCCAATAACCTATTTCAAAGTACAGCTTCTTCAATCACATTAAGTTCACTATAGGATCGTGGTAACACAACTGCAACTGGCTGAGTAATGCCGATACATTTCCAGTCAAAAAGTAGTTCCACAGATTGTGGTAGCTGGTAACAAATACAATTTTAATAAACATTTATATTCATTATTGAAAAAGTCATGCAATTAATAGATAACATCTTAAAATTATTATTATTAATATTTAATAGCATACAGACCTTATTGTTCTTCGGAGGAGTACCTTAGCAACCTTCCGTATGAGGCTAGAAAGCTCTCTATCTAACATCTCTCTATGCCATGTTAAAACCATGGCTCACTGATTGAATGCTAGTGTGCTCCTGTTACTTCCAAGGCTTGTTAACTACAAGTAACAGGATATATCAAAGGAAGAGTTTAACCCTTTGGATATCATGGTATCTAATAGGAATATAAATGTTGCTTCTTGTAGCAATAATTTTTCTATGTTTTGTTTCACATAAGGCTTCTGTTGGTAATGCCATATTACAAAGAATTGCAAGTCATTTTCTGTGTGTTTGTGGTCTCTAGAATGTTATGTTAATGGGGCTTCTAACACCCCATTTCGGATTCTTGACCTATGCTCTAGGGTGCTCTAGGTTGGCAACCCTAGTCCAAGTTCCAAGTCTTTATTATTTAAGCAAGTTATTAATCCCACACTAAAAGTATACTTTTAAAGAACAGGGATCAATCAGAATCACCCGCTTCATAGTTTTATTGAAACAGAACTGTAATGGGATGGGTGCTTGGTAGATGAGGGTGAACAGGCTGAAACTTAATCCTGACAATTCTCCTCTGTGGTACATGCTGCCACCAGGCAGGTCTGAGCTGAGCTGCTATCAGGCTCTGTGCAGCCTGCATTGGTACACTCCAGGAAAAGTTAGATCACCTGATCCCCCAGGGCCGGATTTAAGCTTGATGAGGCCCTAAGCTATTGAAGGTAATGGGGCCCTTTATATGTCCAGCTGTCCTTTGTCAACGACAAATTGTCGCTGTTTTTTGTGTTGAATATATGCTATATCGTAATTTATGGACCTAATAGGTATCTAAAGCCATTTGCACATGACAAAATATGAATTTTATCAAAGTAATTGTTGAACTGAAATACAATTAAGAAGAAGTATATTAATAGTGAAATAATTATTATTTCCTTTACATTTTTGGGGGGTCCCCAAGAGAGTGGGGCCCTAAGCTATAGCTTGTTTAGCTTAAATGTAAATCCGGCACTGGACTGGTGCTTATGTTGCATCTTGAGTGTCTGGGTTGGTTTAAAACTTGTCAATGACAAAAATTGTGGTGTTTTGATTAGCCACCCCCCGGGAGATATTGCAGCACATGTATTAAAAAGATGCAAGCACACCTCTTGCAGTGGGACACTCAGTCACTTGTAGAACATTTTGTGAATAAGTTCCCAAGCCTGTCATTGCAACTCACACACTGAGGAATGTTGTGGAACCATGAGGGGTAAAATATGTGAAATGAGGCCAGTATCGCCGGTGCCTATTTAGAAGCAATACTACTTCTGTGGCAGAATGAAAGGTGATCACAGTGGTCAGGAGGGCTAGAATCTGGATTAGGGTTGCCAGCTTCCAGTTGTTGGCTGGAACTGTTCTCCAGGCAAGAGAGATCTGTTCACCTGGAGAAAATGGCCACTTTGGCAATTGGACTCTATGGCATTGAAGTCCCTCCCCTCCCCAAACCCCACCCTCTTCAGGCTCCACCTCCAAAATCTCCAGGTATTATTTCCCAACTCAGAGCTGGCAACCCTAATCTGGATCCAAGATTATGGCCAGAGGGGGCATGATACAACAACCCTACTGAAGCTGGGCAGGTCTGGGCCTGATGAATATCTGACTTCAGAACTGCCTGGGGATCCCGCGTAAGGCATTTTAAATTCATGACAGAGTAAAAATAGGATATAAATTTGTTTAGATAATTTATATGCCCCTTCTCCAGAGACCTGCTCATGATGGTTCCCAAGGTAAAACAAATGCAATAAAATGATAAAATGGACACATAAGAATGATTAGTTATAAGCAAACCATAAAAACAAGTCAGGTGGTAAAACAGCACAGACATAATAAAGAGAACCCTCCCAATTCTGGTTCTGGCATAAATGCTCCCAAATGACAGTCTTTCCCAGACTCACACCTCTAGCTGATGTGTTTGGCTTCTTTAAAACAATTAGTTGGTTAGCTCAAATTTATCTCCGTAATGATCATTAAGGCACAAGATATTCCTATTCTCTAGTCAGACTATAACAGTATTTTCTCCTCTGAAGTTTTCATGCACTGTCTTCGTTGTTCTATAAAATGGATACTGACAGCTACTGATTGAGCGCTTTCAGGAGCAAGGACACTCCACTAATTATAGGAAGCTGAAACGAACCTTTAAAAATGATTAACTGAGAATCACACAGTTTGAGAAGCCACGCATGAAAGCAAACTTATTCTGATCTACTTCCCTTTCTTAGACTGGAGGCAGCATTTTCCTTCTAGTCTAATGTGGCACTAAGATAGTTAGGTTTACTTTCTATTTTGTTATTGCTTGCACTTATACAAAATGTACAGGAACATGTTATTAAATTTATTGAAAAGACATGAGGAATGTGATTAACTGGCTAATATTTATGCCTGACTTTTAAATTATGTTCTGATCAAATGTTCCTAGAAATTCCACCCCCACTTGCCTGCTCCTTTGTTCCTGTTTGCATAGATATTAGCATGTGCATAGCTAATATGCCTCTGTTGTTTTGCATAGTTCCTTGAGGGGGATTATTTGAAACAAACACCAAAGGTTGCGTTAAATGGGCTCTTTACTAATGCGAATCAGGTATGCGCTGGCTTCATAGTCACTTCCGGAATGACAGTTCAGTTTGCAAAATTCAAAAAAAATATGCAGGGCAATTCAGCCTGGAATGCGCTGCTGATTACCATGCAAAACTGGCTGTTGTGTGCTCGTGTCTTACTTTCCCTCTATTCCTTTTTTTTATATAAATTTTTATTGAATTTTTAACAAATCATATAATATAAAAAGAAACAGTAAAGAAAGAAAAAAGAAAATACAATGATACTAAAAAGAGAAAAAAAAGTGCAAAAGGGTAATTGTACAGCATATTCAATATTCAATTCAGTTTTCAATACAGTTGTCATCCTAAATATTCAAAAAATACCCTTTCTCCCCCACCCACCAAAAAAAACAAAAAAAAACAAAAAAAAAACAGACATGTGACCCATCACCAGGACTTCCGAAAAGGTGTCTGGTAGTTTTATTTATTAGTTATCTAAAAATGTAATTTTATTTAAAACAAAATTTTCTATAACTCACTAAATATCTTAGTAAAATCCATTTTTGCCATCTTATCCCAATATGAGGTGGCCTTAAACCATGTTTGTTTAAACTCTTCCATATCGTTTCCATGCAGGAATTCCGTTAGTCTGGCCATTCTCATATATAACCATAATTTCTCTCTCCAGTCTATAATTGAGGGTTTATTTGTTTGTTTCCAAACCTTAGCTATCACAATTCTTGCAGCAGCAAAACTATATTGGCAAATAATCCTATCCCGATCATGTATATTATTTGTAGGTATTCCCAGCAAACAAAATAATGGTTTTCTTTTCACTCTACCCTTAATCAAATTATTTGTTTCTTTCACTATTTTTTTCCAAAATTTTTTGATTTTCTTACAAGTCCACCAGACATGCATATAAGTTCCTCTTTCTTTTCCACATTTCCAACAAATTCCTTTATCTTGGATATTCATCTTAGATATCATAATTGGAGTTATGTGCCATCTATAAAACATTTTGTACAGATTTTCTCTAATTTCATTAGTTATTGTAAATTTAAATTCCCTCTTCCATAAATTTTCCCATTTATCCAGATCTATATTAAATCCTAAATCCTGCATCCATTTAATCATGACTGGTTTAATTTTTTCTTGTTCTAGATTCATTGTAATCAATAATTTATACATCCTCCCAATCATTCCTTTGTTCCCTTTATCTAGTATCTTTTCTAGCTCGGATTTATTTTTATTAAATCCAATTTGACTATCTTTATTAAAGATATCTTGTAATTTATAATATAAAAACCAGTCTTTTATATTTAGTTCTTCCCTGCTTTTTAAAACCTATTTACTCTCCTTCCACTCAATAATACTCCTATACATCTCTATATCTAAATTTAACTGTGTTCCCCTCTTCATATAAGCTTCTATTGGGTTAATCCAACCCGGAGTCTTATTTTCTAAAATCTCCTTATATTTTATCCAAATTTGGAATAACCCAGCTCTGACAATATGAATTTTGAAATCCTTATTTATCTTTTCCTTTCCATACCATAAATATGCATGCCAGCCATAACGAAGATTGTATCCTTCTAATTCCAATAATCGATAATTTTCTAATTTAATCCAAGTTTTTAACCAGAGAAAACAGGAAGCCTCATAATATTGTTGTAAATCAGGTAAACCTAATCCTCCTGTTTCTCTCAATTGAATCAAATTTTTATACGCTATTCTATGTTTTCCTTTTCCCCATAAAAAGTTTAAAATGTCATTTTTCCAAATTTTGAAAACTTTAAACCCCTTAATAATCGGCAAATTTTGAAATAAAAAGAGCATCTTGGGTAATATCATCATTTTAATTTTAATTTTAATGAGGAAAAAAAAACACTTTCCCTCTATTCCTTTTGAGCACAAGTTACCCCTTCCACCTCCTGGCTTTCTTTAGCCATGGTTCTGTCATCTAAATAGATGCATTCTGTTCAGCACAGTCTCCAAATCCATTTCATACATGGATTTCAGATTATAGTTTGGAGAGACACTGATAACCACAGTTTGCCAAGTCAAACAACAGTGGTTTGAGAAAAGCAGAAAGTTGAGGATGCGATCCATGTGCAAGAAGGTAGGAGAGAGTGTGTGAGCTGATCCAAAGGATGATTTGGGGATCAGATTCATGATGTTTGAACAAGCCCTGAATGTAGCATGGGCTGAATTTAAGACTAACAATTATATCTTTTGGAAAGACTCAGAGCTAGGATGACCAGGCAGAAAAGAGAACAGGTCTCCATCCTGAGAGCCAGTGTGGTGCAGTGGCAGACTAGGACCCTGGCGACCCGAGTTCAAATCCTCATTTTTACCATGGAAGCTTGGGACACTCACTAACTCCCAGCCAGGCCAACCTCAAAGGCTGTTGTTGTGAGAAAATTGAGGAGGGGAGAACAATGTTCTAAAAGCTGCTTTGAGTCTCAACGGGGGGGTGGGTGGGATATAAATAAATAAATGCATGTGAATGTAAATGTATCAACTAACAGGCGCGTAGAAGACGAAATTTTGATAGGTGCCGTTTGTCATGAACAACCCAAAAAGCTTCACCTGCCAAAACCTCTCTTCTACACAACTGTAAAAGCTACAAGAGTCTGCCTTCCTTTATATTTGATGAAACTACTCAGCTGCTCCAAATATTACAGAATTCCTACAGGGTAATTTTCTGTGGCGTAATAGCATGTAATTGTTCACAAATCATCATGCGACATGCATTTTTCTGCATGTGCAGGTGGTTTAAGCTGATGAGGATGCCATGAACAATCTGGCTTTCCCATGTGTATCCACATAATTACAGACACACATGTGGAATGGTTGCATATAATATCTTCTTGCAGGCATAGTAACACTAATGTTGACAAAGAATCAAGATCGTGATCAGCCAGTAACCACCACATTTCAGAGGTTTTCACAAGATGTAGTGAGTGGTGCTTTTGCCATAAATTTGACTACTCATCACAAGTACGGATGTTGAAAAAAAAAATCGGTACAGTTCGGCTTCGGCAAAATTCGGCCCTTTTAAATTCAGGCCGGGCCGAAGTCTGAACTGCCCCGCTTTGGATCCCCGAAATTCGGGCAAGATCCAGAGTTCGGGGGAAAATTGGCCCCCCCGCGGGCCTTCACGGGGCTTCCCTGAAGGCACGCGGGGGGCCCTTTAAACAGATCTGTGCCTCCCAGCTGTTAGGTGCAGATCTGTTTCCCCCCCCCCGCGCGCACCTTCAAGGGGCTTCCCTGAAGGCGTGCGGGGGGTGGTGGAACAGATGTGTGCCTCCTGGCTGGGAGGCACACATCTGTTTAAAGGGGGTGGTGGAACAGATTTGTGCCTCCCGGCCGGTAGGCACACATCTGTTTAAAGCCCCCCCCGCCTTCAGGAAAGCCCCCTGAAGGCGCGGGGGGCCCTTTAAACAGATCTGCGCCTAACAGCTGTTAGGCACAGATCTGTTTCCCCTCCTGCACACCTTCAGAGGGCTTCCCTGAAGGGAAGCCCCCTGAAGGCGTGCGGGGGTGTGTGGAACATATCTGTGCCTCCCAGCCGGGAGGCACAAATCTGTTTAAAGGGCCCCCGCGCGCCTTCAGGGAAGCCCCCAGAAGGCGCGGGGGGGCCCTTTAAACAGATATGCGCCTAACAGCTGTTAGACGCAGATCTGTTCCCCCCACCCCCCGCGTGCCTTCAGTGGGCTTTCCTGAAGACGCAAGGGGGGTGGTTGAACAGATCTGTGCCTCCTGGCCGGGAGGCACAAATCTGTTTAAAGGGGGGTGGGGTGGAACAGATTTATGCCTCCTGGCCGGGAGGCACAAATCTGTTTAAAGGGCCCCCCGCGCGCCTTCAGGGAAGCCCCCTGAAGGCGTGCGGGGGGTGATGGAACAGATCTGTGTCTCCCGGCCGGGGAGGAAGGGCTGCATCTCAGTGGTAAAGCATCTGCCTGAGACCCTGGAGAGCCACTGCCAGTCTTAGTAGACAATACTGACCTTGGCCAGTGTGGTGTAGTGGTTAAGAGTGGTGGTTTGGAGCGGTGGAGTCTGATCTGGAAAACGGGGTTTGATTCCCCACTCCTCCATATGAGTGGTGGAGGCTAATCTGGTGAACTGGATTTGTTTCCCCACTCCTACACATGAAGCCAGCTGGGTGACCTTGGGCCAGTCACACACTCTCAGCCCCACCTACCTCACAGGGTGTCTGCTGTGGGGAGGGGAAGGGAAGGT
Source organism: Euleptes europaea (assembly GCF_029931775.1). Classification (NCBI taxonomy): domain Eukaryota; kingdom Metazoa; phylum Chordata; class Lepidosauria; order Squamata; family Sphaerodactylidae; genus Euleptes; species Euleptes europaea. The sequence continues at coordinate 125,083,743 of NC_079312.1, read as the reverse complement.
GATTGTAAGCCGGTTTGAGTCTCCCTTAATTAAATAAGGTGAGAAAGGAGATCCAGGATCCTGGAAATATTTCCAAATATGGAAAGAGAAGAAAAGTCTCTGTGAGAGGAGAATGAATAATGGAGGCAACCTTACCTCACTGAGCTCAGTATTTTTTATTATTATTATTTTATTTTATTCAGTTTATATCCTGATCTTTCCTATCCTAAGACGGGCTCAGGGCGGCTTCCAACAACATAAACATATAATACATTAAAACATAAATTGAAAATCAATTTACCATCCATACAGTACGGATTAAAATGGCCATCCAGTTTGTACCCATGACTACAATAAAATTAAGTTGTAAAGGTGAGGAGCCCATCCTAGATTGCAGGCAGAGGGAGTACATAAATAAAGCGAAAGAGGGGGAGAAGGGGAAGGGAGGCCAGTTTATTTATGGAACCATCGCTGCCTCAGCAGGAAATAGAAACCAGTCTAAATTGGATCAGTCTGAATGAAGGACTTTTTGGTAGGAAATGCAAATGTGGTATGAATGTTAATGCAGCAGAATCCATTGTGTCTAAGTGCACCTTGATTAATTACTTCAAAGATTTCTGATTAATGATCTGATTGCCTGATGCTGAAAGAGACTTATTTAATCTCTGGACCTGTTCCTTCCCAGTTAGGTATGATTCAGTTAGGCATGGTGCTACTTCTTCTGCTAACCATCAATACTCTGATGCTAATGGCTAGAAACTCTGCTTCTTGGCCTCATGAGACTTTTTTTTTTTTTTGCCATCAAGTCACAGTTGACTTATGGCAACCCCATAGGGTTTTCAAGGTAAGAGACTAACATAAGCGGTTTGCCATTGCCTGCCTTCATGTCATGACCCTGGTATGCCTTGAAGGTCTCCCATCCAAATACTTGCCAGGGTCAGGGCTGAAGGTGTGTGACTGGCCCAAGATCACCCAGCAAGCTTCCATGGTGTGAATGTGGATTTGAACCTGGGTTTCCCAGGTCCTAGTCAATTCCTTAACCACTACACCACTCTGGCTCTCTCTCATGTGACTAGCTGGTCTTATGTCCATAAGATGTGGGGGGTGGGGAATGAGAGAAAGGCCAACAAAACTAAAGGTTTGGTGATAACTTTAAGGCAATTTGATCACTTTGACTTATCTGAAGTTACAGTTAGCAAAAGGAGGGGAAATCTCATGTCAGATTGACTAATGAACGTGACTGTGGGTTTTTCCCCTCAGTGTAGTTTAGCTCGTTGTCTTTTATTTTTGAATGGCATAGATCAGTGGTTCCTAAACTTTTTCAGGCCACCGACCCCTTGGTTCCATAAACTCAAGCCCAGCGCCCTACCCTATCTAATAAAAAGCATTATTCAAACAGGGGTTTGCGGGACTCACTGAAGAAGATGATAACAATAAACATTCAAAACGGTAACAATTAATTGTGCATCTATTCCGCATCAAATTAAAACTTTTTATTTGAAATTTTTTTCAACAAAATTGATGAACCTGAACCAGCTTTTCAAATTCTGGAAAAAAAAAATTCTGATAGTTTCCACCAAATTTGCCAGTATGGTGCCATAGCTTGATCTATTGTAAATTAGTGAACAACACAGTTGAAGGGGCCCACCTCTAGTGCCCCGCTGCCGCCCCCTTGCCTCTTAGTGTAATGCCCAGATATAAGGGCTGGTATAAAAAACCATGTACTCATATGCACACACATGGAAGCTTTGGGGAAGTTGGCATCCAGAAGCCTTTGAGCCAAGAAATCATACACTGTGCTTGGTACAGCCTTTCACCAGTAGAAAAAGCTGTCTCTGAATTACCTTTATCCTCAGGAATGTGGTTTCTAGTTACTAGCTCACAAGATCAAGCACTCACTTAGTGACACCTTCGGGCAATATCTATAGGCTATGCGAGTTAGCGTGGAGTAGACGCCTAACGTGTATTGGTGCTTTTGTGCATCAATCTGCTTGTCAGCAGCTAGGGGCCTGCCCCATGCGAATGCATAAATGATACTGAGTTTCCTTTGTTCTCTGGTGAGTAACCCTGCATCTTATCTGTGGTTATTTCACCCCAGGTCTGTGTTTAGTTAAATAAAGAACTGTTGCTTTTAACTTAACCTCCTCCTTGTTGTCTATTATTGGACTCCATAAGACAACCAGGCACTTCATTAGTGCCCCCCTAGGTAATCCCACCACCCCTCAGGGGGCAGTACTTTGGGAACCACTGGCATAGATGATGCCTCCAATGTGTCCTGCCCTCTTCACTTGGCGTAATATATATAAACAGTGTGCAGTTCATTTATAGGATATGGTTAATGTGTGGAGGAACCTCCTGATATATGTCCAAGAGACTGGGCCTACATGAGCCTTGGCTTGTTTCCATACTGTGATTTATGACATCTGATCATATTTCTGTCTCCCAGACATATTATTGGAAGAACATATTATTATATCAGATATTTAAAGGAAAGTTGGCCATCTGCACCAAGTTGCCCAGAATAGTTAGAGCAAGCTATAAAAGACTAGATTAGACTGTTGGTTGTTAAAATGTGTGGCATACCATCTGCCGAAGTTGTGATACAGACGTCTAATAACGATACCATTCACCCCATCTGCTTGAACCCTCCCCCCCAGTATTTCATTTCAGGTCAGGATTAGGATGACTGCCAGAGTCTATCTGGGGTTTTAGAAATTCATCTTGTGACATGACAGACAGCCACTAACTATACAGTCCATTGGGAGTAGTGAAATCATCAATGTGCAAGAACCACCCATGGACGCCAACAGAGGTCTAGATGATGAGAACCAGTCCCTACTTCTACAGAAGATGAGATGCTCACTAGTCTCCAAGGGTGACAACCTAGCTAGAAAGTTGCCGCCAGTGGGACAGTTCAGAGATAACTTCTGGAAAAGGGAATATCATTTACCAGTCAAAGGACCCAGCATGGTATAGTGGTTAAGAGCGGCGGATTCTAATGTGGAGAACCAAGTTCAATTCCCCAGTCCTCCACGTGAAGCCTGCTGGGTGACCTTGGGCCAGACACAGTTCTCTCGGAACCCTTTCAGCCCGCGCAGAGGCAGCCAATGGCAAACCCCCTCCAAATGTCTCTTGCCTTGAAAACCCTATGACGGGGTGGGGAACCTTTTTCCTGCCAAGGGCCATTTGCTCATTTATAACATCATTCGGGGGCCATAACCAGGTGTAGATCTCCCGGAGCGGTGGGGGGGGGGAGAGGCTAGGGTTGCCAAGTCTCCAGCCACCACCTGGAGGTTGGCAACCACAGGGGAGGCCACACATAGAAGGCATGGAGGGCACCCCTGCTCCTCCCTCCCTCCCTCCTCCCAGGTGGGAGGGCAGCCAGCTGTGGGCCCTGAGCAAATGAGGCGCCAGGGGGGGCGCAGCTCTCAGGCGATCCTCAGGGAAGGAAGGGAGAAAGGAAGGAAAACAGAGAAATGGAGGGGAGAAAAAGACGGAAGGGGACAAACAAAGAAAGAGACGAGGGAGAGAGGGGGAGAAAGGAGAAAGAGTGACAGAAAAAGAAGAAGAGAGAAAAGCCTCCCCCCCCACACACACACACCCGCACACACCGGCCCCGCGCAACCGGGCCCCAGGCTCCCTGCCTCCCCTAACACACACACACGGCAGCACACGCAGCCCTGCGCGACCGGCCCCCAGCCTCCACGCCCTCGCACCCCCCACCCCGAGTTCACAAAAGGCCCTCCAAGCCCGATCGGCTCCCGTGTGCATGTTCTGCCACCGGGAGTCCCCGGCCTCTCCCCCCCTTGCCACTCGACAGGCGGCAAGCGGGGCTTACAGTGTGCCGCTGCGTTCCTGCATGCCGCAACTGTAGGGGGAAGCCTTGGGGGAAGCGTCCATCAACTCTCTCTCCCCCTCCCCCTCCTCTCGCTGACCAACAGTCGATGAGAGGAGGTCCAAAGGGTGCCGCGGCCCCAGGAACACCCTCGGGGAGGGACGCGCTGTGCTGCGCCTCTGCGGCTGGGCCCTGGAGCTCCAGAGGGCCACTGAAAATGTGCTCGGGGGCCGCATACCGCCCCCGGGCCAGACGTTCCCCATCCCTGCCCTACGGGGTCACCATAAGTCAGCTGTGTGACTTGACCGCACTTTCCACCACATATATAACTGTACCATTTTTTTTTTTTTTAAAAGATGTCTAATCAGGGAGTTAGGCCCAGGATGTGAAAAAGGAGTTGAAATTACTATTATATTAATCAGACAGAAAAGGATGTGATTGGTAGGTAGGTAAGGTAAAATAGTCTATAGTTTTTCTTCTTCTGATGGTTTGTATTTTGTGGGGGGGGTTATATTCATTGATGTTGGATCAGTTATGTTAGTAATATTTTTATTGATTTTTATGTAGAATGTTTTGTTTTCTGATTGAAATAAATAAGTAGGGAGTACCCCCCCTTTCTCTTTGGTTTAATATACCAAGTCATATTTTCCCACATACCTGGGAAGTCATATACACAAGAGCCAACCAGTTTACTTTTAGATGCTAATTCACATTATTAAAATGGATTTGGCAGGCCAGTTGTAGTTAGCTACCAATGATGCTACAGACCTGCTCCCCACCCGTACCTGATCCATATCAGCCCCCCACGCTTGCAGCTGCTTTTTACCACTAAATACTTCGGGACATCTTCACTTGCATCTTTCACTTAGCATGTATCATGACCCTCAATACAGCTGTCTGAGAAGTAGGAAAATGTAACATTACTGCAATAGAAATGCTACCCCATGAACAGATTAAAGAAAAAATTACATAGGGCAAATGCATATTTAAACAAACAAAAACAGCTCAGATATTCTCCAGCTGAGGCACTGGAGAACAGGGGAATGGTTAGTTGTCATAAGAACATAAGAAAGGCCATGCTGGATCAGACCAAGGTCCATCAAGTCCAGCAGTCTGTTCACACAGTGGCCAACCAGGTGCCTCTAGGAAGCCCACAAACAAGATATCTGCAGCAGCATTATCCTGCCTGTGTTCCACAGCACCTAATATAATAGGCACGCCCGTCTGATCTTGTTGAGAATGGGTATGCATCATGACTAGTATCCATTTTGACTAGTAGCCATGGATAGCCCTCTCCTCCATGAACATATCCATTCCCCTCTTAAAGCCTTCCAAGTTGGCAGCCATCATCACATCCTGAGGCAGGGAGTTCCACAATTTAGCTATGGGCTGTGTGAAGAAATACTTCCTTTTATATGTTTTGAATCTCTCACCCTCCAGCTTCAGCAGATGACTCCGCGTTCTAGTATTATGAGACAGGGAGAAAAGCTTCTCCCTGTCCACTCTCTCCATACCATGCATCATTTTATAGACCTCTATCGTGTCTCCCCTTAACCACCTTCTTTCCAAGCTAAACAGCCCTAAGCGTTTTAACCGCTCCTCCTGTCTTTATGTAGGGTGCCGGCTGTCCTCCCACTGAGAATAACAGAACAGTAAACTGTGGTAGGTGAGCACCCATGGGTATAAAGCTCCGAGTCAGCTAGGAAAGAAGAGCAAGAGATTCTTTGCCAAGCTGCAGTTGCTCGGAGAGCCTATCTGTGAGTACTGTGCTTTAGAGAAAGTAAGAGAAGATCAGTGTAAAATACTAATTGTAGCAAGCCGATACACATTTTGTCACCTTAATCTTAAATCTTCTTGAAGCGCATTCGACGTTTGCCCTGCGAGCCGGAATGATAAAATCAGCATCCGAAAGTGTTGAAATGCAAGTATTCTGATTAGTCCGAAATTTTGTGTGGTTTTAAATTCATTAATACAAACAGAGATAAGTGGTTAAAGGATGAACATTCTGGTTTAAGTGGTTTGTGTACTGGAGGCTTCTTTTCTGGCGCTGATGATGAAGGGTCAATTCATTCATCCACTTCCGAAAAGATAGTTTATAGCAGTGCATTAAATTGGGAATCTGTGTTAGTAGTGGAGTGCTCAGGTGGCAAGCTTTCTCTATACGCTCATCCAATTTGGACTGGCAAATTAAACAACCTGGATTGAATTCTTAGTCTGAAAAGTGGTGGTATAAATCAGATATAAAAAGCAGACCCTTGTAGACACGACGCGAACCTTGATTTACAACAATGTAAATGAAGAGACAGGAAGAAGACCTCATTTCGGCCCCGGTGATGGATGCTACCTGATGTCATGCAATTAACACAGAATCTTTTATCAGGGGCTCCAAGTTAAATCTGCTTGTATGGATAAAAAGCAGTTCTCTTTAGGGCAACAGCAGTAAAGCATAGCCAGGGGAGTAGAGGGGTTGCTGAAACGACATGCCAGAATGCACTTTACGCCTTGTACCTATCATACAATCCAATTCCATTTCCTATCTCAAGGGCAGCATCGTAGACAGACATTTCTCAGGGGGGAAAAAACCAGCCACTATCTTATTGCATATTGTTTTGTTGTGCTTTTCTATTAGGCTTTCTTGGAAGGAGCAGTAAATCTTATCTGGAAGAGGGTTCCAGAATGGAACGTGCGAGCAGTTACCTGCCTATTCTATTTGCTTTCAAAAATGGCAAGACATTTGAGCTTCGTAACCTGGATCGTAACCCAATAATTTGCTGTTCGACTGGGACATAAAAATGTGTGTAAACAACGCAACTTCAGTGAGAAAATGTTTCTGGTTTTCGGGCTTGTTGTTGAATGATCTGTCTCTCAAAGCTCAATCACCATGCTGAACTGTACTGGGAGGAAAGTTAAAGACAACTTCAGAATAGAGGTCACCAGATTTTCATCTATGAGTGGCTATAGGTGAAAGTCTGGTGATTGTTATTTTGTATGGTTTAGTAAGAACTGATGCAGGCCGGGTGTTTGGGCTTTCAATTTTCAGCATGAATGAGGCTGGATATCATGGTCAGATCTCTGAAGGGAAGGATCCTAGCTAGGGTTGCCAACTGTCAGGTAGTAGCAGGAGATCTCCTGCTAATTCAACTGATCTCCAGCCGATAGAGATCAGATCACCTGGAGAAAAATGGCTGCTTTGGCAATTGAACTCTATGGCATTGAAGTCCCTCCCCTCCCCAAACCCTGCCCTCTTCAGGCTCCGCCCCCAAAATCTCCTGCCAGTTGAGAAGAGGGACCTGGCAAACCCTAATCCTAGCCAAACCAGAAGCCCTAACGTGGTTTAATTTTCTGGAGTTTCCCAATTGTCTTGCACATGGTTTCATTAAAACTTCTCTACTCCCCATTCATACTCAGACAAGCCTGAAGAAGTTGTGACCCACAAAGCCTAATGTAGCCCACTAGCCATCTACACTCCCCCTCTTTTTTTTTTTTGCAGACTGAGGCAAGCAGCACAGACAGGAAGTTTATTTAGTCCGTTAGACCAACATGCGTGGCTGGTGGGCCTGCTTGGTGGATCACAAGTTTTGCAGGGCTTCACTATGTCATTCTGGCTTTCCTGGTGGTTCTAACATCATTATAGTATTCGACATCTTGTGAAGGGCTGCAAGAAATGCTAGCTTCTCCGAAAACTTTTGCTTCCACTAAAAAAGAGGCCTTCCAAATAAAATATGGAGTCTTTCTTGCATTTTGTGGTTGTCACGTTCATTTGTCTCCCCCCCCCCCAAGAGGAAAGCTTTTATACTTGGAATGCATTGGAAATCTCTGGGTTTTTAGATTAATCCTTGGACGTCCATTGGAACCTGTTTCAGGCTGAAAACTGCTGGCCCCGTTGCAGCTGAAAGTTGTTCTCATTTGACTGTAAATGTGATGGAGTGTAGAGGAGGAGGGATTTGCTAAGGTGGGTAAGGGATTTTTGCCCGAGCCGTTTAAAACTTTATAGGATCAAGAGGTCTCAACTGATCAAGGGCTAGGCCCCAGACAGGGGGTGGCAATCTGACACATTAGGGGCAATCTGACATCGCTGCTGTTGCCATTATAGGTGTGCTGCACAACCAGCAGTGAATTACAGTGACAGGCTTTCGAAAAACCCAAGCTGATCTGCAGTGCGACTTTTCTGTCTTCCAGTATTTCAGTTAGAAGCTGTTCTGCTACCGAACCAACGGCAGTCTATCTACAGCCTTACTCGTGATAGTTTTAATTCCCCCCTTGCCATATTGGGGGGGGGATGTCAGACAACAAGACCGCCGCCCCTTCTTCCCCCCTCAGAAAGCCCCTTCTTTGTTGCGAGTTGCACAATGAGGGAGACAACTAAAGCGCTGACACTGCCTAACTAGTAACAACAATAATATATATAATTTGCGAAGTATTGATTTTCGAGGCCGTCGCTTTGCTTTCTGCATTTGGTAGGAGATGATGGATCACTTTATTACCCTACTTGGGTTTTATATCTATCAAATTAAACAGGCGGTGAAGTGGTAGTTAATTAAGATTATGTTTTGTCAGGTGGCACGATGAAGAGGCGACGTGACGGCACATCCACTGCCTTCTAGAAAATTTCTCAGCAGCTCCAAGGACAGCTCTTCATTAGGGGAATGTTGGCGGGCCTTGGGCAGAATCATCAAGCTCAGAACTGAAGAGTGTATCTCAGAAGATGCCAAGAAAATCTTGGCTGTATGTTGGGAAGTGTGTTTTGTCTGCCACAAACAGTTGATCTTATGGTTAATAGTAGGGTTGCCAGCTCCGGGTTGGGAAATGCCTGGAGATTTTTTGGGCGGAGCCTAAGAAGGGCCGGGTTGGGAGAGGGGAAGGGACGTCAATGCCGTAGAGTCCAACTGCCAAAGTGGCCATTGTCTCCAGGGGAACTGATCTCTGTCCCCTGGAGATTGGTTGTAATAGCGGGAGATCTCCAGCCACCACCTGGAGGTTGGCAACCCTATTAATAATAGGCATGGATCAATGCCTTATCTGTGATTTGGTCTACTCTTGCAGAAGACTGAGCTGGTAGAATCGTGGCTGCAGGGGGAGGATGCAGAATAATGTAGCAGAGCGGACTACATCAATTCACATTGCAGGGAGTGGATCATTTTTTAATATTCTCTTTTTTTAAAAAAAAAATCCCTCTGCAAGTAGAAAACGAGCACAGCAGGAATCAGAGTCCGCTACAAAAGTCTTCCTCCCCAGCATGTTTTTTTTCTTACAGAAAGTAATTTTAAAGAGGGGGGAACATTCAAAAAGGGAGATTTAGAGGGCATAAAAGCAGCTGTGGAAGCCCTAGTATCGACAGAGGCGAAGGTCTGGGGTTTTGCTGCTTTCTCATACACACACTGCCATCCTAAACAGAGTTACACCCTTCTAAGCAGGAGTCATACAGAGGTACCAAATGGGTTCTCCAGTATCAGTCTGAGCAACTTGTTTTCCGGTGCAGGGTGAGCTTCTAGGTTACCTGCAGAATTGCCAGCCATTTCTTTCCAGGTCATAAGGCAACTTTTGTGCCAGATTCTCATTTTGCTGTGCGTGCTGCATTACTAAATGTTCCTGGGGAATGGAGGAGAAAGAGACCTGGGGTTGCTGCGTTCATAATTCTGGCCTCAGTAATCTTTAATGTAAACTACCCCCCCCCCAATTTAAGCTGTTCTTCATGTAAGAAATGTGCCATCACACTGCTCATGATAAGGATTCACAGCCTTGTTAAGAGGGTGACTTGGACTAAGAAGTCCCCACAATTTCCAGGACAGGCAGCGATGAGCTGAGGTCCTTGATTATTCTGAATTCAGCCTAAATGCTGTCTCCAGTTGTAAATGGGCAGTGACTCATCAATTGGGGAGGCAAAGAGAAATTCTTGAGGAATGTTTCATGCTTGCCAAACTAACAATGCATATTATGCATCTTCTCTCAGTTCTTGGTTTTTTCGCTTACCAAAATTCCTTACATCTCTGCCTGTTGGTGTTACTTAAGTTCTACATGGTTTGAACTGTTGAGAGAACTTTCGTATGATGTTGGAACATAAGAAATTAAGGGCTGATTCACACCATACAAAGTCCTTGTAGCCACAATGAGGCCTTTGGGTTGCATGTGCGCAGGGAGTCCGGTGCTTCTTAAGATGCACGGGGCCCCACTTCTGATTGGGAGTCCAACATGTGAGAAGGGGCTTAACACCCTCCCCCTGCACACATAATTTTTCTAACCTGATACCACCCCAGAGTAGGGTTGCCAGCCTCCAGGTAGTAGCTGGAGATCTCCTGCTATTACAACTGATCTCCAGCCGACAGAGGCCAATTCACCTGGAGAAAATGGCCACCTTTGGCAATTGGATTCTATGGCACTGAAGTCCCAAAGCTGGCAACTGTACACATTTGGACCAGATAGTTTTCAAAGGCAGCCTTAAGTAAAGTACATTATACTGTGTGTGTGTGTGTGTGTAAAGTGCCGTCAAGTCACAGCCGACTTATGGCGACCCCTTTTTTGGGGGGGGTTTCATGGCAGGAGACTAACAGAGGTGGTTTGCCAGTGCCTTCCTCTGCACAGCAACCCTGGTATTCCTTGGTGGTCTCCCATCCAAATACTAACCAGGACTGGCCCTGCTTAGCTTCTGAGATCTGATGTGATCAGGTTAGCCTGGGCCATCCAGGTCAGGGCTAACCTTTGTATAATCAGATTATGGATATCATAGTGGCTAGATCACATAGTTCAAGGAACAGCCATTGTTGCTACATCAGCCAAGGCACACAACAGGTGCTGCATGCCAAGGAGGAGACTTGAGTCTCCAACTGAAGACCTGGTTCCAGCAGCACCTGCAAGCTATGCACTCTTTTTGTTTAGGAAAAGTGCAAGTTCCTCTTTGACAGACCAACTTTGCAACCCTTGGGTGGCTTTGTCATTGACCAACAGCAGCACCTCAGACTGAGCTCCAGGTTACCAACCCTCATCCATCCCACTACCTTCTCCGGGCATTTGTACAGAACTTCCACAAACCTGCTCAACTCAGCTACTAGGGAGAAACAGAGCTGGCTGCCATCCACATATTGGTGACCCCTAACTCCAAATCCATGAATAATATCTCTCAGTTGTTTTATGCAAATATTAAATAGCATGGAGAACAGGATGCCATGGGGCTGAGCAGTGGTACCCGGGCACCACATTCAGGAATCAAGTAAGAGCAGAACCAAGAAGCAAGATGCCCCCCCCCACTCTCAACCTAGCCAGTTTCTCCAGAAGGATACTGTGGTCAATGGTATTGGAAGCTGCTGAGAAGTCCCGGGAGGGTTGCCAACCTCCAGGTACTCGCTGGAGATCTCCTGCTATTACAACTGATCTCCAGTTTATAGCAATCAGTTCATCTGGAGAAAATGGCCGCTTTGGCAATTGGACTCTATTGCATTGAAGTCCCTCCCCACTCCAAACCCTGCCCTCCTCAGGCTCTGCCCCAAAAACCTCCTGCCAGTGGCACAGAGGGACCTGGCAACCCTAAGTCCAGGAGAATTGACAGGGATGCACTGCCCCAACCACTGTTCTGAGAAAGAATCTCCCCATAATCTCGAACAGCTGGATTATTTCACATTTCAAAAATACATATATAACCTAGTTTTCTGTGTAAGCAGACTGTTATTGTGGTGAATTTTGCATTACAAAGGAAGCAAATTATATCACAAAACACCAGACAGCCTTCACTTTTTTTTCTTTTTCTTATTTTTTTTAGCACAGGGACCAGGTTGCCTGTCTATAACCATGGTTTTCTTGGTCAGGGAATATGGTAGGTTTATCAATACATTATAAATATAGGTTGGTCCTGGGAATAATAGCTTTTATCCAGGATTTGATCCTGAATGAAAAGGCAAGTGGTCAGTATGCCACTGGCTTTAAATGCTAGATAATAGATATCTCAGGTTTTTTTAAGTGCACCAGCCAATGCTCTTCATATTCTCTGTGCCGATTTGATTATTTTGTTTGTTGCAAAAATCTGGTATAGTCCATTTGCTGCAAGATCTTCACAATAAATAATATATAAACTTTAATTTGTATTTATGTGTTAAAAGGTAAAGGTAAAGATCCCCTATGCAAGCACCGGGTCATTCCTGACCCATTGGGTGATGTCACATCCCAATGTTTTCTAGGCAGACTTTGTTTGTGGGGTGGTTTGCCAGTGCGTTCCCCAGTCATCTTCCCTTTACCCCAGCAAGCTGGGTCCTTATTTTACTGACCTCGGAAGGATGGAAAGCTGAGTCAACCTTGAGCCAGCTACCTGAAACCAACTTCCATTGGGATCAAACTCAGGTCATGAGCAGAGTTTGGACTGCAGTACTGCAGCTTACCACTCTGCGTGTTACTGTATTGTATTTCCCAAATTTTATTGTTGTCAGTTCTAGTGTGGTATTGTTTGTATTGTATATTTTTAATTAAAAAACGAATAATAATCGAGAACTCAATGGCATTGCATCGATGTGTCATGCTTAAATCACCCTTGAGCCTCTCCCATCTATAATTAAACATTATTGGCCATGCTGGAGAGAAAGTGTTGGAGAGGCATTTGTAATGCAAATGACCATTCTGACTATTGTCAGAAACCCAGTAAAAACTGCTTTAAGTTGCATGCATGAAAATGTCCACCCAGCCTGTCTATAACTCATATGCATCAATTAAACATACCTGGAAAGCCTAAAAGCTAAGGCTAAAACCGCATCTGGAAAACATGGGCAAAACGCGCGGGGAGAGCGAGGCAACCTCTGATGGGCAGTTAAGGCATGTATAATCAAAAGGAAGCCCCAAAGCAGTCGGCGGGGGTGACCGTGGGGAAACATCTGTGCATAAAAGGCCACTGTCACAGATGCTCTGTCTCATTCGGAAGCCATCATTCTATTTTCTTGATCACATATGCAATAACTAAAGAGGTCATTGTCCAGTCTAGCCACCTGGTTTTCCTGAGTCAGAAAGCATATGTTGGTGCCCACTCCCCCACCATATCATTTATGGCACTTTCACACATGCCAAATAATGCACTTTCAATCCACTTTCAATGCACTTTGAAGCTTGATTTTACTTTTAGCCATTTAGGCAGGATCGATTCTGTTCCTCACTCAATGGTGATTTTTATTCACAGTCTTGATGCAAGAGGAGAAAGTCAAACAAATGCCAACCCCCACTCGCCTGCTCTTTCGTTTGCATAGCCATTAGCAATAGTCATTTGCATAGCTAAGCTGCTGCTGAGTTCTGCATGCTTCCTTGAGGGGATTCTTCGATGCGGGGGCAGAGCAAATACAAAAGGTCCTTGTTAAAGGGGCTCTTACAAAATGCAAAGCAGGTATGTGCTGGTTTCGCAGTGATGTCTGGAATGACAGTTCGGCATGAAGAAATAAAAAAAATTCAGGGCACTTCAGCCTGGAACGAGCTGCTAATTACCAAGCACAAACGGCCTTTGTGAAATGGCAAAATCTACTTGCAAACAATCGTTAAAGTGCATTAAAAGTGGATTGAAAGTGCATTATCCGGCATGTGTGAAAGCGCCCTTAGTGTCACAAAACAGGAGGGGACTTCTGTGTATTTGAGGTACATATACGATACGTGAATGAGAAAGAAATGACATATATTCCTACTTGGCCTAATGGTTAATAGTCAGGAATAAGGAAACAGGAGATTGTTTTAGCTTCAGTATCTTTCATAATCATTTCTTTTGTGTCTGCAGGCTGAAAGTATTGAAAAGGAAGCTTGTGAGCCTTGGTGATAAGGCAGTTTCAGACTGAAATAACTCATCTTCTTTTAAGAGGAGCTTTAACATTTCAGCAAATGCTAATTTGGGCTTTGAATGTCAAGGGTCCAACATGGTCTCTACCCGTGTGTGTGCATGTGCAAGCGCATGTGAGAGACAGAGCAGCCCAGAGGTGGAAGTAGGCTGCTCATTCTGGCCTCTGTAGACAAGTTTGTGAGCACAGCATCTTTTCCTGAAGATGCCAATTGCATGCTTGTCGCCCAAGGATAATGATAGTAATCAACTCCCTTCCATATTGATACTCTGGGAAAAAAATTCTTTGTTCTCTCTTGTTAAAAGGAAAGCAGACATCTCTCACTGGTTCTAAGAGCGTGAAAAATGTTTGTCTCGATCCTTGTTGCAAACAGCCCTGGGCCCAGGTCAAGCTGAGGACTGCCTTGCTTCAGCTCCCAAGAGCCTCTGCTGAAGCCAGAGGGAATGGAGGAAGCAGCCGACCACCTAGGGTTGCCAGGTCCCTCTTCGCCACCGGCGGGAGGTTTTTGGAGCAGAGCATGAGGAGGGCGGGGTTTGGGGAGGGGAGGGACGCCAGTGCCATAGAGTCCAATTGCCAAAGTGGACATTTTCTCCAGGTGAAATGATCTCTATCGGCTGGAGCTCAGGAGATCACCATCTAGTACCTGGAGGTTGGCAACCCTACGACCTCCCCTCCATTGCACTTGCTCAGACAAAGAAGTCCTCCTGCTGCAGTGACTACCTGGGTGTTGTGTGTGAGCTTGATAATGTATTTGTGTGTGGGGGGGAACTTAGCCATAACTAGGGTTGCCAGGTGCCCGGTGGTGGCGGGCAAACCCCCGGTAATTTGCCCCTCTGCCCACCGACCACCTGAGGGTCAGCGGGCAAACTTGAGTGGTAAAAGGCCCCTTGCAATGCGTTTACACCCGGAAGTGCCGCATCGCAAGCGGCTCCTCGCGAGGTGGCACTTCCGGCTGCCTGCACGCGTGTGCCGCTCTCCTGCCCCCAAAGCTCCTGCCGGAGGAGAAGGGGGACCTGGCCACCCTAGCCACAACCATCACACATTTTGCAACCAGAGCACCAGGGAAAGAAAGACTTTGAGGACTGGGGAGAGGACAATGAAGCATCTGTCCACCAAATGTGCATGGGCTGGTATTAGGTACTCTGTTTTGTTAGCTGCCTTGTAGGTAGGGTTCATAGGAACCCTCGGAGATCTTAAGGAGAGGTGTGCATACACCTTAAAAATAAGATTGCATAACTGATGAAGCCCATAGCGAAACGTGGTCGCATGATCTAGACAACACGTCCTATCAATGAAGCTATGGATTAATTCTTGATATTTGTTCCTAAGCCTTCTGTCTACTTCTTCCTGCAAAAGAGAAATACAAGATTATATAGAACAAGCATTTTCAAGATCTGTGATCTGAATACTTACCTTTGAATTTGTTATATCATATCAGTTTCTGATGATTGTTTGAATTGTCTAGGCTGGGAATTTTTTGTTGTATATATTTGTGCATTTTGTTCTGTTTGTATTTTTGCTTATTTCACCTTTTCACTTGTTACTTTACATTTATATCATATTGTTCTTGCGTGCTGTTTCTGGTTTGCTTTACCTACTATACAGCACGGAGCCTCCCCCTTTTTTTCCAGAACCTCCAGGTACTGGCTGGAGATCTGCTGTTACAACTGATCTCCAGCTGATAGAGATCAGTTCACCTGAAGAAAATGGCCACTTTGGCAATTGGACTCTATGGCATTGAAGACCCTCCCCTCCCCAAACCCTGCCCTCCTCAGGCTCTGCCCCTAAAACCTCCCACCGATAGCAAAGAGGGACCTGGCAACCCTACTTGTAGGCCAATTACAATGGAAGCATGAGGTTAAAAGAAATGCTCTTCTAAATAAAGAACTGAAACACAGGTACAAATTTCCCTCCTCAGTCACAGGATTTGTTCATAGTGAAATGCCTGGTTGTCTATAAGTTGTCCAATGTTAGACAACAAGGAGGAGGTTAAGTTAAAAGCAACAGTTCTTTATTTAGCTAAACACAGACCTGGGGTGAAATAACCACAGATAAGATGCAGGGTTACTCACCAACGAACAAAGGAAAGTCAGTATCATTTATGCATTCGGATGGGGCAGGCCCATAGCTGCTGACAAGCAGACTGATGCACAAAAGCACCAATACACGTTAGGTGTCTACTCCACATTAATTAGCATAGCCTATAGATATTGCCCGAAGGCGTCACTAAGTGAGTGCTTGATCTTGTGAGCTTAGTAACCAGAAACTACATTCCTGAGGATGAAGGTCATTCAGCCCTTTCTACTGGTGCGAAGCAGTACCAGGCAAGCAAGTGTAAGCTGGTGGCAACCCACAGTCGTGGATGCCAACGTTCCCAAAGCTTCCATGTGTGTGCATATGAATACATAGTATTTTATACCAGCCCTTATATATGGGCATTACAAATAGCACAAAGCATTGCACTGCAAGAAGGCAGGATATATTTGTTGTGATGGCGTCCTTTCATCTCTGCCACTGTTAGTGGTGAGATGACCCTATTAATCTTGAGCCAGCATGGTGTGGTAGTGTTGGACACAGAGACGTAAAATTTCTGAAAATATTAAAGCCACGGGGGCAAAGAAACATCCCCCTCCATTTTGATGGGGGGCGGATGGAAATGCAATACTTACTGTTGTTGGAATAATTCACAGTGGGTAGCCGTGTTAGTCTGTTTGCAGTAGTCAAAAAGGGCAAGAATCCAGTAGCACCTTAAAGACTAACAAAAATATTTTCTGGTAGGGTATGAGCTTTCGTGAGCCACAGCTCACTTCTCACTGCTGTATCTGAAGAAGTGAGCTGTGGCTCACGAACGCTCATACCCTACCAGAAAATATTTTTGTTAGTCTTTAAGGTGCTACTGGACTCTTGCCCTTTTTGACTGTTGTTGGAATAGGCAATGTTTGGTGTACAAAGAAGAGAAGAAGACCCTGCAGGAGGCAGCAAGAAGACAATTAGATAGGACAAGTGGGCAAGACACGGGTGCTTCCTCCCCACTTCCCCTACATCTCTCTGTCTCTCACTCTTTCTCCCTCCTGTCACTCCTTTTCTTTCTCCTCCATGCCTGTCACTATCTCTCTCTTTCTGCCCCCCCCCAACTAGGCAGGATCCAAGCCAGACCCCTTGCTTTGGCCTTGATCTTTGTAACAGTGGCCAAAAGCACATGGTGTTTTCTATTTATGCAGGTTTCAAATCCAGATATCATAAAATATTTAAACTCCTAACTTTCCTAGATGCTTGCTCTGACTCTATGGCCTAACCTTGTCTCAACTTCGGAACTCTGCTTTTCTAGTGAAGCAGTGACTTCTGCTAAGTGTAAGATAGTCTGGGATGATTTTGAAGACTCTTTCTAAGGAAGCTCGATTGTGTGGCAAGAGTTTCTGTCTGCATGCACACACATGCACAAGACATATGAACACCTGAAGCTGCCCTATACTGAATCAGACCCTTGGTCCATCAAAGTCAGTATTGTCTACTCAGACCGGCAGCGGCTCTCCAGGGTCTCAGGCACGGGTCTTTCACATCACCTACTTGCCCAGTCCCTTTAACTGGAGATGCCGGGGATTGAACCTGGGACCTTCCGCATGCCAAGCAGATGCTCTTCACTCAGCCAGGGTCTCAGGCTAAGACAATTTTAGTTTCTCCCCTAAATTGCTCCCTAACTTTGCATCTTCCACTGGTCGTACTGCCTTAGGAACAGTGATCGAACACAATCCCTTTCAACCTGCAGCTCTTATGATGTGGATTAGGAGCTGTCAGATAGTGAGGGCCTATAGTGGCATCGTGAAAGATGACTGTGATATCGAGAAAGTGGTGAGCCACAGGTTTCTCCTTCCGTGCCAGAGATTGTCCTGTGACAGCATCAGAACGGAAGGGATTACTGATGCTGAGCTTCTCTCTAAAAAAATAAACCTTGTCCTTTAGTGGAGGCAATTTTAAGAGTGAGGAGAGTTGCGTCCTTGGCACTGGAATGCAGGAGTTGCCTTATCTCTTGACCTTGTCGAGAGCTTATGGTTGCCAGATACCAGGTAGTGGTGGGCAATTGCCCGCCAATTAATGGGGCTTCCCATTGCCCCTCAGCTGGCCGGTGGGCAGAAGCAGGCCAGCTGAAGGGGGGAGCGATTAACGTCACTTCCAGGTTAACCCCGAAAGCAACGGGGATGCTCTAGCACATTCCTCCAAAAACTCTATGGAAACCATACAGCTTTTAGAGGAATGTACTAGAGCATCCCCGTCACAATATCTCAGGGATAGAATCTAGGAAGGTAAACCCAGAAGTGACATTATTGTGCCAATCACCCCCTCAGCCCCACCACAACGAAGCTCCCACCGGTGGCGAGGAGGGACCTGGCAACCCTAAGAGATCTCCCTCCCAAGGTTAGGCATTAGAATATCACACACACGTTATAGTGCATAAATTAAGCAGGGGCTCCTTTTTTAGCCGCGGAACAGTGCTGAGCACTTGGGCTGAACCCAGGAGTCCACCTGCTGCTATGGCCAGGATTCCAGCAGCCGAAAAGGGCATGGGTATACTTTTCTGTTAATCTCTGTCTACGTTTGTAGTTTATGAAGAATAAGACTGCATTTCTTTTATCACTGGTGTGTTCATTGCTTTTGAAATCCCTGGTGGAAAAAGAACGGTTTGCCTCTTGGCAGCACAGGGCCAAAGGAGTTAAACAGTGCACACCAAAGTGCAAACAAATTCAAAGTAAGGTAGAAATAAGTCAACTGTGAAGGGTTCGAGCACATAATAAAGTTTCCCTTCTAGGAAGAGACTGAGAGAATTTCCAGTCCTTCACGGCTGATCCCACCGCCTGACATAGTGCCTCTGTGATCTACAAGCTAACCCCGGTTGTATTTGGTTAGTCCACCGGGTAGAGTGAATTTTCCCCCTCTTAGCTTTTTTTTTTTAAGGATATGATTGCCTCACTAGCAGGCATAAAAAGAGCTGTTCAGGGCGAGAAGAACAGGCGTGGCTGGAATTGCTCATGTTTAAAGATGTATGATTTATTCTTGCTTCCAGCTGCTTCCCCAGCAATAAGCATTCTGGCTTGAAGGAGGTGGTATTCACTGCCATCCCCAGCTCCCAGTGTGGGGAGATTTATGCTCATAGAGAGATCTTCCCCAATAGAGCTTCCCAAATATCTCGGCGAATGCATTCCTCATTACAGCCCTGTTCAAGGTCACAGCTCTGAGTTGGGAAATATTTTTGGGCTCTACAGAAACATACTTTTGTTTGCTTCTGTGGCACAGAAGGAAACAGTTTAGTCTTCTTCCACAATGATGGTAAGGGAAAGGGCCAGGAGAGTTCATAAAAAGGCAAACATATCTGTGTGATGAACACGTGGGCCGCAGCAGAAGTGGTATAGAACAGTGTCTATTATTACAATACAGAAGTACAATGGTGTGATAACTGCAAAGAGTAACAGAGATGTATACAGGTAAACGCCCTGACCTGGATGGCCCAGGCTAGCCTGATCTCGTCAGATCTCAGAAGCTAAGCAGGGTCAGCCCTGGTTAGTATTTGGATGGGAGACCACCAAGGAATACCAGGGTTGCTGTGCAGAGGAAGGCACTGGCAAGCACACCTCTGTTAGTCTCTTGCCATGAAAACCCCCAAAAGGGGTCGCCATAAGTCGGCTGCGACTTGACGGCACTTTACACACACACACATACGGTTAAACAAGTGTGAGAGCCAGTGTGGTGTACTAGTTAGAGTGTCAGACAAGGACCTGGGAGTCCCAGGTTCAAATGCCCATTCTGCCATGGAAGCTTGCTGAGTTGGCCTTGGCCCAGTCACACACTCTCACCCAAGCCTACCTCACAGGATTGTTGTGAGGGTAAAATGGAGGAGGCAAACTAGGGTTGCCAACCTCCATGTAGTGCAATATGTAGTTAGTCAATGCAGGGCAATCACTATGGCTATTAATCAAAATGTAGTGCAATATGTAGTGCAATATGTAGTTAGTCAATGCAGGGCATTCACTATGGCTATTAATCAAAAACCAATGATAACAATATTCTTAAAGGTTCAGTTTCTTATTCATCCTTTGTTCCTTCACAAAGATACAAAATTATGCATAAACAATATAAATGAGAATCAAAACAGGCTTCCGGTAATTTTCCTGTTTCATATAAACTTTCATCAGTTGGTAAGTATGATTTCATGAATTATAGTTCATTAATCCTCTGTTTCTTCTTTTTTTCAGATTCTTTGCTGAAGAGTTATTGAGGATTGTTCGTGCACAATGGCAATCCCACGTTGTATCTCTTAATTCTAAATAAAATATTTTTCCAAAAGCTATCATTGGAGCTCATTATACAATTATAAATACATGCAGCACATCCAAATAATACACATATAAGTTATACTCAGACTACTTTTCCACGTCTTATATATTTAAGTTATACCATTCGTATGGTGAGTGTTCTTATATCATGATGGGATAGAGTAGAGAGAGAGGGTGCGATATTTATTAGAAACGCTCCTGTACGGCGTTTGACAATGAAATTCACAAAAAGGAAGAATAGTCGCATGCCGAATTCAATCCATTGGGGGCCATAGTATTAAACATTGTGATAAAGTGAGCTTCTCTTTGAAGAAGAATCCTATCTATATTTTCCCTATTAAACCGTTTCTTCTTATATTGCCACAGAGCAAAAAACCTCAAGTCGGTATCATTATGTTTTGCCCGTTTAAAGTGCGCGACGACCGGAGCCTCTAAAACGGAATTGCGTATCCTCGATCGGTGCTCTCCGATCCGTATTTTCAAGGATCGACTCGTTTTGCCTATGTACATCAATTCGCAGGAACATAGAACGGCATAAATCACGTTTTCTGAGGAACAATCCGTATATGACTTAATTTCAAATTTAAAGCCTGTTTTAATATAAGTAAAACTCTTAACAGGGAGCGCATATGGACACATGGAGCAAGATCCACACCGATAATGGCCCCTTCTAGTGGTTACAATGGGCCGATCGATTCTGTCATACATATTCGGCACAAATCAAGGAGTCGACAGATGATTAGGCCATTGAGCCCAAGTATGATTACGCGCTGACACAATTTAGTGGACAGAAGGTTTTTGTGGACAGGTGTGGTGGACAGAAGGTTAATTTGCACAAGGGTTTTAATCTTTAATGACAGAACATCAAGTGATTATTTGCATGTGTGAATGGGGCATGTACACAGATTATTTTTTTACAATACAATTTTAGCAAAAGATAATTCTCACAACGCAGGGATCGACTTTTCTAGTGTGGAAAAAGGGAAAGAAGGGGGAAAAGGTCAGGAGGAAAGGGGAGGCAATCAAATCACAAATCAGCACATTAAGCGAAAGAGAGGCTAAAAGGGAGCATGTATGTGGCAATAAAGAATTATGTTATAGCTAGTACCAGAACAGCAAGAAAAGTTTAATCTTACAAACACTGAGCAACAATATTTTACAAGTCCAAATGCATTGGCTGTATCCATTTCTGAGGTGTTTGTAGCTCATTCTGGTGGGGGTGTGCAGCTATCTGAATGAATATAAAAGCCCCATCCCTGGTACAGACTGCTTAGTAGGGTTGCAAACCTCCAGGTGTGGCTGTTAATTGGTTATTTATAAGTGAGCCTGCATGCTGTTTGTTTGGTTTCAATTTCCCGGCAATAGCAGAAGATCTCCTGCTATTACAACTGATCTCCAGCCGATAGAGATCAGTTCACCTGGAGAAAATGCGCTTTGGCCATTGGACTCTATGGCAGTGAAGTCCCTCTCCAAACCCCGCCCTCCTCATGCTCCGCCCCAAAATGTCCCACCCGTGGCGAAGAGGGACCTGGCAACCCTACTGCTTAGCTAGGTCTCTCCTACCAATAGGAACATGAGGTTAAGGATTCAGGTGTTCCAGGAACCTATTTATTGAGGTATAAGGTAAAAATATTTTTTAAAGTAAAAAATAATATTAAAGGGAATTAATATTCATAATAAATATGAGAAAGTACAGTGTTTGTAACTACACCATTCCTTGATCTAGCCCATGTTTTAGACTGTCCTGGATAAACCACATGTTAATCTACTCCAGAATTTAGTGCCCTGGCAGGACAAAAAAGAAAACTCTAAAAGCAAGTTAAGTTTAGTTGCTGCTGTAAGCTAGAAGGAACCTTTTAGTAAACTCTAAAACTACTACCTCCTGAGATCCATGCTGAGTCTTCTGGCTATAAGGAAAAAGAATCCCCTTTTGCGTGACATGCACATATCTAAAACCATCAACAGAGTTTTTATACCAACTCATACTCAAAGCTATTCATTGGAGTTGGTTCACACCTGCAGCTGAGTCATCAAGTGTAATAAAATATAAAGGAATCAAGGGGAATACAACATGAATCAGTCCTAAGTATTGGTCTTGGAGATGAGAAATGGTTAGGTTTGCCAGGTCCCTCTTCGCCACAGGTGGGAGGTTTTTGGGGCGGAGCCTGAGGAGGGCGGGGTTTGGGGAGGGGAGGGACTTCAATGCCATAGAGTGCAATTGCCAAAGTGGCCATTTTTCTCCAGGTGAACTGAACTCTATTGGCTTGAGATCAGTTGTAATAGTAGGAGATTTCCAGCTAGTACCTGGAGGCTGGCAACCCTAGAAATAGTCTGAATGAACAGAATCCCTCTGCCAATCATTCATGTCTGCCCAGTCCTTCAAGAACTTTCTGGGCTGTTGCAGCACTTCCATTCTAAAAACCAGGTCTTGTTTGTGAAGGTCCAGAGCGCTTAATTAGGGATATTTACTCTTAGTTTCATTCACTAAGGAATAGGGTTGCCAACTGCTAGGTAGTAGCAGGAGATCTCCTGCTAATTCAACTGATCTCCAGCCGATAGAGATCAGATCACCTGGAGAAAAACGGCTGCCTTGGCAATCGAACTATATGGCACTGAAGCTCCTCCCCTCCCCAAACCCCACCCTCTTCAGGCTCCGCCCCAAAAATCTCCCACCGGTGGCGAAGAGGGACCTGGACACCCTACTCAGGAATGAAAGGCTAAACTAGATATGGCAGGGTCACCTAGATTTATTTACATATATAATTGCTCCACCTGATGCCTAATTCCAATCCTGGGCCCAGCACACAGCTAAAATAAAAAAATCACACAATGGGGCCAAATAGAGCTGTTTCTGCAAACCTGGGGGAACCATACACTTAACAAACTTCCGTACCTTCCAAAGAAAGGGGGAAGATAACCATAAAATAGTTCAAGAGCCAAGATCTTGTAAGAAAACCACAAAAGATTTCAACAGCCATTTTAGGTTCCCCTCAGGGTTACCAACCTCCAGGTAGTAGCTGGAGATCCTGTTATTACAACTGATCTCAAGCCGATAGAGATCAGCTCACCTGAAGAAAATGGCCGCTTTGGTAATTGGACTCTATGGCACTGAAGTCCCTCCCCTCTCCTAACCCCACCCTACTCAGGCTCCACCCAAAAATCTCCAGGTATTTCCCAGCTTGGAGCTAGCAACTCTATTAGTGAGAGGGGTTCCTTCAAGCACTTTTCTCCATAGCCTACCTCCAATACTGGAAGGGAATAACACCTTTTGCTTTAAACATTAGACATCGCACACCTAGTGTTATATGTGAACAGGCAATGCATATGAACAATGAGTGTGGCTGCCTGAATCACATCAAGTTTGGCCTTCTGAGCTAGCAGCATCTAGAGAGGGGTGAAGCAGGTGTTACTGAGGGTGCTTATGCCTATTTGACTGTACTAAGTGTGCTGCTACAGTTTTGACTGGAACTAAAACAGACCTCTGGTTTCTTGTAATACCTTGCATCTGACATACAATCCATCAGAGGCAAGTTCCACTACACTGATTTCAGTTACACAGTGAAATATTACACAAAGACGCACCTTTCAAATCCAAATCCAAGCATCATTAATTCACATTCTAGTGGCAAAAGTTTCCTCTGCTTCAGTTTTCAAGGTGTTCAATGGATGGAGATCATGGAATAGGGGCCGGGGAACTAGGGTTGCCAGCTCCAGGTTGGGAAATACCTGGAGATTTTTGGGGGGTGGAGCCAGAGGAGGATTTGGAGAGGGGAGAGACTTCAATGGGGTATAATGTCATAGATTCCACCTTCCAAAGCAGCCATTTTCTCCAGGTGAACTAATATCGGTCATCTGGAGATCAGTGGTAATCCCAGGAGATCTCAAGCTACTACCTGGAGGTTGGCAGCCCTGTGGGAACTGGTAAAACGTATTAGCTTTGGAGCTTGTCCTAAATGTTTCTCTTCTATATGGCCATTGCTTTCTTTTACCAGCTGCACTGGCTCCTTTTGATATTTGTCCATGATTAAGATCATGGTAGTGATAGTGATAACAATTCTAATTAACTGGGGAACCTGTCTTATTTGTTATACCTGCTCTGTTCTTTGCCCTGCTTCTTCTCTAAGATTTCCTATCATTTGCTCCTATCCAGTCAGTTTTGGACCATACACCACATGAAGTCTCGGTACAAGAATTACTCTAAGCTTCAACTATTAGGTTTGAGGAAAATGTCTGCAAAGCAAAGATCACTTCGGCGGATGTTAGAGGAAGGACCAGCACAGGGAATGCTTGTGGGGGATTCCGGCGCGTGTATCCACAATCAACTTGCTTTATTACCACTAACAGAATTTAATCTCTGCAAGATAAGTAGGGGAAATAAGTTAGCTAATACCACCTGGGGAAGTGTTTTAAGCAATCAAATCACATTAGTGGATTTCATTTGCCCTTGATGTTTATAGAAGAGTTTACAGCAGACCTAAAAGAGTGTCTCCAAATTCTTCAATATAAACAGTTCCCCAAAGCCAGGGAGGGTAGGCTTAATCTTATTTTATATTTATTTATTCTACAATTTTTGTCCCACTAGCACTCTGAGCAAGCTCTCAAGATGGCTAACAATCAGATTTAAATTAATTAAGAAATCAATAAAAACAAACATTAACACTTTTTTAAAAAAGCATTTGCAGCAACATTTGCCAAACACTTCCCTGAAAAGTAAAAATTTAATGAATGCACTTAAAGAGAAAAAAAAAAACGACCCTCCATAAACTAATCATTCTAGCCTCCTAGGTGGAGCTTCAGTGAGCGAAGAAGAAGAGTTGGCTTTTATATGCCAACTTTTCTCTGCCACTTAAGGGAGACTCAAACCGGCTTACAATCACCTTTCCTTCCCCTTCCCACAACAGACACCCTGTGAGGTAGGTGGGGCTGAGAGAGCTCTAAGAAAGCTGTGACTAGCCCAAGGTCACCCAGCTGGGGAAATAAATCCAGTTCACCAGATTAGCCTTCGCCACTCATGTGGAGGAGTGGGGAATCAAACCCAGTTCTCCAGATTAGAGTCCACTGCTCCAAACCACCGCTCTTAACCACTACACCATGCTGGCTGTCACAGACACAGAGAAGCCCCAGATCTTTACCACCATAAGACTCAGGTGACAATATTCATAACAGAGTTTTACCCAAGGAACTCAAGAGCTGAGAGAAGAAAAAAACATATACAAGAAGGTGGCCTGGCCTCCAAACTACCATGTAGTATTTTAAGGGTCAAAAACCATTATTCCAGGCCAGCTGCTGGCTCCAGATGTCTTGAGGGTTGACCTGACTGCAGCACCTTCCCTTGGCCCATAAAACCAAATAGAAGGAAAGGAAGGGGATGGAATTAAATTGTAAATACTACAGAAGGTGGTGACAACACCACTTATCTCTTCTCACTTGCTCCAGACCTTTAGGACAACAGAGTCTGGAATAGGAAAAAAATGGAAGATCCAATTGCTCCTACAACGTAGCTGACTTGGGTTGCCAACCTCCAGCTAGGGGCTGGAGATCTCCTGGAATTACAACCAATCGCCAGATGACAGAGATTAGTTCCCTTGGAGAAAATGGCTGCTTTGGAAGGTGGACTCTATGGCATTGTACCCCACTGAAGTCCTTCCCCTCCCCAAACCTCACACTCTTCAGGCTCCACCCCCCAAATCTTCAGATATTTCCCAACCCAGAGCTGGCAACCCTACACCTGATTCTAGCATCTGAGATGGGGAACTGTTCCCCCCTCCATGTAAGAACTTCTTGGTTATTGTGGAACCCCAAGAAGTCTGCCACCCAAGCAACAGCTTCTTCTGTCTGCAGCCAATACAGAGAAGAGTTGAGAGGGAGGGAGAGTGGGAAACTGGTTATGTTGCGGTTCCTGGGAAGATCCAGCAACCAGACAAGGACAATCCCGGCTTTGCGGGGAGGGGTTACTCGTCCATTGGGCCCCAACAGAGTGACAGAAGGCCACAGGCGGAGGCAACCTTGTCAAAACCATTAGTCAAATAAAGCTGGCAGCACAAAGAGGGCTTTAACAATGAACTCTGAAATACTTCCCACCAGATTGGGCCAGTGTGCGTACATTTTGAATTGGGCCCCCCAAACTAATATTTAACTAGCTGGTGTGATGCATTGCTGGTGTGATGAGTTCTCTCAGGTGAGCTCTCATTCAAGGCTGAGCTAGCGGTGCATTTTGAACTGCATGAAGTTTCTGAGCATTTTCAAAGGCAGAGCTCATTACAGTAACCCATAGGGTTGCCAGCTCTGGGTCAGAAAATACCTGGAGATTTTGGGGGGTGAAGCCTGAGGAGGGCGGGGTTTGGAGAGGGACTTCGATGTCATAGAGTCCAATAGCCAAAATGGCCATTTCCTCCAGGGGAACTGATCTCTGTTGCCTGGAGATCAGTTGTAATAGCGGGAGATCGCCAGCCACTACCTGGAGGTTGGAAACCCTAGTAACCCAGTCTGCTGGGGATTAAGGCTTGCATTACAGCGGCTAGATCTCCAGATTCATACCTCAGTCTGGTAGGGGTGTGGGTAGGGTTGCCAGGTCCCTCTTCACCACCGGTGGGAGGTTTTGGGGGCAGAGCCTGAGGAGAGCGGGGTTTGGGGAGGGGAGGGACTTCAATGCCATAGAGTCCAATGGCCAAAGCGGCCCTTTTCTCCAGGGGAACGGATCTCTATTGGCTGGAGATCAGTTGTAATAGCAGGAGATCTCCAGCTAGTACCTGGAGGCTGTGAAATCAAAAAATTGAGCACTCATGGCATAAAAAAGCTGTTAAGCCTATTTCAGAGTAGTGCAACCTTTATCTAGGTCTTTGACACTTGTAAAATACAGTGTGTAGCCAGCTAACAAGGGAGCGCTTTGCCGCTGTACAATTGTTAACAAGTATCACAATTTACAATTTTTTCACAATAAAGTGGCTTTTCAATATTCTATCAATAGAAATGTCCATAGAGGCCACTAACCATGGGGTTTCAGTATTTTATCCCATTTTGCATCTGCTTCTTGGGTCGTGGCGATCCTATGTTGATTGTTCTGACTGGAACTTTTGTTCCGTTCGTACAGTGTATGACTTCCTGCTTCTAATGGATGATTGGATAGCCAGTCATCCATTAGAAGCAGGAAGTCATACACTGTACAAATGGAACAAAAGTTCCTGTATTTTATCCCATTTCGCATCCAATTCTTGGGTCGTGGCGATCCTACGTTGATTGTTCCGACTGGAACTTTTGTTCCGTTCCTACAGTGTATGACTTCCTCCTTCTAATGGATGACTGCACTACTCTGAAATAGGCTTAACAGCTTTTTTTATGCCATAAGTGCTCAATTTTTTGATTTCACAGTCTCCTTTGGGGCACTAGTTATTTCTGTTTGACTACCAAACTACCTGGAGGCTGGCAACCCTACCGAAAAGTGGCCATTTTCTCCAGGTGAACTGATCTTAGGGTTGCCAGGTCCCTCTTCACCACCAGCAGGAGGTTTTTGGGGCGGAGCCTGAGGAGGGCAGGGTTTGGGTAGGGGAGGGGCTTCAATGCCATAGAGTCCAATGGCCACAGCGGCCATTTTCTCCAGGTGATCTCTATCGGCTGGAGATCAGTTGTAATAGCAGGAGATCTCCAGCTAGTACCTGGAGGTTGGAGCAACCCAAGACAGCACTATAAACAAATATCTTATGCAAAAAGTGAATTTTATAGTGAAAAAGTGCAAAATATATACAATTATATACAAATAAAGATACAAGATACAAATGTACAATAAGCAATCCAAAAATGACTATAACGAGGATATCACAGATCCTGATTGAACAGGTAAGTCAAAATATACGACCCACTTAGGTGTCTTTTGATAAGAAGTCGCTGATTAATGGAGTAATAAAGTCCAGTTGTCAAGCAACTATATGCAAAAAATGGAAGAAAGCCACGAAGGGACGATGCCAGACGTGTCGTCTAGATCGGGACCACGTTTCGCCTGTGGCTTCATCAGTGACTTGTATCAGTAATAAAAGTATCAAAACCCTAATAGGTAACGTTTCAAGAGGACCACCAAAAGTTGTATATGGGTTTCAAAAGGACAGAGTCAGTTGTAGTAGCAGGAGATCTCCAGCTAGTACCTGGAGGTTGGCAACCCTACCTGGGCATCTAAAATTATCTGCTTATTAATTTTTGTTCCCTCTTTTTAAATAAGCCCTTGAAGATGGTAGCTAGCACCTGGAGGTTGGCAACCCTGCCTGGGCATCTAAAACAATCTGCTTAATAATTTTTGTTCCCTCTTTTTAAATAAGCCCTTGAAGATGGTAGCTAGCACCTGGAGGTTGGCAACCCTACCTGGGCATCTAAAACAATCTGCTTAATAATTTTTGTTCCCTCTTTTTAAATAAGCCCTTGAAGCTGGTAGCTAGTACCTGGAGGTTGGCAACCCTACCTGGGCATCTAAAACAATCTGCTTAATAATTTTTGTTCCCTCTTTTTAAATAAGCCCTTGAAGATGGTAGCTAGTACCTGGAGGTTGGCAACCCTACCTGGGCATCTAAAACAATCTGCTTATTAATTTTTGTTCCCTCTTTTTAAATAAGCCCTTGAAGCTGGTAGCTAGTACCTGGAGGTTGGCAACCCTACCTGGGCATCTAAAACAATCTGCTTAATAATTTTTGTTCCCTCTTTTTAAATAAGCCCTTGAAGCTGGTAGCTAGTACCTGGAGGTTGGCAACCCTACCTGGGCATCTAAAACAATCTGCTTAATAATTTTTGTTCCCTCTTTTTAAATAAGCCCTTGAAGCTGGTAGCTAGTACCTGGAGGTTGGCAACCCTACCTGGGCATCTAAAACAATCTGCTTAATAATTTTTGTTCCCTCTTTTTAAATAAGCCCTTGAAGATGGTAGCTAGTACCTGGAGGTTGGCAACCCTACCTGGGCATCTAAAACAATCTGCTTATTAATTTTTGTTCCCTCTTTTTAAATAAGCCCTTGAAGCTGGTAGCTAGTACCTGGAGGTTGGCAACCCTACCTGGGCATCTAAAACAATCTGCTTAATAATTTTTGTTCCCTCTTTTTAAATAAGCCCTTGAAGCTGGTAGCTAGTACCTGGAGGTTGGCAACCCTACCTGGGCATCTAAAACAATCTGCTTAATAATTTTTGTTCCCTCTTTTTAAATAAGCCCTTGAAGATGGTAGCTAGTACCTGGAGGTTGGCAACCCTAGGCGTGGGGCAATCCGAACGAATACAAAAGTCCTGTGCCCGGTATGGACTGGCTCAGCGAGGCCTCTCCCACAAATAGGAAGGCGAACTTCCCAGGCGAACCGCAGCCGAGTCCACCAAGCCGCCGGGCGGTGCCCACAGCGACCACTAGATGGCAGCCCGCTCCCAATTTCCCCGCGCCGCTCCCTTGCCCGGGAGCCGCGCATCCTTCCCCGACGGAGACGCCGCCGCCCGTCCGTCCGCCCGCCCGGTGAAAGCGGCATGTTTCGGGGCTCCTGGGTGAGACGAGGCAGCTGCCCGGCTGGGATGGAGCGGCTCCTTCCCCCCACCGCCTCCCCAGCTGCGATCGGGGGTCGGCTGCCCAGCGGAAGGCGATCGCTGGCAATGGCACCTGCCTGGAAGTGCTGAAGCCTGGGGGAGGAGACGCTGCCAGGATTTGGCTGTGGGGTTTGGGCTTCAGGTGAACCTGGGAGAAGGTGGCTGGGATGAAGGAGCCCCCGCGGAGAAGCGTCTCTGGCTCCAGGTGCCTCCCACCTGGCCAGTAGCGGATGTGACTCCCGGAGAAGGGGAAAGGATGCTGCGTTTCCGACTGCCTGTTTCCAAAATGTGACTTAACCATTGGACCAGCCCGCCTCTCTCTCTGTTCATACCTGTTTCTCCCGAAGCGGGCATCTGTTAAGAGGAGCGCAGCGAGACGGAACACCTAGGAGGAGGAAAGCAAAGATCCAGTTTCCTTCCTCCATGTGGATTTATTGGGGCTCTTCTCCGCTCCTTCTCTGTACGTGTCCTCCGAAAGCCTCTGCCCGTGAGCTCTCGGTAACAATTGCGATTGGATGGCTGGCGCGGCCCCTGGCTTTCCTTTTTTGCCCCTAAAAAAGAAAGTTTGAACCATGATCACAGTGAATTCGGATGGGAAAATAATGGTCAGAAGATGTCTGGTCACCTTGCGGCCTTTTAGGTAAAGCGCTCTTCTCCGGCTACCTGCCCAGGGGCTGCTTGGAAGGGCTGGGGAGGGGGCGCTGCCTACCAGACTGCATGTGGCCAACTGTTGGGTTGGCTCCTGGGAGGGTCCACTGAAGAACAAGTCAGTTGGCTTTCGGGTTGGCGGAATGGGAGGGGGGGGGATGTCAGGCCGTGTGGCATCATTCCAGGGCTTGCTTATTATGCTGGGATTTGCAGTGGATTAGTTTCACGTGTCTTGGAGCTAAACGCCTTTTTGCAGTGATGTGGGGATCATTGATGCAATATTAAATGCCTGCGCGGTGCATCTTCGATACATTGGTGTCAATTGTCTTAGCGGTTATTCCAGAGCCATACCTGTCTTTGCAAAACAGAATCTGTTATCTTTTACAGAACAATACTAAGCAGAGAGTTACACCCTTCTAAATTCATTGCCTTCAAGGGATTTAGGCCAGTGTAACTCTGTTTAGGATTGCATTGTGAGTCTCTTCTTTTAAGGCTTTCGTATTCGTTTTTTTGTTTGAGTCTCTTCTCCATGTAATTCAGGCAGTTCCACTGTTCCTCATTACGTTGTCTGTAAAGTTTTTGTAGTTGTATCACAGTTGATCTCCATCCAGGCCCTGATGGTGTAGTTCCTCTTTGTTTTGAGTCTGATTGTCCATGCTGGGGCCTTTCTTCTTCTTCTGATGTTTCTTTTCTTTTAAAATGAAATAAGAGGTTTTGAAGTTTATCTGCTAGTTGGTTTGAAGTGACATCCTTTTGGTTTAGGGGTAAGACATTGGAAAGATCACAGGAACTAAGAGTCAAATTCAAAAGGAAAATGACAGCAAGGTAAACTGCTTGACCCTTTTCCCAGGTGGAGTTTGAAGCATATGGTAGGAATCTGAATTTAGGCGTATGAGTTTCTGCCTTCAACCTGAAGACGTTTAGCTATTGGGGGAGGGACATGTCAGGATGTTATGCCATGTCTGGGCTTCCCACCCAATGGCAGACTAACACACCAGGGCAGGTGGAAGTAAATCTCTAAGACTGAGCTCCAAAAAGCCAAGGCAGGCATGGGACATGACGGGGGTAATAGCTTGAGATGTTACTGTGCCTGTGTGTAAAGTGCCGTCAGGTCGCAGCCGACTTATGGTGACCCCTTTTGGGGGGTTTTCATGGCAAGAGACTAACAGAGGTGGTTTGCCAGTGCCTTCCTCTGCACAGCAACCCTGGTATTCCTTGGTGGTCTCCCATCCAAGTACTAACCAGGGCTGACCCTGCTTAGCTTCTGAGATCTGACGAGATCAGGCTAGCCTGGGCCATCCAGGTCAGGGCGTTACTGTGCCTACCTGCTGCTAAAGGAATACTGTCCTGCTCCATGATATTCCATTAGAGCCAGATGGAGCTATGCCAAGGCTATTTCAGAACAGCTGTCTGTGGGGCAAGTTGTAGTGGCCGGCAGACTCAGCTAGTATCCGTTCAATGAAGCTTGGAGGGCACCAAGTGAAGAAAACAGAAAGTAGGTAAACAAAGGTTCTAAAAGTAGCCCCCAGGTTGTGCAGCACAGAGGCCTTCCATTGCTAGTGACAGGCAGGTTTGTGGATTAAGAAATGCGTATCCAGAGTGAAGAGTCTGAAACAACAGGCTACGGGCAAAATAAGCAAAGATTGTAAGTAGCTGTGTTGGTTTGCAGGCAAATTCCAGAAACAAATGCCATGCAATGCCTTATTAGACCAACTGAACAGAGTACATTGCAAAATATTGTTCATGCTTTCAGATTCACTAGAACTCACTGAGCTGGATGTTTACTATTATATAATGTATCAATGGGAGACCCACAAGGGCTTGCGGGGGGCATCCTATTAGACGTAAGTTAGGCTGCAGCTGTGCGACTGTCCCAAAGTCACCTAGTGAGCTTCCACAACAAAGTGGGATTTGAACCTGGATCTCCCAGATCCTAATCTGAAACTCTAATCACTACACCACACTGGCTGTCACGGGGTAACTGCTGTTCAAGAGCAACATGCAGCCAGGCCTGGGTGAGTCATGCAAGTTGTGTGGTAGCAAATAGCCCAGAGGTTGCTGCAGGGCCTGGCCCTGATGAGTCATCCCTGAAAGGACAAAGTAGCCCTGGAAAGGACCTTGCCAGAAACCAAGACTTGAAAGCTGGAAATATTGTTGTAGTTGCCTAGCAATGGCCACTGAGGACATTTATTTCTTAAAGCCACAGGTGCTGCTTCTGTCAGCCTGGTGTGGTGCTTAAGAGCCAGCATAGTGTAGCGGTTAAGAGCAGCAGACTCTAATCTAGAGAACAAGGTTTGATTACCCACTTTTCCACATGAAGCCTACTGAGTGACCTTGGACCACACAGTTTTCTCAGAACTCTCTCACCCCTACCTACCTCACAAAGTGCCTATTGTTGGGGTGGAGAGACCATTGTAAGCTGTTTTGAGACTCCTTACGGTCGAGAAAAGTGGGGTATAAAACCTACTTCTTCATCATTTTGGGTGGTTTTAACTGCCCCTGTATGTGTGTGAAAGATCACAAAACCCAAAAATACTTGAATCAGTGGCAAGGTTCCTACAGTTAGCAATCAGGTATTGTGAATGGTGTGTAGCTTTCCTTAATGGTTGATTTGGGATGGTTTTATCCAATTTTATTTATTTGTACTCGGTTTTATCCAAATGTATGTTCTTCCTTTTTATATGCCAATAAACGCTTGTGTTGTGGATGTGTGTGAAAAATTTCAGATTTTATTGCAAACCAAAATTTTTTTCCCAGGTTTGTAAGATCGGTCTTATCTGTCTATGACCAGTCTCTGGATTTAAGTATCCATAGATGTGGCCATGTTAAAAATTAGATATATTACTGCAGGATAAAGGTGGGGATGTTTGATTAGCTGTTGCAAGGCATGGTGGCAAAGTTCGTAGTCTAGAGCTGGTCATCTTAAAATGAAAAACAGGACTAAGTTGGATTCGTCTAAATTGGATGGTGCCGGCTGGATGCAAAACAGGTTTTTCACGATGAAGGCAAACTGGGCAGCATTACCCAGTGAATGGAGGAATGAGATCACCCGGCATCCTGATCATTGTCAGGTTTTCCCCCCAGGTAGAGGTTCCACTGAGTTCAGTGGGACCTTAATTACAATTAAATGTGCTTAAGACTGGGATGTGTTGCTGTGCGGAAGATGTGTGAATGGCCAGAATGCAGCCATGGCTCATTGGTAGAGCATTTTGTTTGCATGCAGAATCTCTCAAGTTCAGTCTCCAGTTAAAAGGATGGTGATATGAAAAACCTGAAGCCCTAGAGATCTGATTCCAGTCAGAGTAGACATTATTTAAGAAGAAGAGTTGGTTTTTATATACTGACTTTCTCTACCACTTAAGGAAGAATAAAACTGTCTTAAAACTGGCCAAGATTAAGTTAATTCATGCCATTGTGTTCCCTATTACTGTGTATGGGTGTGAAAGCTGATTGGAAGAAAGTAGATTCCTTTGAAATGTGGTGCTGGAGGAGAGTGTTACGGATACCGTGGACTGCCAAAAAAACAAATCAGTGGGTTATAGATCAAATCAAGCCTGAACTGACCCTAGAAGCTAAAATGACTAAACTGAGGCTATCGTACTTTGGTCACATTATGAGAAGACAAGAGTCACTGAAAAAGACAATCATGCTAGGAAAAGTTGAGGGCAGCAGGAAAAGAGGAAGACCCAACAAGAGATGGATTGACTCTACAAAGGAAGCCACAGCCCTCAGTTTGCAAGACCTGAGCAAGGCTGTCAAAGACAGGACATTTTGGACAACTTTCATTCATAGGGTCGCCATGAGTCAGAAGTGACTTGACGGCACTTAACACACACACACATACACACACACAAAACTGGCTTACCATCACCTTCTCTTCCCCTCCTCACAACAGACACTTTGTGAGGTAAGTGAGGCTGAGAGAGTTCGGAGTTAAGTGTGACTAGCCCAAGGTCACCCAGCTGGCTTCATGTGTAGGAGTGTGGAAACAAATCCAGTTTACCAGATTAGAGTCCACTGCTCTTAACCACCACACCACTCTGGCCCTTAACCTGATATACAGTATATACCACAAGGTCTGACTCCGTATGAGGCAGCTTCAGGTGTTCATAATGGCAACTTGAAGGTTTCTCTGCACTAGGGTCCTGCCAGGGCACATGGGCCTTAGCATTAAGCCTAGTGATAAGTGATCAAAGTGGGATATACCAACCATTTGCAGCCTCAACAATAATACAGTACAGTAGCATTCTGGATATGTACGTGGTGACTTTCCCTCACTAGTCAGCATTCACTACTGTTGGGTTAAGGGAAGAACTTCAATCTGAAGGTGTAGTTTTGAAGGCCATCACTTGTCCTCATAGAAAATAAGCACTAGACATCCAGGCACAAATGTGAAGCCTGGGGAGGATGGCATTAGGGAAGGAGGGACCTCAATGGGATATAATGTCATAGAGTCCAAAGCAGCCATTTTCTCCAGGGGACCTGGAATCTACAGTCTGGAGATCAGTTGTGATCCTAGGAGATCTCTAGGCCCCACCTGGAGGGTGTAAACCATAATTTAAGGCAATGTTTCTCTTGGAGAAGAGTAGCAGAGCCAGTGTGATGTAGACGATCCAGGTTCAAATCCTCATTCAGCTGTGAAACTTTTTGGGAGACCTTGGGTCAATCTCTCTCTTTCAGCCTAACCTACCTAACACGGTTGTTGTCAGGACTGAATGGAGAGTATGCTTCCCTGAGTTAGCCAAGTATTGCTCTGCAGCTATTAAAATCCGCTCGGAGAAGGGTATTAGTGATTTTGAATTGATATGTGCCTATGTGAACAAGGTGATTTTTAATTGATATAATTTTATCTGTATTTTGTATATAGAGATTTTTATTATGTAATCGGTTTTACTGACAAGGTTTGCAGCTTACCTGGCTATTGCCGTAATAATAAAATCATTCATGCTTCCCTGAGCTGAAGAGTGGGGGTTCAAATGTGCTGGAAAGAGGCAGCCAACAGTGAGGTTCCTGGCAAAAGCTGGGTCTATGGATATCTTAATTCTCTCTCTCTCTCTCTCTCTGTGTGTGTGTGTGTTTTAAGGGACTTCGTGTGCAGTATATTTTTAGGAAGTACACCTGAGAATTTTTTCCTGTGTGTATTCCTACTAATGCAAAATGAAAAAGCAATGGGCAAGTATTTGAAAATACAAGCATCGTATGGGTACTCTCTTCAGAGGACTGGAGCTGACTGCGGTCCTTGTTGAGTGCCCGCTTGGTGGCAATCCCCTGTAGCTGTGTCAGTCTCAAGGTATTTTAAAATGTGACTGTTACAAAAACACATATCCTACCGGTAGAATGGCCAGGGCACTGTGATTGTCTGTGGCTGACTAGCGAGGGTACTCATGGTCAAGTCATGTGGAAGAGGTTCGTTTGAGCAATTTCTTTCTCACTGGTGGGCTTCTAAACAATGTGCCAACCCTGATCTTGTTTGTGGGAAAAGCTGACTGAAGTGATGAGCCCAGAGCTGGCTGGGGGGTGGGGGGTTGCATGCCAAAAACTAGGTGGAAGGATGCGTCTCAGTAGCCGTTCACTTGCTGTGCCAGTTGCGTCAGGAACTTTGCGCAGCCCTCGCTGAGAGCTGCCGCTTTCTCTCATGTCGACCGATGCTTGACTTGACAAGAACAGCAGAACCAGACCTTTTCATGCTGAACTGAAGGATGGCAGGATTGGGGACTGGCTGGTGTAGAGCTAGGGTCATTTGACTAGCTAAAAAGCTTACATGGGTTAAGCCAACTAACTGCGGGCTGCTTTCCCCATTAGATTTACATGTACAAAAATGTATAGTTGCATACAAAGACAAGTGTGTGTGGTGCACATTTATGGAAGTGGTTGTGTTGGTGCATTCCATTTCTCCTTGCTCTACATGTACCGGGAACCCCACTTTGGAAAATGTATATGATCATCCTTAGCACCGACAATTCAAATATTAGAAAATGCTTGCACTCTTATGAGCGGGTATAGAAATTTAGTCCAATAATTTCTTGTACTAAATTCTTGTACAAAGCTAACATGGTGTAGTGGATAAGAACAGTGGTTTGGTAGAGTCTGATCTGAAGAACCGGGTTTGATTCTCCACTCCTCCACATGAGTGGTGGAGGCTAATCTGGTGAACTGGGTTTGTTTCCCCGCTCCTGCACACGAAGCCAGCTGGGTGACCTTGGGCCAGTCACAGCTCTCTCAGCCCCACCTACTTCACAGGGTGTCCATTGTGGGGAGGGGAAGGGGAGGTGATGGTAAGCTGGTTTGATTCTCCCTTAAGTGGCAGAGAAAGTTGGCATATAAAACAACAACAACAACCAACAACTAAAGTATTGGTATGTCTGACTTTTCCTATAAGCTCAAGCTGTTTATGGACAACAATTTCTGCAATGCTTTAAGAACTCAAAAACATCAGGGGGCCAAAATAAAATCATACGGCTGAAAGCCCTCCTAAACAACGTTGCCTTGTATGAAGCATTGGGTGGTGATGTGGATTCTACAGCTTTCATAAGATGGGACTCCAGGGGCAGCACAGAGGTTAACAGTATTGATTTGAGCATGAGCTTTCATGAGTCAGAGCTTGCTCCATCAGGTGCATTATTATTTACAGCTTTTATGACAGTCATTAGCTGCCCCAATAATTGCTGAGTTTTGATCTGTAAATTATAAGCGCCAAAGAGACGGTCAGACTATCTTCAGATTAAATTTAATAATGAAGAACTCTGGGTTCATTGCAAATATATTAAATATACAGGTCGTATGGAGCATAAAAAAATTAACCCCCCTCCAACCCCTTCCGCAGATTACAACACCCTTTGCTGCCATTCTCTTCCATATATTCTACATTTATTAGCACATTTTATTCCACCATTTCTCCCAAGAGTTAGAGGTGGTGTATATGGTTCTTCTCTCCTCCATGGTATCTTCACAACAATGCTGTGAAGTAAATTAAGCTGAGAATGACAGGTTTAAGGTCACTAGTGAATTTCATAGCAAGACACGATTTGGAAATGTCTCTCCCCAGGCTTAGTTCATTCTAACTACTATACCTTACTGGCTTTCGGGCTTGAATTGGTTTTGAGCTGCCATTCTAATCCAGGAAACGTGAGCCAGAAACCTTAGCTGAAACATCAAAAAGGGGCTGATAATAAAAAAACAGAAACCAGGTGACAATGTGATGATGAGAAGAACATGTAAGAAGCCTTGAACAGGTTCTCCAGCGAGGCAGCATAGAAATTCTCTAAGCAAGTATGGTACCAGTCACCTTTCTGCCTGAAAGCTAGATCCATATGACATATGTAAATATAACCCAAATGGTATTGTAATTCAGCAGTGTTGTATCGAAATGCTTTGCCAAAAATTGGTAGTGCTGAAAAGAGCATTAAGACATAACGCCAAGCTTCATGTATAATTCATAGAATTATTCTAGCTTTCTCTGGGCCACTTTCTATGTAGGTATCACATAGGGTTGCCAGCTCCGGGTTGGGAAATACCTGGAGGTTTTGTGGGTGAAGCCTGAGGAGGATGGGGTTTGTGGAAGGAAGGAACTTCAATGGGGTATAATGCCCTAGAGTCCACCTTCCAATTCGGCCATTTTCTCCAGGTGAACTGATCTCTGTTGCCTGGAGATCAGTTGTCATAGCGGGAGATCTCCAGCCACCACCTGAAGGTTGGCAACCCTAGTAGCGCAGGGTTCATGGATTGCAGATGTAGGGAGATACAGTACTGCCTTGCCACCAGTAGTGCGCAAGGCTGTGTGTGTTGTTTTACATACACTGCAGTTAAAATGGAGAAGGTAAAAATGCCCCGTATTTCTCTTGCGTTTAATAGGTGAGTGTGGACAATGTTTTAAGGGAAGCTAGAAATTATCACGTTTAACAATGAGCTTTTTCTGAGTGGAAGTAATGTGGGACAGAAGATTTTCCGATGCTGTATTTTTCGGTGGAATGTTTTCCACCCCGCGTATGTAAATATCCGCACTTGTCAGGGCTGTTGTGCTGCAAATCAATCATGTTAGATGGACTAAATGTGGGAAATAAAGAATGGGCAAACTATGGTGCTTGTACGTGGTCTTGGTTTGTACATGGTGTAATAGCCTACTTTTGCTAACATTATTTTTCATTTGAAATGTGGTGTTGGAGGAGAGTTTTACGGATACCATGGATCGCCAAAAAAGACAAATAAGTGGGTTCTAGTGAGGGTTGCCAGCTCCGGGCTGGGAAATACCTGGAGATTTTGGGGGCGGGGCCTGAGGAGGGTGGGGTTTGGAGAGGGGAGGGACTTCAGTGCAATAGAATCCAATTGCCAAAGCAGCCATTTTCTCCAGGTGAACTGATCTCTCTCGGCTGGAGATAGGGCTGCCAGGTCCCACCTCTCCTTCGGCGGAAGGCTATGGGGCTGAATTTGGGACTGCGTGTGCGTGCATGCGTGTCACTTCCGGTTGTAAACCGGAAGTGATGCGCATGCACGCACATGCAGTATAAGGCCGCCTCACGGGGGGGGCTTATACCTCTTAGTTTGAGTGGTAAAGCAGACCTTTACCACTCAAACTAAGTTTGAGTGACATAAGGCCCCTTGCGAGGCAGCACTTCCAGTTGTAAACTGGAAGTGACGTGCGTGCGGTGTGTACGCGCGCGCGCACATTTGCCTGCCGACCCTCAGGTGGTTGACGGGCAGAGGGGCGAATTGCCAGGGGTTTGCCCGCCACCACTGGGCACCTGGCAACCCTAGCTGGAGATCAGTTGTAATAGCAAGAGACCTCCAGCCACCACCTGGAGGTTGCGAAGAGGGACCTGGCAACCCTAAATTACAACTGATCTCCAGGTGACAGAGCTCACCTGGAGAAAATGGCCCTTGCTTGACCCACTTCTGGTGGGTGGGGGAGAAGGAGTGGGAACTGCTTTCCTCCTTGTAAGCTGCAAATAGAGCAGCAATGGAAGCAGGGGAAAGCAAGAGCCCGCGAGAGGGTGTCTTGGTGAGTGATAGGGGAGGACTGGATTTGCCCTAGGAGTCTTGCGCATGCCCACTTGGTAATTCTCTACGGTTGTGGGTCCTTAAATCTGGATACTGAAGCCATGTACTGAGAGAGGACATTTTTCTACTGACTTAGGAAACACTACAGGTTGGCAGAAAAATGTGAAAAGGAGGAGGAGGTTTGGAGTGGGGTGCCCTCAGTATGCCAATGACACCTAGTGGGAATTCTCTCTCAATCTGAGTAGGGCATTGGGTGTGCTGAGCAGGCTTGGAAGCAGCAGCAGCGTGTTAAATAAAACTGAATACGCTGAAGGTCAATCCCTAGGGTTATCAGCTCTGGGATGGGAAATATCTGGAGATTTTGGAGGTGGAGCCTGAGGAGGGCGGGGTTTGTGGAGGGAAGGAACTTCAGTGGGGTATAATGCCCTCCAGTCCACCTTCCAATGCGGCCATTTTCTCCAGGTGACCTGATTTCTATCGCCTGGAGATCAGTTGTAATCACGGGAGAGCTCCAGCCACCACCAGGAGGTTGGCAACCCAATCAACCCAGTGAAAACAGAGGAACGTTGAGGGTGTATTTTAAGATCTGGGATGCTCAAGTGGCATCCTTAAAGGGTGTTTGGCCAACTTGGGTTGGTGCACCAGCGGCAGCCTTTCCTGGAAAGACATGGCCTGGTTACAGTTACCCATGCTTTGGTTACATCAGGCCTCAGTTAATGCTATGTGGTCTGCCTTTAAAGACAGAAATGTCACCAAGTCTAAAAAGCCACAGCAAGGGTGTTGAGAGGGACATCATGAAGTGATTATATCCCCCCTTTATTGGAAGAGCTACACTGGTTGCAAGTTTCTTTCCTAGCACAATTTAAAGTCCTGGTTTTGTCATTTACAAGCCCTCTGCTAGTTCAGGGTACCTGAAATACTGTCTCTTCCCTAATGAATATATTATCACAGCAGACTCATGTGAAGGTGCTCCTACCTTCTACTGTTAGGCAGGTGATGACTGGGGCAAGACCTCCTCAGTGGTGGCACCATGCTTCCCCTGTTTTGAAATGTGCTTTTTTCTATCTATGTTTAGGCATTACAAGAGGACTTTGTTCTTTTGTTCTGCATTTGTTTGATAACGTAGTTGCATGTTTCCCAGTCATGACCTCACTCTGGATTGGATCATAGTTCCTTTTTTAAAGACTAAAATTGCTACTGTGTTTATTATTTTAAACATTTAATTTGCATACTATACACTCTTCGTTTTGAACCACTGCTGTTTTAATTTCTATTGAAATGGCTACCTTGTATTGTAATGCTATTGCGATTTGTTGAAAACAACTATGAATTTGGAGGGAGGGGGAGCCGTGTAACAATGGTTTAAAGCAAGTAAACTCAATAAACTTACATAGTCATGCTGTAGCTGCAATCCTAAAAACAATTTCCTGGGAGTAATCTAGGGATGCCAGCCTCCAGGTACTAGCTGGAGATCTCCTGCTATTACAACTGATCTCCAACCAATAGTGACCACTTCACCTGGAGAAAATGGCTGCTTTGGCAATTGGACTCTATGGCATTGAAGTACCTCACCTCCCCAAACCACGCCCTCCTCAGGCTCTGCCCCAAAAACATCCCGCTGATGGTGAAGAGGGATCTGGCAACCCTAATGCCAGCCTCCAGGTGGTAACTGGGGATCTTCAGGAATTAGACTCCAGAAATCAGTTCCCGTAGAGAAAATGGATGCTTTGGAGGGTGAACTCTGTGGCACTGTACCTAGGGTTGCCAGGTCCTTCTTTGCCACCGGCGAGAGGTTTTGGGGGGCGGAGCCTGAGGAGGGCGGGGTTTGGGGGGAGGGACTTCAATGATCGGCTGGAGATCAGTTGTACTAGCAGGAGATCTCCAGCTAGTACCTGGAGGTTGGCAACCTTAATTGTACCCCACTGAGGTCCCGGTTTGCCCAAGGCTCCACTCCCAAATCTCTAGGAGTGTCCCAACCTGAGAATGGCAAGCCTACCTCCCGATCCTCCGCCTGTGGCTGGGGGCACCTGGCGACCCTAGAGTAAGCGCCAATGAATAAAAGTTGGACTTATTTTCGAGAAGGCCTTCTTAGGATAGCTTCTCCCGTCTCTTAGTGTTAACATATTAGGAGTGTTGCCATTTATTGTTGGTTCTTAACAGGGGGAAGTCTTGGAGCAATTTTGTGAAATAGATACATGTAGTGGAACAAACAGGTCAGTCTCTTAGACAAAGATTAAATGGACATAAGTCTAACATCAGAAACCACAATATTCAAAAACCAGTGGGAGAACATTTCAACCTTCCAGGACATTCTGTTGCAGATTTAAGAGTAGCAGTTCTCTTACAAAGGAATTTTAAAGGGAGATTGGAAAGAGAAACTGCTGAATTACAGTTGATATTCAAACTAAAGTCAATGCATTTACCTGGGCTGAATAAAGACCTTGCATTCATGGCCCATTACCAATGCTGATTTCTCCACACCCATCTCTCCCCTGGACATCACAGACTCTTCTGCATATCACACCTAATCCCATCAAGCCTGCTATTCACATTTACATACTGTTCCTCTACTTAAAGACCGATGGATTCACATTCTAGCTGTATCTGAAGAAGTGAGCTGTGGCTCACGAAAGCTCATACCCTACCAGAAAATATTTTTGTTAGTCTTTAAGGTGCTACTGGACTCTTGCCCTTTTTGACTACATGTAGTGGAATGGAAGTCAGATACTAAGCAGGAGGCTGTTTTTGCTTCTGGAAAACCAGAGTGGACTTAATTATCAGTTCGCCATCTTGTCCTATGCATCTAAAAGTTCTTGTAGCTCATGTCTTTTGATTCTTTCTGGTATTCCAGGCACTGAATTTTCTTTCCTCGAAATGCATTTTCAGTCTATTCTTATAATGAGATTCTATATCGTGCAACTCCTTTTGACTATTTTTCTCTTCTCAGATAATTGTGAGGGGGTTCCCCCCTTTTATCTCCTTTTCCAATAGTCTAAATTAGTAATTAAATGCAGTGTTTAACCATCACTCCTTGCCTGAGTATAATTATGAAACTTCAAATGCATAAACAAGGTCTCGCATAATGATGAGTTACTTATCAGTGGGAAGAATCGAAAGAAAAACCAGGATCCACTTTGATAATGAGATATACCCAGCCCCTCTCTCTGGCGCCACTTCATTTAATTTTGCTGTTAAGGAGGAGGAGAGAATATTGCTGCAGTGGGTGAATAGTGTAGAGTAGGGGTAGGCAGAAGGTGGAGTTGCCAGCTCTGGTCTGGGAAATTCCTGGAGATTTTGTCATGGAGCTTGGGGAAGAGGTGGTTTGGGGGAGGGACCTCAGCAGGGTATAATACCTCCAGTCATTTTCTCCAGGGGAACTGATCCCTGTAATCTAGAGATCAGTTGTAATTCCGGGAGATCTCCAGGTTCCCACCTGGAGGTTAAGTAGCTAAAAGATCCAGAAAAAAGATAGAAACATTCAACACTGGATAACTACTCCAGACTTTAAGACTACTTTGTGACTGTGAGATGTTGACGTTTTATTTGTGGCTATATTTTCATTTGTAAGGAAGCCTTAAACAGAAGAAGAAGTTTTGCAATTGTATATATTAATTGTGATTCTGCAAACACTATGCACATATAGTCACAAAGATTTTTAAAATTTGATGTATATTTTGTAGTTTGGAGTGGTGTTTGTTTAGACCACTGAAGAAGGCAGTATGGCCGAAACGCGTATGGTCTGTGTTTGATGGTATGATTCCATGTCTAATTGTGTTATATATATTTATTTGGTAGGCTTTTGCAGGGCCATATATATGTTATTAGATTTTAACCTGTAATTAATTTATATAGACATTGTGCACTGACATAACCTTTTAATTGTTTAACTTTTAATTGTATAACTTTGGGCCTTGAATGTTTCTTTCCTTTTTCTTGACCTTTTGGATGCTTAACTGTTTTTTAGGGTTAACTTCCCCCCCGTTTTTTTGGGGGGGTACACCCACCTAGAGGTTGACAACCCTAGCAAAAGGTCACTTAGGAGTGACCAGTCTCTGTCCAGATCACCTGGAGAAAAATGGCTGCTTTGGCAATTGGACTCTATGGAATAGAAGTCCCTCCCCAAACCCCGCCCTCCTCAGGCTCCGCCCCAAAAATCTCCTGCCGGTGGCGAAGACAGACCTGACAACCCTAATGGTCTCCTCCCTATCATCTGGACGCATGGTGGATGCATGCTAGATTTATATGTAACACCCATTTTTTGAAAGCTTCTGGAGAGTAGCTCTTAATTAACACTTTGGGTAA
Organism: Euleptes europaea; assembly: GCF_029931775.1. Lineage (NCBI taxonomy): Eukaryota > Metazoa > Chordata > Lepidosauria > Squamata > Sphaerodactylidae > Euleptes > Euleptes europaea. Next base: position 125,040,333 of record NC_079312.1, on the reverse strand, counting down.
AAGACATTTTCCTGCATGTCATTGAGCTATATTTATTTGCTATGTTTATCTCCCTCCTTTCTCACTGAGACTCAAAGCTGATTCTACAGTGTAAGTCAATACAATAAATATGAAGAGACATCTAATAAGCAATGTACTAGGACTAGGATTGTAGAAATCTCAATAAGCATAGCACTTTAGACATGATACAGAGTGCGATGCAGAAAAATGGCTCTGTATTAGTAGGATAACGGAGCAGCAACAGCAATATATACCTGACCGTGTTTCTCTCTTTTGTTTCCATGCATAGGTTATTTGTGGTGGGAATTGGATTTTTCACTCTTTGCTTCTTAATGACATCACTGGGAGGTCAGTTTTCGGCCAAAAGACTGGCAGACTCTCCGTTCACCATCAGAACTGAAGGTAACTCTGTGTTTTGTTTAACTAGGCTTGCCAACTTGGTAGCCACCCATATTTGCTATGGTATGCTCTGGTATCTTATGCCATGGTCCTCTGGTATCTTATGCCATGGTGGTGGTTTCAGAGGTTGCTCACTGTGCAAAATGTTTTGTGGGTTCTCTTTTGATCTGCCCTCAGCCTGGCGGCTGAGACAGGTGGTGGAGAAAAGGCAAATGGCTAAAGTGCTTATACATTTACCCCTCGATTTCCTGACCTCTATCTTTAAACGGTGGTGTTATCTGCAACTGTGCCACATTTTCTTGTTGTCTGTTGGGGATGCAGGGAGGATTGCTAGCCCAAGTAAAGTGCTATGTCTGTTGGTTTCCCAGCTCTGGCAGTATATTGTTGTTCTCTGGTATCTAAAGTAGTAACTATGTATTTGCAATACAAAGCAAATAATTACCAGTTGTGACTTAGCATGAACAACGGCAAAAAGCAAGCCTGTATGATATAAGTGAAGTGCGTGAATTGTATTTTAACAGTTTCCAGTGTTTCTTGCTTGGCTGTCAATGGTAGCATATTCTGGGACCCAAAGGACAAATTTCAGAAGTGAAGCCTATCTCCATTTCCCAAAAGCGTCCTGATGCTAACACGGCTCTGATCCGTGGAGGAGGAAACTGTGATGGAGTCCTACTGTTTGGGAAATTCTTCTCAAAAATACCATCAGATCAGGGAGGGGGAAAAAAGCAAAACCTCCGCTAAAGGGAAGAGCGGCTGTCTAGTAACATTCCCCGTCTCCAATGCAGAGTACAATTGACTGTTCCCATTTGTAAGCAGATGAGCCTCTATTAAGTGAGTGGGGAAAACAAAATAGATGTGGACTGATGATACAGCTATTTGCGTTCCTGCAGCTAGAGAAAGAGACCACTACATAATGGGATCTTGAAACAGTAATTTGGGGGACTATATGCCACCTCTTTTTTTTGGGGGGGGGGGAAATAACCATGCAGTCCTAGAGAGAAGGCAGAAGAGAAAGAAGTTAAGTTACATTTAACTTAAAATGAGGGAGGATGCTACTTGGAAGCAAATCTGCAAAGGGAAAGAAATTGCCTTGAAGCCGTATGCCGGCTGTTCCTTAATATGTCATGGTGGAGGTTCTGCATGTGTTATCATTAGGTTCAGGGAGAAGTGGCCTGTCTGTGATTATTATGTAGGCAGGCAGGGCTGCCGAGTGGGAGCCTCCTCCAGAATGGACTAATGATTGGGATTAATGTAGTAACTTTCCCCGCCATTGTTAGGTATCAACCCTTCAGTCACTTGGGTGAGAATGACACGGTCAGCTAGTACGCGTTGTACACACAAAACAAAAGCAGAGTAATTTTAAGCTACCTTCGTCACTCTTCATGCTTACTAGATGAAATGGATGCGTTGCAAGTTCTGGGCAAGATGGCAACTCACTGGGGAAACGTATTAACTAAAAATGGTTCCAAGATGCCTATATTTCTTTTCTGTTTAAATTAAAATTTCACCTGGTTAGAATTATGCAGGACATATTAGTTCATTTTCTTCTTAAAAATCTCAATAACTGCTGTTATCTTAACAAGTTTGAAAGGGGTTGAAAGTGGTTGTACTTAGGGCTGCCAGCTCTGGGTTGGGAATTATTTGGAGATTTTGGGGGTGGAGCCTGAGGAGGGTGGGGTTTGGGGAGGGGAGGGACTTCAATGCCATAGAGTTCGATGGCCGAAGCAGCCATTTTCTTCAGGGGAACTGATCTCTATTACCTGGAGATCAGTTGTAATAGTGGGAGACTTCCAGCCACCACCAGGAGGTTGGCAACCCTATTTGTAGAAGAAGAAGAAGAGTTGGTTTTTATATGCTGACTTTCTCTACCACTTAAGGAAGAATCAACCACCTTCCCTTCCCCTCCCCACAACGGACACCCTGTGAGGTAGGTGGGGCTGAGAGAGCTCTAAGAGAGCTGTGACTAGCCCAAGGTCACCCTTCTGGCTTCCTGTGTAGGAGTGGGGAAACAAATCCTCTCCTCCTCCTCTTCAATGACCTTGATGGGCCAATGGCCTGGTTCAGTATAAGGCAGGTTTATAACTTCATCTTGTATTTTATCATTCCAAATGACCACCAACAACATCCTGTTTTTAATTGGTAGATTATTTATGTCATTTCTCTGATTCATACTCTTTCTGTTAATGCAATAATTAAAACAATATCAGACATCGTTTAGTAATGAGATGTGGTTTCTGGCTAGCCCAGTTTTGAGATCATTACTATTTTAGTTTCAAACAGATCTCTTATTTTTGAGCCTTTAACTCAGTTCCAATTAAACATCTCGGCCAGTCAAAAATTGGCAAATGAGGTATTTCATACCCTGTCATGTCTTTAATATATCCTAGAAATGATTTCCAATATTTCTAGATCTTGGAGCATCGCTGCATGGCCTCTTCTCTCTTTCGTATAATGATATTACATATCTTTACAGGAGTTGAGGCTGTTTGAGGCTATTTTTCACCATATATTTGGTGACGACGGAACATAACCCTCCTTTGTCTGTATGCTTACTCATGACATTTACCTTTGCATAGTTTAATTTCTTTCTGTCATTTTCATCTTCTTCTTTTTTTGTGTCATGATTCAGAGAAAGCAGATATATTCAGCCAGCTACAATTCTGCAGATAACAGCAGAATACCAGATGGGTATCCATGTCAGTCGGTAGCCGCAAAATAAAACAGCAGTCCAGTAGCACTTTAAAGACTAATAAAATTTATTCCAGCATCAGATGAAGTGAACTCTGAATCATGAAAGCCTGTGCTAGCCGAATGCCAGCAGACAACCAACCAGTAGGGCCGCTAGCTATGGTTTGGGAAATGCCTGGAGAATTTGATATTTCAGCATGGGGAGGCCTTGAAGTCCCTCCCCAAACCCCACCCTCCTTAGGCTCCGCCCCCAAAACCTCCTGCCATTGGTGAAGAGGGACCTGGCAACCCTAAGGGTGGACTGTATGGCATTATACCTTGCTGAGGTCCCGCCCCTCTCCAGATGTTATGGCATGCCTGTGGGGAAAAAACTGAGATAAGCTTCCTAAGATCTGAACATTGGGGCGGGGGGAGAAGAGAATGGACTATGAAGAGGACACTAGAAGCTGTAATGCAATAATTTAAACATGCCCATATTGGGGCCAAACTTTTAAATGTAAGAACAAAGGTTCTTCAGGGAATGGTTCTCCACCAGCTAGCAAGGTTAGAGAAGGTACAGCCAACATAACAGGACATCGTTGACCCAATATTCCAGCCTACCACCCCAATTAAAGTGTGATTTAAAGTTATTTGTTGACCTGTGACAGACGGACATAGTTCCCTTTTGGATTTAAGGGACTTGCATGTCAAGGAATAGTGTTAACTGCTTACACAACATCTCAGATGATGGACCACTCTGTGTGTGTGTGTATTGGGAGTAGGATTGCCAACCTCTAGGTGGGGCCTGGATATCTCGTGGAATTATAATGGCTCTCCAGACTAAAGAGATCCATTCCCCTAGAGAAAATGCCTGCTTTGGAGGGTGGAATGTATGGCATCACATTCCTGATGAACTCCCTCCCCAGGCTCCACCCCCAAATCTCGCAAGAATTTCCCAACTTGAAGCTGGCAACCCTAGGAGGGAAGCAGAGGGCTTACATAAAAAGTGTGTGTGAAAAGTTGGGTCACAGCAGGCTGCCTCTGAAAATAGCACCCACCCCCTGTGTCTAGTTCTTCCTTTCTAAGACCTTGTTAAATTTACCCCATGTCTTGAAATCAAAATAATATTATATTTGATACAATATGCATTTCTTCAACCTCTGCCAACCAGTGATGAGGAGCAGGGGCAGTAGGGTGGGCATCATAGTGACAGCAGGGCATCAGGCAGGTGGGAGTGGACTGGCACTTTCACACATGCTGAATAATGCACTTTCAAGCAAATGATTGTAAAAGTGCATTGAAAGTGGATTGAAAGTGCATTATTCGTAGGGTTGCCAAGTCCCTCTTCTCCACTGGCAGGAGGTTTTTGGGGCAGAGCCTGAGGTGGGGGTTTGGGGAGGGGAGGGACTTCAATGCCATAGAGTCCAATTGCCAAAGTGGCCATTTTGTCCAGGTGAACTGATCTCTCTCGGCTGGGGATCAGGTTTAATAGCAGGAGATCTCCAGCTAATACCTGGAGGTTGGCAACCCTAATTATTCAGCATGTGTGAAAGCGCCCATTAAGGAGGTGGAAGAGCCACTTGACTGTGTGCCATTTTCAGCAGCAGTGCTGCTGCGTCCTTATCTAATAGCGTAGTTTGTTCGAGTATTCACATGCTCTGAACACATCAACAGAAGAACCAGATCTCTTGGCCTTTCCCCAAATGAACGCACTGTGAAAGATGGATTAGGACTTCCCAACTTTGTCCACCTTCAATCCTGCCCTTTTTGTCAATTAAAAACATTCCACGTGCCCCTTCGTTCCATTTGTACTAGGCGGGCGGGGGATTGATGGGTTGGTTCCAAGAATTCTTGTGGCATTTTGTGAAATGCTTAGTTGTCTTCAAAAGAGATTAGCATGTAATGCTGACTTTTTGGGTAGCTGGCACATCTCCCTCCCTAGCGAGGAGACCAAAGCTGGGCTTGTTTTTCCTCCATCAACTCCCAAATCATCACTATTCCAAACTCCATTAAATCTGCTCGTGAAGGATTAGTATTTACTTGGCTCTGTTTTGCCAGAGCAAAAGCAGCCTCATTAATTATTTTTTTTCGTTGTGTTAGGCCACATTTCACCAAAGCTGATGTGTCTCCTTAGAGGAAGAAACATATTTTACACAGGCCAATAATCCCTGTCCCAGAGAAATTGGAGGTTTCTTAAGTAGGTATCATTTTAGGCTGCTTGATGCTATTGTTTTTATAGCCACGTAATATTGCTACTTTTATATGTTTATGAATTTATGTATTTTTTAACTTTGTTAGTTGCCTTGAGCAGGTCATTGGAGAGGTGGTATATTGTAGAATAGATCTGTTTGGCTCATTCTTCCTGCTAGGTGACCAGTGTCTAACTATAGGTTTCCCTGATGTTAAGAACATAGGAAGAGGCTGCAGAATCAGAACAGTGGCCCTTTTAGTCCAGTATCTTGTTTCACAGAGTGGCCAACTGGTTGCCCAGGAGGGCCAAGAAACAGGGCATAGAGGTCAAGGCTTTCCCCCTGATGTTGCCTCCTACAGTTGCCAACCTCCAGGTGGTGGCTGGAGATCTCCCGCTATTACAACTGATCTCCAGCCGACAGACATAATTTCACCTGGAGAAAAATGGCTGCGTTGGCAATTGGACTCTATGGCATTGAAGTCCCTCCCCTCCCCTCCCCAAACCCCACCTTCCCCAGGCTCCACCTCCAAAACCTCCAGGAATTTCCCAACCCTGCTCCTAATGCTTGCATTCAGATGTTTACTGCCTCTGAATATGGAGTTTTCCTTTAGTCACCATGACTAGTAGCCTGGTAGTCATTGATGGACCTCTCCTCCATGAATCTGTCTAACTTCCAATTGGCTGGGCAGTTAGCATCACAATCAAGTTGGGTTAGTAAAAGGATGGCTGGCTGATTCCCATGCTATATTGTCATACCTAAAAGTGCATATTTCTGCTGTAGGAACACAGCCAGGATGAGGCTAAAACACAGGCAGGATGCTGCTGCAGTCGTCTTGTTTGTGGGCTTCCTAGAGGCACCTGGTTGGCCACCGTGTGAACAGACTGCAGGATTTGATGGGCCTTGGTGTGATCCAGCATGGCTTTTCTTACATTCTTATGTTTAATTTTTCAAGGAATGAGCTCCCCTAGGCATGGTTTCCCTCAGGCTACTATCCCCTCCTCAATTGGCTGGGAGTGTCCTACCAGGAAATGTCACAGCTTCACCTACTAAGGAAGGTTGGTGAGAACCCTCTTCTGTTGATAACCGCCAACCCAAGTATACTGTTTGTCCCCATTCTCAAACAGGAGTGAGGACCTCAGTGAAAGGTTTCTATTTCTGGAGTTGTGGTGGGGACTAAAAAGCACATCGACACAAACCTTTCTGTGTTGCAAAACACACACTTCCTCATAATCAGCTATGATGATGGAAATATGTCCTACACATGTTAAAGCAGGAAGATACTTAGAATATTGTAAATGCAAAAAGAAACATTAGCTACTGATGGCTGCACTTGCCTCTGGGTGGCCATATTGATTCTTGACGCTTTCCTTCGGGATCTGCAAGGCATGGCAATTTTTTTAAAATATATTTTTGTATTGAGTTTTTAGAGGATACATAAAGGAAGAAGGGGAAAAGGATAAAACGTCCGTTTGCGATAGATATACGTTCTTGTTCATAATTACGTGTTGCGTTACATGTTATATAAGTCATAAAAACATTTCAAAAAATTGTTGTCTGTTATATTTATCATTAAAGTCGTGTTTACATAATCCAATATTTACGTTTGTTTATCATAATCTTACTGGAGAGGTAAAAATTAATCAATCAAATCTACTAATATATTTATCATAATCCTCTGGTGGTGATCCAAGTGAGAGCTCAGAAATGAAAAAAAAAGAAAATATAAGAAATATAAGCGTACCATGGTAGCCATTTCTCATGGAATTGTTCCGCTGATTCTATATCTGCTAAAATCAGCATATGCGTCATTCTAGCCATATTTGCATACTCTAACATCTTGTCCTTCCACTCGTCCACTTCTGGCACTGTCATTTGTTCCCATTTCCTTGCAAGTACCACTCTCGCTGCCGTTGTTGCGTATTTGAACACGTCTTTGAATCTTGCAGGTAAATCAGGAGGAATTACGCTCAGTAGGAAAAATTTCGGGTCTAGGTTAAGCTTTATGTTGAACATGGCAATTTTTGATCCTTGGTTACTAGGCATGCAAATAGATCTGAGGTGAGGGTGGAGAGTGATGAATGCCAAAGCACAGAGCTTTTGAAAGTAGTGGCATTACCTTATTTGGTAATGAGAGGGAGGGCACCTTCACCATCTTCAGGGCATGGAGTAGGGGTCATTGGGGTGTGTGGGGGGGAGGTAGTTCAGAATTTCCTGCATTGTGCAGGGGGTTGGACTAGATTACCCTGGTGGTCCCTTCCAACTCTATGATTCTATGTTTTTTAAGAAGAAAGGGCATTGGGGGGGGGTCTCTTTCCCAGAAGAAAGATGCCAACTTCCTTTCACCCCCTCTCAGCTTTCCAAAAGATTTTTTCCCCCTGCTCACATTGAAAGAATGGTTCAGGAGCAGAAGGCAGAAAAGGCCAAATTCTTTCAGGTTTTTAGATTTTCTTTTGAAAATCTTGTTGGGATTGTCTGAGCAGCTTCCAGTTTCACAACTAATTTTTTTTTTTTTTGCTCCAAGCATTCTAGATTAACTGCTTGGCCCTATCACTTGGCTTTCTAGCGAAGGTGTTACAAATCTTTAATCACTGTTTTTATCTGAGCACCTACGGATTTAATCAGGGCAGTCAGTCATTGAAGCACAAAGCACAGTGTTTAAATTCTGCTGGGAAATACTCCTAATGTTGTGTGCCTTTCAGAACCACACGTGGATACAAAATGTGGTCACACAATGGGAGACTAAGCGCTGAGTGCTTTCAGAGAGCCAGGGGTGTGATTCTGATTTACACAGTGCTCTTGGACATGGACTCAAGCCTACCAGCTCACTCCTGGTTTTTACAAGGGTCAGGGCGGGATCAGAATCTGACCTTCTAGCAAACAACCTACGGTAAATTTCTTTAATGATGTACTTCAGTTAGAATGCAGGGGAGAATTTTTTTTTTTTGTTAAAAAGATTGATAGTCAAAAGACCACACAGTACGGGAGTAATAGCAGAAATGGATGCAGATTTCCTGCCATTACTAATGAGCCCCCAGAGGAGCATTTGAGAAATAAATTGACATTCTGTGGCTTAAGAAATCTATAGAAATATCTCTAGCCCTCCTAGTAATGGTTGGTTACTAATTTCTGGAAACGCTGGGCATTTATGCATGGCTGTTTCCTTTCTTGACTACTTCGAGGCTTTGCCTTGATTATGCATGCATTTTCCAACTGTCAGTGGTCGCCTCGCTCTCCCCGCGGGTTTCTGCGCATTTTGCCTGGGTTTTCCAGATGCTGGCTAAACACGAATCCAGAAAACGCGGGCAAAATACGCGGAAACTCAAGGGGAGAGCAAGGTGACCTCTGACGGTCGGGAAATGCATGCATAATCAAGACAAAGCCCCGAAGTAGTCGGCGGGGTGACTGCGAGGAAAAAGCCATGCATAAATGGCCATACGCTTTGGAAATAACTTGGCTTTCTTTGGAGATGGACCAGGATGTTTTGATGCCTGAGAAAGAAAATCCAAACTATTACCAGTAGAAACATAATCTTTTCGATCTGCTCCCTGAATAGGGTTGCCAATCTCCAGGTACTAGCTGGAGATCACCTGCTATTACAGCTTATCTTTGGCAATTCACCTCTATGGCAATTGGACTCTATGGCATGGAAGTCCTTCCCCTCCCCAAACCCTGCCCTCCTCTGGCTCCACCCCAAAAACCTCCCGCTGGTGGTGAAGAGGGACCTGGCCACCCTATCCCTGAAACAGAGCCCCTGACTTGGCCGAGTAGTATTTTTGGATCTAGTCAGTGTTCTGTGTTGTAGCTTTCCCACCCAGCCAGGTTTCACTTCTATTCCTAAGCTCCGTCCATTTGTCAGTATGCCCATTCCTCTCAGGAAGCTGAAATGATGGTAAATTGAGACTGCTTTCTCTGTCTCAGCCTATCCAATTCGTTTACCAATCGATCACATAAAGCAGCCCGCGTCAAGTTCGTGGAAATCTGCACTATTGCTTAAGTTGGGGAATCCCCAACATGGTACCCGTTGGTTCTATGGTGCCCACCAACACTATAATGTAGGAAGTCCAAATCAGCCAAGCAGAATGGCTATTACTATGTTTATTGCTGATGTCCATTATAAGGCCTCAGCCAGGACAGCCTGGACAACAGGAACAACCACGTTTCCTACCCCCCTGCTTGGACATGCCCAGTGAGATTTCCCTAACAATGAGCAAGCTAGGCCACTAGGTGGCAACAACTGAACATATATTATAAACCTAGGGTTGCCAGCTCCGGGTTGGGAAATACCTGGGGATTTTAAGGGGAGGAGCCTGAGAAGGGTGGGGTTTGGGTAGGGGAAGGACTTCAGTGGGGTATAATGCCATAGAGGCCATGCTCCAAATCACCTATTTTCTCCCGGTGAAATAATCTGTCACGTGGAGATCAGTTGTAATCCCAGGAGTTCTCCAGCCACCACCTGGAGGTTGGCAACCCTATATAAACACCTTGTCTGGCACCCACCAAGTGTTCTTAGAATATGTGTGGGGCCTTATGGGACTGCTGCCTAGCAAGACTTCTGACTAGTCATTGGAGGTCATTGGAGGTCATTGGAGGGAGGGGCTGTGCCTCAGTGGTAGAGCGTCTGCTTGGCATGCAGAAGGTCCCAGGTTCAATCCCCGGCATCTCCAGTTAAAGGGACTAGGCAAGTAGGTGATGTGAAAGACCTCTGCCTGAGACCCTGGAGAGCCGCTGCTGGTCTGAGTAGACAATACTGACTTTGATGGACCAAGGGTCTGATTCAGTGTAAGGCAGCTTCATGTGTCCATGTGATTGGCTGTGCAGATCAAAATAACACAAGTGGGGATCCGTAATACTGAGAGGGGTTCCCTTCCCCCTTTTAGCTTTAATCGCCCTCCACTGTCACTGCCAGCTCCCGCTTTATGTTAATTTTAAATTATAGCTAAGAGGAGGAAGGGATCACCCTGAGAGTATCAAGGCTCTGCACATCCCCAGTTGAATCTGGTTCTTGTGAGCCCAGTGCGGCTCCTGGCCTTGCTGCCAGGCCTACTGTGTTCCCATCCCCCCCCCCCCGACATTGATGCTGGCGATCCCAGCGTGGTTCCTGGTCTTTGCTGCTGGGCCCGTTGCGACTCCTGAACCCCCTCACCCGCACGGCTGCTGCTGGCGAAGCTGGTGCTTCTCCTGCCCCCAACTCCCCAGCACCAGCACCGATGCCGGCGAGCCCAATGCAGCTCCTGTCTTCTGCCGTTAGGCCCACTGAGGCTCCTGAACCCCCTCTACCCACACAGCTGCCATCAGTGAGCTTGGCATTTCTTTTCTGCCTGGGTGGGCCTGATCTGAAGATTTCGATATCTGTAGATTGGCCCACACTTGACTACTAGATATGTAGATTGATTTGGCGCAAGCTGCTCCAACAGTGTTGCTCTCTCTCTCTCTCTTCCTTTTTACAGTGTGTTTTAAAGATTACCCCTCAGAGGTCACCTCGCTCTCCCATCGTATTTCTGCACGTTTTGCCCACATTTTCTGGATGATGGCTAAACACAAATCTGGAAAACGTGGGAAAAATGTGCGGGGAGAGCGGGGTGACCTCTGATGGTTGGAAAATGCAAGCATAATCAGAGCAAAGCTCTGAAGTAGACGGTGGGGTGACCGGAAGGAGACAGCCATGCATAAATGGCCTGTGTGTATCCAAGCATATAGTTGTCAGTCTTCTGCGGTGGTGCAGCTGTGGTAGGTAAGCTGTCATTCAGTGAATCCAGTCCTCCAGTACTGATCCTCCCATTATGGAATGTCTGGTAAATGCCTAAGGAACTCCAAGGTTCTCTGGAACACAGCTGGAAACATCTGCCTTAAAGGAAAGAGGAGAGCTGCTTTTCTGGTGTTATCGTTCAGTACAGATGACTAAGCATGGGGATTATTAGGGTTGCCAACTGCCAGGTAGTCCATTCAGATGTAAGTCCAATATGTCCAGTAGTTATAGGAAGAATATTTCCTTTGTGGAAATCAGTTGTATGTCTTTTCAAACTATATTTCAGTATGTTAGAAGTCAAACAACAGCCACAATGAAAGATGACAGATATTTCATTGTGGCTGTTGTTTGACTTCTAACATACTGAAATATAGTCTGAAAAGACATACAATTGATTTCCACAAAGGAAATATTCTTCCTATACAACTACTGGACATATTGGACTTACATCTGAATGGACTTGAGAGGTTTCCAAGTCCTGGATATGCTGGATTGAGATATATTACTTACCTGTATCTTGTTGTATTATATTGTATATATTTATTGTCACTTTTGCACTTTATTCACTTATAAAATTAAGCATTGCATATATTGTTTCTGTGCCTTATTGGTTCTCCAATACTTCTACAGCACTGAGCCTTTGTTTTCTCCACAACTGCCAGGTAGTAGCAGGAGATCTCCTGCTAATTCAACTGATCTCCAGCCGATAGAGATCAGATCACCTGGAGAAAAATGGCCGCTTCGGCAATTGAACTCTATGGCATTTAAGTCCCTCCCCTTCCCAAACCTCGCCCTCCTCAGGCTCCGCTCCCCAAAAAAATTGTCCGCCGGTGGCTAAGAAGGACCTGGCAACCCTAGGGATTATTGATACATAAAGATGTGAGATCATATCTAGTGGCCCCTCCCCTAGCCTCCCTGTTGGGATATGCAAGTCTCAGCATCCAGTCATGAAAGAGTTAACTGCTTCGGTGTTAGTATGTAGCCAATAGGGCTTCCAGTAAATCAGTTGATCCTAAAAGAGGGAGTTTAATTGACGCTGTGCTATATCTAGGTTCAGTTGTTGTAGTTGATTTAGCTTTTCTATAGTTTAGGACTTATATCGAGTATGTTAGTGAAGGAATAAATATTCACGTTTAAGCGAACATTAGTGCCTGTCATTATTTACTCTGCTAAATGTAATGTATAATATCTAACACTCCCCGTAGGGTTGCCAGCTCTGGGTTGGGAAATTCTTGGAGATTTTGGGGGTGGAGCCTGTTGAGGGTGGGGTTTGGGGAGGGCCCTCAGCAGGGTATAATGCCATAGAGTCCACACTCCAAAGGAGCCATTTTCTCCAGGGGAACTGATCTCTGAAACCTGGAGACCAGCTGTAGTTCCATGAGATCTCCAGCCACCGCCAGCAGACTGGCAATTCTACTCCATGCATCCATCAGCTTTTCTTCACAGAGACTACATGCACACCAGCTGTTACCCAAATTCTCTCTCTCTCTGCCTCTCTTTTACACTCTGCATTTTTGCTGGTGACAGATTGCAAAGAGAGGACCAACTTGGATGTGCTCACAGGCTTTGTATACAAAAGACGATCAGTGGTCGGGGTTGGAGCTAGTGGGTGTGCTACCTCCCTCCATGCACCACATGGAGTTCTCTGTGCAGAGCTTAGGTTTGAGCGATGTGATTCTCGGCCCCCCTCCTTGTGTAACAGAGCTGGGGCATGCCCAGCCTCTAAAGCGGGAATAATACAAAGCTTTAATAATGACTTCGGAAGTTAGATCCCTTGTTATCATTCGTGTGACAGGCACTATCCACTAGATGGCCGTGACACCCACACACAGCATTCCAAATCATAAGAGCTGCATTTGGGGAAAAGTCTTCAGTTTTCCTGTGACAAAACCCTGAGATTTCAGCGGTGCAAAACCGCACTCTCTCTACAATAGGATTGCCTCCTGATGCCTGGATCCCTGACCACTGCTGAGGTACCATTTTGCATTTATTGCACAGCCCCATGATAGGAAAGCTCCGAAAGTCCTTTTTGGGAGAATCGTGCATCTAAGAGATCATCATTTCTACTACTTTTTAAAAGGAAAACTTTCTTGCTTATCTCTGCATTTTTTTTTGTTGCGTTGTTATTGGGGAAAGCTGTTTCAGGCTATCATTTTTATTTAGAATAAAAAAACAATTTAATCCCCTGGTGAGGTGGAGGAGTTGCAAGATCAGAGATCGCGGTCGTTCAGAATAACCACTGGATTAAAAAAAAACCCATTGATTTTTATTAATATCTTGGGGGATTCATTGGCTATGATTTATGAGCCTTCTATTCCAGAGCGCCAGGGTCATGCCCATTAAAAAAGACCTGTTCATAAATCAGGTCTGCTTCTTCACACATTACCAAGAAATAGAAGTGTGTGAATTAAGACAGCCTTTTCTGTAATGCACGTGCAAACAGGTGTCTGGAACTTTAACCAATCACATTTCAGTGACTGCATATTGACCTCTGGATGCATTATTTCCACACATACCTCTCCCCTTCATTCACTACAGACCAGTGACATCACTGGGATTACATAGTGGGCATTTATGCTTGGTAATTAGCAGCACATTCCAGGCTGAAGTGCCCCGCATATTTTTTGGAGTTTTTCTCGCTGCACCGTCATTCTAGCCATCCCTGTGAAGCCGGCACATACCTGCTTCACATTTCTTAAGAGCCCCTTTAACGCAACCTTCTGTGTTTGCTCCGCCCCCGCCACAAAGAATCCCCTCAAGGAAGCATGCAAAATAACAGCCATGTGTTAGCTGTTGCTAATGGCTATGCAAACGGAGGAACGAAGGAGAAGGTGAGTGCGGGGGAGTGGAATTTCTCCTTTTGTTTCGGGACCGTGAATCGGCATTTTTAAAGTCGCAGTTTTCAAACGAGCTTTGAGTGAGCATCCCAATTGACCCTGCATAAATGGCCTGGGATTTATCTTCTATAATGCGTGAAGTGGCCCTTTGTCTCTGTCCAAGGATGCTTGCATGATGGGGGTGCCATGTACTTTTTCAAGGACATAGAAGTCACAGTGGCAAGTGATACTTATGCTTCTTCTGAGGCACATGTCTGCATAGTGGTTTTAACAAATGCTTGATATGCATGTGATGTATATTCCAGCTCCCTTTATCCATGCAGGCAGCAGGCTGAGGTTTTTCAGCTGTCTGGGTTCCTGACCAGGTCTTGCAACCCATGCAAGGGCAACTGTGGACTCAGGATGTGTGTGAGTGTTAAGTGCCGCCAAGTCACTTCTGACTTATGGCGACCCTATGAATTAATGACCTCCAAAATGTCCTATCATTGATAGTCTTGCTCAGGTCTTGCAAACTGAGGGTCAGTAGTCATTACTTTTGTCATCTTGATGTTCAGCTATAATCCTGCTCTGGCACATTCTTCTGTAACCTTTATTAGTAATTACATGTCTTCATTGTTTTCTGTATATCCCAAATTGTTAATGTTCCTTCTCCCAATTTTCACACTACCATCATCTAAATCTAAACCAGCTTTCCTTATATTATGTTCTACATATAGATTGAAAAGACAGGGAGATAAAATACATCCTTGTCTGTCACCTTTACCAATTGGGAATCATTTTGTTTTTCCATATTCTGTCCTAATGGTATCCTCTTGTCCAAAGTATAGGTTGCACATCTAAACAATGAGATGTTGTGGCACACCAATTTCCTTTACAACCAACCATCTTTTCATGACCCATACAGTCAAAAGCTTTACCATAATCTATGAAACACAAGCTGAAATTCTCTCGTATGCTGCAGTACCCAACGTAGATTTACGATGTAATCCTGAATGCCTCTTCCTTTTCTGTATCCAGCAGGAACACCTGCCATTTCTTGTTCCATATATGGTTACTGTCTTTGTTGTAAGATTTTGAGCATCCTTGTACTCGTGTGAGGAATTAAGGTGAGGGTCTGATAGTTGCTGCTGTGTTTGACATCTCCTTTTTTGAACTGGAATGTAGATGGGGATGAACACCACTTATGTTACTTATGTATTCATTTATTAATTAAATGAAACATGTTTGTCCCACTCTTTCATCTAACCCAGGGGTGGGGAACCATTTTTCCGCCAAGGGTGTAATGCCTGTAATCATGATTGTATGCTTATGTGTTCAGTTTGCATAATTGCTCTTCTGGAAAAGCTAGGCCTAAAGTATAAAAGCAGGTTTGTAATACTGTGTATTCATAATGCACACATGGAAGCTTTGGGAAAGTTGGCATCGGGGGGCCATGAATCACCCAGTTCACGCTGTCTGTGGCTTTCACCAGTAAGCAGCGTATCTTCGGAATTACCTTTTCGTTGAGGAATGTGGTATCTAGTTACTTCCAAGATCACAAGACCTAGAGCTGCCTAGAAACAACGTCAGGCAAAATCTATAGGATAAGACTATCAAATCAAAGTAATAATCAAAGTTTATAATCAAAGTAAAGTATATCCCTAAAGTGTAATTGGGGCTTTTCTATGTCAATCTGCTTGTCAGCAGCCATGGGCCTGCCCCATGCGAATGCATAAATGATACTGACTTTCCTTTGTTTCTCTGGTGAGTACCCTGCATCTTAATTGTGGGCTATTTCACCCCAGCTCTGTTGTTTAGCTAAATAAAGAACTGATTGTAACCTCCTCCTAATTGTCTTTATTGGACTCTATGAGACATTAGGCTTTTCAAGGGCCATTTCGATATTTATAACATCATTCGCAGGCCATACAAAATTATCAACTTAAAAATTAGCCGACCAAGCCCCAAGCAGGCAGCTGCCCCAGATGCCCCCCCCCCGTTCGGGCAAGCAGGCAGGCATCCAACCAGTGGTGCACTCGCCCACCTGGTGGCACAGGATGGTCTGTTGCACCAGCCAGGTGTAGCCATCCAGCCTCATGCCAGAATTGCTCCTGCTCTGCATGGTTGGGGCTGGATTCTACAGCCAGCTCCTGCTACCTCTGCCTGCAGGGATGAAATGATTGAGGACACACTGGCTAAGAAATTCCCACCCCCCGCGCACATTCTGGCCATGCCCCTTTTAACCCCTCCATTGTTGCCACTTCTGCCCCCAGCCCTGTTGTAGTACAGAGAGAATATGTTTCTCCATGGCCCGTGTGAAAAAGGGTTAACACAGTTTCTTGGGCGGTCCTAGCAGCTCCATAGCTAAAGACTCTTCTGCAAGGGGGGGGGAAAGGTTCCTTTGCTCGGCAAAACAAACTCACATCCGTCTTGAATAGAGGCTATTCCTGTCTGAGGGAGGGGGTGGATCACCAGTCTTAGATCCTTCTGAGCTAGAGATCTGCCAGGACCCATGAAGGGCCAGACCAAATGATTTCGTGGGCCTTAAACGGCCCCCCGGGCCTGACGTTCCCCACCCCTGATCTAACCAGAAACTTGAAGCAGCTAACAGAAAGAGTACAAACCAAATGCCATAACAATCACATCTTACAAAAAGCAGATTGACAATAAAAGAGCCTTTCTGTATTTGCTACCCATAACCACCTCCTAAGCAACTCATTTTTACAGTTTCCTAAGAGGGAAGATGCTTTACTCATTTCCTTCCCCCCCCTTTTCTCCCTCCCCTTGATTCATAAGGGGGGGGGGAGATGTAGCTAATTAGCAAAGTTACAAATTTCTTGTTGAATATGTTCAACACTTGAAGTTACCTTGTTCAACTGTGACAATCAGATGTGAGTTGATCACCAGCTCTGTTCAATTTGGCACTGAATGGCTCAAAAGCATGCTGGTCATGTTTGTGTTGGGATTTTGCATAACTGTGAAAACCCTGCTGATCAGGTTTTCAGCCCCCCCCCCTCAAGCTGCATTAAAGTAGCTGCTAAGGTCTACTTAGACAAACGGCAAATGGTAGGGTCTTTTTTTTAATGAGTGTATTTATCTATGACTGATTTACATGATTTGTGACTGATTTAACCACTTAAAATAATTGCCTGCCAAGCAAAGTAGCAGTGCAGCAAAGTGGTATCATTCTACAGGGCTGCATGTGAATGCACATGCACAAAATGCTGATTGCAACGCTCTTCACTGTTAGGAAGGAAATGTGGTATTGCATTGGCAATATACAATTTTGTAAAAGCCCCCACCCCAAAACGACTCTCAATTCCCATATTTCCTCTGCTGATAATATCAGAATCAGGAATTATGGTTGCAGGAGCAGGGAGGGAGAGGAAGGACTCCCCAACCTGCATCTGGTCTGCAGCACATCAACCCTTTCAACTTGCAAGAGCTCTTATTATTTTCATTGGGCATAGAAGTGGTCTCTGGCTTTGGAAGCCAGACCTACCTCCCATTATTTTCAGCCCCCACCCCCCAGCAGTGTGCAGCACATAGGGTTGCCAGTGGGCAATTGTCCGCCAAGCCACCCAGCAGCTCCGGTGCAGTGATGGTGTGCCCATGCAAGCAATGAAATCACGTCCGGTTTTACTTCCGGAAGCTCTGCATCGCTGCGGCTGCTTTAGCACTCAAACCCCAAATTTAAGGTTTGAGTGTTAAATCGTCCACGGCGATATGGTGCTTCCGGAAATAAAACCAGAAGTGATGTCATCGCATGCGCTCCAGCCCTGCTCCCTAAAACCTCCCGCCGATCAAGAGGGGGGACCTGGCAAGCCTAGCAGCACACCGGCCCTTTAAATTTTATGGGGTCATTATTTTCTATGGGTGGAAGACCCGGTCTCCAGAGTTTGGAGGTTTAAGGGCCAACATGCCACAGAACAGCTGGGGGCTGGGATGTGCTTATTCCTCTTTCCGTCCCTGCTCCTGCTGTCTCTGAAGCGGGAAGGCACTTCTAAAATTATACTTTCAATTTCTTTCCGAAAGGGCATGATTACCATTTTCACTAAATTGGGGGTATTGTTCTGATACTTATTAGAACAGAAAATGTTCCCAACACGACTCCCAATATTTAATGAAAATGATAATCATGCCCTTCCAAACTTTCTGATAAGGAATTAAAGTAAAAAGTTTTGAATTGCATGCCTGAATATGTGTGTGTGTATAATTTATAATATATAATTCAAAACAATAAGTTTTTTTTTTTGTAAGTTTAGCAATTATTAGCAATTGGGGGTATTGAGAACAGTACCAAGAACAAATTTAATAATCACTAGTTAAATCATTATGAATGTTGGTTTTAAAAGACTACCTCCCCATTTACACACCAGAGGCAACAATTAGGGATGCCAGGTCCCTCTTCGCTACCGGTGGGAGGTTTTTGGGGCGGAGCCTGAGGAGGGCGGGGTTTGGGGAGGGGAGGGACTTCAATGCCATAGAGTCCAATTGCCAAAGCGGCCATTTTCTCCAGGTGAATTGATCTCTATCGGCTGGAGATCAGTTGTAATAGCAGGAGATCTCCAGCCACCCCTTGGAGGTTTAGCAAAAATGAAGCACCGATACTAAATAGACAAGCTGTATGAAATGATAGTATCAAGCTCACAAATTATATGCAAAAGTGCAGTTATATTATATACAAGTGCAAGGAGCCAACAATGATAAAGATACATACATAAACATATATACAAGGATAGAATGTAGCTGACAAGCTACCAATAAAGATGGTAAAGACAATTGTCTTTCACAGGTAAGTACAATGACTTTTCTATATATCTCTTTCAGAGAGAAGTAAATAAAGCATGGAACGAGCAGAAGCACATCAAAGCTGGAAGCGCCTTCCGGATGGTTTCAACGCTTTCACTGTCAAAAGACAGCTTCTTCAGCCAATAGCCTCAAGTTGTTTCTCCTTATAATAACAATAAATATTCTTAAACACGTATCTTTTTCTTTTTTGCGCCCGGTTGGCTGCTTGGATAGAGCTGCTTGTACTCTCTAAGCATGGATCTTAGAGAGTACCAGCAGCTCTATCCAAGCAGCCAACTGGGCGCAAAAAAAGAAAAATACGTGTTTAAGAATATTTATTGTTATTTATTGTTATTATAAGGAGAAACAACTTGAGGCTATTGGCTGAAGAAGCTGTCTTTTGACAGTGAAAGCGTTGAAACCATCCGGAAGGCGCTTCCAGCTTTGACGTGCTTCTGCTCGTTCCATGCTTTATTTACTTCTCTCTGAAAGAGATATATAGAAAAGTCATTGTACTTACCTGTGAAAGACAATTATTGTTGAAATTTACTATCTTTATTGGTAGCTTGTCAGCTACATTCTATCCTTGTATATATGTTTATGTATCTTTATCATTGTTGGCTCCTTGCACTTGTATATAATATAACTGCACTTTTGCATATAATTTGTGAGTTTGATACTATTTCATACAACCCCTTGGAGGTTGGCAACCCTAGCAACAAAACATATTGAAGAGGTAAAGGGCTGGGGAAGAAGTGAGGAAGAGATCCTAAACACTTCCTACTAGATTAAGATTGTGGCAGAAGATTTAAGGGATTTGTGAATTGAGCAAGGCAGACGGAAGAGACTTATTCCATTAAAAACCCATGGAGGAATATGCTGCTTTAGTACCTTGCATTGCACCTTCAATTTGTTTTGAATTGCATGCCTGTGTGTGTGTGTGTGTGTATAATTCCTAAGTAATGTGACCGTGGAAAATACTATTGCTCTAGGTGGGTTATAAATAGATTGCCCAGCCTCCACCTACTTCAGTTCATGAGCAAACAGGACATGTTCCTCCTCAGGGCATCAGCCCTGTGTATGTGTGTGGGATGTGGTTCCAAGGCTTTGCACCATCCCTTACGATGTGCAGCGCACTCGCATGATGCCCCAGTAAGAAACAGCCTAAGGCTCTAAAGCTGGCTTGGAGCACTGCCTATCTTTGTATGCCCCAGGGGAGGATTCCCTGGAGCAATGGAAGCCTTTCTGAATGGTTTCTTTTCTTGACAGCACTGATGAAAGAGCCTTGGCCAGTGCCTGTGAATGATTGTTGGGCAGAGTTATGTCAGCGAAGCCAACTTTTATACTAGGATTTGGCCACTGGATCTGGCTCTTTGTTGCAGAAATTAATTAGAAGAATAAAAATAATTGGTTTTTATATACCGACTTTCTCTACCACTTAGGGAAGAATCAAACCGGCTGACAATCACCTTCCCTTCCCCTCCCCACAACAGACACCCTGTGAGGTAGGTGGGGCTGAGAGAGCTCTAAGAGAGGAGTGGGGAAATCAACCCAATTCATCAGATTAGTGTCTGCTGCTCATGTGGAGAAGTGGGGAATCAAACCCCGGTTCTCCATATCAGACTCCACTGCTCCAAACCACCACTCTTAACCACTAAACCACACTGGTGGTTATCGGTTATCATAGGGCCTGGATTAATGAAATGAAGATCTTTTGGGGGGCTTACCAGTCTGGTAGCAGCTGGACAGCTCTTTCGACAAACTCGATTCTGCAAAGGCTTGCGTGCTTGTGGGTTTTTCTGGGTTACCTGAAGACCTCTCGATGGGCCGGGCCCATGAGAGGCGTACCAGCTGTTAAGGAAGAGCAGAAATAGGATATGTTTCTTAATCAAATCTGTGTGGTGTGCACTGATGTTTGCGGTGGTTGTGGCTGTTTGGGAGAGCAAGGAGGGTGTGTGTATGTACTGGGGAATCACATGAAAAGAGACTGGTATCTTCAAGGGGCTTTACTCTTTTAATGAGTCAGCTGATAGATAGCACACAGCGAGGTCTGAGACATCATTTAGCCAACAAGCTGTTCAAATATATTGGCCCGTTCTGGCAATCCCATTGTGAAGCGCTGAAGTATTTCTTTTGTCAGCCTTGGTGATTTAAGATTAGCATATTAGCTGTGATGTGGTTGCCAAACTGCATCTCAAAATGCCTTCCTAAGAAACACTGTGCTGTCCCTTTGCCACATGTGTTACCCCACTTTTTTCTAATGGTATCTGGGAGGGTTGTAGGTCCATTGTCTTGCAACAGTGTCCCACTATGTTTGTGAAACCTTTGGAAGTATTTACTGATATGTTTCTTCAGTCTCTTCTTTTTTTCAGGGCAACATCAGGGGAAGGCCTCAGCCTCTGTGCCCTGTTGTTTGCCCTCCAGACACCAAGGCTAATTCAGAACAGGCAACCCTAGTGTCATGACTCTGGTAGTCCTTGAAGGTCACCTATACAAATTCTTACCAGGGCCAACCCTGCTTAGCTTTTGAGATCTGATGAGATCAGGCTAGCCTGGGGCTACCCAGGTCAGAGCTGGCTATGTGTACATTTATCATAACGCTCCAGCTCCAGGCTGTGTGTGTGAGTGTGTGTGTGTGTGTGTGTTAAGTGCCGTCAAGTCACTTCTGACTCATGGTGACCCTATGAATCAATGTCCTCCAAAATGTCCTATCTTTGACAGCCTTGCTCAGGTCTTGCAAACTGTGGGCTGTGGCTTCCTTTATTGAGTCAGTCCATCTCTTGTTGGGTCTTCCTCTTTTCCTGCTGCCCTCAACTTTTCCTAGCATGACTGTCTTTTCCAGTGACTCTTGTCATCTCATGACATGACCAAAATACGATAGCCTCAGCTTAGTCATTTTAGCTTCTAGGGTCAGTTCAGGCTGTACATACATGGTATATACGGTATGTGCATTGACCCAATTTCATGAAACATGGCAACTGCATGCATTGGAAGGGTTACAGGTAACGTGCGCTCCTGATGCATACAGTTGGCCCCTGGTATGTATGACTGTAAAAAAAAAGAAAAAAAAAGCTGTTTGTCTGTCTTTGAGATCTTGGCTGGAATTAGGGTTGCCAGCTCTGGGTTGGGAAATACCTGGAGATTTTGGGGGTGGAGCCTGAGGAGGACAGGGTTTAGGGAGGGGAGGGATATCAGCATGATATAATGCCATAGAGTCCACCCTCCAAAGCAGCCATTTTCTCCAGGGGAACTGAGCTTGGTCATCTGGAGATCAATTGTAATAGTGGGAGATATCCAGGTGCCACCTGGAGGTGGGGAACCCTAGCTGGAATTCAGAAAGGCCCAAACATGGATACAGTCTGTTTTGGCATGCACATGAGGAGGAGCTGCTGGTTGATTCCCCCACCCCTAATATGGGGGCATCCATGGTCCCTCATGGGTTTCTGCTTTGTAGGGATCTGACTTAGGGAAGGGTGCAGGGGGCACAACACTTTGGCTTCTGGAAAATAATACATTCTTCAAGAATAAACAATAATTTGAGGACTCTGATGTAATATGCTCCCAGTAACGTACTCTTCTCAGGAAACAGGCTATTTTGTTCTGCCTTGTATGTAATTTCTGAAAGGACACCCAAGGGCAGCTCTACATACAGCCCATTCTGGCATCTGAGTATTGAGTTTCCCGTGTTATGGGGGATGGTTCCTGGGTCTAGATCTATAAAGGAGGACTGCAGATGGGTTGCAACACAAATTTGCCTTGACATTCTAAAGCTGCTGGTGAAGCAGAAGATGGAAGCAGCTGCTGCATCTCTCACCTTTCCTACTCTCATCTTTTCTTTCACTCCCTCCTCACCTGCTATAGAGAGCAGGGGTTTTAGGTGGATTGCACAATGGGTGGAGGAGGGGACTGGCAGAAAGAACAGGCGGGAGCAGCTATGATTGGGGTGTCCCCTGCTTATTCTGTAGTCTTAAAAGAACCAAGCCAAACTCCAGGTCGAAATGGAATGCAGTCTTCTCCCGTAGATAAAATGGGAAATATGCATTTCGGGACACTGCAGCAATCATATTTGATGAGCGTTCAAAAGAAAGGTGCAAAATCCTTTCAAGGGAAAGCAATGCAATCTCTGCAGCCACAGTAAATGCAAGACATTGCCTAATTTTTAAGCGGTCAGCCAGAAATTGCCTGTTAGCTTCCTCTGCATTGTGCATTTTGATAGCAGGATTGTGCAATGACTTAACTTTAAAGCATGGACTATACTACATTTTATTTTCTTTCCCCCTGTTCTTAGACCAAGGTCCTGAACAATAAAACCATAAAACTTAAATAAGACCCATCTTTAAAAACATCTCCCTTCGTCTCTTCTCTGCAGCCTCCAAAAAACCAGCAACAAAATAGGTACGCTGAAAGTCAGAGTCCTCTAAGAGGAAATGAACCTTTTGCTCCAAAGTTGCTCGAGAAGATGTCGACCATTTGTTAAAACATGGTAAAATCCATTTTAGCCTAAGTTGTTATGCGTAAGGACAGTTCAAAAGAATATGTACCAAGGAGTCCACTGACTGAAGAGGGCAGGGACGGAGCTGGTCTAAAAAAGGGATCTTTAGCATACAGCCCAGCAAAACCATTGAAAAAGGGCAATGGACTATACTACAGAAGAAGTAGGGTTGCCAGGTCCCTCTTCGCTACTGGCAGGAAGTTTTTGGGGCGGAGCCTGAGGAGGGCGGGGTTTGGGGAGGGACTTCAATGCCATAGAGTCCAATTCCCAAAGCGGCCATTTTCTCCAGGTGATCTGATCTCTATCGGCTGGAGATCAGTCATAATAGCAGGAGATCTCCAGCTAGTACCTGGAGGTTGGCAACCCTAAGCAGAACTCTTGGAGTCGTTCTTTACAGGATCTGTGGAAATATACCCATATACTCATTTTTCATTAATAGTACCGTTTTCACAGTGAGTTTTCCTGATGCATTTCCTATTCTGCTGGTCTGAAAATCTCGCTTTAATTGTAAACACTTCCCGAGGATGATACTCATAATAATCGGTGCTAGAAAGGAATAGTTCTACCTTCATTTTAACCCTGAGCCTTCTTGTTATGAAATGGATTAGTGGCCAGAGGGCTTGAAGCAGTTCAATGTATTTACAGCTCTGTCAGATGAAAACTTTCCTGTTGAGATGTGAGAGCCTTCCCTAAAAGGAAAAAAAAAATCTCACTGGTCTCCAGTGTCCATCAGCCAAGGCTCAGCGCCCCCCGAAAAACATAGACCAAACCTCCAGTGGGAGCTAATGTTCATTTCGTTGCTGGGCTGCAGCCAAGAGACAGTAGCAAAACGCCGACCCAGAAGGGCAGCAGTTGTCTGGAAGAGGACTAATTTCTCAGTGATTTTGACCTCACTGACTTCGACAGCCAGCTTCTTTAGTTTGGCTCCTGTCTCTAATTCCACTTCAGAGCCCAGACTGACAAGCCGGCTGGTCCAATTTCCAAACCAGATGGAATCTGTCTTTTCAGAGCTCAACAAAAGAGACGTAGGGAGTCCCAAAGGCTTTTGTTTTGGAACACGGGGCGTCTCTCTTGACAGCTTGCCTGTTTGCTCCGGTGTGGCTGCTGAGCCTTGGCGCACAACTCAGGTGGCAGGTAATAAGACTGCTCTAACATGGGGGGATTTACATTTAGGTGCTGGTAGACAAATGGCCTTTGAGGGAGGGTGGCCTTTCTTGCAAACATCCTGGATTTTTTTCATGCTGAAGGGGAAAACGAGATAGAGTGTCGGGACTGGCACACCCACCTAAGCTACCGTCTTCAAGTGCTTATTTAAAAAGAGGGAACAAAAATATTAATAAGCAGACTATTTTAGATGCCCAGGTAGGATTGCCAACCTACAGGTACTAGATGGAGATCTCCTGCTATACCAACTGATCTCCAGTCAATAGAGATCAGTTCCCCTGGAGAAAATGGCTGCATTGACAATTGGACTCTATGTCATTGAAGTCCTTCCCCTCCCCAAACCTCGCTCTCCTCAGGCTCTGCCCTAAAAACCTCACACTGGTGGCGAAGAGGGACCTGGCAACCCTATGCCCAGGGTTGCTCAGGATACTCTAAACTAGTTCATGTGGGCCAGAGATTGCCTGTCTTGACTAAGTCTGGAAACAGTAAACCAGCTTGCACACAGTGTTTGTAAGGGAACAATAGGTCCATGAAGGTAAATGTTCCTTTAAGAGGGCCCAGCAACAGAAGGTGGAGAAGGGTTGCCACATCCATATGGGGCCTGGAGATCTCTTGGAATTACAAATGATCTCCAGATGACAGAGATCACTTTCCCTGGAGAAAATGACTGCTATGGGATGTGGACTCTGTGGCATTATATCCTGCTAAGGTTTCTCCCCTCCCCAAACCCTCCCCTCCTCAGGCTCCACCCCTAAATCTCCAGGAATTTCCCAATGCAGCTTTGGCAACCCTTAGTCACGATTGTGAGTTGAGCTGAGCTCCTTTGAACTGCTGTTTGGAGAAATTTCTATGCCTCCCGCCCAATGCCTATAAATTTGTCCAATTCCTCTCCTCCAAAATATTAAGTGATGCTTAGTATTTCCTCCCCAACACATAGGATTGCTAGCCTCCAGGTACTAGCTGGAGATCTCCTGCTATTACAACAGATCTCCAGCCAATAGAGATCAGTTCACCTGGAGAAAATGGCCGCTTTGGCAATTGGACTCTATGGCATTGAAGTCCCTCCCCTCCCCAAACCCTGCTCTCCTCAGGCTCCGCCCCAAAAACCTCCCACCAGTGGTGAAGAGGGACCTGGCAACCCTACTGTGAACCTATGCAGAGTTACTCGGTCTAAGCAACCTGATTTCCATAAACTTAGGCTAGAGTGACTCCGCCCAGAATTGCATCATAAGACACCAAGGCTAATTCAGAACAGGCAATGGTCATATTGCAACGTAGGTAAGAAAAGCCAAAGAGAATCCTAAAGCAGCTTGGAAAGAGCCTAGATATAGCCCGATGCCCTCTATAAACCCTTTATTGTAGGGCTAGTAAACACAGAGATCCATCCTGTATAGAGTTGCCAACCTCCAGGTACTAGCTCAGTGGTTCCCAAACTTTTCGGGCCACCGCCCCCTTGGTTCCACAAACTCAACCCCAGTGTCCTCTACCCTATTCAATAACATAGTTGAAGGAGCCCACCTCTAGTGCCCCCCTGCTGCCCCCTTGCCTCTTAGTACCTCCCCAAGGTAATCCCACTGCCCCCCAGGGGGTGGTACTGCCCACTTTGGGAACCACTGTACTAGTTGAAGATCTCCTGCTATTACAACTGATCTCCAGCCGATAGAGATAAGTTCACCTGGATAAAAATGGCCACTTTGGCAATTGGACTCTATGGCATTGAAATCCCTCTCCTCCCCAAACCCCACCTTCCTCAGGCTCTGCCCCCAAAAGCTCCTGCTGGTGGTGAAGAGGGACCTGGCAACTCCAGGGCACAGAAGAAAGATTCATCCTGTACTACCCACCCACCTTCTCTACTGCTCTCACCCACCTTCCTCCCCAGTTTATTGTAGAGTAAACCTGAAGTCCTGCTTGTTCCAGTAGGCAAG
Organism: Euleptes europaea; assembly: GCF_029931775.1. NCBI lineage: Eukaryota > Metazoa > Chordata > Lepidosauria > Squamata > Sphaerodactylidae > Euleptes > Euleptes europaea. Next base: position 125,014,141 of record NC_079312.1, on the reverse strand, counting down.
GGAAGAAAATGGGCCAGTAGCTTAGTGTGGTGGGTGGAGCAATGAAAGGTGCTCTCCCCATCTCACAACTAGGGTTGCCAACCTCCAGGTACTAGCTGGAGATCTCCTGCTGTTACAACTGATCTCCAGCTGATAGAGATCAGTTCACCTGGAGAAAATGGCTGCTTTGGCAATTGGACTCTATGGCATCGAAGTCCCTCCCCTACCTAAACCCCGCCCTTCTCAGGCTCTGCCCCCAAAACCTTCTGCCGGTGGCAAAGAGGGACCTGGCAACCCTACCCACAACTCTTCTCCAGAAGGGCAGGTTCGGATCTGCCAGGCCTATAGCGGGTTTTCCCCTGTTTTGGCCACCCCTGTGTCTTTCCAGCTATAAGCCAGCTTCTGGCTTGCTTTTCCACTGGGACGCTCTCTTTCTGCCTGTCTCGCCAACACTGCCTTTCCCAGGAGGGGCCGGGACACGGTGAGCTGCACAGCGCGATGAACAAACGCGGCCCTTGTAAATAAGGAGCGCAAACTGGCAAACACGAGGAGGAGGGATTGGATGTTTGGTCACTGCTCGCAAAGGAGCTGCCTGTTAAAACCCAAGCAGTTGCCGTGTGGAAGGAAGCGGCTGAGAGGGACGGTGGTGGCATTTTAAATGGGATGCAATTATTAGCTTGATTGGCGTAAGCAATCTTAGCCTTTTCTTGTGCTCGCTCTGTTTTAAATTCCTTGAGGGTTGAGAGAAAGGGTACAATACTAAACGCGGCACAAACGGTTGTTCCCTGCAGCTTTTTTCAGGCTGGAAGGGAACGGTGAGTGAGTGGCAATCCGTATTGTTGATTTAATCAGGCTCTGCCTTTAAGCCAGAAACCATTCCTCTATGTTCAAACAGATATCTGCCTTCCTTATAGGAAAGTGGATTCTTTTGACAGGATCCTCGGAAGAAAGCAAAATCTCAGGGGGATGACTGCCCTTACACATGACTGTAAGCAGCCCAGCCCTCATACAGGCCTAGTTTGTGTGTGTACATGTTTGTTTGTGTGCCTTGTAATTTGCACCATGTAACTGTGCAAACGAGCCCCCAACAGCTAGTATAAACCCGAAAGCAGAAGCGTGGTTTCTTTCAGGAGCAGAAACACATATACAAGGCTACGCTACAGAGGATGAGCCATGTGGAGCTATAAAACACAGTTGCCGCATTCTTTCCGTGTAGCATTCCAGTATGACAAGCATAAATTCAGCAGATGAAACTGTTTCCAGCACACATATATACACTTGCTTCCCCCCCCCTCTTTCTTTCTCTCTCTCTCAAGCACACCCACAGCTATGCACCCACTAAAAGCAAGGGAGTACTGGGCGTAGCTTTCCAACGCTGCCTAGGCAAATACTGGGAGATTTGGGTGGTGGTGGTGATGTGATGTCACTTCCATGGGATGCTCTAGGATTTCTCTCTAATCTCTATGGTGAAGGCACAAAAAGTTTCTTGGTGCACAGACACACGATGGGAGAGCTCTTTTACAAGCCGCACGCACACCTATGTCTCCAAAATATAGGGTTGTCAGGCCCTTCCTAGCAACCGGCAGGAGCTTTTGGGAGGCGGGTACAGGGGACAGTGATCCACGTCCCTGTGCGACGATGTCACTTCTGGCTTGATGCGGAAGCACCGGCATAGCTCCGGGGGATGCTCTATTTTATTTATTTATTATTGTATTTATAGCCCACCTTCATTCCCAGTCAGACCGGGCTTTAGCACTTGCCCAGAAAAACTCTACGGTCCCTCTCTAGCTGCATCACACCCAAAGTGACGTTATCGCTCAGGGACTCAGATCGCTCTCCCTCTTTCAGACGGCCTGTTTCCGCCCACCGAACAGCTGAGTGTTGTTGGGCAGCAACAGTAAGCACCAGGAAATTGCCCGCCATTAGTGGTCACCAGGGAACCCTACCAATATAACTGGTCGTAGTTTTGATAGAACTTTCCCCATAACATTTACAAACAGTGTTTGGCTATACTTTTTTTTTTTTTGAAGCCTGGGTTAGCAGATGCACAAGAAGCAGCATCAAGTTTAACCCCATCTCTTGCAACGGAGTTGTCTTTGTATGGCCTGGAGCGAGAATAATTTTAAAGCAGTCTTTGGAGTTAGCAGATGTTGTTCAATGCATCCAGGAAGTACTTTCGGCAGAGTGAAAAAGAGGCTGGGTTCCCACAGTCACTTTGCAGAGCAGCGCTAGCCTTCACAACTGAAGAGGAGGGTTTAATTGAGGACAGCTCTCCAGCATCTGTGCTTGTTCAATAATCTATGAATTCATGCCTTGCACCTGCATCCCCTAGTTCATCAGCCAATAAGCAGGTCTTGGACAACTGGTTCTTCTGGTTTTACCCAGATTACTCATTCCACTCTTCGCTTGATAAAATGATCACTTTGTATGGGAGCAAAGCACCCAACATTCTCTAGAATTCTACTGATTTAATGCTCTTCTTTCCCTAATGACTGACTTCTTCAATAGTGTTGACTGATGATGCTCTTGTCATTCTTGCATTACTGCTGTACTACAACTGCTGCGGATGGAGTATCTTTCTCGCAACATTGTCCAGATCCAGATGTATGTTAGGGAGCCGGCAAGACATAGATAGCTGGTGCAAATAACCGCAACAGTTTTATGCTTCATCACAGACCAGTCCACAGCCTCCATGCCTGGGATGTCACGTTTAATCCGCAGATTTGCTCAGCACCTTTAAAATTCCAGAGAAAGCAAAAGATAAACAGCCGTGGCTTCTCCTTGCTGTTCTTTCTCAGGTGCTTTCCGAGCAGAACTCCAGATGTGTCTAGTGTAAGGAGGAAGGGGGAGCAGATGAAAGAATCAGGGAAAGAACAGACATTAAAAGTGGCTTCACTGCTCCCTTTCTACAAAAGAAAAAAGCTTCAGCTGTACAGAGATTCTGGTTTCTTCCAGTTGCAAAATTGCTCGGCGTTCTCAGAAGCAAGCTTCTTGTGGAGATAATTAAATAATACAAAATGTTACTAGTTACAACTGGTGAATCCTATTGCCTTTAACTTTAGTCCCCTGTAGGATTTCTTAGTACTGGAGTAAAGAACCAGATTTTGCACGTGGGTTCGCCACAGTTCCCATAAACCTCAGTGGAATTATGCTGATTTATCCCTTCTTTGATCAACTGTCATCTGCAGGGCCAGATTGTAACAGGATGAGGCCATAGATGACATCAGTTTAAGAGGTTACATGAAGTAAAAAAAAAATCTTACAGAAAAGACACTGAAAAAAATATGAAAGCTTTATTTTGCTTAATGAATACTATAATTAAAAGAACATTTTTTTCTTATTCGTATTGTGAAGCCCTACACACCGTAGCATATCCGGTTGATCTGTAAATCTAACTCTGATTACCTGGGCTTGCAATTAACTAGCTATCAGTAGTATGTCATTGTAATGCCTGAAATCATTATATGCTATGAGAAATGTATTGGAAATGTATGCTTTTTTGCTCAGTCCGCATACTCGCATTTATAAAGATGCTAAGCCCAGGATATACGGGTTAGCATCTAGCACAATACCATGTGAGAGCACATGTATGTAATTGACATGCAGCCCCAGGTATAAGGGGTAAAGTATTGATCCTTGAAACAGATGCCCTAATGTATAATCATTTAAGTTAGCATGAGTCTGGCAGATGCCATTATGAGCTGCCAGAATGAAAGACTACATTGCTTGCCTGGTACGGCCTTTCACCAGTAGAGAATAACAGTATCTTACCTTCATCCTTAGGAATGTGGTCACAAGACCTAATGCTTGCTTAGGGACAGCTTTGACCAATATCTATATGCTATGCTAATTAAAGTAAAATAGACAACCAATGGGAAGTGAATCTATGTAATTGTAACATCCCTAAACCAAAGTTATAAACGTTGCTGCAATCCTTTGTTCGGGGTGTGAATTGTCCTGCGCATTTGGGCAGTTCTCACCAGGTATGTATATTGGGCCTAATAAACAAACTGCTTTGAACTCTCAACCTCCTACTGTGCTATTGTCATTGGGTATTAATACAATAATGCAGGCATTTCATCATTTTGCTAATGATGTCAGTGACAGAGTAAAAACTGCAGCATGCTTGCATAAGAAAGGAGGAATAAAAAGATTCTAAATTTGCACAAGGAGCAGGTCTGTTGCTCCACTTTATGCAGTCACTTTAAAAAAAATCCAATTGAACTAGAAAGGGTATTAATCCAAGTGTCCTAAACTGATGTGCCAGCAAAATTTCAATACAAAAGCCATCTTGCCGCAGATTTTTTCTCAGCAGGCAGGCCAGAATTTCGGCTCTGATAATTGCATTCAGCTTCAGTGAATTCCCCCCTGCTTTTCCAAGTGGAGATGACATCCGTCTTTTCTTTGCAAACTCAAAACGTGGTGTTGTGCTGCTGCTGGCTTTGTAACAGCTCCCATTTTCTGTTCCAGGGATGGGTTTTGTGTCTGTGGCGACAGGGTTTGCTTGCTTAGGCAGCTTATGATGAAATATGAAGACAAGTCCTGAAAGGGGGGGGGGAATGTGAGGGTTTGTTCTTAGTCAAATATAGATGTGCAACAAAAGAAAGTGTGTCTGAGAGAAGGAGACGATAACTAGGATTTCATTTTTATACCACCCTTCTTGCAAGGAGTTCATGGTGGCACACATGCTCTCCCTAAGGTTGCCAACAGGCCTGGAGGAAAGTCTCCTGTCCCTTTAATAAAGGCTTCGTGTGCAGAAATGGGCAGCAGAAGCTTTTCATGGCATGGAGGCAAATAACATCATTTGGTAAATAATATCCCATCAAGCCTCTGTTATATGAACACAACAGTTTCCTCCATGCAGTGGGCAACCTACCTCTCCCCTCATTTTGATCTAGGGTTGCCAGGTCCCTCTTCATTCACTAGCAGGAGGCTTTTGGGGTGGAGCCTGAGGAGGGTGGGGTTTGGGATGGAGAGGGACTTCAATGCCACAGAGTCCAATTGCCAAAGTCTTCGGTGTTGGTCCATGTCAAGGTATTCCAAATGTAGAACACATTCCTGTTTATCCAAACATTTGCTGAGCCACACATTTCCCAATGATTCAGATAAATTAGTGCAGCAGGCAGTTTGCTTAAACTGGTCTTTAGCCTCTATTAATTCCTTTTGCTCACAGCACTGGAGGTAAGGATTTCCAACATGGTTCTTCCCAAGCCCTGCTTTGGTAGTTGTGAATTCTGATGTATGAGAATGGGGGTGGGGGAGAGGAAGGGAAGGAGATTGTAAACCAGTTTGATTCTCCTTAAAAGGGTTAGAGAAAGTTGCCATTTAAAAACCAACTCTTCTTCTTGTACAGCCATAGGTGTGGCATCAATAGAGTACAGCAGTAGCAGGATTTACAGTATGCATCACCTATCACAGACAGCCTCACCATATCATGCCACCATATTTTTCTTTTCCTTTCCTTTTCCTCTTCTGCTGTAGGAAGTAGGTCTGGCCCCAGGCAAGAGGCAGATAAATCAGAGATTATACATTTCCCAATTGAACCAGATACCAAAGGACATATTACTCTAGAATGTCTTTTATCTGTATATTGATTCCCATACTCTGCACCCAAACCCTACTTTGAGCCACAAAGCCACTTCTTATTGGTGGTAACCAAGTCACTATGTGTGGGGGGCCAGAACCACCTTCTAAGGGACCATTGTGTTGGCAGGCCAGTCACCTCTCCCTTTAACCCCACTTTCCCTCTGCATTTCTAGTGTAATTAATGGTCGCTTATGCATGGGTACTTTCACTTACGTTCACTCTCCAGTCTGTCTCAGTTGTTACTTGGAGTTATGCATGAGTTTCCCGTCCATTAGAGATGACCTCGCTGCCAGCCCTCACAATGTCCGGGTCTTCCCATTCCTCTGTTAACTCGGTTCTTCCCTCTCTCCTGAGCAAAGCCCGGGTGAAATACACATGCAGAAGACAAAGGGTGGGACACACAAGCTTGGTTTCGCTCACAGCCAATTACAAAGCAGCATGTCCAGAAGCAAAGATTCAAATACGTCCTGCTTCCTGGGAGCTCTTTCTGAGCACAAGAAAGGCTTTTTCAAACCGAGGCTTGGATCCCCCAACCCCCCCCCCGCTTTCAAATTACAAGGTTAAGGTCCCCTGTGCAAGCACCAGGACATTCCTGACCCATGGGGTGACGTCACATCCCGACGTTTCCTAGGCAGACTTTGTTTACGGGGTGGTTTGCCAGTGCCTTCCCCAGTCATCTTCCCTTTACCCCCAGCAAGCTGGGTCCTCATTTTACCGACCCCGGAAGGATGCAAGGCTGAGTCAACCTTGAGCCGGCTACCTGAAACCAACTTCCGTTGGGATCGAACTCAGGTCGTGAGCAGAGCTTGGACTGCAGTACTGCAGTTTACCACTCTGCGCCACGGGGCTCTTTTACCCTTTCAGATTGCTCCAGTTTTTGTTGTTGTTTTTCTTAAAATGCTTTTTTATGTGGCTGTTGGGTTTTGGTGGGGGATTTTCTCTCACAGTAAGCACTACAAGTAAGCCAATTACAAAGCAGCATTTAAAGGGGCAGGGACTTGATTTGAACTTGGAGACTGCTGGTGCATGGATTCCCAACAAGAAAGTGTGGGTCCAGCCAGCAACAAACCTCAGGTAAAACTCCCATGCATAAATGATCAATAGCTTGTCTGTGAGGCCAAGCTGTGAGGCTGCACCTGGAAACAGGGATTGACAGGGAGGGGCAGCAGCCGGTATCACATTTCAGGAAGATCAACACAGTTCCCCTCAAATCCTGACACTTTTTCTAGCCAGCCATCTAGCAGGATGACCTGTGAATTTGTTCCTGCATCACCTCCTGTCTTGACAGCATTCGTGCAGATTTCCCAGATGAACTCCAGTCTTGCTACTTGTCGGGGCATTTAAACTGTCACCAAACCAGCTTTGTCTTTCTCTTTCAGCTGCTCATCTGAATGCACTCGAAGCAAGGCTTGCAAAGGGTATTTAAGACAAGAAGTTCAGTTTATTAACATAGCTGCTATTCAGCGCTGGCAGCTGGAAGACAGTAATGGGAGTTTTCATGCGGCGCCTCTGAATAGCACTCAGTTGGGCGGGCCAGTTCTCGTCACCCGGTGTCCTGCCATGCTTCATACCATCTCGCGGTAGCTCTGAGCACATGATCCCGCTTCACGTTCAGTCAGTGTGCGGAGTGAGAGAGCGGGCGTGAATGTGCTGCCCCCGCGCCCACCTCCACGCACTTGCTAGCTCATCAGCACTGTGCCCATGCGTGGAAGAATTCACGTGTACATACGCTCCCTCATAATGATCAGGAACATTCAGAAAGCAGTGTCCCCAGTCATCAAGGAGGAGGGAGCATACACATGTACACTTCCTTCACATGTAGGCACAGTGCTGATGAGCTGGTGATTATGTGGGAGGGGCCGTGGTTCAGTGGTGGAGCATCTGCTTGGCATGCAGAAGGTCCCAGGTTCAACCCCCGGCATCTCCAGTTCAAGGGACTGGGCATGTAGGTGATGTGAAAGACCTCTACCTCAGAACTTGGAGAGCTGCTGCCGGTCTGAGCAGACAATACTGACTTTGATGGACCAAGGATCTGATTCAGTATAAGGCAGCTTCATGTGTTCATGTGGTGGAGGGGGCAGCACTCCCATGCCTGCTCTGCTGCTCTGTGCATTGAGTGCGCAGAGGAGTCACATACTCAGGGCTATCTAATCCGTTCTGTCTTTCTCTGTATTCTTGCCTCCTCTCCACACACACCGTTCCATCTGTAGCTCCTGAATTTAGCAATGTTTAAAGTATGGGAGTAGTTTTGGCACCAAGGAATAAGAGAAGGAAACAGGTAATAACCTGGCCCTTGGCAGTTTATTATTCTCATAAGCAGTGGATTTCCATGGGAATGATTAAACCAATCACTTGATTTTCTATACCTCATATAAAAAGTCAAAAAATGTTTCCGTCAGCTTGCTATCAGCAAATACCAGACCAAGACCTGGAGGGATGTTAATGGACCTTTTATGCTTTCTTTTTATTACGCCTTTTCAATCTGAAATCAAAACTCTTGCCGAGATCCTCTGACTGGAAAGAAGGCTCCAAAACAAAACAGCCGTTTGGGGAGCTTTAAAACGTCTGCATCAAAACAGGGCTTGAAGGGATGGATTTGTGTCGCTAGTGATCATTTTAGCTACTGCTCAGAAAATGGTTGTGCTACAGAAAACAGTTGAGCTGTTTGGAGAGACTAGCCATTTGTTCCACTGCACGGATGGGTTTTGAAATCATTTTGGAAAATATGCCCCAGTATTCCTCTGTCTAGCACCGCCATTCAAGAAAACAAATCCCAGCTAATCATCTGTTTTAGCACTAACAATGTGCTAGTGCTAGGTATAGTACAGGGCACAGATGTGAGGCATACCGTCTCTTCCTGAAAGGCTAGGGTTGCCAGGTCCCTCTTCGCCACCGGCGGGAGGTTTTTGGGGCGGAGCCAGAGAAGGGCGGGGTTTGGGGAGGGGAGGGATGCAATGCCATAGAGTCCACTTCCCAAAGTGGCCATTTTCTCCAGGTGAGCTGCTCTCTGTCAGCTGGAGATCAGTTGTAATAGTGGGAGATCTCCAGCTACTACCTGGAGGTTGGCAACCCTGTGAAAGGCTGATAATGTCGAGGGCTGGTGTGGTGTAGTGGTGTAGCGTTAAAGTGTCGGACCAGTACCTGGGGGGTCTGGGTTTGAATCCCCCACTCTGCCGTGGAAGCCCCTTGGGGGACCTGAGGCCCATCGCAATATCTCTGCCTAACTAGCCCTTCCAAGGTTGATGAGAGGATTAAGTGGAGGAGGGGGAGAACAATGTGAAAAGCCACCTTCAGTCCATGCTCAGGGAGAAGGTGGGATTTAAATGTTTTAAAATATTAGTTGAGGGGAGTCATAGATTAGGGATGCCAGCTCCTGGTTGGGAAATACCTGGAGATTTTGGGGGTGTAGCCTGAGGGCGGGGAGGGACTTCAATGGGGTATAATTCCATAGAGTCCACCTTCCAAAGCAGCCATTTTCTCTATCACCTAGAGATCAGTTGTAATAGCGGGAGATCTCCAGCCACCACCTGGAGGTTGGCAACCCTATCAGAGCTTGGCAAAAGAGCAAGGAAGCGAGATGAGTTAACTGAGAACAGGCTGTGCAGAATGGGTGAGCATTCAGTGACCCAAGAAAGCTTTTGGGGAAAGTGTGGGTTTTGAGAAAGGAATGCCAAGAAGAGAGAAGAGCTGGATTCCTATACTGAGGGCTGAGTTTATATCATCTATAGCACAGCAACCATAACTCCCAAGATTGCCCCTGCCAGTCCTATCAGGCATTGATGTTTGTTTAGGCCTCATTGTCTCTGAGGTGGCATGCCTGCATCTGGGCTGTACCACTCCAGACTGTAAGTGGGGGTTCATATGATGGAGCACTTTTGCATACCAAAATATTCTCTGCACATAGATAATGTGTTTGGTTATTTGTATCCTCCATTGCAGTCTAAAGTGGCAGGGCTGCCACCCTCCTGGTGGGAAACAATCCCTGTCCCTTTAAGAGAAATGGAATGGAATGTTATTTACCAGGTGATTTGTTATTTACCTCCATGCCATGAAAAGCTTCAGCTGTTAATTTTTACACATCCAGCCTCTATTAAAGGGACACAACATTTTTTTTTCCAGGCATGTTGGCAATCCTGAGTATAGCCCAGTCAGGAATCTGTTTGCATCTCATGGGCCTAACGCACTCAGTAGATACTACGTTTTTTAAAAAAGTGTTATCCCTGTTAGATCGCACCTCAGACCTCCCGTTTCGGCTTGGAAATGCTTCGGAAGCACCAGACATCTGTTTCCCCCGAAAACGCCTATACCACGATGTATTTCGTTATGTCGTTTCTAAACCGGCAAGCCAAGGGGTGCGTTCAATTACAAATGCTGTTCCGTTCTCCTCGCCTCTTTTCGCAACACCCAATGAAAAGCCTTTCTCCTCCCACCACCTTCCCCCTCCCCTCCCGTTTGCATCCACCAATCTTTACTGCTACTAAATTCCCCCCCCCCCATAAGTGCTTGTGCAGAGGAGGGCGAGGGCTGGGAAAGCAGCAAAATTGCTGCGAGCGGCAGAGGGGGGAGGGGGAAGCAGCACGAGGAGGAAGGGGGAGAGACTGAGGAACAGAGAGAGCGCCCGCCCGCCTGCATGCGCGTGCGCACACACATACACGTCAGGGCTCTCCAGTGCCGGCACAAAGTTTCTCCCCGCCTGTTTCTATCTTTCTCCCGCTCGTCCCAGCGATAAAATGCAACATCGTTGCACCAACGCTCGCAAAGACGGCAGCTCTGTGATCAGCTCTGTGCAAGGAACAGCTCATTTTGGTTTATTGGGGGGGGGGATGCCTGCATTGGTTGTGGTTAGGGTTTCCCTGCCGTGCAAATGAGGCAATTCTTAATGGCGTACAGCGCTCCCTCGGAGCAATGATATTGCGCATGCGTGAAACAAAGAAAGGGGAGGGGAGGCGGGGAAGCATCAGCTACGTAGACATGACGCGGTGCTCCCCCACGCTCCTCCTCTCAACAGTGCGATATGACGATACACCGTCTTGGGAGCAGTCTTCACAGGCCTGGTGCGATCGGAAATGAAGAATACGCACCCAAAACACACACACCGAGCACGATGATACTCTGCCGTCAATTGTTGGTGCGTTAAGCCCCTCACTGAGAATTTGGCCAGAGAAGGTTCTTTTCCAGGTTGGTGAGCAAACCACAAAGATGAGAGTCAGAAAAGGAAACTATTTTATTGGCGTGTAAACAACAAACAATGGAAATTGAACTTGGGTCTTCTCAATCTGCTTCTGACACTCTAACTACTATACTGCACCTCATGAAAATGGCCTTTCATTGGTGCAACACTTTGGTTCTCCAGGTCAGTTTCTGCATCACTATGAGCATGAGCAACAGAGTATACTGAATTAGAATTTGGGATCTAGAAGATCCCTTATCATGTTGGAAACTTTCCTCTTTCTTCTGTCATGTGTAGCTTGGCTTGTTTGCTTGAGTTCTCTGGACCATCTCTCTGCAGGCACTTGAGTGGTTGTGGACTTGCTTTATTTTACTGGCGAATAGGTTGCCAGCATGGTGTAGTGGTTAAGAGCAGTGGTTTGGAGCTGTGGACTCTAATCTGGAGAACCGGGTTTGATTCCCTGCTCTTCCACATGAGCGGCAGACTCTGATCTCGTGAACTGGGTTGGTTTCCCCATTCCTCCACATAAAGCCAGCTGGGTGACCTTGGGCCAGTCACAGTTCTCTTAAGAGCTCTCTCAGCCCCACCTACCTCACAGGGTGCTTGTTGTGGGGAGGGGAAGGGAAGTGATTGTCAGCTGGTTTGATTCTTCCTTAAGTGGTAGAGAAAGTTGGCAGATAAAAAAACAACTCTCCTTCTCCTTCTGACACTGATGCATGGGCATGTTGTGTTGCACAGTAGTTTTTGGGTGACACTTCAAGTCCTTTCCACTTCTGTGATTCTATAAATTCACCCATCTATGCACTCAGTAGGCAGATGTCGGTGGTTGCCTAGACTAGAGTAATGGTTTGTGTGAGCAGTGTTGAGCGCAGCTGTTGACAATAAAGGTTCTTCTCCCTGATACTAAGCTCCATCATAAATTAACTGTTCTTAATGTTTGAGCTTCATAACAATAGTAAAAAGCAGTGCTGGGCCGGTAGTGCTTGAAGCTCACCCTTATCTAGTGGCAGCTTTGAGACCAATGGGAAATGAGCTCATTGTGTCGGTCCAGATCTTCCCGAGCTGTAAAAGACAAGCCTATCCAGAAATGGTACTAATTGCCCCGACTGGCAGCCTGATAGAGTGGCTGTGGATGATGAAGAAGAAGAGTTGGTTCTTATACCCCGCTTTTCTGTACCTTTAAGGAGTCTCAGAGCAGCTTACAATCACATTCCCTTCCTCTCCCCACAACAAGCACCGTGTAAGGTAGGTGGGGCTGAGAGAACTGTGATTGGCCCAAGGTCATCCAGCAGGCTTCATGTGGAGGAGTGGGGAATCGAACCTGGTCCTCCTGATTAGAGTCCACCGCTCTTAACCACTATGCCACGCTGGCTCTGGATGATTGGGTTCTGAGGACAATTCTGCCCCTTTACTCTGATGGGCAGTTGCTCCGGTGCATATATGTGGGAAGCTCTCTATCACTTATAGCAAATGTAAAGAACTTTCTGCTCCCAGATGTCTTGCTCGTCATGCGTTCTACAAATACTGGTTTTGACAGACTTCAAGAAATGAGGTCTCATCAGTTTTTAATGTTTTATTATTTATTTATTTATACCCTCCTTTTCTTTCTAATGGGGACCAAGAGTGGACATAGTACATCATTCTCTCTCTCTCCCCCCCCCTTTCATTTTATCCTCATCACAACAACCCCAGTTAGGCTGAGAGTGACTAATTGAAGATTACCCAGTGAGCTTCTGTGGCAAAGGTGGATGTGTGAATCTGGGTCTCTCATGTATAACCTTGCTCCCTGACATTTTGTGGTTGGCTATGCCTCTTGTGGCAGCCGTTTGGTGGTTTGCTCTGCCTCCTACCATGACCATTTTGTGGTTGCCCTCACCATCCTGTGTCAGAATTCCAAAGGGGCCCACAGGCTCAAAAAGATGGGAGTCTACTGCCCTATACCAAGCTAACACATATAAGTGGTCTACCATAAACCTGTATGAGCCCCGTGGGGCAGAGTGGTAAGCTGAAGTACTGCAGTCAAAACCTCTGTTCACAGTCTGAGTTCGATCCCAACAGAAGTCGGTTTCAGGTAGCTGACTCAAGGTTGACTCAGCCTTGCATCTTTCTGAGGTTGGTAAAATGAGTACCCAGCTTGCTGGGGGTCAAGTGTAGACGACTAGAGGAGACAATGGCAAACCACCCCGTAAGCATTGTCTGCCTTGTAAACGTCGGGAAGTGATGTCACCCCATGGGTCAGTAATGACCCGGTGCTTGCACAGGGGACTGCCTTTACCTTTTTACCATAAACCTAGGTCACAGATGAACTTCTGATGAGGCTCATAATAGGGTCATCAGTACAATAGTGGAGCAGGGAATGGTTCAGTTGACTGGCCTACCATATGCAGATTCAAACCAAGTTTGGGTTAATGCGTTCCATCAACCACTTTTGAAAATAAGACCCAAAATGCATCAAGCAAAAGACGGCTTGATTTGAAGGCTCACTGCCTGCGTTAACCTATGTTATACACAGGGCCATGCTAACAGCAGAGGATTTGGATTTTGCCCAATATGGCCTGAACAGAAATATCTATGCTGTATTGTTTGGTGGATCAGTTACAGTGCAATCCTAAACACAGTTAACATCCTTCCAAGCCCATTGACTTAATTGGATTTAGAAGGGCTTGACTCTGTTTAGGATTGCACAGTCAGCCTTTGACCCTTGGAAGGTAGGGTTTCCAGCTCCTGGTTGGGAAATACCGGGAGATTTGGGGGGTGGAGCCTGAGCAGAGCGGGGTTTGGAGAGGAAAGGGTTGTCAATGCCATAGAGTCCCATTGCCAAAGTGGCCATTTTCTCCAGGGGAACTGTCGCCTGGAGATCAGTTGTACTAGTGGGAGATCTCCACTATTTTCATGTTATTTAGTAGCTGAGTTCATCGGACACAGCTGAGTGATCCCGGACTCTTTTGCAGACTACTTCCGACCGCTCTGTTTGTACATCATATCTATGTATAGTTACCCGTTCATCGGCTGGATGTTCTTATATTTGGCACTTAGTGTAGAGTTTCAGTTAGTAGTTTGGATGTATAGGTATTCGCTTGATTACACTTTTGATATTGAGCCATCACACTGTTTTTTATTTGTTTATAGCCTATCATTCAGCACAGGTTAATTTTTGTCATTGGTGACCGCCTGGAGGTTGGCAACAGTGTTGAGAGGAGCCATACACATTGTAATATATGGCTGTTGCCACAGTTAAAATGACTACCACAAGGTTTTGGAGAAAGGGCAATGAGCCCCTCTAGTTCTGTTGCAGCCTTGCCTTTTTTGAACCACCATGACCTCAGAGCCTTCCCAGATGTAAAAGTCTGTATTACAACAAACAGGAAGTGCAGGGCTCATGTGTTACAATAGTGTCCTGAACTTTTCACTGCCTTATTTGCTTGAGGATGCTGGCTTGAAAGACTAACTGCTTTATCTAGGAGTCAGGGGATGGTTAGGAATGGAAGTGAAAGGAGATCTCTTGATCTTGATAGATATTGAGAGTTTCTGAAAAGCGAATGCAAAGAGCGTCTCCATTTAGGAGTGTTTCTTTCTGTCAATTCTATATCCGCTGGTTGGATCTGCAATCTGCACAGGCTGCCTAACCCTTTTATAAATTATTTCCATTGTATTGAGGCTTCTGTTTGTAGATTTTCTATTTGTGCATGATGGCTAATGCATTTGAATAACTCTGAGAGGCACTTGACTAAGAAAACATCTGTCTGAATAAGGAGAGAAGCTACCAAACAAGAGTAGCACCGGAGAGGCAGCGCACTTTGCGAGGCCTTGGCAGTTCCTGCTTTCACCTCCCTGGCTTGGCAGATGGGTGATTGCTTCATGCCCAACAGGTTCCGCCGCAGGGGGCAAGATGATCAGGAGGCAGTGGAGTGTGCATATCCTGCAGCACCAGTCATGTCTCTGGCTTCTGCAGCAACCCTGGCATCTGCCCAAAAAAAAAAAAAAAACCCAGCTAGGAGAGAGAATTAGGAAACAGGGTGAAGCAGGTGAAGGATGCCAAAAACAGGAAGCATGAAGGACAATGTTAAGAAAGGATCTTGATGAATTTACCAGCCTGGCTGAGTGTGGCTATCTTGCTGTTTCCAGAAAAGGGAGCAGAATAACTAGAATGTTGGCTTCTGTTTGAATCCATGCAAGTTTCTTCTCCTGTCTTACTAGTGAGGATCATCGAAGGGATACAGAATACAGGGATTTGTCTTTCCCTTGGAGAGATAGAATCATACAATCATAGAGTTGGAAGGGACCACCAGGGCCATCAAGTCCAACCCCCTGCACAATGCAGGAAATTCACAACTACCTCCCCCCTCCACACCCCTAGTGACCAGAAGATGGCCAAGATGCCCTCCCTCTCATCATCTGCCTCAGGTCACAGAATCAGCATTGCTGACAGATGGCCATCTAACCTCTTCTTAAAAACCTCCAGGGAAGGAGAGCTTACCACCTCCCGAGGAAGCTTGTTCCACTGAGGAACCGCTCTAACTGTTAGGAAATTCTTCTTAATGTCTAGACGGAAACTCTAATAGGTACGCATTTGCAATGAATCAGCCTTGTCCAGAAACTTCCTTGTCATATGCAGATTACAATTTTTGACAGGAGTTAAATTGCCAGAGGTATAAAGGCAAGTTACTCCCATAGTGCCAAATATCACAATACGTATTGGGCTGGATCCTATGATCCATCAGCAAAAAGCACTGGTGTTTATGAATCCTTCCCACATTTTCCTCCTTTATACCAGTGGTATAAAGGCAAGATATTGGCCATTTATGCATGGGAGGTTTTGCCTTGGATTTGCCAATTCTCTAGATGCACGTTTTCCTCATCCGAATTCTCAGAACTCTGCATGGGGGCTTATTCTTGAATTTTGAGAATTTGGATGGGGAAAATGTGCATCTAGAGATTGGCAAATCCAAGGCAAAACCTCCCATGCAAAAATGGCCATCGTTACCCCCATAGTGCCAAATATCACAATACATATTGGGTTGAATCCTATGATCCATCAGCAAAAAGCACGGGTGGTTATGGATCCTTCACGCATTCTCCTCTCCCCTGCAGTTACTCCTGACCCTGAGAAAGCTGATTCCTGGGGTCACAAGAGCCACATGGACTAATAATCCCATGCATCAGAGGGCTGCATTGAGGAATGGGGTGTGAGTTCACCCTCTTCTCATTTGTGTCAGCAGAGCTTGCCTTGTGGAGGAGGGGGCAATAGCCTCTTCCTCGCAGCTTCTACAACCACTGGAATCAACTTTCCTAGGGTTGGAAGGGACTGCTGGGGGGAAGGAGAACATGGAGAAGACCCCTGATCTTTGTGTGTATGGATCATAGTATCCAACTCATTATCAACTGTTGTTACTTTGGTACATGGAGGACTGTTTCAAACGCACACTTCTGGCAAACTTCAATAGGGGTCCTGCAATTGAGAGTTCACCATGTATGCTTACCTCTTGTCCCTCCCCCCCACAAATACTGGTCTATGGAACATGTGCATATTTAGCATGCCTTAGATTGCCAAAATGCATGAATGGTTTGTATAACTTTTAAAAATCCTTTACACTTTTGTAGAAAGAAGTGTTTGTTCTCATTGGAAAAAGTAATGAGAGTGAGGCCAAAGGCAGGACCAAGTCACTCTAATGATTTCTGCAATCCCAGTCAAAACTCACAACCAGTGTATAAGATTTTAATAAAAATTACCAGAGTATACTGGGGTTTCCTACGGAAGTGCTTTTGTAAATATCTGTGTGTACATAGGGCACTTTCACACAAGCCAAATAATCCACTTTCAATGCACTTTAATGATAGTTTGCAAGTGGATTTTGTCATTTCATACAGTAAAATCTACTTGCAAAGTGCATTAAAAGTGGATTAAAAGTGCATTATTTGGCTTGTGTAAAAGTGCCCATCTGGGAGCCATTGTCCAATGGGGCTCAATGCCATAGAGTCCAATGGCCAATCATAGCTTTTTGCAGTAGTGTGCAAGGTAAGTCCATGTAGGTAAAAAAGGTAAAGGCACCCTGCAGAGCACTTGACTGCAGTACTGCAGCTTACCACTCTGCATCATGGGGCTCAAGTCCATGTACTTAACTGTAATTATCTAAGGGCTCCAGATATACCCCAAATCGATTCCTTCCTTTCTCAAAGAGGCCAAGAGACAGCTGTGTTTGACAAAACAAAGCAGCCTCTGTCAGCCGCTGAAATCAGAGCCATGAGTAGGGTTGCCCAGTCCCTCTTCACCACCGGCGGGAGGTTTTTGAGGCGGAGCCTGAGGAGGGCGGGGTTTGGGGAGGGGAGGGACTTCAATGCAAGAGTCCAATTGCCAAAGCAGCCCTTTTCTCCCAGTGAACTGATCTCTCTCGGCTGGAGATCAGTTGTAATAGCAGGAGATCTCTTTGTAAATTGATTATTTTTGTGTGTTCTATTTTATGTATTATGTATTATTGTTATGGTTAAGCTGAAGACCTTTGGTCAAAGGAGCTAGTAAATAAATGGAAATGGAGATCTCTAGCTAGTACCTGGAGCTTGACAACCCTAGCCATGATCCATCCAAACTCTCCCTGCTCAAGTGTTCAAGTTCACACTTCAGTGAGGTGTGAGCAGAGAAGGACCCCTGGAGTTTCAGCTCTGGCTATCCAAACTCCAGCTGCCGAAATTGGAGGGAGTGGAATAATAAATACAAGGAGAGGGAAGCCCTTCTCCTGCCCAGCAGTAATGAAAACAGCCCTATCTATAATGTAAGAGCCATTGGCATTGCTTAGCTTCCTGGCTTTACCTATTTATATGGAAATATGGAAGGAATGTGTGTTTCTGTTAAGATGGGATAGCTGAAGTCTAATATTAAATATGTTTCCATTTAGCTGGAGTCAAGAGAGGTGAAGTTGTGTGCTGGGAAAACAATGTCAGGAGCTCTTCTCTGGTTCACCTGTTATAATAGACATGGCAAGTCTGAACTGGATGAGAAATTCATCACCTAGAGAGGCGGTGGCGTCAGGAGTCCCAAAGGTCTCCGGGGCAGAAGAGGGTGTTTAATCTCAGCCACTATATAACCAAGTGCCAAAGATGACTTCTGCCTCTAGTGCACCGTGCTGGCTATGGAGTCTGCAAAAGCTTTGGGAAAAGTGGACGGTCTTCTGTCTTCACTGGTAAACCCCTGTGGGAATCGTATTTAGGCTTTGCTGCAATCGGGTTATTGGTGGCCAGAACTTGGGGGAAGAGCAGCAGGAAAAGTGACTCTGGGCCAGTGATGGCGAACCTTTTAGAGACCGAGTGCCCAAACTGCAACCCAAAACCCACTTATTTATCGCCAAGTGCCAATACGGCAATTTAACCTGAATACTGAGGTTTTAGTTTAGAAAAAACAACTCATACATTCACATATTTTGATTGATATTCCCTTCTTGGGGAATTTGCATAAATAAGGGGCTTAAAGCTGGGCTGGCTAAGGGCAAGGAAGACTCCTCTATGATCATAGAATCATAGAGTTGGAAAATTCTTCTAGAAATGAGGCTTGGGGGAAGCTAGGTAGACAGACGGAGATATATCCTGGCATGACAGGAGGGTCAAAGATATGGCCCTCGTCTGAGAACAAAGCCACTGTAGTACCAGCCACATGGGACACCTGAAGCTTCATGGACCTTTGTCTATCAAGGTCAGTATTGTCTACTCACTGCAAAGCAGGTGTTCTACCGTTGAACCATGTCCCCCACCCCCAGCTCCTCAAGTACTTCTGAATCCCATAGATTTCAAGGGGAGAAAAGTATTTTCTTCTATTTAGCTCTCAGACTGAAACCAAGAGGACTAAAGGCCAAACCACACATTAGGTTGAAGATCCATTACTAGATCTCCACATGGTTTTTTCACCCTAACATGCAGCCATAGGGACAGACCCCACTGGGCTGGGAGGATATTAACTTTCTTCATTTTCCCAATTAAAAATGTCCTCCCCAACTGGATGGCTATTGTTCCTGGTAGACAAATCTTTTTCTGTCTTCTTTCCTTGCTAGGAAATAATGGTACCTGGTGTGGAGGGGAGGGTTCAGCTGAGAAGTTAGTACCTTGTTGTCTCTATAAAGGGCCTTTTTAAAACAGCTGCACCCTGGGACCAAGTTCAGAATTAGATATATAGGTGAGTCAGCACGGCGCTTAATATTCTTTAAGGGAAAAAAAAACAATGTTGATGTTTGAAAAGGCAGTTAGAATGGGGTGAGGAGAGTCAGTTGGATGGTAAGGGGTGATGAGAAGCTGACAGAGTAAGCAGGGATAAAAAGAAAAAAGGCAGAGCAATCAATGTGGTGTAAGGATGTGACTCTGGCCACCAAGACTATATTAATTCATGCCATCATATTTCCTATTACTATGTATGGGTGTGAAAGCTGGACAATGAAGAAAGCTGATAGGAAGAAAATAGATTCCTTTGAAATGTGGTGTTGGAGGAGAGTGTTACGGATTCTGTGGACTGCCAAAAAAACAAATCAGTGGGTTATAGATCAAATCAAGCCTGAACTGACCCTAGAAGCTAAAATGACTAAACTGAGGCTGTCGTATTTTGGTCACGTCATGCGACGACAAGAGTCACTGGAAAAGACCGTCATGATAGGAAAAGTTGAGGGCAGCAGGAAAAGAGGAAGACCCAACAAGAGATGGACTGACTCAATAAAGGAAGCCACAGCCCTCAATTTGCAAGATCTGAGCAAGGCTGTCAAAGATAGGACATTTTGGAGGACTTTCATTCATAGGGTCGCCATGAGTCGGAAGCGACTTGATGGCACTTAACACACACACACACACAATCAATGTGGTAATACCTACCTAGGAAAGCAGAATGGAAGAAACTGAAGATGGGTGGGCCCCCCAAACTGAAGATGGGCGGGGCCCCGACAAACAGCTGACCTCCCCCTCCAAACTGAAGAGGGGCGGCCCCCACAATCAGCTGAGCTGCCCCGCAGCTCAGCTAAGAGGAGGGGGGCGTGGCAAGGCCACAGCCTCCCCATCCCAACTGCAGACGGGTGGGGCCGACAAACAGCTTAGCTGCAGCAGGAGCTAAGCTGAGAGAGAAGGATGGGCTTGCCCCAGTGCAAGGAGAGGGAGGGCGCCAGCGCAGGCTTGGGGAGAAGGAGCACCGCACCACGGCAACACGGCACAGCCCTAGGCAGACACGAGGGCTTCGTGTGTGCCCACAGAGAGGGCTCCGCATGCCGCTTGCGGCACACGTGCCATAGGTTCGCCAACACAATCCTAAGCCTATTGCAAGTTTCCCCCAGAAAAAAAAACTAGCTTCCTGACACGTGGGAGGAGAGCCAGCAGTTAGCAGAGTTTCACAGATCTTGCTACCAAAGGGGATTGTGCAGTCTTTCCAATTTTTTTTTCCAAATCACACTAACTAATCCACTGGCTTGGGCAGGTGTTTAAATCTCCATAAGCAATAGTTCCAGACTGCTTGCTATTCTGTTCTTTGGTGCTGCACTTGATAGCCACAGGGTAGCCCAAATGTTTTGGTGGGACACTTCAGCATATAGGCAGCATTACAGACTGTGGGAGGGATACCACACATCCCTACATGATATATCCATAGGGTTGCCAACCTCCAGGTGGTGGCTGGAGATCTCTCGCTATTACAACTGATCTCCAGGCAACAGAGATCAGTTCCCCTGGAGAAAATGGCCACTTTGGCAATTGGACTCTATGGCACTGACGCCCCTTCCCTCTCCATATCCCGCCCTCCTCAAGCTCCACCCCCAAAATCTCCAGGTATTTCCCAACCCAGAGCTGGCAACCCTATATATCCAGAGTTTCAAAGTCTAAGTTCAGTGCTTTGTGCATGGGGCCATCTGATACCCTGACTTGATTTTAGCATAAAATGGATGTGTGATTCCCATCATGGAAGAGGCTGAAATACAAGGAGACATGATTCAAAATGGAAACTGAAGTTATCACCAGAGGCCGTTCTTTCCCTGCGGGAAGCCATCCCTCCCTTGCACCCGATTAGTCCAGTTCGACAGGGGGGAAAAGCCGTCTCCATAGGTGTGGGGGGAAAAACTCACCTGCCATTATGACAACATTGTTTTGACAGGCCAGTCATACAAACGTCTCTCGCCCTCTTGCATGACATGTTCTACAGATACTTTAAGCAAGGTCTGCTAAAAGGTAACCTGAGAATCCCTCAGATGGCATCTGATATAGCAGGGGGCCTGCGCTCCAGTCTCCTCAGTGATAAAGTCCATCATTCATCTCTGTCCACTTATCTCTGACCACTGAGCTGATTGCCCTCCTAACCTGCTGTCAGCTTCTCAGAGGTATTCTGACAGCGTTGTGTGGGGGAAACTAAAAATAGCCAGTCCTCATTCTTTAGGCTCCGTACCTTCTATCGCTTTGGTCTCTCCTTGACCACTGACACAGACTATTAGCACCCCACGGTTATCCTGAATTGTTCTCGGTAAGAAGCTACCTGGCTGACTGCTTTTAACTATGCCGCTGGTCTGTAGGTTACGCACGACCCACAAACTCACTTCTTTATCCTATCACATTTTCCTCAGTAAACTCAGTGTGGTGCATGCAGCGCTTCCCTTCTCCATTTTATCCTCAGAACAACTCTGTGGGGCAGGTTAGACTGAGAAAGGGTGCCTGGCCCCAGGGCATCCAGGGAGTTTCCAGGGCATGGTAGAGATCTGAATCTTCCCTAGCTCTATTCCAACATTATTACTTGTCCGCCACACTGACTTCAGATCTTCTCTTCCTCACGTTGGGATTCTTTTTTCTTTTTTTTAAACTACTGAGAATTAATTCTACATGTTTATATCCTTACAATCCACCTCAAGCAGGTCTCTGAGGAGGCAGCATTTAAATTCCCTGAATATATACATAAGACCTTTAGGTAATCCTAAAATGCATTCATGGCTATGTTCCTGCTGAGCTTTTAAAATGTAAAAAGGTAAAGTTAGTCCCCTGTGCAAGCACCAGGTCATTCCTGACCCATGGGGTGATGTCACATCCCGACGTTTACTAGGCAGACTTTTGTTTGCAGGGTGGTTTGCCAGTGCCTTCCCCAGTCATCTTCCCTTTACCCCCAGCAAGTGGGTACTCATTTTACCGACCTCGGAAGGATGGAAGGGTGAGTCAACTTTGAGCCGGCTACCTGAAACCGACTTCTGTCGGGATCGAACTCAGGTCATGAGCAGAGCTTTTGACTGCAGTACTGCAGCTTACCACTCTGTGCCACAGGGCCTCTTTTAAAATTTACCAGGATTTAAATAGCTATATGGCATTTTAAAATGGGTTTTAGTTGCCACAGGTATTAAAGGATACTTAAAATATAAAATCTACTTGTTACATTTTTAAAAGTTTTATTACTGCTGCTTTTGAGGCTTTCTTGGTGTGACTTGAAGAAGAAGAAGACTTGGTTTTTATATGCCAACTTTCTCTACCACTTAAGGAAGAATCACCTTCCCTCCTCCTCCCCACAACAGACACCTTGTGAGGTAGGTGGGGCTGAGAGAGCTCTAAGAGAACTGTGACTAGCCCAAGCTCACCCAGGTGACTTCATGTGTAGGGGCACCAGATTAGCCTTCGCCGCTCATGTGGAGGAGTAGGGAATCAAACCCGCTTCTCCAGATCATAGTCCACTGCTCCAAACCACCGCTCTTTAACCACTACACCACCCTGGCTTTACTGATTGTTCTGTATTTTGGTGTGTGTTTACAAACATACCATCTCAAGAGCATTCACTGGGAGTTTCAGGAGGGTCGCCATTTCGGTCTACAGTAGAAGAGATAGGTTTGAGTACAGTATCTGACAAAGAGAGCTTGGACTCTTGAGATTTTATACCCTGAAAATCTTGTGGTCTCTAAGGTGCTACTAGACTGGAATCGAGCTCTTCCACTGGGAATCAATAGGATGCAGTAGTTAGAGTCCCAGACCACAAGTGGGGATACCTAAGTTGAAGTCCCCATTCTGCCGGCGTGGTGTAGTGGTTAAAGAGCAAAAAGAAGAACCCACATGCAAGTGGAGGTGCATGCACGGATCCAAGACCCACACAGTATGAATGGCCAAAGCAGCCAGTGGTTAAGAGTGGTAGTGGTTATGAGTGGTGGACTCTAATCTGGAGAGCCGGGTTTGATTCCCCACTCCTCCACATCAGCGGCAGACTCTAATCTGATGAACCGGGTTGGTTTCCCCATTCCTACACGTGAAGCCAGCTGGGTGACCTTGGGCTAGTCACAGTTCTTTTCGAGCTCTCTCAGCCCCACCTACTTCACAAGGTATCTGTTGTGGGGAGAGGAAGGGAAGGAGATTGTAAGCCTGTTTGATTCTCCTTAAATGGTAGAGAAAATCAGCATATAAAAAACAACTCTTCTTCTTCTTCTTCTTCTACATTTATACCCCAGAATGGGTCCTGAGGGGGTATGAGGTAAGCTGGCAGGAAAGCCAGAGACAAAGAATTGATTGCTTTTCCAGGGTTACAACAAAAAGATAGGAGAGGCTTGATGAGTTGTCAGGACCCAAGAGAATGCCTGGGCTATTCTCTTGAATACATTTATTGCTGGGATGGGTGTAGATAGGGTATTATTATTATTATTATTATTATTATTATTATTATTATTATTATTTGTGATTAAATGGTCTAATATTATACATTGATCCAGAGTTGAACAGCCCTCTCTAAATCCAGCTTGTTCCTCAACCAAAACATTGTCTTGTTCAAGCCAGTCCCTAAATTCCCATTGCAGATGTCCGGCATACAACTTACTACTTAATAAACTAATTGATCTATAATTTGCAAGTTCTCTCTGTTACCCTTCTTGAGTATATAGGGTAAGTAGTGGTCTGCTTAGAGCACTGATTAAATCACCTTCGGGAGACACAATGGGGATTAACTAGCCCCATTGTCCAGCCAGCCACACCCCAGTGCCAGGGGGAAAGTTCAGTTGCCAACTGCCTTCCTGCCCAGGCTTGAAACACAAGATGGATCCCAAATCCCTCTCAGAGGCATCCATTTTGTGGGGACCAGTGTCTTGCACTTATGCCAGTCATTGGCCCCCATGCATTTGTGGCACACCTTAGCAGGAGGAGGGGTCTGACTGTTTACATAACGATGTGTGAACCGTTTTGAGCTGAGTGCTGCTAACTGCTATGTGCCTTGTACCTCTGATCCTGAGTTCCTTCTTTGCAGCACCCCTCCTGCCATCTGACTCAGAAATCTCCACTCCAGCGTGGTGTAGTGGTTAAGAGCGCTGGTTTGGAGCGGCGGACGCTAATCTGGTGAACGGGGTTGGTTCCCCCACTCCTACACAAGAAGCCAGCTGGGTGGCCTTGGGCTAGTCACAGTTCTCTTAGCGCTCTCTCAGCCCCACCTACCTCACAGGGTGTCTGTTGTGGGGAGGGAAAGATGATTGTAAGCAGCTTTGATTCTTCCTTATGTGGTAGAGAAAGTTGGCATATGAAAACCATCTCCTCCTCCTCTCCTATTTCTTCTTCGGTGAAGGGAGCTTTGACTCGCAAAAGCTTATACCAGGGATGGGGAATGTCCGGCCTGGGGGCCGTATGCGGCCCCCGAGGACATTTTCAGTGGCCCTCGGGAGCTCCAGGGCCCAGCCGCGGAGGCGCAGCACAGCACGGCCCTCTCCAAGGGTGTTCCTGGGGCCGCAGCATCCTTTGGACCTCCTCTCGTCGACTGTTGGTCGGCGAGAGGACAGGGGAGGGGGAGGGACGCTTTCCCCCAGGCTGCCCCCTACAGTTGCGGCATGCAGGAACGCAGCGGCACACTGTAAGCCCCTCTCGCCGCCTGTCAAGCAGTGAGAGGGGGGGAGAGGCCGGTGGCGGCAGAACATGCACGCGGGAGCCAATCGGGCTTGGAGGGTCTTTTGTCGACTCAGGGTGGGGGGGGTGGGACGGCGTGGAGGCTGGGGCCCAGTCACGCGGGGCTGCGTGTGCTGCCGTGTGTGTGTGTTGGGGGAGGCGGGGGGCCTGGTTGCGTGGGGCTGGCGGGTGTGTGTGTGTGGGGGGGGAAGGCTTTTTTCTCTTCCTCTTTTTCTGTCACTCTTTCTCCTTTCTCCCCCTCTCTCCCTCGTCTCTTTCTATGTCGGTCTCCTTCCGTCCTTTTCTCCCCCTCCATTTCTCTGTTTTCCTTCCTTCTTCCCTTTCTTCCCTGAGGATCGGCTGTGGGCTGTGCCCCCCTGGTGCCTCGTTTGCTCAGGGCCCACCGCTGGCTGCCCTCCTGCCTGGGAGGGGGGAGGGAGGGGGAGCTGGGGTGCCCTCCAGGCCTTCTCTGCATGGCCTCCCCTGTGGTTGCTAACCTCCAGGTGGTGGCTGGAGACCTGGCAACCCTAGCCTCTCCCCCCCCTGCGCCGGGAGATCTGCACCTGGTTATGGCCCCCAATGATGTTATAAATGAGCAAATGGCCCTTGGCAGGAAAAACGTTCCCCACCCCTGGCTTATACCCTCAAAACCTTGTTGCTCTCCAAGGTGCTACTGGATTCACCTCTAGCTGTACCAATGAGAAAGTGTTCATGCTGACCAAACACTGCTAGTTTGTTCTTCATTATTAACTTTGAGGTGGTTAACTCCCAAATTAGATTTTTTTTTTAAAGAGAATTTTTCCTGGAACCCTTGGGGTTTCTCTGGATTACTCTGAATGACAGTCATAGCTGGACCTGTTGTACAGATCTGGCTATCTGTAAAGGGGGAGGGCACAACCATTCGCTATGCACGACAGCAATTGTGTGTGTGTGTGTGTGTGTATGTAATATATCACATATTAGTGCCTAATCTGTTTCCAGTAATGTGATGTGTTTATGGATTCTATTTAATTTGTTATCGTTGACTATTTCTGCACGCCTGTGGCCTTTTTTTTTTTTTTTTTTTACTGCTGGCTGTACTAGAAGTGCATGTAAAAAAATCATAGCCCACAAAGAATCACCCTCATTCATCGTTAAAGGGAAAAATAATAGCAGCCCCTCTCCAGACATAGGGGCACTTTCCAAGTGGATATGCACATGCATTTTCATGATCTATGCCTGCTCAGCAAGAGTCCAAGTTTTCTGCTGAAGCACACAAAACGGTTTTGCTGTCTGCTTGTACGAACTCTGGACTGCATTACTGGCATGTGTCCTTCCTTTAACACGGCCAAAAGCCCTGGAAGTCCAGTTGAACCTGGAGAGTCTCACATTGGGCTTAAACGCCTACCGAAAATATTAAATTGCCTTTTCAGAAGAACAAAATAACATTCAAAAGAACAAATAACAGCTAACATAGCCAAAGGCTCCGGCGATCCTGACAGGTAATCTATTAAAGCCACAATACAATATGAATAAGAGCAAGAAGCAAAAGGGTTGGGACAGGATAACTGAGCTTCAATAGAAAAGCCTTTTTACAGAGAATGTCACCCTGTCATTGTATGCTATATGCAAAGGAAGCTATGATTACAGAAACAGGTCAATATGCCTACAAAAGGTGCAAATATACCTAATCAGAGATTCCCAACAGAAAGCTGATAACTGTACTGACATTCCAAAGCCATCAGCAATCTTTTAAAAACAGACAAACCTAGGCAGTTTCTAGTCCTCATGGTTCTGATGGGGGGAAAAACTGGAAAACGATATATGAACTACCGGTAGCTCGTCCAAGGCTTGAAAATTAAAACGTGTTTCGACATGGCTTGCTTTTGCCAGGAGCTCGCATGGAGAAAGAATGGACACAATAATGTAGTTTTGGTTTTTCTGGCCATCAAGCAGCAGCCAACTTATGGCAACCTGGTAGGGTATTCAAGGCAAGAGACATTCAGAGGTGGTTTGCCATTGCCTGACTCTGTGTAGCAACCCTGGACTTCCTCAATGGTTTCCCATCCAAATACTAACCAGTGCTGACGATGCTTAGCTTCTGAGATCCGACGAGATTGGGCTAGCTTGGGCTATTCAGGTCAGGGCAGTGTAGAAAATGCTATCTTCCTATCCCATGTATTGATTTTGGCACCTCAGATCAAGATCTGAAGCAGGAACTGGGAGAGCCCCTCTGGGGTTTTGCACTACATGGCACGAGTGATATACGATGGTGGATTACAACGGTTTCTTTTCCCTACCCAAGGGAAAATCTCTCCTGTGCTTACCAAGGCCAAATCTTTTGATGTATCCAACAAGGATAGTCACTCCCAAAGCTTTCAAGTTCCACAGAAATGCAATATTATCAACCCATGCAATAATGTGTGGATTTTAATTTTTTTTTAAATTCTGAAAGTTACATTAATGCAGGCCAGATATACAGTTTATGTTTCATGGTCTACGCTTTACAGCTCTTTTCCTCTTCTGGACTTCCAGCTTTGGTTGCCATAGAAATGTACCACCCACAATTGCCCCATGCAACCCAGTAGGGTTGCCAACGTTCAGGTACTACCTGGAGATCTCCTGCTATTACAACTGATCTCCAGGCGATAAATGGCCCCTTTGGCAATTGGACTCTATGACATTGAAGTCACTCCCCTCCCCAAACCCTGCCCTCCTCAGGCTCCGCCCCAAAACCTCCCACTAGTGGCAAAGAGGGACCTGGCAACCCTACAACCCAGCCATCCACCTGCCAAACAAGCTGGGAATGCAGGTTCACTCCCCTTTCAGACAGAACCACTCATCCCCTGGCCCATCCAAGCTTGTGTCCTTTACAGTACATTCCTTCCTAAGCCTATTAACTTGTATGGACTTAGAAGTGTGTACCTTTTTTTAGGATTGCACTGTTAGTCTCCTTTCTCTTTTGCAATATATTTTGCTTTGCCACTTTTCCCCTACCTTGATGCAGAAGCAATTTTTAAAGGCTAGGCCACTTAAGGAAGATAAGGAGAAGGTAGAGAGTGGGTTCAACGGAGCAGGTTAGAGGGCAGAAGCAGAACACATGCTTGGCAGGACCAGTACCACAGCAAGGAGAACAGAGACCATCGAACCAAAGAAGGCAAGCCGCTCCATCAGAGTTTAAGCAGGAAAAGGCAATGTGTATTTTCACAACAACCAATCTGCAATCCTGAACTGGTCAGCTGTTCAATTTGCCAAAGTAGTTTTACCAGCTGGGGGCAGGGATTATTTGCTGTCATTTGGCTGAATCTCCCTAAACGTAGGGCCTTCTGATCTAACAGCTGCTTTGCGTAGAAACCAGGAAAGGAAGGTTGTTTTTTTGTGTGTGTGTGTTTGTGTATTTGGAGAGAGAAGAATGCTCATGCCCTCAGAGGCTTCATAACTTCACTGGCAGAGATTTTATACTCTTTTAACTATATGGAGAAAACAGATCGACCTGTTTAGCAACTGTGATAAAGCAGGGAGGCAGTGCGAATCAAAGAGCTCAGCTGCGGGGCCTTTATGCCAGCACCATTGATTCACACCTGTAAATGCCTGTGAATTAGCTCGCAGGCCTGCTTTTAAAATTGGCATTTCACAACGGCTATAGATGCACCACTAATCCAAGTCTGAGCATCACTGAAATGGACCGGGAGTGAAACAGGTCCTTTGCACATGGCCGCATGAAACCGACCTAGATAATGTTCAGCCAGCATCCAGAAAACACCGGGGAAGCGTGCGGGGAGAGTCGGAAAATGCATGCCTAATCAAAACAAAGCCCCAAAGTAGTTGGGGGAGGGGGTCACCCCAAGGGAAACAGCCATGCATAAAGGGTAGGGTTGCCAACCTCCAGGTACTAGCTGGAGACCTCCTGCTATTACAACTGACCTCCAGCCGATAGAGATCAGTTCACCTGGAGAAAATGGCTGCTTTGGCAATTGGGCTCCATGGCATTGAAGTCCCTCCCTCCCCAAACCCTGCCCTCCTGAGGCTCCGCCCCAAAAACCTTCCGCAGGTGGCGAAGAGGGACCTGGCAACCCTCATAATAGGCCATAGTGTCTGTTGGGGAACAAAGCTTAAATTTCGTCAACAAAATGCTTCCATTGCTTTCATTTGCCTTTTTGAACACTGAAGGAAGGCTGCTAAAAACAAATTAACACTCAAGAATACCAGAAACAGGCTGCATTTTTTAAAAATTTTTTTAAGGATAATAAAAATCCTATATGGATAGTGCTTGTTTATGAAAAGAAAGTCAGCATTTTCACAGGCTTGGTAAATTCTGAGAAAAGCAGTCGAAGTGAAACAGGGAAGAAACCGCCCTCTCAACAGTCTTTAATAATCCTGAGGATTACTGCCTAGAGCTGTGTTGGCGAACCTATGGCACATGTGCCGCAAGCGGCATGCGGAGCCCTCTCTGTGGGCGCGCGCGGAGCCCTCGCGTCTGCCTAGGGCTGTGCCGTGTTGCCGTGGTGTGGTGCTCCTTCTCCCCAAGCCCATGCTCCCCAAGCCTGCGCTGGCGCCCTCCCTCTCCTTGCACCGGGGCAAGCCCCTCCCTCTCAGCTGAGCTCCGGCTGCAGCTCAGCTGTTTGTCGGCCCTGCCCGTTTTCAGTTGGGAAGGGGAGGCTGTGGCCTTGCCATGCTCCCTCCTCTCAGCTGAGCTGCGGGGCAGCTCAGCTGTTTGTGGGGGCCCGCCCCTCTTCAATTTGGAGGGGGAGCTCAGCTGTTTGTCGAGGCCCCTCCCATCTTCAGTTTGGGGGCCCCACCCATCTTCAGTTTCTTCCATTCTGCTTTCCTAGGTAGGTATTACCACATTGATTGCTCTGTCTTTTTTCTTTTTATCCCTGCTTACTCTGTCAGCTTCTCATCATCCCTTACCATCCAACTGACTCTCCTCACCCCATTCCAACTGCCTTTTCAAACATCAACATTGTTTTTTTTTCCCTTAAAGAATGTTAAGCGCCGTGCTGACTCTCCTATATATCTAATTCTGAACTTGGTCCCAGGGTGCAGCTGTTTTAAAAAGGCCCTTTATAGAGACAGCAAGGTACTAACTTCTCAGCTGAACTCTCCCCTCCACACCAGGTACCATTATCTCCTAGCAAGGAAAGAAGACAGAAAAAGATTGGTCTACCAGGAACAATAGCCATCCAGTTGGGGAGGGCATTTTTAATTGGGAAAATGAAGAAAGTTAATATCCTCCCAGCCCAGTGGGGTCTGTCCCTATGGCTGCACGTTAGGGTGAAAAAACCATGTGGAGATCTAGTAATGGATCTTCAACCTAATGTGTGGTTTGGCCTTTAGTCCTCTTGGTTTCAGTCTGAGAGCTAAATAGAAGAAAATACTTTTCTCCCCTTGAAATCTATGGGATTCAGAAGTACTTGAGGAGCTGGGGGACATGGTTCAACGGTAGAACACCTGCTTTGCAGTGAGTAGACAGTACTGACCTTGATAGACCAAGGTCCATGAAGCTTCAGGTGTCCCATGTGGCTGGTAATACAGTGGCTTTGTCCTCAGACGTGGGCCATATCTTTGACCCTCCTGTCATGCCAGGATGTATCTCCGTCTGTCTACCTAGCTTCCCCCAAGCCTCATTTCTAGAAGAAATTTCCAACTCTATGATTCTATGATCATAGAGGAGTCTTCCTTGCCCTTAGCCAGCCCAGCTTTAAGCCTCTTATTTATGCAAATTCCCCAAGAAGGGAATATCAATCAAAATATGTGAATGTATGAGTTGTTTTTTCTAAACTAAAACCTCAGTATTCAAGTTAAATTGCCGTAGTGGCACTTTTCGATAAATAAGTGGGTTTTGGGTTGCAGTTTGGGCACTTGGTCTCTAAAAGGTTCACCATCACTGGCTTAGGACAAGATAAAATGTTTGAGTGGCTTTCAAACTACAGAAAACCTTTTCCCCTTTGACTTGTTTGCCAAGGAACCACCACATGTCTATCATAGAACCCCAGTGTTTTGCAGAGTGTTTGGGGTCATGTTCTAGGGAACAGACTCAGGCCATTTATGCATGGCTGTTTCCTCGCGGTCACCCTGCCAACAACTTTGGGGCTTTGCCTTGATTATGCATGCGTTTTCTGACTGTCAGAGGTTGCTTTGCTCTCCCCATGCATTTTGCCTGGGTTTTCTGGATGCTGGCTAAACACAAATCCAGAAAACATGGGCACAATGTGCAGAAATGCGAGGGGAGAGCGAGGCGAACTCTAACCATTGGGAAATGCATGCATAATCAAGGCAAAGCCCTGAAGTAGTCAGCGGGGTTATCACGAGGAAACAGCAATGCATAAATGGCCCCAGTTCACGTTAAGTGCTCACCAGGCACTGTGGACCCCATTTTGCTTTGCTAGAGCACAGCCCTCAGTTTGCAAGATCTGAACAAGGCTGTCAAAGACAGGACATTTTGGAGGACATTGATCAATAGGGTCACCATGAGTTGGAAGCGACTTGACACACACACACAGAGCATAGCTAGCACTCCCCTGTACCTATACAATGCAGAGGAAGATCAGGAAAGCTTTCTACAATTACTGCTATTCTAATTTGGGAAGCTGTTTGTGACACCATTTGATAACTAATACTAAAATCAGTGCATTGGGCCATTGTCTAATGTCTATATCTTTTTTTTTTTTTTTTTGGCTTCAAAAGTTATCTCAGGACTTCTGGAAACTGGCTATAAATCCTGGTCTTATTGGTGCTATAAACAGTGCGTAAATCAGATCCTATTTTTAGCTAAGCTGTGCAGGGAAAATAGTGCTCCAAGAGTCAGAGGAGAAATGGCCAAGAAAGCAGAGTGAGGAAGGACAGGTTTTCCTGCCCATATGAAATAGGCTGCTCTGAAAACAGGAGGTCGGTTTCTGTCTGGCTGCTTGTGAGTGCACAGAGAGCGGCCAGCAGGGGGGATTAGAGTCGCTTGCTGACCAAAGCACTCTACAATAACACAAGCCACGGATGCTCTCTGGGGCAGCAGGGTAGGCGAGGTTCAGCTCAAAGTTCCTGCTTCAATAGCTATGAAATGTATTATATGACCTGCGGTGACAGAGCAAACGAAATGCTGCTTCCAAAGCAAGGCTGTGTCCTTCCCTTGCGGCATGTTTTAGGAGAATTTTGGTTGTTCTTTCGACAACAGAGCAAGACCCTAACCCAGGACCTTCCAGCCTTTTGAGCCGGCGGGCACCTTTGGGATTTTGACAGGGGGTGGCAAGCGCCACTCCAAAATGGCTGCTACAATGAGAGGGGAACATAAGAAAAGCCATGCTGGATCAGACCAAGGACCATTAAGTCCAGCAGTCTGTCCACACAGTGGCCAACCAGGTGCCTCTAGGAAGTCACATGAAGCTGCCTTATGCTGAATCAGACCCTTGGTCCATCAAAGTCAGTATTGTCTACTCAGACGGGCAGTGGCTCTCCAGGATCTCAGACTGAGGTCTTTCACATCACCTACCTGCCTAGTCCCTTTAACTGGAGATGCCGGGGATTGAACCTGGGGCCTTCTGCATGCCAAAAGGTTGTTCTTCCACTGAGCTACGGGCCCTCCCCTCAAGTCTACAAACAAGATGACTGAAGTAGCATCCTGCCTGTGTTCCATGGCACCTAATATAATAGGCATGCTCCTTTGATACTGGAGAGAATAGGTATGCATCATGACTACTATTAATTCTGACTAGTAGCAGGGAAGTTACAGGTGGTCCCCGGACAGTGATGAAGCATCTGTCCTTGCCTTGAATGAAAACCACATGCAGGTGCAATGGTGTAGTCTACTCTCGTTATCGCCACCACTATGCATGATGTTAATGGAAGAGTCAGATTGTCTAATACAGGTCCATGTTGCAGGGAGAGCTGTGGCCAGTAGGGTGCTCCTTGTGGCTAGTACCCATAGCAAAATTGTGTTTTACATGCGTGATTGTAAACAGTACATGCAGTGGTTTAGGTAGGGTTGCCAGCTTCAGGTTGGGAAATACCTGGAGATTTTTGGGGCGGAGCCTGAGGAGGGCTGGGTTTGGGGATGGGAGGGACTTCAATGCCATAGAGTCCAATTGCCAAAGTGGCCATTTTCTCCTGGAGATCAGTTGTAATAGCAGGAGATCTCCAGCTAGTACCTGGAGGTTGGCAAGCCTAGGTTTAGGTGCATGCTAAAGAAGAAGGGCCCAACGCAATGCATACATGGAAGGAGACTTAAGCTTTTAGTAGGGAGAATTTCAGCAGGCACAGCTTCTCTTGCCGCTGTAGCACTGGAGCCAGGAGATGCTGTACCTGTTGAAAAGCTCTTGTCTATTGTCTATTGATAACTGGCAGAAAAGAATAAACCAATTTGTATGGAATGGCAGGAAGTCAAGAATCAGATTCAAAGTATTACAAGATGAAAAGAAAAGAGGAGGACTAGCGTTGCCGAACTTTAAATTATACTACCATGCTGCATGCCTAACCTGGATTACAGATTGGATCAAATATCTCAACAACAGAAAAATCACCCTGGAAAAAGCAGATCTTAGGCAAGGTTTTCATAAAGTTTTATGGAACTCTTCACTAACACCACAACCAGATAAAACTCCCGAAGACTGCGATGTTAAACCAGCTATTTTAAAAATCTGGAAAAGATACAAAAGGAGGATGAGTCCTTCACCGCCATCTATAATGTCTCTGATCGAAGCATACCATGATGATATCAACATAAAAACTACATCACTGATAACATATCATGACATGGTGGATTCTACAGGAGAGATCAAAAGTTTACTAACACTTCAAGACAACCTCCAAAAATTAAACTGTCTGACATATCTTCAACTGAGATCCAATCTAAAAAAAGATTGTTTGCAATCTGGAGCATTCCGAGAATTAACTGAATTCGAGATGACAATAATTAAGACTGAAGACCATCTACTAGGAAAAATTTATAAACTATTATTGAAATATGATACAGAAGAAGAACAAGTAAAGATTAATAAGATTAAGTGGATGCAAAACTTCGGTGAGATGGTTACGATGGAAACCTGGGAAAAACTCTGTACCTCTGAATTAAAATATACCGCAAGTCAAGAAGTGAAAGAAAACTGGTATAAAACATTCTATAGATGGTATTTGACACCCAACATGATCTTCAAGATGACCTCCTCTGGGAAAAATGGTGAATGTTGGAAATGTCAGGAGACAGACGGTTCTTATTTTCATGTTTGGTGGACTTGTCCCAGATTGCAAAAGTATTGGAAGAAGATTCAACGAGAATTATAGATAATAACCCGAATTAAAATAACATTGGACCATAAATATTACTTACTCAGCATATTACCACCTGATCTATCAATGAAACTTAAAGATGTTTTTAAATATGCCACAACTGCTGCAAGGGTAGTATTGGCAAGAACTTGGAAACAAATGCAAATTCCTGATATAGAAGAATGGAAAGATAAAATGCTTGAATATGCTAATATGGCTAGAATGACCTTTATGGCAAATCCTACTTACAATGAAACCATGGAACAGTTCAATGAAAAATTGGAACCATTTTATACTTATATGTCAAAAGACTGATTATTATTGCAACACAAAAAGCTAGAAATAATATATATACAAACACATGTGAATTATATAAAGTCTAGTTAGAATGATAATTGGTTGATTTCTACGGTGAATTGTTTTTCTAAGAAAAGCTAATCATTTAATATATATAAGATGATAAAATGATCAACTATATGTCTTAAGCAGTATAAACATTTACTTAAACATAAATATATTGGACTGTTACGTTTGCTTGTTTAATAACTCTTCAAATCTGACTCAGTTTATGTACTTATATATTTGGAAAAATTCTTTTTCAATATTGGATGATTTCCTTTCCCTCCTTTCCTTTTTTTTCTTTTGTATCCCCATATTAAAATAAAAAATATATTTTAAAAAAAGCTCTTGTCAAGCAACTGTTGAAAGCATAAAATCTTTCCCCATATTTCATATGACTTCCATTAGAATAGGTTGGACCGGGGGGATCCATGTGCATCTCTCATCTACAGCAATGCTAGCATATGAACAAAGAGCCCTAGGGAAGGATTATTAAAGGCACAGGAGCCCTTTGCACTGTTATATATGGCAGCTCTACTTATCCTTTGCTTGAGATCGCCGCTATTGCAGTCCTCCTCCCCTGTTCCTGTGAGACATGCCTCATGCTTGTCTTGCACATTTCTGTCTATGTGTATCAGTTTATCAGTATGCAATTGCTTGGACCCCACCTTGTCAAAGTGTTAGGACTAGAACAGAGCCAGGAAGAGCAGCGTTACTGACAACCTGAAGGACTGGGAATTGTTCAGATATGGACCAATGATGACGCTGTAAGGCTGTAAGACACTCTTGAAGGATATGAAAGAATAGGCGAGGTTTAAAGTACCATATATCTAGGGCAAGGCTGGCAGTAGGTAATGTAGGGAAACAGAAATGAGATAACTAAGGGGCAAGAATGCAGTAGACCAGGAAAAGAAGCTGAAGCCAAAGCTTGGGTAAAGAATTTAGGGAGGATCGATTTGTCAGTGGCTCTTAGCATGGTAACTAGATGGAACCTCCATTTCCCACAGTAGTATACCATGATGATCAGGAAAAACAGCATGGCTGTTCTTTCATGCCCTGCTTGTGAGCTTCCAGGCTGCATTGGGTTGGTTACTGCTGGAAACAGAATACTGGACTAGACAGACCTGTGTGGACTGATCAAACGAAGTAATTCATATGAAAAGAGTAGATGGTGAACGCTCGCTGTTGCTCAGGCAAGGCCAAAGGACAAGCTTGCTGCATTTAAGAGAAGCCCGGCGCCCTGAGCTCACTGCGTTTGCGGCGTGGGGCCGGGGTGCAAGTAGGGTTGGCCGCTCCAGGTTGGGAAATACCTGGAGATTTTGGAGGTGGAGCCGGAGGAGGGCGGGGTTTGGAGAGGGGAGGGACTTCAATGCCATAGTGTCCAATTGCCAAAGCAGCCATTTCTCCAGGGGAACTGATCTCTATTGGGTGGAGATCAGTTGTAATAGCAGGAGATCTCCAGCTACTACCTGGAAGCTGGGAACCCTAGGTGAAAGGGGGGAAGCTGCCAGGCTGGATGAGCCGACACCAGAGTATGGCAGTGTGGGCGGCGTGGTGGCCGGGGTCTGGCGCCTGCTTGACACATCAGAGGAGAGCTGGGCAGAAGGGGGCATGTGGTCACGGAGATCAGGGCTCCACCCAGGCCCGTCTGTCACAACTTATCCAGTCGGATACTGTGGGCCCACCCTCACTTGGAGCGGTGTTCTACTCAGCTGCGTCGGGCTCGCCTTCCGCCTCTGCTGCCTTCCCTTTGTTCTGCTGACTGCCGGCCACGTGGACCAGGCCTCCGAACTGCTCATGGCAAGCGCACCTCCCAATTCCCCCCACTTCGGGTGTGGTTGTCGAATGCAGGAGCCGCCCCCAAGCTTAGGGTAGCCAGCCTCCAGGTACCAGCTGGAGATCTCCTGCTAATACATCTGATCTCCAGCCGATAGAGATCAGTTCACCTGGCGAAAATGGCCGCTTTGGCCATTGGACTCTATGGCACCGAAGTCCCTCCCCTCACCAAACCCCGCCATCCTCAGGCTCTGCCCCAGAAACCTCCCGCCGATTGCGCAAGATGGACCTGCTGTGCCTGTGCTCCTCCTTCTGTAGTCAATAAAAGCTGTGGCTTAATTTTCCCCAACACGGAGTGCGTATGGTTTCCCCCACCCCGCCCGCCCTCGCTGCCCTCCTTGCCCCTGGGTCCGCAATGGACATCCTTTCAGGGAGCTGAGGCTCCAGATGCTATTTTGCATCTTAAAAGAAAATGGGAAAGTTCATTGATTTTGTATGGATGTTTTCATAGTGTAAGTGGAGTTTGATGGGGGGGAGGAGAGCTAGTATAACCATGTTTCGTACCGGAACTACTGGCATTTTCTCTGGGCTTGCAAACAAGTAATAATGCTCCCTCTTTAAACAAAGTCCCTTATTCCACTAAAGTGCCTGGCTCTAAGAGGACAAGAAAATAGGAATCTTTCCCTGTAATTGAAATAAACCCAAAATCAGTTACGCTGTGAGCAGTAACAATACGCTGTATTGTCACATTGTAAATGTTAGTGGAAATGTTTACACCTACAAATTCAGAAGAATGGGTAGGAGGGGAACAGGCCCTCTGTCAGGCTAGCTGTGCCAATTCTAGTGTGCAGCTCTGGTTCTTTGGCTCTTGACAGCCTTGGGGATTGTAATATCTTGTGCAGATGCAAAGAACTGGAAATCCCCGCATGAGTTGTCCTATCCTTCAATTAGGCTGCTCACAGCAGAACACCACCTGCATGAGCTATTGAGAAGGCACAAACAGCTGGGGAAGGGAATATATAGAATTGCCAGGTCCCTCTTTGCCACCGACGGGAGGTTTTGGGGGTGGAGCCTGAGGAGGGCGGGGTTTGGGGAGGGGAGGGACTTCAATGCCATTGAGTCCAATAGCCAAAGCAGCCATTTTCTCCAGGTGAACTGATCTCTATCTGCTGGAGATCAGTTGTAATAGCAGGAGATCTCCAGCCAGTACCTGGAGGTTGGCAACCCTAGGAATATAAGATATGCTCTCGGGTTTAGAGAGGAACTTCACAAGTTTTCAGAAAACAAGTGAAGTAGTTAGGGTTGCCAGGTCCATCCTGGCAACTGGTGGGAGGTTTAGGGGGGTGGGTTTGGGGGCAGCGATCGGCATCACTCACGTGATGTCACGTCCGGTTTATGTCCTTAATCTTGCCCAATTTCTTCATCTTTTAAAAAAATTCAGAACCATACATTAACAAAACAAACGGGGGGGGGGAAGGGAAAAAAATAATAAGAAAAAAGAAAATGTTAACAATTATCATTAACTCACATTTTCTTTTACAGATTTAGCAAGCGGTTTTTGCATCGTTATCAAGTATACATGCATTATTTATTAAATCACATCTTTACACAATATCCTAACACTAGATGAAGGGTGAATAGTTATTAAGTGTTGGTTGGCAAAAGATATAAATGGATTCCAAAATTCCTCCCTTTATTACACCTCTACCTTAATTGGCCTTTGTCCATGTAGGTTGCATGATCTCCTGCATAGCCTTTTTTTGCTGGACAAAGGGGATCCCCCTCCTTCCTTTCTCATGAGCAGAAAAGCTGGGTGGACTTTTCTCTCACTACAGCCAATTATAAAGCAGCATTTCAAGGGGCGGGGACTAAAATGCTTCTTGATTCGGGCTTGGAGACGGCAGGTGCATTGATTCCTAGCAGGAAAGTGTGGGTCCAGCGAGCAACCAACCTCAGGTCAAACTCCCATGCATAAACGACCTTAGGGAGGCATTCCTACTGTCTCCCAGGCCTTCCATCCCCTTATCTCTGTCCCAATCTAAAATGAAGACAATGAAAAACCTCTTCAGTATAAGAGACTGGCTGTGATTTTGTCAAAATCCTGTGCCATTGAAGTAATATCTAAATGTTGTGTCAGCTTGCCATGGAGCCTTTCCAAACTATAGTGGCTTGTTGGGAATAGGACCCCCTCCCTCCTTTCACTGATGATAAGATTAGTTGTTGTTTTGTTCCTCTAAAGCAGCAATGATGCCCACAATCGGCAATGAGATACTGGGTAGAGTGAGGTTGTGCTAAAGAGCTAATTATCATTTCAAAGAAGCTCAACAGAAACCTTTCTCATTTTCATGCTCAATGGATTGTCATTGTTCTAATTCGAAAGGATTTTTTCCCTCCACTGAGTAATAGTGAGAAAGGGGACCCTGGAGGTTTTCCCTCCCCTGGTAGTGTGTGACTAATCTCAAATGCTTCTGCCATGCTTTGCAAAATGCATTGTCTCAGCAATAGGTGAAACTTAAGGGATTCACAATCCTCAGTGGTATAGCTGGATGGATTTCTGGATGACTCAAGCCATCTTCAGTTGTTATGATTTCCGTCTCGACATCAGGAAGGATTTTCTAACAGAGCGGTTCCTCAGTGGAACAGGCTTCCTCGGGAGGTGGTAAGCTCTCCTTCCCTGGAGGTTTTTAAGCAGAGGCTACATGGCCATCTGTCAGCAACGCTGATTCTATGATTGGGCAGATCATGAGAGGGAGGGCACCTTGGCCATCTTCTGGACATGGAGTAGGGGTCACTGGGTGTGTGTGTGGGGGGGAGGTAGTTTGGAATTTCCTGCATTGTGCAGGGGGCTGGACTAGATGACCCTGGCGGTCCCTTCCAACTCTATGGTCTAAAACGCATGGTCACTTAGCCCAGTTCCATCCCCGTTCCACCCAGGATCAAATGAAGCCGCATTACCTGGAATGAGCAGGGACTAAACTGTGTGCAAATGGATCCATGTAAACAGAAAATGTGGGTTCCTGCTGAGTAAGCCCTCCCCCCCCAACTCCTGGTGATTGGTCCTTTCAAATTGACTAATGGAGGCTTCCCCCCCCCTGCTTGTAATTTTAAAAGCATTTTAAGATCTAAAAAACGGAGCTACCTGAAACTGGGAGGGAACTGGGCTGGAACGGGGATGGAACTGGGCTAAGTGACCATGCATTTTAGACCTATGATTCTATGATGCTACCGCCTCACGTACTGGGAGAGCACACTATGTATGTGTGCTCAATGTGTGCACACTATGTATGTGTGCTCAATGCACGCATTCACCATTTTAAGTGAAAATGCAGCACGTGTAGGGTTGCCAGTTCCCCCGACCACCAGCAGGGGATGCTGGAGTAGTAGGGTTGCCAACCTCCAGGTGGTGGCAGGAGATCTCCTGCTATTACAACTGATCTCCAGCCGATAGAGATCAGTCCACCTGGAGAAAATGGCCACTTCGGCAATTGGACTCTATGGCATTGAAGTCCCTCCCCTCCCCAAACCCCACCCTCCTCAGGCTCTGCCTCCCAAACCTCCCTCCGGTGGCAGAGAAGGACCTGGCAACCCTACATATACATTTCTATGCTGTAGAATTGTTTTAATTATGTGTTGTTGTTTGGTTTAAATATATGTTTTTTATTATGTATTTTTTAAATTTGTTAGCTGCTTGGTGGCCCTGATGAAGGCAGAGACAGTATATTTTTTGTAAATAAATAGACCTTTTTTGTTTTAGCCCAATTTACAGTAGTATACATAATAATCGTTTATAATAATTCACCTAACCTTATGAAAAGTAAAAAGAAATCTAGACAACAAAGACTGAAACGAAATTAATCCAGGTTGTAATCATTATATTGCAGATATCATTTTTACAATCGTAGCAGCCATTAGTCTATCACCATCATCAGGTGTAACCTTATTCCAGAATACTAGAGACTGGTGCCATTTTGTGTGAATATATTCTGTGAGAAGTCTTTTCTTTCCCAGAAGTGCTTCTCAATTGCGAGCTGATGCATCAGCTGAACATACTAGTATTTCCATAACCATGTTATCTATTTTTGAGTCCAGTTTTGTTCTCATAATATTCTTGATGTCGTAATTCAGTTTCACACTGGATACTTATAAGTCTTTTCGCATAATCCTGAACTGAATTTAATAAGACCTGAACTGGAACAAACATGTTATATTTCAAAACATTGTTGATGACATCAAAAATCTGTTGTCAGTATTTTTATTTTTTTTACAATTGAGCACTCAAACCATATACAGAGGATCATTTCCGCTTGTTTTGTACATCTCTGAAAAAGGCTGGAATTTGAGCGTGTCATTTAAACTACCCAAGAGGGAGTGTAGTACCATCTGTACATAGGCTTAAAGGCATTTCCCTTCATTCCAATGTTCAAAGTAGAGCTGAAAATATCTTTGTACAATCTAAGCCAGACCTTTTCTGGAATAACTACCAATAAGTTTTTTCCCATTTTTAATGTTACTTCCTTTGTCTGCTATAATATAATACAGGTTTTGGTATTACAATTTCTTGCTTCTTGTATTCTGTATTTCAGCTTGTACTAAGAGCCCCGTGGCGCAGAGTGGTAAGCTGCAGTACTGCAGTCCAAGCTCTGCTCACGACCTGAGTTCGATCCTGACGGAAGTTGGTTTCAGGTAGCCGGCTCAAGGTTGACTCAGCCTTCCATCCTTCCGAGGTCGATAAAATGAGTACCCAGCTTGCTGGGGGTAACGGGAAGATGACTAGGGAAGGCACTAGCAAACCAGCCCATCAACAAAATCTGCCTAGTAAACGTCGGGATGTGACATCACCCCATGCGTCAGGAATGACCCAGTGCTTGCACAGAGGACCTTTACCTTTTTATTTCAGCTTGTAGATTTCCCCAATAGTTGTCTGCGTGTGCATAGAATAAACTTTTTACACTGTGTACTTTGGCTCTGAGAAACTTTCTGTATTATTTTCCCCATGAGTCCAGGTTAGTCTACGTTCACACTCCTGGAGAGGGTGTGGGGATCTTTTCTCTCAGTCAATCAATCAATCAATCAATCAATCAATCAATCAATCAATCTTTAATTTACAATCATTTGACCAAATCAAAATAGCATACATCTTTTCTCTCTGAACACATGGACCAGCCTACATTTAAAGGGTGAAGTTTTGACTGGCCTGGTGCAAAGCAAAATCTCCAAATGGTGGCAGGGAGCGCTGATCAGAATTTCTGGTATCCAAGAGGTTAGAATATGTAAAGACATATATGAACACACTGAGAGACCCCAGGGTGTTTAACAGAGGCGTCCTCTGGGGTATCCAGAACCCAGACCATTTAGAGCTTTATGTCGACGCCAGCACCCTGACATGGGCCTGGAAAGGTATTGGGATAATCAAAGCTGTTTTCAGCACAAATGTTACAGGATTATGCTGACTCACATCCACCACATATGGAACAACAGCATTTGGCACCATTAGGAGTTTCTGAGCTGTCTTCGTGGGCAGCCCCACTCAATGTGCATGACAGTCTAGAGGTTTCCATGGTACGAACGACAAGTGGTCAGACATATAGCTTCCAACAGTGGCTGCAGCTGACATAACCAGACAGAGCTAGTACAGCTCTCAGGACCATGGCTATCAGCTGGGGATCTAGGAAGTGTCCTCAAGTTATGTTCCTGATGGGATAACTATTTCAGGGAAAGAGTTATCCCATCAAGGGATGTATGCTGGTGGAATACATCATGAGTTCCTTTGAGGGAGGGCAGGGGAAAAAAATGTAACAAAATAAATCCTAGATAACCAGAAAATTCTCTACTGCTGATTATACTGCTGATCAGATCTACATATACCAAAATATTCAGGAAGACTTGCACAGGGCCTACCTATCAGTTGATGCCCCTAGGTCGGTGGCTCCCAAAGTGGGCAGTACCACCCCCTGGGGAGCGGTGGGATTACCTAGTGGGGAACTAAGAGGCAAGGAGGCAGCAGATGGGCACTAGAGGTGGGCTCCTTCATCTGTGTTGTTGGATAGAGTAGGGGGCGCTGGGGTTGAGTTTGTGGAACCAAGGGGGCGGTGGCCCGAAAAGTTTGGGAACCACTGCCCTAGGTAATCTATGCAAGCAGAGTCTTGGATGACAATCAGGCATCTTTTCATAGATTCATTTTGGAGCATGTGATATTGTTGCATGAATGCTGTTTTGGTTTGGAGTAGGGAGGCTGTTTTCCAAACAGGCCTAGGAGCTGCCAACATCTCCTTTCTAGGACACACCTGATGTCCACAGAGATTTGAATATTTGTCCATTGATCATCACTTGCGTCTTCCCCCCCCCCCACACACACACCCACGAGCTCAGTATGGGTATCTTCAACCATGTGCTAGATCTTTAGAAATGGTCAGATCACAATTTTTGTAGGTTACGGTCTAAGTTCCTCAGCCAACAGTCCTTTGGAATTATTCTCCTTTGCTGATGATTGAACCATGGCATG
This sequence comes from Euleptes europaea, assembly GCF_029931775.1. NCBI lineage: Eukaryota > Metazoa > Chordata > Lepidosauria > Squamata > Sphaerodactylidae > Euleptes > Euleptes europaea. The sequence goes on along the minus strand of NC_079312.1, from coordinate 124,971,731 downwards.
TGGATGTTGTCCTGTGGACTCCTTTGGTACAGTAGTTAGACTGTTATTCTCTCTGTGCAGTGTAGTATGAATGAAATGGTGCAAATTAATCTGCAGGGGATGATGGCTGTGGAGAAGTCTCTCTCCATATAACAGTGAGATTAGAAGATCTTCAGGTTCTTTCCCACCTTTGACTAGATTGGCATACTTTTTCTTCCCCGAGGAAGGTGTCACACATTTTCAGCAACCATCACGAGTTGTCTTCATGCAGCTTTGTGTGTATGACAAGTGCCGTCAAGTTGCTTCCGACTCACGGCGACCCTATGAATCATTGTCCTCCAAAATGTCCTATCTTTAACAGCCTTGCCTAGGTGTTGCAAATTGAGGGCTGTGGCTTCCTTTATAGAGTCAATCCATCTCTTGCTGGGTCTTCCTCTTTTCCTGCTGCCCTCAACTTTTCCTAGCATGACTGTCTTTTCCAGTGACTCTTGTCTTCTCATGATGTGACCTAAGTATGACAGCCTCAGTTTAGTCATTTTAGCTTCTAGGGTCAGTTCAGGCTTGATTTCATCTATAACCCACCGATTTGTTTTTTTGGCAGTCCACAGTATCCATAACACTCTCCTCCAACACCTCATTTCATCCAGCTTTGCCTTCCTCCTATTACTTCTAATGACGTTGCTTTGTGCCCCTCTGTGCAGTTTCATAAGTAGTTCCCTCAAAGCTCCTCTGTCACATCTCCTGAGATAGCGAGACGTGATTGATTATGGTCATTATTTCAAAGTACTGTGTGAAAATCTCTGCCCTGTTCATTAATTGTCTTAAAGAGTGCCAGCCCTTCAGAAGAAGGGGAAAAAACACACACACCCTGTCATTCTTCAACAAACTCCAATTAGTTTCATGTTTAGTTTTTTTAACTTGTGTTTTCTAGCTTGTCCTTGTTTATTATCAAGACTCATTAGGAGTGCCCCTCCACCCTTATGTAATTAGTAGTGCCCGCAAAGGTGTCTACGCTTGTTTTTTATTTCTCCATTACAGAATCTACTAATTAAAACGTCCTTATTGGTGCTCCTCCTACCTAGCTGATGTAATATCATGCACCTGAAGCCTGTGGAGGTTTGAATGTACATGATGTTGAACTCGGTAGGGAATTCTTGCAGGACAGTTTCTGTTCCTCCACTAATAAGACCTTAGGGTGTGATTTCTAATAGGGCTGTGCTCCAGTGCTTTCTATTGCTCATGGGACTTTTGATGCTCTAGTTAGGAGACCAGGTGAATTCACACATTACTATGTATGTATCTATGTATGTATGCTTTCTTCAGGTTTTTTTAAACATAGTGTATGCCTAAAAATGTAATATGTGAACAAGGCAAGCACATATTGTACGGATACACTCACACGAGAGCCATGATTGGCTGCATGGTTCTGTCAAGTATATATTCAGTTGCAAACCCACATTTGCTGCCCTGTGGTATGGAAAGGCACTATAGAATACACTCAAATGATCAGGAGCCATGTAGTAGCTGCTTAGCTTGCTATGTGGCATCATAAATATATAAGGGCTTATGGTCACATTACTTGACTACAAAGCTAAATGCAACAGTATTTCCCTTTTGTGAGAGTTTGGTGAAACAGAACCATGGTCATGTTAATCTTGGGCAGAGACTATAGACCATTGTCTTCATGTAGGGGTGCCGTGGTAAGCATTTAATCCACTAATACATGGATCCCAGTTGTCTGAACTCATTTTCAATATACTTTCATGAAGGGTGCCAAATCTATTTATTTACTTAATGTATATCCCTTCTTTTGTATTGAACACTGCATTAATCTGTAGTACTGTATGGTGTATATAGTAACATTAGCTTGAGCCCCAGGAAATTATTTTTTTAAGATCATCCCCAGATTCTAGGGTTGCCAGGGGCCCCCTGGCTACTGGCAGGGGATGGTAGCGTAAGGTTGCCAGATCCAGGTTGGGAAACTCCTGGAGATTTGGAGATGCAGCCTGGGGAGGACAGAGACCTCAGTGGGGTACAATGCCATAGAGCCCAAACTCCAAAGGAGCCATTTTCTCCATGGGAAATGATCTCCATAGTCTGGAGATGACCTGTAATTCCGGAGGATCTCCAGGTCCCACCTAGAGGCTGGCATCCCTACTGGATTCCCCCAACCCAACTTGCATTTAACATGTTGTCTAATCTTTAAGGTACCACAAAACTCATGAAGCTGCCTTATACTGAATCAGACCCTTGGTCCATCAAAGTCAGTATTGTCTGCTTAGACTGGCAGCGGCTCTCCTGAGTCTCAGCCAGATGTTTTTCACATCACCTATTTGCCTAGTCCCTTTAACTGGAGATGCCGGGGATTGAACCGGGGACCTTCTGCATGCCAAGCAGATGCTCTACCACTGAGCCTTTTTGTTTCTGCTGTTCTTCTGGAATTGGCAACGTTTCTTCTGTCCCAGGTAAGTTTTGAAACTCTCACAGTCCCCACCCTCCCATGCTTGAATGGTTCATTATTAGTCGAGCACCAATTCTGCAGGTGTCCAAAAATAGACTTTGGGTTTTAGACAAATTAATCATGGCTCCTGCATTATAAAAGATTTACATCAGCATATTCTTTTTAAAAAACCCACAGAAGGATCACACTTTGTAATAGATCCAATAAGAATTGTTGCCAGCAGTTATCACATATTTCTTCTTATCATCCCTAAGTCACTGGAACAAAAGAAAGAGAGGTTTAGAATCCTCACAAGAAAAAAAAGCTTCTGAATGTGTCTGTTGGATAATATTGCCTACCTCTAATGCCCTCATTCTGTAGCATGGAAAATTATCCACAAAAGAAAAAAAACTGAGCAAAAGATTAGTGTGTGTATGTGTTTTTCCTTTTAGTATAATGTTATTTAAAGGAACCATTTTCTTTTCAGACTGTACAGTGGAACATGGTACGATTTGCTGTAGGAAACAAGATATTTCAAAAACAGGATTAGATTCTGCTATCTCTGTAGATTCAGGGACCAAAGGCATTCTGGCCTTTCCTTGTTCAGTGGGAACACAAGCTGACTAGGGTTCCAAATATAACTAGGTGTGCGGAGGACTGTCCTGCCATATATTTACTGGTTACCAGTTAGCATTTCTCAGTTTGCCATCTGCAACATGGAACTAATGATGATACAACTCAGAGTAACATTGCAAGTATAAATGCAGTAAGAAATATGAAACACTCCAGACATAAGAAGTGAAAGAATAATAATTCACATTGTGGCTGGAATCTATGGGGCTTGGCAGATTTGTCTGTCTCCAGCGCATTTGCACATTTCTCCAAAGGCTCTTTCATTCCTACCAGCACTGTCACATTATCTCTCTATTTTGCTGGTTTCATTTCTTTCAGCTATCTGAACCCTTATATCAAACCTCAGTAACATTGCCTTGTGTCCACTCTTAAGCAATGGAAATCACTGCCTCGGCTTGTACAGCAGGGAAAAGTGGTGCGAGGTAGTAGAGCCAATTAAAGTCAAGTTAGGTGGTATTATCCTGTTTTGAGAACGGAGTCTTTACTCAGGTATGCTTTCATTCTGTTGACAATCTCCTTTCTTTCTCGGCTGATATCATGTATCCTTGTAGTACAAAAGGTTGTGCAGCCATATTGAGTGAATGCTCGAGTGGGTGGTTGCTTCTCAGCTCCAGGGGTTCTTGGATGAGACTGATCTTCTGGGACCATTTCAATCTTGCTTTAGGCAGGGATTTGGAACAGAAACTGCTTTGGTCACCTTGGCTTGATGACCTCTATCGAGAACTAGGTAGGGAGAATGTGACCCTGCTAGTTCTGCTGGATCTCTCAGCGGCCTCAAAGGAGGAAAAAATAACCACAGCCTCCGGCTGATGGGAACTGCATTTGTTCCAGGAGCCACAGGACGTTGACTGCAATTCGGAGTCATGAAATTCATGAGCAGAAGCTTCTGGGAGTTTATAGAATCCTTTGAGGGAGGTTTTATGGTTTAATCCCAGAATGTACTCTGAAACCCAAAGGAGACGTTTTGGCAGAACTGATAAAATTCGGTGTCAGGGGTCAGTCTCAAATTCTACACGGGCTTTCTTTTTAAATGTTCTGCATGCTGGAAGCTATTATTCTCCCTCCCAAACACCTGGGAATGAGTCCAGTTTCAGTTGTTATAACACAAACACAAGGGAAAGTAATGCGCAGACAATGTCTGTGCTTAACCCTACATGCTAGCAGTCATCTATCAGCTGGATGCATATCTGTTGTATAATTAATAAGGCGGTGCTCTAATCCGATGCTGTTTACCATGCCAATTCCAGTCCCCAGAGTGCTTTTTAAACCAAGCAGAGGTTGAAGAACTGACGTTTCAGCCACTGCCCATGTTCACGGACTGAGATTGCCAGCAGGTCTCCAGCTATGGCAGGGGAGCTCCCACCAGCAATTCTGTGTTCCCACTGCCAATCAGAGAGGCAGCAGGAGAAAAATAAACAAAAAAACCCTGTTAGGCTGATGACGTGATGTCACTTCCAGGGAAAACCCAGAAGTGACATCAATCTTCTGTAGGAATCGCCAGAAACTCTATGGTTTTACCATAGGGTGTCCAGTAATTCTCAGAGAGGCATTACATCACTTCTGGGGGTTTCATGAAAGTGGTGGCATGCCATTTGCTGTCAGCTCCCCCCCAGATGTCCTGGCCACCCAGAACTCCTGGGTTTTTACTGAGAGATGTAAAATTTCTGGAAATTTTCATAACCATAGAAAAAATCCTTTGTGGTTCTTTTTTCAGAAAAAAAAAGCAGAAAGCTGGGGAAATTGAAATATATTCAATACTTATTTCCTATGAAACAAACACATATTTTGCTTTTTTAACAACAAAAACTGCATCATTTATAGTTTAGTTAGCATGTAACATTGTATTAAATGGCATCTTTATGAAATTTAAAAGCATAATTTATGGAATTTAAAAGCTTAGGGTCTCCCTGGCTCCTGCAGCAGCTGCTGGCTCACAGGCAGACGCCTGCTGCAAGCTGGGGCTGTTGCTGCCCAAGAGCACCCAGCTGTGGCTGCTGTGGTGAGGGTTGCCAGGTCCCCCCTCCCAATCGGTGGGAGGTTTTAGGGAGGTTTTGGGTGTTTGAGTGCAAAAGCAGCCGCGGCGATGTGGTGCATCTGGAAATAAAACCGGAAGTGCCGTCGTCGCGTGCACCCGCCCACACGTGCACACAGCTGCGTTCCTGGAGCTGTTGGGTGGATCCATCCAACCGCTCCAGGAACACAGCTGTGTGCATGTGTGGATCCACCCAACCGCTCCAGGAACGCGGCTGTGTGCACATGTGGATCCACCCAACCGCTCCAGGAACGTGGCTGTGTGTACGTGTGGGTGGGTGCACGCGATGACGGCACTTCTGGTTTTACTTCCGGATGCACCACATAGCCGCGGCTGCTTTTGCACTCAAACACCCCCAAAATACCACCCACCTGGCAACCTTAGCCATGGCACCTGTGCTTCAGCTAGGGTGGCTAGATTCCCCGTTGCCACTGGTGGGAGCTTCTTGGAGGTGGGGCTGGGGGTGGCGGCGTGTGGCATGATGCTGCCACTTCTGGGTTTTCCCCAGAAGCACTGGCATTGTGTAAGATGCTGTAGCACTGTCCTCTGAAACTCTAGGGAAACCATAGAGTTTTGGGGGGAGAATGCTGGAGCATCCCCATCACAATGCCAGCGCTTCCAAGGTAAACCCAGAAGTGGTATCATCACACCCTGCACCTGGTTCGCTTCTCCCATTCAGCTGGTCTGCTTCCACCCCCTGACCACCTGAGGGGCAACGGGCTGCCCAGTTAATTGATGGGCAATTGACAGCCATAACCAGGCAAATGGGAAGCCTGGCTCCAGCGGACCCTCAGCACCACTCTGCTGAGTTTGCCATGCAGCAGCAGCACCTCTGTCCCAGGAGCCTTGGCAGCACCTCCGTGAGGCTTCGCCACTGGAATGGCTGCCTTTCCCCCTGCATGCTCCAACCCGGCAGTTGCTTGGTCTCTTGCTTGCTCGCCCACCTGCCAGCCTCTCCAACTTCTGCGCGCCTCCCTCATCACTTTCCTCCCTGTGACATCATTGCACACTGACACAGATCACTGTCCCTCCATGTTAGCCCACCTGCTTCTGCCCCCCAAACAGCTGAGCATTGGCGGGCAGCCCCAGGAATCCCCAGAAGTTTGCCTGCCATCAGCGGGCACCTGGGAACCCTATCTAGGGTTGCCAGGTCCCACTTCGCCACCGGCGGGAGGTTTTGGGGGGCAGAGCCTAAGAAGAGCAGGGCTTGGGGAGGGAGGGGAGGGACTTCAATGCCACAGAGTCCAAATGCCAAAGCGGCCGTTTTCTCCAGGGGAACTGAACTCTATCGGCTGGAGGCCAGTTGTAATAGCAGGAGATCTCCAGCTAGTACCTGGAGGTTGGCAACCCTAACCCTATCCATGTATCAGCAGGATTGCAATGCACTAGGAAGCGAAGGTGAGCTGCCCCACCCCTCCAGATCTGGTAACTTTTTCCATTTTTCCATCAGAAAAACTGAAAACTTTGGGAGAACACTGAAAAAAACAACACTATCCACAGATTATCTGACAAAAGGAGTTTTGACTCTCGAAAGCTTGTACCTTGGAAATCTTTAAGGTGCTACTGGACTCTTTAAGGTGCTACTGGACTCAAATCTTGTTCTTCCATCCACTTCAGTGAATAGAGCAGAGAACTGTTCGGAACATGCTCATTATTACTTAACTGGAATTTCCTGTGGCCCAAGTTTCTTTGGGCCCAACATTGCCTAGGGAATAGCTGGTTGGAAACTCTTTACCACCCAGCATATTAAGGCCAAACAGTCAAGTGGGTTACTTTGTGATACACTTGACCTCACTTGACTAACCTCACTTGACTTACACAGCTCCCATTCATTGAAGTGGGTCTTGTGCAAGAGAGATTCCTGGAACATTGTCCTCACGATGCTCAGAAGTTACGTTTTGAAAATAGAAATGAGTGATTGTCAGGGCTGTCACTTTTTCATGGGCAGAGGCTTTGTACAACAGGCAGAAATTCAGTAGGTGTTACTTCCCCCAGCATGGATGGAGAAAGCTGAGCCTGCTAGGATTGCCAGGTCCCTCTTCGCCACCGGTGGGAGGTTTTTGGGGTGGAGCCTGAGGAGGGCGGGTTTTGTGGAGGGGAGGGAGTTCAGTGCCATAAAGTCCAATTGCCAAAGCAGCCATTTTCTCCAGGGGAACTGATCTCTATTGGCTGGAGATCAGTTGTAATAGCAGGAGATATCCAGCTAATACCTGGAGGTTGGTAACCCTAAATGTATCTGAGGCTATGAGCTCATGGAGAGGGGAGGGCGGTCATTCCAGCTTTCCCTGAGATCGGTTAGTTGATGTAGAGCTTGGAATGGAGTCTCAAGTGCGTACACCTTGCAGGTGCATTGGATCTTCCTGCACTTTATACTTTGGTCCTAAATCACATGTTCAAAGTGTGCAAAACATTGCAGTAATTCATATTTCTTGGTATATTGTGTGAACAGAGCACAGGAGACATGCTACTGTATAATTTTCCTGTTTTTGAGTATGCATTTTGTTCACCAATTTATCCATGTTCCAGTTTTCCCCCTTCAACTTTTCGTTGTCTACTGTCTCACTTAAACTGCAGCTTTCAGTGAACGGTGTTCTCTTCGGCGCTGAACTGCGCTGTGCTCACTATCATTCCTGTCTCTGAACCTTTAGAATAGCTGAAGGCAAGAAATAAACAAACAAACAAAAATTAATGCATGAACAAGTCCTCAAGAGGCTTGGGCAATGTTTATGCTGTTGGATGTCCTGAAACCCACATCTGAAAATGTTTATGCATTCAAAGGGTGAGTCAGAGTTTGAAGAGAACTGGGAGTTATTCAGCCTCTCCTGGCTTTGCTACACTCTTCTTCTGTGCCTTGGAGAGCAGCTCTAAATGCAGAAATTGAACAGGTTGGCACTTTTCTGGGCAGAGATGGAAAATGGGGGTGGGCTCTACCTGCCTAATTCCCGCTTGTCAAGCTGCTCTTAAAGGTTAAATAAGGTTGCCAACCTCCAGGTACTAGCCAGAGATCTCCTATTACAACTGATCTCCAGCCAATAGAGATCAGTTCTCCTAGAGAAATGGCTGTTTTGGCAATTGGACTCTATGGCTTTGAAGTCCATCCCCTCACCAAACCTTGCCCTCCTCAGGCTCCGCCCCAAAAACCTCCCGCCAGTGGCAAAGAGGGACCTGGCAACCCTGAGGTTAAATGAGAAAGTTGCTAACTCTATCAAAATCACAGGCTCTTAATTCTTGTCCTAGGAAAAGGGATCAGAGCTCACAGGTCCACAGAGAAAGAGCATTGAAGGTTTGAAATAGCTGGCAACTGTGACCCCTGGAATTCTTCGGTCAGGTTAAGCTCACCAGTGATTTTGGGGGGGGGGCAGGGGTGCTGTGCATTTACCAGAGAGAAATCCAGCACCTAAAGCCTTTCCTTCCACTTTAGGTACAGAACAAATATCACTTGGGCCTTCAAAATATTGTCGAAGGCTTTCACGGTCAGAGTTCATTGGTTCTTGTAGGTTATCTGGGCTGTGTAACCGTGGTCTTGGAATTTTCTTTCCTGACGTTTCGCCAGCAGCTGTGGCAGGCATCTTCAGAGGAGTAACACTGAAGGACAGTGTCTCTCAGTGTCAAGTGTGTAGGAAGAGTAATATATAGTCAGAAAGGGGTTGGGTTTGAGCTGAGTACTGTCCTGCAAAAGTATTGTGCTAATCATTGTCCTGTAAGTATCAAGATAATGTGCTAATGAGGGTAAGGTATGTTAATATGGAACCATTGTATCCTGAAGTGATCTGTAAATGTGTGTAATCCAAAACTAATCTGCATGGCTATTGTGGACTGTAGTCTTTGTTAGTCTGGAGGTTTTTTAGAACAGGAAGCCAAGCCTTATTCATTCTTAAACTCTCCTCTTTTCTGTTAAAGTTGTGCTGATGTTTATGAATTTCAATGGCTTCTAAAAAACCTCCAGACATCTCATTCTGGAACGAGTGGATCTTGGACAAGGTTTCCATAAAGTTTTGTGGGATACATCAACAAGAATTCAAAAAGACAAAGCACCAGAAGACTCTGATGTTAAAATGGCGTTATTGAAAGTATGGAAAAAATATAAAAAGAGAATAAGTCCTTCTCCACCATCTATAATGTCACCAGTTGAAGCTTATCATGACAATGTTAAATGAGATGTCCAAGACTGAACTTTTTGTTTCAATTTTTGCCGATAGATATTCCAGATAGAACAATAGAAAGTTGGCAAAAACAAATTAACCGATTTGTCTGGAATGGGAAAAAACCGAGAATAAGATTTAAAGTGTTACAAGATGAAAAGAAAAGAGGAGGATTAGCATTACCCAACCTTAAATTATATTATCATGCCGCTTGTCTGACTTGGATTGTAGAATGGATAAAATACCCAAAAACTAGCTCTTTGTGTTGATGGGCGGCCAGCCAGATGTTCTCTCTGAGGCCCTGACTGAGGGTCTTGCAGCTGTAGTGAAATGGTTGAAATAGAGCGGCCTGAAGCTAAGTCCAATGAAGACGGAGGTCCTGTGGTTAGGTCGGGGGAGGGGGCCCAGGTCAGGCAGTCCAACTCTTAGCCCTTGATGTCTGCTAAGAGTTTGGGCGTGATCCTGGATTAGGGCTGTCAAAAAAATTTTTTTGCTGTGGATTTGCTGCTCTCTAGATGCACATTTCCCCCAGCCAAATTCTCAAAACTCAACAATGAGCGCCCAGGAGGGTGGCGGGTGGTGGTCGCTGGGGCGGAGGGAGGAGGAACTTTTTCTTTCTTTTTTAGGAAGGTGGGAAACTGCCGAATCTGCCGAATCTGCCTGATTCAGATTCGGTGGTTTCCTGCCTTTTTTTGGTTCGGCTGCTCCCGAACAAAAAAACCAGCTGAATCAGGCAAAATTTGGCTTTTTTTTCTGGTTTAGGAATACCCGAATCAACAGCCCTATCCTGGATGTCTCTCTTCCTTTGGAGACCCAGGTCAACAGTGTGGCCCGGATGGCTTTTTTCCATCTCCTCAGGGTGCGCCAGCTCCTGCCAGTTACATACTGATCTGGCCACACTGATCCATTCAACAATAACCTCCAGATTGGACTACTGCAACTCACTCTACGCGGGGCTATCTTTGAGACTGCTCCGGAAGTTGCAGCTGGACCAGAATGCAGCTGCACGTGTCCTTGTTAGGGCGCCATGGAGAGCGCATATCCAGCCTGTGCTTCGACAGCTGCACTGTCTTCCAGTTGCATACCAGATCAGGTTCAAGGTTTTGGTGGTGACCTTCAAAGCCCTACACGGCCTAGGGCCCTCGTATCTTCAGGACCACCTTCTCTAGTAAACACCCACAAGAGCCTTGCGATCATCATCTGAAAATCTACTGGTGGTCCTTGGCCTGAAAGCTATCCAGCTGTCCTTGACTAGGGCCAGGGATTTCTCAGCCATGGCCCCATCTCGTGGAATACTCTGCCTAGGGAGGCCCAAGCTTTAAAAGGTCTATTTCAGTTTCGTCAACCTGTAAGGTGGAGCTGTTCCATCAGGCATATAATTGAGGGCAGCAACTGTGTACAGCAAATCTATTGGCCGGCCTGTACCTTGTGGGGCCCCCCTCCCACATTATGCACTATTAGATTATGCACCAACATTATGCACCAACTGCATTCTAGCCCGGTTAGTAGGGTTGCCAGCTCCTGGCTGGGAAATACCTGGAGATTTTGGAGGCGGAGCCTGAGGAGGGCAGGGTTTGGGGAGGAGAGGGTCTTCAGTGCCATAAAGTCCTATTGCCAAAGCAGACATTTTCTCCAGGTGAAGTGATCTCTATTGGCTGGAGATCAGTTGTAATAGCAGGAGATCCCCAGCTAGAATCTGGAGGTTGGCAACCCTACCGGATAGCCAGTAGGGTTACAGTAAGTGCCTGAAGGGCAGGAGTATTATTAGAACCTGCACATTGCTCCTTTTTTAGTGCCGTCTGTTGTACTGTTTTAATTTACTTTTAATTCATGTATTTATTTCATGTGCTTTAAATCGCTGTTACCCAACCTGAGCCCTGCTATGCAGGGGGAGGGTGGGGGCTAGAAATATAAGTATAAATAAATAATAACTCTAAGACTGGACAAAAAAAACCCCTTACAAGTCTTGGTTTCTAGATAAGCCCTAATATGTATGGGTGTGTTGTAAAATCTTCAGTGTTATGGGCCTTGAATCCAGCTGAGCCTGTCCCCTGGACCCTAGAACGATACCGTATCCAAAAATACAGTTCCTGGTTATGGCTCTGTGATTAGAAATGACAAAACATGCATTGCATAATGATGTGTCTGCAAGCCTTAGATTGCCTCTCTTGTCCCCTAACCTCCTGCAGCTTCGTAAATGAAAATGTGATGTTCCTTTTTTAAGGAGTCCACAGGAGTGGAATGAAGAAGATAAGTGAAATGAATAAGATGGCTTTAAAAAAAAAGCTGTTATGCAACAGGGACCAGTTCTCTACCCTCTGCCTCTATAATAAGGTCTTCTGTGCATTACCAGGAGAAATGAAGAAAGGTGGTTATTCATAGCGTCTTCACCTCAGTATAGGCCCTTATAGGTATGGATTACATACAGCCCAGTTGCTGCAGTCTGTTAAGAATTATTCTCAGCTCTGCCTTAAATTGACCCATTTTCCTTTATATGAGAATTTGGATTTGCTGAAATTCCTTTTTTTGGCAGGGCTGTTCAAGGTACAGGGAACACTGTCCTCCTTTGTATCTATCTGATCCTCGCTCACATTCGATCATCACAAAAGATGCCCCAAAACTGGTGTTCAGTTGCCAGTCCCAAAGCTAGACTCGCTGGTACCCTCTCCCAGGAAAACAAAAATCTATGCAATAAGGTTCACACTGAAAGGAGTGTGAGTTAAAGGCTTGCTTGACCTTGAGGCGGAGCTAAAAATAGGCTGACGGGTCCTGGCAGAACAAGGAAGGACAAAAGGTTTTAAGTCTGCCACTGGCTGCTTTACCCTCAATGTGTTGGTCAGTGCCTGAGGTACCATTGCATTTATAGCAGTTACCACTGAGCTTTTGGCCTCGTTGTGCCAGATTTCCAGCCATGTGCAAATCTCAGCGCAAACTAGGAACACTGAGGCCTTTTATGCAGGGATGTTTAGCCGCCGTCACCCCCATCGACTGCTTCGGGGCTTCCTTTTGATTATGCATGCCTCTCGTGACTGTCAGAGATTGACTTGCTCTCCGCACGCGCTTTGCCTGCATTTTCCAGATTCTGGATAAAACAGCATCCAGAAAACATGGGCAATATGCGCAGGGAGAGCGAGGCAACCTCTGACGGGCAGAAAAGGCATGCATAATCAAAAGGAAGCCCCGAAGCAGTCAGTGGGGGTGACCGTGGAGAAAAGTCCCTGCATAAAAGGCCTGAATCACTGATGTTATTGGCAATGGTAAAGCAGTGAAATGGCAAGGAGTAAGGCGGGTCACTTTTGAACCCTGCCCACGAGAATTCTTGAGTTGTCGTCCCACATTCTGTCCCTGGACTACAACGTTGCTAACTTCCATCCTTTTCAGAATGACAAACAATTTTCATCCCAATCTGCTAGTCTATTTGAATGAATCTCTGCTGTCTACTCAGCACCGCTATAGACTTCCCTCTTCTTCCTCTTTCTTTTGCCTTTTTCATGTGGCTGCAGTGATGGGTGCTCTCGAGTCCAGAGGGGTGCTGAGGAAAATGAGCGATATGCTGGAGATGATGGTGAAGAGGATGGATGTGCTAGCCAGGATGGAGAACAGCACGGACTTCCGGAAAGGGGAAGAGATGCATTTCCCAATGGACAGGTCAGTAGAGCCGGTGGGACTAAAATTAGATCCAGGATTCACTAACAGAGGAATCCTCTTTCCTTAGCAGTTCTGGATGTGGAATGATTATTCCAGCTGCTGCATGATCCCAGTTCTCTACATGTTTATTCTCACTACAGGCCGGTATTGAACACATTATGGGATTGTGTGTCCATCAAATCATTGTTTGAATCCATGTGAATCTTTCCCTGTTGCAACCAGGTTTTGCTTCTAACAAAGCAGTGGAAGACTGCAGCTGCTGGACCTCCTGCTAATTCAGGGCCAGCTAATCCATGAGAGACATGAGAAGGTCACCTCAAGTGGCAGATTTTGGGAGTGACAGCCTTCCTTTGCACCAGCCTGTCCTTGGTTCCTCCCTCTCTACTGCTTCTGCTTTGAAACCAAAGGAAATAATACTCCTCTTCTCCCCCAAGCCTTTTTAAAACTAACACGCAAGCCACACATGCTCTGTAATTCTCAGAAGATTCCTTCCCCTCACACACATGCAGCCATTTTGTTCATACTGGCTTGGAGTATGGTGGCAGCACTGCTGGTGGCAACAGGGATGGTGGGCCAAAGACAGCAAACTCTCTTGAGCTTCACTGGGCTTATTCTTTCCCTGTTTGTCCTTCTCACCCTCCTCTTTTGACGGCTTAGCAAGTGAGAATTTAATATTGCTCACAGCAATTAGGGAAGGTGGAGGAACAGATTGGCTAGGCGGGAGGTGCACCCACACAATATGTTTACTGAATCAGTAACTTATGTCTGGGTTCAGGCAGGCACCCAGCACACCCGGCAGCAAGGGTAGTCCAAGGCACAGTCCAGGGTCAAAACATAAGTAGTAAGAAGTCCAAGCACCAAAAAAGAAGGGCAAATCCAGAAAGCACAAGCCAGGTCACAGTAGGTCAGAGGTAAGTCCAAGAAACAAAGTCCAAATCCAGTCCAAGGCCAAGCACACAGAGAAGAAGAAGAAGAAGAAGAGTTGGTTTTTATATGCCGACTTTCTCTGCCACTTAAGGGAGAATCAAACCGGCTTACAATCACCTTCCCTTCCCCTCCCCACAACAGACACCCTGTGAGGTAGGTGAGGCTGAGAGAGAATGACTAGCCCAAGGTCACCCAGCTGGCTTCGTGTGGAGGAGTGGGGAAACAAATCCAGTTCACCAATTAGCCTGCAGCTCTCATGTGGAGGAGTGGGGAATCAAACCCAGTTCTCCAGATCAGATTCCAGCGCTCCAAACCACCGTTCTTAACCACTACACCATGCTCTTAGAGGTCTAGTGGTTAAGAATGGCAGCAGGTACACAAGGGTTGTGGACAAGTTGCTTCCATGCTGGTTCACTCTTTTCTGGCTGCTTTTCTCAGGGAAGCCCTGATCAGGAGCAGATACAACCCTCAACCTGCCAAGTCAGCCACGGACAAGTACCACTCATCACTGGCTGATCAGCCTCTGTGGCTGTCAGCCCTGATCCGGTGGCGACTCAAGCTCATAGAGGTTGACTGGTGCTGGACTGCCAACCGTGTGCTACGGTGCCACTCCTACACCTCCCTCTGAGCCCACCTTCTCTGGCATTCCAAAGGCTCTGGCGACCCTGGAGGTAAGGCTAGTGGCTGCACTGCTTCTGTTTCATTCTTGGCTTTGAGACTGAGGATGTGGCATGCTGACTTGAGCCTTCTGCACCAGATGGAGTCTCTACCTTGCCTGGTGGGTCTTCCTGCAGCCTCCAAGGACTGGGGCTGGCTTCCTCAGACGTCTTCCCTATCCGAGGCGGCATTGGCAGGCAGATTCATGGCACATTGAAGTCCAAGTCCATTTCTCTAGTTTGCAAGCTGGCAATACTATCTAGTCATTAAACCAAGTGGTAGAATGTATCATTTCCCCAAAGGTTTTATCTACATTTGTTATTATAACAAGTCTGAACAGGCATTCTTTGCCTTCACCCAGAAGTTTGACCTTGAGAGATCCAACACAAAGGTTAATCTGGGGGATCTGACTCAGAACTCAGCTGTAGACTGTGTGGGTACCCTTGGGTAATATCACACAACCTCTAGATGAAGATGGGAACTAAAAGTGTCATAAAAGAATGAATAATAGCTAAAATGTAAAAGATAGGGTTTTAAATAATGAGCTTGGAAGTACAATCAAAATGTCAGTTAATTTGTAAGATTGATGGACTGTTCATTTTAAAATGTGGAGTTTTAATTTCATGTCAACTCAAGAAGGTGGATGGTTAGCTTTCAATGACTGTGCAGTTGTTAACAATGGAAATTATTTTTAAGGTGGGCATTATCACGGAACAAAGCTGATATCCAAAGCAATTCACATCACAGTTGTTTAATCAAAAGAAACCCTCTCTCTTTGTGTTCTCGTTCATTAACACCAAAATATTACCTGTATTCAAATGTACTCGTTTACTTAGGCTGTTCACAGACAGTGTTCCAACCCAGGGGAAATTGATTGTGTTAAATCATTGAAATCAGTGAAACTTGTCATGATGACTAATTGGTCTTGTTGATTTCATTGGGACTGAAGTTCAACTGACTTATTCAGGATTGGAGCCAATATCTTTTCAAATGTTATAATTATTCATTCTTGTCTCTCTTACCTGGATCGCTGGTCAAACTGGCTTTGTAGGTTTTAATAGCATTTCACGTTTCATCCTGATAAAACCCAGAACTAACCTGCAGATGTGTGACCAATAGAAGTTAGAGCAAGTCCTCCACGAGTTCGACCAATATAGCTGCAACAGAGATCTGAAAATTTGGGGCTGAATATCATGGACACCTAATAGGATGGTGCCTTTATATGATGCTTCTAAAAAGTGTTAAATTCATAGAACATAGCTCCATTAGTTGCTATTAGCCATAGGGCTGCTGTGAGCTACCACAGGCCCGTAGACCGTGATTCCCACTGAACTCCCTCCCCTTGCCTTGCAGAACCAACCCAAACACCATATAAAGACAAATCAGATAAATTGCTCAGCTCATGGTCTCCTAGGGTGATGAGGACACCCCGAATTCTGTATCCCCCTTAGTAGCTCTAATTAGTCACGATGGCTGGGAAATCTCCATTTGCCGAAAACTGGGTGAGACTTTGCCTCATGCCCTGTTTGTGGATCTTCAGAGGTCATCTAATTGCCCACTAAAGAAAACATTGTTGAATGGATGATTTGTCTAACCCAGAGTTGACCCATTCCTGCCTTCCATTGCTGGGGGAATTTTCTTCTCTATTCTTTTAAAGTTCCTTTTTATGACTGAGAGGATTACTTATCTACTTACCTGCATAAATACGCATGTTGCGCTTGTAAAAAAAAAAAAAAAAAAAAACCAGTGCATGGCTACACTGTGTATTATGTATAGAATATCAGATGCTGCTGGGTATAAAAAGGTTTGCCAAAGGTCAAATAGAAAATATTGTTATTTATCAAATGTAAAATGTCAGACACCAAGACGTTATCAAATACAAAATACCATACCTTATCACAGCAATTCTCAAACATTAGCAACCCAAGGATCCACATGCTGATAAAAAATGTAACAAACCCCCAAGTGTTCCCCTCCTCCCTCACCAGGCCCACCTGTCAGAGATACCCTTTTTAGTGTGGCAAGCTGTGAATCCCCCAGAAAAGCTACCATTAGTGTATATCCTACAACATTACAGGGAGATCCGTATCAGGTACACTTTAAAAGCAAGCTTAATGAAAGTATTTTTATTGTCATTCCTCAGAAGGTTGCTAATTCTATAGGGCCACAATTCAAGACAGCCTGACCCAAGTTCTAATCAATCTCACCCCTTGACTGGAAGGGATTTTGTACTGGGGACAGCAAAAAAACTTCCTTATTGATTAATTACCTAGCCGGAGGCCAGCAGAACAGAGGTGGAAAGGAGGCTAGGAAAATGATTACCGGCTGCTCATAGGAATAGCAAAAGATGAGCATCAGACAAAACCTGAACTTCGCTAGTATTCAACTGAAAGCTGCCAATGGCTGCTATCGTCTCTAGACAATAGGTAGGAAAAATCAAATGCGTAATTATAGGATGGGGGAGACTTTTTTGCGGAGTAGTGTGTGTGAAAAGGATCTCGGGGTCTTAGTAGACCAAACACTGAACATGAGTCAGCAGTGTGATGCTGTAACTGAAAAGGGAAATGCAGTCTTGGGCTGCATCAACAGAAGTATAGTGTCCAGATGTGATGGTATCGCTTTACTCTGCTCTGGTTAGACCTCAACTAGAGTACTGTGTTCAGTTTTGGGCACCACAATTTAAGAAAGATGTAGACAAGCTGGAACGTGTCCAGAGAAGGGCAACAAAGATAGCGAGGGGTCTGGAGACCAAGTCCTATGAAGAAAGGTTGAAGGAGCTGGGTATGTTTAGCCTGAAGAGGAGAAGACTGAGAGGGGACATGAAAACCATGTTCAAGTACTTGAAGGGCTGTCATATAGAGGAGGGTGCCGAGTTGTTTTCTGTTACTCAAGAAGGTCGGACCAGAAACAGTGGGTTGAAATTAAATCAAAAGAGTTTCCGTCTAGACATTAGGAAGAATTTTCTAACAGTAAGAGCGGTTCCTCAGTGGAACAGGCTTCCTTGGGAGGTGGTAAGCTCTCCTTCCCTGGATGTTTTTAAGAAGAGTTTAGATGGCCATCCGTCAGCAATGCTGATTCTGTGACCTTAGGCAGATGATGAGAGGGAGGGCATCTTGGCCATCTTCTGGTCACTAGGGGTGTGGAGGGGGGAGGTAGTTGTGAATTTCCTGCATTGTGCAGGGGGTTGGACTTGATGGCCCTGGTGGTCCCTTCCAACTCTATGATTCTATGATTCTATGACAAGGAGTAGCACCATATCAAATTCCTTGGCATTGGAAAATAGAATGAAAAGCAGTTACATTTTGTGCTGGAAGCAATTATGATGTCTATCTTAGGACTGCATTTGGTGCCACTCAGCCATTCCTGTGTGTGTGTGTTTAAAGTGCCATCAAGTCGTAGCCGACTTATGGCGACCCCTTATGGGGTTTTCAAGGCAAGAGACTAACAGAGGTGGTTTGCCAGTGCCTTCCTCTGTATAGCAAACCCTGGACTTCCTTGGTGGTCTCCCATCCAAATACTAACCAGGGCTGACCCTGCTTAGCTTCTGAGATCTGACGAGATCAGGCTAGCCTGGGCCATCCAGGTCAGGGCCAGCTATTCCTAGGGGTTAGCTAATGGTTCTCAGTAACTACCTGGATTTTCTGGCTAGTGCTCTGAGGTAATCTGGAAGCTTGGGGACTGTGGGTGGTGGCAGCTCTGTGAGCTCCCCCTCTTCGTAAGAGGAGGCATCTGATTCCATCCTCTTCCTCTGCAGTGGAGCTTCCCTGCTCCTATTCCTAGCAAATTGAGTCATCTGTTATCTGGATGACCTAAGAAGAGCTCATCTTCTGTTCTTTCCAATGACTCGAGGCTCTCCTGGAGTGTCCTCATGGAACCTCAGAGGGCCCCAAACCTCAGATGACTTCAGATGCCAGACCTGATATAAAATATTGAGTACTCAGCCAATATTAGGTGTCAGTATCCCTTAAGCAGCTGTTTATAGGTTAAATTCGTTTCAGTTGGAACAAACACAGGGAAAACCCCTACTGAAAACTGAATCATTGTGTACAATCCAGCTCCCCAGGGAGTTTCTGAAGGCGCTAAACTGCCTATTATCAACAAGCTATACAGTTTAAATCCGTGGCGGTGCCCAGCCTTGCTTCTTCCCAATTATCTTATTTTCTTTTCCCTCCAGGGGTAAAACTGAGCAATTTTGGCTGACCATTACTTTTTTCCAATGGACAGGCACACCACTAAGCCCCAGTAAGAAGCAAAGCACATAATAAGCCCTGGTCTCTGGCTTCATTCTTGTTTAATAGACCAAGCCGGCTTTTGAAAGAGATGGAAGCCAATTTCCTCTTTAATGCAGCTGCAGATGGCTTTGAAGTTATGCTTTGATTAAGTTGGTAGCAAATAACTGATTAGCCGTGTATTAAGTCAACTGCTCTCCCTGTCCCTCCCTTTCCTTTGCATGGAAGCCATTGCCCATTGAATAAATGTTCATCTGGCAAGTTCGTTTTTGCACTGCTCCCTCCTTCAACCCATCTGGCTTCAGAAAAAGAAAACACAAAGTCACCTCTTTGGAATCCAGGAACTAAAGCTGTGACTCATAAATGTTGCACTTAGTATGGTGCTAGAAGAAGAGTTAGTATTTATACTATGCTTTTTAGTATAAATACTATGTATTTATTTACTATGTATTTATACTATGCTAAACCCTGCTTAGCTTTTTAGATGTGACAAAGTGAAAATGGTTAGTATTCTTGAACACATGAACACCTGAAGCTGCCTTATACTGAATCAGACCCTTAGTCCATCAAATGTCAGTATTGTCTACTCAGACTGGCAGCGGCTCTCCAGGGTCTCAGGCAGAGGTCTTCCACATCACCCACTTGCCTAGTCCCTTTAACTGGAGATGCTGGGGATTGAACCTGAGACCTTCTGCATGCCAAGCAGAGGCTCCACAAACTGAGCCACAGCCCCTCCCCTGATATACACATGAACATGTGAAGCTGCCTTATACTGAATCAGACCCTTGGTCCATCAAAGTCAGTATTGTCTACTCAGACCGGCAGCGGCTCTCCAGGGTATCAGGTGGAGGTCTTTCACATCACCTACTTGCCTAGTCCTTTCTTTGTCTGATAGTCTCAAAGTCCCAGGGTCTGGCCCCACTCGGGGCTTGGCTCACGACAGCTGTCCACGATTGGCAATAGCTGCTAATTGGAAAAGGGGTCTCACGTCTTTAAGAACTCTGCACTAAGGAGGAACTGCAAAGCTTTTAAAGGACCTGGACAGTTCTTCAGTTCTGTCATCACATGAAGTTTTTACTAAATTTGGCAGTTGTCCCAGAATTTGGACGCTGAAGAGTTTGACAGCTGTTTCCTAGAACTCAAGGAATCCATGGCAGCCACTGTGTAGTATCAAGCACTAAGCATTTGATGAGCAACTTTCCCATTTATGTATGTTCATATGTTTAATTGACCGTTTTTCTGCTTAGAATAAATTTTACGTCTGTGTTGCATAGATAAAATTAATGGAGTGGGTGTGTGATGAAGATACCCTTTCTGTAATATGTTTGATACACTAGGTAGGTGTAAACTAAAAAACAAAACTGGCCCCAAGAGCAGGCTGGCTAATCTCTTGAAAGGAATCTCACTCTACTTCTTTATTCAATACAGTCTGTATCCTACCTCCAGATAGAAAACAAGGCGTTATAGTGATAATTAAGATAGTTAAGTTTCAACTTGCCAGAGATCTTCCTTTCTTTCAATCTGCCCTTAGTAGCACCTTGATCTGGCGGTGCTATACTTGAGCATATGAAGCTGCCTTATCCTGAGTCAGACTATTAGTCTATGAAGGTCAGTACTGTTCACTCTGACTGGCAGTGGCTCAGCAGTAGCTCAGGCAGAGGTCTTTCACATTGCCAACTAGTTCATCCTTTTAACTGGCGCAACCCAGGGATTGAACTTGGATATCTTCTGCATGCAAAGTAGATGCTGTCCCACTGAGCCACAGACCCACTTCAAGGGCAATGTCCCCACTGGCTGATCACAAATGGGCTGATGACTTGAAGTATTGACCCCTCATGCCTGATTTGCAAACACTCCTGAAAGGTCACCCCACCCCAAATAATCCACCAGAGCCTTTCCACAAGGGAAGAGGTTTCCACAAAGCGTTTTCCACCTGCAGAATGTGACTTTCTCACCTCCCCCCTCCCAAGATGCAGTAAACTTGCATTACACAGAAGAAAATCCTCCTTTTGTGGAAATGCTTAAGTACATCCAAGCCAACATCTCTTTGAAAAAGAATAATGCAATGCCTCTTTTAATAGGACAAGCCAAAATATTACAAAATAGTGAAGATAATCTAAGTTCCCCTGTAGTCTTGGATGTTAAGCAAGACAAATGGGGGGGGGGGAGGGGGAGAAATGTTCAGGGCATGATGGAAAAGCCCATATGTCATGGGGCAGCCTGCGGGGGCTTCCTCAGATGAAAAGGACCTTAAAGCAGCAGGCAGTGGAAAAGAGGAACAGCAACAAGCTGAGCAGGCACAGACGGCAGGGGACTCAGCTGTGTCCAATAGCAGCCCTCCACGGCCACTGGAGCAGTGGTGCCAAAGTTGCAGACCATTTCTACTCGAGCGTAGAAGGAGTGCTAGGTTACAAGCACTACTAAGAGCACTGCCAGCTGAAAGTGATGAGAATAATGAGCTCCTTCCATCTTGCATCCAGGCTAACATGGGAACTACTTGTTACTACTACCCTGTGTTCTCTTGGTCCTCTGATCATTCCTGAGACTCTCAAGGCCTTGACCCTGGATTGGACTTTGACTTGGTATTTGGACTTCACTTTTGATACTGACAGTTTGGATCCAGACCTAGAACAGCCTGGTATTGATCCTCGGACTGCTATCTGACTACGCCACCCACTTCTGGCCTTCAAGTCTGCTGGCATTCAGGACACCATAAATGTACCAGCATGGTGTTGTGGTTAAGAGTGGTGAACTCTAATCTGGAGAACTGGGTTTGTTTCCCCACTCCTATGCATAAAACCTGCTGGGTGACCTTGGGCTAGTAACAGTTCTCTCAGAATTCTCTCAGTCCCACCTACCTCACAAGGCGTCTGTTGTAGGGAGGGGAAGCCAGTTTGTAAGCCAGTTTGAGACTGCTTAAAGGTAGAGAAAATCAGGGCATAAAAACCAACTCTTCTTCTTCTTTAGGAGGCCGAGCCTTGCAGAGTTATACTGCCATCCTAAGCAGAGTTATACCCTTCTAAGACCAGTGACTTCAATGGATTTAGAAAGCTATAACTTGCTTAGGATGGCATTGTATACCGAGTTGTATGTTGATAGGTTCAAATCCAATTTCAAATTGCACCAGAAGCTCAGGGAAAGAAGCAGCAAAAAAACGGGAGACCCCTTTGAAACCGCAGATGCCAGCAGTTCATAATTTGGAGCACACAGGTCCCTTGTAGGGCAGAAATCACAAGAAAAAACATGATTGCATTTATATTAACAAAGTTGGAGGACAATTTAGATGATGCACTAGGTAGCAGACAACTAGGAGCCCAGTTGGGTAGCCTACTCAGTGTATGGACAGCATGTAAATCCCCATAAGCCAAGTCCCATAAGGAGACAATGTTCTTCCAGTTGTACATCCCTCTCTTGGACAGCTAAATGTGGTACTTCCCAAAAAAGTCAGGGCAAAAAGTACTGCTGCTAGAAACAAACAAACCTCCCCATGTTTAAATGCTCTGTGCATGAAAAGGAGTGGATACTGAGAGGTTCAAAATACTCAGTTCCACGAACTTGTCCTGTATCTGTCACCTTTTTGTCCCTTTCTCCAAGAAGCACAGGGCAGTGTGTATTCTTTCCCCCATCGCTCTTTTATCCTTAACAACAACCCTGCAAGTTAAGTTATGCTGAGATATTTTGTGACTGGCCCAAATTCACTCAGCAAGCTTCATGTTGGTTCTAGCCCAACACTTTACTCACCAGATCGCACTGGCTGTCTTCCACTATAACCTTCTAAGCCAGCCTTGTATGGAGAAACTCTATTTTAAGTTGGAATAGGATATAGGAGGGTAGTGGTACGTCCAGGGCCGGGGCCGGTCTTTTTTGCGCCCTAAGCAAGGCTAACTACTTGTGCCCCTCCCCCTCCATTGCTAACCAATTTTCAAAAACAGGTGTCTTGTAGAAAAAATAAAAGCCTGATGCATTCCTACAAAACTTTTTATAAGACGTTATAATTAATTATTTTCCCTAGCACTGTTGTGGTACCCATCTTAAAATAAAAAAATAAAAATTGGCAGATGCGTTTTTTCCAAGAAACGAAACAGTTTAAAACTGTGCCCCTGAGGCCAGTTCTGCGCCCCTCTGAGGTCTGCGCCCTAGGCGACCGCCTCGTTCGCCTTAATGGTAGCACCGGCCCTGGGTACGTCCCTCTCCTTTTCACCTCTGCAGAGAAACTGGGAGGAATTCTTAGGAGAGTATGCAAGCCCTGGTGTAAAAGGTTAAACGCTATTAAGTGAGCAGCTTATGACAGAAAACTCTGAAACCTGATTCCAGCCCCAGCTCTGCCATTGCACAAATGATATAAGCTCTTTACACTGCCAGGTTTTCAGGGATGTTGGTTGCTGGCTGCCAAGTTACTATCCTGACTCATTCTCCTGCTCCCAATTCCCTTCTTGGATTTGAGGTCAGGGCATTCTGGTGCCTTAAAGAACGGTTGCGGTGGTCTGGATGGCTCCCAATTTCAGCTTTGGACAGAGGAGTGATTGGCTGTTTTCCAGGCTTTGCCTGTGCTTGTCTGCTGTTTGGCTGGGTAGGAGAATGCTGCAGCTTCCTCTGCTGGCAGAGGGATCAAAGAAGAAGAGTTGGTTTTTATATGCCGACTTTCTCTACCACTTAAGGAAGAATCAAACCGGCTTACAATCACCTTCCACTCCCTTCCCCACAGCAGACACCCTGTGAGGTAAGTGAGGCTGAGAGAGCTCGAAGAGAGCTGTGGCTATCCCAAGGTCACCCTGCAGGCTTCATGTGTAGTAGTGGGGAAACAGATCCAGTTCACCAGATTAACGTCCGCCGCTCATGTGGAGGAGTGGGGAATCAAACCCGTTCCCCAGATCACAGTCCACCGCTCCAGACCACTGCTCTTAACCACTACACCACGCTGTTAAACACTACACCGCGCCGCATGCCAATGCTGAGAGTCTGGCTGTTGGGGAGCATTTATTTTATTTTAGTAAATTGGTATCCTGCCCTTCCCAGCAAAGCTGGGCTCAGGGCGGCTCACACATTATTGCAGCACAGCTCCAGCAAAATCACATTAAAATCACATTAAAACGGTCCTTATAAATAAGCCCGCCCCATAGAATCAACGGAAATATCAATATATAACATATGGCACACTTGTTGTGGCATATAAGCCGCAGCAGGACCTATGAGCAGTCGGAGCCCCCCCGCCCCACGTAACAACAATAGATTTAGATGGCAACAACAGAAGGGTAGGGTAGGGAGGCAAGCATTGACAGAAAAGACTGTAGCTGGCCTCCACCATAGGCCTGGTGGAATAGCTCTGTCTTGCAGGCCCTGAGGAATTCCTTGAATGTAAAGGGAACCGTTACGATTGGGGTAAATAAACTAGCTCGGGGCCTCCCTGTCCGGATGTAGCCTCTCCTTAACCTCTTCTCCAGGGCTAGGAGGACTGAGACTGGTCTTTTGATTCTTTCAGTGTTCAGGTATTTGTGCAGGGTTGCCAGGTCCCGCTTTGCCACAGGCAGGAGGTTTTTGGAGCCAAGCCTGAGGAGGGCGGGGTTTAGGGAGGGGAGGGGACTTCAATGCCATAGAGTCCAACTGCCAAAGCGGCCATTTTCTCCAGCCGAACTGATCTCTATCAGCTGATCTCTATCAGTTGTAATAGCAGGAGATCTCCAGCTACCGCCTGGAGGTTGGCAACCCTATATTTGTGTGTGTAAAATGCTGTCAAGTTGCAGCCGACTTATAGTGTCCCCAGCAAGAGTTTTTCAAGACAGGCGAGAAGCAGAGGTGTTTTGCCATTGCCTACCCCTGCAGAGTCTTCCTTGGTGGTCTCCCTTCCAAGTACTGACCCTGCTTAGCTTCCGAGATCTGACAAGATTGGGCTATACCATGCCACCTTCCCTCCCATGTTCAGGTATAAAGGCACAGAATTAAATGGTGTCCATTTCAAGGGAAACCTTTGGGTGTGAATCATACTGGAACGTTGTTTTCTTGTCTCTGGAACAGAGAGATGCCTGCAATGCCGCTTTATCAAAATTGGTTTCTGCAGAGGGCCCAGCGACTTAAATGCAGATCCCAAATCAAATTATAACGGCTCAGATGTTCAACACACCTTCATGAAGAAGAATGGGAAAGAGACCTCGAGGTGCTCCTCAGAGCGCCTGAGCAATTGATCACTTAGCTCCGAAGCAGCTGCTGCCTGGGTGGAAACTCAGCATCTATCCTGAGGCAGCAATGTTGCACTGCAGGAGCTTCCGGGCTAGCAAGGGGTGAAGAATGGCTGTTGTTCCAGCTCAGCAGAGGGGAGTTGTAGTCAAGACCCTGGCAGGATGTCAAGGACCGTTGGCAACAAACCAGAATGACTTCAGGAGTTGACAGGGCTGGATTTCAGTTCAGACAAAGGTTTCTGAATAGATGGTGGGTAAGGGGTCATCACCCAGCCCTGTGGTGCAGAGTGCTAAGCTGCAGTAGTGCAGTCAAAAGCTCTGCTCACGAACTGAGTTTGATCCCGGCGGAAGTCGGTTTCAGGGAGCCGGCTAAAGGTTGACTCAGCCTTCCATCCTTCCGAGGTTGGTAAAATGAGCACCCAGTTTGCTGGGGGTAAAGTGTAGATGACTGGGGTATGTTGACTCAACAAGTATGTTGAGTCCTCAGTACAAGCTGAATCCCTCTACCAAGTCTTCCAAGGGAAAATTCAGCCAGGGTGAAACCCCATGCCACCATACACCATATCTTTAGTTATGGGATCTCTGGAGAGAGGGGAAGACTCCTGACCAGGTTAAAATATAGAAAACCTAAGCTAACTCGATGGGAGGATTTTGATGCATAATAGAATGGCGTGAGGACGGACTAGATGCCTTTTAGTTCCTTTGGCTTCTAAACTTACAAAGCCCACAATTCAGCTAGCTGCAGCATTTAGAAAGATAAAGCCACAGGCATTTTCAGAAAGTGTTCGGTGGAGGTACACAAGTTTCGACAGCAAAATCCTGGGAATGTGTGCAGTCAGCTTGACCGTACATCTAAAGCAATGCAAATGAATTTGCAGTGCGTACATGTCCCAAATTGCAATGTGGTAACCTGGAAAAGCATTGCCAGGAAGAGACAGCCACTGTAACATGGAGACTGGCTTGCAGACTACAAGTGTGACTTTTAGTTAGCAGTAGTGCACACAGAAACCTCACTGGCTGGTTTCTGCTCATTATTTCTGTTTTAATGGGTGGCCTTTAAAAGGCCCGTTCCATTTGTGGCCGATTAATCTTGAGACTCTAATTATTTCAAGAATCCGGTTAATTTCTGCAAGAATCCAGCATTCATTTCTGGCCGGGTTATTAGAACATACCCTGCTGCCTGTCATTAACAGCTCACGTCGTGGCGCTTAATGGGAGATGTTGAATCTACTGCCTGCCAGTTTGGCTCTGTTCATTTCTGAAACGATTGCCAAAGATAGACCATTTCTCGATAAATCATTGAGAAACACCGTGCCACTTCCTTGCCCCCCTGCCTAAAGATCTATGTAGAAGCATTTACAAAGACGATCAGTCTTATTAGGGCATTGCAAAATTGGCCGAGCTAGTGCAGTGTTGTGCCTCTGCAACAGCAGCCAAAGCTAAAAATGGCAAGGAACTCTACAGCAATACAGTCATGAACTTTAGTCCCTGCTAGGGTTGCCAACCTCCAGGTAATAGCTGGAGATCTCCCGCTATTACAATTGATCTCCAGCCGATAGAGATCATTTCACCTGGAGAAAATGGCCACTTTGGCAATTGGACTCTATGGCATTGAAGTCCCTCCCCAAACCCCGCCCTCCTCAGGCTCCGCCCCAAAAACCTTTCGCCGGGACAAGAACCATCCCACCTCACAGACGTAATTGCATTGCACGCATCCGTGCGTGCGATCACCCCAGCCCCACCCCCTATAACCTCCCACCGAAGGAGAGGGGGGACCTGGCAACGCTTGTTATGGGAGATGTGGAGTGAATGATTCCCCCTCCCCTGTAAGCAGCCTCTGAAATCCCAGCTGGGGCAACCAGTTTTCAGGGTACAAAGTGTGGTCTGTTTTTAAATATTTTTTTTAAAGTCCATCATGTAAACAGAAAATTTAGGAATGGAACTGTGTCAAAAATTGCCCTTGCCTACAAAAAGGTTTATACAATATCCATATAGGAAAGTGTGTTCTTCTGTCATTGTAGGGTGTAAAGTACAATTTTGCCCTGAGCATGCACCTCAGTAGCCAACCTGTACTCCATTAGTGTCCATGAAAGAAATGAGTTACGTATGCTATGCCCCTCAGTACTGTTAAAAATCATTCAATTCAATCCATGTCAACTCAAGTACTGTGGCTGAATTGATTTGTGGATTGTGGCCACAGAGTAGAGATTTTCCGCCTCCATAAAACTACTCTGGTGTTATTGATTCCCAGCCTCGATTATGTTCCAAAGTTGATGATGCTTCAGAGTATGTGGATATTATTTATCAGTCATATGCACTGTGCAAAAATGTATCCATCACTCCTCGTTTACAACAGTCCTCATTCATCCTCTAAACCAGGGAGCCCTCAGTGTGGTGCCCACGGGTGCCATGATGCCCACCAACACCTTTGCTGCCGCCCACCAAGTATTTTTATAAAGTGGATGGGGCCTGGGCCTTCTTATGGGCCACTGGTGATCCAATAGGCTGAATGGATTAAAATAGCATTGTTTCAGTGGTATCTGTCACCACAGTGTTGGTTTTATTCACTTCCACTCTGCTTTCCCAGTGTATTTTTTTTAAATTATCCCTCTTGCCTCCTGCACTTAGACTTTCTCTGTATGTGTGCAGCAGCCATTTTGTGGTTGGCCCACCCCCCCATGTCAGAATTCAAATGATGCCCAGAGGCTCAAAAAGGTTGGGGACCCCTCCTCTAAACAATCCTGGCAGGGAGATCCCTTTCCTTTCTGTTTTACACATTTAGATCTAAAGTGGCAGATAAGTCAGTTTCACAGTGAAATGAAGGCCATTTGTGCATGGAAGGTTCTGCATTGGATTTGCCGCTCTATAGATGCCAATTTCCCCCATCCGAATTCTCAAAACTCTCCCCGGGGGCTTATTTTTGAGTTTTAAGAATTCGGATGGGGAAAATTGGCATCTAGAGAGCAGCAAATCCAAGGCAAAACCTGCCATGCATAAATGGTTTAAGTGAGTACATGATTTAATGAAAAACCTTGATGGAACACTAAACCTACATCTACCGGTCTACTCCAGATCTTAGTAGGGTATTTCATATTAAAGTGGTCTTCCACTGCATCCTAAAAAGGCTCATGGGCATATGGACTCCCTGAGTATTGTCGAAGGCATTTTAATCCAGCAATTTCAACCTTGTTGCAATCAAGCAGGTTTGCATCTGGTCCGTGCCTGAATGGTAGACATCCTGGAAACCATATGCAAGCCACCTTTCGTTCCACAGTGGAAGAAAGGTGGCATATAAATATAACTAACAAAGAAAGTGCCCTGACCTGGATGGCCCAGGCTAGTCAGATCTCAAAAGCTAAGCAGGGTCAGCCCTGCTTAGTATTTGGATGGGAGACCATCAAGGAATACCAGGGTTGCTGTGCAGAGGAAGGCACTGGCAAACCTTCTTGCCATGAAAACCCCAAAAGGGGTCGCCATAAGTCGGCTGCAACTTGACGGCACTTTACACACACACACACATCAAAGAAAATAATAGATCTTGATGAATAAGTGTGACCAACTCACAGGTAGTAATACCGTCGCTGCTTCCCCCACTACTGAATATTCCTTCATTTTCTGCTGGACTCCCATCTTCTCTCCTCTTTCACTTACACTATTTGCTGAGAGCACTAATACCTCAGCATTTCATCTTTTCTGTTTCTTTCCAGGTTGCTCAGTACATTTATCACAGGACTTTTACAAACGAGGCATCTCTCTGCATTAATATTTTTTAGCAAAGTGCCAACTGTGGATATTTGGAACCAGGGCATGCCATAATATCTGATGACATTTACGGATAGAAGCCTTTTGTCCCTGGTGCAGAAGCATTGACAGCAAAGTATGGTAGAGTGGACTGGGGTAGTATGTGTTGGTTTATATCTGTGCAGTGTAGTGGTTAAAGTTTTGGACTAGGGCCCGGGAAACACAACACATAGTTAAATTGTGGAACTCCCTGCCCCAGGATGTGGTGATGGCTGTCAACTTGGAAGGCTTTAAGAGGGGAGTGGACATATTCATGGAGGAAAGGGGTATTCATGGCTATTAGTTAAAGTGGATACTAGTCATGCTTCATACCTATTCTCTCCAGGATCAGAGGAGCATGCCTATTATCTTAGGTGCTGTGGAACTCAGGCAGGATGGTGCTGCTCATCTTGTTTTCGGGCTTCCTAGAGGCGCCTGGTTGGCCACTGTGTGAACAGACTGCTGGACTTGATGTGCCTTGGTCTGATCCAGTAGGGCCTTTCTTATGTTCTTATGTTCAGATTCAAATCCCCACTCACACCATGGAAGCTTGCTAGGTGACCTTGGGCCAATCATACTCTCTTAGCCCTGACCTTCACTGGTATTTGGATGGGAGATCTCCAAGGAATACCAGGATTGTGACGCAGAGGCAGAACCACCTCAGAATATCTCTTGCCTTGAAAACTCCGCAGGGTTGCCGTAAGTCAGCTGTGACTTGACTGCAAAAAAAAAGTCTGCGTGAGTGTATGTCTGTGCAGTGTAGTGGATAAGGTTTCGGACTAGGACCTGGGAAACCCAGACTCAAATCCCCACTTGCACCATGGAAGCTTGCTGGGTGACCTTGGGCCAATCATACTCTCTATGCACTGATCCTCACTAGTACTTGGATGGGAGATCTCCAAGGAATGCCAGGGTTGTGACACAGAGGCAAGCAATGGCAAACTACCTCTGAAGGTCTCTTGCCTTGAAAACCCTAGGAGGTCCCCATAAGTCAGCTGTGACTTGACAGCAAAAAAAGAAAAGTCTGTGTGGGAGATGTAGAGTGAATGAATCCCCCTCTCTTGGCAAACCACCTCTCCTGTAAATGAGCCTCTGAAATCTCATGTAGAACATCCAGGGTAAACAGAAGGAGGAGGAGGAGGAGTTGGTTTTGATATGCTGACTTTCTCTACCTTTTAAGGAGAATCAAACCGGCTTTCAATCTCCTTCCCTTCCTCTCCCCACAACAGACACCTTGTGAGGCAGGTGGGGCTGAGAGAGTTCTGAGAGAACTGTGTCTGCCCCAAGGTCATTTAGCAGACTTCACGTGTAGGAGTGGGGAAACCAACCTGGTTCTCCAGATTAGAGCCCACCGCTGTTAACCACTACACCACATTGGCTCATGAGCATGGGGGGGGGGCAGGTTTATCCTGTGACTGGCAATTCTGGGAGTGGGGAATAAATGAGAGGAAGGGAAATGAAAAGAATATTGTTGTGCTTATTAGCAGTGGCTTCCATGCTGGAATAGCCCTTGTGAAGATAGGCTGATGTTAGTGATGAGCTCCCAGGCCAGTGCCAAGAATGCCCCAATTTTGACTCCAGATTTCTTTTCTTGGCTCTTCTCCAGCTGCATCATAAAGCTCACAACAGTTAATATATGTGTGATATGTTCTGCACTTAGGGTTGCCAACCTCCAGGTACTAGCTGGAGATCTCCTGCTAATACAACTGATCTCTAGCCAATAGAGATCAGTTCCCCTGGAGAAAATGGCTGCTTTGGCCATTGGACTCTATGGCATTGAAGTCCCTCCCTTCCCCAAACCCTGCCCTCCTCAAGCTCCGCCCCCAAAACCTCCCGCCAGTGGCGAAGAGGGACCTGGCAACCCTATCTGCACTGCTGCCCAGCCTACACCTACAGCGTGGAACTGTGAAGAACTTTCTGCCCTGTCAGTTCTCTTTGACACATCCAAGATTTCCTCCACATCCTTGTAGAGGAGGAGCTGCAGTGGAGCTGCAGGCGAAAGACAAGTAACAAAGTAAAAATGGGCAGACAAGAAGATATGGACAGTCTGTGAGCAACCTAAGATTGACTCAAGAGGCAAGTTGGCAAGATTAAGCAGCTAGGCCAGAGTCTGAGACTGTATAGGATCAGGTGGGAGCCTCTTTCTCTCTGTGTCATCGGATGACAAAACTATCTGGAGCTGCAGTATCACTTTCTGGCCTGTGACACTGGTGGTCCCTATTGATTTACATTCCTTGTATATAAGATCTTATAAGTAATGCCAGAGCTACAAAGGACCTAGAGTTTGTACAAGCCATATTGCATTACCATATTTCCTTTCATTCAGGCTAGCACAGAGTTGTATTGGATCCCTTCCTCTGGGGTACTACCCGCTGCCTCGAGTTTCCAGCTCAGATTCTTATCATCTTTAGTGCCAGGAGGCTTTCGCGTATGTGTCTGAGGCGGTGCTTCAGCTTGTGTGCACTCTCTCAAGTCTACATGGCCCTACCTGCTGTGCCCCAAGGGACAGGATCTTCCTCACCTCACTTTATCTTCTGTCTTTCTTTGACAAGTTGATACCAGCTCTGGCAAAGGATGGGGTTCCATGCATAGCCCAGGGGGTAAAATACCATTCCACATCATTAGCTCAGACTGCTGCATGATGTACCCAGGGATTGGGCAGCTCAATGGGAAGGCCTTCTTGCACTCCCTCCCCGCATAGAAAGGTGAGCAGTCAACCCTGCAGTGCAGTACAATGGAGTGTGGGGTCGTAATAGTTATTCCAAGTCCCCACCTGATGCCTACACCTTTAACTGTTTGACGGCTGCAACAGTTATACCTCGCGCGCGTGGTGTAGTGGTTAAGAGCGGTGGACTCTAATCTGGAGAACCAGGTTTGATTCCACATTAGCGGTGGACTCTAATCTGGTGAACCGGGTTGGTTTCCCCATTCCTACATGTGAAGCTAGCTGGGTGACCTTGGACTAGTCACAGTTCTCTCAGAACTCTCTCAGCCCCACCTCAGCTCTGGGAAGTATAACTGGAGAATGCAGCTCATTCTCCAGCTCCTGCTGTGTGAAGTCTGTGGGAGAAATCAGTCACACACTCTCAGCCTCGCAGGGTTGTTGTGCAGGTAAAATAGAATGGTGTAAGCTGCTTTGGATCCCCTTTGGGGAGAAAGGTAGGGTATAAATGAATAAGTAAATAAATATGATTATCTATTGTCGTTATCTGAGATACGGAAATTGGGACCATGGCCAAGCAACAATTCTAGGGCAGGAATGAAATCTCAGCTCCAAATCTAATGTTTCATCAATTAGGGTTGCCAGCTCAGGGTTGGGAAATTCCAAGAGATTTGGGAGTGGAGACAGGGAGGGTGAAGTTTGGAGTGGGGAGGGACCTCAGCAGGGTATAATGCCATAGTGTTCACCCTCCAAAGCAGCCATTTCCTTCAGTGAAACTTGTCTCTGCCATCTGGAGATAAACTGTCATTCCAGGAGATCTCCGGGAACCACCTGAATAGGGTTGCCCAACTCCAGGTGGTGGCTGGAGCTCTCCCGCTATTACAACTGACCTCCAGGCGACAGAGATCAGTTAACCTGGAGAAAATAGCTGCTTTGGAAGGTAGACTCTATGGCGTTATACCCCATTGAAGTCCTTCCCTTCCCCAAACCCTGTGCTCCGCAGGCTCCACCCCAAAATCTCCAGGTATTTCCAAATCCGGAGCTGGCAACCCTACACCTGGAGGATGGCAAACCAATATCAAGTAGTAGAAAAGAGCAAGAGTCCAGTAGCACCTTAAAGACTAACAAAAATATTTTCTGGCAGGTATGAGCTTTCGTGAGCCACAGCTCACTTCTTCAAGTAGGCATACTTCGTGGGACCCAACCAAAGGAAATATGGGATCTTTGCACAGGATGGTTTCAAACAAGCACTTAACCCCCTAACAAATGCCCCTAACAAATGCTCTCCAAGGGAACTCTTAACTTTGCAGCTGATCATCTGTATATAACATTTTGCCACATGGCAAGTCAGATCACACTGTGCTTCCTTTTGCTGGCCAGTGGTTTGGCGGTTGTTGGGGGTGATAATGCTTCACTCACCACTGGGGGGCAGATGGGGAAGGCAAAGGACCATGCCCTTCCCTGGCCACACCCTACAACCCCAAAGGAGGAAAGGCTGGCAGGTCGTGAGGACTACAGTGGGGCAGTCCCGGGCAGTGGCGGACCTACATTTTTGGGGCCCAGAAGCTTGAACTGTTATGGGGGCCCCTTTGCAACCAGCAACAATAGGGCATCGTCCAACAAGGTCCAAAGGGCCTTGCTGCCTTTGTGAGGACCTTGAGGCCGAAATGGTGGAGAACAGGGGGGTGGGGTGGAGTCTTTGAAAATGGGCCATACAGTGATGAAATAAAACTACAGAACTATTAAGCCGTGCACCAACGAAGGATTTGAGGATCCAGCTGCCAAAATGTAGGCTGTGAATAGATTCTGGCGAGCTCAGAGAGCCCTTACAGCTGGGGGTTCGAGCGCTGCAAGCCCCCATGAAAATTTTGAAATGTGACCAATTACAGGGACATTTTAAGGCCATATGAAATGGGTAGTAGAGCATATTCTAAAGTCAATATTAAGTACTACAACCCATTGGCTTATGATTCGATCACTAAAAAACTCCATCAATTTTGTTCAGAAATTCACTCATTAAAAAAAGTTGCTTCAGGGGGTTTCTCCGGGATTAGGGGCCCTGAAGCTTAAGCTTCATTAGTTTCACAGTAAATCCGCCTCTGGTCCTGGGTGAGACAAGGAGTCTTTCTTGCATGTGGGGTCAGGCCAGGCAAGTCGACACTGGGTATGAGACTTACCTCACTCAGATGAAAAGAGGAGAGTCTTTGCCTTGCACTGGGCCAGTCCCTATGGGGACGGCAGCCCTCGGGCCATCGGCCCACCAGGACTTTCCCCTGTGGTCTTAATAGCCATTCCAGCCCTCCTCACCATGTAACCAGAGGCTACAACAACCAGCTGGCTTTGCACACCATTTGTGCGACACCCAGTGAGCCCTAGAGATGCATAAATAGGGTTGTCAGGTCCTTCTTCACCACTGGGGCGGAGCCTGAGGAGAACGGGGTTTGGGGAGGGGAGGGACTTCCATGGAGTCCAATTGCCAAAGCGGCCATTTTCTCCAGGTGAACTGATCTCTGTCAGCTGGAGATCAGTTGTAATAGCAGGAGATCTCCAGCCACTACCTGGAGGTTGGCAACCATATGCATAAGCCCCAGCCAGTTCAGCTCACATCCTGTTCACAAGTAGGGATCTGATTAGCAGGTTGCTTCAACTATTCTTTCCTAACAGTACATTACAGTTAGGGTTGCTAGCTCCAGGTTGGGAAATACCTGGAGATTTTGGGATGGAGCCCGAGGAGGGCAGGGTTTGGAGGGGGGGGGACTTCAGTGCCATAGAGTCCAGTTACCAAAGCGGCCATTTTCTCCAGGTGAACTGATCTCTATCAGCTGGAGATCAGTTATAATAGCGGGAAATCTCTAGCCGCCACCTGGAGGTTGGCAACCCAAAGCACAGTGCAGTGCAATTGGTTCTTTGCACATGTGCCTTCTCCCACAGCCCAACTGAGTTCTGCTGCCTCAATTGCTGTGCTACTGATCTGCTTAGCAGGCAACTGTTTAAATGGGCAGTTAAATCCGTCACAAGAAGCTGCTGCTGCCACTTTGTCGTGTGTACCTGCAGTATCTCAGTCTTGTGTTGCTGCTGCTGGTCTGGATGGGTGGGATCTCAGGGCGTAAACCCCAGGCTAATAGCCAAAGGCCAAATTCCCTTTACCTCTTGCCCTTCATCTTGCAAACGGGGTCAAATCAGTCACAGATCATATAAATCTGTCCTGCTTTGTTTAAAAACAATCCTACAGTTCAGTGTTCATCTAGTTAGTCCTTAGTGGCATTCATGGCTGCTTGGCAGCATTTTAATGCATGCATACTTTCGCGTAAGCCTGATGCAAACCTGTTCAGCAGGCATTTGGATCATTTTGTGCTGAAGTGAAGATACCCGGTGATTGGCTCATATCTGACTGTTGGATTGTCAAGTATATTACCATGAAAGCCGCTCCATAGTGAGAACTGAGGCAGTCGTCACATTTCAGAAGATTACTAGACCCCCCCATTTCCTTCTTAAGAAGGCAAATGGTGCACATTATATAAAGAGACGCTTGAGAGCTGTGAATGAACAATACTTTATAACAGTTCAATTTCTCTGTATCCTCATAGGCGTGATGTTCTATCTCCAAAATACCCCTTTTTTCCTGCACATTTGTATTTGTCACACACTGAAGTCACTGCTTTTAACAAAAAATCTGCTAAGAATACCAGATTAGACTCAGAATGTATTGAGAGTTGGTATTGTGGAGACAATGCCCAAACAGAAAGAGATTCATCTCCTGTAATGCCCATTTTGGAAGAGGCAATAAAGATATGGCATCTTGTAAAGAGATAAACGTGCTATAACTAAGCCAGGATGGCCAAATTGGAGACATGAGACAAAGCGCAGGGAATTAAATTAATGTATTTATTCAAAGAAGGCATGAGAAAGGAGCCAACCTCCAGCCACCTCGTGGTGAAAATTATCTGCCAGGGGAAAGATATATGTTACAGGGGAGTTTTTGAAGGATGATAAATATTGGACTCTATTATGAATGGCAATGTGAGCTGAATCTTAATCTGCACACGGAAATATAAATCTAAAAATAATAAAGGAGAAATCAATATTGATGCTTGGGAATAAAAGTACTATATTTTTGTTTGTAAATGTGTTTATGTTCCCAGGGAAAAAAAACCTTTGAAAGAACCCATTGTAATTTACTATAATTTCAATAGCTGGGAAGCTCCCAGAACATTTTACTGGGGTTTATACTGTTGCTACAGAAGAAGCTTATAAATAAACATTTCCCCCCTTTTTACTAAGGCCACCATACTGATGCCCCAGAAAGGTGTGTTATAAAGCTGGGGATGAAACAATTCTAGCAGCTGCTGTACTTTGGGGTGTATTTTTGGTGGTCATTCTGGATTTCATATTTCTGTGAATTGTGCCAAGTACTATGTGATCATTCAGTTATTTTTTTTTTAACTGGGAGATGCTTTGTAATGATGTCAGAAACTGTCTCATCAAAAAACGAGGATTGGGTGATTTTTTTTCAATCTTATGGTAATTACTCATACAGAAAGAGAAAGAAAATATAAGGGGGGCAAGAAAAACATCCTTGTACAAAGAATTGTCTTTGGGGAAGGCGGATATCTGCTGGATTTTTGAGCTTAAACTAATAGTAGCATTGGTAGATTTGTTTGTTTAACCATCAGTAAAGTATGGGTAGGATGAAGACTACATTTTTCTTGAGCAGAAGGAAGATATATGTGAGGGTGTGATGATGATGCCCCATCAGTCCTAGAAACTAGGGACTTAGCAATGCTAATATTTGAATATGTCAGGGTTTCTGGTTTAATTTACTTGTTTTATTGTAAAGCACTACATAGAATCATAGAATCATAGAGTTGGGACCACCAGGGTCATTTAGTCCAACATACAGAAACCAAATTGTAAAGCATTATAAGCAGCAAGGAAAAGCAGTACAGAAATAAATAATGCCATTAAGCTCTCCTGAGGTCCCTCCCTTCCCCAAACTCCATCCTTCCAGACTCCACTCCCAAATCTCCAGGAATTTCCCAGTCAGGACTTCTGCATGCAAAGCAGGTTCTCTAAACTATGACCCTTCCCTACTAACTCAGTTTATTCTCATCAATTCAAAGAGATTCAGTTGGCTTAAACATAATAATGTGCTTCAGTTGAACAGTACTGTGAACTGGGCAGCTCATCCCTTATGAGTGTGTGTGCTAAGTGCCATCAAGTCGCTTCCGACTCATGGCAACCCTATGAATGAAAGTCCTCCAAAATATCCTGTCTTTGACAGCCTTGCTCAGATCTTGCAAACTGAAGGCTGTGGCTTCCTTTATTGAGTCAATCCATCTCTTGTTGGGTCTTCCTCTTTTCCTGCAGCCCTCAACTTTTCCTAGCATGACTGTCTTTTCCAGTGACTCTTGTCTTCTCATAACGTGACCAAAGTACGATAGCCTCAGTTTAGTCATTCTAGGGTCAGTGCAGGCTTGATTTGATCTAGAACCCACTGATTTGTTTTTTTGGCCGTCCACGGTATCCATAACACTCTCCTCCAACACCAGATTTCAAAGGAATATACTTTATTCCTATCAGCTTTCTTCAATGTCCAGCTTTCACACCCATACATAGTAATAGGGAATATGATCCCTTATACTTTTGGTTAATTCATTTGCAGGATAAAATACTTGAAAAAACCCTGGAACTAATAACTTATAATATTCAGATCTACCCAAGTATTCATGTAAATTTTTAAATAATAGTTACTTAAGAAATGATAAGTCAGTTGGCTGAGATCTTACCTAGAATTTCTCTCTCTGACTCTGTCTCTGTCTCTGTCTCTGTCTCTGTCTCTCTCTCTCTCTCTCTCTCTCTCTCTCTCTCTCTCTCTCTCTCTCTCTGTGTGTGTGTGTGTGTGTGAGGGGGTGATTTTCTCCATTTCCCCCTCCCACGGGAAAGCTCTGATTCCCCCCCAGGAGCAGCTTTGGTGGAGCAGTTATGTCACTGTTTGAGAGGAATTGGGCAAAGATCTCTCTCTTCTTTCATCCACAGAAATTCTAGAGGGGATCCAAGCCACTGTTTTCAGTCTTTGTCTCTTTAATACTCAAAAAAGTCTCTTCGGTATTTCATATGCTCGGATCTTCCCTGCTGTAGTCCCTGGTACTTTGTTAACGCAAATGGTTATTTCAGATTAACAAATGCACTTCGTGTCCTTAATGGCCTTTTATGCACAGCGGATTTAAAGTGAAATAGGTAAAGGAGTTGAGAATTGTCTTTAATATCCTAACCCCTGCACTGTTCGAGTGAATGTTACAGATGCTGTCTCAGCTGTTCCCCTTCCCAGGGGGTCTCTCTCCACCTCAGATAATATGGCAACTTTTACTGTACCATGTTAGGCCAAGAAGAGCTCCTGCCAAGAAGACAATTTCCCCCCCCCAAAGTCAGTAAAGCAAGTGAATCCGTTTTTTTAAAGTGGAACTATTTTATGTATTTTACTATTGTAAAGTTGTTGGCCTCCTTGGGGATTCTTCGTAACACGAAAGGCAGGCTGCGAATGAAAAATAAAGGCAGCATGTCCTTCATTGTTTGATAGTTATAAGGGATTCTGCTGGAGAGCTTGCTTCCCACAAAATGTCCTTGCATTATCTCTCAGGCATGTGGGATGGTGATAAGGTTGCCAACCTCCAGGTGGCGGCTGGAGATCTCCCGCTATTACAACTGATCTCCAGCTGATAGAGATCAGTCCACCTGGAGAAAATGGCCGCTTTGACAATTGGACTCTATGGCGTTGAAGTCCCTCCCCTCTCCAAACCCCACCCTTCTCAGGATTCACCCCCCAAATCTCCAGGTATTTCCCAACCCGGAGCTGGCAACCCTAGATGGTGACCAAATTTCAAATAGTATTTCCATGGGGAACATCATCTGTTTGGGAGTCCTGATATATTTGAACTGGGTCTGACCATCCTGAAACATCTCCATCCTGGTAACAAGCCTAGAAAACAGTGATGTCGCTGGCACTGCTTGCCAACGTCTTTTTGACTTCTTCAGGTCAAATGGATCACATGGACAACAGTGACCCAACCTAAGGTCAAATAAACCAGCATCAAAGTGCTTCAGGTACTTATCCACCATTTCTGATCAGCAATTTTAAAAGGTTGGATGGGGTAGGAGAGACCAATACTCCGTATGTGTCTTCAGTCCTTTGCCTTAACCTATCGTTTTTCAATAATTATGTGACAAAATGTGAAAAGCCATAGCAGATGCTATCAAGGTCACTATTCAGCTCCAGACTAGCTAAAAGAAGTGTTCTATTCACCGTGCCTTCTTGGTCTCAGTTGCTGAAGTCTGTTTCCTAAGAACTATCCTTAACACATTTCACAGAGAGACTTGAGGAACAGATAATGTGTCAAAACGTTCTCATTTGGAAGAAATGAAAGGAATGCTTGAGCATGATAGCCCAACGTTCATTTCTAAGTTAATACTTTTTGATAAAGGAACAGCTGACAGTTAATAGGACGGGTAAAATTCTTTGTATGAGTCTGTACAGGGACCAGATTGCCATCTGTAGCAAAATGGTGCTTTTATTGAGCTCCAGCAATTTGGTACCTGCTGGGAATCCTGACCATTAGGCCTCATTATAAGTGTAAACCCATTTTCCAGAAAGGAAGTTTCCCCAGAAGGCAACAGTGGTTTTATAGGAGTTGGCACTAATCAGAATATTAATAGCAGATGTCATATCTGTATATCTAATTCCCATACTTAAACCCGCAGATAGGGGGCATAATTCCCCTGACAGATTTTTCTGCAGACTTAGGGTACCCCCTAGGTCTGCATGTACCATTCGTGGCTGACTCCAGCCTCACCAGCCCAGCCGGGTGTGGGGTGCACAGCCACTGTGGTGGCACCTGGGAGCTGCTGGCAGCCCATCCAGCTTCAGCCGGGCTGCAAGGTGATTTGGGCGGGAGGTCTCCCAAAAGACATTCATGAAGGGGTGGGTGCCCCGCTATTGGCTGCTGCCGTGGTGGCTGGGCCGGCATTTGCCACCTGCCCCGTCTGTTTGTTCTTGTGCCCACCGGTCCACCTTTGGCATAGGATCTGTTGCATCCAGACTTGAGATTATCGTATCATCTTTGAAGAGATCGTGGACACTTCATACTCTTCCCTGATTTTTAAGGGAAGTCTGTTTGACTCTTGGAAATATATTATGGACTCTTTTGGACAGTAAATAGTTTATGTGTTGAACAGTAAGCTTTCCTTTGTGTGTGTATATCTTACTCTCTCCTTGCTTCAGTTTTGTCTTTCATGACTTTGTAGTATTTTATACATTCTTATTTTTTGCATTGTGTTTTGTAATTCTATTGTTGTATATCTGTATATCTTTGGCATACATAGAGCTGAGTGCTGGTCTTTATTTTTACTTATACTTTACAGTGCAGGTGATTTTTGCTTTTGGCATTTTTTTATTTGCCTCCCTATTGGCCAGCCACTTGGTTGGCTTCCAGAGTCAACTGTGGCCATGTGGGTGGGGCTATGCCGAGGAGGGGGGCTTTGTCTGAGACTATGAATGGAGCTCTACGGGCATGCCATGGTTTTTTGCTGGCATAACTTTGCACCAGCAAATTGGCGGTTCCCAGGCCAAAAGAGCTCAGAGAATTGACTAATGTTGGCCCCACCCCCAGGAATCCCCTCTTTTGTGCCAGCGTGAGCTCCTGTGCCAGAGGCACTCCAGCATGCACAACTGCTACAGATGAGTCAGCATCCATGCATTGCGCTACTGCGCCACTCCCTGACATTGACATAAATGCCCCTTATACTGTCATAACTGCCCCTTATCACACCACCTCCTCATAGGGTTGCCAATCTCCAGGTAGTAGCTGGAGATCTCCTGCTATTACAACTGATCTCCAGCCGATAGAGATCAGTTCAGTTGGAGAAAATGGCCGCTCTGGCCATTGGATTCTATGGCATTGAAGCCCCTCCTCTCCCCAAACCCCGCCCTCATCATGCTCTGCCCCAAAAACCTCCCACAGGTGGCGAAGAAGGACCCGGCGACCCTACCTCCTCACCATTTTTGGCCCCTCCCCCTTGTGGATTGCACTGTCAGACTGGAGAATTCAGAGGGTATTCCATAATGTCAGCCCTCTTCTTGTACTATATATATACATGTTGGCCACATGTTACTTCTGCTTTAGGCTGGAGATGGACAGCTGAATTTTTAGATATTTTAACGACTTGGCAGGCATAATGTAAATGCTCCCGTTCATTACCTTGGAAAAGCTATAATGTCTCAGTGGACCTTTGTCCCCTAGTTTTAAACAGTTTTTTTTTTAAAGTTGAGGATATGTAGCTCTCCTCTGGTGCCATGAAAGGCCAGTATGGGCAGCCATAAACCAACTTGAAAAAAATGTGGATTGCTTCCTGCCAGAGAGAGGCCTTTAAATCAAGAGCTGGAGCTGGGAAGGTTCATAAAACTAGAGGGGTTTTTTTTTTAGCCTCAAGGACGGGTTCTTTAAATTCCAGATTTCAGGTTCACTGATCTGTTGAAGAACAAACATAAAAGACAACATTTAGTGATCATTGGCTGAGGTACAAGGTTTTTACCAAGACCTGAAATATATAAACTTCTCATACTTCTTCAGTAAGAAGAAGAAGAGTTGGTTTTTATGCCCTGATTTTCTCTATCTTTTAAGGAGTCTCAAACTGGCTTACAATCACCTTCCTTTCTTCTCCCCACAACAGACACCTTGTGAGGTAGGTGGGGCTGAGAGAGTTCTAAGAGAACTTTGACTAACCCAAGGTCACCCAACAGGTTTCATGTGGAGGACTGGGGAAACCAACCCGGTTCTCCAGATTAGAGTCCACTGCTCCTAGTCACTACACCATGCTGGCTCCCTGTACAGACTGGGGCGGGGAACCTTTTTTCGCCAAGGGCCATTGGGATATTTATAACATCATTTGCTGGTCATACAAAATTATCAACTTAAAAATTAGCCGACCAAGCCCCAAGCAGGCAGCTGCCCCAGATGACCCCCCATGGCACAGGCAAGCAGGCAGTCTTCCAACCGGTGGTGCACTTGCCCACGGTGGCACAGGGTGGACTGTTGCACCAGCCGGGCGATGCCGTCCAGCCACACACCGGAGATGCTCCTGCTCCACACGGTCAGGGCCGGATTCTACAGCTGGCTCCTGCTACCTCCGTCAGGGATGAAATGAGGACACACTGGCTAAGAACTTGCCCCACCCCCGCACATTCTGGCCCTGACCCCTTTAACCCCTCCATTGCTGCCACTTCTGCCCCTAGCCCTCTTATAGTACAGAGGGAATACGTTTCTCCATGGCCCGGGTGGGAAAGGGTTAATACAGTTTCTTGGGCGGTCCTAGCAGCTCCATAGCTAACAACTCTTCTGCAAGGGGGGGGGGGAAGGTTCCTTTTCTCAGCAAAACAAACTCACATCCGCCTTGAATAGAGGCTATTCCTGTCCGCAGGAGGGGGCAGATCACCAGTTTTAGATCCTTCTGAGCTAGAGATCTGCCAGGACCCATGAAGGGCCAGACCAAATGATTTCGCGGGCCTTAAACAGCCCCCGGGCCTGCCGTTCCCCATCCCTGCTATACAGAATGATCACTGAAGAAACTGATCATGCTTCCTTCAGCCTTGCAGTTTAGTGGTTAATTAGTTCCTTTAAAACTGTCAAAGAGACTGTTTTAATCAATGCCTTTCATGAGTGGGAGTAGCTTAGTAACAAGACTATAGATAGAGTTGCCAACTGCCCGGTTGTGGTGGGCAATTGCCCGCCAATCAACCGGGCTGCCCACTGGCCAGCTGATGGCCGGCAGAGGAGCAGAAAGGGAGGAACGATCCCCTGCTCACTCCCGAGAAGGCTCCAGCCTCCTGTTCCACGCTGCAAGCCCGATCGGGCTTGTAGCATGGAAAGAGAGGTTCAGCGTTCCATCCAGCCCCACTGTGCGCATGCTCAGAGTGTGTGCACAGTGGAACCTGGAAGGCTTCAGCCTCCCCACCCCATGCTACAAGCCAGATCGGGCTTGTAACATGGAGAGAGAGGCTGTAGCCTTCCTCCCCGTCCCAGCCCTACTGTGCGCATGCTTGGAGCGTGCGCACAGCGGGCTGGGAAGGCTCCAGCCTCCCCCAGACCCCGCCCTCCTCAGGCCCCGTCCCCAAAACCTCCCACCGGTGGCGAAGAGGGACCTGGCAACCCTAACTATAGAGAACTGTCCCCCTGGAGGAAATCACAGCTTTAGAGGGCATATGTGGCATACCATACAGCCTAGAAGAAATGAAACTCCTAGAGCAGTGATGGCGAACCTTTTAGAGACCGAGTGCCCAAACTGCAACCCAAAACCCACTTATTTATTGCCGAGTGCCAATGCGACAATTTAACCTGAATACCACCCCCAGAGGGGGCCCAGAGGGAGAGGCTAGGGTTGCCAAGTTCCTCTTTGCCATGAGTGGAAGGTTTTTGGGGTGGCGCCTGAGGAGGGCGGGGTTTGGGGAAGGACTTCAGTGCCATAGAGTCCAATTGCCAAAGTGGCAATTTTTTCCAGGGGAACTGATCTCTATTGGTTGGAGATCACTTGTAATAGCAGGAGATCTCCAGCTAGTACCTGGAGATTGGCAACTAGTTCCTTAGTGTTTTCTCTCTACATATCAAGACAAATGGAAAGGTGTTTGGAGGATGGCATGTGGGCACTTCAAAGGTGGAATAGGACTGCACGCCCCTCCGCCCGCACAGACCCAGAGGGCGCCGGAGAAGCCGCTGGAGGGAAAGAAGGAAGGAAGGAAGGAAGGAAAGAAGGGAAGGGAGGGAAGGAAGGGAGGGAGAGAAAGAAAGAAAAAGAGAAAGGGAGAAAGAAATGGAGCGAGGGAGAGAAAGAAAAGTAGGGAAAGGACGGAGGGAGACAGAGAAAGAAAGAGGCCATTTATGCATGGGAGGTTTTGCCTTGGATTTGCCACTCTCCAGATGCACATTTTCCCCATCTGGATTCTCAAAACTCTGCATGGGGACTTACTGATGAGTTTTGAGAATTTGGATGAGGAAAATGT
This sequence comes from Euleptes europaea, assembly GCF_029931775.1. Classification (NCBI taxonomy): domain Eukaryota; kingdom Metazoa; phylum Chordata; class Lepidosauria; order Squamata; family Sphaerodactylidae; genus Euleptes; species Euleptes europaea. Next base: position 124,928,383 of record NC_079312.1, on the reverse strand, counting down.
GCATCTACAGAGCGGCAAATCCAAGGCAAAACCTCCCATGCTTGAGTGGCCAGAGACAGAAAAGCCTTCCTGCTCTCTCTTGCTCTCTCTCTCTCTCTCTCTCTCTCACACACACACACACACACACACCCCCACACACACGGCCCCCGCCTCCTCCCTCAGCAGAGAAGTGGAGGGCAGCGCACGGGGCGCCGGGGAGACCCTTCCCTTCCTGCGGAGCCTCGGTGTCCTGCCCCACTCCTACACACCCATGGAGGGCTGGGGCAGGTCCTGGGTGAGGGAGAAGGAGCTGGGAGAGGAAGGGTGAAGGGGCAGGAGAGGCAGAGCAGCCCAAGGAAGGCCAACAATGCGGTGGTGTGGCTCAGGCTCACCAGCCAGCTGGGCGGCGAGCAGGAAGGCACGGAAGGGGGGAAAGGGGGGAATGGACAAAGGCCCAGAAGCCTTCCCCGATCAGGCACCAGCTGCAAAGGGGGACAAGAAGGAAAAAAGAAAAAAAAACTGCCCCGCTGACAGCTGCCCCCACCCAGCCGGGCCCACCAACAGCAAGAGAGGGAGGGGAGGGGAGGGAGGCGCCCAGAGCCTCCGCCTTACTTCCCACCCTGCGGCTCACCAGCCACCAGCCCTGCCGCCACACCCTTTGCCTATGGACGGGGCTGGGTCGCCGCCTCCCACGTGCCAGGGGCGAGCAGCAGGAGGAGGAGGATCCCCTGCCCAGCTGGGCTTCGCCGCCACCGCCTCCACCCACCCCTTTCAGAGTGGAGCTCCGGCGGAAAGGAGGCCAATCTGGCGTGGAGGGAGGGAAGGAGGGAGGGAGCCCAGCCTAGCTCAGCGTCTCTCTCTGTCTGCCTGGCTTGCCCATGTCCCTAAGCCCCCCCCCCCGGAGGGGATCTCCCACCCGGCCGGGCTGCCCCAAGGGGGGGATGCGGCAGGCTTGTGAGAGGCGAGAGGGGTGGGGCAGAGGGCGCCTCCTCCGCGCCCACCAGCCAGCCCCTTCCCTCCCCCAGCACAGGCCCAGAGGGCACCGGAGAAGCCGCCGGCCATGCCGAGTGTGGGTGCTCGGCTTCTGTTCCCCACTCTCCCACCCGCCTGGCTGGCCGCGCGCGCTCCAGCGGCAACAATGGCGGCAGCTTCTGTGGGAGGGTACGGGGGCCACCACCAATGATGTCGGAGGTTCCCCACCCCTGGGCTACAGCCTCCCCCATCCGGGGCGGGGCAGAGCCGGAAAGATCAGCGGCTTGGAGGAACCGCGCATGCCGGCAGAGAGGGCTACGCGTGCCGGAAGTGGCACGCGTGCCATAGGTTCGCCAACACGGTCCTAGAGTGACACCACACATCACTGAGCTCCCTCCTGTTCCCAAAATCCACCATCCCTGGGCACTACCCCTAAATCTCCACGAATTTCCTAAGCCAGAGTTGGCTACCCTGTTTACAAATGCTGTTGTACGGGTGAGAATTGAAGCCAATAAGCAGAGGCTGATTCCGAGTTGAATTTTAATTTGACATTGCCTTCTCCTTTGGAAACCTTTGGAGGTTTTTGGGGTGGAGCCTGAGAAGGGCGGGGTTTGGAGAGAGGAGGGACTTCAATGCCATAGAATCCAATTGCCAAAGTGGCCATTTTCTCCAGGTGAACTGATCTCTATCATCTGGAGATCAGTTGTAATGGCAGGAGATCTCCAGCTAGTACCTGGAAGTTGCCAACTCTACACGGACGTCAGTGTAGTGCCCCTTATGCTGGGCCCCCTAGACCACAGCAGCAGTGCAGCCCTCAGACACTGGCATGGCCTCCTGCTGGCATTCTCCTGGCGCCGACGTCCCAGAAGGCATTCCCAGGGCTTTCTGGGGGTGGAGCTGCCTAAAGCTCTTTCGCCCCAGGAGCACCTCCTGGGATGGCGGCAGTCCTGCACCATTTTTTGCGGTGGTGCAAGCCCGCTTTCCCTATGGGGGGAAGCCTTTTTTTCCTTGTTTAATTTCAGAAAAAAGGCTTTCCCCCCTTCAATGGCAGCCGGGAAGCCTCTGAGGAGGCTCCTCAGCTGCGCCGTCCTGGCCACCGCGGGTCGCCTTGCCCCACCCAGGATGCGCTGTAAGACTACTGTGGACCTCACTTTAAGAATCACTTACACTTTTGCATCGGCCACATGGGAGGCCAGTTGAAAGGCCTCTGAATAAAATTCGGCTTTTTCTGCACTCAGGACAGTTAAACATATTGAAGTAAAGGGAAAAGGGTCCTGAATAGATTGTCTTGACTGACTTTAACCCCCATTAGTGTCTATATATAAAGTGCAATTACAGAAGTGCAACCTGCTCTGCTGTCTTTGTCTCCTTTGTTCCTGAGAACAAAGTGGACCCCCTGCTCTCGCCTTGGTAACACAGGGCTGAGAGGAGGAGAAGAGGAACCTGCAGCTTCTGCTCCTTGGTACAACAAGGACTCTATTATTACTAATAATTTGCAGAACACACAATCCGCAAAGTGCTTTGCAATTGCTCAGCTCTTTCCGCCTCAAAGTCACTCAGAGAGTGAGCCAATTATTATTCCTGGTTTTACAGATAGGGGAGTCGGGGGGGGGGGAAGTGACAAGTTGTGATTTGCCCAGGAAAACAAGAGTTGAACTGAAATTGTAACTGAGACTTCCCAAGAACAGTTTCCTGAATGCCAGCAGACCTGAGGGCCCGAGGCAAGTCGTGTAGTCAAATCACAGTTCAAAGGTGTTTCGGGTCTGGGTCCAAAGCCAGTGTCAGAGGCAAAAGTCCGAATTCCAAGTCAAAGTCAGTTACAAGGTCAAGGCCACAAGAACGTCTGGAGATGTCAGAGTCCAAACAAATTTTTCCCACACTGGCCTGGATGCAAGTGCCTGCTTAAACAGGGTGAGCCAGCGGTTGTTTGTTCCTCTGACTCAGCATTCCCTGCTGGGTGAAGCTCAGTAGCCTAATCACTGTCAGTAGGGAGTGCTGTCCACTGGGCCTGTAGTCTAGCACTCCTTCTATGCTTGTGTAGGAGTACTCTGAATCTTTGGCACCTCTTCTCCAGTGTCTTTGGGGGGCTCTGGTGACACTGCTTGTGGCTGGCCCTCTGACACAGGTAAGTCCCCTGCTCTGGGCGGTTGTAGGTACAGTGGGGGGGGGGACTCATCTGTCTGTGCCTGCTCAGCTTGCTGCTGTTCCTCCCTTCCACTGCCTGCTGCTTCAAGGTCCTCCTTGTCTGAGGAAGCCACATCAGGCTGCCCCATGACCAACAGCATGTTATCTGCTGGACCACACAGGGCTGACCCATACATTTTGGAAAATGTCCCTGCCCTCCTTACTCCCAGGAAAATAGCACCTGCCTTTCTCACCCCTCCTCACACTGTGGGGAGGCAGAGGAATGCGGGAAGGTGATGTCCACTCCCCTCCCCTCCTCATAGTGGGGGGATGCTGGAAAGCAGTGCCTACTCTCTTCACAACCCCATGCTGCAGGGAGGTAGGAAAATGGCACCCACCCGCCTCACTTCCTCAAGCTGTGGTGAGGAGCTACCCACCTCCTTGCCCTCCACCACCATGGTGAGGCACCACTCAGGTAAGTAGGAAGAGGGCCAGGCTCACTGCATCTTGACCTCCCAATGGAAGGAGGGAGCTGGTTCCCTGTGTTGTGGGGCAGTCAGGACTGGATGGCAGAGAGGACTTATCAGAGGAAGAGGGGCCCTGTGTAGCCAACCCAGAGCCAACAGAAGATGGCCAGTAACGGACGGAGGCTCAGAGCTGGGCGAGGAAGCATGCCCTACCCCCAGCCCTCAGCCAGCAGACAAAGGGCAAGCAGTGGTGCCCAGCCCTTCCAGCTCACCTACACCTTTGGAGCGACATTGGCGCAGACTCCAAAGGAGTTGCGAGAGAGAAGACGCAGTGCTCGCCTCCAGAGCCAAAGGCAGCTGTTTGCCAGTAGCGGAGACGAGTTGTTGTAGGATGCTGACTGAATCAGTGGGAGCAAAGCATAAAAGGCCCTCAGGGGGATCTGTTGGCCATGGCTACAACGCGGACAGCAAATGCTTGCCTGACACCACTCTGCTGCCTGAAACTCTGACCTTAGCTGGGTTGATAGTGCTTGCTGAAACTCTGCCATCTGACCTTGGACTAAAAGACTCTGACTTCTAGAACCCTTCTTGCTCCCTTTTCCCAAGATACTGCAACCTGATACCGGTAACCTGCTAATCAGTACACCCTGGTGGCCACCCTTTTGGGCCAAGGGTGTCTCCCAGGTTAGAGGGGCTGGCCAGGCTGGGGTGTGTGAGTGACAGGGCTGGATGGAACCCCTTCATCACTCACACCCAAGACAATTGCCTGGACCTGCCTTGGGCACAGGCTGGCTCTGGGATCACACTGGCTCCCTGCACTCACAGCTGCAAGTATATCCTCAAAGTATATCCTCAAAAACTACCGCCTGCATTACTGGACTCAGCCTGAGGCACCTTTAAGGCTAACCAATTCATGGGTCTGAACCAACTTCTTCCAATGTTTAATAGAAGGTTAAAAAGGCCAAACAGTAAAAGAGAAAGAAGTAGGCGTATCGCACTGCTGTGCAGAGCACAAATGAATATAAGATCCAATTAAATGAACACACTATCCAATGAAAGGAGCAAATAACAGTGGTGGAATTACATTGGTCTGCATATGGTACTTCCCTTTTCATTGTGGTGGTTGAACATGGCAATATCAACCCATACAATGCAGGAATTACAGTTTTTTTTCCTGCTATTACTTCCAGAAGACTAGCAATGTCCGTTTACTGAATAAAATAGTTCACAGATCTGAGGTGTCGTGGTGCAGGCAAGGAGCGAGGGTTGGAAGCGTAGTCCGGGGAACAGTCCAAGGTCATTCACAGTTCAGGCAAAGTCCAAGATCTCAATACCGGCAAGAGAAGTCCGAGGCGTTAGTCAAAGTCAGTCCAAGGAGTCAGGATACCAGGAATCCAAAGGACAGCAGGGAAACAAGGCCGGTACACAAGGAGGTTGGTGACAAGTTGCTTGCACAACAGCCAAGCCTAACTGATGGCTTAAATCCCTTCTCCTGCTGCTGTAGCAGAGCCAGCTGATGCTTAGGCTGAGTTCACAGGTGGTGCTTCAGCCCTGCTCTTCCTCATCACTGCTACTGAGGAGGTTCCTCTGTAAAGCCTTCAGTCTAGCACTCTGCCTTCTCTGCTGCATTGCCAGATGGACCTGTTTTCTTCTCTGCTCCAGTGGCCTTGGCGAGGCCTCTGGAGACACTGCATGTTGCAAGGTGTCAGGTCCAACTGGAGTCCTTGAACTGGCAGGCTGCAGGCATGGTGAGTCATCTCCTTACTTTGGCCGATCCTCTATTCTGGCAGGCTGTAGGCCCTGTGTTTGTTCCTGTGGGACTTCTGCCTGAGGATGTCCCTCTGTTCTGGTTTCTATTTCCCCTTCATCAGAGGAGGCCTCTGCAGGCCGACTCATGACATGAGGGCACCAAGGAAGCTAACTTGTTTGTTGTGATATGAGATCTTGCAGCCAGGAGCCTATTTCACCAGATGCATGAAGTAGATAAAGTAGTACTGTACAGGACACACATACCCAGGTTAGGGTACAGTGAAGGGGGAAAACAATAGGGTGAGCTGGTTCTCCACAATTTTAGCTAAGCTTAACCAAATCGGAATTAATTTGGACAAATTGCTAATGCTCGATGAAAAAGCAGCATTCTATATAATTAAGGAATGGCTCTTAGACCATGAATACCAGAAAATATGTCCACTCAATCAGTATGTTCCCCACATAAAATGGATTTGCTAACATTGCCCGGAAAGATACAGCAATATTTCCATACACTGGAGAAACCCCTCCAACGGAGAGCTTTTATGTTAGCTCGTTTTAACTCTTTCCCATCCAAGGTTCTTTATGGGAGATTTACAAAAACTCCCTTTAACAAGAGACTATGTCCATGTGGAATGGGCCAGCCAGATTCCCTACAACGCATTATCCTGGATTGTCATTTACATGAGGAACCTCGCAAAAAAATTATATTACCATTAATTAGCAAATTGATGGCCCCTGACAGAACAACCATGCGCCAGTTCCTGTTGAATGACTTCATGACTGAGGTTATGGTGAAGGTAGCAGAGTTTTTGGTGGAAGTGGTTAAGGTTAAGATTCAATCCTAAATATTAATTGATTGTAATTTTTGTATGATCTCATGACCATAACTATTTATGCCAATAAAGGTTATATGTATGTATGTACGTAGGGGGAAAACAAGTTTACAAGGTGAGAGATCAGAAGATAACCAAAATGGGAAGAATGCATTCTGATGGCAGAGTTACACCTTTCTAATGGGCTTAGAATGATGCAGCTCTGTTTAGGGTCTCACTGCAACAGATCTAATACATCTGGGGATCCCCAACCTGGTTAAGCCCATGGGCATTATTGGAATGTTGAGAGCAGATAGTGAGTCCCACCACAGAATGGCTGCCACGAGGACTGGGATCAACCATAACATGTTGGGGAGGGGTTCAAGCCAGATTTATCCACGATGGCAGTACCTGTTTCTGAATGTGTGTTCCCTACAGACAGAAAGATGATGCCTCCTGGGCTCTTCGGAAACACCCGCTCTACTGAAGTGGTGGAAAGCCAGGAATGGCTCTTTGCGTTGGGGAAAGAGAGGCTTGGGACAAGAAGGAAGTGGTTGCCAGGAAACTAGGGTAGCTGGCCAAAATCTGGCAACCGGTGGGAGATTTGCCCCAGGGAGGCCCTCACCAGCAATGTTGCAATGCCACTGACGACGTGGTGGTGTCACTTCTAGCAATGAAATCATCACATGGGGTGGTGGTGCTTTAACCATAGACCACAGGGCAAATTCACGCAGCTGTGACTTACCGCGGCTGCCCGTTGCGGTCAGCTGGGCGACAGTTTGCACTCTGAAAGGGAGTTTTTGGGGCAAGCATTGCTGCTCCAACCCCTGGCCAAATGGCCAGGAGCTTCTGCCCGCCCCCTCCTGCTCTTCAGCCTATGGCCGAGCAGGGGCGAGTAGTGAAAGCAGGCGGGCGTCAGGGGCTGATGACACAGGCGCTCTCTGCATTGCCCGCCTCCTTCACCTATTTAAGGAGGTGCCACCTGGCTGCCCAGCCTGTTCTTTTCTGGCAGCGGCGGATCCCGCCCACCCTCCCTCTGTGTTATAGTTTGTTCTTGTTTCTTTTCGTTACAGCTTAGGTGGGTTTTGGCATTGGGATGGACCCAGTTTGGGGAAGATGTGCCTGCGTGCCTGCCTTCCCCCATTTGGGGACCCCCAATAAGGGGTCTTGGGAAGGAGTACATTGTTAATGCCCAGCTCGGGAGCTGTTCATAGCTCCACTCCCAAGTGGCGTAGGCTCCACTGAGAGATTTATCTCTTAGTGGAGCCACCTATACACGGCTCCGGTTGCTACCCCAACAGTCGGGTTGGGGTCGTTCTATTGATCTATCGGATGACAGGGTGGTCATTCAATGTTTAGATCCATTTCTCCCTATGCCTCGCCAATGCTCCATCTGTTGTAATCAATAAAGCTGTGGCCTTTGTTTCCCCAACAAATCATTGCCTGTGCATTTACTTCCTTCCCTTTCCCGGCGGGGCCGCTTTGCCCACGGGGCTCAATGTTAGTGCATTGCCTGACACGGTGATGTGATTTCTGTATTGCATCAGAAGTGACATAATGGTGTTAGCTCATTGCTGATTGCCCCCCATTTCCCCCCTGCCTTCCAGCTGGGTGGTGGCGGACAGAGCCTGCAGGGGTCTAAAGGTCTCCTGCTGAAATGAGAGACCTGGCCTCCCTATAGAAAACTCATCAGTGGGTCCTGTGGTGTCCATGGGCATGTTGGGTATGTTGTTTCTGGACAATCAATTCATGAATACAAACCCTTGGCATAACACCAAATAGAGAACAACAGGTTCTTGTAGGTTATCCGGGCTGTGTAACCGTGGTCTTGGAATTTTCTTTCCTGACGTTTCGCCAGCAACTGTGGCAGGCATCTTCAGAGTAGTAACACTGAAGGACAGTGTCTCTCAGTGCCAAGGGTGTAGGAAGAGTAATATATAGTCAGAAAGGGGTTGGGTTTGAGCTGAGTATTGTCCTGCAAAAGTATTGTCCTGTAAGTATCAAGATAATGTGCTAATGAGGGTATGGTATGTTAATATGGAACCATTGTATCCTGAAGTGATCTGTTAATGTGTGTAATCCAAAACTAATCTGTATGGCTATTGTTGAATGTTGTCTTTGTCTGGAGGTTTTTCAGGGCAGGAAGCCAAGCCTTATTCATTCTTAAACTCTCCTCTTTTCTGTTAAAGTTGTGCTGATGTTTATGAATTTCAATGGCTTCTCTGTGCAATCTGACAAAATAGTTGGTAGAATTGTCCAGTCTTTCAGTGTCTTGGAATAAGACCCTGTGTCCTGTTTGTGTCAGTCCATGTTCAGCCACTGCTGATTTCTCAGGTTGGCCAAGTCTGCAGTATCTTTCATGTTCTTTTATCCTTGTTTGTATGCTGCGTTTTGTGGTCCCGATGTAAACTTCTCCACAGCTGCAAGGTATACGATATACTCCTGCAGAGGTGAGGGGGTCTCTTTTGTCTTTTGCTGATCGTAGCATTTGTTGTATTTTCTTGGTGGGTTTAAACACTGTTTGTAGGTTATGTTTTTTCAAAAGTTTCTCCATCCTATCAGTGACTCCTTTAATAAATGGCAAGAATACCTTTCCTATGGGAGACTGTTTTTCTTGAGTTTTCTGATTTTTGTTTGGTTCAATGGCCCTTCTGATTTCATTCTTGGAGTAGCCGTTTGCTAGCAGTGCGTGATTTAGATGGTTAGTTTCTTCCTTGAGAAACTGTGGTTCACAGATCCGTCTTGCACGGTCCATTAATGTTTTGATTATTCCTCTTTTCTGTCGGGGGTGGTGGTTGGAGTTTTTGTGTAAGTAGCGATCTGTGTGAGTTGGTTTCCGGTAGACCTTGTGACCTAACTGAAGGTTTGATTTACGGATGACAAGGGTATCAAGAAATGGGAGTTTACCCTCAATTTCCTTTTCCATGGTAAACTGAATGTTTGGATGGATATTATTAAGATGGTTTAGAAAGTCCATTAATTTTTCTTCACCATGGCTCCAAATGGTAAATGTATCATCTACGAACCTGAACCAGACTGTAGGTTTGTAAGGTGCTGATTCTAATGCTGTCTTTTCAAAATATTCCATGTAAAAGTTTGCTATTACTGGACTGAGTGGACTTCCCATAGCTACTCCATCAATCTGTTCATAAAATTCTTGATCCCATAGGAAATAACTTGTTGTCAAACAATGGTGAAATAAGGCTGTTATATCTTCTGGAAAAATCTGGTTAATCAATGAGATTGTGTCTTTAACTGGAACCTTGGTAAAGAGGGATACAACATCAAAACTGATTAATATATCCTTTGGATTGAGTCTTAACGGACTGATTTTGTTGATGAAGTGAGTTGAATCTTTGATGTAAGAAGTGGTTTTTCCAATGTGGTCCTGTAGGAGGGTGGTCAAATATTTAGCTAATTCATATGTTGGGGAACCAATGGCACTCACGATGGGTCGGAGTGGAACGGAATCCTTATGAATTTTAGGTAGTCCATATAATCGTGGTGGTTGTGCTTCAGTCTTGCATAGTTTTCTGTGTGTGTCGGGATGAAGAGTGGAATTCTTGATCAGAATGCTAGTTTTCCTGGTAATTTTGCAAGTTGGATCTCGTTTTAGTTTTTTGTATGTGGCAGGGTCCAGAAGTTCCTCAATCTTCTTTTTGTATTCTTCTGTTTTCATGATCACTGTGGCATTGCCTTTGTCAGCTGGTAGAATAATGATTTCTGGATCTGCATTGAGGGTCTTGATGGCGTTTCTCTCCTTGCGTGTTATATTGCTAGCAGGGGGCTTTGCTTTTCGTAGAATTCTTGCTGTCTCTCCTCTTATTTCCTCAGCATCTTCTTCAGGTAGATTACGAATGGCAGATTCTACATTTGCAATGATGTCTTCCACTGGAATTTGGGTGGGAGTGACTGCAAAGTTTTCTCCCTTAGCTAAGATGGAAGTTTCTTCAGGTGAGAGTTGTCGGTCTGTCAGATTGAAGATAATCCGTTTGTTGTCAAGTTTTGGACTGTTCTGTCTTCTTTCCTGTAATTTGTTAAACTTTTGCTTCTGTCTGGAAGTATGGCTGGTTAACCCCTGTTCCATTTTTCTGTAGGTGAGATTATCAATCTTGTCCCAATCATGGCTTCTCATTTTGTGGCTAGTATTGATATGTAAGGAAAACAACTCCTTGTCTGTGGCAGCAAGTTCTCTGCGGGTAGTGTGAATTCTCTCTCGTAAGAGAGCCCGTTCTAGATGGTCATAAATGCGGTTAGCTCGTGAAGTTTTAAAGATTCTTTTACTTGTGAGAAAAGATGGAATGGTTCCAGTGTCTCTGCATCGCAGTAGAAAAGTTAAAGAACAAAGTAGATGTGCTTTCTTGTTCCGAAGTGTTTCCAATCTCCGGGTCTGTTGAACAACAGCTTTTTTTCTGTAGGCTTTTTCTTATTTTTTGCTATGATGCTTGGCAGATACACCAAACGGGGCACCCAAAGGAATATAACAGCGCTGGTATCATCAGAAAAGTACCATCAGAAAAGTGTTATGTGTGCAGTTAGTTTGTCCTTTGCTTATTAAATTTGAACATGAGGTCAACAGTGGGTGCACCCCCTCATCAGGCAAGCCGGGGCTAGATCTTTGCTATACAAAAACACTCAGAATCTCTTGCCTCAGAATATCTAGGCTGTAATGCAAGCTGTGGAACGGATTGCTTGCTTCCCTCCGCCTGCGCTTGGCTGCATGCTGTTTTACTGTGGAGAGTATTGAGGGTTGTTTTTTTTCACCCCCCTGTTCATTTTTAAACATTGTTTCTTAAGCAAGGCTCCTAGCCCCCAATAACTTTTGTGCTAGAGTTTCAGTGCATGATGTTTGAGCAGGTTTCACAAGAGACAAAAAAAAGAAGAAGTAACTATTTGCCAAAGATGCATAAGCATTTGAATTAAATCGCTGGACTAGGATCAGACCCCCCTCATTGTACATGTGTGTGTGTACAGTGCTATCAAGTTGCAGCTGACTAGTGGTTAAGAGCGGTGGTTTGGAGCGGTGGACTCTAATCTGGAGAACCAGGTTTGATTCCCGACTCCACAACATGAGATGCCCACTGTAATCTGGTGAACCGGGTTGTTTTCCCCACTCCTCCACATGAAGCCAGCTGGGTGACCTTGGGCTAGTCACAGCTCTCTTAGAGCTCTCTCAGCCCCACCTGCCTCACAGGGTATCTGTTGTGGGGAGGGGAAGGGAAGGTGATGGTAAGCCAGTTTGATTCTTTCTTAAGTGGTAGAGGAAGTCGGCATATAAAAACCATCTCTTCTTCTCTTCTTGTGGTGACCCCACAGAGTTTTCAAGGCCAGTGATTAAACAGAGGTGGTTTGCCATTGCCTTCCTTTGCAGGGTCTTCCCTGGTGGTCTCCCATCCAAGTACTGACCCTGCTTAGCTTCCACGATCTGACAAGATCGGGCTGTACTATACCTGTCTACATCCCTTCATTGTACATACATATGCTCACATTACATCATTAGCACATCTTAGCTCTCACTGCTTTCCAGAATGCTCAGTTTTAGCTGACTTAGGGCTCAAACAGGTGAGGCGAAAATTATGTATCTTGGTTCATCACAAGTCTGCAATTTGTGTTTTATAGGCAGACCGAAATGTGTGTTCTTTTGTCTCGTCACAGTTTGAGCTTCTCAACAACAATTCATACAGGCAGGGTTCGGTCCAAGCCTTCTTCGCGTGGAACTATTTGCTAACACAAAGCACAGACAAGGAGAGAAAGCAGATAAAGGAATAAAATGAATCTTTTGTGTGTGGAGTAGACAGATAGCTATAGTTCACGATGCGTTGGGTGATCTTCAAAATGAAATATGTCTTTCATACCACCTTTGAATATTCTCTTTCTGTGTTTTCTGTGCATCGGTGCCACAATCCTCTTGTTTTTGCGGATGTTTGAGAACACCACACATAATTTTTTTTGCCAGCTTAAACACCAGACAGGTATAATTTAGCTCCTCTTAAAATAGCTGGAATCTCTTAGCAGAGTGATGTCCTTGAGATTGAAAGCGGTATTTAAAAAGCAGCAGCTTCAACTCCCCCTAGGGAAACACACAATGGGCATGACTACACTATAGTTATTTTCTGTATGGAAGTCTCTCTTTGTGGCATCTGTAATGTACATCTGTCCTGCTTGGCCTGCACATTAAGGGCCCACTCTGAGGCAGCATCAATTTCAGGCATCAGCTGAGGGCCCTTTCACACAAGACTGCCACTGATTCGGCAGAGAGGTGCAGTCCACCATGGTACCCGGGCAAGTGTTCCTGTGTGATATTTAGGGTTGTCAGGTGGGTGGCAATTGCCCGCCGATCCACCCAGCTGCTTAAGAGTGAGGACCACACACAACGCAATCATGTCACTTCCGGGTTTACCCCCAGAAGCGCCACAGCCGCTTTAGCACTCAAACCCGCAAAACACCAGCATTTTGTGGGATTTGAGTGCTTAAGCAATGCGGCACTTCCAGAGGTAAACCTGGAAGTGGCATGATCACATTGTGTGTGGCCCACCTCCCAAATCGCTTCAGCCCCACCCCCCAAAAACCTCCCGCTGATGGAGAGGGGGACCTGGCAACGCTAATGATACACATTGTTTGCAAGAGTGTTCCTCATGTTCCCACTTTAAATTTTTTATGCATCAAAAAATGAATATCTTTAGTGTATAGCTACAAAATCTAAAGTATGAAGTGCACTGAGAAGCAAGTTAAAAGAGACCCAAATATGGTTGAAGAGGGGGAAATTCATAGACAGATTGGTCAGAGAACAATGAGCCTTTAAGGAGCATAAGATCAAGATCATCACCACAGCAATGAGTGGCAAGGATGAAATAATGTTTTAAGGAACTAAGGGAAGGGGGCTGAGGGAAACCAACACGACTAGAATTTATGAATCAGGCTCTCATTTGTTTATTTATGTACTTCATTTGTAGCCTGCCTTCTTCATAGAGATTCAAGGTGGACTACAACAATTAAATCCAACAACACAATAAAAACCAAGAAACGTAGTTAAAACGATGTAAAAAGTTTCAACAGACATTAAAAACAATTCCATTTTGTGCATTCGACAGAATACTAGTAGTGTGGGTGCCTTTTTGAACTCAGGCAGGCAGGCCATTCCACCAAGCGGGAGTCACAACAGAGAATTTTGGGTAGCTGTTGCTCTTACTTGTTCACAGGGCAGCGCCTTCAGAAAGTGTTGCTTAGATGAGTGCAGCTATCACAGTGGAGCATCCTGGGAGAGGCGTCCCTGCAGATGTATTGGTCCCAGGCAGTTAGGAACTTTATACGTAATACCAGCATCTTAAACAGAACCCAGAAACCAATGGAGTGACTGCGGAATAGGTGTAATGTGCACTCCACTTAGTAATTGAGCTGTGGTTTTTCATACCATCTGATGTTTTCAAGGTATCTTCTTGAGCAGTCCCAGTATATAGTGCATTGCTGTAGTCTAGCCTCAAGTTAACTGTGGAATGGATCCACATGGCCAGATTGACTTACAAGACACAGGATCTCTGGGTTAACAGGAAGACCAGCCAGGGACTACAGATCTCCCGTATCTTGGATGGGGTTATACTCCCCTTGAAAAGTCAGGTTTGCAACTCTGGAGTGCTGTTTGACACAGTGGTCACCTTAGAGAACCAGGTGGTTGTGGTGGTTCGAAGTGCGTTTGCCCAGCTCCGGCTGCTGCATCAACGGTTTCCATTCCTAGGTCAGTTAGATCTATCCACAGTGATCCATGCCTTAGTTACATCTAGACCAAACTGTTGCAATGCACTCTACCTGGGGCTACTCTTGAAGAGTGTTCAGAAGCTGTGGCTAGTGCAGAATGCTGTGGCTAGACTGCTGGTTGGGACCAGCTATGGGGAGCCTATGACCCCAGTGCTGCAGCAATTACTCTGGCTACCGATCTGCTGACGAGCCCAATTGAAGGTGCTGGTTTTGTCCTTTAAAACCCTACATGGCTTGCAACTGGGGTATCTGGAGGACCATCTTCTCCCATACATTCCTGCACAGGAATTATAATCGTGAGGAGATGCCCGCCTGACTGCCCTACCCATTAAGGATGCTTCTTTGGTGGATGCACAAGAGAGGGCCTTTGCTGTGGCAGCCTCAAATTATGGACCAACCTCCTCAGGGAGGTGCTCCCGGCCCCCTCGTTGTCGATCTTCAGTTTTATTTAGGACTGCATTTTGATCGATATAGCTTTTATTATTGGCAGTCCTAGTTGGAGTTTTTAATCTGTGGCTGTTATGGCTTTGTAATGGTTGTTTTTATTGTTTTTCCACAATGTTTTATTTATATCGTAAGCTGCCTTGAGTTCAGCTAGGGAGGAAGGCAGTTAACAGCTGTTTTAAATAAATAATAAAATAAAATAAAATGAGTCAGGGGGCAGCCATATTTACTTACTCTGGTTCTTTAAACAACAAAGTTTCTCATTTATATTTATTTATTTAGGAAATGCTTGTGCCTCCTCTATAGAGTCCTGCTTGAGGTGGCTTACAAGCAAAAACATCCTAAAATCATCATAAATTATCAATATAAAAAAACAAAAACAAGCCATTAAAAACAAGCCAGGGGGAGAAACATGGAAGTACAGGTTGAGTATCCCGTATCTGGACATCCGATATCCGGACTGATCTGAAAACCAGGAGATTTGAGCCAGCATGCAGGCATTACTCACAGGGCCTCAGCAGTGCCATTGATGGTTCAATGTACACAAAAGTATTAAAAATATTGTTTAAAATTACATTTAGGCTATGTGTATAAAATGTATATAAAACATAAATGAATTTCGTGTTTAGACTTGGGTCCCATCCCCAAGATATCTCATTATGTATATGGAAAAATTCCAACATATTCCAAAATACGGAAAGATCCAAAATATGGACCACTTCTGGTCCCAAGCAGTCCGGATAAGGGATAGTCAACCTATACAGGGTCACAACTCTGTAGGGATGGCCACTTGCTCCAAGGTGGGTAAATGTAGGATTTGCTTCTAGGGTGGGAGCGCTAAGAAGAGCAACGCAGACCAGCAGTTTATCAAATTACAAGGATGAACTGACGGTGTGGCTGTGTCCAGAAGGCAGGCACATGGTGTGTTGTTAGGAAATGCTGTTGGCCTGGGTCTGTTGCTCTTCCAAATTATGGCTCTTGTTGCAGCCAGCAGTCATTTTGATGAAACGCTGTGGGAGTTCTGATCCATCCGTCTCTCCCGCAGCCTTCCTCTGGCAGCCATTGCGACTCCCTTTAGCAATCAGTTTTTGCAATTTCAAAGGACGGTTGTTTCAGTGCAGAGAGCCCTCCTCACCCTTTCTGACAAGTCTGGAGGCCTCCTAAGAATGAATCATAGCTGTGCTATCTCCTTGCCTTCCTCTCCAGGTTCCACCCAGCCGCTGGCTTGATGGAGAGGATCCAGGCCATTGCTCAGAATGTCTCAGACATTGCCATGAAGGTGGATCAGATTCTACGCAACAGCCTCGTGAATGGAAAACGTAAGACCCCCATTTGTTTCTAAAATGGAAGAGATGGAATTGTTATGTCTGTTTATACAGTATGATGGGAACGACTTGGTACGAGCCAGGGTTCCACAGAGATTGGTCCTAGCCTCTTGTTTGAATGCTAGGTCCCTTCTTTGGAATATTTACAGTTATGAGATGCTTGGTAATGTTACTGTCCATCATCCAAGCTGTGAAACATGGGGAAATTCTCTGTGCGCACAATATAGTTATAAAACAGGGAAACAATAATCCCCTTTGCTTTTCCTTCCCCCCTTCCTTTCTCCTACCTGTTATCCTAGTCATATTAATAGTCATGCCTATTCCTAACCTCAGTTCCTCCCCTGTTAAGATCATTTCTTATATCTGCTCAACTGGCACCCACCACTGGAACCATTAAGGGTGCCATTAGAGTTTTTAAGATGTTGAAGAATTTGTAACTGGAATTGTATGTTTTTCAATTGTTGTGAGCTGCCCCGAGCCCAGCATTGCCAGGGAGGGGCAGGATATAAATAAAACAGACAGACAGACGAAGAAGAAGAGTTGGTTTTAATATGCTGACTTTCTCTACCACTTAAGGCAGAATCAAACCAGCTTGAAATCACCTTCCCTCCCCCTCCCACAACAGATACCATGTGAGGTAGGTGGGGCTGAGAGAGCTCTTAGAGAGCTGTGACTAGCCCAAGGTCACCCAGCTGGCTTCGTGTGTAGGAGTGGGGAAAACCAACCCACTTCACCAGATTAGTGTCCGCCGCTCCTGTGGAGGAGTGGGGAATCGAACCCAGATCTCCAGATTAGAGATCTCCACTGCTCTTAACCATTGCACAACTCTGGCTTTCAGAACACTGTTCAGCCATACTGTGACAAGCAATCCAATGGTTTTTAAAGGTGAGTTTCCAAGAGTACATGTGACTATGATATGGGTCAGGGGATTCCCTACATGGGCTGTGTTACCTCTACTGTTTAGATGCATAGCCCTTGTGTATCTAAGGGGACTAACACTTAACATTTAGTGTCCATTGAGGAAAAAGCTGATCATTCTGAGTTACAAGGAATGGTCAGGTACCATCCGCAGGCCCCCTTCCTCCACTGCTGTTGTTTTCTGCTATAATTAGTACTGCGAGGCAGTTCCGTTCATCTCATGACCATGCATCCTACCACTTGGGGAAAAAAGATGCAATTGTATCTTCAGGAAATTGCACATTCATAGGGTTGCCAACCTCCAGGGGGTGCACAAAATCACCTATACTGTACAGAAGCTCAACCAAGCATCAGTAAAAAGGCTCAATTATTCATAACTAATTTGTATAGAAATACTGTGAAAAATTTACTGACAATTCACTTTTGTCTAGTTTCACTATTGTCAGTAAATTTTTCACAATATTTCTATACAAATTAGTTATGAATAATTGAGCCTTTTTCCTGATGCTTGGTTGAACCTCCAGGTGGTGGCTGGAGATCTCCTGCTATTACAATGGATCTCCAGGCAACAGAGATCAGTTCACCTGGAGAAAATGGCCGTGTTGGCAATTGGACTCCATGGCACTGAAATCCTTCCCCTCCCCAAACCCCGCCCTCCTCAGGCTCTGCCCCCAAAATCTCCAGATATTTCCAAATCCACAGCTGGCAACCCTACATATTCAGTTCCTTTAGGCAGTGTCCAAAACCCCCCCCAAACAAAACCATTTCATGCTGGTCTGATGCAACTCTACTGGGAAAGGAAGAGATAATGCTTCTCACGCACTTGACAAGCAGAGTGCTCTATAGCATTAGTGGTAATGCTAACTGTCAGAACTGCAAGGCCAACTCCTCAGTCAGCAGCAGCACCAATCACCAAGAAGGGAGGGAACGTGTTCCCACAGCACCAGGCATACATCCTGCCGGTGCAAAGGCCCTTGTCTATTCTTTTAATCCCAGCACATCTCCGTGTACGTCTATATTAACTAACACTCTCCCTCTCCCCATTGGGTTAATGTGCTAAGAAGGGGATTACTGAGGAAATCACTTTAATCATGCAACAATGATGTGTTTGTTTCCTGCTAATCCACTAAAGAAAATAATCCCCAACAGACACCATTAAAAGCCCTTGCCTCAAATCCCACATGGACTCTCCAACCTCTCCTTCTAAAGCTCCACAGTCACTTCTTTTGTTCTGTCTCTCTGCGACTCTCACTTTCTCCTGCCGCAGGACGAGTTTTGAGCTTTCTTAAATTAATTTACATTTTTAGCTATGGTGAGATCTCCATAGTTTCTGCTCTTCTGTGTTTGTCGTAGCAAACATCTTTTTTGGAATTTTGCAGTTTTTATAGAAGTGATCAGTTGTCACAGAAGCCCTGTGTAGCTCTGACAGTAACCCATGTATCAGCAGCCACTGCCCAGTTAGATCCTACATCCTTAAAGCTGTGGCCTCTGACCAGTGCTACCAGTAGTCATTTCTACACCTGAGACTCCTGGTTCTATACACATGCGCGCACATTTACCTGGGAACTAGCACAACAGGCAAGCCAAAAGTGGTTATGGAGCTAAGAAATTTCAAAGTTAAACTGCAAAGTTTTCACCACTCAGGTTGAGCCAAAAACATAAGAACATAAGAAAGGTTATGCTGGGTCAGACCAAGGCGCATCAAGTCCAGCAGTCTGTTTACACAGTGGCCAACCAGGTGCCTCTAGGAAGCCCACAAACAAGACGACTGCAGCAGCATTGTCCTGCCTGTGTTCCAAGCACCTAAGATAATAGGCATGCTCCTCTGATTCTGGAGAAACCAACTAGCTGCCACTGACCAGCCTGGAGCACATGGCCAGAATCACATTCCTTCATCGCTACCATCAACAATATTTAGTGGCTGAATGTGTGTTATTGTGAAGCTGCAGGTAGGGCTGGTGTCAGGTTTTTTACCCTTGGCAGAGAGCATGCATGGGCCCCCAAACCCCTATGCTGCCCCCCAAATGCCATGCCTCATGGAAGACTTCACCTCTGGAGCTAAGGATGTATCACCCCTTCCTCACTTGCTCCACCAGCTCCCTCCCATTGCTCGCAATGCCTTCCCATGCACATTACTTGGGAGTAAACCCCATTAAACTCAATGGGGCTTACTTTCTGAGAAAACATGATGGCCTGCTTGCCTAGCTATTAGCTCATCCGACGAGTTGCACCCCTGTTCCTGCCACCCTGAGTTCCCTGTCCAGCCACTCGCTTGTTGTTCATGTAGCAGCCGGAGAGACGGCGTTACTAAGCCCTGCCCCATGCACTGCCTGACACCGCTGCTCCCTCGCTTTCTCATGCAGTGGTGGCAGGCAGTGGTGACAAGCAGTACGAGGGGCGGGGCTTGGTGGGGCCACCTCTTCTGCCACAATGTGAGCAAGCAAATGAGGAGATGGGTAGGCGGTGGTGGGCTCAATGAGGAGACATGGGCCTCAGCAACTGCCCCACCTTGTGTGTGTGTAAAGTGCCGTCAAGTCGCAGCCGACTTATGGCGACCCCTTTTGGGGTTTTCATGGCAAGAGACTAACAGAGGTGGTTTGCCAGTGCCTTCCTCTGCACAGCAACCCTGGTATTCCTTGGTGGTCTCCCATCCAAATACTAACCAGGGCTGACCCTGCTTAGCTTCTGAGTTCTGACAAGATCAGGCTAGCCTGGGCCATCCAGGTCAGGGCACCCCACCTTAATGACCCCCTAATTTCAGTCTTGGCAACAAGCACAGTGAGAAGCTAGAATGGCACCACTCTGCCTGACCTGCTTCCCTCGCAAAGCCTCTAAGCACACTCATGTCTGGGTTTTCATCTGGCATCTCAAATACTTATGGGCTATTTCAAACCCAAAATAAAACCCTATATAGTATTCTAACAACCATGGATTTGTTGCATGATTTTGATGCCCTGTCCAGGTTGCGCAGAGGGCAAGTGTGCATGCCCCCATCCCTTTATACGAGTGTCTCTGATCTCTCCATTGATCTGGATATTATTCCTGCTACCAAGTATAGCAACAATCTAAGAGGAAAGCAACATGTTATATATACTGTGTACCATGGGTCGGCCTGCTGACACCTCCTTAGAAGGAGGAGGTGGAGGAGGTCAGTCCCAGCCCAGGCCTAATGACAGAGGAGAACTCACAGACAAAGGTTGTAGCAAGGGAGCGGTCACAGGCAGAAGCTATGGCACTGTGCCGTCAGCCCTCCAGCTCAGGAATTCAAGCCAAGCCTGAGACCCATCAACTGGCAGCCTTACCTTTGGGGTCACCAGAGCCTCTAGAGCCGTGTTGGCGAACCTATGGCACGCGTGCCCGACTCGGCACGCGTAGCCCTCTCTGCCGGCACGCGGGTAAGTGGCTCGGGATGGGACCGAAAGTCCAGACGGGCGAGGCAGCGACGAATTGAAGAGGTGGAGAGAGAGCAAGCCCGCTTCCCGAGGGACGGGGCGAGGAACCAGCAAGCCGACAGCCGGGAGAAGACGGAGCGCAGAGACGCGGCGGTGCTCCGCCGCACCCCAGCTGTAGTCCCGCCGCCCGGTTGCGCCTGCGCCAGTCAGAGGACTTGGCTGGGGGTGTGGGGAGGAGGGCAGGATGTTTAAGCCCTCCCTCTAGTCCCGCCCCCAAGACCTTATTAGGAATTAATGAAATTCTGGAGAAATGAAGAAGCACAAGATTGCTGGCTCAGTGGAGATCAATCCGTGACAGCAGCATTGAGGCAGATGAATTACACCGGGCTGGGAATGCTAGAATAACCTAATTAACTGCAGCTGGCTTATCTGTTCCAGCAAGATAATTCCCTATTTAAACAGCCAGTGAAGGGAGCCGTTTGTGGGAACAACGTGTCGCTTGTGTGCCTGCCTTTGTAGCTGTGCTATACGATGGACTCTGCAAACCTGACTCTTCTAGACCAGACCTCACCACGCCTTTTGGATTTGCCCTCTCCTGTTTTGACGCTTTGGACTTGGAATTATCTGTGCTTGACCATGGACTGATCCACTGACCACGTCTCCTGCCATAGCCAGCTGCCTGACTTCTGGTCACAGTCACACCAACTATTCTTTTTAACAAAAAGTAATTTTGAAAGGCTATTATTTTGAGGGAAAGAGTAGTGGGAGGAAGGAGTAGTTAATTCTTTCTCGCTGACCATTTTTCTGCTCCCCAATGGCATTCCAAATGCATGATTCAAAAGACGGTTATGCATCTGGAACCCCATGGGAAAAATAAAGTTTGAGGCATGCGATTTTGAGGTGAGTAATGACAAGTTAGGATTAGGCACTTTTCTCCCTTACCACGGCTTTATTCAGAATCACACTATCCCAAGGGTGATTTCTTTCACCTGTACTGTTTGATTCAGGATGGCATCTTTTATCTTTCCTCTGGTTAAGCTTAATTAGTTAAGCTTCTAGTTAAGGCTTAATTCTGCAAGAAAGAAGCTCCCAAAATGAATGTGGTACAGAAAAAAAATCTTTAAGATGTTGCAGGAGCAGAATTATTCAAAGTTCAAAGCAGACAATTCAGAAAGCCCTACAGATGTAAGGCTCCGGGTGGCCTTTTCTTTAGGGGAATTGGGTGCATTACAAAAATATGAATAAAACAAGTCACAGTCCACAGTGAACCTGAATGCTAGTTAAGGGCAAACATGTAATTATTCCTCTAATTGGGAATGAAGAAAAAATATTACAGATTCCTTTTTTCCCCCTAACAAACTTACAAAGCTAGTGTTTCACTTCTGTCAGTATCTCAAAAGGATGACATTTTGGTATTATGCAGATTTATTTAAATACAACCAATTAAAGCATTAAAGGCAGGTGATTAAGCAGCTGCAAATTGCTTCATTCACAGTTTCAGAAATAAAACACAATGTAAGTGAGACTTCTGTCACATCCTTTCTCTCCCTCAAGATCCAGTGGATAAACTGAGGCAGGCGCCCTTTTGACAGGAGAAAGCCTCTCGTCCAATAAAAACAAAGAGGAGTTAGGTGCCACCATAAAAACAAAACAAAAATGTTTATGGCAGCATTAATGGTTAAGGCTTATTTCTTTTTATGGGTTAGATCCAAGTTTTCCCATGGCAGAATGCTGCTCCTGTCTCCCCTCTCACTGTAGCCCACTGCTCTGGGTGGGGGGGGGGAGAGGGGGAGATAGGGAACATTGAGAAATGCCCATTTAGTCTGGATCCAATTCCATTTTTGTGTACATTTTTTGTCAACACTTGACAAAAGAGTCCTCCACTTTGCATTGTAGATTTGTAGATTCATTTATATTATGTATGTTGTATAATGTTTATATTCAGTGTACATGGTCTTTATATGCAGGGTATCTCTTTTTTACTTTGGGTTGGATCCAGCCAGCTTTTTCACTCATCATTGCCCAGTCCTCTTCCTTACTATTATACTCATTATTGCCCAGTTGTCTTCCTTACTTACTCCATTATGCATGGCTTTTGTTCACATGGTTCTCATGACCCCCAGAATAGCCTTTTTGATGGTCAAAGGGGACCCCTTGTCCTTTTTTACTAGCAGAAAACCTGGCGGGGTCCAGCCAAATATATGTGTAGAGTTGATTTAGTGACACACAAATAATGTGGAAAAAATAATACATTTTACAATATGTGTGTGTGTTGGGGGGGGGGAGCAATCAGTGAGAAGAACCAAAAATGGCACAAAATAAAATGGCACAAAAAACCCACAACATTTTGATTTGCATAAGGGAGAAGCAACATTCGAAAGGGAATTTTCAGGTTGAAACAGCAGTGGTGATAAATTCAAAATCATCCCGGACCCTGACTAGAAACCACGTCATCAGATGAATGAGGTGTATCATCAGTTGGCAGGCAGGCAAGTAGGCTGAAAGATTCACACACATGGGATGGAGAAAAAATGCTAACAGAAAGGTCAAAGGGCAAGAAAGACGAACTCAAATGTAATAAAGAAAAGTATAGTGATCAATGCAATTGATCTCCAGGTGACAGAAATCGGTTCACCTGGAGAAAATAGCCACTTTGGAAGGTGAACTCTATGGTATTATATCTCACTGAAGTCCTTCCAACAAACCACACCCTCCTCAAGCCCCACCCCCAAAATCTCCCAGTATATCCTAACCTGGAGCTGGCAACCCTAGCAGTCTCCCTAGTTATGCTAAGCTGATAGCACATATACTGGCTGAGGAATCAACCCTCCGAGAATGCAGTCCACTTTCTCGATGAATTCTCATTCAGCATTTTTATGAAGTCTGCTTGTTGAAGAATGGTGATCAGCAGTAGTGATTGCCATTTTTAAACGTCAGATGTTTGTCCATTTACTCTTTTGCACAGAGACTGATCTGTTTGTCATATATTACTGTACTTGACTTGATTACATTTGATTTTTACTTAATAATATCGCACCCTGAACAACTTGCATTCTACAGTATTTCGATTTGCTTATCCAACCTTTGGCCATTAAATAATGGCCATTTCTGCACAGGATTCCTGCCCCAAGTGCAATGCTTCAGGAAGCGGGTTTTATCCCTGCTTCTCCACACCATTATGGTGCATTCATGCACCTCCAGGGGTTTCCTCGGCTTTTCTCTGATCTTTCTCAAACCTGAAGTTTGAGGAAAGCCTAGATGGTGGGGAAATTCAGATTTTCTGGCCCACATGGCAGCCACTTTCCCTGACCCTATCCCCATGGCAGCCATGCTTTTTATTATTTTTTAATTGGAAGTCAATAATATATTGTCCATTTTCTGTTCTAATCTCAAATTTTAACATCTCTCTTTAATCCACAGTTATGGCTCCCAATGAACTGGGGTGTCAAATACCTTATTCAACATTAAAAACATGAATCATTGCATACGTTTCAGCAATTTGTTTTTTAAAAAATCAAGTAGGGCACATTATAAATAGTTTATTACAACCTTGCTGTTTTCTGCCTTTTAACTTTCTCAATGTATGAATAATGGATACCCATCCAAAATTTGGTTCGTGGTGTCAGAGAGCAAGCTGCCCAAGGAAGGAAAGCAGCTGCCTGTTTTACTCTTGTACCACCTGAAATGAATAAAAAATTACAGAATGTGTATGAGTGCGGTAAGAAACTGCAATGACTTTACCATATATGTAATCCGAGGTAGGTAAAGATACCTATTTCACCATTCAAGAAATCTGTGGTCTTTACAACGCTTCCTAGCATATAACACCGAGGCCTTTGGGGACTCACTCCATTCTGTTCCCTGAGATTCGTTTTATTAATGTAGTTTATTGTGTGGCTAAGCGGCTAATCTCAAGGGTGACTTTAGAGCATTCTGGAAGAATACGCTTCTTAATCAAAATTTACTTCTATTAAAATGAAAGGGATTCAAATGACAGTTTGAAAGCTAACTTGAAATGTACGAGGATTTGGGCCCCTGTGGGTATGAAGAAGCACTAGCCAAGGGTTAGATTATTACTTAGATTATTATTTTAAAAGACTGTTTTGCAGGGTGTGTCCATCTGTGGCTGTTAGCAATTATCCAAAGGCAGTGTGTATCTCTATGCCACTTGCTGGGAGACAGCAACTGAGGAGTGGACCTCTGCGCTTCTTCTGTAGGTTTTCTGTGACTTCTGGTCTGCTACTATGGAAAAGTGGATGCTGGACTACAAGGACTATGGGTCTAATCCCATAGGATGCTTCTTATGGGTCTTCAAAAGCCTTCTAGGTGGGCTTGTTATTACCTGGAGGCAGGCAGGTACACTGACAGAGCATTCCTGAGCCTGAAGGGAGAAAGCCCTTAGGAGGCTAGGAAGGCGCTGCGGCGGCGTTCAGGGCCCCCGTGCTGGCGTCCGAGCAACTTATGCCAGCATTAGGGGCCTGAACGCCGGTGGGAAGGCCCAGACGTCCCACCAATGTAAAAGCCCGTGCATGCATCCCGAGAGGCATCCCGGCGTCCTGGAAGGCGTTCCAGCGCTCAGCTGGAGGAGGAGCCGCCTTTAGGTGGCCTTTTGGGCTGGGAACGCCCCTTTTTATTTTTGTGAGGGTTGCACGGATTTTTGCGCTGCGAGGAGGGTTTTTTTTGGGGGGGCGAAACCTCCTATGACCGACGCAGGCATTCTGTGAGGGTATCACCATCATCTAAGCTGAATGGTTTTCCGGTTCCTTGGAGCTCAGCAACTGTGGACAATCCATTATTTGAATTGTGCACAGCTTGGTTAGGCTTCATTCGGAGATGCCGCTCTGCGCTTTCCTTTGAGCTTGTTTTATTTTCCACAGTCTCTGCAAGATCTTTCTGCTTGTCAGTATTGTCATTGTCTGCCTCACTAGATGGTTCTGCACTTAACTGGTTGCCAGCACCATTTTCTGCTGCAATTTGGACGTTTCTATTGGGAGGGCTTTCAAATGCTTCTTTAGAAACACATTCCCTGTTAGATACAATCTCAGGGAATGGTCAGATGTGGGCAGTAAAATCTGGGCCTGCCATTCAAGTTCAGAGAAGTAAAAATGCAGGACCATAGAAGAAAGCTGAGATGCAGCAGTCATTTTAGGTTAATTCTTGCTTTTATTATTGCCAAGAAGCACTTTTGTTTTTCAGTGCATTGCTTCAAAATTGTATCTGTTTATCTTAGTACAATAGAAGGAAGAGTGTGAAAACCTCCAAATGCTGATTCTTAACACTTCAGGGACCTGTGCAATCCCTGAGCTGTCCCCAAAGAAAGTGTGTAAACTTTAGGAATGAGAAAGCTGAGTAGTCCTTGAGGTGCTCATAAACTACCCCCATCTACTGCGTTGCGGTTTAGGCACAACTTTTTATTCCCCCTATAAGCCCTTCCCTTCCCCCCATGTGACTACTAACAGCCCCACTTCATCCAGCCCTACTTAGAGACAAATGGGCTGGAAAGAAGTAGAAAGTATGGGATTCTGCTTAAGCTTTTGCTTAGGGCCAAATTAGATACTTACTTTTTTAAAGAGTAGGGTTCTTTGGACCCAATTTGTTCCCCGCAGCTGTTAGGAATGGCTATTTTAAAATAAAGCAGCGCCTGTTTGGAGTCACAATATCTCTGTGGGGGGATGAAGAGCTCCTGCCTCCCCACAGCTATTTGCCATGCTGAAACAGTACCGGGAGGGAGTTGTTTCCCTGATTTTGCTGTTCCACATGGAGAATTCTGTGCATGTGGAACAGCAAAAACAGGAAAATAATTCCCCCCATGCTGTTTCAGCATGGTAAATGGCTGGGGGGGAGGCAGGAGTCCCCCCCCCCCAGCAGTGGTCTGAGCCCAGATGGGCTCTACTTATTATTATTTTTTGAAAAGTGGACATCTAGTTTGGCCCTTTGACCTTTGCTGAGCTAAGTCAGATAAACTCATGAACTGCATGGTTCCCATTCTCACATGAACACATCAAGTTGCCTTATACTGAATCAGACCCTTGGTCCATCAAAGTTAGTATTGTCTACTCAGACCAGCAGCAGCTCTCCGGAGTCTCAGGCAGAGGACATTCACATCCCTTTAACTGGAGATGCCTGGGATTGAACCTGGGACCTTCTGCCTGCCAAGCAGATGCTCTACCACTGAGCTATGGCCCTTCTCCAAAGATCTCATAACTTCCCAGAACAGTTCCCTATAAGCATAGCTGTGCTCAGATACAACCTAGTTCCTCAGAACCCCTGGAGGCTTTTAGACAGTTCTAAGTGATGATTACTGTCCAGGACATGGATGCATAGCAAAGAAATACTTGAATTTTTTGTGTGTGTTTGTGTGTTGTTGTTGGAGCTGTTTAATAAAGGCTTTCCATCACTGAACATGAAAATTTCCAAATGAAAATCCAAGGCCATGAATATTTAGCTCAGCTCTACTACAGAAGTGAAAATATGAGAACATAAGGGGAGCCCTGCTGAATGTGCCTGTGTAGGAGAGCCAGCGGTGGACACTAATCTGGTGAACCAGGTTTGATTCCCCACTCCTCCACATGAAGTCTGCTGGGTGACCTTGGGCTAGACACAGTTCTCTCAGAACAATCTCAGTCCCACCTACCTCACAAGGTGTCTGTTGTGTGGAGGGGAAGGGAAGGAGATTGTAAGCTGGTTTGATTCTCCTTAAAAGGTAGAGAAAATTTGCACATAAAAACCAACTCTTCTTTTTCTTCTTCCCTGTAGTCCAGTATCCTGTTTCCCACAGTGGCAACCAGATGCCATGGGAAGGACCACAGCAGGGGCACAGATCCTTTTGTCTGACTACCACCTGATTCTGTATACACAACGCATCCTTTAAAAAAATATGAAAGCAGACATTCTGAGCAAACCACTCTTGATACCAAATCCAAAGCTTGAACTAACATTTCTTCCTTTTATACATGCACACTTTTATACATGCACACTTCCCGGGTGAATTTTACGCCAATTTATTTTAAATTTTTATTTATACCTAGCAGCAATCGAAGGCAGACGGGACCAGTGTGAGGTGCCCAAGGACCCAAACTACCCCGACTGCTCTGGAAAAGTAGAGGTGAGTAAGATTCGAAATGCATGTTGTGATTAGAAAAAATGTCAAGGTCAAGATGATGTACTTTACCAGGCAGAAATGTGAGCCTGGAGGAATTCTTTTTCATTCACACTCTTTCCCACAAATATGGCATTAATAAACCAAACTACTATGACAAGATAGTTCAGGCGCGAAAAGGTCTGCAAGAAAGGCAGCTGTGAGCTCTTACAGCAGCTGGGTGGTACTCCAGTTCCCTCCCCCCCTCTAAATTCTATATTTCTCTTGGTAAATGAACTTTTGAAAGAGGCGAGAACTCCCCATTTCCCGTTTAAAAGGATAAAGTGACGGATTGGGTTCGGAGAATGAAAGCACCAAACCCGAACGTTCACAAAGAGGGAGCGAGGATAAACGCCCTCTTTGTGTGAAGCATCAGCTAGATTGCCTGGCCTTCCGTGCTTAATGTACTAACGTGGCATTTAGCTCTCTGTGAATTATTCATCTGCAAGCCGGGCAAAGGAAAGCACCAATGGATTTATTGTCTCGCTTCCTTTTAATCTTCAGTGTTATCTCAGGTCTAGGGAATAAGCCAAGCATCATAATCTGATGCTGGTTCTCAGCCAAATATGTGTGTGTGTGTGTGTGTGTGTGTGTGTTTTTTGCTTAGCACACCACAGTGCTTGGACTTGAACACAGTGTAGGCATTTGACTGGGTTCTGTATTTGCGCGCAACTCTGTGGGCCAAGCTAGATGTGCCAGCGTACTCGTGTCCACCGTGGGGACACCCTCACCGTTTTAAAGTGTTTTAAAATGCAGCAGTGTGGTGGGCGAAAGCGAGGGTTTGCCAACCTCCAGGTAGCTGATCCAATGAACAGCAGTAAGGACAAAAAACACTAACAAAATAGTAAATATATGCCAAAAGTGAAGTTCATTCAAAGTGCTATTAGTGGTATTATAACAAGACAATAATCCACAATATCAATTTTCTTTTTTCTTTTTTTAATTTTTTAAAATTTTTTTGTTAACATATATAAATACAATTACAATTCACAAACATGTAAACAAACAATATAAGACTGTCAGACAAGACAAAAACAATAAAAAAACCCAGAAAACTATCTTTGCCGCACTTATGGTCGGTGGCTTAGTATTCTTGTAAACAAATAGATAAATATGCAAGTATAAGAAGAGTACAATTATGAGTTAGATGGTTAATACAGTTAGGAGTGAGAGAAAAAAATAAATTTAAAAAAAGTAGAGGAAGGGTTGTTATAACTTTAATTCATTTCCCATAATCTTTGAAATGGTTTGGATATATGTTGAATTTCTTTCTGGTTTGTATATGAGATGAAGTCATGCCATGTTTCATGAAAATTCAGTATGTTGGCCTTACCTTTGATAACTCTAAATTGGTGTGTTAATTTTTCTGCCATGGCTATTTGCCATATCAATTTTCATACGTTCTATAATGTAACAGTATCAGTGTAGTCAACGATGTAACAGAAGTCCAAGGCTAGAGTCCACAGAACAAGGTTCTCCTTGAGAATGCAGCATATATTCTGTGTCAATCTCCCTGGAGTATAAGTGACACTCTGGATCAGGTGCAGTGACCCTCCACTTGGACACTGTTGTTCCTGTGAGCCTGATGTTATTTATGGGTACAGGGCACCAGCATTCTCCTGTTTCGAATAGCTGGAGATTTCCGGCTGTTACAACTGATCTCCGGCCGATAGAGATCAGTTCACCTGGAGAAAGTGGCCGCTTGGGCAATTGGACTCTATAGCATTGAAGCCCGTCCCTTCCCCAAACCCCGCCCTCCTCAGGCTCTGCCCCCCAAATATCCAGGTATTAACCAACCCAGAGCTGGCAACCCTCGCTGAAGCACTCTTGTCTCTCCCCCCCCCACCCCAATTTTCAAGTATTTGAAATGGCCTCCTGGCCCCCAGCAGCAGATTCAGCACTTGAAGAGGCTCGGGGGGGGGGGGGGAACAAGAACATCTTAGCCCGCCATGCTGCAGACCTATCAGGATCAGGCCCTCGCAGCAATTTTTTAATTACTTTAAAATGGCAGTCGCTTCCCCATGGTAGATTTGTGAATGCTGTCCCATCTAGTTTGGCCCTGTGTCTGCACACACTAGCTTGGCTCAACAATGTAAGCAATGTGAATTAATTTTTTTTAAAGAAACCATACATTTCTTCACTGCAGACATTACTTAAACCTATGTTACTGATCCTGCTGCTTGACAACAGAAATTAACTGTCAGATTAATAAGACACAAGCATTAGATTGCTCGGATTGTCCCAGCTACATAGCGGTCATTTTCTCCTGTCTTCTTCCATGCCTGGGTTAAATTTTAAGTGTAATTTAATTGTTGGCGGCAGTAATTCGATCTCCTGTCTGGATGATTGGTGTGTTTTACATATTGGGAGTGGAGGGCTGTCTCCTGAGTGGATTCGTTTGTATACTTAAGTTTGGAAGAGGCTGGCACGAGCAATTACTGAGGATGATGGATCTCCATGGAGCAGCTCGTGGTTATTGCTTTGCATGCAAAATCACCTTCTGGGAACCTTGCTAAATTTCTGCCCCTTTAGCACATGGATGCTAGCTTTATCTCTCTGAGTGGACGAAGACCAGGGTTAGTACTAAGCTCTCCTTTGGCTGCTTTCCTGCCACCTTGCTTTCGTTTGGCAAGGTCAACATGCTTCATTTCTTAATGGCCCAGTCAACGATGACCGGAGGTGATGATAGGGAAGACAAGCTTGAAGATCAAGTCAGATTAGATGAAGGGTTCATGAAAGGTCAACAGTAAGTTCAATGACTTTTTAGAGCCACTTCACACATGAACCCTTGGGGTGAGGGTGGGAGAGAGTACGTACATCTGTGTGTGCCATAACATATGAAAATCAAGTGATGCATGCAGATTCTCCAGTCCAATTAGGCAAATGCCTACTTAACCCTCACAACTCACCAGAGAGCCAGCATGGTGTAGTGGTTAAGAGCGGTGGTTTGGAGCGGTGGACTCTGATCTGGAGAACCAGGTTTGATTCCCCACTTCTCCATGTGAGCGGTGGAGGCTTATCTGGTGAACCGGGTTGGTTTCCCCACTCCTACACATGAAGCCAGCTGGGTGACCTTGGGCTATTCACAGCTCTCTCAGCCCCACCTACCTAACAGGGTGTCTGTTGTGGGGAGGGGAAGGGAATGTAATTGTAAGCCAGTTTGAGTCTTCCTTAAGTGGTGGAGAAAGTCGGCATATAAAAACCAACTCTTCTTCTTCTTCTTCTGACCTGCCACTCAGCTGTTGATGGGGTGGAGATCAAATCCAGCCCTCCACTGCTGCTTTCCCAAACAACTGATTAATGCCGTCACTGATTTTATGAGAAATCTGCCCACATGCAGTACCAGCAGTTGCACCGGTGGGGAGGAACCATGCGTTCAGTGCCCAGTTATTTATGCAGTTTGTCATCCAGCTAAAGACACACGTGCATGAGTCTGCTTCCATGTGCACATGAGGTAGAATGAGTGCCTTCTAAACAGGTATGCCTGCTACCTGACAATCACACAATTTTCACAACTGATGGAATTAATGAGAAATATACTCCTTGCCCCAATATATCTCCGATATTATCTGTCATATTACCCTATTGTGATGAATGCAAAACCCGGGCTTCTGATCCTGCCTTAAAGAAAAATATATTTAGCTTAAGATCCTCCTTACTTGGTTACTTGGAAGAAAGCGCCATAGGGGGATTGGGAGACTTACTTCCAAGTCACCTTTAGGGTTTTCCGACAGTCTGCAGCCAATCTCAGACCCCCAAAGCACCATTTATATTTCTGCCAAGTGAGTGACAGAGTCATCGTGGCAATGTGATTAAAGTAACCTTTACTGTGTGTGAATGCCTGGCAAAAATCTGTGTGGAACTCCCTGTCTCAGGATATGGTGATGGCTGCCAACTTGGAAGGCTTTAAGAGGGGAGTGGACATGTTCATGGAAGATAGGACTATCCATGACTACTAGTCAAAATGGAAACTAGTCATTTTTTTTGATAAATTTTATTGTGTTTTTATGAGATACAGAAAGAAGAAAAGGGAGGGAGGGAAGTTTTGCATCCGTTTGCAATAGACAGTATTATCTCAATCAATAATATACACACATAAAATAAAAATTATGCTTGCTACAACTGATTCAATATACTGGTTTCTATCCTGTTCTTACTTGATTAAGAAGTAATCAGATATGTCTTAAATATATTAGACAGCCACTAACATGGGGAAAAAAGAATACAAATAAAATAGCGTTAGGGATATAACATAGTTTCAATCATTATTAAGGTAAACTGGATGTATTTATACATGAAGAAAACATCTACTCACATAAAGAATTGAGCTAAATCTAAGTAATTAAGGACATGTAAATGTTTCATGGTAACCATGTCTCATTAAATTGCTCGACATTTTGTGTGTCGTCTGAATTCAACAAAGAAGTCATTTTAGCCATGTTTGCATATTCTAATATCTTTTCTTTCCATTCGTCAACGTCTGGTAGAGTCGTTTGTTTCCATCTAGTTTCCAACTAGTCATGATGCATACCTATTCTCTCCACTACCCGAGGAGCATGTCTATTATATTAGTGCTGTGGAACACAGGCAGGATAATGCTACTGCAGTCGTTGTGACCCAAGTCTTAAACCTTATGATCTCTTGATACTGTTCATGCTGTGGGGAGCATCTTTGTTTATTTGATTTTTGAACATTCACCTGACTGATCCTCCTTTTGCCTTGCAGTGGATGAGGGCCAGGTGGACGTCCGATCCCTGCTATGCATTTTTCGGTGTGGATGGCACAGAATGCTCATTCCTCATCTACCTCAGTGAAGTTGAGTGGTTTTGCCCTGTGCTACCTTGGCGAAATCAAACGGCAGCTGCACCTTCCACAAAGCCACCCCCCAGAGTGCAGGTAAGATTGGCACACCAGGCCAGGCAAATGGATTCCTTAAGAGGCAAAAGTATGTGCTTCTGGGTTGGTTTAAACATTCTCTGATGATAGCAATGGATTACAGAGAAAACCTGTGTCGAAAAGACCAACAGGTAAAAACCTTCAGGAGCAGGGGAGATAGATAATCTCCTTTTTAAATCTCCCATTATACATGAATACATGCACATAAAGCTGTGGTATACTGAATGAGTAGGGTTGCCAGGTGCTTATTCGCCACCAGCGGGAGGTTTTTGGGGCAGAGCCTGAGGAGGGCGGGGGTTGGGGAGGAGAGGGACTTCAATGCCATGGAACCCAATTGCCAAAATGGCCATTTTCTCCAGGGGAACTGATCTCTATCGGCTGGAGGTCAGTTGTAATAGCAGGAGATCTCCAGCTAGTACCTGGAGGTTGGCTACCCTATGAATCAGACCATCAGTCCATCAAGGTCAGTATTGTCTACTCAGACCAGCAGGGTCACAGGCAGAGCTCTTTCACATCACCTACTGCATTTTTTTGAATTGTAGGGGCTGGGGATTGAACCTGGAACCTTCTGCATGCCAAGTAAATGCTCTACCGCTGAGCCATGGTCCTCTCCATTCTGCTGCTCCAGGCTAAAGGGAAGGTTAAGGTGAAGATTCTGCTTGTCTGGTCACGGCAGAACAAAGCCTCCCTTCCAGTGCCTTACTGGTCTTAGAGTTCTGGTCTGAACTGGGCACACATAGGCTTGGATCAAATGGAGCTTTTCTATGGATAGAGTTTCTCACCTCCCTCTTCCTTCTGCAGCCCAAAATGCCCCCTGAAATGCTTCTCCTGGAGGATATGGAAGTCAGCCCATAGGGAGGTCATGATCCAATAGATCTTTACACTGGGCTGCAGCTCTTTGAGCAGCCGACTTCCACTATGCCATCTTTTAAAATATGTATTACCTCTTTGTTGAGATTTTGAGCAATACCTAGCCCAAAAAAGTAATTGGCAAAAATGACATAATCTGTTCTCTTGTTAAACTCTACTCCCAGCTTTTTTCTTAAAGAGAGAATTGACTACAATCCCCATAGATGCTGCAGATATCCCATCTCAGAAGTTTTATTTTTTTAACTGTGCAAGTGTTGTACATTTTCTTCAAAAAAGTGAAATGCTACAGGAGCCTAAGAATTATGGCTCATGTTGCAGCATCACAGGGGGAATGATGAATCGTTGAGCTGCTGGGACCTAGAAGTCAGCATGGACATGTGCATTCATTGCATATTTTGAGGAGTCTTTGATTCTGTCTGTCGATACCCTATTGCATGAACATTGTGAATTAACACATAGTTAAATTGTGGGACTCCCTGCCCCAGGATGTGGTGTTGGCTGCCAACTTGGAAGGCTTTAAGAGGGGAGTGGACATGTTCATGGAGGAGAGGGGTATTCATGGCTACTAGTAAAAATGGATACTAGTCATGATGCATACCTATTCTCTCCAGCATCAGAGGACCATGCCTATGTTATTAGGTGCTTTGGAACACAGGCAGGATGCTGCTGCTCCAGTCGTCTTGTTTGTGGGCTTCCTAGAGGCACCTGGTTGGCCACTGTGTGAACAGACTGCTGGACTGGATGGACCTTGGTCTGATCCAGCATGGCCTTTCTTATGTTCTTAATGGTTTGAATGCAAATTTGTTGCAGCCTCCATCTCATGGTTAATTAACCAGATGGTCCTTAGCACTGAGCATACTGTCCTAAGCCTTGCCTCTGAATGCAATACCTCCAAATATGGTACTTGAAAATCTAGAGGTATCATCCACATTTTCCAAAGGGGCTTGCAGGTAATGGAGAGAACAAATAAAATGTGACCTATGTTGGCCTAGAGCTCAGGTGCTCGTTGTGAAGGTTATTGTGCTTTGCACTAACAGCAGAGGTTGTTGTTCTCCCCCTTCCCCTTAGGCAGCTTTTCAGAGAGACCTCTCCTACCTCCTGGAGCTGATTGGCAGTGGCAAGGAGTCTTTGATCTTCATGAAGAAAAGGATCCGACACTTGGCTGCACAATGGCTGCGAGCCTCATATAAACTTGAAGAGAAGCTGGATGGAAAACAGAGAGATCAGAAACAGGTATGCATAATCAAATGTGTTGCGTGTGAACCTCAAATTGTCCATTGTGTGCAGTTTTATCAGAGTAAGACAGAACAACATCTGATGTGTTGTCTGCTTTTATAGGTGTCTTTCTTCTCCTTGGCAGAAATCTTCTTATGCAGTGCTAAAACCATGGTAGTTTATGCATGGGTACTTTCACTCACATTTGCCCCGTCTGAATCAGTTGTTCCTTGGAGTTATGCATGAGTTTCCCATCCATTAGAGATGACCTCACTGCCAGCCCTCACAATGTTCAGGTCTTCCCATTCCTCTGTGAACCCAACTCTTCCATCTTCCCTGAGCAAAGCCTGGGTGAAATCCCCGTGCATAAGTCAAAGTCCGGGACCCGCAAGCTTGGTTTAGCTCACAGCCAAAGCAGCGTGTCCAGAGGCGGGGATTCAAATACTTCCTGCTTCCTCAGGGCTCTTTCTGAGCAGAAGAAAAGCTCCTTAAAACCGAGGCTTTGATTTCACCCCTCCCAGATTGCTCTGTTTTTGGTTGTTGTTCTTAAAATGCTTTTTTTAATGTGGCAATTGGGTTTGGGAGGGGGAATTTTCTCTCACAGTGAGCACTGTAAAGTAAGGCAATTACAAAGCAGCATTTAAAGGGATAGGGACTTGATTTGAGCTTGGAGACTCGTGGTGCATAGATTCCCAACAGCAAAGTGTGGGTCCAGCGAGCAACGAACCTCAGGTAAAACACCCATGCATAAATGACCCATGTTTCTCGTTCTTTTTTCTCTAGATTTTGATCCATATTGGCTTCTTGACGGAGGAATCGGGAGATGTTTTCAGCCCTCGTGTGTTGAAGGGGGGTCCACTGGGGGAGATGGTCCAATGGGCAGATATTTTGGCGGTCCTCTTCATCTTGGGCCACAGCCTGAAAATCACAGTCTCTTTGAAAGAGCTTCAGAGGTGGGTTTCCTGTTGAAAGCCAACTGAAAAGTGCTCATGGTCAAGAAACTGGTCAGGAACCTTTGCCAGTGCCCCATATCAATGGGAGGCAAGTCATGTTTGATAAGCAGATCAAGGGTCTTCTTTGCCAAATAACAATAATAACTTATTAGGGTTTTGTTGTTTAAATGTTTTTTTTTCTCCTGCAAAGATTATTTTATCTCCTACTAAAGCTAGCAGGAAATGATTCAGCTTTGATGCATACTTATTTATTTTTCTAAGGAACAAAGAGCAGGAAGCTGTACAGGGTTAATTATCCCCTCTACCACTCCTCTATCATCTCAGTCTCCTGCAATGATTGGAAAGCTTGCTTGGGAGAAAGCATACTTGCTATTTTCCTGCCTTTTCCTCCATAAGCACCTGCAGGGGCGTTATTAAGGAATGGAGAGTCTTTGATCTGTGTGGAGACTGTGGGGCAAACCTGTGCAAAGATTAGAGAATGCCAAATCTATTCTGTCATTTACCCAATGCAGTCCAGTTCTGATCATATGAATTTTTGCTTAGCTTGGAAATATGACGATGGATAAAGAAAGGAAGGTGGATATTGCAATAATTGGATCAATTCTGGGAGGACTGAAAAAATATGTGTAGTTATGCATTCTTCCTTGGGGTTGGATGAAGTACAGTGTTTCTGTGGGTATAAGGAAATCAAGGGGAGTTTCAGGCCGCCATGGGAGCAGTGAGCTGAGAAAGTCATGTTCTGCAGGGGGAAGTACTTGCACCTGTGCAGACAGTGTGGTGGATCCACCCCTTTCTGTTAACATCAAGACAACAGATCCCTCAGTGGAATAAGCAGAGAACAATTTAGGGGAAGCATTTTTCCATGCAGTGCTCAATTTCCCTATGGAACTCATTGCCACCCAAAAGCTGTAAAGCCTCTTTTTACATATGTATACATAGCCACAACGATAAATGACTGAAACCCTATTTGTTTTTGTTACCCCAACATATGCGGCTTTAAAGGTTCAGCTTTTCATTTGTTTGAAAATAAATGCACAGCCCTATTTCTTCCGTCTGGAAATTTGTGAATAGACATTTTAGAACCGATGCAAAAAAGTTTCTAAATGAATTGCTTCAAATAAAACTGAAGTTTTAATAGCATTTATCTGTAGGCTTTATTTGAGAACCTAAAGTACTTATTGACAGCTAAGATCACAGCTGTTCCTTTTCTCTGTGCAAAAAACGGCAGCTTTTCAAGGAACCACAGAGGAAGATGTCTCCCACCAAGGGCTGTGCTGAATATTCCTCAGTTTGCTTTCAGGGGGCTGCAATATTTTCCAACCCAGCCCTTTGAGTTGAGTGTGCATTGTTTTTAACCATGATTGCTGCCATGCTTTCCTTGGATAGCACCTCTCCCTCCTTTGTGGAATGATCCCACACCATTTGGGATCATATAGGGCGAAAACGCATGGTCGCTTTAGCCCCCTTTATTCCTTGTTTCAGCCAGGATTCAGCCAGGATCAAACGCATGCGTTTCGCTGAACGTGCGTTCGATCCTGGCTGAATCCTGGCTGAAACAGGGAATAAAGGAGGCTAAAGCGACCGTGAGTTTTCGCCCATAGTGAACAGTGATGATATCACAGTTCAACTTGGCTACCTGCTGGGGTCACCAAGAGCAAACAAAGTTGGGTTATAGTGAGAGCGATGATTCCTGAGCTGGTACTTTGAATGACTTGAGCTGATCAGGAATGTGGGGGCAAATGACACCCATAGGGCAAAGCTTTCTGAAAAGGCAAACACCTTTGTTCCTTTTGTTTGTGTTTGATCCTTGAAAACAATTACCCAAGTAGAAGGCGCTGAGGAAAGTGTCAACAAAAAGTGTCCCTCCTTTCAGCTTAGCCCTGCTTATGGCTCAAACTGAGCTACGGAAAGTAATTATCCGACATAATGGGGATTGCTTCTGACGATGGTTAAGAAGAAAAAAAAGCAAACAGGGATCACAGCAGGACTGTGTAGATTAGTATCAGATTTAGTCATAACGTGCTTCCTCATCATCCCTAGCTTTTTGTCTTCTAAAAAACCCCCAGAGCACTCTGCTTAAGTGTTACAAGCAAAGGGGGAGCTGCTGCTGAAAACAGCAGCCCTGCGTCAGGTTTTCTGTTCTCTCTCCTCATCATGCCTAGGAAAATCTGCTTCATGTTCTGAAGTCATTATGCTGCACATTCTGCCTACCCTGTCAGTAGCAGGCAATAACGTGGGTCAAGAAAGCATACAGCATACTGGTCAAATCGTGGATAAGTTGTCGTAAATGCTATGGATGGGAAGGGAGTGGGGGCAGCGTGGTGTAGTGGTTAAGAGCGGTGGTTTGAAGTGGCAGACTCTAATCTGGAGAACTGGGTTTGATTCCTTGCTCCTCCACATTAACGGCTGACGCTAATCTGGTGAACTGGGTTGTCTTCCCCACTCTTCCACATGAAGCCAACTGGGTGACCTTGGGCTAGCCACAGCTCTCTTAGAGATCTCTGAGCCCCACCTACCTCACCGGGTGTCTGTTGTGGGGAGGGGAAGGGAAGGCCATCATATAAAAAGTCAGCATATAAAAACCAACTCCAACTCCTCCTCCTCCTCTTCTTCTTTTTCCTCTTCCTCTTCCTCCTCCACCACCACCACCAAATGAAATGCTTCATTGGCATTTTTGTCTCTACCCTAGTGATGCAAATTCAGAATTGGAGGAGAACAGTATATTAATATCCCCCAAGTTCAGAAAAGGTCTCCTCGGTGTAAGCCCGGCCCAGATCACTCCAAAGCGGAACCCAGCTCAGCTCCTTCCACTCTCCCACCATTAGTCAGCCCTATTATCTAGTCCTCCTGCCATTTGCCAGGAAAAACACCCCTGCCTTGAGGAAGGGAAGAGAGTGACTGGCATTGGAGAGGGTTTCCTATAGATAGGAGAGGCATTGCAGGTCCTGCCTTAACTGGAAATAAAGCTCCAGAACAGTGTCAGGTTTCTTTGTCAGTTTCAAGAGGGTTTTCCCCCCTTTGCAAGAACTGCTTTGTGTTCTCTTTGCAGTTTTTACAGTGTTGCTCACTGCTCATTGCTTGAATTTGTTCTTCTCTGGATGCACATTAGCCTTGTTGAGCATGCACTGCCACAGTGGCACTGAATTCTACTGGGCACTGTGTACATGACCACTTATTCTGTTGGGGTTGGAACATTACCACCACCCCCAATCCCTTGCTTGGATTTGTCCTGCTGTGATCCTCTGGTTTGACATTAGTCCTGTTCAGCTTGCACTGCCAGACTGGCACTGGGTTCTGCTTGTGAACATTGCAATTGGTTCTGCTGGGCTTGCAGAAGTGCACCCTACCTTCAGATTCTGCTGCAGAGATTATCTGGTTTGGCATTACTTTTGTTGAGCTTACGCTTCCAGAGCAGCACTGGGTTCTCCTCAGACTGTGCACATTGCAGTTAGTTCTGCTGGGTTTGCAAAAGTAGAGAGCCAGCGTGGTATAGTGGTTTGGAGCAGTGGTTTGGAGTGGTGGCTGTGATCTGGAGAACCGGGTTTGATTCCCCACTCCTCCACATGAGTGGCAGAGGCTAATCTGGCAAACTGGATTTGTTTCCTCACTCCTACACATGAAGCCAGCTGGGTGACCTTGGGCTAGTCACACTCTCAGCCCCACCTACTTCACAGGGTGTCTGTTGTGGGGAGGGGAAGGGAAGGTGATTGTAAGCCAGTTTGAGTCTCCCTTAAGTGTAGGGCTGCCAACTGCCAGGTAACAGCAGATCTCCTGCTAATTCAAATGATTTCCAGCCGACAGAGATTAGTTCACCTGGAGAAAATGGCCGCTTCGGCCATTGAACTCTATGGCATTGAAGTCCCTCCCCTCCCAAACCCCGCCCTCCTCAGGCTCCGCCCCCAAAATCTCCCGCTGATAGCGAAGAGGGACCTGGCAACCCTACTTAAGTGGTAGAGAAAGTCAGCATATAAAAAAACAACTCGTCTTCTTCTTCCCCCCCCTCCCCACTTTCAGTTTTTACTGTAGAGATTCTCTGGTTTGACACTGGTTTTGTTGGACTTGCGCTGCCAAGAGGAATGGAAGGGGAAGGGAGACATTTTCCTTGTTCTCTTTTTCTCTCTGAACTTCCTTAGAAACACCCAGCTTTCCCCTCCCCACCCCAAACAGTTTCCTGAAAGCTCTGAAAAAGCTAATAGATTCCAAAGTGAGCCAGAGGGAGTTTGCCCATTGCCAGTCTGCACGGATTTCATGTCAGAATTTTATTTTTCGTTAACTAAAGTACAGCCCTTGTTCTTACTGAAGAACCCTCTGGCATAGTTCAGGCCCTGCAATTCAGGCCCCACAAGGTTCGGCGCTGACGTCTGCAGGGAACTTATGCCTCTTCCTGAATTTTATCAGGACTCTTCGTAGCCACCGTGGGACCCTCTTCTCTTTCAGCAACCGTTTTCCTGACTTGATCCCAATTTTCAACGTTCTGCTTACTCAGCTGACTGTAGGCTGTACTATTGCAAGTGATTTTCTACGAGCAGACAAACTGAAAAGCATCATTTCTTCTACTGTTCTCTTAATTTACTGTGGCATGCTCCGGTTTTATAGCCCAGCGAATCTGTGAAGTGTCCCTTTTTGTAACATTTAAAGGCCAGGAGAAGGGCCTGCAGTTAAGTGAAGTCAGCCAGCCGTGTCTTTGCTTCCTCGATCTTGGTGGTTGTTTTCCTTGCAAATAATTCCAGACGCTCATTTTTCATTGTTAGTTTCTTCTTCCATAATGCTCCACACAACAGGTATTTCTCATGGAGTATTTGTATGTCTGGAAACGCAAATATTCTAAAGGTATGGGTTGGATCCTTTCTGCAATGGAAGCCACCTTGCTTCATTGGAAGGAGTCTTACTCAGACGAGGAAAGTCCCCTTTGAACACATGAAGCTGCCTTATACTGAATCAGACCCTTGGTCCATCACAGACCGGCAGCGGCTCTCCAGGATCTCAGGCAGCGGCTCTTTCCCATCACCTACTTGCCTAGTCCCTTGAACTGGAGATGCTGGGGATTGAACCT
This sequence comes from Euleptes europaea, assembly GCF_029931775.1. Lineage (NCBI taxonomy): Eukaryota > Metazoa > Chordata > Lepidosauria > Squamata > Sphaerodactylidae > Euleptes > Euleptes europaea. The sequence goes on along the minus strand of NC_079312.1, from coordinate 124,888,321 downwards.
GGGACTTTCTGCATGTCAAGCAGATGCTCTACCACTGAGCCACAGCCCCTCCCTTTGTCAGAGCGAGACTCTTTGCGAAGCAGAAAAGAATCACAGCACCCAATACAATGATGTGTGACTTTCATTTCAGTATGTAGAGATCAGGTTTCTTTTCTGCTTGCATTCTCTCATCAATGCATGCAAATTCCTTCCGATTTTGTATGTGTTTATTTAAATATTTATATCTCATTTTTTTTGCGTGGCTCAGGGTGGCTTGCAAATCACAATTTAATACAGACAGGATAAAACAAAACTCCAAATAGCTCTCTCCCCGATTTGCTTCACTGGCCAGCATTTCATGATAAGCGTCAAATGTGATAAATTTATCCATATTTGCACAATTGCATTAATTTGCACAGCAAATGATGGTCAAGCAAAGCGAAAATGTTTGGTATTATATTTTAATGTGAAATTCTACTTGCGTTCTCTCATAAGTGCACGTAAATTCCTTCTGATTTTGTAGGTGTTTATTTAAATATTTATATCTCATTTGATTCTCATGGCTCAGGGTGGCTTACAAATCACAATTTAATACAGACAGGATAAAACAAAACTCCAAATAACTCTCTCCCTGTTGCATTAATTTGCCCAGCAAATGATGGTCAAGCAATGCAAAAATGTTTGGTATTATATTTTAATGTGGAATACTTGGGATGTGGATGTCATAGAATTCTGATAGGGAGATCTAATCAGCAGAGTGAACATTTATTTCTTGCACATGTAGTCCTGGCCATGGTTAGTGATGATGAAAAGACAAAACATCTGGCTCCCCCCTGGCTCTTGTAGTTAAACTAGGTGCACATTTTCATTTGTTCCCCCCCTTCCATTCTCTTGCATTTCTCAGTGAATGTGTTAGCTTCTCTTTTATGCATCCTGACAGCCAGGAGGTGAAACGTACATGATTATCTGGTACAAACCATGCTAAGGAAGGTTGTAACATCAGCAGCAATTTGCAGCTCCCGGGAAAGACAAGCGCAAGTGTCAAGCTGAATCAGTGAGGGGTGGGATCAGGCTCCTTTGCTGCTAACTTTTGTGCTGTGTATGGAGGGTTCCTCATCAGAGGTAGATGCTGCTGATTGTACGTTGCACAGTGGAGGCCAAAGGATCCTCCATCCAGCAGAGGAGCAAACAAATGGCTCAGGGGGAGAGAGACTATACAAGGAGCTGTCTCAGGCATGCAAACCATTACAGCTAGCGTGGTGTAGTGGTTAAGAGCGGTGGTTTGGAGTGGCGGACTCTAATCTGGAGAACCTGGTTGGTTTCCCCACTCCTCCATATGAAGCCAGTTGGGTGATCATGGGCTAGTCACAGCTCTCTTAGAGCTCTCTCAGCCCCACCTACCTTGCAGGGTGTCTGTTGTGGGGAGGGGAAGGGAAGGTGGTTGCAAGCTGGTTTGATTCTTCCTTGAGCGGTAGAGAAAGTTGACATATAAAAGCCAACTCTTCTTCTTCTTCTTGATGTTGCAGCCAGGCCTACAATTGAGGGCAGCTGTGAGGTTTTACATCGTTGCTGGCCTCCCCATCTCCTCCCCGCACACACACTTTTTTTGACCAGTGGAGGCTCAGTCGGTTCATTGGTTCTCATCTTTATGCGAGTACCATGGTGATTTTATAATTGCTGTGGTTTTACAGTTGTTATGACAGATTAATGTATTTTAATGTTGAAGTTTTATGGGTTTATGTGATTTTAGATGTTGTTACCCGCCCTGAGCTCGGTCTAACTAGGAATGAGGGTGAGCCACAAATTTAATAAATAAATAAACAAACAAATAAATAAACCATATGGTAAACATGAACAGACACATAAACCCATGCTTATATTGAATCAGATCAAGGTGGGTATTGTCTGGGATGGCTGGCAGCAGCTCTCCTGGGGCTCAGGGGGAGAGTTTTGACATTACCCACTACCTGATCCTTTTAACTGAGGGGGTTGCGGGAGCTCTAGTCCCATACTCACCACCGCAAGCCAGGATACTATGAAGACGAAGAAGAAGAGTTGGTTTTTATATGCCAACTTTCACTACCACTTAAGAAAGATTCAAACCGGCTTACAATCACCTTCCCTTCCCCTCCCCACAACAGACACCCTGTGAGGTAGGTGGGGCTGAAGGAGTGTGGCTAGCCCAAGGTCACCCAGCTGGCTTCATGTGGAGGAGTGGGGAAACCAACCCGGTCCACCAGATTAGAGTCCACCGCTCATGTGGAAGAGTCGGGAATCAAACCTGGTTCTCTAGATTAGAGTCCACCACTCCTAACCACTACGCCACGCTGACTCACTGGAGGAAGCTGTGGATATTATTCCAAGGCTGTAAGAGCAGGACCCCTGGGGAGAGAGAGGAACTAGGTGGTACATCCCCCTCTACTTCCCCCATTCTGAGGCCTGAGGATCTTGAGACTGCCCCAACACAACAGACATCGGACCTGGCTGGAGGGAGGGTCATATCACAACTTTATCTATTTCCACATTTGATCGGCAGCTAGTTAATTGCCAGCTGTTCCTACCTGTTATAATGACACAACTCTCCTTCCCTTTAAAATATTTGATCGCACTACTGTATAAGTTACTGAGGCATGCAAAGAAACAGGCATGAAATATTTTTAATGAATTTGCTGATTTCAGCCCTTCTGAACTTTCTCCCAGGAACATCAAAGTTAAATGCAAATTAGACACATTTACTATCGGCTGCTTCTTTCTCCAGCCTTCTCAGATTGAGAAAGTCAGCCTGCGACGGAAGCTTCTAATGATGGGAAATGGAGGGGGAAGGGTAGTTTGGGTAAGAAAAGGCATCTCCTCCGTTCTCTACACTTTAATTTTTTGATCAGCATTTTAAATATGAAATTGCCTTCTTTCACTGTTCTGGTAAATAGTTTATAAAAATGACATATTTGTTATTTTGTAATTTGTCAGTGGCTGGTAGTAAAAGATGAGGACAGAAAATCAGGAGTGGAGTTTTTTCCCCCCTGCGCAAAAGGAATTGAGAGCTTAGCCCTTTTGTTTTGGAATTCTGCCTATGCCTGTACTAGGGGGTTGCCAGACTCCAGCTTGGGCGTGGAGATCCCCCAAGAATTACAATTGATCTCTAGACAACAGAGATCAGATCTCCTGTAGAAAAATGGCTGCTTTGGAGGAGGAGGAGAAAGAGAAGGAGAAGAAGAGTTGGTTTTTATATGCCGACTTTCTCTACCACTTAAGGCAAAATCCAATCAGCTTACAATGACCTTCCCTTCCCCTTCGCACAACAGACACCCTGTGAGGTAGGTGAGGCTGAGAGCTGTGACTAGCCCAAGGTCACCCAGCTGGCTTCATGTGGAGGAGTGGGGGAACAAATCCAGCTCACCAGATTAGCCTCGGCCACTCATGTGGAGGAGTGGGGAATCAAACCCGGTTCTCCAGATCAGACTCCACCGCTCC